>NC_092709.1:145772045-150772045 GCF_047496885.1 Scyliorhinus torazame | reverse complement strand
CTGGATCATGTGTACCCATTACAGGTACAACCCCAGCTCCTGCCTGTCAGTCCCACCAACACCAATAACCCCCACTGACCGTGGAGGCCTCTAGCTGCGCGGCTGAAGGCTTTTGCTCATAGCAAATTGGCAATCAAAGTTAAGTGAGTACTTCACAGCTCCCAAGTGGATCCCTGTGGGTAGGCGTGCCATGTGGCATGTGGAAGTTATTACACAGCATACCCAGAACTAAGTGTTGGTGCCAATGCAGAATTTGTGGACTTTCACAACAGAAAAACTGGTACCACACGTGGACTGATTCCTCTACTTTTGAGGGGCTAGCACCAGCGCCGCGTGGAACACAATTGATTCCAATGAAAAATGGTGCGGGTTCCACCAGGTCTGTGGTGGACAAGCTGCAGCTGCATATACACATTATACTCCCCACACACACTTATTCCAGCCAACAAGATGGCATTGGTTGTGTTGGAGCATGCCCATACAGCTGATGGGTCATCTGCGGCCAGAGGGCACCTAGAGGGGTGGTCTGGCAGGACACCTATATGAATCGTGGGACTAAGTTCTAAGTGGGCTGACAGCGGCGTGTGCAGCTGCGTGGGTCGTCTTGCCGGCGGCGGCAACGGTGTTCCATTTCCGTTCACCCCGACCCCACAGCCCACCTCCTGGCCACCCCCGTTACTCCCCGGCCACCCACCCCGCAACCCCCCCCGGTGCCCTGGCAGAAGCCCCCTGGCCAGCGGCACAACTGTCAGCAAACAATGGCGATGTTGGACACTTTCCGTACCCCTTCTCTCTCTCCCTCAGCAGCTGACACTCCAGTTTCACAATTTTTAAATGCACAACTGAACCGCGTCGTCGGGCACTCGGCCCATCGGAGGCGGAGAATCGCGGAGGCCCTGGAAAATACCGGGTCGGGCCCACTAATGATATGCAAACGGTGTCTACTATACATGCATTCAGGACTGCGTTGATGCCGCTGTCGAGGTGATGGACAATTGCGATTTGGCTTCAAATCGGCACCTGCTGCGATTTTGGCATCAAAACTGATTCTCCGCCCAATCGTCTTTCTCAATTTCAGCATCGGCCAATGGAGAATCCTGCCCCATATCTCTTTTAAAAGTTATCAACTTCTTTGGGGATCAATGATAGCTGTCATGGCCACCATTACTGAGACTAGTTTTGTATTCCAGATTTATTAACTGAGTCTAAATCCCTCCAGCTACTGTGCTGGTATTTGAACCCGTGTCCGCAAAGCATTGGCTTGAGCCTTGTGAATAGTAGTCCAGTGACGTTATGACTTCACCACCATCTCTCCAAATACTTTTAAATATTTTCTGGGAAGAGGAATATTCCATGCTGGGGAATTACTGCAGGTGATAAAATCAAGTATAAAAATATACCAACGGTGACCTCACTTTGTTTAAACATACTGTATAACATAAATATTAAACACGTGTGCCTGGATACATAAGAAAGTTACATAGAAGGTTTTACCATGAAATGGAATTCAATAATGGCAAATCCATACCAAGTTTCCACTTAATTTTGGATTTCAGTAAATCAAAGGTTAAAATTTCTCAAGAGTGCCATTTTAAAGAGCTATGTATATTCTACTGATTTGTACCAGGAAGTGTGAATAGACAAATGTTTTATACAATTGCATCACATTCCTTTTACCAGTGTTTTAACAGAGGAGTTAGCCAATTTATTTAAAACAGGTCAATGTCTCCATTAAGATGAATGTCATAAGAATGCTATTCCTGCCAACAGTACTTTGTAACATACCTTTCCTAAATATCATCAAAAGGAAAAGTCTGTACATACGGATGGCATTTCTCAATTAGTCATTGTTGTTGTATCTTTCTTTTAAAATAAAGCATTTCCCCTAATTTTTTATCTTGTGACATGAATTTGTGATATAATGAATGCGATAGAAGAACTGTGGGAAAATGAGATGACCAAGAGATGCCAACAGTTTGCATTCATGTTGAACAATAGCTGCTTTAGCTCAGTGGGCTAGACAGCTACTTTCTAATACAGAACAAGGCCAGCAACATGGGTTCAATTCCCATACCGGCTGAGAATTCTGAATTCTCTTTCTATGTACCTGAGCAGGCACCAGAACGTGGTGACTAGGGACTTTTCACAGTAACTTCATTGCAGTATTAATGTAAGTCTGCTTATGACAATAAAAAGATTATTATTATATAGGGTGGAATTTAGGAGGCAGCCAAAGAGAGGAATAGAGTAGTTGGGTCTGTTGGTAACAAAGGCATGATGAAGGTTTTCAGCAGCAGTGGGAGTGAAGTAGGACCAGAGATGTGTGAGATTGTGCATATATAGATGTGTCTTCCTTTATGTATCCTTATGTGACCATTACAGAGGAAGACACATCTTTAATTGTTCTGGTTAATGGTCCATAGATCCAAATGCCTCGTGAGTGTGAAAAGTATATATAATATACTTCTAATCAGTGTAGTAACTAGCTCTATTTAAGTTACAATGAGTGGCCAATTTTATGAGGTGACAAATAGCTTCTGTTCTTTGGGAGGTTTAGACTGCACTGTTTCGGACTGTGTAGGAGTTTGTTTCAGTGGGTACTGTGGGATTTGTGGTGATATGCATTACTGTAAATACACAAGGGGTTAATGTAAATACACTACAACCACGTAAACACTAGAGGGAGCACCAGAGACGTCATGACATGCAGATATACAGCTAATGAACACAGAGAATAGGACACGACCAATGGGCAGTCAAGACACCCAGAGGTGACACTACCACAAGGGGGCATTAGACAACCCATATAAAAGGACAGGGCACACATGCTCTGTCTCTTTCCACAGGCGACACTTAGAGAGTAGGACAGGGGCAGATCAGAAGCACCACACCCACCATGTGGCTTAGAGCAGACTGGTTAGTTAGACTGAGTTACTATATGCGAGAAGCCGCGCATGCGCAGTTTCGAAAAGAGCGCACAGTGAAGGAAAAGCGATCATTGCATGTATAATCCATTCCTACGCTCACAAGTGTCATGACGTCAGAGGCCCCGGACCACGCCCACTTAAAGGGGAAATATCCGAAAATAGTGAAAAAAAATTTAAAGCCAGAAAACACAATTCTTTCACCTGGAACGACAGCACAATGCCTGAACTTCGACCAGTAGCTGAAAGTAACCTCCGTAGAACCCTGCAACAAGCAGTTAGCACCGCCCTAAGAGATGATTTAGTTCGACTCAGACGATGATTTCAGCCGAAATTCCTCCGGCGTCGGCCTAGCCCCTCAATGTCGGGGGTTGGCCCCCAAAGATGCGGAGCATTCCGCACCTTTGGGGCGGCGCGATGCCCGCCTGATTGGCGCCGTTTTGGGCGCCAGTCGGCGGACAGCGCGCCGTTTCCGGAGAATTTCGCCCCTGTTCACAAATGTTTCACCCTGTCTCAGTGCTCTGCCAGAACAGTATGAGGGATTGACTGGGCTGGACTGGGTTGGCTGCAGAGGAGGCGCTGAGGGGAGGTGGCAGTTGGAGGGGGCACGGGCCAAGGCCCCCAGGTCAGCCAACGTTCACCGCAACAGCACCCGAGCCTACCCCCAATCTTCTCTATCCCAACCCTGCACCACCTCCCACCCCGCACCCTGTCCCCACCTCCACCACCTCAAGGGTTCGTGGGACCATGTGCTGAAATGGCCAACTCGCATACAGGGATCACCCAGGTGGATGGTGGAGAGTGTCAACGTGGGCAGGAGTCAGACATTGTCAAATGATACTGAGCACCAGAGCTCATCGGAGAGCAGGTCATCATTATCCTCCATCCCATGGAGCAGACCTGCTGAAGGACAGAGTAGATGGTAAGGGAGGTGGTGTAGCTCTGTTATTTAAGGATGACATCCGGGCAACAGTAAAGGGATGACATCGGTGCTATGGAGGATAAGGTTGAATCCATTTGCGTGAAAATCAGGAATAGTAAGGCGAAAAAGTCACTGATAGGAGTAGTCTATAGGCCACCAAATAGTAACATTATGGTGGGGCAGGCAATAAACAAAGAAATAACTGATGCATGTAGAAATGGTACAGCAGTTATCATGGGGGATTTTAATCTACATGTCGATTGGTTTAACCAGGTCGGTCAAGGCAGCCTTGAGGAGGAGTTTATAGAATGTATCCGCGATAGTTTCCTAGAACAGTATGTAATGGAACCTACGAGGGAACAAGCGGTCCTAGATCTGGTCCTGTGTAATGAGACAGGATTGATTCAGGATCTCATAGTTAGGGATCCTCTCGGAAGGAGCGATCACAATATGGTGGAATTTAAAATACAGATGGAGGGTGAGAAGGTAAAATCAAGCACTAGTGTTTTGTGCTTAAACAAAGGAGATTACAATGGGATGAGAGAAGAACTAGCTAAGGTAGACTGGGAGCAAAGACTTTATGGTGAAACAGTTGAGGGCCAGTGGAGAACCTTCCAAGTGATTTTTCACAGTGCTCAGCAAAGGTTTATATCAACAAAAAGGAAGGACGGTAAAAAGAGGGGAAATCGACCGTGGATATCTAAGGAAATAAGGGAGAGTATCAAATTGAAGGAAAAAACATACAAAGTAGCAAAGATCAGTGGGAGACTAGAGGACTGGGAAATCTTCAGGGGGCACCAGAAAGCTACTAAAAAAGCTATGTAGCGCACAAAGACTCACGAGAGACGAATAGAGATGAAGTCGATGAGGCTTTATTAAGCGTGACTTGTTCCCCGCAGTTCAGTAACAGACTGGCCTGCGGGGGAGAACTCCTGGTTCTTATACTCCACCTTCAGGGCGGAGCTAGAGGTCAACAGCCAACCAGGACCCGGGATCTGTCAGCCAATGACATCACGGCTTCACAGTCCCACATGACCCCTAATGCATACTACCACATTCACCCCTTGTTAAAAATGAACCCGGTGGGGTGGTGCTTCGCATGGTGGTAAGGGTTTACAAGGCTGATCCTGGGAGGAAAACCTTTGCATGTCATCACAGTATGTACAGGGTTTTGTTTTGTTTTGCACTATTTACAGTGGTCGTAAGGGGGAAAAGAAAAACGTTCTCGTTAAAGTCCACAACATTGTAGTGTTACATCCGTGCCACGAGTCGGTCGGGCGGTCTGGTCGTTCTTGTCGATCGCCTCGGCCCCGGTGGTGGTGCTTGTTCCCGTGTTGTCGTCTCCGGGAGCCTTACGGTTTCTGCTTCAGCTTCACTTCTGGTCGGACCTGGGAGGAGGACTGATCCTCCCGGGAAGGGGGCGGTGGCGGGGTGCGCCGGAGGCAGGGAGGGGGTGATTGGTGTCGGGGGGGTGTGCGTGTTGCCGGCGGGCGCCAGATCTCGCAGGGAGACCGTGTCCTGTCGGCCGTCGGGGTACTCCACGTAGGCGTACTGCGGGTTCGCGTGCAGGAGGTGAACCCTCTCGACCAACGGGTCCAACTTGTGCGCCCGCACATGTTTTCGGAGCAAGATGGGTCCTGGGGCCGCCAGCCAGGTCGGCAGCGACGTTCCAGAGGAGGACTTCCTGGGGAAGATAAGGAGGCGCTCATGAGGCATTTGGTTAGTGCTAGTACACAGTAGCGACCGGATGGAGTGGAGAGCGTCTGGGAGGACCTCCTGCCACCGTGAAACTGGGAGGTCCCTGGACCGTAAGGCCAGTAGGACGGTCTTCCAGAAGCCTGTGTGGCATATAAGGAAAGTAGGAAGGAACTTAAGCAAGGAGTCAGGAGGGCTAGAAGGGGTCATGAAAAGTCATTGGCAAATAGGGTTAAGGAAAATCCCAAGGCTTTTTACACGTACATAAAAAGCAAGAGGGTAGCCAGGGAAAGGGTTGGCCCACTGAAGGATAGGCAAGGGAATCTATGTGTGGAGCCAGAGGAAATGGGCGAGGTACTAAATGAATACTTTGCATCAGTATTCACCAAAGAGAAGGAATTGGTAGATGTTGAGTCTGGAGAAGGGGGTGTAGATAGCCTGGGTCACATTGTGATCCAAAAAGACGAGGTGTTGGGTGTCTTAAAAAATATTAAGGTAGATAAGTCCCCAGGGCCGGATGGGATCTACCCCAGAATACTGAAGGAGGCTGGAGAGGATATTGCTGAGGCCTTGACAGAAATCTTTGGATCCTCGCTGTCTTCAGGGGATGTCCCGGAGGACTGGAGAATAGCCAATGTTGTTCCTCTGTTTAAGAAGGGTGGCAGGGATAATCCCGGGAACTACAGGCCGGTGAGCCTTACTTCAGTGGTAGGGAAATTACTGGAGAGAATTCTTCGAGACAGGATCTACTCCCATTTGGAAGCAAATGGACGTATTAGTGAGAGGCAGCATGGTTTTGTGAAGGGGAGGTCGTGTCTCACTAACTTGATAGAGTTTTTCGAGGAGGTCACTAAGATGATTGATGCAGGTAGGGCAGTAGATGTTGTCTATATGGACTTCAGTAAGGCCTTTGACAAGGTCCCTCATGGTAGACTAGTACAAAAGGTGAAGTCACACGGGATCAGGGGTGAACTGGCAAGGTGGATACAGAACTGGCTAGGCCATAGAAGGCAGAGGGTAGCAATGGAGGGATGCTTTTCTAATTGGAGGGCTGTGACCAGTGGTGTTCCACAGGGATCAGTGCTGGGACCTTTGCTCTTTGTAGTATATATAAATGATTTGGAGGAAAATGTAACTGGTCTGATTAGTAAGTTTGCAGACGACACAAAGGTTGGTGGAATTGCGGATAGCGATGAGGACTGTCTGAGGATATAGCAGGATTTAGATTGTCTGGAGACTTGGGCGGAGAGATGGCAGATGGAGTTTAACCTGGACAAATGTGAGGTAATGCATTTTGGAAGGGCTAATGCAGGTAGGGAATATACAGTGAATGGTAGAACCCTCAAGAGTATTGAAAGTCAAAGAGATCTAGGAGTACAGGTCCACAGATCACTGAAAGGGGCTACACAGGTGGAGAAGGTAGTCAAGAAGGCATACGGCATGCTTGCCTTCATTGGCCGGGGCATTGAGTATAAGAATTGGCAAGTCATGTTGCAGCTGTATAGAACCTTAGTTAGGCCACACTTGGACTATAGTGTTCAATTCTGGTCGCCACACTACCAGAAGGATGTGGAGGCTTTAGAGAGGGTGCAGAAGAGATTTACCAGAATGTTGCCTGGTATGGAGGGCATAAGCTATGAGGAACGATTGAATAAACTCGGTTTGTTCTCACTGGAACGAAGGAGGTTGAGGGGCGACCTGATAGAGGTATACAAAATTATGAGGGGCATAGACAGAGTGGATAGTCAGAGGCTTTTCCCCAGGGTAGAGGGGTCAATTACTCGGGGGCATAAGTTTAAGGTGAGAGGGGCAAAGTTTAGAGTAGATGTACGAGGCAAGTTTTTTACGCAGAGGGTAGTGGGTGCCTGGAACTCACTACCGGAGGAGGTAGTGGAAGCAGGGACGATAGGGACATTTAAGGGGCATCTTGACAAATATATGAATAGGATGGGAATAGAAGGATACGGACCCAGGAAGTGTAGAAGATTGTAGTTTAGTCGGGCAGTATGGTCGGCACGGGCTTGGAGGGCCGAAGGGCCTGTTCCTGTGCTGTACATTTCTTTGTTCTTTGTCTGCCCGCTTGGTTAAGGGTGGCCGCTAGAGCTACATCGGAGGCGTCGCTCTCGACCTGGAAGGGGAGGGACTCGTCGATGGCGCGCATCGTGGCCTTTGCGATATCCGCTTTGATGCGGCTGAAGGCCTGGCAAGCCTCTGTCGACAGAGGGAAGGTCGTGGTCTGTATTAGGGGGCGGGCCTTGTCTGCGTACTGGGGGACCCACTGGGCGTAATATGAAAAGAAGCCCAGGCAGCGTTTTAGGGCTTTTGAGCAGTGAGGGAGGGGAAATTCCATGAGGGGGCGCATGCGTTCGGGGTCGGGTCCTATTATCCCATTGCGCACTACATATCCCAAGATGGCTAGCCGGTTTGTGCTGAAAACGCACTTGTCCTCGTTGTATGTGAGGTTCAAGGCTTTAGCGGTCTGGAGGAATTTTTGGAGGTTGGCGTCGTGGTCCTGCTGATCGTGGCCGCAGATGGTTACGTTGTCGAGGTACGGGAACGTGGCCTGCAACCCGTGTTGAACAACCATTCGGTCCATCTCTCGTTGGAAGACCGAGACCCCGTTTGTGACGCCAAATGGGACCCTTAGGAAGTGGTATAATCGCCCGTCTGCCTCGAAGGCTGTGTACTTGCGGTCACTTGGGCGGATGGGGAGCTGATGGTAGGCGGACTTGAGGTCCACGGTGGAGAAGACCTTATATTGGGCAATCTGATTGACCATGTCGGATATGCGGGGGAGAGGGTACGCATCTAGTTGTGTGTACCTGTTGATGGTCTGGCTATAGTCTATGACCATCCTTTGCTTCTCCCCTGTCTTTACTACTACCAACTGTGCTCTCCAGGGACTATTGCTGGCCTGGATTATGCCTTCCTTCAGTAGCCGCTGGACTTCGGACCGAATGAATGTCCGGTCCTGGGCGCTGTACCGTCTGCTCCTAGTGGCGACGGGTTTGCAATCCGGGGTGAGGTTTGCAAACAAGGATGGGGGCTCAACCTTGAGGGTTGCGAGGCCGCAGATAGTGAGTGGGGGTATTGGGCCGCCGAATTGGAAGGTTAGGCTCTGCAGATTGCACTGGAAGTCTAATCCTAGTAATGTGGGCGCGCAGAGTTGGGGAAGGACGTAGAGCCTGTAGTTTTTAAACTCCCTCCCTTGCACCGTTAGGGTTACTATGCAGAAGCCTTTAATCTGTACGGAGTGGGATCCTGCAGCTCGGGAAATCTTTTGCACACTGGGACGGATGGTCAAAAAACAGCGTCTTACCGTGTCGGGGTGGATGAAGCTTTCTGTGCTCCCGGAGTTGAGCAGGCATGGTGTCTCGTGGCCGTTTATCAGCACCGTTGTTGTCGTCGTCTGGAGCATCCGGGGCCGTGCTTGGTCCAGCGTCATTGAGGCCAGACGTGATCGTAGTGCTTGAGCGTCTTCCTCGAACCCCGTGGAGCCGTCGACACTGGGGTCCGTTGTTGCCGTCCAAGATGGCGGCGGGGTGAACAAAATGGCCACCCCCATGCATCGCACATGGCTGGGGGGTCACAAGATGGCGGCGGGGGTGGACAAAATGGCCACCCCCATGCATCGCACAGGGCTAGGGGTCCCAAGATGGCGGCGCCCCCCCTCCCCTTGTGGTGGCCGGGACCCAAAATGGTGGCGCCTGCGGGTCGCACATGGGGCGCTGGGGTGGTTGGGGAGCGTTTGAAACGCGCAGGACTCCTTGTTCTCCGGGGACAGCGGTGGCCGGGACCCAAAATTGCTGCGCTTGCGGGTCGTACAGAGGGCACTGGGGGGGGTTGGGGAGCGTTCGAACCGCGCAGGACTGCTTCTTCTCATGGGACAGCGGCGACCTCCCGGGACCGGCACACAGCCGCGAAATGGCCCTTTTTCCTGCAGCTTTTGCAAATCGCTGCGCGGGCCGGGCAGCGCTGCCGGGGGTGTTTCGCCTGGCCGCAGAAATAGCAGCGGGCCCCCCCCCGGGACGACTTGGAGTCTGGACTGCGCAAGTCTGTGGGGTGGGGGGGGGGGGGGTTTGTCGCGACGGGGGTCCACGGAGCCCAAGGGGCTGCCGCGCAGTCGAGGCCGTCCGCGCGGGAGTTTCGCGCGGCTACATCCAGGGAGGCTGCAAGGGCCCGTACCTCTGAGAGTCCCAGCGCCTCTTTTTCCAAAAGTCTTTGGCGGATTTGGGGAGAGTTCATACCTGCGACAAAAGCATTGCGCATCAACATGTCCATGTGTTCAATCGCGTTTACCGGCGGGCAGCTGCAGGCCCGTCCCAAAATTAGCAGCGCGGCGTAGAATTCGTCCAGCGATTCTCCGGGACTTTGCCGTCTCATTGCGAGTTGGTAGCGTGCGTAGATCTGGTTCACTGGGCGAATATCGATGCTCTTTAGTGCTGCGAACGCCGTCTGGAAATCCTCTGCGTCTTCGATGAGAGGGAAAATTTCCGGGCTTACCCTCGAGTGCAGGACCTGTAGTTTCTGGTCTTCTGTGACCCGGCCGGGGGCCGTTCTGAGGTAGGCCTCGAAACAAGTCTGCCAGTGTTTGAAAACTGCTGTTGAGTTCACTGCGTTGGGGCTGATCCTCAGGCATTCCGGGATGATCCTGAGCTCCATAGTCCTTTAAGCACGCTTAATAAATTGTAGCGCACAAAGACTCACGAGAGACGAATAGAGATGAAGTCGATGAGGCTTTATTAAGCGTGACTTGTTCCCCGCAGTTCAGTAACAGACTGGCCTGCGGGGGAGAACTCCTGGTTCTTATACTCCGCCTTCAGGGCGGAGCTAGAGGTCAACAGCCAACCAGGACGCGGGATCTGTCAGCCAATGACATCACGGCTTCACAGTCCCACATGACCCCTAATGCATACTACCACAAGCTATAAAGAAGAGTAAGATAGATTATGAGAGTAAACTTGCTCAGAATATAAAAACAGATAGTAAAAGTTTCTACAAATATATAAAACAGAAAAGAGTGGCTAAGGTAAATATTGGTCCTTTAGAGGATGAGAAGGGAGATTTAATAATGGGAGATGAGGAAATGGCTGAGGAACTGAACAGGTTTTTTGGGTCGGTCTTCACAGTGGAAGACACAAATAACATGTCAGTGACTGATGGAACTGAGGCTATGACAGGTGAGGACCTTGAGAGGATTGTTATCACCAAGGAGGTAGCGATGGGCAAGCTAATGGGGCTAAAGGTAGACAAGTCTCCTGGACCTGATGGAATGCATCCCAGAGTGCTAAAAGAGATGGCTAGGGAAATTGCAAATGCACTAGTGATAATTTATCAAAATTCACTAGACTCTGGAGTGGTCCCGGCGGATTGGAAATTAGCAAACGTGACACCACTGTTTAAAAAAGGAGGTAGGCAGAAAGCGGGTAATTATAGGCCAGTGAGCTTAACTTCAGTAGTAGGGAAGATGCTGGAATCTATCATCAAGGAAGAAATAGCGAGGCATCTGGATGGAAATTGTCCCATTGGGCAGACGCAGCATGGGTTCATAAAGGGCATGTCGTGCCTCACTAATTTAGTGGAAGTTTTTGAGGACATTAACAGTGCGGTAGATAACGGGGAGTCAATGGATGTGGTATATCTGGATTTCCAGAAAGCCTTTGACAAGGTGTCACACAAAAGGTTACTGCATAATATAAAGATGCATGGCATTAAGGGGAAAGTAGTAGCATGGATCGAGGATTGGTTAATTAATAGAAAGCAAAGAGTGGGGATTAATGGGTGTTTCTCTGGTTGGCAATCAGTAGCTAGTGGTGTCCCTCAGGGATCAGTGTTGGGCCCACAACTGTTCACAATTTACAGAGATGATTTGGAGTTGGGGACCAAGGGCAATGTGTCCAAGTTTGCAGACGACACTAAGATAAGTGGTAAAGCAAAAAGTGCAGAGGATACTGGAAGTCTGCAGAGGGATTTGGATAGGCTAAGTGAATGGGCTAGGGTCTGGCAGATGGAATACAATGTTGACAAATGTGAGATTATCCATTTTGGTAGGAATAACAGCAAAAGGGATTATTATTTAAAAGATAAAATATTAAAACATACTGCTTTGCAGAGAGACCTGGGTGTGCTAGTGCATGAGTCGCAAAACGTTGGTTTACAGGTGCAACAGGTGATTAAGAAGGCAAATGGAATGTTGTCCTTCATTGCTAGAGGGATGGAGTTTAAGACTAGGGAGGTTATGCTGCAATTGTATAAGGTGTTAGTGAGGCCACACCTGGAATATTGTGTTCAGTTTTGGTCTCTTTACTTGAGAAAGGACGTACTGGCACTGGAGGGTGCGCAGAGGAGATTCACTAGGTTAATCCCAGAGCTGAAGGGGTTGGATTACGAGGAGAGGTTGAGTAGACTGGGACTGTACTCGTTGGAATTTAGAAGGATGAGGGGGGATCTTATAGAAACATATAAGATTATGAAGGGAATAGATAGGATAGATGCGGTCAGGTTGTCTCCACTGGCAGGTGAAAGCAGAACTAGGGGGCACAGCCTCAAAATAAGTGGAAGTAGATTTAGGACTGAGTTTAGGAGGATCTTCTTCACCCAAAGGGTTGTGAATCTATGGAATTCCTTGCCCAGTGAAGCGGTAGAGGCTCCTTCATTAAATGTTTTTAAGATAAAGATAGATAGTTTTTTGAAGAATAAAGGGATTAAGGGTGATGGTGTTCGGGCCGGAAAGTGGAGCTGAGTCCACAAAAGATCAGCCATGATCTCATTGAATGGTGGAGCAGGCTCGAGGGGCCAGATGGCCCACTCCTGCTCCTAGTTCTTATGTTACTGTCAACCCAGGGCCCGCACCCCGTAGAGAGGCAAGTAGGGATCACGGAAGGAATTGTACGTGCCGGGGATGCAATTAGAGCCTCCCATGCGCACTGGTCCTGTCGCACACATTGTGAAAAATGAAATGAAATGAAAATCGCTTATTGTCCCAAGTAGGCTTCAAATGAAGTTACTGTGAAAAGCCCCTAGTCGCCACATTCCGGCGCCTGTTCGGGGAGGCTGTTACGGGAATTGAACCGTGCTGCTGGCCTGCCTTGGTCTGCTTTCAAAGCCAGCGATTTAGCCCTGTGCTAAACAGCCCCTGCAGTGTGCAGCCTCCTGTGCCTGCCTCTGCCCCATGCCCTGTCCATCGTGGTCCTCCCAACATCGTCCTCATCGGAGGAGGACTAATGTTCATCTTCCTCCTCCAGCACCTCACCCCTCTGCCGCGCGATGCTGTGGAGGACATAGCAGGCCACCACGATGTGGGTGATTCTCCTAGCATACACTGAAGGGCCCCTCCACAGTGGTCCAGGCAGCTGAACCTCATCTTGAGGTTGGCGATGCACTGCTTGATCATGCCCTGGTCGCACATGGGCATTGTTGTCGTGGATCTCCATGTGGGTCTGTGGCCTCTGGATAGATGTCACCAGCCACGACCTCAGTGGATAGCCCTTGTCACCCAGGAGCCAATTCCTCACCCGGGGGTGCGCCTCGAAAGTGTCGGGAACTGGCGAGTGTGCCAGGTTGAAGACGTCATGCACAATGACTGGATATTGGGAGCAGATGTGCATGACGTATACACCAGCTGCACATTCATGGCGTGTAATGCGTTTTGGTTTGTGAAGACCACCCCATCATGCGCTGGTGCTCCTAGGGAGATATGTGTCCCGGTGATCACCCCCGGGACCTGAAGCATCCCAGCAATGGCAGTGAGCCCCGCTGCCCGCGTATCCCGGTCAGCTCGGTCCACATTGAAGCCTCTGTGACAGTACAAAGGCACCTGTGCACCGAATTCTGTGAGATCCCAGACAGGTCCCCACTCAGTGCCTGTAAGGATCCCGTGGTAAATAGGTTAAGGGCGACTGTCACCTTGACGGCCGCCGGGAGCGGGCATCCTCCCCCATACCACCCCAGTTCCAGGTGCGCCAGGATCTGGCAGATATGCCATACAGTCTCCCTGCTCAGCCGGAGTTTTCGACGACATGCCCAGTGCGGCAGATCTTTGAATGACAGGCTCTGCCGGTACACATGAGGCCTCATGTGGCACCTCCTACCCACCTCCTCCTCAGCGTGTTGGATAACCGGCTGTCCATCTTCACTGTCTGGCTCCTATTCCTCTGGGCCAAGCTCCGCTGCTGCAGGGTCCTCCTTGAGCAGCTCCTGCTCGCACAGCCACAGTGTATCCACCAGGGCTGTGGTGGCCAGGATGATGGCAACCATTCCTGGTTGGAATCTGAAATCTGCAGGCATTGAAAGGCAGACATGTTAGTACGGTGTGTACCTCCAGGCCGAACTAGGTCCAACAGGCTACACAGTAGCCCCGGCCTGCACTGCAGCCCCTGCTCCGGTATATGCCCCTCCCAAACCCCCCTCTCCCATCCCCACATCCAACCCGGGCTGTTCCTCTGGCACTCTGCCCTCCGCACTGCACCCCTGACCCCATCGGTGGCCGACACCATGATGGCCTCTGACCCGGCACCCATTCTTCCTGGCAGGGGTACTAGTGGCTGGCGCCATTCTTGCCAGAGGTACGCTCTGTGGTCCCTGTCTGGTGCCTTCCTTTAGGGGCTACTGTGGGCATTGCCAGTGGGTAGGGGGTGATTTTGAGTGGAGGTGGCACCTGAGGGCATTTAAGGGTCAACCGCATTGCTGGGTCTGGAGTCACATGGAGGCCAGACCAGGTAAAGGACATTAATGAACCAGATGGTTTTTTTACGACAATCAACAATGGTTTCATGGTCATCTGGACTTTTAATTCCAGTTTTTTATTGATTTCAAATTCCACCATCTACCCTGGCAGAGCATTACCATGGGTCTCGGGATTACTAGCCCAGCAATAAACCACTATGCTACTGCCTCCCCAAGCAGGAGCTGCATATAAGCACTCCACTCTCATCCCAGACGAGAAGATGGCACTGGTCATGCTGGAGCATGGCCATCCCATCGATGGCTCGGATGGGGCCAGAGGGTACCTAAGGGTGTGGCCTGGGGTGGCACCCTAATGACCCGTGGCGGTAGGTTCACAGTGGGCAGTCAGCAGCACTCGCAGTCACAGGCAGCCTTGCAGTCTGCGGCAATGGCGGTCCATGCCCAGCCACCCCAACCCCACGGCCCAGCTCCTGGTCACCCCCTGCCCTTACTGTACAATTTACATGCCCATGCCAGTGTGCAGCGTGGAACATATTCACGCCGCTGCCGAGGCATTCCATTGGGTGCCTTGCGCCAGCCTCGATTATTGGCCGACGAGTGATTCTTCCCCCGATCGTGTTTCGCGATTCCAGCATCGCTGGATGGAGAATCCCGGCCTTAATCTCTCAGAGAGTTGTTCGTCCCTAAAATTCTCTTCCACACAAAGCAATGGAGGCTGGATCATTGAATATATTCAAGGACGAGTTCGACAGATTTGTGATCAGAAATGGAGACAAGCATTAAAGGGAGAGACACTTATCCATTATGCTACAGGACCTCCAAAGCCCATGTTATTAGCATCAAATATTAAAATACCAGCCGGCAGATTAGGAAAGGAATTGAATGCAATACATTTTTTTTTACAAATTTAGAATACCCAAATCATTTTTTTCCAATTAAGGGGCAATTTAGCGTGGCCAATTCACCTACCCTGCACATCTTTTGGGTTCTGAGGGCAAAATCCACGCAAACACAGGGAGAATGTGCAAACTCCACACAGACAGTGACCCAGAGCCGGAATCAAACCTGGGACCTCAACGCCATGAGGCCACAGTGCTAACCACTGCGCCACCGTGCTGTCCAAATGCAATAAAAATTTGACATACCTACTCACACTCCACTGTAGAAAAAAGCAATTGTATTCTAGAATGAGGAAGGTTCCTTTATTAAACTTCTCCACAATGGATGGATTTGGCATATTTATCACCTGACATTTATGCAGCCTATCCCTTCTAATTTATCTGCTCAACTGACGCTGAAGTGTTATGGAAGAGCACTGTGGCTTGTTTGGGGAGAGCGTGAACTCTGATGGTTATCAGTGTTGTGACATACAATTTTACATCAACATTCAACAGCTCTGAAATATGCTATTACTGCTTGAGGTCATGGTCTGCAGCTATGCTTTGTATTTTGCCAGCAGAGCAAGCCACACTTTATCTCTACTTTTCTTAAAGGTTTAGCAAATGACATGCAAACATTCAGAGCAAAACACCTGTCCTATACATAACTAGCAACCCAGAACCCGTGCGCTATTTTGTCTCATTCGATCCCTGCCCTCTCAATCTACCCGAAATGAAGAAACCAATTATCTGCCTTTCCACACTATTAGACCAACTCTTCATACTAGGAAATGGTCCGAAGCAATTTGATCATTGTAGTAAGTGCTAAAATATACTTGAATAGCATTAGCTTTATTGGCCATCAATATTCCAGAGCAGCCAACCTTGTTAATGTCGCAAGTTCCCTCATTTGTTTATGAAATGCAGCACAATTAACAGTAAAGACAAATTATTTAATAAATGCTTGTGTTTGATATCAGGGCAGATTCAAATACCAAGAAGGAAATTATTGAAGAGAATGATCTAAGTGGCAGCCTTGACGGTACTTGTACAACAGTGACGATAGATTGATACTCCGATAGTTGTTGGGATAATAATCTGTGAAAGGCAATAGAGACTTCAATCAAAGGAATATTGTGGACTAAGAGGTGTTTACATGTTCATTAATGTGGACAGATTAATCTATTACAGATTCTGCCCAGTTAGATGGGTTGGGTAGACCTGGCTTCCTTGTAATAACGTTGCCGAGGCAAGGCAGGAGAAGGAAAAGCAGATGTTGTGCCCTATTGTAAGGCTAATAATAATAATGGGAATCTCAAATTGTGATGCGCCATGTTCATTTGACAGGTCTCCACCCGTTCGCAGAATTATTTTCAGTGTTACTGAGGAGTTTCACTGCAATCCTGATCAAACGCTTCAAACTGGTGAACTCCAACAAAACTAAAAACAAGCCTTTCTTCATCAGAACAGTGGGTGCTTGAAATGAAGATCATTCTGAACGGGTGAATATCCACAGAATTAAATGGCCTAACCAGCTCGGAAATTGCATTGTCTGATCTGCATTTATCAAAGCTTCTTATTTAAAAAGGCGACCCATTTGCAATATTTGGATTTCAGCCTATTTAACTGTTCAATAAGTTAAGAGCCCATGGTGTTAAGGGTAAGATCCTGGCATGGATAGAGGATTGGCTGACTGGCAGAAGGCAGAGTATGGGGATAAAGGGGTCTTTTTCAGGATGGCAGCCTGTGACTAGGCAATCAGAAGCACAAAGGGACTTATGAGTCCTTGTTCAAGATTCACTTAAGGTTAACATGCAGGTTCAGTCGGCAGTTCGGAAGGCAAATGCAATGTTAGCATTCATGTCAAGCGGACTGGAATATAAGAGCAGGGATGTACTTCTGAGACTGCATAAGGCTCTGGTCAGACCCAATTTTGAGTATTGTGAGCAGTTTTGGGCCTCATATCTAAGGAAAGATGTGCTGGCCTTGGAAAGGGTCCAGAGGAGGTACACAAGAATGATCCCTGGAATTAAGAGCTTGTCGTATGAGGAACAGTTGAGGACTCTGCATCGAACTCATTGGAGTTTAAAAGGATGAGGGGGATCTTATAGAAACTTACAGGATACTGCAAGGCCTGGATAGAGCGGATGTGGAGAGGATGTTCCCACTTGTAGGAAAAACTAGAACCAGAGGGCACAATCTCAGACTAAAGGGATGATCCTTTAAAACAGAAATGAGGAGGAATTTCTTCAGCCAGAGGGTCGTGAATCTGTGGAACCCTTTGCCGCAGAAGGCTGTGGAGGCCAAATTACTGAGTGTCTTTAAGACAGAGATAGATAGGTTCTTGATTAATATGGGGATCAGGGGTTATGGGGAAAAGGCATGAGAATGGGGATGAGAAAAATATCAGCCATGAATGATGGAGCAGACACGATGGGCTGAGTGGCCTAATTCTGCTCATGGTCTTATGGTCTTAATTATTCATGGTGTAACTAAATCTGGGAGGGACATTTTGTCAAACAAAATTCACAATAAACAACTGACTGTGACATTATCATAAATGTAAGAACTGCAAGAGTTAATGAAATGTCTAACTCAACCATTGGAGGGAGCTAGATGTCCAAGTATATAAGACATTGGTGCTAAGCCTTAGTGGTGAGAGGTTGAAGAGAAGTCTAGAGAACAGATGGAAGGAAATATAGTGTGAGTGAGAGCAGATCATAGTTAATGTTATAGTGTAGAGATTAGTAGTAGATCAGTGTAGATTCTATGTTTATTATCAACTGTGCATTATCTCGGAGTAAGTGTTGAATCTGAATTAGTAGTATTATTAGTATGAGTAGTGTTAATAAATGTATAGCTTTGTTCAATGAAAAGCTATTCTGCGGTATTTGTGAACACTACACCAACCATTCTGAATTTAGCAACACAAAGAACACCACACTGATATTTTCTCAATTATGTGAAATCTAACGAAAGTGTGGGATTGTCTTTATGTTCGAGTTAAGTATATTAGTGTGATGCCTGTACTGAGTTACCTGTGCAATTCGTGTATATGCAACATGATTCAGTATATTGACATGCAAACAAGGTTTCTGGAGATACCTATAATTTTGTAAGATCTGTTTTGTTTCGCACTTTTGTCTGCTGCACTGATAATGATTGTTTCTTTCCATCAATCAGACTGTCAACTATTCATCAAATTTGTATCTCAAATAAGTTACTAAGGCCTCTATTTATAAATAGATCTGGATCACAAAAGTCTTTTTAGTGGGTATTTTCTCTGAAAGAAACTCTCGGAATGTTATGACACAATACTTTACTCAGATTATATCTCACACTTTTGACCATTGCGGACCAAAGAGGACTGAGGAAAAGTGACAATTTAGCAGATTTTAAGGAAAGATGTTTCCCTGGTACGTATTCACTGTTGGCTAATAACGCTGAAGAAAATTATGTTAGTTTTATTATTCATATTTTTATCATGAAAGTTAATTTATGACTATGCGGATATAAAATTTAAAAAATAGTTTTCCTAGGTTGCAGTAACATTTTCAATATGACCTTGGGGATAATAAATAAGATGCACAGTTCCTAAAATGACTATAAATATTCAACTATAAAACAGCCTATTTCTGATCATTTGGAATTATTTTTTGAACTAAAAATGAATGATCTAGTAATTAAAGCAATACAAGTAGCATATCTCAGTGGTGATTCAGTTCAAAAACATTTTGAGTCGTCATATATTTTCAAATAGATTACTTTAAATAAAGAAACAACAATATATACTTCAGTCTAGGCGCCGGATTGTGGCGACCAGGGGCTTTTCACAATAACTTCATTGCAGTGTTGTTACTTGTTACAATAAAGATTATTTAAAAATAAATTAATTAAAAGAAAACCTGAAATGGCACCGTGTATTATGCATGGATATCCTGGGCTGGATTCTCCACACCCCGACGGCGAAACTCCGTCTGACAGGGCAGAGAATCCATTTTGGCGCATGAAATGGGAACCGGCCCCAGTTCCCCGATTCTCCGGGCCCCGAAAAGGAGCGTACGCCGCGTCGCACATAATCTACCTGCGGCCATTGCTGGAGGCCCACCCCTTCATTCTCCGCCCCCGACCAGCCGAAGTCCCGACGGGATGGATCTAACATGGTCCTGCTGGTCAGGATACTAACGAGCCAGCTGCGGACTCAGTTCACGGCTGTCCTGGTCGGTGGTTGGCCGATCGAAGGGCAGGGAGGCCTTTTACAATGTTTGTTCGGGTGGCCAAGGTTGAGCGCGTGGCCGATCGGGGGGTCCATTTTTAATGTCCAGCTCCGCGGTCTGATCCACCATGGAGCATGGCGCGACCGCTGGAGGCCGCTGCCGTGCGCATGTGCGGCCTCCGACCCGGAAGTGTGGGGGCCCGTAACTGCAGCAAAAGCGGCTAGTTTATCCGCCTCCCTGCAGGGCCAGGAATATGTGGCCCTTTCACGACAGTTTTTCTGGCATGTAAATCCACAGTTTTTGCCAAGGCATGGGGACATACTCCCAGAAACAGAGAATCCAAACCCTATGTCTTCCCTCAAACGTTCAGGCTCTGTACGTGTGAGTGGCACGTGTGTGAGTTGTGTGTGTGTGAGTGAGTTGTGAGGCATGTGTGTGTGAGATTTGTGTGAGGTGCATGTCTGAGGTCTGCATTAGATGTATGTATGTGAGCACGGTGTATATGTGTGTGTGAGGTATACTCTACTCCTGCTTCTATTTCTAGTATTCTTGTTCTTCTGTGAGATATGAGGTGGGTGGTGTGTGTTTGGTGCGTATATGGGAGGGAGATGAATTATACACATGGGCACATTTCTTGTTTTTGGAAATCGCCATTCCATTGTTAACTCGTGCATGTTAAGGAATCAAAGCAAGACTGAAGATGAAATGAATCTTGTTTTTGTAGTACTAACAAATGTCAAATGTATATTTTCAACCTGTTCAATTGGTTCAGCTCTGAGTTGCAGATGAATACTTTCTGTTTATAATCTGGAAACATTTATTCAAATTCACTGAATTACCATAATTAATATTCCCAGTTTTATGATGTCTGTGACATTATGTGAAATGTTCAGAATACAAAGGGTTAATGTTATATCATAATTAACCTCTAGATGGAGCTAGATGCAGAACTATATAAAGCACTGACTCACAGGCTTCTGAGAGAGGGCTGGAGAAGTCTGGAGAGGAGCAGTGAGAGAGTATAGAGTACAGTTATCCATAGAGTTTAGAGACTAGTGTGAGTAGATGTAGATTGTAGATTACTAGATTATTGTTTACTATAGGAGTAAGTGGTCGAGCTTTAAGAAGTAGTGTAAATAAAAGTTAGCATTGTTAATGAACTTAGCTTCTGTGGTCTTTGTGAACACTACAACATCCATCCTGATAACAGAATCGCAAAGAACACCACAATGTCTTAAGTTATATTGTATTAATTTTCAGAGTGCATACAAATACTAGAACTTTGTGAACAAGGAATGGAAAACTTGAATTCTGTGGGGTTTTTGTGATTGAAAAGATCATGAGCAATGCACGTGGGCTGTATAGTTCCAACAAGACTCATACAACAAAGACACTTTCTTCAATTTTGTGAAATTAAATAATTTTTGAAATATAGTTTGTTTAATGTGTTTTGAATAATTTACCTCTTTGTTTCCATTCCACCAGCTCGACTTGTTTAAAAATCATAATCTGGCAATCTTTCCCAGACCTTCTTCTGTCCTCCCTCTTCTAGACACTAAACTATCTTTCCCAGAAGGTACCGCAGCCAAGTTTGATCCTGCCTTCTCATGGGCGCTCTTCGCTGTACAGGACACTGCACGGTGGGCAGAATTAAGAGCCTTGTACTTCTTTTAAATCTCTTTATCCAGAGCTGGCGCACCACCACCTTCTCAAGTAAATGAGGGATGGGTAGTAAGTGGTAGTCTCGACAGTGTCACTACATCCCAAGAATAAATAAAGAAAAAAGATGTTAAGGTTATATTTACACCATTAATACCACTGCTCTTGCTGAGATCACATAATTCAGCACCGACAGAGTGGGGTAGTGGAACAAATTTTAGGCAATTCCTGACCTTAATGGTCGGGTTTCAGATCAGAACAGTTAATTACTCAACTTTTCCTCAGAAAAACTGCTGATTAATTTGAGAAGGAACCAACTCAGTTGCTTAAAAATAGCTTTACTAGGGCAGCACGGTGGCGCAGAGGGTTAGCCCTGCTGCCTCACGGCGCCGAGGTCCCAGGTTCGACCCCGGCTCTGGTTCACTTCTGTGTGGAGTTTGCACATTCTCCCCATGTTTGCGTGGCTTTCGCCCCCACAACCCAAAGATGTGCAGGCTAGGTGGATTGGCCACACTAAATTGCCCCTTAATTGGAAAAAAAATGAATTGGTTACTGATGCACGATCAATGACCACTAAAGCGAGGTTGTAGTCCAACTGAAGGCTTTAGTAAGCTAGATGTTCCCCCCAGCAGCTCAGGTACAGAATGAATGCTGCTGGGGCGGCACGGGCTCTTATACCCCGCCTAGCAGGGCGGAGCTACCATACATCCTAACCAATAGAAAGCATACAGTTTCCACCAATGGTGCTCCAGCCTATCAGGTACCGTAATACCTATAATACCACAGTTACTCTAAATTTATTTATTTTTTAAAATAGCTTTGCTCAATGGCACGGTAGCACAGTGGTTAGCACTGTTGCATCACAGCGCCAAGGACCCGGGTTCGATTCATGGCTTGGGTCACTGCCTGTGAAGAGTTTGCAGGTTCTCCTCGTGTCTGCGTGGGTTTCCTCCGAGTGCTCCGGTTTCCTCCCACAGTCCAAAGACGTGCAGGTTAGGTGAATTGGACATTCTGAATTCCCCCTCCGTGTACCCGAACAGATGCCGGAGTGTGGCGACTTGGGGATGTAAATGTAAGCCTACTTGTAGCAACCTCTCTGTCTCACAGCACCATGTTGCTATTTTGGACCCCGGCGGGGGACACCCCTCAAGGCCGCACTTCGCGTCATTTTCAGCACTGAGGAGCTCTGACAAGTCGAGTTCCTCAATGCAGGAAGAGTTCTGGATGCCATTTTTAAATGGCTTCCCGATCTCTCGACACACTCAAACGCAACCTGAACCCCTCCAATCCCCCAACTGATCACGAGCACTCCCGGCAGGGCACCCCAGGGAACTAATACCCGAAGCAGGCAGAATGGCAGCTTCACACTGCCAGCCTGTCACCTGGGAGTGACAGGGTGGCATCAGAGTGGCACAGCCAGGATGCACAGATGGCACTGCTGAGATGCCCGGATGCCAGCCAGGCCGGAGGCCGGCCACTCAGGGGCCTCTGATCACCTGGGATATCCCCTACGTGCCAGTACACCTGATCCCTGTTTGTGGAGCCCAATACAAATCGGCGCTCAGCTGGGGCCTCCTCGACAAGGCCAAAAGAAACTGGGTGGCCATTCCAACCAGCGTCAGCACAGCTAAGTGGGTTTTTAAATTGTAGGCGGGGCCCAGACCACGAAATTTCATGAGATCTGGTTAGATCTTGCGAGGCATAAAGACTGTCGGGAATCCTGGGAGAGGCCTCGCCTGGGATCTACCGACTGGGTCCTAATTCCGGTGGAACACGGCTCGTAAATCATGTTCAAAGTCCATTCACACTTATTTTAAATGTTTAGGAATTGCGAAAACGAAGCAGTTAAACAAAGAGCGGGATTCTCCGTCCAGCGACGCCGGAATCGTGAAACGCAATTGGGTGGAGAAACACGTGTGAGCCGAAAATCTTGGCCGTCGCTGGTCGCCTGATGAAATGCCATCATGCCTCGACAGCGGCATGAATGCATTCTATTCCACACATACAGTAAATGCCATTGGCATATCATTAACTGGCCCCACCCGGTATTTTCCAGGGCTTCCAGGATGCTCCGCCTCTGCCGGGAGGAATTACCAACGGCGCGTTTCACTTGTGGTTTTAAAAATCAAAAATTGCCGGAGAGAGGAGGTAGCACATGTTCCCAGAGGCGCAACCATCAACTGCCAGTCCTGCCGCTGGCTGGGGTGGGTGGCATCTGCCAGGGCTGCGGGGAAGAGCGGGTGGTGACCAGGGGATAGGCTGTGGAATCGGGGTGACCCCTGGGACTGGGATGGTGTCTGGGCATGGACCGCTATTGCCGCAACCTGCAAGTCAGCAGAAGCCCCCGCGGTGCCGGGCACAGACAGGCCAAGGGTGTGCTGCAGTGGGTAGAGTGCCTGGGGGAAGGGCTGGGGCATGGGGATGGGAGAGGAGGGAGGGCGGAGGAGAGGGACATGTGGGAGAAAGGGGCTGCAATGAAGGCCGGGGCAACCGTGCAGCCCATTGGACCTGGTTGAACATGGGAGTACGCACCATGCTAACATGTTTGCCTTTCACCCCCTGCAGACAATGGATTTCAAAATCCGACCAGGAATGGTTGCCATTATCCTAGTCATCGCAGCCCTGGGAGATGCACTGAGGCTGTACGAGCTGGTGCTACTCGGGGAGGACACTGCAGCAGTGGAGCCTGCCTCAGTGGAACAGGAGCCAGCCAGTGAAGATGGAGAGCCGCTGCCCAACAGGTTGAGGAGGAGGTGGGAAGGTGGTGCCGCATCAAGCCTCATGTGTACCGGCAGCGCCTGTCATTCAAGGACCTGCCAGACCATACCTGCCGTCGAAGACTCCGTCTGAGTAGGGAGGCCGTACTGCATGTCTGCCGTTGACGGCCGCCCTGAACCTTTTCACCATGGAGTCATTCCAGGCACAAAGTGGGGACCTTTCGTAGATCACGCAGACCGTGGTGCAGTGGTGCATCCGTGCCATCAGGGAGGCCCTGTCTGCCTGCTCGGCACAAAATATTCATTTCAATGTGGACCAAGGATGCCCTGCAGCTGGGTTCGCAACCATCGCAGGAATGCCCAAGGTCCAGGGGGTGATCAACGGGATGCATCTCCCCCTACGAGTACTGGTGCATGATGGGGTGACCCCCACAAATCGAAAGGGGTTCCACTCGATGAATGTGCAGCTGGTGTCTGACCATTAGATGCACATCATGCATGTCTGCGCCTGATACCCAGGCAGCATGCATGAACGCCTCCACCCCGGCACATTTTTGGTTCCCAACACCTACGCGGCACAGGCGGGTGAGGGCTTGGCTCCTGGGCGGCAGGGGTTATTTGCTGCTGTCATGGCTGATGATGCCAATCTGGTGGCCTCGGACCAATGCGAATAACCGCAACAATGACGTCCATGCCGTGACTAGGGCCGTGATCGAAGATCCTGAAATTCTGGTTCAAGTGCCTGGACTGCTCTGGGCGGGCCCTCCTGTATAGTGTTGGGAAAGTCTTCCACACTATGGTGGCCTGCTGTGTCGTCCACAACATCGTGCAGCAGAGTGGTGATGTGCTGGAGGAGGAGAATGAATGCTAGGCCTTGTCTTATGAGGAGGATGCGGGGGAGGGCCAGGGTGGGCGGGGCATGGGCACGGGCAGGCACAGGAAGCCGCACAATGTATGTGCCAGGGCCGACGCGCATGGGACACTCGAAATTGGACATTTTGAATTCTCCCTCAGTGTAGCTGAACAGGCGCCGTAGTGTGGCGACTAGGAGACTTTCACAGTAACTTCAAGGCAGAGTTAATGGAAGCCTACATGTGACAATAATAAAGAGTATAATTATTATTATCGCCTCCAGATTCGCCGACTCGGGGGCTTGGCCGGCAACATGTAAAACCCATCGCACCCTCAGAATCCCCAGCCAACCACCCCCTTCCAAATCCATCCTCCCAGCATCAACCACTGCCCCCCACCCCCGCCCCGCACCTGCAACCCCCTCCGTGTTTCCTATCTGCGGGCCCTGTGTTGGCAGTACCAGCGGGTGTGGTCCATGGGTGGAGGATGATGACCACCCATTCTGCGATGAACTCTGGTGCTCCGCATCCTTCGACATCTGCGTCCTGTCCACGATTGCACTTTCCACCGTCCAACTGGGTGATACCTGCATGTGAGTTGGTCATTCCATCACACGGACCCATTGAATCCCTTGGGGTGGTGGAGGTGGGGACGGAGTGCGGGGATTGGGTTGGAGAGGCATGGAGGTGGGGCCGGGTACCGGGGCAGTGAGCAGTGGCTGTACTGGGAGCCCTGGCTTGTGGGTGGCCATCTCTCACCCGCCCCCCAACCCCCACAGCGCCTCACCTACAGCCAGCCTAACTCAGCCTAGGCCATCCATTACAACCTTCTGACAGAGCACTGAAGCAGACTGAAATGTTTGTGCACAGATGTTTATTGTGAGAAGGTGACTATTTTTGTACAAGTCTGTTCCCTAGCCCCTAACGATATCCTGGACGGGATTCTCCACTCCCGTGCCGAAGTGCCCACGCTGTCGTGAACGCCGTCGAGGTTCACAACGGCGCGAAACCGCCCCGATCCCGACCAATTCAGGCCCCGACAATGGGCTAGGATCGGGGCCGTGTCATCTACACGCGCCAGGCCTTGTCGCCGCGTAAAAGCGGCGCCGCATAGATGACGCGGCCGGCGCTGCATAACTGGCGTCACCCGCGCATGCGCGGGTTGCCGTCCTCTCTGAGTCCGCCCCGCAAGAAGATGGCGGACGGGTCTTGCGGGGCCGCGGAAGGAAAGAGGTCCTCCTTCAGAGAGGACGGCCCGACGATCGGTGGGCACCGATCGCGGGCCATGCCACATTTGAGGTACCCCCCGGAGCAGGATCCCCCCCCAGCATTCCCACGCTGTTCCCGACGGCAGCGACCAGGTGTGGACGGCGCCGGGGGGAACCCGCAGTTTTGGCCTGGCCGCTCGGCCCATCCGGGCCTGAGAATAGCGGGGGTGCCGGAGAATCGCCATTTTGGGTGTCTCCAGCGATTCTCCGGCCTGCGGCCCGCGGAACTCGAATGGGCCGTTCCCGCCTCTTGGGAGAATCGCAGGAGGGCGTCGGACCGGCATCCCGGGAAATTTTGGCGGCCCAGGCGATTCTCCCAACCTGCGCGGGAGTGGAGAATCTCGCACCCTATCTCTCGCACCCATGCCATTCTAACTGGTGTCCAACTTGCTGACTTTACTTTCTGACCCTAATGCTATGTCCAGGTGGATCCCCAGCCGATATGTCAGGGATGGAGGCGGCCTGCTGTGATTACCGCCCTGTGACCTGGGTCCTCTTTGGGGTTGTCCTCTGGAGCGACCGACCTGAACGGGCCTCACCCGTGTGTCCCGGGTGGCGTGGTGCCACCCTGTCCTGCCCATTGCTCATCAGATGCTCCAGAGATAGGAGGAGGGAGGAATCTAAGGCGCTGTGGTGCTCCGGCACCCCACTTCGGGTGTCACTGGCACGGGCCCCTTCACTTTCTCCTCCCTTGGGATGCCCGAGTGGCCCCAGGCTACTCCTCAGGATGGGGGTGCCTCCGGAGTGAGCTCCAGGGTATGTCCCAACATCTGACGCTGCCAGTCCTGAAGGTCTCAATGCTCACTGCCGTGGAACACAGGGAGTGTGCCAGGTCCCTCTGGGACTGGCTCAGGTCAGCCAGTGCCCGGGCAATGCCGCCGACACCCGCAACCATGATCCATTGTGACTGGACCAAGCTCTGGAGTGCAGCTGCAATGGTAGGGTTACCCTGCTACATAGCTGGCTGTGCCAGGCCAGCCGTGCCCTGTGCCTCGGTCACCACCTGCACAGAGTGTCACAGGCCATGGACATCTTGGCCCATGGCCGATACCTCCCCCCAGCCCATGGAGGCCATCCGTGTGGTGTTGCTCCATGGTCGGCACCACCTCCTGCTCCTGCAGGCGGTTTGACTTCCCCAACTGCACCTACAGGCAATGGATGGTTGCTGACAACCCCTCATGTGGTCCCTGGCTCTGTGACTGTATCTCCGGCATCAATGGGATTGCCCTTTCCAGACATTTGAGACCCATCTGGATGGCAGCTAGTCCCTGGGGTCAGGCCACTATCTAACCGTCCGCCCCCTCAGGGGTTTCTACCTCCACCTGACGTAGTGCTGCACGTGTGTGGTGGGCACCAGATAGTGTTTCAGGAGCCTCTTCACTGTGATGGCGGAGGGCATTGCAGGCAGCTGTGACGGAAAGTCGGTGTCTTCGCCAGACTGGTGCTCCGGGGTGTCACAGGCTGGCCTCTGGAGGCTCGCATCATTGGCATTTTCTTGGGGTTGTGGCCCAAGGGGGTGGACAGTCAGAGGGTGGCCTGACCCCAGAGACTAGCTGCTGTCCAGACAGGTCTCAGGTTTCTGGAAATGGCAGCCCCATCAATGCTGACCAGAAGCCCTGCCTTGTAGACAGGTGATTCTGCAAAACAGAAGACATGATGCACAGTTGGATCGCGGGTTGGGGTGATGTGGGGGTGGGGTTGGTGGTATGGGGGTGGTGTGTGGTTGGTGTGGGGGTGGTGGTGTGGTGTTCGGGTGGTGTGTGGGTGGTGGGGTGATGTGTGGGTGGTGGGGTGATGTGGGGGTGGTGGGGTGATGTGGGGGTGGTGGGGTGGTGTGTGAATCATGTGTGGGTGGTGGTGTGGGGGTGGTGGTGTGGTGTGTGGGAAGTGTGGTGGTGGTGGGGTGGGGTGTGGATGATATGTGGGTAGTGGTGTGTGGGTGGTGGGGTGATGCGGGGGTTGTGGGGTGGTGTGTGAATCATGTGTGGGTGGTGGTGTGGGGGTGGTGTGTGGGTGGTGGGGTGAGTGGTGGGGTGATCTGGGGGTGGTGGTGTGTGTGGATGATGTGTGGGTGGTGGTGTGTGGGAAGTGTGGTGGTGGTGGGGTGTAGTGCTGGTGGGGGATGTGCCATGGAGACACCGTAACTCAACTGGGCTCACTTGCTAGCCCGATGCTGACCTCTGTCTCGGTGACTGCCTTTTCTTGGGCCCCATTGACCACTGCTCCGCGATGGTGAGGGGCCGCAGGTCCGGCAGTCCCCCTCCAGCCTTCTTGCTCTCCCTGCAATTGTGTGCTACCTTCTCCTGGTTTGGTGTTCGGGCGGGAAAGTGGAGCTGAGTCCACAACCTGATCTCGATGAATGGCAGATCAAGCTCGAAGGGCCAGATGGCCTACTCCTGCTCCTCGTTCTTATGTTCTTGGGGTGGTGGGGGGCACAGAAGTACAAAGCGGTAGGCAGTCGGATGCATGTGGCACCAGGGGTGGCAGCTGGTGGCCTTTGTGGCCAGGGCACCTGGCAATGACAGGCGGTATGGGTACTGGCATATGGTGCAGGATGGCGTGTGAACAGACTGCCAACGGGTGGGGTTCGACCATTCTCTTGGTGGGCTGGACATTTTTTTAATTCATTCCTGGGACCAGGCATCGCAGGCTGTGCCAGCATTAATTGCCCATCCCTAATTGTCCTTAAGGAGCAGGTAAGAGTCAACCACATTGCTGGGGGTCTGGAGTCACATATACGCCAGACCAGGTAAGGATGGCAGATTTCCTTCCCTAAAGGACATTAGTGAAGCAGATGTTTTTTTTACGACAATCGACAGTGGTTTCATGGTCATCATTAGACTTTTAATTCCAGTTTTTGTATTGAATTCAAATTTCACCATCTGCAGTGGTGGGATTTGAACCTGGGATCCCTGAGTACTCTGGGTCTCTGGATTACTAGTCCAGAGACAATACCACTACACCACCTGCCTCTCCCTATTTGGGTGTGTTGGATGCAGATTGCTGCCAGGGGCATGGTGCTCCCTACTCACCCTGGCCGCCCTGAGGAGGTCGTGCAGCTTCATCTGGCACTGCTGGCCGGTCCTGGCGGTGGGGCCCACGGTGTTCACAGCCTCTGCCATCTGCGCCCAGGCCCAGTGTTCGGCGGCAGGTGGCAGCCTCCTTCTCACCCTCTCACCCACAGCGTCCAGTCAGGTCTCCAGCTCCGCATCTGCGAACCGGGCTGCCGCTCTTCATGCTGCCATCTCGTTGGCTGGGATGAGTCTGTGTGGAGAGTGGAGTGCTTATATGTGGCTGCAGCTTGTCAGCCTCTCGAGTGGAAATTCCGACCCCGTCGAATCGGATACCGTCTGTCATTGGAATCGCACGAGGTCTATATGGCACCGGTGCTAGCCCACTAACAGATCACGAATTGCTCCAGGGCTGGCGGCAGTTTAGTGGTCGTAGAAGTCCACCGATTCAGTCCTGGCGTCAACACTTTAGTCTCCGAAACGGAGAATCGCAGCCACATTGTTTCAAATGTCCATTAAGTACTCACCAGTACTTTAGTGAACACGTTTCATTCTTACAGTTACAGTTTCACACAGACGCACAGAGCTGTGCAAAATGTACAGTGGGATAAATGCTTAACAAATTGCAAAGAACCTAAAGTTGGTGATGAAATGTCTGTTATAGTAATCAATTATTGAAGCATAAAGGAGGTTGGATAGCGCAGTTGGCTGGACGGTTGGTTTGTGATGCAGAGCAAGGCCAGCAGCATGCTTTCAATTCCCATACTGGCCGAGGTTATTCATGAAGGCCCCGTCTTCTCGGCCTTTCTCCTCACCTGAGGTATGGTGACCCTCAGGTAAAATCACTATCAGTCAGTTCTCAAAGGGGAGAGCGACATATGGTCTTGTGGGACAGTGGCGATATTTATTGAAGCATAAAACATATCCTCTCTATTGCAGAAGTGGAATGAAAACCCTAGCTTCGATCACCACATTTTCCTGCTAAATCATGTAGCCATTTACTTTTGCTGTTCATTCTGATGATAGTTTTCTCTGTCGAGTGAATGTTTTTGACTGTAAAAAAAAACACAAGCATTTCCTCACAGGTTTAAATTTAAAGCTCAAGACCTGCCCTGGAGCTACATTATGGCTTTATTATTAATTTCTACTTCCAACAAAACAACCACCACTACTGCCTGCAGAGCAGACCATTCTGCAAAAGAAAATAAGTCTTGGAAAGACATTAAGCTGCCAAATATCAAAGGTTAACTCTACACCTGAACTCTTCATCTGAAACCCAAGGGAAAAATTGTAGAAAATTCAGAGCACTTAATTTCAACAAAGATCATTGTGAAACATTACCCCTATTTGAAGGAAAGGAATGGACATTATAGGTTATGGACAGAAATTTTTTTGTTCTGTAGCGGCTTAAACATTCTAAGGAAGTATTCTCTGTCATTGATGCATGCAGGTTCTTGACAGGATGCTATGTGGCGGTATTTAGCTAGGCCTAGGCTTGTAATATCTTTGAAAGCCATTAGAAATGTTCACTTCAATAATGTAACTCAGGATTTCATGCCAGACCTGAAGGGGAGCGGTGTGTGACTGATCTTCATAATGTACATAATTTTTACTGGTGGAATACTTCATCTTCGGACCATACAACACTTAGTATTTAGGTTAAAAAATGTAGGCTACCAAAATAAACAAAACAATTTTGAACAAACTGAACACTTCATAGAAGATAAAAATCATTCAAGATTTTTGCCCCTCTGAAGCAAAGTTCGAAAAATTGTTGGCATGCAGAGGGAAATATTTTCAAATCAATAATGCTAGTGTCAAAATGGTTAAAAATGAGAGGTGGAAATATGTTATTAATTTTATAAACATATACATTTTGAGTTGGGGAATTTTATGAATGAATCCTCTTGTGAATATCAAAATTCCCTTTCTCCCAAAGGATGAAAGGCAATAAAAATGTCCTCTGCTGATTAATAAAAATCCTGTTTATTCATATACAGACACTGTTTAAAATTAGTGGCAGCCAGTGTGTCTGCAGATGAATTTACATTGGACTGTTTAGATTGGCTTCAGGACTGTAATAATTTATAACAGTTAAAACATAAATGCAGGCTGACACAAATGGAACTTTTTCTTTCGGTCCTAGAGATTTTCTGTTCTGGATTGCAGAAAGAAAGTTAATGTTTTGTTATTTTGGATATCAGCTCAATAAGGCATTTTCTGTAAAGAGTACCTCGTTAATCCAAGCTTTCAAACTGCAGCAGCCTGGGTAACTTACCATGTGCAGCATTATATGTAATTAACTGACATGCGCATTAGAATATCCTCAGAGAAAAATAAAATAGTCATTTCTCAAGCACAGTTGCGTTCCAGAATCATAGAATCCCTAAAATGCAGAAGGAGGCCATTCTGCCCATCGAGTCTGCACTGGTCCTTGGACAGAGCACCCTACTTTAGCCAACACCTCCCCACCCTAACCCTGTAACCTAGTAACCCCACCTAACCTTTTGGACACTAAGGGGCAATTTATCATGACTAATCCACCTAACCTGCACATCTTTGGACTGTGGGAGGAGACCAGAGCACCCGGAGGAAACCCACGCAGACACGGGAAGAACGTGCAGCCTCCTGATACAATTACTTTAATTACTAATGTACTTTTGACAATAAAATCAAATTGCCAAAAGCTGTAAATTCTTACCCTTCACAATATGTGGTAAAGTATTTAAACTGAGGTTTTGCCAGTGGAATATTTTATACCTAGAAATGTTATTGTTATCATGTCATGCTGTTAGCCACTTCAAGTCATCAACATTACCTCCAATTTCAATAAAACTAATTTAGTCTTCGCTCTCCTCACTAGACTAGATGTATGGTATAAAAGAGAAATGCAGTTGGATACAGGTCGAGAATACAGAAATAACTTACTTATGGCTTGTAGACACCAAATGATCATCACTCGTCATTTTACACAATGTTGAGTATTACATTTTTAAAAGCTATCAAGTAAATTCTTCTCTACATTATGCTACCTGTGTCCTTTCTCAGCTCTCCAGGAATTTTATGATAGTTATAACTTATCATAATCGTGATTATAATTTAGTCTTTGAAAATGATTTTTTCTCAATGATGTAAGATGATTAGCAGTGTTTGTTACCTATTCTAGGCAATAATCTAAAGAATTTTATGCATAGTGTGTGTTACATGATCATTGTTAACTAATATCAATTAACAGATGAAGAAAAGTACAGATAATTATTAAAATAGTAATATATTTTATTATATGGATCGTTCCTGCTTACTATAAATATAACTAAATGACAGGTTTAATAATGTTTCCAAAATTCCATGTGCAATTACGTTTCAGCTTGGGACATGGAAATACTGAGGAAAATGTTTGCAAATTAACTGCAACTACATTTATTGATTATATAGAGTCACATATAATATATAGCTCAGAAATAGGCCATTCAACCAAACCAGTCCATTCCAGTTTTATGCTCACTCGAACCCCCTCTCATCCCTTCTATTTACAAAAGGCTTATATTCAGATTTCTGAGCCAGTATTGTGCTGTTTCATATTCAGTGACACACTTTCACCAGGTTGTAAGTGATTTTTCTGAGATTTAAGTCAGATTTTTCTGAAAATGTGGCTATTCTGAGGTTCGACATGAAATGCTTTTCCCAGTTCCTTTCCATTCAAATTTGTGGGGCTGGATTCTTACGACCAGAAAGTCGGCACCACCCCTGCACCGATCCACCTTCCGGTGTGGGGGCGAGCAGCCACGCAGCTTAAAGCCCCCGGCTTTATCTGCAGATATGGCCAGAGAATGGCCGGGTCCGTAGCCGCGCATGCGCACAGCAGCCTTTCAGCGGCTGTACCGTGCAACATGGCGCCCGCAACGCGTGGACCTGCCTGCCAAAAACTGCCCCCTGTAACCAGCCTTGCCACTCCCAGATCACCCCCCACCAGTGCCCCAGCACCCGACAAGGCCCTCCCCTGCCAGCGGAATGGCTCCCCCCCCAACTGTGGCACAGTTGGACTCAGTCCGCAGCCGCCACTTGAGGTCCCCGAATGGTGTGAGCACACGTATCCCACTCCATCGGGGACTTGGCCCATCGGGAGCGGAACATCAGGGCAGGGCCTCAGGTGACGTCCTGAGGCAGTCCATACGGCGTGCAGCGTTCTCCTCGAGTACGCCGTTTTTAAGTGGGATGAGCATCCAAAAACAGCGCCGCCCCCGTTTCCGGTGTAAACGTGGATTCTCCGACTGATCGCCGAACGTGATTTTTGGCGTCGTCGATCGGATAATCCAGCCTTGTGGTTTTTCACTTTCATTGACACATGAATAAAAAGGTCAGGGAAGATTTTCCTGGATTTGTGCCCAGGATCAGTGGATCGCCTGGGTGAAGTGAAGACCGGAAACTTGGGTGAGTTGGAGCACGTGTCTGTCTGTAAAGGAACCTGCTATTAATTTAAATGGAAACATCATTGAGAAATGTCTTTTGCAGGTGTGCATCTGACATGCCCTATTTTTATGGGACGATCCAGTGTACTGGAATGCAAACCCAGGAACGTCTCCACTATTGGGGATAACATTACTCCATAGAATCCCTACAGTGCAGAAGGAGGCCAATTGGCCTATCCCGTCTACACTGACCCTCCGAAAGAGCACTCTACCTAGGCCCACTACTTCGCCCTATCCCCGTAACCCTCTGCATTGATTATGGCTAACCTACCTAACCTGCACATCTTTGGACTGTGGGAGGAAACCAGAACACCTGGAGGAAACCCACGTAGACACGGGGTGAAAGTGCTAACTCCAAACAGACAGTCACCCGAAGCTGGAAATGAATGCGGGCCCCTGGAGCTGTGAGACAGCAGTGCTAACCACCGTGCCACTGTCGCGTCACTCTGTGCCGCCACTCTGTGCCTTCCTAAGCTAAGATGTGATTTGATTTAGGAGCTGACAATAGAATGGCAGACATGCGATGTGATGATTAAATGGCCCATCCTCCATTACAGTACACACAATGGCCTGCAATTTGTGACATGCTTTAAATGTCCAGTGTACCCATCTGCTTGGCATGAATGGGAACCAAGATGCACATACCAGACATTGGGCGCCTGTCCTCTATGTTAATAAAGCCGTTGCCTCATAATACAACTGGAGCTTTCTAGAAGTGTGCCAGCCACAAGATGCTCCGCTCACACTGGCAGGACCATCCACCGTTCTACGTTTGTTTCCCCATCACCTTTTTGACTGAAGATATTTCAACATCAGGATCCAAACCCACTCTCACAGATACATACCTGCTCCCAATAATCTTGAGCAGAGCTTCTCGAGCCATGATCAATAGTTACGTTTTTTGCAAGGTGTCAGAATAATCAATGCAACCTCGTCATTCATTATTTTAGCAATTAGAATCATCCTTGACTTTCAGAGGAACTCACTCCCATTTTTCACAAGTAATGAAGTATTATAAGATGAACCTTTGCTTTAGACTTAAATTATTAAGCAAGTTAATTAATTTGCTTGTTTATCTTTTCTATGTATGTTTTCAATAACGCCTTCAAAGGAAAAGAGTTTTTTTTAAAAATCAATATGCTAAGATTTTTTTAAAGATAGATGAATTTTATTATCACGGATAGATTTTCAGCTTGAAATCAATGGAATTGAAAACTGGACAGTTCATACAACGAGTGGTCATTCAGCAATGGCTGTTTCATGTATGGGTGGCGAGTTGAAAATCTACCCTCAGTGTTTTTCTTCTTCTTGTATTTCTTTGTCACCACAGGAGCTGTACTAAACTGAACATTATGTCCTGGAGGTTTTGAAGTGTCTCTCATATTCGAGCGGTTACATTTCCTTAAATATCCTGAAAAACAATTGCCAGGACTTGCTGGATGTGTACGAGTGTCAATCATTTTTGAAAGTGACTGGATGTCATACTCATATAAGCAGCTTGTGTTTATTCAGAAGTAATTTGACTCCTTCCTTCAGTTCTTTTTCAGCTAATCAAAGATTTGACTTAAGATTGAACTTAAATTTTAATTCACGTGTCTACGGTCCCCATTTCCCCAGCAGTGCTGCACTGCAATATTGGTGGTCCCTGTTTCTGCCCTATGGTTGCCAACTGTGATTTCAACACATGACTTGCCAGCACGTTCCAGCCATTCACTGGTCAACACACCCATCCTTGTGACCTACTGCCCTCCTATTGCAAGTGGAAAACAAAAAGACTTATTATCCATTTGGATAATGTTTGACAGTCAGCCAACCCGCCTTTTTTGCTCCCACCCCACATTTTCAGTATTTTTATTTCTGGTAACGAAAAATGTTCAAAGAAAATGTTTTTAAAAATGTTTTTTTTAATGACTCCATAATCTTTCTCAAGGGTCGCACACAACAGTATCCTGGATATTGATCTTCATTTCCTGGAGACTCCAGGCCTATCCTGAAGGATTGGCAACTCTTCCCTGCACCCTGGTGCCATCTCTGATCTTTCCCTGGCCTGAGGCACATGTCCCTCATGCTACTTAGTGCACATTGGGCAACTAGCAGCCCTGCCAGCACATGATGATGTGGTCCTGATTTCCCCCAATGTGACAGTAAAGATGCTCAGTTGGCTGGACAGCTGGTTGTGATGCAGAGCAAAGCCAACAGCACAGCTTCAATTACCAAACCAGCTGAGGTTATTCATGAAGACCCAGACTTTTCAACCTTGCCCCTCGCCTGAGATGTGTTGATCCTCAGGTTTAATGACCATGAGTCAGCTCTTCCCATCAAAGGGGAAAGCAGCCTACAGTCATCTGGGACTATGGTAACTTTATTTTTACATTTTTGTTTTGGTTCCTCAAGTCAGCATGATGTGACAATCATCAGATAATGATGAATGTGAATGCATGTTTCCAGTAAGTGTTCATGATGAGTGATCTTAAACAAAACATGGGCTTCCCACTGATTTCAGGGTTAGTGAGATTTGGACAGTTAGGTCAGGATTTTCCCATGAGCTCTGGGACCTCGAAGTCAGGACAAAATGAGGATCCAGTCCACCCTTGCAGGGAGACAGGCAAGTGGAGCTACTTTCCTATAGGTGGCCTCCTAACTCTACGTCTCCATGCTGGTTATGCTACTGAGTACAGTGGCCAATCTTCCAATGGCAACTGCTCAGCCCAAGACCGCAAGAAACGTCAGAGAGTCGTGAACACAGCCCAGTGCATCACACAAACCTGCCTCATGTCCATTGACTCCATCTACACCTCCCGCTGTCTGGGGAAAGCGGGCAGCATAATCAAAGACCCCTCCCACCCGGCTTACTCACTCTTCCAACTTCTTCCATCGGGCAGGAGATACAAAAGTCTGAGAACACACATGAACAGACTCAAAAACAGCTTCTTCCCTGCTGTTACCAGACTCCTAAACGACCCTCATATGGACTGTCCTCATTAACACTACACCCCTGCATGCTTTACCCGAAGCCGGTGTTTATGTAGTTACATTGTGTACCTTGTGTTGCTCTATTATGTATTTTCTTTTCTTTTCTTTTCATGTACTTAATGATCTGTTGAGCTGCTCGCAGAAAATACTTTTCACTGTACTTCGGTACACGTGACAATAAACAAAAAAATCCAAAAATCCAAAATCCCAACCCAGGAGCCAGCAGTTCTGGAATCTCACAGGATACTGCGGAGCCTGGATAGAGTGGACGTGGAGAGGATGTTTCCACTTGTAGGAAAAACTAGAACTAGAGGGCACAATCTCAGACGAAAGGGATGAGCCTTTAAAACAGAGATGAGGAGGAATTTCTCAAGCCAGAGGGTGTTGAATCTGTGGAACTCTTTGGCGCAGAAGGCTGTGGAGGCCAAATCACTGAGTGTCTTTAAGACTGAGATAGATATTTTCTTGATCAATAAGGGGATCAGGGGTTATGGGAAGCAGGCAGGAGAATGGGGATGAGATAATATCAGCCATGATTGAATGGCGGAGCAGACTCGGTGGGCTGAGTGGCCTAATTCTGCTCCTATGTCTTATGGTCTTATGAACCGCAGCAGTCCTATCAGCAGCCGCTGATGCTCCCGAGCTTGTGCGGACTTCCGCCGGCTGGCGAAGTCCTTTCGGCCCCGGCTGGCGTGGCGCCAAAGGCCTTTCCCGCCGGCCGGCGGTGCACCAACCACTCCGGCGCGGGCCTCACCCCTCAAGGTGAGGGCTTGGCCCCTAGAGGTGTGGAGAAATCCGCACCTTTGGGAATGGTTCCCGCCACTCCATCCGCCGGGACCCCCCGCCCCACCGGGTAGGGGAGAATCCCAGCCCTGGCATGAGATATGGGTCACATATGGCTCATGTCATTATTAGACAATTTGCAAATTTCTCAACAAAAGACATGGGAGAGGCTTTTGGCAGACAAGAACATCATTACGCAGATAATTTGCACATTTGAGGAGCAACCCTGATATTTGGAATACACTGGGGTAATTGAAAGAGCAGATTTGAGAATGCTTTACAATGAGCCCTCACAGAGTATGAGAGTCAGTCACTCTGGAACCGAGGAAGATAGATCAGGGTGTTGCCTACATGGTGAAAAGCTAGGAAATGTGGAGGGGCAGTGAGATTGAGGCACATGAAGTAATTTAAAAGGCGTTGATTAAAGGAGAATGGAGTACAAAGGGCTTGATGTTCTGCTAGAGGAGTACAAAGCTCTGGTTAGGCTATATCTGGAATATTGCTTACTGTCCTGTGTGCCTCATATCATGAAATATAGTTTGGCTTTGAAGGGGCTGCTGTGCATATTCTCCTGGCCTGTATTCCCTTGCATATCGAAAAATAAGGGAAGACCTAATTGACGTCCTGAAGATTATTAAAGTATTGGGTATGTTAGTTGGAGGGAAACTCCAGGGCAGGTACAGCACAAGTTAGACAGAGAATAAAGTAGTTACTTACCCCTAGATGTCCTCACTAGGATGTTAATCAGCTCAAACTGTCAACAACTTGCTGCACCACAGCATATTATGTCCCAATATTTAGCCTGATGCTTCCAGAGTACTGTGGAAATGTTATGCTGCTGTCCTTCAGATCAGATGTTAGACGGTTCCCCGTTCTACCCTATCAGTTGGATGTGAAAAATTGGGTGGCACGGTGGCACAGTGGTTAGCACTGCTATCTCACAGCTCCATGGACCTGGGTTCAATTCCGGCCTCCGGTGACTGTCTATGTGGAGTTTGCACTTTCTCCCCGTGTCTGCGTGGGTTTCCTCCGGGTGCTCCGGTTTCCTTCCACAGTCCAAAGATGTGCAGGTGAGGTGGATTGGCCATGATCAATTGCCCTTAGTGTCCAAAAGGTTAGGTGAGGTTACTGGGTTAAGGGGTAAGGGTGGGGTCCTGACCCTAGGTAAGATACCCTTTCAGAGGGTTGGTGCAGACTTGATGGACCGAATGACCTCCCTCTGAACTGTAGTGATTCCATTCTATGGTTCTATTCTATGATTCCATGGCAATATTCAAAATAGAATAATAAAGTTCCCCTGGTGCTCTGGGAAAATGTAGTCTCTGAAACATCTCTACATTTTCTGGTCATTCACCTCATTGCTGTTTCTGGGAATTGGTTCGAGCCAAATTGACAGGTGTATTTCCCGACATTGCAACAGTCACTAAACTTCAAGAAGCTTTGTTGGCTGTGAAACGCTTTACGAGGGGCCGAATGGCCTCCTAATACACTGTAAATTCTATGATTCTATAATGGCCCGAGATTATGAAAGACACCCCCCTTTCCTTAATGTTATTAACTATGAAATGCTACTGGACCTTTACTTTGTGGCAAATCATCTAATATGTTGTGCTATGTCAGCCCTGAGAGTAGAATTTCATGTAAGTCACAGGAGCCTCACCCTCTAGCTGGAGAGCTGGCTTGGGGAAGGCCCACTTTAATAAGTCCCCAAAGATTCCATCACTGGGCATTTTCAGGGACAAGAGGCCCTTGTGGTAGAAATTCACCCCCTTGAGAACAGCTGACCAACCTGAGGCTGGAAGTTCCCAATCGGAGGCAGCACCATTGTGGCAGTAGCAACTGGTGTAATGCACCCACCACAGGCTCAGGATCAATAAAGGTCCCCAAGTGAAGATTAGATGGGATCACAGGGTGCGGATTGCAGGGGGGGGTGGGGGGGAGGGGAATTGGAAGCAAGGGCAGAGACATGGCTCACAGAAGACTGCTCTTACCTATGCTGTGTTGCTCTTATTAGCCTTAGTTTTATTACCTCTGATTATGTCACCTTTGCTCACGAGTCGGCAGGTATCTTTCGGATACCGCCACATGGTTCAAGCTCGAGTTATGATTAATAAGTCAGCACACCGCTTAGTAAGATTGAAATCAACGGTCATTTATTATGTACAGCAATAAATACTTACACAATAATCCTACTTTCTATATCACTACCTACCACTACTGGCCAATACTTAACTTTTGGGGATAGCCCACCAGGTCAGGGAAACAAATGGTTTATCGAATGGGTCTGGCCTGCGGGATTCAAAAGGCTGATACGGGTCGATGGCTAGGAGTCTCTATCGGGTAGCGATCGCTGGAGTCAAACTTACAGTTTCTGGTCGATGTTCTTGCGAAGGTTGCGAGCAGGAGAAGAAGGGAGAGAGAGCGAGATCTGAACTTGGCCCCTCAATTTTAGGGCCCAGGGGCTTCCCGCCTCTCGGGGCGGCCCTTGACCCTTAGTCCCAAGTGATTGGACTTGTTCCCAATCACTGGGTTCGATATGCTCCAATAATGGGGCGATTCCTCGATCGGGGGGTGGTCGTTCACCTGTCTTTGTTTCGGCCACTGCAGGCGCCGAGAGGTCTGGCCCGGCATTCAATTGCTAATATGTTGCAATTGTTCCCGGGGATAGCCGATTAAACTGCAGATGTCTGTGTTGATGTGCTGCTAATAGTCGCAGGTACCGATCTGGGCCGACTTCCCCAGAGCCGAATACGCTATTCTGTCTGCAGCTGTCCGTTTGTGTCCTGTTGGCTGCTTTTCCCATCAGCCTTTTCGGTGAGCCATTTTATATCGGGTTTTGGCCAAATTAATCGGCAATCAGCCATTTTAGGTGGCTACAGCTGGCTCTGTCCATCAGGCACAGAGTGCCTAACCAGCAGCGGCCTCTCCCCCACCCCCACCCCACTGCCTTGGGAGACTGCAAGCAAATCTGCCAGGATTTGCTTTTTGGGCTTCCTGTGTGGCAACTGCCCCATACGTTGGTAGTTGAATACCCGTGGTAGTGGTGGAATAATTGGCCATATACGTTCCTCAATTAGCATCGAAAGTCTGTCCATGTCCCTTCCCGCCCCAGACGTACTTGGGCAGAGACAGGAAGGTGGCAGAATCCCCATTTGGCACCCTCCCCCTGATTAAATTCCCCTCCCGACCTCCAAACTTGTCACTGATGGGCATTAAATCCTGCACTTAGAGTAAGTCCGTGGCCAACCCGGGAAATCTACTGCTCAGCTGTTTGTCAATCAGGTGGCCATTTGCTGTTATGTGTGGCAGATCCTGGCTACATCCTGCTGCACAAATCTTGCTTTGTACTTCCTGTTAAGTCACTCCATTCTCACATCTGGAATGACTCACAGTGCACTATTTATACCGGTTAACTGGTTGCTTTGCGAGTAAAACAACGTCCTTTCAGGTGCTTCCTACCTGGTTTCTCACTTCGAGCGTACCATTTTAAGCTCATTCCAAACATGTCAGCTTCCAGAAAGTGCAAAGAGTGAAGTTGAACACTCCTGTGATATTGTAACACCAATTTACCATAATAGATTCTGCACTAAAAATTCAATGTAATGATACATGGCTGAAGGATTCTTCACTCTGTGGCAGAGCTCTGACAGAATAGGTTGCCCCGTTGAATCTGTCATAGATTTAGCTGCTGGTGGCGAGAACTTTGCTATTGTGATTCACCTGGCCTCCCCTTGATATTTCAGATCCATCTGTTTCAATTAATTTCTGAAACAAGGTGAGAAGCTTAAAACTTTACTCTGTAAAACAAATCGCTGTTAAACCAACAAAATGCTATTTACAATTTTTCCCTAAACAGCATATTTTATCATGGGGGGGGGGGCGTCTTTGCAGCAGACACTAGAGTATTGTTAAATGAAAGAGAATTCCAAGGTTTGAGAATGGAAAGAAGATGCTGTTTATTATTGGAGTTCTCCTGCCTGACTGTTGGATTAGTGGCCGAGTTGTCAATAGATTTAAACACAATAGTGTGAGGGACAGAATAGCTGAGGTACATTCCAAGTCTAGCTGAAGGTCAGTTAACAGCGAAAAGAGCACTGGGCCACAGATGAGTCGACAAAGTAAATACCACCTGAGAAAACAGGAAAAAGGTCACATTCACTTGAACATCTTTTATCCACTAGATGACATGGACCATTAGTGGCACAGAAAGCAAAACAAGCCCCCAAACATAGCAAACTTTCAATGTATTTCAGACTCTCTGTTTAAAGAACATTATATGGATTGAACAACAGTGTGACAATGAAGTGAGACTCACATCATACATCTCAGATTCTTGACCATAGTCCAGGAAGGTGATATGCATAAATGAAAGGTCAAAATTTCTCATAGATAGAAGAATAAGGAGAAAATCCCCATTCTGAACAAGTTTGAAATTTTGTTTTGCATGTATTTATGTGTATTTGCTGAAAGCATGATATCTCAGTTAAATCAAATTATTATTGCATCTAACATTCATTTCATTCATTTGCCCAGAGATAGAAAAATAAATTGATCCTTTCATTATTATCTGTGGTGATATACATTACTGTAAGTACACAAAGGGTTAATGTACATACACTAATTCACATTTCATCACAGGTAAGATACTAGTAACACGCTAAAGTACTATCTCCACAGCGGCTGACAGATTTAAGCATTGAACTAAAGATCAATCAATTAGTGTCGTACACCATTAGCAAACGTGCTAAAAATTCAGGATGATACCTGGGGAATATAAACGCAGTTAAAAGGCTGTTGCTGTTAAATTGCTTTAAATTGCTCTAATCATCAGTAACTTTTACCGAGTTTCCCTGAACACTGAGGCATCATTCATATGTTTTAATTCTGTTGGGTATATTGGCTCACTGCCCAGGAAAGATATTCAACTTTGCAATAAAATTCTAGAGCTTCTCATGACTTGACACTCAAACATTTATTTTTCTAAAAGCACTTAGAACTGGTATAAAAGTTAATACCAGTGTCGGCACAGTAATAATAATCATCAGATATTCTAGTAGAGCACAATAACAGGTTTTCCAATGTTGGAATGCATTTATCTTTTAATAATGATGATAAATTAATTTTGATTCATTTCTATGGGCTATTGATAATCTGATACTGAAGGAAATGTTGTTTAGTTGATTTTTAGGCATTTATATCCTGTCAGAGTCATATTTTAGATATTTAAATTTATTCTGAAAATGTGATACCTTTCAGGGACGGCTGAAGGCAGCCAACAAAAAGGTAGGTTTCTGATCTTGAACTTACCTTCATGAGGAGCCAGGACAAGCAGGAGTGTTCTTCCTGTCTCCAAAGCATTCCTGAGGGACACTGCTGACTGGCACTGATCATTCTCCTCCCCTCCCATCACCCTGAACCTACCTATGGGCCTCTTCCAGCATTGTAACCAACCCAAATCATTGGACCTATCTACGAGCAACATCTGCCCCACTGATTGACCTCTGTAACTCAACAGAATGAGACCAGGGCCTAATTTCAGATGAGCTTCAAGCCTATGGATTTTGACAGGTCCTTTGAATGTGTTGCCTACTTTGAGCATAAACCAATACCTAACCCTCTAACTTGTTCTCAACTGTCCTGTTTCCTTCCTCTCCTCATGACATCTCAACAGGTTACCTGTCCCTCTCTCTTCTCAACTTCTGATCAACAAGGTCACATTCTCTGCCATTGCCAGGATGCCCCAGATCCAGGGGCTAATAAGAACAAAAGAACATAAGACCTAGGAGTAGACCATCTGGCCTCTCGAGCCTGCTCATTCAATAAGACCATGGCTGATCTTTTTGTGGACTCAGCTCCTCTAACCTGCCTGTTCATCATAACTCTTAATTCCTTTACTGTTCAAAAATCTATCTATCTTTGCCTTAAAAACATTAATGAGGTAGCCTCAACTGTTTCACTGGGTAGGGAATTCCACAGATTGGTAACTCTTGGGGTGAAGAAATTCCTCCTCAGCTCAGTTCTAAATCTGTTCCCCCTTATTTTGAGGCTATGCGCCGTGGTTCTAATTTCACCCGCCAGTGGAAACCGTGGGCAGTCACGGCAGCGCAGTGGTTAGCACAGTTGCTTCACAGCTCCACAGCCTCAGGTTCGATTCCCGGCTTTGGTCACTGTCTGTGTGGAGTCTGCACGTTCTCCCCGTGCCAGCGTGGGTTTCCTCCGGGTGCTCCGGTTTCCTCCCACAGTCCAAAGATGTGCAGGTTAGGTGGATTGACCATGATAAATTGCCCTTAGTGTCCAAAAAGGTCAGGTGGGGTTACTGAGTAATGGGGATAGGGTGGAGGGCTTAAGGGGGGGGGGTGCTCTTTCCAAGGGCCGGTGCAGACTCGATGGGCCGAATGGCCTTCTGCACTGTAAATTCTATGATTCAATGATAACCTCCCTGTTTCTATCCTATCTATTCCCTTAACAATTTTTTCTGTTTCGATAACATCACCCTCATTCTTCTAAATTCCAATGAGCATAGTCCCAGTCTACTCAGTCTCTCCTCATAAGCCAATCCTCTCAATTCAGGAATCAACCTAGTGAATCTCCTCTGCACACCCTCCAGTGCCTGTACATCTTTTCTCAAGTAAGGAACCAAAACTGTGCACAGTACTCCAGGTGTCGCCTCACCAGCACCCTATAAGCTGCAACGTAACCGCCCTGATTTTAAACTCTATTTCCCTAGCAATGAAGGACAAAATTCCATTTGCCTTCTTAATTACCTGCTGCACCTGCAAACCAACTTTTTGCGATTCATACACAAGGACACCAGGTCCCACTGCATAGCAGCATGCTGCAATTTTTACCATTTAAATAATAATTCATTTTGCTGTTATTCCAACCAAAATTAATCACCTCACGTTTACCAACATTGTACTCCATCGGCCAGACTCTTCCCCACTCACTTATATCCCTCTGTAAACGTTCCATGTCCTCTGCACACATCTTAGTGTCATCTGCGAACTTTGACACATTACACTTGGTCCCCAACTCCAAATCATCGATGTAAATTGTAAACAATTGCGGTCCCAACACTGATCCCTGAGGCACACCACTATCCACTGATCGCCTATCAGAAAAACACCCATTTATCCCGATTCTTTGCTTTCTGTTAATTAACCAATCCACTATCCATGCTAATACATTACCTGCAACACCATGCACCTTTTTCTTATGCAACAGCCTTTTGTGTGGCACCTTGTCGAATGCCTTCTCGAAATCTAGATGCACCACATCCATCGGTTCCATTGTCCATCACGCTCATAATGTCCTCAAATAATTCCAGTAAATCACTTATTCTAAGAGGGCAGCACGGTGGTGCAGTGGTTAGCACTGCTGCCTCACGGCACCAAGATCTCAGGTTCGATCCCGGCTCTGAATCACTGTCCGCATGGAGTTTGCACATTCTCCCCGTGTTTGTGTGGGTTTCGCTCCCACAACCTAAAGATGGGCAGGGTAGGTGGATTGGTAATGCTAAATTGCCCCTTAATTGGAAAAAAAGAATCGGGCACTTTAAATTTATTAAAAAAAAGAATTCCAGTAAATTCGTCAAACATGATCTGCCTTTCATGAACCCATGCTGCGTCTGCCGAATGGAACAATTTCTATCCAGATATCTTGTTATTTCTTCCTTGATGATAAATTCAAGCATTTTCCCCACTACAGAAGTTAAGCTAACCAGACTATAGTTACCTGCCTTTTGGGGTTGTTTAGCACAGGGCTAAATCGCTGGCTTTGAAAGCAGACCAAGGCAGGCCAGCAGCACAGTTCAATTCCCGTAACAGCCTCCCCGAACAGGCGCCGGAATGTGGCGACTAGGGGCTTTTCACAGTAACTTCACTTGAAGCCTACTTGTGACAATAAGCGATTTACATTTACATTTGTCTAACTCCTTTTTAAAACAGTGGCGTCACATTTTGCTGTTTTCCAATCTGCCGGAACCGCCCCAGAGCCCAGCGAATTTTAGTAAATTACCACGAGCGCATTTGCTATTTCCCCGGGGAAATACCCTGGGATGCATTCCCTAAGGGCCAGGAGACCTGTCTATCTCTCGTGCAATTAGCTTGCCCCACATTACCTCATTAGTGATAATGATCGTTTCTAGGTCCTTACCTGCCATATCCTCTTTGCCAACAATTTTTGGCATTTTATTTGTGTCTTCCACTGTGAAGACCGACACAAATGACCTCTTCAATGCCTCGGCCATTTCTTCAGTTCCCATTATTAAATCCCCCTTCACATCCTCTAAAGGATCAATGTTTATCTTAACCAGACTTTTTGTTTTATATAGATATAGAAACTTTTGCTATCTGTTTTTATATTTTATATTTTGTGTTCATATTTATACTTCATATTTAACAGTTGATGTGCATGTTGCTTTGTGCATACCGGGACATCAGGGGGTGCCATACGTCAACAGGAAGGGGTTTCACTCCTTGAACATCCAGCTCGTGTGCGACCACCCGCTTACGATCAAGCATGTGTGTGCACGCTCCCCAGGCAGCATGTATGACAGTTACATCGTGGGGCAGTCAGACATCCCCGGCCACTTCGAGGACTACCCCAGGATGGCTGGTTGGCTTTTGGGGGATAAGTGGTACATGCTTAGTGTGGTGTTGGGTGCTCTGAGGTACAGACGAACCAACACGGTTGTGATTGGTACAACGCAGTTTTATTCCAACTAGTTATTTACACATCTGACTTGGCACTCAGCACATGGTGACCGTGTGAGTGTCTTGTTAATGAGGTCCTGGCCTTGTCCTGTCTCCAGATGGACTGACCAGGAGGTGTTGTGCTTCTTGTGTTATACTGTGTCTGCTCTTGTCTGTGATTGGCTGTCGTGTTATGTGTGCTAATTGGTCTGTTGGTCTGTCTATCATGATGTGTGTGTTGTGATGTGTGTTTGAATATCATGACACTTAGGACCTAGCTGATGTTGCCATTTTGGAGGCCGGTGACCGATGCGGAGACCCGATACAACAAATCTGAAAATGCGGTTCCAATGCCTTCAATGCTCCAGTGGTGCCTGCTGTACACCCCCTGGAGGGCCGTTCACTTGGTGGTGGTCTGCTGTGTCCTCCACAACCTGGCAGTGGGGCGATGTGCTAGAGGCGGAGGAGGAAGAACATGTGGCCACCTCCGACGAGGAACCAGAGGTCCAGCCGGAGGACAGGCAACAGCAGTGAGGATCCAGCAAGCCCCGAGGGCTGTGAGGCCCTCATCTTCGCCCGCTTCACATAGGACATGACCTAGTCCACCCTTCCTGCCCCTCCATCCCCCTTCCCCATCCTCCTGCTCCCCCCCCCTCCACCCTCACCATCCTCCCACACTCCCAGGGTCTTTGTTACATCACTCCAGTGTGCTGGAACTTTGTCGGCACTGGCAGCAGGTCACTGTCGAGGGAAGAGGGACGATGGTAACCCACAGAGAGCTGAGCGCTGGTGCTCCTCAAACTATGCCTTAGTCTGACCCTGCTCATCTGCTGAGTGTTTGCTCATACCCATCACCTGCAAGCAGTGTGCTGGGAGGGAGGTGGCAGGACCCCCATGTTTGGGGATGGTGCGTGGGTTTAGTGGTCAGCTCATGTTGCGGACCAAAGTGCCAGAGGCTTCAGACTGGTTGTAGTGAAGGATTTTTAGTGTATTTCAGATAAGTGTCCACCATTGCCCACGCTCTCGATGGTGCCACCCCACCCTCTCCCCCCAATGCACGCTCCCTCCCTCCCCTTACCCCCTATCTCCCCCTCCCCAGTGCCCTCTCAGTGATCCTCAAAGTACTTGGCCTTCCTTGCTCCACCGCTGCATCTACGTGTTTCCCCAGGATGGAGGCAGCCAGCTTCTTACCACATCCCGTGGCCTTCGATGGCCCTGCCAGGCGTGTTCTGGGGCGGGAGGGCCCCAGCGCACTTGGCGGCAGCACATGCACAGCCGTGCCGCACTGTACCGGTTGCTGACTGCAAGACACGGCATCGCCAGAGGGGTGGAACTCGGAGGAGTTGGTGGCCACTATCGCTGCTCCATCGGGCAGGTCCAGGTTGGCACCCAGCACCGCTCCTCCTGATCAGTACCCATAGGGCCCTGGGGTTCACCTCAGGCCGGGGAGGGGGGCGTGCAGCTTGTTCGAGTCCCGGCTGCCCCTGCGTTATCTGGCTCTGCCAGCCCTCGCTGATGCTCCTCAATGACTGCAACACGCTCTGCAGAGCCTCAGCAATGTCCACCTGCAACTGGGACAAACTCCGTAGTGCATCAGCTATTCCCATCTGAGACTGAGACATGTTCCGCAGCGCCTCATCAAGGTCCGCCTGATACTGGGTCACATTCCCCAGCTAGTCTAGAAACGCTGGTCTCAGAGGTACTTGGTGACTCGTTCCAGGTCTTTGAAATGGTTCCTGTATTTCACTCGCACACCATCGGCAACACCGATGACGAGTGGGAGGAATGGGGTGCGCTATCCAAGGGCTGGTGCAGACTCGATGGGCCGAATGGCCTCCTGCTGCACTGTAAATTCTATGTCTATGTCTATAGTCTGACATTCTTTTGAGCCCCTCAGCCATGGCTGAACCACGCATTGGATACCTCCACCAATGCTGCTGAGGTCGTGCACCGAGCTCGCCACTGCAGTCACCACCCTAGCAGAGTTGGCCTCGGTGCCACATATTTCCGGTGCTATCTCCTGCGCCCGTAGTCTCTGGGACTCCTCCAATTGACTATGGACCTGCTGGAGTGTCACTGACATCCCCCTCTGAATATCACAGCCGCTCCCGAACATCTGCATCAGCTCCGAGTAAACCTGGTCCAGATGCTCAGCATCTGACTGGGGCACAGCTGGGTCCTGGGATTCAGCATACCTCCGACTGCTGCCTCACCTGACTGTTCCTGCCTCCACCTGATGTGCATCTACATCTGTGTGGTGCTCACCAGATTGTGCCCCAGAAGCCTGACCACTGACATTGCCTAATGAGGTGCTTGTCTCTGTGCTAGCGGAGGGTGGGGTTGACAGCTGTGACGCTTCGACAATGGCATCCTTGGAGCTTTTCTCCAAGGTGTTCTCATGGGAGTCAGTGGGGGGGGTGGGGGGGACCAATGGGCCGTCGGCATTGGCTGGAGGTCCTGCAGGGGAATGGACATGTGGTCAGTATGAGGGATGGGTCAGTTTGGGCTGGTTTGAGTCAGCAGGGGCTGATTTAGCACACTGGGCTAAATCGCTGGCTTTTAAAGCAGACCAAGGCAGGCCAGCAGCACGGTTCAATTCCCATATCAGCCTCCCCGAACAGGCGCCGGAATGTGGCGACTGGGGCTTTTCACAGTAGCTTCATTGAAGCCTACTTGTGACACTAAGCAATTTTCATTTCATTTCATTTTCAGTTTGTATGGCATTAGCAACTCACGTGTGACAGTCCATCTGGGTGGGGCCTGGTGGATCCTCACCTCTGAGCCGTGTGCCAACCTCCGTGGACGTGATCACTCTGTCCTCGGCCACCCCTGTAACCTCCAGGGCCTGGTCCTCAAAGGTGGTGAGGATTCTGATGTCTGGCACCCCACCGCCAATCTGGGCCACCTACCGATGGTTGCGGGAAGGAGACACAGAGAGGGCATCATTAGCCGCATGCGTGGTTCACTGCAGTGGAGGTGTGGGGAGGGTGGGGGAAGAAGGTTTTGGGGAGGGGTTTGGGATGGGAGTGGTGTGGACAGCATGGTTGGGGCCAGGGCTCGCCAGTCTTGTGGCGGGGAGGGTCCCAACTCACCCGTGCGGCCCAGTGTGGGTCATTGACCTTCTTACGACACTGGGTGCCGGTCCTCCTGGTCACGCTCCCCGAGCTGACGGCCGATGCCACTTCCTCCCAAGCAGCACTAGTTGCCATGAGGCTTATCCGCTGGATTGTCAGGGGAACAGGGCATCCTCTCTCACCTCGACTGCCTCTAGGAGTCTCCCCACGTTTGCATCCCCGAATCGTGGGTCGGGTCATCTCGGCATCACGGCTGTGTGCTGAGCGGGGTTGGCTGTGCTTTACCTAGTTAGCGGGGGCTGGCGAGCTTGATCCTGGCGAATCGACCGGCGAGCCTTGATTTGCGGCATGAAAACAATGGGGCCTCCGAAAGTGGACTAATTAACGTTGTATTGCAGTGACGGTCTCACTGGGATGAGCGACAGTTCCCGCTCACTACCGCACTTAGAAACTTTTTGGATGAATTGTGCCCTTGGGTTCTTAAGGGGCTTGACAGGGTAAATGCTGAGAGGATGTTTCCCGTCGTGGGAGAGTCTAGGTCCAGAGGGAATAGTCTCAGAATAAAGGGGTGCCTATTTAAGACTGAGTTAAGAACGGATTTCTTCCCTCAGAGGGTTGTGAGTCTTTGGAACTCTTTGCCACAGAGAGCTGCTTTATTTAAGGCTGCAATAGATACATTTTTGATCAGTAAAAGGATCAAGGGTTACAGGGAAAGGGCAGGTAAGTGGACATGGAGAATGTCAGATCAGCAATGATCCTATTGAATGGTGGAGCAGGTTCGAGGGGCCGAATGGCCTACAGCTGTTCCTATTTCTTATGGTCTTTATGTTGTGAGCTGCTATAATCGCTCAAAACCAGCTCTGCTTGGCAGGACATGTTCGTATTCCTGATACCAGACTCCTGAAGCAATTGTTCTACATGGAACTTGATTACTTTAGGAGACTCCCAGGAGGACGGTGAAAACACTTTAAGGATGTCTTTGAAACAGCTTTGAAGAGAGCAAACATACCCTCAGAAGACCATAAGACCTAGGAGCGGAAGTAAGGCCATTCGGCCCATCGAGTCCACTCCACCATTCAATCATGGCTGATTTCAACTCCATTTACCCACTCTCTCTCCATAGCCCTTAATTCCTCGAGAAATCAAGAATTTATCAACTTCTGTCTTAAGGACACTCAACGTCCCGGCCTCCACCGCCCTCTGTGGCAATGAATTCCACAGACCCACCACTCTCTGGCTGAAGAAATTTCTCCTCATCTCTGTTCTAAAGTGACTCCCTTTTATTCTAAGGCTGTGCCCCCGGGTCCTAGCCTCCCCTGCTAATGGAAACAACTTCCCTTTGTCCACCCTATCTAAGCCATTCATTATCTTGTAAGTTTCTATTAGATCTCCCCTCAACCTCCTAAACTCCAATGAATATAATCCCAGGATCCTCAGACGTTCATCGTATGTTAGGCCTACCATTCCTGGGATCATCCGTGTGAATCTCCGCTGGACCCGCTCCAGTGCCAGTATGTCCTTCCTGAGGTGTGGGGCCCAAAATTGCTCACAGTATTCTAAATGGGGCCTAACTAATGCTTTATAAAGCTTCAGAAGTACATCCCTGCTTTTATATTCCAAGCCTCTTGAGATAAATGACAACATTGCATTTGCTTTCTTAATTACGGACTCAACCTGCAAGTTTACCTTTAGAAAATCCTGGACTAGGACTCCCAAGTCCCTTTGCACTTCAGCATTATGAATTTTGTCACCGTTTAGAAAATAGTCCATGCCTCTATTCTTTTTTCCAAAGTGCAAGGCCTCGCACTTGCCCACGTTGAATTTCATCAGCCATTTCTTGGACCACTCTCCTAAACTGTCTAAATCTTTCTGCAGCCTCCCCACCTCCTCCATACTACCTGCCCCTCCACCTATCTTTGTATCATCGGCAAACGTAGCCAGAATGCCCCCAGTCCCATCATATAGATCGTTAATATATAAAGAGAACAGCTGTGGCCCCAACACTGAACCCTGCGGGACACCACTCGTCACCGGTTGCCATTCCGAAAAAGAACCTTTTATCCCAACTCTTTGCCTTCTGCCTGACAGCCAATCATCAATCCATGTTAGTACCTTGCCTCGAATACCATGGGCCCTTATTTTACTCAGCAGTCTCCTGTGAGGCACCTTATCAAAGGCCTTTTGGAAGTCAAGATAGATAACATCCATTGGCTCCCCTTGGTCTAACCTATTTGTTATCTCTTCAAAGAACTCTAACAGGTTTGTCAGGCACAATCTCCCCTTACTAAATCCATGCTGACTTGTCCTAATCCGACCCTCCACTTCCAAGAATTTAGAAATCTCATCCTTAACAATGGATTCTAGAATCTTGCCAACAACCGAGGTTAGGCTAATTGGCCTATAATTTTCCATCTTTTTCCTTCTTGAACAGGGGGGTTACAACAGCGATTTTCCAATCCTCTGGGACTTTCCCTGACTCCAGTGACTTTTCAAAGATCATAACTAACGCCTCCACTATTTCTTCAGCTATCTCCTTTAGAACTCTAGGATGTAGCCCATCTGGGCCTGGAGATTTATCAATTTTTAGACCTCTTAGTTTGTCTAGCACTTTCTCCTTTGTGATGGCTACCATATTCAACTCTGCCCCCTGACTCTCCTGAATTGTTGGGATATTACTCATGTCTTCTACTGTGAAGACTGACGCAAAGTACTTATTTAGTTCCTCAGCTATTTCCTTGTCTCCCATCACTAGATTACCAGCGTCATTTTGGAGCGGCCCAATGTCAACTTTTGCCTCCTGTTTGTTTTTAATGTATTTAAAGAAACTTTTACTATCATTCCTGATGTTACTGGCTAGCCTACCTTCATATTTGATCCTCTCTTTCCTTATTTCTCGCTTTGTTATCCTCTGTTTGTTTTTGTAGACTTCCCAATCTTCTGACTTCCCACTACTCTTGCCACATTATAGGCTTTCTCTTTTGCTTTGATGCATTCCCTAACTTCCTTTGTCAGCCATGGCTGCCTAATCCCCCTCTGATAACGTTTCTTTTCTTTGGGATGAACCTCTGTACTGTGTCCTCAATTACTCCCAGAAACTCCTGCCATTGCTGTTCTACTGTCTTTCCCACTAGGCTCTGCTCCCAGTCGATTTTCGTCAGTTCCTCCCTCATGCCCCTGTAGTTACCTTTATTTAACTGTAACACCTTTACATCTGCTTCTACCTTCTTTCTTTCAAATTGGAGATTGAATTCTACCATATTATGATCACTGCCTCCTAAGTGTTCCCTTACTTTAAGATCTTTAATCAAGTCTGGCTCATTACATAACACTAAGTCCAGAATGGCCTGTTCCCTCGTGGGCTCCATCACAAGCTGTTCCAAAAAGCCCTCCTGTAAACATTCAATAAATTCCCTTTCCTTGGGTCCACTGGCAGCATTATTTACCCAGTCCACCTGCATATTGAAGTCCCCCATGATCACTGTGACCTTGCCTTTCTGACATGCACTTTCTATTTTGTGGTGCATTTTGTGCCCCCGGTCCTGACCACTGTTAGGAGGCCTGTACATAACTCCCATTATGGTTTTTTTGCCTTTGTGGTTCCTCAACTCTACCCACACAGACTCCACAGCATCTGGCCGTATGTCATTTAGTGCGATTGATTTAATTTCATTCCTAATTAACAAGGCAACCCCGCCCCCTCTGCCCACCTCTCTGTCTTTTCGATAGGTTGTGAATCCCTGGATGTTTAAATGCCAGTCCTGAACCCCCTGCAACCACGTCTCTGTGATGCCTACCACATCATACCTGCCAGTCACAATCTGGGCCACAAGCTCATCTACCTTGTTCCGTACACTGCGCGCATTTAAATATAGCACCTTTAATTCTCTATTGACCGTCCCTTTTTGTTTTCTTAGTGTGGTGGACCTTGGTTTACTGAGCCTTTCTATACACTGTGTCATATTTTGTGGGATTGGGACTATCGTAACCTCTCCTGAGTTCTGTCTTTTCGTGCTTTTTTGTATTCCTAAGCAGCTATGCTTCCCACTGATGACTTCACCTCTTGGTTCCCTGACTTTCCCTTCCCCCCCCAATCTCTAGTTTAAAGTCCTATTGACCACCCTATTTACTCTTTTCGCCAGAACACTGGTCCCAGCTCGGTTCAGGTGGAGACCATCCCAACGGTATAGGTCTCCCCTGTCCCGGAACTGATGCCAGTGTCCCATGAAAAGGAACCCCTCTTTCCCACACCACTCTTTCAGCCACGTGTTAACTTCCCTTATTCTTGCCTCCCTATGCCAATTTGAACGTGGCTCGGGCAGTAATCCGGAGATTATGACCCTTGAGGACCTGTTTTTTAAATTTGAATCCTAGGTCTTTATAATCTCTAAACAGGTCCTCTTTTCTAGACTTGCCTATGCTGTTGGTACCGACATGGACCACAACAACTGGATCCTCCCCCTCCCTCTCCAGTATCCTTTCAAGCCGGTCAGAGATGTCCTGCACCCCAGCACCGGGCAGGCAACATACCATGCGGGACTCTTTATCCTGCTCACGAAGGATACTATCTATCCCCCTGATAATAGAATCCCCTACAACTACAACTTGCCTATTTACTCCCTCCCCTTGAATGGCCTGCTGAACCATGGTGCCTTGGTCAGCTGACTCATCCTTCTTGCAGCCCTGTTCGCCATCCACACAGGGAGCAAGTGCCTCATACCTGTTGGACAGGGTCAAGGGCTGAGGCTCCTGAGTTCCTGACTGCTGGTTCCCTTTACCTGCCTGACTTGCAGTCACACCCTGCTGTCCCTGGCCACTGGCAGGATTTAAACTACTTACTCTGACAGGTGTGACTGCCTCCTGAAACACAGTGTCCAGGTAAGTCGCCCCCTCCCGGATGTGCCTCAGTGTTTGAAGCTCAGACTCCAGCTCATCAAATCTGAGCCGGAGCTCTTCGAGCAGCCAACACTTACTGCAGATGCGGTCGCTGCAGCTCGCAATGGGATCTGCCAGCTCCCACATCAAACAGCTCAAGCACATCACCTGACCAGCCATCACTAATTAATTAATTAGTTTAATTTAAGTTTACGAGTTTAGCTGTGTTTTTTTAAAATTTGGGGCAGATTTGCTGTCAACCAATCAGATCACAGCTTCCCTCTGACGTCACTTTTGGGGGAAAAAAACTGGAAAATGAAGTTACCGTTAGGTTTTTATACTCACAGAGACTGCTCCTCCTCCTCCGAACGGCTCCCGAATTTAGGCCCGGAGAAAGAGAGAGAACAAAACAGTCGGGAAAAAGCACCTTCAAAACAGCCGGGAAAAGGCACCTTCTCCCACTCTTTACTGAATTACCAAATTCTCACTCTGTCTGTGTCTCACTTACTCAGGCTGTGTCTCCTTGACCAGCGCAATGCTTCATGGGAGTTGTGGGCAGCCTATTTGCTTGTGACTAACCAAAATGGAGAAGGTTAATTCGGGAAGGCAATGAGCATTTCAAAATTCTTTGTTGGAGGCAAGGTTGAGGCTTTGAAGGAAGTGAACAACCCTCGAAACAGCTAATTTGCCCAACCCGTCAAGTTGTCCCAGAGTCTGCAGATTGTGTATTGGACTTAGCAGCCATCTCAGAACCATCGAACCAGAGAGGAAACAAGTCATCTTCAATCTCAAGGGACTGCCTAAGTAGATAGGAGAAGGATTCAACTTATTCAAACAGGCTCACAGCATTCTAGTGCTCCAGTAGATTACTGGCCCGCGCAGTGGCCCTGTGGAACATGAACCTGCTGTCCTCTCCAGCTGACAGCATTGACATTCCCACCACTGCCATTCTGCCAGTGCCCTTGCTGTTACCCATCAGTCAGCCAGTCCAGGCCCTTTCCTTTCATCCTAAGATAGTGCAGTCTGAAGACTGGCCTTCTAGCCCTAGAGCTGCTGAAGGGCATCCTGCAATGCAGCCTCTCCCAGTGAAAGCCAGCAGCCTTCCACCAGCCACATTGAAGTCACTAGGGTAGCACTGCATACAAGCACAAGGACATGCAAACGCATCTACAAGGCAAGCACTAAGGGTAGAGACAAAGGTGAATAGTTGACTTTTGTTGGAAATGTAGAATGGTTTGTTGGGTAAAGTGAATATGGACTGGTTGTGTTAAGATGTCTTTTATTGCAGGATGGTGGCTAAGTGGACACTGAAATGGTTCACAACAGAAGGATGATAAGGTGTGGTAAAATGGGAATCTGGCACTGAAAAGACATTCATGGACAGCGCATCAGAGAAATGGACATGCTGACTGCTTCCTCTATTCCACTTACTCCTCATGAGGTTGTTGCTGAATATTTAATGACATGACTGGGCCCTCATGATGGTCAGGTTGTGGAGGATGTATCAGATTGATCCTGCCTCCAGAAATCAGCTGCGATTCGGTGGGTACTTGATGGTTTCTGCAGAGTGGTTAAATCCTGGCACTATTGCTTCAGCATTTGTCTGCTCGATGATCCTTTGCATGGTAGTAAGGCTCTCATTTTATTAGTGCTGGCCATGAGTATATGTCGGATTGCTGAGAGGAGTCAAGAAGAGCCAGGCATACAGCAGATAGCCTATTTCTCCCAACAGCTGCCCTCTGATATGATGTGATGTCTGAAAAATTGCTGAACAGCAGTCCGGTGCAGGATGAATGATGATCGCTGGGAGGGTCACAGGAGTTCAGTAGCATGATGTGCTGAGCATGGTTACACACCAACTTCACATTCAGAGACTGGTAATCTTTGCAGTTCAGGTATATCTCACATTGGGGTGTGACGCTCGCAAAACTAAGTGTGTTCAGTCGGTGGCTCCCTAAGCATAGAAAGCTGGACATCCTGGTAAAGCCATGACACATTCCACCTGCTTCTCGCTGTTCAGGGAGAACTCAATGAAAACTCCTCTCCTGGCATTAAGTGCCATTTTCACTTCTCTGATGAAGCAATGGATGGTGGACTGGAAGATTTTTGGTACGATGCCTATTCCAGACTGGAAGGATCCTGACACATACAAATTCAGGACCATATCACCTTACTGCTCCTGGCAGTACCTTCATGGACCAGCACCCATATCGCCAAAACCACTGGCAATTAAAGTCAAATTTTGCAGCCAAAAAAATTCAAAGGTATTTTGTTTTGTTTCAGGAAAGCGTGCCCAATATTACATTATCATCAGCTTAGTTCAAAGTTTTCACCTTTACGGTGTTGGGAAATGATGAGGTAACACAAACAAAAAGGATGAAGAAACATTTTGCCTCAGCAGGCTAATTAGTTTGGAAGGCAGGGTCAATAGATTAAACACTCTTTCTGGCAGTCTTGTTTATTTCCTAACAGAGGTCTAATAAAAACTAATGCAATCAGACGCAAAGCCCCAGTAACTCCCTTGTGAGAGAAACTGAAGCTGAAAAGTGTTTTTCTCTGTTTCTTTTCAACATATGTTTCATTCCCAGAGTTTTTAAAAAATATCATGTAATTTTTATCATATACATTCTCAGGGTGTCACCGGCAAGGCCAGAATTTACCATCTTTCCAAGGATGCCCTTGAGAAGTTGGAGATGGACTTTCTTCTTGATCTACTGTTGTCTGTGTGGCGATTGTGTTCCTGAAATGCTGTTAGGTTGGGAGTTCCAACTCTTTGACCAGCAACAAAGAAGGAGCAATGATATATGACTGTCATGATATGCAAACATGCAGCTAATGAACACAGAGAATAAGACATGACCAATGAGCAGTCAAGACACTCAGGGATGGTATCTCACTATAAAAGGGATGAGGTACACACCCCGCCTCTTTCCACAGACCAACATCTACAGAGTGAGACAGGGTGTATCCTCAGCATCACACCCCAGCACGTGGCTTAGAGCAAGGCTCGTTCAGTTAGACCGAGTTACTACATTTAGATTAGCAGAGAGTCAAACTCATTGAGAACTGTGCTAATAGTTCAATAAAACACATTGAACTCACTTCAAAGTCTGGAGCATCTTTTACTCAAAACTGCATCAAGTGGCAGCTTGTGTTATTCCAAATTACATAACACAACATGATACCAGGAGCCTGTTCAATCTAGTTAGTTCAACTCAGCAAAATCCGTGACGACCAGCAAATGTATACCGGCACAATAGAAAAGATTCAGGCTCCTCACCAGATCAGGACCTCCGGCAATCTCAGTGCCAACTGGTGCACATTCAAGCAGAAATTGCAGCTTTACGTCGAAGCATCAGACCTCAATGGTGCGTCTGATGCACGGAAGATAGATCTTTTCCTCACCACAGCGGGTGATCATGCCTTGGAAATATTCAACTCCTTTCACTTCACCGAAGACCAGGACAAGACAAAGTTTCAGACCATCCTGGACAAGTTTGAAAGCCACTGTGAGGTGGACACCAACTAAATCTTTGAGCGCTGCATATTCCAGCAACGATTGCAAGGTAAAGACGAATCCTTCAACTCATATTTAACTAACCTTAGACTGCTGCCGTAATCCTGCAATAACACTGACTCCATGATCAGAGACCAAATCGTTTTTGGAGTTCACTCTGATCCTCTGAGAGAGTAGTTACTGAAGATCAAGCATATGACCCTGCCAGTCACGATTGAAACATGCACAGTGCATGAGCATGCTGAAAATCACTATTCCCAGTACAAAATGGCAGAAAATGATAAACTAGCCTCCCACGAGGCGGTGAGTGTGCAGGCCATCTCCCGGATGCAGCCTTTCAACATTGATGAAAGCGGCCATTTTGCGCGCTCTTCCCAGGGCCTGGCGCATGCGCGATGCGAACGGGATAACGAAGCGGCCGAAACCCGCATTGCACAGGTGCAGACGTCTGAGAACCGCACTGCGCATGTGCAACGACGCACGGAGCGTCAGGACGCCGAGGTCATGACGTGTTCGAACTGTGGCACCGCCCATTTAAAGAAACACTCCCCTGCAAGAGGCAGACGCTGTTTAAACTGCGGGACGCCAGGCCACTATGCAGCCCTGTGCAGATCTGCACCACCAGTCAGGAGCCAGCGCTCCCAATTCCGACGACGGCACATCCGGAGTGTGCAACAACGCCTACAGGATTCTGATTCCGGCAGTGCAATGGATCCAGACGATGAATGCCTGGACATCACCTACCGTGTGGGCATTATTACAACGTGTGAATATGCCACACCAGATTCATCGCAAGTTCAGTCAATCCTAGCTGTGGATTCCGAGGATGAATGGTGAGCAGTGATGAAGATCAACCACTGCCCCATCCAGTTCAAGCTGGACACAGGTGCCTCTGCCAACCTCCTCTCACAGGCAGACTTCAGGCGCATTAAGAAGCCCCCCACGGTCCTTCCAGCTGCCTGCAAGCTCCTGGATTACAATGGGAATGCCATCACGGCACTGGGATCCTGCCATCTGCATGTATCCAACCGACACACACAAGCACGGTTACGTTTTGAAATTGTTAAGCCGGACAGGGCATCCCTACCAGGTGCGCACGCCTGCAAGCAACTGAACTTTATTCAAAGGATTTACACCACAACATCCTCCCATGTGGATCTTCAGGCCGGCATCGACGACATCCACGCCCAGTATCCAGATGTGTTCAACGGGATGGGCACGCTGCCGTATCGATACAAGATTTTGCTATGACCTGATGCCAAGCCAGTGGTTCACGCACCACGACGTGTCCCTGCTCCACTGAGAGAGCGCCTGAAGGCTCAGCTCAAGGATCTTCAGCAAAAAGGCATCATATCCAAGGTCACCGAACCGACTGACCCCATGGTGTGCGTAAAGAAGCCTTCAGGGGACCTGCGCATCTGCATTGATCTCAAAGATCTCAATAAGAATATCATGCGGGAACACTGCCCCATCCCGAAGCGGGAGGAACTCACGAGTGAGATGGCACACGCGCGCTTCTTCACCAAATTGGATGCATCACAGGGATTTTGGCAAATCCAGTTGGAAGAGTCCAGCAGAAGTCTCTGCACCTTCAACACGCCTTTTGGCAGATACTGCTACAATCTCAAGCCATTTGGCATCATCTCAGCATCAAAGATATTCCATCGCATCATGAAGCAGATGATGGAAGGCATTGAAGGGGTTCGTGTGTACGTGGACGACATCATCATATGTTCCACGACCCCTGAAGAACATGTGCCCCGTCTCCAGAAGGTATTCCGCCGTGTACATGCCAACGGCCTAAAGTTAAACAGGTCCAAATGTTGTTTTGGCACATCGACGCTCAAGTTTCTAGGTGACCAGATCTCACGGCATGTTGTGCGCCCAGACACAGACAAAGTCAAGGCCATCGAGGCGATGAAGGTCCCTGAGGACAAAATGGCGATGCTGCGCTTCTTGGGTATGGTGAATTTTCTGGGTGAGTTCATTCCAAACATGGCCAGACACACCACGGCCCTACGCAACCTGGGGAAAAAGTAAACTGCCTTTGAGTGGAAGGCGGCACAGCAGATGGAGTGGCTGGAGCTGAAAGCCAAGCTCACCACTGCACCAGTCCTGGCATTCTTCGACCCGGACCGGGAGACAAAGATATCCACAGATGCGAGTCAGGATGGCATCGGTGCGGTGTTGCTTCAACACGATGACACTTCATCCTGGGCACCAGTAGCCCACGCATCAAGGGCGATGACGCCCACTGAAACCAGATATGCTCAGATTGAGAAGGAGTGCTAGGGTTTTCTCACCGGCATCCTCAAATTTCCTGATTATGTCTGCGGCCTGCCGACATTCACTGTTGAAACGGATCATAGGCCCCTGGTCCACATCATCCACAAGGACCTGAATGACGCCTCGGTTGCAGAGAATCCTGCTTAAACTGAGAAATTATGACTTCAACTTGGTATACACACCTGGCAAGGAGCTCATCATCGCTGATGCAGTGTCCTGCTCCGTCACCTCGCCCAGTGAGCCGCTGGAGATCATCCAGCACATCGAATCGCAGGTGCAGCTGTGTGCTAGACTTCTCCCAGCGACAGATGAGAAGGTAGTTCTCATCCGTGATGAGACAGCCAAAGACCCCCTCTTGCAGCGCATCATCCACAACCTCACCAATGGCTGTCAGAAAGGGCAGTGCCCACAATTTTACAACGTGAAGGTGACCTGATGGTGATTGATGGTATCCTCCTCAAGCTGGACAGGATTGTCATTCCGCTCAGTCTCCAAAGCTTGGTGCTGCGCTAGATTCATGAGAGACACCTGGGTGTCGAGAAGTGCTGACGCAGAGCCAGGCAGGCTGTCTACTGGCCCGGCATCAGCCAGGACATCACAAACATGGTCCTGAACTGTGCTACCTGTCAGCGGTTCCAGCCAGCGCAGAGCAAGGAGACGCTCCAACAGCATGACATAGTGACCTCTCCGTGGTCCAAGGTTGGCATCGACCCCTTTCATGCGAATGGTCACGACTACGTATTGATCATCGACTATTTCTCGAATTACCCTGAGGTGCTGAAGCTCCCGGACCTCACCTCTTGGACCGTCATCAAAGCCTGTAAGGAGACGTTCTCAAGGCGTGGCATCCCAATCACCGTCATGCGCGACAATGACCCGTGCTTTACCAGTCCACGTTTGCCAGGTCATACAATTTCCAGCATGTCACCTCCAGTCCGCACTATCCGCAGTTCAATGGAAAATCAAGAAAGGAGTGCACATTGTGAAACAGCTCATCTGCAAGACTCTGCTGCCGACATACACCTTGCACTGCTCGCGTACAGGGCGACTCCATTGTCCACTGGCATGTCGCCGGCTCAAAGCCTGATGAACAAGGACATGCGGACGATGCTTCCAGCCATACACCTGCCCAACCTTGATCACCTCCCGATGCTGCAGAAGATGCAGCAGCTCAGAGACCGTCAAAAGCAGGGCTATGATGCCCATGCCACCGATCTGGCCGTGCTATTCCAGGCAGACACTGTCAGTATCAAGATACCAGATGGTGGGTGGTCTGCCTCGGCTGTCATTGTTCGACAGGCCGCACCCTGCACTTATGTTGTACGTATGGCTGATGGTTCCATCGTGCGAAGGAATCGACGGGCACTGCGCAAAGTTGCCTGCCCGCAACCACTTTCTCCTCCATTTCCATATGTTGAATTGCCACCTCCTGATACCTCGCACCACGAGGCCACCAGTCAGGCTTCCATCCCATCTGTCAAGGCGCCGTCGTCCCCTCCTCCACCTCTGCGGCGGTCGACCAGGATCAGACGCAAGCCACAGAGACTGGACTGTGAACATTTGTTTTGCTTGCTGTGTTGTCCTCCGTCAGTCACATTAGTCAGACTCATTCACATGTAAATATATTCACATACGCCAACAAAACATTAAAAAAAGGGACTGAGGAGGATGCGTGCCGGGAAAGTGGGGGGGTGGGGGGGGGGGCGAGTGATGGAGAGGGTGCGTGCCGGGGAGCGGGGGGGTGCTGGGGAGGGTGCATGCCGGGAAGGAAAGGGGAGGGGGGTTGGGGAGGGTGCGTGCCGGAGATCAGGGGTGGGGAGTGGGGAGGGTGCGTGCCGGGGAGGGGGGCTGGGGAGGGCGAGTGATGGAGAGGGTGCGTGCCGGGGAGGAGAGGGGGGGGGGGGGTTGGGGAGGGTGCGTGCCGAGGAGAAGTGGGGGGGGCTGCTGGGGAGGGTGCATGCCGGGGAGGAGAGAGGGTGGTTGGTGAGGGTGTATGCCGGGGAGGCGAGGGGGGGGCGGGGGGGAGGGTAGGTTGGGGAGGGTGCGGGCCGGGGAGAAGAGGGGGGGTGTTGGGGAGGTAGCATGCCGGGGAGGCGAGGGGGTTGGGGAGAGTGAGTGCCGGGGAGGAGGGGGGGGCTGGTTTGGGGACGGTGCGTGCCGGGGAAGGGGAGGGGCCGCCTGGCCATGTGCCAGCTGGCAACAGTCACGACCATGCAGCCCATGGAACCTGGCTGTGGAGGGGTGGGGTTATGGGCAATGGTGACACGTCGCCTATCCCCCCCACCCCCTGCAGACCGTTATGTTTGGTCATCACCCAGCGATATTGGCCGCCGTGGTGAGAGCCGCACTTCCACATGTTGCCCTGGGGGAGCTGGAGCAGGAGCGTGCCAGGGAGGCGGCGGAGGCTGCCACAGAGGTGCGTGCCGCAGGGAGGCAGGTGGCAGCCGCCCAGGCTGGAGGGCCGCCAGCATGACAGGACGAGGATGGGAAGGAGGTAGTGGTGGTGCCACGGTGACGGAGACGCCTGATGAGGCCCCGTGTGTACCAGCCCTGCTCGTCCTACCAGGACCTTACGGACCGGGCATGCAGGAGGAGACTCCGGATGAGCCGAGAAACTGTGCCACACATCTGCCACCTGATGGCACACCTGGCACCGCATGGCACTGGGGGAGGACACCCTATCCCCGTGGCCGTCAAGGTTACGGTGGCCCTGAACGTCTATGCCACGGGGTCATTCCAGGTGCCGAGTGGGGACCTGTCCGGCATCTCGCAGGCACCGGTGCATCCGTGCAGTGACTGACGCCCTGTACGACAACGCGGACCGCTACATCCAGTTCCCTGTGCACCGGGCCAGCCAGGATGGCCATGGTCCAGAGGGCGATCGATGGGATGCACATCGCCGTGCGGCCACCTGCGGATAACAGGGCCGTGTTCACGAATAGGACGGCGACCTATTCCATGAACGTGCAGCTGGTCTGTGACCACCGCATGAGGATCCTGCACGTCTGCGCCCGGTACCCGGGTAGTGTACATGACTCATTCTTGCAGCGATCTTTCATCCCCACCATGTTCGAGGGACGCCCCCCACCCCCCCGCCTGGTTGCTGGGCGACAGGGGTTACCCGTTGCGGTCGTGGCTGATGCTGCTTATACGGAGGCCACAGACTGACGCGGAGAATCGCTACAACGATGCCCATGCAGCGACCAGGGGTGTGATAGAGAGGTGCTTTGGTATGCTGAAGATGCGCTTCAGGTGCCTGGACCTCTCTGGAGGGGCCCTCCAGTACCCGTCAGATAGGGTCGGCTGCATCGTTGTGGTCTGTTGCATCCTGCACAACATAGCCCAGCAGAGGGGCCATGTGCTGGAGGCAGAGGAGGGGGAAGGGGAGGAGCAACAAGACAAGGTGCAGATCTCCCCAGATGAGAGGATGGGGGCAATGGTCAGGACAGACGGGCTGGACATGGACGGGAGGCTGCCCACCGTTACCGGCTGGGCCAGTGGGCATGGGACAGGCTGATAGCCGCCTGGTTCACGGACTACGGGGGCGTGGGAATCATGGGCACAGACTGCACACCACGGCACTAGCCCATTACCCTCACCCCACCTACCCAACACCAACCACGTTCACCCCGCCCACCCAACACCAACCACCCGCACCCCACCCGCTTCCACACCACCCCTCCATTGCACATCTATCTGCGGCACAATGGGCCAGGCTCACATGGTCGCCGGTGGAAGCGGGTCTATTGCAGGCCATGGAGGTTAATGACAACCCACTCTGCGATGAGCTCTAGGCTCTACATCGTTGGACAATATCTGACCCATGGCCACAGTACCACCCTCCACCCAGACCATCCCTGCATGCGGCCGTGACACTGCAGCGCACGGTCCCGTCGTCTGCCCAGGGGGGATGGCGAGAGTGACTCGGGGGGAGGGGGGCGCACAGTCACCTGAGGCCGACGTTCTATCACACCTCACACACCCACTGGCGCTCATCTCACACCACACCCCCGCACGCATCGGACAGAGGACAAAGGCAGCTTCTGTAGGTGTGAAAGTGATTTTAATAACAAACAGTTCATACACGTGCCCTAGCCCCTATAACTAATCTGTGCCCTGCACCCGTGCCAACTTACTCTATGTCTAATTTTTTGGCCTAACGGGCCCTATGACTACATTTAGGTGGTTCCCCAAACGGTACAGCAGAACTGGAGGTGGACTCCTGTGATTCCTGCCCTGTGACTGTGGACCCCTTTGGCGGCTGTTTCCTGGGGCGGCCCGGCCTAGATGGGCCAGGCTGCGGCTCGGGCGACTGGGATGGCGAGCTGCCAGCTTGTCCTGCCCTTTGCCCACCAGATGCCCCTGGGACGGAAGGGGGCGAGTCCGAGGTGTCGCGGTGTTCCGAGACCTCCCCTACAGAGGGACCTGGGACGTGCCCCAGCTCCTCCTCCTCCCTCGGGGTGCCCGATGGCCCTCGGGCCTCTACATGGGTCGGGGGTGTGAACGGATCCAGCACCTGAGGCACCCCTGGCACCTGGCGCTGCCAGTCCTGGAGGCCCGCCCTGGTATCAATAAGGGTCTGCAAGTTTGCAGCCATGGAGCTCAGGGAGTTGGCCATCCCTGTCAGTGTTTGGGTGACGCCAGCCAGCACCTGGGCAATGGCGCCGATGCACTCAGCGATGGCCTGCAGAGACTGGGCCACGGCGTTGAGCGCCTCTTCGATCTGCTGCTGGCTCTGGCTCATGGCTGCCTGTGAGAGGGCAGCCATGTCCTGGGCCACGGACGCCACCTGCATGGAAAGCCCCACACCTTGCATACTGATACCCATGTCTGACACCGTCGCACCCATTGCCTCCACCGCGGACGCCACCCGTGCGGTGTCAGCCTGGGTGGCACGCATGACCGGCACCACTACCTGCTCCTGCACGCAGGCGGACTCCTCCACCTTCGTCTGCAGCTACCGCAAGCCGGCCGTCACCCCCTTCGGTCGTCCGTTGGTCCGTGACTGCATCGGGTCTATGGGTGGGTGTGGTAACTCCAGGAACCCGGGACCCGTCTGGCCGACAGATGGTTGTTTGCACTGGGCTGCCCTCCGACCGCCCGGCCCCTCGGCTGCTCCTGCCTCCACCTGCTGTACCGCGACGGCTGTGTTGTGCGCACCAGTTAGTGTCCCAGATGCCTCATTGCTAAAGTGCCCAACCGAGGTGAGTGTCTCTGCGATGGTGGAGGGTGTAGGAGATAGCAGTAGCTTTAGTAATGGCGTGCTCCTCATCCAACCTGAAGTCCGGGGTCCCCTGGAGTGGTGATTCCGATCCATCCGTCCCCTGTGTGTGGGTGTCGTGTGCGTCAGTGTCCTGGGCGTCAGTGTCCTGTGTGTTAGGGTCCTGTGTGTGGGTGTCGGGTGTGTCAGTGTCCTGTGTGTTAGGGTCCTGTGTGTCGGTGTCCTGTGCCTCAGTGTCCTGTGCCTCAGTGTCCTGGGTCGGCTGCGATGGGGGCCTGTTGCTGTGGCTGCCCTCCTCGTCGCTGGATGTGGCCCGCCGGCGTCGCCGCACTCGCACTAGATGTGGGCGGCGTCCGCCTGGTGCTCCGGGTCTGTCCCTGGGCGCCCTGGAACATCCCGGGGGCGTCGTATGCCTGATGGGCCGGGCCTGTCCCCCCTTCCCCCATATCCCCCCTCCCCCCATATCCCCCCTGCCCCCATATCCCCCCTGCCCCATATCCCCCTTCCCCCATCTCCCGGGGATATGGGGGAAGGGGGATATGGGGAAGGGGGGATATGGGGGAAGGGGGGATATGGGGGACAGGGGTAGGGGGATATGGGGGAAGGGGAGATATGGGGGAAATGTGGGAAGGGGATATGGGGAAGGGGGGATATGGGGGAGGGGGTATATGGGGAAAGGTGGATTGTGGGAAGGGGGGATATGGCGGAAGGGGGATATGGGGATATGGGACAGGGGGGATATGGGGGGAGGGGGTATATGAGGAAGGCGGATATGGGGGAAGGGGGATATGGGGAAAGGGGGATCTGGGGGAAGGGGAATATGGGGGAAGGGATATGGGGAAGGGGATATGGGGGAAGGGGGATATGGGGGAAGGGGGGATATGGGGGAAGGGGGATATGGGGGAAGGGGGGATATGGCTGAAGTGGGGATATGGGGGAAGGAGGTTATGGGGAAGGGGGATATGGGGGATGGAGGATATGGGGAAGGGGGATATGAGGGAAGGGGGATATGGGGGATGGGGGATATGGGGAAGGGGGATATGAGGGAAGGGGAAATGGGGAAGGGGAGATCTGAGGGAAGGGGGTTATGGGGGAACGGGGATATGGGGGAAGGGGATATGGGGGAAGGGGGGCTATGGGTAAGGGGGAAATGGGGAAGGGGAGATATGGGGCAGGGGGGATGGGGGAAGGGGGAAAGGGGGGCAGGCAGTGGGCGGTCTCACTTGGCGCTGCACGGCCATTTTGCCGGGTCTCCGAGGGTGGGTGGGGCGCCTTTTGTGCAGTGACGCCACACGCGTCTGTGACGGTGACGCCGTCGCGAATGGCGTCACGCCGCTACTAGCCCATTCCCGCCCAGAGAATTTGTGACGTGGGGAGGCCCGGCGCCGGAGTGATTCGCGCCGTTTGTGGCGCCGGGTTCGGGCCATCATGCTGATTCACGGAGAATCCCGCCCCTTGTCCTTTTTGATCTCCTCAATTCACTCGCAGTGTCATTGGAATTGCATCTTGTCTGTTCCTTATGGCTATTCGGTAACAACGCTGGTAAGTCAATGTTTCAATGGTGTCTGGGTTTGTTATTGTTGTCTCTGGAAACTGCAGCAAATTCTTTACTTTAAACAATGCTTGTCGATTTCTATGAAACATCAGTCCAGCCGCAGTTTGTACCACATATGATCGTGGTGCAACCTCATTTAACACCTTTGTAATGTCCAACCAACCATCACCTGGATTTTGTATCCTGACGACATCTCCTTCTTTGAGTCACGGTAATTGTTTTGCATGCCTGTCGTATGCTTTTTGCTTACTGTTGCTTTATTTTTTCAGGTATTAACTGTTCATTCATGTTTGGAATTGTTATGGCCGGCAATGTCGTTCGAATTTTCCTTACCATGAGCATCTGGGCAGGCGATAATCCTGACGACAAAGGAGTTGCTCCATAGTGTAACAGCGCTAGCAAAAAATCCTTTTTATCATCAAGTGCCTTTTTGAACAGTTGTTTCACTATTCCAACTCCTTTCTCAGCCTTCCCATTGGATTGGGGATCTAATGGACTGGAGGTAACGTGTTGGAAGTTGTATCTTTCTGCAAATGACGACCATTCCCAAATATTGAAACATGGTCCATTATCGGTCACGACTTTTAATGGAATGCCATGACGAGCAAACACAAACGTCGCCGCACTTATGACTGAGTGAGCAGTCAAATTTGACAAAGTTATGACTTCAATATAACTGGAATAGTAATCAATGATGATTAAATAATCATTCCCTCTGAAATAGAACAGGTCCATCCCAACCTTTGACCATGGGTTTGTGACTATCTCACTTGCTACACAGGTTTCCTTACACTGGGATGGTTGATGTGTTTGACAGGCACTACACTCTTGCACACAGTTGTCAACATCTCTATTGATGCCTGGCTAGTACACTGACTGCCTGACATGTCTTCGACACTTCTTTATCAGTTGATGCACTTCATGTATGTTTTCCAGAATACTTCTTCGTAGGCAGGAGTGTATTACAATTTTCCCTTCAACAGGATCCGTTTATAACAGTCAGGTCATCCTTGATACTTTGAAAACTATTGCAACTGCCATTAGGCCTTCCTCCTCTTAGGTTTTTGCTTACCTATTCAAGTCTTTTTCAGTTTCATCCCGTACTAAACTCAACTTTGCATCAGACACAGGTAATGATGTCTGCGACAAATATGGCATGTGCTTCCACATTGAGTACTACTTCCGATGCTTTCTCATCATTGTAACTCATAGCTTGGTAGCACAATGGTAAGCTTCACAGCTCCAGGGCCCCAGGTTCAGTTCCTGGCTTAGGTCACTGTCTGTGCGGAGCCTGCACCTTCTCCTCGAGTCTGCGGGGGTTTCCTCCGGGTGCTCCGGTTTTCTCCCAAAGATGTGCAGGTTAGGTAGATTGGCCATGGTAAATTGCCCTTAGTGTCCAAAAAGGTTAGGTGGGGTTACTGGGTTACGGGGATAGGGTGGAGGTGTGGGCTTAAGTAGGGTGCTCTTTCCAAGAGCTGGTGCAGACCTGATGGGCTGAATGGCCTCCTTCTGCACTGTAAATTCTATGATAATGTCTCTGCTACAACTAGTTCTTTGCCCTCAGCTTCATGCTGAGCTGTGTTGGTAGTCTGATTTCTTTGCACCAAATTTAATTGAATGCATGAATCTACCTCAATTAATGATGACTTCATATCACCCATAATTTTAAATTCCAATAGCATAGATGTCAATGTTCTGTACCATGAGGCAGCAGGAACCTTTCGTCACTATTGCGTTCCTGTTGTAGTCTGTCAACCTAGTTTGAGTTTTTAATTCTTGGAGTCCTGTTCACTTGTTTTAGATCTGCCTCTGTTATTAAATTTGTATGTGCACCAGTATTCAGCTTGAATGTAACATCAGGGCCATTAATATATATTTTTAATAAATTTAGAGTACCCAATTCATGTTTTTCAATTTTTTTTCAATTTAGTATGGCCAATCCACATACTTTGCACATCTTTGTGTTGTGGGGGCAAAACCCATGTAAACACGGGGAGAATGTGCAAAATCCACATGGACAATGACCCAGAGCCGGGATCGAATCTGGGACCTCGGCTCTGTGAGGCAGCAATGCTAACCACTGTGCCACCGTGCTGCCCCAGAGCCATCAATATTTAGTGTTCCAATCCAATCTTTAATTAAATCAGAGAGTTGAAATATTGTTCTATCAGTGTCCAGTGCGTTAACTCTTCTCCCATGAAGTTATCTTGCAGAATAAACTTAGAGGCATCATTATTTGAAGTTAACATTTTTCCTTCATGTCCTTCATTTTGTATACTCTGTACCTTTTTATATCCATGGAACGATGTTTTAGAGTTGTTTGCCGGTATCGTTGAAGTAAAACGGCATTGTGAGGCAAATGATTGAACTTGCTGCATCGCGAGCATTTTTTTCCTTTCGCAGGACAATTTTTTTCTATAGTGGGCCACAGTGCCACAATGTGTGCACGTCATCACGTTGGTGACGTCCCTTTCAAAATGTCCGCCATCAGTGGTGTGCTGTCTTCTGAACTGTGCCACAGAGTTAATGGCATCAGCCACATTTCCCGAGTTTGCGCCTTTTTCTTTAGCACTAAACTCTACATATTCGTTTGTGGCTTTCTCACTGGCCTTGTAAAGATTTGTGGCTTCTTCGAACGGCAAAAATGTCCTTCTTAGTAATTTTTCTCGCAATTGCTCATCATATATACCAAACACTATTTGATCCTGCAACATCGAATCCGCAACGGAGGAAAAATTACAGGACTGCACTTTAAGTCTTAAATCAATTATAAACAAATCTATCAATTCTCCTTTTAGCTGCAGTCTTTTTCTAAACATATAGTGGTCATACGTTTCATTCACTTGCACTTTGTAATTAACATCAAATTTGTCCATTGTAGTGATCTCTGTATATGTTAATACATGATTAGTTAATGTTCAGTCAATACAGTCAGATGATCACTAGATGGCAACACTAACAGGAACTATATAAGGAGTTTCCCACTCTTAGTGTTAGTGTTAGTGTGTGTGTATTGCAGCTAGAGGATAGATGTGACCAGCTCAGAGTGTCGTGTATTATATTAATTGTTAATTTAATCTAATCTTAGTTAATTCTATTAATAGTCAAAGTATTAAAGTAAAAGCACTCACAAGTATATTAGTTTGTTACTCAATAAATAATTTGTCATGAACTGAAAGACTTTGACTGTTTATCATCAAGCTAAATACAACTCGGCAAAACAAATGAGTAATATATATATTACATCTCTGTAATATAACATCCATGACCTGTTCACATTTTTTCTTTTCCCACTGTCTGCAAATTCAAAGGAATTAATTCAAATGCCTGCGGTCCAGCCAAATTGAGGAGGAGTGCGATTTTCCAGTGATCAGGAGCTGATTCTAACGCGGAGGCAGATAAAAAAATGTCAAATTGCTGTTTGAAATTTTTCCATTTTAGACTTAGTTTACCGTTCGTCCTGAAGTGTCCTGGCTTTCTCAGACCTTCTATCTTATGACCTTGGTGCTGTCTCCCAGATTTGTGTAGCAGTGTAATTGTTTTTCTTTTCTTTTTAGAAGCTAAACTCACTTTCTAAACTCACTGCTAACTTTTAGGGACACACTTCTGGTACCATGTGGTGTTCTTTATGATTCTGTTATCTGGATGGATGTTGTAGTGTTCACAAAGACCGCAGAAGCTAAGTTAATTAACAAAGCTAACTTTTATTTACACTACTTATTAACGCTCGACTACTTCTATAGTAAACAATAATCTAGTAATCTACAATCTACACTCTACCAACACTAGTCTCTACACTCTATCTCGAACTGTACTCTACATTCTCTGGACCTCTCCTCTGCACTCTCTCCAGCCCTCTCTCAGAAGCCTGTGAGTCAGTGCTTTATATAGTTCTGCATCTAGCTCCCTCTTGTGGTCAATTATGATATAACATTAACCCTTGTATTCTGAACATTTCACATAGTGTCAGATATCCCAGCCTTAAATATATTCCATGATGGAACATCCATAACCCCCTGGGGTAGAGAATTCCAAAGAGTCACTATCATTTGAGCAAAGTAATTTCCCCTAAACTCAGTCCTAAATGATCAGCCTCTTATCCTGAGTCTGTGCCCAATGTTTTAGACTCGCTAACTGGTGGAAACAATCTCTCAGCATCTACTTGGAAACTTTGTAGGTTTCAATGAAATCACCTTATATTCTTGAAAACCCCAGAGAATATAAACCCAACTGTCTTAATCCCTCATCATAGCACAGCCCCCCTCATTCCAAAGATCAATTTGGTGAACCTTTGCTGTATCACCTCAAATGAATGAATATCCTTTATTAAATGTGGAGGCCAAAATCATTGTTTCACTAAAACCCTGTACAAGGCATAGGACAAGGGTAGTTAGCTGTGGTTGTTGGAGTCCATCATCTTAGCTCCAGGACATTGCTGCAAGAGTTCCTCAGGGTAATGTCCTAGGCCCAATCATCTTCAGCTACTTCATCAATGACCTCCCTTCCATCATAACGTCAGAAGTGGGGATGTTCCCTGATAATTGCACAATTTTCAGCACCATTTCCGACTGCTCAGCGACTGAAGCAGTCCATGTTGATGTGCAACAAGATCTGAGCCTTTTAGGCTTAGGCTGTAATGTAGCAAGTAATATTCATGCCACACAAGTACCAGGCAGTGACGATTTCCAAGTGAGAATCTAAACATCTTCCCTTGACATTTAATGGTATTACCATCACTGAATTCTCTTCTATCAAGATCCAGGGGGTTACCATTGATCAGAAACTGAATTGGACCATACATATAAATATTGTGGCTACAGGAGAAGGTCAGAATCTGCAACTTATGGGCTGGTAACTCACTTCCTGATCCTCAAAAACCTATCCACCATCTGTGGCGGGTCCCCTATTACACGGATCCCTGTGAGGAACCTCCCTATTACAGGGGTGCCTATGGGGGGGTCTCCCTATTACAGAGGCTTCGGTGGGGTCCTTCTAATACAAGTGGACCTGGGGCATGCAGGGGGGTGGGTCTGGTGGGAGGGGATGTTGGGCAGGCAGTGAATTGTGGGTGTGTAGCCCTCGGTTGGGCTCTGATGGTTGCTATCAGAATGGCTCTAGAGTAATGGAACCCTCAGTGGGCCAAAGGGGTTAACTCCCCCAGATTCCCATCCTTGGCCCACCTCGAGGACCACCACACCAAGGCCACAAGTGATCCACGCCCACATTATTCCAGCCGCGGGGACTGGGGAATCATGGAGGGCCAGAGCATCGGGCGCCGAGTCTGCTAAATGGATGCAAATGGGACCTATTTGCATTCATTTACATGTTCCCACTGGCGCACAGCGTGGACCTCGATTCCGGGGGGCAGAGCATCGTGTTCGGGTCAGCACCCAATCCTGATTTTTGTCCCAACACCTGATTCTCCGTCCCATCAGGGAACGCAGTCCAGGTGTCTCAGGACGGGGAATCCCACCCAATGTCTCCAACTATTTACTCCACAGAGAATACTCTTAATCCAAACAAAGATCCATTAGCCCAACTGTGGTGAATTTATTCACCTAATGCATGCATGATACTGGAACCTATGACCTATGACCTGGAAGTGGTGATACAAGCTGCTTCCAGGTACTGTACTGCAATACTGGTGGGCTGCACCTCTGGCTCCGCCCTCACCGGGGCCATATATAGACCGGCCGCCTGTGGGCGGCATTCATCTGTACAACCGACTCTGGCTAGGCAAGTTCATGACTAATAAAGCCTAATGTTCACTCGCTCTCTCTGCCTCTCGGTGAATTGAAGGTATATCAATTTATTAGCCATCGACAGCACTATGGAAGCCGTTCTAAAGCCAGACAGGCTTGAACTCAACGCCCGCGCGCCCGAAGCCAAGGAGATATTCGAACATTGGCTTTGATGCTTCGAGGGCTACCTCGACTCCACAACAACGCCTCCCACGGAGACCGTCAAGCTGTGTCTCCTCCACGCTCGGGTGAGCCATCGAATCTCAGTAATGATTAAGAAAGCGGCCACGTACGAGGCGGCCGTCGCAACCCTCAAGGCACACTTCGTGAAGCCCGTAAATTAGGTGTTCGCCAGACACCTCCACACTACTCGCTGTCAAAGCGCTGGAGAATCGCTGGTCGAGTATCTGGAAACCCTGACTACTCGCGAGGAACTGCAGCTATCGAGATGTGATGGCGGAGGAACACATGAACTCACAGGTCCAGGACACCTACGTGGCGGGGGTCCGCTCAATCTACATCAGGCAGCGCCTGCTGGAAAACGGGACCTCTGACCTGCGGGACACGGTAAAGCTAGCTACCTCGCTAGAGGTGGCCTACCAGAACCTCAGTGCGTTCCCCACGGGCCTGGTGAACCCCTCGCCTCGTCGCTGCCCCCGTCGGACCCGACTACGTCGCAGGCCTGCGCTGCGCGTCTACCAGCCCAGCCCGGGGAATCGCAATGCTAATTCTGCGGCCAGGGCCAACACCCCCGGCTGCGTTGCCCAGCCCGCACAGCGACGTGCAGCGATTATGGTAAAAAGGGGCACTTTGCTAGAGTCTGTCTCGGCCGACCTAAGGCTCAGAAATCAAAAACGCACCAGGCCCGACACATGGACTCGCAGCCCCACAGACCCCGCAATGTGGCTGCGTGCCTGCCCGGAACGCCCCCGCCAGATGTATCATCAGCATCGTGCGACTCGTGGGAGCCGCCATCTTGGTCGCCGGCCCCAACATCGACCGACATGTGCGACTCATGGGGGCCGCCATCTTGGCTGCCAGTTCCAGCACTGACCAACACGTGCGACCGATGGAGGCGGCCATCTTGGTCGCCACCTTCGCCCCAGCCCGACACGTGCGACTCATGGGGGCCGCCATCTTGTGATTCCACCCACCACACAGGCTACCCGCAGCTGTGCGTACTCTCGACCAGTCGCAGCCGAAACAGCTGAAGAACTCCATGATGCTCGTCCGGGTCAAACGGCACGAGACCCCCTGTCTTTTCGACTCTGGGAGCATGGAGAGCTTTGTCCACCCCAACACGGTAAGGCGCTGCTCCCTCCACACCTAGCCAGCCTCCCAAACAATCTCCCTTGCCTCCGGATCCCATTCGGTTCAGATCCGGGGGTACTGTATCGCCAATCTTGTGATGCAGGGCATAGAGTATGCTCGTTTAAAGCTCTACGTCCTCCCCCTACCTGTGAACCCCCCTACTGCTCGGATTGGACTTTCAATGTAATCACCGAAGTCTGACTTTACAGTTCGGCGGACCCTTGCCCCCCCTCACGTGTGCAGCCTCGCGACCCTCAAGGTCTCTCCCCCTTCCCTCTTTGCGAACCTCAATCCTGACTGTAAGCCCATCGCCACCAGAAGCAGGCAGTACAGTTCGCTCAACGTGACGTTTATCAAGTCGGAGGTCCAGCGACTGTTGAGTGAAGGGATCATCGAGGCCAGCAACAACCCCTGGAGAGCACAAGTGGTGGTCGTCCGGACCGGGGAAAAGAATCAGATGGTTGTGGACCAGACAATTAATCAGTTCACGCAACTGGATGCGTACCCCCTCCCCCGCATAGCGGAGATGGTCAACCAGATCGCGCAGTACCGTGTGTTCTCAACGGTCGATCTGAAGTCGGCCTACCACCAGCTCCCGATCCGCCCAGAATAGCGCCACTACACTGCCTTTGAAGCAGCCGGCCGACTCTTCCACTTCCTCAGAGTCCCCTTCGGCATCACTAACGGGTTCCCGGCCGTTCAGAGAACGATGGACCGAATGGTGGACCAGTACGGTTTGCGGGCTACATACCCGTACTTGGACAATGTGACCATCTGCGGCCATGATCAGCAGGACCATGACGCCAACCTTCAGAGGTTCCTCCAGGCCGCCCAATCCCTCAATCTCACATACAACAAAGAAAAGTGCGTCTTCCGTACTACCCAACTAGCCATCCTCGGCTACGCGTGGAGAACGGTGCCCTAGGGTCCGACCCCGACTGTATGCGCCCCCTCACAGAACTCCCCCCTCCCCACATCCTCAAGGCCCTAAAGCGATGCCTGGGGCTGTTGTCATACTACGCCCAATGGGTCCCCAACTATGAAGGGAATAGATAGGATAGATGCGGGCAGGTTGTTTCCACTGGCGGGCAGAACTAGGCGGCATAGCCTCAAAATAAGGGGAAGTAGATTTAGGACTGAGTTTAGGAGGAACTTCTTCACCCAAAGGGTTGTGAATCTATGGAATTCCTTGCCCAGTGAAGTAGTAGAGGCTCTTTCATTAAATGTTTTTAAGATAAAGATAGATAGTTTTTTGAAGAATAAAGGGATTAAGGGTTATGGTGTTCGGGCCGGAAAGTGGAGCTGAGTCCACAAAAGATCAGCCATGATCTCATTGAATGGCGGAGCAGGCTCGAGGGGCCAGATGGCCCACTCCTGCTCCTAGTTCTTATGTTCTTATGTATGCGGACAAAGCCCGCCCACTTATTCAAACCATCAGTTTCCCCCTGACGGATGAGGCTCGCTCGGCCTTCAGCCACATCAAGGCCGACATCACCAGGGCCGCAATGTACGCGGAGGCCGAGTCCATCCCCTTTCAGGTAGAGAGCGATGCGTCAGACGCCGCCCTGGCCACACTTAACCAGGCGGGCAGGCAAGTAGCATTCTTCTCTAGGACCCTCCACGCTTCCGAAATGCGACACCCCTCGGTTGAGAAGGAAGCACAAGCCATCGTGGAAGCCGTGCGGTACTGGAGGCACTACCTAGCTGGTAGAGGTTCACCCTCGTCACCGACCAGCGGTCGGTCGCCTTCATGTTTGACAACGCACAACGGGGCAAAATAAAAAATGACAAAATCTTGAGGTGGAGGATCGAACTCTCCACCTACAATTACGATATAAGTATCGTCCTGGGAAGCTCAACGAGCCCCCAGATGCTCTGTCCCGCGGCACATGCGCCAGCGCACAAGGTGACCGACTTCGGGCTATCCACAATGGCCTCTGTCACCCGGGGGGTCACCCGGCTTACCCACTTCATTCAGGCCCGCAATCTGCCCTTCTCCACCGAGGATGTCAAGGCAATGACCAGGGACTGCCAAGTCTGCGCGGAGTGGAAACCGCACTTCTACCAGCCAGACAAGGCCCACCTGGTAAAGGCCTCCCGGCCCTTTGAGCGCCTAAGCATTAACTTCAAAGGGCCCCTCCCCTCCACCAACCGTAATACATACTTCCTCACCGTCATCGATGAGTACTCCCGCTTCCCCTTCGCTGTCCCCTGCCCAGACATGACCCCAGCCACTGTAATAAAGGCACTGCACAGCATCTTCACACTGTCCGGGTTCCCTGCCTACGTCCACAGCGACCGAGGCACATCATTCATGAGCGATGAGCTACGTCAGTACCTGCTCAGCAAAGGCATCGCCTCGGGCAGGACTACGAGCTATAACCCGCAGGGAAATGGGCAGGTGGAGAGGGAGAATGCGACGGTGTGGAAGGCCGTTCTTCTGGCCCACAGGTCTAGAAGTCTCCCGATCCCCCGCTGGCAGGAGGTCCTACCCGACGCCCTCCACTCCATCAGATCACTCCTCTGCACAGCCACGAATGAGACCCCCTCACGATCGTTTGTTTATCTCCCCCAGGAGGTCCATCTCCGGGGTCTCACTTCATCTTGGCCGACAGCTCCGGGACCAGTCCTTCTCCGGAGGCACATGAGGAGCCATAAGACCGACCCCTGGTCGAGAGGGTCCAGCTGCTCCACGCCAACCCCCAGTACGCCTACATCGCGCACCAGGACAGACGGCAAGATACGGTCTCCCTACGGGACCTGGCGCCAGCTGGTTCCCTTTCCAACGCGCCCCCCTCCCCGCTGCCCACCGCCACCCCCAGTGCCCCATACGCTCCCCTGGGTCTCGTGTATTGTCCCGCGCCAACACTGCCGCCAACCATCACCCCCCCTCCTACCCCTACACCCCAACTATCTCCGACACGCCGGACTGAGGCTCAAGCTCCAGCCACAACGCCCCTGGAGTCACCACCTGCAACAACCGTGCCCGCCGCACCACCAGAGCTGAGGAGGTTGAAGAGAACGATCCGGCCTCCAGATAGACTGACTATGTAATGACCCCACGTTACCCCCGCTGGACTTGATTTTTTAACAGGGGGTGAATGTGGTAAATGTATTCACCTAATGCATGCATGATACAGTAACCTATGACCTATGACCTGGAAGTGATGATATGAGCTGCTTCCAGGTACTGTACTGTAATCCCAGTGGGCTCCGCCTCTGGCTCCGCCCTGACCGGGGCCATATATAGACCGGCCGCCTGTGGGCGGCATTCATCTTTACAACCGACTCTGGCTAGGCAAGTTCATGACTAATAAAGCCTAATGTTCACTCACTCTCTCTGCCTCTCGGTGAATTGAAGGTATATCACCAATCTTTTACAATGCTTTAATTGCACATCTGGCTCCGAAAAAGCTGTGCTTTCTTGCTAACCAAGATTCTTAAAAACTCTACTGCAGCAATCATACACCGACTTACCCAGACTTTTAATCTTACATGAAGCTAGATGACACCGGAGTGTGGCGACTCTCTCCGAGCTCTCTCACACAGATCGTCTTTCTACATCTCTTATAACCGTACTAATCTTTTAAAAATTAATTCTGACACTAATACTATCTCTAATATTTCTCTTTTATGTTCTCTTGCAGGTCTGAAGATCCTCAGACATCCGTGGACTGGTCCAGATGACCTCACCCGACCTGGCAGGACTCCTCCAACGACCCGACCCAGGCCTTGACATGGAAGAAGTTGAGGCCCGAGCCAGTAGCCCGGCCCAACCTTGCACAGGACCCGACCAGGCCCTCGGAGGGTGCGACCCGGCCTGAGAAGCGACGCCAGCCTCTGGACTGCCCGCTCCAACTGCTGGAATGCCGGACCTGTCCCCAACCACGAGACCCGGCGCGACCCTACCCGGAGAGGCTCACCGAGTACCCTGACCTGAGGAGACTCACCCAGCACCCCGACTTACCGACAGATGGATGAAAGAAGAACCCACGTGGACGTCCAACCAAGCATATTCCAAGGCTCGATTCCAGGAACGCCCGACCAGATCACCAATCCTGCAACCGAAAATGGGACCTGGTCCAACCTGACCCAGAAAGATCCTGTCTGTAACCCAAAACCAGACTAAAGACCCCCAAAACAGCGGAGACCCCACGGGAGGGCCTAAACGTGAGCTAGATCTGTATTCATGGAACCCCGGGTCCCGACTGAATCATGACCATGCCCACGGCAACTCCAAAATCGCAACCAGCGCCTAGGACCCTGCCAGATGCGACCCCAAAAACGAACCCAGCGTCCCGGCACCCGCTAGACACAACACTTACCTTCCACAAGGTCAGACAGATTCAAAAACAGCTTCTTCCCCGCTGTTACCAGGCTCCCAAACGACCCTCTCATGGACTGAACTGATCTCTTCCCACATCTTCTCTACGGAGTAGTACTGAACTCCTGTATGCTTCACCCAATGCCTGTGTCTATGAATTTGCATTGTGTAGTCATGTATGCCCAATGTTTTTTTTCGTGTATGGAATGATCTGTCTGGACTGTATGCAGAACAATACTTTTCACTGTACCTTGCTACACGTGACAATAAACAAATCCAATCCAAACCCTTACTGTACCAAATACATATAATACAATATCTGAAATTCCTACATTCATCACAATCCACCGCCCAAAACATTCACTCCCTCGACCACCGTTGCAAAATGACCATTTACAAGATGCACTGCAAGAACTCACCAAGTCTCCTTCAACAGCATCTGCCAAATCCACAACCTCCACCACTCTGAAGGACAAGATAGCAGGTGCAGAGAATCATCAACTCCAAGCTCTGCTCTCAGACACACACCAGCTTTACTTGGAACTATATCATTGTTCCTTCACTGTTGTGGGTCCTTGAATTCCCGCCCTAACAGCACTGTGTTTGTGTACACCATTTGGACTGCAGCAGTTCAAGATATGGGCAATGAATGCTGACCTAGCAAGCAATGCCCATAGCCCTGCAAAATAATTTTTAAAAATATGAATTTCATGACATATTTCGAATCTTGGGTCAAAGTCCTGGAATTTGCTTCCTAAAAGCACTGTGGGATGTACCTACACCACAAGGACAGTAGCTTGTCAGCATGCCATTATCAAGGGCAATTAGGGATATACAATAAATGCTGGCCTTATCATGATACTCACATCCCATGGACAAGTGTACAAAAATGACAACCACGTAATAAGAGAAGACGTCACGTACTAGCATTAATTAAACACTTTCCCTTGAGTTAAAGATTCTTTGGCCATGACTCTGGCAATCATAACTTGTGGACTTTTCACACTTGTGAAAAGAACCATCATTGGTGTGACACATGTATTGTGTTCATTTTTAATTCTCATCTGTATAAGAGGAATTATGTCCATGCAGTTTATTGAATAGATTTACTAAGCAGCTGACATTATGATTGATTCCAATGTAGTGTTGAGTGAAGGGTGTTATGACATTGGAGACATTAATGTGTAACTATCATTCCCTAATAAATTCTGTTAGATTCCTGTAGCATCCTGCAAGCGATATGGAATTTCCCATTCATCGAACATTACCCAGGTCCTCTGTGACCATCAAACCTCATCTTACTTTCCATTTAAAGAGAAAACGGTGTATTGTTATATATCTACTTTTTGCCTTCCAGATATAATTTGACTGCTATTAAAATGATTATTTGAGACATTTAACTGTATTTCTTTTAAAAAATGTTTTTATTAAGGATTTTACATTTTACATCGGGGCGGCGCATGCGCGGGAGCGTCAGCGGCCGCTGACAGTTTCCCGCGCATGCGCAGTGGAGGGAGTCTCTTCTGCCTCCGCCATGGTGGAGACCGTGGCGGAGGTGGAAGGGAAAGAGTGCCCCCACGGCACAGGCCCGCCCGCGGATCGGTGGGCCCCGATCGCGGGCCAGGCCACTGTGGGGGCACCCCCCGGGGCCAGATCGCCCCGCGCCCCCCCCCAGGACCCCGGAGCCCGCCCACGCCGTCTTGTCCCGCTGTTCAAAAGGTGGTTTAATCCACGCTGGCGGGACAGGCAATTTATCGGTGGGACTTCGGCCCATCCGGGCCGGAGAATCCAGCGGGGTGGCCCGCCAACCCGCCCGATTCCCGCCCCCGCCGAATATCCGGTGCCGGAGACTTCGGCAACCGGCGGGGGCGGGATTCACAAAACTTACAAAACACTGTATATGTATTTAATAATTAGCCATTTATTATCGTACTCCAAGTATTCAAAAGTACCTTTGAATGATACAAAAGCTTTTCTAAATGATAAATAAAAGATAATGGGCGGGATTCTCCGACCCCCCGCCGGGTAAGAGAATTGCCGGGGGACGGCGTGAATCCCGCCCCTACCGGCTGCCAAATTCTCCGGCGCCGGGGATTTGGCGGGGGCGGGAAGCGCGCCGCGCCGGTCGCCGGCCACTGGCAGCAGTCCCCCCGGCGATTCTCCGGCCCGCGATGGGCCGAGTGGCCACCCGTTTTCAGCCAGTCCCGTCGACATATATTACACCAGGTATTTGCCAGCGGGACCTGGCTGCACGGGCAGCCTCCGGGGTCCTCGGGGCGGGGCGCAGGTGGATCTGGCCCCGGAAGGTGCCCCCACGGTGGTCTGGCCCGCGATCGGGGCCCCCGCCGATCCGCGGGCGGGCCTGTGCCGTGGGGGCACTCTGTGCTTCCGCATTGGCCGCTGCGGTCCTCCACGATGGCCGACGCGGAGATGAACACCCCCTGCGCATGCGCTGGGATGACGCCAGCACATGCTGGCGCTCCCACACATGCGCCAACTCGCGCCAGCTGGCGGAGGCCCTTCGGCGCCTGTTGGTGTGGCGCCAAGCCCCTTCCCCACTGGCTGGCACGGTGCAATCCATGCCGCTGCCGGCATAGGTGTGGAGGATTCCACACCTTCGGGGCGGCCCGATGCACTCCTTCGTGCCGGAGTTGCCTGCCCCACCAATTCCCGCAGAATCCCGCCCAATATAATTTGTTATTTTTACAAATTCTTCTTGCAGTTATGATCAATTGTTGCCTCTGCAAGATGTCCTAGATGATTAACATGGATTCATCAATTTTTTCGTAAATTGCATTTTTAATCCTAATAATGTTCAAAAGAACAATTAACCTATTGTATTCATGCTTAAAGTCATTTCAGCACAGATCAAAGAAGTTGGAACTAAAAATAATGAAGTTTTATTGACTATTTCCTGGGTTATTAAATTAACATTACAAGTAACCATTATTTAAAAAATCAAACAATAAAGCAACATATTGATTGATTTCTGGTGTCCTTGCACTTTAGTGGCTGCATGAAAGTAAGGGGCGGGATTCTCCCAGCCCTTGGTCGGGCAGGAGAAACCCCGCGAATGGGCCACGCCGTCCTGACGCTGGCACGCGATTCTCCACGGAGCGGAGAATCAGCGCAATTGGCGCCACCATGGTTGGCGCGGTGCCGGTCGCGGGCCCGCCAATTCGCCGGCCCGATTGGGCAGAGCAGCCGTAAGGAAAGAGCTGAGTCCCGCCGACGCCATTCTAACCTGCTCTGGACCGGCGGGACCTCGGCGTGGAAGGGTCGGGTGGCGGCCTGTGGAGTTGGGAAGGGGGGTCCGACCCCGGGGGGGGGGGGGGGGGGGGGGGCCTCCGGTGTGGCCTGACCCGTGATCGGGGCCCACCAATCGGCGGGCCGGCCTCTGTGCCTGGGGGCCTCCTTTCCTACACCCCGGCCCCTGTAGTCCTGCGCCATGTTGCGTCAGGGCCGGCGCGTTGAAGAAGGCCACTGCGCATGCGCACATTGGTGCCGGTGCAACTGCGCATGCGCGAATCCCACGGCACACAGTTCACGCCGGGATCGGCAGCTGGAGCGGCGCAAACCGCTCCCGCGCCGTGCTGACACCCTGTTGGGGCCTGAATTAGTACTGGGAGTGGCCCGTTCACGCCGTAGTAAAACGTGACGGCGTTTACGACGGCGTGGACACTCTGCCGCGGGATTGGAGAATCCCACCCAGGATGTATGGTCAGATTATTTTGATGAAGTCTTAGACAGCATTTTATTTGCTTTGTGTAGCTTCCTCTCAGTAAGATAGTCTTAAAACAATTGGATCTACCAAATACTATTGATAAATACAGGTCAGGGTTTAAAATAGAAAATTCCTTTTCCTCAGATGCTTCTTCAGAATAAAATGGAGTTTAAGACAGAGTGGGGCCTACAATGCGATTGATAGCACCACAAGTACAGCTAACAGTCAGGCACATGAAGCTCATATTACCGGGCGCAGAGGCCTGTGGTCTTTTTCCATGTTTCCAACTCACTCAAACACTTACAATAGTGGATTACCAATGCACAGTTTGCTTGCTGAATGATAGTAAAATGTGAACAAGGTTCACTGAGGCCCCAAATGCCCTGTAATGTTAACATAGTTGGAATGCCTGAGAAGCGCCCAAGTTGCTAAGTGCCTGTTTCCAATGGGCACAGAAACAGAAACTTATTTTTAAAATTTCAAGAATCAACATAATTGGCACTCTCCATATAGGGATATTCTTGCTTCACTGCCCCCTTTATTGAGGCCTCCATCAGCTAATTCTTCAATGGGAGCTTTGTGCCTCACAGTTTAATAAAAAGGGCACCTAATCAACATGGCTTTCCCAGCTAGTTATTTAATATGCACTGAAAAAATATTGAAAGGAACTAACCTCGCAATATCATATGACTGTTGTCAGACTGCTTGTCCAAAATCTCGTCCTGGAGGTGTTGCAATCTTTCTAGTTAACTATTAAGAACAAATTGATCATCTTCATCTCCCACCAGAAGCTCTATACATTTGCAGCCATTTCCACCCGCCTCCACAACCACTGTCTCACGCTGAACAGTTTGCAATCTTGGTGGGGTATTCTACACATAGATGAGTTTCCAAACTTACATTGCTTCCAACACAAAGGCCACCTTCTTCCACACCCGTAATGTCTCCCCCCGGCTCAATCATCTGCTGTCATTACCCTGCTCTCCGCCTTTGTCTCCTGACTTGACAGCTCCATGCTCTCATCAATGAACTCCGATCCTCCATCCTCTGTAAACTTCAATTGATCCAAAATTCTGCTACCCGTAATCTATCCCACACCAAGCCCCACCCAGCCATACCCTTTGCTTACAGCCTACATTGGAATCCCAATCCTCCGTTGCCTCAATTTAAAAAAAAGTATCTTCAGACCTCTTCATGGCCTTGTACCTCCCTGGACCACAATAGACCTATAATTTTCCACCAAATCGGGTTCCTCCTACTGGCTTCTTGTTAATTTTTGAAATCCGTTGTCCTACCTTTGCCGGTTGTGCTTTTTGTTGTTTAGGTCTAAACTCTGGAATTCACATCCCTAATAATCACACCCATAATAAGGGCAGCTTGTTGTTCTTGAGGTCAGTTCATTTGGATGCAGAAACACATGTGCCCATAGAAGTGACAGAATTGCTACACCAGCGTTAATACTGAGAGGCTCGAGGACCCCTGTAATGGAGTTTTTACAGGGAGAGGCCCTTTGGCACATCGCGTCCATGCGGACCATCAAGCACCTATCTCTTCTAATCCCATTTTCCAGCACTTGGCCTGTAGCCTTGAATGCCATGGCATTTCAAGTCTCATCTAAATACTTCTTAAATGTTGTGAGGATTCCTGTCTCTATCACCCTTTCAGGCAGTGAGTTCCACATTCCCACCGCTCTCTGAGTGAAAATGTTTATCCTCACATCCCCTCTAAACTTCCTGCCCCTTACCTCAAATTTCTGCCTCATGATTATTGACCCCTCCATTAAGGGAAAAAGTTCCTTCCTAACACTCATAATTTTACACCTCAGTCAGGTCAGCCTTCTCGGCTCCAAGGAAAACAACCCCAGCCTATCCAGTCTCTCTTGATAGCTGAAACACTCCAGCCCAGGCTTGCAAATTTCTTGTGTATCTCCTCTGCACCCTCTCTAGTGCAATCACTCCCTCCCTGTAGCGTGGTAACCCAAACTACACATAGTACCCCAACTGTGGCCTAACCACCATTTCATACAGCTCCATCATAATCTTCCTGCTCTTATATTCAATGCCTCAGCTAATAAAAGAATCTCATATAGCTTCTTAACCACCTTATCTACCTGTCCTTCTGTCTTCAGGGATCTATGGACATGCACACCAGGGTCCCTCTGATCCTTTGTACTTCCGAAAGTCCTATCACTCGTTGTATATTCTCTTGCCTTGTTAGTCCTCCCAAAATGTTTAACTTCACACTTTTCAGGGTTAAATTCCATTTGCCACTGTTCTGGACACCTAACCAGCCCATCGATATCGTCCTGTAATCATCGTCCTGTGTTATCTGTGAAATTACTGATCATATCTCCTCCATTCATGTCCAGCCCATTAACGTACACTACAAACAGCAAGGGACCCAGCATTGATCCCTGTGGAACACCATTGGACACAGGCTTCAAGTCACAAAAACAACCTTCGACCATCACCTCCTGCCACTAAGTCAATTTTGGATCCAATTTGCAAAATTTCCCTGGGTCCAATGGGCTCTAACCTTCTTGTCCAGTCTCCCATGCAAGACCTAGGGGCTGGTTTAGCACACTGGGCTAAATCGCTGGCTCTGAATGCAGACCAAGGCAGGCCAGCAGCACGGTTCGATTCCTGTACCAACCTCCCCGAACAGGTGCCGGAATGTGGCGACTAGGGGCTTTTCACAGTAACTTCATTGAAGCTTACTTGTGACAATAAGTGATTTTCATTTCATTTCATTTCACCTTGTCAAAAGCTGAAGTTCATGTAGACTACATCAACTGCACAGACCTCACCTATGCACCTTGTCAACTCCTCGAAAAATTCAATCAAATTTGTAAGAGGTGACCTCCCTTTGACAAAGCCATGCTGACTATCCTTGATTAATCCTTGCCTCCCCAAGTGGAGATCTGTCGCTCAGGATTATTTCCAGTAGTTTCACTACCACTGAAGTTAGACTCACTGACCTGTAATTTCCTGGTTTATCCCGACCACCCTTCTTGAAAAGTCACATTAGTTGTTCTCCAGTCCTCTGACACCCCTCCTGTAGCCAGAAAAGACTTGAAAATTATTGTCAGAGCCGCTGCAATCTCCTCTCTTGCCTCCTACAGCAGTTCATACATGTTTGAGGTGAGCTTTCACCTGGCAGGAAAGCGCAATCTGCAGTCTGCTATACTTTGCAATGGAAGTTTGCATAATGCAGCCAATAGTCTTAGACTGATTGCACAATTTAATTCCAGCCAAAGGCAATGGTTTCACATTCCTATTGATAAGTGATTGGGGGCACTTTCCTACACATCTCATTGGTCTTGTTTACCAAACTGTGATGCATAACTCCAATCAAGCGAGTCTGGTGACAAAAGTACACAGATCCATTTTCTACATGGTGCTGCTGAGTATTCTCTCTCAATATTAAAATATATATGCTGGGAAAATAGAGCTTTGTGCATGCAAGAATCCAAATACGTAGCTCAATCTTTACCCTGGTTGCAGATTACAATCTGCACTCTAGAGTAGTTCATGCTTTTCCAATTACGCTTTGCATTCTAACGCTCCCAGTCTTAGGCTGGTTGTGCAGTATATACTGCAGGTCAATAGTTTATTCAAAACAAATTTACATGTCCCGCTGGTTTCTTCATGCAACAAAATTTAATGCAATCCCAACTTCACTTTTGTCCAATTCACCCATTTGCTCTTCACATAGTTGTAGCCATACTTCCAGCTGATTTGAATGGTTACCACCTCAATGCTGGGCATATTGGCTTGGAAGAGGACGCTACTGTTGGACCAACTTTCTTGCCACTGCATTCCAATCTCCAATATAACGGGCTCTAAATCACACATACAATTTTTGTGCTGGTAAAGTTACCAGCCGGGATTCTCCAAGCCCGCGCCAGCTCGGAAAATCGGAGTTGATGCCGAGATGGCCCGCGATGCCGGGTCGTGATTCTCCGGTGGCCAGAGAATCGCCGCCAGCCATGCGTGTGCGATCGTTGCCAGTCGGTCGGGGGCCGTTGAAAGAGGCCCCCGCGGCGATTCTCCGCGGTCGAACGACCGAGTTCCTGCCGGCGTGGTTCTAACATGGTTCCACCTGGCGAGAGCTCGGACCCATGGTGGCCGTCCTGGTGAGGGGGGGGGGCGCGGGATCTGACTCAGGGGGAGGGGGCTCCACGACGGACAGGTCCACGATCGGGGGCCACCGATCGGCGGGTGCGTGCGATCCAGGGGGGCCTACCTTCTTCCGCGCCAGCCCGCTGTGTGGCTCCACCATGTTGCGTGGGCCCGGCGCGGAAGCAGCCGCCGCGTGCATGCGCGGACCCGCGGCCGGCAGTGCAGGGCCGCGTGTCGGCACCGACGCTACGTGGAGCACTCCGGCGCTGTGCTGGCCCCCTGTGGGCCATAGAATCGCTGGGCCAGGAGGCCTGTTGACGCCGGCGTGAAACACTCCGGTGTTTACGCCAGCGTCAACACTTAGCCGCCGTATTGCAGAACCCCGGCCACCATGTCTATACTTTCTCAAAGGTTATCAAACAAAAGTTGAAGATGAATCAGTGGAAATGTGCTGTTAAATTAAGCAGTGTACTGTCAGCCAGCTGGTTAACCTACTATCATAGGACAGTACAGTAATGTCACAGACACAGAAGAATGAAGAGCTTGAGGACAAAAACAAGTCACACCAGAGTGAGGATCAGGTGCATTCAGTTGGACCACAAAAGGCATTGAACCCATGTGCTAAGTCAAAGGTTGACAATCTGATTCTCTGGACCCGCATCTGGCTCTTTAACATCTAATTTATAGCTCCCAGTCTTTTCCAGTTGAATTCCATTGGCACAAAAAAAGCCTAAAAAAATAAGTGAAGAAAAGGAGGGGCTATGTTTTTATTGTAGAGATAAATGGTCAATCATTCTGTTGCACTTATAGTTTCAAATGATTATTTTCATGAACAACATCACCGTGCACTAAATAAAGCTGTCTTAGTGGTATCACTACACAATGGTTATAGATTATGCCATTGATTCAATATGGTGATTGTTTCTAATATAGCTGAGACATTAAATGACTCTGAATGTGCTTTGTAGCTATTTTCTATCACGAGAATCAATAGCCAAAGAACTTCTATTAATTCTACTCATCTGAAGTTAATGTTTGATTTAAATATGATTTTAGTGACAAAACATAGTGAAAAAATTTCAAAATACAATTATTCAGTGTTATGGGCCAGGGTTTAGAGAATCCCAAAGTGTACCATGGAGTTCACCTGACCCACAACTTTTAATAGATTGTGGTATGGGGAGCACACGGCTCACTCTACAGGTATGGTACAGCAGAAAATGGACCAGTGGTTTTAAAAACAAAACAATGTTTATTCTATGCACTCAAGTTAACCTTTCTAAAACAAACAGTGAATATCTTAGCAACTATTAATTCAAATACACCCCGCAAAGAATAAAACACTAAGTAATCTGTATGTTGTTCTTTTAACATCCAAAAACTTAACAAACCTCTAAACAGGAGTACATTAGAACATAGAACATAGAACAATACAGCGCAGTACAGGCCCTTCGGCCCACGATGTTGCACCGAAACAAAAGCCATCTAACCTACACTATGCCATTATCATCCATATGTTTATCCAATAAACTTTTAAATGCCCTCAATGTTGGCGAGTTCACTACTGTAGCAGGTAGGGCATTCCACGGCCTCACTACTCTTTGCGTAAAGAACCTACCTCTGACCTCTGTCCTATATCTATTACCCCTCAGTTTAAAGTTATGTCCCCTTGTGCCAGCCATATCCATCCGCGGGAGAAGGCTCTCACTGTCCACCCTATCCAACCCCCTGATCATTTTGTATGCCTCTATTAAGTCTCCTCTTAACCTTCTTCTCTCCAACGAAAACAACCTCAAGTCCGTCAGCCTTTCCTCATAAGATTTTCCCTCCATACCAGGCAACACCCTGGTAAATCTCCTCTGCACCCGCTCCAAAGCCTCCACGTCCTTCCTATAATGCGGTGACCAGAACTGTACGCAATACTCCAAATGCGGCCGGACCAGAGTTCTGTACAGCTGCAGAAGGGTTTACATTCTCAAATTAGGGTTTACATTCAAGACTGAAAACATTTATAATTCTTCTGAATTCACCAAATGATTAAGAGATAGTCCTTCATGGCAGAGATCAACAGCAGTGCAGCTCACAGACACACCAAAACTCTTCTCAACCTGAAACTCAAAAAGCAGAAGGACAGCTCAGCTCCACCCACACTCTGACATCACTCCAGTAACATGAGCAGCTCCATTTCGTAAAGGTACACTTCTTAAACACCCATTTCTTAAAGGTACTCTCACGTGACACCTCACCCCAAGAAAAAAAAAAAACCCATCAACTTCAAGATGGTTTCATTTTTCACCTTTTCACCATCCTTTAAGAAATGCACACAGTAAATATACTTTTTGTTTCAAAAAAACAACACACGCAAACAGGTATAATAATACAGTCCAGTTTTGTTTGTTCTTCTTCCTCCAACTGAAATTCTTCATGATTGACAGTCTCTTTGAAAAAGAAGGTCTCTGCACGATCTGTCCATTGCTCTATGCCTCAGCATTTCTCTTTAAAGTCAGATAATTTAGTTCAATCTGATCACAGAGTCCCTTGCAATTCTCCACACAGGAGCATTGGTTATCACAGTTTTCAGGCAGTCAAATGCCTGTTGAAAGTCCGCTGTCCATTGAAATTTGACGTTTCTTAAGCAAGTCCATCAGTGGAGCAATCACGCTACAATACTTTTGCACAAATGTACAATCAAATCCACTCATGCCAAGAAATCGCACGATTTCCCTTCGTCTCGAGGGTATCGAAAACTCCTCAAGGAAAGTGATTCGGGCTTTTCCAAATTCACTTTTGGTTATGTTTATCACCAAACCCGCCTCCTGAAGTCGATCGAATAACTCCATCAGATGTTTCAAATGGTCTTTCCATGTCTGGCTGAAAATTACCAGATCGTCGATGTATACCGCACAATTGGGTAATCCTGAAACAACTTTGTTAGTTAACCGTTGAAATGTGGCTGGGGCGTTTTTCATGCCAAATGGCATAACTTTGAATTGGTATATACCATCTGGAGTCACAAAAGCTGAAATCTCCTTCGCCCTTTCGCATAAAGGTACCTGCCAGTAACCTTTAAGTAAGTCCAATTTGGAAATAAAAACTGATTGTCCCACGTTCTCAATGCAATCCTCCAAATGTGGAATAGGATAAGAGTCCATTCTTGTAACTGCATTAACCTTTCTATAGTCCACACACAACCGTTGGGTACCATCTGGTTTTGGTACCATCACTATGGGTGAGCTCCATTGGCCGCAACCCACTTCAATTATGCCATTGTTAAGCATACTCTCAATCTATTTGTTAACCTGTGCCAATTTTAAAGTCTATATGGATGTTGTTTGATTGGAACAGCAGTTCCACATCTACATCATGTATAGCCATTTTAGTACTTCCCAATTTATCTCCACAAACTTGCCCATGTGATATCAATAACTCTTTCAGGTCACTTCGTTTTTCCTCAGGAAGATAACTCAACAATTTATCTCAATTTTTAAGAACATCCTCATTTTCCAATTTAATTTGAGGTATGTCAAATTCACAGTCATCTGGATTTGGTTCGTCACTTTGAGTTAGAATCATTAAAACCTCCTCCTTTTTCTCTCCTTCCCTTTCAAAGTACCTTTTAAGCATATTCACATGACACACTCGGTGATTCTTCCTTCGATCTGGTGTTTTTACCACATAATTCACCTCACTTAATTTCCTTTCAATCTGATAAGGTCCACAAAACCTTGCTTTTAAAGGTTCACCTACCACGGGTAACAATACTAAAACTTTATCTCCACTGGCAAAACGACAAACTTTGGATTTCTTGTCCGCGACCCGTTTCATCACATTTCGTGCAACTTTCAAATGTTGTCTCGCCAATTCACCTGCTCTATTTAATTGTTCCCTAAAATTTGACACGTAATCCAATAGTGTAATTTCCGATTTCTCACTCACCAATTTTTCCTTAATCAATTTAAGTGGTCCTCTTACATCATGACCAAAAATTAGTTCAAAAGAAATAAATTTGGTTGACTCATTAGGTGCATCCCTGATTGCTAACAGTACGAATGGAATTCCTTTATCCCTATCCTCTGAATAATCTTGACAATAAGCCCTCAACATTGTCTTTAATGGCTGATGCCACCTTTCTAATGCTCCCTGCGATTCTGGATGGTACGCAGTTGATTTAAATTGTTTTATTCCTAAGCTATCCATAACTTCTTTCAATAACTCTGAGGTAAAATTTGATCCTTGATCCGATTGTATTTCTGTGGGTAGTCCATACCTAGTAAAGAATTCAAGTAATTCCTCCACAATCTTTTTAGCTGTAATATTACGTACTGGAATGGCCTCTGGAAACCTAGTAGACACATCTATTATAGACAAAAGATATTGATTCCCACTTTTTGTTTTTGGAAGCGGTCCTACGCCATCAATTAGGACCCTTGTAAAAGGTTCCTCAAATGCTGGAATGGGTATTAATGGCACTGGTTTTATCACTGCTTGAGGTTTCCCTATCACTTGACATGTGTGACGTGATTGACAAAATTTAACTACATCTTTATATAGTCCAGGCCAATGAAAATGTTTTTGGATTTTAGCTTGAGTTTTCCTTATTCCCAAATGACCTCCCACTGGTACCTCATGTGCAACTCGCAACACCTCCTTTCTGTACCCTACCAGCAATACTACTTGATGAACTTCTGCCCACTTTTCATCCGCCTGTATATATAAAGGTCTCCATTTTCTCATCAAGACATTACTTTTACGGTAATAACACTCTGGTATACACTCAGATTCCTCTTCCGTGTACGCTTTCTGATACATCCGTTTTATTTCTATATCTTTTTGTTGTAACACCGCCAATTTTCCTGAACTAAAAATATTTGCCTCATCCTCCACCTGTTCTTGTTCTTTTTCAACCATCTGATCAGAAATCGTGTCATTTTCACTCTTTGATTTCTCCTCTTGTCTTAACCTGTGACTTTACGACCTTGTTACTACACAATCCGGAAAAATCCCAGGATATTTGTCCTTCAACACTTCAGTTATCTGATTTTGCACTGGCTTATCAACCACAGTAGGCATCCCTCCCACCTGTGATCCAGCTATATCATTACCCAAGATAATCTGTATTCCTGGACAAGATAGTTTCTCTATTACTCCTACTACCACTTCACCACTCTTCACTGGACTTTCCAACCTTACCTTATATAATGGAACGCTAATCCTCTAACCCTGAATTCCACATATTATCACCTTTTCTGGCAACATTCTTCCCAAACTACATAACTCCTCATCTCTTACCATTAAAGATTGACTAGCTCCCGTATCTCTTAACATTGTGACTTCTTTACCTGCTCCTCCTGACACCCATGAGTAAACTTTACCCACACAAGTAAATTCTTTAAAGACATCTGGCACCTTCTTATCAATCACCTCTTGATCAGGATGTACAATATTTTGCACTTCCTTCGCTTCACTTGGGCTTTCCTTTACCACTCTAACAACCCCCACTGTCTTATCCTGTTTTACCACATCAGCCTTCCCTTGGATTGGATTGGATTTGTTTATTGTCACGTGTACTGAGGTACAGTGAAAAGTATTTTTCTGCAAGCAGCTCAACAGATCATTAAGTACATGGGAAGAAAAGGGAATAAAAGAAAATACATAATAGGGCAACACAACATATACAATGTAACTACATAAGCACCGGCATCGGATGAAGCATACAGGGTGTAGTGTTAATGAGGTCAGTCCATAAGAGGGTCATTTAGGAGTCTGGTGACAGTGGGGAAGAAGCTGTTTTTGAGTCTGTTCGTGCGTGTTCTCAGACTTCTGTATCTCCTGCCCGATGGAAGAAGTTGGAAGAGTGAGTAAGCTGGGTGGGAGGGATCTTTGATTATGCTGCCCGCTTTCCCCAGGCAGCGGGAGGTGTAGATGGAGTCAATGGATGGGAGGCAGGTTTGTGTGATGGACTGGGCGGTGTTCACAACTCTCTGAAGTTTCTTGCTGTCCTGGGCCGAGCAGTTGCCATACCAGGCTGTGACGCAGCCCGATAGGATGCTTTCAATGGTGCATCTGTAAAAGTTGGTAAGGGTTAATGTGGACATGCCGAATTTCCTTAGCCTTCCTGAGGAAGTATAGGTGCTGTTGTGCTTTCTTGGTGGTAGCGTCGACGTAGGTGGACCCGGACAGATTTTTGGAGATGTGCACGCCTAGGAATTTGAAACTGCTAACCATCTCCACCTCGGCCCCGTTGATGCTGACAGGGGTGTGTACAGTACTTTGCTTCCTGAAGTCAATGACCAGCTCTTTAGTTTTGCTGGCATTGAGGGAGAGATTGTTGTCGCTACACCACTCCACTAGGTTCTCTATCTCCCGCCTGTATTCTGACTCGTCGTTATTCGAGAGCCGGCCCACTATGGGCGTATCGTCAGCAAACTTGTAGATGGAGTTGGAACCAGGTTTTGCCATGCAGTCGTGTGTGTACCGGGAGTAGAGTAGGGGGCTAAATACGCAGCCTTGCGGGGCCCTGGTGTTGAGGACTATTGTGGAGGAGGTGTTGTTGTTCATTCTTACTGATTGTGGTCTGTTGGTCAGAAAATCAAGGATCCAGTTGCAGAGTGGGGAGCCAAGCCCTAGGTTTTGGAGCTTTGAATGTGGTTGGCTGGGATTATGGTGTTGAAGGCGGAGCTGTAGTCAATAAATAGGAGTCTGATGTAGGAGTCCTTGTTTTCGAGATGCTCTAGGGATGAGTGTAGGGCCAGGGAAATGGCGTCTGATGTGGACCGGTTGCAGCGGTATGCGAATTGCAGTGGATCAAGGCGTTCTGGGAGTATGGAGGTGATCCGCTTCATGGTCAACCTCTCGAAGCACTTCATTGTGACTGAAGTCAGTGCCGCTGGATGGTAATTATTGGGGCACGTTGCCTGGTTCTTCTTTGGTACCGGTATGATGGTGGTCTTCTTGAAGCAGGTGGGGACCTCAGAGTGGAGTAGGGACAGGTTAAAGATATCCGCGAATACCTCTGCCAGCTGGTCCACGCAGGCTCTGAGTGCATGACCAGCGATCCCGTCCGGGCCCGTCGCCTTCCGAGTGTTCACTTTCAGGAAGGCCAATCTGACTTCGGAAGCTGTGATGGTGGGTATGGGTGAATTATGGGCTGCTGGGGCACTCGACAGCGGATTGTTGGTTACCTGCTCGAACCGAGCATAGAATGTATTGAGTTCATCGGGGAGCCATGGTTTCCGGTTGGGGAACGTACGTACTGTTTTCTGCAGTGCATTTCTTCACCCACCAACACTGTGAATTTACATGGCCTAGTTTATTACAGTGAAAACATTTGAAACTTTTAATTTCTTTTCCACCCTCCTGGATTTCTTTTTTAATCTGAGGTACACTCTCCTTATTATCTCCCATCAGATCACCTTCACCTTTACCACTTGAGTATTTCTCATATCCCCAGTTTCTATCCCTCACAGGCTGAAAATGATGTCAGAAACCAAGCTTTGATTTATGAACTAATTCATAATCTTCTGCCATTTCTGCTGCTAACCTCGCAGTTTTAACCCTCTGCTCTTCCACATGAGTTCTCATTACATCAGGAATTGAATTTTTAAACTCCTCCAAAAGTATAAACTCTGAGAGTTTCATACGTTTGGTCTATTTTCAAAGCCCTTATCCACCTATCAAAATTACTCTGTTTGAGCCTTTCAACCTCCATGTAAGTTTGACCAAATTCTTTCCTTAAATTTCTAAACCTTTGTCTGTAGGCTTCAGGCACTAATTCATATGCACCCAAGATGGATTTTTTCACCTCCTCATATGTCCCAGATACCTCCTCCGGTCATGACGCAAACACTTCACCAGCTCTACCTACCAGCTTTGTTTGAATCAGTAATACCCACATGTCCTGTGGCCATTTCATTTGTTTAGCTACCTTCTCAAATGAAATAAAAAAGGCTTCCATCTCCTTCTCATCAAACCTTGGCAATGCTTGGACATATTTAAATAGATCCCCACCAAGTCTTCAACTTTGATGCTCTTTCTCACTATCCTCATCACTATCATCCAACTGTATGTTTCCCGTTACGTCTGCCAATTTTAACTGACTGTCATGTTTCATGGCCATTTTCTGAAGTTCAAACTCTCTCTCTTTATGTTTTTCCCTGATCTGTATCTCCCTCCCTCTTTCTTTTTGTTCTGCTCGGGCTATTCTTTCTTTTCTCCTTTCTTCACTTTCCTTTTCTTTTTCCTCTCTTTCGTATTCAAGCTGCTTTAATTCTTTCACATGTTCCATTTGTTTAATTTGCAACTGAATTTTTGCCATTTGCAAAGAGTCAGACTGTATCTCAGGCAACTTTAAATGCTTAGCCACCGCCATAATTACCTCATCTTTTCGCATTTTGTCAGGTAATGTTAACTGCAATGTTTTTGCCAAATCTAACAGTCTGCTTTTAGTCTCTGTCCGTAAGGTACAGGGTGTGACCATCTCCACCCCCAAAAACTTCTGTGCCTCTGAAAGCGCCATTGGCCACAACACACACTCCACTTAAACTAAAATACCACACCTGAAAAGCAACCACAATATGCTCACCCCTCACTCTCTTTAAGTTCACTAAGCCAATCCAATAGATAGACTTTTATCCAGGATGAGCCCCCAATTGTTATGGGCCAGGGTTTAGAGAATCCCAAAGTGTATCATGGAGTTCACCTGAACCACAACTTTTAATAGATTGTGGTATGGGGAGCACACGGCTCACTCTGCAGGTGTGGTACAGCAGAAAATGGACCAGTGGTTTTTAAAACAAAAAAATGTTTATTCTATGATCTCAAGTTAACCTTTCTAAAACAAACAGTGAATATCTTAGCACCCATTAATTCAAATACACCCCCCAAAGAATAAAACACGAAGTAATCTGTATGCTGTTCTTTTAACATCCAAAACCTTAACAAACCTCTAAACAGGAGCACATTAGGGTTTACATTCAAGACTGAAAACATTTATAATTCTTCTGAATTCACCAAATGATTAAGAGATAGTCCTTCATGGCAGGGATCAACAGCAGTGCAGCTCACAGACACACCCAAGCTCTTCTCAAACTGAAACTCAAAAAGCAGAAGGACAGCTCAGCTCCACCCACACTCTGACATCACTCCAGTAACATGAGCAGCTCCATTTCTTAAAGGTACACTTCTTGAACACCCATTTCTTAAAGGGTACTCTCACGTGACATCAGTTAGGTCTACTTTAATAAATTCTATTGATAGATAAAATTCAATACATGTATGTTGTTTATTATATATGCAAGTTATGCGTGTGAACAGAGGCATTTGGCAATTTGCCAAATATTTTGATAGAAATGTCAAACTTTCATCTTGCAACTCTAAACTCTATCTGAATCTTTGAGAGATGCATCCACATTCCTATGATTATCACAGTTCCCATGAACTGTGCAGACTACTTCCGCTATAATGAAAGTTGCATTGACTGGAGTGGACTGATTAATTGATAGATGTAACTGTTATAATCTCATAATAATGTCTTGATGATGATGTGGAGTGATACAATTCCTATGATATCTCATTGCTAGAGGTTGTTTCTTTGCGATTTCAATAAAAGAATCTGAGTAATGTAACGAAAAGTGAAATCTGAACATAGCAAATAGTTAACATACACAGATCTCCACTGATATCTAACTCCTAAAATATATTTGGTGTATCAGTCCACTATAACAGCATGCGTCTGTCAATTATTAATATTTTCACTTTCTGGGGAAACACCATCAATCATCACCAGACTCTTAGTTCTGTGATCTCTGCCAACATTAGGTTGCCAATTGGTTTAAGTGCGAACTGCAGTGGGTATATAAAATATCAGCTTTTGATGGTTAATGCAATGTGAACGTTTTCAAACAAATCCATTTCTTGGCTGATCTAATATACTGGCACTAATTCTGAGACTGCCCAGATCCTCAGTGATTCTAAGATTACCCATGATGCTTGCAAATCAGACCAGAAACTGTATCAATGGCTGAAACATCTTTGTGACCTGTGATCTTGTATTCTGGTATTTTTGTTTAGAATTATTCCAGCAAGTAACTTAACAATAGCTTGCAAAATTTAAATGAGTTGAAAAATGGAGCCTTGACTATCTCTTTTCTTCATCCTCTGTACTTTACGGTCTGACTATTATACACAATGTACACAATTTATAAGCTGGTGTTGAGTTAGACAATGGGCACAAATCAGCGACCGCATTGTGCCTGGCACATATCCGGGAGCAATGGGTGACTCCCACGAGAGCTCCAAATTGGACTCTGCACCGGGCCGATTGTGAGTCACTCAGCTCGCTCTGCCTGGCGCTATCAGGGTCTCGCCCTTCCTGCGCGTGATCCAAATCTGTATATTTTAATGACGCCGCTTTCACCTGCCGCCCAGAGGTCAATGGTCGTACCTGCGAGAACTTGACAGGGTGCTGTTTAGCACTGGTTTTCACAAACGTGGACCAGGGTGACAGCACTCTGGGGGGTCTTGCAGGCCATTAGAGACTCCTGGGTGGTCAGGGACAGGGCAGGGTAGTACACTTGCACCCATGACCTTGGCACTGACAGCCTGGCACATTGACAGTGCCAGGCTGCCATTGCCAGGGTGCCGGGGTGACACTTCCAGGGTTCCAGAGTGCCGGGGCACTGCCAGGGTGATAGTGCCAAGGTGTCAAGATGCCAGGTTGGTACTGCCAGGGGTCAGGCTCGGGGGGCTTTGCCCATTAGAGGGGTAGAGGGGATTAGGGGGTGTTCCAGGGACCTCAGGAGGTTGGGGGGGGGAAAGAGGGGTGCTGAAAGCTGGGGAGGGGGCACTGAAAGGGGGGGGGGCTTCGAGATCAGGAAGAAATGGCAAAGTGCCATTGAATAGCAGGGTTATTCTCGGCACTGCAGCCGTCGAAAAACACACCGCGAGAAGCGCCCGAAACAACACTTTGACTTTTTTTGCTGACTCGTGCCCTATAACTGCATAGCATTCTCTGTAAATGCTATCAATCCCTTGGTTCATATGTCTATTAGACATATGGGGCGGGATTCTCTGAGCCCCCGCCGGGTCGGAGAATCACCGGGGGACGACGTGAATCCTGTTCCGCCGCTCCAACACTGGCCGCCGTATTCTCCGGCCGGCGGACATTCCTGCCGACGGGAATCGCGCCGCGCGCCTCGCAGAATCGCGAGAATCAGCGCGACGAGATGGGCCCCAGGGCTGCTTCAAATCTCCGGCCCGGATGGGCCGAAGTCCCGCCGACGTGAGCACAGGTGGCGCCGATGAGCGAGGAGGCAGGGGTCGGGGTGGGGCGGCCGCCGGAGAGGAGACGGCATGGCCGTAGCTGTGGGTGGCGGGGGTGGGGGGGGGGGGTATCGCAGGTGCCAGTGGAGGATGCTCCCCTGAGCCGACGGTGCGTGCCGGTGATCGAGGTTGGTGCTGTGGGTGGGGGGTTGGGGTCCGGGTGGGGAAGGGATGTGGGGTGTAGGGGATGGGAGCGCCGGGAATGGGGAGTACCGGGGACAGGGAATCCCGGGGATGGGAGTCCCTGGGATGGGGGTGTCAGGGATGGGGAGATGCCGGGGATGGGAGTGCCGGGGACGGGAAGTCCCGGGAATGGGAGTCCCAGGCTTGGGAGTGCCGGGGATGGGGTGTCCTGAGGATGGGAGTGCTGGGGATGGGGGTGCCGGGGACAGGAAGTCCCGGGAATAGGAGTCCCTGGGATGGGGGTGCCGGGGATGGGAATGCTGGGGATGGGTGTGCCGGGGATGGGAGTGCCGGGGACGGGGAGTCCCGGGGATGGGAGTTCCTGGGATGGGTGTGCCAGGGATGGTCCTGGTGCCGGGGATGGGAATGCTGGGGATGGGTGTGCCGGGGATGGGGGGTGCCGGGGATGGGAATGCTGGGGATGGGTGTGCCGGGGATGGGGGGTGCCGGGGATGGGATTGCTGGGGATGTGTGTGCCGGGGATGGGGGGTGCCGGGGATGGGAATGCTGGGGATGGGTGTGCCGGGGATGAGGGGTGCCGGGGATGGGAATGCTGGGGATGGGTGTGCCGGGGATGGGGGGTGCCGGGGATGAGAATGCTGGGGATGGGTGTGCCGGGGATGGGTGTGCGGGGGATGGGAGGTGTTGAGGATGGGAATGCCGGGGACGGGAGGTGCCGGGGATGGGAATGCCGTGGATGGGTGTGCCGAGGCTGGTGGGTGCCGGGGATGGGAATGCTGGGGATGGGTGTGCCGGGGATGGGGGGTGCCGGGGATGGAGGGTGCCGGGGTTGGGAGGTGTTGAGGATGGGTGTGCCGGGGATGTGGGGTGTTGAGGATGGGAGGGCCGGGGATGGGTGTGCTGGTGTTGGGGGCTGCCGTAGATGGGAGTGCCGGGGATTGGAGGGGTTTTCCCTGACCAGGTGCCAGCTGGCAACAGTAGCGACCATGCAGCCCATGGCACCTGGCTGCGGAGGGGGGTATGGGCAATGATGACATGTCGTCTACCCCCACCCTCACCCCCTGCAGACTGTTATGTTTGGGCATCACCGAGCAATGTTGGCTGCCGTGGTGGGAACTGCACTTCTACATGTTGCCCTGGGGGAGCAGGAGCAGCAGCGTGCCAGGGAGGCGGCGGAGTCTGCCGCATGGGAGCGTGCAGCAGAGGGGCAGGTGGCAGCTGCCCAGGCTGGAGAGCCGCCCGCCCGACAGGATGAGGAGGAGGAGGAGGTGGTGGTGCCATGGCGACGGAGATGACCGATGAGGCCCCGCGCGTTGTACCAGGACCTCACGGACCGGGCATGCAGGAGGAGACTCAGGATGAGCCGGGAAACCGTCGCCCATATCTGCCATCTCATGGCACACCTGGCACCGCGTGGGAATGGGGGACGACACCCTCTCCCGGTGGTCGTCAAGGTTACAGTGGCCCTGAACATCTACGCGACGGGGTCGTTCTAGTTGCCGTGTGGGGACCTGTCCGGCATCTCGCAGGACCGGTGCATCCGTGCAGTGACTGACGCCCTGTATGACAACGCGGACTGCTATATCCAGTTCTGTGTGGACCACGCCCACCAGGATGCCTGGGCAGCGGGCTTCGCTGCCATGGCCAGGATACCCATGGTTCAGGGGGCGATCGATGGGATGCACGTCGCCGTGCAGCCACCAGTGGATAATAGGGTGGTGTTTCTGAACAGGAAGGGGCATACTCCATGAACGTTCAGGTGCAGGTGGTCTGTGACCATCGCATGAGGATCATGCACGTCTGCGCCCAATACCCAGGCAGTGTGCATGACTCGTTCATATTGGCACAATCGTTCATCCCCGCCATGTTCGAGGGACACCCCCTCTGGCTGAGGGGCTGGTTGCTGGGCGACAAGGGTTACCCATTGCGGTCATGGCTGATGTCGCCTATACGGAAGCCACAGACTAATGCGGAGACCCGCGACAACGATGCCCATGCAGCGACCAGGGGTGTGGTCGAGAGGTGCTTTGGGCTGCTGAAGATGCTCTTTAGGTGCCTGGACCTCTCTGTAGGGGCCCTCCAGTACCCGTTGGAGAGGGTCGGCCGCATTGTTGTGGTCTGCTGCGTCCTGCACAACATAGCCCAGCAGAGGAGCGATATACTGCAAGCAGAGGAGGGGGAGGGGGAGGAGCAACATGACGAAGGGCAGGCCTCCCCAGATGAGGAGGATGGGGGCAATGTACAGGACAGACGGGCTGGACATGGATGGGAGGCTGCCCACCATTACCGGCTGGGCCAGCGGGCACGGGACGGGTTGATAGCCAGACTGTTCACAGACCAGGGGGGTGTGGGAATTGCCGAATATGGGCACGGACAGTGCAGTTCGGCACCAGCCCCCCACCCTCACCCCACCCAGCACCAACCACCCTCACCCCGCCCACCACCAACCACCCCCACCCCACCCACCACCGCATCACCCGCAGGCACACCACCCCTCCATTGCACATCCACCTGCGGCACAATGGGCCGGGCTCACGGTCGCCAGTGGAAGCGGGTCTATTGCAGGCCATGGAAGATGATGACAACCTGCTCTGCAATGAGCTCAGGGCTCTACATCAATAGACAATGTCTGCACTCATGGCCACAGTACCACCCTCCACCCAGACCGTCCCTGCATGCGGCCTTGACACTGCAGCGCACGGTCCCGTCGTCTGCCCGGGGAGATGGCGAGGGCGACTCAGAGGGTGGGGGGTACACTCACCTGAGGCCGACGTCCTATCACCCCTCACACACACTGGCACTCACCTCCCGCACGCATCGGACAGAGCACAGAGGCAGCTTCTGTAGGTGTGAAAGTGATTTTAATAACAAACAGTTCATGCACGTGCCCTAGCCCCTATAACTAATCTGTGCCCTGCACCCGTGCCAACTTACTCAGTGTCTAATTTTTTGGTTCTATGACTACATCTAGGTGGTTCCCCAGACGGTACAGCAGAACTGGAGGCAGACTCCTGTGATTCCTGCCCTGTGACTGGGGATCCCTTTGGCAGCCGTTTCCTGGGGCGTCCTGGCCTAGATGGGCCAGGCTGCGGCTCGGGCGACTGGGATGGCGAGCTGCCAGCCTGTCCTGCCCATTGCCCACCAGATGCACCTGGGATGGAAGGGGGGGGAGGGGGGAGTCCGAGGTGTCGCGGTGTTCCGAAACCTCCCCTACAGGGGGACCTGGGATGGGCCCCAGTACCTCCTCCTCCCTCGGGGTGCCGGATGGCCCCCGGGCCTCTACTTGAGTCGGGGGTGTGAACGGATCCAGCACCTGAGGCACCCCTGGCACCTAGCACTGCCAGTCCTGGAGGCCCAACCTGGTATGAACATGGGTCTGCACATTTGCAGCGATGGAGCTCAGGGAGTTGCCCATCCCTGTCTGTGTCTGCGTGACACCGGCCAGCACCCAGCCAATGGCGCCGGTGCCCTCAGCGATGGCCTGCTGGGACTGCGCCATGGCCTGCTGGGACTGCGCCAAGGCCTGCTGAGACTGAGCGCCTCTGCAATCTGCTGCTGGCTCTGGCTCATGGCTGCCTGTGAGAAGGCAGCCATGTCCTGGGCCACGGACGCCGCCTGCACGGAAAGCCCCAGGCCTTGCATACCGATACCCATGTCTGACACCGTCACACCCATTGCCTCCACCGCGGATACCAGCAGTGCGGTGTTGGCCTGGGTGGCATGCATGACTGGCACCCTCCCTGCTCCTGGCCGAGGGTGGACTCCTCCAACTGCGTCTGCAGCTGCCGCAAGCCGGCCGTCACCCCCTTTGATCGTCCCTGGGTCCGTGACTGTATTGGGTCTATGGGTGGGTGTGGGAACTCAGGAACCCGGGACGGGTCTGGGCGGGTTGCTTGCGGCGGGCTGCCCTCCCACCGTCTGGCCCCTCGGCTGCTCCTACCTCCACCTGCTGTACCGGGACGGCTGTGTTGTGCACACCAGTTAGTGTACCAGAAGCCTCATCGCTAAAGTGCGCAACCAAGGTGAGTGCCACTGCGATGGTGGAGGGTGTAGGAGATAGTAGTGGCATAATGTCGAGGTCCTCATCGGATCCGAAGTCCGGGGTCCCCTGTGGTGGTGTTTCCTGTTCATTCGTCCCCTGTGTGTGGGTGTCCTGGGTGGTTGTATCCTGTGTGTCAGTATCCTGGGTGGTTGTATCCTATGTGTGAGGGTCCTGGGTGGCTGTGTCCTGTGTGTCAGTGTCCTGGGTGGCTGTGTCCTGTGTGTCCTGTGTGTCAGTGTCTTGGGTCGGCTGGGACGGGTGCCTGTTGGTGTGGCTGCCCTCTCTGTTGCTGGGTGTGGCCCTACGGCGTTGTCACACTGGCGTCGTACGCCTGACGGCCCCGGTCGTTCCATGTCCTGTGGGTGCCCTAGCACGTCCTGGGGTCAGTCGGCATCCGCAGGGACGGGTGGGTCGATGTTTGGTCCTGCAATACACAATACAGCATGCACGGTTCGACATGCAGACGAGGATGGTGGAAGGGGGGATGGGGGATGGGGAGGGGGGTGGGGGAGGGGGGATGGGGGGAAGGGGGATGGGGGAAGGGGGGGGAAATGTGACAGCCAGTGGGGGGGGTCTCACTTGGTGGTGCGCCCCCGATCTCAGCGTCCACAACCTCCCGGTCCTCGGGTCCACCTGCAAGGGCCCTCTCTTCATGAACGGTGATGGGGTGCAGTATAGGTGTGTGGTAGTATGCATTAGGGGTCATGTGGGACTGTGAAGCCGTGATGTCATTGGCTGACAGATCCCGGGTCCTGGTTGGCTGTTGATCTCTAGCTCCGCCAGAAGGCGGAGTATAAGAACCAGGAGTTCTCCCCCGCAGGCCAGTCTGTTGCTGAACTGCGGGGAACAAGTCACGCTTAATAAAGCCTCATCGACTTCATCTCTATTCGTCTCTCGTGAGTCTTTGTGCGCTACAATTTATTAAGCGTGCTCAAAGGACTATGGAGCTCAGGATCATCCCGGAATGCCTGAGGATCAGCCCCCACGCAGTGAACTCAGCAGCAGTTTTTAAACACTGGCAGACTTGTTTCGAAGCATATCTCCGAACGAACGGCCCCCGGCCGGATCACAGAAGACCAGAAACTACAGGTCCTGCACTCGAGGGTAAGCCCGGAAATTTACCCTCTCATAGAAGACGCAGAGGATTTCCAGACGGCGTTCGCAGCACTAAAGAGCATCTATGTTCGCCCAGTGAACCAGATCTACGCACGCTACCAACTCGCAACGAGACGGCAAAGTCCCGGAGAATCGCTAGACGAATTCTACGCCGCGCTGCTAATTTTGGGACGGGCCTGCAGCTGCCCGCCGGTAAACGCGATTGAACACACGGACATGTTAATTTGCGGTGCGTTCGTGGCTGGTATGAACTCTCCCCAAATCCGCCAAAGACTTTTAGAAAAAGAGTCGCTAGGACTCTCAGAGGCACGGGCCCTTGCAGCCTCACTAGATGTGGCCGCGCAAAACGCCCGCGCGTACGGCCCCGACCGCGCGGCAGCCCCTTGGGCTCCGTGGACCCCCGTCGCGACAACCCCCCCCCCCCCCACCCCACAGGCTTGCGCGGTTCAGACGCCAAGTTTTCCCGGGGGAGCCCGCTGCTATTTCTCCGGCCAGGCGAAACACCCCCGGCAGCGCTGCACGGCCCGCGCAGCGATTTGCAAGAGCTGCAGGAAAAAGGGCCATTTCGCGGCTGTGTGCCGGTCCCGGGAGGTCGCCGCTGTCCCCGGAGAAGAGGGAGTCCTGCGCGTTTCTAACGCTCCCCAACCCCCCCCAGCGCCCCATGTACGACCCGCAGGCGCAGCCATTTTGGGTCCCGGCCACCGCTGTCCCCGGAGAACAAGGAGTCCTGCGCGTTTCAAACGCTCCCCAACCCCCCCAACGCCCCATGTGCGACCCGCAGGCTCCGCCATTTTGGGTTCCGGCCACCACGAGGGGAGGAGGGGCGCCGCCATCTTCGGACCCCCCAGCCCTGTGCGACGCATGGGGGCTCCATTTTGTCCACCCCCGCCGCCATCTTGTGACCCCCCAGCCATGTGCGATGCATGGGGGCGGCCATTTTGTTCACCCCCGCCGCCATCTTGGACGGCAACAATGGACCCCAGCATCGACGGCTCCACGGGGTTCGAGGAAGACGCTGAAGCACTACGACCATGTCTGGCCTCAATGACGCTGGACAAAGCACGGCCCCGGACGCTCCAGACGACGACAACAACGGTGCTGATCAACGGGCACGAGACACCATGCCTGGTCGACTCCGGGAGCACAGAAAGCTTCATCCCACCCCGACACGGTAAGACGCTGTTTTTTGACCATCCGTCCCAGTGCGCAAAAGATTTCCCTAGCTGCAGGATCCCACTCCGTACAGATCAAAGGCTTCTGCATAGTGACCCTAACGGTGCAAGGGAGGGAGTTTAAAAACTACAGGCTCTACGTCCTTCCCCAACTCTGCACGCCCACATTACTGGGATTAGACTTCCAGTGCAATCTGCAGAGCCTAACCTTCCAATTCGGCGGCCCAATACCCCCACTCACTATCTGCGGCCTCGCAACCCTCAAGGTTGAGCCCCCATCCTTGTTTGCAAACCTCACCCCGGATTGCAAACCCGTCCCCACTAGGTGCAGACGGTACAGCGCCCAAGACCGGACATTCATTCGGTCCGAAGTCCAGCGGCTACTGAAGGAAGGCATAATCCAGGCCAGCAATAGTCCCTGGAGAGCACAGGTGGTAGTAGTAAAGACAGGGGAGAAGCAAAGGATGGTCATAGACTATAGCCAGATCATCAACAGGTACACACAGCTAGATGCGTACCCTCTCCCCCGCATATCCGACATGGTCAATCGGATTGCCCAATATAAGGTCTTCTCCACCGTGGACCTCAAGTCCGCCTACCATCAGCTCCCCATTCGCCCAAGTGACCGCAAGTACACAGCCTTCGAGGCAGACGGGCGATTATACCACTTCCTAAGCGTCCCATTTGGCGTCACAAACGGGGTCTCGGTCTTCCAACGAGAGATGGACCGAATGGTTGATCAACACGGGTTGCAGGCCACGTTCCCGTATCTCGACAACGTAACCATCTGCGGCCACGATCAGCAGGACCACGACGCCAACCTCCAAAAATTCCTCCAGACCGCTAAAGCCTTGAACCTCACATACAACGAGGACAAGTGCGTTTTTAGCACAAACTGGCTAGCCATCTTGGGATATGTAGTGCGCAATGGGATAATAGGTCCCGACCCCGAACGTATGCGCCCCCTCATGGAATTTCCCCTCCCTCACTGCTCAAAAGCCCTAAAACGCTGCCTGGGCTTCTTTTCATATTACGCCCAGTGGGTCCCCCAGTACGCAGACAAGGCCCGCCCCCTAATACAGACCACGACCTTCCCTCTGTCGACAGAGGCTTGCCAGGCCTTCAGCCGCATCAAAGCGGATATCGCAAAGGCCACGATGCGCGCCATCGACGAGTCCCTCCCCTTCCAGGTCGAGAGCGACGCCTACGATGTAGCTCTAGCGGCCACCCTTAACCAAGCGGGCAGACCCGTGGCCTTTATCTCCCGAACCCTCCACGCCTCAGAAATCCGCCACTCCTCAGTGGAAAAGGAAGCCCAAGCCATAGTGGAAGCTGTGCGACATTGGAGGCATTACCTGGCCGGCAGGAGATTCACTCTCCTCACTGACCAACGGTCAGTAGCTTTCATGTTCGATAATGCACAGCGGGGCAAAATTAAAAATGACAAGATCTTAAGGTGGAGGATCGAGCTCTCCACCTTCAACTATGAGATCTTGTACCGTCCCGGAAAGCTGAACGAGCCGTCCGATGCCCTATCCCGCGGCACATGTGCCAACGCACAAATTAACCGTCTCCAAACCCTCCACGAGGACCTCTGCCACCCGGGGGTCACTCGGTTCTACCATTTTATAAAGTCCCGCAACCTCCCCTACTCCGTGGAGGAGGTCCGTACAGTCACAAGGAATTGCCACATCTGCGCAGAGTGCAAACCGCATTTTTTCAGGCCGGATAGTGCGCACCTGATCAAGGCCTCCCGTCCCTTTGAACGCCTCAGTCTGGATTTCAAAGGGCCCCTCCCCTCCACCGACCGCAACACATACTTCCTGAACTTGGTGGACGAGTACTCCCGTTTCCCCTTCGCCATCCCCTGCCCTGACATGACAGCGGCCACAGTCATTAAAGCCCTTAACACCATATTCACACTGTTCGGTTGCCCCGCATACGTCCATAGCGACAGGGGGTCCTCCTTCATGAGTGACGAGCTGCGCCAGTTCCTGCTCAGCAAGGGTATAGCCTCGAGCAGGACGACCAGCTACAACCCCCGGGGGAACGGGCAAGTAGAGAGGGAGAACGGCACGGTCTGGAAGACCGTCCTACTGGCCCTACGGTCCAGGGATCTCCCAGTTTCACGGTGGCAGGAGGTCCTCCCGGACGCCCTCCACTCCATCCGGTCGCTACTGTGTACCACCACTAACCAAACGCCTCATGAGCGCCTCCTTGTCTTCCCCAGGAAGTCCTCCTCTGGAACGTCGCTGCCGACCTGGCTGGCGGCCCCAGGACCCATCTTGCTCCGGAAACATGTGCGGGCGCACAAGTCGGACCCGTTGGTCAAGAGGGTTCACGTCCTCCACGCGAACCCGCAGTACGCCTACGTGGAGTACCCCGACGGCCGACAGGACACGGTCTCCCTGCGAGATCTGGCGCCCGCCGGCAACACGCACACCCCCTCGACACCAATCACCCCCTCCCTGCCACCGGCGCACACCGCGACAGCCCTCTTCCCGGGAGGATCGGTCCTCCTCCCAGGTCCGACCAGAAGTGAAGCTGAAGCAGAAACCGTAAAGCTCCCGGAGATGACAACACTGGAACAAGCACCACCATCACTGGGGCTGAGGCGATCGACAAGGACGACCAGACCGCCCGACCGACTTGTGGCATCGGTGTAACACTAGAATGTTGTGGACTTTAACGAGAATTTTTTTCCCTTTTTCCCTCTTACGAATACTGTAAATAGTTCAAAACAAAAACACCCTGTACATAGCCCAGTGTAGGGCACTGTGATGACATGCAAAAGTTTTTTTTCCTCCCAGGACCAGCCTTGTAAACCCCTACCACCATGCGAAGCACCACCCCGCCGGGTTCATTTTCAACAAGGGTTGAATGTGGTAGTATGCATTAGGGGTCATGTGGGACTGTGAAGCCGTGATGTCATTGGCTGACAGATCCCGGGTCCTGGTTGGCTGTTGATCTCTAGCTCCGCCCTGAAGGCGGAGTATAAGAACCAGGAGTTCTCCCCCGCAGGCCAGTCTGTTGCTGAACTGCGGGGAACAAGTCACGCTTAATAAAGCCTCATCGACTTCATCTCTATTCGTCTCTCGTGAGTCTTTGTGCGCTACAAGGTGGACCCCCTCCAGTCCTCTCACACTCTCGGTTGTTATGGGCGCGCTTCTCCTGGGGTGGGGAGGAGGGGGGGGGGAGAGGGGTGACACAGAGATAAAGGGCAAGAGTATTAGGCGGACATGTACTTGCAGAACAGCGGTTGTGTGTATGTTGGCATAGGTTCACAGCCCACGCTGCCAATGCAGCCTGCATGGGTGCGTGCAGCCATGTCGATTTCAGCTAGGGCTGTGCCGCCCATCCTGGGTGGGGCGGGGGAGGGATGGGGGGGAATGGGGGTGGGGGGTACTCACCCTGGCTACCCTGATGAGGTCATTGACCTTCTTGTGGCACTGGTTGCCTGTCCTGGCTGTTACGGCCACGACGCTGACGGCCTCTGCCACCACCCTCCACAGGCGGTGGCTGATGTGTGCTGCGATCCTGCAGCTGTATCCAGGGTACAGGGCCTCCCTCCTCTGCTCCACTGCGTCCAGGAGCGCCTGGAACCTCGGCGCTGTGTGGCGGGCGGCCATTTTGTCGAGTCTCCGGCGGTGGCGTCTTTTGTGCTGCGACGCCGCGCGGCATCAATGACGGTGCGTGCGTCTGTGACAGGTGACGCCATCGCGATTGGAACTTCCAGTTGGCCCGACGCCGGAGTGGTTCGCGTCGTTCCTGGCGCCGGCGTCAGGCTATCACGTCGATTGTGGGAGAATCCGCCCATGGCCCTTATTTTGGAAACTTGTGTTTCCCATTCCACTAATCTTAATGTTCTGGCAGTGACAGATTGTCATTCGTTTGCTGACACCAGACCGCCAAAGCAACTGTTCTACTGGCAACAGGATTGTGACAGGAGATTACCAGAAAGACAGTTGAAACACTTTAGGGATGATCTTAACGCATCCTTGAAGAGGTGAAACATCTCCGCTGACTCTTGGGAGCCCTGGCATGTAACGGATTAAAATGGAGGTTTCTTTAGGAACGCATTGAAAGACTTTAACGTGAACATACAGAAGCAAAGGCAACATCTCATCTGCCTGACTCTTCAGGCAGCACCTGCATATGGCAGTCTGCAAATTTCACATTGGACTTATCAGCCATCTTACAACCTATCAAACTGGAGTGGAAGCAAATCATCCTCGATTCTGGGGGACTTCCTAAGAAATAGCAAATTGAACCGGCCTATGCAAGTCTGATTGAGAAAAGGTGTGCTTTCGTTCCGCGTAACAGGAAATCATTAGTAAAATAGCAATTAACATTTCTACGTGCCTTAGATTTAAGCGTACAATCTACCAATGTGTAGCACATTCAGACTGTGCCTGGTATGTGGATGTCTTTTTGTGCAGCATATAAATGGCTAAGTAAAATGTGGCCTGAAAGGAAACCTTTATTTAGCTGAGTTATTATTAGAAAAACCAATGTACAGAAGACCTGAATGAATCACCAACCCAAGAGTGGTCTTTGTGGGACATTCATTTGGTGCCTCAATCATTAAGTAACAGTAGGGACTCTGTCTCTTCAACAGATACCTCAAAATCTGTTTTCCTCTTGTTTGAACTATTTTTGTCTTTCACAAAAAAATACTTCAGAGCAACATATTTTCAAAGAGTTGATGGTTAGTCAGTTGCTTGTTCAGGTGGATTCCAGAGTTAGTCATCAAGTCTATTACATATCAATAGTGGTGTGATGACATTTTGACTGCCAAATAAAGATTTTGTGGAATGTTTATTCATTATGGTAAAAATTGACTCACTTAGTATTTGGTGATATTTGTACCAAATGCTGGAGTGTATATAAAAGTGGACGTGCTTGAAGATCCTGGTAACACAGCAAATATTGAACGGTCTTGAACTATTAACTGTCAATATAAACAGCTAAAATGGAAAACCCCTCTTTCCACCCTTCTATCGTATTTAAACCTTATCCTGCCAGCAGACCCAAAGATTCCAATCTATCGAGGTCATTTATGTTTTCCACTTCTACTTGAACTCGCTTTATCTTCAGGGGCTTCAGCGCTAAACAATGTTAAGACAAAAATCATGTAAATTAACTTCACAAAAGGACGACACATAGCTCTTATTCATGAAATGTCATACTAACTGCATTTGGTGAATATATCATCACATTTTCTGGATAGCAAAATCAGATGGCCACATCTGTTATGAATTTGTGGACTCTGTGTCAAACTGACTTGAATCTCAATACTATTTAACCAGCTGTGGGGTGTAGTTGTTATTTGGCAAGAGATAGATGGAGAACTTTCATGTTCTTGGCTACTTAATTTTGAAAAGTTAATAGCATTACTTAGGTCATTTAAAAAGTTAAGTACTTCCTTTCAACTTTAAGCAGAAAGTTGAATATCAACAAAAGGGAACGCCAGTCATTGCCCTGTTAGTTTACAATGGATTTACACCCACCTGCTACTAGTACACTTGTCTGCTTTTCTGTACGCTGAACAAAATGTGAATAAAATGCAAATTTTGCGATCTTTCATGTGGGAAGAAGAGATTGAGTGAGGGGGCATTGGGGGTCAATTGAGTGGGGCAGGGAGTCAATCAGGCGTGGGTGGTGGGATGTCAGGAGCATGAGGTGGGGGGGGGGGGGGATAGGCCACACTTTTGAGGGGGAATCAGAGGCCTAGTGGGGAGGGGGATTGCAGGCCTGAGGGAGGGTGGGTTGTAGCCCTATTGGGAGGGGAGGGGTAGTTGATTGGAAGTAAGAGTCTCAGGGTGTTGGGTGCATGGTGATTGCCTTGTGGTAGGGTGTTATAGCCTGCCTACTTACCATTGGCTGGGGACTAATGACTATCCCACAATCCTGTGGGAGTATGAGCCTCCCCAATGAGGGGGGGGGGGCGGAGAAACCACTAGTAAACTCCTAGTATAAATAAAGCTGGCCAGTTCAGGAACCGGCAGGAAGGAGTATGTAGCAAGGGAAGTTACTGCTACTGTTATGTATATATGTTATAGTAAATAAATGTTATTATTTTGTATCCTTAAAACTCGTGCTGGATTCTTCGTGGCCCTCACAAACTAGGGGGAGATTGGGGGTTAGGTGGTGAGCTGAGAGGCTGTTTAGGGGTGCTGATTGCGGATGTTCCTCATGGCACCCAGATCCAAGAGGTAGGTGTAAAGACACTCACCTCCTGAATCTACCAAGTATTAATTAAAGTTGATCAGTAGAATGACATTGAGGCGCTCAGCCACCTCCTTGGAGTAGGTTGGTCCCCACCAATATTCTGGCTTCTGTTAAAGCTGGATGGGTTGGACGAGGATTTGGGTCAGAAACTGATGTGCGGGATTTACCGGTTGATCATGTGGGAAATCCGTTGACAACGGCGGGGTCGGTAGATCCTGCTGGCTGGCCGCCTCCACCGCCGGAAAACATGCGGCGGAGTGGCCGGTAAATCCCGCCCGATATCTCAGACTTTGCTTCTGCCTCAGCTCACCTGCTGCTGAAATTCTCAGCCATAGCTCCATTATCTCTCAATTTGACTATTCCAATGAACAATGAGTCAGAATACAGGAGGGAAATAGAGGACCTAGTGGCATGGTGTAATGACAACAATCTCTCACTCAACATCAGCAAAATTAAAGAGTAGGTCATTGACTTCAGGAGGCAAAGTGTCGTACACAGCCCTGTCTGGATCAATGGTGCCGAGGTGGAGATGGTTGACAGCTTTGAATTCCTAGGTGTGCGCATCACCAACAATCTGTCCTGGTCCACTCATGTCAACGCTAAGACCAAGAAAGCACAACAGCGCCTATATTTCCTCAGGAAAGTAAGGAAATTTGGCATGTCCGCATTGACACTTCCCAATTTTTACAGATACACCATATAAAGCATCCTATCTGGCTGCATCACAGCCTGGTATGGCAACTGCTCGGCCCAAGACCATAAAAAACTACAGAGTCGTGAACACAGCCCAGTCCATCACGCAAAACTGCCTCCCATCCATTGACTCTGCTAACACCTCCCGCTGCCTTGGGAAAGCGGGCAGCATAATCAAAGACACCTCCCACCTGGGTTATTCTCTCTACTCTCCTCTTCCATCGGGCAGGAGATACAAAAATCTGAGAGCATGCATCACAGTAGGCTAAACAGCTGGCTTGTAATGCAGAACAAGGCAGCAGCGCGGGTTCAATTCCCATACCAGCCTCCCCGAACAGGCGCCGGAATGTGGCGACTCAGGGCTTTTCACAGTAACTTCACTGAAGCCTACTTGTGACAATAAGCGATTAAAAATAAAAAAAACAGCTTAATCCGTGCTGTCACCAGACCCCTGAATGACCCTCTTATGGATTGAACTGATCTCCCACGCATCTTCTCTACTGTGTAGCACTACACTCCATATGCTTAAACCGATGTCTATATATTTACATTGTGTATTTATCGGACTTCCATGTTTTTCACGTATGGAACGATCTGCCTGGACTGTATGCAGAACAATACTTTTCATTGTACCTTGGTACACGTGACAATATGTCGAAATCGAAATCTAAACTCCGATCAATCTCTCACATTCTGCCTTCGCTAAATTTGAGGTCATCTAAAACACTGCTTCCCATGTCCATTCTCAAACCCTCTTGTTCTCTTATCAGTTTGTGATAACTGACCTACGCTGGCTCCCGGTCAAGCAATGGCTTGGTTCCAAAATTAAGTTAAAGGCACTTTATACATGACCGTTGTTGTTTAACCACTCTTCAGCCAAAACAAACCTGCCCATTTTTGTTAGGTTAGATTCCCTCCATACGTTGTACTAATGTTAATATCTTCAAGATGTCTGAGTAATGAGAACAATTGGAACCTAAAAAGTCACCACATTCGTGATAATAGAATCTACGTCACAGACCACCCGCATGTTCCTGGACTGAAAATGTTTCAAATTCTAAAGATCTCCTTATTATGCACAGCTGGTCAGTTGGTCACATGTGCAAGATCAATTGCCCCCAAGACATTTGGAAAATCTGCAATTTGAAAATAAACAAATCATGCTTAACTTCATTTGCTACTGTGTGGTCCTTTAAGCAGATAGTGAACTATTCTCTTAACCAGCTTCATAAAGTGAGACCACTTTACTGTGGAAAACTTCTACTATCTGTCTCATCATATATAGCTGCATCTTGCTTGTCAGCATTGTCAATATAGTTTATCCTAGATATCGATTTATGCTTTGCTTTCGCAAGGTGAAATTTACATTGCAGTCTATAGACTATATGCAAAGTCACCTTCACTGCCAAAATGTTGTGATGCTACCAGTTGCAGAATAGTACATTTTGAATTGCACACATTCAAATAAGCATTGTGGACCGAGTTACATTTTAAATAAATCAATTGAAGGTAAGAGTATTAGATATTTCACAACATTAGCAGACACCTATGTAAAAAGAATTGTGAGTGTTGTACATCAGTAGTCACTCCACAAGCTGGCCTTGTATAGGTTTCTACCTGCATGGCATGGACACGGGGCGGCACGGCGGTACACTGGTTAGCACTGCTGTCTCACTGCACCAGGGACCCCAGGTTCAATTCTGGCCTTGGGTGACTGTGTGGAGTTTGCACGTTCTCCTCTTGTCTGCGTGGGTTTCCTTTGGGTGCTTCGAGTTCCTCCCACAGTCCAAAGATGTGTATGTTAGGTGTGTGGTATTATCATAACTATCAGCATTGCAAGGGTTAATGTAGTGTCGAGAGTAGCCACTAGAGGGAACTACAGTTACAACTATATAAGACAGTGATGCTAGACCTTAGGGGAGGAGTGTATGCAGGAGATAGGTAGTGAAGGTCCGAAGAGCAGATAGTGTAAGTAAGGTTAGATTATGATTTATACCAGTAGTGAGATTAGCAGTAGATGAGTGCAGTTAGATGTTATTGATAAATTGTGTATTCTTAAGGACTACGTGTTGAATCCCAGTTTAGAAGTGTAAATAAAATCATAGCTTTGTTTAAGTTAAAGCTATTTTGTGGTCTTTGTGAACATTACGCTAACCATCCTGAAATAAGCAACACAAAGAACACCACATGATTCAGGAGTCTATTCCTTATAAGAAACTACAGTTAGCTTAGGTTAGAATAGCATTGGAGATTGAAGAAGCAATCCAGAAGCTACAACTCAGAAAAAAATCAGTAAAGACCGATCAGAAGATGAAGGTTTCAAGACGCCTGACCACTTCAAGACACACGGTAAACTATGCCAGAACTGGGCTTTCTTTAAGCAACAGTTTGAAGTTTTTATTTCTGCCTCCTCGATTGAAAATGCCTCAGACCAACGGAAAATAGCACTCCTACTAAATTTGGCTGGACCACAAGCATTAGAACGGGATAATTTGTTTGAATTCAGTGAAGATGAGGATGCAAATAAATACAACATGGTGCTACAGAGATTAATGATCCTGAAAAAATTCTATGAGCACTACATGTTAAGAAAATGGCTGCAGTTCAGAGGAGAGTCTGTAGATTCCTTCATCACAGCTCTAAAGTTGCGAGCACAGTCCTGTAATTTTTCCTCAGCCTCCAATTCTATGCTGTGGGATAAACGGTGAATGTTTGCATGAGAAAATGTTAAGAAGATCGGTTTTATCGATTGAAGATGCTATTAATATTTATAAGGCCAGAGAACATGGCAAAGGAAAATCAGGAAACGTGGTTGACGCCATTAATACTGTGTCGCAGCAAAGAAAACTGTGTACAATAGCCGGCGGCCATTTCGAAAGTGACATCACAAGTGTGATGATGTGCACACGCTGTGGACACCCCCACAGTCAAAAAGAATTGTCTGGCGAAAGGGAAACATTGCTCCAATTGTGGCAAACTAAACCATTTTGCAGCAGTGTCGTTTATCAGCAACTGTTCCAGTAACCAAATTTGAAAAGTCCGATGGTGATTTCAGACGGATCCAAAGTGTACAGAGTGCAGAGAAAAATCCAACATCGTAGCGGATAGGGAGGATTGCTCACCATACTCACTTTCGGATACCTTCATGATAGAAGCTATCACTAGGATTGATGTCCTGGATCGCAAGGAAAGACCAGTAAAAGCATTCTCAAGGATAATTAAGGAGTGGACTGTCTCATTAGAAATAAATTGAGAAATGATATCATTTAAGATTGACACAGGAGCACACGCAAATATTATCACCTCCCAATCTTTAAAGCAAGCCATTTAAAAGCCACGAATAAAGCAATCCACTTGTAGGCTCAAAGATTACAATGGCAACACGATAGTCACAAAAGGGTCCTGCTGCCTTGTTGCTACAAATGGGAAAAGTAAGGTTCCCATCAACTTCAAGGTGGTAGAGGGTGAGAAATCATCATTAATTGGAGTGGATGCTTGTGAAAGATTGCAGCTAATTGAGAGGATTCACTCAACCAGTACTTCAGTGGATCAAGATGAAGAGTCCAGGGAACGACCTCTCCAAAGGTACCACTGATGCTGACACATCAGTACCCGAGATAGTCCAAAGAGTGGAATCTCAAGCTCGTTTAGTCACCGAGACAGTAACAGTGTCTGATCATTAACTACAGACCATATGGCCGAAACTGAAAAGGATGTGACGCTCCAGAAGGTGAAACCATACCTAAAAGAAGGATGGCCTGCTGGATGTCGATCTGCCTTTCGGGATATAAGATATAATTTTTCTACCGTCGACGGATTCCTGCTCAAGGGTGCCACAAAAGTAATTCCTACCAGGTTCCGGGTGCGGCGATGACCAGCTGAGTCGCACGTTTCGGCAGCTCCCGGTGAAACGGACTTTTGGGCTCTTAATAGGAGCCCCAACGGCAATTTTGACGGCTAAAAACACTGTGCGGTAAACCAGAAGGGAATCCCCCCTGGATACGGATGGAAAAAGGAGGAGAAAGTGGCCGGATTGCAGTGGATCTTTTAGAACAGCGGCAAGGAAGGCAAGCAAAAACCAAGATGGCGTCGGAAGGTGGCAGTTTAACATGGGGCCCTGAACAACAAGAGTTCTTGAAATGCTGTGTGGAAGAGCTCAAAAAGGAAATGAAGAAAGAGCTGTTGGCCCCGATACTACAAGCGATCGAAGGGCTAAAGGAGGAACAAAAGACCCAGGAGCGGGAGCTTCGGGTCGTGAAGGCAAAGGCAGCCGAGAATGAGGACGACATACAGGGCCTGGCGGTGAAGACGGAGATGCATGAGGCACATCAGAAACGATGTGTGGAAAGGTTGGAGGCACTGGAGAACAATGCAAGGAGGAACAACCTGAGGATTCTTGGTCTTCCTGAAGGTGCGGAGGGAGCGGACGTCGGGGCATATGTGAGCACGATGCTGCACTCGTTAATGGGAGCGGAGGCCCCGGCGGGTCCGTTGGAGGTGGAGGGAGCATACCGAGTGATGGCGCGAGGACCGAGAGCAGGAGAAATTCCCAGAGCCATAGTGGTGAGATTCCTCCGTTTTAAGGATAGAGAAATGGTCCTTAGATGGGCAAAGAAAACTCGGAGCAGTAAATGGGAGAACGCGGTGATCCGCGTTTATCAAGACTGGAGTGCGGAGGTGGCGAGAAGGAGGGCGAGCTTTAATCGGGCCAAGGCGGTGCTTCATAAAAAGAAGATAAAATTTGGAATGCTGCAACCGGCAAGACTGTGGGTCACATATCGAGGGAGGCACCACTACTTTGAGACGGCGGATGAAGCGTGGACTTTTATTGTGGAAGAAAAACTGGAATGAGCGGGTTATTAAAAAGAACATTTGAACAAAGTGGTGGGGCGAATGTGGGGGGCGAAGAGGGGGGTTAAAAAGGGGGGAAAGAGGAGTTTTATGTACTAATCCTGCAATGTGGTAACTTTTCTCTCTTCCACAGATGGTGATGGGGGGAGGAGGGGAGGTGGAGAGATGGGGCGTTGGCCATTGGGGGCGGGGCCAAGGGAGAAGCGCAGGCTTGGTTCCCGCGCTATGATAATCATGGCGGGAATAGAGAAGCAGGAAGGAGGGGGCGTCGCACGGTGCGAGCCGAGGTCACGGGGGGAAGCCGAGGTCGGCCCGAGTTTGCTGACTTCTGGGAGCAACATGGGAGGAGTAATTACGCTAGTGGGGGATCTTGCGGGGGGGGTGGGAGGGGGGAATTACTGGGTTGCTGCTGCTGGGGAGAGGGGGGAGCTGGTATGGGAGGGGATGGGCGGGGGGGCACCGCCTGGGGGAGATACAGCTGCGTGGGAACCGGGTGAGGAGCTGGAAAAAGGGGATGGCTAATCGACAAGGGGGGGGGGGGGGTAGGAAGCCCCCCAACCCGGCTGATCACGTGGAACGTGAGAGGGCTGAACGGGCCGATAAAGAGGGCACGGGTACTCGCACACCTTAAGAAACTTAAGGCAGATGTGGTTATGTTACAGGAAATGCACCTGAAACTGATAGACCAGGTTAGGCTACGCAAAGGATGGGTGGGGCAGGTGTTCCATTCGGGGCTAGATGCGAAAAACAGGGGGGTGGCTATATTAGTGGGGAAGCGGGTAATGTTCGAGGCAAAGACTATAGTGGCGGATAACGGGGGCAGGTACGTGATGGTGAGTCGCAAACTACAGGGGGAGACGGTGGTTTTGGTAAACGTATATGCCCCGAACTGGGATGATGCCAATTTTATGAGGCGGATGCTAGGACGCATTCCGGACCTAGAGATGGGAAAGCTGATAATTGGGGGAGATTTTAATACGGTGTTGGAACCAGGGCTGGATAGGTCGAAGTCCAGGACTGAAAGGAGGCCGGCAGCAGCCAAGGTACTTAAAGATTTTATGGAGCAGATGGGAGGTGTAGACCCGTGGAGATTTAGCAGACCTAGGAGTAAGGAGTTCTCGTTTTTCTCCTATGTCCATAAAGTCTACTCGCGAATAGACTTTTTTGTGCTGGGAAGGGCGTTGATCCCGAAGGTGAGGGGAACGGAGTATACGGCTATAGCCATTTCGGATCACGCTCCACACTGGGTAGACTTGGAGATAGGGGAGGAAACAGGAGGGCGCCCACCCTGGAGAATGGACATGGGACTAATGGCAGATGAGGGTGTGTGTCTAAGGGTGAGGGGGTGCATTGAAAAGTACTTGGAACTCAATGATAATGGGGAGGTCCAGGTGGGAGTGGTCTGGGAGGCGCTGAAGGCGGTGGTTAGAGGGGAGCTGATATCAATAAGGGCACATAAAGGGAAGCAGAAGAGTAAGGAACGGGAGCGGTTGCTGCAAGAACTTTTGAGGGTGGACAGACAATATGCGGAAGCACCGGAGGAGGGACTGTACAGGGAAAGGCAAAGGCTACATGTAGAATTTGACTTGCTGACTACGGGCACTGCAGAGGCACAATGGAGGAAGGCACAGGGTGTACAGTACGAATATGGGGAGAAGGCGAGCAGGTTGCTGGCACACCAATTGAGGAAAAGGGGAGCAGCGAGGGAAATAGGGGGAGTGAGGGATGAGGAAGGAGAGATGGAGCGGGGAGCGGAGAGAGTGAATGGAGTGTTCAAGACATTTTATAAAAAATTATATGAAGCTCAACCCCCGGATGGGAGGGAAAGAATGATGGGCTTTTTGGATCGGCTGGAATTTCCCAAGGTGGAAGAGCAGGAAAGGGTGGGACTGGGAGCACAGATCGAGGTAGAAGAAGTGGTGAAAGGAATTAGGAGCATGCAGGCGGGAAAGACCCCGGGACCGGATGGATTCCCAGTCGAATTCTATAGAAAATATGTGGACTTGCTCGCCCCGGTATTGACGAGGACCTTTAATGAGGCAAAGGAAAGGGGACAACTGCCCCCGACTATGTCTGAAGCAACGATATCGCTTCTCTTAAAGAAGGAAAAGAACCCGCTACAATGCGGGTCCTATAGACCTATTTCCCTCCTAAATGTAGATGCCAAGATCCTGGCCAAGGTAATGGCAATGAGAATAGAGGAATGTGTCACGGGGGTGGTCCACGAGGACCAAACTGGGTTTGTGAAGGGGAGACAGCTGAACACGAATATACGGAGGCTGTTAGGGGTAATGATGATGCCCCCACCAGAGGGGGAAACGGAGATAGTAGTGGCGATGGATGCCGAGAAAGCATTTGATAGACTGGAGTGGGATTATTTGTGGGAGGTGTTGAGGAGATTTGGTTTTGGAAAGGAGTATGTTAGATGGGTGCAGCTGTTGTATAGGGCCCCGATGGCGAGCATGGTCATGAATGGACGGGGATCTGCATATTTTCGGCTCCATAGAGGGACAAGGCAGGGATGCCCTCTGTCCCCATTATTGTTTGCACTGGCGATTGAGCCCCTGGCGATAGCGTTGAGGGGTTCCAAGAAGTGGAGGGGAGTACTTAGAGGAGGAGAAGAACACCGGGTATCTTTGTATGCGGACGATTTGTTACTATATGTGGCAGACCCGGCGGAGGGGATGCCAGAAATAATGCGGATACTTGGGGAGTTTGGGGATTTTTCAGGGTATAAATTGAACATGGGGAAAAGTGAGTTGTTTGTGGTGCATCCAGGGGAGCAGTGTAGAGAAATAGAGGACCTACCGTTGAGGAAGGTAACAAGGGACTTTCGTTACCTGGGGATCCAGATAGCCAAGAATTGGGGCATATTGCATAGGTTAAATTTAACGTGGTTGGTGGATCAAATGGAGGAGGATTTCAAGAGATGGGATATGGTATCCCTGTCACTGGCAGGGAGGGTGCAGGCGGTTAAGATGGTGGTCCTCCCGAGATTCCTCTTTGTGTTTCAGTGCCTCCCGGTGGTGATCACAAAGGTTTTTTTTAAAAGGATCGAAAAGAGCATCATGGGTTTTGTGTGGGCCGGGAAGACCCCGAGAGTGAGGAAGGGATTCTGACAGCGTAGCAGGGATAGGGGGGGGCTGGCACTACCGAGCCTAAGTGAGTATTATTGGGCCGCTAATATTTCAATGGTGAGTAAGTGGATGGGAGAGGAGGAGGGAGCGGCGTGGAAGAGATTAGAGAGGGCATCCTGCAGGGGGACTAGCCTACAGGCTATGGTGACAGCCCCATTGCCGTTCTCACCGAGGAACTACACCACAAGCCCGGTGGTGGTGGCTACACTGAAGATTTGGGGACAGTGGAGACGGCATAGGGGAAAGACTGGAGCCTTGGGGGGGTCCCCGATAAGAAACAACCATAGGTTTGCCCCGGGGGGAATGGATGGGGGATATGGAATGTGGCAAAGAGCAGGAATAACGCAACTGAAAGATCTGTTTGTGGATGGGAAGTTCGCGAGTCTGGGAGCGCTGACCGAGAAATATGGGTTGCCCCAAGGGAATGCATTCAGGTATATGCAACTGAGGGCTTTTGCGAGGCAACAGGTGAGGGAATTCCCGCAGCTCCCGACACAAGAGGTGCAGGACAGAGTGATCTCAAAGACATGGGTGGGGGATGGTAAGGTGTCAGATATATATAGGGAAATGAGGGACGAAGGGGAGACTATGGTAGATGAACTAAAAGGGAAATGGGAGGAAGAGCTGGGGAGGAGATCGAGGAGGGGCTGTGGGTAGATGCCCTAAGCAGGGTAAACTCGTCGTCCTCGTGTGCCAGGCTAAGCCTGATTCAGTTTAAGGTATTACACAGGGCGCATATGACTGGAGCACGGCTCAGTAAATTTTTTGGGGTGGAGGATAGGTGTGCGAGGTGCTCGAGAAGCCCAGCGAATCATACCCATATGTTTTGGTCATGCCCGGCACTACAGGGGTTTTGGATGGGGGTGACAAAGGTGCTTTCAAAAGTAGTGGGGGTCCGGGTCGAACCAAGCTGGGGGTTGGCTATATTTGGGGTTGCACAAGAGCCGGGAGTGCAGGAGGCGAGAGAGGCCGATGTTTTGGCCTTTGCGTCCCTAGTAGCCCGGCGTAGGATATTGCTAATGTGGAAAGAAGCCAAGCCCCCGGGGGTGGAGACCTGGATAAATGACATGGCAGGGTTTATAAAGCTAGAGCGGATTAAGTTCGTCCTAAGGGGGTCGGCTCAAGGGTTCACCAGGCGGTGGCAACCGTTCGTCGAATACCTCGCAGAAAGATAGATGGAATGGAAAAAAGAAGGCAGCAGCAGCAGCCCAGGATCGGGGTGGGGGGGAGGGGGGGGGGGGGTGGGGGTGGGGGGAGGGGGGGGGAGGGGGGGGGAGGAGGAACCAGAAGGACTCTCAGGGTTGTTAATATATACTGTATAATATGTATAGGTCGTTGCTACAGATAATTATATATTGGACTGTTAAATTATATTTATGGAGAGTGTTACTTGTGATAAGGCAGTTGCCAATTAGGGTTAGTTTTCATTTTTGTTATTTATTATTTATTCATTTTCTGTTTATAAAATAGGTCATTGTTATTTGTGTTGTTATAATATTGTGTAAAGGATGCACTATGTACTGTGTTGGTTGACCAAAAATTTTCAATAAAATATTTTAAAAAAAGTAATTCCTACCAGTTTACGAGGGTCATCAAGGCATCGATAAGTGTCGTAGAAGAGTCAGACAGTCAGTGTATTGGCTGGGAATAAAAATAGAAATCGACCAATATGTTCAAGCATGTCCAATTTGTCAGATGCATCAGCCTGCACAGAGCAAAGAAACCACGCAATAGATGGAGATCGTTACCAGTCCATGGAACAAAGTGGGCATGGATCTATTTCATTTCCAGGGTCATGATTACTTGATAGTCATAGACTATTACTCCAGCTTTCCAGAGGTGATGATGCAGAAAGATTTGACTGCCAGATCAGTGATAAAGGCAACAAAATTGAATTTTGCATGCTGTGGGATACCATTCAAATTCAAGCACATTTTCTGACCTCCCTCTGACAATGCCGTGCTGACTATTTCTGATCAAACCTTGCCTCTCCAAGTGGAGATAGAGGCCGGGATTCTCCGATCCCGTACTGGGTCGGAGAATCGCTGGGGGGGGGCTTGAGAATCACGACACGACGCTCCGACGACTGGCCGCCGATTCTTCACCGACTGGAGAATCGGCGGTAATCGCGCCCGCGGCTTCATCGCCGCGCCGGTTGGGGGCCACTGAAAGCAGCACCCCCCCCCCCCGGCGATTCTCCACGGCTCGACGGACCGAGTATGCGCCGAGTTCGGCCAAGTCCCACTGTCGTGGGTTAAGTATGGTCCCACCCGGCGGGACCTCGGAGTTCTGTCTGCGGGAGCCGTCCTGGTGGCCAGACCCGCGATCGAGGCCTACTGATCGGCGGGCAGGCTGATTCCGTGTCGGGTCTATGTTGCTCCGCGCAGGGCCCCTCTAGGGCTCCGCCATATTGCCCGGGGGTCGGCACAGAGACAGCAACCCAGGCGCATACGCGGACCTGTGCCGGCCATGGCGCGCATGCGTGGACCCGCGGCGGCTACGGCGCGCCGGCTTCGATTGTCGGAGCAGCGAACACCACTCCAGCGCTGTACTAGCCTCCTAGGAAGGAGCGAATGCCTGGGCCTGGAGGCCCTTTGATGCTGGAATTGCTTGCACCGCTTTTGACGCCGGTGTCAGAACTTGGCCGCAGGATTGGAGAATCCCGGCCAGATTCGCTCCTTTAGAATTTTCTCCAATAGTCTCCCTACCTTTGACGTGAGACTTACTGGTCTGTAGTTCACTGGCTTAACTCTGCAACCTTTCTCAAATAGTGGGACCATATTAGCTGTTCTCCAGACCTCTGGCACCTCCTCCGTGGCAAGAAAGGAATTAAAAATTTGTGTCAGAGCCCCAGCAATCTGCTCCCTCGCTTCCCACAGCATCCTGGGACACATTTCATCCGGACCTGGAGATTTGTCCAGTTTTAAGCCTGCCAACACCTCCAATACCTTATCACTCCCTATGACAATTTGCTCAAGAACCTCACAGTCTCTCTCCCTGAGTTTCATATCTACCTCTTCATTCTCTTGGGTGAAGACAGATGTGAAATGTTTGTTCAACGCCCTGCCAATGTCCTCTGGTTCCATCCACAGATCTCCCCCTAGTTCCTTACTGGGCCCTACTTTTTCCCTGGTTACCCTCTTCCCGTTGACATTCTTATAGAATATCTTGGGATTTTCTCTACTTTTACCAGCCAGAGCTTTCTCATATCCCCTCTTTGCTCTTCTAATTGCTTCCTTAAGCTCCATACTGAATTTTCTGTACTCCACTATACCTCTGTTGATTGTTACCCTTGTACTTGCTAAAAGCTTCTCTTTTCCTTCTCATCCTATCTTGAATATCTCTGGTCATCCATGGTTCTCTGTTGTTACTCCTTCCTATCACCCTAGAGGGAAAATGTTGGGCCTGTAACCTCCCCAATTCCTTTTTGAACGTCCCCATTGCTCTTCTGTAGATTTCCCCACAAGTAACTCTTTCCAGTCTACCTAGGCCAGATCCTGTCATATTTTACTAAAATCCGCTCTCTTCCAGTCCAAAACCTTTTATTTGCAACTTGTCTATTTCTTTGTCCATAACAAATTTAAATTGCACCATGTTGTGGTCGCTATCACTAAAAATGCTCCCCCACCAACATATCAACTACCTGTTCGGCTTCATTTTCCAGAATTAGGTCCAGCCCTTGTTGACACTCTAATATTGAGCTAAAAAGTTCTCCTGTATACATTTTAAGAACTCCACTCCATCTCACTCCTTAACACTATGACTATACAATCAATTGTTTTTGGAAGTGATTTTTATTACATTTTTACACTTCATACAAAAGAATATAAAAGATGTGAACTATAAATATTTTGAACAAAATTCCAGAAACAAACACTTTTAACAAAGGCTTTCACACCCACCCCCAACCCGCCCCACCCTCTCCCCTGCCCCACCCAGACTACCCTCTATAAACAAATAAAAAAACCCTCCCCCCTGAAACTCTAGCAGTGACCAATTCTTTGAAGTACACAACAAATTGTCGCCATCTTTAACAGAACCCCTCAGTCAACCTTTTCATGGTGCATTTGACCTCCTCGAGGCACACAAACTCCATCAAATTACATAGCCACGTCAAAGCCTTTAGCGGTGCCACCATCTTCCAGCCCAATAGGATATGTCTCTGTGCCATCAACAAAGGGGAGGCCAGGATATCTGCCCCTCCTGCTGTCCACAGTTCCAGCGCATTGGAGACCCCAAAAATCACCACCTGAGGGCAGGAGCGACGAAATGGTGTCAAAGGACCCCCAAAACTCCACAAGTCTGGAGAATGACCAGAACATGTGCGTGTGATGTGTGGGGCCACCTAGAACAATGGTCGCACCTATGTTCCACCCTTTCTAAAAAGCGTCTCACCCTCACTCTAATGAGGTGCGCTCGGAAAACAACCTTTAACTGAATGAGGCTCAGCCTCACGCAAGATGATGTCTCATTCACCCTTCTCAACGCCTTACTCCACATCCCTTCCTCTAGCATCAGCCCCAACTCCTCCATCCATTTTGCCTTTAACTCCTCAACTGAAGCCAACTCCTCCCCCGCTATTCATTGGTACATCCCGGCTGTGCTGCCCTCCACCGATCCTGTGCAGGATAAAATCCGTTCCAACAAGATGGATTGCTGAACCACTGAACAAAACGGCTTAACCCAGCTCACCACGTGAAGATACCGAAATCTGTCCGCGTCTGAAAGCCATATTTCTCCTTTAACTCCTCCAAGCTTGCGAATCTCCAATCCAGAAATAGATCCTCCACCTTCTCCAACTCCCTCTTCTTCCAAGCACTAAATGTGGCATCCAGCCTTGCCGGCTCAAATAGGTGATTGGCACAGATGGCAGCTAGCCATGAGGCTGCCCCCAATTCGAAATGCTGCCTCTGAGTTTTTAGCATGGCCACCACCACTGGATTTGTTAAAAATGTTGTCGGCGACACCAGGAGTGGCAGCGTTAACAAAGCTCCAAAGCTTGTCTCCCGAACTCACTCCAATTCCATCCATACGCAGAGTGCCCTCGGACCCCGCACCACTCCAGCACCTTCTCTGCGTTAGCCTCCCAATAGTAATATGATATATGTGGCAGGGTGAGGACCTCTGCCTGTCGCACCCTCTGAAGTACCCCCCTTGCCCACCCAGATAAATCCAGTAATAAGCTGGTCTACCTCTTTGAAAAACAATTTGGGCACAAATACCGGGAGGTATGAGAACAGGAATAGGAATCTTGGCAATATATTCATTCCAACTGACTGAACTCAGCCCGCCAGCGATAGCGGGAGATTGTCCCACCTCTGCAGGTCTGCCTTGACTTTCCCCACATAGCTTGTATAATTCAGATTCCGTAGCCGTTCCCAAGCCCCCACCACCTACACCCTTAAGTCCTGGAAGTTGGTCCCTGCCAATCGAAACAGCAACCCCCTCAGTCTAGTTCACCCTCCCGTTGCCCCGAACACAAAATATTCACTTTTCCCTATATTCTGCTTATAGCCAGAGAAAGCCCCAAATCACAGCAAAACCTCCATGATGTTCCCAATAGGTGTCTCCAGACCCCTTACGTATAACAACAAATCATCAGAATATAACGATATCCAGTGCTCAAACCCCCTCTAACTATCCCATTCCATTTCTTCTGGATCCTCAATGCCATTGCCAACGGCTCAATTGCCATTACAAAAAACAAAGGAGACAACGGACATCCCTGCCCTGGGCCCTGATGTAACCGAAAGGTCTCAGAGATCATATTATCAGTATAAACACTTGCAAACGGCGCCGCATACAGCAGCAGGACACAATTCCCGGACCCAGCCCAAATTTCTCCAATACCTTCAGGGGGTATCCCCATTCCACCCGGTCCATCTTTAGGTGGTTCCGACTGATATAACTTCTCATAAGAAGCCTTGAACACTGCATTCACCTTCTTCGGATCAGAGACCAAATTACCCTCTCAGTCCTTGCCCTGAGCAATCTCCCTATCCACCACCCACCGCCGCCAACAATAAGCCAAAAGCCGACTCGCCTTCTCCCCATACTCGTATACTACCCCTTTGCTTGCCTCAACTACCGCACCACTTTGACCATTGACAACAAGTTGAACTGCATTTGCAGGTACATCCTGCACATCAACAATTTAGGGGTCAGTTTCCTTGCGTAACCACGATTCATGGTTAGAATCTTATCCACCAATTTCTTTCACTCTTCCCTAGCTTCCTCATCTGCATGTGTCTTAATTGCTATAATCTCTACCCTGATTACCACTTTCAATGCCTCCCACAGAATCAAGGGTGAGACCTCTCCATTATCATTAATCGGGCAACAGTAAGGGATGACATCGGTGCTATGGAGGATAAGGTTGAATCCATTTGGGTGGAAATCAGGAATAGTAAGGCGAAAAAGTCACTGATAGGAGTAGTCTATAGGCCACCAAATAGTAACATTATGGTGGGGCAGGCAATAAACAAAGAAATAACTGATGCATGTAGAAATGGTACAGCAGTTATCATGAGGGATTTTAATCTACATGTCGATTGGTTTAACCAGGTCGGTCAAGGCAGTATTGAGGAGGAGTTTATAGAATGTATCCACGATAGTTTCCCAGAATAGCATGTAATGGAACCTACGAGGGAACAAGCGGTCCTAGATCTGGTCCTGTGTAATGAGACAGGATTGATTCAGGATCTCATAGTTAGGGATCCTCTCGGAAGGAGCGATCGCAATATGGTGGAATTTAAAATACAGATGGAGGGTGAGAAGGTAAAATCAAGCACTAGTATTTTGTGCTTAAACAAAGGAGATTACAATGGGATGAGAGAAGAACTAGCTAAGGTAATCTGGTAGCAAAGACTTTATGGTGAAACAGTTGAGGAACAGTGGAGAACCTTCCAAGTGATTTTTCACAGTGCTCAGCAAAGGTTTATACCAACAAAAAGGAAGGACGATAGAAAGAGGGAAAATCGACCGTGGATATCGAAGGAAATAAGGGAGAGTATCAAATTGAAGGAAAAAGCATACAAAGTAGCAAAGATTAGTGGGAGACGAGAAGACTGGGAAAACTTTAGGGGGCAACAGAAAGCTACTAAAAAAGCTATAAAGAAGAGTAAGATAGATTATGAGAGTAAACTTGCTCAGAATATAAAAACAGATAGTAAAAGTTTCTACAAATATATAAAACAAAAAAGAGTGGTTAAGGTAAATATTGGTCCTTTAGAGGATGAGAAGGGAGATTTAATAATGGGAGATGAGGAAATGGCTGAGGAACTTCAGAGTGGAAGACACAAATAACATGCCAGTGACTGATGGAAATGAGGCTATGACAGGTGAGGACCTTGAGAGGATTGTTATCACCAAGGATGTAATGATGGGCAAGCTAATGGGGCTAAAGGTAGACAAATGTCCTGGCCCTGATGGAATGCATCCCAGAGTGCTAAAAGAGATGGCTAGGGAAATTGCAAATGCACTAGTGATAATTTACCAAAATTCACTAGACTCTGGGGTGGTCCCGGCAGATTGGAAATTAGCAAACGTGACACCACTGTTTAAAAGAGGAGGTAGGCAGAAAGTGGGTAATTATAGGCCAGTGAGCTTAACTTCGGTAGTAGGGAAGATGCTGGAATCTAACATCGAGGAAGAAATAGCGAGGCATCTGGATGGAAATTTGAGGACATTAACAGTGCGGTAGATAACGGGGAGCCAATGGATGTGGTATATCTGGATTTCCAGAAAGCCTTTGACAAGGTGCCACACAAAAGGTTGCTGCATAAGATAAAGATGCATGGCATTAAGGGGAAAGTAGTAGCATGGATAGAGGATTGGTTAATTAATAGAAAGCAAAGAGTGGGGATTAATGGGTGTTTCTCTGGTTGGCAATCAGTAGCTAGTGGTGTCCCTCAGGGATCAGTGTTGGGCCCACAACTGTTCACAATTTACAGAGATGATTTGGAGTTGGGGCCTTGTGTCCAAGTTTGCAGACAACACTAAGATAAGTGGTAAAGCAAAAAAGTGCATAGGATACTGGAAGTCTGCAGAGGGATTTGGATAGGCTAAGTGAATGGGCTAGGGTCTGGCAGATGGAATACAATGTTGACCAATGTGAGGTTATCCATTTTGGGAGGAATAACAGCAAAAGGGATTATTATTTAAATGATAAAATATTAAAACATGCTGCTGTGCAGAGAGACCTGGGTGTGCTAGTGCATGAGTCGCAAAAAGTAGGTTTACAGGTGCAACAGGTGATTAAGAAGGCGAATGGAATTTTGTACTTCATTGCTAGAGGGATGGAGTTTAAGACTAGGGAGGTTCTGCTGAAATCGTATAAGGTGTTAGTGAGGCCACACCTGGAGTATTGTGTTCAGTTTTGGTCTCCTTCCTTGAGAAAGGACGTACTGGCACTGGAGGGTGTGCAGAGGAGATTCACTAGGTTAATCCCAGAGCTGAACGGGTTGGATTACGAGGAAAGGTTGAGTAGACTGGGACTGTACTCGTTGGAATTTAGAAGGATGAGGGGGGATCTTATAGAAACATACAAAATTATCAAGGGAATAGATAGGATAGATGCGGGCAGGTTGTTTCCACTGGCGGGTGATAGCAGAACTAGGGGACAAAGCCTCAAAATAAGGGGAAGTAGATTTAGGACTGAGTTTAGGAGGAACTTCTTCACCCAAAGGGTTGTGAATCTATGGAATTTCTTGCCCAGTGAAGCAGTAGAGGCTCCTTCATTCAATGTTTTTAAGATAAAGATAGATAGTTTTTTGAAGAATAAAGGGATTAAGGGTTATGGTGTTCGGGGCGGAAAGTGGATCTGAGTCCACAAAAGATCAGCCATGATCTCATTGAATGGTGGAGCAGGCTCGAGGGGCCAGATGGCCTACTCCTGCTTCTAGTTCTTATGTTCTTATGTAATGTATTATTATATGACCCTCAAGATCCTCATATCCGACAATAACCCAACATCTAACCGTCAACTGCTGCAGTGCGCTTGGCAAACGCCCAGTGACAGGTCCACCTTATGTGGGGCGTGATCTGAAATCACTACTGCCAAATATTCAACCACCCTAACTCCAGCTAGTAAAGGTTTACTTATAAGGATGTAATCAATCCGCGAGTACACTTTGTGTACCGTGGAGAAAAACGAGATCTCCCTCGCACCCTTGTGCACAAACTACATATCGACCCCCCCAATCTGCCATCACCTTCTCCACGTGGAACCAAACCCGTTTGTTGATAAGGATTGCCATCCATCCCGAGCCCTGCTGTAGAAGCCTGAATGGAACAACAGGCTCACCCAGGTCTTTTGGAGCCTAAGCTGGTCTTGTTCTCATATGTGTGTCTCTGGCAAAAACACCACGTCGTCTCCCAGACTCTTTAGATGGGCAAAAACCCTCGTCCTTTTAACTGGCCCCCCAGACCCCGCACGTTCCAGATGACCAACCATGTCGGAGGCTTCACACCCACCCGCAACCTCAAGTCAGTCATTACCACCTCGGTAGGCCAAACACTCCTGAACAATACCCAGGCCCCGGCCCACCAAAGGCGACGACCTGCCCCACCCAGAAGGTGAGACAAAGGAACCTTCTGATCACTGCTAGCCCCGTTCCCCCCTTCCTCCCCCCCCCACCGGTCGAGAGAACTTGCCTCCACTATTAACCCCACTCCCCTCCCACCCAACCAAGCTAGACCCATGGATCGTGCCTCATCTAATTTGCCCAAGTCGCAGCCCAACCCTCCACACCACTAGCCTGACACTTAGCACTAGCAAGGTGACCCCCCCCCCCCACCCCGAGGTCTAATCTTCAAACACCACAAAACCCAAGGCCTGTGATCCCTGTCCCCCACCCATGTCCCACATTCTATCATCCCCCATAGACTTAATCGCCTCTAGCAAAATGAAAAGACCAAACAGAGAATTCCTCCATCATTAGCAAGCAAACGACATGGCCACAAAGAGCATGACAAACATAATCCTCAATATTACATGACATTCCAATTGCCACCGTTCACCTGATACAAAAAGAGAAAGAAACACTGCATAACCCTCAATATAACAATAGTCACAGTTACCCCAGCCCCACTTGTACAAACAAGAAAAATAGAGTAAAAAACAGCCAAACAGCCCAACCTTCCTCAAACTGCTCCAGTCCTCATTCCTTGATGAAAGCCTCGGCTTGCTCCGGCGAGTCGAAATAGTGATCCCGTAAGCCCAATGTGACCCTCAGCCTCACCGCGAATACCACTCCAAACCGCACACCCTTTTCGTACAGCACCGCCTTCACCCTGTTGATAGTTGCCCTTCTTCTCGCCAGTTCAAGGCCAAAGTCCTGATAAATGCGCCCCATGTTGCCATCCCAGTCGCCATTCCATTGTTGCTTGGTCCACTCCAGGATGCGCTACTTCCCCTCAAAACTGTGGAATCAAATGAATATTGTTCATCGTGGCTCATTCAACTTCGGCTTCTGTCGCAGGACCTGGTGTGCCCTGTCTAATTCCGGGCTGAGCAAGCACCTCGGGCGGGATTCTCCATCCCGCCAACCTTGTTTTCCAACGTGGTGTGCCCTCGCTGGCAGCGGGATCCTTCGTTCCGGCAGCCAGACAATGGGATTTCCCATTGTGGCCAGCCCATGTCATGGAGAAATCCACAGGCGTGGATGCACTGCCAGCGAAGTGGAGGATCTCACCGACGGGGGGGGGGGGGGGGGGGGGGGGGGGAATGGCCAGGGGCACGGACACCGCATCCAACCACCACCCCCCCACCCCCTCACTCCGCCCCACCCGCCACTTCCCGCCTGTAAATCCGTCTGTGATACGTACATGCCGTACTTTGAGGTGTAGGCCCTGGGTTGGCAGTAACAGCGGGTCTGGTCGGTGGGATGGGGGATGATGACAACCCGCTCAACAATGGGTTCCGGTGCTCCACATCATTTGGCAATGTCTAACTCCTACCCATGGTAGCACCTTCCTCTGTCCACCTGGGTGATCCCTGCATGCGAGCTGGCCATTCCATCACACGGTACCATTGAATCCCTTGGATGGTGATGATGGGGGCAATCGGGACACCCACCGCCTCGGCCATCCCACTCCTCACACCCATCGGACATAGCACCCAGACAGGTTGTAATCGTGGTAACAGGTATCTAATGTGAACAAATATTTACAGATTTGTGCCGTAGCCCCTATAACTAAATTGTGCCCTGCACCTGGGCCTTAACTGCTGTCTCACCTTCTAGCCTTACGGGCCTCAATGTGATGCCTAGGTGGTTCCCCACACTACAGCAGGAGCGGAGGTGGCCTGCTGTGATTGCTGTCCTGTGACCTGGGTCCCCGCTGGCGGGTGTCTTCTGGGGCGACTGGACCTGGATGGGCTGCTCGGCATGGTGCCGCCCTGTTCTGCCCGCAGCCCACCAGATGCACCAGGGACAGGAGGGGTGGGGGGAGACCGAGGTGTTGCGGTGTTCCGGCATGGTGCCGCCTTGTTCTGCCCTGTGGGAGTCACCGGCACAGGCCCCAACATTTCCTCCTTCCTCAGGGTGCCCGATGGCCCCTGGGTTACTCCATTGCATGGGGGTGCCCTGAGGCTCCCCTGTCACCTGGTGCTGCCAGTCTCGACCAGGGTCCGCATGCTCACGGCCATGGAGCACAGGGAATGGTCCATCTCCATCTGGGACTGTGCCACATCAGCCATTGACTGTGCCACCACCTTCTGGGTTTGTGTCACATCAGCCAGTGATAGTGCCATCTTCCTCTGGGACTGGGCCACTTCCCTCTGTGTCTGTGCCATGTCAGCCAGTGCCTGGGCAATGCTGCCGATATTCCCAGCCATGGCCTGCTGTGACTGGGCTATGCTCAGGAGCGCCGTTGCGATTTCCAGGTGGCTCTCGGACATGGTCGCCTGTGAGGCGGCAACCCTGTCCGGGCCTTGGCAGTGCCTGCACAGACTGCCCTAGGCTTTGGACATGCTGATCCACAGCCGAAACTGTTGCCCCCAATGCCTCCACAGCGGACGCCACCCGTGCGCTATTGGCCTGGGTGGCACGCATTGTCAACACCACCTCCTGCTCCTGCATGCGGTTGGACTCCTCCACCTGCACCTGCAGGTGCTGGATGCTCGTTGACAACCCCTCATGCAGTCCCTGGATGTGTGACTGCATCTACACAATCGATGGGACTGTCTGTTCCAGAAACTCGAGACCCTTCTGGATGGCAGCTAATTTCTCAGGTCAGCCTGCCCTCCGACCGTCCGCCCCCTCTGGAGTTCCTGGGCGGGATTCTCCATTCCCGCGCCGAAGTGCCCACGCCGTCGTGAACGCCGTCGAGGTTCACGCCGGCGCGAAACGGCCCCTATCCCGACCGATTCAGGGCCCGATAATGGGCTAGGAGCGGGGCCGCGTCATCTACACGCGCCAGGCCTTGTCGCCGCATAAGGGCAGCACGGTAGCATAGTGGTTAGCACAATTGCTTCACAGCTCCAGGGTCCCAGGTTCGATTCCCGGCTTGGGTCGCTGTCTGTGCGGAGTCTGCACGTTCTCCCCGTGTGTGCGTGGGTTTCCTCCGGGTGCTCCGGTTTCCTCCCACAGTCCAAAGATGTGCGGGTTAGGTGGATTGGCCATGCTAAATTGCCCTTAGTGTCCAAAATTGCCCTTAGTGTTGGGTGGGGTTACTGGGTTATGGGGATAGGGTGGGGGTATGGGCTTGGGTAGGGTGCTCTTTTCAAGAGCCGGTGCAGACTCAATGGGCCAAATGGCCTCCTTCTGCACTGTAAATTCTATGAAATAAAGGCGGCGCCGCATACATGACGTGGCCGGCGCCGCATTACTGCCATCACCCGCGCATGTGTGGTTGCCGTCCTCTCCGAGTCCGCCCCGCAAGAAGATGGCGGATGGATCTTGCAGGGCCGTGGAAGGAAGGAGGTGGGCACCGATCGCGGGCCATCCCACATTGGAGGTATCCCCCGGTGCAGGATCCCCCCTCCCCCACCCGCAGGCCGCCCCCCCCAGCTTTCCCGCGCTTTTCCCGACGGCAGCGACCAGGTGTGGACGGCGCCGGGGGGAACCCACCGTTTTGGCCTGGCTGCTCAGCCCATCCGGGCCTGAGAATAGCGGGGGTGCCGGAGAATCGCCATTTTGGGTGTCTCCGGTGATTCTCCGGCCTGCGGCCCGCGAAACGCGACGGGGCCGTTCACGCCGCTTGGGAGAATCGCGGGAGGGCGTCGGACCGGCGTTGCGGGAAATCTTGGCGGCCCAGGCGATTCTCCCAACCGGCGCGGGAGTGGAGAATCTCGCCCATCTCCACCTGCTGTACCGGAGCAGCTGGGTGGTGAGCACCAGAGAGTGTCCCAGGAGCCTCTTCACTAAAGCGCCCAACAGAGGTGAGTGTCTCTGGGATGGTGGATGGTGTTGGAGACAGTGGTGATGGAAAGTCACTGTCATCCTCTGACCCAAGCTCTGGCACCTCCTGAGTCTCGGGCGGAGGGCTGGTGTCCGAGTTGCTCACAGTGTTGGTGCCCAGCTCACGTGTGGGCTCCGGCTGAGGCATTGGCTGGGGGCAGGGGTCACCAGATGGACCAGCCCCCCTCTTCAGCAAGTCCTGAGGCAAGACGCATGATTAGATCCCAGGCCGGGGAAGAGTAGGGGTGGTGGGGGATGGTGGCGTGTGGGCGGTATAGGGTGAGGGTGGTGTTGGGTTGAGGGTAGGGGTGTTGGGTTGAGGGTAGGGGTGTGGGTGGTGTAGGGTGAGGGTGGTATGGGGGTGAGAGTGGTGTGGGGGGGGTTGTTGAGGGGGGGTTGACACACGTGTCATGAGGAACCGCGGGGAACCATCTTATTGTTAAGTCCGTTGAATAAAATTAAGTTGTGAAAAAAATTTAAATCCTTCTGTCATGACTATTCCCCCTACATCCACAACTCTCTCATAAAGACTTACATTTGAAAAATTACTTGCTATCTCAGTGATAGAAATCTCACCTTTTATACTTTATTCACACATTCTGGAAAACATCATATAAATCAACTATTAACCCTTATCGTCAGTCAATTTGTACTATCCACATATTTTTGAAACATGAAATGCTGCCACTTCTTTCCACAATGCCAACTGATTTTGTCTGACTGACCACAGTCACATCACCTTTCCATCTAGTCTGTCCAGCCCTGTCAGAACTCTATACATTTCAACGAGACCCCCTCTCATTCTTCTAAACTCCAGTGAGGGAGGCAGTGGCGTAGTGGTATTGTTGCTGGGCTAGCAATCCAGAGACCCAGAGTCATGTTCTGGGGACCAGGGTTTGAATCCCGCCATGGCAGATGGTGAAATTTGAATTCAATGAAACAAATCCTGAATTAAAAGTCTAAGGATGACTATGAAGCCATTGTCGATTGCCGTAAAAACCCACCTGGTTCATTAATATCCTTTCGGGAAGGAAATCTGTTGTCCTTACCTGGTCTGGCCTACATGTGACTCCAGATCCACAGCAATTGCCTCAGGGATGGCCAATGAATACTGACCCAGCCAGCGATGCCCACATCCCATGAACAAAAAAAAACAGTCCCAGTCGACCCAATCTCCCCTCAAACGACAATCTTGCCATCCCAGGATTCAGTCTGGTGAACCTTCGCTGCGCTCCCTCCATGGCAAGTATATCCTTTCTTAGATAAGGAGACCAAAACTGCACACAGTGCTCCATGCGTGGTCTCACCAAAGCCCTGTACAGCTGCAGTAAGGCATTCTTGCTCCTGTACTCAATTCCTCTTGCAATGAAGGCTAACATACCATTTTCCGTCCTAACTGTTTGCTGTACCTGCATGCTTGCTCTCAATGACTGTGTACAAAGACACCTAGGTCCCTTAGTACGTCAACATTTCCCAATCTATCACCATTCAAATAATACTCTGCCATTCTTATCTGAAGTGGATAACTTCGCAGTTACACATGTATTTGCCCACTCAACTTGTGTAAATCACCTTGAAGCCTTTTTGCATCCTCTTCACCACTCACATTCAGTCTACTAATGCTGCACGGGCACAGGCTTAGAAGTACTCCTGTTTGTGTTTGTGTGCAAAGCTAGGTTCAACTTCAAAGATGTGGGGCTGTGTTGAGTTAAAACTGACTCACAGAACATCTATTGAGACATGCGAGCTGCCTGTCTCGACACAGCCAAAGCCCTTAAAACCTTCTCCTGATGCCTTTTGTTGCAGATCTATCCTGAATTGCGACATCTCCAGGTGCAAAACATGACAAATTCCTTGCATTATTTTGCTGGTGTGTGCAGTGGACTCCTTCGATTGACATATCAGTTAAGAGGAAAAAGTGTTGCCTCTCTCATTCTTACATGATTTATATGGAGAATATTGTTATCACTTACCTTGTTCAAACTTGTGAAGTTATTAAACATCTGCCTGCTCTGTGCGTCAGTTCATTGTCAGGTGGAGATTACACTCACTTCTTCGGCCAATTTCAATAACACGGACTGTGCCATCCTCTTGTGGAGCTTCCCTGTTCTCAGCCACCAGCATTCCATTCCTTCTAGCCAGCACTTCAGCGGTTACTGTAGTAGTTATGTTACTAGAATAGTAATCCAGCCAATGTGATTTCAAATCCTACCATGACAGTTTGAGAATTTGAGTTCAGTTTAAAAAGTAAATTGGAAACCTAAAGTTGGTATCAGGGAGATGTGGCCATAAAGCTGCTGAATCTATCCCATTAATTAATTTGTGGTCACATCAAAAACCTCGGAGCACCTCCTGCTAATAATCTTCCTTTCCCCATCCATGGCTGCTACTCCTTCTGTAGTTCTGGTAATTTTTCACTTCCTAAATTTACAAAAATGTGCCGAGCGATTTATTCAGCAACACCATTTTGAAAATTGCTGGGCCTAAGTTCTCTCCGCTAGTAAGCTGCCAAACAGAAGAAACTCCAACCCAAGTTCTCTCCTGATGACTCCGCTAAGGCCCTGATTGAGTTTTGGTGGATTATTTATGAAGGATGTGCAGCCGGTGGGATTCCCACCAGCAAGAAAGAGCTCACCACTGTTGTGGAGAGAGTTTCTGTGATGCTGCAGCAAGTGCCGCCCTGCAAAACCAGGAGAGGCTTAAATCCTCTTACAGATACAGAGAAACCATAAAGGTACAGGCTGCATTTGCTGCCAACGTGTTGCATGTGCAGTTGCACCTTTCCACTCTGTGACATCATTGGAAGTGACAGCGATTGGAACTCTCTCCCAATCTGAGTGTGATACTTATATCGAGATAAACAAGGCCACACCTCTGGCCCATTTATGCTGGTAAATAAACAGATACAAGTGGTCTGCAATCCCTTCACCCATTTCCTGTCAGACACCTTTCCAGACTTAACGTTATCAAGTCAGGTGGGTGTAATGGGAGGCTCTAAATCTTTAGCGCTTTCGACACTTGATGATCATATGCAAGCACTTTTATTAATTACAGCCTCAAAAGTGCTTATGTATAAATGAACGAACACCTATTCGTATTCCTATGCTCAGTCCCTGCTGAAATGTGTGGTTTATTTTCCAAACATTTTTAACTGGCGTGGCGCCATTGGTTTTCTGTTCATCCGCGTGACCAGTGCGCCTATGTAGACGTGCATCAATGACCATCTTTGTGGGCAACTTGTGTTGGCAGGAATCACAGTGAAAGCTGAAGTCAAATTTTTCACTGAAAGACCAGCACTGGACTAAGGCCTTCATCAGGTGAATAAGTGAAACCATTGTTGGGGGGAGGGGAATCATTGTTGGTCTGGTTACTCCAAATAATGAAGCTGAAGATTTGACACTATCATGCCAAGAGAATGGTGATAGTCTGGGATATTCCAGCTTTTAGTGCTATCAGTGGCAGAACACAGGGAAATCTGGCCGCTTGCTGAGCCTTACCTCCCCACTGTCATTTACTTGGGGTAAGTGATGAGAGGTCATCAATTTAAATTGTCACCAAGAGAGTGAGGAGAAACTTGTTTACACAGAGCTGTTGGAGCATGGAATGCTTTACCACAGGGAATAATTGAGACAGAGACCATTGTATAAGGGAAAAGTGGATAAACATTGGAAACAGAGGGAGAAAGCTGGCCCTGAGGAAAAGAAACAAAACAGTGGGATGTTTTAGGTTGCTCAAGCAAAGAACAAGCAAAGGCATTTTCCCAGATTGCTTCAACGGAGCTCCCACTAAATTCGGCAGAAGACTGACAGAAACCATTAAGGAACGTGTAAACTGGCAAAGCTATTGTGGGAGTTTGGAAGAACTCTATCAAATTTGTTCCCCCCTTTTGTTCGGTAAATCTCTATGAATCTGGTCAGGTGAGTTGTTTGACTGTTGGTCTTATTGATGATCTTTTTACTCTGAGAAATGAGGACACGAGTGGATCAAAATCACAGAAACAGTGAACTGTCAACTTACTGCTTGCTAGCAGTTCATCTATTCTGACAAATGCTCCACATTAATTATCAGACAAGTGAGATTCTCCCCCAGTCGCTTCAGTATGATAGACTTAGTTTCGGGCTTTTTCCATGCTTCAAGTCATAGGGGGGAAAAAAACTATCTTTGTGTCTCTCACTTGCTTCTTGAGATCTCATGGCTGGGCAATTATAACACCTGTTTCAATAATTTATTATCCACTGATCCATTTTCAAAATTGCACTTTTCCTGTAAGGACAACTGCCATTAAGTGACGGATGATCTGATTTTCGATACTCACCCAAATTAGGTGGCGGATACTCTGCCTGCTTTACAATTCTTGGTCTCATGCTAATGCAATATTTACAGAGTCTGCTGAGGTAAGGAAAATGTTAACTTTATTCGAACATCTCTTACTGCAGGCTACATCTTAACCACAGGATTGCACAAGAGCAAGATCATGAGACATTGCATTATTGATCTATATTGTCTTTCATAGTACATAACACACTTACAATTAACCCCTTATATTTTTTGTCCATTCCCCCCAACCCCAGTCTCTGATTTCAAGTTGTTTTTTAATCGATACACCGTGGCGGTTTCACTAGTTTACCTGACTGGTCTTCTCCTTTGGAGTAGTTTGGGGTTGAGTCCTGTGGCTGGTCTCCCACTCTGCTGGGCAGAAGGACAGTCATTTGCAAATGACACTGGTTCACTTGTCTGGCGGTTGTATGGATCTCTCAATGAATGCAGTCTGCGGTACTGATAACAGAATTGAAAGGTGCTGTTGAAGGAGCCTTAGTGAATCGTTGCAGTGCATCTTGTAGATGGTACACACTGTTGCCACTGTGCATCAGTGATGGAGAGAATGAATGTTAAAGGTGATGGGTGGGATGCTTTATCCTGGACCGTGTCCAGATTTTTGAGTGTCATTGGAGCTAAACACATCCAGGAACGTGGAGTGTATTCCATCACACTCCTGACTTGTGCCTTTAGATAGTGGACAAGCTTTGGGGAGTCACAAGATGAGTTACTCACTTCAAAGATCCTAGCCTCTGACCTGCTTTTGTAGCCACAGTATTTATATAGCAGGGCCCAGTTCAGTTTCTGGTCAATAGCAACCCTCTGAATGGTGATAGTGGGGGATTCAGCGCTGGTTATGCCATTGAATGTCAAGTGGAGATGCTTAGATTATCTCCTGTTAGAGATGGTAATTGCCTGCCACCTGTGTGGCACAAATGTTACATGCCACATAGGTCTTGAGTGGTCAGTGCTTTTGTGAGCATAGTCGTAGTGATCACAAAGATTAACACAGCCCACCAATGTAGCCTCTGTGCAAAAAGCAACTCCTGATGGGCTTACCTTAGCTTAGACTGATTTGTTGAAGTTAAGCCTCATGTGCCATGTGAAGAACCATAAGAGACTCACGTGAATTCTTTGGAAGGTGGAATCTTGTTTCCCGCTACCTGAAGATTCGGTGGAGACCACCCTACCGATTCCAACTATCCCACAGCCAATTTACACTCACTCGGGAGGAAGTGTGGCCTTAGAAAGCTGCTGGTGAATCTGATTGTCTGATAGCTCTCCAGACCCTGAAGCAACAGCGCTGCAGTGGACAGAAGAGGAAGTTCAGGAAGACGTTGGAAACTGTGGGCGTGATCGAACGACCTCGTTGCGCCCGGTCCGGATCCGTGTAAGCCGGTTAGATCGCAGCAGTACACCGGCGTCGCTATGTTTCCGAACCCATTGGCGGATGATAGATATATTTCTGAGAGATAGATATATTTCTGAGAGAAAGATATGTATCTGATACAAAAGGGGTTAAAGGGATTTTGGGAACAGGCAGGGAGGTGGCTTTGAGACCAGGTAGAGATCAGCCATGATCTGATTGAATGGAGGAGCAGACTCGAAAGGCTGAAATGCCTACTTGTGCTCCTAATTCTATTGTTCCTATGTTTTGGATCACGCCTAGACATGGCAAGAAACCAATAATAACCAATTAAGGCCAATCTCCACATCGTTAGCGGAACGGACCCCCTATCCAACACCGCCCGTGACCTAATGGGCTCCCCAGCGAGCGGTCATGTGCGCACCATTTAACACACCTTTCTAAAAACAATGACTCTATGGGGATCGGAGAAGGTGATTGGAAATCGGGCAATGAACCCAGGGGCTCTTGAGCTGCTGCCCCAATTCTCAGGGGAGGAGGGGAGGGGGAGTGGGCAGCAGGGATCCTCCGGGGAAGATGGGCCTGGTCGGGCGCCATTAGTGTGGGGTCACCTCTGGGCTGGAGGGGTGAGGGGCTGAATGCGCCAATGGTCCAACAGGCCAACCTCCAAATCGTATATACCCATACCAGGGGCAAATCCAGTTACTGCCCGTCAGTCCAACGCAACAGCCCCAGCCAGAGCTCTGTCCATGGTAATATGGTGAAGGTCAGTTTAACTCCCTCTGACCATGGTGGTCTCTGTTTGCACAGCTCAAGGCTATTGCTGCTAAGGAATGGGCAATTTAGGTACACTAGCACTACACAGCTCCCACATGGATTCCCATAGGCAGACGTTCATGTCACAGATGAGTGTTACTGCCTAGCATTCCAATCAGACTGTGAAGCCTGGGTGGGTGGGGGAATGCTTTGGGTGGGGGAGGAGGGTGGGGAGAGAGAGGCGGGTCGGGATGGACCTCTAAGCCTGGACACTTTGCCTGAACCCTGGAAGCATCACCGCCACAGAGACAGTAGCCAACAATCAAACACCCAAGAGCTAGGCTTCAGCATTGGGGGTATCCCTGTAACCAGAGAATGCTTGTGTGTGGATCGGGGTGGGAACCTGAGCCCGGTCCAAGTAATGTTCCCAGCAGGGGTCTGGAGTCCGGAGTCTCGGGTCCAGTGCCCAGGGGTCCCTGCTGTGGCCGGAGGTGCGTAAGCAGGGGGGGTCCCACAGCACAACCGGCACATTGGATGGCACCCTGAGAGTAGGCGAGGAATTTAAGGATGAGGGAGGCCTGGCTTTGTCTGTCATCTCACCCCCTCCTCCTTCCCACCCACCATCTCACCCTGTGATCGAATAGCCTTGTTGCATTCGACCCGGTGATGCAATGAGGCTGTTAAATCTCGGGGGAGTCCTCTCGCGATATTTACGATGCTCGGCACGCCACCCGAGACCTAACGAGATCTAGTGGTACGTCCTAATCCAGGTTTGCATATTTAAATAAACAGTTAGCTTCACTTAAATATGTCTGCGCCGGAGTATCCCAAGGCCCGGGATCAAACGCCCGGGCATGGGATACCTCACCGTGGCGCCATTTAAGACTGGTCCACACAAGCGTGGACCAGGCATAATGGCACTTTGGGATTCTCCCCCCAGCGATCGGAGGCCCCTGGGTGGTTGAGCTGAGGGAAGGGTGATACACTGGCACCCATGATGCCACCCGAGCACCTTGGCACTGTCAACATTAAAGCGGCAGTTCATATTCCTCGGGACTTCATGGGAAATCGCATGGTCCTGAGCCCGGGATCTCCACTGGGGTTATAACACTCATATAAGTTGAAGTGGTCTGAGGATAGGGAATGCCTGGAGAGTCTCAGGATGGAGGGGGGCTAGGACGACAGAGGCCTGGAGGCCATTGGACCTTAAGGCGGGTGTCCGGCTTCAGAGGGACTTTTGATGGATCGCCTCTCCCTCCTGAGAAGTAACTTCGTAGTTTCTCGACCTTCCATCACGGAGGGTCGATCTTCCCTCCAATCTAACAACTGAGGCTGCGCGGGAAACCACTTAAGGGCCTCAGTTGAAGCAAGGACAGGCTTCCCTTCGGAGGCCTTGCCCACCCCAGTGTAAAATCAGTGTGTGTTCAGGGCGCGCGGAAACCGCATCCCTTCCATTTCACGGTCCCGCCTACCTGAAAACCCGCCGGTGGGGGAGATTAACATTCTGGCTTGTATTTTAATTTTGAATTATTTAAGGTTGCCATGTGGGTCAGGAGAGGTAGGAATGCTGATCAGTCCTATGAAACCTTAGACTTCCCACTCTCCCCTTACTGCAGGTGTCCGCCGCAGGACTCCATTCCCAAACACATCCTTCGGGATCTGGCAGTGATGTCCTGCTGCCCTTCAAACACCCACAAGCTTCAGCCACAGAAGTGAGTGTTTTATATGTATTTTATTGGTTCAATTTTGTAGTTTTCTTGAATATTAAATGGCCCTTTTAATTTACAAATTAGCTTCCTGTTGGGTATTAATTACAGATTTAATAAAGTAAATAGAATTAGATCTGGGTAATCAAAATACATTTTCACGCATTCGTAATTGTGAACGTACTTTTTACCAAGTTCAAATTCATGTTTGGAGTTTTAACACATCAGTCTGGGAGGTGGCTTAGCAAGGAGCAGCTAGAGGCTCAGCCCATTTTAACAGCCAGGCTTCATTAACAAGCCCCTTGCTGCTCTCCTGACCAAAGCAGCTGAGAACTTAGCAGAAAGCAGTCGGGTGGTCTTGAAGCCATCCACAAGTCCCAAAGCAAGTCCGGGAACAGGAGGAGCTGTGCGTTTGCGGGGTGGTTTGTGAGTGGGTAGGGAGCTCAGGAACAAGGGCGGTCGGCACCTTCATTATCACTCTCTGTATGTTTCTCCTTGCCCCACGCAGGAAAGTTTTAAGCTTGCTGCAAAGACTTCTTTGATCCTCTAACCAACCTACTTTCAAATCGAATTGGTCAGCATTCTATTGAATTAATAGGACCCAATTTGTTTAGTTTTTATGAAGCCCCTGCCTGAGACAGGCAGGTATTGCAACCCCCCACGATATTAGCAGTGTTAAAATGGTTGTGGGGTGGAAATAAAATGGCAAATGCACTGCTTGGATGTTGAATCCTGATCGGACCAGTTACCTCCAGTCAGGGGAAGTCAAAATTCCCTCTGACATTGTCTGGACGTTCCCTACAGGTTGGTTATTAAGTATTGACTTACAAGGATTTTCACAATGATTTTATCTGGAGTCTAACATGTCTCAGGAAAGAATAGAGAACGACTACACCAAAGTGTAAAATAAATAAATAAATAAAGATACACCAATTTGCAACACATTTTCAGTATTAAGATTCTTGAGGAAAAACGCAATTCAAATTCATGTAAACAAGTGGACTTACACTGCCACCTGGAGGCTGACGGCTTTATACAAACATATATGAGATGAAACATGGGCTGAATTTTATATTGCTCAGCATTTTATATTGGGTTCCAACCTGGAGGTGCATAGATTGTTGACTCCCGCTTCTGCCTTTGAAAGTTGTCCGGCAATGTATGGCCGCCCTGCGGAAAACTGACCCTGACGGGGAGGGTGGGGAGTGCGCCCATTGAGCAATTGGAAGGTGGAGTCTCTGGGGACAGAGGGGTTGACCTAGAACTGGACTCAGTCATGGCCATAGAGTTAAAAGGATTCCTGGCACTGAACTGTGCCCGTTGCACCAGAAAGCATTCTTTGGAGACTGAAGTTGTTTCATAGAATCAATCATAGAATTTACATTGCAGAGCCTACGCCTCCACCCCATCCCTGTAACTCAGTAACTCCACCTAACCTTTTGGACACTAAGGGGCAATTTAGCATGGCCAATCTACCTAACCTGCACATCTTTGGACTGTGGGAGGAAACCGAAGCACCCGGAGGAAACCCACGCAGACACGGGGAGAAAGTGCAAACTCCACACAGTCACCCGAGGCTTGAATTGAACCCGGGATCCTGCAGCTATGAGGCAGCAGTGCTAACCACTGTGCCACCATGTCGCCCTGAGGAAGAATTTAAAGTCCAGTGAATTATTGTTGGAGGTAAGAGCATGCTTTGAAATAATTGTTCTGCTGATTTTGAAACATTACTTTGCCAGGGAAGAAAGAACATTTGAATGCTGATGACCCGTTCTAGAGAGAGAATGAAAATCAGCCCTTTAACTCTTTTGTCTCTCCACCATTGGCAGAGATAGGAGCCAGGAGCTAGATGGGGCCCAATACCAAGGACAGCCCCAAGGTTTGACAATGACTGCCTGTGAATCCTCCTCCAGGCTATAAGTGATAGATGGGAGGTCCTCATACCCACTGAGAGGAAAAAGAGACCTCTGAGCCAGGCCAAACCAGCCTGGATGGAGGTGACTGTGTAGGCCAGCAGCCTTGAGGGTCATCTGACACATTTGGTTACTGTCTTGTAAAACATTAAATGATCTCTTGAGATCTGCAAGGTAGTGTGTTACCATTCTAGAGATGGATATACGTTGATGGATGTGATATGCGGGTCCATTATGGCATTGTTCTGTGTTGCTCAAATGTGTAAGATGGTACCACTTTGTATGGCAAAAGAGTTATGGGATGGGGACAGGATGAACTGCAAAGGATATTTTAAAATGTTCACCGTTAACAAACTGCATATTGGCCACATATCTGAAGGCATGATTGTAGCACAACATCATCATTATAATTTCCAACTTGATTTTCAGAAGAGGGTGCACAATGCCTGAGAGAGTAACAGGACCAGAGGTGGTCTATTAGACCTGATGAGCTTCACACCCATTGAGGAGGAGTTGGCTGCCAATGATTGGAGGTGAAGAATTGGTTGAGGTAAGTTGGAGAAAGGCCCCGAGGTGGTGAGATTCCAAAGGCAAATGTCTATAATTCCTGCTAACAGTGCAGAAGGGGCTGGGGTGGGGAGGGTGTTGGGAACTGGGGAAGCTGGCAGGAAGGTAGCATTAATGATTTGTCACTTCAGAGACTTGCAGAATTTGGAGAGGAAGATATGTCTCCGTTTTGAAGGATCTAACCTTCAAACACTAATTCACAGCCCAATGATTCCAGTTCAATGAGGAAGTGTATCTGAACTCCCCTCTAATGATGATGTCCCTACTTCTCCTTCCTTTTGTTTCTCCCACTAGTGCACCAGCAGTAACTGCAAGCAAAAGTCCAGAGAGATCAACCTTAACCTCTGAGGGGATAAAGGTTGCCTCAGGGGGTGCAGTGCCACATATTTGCTCCACATCTCGCACTGGTGTAGGTACATGCACCTTGTTGAGTATACACGACTTGGCTTTGAGGCTTCTACACACAAGTGAGAGCACATCATAGTCGAACAAACAGTTGTAGGAGTCTGAGGTGGACAGGCCTCTGATACTCGGAGGAGTGCTGGAGGAGACCTAGATGCTGAGCCCCAGGCTGATGGATTACTGGATATATGCTCTGACTTGCACTCCATTGCCTTGTCTTTGAGCTCCAAGGAAATGTCCACACACCTGCATTATTCTTTGATTATGATCATACACAATCTGGACATTGATGGAATGGTATCCTTTCCTGTTTATGAATGCTCTTTGCTGTAAGATGAAGATTTTATTGCAACATGGGTGCAATAAATTACCCCTTGAAGCTTTGGAAACCCAGACATGGCTGCACAGCCTCTGGTTCTTCCCACTTGACTGGCACTTTCACATATAAAGGCGATGTACAGATGGGCATGCCTAAACATGGCATCTGTAAAAACCCTCAGCTGCAGACTGGGTGATCATACTAAGGTTCCTACATGCTGCCTAGAATGACCTGGAGCTGATACCGTTCAATGCCACAGTGACTCTTAAGGCCACGGGCATTGGGTGGCCAGTGACACAATTGGAGACTCCTTCCCCAGAATGCATATCAGAAAGGTATGTGACTGCCTCCCTTAAAAGAACTATCATTCTGATCAAGATCTGTGAGAAAACATCCTGACCCTGTAGATGTGGTTGACAGGGCAGTGCCCTTGCCTGATGTTGCTGGCTCCTCTTTCAGCCCTTCCCTCCACAGTAGGTTGCCCACATTGCTGTACCTCATGGCACACTGGTCCCTGGCTAGCTGCCCTCCTCTTCTCCTTCTCACTGTAGGAGATGCCTCCAATAGAATGGACAATTCTCAGTGATGTACAATACAAATATCACAGTGCTCAATACTGATTGGAGCACTTTCTTTTTGTCCCTTTCTCTGAGGAAATATCCTTTTTGAGGTTGAATTATTACAAAAAGCACAATTAAGAGCAATAGCTAAGTCTCCAAGCTTCAGCAGAAGATTCTTCTGCTAATGTCAGCCATTGTCCCACTTGCAGTATTTCTATCCACCTTTTCTGAAATAAAACATACCTCCCACCAACCGTATTTCATGTGCACTCAATGTATTGTGGTGTGGGCGATGTTTTATGTGCACAACTGGCATATTAATGAGGTATTTAAACGTGGCTGGTTGGCAGCCTCTCAACTACCATATTATGGGACCGGTGTAGTGAAGGCGGGTTTGCAACCCGACATCCAGACTCCGGACTTTACGCATGCATTGGTGGCAGTCGTCCCAAATTTCCAACATAAAATGCAGCCCCAGGATGATAGAAGAGTACAGCAAAGAAAGAGCCCATTAGGCTCATCGAGCTGCACCATCATTCGTAATAAGGTTGAGCATTTGTAATCAGATTGGTGAATTAACAGTGCTGACAATCATTAACGGATATGATGTAATTGGGATCACGGAGACCTGGTTCCAGGTTGACCAAGGATGGGAATTCAACATCCAGGGGTATTCAATATTCAGGAAAGATAAAAGGAAAGGGAGTTGGGGTTAAAGAGGAGATTAAGGCAATAGCAAGGAAGGGCATTAGCATGGACGATGTGGAATCTGTATGGGTGGAGCTGCGGAACACCAAAGGGCAAAAAACATTCATGGGAGTTATGTACAGACCACCAAACAGTAGTTGTGAGGTTAGGGATGGCATCAAACAGGAAATTAGAGATGTATACAGTAAGGGTACTGCAGTTATTCTGGGAGACTTCAATCTGCATTGATTGAGCTAATCAAACTGGTAGCAATGCGATGGAGGAGGAGTTCCTGGAATGTATAAGGGATGGTTTTCTTCACCAATATGTCGAGGGATCAACTGGAGAGCAGGCCATCCTAGGTATTGTGCAATGAGAAAGGATTAATTAGCACCATTGTGGTGCAAGATCCTTTCAGGAAGAGTGACTATAATATGGCAGAATTCTTCATTAAGATGGTGAGTGACACAGTTAAGTCTGAGACTAGAGCCCTGACCTTAAAGAAAAGTAAATTTGATGGTACAAGACGTGCATTGGTAGCATAAGCCGGCAAAGGATACTTAAGGGGTTGACAGCGGATAGGCAATGGCAGACATTTAAAGAACACATGGATGAACTTCAGCAATTATACATCTCTGCCTGACACAAGAGTAAGAATGGAAGGTGGCTCAACCATGGCTAACAAGGGAAATCAGGGACAGTGTTCAAGCCAAAGAGGAGGCAGATAAATTAGCCGGAAAAAGCAGCAAGCCTGAGGACTGGGAGAAATTTAAAATTCATCAGAGGAGGACAAAGGGTTTAATTCAGAAGGAGAAACTAGAATATGAGAGAAAGCTTGCAGAAATCATAAAACTGACTGCAAACGCTTCTATAAATATGTGAAGAGAAAAAAGACTGATGAAGACAAATGTAGGTCCCTTACAATTAGAATCATGAATTTTTAATGGGGAACAAAGAGATGGCAGACCAGTTGAACAAATACTTTGGATCTGTCTTCACTAAGGAGGACACAGTTAACCATCTGGAAATACTAGGGGACAGAGGGTTGAGCATGAAGGCGGAACGGAAGGAAATCCTTATTAGTCAGGGAACTGTTTGGGGAAATTAAGGGATTAAAACCCAATAAGTCCCCAGGGCCTGATGCTCTGTATCCAAGAGTACTTAAGGAAGTGACCCTAGAAATAGTGGACACATTGGTGATCATTTTCCAGCATTTTATAGACTCTGGAAGGGTTCCAATGGATTGGATGGTAGCTAATGTAACCTCACTTTTTAAAAAAGGAAGGAGAGAGAAAATGGGGGATTATAGATTGGTTAGCCTGACATCAGTGGTGGGGAAAATGCTGGAGTCAATAATTATTAAGGATGAAATAACAGAGCATTTGGAAAGTGGGGACAGGATTGGTCCAAGTCAGTATGGATTCACTAAAGGGAAATCATGCTTGACAAATGTTCTGGAATTTTCTGAGGATGTCACCAGTAGAGTGGACAAGGGTGAACCAGTGGATGTTGTATATCTGGACTTTAAAAAGGTTTTTGACAAGGTCTCTCACAAGAGATCAGTGAGCAATATTAAAGCTCATGGTATTGAGGGTAATGTATTGACATGGATAGAGAACTGGTTGGCAGACAGGAAGCAGAGAGTGGGAATAAATGGGTCCTTTCAGAGTGGCAGACAGTGACTGGTGGAGTGCTGCAGGGTTCAGTGCTGGGACCCCTGCTGTTCACAATGTACATTAATGGTTTGGATGAAGGAATTGAATGCAATGTCTCCAAATTTGCAAACGACACTAAGCTGGGTGGCAGTGAATGCTGTGATGAGGATGTAAAGGGGCTGCAGGGCAGTCTGGCTGAGTGGGCAAATACTTGGCAAATGCAATATAATGTGGATAAATGTGATGTTATCTACTTTGGTGGCAAAAACAGGAAGGAAGATTATTATCTGAATGGTGGCAGTTTACGAAAATGGGAAGTGTAACGAGACCTGGATGTCACAGTGGAACAGATGCTGAAGGTTGGTATGCAGGTACAGCAGGCAGTGAGGAAAGCTAATCGCATGCTTGCCTTCATAGCGAGAGGATTTTAGTATAGGAGTAGGGATGTGTTGCTGCAGTTATACAGGGACTTGGTGAGGCCACATCTTCAGTATTGTGTGCAGTTTTGGTTACCTAGTTTGAGGAATGACATTCTTGCTATTGAGGGTGTCCAGTGAATGTTCACCAGACTAATTCCCGGGATGGCAGGACTAACATATGAAGAAAGGCTGGATCAACTGGGTTTGTATTCACTGGAGTTTCGAAGAATGATAGGGGATCTCATGGAAATGTATGAAATCCCACTCTCATCCTCTTGGGGAAGTCCAGAACTAGGGGTGACAGCCTAAGAATAAGGAGTACGCCATCCAGGCCTGAGATGTGGAAGAACATCTTCTCTCAGAGAGTTGTAAACTTGTGGAATTCTCAACAACAGAAAGCTGGTGGGACCAGTTTAGAGTACCCAATTCATTTTTCTCCAATTAAGGGGCAATTTAGCGTGTTCAATTCACCTACCTTGCACATCTTTGGGTTGTGGGGGCGAAACCCATGCAAACACGGGGAGAATGTGCAAACTCCACACGGACAGTGACCCAGAGCCAGGATCGAACCTGGGACCTCGGCGCCATGAGGCTGCAGGGCTAACCCACTGCACCACTGTGCTGCCCTGGTGGGACCAATTTGTTGGATATATTCAAGAGGGAGCTGGACAAGGCCCTTGTGGCTAAAGGGATGAAGGGGTATGGAGAGAAAGTGGGAGTGGGATGCTGAATTTGCATGATCAGCCATGATCATATTGATTGGTGGTTGAGGCTCGAATGGCCAAAAGGCCTATTCCTGCACCTATTTAATATGTTTCTATCAAAGTCTACCATTTTCCTGTTCCTGTCCTATATCCCTGCAGGGTTACCCTGTTTTTGCCCTTCTTTAAATTGTGACAAGCTTGGAATTCCTACAAATGAATTACATAGATGGGGCTGGATTCTCCATTGGCGGGATCCTTCGTTACGCTAGCTGCGCACTCACGCCTGTGGATTTCCACAATGGGAAACCCCATTGGCCTGCTGCCGGAATGGAGCATCCTGCTGCCGGTGGGGGAGCACCGCACCAGAAAACGGGTGCAGCAGGACGGAGAATCCCACCCAGGATCTGCCACGTCTCCTTCCATTCCACTAGCCTGTCTATTGTCCTCCTGAAGTCAATTACTATTGTCCTCTCTGTTTACTCCAGTGTCTGTCTCATTTACAAATGTCAAAATTGAGTCTTGAAACCCCAAGTCCAAGTCATTGATTTGCATCAAAGGCAACAGTGCTCTCAGTACTGAACCTTGGGAAATGTCATTGTATATCACTCCAGTCTGAGAAACAGCCATATTTGAGGTATTCTATGATGGCAATGCCATTGAATGTTAAGGAAAGATTGTTAGAACATAGAACATAGAACATTACAGCGCAGTACAGGCCCTTCGGCCCTCGATGTTGCGCCGACCTGTGAAACCACTCTAAAGCCCATCTACACTATTCCCTTATCGTCCATATGTCTGTCCAATGACCATTTGAATGCCCTTAGTGTTGGCGAGTCCACTACAGTTGCAGGCAGGGCATTCCACGCCCTTACTACTCTCTGAGTAAAGAACCTAAATCTGACATCTGTCTTATATCTATCTCCCCTCAATTCAAAGCTATGTCCCCTCGTGCTAGACATCACCATCCGAGGAAGAAGGCTCTAACTGTCCATCCTATCCAATCCTCTGATCATCTTGTATACCTCAATTAAGTCACCTCTTAACCTTCTTCTCTCTAACGAAGACAGCCTCAAGTCCCTCAGCCTTTCCTCATAAGATCTTCGCTCCATACCAGGCAACATTCTGGTAAATGTCCTCTGCACCCTTTCCAATGCTTCCACATCCTTCCTATAATGCGGCGACCAGAATTGCCCGCAATACTCTAAATGCGGCCACACCAGAGTTTTGTATAGCTGCAACATGACCTCATGGCTCCGAAACACAATCCCTCTACCAATAAAAGCTAACACACCGTACGCCTTCTTAACAACCCTCTCAACCTGGGTGGCAACTTTCAGGGATCTATGTACATGGACACCGAGATCGCTCTGCTCATCCACACTGCCAAGAATCTTACCATTAGCCCAGTACTCTGTCTTTCTATTATTCCTTCCAAAATGAATCACCTCACACTTTTCTGCATTAAACTGCATTTGCCACCTCTCAGCCCAGCGCTGCAGCTTATCTATGTCCCTCTGTAACTTGTAACATCCGTCCGCACTGTCCACAACTCCACTGACTTTAGTGTCATCTGCAAATTTACTCACCCATCCTTCTACGCCCTCCTCCAGGTCATTTACAAAAATGACAAACAGCAGTGGCCCTGTTGCTCTTTTTAGCCTTAGTCTATTGGCTCTTATTACGTCACCTTTGCTCACGAGTCGCCAGGTATCTTTATGATACCGCCACGTGGTTCAAGTTCAGGTTATGATTAATAACACAGCACACCGCTTAGTAAGGATTAAAACAACGGCCATTTATTATATACAACAAGCAATATTAATACCCGATTACTACTTTCTATATAATAAACCTATCACTGCTGGCCAATACTTAACTTAGGAAGAGCCCACCAGGTCAGGGAAACGAATGGCTTGTCCAATCAAATCTGGCCCGCGGGATTCAAAAGGCTGCTACAGGTCGGTGGCTAGGTGTCTCTACCGGATAGCGATCGCTGGATTCAAACTTACAGTTGCCGGTTGCTGGTCTTGCGAAGGTCTCGAGCAGGCGAAGAGGAGAGAGAGAGATCTGAACTTGGCCCCTCACTTTTATAGGGTCCAGGGGCTTCCCGCCTCCCGGGGTGGCCCTTGACCCTGAGTCCCAAGTGATTGGATTTGTTCCCAATCCCTGGGGTCGATGTGTCCAATGGTGAGGCGATTCCTCGATCGGGGGGTGGTCGTTCACCTGTCTTTGTTTCGGCCACTGCAGGCGCCGACAGGTCTGGCCCGGTATTCAATTGCTAATATGTGGCAATTGTTCCCGGGGATAGCCGATTTAACTGCAGATGTCTGAATAGATGGGCTGCAAACAGTCCTGAATGTAACTGCGGATACCTGGGTTGATGGGCTGTTGATAGCCCTGAGTATCGATCTGGGCTAACTTCCCCAGAGCCGAATATGCAATACTGTCTGCAGCTGCCTGCTTGTGTCTTGTTAGCTGCTTTTCCCAGCAGTCTTTCGGGTTAGCCATTTCAAACTGGGTTTTGGCCAGACTACTCGGAACTCAGACATTTTATGTGGCTACAGCCCCAAAACAGATCCTTGTGGTACACCACTAGTAACTGGACTCCAGTCTGAACATTTCCCATCAACCACCACCCTTTGTCTTCTTCCAGCTAGCCAATTTCTGATCCAAACTGCTAAATCACCCTGAATCCCATGCCTCCGTATTTTCTGCAGTAGCCTACTGTGGGGAACCTTATCAAACGCTTTACTGAAATCCATATACACCACATCAACTGCTTTACCCTCATCCACCTGTTTGGTCACCTTCTCAATGAACTTAATCAGGTTTGTGAGGCACGACCTACCATTCACAAAACCGTGTTGACTATCTCTAATCAAATTATTCCTTTCCAGATGATTACACATCCTACCTCTTATAAACCTTTCCAAGATTTTGCCCACAACAGAAGTAAGGCTCACTGGTCTATAGTTACTGGGGTTGTCTCTACTCCCCTTCTTGAACAAGGGGACAACATTTGCTATCCTCCAGTCTTCTGGCACTATCCCTGTAGACAAAGATGACTTAAAGATCAAAGCCAAAGGCTCAGCAATCTCCTCCCTAGCTTTCCAGAGAATCCTAGGAAAAATCCCATCCGGCCCAGGGGACATATCTATTTTCACACTTTCCAGAATTGCTAACACCTCCTCCTTATGAACCTCAAGCCCTTCTAGTCTAGTAGCCTGAATCTCAGTATTCTCCTCGACAACATTGTCTTTTTCCTGTGTGAATACTGACGAAAAATATTCATTTAGCACCTCTCCTATCTCCTCGGACTCCAAGCACAACTTCCCACTACTGTCCTTGTCTGGCCCTACTCTTACCCTAGTCATTCATTTATTCCTGACATATCTATAGAAAGCTTTAGGGTTATCCTTGATCCTACCTGCCAAAGACTTCTCATGTCCCCTCCTGGCTCTTCTTAGCTCTCTCTTTAGGTCCTTCCTAGCTAACTTGTAGCTCTCAACTGAACCTGCATGTCTCATCTTTACATAAGCCTCCTTCTTCCTCTTGACAAGTGTTTTGACTGCTTTAGCAAACCACGGTCCCCTCTCTCAACCACTTCCTCACTGCCTGGCAGGTACATACTTATCAAGGACACACAGTAGCTGTTCCTTGAACAAGCTCCACATTTCCATTGTGCCCATCCCCTGTAGTTTTCCTCTCCATCCGATCCATCCTAAATCTTGCCTCATCGCATCATAATTGCCTTTCCACCAGGTATATCTCTTGCCCTGCGGTATATACCTATACCTTTCCATCACTAAAGTAAACCTAATCGAATTGTGGTCACTATCACCAAAGTGCTCACCTACCTCCAAATCTAACACCAGTCCTGGTTCATTACCCAGTACCAAATCCAATATGGTCTTGCCTCTCGTTTGCCTATCTACATACTGTGTCAGGAAACCCTCCTGCACACATTGGACAAAAACAGACCCATCTAAAGTACTCGAACTATAGCGTTTCCAGTCAATATTTGGAAAGTTAAAGTCCCCCATAACAACTACTCTGTTGCTTTTGCTCCTATCCAGAAGCAACTTTGCAATCCTTTCCTCTACATCTCTGGAACTTTTTGGAGGCCGATAGAAAACCCCTAACAGGGTGACCTCTCCTTTCCTGTTTCTAACCTCAGCCCATACTACCTCAGTAGACGAGTCCTCATCAAACGTCCTTTCTGCCACCGTAATACTGTCCTTGACTAACAATGCCACCCCTCCCCCTCTTTTACCACCTTCCATGCGCTTACTGAAATATCTAAACCCCGGCACCTGCAACAACCAATCCTGTCCCTGCTCTATCCATGTCTCCAAAATGGCCACAACATCGAAATCCCAGGTACCAACCCAGGCCGCAAGTTCTCCCACCTTATTCCGGATGCTCCTGGCATTGAAGAAGACACACTTTAAACCACCTTCCTGCCTGCCGGTACACTCCTGCAACTTTGAAACCTTACTCATGACCTCACTACTCTCAACCTCCTGTATAATGGAGCTACAATTCAGGTTCCCAAGCCCCTGCTGAACTAGTTTAAACCCTCCCGAAGACCATTAGCAAATTTCCCCCCCAGGATATTGGTACCCCTCTGGACTTTCTTTTGTTAAAGGTGATTATTGTTTGTTACTATGGTGGCACAAACGTAACTTGCGACCTATCAGCCCAAGCCTGAATGCTGTCCCAGTCTTGCTGCATCTGGACACGGGCTGCTTCAGTGGCTGATCTGATTGTAGTCTCACCTCTACTTTCCTGTCCGTCCCCTCTAACCCTTGACTCTCTTGTGCATCAGAAATCTACCTAACTGCCTTAAATAAATGCCATGACCCAGCCTCCACTGCTTCCTGGGGAAGAGAATTCCGCAGACTACGCCACTCTGAGTGAAATAAATTCTCCTCATCTCAATCTTAAAAGGGAGACCTCTTATTTTTAAACTATAGCTGGATTTTCTAGCTCTGTTGTGGTGGATATGGCGAGCCAGCCAAAAGTGAATTGACTTTGGCAGCAGTGGTAAATCCTGCCAGTGGGCGGGACTGGCAGATCCCACAGTGGGCGGGATTCTCCGAAATGGAGGCAGAGTGTTTGCGCCGTCGTGAACGCCGTCGAGGTACACAACGGCGCGAAACGGCCCCTATCCTGACCGATTCAGGGCCCGATAATGGGCTAGGAGCGGCGCCGCGTCATTTACACTCGCCAAGCCTTGGCGCCATGTAAAGGCGCCGCATAACTGGCGTCACCCGCGCATGTGGGCACCGATCGCGAGCCAGACCCCATTTGAGGCTCCCCCCGGTGCAGGTACCCCCCCTCGCCCCCCCCCCGCAGGCCGCGCCCCCCCCCCCCAGCATTCCCGCGCTGTTCCCTCCGGCAGCGACCAGGTGTGGACGCCGCCGGGGGGAACCTGCCATTTTGGGCAGGCCTCTCGGCTCATCCGGGTCGGAGAATCACGGGGGTACCGGTGAATCGCCATTTTGTCTGTCTCGGGCAATTCACTGTACCGCGCCGCGCAATATGCGATTGTGCCGATCTGACCAGTTCCGTGAATCGCGGGAGGGCGTCGGACCGGCATCGCGGGAAAATTTGGCGACCCAGCCGATTCTCCCAACCAGCGCGGGAGCGGAGAATCGCGCCCCCTGTGTCCCTAGCTCTAACCTCTACCACAAATGGAAAAACTCTCCCGGTATCTACTCTATCAAGTCCCTCAGGATCGTGTATGCTCTGATAAGATCACCTCTCATTCATCTAATCTTCCATTGGCATGAGCCCAACCTGTTTACCCTTTCTTCGTAAGAAATGCCCTTCATCCCAGGGTGGAGTCGAATGAACCTTCTATGAACTGCCTCTAATGCAATTATATCTTTTTTTTCAAATGAGAACCTAACTGTACACAGTATTCTGGATGTGGTCTTACCAAGGCCCTGCACAGCAGCAGTCAAACTTCCCTTCTTTTATATTCCATTCCCCTTGCAATAAATACCAATATTCCATCTACCTTCCTAATCACTTGCTGTACCTGTAGACTAACTTTTTGTGATTCATGTACTCAGACACCTAGATCCCTTTGTACCACTGAATTCTGCAATCTCTCTCCATTTTCCTATTCTTAATAGAATAGGGCCCTTTGCAGGATAGGGCTCTTTGCCACATAATGTCAATGCCTGCCACCCTACCACTTGTTCAGCAATGCTGAGCACACCTGGTCTGTGCATGGCGAACTCATCACTTTTATGTCACACATTGCAACACAATCCCTCAAAGGCATAGCATCCCACCAAGCTATTGATGAACCATCAATGAACAACATACACCATACCCACAGATCTCTTCTACTCCTATGCCAAGATGTCTGAAATGGCCAACAGCCATGGGTTCCAGGAAACACCAACTCTGAGATTTTCAGACCCTGACATAGAAACCCTTGCGAATTAGGTGACCTGAGGCTTCCCCTGCTACCACGAAGAACGCCTGGGTGCAGATTTGGAAGGTGATGAGTGCAGTGGGTAACCATTACAGAAAGCGCAAGTGCTTCAGTGATCTACTGTGCTCCAGCAAGGTGAGTGAGACTTTCCTGCTTGGTGTCCACCCTTGAATCGCTGCATGCTACATGTCAACTGTCTGGTGGGGCAGCACGCATGTCAACCCTGGAGGAGAATGTGCCCAGGTCACTGATGTAGCAACCACTGATTATGTGCAAGCATGTGATTTTAGGGATGTTGTTACAGACCTGTTGGAGGGTGCTTCCATCTCCATGCAGTGCCGAAACAATACATCACTTTTTCTCTCTTGTGTTTTCAGGAGAAGAGGGTGCAATACCCCCATGGAATGCGAAAAACCAGGGATGAGACTTCAGACCAGCGAACCAGGTCATGAGGAACGCAAGGATATTATCAATGACATGTGTGGGTGACTGTGAGTCCCCCACCCAGGTGCACAGGGCTATTGTGGTGCTATTCTCAGGAATCATGTGGTTGTCAGGATGGGAGATCCTAGGGAATGGCACTTTTGGGAGAGGTTGGTGTTGGTGCGGATAGTGAAAAAGTCTCACTGATTGATGCCAGGGAAGACGAGACTGACATCTGGCTGAGAACTGACTGCAGTTTCAAAGAAGTTAATGAAGATTGAACAAGATCTCATGACTTCATCTCAGAAGTCTCTTGTGTTTTTCTCTCAAGTTCTGGCGGTGTAGTCTCACCACCAGGAGAGGAGCCAGACCTTGGACATCAGGAGGAGGTATGTGTGTCTGAGGAAGCACCACCACACCATAGGACCTCACCAGGCACCAGCCCAGAGATTTACACTCTGGTGGGTACATACATGGAGCTAGAATTTGTGGACCGCTACACTGGTGTGCAGAAGGGGTTGTTAGAGGCAGAAGCATCTATGGACAGTTCCGCTCGGAGAATGGAGGACAGTTGCAAGGATGCTCCACAGAACAGTTGAGGTTGGACTACAGGAGTGTCCGGGTAGTGTTCAATATTTGGACTTGCAGCAGTAGATCTGTGGTCATGTGGCTTAGTTCTCTGAGGCATTAAGAGTTCATGCATTGCATATGGAGAATTCCATGGAGGTGGTGACCTCGACCATGCTTCGGGTTGGCGCGAACATGAACACCCATGAAAGAGAGGACACCTTTCTTGGGGAGCCATATATGGCACCAGCTGGAGTGTATGCAAGAGCAGCAACATCTCTAGCACAGGATCATGGCTCTGTATCAGTAATGGGTATGGAGCTGAGGGCTTTGGATGGGATAAACACATAGGTGGCCCCAGCATACCCCTTCCAGCCATTGTCAGACTACACCAAGGCCTGAGGAAACTTGGGAGGAGGGTGAGTTCCATAGAAATTGAGGGGATCTCACCATCTTTGTCTTCCTCGGCCCCTCAATCAGGTGGTGTATTTGTGGGACCAATCGGCAATGGCTGTCTCTGCAGATACAGGCAGTACAGATGGAAGAAGGGCCCCAATGGGTCTGCGGACAATGAGGTCAATGACTATGGTTCTCACAGTCATATTAGGAAGAATGCAAGCAACCTGACTCCACCTCCTCTGAGACAACAAGGGAAACACTGTGTAGGAGTGTCCAAATGCGGAGAAGATGATTTATTTGGGTCACTAAATAGGTCAGTGTGTTGTGTGGAACATTAATCTGTTAAAGAACAATTGCAGAGTCATGTTTCAAATGTAACAAACTATTTTATGTAATTGTATGTAAACTATTAACAATATATACAACTATTCACAACCAGCAGATCGACTGTGGGCATGATCTTCTCCATACACCAGCAACAAGAGAGATGTAGGGAACAAGGCGCATACGTCTTTACTTTCGTAGGCGGTGAGAAACTTCTCAGACTAAAAAAAACCCAGCAAAGAGCAGTTGAATAGCGCGATGTTTTTTGGCTCTGCAGCCGCTGAGAAACAGCCCGCTAACCCCGCTAAACGTGTTGTTCAGCGGACTTTAACTTCAGCCAGCTGAACCGTGCCCATGGTGTGGTGTCTCTGCACTGCATTTTCCACTGGTTCCAATGAGCACTCATTCTGTACATTTATTTCGGAACATTTCGTTCTGATTGACTTTCGGGCACAAAATTCCAATCCAGTCCCTGGCACATCCTTGGCTGAAATGATATTGAGAAGCTGGAAACTCGAATGAATTCTGTTGGGGTGTAGGAGACATTCTCCAGCACTCCAATGCTGTGCTGCTCCAACTTTCTGTTCTCCATTGGAGTGGATGCTAATACCACATCATCAAAAGTGTTTGTGGCTTTCCCTATGTATGTTAATAATGCCACCCCCATAATTTGGGATGTAGCCAATAGAAGGGTCCGGATGCAGCTCAAAATTCTGCTCTGTTGTATTGCTGCTCATACAGCAGGTCTCTTGGTGTTTCAGTGTATGTTCGATTCCGCAGACCCCCTCCCCCTGTCCTTTTAGAACTTCACAAACAGGGAAGTGCATGTGATTTGCAATACCTCTACTGGTAGGATGGCCAATGTTTTTGGAATTCTTCTTGGCCACTGAGCGTTAAAGGGCAATGGGGATTTCCAGGAGATTTATCAGAGGGAGGTCAGGCTGTACCTGAGGCAGTTGACACAAACCCATCATCCCCTGGTTGACAGTCCACAATCTCTCCAGCGTTCCTCGGGCAAAGCAGAAGAGACATCATGAGGGATATCAGTCAGGTCAGACACTGAAGGACAGCAAGGTGGCGCAGTGGGTTAGCCCTGTTTCCTCAAGGCGCCGAGGTCCCAGGTTCGATCCCGGCTCTGGGTCACTGTCCATGTGGAGTTTACACATTCTCCCCATGTCTGCGTGGGTTTCGCCCCACAACCCAAAGATGTGCAGGGTAGGTGGATTGGCCACGTTAAATTGCCCCTTAATTGGAAAAAAATGAATTGGGTACTCTAAATTTAAAAAAAAGTCAGACACTGAAGAAGCACAAATATTGGGCAGACATTTGCATCACCTTAATGCCAACCTGATGTCAGCAAATAATTGTGCCACCCAGCTTGTTTGCATCACACTGATGACCTTGGAAAATGTGAGTGAGAGGTTTTTCACATTTATATAGCAAGTTGAGAAAATGGCTGACTTACGTACGGATACTTGAGAGGAAAGTCATGAACTGTAAGTTTTTGTAATAACTTAGCATGGATGCTGAGTATATGTGAAACTGGCAATGGTTTGCAGGAAGCAAAATGAGACACGGAGATCTATTGGATAATGATTCCTTGTCACATTCCTCTACGTTTTCCATCTTCGATTGGAACTGGTCTCAGTGTCTACAGGTCTGCACAGTCTGAAACTGTTTAATCATCTGTAAGATCCTCCTGGTTTATTCCCTTATCTCCCCTTTCTTTTATTTTGCCATTCTCATTTTGATTCAAGGTCGATTAATGGACATATATCTTTAAGTCAAGCATCAGAGAGAATGAGGAATTCAGAAGTTATAGGAGAGAACACTTTGCTGGTCTCCGCTAGTTTTAAATAGGAGCTTCAGACTTTTCAGCACCGGCGAGAGAGAGATGGGGTGGGACTTAGTTTGATTGATTGGCTAGTGGCCAATGAATTGGCCAAAAGGTCATACTGTGCCCAATAAAAGGTGGTGATTGAATCCTATCCCAATGGGATGATTCTCAGAGACCTGAGGGAGGAGTTGAGTCCTAGACAGAACGACAAGTACATTTTCTCTCTCTCTCTGAAGGATGCTACAAACCAACCATCTGAAACAAAGACTTTTTCCTTCTACTCATGATGGTTTTTTTTAAACCCTTTTCCTCCTCTCAGTGTTTGTCTTGTGTGTGTGTGTGTGTGTGTGTGTGTATCTATATATAGAGAGAGAGTGGTGGGGGGAGGCAAAAGAAAAGTTAAAGTGGAGAATTAGGAGTTAGATAATATTTAACCAGTTGTATTTGCTGCATATTTCATTACAATTCTTGTTATTAATAAAATGTAATTGTGTTTTTATTTACAAATCTGGTGACTGTAATTATTAGGAAGCCAAGCACCAAAGAGTATTTTTCTAAGAATTACTGGTTAATTCACTTGTGCTGTGACTCCGGGGCCTGTGTGGCTGGAGTTGACCGCACACTAGCAGAGGGTGCCGTAACACATCTGTTACCAGATTTGGTGCACTGGTGTCTTTTGGGAGGATATTCCTGACAACCAGCTCATGAAGACACATATTCATTCAGCCATCAATTAGGCAGGGAGATGGGTGCTGCAGCACTCCATTACATGCCCACAGAATCGGTTTTGTGCCTTCGGTTTGGGGTTTCCTTTCACTTCCTTCTTGCCTTTCAACTTTCCTTTCCACAGCCAAGGCTGAGGAACTGGTTAAATGAATTTTGAACCTTGATTATATAATCCTATGGTGCAGAAGGAGGCCATTTAGTCCATTTGGTTATGTCAGATCTTTGAAAGGTCAAAGTTCCTTTGCCCTTTCTGTATGGCCAGGCAAATATTTTCATTTCAAGTATATATCCATTCTCTTTTCAGAGTCACTGTTGAATCCACCTTTGCTGCTCTTTCAGGCCCAGATCATAGCTCACTACATAAATATATATTCTCCTCATCTTCCCTCTATTTTGTCAATCATCATAAATCTGTGTCCTCGGGTTGGAAAGATTATCTTTATTTATGTAACACAGTAAAAGGCACCCAGCATGCACAAAAGTTCCAGCTTAGTGATCCATAATTCCACTGGCTCCAAATCTGTAAGTACATTCGTGAAAAAGCTTATCCCAGAGGAACAAACTCCTTTGCAATGGTCTGACTTCCAAATACAAAATAAAAATGTTGAAAGCCCAACTCTTGTCTCAAATCAGTTGCAGTGCAGTCTTGGTTGTCAAGCATGGGTGGGGAATGCCTTGCCTTCAGCAGGAGCGATGGGTCATCATCCAAAACCTTTTACTTTTACCTCCTTTTTTGCATTTTGCAAAATGTGTTTGAGAGACAGTCTGTGCGGAGTCTGCACGTTCTCCCCGTGTCTGTGTGGGTTTCCTCTGGATGCTCCGGTTTCCTCCCACAGTCCAAAGATGTGCGGGTTAGGTGGATTGGCCATGCTAAATTGCCCTTAGTGTCCAAAAAGGTTAAGTGGTGATTCCTGGGCTGCGGGGGTAGGGTAGATATGTGGGCTTGAGTGGTTTGCTCTTTGTAAGGGCTGGTGCAGACTCGATGGGCCGAATGTCCTCCTTCTGCACTGTAAATTCTATGATTCTATGACAGTCCTTCTTTGTCTCTAGCACCTGGATGCACACTCTGGCTTTTCTCACTTAGTCCTCCGCGCATCAGAACGGATTTGGACCATTCGCTCTGGTACCTGCTTCTTCTATGTACACTGCGACTCATTGCCCGTGGCTCTGCCCAGGTTGCAGCTTGCTGAGGATATCATGTTCTCCCCTGAAGGAACACATGGGTTTCAACAAATTCACCTCCTGGAGCTCTCCACGAGCATAGCCATCTGCCAGTGGGGATCCCGCCAACATGTACTGCAGCAGCGCCCAACACAAATCAGGGAGATAGGGCAATCACTCCTTTATATTTGCACCATCAAAATACTCATAATTTCAAACACCTTGATGAATTATTTCCTTTATTTCCTGTGCTCTAAGGAGAGCAATCCCAATGTTTCCAGTCTGTCAATGTAACTGAAGTCCTTTCTCTTTGGTATTTTTCCTGTAAATCTTCCCTGCAACCTGTCCAAATGCTTGACATAAATTTTCAATGCAGTATCCAGAGTTGGAGATGATAAGCCTTCGCAGTGATTTATAAATGTTTAACTTCCTTGCTTAAATTTCAATATTTTTATTAATCATAAACCAGCAACTCATTACAACTGGGTGAGTGCAATGATTAGAAGGGAGCAAGAGTGAATGAAGTCCCCACTCATAAAGTGCAGCAAACCAGCAACAAGTACCGAAGAGAAAAGATAAAGCAGTGGAATTATTTCAAATATATTTTGACAATCCTTTTGTTCACCATCTTAGCTTTTGTTCTAAACTGATGACTTTGGAGAAGTGACCAGCCAGGTGGACTGTAATTTTTCTTACCCTGTGCTTCCCTATGTTTCTGAAGAACTCACATTTGCATAACATCTTATCAAGTCCTCAAAACATCTCCAACCACTTCACATCTAATTAATCACTTTTGACATGCAGTCACTGTTGTTTTGAAGATAAACGTAGGAGTGACTCTGCACATAGCAAGATTTCACAAGCAGCAAATGAGGTGATGAATAGCCAGCTGAAGTGTTTTGATGGTGTTGCTTGAAGCAGGAATGTTGAACTCGTGGCCTCAAATTTCCTTGGAGGTTCTGCCAGATTCCTGCTGTAACATCAACAGCAGCGTCCTGGTTCTGGGTTTCTCTGTCAGCCTTGTGAGGGAGAGAGCTTCTGTCCAATTTTTCCAAGTCAATTTCATCAAGGGGAATATCCAAGGAGTGAGAACCCCCTGTGTTGGGGATTCCCATTTCTCTGGTTCAATCAGGACTTGATCTAGGACTGCAGTTTGGTACATTTGTTGGCATGAGGCAATTTGGCTTCCAAACTGGGAGACGTGGGCCCCATCTGGGGTTGGGAAGGTGGGGACCAACAAATTCCAGCTCCTCGTCTTTGTCATTCAGTGATTTCTCAGGTTATGAGAACTGTCACCACGAAGGGGAAAGAATCAGATTGACTACGTTAGAACCTGTGAAGGACTCCAGATGCTACACACTCCAGCCCAGATATATTCAATTATTGCCACTGTAGGACTGAGTCATACATACTACAGAGCTCCACAGATTTGAACAGATTTCACATGGGACAACAGTATGGACATTTCAGTTGGCCTCCATGCTCTTGGGTCACTTGGGTGGGGAATGTGAGGGGGCTATGAGCCAAGTTTTTCATTTCCGGTCACCGTTAAGCACACATGCCAATCTGGAAATGTAGGAAAAGTTTAGCTTTACAAAAGCTGACACAGTCCCACAAAAGTTGACAGAACAAAGATGGTTGTGTAAGTAGACCTCTACTTACACGGATCAAAGATTTATGTAAAGGTTGGAGGCGAGACATGTACTTTGTCGGGGGATCTAGGGTCATCAGCCCCTGGAAGATATTGACTTTTAATGCTTTATATTACACATTTTCGAGCACCTTAGAAATTATTGCATTTTGGTCATTCAAGCCAAACATGATTTCATCTGGAATGGTTTGGATATTTCTGTATCAGCTTGGCTCGGTGGCAACACAGTCAATTCTGAGTCATATTATCCTGGAATCAAGCCTCAAGGTCTGGAACAGCACTGAGCACTGTGGCCTCAGAAATGCAGTGAGATGTTGAACTGAAGCCCCGCTTGCTGTTTGGGTGGACATTAAAATTCCACTGGCATTATTCAAGGAATTCTCCCAGGGCCATGGCCTAAATTTACCTTTCAATCAGCAGTCCAGAGGCAAATTAGTTGGACATTAAATTCATTGTTGTGTATGGGGCCTCTGTGCAACTTTGTTCCAGAGTTTGTTGGCAAAATAGCAGTGACTACACTACAGAAGTAATTAATAGACTGTGTACCATTTGGCCTTTGTAGATAACATGAAGAGGTCTTGTGGTGCTTTGGTAGTGTCCCTACTTCTGGGCTAAAGTCTCTGGGTTCAAGCCCCACTTCAAGACTTGCTGGCCATGGAAGATATGTTCCTAATACTTCCAAGCGGGTTGATTATCAGCCTATAAATTCCTTCCAATATTCCTGATAAGAGCGGGGGTTTCCTGGTCAGCCATACTGCAGAAGGCATTAGCAAACCACTGCAGTATTTTGCCAAGCATAATCATGGACCAATCCAATGGAAATCCATGGTCACCACCACCCTCTTAGGGCACTGTACCAGGCGGGGGAGGTGATGCACTATCAATTACGACGAGACGAGTGTAGAGAGTAATCGAGGCTTTATTACACAAAGTTGTGTGGCCTCCTACAGCTGCTGCCAAAATGGCTGCAGTTCGGAGAGCACACACATCTATACTCCGCCTACTGGGCGGAGCCAGCAGGCAGGGATCTACCCCCGTACCTGTAGTACAGGGGCCTTACCGTAATACTCTCGTATGCACTGCAGTATATACAATATACTGCGGGTTTGCGTGGAGTAGCTGTACCCTCTCAACCAACGGGTCCGCCTTGTGGAGCCGCACATGCTTGCGGAGGAGAATGGGTCCTGGAGCTGTCAGCCACATTGGGAGCGAAACCCCGGAGGTGGACCTCCTGGGGAAGGCAAAGAGACGTTCATGGGGGGTTTCATTAATCGCCGTGCACAGGAGCGACCGAATGGAGTGAAGTACATTGGGGAGGACCTCCTGTCAGTGGGAGGCCGGGAGATTTCTGGATCGTAGGGCCAACTGGACTGCCTTTAAGACCGTCCCATTCTCCCGCTCCACCTGCCCGTTTCCCCAGGGGTTGTAGCTGGTCGTCCTGCTCGAGGCAATGCCCCTGTTGAGCAGGTACTGGCACAGCTCCTCGCTCATAAATGAGGATCCCCGGTCGCTGTGGACGTAGGCGGGGAAACCGAACAGAGAAAAGGTGGTGTTGAGGGCTTTGATGATGGTGGCAGACATCATATCGGGGCATGGGATGGCGAAGAGGAATCTGGAATATTCGTCGACCACATTGAGAAAATACGTGTTGCAGACGGTGGAGGGGAGGGGCTCTTTGAAGTCCACGCTGAGGCGTTCAAACGGGCGGGAGGCCTTCACCAGGCGCGCATGGTCTGGCTGGTAGAAGTGCGGTTTACACTCCGCGCAGACCTCGCAGTCTCTGGTGACAGCCCTGACTTCCTCGATGGAGTAGGGCAGATTGCGGGCCTTAATAAAGTGATAAAGGTGAGTGACCCCTGAGTGACAGAGATCATCGTGCAGGGTCCGGAGTCGGTCCACGTGTGAGCTGGCACATGTACCTCGGGACAGGGCATCGGGGGCTCGTTGAGCTTACCGGGGCGATACAAAATCTCGTAATTAAAGGTGGAGAGATCGATCCTCCACCGCAAGATCTTATCATTTTTGATCTTACCCCGCTGTGTGTTGTTAAACATGAAGGGAACCGACCATTGGTCAGTGAGGAGAGTGAATCTCCTGCCGGCCTAGTAAAGCCTCCAGTGTCGCACAGCTTCAACGATAGCTTGGGCTCCTTTTCGACGGAGGAGTGCTGAATTTTGGAGGCATGGAGGGTGCGAGAAAAGAATGCCACGGGCCTGCCTGCCTGGTTGAGTGTGGCGGCCAGAACGACATCTGATGCATCGCTCTCGACTTGGTAGAGGAGCGTCTCGTCGACCCCGTGCATCGCGGCCTTGACAATGTCGGTCTTGATACGGTTGAGCCTGGTGAGCCTCGGCCGTCAGTGGGAAACTGGTGGAGTGGTTGAGTGGGTGGGCCTTGTCGGCATAGTTAGGGACCCACTGGGCGTATTACGAAAAGAACCCCAAGCATTGTTTGAGGGCCTTGGCGGAAGGGGGAGATCCATGAGGGGGTGCATGCGATCGGGGTCGGGCCCTAGAACTCCATTCTGAACCACAAAGCCGAGGATGACTAATTGGTTCATGCTGCACACAGACTTCTCCTTGTTGTAAGTTAGTTTGAGGAGCTTGGCGGTGTGGAGAAATTTGGAAAGGTTAGCGTCGTGGTCCTGTTGGTCATGGCCACAGATGGTGATGTTATCCAGGTATGGGAAAGTGACCCGCAGTCCGTACCGGTCAGCCATTCGGTCCATCTTCCATTGGAAGACCAAGACCCCATTAGTGACGCCGAAGGGAACCCTAAGGAAATGGTAAAGGCGGCCGTCCGCTTCCAACGCGGTGTACGGGCGGTCCGCTTTGTGAATGAGGAGCTGGTGGTAGGCAGATTTCAGGTCCACTGTCGAGAAGACCCGGTACTGTGCAATCTGATTCACCATATTACATATGCGTGGGAGGGGGTACGCGTCGAGCTGCATGTACCGATTGATGGTCTGGCTGTAGTCCACGACCATTCTGTGTTTCTCCCCAGTTTTAACTACTACCGCTTGGGCTCTCCAGGGGCTGCTGCTGGCCTCGATGATAGCTTGCCGCGGCAGCCGCTGGACCTCAGACCTGATGAAGGTCCTGTCCTGGGCGCTGTACCGTCTGCTCCTGGTGGCGACGGGTTTGCAATCCGGGGTGAGGTTTGCAAACAGAGAAGGTGGGTCGACCTTAAGGGTCGTGAGGTCGCACACAGTAAGGGGGTGGTAGGGGCCCGCCAAATTTCAGTGTTAGGCTCTGGAGGTTGCACTGGAAGTCCAGGCCGAGTAGCAAGGCAGCGCAGAGGTTGGGGAGGACATAGAGCCGTAAGCCGCTGAACTCTACACCCTGGATGGTGAGGGTGGCGATGCAGTACCCCCGGATCTCCATGGAGTGGGACCCGGAGGCCAGGGAGATTCTTTGGTTAATGGGGTGTACTGCGAGGGAGCAGCGCCTTACTCTCGGTGCTCCCAGAGTCCAGAAGGCAGGATATCTCATGCCCGTCGACCTTCACCTTTGTCGACGCGGTCGTGAGGTTGTGTGGTCGGGACTGGTCGATCGTGACGGAGGCTGGTTGTCGGCAGTTGCAGGCGATGAGTTGCCTGATGAGGTGCCCGACGGGCAGGGGTCCTGAGGCGGGGAAGATGGTGGCGTCCACGGGCCACACGTGTGCTGAGGCAGGCAAGATGGTGGCACCCTCAGGCCGCAGGTGTCCTGGGGCAGGCAAGATGGCTCCGCCCATTGGTTGTGAGGCAAGCAAGATGGCGGTGCCCACGGGCCGCATGTGTTGTGAGGGGAGCAAGATGGCGGCACCCACAGGCCGCATGTGGTCTGAGGCGAAGAAGATGGCAGCACCCACTGGCCACACGAGGGGGGCGCAGGGACAATAGCGGCGATTAATCGGGCCTGGCACACTGCAGCGAAATGACCTTTCTTGCCGCAGGCCTTGTAGAGCGCGCTCCGCGCCGGGCAGCGCTGCCGGGGGAGTTTTGTCTGTCTGCAGAAGTAGCACTGGGTCCCCCGGGGTTGGTTGGCTGCAGCGTGGTGCAGACGTGGTGTTGGCTGGGGGCGGTCGCTGATGGGGTCCACGTGGGGTGGCCGCTGTCGGGGTCCATGATGCCCAGGAGGCGTGGGCTGTGGGGTCGGGTGCATACGCTGTACGTTGCGTGAGGCGACTGTGAGTGAGAGCACTAGTTTCTTGGTTGCCACGAGGTCAAGCGTAGCCCCTTCTAAGAGGCACTGGTGGATGTAGACCGACCCAATGCCCGTAATGACCGCGTCTCTCATTAGCAGGTTAGAATGTTCAGCGGCCGAAACGGCCTGGCAACCACAGTCTCTCACCAGGGCACGCCAGAAATCTTTCACAGACTCACCGGGAAGTTGGTGCCGCGTGGGCAGGAGGTACCTGGCGTAGATCTTGTTGGTCTGCTGAGCGTAGTTCTCCTTCAGTAGTGCCATGGCCTCTGCGTAGGTAGGCGCATCCTGGATGAGGGAAAGACATTGGAGCTCAGCCGCGTGTACAGAATCTGGAGCTTCTGTGCTTCTGGGATTGGGTCTGTCGCAGATCCGATGTATGCTTCAAAGCAAGCTAGCCAATGTGCGAAGTCCTTTTTGGCGTTGTCTGCTTGAGGATGCAGCTGCAGGCGATCCGGCTTGATGTGGAGATCCATCTTTGTAAAATCTCTGTGTAATAAATTGATGCACTATCAATTACAACGAGACGAGAGTAGAGAGTAATCGAGGCTTTATTACACAGAGATGTGTGGCCTCCTACAACTGCTGCTGAAATGGCTGCAGTTCGGAGAGCACACACATTTATACTCCGCCTACTGGGCGGAGCCAGCAGTCAGGGATCTACCCCCGTACCTGTAGTACAGGGGCCTTACCATAATACCCTCGTATGCAGTGCAGTATATACAATACAATACAACAGTGGAGGCAAATATGAAAGACATTAGAGAATTCTTGCGTAAGTATGAAAAGTAACTGCAAGGTTTCAGTACATCTCTGCTCTGTTAAAATCATGGCTAGAAGAGTGACACAAACTAGTTAAGCATCCATTCATTGTTAGTATCAGCAGTATTTTCCAGCTTATAATACTCTTTTAAACTTATCGTAAAAGCTTTGTTTTCTTCTACTTGAAATCAAAAATTATTACTCCCTGCAATTGCTGAAAAAGAATAGTGAATTGTGCAATAATGTGGTTTCCATAACCAGTAGAGCTTAACTTTATGCTTTCAGGGGAGTCCTGACTGATTGACTCCAATCTGGGGTAAAATGCTATATGGTCTCATTGATTATTAATGTCATTCTTCTTCTCCCATTGCAGAAGTAAACGCCAGTGAAATCCTGAATATGGGAATTAAATCGCAAATTGTTTAACTTAAGTAAAGCCCATGCCAACACTGAACCAGTCTTTACTTCCAGCCACTGACTGTTCCAACAGTCCCATCACAGGAATGTTCAATACAGCCAGTTAAAGCATTCACACCAGGCAACAAGCTTCTGATCTGAAAAGGCAAATGCAATGAAGCCTGGATTACTGCAGAACATGCCCACGGCGTTTTCTGGAGTAAAATGAAAGCTTTTCAACAATACATATCTTCTCTATTGATAGACTGTCGATAAAAACTTTTGTGAATATGATTCTCATCATTCATCAGCGCCTCTTTTCTGCCTGAAGTTAGTGCGTGACCAATGGTGGAAAAAAAATTGGATCTTATGGAGTTCAATTCTGCCTCCAAACTGATCTGACTGAGTCTGACAGACCCCCCCCCCCCCCCCACCCCAGTTGTCCATGCTTACTGATCTGATTGTTTCACAGTGGCAGCCAACAATCCCAGCGAAAAGGGTTATTTTCTTTGTCTTCTGAAATGGAGGGAGTGATGAATGGGCAGGAGCAAATTTGGCACAACTCCCTCCTTGGACACATACATTGCCGACACTTAAGATTCAACATTTCTCTATTGGGGCTTCAGTGTCACATTGTTGGAAGAACACTGTCAGTTGAGTAGAGACCTGGCCGCTCTGCAATTACTGCCTCATTTCACTTCAATAATTTGCAACTTTGCCCTTGTGCAGGCAGTATACCTGGCTGGGGAGTGGGGAGGCGCACGCAGAAAATGTGGCTCATTCTATTTCATTCAAATTGAAGGCCTGTGTTAACCCGAGAACACTTTTTGAAGGTGATTTGTAAAAGAATCAGAGGGAATTTGAGGAGGATTTCTTTACACAGCACGTTAATTAAAGGAATGAAGCAATGGAGGGTGTTATTGAAAATATGGAAAGATGTGTCATTTGAAACATGGAAGTCTGGCAATATCTGGTCTGAGAGAAACATGAGAGGATACAGGGAAATATCCCGCAAAGGGTTAACAGCAGCTGCCAGGGAAGGATTGTAAAATGCAGATATCCTTGGTCAAGCAGGCGTAGCAAACAAGACAAACAGGATTTTGAATGAAGCCAAAAATAATGGCTCACACCTTCATTGAAATTAACTATCTTAGTTAGCAGCTGGGAAAGAAAGGATGAGGTTATAGGTGTGAAAAATTGCTAATACCAGGTAAATTAAAGAAAACTGGAGACTATCAGTCTACGAGAAACATAATTCAAAGCCAAAATCAAAGTCAAAATTGAGCTGAGGACACAATTGGAAAATAAAATTATAGAAATGACAGGAATTAAAAGTAACACTTCTTGAAGTCAAAGCATTTTGAACATCACAAAGGAAACAATGTAATCAGATCTATGAGATGAAGTCATGTCAAAATGAATACTTAGTTGGATTAAAAGGTTGAGATCAAAGATACTTTTTACAATCAAAGAAAATAAGAGTTACTTTACAATAACGTCATAAAAACTTAATTGTTAGAAAGAGAATATAAACCGAGAGACCAGAGCAGGAACTACCCAGAACTAGAAGCAGAACTCAGAGAGAGAGAGAGAGAGAGCGGAGAAGCAGAGACAGATTACAGTCAGCTCGGTCATGGGAAAGAGACGGGGCATAGCAGCTGAGCTAAAATAGCTAAGTACATCTAAGGAAGACTAGAATTTAAAAAGTAGGCAGAGTCAGCTCAGAGTCAGCTCAGAGATAGCTCTCACAGCTCTGTACATGGGAAAGATAGGACACAGCAACCAAGCTCATCAGTGAATACTTCTAAAGACCAGACTTTAAAGAAGATTCATTGTCAAGTTGGGCCTGAAGGTCCCTTCAACCAACTAGAAGGATCCAGAAGCAAGATCATTTTACTTTTCTGTAAAGACAGTGATTGCATCTTTTAAAAAGAGAATAAAAAATATAATAATAAAATAACTTAAATGTTTTAACTTGAAACAGTGGTTATTAGTCTACTTTACTTACTTAGCAATGCGGGACACAGGATCGATGCTACTAAGTGGTAAATAGATGAAATCTTCAGTGAAGGTATGGGTTATACCGGGGGATAACTTGAAAATATAGTTTGACTGAATAGCACCCACTGAAGCTTGCATCGGAGTCGGGGAGTGAGAATCCCTGATCACCATTTAGAATGTCGGCCCTTTTTGGTATAGGGGGACTTCTAAGAATAGTGGTGAGTTTTCAAAAACAAGGTGGAGTGGGACTAATTTGTAAAACGTTTTCAAAGAGTTGTCGTAAGCTCGCAATGCGCCATGTGGTCACATTCTGTGCTTTGATATTCTGTGATTTTTAGAAAATCAGGTGCAAGTGAACTCAATACAGAATATAAAGAGGCATGAAGTGTGATGGACAGAAACCATGACTGGTGCATGATATACATTTATTCTGCAGCAACAAATGTCTTGTGACACTGCTCTAAGTCAGACAGTATACTGTTTATATGGCTGGGAGGGAAGCAGGTAAGTGGCATAACTTCTGGGAGACTAAAGTTAATATTGCTACCAACTGTGTACTACCGTGCTGGTCTTTAGGACATATCTGGAGGAATTACAGCAGAGGAGAGAAAGATGACTGGGTGTCCATGGAAGGTAACCACCGACAATGGTTGCATGCCAGGAGGGATGGCACAGTGGCACAATGGTTAGCACTACTTCCTCATAGTACCAGGGACCAGAGTTTCATTCTGGACTTAGGTGACTAGGGTGGCATGGTAGCACAGTGGTTAGCACTGTTGCTTCACAGCGCCATTGTCCCGGGTTCGATTCCGCTTGGATCACTGTCTGTGCGGAGTATGCACGCTCTCCCCGTGTCTGTGTGGGTTTCCTCCGGGTGCTCCAGTTTCCTCCCACAAGTCCCGAAAGTCATGCTTTTAGTTGAATTCGACATTCTGAATTCTCCCTCAGTGTACCCGAAAAGGCGCTGGAACGTGGCGAGTAGGGGATTTTCACAGTAACTTCATTGCAGTGTTAATGTAAGCCTACTTGTGACAATAACAAAGATTATTAGACTGTCTGCATGAAGTCTGTATTTTCTCCCCGTGTCTGCGTGGGTTTCCTCCGGTGATCCGGTTTCCTCCCACAGTCCAAAGATATGCAGGTTCGGTGGATTGGCCATGGTCAATGCAAGGGGGTTATGGGGATGGCGTGGGGAAGTGGCCTAAGTAGTGTATTCTTTTGGAGGGTCATTGCAAACTTAATGGGCTGAATGGCCTCCTGCACTAAAGGGATTCTATGATAGGATGCTCTGTGGAGGAAGGTGGCACTACAAATGGTGACAACTGTCAGGCTCACAGCTGAAGATCACCACAGGAAAACTGATAAGGAAGGCAAGGTTACAGATCAGCCACTGTGCTTTCTCTTCCTCAGGCAGTATAACCATTGCTAATCTTTCAATACAATTGTCTGAACAACCTCCCCCCTCACAATAGATTTCCCCGTATTGTTTTCTACTGTGGTACCGGGGGAAGCTTGGTTTCTGCTGGTGGAGATGTCGAGTTTCTCAAGTTTCCTGTTCTTGGTGTGAAGACAGGTGGTGTAGTACCGTTATCTTACCTGTTTGGCGGTGTCTGCTGCCTCCTGAGCGCAGGTTGAGAATATGGCCTCTATCTTTGTTTCCAAGTTGCGGCATCCGCTGTAGAGCTGGTGTACGAGGTGGTTGAGCAGTGTGAGCGATCTGCAGTGCAGCTACCTGCAATTTCCAGGTGGCACATGGCTGCCTGTGAGGCGGCAACTCTGTCCTGGGCCTCGGCCCGCACCTGCACAGAATGCTCCAAGCCATGGACATGCTGCTCCATCGCCAAAACTCACATTCCCAATGCCTCCACTGCGGACGCCTCCTGTGCAGTGCTGGTCTGGGTGGCACGCATGGTCGGCACCACCTCCTGCTGCTGCATGCGGTTGGACTCCTCCAACTGCACCTGCAGATCTTGGACACTCACCGACAAACCCTCATATAGTCTCTGGCTCTGTGACTGCATCTCCATAATTGATGGGCCTGTCCGTTCCAGAAGCCCAAAACCCATCTAGATGGCAGCTAGACCCTGGGGTCAGCCATCCTCCGGCCGTACGCCTCCTCGGGTGGACCTGATGTACCGGAACAGCTGTGTGATTCACACCAGGTCCCAGAAGCCCAAGTCCCATCTGGATGGCAGCCATCTCCTCGGGCCGGCCTGCCCTCTGACCGTCTGCCCTCTCAGGTGTTCCGACCTCCACCTGCTGTACCGGAGAAGCTGGGTGATGCACACCAGGGGGTGTCCCAGGAGCCTCTTCACTAAAGTGCCCAATCATGATGAGTGTCCCTGGGATGGTGGAGGATGTTGGAGACAGCCGTGACGGGAAATCTGTGTCAACATCGGACACGAAGTGTGGAATGTCTTGGGTCTTTTGTCGAGGGCTGCCGTCAATGCTACAGTTGTCTGCACTGCTCGGCACACGGGTGGCTCCAGCTGTGGCACTGGCTGGGGGCGGGGGACACCAGATGGACCCACCTCATCACCAGCAGGTCGTGCAAGACACAAGCCAACACTTATGATTAGACCGTGGGCAGGGCGGGAGTGGGGGTGGTGGGGGTGAGGGTGGTGTGGGGGTGAGGGCGGTGTGGGGGTGAGGGTGGTGTGGTGAGGTTGGAGTGAGGGTGGTGTGGGGGTGAGGATGGGGGTGGGGTGAGGTGGGGGTGAGGTGTGGGGGTGAGGGTGGTGTGGGGTGAGGGTGGGGGCGAGGATGGCATGGGGGTGAGGGTGATGTGGAGGTGAGGGTGGGGGCGAGTGTGAGGATGGTATGGGGGTGAGGTTGGAATGAGGATGGTGTGGGGGTGAGGGTGGGGGTGAGGATGGTGTGGGGTGAGGTTGGAGTGAGGGTAGTGTGGGGGTGAGGGTGGTGAGGAGGTGAGGGTGGGGGTGAGGATGGTATGGGGGTGAAGTTGGGAGGGAAGGTTGTGTGGGTGTGGTATTATGGGGGGTTGACACACATGGCACGGGGAACCGCAACTGGAGACTTCCTTCCTCACCCACGGCCGCTCTCCACCCCGGCGACATTCCTTTCCTCTGGGCTATCGACCACAGCCAGGTCCCTCTGCTCAGCTGTGATGGGGGGCCGCAGGTGCAGTGGCCCCCTCCAGCTTTCTCCCGCTCTCAGTGGCTACGGGTGGCCTTCCTCTGGCGAGGGAGGGGGTGGAAACAGAAAACGATAGTGTTAGACAGTGTGACCAATACATATAGCCCAGGGCCTCAGTGGCCAGGGCATCCGGCTGTGGCGGCACATTTGGGTGCTGGCATGTGGTGTAGGGTGGGGAGTGGGGGGGAGGGGGGTGGGGGGCACAGGGGGGGGGCACCCTCTGGGGGTTGGGGAGGATGGGTTACTGGTGTCTGGGACGTGATTAGTGCTAGGGGCACAGTGCTGCCTACTGACCCTGGCCGCCTTGAGCAGGTCATGCAGTTTCTTGTGGCACTGCAGGCCTGTTTGGACAGTGTTGCTAGTTGTGCTGGCTTGGCATATGACAGCGGCCAGCAGCCTCCTTCCCGGGCCAAGGTACAGGGTGGCCTGCCTCTCCTCCTCCGCCTCCAGGTGGGTCTCCAGTGCAGCGTCTGTGAAAGGGGGTGCCACTCTCCTCACTGCCATCTTGTTGGTTGGAATGGTGTGTGCGTGGTGGTGAAGTGTGTATATGTGGCTGCACCTTGTCAGCCTCCTGAGTATCATTCGCGAATTCGGTGGACCCCACACTATTTCTCATTGGAAACGATTGTGTTCCACTTGGCGCTGGTGCTAGCTCCTCAACAGTCGCTGAATCGGCCCTTGTGCAGCGGCACTTTTGCTGTCGTGGAAGTCTACAAATCCTGCCCCGGCATCAACACTTAATCTCAGGAATGGAGAATCCCGCTGAGGATTTTCTGCCTCCCTCCCTCCTCGCCTAGTCGCCTCTCATTCCTTGCATGCGTGCACCTTAACGTTCAAATCAGTTTGTTTCCCCGCTCCAAGGGAACTTGACCAATCAGAGTATGATGTCGCTCTGCAGTGCCTGCTGATAGGCTTATTTGAGCCTATCAGCAAATGCAGAGTTATCAGGTCCTCATTGATGCCTAGACATTGACCCACGCGGGGCCCACGATTGGTTTGAACCCTGTACCTAGGCACGGTGTGTTCATTGTAAATCCGCCTCCGATTACAGAGAGGCTCACTCGCAACAGCTGTGGCAGTACACCTCGGTGGAGATTGAGAGTGGCGATTTAGGAGAAAAATTGGGGAGAGAAAACCTCCAATGAAATTCCCCGCAGGAAAAGTAACATCTGCAAAACGGCTATGACATCCCAGGAAGGAGTCCTGCAAATACAGAGAGGGAGTTGATGAATGTGTGACTGGAAAAATGGTGCTGGAGGAAAGGCATTAGATTCCTGAGGCATTGGGATCATTTCTGGGGGAGCAGGACATGTACAAATTGAATAGTTTGATCAATATCCTCACTGGGGTTTTGTTAGGGTTATAGGAAGGGTTTAACTAACTTGCCAGGGTGATAGAAACCTGAGAATAGATCCAGAAAGAAAAGATGAATTGGTGGAAATGGAAGGCAGAAAATTATTGAGTGTGTTTGGAAGGCAGAGGTAACAAAAAGTAGGAAATAGATGACAAGGGAGAAGAGGAAAATACTGCTGATCTGAAATCAAAACAGAAAGTACCCATCAGTTCTGGCATCATCTGTGGCGGAAAAAACAGAGTTAACTGACAGGATCTTCTGGCTTGCCCTTCCCAGGACAGAAATTCCAGTCCAAGAATCAACAGGCCTTTCAATTGTCCGCCAAATTGTCCATCCCCACCCGTGACAATTCCTGCAGCGTGAGGGACCGGAAAATCTACTCCAACGCTTTGAGTCCAATATGACTCTTCTTCAGAACTCTGGGTGGGACAATTATTGGCAAATTATTGAAAAAGTTACTGAGAAATAGGATAAATGTTCATTTAGAAATAGGTATACTAATCAAAGGCAGCACACATTTTACAGGAAAGCCAAATCTGACAAACATGTTTGAATTTTTTGAAAAGGTAACAGGGAGGGTCGATGATGATAGTATATTTGATGTGGTTTATCGGCATTTTAACAAGGTTATTGATAAACTCCCACATGACAGACTGGTCACAAAAGTAAAAGCCCTTGGGACCCAAGGCAAAGTGGAATATTGGATCCACAATTGTCTCTGAGCAGGATGTTGGTTGATGAATGTTTTTGTGATTGGAAAGCTGTTTCCAGTGAGGTTTGAAACCTGTCATTATTCGGTCTCTAGCTTTCTGTGAAATATTTGGACTTGATCAAAATAAATGTGATTTAGAAGTTAGCAGATGATACAAATGTTGCCAAGTGTACCTAGTGAAGAAGAAAGTTGTAAACTGCAGGAAGATATCAATGAACTAGTCAGGTGGACGGGGCAGTGGCAACTGATGTTCGATCCAGATAAGTGTGAGGTAATGCATTTGGAGAAGGCTAAAAATGGCAATAAGTGATAGGGTACTGAGAGGAATAGAGGCACCTTAGAGTGCACATCCACAGACTCACTGAATGTGTGTGGAGATGTAGATGGGTGGTCAAGAAGCAATACATGAAACTTGTCTTTATTAGCCTAGACCTGGAATATAAAAGTTGGAAGGTTATGCTGGAACTGTATGAAACACTAGTTAGAACACAGCTGGAGTACTGTGTGCAGTTCTGGTCACTGCACTACAGGAAATATATGATTTCACTCGAGAGAGGTCGTAGGGGATTTATGAGGCTGTTGCCTGAACTGGAGAATTTTATTTATGAGGAAAGATTGGGTAGGCTAGGATTGTTTTCTTTGGAACAAAAGAGGCTGAAGAGAGACCTAATTGAAGTGTAAAAATTATGAGGTGTCCAGATAGAGTGCTTAGGAAGGTCTTATTCCCTTTGTTTCAGGGGCCCAACATCACAGGGAATGGATTTAGGGTAAGAGGTAGGAGATTTAGAGCAGATCTGAGGATGGTGGGAATCTGGAACTCGCTGTCTAAAAGGGTGGTGGAGGCAGAGAATTCGGGGCAGGATACTCCGAACCGCCAGCCCCGTTTTCCGGCATGACGCGTCCCCCACCGGCAGCAGGATTCTCCGTTCCTGCAACCGGCCAAGAGGGTTTCACATTGAGGCCACCCCCCATGCCGTCAGGGAACCCGCAGGCGTGGATGCACTGCTGGCGAAGCAGAGGATCCCATGATGGAGGATCCCGCAGTTGGATATGCACTTGAAGTACCACAACGTACAAGGTTACAGACTAAGCTGGAAAGTGCGATTAGGCTGGATGACTATTTATCAGCAGTTCCGAATATCATGGGCTGAATGTCATTCTTCAATGCTGTAGATTCCCATGATTTTTATGATTTTCTATAATAGCTGCCTGGTCTGACCTTTGGAACACTCGAGAGGCAAGGTTGATGTCATTGGAGGCAATAAAATGGGCTCGGTTGTTCAATTCCTGGGCACCACAAGATCTCCTGAAGGTGGAAAATAGTGTCTGCTATGCATGCGTACATGCCTGACAGGAAGTGGTCCAGATGTCATATTTGTAAAGTAGTTTTCACAGGTCCAACCTATGACAGCAAGAGCCACATAGAGCCCACATATTATGATATTAATCTGTATTTAAAGCAGATTTGACACCAGAAGGGCCATTTTTCAGTTCCATGCCACGGTTTTGGTCCTCTCTTGATGTTGTATAGAACATAGAACGATACAGCGCAGTACAGGCCCTTCGGCCCACGATGTTGCACCGAAACAAAAGCCATCTAACCTACACTATGCCATTATCATCCATATGCTTATCCAATAAACTTTTAAATGCCCTCAATGTTGGTGAGTTCACTACTGTTGCAGGTAGGGCATTCCACGGCCTCACCACTCTTTGCGTATGGCTGAACCCAAAACTAAATGGCATGAAGGACCCCCCCATCCCAACCCCAGCCCCAACAGTGTTAAGTAAAGCAATCATGAACTACTTGCAGGTTAGTTGATGAGTTATACATAGAAACATACAGAGATAATAGAAGCAGGACTAGGCCATTTGGCCCTTCCAGCCTGTTCGGCCATTCATTATGACCATGGCTGATCATTAGATTCAATACCTTCCCCATATACCCATTGATCCCTTTAGCCCCAAGAGCTATATTTAATTATTTCTTGAAATCACACAATGTTTTGGCCTCAACTACTATCTGCGGTAGCGAATTCCACAGATTCACCACTCTCTGGGTGAAGAAAGTTCTCCTCACTCAGTCCTAAAAGGTTTACCCCTTATCCTCAAACTATGATCCCCAGTTCTGGACTCCCCCCACCATCAGGAACATTCATTCTGATTCTCCCCTGTCTAATCCTGTTAGAATTTTAAAAGTTTTGATGAGACCCCCTCTCACTCTTCTAAACTCCAATGAATATAATCCTAACTGACTCAGTCTCTTCCCTTATGACCAGGGGCTGTTTAGCACAGGGCTAAATCGCTGGCTTTGACAGCAGACCAAGGCAGGCCAGCAGTACGGTTCAATTCCCGTAACAACCTCCCCGAACAGGCGCCGGAATGTGGCGACTAGGGGCTTTTCACAGTAACTTCATTTGAAGCCTACTTGTGACAATAAGCAATTTACATTTACATCCTGTCATCCCAGGAATCAGTCCAGTAAACCTTTGCTGCAAGAACATCCTTCCTCAGATAAGGACACCAAAACTGCACACAATACCTCAGGTGTGGCCTCACTAGTGCATCCCTATACATCCCTATTCCAATCCCTGTTCCATCATGGGACTTTGCTGTTGACCCTGCTAGAAACCTGCGCTGACTTTGTACAATGGGGGACCTTGGGGCCCCTTCATTATCAGCCAATTTTGATGGATTGGTGATCAGAATTTGGTGATGTGTTGAACCACAATGGCCAGGACCACCGTGTCATCTCCGCCTTCTTCTGTCTTCATGACCTGTGAGATGCATTAGAACATAGAACATTACAGCGTAGTACAGGCCCTTCTGCCCTCGATGTTGCGCTGACCGGTAAAACCACTCCAAAGCCCATCTACACTATTCCCTTATCGTCCATGTGTCTATCCAATGCCCTTAGTGTTGATGAGTCCACTACTGTTGCAGGCAGGGCATTCCACGCCCTTCCTACTCTCTGAGTAAATAACCTACCTCTGACATCTGTCCTATATCTATCACCCCTCAATTTAAAGCTATGTCCCCTCGTGCTAGACATCACCATCCGAGGAAAAAGGCTCTCATTGTCCACCCTATCCAATCCTCTGATCATCGTGTATGCCTCAATTAAGTCACCTCTTAACCTTCTTCTCTCTAACGAAAAGAGCCTCAAGTCCCTCAGCCTTCCCTCATAAGATCTTCCCTTCATACCAGGCAACATTCTGGTAAATCTCCTCTGCACCCTTTCCAATGCTTCCACATCCTTCCTATAATACGGCGACCAGAATTGCACGCAATACTCCAAATGCGGCCGCACCAGAGTTTTGTACAGCTGCAACGTGACCTCTTAGCTCCGAAACTCAATTCCTCTACCAATAAAAGCTAACACACCGTACGCCTTCTTAACAACCCTCTCAACCTGGGTGGCAACTTTCAAGGATCTATGTACATGGACACCGAGATCTCTCTGCTCATCCACACTACCAAGAATCTTAGCATTAGCCCAGTACTCTGTCTTCCTGTTATTCCTTCCAAAATGAATCACCTCACACTTTTCTGCATTAAACTGCATTTGCCACCTCTCAGCTCAGTGCTGCAGCTTATCTATGTCCCTCTGTAACTTGTAACACTCTTCCGCACTGTCCACAACTCCACCGACTTTAGTGTCATCTGCAAATTTACTCACCCATCTATCCTCCAGTCTGCTGGCACTATTCCTGTAGACAAAGATGACTTAAAGATCAAAGCCAAAGGCTCAGCAATCTCCTCCATAGCTTCCCAGAGAATCCTAGGATTATTCCCATCCAGCCCAGGGGACTTATCTATTTTCACACATTCCAGAATTGCTAACACCTCCTCCTTATGAACCTCAAGCCCTTCTAGTCTAGTAGCCTGAATCTCAGCATTCTCCTCGACAACATTGTCTTTTTCCTGTGTGAGTACCGATGAAAAATATTCATTTAGCACCTCTCCTCTCTCCTCGGACTCCACGCACAACTTTCCACTACTGTCCTTGACTGGCCCTACTCTTACCTTAGTCATTCTTTTATTCCTGACATATCTATAGAAAGCTTTAGGGTTATCCTTGATCCTACCTGCAAAGGCTTCTCATGTCCCCTCCTGGCTCTTCTTAACTCTCTCTTTTGGTCCTTCCTAGCTAACCTGTAACTTTCGAGCGCCCTAACTGAACCTTCATGTCTCATCTTTACATAAGCCTCCTTCTTCCTCGTGACAAGTGTTTTGACTGCTTGAGGAACCACGGTTCCCTCGCTCGACCACTTCCTCCCTGCCTGACAGGTACATACTTATCAAGGACACGCAGTAGCTGTTCCTTGAACAAGCTCCATATTGCCATTGTGCCCATCCCCTGCAGTTTTCCTCTCCATCCGATGCATCCTAAGTCTTTCCTCATCGCATCATAATTGCCTTTCCCCCAGATATAACACTTGCCCTGCGGTATGTACCAATCCCTTTCCATCACTAAAGTAAACCTAATCGAATTGTGGTCACTATCACCAAAGTGCTCACCTACCTCCAAATCTAACACCAGTCCTGGTTCACTGGTTCATTACCCAGTACCAAATCCAATATGGCCTCGCCTCTCGTTGGCCTATCTACATACTGTGTCAGGAACCCCTCCTGCACACATTGGACAAAAACAGACCCATCTAAAGTACTCGAACTATAGCGTTTCCAGTCAATATTTGGAAAGTTAAAGTCCCCCATAACAACTACCCTGTTGTTTTCGCTCCTATCCAGAATCACCTTTGCAATCCTTTCCTCTACATCTCTGGAACTTTTCGGAGGCCTATAGAAAACCCCTAACAGGGTGACCTCTCCTTTCCTGTTTCTAACCTCAACCCATACTACCTCAGTAGACAGGTCCACATCAAACGTCCTTTCTGCCACCGTAATACTGTCCTTGACTAACAATGCCACCCCTCAACCTCTTTTACCACCTTCCCTGAGCTTACTGAAATATCAAACCCCGGCACCTGCAACAACCATTCCTGTTCCTGCTCTATCAGTGGGCGGGATTCTCAGCAATCGGCGCGATGTCCGCCACCCGGCGCCAAAAACGGCGCGAATCAGTCCGGCATCGCGCCACCCCAAGGGTGCGGAATTCTCCGCATCTTGGGGGCCGAGCCCTCACCTTGAGGGGCTAGCCCCGCGCCGGAGTGATTTCCGCCCTGCCGGCTGGCGGGAAAGGCCTTTGGTGCTCCGCCAGCTGACGCAAAAATGACTTTGCCGTGCGACGCATGCGTGGGAGCGTCAGCGGGCGCTCACGGCATCCCCGCGCATGCGCAGTGGAGGGGGTCTCTACCGCCTCTGCCATAGTGGAGACCGTGGCGAAGGCGGAAGGAAAAGAGTGCCCCCACGGCACAGGCCTGCCCGCGGATTGGTGGGCCCCGATCGTGGGCCAGGCCACCATGGGGGCACCCCCCGGGGCCAGATCGCCCCGCGCCCCTCCCCAGGACCCCGGAGCCCACCCGCGCCGCCTTGTCCTGCCGTTCGAAAGGTGGTTGAACCCACGCCGGCTGGCGTGGGTTGACAGCGGCGGGACTTCAGCCCATCACGGACCGGAGAATCGCCGGGGTATTATCGCCGACCGGCGTGGCGCGATTCTCGCCCCCGCCGAATCTCTGGTGGCGGAGAGTTCGGGACACGGCGGGGGCGGGATTCACGCCAGCCCCCGGCGATTCTCCGACCCATGTCTCCGAAGTGACCACAACATCGAAGTCCCAGGTACCAACCCATGCCACAAGTTCACCCACCTTATTCCGGATGCTCCTGGCATTGAAGAAGACACACTTTAAACCACCTTCCTGCCTGTCGGTACATTCCTGCAACATTGAAACCTTACTCATGACCTCACTACTCTCAACCTCATTGTCGTCCTTTGCTTGTTCTACCATTGAGGGCTTTTTGGATGACAACTAGAAGCTCCGGGACAGACCAATCCACCCAGCATAAAATGCGATGGCGTTTACGACGGCGTGGACACTCTGCTGCGGGATGGTAGAATCCCGCCCCAGGTGTTTAGGCGCAGATTTGGTTGTTAGGGTTTGATCAGAGTTAGTCCAGGAGTCATAGGAAAAGACCTGCTTGATAGTTGTACTGTCCTGTTTGTACATAGTTTTCCTTAGTTCAATAAACCTATATTGCATTTGAAAACTGCCTCGTCGATTGCCTTGCAATACATCACCGTACTTGGTTACATGCTGCCTTCATGTCAATGGCAGTCATTCTCACCTCACCTCTGGCGTTCAGCTCTTTTGTTCATATTTTAACCAAGGCTGGAATGAGGTCAGGAGCTGAGTGATCCTGGCAGAACCCAAACTGAGCATTCATGAACAGGTTATTGTTGAGTAACTGACGCTTGATAATGTTATTGTTGACCTCTTCGATCACTTTACTAATGATTGAGATTAGACAGATGGGGCGGTAATCGGCCAGCTTGGATTTGTGCTGTTTCTTGTGTACAGGACATATTGGGCAATTTTTCACATTGCTGGGTAGATGCCAATGTTGCAGCTGTACTGGAACAGCTTGGCTAGAGGCGTGGCAAGTTCTGAAGCATAAGTCCTCAGTCCTGTTGCCGGGATATTGTCAGGGCCTTTGCAGTATCCAGTACCTTCAGCCTTTTCTTGATACCACGTGGAGTAAATCAAATTAGCTGAAGACTGGCATCTGTGATGCTGGGGACCACCGGAGGAGGCCGAGATGGATCATCCACTCGCTATTTCTGGATGAAGATTGTTGTGAATTTTCAACCTTATCTTTTGCATTGATGTGCTGGGCTCCTCCATCATTGAGAATGGGCTATCTTTGGAGCCTCCTCCTTCAGTCAGTTGTTTAATTGTCTACCACCATTCACAGCTGGACATGGAAAGACTGCAGAGCTTAGATCTGATTGTTGGTTGTGGAATTGCTTAGCTCTGTCTGTCACTCGCTGCTTATGCTGTTTAGCATGCAAGTAGTCCTGTGTTGTAGCTTCACCATGTTGGTACCTCATTTTTATCTATACTTGGTGTTGCTTATGGCATGCCCTCCTGCACTCTTTATTGAACCAGGGTTGATCCCTGGCTTGGTGGTAATGGTAGAGTGGGGGATATGCCAGGCCATGAGGTTGCAGATTGTGGTTGAACACAACTCTGCTGCTGCTGATGGCCCACAGTGTCTCATGGATGCCCAGTTTTGAGTTGCTAAATCTCTTTGAAATCTCTCCCATTTAGTCTGCTGTTGCCTGACTAGCCTGTGAGACAGATTTTGACACAAGCCCCCATATGTTAGTCAGGAGGATTTTGTAGGGTCGACAGGGCTGGGTTTGCAGTTATCATTTCTGGTGCCTCGGTCGATACCTGGTGATATGTCCGGTTGCATTCATTTTTGTTCTTTTGGCTTGTTTGGCCATTTCAGAGGGCATTTAAGAGTCAACCTTCTTGCTGTGAGTCTGAAGTCACATGTAGACCAGACCAGATAAGGATGGCAGGTTAGTGAACCAGTGAGGTTTATACCACAATCGACAACGGTTTCATGGTCATCCTCGGACTTTTAACTTTATTGAGTTTTAAGTTCCATCATCTGCTGTGGTGGAATTTGCACCCCAGTCCCCAGAGCATTACCCTGTGTCATTAATTAAGCAACAATCCCACCTCCTACAAATAAGCTTGCTGATCCAGCAGGCTATGGGTACAAACCATTTCTGAGCTGAATAATGTAGAATAAGTCTAACTACCAGGGCATGCTATGAGATATCTTGGTCCAGCAAAATCTGTACAATTTTTATTCAACTGCTTACAATAATGGGGTAGATTTGTTGTCATGGTGCTGTTGCTAACTTTTGGTTGGTTCAATTTGCTCTGTTTTATAACCTTTGCTCTAGAGTCGCCAGGTATCTTTATGATACCGCCACAAGGTTCAAGTTCAAGTACTGATCAATAACTCAACACACCAATTAGTAAGATTCAAATCAAAACACATTTATTATATACAGTAAGTCACTACTTATGCATATAACTCTACTTTCTAGACTATTTCTATCACTAAAAGGCCTATACTTAGCTTCGGAATTGGCCCACCAGGTCAGGGGAACAAATGGCCTTTCGTTCAATCTGAGTCTGCAGGATTCAAAAGCTGGTATGGACTTGTAGCTAGGAGCGCCTATCTCGTAGCGAGCGTTGACTGGAGACTTACTTGGTTGGTGCGGCAGCTGGGCAGTTCACTCTCAGGGGTTGATTCGCGTTGTTGAGTGACCCTGCCAAGAAGACCGATTTGAACTTGGGGGCTCTACTTTATAGTCCCCAGAGGCTTCCCGCCCTTGCGGTGGACCACGTACCTGGTTCCAAGTGATTGGACTGCATTCCGATCACTTGGATCGATTTCTCCAATACTGGAGTTGTTCCCTGATCGCTGGGCGGTCCCTAAATATCCGTTGGCCTTCCTTTGTCTTGGCTCCTGCTGGCGCCGAGGAGTCTGGCTTGGCCTTATTCACCTGAAATGTTTCCATTGTGCCTGGGAATCGCTCATTACTATGCAGATGGCTGCTGGTTTCAGTGCTGTCTGGTTTTTGCAAGTTCCAATACACAGGATTTCTGCACTTGCTCGTTTTTGCCTGTGTTGGTTGAATTTCCCTTTAGTCTTTGCGGTTGTCCATTTTAAGTCGGGAAGTGGCCAACCCAGGTGGCTACACATCCTCCTTGTGATTCTAGTGCAAAGCGTGAAGGATCACATAACTGCGTTGTCTTCATTCCCTGACCCAACGAGCACTCTTCCATGGCCTCTACACTGACCATAACTATGCAGTAAAAAATGTTTTAACTAACATTCTAAGTGACGCTATGTCAAACAGGGACATGCATTACAACACACAAAAAAACAGTACCTCTAACTGTCCTCAATAAACTACACTCACTAAACATTCAGTCATATTAACTTTCTAAACAGCACAAAATAATAGCAGCATTCACATTTTTCCTCTGGCTTGGCAGTCAAGCACAGGGGTTTCCATTTCTTTATTTACAAACGATGCAACACAAATGGTCTTTATTGTAGATCAAGGGGTTCGGGGGCCTGGTGAAAACCAAAAATAGGGGATCTCATTCTGTATATCGGGGTGCTAGCGCGGTAGGCTCTCCTTCGCCATTTCCTCATGCGGATAGTCTGCACGATGCTGCAGAGTATCGCCAATGCTAATAGGGATTCGACTACGTAGGAAAGGGAGTACCATGTTATGAGCCTATCACACCATGATGGTGAAGTGTTGCCTGTTACTGGGCTCTGGGTGCTATGGGGAAGTGAATCATTAACGGCCAGGGGGGGTTGGGGTCAGGGGGTTTGCGTTGGCGCGCAACCGAATACTCATTATAATGGTGGTGATCAATGTGGAGGATGTCCTCATTATTCTTCTTCTTTCTCTTCTCTTCTTTTCTTTCCTTGGGGCTTCTGGAGTTCTGTGGGATCAAGCGTAGTTTCTGTTACTATCTTGGTTAATATCTCGTATGTTAGTATGTCTGTCCTTTAGTGCCAATGTCCCTTTACAATTTTTCACCATTTGTGACTCCCTCATTTTTTAAAAAAATCGACTATTCAGGAAAGACACTTAAAAATACTGAAACAGTGCAAGCCGTCTTGCAGGCTGTGCGATTTACAATCCAAATGTTTGAGGATGTAAATAGCATAGGGATGGCAACCTAAGGGTTGCCCGAAAACAAAACAAAACTTTTTGAACCAAGAGTGCCGAAATGAGGTGCGTATGGGCCGCGATGGGTAAGATTTTGGATGGAATCCCCAGGTAGGGCGCAGGGGTTGCCGTAAAGGTTCTACCTTCGAACCAGAAGAGCGGTTATGAACGGGGGCTGGCAAGCTCTCAGCGGTTTCTGCCGATGAGCGTGATGGCAAGTTTTCACAGGTTTCGGCCGACAAATATGGCGCGTGGCCGTGGAACTTCCGAGTGTACAAACAACACATAACAATAACAGTAACAAACAAACATTGAACAACATGCTGCAGGTTCCATCAGAAAGGACACCGTTTCTCCCAAGCGGTTCCTTTTAAAACATCATCTGGACACCTCAGTTATCAGTTGCGAACAGGGTCGCAAAGAGGTTCTCGCTTTGCGAGTCAGACTCAAAGTCGTCCTCTTCTGCCGGATGCCATACTCTCGAATGTATAAGGGCTGATAGGGCTGCATGGTGCGATTTGGGGTCCATCTCGTCATTCCGGACGAGCCTGTATGAATCACTGCGGTGCCAAAAGGTGGTGTCTAGTTCTGTGGGGACGGAATCGTCATCGTCGGGCGGTGGTCTTTGGTGGGGTTTGTTGAGGAATGTGATGAGGAAGGGATCACTCGAATCGTGGTCAGATTCGCTGGGTGTGGGTCCTGTTGCCTGGGGATAGTAGGGAGGCGTGCTGTGGCTATTGTCTGAGTCACAGTCGCTGTCGCTGCTGCTGCTGTCTGTGGGCATTCCGGGGCGGAGTCTAGAGGTCGGGGGTGGAGTTGAGGGCGAGTCCATGGATGTGGTGGGCGTGTTGGGGGAGGGTAGGGATATGTTGGGTGTGGGCGGGGTGTGGTCTGCTGCGTCGAACATGACGTGGTGTGCGTGATTGGACTGTGGGCCATATGCCTTAAGCTGGTTAATATGGAACCACGCAGTCTTTCCATTGGGGTACTTAATTTTATACACTGAGGGGCTTACTTTGTCCGCAATGGAGTACAGACCGGAATACTTCGGTGACAGGAATGTGCTGGGGTTGTAAATTGAGAGCATGACCACCTGTCCTACCTCAAACTCAGTCGCATGCACTGTCTTGTCGAAACAGGCCTTGCTCTGTTTCTTCCTTGTGCCTAATTTCCCTGTGGCTGCTAACTGAGCCGTTTTCCCATTTTCAACTAACTGTTTGATTGCGTTCTCGTGTGTGAGGGCTGTCACTTCGGGGCTGGTCAAGTCCAATCCTAATAAAAATTCTGTGCCTTTCATGGGGCGTCCTGTCATGAGAGTGTGTGGGGTGTAACCTGTGGAAGTTGAGACAGTATTTCTCAAAAACATCAGCGCAAAAGGGAGGACTGAATCCCAAGTGGTGTTGTTTTGTTGGACCATTTTTCTGAGGGTTGATTTTAGGGTCCGATTCATGCGCTCCATGATACCACTTGACTGGGGGTGGTATGCGATGTGGAATTTTTGGGTAATGTCAAATATCGTGAGGACATTCTTCATGACACGTCCCGTAAAATGGGAACCTTGGTCGGATTCAATGCTGCGGGGGAGTCCCCATCTCGTAAAGATGTGCTGGGTTAAGATCTTTGCGGTGGTCTTTGCCTTGTTCATTCTGGATGGGAATGCCTCTACCCATTTCGCAAAAGTGTCTATGACAACTAATATGTACTTGTAACCATTCCCGCAAGGGGGCTATGGTCCTATAAAATCGATCTGGAGGTTAGTCCAGGGGCCGTTAATGGGGCGGGTGTGACTAAGCTGAGCCTTCTTTGCGTATCTGTCTGGATTGTTCTGGGCACAGATAAGGCAATTCTCAACGTAGTTTTCTTTCAAACTTGGCCACCAACAGAGCTGCCTGAGGTGGGCTGTAGTGGGGTCAATTCCCTGATGTCCATAACATGGAATAAACAAATAAGTTGATTCCTGTCCTGTTCAGGAACCACATCAAGGGTGTCTTTTAACACGACACCGTCATGTGTGGTCAGTGCATTTTTAAACCTATCATCGGGTGCTGTAAGTTGTCCTTTTAAAATCTCCCTGAGATTGCTATCCTGCTTCTGGGCCTGCACTAAATCCTCAATATTAGTCTGCGAGACCTGAACTGCATTCACTGGTGCGCTTTTGGGGGGTGTCCAAAAATATCCATGCCTGTAACCTGCTTTTGCCAGTGCATCGGCCTTTACATTTCCAGGGGGGGAGGAACGGTGGTGACTGCGAACTTTAACAATACCAAAGGTCCTGTCCTGTGCTTTCTCTAAGATGTGGCGGAGCAATGGGGCTGAAGGGAGGGGTTTTCCGTCTGCGGAAACAAATCCTCTTGCTTTCCACAGGGGTAGGAATTCTGTAAGGCTATTGCAGACATAGAGGCTGTCCGAGTATATGTCTACTGGGCTGGGGAAGGAATCTAGGTGATCTATAATATACGCAATGGCTGCTAGTTCTGCCGCCTGCGCGCCTAAGTGTCCTGGTAGTTTTAGTGACATTTCTTCTAGGGTGCGTCCCTGCACGTCCTCGGCATATATGCCGCATCCTGTAATGCGCTTCCTGTCTAATACAGTGGAAGAACCATCCACATACATCCTTAAGGGTTCGCACGTGTCTGTGTGCTGGGGGCTCTGGGGTGAACTACCTATCTTTCTGGGGGGTGTTTTCGCAATAAAGGGGCCTGTGTTGTGGTGCGGTGAGATGATTTCACATTCATAGGGGGTGCCTGGGCATGAAGGTTATCAGCTAAGAAAGTGTGGGTCTTGGTCCTTTTAACAGTGATGTCCCGTCCCTGCAAAAGAAGGGTCCCTCTTGCTGCTCTAATTTGGCTGACTGTACCGTCCTTAAGTCATCCGTCCAGTAAAAGTTGGGTGGGGGTGTGTTCTGTGAGAATTGTGATGGGGTTTAGTTCGGTTATGTAAGAAAAATATTGAACTGCCCAGAAAACTGCGAGCAGGTGCCTTTCACAGGCCGAAAATCCCTGCTCCACAGGATCTAAAAGTCTGGAGGCGTAAGCCACGGGTCTTAACTGTTCGTGCCGTTCCTGGAGGAGCATGGCCGAAAGGGTATGTTCTGTGCTAGCTATCTCTATAGCATAGGTGGAAAACGGGTCTGGAACCTGTAGTGCAGAGGCTGCAATGAGGGCTCTTTTCAAAGCATCCACAGCATTCCCAGGGGGCTCCTTTCTTTAGGAGGTCCGAGAGGGGTGCTGCTTGGTGGCGAAACCGTCAATATGGTTTCGGCAGTAGCCAACCAGTCCTAAAAACGACCGGAGAGCTGAAACATTCTGGGGAAGGGGCAAATTGACAAACGAGTCAATTCTTTTATGCTCAATCTCGCGTTTACCGTGCGTGATAATCGTACCCAAATATATCACTTTGTTTTCCAAAATCTGGACCTTTTTTGGGTTTAATTTGCAGCCAATCTGCTGTCGGAGTTCCAGGAGTTCGGACAGAAGCTCGATGTGCTCTGCCTTGGTGTCTGTCTGCATTAGTAGGTCATCCACATACTGGACCAGACATTCGGGGCGAGGTAATTTCGATAATCCATTTGCCAGCTGTCAGTGGAAAATGAAGGGGGAGTTGTGGAATCCTTGTGGTAGGCATGTCCACGTGTACTTCTGACTTTTAAAAGTGAAGGCAAATTTGTATTGGCACACTTTTGCCAATGGAATGGACCAGAATCCGTTACTGATGTCCAAAACCGTAAAATATCGTGAGTTGAGTCCCTGTTTGAGCCTACCGTTGTGGCTACCGTGGGGGCTGCTGCAGGGGTGACTTTGTTGAGTTCCCGGGTAATCGATGGTCAGTCGCCATGATCCATCGGGCTTTCTCACTTGCCAAATCAGGGCATTATTAGTGGAGGCTACTGATCTGAGTAAGCCCTGCTCTAATAAGCTGTTGATCAGTTTTGAGATTTCTCCCTCTGCCTCTTGGGGAAATCCGTATTGCTTTTGGGGTCTAGGGTCAGGTCCTGTGATTTGAACGGAACCAGTCATCCGGCCACAGTCGTGTTTGTGGGTCACGAATGCTTTTCCTGTGCTTCTGCAGAACTGCGCTAACCTGCTTGTCTGTGCTAATTGTGGTCGGGTCAAACCAGAATTCGCCGACTGCGCTAATCTTGTTTGCGTATTCACCTATTGTGAGCGTTGCGGGGGCTCTTGCGGATTTTGCCATTCTCCAAACACATTGGTTTACCGGATCAAATGTAAGGTGGTGGGAGTTCATAAAATCAATTCCCAAAATGTGTTCTGCTGTGTGGGGTAGATCGACTAAAACTATGGGGTGCTTTGTCGTTATATTGCCAATCTGAATGGGTACAGGCGCTGTGATGTGTCCCTGCTGTGAGTGGCCTGTGAAGCCGCTGAGGGTGATTGTGGCTGTAGTGGGCCACATGTCTTTCTGAAACATGGTGGAGGAATTAATTGTGGTGCGGGACCCTCCTGTGTCCCAGAGAAATTCGATGGGCTGTCCCCGTATCTTTGCTGCAACTACTGGTCGGCCGGACCTATCCCAAAGGGTGTCGCAGACCCAACTGGGGGAGCCCGAACACCATCAGTCCGTTCCGTTCAGGTCCGCCTGTTCTGAACGGGTGCTCACACTATGTATGGGCTCTGTCCTATTCTTATTCAGAGTGCCTGCCTGCTGGGCTCTCTATGGCTTTCGTGGGGCATTGCATTCTCGTGCAAAGTGTCCTAACTGTCCACAGTTGTAACACTCCTGTGGCTTTTGTGGGGGCTGTTACTGCCTTCGTTCACCCATGTGGGGTTCTGGTGCATTTTCACCGCTTGGATGTCTGCTTCTGCCTGCTGTTCCTCGGGTTTCCTAACTGCGGGTTTGTTTTGGACAGATTGCTCCCAGGTGCGGGACAATCTCTTTAAAACCCATTTCTCATTATGCGCTTCTTCTGAGGGGTCATAGTTGGTATAGGCTTTTTGTCCTGCCTCTGTGGCAGGAGAGATAAGGGTGCGGGTCCATTTGGCCATACCTTCTTGGGACAAATGGGCGCGGTCTAGATTACTGAAAACGGCTGTGAAATGGATCCACAGGGGTCCAGCTGTGGGGTGTTCTGTCTTTTTCTGCCTGCACTTATTCAGGCCTTCTACTGGGTCACCTCTGTTGTAGCCGATCACGTCTAGGATCGCTGCGTGCATCTCTGCAAGGGTGCCTCCTCCTACATTCTGTGGGTCGGGAAGGGCTGCTACGATTGAAGGGTCTACACTCAAAACTGTGAGCTTCACGTGCTCACGCTCATCCAGGCCGTACATGGTCACCTGCTGCTTTACTCTAGCAAAGAAGTGGTGGGGGTCTGAGGTGGGGAGGAACGGTGTGATTTTCGCGCACGCGTCCCGTAATTGGGTCATGGTTAAGGGGGTGGTATAAAGAAATTCTGTATCTCCGTCCGAGGTGTCTGTGCGGTGGGTGGTTACTGGATTCATTGGTGCCTGAACTATCTGCGATATGGGGGGTTGGGGCGCTTTTCTCTTCTGGGGCTTTCCTTGCGCACATGTTCCCTGAACATATCTATGCGCGGTCTCATTTAAGTCTTCCCAATCCGGGCCGTCTTCTGCATCTAACTGGGATCCAAAGGTGCTCTGGAATCCATCCTGAACTGAAAGCAAAGATTGCAGTTCTGCAATCTGCTTCCGGCACTTTGCGTGATCTAATAAGCTTTGTCTCTACTCCATGGTGGCAGCATGGAGTGCTCGTAATGCTGCTTTCAGGTCGCTACACTGCCTTTGCAATGCCTCTACCTGTTTTTCTGTTTCCTCTCTTACCAGGACTGCACATTGCGTGTCCTGATAGGCCTTTTTAGTACTGTGTCTGGAAGCTGCTTAGGTGCGTCAGACAAGACTGGTGTGCCAACTTGGCATCATCCACCTCTCCGTCCTTTGCTGCTAACTTCCTTCTCAACTCTATGTTCTCTTTCTCAACCTCACTTATATCAACATTGCTCATTCAATGTATTCCTTCTATCTCTTTACGGAGTGTCCGAACGACCTCCTCTGTGCCTCGCAATTGTGCCAGACAGGACACGATTGCCATCGGCTTGCAAGCTTTTCCCAAGCTCTTCTTGTGGATCTCTGACAGGTTCTCCCACCAAGTATGTCCTATACTCCCGGGTCCTGTTTCCTCATTGTCACAAAATTCACTCCAAAGGAGCCATCCCTTCCCTTTGAGATATTTTCTGATCTTTTCTTCCTAAACGGGACACTGTCCTACTCTGCTGCTGGTCGCTGCGACCACAAATTCTTCAGGGTTCATGAGGCGTTGCATTGCCTGCATTGCCAACTTTCCTCTCTAAATACTCTCTTAAAATTTGGAACGAGGGGTACTAAGGCGGTGTTGTAATTACGGGTACGGCTTTCGCTATTTTCCAGAATACAAACTCCCAACAGTTTTTCGCAACAAACATCTATCAGATTTACTTTATAGCCCTGTTAGTTACGCATGCATTAACACACTTCCGAATTAGAGGATGGACCAGAACTGCTTGAACACTTGTGGTTTTTTCTGTTCCCAATTGGATTATTAATTCAAATTTTGGGTTCTCCCGGAGTGGGTGAGCCAATTCTAAGTCGGTCCCACCAGAGTCGCCAGTAATATGTTGCTAACTTTTGGTTGGTTCAATTTGCTCTGTTTTATAACCTTTGCTCTAGAGTAGCCAGGTATCTTTATGATACCGCCACGAGGTTCAAGTTCAAGTACTGATCAATAACTCAACACACCAATTAGTAAGATTCAAATCAAAACATATTTATTATATACAGTAAGTCACTGCTTATGCATATAACTCTACTTTCTAGACTATTTCTATCATTAAAAGGCCTATACTTAGCTTCGGAATTGGCCCACCAGGTCAGGGGAATAAATGGCCTTTCGTTCGATCTGAGTCTGCAGGATTCAAAAGCTGGCATGGACTTGTAGCTAGGAGCGCCTATCTCGTAGCGAGCGTTGACTGGAGACTTACTTGGTTGGTGCGGCAGCTGGGCAGTTCACTCTCAGGGGTTGATTCGCGTTGTTGAGTGACCCTGCCAAGAAGACCGTTTTGAATTTGGGGGCTTTGCTTTATAGTCCCCAGGGGCTTCCCGCCCTTCGGGGCGGACCCCGTACCTGGTTACAAGTGATTGGACTGCGTTCCGATCACTTGGATCGATTTCTCCAATACTGGAGTTGTTCCCTGATCGCTGGGCGGTCCCTAAATATCCAGTGGCCTTCCTTTGCCTTGGCTCCTGCTGGCGCCAAGGAGTCTGGCTTGGCCTTATTCACCTGAAATGTTTCCATTGTGCCTGGGAATCACTCATTACTATGCAGATGGCTGCTGGTTTCAGTGCTGTCTGGTTTTTGCAAGTTCCAATACACAGGATTTCTGCACTTGCTCGTTTTTGCCTGTGTTGGCTGAATTTCCCTTTAGTCTTTGCGGTTCTCCATTTTAAGTCAGGAAGTGGCCAACCCAGGTGGCTACAGTGCCCACTAGCTAGCGATCTGCTGGTGCCAGCGGGTGGTCCAGTATATTTTTCAGCTGGGCATTATTAGCATTCAACTGATGCACTGTGGATGAAAATGAAGTGATCTGGGAGCAGACTGCCAGTCATGGGAAGGAGATGTGCCCACTGGCTGGTCCAATCTCAGGAGGGAGGAATTCTAGTACAGTTGATTTTGTGGAGCCCTGAGGTAATTTCCTATTCTCACTGATCCCACCAAAACAATGAAAACTTACCTTTAGCCTCCTATTTGCCTGATACTGGGCTCGGTACCGTGTACTCTGCCCAGGGGAATTACACATGGGATCCTATGGGGGCGATTCTCCAAAATGGAGACGAAGTGTTTGCACCATCATGAACGCCGTCACGTTTCACGACGGCACGAAATGGGCATGGGGACGACCGATTCTGTCCCCCACAGGGAGCCTGAACGGCACTGGAGCGGTTCACGCCGCTCCAGCCTCCCTTCCCGGCGCCAAATGGGCGCCGCGCCAACCTGCGTATGTGCAGTTAGGCCGCACCAACCTGCGCATGCACGGGGGACTTCTTCAGCGCGCCGGCCCCGACTCAACATCAACGACTCAGTGTTCAAGGGCCGGCCGCGCGGAAAGTAGGCCCGGGGGGGAGAGGCCGGCCCGCCGATCGGTGGGGAACGATCGTGGGCCAGACTCCATCGGAGGCCCCTCCCAGGGGATGGATCCCTCCTCCCTCCCCACTGGCTACCCCCCGACCCTTTGCGCAGATTTTCCGCCAGCAGCGACCAGGGGTGAATGGCGCCGGCGGGACTCTGTCGTATCCGCGTGGCCCTCGGCCCATCTGGGCCGGAGAATCGAAGGCCCCGCCAATTCCAGTGGCCGGCGCCGCGTCAAACGCGCCGGCGCAAATGGCGGCGATTCTCCGCACCTCAGAGAATCGCACGCCGGCGTCGGGGCGTCGTGGCGTGGTTGCGGCGATTCTCCAGCCCGGCCCGGTGCTCGGAGAATCACCCCCTATATATCTCATAGTACCATCATTTGTTTATGCAAAGGGTCCACTGCCCATTCAGATAAGTGCTAAGTGATTCCCATTATTTGGGAATAACATTTCCATTGGGCAACAGTCCTCAAAGTCCTTCACACTGCATCAAAAAATGCTATGAATAACTTTTGAGAGATCTAATTTCAGTTAGGATTCATGTTGGTGTTGTATTTTGAAATCACTTTTCAATTTTCTACAGATAATGCTTTCATGTGGATATTATTTATTCAGTCTAAAGTTGTTTTAACATCAAATGGTTTATCCACTTTAATTCTTTCAATTGTTTTTACAACTACCAAATTTGCCTTTCTCCTTAATCTTTTTTATATATCCTCAAATTACCCGAACGATACAATCTTTTCCAATTGTCTTCACATCCACAGTTGTAGATAATGGTTCTTGTATAGTTCTGGATGACATCTGCCCCTGGATATGGAGGGCCTCAGGCATAACGCTTAGTTACTTAACCTTTTGAAAACCTGAGATGAAGAAAAGTGACAGAATGTTCACAATGCAGAAAGTTTCACAGCATTAAAGACAACAATCTTCCCTAAAATGTGTTTTGTTTTTCTCAGCAGCTGTCGAGAAGAAAGCAAATATTGCTTTAAATTGAGTAGAATATTGTTATAAGTAAATGGGTCTCTATTTCATTACATGCATGAGATGAATAAATGGGTATCAGTGACCTTTCTAATTAGTCCGAGAAGAAATCCAGGTTAATCTAGCAACTTTACTATTTTCATAGAATGTACAGTGCTTCAACTAAGCTCTCGCTTAGAGAAAGAGCATTTACTTCAAATAGACGAACAATACGATGTTCAATTTTTTGGGGAAAAGCAGCCAAAAATATTTCACCATGTGGTTACACAGGAAGCAAGTTTTACAAAACTGTGCTTGCTTGTCAGAAAATAGTACCCGTGTCTGTTTCTTCTTGGGTACTTTGCGGGAGCACATTCCCTGACCTGCGTCACTGAATGTAGTTCATGGTAGCCTTGCATAAATGATGTATTATCAGTGTAGCTGGTAAGTGTTTATACATTGAAGCTCTGGGGTGACTATGAAGCAGTCCAGTGAGGTCGGCAGCTTGTTTTTCAGATTTTTGTGATCATTTCCTATGCCACTTGCTGTAAGCCCCAGTGACTATTTAAAATAGTGGTGGTTCATATATAACATGGGACCTTTGACTTTTACATCGTTTTTCATCTCCTTATTCACAACAGTAGGGAGATGACGAATGTCTTTTCTTCTGTCTATCATTCTTTTCCTCCTCTAATCTTTATATTTACTATTCCATTTCTTCAAGAGGGCATTTGTACTTAGGTTCAATTCACAAATTATGAGAGACATATCTGTATTATTTCTGAAAAGAAATCTTTTTTTAAAGGGATTTTGGAAACACATTTGTGCTTGTTTTCACAGGTGTTTGTACTTGGAAAAGGGTTAGCCACTGCCTAGGAGGTTCTACCACACAGCACTGTGCAGAGACGACTGTGCTGTGGGTCCTTTAGTTGTTAACAGTAGGTAAGAGGTTTAACAGATATTAATCATCTGTGCATTACTCAGAGCTGTGTTTTAATTTCTGACTGTGAACACAAATATTGTACTGGGATAGGATTTTATTTTGTTTTGTAAAAGAAAAGAATATATGATTCAAGTAAAAACATCTAAATTGACCAGCTTTTTAACTTTTAGCATTTGTCCCAAAATGGATAGTTCCAATAGGAGTTCATTTACTTCATATATTGTGCTCTATTTAAGTATAGATGTTGCATTCACCTTACGACCAATTCAAATATTGAAAGCAATGATAGAGCTTGGAGGGAAGTGGTAAAATGATTGCTGTAATTATAAGAATGTGAATTTACTGTGTATTTCCATCACTTTCCATTATTATTTTACTATTAACGGGGGTACATATTCATTTAAATGTTGGATAGGTGCATTCCTTCATTATTATACACTACTTGTTCCACTTTTTTAAACTGAAAAACATGCAAAACATATCAGATCGCTGTAACATAGCTCTTGTTACAATATGTTTTTGTACATTCCCAAAAGCAACATTATTAAAATGTTAGTTACCAAAGAAAAGAATAAGATCTAAAATGTAGGCAGAAATTCACATGGAAAAGTGGTAGGAGGCAAAATTTGATTGTTGAAATTAATGGCCGTTTGATTTACAGCACCAGGCTGTTTATTTAAGTTCGTAATTGTGTTCAAATTCTGATGAGTATGTTTTAAAAATTAACGCTCCCGTGCATTGCTTTGCATGATGCAGGCTTGCTGGCGAGTGGGCCCTGCACAGTATTCTGTTCATAGAATTTCATGGTTAGAAAATGATGTAGAGCATGAACACCTCCTTGCCTGAATTCCCAATATGCACTTCCAACATGTGAAGCTCTGAGCTGGCAGCACTAATTCATAAAACCTTCCCCATGTAAGTGTTGCTGCCAATTTGGAACTTAAAACTATGAGGTTATGGTTTAATACATGTGACATGTAATAATATCCTAACATTTAAAATGAACATCAAGTGCCATCATTTTTCTTTTATTCATTTTGTTTCTTGTGAAATACAGAAAGGTATCCAGCATAACATTTATTTCAGCCTTAAGATTTGGGCTGCTAAAATAAACACTACTAAGTTATCTTTCTGGTGGTAAAGCAAATGTCAGCAGGTTGATCCAGTTAGACTCGTAAAGTCAATGTAACAATGGGTCCTATCCACTGCCGGTTGCAGCAGCCAGCTCAACCTCTCAGCAGAGCAGTGAAGAGTGCAAGATGTTTTTACAGCTGAAAATAAGATGAAGCGCTATGGCCACTGCACCCCCTCCCCCCCCTCCTTGTGCTCTCCATTAGCTGCGAAACTCCATGAAGTACAACACTCAATGTATAAACAACTTGTGGAAACCATTCCAAAAAAGTCTGGAAGAGGAGAAAAAACACCTTTGAATTGTGCAATGTAGGCTTACATTCGACAGAACTCAAGATGGAGGCTTTGCTTAAAACAGCAATTAAGCGATCTGTATGAATCAGATACAAGGAAACAATATTTTAATTATGGTTTACGTATTTGTTTATCCCCTTAAAATGTGAGTAGTCCGACTCGACCAAATCTCCCCCAAACACAGAGGTTTAGAAAATAAATTTCATGAGATGCAACATTCATATTAAGTTAGGGTTAGTTGTTGAAAAAATAAAGCATGTGGCGGGTGTGAGGTGGTCTCGAAATGCAAATCAAAATAAATAATTAAACTAAAAATTCAAACATGTGAGGTGTCTGAACTATAGAATTAGTTCTAAAAGTGGGAGGATTTTATTATGACAGCAAAATTTATATTTACCGTCGAGATGTTCAGTTCAGTACAGTGGATAGCCTGGAACTGAACCACACAGAGCCAAAGCTTCCCATGAACCTATCTGGTTCTCAGATAGTATTGAGTTTGGTGAGCTGAGTTAAGGTGGTAACAAGATACCCTATAAAATGCTTCACTTAGCCTCAGCACCACAGTTAAGCAGGTTCCTGACGACTGTCCAGTTGCTCTTATTGGAAAGTGTGTGAGAAGCAAGGGTAATGTTAAGCATGGCTGTGATGCCTTTAACAGTTGTATTGCATTCTGGCACCCTCTATCTATGCTCACATGCGGGAAGAGGCCACTCAGACAAGTTGGAACCATATTTATAAAGAGGATTAGGGCCTTTCTGTCCATTTTTCAGCGAAAGCACATATGAAGTTAGCATCTCACCTATCAGTTTCCAACAATACCCTCACCCTCACTCTCCTCAATCTTTCCCTTATACATTTTTTTCATGCCCTACGTGGAATCTGATGATGTAGGTTGGTCAACATGCTGAAGAAAACAGCCAGAAGCTTGAGTTAATGCACAAATAGACCATTCAGCCCTTCGAGCTTCATTCACCATTCAATGAGATCATGGCTAACCTTTGACCTAACTTCAAACACCTGCCCATAATATCGGTGGTTAACAAACTTCTGTCATTCCTTGCTTGCAGAAATCTTTCCTAACTTCTTGGGCGGGATTCTCCGACCCCCCCCCGCCAAGTCGGAGAATCGCCGGGGGAGCGGCGTGAATCCCACCCCCGCTGGCTGCCGAATTCTTTGGCGCCGGGGTTTTGGCTGGGGGCGGGAATCGCGGCGCGCCGGTCGGCAGCTACTGGCAGTGGTCCCCCCGCGATGGGCCGAGTGGCCGCCCGTTTCCGGCGTGTCCCGCCGGCGTAAATCACAACAGGTCCTTACCGGCGGGACCTGGCTCTATGGGCGGCCTGCAGAGTCCTCGGGGGGGGGTGCAGGGGGATCTGGCCCTATGGGGTGCCCCCACGGTGGCCTGGCCTGCGATCTCTTTCCCTCTGCACCGGCCATTATCAACTTCCGCCATGGCCGTTGCGGAGAAGAACCCTCCTGCGCATGCGCTGGAATGACGCCAGCTCACGCTGGTGCTCCCGCAACTCGCCAACTCGTGCCGGCCGGCAGAGGCCCTTCGGCACCGGTTGGCGTGGCGCCAAGCCCTTCCACACCGGCTGGCGCGGCACCAACCCCGCCGGCTCCGGCCTAGCCCCTAAAGGTGCCGAGGATCGGCACCTTCGTGACGGCCCAACACCGGAGTGGTTCACACCACTCCTTGGCGCCAGAGTGGCCCGTCCCGCCAGTTCGCGGAGAATCCGCCCCTTGTCTTAAAGGTTTGTCTCTAATTTTCAGTTTATGTTCCCTGGTCTGGGATTCCTAAACAGCAGAAGTAGTTTTTCTCTATTAGCCTTTCACTTCTCCTTAATATCTTGAAAACTTTGGTCAAATCACTCCTTTACCTTCTAAATTTCAAGGAAAACAACTCAAGTTTGTGTAACAAAGACCTAAGAACACAAGAAATAGCGGCAGAATTAGGCTATTTGTTCCCTTGAGTCTACTGTGCCAGTCAAGAAGATCATAGTTGATCTGATTGTGGCCACAACTTCACTTCCCTGCCCATCCCCAAATAACCTCTTGGCAGCACGGCAGCATAGTGGTTAGCATTATGGCTTCACAGCGCCAGGGTCCCAGGTTCGATTCCCGTTTGGGTCACTGTCTGTGTGGAGTCTGCACGTCCTCCCCGTGTGTGCGTGGGTTTCCTCCGTGTGCTCCGGTTTCCTCCCACAGTCCAAAGATGTGCAGGTTAGGTGGATTGGCCATGCTAAATTGCCCTTAGGTTGGATGGGGTTGCAAGGTTACGGGGATAGGGTGGAGGTCTGGGGTTAAGTAGGGTACTCTTTCCAAGAACCGGTGCATACTCAATGGGCCGAATGGCCTCCTTCTGCACTGTAAATTCTATGATATCTATGATGATATCTATGGTCTTCTGCAAATCACCAAATATATTCAATAATCCAGCCTCCTCTTCTCTCTGCGGTAGAGAATTTCAGAAATTAACATCCCTCTGCAAGAAGATATTCCTCCTCATCTCCGTTCTAAATGGGAGACCTCTTATTCTAAAGCTGTAACTCACTAGTTCTAGATTTGCTAACAAGAGAATACATGCTTTCAACTGCTACCTTTCCAAGCCTCCCTCAGAATTTTATATGTTTCAATCTAAATTACAACGGATATAGGGCCCAACCTGCTCAACCTTTCCTCATAGACAGCCCCTTCCGCACAGGAATCAACCTAGTGAACTTTTTCTGAACTTCCTCCAGTGCAAGTATTTCCCTCCTTGAATGATGATGTCAAAATTGTACACCGTATTCTAGGTGTGATCTCAGCAACAGCTGTACAGTTGCAACAAGACTTCCTGTTTTTATGCTCCATCTACTTTGCAACAAAAGCCAGCATTCCATTTGCCTTCCGAATTACTTGCTGTACCTGCATAGTAACCTTTCTTGATACATGTAAAATACGCACTGATTCCATTCCACAGCAATCTGTAGTCTCGCTACAGTTCAAAAATATTCTGTTTCTCTATTTCTCCTACTGTGGAAAACGTCACATTTCCCCACTTTATACCCAATCTGTCGAATTTTGACCCACTCACTTCTCTATATCTATACGGGAGGAATTCTCCCAAGCACCCGCTGGGAGGCGTGCGGGGAAAATATGACAGGAAGCTAAGAAACATTTTTGACGCTGGCTTGAATTTCCTGCCAGATCCTTCGCTGGTGCCCACCACGGCGGGTCGGAAAACCTGCCAAAGACCGGCGTGAAAGTAATTTGCACCTCACTAATGGGATGCAGATGAAGGCTCGACCAGAATCTTCCATCCACTCCTGATTCTCCATGACACTGGCTGGAAAAAGTGCCGAACATGTTTGGAACATTGTGGCGTGCAGATGTTGGGACTCACCTGAACAATGCTTGGAGCTGCCTCTGACGTTCAGGGTGGAGGCCGCCTTGGACCCTGGAACATCATAGCAAATGGTTTGGAAGAGCATCTCGCAGGTATTTCCAGATTTGGTGTCTTTGAAGGGTGCCATCTTCCAGCCTCAGAATGTTCCTGGAGATCCATCTTCTTTCTCAAGAGGTCTATTTTTTGGCCTCAAAGTGCTCCCGGAGATCTGTCCTAATTTTTACGAGATCATCCTCTTTCTTCAGTGATGTTGGATACCTTTTCACTATGGTGTCCGGATAGGACGGCGGACTACCCACCATCAGGCCTCCCCCACCAAGCAATGTGAGACAATATCTCTGGGGCTGATAGAGACTGAGGCTGGTTTAGCACAGGGCTAAATCGCTGGCTTTGAAAGCAGACCAAGGCCGGCCAGCAGCACGGTTCAATTCCCTTACCGGCCTCCCCGAACAGGCGCCGGAATGTGGCGACTAGGGGCTTTTCACAGTAACTTCATTTGAAGCCTACTTGTGACAATAAGCGATTTTCATTTCATTCCATTTCATAACCTGGTGGGCTTTAATCCTGGCACCCTGGTTCGAATAGGTGACCCCCTCGGGGCACTCCATCTACCATGTTCTTGCCCACTCACCCACTCCTTCGTGTTTCCTCACCATTTACTTTCTCAGCTAACTTTGTACATTCAGTAAACATGAATATGTTACACTCAGTCCCCTCATCTAAGTAATGAATATAGATTGCTAATAACTGTGGTCTGAGTACTAGGTGCATGCTTATTATTGGAAAATTACAAGTGTATTAATGTCAATGGATGGATATTCACAGGTAAAACCACTGCAATTTTCTAGCAAGTTGCCCACAATGGATAAAGTCCTGTCGGTAAAGCTCTTCCTCCCTAAGGGAACTGGAGTGCTTCAGTGAGTAATTCTCCTAAGTCTGTGCCAGAAGGACCTGGGTTCGAGTTCCACTCCAGGGCTCGCTGATTATGAGAAAATCCTGCGCTGGTGCGGGCAAGCTAGTGTGTATTGGTGCTGCTCCCCAGTCTGGGTATATGGGAAGGGTTGGTGGCAGGAAGGGCAGCTTACTGTAAAACCACCCGCCAAATCCAAAAATAAATGATGGCTGATATGAAGCGATCAACCAGCATCCTGGAAAGGGAAAGTACATTTTTCCCTTAGCCTCTCTCCATATCCACTAGACAATAAATTTGCTTTTTACCTGGATTAAGACTCTCTCAGCCTTCTCAGTTTAAATGCAAGCCATTTCTCCAGTGTGTAATCAGTGATTTATCCTGGCAAAAATCTCAATAATTTATGAAGGCAGTTCTATTTGACCCAAATCAGCAGGTTAGCTACTCATTTGCTTCTATAATTCTATTCATCTTTTCCTTTTTCCAGAGATCAAAAATAAGATATACATATGGCGAGAAAATGCTATTGAGCCTCCCTGTAGAAACAAAAGCAAACCTAAGTTACATTCAAAATTCATGTTGTAAGAGCACTTAATCATGTCAGGGTGTGCCAAGGAACATAAGACAACACTTCATCTTCATGTTGTGATTAATTCCTTCCACTGATGGGACAAGTTATCTATCAATAGAACCTGACAATCCAACTCCAAGTACTCTGATGAATATCCAAGCAGTGATTTTTGGCAATGAAGTGAAAAGTATGCCATTGGGATGATATTTATTGATGTTTCTGTCAACACTTTACCAGAAGAATAATGACAACTGCAAACAGGAGATAGGGAAAAGTGATGTACTGAAAAAGTCTCACACTTCGCAAATTAAATATGTGACTAAGAGGCAGAGTAATGTTTTCCAGGGTTTAAGTTCAGTAAGTTCAAGGCAAAAAGCTGAGCCACTGACTGACCGTAATGCAACATAATGTTGAAATACATGGGGCAGAATTTAATGCAGGCCAAGGGAGTGGGGAGCAAGGTGGGGGAGGGGATGTTGAATCGCACATGCCAAATCGCCGATGTTGAGGTTAAAGGTCCAAGTGATCCTGGCTGCAAGGAAAATGATGTCAATACCGACGCCATGAGGCAGGAAAGTAATTTCAATTGCTTTGAATATCATTGAATATCACTTTTAGCAATCCAATGTTGCTTCGCAATGAAATATTAGACACATGGGATCATGGGCCTTCAGTTGTACTACAATTTTATAGGGCAATGGTGAGGCCACACGTGGAGTATTGTATGTAGTTTTGGTGCCCGAGGAAGATATTTTTGCTATGGAGGGAGTGAAGCAAAGGCTGATTCCAGGGATGGCGGGACTGTCATAAGTCGGTTAAGATTATATTCATTGGAGTTTAGAAGATGAGAGGGAATTTCATAGAAACTTATAAAATTATAACAGGATTAGACAGGGTAGATTCAGAAAGAATGGTCCCGATGGTGGGGGTGTCCAGAACTAGGAGTCATAGTTTGAGGATAAGGGGTAAAGGGCGGCATGGTGGCACAGTGGTTAGCACTGTGGCTTCACTGCGCCAGGGTCCCAGGTTTGATTCCCAGCTGGGTCACTGTCTGTGCTGAGTCTGCATGTTCTCCCCGTATCTGTGTGGATTTCCTCCGGGTGCTCCGGTTCCCTCCCACTAGTCCCGAAAGATGTGCCAAGTAATTTGGACATTCTGAACAGGTTCTGGAATGTGCCGACTAGGGGCTTTTCACAGTAACTTCATTGCAATGTAAGCCTACTTGTGACAATAAAAATTATTGTTATTATTTTAGGACTGAGGTGAGGAGAAATTTCTTCACCCAGCGAGTGGTGAATCTGTGGAATCGCTATCACAATAGTAGTTTTGGCCAAAACATTGTGTAATTTCAAGAAGGATTTAGATGCATCTCTTGTGGCTAAAGGGATCAAGGGTTTGGGGGGGAAGGCCGGACCAGGGTATTGAACGTGATGATCAGCCATGATTATAATGAATGGTGGAGCAGGCTCAAAGGGCTGAATGGCTTCCTCTTGCTTCTATTTTATATGTTTCTATGTTTCCTGGCTGTTTTAAGCTGGTGATGAGCAGCTGAGGCAGTCTATGATATGGAAGGTCAACCAGTTGGAGCTGCTGGCCACCACTTAGAAACTTTCTTGGAAGAGGGAAGAGGTGGCTGTAGTTCATCATGGGGGGGGGGGGGGGGGGGGGGCAAGTGTCCTTGCTAGAAGGTCAAAGATCATCATGGGATACTTTGGAGAGGTCAAGTGTGATACTAGGGAGGTCGAAGGGCAGATCTACCTGGCTACAGCAGATTCATGGCTGTGAAAGTGGTGATCCAGTCACAAGTGCCATGACTTTGTTGAAGGCAGGAGCCCAGCGGAGGAGACACCCTTGCTAGAGTCCTCACCGGTGTTGTGTTTTTGGAGGCAATGTGCATCTTATCCACCCAGTGTTCCCAGAGATCCTGGTGGAAGGGGAGCAGGACAGTCGAAACTGAGTCCAGATGCACAACTGGCAGAAGGCCATCAACGATAGCATAGAGTTAGCACAATTGCTTCACAGCTCCAGGGTCCTAGGTTCAATTCCTGGCTTGGGTCACTGTCTGTGCGGAGTCTGCACATTCTCCCCGTGTGTGCGTGGGTCTCCTCCAGGTGCTCCGGTTTCCTCCCACAGTGCAAAGATGTGCAGGTTAGGTGGATTGACCATGCTAAATTGCCCTTAGTGTCCAAAATTGCCCTCAGTGTTGGGTGGGATTACTGGGTTATGGGGATAGGGTGGAGGTGTAGTCTTGGCTAGGGTACTCTTTCCAAGAGCCGGTGCAGACTCGATGGGCCGAATGGCCTCCTTCGGCACTGTATATTCTCTGTAATCAAGGGGCTCAACCTGTGGCCGGGGCAAACACTAAGCACTGTCAGAAGAGAATCACCATGGCCAGTTCCTTAACTACCTGCAGTTATCTGAGAGACAATGTCAGCAATGGTTGAGGATGTCTCAGGAAGCCATCACTGACCTTTGAGCAGGATAACCTGTGACCCTGTGTATGGTTTGGAGGAAACCCAATGTCAGTGTCTTTGCAAGTCACAGGTGCATTAAATCTCCACATCAGTGGCTCCTTTCTGTACTCTATAGGGAACATGTGCAGCATCTCACAAACAGCCGCTCATTGTTGCATCAAAAAAGTGATGAAAACCCTGTTTAGAAGGGTTGGAGAGTTTGTGCAATGCAGCATGGACCCAGGCAGCTAAACTGAAAGAGTTGTGGGCAGACCCGTGAGCTTTGGGGCCGTCACAGATTTTTCACAGTGTAGGAATTGTTAATTGTTTGCATGTGGAAATCTGAACTCCAAGACCAGCCTGCATCTTTTATCAACAGAAAATAGTTCCACCCCATGTATAATTGGTGTGCAACCACAGATGACAGATCCTCCATCTGTGCTCAGATGAATACTTGCTGATCTGGAGGGCCACATGATGTTTGCTCTGAACCATGTGCAAGGTGGATTCCCCCCTTCTTGATGCTGATCAGAGATCAGGACAAACAAGCTTGATTCTGGAACTTGGGGTTCAGTGGCAGATCGTGTTCCCACAACTCCTAGGCTAAATCTGACCAAACCCCCAACAGCCAGATCTGCACTTAAACACCGGATAGGCTCGCGTTCGCGTGCTCCATTCCCATAGGTTCAGAGCCTGTCACTTGACCTGCGAAGTATTGCCCTTAAAGGAGCCATGCTACAACAGGGACCAATCGATACAATGTTCGGGGTTTGTTTTCACCAGCTGAGTAGATCAGACAGAAAACAGTATAAAGGGGAGCCATGAGGTGAAACGTAAAAGAGGAACATGAGGAATACAGCGCAACAAAGCAGTACACCAGAGCCCCCTCCCTCTACAATCAGAAGCAAAGGAAGTTGCATACCCGAAAGAATGGGGACAGCCCCGAGGACTTTGACCAGAGAGGACACACGGGGTGAATGGTTCATTTGTAACCTGCAGAATACTAAGCCCAACGCCGTGTGCCGGGTCGACTCACATCTCCTGACCAAACAGTGGGTAATTTTGTGGTTTTGACAACCATGAGTAAGAGAATTCAGAGGGGCTTAGCTCGGTGAAGTCCAAGGGGAAGTAATTTGTTTTGTTATCAGCCGAAAAAGAACGGTTAGCATTGCCTGTGCCACATTTAGCTTTGTTGTACTTAATAAACTCACTCTGAAAGCTTGGAACCTGTGTCAATTGCATGACTCATCATCCTTCAGTGTGGTTCATCAATGTTAGCCCAGACCTTCGACTGTAACTGAGTTGTGACCAGAGGCGGACTTGCACTTTGAGGCCCATGCTCTCCCTCTTTGCGGGGACCCAATGTACACCCCATCCCCAATGGCATCGATCCCCGTTCCCATTGATGGCAAGCCCTGCAGAAAATGCTGTTGAGCCCCTCCCACAATGACGCCGAACCCTGACCCCAATGACATCGAGCCGTGCCAGCAATGACGTTGAACCCTACACACAATGATGTCCAGCCCAGCCTCCAATGATGTCCAGCCCTCCCCCAATGGCATTGAGCCCTGCCCCCTTGACGTTGAGCCCTGCTTCCAATAATGTTGAGCCTCACCCACAATAATGTTGAGCCTCACCCACAATGGCATTGAGCCCCGCCCCAGTGGTGTTGATTTCTGCCCACAATGACATTGAGCCCTGTTGCAATGATGTCGCGTCCCGCCCCAATTACATCCAGCCTCACCCACAATGAAGCCAAGCCCTGACCAAAATGATATTGAACCTCAACCCAATTACATCAAGCCCTGCCCACCATGACGTCGAACCCCAGCCACAATGGCATTGAGCCCCACCCCCAAAGACATGAAGCCCTGCCCATATTGACACCCAGTCCGGTTGCTGCCCAGTTCTGCCCTCTCGCTCTCAGCCCTGCTGCTTGGCTGATCACTGACTTCAGTTGAGTCGCCCTTGTCGTGTTATTCAACTTGGGGTAACATGGACTGCAACTGGATGCAGTTGTACTGTAAAGTAGACACCAAATTTAGACGTTAGTTCAATACGTTTTATTGAATTTCTGGAGCAGTGTACACAGCTTGCTGTGGGTTGACACTCTACTAATCTAAGTGTGCTAACTATAACTAACTAGACCAGACTAGCTTGAGCCACATGTAGAAAGTGCTAACTGATATATACACCCTGACTGTCACTACAGTTGTCACCAGTGGAAAGAGGCAGAGTGTTGATGCCTCATGTGTTTTATAGTGGTAAACCACCCTCTATTGTTCTGCCTGGTTATTGGTTGTGTTCTGTCCTGTGTGTTGATTGGCTGTACTGGGTGTCTGTCACTGCCTGTCTGTATCTCATTATGTGCATGAGTGCATATCATGACAGCCCTGTTCCTGCTGGCTGCTGCTCTGCGATTCCCCGAGATGCAATGCCGGCGCTGGCCTTCTTCACACCTCCTGACTGCTGCTTGCTCACTCTCGCTAGGGTGGCTGGGCCTCGAGCCTCAATGACCATGTGTGCGCCTCGCTGGCTGCTGATGGCTATCTGACCTGGTGGCCTCTGCTCCTTTTGGGACCCACACCGGGATGACTGAAGTCCACCCATGGAAAATTATTGAGACAAATAAATTGAGTCATATTTAAATGTCCACATAAACCACAAAGAATATTAAGTGTCATTTAGCGGTCCTGTTAGCTGCGGGTGCAAATCCCGTAACTGGACCGGGCATGCTGTGGAAGACTCTGACTGAGCAGGGGGACCTTACGTCCTATCTGCTGGATCATGGCTCACCTGGAACCTTGGGGGCATGGGGGAACTCACCCGCTCCCAGTGGCCGTAAAGATGATCGTCACCCTGCATCTTTACGCCACTGGGTTTTTCTTGGTGGTAGCATCGACATGGGTGGACCAGGGAAGATTGGTGGTGATATGTACAACTAGGAATTTGAAGCTGTCAACCATCTCCACCTCGACACCACTGTTGCAGACAGAGATGTGTACGACACTTCACTTCCTGAAATCAATGACCGGCTCCTTAGTTTTTGTGATGTTGAGGGAGAGATTGTTGTCATTACACCACTCCACTAGGTTCTCTATCTCCCTCCTGTACTTTGGCTCATCGTTGTTCGAAATCCAACCCACTACGGTCGTGTCATCAGCAAACTTGTAGATGGAGTTTGAGCCAAACTTTGCCACAAATTCATGTGTGTATAGGGAGTGGGATGCTATACCGTGCCAACTTAACTGTGTCTATCTTTCTGGCCTGACGGGCCCTAAAACTACATCTAGGTGGATCCACAGGCTCTACATCAAAGGTTGAGGCAGCCTGCTGCAGTTCCCGCCCTGTGACAGGGGCCCCCATTGGCAGCTGCCCTCTGAAGATACGGGACCTGGATGGGTCCGACAGTCACTCGGGTGTCCCAGGTGGCATGGTGCCACCCTGTTCTGCTTGCTGCGCAGCAAATGCGCCAGAGACAGTAGGGGGGGGGGGTGGAATCTGAGGTGCTGGGGTGTTATGGCACCACCCCTGCGGGTGTCACCGGCACGGGCCCACACAGGGTGCACCGGGCCTTGGACATCCTGATCCATGGCCGATACCTTCGCCTACAAGGCTTCCACCGCGGTCGTCACTCGTGCAATGTTGGTGGCATGCATGGTCGGCACCGCCGTCTGCCCCTGCATCCGGTTGGACTCTTCTGGGTGGTTGCTGACAGCCCCTCATGTAGTCCCTGGCTATGCGTCTGCATCTCCAAAATGGATGGGGCCGCCCTTTCCAGAAGTCCGAGACCCATCTGGACGGTAGCTAGTCCCTGGGGTCAGGCCGCCCTCCAACTGTCCGCCCCCTCGGGAGTTCCTCCCTTGACCTGATGTACCACTGCACATGTTGGTGTGCACCAGATAGTGCCCCAGGAGCCTCTTCACTAAATTGTCCAACTGAGGTGAGTGTCTCTGGGGTGGTGGAGGGTGTTGGAGATAGCTGTGATGAGACATCAATGTCATCCCCGGACTGGTGCTCCTGGGTGTCTGGGGCTGCAGTTTGGGGCATCTTGTCGCTGTCTGTTACCTCGTCGTCACTGGTATCCACTTGGGGTTGGGGTCGGGGGTGTGGGACACCAGAAGGGCCCGCCTCATCCCCAGGTGATTCTGAGAGTGCAAATCAGATGCAATTCAACTCCGGTGGGAGAACATAATTTCCCAAATGGAGAATCCTACCCCTTGAGTGCCTGCTGCCCATTCAATGCGGGAGTGTAATGAATGGTCTGTCATGCTTCTCAGCTGCTGCTTATACCTGACTCCTATCTGTCTGCTGCTCGCACGCTGACTCCCCGGTTCATATCTGAATGAAGTTCTGCACTACTTCCTTTATCCCTTTGCTCGAGAGGGGGATTAGGGGTGAGGATCTCGGGTTCACTGCGTCATGCCCAAATCCTATCACTACGAATAAAACATTCACTCTGAGAGGGCCTAACCATCTGGCGACATTGTGGGCCGTTGAGGACAACTGTGTCCCGATTACGGGATGAGCCATGTCACTGAGAGGAGGGTTAAAGATTCTGAGGCATTAAGGTGGTGAGCAACAATAATATTAATTCAGTGTGATATCCAAATGTTACAAAGGACAATGTCTCCCAAATATTAGTGCCTAACTTCACCTGTGCCCATGAAGTTCTTAGACATGAGTACCCTCCCACTACGCCTGGATGTCATCAGAGGTGGTGGCAGTCTGCTGCCTGAAAGCTAATCCAATTGCTTCATTCACTTCTTATAGCCCAATATCTTCCTCTGCATCAAATGCTTATCTATCTAACAACTATTTCCAGTTGCACAGATTCCATATTTATAATAATTCACTGTATACATGCATTTCTCCTTAAACTTTCTATTCAGTCCCTCAGTCATATTTTAAATTGAAGTTTCCTCATCATGTACTGAATGTTGGATTTTTTAATATAGTTTGTATTATATATATCTGTTGCAATAATGTTATTAAAAGTCTGGGTAAGGTACACATATATCTGTTGCAGCAGTATTATTTTAAATCGAGATTTAACATACAGGCAGGCATTTTGTCAGCAGAAGGTGCAATTAAGTTGTCATAAAAGTGAGATCATCATTTACCAACCATGTATATTGTTCACCTATATGGGGCTCATGGAATTTTGTTCATAGAATGAAATGGTTTAGATAATTGAGGGGTTGAGGTTTAGCCTTTGGAAGATGGTCATAACCTAATTAGTGGGATAGAGATGATGTAATTATGGGAGGACTCAGGGCTCTAGCAGGAAGTTCAGTTTTTTAGTATTGATGGGAGCTTTGAGCTCAGCAGCAGCTTTTGCAAAAGGCTGTCAGGTTAAGCAGTAGTCTGACACAGATAGGAATCTGCAAGGTGTTTCCAGACAGGATCTCTTGCTCTCTCCCTTCAAGCAGCCATTGAAATAATAATTCAATAAAATAACTCTTTATCCAGAGGCCAGCATGTAATGCTTTGTTTGGGAACTTTATTTAAAAGTGTTTTGTATTACCTATGATGGGTTTTGCTTGATTGAAAATAAAGGAGGTATCAGGAAGGAGATTAAGTGTTTCATTTTATTGTTAAGCATTTTTTAGCTGGTAGTTGTGAGCTATATTTCTGTGATATTAAGATAATTTAATGCTGTGTTAGTAATAACGTTTTGTTAAATATACCATATCCCTATTTGTGTGTGAAATCACTCCTGGAGTGAGGTATCCTTTCCACACTGTCTTAAAAATGAAAAGAAAGTGATTGGGGTTCCTGTCCGGTATCGTAGCAAATGTTGGGGTCTGGGTCTAGATTGTAATAATCAGCACATGCCCAAACAGAGGAAACAATCTATCCCTCTTAAACCTGTCAAAATCCTATTTTAAATCTCCTCCAATGCTTCTTTTCTTCAGTGGAAATAATGGCAGTGCTTCAATGTTATTGGCATAATTATCAATTTGTATCCCTGGTACCGTGATGCTGCATCTGTGCTGTATTCAATCAACAGCTTGAGTGCCTATTCTACAATAGGGTTCTCAGTACTGCATCCATTATATCATCAGTAACCTAACCATTGCTTACCTCCAATTTATCGATATTCCTTTGTGATTACATGCTACTCCCTATTTATAAAACCTCAAATCACTTTGTCCCTTTTATAATTCTATGCATTTGTAGTTTTTAAAGCATTATGTTTTTAAAATCTTTATCCCACCTGACAAAGCAGATCACCTACCTGTTATAAAATCTAGATAATTTTCAATGGAATGAGAATTGGGCATACTCTATAACGTCTTTGTCGGATTTACTGCCCATGCGATGAAGAAAGTCCCAAACAGCGTTGGATTGCTCAGTGTTGATGCAGGTAATGCTGCGGCCTAATCCATATAAGGGCATGCCTTTAACATGTCACATTCTGGGATTATTGGCTTTTGATATGGGTTGGGGGTGGGGGGGGGGGGGGGGGGGGATGGTGGGTGGTGTTATTCTTGCTTTAATATCTAGTTTTTGTTCTGCTGTTAACCAATTTTCAGAATTTTCAGATGCAGCGTCTCAGTTATTTTAACATGGCGAAATGTTAACTGCTGGGCCAAAGAAAGAATAGGTAAATCGATGCGATATTCTTTGAAGTTTATCCAGAACGATCTGGGATGATTAAATTTGGAAGGAAAGCGAGGAAAAGAGAAAGAGACCACAGAGAGAGACAGAGATGTGAAAGGAAAAATAGTGCATGAAGAGCATATACGAGAAAACTAAATGGACAGACAGGTGGAGGAGGAGGGAGTTTTTGAAGGGATGGTGGAGGAAACCAAGACAGGAGACAGAAAAAGGATTGTGGAAGACAAGGATACAAGAGGGAGTGTGAGAAAGAGGACAGAAATCGGCAGTCCTTTCCTGATTAAGACTGCGCAGTACAACAAATACAACAGTCTGGAAATTCTGTGATCCATGCAGAAGGGGTCATGTGAATATTCAGGGTGGTCAACTCTGCTGGTGGCAGAGTAACAGAGGCCCTCATTTCAATCAAGGGGTATATCCCCGAGTGTCACAATGCGTCTTAGACAAGGGAGCATTTGGGCCGAAGAGAAGTGATCGTTCGTATTTATTTTAAAATTCTCCCCTGGGAAGAGTGCTTCTGGAATATTTTTGGATTTCATTTACTCAGGACCTTTGCTGCACAAAATGGGACTTACTCCCCCCCCCCCATAGTCTCAATGGATCAAATCGGTTAAGCTTGGCAAAGCTCCCAGAAATGCCTCGGAACAACCCAAGGTCCCCCCCCCACAAAATGTTAAACAATGTAATGACGGGTGCAGATGCAACATGCCTCTCCCCCTAGTGCAATTTCTCAGGCAGAATATGGGGCAGAAACCTGGTGGATCAGTTGCTGCTTAAAATTACAATCTCCCCTTCCCCCCATCTTATCCCATCTACCATGGAATCCTGTCTCAGTTATGGATGCCTCAAAATGTGGAATTTCAGGGCTAACTGTTCATTAATAAGCAAATTATGCAGAAAAGGTAAAAATATGAAGAAAACATTAAATGCATCATTGTATTGTTAAATTCTAAAGAAGGTACATATGTTCACTTTATATTAAATAACCTTTATCGTTATAATTAGATAGTTAAGTGTCACAGCCAGCAATGTTCTAAAAAAACATAAGAAAGAACAACTGGATAGTCTCTTTTTGGGACTATGTGCTGAGGAAGAATGTTAGTTTGGATAACTCTCTGGTCTTCTTTTGATTAGTGCTAGGGAGATTCTACAGTGCTTCTTTTCGGATGTCTCACCCAAAAAGGGCCATTTCTGACAATGCAGCACTCCCTCAAGTCTATACTTGAACGGTCAGTCCAGATTATGTGCTATTGTCCAGTGACGATTGAACCACAACCTCTTGACTGAAAGCAAGAATGCTATCATCTCAGCAAAATTACACTTACAAAGCAAGACAAGTAAATGATTGTGCCAACAAATAATTGAAAATTAACTTGTAATTGAGCAAAATATGTTTATATATCACTATAATTTAGCTGGCCCACTTGCCATTCGAGTCATTTAATGGCTCTGAAATGCATAACAACTCAAGCATACACCCAGATTTCAGATGTCAAATAGTCTATTGTAAAGGAAATTTTTACATTTCGAATTCCCTCAGCTCCAACTCCCATTTCATTGAGGACCCAGTACACTGGGAAGAACGTGGCATATCAACACACTGCGCCCAGGATGGGCGGCTGACTTGGATTCTGAGGTTCTAATGAAATAGCGCCACTGACAATCAATGGGCAGGTTATGTGCTATAAATTTAAGAAGCAGGATTGCCATTGGCTGCACTAGCAACTAGCCAGTGCTCTTCCTGGCCCCTCTTACGATGCTGGAAATCCACACACTGGTGTCAGCTTCCACAGGCATTATTATTAAGAACTGACCTCCTTGTGACTCCAGAGACCTTAGTGCGACCTGGAGTGAGGATGACCATAAGGTGCTGGTCAGCGCTTAAATAGGCGGAGTGGGTGTGTGAATTTTCCTGGTCATATATAAATTTACTTTATCCCCCATTGGATTGTTACTGAAATAAGGCTTTTGATGAATGTGCCTCGTGATGTCCCCAAGGATAGTTGAACAATAAATTGATAGTTGTGTCACGTCATGATGTTGAAGTTGTTGGAGTGCAACTATTATCTGTGCAGAGGTTGGTACCAAATGTGCTATTTTCTTCTGTGGCTGTACATTGCTTTAGAGAGTTGTTTTTTTGGCACTGAGTGAATTCCTAGGTTTTGTTTTCCATTAAATGAAAGAGTTATTTTTAGTGAGTTGCTAACCAGCAAATCTAGCCTCCAGTCAGTTTTTATGTTATGTAAACACTGTATTATTTAAACTGGTGTTGATTTTCACTCCCAGGCGATTTGCCTGTTTGGATGAGGCAGCATTTTAATGGCCGCCTTTGCCTCATCAGCATGTCACTTGATGACTTCTTGATCAAAATAGCCGAGAGGTGTTTGTTTGAGTGTAAAAGTGAGTGCCAGGAGGTTACCGAAAGGGCCCCATGGTGTAGTCCACCACACAATTGGTAAGAGCTCCAGTAAAGGAATTCTGGTTAGGTTACACCAGGGGAAAAAGGTAGACTAATGGAGGCAACCAACTATCCTCTGGGTTCTAAAGAAGCACTCCTTTTCCTCTTGACCCAAAAGGAAGCCAAAAGAAAAGTTAAAACAAACTTTGCTAAGCCTCTATCCTAACTGGTTTCAGGCATGTTTTGCCGAGCAAGGATGCTACCACTCTCCCCTTCTGAGGAGTCTCATTATAGTGGCATTTAGTAAACTCTCGATGAGTCAAATCCCAGGAGAGCTGCATTCAAATTCATTTAAACAGAGCTTTGTGATAACTGAGGGAGCCAAATGTGCCACATGAATGCTTCTTTATGTAACTCAATATGCCTATAAACGTGATTTACATGGTGCTGTATTTGAAATACTACATGATGAGTCATTCTTCTACTCATTAATTTCTGTTGTTCAGATTCAATTGCTGAATAAAAAACACACTAAAATACAGTATGTGAGTAAATAAAAATCCTTATTCCAGTAGAGTTTACCATGGGTTGGCCGTGAAAAAGGATGGGATTTAGCATTGGAAATGCTCTGTAATCTTGTTCTGTTTAGTGTGCTGTCTTCAGACATGAGTGATACAGTCCACCATGTCATCAATGCACATCAAACATGTTTTTGTTGTTTTTGTGATGCAATGCAAAATCCAGGAAAATCTCTACAGACTTCAGACCTTTGGCAGGGAAACAGGTGGCCAGTGTGAAGGCATTCACTGGAATTGTCAGGGTCATTAACCTCCAGGGCTGAAGAACATTCTGCATCTACAGTGGCATCATCATCTAGCAATTCGTCATGCATTGTACGGCATCATTCACATCTGTATAAATTTACATTGCTGTCTCCACTGAAATTTCCACACCGGCATCCTGCAGGTGAGCAAAACGTTCCCAATCATTGGTTTGGTTTGGATCACCCTGTCCTTCCCCTTTCTCACTGTCTTGTGTGGCTGCAACCTGTTTTGAACACAGCATGGTGGCAGCAGTTTGTGAATACGGCTTCTTTAATAAGGACACGGGGAGTCCATACCGAGTAAAATAAAAAAAGTTTTATTTACAATACGATATATACACAGCCCAGTAGATCCCCATCAGGTTCTTCTCTCTCTGGTCGGTGCCTTACTGCCGATCTCTTATACATTGGTTAATAAAGAACCCCTGCCCCCTAGCGGGGGAGCTCATACTCCACAAGGACCACGGGAAGATAATCATTCCCACCCCATAGGTCCCATGTGGGCTATTACAGCTTGCTTCACCATCTTCCCTGCTCTTTTTCAGCATCAACATGGCCTATGGTATGGTGGGGTTGTTTCTTATCAGGGGCCTCGATAGGCTGAGAGATAATTGCTGTCAGTATAGGCTTTTGGAGTTCCCAGTCACTCCCTGATCCATTGCCTGGAGCTAGGCTGTAGTGTTGGGAGGCTAGGACACTAGTCTGATGTTCTTCAGGCCAGCTATGTCAGGGTGTGTGGGGCAGTTCTCTACGAAAATGACAATCATCCTCTTCATAGAATCTTAGAGTCCCTACAGTGACGAAGTAGACCATTTGGTCCTTTGAGTCTGCACCGACCCTTCAAAAGACTACACTACCGAGACCCAGCCCCCTACCCTATCCCTGTAATCCCACCTAACCTTTGGACACTAAGAGACAAATTAGAATGGCCAATCCACCTAACCTGCACATCTTTAGATTGTGGGAGGAAGCCGGAGCAACCGGAGGAAACCCATGCACACACAGGGAGAATTTCAAAGTCCACCCAGACAGTCATCCAAGGCTGGAATCAAACCCGGGTCCCAGGTGCTTTGAGGCAGCAGTGCCAACCACTGTGCCACCGTGCCCTCCCTTTGTTCTACGTATGACTATAACCAGTAGAGTTTTCCCCCGATTCCAATTGATTCTACTTTTGTTAGGGCTCCTTGATGCCAGATTCAAACAAATTCTGCCTTGTCAAAAGCAGTCACTCTCACCTCACCTCTGGAGTTCAGCTCTTTTGCCCATGTTTGAATAAAGGCTGTCAGGAGGTCCAGCGTTGAGTGATTCTGGCGGAACCCGAACTGAGTATCAGTGAGCACGTTATTGCGATGTAAGAGTCCTTCCTGTTTGTTCCTGTTTATTCTCTTATTTTCCCTTTCTCTTATTTCTGCTGTTTTAAACTGGTGATTTGAGATTGGCTGCCCTCAGTGATGACTCGGTCTGATTAATATGGCTGGTGTCCAACGAATTGGCCCAGAAGGCTGTGATCTGCCCGGTAACAGGTAGTGATTGGGTATTATCCTTCTGGAATGTTTGTTGGAGCCACGAGGGAACATTTTAGTTTCGCTTTAAGTTCTGCAATCTGGGTCGGGGATTTCAACTAATTCTCTCCCAAAAGACCCTGATAAATTCTCTTCATAATGCCACTATGTGAACTTATACTCTCTCTAGTAAGCCTCGGTGCAATTCTCTCAAGACCGCAAAGACGAAGTTAAACCATGGGCTGGAAGCAGAGTTTGATGTGAGGCAAAATGTCTCAAGGGTGGCATGGTAGCATAATGGTTAACACAGCACCAGGGTCCCAGGTTCGATTCCCGGCTTGAGTCACTGTCTGTGCGGAGTCTGTAGGTTCTCCCAGTGTCTGCGTGGGTTTCCTCCGGGTGATCCGGTTTCCTCCCACAAGTCCTGAAAGACATACTTGTTAGGTGAATTGGACATTTTGAATTCTCCCTCTGTGTACCCAAACAGGCGCCGGAGTGTGGCGATTAGGGGCTTTTCACAGTAACTTCATTGTAGTGTTAATGTAAGCCTACTTGTGACACTAATAAAGATTATTTTTAAAAAAGAAATTGACGTGAATGTGAACCTTTGAGTTGAAGGCCTTGTTTAATAAAAACCAAAGTGTATCTCCAGAAGAAAGCATGTTCCCTGTGAGTACTGAATGAATGACACTTCAAGGAAGATCATCACTAGCTGTAAACCAGAAGCTTTTATGAACCAGAGCGCTGTGAGGAAACCACCATTTGAAGCAAAGACTCTTATCTTTTGATTTTAACTCTTATTATTTTCACCCTTTCCCTCCCCCCCACACTCTGTGTTTGGCTGACATATGTTTGTGGGTGGAGGAAGTGACAGTTAAAGGGGGTAGAAGGTTATTTTGTTGTTATTCAGTTACATTCACTGTATATTTCAGCATTAATCGTCTCATAAATGAACAGTAATTGTGCTTCAGCTTACAAACCTGGTGACCATAATTATTGGAGAGCCAAGGGCCAAAGGTTTCAGGTATTTGTACAGGAATTATTGCTTTATTCACTTGTGTTGTGACTAGGGGCCTGTGAGGCTGGAATTGACTGTGCACTGACTCAAGGCATTGTAACAGCTAAGTAAGTTCCATTTAATAGCACTGTTGATGACCACTTCAACACTTTATTGATGAATGAGAGTAGACTGATAGGAATATGTCCTGCTGTTTGTGTATAGAATATGCCTGGGCAATTTGCCACACTGCCAGGTAGATACCTGTGCTGTAGCTGTACTGGAACAGCTTGGCTAGGTGTGTAGCTAATTCTGGAGCACAAGTCTTCAGTACAATTGTCGGAATATTGTCAGGGCTCATAGCCTTTGCAGTGTCCACTGCTTTCAGCCATTCCTTAATATCTCATGGAGTGAATTAAATTGTGTTCAGTGAAGACTGACATCTGTGATGCTGGAGACCTCTGGAGGAGGCTGAGATGGATCACCCTCCTGGCACTCCTGGCTGAAGATTGCTGCAAATGCCTCAGCCTTGTCTTTTGTCAGGTTTGATCCCCTGGCTTTATGGTAATAGCAGAGTGGGGGATATGCCGGGCCATTATGCTACAGATTGTGACTGATTACAATTCTGCCATTGCTGATGGTCAACAACACCTCATGGATGCCCAGTCTTCAGTTGCTAGATCTGATCTGAATCTATCCCATTTAGCATGGTGGTAGTGACACAGCACGATGGATAGTATCCTCAATGTGAAGACAGGACGTTGTTTCCCCAAGGACTGCGTGGTGGTCACTCCTTCCAATACTGCCATGGACAGATGTATCAGTGGCAGAGAGGTTGATGAGGATGAGATCTAGTATGTTTTTCTCTCTTGTTGGTTTCCTCCCCAGGCGTAAAAGGAGGATGACTTTTCCTTCAATCCAGCAGCAATGTCCTTTAGGATCCGGCCAGCTTGGTCAGTCGTGACGCTCTAGAGGCACTCTTGGTGATAGACATTGAAGTCCCTCACCCAGAGTACATTTTGTGCTCTTGCCATTCTCAGTGCTTCCTGCGAGTGATATTCAACATGGAGTAGTATTTAATCATCAGCTAATGGTGGACGGTACATAGTAATCAGCAGGATTACTTGCCCATGTTTAACCTGAAACCATGAGATTTCATGGGGTCAGGAGTCGATGTTAAGGATTCCCAGGGCAACTCCCTTCTGACTGTACACCACTGTGCCACCACCTCTGCTGGGTCTGTCCTGCTGGTGAGACAGGACATACCCAGGTCTAGTGATAATGGTGTCCGGGACATTCTTTATAAGGTATGATTCTGTGAGTATGACTATGTCAGGCTGTTGCTTGACTAGTTTGTAAGACAGTTCTCCCAACTTTGGCACAAGACCCCAGATGTTAGTAAGGAGGACATTGCAGTGTTGGTAGGGTTTGGTTGGCCATTGTTGTTTCCAGTGCCTAGGTTGATGCCGGGTGGTCAATGCCAGATAGCCCGTCCGGTTCCTTTCACTTTTATTGACTTTGTAGCAGTTTGATACAACTGAGTGGCTTGCGAGGCCGTTTCAGAGGCATTTAAGAGTCAACCACATTGCTGTGAATTATGATGAGGACATCAGGTTTCCCTTTAGTGAACCAGCTGTTGTTTTTTTACGACAATCGACAATAGTTTCATGGTCATCATTAGACTTTTAATTCTAGATATTTATTGGATTTAATTTCCACCATCTGCTGTGGCGGGATTTGAACCTGGATCCCCAGAGTATTACCCTGGATCTCTGGGTCATCAGTCTAGTGACAATACCACTACACCACCAACTCCACATATCTCATGGTGGTTTGCTATGCTCTGCACAACCTAGTGCTACAGAGGGGCGGGCAACTGAAAACTCAGATAACGCTAAATATGGTTGCAAATCTTCGAAACAGCCTGCAGAGAACTGCGGATGATCTCTCGTTAAACATGTTCACGATTAGAGATCAACAGGTTTTCTTTGTACTTAAGGTAATCAAAGAAGATGAGGATAAAGCCACCAAGAGGAGTTATGGTCAGAAATCAGTCATGTTCTTGTTGAATTACGAAGCAGGCAGAAAGGGCCAGTTGGCCAACTCCTGCTCACATTTTTTATGTTCTTAGGTTAACTCTTTAAAAAAACTTAGAGTCCCCAATTAATTTTTTCCAATTTAGAGGCAATTTAGCGTGGCCAATCCACCAACCCTGCACGCAAAGACAGGGAGAATGTGCAAACTCCACACAGACAGTGACCCAGAGCCGGGATAGAACCTGGGACCTCGGCCCCATGAGGCAGCAGTGCTGCCTTGTTCTTAGGTCAGCTCTATCAGCCAACTTGCTTCGATACTTTTTATTGGTTGTATCCTGGCATCCCAATATCATGAAGACAGAGAAATTGGAAACATTATACATGTGTGTGAAGAACAATCCAAATAGTCACATGATTTGCACACAAAGCTTTCTATTTTCTCATTTTAGGTACGTTACTGTCCAAAAACCGAATTCATTACATTCTTACCAGGTTTGGGATGCAAATTATCTTCCACTTTTTGGCAAAACAGGTTCACTGTATCAATTAGTGAAGCCTGGTCTTTGTCTAAGAACATTGAAAACCATACTTGTTAGTCATGGTTTGACTGAAATGCTGACTGACGTGTTTGTGTGTGTACATGTGTGTACCTATATATTCTTGTGACAATTTCCTGATGAGTGTTGTCCTTTTCCCAGGATCGTCACCATGATGTGTTGGAGGGGCTTGCGTGTTCCAATTAACCCGAGAGCGATGCCGTCCGGGGCTTTCGTTCCTGGTGAGGCCACCCCTGAAGGGAAGGTTGAGGGCGAAAAAGAAGGATCCAAGAAGTACTCAACAGCAGAACAGGCGGAGGAGGGCGGTGGCCCCAACTGAAGAAGGCTGAAATGGGCAAGTGGCCCCATTCGTCATGGTTCGCCAGGCCGCTGAATCCGGCCACAAACTGCTGAGACCGTGTGGAACCCGGCTGTGCATTGGATCACCGGAGATTCTCTTCCAGCTCTCCGTTGGTCAATGGTCTAACGGGGGCCAAGGGCAAAGGTATAAGGATACTCTCAATGCAAGGAGGCATTAAAGCCACTAACTGGGAGGAGAAGGCTCTGGACCGCTTAGCATGGTTCTACTTGGTCCAATAGGTCTCAAGCAGATTTGAGGCTCAGCGACTTAATAGCAAGGCAGAACGGCGGCAGTGGAGGGAAGTCAACCTGGGGCTGCAAATTCCTCTCCGCATTTGCAACAACATTCCCCCACTGTAGAATCAGACTGTTCAGTCATCTGAAGATTCACAAAACTTGAGTGAAGTCATGCTTTTTATCAAGGGACCGCTGATGACTATGACCTATACATTCTTGTGATGATTTCCTGGATGTGTGATTCCTGAACTCAGTTAATCTGATGATGTGCTATCCACAAGGCTACTGGGCAGCACAATTGCTTCACAGCTCCAGGGTCCCAGGTTCGATTCCGGCTTGGGTCACTGTCTGTGCGGAGTCTGCACATCCTCCCCGTGTGTGCATGGGTTTCCTCCGGGTGCTCCGGTTTCCTCCCACAGTCCAAAGATGTGCAGGTTAGGTGGATTGGCCATGATAAATTGCCCTTCGTGTCCAAAATTGCCCTTAGTGTTGGGTGGGGTTACTGGGTTATGGGGATAGGGTGGCGGTGTTGACCTTGGGTAGGGTGCTCTTTCCAAGAGCCGATGCAGACTCGATGGGCCGAATGGCCTCCTTCTGCACTGTAAATTCTATGAAATCTATGATGATGACAGTTAGATGTGGTGATGTTTCCAAGTGTCCTAGAAGATATGGACACCTAACCTTAACTTTTGGATTGTAAGATTAATTTGACGCAGTACTGGCACTAGTAGAATTAGACAAAACATGGCTTTTGGAAGTAGTTGTAATGAAATGATGTCAACACACAAACAGGCACAGAAATAAAATGAGCGAAACATCGTAGATGATATACTGATTACTAGTAAAGCTGTAATGTTGATTTCAATTTGTTATTTTCTGTATGAAAAGTCTACAATCAGGCAAAAAGGGATTGAAGTGTTTCAGAGATTAGTTTTTCAACAATATCCGTCAGTTTGATTGATACTCAAAACACATAAAATTGTAGAGACAATTCCGGTTGAACAGGATTCGAATAGAATTCAAGGTCAAATGATATAGAAACGAATGTGGGCTACATGGATCTCGGTAGAAAGACTAAACAGTGGACAATAGAGATTCAGTATGTTTTGGTATTTTCTTTGCTTTCTATGTACTCAGCTGCTTTCCTGCTGTATTCTTAGAGCAATGAAACCCTGATACGCGTGAATTCCGGTTCCACCTCACTTGCAGTTAATAAGTCTTATCAGGCTCATGACATGGAGGAGAGGCAAAGTACTTTCTTAGCTGTGACAGAACCAGCCAATAAGTAGGCCGTTTGGAGTATTTGTGGTTTTTTTTTAGACTCACATAAAACATTAAAACGGCATTATTTTCAGATTCCTCTACCTTTGCCAGGTTGGTCTATCTAAAGGTTCATTTTAATGCGCCCCATTTGAGCAGCAGAGTGGAGCAAATGTGCAATGTGTGTCAAACAAACGTTGGTGGTTTGTAGTCCTCACGTTTACCAGACCCAAAATAGCTTCTGGCTAGCTCCACAAGCTTATTAAACAAGTTGTTTAATATTCAAAACCACATCTGAATCAGATTTCTATCCTGGTTTAATTTACATTATTTTTAAACATTATAAATATATTTGCAGTTCACACATTTATGAAGTTATAAATATAAAAATTTCATTTTAAAGGCATTTATGGTGCTACCATAATGTAAAGTTTCAATTAATCTCTTTAGTATTGAACCTTGCCCGAGTTGGCATCATGACTTTCATAATACACACATATATCAATGCATTCTGTCAATGGCAAATTGGCTGACCTCCCCAAGGGTACATTTAGGTACTATGAGAAGAATCTAACAGACGGGTTTTTCATCCCCACTCCAAATAATGTGGCTAAATTTGGTAATGGCCAATTACCCAAGAAAGGCCAGATGTGCAGGCCAGTTAAGATAAAGTTTAAAGCAGCATTGTCCAGCTCAGAGAGCTATTCCAGCTACTGCTAGCTATGTGGTCTGCTCCTACTATGAAATTAAATTAAATAAAATATTGCATTTTACAATATCCGTAGTGGCATTAGACCTGACTTATTTCAGTGTTGTATTCTTCATACACGCTTACAATTTAAAGCACTTCCTTCTGTTTATTATTAGAGATAGAGGCCATGATATTTTCCCATCGATTTGCCAGTGTATTTAGCAGTCTCAACCCATCCAAAGCCCAGACCTCAGTTAGGATTAGGAAGGAAAGTTAGGTGGAACTTCTGATAGAGAGTGGAATTGACAGCGGAGCGTTTACACTTTTGGGGGTCCCATGCTCTCCCTTTTTGGGGTGGTCCCCAATGACATCAAGCCCTCCCCCCCACTGAGGTTGAGCCCCGCCCACATTGATATCACGCCCCACACCAAGCTATGATTTATAACTCCTGGACCACATCAAAGACAGTTACGTGCTCTCACTTTTTCTTTTTCTCTGCAGAAACCACTTAACTGTCCTTGATGTGGGGGACTGGTAGGGGTTTCTCTTATGGGGAATCTCTGATGGGGGACTCTCTTATGGGGGTCTCTGTAATTGGGGATCTCTGATGGGTGTCTCTCTTATGGAGGCATCTGGTGGGAGGTTGTTGGAGGAGTGTTGGGTCAGCCTCACACTGAGGGGGGGGGGGGGGGGGGCTGCATAAATTTGCATGGCAAGGGATTTGTGTTCCCAGCAAGAGTACAAACCAATAGTGATTCATCCCCGGCGGGGATCACCATTATAGTCTCCCACGCAGAGATTTCTGCCCTATATCTTCGACACCAAAGAAACATATTTGTTTAATGTCTCCCTCCCCCACCACCCCTCTTGTCCTTGGCACATCTGGTGGGCAGCGGGCAGAACAGGGCAGCACCATGCCACCTGGGACACTCGTGAAGCAGCCGGGCCAATGCAGGCCCGGTCACCCCAGAAGAAGGCCTTTAACGGGAACCCAGGTCACAGGGCAGGAATCACAGTGGCCGCCCCCACCCCTACTGTACCATCTGAGGATCAAGCTAGATGTAGCGTTAAGGCCCGTAAGGTCAGAAAGTTAGACATCAGTTAAGTAGGCATGGGCGCAGGGCACAGTTTAGCAATAGGTGCTAGGGCACATACCAGTATTTTTGTTGTCACATTAAACACCTGTTCACATTGTTACAACATGCCTCGGTGCTCTGTCAGATGTGTGTGAGGGGTGGGCTGGTCTGGGCTGGCCAGGGAGGGGGTGCGGGGAAATGGAAACAGGTAGACATTGTGGGTGGCCTGGGCTCTCCACTCTTCCCCCCCTCCCCCCCCCCACCCCCACCCATCCCCACCACCATCACTCCAGGGATTCGATCGGACAGTGTGATGGAACGGCCAGCTCTCCTGCAGGTACCACCCAGGTGGAAGGTGGATGGTGCTGCCGTGGGCAAGAGTCAGACGTTGTTGAACCATGTGGACCATCAGAGATCATCGTAGAGCAGGTGGTCATCATCCTCCATCCCATGGACCAGGCCAGCTGTTGCTGCTAACCCAGGACCCCCACCCCATCGTGCGGCAGGTATGTATCATGGAGGGCACTGCAGGGGGGGTGGGGGGTTGCCGGGGGTGAGTGGGCGCGGGGTGTGATGTGATGTCAGTGCCCCTGGCCAGCGCCTGCCCTGCCATCCACTCCCCCCCAGTCGGTGAGCCTGGAGGCGATCAGGGTGTCCCGCTCGCGTTGGCCCTGGCGCGGGGGGATCTGGCCAGGAGCACGGCACCACATCCCCCACCCAAACCACCCCCACACCCCCCTGGCAACTGCTCCACCTGCAACCCCATCCGTGATACATACCCTTCCACTCAACGCCTGGAAGGACCACATTGCATAAAAGTTTAGGGGACCATCATCTTGACAGCCACAAGGAGCGGGAATCCTCCCCAATACCCCGCGGTGCCAGGTGCGCCATGATCTGGCAGATATGTCGCACTGTTTCCCTGTTCAGCCGGAGTCTTCGACAACTTGCCCGGCAGGTCCTTGAATGACAGGCCCTCTATGCTCACACAGGGCCTTATGCAATGCCTCCTTGGTACCTCCTCCTCCTCAGCCTCTTTGGTGGCCGGCTCACCCCCAGAACTGCGGCAACTAGCAGGAAGGCCACCATTGCTGGTTTCAGGGGCCGATGCTCTGTCCCCTGAAAAGCGGCGTGCTCTAGGAGTACACTGCGGGCTGCATCTACGCCCTCCTTACGTTGGCTGAGGGCCGCTCCGCGATTCTCTGTCCCCCGACCCACGCCGTCGGGAGCTGGTTCCTCACCCGTCAGGAACTCAGCGTGGTGGCTGCGGACTCAGTCCAGCGCCGCCATAGTCACGGAAGGGCTGACCGGCGGGTGGGTGGAGGTATTATACGGGGCTGCGAGCACTGTGGTGGGGCGGATCCGGGGCAAGCAAGCCAGTTGAAGGGGGCAACTATTTTTGCGGGCCGGGTCTGCCATGAAGCACCGCATGGCCACCGTCGTGCACACGTGGCCATGGACCCGGCAATTCTGCAGGCCGTATCGGCAGCTAATGATGGGGGCTCTACGCTTCCTGACTGATAGCAGCGCCCCCCCCCCCCCCCCCCCCCCGAGCAGGGTGGCCAGTTTGCACCTGCTTTCCAGGCGTAAAACACCACCGTTTTCACGCCGGCGTGCAACCTTAGTGTCCAGAACGGAGAATCCAGCCCAAGATTCTTTTTAAAAACATGACGACTTCAGTCACACACACCCTAACCCAGGCTGTTAACCCTTAAATTGCCAAATGATTATACTCCAATTCGTCACATTCTTAACCCATGCTTAATCCTCAAATAGCCAACAGTAATTGTTACTTAATAGTAATCTGTTAAAATATTGATAGTTTTCAACTGAAATTATCCTTTCCCTGTCAAGGCATCCTTGGAATAATACTGGAAAAATTGTTAATCCCATGTTGAATGGGTTGTCAAACCTGTGAAGTACCAGTATGAGGACACTGACGACTGATTAATATGGATTGTTCAAGGCCTTTGTGTCAGTCAGCAGTCCATGCAAGTTTTATATTTGTTTCTGTCAGTCAATTTAAGGGTGAGACCATTGAAAACAGCCACATTACGAGGCTGCATCTAGAAAACTGCATACCACAGTCATATCTACAAACACAAAATAGCTTCTCACTATCTCCACTTATCTAGGGTCAGTTACTGCATAATTTCTTCTCTAAAAACCAAATAGCTCAGTTGTCGTACACAATCAGTTTTATTTCTGGCTTTAACGTTTGCTCAAATTACTTTATTCTCTTCACTAAGAGATTGCCAAAGTAAACTGACATCCAAACCAGATAGATTTTGTGAATTTGAAATATATGCCTGAAGGATAGTGGGCGGGATTCTCCCATCGGGCAGCTAAGTGCCGACGCGGAGTAAAACCGGGAGTATTTTACTCCCGCGTCGGCACCCGTTCCGGGACCCCATTCTGCAGCCCAAAGGGGGCTAGGTCGGCGCTGGAGCGGCCTATGCCGCTCCAGCTGCCGATCCAGGCCTGAACCCGGTGCTGCGGGTTGGCGCAGTTGGGCCGGCGCCAACTAACGCATGCGCAACGGCCTTCTTCCCCGCGCTGGCCCCGATGCAAAATGGCACAGGGCTACAGGAGCCAGCGCGGGGGAAAGGAGGCCAGGGGACAGAGAGGCCGGCCCGCCGATTGGTGGGCCCCGATCGCAGGCCAGGCCATTACTGAGGGCCCCCCGGGGTCGGACCCCCCCCCCCCCCCCACCACAGGCCGCCCCCGGACCCTTCAACGTCGAGGTCCCGCCAGCTCAGAGGATGTTAGAACAGTGCCGGCGGGACTCGGCTTTTTGATGATGGCCTCGGCCCATTCGGGCCGGAGAATTGGCGCATACCCTGTCCGGCGGCGCGCCGACCACGCTGGCGCCGATGGCGGTGATTCTCCGCACTGCGGAGAATTGCGTCCCGGCGTTGGGGAGGCGTGGCGCGATTCGTGCGGCGCCGTGTCGATTCTCCAACCCGGCAGGGGATTGGAGAATTCCGCCCACTATTCCTCAAGTTGCAAATGTTTGCCAGCGTAGTACAGTTGCATTTCTGAGGAGCTTCTACCACCTGCCCAGCATCGGATAAGATCCAGGAAAATCCTAGTGAAATGGCGAAACTGGATGGCTTAATGGATGCAGAATTGTGACCCTTTAATTAAGCTGATATCCAAGTCCAAATCTGAAGAAGTGCTGCATTTTTAGAGGTTTTGGACAAAATAACTTAGCTAAAATCTGATATGCCAGTTGTGAAATACATGACATAATATGATCGAACCTATTGTAATACTCCTATCCATACTTAGATTGGTGTATTATAGATTTGACATTACAACTTGTGGGAAGTGGCATAAGTGGTCAGGAACTCAAGGAAAGTCTTCCTCCTCCATTGTACTCGCCATGATGTACAAGATGCAGCAAGACCTAGAGAATATCTGACAAATGCCAAGTAACATCTGCATCACACAAGTGCCAGGCAATGATCATCTTCAACAAGAGAGAACCTAACCATCACCACTTGATATCAAAACCCTGGGTAGTACCATTGATCAGAAGTTGAACTGGACTAGCCATATAAATACTGTGGCGACAAGAACAGGTCAGAGGTTAGGAATTCTGCAGCGTGTAACTCACCTCCTGACTCCCTAAACCCTGTACATGATCGATAAGGCACATGTCAGGATGGAATACTCCCCACTTGAGCACCATTCAAGGAGCTCGACACAATCCAGGGAAAAGTAGCTCGCTTGATTGGCACCCCTTCCGCAAACGTTCACTCCCTGAACCACCGACACACAGTGACTCATGATGCACTGCAGAAGCTCCTCAGACAGCACATTCCAGACATACGACCACTACCATCTCGAAGAGCAAGGACAGCTGACACACGGGAACACCACCACCTGGAGTTCCTCTCAGAAATATATTGCCTTTTCTTCATTGTTGCCTGGTCAAAGTCTTGGAACTCACTCCCTAACTGCACTGTATATGTACCTGCACCTCATGGACTGCAGTGGTTCAAGAAGGCAGTTCAACATTACCTTTTCAAGGACAATTAGGGATGGGTAATAAATGCTGCTGTAACCAACAATGCCCACAACGCATGAATGAATTAAAAAAAAATATATATATATATCAACTCAAATTTTTATTTTGTACTCCTGGCAGGTGTAGCTATCTACTGGTTTCTCCCCTTCCTATTTTTGTAACATCCTGCAGCCTGACAACTTCCTGAGAGCTCTTCATTCCTCCAATTCAAACCTCTTGTGTATCCCCTATTTTTATTGACCCACCACTGGCAGCATTGCCTTCAGTTGTCTAGGCTCCTGTGTGTAGAATCTCTTTCCTAAATCTCCCATGCCTTTCCTCTGTTCCGTTAAGACACTCCTTAAATCATATCTTTTTTTAAAATCTGTACTGATATCTGTTGATACAGCTCAGTGTCAAATCTTGCCTAAGAGTGCTTAGCACCTTGGACATTCTACTGTTTCAAGGCAAGTTGTTGTTGTTAAATTTGGAAAATGACTGCCTAATTTATTCAAATCCCAAATATGAGACATAACCAGGGTTGAGTGAGTGCAGAAGGACTCATATTGCATCAATCACCTGGGTTTGATTTACATTCAATGATTGCCTTGGCTCGTTCTTCCCACAGGCTGGAAAATTAATGTGAGCCATTTGCCTGCAAAACCACAACAGCAATAAAGCAGCATAATAACATATAGTATATATTTTTAAATATTTGTGTGATGTGGATGGATGTATAATAATACATCATATGAATAGGAAATTAGGTGTTGTTAAAATACTTTAAAAAATATTATTATTTAATAAACACCTGTAGGTTTCAGACAAGCTCTCCATATTCCCTGGTGACAGAAACACAGTGAAACGCCTCTCCTCCATTCACAATGCAGTGTAATCAGGCCCTTATCCCATTCACACCCACACACATGCCCCTCTTTCCCACACCCTCTGCCACACACATGCCCCTCTTCCCCTCCTGCCTTACACTCAGCCCCTCTCATTCACTCAGCAGCCCCTTTTCCCCATATCCCTCCATTCCACTCACTCAGTAGCCTCTTAAGCCTCAGTGCAGGGCCCCACTCACCCACACACCATCCCCCTTTCACAACCTCCCCGCCCCCAGACAATCAATCGCTCAGCGGCCCTTCCTCTTCCCCACTTTTGGTTTAGTTGTCGGTGCCTGCGAAGTAGGGTCACTATCCTGGAGCAAGGAGCCTGTACAGACGTACACAGCAGCAGGAACAGCACAGTTTGAAGCCACTACTCACCTTCCTGGCTCATCTGAAGGGCCTGCAGGTTTTTTCTGCACTATAGAACATAGAACAGTACACAGCATGATGGCCTCTGTCTGAGCCAAGCCGGCGCAGACACATCTCCGACCCACTGGAACTCACTGCCAAAATTGCCTTCTGCAGGTAAAGAGCACTTTGGGCTCGCCGTACACCCCTTGGTGGCATAAATCCAATGGGTCTAAGTCCCCCAGATCCTCCAGACTGGATAGTCTCCTCTTTACAGTCACCATTGTTGCTTCCAGGAGGGAGAGTTCCTGACCGCAAATATGATCCTAATGACCTTACTGGGCGTTGCCATCCACAATTTTGGAAATAAGTGTCGACTTTGCTCGCTTATCTTGATGCATTGGTAAATCTAGTAAAGTTAATGAAGCTAACATTGAGAAAGTATGAACAATTGATTAACCAAATCCCATCATTTATGGTTGTGGAGAGGGTTCATATCCCATTAATCATCATCTTTTACTTTTACTTTTCTGTCCATGAACAGTATGCCCTCCCTGGGGTGTATATTCTGCCAAGAGTTTTTATTTAACCGTGCATGGTTAACAAGATATTACAATCACTCGGTTAGATTATAATCATTAGGCTGCTACATTCTGTGTTGATGGAAGACAAGAGGTGATTCAAAACTCTTCTCAGTGATTCACTTTGGTTAATTGATTTCTAGCCCTTACCAATTTTACAGACCTGCAGTACCATGCTTAAATAAACTAAGACATCTTGGACAGTCCAGTCATGATCCCCTATCTGAATCAACATTGTAAAAATAATCTTGCCGCTGAGAGAGAATGTTTTCTGCAGCTTTGGGAGTTAACCCTTCAAGATTTGATTTTACAATTATAATTTTATCAGCATAACTTTTAAAAACCTCCTGAACCCCCCCATAGAGCTAAAACCTATAATGCTACACTAACGGGTAAAAAGGGTTTGCTACCTCTGAACTGGATCAGCTGTGTCAATTCATGAGGCTGAACTCATAGATACTTGAGTTTAAGTAGCAAGATGTAGGTAGATTTGTTTAACAACTCTGATAGTAAAGCAACTCAGGAAATGAAAGGAGGTCACATCCGCTGCACATTCTGAACATCTTGGGTCCAAGTTTACAAAATCAGACATCGTAAAGCTGCGGAAATTCTTGCCATGGCTCTAAGGAAGCAAGAGATAACCAAGTCTGGTCAGGGGGCCACACGGGAGAAATGGTAGATAGAGGATAGAGCTGCAAGGCCAGTACATCACAGAAATAAAGATTACAGCAATAAACATCTTTGTGGAGAATACAACTGATTTAATCGGCCATTCTTAGATTTTTATACTTGGCAATATATAATTATTTCTCGGCCTAGAAATAATTCACCTGATGAAGGAGCTGTACTCCGAAAGCCAGTGATTCGAAACAAACCTGCTGGACTTTAACCTGGTGTTGTCAGACATCTTACTGTGCTCACCCCAGTCTAACACCGGTATCGCCACATCATAGAAAAAAATTGTTGTTGAAAATTTATTATCTTATTCCTATTCTGAGGTAATCCTTCAGTGATTGTTAAAATCAGTAAGCGCTATTCTTAAGTAAGTGTTTATAATGCAAACAAAGATTTCATAACTTAAATTTTAACTGCAGCTTTAGAGCGGCACAGTAGCACAGTGGTTAGCACTGTTGCTTCACAGCACCAGGGACCCAGGTTCAAATCCCGGTTTGGGTCACTGTCTGTGCTGAGTCTACATGTTCTCCCCGTGTATGCGTGGATTTCCGCCGGGTGCTCTGGTTTCCTCCCACAAGTCCCAAAAGATGTGCTTGTTCGGTGAATTGGACATTCTGAATTCTCCCTCAGTGTACCCGAACAGGCGCTGGATAGTGGCGACTAGGGGATTTTCACAGTAACTTCATTGCAGTGTTAATGTCAGCCTACTTGTGACACAAATAAAAAGATTACACCCTCCACCATTCCAGAGACACTCACCTCGGTTGGGCACTTTAATGAAGAGGCTCTTTTCTTAACTTACATATCGTATGCTTGAGGATAGAATGGTGTACTAATCTTAATGGAAGGTAGACAACAAGATTTCATTTTAATTGTATGAACCATTTTTTGATGTCTATTATCATGATTAATATTAAGACCATCTCTTTTTGTTCTCAATCTACCCATACACCACACAATCATAAACTACTACTTGAGTAAAACTGGATTTGCATCTCCAGGGTCCTCAGTAGTTTCATTGATTGTAAGCTCTTCTTTCAGCTCCTTTGATGGTTCTGGCAGCCTACCTTGACCTTAAGCATCTATGTTCAGCCCATCACCTCAAAGTGATATCCATAAAGTTATGCAAGATTTGAATTTTCTTGGAGTTTCTCTCGCTCCACTGCTGTAATCTCAGTGAGAGGTCACTTTAACTCAGTTAATGAACCTTCTGAATTTGCGGCAGTTGAAGAGAAGTCACACAGAAATTCATCACCATGGATGTACAACGACTCATGATACTTTCTTTCAATCCATGGAGATTCTATAAAACATTCCTCCTAACCTAAAAGGCTCTGGGCTGGATTCTCCATTTCTGAGAACGGCGCAGGATTTGTGGACTTTCACAAAAGCAAAACGGGCACCACACCTGGACCGATTAAATTAAGGGACAGGCAACGGCGCCATGTGGAACACAATCGATTCCAATAAGAAAGAGTGTGGGATTCACCAGTTTCGTGATTGACACTCAGGAGGCTAACAAGCTGCAGCCACATATAAACACTTCACTCCCCACACGCACTATCCCAGCCAACAAGATGGCAGCAAGGCGGCATTTCATAGACGGCGAGCTGAAGACCCTCCTGGACGCGGTAGAGGCGGGAAGGAGGTTGCCAGCCGCCACTAAACATCACGCCTGGGCGCAAGTGGCAGTCAGTCAGCGCCGTGGGCAACACGTCCGGACCGGCCAGCAGTGCTGCAAAAACTGCAAGACCTCCTCAGGGTGAGTAGGCAACACTGTGCCCCTGGCACCAACCCTCGTCCCACACTCCCGTAACGCTACACCCCCTCATCAGGTGGGTGGCTGAACCCACACCCTGCACCACATGCCAGCACCCATACCAACTGCCCTGGCTGGGTGCCTTGGCCACTGAGGCCACCAGATACCCACCGCCTGGGCTGCATATTGGACTGTCGAACACTATCGTTTTCCATTTGCCCCCCCGCCCAGGAGAAGGCCGCTGGGAGCGGGAGAAAACTGGGGGGGTGACCGCGGGACCTGTGGCCCCTCACCGTGGCAGAGCAGAGAGCCCTGGACGTAGTCGGTGGCCTGGAAGAAAGGGAAGCCACCGGGGTGGAGTTTGGCTGCGCACAACAAAGCGAGAGCCTGCTGAGTTGTGGTTCCCTGTAACGCATGTGTCAGCCTCCCCCACCCCCCCAACACCGACCCACACCCCACCTTCACTCCTACCTCACCCTGCACCACCCTCACCCCCACCCTCACCCTACACCATCGTCATCCTCACCACCATCACCCTGTCTCCAACACCCTCCACCATCCCAGAGACACTCATCTCGGTTGTGCGCTTTAATAAAGGGGCTCCTGGGACACTACCTGGTGGGCACCACACAGCTGATCCGCTACATCACGGTGGAGGTAGGACCCCACTGCCCAGGCATCCTGGTGCGATCAGCTCACATTGAAGTGGATTTATTGAGCCACCTGGGCATATAGGGCCTCCATGATGGCGGGGATGCACCTGTGCCCCGAGGTCAGTGAGGTCTCAGACAGGTCTCCACTTGGAGCCTGGAAGGATCCCTGGGCCTAGACGTTCAGGGTGACCATCACCTTGACAGTCACCGGGAGCGGGTATCCTCCCCTATACCCCCCGGTGCCAGGTGAGTCATAATATGGCAGATAGTTTGCACTGTCTCCCTGCCCAGCCGGAGTCTTCAACAGCATGCCCGGTCCGGCAGGTCCTTGCATATCAGGCGCTTCCGGTACACAAGGCCTCATGTGGCGCCTCCCTTTTACCTCCTCCTCGGCCTGTTGGGCGGCCAGCTCTCCATCCTGGGTGGCTGCCTCCTGTTCCTTTGGGGCACGCTCCACTGCTGCACACTCCGCTGCTGCAGATTCTTCCTCCTTAAGCAGCCCCAGGGTGTACAGCTGCAGGGCATCCCCCAGGACTGCGGCGACTAGCAGGAACGCCACCATTGCTGGTTGTATTCCAATATCCGTTGTCTGCAGGGGATGAAAGGCCAACATGGTGCATAACCCCGTGCCAAACCAGATCCAACGGGCTACATGGCCACGGTTGGCACTGCAGGCTCCGCATTCCCCCCCCCCCCCCCCCCCCCCCAATCTCCCTGCCCCTGGCCCTGTCCATGCCCAACACTGAGGGAAGCCCTGGCCCTGGTGTCCATCCCTGCTGCCAGGGTTACTGTCAGCTGGTGCTGCCCTTGCCAGGTGTATGCTCCGTGACGCCAGCCTGGTGCTCCCTTAGGGGCTACAGTGGGCGTTGCCCTGGGTGCGGTGGTGGCGGCTGGTTGGGTGGTGGGGTGTATGGCAAAGGTGAGGTGTGGGGACACCCATACGCCAGTGTCACTCTGCAAAACCTGGGGCCAAGGAGGGTGGTCAGTGGGGTGCGCAGCAAGATGGCTGCCTTGCAGGCCGTGGTAATGGCAGTCCATACCTGGCGTCGCCCTAGTCCCATGGGGGGTCACCCCGGCCACACGGCCCTTTCCCCCGTCATACCTCCTCGGCCCTGGCAGGGCCTCCCCACCCCCCACTCCAGCCAGCCCAACCAGTGTCCGGCCCAGCGGCCCACAGTCGCACCTCTCCGTGTCCTACCTCCTCTCTCTCCTTCATCAGCCATGGCGTCGGTTTCACGATTTTTAAAAGCACAAGTGATCTGCGCCATCGGGAACTTGGCCCATCGGCGGTGGAGAATCGTGGAGGCCCCGGAGAATACCAGGCCATGCCTGCTATTGATATGCGGATTGTGTTTAGGGTACGTGCAATCCGGACCGCCTTGACGCCGCTGTCGAGGTGACGGAGAATTGCGATTTGGTGTCAAATCAGTGCTCGCTGCATTCTGCCGTCGGATCCGATCTCCGCCAAATCGCGTTTCGCAATTTCGCCGTCAGCAAAAGGAGTATCCCTGTCTCTTTGACATGATATTGTAAGAGGCTGATTGTATGTTTATTTTTGAATGCAATTACAAACTTCATCATGCTACAACAATATGACAAGCCAGGGATTGGGGAAACAATGTAATATTGAAATCTTTCATACCATGGCAACCATTTACAGAGAGTTTACTTGTTTATAGAGAAATGTTGGTAAATAGATAAGGCCCTGACTGATACAAAAGAAAAAACGAATTGGTCAGTTTAATCATGAAATTCCTTGGCTTGCAATCCCATGGTCATTCCAGGTCTGGAGCCAAAGATTCCCTCCAGCGCAGACGTTGTTGGAGTAGGGAGGCTTTACTGGAGAATATCTTATTAATGCAGGTCTCTGGCATGTTCTATGCATATGAAAACTTTTATCTTGCTGTGCGGAGGAGTTGCTGACACCTTCCCCCATAACCCCACAAATCTGTCTATTAGCCCCCTGAGTAAACAGGCAGACTTTCCAAATTGTGTAAAATAAATATTATTATTCTTGGGAGAATCTAAGCCATTTATGTGGCCTAGCTGTCATCAGTACCATGTAATGAGACCAAGCTCAACCAGATCATCACTATGTTCGGCTCCTCAGTAGCCTATAATTTATCACACTGCTTATCTGGTATTCAGTATTGGATTAAATTAACTATTGGCATGCCGCAAGCATTATCTTCATACCTTGCCACAACCTTTGTTTCCCAACCATTGATTCATTCCCCCCCTTGATCACTGTCTGAGACTGACCTGGACTGTTTGTAACTATATTCTATTTGACCCTGAACTGAGACTCTGACTCCATGGGCACAATTCAGCGATCCCGTTGTGCCCAGTGTGGATTTGGGCGCAATGGATGAGTCGCGCGAGAGCCCAAATTGAGCTCCGCGCTGGGCGCTGGGCTGCTTGCGAGTCACCCGACTCGCTCCAATCTGGATCTTGCCCTCGCTGAGTGAGATCCAGATCTGCATATTTAAATGGGCCATTATTCTCATTTAATTAACCAGTCGCTGGATTCACCCAGTGCCCATGACTCAACGGCCGTACCTACAAGGCGTCATTTAGTACTGGACCACACGAACATGGACGAAGCATAAAGGCACCATGGGGGGTCTCGGAGGCCATTGGAGACCCCAGGGTCAGGGACATGCAGAGTGGTACCCTGGCAAACCCCTGGCACCTGGGCACCTTGGCACTGCCAGCCTGGCACCTGCCTGGCACCTTGGAAATGCCACTTGGGCACCCTAGCAGTGCCCCACTGAAACTGACTGTGCCAGGCTGTCAGTACCAAGGTGCCCGGGTTCCAAGTTGACACTGCCAGGGGTCGGGTCTGGGGTGGTGGGCCTTGCCACTTGGAAGGGGCAAGGGGAGGTTGACCCAGGGACATTGATAAGGTAAGGGACTGTGGGGCGGGGTTCGATAAAGTAGTGGTGGGGCTGTCTGAAAGAGGGGGTGGAAAGATCGGGGCTGCTGGTCAAAATGGTGCCCCGATCTGCGAACAGCCATTCCACCTGGCAAGAGCAGCTCACCAGCAGGAAATCTCTCTAAATGCAGCCACGGAGGGAAGAAAGTCCCCAAGGCCAAACAAACCAGCAAAGTGCAGTTGAATAGCGGGGTGTTTCTCTGCCAAGAAGCGCCCAAAACGGACTTTAACATTTGTCTCTGAATCACATCCCATATCTCTTTGTCACCTAGAAGGCCTAATTCCATCTCATAATATAACCTGTCTCTGCCTCAGTCCAACTGCTGCTGCAAGTTCATCCATGTCTTTGTTACCTCCAAACTCAATTATGCCAATGGTTCCCTGGCTGGCCTCTCATTTCTTGCACCATCGATAAACCTGAGCTCACCAAAGATTTCCTGGGTCTCTACTAACCCTTACAAATGTATGGTCAGCCATAAAGCCTGCACTGACCTCCATTTGCCTCTGGTCCGTATGTTCAAATCACACCATAAGCTTCATGGGCAGGATTCTCCGATCCTGGGGCTAAGTGTTGATGATGTCGTAAACGGCGAAGAGCTTTACGACGGCGTCATCTGGCCGCTAGGATCAGCGATTCTGTGCTGCACAGGAGGCCAGCATGGCACTGGAGAGCCTCACGCTGCTCCAGCTGCCGATACGGGTGTCAGCATGGGTCCGTTCATGCGCGCCATGGCCGGGGCGTGTTCGCGCATGAGGGTGGGTTGCCGTCTCTGCGCCGGCCCCAATGCAACATGACGGAGACCTACAGGGGCCCGGCACGGTGGAACATAGGCCCCCACCGGGATAAGCCCGCCGCCAATTGGTAGGCCCCGATCACGGGCCAGGCCACCGTGGAGGCCTCCCCGGCGAGTCAGATCCCCCCTCCCCCCACCAGGCCGCCCCCCGCAGCCAGAACGCCGAGGTCCCGCTGGATAGGGCCACACGAGAACGACACAGGCGGGACTCGGCTGAACTCGGCCCATCGTGCGGGGAGAATCTCCGCGCTGGCGCCACTGGCACCGAATCTCCAGTGACCGAAGAATCGGGGGACCGGCGTTGGAGCGGCGTCACGTGATTGTCTCCCCCCCCCCCCCCCCACACGCCAATTCTCCGACCTAGTGCGGGGTTGGAGATTCCTGCCCCATATCTCTGTATGCTTCTTCAGCTCCACAATGCTCTAAAAACTTTGTATCCCTCCAATTCTGACCTCTGGTACATTGTGGCTATCCTTTGCCCTACCATTGTTGGCCATGCCTTCAATCTCAAGGTCCTTAGCACTAGCACTAAAATTCCTCAGGTCTCTCTGAACCTCAAACACTTCGCCCTCCTTTAAATGTCTCTTAAACATAACTTTTTCTCCAGATAACTCTCCTAATATTGGCCTATGTGATTAGGTCCAAAAATGTGTTTGATGATGCTTGTGAAACACCTTGGGACAATTTAACAATATTAAATGTGCTCTATAAATTCAGCTCAGAAGGAAAAAACAGTCAAATGGGGAAATAACAATACTGGTCTGAACTGGTCTTGTATACTTTAAAATGGAACACCAACAAAATGGGGAAATAAGAATACTGGTCCAAACTATTGTGACATCAGTGGTTTTGCGTGGAATCCCTCACTCAACTATTTTAACGATTTCAGGTTTCTGGTTTTTATGATCTTGTTAAAATATTGAACAAAAGATTTTCATATGAATAACATGATTGTTATCAAAATTCCAAAGTGCAATTTCAAACCTGGTGAAAATTCCTGATGGTTTCCCTTCCTCCCATTTTGTGAAGGAAAGTGAATTCTCAAGCATACTACATAATGAAACGGATACATAGCAAATCACAATGCATGCACTGTATAGAAAGTCCATATATTGAGACCCCAGGGTAACTTCTGACAGGAGCTTCACACACTCTGCTTGACGGGAGGCAGTAGACAGAGTAAATGTTGTGTGAAACAACCAAAAGGATATGGCCACCGATGAGGTAGCTAATATTTCACTGTATTAAGTAGATGTGCAAATTATGCATGTCGCAAAGAGTTTCCTTTGACCCAGTTAAATCCGGACAGAGATTATAGCCTAAGCCCTTGGAGAACAGCTGCTTCCAAGCTTCATGTGTGTTTCCATGCCACAGACTTTATTACTGTCGTGTCAAACTGGACCTACTGTTGACTTGCTATTAGAAAACGTGAGCCCACAGACGAACATACAAATCTCACAAATATCCAGGAATTTAGCAATCCTCCACTGAAGAAAAAATGAGAAATTATAGGAGACCTGTGGAATTTCTTTACCTAAAGATCACCAAGAGGGGAAGCACTGGGGCATATTAATTTTGGCTCCACTTTATTTCAATGGTGGTCAAAGAGGTTTTCCTTTGAAAGTGTAGAATGAGGGATTAGCAGATCAAAGGATGGGCATGTATAGGATGGTCAAATTGTTCAATTAGTGCAGAGACAAGTGCCATTTGTTTAATACAAACTTAGCGTTATTGTGAAGAGTGCTTCGGGATGCTACTTTGTGCACATTTGGAGAGAGTGGTTGAGACATTGGGTGGGTATTGTACTCAGTTGAAAGTCTGTGAGAATCTGCCACACTGCTGCTTAACCTAGCAAGTTGCTGGCATGGACGTGGAAACTGACTGGTCTTTTTCTTTGCTGCAAATATATTTAGTTATTTAACTAGTTCAGTCTGCATCAGTTGTAATTAGAAGCATGTGCCAAGTCAAACCAGTGTCAAACTGAAGTAACTGTAGTTCTGTTTCATTTTGTTCATTTGATTAGGTAAATTTATATATTATAACAATTCAAAATCTACAGTGCAACTGGTTCATAGTGTTCTCATTGTATGAATCATTTTCCCGAGCACTGCCTGAAGTGATCAGATTTGCATCACGAGAACCGTGGTGCATTTTAATGTTTGAACTGGGACATAATGGAATGAATAAAAGTAAATTTTCCTGGTCTCATGCCAGTGTGCATGCATGAACAACTGGCCAATTTAAATGTTGACAGTTGGAATCATGCATATTTAGTATTAACTGAACATGCTCAAGTGGCCAGTTCACAATGGAAAATGGCAAATATATGTAAAGAGAGAATACAATGAAACTCTATTGTGGAATCAATGTTTTACAACAGTATAGTTTCAAAGGTCCTTTTAGTCTGCCCTTCCTTTTGCTCATACTATGTGCTGCAGTTACAGCTGTGTTTTCTTCAGTGCCGTTTATTTGGATGAAAAATTAACCCTTAAAAAAAATAATATTTATTGTTGTTCAGATTTAAATCTGAAGTTTGTTTTAAAACTGAATTCTTCCCTCTGAACCACATGCAAGTAGTGTCAATAATAGATATGGAGAATTAGTATGGAAATACAAAGAAGCCAAATCTTTAGTGGAGGGAATTTCTTGTAAAGCAAATTTAAATCACACTGTTCAGCTGAGGTGCATAGCATGGCTTGTAAAATCTATTCAGTTTAGCAGATGTAATTCCTTTTGCCAGCCAGTTTAATATTGCAGAAAGAAAAATCCAGTAAGTGTGAACACGTTCTCAGTCTCTTCCTGTACAAAAAGTATTCAAACAAAATTGCTTCTTTTACTTTACTGTTGCGTGGTTCCAGTTTGGTCCAGACGTACCCAGCATTGTGTTCTTCTTTTTTGTAGTGCGATCGGTTGGAATGCAGTTTAATTCATCTCCAACTCCATCTACATGTTGGCTAATGACACAACCGTAGTGGGTCGGATCTCGAACAACGACGAGTCAGAGTACAGGAGGGAGAGAGGACACGGTGGCATGATGTAACGACAGTCTCTCCCTCAACGTCAGCAAAACTAAGGGGCTGGTCATTGACTTAAGGGAGCAAAGTATTGGACACACCCTTGTCTGCATCAATGGTGCCGAGGTGGAGATGGTTGACAGCTTCAAATTCCTAGATGTGCGCATCACCAACAATGTCCACCCACGTCACCAAGACAAGAAAGCATAACAGCGCCTATACTTTCTCGAAAACTAAGGAAATTCAGCATGTCCACATTGACTTTTACCAATTTTTACAGATTCACCACAGAAAGCATCCTATCCGGCTGCATCACAGCCTGGTATGGCAACTGCTCGGCCCAAGACTATAAGAAACTGCAGAGAGTTGTGAACACAGCCCAGTCCACCACGTGAACCTGCCTCCCATCCATTGATTATGTCTACACCTCCCGCTGCCTTGGGAAAGTGGGCAGCATAATCAAAGGTCCCTCCCACCCTAGTTATTCTCTCTTCCAACTTCTTCCATCGAGCAGGAGATACAAATGCCTCAGAACACGCATTAACAGATTCAAAAACAGCGGGGTCGATTCTCTGTCCCGCAATCCAGATTTCTGGTTGAGCATGCCGGCAGGATGCTCCGTTTCGCTGGCCGGTCAATGGGGTTTCCATTGTGGGGCAGCCCCACGCCATCAGGAAACCCCCGGGCTGCCAGCAAAATGGAGCATCCCGACGATGGAGAATCCAGCCTGTCGTGTTGGGTGTTCCGATACACAAACGAACCAACACGGTTGTAGATGGTACAACTCTGTTTTATTATTCTGTACAATAATAACTATTAACTTCTGGCCATGGTTCGTACTTCACCAGCTAACCTGTGGACCCAGCCCTAGCACTATCTTAGTGAGGCACTCAGCACATGGTCCATGTCTGAGTGGCACGCTGTGAGCTCTGTGCTCTGAGCTATCTCCTGTTAGAATGAGCGGGAACTGTGGTGTTCCCTGTTTTATAGTGCGTGTGCTCTCACTGGTGATTGGCTGTGATGTTGTGTGTGTGTTGGTTGGTCCATCTACCTGTCCATCAGTGTGTGTGTGATTGCACCATGATATGTTCATATGGATATCATGACACAGCCCAGCTTCTTCCCCACTGTTATCAGACTCCTGAACGACCCGCTTATGGACTGAACTGATCATTCTATGCATCTTCTTGACAGTTGCAACACTATTCTCCGTATGCTTCACCCGATGTCTATGTATTTACATTGTGTATTTATCGTATGTCCTATATTTTTCATGCATGGAACGATCTGTCTGGATTGTCAGCAGAACAATACTCTTCACTGTACCTCGATGCATGTGACAATAAATCTAAATCTAAATCTAATGCAAATAAATACGAGGTTTCAAATTCAATTGGCTATGTCTTTATTCTGAGAAATTTTGGTTCAAAATCTCTCACTGTGATCTGCATTGCTGTTGCTTATTTAAAACAAGCTTTACACCTGCCATCAGGTAGCGAGGAGTTTTTTAAATTTCTAAGAATGAATGGGTTTTGGTGAGGGTGGGAGATTAAACTGGCAAAGAATTGGGAAGTTGGCTCCATCTCACCAACATCTGCATGTAACTGCATTTTGTTTGGCTGGTTGGAAGAAAGCCTACAGGAGGGGTAGGTTGCTAATTTAAATATGTTAATAATAATAATAATCTTTATTGTCACAAGTAGGCTTACATTAACACTGCAATGAAGTTACTGTGAAAAGCCCCTAGTCACCACATTCCGGCACCTGTTCGGGTACACAGAGGGAGAATTCCGAATGTCCAAATTCCCTAACAAGCACGTCTTTGTGGGAGGAAACCAGAGCACCCGAAGGAAACTCACGCAGACACAGGGAGAACGTGCCGACTCCGCACAGACAGTGACCCAAGTCGGGAATCGAATCTGGGACCCTGGAACTGTGAAGCAATGGTGCTAACCACTGTGCTACCGTGCCACCCTATAGATAGTGATAGAGAGTTTTTTTAACAAGGAGCTTTTAACTTTAACTGTAAGTGCACAGGTTTCCAGGGCTTCCTGGAACTTACCAGTGAAATAAAAACAACAGTATAATTGAGGCACTGACAAAATGACAAGCAAAACCTGACATTAGCACTGAGATCTCATTCCTGCTTGTAATGACCTCCAATTGGCATTATTGGTTGGCCAATTGGAGTATGAGCTCCCTCAATGATAGCTCATTGAGGGGGCCCATATAAGCACCACCTGTGTAGGCTTTGTGAACCAGTCTTAAGTTGACTGGAATGCTAGCAGCACTGTTTGGAGCTGCTCTTGAATATAGTTATTGCAAATAAATACTGGTGTAGTGACAATACCCCTGCCTCCTGTGGATTATTACAGTGGCGACGAGGTCAACAAAGAACCTTGCGGAGACCAGCTGTCGCACTCGGAGGATAAGCCTTGCTATTTCAAAAATGCCGTTTTTGGGAAGTTGGATGCATTCGACCCGACTATTGAGGACTGGTCCCAGTATGCGGAGAGAATGTGTTACTTTTTCCAGGCCAATGAGATGACGAAAGGAAACGGGTTATACTGCTGTCGGCGTGCGGACCCTCAGCCTTCGCCATTATACGTAGTCTAACTTATCCCGATACGCCGGACACGATACCTTTCCAAGAATTAACGGAATTGGTGGAATTGCACTATGACCCAAAACCACCCGTCATTTTGCGTAGGTACAGATTCTACACAACGAAGTGGGAAGACAGAGTTAGTCACGAATTTCTTGACCCGCCTGAGAAGGCTGGTGGAAAAATGTGAGTTCGGCCCGACGCTAAATGAAATGCTTCGGGACCGGTTAGTGTGTGGCATAAATGACCTCACAATACAGAAGCGCCTGTTGGCGAAAACGCAGCTAGCCTGCAGGTGGGCGTTACAGCTCACACTGTCCCTAGAAAAGGCAGCAAGTGGGGCGCAGGAACTACAGGGCACGCCAATGGAGGTAGATGCCTGTGAGAGGGACTACCACAACGGGTCCAGAGACCAGATAGCCTCCCTCAGGAAAAGCCTGAGGAATAGAGGGCCAAAGGAAAACCCCAGAACTGCCCCCAAGTCTGCTAGGACTAACTGGAGACAGAGGGAACTACCGGCTGAGGCTCCCCCAACTGAGAAGGACCGTTTCTGGCACCAGACAGAGTGGGGTAACAGCGACAGAAACCCTAGAAGGAGGTGGCAAAAGAGGAATAGCAGGTGGGGACGCAGGGAAGTACACAACCTAGACGCCCCATCCTCCTCCGAAGGGGAACAATTATATAATATAGCGACGAAGAAAGCAGAACCTATTAAGATTACCCCACGGGTGAACGGTCGGCCGACAATAATGTAAATAGACACGGGTGCGGCTGTATCAGTAATTGGAGTGGCAGCATTTTAAAAAATCAAAGACGGACTCCAGCCACTAACCCTAACAAAAACATCGACGAAACTTAAAACCTACACGGGGGAACCCCTGGAAATTCTAGGCACGACTCAGGTACCCGTGGAATATGACAAACAATTGCTCAGATTACCGTTGACGATAGTAGAGGGCTCCGGACCGAACTTGATAGGACGGAACTGGCTGAAAGATCTAAAATTAGATTGAATGGAAATTTTCCAGAGTGGAAGCGGGTAGTTGAGTGGAGTACTCCAAAAATATCCGGAGGTCTTCCAAGAAGGTTTGGGGGAAATTATAGGCGCCAAAGCAACTTTGCACGTGGACCCAGAAGCCCTTCCAAAATTTTGTAAGGCCAGGCCAGTACCTTTTGCATTATGGAAGAAAGTAGATGTTGAAATAGAAAGGTTACGGCGCGACGGCATTATCAGACCAGTAAAGTTCTCTGAATGGGCAGCGCCGGTGGTACTAATTTTGAAGCCAGATGGCTCGATACGTCTCTGTGGAGATTTCAAACAGACGGTAAACAAATACGCACTGCTGGACAAATACCCGATCCTGAAAATAGATGACCTATATGCCAAATTGGCAGGTGGGCTTTTGTTCACGAAACTGGAAATGAGCCACGCCTACCTGCAGTTAAAACTGGACAAGGACTCCCAGAAGTTCGCTACGATCAACACCCTGAAGGGACTTTTCCGTTATACTAGGCTACCTTTCGGAGTATCATCAGCCTGCGCTATATTCCAGCGTACGATGGAAAATATTCTGCAGGGACTACTGCTGGTGGCAATTTATTTGGACGATGTCTTAATCACGGGTAGGACAAGCAGGGAACACTTAACGAACCTGGAGGAAGTGCTCAGGCGTTTCGCAAAGTCAGGCGTACAGCTGAAAAGAGAAAAATGTGTTTTTCTGGCCCCACAAGTGACGTACCTGGGATATAAAGTAGACGAGTCGGGCTTACACCCATTGGAAGACAGAGTAAGGGCAATAAAAGAAGCCCCAGCTCCCACCACGGCCCAGGAGCTACGATCATTTCTCGGGTTAGTAACCTATTATGGCAAATTTATTGAAAATAGGGCATCCATCCTCGAACCCCTCCACCAGCTACTAAAAAAGGGACAAGAATGGAAATGGTCCGCCTGCCAAAACCGAGCATTTAGGGACATTAAGGAACAGCTGTCATCCGAAAATGTCCTAGAGCATTATGACCGAAGGAAGGAGTTGGTGGTCACGTGTGACACATCACCTTATGGGGTAGGAGCCGTCTTAGCCCATAGAGGAAGGAATGGGGAAGAACGGCCAATAGCCTATGCTTCGAGGACCTTGGCGATGGCTGAGAGAAAGTACGCCCAAATCGAGAAGGAAGGACTGGCAGTGATATTTGCAGTAAAAAAGTTTCACCAGTATCTGTACGGGCGGAAATTCACCATAGTGATGGACCATAAGCCGTTATTAGGGTTATTAAAAGAAGACAAGTCAATACCCCCGATTGCATCAGCTAGAATCCAACGCTGGGCGTTGCTACTGGTGGCGTATAGATACCTTCTGGAGCACAGACCGGGAACGCGAGTAGCAAATGCAGATGCTTTGAGCAGACTTCCCCGCCACTAATACCGAAAGTAGAGGAGACAGTAATGACTCTCAATTTTTTGGACACCCTACCAGTGGAAGCGCAACATATTCGGTTGTGGACGCAAAAAGACCCAGTTTTAGCCAAGATGAAGCATTTACTGCTAACAGGGGAACTGGAGAGACCAGTGGAGCCCCAGATGCACCCATACTGGAGCAGAAGGGACCAAATAACCATAGAAAACGGTATCCTATCATGGGGAGCTCGGGTAATAGTCCCAGCTCAGGGCCGTCAGGCAATCTTAACCGAGTTACATCACGGACACCCAGGGGTGTCTTAAATGAAGATGCTAGCTCGAAGCTACGTTTGGTGGCCAGGATTGGACACAGACATAGCAGCCTTGGTACGTCGGTGCCAGGAGTGCCAACAGGGGCAAAGAGTGCCACCAGCTGCGCCATTGCACCCGTGGGAATGGCCAGGCAGATTGACCACGCCGGCCCTTTCATGGGCTCAATGTTTTTGGTGATAATGGATGCCCACTCCAAATGGTTTCACGTCCACCGGGTAAACGCGGCAAGCACAGCATCGACAATTGAAAAGCTCAGGGCATCGTTTGCAACACATGGACTTCCGGAGGTATTGGTGTCGGACATCGGAACGGCATTCACAAGTGGGGAATTTGGAAAATTCCTAAAGGGAAACGGAGTCCGCTACACCAAAACGGCCCCTTACCATCCAGTGTCCAACGGCCTGGCAGAGAGAGCGGTCCAGACACTAAAAGCGGGACTCAAGAAGCAGCCGGCAGCCTCAATGGACACAAAGCTCTCCCGCTGGCTGTTTGATTACAGGACCACACCGCATTCCACAACGGGCATACCGCCAGCTGAATTCTTAATGGGAAGGCGGCTGTGAACGAGGCTGAGTCTCCTTTTCCCAAATTTAACAGGGAAAGTGGAGAAACAACAGGAGGTCCAATGCAGGGGGCATGATAATAGTTGGCAGCAGAGACATTTCCAGGTGGGGGCACCGGTTTGGGTCAATAATTATGGAAATGGACCAACGTGGGTCAAAGGCACGGTAGTGTCCCAAACAGGGCCCATATTCTATGAAGTTTCAATTGGAGGTAAGGTGCTAAAGAAACACCTAGACGAAATAAGGGCAGCGGAACCACACCTGGAGGCAGGCGAAGCAGGACCGCCTCAAGCTGGGATAGCCCAGACGGAAAAGATACCTACACCCCAGCCCCGAGCAATTTCTCCAGACCCCGTCATCCAGTCGTCAGAGTCGGAGATGGACACGCTCGACGAGGCCGCCGCGACACCTCTCCCCGAGGAGGAGGAAGAACAACTTCCAAGGAGGTCATCAAGGAAAAGACGGGCATCTATAGGGGGGGGGGGGTGTAATGACCTACAATTGGCATTATTGGTTGGCCAATTGGAGTATGAGCTCGCTCAATGATTGCTCTTTGAGGGGGCCCATATAAGCACCTGTGTAGGCTTTGTGAACCAGTCTTAAGTTGACTGTAATGCTTGCAGCACTGTTTGGAGCTGCTCTTGGATATAGTTATTGCAAATAAATATTGGTGACGGTACCCCTGCCTCCTGTGGATTATTACACTGCCTTTAAAAAAAAATGTTTTTATTGGGTTTTCTACATGAAAAACAAAAAAACAAAGGAAGTAGAAGGCACATAACACATAACAGGGGAGGGGGGTCTTTCTCCCCTGATTTTTCTTTCTTTTTTTACAGAATAAAACTGGGTGGAAGGGCCACCTGGGTGGTGCCCTGATGCTATTTACATCTCTTCATTGTTTTTTTTATTTTTGTCCCCTTGTATTAGCATCGGCCATTGACTGTTCCTTCTTCCCGTAATTCCTTGCTCTCTTTCGGCTTGCTGTGCTTGTTGTGATCATTGTCTTCCCCTGCGCTCTACCCCCCCCCCCCCCCCCCAGTTTTATGTTCCCTCCTCCTTTTTCCCTTCTGGCTCCCCTCTATTGTTCTCCCCTCCTCCTCCCTTCTCTCCCCCCCCACCCCCCACCCCTCCCGTCCCCTCCTTCTCTGCTACCTCCTTTCTTTCCTGCTGGGTTTGGCTACTCCCTTTGCACTCCCCCACCGCCCCCCAACCAGGTCCTCCCGCACTCCCCTCTCTTATATCATGTCTTGGCTATTTTCCCCTGGGTCTTGGCTACTTATTTGTTGGTTTGTTTGTTTGTTTGTTTGTTGGCCGCAAACAGGTCTTGGAACAGTCGGGTGAATGGGTCCCAGTCGGGTGAATGGGTCCCATGTTTTGATGAAGCCATTTCCGACCCTCGGATGGCAAATTTGATTTTCTCCATTTGGAGAAATTCTGAGAGGTCGGACAGCCAGTCTGTAGCTTTGGGTGGTGCTGCTGACCGCCAGCCAAACAGGATTCTACGGCAGGCGATCAGGGAGGCAAAGACAAGGGCAACAGCCCTCCTCCCCATGAAGAGATCTGGCTGGTCTAATACCCTGAAGACCGCCACTTTTGGCACGGCTCCACCCTCATCCCCACCACTTTGGACATTACCTAGAAGAAGGCTGTCCAGAACCCCGCAAGTCTGGGGTAAGACCAGAACATGTGGGCGTGGTTGGCCAGGCTCCTTGGCACCTTTCACATCTGTCCTCCTCCTCCGCGAAGAACCTACTCATTCAGGTTCTTGTTAAGTGGGCTCTATATACCACTTTTAGTTGCGTTAGGCTGAGTCTTGTACACGTGGAGTTGACCCTATGTAGTGCTTCGCTCCTGAGTCCCCACCCTATTTCGAACCCCAAGTCTTCCTCCTATTTCCTCCTCATCGCATCCAGTTCGGTATCGGTCCTCTCTATCAGTCATTCGCACATGTTGCTACAGTTCTCTCGGTCTAGAATGCCTGCATCCAGTAGTTCTCCCTATGGTGTCTGTCGTGGTGGTCGCGGATACATCCTTGTCTCCTTCCAGAGGAAGCTTTTAAGCTGCAGGTACCTGGGTTTGTTGCCCTTTGCTGTCTGGAATCTCTCCATCAGTTCATCCAGTGTTGTGATCCTACACTTAGTGTATAGGTCCTGACTGTCAATGTCCCTCCGTCCTATCCCCACCTTTTAAAGGTGGCGTCAGTGAATGCCGGAGTGAACATATGGGCCAGGATTCTCCCCTACCCGGCGGGGCGGGGGGTCCCAGCGGGATGGAGTGGCGGGAACCACTCCGGTGTCGGGCTGCCCCAAAGGTGCGCATTTCTCTGCACCTTTAGGGGCCAAGCCTTCACCTTGAGGGGCTATGCCCACGCCGGAGTGGTTTGAGCGCCACCGGCCGGCGGGAAAAGGTCTTTGGCGCCACGCCAGCCGGGGCCGAAGGGACTGCGCTGGGCGGCGGAAGTCCGCACATTCGCGGGAGCGTCAGCGGCTGCTGACGTCATCCCCGCGCATGCACAGGGGGGGTGTGTCACTTCCGCATCGGCAATGTTTACTTTACAGGTGATTTGTTGACCGTGTCTTATGGTCTTATGGAAGAATAATTATAACTGTATAAAGAAATCTGGGGCGTCATTCTCCGACCCCCCAGCGGGTCGGAGAATGGCCGTTGGCCGCCGTGAATCCCGCCCCCGCCGTTGCCGAAGTCTCCGGTACCGGAGATTGGGCGGGGGCGGGAATCGGGCCGCGCCAGTTGGCGGGCCCCCCAGCTCAATTCTCCGGCCCGGATGGGCCGAAGTCCCGCCGAGAAATTGCCTGTCCCGCCGGCGTAAATTAAAGTAGGTATTTACCGGCGGGACAAGGCGGCGTGGGCGGGGTCCTGGGGGGGGCGCGGGGCGATCTCGCCCCGGGGGGTGCCCCCACGGTGGCCTAGCCCGCGATCGGGGCCCACCGATCCGCGGGCGGGCCTGTGCCGTGGGGACACTCTTTCCCTTCCGCCTCCGCAACGGCCTCCACCATGGCGGAGGCGGAAGAGACTCTCCCCACTGCGCATGCGCGGGAAACTGTCAGCGGCCGCTGACACTCCCGCGCATGCGCCGCCCGGGGATGTCATTTCCGCGCCTGCTGGCGGGGCAACAAAGGTCGTTTCCGCCAGCTGGCCGGGCGGAAATCCCTCCGGCGTTGGCCTATCCCCTCAATGTTGGGGTTCGGCCCCCAAAGATGCGGAGCATTCCGCACCTTTGGGGCGGCGCGATGCCCGTCTGATTGGCGCCGTTTTGGGCGCCAGTCGGCGGACATCGCGCCGTTGGGGAAGAATTTCGCCCGTGATATTTTAGCTTCAAACTGAGTAACAGAAAGTTTTGAAGGGATATTTCTTGTTTTAATTGATTTGTTATTGGGATGAGGGTACTGCAGGCAAGGCAAGAATTTATTCCCATCCCTTATTACACTTGAGTAGGAGAGCCGTCTTCTTGAACCATTCCAGTGCTTGTGGATAGGTACACGGGCAGAGCTTTTTCACTATTGGTTTGAGTGGCTTGCTACACCATTTCAGCAGCGTTGTAATAGAATCGCTTTTCCCCCCCAAGTCAAAGCAAGTCACAAGTAATTTTTTTGAAGTGAAGGTCAGTAACATATGTACTCTTACTCTTTGCTCTCAAGTCAAATCTCAGTAATTTTGTTGTTGGAATACATTTGAAAATATACACCCATTCTTCATTGACATGCTGTTGAAAGTACAAAATGTAATCAAAACTATAAAATAATGTTAAAACTTACTTTTCAGGATGGCTTCTTGGGTGGTGAATGAAGTTTGATGTGGGTCAGCAATCGAACCTGACATCGGACTGGTAAGGTTGCTGGGCACAAATCATAAAGGAAAGTTCCATACCTTAAATTTAAACCATCACCCCAAAGAGCTCAGGCTGCAGAACACGCCATGTGCAGTAGAGTAACACACGGAAGTAGAATGGGACAGAGAAAAATAAACCTTGCAAGCTGCTACAATTGACTTATTCAACATTGGACGTGACCTAATGGCTGCACTGCGCCCGCCTCGGATCCGAGCGAGCTGGTTAGATCGCAGGAGAGGCTGAAATCGGGGTTGTGCTGGGCGTCGATCGGTTTCCGATCTAACCGGCCACTCTTGTTTACTACATCCAAATCCTGCCTAAATGTGGCAAGAAACTAATAATCGCCAAATAAAACCATTCTCCATATCATTAATGGGGCGGATCCCCTCTCTAATAGCCTCCCGTGATCTAACCGTCTCCCCAGTAAACGGTCCTGCGGGAGCCCTTTAGCACACCTATTTAAAAACATGAAGCTAGCGCAATGGCTGCGAGCAGATCGGAGGAGGTGAGTAGCCATTTTGAAACCAGCAATCAGCCTAGGGGCACTGGAGCTGCTGCCATCTGCTGTGTCCAGAGCTTTTGGGACTCCTCCAATCGGCAATGGACCCGTTGGAGTGTCACAGACATTCCCCTCTGAATCTCACGGCTGCACCCTAGAATCTGCATCAGCTCCAGGTTAACTTTGTCCAGAGGCTTGGCATCTGACTGGGATCCAGCTGGGTTATGGGATCCAGCAGACCTGCAACTGATCCCCCCTGGATGAGACAGGTCACCTGGGTGAAGTGGTAGTGAATGCTCATCTCTGTGGCAGAGGCCAAGCTCGACCTTGGTGGCCACTCTGTACTCGGTCACCCCGTGAATTCCAGGTCCCATTCCTTACAAGGGGTGAACACTCTGATCACCGGCATCCTGCCCTCCCGTCTGGGCCCTTTCCCACCTGTCATGGGCTAACCTCTCCTGCGGGGACAAAGAGAGGGCATTGTGAGCCGCACACTTCATGATTCGCAGGGGTGGAGGGTGGTGGGGCTACGACGGGGGACAGGTGTGGGCACCGCTGTTGGGCATGGGAGGGATGTGCAAGTGGATATCAGGGTGTGCTGGGGCACAAGCATGGTATTATGCTGCAATGTGAGTGAGGTGTGCGGCCAGGGTAGGCAGGCAGGACCGATGCCAGGGGGCTGATGCCAACTCACCAGTGCGACGGGTGGAGATCATTAAGCTTTATAAGGCAATGGGTGATGATCCTCCTTGTTACACGCCCCGATTTGGCGTGTTGCTGCCACTGCCTCCCAGGCAACACTGGCTGACCTGTGGCTGACCCTCCAAACTCCTCAGGGGAACAGAGTCTCCTGCCTGGACTCCACCGCGCCCAACCATCTGGCCAGGTCAGCATCTCCGAATCGTGGAGCAGGTCTGCACGGGGCATGGCTGCATGCTGTCTGGTGTTGGCTCTGTGGGATCGGATTAAAAACTGTTCCCGCTCGTTAATGGGTAGCTTCCGGGCACGGTCCATGCCGTTCAGCTGGTGGGACAGCCGTTTCCGAAGTGAAGCCTGTGGGGCATCATTACCGGCCTTAATTAGCGTTAGATATTGGTGGTGGGCTTGACAGGCTGGCAATTCTCGCTCGCTACTGGACTTAGTGTTCCTCCGTTATGTCGCGCAAATTATTAACTAGACCATTTATATGAGGGAAGTTGCAAGCAGATCCGGATATCATGGAAAAATGGCAGGAAATTTTGGCGCCATGGGTCCATTTGAGGAATGTACATATTGGAATATTGGAAGTCATATGCATATGCAGAAAGATTTCACTACTATATCTTGGCCAACAAAATATCAGAAGATATAAATATCAGAAGATATTTTGGTCCGTGATTTTCTTTGTACCATTGGCAATAAAACTTTTAATTTACTCCGAAGACTGGCCCAGCCCAAGAAACCCAGTGATAAAACTTATCAAGAGTTGATTAAGATGCTAGAGGACCATTATACACCTAAACCATTAATAATTGTGGAGCAGTTTAGGTTTCACTAAAGGAATCAGCTGGAAGGGGAGAATAAAGCACAGTAGTTGCTGTAAGTGCCTTGCGGAGTGTTGTGAATTTGGTGACCCTCTGGATGATAATATTAGAGACTGTTTGGTATGTGGGCTGAGGACTGATGCCATCCAGCGGAGACTGTTAACGGAACAAACTTTAAGTCTGAAAACAGCCTTCGAGATAACTGCTTCAATGGAGCTTGCTGCTAAGGATGCTTCTCAGCTTGGAGCAGGCATGAGGATCCATAAAGTGGCTGTCGCCCAGAGAAAGTTTACCCAGCAACAGGCGTGTCATCGCGGTGCAAAAAAGTGCCATTCACAGGCTGATTGCTGGAACAGGAATAGCCAATGCAAACATTGTGGCAGAATTGGCCACATAGCAAGAGCTTGCTGGAGTAAACCCGTTTCTCCAGAGAAGGATGCTCAAAGAAAAGCACAGAACACACCTAAAGGAAGAAACCAAATCAATTCCACCAAGCGAATTCACAATGTTGAAGTTAAATGTACTTTCAGCTCATGTCCATTGACATGCCAGAAATGATCCCGCAATGGGGAAGGTTATTAAGTTTGCCTCTGTCTAACTCCTCCTTACATTTACTCACTGTCCTGCATCTACCTCACTCTGGCGTAGCAAATTCCACAGCTTCACAACCCTTTGGGAGTAGTTTCTCCTCAACTCGGTTTTACATTTACTAAGATACTAGAAATGATTTTAAAATGGAGGAGGATACCTGTTGTGAGGGATGGGGATAATAATTCCTCCAAACCTGCGACAACGTGGATTGGAACAATTACATGAAGGACACCTCGGTATGGTTCGAATGAAAGAACTAGCACTGAGTTATTTTTGGTGGCCAGGAATCGATGCCCAGATAAGGGAAAAAGTACAATTGTGCCGGTCATGTGCATGGATAAGGAACGCACCGCCATTGTCCCCATTGCATCCATGGGAGCAGCCTAAAATGCCTTGGCAATGTCTACACATTGAATTTGCTGGTCCATCCGAAGAGGACATGTTCACGGTCATCATAGACGCACACTCCAAGTGGCCTGAGGTGGTCCTAATGAAGTCAACAACTGCAGAACAAACCATTGAAAAGCTCAATGAGATTTTCGATAGGTTTGGGAGTAAGAACAAATCGTGAGTGACGATGGTCCACAGTTCACGGCTCAGGAGTTCAAGGACTATTTAACGATGAGTGGTAGCCAATACATAAATCAACTGGTCTGGTCACGTGATAGTCCGTGACATCATCAGCTACTTCAGGTGCTTTGCCTCCGTCTAGATCAAGCCATCTAATAAACCTCCGTTGATTATTGAATTCAACCCTAAGTGCTTCAGCATTCCATTCTTTTTATCCTGCAAGTACAGTACACAACAATAGTGTTATAGTTTTGATTTTGTGTAATTATAATTGTGACAATGGGACAGAAAATGTATAACATTTACGAACAACTCGGAGGCATGAGTCGTGAAAGAGGTAGATCGAAAACAAAACAAGATTTCAGAACATTGATATACCACCGACAGTTTCAGCAAACACTACGTATTTACTGGAAGGGTAGAACAAAAAATGGCAAATATTTAGCACTTAAGAGGAAAGTAAAGGAAAAGAAAACAAAGTGTTCGACAGGTGGGAAGGGATGAATTGACTTACATGTCTTCACCATCTTTGGTTGGTCACAACATATGTTTTAAATTTCCTTTTCACGACAATATGCCATTTACGAATCAGAACGTATTTAACTATTTAAGCTGTGAGCAATAAGGAGCCAGTCAGATAAGGTTTTCTTGTGTTAAAGCAAGAACTGATTTATTAACCACTAAACTCTAGAAAAAAAATGATAAAAATGTGAAGTCAAACATTCACCCCTCAGGCAGTACACACAAACAGGTATCAGAGGTAAGGAGAGTTAGAGTCCAATAAAGGAAAGGTAAAGAATGTATAGTTAAGTGTCCTCTGATTGTTCTTTTTAAAAAAATATATATTTTATTAAAGTTTTTTGATCAACCAAGAATTTTCCATTTTTACAACTTTGTAACAGTATATACATTGATCATTTTTAAAATAATATATTAACTAACGGCAAATGCCAACACAAATAAAAAACATAAAGAAATAGTAACACTGAGAAGATAAATATGAAGAACAATTATGTAACAACACACACAAAAAAAAAAACCCAAAGACCCGAATGCACCCTTCCCCCCCCCCCCCCCCCCCTCCCCCCTGGGTTGCTGCTGTTGTCTTTCCTATTTTCCCTTATCGTTCTGCGAGATAGTCGAGGAACGGTTGCCACCGCCTGATGAACCCCTGAGCCGAACCTCTTAGTGCGTACTTTATCCGCTCCAATTTTATAAACCCTGCCATGTCGTTTATCCAGGCCTCCACGCCCGGGGGTTTAGCTTCCTTCCACATAAGTAGAATCCTTCGCCGGGCTACTAAGGACGCAAAGGCCAAAACATCGGTCTCTCTCGTCTCCTGCACTCCCGGTTCATCTGCAACCCCGAATATAGCCAACCCCCAGCTTGGTTCGACCCGGACACCCACCACCTTTGAAATCACTTTTGCCACACCCACCCAGAACCCATGCTATACCGGACATGACCAGAACATGTGGGTGTGGTTCGCAGGGCTTCCCGCGCATCTCCCGCACCTATCCTCCACCCCAAAAAACCTGCTCAATCTTGCTCCCGTCATATGCGCCCTGTGTAGTACCTTGAATTGGATCAGGCTGAGCCTGGCACACGAGGATGAGGAATTTACCCTACTTAGGGCATCTGCCCACAGCCCCTCCTCAATCTCTTCCCCCAGCTCCTCCTCCCATTTTCCTTTCAGTTCCTCTATCATTGTCTCCCTCTCGTCTCTCATTTCCCTGTATATATCGGACACCTTACCGTCACCCACCCATGCCCCCGAAATCACTCTGTCCTGGATCCCTTGCGCCGGGAGCTGCGGAAATTCCCTTATCTGTTGCCTCACAAATGCCCTCACTTGCACATAACGAAATGCATTCCCAGGTGGCAACCCGTATTTTTCTGTTAGTGCTCCCAGACTCGCGAATGTCCCGTCCAAGAACAAGTCCTTCAGTTTCGCAATTCCTGCTCGCTGCCAAGATTGAAATCCCCCGCCTATCCTTCCCGGGACGAACCTGTGGTTGTTCCTTATCGGGGACCACACTGAGGCCCCCATCACTCCCCTATGTGGTCTCCACTGCCCCCAAATCTTCAGAGTCGCCACTACCACTGGGTTTGTGGTGTACCTTTTCGGGGAGAACTGCAGCGGCGCCGTTGCCAGTGCTTTTAAGCTAGTTCCCCTACAGGATGCCATCTCCAGCCTTTTCCCCGCCGCTCCTTCTTCTTCCCTCATCCACTTACATATCACAGACACGTTAGCGGCCCAATAATAATCACTCAGACTCGGCAGTGCCAATCCCCCTCTATCTCTACTGCGCTGCAGGAACCCTCTCTTTACCCTTGGGGTCTTTCCGGCCCACACAAAGCTCATGATGCTCCTGTCCACCTTCTTAAAAAAGGTCTTTGTAATCAGTATGGGAAGGCACTGAAACACAAAAAGAAACCTCGGGAGGACCACCATTTTAACCGCCTGCACCCTGCCCGGCAATGACAGGGGCACCATATCCCACCTCTTAAAGTCCTCCTCCATCTGCACTACCAGTCGCGTCAAGTTAAGCTTATGCAAGGTTCCCCAGTCCCTGGCCATCTGGATCCCTAAATATCGGAAATCCCTTGTCACCCTCCTCAGCGGCAGCTCGTCTATTCCCCTGCCCTGTTCCCCGGGGTGCATCACAAACAGTTCACTCTTCCCCATATTCAGTTTGTATCCCGAAAACTCTCCAAACTCCCTGAGTGTCTGCATTATCTCAGGCATCCCCTCCACTGGGTCCGCGACATATAACAGCAGATCATCTGCATATAATGACACACGATGTTCTTCTACTCCTCTAAGTACCCCTCTCCACTTCCTGGAGCCCCTCAGCGCTATGGCCAATGGCTCAATTGCCAATGCAAACAGTAACGGGGACAGGGGGCACCCCTGTCTTGTGCCCCTATATAGTCGGATGTAGTCGGATCGTTGCCTGTTCGTAATCACACTTGCCACCGGGGCCCCGTATAGGAGCCGAACCCATCGAATGAACCCCTCTCCAAATCCAAATCTCTTCAGTACCTCCCACAGATAGTCCCACTCCACTCTATCAAATGCCTTCTCTGCATCCATAGCCACCACTATCTCTGCCTCCCCCTCCGGTGGGGGCATCATCATCACCCCTAACAACCTCCGTATATTGGTATTCAATTGCCTTCCTTTAACAAATCCTGTTTGGTCACCATGCACCACCCCAGGGACTCTGATTGTACTTGAGGTGTAGATTTTTAAAATCATTAGGTTAGCTGGTTTCGGGGCAGCACGGTGGCGCAGTGGTTAGTATTGCTGCCTCACAGCGCCGAGGTCCTAGGTTCGATCCCGGCTCTGGGTCACTGTCCGTGTGGAGTTTGCACATTCTCCCCGTGTTTGCATGGGTTTCGCCCCCACAACCCAAAGATATGCAGAGTAGGTGGATTGGCCACGCTAAATTGCCCCTTAATTGGACAAAATGAATTGGGTACTCTAAATTAAAAAAAAAAATGGTTTGCTGGTTTCTTGGTGCAGTCAGATGGGGAAGATGTTGCAGTTCATCCCACATCTCGGTTTCCCGATAAGTTTCTGATAAAGTTGACTTCTTGAACTTGGTGAGACAGACTTTTTACAAATGAAAGAGCACAACGTTCAGCCTGTTTCCTCTGCTGAAACCTTTCTTGACACCACCTGCATCACTTGCAATCCCTCTCTGCAGTGGCTGTCAGCTTTATTCATCCCTCCCCCATTAAGTCCATTGTTATATAGTACATTGATAACTTACACAACTTTCAAAATATTAGCAATAACAAACAATATTTTTAACGCAGTTTATCAGAATCTCACTGTCTGTTGGGATTTTTTTCTTTCTCTTGGATTGGTGTATCTCACTGGTGGAGGTTCAGCTGTAGAGACAGCTTTGGTTGGACTTGCTTCACCAGGATTCTCTCTTGGTACCAGCACATTACTTTCCACTATTTGCTCAGTTTCACTGGGAGCAGCAGTTTTGCCTGTCATTGGTTGATCAGCCGCTTCACTTGTTAGACACGCAACAACACTGCTTGCTGACACAATTGGATCGGGCAGCAACATTGGCTTTTGGGATGGCTTCCGTCTCCGCAAATGATCTATGTGCTTCTTCAAAAATTTGTCCTGCACTTTCACTTTATCGGACAGTCTTGGCCATCGGGACTCTCGGGGCCAAACTTGGTGCACTTCTAAAATTCTTTACAATAACCTCAGGGGTTGAACACCTTCTTGGAGATAACGGTAGGTATGTGTGCTCATGACAGTAGCTGGATTTTATACTCTGCTGGTACTGGGCAGGCCAAACTTGTTTTTACATTTTGTGCCTCAAATGTCCTTTTTTATTACACCAGAATCACTCTGCTTCTCTAAATCTACAGATTTCGAGGGAGTGATTTCCCTCGCACTGGCAGCACTCTATTATTCCTAGGCTGTTGTTTAAATCTTCTATACTTTGTGGCTCTGTGGCTTCTGCATTATTCTCCCTACTTAAACTAGTACCTTCACTCCGGGTACCATTGCTCCTCACACCTTCCTACCCTAACTGGTCGACCTCGTCGTTCTGTGCACTTTGTAACTCCTGGGGACTCTTCTCGGCACTCTCTATCGCTGATACCATTTCCAGCACCTTTTAAAAAGTTAACTACGATTCAGTTGCATTTTTTACACTACATACCAATCGGTCCCTTAACACAGTGTTTTTCAAACTTTTTTTTCAGGGACCCATTTTTACCAACTGGCCAACCTTTGGGACCCAACCTGGCCGACCTTCACGACCCACGCCGGCTGACCTGCACAACCCACCATTTTCTCTTACCTTGTTTCTTGCTGACAAAAATGGTGGAAATGGTTTTGGGTCCCTTTGGCCCCAATGGTCCCTTTATCCCTTTGGCCCCTCCGAACTTGAAAAAAATAGGCTGTGACCGTATTAAAAAAAATACAGCCGCACTGCGCATGCGTGCCCGATCGTCGGTGCACATGCGCATAGTTTTGCGCATGCGCACCGATGATTAGGCGTGCATGCGTAGTGCAGCCGAATTTTTTTCATCTGTTCCTGGCCATTTTGAAGGCCGCTCGCAGCCGGCATTATTAAAAGCCGGCTGCTGCGGCTGTTGCACATGGATTTGCACGATTGGGAGCACCACGACGGACTGCTCCGCGACCCTCCCGACACCCACCTGCAACCCACCCGCGGGTTGCTCCCCTGAGTTTGACAATGCCTGCCTTAACATGTCATTCAATGCTACCCCAAATTTGCAAAGCTCCGCGATTTGTCTCAGCCTTGCTACGAAGGCTATAATGGTCTCCTCTGGGATTTGCTCCATGGAGTTAAATTTGTAACTTTGCAATATTGCTAAGGCTTAGGATGGTAATGCGCCTTTGCTAGCTTAACGAGCCCTGCAAATGTCTTCATGTCAGGAGCATCCGGGGACGTCAAACTTTAGATCAAGTTATACGCCTGGGTCCCACATGCAGCCAGCAATATAAATTTATTCTTATCCTTCCCCTCTATTTCATTATTTCATTAGTATGGAAAAAATATTTCAAACATATACTTCCACATACCGTACCCAACCTTCTGTGGCAGCATTGAAAGTTTCTAGTTTTCCGAAGAGACTACCTTTTGCTCTTGTGCAGGCTGGACTCGATTGGACTTGTTCTGCAACTCTTTCAAATGACCTTTCCTTTCAAATTCTTTCTTCTTTGCAATCTGTCGCCAATTTAGTGACCACCAGTTAGCTAACTAACAACAATGGGTTTATTACCAAAACAAACTATGTACTGAGCATTATAATCGATGTCTTCATTCTCAGCACTAGGATCACAAAACTGGCTGCAAAAGCCCATGCTGTGAACCGAGATCCCTGTGCTCGTTTCCATTGGATGAGTGAGTCACATGACCCTTCTGATGTACGCCCCCTTAATGCAGTGACCGACTAGAGCTACCAGCGAAGTGAAGGTGGCAGAGGATGAGACAGCCACTGACAGCATAGATGATTAATGAGAGCAGAGGCAGAGCCAGACAGGAATACCAATGGGAAAATTACAGATATCCAAATGGATGGTGGAAGCTCCTGAAAAATCTTGGGAAAAAATTGAATAATGTTTGATAACGCCTGTCTACTTATCGTCTTACGCTGTCCTTCCGGATTTAGGATGGGTTGCTTCCATTCTGTTCAATGGGTTCTGAGATGGCTGCTAAGTCCAATGTGCAATATGGAGGCTCTGACACATGTGGGCCTGGGGGTGCTTGGAGGGTTGGGTGTATGTGGTTTATTTTAAGTTTGTGCACACGCTCTGATGCCTTGACTTCATCCCTGCACATTCCCACAACATTTTGGTTGGTAACAAGCCAGGATCTCCCGTGAATTGGTGGGAATGTTTGACCTCTTCAGGGATGCTTTAAGACATTCCTTGAAATGTTTCCATTGTCCTTCTGGGAGTCTCTGGGTTCTGGGACGATCAATTGCTTTGGAACTCTGGTGTCAGGCATACTAACTACATGTCTCACCCAGCGGAGCTAGCTTTGAGTGATTAATGCCTTGATGCTGAGCAAGTTGGCTTGCCCCTGTCGATTAAGATCAATGATGAGATCCTGGAAAATGTGAACCATTTTTCATACTTTGAGAGCCTCCTCTCAGTGGAAGCAGGCACAGACAACAAAATTCATCATCACCTCTAATGTGCCAGCTCAGCCGACTGAGGAATAGAGTATTTGAGGACCATGATCTCAATATCAGCTATAAATCAGTCTTCGAAACAACTGTAAAAACTATCTTAATAAAAAATATATTTTAAAAAAAGAATAGCCAACTATTTTAGTTCATTTAATAATATTAGGTTGAGCGCTTTCAAATTGTGAATCTTTCCAATACGGTGAATAAAGATCTTGGCTGGATTCTCCGATCCTACAGCTATGTGTTTCCCGGCTTCCCGCTGTTCACTGGCTTCGACGTTCTCTACTCCCGTCGCATGTCAATAGGATTTCCCCACACCGCCGGGAACCCACGGACAGGGATGCACTGCTGTCGGGAACAAAGAATCAAAACGGCCGGAGAATCCGGCCACACTATTTTGTTCTGGTTGAGAAGTCAGTGACATTTGATCACCAGTTTAAGGTTGTCGCTGAGAGAATCACCTGCAATGACTTCTCATTCCACTCCAAACTATTATCTCTTCTGCTTCCCAAGGATCTATCCTTGGACCCCTCCATCTTCTTATCTACATGCTTACCCTCGGCAACATAATCTGGAAATCTGACATTAGGTTTTACATACATACTGATTTTAAAAACTAAATTTAGAGTACCCAATTCTTTGTTTGCAATTAAGGGGCAATTTAGCATGGCCAATCCACCTACCATACACATCATTGCGTTGTAGAGGTGAGACCCATGCAGACACGGGGAGAATGTGCAAATTCCACACGGACAGTAACCCGGGGCCGGGATCGAACCTGGGTCCTCGGCACCATGAGTGCTAACCACTGCGCCACCATGCTGCCCCATATGCATACACCCAGTTCCACCTCACTAATTTTCTACATACCTTCACTGCTTCTGATTTGCTCAATGCTTGTCTGACATGTAGTCCTTGGTGAGCAGAATTTTCCTCCAACTATACATTGGAAAGAACAAATTTTCTTTCCGGGAACTGCCTGAGGCTGTACCAGACAGTTTGCAGCCTTGATGTCATCTTGACCTTGAGCTTAGCTCATAGCCAACCCATCACCAAGACTGCCTATTTCCTTCTCTGTGATATTGCCTGACTTTCTCACTCCATCATCTGCTGCTGAAACCCTCTTTTGTGATGCTGTTAGCTAACAGATGTTAGTTGTGGCTGAGTTGGCAACACTCTTCCCTCTGAGTTTGAAGTTTCTGGGTTCAGGTCCCCCTCCAGGACTCAAGCACAAAAATCAATACTGCCACTTCAGCAAGAGGCTGAGGGAGTGCTGCAATGCCAGATGTGCAGATTTTGAACGAGCTGTTAAACTGAGGCTCTCACAGGTGAATGTAAAAGAACCTATTGCACTATTTCAAAGAAGAGCACATGAGTTATCCCCGGTGTCTGCCAATATTCATCCCTCAGTAAATCTCACAGATTGTCATTATCACATAGCTGTTTGTGGGAGCTAGCTGTGGAGAATTTGGATGCCATGTTTCCAACACTTCAAAAGTATTTCATTGGCTGTAAGGTGCTTTGAGGCATTTGGTGGTTGTGAAGGGTGCTATATAAATACAAGTCTTTCTTTCCTATTAGTTTTATAACTTGACTATGCCAATGCTTTCCTGGCTGGCCTCCAATATTTCACCCGATTCTTACTGGAGCTCAACCAAAATTCTGTTACTCCCATCTTAATGCACATCAAATCCTGTTCACACATCACCTCTGTGCGCACTGATTTACTTTACGTCCTTGTCCATAGCTCTTTGATTTTAAAATCCTCATTCTTGGTTCCGAATCCCTCCATGGTGTAAAGGCCCTTCCTGTGTGTTCCTGTTTGTTCCCTTATTTTCCCTTACTTTTATTTTTGCTGTTACATTTTTGATCCATGGATGATTTATGGACATGTGTCTTTAAGGCAGACAGCACTGTTAATTCAAGCAGAGGGAAGCAGTGGGCTGTGCCTTTGATTCAACAGAGGATTTCAGAAGACTGTGCTGCTTTAGGCTGGTGATTGTCGATTGGCCGGCATCAGTGATGACTTAGTTTGATTGATTTGGCTGGAGGCCAATGAATTGGCCCAAAGTGTTGTGCTCTGCCTGGTAAGAGGTGGTGAAACATTCCCACTGGAATGTTTTCAGAGTCACGGGGTTCCAGTTTGTTTGACTTTTGATTCCGGCAGCCTGGATACAGGGTTCCAACTAACTCTTTCCAAAAAGATCCAACTAATCCTCTTCATAGCTCCACTGTGAGTACTGACTCTCTCCAGCAAGTGCATTCTCTTGAGACTGCAAAGGCCTGAAGTCAAACCACGAGCTGGAAGTAAGGTTTGATGTGAAATAAAGGGTCTCTCCAGAAAGATATGGGCCTGAATCTGAACCTCAAACTGAAGGCCTTGGGCTGGATTCTTCCACCCCGCCAGCCGCAAGATTGCCACGGGCGGGATGCGGACCATGTAAAGATCCACTGACATCGGGTGGGAGTTTCCAGTCACTGGGCAGGCATAGCCAGAGGATCCCAGTCCTAGTTTGATATGTTATGCGCCAAGGTATGGAGAACACCCAAGTATCATGGAGTTCGCCTGACCCACAAGCTTTAATAGATTTTGGTTATGAGGAGCACAAGGGCTTGCTTTCCAGGTGTTATGCAACAGAGACCTTAAGTATTTTTAAACAAAACAATGTTTATTCTATGAATCCAGTTAACATTTTATAAACACACAGTAAACATCTTATCAACTACCAACACTGATACCCCCCAATGATACAGTACTCTATAGGTAACCCTTAGTAACTTTCCTAACAACATCCGTAAGCCAAACATCCTTTTTCTATAAAACAGTAGGTTTGAATTTCTTACAGAAAACAGGTATTACTTTGAAGTTATCAAGTGGTCTGGAGAAATTCTTTCGCATGCAGAGAGAGAGCAAAATACACCTTCTTTGTTTGAATGCAGCTCCCAACTGTAAACGAAACAAAAAACTCAGAGCCACAAAGCAGCTACCAGCTCAAAATGAAAGTAAAAGACAGAATCACAGACCAGCTCCACCCACACATTAACATCACTGCAGTCATTTGATAAAACACACTTTTCTTAAAGGGACCCTCACATGACAGATAAGAAGTAAAGTGTCTCTCCAGAAGAAAGTCTGATGCCTGTGAGTACTACATTTGTTTTCTCACATACATGGACCCTGAATGAATATTCTACAAAGATGACCATTACCAGCTGTAAACCAGAGATTTTAACCAGCGAGTGTGCTGTGAGGAAAGTGTGCTACATTTGAAGCAAAGACTCTTAACTTTTGACCTTCATCTTTATTATTTTACCCTCCCCCTCTGTGTTTGTCTGTCTTCTGTGTGTGGGTAGAGGGTGGGACAGGTAAAGGATGTAGTAGGTACTGGCTTACTGTTGTCTAGTTTTACTACCTGCACATTTCATGATAGTCCTAAATAAAGAGTAATTGTGTTTCAACTTACAAACCTGGTGATTGTAATTACTGGCTAAGGCCCAAACACTTTGGGAATTTTTATAAGAATTATTGTTAATTCACTTGTGTTTTGATTCCGGGGCACGTGGGGCTGGAATTGACCGTGCACTTGCCCCATGTGGCATAACAGTGGCCTTGCACTTGCCCCATGCTCCCCTATTCTAATAACCTCCTCCAGCATATAATCCTCCAAGATTGCTGCACTCCTCCAATTCTGATCTCCAGTGTGTCCCCAATTGAACCACTCCACAATTGGTGGCTGTGCCCACAGCCGTGTCGGTTCTAAGCTCTGTAAGTTTCTCCCTATACCTTTCCACCTCCTGACTTCTCTCTCTCCTTTACAACACTCTTTAAACTATTATCTTTCTGACCAACATTGTGCTCACCTTCACTTATATCTCTTTTGTGGCTCTATGTCAAATTACACCTGTGAAGCTCGTTGAGACATTTTATTTCTGCTACGTAAATACAAATAACTGTTGAAAGATGTTCGAAGAAAATATCTATACACAGAGCATTATTAAGCATACAAAGCTTGGGGCAGCATGGTGGCGCAGTAGTTAGTTGAGGTCCCAGGTTCAATCCCGGCTCTGGGTCACTGTCCGTGTGGAGTTTGCACATTCTCCCCGTGTTTGCGTGGGTTTCACCCCCCACAACCCAAAGATGTGCAGGGTAGGTGGATTGGCCATGCTAAATTGCCCCTTAATTGGAAACAATGAATTGGGCACTCTAAATTTATTTTTAAAAAGCATACAATGCTTTACCACAGAGAGTGGTTGAGGCAGAGGTTCTGGGGGAAGCACTGGATCGTGGGGTAAAATGTGCATTTCTCCAGCATCGAGGCGTTACAGACTGGAGGGGCTGAATGAGTTCCTTCTATGCTGTAAACATTTAAGGATAGCTCAATGCGTGGGTGGTTTTTGAACTTGTGGGATTCATAGATTAGCAAATGGAGACATTAACATTGTGCGTCACCATGACAGAAAGGTTAAAGACCCCTGAAGTGAGCCCTGGCATAAACAAATTAGCTCATTATTTATTTGACTTCCAATTCAAAGCCTCACAAATTTGAATTGTAGCCTTTATTGATCACTGAACTGCCTCGTTCAGGCGCAGACTGAACTGCCTCGTTCACGTGCAGACAGACACACACACTCACATATACGCTGAGCTTTACCAGTACTTATCCAAAGTGGGGTAAGTGAGAAAGGTCAGAATAAACTTACCCAAAGGTGAACATTTCATGTTGGCTGATCACGATGGTTGTGACTACGTTACAGTCCAAACCACCAAACTAAAGAGGAAACACAAATTGGGAAAAGGCATTGGATGAGGAAAAGGAAAAAAGAACATTATGAAGGAAGGAAGTGGGATTCATTTCACTCCCAGTGCGAGTGGTTTTGAATGTAAAATATTAGTTCATTACTCCAATACTGTGATTACAGACTGTTGAAAAAATATAATCCATGCCACGATAAAACAAATGCATTGCTCTAATAAAATATTAAGATCATGTAATTTAATGTGACGTGAAAGCATTTGTGAACAATTCACATATCTGATACAGGAATTGGGATTGTACATGTTGCGGACTGATATTAGAAAGTTGTACACACAAATAGGTTGTGATTTAATATATGTGTATTGGTCTCAAAAAGTGAGAAAAGTTCTCCCCCTAGTGACATAGATAGGTAGTACCTCCATTTTCAGTTTTCAACATCTCTGGCATCTTATTATAATTGACATGTTAAAAAGCAATTACTTCACACCATTTAAATAACCAATAAATGAAAGTGATCTTCACTTGTTTTTAATTGACATCTATGGACCTAGTTACACTGACAGGAAGTAACAAATATGCTTTGATGCTTAGCTAATCCTTAAAGACTGAACGTCAATGTCTCTCTCGGGTTTAATCTTTAGATGGCAGTCTTCTGCTTATTCTCTTTCTTAGCTAATATAGTGTTGGTAGTTGAGGTGGAAAGGTGGGATCTGCTCCAGCCCCTGTCCAAATGGGCAGCAATCATGAAGGCTCTGTGCAGGCCACTCACAAACCACTCTCTTTAAAATGCTGCACCAAGGTACGTAAAGGTAGTCTATTGACAACAACAGGCCTTGAGAAACAAAGAAAATTTAGATGGACCATAGGCCTTGTCTCCCTGCTGCAATTTATGAAAGGAGCAGCCGCAGAGGACCCAGCAGGGGTAAGGATTAGGAAATCAAGGTCAAGACACTGTGCTGGTGGTCGAGCTGCCTGGCAGATTTTACCAAATGATCTCTTTCTGTGCTGGAAACTTAATGATTCATCAGTTATTCATCATTTATTGACATTTTCATTCTCGCTCTTCTCTCTGATTTTAAGTACAACAGCCACAATTCCTCCATTGCAAAACCTGTCCTGCAAGACACTGGGTTTTCTCCTTGGTAACACAACCCTACCTACCTTCATTACATCTTAACTCTCTGAAAAGCCGAATGCCCATGCAGGTTTGCAATAATAATCTTTATTAGTGTTGCAAGTAGGCTTACGTTAACACTGCAATGAAGTTACTGTGAAAAGCCCCTAATCGCCACATTCCGGTGCCTGTTCGGCTACACAGAGAGAGAATTCAGAATGTCCAATTCACCTAACAAGCATGTCTTTCGGGACTTGTGTAATATTGTTGCCATACCCAGCACTTTGGAACATGTACTATGTGAAATATTTAATTCAATATTGATCCTTCTCTCGCCTCAAATCCCTAATTGTTTGCAGTCTCTGAACATAGGCGTTCAGTAAACACATTTTATCTCTTATATTTCTCATTTGCTTCCTTTATGCCTGTTTCTATATTCTGTTCATTCTATTGTCATCAGTGCTGCTTTAGACATTTATCTCAATATTTCAAAAGTCCCAAATGTGCCTGTACAAATGCTCTTCTTCCTCCTTGCACAGCCACTGTCTGACATTCAGCACTCGTGGTGAATGATTTGAACGCATTTTTCTTTACTCGTTCACAGGTTGCGGGCATTACTGGCAAGATGAACACTTTGTTGCTAATTTATAATTTCCTTTGAGAAAGTATTGGTGAGCCACTTTTTTGACCCGCTGCAGGTGTAGGTACACCCACATCGCTCTTAGGAATAGTCCCAGGATTTTGACCCGATGGTGATGGAATGGCAATATAGTTCCAAGGCAAGATGGTGTATGACTTGGAGGGAACTTGGAGGTGGTGGTGTTCCAATGTACCTCCAGCTCTTGTCCTTCTAGGTGGTGTAGAATAAAGGGTTAATAGATATGTTAATATGGCAATGATATAATGATGATATAAGCATGACATCAGGGTCAAATGACCAAGAGGTTCCACAAGAGCAAGATACCATGAAAATAGTACAACTATTGCATTGGTTGAAGCAAAACTATATACCAACTATCTCCACTCACTTATAGTGTTAGTGAAACCTCCTCGAAACACAGTGGCAGCACTGGACGCTGCAGTTTAAGAAACTGAGGCCACAGATTGATAACCCATGGATGAAGACCTTCAAACAATTCAACTTCACAATGAAGAACAACAAAACTGAAACGCACCTTGATCGTGGACAGTGAAACATTCACAATATTGGCAGGCATTGAACAGCCACCACCCCTTCCACAGCCTTCAAATACATGAAGGGTCCATAGCAAGGACAATGATGGTGGAAGATCTCGTGGAGCCAGTTTGAAAGGTACGCAGTTTTGGATTTACAAGGAAAGATACAGAAACACCCTTTTATATATGATTGGGACCAATATGGATGATGTCCTGGTGCAACAAGGAATCGAGCGACCTTGGCATCCTGCTTGGAGGTTATGACGCCTTCAATCATTACTTCAGCACTAAGAATAAACTGGATATTGAACTGGTGAGATTTAACCAAAAGTGCCAATTGATCCATTGATTCAATTATTAACTACTTGCATTGACTAGCCAACATTGCAGCTACATAGATTTAAAGCATGAATTGTGGGCTGGGTGCTTGACAACGTGATGTTGGACCTTGTGCAGACCAAAGAGGATTCAACTTTAGAGAAAGCTGCAGAGTTTGCAGGACAGGCAGAGCTACAACAGGAGAATTTGGGTGCACATTGGGAGACCTCAAGGCTCAGGAGTGGTCAATCAGTACATATACCCAAAGCAGGGTATCCCGCCTACCAAAAGACATATAAAAAAGTCTGCCAAAACTACCAAAGGGTCGGGTAGAACCCTTGCACTTCTTTTAAAATGTTGCGAATGCAGCGCCAAAGAACAGAACTGCCAAGCAGGGGGAACCAAATGCTTTCCCTTTGGCAAGACTGGACATTTTAAATAACTCTGCAAATCAAAAGCACAATTGAAAGGAAGAGAGTGGGAACAAGCTTCCTGGTATTCTAAAGTACAGCACATTGGAAATAAAGGTATTCAGGATTAAGATATCCCGGGCGAAATAGAAGGTGACCAACAAGCAGTTCAGTCTGTAGAGCTGGAAGTCAAAGGTTATGGAAAATAATTTAAACTGGTTGGATGACAGTCTTATCAGACAAATTAAACTGGCTTAATGATGCTAAAATCCAGCCGTCAGAAGGGACAGATGTCAAATTGAAGGGCCAGATCGGTACAACCCTTAAAATATAAAGAGAAATAAATTAACAAAATAAAAGCAAAATACTGCGGATGCTGGAAATTTGAAATAAACACAGGAAATGCTGGAAAATCTCAACAGATATGGCAGCATCTGTGAAGGCAAAGAACGTGTTGTTATTCATATAGGCGGTTTGCCCACCAATGGTGCTACCAATGGAGAACACAATCATACATTCTGGGAGGAGGTTTGAAAACAAGCAGGCCTCATTCTGAATGAAAGTGAAAGTTTGGGGAGACTGCCAGAATATTTCTAGGCCATACTATACACCAAAAAGGGATAACAGTAGACCCCCAAAAAAGAAAGGCGATTAAAGAATTTCCACAGCCCAAGATACACAAAGGTTTTCAATCAGGCAGGAAATGCATCCCAAACCTGTCTGCATCAACAAACATTTGCGAGACCAATTGAGAAAAGGTCACCAGAAACATTGGGCAGTTGAGCAACAGCATGCATGTGACAGGATTAAAGAGCTGTTCGTCACCATAGATGTCTTGCACATTGTGACCCCAAACTGCTGACAGTAGTGGTAGCTGGTGCATCAGCGATGAGGCTTGGAGCCATTCTGCCACACACACACGGGGCCTGTTAGTTCAATTGGCTGGACGGCTAGTTCATGATGCAGAGGGACACCAACAGCGCGGGTTCAGTTCTGGTACCAGCTGATGTTATCAAGGCTAGGAGGTGGTGGGGCAGTGGCAATCTAGAGGTCAAGGCTCTGGGGACACGGGTTCAAAACGCACCACAGCAGCTGGTGGAATATGAATTCAATTACCTTCAGTCAGGCACGATGGCACAGTGGTTAGCACTGCTCATACCGTGAGGGACCCGGGTTCGATTCCAGCCTTGGGTGTGTGGAGTTTTCACCTTCTCCTTGGTTCTGTGTGGGTTTCCCCCGGATGCTCCGGTTCCCTCCCACAGTCCAAAGGTGTGCAGGTTAGGTGGATTGGCCGAATCAATGTGCGGGGTTACGGGAATAGGATGGGGGAGTATGCCTCGGCCGAGTGCTCCTTCAGAGGGGCTTTGAATACTCGATGGGCCGAATTGCCTCCTGTTGTACTATAGGAATTCTTTTTTTAAATAAATGTAGAGTACCCAATTATTTTTTTCCAATTAAGGGGCAATTTAGCGTGGCCAATCCACCTGCCCTGCACGTCTTTGGGTTGTGGGGGTGAAACCCACTCAGACACGGGGAGAATGTGCAAACTCCACACGGACAGTGACCCAGCGCCGGGATTCGAACCCGGGTCCTCAACCATAGGCTGCAGTGGCACTGTAGGAATTCCATGGAGATCCAGGAGGGTAGCAGGTAAAAAGGGGTTTAGCAAACTTCTCAATCGTTGACAGAGATTGAAAAATGTTATGCACCATTCATGCAACATGTCGCAGCATGAAAATATTTGGATTACTGAACGGGTATATAATTCAGGATTGAGATGAACCATAAACTTTGGCCACTCTCTGGAACTCCAAAGAAATTGCAAAGATGCTGCCAAGGATACAGCATTTCCAGTTAAGACTATTGCATTCTGGCTACAACAGTGTACATGCCAAGGAAAAGTCAGAAAACTGCCGAAAGTCAAAATAAAACCCACTGCCAAGGGCCACAGTTGAGCAGGCTACAGAACATCACATGACGCTCATCTCTGAGGTCGAAGCATATTCTTCATCAGTGACAGGTACCCTACCGACCTCTGCAAACAAACACTTGTTGCTAAGACAAGCCTAGCTGAAGGACACAGACGGTTGGCCTGAATATGTCCCAAGCAATCAGAGAAAAAAAATCTACCTTATAGCCATTGACTATTATTCTTGCTTGTTGCGAATCAGTAGGCTCCATATCACAACTGCAAAGGTTGTGGTACGAGCTTTGAAACACATCTACACGACCCATAACATTCCTAATGAGGTAGTTTCGGACATTCGTCCACGGTTTATAAATGAACATTTCCGACAATTTATAGCGGAAAATGGATTTCACCATGTGACCTGTTCACCACACCATCTGCAAATGAATGGAGAAGTGGAGAGAGGGGTTAAAAACTATCAAAATATTGATGAGAAAAGAACAATGACTGAAAGCTAGCCTTACTCAATTTGGAAGCTGATAAAGTCGGTGGCTCCTAAAGGGAGTGTAGCCTGTGCCACCACGAGTGGCTATTGTATGGAGCAGGAAAAAGAATGGAAGGGAAATAGTGATAGAGGATTCCATAATCAGTGGACCAGACAGGCATTTCTACAGCAGTAACGTGACTCCAGAATGGTGTGTTGCCTCCCTGGTGCGAGGGTCAAGGAGATCTTGGAGCGCCTTCAGGACATCCATCGCGGGGTGGGTGATCAACCTGAAGTCGGAGTCCACATTGGTACTAATGTACAGGTAGAAAGAGGGATGGGGTCCTGAAAGCAGATTTCAGGGAGTCAGGAAAGAAATTAAAGAGCAGTAATCTCAGGATTACTCCCAGTTCCACGTACCAGTGAGCATAAGAATAGGAGGATTGGTTGATTAAATACGTGGCTGGAGAAATGCTGTAGGAGGGAGGGTATCAGATTTCTGAGGCATTGGGACCAGTTCTGGGACAGATGGACCCTATACAAGTTGGACGGGTTATATCTTAACAGGCCTGGCAGTGATATACTTGCAAGGAGATTTACGAGCATAGTTGGGGTGGGTTTAAACTAGCTTAACAAGGGGAATGGGAACCTGAATGGTGGCCTTAATTTGAAGGAAGTAATGTTGGTAACAGGAGTAGTAATGAAAAACAAAGCAAAGCATCGAGTATGCATTAAAAGTGGAATGGTGTCAAAAAGACAAGGGGATGTAGTCTCCGTTAGGGAGAATATGGGCGGGATCCTCCATCCATCAATGCCGGAATTGTGATCGGGCAGAGAAGACAGTGTTAACTGATAATCGAGATTGACTTCAGGCGCTTAATGGAACGTCATGTCCGGCACCTCGATAGCAGTGTGATTACGGTCCACGCTAAGTGCCGGTGTGAGTCTGTAAGAATGTAGAGTAGCATGCATCAACATCTCATTAACGGACCCGACCCGATAGTCTGTGGGCTCCCGCGATGCTCTGTCCCCCGCCTGGCGGAGGTGATGACAGCGCGGTTCACTTGTGGTATGTAAAATCGGGAAACAGGTGCCTTGGCTGGTGAGGGAGAGAAAGGAGGTAGGTAATGTCCTCAAAAGCACAACAGTGGGCTGACAGTCATGCCTCTGACTGAGGAGGGGCGTCTCCCAGGGCCGGGGGAGTCACGGGAGGCGACCAGGGAATGGGCCGTGGAGTCTTGGTGTCCCCCGGGACCAGAGTGTCCTTGCACGGACCGTCATTGCCGTAGCCTATAAGGCAGCCATCTGGTTTCACACTCCACTGACTGCCAACTGCACCCCTGCCCCCATCCATCCTGCTCCCAAACAAGTAGGCACAACCAGTGCCCCTCACAAAGGACCCACAGCACACTGCAGCTATGGTCCCAACAGGTGCTCACCCCCCGGCCGAGCCCCACCCATGGGTCCTGCCTGCACGCATGCCACCAAGCATAGCGCCAATCAATGGTGCACTGTGCCCACGCCACACAACAACCTGGTGCCACCCTGTGGCAGGATATCACATGACTCACGCAAGGACCTCCACAGTAGACCCCACAGAGGGCACAGGACAGGGACCGCAGAGCATATCGCTGGCATGGGTAGCGCCAGACACAGTTACCCCTACTGACAGTGATGGGTGGTGGGATTAGAGGCCCTCTGGTGCCAGGCACCGACGGGGCCATTGGTGCAATGGGTAGGGCAAAGTGTCAGGGGGAATGGCCAGGGTTGGGGATGGGAATGGGAGGGAGGATTGCGGGGGCAGGGGCAGCAGTGCAAGTCAGGTCCAGCGGGCAGCCTGTTGGCCTTAGATGTGCATGGGTGCACTCATCATGTTAACACCTCTGCCCTTCACCCCCTACAGACAATGGATTTTGGTATCCAAACAGGTGAGGTTGGCATATGCCTAGCTGCCATGCCACAATCCTGGCGGACGCACTGAAGCGGCACGAGCAGGAGCTTCTCAGGGAGGGCCCTGCAGAACCGAAGCCTGCCCCAGAGGAGCTGGAGCCAAGCGGTAAGGATGGAGAGCTGACCGCCCAACCGGCCGAGAAGGAGGTGGGACAGAGGCGTTGCAGCAGGTCTCGTGTATACCAGCAACGCCTGTTGTACGAGGACCTGCTGGACCGAGCATGTCGCCGAACACCCCGGCTGACCGGGGAGATCGTACGGTAAGTCTGCTGGATCATGGAGTATCTGGAGTCGCTGGGGTTTGGGGGAGGACACCTATTCTCTTTGGCTATCACCGTTGCGGTCACCCTGAACCTTTATGCCACGGGGTCCTTCCAGGCGCTGAATGCGGACCTGTCCGAGATCTCCCAGACCTCAATGCACAGCTGTATCAGCACCATAATGGTGGCCCTGTTTGCCCGGGCGGCACAATACATACACCTGAATATGGACCGGGCCTACAAGGTTGCCGAGCAGCGGGATTCGCCGCCATCAATGTGATGCCCAGGTCCAGTGGGTGATCACCGAGACTCATGTCCCCCTACGAGCACCGCTGCATGAGAAGGTGCCCTTCACAAACTGGAAGGGATTCTTCTCCCTCAGTGTGCAGTTGGTGTGTAACCACCAGCTGTACATCCTGCATGTCTGTGCCCGGTATCCAGGCAGCGTGCACAACGCCTTCATCCTGGCATACATGACATTGCTTGACACCTTTGAGGCGCTCCCCTGGGTGAGGGATTAGCTCCTGCACAACAGGGCATTGATTTGTTATGCTCTAGGTGTAACATAAGCGGCTTCCTTGTGGTGCACTTGACAAAGAAAGGTTCAGACGTGGAGATAACTTCAACACGTTTATTAAACTATTTACACTTCTATTACTCAGGTTCGACACTACTGCAAATCCTACTATAGCTACCCAGACTGACTAACCAGTTGCTGCAATCCACGTGGTGGGTGTAATATTGAATCAACCCTGTGTCTCTACTCACTGACTGCCTTCACTGGAAAGAGGCAGATCATGTGTGTGGTGTTCTTTATATATGGGTTGGTGTCACCTCCGTGTGTATCGTGAATGTCCATTGGTCATGTCCTATCTAACTGATCTATTGGTTGAGTATGTGTGTTTGATGTCTCTTGTGCTCCTTCTAGTGTCTAGCTAGCCTACATGTATTTACATTGATGCACATCACCACAGGCGTGGCTGATGACGCCTATCCGGAGGCATCATATTGATGTAGAGAACCGCTATAACGATGCCCATACAGCAACCAGGAGCAGCACCAAGCGGTACGTCAGCGTCTGGAAGTTGCGTTTCATGTGTCTGGACCTCTCTGGAGGGGTCCTCCAATACAGTCCTAGGAGTGTCTCCCACATTGTGGTGGCCTGCTGCATCCTGTAGAACATCGTGCAGCAGAGGGGCAAGATGCTGGAGGAACAGGATGTACGCCAGGCCTTGTCCGACCAGCTAGATGTAGAGGAGGGGCAGGATGGACATGGCATCTAGCCATGAGGAGTTTGCCCAACATGTGCGCCAGGGCCGCCTCCGATTGGGACAATCCAATTGCCTCCAGGTTCACTAAAGTGCCCAACAGAGGTGAGTGCCTCTGGGGTGGTGGAGGGTGTTCGACACAGCAGTGCCGTGAAGTCAGTGGTGACCTCAGATTGGCGCTCGGGGGTGTAACTGGGGGCAAAGTGATTGGCCGCTCTCCACTCCGCCGACCAGGGTCAGGGGCCGCAGGTCCATCAGGCCCCCTCCAGTCTTCTCACGCTTCTGACGATTGTGGGCCACCTTCCCTGGGGGGACAGATAATGCACTGTGAGACACTTTGATGTCAGCAGCACAGGGGGTCCACAACTAGTAGCCTGTATGTGCAGGTGCCTGGCCATGGCAGGCGGTATGGGTGTTGGCATGTGGGAGCAGACTGCTGGCGGGTGGCGTTTGGTCACCCTCAAGGAGGGGTGAGTGGGTTACAGGGATGTGGGACGGAGGTGGTGCCAGGGGCATCAGCCTCACCCTGGCTGGCCTGGGGGCTTGTCCATCCTCACACAGCATTGCCTACCGGTCCACCTGCTGGGAGTGGCATGGGGGGGGGGGGTTGGTGCAAATGGGTGTCGGAAATGTGGGACAGGGGTGGTTTCCGGGGCACGGTGCTGGTGACTCACCCTGGCTGGCCTGGGCGGTTGCCCAACTCCATCCAGTACTGCCTGTGTGTCTGCCTGGTGGGGGCTGGGGGGGGGGGGGGGGGGGGGATGCTGGGTATGGGGTTGGGGTGTGTGGAATGGGGATGGTGCCAGGGGCACAGAGCTGGTGACTCACCCCAGCCACCCTGAGCACATCATGCAGCTTCTTACTGCACTGCACTCCGGTCCTCACGTTGGGGCCCAAAGCGCTCATGGCTTCTGCCACCCCTGCCCAAGCCCGATTGACATGGGCATGTGGCAGCCTCCTTCCCACCCCGTGGAACTGGGTGTTCCGCCTCTCCTCCGCAGAATCCAGCAATGTCTCCAGCTCTGTGTCCTCAGAAACTCGGGGTCGCTGTCCGGGATGTCAACTCCTTGGCTTTAATGAGAGTGTGTGGGGAGAGGAGTGCTTACATGCAGCTTCAGCATGTCAGGCTTTCCAGTCCAATCCCGACCCTGGTGAATCACACGCCAGCGCGTGTTAGAATTGAACTAGTTCCATGTGGCTGGTCCATTAGCATATCATGGATGGCTCCGGCAACCACATCCCCATTGAGACCGTGGAACATCCCACATGCAGTCTGGATGTCAGCACTTAGTCTCTCAAACGGAGAATCCCACCAGTCTTCTTTGATTAGGAATTACTTTTACGATCTATAGTATAGCATACATCTGGAAAATATCAATGACCATACTTCAGCACCTAACTACAATGCAAAATATGTGGGGTCCATTTTGACAAATGTGTGAGTGAAATGAATGCATTCAAAAAGCTATCTATCCAAGTCATAAGATAAGAAAACCCAGAACAATTTTAGCTCGACCCACATGGTGCACCAGGTGAGCAGTAAAAATTATCAGCAGCTCACCTGATGCAATTATCACTTCTCCTGATCAGGCAAAAAGGAAGCCAACCCAAAGCCATGAAAGTCCTCTTTAACATATATATGTCATGCCCTGATGATCAGGATCAAACAGCAATCTTCACTCTGTTGCCAGTGAAGGAAGCGGCAGTGAGTTCCCTTCTTGGCCAACCAAAGAGGAAGTGGACGAGGGCCAGAGTCCAAAAAGGTATGGATTCGATGATTTATTAATTACAGTGCTTCTCCAAACCCTACAAAGAAATTGTAGACCACCTCTTCTCCAATCTCATTACCCACCAAGTATCAATACCTTCAGCACCAGCTTCTTGCCAGGACCTTCCCAGGATGACCCGGTATTGATCTAACTCCTCACTTGATCATGGTGCGTGGTCCTTCAGCCCTAATAATCTTCCTGTTTTCCATTGACTTCTGAGGACTGGTCCAGCAGGTCCTGCAGGTCCTGGACTGGACAGGAAGTCACCCAGGACTAATTGAGGCCTGTCAGTTAAAATACTGTTGGAGAATTGAATCTGATACTAAAAACCCATCCGTTCATAACTGACCCACAGTTAAAATTTTATTTATGTATTTATTTAATTTTAAGCAAATAATAGATTTCCTTCCACCTTTCACATGGTTGCTTCTCTGGATATTGAATAATAGAATCACTACATTGCAGAAGGAGGCCATTCAGCCCATCTGGTCTGCACCAAACCTCTGAAAAAGCACCCTACCTAGGCCCACGCCCCACCATATCGCCTTAACCCCGCCTAACCTACACATCTTTGGACACTCAGGGGCAATTCTAGTATGGGCAATCCACCTAACCTGCACATCTTTGGACCATGGGAGGAAACGGGAGCACCGGGAGGAAACCCACACGGACACAGGGAGAAGGTGCAAATTCCATACAGACAGTCACCCAAAGGTGGAATGGAACCCAGGCCCCTGGTGCTGTGATGATTGCTTGGAAAATCTTGCATGCAAAAGTCTTTTCTTTTGGAGGAGCATCTTTCTTGTGTTCTCCGAACTAGTAGGTCTGCCCTTGCTTGGTGCACCCTTAACTAAATGACCAAAGCCATATAATCACCAGCATTGGTATCTCTTCCCATCCCAACACTGTCAATTCTGGAGACACAACTCTTAATTATTTGGCTTTACATCTCAGTCTTTACTATTGCATCAATGGCATCCACAACTCCCAGCCTTGACATTTAGCTCATAGTCGACCAGCTTAATTGGCCTTGGTACTTGTTTACATTTCAAAACAACACAGGAACAGAGGAATAAAGAAACTATGGAGTAAAACTGAGCTCAGTAGCCTCTTGGATTCTATGGGACTGCATAAGTTTCCAAAGTGACATCCACAGTGTGCCCACACATCACATGCATAGTACACTGGATACTATGTTGGTAAAGGAGGTTAGTGTACATTCCTCTAATATCCACCAGCAGCATGCAGAGATTATGATGTCAATAAGTGTGCAACTGCACAAACTAGTTGCTTCTGCTCATGTGTGGAATAGTAGGCTTTCCTCTTGGCATTGAACATGGTTAGGCAGAGGCCATCCAGAGCAGGAGAAGTTGCTGGAAGAGTGAGGAGTAGAAGGGGAGGAGTACTCTCAGCAGCATGTTTATGTAGCATTTATCCTACTTGAACTTCAGCGGCAAAAGATGTTTGAGATATTTGTGCTTCGCTAAAAGAACTGTCGCTGAAGTCATAGAATCATAGAAGATTTACAGCATAGAAAGAGGCCAGCCAAAAATCGAGTCACCCAGCCTAGTCCCACTTTCCAGCATTTGGTTCATAGCGCTGTCAGTTACAGCACTTGAGTCCATATCCAGACACCTTTTGATGGGTTAAGGGTTTCTGGCTCTACTGCCCTTTCAGGCAATGAGTTCCAGACCTCTACAGCTCTTTGTATGAAAAAAAATGTCCTTATATCTCCTCAAATCTTTCTACCAATTACTTTAAATCTATGTCACCTAACCACTGACCTCTCTGTTAAGGTAAATAGGCACTTACCACCCACTTTATCCAGGCCCCTCAATTTGTTACATTTCAATCAAATCTCCCCTCAGTCTTTTCTTTTCCAGTAAGAAGTCTTACAACACCAAGTTAAAGTCCAACCTGATGAAGGAGCTGTGCTCCGAAAGCTAGTGATTCCAAATGAACCTGTTGGACTTCAACCTGGTGTTGTAAGACTTCTTACTGTGCCCAGCCCAGTCCAACGCCGGCATCTCCACATCATGGCTACCATCTTCTTTTCCAAGGAAAACAATTCTGGCCTATCCAATCTTTCCTCATAGCTGCAATTTTCCAGTCCTGGCAACAGCCTCATAAATCTCCTCTGTACCCTCTCTAATACAGTTATATCCTTTCCGTAATGAGGTGCCCAGAACTGCACACAGTACTCAAGTAGTGACCTAACTAATGTTTTATGCAATTCCAGCATAACCTCCCTGCTCTTATATTCTACACCTTGGTTAACAAAGGAAAATATTCCATGTACCTCTTGAACCACCTTATCAACCTGTCCTGCTACCTTCTAGAATCTGTGGACATTCACTCCCAGGTCCCTCACTTCTCCTACACTTCTCAGCACCTTCCCATTTATTATGTATTCCTTTGCCTTATTAGATACCCCCCAAATGCGCACCTGACCAGTTCATTGATGTCTTCCTGCAGTCTACAGCAATCCTCTGTGCTTTGAACCACATGGCCAATGTTTGGTTCTCTGCAATCCTCTTGTTCCCCTTACATTTACATCCAAATCATTAATATATATCACAAAAAGCCGGGGGCCTCGTACTCAGCCCTGTGGAACCCCACTGGAAACAGCCTTCCAGTTGCAAAAACATCCATCAATGGTTACCCTTTATTTTCTGTCACTGGGCCAATTTTGCATTCAACATTCATCTGGGTCCTATGGGTTCAAACGTTTTAACCAGTTGACAATGTGGGACCTTGTCCATGTAGACCACACCAACTCTGCCACCCTCATTAATCCTCCTTATTACTTCCATAAAAAGTTCAATCAAATTAGTCAGGCATGAAAATTGCTTATTGTCACAAGTAGGCTTCAATTAAGTTACTGTGAAAAGCCCCTAGTCGCCACACTCCAGCACCTGTTCAGGAAGGCTGTTACAGGAATTGAACTGTGCTGCTGGCCTGCCTTGGTCTGCTTTCAAAGCCAGCGATTTAGCCCTGTGCTAAACAGCCCCTATGCTAAACAGCCCCTATGACCTTCTCTTAACATATCCATACTGACTATCCTTGATTAATCCATCCCTTAAGTGATAGTTTATCCTTTCCTTCAGAATTGATTCCAATAATTTGCCCACAACTGGGGCGAGATTCTCCGACCCCCCCACCGGAATCGCGCCGTGCCGGTTGGCGGGCCCCCCCCCACGATTCTCCGACCCGGATGGGCCGAAGTCCCGCTGCTAAAATGCCTGTCCCGCCGGCGTAGATTAAACCACCTACCTTACCGGCGGGACAAGGCGGCGCGGGCGGGCTCGGGGTCCTGGGGGGGGGTGCGGGTCGATCTGGCCCCGGGGGGTGCCCCCACGGTGGCCTGGCCCGCGATCGGGGCCCACCGATCCGCGGACGGGCCTGTGCCGTGGGGGCACTCTTTCCCTTCCGCCTTCGCCACGGTCTCCACCATGGCGGAGGCGGAAGAGACTCCCTCCACTGCGCATGCGCGGGAATGCCGTCAGCGGCTGCTAACTCTCCCGCGCATGCGCCGCCCGGAAATGTAATTTCTGCGCCAGCTGGCGGGGCACCAAAGGCCTTTTCCGCCAGCTGGCGGGGCGGAAATCCGTCCGGAGCCGACCTAGCCCCTTAAGGTTGGGGCTCGGCCCCCAAAGATGCGGAGCATTCCGCACCTTTGGGGCGGCGCGATGCCCGACTGATTTGCACCGTTTTGGGCGCCAGTCGGCGGACATCGCGCCGATATCGGAGAATTTCTCCCCTGAGGTCAGACTGACTGGCCTGTAATTATTTGGTCTATCCCTTGCCTTGTTTGTAAGCAGAGATACAATGTTAGCAGTCCTCCATTCATCAGAGCAGCACGGTGGCACAGTAGGGCAGCATGGAAGCACAGTGGTTAGCATAGTTGCTTTGCAGCTCCAGGGTCCCAGGTTCGATTGCCGGCTTGGGACACTGTCTGTGCGGAGTCTGCATGTCCTCCCCGTGTCTGCGTGGGTTTCCTCCGGGTGCTCAGGTTTCCTCCCACAGTCCAAAGATCTGCGGGTTAGGTGGATTAGCTATGCTAAATTGCCCTTAGTGTCTAAAAAGGTTAACTGGTGTTACTAGGTTACGGGGATACTATGGAGATGTGGGCTTGAGTAGGGTGCTCTTTAAAAGGGCCGGTGCAGACTCGATGGACCGAATGGTCTTCTGCACTGTAAAATCTATGGGGCGGAATTCTCCGAGCTTCCGCACCAAAATCGCGATCGGCGCAGGGGTGGAGAATGGGTGTTGACGGCGAAAACCGGCACAACGTCTCTCCCACGATTCTACGATCGCCGTAGAATCACTGCGAATCGCGCGCGTGCGGTCTATGCGGCACGAATAGGGGGCCATTGACAGGGGCCCCCGCGGCGATTCTCCGTTAACAACCGGCCGAGTTGCTGATGCCGTGGTTCTAACCATGTTTTGCCTGTCGGGAACGGCTGGAAGCAGCTGCAGAGTCAGTCCGCGGCCGCCCTGGTAGGGGTGGGGGGGGGAGGGATCCTTCACCGGGGGGGGGGGGCCTCAAGGATGGCTAGGCTAGAGATCGGGACCCACCGAACCGTGAGCGCGCTCAATCTTGGGGGGGCCTATATTTTCAGTGTGTGTCCGCCATGTCATGCGGGGCGGCCGCCGAAGGCCACCGCCGTGCGCGTGCGCAGACTCCCGACTGCAAGCGCAGGCAGAGCTACGAGAAGTACTCCGGGGCCCTGCTAGCCCCCTGCAAATTGGAGAATCACTCTGACTTTCTTCAGGAAAGTCCAGAGTGAAACGCCCTTATTTCGATGCTGGAGTGGACACATAGCCCCATTATTGGCAATCTCGCCCATGATCAATGGGGCGAGATTCTCCGACCCTCCGCCGGGTCAGAGAATCGCCGGGGGCTGGCGTGAACCCCGCCCCCGCCGGTTGCCGAATTCTCCGGAACCGGATATTCGGCGGTGGCGGGAATCGCGCCGCGCCGGTTGGCGGGCCCCCCCGCGATTCTCCAGCCCGGATGGGCCGAAGGCCCACTGCTAAAATGCCTGTCCCGCCGGCGTAGATTAAACCACCTACCTTACCGGCGGGACAAGGCGGCGCGGGCGGGTTCTGGGGTCCTGGGGGGGGCGCGGGGCGATCTGGCCCCGGGGGGTGCCCCCACGGTGGCCTGGCCCGCGATCGGGGCCCACCGATCCGCGGGCGGGCCTGTGCCGTGGGGGCACTCTTTCCCTTCCGCCTCCGCCACGGTCTCCACCATGGCGGAGGCGGAAGAGACTCCCTCCACTGCGCATGCGTGGGAATGCTGTCAGCGGCCGCTGACGCTCCCGCGCATGCGCCGCCCGGAGATGTCATTTCCGCGCCAGCTGGCGGGGCACCAAAGGCCTTTTCCGCCAGCTGGTGGGGCCGAAATTAGTCCGGCGCGGGCCTAGCCCCTTAAGGTTGGGGCTCGGCCCCCCCAAGATGAGGAGCATTCCGCACCTTTAGGGTGGCGCGATGCCTGACTGATTTACGCCGTTTCGGGTGCCAGTCAGCGGACATCGCGCCGATACCGGAGAATTTCGCCCATGATCTGGAACCTCACCTATATTCGGCGAGGATTGGAAAATGATGGTCAGAAATCTCTGCAATTTCCTCCTCAGCTTCTTTTAACACCCTGAGGTACATTTCATCCAGCCCTGATGATTTGTCCATTTCAAGGATGCTAATCGCCTTAATAGTTCCTCTCTCCCTATATTTATCACATCAAATACTTCACACTCCTCCTTAATTACAATGTCGGCATGGTCCCCTCTTTGTAAGACAGTTACAAAGAGTTAAGAACCATTTTCAGTTCCTCTGCCTCCACACATAGGTAACCTTTTTGGTCTTTTAAGGACCATACACTTTCCTTAGTGAGGCCTCTTACTCTTAAGGTATTGATTTTTGTTTTTCCAATGAAGGTGAAATCCACCTACCCTGCACACCTGTGGGGGGGGGGACGCAAACACAGGGAGAATGTGCAAACTCCACACAAACAGTGAACAGGGGCTGGGATTGAACCTGGGTTCTCAGTGCCATGAGGCAGCAGTGCTAATCACTGTGCCATCGTGCCACCCGGTCTTCAGGTATTGATAAAGCATCTTTGGGTTCTTCTTGATTTTGCTTGCCAATATTCTTTCATGCCCCCTCTTTTCTTTTTGAATTTCTTTTGTGATTTCACCCCTCCCATTTCTTTTCTCATCCCAGTTTTCTGTAATTTACTAACTACTGGCACAGTGGTTAGCACTGCTGCCTCACAGCTCCAGGGACCTGAGTTCAATACCGACGTTGGGTGACTCTCTGTGTGGAGTTTGCACTTTCTCCCTGTGTCTACATGGGTTTCCGCTGGGTGCTCTGTTTCCTCTCACAGTCCAAAGATGTGCAGGTTATGTGGATTGGCCGTGCTAAATTGCCCTTGGTGTCCAAAAGGTTACGTTGGGTCGGTGGGTTGCGGGGATGGGGTAGAGGCATGGGAATAGGTAGGGTGCTCTTTCCGAAGACCAGTGCAGACTCAGTGGGCTGGGTAGCCTCCTTCTGCACTGGAAATTCTATGATACTGCAGCTGCAGCACCAATCTCAGAGCAAGGCAATGATCACATTGTCAGTGGTTATCATGCTGATCATGGGGATGTGTTTTTATGCACCTGACTTCTTCTGGGCAGCTGCTGGAAGTATAAATGGCATCTTGGTGTCTGCACTGCACAGCTGCATAACGGATGCCACTGAAGATCGTTATGCAGAGAGAGACTGCTTCACCTTAATCCCTCTTGTCAGAGAGAAGCAGGCAGAATGAGCACAAGGGTTTGCAAGGACGGCAATCTTCCCCTTGGTGCAGGGTGCCAATGAATACACACAGATTACTTTGAGTGCGCCGCCATGCAGCTGAATCGGAAGGGGATTCCACTCCCTCAACACTAGGCTGCTGTGTGGCCAAAGGCAGAGCACATGAGGGTTAATTTACAAATTCTGACACCAGTCCAGATGCATCCATTCTGGGGCGGTTCTCTGTGCCCATTGTATTACAACCACCATGGCACACCAAAATGTGAGAAGGACTATCCACTAATGGTGTGTACTCTTTGTTGCAACCCATGCAATTTTCATGTGAGGGTACCTTTAAGACATGGATGTTTAAGCAATGTACCTTTAAGAAAACAGTGATGTCAGAGAGTGGGTGGGGCTGAGGTCAGGTCAGCCATTTTGCAGTTTGGTTTTGCAGTTTGAAAAGTGCCTGGCTGGTTTTGCTGAGAGCGGCTAAAAAGTACTTGGCTGGTTTTGCTGAGAGCAGTTTAAAAATAGAAAGCCAGTTTGAAATAGCAACTTGAGAAGTTCTGGTTTGCTGTGATCTGCTTGAAGGGAGAAAGCCAGGTTGGAAAAAGCAGTTTGTGTGTGTCTGTGTGTGTCCAGAGAGCTGCAGGAAGAAAACAAGGTGCTAGTGCTGAAGTCAACCAAGCTACTATATCTCTGCCATTCTACAGAAAATATATATATCCTTTAACCTGATGCGATACTGTTTAAAGGTGTTAAGTCTCTGAGAAGTTTGAAGGAACATTTTAAGGAATTATTTACTGTTGCAATATTTTCTGAGTTATCTTTGAAGTAAGGGGTGGTAAGAGATCCAATGTTTATTTAAGATGTTAAGTTGAGTTCATGGAATAAACAGTGTTTTGTGTTTAAAAACCCACGTGTCCATAATTGTAATCCCACACCTAGGGAATAAGCCGTGTGCTCGGAAAAGCAACAAATCCACTAAAGGGAGAGGTTGGTTGAACTCCATGATACATTTTGGGGTTCTGAAAACGCCTCGCCCATAACACAATATACAAAGCAGACATACAACAAGAGCCATGCTGCCACAGAAATCTGATAAAGCAGGCCAGTGGTTTTCTGAAACAATTAAAGAGTAAATCTCCCAATAACCGTCTCTGCTGTACAGAGAACAACACAAATTTCTCTCGTCTCTCCATGTAACTGAAGATGCACGTCCCTGCGACCATTCTAGTAAATCTTTTCTGCACATTCTCTAAGGCCTCAACATTCTTTGTAAAGTGCAGTTCCCAGAATTGAACATAATACACCAACTGAGGCTAACTCGGGATTTATAAAGTTTTAACATGACTTCTTTGTTTTTGCAGAGAAACAGACCTTCATAGTGCCTTTCATGACCACATAATTTCCCAAAGTGCTTTACAGCTAATTGAGTATTTTTGAATCAGAATTGTAAGGTAGGAAATGCAGTAACCAATCTCCCACAAACAGCAATGTGATAATGGCCGGAAAACCTGTTTTTGTAATGTTGACACCAGGACACGAAGGATGACTCATCAGTTCATCTCAAATATAGTGCCATGGGAATGTTCACATCAAGGCAGGCTGTGCCTTGTTTTAACATGTTGTCCAAAAGACAATGGCTGGAATTTTCCTGCCGTTCATACTGACAGGATGTTCTGGACCCGCCGATGGCAAACCTATGCCACATGTTTTGCCCAGAAACAGATCGCAGGGAACATGGAAAATCTCCCCGAGACCTCTGACAGCGCAACCCTCCCTCAATGCATTCCATGCAGTGGAATGTCATCCATGATTTTTGTGCTCAGCTCCTGGAGCGAGCCATAGGATTGGATTTGTTTATTGTCACGTGTACCAAGGTACCAAGTGAAAAGTATTGTTCTGGGTGCAGCTCACATGGATCATTCCATACTTGAAAAGATAGTACATTGGGCAAACATAAAATACACAATATAAATACATAGACACAGGCATCGGGTGAAGCATACAGGAATGCAGAACTACTCGGTAGAGAAGATGTGTGAAGAAATCTAATCAGTCCATAAGAGGGTCATTCAGGAGCTTGGTAGCAGCAGGAAAGAAGCTGTTTTTGAATCTGTTAGTGCGTGCCCTCAGCCTTTTATATCTTCTGCTCGATGGAAGAAGTTGGTAAGATAGAATAACCCGGGTGGGAGGGGTCATTAATTATGCTGCCCGCTTTCCCAAGGCAGAGGGAGGTGTAGACAGAGTCAATGGATCGAGATGGGTTTGTGTGATGGATTGGGCTGTGCTCACGATTCTCTATAGTTTCTTGCGACCTTGGGCCGAGCAGTTGCCATACCAGATTGTGATGCAGCCGGATAGGATGCTTTCGATGGCGCATCTGTAAAAATTGGTAAGAATCAATGTGGACATGCCAAATTTCCTTAGTTTCCTGAAGAAGTAAAGGTGCTGCTGTGCTTTCTTCGTCGTAGCGTCGACGTGGGTGGATCAGGACAGACTGTTGGTGATGTGCACACATAGCCTTCTGACTCCGAGGTGAGCATGCAACCAACTGAACCACATCTGATTGTCTGGCCATTATCACATGGCTGTCGCTGGGAGCTTGATGAGCGCAAATTTATTAGCTTTAGTCTTAGTGCTACAATCTGTCAATATGGTGTTTTCTGCCTTTTGTCGTAGAGAAGGACCCATGTGCTTTCATAACTTGAGGTCAAAGTAGGGTGGTAGGTGGCGCAGTGGTTAACACTGGGACTGCGGCGCTGAGGACCCGGGTTCGAATCCTGGCCCTGGGTCACTGTCCGTGTGGAGTTTGCACATTCTCCCCATGTCTGCGTGGGTTTCACCCCCACAACCCAAAAGATGTGCCAGTTAGTTGGATTGGCCACGCTAAATTGCCCCTTAATTGGAAAAAAAAATAATTGGGTACTCTAAATTTAAAAAAAAAAAGAAAGGTATCTTGAGGTCAAAGCAACTGCCTAGAGAAGAAATGCTGGCAATTTCATGGTGAAAGCAGAAAATGTTGGAGGGCACCCTATGTGAATCTAGAATGCTGAACAATAATGGGTTAATCATTAATTCCCGTACCAGCCTCCTCGAACAGGCGTAGAAAATGGCGACTAGGAGCTTTTCACAGTAACTTCATTGAAACCTACTTGTGACAATAAGTGATTATTATTATTATTAATTCTGAGGCATGCCATCCTCCCTCCCCAGTACTAGACATTTTCAGAGCAAATATGAAACTGCCTTTCACTGTGATTACAAAAGAAGATTGAGAGGTGAAGCCCCAACCTATACCTGGCATCTTCAACAAAACCTGTGAGTTTCATCTCCAAATATTTCAGAGAACAGAAGAGTGACGCCTTTGCTTAAATTGAATGAATGTTGGAATTAGCTGAGCATCGGTTAAAATGTTTACGACAATGATGGGAATTGGATGTTGATGAAAAACATATTGCATGAACTCCAATTTCAGTTATATTTTCCAATTATTATAAATGTATCTTGCGGCTTCATTTAAAGGTCAATATCAGTAATTACCCTTCACCGTGATGGTAAATGATTCGCTTCAAATTTGCTATCGCATTCACTGCAGTGTAATAAACTAGAGAATGAGGTTAGTTAATGCATGGTGCCAGCTACTGAATGAATTGTGTTTGTGTAGATGTTATAATTCCATACTCTGTCCTGTTTCTCATCAAAGTTTAAGAACAGAATGTCCCATATTAAATTGTGAAATAAGCCGTGAAAAACAAATAGGTTTGTTCGGTGCTGGCTTATTTGCACACAGATTTAAAGCTGTGTCCTTCAAACTAACCTCTGCCTCAGCATGGCCAGTCAAAACAGCACGGTAGCATCGTGGATAGCACAAATGCTTCACAGCTCCAGGGTCCCAGGTTCGATTCTGGCTGGGGTCACTGTCTGTGCGGAGTCTGCACATCCTCCCCGTGTGTGCGTGGGTTTCCTCCGGGTGCTCCGGTTTCCTCCCACAGTCCAAATATGTGCGGGTTAGGTGGGTTGACCATGCTAAATTTCCCATAGTGTCCAAAATTGCCCTTAGTGTTTGGGTGGGGTTACTGGGTTATGGGGATAGGGTGGAGATGTGGACATTGGGTAGGGTGCTCTTTCCAAGAGCCGGTGCAGACTCGATGGGCCGAATGGCCTCCTTCTGCACTGTAAATTCTATGATATGAAAACCTTTAATGTGATTAGCTTGCTTGTAGTCTCATTCAGAAACTCTATCCATACTTGGGACTGCAATATATCTCATGGACCCTGAAGCATAATTTACTTTTCATTGACATCTCGGGCGTCATTCTCCGACCCCCCCCCCCACCCAGCGGGTCGGAGAATGGCCGTTGGCCGCTGTGAATTCCGCCTCCGCCGCCCGCGGAGTCGCCGAAGGGAGAAAAGTCGGCGGGGCGTCAATGGCGTCGCAGACCTCGGAGATTGGCACGGGTGGGCGCAAGGCAGCCGATTTTGGGGCTGCCGATATTCTCCCGTCCGAATGGGCCGAAGTCCCGTCAACGTGATGACGGGTCACGTCGGCGTAAATCAAACCTCCTTTTAATCGGCGTCAACCTGTGCTCAATGTTTACTCCGACCAGCGTGGAGGTGGGTGACGGCCTGGGGGGTTGGCCGCTGGAGAGGCGATGGCGTGGCCGCAGTCTGAATGTGTGGGGGAGCGGTGTGTGTAGGGTTTTGTGTGTGTGTGTGCAGCGGGGGGGGGGGTGATGGTTAGAGTGGGCTGGGCTCCGGGGGAGTGCCGGGAACGGGAGGATGAGTGCCGGGGAGGGGGCAAGGGGGGGTCCGTGCCGGGGAGGAGGATGGGGGGGTCCATGCCGGGGAGGGGGATGGGGGGACGGGGTCCGTGCAGGGGAGGGAGAATGGGGGGGTCCGTGCCGGGGAGGGAGAATGGGGGGGTCCGTGCCGGGGAGGGAGGATGGGGTGGGTCCATGCCGGGGAGGAGGATGGGGGTGTCCATGCCGGGGAGGGGGATGGGGGGACGGGGTCCGTGCCCGGGAGGGAGGATGGGGGGGTCCGTGCCGGGAAGGAGGATGGGGGTGTCCGTGCCGGGGAGGGGGATGGGGGGACGGATTCCATGCCGGGGCGGGAGGATGGGGGGGTCCGTGCCAGGGAGGAGGATGGGGGGGTCTGTGCCGGGGAGGGGGGGTGCGAGGGCAAGTGAGTTGGTCCACCTGGCCAGGTGCCAGCCTCCAACAGTTGGACCCTGGCTGGGGGGAGGAGGGGGTATGGGCAATGATGACATGTCGTTGCCCCCCCCCCCCCCACCAGGCCGTCATGTTTTCCGATCAGCCAGCGATGTTGGCCGCCGTGGCGGCAGCCGCTAATGTCTATGTTGCCCTGGATGAGGAGGAGGAGGAGGAGCGTGCCAGAGAGGCGGCGCAGGCTGCTGCAGAGGGGCAGGCGGCAGTCGCCCAGGCGGCAGCCGCCCAGGCTGGAGGGACACCTGACCGACAGGATGAGGAGGGGGAGGGGGACGTCGCGGCTCCACGGCAACCGAGGCACCCGAGGGCGCCCCGTGTGTACCGGCCCCGGCAGTCATACCAGGACCTCACGGACCGGGAATGCAGGAGGAGACTCCGGATGAGGCGGAAAACCGTGGCACACATCTGCCACCTGCTGGCACACCTGTCACCGCGTGGCACTGGCGGGGGACACCCTCTCCCCGTGTCCGTCAAGGTTACGGTGGCCCTGAACTTTTATGCAACGGGGTCATTCCAGGCACCGAGTGGGGACCTGTTCGCCATATCACAGACATCGGTGCAACGGTGCATCCGGGCAGTGACAGACGCCCTATATGCCATGGCGCACCGCTACATCCGCTTCCCCGTGGACCGGGCCAGCCAAGGTGCCCGGGCTGTGGGCTTCTCTGCCGTGGCCGGGTTCCCCATGGTCCAGTGCGCGATTGATGGGATGCACGTCGCTGTGCGGCCACCTGCAGATAACAGGGCCATGTTCACCAATAGGAAGGGGACCTATTCGATGAACATACAGGTGGTCTGCGACCACCGCATGATGATCCTGCACGTCTGCGCCCGTTACCCGGGCAGTGTACACGACTCATACGTGTTGTCGCGGTCATACATCACCGGCATGTACGAGGGACGCCATCCCCGGCTGAGGGGCTGGTTGCTGGGCGACAGGGGCTACCCATTGCGATCGTGGCTGATGACGCCTATACGGAGGCCACGCAATGAGGCGGAGAACCGCTACAATGATGCCCATGTAGCGACAAGTGATAGAGAGGTGATTTGGCGTGCTGAAGATGCGTTTCAGGTGCCTGGACCTCTCTGGGGGTGCCCTCCAGTACCGATACACCACACATTGTGGTGTGCTGCGTCCTGCACAACATAGCCCAGCAGAGGGGCGATGTGCCGCAGGCAGAGGAGGGCAGAGTGGACGAGCAGCAGGAAGAGGCGCAGTCCTCCCCAGATGAGGGGGATGGGGGCAATGGTCAGGGCAGACGGGCTAGACACGGGCGGGTGGCTGTCCACCGTTACCGGCTGGGCCAGCCGGCACGGGACAGGCTGATAGCCACCCGTTTCACTGTCTAGATGGGCGTGGGAATCGGGTAGTATGGCCACAGACCGCACACCATGGCAACAGCCGGCCACCCACACCCCCCACCCTTCCACCCACCCAGCACCCTCACCCCCCTCCCCAACCCCACCCACCCCACCCTCATGCACACCACCCCCCCATTGCCGATCCACCTGCGGCACAACGGCCGGGCTCACACAGTTGCGGGTGGACGCGTGTCTATTGCAGGCCATGGAGGATGATGACAACCCGCCCTGCGATGAGCTCCTGGCTCCACATCGTTGGACTATGTCTGACTCATGGCCACAGTACCATCATCCACCCGGACCATCCCTGCATGCGGCTGTGACACTGCAGCGCACGGTCCCGTCCTCTGCCCGGGGGGATGTTGATGGCGGCCCAGGGGGAAGGGGGAAGACTCACATGGGGCTGAGGTAAGACCACCCCTCACACACACACTTGCGCTCAACGTACATGACATCCCCGCACGCTTTGGACAGAGCACAAAGGCAGCTTCTGTAGGTGTAACATTGACTTTAATAACCAAAGGAGTTCATGCACGTGCCCTAGCCCCTAAAACTCATCTGTGCCCTGTACCCGTGCCAAATTACTCAGTGTCTAGTTGTTTGGCCTTACGGACCCTATGACTACGTCTACGTGGTTCCCCAGACGGTACAGCAGAACTGGAGGTGGACTCCTGTGATTCCTGCCCTCTGACACGGGATCCATTTGGCGGCCGTTTCCTGGGGCGTCCTGGCCTTGATGGGCCAGGCTGCGGCCCGGGCGACTGGGATGGCGAGCTGCCAGCCTGTTCTGCCCTGTTGCCCACCCGATGCACCTGGGACGGAAGGGGGGGAGTCCGAGGTGTCGCGGTGTACCGGGACCTCCCCTACAGAGGGAGCCGGGATGGACCACACCACCTCCTCCTCCCTCGGGGTGCCCGATGGCCCCCAGGCCTCTACATGGGTGGGGGATGCGAACGGATTGGCCATCCGACGCCCCCCCGACATCTGGCGCTGCCAGTCCTGGAGGCCCGTGCTGGTATCGACAGGGGTCTGCAGGTTTGCAGCCATGGAGCTCAGGGGATTGGCAAACCCTGTCTGTGACTGTGCGACGCCGGCTTGCGCATGGGCAATGGCGCCGATGCCCTCAGCGATGGCCTGCAGAGATTGGGCCATGGCCTGCTGAGACTGGGCCATGGCCTGCAGAGACTGGGCTATGGCCTGCTGAGACTGGGCCATGGCGTTGAGCGCCTCTGCCATCTGGCGCTGGCACTGGCTCATGGCCTCCTGTGAGAGGACAGCCATGTCCTGGGCCACAGACGCCGCCTGCACGGAAAGCCCCAGGCCTCGCAAACCGCTCCCCATGTCTGACACCATCGCACCCATTGCCTCCACCGCGGACGCCACCCGTGCGGTGTCGGCCTGGGTGGCACGTATGACCGGCACCACTCCCAGCTCCTGGACGCGGGTGGACTCCTCCACCTGCGACTGCAGCCGCCGCAAGCTGGCCGTCACCCTCTTCGCTTGTCTCCGGTTCGGTGGTTGCATCGGATCTATGGGTGGGTGTGGTAACTCCAGGAACACGGGATCCATCTGGGCGGCAGATGCTCGCTTGGGCTGGGCTGCCCTCAGACCGCCCGGCCCCTCTGCTGCTCCTACCTCCACCTGCTGTACCGGGACGGCTGTGTTGTGCGCACCAGTGAGTGTACCAGATGCCTCATCACTAAAGTGCCCAACCGAGGTGAGTGTTTCTGCGATGGTGGAGGGTGTTGGTGACAGCAGTGGCGTTGTGTCGTGCTCTTCGTCCCACTCTGAGTCCATGGCACTTTGGGGTGGCAGTTCGTCTCCACCCATCCAATCTGTGTCACTGTCTGGTATTTCGTTTTTCTGGGTAGTGCTGTCCCGGGTAGGGGTGTCCTGGGTAGTGGTGTCCTGGGTAGTGGTGCCCTGGGTAGTGGTGTCCTGGCTCGGCTGTGACGGGGGCCTGTGGCTGCCCCTCTCGTCGCTGGGTGGCACACGCCTGCGTCGTCGCACCCAGACGAGACGGGGGCGTTGTCTCCCTGTTGCTCCAGGTCTCTCCGTCCCCAGTGGTCTCCAAGGGACATCCTGCTGGCGTTGCATGCCAGAGGGCCCGGGTCTCTCCGTCTCCCGTGGTGTGCGAGGGGCATCCTGCGGGCGTCGCATGCCGGAGGGTCCGGGTCTCTCCATCTCCCGTGGCCTCCGAGGGGCATCCTGCGGGCGTCGCATGCCGGAGGGTCCGGGTCTCTCCGTCTCCCGTGGCCTCCGAGGGGCAACATGCGGGCGGTCTGCATCTGCGGGGATGGGTGCCTCGACGTTTGCTCCTGCGATACACAATGAAGCATGCATGGTTAGACACGCAGGCAGTGATCAGGTGATATGGGGGAGGGGGGATATGGGGACGGGCTGCCGGTGGCTCACTTGCTGGTTGGCCCCCGACCTCTGCATCAGCAACCTCCCGGTCCTCAGGTCCGTCAGCCAGTTCCAGGGCCCTTTCCTCGTGTTCAGTCAGTGGCCTCTCATCAGCGGGGCCTCCTCCAGTTCTCACATGCTCCCTGGTGTTGTGTGCGCGTTTCTCCTGTGGGGGGTGTGGGGTGTGGCAGGGGTAAAAGGCAACAGTGTTAGACAGGTATATGAATGCACGCCATCGATTGCGTGTGTATTGCAGAGGTTAAGGTTAGGGCTGGATTCACTTGGGGAAATGGGGGAAGGCGGATATGGGGGAGGGGGGATATGGGGGAGGGGGGATATGGGGGATATGGGGGAGGGGGGATATGGGGGATATGGGGGAGTGGGGATATGGGGGATATGGGGGAGGGGGGATATGGGGGATATGGGGTATGGTGGATATGGGGGAGGGGGCATATGGCGGAGGGGGGATAAGGGGGATATGGGGGAGGGGGGATATGGGGGATATGGATCGGGCAGGGGGGGAGGCTCACCCTGGCTGCTCTGACGAGGTTGTTCACCTTCTTGTGGCACTGGGTGCCTGTCCGTGGTGTCAGGGCCACAGCGGTGCCGGCCTCTGCCACCTCCCTCCACAGACGCCGGCTATGGCGTGGGGCAACTCTGCGGCCATGTCCGGGATACAGGGCCTCCCTCCTCTGCTCCACTGCGTCCAGGAGCGCCTCCACATCCCGTGACTGGAACCTCGGGGCTGAGCGGCGGGCGGCCATCCGGTCGGGTGTTCCGTTCGGGTGGGGGGGAGCAGGGCGTCCTGATGAGCTGTGAAGCACGTGAGCAAGCGCGGATCCCGTCACGTCGCTGCTAGCCCATTCCGGGCCGGAGACTTTGCGACGTTTGGGGCGGCGTGATGAAGGTCGGATTTGCGCTGTTTTTGGCGCCGATCGGCGGACTTTGCGCCGATAACGGAGAATTTTGTCCCTTAATGTATAGTGGATGAATCTTTGAAAATGAGTTTTGTTGTTTTATGACAAGGTAAGATGATTTTCCTCAGAAACCCACACTGACACCTTTGGCTTGTAATGCAAGAGAAGGGGTGTCCTGATCTGCCATTCTGGCAGAAAATGCTGTTTTTTCAGCCCGAGTTTGCAGGTTTGTATGCATATTTAGCTGGAACAGAAATTGTGCTGGGCACTGGGTGTAAGATAAAATTACTGGGATGGCCTAATGAGGTGGCGACTCTGCAGCCTATATTAATGTAGGAGGAGAGGGCCCATTATTAAGGCCCTCTGATAGATTCTGGTGTGGTTAACCCAGATAGACGAGGCAATGACTAGACCTTGGATCCAAAAACTGAAGGCTTTTCTTTCTGACTCTTTAACAAGGTTCACGACTTAACAGTCACGGGGAATAGGCAGATTGTTTATCCGAGACTCAGATTGGTCACCCACTGGACACTGAATTTGATGGATGAGACTGATTAATAATTTTGAATTCATTTGTCATCTGTTGGGTTGATTGACATCCGGCACCAGGTTGCTGCTGGGGAGCAGAGATGAGGGAGGGAGAGGTAATTGATTGTACATCAGTAGTGGGTGGGGGTCTTGAGACATAAGACCATAAGACATAGGAGCGGAAGTAAGGCCATTCGGCCCATCGAGTCCACTCCACCATTCAATCATGGCTGATTTCAACTCCATTTACCCGCTCTCTCTCCATAGCCCTTAATTCCTCGAGAAATCAAGAATTTATCAACTTCTGTCTTGAAGACACTTAACGTCCCGGCCTCCACCGCCCTCTGTGGCAATGAATTCCACAGACCCACCACTCTCTGGCTGAAGAAATTTCTCCTCATCTCTGTTCTAAAGTGACTCCCTTTTATTCTAAGGCTGTGCCCCCGGGTCCTAGTCTCCCCTGCTAATGGAAACAACTTACCTACGTCCACCCTATCTAAGCCATTCATTATCTTGTAAGTTTCTATTAGATCTCCCCTCAACCTCCTAAACTCCAATGAATATAATCCCAGGATCCTCAGACGTTCATTGTATGTTTGGCCTACCATTCCTGGGATCATCCGTGTGAATCTTCGCTGGACCCGTTCCAGTGCCAGTATGTCCTTCCTGAGGTGTGGGGCCCAAAATTGCTCACAGTATTCTAAATGGGGCCTAACTAATGCTTTATAAAGCTTCAGAAGTACATCCCTGCTTTTATATTCCAAGCCTCTTGAGATAAATGACAACATTGCATTTGCTTTCTTAATTACGGACTCAACCTGCAAGTTTACCTTTAGAAAATCCTGGACTAGGACTCCCAAGTCCCTTAGCACTTCAGCATTATGAATTTTGTCACCGTTTAGAAAATAGTCCATGCCTCTATTCTTTTTTCCAAAGTGCAAGACCTCGCACTTGCCCACGTTGAATTTCATCAGCCATTTCTTGGACCACTCTCCTAAACTGTCTAAATCTTTCTGCAGCCTCCCCACCTCCTCCATACTACCTGCCCCTCCACCTATCTTTGTATCATCGGCAAACTTAGCCAGAATGCCCCCAGTCCCATCATCTAGATCGTTAATATATAAAGAGAACAGCTGTGGCCCCAACACTGAACCCTGCGGGACACCACTCGTCACCGGTTGCCATTCCGAAAAAGAACCTTTTATCCCAACTCTCTGCCTTCTGCCTGACAGCCAATCGTCAATCCATGTTAGTATATTGCCTCGAATACCATGGGCCCTTATTTTACCCAGCAGTCTCCCGTGAGGCACCTTATCAAAGGCCTTTTGGAAGTCAAGATAGATAACATCCATTGGCTCTCCTTGGTCTAACCTATTTGTTATCTCTTCAAAGAACTCTAACAGCTTTGTCAGGCACGACCTCCCCTCATTAAAGCCATGCTGACTTGTCCTAATCCGACCCTGCACTTCCAAGAATTTAGAAATCTCATCCTTAACAATGGATTCTAGAATCTTGCCAACAACCGAGGTTAGGCTAATTGGCCTATAATTTTCCATCTTTTTCCTTGTTCACTTCTTGAACAGGGGGGTTACAACAGCGATTTTCCAATCCTCTGGGACTTTCCCTGACTCCAGTGACTTTTGAAAGATCATAACTAACGCCTCCACTATTTCTTCAGCTATCTCCTTTAGAACTCTAGGATGTAGCCCATCTGGGCCCGGAGATTTATCAATTTTTAGACCTCTTAGTTTCTCTAGCACTTTCTCCTTTGTGATGGCTACCATATTCAACTCTGCCCCCTGACTCTCCTGAATTGTTGGGATATTACTCATGTCTTCTACTGTGAAGACTGACGCAAAGTACTTATTTAGTTCCTCAGCTATTTCCTTGTCTCCCATCACTAGATTACCAGCGTCATTTTGGAGCAGCCCAATGTCTACTTTTGCCTCCTGTTTGTTTTTAATATATTTAAAGAAACTTTTACTATCATTCCTAATGTTACTGGCTAGCCTACCTTCATAATTGATCCTCTCTTTCCTTATTTCTCTCTTTGTTATCCTCTGTTTGTTTTTGTAGCCTTCCCAATCTTCTGACTTCCCACTACTCTTTGCCACATTATAGGCTTTCTCTTTTGCTTTGATGCATTCCCTAACTTCCTTTGTCAGCCATGGCTGCCTAATCCCCCCTCTGATAACCTTTCTTTTCTTTGGGATGAACCTCTGTACTGTGCCCTCAATTACTCCCAGAAACTCCTGCCATTGCTGTTCTACTGTCTTTCCCACTAGGCTCTGCTCCCAGTCGATTTTCGTCAGTTCCTCCCTCATACCCCTGTAGTTACCTTTATTTATCTGTAACACCTTTACATCTGATTCTACCTTCTTTCTTTCAAATTGGAGATTGAATTCTACCATATTATGATCACAGCCTCCTCAGTGTTCCCTTACTTTAAGATCTTTAATCAAGTCATTGTGGGTGGTGGCTTTAAACTGCAAGGGAGGAGGGTGTGGCTGACCATATGGGTTCAATTGCAGGGAGATTTACAGGTGTACTTGAGCAGTTATAGGCGAAGCACTTTTGCTCATCCTGACCCCCAAGAATATCAAGCGATGATCCTTTTAAAGCTGAATAGTTAGGATGTCACTCGAACAGTTTTACATAAGTTACTTTATTAAGAATTGAGATGAATTATAGGACTGAGTAATCATTATTAACCATTAAACATCTCTTTTTAGGACATAGCAGTAATAAGTAATCAAATGGGATTTAGGATAGCTAACTTGTCCGGAAGGACGTCACTTCTGATATTCTTGTCTTTGTGAAACAATGCAGGATGCGGGTTTTGCTGTCCTGCTTCTCACAGACAATGAATGCACAGCAAATTACTAGTAAGCATAGCTGTCACGATGAGGATCAACCATGCATTGCTTGCTTATCTATTGGATAAGTTTAAATGTAGCAGGTTCAGAGATTGGATCACGTCCAACTGGGGTGGGCTATTGTATAAGCACTGTGTTCTGGTCTTTGTTCATCAGAACAGATCTTGGCAGATATCCAGGTCTGTTCTCCGTGCACACGTCACAAGCTTGATTAAATAGCCATTCTGTCCAGATTGTTGATGTGTTTTTCCCTCTCTATGCTGAGTTGAGCCACAGGCAATAACCCCACGTGGAAGCTAACTCAATACACACGTCTTGAAACCGCTCCTGCACTCTGAAAGCTGTTATCTTTTCAATCCAGCCATTCTTGCCTCTTGCTAGCTGCCAGGGTTTCCAAGACTGGGGTAACCTGGCTGGCCAGAGTTAAAATTGATACACAACTAAAATCCTAGGCAACGGTTTCATAAAATATCTAAATGAGGGACCCTGCTCCCAAGGACAGGTTTATCACTTGCTCCTCAACCTGCTGTCATTAAAACTGGTAGTGGGTTGGGGGTCGAGTTTCTCATTTTGTAATTTTTAAGGCGCCACACAAACGTTCTGGGGGTTAGAATGAATCCCCAAGTAGATAGCCATTGAACAGTATGAATTTTCAGACAAGTCAAGGCAAGACGGTGATGACAGGATGGGAAAAAGGGGATAATCTTTACCGAATCCAATTGGATCAGATTAACCAGCCATGTTAAACCTACCTATTTTTCCTTCCTATTTAGTCGTTAACCATTCTATCAAGGGTACACTGCTAAAGAGAAAAACTTCACTGTTGATAACAGTCTTTACAAGGCTTCCTGTGCTTATTGGAAGCTCATTTGTAAATTTGAATCAATCAATGAGATAAAGCCACATCATTTATGATGCTAGTTCTCAGCTAGTCCTTGCATGTTCGTCTATGAGATGAAAGACTTTGTTGCTTTCCACATCTCATGGTTGGATAGTCAACTGTTGATTTTCAGGGACAGCCCCAGAGCTGCATGATCCATGCAGACCAGAGAGACTAGAAGCACATCAGAAATTAGGCCTCAAACCTCAGCTAACTACTTTGGCCGAGTTCTCGTCATGTGTCGTGCCTCCACAATAGCTTGTTCTCTTCCAGCAGTAAACTTGACATCACCTCACTAGCAACAGCCGTCAGGTAAGTTCATCAAGAAGAAGGCAATGGGGAAGGGGGGACATAATAATGTATGCTCTCAGACAGCAAAGTGAGAGGGAAATGCTGCTGCTCCCAGGGTGACCACGTGTCCTGTAATTTAAGCAACACCATTTGTCCCTGATTTCTAGAGCATCCTATGGGAGACTGGGAGCCTGCTCTTGCTTTTGCTCTTTGTGTTTTTTAATGAACAAGTGCATTGTGGCTGTGAGCCACCAGGGGAAATTGTGACTACAAGCACCCCTCTCCCCCCCACTCTTACATCATTGTCAGCACAGCCTCACCCTCCACCCCGAACCCCGTCTCATGGTCAAATATGTTCTTAATTTATTTAATAAGGGTCGGTCACTCTGCCCTTGACTTCACAGAAAGGTTATTTACAAATTAATATAATAAACACACCTTTAGTTGGTGACTGTGGGAGTTCTGGAAGAGTCACAAATGGGGCAGGCTGGATGTCTGTTGTGCTTGTAGAAGGATCCTTCAACAGGTATTAACTCCCATTGAGCGTATTCAAGGGACCAAAAGCCAATTTAACAATGGGACCAAAGCCTGCATTGCCTGCATGCAGGCCATTCCACTACTGTCTTGGTGTTTTTTGCACTCATTTTACTCTCAAAAAACAGGAGCAATGCATGTCAAACACTGTTCTGAAATTGCTAGTATCAGCAAAGCCTGTAACAAAGACCTGAAATTCCTGGAACCAATGTGTGGTAATACCAGGTATTGCAGTACCTGAGAGGTGGATGCCCATTGGCTAGACCTAGGAGTCTACCATTGGCCAACATACGTAGCTCCGCCCTGAGAGGCGGGGTATAAGAACCCCTGCCGTCCCAGCAGCCCTCACTTTCTGTATCGGAGCTGCTGGGTACAGTTCTAGCTGATTAAAGCCGATTAGTGTGACTTTCCTTGTCCCACGAGTAATTGATTGTGCATCACAATGATGTTTGCATATCTGTGGGATGATACGCAATTTGGAAAAGGACCCAGATAGCCAGATTTTTTTTCATAAAATTTACAGTGCAGAAGGAGACCATTCGGCCCATCGAGTCTGCACTGGCTCTTGGAAAGAGCACCCTACCCAAGGTCAACACCTCCACCCTATCCCCATAACCCCATAACCCAGTAACCCCTCCCAACTCTAAGGGCAATTTTGGACACTAAGGGCAATTTATCATGGCCAATCCACCTAACCTGCACATCTTTGGACTGTGGGAGGAAACCGGAGCACCCGGAGGAAATCCACGCACACACTGGGAGGATGTGCAGACTCCGCACAATGACTCAAGCCGGAATCGAACCTGGGACCCTGGAGCTGTGAAGCAATTGTGCTATCCATAATGCTGCCGTGCTGCCCAGTAGATTCCCAGCTCTTGCTGGAACTGTGCTGAAGAAGGGAGAGGTGAATGTTCCAGTCTATCTCCATCACTTCTAAGGCAACTATGGTGGCATGTCCACTGTCCAGCAATCATCTGATAGGCCCAATGGACTCACATAAGCTGAGACCAGGCACCAGTTCCCTTCTGGAGTTAAATAGTTCCTGAGAATGCTTGAAAGAGAGGGCATTGATCCAAGAGGGAATAATAACCTTTAATAGCCTAAGGGGCATTGTAGATGATCCAACCATTTTACTTCATCCTCCTGGACCTTAGGGACCCACTCTAATTATTAAATGACTTCAAGTCTGCAATTTGAAACAAGGTGAATAACAGGGCAAAGTAATAGGTGCAGGTCAGGCCTCTCCCTTCTTCATACTGCATTTCTGTTCCTTGAAAACATTCCTTACATTTTGGAACCACAAATATATTTCAAATTAACCATGCGGTATTAATGCTCCCTGTGTTGTGAATACAATAAAGAATTTCCAGAACAAAGCCAGTCAACTCAAAACAACTCAAACTTGATTGTTGACTCAGCTATAATGTCAGCACAATGCTCCGTAATCCAATGCCCATTGTCATGATATGCACTCATGCACATAATGAGATACAGACAGGCAGTGACAGACACCCAGTACAGCCAATCAACACACAGGACAGAACACAACCAATAACCAGGCAGACCACTAGAGGGCGGTTTCCCACGATAAAACACACTGAGGCATCAGCACTCTGCCTCTTTCCACTGGTGACAACTGTAGTGATAGTCAGGGTGTTTCTATCAGTTAGCACCTTCTACACGTGGCTCACAACTAGTCTAGGAGCAGCGCTCCGAAAGCTAGTGACATCGAAACAAACCTGTTGGTCTTTAACCTGGTGTTGTAAAACTTCTTACTGTGCTCACCCCAGTCCAACGCCGGCATCTCCACATCATAGTTAGTTATAGTTAGCACACTTAGATTAGTAGAGTGTCAACCCACAGCAAGCTGTGTGCACTGCTCCAGAAATTCAATAAAATGTATTGAACTAACGTCTAAGTTTGGTGTCTACTTTACAGTACAACCGCATCCAGTTGCAGTCCGTGTAAAACAGGGTGAATAACACGACATGGTGCCAGTAGTCTACTTTATCTAAATGGTTTACCTCGAGTGATTCAGTGACGACCAGGAAGTGCCTTCCATCGGCATGGAGAAGATCCAGGCCCCTCCACAGCTATGGATCTCCGACAATCTTGGCGCCAACTGGCGGTTCTTCAAGCAGAGGTTCCTTCTCCACATTGAGGCCTCGGGCCTCGAGGATGCGTCTGATGCCAGAATAATCGAGCTACTCCTATCAACTGCGGGGGACCAAGCCATCCAGATTTTCAACTCGCTCACTTTTGCCAATGGGGAGGACAAGACCAAATTCAAGACCGTTTTAGCTAAATTCAACAGTCACTGTGAAGTCGAAACGAACGAGAGCTTTGAGCGCTATGTCTTCCAGCAACGCCTTCAGGGTAAGGATGAACCTTACCAATCCTTTATAACTCATCTCTGTATATCAGCGCAGTCCTACAACTATGGTGACACTGCTGATTCCATCATCAGGGATCAGATCGTGTTTGGGGTCCACTCCGACTCTTTGCGGGAGCAGCTCCTCAAAATAAAAAACCTGACCCTGCCAGTCGCAATCGAGACGTGTAAAGTGCATGAACAGGCGAGAAATCCGTACTCCCGTTTCAAATCGGCAGGCCAGGAACAACTTGCCTCCCATGAGGCAGAGAGTGCACAGGCCATCGCCCGGATGCGGCGCCTCAGTATCGATTAAGGCGGCCATATCGCATGCTTTTCCCGGGGCCCCACGCTTGCACACCACGAATGGGAGAACGACGCGGCCGAAGACCAAACTGTGCAAGTGCGAACATCAGCTGACCGCACTGCACATGTGCGACGACTCAGGAGCGTAACGACATCAACGTCATGACGTGCCTGAACTGCGGCACCGCCCACTTAAAGCGGCAATGCCCTGCAAAAGGCAGGAGATGTTTAAATTGTGGGAAGCCTAGACATTATGCAGCCTTGTGCAGGTCTGCACCATGGTGCACGACCCATTTCCAACGCAAACGCGTTCGATGTGTACAGCAAGGTATACTGGATTCTGATCCTGGTAGCACTATGGATCCAGAGGACGACTGCCTGGAGTCCCCATATCATGTGGGCATCATCATTAAATGACGCCTATCTATCCTCAATGTGGATTCTGCGGACGAATAGCGTGCTGTCATACACGTTAACCAATGTAACATCCAGTTCAAGCTGGACACTGGTGCTTCTGCCAATCTCATCTCTCAAGCTGATTTTGACCGCATTGAAAAGCAACCCAAAATTCTACCGCCAGCCTGCCAGCTCCTTGATTATAATGGCAATGCCATAACTGCATTACGATCTTGTCATCTGTTTGTCTCCAACAAGACCATCAATGTCACACTGCGATTCGAAATCGTCCAGCCTGACAAGGCATCCCTGCTTGGTGCCCATGCAAGCAAGCTACTCAACCTCGTATAGCGAGTCCATGCCGTGTCATCTTCCAATGTGGATCTTCAGGCTGACATTGGTGACATCCTGCCGCAAAAGCCAGATGTGTTTAGTGGAATGGGTACGCTGCCATACTGCTACAAGAACCTACTCAGGCCTGATGCCACGCCTGTAATCCATGCACCATGCCAGGTGCCAGCTCCTCTGAAGGAACGTTTAAAGGCACAGCTGCAGGAGCTCCAAGATCAGGGTATAATCTCTAAAGTGACGGAATCGACTGACTGGGTCAGCTCGATGGTCTGTGTGAAGAAGCCCTCAGGAAAGTTGCGGATATGCATAGATCCCAAAGATCTTAACCGGAACATAATGCGGGAACACTACCCAATCCCAAAGCGGGAGGAACTGACCAGTGAGATGGCACATGCCAAATTCTTCATGAAGCTAGATGCATCGCGTGGTTTCTGGCAGATACAACTGGATGAGTCCAGCAGGAAGCTCTACACGTTCAATAAACCTTTCGGAAGGTACTGTTATAACCGGATGCCGTTCGGCATTGTTTCAGCCTCTGAAATCTTCCACAGGATCATGGAGCAGATGATGGAGGGCATTGAGGGTGTGCGTGTTTACATAGATGATGTAATCATATGGTCCACAACCCTCGAGGAACACACATCTCGTCTCAAACAAGTCTTTCGACGTGTCCATGCAAACGGCCTCAAGTTGAACAAGGCAAAGTGCTCCTTTGGCATGTCATCCATCACGTTTTTGGGCGACCAGATATCCCAGCAGGGTGTGCAACCAGATTCAGACAAAGTCAAGCCATTAACGCCATGAAGACCCCGGAAGACACAACCTCGGTATGGTAAACTTCTTGGGAAGGTTCATTCCCAACCTGGCATCACACACCACGGCTCTCAGGCATTCCAGTGACTACCCACACATCAAGCAGAGTGGCTCGAGCTAAAGGCAAAGCTCACCACTGCTCCGGTACTAGCGTTTTTTGACCCGGACAGGGAGACAAAAATCTCCACGGACTCAATCCACGACGGCATTGGTGCAGTGCTCCTCCAGAAGAATGACTCCTCGTCCTGGGCTCCAGTGGCTTATGCGTCAAGGGCCATGGCTCCTACTGAACAGAGGTATGCCCAGATAGAAAAAGAGTGCCTGGGCCTCCTAACCGGCATTGTAAAGTTCCATGACTATGTCTACGGTCTACCAACCTTCACAGTGGAGACTGATCACAGACCCTTGGTCCATATCATTCATAAGGACTTGAATGACATGACGCCCAGGCTTCAGCACATTCTCCTTCGACTCCGCAGGTACGATTTTGAGTTAGTATACACACCAGGCAAGGAGCTAATAATTGCGGATACCCTGTCCCGCGCCATCACCTCGCCCTGTGAACAGGTTGACTTCATCCGCCAGATTCAGGTGCAGGTGCAACTGTGTGCCAGCAACCTCCCGGCCTCAGATGAAAGAGTGATCAACATTCGAGAAGAGACTGCCAAGGATCCTCTTCTGCAGCGTGTAATGCACCACCTCGCAAATGGTTGGCAAAAAAGCCAATGCCCTCAGTTCTTTAATGTCAAGGACGACCTGACAGTCGTCGAGGGGATCCTCCTCAAGCTAGATCGCATCGTTATTCCTCACAGTCTGCAGAGCTTAGTGCTCAAACAAATCCACGAGGGACACCTCGGTGTCGAAAAGTGTAGGCGCAGGGCCCGGCAGGCTGTCTATTGGCCTGGAATCAACCAGGACATATCCAACATGATCCTCTATTGTGCGACCTGCCAGCGTTTCCAGCCTGCTCAAGCAAAAGAAACACTCCAGCAACATGAGATTGTGACCTCTCCGTGGTCCAAGGTGGGAATCGACCTTTTTCACGCCAATGGGCTTGATTATGTGCTCATCATAGATTACTTCTCAAGTTACCCAGAAGTTGTGAAGCTGTCAGACATCACATCAAGGACAGTCATCAAGGCCTGCAAGGAGACAATTGCCAGGCATGGTATTCCACTCACTGTCATGAGTGACAATGGTCCCTGCTTCCACAGCCAAGAGTGGTCCAATTTCGCCAAGTCGTACCAATTCAACCACCTTATCTCAAGCCCACACTATCCGCAGTCCAACGGGAAGGTCGAGAAAGGGGTCCATATAGTGAAGCGACTGCTCTGCAAGGCTGCGGACTCTGCTTCTGGCTTCAACCTTGCGCCGTTGGCGTACAGGGCGACCCCTCTGTCCACCGGTATGTCCCCGGCTCAACTCCTCATGAATAGAGACTTGCGAACGACTGTTCCAGCCACTCACTTACCAGACCTGGACCACCTCCCAGTGCTGCAAAAGGTGCAGCAACTCAGGAACCGGCAAAAGCTGACGTACGATGCTCATGCTACTGATTTGCCTGTGCTATCTCCAGAAGATGCTGTTCGGATCAAGTTGCCTGGTGGAGGCTGGTCAGCCCCAGCTGTTGTTGTTCGACAGGCTGCTCCCAGATCGTTTGTGGTTCATATGGCTGATGGCTCCATTGTCAGGCGCAACAGAAGGGCACTGCGCAAACTTGCCTGCCCACCACAAAATCTCACCTTTCCAGATGTTGCTATGCCTCCTCCGGATACCTCGCACCACGAGGCACCAATCTGGTAGCAATCCCACCTGTCAAGGTGCTGTCGTCCCCACCTCCACCTCTCAGGCGGTCGACAAGGATCTGACGCCAGCCCCAAAGATTGGACTTACAGACATTTATCTTGTAAATATTGTTCTGTATCTGCACGCTAGACACCTCTCATGTATATATTCATCCACTCGCCATTTAATGTATATAGTTATACATGTACATATCGTCGCATATGCTCTAAGCAACCGACAAATGTTTTTTTTAAAAAAGGGGGATGTCATGATATGCACTCATGCACATAATGACATACAGACAAGCAGTGACAGACACCCAGTATAGCCAATCAACACACAGGACAGAACACAACCAATCACCAGGCAGAACACGAGAGGGGGGTTTCCCACTATAAAACACACGAGGCATCAGCACTCTGCCTCTTTCCACTGGTGACAACTGCAGTGACAGTCAGGGTGTATATATCAGTTAGCACCTTCTACACGTGGCTCACAGCTAGTCTGGTCTAGTTAGTTATAGTTAGCACACTTAGATTAGTAGAGTGTCAACCCACAGCAAGCTGTGTGCCCTGCTCCAGACGTTCAATAAAACGTATTGAACTAACGTCTAAGTTTGGTGTCTACTTTACAGTACAACTGCATCCAGTTGCAGTCCGTGTTACCCCAGGGTGAATAACACGACACCCATAATCCCATTGAAATTTCCAGCACCTCTTTTAACACTTTTTAAAAGACACAACTGGTCCTTTTAAAAATTAGTTCTCTGTCAGTGTTACTGTGGCCAGTTTCACAACGGGGCAGCATGGTAGCACAAGTGGATAGCACTGTGGCTTCACAGCACCAGAGTCCCAGGTTCGATTTCCCCGCTGGGTCACTGTCTGTGCGGAGTCTGCACGTTCTCCCCGTGTCTGCGCGGGTTTCCTCCGGGTGCTCCGGTTTCCTCCCACAGTCCAAAGACGTGCAGGTTAGGTGGACTGGCCATGCTAAATTGCCCTCAGTGTCCAAAAAGCTTAGGAAGGGTTATTGGGTTACGGGGATAGGGTGGAAGTGAGGGCTTAAGTGAGTCAGTGCAGACTCGATGGGCCGAATGGCCTCCTTCTGCACTGTATGCTCTATGTTCTATGTTACAACATATTCAGCTGCTACCCGGCTGCATGTCCAAGGCATGTCCAGAGAGACTCTGGTCACTGACATTTAAATAGGCCGTGAGACCCAACCAAAAGGCACTCCTACAGTCACTAAATTTCCATAAATCTCAATCCCCTGCTGTGGAATTGGCTGATTCGCTTTTCCCAGAAAGGTAGCATGGTTCTTTATTGATGAATTGTGACATGGCCTGCTTAGGTAACAAGAGGAGATAAGGGTGTCGACCAGATACGGTGACACAGGCAGCCATGTATTCTGGTTATTTGTGAGTTCAGAGACTAAATTTTGTTAATGTCTCCATGTACGTTTGTTCTTATTAGGAACGTAAGGTGGCCAGATGAATAGCTGCAGTTGTGCCTTATGTTACGACACCCTGGGCTTGGAGGTGGTCAATTCCAGCCCCCCTTGAACCGGAGTCGCAACATAAGTGAATTGACCATTAATTCTCATAAAGCTTTTGAGATCTTTGGCCTTAATGACTTACAGGCACCAGACTTATAAATAAACAATTATTGTGTTTTTACTTACAACAAGAAAATAGTCAAAACATGCAATAATTAAACTAGAATAATGGCCTGCTAATCTATTACTTTCCCCTCTGGTCGTCCCGCCTTCTAGCAAACACACACAAGACAGGCGGACACAGAGGAAGGGAAAGGGGTAAAACGATAGGGGATTAAAATATGGAAGATTCTCCTTGCTGATATTGAAGTCTTTGTAGTCGGCAATCTTCTCAAGATGCGGCGTGTTGAAAACCATCAGTTGGATTGGATCTCTAGCATGTGCATTTAGTCAGAACTCGCAATTATCAGCCTCATTGAGGTAAGATGAGAGTTCTCCAATTATTAGATTTTAAAAGGAGGTTTTCAAATAACCCAGCTTGCCTGGTGCTAGTCTGGATCTTCCGGCAGGTTTAACTGGCTGTGGAGAGAGAGAGAGAGAAAGGCCTTTTTCTCAAGACTTCAGAGAGGTCATCAGGAGAGAGAGAAAAATGAGAACTGTGACCCTCCGAGCCTCTGAATCAAAAGTGAACTTCACTCTACAAAATGGAGCTTGTCTAAGTTTGGCCGAACATTCCGGAACACCAGCAACAATCATCATCGAGAGCCAATCAAGTCCCAGGAAATCAAAGCAGCTGATTGGCTGCAAGCCAAGTCCATAAAAATATGTCATCATTGAGCCAGACCAAATGGCACTGGTACCGGAGTGTCCCGAGGTCAAACCAAAAAGCACATCTGCCAAGGGGGTTGTCGATTTTGTTTAAAAATTACAAGTGCGGTCTGGATACAAAAGTTGTTACAGTCAAGATAACAGAAAATAAAGGGCATTCACAAGGGATGTCTGATTTAAATAGGAGGATCCTTACAGATAGAAATCACCAAAAATATGCAGTACCGGGTCTTGAGCCCTCAGGTGCTATTTTAAAAGAGCCCGTTGAATCAGTTTTGCAATATGTAAATAAGCCATGTTGCAATACTTTGGGTGAAATTCTCCGTTGGCCGACGCCGGAATCGCGAAACACGATTGGGTGAAGAATCGGCCGTGACGCCAAAATCGTGTTGGGTACCGGGGTGACAACGGCTTATGGATGCCAGCACCCCCAGCGCCCCAGCCCCCACTGCACCAACCCACCCCTCCCAACCATCTGCTCCCTCAGGGGTTCCTACCTCCACCTGATATGAAGGATCAACTGTGTACCAGATAGTGTCCCAGGAGCCTCTTCACTAAATTGCTCAACCGAGTTAAGTGTCTCTGGGATGGTGGAGGGTGTTGGAGACAGTGGTGATGGGAAATCAATGTCATCCCTGGACTGGTTCTCCAGAGTGTCTTGAAATGCGATCGAGGGCTCCTGGAGGTATCCGTTTCCTTCTCCACGCTGCACTCATCCTGGAGTTGTGGCTGGGTTGAGGGGTAGGGGGCACCAGAAGAGTCCACCTCATCGCCAGGTGATCCTGCAAGACTCAAGACAAGACACATGATTGGACCGCAGGTTGGGGTGTTGGGTGGTGGTGGAGGAGGCAGTGTGGAGGGTATCTGGCCATGGAGGTCGGTATGGGTGCTGACAGATGGTGCAGGGTGGGGGTTCGGTCACCCCCTGGGTACGGGGGGGTGGAGGGATGCAGTGGAGGGTTTGTGGCTCGGGGATTAGTACCAGGGGCACAGTTTTGCCTACTCACCCTGGCCATGCTGAGGAGGTTGTGCAGTTTTTTACTGCACTGCTGGCCGGTCCTGTCAGTGGAGCGCAAGGCGTTCACAGTGTCTCCCACCTGCGCCCAGGCCCGGTGCACAGCGGCGGGTGGCAACCTCCTCTCCACTCCAGGGTACAGGGTGGTCCACCTCTCCTCCATGGCATCCAACAGGTCTCGGGTTCCGCGTTGGTGAACCGCACTGCCGCTCTCCTTGCTGCCACTTTGTTGGCGGTGAAGACTGTGTGTTGGGAGCGGAGTGCTTTGATGCGGCTGCAGCTTGTCAGCCTCCCGAGTGTCAATCCCGACTCTGACGAATCAGACACCATTTTCCATTGGAATCAGTCGTGCTCCACATGGCTGATGCTAGCTCATTAATGGTTGATGAATTAGTCTGGGAACGGCGCCAATTTTGCTGTTGTAGAACACCACTGATTCAGACCTCGTGTCAACACTTATTTTCTGAAACGGAGAATTCCGCCATTTGTATTGCTCTGTCAATTTTTACAATTGGAGTCTGAGTAGACTCAAATATACACTTCTGGGTTCCTATAATTAGGCCACATCTCCGCAGCAACACAACACCTTCTGTGCAAGCTTCCTGTCTATCATTCTGATGAAATGCTGTGTTATTTGGCAAGATGTAATATGCCAAAATATTGAGCATTAATTATTACTGTTGTGTGAACAATATTTTGAAGGCCCCTTGTATTAATTGACTGTGATGATTGTAAATGTAATTTTTTGTTCATTATTTTTACATGGTTTGAAAAAAAATCCTACAATAATAAGGTGAAAACACTCAGATAATGGGCAAGTTTCTGCAAAGGTGATACCGAGAGAATTAAATTCAAATAAACACAGAAAGCAAATATCGTAAAACATAAGGCAGATTGAAAGCTTATTAGAATTCCATTCTCATTTCAAATCTATTGCTTTCCACCCTCTGCTGATTCCGTAGGTTTTCCCCGGGACATCATGAATAGCGTTAGCATCCCCGTGCCTGCTAAAATCAACTATAATGGCATGGATTCACTTACACTAATCATAAACAGTAGCTCTGTTTTGTTCAATAGGTTTTATTGGGTGTTGATCAGACCATTAGTTAACTAGTTATATTTGCTGCATATTTCATGATAGCTCTTGTTATAAATAAAGAGTAATTGTTTTAAAACTTAAAAACCTGGAGCGAGATTCTCCGACCTCCCGCCAGGTCGGAGAATCGTCAGGGGCTGGCGTGAATCCCGCCCCCTCTGGTTGCCGAATTCTACAGCACCGGAGATTCGGCGGGGGTGGGAATCGCGCCGAGCCGGTTGGCGGCCCCCCCCCCCCCCCCCCCGCGATTCTCCGACCCGGATGGGCCGAAGTCCCGCTGCTAGGATGCCTGTCCCGTCGGCGTGGATTAAACCACCTCCCTTACAGGCGGGACAAGGCGGCGCGGGCAGGCTCCGGGGTCCTGGGGGGGGCGCAGGGTGATCTGGCCCCGGGGGGGTGCCTCCACGGTGGCCTGGCCCACGATCGGGGCCCACCGATCCGACCATGGCGGAGGCGGAAGAGACTCCCTCCACAGCGCATGCGCGGGGATGCCGTGAGCGGCCGCTAACGCTCCCGCGCATGCGCCGCCCGGCAATGTCATTTCCGCGCCAGCTGGCGGGGCACCAAAGGCCTTTTCCGCCAGTGGGGGAGCGGAAATCAGTCCGGCGCGGGCCTAGCCCCTCAACGTTAGGGCTCGGACCCCCAAGATGCGGAGGATTCCGCACCTTTGGGGCGGCGCGATGCCCGACTGATTTGCGCCGTTTTTGGTGCCGGTCGGCGGACATCGCGCCGATACCGGAGAATTTCGCCTCGGGTGACATTAATTATTGGGCAACCAAGGGCCAAAGACTTTGGGCGGGATTCTCCGACCCCCCGCTGGGTGGGAGAATCGTCGGGGGACGCCGTGAATTCCCCTCCGACGCTCCTTCCGGGCGGCTCGACGCAGGAGTGGTTCACGCCACTCTTTGGCGCGGGTGAGGGCCGCCCTGCCGATCGCGGGAGAATCCCGCCCTTTGAGTATTTTACCAAGAATTATTAGTTAATTCACTTGTGTTGTGACCAAAAAATGGAAAATTCTGCCCATCATGTAACCAAAATAATAGTCAAAATAATACATCTTTTAAGTCCATTAATAAAATATGAACTCATTAATAAAGTTGTGATCGCCTGAATGTGTTGTTTACTTTTGACTTACTTGTGAACATCCAAGATCACGTAAGTTCCATGATTTTACTGAGAAATAACCTCAATGATGCTCCAGGTAACTATTATACATTGGGGAGAAAATTGAATAAGGCCTGCAAAGGCGTGGGCAATGGAATACACAACTAACCCATCCCCGTTCATTGCAAACTTTGCACTGCCTACTCATTATAATGATAGACCATTGAGCTGCAGGCATTGTTGAATGGCTGCATGCCTCCTCAAAGGTTCTACAACCATGCAAGGTGAACAGCACATAAAACTAGGCTGCTCTACTTAAAGGCAGCCTCCACTTCTTGAAGGGGAAAGGCATTTTAGTGGCAAATACTGGGAAGGGCCCCTTAGCAGGACAAAGAGTACACATGTACAACATTGCAGAGGGCATGCTGAAAGATCCTCTGATGAATCACAGGAAACCTTGGTAAAGGCAATGGACAGGAGGAGAGAGGTCCTGCACCCACACAGGGCCAGGAGGCCCTCTATTCACACTATCAGAAGGCAGTGTCAATGTAAACAGTCTAGCCCTGAGGAGCTTAATGCAGGAAGAGTTAGTGAGAGACCTCACGCAAGTGATCAAGGTCTGTGAATGCATGTACATATGCCATATTTGCATATTTGCTGGTCACAAGCCTCTCACACCACTCAATTCATCACTCCCTGATCACTCACCAACCAACATTCTCTATCAAGCACAACATATACTCAGCATTCATAACCACACCTTATCCTCAGACTCTGCTGCAAGCTTGATACTCACATCTCACAGTTCGGACATGCCACTGGCCCTTCAACTACAGGCACATCGCTCGTACAGGTTGCACCACATTCATTAACACACTTCCTACTCTTTGGCTGGACAAAACGAAACATAACTATTGGCAACACCATCAAATCAGTGGCCACATTTTGTTGGAATCCCAGTTTTGGGCCACCATTTTGAGCAGGTAGCCCGATCGCGGCCCGCGGCCCGGACGAGGGTGGCCATTTTGTGCTCTTTCCAAGGCCTCCCGCGCTTGTACACGCCAAAAGAGGGGACGTTGATGCAGAGGGACGCGATGCGCAAGCGCGCTCTACACAAGACTGCACCGCGCATGCGCGGTGGTGCAACGAACGCCATGACGTCACGATGTGCGGCAACTGTGGCTCCGCCCACTTAAAGAGGCAATGTCCGGCCAAAGCGCGACAATGCCTCCGCTGTGGCAGGATAGGCCACTACGCTGCCTGCTGTCGAGCAGCTCAACCTGCCAACTCGCAACAATTCCGCCAGCCTCGCAGGGATGTGTGGGCTATTCAGACCCCATACACTGAGTCATATCCTGACAACATGCAGACCAGTGATACCGAAGACAGGGAACCCTTCTGCGTTTTGGTAATCCATAAGAACCGGATGTCCCCAAGTCGGAACCACCAGCCGCTGCCAGTGCACAGCATTGATCCGGGCGATGAGTGGTGTGCCACCCTAACGGTCAACCGATCACAGATCACATTTCGCTTGGACACTGGTGCCTCCGCCAATCTACTTGCATGGTCAGCCTTCCAGACCTTGAAGGTAAAACCACCGATTCTGCTTTCTATAATGGTTGACTATAATGGAAACGTCATCCCGGCCACAGGGTCCTGCCAGCTCGAGGTTACACACAACTCACATAAAGCCACATATGTCTTTTGAAATAGTTGGATCCTCGAAGGACTCTCTGTTAAGCGCACAGGCGTGCAAGGTCCTCCACCTCGTTCAGCGGGTACACACTCTGTCTCCAGAAGGCACGTCCGACTTCCCGGATGCAGACTTTAGGGCGCAGCTCAACTCATTCCTCGCGCACCTCGAGGGCATGGGCACACTGCCCTACACGTACAGAATACGTCTCAAACCGGACGCCACCTCGGTCATTCACGCACCTCGTAGAGTCCCAGCACCACTCAAGGACCGCCTCAAGCAGCAGCTGCAGGACCTGCAGGACCAAGGAGTGTTTTCCCGAGTCACGGAGCCAACGCCATGGATCAGCTCCATGGTGTGCGTCAAGAAGCCCTCCGGCGAGCTTTGGATCTGTATCGACCCAAAAGATTTGAATAATAACATTATGAGGGAACACTACCCCATACCCAAATGAGAAGAAATCACGAATGAGATGGCTCGGGCAAAAATATTCACTAAGCTTGATGCCTCAAAGGGTTTTTTGCAGATTCAACTGGATCAGTCCAGCAGGAAGCTGTGCACTTTCAACACTCCATTTGCCAGATACTGCTACAATAGGATGCCGTTCGGCATCATCTCGGCCTCCGAGGTGTTCCATCACATCATGGAACAGATGATGGAGGGCATCGAAGGGGTACGCGTCTATGTAGACCACGTTATCATCTGGTCCACCACACCGCAGGAGCACATCAGTCGTCTCCAGCGTGTCTTTGCACGAATACGAGATCAGGGCCTGCGCCTCAACCGAGCCAAGTGCTCTTTTGGCCAGACTGAGCTAAGATATTTGGGGGACCACATCTCCCGGTCAGGGGTGCAGCCGGATGCCGACAAAGTGGCAGCCATCGCAGCCATGCAGCAGCCGTCAGACAAGAAGGCAGTGCTGCACTTTCTCGGGATGGTCAACTTCCTGGGGAAGTTTATTCCTAACCTTGTCTCGCACACGACGGCTCTTCGCCACCTGGCCAAAAAGACAATGGAATCCCAGTGGCTGCCCGCACATCAGAGTGAATGGGAGGAGCTCAAGGTCAAGCTCACCACCGCCCCGGTACTGGCGTTTTTCGATACCACACGGGAAACAAAGATCTCAACTGACGCCAGCCAGTCCGGCATTGGGGCGGTACTCCTGCAACGGGATGACACCGCATCATGGGCCCCGGTCGCCTATGCGTCGCGGGCCATGACCCCCACAGAACAGCGCTATGCGCAGATTGGGATGGAGTGCCTAGGCCTGTTGACCGGCATCGACAAATTTCATGATTATGTATATGGTCTTCCGCAATTCACTGTGGAGACCGACCATTGCCCCCTGGTCGGCATCATTCAGAAGGACCCCAACGATATGACTCCTCGCCTCCAGCGCATTTTGCTCAAGCTCCGGAGGTACGACTTCCAACTTGTCTATACCCCGGGGAAGGACCTCATTATCGCAGATGATCTGACCAGGGCGGTCAACACACCGCCCGAATCGGAGGGGTTCGTTTGTCAGGTCGACGCACAAGTAGCCTTCACATCGGCCAATCTGCCGGCCACTGACGCACGTCTGGCCCACATTCGCCGTGAGACTGCGGCTGACCCTCTTCTACAGCGTGTAATGTGCCACATGACGGAAGGGTGGCTCAAGGGGCAGTGCCCACAATTCTACAATGTCCGGGACGACTTGGCCGTCATTGATGATGTCCTCTTGAAGTTGGACCGGATCGTGATCCCACACAGCATGCACCGGCTTGTCCTCGAACAACTGCACGAAGGCCATCTCGGAGTTGAAAAGTGCAGGCGGAGGGCCCGAGAGGCGGTATACTGGCCAGGCATCAGCGACGACATCGCCAACATGGTGCTCAACTGCCCCACCTGCCAAAGGTTTCAGCCGGCGCAACCCCCTGAGACACTTCAGCCCCATGAGTTGGTCACGTCCCCCTTGGCGAAGGTGGGCGTGGATCTCTTTCATGCGCTCGGCAGGGACTACATCATTCTGATTGACTATTTCTCAAATTATCTGGAGGTCATACCCCTGCATGACGTGACATCATCAGCTGTCATCCGGGCATGCAAAGAAACCTTTGCTCGCCATGGAATTCCGCTCACCGTCATGTCTGACGGGCCTTGCTTTGCGAGCCAAGAAAGATCTTCCTTTGCCACTTCATACAACTTCACGCACGTGACGTCCAGTCCCTTGCATCCTCAGTCGAATGGCAAGGCGGAAAAGGGCGTCTACATTGTAAAGCGGCTCCTCTGCAAGGCTGCTGAGGCCGGATCTGACTTCTGTTTAGCCCTGCTGGCCTATCGCTCGGCCCCACTGTCCACGGGCCTCTCACCAGCCCAGCTGTTGACGGGTCGCATCCTCAGGACCACTGTGCCGTCCATTCATGTTCCTGAACCCGACCATGCTCCAGTACTGCGAAGGATGCAACAACAGCGTGCTCAGCAGAAGGTGACACATGACGCTTGGGCAACTGATCTTCCTGCCCTGGCGCCTGGAGACAATATCCGCATCCACCTACCAGAGGGTGGCTGGTCGGCAACCGCCGAGGTTCTCCGCCGCGTGGCTCCCCGCTCGTTCCTGTTTCGCATGCCTGATGGCTCCATTCGCTGACGTAATCGGCGGGCCCTTCGTCTGGTTCCGCGCTCGCTACGAGATCATGCACCAGTGCCACGCCCTCCTGTTGTCCCTGATGTCGACTTCGTTGAGCTTCCTGCCACTCTGCCTATTCCTCTCTCGCCCGTGGCCAGGCCCATTCCTCTGCCGGTGGATCCTGACCCACCCTTGAGGCGGTCAACCCAAATTTGTCGCCCACCTGATAGATTTGACTTATGAGCCTGTTAGCACATTGGACTCACTGAATTGTTTTACATTACTGTTAACATGTTTCTTTCTTGTCGTTCCAGAAGTTCTCTCTCGTCATTTGCTCATTGCATTTGTTTTGTTACTGGTACAACCTCGTTGCTCTGTTGCACCTGACACCTTCCTCTGTGTATAGTTTAGCCTCATGTACATGTTGCAAATATTGCACACAGATACTCAGATGCACTCAGTACACATTTCTATTTATTAGCATGTGGGCACATATCCTTGTGAAAAGGGGGGATGTCATGATATCCATATTAACATATCATGGTGCAATCACACACACACTGATGGACAGGCAGTTGGACAAACCAACACACACACAACATCGCAGCCAATCACCAGTGAGAGCAAATGCACTATAAAACAGGGAACACCACAGTTCCCGCTCATTCTACCAGGAGATACCTCAGAGCACAGATCTCACAGCGCGCCACTCAGACATAGACCATGTGCTGAGTGCCTCACCAAGATAGTGATAGGGCTGGGTCCACAGTATAGCTGGTGAAGCATGAACCTCAGCCAGCAGTTAGGAGTTGTTATTGTTTAAGACAATAAAACAGAGTTGTACCATCTACAGCCATGTTGGATCATTTGTGCATCGGAACACCCAACACGACAAATACGATCATGGCTGATCTCATCTCGCATTCATCTTTACCTTCCTACCCGTTCCCCATAAACATCCGTCCCGCTACTAATTAAAAAGCGATCAATCTCCTCCTTAAATTTGTTCAGTGTTCTGGCATACACTGTGGTCTGGGTAGAGAATTCCACAGATTCACAACCCTTTGACTAAAGTAAATTCTCCTCATTTCTGTTTTAAATCTGCTACTCCTCAGCCTAAACTATGGCCTCTCATTCGAGGATGTCCAACAAGGGGAAACTTCCACTCTACGTCTATCCTGTCAGTCCCCTTTAGCATCCCATACACCTCAATTAGATCTCTTCTCATTCTTCTAAACTCCAGAGAGTATAAGCCTAAACTGCTCAATATCTCTTCATAAGATAAGACGTTATCTCTGGAATCAACCTAGTGAACCTTCTCTAATGCATTTACATTCTTCCTCAACGAAGGGGACCAACACTGTGCAGTACTCCAAATGAGTCTCACCAATGCCCTATACAGTTTCAGCAACACTCTATTCTATTAGCAATAAAGGCCAAAATTCCATTTGCGTTCCTTATCACCTGCTGCACCTGCATTCTAACTTGTTGTGCTTCATGCACGAGAACACCCAAATCTCTCGGCGCCAAAGCATTTTGAAATTTCTCTCCATTTCGATAAGAAGTTGCCTTTTTATTCCTCCGACCAAAATGGATAACCTCACATTTATTCACGTTAAATTCCATCTGCCAAATTTTGGTCCACTCACTGAACCTATCCACTTCCATTTGTTTATTTCTTATTTCCTCATCTTAACTTGCTTTCCCACCTATTTTATTATTATCTGCTAATTTGGCTATAGTGTATTCTTTCCCTGCATCCAAGTCAATAATATATATTGTAAATAGTTGGGGTCAAAGGACCGAACCCTGTGGCACACAGTAGTCCTCAATACCGGGGCCCCGCAAGGCTGCGTACTTAGCCCCCTACTATACTCCCTGTACACACAGGACTGCATGGCAAAATTTGTTTTCAACTCCATCTACAAGTTTGCTGATGATACGACCAGAGTGGGTCGGATCTCGAATAACGACAAGTCAGAATACAGGAGGGAGATCGAGAACCTAGTGGAGTGGTGCAGCGACAAAAATCTATCCCTCAATGCCAGCAAAACTAAAGAGCTGGTCATTGACTTCAGGAAACAAAGTACTGTACACACCCCTGTCAGCATCAACGGGACCGAGGTGGAGATTGTTAGCAGCTTCAAATTCCTAGAGGTACATATCTCCAAAAATCTGTCCTGGTCACCCACGTCACCGCTACGACCAAGAAAGTGCAACAGCGCCTATACTTCCTCAGGAAACTAAGGAAATTTGGCATGTCCACATTAACTCTTACCAACTTTTACAGATGCACCATAGAAAGCATCCTATCTGGCTGCATCACAGCCTGGTATGGCAACTGCTCGACCCAAGACCGTAAGAAACCTCAGAGTCGTGAACAGAGCCTCGTCCATCACATGAACCTGCCTCCCATCCATTGACTCCATCTACACCTCCCGCTGCCAGGGGAAAGCGGGCAGCATAATCAAAGACCCCTCCCACCCAGCTTACTCACTCTTCCAACTTCTTCCATCGGGCAGGAGATACAAAAATTCGAGAACACGTACGAACAGACTGAAAAACAGATTCTTCCCCAGACTCTGAAACAACCCTCTTATGGACTGTCCTCATTAACACTACACCACTGTATGCTTCACCCAATGCCGGTGTTTATGTAGTTACATTGTGTACCTTGTGTTGCCCTATTATGTATTTTCTTTTCTTTTCTTTTCATGTACTTAATGATCTGTTGAGCTGCTCGCAGAAAAATTCTTTTCACTGTACCTCGGTACACGTGACAATAAACAAAATCCAACACCACTAGTTCCAACTTGCCAAACAGCAAAAGACCCATTTATCCCGACTGTGTTTTCTGTTGGTTAGCCAATCCTCTATATAAACGAATAAATTATGCCAACCCGTGAGATCTTATCTTGTGTATTGACCTTTTGTGTGGCACCTTATTAAATGCATTCTGGAAGTCCAGACATACTACATCTACAGGATCCCCATTATTCACTCTGATTGTTACACCTTTGAAGAACTCCAGCAAATTAGTCAAACATGATTAATCCTTCATAAAACCATGCTGACTCTGATGGAATGTGTTTTGACTTTCCAAATGTTTCATTACTACTTCTTTAATAATGGATTCTAACAGTTTCCCAATGACAGACATTAAGCTAACTGGTCTATAGTTTCCTACTTTCTGCCTTTCTCCTTTTTTGAACAGGGGTGTTACAGTAGTCTTTTTCTAATCCACTGGAAGTTTTCCAGAATCCAGGGAATTTTGGAATATTATAACCAATGCCTCCACCATCTCTGCTGCCATTTACTTTATGATCCTAGGATGCAGTCCATTCGGTCCTGGGGACGTGTCTGCCCAATAGCTTGCTCAGTACTTTTTCCTGAGTGATGTTGATTGTTTAAATTCACCCTTTTCAACAACTTTTGTATTACCTGTTACCATTGGAATGGTTCTACTGTCCTCCACCATGAAAACCGAGGCAAAATATTGATTTAGTGTCTCCGCCATTTCTGTTCCCCATTATTAATTCTCCAATCCCATCCTCCAAGGGACTAAAGTTCACTTTAGTTACTTGCTTCCTTTTTATATACTTATAGACTCTTTTGTTATCCGTTTTTATACTTTGTGCTGGATTTGTTTCATAATTTACCTTTGCTCTTTTCATTACTTTTTAGTAACCCTCTATTGGTCTTTAAAAGGTACACAACCCTCCAGTCTGCCACTGACCTTTGTAATATTGTGTCACAACACCCTGAGCTAGAACGCAGTCAATTCCTGCCTTACTTGGCCCGGGGTCACAACACAAGTGAAATTAAAGTTACTTAAATATCTGATGTCTTTGGTTTGATTCCAATTACATACAACTACCTGGGGCGTCATTCTCCGACCCCCCAGCGGGTCGGAGAATGGCCGTTGGCCGCCGTGAATCCCGCCCCCGCCGGTTGCCAAAGTCTCTGGTACCGGATATTGGGCGAGGGCAGGAATCGGGCCGCGCCGGTTGGCGGGCCCACCCGCTCGATTCTCCGGCCCGGATGGGCCGAAGTCCCGCCGATAAATTGCCTGTCCCGCCGGCGTAAATTAGAGCACCTATTTACTGGCGGGACAAGGCGGTGTGGTCGGGCTCCGGGGTCCTGGGGGGGCGCTGGGCGATCTGACCCCGGGGGGTGCCCCCACGGTGGCCTGGCCCGCGATCGAGGGCCCACCGATCCACGGGCGAGCCTGTGCCGCGGGGGCACTCTTTCCCTTCCGCCTCCGCAACGGTCTCCACCATGGCGGAGGCAGAAGAGACTCTCTCCACTGCGCATGCATGGGAAACTGTCAGCGGCCGCTGACGCTCCCGCGCATGCGCCGCCCCGACATGTCATTTCCGCGCCAGCTGGCGGGGCAACAAAGGCCGTTTCCGCCAGCTGGCGGGGCGGAAATCCCTCCGGCGCCGGCCTAGCCCCTCAATGTTGGGGCTCGGCCCCCAAAGATGCGGAGCATTCTGCACCTTTGGGGCGGCGCGATGCCCGTCTGATTGGCGCCGTTTTGGGCGCTAGTCGGCGGACATCGCGCCGTTTGGGGAGAATTTCGCCCCAGGTTTGTAAATTTTAACACAAATGATCTTTTATTATTTAACAGTAAATAATATTAAATATGCAATAATACAACTAGTTAGCTACTATCTAACGCCTAACCTCTCCTCTTTCGAACTCATTCCACTCTACACACACATACATACACAGACACACACACTCACATAGACTAACAATATAGAGGGAAAAGGTGGTGGAGAGGGAAGAAAATAATGATAAAAAGTAAAAGATAGGGGACGTCATTCTCCGCCGGCGGGAGTCTCCGTTTTGCCGGCGCCTGGGGGTTTCCCGACGGCGTGGGGCTGCCCCACAATGGGAAACCCCATTGACCGGCTGGTGTTACGGAGACTCCCGCCGGCCGGTCGGGGCAGAAATGTGGCGGGGCGGGGAGCAGAATTTTGCCCAGGGATCTTTGATTTCAGATGTATATCTTCCAGCTAGTTCCTATTTACAGTTTAGGCCTTCAATTAGATGTTACATTTTCCTTCAGCTTGTAATGGTCTTCACATAGACTCACAGAGGCAGCAGGAAGTCAGCAGCCAAGAGAGAGAGAGAGAGAGATGAGAAAACACAGCTTCTTACTTGAAGGGTCATTATTCTGCTCGTTTCACTCCAGAAAAAGCCCATCTGGCAGAAAACAATCACTGTCTTTTGCTAGGCAGAGCACTATCCCTGGTCATCCTATTGGCAGTCAGCCAACCAATTATACCGAATCCCTTCACTCTGCTGGATGCCAGAAAGCCTCAATTTTCTTTCCCAAATACATTTGAGGACAGAATTTGTCAAGTTATTTGAAACTTTGCATTCAGTTCTTCCTCCGGTTGACTTAGAGGTATAGCTCAATTAATGATTGCCAGACCAAAACTAAACAATAAATATAAAATTAAAGAAATGGGAACAAAGGGAAATCAACAGGAAGGGCTCTAACAATGGTATGCCTTATGTTTTGTCTTTATGTTATCTTTAACCTCCCTGTTTAGTCATGGGTGCATTTTCCTCCTCTAAAATCTTTTTTCCTCAATGGAATATATTGTAGTGGGGAGGGATTGAATATCGCCTTAATTATCTACCACTGTTCATCAACTGTCCTACCTTTTAGTCTTTTTACCCAGTCCACCAGGGTCAAATCTGTACTCCTGCCCATCTAATTAATTTGGTTTAACACCAGACCACTAGTATTGTACTCAGGTTTATTGCCCTCAAACTGAATTTGATGTTCAATATGCAATGATCACTCTTCCCTAGAGGATCCTTTACTACAAGATCATCAATTAATCCCATCTCATTGCACAATAGTAAATCCAAAACAGCCTGTCCTCTGGGAGGTTCAACAACATATTTTGCTCCAAGAAACAATTTCAATACACTTTATGAATCTCCATCGGGTCTACCCTTGCCAATTTTCTTCATCGAGCCTGTATGCATCGTGAAATCACCCATGATTATTGTTGTATCTTTCTTCCAAGCCCCAGTATTTCCTGGTTTATACTGTGTCCCACTGTGGAACTACTGTTAGTGGACCTATAGATTACTTTCACCAGGGACTTCTTTCCAATGTTATTTCTTATTTCTACACAGATGGATTCTACATCTTGATCTCCAGTGCCAATATAATTTCTCACTAGAGCACTGATCAGTTCCCTTACTAACAAAGCTACCTCATTTATCTTTTTGTCTATCCTTCCGAAACACTGAGTACCCTTTGATATTCAACTCCCATACCTGGTCTCCTTGTAACCATGCCTTAGTAATTGCCACCAACTCATAGCCATGCAGCCACAAAATGTCTAAGTTTCATTTTGGCTTGGTTTGGTGGGGTGTTTCCCATAGGCTTTTGGATGAGATACAGATCGGTATTCACCCACACCTAGTCTGCAAACTTGCCTGGTTGGCACTGTGAAGGTGCCCAGTTGGCACTGTAAGAGTGCCAGCGGCACTGTCCAGTTTTTTGCCACCTTGGCAAATTTTTCCACAGTCTAGCCCACACTTTAAAATCTTTTCAGCAATGGGGAGCCGAACTCACTGGCAAGACCAGCTCCTCAGAGATCAGGGCACCCTTTTGAAAGGATGACCCAACCTCTAAGTGATTTTGAGGGTCCCACACCCCCACCCACGGGCAACACCACCCCCACACACATGGGCAACACCACCCCACCACAAGTGATCCGACTATGGGGTCGATAAGAGCCCCCCTTTTGAGGCCCCTCCACTCACCTTTTGTGCCCTCCCATTTTTAGCACCCCTCTTCAGCACCCCCTCCCCAATATTTATGAGGCCCCTTAAAACCACTCTCACCTCCCTTTCATGGGCATGGCCTCCTCAGGTCCTGACCCTTGGCAGTGCCAACCTGGTACCAAGGAACCCTGGCACATCCAGCCTGGCAACTAGGCAATGCCCCTGGTATCCTCAGTACCAACTAGACACCCTTGAAGTGCCAGGTTTGTATTGCCTGGCTGCCCAGTTTACACTGCCAGAGTTCCTGGGTGCCAGGGGAGTGCCAGGGTGCTGCCCTGCCCTGTTCCTAACTACCCCAACCACTAATGGCTCATTTAAATATGTTTATCTGTATTTTAAAAATTAATTTACAGCATGCGGGCTTCGCTGGTTAGGCCAGCATTTATTGCCCATCCCTAGTTGCCCTTCAGAAGGTGATGGTCTTCTTGAACCGCTGCAGTCCTGGAGATATAGGAGTCCTGGTGCTATTCGGGAGGGAGTTCTAGGACGTTGCCCAGCGACAGTGAAGGAACAGCGATATATTTCCAAGTCAGGATCGTGCCCAAAAAGGGCACGATCCAGATTGTGGCAGGCGGCGCAAGTCAAGTGACTCGTGATCGGCTCGGCGCCCAGCGTGAAGCCCGATTTAGGCCTGCAATTCACCCGTCGCACCTGGCTCCGCGCCAGGCGCAACACAGTGGTAGAATCGCATCCCCCGTCTATTTGTTTTGTTAACTCATTAATTTTATTCCGAATGTCTCATGAAGTCAAATCCATTTCTCCCACACCAATCTTTGAGCCGAACATTTACCCCAAAACAATAAGATTCATTACCTGATTGGATGATGCTTAGTTGTCCCTTTTCGCCATTTTCAATATTTATAATGTCCTTGTGACGTTTCTCCAGGTTTGCTCACAACAGTGTTCTGGAGATTGATCTTCATCTCTTGGAGAGTCCAGGCCAATCCTGGAGGACTGGTAACTCTGTGTGACAATGGGAATTTTGAAGCCATAGGGAACATACAGCTGATATACAGTACAAGTAATGGATTATGTAGTGAACGCACAGCTTTCAACATTGCAAAAACCTATCGTACCACCACCTACAGGCATAACTAGTATTACACTTAAATATTGATGCTCTTTAAAATGGATTGTGCGATAGACGAAGTGTGGTTTCAGAATGTTCAATGCATGTGCTTGTTTTCTTTTGCAAAGAGAAAGAATGCTGCTTATGGTCAATAAAAATGCAGTGCTTTGAGCTGCAATATTTTTTAAAATATGGGACAGGATTCTCCACCGGCGGGACTCTCCGTTTTGTCAGTGCCTAACGGCACGGGGCTGCCCACAATGGGAAACCCTATTGACCGGCCGCCGTAACAGAGAATCCCGCCGGCGGGTCGGGGCAGAAATGTGGCGCGGTGGGGCGGGGAATCCAGCTCATAGTCTGCAATATGGAAAACTTATATTGAGTCTTGAGCAGCCTATAAGATTGGGAAAACTTTAGAAACCAGCAACAAATGGCAAAAAAACTAAAATGAAGAAATTGGAGTTTGAAAGATAATTAACAAGAAATATAAAAATAAACAGTGAAAGCTTCTCCAAGTATATAAAAAGGGGAAGAGTAGCTAAAATGAATGTTTCTCTATAAGAAGGTGAGCATAGGAGATTAACAATGGGATAGTGAATTGGTAGAAACTTTGAACAAATACTTGGTGTTTATCCTCACGGTAGAAGTTACTAAAAACATTCCCGGAAAAGCATCGGTTAAAAGGGAGGGAAGAACTTAAAACAATCAAGATGATGAGAAAAAGGCATTAGGAAAACTAATGGGACTAAAAGTTGACAAGTTCCTGGACATGATGACTTGTATCCCAGCACCTTAAATGAAGTGGCTGCAGAGAAAGTGGGTGCATTGATTATAATCTTACAAAATTCCCTAGATTTTAGAAAGATCCCAATGGATTTGAAAGCCGCAAATGTAACACTACTGAAAGAAAGGAAGGGGACAGAAAGCAAGAAATTATAGATCAGTTTGCCTCAGACCTGTCACTGAAAAAATGCGAAATGTCCATTCTTAAGGAGTAGCCAATCAACATATAGTACTGATTAGACACCAGCACTGCTATTTTGGAGCTTAATACTCAAATTAATATCCTCCCTTAACCCTGCGCAACTGGACATGTGTATGGCAGCAGGAAGGACCCACACCTCTCATCAGTGCCACTTAAGAACAAATCTTCCCCTACTTCCAGCTTAGTGCCAATTGATTTCTATTAGTCCTTGCTGCAAATATAGAAGTATTTAATGGCCTCCAGAATAGCTTAAGGTTGGTCAAATCTACAGGGAGCAGTGTTATATGTGCCAAAGGACTTTGTCCTGATTTTAAGGATTCTGCACAAAGCAGTTGCTCCTCGACATGTAGTGCATCTCCCTTAGGGCAATGCATGGCATGGAGAGTGTCAGTGGTGATGCAGAAGGAACAAGCTGCTGGAAGGAGGAGCTTGGGAGATGTTATCTCGGCAAGAGACCCTACCCACTTAAGGTGATCAAGGAAAAATGGGGGGGGAAACCTATCTGTCCTTGTCCTAACCAATCTACCTGTCACAGTTGCATCTGTCCATGACAATATTGGTAGGAGTGAACACTGCCTGGCCCTTGTAATGACAAACTCCTGTTTTGAAGACATTATGTTATGTGGCACAACCAGTGTATTAAACAGGATAGATCTAGAACAGATCCAGCAACCCAAGAACTGGACACTCTGGACCATCAGCAGGAGCAGAATTGCATTCCACTACATTCATTACCTCTCATGCCCAGTAAAGGCACAGCACATTCATGCTTTATATGAACTTTGCTCAGCCTGTAATCTTTTGGAACTGATTTTGCTTTTAAAAGTGGACGTTGTACTGCAAAAGATGGCCGGCAAGGGTCATATGACATGCTCTGTGAATTGGAAACTGCCACACTGTCTCACACCGACAATAGACTACATTCCAAATTAAGATATCAATGACCAATTTCCTGAGACCATCCAAAAGACATTCCTGAACTGAATGGGTCTTTTCTGAAACAGAGACTAATCTCAACCACCCCCTCAGGGTGAATATCTCTGAACAATATCACAGGTTATGGCTAAGCAACCTTAGACCAGCACTATATTTGGAAAAGAGTTCCCTGAACAGCAACATGGTAGGGCGGCTAAATTGGTGTATCCTTTTAAACTTTAAGTGTTTTTTACAAAATGACACAGAAGCAGTAGAAAGGACAGTAACATCTATACCTTCAGAACTGGAGGCTATAACATCTAAGACTGTACCTTTTCAAGACCGCTATAAAAATCCGAGAGGCCCAAGAAGGTGAGTTAACTTGCAGTTTTATCTTGGTTAAAGGAAATGACCGTCACGGCGGCATAAAACACAACAGTGTCCTGGTCGTGACTAACGAGAGTGTCGGTCCCAGTCCTGGCCGGTTTTCAAAGTGTAAGGTTAGGAGCCCTATCTGGGTAGGTCTCCACCCACTGGTGGGTGGAAAAGCTTGTATTCTACGAGTCCCACGGGAGATTGATCAGTATCCCCGCTGGCCTCATTGGGTTATTACATCCACCAATAGAGCACAATGACCTCTTGGTAACGAGACTCCAAGAAATTGACTCTGTGACCTGCAGCAAGTCCATCTCTTCGAGACAGTTACGAAAACTGCTTTGAAACATGACTCCAACAACTGATCTTACCTAAAGTACACCTCAGGAGTGAAGTTGCCTTCTTCATCAGGTCTGCAACGTGTGTTTGCCAGAACAAGACAATGACGTGAATTACAAACTATTCCGTTTGCTTAGAACTTGTAAGAGTGACTTTTCTCTTTTACTGTTCTTTCCTTGAATGTGTTTGTGTGTGACTATGTGAGTAAGTGGCATAGTGTTAGAGTTTTGTGATGAATGTGTGCACAAACAATCCTCTTTATTTAAATCCATAAATGGCTTGCAGCTGGTTATTCAAATTGTCCATTCATTCAGGGCTTAAAAAAACAACATAGACATTTTCCTCTCAGAAGCTTATTGATTATGGGCAGTTGGGAAAAGAACAGGGTTTTGCAGTGGTTCTCCCTCACCTTGTCCATAACATTATCTCATAGCCCAGGAATCCCTCACTCGATCATTACCATCAAGCCAGGGGATCACCTTTGGTTTAACAAGGAGTGGATTAGTGCATGCCAGGGGCAGTACAGGACATACCTAAAAATGAGGTGCCAAACTGGTGAAGCTTCAGCACAGGAGTATATGCATGCTAAACTGTAGTAGCTGCATGCAACAAAGTTAAGCGATACACAACCAATGAATCAGATTAAAACCTGTCACATCCAGTCATGAACTGTCATAAACAATTCGACAACTAACAGGAGTAAGCGGCTCCGTTAATATCCATATCAATAATGGCAAATCCCAGCACTTGAGTGCAAAATGCAAGGATAAAGTGTTTGCAGCCACATTCAGACAGAAGTGGTGAGTAGATGCTACATCCTTTTGACAAATCCGTCATTTCAGATATCAGTCTTCAGCCAATTCAATTCATTCCACGTGACATCAAGAAACACCGGAACGCATTGGGTACAGCAAGAACTATGGGCCCCAACAACATCCCTGCTGTAGTCCTGAAGACACATCCTCCAGAATAAGCCACGCCCCTCAGCAAGTTGATCCAATGCAGCAGACTATTTGAAATGGAAATTGGGGGAAGATGCAATTACTCTGCTAATTCTCCACAGGATCAGCTTCTGAGCGCGGTGACACGTCAACCACAATGCCATTCAAAGATGTCTCTACAGTCCTGCCCATATGGCCATCACAGGATTGCAAGTTAAACCAGACCCATGTTTAGCTGCTCCTGTGGTAACTTATCTTACTAATGGGAGTTTGCCCCATTGATAATTATGACTCTCAACACTCCAACATGCTGATCAGCCGACATTTCTGTTTGACTGTGGCTGTGATTCTTGTTCTGCCTAAGAGTAGGGTCAAGTTATCTTCTGTTTGAGAATAGGTTTGGGCCAAGGGCCCATTGTAAGTGCAGCACAGTTTAGTTGTGAAACGCAGTATGAGAATGACAATGGGCACAATAGCTTGAACATAGGGAGATGGCCGTTCCGACTTCCAGTTGTAAATAGTAACAGTCTAGTCTTATGAATGAATATATAAAGTATTATATTTATTGAATACCTTCACATCAGAAATCAGAATTATTTATGTTCTGTAAAATAAAATGTGGCATTTTTCTGCAGGTATCTAAACCCTGTAAATTTAGATTGTAAGTCATGTTACTAGCATAAAAATCAGGTAGGTTCTTCACATTTATGTCCTCTGTTTATGACTGATGCATAAACAACATAAACAAAATGTGTAAGCAGTGTATTAATATCCCTCATTCTTATGGAAAATAAATGGGGGGATATTTCAACTTGTCTGCCTGGAGAGTCATGTTTCAGAATGAAAAATCAGTGGATGGATATCAGACAAGTTTCACGGTGGGAATGCGACCTGCTCTGCCAAAGCATTGTCCAGGTGATGTGGTTAAAAATGACTCCAGTCTCTCAATTTTTAACTCTATTATTTTAGAATTACTTGTATAGAATCATGGTATTAGTACTTAAGCTGGTCTCAATTGCATTTTGATCTTTGTAAACCACTGTTTTGTCTGCTGTAGATAAATCTACAAAATCCTATGGAAAACCATGGAGTATGTGAAATGTGAAATCCATTGGGTTTTGCTGTGCACACTTTGACCAGTAGGTGTCACCAAATCACAATCTGTGTCAGCATTGTTTAACCGGCTCGTGCTTAAATCTTCATAGCAGTTATTGATGGTATTGATGGTTGGGGAATTCCTCTTAGCTGCTCCCACTCCGTCCATGTTGCTTCACGAATAGTGTGGTGGAAACCCCATTGACACTTGTATCTGGAAATTCAATCACATTTCCAATGACAGAACAGTGACAGAGCAGGAGGATTACCAAGGAATTTTTCAGCCTGTCATGGACTTAGATCCTAATATCTGTTTCTTGATATTGTGAAATAATTATGATAGTCATGAAAACATTCCTACATTGAGGGACTTCTCTAAATATTTCCATAAATATTGGAATGAAACAGTCTTTATACCAGAGATGAGGATTTTGAGTTATCAAGACTCACTTCAGAGTACATTAGAGCTGAGAAGTATTCAGCGAGATCTGCTAAAAGTTCTGAAGGTTACAATGGCTTGTGATAGGTGATAATTTGTGGTCAGTAAGAAGCAAAAAGTGGTTGGAAATTTAGGATGATCAAAAAATGTCTTTATAACGGAGGAAAATTGGAATGAAGAATACTCTGCTGCTGAAGATGACTCCACAATTTCTTATAGAAGAGAATTCTATAGTTAGATGCAAAAAACCCCAGATATGTTAAAGTGTGAATCATGCAGGTGTGTGTATCCCTTTCCTGGGGAATGTCCATGACAGTTACATCTTGGGGCGCTCGCAGATCCCAGACTTCATTGAGGGAGAGCAGGGTGTGGAGGGATGGTTCCTTGGGGACAAGGGGTATCCAATAAGGAGGTGGCTGATGATGTCAGTGCTGGGGCCACAAACGGAGGTGGAGACTTGCTACAATGAGGCTCATGCTTCAACCCGCGTGCTGGTTGACAGGTGATCGGATAGTTGAAGATGCGTTTCTGATGCCTGGACTGGGTGGGGTTTCCCTCCAGCACAGCCCCCAGAGGGTGTCCTGCATTGTTGTGGTCTTCTGGGTTCTCAACAACTTGGTGTTGTAGAGGGGAGACCACCTGGACCCGGAGGAGATTGTGGAGCACCACAAGTCCTCGGATAAGGAGGTCAAGGGGGGCATCGAAGAGTGACCAATGGTGGAGGACGAAGGAAGGACCTACGGCCATGGCAAGGGCACGTTTGGACAGTTGAAGATGTGGTCAGGGTTGCCCTCCAATACAGTTCCTCACAGGGTGTCCTGCATTATTGTGGTCTGTTGCACTCTCCGCAGCAGATATGTTAAAGTGTATGAGGGAAAGTAAAAGGAAAGTGGAATTAGACAAGGAGATTATTTTGAGAAAAACACTGGTTCAGGCTTCTTGGGCTGAATAGTTTGTTTCTATGTTGTAAGGTTTTATGATTCTGGGCCGATAATTTTGTCAGAATTGCGACTGCCCTCTGAACAGAAGTGCAAGAAACACACTTAAGTAGTAACAGGGTTTCTGCTGAATCCAACAATGTTATGGTGTTAATGTGGAAGCAGCTTGAAGGAAATTCCTGTCCACTGGTTCTCTGTGTGGATGAAGCAAGTTGTTGGTCAACATTGTCACAGATCTCTTCCTGGGTGTTTTGTTTCCACTCCTCAGCCAGAGTACTCCTGAGTGTGCTTCAAATTAATCAAGAATGGATCAATTGCAATTGTCACTTTTCCCTTGTTTTGTCACAGCTCATTGCTGTGTGTGACTCAGTCTTTAGGAGTACACGGCATTTAAAGAACCCTTTTCCCTATGACGTTGCAAATGTCATTTTAACAAATTCCCATTTAGATTGTAAATATAATCAATTTCATCTCACAAAAATAGACATAACTCCCATATACATAAACGGATTTATAACCTTTGTTACTCTTGCTGAATGTAAAAATCACTCTTAATATTGCCTATCCACAGTGGCTTAAAAAACTGGGGCTGAAATTACTTTGCACAACATTTTAGTGAGCTGCTTGGCCTATTTACATCACTGCACATTAGTTTAACAAAGTACTCCCGTGCTTAACTGATAGATCTTTTATTTATAACCCATTTATATTACTGTCTGCCTTCAAGGGGAGCCCTATAATACAAATTAAGTGCTTGTAATGCCTCTGGAGCCAAGATGCTGCCATCAAGCGAGGGAACTGACTGAAGATGGCAGTGTTGGATACTGGGACCACAGTCTAGATCGACACTCAAATGGATTGTTTTCTCAGCAAGCCTGACAGCCAGGAAAACAGTTGAACTTTTCCTAGACATTGTGTTGTGTACTCGTTGGTTTGTTGTATATTTTATATTTCTAAGGATGTGGTTCTGACAGCATGTGAGGGAGGGGTGATCCTGGCAACAATGGAGGAGCGGGGTTGAGTGGGGCATGTGCAGACTAGACTAGAGGGGCGGAGGAAGAAATTTCATGGTGAGATTGCAGGAACGACCATCCCACGCAAACCTCCCTCTTGGGCCAGCCCTGAACTCAACATTCCTTTCTCCTGGGCCTGTCTGGACCAGACTCCCTCAGGCTTTCCTGGACCTATCTTCCCCCTCACACCTATGCAGACTCACACATGTCCACTCAGAACACTTACCCCTCCAGACTATCCAAATGTTCCTCCCCCTCAAACCTGTCCAGAACACCCCCACACCTGCCCAGAATACCTCTTGCCTCTCAAAGCCCATTAAGCCCCCCATCCATTAGGCCTGTTGAATGTCCAACCCCAGATTCAGGCCTTAGAGTGCCATAACTTTCAGACTCAGATGCACCCCTCCCGAGTCGGGCCTGAGTACTACCCCCCCCCCCCCCCCGCAACTCCCACCCCACCCCAGGCTCCCCCAACCACCCACCTGCCAACGTCGGGGAACACTTCAGCAGTCAAGGGCATTCAGCGTCTGATCTTTGGGTCAGCATTCTCCAAGATGGCCTTCAGGACGCGCGACAACACAGAATCACTGAGCAGAATCTTATAGCCAAGTTCTGCACCCATGAGTACGGCCTCAACCGACACCTTGGATTCATGTTGCATTACATTCACCCCCCCACCAACTGGCCTGGGCTTGTGAAATCCTATCAACTGTTCTGGCTTGAGACAATTCACATCTCTTTAACCTGTGATTATCCCTTTCTCCAGTTGCTCCATTTGGACCTGTAAAGACTTTATTACCTGCAAACACTCGCATTCAAAGTATTGTCTTGCATCTTTGACTTTGTCTATATATATGTTTCCGGAACCTACCTCTTCATTCACCTGAGGAAGGAGCAGTCTCTGAAAGCTAGTGATTCAAAACAAACCCGTTGGACTTTAACCTGGTGTTGTAAGACTTCTTACTGCCAAAGATGGACAGAGAAGAGTGCCAGCCAATACTACTGCGCCTTCATGGCTGTCTGTGCTGGCTCGGGGCGTGTATGAACAAACACTTAAGTCTCCTGGAAGAAGGAACTGAAGGCACTGTTGCTAAGTTTGCAGATGATACAAAGATCTGTAGAGGGGCAGGTAGTATTGAGGAAGCAAGGGGGCTGCAGAAAGATTTGGCCAAGCTAGAAGAGTGGGCAATGAAGTAGCAAATGAAATACAATGTGGAAAAGTGTGAGGTTATGCCCTTTGGAAGGAGGAATTTAGGCATAGACTATTTTCTAAATGGGGAAATGCTTAGAAAATCAGAAGCGGAAAGGGACTTGGGAGTCCTTGTTCACAATTCTCTTAAGGTTAACTTGCAGGTTCAGTCGGCAGTTAAGAAGGTAAATGCAATGTTAGCATTCATGTCGAGAGGGCTAGAATACAAGACCTGGGAGGTACTTCTGAGGCTGTATAAGGCTCGGGTCAGACCCCATTTGGAGTATTGTGAGCAGTTTTGGGCCCCGTATCTAAGGAAGGATGTGCTGGACTTGGAAAGGGTCCAGAGGAAGTTCACAAGAATGATTCCTGGAATGAAGAGCTTGTCGTATGAGGAACGGTTGAGGACTCTGGGTCTGTACTCGTTGGAGTTTAGAAGGATGAGGGGGGATCTTATTGAAACTTACAGGATACTGCGAGGCCTGGATAGAGTGGACGTGGAGAGGATGTTTCCACTTGTGGGAGAAACTAGAATCAAGGACACCATCCTAGACTAAAGGGACGATCCTTTAAATCAGAGATGAGGAGGAATTTCTTCAGCCAGAGGGTGGTGAATCGTGGAACTCTTTGGCGCAGAAGGCTGTGGAGGCCAATTCACCGAGTGTCTTTAAGACAGTGATAGATAGGTTCATGATTAATAAGGGAATCAGGGGTTATGGGGAGAAGGCAGGAGAATGGGAATGAGAAAATATCAGCCATGATTAAATGGCGGAGCAGACCCGATGGGCCGAGTGGCCTAATTCTGCTCCTATGTCTTATGGTCTTATGGTCTCCTTGGAGGAACCCGGGACCAATGGAATCCCGGGGATCTGATGCCCTGGATGTGGGATAGGAAGCCAACTTCTGGGACAATTCCCAAAAAATATGGCTTGGTTGGTCACCCTGTCCAAATCTACAACAGCTTTATTTCCAATGTTTTAAAATATCTCTTCAATTACAAGATATCCCTACACATATTCAGAGCTTAGGCTCCCAGCTCCTTCTTTCTTGAAGCTTTTGTTTTCTTCAACTCTTAGAGGCTCCACAAAGGCTTAAGCAGTCAAGTGCAGTGAACATGGATCAGTGAGCAGACTAACTTAATCAAACACAGGGCAATTAAACCATTGAACACTAAACAGTGCATGGATGCAGGTGAAAAGGTGAGGAATGGATCAGCAAAACTGGCCCCGTTTTATCACATGTACCAAGAGACCACTCAGTTTGAAGAATAATGAATATCAATAGATATGGAGGAACCATCTCCTCTGTTGGAGTAATCCAGAACAAAAGCTGCATAATCTTCAGATTAGAGGAAGGATTAAATCTAAGAAGAACTCTTTACACACAAAGGATAGTGGTAATCTGGCACTCTTCTCCCACAAGGCTGTGCATTCTGAGACAATACTACATTTTAAGACTGAGATTGCATGATATTTGTCAGATAAGGATATCAAGGGATATGAAGTAAAGATGAATATTTGGAGTTGTGGTACAAATCAACCCTGGTCTTACTGATTAGTGGGACAGGTTGGTGAGCTTGAATAGCCCACACCTGTTCTATAAAGATTTTGAATAGTTTGCAGTGTAAGTTTAAAGACGACAGAGGCATTCAGAATGTTCCTAGGTGCTATGCTATGCTGTGTGTGGGACACTTCAATGGTTTGAAGGTTTTTTTCTTGTCCTTTACTTTCCCCTACATTCTTATTTATTAGGGGCTTCCAGGCTGATTTGTTTCCCCCAATTTCCCCCGTGGACTTTTACGACAGAAAAACTGGCGCAACACCTGGACCGATTCCGTCAATGTTGAGGGACTAGCACTGGTGCAGCGTGGAACACAATCATTTCCAATGAAAAACGGTACAGGATTCGCCAGGTCCGTGAGTGACACTCGGGAGGCTGACAAGCTGCAGACGCACATGCACATTACACTCCCCACACACACTTATCCCAGCCAAAAGAATGGCACTGGTTGTGTTGGAGAGTCCCCATACAGCTGATGGTTTGGCCGCTGCCAGAAGGCACCCAGGGCATGCCCTCGGGGGACATCTATACGTCGCATGGACGAGGTTCAAAGTGGGCTGTTAGTACACAGCTGCATGGCTGCCTTGACGGCTGCGGCAATAGTGTTCTGTGCCCGTCCACCCTGACCCCACAGCCCACCTCCTGGACACCCCCCACTACTCCCCTCCAGTCCATGCAGAAGCCCCCGGTAGCAGTACAACTGTCAGAAAACTATGACAATGTTGGACACCTTCCCTAACCCCTCTCTCTCCCTCAGCAGCCGCCACGCCGGTTTCAAAATTTATAAAAGCTCAAGTGAACCATGCTGTCAGGAACTTGGCCCATTGGAGGTGAAGAATCGCGGAGGCCCCAGAGAATACCGGATCAGGGCTGCTAATGATATGCAAACGGTGTCTACTGTACGTGCATTCCGGAATGCATTGACGCCACTGTCGTGGTGCTAGAGCATTGTGAATTGCCATCAAATCAGTGCCTGCCACGATTTCGGCATCGGAACCGATTCTCCGCCCAATTGCCTTTCCTGATTTCGGAGTCGGCTAATGGAGAATCTGGTCCATCAAGTGTTTTAAGCCCTGGGTGCCATGACTTTCAAGAGCAGATGCAAGACAGTCTTTCTCGTAAGTTGAAATTGAAAGAAAGAATGAATGTCTTTGTTGTAGCATATAAGGGATAACAGCCACCATTCATTTGAAAGGAAGTGTATCGTGCGATCCTGTTTTAGTTTCACTTTTGCTTTCAGCAGAGCACACATGCACAGCTCTGCAGCTCTGATGTCTTCATGTTTTATGCCTCTATATGAATATTTCCATGTGCCTAGAATTAATAAATGAACCCACAACATGTTTGCACATCCCTTATGGGCAATTGGTGCCTTTATATTGTCATGTGAGAGTACCTTTAAGAAATGGGTGTTTAAGAAATGTACCTTTAAGAAATAGAGCTGCTCATGTTACTGGAGTGATGTCAGAGTGTGGGTGGAGCTGAGCTCTACTTCTGCTTTTTAGTTTCAGTTTGAGGAAAAGCTTGGGTGCGTCTGTGATTTTCAGTGAGCTGAATCTGAAGTCTGCCACCCAAAGACTATCTATGGATCATTTGGTGAACCCGGAATTGTAAAAGGTCTCAGTATTGAATGTAAACCTAATGTGCTCCTGTTTGAAGGTTTGTTAAGTCTTTTGGATGTTAAAAGAACAGCTTAAAAGGTTACTTAGTGTTGTAGTCTTTGGAGTTGTATTTGAATGAATGGTTGCTAAGATATTCACTGTTTGTTTTTAAAAGGTTAACTTGAGTTCATAGAATAAACATTGTTTTGTTTTAAAAAAAATACTCGTCCATTTCTGCTGTACCATACCTGTAGAGTGAGCCGTGTGCTCCCCATACCACAATCTATTAAAAGTTGTGGGTCAGGTGAACTCCATGATACACTTTGGGGTTCTCTAAACCCTGACCCATAACAAATTGAGGACTCGAGGGGGATAAAAGTCTATCTATTGGATTGGCTTAGTGAACTTAAAGACAGTGAGGGGTGAGCATATTGTGGTTGCTTTTCAGGTGTGATATTTTAGTTTAAGTGGGGAGTGTGTTGTGGACAATGGCTCTTTCAGAGGCTCAGAAGTTTTTGGGGGTGGAGACGGTCACACGCAATACCTTACGGACAGAAACTAAAAAGCAGAAGTAGAGCTCAGCTCCACCCACACTCTGACATCACTCCAGTAACATGAGCAGCTCCATTTCTTAAAGGTACATTTCTTAAACACCCATTTCTTAAAGGTACTCTCACATGACAATATCATCATAACACACACAACATAGTGTCCAGCAGTTGTTCCTTCTGAACGACAGGGTGCTCAGGCTGGCAGCAAGATTCACCGCAGGCATGACATGGTAAACTGTCTTAGATCATTCTGCATGGTATGAGATAACACTTGACATTTTGGTCAGACCGTAATGCAGCATCTGAGAGGGTTGAAATTGCAGTCTGGTGACTGCGCAGAAAAACTTTGAGGACACAGTGCTCAAATCATGCTCAGATAAAGAGCTGGTAAGCAGATGAACCCCTTGCGGTGAGAATGCAGCACATGGCCTGTCCGTTCAGTGGAGAGAGCAGTGAGATGACCAAAACCGATTTAGTTCAGTTGGGAAAGGCGAATGACCAACGTGTGGGCTAGATTGATAGCGAGTGAAGGACAGTCAAACAAACAAAAAAACTAACCAAAAAATGTCATAAAAATAGGGCTAAAGACGGTTGCAATTATAACGAACAGAGCATCGAAAAAGTGTGCGAAAGCGGCTGGAGCTATACTCATTCCAGGCAGTTTGGAAATCACTAGTTTTAGTGTGACCTTAGTTTTATAGGTTTTTTTGTAGTTGAATTAATATATTCTTCAGCATTTTCTGCTAAAATTGATGGAAGTCATTTTAATACAAACTAAAACAGCATAATGGAAGCCAGCCAGATTAATTATGTTTAATTGTGAGACAATTAAAGAATACGTAATTAATTAATACATATGTTAGAAAGACTGGATTTGAGCCCTTTCTCTCCATCTGTGAGAAACTCGACACGGACTCAAAATCCAGAAGGAATGAAAACATGTGATTCTCTCTGGCATTTGGGATTGGTTTTGGGATTTCCTCCCTTGCAAGTGGAGTAGTGTGAATCACGCCACGCGAGTCCGGGACTCTTATTTGAATACATTAGCATGTCATTAGCGAGCACTCTCTCCTGACCTTTCCCCCTCACATAATATTCACAGGGCACCAGCCTAATTTACAACAGCTCTCGGTAGCATAGCGCTTAGCGCAATTGCTTTACAGCTCCAGGGTCCTAGGTTCGATTCCCGGCTGGGTCACTGTCTGTGCGGAGTCTGCACGTTCTCCCCGTGTGTGCGTGGGTTTCCTCCGGGTGCTCCGGTTTCCTCCCACAGTCCAAAGATGTGCAGGTTAGGTGGATTGGCCATGCTAAAATTGCCCTTAGTGTTGGTTGATTGGGGTTACTGGGTTATGGGGATAGGGTGGTGTGGGCTTGGGTAGGGTGCTCTGTCCAAGAGCCGGTGCAGACTCGATGGGCCGAATGGCCTCCTTCTGCACTGTAAATTCTATCTATCTAAACCTGAACCTTGTGGCTTCAGCTCCAAGGTGGATATCAGAGGTGAGTGCTCAGGCAACCAAGATCGTCCAGGGTCGTCATTTTTCAGGGTGCACCAGAGGAGACGTGGGGAACATAGATAAGTTAAACCTGGGGCCATGGCCGGAGTCAGTCTCTCATTCTTGGTCGGAGGGGTCGGTAGCAAGCCTTGCCATCCATTCAATTCAGGGCGCTCATGGCTTTAAGGGGGTCCTCACCGTGCACTTTGGTTCCTTTCTCTTTTCACTGCATGATTCGGGAGAATCATGTAGCCTGTCGAGTTGGCATTTCTATTCATAGTGATAGACCAGCAGCAGGGATAGGGGCGTGACACTGCATGCAGCCATGACTGGCGTCCTGCTGAGAAGGGGGATCCTGGGCCTTTAGCTGTACAGAGAGAAGAACCAGAGAAAGAACAGCTTCATGTGAAACTGTACTGGCCCAGGGTCTACACAAGCATGTTCCAAGGGTCTTATGAGCATGTCCCAACTATTCACAGTCACCTTCTCATAGTCTTAATAATCTTTGTTATTGTCTCAAGTAGGCTTACATTGACACTGCAATGAAGTCACTGTGAAAAGCCCCAAGTCGCCACATTCCGACACCTGTTCAGGTATACAGAGGGAGAATTCAGAATGTCCAATTCACCTCAGTGATATGTCTGACTTCTGCCTACAGAGAGCTGAATTCGTCCAGCCAATGAACGGGCTGATCATGGGATTTAGAGACATGGGGATGAACTCTCATCTGCCACAGCCCCCTTCGAGGTCAGGGGTTCTGGTGTGTTCCTCCAACTCATCTCCAGGATGGGAAAGCCTCTCTACACTTTGTCAGCCCACAGCATCCTCATCACTGGAGAAGCCTGGCTGCAATGAGAGGCCTGAGCATTGATGCCTGGTTGGGTGTGTGTGTGTGGGAATGCGGTGGGTTGGGTGGAGGGTTTGCCTGCAGCAACGCATCTTCACTGAGTCATCAGTGTGGGAGCTGGCAGAGACAGAGCACTGCCACTCTCACACTGCACAGGGATGGAGCACCGAGTGGGCATGAGGGTTTGTGGAGTATGGAGCCATGAAATGTCACGTTTTCATCCAGGATTCCACAGACGATACATGGCAACCAGCTGAGTTGACAAGGATTTGGTTGGAACCTAGGTCCTGTGAAGTCATTGCACACAAAGGTGCAATGGTGAAACATAACTGAGGATAAATCAGACCCATTCCAGCTCTTCAACCACTGTGCAATCCTATGATATTAAGGACAAAATCCCAAATAGAACTGGCAGCAACATCCAAGAATGACAATCCCACAGATCACTGTGTGCAATTAAAGACACCACCATACGAGGTTATCATTACCCAGATCTTGGCATACCAGCAGATCAATTCTATGCTTTAGAAAGTCATAGATTCCTCTATTCTACACATTTATATAATGGCAACTAAACATGAACATGTGCTGTAAATAGTTATACTTCTTTGGAAAGGGGAAATATCTTTAAAAAGAAGGGGGTGGGAGTGGTGTAATATGCCTTGAAGGATAGCAGCCTGCCAGTCACTAGAAAGGAATACAATATGTACAGCTCTGCAGCTCTGATATCTTCAAGCCTTATGCCTCTGTAAAAATTTTCCCATGTGCCTAGAGTTAATAAATGAATGTATGAGTTTGCCCAATCCCTTATGGGTGGCAGGTGTTGTTTTTCTCATTATAATAACACAACAATTTTCTCAACACCAGAAATGTAATTGCAACAGCACCCACTCACTTATTCACACAAGAAAAGATAATTACAAATGAGGTAGCTTGAACTTAAATTTTCCAAAGACACTTTTTGAGAAGGTAACTGGAACCATTACAGCCCTGAGAATTCTCTCATGGTTCACTGTGGAAAATAAAGGTTGAACGTTTCTGGTGATGAATTCAGTGGCTTACTCTGAGCAACAGAAGGTTTCTGACTCGGTTCTGCAATTCAGACAATCACCAGGCAGGAATGTTCCCTTCCAGTCGGGGAACACATCAGCAGTCAAAGGCATTCTGACATCTGACCTTTGGGTAAGCGTTCTCCAAGGCGGCCTTCGGGACGTGCGGCAACGCAGACTCACCGAGCAGAAACTGATAGCCAAATTTTGCATGCATGAGTACGGCCTCAACCGGGACATTGGATTCATGTCGCACTACATTAACCCCCCACCATCTGGCCTGGGCTTGCAAAATCCTACTAACTGTCCTGGCTTGAGACAATTCACACCTCTTTATCCTGTGATTTTCCCTCTCTCTGTCTGCACCTGTGAAGATGTAATTACCTGCAATGACTCACTTCCAAAGTATCATCTTGCATCATTGACTTTGTCTATATATGTGTTTGTGTAATCTCCCTCTTCACTTTCCTGATGAAGGAGCTATGCTCCGAAAGCTAGTGATTCCAAATAAACCTGTTGGGCTTTAATCTGGTGTTGTAAGGCTTCTTTCAGTAAAAAAAAGACTAACCTCATATTCTTTGTTTGTAAAGGGATGCTAAGCAGGGTCCTTTCTTTAGCCCGGTGGGATTCCTTCTGTAAGTGGTCTCTGTCTCCCAGACTGACTCACCCCAACTGCTGTTCAACATGTGAGATAATAAAGTGTTTGATCCCATCAGCTAGTTTCTGTCAGTTGACTACAGAACTGGTATTCGTCTTGTCCACGCAAATGGTTCCTGAAGACGTTAACATGGACAGACAATGGGGTTTCAAACTCAATTTTCAATCCTGCACCTTCTTTTCAGTAGAGTGTCCTTCCCCATACATCTTTGTGGAATTTCATTTTGTAGCCACTAAGAAGGGTAGCCATTATTAAGCTGTCACCGTTGACATTTAACCAATGGGAGTCATTATCTCCACAGAAGAAATCTGTTGCATTTTTAATGTATCTTCAATGGATTGTCCAAATGTCCCAAGCATATAATCAAGCTATTTCCAGCCTCTGGCAGTTTTGTGTATTTGCAGACAAGGAGGAAGGTCAGCTGCCATCCACACGGTCCCACCCCCCACCCCCCACCCCCCACCCCTGCAGACTCCATCTTGTGTCAAGTTAAATAATCAATTTTCAATCTGTGTTTTAAAAGGAAAGTGTTTGTCATTTTTCATCAATTGACAGGCATAACTATGGGGCATAATTGAAGCTTCAGGAGGCCATAGGCTGGTGGAATGGGCGGACTTGTGGGAAATGAAATTTAATACAAAGAAATGTGAAATGATCACGGCGCCGAGGTCCCAGGTTCGATCCCGGCTCTGGGTCACTGTCCGTGTGGAGTTTGCACATTCTCCCTGTGTTTGCATGGGTTTCGCCCGCACAACACAAAGATGTGCAAGGTAGGTGGATTGAACACACTAAATTGCCCCTTAATTGGAAAAAATGAATTGGGTACTCTAAATTAAAGAAAAAAGAAATGTGAGATGATACATTTTGGCAGGAAGGAAAAGGATCAGCAATATAAAATAAATTATACAATTCTAAGAGGGATGCAAGAGCAGAGGAAACTGAGGCTGAATGTGCATAAATTGTTGAACTTGACAGGGCAGGTTGAGACAGTGGCTAATAAGGCTTACGGTATCCTGGACTTTATAAATAGAGTCATAGGCTACAAAAGCAAGGAAGTTATGATAACGTTTAGCTTCACCTGCAGTATTGTGTTCATTTATGAGCACTGCACATAAGAAGGATGAAAATCATTAGAGAAGGTGCAAAAAAGATTGCAAGAATGGTCCCAATTAATGAAAAGCTCCAGTTACATGGATAGAGTGGAGAAGCAGAGAACAAAGAACAAAGAAACAAAAAATACAGCACACGAACAGGTCCTTCGGCCCTCCAAGCCTGCACCGACCATGATACCTGCCTAAACTAAAACCGTCTGCACTTACAGAGCCCGTAACCTTCCGTTCTCACCCTATTCATATATTTGTCCAGAACGTTGATCAGAGATTTTATTTGTTCAAATCATAAGAGATCGGGACAGCATAGAAAGGGAAAAACTCTTCCCATTGGCAGAAGGGTCAAAGCCCAAGGCAACCAAGTTAAGATGAATGACAAAACAAAAACCAAATACAGCATGTGGTTAGGCTTTGGGATGCACTGCCTGAAAGTATGATGGAGGCAGATTCAATTGTTTTCAAAAGGGAATTGAATTGAATAATTGTTCGATGAGAATGAAAATGCAGGGTTACAGACAGAGCTGGGTCCTGGGACAAGCCGAGTTGCTTTTGAAGAGAGCTTGAAAGGACACAAAGCGCCACATGGCCTCCATCTCTACTGCAACCATTCGATGGTTTTATGCTTCAACAGTTATCTTCTGTAGGATGAGCGAATCCTGAAATTAAACCATATTCTTTTTCAACCTCAGTATCCAAGGCAGCACCTAATGTAATGTGTATCACTTCGGACAAAGTGCCTTAAGGCCTCTTACAATTGTATATAAAATAAGGTTGTTATGTAGTAATCTTACATTTTTATTTGTAGGAAGGGAATTCTTTAATGAAACACGTACCAGTAATACAAACCTATGCATGGCTTTATGTAATGTGATTTGTTTTAATGAAACCAGTGATTAATCCTATTTATTGTGTGTAATTATTCTGTCCTGTGATGTTTATATATTCCTTGTAATGTTTTTGTTAGCTCAGTGTGTGTGTCCCTTCTGGTTACTACTGTAGATCTCATTCTGGGAGGGATCAGCCACATATAAACTTCCTCCCAGAGATTTTGAAATGAATGGAAATAAAACTCAGAAGAGACGTGAAATGGGCTGCTGATATGCTCCCAGCGTAACTTTGTTGAGATTTAATTGGAACAGCTGGAAACCATACCTTGCGGAGAGAGCTGGGATCAAAGGATAGGGATAGTAGAGAGGGTGGGGAGGAATGGGGGGAGGGGGAACTGGGGCAAAGGGGAACAAGTCTCCTTCCTCTACCTCATACTGGCTCCAGAGTCCAACCCCAGAGAAGTCACTCTTGTCTAACCTTCTGGTTTAGCTAATGATCGACATCCCAAAAACACTCTTAGTGTCCTGGGTCCCTGGTATCTGTAAGGAAGTTAAGGAAACTCACAAGTGTACCCTGGCGCTATTGCCAAGATGCATTGTTGTGCTGATTTTCAGAGTCTCAGTTCCTGCACATCAAAACACAAGCACCATCTCTGAGTGAGCATGCTTCCTAAATTCAGATAATAACAACAGCAAAAAACAGGAGAGACAGCTTATGATTCTTTTTATAACTGCTGTGGGGAACTTAATTTCTCTTCCTGCTACGTGCAGAAACCAACAGGCTCTCCAGATATCTGACTGGTTTTGAGAACAGACGGGATGTGTGATGCTCAGATCTTTTCGCCACAAACGATTTATGTTATTTAACCTTGGCCTGTCATCTCACATTCTCTATAAACTCCAGTTCTCTAAATAGTAAAATGGGAATCAATGCGAATTCCTGCAGTTTGAAGAACTCATATAAATATTTGAAGAGGTAAAAACATTGTTCAATCAATTGCCTGCGAGAAAGTGGTCATCATGAAAGCCAGACAAAAAGTGTTTGTAATCTTTAAACAGACTATACAAGTATAATCGGTTCAAGGAAATCAGACATCAGGTTTAAAACCTGTGTGAAATTAAAGGACAATGTTAGGTCAATAAAGCCAAGTGAATATTATTTGAAGTAGGATGCAACAAGGAAAAATAAAGTTGCAATACCAGATGATTTTCTAGGCTTCTAAGATTTAGCGAGGTTAACGTCCAACTTGCTGCTAAGGGAAAATTGCTGTTGCAGGTTGTCTACCCATTTTATGCGCTGGGTGCTGAGCTCTGCCATCATTGAGGATGGAGGATGTTCTTCTCCTCTGAGCCCTCTCCTCCGGTTAGTTGTTTAATTGTTAGCCATCATCCCCAACTGGATGTGGCATGACTGGGAGGCACGATGGCACAGTGGTTAGCACTGCTACCTCACAGCTCCAGGGACCAGGTTTAGTTCCGGCCTCGGGAGACAGTCCATGTAGAGTTTGCACTTTCTCCCCGTTTCTGCGCGGGTATCCTCCAGGTGCTCCTGTTTCCTCCCACAGTCCAAATATGTGCAGGTTAGGTAGATTGGCCATGCTTAATTGCTCCTCAGTGTCCAAAAGGTTAGGTGGGGTTACTGGGTTACGGGGTTAGGGTGGAGTCATGGGCTTAGGTAGGGTGCTCTCTCCAAGGGCCGGTGCAGAGTCGATGGGCCAAATGGCCTTCTTCTGAACTGTAGGGATTCTATAAAGAGCTTTGAAGTGATCCGTTGGTTGAAGGATCACTTAGCTCTGTCTGTAACACACTGCTTCCATTTTTTTAGCATGCATGTGAGTCCGATATCATAGCTTTACCAGGAATCTTTGAGGATTTGAAAAGAAACAAAGTTATTAAATTCCTAGACAAATATTTTAAAGGAGCACGTAATGGCATTGCAAACAATGGGTAGAATTGTAACATTCTGGTGGCACCATGCAAATGGCAGAGGGGATGGTGAGAATTGTGAGGGGAGAGCTTGGTGGTGTTCTGAGTGTGCTCCAGCAATGTGTAAGCAACCTGGTTATCTGGGTTTCCCCACACACTATGTCGTTAATGGAGGGTTCCGATTCAGGGCAGAGTTGGGATCTGATCCCTAAGCTTGGGGAGAAGGTGGTGTCTGCGGTCTTGGTGCGGGTCTGACCCCGGTGAGAGGGGGACATTTGATCTCCGGGGGGCGGGGTGCAACCTCAGTGATGTTGGATATCCAATCACTGCCTTCAGGGGAGGAGATGACAAGTAAGTCCCAATTCTGGAGTGGCGGTCTGATCCCTGGGGGGGTGGGTATGTATGGGTGTTATAACCCCCACGGGGCCCACGAGGACAACCCAATTAAATTTCTCACTGGGCTTGTGGAATTCGAGGGAGCCGGCATTTCAGGATGGTCCCGGCTGGGACATGGAATGTTCCTCAGTTGCTGTATTTCCTAACTATGAGTAGGAAATAAACAACTTTTGACTGACCTTTTTGGGGCTCCTCATTGACTACAATAACGGGGTTATCTGATGGTGTGCCATCTTAGGGAGCTGGAAGCAAGGACACATGCCTTGTGCATCACCCCTGACGCTGTACTCACCTCTTGAGGCATGCAAAACCTGGCCAGCCACAGTTAAACCTGATTAAATATAAGGCTTCCAGACTTGCACATTTATCTGCTTCCATTCTTTTCCCATTTAATCCCCCAACTGCACCGACTCCCTTCCACTTGTTAAAGGTTTTTCTCATTCTATCAGAGTGGTGTATGTGATCTTTGAAGTGCCCTGTCATAAATCAAAGAGCAACATTTCTGTATTGCATCATTTTTGCATGATTCTTGGCAAACAACTGCTTTGAACCCTCCTTCAGCTCCAGCTTATTACCCTTCAGGGCCAGAGTTTCTGTTGTTGCACTTCCAGAAGACCTTGATACACAAAGGTTTATTTCAGCGCGAGCTTTTAAATCAGATAACATCTCACAGTTCACCCAAAGTGTTTAAAATAGATGATATTTTCTCCCTGAAAGGGAACAAAATTTTCAAATCTAAAGAAATATTTCATGATTTTTGAAGTATTTTCTTGATAGGCATCGCTACTTGAATTTGAAAAACATTTTCAATTTCCTTTAGTTTAACAATCTTCAAGGAATTTGTGTTTGTGTTTTGTTGAGATATTCAAAGTAATCAGAGACAAAGGGAGGGGGAGGATAGCCTGTGCAGGGGTAACAGAGACATTTGACAAATAATTATGGCCAGAGACATTGGCCCAGATCTTCCATGCAATGTCAATAATTGTCAGATTGTCACTTTGTTCAAAGATTCTCCCCACTCTAGGGCAGCACGGTGGTGCAGTGAGTTAGCACTGCTGCCTCACGGCGCCGAGGTCCCAGGTTCGATCCTGGCTCTGGGTCACTGTCCATGTGGAGTTTTCACATTCTCCCCGTGTTTGCGTAGGGTTAGCCCCCGCAACATAAAGATGTGTAGGGAAGGTGGATTGACCATGCTAGATTGCCCCTTAATTGTAAAAAATGAATTGGGTACTCTAAATTAAAATAAAAGATTCTCCCCACTCTTTATAATATTGTCATGTGAGTGTCCCTTTAAGAAAGGTTTTTGTCTTATCACATGGCTTCAGTGATATCATTGTGTGAGTGGAGCTGGGCTGTGGCTCTGTGAGCTGTTTATGGTTTCACTTTCACATTTGACTGGTGAGGACTCAGACAAGAAAAAGAAGTGTTTCGGCCTGCCTCTCTCTCGTTTAATTTTAAATATCTGTTCCAGTAAAAATCACCTTCGTGGTAGCTTTTAAGATATAGTTTGCTTTCCAGAAGGGTTTAAACCTACTGGTGAGACGGGGTCAGAATCTCAGGGAAAGCCAGTCTTATTCAAGTGAGAATGCAGAGTGCTGGGCCACGCCCTTGAAAAAGGTTTTTTGGTTTATGGGATTTTGTTTTTGAATTGGAACAGTTACGGGGAATTCAGTAAGTGTTATACATAGATTACTGTAGCTGTGGGGTGTCTTTATGTTTGTAATTGATAAAAATTCTTGCTGTGTGTTTATATAAATGTTAACTAAGTTCTTAGAATAAAGCTTATTTTGATTAAAGTGTCCAGGAAGACTGTCGAATCACAGCTCAAGTGAAGGCTTTCGTGCTCATCTTAGCCAAATTCAACAAAACGTTATAGATCAGGTGAACTCCATAATATACGTTGGAGTTTCTAAACCCTGGCCGATAACAATATATAGAACCCTACAGTGCAGAAGGAGGCCATTCAGCCCATTGAGTCTGCGCCAACCCTGCAACAGAGCACTCTACCTAGCCCCTCCCCGCCCTGTCCCCCTAACCTTGTGCTCTTATCATGGTCAATCCAACTAAACTGTACATCTTTGGACTGTGGGAGGAAACTGGAGCACTTGGAGGAAACCCATGCAGTTACGGGGAGAACATGCAAACTCCCACACTCTGTATCGCTGCACATTTCTACATTTCTACCGGGGCCTTGCAAGGCGCCATGGCAAAGAAATGTACCGTGCAGCATCAATTGGGGACCTCTGCTGGAGTGGAATAGAGTTGGGGAAGACAAGAAACAGCCTCTTTTTACAGTACTGTCTGCCATATAGTAGGTTTAAATGTCCAGTCTGAATGTCATGAATGTCTGTGTGGGGGAGTGAGGAAATGGGTAGGTGGGTAGATGGGTGAGCTGGGTAAGATCATAGATCATAGATCTTAGAATTTACAGTGCAGAAGGAGTCCATTCGGCCCATCGAGTCTGCACCGGCTCTTTGAAAGAGCACCCTACCCAAGCCCACACCTCCACCCTATCCCCATAACCTAGTAACCCCACCCAACACTAAGGGCAATTTTGCATGGCCAATCCACCTAACCTGCATATCTTTGGACTGTGGGAGGAAACCGGAGGAAACCCACGCACACATGGGGACAACGTGCAGACTCCGCACAGACAGTGACCCAGGGAATCGAACCTGGGACCCTGGAGCTGTGAAGCAATTGTGCTAACCACCATGCTACCGTGCTGCCCAAGATGGGTCGGTTGGCAGTTGGGTACGTAAGTGGTTAAGTGGGTATGCGGGCAGGTGATTAAGTGTTTAAGGTGGCTAAGTGGGTATGTGGGTAAGTGGGTAAGTGAGCATATGGGTAAGGTGGCTAAGTGAGTATGTGGGTAAGGTGGCATGCAGGTAAATGGGTAGGTTGTTAAGTGTGTAGGTGGGTGGGTGGTTGGGTAAGGTGAATAAATGTGCTGGGGGATAGTCAGGCTTGTTGCAGGGCTAGTCGGATGATCAGGGATGTAGTTAGGTTAGGATGTCATCAGATTGGGTTCGGGGGGATAGCTGGGTTTGGGGGTTAGTTTGTTATTTGAAAGGGTACTCAGGTTAGGGGGTGAGTCAGTTGTGTAGTCAGCCAGGGGTTTGAATGGGTTTTAATCCTTCTAACATTTCCTGGGTAACTAGTCAGCTAAGTGGCACAGAACTGTTCAAAGTTTCTGGGTAATTTCCACAGAGGTCCATTCGCCAGGGCTTCCACATGCATCTTCATCATATGTCCGGTCTCTGACGATCCAGAGATAGGAAGATTTGGCCCAATGCTTCAATTGTGTTGCATAAATACGATATAAAACATCCACTCCAAACCTATGAAAAGCTTGGGTAATAGAAACAAGGTTACTTTCAGAATAATAGAAAGATATGTGATTAAAGGCAAGCAAATTTGTCCATGGCACTCACAAGTAGGATCATCAAGTCCACCAGAGATTAAGGGGGGCACCAAACCCAGGTGTCTCTTGGTCAGAAGATCCCCCATTGGAGGCGGTTCAGGGAATGTTTACTACATTGATACCTGGAATGAGCGGGTTGGCCTATGAAGATAGGCTAGAAATGCTGGGCTTGGTTCCATTAGAGTTTTGAAGATTGAGGGATGATTTCATTGAAGTATATAAGGTCCAAAATGGTCTTGATAAGGTGGATGTGGAAAGGATGATTCCTCTTGTGGGTGAGTCCAGTACTCGGGGCACTGTTTTAATATTAGGGGTCACCCAAAGACCGAGATGAGGTGGATTTTTTTGGATTGGATTGGATTTGTTTATCATCACTTGTACCAAGGTACAGTTAAAAGTATTGTTCTGCGTACAGACCAGACAGATCATTCCATACATAAAAAAAACACATAGGGCAAAAATAAACGCATAAGGGCATACATAAATACATAATGTATATACATAGACACAGGCATTGGGTGAAGCATACAAGAGTGCAGTGCTACTCAGTAGAGATATGTGAAGAGATCAGTTCAGTCCATAAGAGGGTCATTTAGGAGTCTGGTAACAGCGGGGAAGAAGCGGTTTTTGAATCTGTTTGTGCGTGGTCTCAGACTTTTATATCTCCTGCCAGGTGGAAGAAGTTGGAAGAGTGAGTAAGCCAGGTGGGAGGGGTCTTTGATTATGCTGCCCACTTTCCCCAGGCAGTGGGAGGTGTAGACAGAGTCAATAGATGGGAGGTGGGTTTGTATGATGGACTGGGCTGTGTTCATGATTCTGTATATTTTCTTACGGTCTTGGGCTGAGCAATTGCCACACCAGGCTGTGATGTAGTCCAATAGGATGCTTTCTATGGTGCATCTGTAAAAATTGGTAAGAGTCAATGTGGACATGCCAAATTTCCTTAGTTTCCTGAGAATGTAGAGGCGCTGTTGTGCTTTCTTGGTCGTAGTGTCGACGTGGGTGGACCATGACAGATTTTTGGTGATGTGCACACCTAGGAATTTGAAACTACTAACCATCTCCTCCTCTGCACCATTGATGCAGACAGGGGTGTGTACGATACTTTCCCTCCTGAAGTCAATGACCAACTCTTTAGTTTTGCTGACGTTGAGGGAGAGATTATTTCCATTACATCACTCCACTCGGTTCTCTATCTCCCTCCTGTACTCTGACTCATTGTTCTTCCAGATCCGACCCACTACGGTTGTGTCATCAGCAAACTTGCAGATGGCGTTGGAACCAAAATTTACCACACATTTGTGTGTGTATAGGGAGTATATAGTAGGGGGCTAAGTACGCAGCCTTGTGGGGCCCAGGTATTTAGGGCCATCGTGGAGGAGGTGTTGTTGTTTATCAGGAAGTCAAGGATCCTGTACAGCAGAGGGAGGAGCCAAGTCCTAGGTTTTGGAGCTTTGATATGAGCTTGGCTGGGATTATGCTGTTGAAGGTGGAGCTGTAGTCAATGAATAAGAGTCTGATAGTCTGATGTAGGAGTCCTTGTTGTTGAGATGCTCCAGGGATGAGTGTAGGGCCAGGGAGATGGCGTCTGCTGTGAATCAGTTGTGGCGGTATGCGAATTGCAGTGGATCTAGGCATTCTGGGAGTATGGAGTTGATGTGTCTCATGACCAACCTCTCGAAGCACTTCATAATGATTGATATCAAAGCCACTGGACAGTAGTCACTGAGGCACGTTGCCTGGTTCTTCTTTGGCACCGGTATGATGGTGGTCTTCTTGAAGCAGTTGGGAACCTCAGAACAGAGTAGGGAGAAGTTGAAGATGCCTATGAACACATCGGCCAGCTGATCCGCACAGGCTCTGAGTGCATGATCAGGGACACGGTCAGGACCCATCACTTTCCAAGGGTTCACTTTCGAGAAGGCCAATCTGACTTCGGAAGCTGTGACGGTGGGTATGGGTGTGTCCAAGGCTGCTGGGGCAGTTGACAATGGTTTGATGCTTTCCAGCTCAAACTGAGCATAGAATACATTGGAATTCATCGGGGAGGGGTGCGCTACTGCCAGAGATACTGCTCGGCTTCGCTTTGTAGCCGATTATGTTGTTTAAGCCTTGCAACAACCTGTGTTGTTAGTCTGTGTCTCTAGCCTAGTCTGGTATTGTCTCTTAGAATCCCTAATGGCTTTGCGGAGGTCGTGCTTGGATTTCTTGTATAGGTCAGGGTCGCCTGTCTTGAACGCCTCAGACCTGGACTTCAGTCGGGAGTCAATCTCCCGATTAAACCATGTTTTCTGGTTGGGGAACATAAGTACTACCTTCTTTGGCACGCGTTCTTCTACACACTTGTTGATGAAGTCTATGACGATGGTAGCATACTTGTTTAGGTTGACGCCGAGTTCTTGAATATGGACCAGCCCACTGACTCCAAGCAGTCAGGTCGGAGCTCTCCTGTTGCCTCGGACCATCACTACATGATCTTCTTAACCAGATTCTCCCACTTAAGTTTCTGTTTGTATGCCAGGAGAAGGAGCACCTTCTTATGGTCTGATTTTCTGAAGTGTGTCAGGGCATGGATTGGTAGGCACCCTTGATTTTGTGTAATAGTGGTCGAAAGTGTTGGCGCCCCTGGTGGGACAGGAGTTGTATTGGTGGAAATTTTGCACTCTTGAGGTTGGCCTGGTTGAAGTCCCCGGCCACTATGAACAAGGCCTCCGGGTGTTCTGTTTCATTGTTATTTATCGTGTATACAATTCATTAAGCGCCTTCTTAACAACCGGCTGGGTGGGATGCAGACTGCTGTGATAATGGCTGAAGTGAACACCTGTGGAAAGTAGTACTGGTGGCATTCACAGTCAGGTAGTCCAGGTCCGGGGAGCAGCAGTTCACCAAGGTCACCACGTCCGAGCACCAGGACGAGTTGAAGAGGAGGCAAACCCCTCCACCCTATGCTTTGCCTGATTACGCCGTGCAGTCCACCTGGTGTATTGCGAAGCTGTCAGATTGTATGGCAGAGTCTGGCAGGGGTGAGCCATGTCTCTGTGAGACAGAGCACACAGCTGTCTCTTACGTCCCTCTGAGAGGTAAGTCTAGCACTACGTTCGTCCAGCTTGTTTTTGATAGGTTTTTCTCTCTCAGAGGAATGTGCGACTTTGGAACTCTCTGCCTCAGAAGGCTTTGGAAATGGGATTACTGAACATTTTTAAGGTGGAGACAGATAGATTTGTGTTGAGCAAGTGGAAGAAACATTATCAGGAGTACATGGGAATGTGAAACTCAATGCAAATAGATCAGCCATGGTCTTATTGAATGGTGGAGCAGGCTCAAGGGGCCAGATGGCCTATTCTATTTCCATTTTGTTTGTATATATGATGCATTCTACATTGTACAGCATGAAGGCTCACTTATAGAGCTTGCTTTAACAGTATGCACAAGGCAGGTATTTCAGAGAACAATCCAAGATGTAATAACATATTTTGATCTTAAGTATTTTGTTGAAAATTGCATACATTATGCGCATGTATGAACATATTACATTTTTACCACTATTAACAACAGCCATAAACTCAGTTCATAAACTCAACACAGTAAATCACTCAGTCTATCCCAGCATTATAGAACAGCTCTATTGCTAAACTCTGGATCGAAAACAGACTGCAAAGCCTACAGTATTTTCTCAGATTTACGGGGCGCGATCTACCGGCCTTGGATCCTAAAACGAGCGAGCCAGTTAGATAGTGGGAGAGACCGAAATCAAGAACAACGCCTGGCGCCGATTGGTTTGCATTATTTCCTGCCCGCTCCCGTTGGCAAGATCCGGATCCCGCCGTGGCATGGCAAAAAACCAATCATCAACAATTAAGTCCAATCTCCATCCCATTAACGGGAAGGATCGCCTATCGAGCAGTCACGCGAGCGCTATTCAGTACACCTGGGTGTGGGGGGGGGGGGGGGGGGGGGCGGGGGGGGAGGACGCAGCGCCATCACCTTCTCCGGCATCTGGCCGCCTGGCCTGCACCACGATGAAGGTAGCTTTCGCAGGGTCCAAGATATCATCTACAGTGTAATATCTGTAAGGAATTGGAGAGTGTATGAGACTGACAATCAGATAGGGCTTCCACCCGAGCACCCTCCGATCCCCCACCGTCACAACCCCTGCCATCCCTCGGAGTGCCATCCAACATACCTGCACACATACCCCCTGCCACAGCGGTGGAGACTGGGCACCTGACCCCGGACCCTATACCCTAGTCACTCGCTGGGGGTATGCCTGGACCAGGCTCTGATTTCCTTTCTGGTCCATACACCCACACTCTGGTCACGGGGAAGTCCCTAGTGCTGAGGCCCAGCTCTTGGGTGTTCCAATATTGCCTGCTGCCTCGGTGGTATTGATGCCTCTGGAGTTCAAGATAAGTGTCTAGGCCTCACAGCCTGATTGGGATAACCCCCTGCGTCATGGTATACCTACCCACTGGAATCCATTTGAGAGCTGTGAAGTGCTCGCATTATTAGAGATGGCAATTCCTGATTAGCAATAGCCTTCAGCTGTGTGGCCAGCATCCGCCATGGTCAGTGGGAGTTAAAGTGACCTTCACCATATTGACACGGGTGGGGCTCTGTCACGGGGGTGCTCAGTGAGACAGACAGGCAGCAGCAGGAGCTGCTCCCGTTATGAGCATAAACGATGCAGAGGGTGTGCACGACAGCTAAATCCTGGGGCAGTCGGCGATGCCCAGCTATATTGAAGGACACCCCAGGGTGATCATCGGCACTTGGGGGATAAGGGGTATCAGCTTAGGACCTGGATAATGGCACCAGTATGCAGGCTGGTGTCCGATGCAGAGATGCTATAACGAGGACCTCCCGATCTGTCTTTGAACTGTGCATTGGACTGCTCAAAATGCGGTTCCAATACCTCGACTGTTCTGGTGGTGCACGGCAGTATGCCCCCTGAAGTGTCGCCTGCTTTGTGGTTGTCTGCTCTGCCCTCCACAATCTGGCAGTGGGGCAACGTGCTGGAGGTGGCGGAGGAGGAACATGTGCCATCTCCAAGGAGGAGCTGGACCAGAAGGGGATGTAGCACGAGCTCGGGGTGGACACATGGGACCAGCTTGAGGGTGGAGGACAGGTGTTGGCATGGGTCTGGCATGCCCAGAGAACCAGGGAGGCACTCATCCTCGCCCGCTTCACATAGGACATGGCTTCGTCGCCACCTCTCCCTGTCCCCGCTTTCCTCGAGCTAGACCATAATCTGACTCCTGCCTGTCTGTTCAGTGCACTCTCACACCCATCATCTGCTCCTCGTGTGGGGGAGGGGGGCAGATCTGGTAGCTGGGAGCCCGGGAGCTGTGGTCAGGGAGTGTGGGGGGTGTGGGGATGAAGGGAAACTGGGGAAGTGTGGGGCTGCAGGCTGGTCCATAATGTGGAGTAACGGGCAGAGGCTTCACATGTCTCGGGTGTCAATCGTGGTGTACAATCGTGATCCTGCCGTCTTGAATTGCCGATGGTGCCACCCCCCCCCCCCCCATACTTTCTCAGTGATCGCCTCTATGCTTAGCCCCGTGCTTTACCGCTACGTCTAGGTGTGTCCCCATGATGCACATTAGGGGTGGGGGAAGCCTGCTGCTTCCAGTGTCCCGTGGCCTTTGATGCTCCTGATGGCATCCCCTGGAGGGCTTTTGGGGACGGAGGGCCCCGTCCAACTTGGGGGTGGCAGATGCCTTGCCTTGCCACCCTGTCCCGTACACTGACCCCGGGATGGCCCGTTGTCGGAGGGGTGGACTCAGGAGAGCTGGTGAGCTGTCGTCACCCCTTGGGGAGGCTCTGGGTCGGCCTCCAGCGCTCCAACCTCCCAACTGGTGCCCGTAGGGCCCTGGTTGTCACCTTGGGATGGTGGGGCAGCTGGATTGAGTTTCAGATATCCCTGCTCTGCCAGGCCTGACAGCTCCCTAATGTCTGCACCATAGTGTCGATGCATCAAGGATGCCCCTTTTAAGCAGACCCTGCTTTGCAGCGCCTCGCCCAGGTTCACTTGTGTCTGGGACATGGTCCTCAGCAGCTGGGACATGCTCTGGAGCACCTCAGCGATGTCCACCTGAGACGGGGACATGCTCCCCAGCACCCTGGCAAGGTCCACCTGAGACTGGGACACATCCCCCAGTGACTGGGACATGCTGTCGAGGCCCTCAGCCATGGCCATCACTGGCTGAGCTGCACCTTGGGCACCTCCAGTCATGCTGCTGATGTGGTGCTCCAGGCTCTCCACTGCAGTTGCCACCGTAGCACTGTTGGCCTTGGTGCTTGTTGCCTTTGGGTCTCCTCCAATCTGCTATGGACCCGCTGGAGTTTCGCTGACACCCCCTGTGAATCTCACGGCTGCACCCTATCAATTGCATCAGCTCTGGGATTTGGATTTGGATTTATTGTCAAGTGTACCGAGGTACAGTGAAAAGTATTGTTCTGCGTACAGTCCAGGCAGATCATTCCATACATGAAAAACAGAGGACATATGATAAATCGATAAATACATAGACACAAAAGTCTGGTCCAAAGGCTCAGTATCTGATTACGACTCTGGTAGGTCCTGGGGTGCAGCAGACCTCTGACTTCTGTCTGATGTTCCTGGGGAAGTGGGGGGCTGGGGGGGATGGAGTGGCATGTCATGTCAGGGGACAGGAGTTGCACCACTGCTGCCATACTTTAGTGTTTTGGCTGGTGCAAAGGTGTGCTGGGATGCATCGCGACCTTGCGCTGGGACGGGGAGTGCCAGGCTCTGGGTCATTAGGGGAGGGGAAGGGGAAGCAGGTGAGACCCGTGCCAGCGGGCCAATGCCAACTCACCTGCGAGGCCTAGTGGAGGTTGTTTAGCTTTTTGCTGCATTGGGTGGCAGTCCTCCTGGTGACACTCCCTGAGCTGATGGCTGCTGCCACTATTACCTAGGTGGCACTGGATGCCCTGTGACTTATCCTCCAATACCCTAGGTGGCAGAGGGTCTTCCGTCTGGACTCCAGCACGTTCATCAGTCTGGCCAGGTCGACATCTCCGAATCGTGGAGCTGGGGTTTGCTCTGTAGGATTGGTTTAAGTGCTGCTCCCCCTCATTAGCGGGGAGCTGCTGAGTACGGTCCCAGCCAATCAGCCGATGGGACAGTCATTTGCAGCATGAAGCCCGTGGGGTATTGTTAAGTGTCCTAATTTACGGTCGATACCAGTGACAGCCTCGCTGGGTCAGCCGTCGGGAAACACCTGGCGATTCCTGCTTGCTACCACAATTAGAACAAATTCAGTTCAATCACACCCACATTTTCTATCAATACAATGATTACCACAGCATCTTTGTTTTGAATTCTTCATGGCAGAATAACACTGTTTTATTACCACTTTAGCAAACATGGGTGTGTTTCACTGCCCGTGTTGCTAGGCGCAAATCCCACTGTCATGAGAGAACTGTGGGAGGGACTCAAAACGGAATTTACGCCAGGAGCATAACAGTTTCTGATTCTCCCGGCTAGCTCCCGCTGGCACTATCAGGATCTCACCCAGAAAGGACGAGAAACTGACCACAGCTAATTTGCATTCATTTGAATCTTATTAGTGAAATTAAAGTCAAATGCAGCAGCCTCCCGGTGTTCTCCCGGCCTCCGCGGGAAGTCACCCGGCCGCAAGTCATGACTGGTCCTTCAAACCAGGGACCAGGTTACATGGACTTCAAACGGGAGCAAGGATGTGAGTACCCCTCTCGACTTAACTCCAGGGAGCACAAGAGCACAGCAGCCACTGGCCACATGCCATGGGGAGTGTTCGTCAAAGGAATGGGAGTTGGGGTGCTTGGGCTGGGCTTGTGGGGGCCAGGTCAAGCGTCTTCTCACGATGGGGGTCCCTTTGGGTTTTTGAAGCCTTGAAGTCTACTTTCTTCCATGCAGAACCCCTCATAATGTGCGAAGCACAGCTTCAGCCTATCTGTCCTCAAATCCTTTTACAGGACTGAGCCATTCTGCAGCTTGTTTTTTGGGGAAGCATTTCACTCCCCTGGAAGTTTGAAATGGCTCTGTGGTTTCAATGTTGTATTATGCCTTCTTTTGTCCCTTTGTACTCGGTTGTTTACATTCCATTTCACACCCTATTAAATTTTACGAGCCCCTGCAGTTTCACTGTTAACATGTGCCTGCTTTAATCCTTTGTGCTTCGTTGTTTACATTGAATTTCACACTACACTGATGTTTATGCACCCCTTGATTGACAGCTGAAGGCTATCTCAAAGGAGGGTTCAGATTTCTTTGTTTTCCCTGCGCTTCATGGACCATAAACCATAAGTGCTTCCTAGAAAGAGCATGTGTGGAGTCTGAGAGCATTTTTTTCGCCGAGATCTTTTTCAACCTCTGATGCCTGAACAGCATGCCTGCATTGGAGGTACCTTTTCACCAGAGAAGCAGTTGGCAGCACTCAGAGGTGCAAGGGTTCCTTAGTGATAACCTTCTCGCAACCACAGTTTAATTCTCTGGATAGATGTGATGACCACACCAGGGTCTCTGTAGCTCCGGGGTGGCCAGGGACATAGTTGGCCACATTGACACTGCCAGGGGCGAACCCACAGTGAAGTGTTGCTCATTTGGCAGGGTGGGGGGGTGGTGCTGATACCAGTGATTTGGAGGGTCTTTACCAGCGATTGGGCGGGGGGCTTTAACAGCGAGAAAGGGATGCCTTTGGCAGTGCGAGGCAGGGAGGGGGAGAGCTGTACGGTTATTATGAGGAACTGGCCTTGCTGAACTCTTTGGGTCCCATGGCACAAAACACCCCTGGCTCCAAAGAATTGTCTAAGTGTGGGTGGGCTATGACCTGGATCACGTCAATCCACCTGGAGGGAATTGCACCTCGTTTCTCACCGAACATCACAGTTAGAAATGTTGGGGGAGTATTCTACCCCACATTAATCTAAGACCTGAACATTTCGGAAAAGATGACCAATACATAAGAAAATCATGCTGGTCTTTCATTGGATATCACATAATGTATTGGTAAGTTTTATGATTTGCCCTCCTTGCAAAAAGCCTTGCATCTTGGGAGCTTATAGAGGTAATTTTGCACAGAAGTAGTTTGATACCATAACAATGCCTGTTCATTAATCTTAACTAATGGAGATGCTACCAATTTCTATTATATTTACCCCAAGGAGAACAATTCATTTAAATCCTGCAGGCTTCCTCTTCTCTGCCCTCATCTCTCATCTAATCTCTCAGCTTTTTCCTGCTATGCCTTTCCTCTGCCTTTCTCTTCTCATCAAGCACTCTCTTCTAGTTAGAGTATCAGTTCATGTGTGCTGGGTACCCTCTGGTGAATGCCCATTTTTCATGTACACACACACATGCATGCACACACACAATTTAATTTCACCCTCTCCAGCCTGAGGCAAATGACACCAAATTGAATGGCTTCACTGCCACTTTGATCGAAGTTAACTAACTCAGGAAATTCAGAATTCATACCCTCCTATAACTCAAGATTCTCACTGGCTTAATCATTTGGCTGTGAACATTCAATCACTGATGCTTCGCACTTTCTTTTTGCACATGTGAACAAGCCTGTAATCAGGAAAATGACAGTGCACAATCATAAATCAATCTAATATATTTTCAATGTTAAGTCACAAGCTTGAACTCGTGAAAGAAGTAGAAAAATCCGGCCAGCAGAAGAAACACTATGCACTGTTAAACATTTTCCAAGATTGTGTGGCCAAGCATAAGACAACAATTTACTATCATTTATTCAGCTTGGTATAGATTTACTCTCATCCAACAAGATGTACTCCCCACTTAAACACGGATCTGTTGGGCTTTGTATATTATAACACTCGAGTGAACCCTTTGCTGCAAGGGTATTTATGACAAAACTGTCAGGATAGTGTATGACCACATCCATAACACTCGGTGAGCTGGACCCAAATGACATTGCTGCTTCCTCCTTTACGCTCTTGATAGGGAAGCCAAGCTCAATCCAGGCCACTTTTCATGCATATTCTGTACTTTGCTGGTATCTGCGTGCGGCAAGTTCTTGATTTAAACTACAGTATGTCTAAAAACGTTTTGAACTTTGCTTCACATCCACTTGCAATTATATCACAGCAGATCTGAGGCTGAAATGTGAAGCCATCTCCTGGAACCAGTCTCACGTGATTAATGTAATTGCACAACATGTAATTTTACATATGAATTAATCTGATAAAGCAAACTGCTTCACACCAACATAAAGGTATGTTGTAGCTGGCCTTAAACACAAAAAAATACGCAAGATGTAGATTGTATTGTCTAATGTTAACAGACTTTTTAGCAACTATTAAAATACAATAATCGATGCGTGCTCATTTTTATGTATTGTTATTCTTCCAAGCAATCGGTGGAATGTTCACTTACGAAAACAAAAGTTATATATTGGAGTTCCTCAACCATTCTCTTCCTACTCCTGAATTCAGATTTGTAGCAGTCTTTGATAGGCAATTTTCTTGCTTGCTGATGCATCACTCTGTAAAACAAGCCGGTAATGCAATTAGGGAACTGAAAAGATCCCACTAACGTTGTTATTGACTTCAAGCAATTAGCATGATCAGACGATGTTGTTTCAAACAGAATGTTTAATTGTGTTCACAGAAATTCATCCACTGAGTACAACACAGTACGTTCATAGTTTAAAACTTGCCACAATTTTCATTTGGTAGGACTGGTAGAATAGCATTTGCTGTGTAAATATAAATAAGATAATTTCTTACTGTTGTTCGCGGATTCTAAAAAGATTTAACACCAGCTTATCGATGCTAACTCCTTCCATCTCTCCATACAGAGATAACACACATCTTGTAGTTCCACTGTATCATTAACTTAATAAACTACAGAACCTTAGCTCAGACAGAAATTATCACTGCATTAAAAGAGGGAGCATTAGGCCAAGTCACAAAAATCCTCGTCAAAGAGGTGGGATTCAGGAGTATTTTACAAGAAGTGATAGAGGAAGAGAGGTTTAAGGAAGGAATTCCAGTGTTTAAGGACGAGACAACAGCTGAAAGTAGCAATAGTGGCTTGAGGGAAGACAAGTTGCAGTAAAGACTCATCACACATACTGGTTTAGAGTGTCAGAAAAACTCTTGGTATGAGGGTGAAATACGCAATCTAATGAGAGTCAAGACAGTGACTCGTAAATGTTCCTAATATTATAGTTATTATAGACTAAATAAAGTAACATGTGTGTAATTTGGGCGATCTGTTAAATTTGGATCAAAATCATTGTTTAATTTGTTGCGAGAATAATTCATTGAAATAAAAAGCTTGATACCATGAAAAATTTTAATCCGAAATAAAAACAAGACTTTTGGCAACCTTTAACAGGTCAGACAGCAGCTGAGAGACAGAGGAAGGTTGGATTAATATTTTAAGCCGCACAAAAGTCATTAATCTTACTTTCTTTCAGTTTAACCTCCTTCACTCTACTCCCACTACTACTCACATTACTTAGTCTGTTAAACACTTGGGAAGGTAAGGTGCTTCCTAAAATTTGAATTATTGTTTAATTATGGATTATTTGATAGAAATCTGCCTCGAGAATGCAGCATCTCTCACTCAGAATGCAATCAGCTTGAAATGATAGATGAAGATTTAGCTCCGCACCCACTGATGCTTTTCATACGACTAGGTTTAATTCATAATTAGATATACTTCACAATTGTGTGAGAAGCCTGTGGGTGGAATTTTCCGTTATTTGCACAGGAATGCTGGCTGAGGCGAGGAAACCAGCGTGCAGCTCACAAGTTGCACAGATGGCTTTTTGCATAATACTTTGCAGCACTCTATGCAGAGGAAATCTCCCGGAGTGGTCCACAACATTACCCTGGTGGCATGGGCCCTAATAGAGCTGATGAGATCAGGAAAGGGCGACTTTAAAAAATACAATGCCCTCCCTCACAGATAATGGGAAGTCCTCCCCACCAACAGGCACAATGGGAATTCCCCCTCCCTCCAAGGATAAGGGAAACCTACCCCCTCAACATGCAGAAGGGCAACCCCGCCTGCATGCTTAAGGGAAATCGCCCCATTGGAGCACCTCCTTAGCATTGTCCCTGGTAGTGCTGGGACAGTGCCAAGGTGCTGGGGGCAATGCCAAGGTATTGCTCATGTCCCTCTCCCCCCAGGGGCTATACTTACCTGTATGTCCCCGGCAGGTTCCCTTCACCCGAATCAGGTTTTGCAAAAGCAGTTGTAGACCTTGCCAACATGATGTCACATCAGCGAGCGGGACTGCCTAATGTGGGGGCAACATATGGCAGGGAAGCTCTGGAATGAAACCTTAATTAATTGAAATTAGGTTTTCGACCTACCTGGGCAGGAACCTCGTGATGTCACCGACAAGGGGTGGAGAAAATCAGAAATTGATGATATCACTGGCGAGATTGGCATTTTCTGAGTCACGTGATACTTTGTGCCCAGGTCATCATTTACACTTGCAGCAAACGCGGGTGCAAAATCACAGCAAATATGAAAACAATAGACAATAGGAAACTCTATCTCCTGGAAAATATTGAACAAAATTGATTCTGAAGTAAGTGGCACAGTAAGGTTTTCATCATTCTAATATTTTGTTTCAGGTAATAATTTTAATATTCCCTTTATGTAAGCAGTTTAGAGGTTGAATATATTTGATCTTTATTATTTCTTCCTCTGCTACAGGTAAGGACAAAATAATATTTCAATCACTGCTCTACTTATTGTAGTGATCTCTGTAGGTGCATGCACTCAAGGGGTAATGGGTAAATAGCAGCACCACATGATCACTAGAGGGCTGGACCAACAGGGGTATAAAAAGCAGCCACACGGGATCTCTCTCTCTCACGTGGGTGTACTGTGACCAGGGTAACATCAGAATCACATAGATAGTTAGTGGAGTTACGTTTAGTTATTATTGTTAAATCTTGTTAACCAACTCCTAGTTTCCATGTTAAGGTAAAGAACTCATGCATTTATAGTTAGTTACTCAATAAATCTTTGTTGTTACTGGATGAGTTTGAGTCTTCTTCAACTAGATTCAGAGGACCTCACCATCAACCAAGGATTGAGTAACATGTGTTATCGACCATGCAGGTAACACAACAAGGTACCAAGGAGTGTTGGCCTTAACAACAAAACCAGAAACCAGCTAGATTAGGTTCGACAGACAAGAAAAAGAAAAGAATTTGGATAGATATTCGACCACGGAAGGCATTGCAGCAGTCGGACCTCTCTGGCAAGAAAAAAACGGTAAGATGGACTCACATCCAGCTCCAGAGCCCCTCAGAACCTTGGGTAATCTCCAGTATAATTGGAAAATTTTCCTTCAACACTTTAATCTATTTCTGGAAATTAAGGACATAACCGTTGTGCCAGATTCTAAAAAAATAGCCTACCTCTTATCTGCGGCAGGGAAACAGGCCATGGGGATATGTAATTCATTCAATTTCTTGGAAGGTGAAGACAAAACTAAATTTAAAGTAATTATCGCAAAATTTGAAGAACACTGTAAAAATCAGTCTGGTGAGACGCTGGAAAGACTTAAATTTCGTAATAGGTGCCAAAGATTTGGAGAGTCAATCATTGATTTTATTGCAGACCTCCAGGTACTAGCACAAGGGCGTAATAATGTTGATTTCAGAGATGCTATGACAATAGATCAATTAATTTATGGACTATCTGATAAAAATTAAACGAAAAAACTTTCACAACAACAGTATCTAACTCTAGAAATCGCGATTAAACAGTGCATAGTGCATGAACAGAAAAAAAATCAGTACCTTCAATTTATCAAAAGTAAAAACGGCGCCAAAACGTACCACAAGGCAGAGGCATGATCTCACGTGATGCAGCAGCACTTTTTGCTTGGCAGCCATCTTGAGCGAGAGTGTTCCAGCCAGTACACACATGCGCACTTCTCCAACAGAGAACAAACGGCAAAATACACTTGCGCGCATGCGCGAGAAGCCGCGCATGCCCAGTTGCGAAAATAGCGCACAGTACAGGAAACTCGGATTGCACATGTGCAGTCGATTCCTACGTGTTACGTCACAATCGTCATGGCGTCAGAGGACCCGGACCACGCCCACTTAAAAGGGAAATGCCCGAAAATTGCAAATAAGAAATTTAAAGCTCCAACCACAGATTTTTTTCCTCGAACGACAAAATGAAACCCGAGCCTCCACTCACAGTTAGAGATTACCTCCGCAGCGCCCTGAAACATACAGTTTGCAACACCCAAAGAGAAGCGCATAATGACAAATCCATAGCAAAAGATTTGTTCATTGACGATGGTTACTCAGGAGATGAGTTCCTCATTGGACAAATAGAGCACCATGACACATCCTTGACAAGAAGCGATGATTTGCTCGCTGATGAATGCCACTCAGTCATGGATCAGTTCTTCGGATCTGATGGTCATTGCAGCAGCAACATGGGTGCCAAGTTCCATACAAGTCTCATAGTGGGAGAATCCAGTACCATGATGACATAGCAGCTCGTCGACAAAATGGATGACAACCACATGCCAGATATCCTAGCAGAAGGCGACGTCATGCAGAGAGAGCAGATTGACTCCACTGAGGGAGTGATACCGGCCTCCATAGCGAGCTCGTTGACAGGCTCCAGAATGGCCGCAAGCAACGACTCCGGAGCGACAGTCATGAACCAAGAAGACTATGAAAGTCTACCCAGCTCATTTAATCGGCAAGAAGCCACTGAATGTCTACCCGCTGTATGTCAAAACAGTGACAAACCGATCACACTCGACATACAGAGTGTGCAGCATCACAGCGAGACTGACAGATCTCAGCTCGTCTGTAAAGAAGCACAGAGTAGGACTACTCTTGGGTCCAGTGAGACTACGTCAATTGAAATCTTGAAGATTTTAACTCCTGAAGACGAGCATAAAGAGATCACAGATGATTCAAATGTACCGGAAATGTCTCCAGCAGAGGAGCACCAAGGCAGCAAAGAAGAGCAATCAAATCCACCACAAATGACTGATGTCACCAACATCAATACGACATCAGATCATTCTCACAGTTCTCAAGAAGAAACGCTCAATGTAACTGACACCAAGAACTGTGACAATTACTCAAATTATCCACACGGAACACACATTGAGTGCAACAAGGGAAAAAACATGCCATGGCATGGCAACAAATCTCACAAATTCGCATTTGCTCCACAACAAACAAGCAAACCAGCTTTCAAGAAAGATGCAACACAGAATCGCTACCACAAGCATAAAAGTACAAATCAGATAACAAAGTGATTTGACCATTCCGATGTCTCATGATGACCTCACATACATACATAAACACTGACAGTGCTCACAGCGACATGACAACATCAACACTGCCACCTCAAGGACAGGCGACGAGATCAACCCACCTGATCAAACTCATACAGTCTGGACTCATGAAATTTTTCATTGGGATTGGACTTTTTAAACATTGATTGACTTTGTACAGTCATTATTACCATCACATTCTGTATACAGCATTACTTGTTTTATCTGTTCCCAGTTGACTTAATTCATTATGTTTGTTCAATTTTTGTTACACCAGACAGAAAATCTGTAACACATTAAAAAGGGGGAGATGTAGTGATCTCTGTAGGTGCATGCACTCAAGGGGTAATGGGTAAATAGCAGCATCACATGATCACTAGAGGGCTGGACCAACAGGGGTATAAAAATCAGCCACACGGGGTCTCTCTCTCTCTCTCTCTCTCTCTCGAGGGTGTACTGTGAACAGGGTAACATCAGAATCACATAGACAGTTAGTGGAGTTACGTTTAGTTATTATTGTTAAATCTTGTTAACCAATTCCTAGTTTCCATGTTAAGGTCAAGAACTCATGCATTCATAGTTACAGTTACTCAATAAATCTTTGTTGTTACTGGACGAGTTCGAGTCTTCTTCAACAAGATTCAGAGGACCTCACCATCAACCAAGTATTGATTAACATGTGTTATCGACCACGCAGGTAACACAACACTTATTGTTCACTAAGGAAGCATCCAGGCTTTCAAAGTAAAATCTGGACAGAGAGTGGCAGGGTGGCAAGTGGTAGGCACTGCTGCGATTCCGACTTCGGGAGACTGTCTGTGTGGAGTTTGCACGTTCTCCCTGTGCCTGCGTGGGTTTCCTCCGGGTGCTCTGGTTTCCTCCCAGAATCTAAAGATGTGCAGTTTAGGTAGATTGTCATGCTAAATTGACTTTTAGTATCCAGGTTAGATGGGATTATGGGGATAGGGAAGTGGACCTTTTTGAGAGAGTCAGTGCAGAATTGATGGGCTGAATGGCCTCCTTCTGCACTGTAGGAATTCCACGCTTTTGTATGGAAAAATTCAGCAGGCCACACAGCATCTGTGGAGTGGAAGTTTAGGTTAATGAACAAAGAACAAAGAAATATACAGCACAGGAACAGGCCCTTCGGCCCTCCAAGCCCGTGCCGACCATGCTGCCCGACTAAACTACAATCTTGTACACTTCCTGGGTCCGTATCCCTCTATTCCCATCCTATTCATGTATTTGTCAAGATGCCCCTTAAATGTCACTGTCGTCCCTGCTTCCACCACCTCCTCCGGTAGCGAGTTCCAGGCACCCACTACCCACTTGTTATATGTGAAATGTTAACCCTCCTTTAATTCCTCCCTCCACAACTGGGGCGTCATTCTCCGACCCCCCAGAGGGTCGGAGAATGGCCGTTGGCCGCCGTGAATCCCGCCCCCGCCGGTTGCCGAAGTCTCCGAAGGGAGAAAAGTCGGCGGGGCGTTAATGGCGCCGCTGCCGCGGAGAATGTCACGGGTCTGCGCAAGGCAGCCGATTTTCGGCCTGCCGATATTCTCCCTTCCGGATGGGCCGAAGTCCCGTCGACGTGATGACCGTTCACGTCGACGTAAATTAAACCTCCTTTTCATCGGCGTGACCCGGTGCTCCAGGCTCACGCCGACCAACGTGGAGGTGAGTGACGGCCTGGGGGGTTAGCTCTGGGCAGGCAATGGCGTGGCCGCAGTCTGAATGCGTGAGGAGAGGTGTGTCTCGGGTTGTGTGTGTGTGTGTGCGGCGGGGGGGGGGGGGGTTGGTTAGAGTAGGCTGGGCTCCGGGGGAGTGCCGGGAGGGGGTCCGTGCCGGGGTGGAGGTTGGGGGGGAGGGTCCGTGCCGGGGTGGAGGTTGGGGGGGGGTCCGTGCTGGGGTGGAGGTTGGGGGGGGGTCCGTGCTGGGGTGGAGGTTGGGGGGGGGGTCCGTGCCGTGCCGGGGTGGAGGTTGGGGGGGGTCCGTGCTGGGGTGGAGGTTGGGGGGGGGGGGGTCCGTGCCGGGATGAGGTTGGGGGGGGGGTCCGTGCCGTGCCGGGGTGGTGGTTGGGGGGGGGGGGTCCGTGCTGGGGTGGAGGTTGGGGGGGGGTCCGTGCCGAGGAGGGGGATGGGAGGGCAAGTGAGTTGGTCCACCTGGCCAGGTGCCAGCCTCCAACAGTTGGACCCATGCGGTCCATGCCACCTGGCTGGGGGGAGGAGGGGATATGGGCAATGATGACATGTCGTGGTTCCCCTCCCCCCCACCAGGCCGTCATGTTTTCAGATCATCCAGCGATGTTGGCCGCCGTGGTGGCAGCCGCTCATGTCTATGTTGCCCTGGATGAGGAGGAGGAGGAGCGTGCCAGAGAGGCGGCGCAGGCTGCCGCAGAGAGGCAGGCGGCAGCCGCCCAGGCTGGAGGGACACCTGACCGACAGGACGAGGAGGGGGAGGAGGACGTCGCGGCCCCACGGCAACGGAGGCACCCGAGGGCGCCCCGTGTGTACCGGCCCCGGCAGTCATACCAGGACCTCACGGACCGGGAATGCAGGAGGAGACTCCGGATGAGCCGGGAAACCGTGGCACACATCTGCCACCTGCTGGCACACCTGTCACCGCGTGGCACTGTCGGGGGACACCCTCTCCCCGTGTCCGTCAAGGTTACGGTGGCCCTGAACTTTTATGCAACGGGGTCATTCCAGGCATCGAGTGGGGACCTGTCCGGCATATCGCAAACATCGGTGCACCGGTGCATCCGGGCAGTGACAGATGCCCTATATGCCATGGCGCACCGCTACATCCGTTTCCCCGTGGACCGGGCCAGCCAAGATGCCCGGGCCGTGGGCTTCTCTGCCGTGGCCGGGTTCCCCATGGTCCAGGGCGCGATCGATGGGATGCATGTCGCCGTGCGGCCACCTGCAGATAACGGGGCCGTGTTCACTAATAGGAAGGGGACCTATTCGATGAACGTACAGGTGGTCTGCGACCACCGCATGATGATCCTGCACGTCTGCGCCCGTCGCCCAGGCAGTGTACACGACTCATTCGTGTTGTCGCGGTCATCCATACCCGGCATGTACGAGGGACGCCATCCCCGGCTGAGGGGCTGGTTGCTGGGCGACAGGGGCTACCCATTGCGATCGTGGCTGATGACGCCTATACGGAGGCCACGCAATGAGGCGGAGAACCGCTACAATGATGCCCATGTAGCGACAAGGGGAGTGATCGAGAGGTGCTTTGGCGTGCTGAAGATGCGTTTCAGGTGCCTGGACCTTTCTGGGGGCGCCCTCCAGTATCGGTCAGATAGGGTCGGCCGCATCATTGTGGTGTGCTGCGTCCTGCACAACATAGCCCAGCAGAGGGTCGATGTGCCGCAGGCAGAGGAGGGCGGAGTGGAGGAGCAGCAGGAAGCGGCCCAGTCCTCCCCAGATGAGGGGGATGGGGGCAATGGTCAGGGCAGACGGGGTAGACACAGGCGGGTGGCTGTCCACCGTTACCGGCTGGCCCAGTGGTCACGGGACAGACTGATAGACGCCCGCTTCACTGACTAGATGGGCGTGGGAATCGGGTAGTATGGCCACAGACCGCACACCATGGCAACAGCCGACCACCCACACCCCCCACCCATCCACCCACCCAGCACCCTCACCCCCCTCCCCAACCCCACCCACCCCACCCGCATGCACCCCCCCCCCCCCCCGCATTGCCGATCCACCTGCGGCACAGCGGGCCGGGCTCACACAGTTGCGGGTGTACGCGTTTCTATCGAAGGCCATGGAGGATGATGACAACCCGCCCTGCGATGAGCTCCTGGCTCTACATCGTTGGACTATGTCTGACCCATGGCCACAGTACCACCATCCACCCGGACCATCCCTGCATGCGGCTGTGACACTGCAGCGCACGGTCCCGTCCTCTGCCCGGGGGATGTTGATGGCGGCCCAGGGGGAAGGGGCAGACTCACCTGGGGCTGAGGTAAGACCACCCCTCACACACACACCTGCGCTCAACGTACATGACACCCCCGCACACTTTGGACAGAGCACAAAGGCAGCTTCGGTAGGTGTAACATTGACTTTAATAACCAAAGGAGTTCATGCACGTGCCCTAGCCCCTAAAACTCATCTGTGCCCTGCAACCGTGCCAACTTACTCAGTGTCTAATTGTTTGGCCTTACGGGCCCTTTGACTACGTCTACGTGGTTCCCCAGACGGTACAGCAGAACTGGAGGTGGACTCCTGTGATTCCTGCCCTCTGACATTGGATCCCTTTGGCGGCCGTTTCCTGGGGCTTCCTGGCCTAGATGGGCCAGGCTGCGGCCCGGGCGACTGGGATGGCGAGCTGCCAGCCTGTCCTGCCCGTTGCCCACCCGATGCACCTGGGACGGAAGGGGGGGAGTCCGAGGTGTCGCGGTGTACCGGGACATAGAACATAGAACATAGAAAATACAGCACAGAACAGGCCCTTCGGCCCACGATGTTGTGCCGAACCTTTGTCCTAGATTAATCATAGATTATCATTGAATCTACAGTGCAGAAGGAGGCCATTCGGCCCCCTGAGCCTGCACCAGCTCTTGGAAAGAGCACCCTACCCAAACTCAACACCTCCACCCAACACCAAGGGCAATTTGGACATTAAGGGCAATTTATCATTGGCCAATTCACCTAACCCGCACATCTTTGGACTGTGGGAGGAAACCGGAGCACCCGGAGGAAACCCACGCAGACACGGGGAGGACGTGCAGACTCCGCACAGACAATGACCCAAGCCGAAATCGAACCTGGGACCATGGATCTGTGAAGCAATTGTGCTATCCACAATGCTACCGTGCTGCCCTTAAGAACAAATAAATCTACACTATATCATTTTCCCGTAATCCATGTACCTATCCAACAGCTGCTTGAAGGTCACTAATGTTTCCGACTCAACTACTTCCACAGGCAGTGCATTCCATGCCCCCACTACTCTCTGGGTAAAGAACCTACCTCTGATATCCCTCCTATATCTTCCACCTTTCACCTTAAATTTATGTCCCCTTGTAATGGTGTGTTCCACCTGGGGAAAAAGTCTCTGACTGTCTACTCTATCTATTCCCCTGATCATCTTATAAACCTCTATCAAGTCGCCCCTTATCCTTCTCCGCTCTAATGAGAAAAGGCCTAGCACCCTCAACCTTTCCTCGTAAGACCTACTCTCCATTCCAGGCAACATCCTGGTAAATCTTCTTTGCACCTTTTCCAGAGCTTCCACATCCTTCCTAAAATGAGGTGACCAGAACTGTACACAGTACTCCAAATGTGGCCTTACCAAAGTTTTGTACAGCTGCATCATCACCTCACGGCTCTTAAATTCAATCCCTCTGTTAATGAACGCGAGCACACCATAGGCCTTCTTCACAGCTCTATCCACTTGAGTGGCAACTTTCAAAGATGTATGAACATAGACCCCAAGGTCTCTCTGCTCCTCCACAATGCCAAGAACTCTACCGTTAACCCTGTATTCCGCATTCATATTTGTCCTTCCAAAATGGACAACCTCACACTTTTCAGGGTTAAACTCCATCTGCCACTTCTCAGCCCAGCTCTGCATCCTATCTATGTCTCTTTGCAGCCGACAACAGCCCTCCTTACTATCCACAACTCCACCAATCTTCGTATCGTCTGCAAATTTACTGACCCACCCTTCAACTCCCTCATCCAAGTCATTAATGAAAATCACAAACAGCAGAGGACCCAGAACTGATCCCTGCGGTACACCACTGGTAACTGGGATCCAGGCTGAATATTTGCCATCCACCACCACTCTCTGACTTCTATCGGTTAGCCAGTTCGTTATCCAACTGGCCAAATTTCCCACTATCCCATGCCTCCTTACTTTGTGCAGAAGCCTACCATGGGGAACTTTATCATGTGATATCATGGACCTCCCCTACAGAGGGAGCCGGGACGGACCACACCACCTCCTCCTCCCTCGGGGTGCCCGATGGCCCCCAGGCCTCTACATGGGTGGGGGATGCGAACGGACTGGCCATCCGACGCCCCCCCGACATCTGGCGCTGCCAGTCCTGGAGGCCCATGCTGGTATCGACAGGGGTCTGCAGGTTTGCAGCCATGGAGCCCAGGGAGTTGGCAAACCCTGTCTGTGACAGTGCAACGCCAGCTCGCACATGGCCACTGGCGCCGATGCCCTCAGCGATGGCCTGCAGAGACTGGGCCATGGCCTGCTGAGACTGGGCCATGGCCTGCAGAGACTGGGCTATGGCGTTGAGCGCCTCTGCCATCTGGCGCTGGCACTGGCTCATGGCCTCCTGTGAGAGGGCAGCCATTTCCTGGGCCACAGACGCCGCCTGCACGGAAGGCCCCAGGCCTCGCAAACCGTTCCCCATGTCTGACACCGTCGCACCCATTGCCTCCACCGCGGACGCCACCCGTGCGGTGTCGGCCTGGGTGGCACGCATGAGCGGCACCACTCCCAGCTCCTGGACGCGGGTGGACTCCTCCACCTGCGACCGCAGCCGCCGCAAGCCGCCCGTCACCCTCTTCGCTCGTCTCCGGGTCGGTGGTTGCATCGGATCTATGTGTGGGTGTGGTAACTGCAGGAACACGGGATCCATCTGGGCGGCAGATGTTCGCTTGGGCTGGGCTGCCCTCCGACCGCCCGGTCCCTCTGCTGCTCCTACCTCCACCTGCTGTACCGGGACAGCTGTGCTGTGCGCACCAGTGAGTGTACCAGACGCCTCATCACTAAAGTGCCCAACCGTGGTGAGTGTTTCTGCGATGGTGGAGGGTGTTGGTGACAGCAGTGGCGTTGTGTCGTGCTCTTCGTCCCACTCTGAGTCCATGGCACTTTGGGGTGGGGGTTCGTCTCCACCCATCCACTCTGAGTCACTGTCCGGTATTTCGTCTTCCTGGGTAGTGCTGTCCCGGGTAGGGGTGTCCTGGGTAGTGGTGTCCTGGGTAGTGGTGTCCTGGCTCGGATGTGACGGGGGCCTGTGGCTGCCCCCCTCGTCGCCGGGTGGTCGCTCCCGCATGTGACGGGGGTGTCGTCCCCCTGTTGCCCCAGGTCTCTCCATCTCCCGTGGTGTGCGAGGGGCATCCTGCGGGCGTCGCATGCTGGAGGGTCCGGGTCTCTCCGTCTCCCGTGGTCTCCGAGGGGCATCCTGCGGGCGTCGCATGCTGGAGGGTCCGGGTCTCTCCGTCTCCCGTGGTCTCCGAGGGGCATCCTGCGGGCGTCGCATGCTGGAGGGTGCGGGTCTCTCCGTCTCCTGTGGTCTCCGAGGGGCAACCTGCGGGCGGTCTGCATCTGCGGGGATGGGTGCCTGGACGTTTGGTCCTGCGATACACAATGAAGCATGCATGGTTAGACATCAGGCAGTGATCAGGTGATACGGGGGAGGGGGATATAGGGGAGGGGGGATATGGGGACGGGCTGTCAGTGGCTCACTCGCTAGTACGCCCCCGACCTCTGCATCAGCAACCTCCCGGTCCTCAGGTCCGCCAGCCAGTTCCAGGGCCCTTTCCTCGTGTACGGTCAGTGGCCTCTCATCAGCGGGCCCTCCTCCAGTCCTCACATGCTCCCTATTGTTGTGTGCGCGCTTCTCCTGTGGGGGGGGGGGGCAGGGGTAAAAGGCAACAGTGTTAGGCAGGTATATGAATGCACGCCATCGGTTGCACGTGCATTGCAGAGGTTAAGGTTAGGGCTGGATTCACTTGGGGATATGGGGGATATGGGGGAGGGGGGGATATGGGGGAGGGGGGATATGGGGGAGGGTGGGATATGGGGGAGGGGGGATATGGGGGAGGGGGGATATGGGGGATATGGGGGAGGGGGATATGGGGGATATGGGGGAGGGGGGATATGGGGGCGGGGGGATATGGGGGATATGGGGAGGGGGGATATGGGGGAGGGGGGATATGGGGGAAGGGGAATATGGGGGATATGGGGGAGGGGGGATATGGGGGAGGGGGTATATGGGGGATATGGGGGAGGGGGGATATGGGGGAGGGGGGATATGGGGGATATGGGGGAGGGGGGATATGGGGGATATGGAGGAGGGGGGATATGGGGGAGGGGGATATGGGGGAGGAGGATATGGGGGATATGGGGGAGGGGGATATGGGGGAGGGGGGATATGGGGGAGGCTCACCCTGCCTGCTCTGACGAGGTCGTTCACCTTCTTGTGGCACTGGGTGCCTGTCCGTGGTGTCAGGGCCACAGCGGTGACGGCCTCTGCCACTTCCCTCCACAGACGCCGGCTGTGCCGTGGGGCAACTCTGCGGCCGTGCCCGGGATACAGGGCGTCCCTCCTCTGCTCCACCGTGTCCAGGAGCGCCTCCACATCCCGTGACTCGAACCTCGGGGCTGAGCGACGGCCAGCCATCCAGTCGGGTGTTGCGGTCGGGTATTCCGGTCGGGTGGGGGGGAGCAGCGCGGCCTTATGAGCCGTCACGCCGTGCAGCGCGTACGACGCTGCACGGCGTGAACCACTGCGCAAGCGTGGATCCCGTTACGTCGCTGCTAGCCCATTTCGGGCCGGAGACTATCGACCCATTTTTCCGACGTGACGCAAGTCGGATTTGCGCCGTTTTTTGCGCCGATCGGCGGACTTTCCGCCAATAACAGAGAATTTCGCCCCTTATGTCTGACTTGTTGAAGGTTTCCTGAATTTTTTGTTTTTATTTCAGATTTCCAGTTTGAACCATATTAAGTGTTCTGTTTTAAAAGAGGCATTTCCACCCCAAACTAAATTATGGTTTTGAATCTATATTCAAAGAATCACTTGAATGATGCAAATATTTCAATTTTACACTTGAAATTAACAAATAATTTTAATGTTCCTCAGTCATCAACAACTATTTATATCTTGGATAGAGGGGAACTGAATCCCATTGTAGAATTCCAGCAATAAATGGAGGAAGAAAGGCGATGGATAAATTGGCTGTGTGAATCCAACTATAAATATGGGGTTATCCGATAAAAATCGTGATTCTCCTATGAAGTAGAAATTAAAATTAAAAATAGAATTCATCTGCGTGACACGGTGGGAAAATCACGGTCAACAATATTCCACGGCACAAAAGATACATCGTCTAACGTAAGGCAGAACTGAAAAAATGAGAACTGGCCTCTCTATCATCTCAGCAAAAGTTTAAACATTTATAAACATGCCTTGGCACATTTGTATGCTCAAGAACAATGGGTGTGATTCACCGGAAAAATGTCCATGTCCGGTTTTGGGTGAGTTTGGCGGGGTGTTTCTTGGTGGTTGGAGTGCCGAGATTGACAACGCTATTCAAAGGCACTCAGCTTGGTTTCTCCCCATCGAGACCACACAGAGAAAGATTTCTTGCACTGGGGGGCTGAGCTCGCCAGCAGAAATAGCTCCTCACAGATCGGGGCACCATTTTGAAAGGCTGCCCGATCACTACACAACCCCTTTCAGGACCCCCACATTCAGGACCTCCCTCTTTCCCCCCCCCAACCTTTTTGTCGCCCCCTCAAATCCCCTCTCCCCCTGTTTCATAGGTATTTCCTCCCAGGCCCCAGCCATTGGCAGTGCCAACCTGGCACCTGGTGACCTTGGCATGGGCAGCCTCGCACCCTGGCAGTGCCCCGACAATGCCCCTTGCACCTTGGCAGTGCCAACCAGGCATGCTGGCAGCCCAGGTGGCATGGCCAGGGTGCCCGGGTGGCAGTGCCAAGGTGCCCTGGTTCCAAGGGGAGTGCCAAGATATTAACCTGCCCTGTCCCCGACTATTAGGGAGGCACTAAAGGCATGTCAGACCCCGAGGTGCCACCATGCCTGGTCTATGATTGTGGAAACCAGTGTATAATGGTGCCTGGTTAAGGCTTTGCAGGCACGGCTGTTGACTCCCGGATGTCAGGTGAATATGGGGCTGGATTCTCCATTATTGAGACAATGTCCCCACACCGGTATAAAAACGGTGGAGTTTCACTCCTGAAATTCCTGCAAAAAAGTGAGCTGCACCGTGCTCCATGGCAGACTCGGACCGCGGAGCCAGTCCGAAGAAAAAGACCGCCTGATCAGTCGCCCGCCCGAGCCTCAACCCCCACACATTAATGCCATGGCTGCCTAGAAGGCTCACCCTGGTCTACGATCCGCCCTCCCCCGACCAGGGCGGCCGCGGACTGAGTCCGCAGCCGCCATGCAAGCACCTCGACCGGCAAAAGCAGGTTAGTTCCACGCCGTCGGGAACTCGGCCGATCGGGAGCGGAGGAGTGCTGAGCAGGCTCTGGCAATGGACCCCCCGGCGGCATGGTGTACTCCGGGCCCCGCAAGGATGTGTGCTCAGTGTTAAGTAATGGGTTGAGACATTGCAATTAGTTGTCTCATTTATGTTAAGTATCCATTAATTGACACTGATATGTAAAGGGGCTTCAGGTGGCCTCTGTCAGGTGATGTATAGTGAGAGTTTTGTGCAAAGGCTGTTGGAATGAAATAAATGGGTGTTTGTGAAAAAGGAACAGAACTTTAGACTCTTCATATCATGGCAACTAAAACGTCTAACAATTGGTAGCAGAGGATGGTTGCTGTGTAAATGTGAAGGGTTGAAAGATACAACTTTTCCAGATCAAACCAAGGAATGAGTGAGAAAAGAAGAAAAAAAAAGGGATATATGGCTGAACCGAGGATAAAGATGGCTGGATATGACTATCCTCCCTTACTTTCTGAAAGGGAATTGTACGACCAATGGAGAAGTGCAGTAGTTATTTGGACTAAGGTTACTGCTTTGGGAAAGAGAAAACAAGGGATGGCATTGGATCTTTCTCTACCATATGGCAGTAAAATCTGAAACAAAGTGCTTTCTGAGCTGGAATTGGAAGAGTTAGACTCAGAAGAAGGTCTGGAGACTTTATTACATTATATGGATAAGATTTATAAGAAAGATGACTTGTTAAGTGCATATGAAGCATGGTCGGATTTTGATAAGTTCCGGAAAATGGAGGATATCTCCATGGAAGACTATATAATGGAATTTGGCAGACTATATAAAAAGGCTGCAGAAACACAATCTGGAATTTCTGTGTTTGCCTTTATATTACTTGACTGTGCTAGAGTGAGCAACATGGATAGGCTCCTGGTTTTGACAGGAGTTCAGTTTACTGATAAGGATACCTTATTCCAACAGATGACAAAAGCTTTACAAAAGTTTCTGGGGAAACATTCGATTCCGATGGCTCTGATGACCCAAATAGGTCAGCCTGCAATAAGGCAGAATATGGAAGATACACTACTAACAGGATGGCAAAATCGTATGGCTACGAACAGGGCTCAAGACTATAGAAGGAGACCGAGACAAGGAAATTATGAAGACAGAAACCCAGTTAGAACCTACAATAGGAAGATGAACCCCAGAAATGCACGGGGCATGATAAATCGATGTATTCGATGTGACTCTCAATACCATTATGCTTTCAACTGTCCAACTCGTTATGATAGAGTGTTTGAAGCGACACATAACACGGAAGAGTCAGAAGAGGAAAAGGATAGTGACCAGAAAGAAGGCATTGTCCTATTGACAAGCAGTTTTATGCCAGTAATGAGGGTGTTGGTTGCAGAATCCTTCAACTGTGCTGTATTGGACAGTGGCTGCACATCTACTGTGTGTGGAATTGACTGATTAAAATGTTACCTGGACTCTTTGAATGCTGAAAATCGTAACAAGGTTAAGGAATTTGAAAGTTTCACTAGTTTCAGATTTGGGGATGATAATACTCTGAAGTCGCTGAAAAGAGTGGTGATCCCTTGCAATATTGCCGGAGTGAATCATTTCATTAGCACGGATGTTGTATCAAGTGAGATACCTTTGCTTCTGAGCAGACCGTCGATGAAGAAAGCACACATGAAACTGGATATGGAACAGGATAAGGCAACAGTTTTTGGAAAGATGGTGGACTTACAATTTACACAGTCGGGACACTATTGTATTCCATTACTGACAAATAATATTTCAAGTAGAGTGGTTAAGGATGTGTTAATGGCAGTTGAAAATGGGACTTTAGTTGATAAAAAATTTGTGGTATTAAAACTGCATAGGAAATTTGCACATCCGTCTCCTCGGAGGCTGAAAAATTTATTAAAGGATGCAGGGGTAAGGGATGACGACTATACTAAACTGATAGAACAGGCTAGTGACCGCTGTGAAGTTTGTAGGAAGTACAGAAGGACACCAGCACGACCGATAGTAACCCTACCTTTGGCCAGAGATTTTAACGACATTGTGGCCATGGACCTTAAGATATGGGATCAAGCAAATAATATATTTATTTTGCATTTTGTAGATTTAGAAACCAGATTTAGTCAATCAACGATTGTACGAAGTCAAGAAAAGAGAGTAATTCTGGATCAAATCGTGGAAAAATGGATAGGGACAGGAATGGGTCCACCGGCAAAATTCCTTACGGACAATGGGGGAGAATTTGCTAATGATGAGTTTCGGGATATGTGTGAAAACATGAATATCAGAGTTATGAATACGGCTGCAGAAAGCCCATTTAGTAATGGTGTCTGTGAAAGAAATCATGCTGTCATCGATGACATGCTTCGGAAAATTTTGGCAGATCGACCAAATTGCAGGCTAAATTCAGCTTTAGCATGGGCAGTACATACAAATAATTCATTGAAGTTGGCTGGGGGCTATAGTCCTTATCAATTAGTGTTTGGTAGAAATCCTAAAATTCCATCCATTTTGGATGACCAGCCTCCAGCTTGGGAGGGGATTACAATTAGCTCTGGTTTTTCTGAACATTTAAATGCATTACATAGCAGTAGGAAAGCTTTTTTGGAAGCAGAAGTCTCTGAAATAATTCGCAGAGCTTTAAGACTTAACGTACGGCCATCAGATTCCGTTTTCAGCAAGGAGGCATGATATACTATACGAGACAAAATTCTAATGAATCGAAAGGCCCAGGGAAGATCATAGGCATAGATGGCAAAACAATTATTTTGCAACATGGTAATCAAACTGTTAGGGTACATTCATCAAAGATAATGGGTACAGATTACAAATTTTCAAATTTAGACAGCGCAGACAGACATGACGAGGAACCAGAGTCATCTGGTACGCATATGTTACAGAACTATGAGGACCAATTAACTGATATAGACAGAGTTTCTGTGGAGGAACACAACACTTCTGATGAATTAGAACAGCCCATTTTTCCGAAAGGGCAACTGCCAAAAGTTTGTACAAAAGTGACATACTTGCCTGAAGGGTCTAGTCAATGGAAGGATACAACTGTTATTAGTAGAGCAGGGAAGGTCACTGGAAAGTATAAACATTGGTTGAATGTACAGCATTCAGGGGGAGGAGTCAAGACAATGGATTGGAAAAACGAAGTTCAAAAATGGAGGGCACAGAAACACAGTGCCACTTCAGATAGTACATCAGATAGTGAACAGGTCCACAGGAAAAGGTCGAGAACTATTGAAAGGACATCCCACAGCAGAAGGGAAAGATCAAGCAGTAGCAGTACAGAACGAGATACCAGGCGGGAGAGGGGACGTAGTTTATCAAGATCTCGGTACATGAGTAAGACTACGAATACTAATAGGAGTTGAAGTCCACATGCACGTGAGATTTTGGTGGCTTCAAATAAATTGATGAAAAAGTTATCAAAGAAGCTAAACAGCCGAATTGCATAGTTGGAGTGAATTTGGGGTATACACCGAAGTACCGGATAGGGGACAAAGAGCTCTATCCCACAGATGGATTTGCACGGAAAAGGTTCTTCTGGATGGAACTTATAAGGCAAAGGCCAGGCTTGTGGCAAGGGGATTTGAAGAAAACTTAGAAGATCAGGATTTAAGGGTAGATTCACCTACAGCAGGAAAGGTTATTTTAAAGATCTTCTTGGCTCTATTAGCCACAAAGGCATGGGAATGCAAATCTATAGATATAAAAGCTGCCTTTTTGCAGGGGCATCAGCTCCAGGGAGACATTTTTCTCCGTCCTCCTAAAGAAGCAGCTACTCTGGAAGTTGAACAAATGTGTATATGGATTAAATGATGCATCTAGAGTCTGGTGTTTTTCGGTAAGGTCAGTTTTGTTAAAGTTAGGCTGTTGCCAGTTGAAAGCAGATCCTGCAATGTTTTACTGGCACCATAAAGGAAATCTTTCTGGCATTTTTATGATGCATGCCGATGATTTTTTGTTGTGTGGGACTAGTGATTTTGAAGCTATTCTGGTTTGAGGAAAGAATTCAGGGTTGAAAGTCAGACTTCCGGTGTATTTAAATATATTGGACTGGAAATTGGACAGACTAAGTTCGGGTCAACTTTACGGCAGCAATCTTATTTGAAAAGCATCAGCCCAACAGCAATTAGTTGTGGCCGAGTTTCACAAACAGACGCAATGGTTTCAAAGATAGAAAAAGAGCAACTGTGAAGTTTAATTGAGCAACTGAACTGGCTCGGTAGACAGACTAGACCGGACGTGAGTTTTGATGTCTTAGAGTTGAGTACAAAAATGAATGATCCCAAAGTAGAAGACATAATAAGAGCAAATAAAGTGTTGGCCAAACTAAAAATGCGGGAGTGTGTTTTGAAGTTCCTGGTTTTAGGTGGCCTTAGGCACTTGAAACTCATAGTTTATAGTGATGCGTCCTACTCAAATTTATGTGATGGGGTTTCAAGCGCAGGAGTTTTATAATTTTCCTTTTGGGGAACAATGCTAAATGTTGCCCGCTTGTGTGGGAAACAAAGAAAATAATGAGAGTGGTAAAAAGCACTTTGGCTGCTGAGATGTTAAGCCTTGTAGAGGCGGTGGATATGGCCTTTTATATAAGTATGATATTGACAGAAATTTTGGGATTAGGGGATTTGGGTAATATACCTATTGACTGTCACATTGACAATAAATCCCTGTGGGAAAATGTGCACTCTACAAAAAGTGTCAATGTAAAGAGGTTACGCATAGGCATCGCAAGCTTGAAGCAGATGTTTGGACAGAGGGGAAATAAAAAAAATTAAATGGGTCGACAGGAGCTATCAACTGTCAGACTGTTTTACGAAAAAAGGGGCGAGTTCACAGAAACTTTTGGATATTGTTAATGAAGCGTGCTTGTTTCTGTGACTGTTTTTTTTTTTTCTTTCTCGTCCAATCAAAAAAAAAGGGGGGAAATCATGTGTGTGTTTTTGAGTTTCTTGAAATTTTGTTTTCACCTAATAATTTTTTTTCTCCAAGGAAGGGGAGACTGTTAAGTAATGGGTTAAGCGACATTGCAATTAGTTGTCTCATTTATGTTAAGTATCCATTAATTGATATGTAAAGGGGCTTCAGGTGGCCTCTGTCAGGTGATGTATAGTGAGAGTTTTGTGCAAAGGCTGTTGAAATGAAATAAATGGGTGGTTGTGAAAAAGGAACAGAACTTTAGACTCTTCATATCACAGCAACTAAAACATCTAACACTCAGTCCTCTACTGTACTCCCTGTACACACATGACTGTGTGGCGAGATTCAACTCCAATTCAATCTATAAGTTTGCAGATGATACAACTGTGGTGGGCCGGATCTCAAACAATGACGAATCAGAATACAGAAGAGAGATAGATCACTTGGTTGCATGGTGTACTGAAAACAACCTCTCTCTAAATGCTGGAAAGACCAGGGAACTGATCATCGACTTCAGGAAGTGTAGCATGACCCCCGCCCCCCCTGTCCACATCAATGGCTCTGAAGTGGAGATGGTCGATAGCTTTAAATTCCTGGGGGTCACCATCACCGACAGTCTGTCCTGGTCCACTCACGTTGATGCAACAGTCAAGAAAGCTCTTCAACGTCTTTACTTCCTACGGAAGCTAAAGAAATTTGGCACGTCTGCATCAACTCTCACAAACCTCTACAGATGTGCCATAGAGAGCATCCTATCCATCTGCATTACAGCTTGGTATGGCAACTGCTCAGTCCAAAATCGCAAGAAACTGCAGAGTGTAGTGAACTCAGCCCAATGCATCACACAAGCTTGCCATCCTCCCATTGATTCTGTATACACCTCCCACTGCCTCAGTAAGGCAGTCGGCATTGTCAGAGACCCCTCCCACCCTCTTCCAGACCCTTCCATCAGGCAGAAGATACAGAAGTCTGAAGACCCGCACATCCAGACATAGGAACAGCTTCTTCCCCACAGCTACAAGACTCCTCAACGACTCCCCCTCGGACTGATCTGTTCCCTGGAAGAACACTATTCACGACACCCTATGCTGCTCTTGTTTGGCCTTGTTCCAAACTGTAAACAATCACTATTTGTTGACACACCACTGTCAATGTATTCTGTTGATTATTCTTTTGCCGACTATGTAGAATTTACAGTGCAGAAGGAGGCCATTCGGCCCATCGAGTCTGCACCGGCTCTTGGAAAGAGCACCCTACCCAAGGTCAACACTGCCACCCTATCCCCATAACCCAGTAATCCCATAACCCAGTAACCCCAGAACCCAGTATCCCCACCCAACACTAAGGGCAATTTTGGACACTAAGGGCAATTTATCATGGCCAATCCACCTAACCTGCACATCTTTGGACTGTGGGAGGAAACCGGAGCACCCGGAGGAAACCCATGCACACACGGGGAGGATGTGCAGACTCCGCACAGACAGTGACCCAAGCTGGAATCGAAACTGGGACCCTGGAGCTGTGAAGCAATTGTGCTATCCACAAGGCTACCGTGCTGCCCTAATGTATGTATGTACTGTGTACGTTCCTTTGGCCACAGAAAAATACCTTTCACTGTACTTCGGTACATGTAACAATAAATATCAATCAATCGATCAATCAATAAGGTGGTTGTTTATGACTGGTGCAAATGTGATGGATCGAAGGGCCTTTTCTGTGCTGTGGGACTCTAATTGTACAACATTAATAAGACTTGGATTCTCCAGTAGAAACAAAATTATAGTTATTTTTCCTCGAATTATCAATTTTGCAATTACCATCAAAGTGTTTGGTTCTTTAATAAACTTTTATATACTTTAGAATGGTTATTGTTCATGTAGTTTTCTGTGTCAAAACTTGAAAACCCATCGCTACTCTCTTTGGTGGAGAGGTACATTATTGAGGAGAGATGCCCCTTAGACCTTCTGGGTTGTTATAATCTAGCTAAAACTTGTTAAAAAGGCTAACTGGAGGATGGTAATATTTTCTGTTTGTTCCTTCCCTTCAAGGAGAGTTAGATCAGTTCCTCAGACCTTTAACCATCTATCAGACCAGTCATTTTCAAACTGAAGTGAGAGTGATCATCCTAGGAGTACATCTGATACAAAATAGTCCCACAAGATGGGTTCGGATTATAATCCACTTCAATTGATTTTCCATTTTCCTGAAGGTCGATGCACACGCCTCTCTCATGTAAACTGAAACTAATGAAGGGTATAATTGAACTGTCTGGTACCCATTTTTCAGGTGAATCTTGGACTTCTTAACTCCCAAGACACTGGGCAAAAAGCATGGGCATACTTTCACCCAGAAATACAATGTAAACAAAGGGGGGGGGTTAATACCTGCTTCAAATGCCCACTTTGATTTAATCCCAGACATTACTTAGATTAAAATAGAATTTACCATAATCAACATCCTAATCACCACTATTTAGGACTCCAAGATTCTGAACCTCGGATCTCCGAGTCATGGCCTGGATCTTTAAATTTCCCTGATCGCCAATCTTCCACATTACCATCAATCGCAAACACCCCTTTATCCCCGCCCCCACCCCACCACTTTTTCATGGCCCCAACAGTGTTTCCTCCCAGTTGGCCCCTGATATTTGCCAGACCCAATGCCAACTCTCCTCATACCACCCAATTACTGCAAATCAGACCCCATCATTTATCTGTATACAACACAACAGTCAAAACTTCCAGTGCAAACCTGTAGCCACAGTGCATACCTGGATCCACATGGAAGTTAAAAACAGGAGGTGGATTCTCCATTTACGGGACTATGGGTTGGATTCTCCGATTCTGGGGCGACGTCCCCACGCCGGCGCGGGAACAGTGCTGTTTTACGCCAGAGAAAATGCCATATAACGGCCACCGATTCCCCGTTTTGCTGGAGGCTAGCATGCCGGCAGCTTGGAGAACCCAGCTTTAGCTGCTGATATGGCCCTGAGAATTGCTGGGTCCGTGGCCGCGCATGCGCACGATGGCGGCCTGTAGCGGCCGCACCGTCAAACATGGCAGCGGCCGCTCATGGACCCAGCCCATGAAATATTCCCCCATTTTGCGCCCTGGACCACTTCCCACCCCCACCCGCACCACCCCCCCCCCTCCACAGTGCCCCCAGCCCCTAATAAAGTACCCCCGTGCGCACGGATCGGTCCTCCCCTGACTGTGGCGGCGCTGGACTGAGTCCGCAGCTGCCATGCCGAGTTCCCGACGGATGAGACCACACGTGACCGACGCCGTCGGGAACTCGGCCGGTCGCGGGTGGAGCATTGGGGTGGGGGCCTCAAGCAATGTCCTGAAGCTGCCGATACGTGGTGCGGTGTACTCTCCGAGAACGCCACTTTGGGGGGGGGGGGAGCATCACAAAAGGGCGCCACTCCCGATTTGGTCGGGAACTTTGGTTCTCCGGCCGATCGCCGAACGCAAATTCGCTTTCGCCGACCGGAGAATCCAGCCCCCTAAACAGGGTTCCTGCCAGAGTTATGTTGACCGAGTAGGAGAAGCCAAGAGGAAAATTATCCTCCAAGTATTGTGAAAAGAACAGCTAGTGGACTTAAGTTTCTTTTTAGATCATCAGAATCACAAATTCTTTCCTTCTGTTCTTGTCAGATGCTCTTCAAAAGGCTTTGAAAACATTTATATAGGCCAAATATATTAAACAAATAGGAGCCTGCAATCCTCATGGTGCCTCCTCCACCAATCTATGAAAGGTTGACTTTGTATTTGGCAAATGAGAAAATGTGCTTTAAATTAGTGTGAGCTCGATCAGATTATAATTGCAATGCTTTCTTAATTAGTGGATTCAATCCCTCAGGCCAGGATATTAAACTCTTTTCCAGTGAGATTGGTATGTGGGAGGGAATTATGATTATGCCAAGTTCACTTACTAGCCAGAAAACACTCTGTTCCCAACTTGTGCCATTGCAACTTTGTCTGCCCCAGACTCCCAGAATAGGCAGAGAGGGGCCTAGTATAAATGGTCCTCAGGCAAAGTCCCAGTCGGCTTGCAATCTGATAGCCCAAGCATGACAGGAGGCCCCAACTAGACAGAAGAGGCCATGGTGAGTGTTAATAACTTATGGATAGACTCCTTGTGGGCCAGGAAGAGCTGCAGCATTCCCACAGAACTATGCAAGGGATCTTTGGCCTAATTCAGCCTTGGCCTCCCCCTTCATAAGAACATAAGAACATAATAACTGGGAGCAGGAGTAGGCCATCTGATCCCTCGAGCCTTCTCCTCCATTCAATGAGATCATAGCTGATCTTTTGTGGACTCAGCTCCACTTTCCGGACCAAACGCGATAATCCTTAATCCCTTTATTCTTCAAAAAACTATCTATCTTTATCTTAAAAACATTTAATGAAGGAGCCTCAACTGCTTCACTGGGCAAGGCAATTCCATAGATCCACAACCCTTTGGGTGAAAAAGTTCCTCCTAAGTTCAGTCCTAAATCTACTTCCCCTTATTTTGAGGCTATGCCCCCTAGTTCTGCTTTCACTCGCCAGTGGAAGCAACCTGCCCGCATCTATCCTATATTCCCTTCATAATTTTATATGTTTCTATAAGATCCCCCGCATCCTTCTCAATTCCAACGAGTACAGTCCCAGTCTACTCAACCTCTCCTCGTAATCCAATCCCTTCAGCTCTGGTATTAACCTAGTGAATCTCCTCTGCACACCCTCCAGTGCCAGTACGTCCTTTCTCAGGTAAGGAGACCAAAACTGAACACAATACTCCAGGTGTGGCCTCACTAATACCTTATCCAATTGCAGCATAACCTCCCCAGTCTTAAACTCCACCCCTCTAGCAATGAAGGACAAAACTCCATTTGCCTTCTTAATCACCTGTTGCACCTGTAAACCAACTTTTTGCGACTCATGCACTAGCACACCCAGGTCTCTCTGCACAGCAGCATGTTTTAATATTTTATCATTTAAATAATAATCCCTTTTGCTGTTATTCCTCTCAAAATGGATAACCTCACATTTGTCAACATTGTATTCCATCTGCCAGACCCTAGCCCATTCACTTAACCTTTCCAAATCCCACTACAGACTTCTGGTATCCTCTGCACTTTTTGCTTTACCACTCATCTCAGTGTCGTCTGCAAACTTGGACACATTGCACTTGGTCCCCAACTCCAAATCATCTATGTAAATTGTGAGCAATTGTGGGCCCAACACTGATCCCTGAGGGACACCACAAGCTACTGATTGCCAACCAGGGAAACACCCATTAATCCCCATTCTTTGCTTTCTATTAATTAACCAATCCTCTATCCATGCTACTACTTTATCCTTAATGCCATGCATCTTTATCTTATGCAGCAACCTTTTGTGTGGCACCTTGTCAAAAGCTTTCTGGAAATCCAGATATACCACATCCATTGGTTCCCCATTATCTACCGCACTGGTAATGTCCTCAAAAAATTCCACCAAATTATTTAGGCATGACCTGCCCTTTATGAACTCATGCTGCATCTGCCCAATGGGACAATTTCCACCCAGATGCCTCACTATTTCTTCCTTGATGATAGATTCCAGCATCTTCCCTACTACCAAAGTTCAGCTAACTGGCCTATAATTACCCGCTTTCTGCCTACCTCCTTTTTTAAACAGTGGTGTCACGTTTGCTAATTTCCAATCTGCCGGGACCACCCCAGAGTCTAGTGAATTTTGGTAAATTATCACTAGTGCATTTGCAATTTCCCTCGCCATCTCTTTTAGCCCTCTGGGATGCATTCAATCAGGGCCAGTAGACTTGTCTACCTTTAGCCCCATTAGCTTGCCCATCACTATCTCCTTAGTGATAACAATCATCTCAAGGTCCTCACCTGTCATAGCCTCATTTCCATCAGTCACTGGCATGTTATATGTGTCTTCCACTGTGAAGAGCGACCCAAAAAACCTGTTAAGTTCCTCAGCCATTTCCTCATCTCCCATTATTAAATCTCCCTTCTCATCCTCTAAAGGACCACTCTTAGCTACTCTTTTTTCATCATAGTGGAGCCCTTCTCGAAACCCCCCCTCCAAATTTCTCACTGCATCTATGAGGGGATCTCGATACTGGCTGTCCCACTGAGTCAACCAGACTCCTGGAACATCTACTTGCTCCTTTGATTCCCTTCCTTCTCCCAGGATCTGCTGAAATACTGATGATAGAGTGATCCCAAACTCTACTGTTCTTTTCCAGACTCTGCCTGGATTCATGCAGGAGATAGCAGCAGCTCCAATATCAATAAGTCACAAGGCCTGGTATTAGAGCCTTGGGTTTATCCATTTTGGAACATGGATTATTACCTTTGCTGAGGCTGCATGTACCAATATCTAGACCTATTTATACCTGCTCAATTGTAAGAGTCCTTCCTGTTGATTTCTTTTCTTCCCATTTATTTTATTTTATTATTTTTGGTTAGTGGACCCATAATCAGGATGTGCCTTGAAGCAGAAGACTCAGTTAAAACAGCCTGCTTGCCAGGACAGTGTGTTCCCAGATTTTGAGGAGAAACTAGACTCTTTGGTTCTGAGGGTATCTTAGGAACCAGCTATGGAGGGACATGGTTCGGTTGGTTAAATGGCAACCGGTAGGTTGGCCAGCAACAGTGTTCTGCCTGACAACGATCAGTGGTTGGTTACTGCGGGATGCTTCCTTAGAGAACTTGGCAGAAGTATTGAGACCTTGGAAGGGAAAGGAACTCTCTCTCTCTCTCTCTTCCTTGCTGAAGTGAAAGAACTGCTCCTTTATTCCGAAAACATTGAGTGTCTGGCATATCCTTTGATGAAATTATGCTGAGTCTGCAGAGAAAGTAGACAATCTTGTCTGAGAAAGTCATCTCAAGCCTGAAAGGAAGAAGTACCAAAATAAAAGTCTGAATTCCAGAAAGAGATTGGGCGGGATTCTCCATTAGCCGACGCCGAAATCGGGAACGGCGATTTGGCGGAGAATTGGTTCTGAAGGCAAAATGCTGGCAGGCGGCGATTTGACGCCAAATCGCAATGCTCCAGCAGCTTGAAAATGACATCAATGCGTTTCACTCCGCACGTGCCGTAGGCACTGTTTGCATATCATTAGCGGACCCAACACGGCACTCTCCAAGGCCTCCCGATTCACCGCCATGGATGGGCCGAGTTCCTGACGACGTGGTTCACTTGCTTGTGCTTTTATAAATTGTGAAACCTGTGTGCTGGCTGCTGAGGGAGAAAGAGGGGGTACGGAAAGTGTCGAACATCGCCATAGTTTGCTGACAGTTTTGCCGCTGGGCAGGTGCCTTCTGCCAGGGCTGGAGGGAGTAGTGGGGGGTGGCCAGGAGGTGGGCTGTGGGGTCAGGGTGGACGAGCACGGAACCATCGCCGCAGCTGGAAAGGCAGCCATGCAGCTGTGCACACTGGTAACAGCCCACTTTGACCCTGGTGCCACGGGTCATTTAGGTGGCCCCAGGACATATAGGTGTCCCCCCAGGGCGCTTTCCTGGGTGCCCTATGGCCCCAGAAGACCCATCAGCTGTATGGGCCTGCTGCACCACAACCAGTGCCATCTTTTTGGCTGGGATAAGTGTGGGTGGGTAATGTAATGTGTATGTGCGACTGCAGCTTGTCAGCCTCCCAAGTGTCGATCATGGACCCGGCGTATCCTGCACCATTTTTCAGTGGAATCGAGGGTGTTCCACATGGTACCCTGGTGCTAGCCCCTCAATGGTAGTGGAATCGCCCAGGTACAACGTCGTTTTTTCTGTCGTACAAATCCAGGGATTCTCCGTTGGCGTCAACACTTCGCTGGATTCTCCGATTTTGAGGCTGTGACCGGAGGAAGTGTCTACTTTTACAATGAAAAAGTCGGTGGCACTCCTGCACTGATGCTCCGTCCGGTGGGGGACTAGCAGCGGCGCCGGATAATAAGCCCGGCATTCCTGACATAAATGGGCGGAGAACTGTCGGGTCCGTGGCCTGACAGTGGAACGGTCAGGGAATGGGAAAAGCAAGGAGGAGAATGGGGGGCGGAAGGGGAATGAGGAGGGAAAGAAATGTGGGGGGTAAGAACGGAGGATGGAGAGGGGTGGGGGTCGAGAGGGGAATAGGCGGAAGGAGGGGAATGAGTTGGGGAGGGAGGGAAATGAGGGAAGAGGGTGAGCTGATGGACAAAGCCTCATCCTATGAGAATCTGGTGAAGATGAGAACCCCTTATCCCCCAAAGAGCCAGTCAATCATCCTGGGGTGGTCGTCGAAAAATGCCGGGATTTCCAAGTGTCCCAGGTTGTAGCAGTCATACATGATCCCTGGGAGGTGTGCATACATGTGCATGATCCAGAGGCGGTGGTTGCATACAATCTGAATATTCAGGGAGTGGAACCCCTTCCTGTTGATGAAGGGCAGTCCCTGATGCCCCAGTGCATGCAAGGCGACATGCAATCCATCAATTGCCTCCTGGAACTGGAGCATCCCGGTGTTGGCGGAGTATCCTGCAGCCCGGGCATCTTGGTGGGCCTGGTCAAGCTCAAAGTTGATATAATCTGAACCCTGGGCATATAGGGCATCCTTGACCTCACTGATGCCCTTGTGGGCTGCAGCTTGTCGCACAAGTGGGGAGGCAGAGGCGTAGTGGTATTGCCACTGGATTAGTAATCCAGGGACCCAGAGGCATGCTCTGGGGAACCGGGTTCAAATCCTGCCACAGCAGATAGTGAAATTTGAATTGAATAAATAAATCTGGAATTAAAACTCTAAAGGTGACCACAAAACCATTGTCGATTGTCATAAAAACCCATCCGGTTCATGAATGTTCTTTAGGGAGGGAAATCTGTCGTCCTTACCTGGTCTGGCCTACATGTGACTCCAGGGCGGGATTCTCCCACCCCCCGCCGGGTCGGAGAATCGCCGGGGGGCGGCGTGAATCCCGCCCCTGCCGGCTGCCGAATTCTCTGGCGCCGGGGATTTGGCGGGGGCGGGAATCGTGCCGCGATGGTCGGGGGCCGTTGGCAGCAGCCTCCCCCGGCAATGCTCCGGCCCCCGATGGGCCGAGTGGCTGCCCGTTTTCGGCCGGTCTCGCCAGTGTATGTTACGACAGGTACTTACCGGCGGGACCTGGCTCCGTGGGCGGCCTCCAGGGTCCTCGGGGGGGGGCGCGGGGGGATCTGGCCCCGGGGGGTGCCCACATGGTGGCCTGGCCTGCAATCGGAGCCCACCGATCCACGGGTGGGCCTTTGCCGTGGGAGCACTCTATTCCTCCATACTGGCCGCTGTAACAGTATGCGATGGCCGACGCGGAGATGAACCCCCCTGCACATGCACTGGGATGACACCAGCAGATGCTGGTGCTCCCGTGCATGCGGCAACTCGCGCTGGCCAGCGGAGGCCTTTCGGCGCCAGTTGGCGTGATGCCAAGCCCCTTCCACGCCGTCCGGCGCGACGCAAAGCACTCTGGCGCCAGCCTAGCCCCTGAAGGTGCGGAGGATTCGGGGCGGCCCGATGCTGGAGTGGTTCACGCCATTCCTTCGCGCCGGAGTTGCCCGCCCCGCCGGTTTTCGAAAAATCCCGCCCCAGATATTCATCAATGCGGTGAACTCTTAAATGTCCTCAGGGATGGCGATAAAGCCAGCGATGCCCACATTCCATGAACAAATTTTTTAAAAGTTCCTGCTTGAGCCCTGGAATGAACTGGTTGCATTAAGATTCAGGGCTGCGTCGACCATCTTGGCCACCGGGAGCAGGTGTCCTCCTCCTGCACGGGGTGCCAAGTCCTCGAGGACACACTGTTTCTTTGTTGAGACAGAGTCTCCTGTGGCACATGCTGCCTGTCATCTCCTTGAAAGACCAACAACACCTGTACACCTTGGGGGATCGCTGGCATCGCCCTCTGTGTTCCTCCTTGGCCTTATGGGCAGCTGGGCCTTCAGGGTGTGTGGCGGCCCCTAAAAATGGGGGCCACCTACAGCCTGGCATCTGGCCACCTGGGTTTCCACCAGCACTGTGGGGGTAGCCTCTGTGGGACCAACATAATCTGCCATTTTGTTACATCTGTGAGGAATTGAAGAAGGAAAGAGACCGACAATCAGTTAGGGCTTCCACCCCGGGACCCTCAAATCACCCACACCGCCCCCAGCCTTATGTGTCCCTCCTTCTCTCAGAGAGCCATCCACTGAGCCAGTTGTGCTGGAGAATCCTGCACTGCACACTTACCATGAGAAGCCACTTGAGAGCTGTGGAGTGCTCGCACAACAAGGTCAATTCCTTATTTGCAATAACCTTCAGCTGTGAAGCTAGAGGTTGCTCACAGTCAAACAGAGTTAAAGTGACCTTCAGCATATAACCAGGAAGTCCTGGAAGATTTTGGTAAGCCAGACAGGCAGCAGCTGTAGTTGCCCTTGTTATGTGTATCCACAATATTTAACAGGTTTGTTTCAAATACTAGCTTTCGGAGCACTGCTCCTTCCTCAGGTGAATGAAGAGGTATGTTCCAGAAACATATATATAGACAAAGTCAAGGATGCAAGACAATGCTTAGAATGCAAGCATTTGCAGGTAATTATGTCTTTACAGATCCAGAGATAGGGGTAACCAGGGGTGCCAGATCATCGACGTGGATACCACCATTACACGCGAGAACACCACCCACCAGGTACGCGGTACATACTCGTGCGACTCGGCCAACGTTGTCTACCTCATACGCTGCAGGAAAGGATGTCCCGAAGAGTTGTACATTGGCGAGACCATGCAGACGCTGCGACAACGAATGAACGGACATCGCATGACAATCACCAGGCAGGAATGTTCCCTTCCATCAGGGAACACTTCAGCAGTCGAGGGCATTCAGCCTCTGATCTCCGGATAAGCGTTCTCCAAGGCGGCCTTCAGGACGCGCGACAACGCAGAATCACCGAGCAGAAACTTATAGCCAAGTTATGCACACATGAGTCCAGCCTCAACCGGGACGTGGGATTCATGTTGCATTACATTGATCCCCGGCCATCTGGCCAGGGCTTGCGAAATCCTACCAACTGTCCTGGCTTGAGACAATTCACACCTCTTTCACCTGGGGTTACCCCTATCTCTGGATCTGTAAAGACTTAATTACCTGCAAATGCTCACATTCTAAGCATTGCCTTGCATCTTTGAATTTGTCTATATATATGTTTCTGGAACCCACCTCTTCATTCACCTGAGGAAGGAGCAGTGCTCCGAAAGCTAGTGTTTGAAACAAACCTGTTGGACTTTAACCTGGTGTTGTAAGACTTCTTACTGTGCTCACCCCAGTCCAACGCCAGCATCACCACATCACAATATTTAAAGATGGCTTGAAGGCCTCACAGACAAAAAGCCTCTCATCTCCCACCCTGCCGAGGGTCAACCCTGATCTCAAACACTTCAGCTCCCCAACCAAGCCCAATCCCCTTGAGTGGTTACCCCCCCCCCCCCCTCCCTGAGCACTGGGGCAGCAGGTCCAGTGCCCTTGAGCTGCATAGCCAAAAATGGAAATGGTTACTCGCCTCCTCAGTTCCCCTCAACAGCCTTTGCAACAGCTTCACATTTTAAAAAGGAGTGCTAAACGATGCCCGTGTGATTTCTCGCTGGGTGGCCGGTTAATTCCCGGGAAGCTGTTACATTCGAGTTCAATCTTGCTAATGAGATGGAAATGAAGGCAAATTAGGTTTAATGGGATGCTCGCCATTTTAGATGAGGTGGGAACTCACCATCGGGAGCGGGTCAGTTAGACAGCAAACTGATTCATGTCAGGTGCGGATCTCGATTTTGCTGTTTCTCGCCATCTTCCAGCTGGGTTGTGCACATGGAACGAGGGGGCAGAAATCCAGCCACTGCTTTAGGGCTCAACAATAAGAGTAATGGCCATTGACTGTGTAGCGCACAAAGACTCCGTGATACGAATAGCGTGAAGTCGATGAGGCTTTATTAAGCGTGTCTGTTCCCCCGCAGCTTGATAGTAAACTTGCCTGCGGGGGAAGACTCCGGCTTCTTATACTCCGCCTTCAGGGTGGAGCTTGAGGTCATCGGCCAACCAGGACCCGGGATCTGTCAGCCAATGACATTAGGGCTTCCAGTCCCACATGACCCCCAATACATACTACCACATTCACCCCTTGTCAAAAATGAACCCGGCGGGGTGATGCTTCGTATGGTGGTAAGGGTTTACAGGGCTGGTCCTGGGAGGACAAAACATTCACATGGCAATACAGTATTGGACAATTTCGTCCTGTTGCAACTATTTACAGAGGGTATAGGAAGAAAAGCAAAATGTTCTTGTGAACAGTCCATATTTGTTTTACATCGACGCCACGAGTCGGTCGGGCGGTCTGGTCGTCCGTGTCGATCGCCTCGGCCCCGGCGGTGGTGGTGGTGCTTGTACCAGTGTTGTCGCCTCCAGGAGCCGTACGGTTTCAGCTCGGGCTTGATTTTTGATCGGTGCTGAGGGGAGGGGAACCGATCCTCCTGGGAAGGGGGCGGTCGCGGGGTGCGGCGGTGGCAGGAAGTGGGGGGGAGTTGGGTTGATGGTGTCGGGGGGGGTGTGCGTGTTGCCGGCGGGCGCCAGATCCCGCAGGGAGACCGTGTCCTGTCGGCCGTCGGGGTACTCCACGTAGGCGTACTGGGGGTTCGCGTGGAGGAGGTGAACCCTTTCGACCAACGGGTCCGCCTTATGTGCCCGCACATGCTTTCGGAGCAGGATGGGCCCTGGGGCCGCCAGCCAGGTCGGCAGCGATGTTCCAGAGGAGGACCTCCTAGGGAAGACAAGGAGACGCTCATGAGGCGTTTGATTAGTACTCGTACATAATAACGACCGGATGGAATGGAGAGCGTCCGGGAGGACCTCCTGCCACCGTGAAACTGGGAGATCCCTGGACCGTAGGGCCAGTAGGACGGCCTTCCAGACCGTGCCGTACTCCCTTTCTACTTGCCCGTTCCCCCGGGGGTTGTAGCTGGTCGTCCTGCTTGAGGCGATGCCCTTGCTGAGCAGGAACTGGCGCAGCTCGTCACTCATGAAAGAGGACCCCCTGTCGCTGTGGACATATGCGGGGTAACCGAACAGTGTGAAGATGCTGTTCAGGGCTTTAATGACTGTGGCCGCGGTCATGTCAGAACAGGGAATGGCAAAAGGGAAGCGGGAGTATTCGTCCACTACATTAAGAAAATATGCGTTGCGGTCGGTGGAGGGGAGGGGCCCTTTGAAATCGAGACTGAGGCGTTCAAAGGGGCGGGAAGCCTTAATCAGGTGCGCTCCATCTGGCCTGAAAAAATGTGGCTTGCATTCCGCGCAGATGTGGCAGTCCCTTGTGACTGTGCGGACCTCCTCTAAAGAGTATGGGAGATTGCGGGACTTGATGAAGTGGTAAAACCGAGTGACCCCCGGGTGGCAGAGGTCCTCGTGGAGGGTTTGGAGGTGGTTAATTTGTGCGTTGGCACATGTGCCGCGGGATAGGGCATCGGACGGCTCGTTCAGCTTTCCGGGACGATACAAAATCTCATAGTTGAATGTGGAGAGCTCGATCCTCCACCTTAAGATTTTGTCGTTTTTGATTTTGCCCCGCTGTGCACTATCGAACATGAAGGCTACCGACCGTTGGTCGGTGAGGAGAGTGAATTTCCTGCCGGCCAGGTAATGCCTCCAATGTCGCACAGCTTCCACTATGGCTTGGGCTTCCTTTTCTACTGAAGAGTGGCGGATTTCTGAGGCGTGGAAGGTCCGGGAGAAAAAGGCCACGGGGCTGCCCGCTTGGTTAAGGGTGGCCGCTAGAGCTACGTCGGAGGCGTCGCTCTCGACCTGGAAGGGGAGGGACTCGTCGATGGCGCGCATCGTGGCCTTTGCGATATCCGCTTTGATGCGGCTGAAGGCCTGGAAAGCCTCTGTCAACAGAGGGAAGGTCGTGGTCTGTATTAGGGGGCGGGCCTTGTCTGCGTACTGGGGGACCCACTGGGCGTAGTACGAAAAGAACCTCAAGCAGCGTTTCAGGACTTTTGGGCAGTGCGGGAGGGGAAATTCCATGAGTGCGCGCATACGTTCGGGGTCGGGGCCTATTATCCCATTGCGCACTACGTAGCCCAGAATGGCTAGCTGGTCGGTGCTAAAAACGCACTTGTCCTCGTTGTACGTGAGGTTCAAGGCTTTGGCGGTCTGGAGGAATTTTTGGAGGTTGGCGTCGTGGTCCTGTTGATCGTGGCCGCAGATGGTTACATTGTCGAGATACGGGAACGTGGCCCGCAACCCATGTTGATCAACCATTCGGTCCATCTCCCGTTGGAAGACCGAGACCCCGTTTGTGACGACAAAAGGGACCCGTAGGAAATGGTATAATCGCCCGTCTGCCTCGAAGGCTGTGTACTTGCGATCACTTGGGCGGATGGGGAGCTGATGGTAGGCGGACTTGAGGTCCACGGTGGAGAAGACTTTATATTGGGCAATCCGATTGACCATGTCGGATATGCGGGGGAGAGGGTACGCGTCTAGTTGTGTGTACCTGTTGATGGTCTGGCTATAGTCAATGACCATCCTTTGTTTCTCCCCTGTCTTCACTACTACCACCTGCGCTCTCCAGGGACTATTGCTGGCCTGGATTATGCCCTCCTTTAGTAGCCGCTGGACTTCGGACCGAACGAAGGTCCGGTCCTGGGCACTGTACCGTCTGCTCCTAGTGGCGACGGGTTTGCAATCCGGGGTGAGGTTCGCAAACAAGGACGGGGGTTGCACCTTGAGGGTTGCGAGGCTGCAGATAGTGAGTGGGGGTATGGGGCCGCCGAATTTGAACGTAAGGCTCTGTAGATTGCATTGGAAATCTAATCCCAGCAAGGTGGGGGCACAGAGTTGGGGAAGGACGTTTAGTTTGTAGTTTTTGAACTCCCTCCCCTGCACCGTTAGGGTAACTATGCAGAACCCCTGGATCTGTACGGAGTGGGATCCTGCAGCTAGGCAAATCTTTTGTGCGCTGGGATAGGTGGTCAAGGAACAGCGTCTTACCGTGTCGGGGTGTATAAAGCTCTCCGTGCTCCCGGAGTCGACTAGGCATGGCGTCTCGTGGCCGTTTATTAGTACCGTTGTCGTCGTCGTCTGGAGTGTCCGGGGCCGAGCTTGATCGAGCGTAATCGAAGCGAGCCGTGGTTGTAGTAGTGGAGTGGGGTCCGTTGTTGCCGTCCAAGGTAGCGTCGGGGATGAACAAAATGGCCGCCCCCATACATCGCACGTGACTGGGGGGTCACAAGATGGCGGCGGGGGTGGACAAAATGGCCGCCCCATGCGTCGTACAGGTCTGGGGCGGTCCAAGATGGCGGCGCCCCTCCTCCCCTCGTGGTGGCCGGGACCCAAAATGGTGGCGTCTGCGGGTCGCACATCGGCGCCCCTCCTCCCCTCGTGGTGGCCGGGACCCAAAATGGCGGCGTCTGCGGGTCGCACATGGTGTGCTGGGGGGGCTGGGGAGCGCTAGGGCCGCGAGCGCTAGGACCGCGAGCGCTAGGACCGTGCGGAGCTCCCTCACCGGGGACAGCGGTGGTCGGGGCCCAAGTAGGTGGCGCCGGCGGGTCAGGCGTGGGGCGCGGGGTGGGGGTTAGGGTGGCGTTAGGGACGCGGAAAACTCCCTCCTCTCCGTGGAGAGTGTTGGCCGGGACCCAAAGCGGTAGCGCCGGCGGCGGGTCATACATGGGCTGCGGGGAGGGGGGTTGGGGAGCTTAGGCGGCGTGCAGGGCTCCCAGTTCTCCCGGGACCGCGGTGGTTGGGACCCAGAGCGGCTGCGCCTGCGGGTCGTGCATGGCGTGCTGGGGGGGTTGGGGCGCCTAAACTGCTTGCAGGGCTCCCTGTGCTCTCGGGACGGCGGCGACCTCGCGGGACCGGCACACAACCGCATAATGGCCCTTTTTCCCGCAGCTTTTGCAGATAGCTGCGCGGGCCGGGCAGCGCTGTCGGGGGTGTTTCGCCTGGCTGCAGAAATAACAGCGGGCGCCCCCGGTGCGACTCGGCGTTTGGACCGACAAGCCTGTGGGGTGTCTGGGGGGCGGTAGGGGGTTTGCCGCGACGGGTACGTACGGGGCCCAATGGGTTGCCGCGCGGTCGGGGCCGTAGGCGCGGGTATTACGCGCGGCCACGTCTAGGGAGGCTGCTAGGGCCCATGCCTCTGAGAGTCCTAGCGACTCTTTTTCTAGAAGTCTTTGGCGGATTTGGGAGGATTGCATACCTGCCACAAAAGCATCGCGCATTAACATGTCCGTGTGTTCGTTTGCGTTCACCGACGGGCAGCTGCAGGCTCGTCCCAAAATCAGCAGCGCGGCGTAGAACTCATCCATCGATTCTCCGGGAGCTTGCCGTCTCGTCGCGAGCTGGTAGCGAGCGTAGATTTGGTTAACAGGGCGGACATAGAGACTTTTCAGTGCTGCGAACGCCGTCTGGAAATCGTCCGAGTCTTCGATGAGGGAGAAAATCTCCGTGCTCACCCTCGAGTGCAGGACCTGCAGTTTTTGGTCTTCTGAGACTCGGCCGGTGGTCGTTCTGAGGTAGGCCTCGAAGCAAGTCTGCCAGTGCTTGAAGGCTGCTGCCGCGTTCACTGCGTGGGGGCTGATCCTCAGGCATTCCGGAATGATCCTGAGCTCCATAGTCCTTTTTAGGCACGCTTAATAAATTGTAGCGCACAAAGACTCCGTGAGACGAATAGCGTGAAGTCGATGAGGCTTTATTAAGCGTGTCTGTTCCCCCGCAGCTCGATAGTAAACTGGCCTGCGGGGGAAGACTCCGGCTTCTTATACTCCGCCTTCAGGGCGGAGCTTGAGGTCAATGGCCAACCAGGACCCGGGATCTGTCAGCCAATGACATTAGGGCTTCCAGTCCCACATGACCCCCAATACATACTACCACAGACTGCCTTCAGCCAGAAGGCCTCCAGAGCTGGGAGCATTACTGACCGAGGTGTTATGACTGGGCTAGGAGGAGTGAACTGATTCATCTCTTTGCTGCACTCCTGAGTTGGTTATAACAGAGTTTGAATTTAAAAAGGAGGTGGTATTGCCAATTTAATATACATATGTATACTTAATCTTGTAAAGCTCAGTGCAAGAAATAAGCAAACCAGGACCCTTGATTTAGCAAGTAAATAATTAAGTTTACTGCTAAAACTTACACAGGCAAAGGTGCAGAAATGGTTAACAAAAGGTTTAAAATATACAAATATGTCCAACTGCACACTCGTACAAAATAACACACATAACCACAGTGCCCACCACTCCCTAGCCCTACACCCACCCACACACATGCAAAAAAGAAATAAAACTCTGGAGATTATCAGATCTTAAAATTAGACCAAGCAAAAATTGAAGTCCTAAGAAAGATAATCGTCGAAAACATCTAACCTTCTCATGGCTGGGCTGCTCCACTCCCCCTGAAAGTGAATGGGATTTTGGCTGGAATGCCAAATTCTCCATTCTCACTTGCAGCAGTGTAGCAATGAATGGGAGCGGAGAATCCCGCCCATTAACAGATTATCCAGATGCTTGTTTACAGCTGGACGGTCTCTTTCCACCGTAGCTGTTGGTTCTTGGGTTTCTCACTGGAGCAGTCATGCCTGAGTGATTCTCGTTTCTCTTGAAGACAGTGGTGTTGATTCAGAATCCAGCTTGGTTTGCAGCAATGAGGTATTCTGTTGGGTTTACGAATCATAAACAGCTCAGCTTTGATGAGAAGCGTTTCAGAGAAAGAGAGGGAGGTAAGGCTGTTGTTCCATTTATCCTCCTCAAGGCAGTCTTTCTCACTGTTCAGTTCCAGTATATTACATTCAGGAGCTGAATCACTTGACCTTTCTATAGTTTCAATCTGGGCTTATTTTAGCCACTGATCCCAGAGCTGTGTGGACTCTGGGCGCAATTCTTCCAATTGGTGACTAAATGCTTCTGCCTGCGGGAAATCCAGAATAGTTCCCGTTGGTGTTGGGAGTGACCTCAATGTGTCATTCCATGGAACTTAGAAGTTTTTTTTACCCTCAAACAGGTTTTCAGTGCCGTTCAATGCACACTTCGGAAACTGTGTTGGAACTGCGGTGGGGGGGGGGGGGGGTTATCTAATATCTCTGACAGGTCCCGCACCTCAGAGACTGATGTGTCAGGCAGGTGAATCGAGTGTTCTGCCCATCAGTTACATGCAAAACAACTCTAATGTGCTATTTGCATGTTCCCGTGGTGTTGGGGTCTTATGCTCAACGGGTACTTCAGTAGTTCCTCAGGGTAATGCCCGAGGCCCAATTATCTCCAGTTGCATCATAATGACCCTCCCCTTCATCATAAGATCAGAAACCTGTGATTTTGCTGATGACTGCACAATATTCAGCACTATTTGTAGCTCCTCAGCTACTGAAACAGTCTGTAACCATATGCAGCAAGACCTGGACAACTTTAATTTTCAGCTGATAAGTGACAAGCAACATTTTAATTTTATTGTATTAATTTGCAGGATGTGGGTGTCGCTGGATAGACCAGCATTTATTGCCCATCCCTAGCTACCCTTGAGAAGGTGGTGATGAACTGCCTTCCTGAACCACTGCAGTATCTGATCCATTGGCTTTGAGGACCTGGACGATCGCCCAGTGGCCCGGGTTCGAAAATCCCCTCCACTGTTCCTTCACTATTGGTGGATCAAAATGGTGGCACTCCCTTTCTAACAAAATGGTGGGTGTACCTACACCACATGGACTGCAAAGTTGTAGAAAGGGAGCTCACTGCCAGCTTCTTGAGGGCAATTAAGGGTGGACAATAGATGCATCAGTGATGCCTGCATACCGTGAATGAGTAAAAATAAATACACCTAAAAAGCTCAGTGATCAGTTGGAATTAAAGCCTTTACTCATCCACTTAACATTTCAGTTTATTAAATTGATGATTCAACACATTACTGGAATCTGTGTTCCTGAATTTCACAGAATCACAGAAGTTTATAGAGCAGGAAGGAACCATTGGGCCATTGTGTCAGTACTGACTCTTTCACAGACTCTCCATTTTATCCTCACTCCCTTCCAGTTTCCTCAGAGTTCTGCAAATTGTTCAACTTCAAATATTTACCCAGCTGCTTTTTGAGAATTGCTATTGGGTAGGCTTCCCTTTCAAGCATTGCATTCCAAATAACAACTTATTTCTTTCAAAAGAATCCACTGTATCTGGCAAAGAATAATTAATGGAACAATATAGTCCAACCCCCAAGAATGAGTGTGCTGGGTTGGGAGGGAAGTTAAATATTAAACATTTCAAACTCCACTCTAATTTGCCAATTTCTGGTTTTGATGGAGATGGGATGGGGTTAGGCAATCAATCCATTATCCAGAGATAGGTCAGTGGTTAACAGATTTTTCGAAGGCTGTCATCCTCTGTGTGAACAATGGGTGAAATTCTCCACTGCTGCTCCAGGAGCTGGGTTCCAGATTGGGCAGAGAATCGGACGTCAGAGATATAATAATAATAATCTTTATTAGTGTCACAAGTAGGCTTACATTTACACTGCAATGAAGCTACTGTGAAAAGCCCCTAATCGCCACATTCCGCCGCCTGTTTGGGTACACTGAGGGAGAATTCAGAATGTCCAAATTACCTAACAGCATGGACGAAATTCTCCTACCCGCCCCGCCACATTTCTGCGCCGACCGGCCGGCGGGAGTCTCCGTAACACCGGCCGGTCAATGGGGTTTCCCATTGTGGGGCACCCCCACGCCGTCGGGAAACCCCCGAGCGCCGGCAGAACGGAGACTCCCGCCGGCGGAGAATGACGCCCCATGTCTTTCGGGACTTGTGGGAGGAAACTGGAGCACCCGGAGGAAACCCACGCAGACACTGGGAGAATGTGCAGACTGCGCCCAGACAGTGACCCATGCCGGGAATCGAACCCGGGTCCCTGGCACCGTGAAGTAACAGTGTTAACCACTGTGCTACTGTGTTGCCCTCAATAATAAACGGGATTGATATCTGATGCTCCGGCCCCCCGCTAGCAGCGATATTGGGGTTCTCGCCTGTGCGCCAGTGGGACGATACAAATGCTAGCGAATCGGGCACCATAATGTCCGGGCCCTCATGATTCTCTGGTCCTCCTGGCTGAAAATCACGTGGGCGCGGATTACAACAGATATGGACAAACGTGACGCTAATGTGGTGGACCTTGCCATGGTTCAGTAACTCTGAAGTGCTGTGCCACAATGATTAGAAACATCAATACATTAAAAGATGAATGAAGCAAGGTTGACAGCTATGCGTTTGTGGAAGCTGTGAATCATAGCCCACTAAGGGAAATGAATGAATGGCTTGCAGCTTCAGGATCTGAGGGGTTTAAACACAGGTCTCTGGTTTCTCTTTCCAGAAATTGACTCGTGCTGCTTCCTCTGTCTGAGCCAGCAGATGTATTTCCCAGGTGAGTGTTACAACGGTAAGTTTTATTCACTGCCTCTGTCTGGACTGCTTAATGGGCTGCACGATAGCACAGTGGGTGGCACGGTAGCACAGTGGTTAGCATTGTTGCTTCATAGCGCCAGGCTCCCAGGTTTGATTCCCGCCTTGGGTCACTGCCTGTGTGGAAGTCTGCATGTTCTCCCTGTGTCTGTGTGGGTTTCGTCCGAGCACACCGGTTTCCTCCCACAAGTCCCAAAAGACATGCTGTTAGGTAATTTGGACATTCTGAATTCCCCCTCTGTGTACCCGAACAGACACCGGAATGTGACGACTAGGACCTTTTCAATGTAAGCCTACTGAGACAATAAAGATTATTTTTTAAAATTATTAAATTATAACTTCTAGAACAGGGATCTCTCTTCTGGGGGGTTGCTGACATGTCTCTCTTTTTTAGGGGGCTTCTTGACAGATTTCTCTTTTCTGGGGGGGCTTCGTGACAGGATGTCTGTGAGGGGTCCCCCAATTTAGGGGGTCTCTGTGAGGGAGAGCTGGTCAGGTCACCCCCTTACTTGGGAGAAGGGAGTGAGCCCATAAAATCTGAGGGTGGGGGGGGCCGATGTGCGATTCATGGGTGGGGGCAGTGGGGGCCGATTTGCGATGCACAAAGGTGGCCAGCTGCGGGACCTCACCATCGGGACGCCCACTCAAAATGGCAGCTCGATAGCAGGATTCCCTCGGAAATCGCTTGCAATCCTCACCATGCATAAATTTGGATAGCTGAATATTGGGAATCCCAGCAGGTGCGCAAATCAGTAGCAACTCAAATTGGACGGAAGAACATAGGGCATGATTCTCCAGCCTCGTTGCACTCTCGCTTGAGTGAGACGAGGCCGGTGAGTAGCAATAGAGGCAAAAGCGAGAACTGCGCTGGCCGCCAAACCATTTGCGAAACAACCGGCCAGCTCGTCGAGATGAAATCGGGATCTCGCCACGGTGTGGCGTGAAAACAATTATCACCACTTAAGCCCTATTTCTGAGCAATTAAAGAGAGCCACCTCATATCCAATGGCCTCCCATGATTCAGTGGCCTCCCCAGCAAGTGGTCATGCTGACGCCAATTAGTACTCCTTTCTAAACATGTGAACTTGGCGGATACGCTACTGCAGGCAGCTAAGGAGGTGAGTGGTTATCTTCGTTCACAGGCCGGGGGGGGGGGACTGGACATACCTCCCCTGCAATTGGGGGGAGGGGTGATGCAACCGTGGGGGTGCAACCCCGTTTGCCCCGTTTGGGGGTGGGCCACCATGGGGGCTGGGGGTCTCGGGGGTAGGGGGGAGTGGACGTGTGCACATCTGCCATGCCAACCCCTGTACCATGTGTTCCCGTACTGGGGGCAACCTTAGCCTGTCCGCCCCACTGACCACCCATAACTCCCAATGATCACGGACGCCTCTGGCTTGCCACTGACCTTGAAGTAAAGAGAGAGCTTGTTTAATGCTGGGGTGATGGTGGTGTGAGAGGAAATCAGAATTTCACTTGCAAGGAGTGAAGATTTCATCTTGGTGTGGGGCAGTGGTGTAGCAGCATTCTCCAATGTTGGTGAAAAGGACAGATCATGTGGTGCAGTGAATGGAAGACACACAAAAAGAATACATTAAAACTATAGTGACTGCAGACTTCCGAGGAGAGTAGGTCGCACATTTGATAGCTCCCGTCTGTAACGGACTTTTGGACCTTTTTCTCCCGTTTTTTTCTGGATTTTATGAGATAAATCGGTAAAGAGTGAAACAGTAAGGAGAAATCCCCCTCTGGTGTATGGAGAATTGGACCAGAAGTGGCCGTGTGAGGGGCAGCATGGTAGCATTGTGGATAGCACAATTGCTTCACAGCTCCAGGGTCCCAGGTTCGACTCCCGGCTTGGGGCACAGTCTGTGCGGAATCTGCATATTCTCCCCGTGTGTGCGTGGGTTTCCTCCGGGTGCTCAGGTTTCCTCCCACAGTCCAAAGATGTGCAGGTTAGGTGAATTGGCCATGCTAAATTGCCCCTTAGTGTCCAAAATTTCCCTTAGTGTTGGGTGAGGTTACTGGGTTATGGGGATAGGGTGGAGGTGTGGACCTTGGGTAGGGTGCTCTTTCCAAGAGCCGGTGCAGACTCGATGGGCCGAATGGCCTCCTTCTGCACTGTAAATTCTATGACTATGACTATGACAACAGCTTGGCTTGCGATATGTCACTGTTCCTTCATCAGCACTGGGCCAGAATCCGCAAACACCCTCTCTAACAGCACTATGGGAGTAGTTCAATCAATCGGCAAGGGTTCAAAAAGGTGTCCCCAATTCTGAAGGGCCATTAGGAATAATAACAATAATTGCTGACCTTGCTTGAAAGCCACATTCCATGAATGAACTTTTTTAAAAAACTGCTCTGCTCCAGTTGCTCCCATAGTGTGCAGCTCCTCCCATACTACGTTGTTTCATAGTGTACTGCTCCAACTGTTCACTATATGTTGTTTCAGTCTGCGCACTGCATTTCTTGCTGCCAGACTCGCCTCAGGTAAATTTTGCAGATAACCTTGCCATCATTGTCAATCTCATGGGTGCAGTCCCCCATTATAGAGCACGATATGTTAGTTGAATCAATGCCTGCTTCTAAGCAGCAGCCAATAGTGTAGAAATTTATAGCAGCAATTACCCCCACAGGTGCTAGTAACATGGCATCTTTTTAAATAATGATTGCAGGTCAGAATTTAGGTCTTGATATATATCAGTGGACGTGTCTCTGCTGAGGTGCAAACAATACAGACACTGCTGCTCTGTCAATGACAAGTAGTTTATTTTTGGCCTGTTAGTTCTTGAAAGGATAATTTGTCCTTCTTTTGAATTATCTTCTTCCTGCATCTGTCTCTAGCTGAAAAACAGTAACAACTAAGCAGAGACTTCATTGAAATGACATTTCTAAGTGTAATTCCGTAGCTGGAGGAATCAGTGTCCATTAGTGGTATTTACGTTGATTTGAGTTTCCTCAATGAGCCAATTGGTAAATATACTAACGACTACGCGGAACTCAACCTTAGTGCCAGGTTTCAGGGTATGATCTCCACTGAGTTTGCTGGTCTGTGTGAAAGCTTATTATGAAGCCCGGAATGTCCTTGTGGAATCGTCCTGACCTCCTGCCATAATCTCAGCAGGTGATCAACAGAAACCCCAGAGAAATGGCATAAATTACTGAAGGACCAGATTTGGCCATGATGCCACTTCATTGAATACCTTGTCAACACACATGGCTCAGGCTCCAGAATGAAAAATGGCCACTTAGAGGGCATGCGGGAGTGCACTTAGAACCAACAGAATTGTGACCCAGCATGACTCAATACTTTCAGGAAAGAAGGGGAGAAACTCGGTCGTAAATTGCAGCACAAGTGGAATATCGAGAATATATCTATGATATATTTAATCAACGGACAGAATCCCTTTAACAACACATGGAAAATCTCAGTGCTCTATTGGTGTTACTTCATTGGACATGAGTCAATAAGGTTTCCAATCGCGATGCCAGCAAAGAACCACCAGTAAAATGGGAGCAGCCCTTAGGATCTTCTTAGACAATGTCGGACTTAACAAAGTTATCCATCTCCACATTAACTGTTATCCTTGCAGGACAGTGGTTAGTCTGATTGCAGTGAAGGAGAGTTTGTTGGGGCTAGGTTTTCGCTCCAGAGTCAGCAGCACAGAGCGGGACAGTTCCTGACTCCGCAACCTGACTGGGAAGGAAGTTCCCCGAAAGGTCAGATTTTTGTTCTAGGGTTGGAGGTTGGCGGTAGTGCTGGGCGGGTGCTAACTGAAATCTGGCCCGATGCCCCCAGAAAAGGTTTAGAGACAGCCACAGGGGCTACTGGCTGCTGAGGCAAGCTGGTTTAAAGGTGATCAGGGACTTCATCCCAGTTGTACAAAGTGCAATAAAAATCCAAAACAGCCCTCACCCTTCTCACTCTCTCACCCACACACACTCCCCATGCCCATGCATGCAAACCTATGCGGCCTCATGCTGCCTCATGAGACCCATATACCTTCATATCTTCCATGCCAACTTTTGTGTGAGCCATGAAGAATCCAGCCAACGTCAAACAGAAAGTAACATTATTTACAACAATATGTACAGAGCAGCAGTAATTCACCACTGCTTCCTTCTGTACTGGTGCCACACTGGCCAGCTCTATTTATACAGCTGCAACAACCAGAGATTGCCTTGCCCCCCCCCCCCCCCCCTCATTGGGGGAGCTCATATTCACCAAGAGTCATGGGGTAACCAATTGTTCACAGTCAATAGGATCCGGGCAGGTTATAACACCAACCTATGCATTTCTACCTACCCCATTGCCCCACATACCCTCCATATCAACTTAGAGGCAACTGAAAACCCCACCATCTACCTTCTTTTGTTTTACACCTTCCATGCCAACTCAACCATTTTCCACCATGGGCAGAACCCAGGAGCCAAGGTTAGATAAAATTAAATCAAGGTCTAAATATTTATTACAGACTTCACTATATTTTAAAAACAATACTGTCATTGAGAAAACCTACATAAATACATTCAAGTACTTAATCTCATATAAAAACAAACATTTGTATTCATTGCCCCACATCAAAGGCAGTGGCTGGAATTTTCATCCATTCATGTCGGCATGATCTTCTGGCCCCATTGATGGTGCACCCCTGCCATGGGTTTCCTGGTAGCAAAGGGTGCATTCAACAGGAAACCCCTTTGTCAACAGTGGGACCAGAAAGTCCAGCTATTTGGATTTCATGGAGGGATCTCTTTATAATCAAACTGTGAACTTCACAGAATAACAAAGTTACAACAAAGAAGGAGGCCATTCAGCTCATCGTATCTGCAATTTTAGATGGGCTGCCGCCTCTCTGAACCATGAATGTGTAAAATAACCCCCAACCCCATTGTCCACTCCTGGCAAAAATTGTGGGTGGAGTGTTTTGGGATTGGACTTTTGGACTACAGCGTCATTTTGGCTAAGGTCCGGACCCCCTCTGACTTTATGAAAGTTCAGGCCTTGACTTTCGTATCTTAACTGATGAGCAGTGAGTGTCTCAAGACATTTTCATCCTCAAGCTTAGTAATGGGAATTTGGAAAATACCTGCCTTAGCCTGGTGCCTCAGGAGACAGTGCCCCATGGATGGGATTTTCATTGTGTGGGTGCAGGTTGGAGTTGGGCCACCAGACCTGGGAAAAAGTTCAAAGGCAAATACAGGGGCTGCTTTGTGTAGAGGCAGGTTGTTTAAAAAGGCTACTTCAATGCTATGGAGCTTCATCTCTGTTAAGATAAAAACAGAAACGTCTTCAACCTCTCACCCCCACACCTCCTAACACTCCACACAATCCCTATGTCTCATTCATGCCACCTCATGCCCCCAACTCACCCACTATGGCCCCTCATGCCCTTCCAGCCAATTTATGCCCCTAGAAATCCTACTTTCCCCTCATACCCCCCATGCCAATGTATGCCCCTACCCAAACTTTATTGCCTCTCATACCCCCATTCCATGGTATGCCCCCATCCACCCTGAGGCTCCTCAACCCCCATGCCAAGCTGTGGCACTTCCAAGCCTATTGACCCACTATACACTTTATATAACAAATGAATACATATTGAGGCCTGGCTGAGAGTCCAGAATTCCATATGCCTATTGCCTGTTCCCATCTGGTTTACTAATGTCCTTTAGGGAAGGAAATCTGTCATCCTTACCTGGTCTGGCCTACAAATGACTCCAGACTCACAGAAATGTGGTTAACTCTTAAGTGCCCTCAGGGATGGGCAACGAATGCTGGCCCAGCCAGCTATCCCCACATTCCATGAATAAATAAAAAAAATATTAAAAAACTGAGAATACATTGCTTGATTGACAATAATAATCTTTATTATTATAAGTAGGTTTGCATTACCTCTATAATCTCTGCTGTTAATTTCACAATGTTTACTTACACAAGTTTAAGAGGTTTCCAGTGCTTGTAGTTTCTGCTATTGAAATGTCAAAGGGTCTTGATGATTAACACTTTGATTGCCCTGCAACAAAAGGGCTTTTGTTTAACATAATGGAACATTATAAATGCATTAATGTTTTATAATACTTTTTTCCACACATCCAATTTTGACTCTATTGTTCAATGGTTCTATACAGTGTATAGTGAGCCTATGAGAATGAAAGTGCAGGGCCCATGATAGTGAGTGGGGAGGTATATTTTGACATAGGAGTCTTGAGAAAGACCTTTTGAACTTGTCTTTTGCAGACTATAGTTCATGACACATCTGCAGTGCTGTGATCCATGACTCAATGAATACCTGACTGGACTCCATGAATATTGCGGAGGAGTACAACATGCCTTTCCTGCAAGGCAGTTGGCCAGTTCAGGCATGCCGGGTGCAAGCTTTTGAGCCAAACCAGCCCGCATCCTTAAAACGCACACACGAAAATTGAAAATCCCGGCAATGGGGACAGAAATCCAGGAATTGGGATCCCTGCCACCAATTTTAAAGGGCTCCTGAGTCAACTCGACATGGTGAAAATCCTGGCAATTGCCTCAAGCTCTCACCCATTGAATATTCTGAAGCGGAGTCTGTCAAACTGAAAACCTGGGTGACCTAATCAATGTTGCCACAGCCTCACAATAGTTGAACTGCTGCTGCATCCAAAATATGCATCTTCAACAGTCACAGAGGACAATATGTCAGGGGAATGCACAACAGGAATTCAGGAATGTAACCACAAGATTTTTAATTGACGGATGAAAAATTGCCCACAGATCAAAGGAGCAAATTTTATGATCCGGTGTTCCCAATTGGGAATTCAAGTGAAAACATTTTGATATATTGCTTGGATGGAAAATCCTTAGAATGATGCAATGACATGGGCAGCATGGTAGCACAAGTGGATAGCACAGTGGCTTCACAGCGCCAGGATCCCAGGTTCGATTCCCCGCTGGGTCACTGCCTGTGCGGAGTCTGCACGTTCTTCCCCGTGTCTGCGTGGGTTTCCTCCGGGTGCTTCGGTTTCCTCCCACAGTCCAAAGACGTGCAGGTTAGGTGGATTGGCCACGCTAAATTGTCCTTCGTGACCAAAAAAGTTAGGAGGGGTTATTGGGTTACGGGGATAGGGTGGAAGTGAGGGCTTAAGTGGGTCGGTGCAGATTCGATGGGCCGAATGGCCTCCTTCTGCACAGTATGTTCTATGGTCTATGACAGTAGATCTGAATTGTACTATTATTCCATGGGTTCAGATCATTGCAGAAGTGACATGTGTTTAACATTTGTGTGTTCATGATAAACAGTAATGTCAATTTAAATCTATTGAATGGATAGTTAAGTTGGTGGTGCAGGCTATCTATAGGTATACATTTTTTTTCATATCTTTTTGGATTTGGATACATTTTGAAATATTTGTTCATTTGGAATGATCTCACTATCTGATATATATTTGAAACCAATAAGCAGTGACTAAATTGTCATGCAAACAAAACATGCTCTTCAGTAAAGTATCTACTTGTCATTCGTCGCACCATGTAAATACAAAGCAGCAGTATTTTTTAATGATAAATGTAAATTACTAGTTTAATAACTAGCTTTCAGAATGTGCCGACAAATGTTGACAGCTTCCCCAATCATGATGACTAAATGGCAAATAAATAATCCTTTGCTGTCACATCAGGTAATCTAGTGAACTCGTTGACATCAGATTTTGCACATCGAAAGAAAACATTTCTGTAAATGGGATCAGAGTGCAAAAAAAAGCTGTCTCCTACCCAGGCTTTTCTATATCCAAGGTCTAAGGGAAATGAGCCTTGTATTCGTACTCAAATGGGAATGTGAATGTTCAGATACTCAAAAGACCATTTAATCAGTGGTGATAAACTAAACGATAATGAGCACATCTGTACCTCAACATAATAACAGGCATTACACCCAGAACAAAGTTCAAAATGCACTATTTGATAGTGTTGAGTTAAACAGTATAAAAGCTTTCTGCAGAATTTCTTCTTGTTCACTTAACAACAAGCACTTATGTATACACAGCACACTAAGACTGGTAAAACATTGCAAAGCTCTTCACAGAAGATTTTTGAAGTAAGACTAGACACTGAGCTACATAAGATGATCAAAAGCTTCATCAAAGAGGAAAGTTTTAAGAAGCACCTTAAAGAAGAGACAGATAGCAAATTGGAAAGGTTTAGGTTGGGAATTCCAGAGCTTGGGCCCAGACAGTTGAAGGCCTGACCGCAATGATGGGGAGATTAAAATTGGAGGTGCGCAAGAGGCCAGAATTGGGGGATTGCTTAGATCTCGGAGGTTTGTAGGGCTGGGAGACATCACAGAGATTGGGAGTTGGGGCGAGCGAGGGTGGGGTGGAGTGGGTGGTGATAGCGGGGTTTGGGTGATGGTTGAGGGGGTGCACTGATGGGGGGGGGGGGGGAGGTGGTTGGAGCCTGATGCACGATCAATCACTACTGAAGCGAGATTGTAGTCCAATTGAAGGCTTTAATGAACAAGTAGTTACCCCAGCAGCTCCGGTACAGAATGACTGCTGTGGGTGAAACACAGACTCTTGTGCTCCGCCTGCTGGGCGGAACCAGCAGGCAGGTTCCACCACTCATACTACAGTATAAGGTACATCCCACCTAGGTACCGCAATACCCCTAATATAGCCTACCACAGAGCTCAAGACACAGGATCCTGAAAAGAAGGAAGAAAAGTTTAAAACAGAGGCTTTGCCAAAACAGCAAAACAGGGGCGATGGGTTAAAAGTAAAGGATTCTTGGAATGTGGATGTCACCATTAAGCCAGATATTTATTGCACAACCCTCGGTGCCCTGAGACGGAGCTGATGGACCTTCTTCTTGAACCGTTGTTGTTCTTTGTGGTGAAGGTGCTGAGCCCACAATTCACATATCAATACACAAACAGAAAAATAAATCTGTCACTTTAGTGTTATTTAACAACAAAATTCAAATGGATGTATAGAATACAAAATGTAGCACAAGCTTTTCTTCTTTTTATAAGAAATAGCTTATAATATTGCAGTTGGTAGCTAGAGTATAAAGGCTGCCAATCGACATACCTGACTACAATTTTCTTCTGATTCATTTTATGAAATGCAAATTTGATAGCTGGGATAACTATCATAACGGAGCTGTAATTATGCTTCTTTCACACTTTTGTATAATTTTTACTGTGACATGACTGGTATCAATGGGAAATATTTTGTTCCTCCAGCTGTGTGGAATACAAGAGTGAGCAAATCTTTGTTATTTGGCCTCATCAGCAAATTTGTAAGGCCTGATTTCCTGGCCTGGACATAGACATAATATTACAGTGCATACTAAGGAATAGAAATTACTTATTTGATGCCACAACAGAAACACAATTGAAATAATGCATTTGGCAATACATCGAATAACATTGCAGTTGTAACACCGAAATATGTGCGGCTGTATTGTCTGACCTGAGACTAAGTGTTGACACCGGCGCGGGATTCGTGGAGTTCCACGACAGCAAAGCAGGCGACGCACCTGGACCAATTCAGTAACTGTTAAGGGGCTAGCATTGGCGCCATGTGATTCATAGAACATAGAACATACAGTGCAGAAGGAGGCAATTCGGCCCATCAAGTCTGCACCGGCCCACTTAAGCCCTCACTTCCACCCTATCCCCGTAACCCAATAATCCCTCCTAATCATTTTGGTCACTAAGGACAATTTATCATGACCAATCCACCTAACCTGCACGTCTTTGGACTGTGGGAGGAAACTGGAGCAACCGGAGGAAACCCACGCACACACGGGGAGAATGTGCAGACTCCGCACAGACAGTGACCCAGCGGGGAATCGAACCTGGGACCCTGGCGCTGTGAAGCCACAGTGCTAGCCACTTGTGCTACCATGCTGCCCTTCACGATTGACATTCAGGAGGCTGACAAGCTGCAGTTACATAAACACACTTCACTCCTTACACACACCATCCCAGCCAACAAGATGAAAGCAAGGAGAGAGGAACCCCGTTTCACAGACGCTGAGCTGCTGACCCACCTGGACACGGTGGAGGAGAGGCGGATGACCCTAAAGCCCGGCCCGGGTAGGAAGCTGCCAGCTGCCACCGTTCACCATGCCTGGGCACAGGTGGCAGAGGCAGTAAGCGCTGTGAGCAACAGTGCTGGACCGGCCTGCAATGCCCCAGAAAACTGTGCAACATCTTCACAGCAGCCTGGGTGAGTCACCAACACTGTACCCCCAGCACTAACACCGTCCCACATATCCGTAACCTGACCCTGCCCCAAACTGGAGAGCAGGCGAACCCCCTGCACCACGCCGGCATGGCTGGGTGCCCTGGCCACTGAAGTCACCAGCTACCCACCCCCGGGCTGCATGCATCGGACTGTCTAACACTGCCGTTTTCTCCCCCCCCCCGCCCTTCCCCCCCACAATCCCAGAAGGCCGCCCATAACCACCGGGAATGGGAAAAAACTGGAGGGGGACTGCCGGACCTGCGGCCCTTCACCGTGGCTGAGCAGTGGGCCCTGGATGTGGTCGGCAGCCCAGAGGAAAGGGAGGTCGCCTGGGTAGAGATAGGCCACGGGCGAGGATGTGAGATGCCGCTTAGTTGCGGATCCCCTTGCCACGTGTGCCAACTCTCCTCAACACCACCACACCACCCTCACCCCCACCCTTACCCCCACACCACCTTCCTCCCCACCCTCACCTCCACACCACCCTCACCCCCACCCACACCTCCACATCATCCTCATACTCATCCCCACCCTCAAAACCACACCACCCTCACCTCCATCCTCACCCCTAAACCACACTCACCCCCACACCACCCTCATTCTCATCCCCACTGTCACCCCCCACACCACCCTCACTCCCACCCTCATGCCCACACCACCGTTTGCCGCACCCCTACCCTCACCCCCACACCACCTTCACCCACATCCCCACATCACGCTCACACCCACCTCACCGTCATTCCCACAGTTCCCTCACCCCACGACACCCCCCTCCCCCTCCACCCCTCTCCCTGCCCGGCTCTAATCATGCATCTTGCCTTGTGTTTTGCAGGACATACTGGTGATGGGGCGAGTCCAACTGATGGCCAGTGCCATTGCCGGAGCTCTCCCAAGTGCCAAGCTGTGAAGACGACAGCAGCATGGACGGCAGCCCTTGACAAGAGACCCAAGACACCCCGGAGCTCAAGTCCGGGGATGACACAGATTTCCCGTCACAGCTGTCTCCACCATCCCAGAGACACTCTCCTCGATTGGGCACTTTAGTGAAGAGGCTCCTGGGACACTATCTGGTGCACACCACACACATGCTCCAGTTCATCAGGTGGAGGTAGGAACACCTGACAGTTGGAGGGCGGGTCGACCCCAGGAACTAGCTGCCGTCCAGATGGGTTTAAAGCTTCTGGAATAGACAGTCCCATCGATTGTGGAGATGCAGTCACAGAGCTAGGGACTGCATGAGGGGTTGTCGGCGAGCATCCAGTACTTGCAGATGCAGTTGGAGGAGTCCAACCACCTGTAGGAGCAAGAGGTGGTGCGAACCATTTGTTCCACCCAGGCCAACTCCACAGGAGTGCTGTGCATGGTGGAGGCATTAAGATGAGGGTTTTGGCTATGGATCAGCATGTCCAAGGCCTGAGGCATTCTTGCAGGTATTGGCCGAGGCCCAGGACAGGGTTGCTGCCTCACAGGCAGCCATGTGCGAGAGCCACCTGGAAATTGCAGCGGCGCTCCTGAGCGTGGCCCAGTCACAGCAGGCCATGGCTGAGAACATCGGCAGCATTGCTCAGGCGCTGGCCGACGTGGTGCAGACACAGAGGGAAGTGGCCCATTCCCAGAGGGAGATGGCGCAGTGACTGGCTGATATGACACAGGCCCAGATGGTGATGGTCCACTCCCTGGGTAGGACATGGGGCTCAGGCAAGCACGAGAGGCCGCACAACATGTGTGCCAGGGGTAACGTGCATGGGACGTTTTGATCACCTCCAGATTAGCCAATTGCAGGGGGGAACTAGTCAGGGACACGGACACCGCATCACACCCCCGTACACCCCACCTTCTCCCCCCCCGGCCACAATGCAGCACCCAACACCCACATTGCCCCCACCGGCCCGTGGTCTAATCATGCATCTTATCTTGTGTCTTATATGACCTGCTGGTGATGGGGGGTGCCGGGGTCTCCCAAAGGAGGTGCAGGAACACCCAGCACTTTGGGTTTCCCCCTCCTGTCCCTGGAGCATCTGGTGGGCAGCAGGCAAAGCAGGCTGGCACCACGCCAACCGGGACACAGGAGCAGCAGCCGGACCCATCCAAGCCCGGTCACTCCAGAAGACGGCCGCCAACATGGACCCATGTCACATGGCAGGAATCACAGCAGGCCGCCTCCGCTCCTAATGTACTGTCAGGGGAGCCACCTAGATGTAGCATTAGGGCCTGTAATGCGGGGAAGTTACACACCAGCCATGTCGGCAAGGCAGCAGAGCACTGTTTAATTATAGGGATGAGGGCAGGTATCTGTAAATATTTGTGCACATTAAACACCTGTTCACACTATTACAACCTGCCTCAGTGCTCTGTCAGATGGGTGTGAGGAGTGAGCTGGGCTGGCTGGCCAGGGAAGGTGTGAGGGGGGTGGAGGGGAAGGGGGGGGAATGGGTGGACGTTGTGGGTGATCTGCGCTCCCCACCCTCCTCCCCGACCGTCCGCACCACCCCTAATCCCAGGGATCTGATGGGATCATGTGATGGAATGCCCAGCTCGCATACAGGGATCACCCAGGTGGACGGTGGAAAGTGCTACCGTGGGCAGGAGTCAGACATTGTCAAATGGTGTGCAGCACCAGAGCTCAACACTGCACAGGTTGTCATCATCCTCCATCCCATGGACCAGACCCGCTGTTACTGCCAACCTAGAGCTCGCACCCTGTAGTGCGGGGGTATGTATTAGGGAGGGGGTTGCAGGCATGGGAGGTGGCCGTGCAGAAGTGTGGTGTTGGGATGCGGTATCCGTGTCCCAGTCCCCCCCACAGTCGGTGAACCTGGAGGCGATCAGAGTGTCCCGTGCATATTGGCCCTGGCGCACACATCGTGCGGCCTCTCGTGCCTGCCTGGGCCCAAATTCCCGTCCACCCTCGCCCTCCTCCGCACCCTTGTCGATGGACGAGGCCTGGCTTTTCTCCTCGTCCAACACATCGTCCCTCTGCTATGCGATGTTGTGGAAGATGCAGCAAGTCGCCATGATGCGGGCGACCCTCTCTGTGTCATCCTGGAGGGCCCCTCCAGGCCGGTTCAGGCACCTGAAGTGTATCTTCAGGAGGCTGAAGTACTGCTCAATCACACCCCTGGTCGCGGCATGGGCTTCGTTGTAACGGGTCTTGGCCTTGGTCTGTGGCCTCCGGATAGGTGTCATCAGCCACGACCGCAGTGGATAATCCCTGTTGCTCAGGAGCCAACTCCCCAGCCGGGGGCAGAAGGGGGGCCGTCTCTAACATGTCAGGAATCGTCGAGTGTGCCAGGATGAAGGCGTCATGCACACTGCCGGGGTATCGGGCGCAGACGTGCATGATGCATATCTGATGGTCACATATCAGCTGCACGTTCATCGAGTGCAAAAATCGAGGGCGCCTACCGTTCCATCCAAGACCGCACTTTAGAAAATTAGGCCATAACATGGTGCCCCTTCTGCTGGCATATGCAGAAATTTAAGCGGGAGAATCCAGCTAAGAAGTTTGTGCAGTGCTGGTCCGAGGAAACAGAAGAGCTCCTACATGACTGTTTGGAGACCATGGGCTGGTCCATATTTAAGAACTCAGCGACCAACTTAAATGAGTAGGCCGCCACTGTCACAGACTTCATCAGCAAATGTGTGGGTGGCTGCGTACCAAAGAAAGCAGTACGTACGTTCCCCAACCGGAAACCATGGCTCAATCGCGAGATTGACTCCCTACTGAAGGACAGGTCTGAGGTGTTCAAGTCAGGCAACACTGACCTATACAAGAAATCCAGGTTTGACTTCCGCAAAGCCATCCGGGATGCCAAGAGAGAACATTAGGCCAAGCTAGAGTCACAGAAAAGCGTTACAGACTCTCGTTGTTTGTGGCAAGGCCTAAACAACATAATGGGCTACAAAGCAAAGCCGAGCAGAATCTCCGGCAGCAGCGCACCCCTCCCTGATGAACTCAATGCATTCGATACTCGGTTCGAGCAGGAAACCATCGATCCGCTGTCGAGTGCCCAAACAGCCCAAAACACACTCATATAGAGCCTCTGCGATGCATCTGTACACCGAGCTCTATGATATCTCGGAAAGGTCCCCACTCGGCGCCTGGAAGGACCCCATAGCGTAAAGGTTCAGGTTGACCGTCACCTTGACGGCCACTGGAAACTCATGTCCTCCCCCATATCCCCGCGGTGCCAGATGTGCCCTGATCTGGCAGACATGTTGCAATGTCTCCCTGCTCAGCCAGAATCTTTGACAGCATGCCCAGTCCGGCAGATTCTCGAACGACAGGTGCTGCCAGTTCACCCAGGTTCTCATGCATCGCCTCCTTTGCACCTCCTCCTCCTCGGCCTGTTGGACGGCCAGCTCTCCATCCTAGCCGCTGGCTCCTGTTCCTCTGGGGCATACTCCACTGCTGCAGCTTCGTCCTCTTCCTTGAGCAGCTCCAGCTCGTACAGCCGCAGGGCATCATCCAGGATGAGGCGACTAGCAGGAAGGCCACCATTGCTGGCTGAATTCCAATATCCATTGTCTGCATGGGGTGAAAAGCCGATATCTTAGTATGGTGCATACCCCCATGCCCAACCAGGTCTAATGGGCTATACAGTGCCCCTAGTTGGCACTGTGGACAAACCCGCACCCCTGGCCCAGTTGGAGGGTGGGGTTCGTGGGTGGTGTGGTGGAAGGTGGGGGCTGCTTTGCAGGCTGCAGAAATGGTGGTTCGTTCCTTGAAACCGCCCTAGTCCCGTGGGGGTCACCACGGTCACATGGTCCCCACTTCCCACCCCCCTCTGGGCAGGGCCACCCAACCCTAGCCTGCCCGGCCAGTGTTCGGCCCAGCAACTTGCAGTCACGCCGCACTGTGTCCTACCTCCTCTTTCTCTCCCTCATCAGCCATGACACCGGTTTCAGGATTTTTAAAAGCACAAGTGACCCGCGCCGTCAGGAACTCGGCTCATCGGAGGAGGAGAATCGCTGAGGTCTGGGTTGGGCCCGCTAATCATATGCAAACAGTATTTACTGTACGTGCATTCTGGAATGCATTGACACTGCTGTTGAGGTGATGGAGAATTACGATTTGGCGTCAAATTGGCGGCGGGGGGGGGGGGGGTGAGGCTGGAAAATCCCAGCCGCCATAATCACCCATTGACAAGACTCTGCTTTATCATTAATTCTGGTGGTGCATTCCACAGCCTCACACGCTGCTGTACATCGATCTACTTTGTTATGTCCCTTCATAATTCCTTTCAAATAATACCATAATCTGTTTTCAAAGGAAAGACAACCCCATAACAAAATGACCAAATGATTGATTGGGAGAGCAATCACAGAAATTTCCGGTGATGATGTTTTGATTTAGAAGTAAATGTGGCTGGAGTAAGTTAAACTGTTGTTTAAAACAATACGATTCTTAAGTCGTTAAGTATGATTATGTATTCAGAGGGCAGGGCTTTCCTGCCTTTAAATGGCCTTTATTTCTTTATGTTGTTGCAGTGAGTGACCCTCTTGGTGGTGGATATTCCTGCAGGCTAACAGCATCCACCCAGGAAACTGGACCCATTTCTACCCATTAAACATCGCACTGGATGTTCTTTCTCGCTGACTACACAAATATTTTTGAGGTTTTGTCAGAGTATACCATGTTAATTAAAATAAATAGATGGAAAACCTTTATCATTTGCTGAGCATATCAATGCTCATAAAATTATTAATCAAAGCAACCTAGCGTGGGTCAAACCTTTTACATTGATCCCATGAGAAATTAAAAGAGCTTTTGTTGCATATATGATATTGTTGTCTGATTTCCTTGGCTCTTTCCAAGGGCGCTTGAATTTTACAATACTTTCCTGAGACACCACTTAGTCCCAGAGATAAGAGTTTACAAGGCAGACATGGAGCTCGCTGCAGGTTATTGATTTCCCTTGACCTGTTTGTGTAACAAAATCGAAAACCAGAGATGTGTATTTCACTTCCACTAACACTAGAAGAAACTGAATAGAAAGTGGCAGAGGCTTGTCTACTGGTGATAGGAGGAGTGATTTATATACACAAAAGCCACTACAGATCTTAGTCACAGGGCAGCAAGTAAAGAACAGAAATCAATTTAGATAGACTGGAAAAATGTCAGTTTTAACTCTCCAGTGTCCGAAACTATGCAGGAAGCATCTGTGGCTATTCAACCAAATCACACATCATCTCCTTAACAAAAAGAAACTATCTCAGTCGCACAAATCGCAATAGACGCCTCAAGCAGCGATGTCCATTATGTGCCACTGCAGGCAACTCAGCGATACAGAGAAGGTTTTATTGAAGGCCACTAAATTCATTTTTGGGAAAGATTGGGATATTAGACCATTGATTTAATATCCCAAAGGAGCGGCACTAGAAATATCCAAAAGCCCACAGTTTTTTTTAGTCATTTCCCTTACTGACCTGTTGTCTTCACCCAAATCTTTTACTCTCAACAGAGAGTGAAATTGATAAGGACTAAGTGATACACAGTGATGAATGACAATCTACTTTTGATGTCAAAGGTGTAATGTCAACAAGTTTGAGTTCATTTTAATATACTGGAAAAAACATTTGCTCTGTGTCCCATGAGATCTTTCCCCAAATTATATTTCCCACCCAATAAATTACTCATGATAAAAGATACTTAGAAATATAATGAAAACATTTTTACTGATTTGTCATTTTGATCTATATTTCAGGACTTACTATTACATACCCTATAGCCATGTATAAAGAGTTCAAGATTTTTAAAACATGTACATTTATTAAAATTTGAAATGTTACTTTTAGTCAAACAATGAAAATTGATGAGCAGCACATTACATTGTCCATAATCTGATAATCTGAACAGGGTTTTTTTCAGAACCTTAGGGCTAATCCTGACCTTACACCATTCCCATTTTAATTTGCAGAATCTTGCTGATATTTTGCCAGCCAGAGAAAACAAAATGAACATTATTGTAAGATGGTCATAACATTTGAAAAAAGCATTTCTGTTCTTTGGAAGGATCGCAAAGAGTTGTACACGAGCACAGTGACAAATAGCAGAAAAGACAGCCATTTTGCACACAGTAATCTGCTACAATAGAGGTGAGAATGGGCGGCACAGTGGCGCAGTGGTTAGCACTGCTGTCTCGGGCGCTGAGGAACACGGTTCGTTCCCGGCCCCACGTCACTGTCTGTGGGGAGTTTGCACATTCTCCCCGTGTCTGCGTGGGTTTCACCCCCACAACCCAAAGATGTGTAGGGTAGGTGGATTGGCCATGCTAAATTGCCCCTCAATTGGAAAAAAAATGATTGGGCACTCTAAATATTTTAAAAATAAAATGAGATTAATGATCAATATATCTCATTTTGTGGTGTTCATTGAGGACATAGCGTTGGCCAGGACACTGCAAAGCTATCTTTCTAATAATACCAGGGGTCCTCGGACACCTATTGGACGTAATGGAGCAGACGTATAGTGTAATGTTCTTGTCGGATAGCCTGATTTATATTACAAGAACATTTGTAGCTAAAGCTATAAATGATTTATTAACATTAACTGTGGATCAAACAACAGATGAATAACAGTATTAACATACACAAGCTACTTCTCTCTTCCAGCTCCCTAGTCAGTTTGAGGTCACCTGACTCTAACATTCACTTTTCTACCAATGAGACTCCTAGTGGTCAGTCAGTGAATTACAACACAACCATGATATCACCACATCTCCTTTCCTTTGAAGGAATAAATTAATACTTTATCATCAGTATATTTATATGTGATATCATTAGCCTGTGAGTCTAACATAATTCATTTTTCATCTTTAAGATTTCTTTAAAAATTTAAAAATTGGTTTAAAAAATATACACATATATAAAGTTTGACCTTGCTGTTCGAGACTTGTAGATTCAATGTTCTCCATGACATTCTCATGCTCAGGAACTACTCAGACGTGATAAAGTTCTAAACACTCTCTCATAGAACTGCTTTTGTTTCGCTTTAATGTTTTGCATTTCCTGCAGTGCCACTGCATTGTCCTTCTTTTCCAAGTATGGAAGTGTGGTACGCAACCTTCTATTCATGAGTAACTCTGCTGACAATCTACCATGTGACAATGGTAATGCTTTGAAATGCAATCTCGTGAGATATGAATCAGATTGGCTGGCCATTATTTTCTGTAATGATTGTTTCACAATAAGTACACTTTTTTTGTTAAGATCTTTGTGATCCATGCCTATCCAAGCATCACCATTTTTGTGTTTCATACATATCATGGAATTTACCCCATTGATAAGTTCTTCTATTCTTTTGATTACTTGTGGTTTTGTAACTGATACAGGTGGTAGGGTAGAAATGAGATTGACATGCAGATCGACATCTTCAGCAATTTCACTACTAGCAGTTTATATTGGTGCTTTAGATAATGCATCTTCTTTAAATTATATCACGTTGGTGAGTGGTAGTGCACTAAAATCAGTGAACACATTGCTACATTTGCTGTTAATGTTCTCAGAATCATTGGAGTGTTGATCCAATCCTTTGTGGATGCTATACACCAACTGCACTGGACCTAATTCTTCGCAGGACCGATCACCTCATAATGAATCCAAGCCCTCGGATATAATACAGAATCGGATGGAATAAACTGTTTCTTCATTGTTATATTACGTGATTGTAATACATCGTTACTCTTGGGTGTAGTTCAATTAAACTATCAGTCTTCAAATTAAACAAAAAACATTTAATGAATAACGAATATGTTTGTTCACTTTTCTACGACTATAACTGATGATTAAGTAAATAAGAAGTATAAATAATGTTTAACTACACGGGCCAACAAAGCTATCTCTCTAACACCCTGCTATCTAGTCACCCCTGATACGAAGAGGTGGGAAGAACCTCTGACTTCAGTTTATATACATGGATCTTGTGCTGCCATCTAATGGCTGTCTAGCACAGCGATACGGTTGTTAATCCTTTACATACCAGCAGATAAACAGATCACTACATTCACCACCACACTCAGGTCACAAGCACCAGAACATTTAATGCTTGAACTAATATAATCCCTCAGAGATATTTTGTGATTTCTTCTAATCAGCTGAATTTTTGAGATTCGACCACCGTCGAATTAACCGTCGACCACCATTAACTGTGGATCAACAACAGATGAATAACACTTTTAACATGCACAAGAAACCTCTCTCTTCCAGCTCCCTAATCAGTCTGAGGTCAAAGGACTCTAACATTCACTTATATACCAATGAGACACCTGATGGTCAGTCGGTGAATTACAACACAACCATGATATTACAACATATAGAATCTTGGTTTAATGCCTCAACCGAAGGATGGCACTCCTCACCTCAGAGTCAGACTGTTTGGGCGGGATTTTCGCTGATATTGGCAAAAGCCGGTGTCGGGTGGAAACAGCTGCATTGAGCTGCTGACAGCAATGGTGGCTTTTCAAGCCATGTAGTGTGGCATCAAGTGCCAAAGATTTTCATACATGGGTTCCTCTCTGTATCACTGGTGGGTGGCCACTGATTTACCCGCCCCGCCATCACTTCAACGCCCCCTTGCACAGGAGCCACACTTAATTTGTTCATGGGCCGTGGGTGTCACAGGCTGTGCCAGCATTTATTGCCCATCCCTAATTGCCCCTGAGGGTGAAATTCATAGTCAACCATGTTTCTGTAGGTCTGGAGTCACATGTAGGCCAGGCCAGGTAAGGATGGCAGATTTCCTTTCCTTAAGGACATTAGCGATCCAGAAGGGTTTTTATGACAATCGACAATGGTTTCATTGTCATCATTGGACTTTTAATTCCAGATATTTTATTGAATTCAAATTCCGCCATCTGTGGTGGCGGGATTTGAACCTGGGTCCCGAGAGCATTACTCTGGGTCTCTGGATTACTAGTCCAGTGACATTACCACTATGCCACCAACTCCCCAGTTGCTGCTGAGTGGGCTCTCACTTTGGCAGCGCTGCGTGCAGCTGGATGATGGTCCCCATCGAGGATGTAGTTTTGGCTGAGGATCTTGGCTCTGCTGTGCAGGCCATTAAAGCTTACTTTGAAGAATTGCAGAGTACTTTGATGAGAGCTGTGGAAGTGCACGAGAAAGTTCTTGTACTTGAAAGAGAACTTTCCCTGATGAGAACCCGCCTTTGTGTTTTCGCGGTCCTCCTGCATGGTTGGTCAGCCATCTTGTCTGGTTCGGAACAGGGGGGCCAGGCAGAGTATGTCCCTGAGCACAGTCCCTGGTGAGAAGTGGGAGGTGAGTTTCCGATTGAGTTTGAAAATTGGCTGGCATGCTTTTGTCATGTGAGAGTACCTGTAAGACATGGATGTTTAAGCAATGTACCTTTAAGAAAACAGTGATGTCAGAGAGTGGGTGGAGCTGAGGTCAGTTCAGCCATTTTGCAGTTTCGTTTTGCAGTTTGAAAAGCATCTTGTGTGTGTCTGTGTGTTTCCAGAGAGCTGCAGTTTCAGTTTGAAAAGAGCTTGGGAGTGTCTGTGTTTTGCAGTGAGCTGGATCTCTGCCATGAAAGACTATCTCTGGATCATTTGGGTGATTTAAATTCATAATTGTAAAGCCTTTAACCTGATGTGATTTTGTTTAAAGGTGTCAAGTCTCTTGGAAGTTTGAAGGAACATTTTAAGGAATTATTTACTGTTGCTATATTTTCTGAGTTATCTTTGAAGTAAGGGGTGTTAAGAGATCCAATGTTTATTTGAGATGTTAAGTTGAGTTCATGGAATAAACAGTGTTTTGTGTTTAAAACATCGAAACTGCGCCGCGCTGTAGCCTGCGTAGACTGTCAGGCTGGAGGCCCAAGGCTGCCACTGGAGCAGGGAGGTTCGCTGCAATTTCTGTGGGCTGTTATGTATGCAGTTTTATATTCCAATATCGACAGGCCATGACTTTCCGCCACCAATACACGGACGTTACGGACCAGTGAGTGAATCATGTACATAGCTTGGGCTAAGCGGTTTTATAATATTAGCCGGAACTTTCTGGACATTCATGTTAGCAGGATCGTCCGGCTCCATCAATGGCGCCTCCCCACCGCGGCTATCACGGTGGCGAGGGATGCATTCAATGGGAAACCCCGTTGACAGCAGTGGGACGGGGAGATCCCGCCACCAGATAATGACCCTCCACCACCAGGAAACACACGGTGCTACAAATTCCCGCCCATTGATTACATTTTCTGAAATGCAGATTTATTGTTCTGCACATGAGGTTAAGAAATTGTACATCTTGCACTCACTTTTTATGCAGAAAAGGCAGAAAGTAATTAGATAAGCTGACAACAGGGATTCATTTAAGAAAACATTCAAGGCTTGTTCACTTTAAAAAATATATATTTTATGGGATGTGGGCTTCGCTGGCAAGACCAGCATTTATTGCAAATGCCTAATTGACCTTTGAACTGAATGGTTTGCTGAACCATTTCAGAGTCAATCATATTTATGGTCATGGAGTCTGTAAGCCAGACCAGGGAAGGATGGCAGATTTCCTTCCGTAAAAAGCATTCGTGAGCCAGATGGGTTCTACAAAATCAATGAAAGCTATCATAGCCAGCATTCTGCTACAAGTATTGCGCTGTCTTCCATCGGGAAATTATCTATTTCACCCCCTCTCTCTCACACACTCACACTCACCCTCCTCTCTCTCACACACTCACCCTCCTCTCTCACACACTCACCCGCTCTCTCACACACACTCACCCTCCTCTCTCATACACACTAGCCCCCACTCTCACACACTCACTCTCATCTCACACATACTCACCCTCCTCTCTCACACACACTCACCCTCCTCTCTCACACACTCACCCTCCTCTCTCACACACACTCACCCGCTCTCTCACACACACTCACCCTCCTCTCTCATACACACTAGCCCCCACTCTCACACACTCACTCTCATCTCACACATACTCACCCTCCTCTCTCACACACACTCACCCTCCTCTCTCACACATTCACCCACTTTCTGACACACACTCACCCTCCTCTCTCACACACTCACCCTCCTCTCTCACACATTCACCCACTTTCTGACACACACTCACCCTCCTTTCTCACACACACTCACCCTCCTCTCTCACACACACTCACCCTCCTCTGTCACACACACTCACCCTCCTCTCATACATACTCATCCACTCTCTCATGCACATTCACCCTCCTCTCTCACAAACACTCACACTCCTCTCTCACACACACTCACTCTCTCGACATTTGAATGTGATGACTCTTGGATGCTCCGAATCAGTCAAAATCAGTTAGATCGTAGATACATAATTGAACCTGAGAACTTACTGACTTTTTGAGACTTTTTGAGGGTGGTGAGTGTCTGGAACGAGCTGCCAGAGGCAGTAGTTGAGGTCGGTACAATTTTATCTAGCATTTTATGATTAATTGGTGCCACCCTGTGTGTATTAGATAACATTTCACTGGATTTTATTCTACTATACCAATTTCAGAGTCTAAAGGCAAATTGTTAAATTTCAAAACCTGGAATTAGACAATGAAATCCTCAATTAAGATCTTTTAGATAATCTAATCTTTAAACTTCCATACTTAAGCAGGAATTAAGAGAAGTATAAATATAGATTCGCACTTACATTGGAATATGAAGCATATAGATATAGAAACGAACAACTACACTGCACACCAATTCCACTTGATCATATTTACAAATGACACCAAATGTAAGGACTGATGAAGTATTTGGAAGGATTTGTTGTCCTATAGACAGCTGTGCTTTCAAATCTGACAGGCATTCAAAAATGTGAAACTGCAACACTCTTTGTCAGTTCACAGAACAACATTAGGGTGATGCTGTTTCGAATCCTGCTTTAACTCTCTAACAATTATAGTGTTCGTGAGTGGATGTCAGCTTGATCTTTGAGGCCACATTTCAAATTGAGCTAACCCAAAGTCAGTCCAATCATAAAATCATCAAAAGGTTACAACCCAGAAGGTAAGCAACTGACTGGTCGTATCTGGGCTGGCTCTCTGAAGGAACAATACACAAAAATGAGTTTATGTTGAAAACATCCATCTTACTCTCTTTTATTAGTACTCACAAAGCTTACTGCTGATATCGCTTTAATTTTATGTTTCAGCAGTTTAACTCTGCTACTTTTTCCTTCTACTTCCAATTGTCTTTTTGTGTCCAATCCCAGCGAATGGAAACAGAGTACTGTACCCTTCTCTCATACACACAAGACCCCCTCACACACTCATCCTCCTCTCTCACACACACTCACCTAATCTCTCACACACACTCACCCCCTTTCTCACACACACTCACCCTCCTCTCTCTCACACACTCATCCTCCTCTCTCACACACACTCACCCAATCTCACACACACACACCCTCTCTCTCACACACTCACCCCTTCTCACACACTCACCCACTCTCTCTCACACACTCACGCTCCTCTCTCACACACACTCACCCAATCTCTGACACACACTTAACCCCTCTCTCCCACACACTCAACCCCCCTCACACACTCTTCCTCCTCTCTCACACACACTCACCCAATCTATCACACACACTTACCCCTTCTCTCCCACACATGCACCCCCCTCTCTCTCACACACTCTCCTCCTCTCTCATACACACTCACCCCCTCTCTCTCACATACTCACCCTCCTCTCTCACACACGCCCTCCTCTCTCTCACACACTCACTAACTCTCTCACACTCACTCACCCTCCTCTCTCACACACACACCCTCCTCTCACACACACTCACACTCCCCTCTCACACACACTCACCCACTCTCTCACACACACATTCACCCTCCTCTCTCACACACACTCACCCTCCTCTCTCATACAAATAAGCCCCTCTCTCACACACTCACCCTCCTCTCTCACACACACTCACCCTCCTCTCACACTCCCCTCTCACACACACTCACCCTCCTATCTCATACAAACAAGCCCCTCTCTCGCACACTCACCCTCCTCTCTCACACAAACTCTCCTCTCTCAAACACACTCACCCACTTTCTGACACACACTCACCCTCCTCTCTCACACTCTCTCACACACACTCACCCTCCTCTCTCACACACACTCACCCTCACTCTCTCACACAGACTCACCCTCTCTCTCACACACTCACCCCCCTCTCTCACACGCATTCACCCACTCTCTCACACACTCATCCTCCTCTCACACACACTCAACCCCTCTCTCTCACACACTCACCCCCTCTCTCACACACACTCACCCTCCTCTCTCATACACACTCTTCCCCTCTCTCTCACACACTCACCCTCCTCTCTCATACACACTCACCCCCTCTCATACACACTCACCCCCTGTCTCCCACACACTCACCCCCTCTCTCCCACACACTCACCCCTCTCTCACACACACTCACCCCTCTCTCACACAACTCACCCCCCTCTCACACACACTCACCTGTCTCTCACACACACGCACCCCTCTCTCGCGCAACTCACCCCCTCTCTCACACACACTCACCTGTCTCTCACACACACTCACCCCTCTCTCACACAACTCATCCCCACTCTCACACACACTCACCTGTCTCTCACACACACGCACCCCTCTCTCACACACACTCACCCTCCTCTCTCATACACACTCTCCCCCTCTCTCTCACGCACTCACCCTCCTCCAATAAGCATACATGGAGCAAAATGGTCACAGCAAAAAGAAAGAAATGGGAAAAAAGGGAATCAACATGAAGAGGCTTTACAAAGTAGCATTGGTAGTATTTACAAAATGCTGCTCAACAGGGTACAATGACGATCTCCACAAAAACCCGTGAAATATTCCAATGACATCATTGAGTAACACATAACATTATATCAGCCAATGGTATTACTCTGATACATAACACCCCTCCTTCTTTACTCCTTTATTCTCCGCGGAATTTTTATATAATCAAACACTTTAGCACTGATCCAAAAGATTAAATAAATAAATTTAGAGTACCCAATTCATTTTTTCCAATTAAGGGGCAATTTAGCGTAGCCAATCCACCTACCCTGCACATCTTTGGGTTGTGGGGGCGAAACCCACGCAAACATGGGGAGAATGTGCAAACTCCACACGGACAGTGACCCAGAGCCGGGATCGAACCTGGGACCTCGGCGCCGTGAAGCAGCAGTGCTAACCACTGCGCCACTATGCTACCCAGAAAAAGATTATACCATAACTAACATTACTATGTTACGGATACATATGTACATTAGTAAGACAATCTCTTGGGTGGATCTGTCTCCTTTTGGCAGAACATGATATTCAGGAACTTGACACTAGCAGTGCAAGGAGTGTCTTCCTGTACACTGGTCAGTGTTACTTCTGGTGAAATCAGGAACTGTCCGTGGTTGTGTGGAGGATTGTGTCATAACAGATTCTGTAATTTCATCAGTTGTAGTCCTTAAGTCGGGCGTATCCCTGTCCATACTCTGTGGTGAAAACATCTAGTACAGATTCTATACTCTCACTGTGTGCAGACAATAATTGGTCAGCGTGCCGACGGAAAATTTGTTGATAATCAGATTTTACAGTACAGGAAATCTGCCCCGTTTCCTAATATAATTACTGGAGTTAATTTTTTCGACAGAAGTGTAATTTCTCGCAAGAACACATGGAATGTTGTTCCCTTCTAGCCACTTACATCTGATTTTGTTCCCTGACTATCTCTGAAGTTGAAGGGAGAGTCAAAAGGTTGGACTGTGTGCATAGTTTCCTTTCTAACATAAGTAGAGTCAGTGAGTTTTGTGTTGTGAATGCGTTGTGTTTCTGTCTGTCTTTAGAAAGCTATTGACAAGTTTAGGTAGAGAGCCTTTATCCTCGAAACCATCACCGGATGCATGAATGATTGTACAAAGTGTTCACCTAAGCCATTGGTAGCTGGATGGCAGGGGGCAGATTTGATATGGCAGGTGCCACACCACTTCAGGTAGTCCTCGAATTCGGCTGATGTGAACTGAGCACCGTTATCGCTCACGAGTTGTTGCGACACCCTGGGATAGTGCACGGTCAATTCCAGCCCCACAGACCCCAGAGTCCCAACATAAGTGAATTAACCAATAATTTGTGTATTTTCCTGGGATCTGTAACTCTTGACTGCTCCAATGTGTTACAGGCACCAGATTTATAAGTAAAACATTAACAAACTGCTTGTTTATAACAAGAGTAAAAGATGAACATATAATGGAATAATGGTTTACTAGTCTACCTCTTCCCAAAACCCCATCCCACCCTCCACCCATACATACACAAGGCAGACACACAGTGAAGGAGGTAGGAAAGGATAAGAAATAACAGGGATTAAGAGGTATGAGAGATTTGAGGATGCCCATTGCTGAAGTTGTGATTTTTGTGGTCCACAATATTCCAAGGACAGGAGAGGTCGAACTCCTGGATTGTTTTGCCTTTCCTAATGTTTAGCTTTGATTGGAACTTGGAGGTGGTAGAATTCTATCCAGAGAGTTGCTTTTGTTTATTGGACCTCTGCCAGTCTAATCCTCAGACCCACTCAGGTAATATTAGAATTCTTCACCTGAGAATTTCACTAGAGTTTTAAACAATCCCTTCTTCCTGTAGATGACACTGGACCAGGTCCTTCTGCAGGCTGAGCTGACTGCAGAGAAAAAGGTCTTTAACCACAGTTCATCAGTTGGGAAAAGCCAGTTTCAGTTCCCCAGCCTTTTCGTCAGAATTGGAACATTCATAGGCTGGCTGGAGGGTACTTTAATTGCCAGCCTTAGCTGATGGAAAGAATATTTTACATCACCAGCCTTCCAAATAGAGAATTAAAATTGCCACCTGTATGCTTTTAAACTGGAAGGACCAATTTAAATTGACAGGCTGAGAGCTGAGAGAGAGATTTGCTGGTGTGCTGCCTTCTAGCCTGAACCCCAAATGTGAAACTAAAACAAAATGTCTTGCCTGTGTTCTCCAGAGCATTCTGAAGTGCTTGACCAATCACCAGTGAAAATATGAAAAGGTCCAGAATTCCAGAAGAGGTGATTGGTTGGTAGCTGAGCCCATCAAAATAACATCATGGGCTATGCCACAGAGCACACTGAATCCAAGGTGTTTGCTCGATCAGTCCATACAGCAGCTTGCAGCGGGGTTGTGGTGGGGGTGGGGGTGGGGGGTGTTCAAAACCAAACATCTGTGATTTAAAAACCAGCCAGCAGGACATGCATTAAAAGAGACACATAAAACAGACAAGGATTTGAGCAGAAACAGACAATGGCTTGAGCAAGTTTCTTACAACATCAGTATCGCCGGTGAGCTTTGTGTTGTTGAATGCGTAGTGTTTCTGTATGTCATTAGAAAGCTATTGACAAGTATAGGTAGAGAGCCTTATCCCTTGATACCTTCACCGGATGCACATGCATGAGTGATTGTACGAAATGTTCACCTAAGCTGTTGGTAGCTGGATGGTGGGGGGCAGATTTGATATGGCGGATGTCACGCCCTTTCAGCTATTCCTCGAATTCAGCTGATGTGAACTGAGTACCAAAACTGCTCACGAGTTGTTCAGATTGCCCGAATCTTCTGAATACCTTGGGCTGGATTCTCCACCCCGCCGCGCCACATTTCTGTTTCACCCGTCGGCGGGATGCTCCGTTACGCTAGCTAGTCAATGGGGTTTCCCAATGTGGGGCAGCCCCACGCCATCGGGAAACCATCGGGCTGCCGGTAAAATGGAGCACCCCGCTAGCGAAGAATCCAGCCCCTTGTCAAGCCTTTCTATGTTCTGCATTGCAGTTGTTGATTTCATGACGGCAATTTCTGGCCACTTCGAATGTGCGTCAACCATGACTAAGAACATATGTCCTTCGACTGGTCCTGCACAATCAACATGGATTCTTTGCCATGGCCTGGTAGGCCATTTCCATGATGCAAAGGTTAGAGTGGAGGAACATTTCTCAACACAGCGCAGGATTGGCATAACCCCGCCTTCTCCGCTGTTTCGGCATCCAACCCAGGCCACCAGAACCAGCTTCTTGCCAACTCCTTCATTCTAACGCCCTCACACAGATGGCCAGGATTTTACTTCGTAGGCACGGTGGAATGATTACTCTAATACCCCACAACAATACTGCATTTTGTACTGTCAACTCAATATGCCTGGCAAGACAGGGTTTAAGGCCTATTTTATTTCTGTGCTTTTGTGTTAGGGTGCCTTTTCAAATCATGTCCGACGCCTTCCCCATCAGGATACATTTTCATACCTGTTTGGATACATTTTCACACCTGAAAAGACGTTACCAGAATATTTTCCACATGAGACCAATAGAATATGTCGTTGAAGTGTTCATCAGATTTGTGCTTACCTTTTTGGTCTTGTTGATCTTGCAGCGGCAGTCTAATCAAAGCATCCACATTCATGTGCTGTTCAGACCTACGATATTCGATGACATAATCACGTGCTGACAAGATTAACGCCCAATGTTGTAACCGACTAGCAGCGAACAAAAGCATCCCCAGATGTGGTCCAAATATTGTTGTCAAAGGACGATGGTCAGTTAATGCATAACTGACAGCCAAATAAATAATGGTGGAACTTTCGAATACCAAAAATAATGCTGAGAGCTTCTTTCTCAAGTTGAGCATACTGGAACTCAGCACCAGTCAATGTCCTGGAAGCAAATGCTATTGGTTACTATTCACCCAAAATTAGCATTGCACACTTGATAGCTCACTCAAGATCTGATCCACAGATTGTTGGAAGAGAGCCAGTGATGATGTTAACCTGAATGGAAGGCTCCAAAACCGAAACAGACTGTGGTAAACACCACCAGTGGTCTATTGTATGTATTACGGCACTGCCCGTATATTACAGGTGCGACGGTACATCCCTGCCTGCTGGCTCCGCCCAGCAGGCGGCGTATAAAAGTGTGTGCTCTTCTGCACTGCTGCCATTCTGGTTCCAGCTACAGGAGGCACAACATCTTGTTCAATAAAGCCTCGATTGTTTCACCATTCTCGTCGTGTGGTAATTGACGGTACATCAATTTATTGAACAAGATTTTAAAAGATGGATTTCCTCATCAAGCCTGATCGCCTGGAGCTGAGCCCTCACGCAGCCAACGCCACGTCCACCTTCGACCACTGGCTAGCCTGCTTCGAAGGCTACCTCACAGCAGCCACTGAAGAACCCTCGGACTCGCAGAAGCTCCAAGTCCTCTATTCACGATTGAGCCCTGACATTTTTCCCCTCATCTGGGATGTGCCCACCTACTCCGAAGCGATGACGCTCCTAAAGGGACATTACGTTAAATCGGTGAATCAAGTGTATGCCAGGCGCCTCCTGTCCACGAGACGGCAACTCCCGGGGAGACTCAGGACGATTTCCTGCGGGCCCTACAGATCCTCGGTAGGAACTGTGACTGCCAGGCAGTTTCGGCAGTCCAATCTTTTAATTAGAGATGCTTATGTCACGGGCATGAAGTCTACATACGTCCGCCAGCGACTATTGAAAGGGGGCACGCTCGATCTTGCAGGGACTAGGCAGTTTGCTAATTCATTAGAAATGGCCTCCCGCAACCTGCAGTCCTACAACCCGACAGCGCGGCACCCTCGTTGGCATCGCGGGCCCCACCAGCTGCTGTCTCCAGCTCACCACAAGCCTGCGCTGCGTGGCAGCCAGCCAACTCTGGGGGGCCCAAGTGCTATTTTTGTGGACAAAGCAAACACCCCAGGCAGCGCTGCCCGGCGTGGAGCGCGACCTGCAACGGGTGTGGGAAGAAAGGACACTTTGTTTCCGTTTGCCAGGCCCGGTCGGTCGCCGCTGTTTCCAGACCCAACATTTATACACCCCCCACGTGCGGCCCAGGGGCGCCACCATCTTCCCCTCCGCAAGCCACATGCGGCCGTGGGCGCCGCCATCTTCGGCGCCATTTTGGACCGCGCCTCAGGAGCCCTGCTCTTCTGGCCGTTCGCCACCTACTGCTATCTCCGCCACCGCTGATCAGCCCGGGACCTCCCAGTATCTTCCGCAGCTCGCCTCCATCACTCTGGATCAGTCTCAGCCCCGCAACCTCGCGACCGCTACGACGACGGTGAAGATCAACGGGCACAAGCTGACCTGCCTCTTTGACTCCGGGAGCACAGAGAGTTTCATCCACCCCACTACGGTAAGGCGCTGCTCCCTCCCGGTACACCCCGTCACCCAGAAAACCCCCCTGGCCTCCAGATCCCATTCCGTTGAAATCCGGGGGTACTGTATCGTGACCCTCACCATCCAGGGCATAGAGTTCAGCAACTTCAGGCTCTACATCCTCCCCCACCTCTGCGCTGCCCTGTTGCTCGGCCTGGTCTTTCAATGCCATCTCCAAAGCCTGACTTTGAAATTCGGCCGACCCCTGCCCCCCCTCACCGTCTGCGGCCTCACGACCCTTAAGGTCGGTCCACCTTCCCTGTTTGCGAACCTCACCCCGGGTTGCAAACCCGTTGCCACGAGGAGCAGACGGTACAGTGCCCAGGACAGGACCTTCATCAGGTCGGAGGTCCAACGGCTCTGTGGGAGGGGATCATTGAGGCCAGCAACAGCCCCTGGAGAGCTCAAGTAGTGCAGTGAAGACTGGGGAGAAGCACAGGATGGTCATTGACTACAGTCAGACCATCAATCGGTACACGCAGCTCGAAGCGTACCCCCTCCCACGCATATCTGACATGGTCAATCTGATTGCGCAGTATCGAGTCTTTTCCACAGTAGAATTGAAGTCCGCCTACCACCAGGTCCCCATCCGCCCGGAGGACCGCCAATACACTGCGTTCGAAGCAGATGGCCGCCTCTATCACTTCCTTAGGGTTCCCTTCAGCATCACCAATGGGGTCTCGGCCTTCCAGCGAGAGGTGGACCGAATGGTTGACCAGTACGGGCTGCGGGCCACCTTCCCGTACCTAGATAACATCACTATCTGTGGCCACGATCAACAGGACCACGACGCAAACCTCCAAAAATTCCTCCATACCGTCAAACTCCTTAACCTCACTTACAATAAAGACAAATGCGTGTTCCGCACCAATCGCTTAGCCATCCTTGGCTATGTAGTGGGAAATGGAGTCCTAGGGCCTGACCCCGAATACATGCACCTCCTCCTGGAACTCCCTCTCCCCCACTGCCCCAAGGCCCTGAAACGTTGCCTGGGGTTTTTCTCATATTACGCCCATTGGGTCCCGAATTATGCGGCCAAGGCCCGCCCACTCATCACGTCCACAGTTTTTCCCCTGATGGCTGAGGCCCGCCAGGCCTTCAACCACATCAAGGCGGACATTGCCAAGGCCACGATACACGCGGTCGATGAGTCCCTCCCCTTTCAGGTGGAGAGCGATGCATTGGACGTGGCTCTGGCCGCCACCCTCAACCAGGCGGGCAGGCCCGTGGCTTTCTTTTCCCGCACCCTCCATGCCTCCAAAATTCAGCACTCCTCTGTCGAGAAGGAGGCCCAAGCCATCGTGGAAGCTGTGCGGCGTTGGAGGCATAACCTGGCCGGCAGGAGATTCACTCTCCTCACTGACCAACGGCCGGTTGCCTTCATGTTTAATAATACACAGTGGGGCAAGATAAAAAAATGACAAGATCTTGAAGTGGAGGATCGAGCTCTCCACCTATAACTATGGGATCTTGTATCGCCCGGGGAAGCTCAATGAGCCCCCGATGCCCTATCCTGCGGTACATATGCCAGTGCACAGGTAGACCGACTCCGGGCTCTCCACTATGACCTCTGCCACCCGGGGGTCACCCGGTTCTACCATTTTGTCAAGGCCCGCAACCTGCCCTGCTCCATTGAGGAGGTCAGGACTGTCACCAAATACGTAGAGTGCAAGCCTCACTTCTACCGGCCAGATAGAACGCACCTGGTGAAGGCCTCCCACCCCTTTGAGCGCCTCAGCATGGACTTCAAAGGGCCCCTCCCCTCCATCGACCGCAACGTGTACTTCCTCAACGTTATTGATGAGTAATCCTGGTTCTCCTTCGCCATCCCATGCCCCGATATGACTTTTGCCACGGTCATCAAGGCCCTGCACAGCATCTTCACTCTGTTCGGTTTCCCCACCTACATCCACAGCGATCGGGGATCCTCTTTCATGAGTGATGAGCGGCGTCAGTTCCTGCTCAGCAAGGGCATCGCCTCTAGCAGGATGACCAGCTACAACCCCCAGGGAAACGGGCAGGTGGAGAGGGAGAACGGGACGGTCTGGAAGGCCGTCCTGCTGGCCCTGCGGTCTAAAGATCTCCCGGTCTCCCGCTGGCAGGAGGTCCTCCCCGACGCGCTCCACTCCATCTGGTCACTCCTCTGCACCGCCACAAATGAGACCCCTCATGAACGTGTGTTTGCCTTACCCAGGAAGTCCACCTCCGGCGTCTCGATCCCAACTTGGCTGACAGTTCCTGGACCCGTCCTCCTCTGGAAGCATGTGTGGAGCCATAAATCAGACCCCTTGGTTGAGAAAGTCCACCTCCTACATGCAAACCCGCAGTATGCCTACGTGGCACACCCCGATGGGCGCCAAGACACCGTCTCCCTCCGGGACCTGGCACCCGCTGGGTCACCACCCACGACCACGACCCCCGACCTGACACCGCTCCTTCCCCCCCCCCTCGGTTGCCTCATTCACGCCTGTGCCACCCACCCTCCCTCCAGTGAACCTCACCGCAGCCCCCACCCGAGCAGGAACCGTCCTCCCACTGGAGCCACTCAGGGGCGACAAAGATGAGGACAACATGCTCCTGGAGTCGCATGTGACCATGTCGGCACCCACATCACCACCAGGACAGAGGCGATCGCGGCGGAGGGTCAAAGCCCCCGACAGACTTAATTTGTAATGTTTCCATCACCCCCGCCTGACTCTTTATTTTTACAGGGGATGGATGTGGTAAACACCACTAGTGGTCTATTGTCTGTATTACGGCACTGCCCGTATATTACAGGTACGACGGTAAATCCCTGCCTGCTGGCTCCGCCCAGTAGGCGGCGTATAAATGTGTGTGCTCGCCGATGCTGCAGCCATTCTGGTTCCAGCTACAGGAGGCACAACATCTTGTTCAATAAAGCCTCGATTGTTCCACCATTCTCGTCTCGTGGTAATTGACGGTGCATCACAGACTCTTGTGTGTTACTATAACCGGTAACAGTTGAGACTCAATAGCTACGTTTATTTGCACATAGGCTTGAGAGAGATCAATTTTGCTAAATATTTGGCTGCCTGCAAAAAGACCTTTGATAAGTGGTGGAGGGCGTTGATCAGCACATAATACAGGGTTGATTGTCGTTTTGATATCCCTGCATATTCGTACTGAACCATCCTTCTTTAAGACTGGGATGATTGGGGTTGATCAATCGCTGGTGGTGACAGGCTCAATGACCCCTGTCTTCAGTAACATCCCGATTTGTTCTTCTATGTTAGGTTGAATAGCATAGGTAGAATACGTACTTCAAACACTTAGGCACACTGTCTACCTTGATCTTGAATTTCACTTTGACCTCAGTGATGGATCCAAGTGACTCCTCGAATACCTTTGCATACTTTCTCAGAAATGGTTGATTCGCCGACACTCCGCCACAAACTGTACAGTGTCCAAATATTTACTTGAGAGTTGTTTCTACTTGCCATGATGATTTTGTCTTGGACGTCGAAGCTATTTCTCCCGTCCTCACTCCCATTGTGTATGGGCCTGGATCTCCATTGATAATTCCTTCTTCTGGCTCACAAATCATCATTGTAAGTTGGTTTTCTCCTGTTTTGTGTTAATGGCCCAGACCTCGTCACCAGTTTCTCTTTGGTTATGTTCTTTGTTGTAGCTGCAAAGAGAAAGATTCAGAAGTGGCACACGTCGAATTTGTATAACATAGTAGAAGGGTTTTATTTACAAAACGCCGCTCAAAGAGGTTACAACGACGAACTCCACAAAAACCCGTGAAACGCTCTGATGACATCATTGCGCAACATGTGACATTACACCAGCCAGTGGTATTACTCTGATTCATAACATTAGCAATTTTTACTTTGAATGTCTGCAGTGTGTAAAATGGCAGTTCAGGTGTAAATTGAACATGGCGCTAAGCCTGCAGGAACCAAGGATTGTGGGCTAGATTAATTAACTTGCTTCACACAGCAAAGTCTGAGCTGTTATTTATCTTTGCTAAGTGTTCTCAATCAGACTTGGACCGTGTCTTAACCTATGCAGACAGATCAAAGAGAGCAACCAAGATACCTGTGTTTACTGCAGCAGCCATTGTCTTTCAGAGGAGGATAGAGATCAGAGGAAGGTTGAGGTCGGACAAGGTCTAGCCGTCGGGAAAGATTTCACTGCCCTGAATGTTCCAACTGGCTCTGTAAAAATAGCAGTGTATGCGAAAGTTCAAGCACGTTGGGAAGGCTTTGATGCAGCGCGATGTTGCTTGATGAACAAAAGAGTTCACCAGTGACCCCGGCTGCTCAGTTTGTGGCTGTGGAAGTGACAGCAGTCATTAATATTCTGAATGGTGAAACTCTCCAGTCACAAAGAGGCAATTTTTCTGCCTTTCACCAAGTACCTGTATTTAAGTGGTGAGTGATGTACTGCTCTGGAAGGATTGTAGACCCTCTACAGTGTAGATTGGGCAACACAGATGCACAGTGGTTAGCACTGTTGCTTCACAGCGCCAGGGCCGCTGGTTCGATTCCCACTTGGGTCACTGCCTGTGCGGAGTCTCCGTGTTCTCCCCGTGTCTGCGTGGGTTTCCTCCGGGTGCTCCAGTTTCCTCCCACAAGTCCTGACAGATGTGCTTGTTAGGTGAATTGGACATTCTGAATTCTCCCTCAGTGTACCCGAACAGGCGCCGGTGTGTGGCGACTTGGAGATTTTCACAGTAACTTCATTGCAGTGTTAATGTAAGCCTACTTGTGACACGAATAAAGATTACTATTATTCTACCCATGTAATCATAATAAGAATTGGGTGCCGTGCAAGGAGGAAATTCAGGAAGAGAAGGTCACATATATGATTTTCTATTTCTACTTTGCAGTTTTTAAAAACGTGTTCTCAGGATATGGGTGACAGGGTTTGGTAAAACTGCTCACCGAAAGATGGTGGTAGACCAAGTTCTCTTTGAGCTGTTAAGGGGCTTTAGAACATCAGGAGTTCCAGACTATGTAGCATTGGTAGCAATGGTAGCACGGTAGCATTGTGGATAGCACAATTGCTTCACAGCTCCAGGGTCCCAGGTTCGATTCCGGCTTGGGTCATTGTCTGTGCGGAGTCTGCACATCCTCCCCGTGTGTGCGTGGGTTTCCTCCGGGTGCTCTGGTTTCCTCCCACAGTCCAAAGATGTGCAGGTTAGGTGGATTGGCCATGATAAATTGCTCTTAGTGTCCAAAATTGCCCTTAGTGTTGGGTGGGGTTACTGGGTAATGGGGATAGAGTGGAGGTGTTGACCTTGGGTAGGGTGCTCTTTCCAAGAGCCGGTGTAGACTAGATGGGCCGAATGGCCTCCTTCTGCACTGTAAATTCTATGATCTATTTGGTGAACCACTGTAATAGGAGATGTAAGGTAGGACCTGCACTACAGGTTCGCCGGTAGCTCCTGCCGGCTGGCCCCGCCCACGGAGAACTGTATAAATATGTATGACCTCCAGTGCCCTGCCATTTCGGCAGCTGCAACAGGAGGCCACGCATCTGACTGTAATAAAGCCACAGTTGTAACCAACTTTAGTCTTTGTGCAATTGATTGTGCATCAGTTTATTACAGTAAGATTTTCCACAGAATGAATATCAGAATTAAGCCCGATCGCCTGCAGCTGGATCCGTACTCGCCCGATCCAAGAAAAGACCTTACTCACTGGCTAGCATGTTTTGAGGCCTACATCAACGCGGTGGACCCCGCGCCAACGGAGGCTCAGAAGACAAACGTCATGTACTCCAGACTGAGCTCCAGCGTGTTCCGGTTGATCCAAGACGCCACGAATTACACAAAAGCAATGGAACTCCTCAAGGAACACTACGCGCAGAAGGCGAACACGCTCTTCGCCAGGCATGGACTCGCCACCCGCTCGCAACTACCTAGTGAGTCCATCAAAGACTTCTGGCAGGCCCTAATTCCACTCGTGCGGGACTGTGACAGGACTTTCAGGCCGTTACGGCCGCCGAACACACAAATCTCCTCATGCGCGATTCCTTTGTGACGGAGATTGCGTCGGACCGCATCCGAGAACGATTACTGGAAGGGGCCACGCTCGAACTGGCGAAGACGAAAACCTTGACGCTCTCCATGACGGTCGCATCCTGTAACGTACAATCGTACCCCTCCCGCCGCGCTGCCCACCCTTCTACTCCTTCTTACCCCTCCTGGGCCCCGCCAACCACCTCCTCAGCCGGGGCCCTGCTTTACCAATATGCCTGTGCCGCACGCCGATCCGCGCACCCCGGGGGGTCCCCGCTGCTACTTCTGCGGTCAGCAAAAGCACCCCCACCAACACTGCCCGGCCCGCACTGCAGTTTTTAAAGCCTGCAGTAAAAAGGGCCACTTCGCGGCTGTGTGCCAGGCCCGTGCAGTCGCTGCGATTGTGCCCGCTATCGCCTCCTTCCCCACGCCACACACACAATGGGAGCCACCATCTTCTTCTCCCGGGTCCATGTGCGACCAATGGGCGCCGCCATCCTCTCCTCCTTCGGCCACGTGCGTCCCATGGGCGCTGCCATCTTGTCCCGACCCCGCAATGTGCGCACCATGGGCGCCGCCATCTTGTCCCGACTCCGCAATGTGCGCACTGTGGGCACTGCTATCTTATCCCCCACAGGGTCTCCGGACATCCCGACATCGGAACCGCACACGCTCGGACCCGAAGCATCCGATGGCTACCCGCAGCTCGCTTCGATGACGCTGGACCAATCTCGCCCGCACAACCTGGCTACCACGTCGAGGGCGGTTAAAATCAACGCCACGCGACCTCGTCCCTGCTAGACTCCGGGATCACCGAAAGCTTCATTCACCCAGATACAGTAAGGCGCTGCTCCCTCGCGGTCCACCCCGCCAATCAAAGGATCTCCCTAGCATCCGGTTCCCACTCCGTCCCGATCCGAGGCTTTTGTACAGTCACCCTCACGGTCCAGGGTGTAGAATTTAGTAACTTCCGCCTCTATGTCCTTCCTAATCTCTGCGCTGCAGTCCTGTTGGGCCTGGACTTCCAGTGCAATCTCCAGAGCCTCACCCTCAAATTCGGCGGGCCCTTACCCCCCCTTACCGTTTGCGGCCTCGCGACCCTCAAGGTCGATCCCCCCTCACTTTTTGCCAATCTAACTGCGGATTGCAAGCCCGTTGCCACTAGGAGCAGATGGTACAGCACCCAGGACAAGACCTTCATCAGGTCCGAAGTCCAGCGGCTGCTTAAGGAGGGTATTATCGAGGCCAGCAACAGCCCCTGGAGAGCCCAAGTGGTAGTGGATAAAACTGGGGAGAAACACAGGATGGTCGTGGACCACAGCCAGACCATCAATCGGTACACGCAGCTCGACGCGTACCCCCTCCCACGCATATCTGATATGGTCAATCAGATTGCGCAATACCGGGTCTTCTCAACAATTGACCTGAAATCCGCCTACCACCAGTTCCCCATCCGGAAGTCGGACCGGCCATACATGGCCTTCGAGGCGGACGGTCGCCTCTACCACTTCCTTAGGGTCCCTTTCGGTGTCACAAATGGGGTCTCAGTCTTCCAAAGAGCGATGGACCGAATGGTCGACTAGTACGGTTTGCGGGCCACGTTTCTGTACTTAGATAATGTCACCATCTGCGGCCATGACCAGCAGGACCACGATGCCAACCTCGATAAATTCCTCCGCACTGCCACACTTCTCAACCTGACCTATAACAAAGAGAAGTGTGTGTTCAGCACGACCCGGTTAGCCATTCTCGGCTATATAGTCCAAAACGGACTTCACGGGCCCGGCGCCGACCGCAAGCACCCCCTCATGGAACTTCCCCTCCCTCACTGCCCCAAGGCCCTCAAACGCCGCCTGGGGTTCTTTTCCTACTATGCTCAGTGGGTCCCAAACTATGCAGACAAGGCCCGCCCACTCATCCAGTCCACCCAATTCCCCCTCGCGGCTGAGGCACAACACACTTTCGCCCTCATCAGAGCAGACATCGCCAAGGCCGGGATGCGTGCAGTGGACGAGTCACTGCCTTTCCAAGTAGAAAGCGATGCTTCAGACGTCGCCCTTGCTGCCACCCTAAACCAGGCAGGCAGACCCGTGGCATTCTTTTCCCGCACCCTTCATGCCTCTGAAATGCGACACTCATCCATCGAAAAGGAGGCCCAAGCTATCGTTGAAGCTGTGTGGCATTGAAGGCATTACCTGGCCGGTAAAAGATTCACTCTCCTTACGGACCAACGGTCGGTAGCCATCATGTTCAATAAAACACAGCGGGGCAAGATCAAAAATGATAAAATGTTGCGGTGGAGAATCGAGCTCTCAACCAATAATTACGAGATCTTCTTTCGCCCCGGTAAACTCAACGAGACCCCAGATGCCCTCTCCCAAGGTACATGTGCCAGCGCACAAGTGGACCATCTCCGGGCCCTACATGACAGCCTTTGTCACCCGGGGTTCACTCGATTGTACCATCTGGTCAAAGCTCGCAATCTGCCCTACTCCTTCGAGGAAGTAAGGACAGTCACCAGGGACTGCCAGGTCTGTGCGGAGTGCAAGCCGCACTTCTACCGGCCAGCCTGGTGAAGGCTTCCTGCCCCTTTGAACACCTCAGCGTGGAATTCAAAGGGCCCCACCCCTCCACCGACCGTAACACATACATTCTCAGTGTGGTCGATGAGTACTCCAGATTCCCCTTCGCCATCCCATGCCCCAATATGACGTCTGCCACCATCATCAAGGCCCTCAGCACCATCTTCGCTCTGTTCGGTTTCCCCACCTACATCCACAGTAACAGGGCATCCTCATTCATGAGCGATGAGCTGCGTCAGTTCCTGCTCAGCAGGGGTATAACCTCCAGCAGGACGACCGGCTACAACCCCCGGGGAAACGGGCAAGTAGAATGGGAGAATGGGACGGTTTGGAGGTCCGTCTAGCTGGCCCTACGGTCCAGGAACCTCCCAGCCTCTCGCTGACAGGAGGTCCTCCCTGATGCTCTGCATTCCATCCGGTCACTATTGTGCACCGCCACTAATAACACATCCCATGAATGTGTTTTTACCTTCCCCAGGAAGTCCACATCCGGGGTGTCGCATCCGACTTGGCTCGCTGCTCCAGGACCGGTCCTTCCCTGTAGGCACGTCCGACTCCACAAGGCGGACTCCTTGGTGGACAGGGTTCACCTGCTCCACGCCAACCCTCAATATGCCTACGTTGAGTTCCCCGACGGCCGCCAAGATACTGTCTCACTCAGGGACCTGGCACTGTCAGGTTCCACCCCAACACACCCCCCCCCCCCACCAATGCGCCCCCCACCCCACCTCCCACCGCACCGCCAATATTGACCCCATCAGAGCACCCCCCCCTCCCCTTATCCGCACAAGAGGACGAAGAGGACTTCTGCACGTTCCCGGAGTTCCCCAATGACTGGCCAGCATCAGCACCGCCACCACCGCCATCGGTGCCACCTCCACCACCGCCAGCACCGACTTCGCCGCCACCGTTACGCCGCTCCCAACTAAGCACCAAAGCACCGGACCAGCTGAACCTTTGACCGACTCCGGACCGTCAACATGGACTTTTCTTTCCCTGCCACTGTACATCATTGCACGAATTGTATATAGTTCCACGTCACCCCGCCGGACTCATTTTTAACAGGGGGTGAATGTGGTGAACCACTGTAATAGGAGATGTAAGGTAGGACCTGCACTACAGGTTCGCCGGTAGTTCCTGCCAGCTGGGTCCGCCCACGGAGAACTGTATAAATATGCATGACCTCCAGTGCCCTGCCATTTCGCCAGCTGCAGTAGGAGGCCTCGCATCTGACTGTAATAAAGCCACAGTTGTACCCAACTTTAGTCTTTGTGCAATTTATCGTGCATCAGACTATTGATCTATTGATAATGATGGAAGAGTGCAGTCTGTTCAAGTCAGTGTGGTATGTGACTTGAGGGGAACTTGAAGGTGACCCTGTTCCTGTGACACTATTGCTCCTTGTCCTTCTCATTAGTAGAGGCCACAAAGACTAGAAATTATCAAAGTAACTTAGGTAACTTGTATAATTTATGCTGTGGGTGGTGTACATTGCAGCCAGCATGCCAGTAATATTAATTGCTGATTCCAATGTCAGGGACACTGATCGAGGCTACAGGGATATAAAACGGGCTGAGAGCCATGAATAAATTTAAACAGAAATGAAACATTTTAATTTGAGGCATTAGTAGACCATGTGGGTTAGCAATTGCGATAATTACTGTAACTTAGTTCAGGATAGGATATGGACAACAGAACTTTGGGTGAATTCAAGCTATCCAGTGCAACATTGGATTAATCACATCTGGAGTTAAGATGTCGAGTTCAGGGCCAAAGGTTGTGAACAAGGTGGTTTAAATTGAGACAATGGGGATAGAATTGGATGTCAAGGCAAAGAACTTCTAATGAGGGCTGAAAAAGATGGATTCAGTCTTTCCAGTGTTTCACTGGATGGAATTGTACTTCATTCAGGATTGATGGTCAACTAAGTAGGCTGACAACAGCAGTGAAGGGGGTGAACAAGCTGGGGCTTGAATTTAAATCAAGGGTCAGCAAGTCCTGGTCCCATTTTCGCTTGGTGTGCTCGAAGCAAACATATGCGGATTTTCAAGCCCTCAGCCAATTAAAGTCCAGGAACCGGGATTACTGTCCAATCCGAATTGGCCCTCCAGGATCATGGCTGGGCAGCTGGAACTTTTTTAAAAGTAAAAATAAACTTACTTTCACTTGTCCCTTGCTGTCCCCATCTTCAAGTTAGTAGTCCCCACCTCAGCTGGTGGGGCTGAGGATTCCTGGTGCCAATATTCCTGATTTTGACAATTTGGACCCATTAGCCCACCTGCATCAGAGCCCTCCCGACTCTCATTGATAGAAATCCCAGGAATCCCTAATTAGCTTGGGATCATTGCAGAGGACTGGCATGGCGACCAGTAGTGGCAAATTATGCACCCATCTCCCTCCAGTCACAACCATGAAGCCTTTTAATTATCCCATCCCTGGTGTGTAGATGGAGTGCCATCAGAATACATGTCCATCAGGGGCAGCACGGTAGCATTGTGGATAGCACAAATGCTTCACAGCTCCAGGGTCCCAAGTTCGATTCCGGCACTGTCTGTGCGGATCCTGTCTGCACATCCTCCCCGTGTGTGCGTGGGTTTCCTCCGGGTGCTCCGGTTTCCTCCCACAGTCCAAAGATGTGCGGGTTAGGTGGATTGGCCATGCAATTTAGCACTTGTAACCCAGTAACCCCCCCCCAACACTAAGGGCAATTTTGGACACTAAGGGCAATTTAGCCCTTAGTGTCCAAAATTGCCCTTAGTGTTGGGTGGGGTTACTGGGTTATGGGGATAGGGTGGAGGTGTGGACCTTGGGTGGGGTGCTCTTTCCAAGAGCCGGTGCAGACTCGATGGGCCGAGTGGCCTCCTTCTGCACTGTAAATTCTATGATTTTATGTCAAACCTGACCCTCTGGTTGATGTCAGCATGGGACAGCATTTGGTGGAGAGTACAAAAGCAGAAAATACTGGGCGATCTCAGCAGGCCTGGCAGCATCTGTGGAGAGAGAATGGAGCTCACGTTTTGAGTCTGGTTGACACTTTGTCAAAGCTGCCTCTTAAATAAGTCAGTTGAATGTCCAAATGTCTGGTTGAAAATCGAACTCCCACCTGCCAGTGACTGTGTCTTAAAGTTGACATGAGTCCTGCCATGCCATTGGTGGTCCCAGTGTTGATTATTATATCAGATTGTTATGGCCCTTTTGAATAGCAGTGGGTATGTACTGTTCCCCTGCCATGCTCAGGTAGTTTCTTCTGCTGTTTCAGATAGTATGTGATGGAACTACGCACATCCAAAACCTTCTGTGGTCCCCGACTACTATCTCTGTTCCTCCAATGACCCAGAGTGTTATGTCTGGCAAACCCATCCATGCTATTTGACAGGAGACAAATCCCTGTAGACTGTGAACATTCAGTTAGCTCATGATTGCCATGTCTGACTTTGAGTAAAATCACCACATTTAAATTCAAGAGCACAGTTGCAAACTGCTACATATGTTGCTCTTTTCCTCACTTTTCCTAATAAATGCCAATTCATTATTCAGGTGACTCCATTGGAGGCCCTAGAGTAGTGCTAAACACAAATTAATTGTCTGTCAGTGCCTTGTACTGATGGTGCCTCATGTTTTAATTGTTTTCACTTTTTATTTGCTACATCTTAAATGTTACCTCCTTGGTGCCTCTTGCATTGATTTATTCTTTCCAGTCTAAATAAAGTTTATATATTTATTGCATTGTGGGAGAAAGAGATAATTAGAAAATATAAGACTGGGGAGAATTCTGATTGACCTTTTGAAAATAATATACCCATTCATTGCCTGTTCTGAAAGCTTCAAGTGTCTCTCACCGCTGATGGGAGTGTTCTGTGGTTGGAAGTTTCATAGCCAATACCCTGTTTCCCAGTGCAACGTTGCGGAAAAGTCAGTAGGAAAATCAGTAGAAAAGCGGCAACAGAGCGTTTATCATCCAGGAGTGCGTCCAAGAGCTGCTCTGTCTTTTGATTAACCTGAAAGTTTTTCTTTATTTCACTGAAGCTGAAGGAACGAAAATATTTGAAAAAAAATGAAAATCGCTTATTGTCACAAGTAGGCTTCAAATGAAGTTACTGTGAAAATCCCCTAGTCGCCACATTCCGGCGCCTGTTCGGGGAGGCTGTTACGGGACAGAACAACGAGTGATTTTTTCACGAAAGCAATCTTCTGAAAAAAGGTGCATTCGTGACACTTGTCCACTGCAGTTTAAGTTAGAATAGATATTTTTGATTAACCCAATAAAGCTTTGTGATAGAAGTATTCCTCTAGTTGCTTCACATGAGCCAGCACAATAATTTTAGAACTATCTACCCAAAAGACAAATATAATGATACAGGTCTGGAAATAATTTTTATCTGACAACTGCCAAAGTAACATGAGGTAGAATTTTATACTGTGCTAGCGTCCACCCGCCCCACTCCCCACCCGGCTGACATCATTGTCAGTGACCAGCATGGCCCCATTCTGGTGGGGTTGCCCAATAGATATTTAATGCTTGGTAGTCCATTAATTGACATCCATTTTGGGAGGAATTCTTGCCTCCCAGAGCTTCCAGACAATCAAATGGCTGGCAGCTCTTTGGTCCCAGCCTCATCACTGAGACCACTGGCTACTGCTGGAATGCCAGCTCATCCCAACGGCGATATCAGATGGGGAGGTAAGTAGGGGAGTGGAGGGAACAGTTATCATCTGGGCAAGGGTAGCACGCATTGTCAAGGGAGGTGGAGAGCTGGGGTGGACAGCCCGAGGGAAGGCGAAATGCTGGGAAAGAAAACTTTGGTTTGGGGGGGGGGGGGGGGGGGGTTGGGGTGACTCACCGATGGGCCCAGGGAGCCTTTAAAGGGGGTAGCTCCTACTTGCCCTCCGATAGCCTGAGTAGTGATTGACTTCAGTGCTTCCCGCTCAATGCCAACCTCTGTCCAACACAGGAAAAATTGCATGGGGGGCACATTACTGCTCCTTCAAAGGATGCTCTTACTCAAAACTTCCACCACCCTCCCCCCTCCAAACTGGCCTGTCTCACTGTAGTTTGAAACCTCCTAAAATGTTGGGAATTTAGGAGGCATCCCAAAGGTAGAGCAGGTGCCCATCATTTTTATGTTACTCAAGGGATGACTCCAAACCCTGTAAAAGTGATGGGGTCACCAGTGCAGTCTCTGGGCAGGTGCATTCTAGCAACCAGGTGCAGGGACATACCCACCTCCAGCCAATTTTCAGGATCACCACGGATCTCATTTCAGTCAATAAGCAAGATGAAGAAAGATTCTATGGGAATCAGCGGGGCGGGCGACTCCGGCGCGAAGAAATGGCGTGATCCACTCCGGCGTCGGTCCGCACCTTCAAGGGCTAGGCAGGCGCTGGAGTGGTTTGCTCCTCGCCGGCCAGTAGGGAAGGGGCTTGGTGCCACGCCAACCGGCGGCGAAGGGCCTCCACCGGCTGGCACGAGTTGGCGCATGCGTGGGAGCGCCAGCGTGTGCTGGCGTCATCCCAGCGCATGCACAGGGGGTGTTCATCTCCGCGTCGGCCATCGCGGAGGACCACAGCAGCTGACGCGGAAGAACAGAGTGCCCCCACGGCACAGGCCCGCCCGCAGATCGGTAGAACTCGATCGCGAGCCAGGCCACCGTGGGGGCACCTCCCGGGGCCAGATTCCCCCGCACCCCCCCCCCCACCCCCCCGCCGAGGATCCCGGAGGCCACCCGCGCAGCCAGGTCCCGCTGGCAAATACCTGCCTAAATATACGCCGCTGGACTGGCCAAAAGCGGGCGGCCACTCGGCCCATCGCGGACCGGAGAATTGCTGGGGGGGCCGCTGTTAGCGGCCGCCGACCGGTGGGGCGCGATTCCCGCCCCTGCCAAATCCGCGGCGCCGGGGAATTCGGCAGCCGGCAGGGGTCGGAGACTGCTTCTTTCACTCTGAGACTGTTCGAGATGCATAATTCTCAGCTAGATGAAGCTAGGAATTGTATACTGCAGACAATCAGATAGCAGACTTCAGGTGAATAATTCATAAGTGGAAACCGGATATTTATAGAGCTTCACAATTTAGAAGATGCAAACTTCAGTTGCTGCTTAATTCATGAAAATACACAGATTACACAAATGAATCTAATATCCAAATTAAGCTCTGTTCACAATCTCGAATTCTGCGAGTAATAATCACAAAGCAGATATGAAGCAATATTTTAAAAACAAATCACATAATTTTAACTTCTTCACATTTATGGGAAATATTTAAATTTTATTTGTTAGAACAGACATGGAAGCATAAATTATGCAATGTTCTCCGAATGACACTGCCTTTCATTCCAGACAGATTCTGCCACTTCAGGCATCATCAGTATATTAAAGAAAATGACAGCAAGAGAGAGCTTTTCCTCCAACAAGGGTCCATAACAGAAAATGAAGGTCTGTGTCCTGTGCTGAAACTGTGCCAAAAGAAATGTTGTGATGAATTTGCAGTCTGGGAATATTGATCTTGTCAATTCAGCTAAAAGTTATGAATTAAAACTGTAGAGTTTTCGCAGGTTTACCCACTGAGTACATGAGCCACATTATCTGAGGAGTTCTAGGATCTCCACTTTGTGTTTATTTAGATGATTTCAGCCAATAGTTCGGAGACCCTAGATTAGGGCTGATGAAAACTGTCCAGAGTGCCAATTTCTAACTGCTGTAATTCAGCTCATGTGTGGACTTTGGGTACGGACAGGATTACGCTTAGCTATGTCATAGAGTCATGGGGCTGGAATCTTCATTTGGGAGACTAAGGGCAGGATCCTCCGTCCCACCTCAGCCGTTTTCTGGTGCGGCGCGCCCCCACTGGCAGCGGGATTCTCCGTCCCGGCTGCCGGCCAATGGGGTTTCCCGTTGTGGGCACCCCCACGCCATCGGGAAATCTGTGGGCGTGAGTCCGCTGCTGGCGAAACAGAGGATCCCGCCGAAAGAGAATTCAGCCCTAAGTGTTCCTGCCGGAACTGAATCGTTTGCAATTCCCGTTCCCGTTGGGGGAGCTATTAGAACAATATTCAGGACATGCAAACATACCAGCAGACCCCTTGATTCAGTGTGATCTGTGGGGTGGAGCCTTCCAGAAGATTCTGGAAAAACTCAGGCAAGCCTATTTTGTCTCTCAGTTCTGTGCAGAACTAGAAAGGAGCACACAGTCAGTCTCGGCTCTCTCTGCCATCTTTCTGCCTAGCGATTTAAAATGCTTCCAGCCAGCCTGTGAGAAGTTCCACTGGAAGCTAAAGCAGATCTCTCTCAGCTGGAGAGCTGTGACAAAAATACTTTCCTCTTCCTGCGCAACCTGGGAGCTGTGGGCAAGTGACATTTTTGTTCTGCTCAGGCAACTGTGAGGCCAGAGCACTGAATTCTCTCTCCCCTCTTGAAGTCTTCCTGGGGGTTCAGAATCAGGAGAACTGTAGTTTGAACTCAGTGAGGCTGATAGTCCATCTGGTGGGCGCAAGATAGAATTGCACAGACCTGAGGGGAATGTTCAGTGTGAGTCAGGGGTTAGTCTGATGGAAGTGACTCCTCAGAGAGAATTCTACAGCTTGCAGGTTCTAATTGAAGCCAAATCTTAGAAGATCCAAACTAACCAATGATCGCAACACTTTGCACCCATGGAAGAGAGTTGGCTACAAAGACTGCTACCTCAGCAGCAAAGAACCATCTCAGGCCCTTTCAATTCCTGTTATTTTCAATCCTTTCCCTCCCTCCACCATGTATCTGTCTTGTCTGTGTCTGGGTGGTGAGTGGGACAGTGTTTTGGGAATAGTTAGACTGGCAGACCATTGTTCCATTCTGACCATTATATGTTTGTCTTTTTCCTTGTTATAAATAACAGGTTTTTGTTTAATGTTTTACTGACAAATCTAGTGCCTGTAACTCATTGGAGCAGTCAAGAGTCAAAGATCTCAGGAAAATGCACAAATTATTGGCTAATTCTATTATGTTGGGACTCAGGGGTCTGTGGGGCTAGGATCGACCGTGCACTCGCCCAGAGTGTTGTAACACTAGATTGAAGGAGATATAATCTGATGCCCTGGCACATGAGGGCCCACCCCTCAGGACCACGAGCTGCCTCCAAGCCCTACCTGTCCACTGCAGCACTGCTCCCACCCACCCTGCCCGGCCAAGAAACCTGACCAGTTCTCTTTTACACACAAGCTGTGTGTAAAACCTAGGCTTCACATCACCCTGCAGCTAAGCTCCCAGCAGCCGCACACTTACCTCGCCCACCCCATCTGTAGAATCTACACACACTCAAGCCTCTATGAATGGAGGCAATTGGTGGCACACAGTGATCTTCTCCACAGCTTAACCAGTTGCCACCCTGCTGTTGGGATAACACCCAATGAGGAGACCCATAGTAGACCCCACTGAGGGAAACAGGACAGGGGCTGCAGAGCCGATCGCTGACACATGCTGTGGCAGCCATCGGTATCCCTGTTGACAAGGACAGGTGATGAGGATAGAGGCTCCCCACATCACAGGCCCTGGCCACTGACTGATGGGAACAGGGGTGCAGTGCGGTCGGCAACATATCGAAGGGGCCGGGTGAAGGGTGGGGGGTGGGGTTGGGATAGGGTTAGTGGGGACATGTTGAGGGTGGCACATCAATACAACTCAGGGTGACTATCTAACCTTGTGTGGCTTTGGATAGACAAGGGAATACTCATCTCGCTAACATCTCTTCTCTTTTCCTCACGCCTGCAGAAAATGAATTTTGGTGTGCAGGCAGCAATGTTCTCGTTATACCTGGCTTCAGCTGCCATTGCTGATGCATGGAGGCTGGAGGAGCAGGGCCAACCGAGGGAGAACCCTGCACAAGAGGAGCCTCTCTCAGAAGAGCAGGGGTAGCCAGTGAGGCTCAGGTGCCCAACTGCTCAACAGGCCGAGGAGGAGGTGCGAAGGAGGCACCGTATCAGAACACATGTATACCATCGGCACCTGCCTTGGAGTAGCTGCCTACACCGTCAAAGACTTTGGCAAACTACTGAGACCGTGCACCAGCTGTACCAGATGGTAACGCACCTGGCACTGTGGGGGTTTGGAGGGTGGCCGTCAAGGCGATGGCCGCCCTGAACATTCGTGCCTCTGGACCATTGCAGGACTCGAACGGGCACCTGTGTAGGATCTCGCAGACATCCACACACAGGTGCATCCGTGATGTGATGGATGCCCTATGCGCCTTGGCATTGGATTATATTGCCTATAGTCTGGACCAGGCCCACCAGGATTCCCGGGTAGTGGGATTTGTCGCCATTGCTGACATGCCCCAGGTCTGGGGAGCGATTAATAGAACGCATGTCCTCCTACGAGCATTGGTTCATCGGGAAGTGCCGTTCATCAGTAGGAAGGGATTTTACTCCCTGAATGTGCAGTTGTTGTGCGACCACCAGCTGAACATCATGCATGGCTGCATCTGATACCCAAGCAGCATGTACGCTGCTCATATCCTGGTGGAATCTGAGGTTCCTGGCACCTTCGAGAAGCTCCCTCGGGTGAGGGGTTGCCCCTTGGGCAACAAGGGTTACCCATTGAGGTCATTGCTAATGTCACCTGTCCGTAAACCTTAGACCAATGCAGAGACCCATTATAATTATGCCCAGACAGCCACCAGGAGTGTCATTGAGCGGTGCATCAGCTTACTGAAGATGCGCTTCCGATACCAGGCCCGCTGCACTGGGGCGCTCTAATATAACCCGAAGGGTCGCGAACATCATGTTGGCCTGGTACATCCTTCATAACATCGCGCAGAAGAGGGAAGACATGCTGGAGGAAGAACACCAGGCCTCATTTGACGAGGACGATGAGGAGGGTGTCCAAAATAAACCGGGTGTGGAGCCGAGCTGGCAGGGCAAGGCCACCTAACGTGTGCTTCAGGGCCACCACACACGGGCCAACCTCACCACCTCTCGATTTGCCAACTAAGAGGCCTGACCACCGGTACCTCTGCCGCCCTGTCCCACTTCTCCATTTGCCCCCTTAACCCCCACCCTGCCCACGTCAAAATGGAACCCCCTTCTCCATAACCGCTCACCCCTTCCCTGGCCTCCAACCCTTCACTCCACTTTCCCTCTAGCCTTCCATTCCTTCCCACAATCACAGCTCCCCTCCAATATCCTACCAGCATCACCGCAGGGTGTTGGCCCTCGGTTGGCATGATCAGCGGGTCTTGTCCTGGGATGGAGGATGATGACAACTCGCTGTGAGATGAGATCTGGTGCACCTCATTGTCTGACAAAGTCTGGCTCCTGTCTTCAGGGTCAGGCTGCCCTGTCTGCCCTTGCATGTGTGCTGGCCATTCCATCTCTGGGGCCTATATATCTTTTGGGGTGCGGGGGGAGGGGGGGCATGTGGGGGTGGGGGGGGGGGGGTGGGGGGTGGGGGGGTCGCTGTTCAGGAGATGGTGAACGGTTAGGGTTCACTCAATGGTAAGCTGTCATACAAGGCAGGCTCACACTCCTGGCCCATGCCCTGCCACTTCTCTCTGAAGGTGACACCATGTGGGATGTACATGTGTCATGGGAGCCTTAGCTACCCCCATCCTCCAGCTCTTCCACCGTTCCCCACTCCATCTCTCTCTCACACCCCCCAACCGGCACACACCCTGCACACAGCCCCAGCCCATCTGTAACATCTTTCAGACAAAGGTTACAGGCAGGTCAGACTGTTGGTGTAAAAGTGTTTAATGGTGAGTGTATCCATTATTGTGCCCTCACCCCTAACGATCACTTATGTTCCACACCCATACCAACTCAAATTTTATAATTTTACGTGGCCTACCACTCCTTCTGGATGTAATACCAGTCAGTATATCGGATGTGTAGGAGGCCTACCGCATGTCTCATCCCCTGACCTGGGATGCCTTTGGCAGCCGTCCTCGAGAGGACCTGGACCTGGATTAGCCCGGCTGCCTTTCAGGTGTCACAGGTGATGAGGAACCACCCTGTTTTGCCTGCTGGTAATGAGATGCAGCAGTCTCAGGTGGGCGGGACTCAGAAGCGCTGAGGTATTCCAGCACTTCCCCTGCCTGAGGCACTGGCATAGGCCCCATCAGCTTCTCCTCCCTTGGGGTGCTCGATGGCCCCCACCTACTCCATGGGTGGGAGGTGAGGCTGGAGTGAGCACCGTAGGCTCCACCGTCACCTGGCACTGCCAGTCCTGGAGGCCCGCCCTCGTCTGAGTCAATAGTGAGATTGGCCAGTAGGACTCACATTGTTCAGGGTCTTTGTCCTTCTTTAGAATAAGTGATATGGATGCTTGCAACAACGTTGGGTGGAATGTCCTTGCCTTGCGCTTCGTTGTATACCCACGTCAACAAGTGACCCAACAGTGAACTGAATCGCTTGTATAATTCAGCATGAAATCCGTCTGGGCCCGGAGATTTCCCGACTGCATCGACTCTATACACTCTATCATCTTAAGTAGGTCTATTGGAGCCCCCAACCCCTGCGCTCTTGCCTGATCTACCATCGGAAATTCCAACCGATCCAAATATCTTTGTCTCCCCTCGTCCCTCCGCGGAGGCTGTGACTGGTATAGTCTCCGATAAAAAATCTCAAAAATTCCATTGATTTCCTCGGGATCTGTTACCTATTTGCCCCCTTCATCTCTCAGCCGACCTATCTCCCTTACCGTCACCTATTTCCTCAGTTTGTGAGCAAGCATCCTGCTAGCCTTCTCCCAGATCCAAATACCACGGCTGGATTCTCCGCTCCCCCACGGTGAAATTGCGTTCGGCGATGGTGCGGAGAATCTGTTTTGGCGCCACAATCATGAGCAGCAGCGGTTTTTGAATTCTCCGCCCCCTGGAAAGCAGCGTAATCTAGGAGTATGCTGCGCCGATTATCCACCGCCTCAGGCCATAGTCAGAGCCCGCCCCGCGATGCTCCATCCCTGACCGGCCGAATTCCCGATGGTGTGGGACTCTCATGGTCCCAGTTATTCGGGAACTTTGCGTAGCAGCTGCAGACTCAGTCCGGGGCCACCACAATTGGCGGAGGGCCGATCGGCGGGCAGGGGAAATCGGAGAATCGTTAACAGTAATAAATGTGTTAACGCTATCTCCAAGTCTGAACCTTCCTTTGTCAGAGTGCGCATTAAGGAAGCAGCTTATGCTACATCAAGAGCATAACAAAACATGGTACCAATGAGTAACTGTTTAAATCCATATAGTTACAACTCAGCAAACAGTGACAACCAGCAACAACACCCAGGCAAGATGATAGAGATTCCGGTTCCACAGCAGCTCAGGTGCCACGGCAATCTCAGTGCAAACTGGCGGGCATTCAGACAAAGGTTTGAGATCTTCCTGGTAGCAGCCGACCTACAAGACGATAGGTGGCCAATGCTGAAAAGACAGAGCTTCTGCTCACAATTGCAGGTGCAAATGCAGAACAAATCTTCAAAACCTTCAAGTACTCCAGAGGTCAAGTAAAGAGAGACTTCCAGACAGTCCTGGACAAGTTCAAATAATACTGCGAAGAAAACACAAACAAACTAACAGAAAACGGTAAGAGAGGCGCCAATACTCACCACGAGGTCAAGGTAACAGAGCTACGAACGTCAATTTTGATCGGCGGCCATCTTGGAAAAGGTACACATGCGCAGTTGAGAGAAATGCGCAAAATAAAGGAACCGCGATCTGCGCATGCGCAATCGCTTCCTACACTCCACGTCACAAGCGTCGTGATGTCAGAGGCCCTGGAACACGCCCACTTAAAGGGGAAATGTCCCAAAACAAGAAAAAAAATTTAAAGGCTCAAAACAAGATTCTTTCACCTGGAACGACAGTACAATGCCTGAAATTCGACCAGTCGCTGAAAGTAACCTCCGCAGTACCCTGCAACAAGCAGTTAGCACCGCCCAAAGAGATGATACAGTCCTTGAAGACTACGACTCAGACCTTGAATTCTTCTTTGGACATTGCGAGCCGAATGCCAGCTCCGACACAAAACGTGATGATATGGTCCTAGAACAAACATAGAACATACAGTGCAGAAGGAGGCCATTCGGCCCATCAAGTCTGCACCGACCCACTTAAACCCTCACTTCCATCCTATCCCCGTAACCCAATAACCCCTCCTAACCTTTTTTTGGTCACTAAGGGCAATTTATCATGGCCAAAGGACTGTGGGAGGAAACCGGACCACCCGGAGGAAACCCACGCAGACACAGGGAGAACGTGTAAACTCCGCACAGACAGTGACCCAGCAGAGAATCGAACCTGGGACCTTGGCGCTGTGAAGCCACAGTGCTAATCACTTGTGCTACCGTGCTGCCCCAATAATAATAGCTTATTGTCACAAGTAAGCTTCAGTGAAGTTACTGTCTTGTCATACTCCCTTGTGTCTTAACCTGTCTCCCTATGCACCACCTTCCAGACTGACTTGGTTTTTCTTCTATATTTGGCTGTGCATCACCCCCCGCTGTGCCGCTACACTATGACCCATTCCCCAGCCAAATTAGTTTAAGCCTCCCTCATCAGCACTAACAAAAACTCCCTGCCAGGATGTTGGTCCCATTCCGGTTCAGGTGCAACCCTTCCGACTAGTAAAGCTCCCACTTTTCCCATAAACGGATCCAAGGATCCAGGAAACTAAAGCCCTCCCTCCTCCACCTTCTCTTCAGCCAGGCATTCAGCTGCTCTCCCTCTTATTCCAATACTCACTGGCACTCCTACAGTGATGCTCCTACAGTTAAATAGCTTGACAATACTTGCTATCAATGTGCACACAGAGACCCTCAGTGGATGATGATTCGGTGACTGAATGATTTCCTCAGAACTATAATTGCTAAGGGCGATATTCAGGAAGATGGGAGAAGGGAAGAATTTGACAAGAAAAAAAAATCTTTGACCAACATCCATGACAGAGGAGGTAATTTTCACCTTCACTGCCTTGACGATAATAATTCCATGATTTCACTGGCAATGTAAATTGGACATGTTCTCTCATCTGTTTTGCCAGTTTATCACACAAGTGGCAAAGGTGAAAATGATCCCAAGAATTCCTGAGCAGTTCGGTATTAAAAGCAGTTGTGCACCTTGAGAAATGTGTTTTACATTTCATACGGATAAGTCTGAATGTTACTCAATTTCCTTTTTTAACAAAGGCAACCTATGGTTTGGTGCAAGCAGTATTCTCCTCGTTTAAATTACCGCTCCTACTGAAGTTCATTCTGACTGTACGCTAAGCAACATGAAATGATAAAAGTAAGCTGTTCTTTTCTTTTAATTACTTTCTTCTTTCTTTCACCTTCTGAGATGTATTTCCATGTTATTGCAATGATGCAGCTACGGGCAGCCCTGTCTCCTGATTATGTTGAAGGTAGGAGGTCATGAAAGCATGAAATTAAGCTGACGTTTCTAGTTGCAAAGGGATAATGGTTTGAATCGATTCACCCTTAAAGCTCTTTGTCACATTTTTGTTATAGTAGCTATGGCTCAGCAGATGAAGTAATCGCAAAACACAAATGATAATTAGAAATGTGCTGAAAATTTCGCTGCTGTGCTAATTGGATTATTTGTGTCCTCAGCAAAATTAAAACACAAATATTTAGTGACCCATAAGGTTAATGATTCATGTCTTTCAGGCAAAAAACTGGAATATGTGAAGTCTAAAGTTGCCATATGCCCAGATGACCATAGGCTGCTTTCATCTGACTGGTGGTGATTCAACTTGAGGATCACCACCCCTCAGGCGAGGGGCAAGGCTGAGAAGGCGGGGCCTTCGTGAATAACCTTAGCCGGTACAGGAATTGGATCCACATTGTTGGCTTCGTTCTGCATCACAAACCAGCTATCCAGCCAACTGAGCTAAACTAGCCACCATGTGAAGTATACATAAATGTAAAATCTACAGTCGGGCAACGTATGACTATTTTAACAATCATTTTTTAATCTATCAATGAACTAAACAATCAAAGGATCAGATGCACGATAACACCAAATATGGGAATCATATGCTAATATGGGTTAATGCTTGCTACCTATTGAAAACCTATTTCCAGATGAATTGCCTGGCTGATATTTAAAATAATGCAATAATAATAATCTTTATTAGTGTCGCAAGTAGGCTTACATTCACACTGCAATGAAGTTACTGTGAAAATCTCCAAGTCGCCACACTCCAGCGCCTGTTCGGGTACACTGAGGGAGAATTCAGAATGTCCAATTCACCTAACAAGCACATCTTTTGGAACTTGTGGGAGGAAACTGGAGCACCCGGAGGAAACACACGCAGACACAGGGAGAACATGCAGACTCCACACAGACATTGAACCAAACCGGGAAACGAACCCAGGTCCCTAGCGCTGTGAAGCAACAACGCTAATCACTGTGCTACATTGCCGCCACAAGAGGATGCCAAGGAACAAAGAAAGAACTATAGATACATAGAAACTGAACCTGTAATGGCATAGAATTCTTTTTTTAAAAAAAAATTTAGAGTACCCAATTATTTATTTATTTTTTCCAATTAAGGGGCAATTTAGCGTGGTCAATCCACCTAACCTGCACATCTTTGGGCTGTGGGGGTGAAACCCACGCAGACATGGGGAGAATGTGCAAACTCCACACGGACAGTGACCCAGGGCCAGGATTCGAACCCAGGTCCTCAGCGCCACAGTCCCAGTGCTATCCACTGCGCCACATGCCACCCGATGGTGTAGAATTCTTATACTCGCGAGAATCCTACCCAGCCAGAGAGGAAAGCAGGTGGATGGGCTGTTAAAAGATCCCTGGAAAGCTGTCAGGAGCTCTCTGTTGTAACTTTTTACCTGTTCTGGCAGTAAGGACTGCCCAAAGCTGAGGGGTTGCTTAATGGTGTGCATGTCTGGACCTGATGTTGTAATTAAGATCAGATTGTAATATTAACTGGTGGCCTGAATGAGAAACCTTCCTGTTGGCTGAAAACATTGGGAAGAGGAACCAGAGCAAGAAAAGGCCCAAACAGAGGCCTTTTTCTTTCTCTTTCCATGAGCGGCCAGGAGGAGCCATTACCCTGCCTCAGGCTGCCCCCTTTCTCAATCCACATGGAACAGCTTCAGAAGCCGTTCTCACCATTTATACGTTGTGTTGGCTGGCAGTGTCCCGAGAACCTAACATCAACCTGCTTCTTACCTGCTTCCTGCCAGGTTGATGGGATTTCAATGAGGCTTTCAAGTTAAAATTGCCCAGGGTTGGTTTCTGGAGCAATGGTTGAGTTAGCACTAGCCAAAAGCTGCCAAGAGTTAAAACCAAAGTCTTCAGAAACAGTAATAACTCATTATATAGGTAACTGTAAAAATGCACACCAGAAATAGAAAACCTTGCTTGCCAACAGAGATCACCATAAATTCAAAATTCCCAGTATAATTTACCAGTCTGGAAGGCTCCCATTCTCTGATAAGATTACCTCTTCTGTCCCATCTTCTTATTTTTTGTCTGAGTTCCTTTTCTACAGGTGCAATCAAATACAAAAAACCCCAAAGTTTTTAATCTGTTTGGGCAGGATTAAAGGGGTCATTCCCGGCACATATAGCACGGGATCGGCCTAGCTATCCAATAGCACTCTGGCTTTTTTTGGGGGGCCTCGATGGGAAATCCCCGCCACTGCTGCATTTAGCTGCATTTCTTGCACTGAGAAACTCTGCTCGTCATGCAGGAAGAGATTGGGGTGCCATTTTAAAATGGTACCCAGATCTCTCAACCCCCCAATGTGATCCGCGGACACCACCAAAGACCCAACTTGCCTGATGGGGGGTCCTGGAGCCCCCACAACCCATCCCATATCGGCAGGGCACCCCTGGGCCCAATCCCTGGGGTGGACAAAATACCATCCGGGCACCTTGGCACTGCCAGCCTGGCACCCTGACAGTGCCATGCTGGCACTGGGGTGGCAATGCCAGGGTGCCCAGGTGGCACTGCTAAGGTTCTCAGCTGCCATCAGCAATGCTAGGGTGCCATCCTGCCCAGATACCAACCACCCAGGGACCTCCGATCGCCTGGGAGAGTCCCCAAATGCTGTTCCGCATAATTCCCATTTGTGGGGACCAGTGCTCAACTGCGCCCGGCTGGGGTCTCCTCTCCAAGGCTGGTGGATCCCGGGGACTGTTTCGATCTGGCATCAGCTTAAGTGACCTTTTGAAGCTCACCTGACTCTGCAAGTCTGGGCCCTGCCCATTGTGGGCGTGATCCAGATTGCGACATCTACTGAGATTGTGTTAGAACTCGTGAGACATAATACCCATCGGGAATCCCAGAAGAGGCCTCTCACAGGATGTACCAGCTGTGTCCCATCCTGATTCTGGCGGGATGTGGCAGGTAAATTGCGCCCCTTATCTTTACTGCTGAACCACATTGATACTACTGTTTAAATTCATTGGGCAAGATTCTCCATCCCACTGCACCTATTTTCCAGTGCAGCGTGCCCCCACCGGCAGCAGGATCCTCCGTCCCGGCAGCCGGCCAATGGGTTTTCTCATTGTGGGCATCCCCATGTCCGCGGGTGTGAGTGTGCTGCCAGCGAAACGGAGGACCCCACCGACGGAGAATCCAGCCATTTAATTTAGTTTCCAGCCTAATCCATGGAACAACAACAAGGTGAACCTCATTAGATCACTGGTCTAGGAACGACTCTGGCATCTCACTGCCTTTCCTCCCATCATAGCCACAAATGACATGGTATAGAAATGTAATTGTTGTGTGCTGTCTTACTTTCTGCGGCCTTCACAACTGTTGATCAGTCCATTCAAACCTCCAGCTTGGCCTCTACGCTTCATCTCTGTGACACTATTCTCTTGCTTTCCCATTCCTTCCTTTCCCAGCACAGTCATTAACTCTTCAAATAACCTCCCCTGTCATGACTACATGGTGTACTCCAGTACGCCCTAGTTCTTTCACTTTCTTATTCATCACTTACATGCGGTACTCTGGCACTGCCATTCTTAAACATGGGGTCAGCTTTGACCTTGACATCAATGAAGTCCAACCTAATCTTGTAATCACTATTATTTGGGTCAAGACTATTACTAAATTCTTTAATCACTGATCTGACATGATGGCTAGAATGATTTGAAATCACCATTACTTCAAATTCTGCAAAATCAATGTCATTCTTTTTGGTTCCTGCCAGAACCAACAGGTTTCAGGCTATAATTCTATCAGCCTCTCTAGTGTGTTCTCAGGTTGAATGAGATAGTAAAGAAGCTTGCTGCCCCACATTGAATCCATCATTAATACTGCATTTTTTGTCAGTAGAATGCTGCCACTTACTTTCCACAGGACTGCTGAAGCTCTAATTCATCATATCAATGCATGATTGTTCAAATCCACTCCTTGCCAAATCTTCATAAACTTTAGCTAAAACTAATGTCCGTGCCTTTCCTGCACAATGTATCATCCTTGCTAAATTTCACCAGCTTACTGTATCCCACCAAACTGATGTCAAGGCTTTGGCTTCCATCCCCACATCACTTGATCTTTGAGATTTTCTTGAGCCTTCCTATATCTACCTCTTCTCCTATTCCCAATTGCACACTTGGGCTCTGAAATTCACTGTCACAGAGATCTGGACACCTAATAATAATAATAACCTCCGGGACAGGTCCAAGTTTAGTGTACTGATGTGGGGTTGGTGGGGTTGGGAGGTGGGAACAGATAAACCCACTTGCCACCAATTATTGGGCCATGGCGTTCTTTGAGGAATTTGTTGAGAGGCATGGGTGCTCGGAAAATGAGTTTTAATCTTTATTTTGGTGAACTCGAACAAACTGATGTGCATTAGTGTCCACTTGTTGGTTCACGTGCAGACATTTGAGAATTTATTTTTAATTATAAGAAAAACAGGAGGATGTTGGCCCAACCGATGTTGAGTTCAGCTCCGTACGTTACATTTGTTTGAATGGCTACTTTCCTCTGTTTTTCAGCTCCTTGTCTGCCGAGGAGCTGCCTGCTCTAATCAGCAAGGTTGCAATTGGTACCTCCAATTGGGCACCGGCTCACTTCCTGGCTAATTAGGCCATACATATTTTTAAATAGCATTGCGATAGCAGCAAACTTGGCATAGAGTCCGATCCGGGATTCATTTAGGTGTCATGTCCCAACTCCCCATTGAAAATACGACCCCATGTTAATCCTCCTCTAACTTCCCCATCAGCAGCCAATCATTCAATAGATGAACACCTTGGAATTTTACAATTAAGACATGTTTTGCTGCCTCATTTCCCTGCATTCAAAAACATCTTGAAAAAGCCCTTTGGGCTGAACTTTATGGGCCACCATTGGGGGGAGGGGGGGGGAAGAATGTTAGCAGGCAGGTGGACATGAAACTTAGGACATTGTATCATGAGCAGAAAACCCGCCGCCTGCCTGCCCGCTTCACCCCAGCACGATTTTACAAACGGTGACTGTGGAACAGGTGGTCTGACCACCCATGGTCCATTTGAAGCCCTTAAGTGGACAATTAATGTACAGCAAAGAGTCTCATTCTGCCACCACTCTAATGGAGAGGAGCCGACAAATTTAACTCTGCTGGCTACTGGCCAGTTGAAGGGGGAGAGGGTACCTCTTGCTGGGCACTCAGTGTTATTTGGAGGTCCCTCTCCATAGGCCCTCAATCTTGCAGCTGACATGTTTAACTCTGCTGGCTACTGGCCAGTTGAAGGGGGGTGGGTACCTCTTGCTGGGAACTCAGTGTTAATTGGAGGCCCCTCTCCATACTCGTGCCTCCCGATCTTCACTCTTCCTCTCTGCCCTCTCCAACACGCACCTCCCTCAGCCCCTGCCAGCAATGTGCAGAGATGCTGGCCTTCAATTGGCTTAAGGCAGATGACAGTTCTACCTCATACTAATTGAAGAGCCATCGCCCTCAGTATATAATCCAGTCCTTTGTATTTCTTTTGATATCCTTGAATTGTTTTTTTCTTCTTAATGCTAGTATAGCTCCCCCTGTGAAGCTTTGTGTTCTTTTTCATGTAGATTTTGCGTGTATAAGTAAACAGCATGAGGCAGTGATGTGTGAAAACAACCTAAGATCTTTGAAAATATTATTTTAGTCGCACAGCGTAAAACAATGTTTGTGATTGAAAATATGTTGCAAATGCAACTTGACTGCACCTTGCACGATCATCAAATAAGGCTGTCTACTTCAGTCGCCGTGAAAGTAACTGTAGTCATGGTCTATTTACCAATTGTGTCAAATAGAATGAAGGAAAGTAAATAGAAACTAATATGAATCAAATGATAGCATATCAGTAGAGTTATTCAATATTATATCTGTCAGAGAAGAAGATAGATGATTGCAGTATGAATTCCATACGGAATATAGATAGTGCACAGTCAATTAAGGATGTTCATTCCAATAAATTCAGAGTTTGGATTCACATTGGGATTAACTGGAATTTCAGCATTCAGAACTTGCTGGACCACCGGGGAAATGGATGTCCCGACATTTTGTCCTGCCATATAAATTATTAAGAAAATCTCAGTTAACTTCTGAATCATCAAAGAAATGGCTTTTTTCGATGAATGCCCATGAAAATAGAACATAGAACATGGAACATAGAACATTACAGCACAGTACAGGCCCTTCGGCCCTCGATGTTGCGGCGACCTGTGAAACCACTCTAAAGCCCATCTACACGATTCCCTTATCGTCCATATGTCTATCCAATGACCATTTGAATGCCCTTAGTGTTGGCGAGTCCACTACTGTTGCAGGCAGGGCATTCCACGCCCTTACTACTCTGAGTAAAGAACCTACCTCTGACATCTGTCTTCTATCTATCTCCCCTCAATTTAAAGCTATGTCCCCTCGTGTTAGACATCACCATCCGAGGAAAAAGGCTCTCACTGTCCACCCTATCCAATCCTCTGGTCATCTTGTATGCCTCAATTAAGTCACCTCTTAACCTTCTCTCTAACGAAAACAGCCTCAAGTCCCTCAGCCTTTCCTCATAAGATCTTCCCTCCATACCAGGCAACATTCTGGTAAATCTCCTCTGCACCCTTTCCAATGCTTCCACATCCTTCCTATAATGCGGCGACCAGAATTGCACGCAATACTCCAAATGCGGCCGCACCAGTGTTTTGTACAGCTGCAACATGACCTCATGGCTCCGAAACTCAATCCCTCTACCAATAAAAGCTAACACACCGTACGTCTTCTTAACAACCCTCTCAACCTGGGTGGCAACTTTCAGGGATCTATGTACATGGACACCGAGATCTCTCTGCTCATCCACACTGCCAAGAATCTTAGCATTAGCCCAGTATTCTGTTTTCCTGTTATTCCTTCCAAAATGAATCACCTCACACTTTTATGCAGTAAACTCCATTTGCCATCTACCAGCCCAGCGCTGCAACTTATCTATGTCCCTCTGTAACATTCTTCCGCACTGTCCACAACTCCATCAACATTAGTGTCATCTGCAAATTTACTCACCCATCCTTCTACGCCCTCCTCCAGGTCATTTATAAAAATGACAACCAGCAGAGGCCCCAAAACAGATCCTTGTGGTACACCACTAGTAACTGGACTCCAGTCTGAACATTTCCCATCAACCACCACCCTTTGTCTTCTTCCAGCCAGCCAATTTCTGATCCAAACTGCTAAATCGCCCTGAATCCCATGCCTCCGTATTTTCTGCGGTACCCTACCGTGGGAAACCTTATCAAACGCTTTACTGAAATCCATATACACCACATCAACTGCTTTACCCTCATCCACCTGTTTGGTCACCTTCTCAAAGAACTCAATAAGGTTTGTCAGGCACGACCTACCCTTCACAAAACGGTGTTGACTATCTCTAATCAAATTATTCCTCTCCAGATAATTATACATCCTATCTCTTATCATAGATTATCATAGAATTTACAGTGCAGAAGGAGGCCATTCGGCCCATCGAGTCTGCACCGGCTCTTGGAAAGAGCACCCTACCCAAAGTCAACACCTCCACCCTATCCCCATAACCCAGTAACCCCACCCAACACTAAGGGCAATTTTGGACACTAAGGGCAATTTATCATGGTCAATCCACCTAACCTGCACATCTTTGGACTGTGGGAGGAAACCGGAGCACCCGGAGGAAACCCACGCACACACGGGGAGGACGTGCAGACTCCGCACAGGCAGTGACCCAAGCCGGAATCGAACCTGGGACCCTGGAGCTGTGAAGCAATTGTGCTATCCACAAGGCTACCGTGCTGCCCGTAATAAACCTTTCCAAGATTCTGCCCACAACAGAAGTAAGGCTCACTGGTCTATAGTTACCGGGGTTGTCTCTACTCCCCTTCTTGAACAAGGGGACAACATTTGCTACCCTCCAGTCTTCTGGCACTATTCCTGTAGACAATGATGACATAAAGATCAAAGCCAAAGGCTCAGCAATCTCCTCCCTAGCTTCCCAGAGAATCCTAGGATAAATCCCATCCGGCCCAGGGGTTTTATCTATTTTCACACTTTCCAGAATTGCTAACACCTCCTCCTTATGAACCTCAAGCCCTTCTAGTCTAGTAGCCTGAATCTCAGTATTCTCCTCGACAACATTGTCTTTTTCCTGTGTGAATACTGACGAAAAATAGACACTGCTGATGGATAAACCCTGGGTAACCATGCAAACATGCAAATTAAATAAATCAGATGCATTCTTAACATAAAATGTTAAACATAAAATTCTTTGTCACAAACTGACATTATTGGCAATCCCATTGAAAGTTTGTGGAAAATCTGTCAGAAGGAAAAAGTCAATTTATTCAAGCCAGAACCAAGCAAAGCTGTCTTTTCGCCTGGGTGCACAGTTAAGATCTTCGTGCGTCCACATTAGTTAATGAATGAACATAGTTGCAAATGAATGCGGTTTGAAAAATTCATGTAATAACCAGTGTTTAACAGCCACTGATGAGGTTACAAATGAATAAGTGAATCTGTGCAACAAAGATAAACTGTGCAAAAAAAAAAATCTAATTTGGAAGATATTATAATGAGGAAATGGTTTACAATTGAGCAAGAGCCTGTAATGCGAACCCCTGACCTTAAAACCTTTAAGTATGTGTCAATCAACTAGAACTCCCAGTCCTGAAACTGCAGGTACAGTTGTGCAATTGAAGTGCCTCATTTGTCATCTTCTCCTGTCATTTCTGCTATGAACAGAAGGATCCATGCTTGACATATTCTATATCTCTAGGAATGTGATGAAATATCATTCCACTTTCTGAAAGAACTAGTTCTGTGCATATTTCACTTGACCCTCGGATCCCGCGTGAGCTGATATGATATTCAAGGTTGGATGCTGCCATGTTAAATTAGTAGTTTATCTGAATCAGGGAGGATAGAAGCAGCTGTGGGGAAAAGAATGATGAATCACATGATACTGAGCAAAGCTAGGTGTGATTAATGGGATGCTACACAGCAAAAAGGAACAGCTGTGCAATAAGATAACTAACACTACAAAGAGAAAATTATTTTGTGCCCTGTTGTAATTAACCTTCAGGTTTCACTAATGTTTGGGTGGCTGATTTTTGTGATCTTTCCTATTTAGTCAAAAGACAATCAGGAGGCTGCTTGATCCTCATCAGGAATTTTGTCACATTATCTGTGCTGCTTAAAATAGACAATAGTATGAACACCACAAAATGGACCACAAGAGGCTTTTAGCTTTCAATGGAAGGATCTTATTAGCATAAGACTAACACAACTCATTAACCTACTGTTCTTTCTGTTGAAAAAAGAACACAAGTTGTGTGTTTTTTGTTCACCAAGGCAGAGATAGTAACTCAACATTTTTGCAATAAATTTATGGATGCCATTGTCGTGTATTGACAATTTGCATTGCCCACTTTGTCCACTTAAGGCTATCGTATACACATGTACCAACAGACGGATTCTCGAAGGAGAATAAAGTAATCCTGCTTTCATCAGTGCATGCAACAGTTTTGCCGTACTTTGCTGTTTCTTCCCAAGAATTTCACAGTCATGGTCTTCTTGCGGACTGAATTTACAATAGCATGAGAAAGTATTTGAACTCTCTGGCAAATTTACAATCGTTATCAAGGTTTCTGGAGATCAATGTGAAAGTAATTTTCACCTTCCATATGCCCTGCCTAATCTTCTTTTCCAGTAGGGGGAGTTTTAATTATGGCGGTGTCAATTGTTGATGGTAGTGAATTGGCTGTTCATTATATAGGGTGAGATTCTCCGGTCCACCAGCCGTGGGTTTTCTGGCAGCACACCGTTCGCTGGAGGCGGGATTCTATACACCCACCGCTTGTCAATGGGATTTCCCGTTGTTGCCACCCCACGCCGCTGGGAAACCTGCTGGTGGGCGTGCTCTGCCGGGAGGAAAAGTGAATTGCAATGACCAGAGAATTTCAATCATAGTCTTTCCATTGCCTTCAATTAAACAGACTATCGGGTGGAGCATAGAATTGGCAGTCAATCCACAACCTCCTGCACCTAAAATGAGAATAAGTCTGAGCATGTCTTCAGCTTCTTCGTCTTTTCACGAGAAAATAAATTCTCTTCAAGTTTTCTGTTTTAATTTTGTTTTATTTTTCCAAGTAAGGGGCAATTTAGCGAGGCCAATCCACCTACCCTGCACATCTTTGGGTTTGTGGGGGTGAGACCCATGCAGACACGGGGAGACAATAACCGGGGCCGGGATCGAACCTGGGTCCTCGCTGCCATGAGGCAGCAGTGCTAATCACTGCGCCATCGTGCTGCAAGTTTTCTCAGATAAAACTCAAATTTGGCCCGAGCTGGAGGTTTTTTTTGTAATTCAAAGCATTGCACCTTAGGGAGGATATGAAAGTTTTAGAGTGGGTACAGAAGAGATTTACCAAAATGGTTCTAGGATTCAGGGTTATACTTACATGGATAGACTGTCGAAGCCGACTTGTTCTATTTAGAAAAAATATATATATACTTTAATCCATGTAGTTCTTTTCATCCTCGAGATGTCCCAAAGTGCTTTACATCAACAAATTACCTTTGCAATTTAGTTATTGTTGCAGTGTTGCAGAAAAACATTGGACACGATTCTGCGGAAACATTTCTAAGTGTCATTTTGGGCGAGTTTGGTTGAGTGGTTCACGTCAGCTACATTTGTGAGATCGTGGCCTGTAGTTAATTGCACTTAGTCCCTAAAATGAGACCCGAAATGAAACTCGACTTGGCTGGCACCCTTGCCATCTGCTTCGCCTTGACTTGTGCCTCAGCTACAACACTCCCTCACCACTTACTCCCAATCAACACATGAGGATGGCAGCGTGTAGACCTGCTCCTCTCTTTGGCGATGCCGACCTGGCCAGGCCTCTCCACACCATCGATGAGAGGCAGGGAAACCTGTTCTCCCGAGGAGGTCGGACAATCAGCAGCAGGGTCAGCCAAGGTGCCAAGGAGTCAGTGCCACCGGCTGTCTGTGCAGGCAGCATAACCAGAAGGAGGATCGCCGTCCAATGTCAGGAGAAGACAAACTACCGCCAACAAACTCAAAGGGTAAGTTGCCACCTCTTGCCTCTTGGCATTAGTTACGCCTGCCACCCCTCAATTTCCCAAATCACCCCATCTTAACCCCCAGTCCACTGGCTGACACCTCGCACCCTCCCAACATCCGATCTTCATGCTTGTTCCTCAGAACCCCTGGCTCCCACAGCGCAACCCCCTCATGTCTAGGTACGGTGCACACGCATACCACCTGCCATAAACTGACCCATCAAGCGTGCTGCTCACAATGTCCTCTCTTTGTCTCCGTCGAAGAAGAAAGCCCATAATAAGAGGGAAAGGGTGAAGATGGCGAGTGGATTCCCAGAGATTTGAGTCAAATAAAGAACAAAGAAATGTACAGCACAGGAACAGGCCCTTCGGCCCTCCAAGCCTGCGCCGACCATGCTGCCCGACTAAACTACAATCTTCTACACTTCCTGGGTCCGTATCCCTCTATTCCCATCCTATTCATGTATTTGTCAAGATGCCCCTTAAATGTCACTATCGTCCCTGCTTCCACCACCTCCTCCGGCAGCGAGTTCCAGGCACCCACTACCCTCTGTGTAAAAAACTTGCCTCGTACATCTCCTTTAAACCTTGCCCCTCGCACCTTAAACCTGTGCTCCTTAGTAATTGACCCCTCTTCCCTGGGAAAAGTCTCTGACTATCCACTCTGTCTATGTCCCTCATAATTTTGTAGACCTCTATCAGGTCGCCCCTCAACATCCGTCATTCCAGTGAGAACAAATGGAGTTTATTCAACCTCTCCCCATTGCTAATACCCTCCATACCAGGAAACATCCTGGTAAATCTCTTCTGCACCCTCTCTAAAGCCTCCACATCCTTCTGGTAGTGTGGTGACCAGAATTGAACACTATACTCCAAGTGTGGCCTAGCTAAGGTCCCTCACCCACTATGAGAATCAAGCCCTTGAGATCGCAGGGTTGACAGAGGAGAGAGCCATGACTGACAGTGAGGTCGGCCTGTGCCAGAGACGTGAGGATACACGCCCCTTCACGCAGATGACCTGTCTCAAGTGAGTTGTTGATGTCTCACAAAATGCACTCACTGACCACATGTCCATTGTCTCACAAAATCTGAAGAGGCCGGGCCATCCGGAGTCGATCCCCCCTAACACCCAAGAGAACACCTCGGAAGAAAGATCCAAGGACAACACCGGAGATGCGTCTCAGCTATCACCCCAACCTTCCACCAATGCAGAGACATGCACCTTGGTGGGTGACATTGTTGGACAGGATTCAAGGGCACTATCCAGTGGGCACCACACAGCTGCTTCTGCATTCTGCTACCCCTCTAATGAAGAGGCCGGCCCTCAATGTGCAGCCGACAAGTTTAACTCTGCTGACAACTGGCCAGTTGAAGGGTGGTGGGTACCTCTGTTTAACTCTGGGAGAACCTTGTTCAGAGGCTCGACATTTGGCTGGGACCCAGCTGTGTTCTGGGATCCACCAGACCTCCGACTGCTTTCTCCCAGGACACAACTGGGTCCCAGCTAAATGTCGAGCCTCTGAACAAGGTTCCCCCAGAGCTGATGCAGTGAAAGGCCAGATCATGAGATTCAGGAGTGAGTGTCAGCAACATTCCAGCAAAAGCAAGGCTGATTTTTTTTTTTTCATAGAATTTACAGTGCAGAAGATTGCCATTCGGCCCATCGAGTCTGCACCGGCCCTTGGAAAGGGCACCCTACCTAAGCCCACTCCTCCACCCTATCCCTGTAACCCAGTAACTCTATCTACCCTTTTTGGACAATTTATCATGGCCAATCCACCTAACCTGCGCATCTTTGGACTGTGGGAGGAAACCGGAGCACCCGGAGGAAACCCACGCAGACACGGGGAGAACGTGCTGATTCCGCACCGACAGTGCCCAAGCCGGGAATCGAACCTGGGATCCTGGAGCTGTGAAGCAATTGTGCTAACCACTATGCTACCGTGCTGCCCATAATTGGAAGAGTCCCAAAGCCTTCAAGTGCAGGAGATGGCACTGGCAATGCATGTCACACAGGCCAACACTGTGGCGACCGCAGTGGAAAAACAGGGGCACGACATCCGCCCCTCGAGGGGTGGTGTCCAATGCATGGCTCAGCCTGTGATGACCATGGCTGAGGGCCTCGACATCATGTCCTAGTCAATGAGGGACATGTCCCAGGAACAGGCGGACATTGCCACGGCACTCCAGAAAGTAGGCTCAGTCACTGAGGAGCACCGCTGAGGGTGCCGTCACCATGGTGCAGGCAATGGGGAGCCTCCAGGACTGGCAGCACCGATGACACAGAGGCTGCCAGAGCTTACTCCAGCTGCCTGTCCGTCCCAGAGAGACCCCCAGGGCCCTATGTGCACCCTCGGGGAGGAAGCACTGGAACCCAACTCAAGGTCTGCCATCAAGGAAACTACGGAGGTCTCCAGTTCTTCTGATTCCCCCCTCCTCCTGACAGTGGCGCATCACAAGAGCAATGGGCAGAACATGCTGGCAGGATGACGACCGTGACATCCAAAGGATCAAAGGCCACAAGGTGCAGAAAGCAGCAGGCTGCTTCCACCTCTGATGTGCATCTTGGGAACACACTTCGATATAGCACCAGACCACGGGAGATCAAGAAGAGTGAGGAGCACTGAAAGGGCACTGCTGAGGTCACTATCCATAGCAAGGGGGAATGGGAATCTGTCCCATTAAAAGTTTCACCATTAAAACATTTCACACCTGATACATGTGAAGCCTCTGTCACGTTAATCTTCACAGTGGGCCTGCCTGCATCTCTATCCCCTGTTTCACTCCTCCCACTCCCTCACAGCACCCCCTTCAGCACAGTGGTCCAAGATCAAAAGCCCCCGATGTAAACTATGAAGATGGGTATGAGTGTCCAGTCAGCAAAAAGACAGGAGTCAGACTTTATCAGTTCCTGAGAAGCACCAGAGCTTTCCTCAGAGTGATCATCACTCTCCTGCCTTGTATAGTGATCCTCTGACAGGGCCAACATATGCCCTGGAGTGATGTTACACAGGCCCTTGGAGGTGGGAACAGGGTGGTCGGTTGGGAGGTGTGGAATTGGGGGTGGGGAGGGGGGGGGTGGGGGTGGCAGAGTGGGTGTTGAACTGACGAACGCAGTCTCGCCCAAGGAGAATCTGGATACGCTGAGGGCTTCCCTCGTCCTCCTGGTATGTTGTACTCTCACCGCAGTCTGTCCTCCATCCTCTGGCTCCTCTTCAGGCTCATCCTCTAATTCCTCCTGGTCCCCCTCTATCTCCTCCTCCTCATCCTCCAGCATGTAGACCCGCTGCTGTGCCAGATTGTGGAGGGCCCAGCGAATCACCACAATGAAGGAGACCCTCTGGTAGTGTACTGCAGGGCACAGACAGAGCGTTGTAGACATTGGAACTGCATTTTCAGCAGTCCGATGCACTGCTCAATGACAATATGGGTGGCAATGTGTCCGTCATTATAACGGTCTCCGCCTCAATCTCAGGCCTCTGCAATGGCATCATCAGCAATGACCTTAGCGGGTATCCCTTGTCCCCCACAAGGCAATCCACCATGCTGGGGTGGTCCTCGAAGACACCAGGGATCTCCAAATGCCCCAGTGTGCAGCTGTCATGCACTCTCTCAGGGTAGCGGGCACACACGTGCAGGATCCTCAGGCGGTTATCGCACATAGTTTAACATTCAGGGAGTGGAACCCCTTCCTGTTATTATCAGGCACTCCCTGATGCCCCGATGCTCACAGGGTGATATGTGTGCCATCAATCGTCCCCTGGAGTTGGGACATCCCAACGATGGCGGCAAATAATGCAGCCCGTGCCCAAGAAAACAATACTGTGCATCTACAGTTAAAGTGTAGCATCTTTCAAGGTAGGAGAATAAGCCACAATAATCTGGTAGAATAGGAGCTTGTGGGCCTGGTCCTGGTCAAAGCTGATAAGAGTCTGATGCCCGGGCATCCGTCACCTCCAAGGAGCACCTGTGGCTGAAGATTGGTCTTGCCAGACCTGTCCCCACTCCAGCCCTGGAATGACCCAGATGGCATAGATGTTTCGAACTACGGTGACCTTCATGGCCACCTGGAGAGGGTGTTGTCCTCCTCCACAGGGTGCCATGTCCGCGAGGACGTGGCAGATGTGCCACACTGTCCCTCAGTTGAAATGGAGTCTTCTGTGGCATGTACTGTTCTTCAGCTGATGAAAAGGACCAATCATGGCTCAACACCTTGGGCCGTCGCTGGCCTCTTGTTGTGATTCCCTCCTCAGCCTGATGGGCGGCTGGATTGTCAGGGTGTGCAGCGACCCCCTGCACATGTGGTGTCGCCCCCAGCCTGCATTGATGTTGCTGTCTTCTCCAGCGTCTGCCCGCCATGGCTGCCACTTGCACAGCGAGGGCAGTCTCCGTAGGATCCACACCAGCAAACATTTTTGCTCCTGTAAGGAATTAGAAAAGGAGAAATACCGACAATCAGTTCGGGCTTCTATCCCGGGACCCTCAAATCCCCCAGGTCTACCCCACCTTACCATGACTGTCCTGCCTTCTCTCAAAGTGCAAACCAATGAACCAGTTGTGCTGGAACATTTTGCTCTTGACACGCACCCCCAGCCACATCAGGAGCCCATAAACCTCAGACCTCTGCCGGCAACATTAGGGAGACTATGTTTGGCTGCTCTCCGCTCACCATTAGTGTTGGGCCGTGGGGGGACCCACAGTGCTGAAGCCCCGCTCCTCAAGAGTCTGATTGTTGGCAGTTTGCCTCAATGGTGCTGACACTGAGTTCAGGCACGCTGTTCAGATTTCAAAGCTTGCTGGACATGCGGTACCCTAATCATCCTCTGAGACATGGCACCTGTACCCTTGAGGATGCACTTGAGTTGAAAATATTTTGTTTATTAAACGGTCAACAGTAACAAAGATTTGAAAGTCAACTACATAACATTCCACATATTACAGTAACCCACAAAAACAAGGAAACTTCACTGTTCCACATTGGTACCAATACAAAGCTATAGCAGTTCATTTTCACAAAAACAAACACACGGTATGTTTTATCATGTCCAGATCTTTGCTATAGAAATGATCTGGCCATCAATGTGTGACTTGTTCCGCATATCAGTGCTAATCTCTGTCCAGGATCCGCAGCTGTGCAGGCCCTCCCACACCGCGCAATCTCATCAGAACCAAATCCTGGCATCCACAAATTCCACTGGCGCTCAATGGGAAGTTGAACATCTTTCGTCCTGTTTAAACCACGGAGCTATGCCAGTTACATGCAGTGCTCACCATGCCGACAACAAAAGCACCAGCAATCTGCAAAACCATTTCTTCAACGGAATCAGCAGGTGGCCCATTTGGATCAATGTCGCGCACCAGGTCCTGCAGCATTTTCTTGCTTCAAACCGGATTGCCTCCTGGACCCATACAACCCCTTGAGCCCAGGTGTTCCAGGACCCAGGTATCGTCGAAAAAGTTGTCCTTCTTTCCGGTTATAGAAAAGGAAGGAAGCAGCAACAGTAGCCTCCAGGCATTTGCCACAACCAGAAAGCAGCAAACACACCTGCTGCTGTGAAGTGCTCTCACAACTAATAAGGTCAATTCCTTATTAGCAGTAGCCTTCAGCTGTGAAGCGAGAGGCTGCTCACAGTCAAAGGGCGTGAAACTGACTTTCATGAGAGAAGCTGCAATAGGGCTCTGCCTTGGAGAGTTTGGTAGGACGGGCAGGCATCAGCTGTGGTTTCCCCTGTTTATGGATCTCCACAATATTTAAAGATGGCTTGAAGGCCTCACAGACACAAAGCCCCTAACCATCCGGCCCAGGGGTGACCCCTGACCTAGAATGTTTCAGCCCCCTGACCAAGCCCAGCCCCACTGAGTGCTCCTTTGGGCTGGAGTTTACAGGGTGGTATTTAACACCGAGAGCAGTGTTAATCATTGAGTTATAGAATCCCGACAGTGCAGAAGGAGGCCATTCAGCCCATCGAGCCTGCACCGACCCATGAGCACCCACCCAAGCCCACTCCCCGCCCCATCCCCTCAACTTCTTCCAATCTGCGCATCTTTGGATACTAAGGGTCAAGTTAGCATAGCTAATCCCCCTAACCTGCACATCTTTGGACTGTGGGAAGAAACCAGAGCACACGGAGGAAACCCACGCAGCCACGGGGGAGAAATGGCTGGTTTAGCTCAGTGGGCTAGACAGCTGATTTGTGATGCAGAACAAGGCCAGCAGCGCGGGTTCAATTGCCGTACCAGCTTACCCGAACAGGCACCAGAATGTAGCGACTCGGGCCTTTTCACAGTAACTTCATACTTGTGACAATAAAAGGTTATTATTATTATTATTATGTAAACTCCACACAGAGTCACCCGAGGCCAGAACTGATCCTGGGTCCCTGGTACTGTGAGGCAGCAGTGCTAACCACTGTACCACCATGTTAATTGGCTTAAGGTGAGACTTCCACCTCCAGTCAGATGGCCAGAAGCTTTGTAGTCCCAACAGCACCAGGCAGGAGTGGTGACCATATCTGGAAATACAGGCAGTCCCAGGGGGAAGTGTGCTGCAATGGAACTGTACTTCCAGGGAGGACCCAGGAGTGTGGGGGGAGGGGTCAGGGAGACGGGGGTTGGGAGGGAGGCAGTTCATTAGCCAAATGGCTTGTCAATTGGGATTTTCTGCTGTGGATACTGTCATACTGCTCGTGTGCAAAGCAGCCAATCAGGCACATGGAACATCCTGATTGACAGGATGTTTGGCCAATGATTGTTGCTGTTTTGAACATTCATATTTAATGTTGTACCAAAGCAGATGTCAGGCAGCTGCTGCTGGGTTTCTTGCTGAAGAGGAATGAGAGGCTTACAAGAAGTCTGATGGCTTTTAAGGGCTGGCTAGGAGGGTTATTTTTACTCCAATATAAATGTGAAGCGTTGGAAATGTCTAACTGCACCCGTACAGAGAGAAATGGGACAATGATCTTTTGTTAGAAATAGTGCAAATCAGAGATCTGAAGCATTAACCCTGTTTCTCTCTCCACAGATACTCCCTGGTCTACTGAGTATTTTCAGCATTTTCTAATTATATTTTAGATTTCCAGCATCTGCAGGATTTTGCTCTCCAATTGTATGCTCCATGCTGGGCATTTTGAAGTGCAGTTAATTTCAATTCAAAATTAGAAAATATTTATCACTCAATACAAAGAGTAGTTTTTCTATTCACAAAGCCCACTTGTGCAGATAACAATAGCACATCATTGCAGATGAATTGGATAATACTTATTTACTGGAGGATGAAAGCAAGAGGCATCCGGCAATATAATATGTCACTGTTAGTTCAAGATATTCTAATTTGTACATAGGATTGTTGTTTGCAGTGCTTGTGAAGTTTAATTATTTTGTATGTTACTGCCTGGATATTGCATTGGTCACGTTCAAAGAAGTTGAATCATTTGAATGACCAGGTTGTCTGCAATTATCTGACAAAGCATGAGTTGTAAAGTGTATCACATTGAAACCTGATCTTTCAATGGGCTTTATAGATAGAGGCGTGGAGTACAAAAGCCAAGACGTTTTGCTAAACCTAAATAAACAGTTCAACCCCTTTATGGCTGTGGTTCTCAATAATCCTGAGTATCCAAATGGTGTGAGGGGGAGGGTAAAGAGTGGGGGGACATTTGGGATTGTGGTTGGGGAGGGGGACAGTGTGTTGGATGAAGGATAAGGGGCCTGGAAACAGGAGAAGCACCAGGGCCCATTATTTATTTCCCTGGTCCGTTTTTCTGAATGGATGCAATTTTAGTACAATTTGAACCTGGATCACTGATTGTGCCCTTGGAAGAAACTCTACATGGATGTTATATAATCTATAATATATCAAAATAATTCAGCACTCTGGCTATATTCAAATATCTTGCACCTACAGGTGCCACTGTGAACAGAGTATTGCTTGTCAAGGCCACATGAAAGGAAATAAAGAAACTGAGGGCACACGGCAAAAAAATTAAAGTTTCTGTAAAAAAAAGTAGCTAATTAAAATTGCCTCCCAAGATAATTAAAGTGGAAATCAAGTGAAAACAATGTTTAGATATAGCTAAAACTTACCTATGACTGCATACAGATGAATGTTACACTTAAAAGGATGGAACGACAAACTCATCAGCGACAAATGGAGAAAATCCAAAACCCAAGCTTGAAATGAGTTATAAGAATAATATATAACCTGGTTTGAAAACAGTTAAATCGCTCAAGCATGCAAAACAGAACTCAAAATGAAACCTTATACCAGTCACACTACTATGAAAAATCAATCATAGGATACTGGCTGATGAACCACAAACCATACAAAAATAATCAAAACACCAGACTTTGTAAACAAAAGTTTCACAACGATCATTTTTTGCTGCTTCCTAGCGAGGTCCCAATCCTTCCCTTAGCATCACCTTCTGCTGCTTTTACAACTCCCTCCCATTCTTTTCCAAGGGAAGGCAATCTCCCTCCTGTGTTCTCACATTTATTCCCTTTGTCCCTTAACATTCACCTCCATTTCCCTCTCCTCACACTCTTCCTAAGGCCTCCTCTTTCCCTCACCATTCTTGCTTGCATCTTCCTCACCTCCTACCCAACATCTCAAATCTCGCTTTCTCTTTCTCCCCTTTCCTGGCAATCTTCCCTTCTTCACCCTTCTGTTTTGCTCTCTTCACCCAATCCTTTTCTTGCCATACTTTCCCATTTACCCCTACTCCTCATCCATTTTCCCCTTCTTCACTTTCCCTACCTTTCATCTGGCACCACCCTCTCTCTCCTCTACTCTCCCTTCATGTTCCTCCAATTCCTCTCGCCTTCTATCCTCACTATCTCTTCTTCCCTTTCTCTATCACTCCCTACTCATCAATGTTATGTTTGTGCACTATGATAATAAATGAATCTGTATGACAGAACATCGAGTTCAAGATAAGTTATTTAATGTTGAATAAACTGTGGGTGAACTAAACTATTTCTAACCAAACTGTGGATCTTTTAAACATGCTACTAACAGCTCCTGTAACTCTGATTAAGACTGGCTCTTTTCCGGTTCCAGTGTCCTGTTCCGCTTGCATGCCACCTAGGAGGCCATATACACTGTTATTGCATATCATTATAATCAAGTCCCCACTTTTCTCTTCTACCTCCTTTTCTTCAGTATTCTGTCATTTCCCTCCATCCTGCTTTGCTCAAATCCCTTTCTCATTAGACACCTCTCTTCCCTTCTCTCCTTTTTACCTTCATTATTGAAACTCACTTCCTGGATCCAATAGTCTTTATCCATCTGACATTTTGGTAATATGTTATTTTGACCACCTTCTGTCCAAGAACTTTTGCAAAAAAAACCCGATATATTATTTTGCTCAAACCATTGAGGGAAACATTTTCTGATAGTGCAGGATGAGTCACTGCACTAAGAACATTTTAAATTGCTTTTAGACATATTGCTAAAGAAAATAAAGGGGGCACTAAATTGGATAACCCTGAATTCATGATAGACATAGTACAGACAGCACATCACCTTTGTGCAGCCTGCTAATTTCCACATTTGCGGTGTGCAGCCCTGCACAACATGCACAGCTGAATGGTTGCACACCTCAGCCAGGAGCCCAAATTTGAGGCTTGTGCCACTTAGCATTAGTATGCACCTCATAAAGCCACATTGTACGTCCGGGAAGATTGCATTCTGGTTTTGACGGTGGCTGAAACTGCTTGTGCAACATTTGAAGATCTGCAAGGTGGACCCAAAGTGGGACAACAGACAAGAGCTCGCACCCCTTTGTTTTCGGGTGCAATGCTGGAGTCATTGGTGGAGAAAGTGGATTTGAGCAGAGAGGTTCTCTTCCTTCAATGGGACCTGGAGGCCCAACAGAAAACTGCCTAGAAGGTCATGAAATGTAGCAATGGCAGCCAATGTAACCAGTCTTGGGCTGAGGACATTACAATGACCTTACATTCTAAAGTGCCAAACTCTATCAACTGCTCCACTAGCCTCACATCCTGCTCCTGGTTCAGATGCAGATAGGCAATGTACTCCATGAAGACTTTGGTGGCCATGGTCTCTGCTGAGAGCTTTCTCCTCCATGAGTAGCTTGAACCCATTACTGCCTCTGCTCCATTTCCCCCTGATGGAACCAAGCACAGAAAATATAGCTCCCATGACTGGTGAACTCACAGGCCTTCAGAAATGCATAACTCCTTCCAAACATCTAACATCACTCCTTGTTGAGTTAACCAACTCCCCCAATGCCTCCAACAGCCCAGTACTTCCACTTACTCTGAGGGAGCAAGCAGATAGTCAAAAGAATCTCACCTACAAGTTGGATGGTGATGCTTTTAAACAGCACTTGAGGGGACGGTGGGGTTGGGGCAGGGGGTGGGTTCCCTCGTGCAGCTGAATGCATGTTCTGCTGTGTTTTGTTAAGAGGGGGCCTTAGCTAGAGCAGTGAGGTTTAAAATGATAGGTTAGACATCAAGGTAAAGTGAGATGAAGAAAACAGTGCATGCACAGAACATTCACACTAACACCCTGCACACTATGGCGATTGGCATGGGCCGCTCTAGAGGTAAATATTAGGAATTCAAATGCATATCCTGTGATCTTTCCATCTGTTAAACTAATGGATGTAAAATGTGGTGAGCCTTGGGCCTGTATTACCAATATGCACTGATGGCAGGTAAAGCCCTGTACTCTGGTGCTGAAGAATAAAATTGCATGGTCATTTCTTTTGTTTTCTCTATTACCTGACTGTTTCGATCAGGCTTGTTCATGACTTATGTTTTCAGACTAAGTGTGATAAATGTAAATGGCCTAAGATCCCAAGACTTAATTTCATATTCAGACTAATGGGTAAATTTTGATTTATTGCAGGAGTGTAAGAATGGTGATAGTGAATCAACAGCACTTTCTATATTTTTCCATATTGGAAATAGCAGCTGGCAGTACATTTGCTATCACCAGTTTTATATTATTGCACAATGTCAAAACCTACCCCACAGCTGATGACTGGAAGATTTGCACTGTTAATGATGAATATGCAAAGAGATGCTCTTCATTTTTTCCAAATCGAAGAAAATGATCTCAAACTTCAAATGACTCACAAACTTTCCTCATGGTTTAAGACACTATTTCCACCTTCTGGGGTTTATCTTTCAGCCATTTCATTAATCATCTGTTACTTTGCATTGTGTCATATCTAAACATTCTAGTAACATATGACAGCAAATAACCATCATGTTTATTTTTTTCCATGCATGCCTATTGATTGCTGGCATGCATATACCTAAGCCTCAAACTTGTGTGACCTGTGAAACTGGAGCTTTGTGAAATGGTGGTTCCACTGAGAGCCAGTTAAAGGAGAAAAGTTATCATCACGTGCTTGGTCAGCCATTATTTTGCTGGGGGAAAGTAAATAAGGAGAGAGCATCACTTGCATCCTGTGACATGATAATAGATCAAGTAGTGATTTATGTAACTTTTAAAAAATAAATTTGAAGTATCCAATTATTTTTTTTCAATGAAAGGCAATTTAGATGGGCAATTCACCTACCCCGCACATCTTTGAGTTGGGGGAGGGGGAGACCCACACAGACAGTGGGGGGAATGTGCAAACCCCACATGGACAGTGACCCAGAGCCAGGATCGAACGTGATTTATATAACTACTTTGATAGATTTGCCCCAATATGGTTCATCAAGACAAAGGAACTCTTAATTAATTAATTTTTAATAATCGATATTTTCACAAGTAGGCTGACATTAACACTGCAATGAAGTTACTGTGAAAAGCACCAAGTCGCCACATTCCGGCGCCTGTTCAGGGACACGGGAGAATTCGGAATGTCCAAATTACCTAACAGCACGTCTTTCAGGACATGTGGGTGGAAACCAGACCACCTGGAGGAAACCCACGCAGAGACAGGGAGAGCATGCAGACTCTGCAGACAGTGACTTAAGCTGCAATTCAAACCTGGGACCCTGGCTTCTTCTGGATTGACTACTGCGGGGCAGAAAGTTGGGTTGGGATCGTAATCTGACAGGTTTCTATTCCATTGACAATTTGTTGGTAAATCTCAATTGAGTTTAGGAAACACCTCCACTACTTCACCTCTATCTAGTCGAGATATCAGGGTGTATTTGGGTGTTATGTTTGGGTAGCTGCACATTGTACCCTCTTAAAACAAGGTAGCATAGTGGTAATGTTACTGGTGTCGGAACTAATGCTCCTGAGACATGAATTTAAATCCCATCAAGGTTGCTGGGGGAATTTAAATTCAGTGAATACATCTGGGAATAAAATTCCAGTCTCAGTACTAATAATTATGAATATTTCTATAAAAAGAAACATGCTGTCAAAACTTTTCATCTTGCACTCATCAGGACAGAGATATGATATAAGTACAAGGACCTGAAACGTTGGGGCAATTTTCAGCCTGCATTAGCTGTCAATGAGAACGGTGAAATGGGCACAAAATTGGATCTCATTGGCGAGATCACATTTTACGATTTTCCAGGCCCCTCACCGGTGACCAACAGTTGTATAAAAATGAGATCTTGGCGACGTCACCTCTGATGAGGGTATTGGAGGTGAGAGCTCAAGTCGCCATTACCCTCCAGGGTGCCAATTGCAGTGAGGGCACTGAAGAGGACGTGGAGAACCCAGATAACAGCAACTTTGTGCCCGTGGGGATTCAGTCTCAGCATCTCGGGGGTAGAGTCACTCACAGGTCTTAGCGGCTCTGAGCCTCTAAGTTTAAAGGGGTCTGGCAGCTGGTATTCAGGCAGCATTTCCTGTGTCCTCCTTGCTGGGCTTGTGACAATATCAACGCTGAGGAATTCCCTTCCAGAGTGGCAGCTAGAAAGTGGGTGGGAGCAGGTGAATCCACAGGGTCAGCACAGGGGGTTACTGTATGGATCCTGGATGGGGTCCCGTGAGATACCAGGCTGCATCGGCAGAGTGGGGGAACTCTGACAAGAAGTGGCTCCCAGTCTCATGGGGGCTGAAAACTGTCATATGGGCAGAGGTTGAGTGCAGTCTGAATGAAGCCTCACACTCAGGCTGCACTTTGAAGCCCGATGGCATGAGGTGCCTGGAAGTCCAAGTCCCAGTGGTTATGAAAACCAGGCTGTCAGGGATTATGTATTGTGGGCTGGCCATTCAAGTTGGAAGACTCATTTGATCTGCAGTGCAGCCCAGGAGTGCTTTTTAGTTTATTAACATTATCAAAATACAGAAAACCGTACAAGGACACCGAACACACTTTCTCTCCTCCTCCCCCCTCCCGACCTACATCAACGGAAAGGCACACCAGCCCAACCCACCAGAATAGGCCACTCCAACACAGAGCATGGCGGAGGAGAGAGAGAGAAAGAACAGTCCACCCGTCTCAAGAAGGGCATAATTTAGCCCCGAATAACCCCGGCACATCAGAAACCAAACCGTACAGAGCATATCAAAAGACAAGGAACAACGCCCCCAGCGCCTCACACCCCCCCCACCCCACCCACCCACCCCGGCCGCAGAGACCCACATTGGTGGAATGGCGCTCAGTATGTGTGCGAGAAAGTAGTGCATGCATATCGGCGTAAGCGTGCGCATGCATAAAGAGTATATGCGTGAATAACTATGCGGGTGTGCCTGTCAGAGTACATGTGCGTGAAAACGAGCAGCATAACTCACTGGAAAAGGTCTCGCTGACACGGGGTAATGGAAGAAGGAGAGGGAATATCCCCACCCCGAGGGAATATCCCCACCCCCACTAGCATCAGTCGCGTGGACTGAAAGAAAACACAAAAAACATGCAGAAACGTAGTGAAGACACCAGCCCACACCAGACAAAAAAACAGCACCAATATAACAACAAGCATATGAGCAAACATTAAACAACAATATGCAACAGCACAAAGATACAAGCCATAAACATGGCCTTCCAAACTTGAACCAGAAACAGTCATTATTACACGTAAGCGGCCAACGGCCTTCAAGGACGCGCCATTATGGCCTCCAGGGTGTCCAGTTGAAGTGAGCCACCTGCATCCTCCTCCTGTAGTCCCAATATCTGGTCACCTGCTCCAGCCAGCCCCCAGTCCAGGCCACAAAAGTAGGAGCAGTCGGAACAACATGGCTTCCAAACATTGAAACGGTAAACAGTTGGCAATCCAAACAAAAGCAGCATCAGATGGTAAATCAGTCCTCCAAACCTCCGGCATGTTGCATTTGATTCAGGCCTCCACCCTTACTCTCAAAGCACCGGCAGCTGGGCACCTGACTTCCTCCCTCTTCTGCAACAAGTCATTCAGATGAACCAGCCACCACCCTTCTCTCCTCCGTCCTCCGAATGACAGCAGCAGTAGTCCATCAAGCAGGTAGAAGGGGAGGCAGGCAATTGTTAAATCTAGCCTCAGGCTGATGCCCAGGCCAGGCCTTACCAGCAGAATGTCCTGCCCCTCTCTCTCATTTGCAAATGCCTGTAGCAGTCTCTCAGCAATGGAATTAAGAGCCTCCACAGCAAATGAGGGCTGGGGGAATAAAGGTGCCTTCTCGGGATTAAGTTGACTGCAAATTGCAGTCTTCACATGCATCAGGTGTGTCTCGCCTGCCACATGGGAAAACCAGTACCCTAATTAGCTCCCTGATACTTCTTTAATGAGCCAATTGAGCCAATTTAGGCAATGCTTGAGTGAACCACTGGTTGAAGCCTAATTGTTGCAGTGGCCGATCGAGGGGATCGTCTGACCCGCCAAACCCCCCTCTACCACGCTAAATTTGTGGCTGAATGCCCTGGAGAGAAAGCATGCTGGTCCACTGCCATCCTTCAGACCTTCCGTGTTCTTTGGGCACCTCAGGGGCTGGGGTGCCTTATTGACCCCTTCAATCATATTTTAGTTTGATGGTTTTTAAGCTTAATTTGTGGTTCGCATTTTGTATAAGGCAGTTTCCCTTTAAGGGACTGTCCCTTTAATTTGTCCCTTAGTTTCTGTGACTTTGTTTACTTGGTTATTTGTGCTCATCAAAATATTTGAAAGCCTGGACCCCAAACATTGAACTCCAAGCCAATACTAATGTCTCCATAACAGAGAGGTCACGCAGATGTGGCCCCCAATGCAAGGTGTTATTGTGAGGCCACCCATCAGTCACCATGTTTAGGAGATAATAGTTGGTTGTGTTTCGTTCCCCCGTGAGGTCCATTGAATGCACTCAGCTATCCTCACTCCTAATCCTTGGGGAAGACATGTGGCCTGCTGAGTCTCTCAAGGGTCGAAGCATTTTATTCAGGTGAAGTTGAGAGGGAAAACTGTGGGGAGGTGGCTATTGTGTGACAGGGAGGAGTGAGGCTCATTGGAAAGGCGCTCATATATGGGAGTGTGCATGGGTGGATATCCCAGATCCTGAGAGGGCTGAGGGTCAGGGCACTGGCAGGACTCCTCATCACTCACTTTGATGTTCTCCTCCTTTCAGTTTTTGATTTGAGAAAATCAATGAGCCAGTCGAGCTGGCAATTCTTTTGATTGCTATCGAGCTGCAGCAGCAGCGACATCAACGTGCCGCTGTACATGGCCAGGACCAGTGCTCTGCAGAGGAGGGGGAGGTAGGTTGATCTTCCGGGAGCAGGATCACAGATGGGGGAGCTTCAGAGGAGAAACTACTGGCTACGCTGTAGAACTTGCTCATAATAAGAGTAATCGCTTATTGTCACAAGTAAGCTTCAATGAAGTTACTGTGAACGCCCCTAGTCACCACATTCCGGCGCCTGTTCGGGGAGTCCGGTACGGGAATTGAACCCGGGCTGTTGGCATTGTTCTGCATTACAAGCCAGCTATTTAGCCCACTGTGCTAAACCAGCCCCGCTACCTCCAGATGTCAGAGGTCTAGTGCCGTAGAAGACTGCGTCTGTCCTGGGGGATGGTGCACCACCTGTGCCAGGTGATGCAAGAGTTGGCATCTCATGGACTGGGAGGTCACCCATTGCCTGTGGCCCTGAAAGTTACTGCCACTCTGAACTTCTATGCCAGCCCTTGTTTCAGGGCTGCACGGGTGACCTGTGTGGCGTATCCCAGTCAGCAGTGCACAGGTGCACAGATGTGCTATTCACGAGCTCCCACATGTACAACTTGGACTGGGACCGGGGAAGCCAGGATGCCAGACGATAGATTTCACTCACATAGCAGGCATGTTCCAGGTGCAGCTGTCATCGACTGCACCTGCGTAGGTCTGTAATCCCCATGGCAGGGATGGGGCGCCATTTGTAAAACTCAAGGGATACCACTCCCTCAATGTCCAGATTGTCTGATACCATGTAATGATCATTATACAGGTGTGTGCCCTTTTTCCGGGAAACATCCATGATATTTGTATTTCACAGCCCTCTCTACGCCATCTGAATGAAACACTTCGACCTTGAGAGCCTCTGCAGACCCCATGTCTCCCCCAAGGATTAGGAATGAGGAGAGGTGAGTGCATTCAGTGGACCTGCATTCTAACCTCACGGGGGAACGAGACACTGCAACCTGTCATCTCCTGAACAGGGTGACTGATGGACACCCTCATAATAACACCTTACAGATCCCAGATGTTTTTGAGGAAGAGCAACGGCTGGAGGGATGACACCTCCACTCAGGAGGTGGCTGATGTGTTGGTGGCCATTGCAAAGATGCCAAGCAGCTGCTGAGACTCGCTACAAATGAGGCTCATGCATCAATGTGTGCAATAGTTGAGCAGGTGATTGGCCTGTTCAGGATGTGATTCCGGTGCGTGGGCTGATCGGGGGGAGCCCTCCAGTAAAATCACCAGAGGGTAACCTGCATCATTGTGATCTGCTGCGCTCTGCACAACATGGCACTTCAACGGGGAAAGCAGCTAGACCAGGAGGAGATGGAGGAGTGCCACATCTCAGTTGAGGAGTATGTTGAGAAGGGCAGCGACGGGCTACCCATGGTGGAGGTGGGGGGTGTCCCCATGGGGCACAGGGCTAGGGATTCCCTCATAGCCTTGCATTTTGGGGATGACCAGGACAAGGGTATGAAGGCCTCTCCCACCATGGGGTCCGACATCCTTTCACTACCTTGGTGGCTGTGAGAGGTCATCATGATAGTGGCTACATGCATGGGTAGGTGATTGCTACAAGAGAATGATGGTGACTTGCGGTGAGGACAGAGAGATGCTCCTCTTTTCTTATCCGCTGCAAAATGCCTGACTCTTGCCTGACAGAGAGTGAAATGCGTCCTGCCATTGGACAGGTTTATCCAAGGGCCCAGAGGGGCTGAATGACACATGGCAGCTGCTACTGTCTCCTCCGAGGTCAGGGGTCTAGTTGAGTTTCTCCACCTAATGATAAAGTGGACAGACTCTCACATTTTTAGCCCTTGGCATCCACATAACTATAGACTGCTGGCAGACATGAGAGGTCTGAACGTTGCTGTGGGGGTGAATGTTCCATGGATCCCCATGGATCTATGAGGGGGCTATGGCTGAGGGTGATCATAACAGGAGCAGCGTGGCTTTATCACATTTTAAGGGTGGGAAGTGGGAGAGAACTGGCACTGCCATTCTCACACTGTGCAAGGATGAATCACTGAGTTTGCACTGAGGTTTGAGGAGCATGGCACACTGAAATGACATTGTAGAAGATCCATATGGGTGAACAAAGTGATGTTTAATACAAGTGCGCTATTACAATAATGACTTCTTTCTACTAGTGCCTATCTTCACCCAAGTCTACTCAGTGCCTATCGTATATTACTCTTCCTCACCCTCTCACTACATCTAGGTATATCCTAGGATCCACAGCTGAAGTTGAGGTAGCCTGCTGACTTCCACGCTCTGTTGCGTGAGATGATCTTGGCGGGCGTCCCCTGGGGGGCTTGGACCTTGAGTGTCCGGGCGTACATTTGGTCTGCAAGGGTGCTGCAGTGCTAGCTCGGTGTACAGGGCTGGGGGGGTGTCTCTCACAGATGGGCTGGACACCCCCAGGGTCTCCTCCCCCGGCAGCGCTCCTGTCGATCATCTTCCCTTCCAGTGCCCAGGGGTCCCTGTTCTCCTCCATGGGATGGAGGAGTTGCTGGAATGAGATCCAGAAGCCCCGCCATCCTCTGACTTAGACATTTGTGGATTCCCACCAGGGCCTGCACCATGCAATTGAAGCTTTGCACCATGGAGCTCATACCCTCAGCATGGAGGTCATGAGCTGAACCATGGAGTGAACATCCCCCGCCATGGAATGCATGTCCTGTACCAGTAGAAGGTGATGGGACTCCTCCAGTTGGCCTTGCAGTCCAAGGAGGGATACTGTCATCCCATCCTGATGCTGAAGACTCTGCCTTTGCAACACCAGCAGCTCTGGGACAACCAGACCCAGGGGCACATCAATTGCCAGTGGCTCAGCAGAGCCCTGGACTCCGACATCCCTCCAAGTGTCGGATCCCTGGGATGTTCCTTCCTACACCTGCTGTGCAACTTTAGCTGTGAGGTGCTCACCAGTGAATGACCCAGAAGCCTGCCTACTAATTATTCCCACCAAGGTGTGAGTATCTGCCTGGTGGAGGATACAGGTGACAGATGTGATACCTCTTCAATACTTTCCTTCAAGATGTTTTCTTCAGAGCTGCTGGGGTCTGTGGCTTCCAGAGGGCAAGAGGATGGTCTGGGCTGGTTGACTGATTGACTTGCAAGGGAAACGAGATGACATTAGTGCAGCGCTTTACAAACTCAAGGTCGGAACCCACATGTGGGTCGTGGGAGGGTCGTGGAGTGATAGGTTCTGACGTTCCCATTCGCGGGAAGAAGACCACAATGGCCACAGGCAATCCCCAATTGGTTGCGGCGTTTGAGGGGGCGGGGTGGCGCGAGGCTGGGCTGTGTGCTGGTCACCGGATGCATGCAGGAGGTGGGGACAGGGGCTGATGGGCATCCACGTATGCACGCAATGCTAACGGTGGTGGCCCCAGCTTGGAGCTCTGCTCTGGTGTTCAACCTTTAAGTGCTGCTCGGCTCGTCCCCCGCCACCGATAAGCAGTATGCGACCTGCGGCTCCGTGGTCAAGCTGTTCAACAGCCTGTTCAATGTCCACACTCATTGTCACAATGTGAAGTACTGGTTGGGAAGTGGTCAGCAGTCTGTGACTGGGGTGGATGCAGCTACTAAACAGTGAGAGGGAAGCCAGGCCAGGTTTGTCGGCAAGGAACACCGATCAAACGAGGCCAGTTGACACATGTCAACACGGGAAGAAACCTACACAGTGAATACTTTGTGTCACCACTCTCTGGAAAGCAGGAAGTAAGTGCTTTTGGTGAGAATGGGGCAGGAGATGACTTGGATATTTGGATAGTGCAATGCAGTGAAAGCAGTAAGAAATATTGTGACACTGTATGTGTTTGACAAGTTACTTCATCTCGTCTAAATCATACTTCGTAAAATAAAAACAAGATTGTACTTCTTTATATATTTTTTTAAATTTCTAAAGAAATAGGAAAATATTTAAAACAAAGTTTGTGTGTAAATGCAACGATGTGCATGTTCGATTGAAATTGTTTTAATTTTCAGTAGTAAAAAGTCATAAACTTGGACAAATCAGGTATTGGAATTAAAGTTTCAAAGTAATAAAAAGAATGCTGACCGAGACTGGCCTTTAAAGATGAACGATGGAGTCTTCCCGCCAGAAGCAGCAACAGAGAGATGGTCACGTGGCCAGCACATACACTGATGCCACACGCCCTGCACATCCGTGCTTTTGGCTCAAAATCATGGAGGAGAGAGTCCTCCATTTTGTAGCTGCTAGCAAGCAAGCAACAGCACTGTGTAAAAAAGATGGATTAGATTGTAAGAAGGAAGAGAAGGCCAGAGACACAATCAGGCCAGGATCTCACAATTGAATGAAAATGAAAATCGCTTATTGTCACAAGTAGGCTTCAATGAAGTTACTGTGAAAAGCTCCTCGTCGCCACAGTCAAGCGCCTGTTCGGGGAGGCTGTTACAGGAATTGAACCGTGCTGCTGGCCTGCCTTGATCTGCTTTCAAAGCCAGCAATTTAGCCCTGTGCTAATCACTGGAGAGAGCTTCAGGGGAGTCCACGGCAGGACAAAAGAGTGCTGGTGTGAGCATTTGAAGACTAAGCATGGTGAGTTAGAGGACAAACCTCTTGATTTTTGTCAACGGATGCAGCACAAACTTAAATCGTCAGCTGAAATCATTAGAAATGTAACATTGAATGATGAAGCAAGTGAGATGGAGAGGACCGAGCAGGCTCACCTGCCGCATTAAAGATAGGTGCTGATGGTGTGTCGCGAAGGTCGGCTGGTGTGAGTTGCTAAGGTCGGCCTGAATAGCTCATGAACGTCGGCCAGCCTGGGTCCCGAAGGTCCGCCGGTTGGTAAAACTGAGTCCCGGGAAAAAAAGTTTGATAAACGCTGAATTAGTACATCACAAGGGCAGGCAGATGGGAGAAAGTGAACTCATGTGAGGCTTGCACCATGACTGCATGTGTTGAGGGTTCTCACGTTTGTGTGTTGCCCTCACCTCGCACTCTGCACAGATGCAGCTCCTCACCGGCCAGCTCGAGGGCACCCTCCTCAATGAGCATTCGGATTTTCAGCTTGGGCATGGGTCTGACAGGCTGCACCCACTCACATCAGTTGTACTTGAGCTTGTCCTGTAATGGGATAGATGGGGGTCAGTTTAGGCGGGAGTCCTGCCAGGTCAGATGGTGATAAATTCTGGCATGTATGGGAGATGAGTGGGAGTGGGGATGTGAAGAGCAGATTACCTACTGGGGAGACAATGATAAGTTGGGGGGGGGGACCAATGAGGACGGCACCACAAGTGTTGGGACCTCATGAGGTGGCGGGGAGAGAGATCACCGTGGAGATGTGATGGGTGTGTTAAGCAGTGCAGCGGGAGACAATAGGAGGCAGACTTACCCTGGCTGCATGAAGAAAGTCATTCATCTTCTTCCGGCACCGTAGCCCCATCTTCTTCTGGAGCAAGCTGGCACACACTATTATGGGCGCAGCCTCCCAGGCGGGGTTGCTGACCTTGCTTGCAGGACATCTGGCCGATCGCAGGTAGAGGGTGTTACACCTCTGCTCGAAACCATCCAGAGGTTTGGTGAGGGCTCCCTCCATGTGATGTGATGTTGTCTTCCTGGCAGCCATCACCCCCCCACAACTGGACTTGGAACAAGTGATGGGGAGGCATTTAAAAGGAGCGCCGCACTGATGACAGAGATTTTGGGGGTGATTTTCCGCCTCCATTAGCAATCAGTGAGTATTATCTGTGCTGATAGGGCACCGTTTCAAAGGGCGTCCTGATCCCTGTGGAGCTGGCCTTGCCGGCTCTATCAGGCCCCATCCCGCCACAGTGACGGTGCAAACCACACTCCCTGAATTCTTTGGGGGGAATGTTCTGGGGCGAAATTCTCCCCAAACGGCGCGATGTCCGCCGACTGGTGCCCAAAACGGCGCCAATCAGATGGGCATCGTGCCGCCCCAAAGGTGCGGAATGCTCCGCATCTTTGGGGGCCGAGCCCCAACATTGAGGGGCTAGGCCGGCGCCGGAGGGATTTCCGCCCCGCCAGCTGGCGGAAACGGCCTTTGTTGCCCCACCAGTTGGCGCGGAAATGACATGTCAGGGCGGCGCATGCGCGGGAGCGTCAGCGGCCGCTGACAGTTCCCGCGCATGCGCAGTGGGGAGAGTCTCTTCTGCCTCCGCCATGGTGGAGACCGTTACGGAGGCGGAAGGGAAAGAGTGCCCCCACGGCACAGGCCCGCCCGCGGATCGGTGGGCCCCGACCGCGGGCCAGGCCACCGTGGGGGCACCCCCTGGGGTCAGATTGCCCCGCGCCCCCCCCCCAGGACCCCGGAGCCCGCCCACGCCGCCTGGTCCCGCCGGTAAACAGGTACTCTAATTTACGCCGGCGGGACAGGCAATTTATCGGCGGGACTTTGGCCCATCCGGGCCGGAGAATCCAGCGGGGGGACCCGCCAACCGGCGCGGCCCGATTCCCGCCCCCGCCGGATATCCGGTACCGGAGACTTCGGCAACCGGCGGGGGCGGGATTCACGGCGGCCAACGGCCATCCTCTGACCCGCTGGGGGGTCGGAGAATGACGCCCAAGAATCTGGACGAAAAACCTGGCTGTACAGATGGAGAGCCACACGTTGGATTTTAGCCAGAGTCAGGCACTCTGAAACATTATGGGAAAATTCCATCCTATGTTTTCCTGAGGTGAGCGTGGCGATGGTTAAAGAAGCTGAATATACAGTGAGTCCAGACTTTCTCGTCGAGACCAAAACTTAGAAAAAATATCATAAAATCCTGCCCATTAATTCTGTTTCTCGCCACAGATGCTGCCTGACCTACTGGTATTTCCAAAATTTTTTGTCTGTTGTCCCAATTTGCAGCATCCACAGTGCCTTGCTTTTGGATTGGGCAAGGTAATTTCCTGTTGATTAGCACCGACTGTCTCTCCTCAGCTGATGAATGAGTACTCCTCCATGTTGAACGCCACCTAGAAAAAGCACTGAGTGTGGAAATGGCACAGAATGTAGTCTGGGTGGGGGACTTCAAGATCCATGATCATGAGTTGCTTGGTAGCACCAAATCCTTATAGATGTATCTGCGAGACCTGGCCTGAAGCAGGTGGTGAGGGACCAACAAGAGAGAAAAATTTACTTGATCGCTCCCGCCTCTGTTTATCTGTGCAGATGAATCTATTCATGATAGTATTGGTAAGAGACACAATGGCACAGTCCCTTTGCAGAAGACTAGATTAGATTGGCAGGGTGTGAATTGGCTGGATTGGATTTGTCCTTGAGCAAAGCTGAAGGGAGTGGTCATGGGACAATTAAAATAAAAGATGTATCCAGACGTGTGAATGCAAGACCCCTTTGGCCTTACCTTTCCTTTGGTCTTGCACCATGAAACCATTTGTTTCCTATCCTCCACTCTTCACAGACCTTCCTTTTTGCTTTTTTTTCCACCTTCCCCCTCCTTTCATTGGCTTAAAACATCTTTGATATTTCAATTTTCTCAGTTCTGATGAAAGATCATCGGCCTAAACATACCCTGATTAGACAGGGTGGCGATGGCCATTCCCACCAATCGGGGCAGTCTGGCCTTGACCAGTCAGAGAACCGCAACCTGTGTGCAATCGGGGTTTCTGTCCTTTTAAGGGATGAAGTCCTCCCCCAAGAGTTGCTGACCATTCGGCACCTTAGAATGATCATCTTAGCATGATTTCATTGTGGTGTGTGGTTCTGCTGATCACTCTTAGCAGTCGGGAGTCATATCCACTCTCCTGCTGGTGGTGGTGAATTTCACGCCAGAAGAAACAAAATATTAGGCTTGCTTCCACGTAGAGACTGTCTGTCTCCACTGCTCTTATTCTATTCTGTTTTTTTAATAATTACATGTACTGTTTACAAGATTAGATGAGCTTAGATTTGGCAATGTCCTTTTCTGAGAATTACCCTTCACTCAGAAGCGTGGATTATCATCTTTATATTATTAACGGTGATTTCCATTGGAAACCCACCAACGATTCAATGCAATTGCATTTGGGGATAGAACATCAAAAGCTGCTGCAGGATATTAAAGACATTCAGTACTTAAAAGGGAAGTGAAAATAGAAGATGGACAGGAAAGAAGATGAGAGGTCATGGCAGCCACATGAATTGCAAGAAGGGGATCAGTGAACTTAAATGGCGCTGAGATAGAGACAGTCTTGAAAGAAACGTCAACATCGTGGGTGGGTTTGTTTGAGACAAAGACCAAGAGATCATCTGCAGAAAATCTTCAGTAAGGGAGGTGGCTGAAGCTGGTAGTACCATTCCACAACTACCAGGTCGGCAAGATCTTGTCATGTCTTGAGCAAGGTGGAGAAAATAATTGCATCATCTATGCCATTAATAGCCATCTAAAAATTGCCTTGTACGCTGACTTCTTGGAGTTGTGAAAGGCAGTACGTGCACGTCTTAAACTGCTGTGAATCACAACCAGCTCAACAAGATGTGATGCATTAGTCCCATGACTTCATTCAGTCTGCAGCAGCAGGTGGTGGCAGTAAGACATGTATACTTAGCCTTCTGGTTAACATACCTGTATATAGTCTTTTATGGGGGTCGGTTTAGCTCACTTGGCTAGTCAGCTGTTCATGATGTAGAGGGAGGCCAATAGTGTGGGTACAATTCCTGTACCAGCTGCGGTCACTCATAAAGGCTTCGCCTTCTCAACCTTGCCCCTCACCGGAGGTCTGGTGATCCTCAGGTTAAACCACCACCAGTCAGCTCTCCCCCTCAAAGGGGAAAGCAGCCTATGGTCATCTGGGACTATGGCGACTTTATCTTTCACAGTCTTTTCTTTAAATAAGGAAACCACATTGTTTTGTCAATTCTTGTCATGTGATTGGCATATTTATGTTGAAAAGAAGAACAGAAAATGGTGGCAACATGATTTTGAAGAAATATACAAGCCTTAACCTTTCAGACACAGCAGAAGTAAAGAAGTGAAAGTGAAACAACTGTCAAAACCTACCATGTATAAATAATTCTGCAGCTCTGTACACATCCTACACACTGGCCCTTCATTCTTCAATCACACCTCACTCCAGCCAGCAGACACCTGGTCCTATTAATATTGTTCGAATTTGGGGGAGCTCAGTGAGAAATTAAATAGCTGCCCCTGGAAAGTCGAACCTTAAGCAGGACTCACAGACATGAAAGATTCCTGTTCTGCTGCTTACTGTACCTTCAGAAGGTTAGGAAGAAATTAATCACTGCAGATTGGACTGGCAAGAAAAATCCATCCAGCCATATCTCCGAATGACCACATCAAGCCTGTGAGAAAAGTTTTTTCTTTGTTTAATTGCACTTCTGATGCCTGTCATTCATTTTCCCACATAAAATCATTGGTTTGTCAGTGTAGCTTCAGCAAAACAGAGTAAATTCAGAAAAAACATAAGTGTCACCATCATGGTCAAACAATTATCAATAAACAGCTAAAGCGATGGCCACAAATGGTGCTGCAACTCAGAGTTCCATTAACTTTAGAAGAACTGTGGATCGATCCAGGAGAGCATCAGGGAGAGTGGGTGGGGGGGAGGATGGCCAGGGAGAGGGGGCTGGGGGGATAGCGAGGATTATACGCCGAGTCAGACGGCGACAGACAGTAAATAGAGTATCCTAAGAAAAAGCCTTTTTGTACTGTACAATAAATGAAAACGAACGGCAATGTATATAATTTTGAAAATGCCAACAAAAAGATTTTTTTTAAAAAGAAGAGCTGTCAAAACAGCCTCAGTAGCTGCCAATGGTTCCAGATACCATCAGAAATCATGCCAAAATATAAAAGATGACAACCAAGTACCCAAAACCAAATTGGGAGGCAGCAGAACTCCTATCTGAGTTTACTTTATTCTGACAGCACATAAAGTTGTATTTTCTGGACCTCAATATTTCCGAACAAGACAGAAGACAGAATAACTGACCAATTCATATACAGATGCAGAGACAAGGGGAGGCGGGGTGATTGTGAATTCACGGCACCAGATTAATCTACCCCAATGGAAACTTTCCAAAAAGACCTCTTGGACCAACGCAGATGTCATATTGTTGAAGCACTACTACAAAACGGACGCAAGTACGAAGCCATGCTACTAGGTACACAGGGTTGGCAGGCTATGCATAGTTTATCCATTACTGGCATGATAGCTGTTACAGACAAGCCTAATGAGCAATGTGTGTGGTTAGGCCTCATACATGCATCGAGAAACTGCCCAGCTTTCAATGTTATATGGAAGGCATGTGAAATTAGAGAACCTGGAAGCACCAATTCAGAAAGCAATGTTCAAAACAAGTGCGTTGACATGAGAAACCAAAACCAGAGGCCAGACAGGTGCAGCAGTCCAAACAAACAAGAGCACATATCAAACAGGGTCAAGACAAGATCTACGAAATGCCTAGCCAAGCTACATGGTCAGATAAAGCAGCCTACTTGTGACAATAAGCGATTATTATTATTAGTTGTGTGACAAAAGTTTTTACTGTTATTCATCGGATGTGAGTGTCACTGACAAGGCCAGCATTGTTGCCAAGCCTGAATTACCCTTTATAAGGTGATGGTGAACCACCTTCTTTAACCACTGCAGTGCATGTGGTGTAGGTACACCCAAAGTTCGAAGATTTTGACCCAGCGACAATGAAGGAATGTTGATATTGTTCCAAGTCAGGATGGTCTGTGGCTTGGAGGGGAACCTGCCGGTGATGGTGTTCCCATGCATCTACTGCCCTTGTCCTTCTAGGATATAGAGGTCACTTGTCAAAGAAACCTTATGCATTGCTGCTGTGCATCCTTAGATCGTACAACCAGCTGCCACTGTGCGTTGGTGGTGGAGGAAGTGAATGCTTATGGTGGTGAATGGGGCGGCATTTAAACTGGCTGATTTATCCTGTCGAGCTTCTTGAGTGTTGTTGGAGTTATCCAGGCAAGTGGAGAGTATTCCATCACACACCTGACTTGTGCCTTGTAGATGGTAGACAGAATTTGCGGGGTCAGGATGTGAGTTACTCACCATAGGATTCCTCGCCTTTGACCAGCCCTGGTAGCCATAGTATTAATGTGGCTAGTCCAGTTCAGTTTCTGATCAATGGTAAACCCCAGGGTGTTGATTGTGGGGGATTCAGTGATGGTAATGCCATTGAATGTCAAGGGGCGGTGGTGAGATCCTCTCTTGTCGGAGAGGGTCATTGCCTTGCACTTGTGTGTCGTGAATGTAATTCGCCACTTGTCAGCCCAAGCCTGGATATTGTCCAGGTCTTCCTGCATTTGGACACGGACTGCTTCATTATTTGAGGAATCGTGAATGGTGCTGAACATGGTGCAGTCATCTGTGAACATCCCCACTTCTGACCTTATGATGGAAGGGAGGTCATTGATGAAGCAGCTGAAGATGGTTAGGCTTCAGTTCTCCATCTGAGATTGTATGAGCAACATCTCCTAGTAAAACCTCTCATCGTGTTTATAAGAGTGTGGCACCTCTACATCTTTTCTCTTTGCGTCGTACTCAAAGATATAACAAAATAGAAAATTGGCGATGAGGATTGAGGCAAGAAAACAAAATTTCTGAAATAAAGTCGAGAAAATCAGTTGATAGCGGAGAAAGATTCTTGGGACTGGACTCATACATGTTGGGTGAAGCAAGCCACTGATGCTGGAGGTGGAAGAAAATTAACGGAACACGACCGTGAGTAAGAAGAATTACAGTTCGCAAAACGTTCTTAACATTGAACTGGGTCTGGGATACAGGGACCGCGCATGTGGCAAAGCTAAATGGGCTGCAGGAATGGGGATTCAGAAGTCTTCTGACTCTGTACAGGCCACTATTCAGGAAAAAGCTGAACCACAGTCAAGCAAAAATAAAAATTCTAAGTTGCATTATGGATAAGGGGATCGTTTGCTCCATACATCGAAAATAATTAAAAGGGAGGAAGTTAGTTGGAGTAGAGACCCACAGAACTGGTAACTGGAATGGTGGGAAAAATGGGTGCAATTGGATGCTTTTGATGAAGACTGTGAGACTTGGAACTCATATGAGGAAAGATTACAGCATTTCATAGTGAATCAAACACCGGAAGACCTCAAGGTCGCAACTTTTCTCAGTCCGGCAGGACATAAAACATTTTTGCTGCTACAAAATGTAGGTTATCCAGCAAAAACTGGGAGATAAGTTTTATATCGAATTAATGAAGATTTTAGAACGGCATTTCTCACCTAGTCCTTTGTTAATTACAGAAAGGTTTTGGTTCCAACATCGTATTCAGGAAGAAGGTGAAAGTATTTTATAATTCATAGCAGCTTTAAGAAGGTTAGCAAAATACTGTGAGTTTTGTGCAATACTTGATGACACTCTTCATGATAGGCTAGTTTGTGGACTCTGCAGTGAAGATATTCAGAGGATGCTGCCGACTGTAAGTGATTTTCCTCTCAAAGCTACTGTGCAAGTTGCCACATCTATGAAGCTAGCAACAAAAGAAGCTTCACAGATAGGGGCTGGAGTGAAGATCTACAAAATGAATACCACAGGAAACAAGGCTGGAAGGGTACAACCATGTAATTGATGTACACAAGTGGGACACTCAGAAGGGGAAGGCTGGAGTAGGCCATATTGACAAGGTATGTTGGGCTCTGAAAACCTGTCCAACACTGAAGGGGGTGTCCAGAGATGGACCTCTTAAAACTGAATAGCTAGGATAACACTAGAATAGTTCTACATAAGTTAGTTTATTAAGGATTGAGATTAGTCATAAGAAAGAATACCCAGTAATCATTATTAACCATTAAACCTGTATTTTAGGACATAGCAGTAATAAGTATTTAAACCCTCGCTGCAGGCAGTGGCCACAATGCATGATGGGATTTAAGCTAGCTAACTTACCCATGTTTTTGAGACAAATGGAATTTTGTGGTCAGCAAATTACACAGTCAACCCAGTAAACAGTTTTTATCAGTATCCCCAATATCCTGTCTCAAAAAATCCATGATGTGAAGAGGAAAGCAGCTTTGGCACCCTGCCCCTGGATGAACAATAAGTTGGACAGGAACTGACTGTGATACATAGGATGGGAATGTCAGAAAAGCAACTTTAGAATGGACACAAGGGACGAAATTCTCCGGAAACGGCGCGATGTCCGCCGACTGGCGCCCAAAACGGCGCAAATCAGACGGGCATCGCGCCGCCCCAAAGGTGCGGAATGCTCCGCATCTTTGGTGGCCGAGCCCCAACCTTGAGGGGCTAGGTCGGCGGCGGACGAATTTCCGCCCCGCCAGCTGGCGGAAAAGGTCTTTGGTGCCCCGCCAGCTGGCGCGGAAATGACATCTCCGGGCGGTGCATGCGCGGGAGCGTCAGCGGCCGCTGACAGCTTCTCATGCATGCGCAGTGGAGGGAGTCTCTTCTGCCTCCGCCATGGAGGAGACCGTGGCGGAGGCGGAAGGGAAAGAGTGCCCCCACGGCACAGGCTCGCCCGCGGATCGGTGGGCCCCGATCGCGGGCCAGGCCACCGTCGGGGCACCCCCCGGGGCCAGATCGCCCCGCACTCCCCCCCAGGACCCCGGAGCCCGCCCGCGCCGCCTTGTCCCGCCGGTAAGGTAGGTGGTTTAATTTACGCCGGCGGGACAGGCATTTTAGCGGCGGGACTTCGGCCCATCTGGGCCGGAGAATCGAGCGGGGGGGCCCGCCAACCGGCGCGCCATGATTCCCGCCCCCGCCAAATATCCGGTGCCGGAGACTTCGGCAACCGGCGGGGCGGGATTCACGCCAGCCCCCGGCGATTCTCCGACCCGGCGGGGGGTCGGAGAATCTTGCCCAAGATCCTGGTAAACAACAGGTGACAGGATGGGGTTAAATCATGAGCTAATCACAAGTCATAATTTTGCTTAAAGTAAATTTTACTGGATAATATAAAAAGGACAGCTCCAAGGATTGGATCAAGTTCAACTGGGGTGGCCTATTGATTTTTGGAAAATGCTACAATTAGTGTATTTTTATCAGTGTTAACCAAATTGATTGTGGCATTTATCCAGATCTTTCTCCATGTACATGAACCAAGCTTGGAATACTAAAGCCGTCTTAACCAGGTTGATGTGTCTGCTGAACTGTTTATTAAGCTAAGCCATAACTATGAGGTTATGTAAAAGCTGGCTCAATACTCAGGCCTTGGAAACTCTCCTACAATTTTTGGCGCAGCAAGCAGTGTCATCCACAGGATTCCGGCTGAATGGTGCGTTTCCTATGTGGGTGAGTACATTTTAATTTACCACCCGGTAGGTCGAGGAGTTGCGTATCAGACGGCTGGATCCATAAGTTGTGTGACCCGAACAAGGGGTGAAAGTTGAGAGTAGATAGCGGCAGACACACGCAACACTGAGAATGCGCTAATGTTGGGTAGGCAAAGATGGACTTTTGTACCACGCCGAGGAGCAGTGCAGGATAAACCGCTGCGTGCTAAAAAGACTGGAAAGGGTAGGGCCCTGCGACGATCCGATGGAGGCCAAAACATGGAACCCCCAGAGGGGACCCGATAGCAATATGATCCAAACCATTGTTATTGAGCATAAGAAGTTGTTCAAAAAGATGGTTCAGAGAGGATATGATTCAGAAGCACCTAATACCGAGCAGAAGGCTTGGTGGGCAGTGCAATTTAAAGCAATTGCAGCTGTCATACTTGCTGCTATGATGACAAACAGTGTCGGAACCATAAGAAATGGTGGGAGGCTCAGACTAAGTGATAAGTCAGACAAAGCTGGTGTCATTATTCTGAGTCTGTATGTACAGCAAGATTTAAAACCCCACTGCTTAGGGCAGCTGTGGAGAAAAGTGAACTGATTAGATTTCTTTCAAACTTGGCGAAGTAACAGAATTTGAACTGATTTGAAGGGGGAAAAAAGGACAAAGGAAAATAAATTGGAGCACGAAAGTTAACTATTTCGGCATGCTATTGATTGATTTTTAAATTGCCCTGAAACATGTGTGTAAAGTAATTGAGACAAGATTAAATTGTGGATTCATGGAAATTCAATAACGCCAGTTAAAAGTTGAAATTTTAAGTATGGTCTCTCGGAATTTGGAACAAATGTGATAATGCTATTGTGCTATCACATCACCCCCGTTAGGGAACAAAGGTTTTGTAGCTCATAATATGTTTGAGTGAAATGTCTTTGAGATTTGAATTTACTAAAGGTGATAGGTGATGCCTATGAAATCAGATATTGAGGATTGGCTTAAATGAAAAGAAAAAGATAAATGAATCAAATAAATAGTTTGAGTCTTATAATGAAAACGAGTAGTGAACCGTGTTTATTATTTTAGCCGAAAGAGTGCCAGCTTGCAGTGCAGCAAGAGAAGTGTTGCTCTTTTTAATAATGGAATACTATCCCACCAGCGTCACCAATAATGTTGCCAATCAGCACCAGAGTAATATTGCCAGTTAATAATGATGCTTTTTAGAGTCGCCAGGTATCAAATGATACCACCACAAGGCTTTACTGGATATCGATCAAAGGACCACACAACCAGTTAGTCAGTTCAAGTTCAAAGATGGTTTATTTACACACAAGGATTACTTCGACATGCAACACAAAACACTACAAGTTAAACTACACCTTACAACTACAATAACCTATACTTAACTTCAGGGAAACCGGCTCTATGCAGATGGACAAGGCCTTTGTCCCGATCTTGCGTGGCTGGGTGGAAAAAGTGATTCTGTTTCTGCTGCGCTCATCCGTCTGGTAGCGATCGTTGGTCTTGAACTTGTCTGTCTGGTCGTTATGCTGCACTTGGGTTGGCAGAGGCCGGATCCAAGAGAGACCGAGCACATGGCTGTGTCTCTTCTTATCCCTCTAGGATTTTGTGCTCTCTGGGGCGGTCCTTAACTTGGACCCAATAATTCGACAGGCTTCGATCACTGCTTTTGATTTTGGCCAATAAAGGGGCGGGTGCCTTGATGCCTGGCCGTATCCTTAGCGGTCTGTGACCTTGGCTGTTTGGGCTGCCTGAGTAAAGGGAGTAGCGCCGATCTGTCTGTGGCTGTATCGGTTTCTTGAGTGCAGTCCTATTGTTCTGGGGAAATGGGCCATTAGAATGCAAACGAGCGGGGGTTTCGATCGCGTCTAGCTATCTGGGTTGCAAATACACACACAAGCTCTGAGTCTGTCTGAGTCCTGGGTTGGCCATAATTCCCTTGGTCCTTTGCAGGTGGCCATCTGAGATGGCTACAGAAGGCTGATGCTTATCTGTGAACTTTGCGAGCAAGAGTATTGTGTTTTGTTGTTTTGGGGACATTCGTAGAGTCATGTTATCATTGAGGTTTATCTTTCTGGGGAACTAACCTTGAATATTTAAATTACAGATACCTGAAGTGTAGAAAAGAAAATGCAAGGACATTTAGGTAATTCATTTTGCTGATCTTCATTTCAAAACACTTGCTGTCTGAAATTGTGAATTTTGAAGTTTAATCATTGAAGTGATTTAAGTCCAAACAGTTGACAGAAACCTGCAGTCATGTTTTCGAGCCAGAGGCATGATTTCAGGATATTTTTGAACAATATGTGGGAATTTTAATCTGGATACAAATTCACACATGTAAGAATGAGACCATTTTAATTTAATAGGATTGATTGGAGTTTGGGATATCAAAAATAATTATGGCTGATCCTGTGTTGGATTGATTTTGTGTTGAAACTTCGGGTCAGGTTGAAAAATAATTATTCATGACACAACTGATACAACTAGGAACTAAGGAAACAAATTTTGAGGGGAAAAAAATGGGTGTAAAGTAGAGATTAATGAAGGTCCCTCATCGTGTTTCGGGTTAAGTCAAACAAAGGAGGGTGGTGACGTAATGACGTCCAGTTGCAAACTATTAACCCGCCTCTTTTCAGAGGCAGAGAATTAACCCCTGCCTGTTAACAGCTGAAGATGCTTTTTTTTACAGGAATTGAGAATTTTAACTTTGAATTGTCAGATATGTCCAGACTGTTAGATTACTATTTTGTAATATAAATATTACTCTTTTTGTCTTGCCGAGCTGTTGTCTTCCAGATGATGACAAAACTGTTTATTGAGTAATATATAATAAACTCGTGAATTCTTTCACATCAATACTAAACTAGTAAACCACCAAATAAGTCTAGATTAAACTATTAATTAAGATTATACTTTATACTATGATCTGTTAACTTCTCTTCTCTAGCTGTTTCCTTTCTGTACTCTCCACATTCCTTCCACATACTCTCTGAGGAAAGAGCGGGAAAACCCTTTTATAGGTCTTGTTAATGTTGCCATCTAGTGATCATTTGCCTGTACTTGCTTAACATTACTTGATCATGCATTACTTCCTACAGAGATCACTACACAGACTAATTAACCCATTTTTCCACAAGCAGAATGGATCTTTTGTGTTTTACTTTCCAGGTAACTGCAAGTGGAACAAGATTTGCAGTAGCTTTGAGACTTTGAGAATTTATAAAGTGACTTTTAATAGCGCAGCAATAGTCGGCATGATTTAAAATCGAGTGGAAGGGTTAGCAACCCTTGTGAAACCCTTACAAGATTTAGCAAAGGGAGAATCACTAGTAAAGACAAGATAAAGTGGGGGGAGGAGGAGATGCAGGCTTTTTCCAATCTAAAACAAGAGATGGTGAAGGCATCCACCCTGGGGTTGCCGGACCTCAGTAAGCCATTCCACATCTTCTGCCAAGAGGATAGTGGAATGCAAGCCGCTGTAGTAGCCCAGAGGTATGGGGATATTACTCCGTCCAAATGGATGCGGTAGCCACAGGCATGCACCGATGTGTGAGGGCCTTGGTGAGCGCTTCATGGGCAATAAATGCATCAGAACACATCACACTGATGGGTAAGGTAATACTCCATAGTCCTCATACTATTGTTCAACTCTTTGAGGCTGGAAGACTGAAGGGTATCTCGGATAGTAGACACTGAAAGCGGGAAGCTAATATTTTACCTGGGGACAGACATGTGGAAATCTGTAAAGATATGAGGGAAAATCCCGCGATAGAGTTGACGATACAAGGAATGGAGAAGAATGCGTTGTGGAAGTAGAGGAAGACACTCGTGGAGGCTTGACAGAAGAGCCACGAGTGGGAGAGGGAGTGAGCAACTTACATGAGGATGGAGCAAGGAAGTATATAAGAGGAGAGCCCGTATGTCATGGGCTGTAGTGGATAGTGAAGGTGAGTTGATTGCAGGAGAACCACTCAGCACAAATAGCTGAATTAATAGCTTTAACGAAGGCCCTGGAATGGGGAAGGGAAAGCGGACCAATGTGTACACTGACAGCAGGTACAATTTTGGCGTAGTTCACGATTATTTGACAGCTTGGAGTAGGCGATGGTTTGTGACCTCCAATGGAGGACACATACAGCATGAGAATTTAATCAAGGACTTGATCCTGGCCACCCGACAGCCCTTAGAAGAAGCCGTGATTAAGCTCCAAGTCCATTGGAAAATTGAGAATTATGCACAACAAGTAATAGTTGGGCCGATCAGGCAGCGAAAGACCTATTAGAGCAGGAACGGGTGGGGATGCAGACTCCAGAAATAGCAGCCGTGAAGGCCAGAAACAATGCTGATATTGATGTAAGGCAGGTGCAAGAACAAGCGCTAGTGGAGGATAAGGCGGGGTGGATAAATAACGGGCGATGGATAGACCATAATAGAATATGGAGGAGAGAGGGAAAGATAATAGCCCCCCGAGGCTGTGCAAAAATCCCTGTTGGACATATACCATGGACAAGCACACACAGGGAGAGACAATATGATGAAACTATTAAAGGAATGTTGGTGGTGAAAGGGAAGGGCAGGAATGTGGCCAAATCCTGCCAGCGATGCATACAGTGCGCCCTGGTGGAACCAGCCAATCCCTGCAAGATAAATGGGAAGTCTGCCTCGGCCCAAGGGACCATGGGAAAATTTGCAACTAGATTTTACTGGGCCTTTGCCTCGGGTACCGGGTAAAACATAATGTTTCGTGGTTGTAGATAAAATCATCCGGTGGGTGGAGGCATTCCCGTGTAAGGACGCCACTGCTAGTACCGTGGTCTTGATATTGGCTAATGAAATAATACCAAGGTGGGGGGGAGCCCCTCCAACTGGATTTTGACCAAGGGGTTCATTTCACAGGAAAAGCCATGAAGGAGGCTTGTAAGGTTTTGGGAATCCAGCAAAGATTCCACATCCCATACCATCCTCAAAGCTCTGGAATGGCAGAGCGGATGAGCTGAACCTTAATAAAGAGCCTAGCCAAAGCTTTATTGCAGCAAGGGAATAATTGGGTACGGGCCCTGCCTGCAAAATTGTTGCGGCAAAGAGCCACCCCCGCCTAGGGAATGGGTCTAGCCCCTTTTGAGTTAATGATAGGAAGAGCAATGCGCCTCCCAGAGGAGGTGATAACCGAAGGGGCGGATTGAGATAAGCAAAGGAACTGTACTCCAATGTATAAAAGATCTGGTAGACCATCTGCATGTCCTTAGGGGTCAGGTAATTGCCAGCAACAGCATTTAGAGATTGGACCAAACTGACTGGAAAGGATACCCCAAAACTACCAACACCAGGGGTTAGGGTAATGGTCAAACTCATGACAGGTAAAAAGGGACTAGGGGTTCGATGGGAGGGACCCTATGCAGTAATCATTGCTGGACAAACATGTGCCCTAGTAGACGAGAAACCCAGTCCACGGTGGCGGCTCTGGACACAGTTGAAACCATACCCTCGTGAGTAGTCCCATAGTGACAAGGATTGAGAGAACCCTCCGGTGAGTCAGCGAACCCAAGGAGCAGGGGGTAGCCATGGCATTCGCAGCTGCTGCACTTGTAAGAGGACAATTTAAAAAGAGCAACTTGTAACTCACTCCCAGTGAGTTCTCCCAGTGAGCCAGAGAAGACACAGCCAGAGTGAGACAGAAACATGAGTGAATTTGGGAATTTGAATCTAGGTGGGAATTGAATCAAATCAAATCAGTAAGGCAGCTCCTTTTAAATTTCAGGAGTTTAAATTAATTTAAATTAATCTAGAATTGTGCAGTGTAGGTTAACAAGGGCTGCCCCACCCACTCACATAACTGGTTGGCAGTTAAGTGTCAGTCACTTTAAATCTTCCTTGATCTAAAAGCAGGTGGGGGAGGGGAGTCAACTCAGGACAATTTAAAAAGAGCAACTTGTAACTCACTCCCAGTGAGTTCTTCCAGTGAGCCAGAGAAGACACAGCCAGAGTGAGACAGAACCAAAGGTGAGTTTGGGAATTTGAATCTCGGTGGGAATTCGAAGGTGGGTGGGGAGGAGGTGCTTTTTACCCCTGGTAAGTGACTAGTAAGTAGTTTTTCTGTTTTCTTTTTCCTTTCCTTGGTATATTTATTTATTTTTTCTTCATTGTTTATTTGTTCATTTATTTAGGAAATTGTAATTGTTGAAGTTAACCAAAGGTTTAAGACATGGCCGGAGATCTCAGACCCATGTCATGCTCCTCGTGTGCGATGTGGGAGCTCAGGGACATGTCCACTGTCCCTGGCTCCTACACATACAAGAAGTGTGTCCAGTTGCAGCTCCTGTTAGACCACTTGACGGCTCTGGAGCTGCGGATGGACTCACTTTGGAGCATCTGCGATGCTGAGGACGTCATGGATAGCACGTTTAGCGAGTTGGTCACACCGCAGGTGAAAGGTACTGAGGGAGATAGAAAATAGGTGACCAAAAGACAGAGCAAGAGTAGGAAGGCAGTGCAGGTGTCCCCTGCGGTCATCTCCCTGCAAAACTGATATACCGCTTTGGATACTGTTGAGGGAGATGGCTCACCAGGGGAAGGCAGCAGCAGCCAGGTTCATGGCACCATGGCTGGCTCTGGTGCACAGCTGGGCAGGAAGAAGAATGGCAGGGCTATAGTGATAGGGGACTCAATCATAAGGGGAATAGACAGGCGGTTCTACGGACGCAATCGAGACTCCAGGATGGTATGTTGCCTCCCTGGTGCAAGGGTCAAGGATGTCTCGGAGCGGCTGCAGGACATTCTGGGGGAGGGGAGGGTGAACAGCCAGATGTCATGGCACCAACGATATAAGTAAAAAACAGTACGAGGTCCTACAAGCTGAATTCAGGGAGTTAGGAGTTAAACTAAAAAGTAGGACCTCAAAGATAGTAATCTCAGGATTGCTACCAGTGCCACGAGCTAGTCAGAGTAGGAATGGCAGGATAGATAGGATGAATGCGTGGCTCGAGAGATGGTGCAAGAGGGAGGGATTCAAATTCCTGGGGCATTGGAACCGGTTCTGGGGGAGGTGGAACCAGTACAAACCGGATGGTCTGCACCTGGGCACGACTGGAACCGATGTCCTATGGGGGGTGTTTGCTAGAGCTGTTGGGGAGAGTTTAACCTAATGTGGCAGGGGGATGGGAACCGATGCAGGAAGTTGGAAGGTAGTAAAACAGGGACAGAAACAAAAGGCAGTAAGGGGGAAAGTATAAGGCAGAGAAGCCATAGTCAAAAATCAAAAAGGGTGACAGTACAAGATACAGTGACTGAGGGGAGCTCAGTGAATAGGACCAGGAATACTAAAAGGAATAAAACTGGAAGTGAACACATTAATGATAAACGACGCGGCAGGTTGTTACATGAAGATATGGGTTCAAAGACAAGGAAAATTAGGAGAAAGGTTAAGAGGAAATATAACTTAGGAGAGGTTACTGATCGAGGTGTTAAGATTCAGAACAGAGGTAAAAAAGCCAACATAAGTGTACTTTACCTGAATGCTCGTAGTATTCGGAATAAGGTAAATGAGTTGATGGCGCAAATCATCGTGAATGACTATGATTTAGTGGCCATTACTGAAACATAGTTAAAGGATGGTCACGACTGGGAGTTAAATATCCGAGGGCATCAAACTATTCGGAAGGACAGAGTGGATGGTAAGGAAGGTGGTGTAGCTCTGTTATTTAAGGATGACATCCGGGCAATAGTAAGGGATGACATCGGTGCTATGGAGGATAAGGTTGAATCCATTTGGGTGGAAATCAGGAATAGTAAGGCAAAAAAGTCACTGATAGGAGTAGTCTATAGGCCACCAAATAGTAACATTATGGTGGGGCAGGCAATAAACAAAGAAATAACTGATGCATGTAGAAATGGTACAGCAGTTATCATGGGGGATTTTAATCTACATGTCGATTGGTTTAACCAGGTCGGTCAAGGCAGCCTTGAGGAGGAGTTTGTAGAATATATCCGCGATAGTTTTCTAGAACAATATGTAATGGAACCTACGAGGGAACAAGCAGTCCTAGATCAGGTCCTGTGTAATGAAACAGGATTGATTCAGGATCTCATAGTTAGGATCCCCTCGGAAGGAGCGATCACAATATGGTGGAATTTAAAATACAGATGGAGGGTGAGAAGGTAAAATCAAACACTAGTGTTTTGTGCTTAAACAAAGGAGATTACAATAGGATGAGAGAAGAACTAGCTAAGGTAGACTGGGAGCAACGACTTTATGGTGAAACAATTGAGGAACAGTGGAGAACTTTCCAAGCGATTTTTCACAGTGCTAAGCAAAGGTTTATACCAACAAAAAGGAAGGACGGTAGAAAAAGGGGAAAATCGACCGTGGATATCTAAGGAAATAAGGGAGAGTATCAAATTGAAGGAAAAAGCATACAAAGTAGCAAAGATTAGTGGGAGACTAGAGGACTGGGAAATCTTTAGGGGGCAACAGAAAGCTACTAAAAAAGCTATAAAGAAGAGTAAGATAGATTATGAGAGTAAACTTGCTCAGAATATAAAAACAGACAGTAAAAGTTTCTACAAATATATAAAACAAAAAGGAGTAGCTAAGGTAAATATTGGTCCTTTAGAGGATGACAAAGGAGATTTAATAATGGGAGATGAGGAAATGGCTGAGGAACTGAACAGGTTTTTTGGGTCGGTCTTCACAGTGGAAGACACAAATAACATGCTAGTGACTGATGGAAATGAGGCTATGATAGGTGAGGACCTTGAGATGATTGTAATCACTAAGGAGGCAGTATTGGGCAAGCTAATGGGGCTAAAGGTAGACAAGTCTCCTGTCCCTGATGGGATGCATCCCAGAGTGTTAAAAGAGATGGCTAGGGAAATTGTAAACGCACTAGTCATAATTTATCAAAATTCACTAGACTCTGGGGTGGTCCCAGAGGATTGGAAAGTAGCAAACGTGACACCACTGTATAAAAAAGGAGGTCGGCAGAAAGCGGGTAATTATAGGCCGGTAAGCTTAACTTCGGTTGTAGGGAAAATGCTGGAATCTATCATTAAGGAGGAAATAGCGGGGCACCTGGAGGGAAATTGTCCCATTGGGCAGACGCAGCATGGGTTCACAAAGGGTAGATCGTGTCTGACTAATTTGGTAGAATTTTTTGAGGACGTTACCAGTGCAGTAGATAACGGGGAGCCAATGGATGTGGTATATCTGGATTTCCAGAAAGCTTTTGACAAGGTGCCACACAAAAGGTTGCTGCATAAACTAAAGATGCATGGCATTGAGGGTAAAGTGGTAGCATGGGTAGAGGATTGGTTAACTGACGGAAAGCAGAGAGTGGGGATAAATGGGTGTTTCTCTGGTTGGCAACCTGTAACTAGTGGGGTCCCTCAAGGATCAGTGTTGGGCCCTCAGTTGTTCACAATTTACATAGACGATTTAGAGTTGGGGACCAAGTGCAATGTGTCAAAGTTTGCAGACGACACTAAGATGAGTGGTAAAGCAAAAAGGGCAGAGGATACCGGAAGTCTGCAGAAGGATTTGGATAGGTTAGGTGAATGGGCTAGGGTCTGGCAGATGGAATTCAATGTTGCCAAGTGTGAGGCTATCCATTTTGGGAGGAATAGCAGCAGAATGGATTATTATTTAAACGCTAAGATGTTAAAACATGCTGCTGTGCAGAGGGACCTGGGTGTGCTGGTGCACGAGTCGCAAAAAGTTGGTGTGCAGGTGCAACAGGTGATTAAGAAGGCTAATCGAGTTTTGTCTTTCATTGCTAGAGGGATGGAGTTCAAGACCAGTGAGGTTATGCTGCAATTGTATAGGGTGTTGGTGAGGCCGCATCTGGAGTATTGTGTTCAGTTTTGGTCTCCTTACCTGAGAAAGGACATATTGGCACTGGAGGGAGTGCAGAGGAGATTCACTAGGTTGATCCCAGAGTTATGGGGATTAGATTATGACGAGAGGTTTAGTAGACTGGGACTGTACTCATTGGAGTTTAGAAGGATGCGGGGGGATCTTATTAAGACATATAAAATTATGAAGGGAATAGATAGGATAGATGCGGGCAGGTTGTTTCCACTGGTCGGGGAAAGCAGAACTAGGGGGCATAGCCTCAAAATAAGGGGAGGTAGATTAAGGACGGAGTGTAGGAGGAACTTCTTCACCCAAAGGGTTGTGAATCTCTGGAATTCCTTGCCCAGTGAAGCAGTTGAGGCTCCTTCTTTAAACGTTTTTAAGAAAAATATAGATGCCTTTCTAAAGAATAAAGGGATACGAGGAAATGGTGTACGGGCCGGAGAGTGGAGCTGAGTCCACAAAGATCAGCCATGATCCCATTAAATGGCGGAGCAGGCTCGAGGGGCCAGATGGCCTACTCCTGTTCCTAGTTCTTATGTATATCCACACACAGATAAATCACTATTTCACCTGGAATGAATGTGTGGGTCTTTGGAGGAAGTATAAGGACAGGTGTTGCATATTCTTGCTTGGCTAGAACACCAGGAAGGACTCCTCTGCTCTTTTTCGGAACAATGCCATAAAGAATAGATCTTTTATGAGAGGGAAGATGGATCCTTATATAACGTCTCACCCAAAAGACAACACCCCTGACGGTGCAGAACGCCCTCAACATTGCACTGAATGTCTGGAATGGGATTACGCTCTGCAACCTTGTTGATTCAGAGCCAAGAATGCTACTCATTAAGTTATAACTGACTCAGAACCATTCGTCGACTTAATTGTCAGCAGATGGGCGGGGGGGAGGGGGGGGGGGGGGGGGGGCGGGGGAGTAGTTTAGATTAGAGTAGGGGGCCAATAAGGGTGGACCTGTACGAGAGGTAAATGGCTTTTGCACTATGTTTATGCTTTCATGTATATTGTTTATTTTGTTGCTGTTACTATACCAAAAATACCTCATAAAATGTTTATTAAAAAAAAAAGTTATAACTGACTCATGCTGAGGGAGAAATTTGTATTTGATCTTATTGTTCTATTGAATGTGAATACATACACTTTAAGTAATGCCTTTGTGCAAGCTTCCAAAGCTCATCAGATATTCAACCTCTTCTCTTTTCTGAACAGGGAGGGTATGATGGAGCTGTATAAAATGCTCGTTAGGCCATGGCTAGGGTCCTGTGTGTAGTTCTGGTCGCCACATTATGGCAAGGATGTGTTTGCACTGGAGAGGGTGCAGGGGAGATTCACCAGGGTATTGCCTGAGCTGGAGCATTTCAGCTACGAAGAAAGGCTGGTGAGGCTGGTGTTGTTTTCCTTAGAACAGAGAAGGCTGAGAGGGGACCTCATCGAGGTGTACCAAATTATGAGAGACATGATAGGTTAGGTAGGAAGAAGCTTTTCCCCTGAGTAAAGGGGTCAATAACCAGGGGGCAAAGATTTAAGACAAGAGGCAGGAGATTCAGCTGGGATTTGAGGAGAATCTTTTTCATCCAGAGGGTGGTGGGAATCTGGAACTCACTGCCTAAAGGGTGGTAGAGGGGAGAATCCTCACAGCATTTATGGAGCATTTAGATGAGCACTTGAAACACCATTGCATACACGGCTATGGACCAAGTGCTGGAAATGGGATTAGAATAGATGGGTTCTTGACGGCCAGTGCCAACACAATGGGCTGAATAGCCTCTTCTTGTGCAGTAATGCTCCTTGACTCTATGACCAATAGTTCTTTTCAAAGCTGAAGAACTGCTCTTTTTCTTTTCAGCCGTTATCAGGATTTTCCATTGATTTGAATCCCCACCTCTGTTAGGATGGCTTCTGCTGTTGCACCCTTACGGACAAGATTTGCCCATCCCAAACATGCCACTATTTCATCTCCACTATTGGAGTAGGGATTCCATCCCTTGGATTCAGCAGACAGCTGAATTCAAAGTTTGCGCCTCATTCAAAATACAATTTCACTGCACAACCAAGTGACAGGAACCAGGGGCGAAATTCTCCGGAAACGGCGCGATGTCCGCCGACTGGCGCCCAAAACGGCGCAAATCAGTCGGGCATCGTGCCGCCCCAAAGGTGCGGAATGCTCCGCATCTTTGGGGGCCGAGCCCCAACCTTAAGGGGCTAGGCCCGCGCCAGACGACTTTCCGCCCCGCCAGCTGGCGGAAAAGGCCTTTGGTGCCCCGCCAGCTGGCGCGGAAATTACATCTCCGAGCGGCGCATCCGCGGGAGCGTCAGCGGCCGCTGACGGCATTCCCGCGCCTGCGCAGTGGAGGGAGTCTCTTCCGCCTCCGCCATGGTGGAGACCGTGGCGAAGGCGGAAGGAAAAGAGTGCCCCCACGGCACAGGCCCGCCCGCCGATCGGTGGGCCCCGATCGCGGGCCAGGCCACCGTGAGGGCACCCCCCGGGGTCAGATCGCCCCGCGCCCCCCCCAGGACCCCGGAGCCCGCCCGCGCCGCCTTGTCCCGCCGGTAAGGTAGGTGGTTTAATCTACGCCGGCGGGACAGGCATTTTAGCAGCGGGACTTCGGCCCATCCGGGCCGGAGAATCGCGTGGGAAGGCCCGCCAACCGGCGGGGCGCGATTCCCGCCCCCGCCGAATATCCGGTGCCAGAACTGTCACTGATATGCGGGAATATGCGATGGTAAAATTTGTCCTGATCTAAATCAATCAGTCACTTCAATCCGTAACAATAAAGGTGCACAAACAAAACTGTTGGACAAACTAAAAGATATTGAAAGGAACACAAAAGTCTTGCTGTGAGAAAGTGGAAGTTCCAAGTTGTTGAGAAAGAAGGTGCTATAACCCCCTTGAGACCCATGGGGTTGAAGCGAGTAATCTCTCCGTGTACCGCGTCGATTACGAGCTCTCCCGCTGAGGGGCGGAGACCCATCAGCAGGATATTGGACTTGGGACATAAAAGCCGGCCCAGGTAAGCACCATGTTGTGTGTCGCCCTGGCTGGGACGCGAATTGTGCTTGTACATAGCTTACTTTGACAATAAACCTTTTTTGCTGAACTCTCTTACCGGACTCCTCTGTGACCACTAAAGAAGCGTGCTTAAAATGTCCACTGCTGGAGCTGCTTAGTTTAGTCCAATGTTTTGACACTGTAATAAGCAGATGTGGTACTGCCACTCTCTGAGGTCTAAGAGTAAGATACAAAATAACACTTGAAGTTATTTTCAATATCATTTTCAAAAGATGTCAGGACATTTTGAAAGCAGTCAAAGAGTGGGTTGTCTGAGGCATGAAGATCCACATGTGGCTGGCAACTTACCAGAGCCCTTAAATGAAAGCATGACAAGATAAATGCAATCTTACAGGAAGCAGACCTTGAGTGCACAATATAGCCTGCAAGACACGTGATTGTACATAACGGAACTTGAAAGCTTTTCTATTGACAAGGCAAGGACAGTTTTCCAGGACAAAATGATAAGTAAGCGACATATATAGAGACAATGTAGACCATCCCTAAGCGGCAGGTAAGAAGATTGGTGAAGTGGGCAGCAAGTGCTGGCATCAATCGCATCTTAAATATTGATGTTGAGGAAGAGAAATAATAGATAATCCACAAGAACAACTTAAGAAGCACTGCACACTGTAAAATTGTAAGGTTAACAGTAATACAAAAAATACATTAATGAATAAACATGTTAGTAGTAAATAATAGATTAATGCAAAAAAAAGAAGCTCTCTTTAGATTTCTCTGGAGCTCAATTATTACCCAAAATAATATTATGCAGAGAAGATAAGGGAGCGATTACAGTGGTATTCTGACAGGTGGCTAGAATGTGAAGTGGAATTCACCTTTGACCTTTGCAATAAAACCCACAAATGGTGCAGGAGAGTCAGTTGGCTCTTTGCTCTGCCAGTATTATGATTGCACCTTTGGAGTGTTTCAGGTGATCTTCCTAGGCTCTCTGCGATATTCCATTCTACTTGCCACCTGATAAGCTCAACAGAACCTACGCTTGCTTAAACCAAGTCCAAAAATAAGGCCTAAGATTGCCGAAAAAATAACTCATCATTCTCAGTGTGGTGCTGATTACCTTTAAAAGTCTTTGCTCCCCACAGGGCCTGAGCTTTTGGAAGCTTAATTTCCAACCCAATAAAGGCCCTCAGCTTGTTCCATAAAAATTATGTTGAGATGGCAGAGGTGAACAGTTGCTTCTGTCGCATATTTATAGGTCAGGGGCCTTTTCCTTGAATATTAAAATAATCCTACCTCCAAGATTTTAGATGGAGTAATGAGCAAGGCTAAAGTGGCAAATGAAAATCCTGCCCCACTTCATGGGCGCGATTACCCCCCGCGACGAAGTGCCCATGCCGTCGTGAACGCCGTTGAGGTTCACGACGGCACGAAACGGCCCCGATCCCGACCGATTCAGGGCCCGAAAATGGGCTAGGATCGGGGCCGCGAGAAACTCGGGGTGGGGGTGGGGGGGGGGTGGGGGGGTGGGGGGGGCGTGTCACGAAAGCCACGTCATCACGCGCGACGCCCGAATGACGTGGCAGTGCGTCATAAATGGCGCGATCCACGCACAGAGGAACCGGAGGAAAAGAGAGAGGAAGAGATGGCTGAGCCCCGACGAGCCGCACCGAGGTTCCGGGGCACAGACCTGGACACCCTGCTGGATGAGGTCGAGCAGAGAAGGGACACCCTCTGCCCAAGATGTGGGCATCACCAGCCATCCAGCGCAGTGAGGCGCGGTTGGCGTGAGGTTGGCACCACTGTGAGTGCTGTGGGGCAGACTCCCCGGACGGGGAGCAGTGTCGGAAGAAGCTGCACAACCTCACTCGGGTTGCCAGGGTAAGTGCCATGAGGGTGCCCCCAGCCCCACCCCCCCCCCCAGCACGAGGGGGGGAAATGGGGTGGTGGGGGGTCAGTGGGGGTTGGAGGGGGTCAGGAGGGGTTTGGGGCATCAGGGGGGGGTTTGGAGGGGGGTCAGGGGGGCGTTGGGGCATCAGGGGAGGTTTGGGGGGTCAGGGGGGCGTTGGGGCATCAGGGGGGGTTTGGGGGGGTCAGGGAGGTTTTGGGGCATATGGGGGGTTGGGGCATCGGGGGGTGGTTGGGGCATCAGGGGTTGATTGGGGCATCGGGGGCGTTGAGGCATCAGGGGGGGGTTTGGGGGGGCCGGTGGGGGTTTGGGGCATCAGGGGGGGTTTGGGGGGGTCAGGGTGTCCAACGATTTACTTGACCCACATGAGCCCCGGGACCCCCCCGGAGCGATGCCATGGCGTGCTGTCTCCTGAACCAGCATAAATGTAATTTATATCTGCACGCCCTGATGATACCCACCTAATTGTGATGCTTTATCCAACCCCCCACCCAGGACAAGACAGCTCACAACCAGCGTGAGCATATGAGAACCGGAGGGGGTTCTCCTGTGCTGCACCCCCTAAACATTCACGAGCAGAGGGCCCTGGACCTCGCTGGGGGATCCGCCACCCGGGAGGTCGCGACATGCCAGCTCGGAGGTGCAGAAGCAAGTGAGACAACAACGCTGCATGTCCTCACCCCCCCCAACCCGTCATTGCCTCCCTCACACATTGCCCACTGCAGCCTCGATCCCCTCCCCCCTCACACTCATGACACTGCACCCTCGCTCCCCTCCCCTGCTCACACTGTGCACCCACCACCGCCAAATACCCAGGCCACCGTGTCTAACGAACCCCGAATCTTTATGTTCCCCAGAGCCAGCCGCCGAACGTCCAGGGACGTCTCGGCCAAGAGACAGCGGAACAGCACCAACCACAAGTGCACCCAGGGACACACGCCAGAGCTTGGCAGTCGGTCGGACAGGAGGGCAAACCTCCTAGCATGGGACGCAGGACCGGGACGCTCACACCACCGAGAGAGACAATAGCGAGGGGCACAGGGCGGACATTGAAGATGAATCGCACATCACGGCCACACACTCGGTGGAATCACCTGGAGGTCAGCACGACATGGTCGGCATGGAGCTTGCGCTGTGCCATGAGTGGGAGGAGAACAGACCAGAATTCCTAACAGACGATGACCTCGAGCTTGCGGCACTGCTGTCTCCCACACCACACACCATCGCAGAGACACTCACCTCGGTTGGGCATATAAGTGATGAGGCTCCCGGGTCACTGTCTGGTGCGCACCCCACATCCGACCCGGTACAGCAGGTGGAGTTTGGAGCAGCCGAGGGGCTGGACGGTCGGAGGGCAGCCCAGGCCCAGCAAACAGCTGCCACCCAGACGGTTCCCGGGTTCCTGGATGTACTTGACCCACCCAGACAACTGATGCATGTGGACACCCAGGGACTGAATAACGGAATGAGGGCCATCTTCCAGGACCTGCACATGCAGCTGGAGGAGTCCATCCGCGTTCAGGAGCAGGGAGTGGTGCCGCTCATCGCAGCCACCCAGGCCGACACCGCACGGGTGGCGTCCGCGTTGGAGGCAATGGGTGAAAGTGTTTCGGCCATGGGTCAGGTTCTGCATGGCGTTGGGCTTAACGTGCATGCGTCACCCATGGCCCAGGAGAGGGCTGCTCTCTCACAGGTAGCCAGGCGCCAGAGCCAACACGACATTGCCGCCTCTCTCCGGGCCCTGGCCGAGTCTCACCATGCCATGGCCCGGTCCCAGCAAGCGATGGCACAGTCCCAGCAGTCAGTCGCGGAGAGCATTGACTGCCTGGCGCACGTGATGGATGGCGTGGCGCACTCACAGGTTGAGATCGCACAGTCCATGGCAGGAATGTCGCACTCCCTGGGCTCCGTCTCTGCGAACATTCGGACCGTGGTCGATACCGCTGCAGGCCTCCAGGGCTGGCAGTGCCAGGTGTCAGTGGTGCGACGGGGCATGTCTCCGATCGCATCTCCGTCCCACAGTGAGGCCCGGGGGCCACCAGGTTCCCCGAAGGAGGAGGAGGTTCTGGGTACCTCCAGCAAGGGACGTCCCGGGACACTTGGCCTCCCCCCGTTCCGTCCCTGGCGCATCTGGTGGGCAGCGGGCAGGTCAGGGTGGCACAACACCATCCAGCATGCCCGCCAAGCAGCCTGGCCCATCGAAGCCGGGCCGCCCCAGGAATCGCGTGCCGACGGGGAGCCATGTCGAAGGGCGTGATTCTCAGCAGTCCACCTCCACTCCTGCTGTACCATCTGGGAACACACCTAGACGTAGTGGTGGGGCTCGTAAGGCAAAGAGGTTAGGCACGTAAGAAGTTGGCACGGGTGCAGGGCACAGTTTAGTTGTAGGGGGTAGGGCATCTATGTTAATCACACAAATAAACTCACTGTTGAATTTGACTTGTAAGACTCTGTGCTATGTCCGGTGCCAGGGGGCTCGTGAGGGTGACCGAGTGGGGTAGTGGTATACGAGCGGTTCAAGGTCTGCTCCGGATGTGCTGACCGTTTCCCCCCTGCCTCCCATAATCGGACACCGTTGTCCTCGGCACACCGATGGCAGCCACCCCACACGGGCATGTGGTGAAATATCCGTCACGCAGGCTCTGACCACCGGAGTCTGAGGCTCCACCACACCTCTGGTTGCTGCATGGGCCTCATTGTATAGGCTCTCCTCATTGGTCTGAGGCCTCCGTATTAGCGTCATCAGCCATGACCTCAATGGATAGCCATGAGTCAGACCTCGGCTGGCGAATCTGAGCACACAGCTCATCTCAGAGCGGGCTGTCATCATTCAACATGGCACTAATCACACCCGCTTACCCAATCATCACTGTTGTGCAATCCCGTAGTGCCGCAATGGTAAGCTGATGTGGAATTGGTGCCGTGAACGCGGTGCGGTGGGGGGAGGGGGGGGTGCTGTGTGGTGCCCGTGTGCAGGAGTGATGGTGCAAGTGGCAGTGTTTAGCGAATCCCACCCCCACAGTGCGTGAACCATGCGGCCACCAACGCGTCGCGTGCCCACTGTCCGCGGCGGTGCCGTCGCGCAGCCTCCTGGGCCTAACCAGTTCCCGGGCAGTGTCTGTGTCCTGCGCCCCTCCCCCCACCCTGATGCGTGCCATCATCCTCCTCCTCCACATCCTCCTCTTCCCCATCCCCCTCGTTTGCGTTGGCTCCGGTGCCGTCAGGTCCTCCCTCCGACTCCTCCACCAGGTCATCTCCCCTCTGCATAGCAATGTTGTGCAGCGCACAGCAGACCACAACTATGCGACCGACCCTGTCGGGCCGGTACTGCAGGACCCCTCCGGAGCAGTCCAGGCATCTGAAGCGCATCTTCAGCAGCCCGAAGCACCGCTCCAACACACCCCTGGTTGCTGCATGTGCCTCGTTGTATAGGCTCTCAGTGTTGGTGTGAGGCCTCCGTATTGGCGTCATCAGCCATGACCCCAACGGATAGCCCTTGTCGCCCAGCAACCAGCCCCTCAGCTGGGGGGGGGCATCCATCGAACATTGCGGGGATGAATGACTGTGCCAGAATGTAGGCGTCATGCACACTCCCGAGGTACTTTGCACACACGTGCATGATCTTCATGTGGGGGTCGCACACCACCTGAATGTTCATGGAGTATGCGCTCTTTCTGTTCATGAACACTTCCCTGTTGTCTGCAGGCGGGCACATGGGGACGTGCACACCATCGATGACACCCTGGACCATCGGTATCCCGGCCACCTTGGCGAATCCACGTGCCCGTGCTTCCTGCTGTGCTCGGTCCTCGGGGAATTTTATGTACCTGTCCGCGATGGCGTACAAGGCGTCGGTGACGGCCCTGATGCACCTGTGGACCGATGCCTGTGATATCCCGGAGAGGTCCCCTCTCGGCGCCTGGAAGGAACCGATCGCATAAACGTTTAGGGCCACTGTCACCTTGACAGAGACTGGTATCGCGTGTCCTCCACCAGTTCCAAGTGGTGTGAGCTGCGCCACGAGGTGGCATATATGTGCGACCGTCTCCCTGCTGAACTGTAGTCTCCTCCTGCATGTGATGTCCGTTAGGGCCTCGAACGACATTCTGTCACGGTACACCCTCGGCCTTGCTGGACGCCTGTGGCGCCCTGGCACCACCATCAGTGGACCCTCCTGCTCCTCCTCCTCCTACTGCTCCCCCCCCAAGCACTTCCTCTGCATTCCTCGCTGTCAGGGGGTCAATATTCCCCTCGGCATCCCCCTGTACATTTGGGTCGTGAGCGCCTGCGGCCTGCGCGGCGACGAGGGGCCACTCCGCGGCCATCCCCTCTGCTGCACCGGCAACCGCTGCATGTGCAGCCACTGTGGGCCGTCCGACTCTACGCTGCCGGATGCCAAACTCCAGAGCTGCGGCTCCAACCACGGCAGTGAACATTGCTGTCTGGTTGGCATACATGGTGGCCTGTAGGAGGGTGGTGGGGGGCAGGAAATGACATGTTACACGGAGGTTCTTCCACACCTTGTCAGCCAGGTTGCATGGGATACCTGTGTGCCCCGGTGGGATGGTCGCGCTGCAGATAGGCAGCCAGCCTAACACCTGGTCACTGTCAGCGTCCAACGGTCAGTTCACACCATCCTCCTCACCAGTGTGCCAGTCGCCTGTGCCCATCAGCCACACGACAACCTGCGGCCGTGTCCTCGTCACCGTCCTGCCATATCAGGGCGGCTGACATGTTGCATCCGCGGATGGACGATACCATCCACACTCTCCCTCACCCCCCCTCCCACCTGCACACTCTCCCTCACCCCCCCTCCCACCTGCACTCTCTCCCTCATCCCCCCCTCCCACCTGCACACTCTCCCTACCCCCCTCCCACCTGCACACTCTCCCTCACCCCCGTCCCACCTGCACACTCTCCCTCATCCCCCCCTCCCACCTGCACACTCTCCCTACCCCCCTCCCACCTGCACGCCGCTCCCTCATCCCCCCTCCCACCTGCACACTCTCCCTCATCCCCCCCTCCCACCTGCACACTCTCCCTACCCCCCTCCCACCTGCACACTCTCCCTCACCTCCCGTCCCACCTGCACACTCTCCCTCATCCCCCCCTCCCACCTGCACACTCTCCCTACCCCCCTCCCACCTGCACACTCTCCCTCATCCCCCCCTCCCACCTGCACACTCTCCCTACCCCCCTCCCACCTGCACACTCTCCCTCACCCCCCGTCCCACCTGCACACTCTCCCTCACCCCCCGTCCCACTTGCACACTCTCCCTCATCCCCCCCTCCCACCTGCACACTCTCCCTACCCCCCTCCCACCTGCACACTCTCCCTCACCCCCGTCCCACCTGCACACTCTCCCTCATCCCCCCTCCCACCTGCACACTCTCCCTCACCCCCCGTCCCACCTACACACTCTCCCTCACCCCCCGTCCCACCTGCACACTCTCCCTCACCCCCCGTCCCACCTGCACACTCTCCCTCACCCCCCGTCTCACCTGCACACTCTCCCTCATCCCCCCTCCCACCTGCACACTCTCCCTCATCCCTCCTCCCACCTGCACACTCTCCCTCACCCCCCTCCAACCTGCACACTCTCCCTCATCCCCCCTCCCACCTGCACACTCTCCCTCACCCCCCGTCCCACCTGCACACTCTTCCTACCCCCGTCCCACCTGCACACTCTCCCTCATCCTCCCGTTGGCCGCAGCCTTCTCGGGGAAGCCGACCCGGTCTCCAGGAGCTGCGGAACATTCCGCTCACCTCCTCCCTGGTCAGCGCCAGCCAGCACGACTGGCTGTCGACTTTAAATAGCAGGTGTGAACGGCGTCGGTACTTCGGCCCATCCGGGCCTGAGAATAGCGGGGGTGCCGGAGAATCACTATTTTGGGTGTCTCGGGCGATTCTCCGGTCTGCGCCGCGAGGAACTCAACGGGGCCGTTCTCGCCGCTTGGGAGGGCGTCGGACCGGCGTCGCGGGAAAATTTGGCGACCCAGGCGATGCTCCCAACCGGCGCGGGAGCGGAGAATCGCACCTCATGTCTGCAAATTCGTAATGACCCATGGAGATTTTAGGCTGCTCATTTTGAGCATGAGTTGTTGAGGGGACTGGGTATCTGAAGAAGACAGGGTTAAAGTGGAAAATTTGAGACGGAACATTGGTCTAATAGCATGCTATGGAGAAGACAGTCTAGGAGAAGGGATTTCTCATTAGAAGAATTACATTTTATTAGTTTCTGCTTGATGAGTCTGATTAGAGGTAAGGGTTACTCTATTTAAAAAGGATAAAACATACTCTGAGAAAATCTATTAAATAGGTGCACAAATTGGTAGAATAATGGAAAGAACCAAACCTATACTCTATAATGAGACAATGCAGAGAAGCTATTGCAATTTGTAAACAGAGATTTTCAATAGTGGGAGGTATGATTGCATTGTACTCACAAGTACACACAAGGGATGTATGTATAGGAAGCAAATACATCATTACAGAGCGAGAAAATTAAACAGAAGGGAATACAAGACTCATCTTCAGGATTAGGACAGGAGTTAACATATTAACTATATCAAATGACCCAGTAAAGGATTTGTTGGATCTTCAGTAAGGTCGACGGGAAGGCAAGAGTAAGGTGAGAGGAAGGAGAGAAATTAATGTTCTCATGAATGCTGGTTCGATTTAGCAAAGGGTAGATTAACCAAGAAATGCAGAGAAATAATTTGTAAGTCACAACTTATTTTTTCATAAGAAATATCCTACAGAAAACGGACTGCTACTGTTATTGTTTATGAATAATCCAGTGTATAGCTTGAAGTCTGAAAATTGGCATAACGCTAATTTGAAATATAACTTTTAACCGAGGAAAATTTAAGGTACATGCACTTGGTATGGAGAAGGGGCAATGTAAGACTCTGGTTTTAATTTCTAATTTATATTCTGTGAGATATTGGTTCAGATCCACAGGTATGCTGAAGGGTTAAATTGTGATGACAGTTTTCATAGGCATTCAGGTGCAGAAGATTGAGGATCTTAACATGATTTAAAGGTTTCTTACGGGGTAGATGAAGAGAAACTATTTCCTCTGGCGGGGAACTCCAGATCGAAGGGGCATAAATTTAAAATGTGATACTAGTCCTCCAATAGAATGCCATTTCTTCACACAAAGTGTAATGAAATCTGGAACTCTCTCTTCCTCTCAAAATGCTGTTGAGACAAAGTCAATCTAATATCTTGGAACTCAGATTGATTGCTTTTTGTTATTCAAGGGTATTAAAGGATCAGGAACCAAGGAGGTATAGGCAGATGAAGTTAAGGTACAGATCAGAAATTATGTAATTGAATGGTGGAACAAGCTCTGGACGAACATGTAGGCTTTGAAGAGGGTGCAGAAGACATTCACTAAATTAGTTCCAGTAATAAGAGATCATGGTTACATGGGGAAGCTGGGGTTATTTGACCTGCAGCAGCGGAGTGTAAGAGGAGGTTTGGATCATGAAGAATTAAAGAAAGCAACGTGTAAGTGTTTCCAACAGCTGACGGGTGGATAATAAGCAGTCGCAGATTTAAATTGAAAAAAGAACAAGTGGCGACACAAGGAAAAAGTGATTTAAGCAACGAGTGGTTAGGATTTGGAATGCGCTCTCTTATAAGATGGAAGACAGGAGTCCAATATTCACCGTCCAACAGAAATTGTATGAATACTTAAAGAGAGAACGAGAGATGATGATGAGTGGGCTAAGGATTGTTCTTCGAAAAAGCTGATGTAGACCTGATAAGGCAATTGGCCTCATTCTATGCTATATTATTTTATGATTCCCTGAAAAAGATGTTTGAGGTCCAGGGTATTTTAACTCTCAGGCCTCATTTACATGCTGCCAGTTTATCTTTCCACACAGATTAGACATGGTGAGGGCACAATGCAGCTGCCAGGAAGTGAGGTTGTCTGCTACAAGCAGCATTTCAAAAAAACCTGCTTTGTAACCGGCACGTAATCAAAATGATTTTCTAATCAGATTCCAGCTCACCCCTATGCTCTCAGATGGCCAGTTAGATGATGCCAGTTTTGTGACATCCAGCTGCTACCAAAGTGGCCCTTTGGTCTCTGCACTGGGCTCAGGATGTTACCTGGAAATTTGATTTTAAGAGAAGATTATTGATCGAAGCGGCGTAGCTGAATACTGAAACAGACCACAATTGACAATCCACCTCTCCCAGTCCGTTTTAGTTTCACCATAATTTATTCAATTCGAAGCGTTGCTCTTTTCCATCCATTTCTGTCAGCAAAATTAGGTTGTTCCCTTACATGTCAACTTAAGTGGTTAAGTTTTACGAGAGAGAAAATAGTAGAGAGAGACAAAGTGCATAGAACAGGAAGAGGACACAGAAACATTGTCAGATGTTAACTTTAAAGAGCAGGCGGTCAAGGTAAAAGTTGGTTTAATCCAGGTCACAAACGTTAACCTATGGCAGCTAACTATTTACCCAGTGCAATCCCGTTGGGGCACCCAACATGCTGGCCCCTATCCGAGCCGGCCTTTATACTGAGTTCTTACTAGCTTCAGATGGGTGGGCCTCCGTCCACTAGCGGGGAAGCCCATATTCCACGAGTCCCACCAGGAGATCAATCAGGGTATCCCCGTGGTCCTCATGGGGGTTATTACAGTGAACAAAAGCAAAATACAGCAGATGCTGGAAATCTGAAATCAAAATATACTCAGCAGTTTTGAAGACCCAAAATGTTAACTAAACTATGCACGATGAATACAGATGATCTTATGGCTGATATATTCAACGGCAGGGATTCTCTGCAGCTGCCAGGCAGCGGGCGGAATCCTGATAGCCTGGTGAATCGGGCGTCAGGCCAAAAATATGTTTCACGCCGGTTGTGAAATCTGTTGCGAGTCTCCCAGCTGGATCCAGGTGGGCTTCCCAGCGCCTCAACGAGATTCCCGCCCAAATCTGGTGGCAACATGCAAATAGCTCATTAGAGCTGTTTTGAACGTAATTTATGGGCAGCGCATCCAATTTGCCTGCCTCCTGGGATGCTTCAGCTCCCCTCGCCGATATTCCCACTGCCGTGAATTGGTGCAAGTCTGAGAAACAGGGACTGGCGGCTTGCAGTCTGGGAGGTGGCAAGGGGATGAGTGCCCTCCCTACAATTGCCTCAAGGGTGTCAAGGGGGGTCCTTCATGGAAGGTGGGGGGTCAGAATGGTTTGTGCTAGTCGGGAGGGGCTCAGGTCTGGGGTCTTTCCTGGGATGGGGGTGTTGACTTCTTTCTTTTTATGTGAACCACAAGCTGTTTCTTATATTGACCGAATGACCACACAACCAGTATGTTAGCTCAAAAACACAGTTTATTAATAAAAACAAGACTTATTTCTATATGCAATGATACACGCGGCTACGCACTAAACTATACCTAATAACTAAGATGACCTTTACTTAAATTCGGGGTGACCGGCTCTGTGCGGGAGATAAGGCCTTTATCTGTGTCCACGTGGGTCGGTTGGAAGTTGTCAGGTTCGTCTCGGCTGGGCTCGTCCTTCAGGTAGCGATCGCAGGTCCTTGAACTTGGCTGGTTGATTTGCTGCAATTGGTGGCATACAGGCCAGTCCAAAAGAGGCCGATCCTTAGTTGCGCAGGGCTTCATATCCTGCTCCCCTTTTGGGCGGTGCTGTCTCAGGATCCAATGGATCAATAGTATCTTGATCACCCTAATCGATTCAAGCCAATTAGGGGGCGGATACCTCGATGGCTGGGCGGGTCCTAGCTGTCATTGTCTCAGGCACGTAGGCCTTTCCAAATAAGGGGAAGTGGCACCGGTTAGTCTGTTGCCTTTCCTTGATTCAAGTTCTATTGTCCTGGAGAAATGGTGATTGATCTTTAATAGGTGCAAGTTTCTATCAGGTCTGGCTTCTTTGCACAATACACAGAGGCTGTGTACTTGTCTGTGCCCCAAGTTGACCACAATTCCCATGGTCCTTTGCAGGTGGCCATTTTAGATGGCTACAGGGGTCATTTGCTGCTCTTTCCAACTGCAGTCTTTAAACTCTTTCAACAGTCTGTCAGCATCTCAAAAATACAGTTTTCCTGAGAATAAAGTGAAAGTGTTCCCATCTGCAGCCTTAAAACCTTTCAACTGTCTGTCAGTATGCAAGTTCAAGGATCTGTGAGATTGAAGTAAACATATTCCCTTTAATGTGGTGGAAACCCTTGAAGTGTTTTTTTTTCACAGTCAATTTCATTTCCCTTAAATCTTTCTAGCCTGTTTATATGCCGAGAAGCCTAAAAGCTTAACTGCATTTTCGCATTCAATTTCACAGACCATTGCCTTTTCCAAGCTATTTGATTGACAGGTGCAAGCAGTTTCAAAGATTGTTTATTTATAGAACTCTGCAGTGGTTCTATTAACTCTAGAGGAGCAACTCTAGAGGAGCAGCTATATAACCATAGTTTCTATTAAGAGCTCTTTGTTCTCAAGAGCTTCCAGGTGCTGAAACAAAGAGACGGCCTCTTAAGAAAAACTGTGGTGAGAAAAACAGCTGCTCCGCTAAGTTAATAGAACCACTGTAGCTCTAGATTTTAATATGGAAGACCCTATGTAAATTCCCAATTGTGGTTCTCTGTCCCAGCTGCAAAACAGGCTATTTCACTAATTTGCGATCCTCCACATTCCTGAGCTCTGTAGTTGGTAGATGTCCTGTTATACTTCAGATTTCTGCCTTTGACAGCTCCCGGCCGATCAGACGTGCAGCAGTGTCCCAATCACAGCAGAACCGGGCGGGTGGGAGAGGAGCTGAAACAAGCAGCCTGATGAGTACTTTGTGGAGGGAGGTGGGTGGGAAGCCTTCATTTTATTGGGAACAAGGTGCTCTAACATGAAGACTCTTCCCCCCCACCAATCACAAGGTGGTCAGTTGTAAAATATTAGCAGTAGAAAGAGGAGGCCTTAAGTGGCCATCAATTGGTGAGCAGATTGATGCTTCCCCCACTGCTGGTAAAGTATCAGCGGAGGTGAATCGGTGGTGAGCACGGCACATATTTCCATCTCACTGCCCACCAGCCTGCTCCTCTTACACTTTCTTGTTTCGTCAAAATAGAGCACCTATCTTGGGCCCCTGTTTTGGTCTTGAATCTACACGAGCATAAAACTGAGTTTAGTTTTGTCCTTTACCATGAGGGCAGTGCTGACTGTCCCTTGTCATTGAGCACAGTTCCAAAATCACTCTCCTGAATAATCACAGCCTGTGACACATCCTGTTTTAGGTGCTTGAAGTTAATTCTTGACCTTTACATTTTTCCTCCAAATAGTTGGTCCAGCTAATTTGAGTCTGGAATACAAACGTCTGCCCTCTGCATTCCACAGCATTGCAAGATAATGCATATTCTAACTGGAAGACTTATTTTTCCCAGAGATACAATTGCTACCACTCAGGATGGGATCGTTGAGCACCACTGGTGAGTTTAAAGCACTCAAGAAGACCATAGAGCCATTACCAACCCCTTAATTGGCAGTACCAAGCAATGGATGAAAAATAACACTAAAAGGTTGCTGCTGTGAAATCTCCTCACAGATTAGAAAACTATAGAACATTTTCAAATGGCAACTAAAATTCCTGTTCTTTTCATGCCAGTTCTCTGTTAAGTGATGTGGTCCTCAGTGTTAAGGTAAAAGTGGGATCTGAGCATGAGATGGTGGATGTGATGTGGAATGTTCACTTGGATGATTCCTGCCAAATATCCTTTTCCCCTTTTTCAATATTTTCATGTCTGATAAAGGGAAACATTCAAAGTAAATAAAAAAATCTCTCCACAGATGCTGCCAGATCTGCTGCGTTTTCCCAGTTGTTTCTGTTTTTATTTACATAAAAACAACAATTTTATTTTGACATCCCAGTGATATTTCTCCAGAATTGCACACAGCAATGTCCTGGAGATGGATCTTCCTTTCCTGAAGACTCCTGGCCAATCACAGAGGGTTGGCAACCCTAACTGATAATCTAATTAAAGCTTTCCTTACAGGCTTTGCATCTCCAAGTTGCACATTGGTGCTGATGTGCAGCCACATTATGTTATCTCGACTCAACTAGCTCAAGGGCCAATAGAAAAATGGAATTTGGAGAAGCCAAGAAGTTTATTCGTGAGATTGTGAGAGTTAGTGAATATAGATTCAGCGCCAGCAAGGGCAGCTTCAATCGAACAATGATTCCTTTCACTTAATACCAGTGTACTCGGGAGTAGTTTGGGAATAATTTTCCTCAATAATGGAAGGAAAAACTTGCTGCTCAAGACAAAGAAAGTCTGGTTAGAGTTAGCTGAGAAGGTGAGCAGCAAAGGCATTGTACCTCAGCTTTGGAGACAATGCAAGAAGCTGTTTGATGACCTAACCAGGTCAGAAATTGTAAGTAAAGCTGCTGATTCACCTTCATTTGATGGCTGACAACACCCCTCACCCTGTTTGGCTAGTGGGCGGTAATTGGGGTAGAGGATTATATCAGATCAGCCATGATCTCATTGGCTGGATGGGCCAAATGGCCTGCTTCTGCTTCTATGTCCTATGCCTGAAGTCTACAGCTTAAGCACAAATTGCAATTTTGCAGCAGCTAGCAAGAAGACTGTAGATTAAAGCTAGTCAGCAGGACAGAAATTAGAAAAGAAACACGGAACGGACAAAGATTTTTGGCAGGATCCTTACTCTTTAAAAAGGTTTAACTTAAAGGGATATATTACAGCGGGAGAGCTCAAAGCCCTGGTGTGCGCCTCCTGCTCTATCTGGGTAGCCAGGAACATTTTCAGTGCCCGGGGCCAGCATGTTTGCAGGAAGTGTTTCCAGCTGCAGCTCCTAGAAACCCAGGTTTCAATGTTGGAGAGACGGCTGGGTATGTTTTGCTCTGTTGCACAGGGGAAAGTAAAAAGTGTGGAAATGCAATAGTTATCGGGAATTCAACTGTAAGAGGATTAGATAGGCATTTGCCTCCATGGTTCTAGGGTCAAGGATGTCTCAGAGTGCTACAGGATATTCTGGAGGGAGAGCGGGAACAGCTAGTGATCATGGTATACATTGGTACAAACGACATAGGTGAAAAAAGGAATGAGGTCCTAAGAACAGAAAAAAAGATATAGGAAATAAGTTCAAAAGTAGAACCTGAAAGGTGGTGATCTCAGGATTACTACCAGTGCAATGTGTTAGTCAGAGCATAAACATCAGGATGTATCAGATGAATAGTGGCTGAAGAGATAGTCCGAGGTGAAGGGTTTCAGATTCCTGGGACATTGGTTCTGGGGAGATGGGACCAGTACAAACTGGATGGGTTACACGTGAGCAGGACCGGACTGATGTCCTCAAGGGAATAATTGCTAGCATGGTTGGGGAAGTTAAAGCTAAAATGTCAGGGGGATGGAGACCTATGCAAGGATTCAGTGAAGGGGGAGCCCCAGATAAGAACAAAGACAGAAAAGGGAATAAGAAAATTGATAGGCAGAGAAATCAAGAGCCAGAATCAAACAGGGCTACAATGAAAAATAATCAACAAGGAATGTTCAAAAGACAAGCCTTAAGTCTTTGTGCCTCAATGCACGGAGAATGTGGAATAAAGTGGATGAGTTAATCACAGAAATAGGCGTAAACAAGTTTGAAATAGTCAGGGTTAAGGAGACATGGGCTGGGATTCTCTCGCAATTGGTGGGACGGCCCGACGCCGGCTCCAAGAGCACGTGAACCACTCTGGTGTCGGGCCACCCGGAAGTTGCAGAATCCTCCGAGGCTGGTGCCGGAGGGGTTGGTGCCGCGCCAACCGGCGCCAAAGGGCCGGCATGGGCCAGCGCGACTTGGCGCATGTGCAGAACCACCGGCGTGTTCTGGAGCATGGGCAGAATCGCCGGCGTGTTTCCTGCGCATGTGCAGGGGGTTTCTTCTCCGCGCCGGCCATGGCGAAGCTTTACAGAGGCCGGCGCGGAGGGAAATCGTGCCCCCACGGCACAGGCCCGCCCGCAGACCGGTGGGCCTCTATCACAGGCCAGGCCACCATGGGGGCCCCCCTCAGGGCCAGATCCCCCCGCAGCCCCCCGAGGACTCTGCTAGCCGCCCTCCAAGCTAGGTGCTGCAGGGATGGACCATGTCCATTTCACATCGGTGGGACTGGCCAGGAATGCACGGCTGCTCGGCCCATCGGGGCCTGGAGAATTGGTGGGGGGACTGCTGCCAATGGCCCCCGACCGACGCGGCGCGATCCCCACCCCGCTCGAAAACTGCCGCCAGAGAATTCGGCAGCCGGCGTCGGAGCCGGGGGGGGGGGGGGACGGGATTCACGCCGCCCACCGGCGATTCTCCGACCCGGCGGGGGGGGGGTCGGAGAATCCCGCCCATGGTTGCAGGGTGACCAGGGATGGGAATTGAACATCCAGGGGTATTCAGTATTTATGCAGGACAGACATAAAGGAAAAGGTGGTGGGGTTGCATTGCTAGTTAAAGAGGAAATTAATGCATGGGGGAAAGATATTGGGCGGGGTTCTCCATTAGACAACGCTGAAATTGGGAAAGGTGATTGGGCGGAGAATCGGTTCTGAAAACGCAACAGGCGCCGTTTTGACGCCAAATCGCAATGTCCAGCACCTCGACAGTGGCGTCATGCATTCCGGAACGCACATACAGTACACAGCTATCATTACCAGGCCGGCGCCATTTTTTCTGTCGCAAAAGTCCACGGATTCTGCGTTGCCGTCAACACTTAGAGTCAGAAACGGAAAGCCCCGCCCATTAGCATCGACAATGTGGATTCTGTATGGGTAGAGCGGAGAAACATCTCGGGGCAAAAACCCTCAGTAAGACCCCCAAACTATTGTAGTGATGTTGGGAATGGCATTAAACAGGAAATTAGAGGTACATGCGGTAAAGGAATATGCATAATTAAGGCTGACGTTGGGGCTGTTTAGTACAGGGCTAAATCGCTGGCTTTGAAAGCAGACCAAGGCAAGCCAGTAGCACGGTTCAATTCCCGTAACAGCCTCCCCGAACAGGCGCCGGTATGTGGCGACTAGGGACTTTTCACAGTAACTTCATTGAAGCCTACTTGTGACAATAAGCGATTTTCATTTTCATTTTCATTTCATTTGATTTTCATTTCATTTTTCATCTGCATATAGATTGGGAAAATCAAATTAGTAAAAATACCGCAGAGGAGGAATTACTGCAGTGTATAAAGGATGGTTTACTTGACCAATACGCTGAGGAACCAACTAGAGAACAAGCTATCCTAAACCTGGTGTTGTGTAATGGGAATAATTGGCAATCTAGTTGTGTGATGCCCCTTGGAGACCATAATGTGATAGAATTCTTCATCAAGGTGGAAAATGAAGTAGTTGATTCTGAGACTCCGATCCTAAATCTAAATAAAGGAAAATATGATCGTGCGAGGCACAATTTTGCTATGATGTATTGGGGAACATTATTTATAGGGTGATAGTGGATAGGCAATGGCAAACATTCTAAGGGCGCATGGGTGAACCGCCGGCATTGCACCCCCTGCCACGGATTTGTGACACATGGGGTGGCTTCAATGGGAATTCCCGTTGATAGCGGTGGGGCCAGAGAATCCTATCACCACCGACTGGCACCCCCCTGCCGAGAACCACGAGACTGGGAGACTGTTTTCAAGACGTAGGTAAGTATAACTCTTGGGGCTAATGAGATCCAAGGATATGGGGGGAAAGCAGCGACAGGGCACTGAGCTGGATGATCAGCCATGCTCATAATGAATTGCAGAGCAAGCTCAAAGGGCCGAATGGCCTTCTCCTGTTCCTATTTTCTATGCTTCTATAATAATTGACTTTCTGTGATAATAATCGATTCCCTATGATCGACCCACAGAATCAACATAGAACCATAGAATCTACAATACAGAACATAGAACATAGAAAATACAGCACAGAACAGGCCCTTCGGCCCACGATGTTGTGCCGAACCTTTGTCCTAGATTAATCATAGATTATCATTGCATTTACAGTGCAGAAGGAGGCCATTCGGCCCTTTGAGTCTGTACCGGCTCTTGGAAAGAGCACCCTACCCAAACTCAACACCTCCACCCAACACCAAGGGCAATTTGGACATTAAGGGCAATTTATCATTGGCCAATTCACCTAACCCGGACATCTTTGGACTGTGGGAGGAAACCAGAGCACCCGGAGGAAACCCTCGCAGACACGGGGAGGATGTGCAGACTCCGCACAGACAATGACCCAAGCCGGAATCGAACCTGGGACCATGGAGCTGTGAAGCAATTGTGCTATCCACAATGCTACCGTGCTGCCCTTAAGAACAAATAAATCTACACTATATCATTTTACCGTAATCCATGTACCTATCCAATAGCTGCTTGAAGGTCCCTAATGTTTCCGACTCAACTACTTCCACCGGCAGTGCATTCCATGCCCCCACTACTCTTTGGGTAAAGAACCTACCTCTGATATCCCTCCTATATCTTCCACCTTTCACCTTAAATTTATGTCCCCTTGTAATGGTGTGTTCCACCCGGGGAAAAAGTCTCTGACTGTCTACTCTATCTATTCCCCTGATCATCTTATAAACCTCTATCAAGTCGCCCCTCATCCTTCTTCGCTCTAATGAGAAAAGGCCTAGCATCCTCAACCTTTCCTCGTAAGACCTACTCTCCATTCCAGGCAACATCCTGGTAAATCTTCTTTGCACCTTTTCCAAAGCTTCCACATCCTTCCTAAAATGAGGCGACCAGAACTGTACACAGTACTCCAATCGTGGCCTTACCAAAGTTTTGTACAGCTGCATTATCACCTCACGGCTCTTAAATTCAATCCCTCTGTTAATGAACGCGAAGGAGGCCATTCAGCCCATTGAGTCTGCACCACCTCTTGGAAAGAGCACCTTACCCAAGACCAGGCCCTATCTCCTTAACCCAGTAACCTCACCTAACCTTTTGGAAAACGAGGGGCAAATTAGCGTGGTCAATCCACCTAACCTGCACATCTTTGCACGGTGGGAGGAAACCGGAGCACCTGGAGGAAACCCATGCAGACACGGGGAGAAAGTGCAAACTCCACGCAGTCACCCGAGGCCGGAATTGAACCTGGGAACTTGGAGCCGTGAGGCAGCAGTGCTAACCACTGTGCCACCGTGCACAGATAGCCAACCGTGTCCCTTAAACCTTGAGATGGGCGCAATGGAGATGGGCCGTTTGTTGCGTTTGAGAATTTTATAATTTCCATATACCTAACCTTCCCGAATATATCCCTTTGGGGGGTTTAAAATTATTTCTGCAGGGTTGTATTTTCAACAGCTTGTTTCTGACTTTGTGAAATGTGTTGATTTAAAGTAAGCATTTCAGCATAATCTCAAACATAATGCTCTTATGTTGGCTGAAAGACAGACTGTTTGCTGTGTGCACTGTAAAGTCAGCCCAGACACATCATTTAACATTGTGATAACCTGACAGGAAGCCCAGGGATTTGTAACATCAAAGTCCCAGTTGCCTCACCTGAATATGATTTACCCAGGTGAGGGGCCTGGATACCCCCCCACCCCCCACCTTTTCCTGGGACTGCTAGGGTATAAATATCCCAGCCTGGGTATGGGCGAGGCACAGGAGTCCTTCAGGGAGTCGGAGGAATGTATAGTTAGGAGAATACAACCAAACCTTTCTACAGTCATCGCTTCTGAGTGGTCGCTTGCCTGAGAATTTACACTGGTGATGAGGGTTACCTGGAGCTGCAGGCAGTGCCATTTCCCCCCAGACCGGCCCACCTTGATTAGGCCTCAGGAGGCTTCCACTCAAGCCGTAGATTTGTCACTCATCAATAAGCTTGAAGCCCTCGACTCCGAGACTGGGGATTGGACTCAGTCCATAAAGTGACTGAAATACTTTTTTCGTCTGACCAACATAGTCGGGGACGACAGTCAGCCAATGACCCTCATCACGGTTTGCGGTTGAGCAAGACTTACAGCATTACCAAACGTTTAACTTTTCCCGACTCACCGACAACTGCAGTTTGCTGAAACCGTGACGCTGGTCGGCAACCATTTTGACCCGAAACTGCCACTAATCATTGCCAAATATCATTTTTTCACACGGCTTTTCAACATCAGGACGAAACCGCAGCAGAATTCCTGGGTCGGTTGCGCAAGCTCTACGAGTTTGGGCAGCATTATCTGAGACGCTCTGAGACCGGTTGGTTTGCAGGATCAGAGACGGGGTGACCCAAGATCACCACACTATCATAATATCGACTCATGTATATGATGAGATGCAGACAGGCAGTGATTGACACAGAGGATGACCAGTAAGCACACAACACAACACAGCCAATCACCAGATAGGACACTACCACTATAAAGCCAGAGGGCACTAGGTTTCCCGCTCTCTCTGGACCCAGCCACTGAGACAGTCAGAGTCCACGAGCTAGCAAGCACAAACATCACGCGGTAGCTAGTAAGTCTGGTCAGGCTACTACAAGGTCACTAGTCAGATCAGTATAGTGTCGACCCACAGCTGAATATGTACAGCAGTTCATCTAGTTGAATAAAACAGTGTTAGATCTTCTCCTGTGTTAGACGTCTGTTTCTAACTTCCCTGCATCGAGTGCAGTCCCCATCGAACCAACCTGCCTAACACATCACACACCACAGGTGAGGGGCAAAGGGCTGTATGATAGCACAGTGGTTAGCACTGTTGCTTCACAGCACCAGGATCTCGTGTTCAATTCCTGGCTTGGGTCACTGTCTGTGAGGAGTCTGCACGTTGTCCCTGTGTCAGTGTGGGGTTCCTTCACGTGCTCCGGTTTCCTCCCACAAGTCTTGAAAACTTAGGTGAATTGCACATTCTGAATTCTGCCTTTGTGTGCGTGAACAGGCGCTGGAACGTGGCGAAGAGGGGCTTTTCACAATAACTTCATTGCAGTGTAAATGTAAGCCTATTTGTGTGAATAAAGATTATCATATCATTATTGAGTGAAACTGATCTGGACCAGAAATAAGCGACTGAGATAGCTTTGTCCCGGGAGGGTGCAGAATGCAGTGTCCAGGAGCTCTGAGGGTGGCCACCCTGAACCTCGCTCGCCAGCAGGGAGCACCCAACTGCCGTGCGACAATTCCGGACTCCCGCCATTGGGGCAGCACTCCAGCGGACCAGGACCGGCGGCACCATTGCCCCACCGATGGATGTTGTGCGTCCCTCACACCGGAGATCCTGATGAGCAGAATGAACATATCGGCATCAGACGGAGGCGGTGGTACAGATGCCAGTAGGAAACCTCACCCACCCACCACCCCCGCACCAAAATAGAACGCCCCAAAACATGGACACATTTCACCGACAACGAGCTGGAGAAGGCCCACCGCCTTTACTCCATTTTGGAACCACGGGTGGCACCTATCCTGGTTACAGGCCGGATCAACAGTTTCCTGATTCAGATGAAACTTGATACCTGTGCCACAGTCTCAGTAATCAGTTGCGGGACGAACGACTAAATTTACTCAGGGATGCGCCTTAGCATTGAGAGATGCCAACGCCCGGCTGGTGACGCATACAGAGGAACCATTGGAGATCGCGGGCACCTCGGATTTCCCCATGGAATGTAGGGCTCAGTCTGCGAATCGACCACTAGTTATAGTGAAAGGCTCAGGCCCAAATTTGCTGGTACGTGACTGGCTAAAATGCCTCCAGCTGGACTGGCAGCGAGTATGCCAAATGTACTCCAATAGGGCGGACGTGGTATTGGCACGTTTCCCGGGGGTGTACCAAGAGGGCCTCCACCCCACCAGGATATCAGTAGACCCAGAAGCCCAACCATTCTATTTTCAGACCCGCCCCTTTCCTTATGCTTTGAAACCAAAGATCAATACAGAACCAGTCGTTTGGAGAAGCTGGGCAGCATCCGCCCAGTGCAATTTGCTAATTAGGCTGCGCTGGCTGTTCCGGATATGAAGCCGAGTGGGTCGGTCCACTTTGAGGGGATTTCAAAATGACAATCAACCGAGCGTCCCATCGTTACCCGGAGCTGACAATTGAGGACTTATATGCGAGGCACAGCAGAGGAAGGAATTTACTAAGCTTGACATGAGCCACTCCTGTCTCCAGTTGGTTTTGGACCCGTCCTCACGTAAATACGTGACCATCACCACGCAAAGGGGGTTGTGTGAATATACCAAGCTGTCATTCGGAGTCTCTTTGACATGTGCCATATTCCAAAGGGTGATGGAAAATATCCTCTGTGGGTTGCCACAGGTGGCAGTTTACCTGGATGATGTGCTGATCACCGGTTCCTCCGACAAGGAGCATCTACAAAATCTGGAGGAGGTGCTGCATAGATTCAAGGCGGCTGAGATCTGCCTGCGACACCACAAGTGTGTGTTCCACATGAAGCAAGTGGTCTATTTTGGCAACAGGGTTGATAGGCACGGTCTACACCCAGTAGACGATAAAGTTCAGGCCATCTGGCAGGCCCGTATCCCAATGGATTGCACGGAAATCCGTTTGTTTTTATGCCTCGTCAACTATTACGGGGCCTTCAACCCAAACTTGGCGATAGTCTTGGCCTTGCTGCACGAGGGTAGAGCAGTTGATGTGGTGTATATGCAAGCAGTATTTGGCAGGTAGGATCAAGGAAAACCCAAAAGCTTTCTATAGGTATGTCAGGAATAAGCGAATGACTAGGGTAAAAGTAGGGCCAGTGAAGGACAGGGATGGGAAGTTGTGTGTGGAGTCTGAAGAGATAGGCGAGATACTAAACGAATATTTTTCGTCAGTATTCACTCAGGAAAAAGATAACGTTGTGGAGAGAATGCTGAGACCCAGGCTATTAGAATATATGGCATTGAGGTACGTAGGGAAGAGGTGTTGGCAATTCTGGACAGGCTGAAAATAGATAAGTCCCCGGGGCCTGATGGGATTTATCCTAGGATTCTCTGGGAAGTCAGGGAAGAGATTGCTGGGCCTTTGGCTTTGATTTTTATGTCATCATTGGCTACAGGAATAGTGCCAGAGGACTGGAGGATAGCAAATGTGGTCCCTTTGTTCAAGAAGGGGAGTAGAGACAACCCCGGCAACTATAGACCGGTGAGCCTCACGTCTGTTGTGGGTAAAGTCTTGGAGGGGATTATAAGAGACAAGATTTATAATCATCTAGATAGGAATAATATGATTAGGGATAGTCAGCATGGCTTTGTGAAGGGTAGGTCATGCCTCACAAACCTTATCGAGTTCTTTGAGAAGGTGACTGAACAGGTAGACGAGGGTAGAGCAGTTGATGTGGTGTATATGGATTTCAGTAAAGCGTTTGATAAGGTTCCCCACGGTAGGCTATTGCAGAAAATACGGAGGCTGGGGATTGAGGGTGATTTAGAGATGTGGATCAGAAATTGGCTAGCTGAAAGAAGACAGAGGGTGGTGGTTGATGGGAAATGTTCAGAATGGAGTTCAGTTACAAGTGGCGTACCACAAGGATCTTTTCTGGGGCCGTTGCTGTTTGTCATTTTTATCAATGACCTAGAGGAGGGCGCAGAAGGGTGGGTGAGTAAATTTGCACACGACACTAAAGTCGGTGGTGTTGTCGACAGTGCGGAAGGATGTAGCAGGTTACAGAGGGACATAGATAAGCTGCAGAGCTGGGCTGACTGGTGGCAAATGGAGTTTAATGTAGAGAAGTGTGAGGTGATTCACTTTGGAAGGAATAACAGGAATGCGGAATATTTGGCTAATGGTAAAGTTCTTGGAAGTGTGGATGAGCAGAGGGATCTAGGTGTCCATGTACATAGATCCCTGAAAGTTGCCACCCAGGTTGATAGGGTTGTGAAGAAGGCCTATGGAGTGTTGGCCTTTATTGGTAGAGGGATTGAGTTCCGGAGTCAGGAGGTCATGTTGCAGCTGTACAGAACTCTGGTACGGCTGCATTTGGAGTATTGCGAACAGTTCTGGTCACCGCATTATAGGAAGGACGTGGAAGCTTTGGAGCGGGTGCAGAGGAGATTTACGAGGATGTTGCCTGGTATGGAGGGAAAATCTTATGAGGAAAGACTGATGGACTTGAGGTTGTTTTCGTTAGAGAGAAGAAGGTTAAGAGGAGACTTAATAGAGGCATACAAAATGATCAGGGGGTTAGATAGGGTGGACAGTGAGAGCCTTCTCCCGCGGATGGAAATGGCTGGCATGGGGGGACAGAGTCTTAAACTGAGGGGTAATAGATACAGGACAGAGGTCAGAGGTAGGTTCTTTACGCAAAGAGTAGTGAGGCCGTGGAATGCCCTACCTGCAACAGTAGTGAACTCGCCAACATTGAGGGCATTTAAAAGTTTATTGGATTAACATATGGATGATAATGGCATAGTGTAGGTTAGATGGCTTTTGTTTTTTGACTTCCCATGTCGGTGCAACATTGTGGGCCGAAGGGCCTGTACTGCGCTGTATTGTTCTATGTTCTATGCACCTGTTGTTAAAGAAGGGCCAGCGGTGGGTTTGGGACCCGGCGCAGCAGAGAGCGTTTGACGAAGTAAAACAGCGACTGTCATCCTCGTACTTGCTGACTCACTTCGATTTGTCATAGCCCTTGTTGCTCACATGTGACACCTTGCTCTCCGGAATCGGTTCCATCCTGGCACACAGGTTGGACCCGATGGTACCGAGCGACCCATTGCGTTCACATCACACACTTCGGCGGCGGCAAAGCGAAACTGCGCCCAAATAGAAGAGGAAGGTTTGCCACTGGTGTTCGGCGTAAAACCATTCCATCAGTATATCTATGGACATGATTTCACAGCATATACCGAGCACCAACCCCTCTTGGGGTTTTTCAAAGCGGCCAAGGTAATTCCCCCAATGGCGTCCCCCCGTATTCAGCATTGGGCTCTCCTTCTGGCGGCGTACGAGTATATTTTGGAACATCATGCAGGGACAGAAAATCCCCACATGGATGCTCTCAGCCACCTCCCGCTACCCACCTGCACACCAACGCCAGTGGCATCGGACAAGGCAGTCGCGATCTTACATTTTATGGACTTCTTACCTGTAATGACGGCACAAGTAAAGGCTTGGACACAGACAAACCCGCTGCTGGGGAGGGTCCTCCACATTGTGCTCTACGGGGCCAGAACCGTGCTCTCCCAGGGGACCTGCGGGACTTTACCACAAAAATGGCGGAACTCAGCATAGTGGACGGCATTCCGGCTGTAGGATTCCCAAGTGGCCATCCCAGAACGCGGCCAGGGGGTGATTATGCAGGACCTCCACAGCAGACACCTAGAGGTCTCCAAAATGAAAATTTTGGCCCGGAGCTACGTGTGATGGGCCTGCATCGGCCCGGATATCGGGAAGTTGGCAAAGCAGTGTACCAGGTGCCAGGAGCAATGCGAACTCCCCGGGAATGGCTGGGCTGGCCTTGGTCCCACCGGCATGTAGATTTTGCGGTGCTTTTCCAGGGGTCAATGATAGTAGCCGTGCATTCTCAATAGATGGATGTACAAGTGGTGATACACCACTGTACTTCCCTAGCATTGTACATAGTTATATAATAGTTGTGTGTAACGTGGCCCTGTAATCCTGTGTATTGTACTGTAGCTCTGTAGAGGTTCGGTCACCTGTATGTAACCTGACCTGGCCATGGAGAGCTCCGCCTTGGCCACTCCCCCGGGAGTTAGGTATAAGACCCACTTCTGAGACCTGACCCATTTTGTCTGGGGTCTTCTGTGTCGGGTAAGCTTCCTATGTAGTGTATTTTAAAGTCTCACATGTCTTTGTGGTTCTTGACGCTTAGTGCATCAATTTAATACACTACAGTTATAATGGAGGCTGCTCTGAAACCCGACAAGCTCTCGCTCGACCCCCACGCTCCACGCGCGGATCACCTTTTCAACTGCTGGCTCCGGTGTTTCGAGGCCTACCAGGAAGCATCCTCCGCCTTCGCCAAAACGGACGCTGACCGACTCAACCTCCTGTGCTCACGGCTCGACTATGGGCTTTTCGACCTCATCACGGGAACAACGACCTACGCCGATGCCATCGTGAAGCTCAAAAGCCGGTATGCACGAACTGTTAATTCTATTTACGCCCGCCACCGCCTCGCCTCCCGGCACCAGCAGCCGGGTGGACCCCTATCCGTGTTCGTTCGGGACCTCCGTGCCCTCGCGCTCACCTGCAACGCGCCAGCAGTCTCCGCTGAGCAGAACACTGAGGCCCTGGCGCTCGATGCCTTTGTAGCCGGCATCGCTTCCGTCTCAATTCACCAACTCCTACTAGCACAAACTACCCTGACTCTGGACACGGCAGTCACTATGGCAGAGGCCCAACAGGCAGCCTATGACAATAATGCGTCCTACACGCCTGCCCAAACTTCCTATGCGCCTGCCCACGTTCCCTACGTGGCCGCTACCTCCCTGCCGCCCGCCCAGCAACAACCCCTGCAAGTCACGGCCCACCCAACCACACCAGCAGTAAAAATAATGCCTGGGCCCCAGTGTTACTTTTGTGGCCAGGCAAAACACCCCAGGAAACGCTGCCCTGCTAGAGATGCTACCTGTTCAGCCTGTGGCAAGAAAGGCCATTTTGCAAACGTCTGCCTGCTACACCTGGGTGCCGCCATTCTCCGTTCCCGGCTCGCTATTCGACACGTGCGATGCATGGGCGCCGCCATCTTTGATTATCCCCGGCCCGGCTTCATTCACTTCCGGTCCGCCGCACGTCACTTCCGGTCCGCCGCCGAACGTCGCTTCCGGGTCCGCCCCGCCGCCGATCATCACTTTCGGACCTGCACACTCGACCTCTGGCCCCCCCACCACGTGGTCTGCATGGGCGCCGCCCGGAATCCCGACTTACGTCACTTCCGGTCCACCGCCGATTGTCACTTCCGGTCCTGCGCACTCGACCGAAATGCTGCAAACAACTGAGATACAGCCAATGACAGCAACCTGGCCTCCAACAGCAGCCTACGACGCCTGGGCGCTGCCACCTTCTTCCGCAGGCCGCTCCCCGGATCCGGCACCCTTCTCCAACAGCTCCACCATCGCATCCATCATCCTCGACCAGGACCGACCGCATCAGCTCACCAGATCCACCATGGAGGTTCAGGTAAATTGTTTCACTGTTACCTGCCTCTTCGACAGCGGCAGCACGGAGAGCTTCCTCCACCCGGACACCGTGTGCCGCTGCTCCCTCAAGGTACGACCCACGCGCAGGCATATTTCCATGTCCTCCCAGTCGGCTGAGGTTTCGGGCTACTGCGTCGTCACCCTCTCAGTGAACGGCGCGGTGTTCCAGGATTTCAAATTCATGGTCCTCCCTCACCTCTGCGCCGCCGCGATCCTCGGCCTGGACTTCCAATGCCACCTGCGCAGCCTCACCTTGCATTTTAACAGCCCCCTCCCCCCCCTCACGGTCTCCAACCCCCAGTTCTTCCCTGATCCCCCCCCGGGTCCCACCTGTAGTCTCCCCACGCTCAGGATCCCCCCCCCCCTTCACTGTTTGCTAATCTCACCCCCGACTGCAAGCCCGTGGCTACGAAAAGTCGGCGTTACAGTTTCGGGGACCGCCAATTCATTCGAGCGGAGATTATGCGCCTTCTCTCGGAAAAGATCATTGCTCACAGCACCAGCCCCTGGCGAGCCCAAGTGGTGGGAGTCAAGTCTAGCGAGAAACACCTCATGGTCATTGACTACAGTCAGACCATAAGACCATAAGACCATAAGACATAGGAGCGGAAGTAAGGCCATTCGGCCCATCGAGTCCACTCCACCATTCAATCATGGCTGATTTCAACTCCATTTACCCGCTCTCTCCATCAACCGGTACACGCTACTTGATGCGTATCCCTTCCCCCGCATATCTGACATGGTCAACCGGATTGCACAGTACCGGGTGTTCTCCACCATAGACTTGAAATCCGCCTACCACCAGCTCCCTATCAGCCCGGAGGACCGTAACTTCACGGCCTTCGAGGCGGACGGCCGCCTCTACCACTTTCTTAGGGTACCCTTTGGCGTCACCAATGGAGTCTCGGTCTTCCAACGGGAGATGGACCGAATGGTGGACCAGAACAGATTGCGGGCTACCTTCCCGTATCTGGACAACGTCACCATCTGCGGCCACAACCAGCAGGACCATGACATCAACCTCACTAAATTCCTCCAAACTGCCAAACGCCTCAATCTCACGTACAACGAGGCAAAATGTGTTTTCGGCACCACCTGCCTCGCCATACTCGGCTACGTGGTGGAGAACGGTGTCCTCGGCCCCGATCCCGACCGTCTGCGCCCCCTTCTCGAACTCCCCATTCCCACCTGCCCTAAAGAACTGAGGTGATGCCTCGGGTTCTTTGCCTACTATGCCCAGTGGGTGCCCGAGTACGCTGACAAGGCCCGACCCCTCCTCCGTTCCCCCTCATTCCCCCTCCCACCCGAGGCCTGCCAGGCCTTCCACCTCCTAAAAACCGCTATCGCCAAAGCCGCCATGCATGCGGTAGACGAGTCTGCACCATTCCAAGTCGAGAGCGATGCCTCCGACTTTGCCCTGGGTGCCACCCTCAACCAGGCGGGCAGGCCCATCGCCTTCTCTTCCCGCACACTCCAAGGCCCCGAGATCCGCCACTCCTCTGTTGAGAACGAGGCACAGGCCATAGTGGAAGCCGTCCGGCACTGGAGGCACTACCTGGCCGGAAAACCATTTACCCTCGTTACTGACCAACGATCAGTTGCGTTCATGTTCGACAACAAACAACGAGGTAAAATCAAAAATGATAAGATATTACGGTGGAGGATCGAACTCTCCACCTACAATTATGGTATCTTATACAGGCCAGGTAAGTTCAATGGTCCTCCTGATGCCCTGTCCCAACTTGTGCCAACGCACAGGATGACCGACTACGGGCACTACATAATGACCTCTGTCACCCGGGCGTCAGGCGGTTCTACCACTACACCAAGGGCCACAAACTGCCCTTCTCAGTCGAGGAGGTCAAGGCCATGACTAGGGACTGCCAAGTCTGTGCGGAGTGCAAGCCACAATTCTACAAGTCAGACAAGGCGCACCTAATCAAGGCTACCCGGCCCTCTCAGCATTGACTTCAAAGGGCCCCTCCCGACCCACAACCGCAACACGTACTTCCTCAATGTCATCGACGAGTACTCGCGGTTCCCCTTCGCCATTCCCTGCCCCGACACGACCTCCGCCACCGTCATCAAAGCGTTGCACGACCTCTTCATGCTGTTCGGTTACCCCAATTACGTTCACAGTGACCGGGGCTCCTCCTTCATGAGCGAGGAGCTGCGTCGGTACTTGCTCGCCAGGGGCGTTGCCTCGAGCAGGACGACCAGTTACAACCCCCGGGGGAACGGACAGGTGGAGAGGGAGAACGCGACAGTTTGGAAGGCCGTGCTGCTAGCCCTCAAGTCCAAAGGCCTACCAGTCTCCCATTGGCAGGAGGCCCTCCCTGCCGCACTCCATTCCATCCGGTCCCTTTTGTGTACTGCAACAAATGCTACCCATCATGAGTGGATGTTTCTCTTCTCCAGGAGATCGGCATCCATGACATCGCTTCCATCCTGGCTCCTGTCCCCGGGAGACGTCCTGCTCCGCAAGCACGTGCGGACCTCTAAGGCGGAGCCCCTGGTGAAGAGAGTCCGTCTCCTCCACGCCAACCCACAGTACGCATACATAGCGTACCCCGACGGGCGTGAGGAGACCGTCTCCATCAAGGACCTGGCCCCCTCTGGGGCCCCTGCCGCCCCCGCCCCGCAACCTCCACCCCGCTCCCTCTCTGCTCCCGTCGATCCCTCGGCCTGTTACTACTCCGTGCCAGCCGCTGTCATCCCGCAGTTTTGCCTCGAGCCAGCCGAAGCGGTGGGGGACGTCATGCCGCCTCGCGACCCAGCACCACCGACCGCACGGATACCGCCGGACACTACCTCAGCGCCGCAGCTCCGACGTTCAAAGAGATCGACCAAACCCATCGTTCGTCTCAACCTCTGATGACACGGAACCTCCTGATGGACTCTGTTCATTACTTCCTGCTTGTTCACTGTGTTTGCTACTGCATATTTTTACCCCGGACTTCCTTCTAAACAAGGGGTGAATGTGGTGATACACCACTGTACTTCCCTAGCATTGTACATAGTTATATAATAGTTGTGTGTAACGTGGCCCTGTAATCCTGTGTATTCTACTGTGTATTGTACTGTAGCTCTGTAGAGGATCGGTCACCTGTATGTAACCTGACCTGGCCACGGTGAGCTCCGCCTTGGCCACTCCCCCAGGAGTTAGGTATAAGACCCAGCTTCTGAGACCTGACCCATTTTGTCTGGGGTCGTCTGTGTCGGGTAAGCTTCCTATGTAGTGTATTAAAGCCTTGGTTAAAGTCTCACATGTCTTTGTGGTTCTTGACGCTTAGTGCATCAGTACACTCGATGACAACGATGAAATCGCGTGAAACCACCCAGCGGCTCAGGCAGACTTTTAGCGTTCACGGACTCCCGGAGGTATTCGTATCGGACAATGGCACCACTTTTACTAGTTTGGAGTTTGTGGATTTTATTAAGCAAAATGGGATCCGTCCTGTCCGCCTTATCACCCGTCCTCAAATGGGTTGGTAGACGTGGCGTACAGATGTTCAAACTGGGGATGAGAAAAGAAACCTCAGGCTCTCCAGAAACCCTTCTCGACAATTTCCTGTTCTACTGTAGGACCACGCCGCATGCTACCATCGGGGTGACATCCGCAGAGCTCTTGATGGGTCATCGCTTGCGCACGCGATTGAGCCTTATTTTGCCGGACATCGGGGATAGGATCTGGGACCAGCTGGGACAAACCGGAGTGAAGCAAGCCAGGCACGTGAAAGAATTTGCCGCTGGCGACTCTGTTTATGTCCGGAATTTTAATGATGGGGAATCATGGATTCCGGGAACGGTCATACAACGGTCCAACCGGCCTCCTATATGGTGCGGGTGTAAGGGAAGAATGGACCATCTCCGGAGCCGGGTGGAACAGACACCCGAGGGTCAACCACAGATCACGAACCCCTCCAGATCTGTTGGCCGTGGTATCCAGCGAGGTGGCTGGACCGTGTGTATCCGAAATGCGAGAGGTCGACCAATCCGCCCAGGAGTTGGACATGAAGTTTTTGCCCATGGAAATTGACTGTGGGTGACTGCCGAGGGAAATGCTGAGGAACCGCCCAGACGCTTGATCGGGAACCGACGTTTCCTGGTCCGTTACATCCCCCCAGGCCTGATGCGACGGGTGGCGGATAAACAGCCCATGGCGAAGAGAGCGAAGGATTTTCCCCCTACCCTTGAAATTGGTGACGTATCGGACTAGTGGGGGTGGGGGTTGGGGAAGTGGTGGTATAACCTGACAGGAGGCCCATGGATCTGCAAATCAGGGTCCCTGTGGCCTCACCTGAATAAGATTTATCCAGATGAGGGGGCGGGTCTACACACTATTTTCCTAGGACTTCTGCCATATAAATAGCCTGGCCATGGTGTGAGCTGGGCGTGGGAGACCCTTCCGGGAGTAGGAGGAATGTATAGTTTGGAGAATAAAACCAAACTTTTCTCCGGTCAACGTTTCCAAGTGGTTGCTTGCCTAAGACTTCACAAACATGCTATTATATTTTCCCTGATGATTCGCACCCCATGAAAACTCTACAGCAGTCATCTAGTCTTGTCTTTGAATAGTTGTTTTTAATTTGAGAAATCCAAAGGTTTTAAGCCTTTGAATGATGTTTCTAGCATTAAAGAAGCCAAACAGAAATATAATATAATTTAAAAATGACAGTTTTATCACAATATCAAATCAGTAGCACACACATAGTTACTGATTTTCTGCTTCTGGATGATTAGCCTCTTGCATAGTTATCTGTTTGACTGACAATACTACATGAAATCTTCTTGGATCTCACCTTTATATATCCTTGTTCATTTGTTTTTCTGTAAATCTATATATAATACTTTTACAAGGCTCCAAAATTAACCAACAGAAAATTAAATACCCTCTTATGGACTGACCTCAATGTACTTAATGATCTGTTGAGCTACTCACAGAAAAATACTTTTCGCTGTACCTCGGTACACGTGACAATAAACAAATCCAATCCAATCCAATCCAATTAAGACTGATATGTATATTCAGCAGCAGATCTGGCTCGACCGGATCAAGCTCCAGAAAGCCAGACTCGTCTCTGCCAATATACACTCATACTGGGATTAAGTAGTCTCAAATAGTGTGGTTTTGTTGAGTAGTTAACAAATCACTACCGATTTATTTGTTGTGCATTATAGTATAATAAATTAATTGTCCATGGAGGTTTTGACAAGTTGATGCTGTGCGTGTTCATGAACGGTTCCACAAGGCATGCAACTAGCAAAGTTCTACGTATGTGCAAATTATCCAAGACATGTTAGCTGGTGTCTCTTTTTTTGCATTGTCATTTCACCCTGCAATGTATGAGTAAAGTCTGCCAGATGGATAGCAAAAGTGCATTAATTGACAAGGACTCCACCACTCCCAAAAGGAAGATGAACGCCATTACTTTAGAACAGAACTTCCAAGTTTTATGACGTGATGACTCTGGTGAGAAGCTAGCAGTCATGACGGGTTCACTTGGGCTTCCTCTAATGACTGCGAGCACCAGTAAGAAGATAATGGGTAGTGGTCAAAGTGCCATTCCTCTAAGTAGTACGAAGATTTTCTGTACTCTGTACAGCATGTTAGAAAACATAAAGCGATTATTGAAGGTATGGATCAACCAAAGGGACATTTCTGCTAACGTACCAACTATTTCAGGGAAGGCAAAGAGTTTGTTTAACGACTTCGAACAGCAAAAAGGTGAGAATTCTATTCCCATCGAAACATTTAGTGCTCACCGTGGTTGAAACTGCCAGTGCAGAATGTAACAGCCAATAATTAACCTGCTAAATTGAAGGCCATCGGTGTTGGTGGAGGAAGAAATCTTCAATGTGGATGAGATGGGCTTTTTTTGAAAGAGAATCTCCAGCAGGCCATTTAATGAAATAGTGAAACCCACACAGACACGGGGAGAATGTGCATGTTAGGTGGATTGGCCACGTTAATTGCCCCTTCATTGGGAAAAAAAATAATTGGGTACTCTAAATTTATAAAAAGAATTTAAAAAAGATGCACAGCTACCAAAATAATGAGACAGCTCATTGATGGCAAGTGCAAATAATTGTTGAGAATTGTGCATTCTGTTGATTGTCTTTTTGTCTCATAACTTTGGGTATTTCATTTTTATTCATGAAGGCTCACCTTCTCAACCTTGCCCCTCACCTGAGGTGTGGTGATGCTCAGGTTAAATCTCCATGACTCAGCTCTTCCCCCTATCGGGGAAAGCAGCCTATGGTCATCTGGGACTATGGCGACTTTACTATTTCATTTTTGATATACGTATTAGGACCAAAAATCTTGGATTGGGAAGACATCTCCTTGTATTACATACATTTAAGTGGGAAAACTTGCTTCACTATTAGTACTTTCAATTGAAGTACTGGTTCCCACAAATGTATTGAATACTGAAAATGGGATATTTCTGTACCCACTAGAGTTAGATTATTCTCTTCTACCAGCTACCTTCTCAATAACCCATCTTCCTGTGGATGTGGAAGCATTGGAAAGGGTGCAGAGGAGATTTACCAGGATGTTGCCTGGTATGGAGGGAAGATCTTATGAGGGTAGGCTGAGGGACTTAAGGCTGTTTTCGTTAGAGAGAAGAAAGTTAAGAGGTGACTTAATTGAGGCATACAAGATGATCAGAGGATTAGATAGGGTGGACAGTGAGAGCTTTTTTACTCGGGTGGTGATGTCTAGCACGAGGGGACATAGCTTTAAATTGAGGGGCGATAGATATAGGACAGATGTCAGTGGTAGGTTCTTTACTCAGAGAGTAGTAAGGGCGTGGAATTCCCTGCCTGCAACAGTAGTGGACTCGCCAACATTAAGGGCATTTAAATGGTCATTGGATAAACATATGGATGATAAGGGAATAGTGTAGATGGGCTTTAGAGTGGTTTCACAGGTTGGCGCAACATTGAGGGTCGAAGGGCCTGTACTGCGCTGTAATGTTCTATGTTCACTGTTCCTGTCAACTTCAAGTCTAACAAGTTGCATGAGGAACGCACATTTCTACACCATCGTCATGTTTTGAAATTTTTTGCCTTTCCTGTCAAGAATTTATCCGATGAAGCTGCTATGAAGCTAAAGTCAGTCCACAATAAATTAACTGCCAGCAACATATGGATTATTTTTTGATCAATTAGCTGGAATATCAAACAATTTACTTAATGGTGTGTGTAAATGTCATAATACCATATCAGTGTGAGACAAGGGTGAGGTGCTTTTTAAAACATATTTCAGAATGGCTCAAGCCTATAATAGAGTTTCTTTTATTAATGGAAGAGAGCAGAAGGCCTAACTCAACATCTAGGCAATGTAATCACTCTGATACTTACATAAGAATGGAGAGATTGCTGAAATTGCTGAAAAACTAATGTTTACTTCATATAGTTAAGTCAGTTCCAAAGAGCACTTTCTGGCAATTCAGCAAGCCAACACTTTCCATAAAGAGTTGAGTGAGAGGTCAAATGTTACATGTTTGGCATCCTTGCTTTTCCTGTGTTAGTTTTAATGCAATCAGTCAATGAGTCAGAGAAGTTTTGTTTTATCTTAAGGCTGAGAGAGACTTTAGATTTTGACATGAATACATGCAGTCAACAATAGGAAAGATAAATGTGACAGAGTTTCAAGGATTGCTGGCTTGAGAGTTCAGTCTGTTAGTAGAGGCATCATAAAAATTATTATGACTGGTCCCCAGGTGATGTTCTCTCAATTTGCTCACCCAGATGAGAATGTTTGAATCAGAGGCTAACTTACACTTTTGGGGGCCCCGTGTTCTTCTTCTTTGCAGGGCTCCCACATTGCGCCATCTGGTTATGTGGCAACCCGTCCCACATTACATCAAGCACCACCCCAATGGTGTCAAGCTACATCCCTAATGATGTCAAGCCCCACCCCAATGATGTCAATGCACTCCTGATCCCACCCACCCTCAGCTCACACATTGCAAGCCACAAAATAACAAAACACTGCTTAACTGCTTCAGTGCTGTCACTTATGAGAACAAGCCTGTAATTGATCAATTAATATCCACAATGCAAGCCACAGAAACCCGAAATTACTGCTTAACTGCTTTAGTGCTCTTCAACTTATGTTGAAATACAAGCCTACCTGTTGTCAGCATGATGTTAGAGATGGTCAATATTGAGATCTGTGTGAATTGAGTGAACCAACATGAACTGGCTGATGAGTAACGGGATGGAGAAGTCAGCCGATGATATAATGGCAGGACATACTAGGCCAGTGAAGGACAGCATGAGCTAAATAAATTCCAGTGCAGGAGCAAATACTCTAATGAAGTGGTGTAGCCAGTACAAGTCTAATATCAGTGGCTTTTCTGGCAACTTTCTGACTTTCTGAAGGCCAGCAATGAGAGCGATGGGGGATGGTGGTTACTCACTGGTTATAACTGTCTGCATGTGACCATCAGCCATTATATCAGACCAATTATATGTTCTCTTTTGAAGAAAATAATTTAGAATTGAGAACATGGTAGTGGGATAGATTTTTTAGATTTTCTTGCTTTGTGAGTTGTTTGCAACCCATGGAAATTTAGATAGTTTTTCTTCTGCACTTTTACTTCACAAAATCATCAATAACATCATCCGAAGCAAAACTTGTAAGGATCCATTTTCAATCATCAATATTGCTGAACTTATCAAGTGTTCCTGATTCATTGTACTTTACAGATCATTTTTCACTCTTTTCAATACAGAGAAAGAACTGATTGGAACTATTGGAAGCAATAGTGACAAGCGTATTTAAAAAATATTTTCAGAGCGGTTCCCACATTTGGAAAGGTTGGTTGCAAACCATCACGTACACATTAGCTGGTGATCTCAAAACATAGAGATCATTATTAATGATTAATTGTTTCACTTCATCTTCAAAAAGTTTTGTCTGTGTCCTACTGATAGAATTCAATTAATCTCTCACTGCAGTGGCTCTTTGCATTCTCATCCAAACATTTGTCGAAAAGCACACAACATAATTCAACAGTTTTCTTCAGAGATTCAATTTTACTCTGCCAATTGCACACAAATAACATTGACAGTCTCAATGATGCTCTTCTCTTTCCCTTTTGAAGTGATTTCATTGTCTCTAGATTCATTCAAAAAGTAACTTCCTGTGACTTACACACTTCTCATCACAGAAGGACCTGTATTCTTTGTGAATGTTAGTGCCTCTGTCTCCACTGAACTACAGTCATTTCAAAATTCCATGACCAAACCTCCAACTGAGGTTAACAATTGTGAAGCATTCAGTCAAGTTGTTTAAACATTTTGTAGAGATTTGCTAATGGCATTATTGTTTTGCAGCAAACTGTTCCACAAAACAATGCAAACTGCAATATTGTACAGTTCAAACTTCTCTGCTAAGGATGGCGCTTCAGCTTTCATCTGTGCTTTCTCTGATTTTGATTGGCTAAATCTGATAAGCATTCCTTTGGATCGAAAAAGTTCAGTCTCAAAACCAAAAGAGCAGATGCACGAGCGGGCCACCTAGTGTCACAAATTCTATTGACCGTCAAAAGATAGGGGCAGCACAGTGGTTAACACAGATGCCTCAAAGCGCCAGGGACCCACGATCGATTCCGACCCCGGGTGACTGTCTGTGTAGGGTATGCACATTCTTTCTGTGGCTGCATTGGTTTCCTCCGGGTGCTCCGTTTTCCTCCCACAGTCCAAAGATGTGCAGGTTACGTGCATTGGCCATGCTAAATTGCCCCTAAGTGTCCACAGGTTAGATGGGATTACAGAGATAGGGTGAGTATTGGGTCTGTGTAGGGTGGTTTTTCAAATGGTTGGTGCAGGCTTGATGGACCGAATGGCCTCCTTCTGCACTGTAGGGATTCTATGATTCTATGAAATGCTTTCCAAGTGCGTGCTCCAAGTGTGATTGCAGCATATTCCGCTGATGCGTGGAAACCAGAATAAAGGCATGCAAGTGTTCAACACAGTGCCCCCCCTTTAAAGGTTCTGTGTAACAGCCCCCCAGGGTGATGGACCTATGTCGGTCAATATACAAGGCAGGACAGTGATGATAACTCACTGTGAGGAAAGTTCTGGTCCTCTCAGTTTATGCCAAGGCCTGTCTCCTGTCTTTCAGCTGACAGCGCGCTCACACCCATCCTTTGAATGGCGTCTGCATCGGAGGCATTTGATCTTGGACTACTGTGCCCGGAACAGAAGACGGGGGCTGGAGGGAGCAGAGGGGAACAGGGGTTGGTGGTTCAGGCTGGCCCGCTGTGGAGAATAACATGACAGAGGCTGCACATGTATCAGGTGTTACATGATTCAATGATGAACACTTTAAATTTACATTCCCCCTAGCTACCGATAGTGCTCCCATTCCTCAGTGCCCATTCAGTGATCCTCAATCTTCTCCCAGGATGCACAACTGTGCTGGAGGCAGCCTGATATTTTCCATGCCCTGTAGCCTTTGATAACCCTTGGTGGATGTCCTCTGGAGAGCCTAGATCTGGCTGACTAACCATGGGATGGAGGGGCAGCTGCAGTGAGCTCCAGAGGCCTGAGTAATCTGGCTTTGCCGGCCCTGGTGGCTTCACATTGTTAGTACCATCGTGGTGACGCCCTCAGCAATGGTCCTCATGACAGAGCCATGCTCTGCAGTGTCCCACCAATATCCACCAGCATCTGGGACACATCTCTCCGTGGCTGGAACATGATGTCGAGGCCCTTAGCCATGATCATCACAGACCAAGCCATGCCTTGGACACCACCACTCAAGACGCTGATGTTATGCTCCAGGCATTCCACTGTGGTCGCAGTATTAGCCTTGGTGCCACGCATTGCCCACACCATCTCCTGCACCCATAGCCTGTGGGACTCCTCCAATCGGTTATGCACTTGCTGGAGTGTCACTGACATCCCCTCCTGAATCTCACGGCAATGGCCGAGCATCTGCATCAGCTCTGGGAAAACCTTGTCCAGCAGCTCGGCATCTGACTGGGACTCAGCTGAGTCCTGGGATCCAGCAGACCTTCGACTTCTGACTCCCTTGAATGTTCCTGCCCCCATCTGATGTGCATCAGTGTGGTATATACAGTGTATATACTGCACTGCATACGAGGATATTACGGTAAGGCCCATGTACTACAGGTACGGGGGTAGATCCCTGCCAGCTGGCTCCGCCCAATAGGCGGAGTATAAATGTGTGTGCTCTCCGAACTGCAGCCATTTCAGCAGCAGCTGCAGGAGGCCACACATCTCTGTGTAATAAAGCCTCGATTACTCTCTACTCTCGTCTTGTCGTAATTGATAGTGCATCAATATATTACACAGAGATTTTGCAAAGATGGATCTCCGCATCAAGCCGGATCGCCTGCAGCTGCATCCTCAAGCAGACAACGCCAAAAAGGACTTCACACATTGGCTAGCTTGCTTTGAAGCATACATCGGATCTGCGACAGACCCAATCTCAGAAGCACAGAAGCTCCAGATACTGTACACGCGGCGGAGCTCCGATGTCTTTCCCCTCATCCAGGATGCGCCTACCTACGCAGAGGCCATGACGCTACTGAATGAGAACTACGCTCAGCAGACCAACAAGATCTACGCCAGGCACCTCCTGTCTACGCGGCACCAACTTCCCGGTGAGCCTGTGCCCTGCTCGCCCTGGTGAGAGACTGTAAGTGCCAGGCCATTTCGGCCGCTGAACATTCTAACCTGCTAAAGAGTGACGCGTTCATTACGGGCATAGGGTCGGCCTACATCCGCCAGCGCCTCTTAGACGGGGCTACGCTTCACCTCGCGCCGACCAAGAAACCAGCGCTCTCACTCTCAGTCGCCTCATGCAATGTACAGGCGTATGCCCCCGACCGCACGGGCCACCCCTGCTGGGCATCGTGGACCCCGCCAGCGGCCACCTCATCGTGGACCCCATCAGCGACCGCCCCCAGCCAACCCCATGCCTGCGCCGTGCGGCAGCCAACCAACCCCGGGGGACCCAAGTGCTACTTCTGCGGACAGACAAAACACCCCCGTCAGCGCTGCAACGCCTGCGGCAAGAAAGGACATTTTGCTGTAGTGTGCTAGGCCCACTCAATCGCCGCTATTGTCCCTGCACCCCCCGCGTGTGGCCAGTGGGTGCCGCCATCTTCCTCGCCTCAGACCACGTGCGGCCCGTGGGAGCCGCCATCTTGCTCCCCTCACAACACGTGCGGTCCGTTGGCGCCGCCATCTTGCTTTCCTCACAACCAATGGGCGGAGCCATTTTGCCTGCCCCAGGACACGTGCGGCCCAAGGGCGCCGCCATCTTGCCTGCGGAGTATAAATGTGTGTGCTCTCCGAACTCCAGCCATTTCGGCAGCAGCTGTAGGAGGCCACACATCTCTGTGTAATAAAGCCTCGATTACTCTCCACTCTCGTCTCGTCGTATTTGATAGTGCATCAATCAGCAACTGTGTGGTGCCCACCAGACTGTGCCCAAGAAGCCTGTCCACTAATGTCGCCCACTAAGATGTATATTTCTGCACTGGTGAAAGGTGGGGATAAAAGCTGGAACGTCTCGATGATGGTCTCCTCGAAGCTCTCCTCTGAGATGTTCACTTGGCTGGTAAGTGGGGGAATGACTCCGGATGACCCGGCCTCATCAGATCGAGATGCTGCAAGAGAATGGACATGTGGTCAATGAGAGGGAAGGATCATTTTGTCTGACATGAGCAACTCATTTGAGACAAGTCATCTGGGTGAAGTGGCAGTGGATCCTCACCTCTCTGGGGCAGGGCAACCTCGCTCTTGGTGACTGCTCTCTCCTCAGGCAACCCCACGATTTCCCGGCCCGTTCCTCATAGGTAGAAAGGACTCTGATATCTGGAATTCCGCCGCCTGTCTGGGCCCTTTCACGTCTGCTGTAGGCTAACATCTCCTGTGGGGATAGAGAGGGGGAATTGTGAGCTGCTTGCTTGATGCATCAGGGGGTGCTCCATGGCAGGTAACATGTGTGGGCACCACACCAGAACAGTGAAGGGTAATGCTGGTGGGTGCCAGGGTGTGCTGGGGCATAAGCGCAATGATTGTATATGGGGTGGTGAGGTACCAGCTGCTGACTAGTTGGGGGGTTGTGGTTTATGAAGAGAGTTGGAGGCCTGAGGGTGGGGAGGCGGAACTGATGCCAGGGGGCCATTGTTTACATACCTTGCGGCATGATAGAGGTTGTTTGTCTTCTTGCACTGTCCAGCCGCCCTGGACACATTGCCCGAACTGACGGCTGTTACCACGGCCTCCCAGGCGGCATTGGCAGCCCTGCTGTTGGTCCTCCTATCCCATCGGATGAACAGGATGTCCCATCTCACCTACATGGCATCCAGATGCCTGGCCAGGTTGGCCAAAGCTGGGAGCAGGTCTGCGTGGTGCCATGTGAGGGAGCGTTTAAAAGCAGCTCCCCCTTGTTAGCGGAGAGCAGTTGAGCCTGGTGAATTAGATGGCGAGACAGCCAGTACTGGTGTGAATTTGTGGTCGCTCATTTTCGGCACTAAGTGCCATTAAATATGGGCCACGATCTCGCCAGCGCCGCCGTCACGAAATACCCAGCCAATCGTGTCCGAAATGACACTCTAATTTTTTCCAATAAATCACGCCCATCATTTCCTTTTAGAGGTAGTCCCAAGGATGGTAGCAGTTTAGCTGAGGCAACAACACGTCTCAGTAGTTCCCTCCAATAAGAATACTCCTTTACAAAGTGAGACGATAATATAGAATCAATTCCTCCAAATAATTTACATCTTTGAATGAACGCACACATCGTTTTAATATGACATTTGGAAGTTTTACGATCAGCAATACCCTTTTCAATGTTTCTCCAGTTAGTATACCCATCAGCAAAAGTTTCCCTTTAATAGGGTCAGCGAATAATTTGCAAACATAACAGTCGACTGCCTTAGAAGCTTCTGAAAAAATAAACTAATTTCTCCTTTCTGTCATGCCCTGTCTCTTCACCCTCAAAAAATGGGACTCATGAAGACGACATAGAATTTACAATGCAGAAGGAGGACATTCGGCTCATTGAGTCTGCACCGGCCCTTGGAAAGAGCACCCCACTTAAGCACACACATCCACTCTATCACCGTAACCCAGTAAACCAACATTATGGGCAATTTATCATGGCCAATCCACCTAAGCTGCACATCTTTGGACTGTGGGAGGAAACCGGTGCACCCGGAGAAAACCCACGCAGACACGAGGAGAACGCGCAGACTCCGCACAGACAGTGACCCAAGCCGGAATCGAACCTGAGACCCTGGAGCTGTGAAGCAACCGTGCTAACCACTGTGCTACCGTGCCGCCCATCCACTGTGCTACTGTGCCGCCTAACCTGCTTTCTGCCTCGAACCTCAAACTCTTCTCTCAAATTTTCCATATTACCTATGTTCTCTGGTCTATTTATTACAAAATATTCAAACATACCCAGTGGAATGGATTTTGACCATCAGGCAATGTTTTCTGGGTAGGTTTCTTCCCTCACTTCAGCAGCAGGGCAGTATCTTGTTGTTTCATTCCCATTTCACAGTGTTCACTTCTTCTACTTCAGGATTTTCAGGAGGCCTGTTGTCTCTGGAAATCGGCAGATAAAAGTCATCACACAAGTCATCAAAACGTTTGGTGAATGTCCTTGAGGATAAATGTGCAGTTTACTCAATTCTTTAAACTATTTAAAGTAAAGTGCCAAACTGTCTTTTGCTTAGCTTTGTCCTCTTGCCTCACCTTCAATTTTCTGCGTGTTTGGCTGCCAGATTCATGCTGTCTCTTCATGTTGACTGGTCTGTCTTTATTTTAATGAATACGAATCTTCAGAAAGAGCAGCTTTCTTTGCCCTCCTCACCCCTGGCCTGGTGATCAAGTCGCCCCAGTAGCTGCTCCCCTCGGTGACCTGAGCTCGCAGATGTGATAACGGTGGCTCACTGGCTGCCTGCTGCTGGCTATCTGACCTGGCCTCTGCTCTCACCCTCTCCAGTCCGGTTGCAGCCCTGCCCTCTCAGTCCTGGCCTCTGGTTGAGTCGCCCTGCTGCTCCCTGAAAAGCACGACGCCAACGCCTGCTCGCACCTTATGCTCGGCTGGCCAGGATTTGAGTCTTGACGATCGCATGTGCTCCTGGCTGGCTGCCTGATTGTTGCTGGGTGCTGACTTTATCTGACCTGCTCATGCATCTGTTCTTTCTTTCTATTCTTCCTTCCTTTCTGTTCTTCCTTCCTTCCCTCCCTCCCTCCCTTCCTCCCTCCCTCCCTCCCTCCCTTCTCTTCTCTTCTCTTTTCTTTCTTTCTAAGAGAGAAAGATAGATCACAGTATAGTTAAGATAAGAAAGAAGCAGCACGTATAGTTTAAATTAGTTATTACTTAAATATAGATTACTTGATTACTATTTAGAGTTCTGAGGAGCGTCCAAACTCAATATTAACCAATAGTTATTCAATAAATCAGTTTTGCTTTAAGTCAGAGATTGATGGTTAATTTTTATCACACCATCAGACCATTCTGGATTACGAAGCAAAGAGTAACAATATATTACTGAAGAGTAATATAACAGTCTCCTGAGTGATTTCCCCCACGTTTACCTCACCTTCTTCACCTACATCCTGTCTACTTGGATTCAGTTTACACATTTATACTGATGACTCCCTCCAACTCTCTGTCCTACTCCTCTCCACCTTTAAAGTATAATTCAAGACTCGGCCTCAAACCGTGTCCACACCCATCCCCCAACTGGAGTTTTGCTCCACCTCTGCACCACCACATGTTCCCTATCTCTGCACCAACCTTCAACCCCCCACAAGTCTCAGAATTTGTAACCTCGAACAATTACAATTAACAGGAAAATGATTAGTGTCTAAAACAGGAGAAAAAATAAGTTAATATTTTAGTGCTCTTTATCAGAGTTCAGTTCGTGTTGTGACTCATCGTTATCCCTCCATATGTCCAAAGTAATTCTGCAACTGTTTCTCACCTGCCATGGGAGTTGTGCAGGGACAGATGTAATCGTGAGTCATTCTTGTAAATGTAAAGCGCGCTGGCACTAGGAGTATTTTTGATGCGTGTTGAAAAAAGTATTCCTAAATTAGCATGATCTACATGGGGTTAGATTCCCGATGCTAGATTTTGTAACATCAGATTCAAGTTTCATCCATTTCATTTATTTTATAATTCAAAAGAAACTCAACCCTTTGAAATTATTTTTAGCTAAAAAGGTGGAATTCTTGTAAGCTCAAAAATACTTTGGTGAGGTGGGACATATCCTGACATCATACCACCTATCCAAATGAAAATAGATCTTCATTTCATGGACGCGATTCAACCAGAATATTTCTATGTCTGGATTTGGGCCTGTAAATGTGGTGTTTCCTAGTGCCTGCAGCGCCGGGAAAGATTTTGATATTCAATGGTACTTTGTCGTTTTTTGGCCTCGGCAAGGAACTCCCCATTGAGGCCACACTTTAGTAATTTCCTACACTGGCGAGCTATCATTAAAGGCAGCCTTGATCTTTCAATCCCCCTTTAGCAACCGGATCACCCCCCCCCCCCCCCCCCCCACACACACACACACTTCACCCAACTTACCTCTTCTGGGGTCCTCGAGGTCTCCTTCACCCTACCACTTATGGGCAAGGGACCTTGGCACTGTCAGCCTGGCACCCTGACAGTGAGGTTCCGGGGCGCCTGGGTGGCAGAGTCATGGTGCTCAGGTGGCAGCGGGAGTGCCAGGGTGCTACCCTGCCCAATGCCTGACCACCTGGGGGATTTCAATGGCCTGGGAGACTCCTCCTCCCAGGTGCCGGTACATCTGGTCCATATTTATGTGGACCAATACTGAAGGGCATCATGATGAGGTCTCCCAGGTGCGTCATTAGTTCCGAGCACCAGGAGAATCCGGTGAGCGTATATTTAAATAAGCCTAATAGCTCATTTATATATACATATCTGGATCTTGCCCAGCAAGTGCGAGATCCAAATTCGCGATGTCTTGCGAGACTCTGTTAAATATTGTGAGACATTTTGAGCACCACAAATCTTCCAAGAGGCTTCTCGTGAGATTCAACGGCCTCGTCCCAACACCAAGTCGGGTACGATGAGGCTGCTGAATCTTCGTTTAGTAATTTCTAAATCCATGGGTGTTGCAAACTGTCCCTTAGTTCAAATTTTCTCCCTGTAATAAGAATGATAAAATTGCAGTCAAGGCTAGGACAAAACTATGGGCTGAATTCCATGCCAACCTTGAGTGGACCCAAAAGCGACAGTGGAATCTGCTCCCAGCTGAGATTGCACGAGTGACGTGATTTCACATTGGCTAATTAACGCCTGCCCAGTGTGAAATGCCTCCCTTGTTTGGTTGGGATATCTCGGCAGGAGTGGTAGCTGGTTTGGTGCTGGATCGGTCCTGGATCCGAGGGGGGTGGGGTACTTTTAAAAAATAAATAATTTTAGAGTGCCCAATTCATTTTTTTTCCAATTAAGGGACAATTTAACGTGGCCAATCCACCTAGCCTGCACATCTTTGGTTGTGGGGGCGAAACCCATGCAAACACAGGGAGAATGTGCAAACTCCACATGGACAGTGACCCAGAGCCGGGATTCGAACCTGGGACCTCTGCACCATGAGGCAACAGGGCTAACCCACTGCGCCAACGTGCTGCCCTGGGGGTGGGGTACTTTAAAATGTTGGTGGCTCCCTGACGTCTGGAATTGGTGAGAAGCAAAAAGAACAAAGAACAATGAAAATTACACACAGGAAAAGGTCCTTCGGACCTCCAAGCCTGCACCGACCGTGCTGCCCGTCTGAACTAAACACCCCTACCCTTCTGGGGACTATTTCCCTCTATTCCCATCCTATTCATGTATTTGTCAAGACACCCCTTAAAAGTCACTATCGTATCTGCTTCCAGTACCTCCCCCGGCAGCGAGTTCCAGGCTCCCACCACCCTCTGTGCAAAAGGATTTGCCTCGTACATCTCCTTTAAACCTTGCCCCTTGCACCTTCAACCTATGCCCCCCCGAGTAATTGACTCTTCCACCCTGGGAAAAAGCTTTCAACTATCCACTCTGTCCATGCCCCTCATATCTATCAGGTCGCCCCTCAACCTCCGTCTTCCAGTGATAACAAACCAAGTTTCTCCAACCTCTCCCTATATCTAATGCCCTCCATACCAGGCAACATCCTGGAAAATCATTTCCCTCAGGGATTTAACCTCAGCAGGCAGGGGGCCGACTGGTGGGCACTCTTTCCCTGTTTTTGAGATGAATATCTCGGAGTACTGATGGAGGAGGTCAGTGTGAGGCAGAATATTTTGATGCCATGACTGGCAGCAGGAGGGTACCACAGCTAACCAGGAAGATTTGGACAAAGGTCAACGGCCATGGAATGGTCCGGAGCGTATGGCTCCAATGCAACAGCCAGCGAGAGTGGGGTTAATGGCTGCGGGGTGGGGGGGGGGGGGGGGGGGGGGGGGGGGACCAAGTCACAATACTTGGAAACGTACGTTTAAATCACCACATGCACAAAAGGCAATTTTCATCGGTGATTGAGCATTCTGACAATAATGTGTCAAGTTTTTTACTCGTGTAACTGTTAACAAGTTATAATGTTATGTTTATTGTCTGTTGGGTGCCAAGTGCATATAAATTTTGTTTCTGTGTTAATGGCCTGGGTATGCTTCACTTGTTTTATAGACATAGGGCACGCCAGTGCCTAATGCCGTGTGTGAGAGCCTGTAAACCTTACTTCACAGGCACGGAAAGGACTTTGGGTTCACTGGAACAGGTCATTGCGAATGTCTGGTAAGGAGGTGGTGCCCCTGGCATGAGGTGGAAGCAGTGCCTTGGCAACCTAGCTGAAGATGTGCATTGAATCAAGACCTCCCTGGTGTCCTTGCCCCTAGAAGGTTCCAGAGTTCTGTCTCCATGTTCTTATCATGTACCTCCCAGCATCCTCTCTGATCCATCCCTGGAGTCATCATTTTCAGCTGATGGAGTTGCCTTAATATCCTCATCCTCCAATGGATCCCCCCTTTCCTGTGCCAGATTATGGAGAGTGCAGCATGCTCCGACACGTTTTAGAGGATAGTGAAGTGCTTCCCCTGAATGGTTCTGGCATCTGAATCGCATCTTCAGGAGACAAATGGCCCTTTTTATCAACGTCCTTGTGTAGTTATGACTCCTAATATACTTCCACTTCGCTTCTGTCCTTGGGTGTCGGAGAAGTACCACAGGCCATCTTTTCAATGGACATCCATTGTCACCCAGCAGCCATCTGTCCAGCCGAGCTGGATGACGAACAAATTTGGCACTGTAAGTGTCGGAGAATATTTCAATCATTGGTGCTGTCAGAGTACCTGGAACAAACTTGCAAAATCTGCATCACAACCTATCTGCTTGTTCATGGTTTTAAAGCCCTTCCTATTCAATAAGGCAACTGACTTACCCACTGGCACTTTCTGGCCACAGGAGTACTGGCAGTGATGGCTCTCTGGATGCGGTGGAAGGCCACAATTGCAGTGAAGTCTCTTGCTCATTTTGCCTGGCTGGTCTAATCTGTCTGGTGATGAATAAATATCTTGACCCATCAGAGCACAGTGTCAGTGACCAGCTTGATGAAACTCTAGGCAGCATATTGGGACATTCCCCCACTGACCCCTTAAAAGACCTGGAAACATAGAAATTGAGCCCAACTGAGCCCTTTCTATACACTGTTTGAGGTGATCCTCGGCCCAATCATCTGACAGATGTAGAGACGGAGCCTCCTTCGGCATTGCACCACTGACATGTTTGGATGACTGGATCGCTACCTCTGAATAGAGGCATCTTCTGCAGCCCCTTCCACCTTGCTGGATCTGTGCCTCCTGTGCCTGTGCCTCTCCTCCCACGGGTTGCGCCCTTGGTTGTTGCCTTGTGGACACTTGGCCCCCTTTCCCTTCTGTCCCTGCCTTCCATCTGAGGAGATCTGAAAGGAAGCTGTCTGATGACTGGAAGGCACCATACCATATAAATATCCAGGAGCCGTGGAGACACCAATCTGTCCTGAAATGGAAGCTAGCAATGCAAATACTGAAGTTAAAAACAAAGGATAAAGCTGTCAAGTTTCAGGAAACATCAGCAGCAAACTATCTCCTAAACTCCTCACTGTTCACAATGGCAATGCCCCATTTCTATTTTATTCCATCCTTGGATGACACCACGAAGAAAACTGAGTGTGCACATGCCAGTATCGAGTGTGCGATGAGCCCATTATCACACAGGCAAAATAAAGTCTGGGCCAATAGGCTTTTTAATGACATTAATTGGTTCTTTAATTATTGGCGGGCGTACTCTGACTTGCACATGTGCCAGCTGATCTAAATATAACATACGTAGGCAGCACGGTGGCGCAGTGGGTTAGCCCTGTTGCCTGACGGCGCCGAGGACCCAGGTTCGATCCCGGCTCTGGGTCACTGTCCGTGTGGAGTTTGCACATTCTCCCCGTGTTTGCGTGGGTTTCGCCCCCACAACCCAAAGATGTGCAGGTTAGGTAGATTGGCCATGCTAAATTGCCCCTTAATTGGAAAAAATGAATTGGATACTCTAAATTTTTTTTTAAAATATATATATATATAATACGCACAAATTACATTAGGATTTACATCCATCATTATTTCACACAATTTTACATACTTTTGGATTGGGAGTGCGCCCAGCCATGGAATATAAAAATCAAGTCTGTTGCCGACTGCACTTTCGTCGAACTCAGTCTAACTCTTTGACTTTGCATGTTTGGTACATGGGACAATTCGGAACCTGATTAGAGTATTCAACCCTACGAGCTTATTCCACTATCTAGTAGCCAATCTGCATTTCAGCTCCATTTATCTGTTTTTGTTCCATTTTCCTTGATTCTTTTTACAAGCAAAAGCTATCTATCTCAGGCTTGAATGCTCCATTTTCCCCAGAACCCACAACATTTTGCGGAGAGTGTTCCAGATTTCTGCTACCCTTTGTGTGAATATGCGCTTCCTGATTTTCCTGCTAAGTGGGCTAGTTTTAATTTTAAGATTCTATACCCCTCACTCATGATTCCCTGATCAAAGGAAATATTTCTCGGTATATACCCGACTGAATGATTTTCTTGGTTCTAATCCTGTATTCAACTATTTTGAATTGTCAACTCAATGCTAGGGGAGCCCAGCACAGCTGTGCAAAAGACGAGGCTGAAGCATTCGCAACAATCTTCAGCCAGAAGTGCCGAGTGGATGATCCATCGCGGTCTCCTCTGGAGGTCCCCAGCATCACTGATATCAGTCTTCAGCCAGTAAAATTCACTCTAAGTGATATGAAGAAACGGCTGAAGGTACTGGATACTGCAAAGGCTATGGGCCCTGACAATATTCCGGCAATAGTACTGAAGACTTGTGCTTCAGAACTTTCTGCACCCATAGCCAAGCTGTTCCAGTACAGCTACAACACTGGCATATACCTGGCAATGTGGAAAATTGCCCAGGTGTGTCCTGTACACAAGAAACAGGACAAATCCAACCCAGCCAATTCCACTCTATCAGTCCAATCTCCGTCATCAGCAAAGTTCGGAAGGAGTCATCATCCTTGCTATCAAGCAGCACTTACTCATAAATAACCTGCTCACAGATGCTCAGTTTGGGTTCCGCCAGGATCACTCAGCTTCTGACCTCATTGCAGCCTTGGTTCAAACATGGACAAAAAAGCTGAATGCCAGAGGTGAGGCGAGAGTGACTGCCCTTGACATCAAGGCAGAATTTGACCAAGTATAACATCAAGGAGCCCAGAAAAATTGGAGTCAATGTGAATCAGGGTTAAGACTCTCCACTGGTTGGAGTAACACCTGGCACAAAGGTTGTGGTGGTTGGAGGTCAATCATCTCAGCTCCAGGATACAACTGCAGGAGTTCCACAGGGTCGTGTCCTCAGCCTAACCATCTTCAGCTGCTTCACAAATTGTCTCCCTTCCATCATAAGGTCAGAAGTGGGGATGTTTGCAGATGACTGCACAATTTTCAGCACCATTTGTGACTCCTCAGATGCAGAAGCAGTCCATATCCAAATGCAACAAGACGTGGATAATATCCAAGCTTGGACTGACAAGTGGCAAGCTACATTCACACCACACAAGAGGCCAGGCAATGACCATCTTCTACAGGTGAGGATCTAACCATCGCCCGTTGACATTCAATGGTATTACCATCGCTGGATCCCCCACAATCAACATCCTGGCAATTACCATTGATCAGAAACTGAACTGGACCAGACATATTAATACTGTGGCTACCAGGGCATGTCAAAGGCTAGGAATCCTATGCTGAGTAACTCCCCTCCTGACTCTCCAAAGCCTGTCCACCAACTACAAGGCACAAGTCAGGAGTGTAATGGAATACACTCCAATTGCCTTGATGAGTGCAGCTTCAACAACACTCAATACGCTCAATACCATCCAGGACATTTGATTGCTTCCCCTTCCACAAACATTCAATCCCTCCACCACCGATGAACAGTGGATCCCGTGTGTACCATCTACAAGATGCACAGCAGTAACTCACCAAGTTTCCTTGGGCAGCCCCTTCCAAACCCACGACCACTACCATCTAGAAGGACAAGAGCAGCAGTTACCTGGGAACCCCATCACCTGGAGATTCCCCTCCACCTCACTCACCACCTCAACTTGGAAATATATCGCCGTTCTTTCATTATCGCTGGGTCAAACCCCTGGAAGCCCTCAGATCTTCGGGTGTACCTACACCTTAGGGACTGCAAGGTTCAAGAAGCCAACTCACCACTTTGTTCTGAAGGGCAAGTAGGAATGGGCAATAAACGCTAGTCTAACCAGCAACACCCACATTCCGTAAATGAATTTTTAAAATAGTCTTTTAAACCGTTGGTTGGAGTTTTCTGGGTTGGCATGAGTGCCCATGAGTTAGCTAAATATTAAAAATAACATAGCATCATTCACTGGCCTGAGTTTTCTCAGGGTCGGTCCCACTCTGTGACCATACCTTTGTCAGATTTTCCCCTTTAAACACGTAAATTGGGTTTCTGACGCACTTCCGACAAAGCTACAGTGATGGAGGGAGTGCAACACTGTGGAAAGGATGACATTCTGGTCAAGATTTCTCTGACTCAACAGCACTAAAATACAATACACATAAGAACTTGGAGCAATACATAGAAGCTCAGAACAATTTACCGTATAACTAAGATCTGTCCCAGGTAAATGGTAAACTGTTGCTACTTGTTCTTAGCCTCATCAATGCAGTTCCAGATTAGTCCTGCTTCAGCATTACATAATGTCATTCATTGAAGAGGAATGGAGGCTGCAGAGCTCAAACTGGGAGAAAGGAGAAATGTTGAACTGGAGGAAGAAGGTAAGAATGCAGCCTTGAACGAAAGGCAAGGGACACTGTGGTGTGCCTAATTGTGTTGGGGAAGAAGCTCAGAGGAGGAAGAGTGAAATGCGTGTTTGAACTGTGAAAGAGGAAGAAAAGTGCTAACTTAAAAACATGGGGCGCAATTCAACGGAAACTAATCTATGTTCGGTTTTGGGTGAGTTTAAGAACATAGAACATACAGTGCAGAAGGAGGCCATTCGGCCCATTGAGTCTGCACCGGCCCACTTAAGCCCTCACTTCCACCCTACCCTCCTAACCCAATAACCCCTCCTAACCTTTTTTGGACACTAAGGGCAATTTAGCATGGCCAATCCACTTAACCTGCATGTCTTTGGACTGTGGGCAGAAACCGGACCACCCGGAGGACACCCACGCAGACACGGAGAACGTACAGACTCCGCACAGACAGTGACCCAGCAGGGAATCAAACGTTTACCCTCACATCCCTCCACTTTGTAAGGCTCTCTGGGCCCGATCCCTGGCAGTGCCAACCTGGCACCTGGGAACTCTGGCACTGCTAGCCTGGCACCTGGGCAGTGCCAAAGTGCCCGGGTTACAGAGGGATTGTCAAGGTGCCACCCTGCCCTGTCCCTGACCACCCTGCTTCAATGGTTTGGGACACCCCCTTGCAGGTGCCATTACAACTGGTCCACGTTTGTGGACACTGATACTAAACGGTGCCTGCCGAGGTCTACCAGGCATGTCCGTTAGTTTCCGGGAACAGGGAGAATCCCGCAAACGCATATTCAAATAAGCCCAATGGCTCTTTTAAATATGCAGATCTAGATCACGTCCAGTAAGGGTGAGATCCAGATCATGACGTCTCTCGAAATTTCGCTTCATCTCGCGAAGCATTTCGAGGGTCGCAAATCTCATGAGAGGTCAACTGTCTTGTCCTGACACCAAGTCAAGCGCGACAAGGCCACTAAGAAAGGCTGAATCTTTCTCAGCAAGGCCCTATTGTGATGGTAATATGTCGGTAGTAATGCATAAAAGTTACAGATAAAGACATAATTTATCCTAACCAATCAATGTCAGCATGTATCACCCACATGAGAAAACAATCCCAAACACATTTACCCATCTAACTCCCATTTTGCCTTTATCTGCATTTTCTTCATCCGATTCCAGCATGATGAAATACTCCCTACTTCGACCATTAACCCTGGAAGGGAATTCTACAGCCTTACATTTCTCTACTAAAAATGCTGTTCACTCAGTTTTAAATCTGTTTACATTTAATCTATCTACATCATTTTATTACAGGCTCTTCAACTAATGGGAACAGTCTGCTGGAGACGTTATTCCTCTCTTTCATAATTATAAACATTTCTATTATATCGTTCTATGATTTGCATTGTTGTTATGAAAAAGACCCAGTTTTCCAGGCCCTTCTCCATATCGGTGGTGCTTTCCAGGCAGAATTCCAGTCAAAACTGCATTGCATCCTCTTTAAAGCCTCATTATTCTTCTCATGGTGTGAATTTTAGTGCTGCACATAGCACTTTAACTGAAATCTTGTTAAGGTTTTATATAGGCTTATCATTATCTCTTGGCTTTTATATTCAATAACTCTTGTGATAAAACCTAGAATTCCAATAGCTTTTCGAAAAAAAAAAGACCTTCTCAGCCGTTTAATGTCCTGTGAACTTGTATCCACAAATCTTTCTGTGCTTCTCCAGCACAGAGCTAACATCCACTCAGAGTATAATTACTGCTGTTATTTTTATACCAAACTACACTTGCTGACATTAAAACTGTCCAAACTCCCATCTTATCCACATCCTTTGACAGCTTCCTTTGGCCCTCCAAAGGGCTAATTATCATTTTTATTTTGGTATAATCTGCAACATTTGACACAATTGCTTTTTGGCATAGACCCAAATATTTGATCTACACAGTGGGCAGGATTTAGCGGGCCAATTAGCCACGGGCGCAAATCCGGTAATGGCCGGGAAATATCGCGAGAAACCAAAAACAGGATTTCTGCCGGCGAGATTTCAGAACGTGAACTTCACAGGCCCTCCCCCAATGACATGGAAGGGTGCAAACATTATTTGCATAAATTTGACTGCATCAAAATGTACTTAGCAAGATTATAGTCCAATAACACCAGAGGGGGGATTAAGAGCGAGGATCTAGAGCTCACTTGTTCATGTCTAAGTCCTTTGAAGATTTATGTAACTATCATTTTGTGTGGGTCAAACCATTTACTTGACCTTGAGGGCCTGTGAGAAGATTGTGTCCAGATGTGGAGAAGTACTATCCCACTGGGAAGAGAGTTAACAAGAGTGAGCCCTTAAGGATGTGATGAACAAGAATTTTTAATGTGGAAACGTGATGAAGTTTTAAAACATCCTGGCAAGTAGGCGGTCAATTCGAGCCCCAGCTGTCCCGGAGTCGCAACATAAGTGAATTAACCAATAATCCTTATAAAAGTACCCAATGTCTTTGGCCCTCAGCTCCCTAATAATTACAGTCAGCAGGTTTGTAAATTGAAATACAATTACTGTCCATTTATAACAAGAATAATAGAACAAAGAACAAACAACAAGACATTCTGAATTCTACTCTGTGCCCCTGAACAGGCGCCGGAATGTGACGACTAGGGGCTTTTCACAGTAACTTCATTGCAGTTTTGGTGTAAGCCTACTTGTGACAATAAAGATTATTATTATTATTAGTCAGCCCTAGGGCAGCACAGTGGTTAGCATTGCTGTCTACGGCGCTGAGGACCTGGGTTCGAATCCCGGCCCTGGGTCACTGTCCATGGGGAGTTTGCACATTCTCCCTGTGTCTGCGTGGGTTTCACCCCCACAACCTGAAGATGTGCAGGGTAGGTGGATTGGCCATGCTAAATTACCCCTTAATTGGAAAGGAATAATTGGGTACTCTAAATTTAAAAAAATAAAATTATTAGTCAGCCCTTAAACGCGTGCCTTTAGGTTTCAGAATCACGTTATCCTTTCTGGAAATATGTACAATTTTAACATTGAACTGTTGTAATAATAAACTCCAATGAAATAATCTTGCATTCCAGGTCTTAAAATTCTCGATAAAGACAAATGGTTTATAGCCTGGGGAAATCCTGGGCGGTCAGTACTGATTCACCCTCCAATCTCCCAAACTCTTTTTGACACTCTGTGGACCACAGCGGTTTTGCTTGTTTCTACAACATGTCCAACAGGTATTTCAGTCTCTAACTGAGCTAATCTCCATGGCTTTAGTAGAGACAGATGTGGCTTTGCTGGTTCAGAGTTTCTAATGTCTACATCATGATTAGTTAACAGAGTGCCCCTTGGTGTTTCCTGACGACTATGTCTGTACACTTTCAGTATCTCGTGTAATGCAGTCAGTCTTTTCTGATTGACCAATGAATATTCAACCACATTTCAAGGATCTTCTACAATCAAACCACAAGTAGCATTGTAAATGCTGAGGGAAATATTTGTTTCACGTTTAACCAATAAACACCTTTCAACGCCTCCAGCTTTATATTCTCTGTTGTCCTTCACACTGTGACCTACAGCAACAAATGCTCTTGAGGGTTCAATCCTTTCAGAGTTGGTTGACTGTATCTGCACCATTCTTGATGGTGCAACATTTACCTCTTCGTCTGAGTTTTCGTAATCATAACCCTTATCCCCATTTAGTAACACGGCCTGAAACAAATTGTGCTTTCCAGATTTCAATTGTTCTTCACTTTCAAAGTAAGAGGCTGTCATGCTATCTGTGCCATGAACTTTCTAATGGTGGTTTACAGGTGCAGTGGCAAAACCACCACATGGTTCTCCATCACATTCCCCTTAATTTTTAAAAGGAATTAGTATATCTTCTTTGCTATTTGCTTCTTCTACCTCAAAGAGGCACTGTAGACCTTTAAAATGACATGGGTTAACCTGCCATTTGCTTGGCATCACTTCATAGTCCTTTCTGCCCTCGCCCTAACCAACTGATGCCATGCTATCATGTATAATTCCCTTCCAAGCAGGCATGCTCTGGGAAATCTTTGCATCTGAAGGGACTGGCAATGGGTTTGCAAGAGGCTGGAACGAATTATGTTTAGGAAAGTCCAATTCACTTTCTTCTTCCAGTTTGCTGTCTCCTTTACTAGCTTCAGAAGGATTGCTTGGCATTTGTTCAAGATTAGTTAATGACGGGACTGTTCAGTAACAGCTGTTTATCATTACTTCATAATCAGAACCAAAATTGGATTCAGATCATCTCTCGTCTGATTTCTCATCAATATCACTCCTATTGGATTTGGACTCTTGGTCACCTTTAGTCTCAGAGTTCTCAGAATCTGGGGCGGGATTCTCTCAGCCCGGGGCCGGGCCAGAGAATCCCCGCGACCGGCGCAAATCGCGCCACGCCGCCCTGACGCCGGCACGCGATTCTCCACAGAGCGGAGAATCTGCGCCATTGACCTCGGCATGGTTGGTGCGGCGCCGGTTGGGGGCTGCTCTATGCAGCCGACCCGCTGATTCTCGGTCCGGGCTGGGCCGAGCGGCCGTCGTAAAAACGGCGAGTCCCTCTGGCACCGTCCACACCTGCTCTCAGCCGGCGGGAACTTGGCATGGAAGGGTCGGGGGGCGGCCTGTCGGGGGAGGGAAGGTTCCGACCCCGGGGGGGGGAGCCTCCGATGTGGCTGGCCCGTGATTGGGGCCCACTGATCGGCGGGCCGGCCTCTCTGGCTGGCGGCCTCCTTTCTTCCAGCTCCTGTAGTCGTGCGCCATGTTGTGTCGGGGCCGGCGTGTTGAAGGAAGCCATTGCACATGTGTGCGTGGTGCCGGTGCCACTGCGCATCCGCGGATCCCGCGGCGCCCAGTTCATGCCGCGATCAGCAGCTGGAACGGCATGAACCACTTCAGTGCCGTGCTGGCTCTCTATAGGGGCCAGAATTGCTGATTCTGAGGCCATGTTGACGCCGTCGGCAAACGCAACGTCACTTCCAACGGCGTCAACACTTAGTTTCAGGATCACAGAATCCCGCCCAGGATTCTGTATTAGTTTTTAACTTCGACAAATCTCTGTGAGAAACCATTCTTGTAGAGATTACTTCATCAGTATCAGCTGAATCAGATTCACTACCACTATCATCTGTCATGTGATAAATGTCTTTCAACATTTCTTCCTTTCAGTCACTTACTGCCAAATGGGTTTTCCTAACCCCCACATGCCCGACCATTGGCATCTCAAGTGCTAACTGCAGTATTTCCCTCAAACTCTCTGTAATCATGGGTGAAGCTGCAACTTTCACTCCTGCCAAATCATTCCCCAAAAGTAATTCTACTGGTCCACTGGGAATTCCTTAACCTCCGACAACTACTGGATCTGCCACTAAATCACACTTAATACAATGGAACTGGGATATAATCTCCACCTATCCCGCTCACTAATACCTTAGCTTTCATTGAGCTCTCTGAACGGAAAACCAAATCCTTCTCCAGTACGAGAGTTTGACCAACACCTATGTCCCTTAAGCTAGAGGACGGCATGTGGCACAGTGGATAGCATTGGGACTGCAGTGCTGAAGACCCAGGTTCGAATCCTGGCCCAGGGTTGCTGTCCATGTGGAGTTTGCACATTCTCCCCATGTTTCACCTCCACAACCCAAAAGATGTGCAGGTTAGGTGGATTGGCCATGCTAAATTGTCCCTTAATTAGAAAAAACAATAATTGGTTACTCTAAATTTATTTTTAAAAAAGATAGTTATGGGTTTGGCTACATCAGCTGAGGAAAATGGGGTGATCAACCTCTCGGACAAAAACCCAGCATACCTCTCAACTCCCTCATTCCTCACACCTGCCCCCACAGCAGTGTCCCAGCTATCCAGCCCTTACCTTGGTTACCTGCCTTCCTTCCACTCTCCCACTTCCTATTCTTTTCAAAATTATGGGTGTGATGGAACAAAGGTTCCATTGATGGAATTTATGGATTAGCTCATAATCGTCGGCCATATTGCTGCTTGCCTAATAGTCTTCACCCTCTGGTGTTCAACATGGGTTCTTAATACAGGAGGAATGGAATTCTTAAACTCCTTTAAAAGGACCATACTTAGTGCCATATGGGTAGCTTCAATTCCCAATGTAAGAGCATGATTACCATTTTTTCACCAAAGTTAGTGAAAGCACAGGAAGGAAGGGGATACATCCTTTGGGAATGCTCTGTGTGAATTGGGGGCACTGCCCCTAAGATCAAAATTCCTCCTTTCCACTTCATGCCTCTCTGCCTGGCCTTAAAACCCACACACCTTGGTCCCCGCCCTAAGATGCCTGGTCCCTTCTGCCCAAAAACTCGGGACTTACCTGGGTCCAGTCACTGTCGAACATCTTTGTGAGCTGGCTTGCAGTCCCAGCAGCACCCACTGCTGAGTTCTGGGTGCTGCTGGAACTGCAAGAACAGCTGGCTGATCAGATATGGTCTCAAGGGCAGGACCTCCTTCCACACAAGATGTGTGTGTTGGGGATGAGGGGGGTGGGTGGGAGGAATTGAAGCCCCAACCTCTGGCTGATGCTTCCAGCAGCGTAATAAAGCTCAGGGCAGCCTTTTTTTAAAGTCAATCTGTTTGCCAATGAATGTGCATTTTCCAAGTAATATGACTACTTTCCAGAATACATGGCATTGTCCTTCTGCGATACGAGAACAACTTAAGCTTGCAGTCCCGTAAAGATTTATTGGAAGACCAATTTAATCTAAATTGTAAGCAATACACAGCTTGTCAAACTTCTTGAACCCAGTTGGGTTCTTTGTTGATTCTTAGCTGCATGCACAGGTGTGATAGTATTGCTGTTAACTCCATCGCAGCTTCTTTGGCCCTGACCTTCCCTTTGCAGTGTGCTTAACAATAAAAATAAGATTGCCACGTTCACACGGAACTCTTGTCGCAGCATTTCTTTTTTTCAAAATTCAGAGTACCCGATTCATTTTTTCCAATTAAGGGGCAATTTAGCGAGGCCAATCCACCTACCCTGCACATCTTTGGGTTGGGGGGGCGACACCCACGCAAACACGGGGAGAATGTGCAAACTCCACACGGACAGTGACCCAGAGCCAGGATTGAACCTGGGACCTCGGCGCCATGAGGCAGCAGTGCTAACCACTGCTCCACCGTGCTGCCTGCTTGCAGCAGCATTTCTAAAATTTGGGTGTCTCATTTAAGACAGAGATTAGGAGAATTATATTTCACTCATGAGTCTTTGGAAAGCTCTTCCTCAAAAGGCAGTAGAAGCCGGGTCTTGAAATATTCTTAAAGCAGAGGTACGTATATTCTGGATAAGCAAGGATGCAATTTTATCATGGATAGACAGGAGTGTGAAGTTGAGATTGCAATTAGATTAGCCACGATCTTATTGAATGGCGAAGCAGGCTCGAGGGGCTGAATGGTCTACTCCTGCTCCTGACCTGTAAGTTTGTATGGTCTTAACGTGTCGCTTTGGGTTGTGTGATATGTCCCAGCCACTTGTCCCCCAAGAACAGTTATGCGGCCATGTGTCCTTGTCTGAGGTTGCTTCAATATATCTAAATGAGGGGTTCATACTTTATGGCAGATGATCAGCTCCTTGCAACACAGGTACAAACAGCACAGTGATTCTGGCATAGCTGTGCCAAAACAATATTACCAGCCCTGCTATAGTTTGTCAGGAATGGGACAACATGCAGGTGTTATAAAATCTAAGACATGTGCACGGCCTGGATTCTCCCTTCTGGGGACTAAGTCCCCACGCTGGCGGGAGAACCGGCGGCAACCACTCTGGTGTCAACAGCCCCCGAAAGTGCGGAATAGGTGGACACCTGAGGGGTTGGCGCCGCTCCAGCCGGCACCGAATTGCCGGCGGGATCTCGCGCATGCACGGAACCGCCGGTCTGGTTCCACGCATGCGCAGACCAGCCGGCGTATTTTGGCGTATGCGCGAGGGGTTCCCTTCTCCGCGCCGGCCATGGCGGAGCCCTACAGGGGCCAGCGCAGAAGAAAGGAGTGCTCCCACGGAACAGTTCTGCCCGCAGATCGATAGGCCCCGATCGCGGGCCAGGCCACCATGCTCCCGCCCCCCCGGGGTCGGATCCCCCCTAAGCCCCCCGAGGACCGCCCCTGCCGACTTACCTGCCAGGTCCTGCCGGTACGTGAGTTGAGTTGATTCACGCCAGCGGCACTGGCCCATCGGGGCCCGGAGAATTGCCGGGGGGGGGCCCCGGTGTGGCGTGAATCCCGCCCCCGCACGAAAAACGGCGCCGGAGAATACGGGGGGGGGGGGGGGGGGGGGGGGGTCAGAGAATCCTGCATGCATTTCATTGCAAATGTTTGATTCAAATGAGAACTCTTCTCTCTGTATGCCTTTTCCTGCTTCCCTTCAATATGTTGCTGTTGGAAGTAATAATGGAGGTTATATTTGAGACGCTGTTAATTTTACTGCCCTGTTAATGGAAATTTGTATTCCAAGTGGTGAGAACATTTTCAGAAGTGTGACCACTGCACTGCAGATGCCACCATGGGTTCATCACAATTGTAATGGCTTACTGTTAATGAGTTAGGCACATTAGTTTAAGCCATTTTTAGAGCAGAACCTAATTCACTCTAATAAGTCAGCTATACTTTGAATTTTGAAAATGTTATGGTACCAGTTGAATTTGAACCAAATCTTACTATTGCCTGGCAGTCGAAATTCATATTGAAATTCTTATTTCCTCCTTTCCCGAAGACAGTACAAACCGTATCACTTAACATTGTCCATGTTTACGGCAGTATGTCCATGTCTTGGGCAGCACGGTAGCATTGTGGGCAGCACGGTAGCATTGTGGATACCACAATTGCTTCACAGCTCCAGAGTCCCAGGTTCGATTCCCGGCTTGGGTCACTGTCTGTGCGGAGTCTGCTCATCCTCCCCGTGTGTGCGTGGGTTTCCTCCGGGTGGTCCGGTTTCCTCCCACAGTCCAAAGATGTGCGGGTTAGGTGGATTGGCCATGCTAAATTGCCCTTAGTGTCCAAAATTGCCCTTAGTGTTGGGTGGGGTTACTGGGTTATGGGGATAAGGTGGAGGTGTGGACCTTAGTAGCGTGTTCTTTCCAAGAGCCGGTGCAGACTTGATGGGCCGAATGGCCTCCTTCTGCACTGTAAATTCTATGATTTACCATCGACAACCACCTATATCAAGCAAATGTTTTTCCCAATTCCCATCACCAATGATAATTGCACACCAATTACATTGGGCCGGATTTTTGTGGAGTCTTCGCGACTCTGCAGACGTTTAAACACTTTCAGGATTCCTGCACCCATTCCCGGTGACCCCAATTTTCACTGGCGCTGGAGAAAGCTGCGGACAGTAAGCCTAAATCATGCATTCTCGACCTGGCCAGCTCCATGGTGGGGTAGACATTTCCTAACTGACCACAATTTTTGTGGACTGGGTCAGTTCCTCAAAGACATCTGATTCAGGATTCAGAGGAGTTGGAAACTTTTGAAAGATAATTTAGAAAGGTCTTACGCGTGGCAACACATGCCCTCACACACCAGCAATGGCTCTGCATACCCTCCATGTCACCTCACGGCATTTCCATGCCCACTCACCCAGAATACATGATGTTATAGAACAAATGAGCTCGAGATTGATAGGGGCATGTGTGGAATTGCTTAAAAATAGCTATTTATAACTTTGGCTTAGCTGGGAACCCACGCTTCTATTACTTTTTTGAAACAAGTACACAAACGGAAAGACAGCGCCGAATTGATAGGTTTACAAACTTTATTCCTGTGATGTGTTTTGTCACTGGTTTAATATTTATTTATATGAATAAAGAGGTGACAAGTGCTTAAGTTTCTGTTGTTGATAGTTGAAATGTTTGGTTGACATACAAGTTTAATGTGTTCTTGCAGCAGTATTTTGGAAGAAATTTGTGAGTGACTATTTTTTATTTTATTTTATTTATTTTTTTTGTGAAGAGATAATTTACTGTGGCCAATCCACCTACCCCGCACATCTTTGGGTTGTGGGGGTGAAACCCACGCAGACACGGGGAGAATGTGCAAACTCCACACGGACAGTGACCGGGGTCGGGATTGAACCCGGGTCCTTAGCGCCGTAGGCAGCTGTGCTAACCACTATGCCATCGTGCTCCAACACTGAAAACAAAACTAAAACACACCCTGCAACAAACAGCCTAAAACGAAAGTAAAATGCTGACAGATGGCCCAGCTCCACCCACACTCTGACATCACTGATAAACACCCATTTCTTAATGGTGCATTTCTTAAACACCCATTTCTGAAAGGTACTCTCACATGACACCTCCCCTCAAGAAAAAAAAATAACCCATCAATTTCAAGATGGTTTCATTTTTCACCTTTTCACTATCCTTCAAGAAATGCACACAGTAAATATACTTTTTCATTTCAAAAAACAACACATGCAAACAGGTATAATAGTATCGTCCCATTTTTTCCGTTCTCCTTCCAACTGAAATCTTTCTCGATTAACAGTCTCTTTGAACAAGAAGGTCTCTGCACGATCTGTCCATTTCTCTACTCCTCGGCATGTCTCTTTAAAGTCAGATACTTTAGTTCAATCTGATCACAGAATCCCTTGTAATTCTCCAACATGAGCATTGGTTATCACAGCTTTCAGGCAGTCAAATGCCTGTTGAAACTCCGCTGTCCATTGAAATTTTCAACGTTTCTTCTGCAAGTCCATCCGTGGAGCAATCACGCTACAAAACCTTTGCACAAATGTTCAATCAAATCCACTCATGCCAAGAAATTGCATTATTTCCCTTCGTCTTGAAGGTATAAGAAACTCCTCAATAACTGTTGGTTTCACATCCAGTGTGACCATTCGACCCTGTCCGATTGTATGGCCAAGGAAAGTGACTTGGGCTTTTCCAAATTCACTTTTGGCTAGGTTTATCACCAGACCCGCCTCCTGAAGTCGATCGAATAACTCCATCAGATGTTTTAAATGTTCTTTCCATGTCTGGCTGAAAATTACCAAATCGTTGATGCATACCACACAATTGGGTAATCCTGAAACAATTTTGTTAGTTAACGGTTGAAATGTGGCTGGTGCATTTTTCATGCCAAATGGCATAACTTTGAATTGGTATATACCGTCTGGAGTCACAAAATCTGAAATCTCCTTCGCCCTTTCGGATAAAGGTACCTGCCAGTAACCTTTAAGTAAACCCAGTTTGGAAATAAAAGCTCATTGTCCCACTTTCTCAATGTAATCCTGCAAACATGGGATAGGATAAGAGTCCATTCTTGTAACTGCATTAACCTTTCTATAGTCCACACACAACTGTTGGGTACTGGCTGGTTTAGGTACCATCACTATGAGTGAGCTCCATTGGCTGCAACCCACTTCAATTATGCCATTTTAAAGCACACTCTCAATCTCTTTGTTAACCTGTGCCAATTTTAAAGGGTTAAGTCTATATAGATGTTGTTTGATCGGAACAGCCTTTCCCACAGCTACATCATGTAGAGCCATTTTAGTACTTCCCAATTTATCTCCATAAACTTGCCCATGTGATATCAATAACTCTTTCAGGTCAGTCCGTTTTTCCTCTGGAAGGTAACTCAACAATTTATCCCAATTTTTAAGAACATCCTCATTTTCCAATTTAATTTGAGGTATGTCAAATTCACAGTCATTTGGATTTGGTTCGTCACTTTGAGTTAGAATCATCAAAACCTCTTCCTTTTTCTCTCCTTCCCTTTCAAAGTACCTTTTAAGCATATTCATATGACACACTTGGTGAATATTCCTTCTATCTGGTGTTTTTACCACATAATTCACCTCACTTAAATTTCTTTCAATCTGATAAGGTTCACAAAACTTTGCTTTTAAAGGTTCACCTACCACGGGTAACAATACTAAAACTTGATCTCCACAGGCAAAACTACGAACTTTGGATTTCTTGAACTCTACTCGTTTCATCACATGCTGTGCAACTTTTAAATGTTGTCTTGAAATTTACCTGCTCTATTTAATCGTTCCCAAAATTTGACACGTAATCCAATAATGTAATTTCCGATTTCTCAGACACCAATTTTTCCTTCATCAATTTAAGCGATCCACTTACCTCATGACCAAAAATTAGTTCAAAAGGACTAAATTTGGTGATTCATTAGGCGCATCCCTAATTGCAAATAGTATGAATGGAATTCCTTCATCCCAATCCTATGAATAATCTTGACAATAACGCCTCAACATTGTCTTTAATGTCTGATGCCACCTTTCTAATGCTCTCTGCGATTCTGGATGGTACGCAATTGATTTAAATTGTTTTATTCCTAAGCTATCCATAACTTCTTTGAATAACCTTGAGGTGAAATTTGATCCTTGATCCGATTGTATTTCTGTGGGTAGTCCATATCTAGTAAAGAATTTAAGTAACTCCTCCACAATCTTTTTATCTGTAATGTTACGTACTAGAATGGCATCTGGAAACTTAGTAGACACATCCATTATAGTCAAAAGATATTGAGTCCCACTTTTTTATTAGGAAGCGGTCATACGCAATCAATTAGGACCCTTCTAAAAGGTTCCTCAAATGCTGGAATGGATATTAAGGGTGCTGGTTTTATCACTGTTTGAGTTTTCCCTATCACTTGACATGTGTGACATGATTGGCAAAATTTAACAACAACTTTATGTAGTCCAGGCCAATAAAAATGTTTCTGGATTTTAGGTTGCGTTTTCCTTATTCCCAAATGACCTCCCACTGGTACCTCATGTGCAACTAGCAACACCTCCTTTCTATACCCTACCGGCAATACCACTTGATGAACTTCTGCCCACTTTTCATCCACCTGCAGATGTAAAGGTTTCCATTTTCTCATCAAGATACCACTGTTACGGTAATAACACTCTGGTATACACTCAGATTCCTCTTCCGTATATTCTTTCTGATACATCCGTTTTATGTCTACACTTTCTGTTGTAACTCCGCCAATTTTCCTGAGCTAAAAATATCCGCCTCTTCCTCCACCTGTTCTTGTTCTTTTTCAACCATCTGATCAAAAATTGTTTCTGATAATTGCACTTCAACTTCATCTTCACTCTTTGATTTCTCCTCTTGTCTTAACCTGTGACTTTGCGACCTTATTACTACTCAATCCGGAAAAATCCCAGGATATTCGTCCTTCAACATTTCAGTTGTCTGGGGCGAAATTCTCCGGTATCGGCGCAATGTCCGCCGACTGGCGCCCAAAACGGCGCAAATCAGTCGGGCATCGCGCCGCCCCAAAGGTGCGGAATGCTCCGCATCTTGGGGGGCCGAGCCCCAACCTTAAGGGGCTAGGCCTGCACCGGACGAATTTCCGCCCCGCCAGCTGGCGGAAAAGGCCTTTGGTGCCCCGCCAGCTGGCGCGGAAATGACATCTCCGGGCGGCGCATGGGCGGGAGCGTTAGCGGCCGCTGACGGCATTCTCGCACATGCGCAGTGGAGGGAGTCTCTTCCGCCTCCGCCATGGTGGAGACCGTGGCGAAGGCGGAAGGGAAAGAGTGCCCCCACGGCACAGGCCCGCCCGTGGATCGGTGGGCCCCGATCGCGGGCCAAGCCACCGATGGGGCACCCCCTGGGGCCAGATCGCCCCGCGCCCCCCCCAGGACCCCGGAACCCGCCCGCGCCACCTTGACCCGCTGGTAAGGTAGGTGGTTTAATCAACGCCGGGGGGGACAGGCATTTTAGAAGTGGGACTTCAGCCCATCCTGGCCGGAGAATCGCGGTGGGGGAGCCCGCCAACCGGCACGGCGCGATTCCCGCCCCCGCCGAATATCCGGAGCCGGAGAATTCGGCAACCGGCGGGGGCGGGATTCACGCCAGCCCTTACCAAGATTTTGTACAGCTGCATCATCACCTCATGGCTCTTAAATTCAATCCCTCTGTTAATGAACGCTAGCACACTACTAGCCTTCTTCATTGCTCTATCCACTTGAGTGGCAACTTTCAAAGATGTATGAACATAGGTCCCAAGATCTCTCTGCTCCTCCACATTGCCAAGAACCCTATCGTTAACCCTGTATTATCCGTAAGGTACTGCGTGTGACCGTCTCCACCCCCAAAAACTTCAGAGCCTCTGAAAGAGCCATTGTCCACAATACATTCCCTACTTAAACTGAAATACCACACCTGAAAAGCAACCACAATATGCTCACCCCTCACTGTCTTTATGTTCACTAAACCAATCCAATAGGTAGACTTTTATCCCCCTCGAGCCCCCAATTTGTTATGGGCCAGGGTTTAGAGAACCCCAAAGTGTAGCATGGATTACACCTGACCCACAACTTTTAATAGATTGTGGTATGGGGAGCACATGGTGCACTCCACAGAAATGGCACAGCAGAAATGGAAAAGTATTTTTTAAAGCAAAGCAGTGTTTATTCTATGAACTCAAGTTAACATTTTTAAAACATACAGTGAACATCTTAGCAACCATCAATTCAAATACAACCCCCAAAGAATACAACATTAAGTAATCCTTAATAACTTCCCAAATAACATCCAGAAGACAGAAGAAACACCTTTTAACAGAAGCACATCAGGTTTACATTCATTACTGAAAACATTTATAATTCTGAATTCACCAAATGATCAAGAGATAGTCTTTTCATGACAGAGAGATCAACAGTACACCTGCTCTGTCTGGCTTCAGCTCCAACACTGAAAACGAAACTAAAACACACCCTGCAGCAAACAGCCCAGAATGAAAGTAAAAAGCTGACATACAGCCCAGCTCCACCCACACTCTGACATCACCGATAAACATCCATTTCTTAAAGGTACATTTCTTAAACACCCATTTCTTAAAGGTACTCTCACATGACACTATTCAAAATAAGTTAGCTGCTTACCATTTTTAGTGATTTCTTTCCAGCATGTAGGTACAAATTGCTTTTATCACAGGGTAACAGTGAGGTAGGTCCATTTTAAAGGATTTTCCATGCTTGTTATGTCAAGTGAAATTAGTTTTTTATCTTACGCTGCAGGTATGTCACATTAACACTGACAGGCCTGCTTTAAGCAATGGGGCGTGCCAATTCTGGTGAGCTGTGATAGGTTATTTTAGGAAAATACACACCCAGTGTTGAAAGTTATCCAACAGGAGCTTTAATCAAGAATTTGCAATTGTGTTTCCCATGATTCTCCATGTATTAAAACTTTCTTATCGGCACTTGCAATGGCCTCCAAATGGGGAACGACTGAATTTTGCAGCGATGCAGTCTATCATTTACCAGCAAACCCACAGGATTATTCTTCAAGTGTGATCTTGGATAGTGAATGTCAGAATTCTGTTTGACCATGGAGGACATTACAGCCCAATTCTGTCCACGTTTGCAGCCCATCTATACATATGTGTGATGAATGTAGGAATTTTAGACATAAGGGCCGGGATTCTCCAACCCCCCTCCTATATCTTCAGACTCAATACACAATCTCCCGCTACTGTCCTTGATGGGACCTGCCCTCGCTCTAGTCATTCTCATATTTCTCACATATGTGTAAAAGGCCATGGGGTTTTCCTTGATCCTACCCGCCAAAGATTTTTCATGCCCTCTCTTAGCTCTCCTAATCCCTTTCTTCAGTTCCTTCCTGGCTACCTTGTATCCCTCCATCGCCATGTCTGAACCTTGTTTCCTTATCCTTACATAAGTCTCCTTCTTCCTCTTAACAAGACATTCAACCTCTCTTGTCTACCATGGTTCCCTCACTCGACCATCTCTTCCCTGCCTGACAGGGACATACATATCAAGGACACATAGTACCTGTTCCTTGAACAACTTCCACAGTTCACTTGTGTCCTTCCCTGACAGCCTATGTTCCCAACTTATGCACTTCAATTCTTGTCTGACAACATCGTATTTACCCTTCCCCCAATTGTAAACTTTGCCCTGTTGCACGCACCTATCCCTCTCCATTACTAAAGGGAAAGTCACAGAATTGTGGTCACTATCTCCAAAATGCTCCCCCACTAACAAATCTATCACTTGCCCTGGTTCATTACCAAGTATCAAATCCAATATGGCCTCCCCTCTGGTCGGACAATCTACATACTGTGTTAGAAAAGCTTCCTGGACACACTGCACAAACACCACCCCATCCAAACTATTTGATCTAAAGAGTTTCCACTCAATGTTTGGGAAGTTAAAAAATAATGGGCGGGATTCTCCCATCTGAAGGCTGAGTGTTGACGCCTTCGTAAAAACTGGAGAGTTTAACAACGGCGCCATCGAACCGCTATGTGTTGTGATCCTCTGCCCTACAGAGGGCAGGCATGGCACTTGAGCGACCCACGCCGCTCCAGCTGCTGATACTGGCGTCAAATGGGCGCCACGGGTCTGTGCATGCGCACTGCGACTGGTGCGAATGCACGCATGCACGGTAGCTTCCTTCTCCACGCTGGCCCCGACGCAACATGGCGTAGGGCTACAGGGGCCGGCGCAGAGCAAAAGAGGCCCCCACCATGAGAGGCCAGCCCGCCAATCGGTAGGCCCCGATCGTGGGCCAGGCCACAGTGGAGGCCCCCTCCGGGTCGGACCCCCCTCCCCCCCCACCCCCCACCCCCCTCCCCACCAGGCCGCCCCCGACAGGATGGATGCTGAGGTCCCGCCGGGTAAGACCCGATGTGAACGGCGCCGGTGGGACTTAGGCTTTTTTGGGTGGCCACTCGGCTCATCCCGGGTGGAGAATCACCGTGGGGACCGCGTAGAGTGTCCCCCGACTGGCGCCGCGCCGACTGCGCCAGCACCGATTCTCCGATCATCGTAGAATCGGTGGACCGCCGTCGGCGCGGCGTCGCGCGAATCGCGCCCGGCCCGGCAATTCTCCAACCCGGCGTGGCCTGAGAGAATCCCGGCCAATAATTTTTTAATATACCATATCCCTATTTTGCGCGAAATCACTCCTGGAGTGAGGTGTCCTTTTCTCACAGCCTTACAAAATTAGAATAAAATATTAGGGTTTCCGTCCAGTACCCTAGGCACTGTTGGGGCCTTGTCTGAGATTGTGCATTCAAGAGTCGTAATTCTGGATGCCTTTTCCCACTCTCTAACTCAGAGGCTCTGACAGCAATTAGAGAGCTCCTATCAGTGTTTCTGCTTAAAACAGCTAACTCTGCTCATATCAACTTGAACCTCGGATTTTCTGCTTTGTATGGTTCAATAACGCACCAGAGAAGACATTGGGGATGCATTGATTTTGCTTTTCATTTTTCAAAATATGTAGTTGAATTTCCAATATAAAAGGCGTATTGAAGATTTATGCTTGTGGTATAAAATGCTACAAAGAAATACTAGTGATGGAGGAATGAATTTCTTTGATCACAGGGTAACAATGCGATAGGTCCACCTGGAAGGGTTTCCTATACTTATTATTTCTCGCGAAATTGTAACAGTTTTCATGTTGAATGTTCGTACAAAGTTTTGCTCGGAATTCCAAAGAAGGGAAATCTTTACAAATGGGTTTACTATGTGGCCACAAATAGCCACCAGAGGATTTGAAACTCTTTTATTGTTCAATCTAATATGTGCAACAAACCTGTCTGCAATACGTTCCTTGGTACTGCAGCATCCTCACAGAATCACAGAATAATACAGCACAAAAGAGGCCATTCGGCCCATCAAGTCTGCACCGACGAATGAAAAACACCTGACCTGCCTATCGAATCCCATTTGTCAGCACTTGGCCCACAGCCTTGAATGTTATGACGTGCCAAGTGCTCATCCAGGTACTTTTTAAAGTATTAGAGGCAACCTTCCTCTACCACCCTCCCAGGCAGCGTATTCCAGACCGTCACCACCTCTGGGTAAAAAAGCCTTTCCTCAAATCCCTAAACGTCCTGCCCTTGACCTTCAACTTGTGTCCCCTCGTAACCGACCCTTCAATTAAGGGGAAGAGCTGCTCCCTATCCACCCCTCATAATGCTGAGTGGACACTTGAAGATAATTATTAATTAGAAAACATATGTGTTTTCTGCCAAAATGTCAAATATTCTCTGCACAAATGCATTCATGACAGCAGACAGAAAATACTAGAAATTGTAAATATACACCAAGGAGAGTAGCCTAGCAACAAGGATGAGCTTTCTTTTTCAGAATGTGGAGTGGGAATGGAGAACTAATATGGAAATGGCAAATGAATAAGGGAGTGGTGAAAAGAAAAGACATTATATTTTTGGAATTATCGAGTTTCTAAGTAGTTCAACATTTCAAAAAGTAAAGCAAGGCCAAATATACATGGTCCTTCCATCATATTACTGTTATAATTCCGGTGGGAGTGTAGTAAAAGTGCGATAGATTAAACCCTGACCTGGATATGCCAGACTTTTCTCCAGCGTTTGTGCTCGGATCTGCTGCTGAAGTCCTCATAAATCCTGTTACATCCAAACACAACTATTCTGCTGCTCTCCTGTCTGCCTGGCCTTCCCTTTTACATGTTCAATAAAATTGAGAACATACAAAACTCTACTGCCTTTATCCTAGATTGCACAAAGTCGTCCTGTAGTGCTTGGCCTCCATTAGCTCCCAGTCCACCAATTAAAACAAATAAAATCTCTCTTCCTTGTGTTCAAATCTGACCATGTCCTCACTCCTTCCCTATCTGCTTTCTCTCCTCCAGCCCTGCAATTCTCCAAGAGCTCCATATTCCTGGAATGGCCATGTATTTCTGCCCTGTGAAGTGCGGAAATTGAAATAATTCAATATTAAGATAAAATTAGCGCTGCTGTCTCACAATGCCAGGGACCTGGCATCGATTCCAAACTCAGGTGATTGTGTGGAGATTGCATGTTCTCCCTGTGTCTGTGTGTGTTTCCTATGGATGCTCCAGTTTCCTCCCACAGTCCAAAGATGTGCAGGTTAGTTGGATTGGCCACGCTAAACTGCCCCTCAGTGTCCTGATGTTGGGTGGGGTTATGGGGTTAGAACGGGTGATTAGGCCTAGGCAGGGTGCTTTTTCAAAGGGTTGGTGCAGATTCGAGAGGCCAAATGGCCTCCTTCTGCACTGTAGGGATTCTATGATTCTGCGGTGAACATTAATCGCTTTGAAATAGGCAAATGTAGTAATGAGAATTAACAGCTTTTAAAGTAGATGAGTACTTATCAGAGCTGTTTTTCATTATGATGGGAAATATAGCCAACACAATGGCATGATGGTGTGAGGACCCAACAATTACAAATAACCTTCACAGGATGGATCAATAAAAGTGTGATGAGAAGCATAGACTTGAAGGATTTGATCACAGACTTGAGCCATTCTCCCAGTGAGGCAACAGGGAACATCTACACCCTGTATAATTCTGCTAATTTGGTGAAATTTAGGGCAGAATTCTTCATATGTGATGTTCTCCCACCGGAGCTGAATTGCACATGATTTGCACTCATGCTGGGAGCGCAAATCAGGAAGTGGTCCCAATGCGTGGCCATACAGGGGCTGGTTTAGCACAGGGCTAAATAACTGGCTTTTAAAGCAGGCCAAGGCAGACCAGCAGCGCGGTTTCAATTCCCATACCAGCCTCCCCGAACAGACGCCGGAATGTGGCGACTAGGGGCTTTTCACAGTAACTTCATTTGAAGCCTACTTGTGACAATAAGCAATTTTCATTTTTCAAATGTTTGCATGGCATGGATTGTGAGGGATTCCCTAGGGAATATCACCATCGGACCATCATTTTGAGCAGGTGACCCAATAGTGAGGTCCCATAGCTAAGCCCCCCCTCCCTGTAGACAAATCAGCTACCCCCCCCCCCCCCCCCCCCCCGCTGCAGTGCAATTCAGCCCTCCCCCCAAGGTTTTCTGGGTCACCCCCTGCCCCCTCCCCCAGTGCAGGGATGACCCGATTCCCCCCACCACCAGAGATCCCCTAAATAAGGAAACCACCCCCAGAGACCCCCTAATTAAAGAAACCCACCAGAGACCCCCAGAAGAGAGACCAATGTCTGGAAGTCTCCTAGGAGAGAAACCCATGTCAGGAAGCTAGAGCAGTCCAGACTGAGCCATTAAAGAAAATCACTGCTTTAAAATTCACCTGAGCAATGCACCTCCTGGCTCAAGCAAAGGAAACAATATCTGTCAATTCTTGGAAAAATAAAACCAGTCAACTGGGTTTAAACCCCCTCAGATTTTGATTTGTACGTCTTTCATTCATTTCTCTTTGATATTGACTTTACCAGATTGTGGCTGACAGCTTCCACACATACCCAGCTGTCAGCATTGTTCCATTCAACTCCCTTCACAGTTAAGTCGGCAGCTGTGAAACTGACTACAATGTTTATAAAGATAAAGCTTTGATTGACAGTTCATTGATCACATCAAAGAGAGTTAAGTGCTATCTATTAATTTCCCTTCATGCTTGAGTGACTTTGAAGTAGTGAGCAGTGAAACTAACAGAAAACACTGGGGGGCTTCCAGACAGGGGTCTCTCTTCTGGGTGGCTTTCAGACAGGTGTCCCTTTTCTGAGTGGGCTCTGCTGGGAGGTTCTTTAATTTTGGGGTCTCTTGAGGGGGTCTCTTTATTTAGGGGGCTCTGAGGGGTTCTCTTTAATTAGGGGTCTCTGGGGAGTCTGATCATTCACTGTGATGTAAGCTCTGGTGCTCCTCAGCCTATGCCAAAGTCTGAGTCCTGTCTTTCTGCTGACAGCACGCTCACACCCCCTGCACGGGGTCGGCATACAGGCTCTTGCTGTAGAACCACTGTGCTCAAGGGGCAGGTTGTGGAGGGAGCGACGGGCAGATGGGGGTGGGAGTGTGCGCAGGCCCACTGTGAAGATTAATGTGACAAAGGCTTCACATCTATCAGGTATAACATGTTTTAATAGAGAACATTCAAAACTCCCATTGTCCCTAGCTAAAGATGGTGCCCCCCCCCAACCCTTCAGTGCCCCCCAATGCACACTCAGTGATCCTCCATCGTCTTCCATGCTCTATTGCCATGTCGCGACATGGGCGCAATGCTCTACTGCCACGTCGCAACATATGGCACCTGGGACTTTTTGGCTGGCTATTTCTAAAGTTTTCGCTCCTGAGTCAGATTTCACACTGTACTGTGGATGGTTGTGCTATCCTGACCGAGTTAAATGGCCACTAATGGTGGCTGCAAATCGATGGGCACCATCAACACACCTTGCAATTACATTACAGCAGCTTTACACGAGAGTAACAACCCAAGCTGTTTCAAGGTAATGTAATAAGTCAAAATGGATGCTGGCAGAAAGAAGGAGATAATAGGACAGAGGTGGGTTTTAAGGAGAATTTTAAAGGAGGAGGAAGAGGTGGAGAGTTTTTGGTAGGGAATTAGAGAAGATGGGGCCTAAATTCCTGAAGGCACAGCCACATTAAGTTTTCAGCCACATGAAAGTTTTGACATAAATCTCTTCTATTAGTCCATAATGTCAGGATGTATCAATTTTCTGCACAATATTAATGTTTTATTTTAAGTTAGTAAATAAACTGTAATAGATGTGAGATTTACATGATCATTTTATTGAATTAAAAATCCTTTTGAGGTATTAAACAAGCTAAATTAGCAATCATACATATGAACATTCAAATTACGACCAGGAGGAGCCTCGTTAGCCCCTTGAGCTTGCTTTGCCATTCAATAAGATCATGGCTGATCTGATTGTAACTTAGAACTCACTTTTGCTCTGCTGATTCCCTTGTATCAATTGAGGTAATATAAACAAAACACGCAGAATGGATCTGGGTGAAGGAGGGCTGGGGGGGGGGGGGGGGGGGTGGTCCTGAGAAGGTGGGTGGTAACATTTAGGTGAGATGATTGTCATATTTCTCCCATTTGTTGATTCTACATGAAGATACGATGTGTAAAGCATTAACCTGTGTTTTCTGTTTATAGATACCGATTTGTCTGCTGGGCTTTTTTTTCTGTTTGATGTCATGGCGACACGGTGGCACAGCGATTAGCACTGCTGCCTCACAGTGCCAGGAACCCGGGTGCAATTCCAGCCTCGGGTGACTGTCTGTGTGGAGTTTGCACTTTCTCCCCATGTGTGCGTGGGTTTCCTCCGGGTGCTCCGGTTTCCTCCCACAGTCGAAAGATGTGCAGGTTAGGTGGATTGGCCATGCTAAATTGCCCCTTAGGGTCCAAAAGGTTAAGGTGGGGTTACAGGGATAGTTTTGAGGGGGGGGGGGGGGCCTAGGTGGGGTGCTCTTTCAGAGGGTCAGTGCAGACCTGATGGGCCAAACAGCCTCCTTCTGCACTGTAGGAATTCTATGATGTCAGTTTTCCAATATTTATAGAGCTGTTTTCTTTTTTCTTTTTATATCAACTCTGCACATGCCTGCATATTAAATGGAGCAGTCATCAAAGCCATCAGTTACAAGGCTGCTGGGTATAAGCAAATACTGCCAAATTGAATATTCTTTTCCAATACAAACTGTTAATGTCACCGCCACAAAGGTATGTTAGCCTTGGGACTAAGAATACAACAAAAAGCGATTTTCTTCCAAGTGCTCAATTGCACGCTGGCTTAGATCTAATACCTCTGGACAATTTATCGGGAATTTTGGCTTAAAAAGTCCACCAAAACCCAGCCAAAGGCGAAAGGCACACAAAAGGAATATGACTGGAAATAATAATAACAAATCAAGGGGCGGCGAGTTGTTAGGAGCAGCAGCGAGGGAAAAGCGCAGGAGCGGCGGGCACGCAGGCGGGCGGCTCCACAAAGCGGGACGGATGTTCAGGCGAATCTGGAACGGGAAAAGCTGGGGAACCGAACAGCGGAGCAGGAACAGGACACGGCGACCATCCCCCGCCCCCCTCCCCAACCCCCCCACCCCCATTCTTAGTCCCGAGGCTAACATACCTTCGTGGCGGTGACATTAACATTTTGTATTGGGAAGAGTGGAGAAGCGTGCTGAAAAGGGAGCTAAACGCCATAAAGGAGGCGATCAGGACGGAGCTCCACACGATGATGAAAGAGGTGCTGTCGGAGACGACAGACAAAATGCAGCGAACCATCGAAAGCCTGGGAAGGAAGGTGGAGGTGCAGGAGAAAACAATCCTGGAGTTGGAGACGGCTGCCTCGGACCACAGCGACAGGATCGGAGCTCTGGAAACCGAGGTGAGAAGGTTTGTGACGGCCCAGTGGAGCCTAAGAGGGAAAGTGGAGGACCAGGAAAACATGTCCAGGCGGCAGAACGTCAGAAAAGTGGGTCTGCCAGAGGGGGTAGAGGGCAGAGACCCAACAGGCTACATTGCCCAAATGCTGGGCAGGCTAGTGGGAAGGGAAGGATTTCCAAACCGCCCAGAAATGGACAGGGCGCACAGGGCGCTTCAACCCAAGCCCAAAGCTGGGGAGCAGCCTAGAGCGATTATCGCAAAGCTGCACCGGTTCCAGGACCGGGAGAAAATCCTAAGGTGGGCCCGGCAGACAAAATCGTGCACATGGGAAGGGAAGAATATAAGGGTGGACCAGGACATTGGGGCGGACCTGGCGAAAAGAAGGGCTGAGTTCAATAGAGCAAAATCAGCACTCTACAAAAGTGGGAAGCGATTTGGGATGTTATTCCCGGCCAGACTCTGGGGAATATTCAAGGGAAAGAAACTGTATTTCAAAACCCAGCGGAGGCTGATCCATTCATTGAATAAAACAATTTGGGGGAGAAACAGCCGCAACAGTAATGAGAGCCGTTACTGGTGGAAAAGAAAAGAAGAATCGGGACAAAGTGAGGAGGACAGACCGCAAACAGAGACAATAACAGCAGGAACTGGACACATTTGTTTTGTGTTCTGCGCGGGACTGTGCTGCCTCATTTCCGAGCTCGTTTCTTCTCTCAATGCGATGGAGGGGAGCGGAGCAAGGGAAGTGAGGGACAGAAGAGCGAACAGGAGGGCGAGGCAAGGGCTGGTAGGTGGAAGGTAAAGCAGGGCCAGAGCTGGGAAAGTACTGGGAGGGGAGCCACCGTGCTAGCGAGGAGGGTCAACACGGGAGGGCAGGAAGAAAGGAGGGCCGCGGCGCACCTCTCAGGGGAGAGGGAGCACCTAGCACAAAGGGGGGGGGCAGAAGGCGGGGAAGAACACAGGCGGGGGGCAAAGGGACAGGGGGAGGAGAGGGGTCGGGGGAGCGCAGAACAAAAGAGAAGCAAAGAGGAGGTTGAGGTAGAGAAACAGAATGGACGCAGGCTTCGACAGGCATCGAGCATGGAGTGTGTGGTAAACCACTGTAGTATATAATATATGTATTGTGGTAAACGGCTACTGTATTGCATGTAATGCGGTAAACCATTGCCCAATGGTGCTGCCTCCCCTTGGGCTCGGTATAAAGGTGGCTGGTCTCCGCCTTCGACCCAGTTCAGGATCAGAGGCCAGGAGGCTTTCTGTTTAGTTTATTAAAGCCTCAGCTACGTTCACTACTCGTCCTGTGGTCATTGATGGCACATCAGAGAGGATCCAAGATGGTGCCGCAAACAGCCACTTGGGAGGGTGATCCCGCAGGACCGGGCGGAGGGGGTGGGGGGGGGGGGCTCAGAAACTCCCCACCAGGATTGTTACCTGGAATATAAGGGTACTCATAGGGCCAGTGAAAAGATCCAGAGTATTTGCCCACCTAAGAAGACGACACAGAGTTCATAGAGAAGACCATGGCGGATATCGCCGACATTGACACACACCGACTGATTATGGGTGCCGACTTTAACTGCATGCGGGTTTTACTGATTGACCATTCAAACATAAGAGCAGGGAAAATGACTGACATTGCTAGGGAACTATGTGCCTTCATGGAGCAGGTGGCGTCGGTGGACCCATGGAGGTTCCTGCACCCGGGAGAGAAGGAATTTTCATACTTCTCACAAGTACACAAGGTATACACCCTTATCGACTTCTTTGCAGTGGGGAAATCGGTGCTTCCAGGGATCACGGGAACGGAGTACTCCGCGATCGTTATCTCTGACCACGCTCCACATTACATGGGTGTGAGATTGGAGACAGGCCGTGCCCAGCGCCCCACGTGGAGGCTGGACATGGACCTCCTGGCCGACAAGGCCTTCTGCCAAAAAACATCACGGGCCATAGGCGACTACGTTAGTAACAACCAAAGCCGGGAGGTCTCACCCTCCACGTTCTGGGAGGCACTGAAGGCCGTTCTGGGAGGCACTGAAGGCCGTGATTAGAGGAGAGATCATAGCCTACAAGGCAAGCAGAGATAGGGAAGAGAGGGTGGCCAGACAACAACTGGTGGACTCCATTCTGGAAGTCGACAGAAAATACTCCGAGGCCCCGACCGTAGAGCTGCTGGTGGAGAGAAAAAAGCTGCAAATGGACTTTAACATGCTATCCACCAGGAAAGCAGTGTACCAACTCCGCCAGACACGGGGGACCTTCTAAGAACATGGAGACTAGGCTGGCCACCGATTGGCTCATCAGCTGGGAAAGCAGGCAGCCACGAGGGAATTAGCGCAGCTAAAGGATAGCAGAGGCAGACTGGTAACAGAACCAAAGGAGGTCAATCGGGCATTTGTGACCTGATGCACGATCAATTGCACAAAGACGCAGATTGGGTACAACTGTGGCTTTAATACAGTCAGATGCGTGGTCTCCTGCTGCAGCTGGCGAAATGGCAGGGCACTGGAGGTCATGCATATTTATACAGTTCTGAGTGGGCTGAGCCAGCCGGCAGGGGCTACCGGCAAACCTGTAGTGCAGGTCCTACCTTACATCTCCTATTACAGTGATTCGCCACATTCACCCCTGTTAAAAATGAGTCCGGCAGGGGTGACGTGAAACTATATACAATTAGTGCAATGATGTACAGTGGTAAGAAAAAAATAAAAAGTCTATGTTGACGGTCCGGGGTCCGTCAAAGGTTCAGCTGGTCCGGTGCTTTGGTGCTTAGTTGGGAGCGGCGTAACGTTGGCGGCGAAGTTGGTGCTGGCGGTGGTGGAGGTGGCACCGATGGCAGCGATGGTGGTGCTGTGGCTGGCCAGTCATCGGGGAACTCCGGGAGCATGTAGAAGTCCTCTTCGTCCTCTTGTGCGGAAAAGGGGAGGGGGGGGTGGTCTGGTGGGGTCAATATTGGCGGCGCGGTTGGGGGGGGGGGCGCATGGGTGGGTGGGGGGTGTTGGGGTGGAACCTGACGGTGCCAGGTCCCTGAGTGAGACAGTATCTTGGCGGCCGTCGGGGAACTCAACGTAGGCATATTGCGTGGAGCAGGTGAACCCTGTCCACCAAGGGGTCCGCCTTGTGGAGTCGGACGTGCCTACGGAGAAGGACCATCCTGGAGCTGCGAGCCAAGTCGGGAGCGACACCCCGGATGTGGACATCCTGGAGAAGGTAAAAACACGTTCGTGGGGTGTGTTATTAGTGGCGGTGAACAATAGTCACCGGATGGAGTGCAGAGCATCAGGGAGAGGCTGGGAGGTTCCTGGACCGTAGGGCCAGCTGAACGGCCCTCCAAACCGTCCCATTCTCCCATTCTACTTCCCGTCTCCCGGGGGGTTGTAGATGATCGTCCTGCTGGAGGCTATACCCCTGCTGAGCAGGAACTGACGCAGCTCATGGCTCATGAATGAGGATCCCCTGTCACGGTGGATGTCGGCGCGGAAACCGAACAGAGCGAAGATGGTGCTGAGGGCCTTGATGATGGTGGCAGACGTCATATCAGGGCATGGGATGGCGAAGGGGAATCTGGAGTACTCATCGACCACACTGAGAATGTATGTGTTACGGTCAGTGGAGATGAGGGGCCCTTTGAAATCCACGCTGAGGCGTTCAAAGGGCCGGGAGGCCTTTACCAGGCGCGCACGGTCTGGCCGGTAGAAGTACGTCTTGCACTCCGCACAGACCTGGCAGTCCCTGGTGACTGTGCGTACTTCCTTGACGGAGTAGGGCAAATTGCGAGCTGTGACCAGATGGTACAATCGAGTGACCCCTGGGTGACAAAGGATGTCGTGTAGGGCACGGAGTTGGTCCACTTGTCCGCTGGCACATGTACCTCGGGAGAGGGCGTCTGGGGGCTCGTTGAGTTTACCAGTGTGATACAAAATCTCGTAATTATAGGTGGAAAGCTCGATTCTCCACTGCAAGATTTTATAATTTTTGATCTTGCCCTGCTGTATGTTATTGAACATGAAGGCTACCGACTGTTGGTCCGTAAGGAGAGTGAATCGCTTACCGGCCAGGTAATGCCTCCAATGCCGCACAGCTTCAATGATAGCTTGAGCCTCCTTCTCGACGGATGAGTGTCGAATTTCAGAGGCATGAAGGGTGCGGTAAAAGAATGCCACGGGTCTGCCTGCCTGGTTTAGAGTGGCGGTAAGGGCGATGTCTGAAGCCTCGCTTTCTACTTGGAAAGGCAGTGACTCGTCCACTGCACGCATACCGGCCTTGGCGATGTCTGCTCTGATGCGAGCGAAAGCATGTTATGCCTCGGCCGCGAGGGGGAATTGGGTGGACTGAATGAGTGGGCGGATCTTGTCCGCATAGTTTGGGACCCACTGGGCATAGTAGGAAAAGAACCCCAGGCAGCGTTTCAGGGCCTTGGGGCAGTGGGGGAGGGGAAGTTCCATGAGGGGGCGCATGCGGTCGGGGGCGGGCCCGAGAGGTCCGTTGTGGACTATATAGCCGAGAATGGCTAACCGGGTCTGGCTGAACACACACTTCTCTTTGTATAGGTCAGGTTGAGAAGAGTGGCAGTGCGGAGGAATTTATCGAGGTTGGCATCGTGGTCCTGCTGGTTGTGGTGAACCATTGCAATAGGAGATGTAAGGTTGGACCTGCACTGCAGGTTCGCCGGTAGCTCCTGCCGGCTGGCTCCGCCCACGGAGAACTGTATAAATATGCATGACCTCCAGTGCCCGTTGCCACTGATGTCGAAAGGGACCCTAAGGAAGTGGTAGATGCGACCGTCCGCCTCGAAGGCAGTGTATGGCCGATCCAACTTCCGGATGGGGAGCTGGTGGTAGGCGGATTTCAGGTCAATTGTTGAGAAGACCCGGTACTGCGCAATCTGATTGAGCATATCAGATATGCGTGGGAGGGGGTACGCGTCGAGCTGCGTGTACCGATTGATGGTCTGGCTGTAGTCCACGACCATCCTGTGTTTCTCCCCAGTTTTATCCACTACCACTTGGGCTCTCCAGGGGCTTTTGCTGGTCTCGATAATACCATCCTTAAGCAGCCGCTGGACTTCAGACCTAATGAATGTGGTGTTCGGTGTTCTGAGGTACAGATGAACCAACATGGTTGTATTTGGTACAACGCTGTTTTATTTCAACTTGTTATTTACAGTTCTGTCCTGGTACTCAGCACGTGGTGACTCTCTGAGTGTGTTGTTAATCAGGTCCTGTCCTTGTCCTGGTCTCCAGATCTACTGGCCACCAGGTGTCGTGTTTCTTCTCTTATACTGTCTCTGTCCTTGTCTGATATTAGCTGTCGTGTTATGTGTGCTGATTTGTCTGTTGGTCTGTCTATCATGATGTGTGTGTTTGAATATCATGACAATGAAGGTCTTGTCCTGGGTGCTGTACCGTCTGCTCCTGGTGGCAACGGGCCTGCAATCCGCAGTTAGATTGGCAAAAAGGGAGGGGGGATCGACCTTGAGGGTCGCGAGGCCACCACGGTAAGGGGGGGGTAAGGGCCTGCCCAATTTGAGGGTGAGGCTCTGGAGGTTGCACTGGAAGTCCAGGCCCAACAGGAGTGCAGTGCAGAGATTAGGAAGGACATAGAGGCGGAAGTTACTAAATTCTATGCCCTGGACAGTGAGGGTGACTGTACAGAAGCCTCGGATCGGGACGGAGTGGGATCCGGAGGCTAGGGAGATCCTTTGATTGGCAGGATGGACCGCAAGGGAGCAGCGCCTTACCTTATCTGGGTGTATGAAGCTCTCGGTGCTCTCGGAGTCCAGCACGCACGAGGTAGCTTGGCCGTTGATTTTCACCGTCGTCGACGTGGTGTCCAGGTTGTGTGGGCGGGATTGGTCCAGCGTCATCGAAGCGAGCTGCGGGTAGCCCTCGGATGCTTCGGTTGGCGAGCGTGCGCGGTTCCGATCTCGGTATGTCCGGAGACCCTGTGGTGGACAAGATGGCGGCGCCCATGGTGCGCACATTGAGGGGTCGGGACATTGGTCGCACATGGCCCCGGGAGGAGAAGATGGCGGCTCCCATTGTGCATCTGGCGTGGGGGAGGGGGCGATAGCGGGCACGATCGCAGCGACTGCGCGGGCCTGGCACACAGCCACGATGTGGCCCTTTTTACTGCAGGATTTACAAACAGCAGTGCGGGCTGGGCAGTTTTGGCGGGGGTGCTTTTGCTGACCTCAGAAGTAGCAGCGGGGACCCCTGGGATGCACGGATCTGCATGCGGCGCAGGCGTATTGGGAAGGCAGTGCCCCAGCTGAGGAGGTCGTCAGAGGGGTCCAGGAGAGGGAGGAAGGGATAGAAATGTGGGCAGCGTGGCGGGAGGGGTAAGATTGCACATTACGGGATGCGACCATCATGGACAGCGCCAAGGTTTATGTCTCCACCAGTTCGAGCGTGGCCCCTTCCAGTAATCGTTCTTGGATGCGGTCCGACGCAATCCCCGTCACGAAGGCATCGCGCATGAGGAGATTCGCGTGTTCGGCGGCCGTGACGGCCTGACAGTCACAATCCCGGACGAGTGGAATTAGGGCCTGCCAGAAGTCTTCGATGGACTCACCAGGTAGTTGCGAGCGGGTGGCGAGTACATGCCTGGCGAAGAGCGTGTTCGCCTTCTGCACGTAGTGTTCTTTAAGGAGTTCCATTGCTTTTGTGTAATTCATGGCGTCTTGGATCAACGGGAACACGCTGGTGCTCAGTCTGGAGTACAGGACGTTTATCTTCTGAGCCTCCGTTGGCGCGGGGTCCACCGCGTTGATGTAAGCCTCAAAACATGCTAGTCAGTGAGTAAAGTCTTTCCTGGCATCGGGCAAGTGCGGATCCAGCTGCAGGCGATCGGGCTGAATTCTAATATCCATTCTGTGGAAAAATCTGACTGTAATAAATTGATGCGCAATCAATTGCACAAAGACGCAGATTGGGTACAACTGTGGCTTTATTACAGTCAGATGCGTGGCCTCCTGCTGCAGCTGGCGAAATGGCAGGGCACTGGAGGTCATGCATATTTACACAGTTCTTAGTGGGCGGAGCAGGGAATTTGACCAGGGAAATTAAGGAGTTGGAACCTGAGATAGAGTAGGAAAAAGCTAGCATCATTGACACTTCATTGCTGTTCAATAGATTTTTACCCAAATTCAAATTTTTTAAAATCATATGAACCTTTTTCAATGCTGTAGATACTGTTCTTGACAGACCGGAACCGTTCAGCTCCTAACAGCCACCTAGCCAAACAAAACTTTCCGGATGTTAGAAGTTAAACTCTCTATGAGATCCTTAATTATATAAATGCAGCAAATTGACAATGCACCCAATTAACAATGGCTGTGAAGATTTCTGCGAACCAAACATTTTGCAATTTTTCAGCTGGCGCATTCGATGTTGTCTGAAGCATTAATGGGCAGCAACACATCCATGGAGAAAACTATTGAGCGCAACAAATGATGGATGAAGGCAAAATATGGCCCCTTTTTCACAACAGTAGTTGCCATATTCAGGTAGGTTTTTAAAGGTCCAAATCGTTCAGCAAGTGAGTGGGTTCATGAATCGATGAATGGGTGAATGATGACCGAGTGAGTGGGTGAGTGATTTGATAGTTCGCGGGGGATAAGCAGGCCGGATATAGTTAGGTGAAAGAAGGTTGTCAGGTTGCGGGGTAACTTGGTCACGTTGTGGGGTATTCGGGTTGGGTGGCGGGTTTAGGCAGGTGATGGGGTTCATGAAGTCGAGTCGGTGTGGTGAGTGGAGGTGTTGGTCATGCTGCTTGGTATAGTTACAATGACTGATCATGGAATAAGGCCAGGTATACCTAACTAACATTTCCAGGGTAAGTATGCAGGTAAGTCCCAGGCATCTGGCCCAAGCCTCTAACCTGAGCCTCTAACCTGAGCTCAGTGACAGAAAATATCGCAGAGGGCAGCAGAAATCAACCCTTTGGAAGTTTAAACTTCCCAGGCAATTTAAGTGCATGTGTGCATGCCAGAACCTTTGAAGGGTCCTAACATGCATCTTCCATCTTACATCCAATCTCCGGCAATCCAGATACTGGAAGATTTGGGCCATTGTACCAAGGATCTACCTTTGGGGATATAAATGAATGAGCAGCAGTGACTGCAGTTCAGAGGTTATTCATTGGCTGTGAATTAAATTGCGATGACCTGAGGTTATGAAACGTCTATGTATATAAATACATGCATGTTCTTTTCACTTCCTTTCCTGTTTTTATTGGCTTGTAATCATTTTATTTTTTGTTCTCTTCCTCTCTGATTCTTCTATTTCCCTTTGCTGTTTGCCTCCCTCCTACTTTCTTGCCCATGATGTTCCAAGGTACACTTGTATTTGTCTTCTCTCGTCAGATCTTGGTCTCATTTTCTTTTTGCATTTGGCTTTTGACTCTTGAACGATTTCTTCATTTCTCTGGGTTGTTTCTCAATCACAACACCTACCTCTACATCTTAGTACTTTTTTCCAATCTCTTTTTTTCCTTCAGAAGTGATATGAGTCTTTCCTGGGACAATTCTCTGGAGAAATTTCTACCCCAGTTTTACCATTCTGCAACAAAAATAATATCAGCTGCTTTCTACTGATAGCAATGGTCCCCATACAAGGTCACCACATTTGCTATCCCCCATCTGCACTGTTGGAACTATCTTGACAAAAGCTTCAATTTGTTGAACTCTGGGTGGGTTACCTCCAAATTGTTATTCCCCCGGTTGAGGAGGGATGAACCAGCTCTCGTTCTTTAATCAACCCCCTTGGTAGGTTGCAACAAATTACTTTAAAAGGATCCCTTCCCTTGCAGAAAACTTTTCGCAGTCCCAATATATATATGTTTTTAAAGGAAGCTTTCTTGAGTTCAGTAAAGAGTGAGTTTATTAACTAATTAACGCAAGGACAATAATACAACACACACACATACATTCACATGGATTAGAAATGAGTGAGTCCAAAAATAAGACAAAAAAGATACATGAATCAGTGTTTGGCTTTTCCATGAAGAGTAGATGGTGAAACTTGTAGCCGTTTGAGATTCGTGACTCCTGTAGCGCTGACATCAGTGGTTGAGTGGTTGGTTTCAAGATTTCAGGGTCCTGCAGTTTAGGTGAGAAGTTGTCCTGCTTCCTTTTCAGATGCGGCTTTGCTGACTTGTTTTGCTTCAGCAACCGGAGAGAGAGAGACTTGTATTTTTTCCTGTCAGAGTAGGGTCGGGGAGACTCTGCTGTCTTTCTGTTCCTGCTCACACACTTTGACACACCTAGCACTCATCCACACTGACAAGGTTTTTCAGCTGGCTTTTTATCCCAGTCTCCTGTATACTCCTGCAAGGTGAAAATCCACAAAAGGATATAACTTACAAGATATAAATCCTGCTGAGATGATAATCAGCTTCCATTATCTCCACAGGAGATTGCAGTTCATGTTTGCATGGCTTCTCCTTTCAAATGTCTGTCTGAGACAAGTTGTGACATTCCATTTTCTCTCTCTTAGTATCACTCACACCAGAGCAATTCAGACAATGACTGAGTTTACATTATCTAAATCTACATCCTCAACCATCTTTGGCTTGCTTATCAATTTAAAAAATATATATTTACAAGTTCAATATGTATGTACGTAATTCAGAGGATTTTCTCAATCTTGACACTTCCCTTCTTCACTTGAATGAAAAAAATCCATCCTCATTTCATTGGAAAAGGAAAAAATATTATAGAACATCAAACACTCTCACATATTCACATATTCATTCATTCTCCTAGCATTGGTCAAAATTATCTTTTCAGTTCTAACTGGCCTTTTTTAAGTTTTAGAGAGGGCACCTGCAATCACAGTTGATTTCCCAGGAATGGAGGTGATTTTTTAAAGTGACACTTTTGGAGGGACATATTCCAACTAATATCCTCATATTCTGTGTCTTAATGGTTTCCACAAAAGTTAACTAATTGTTGTTGGTATAGGCTGTGGTATCTCTGTACTGATTTTGCACATATATCTTTGATAGCCAGGCATAAACCGAATGTTTCCATCTCTTCTGTTGAGTATAATTTCTGACGCTTGTTTAGCTTTTTGAAGATGTATCCGATTGGTCTTTCTATTCAAGACTTGTCTTCCTGTAGAAGGACAGCTTGCACCCCGATGTCACTCACATCAGCGTCTACTTTAAATACCTGGTTAAAGACCAGGGCTGCAAGCACAGGCTCATTTATTAAAATGGCCTTCAATTTTTTGAAAGTTGTCTGGCATTTCTCAGTTCACACTACCTTTGCTTCTTTCTGGAGTAGATCTGTCAGTGGGGTGGCTAATGTGCTGAGCTTTGGGATGAACTTGCGGTAGAACTCACGCATCCCCAAAATGTCATAATTTCCTATTTTGTGGTGGAAATGGGGAACTGGGGTATGGTTCGTATGTTGGCAGCCCTGGGCAGTATCTGTCCTTGACCCACTATCTGTCCTAGAAAGGTCACTTTAGCCTTAGCGAACTCTCTCCTTGTGTGATGGGCCAAATGGCCTCCTTCTGCACTGTAAGTTCAATGAATTCTATGAATTTTATGAGATTGACCACCAGGTCAGCCAACTGTGCTCTTTAGGAAAGGGCTTCCAGTTGCTCCAAGTGCTTTTCTCAGGTGCTGCTGCACACTAGGAGGTCATCCAAGTGCATTACACAATTGGATAAGCCCACCAGTACCTGGTTCATCAGGCTTTGAATGGTAGCTGGGGCTATTCGGAGCCAAAGTGGCATGACATGGCACTGGTCCAAAGTTACAAAGGCAGAGATTGCCTTTGTTTGGGTAGTCAAGGGACGCTTCCAGTATCCCTTGATCTATCTATCTCTGTAATGGAGGCTGCTTTCTCGAACCAATCCATGCAGTTTTCCAGCCAGGGTTTCGGATAGGAGTGAGCTCTGGTCACTGCATTAATTTTTCGGTAATCAATGCCGAACCTTGTGGAACTGTCCGGCTTGGGTGTGAGCACAACTGGGGAGCTCCAGCTCATGTTGCTATGGTCTATTAGCAGACTTTCCAGCATGTAGTTAATGTCCTCCAGGACCTCGGCTAGGTGTTTCAGGCCGAGATGATGCCTTATGGGAGAGGTCTCTCCCACATCCACATCATGTAGGGCAAGGGTGGTGTAGTCTGGCTTGTCACTACATAAGCCTTTAATTACAGCGAGCAAGCTCGTCAAGACTGCTCACTGTTCTGTACCTAGGTCGGAGATCAAGGAGTCTAAATTTGATAGTATTTCTGTATTTGTTAGTCTGGTAGTAGGGAGTTCAATGTAGGCCTCACCCATGTCTCCCTCCAATTCACCCCCTTCATCCTTCAGGTCAGTGGCAATGGGACACTTGCTTCCCCCCTCTTGGGTATGCTATTGTCATATCATGTTGATAGGACACAGTCTTTGATTTTTCCTCAATCTGGGCTCTTGATTAGATAGTTCACTTCCCCAAGTGACTTTGCTGCTCTGTATAGAACATTGCACCAAGCTTGTAAGGGTTCACCAGGTATTGTTCGGAGCACTAAAGCACAGCCTCCTGTCTGAAGAGTTCAGGCTTTGGCATATTTGTCTGCCTGTTTTTTTCATAGCTGTCTGGGGGATTGTCAAGTGTTCTTGAGCCACATCGCAGGCTCTCATGAGCTGCTCACCAGAGTGGGGCTATGTTGCCTAACATGGAGAGTGCCTCCTTCTGTACTTAAAACCTCTCCTTGATTAATTTCCGAGGCCCTTGCATTTGGTGTCGATAAATTAATTCAAATGGAGTAAAACAGGTGGACTCATTGGACGGATCCCTGGTTGCGAACAGAAGGAAACATTCTCCTTTATCCATATGCCCTGATCATTATTTTTAGGGTTTGGTGGGATCATTCTAACGCCTCCTGCGAATGCCAGTAATACGATGGACACTACAGCTTGGTTATCCATGACTTCCTGGAATATTCCAGACATGAAATTGGAGCCCTGATCTGACTATATCTCGGTGGGACGACTCTACCTGGTAAAGAATTGGGTCAATTCTCTCACCACTATTGTGACAGACACGGTTCTCGGAGAAATTGCCTCTGGGTAGCATTTAGCCACATCCATGATGGTAAAGATATCGCCCCCACTGGTTTTGGGTAGGGGTCCCACACAGTCCACTAACACATTTGCTGAACTGTTCCCCAAAAGCCGTCATGGGAACCCTGGGGAATTGTCCGTTGGGATTTCCCACAATCTGGCAAGTGTGGCAGATTCTGCAAAATCTTACTATGTCTCTGTGGTGGTGTGACAAGTATAAATGCTCGATGATGTGGGTTTGGGATTTGCGCATACTGAAATGCCCAGCCATCAGAATTTTGAGGATGAGCCGCAAGATTTCCCCACGGTACATCAGCAGCACCAGTACCGGATGGATCACTGCCAACTCTTCATTTACAGGTCAGTGAGGGGGTATCCATTTCCTCATCAGAACCTTATATTTAATGCAGTAGCAGTCAGAAACTGCTCCTGCCACAGCCTCAGTGTGTCGGGGGGGTGGGGGGGGGGGGGGGGGATTTTCCACAACCCCCCCCCATGATGTGCTTCTTAGTGCCGTGTGGCGGTCCACTGTAGCTGATGGAGGGATATTCTGGTCCTGCCACTGTCAATGGGATTTCCCATTGAATTCATCTCCTGCCACCGGGAATCCCACATTGGTGAGACTGGAAAATCTCACTGGCGGGAATGTCGGTAAATCCCCCCCCCCCCCCCCCCATTTATTCATTACATCCTTAGGAACTTCTCGAGTTCCAAAAAAGGTTTCCGATAACCAGGCTGGAGGGTCTTCTGCCTGCAGCACCACTTCAGTTTTCTCTGATGGAACCATAGACCAAGTTTCCACACAGTCAGGGATAATGTCACACACTTTCTCTTGTCGATGTTCGGTCTCCCTGACAAAGGCTTGTGTATCACTTCATAAATATCGGCCAGTGTGGTGCTGCCTGGCTCCTGTGACCCTTTGCTCCTCTAGGTGTGTTCTTATTGGAAGGAGCATGGAGTTAATTATTTCACAGATTTACCGTTAGTGGCTTCTGTTTTATTTACCCGCTTCCTACTGGTCAAAAGCAAGTTGCTTAAGCCTTTTAAATTTCAGGTCCGTCTGGTCAGCCATTTCATCAACCTCTTCAAAGATATTTAAGTTTGTAATGTGTGAAGCAGGGTGATTGGAATGCACTTAACCCCCATGCTCCTACATGTGGTTGGTGTTTGTAAACATTGTGGTTACAGCACTTAGAGTTTAAAGGAGATGAATGAAGCCAGGCTGACTCCTCTGTTTGTGGAAACTATCAATCACAGCTCACTAGGAGAAATGGATGAATGGTTTGCAGCTAAAGGATCTGAGGGGTTTAAACACAGGTCAATGCTTTTCTCTTTCCAGGTATGGACATGTTGTGCTTCCGCTGTCTGAACCATCAGGTGTAGGCCCAGGTGAGTGGTACAACAGTAGTTTATTTCGCTGCCCCTGTCTGGACTGCTCTCTAGCTTCCAAACAGGGGGTCTGTTCTGGGGGGGCGCTGAGGGAGCAGTCCATTTAGTTAGGGAATCTCTGGGGGGGGGCTCTCTTTAGTTCGGGAGTCTCTGCAGGAGTCCTGGTATTAGGGCATCTCGAGGGGTACCCTTTAGTTCTCCCTGTGCAGGGGTCTCTGGGGGTCTCCTTATTTAGGGGTCTCTGGTGGGGTTTCTCTATCTAAGTGATCTCTAGGGTGTCTCTCTATCCAGGGGGTCCTTTGGGGGGCTTCCCCTTCCAAAGGGTCTCTGGCAGTTGGGCGAGTTGGGTCTTCCATACTTGGGGAAAAGGGGGCCCAGAAAATTCATTGATTGGGGGCTGGATTGAGATGCGGTGTGGGGGCTGCTTTTTAAAGGAAGGGGTTAGGGCAGGGTGGGGGGCTGTGATGGGGGGGGTTGGCCCGATGTCTACATTTCCTCAGGAATCACTCAAATTCCTCGCCATACAAGTTTATCCATGGTGAGGCATTGGAGGCAGTTCAGAGGAGGTTCACCAGATTGAGTCCGGGATAAAAGAGTTGATGTATGAGGAGAGATTAAACAGTTTGATCGTACACTCGCTGGAGTTTAGAAGGATGAGAGGGGATATGATCGAAGTATATAAAATACTAAAAGGGAAGTCAATGTAGACCAAAAGATCCCCCTTGTCACGCAATCTAGAATGAGAGGTCACGGATATAGTCTGCGAGGCAGTAGATTTAGAACTGAAATAAGGAGGAACTACTTCCCGCTGAAGGTGGTGAATTTGTGGAAATCGCTGCCCCATAGTGCGGTGGAATCTGAGTCATTAAATGGTTTCAAGAAGGAGATAGATATATTTCTGATTAAAAATGGGTTATAGGGATATCGGCAACACGTGGGGAGGTGAATTTGAGATCAGGAAGAGATCAGTCATGATCTGATTGAATGGCGGAGCACGCTCGAAGGGCTGAATTGCCGACTTCTGCTCCTAATTCCTATGTTCCAATAAGTCTCCCAACTGGAGAATCCTGCAGAGCATTTTTTCCAATGGAGATTTTCAAAGTCTGTTTGCTATGTTGTCATATTCAGGAGTTTTCAAAGTTTCCCCGATTTTCCGAAGGCTGATTGAAATTACAGGTGTCGTTGTTCAGGCACGGGGGCAGTGGAACTGGTCTGGAAAGAGCATAGGTAGAGGGGCATGGGGGTATGGAGAGGAAATGAGGGTGCTTTGAGGATAAGAATAGGCTTGAAGAGGACATGGGTGATACGAAGGGGCATGGAGAAGTCATGGGGGTATGGAGAGCATTTGGGAGAGGTTAGGGGAAATAAGAGAGACATAGAGAATACATGGAAGGTTGGGTGTGTCAACGATGAGGACTAGAGGGCCTTACAGACATGAAAACAACTGGGCTGATGTAAAAGAAGGCGGGCCTTCTAGCCTGCCATCCTCTCCGTATGCCTGCTTCCGCTGTCTCGGACCTGTATAAAACTCATGCTCACCTCCATGCCACAAAAACTGTATGGGTGAGCCCGCCAAGACAGACATGGGATGATGGCATCTGGAAAATTCCCAAGTCCTGATACGTGTCTCCTTGATAAACATCTGTGCTCAGAGTTAATCAATAATCAGATACAGGAGGGTACGAATGCAAGTTAGGCAGGTATGGAGATCCAGAATGGAGAGGCCTCGGCCTTTGGCTTTGACCAATAGTACCCTTGCTAATTACATCAGAGCAAGGACTGTGGGATGGATGGACAAACTGACCATGGTACCATGGTGGGGGATGCAGTTTAATGGTGGAGGGATGGGTGGGTGGGGGCAAATGTGTATAAAAAGAATATCCCTGAGTGATAGGGGATAATATAGCCAGCGGATTTGATGCCATGCTTTATCTCTATAACTGGAAGATGTTGAATGTTGAGTTGCCTGTCCAGTGACCAAATTCGCAATTCAGCGGACAAAAGTCAAAGTCCACTTTTGGGCATGTTTGGTGGGGTGTTTCTCGATGGCTGCAGTGCCAAGTTTCACCCACTATTCACCGGCACTTTGCCAGTTTTTTGGACCTTGGTGACTTTAACCTCACTGAGGCCACATTTTAATTGATTTCCTGCTGGCCTGAATGGCTTCTCGCAGATCTCGAATGGCTCCTCGCAGATCGGGGCGCCATTTTGAACTCTACGCGCCCCCCTTTCAGGAAACCCCCTTCCGACTTCCTGTAAACCCCCACCCAACCTTCTCTAGGCCCCTGGAAAGCTCCATCACCACCCTCCAATAGGAAAGGCCTCCTTGGGCCTGATCCCTGGCAGTGTCCCTTGCACCCTGGCAGTGCCACCTGGCCACCAGGATGGCAGGTTGGCCATGCCAAGTTGGGCATGTGGCAGGGGGAGTGCCAGGGTACCACCCTGCCGTCCCTGACCACCCGAGGGTCTCTAATGGCCTGTGAGACCCCCTCCCCCCCAAGGTGCCACTATACCTGGTCCATGTTTGCGGAAACCAGTGCTAAATGGTGCCATGTTGAGGTCTTCATGTGCAGCCATTTACTCCCGGGCACCAGATGAATCCAGCACCCGGGTATTTAAATGACCTAATAGCTCATTTAAATATGCAGATCTGGATCTCGCCCAGCGATGGGGAGATTCGGATCATGCCGGGCAGAGCGAGTTGGGTGACTCGCGATCGGTCGAGCACCTGGTACGGAGTCCGATTTGGGGCTCTCGCTTGATTCACCCATTGCGCCCAGATCCATGCCGGGCACAATGCGGTCACTGAATCACACCCAATATCTCCTTGCGTATGGACAGAAATTTGGAATGGGAGGGGAATGAGGCTGCCTGTGCAATTGTTCAGCAGGTGGAACCAATAAGATCGGTAAGCAAGGACAAATTGCAGGAACTAAGAGCTGAACTTTACCGTCCATGGTGGTGGACGAGAGTCTGACCCAGAAATGTGCCAAATGTCATGCCAACCCTCACCCAGACCTTTGAGACACATGCGATAATAGGTCAATTAGCAGTTCCTGTCCAGGTTTTTGGCCAAAGGGGTTTCTTCAATGGGTGATGCTCGTTCAATGGACAATGAAGAGCGGGACGTCTGGGCACTAAGCTGGCAGGCCATGACCCAGAAAGAAGTCATTTAAAGAGACGTTTGGCATGGCACTTTCATGTGTATGAGGAATAAAGTTTCAGAAAAGAAGAACGTTTTGGCGCTGCTTCTAAATATTTTGAAGTCTTGGCGCAGGTGAATGTCAATTTTTATATATTTGTGAATGTATTTGAACTCTACGCAGGAATTTTGGCTAGAATTTTCTGGTCCCTCTCCTCCTCGCAGTGGGGTGAATGGTGTTCGGTGAGGAACAATCCGTTGGGAGCTCAAAAATTGGGTTCCTGCTGACATAAAATGATGTGGGGGAGGGCATGGTGGGTGGATGTTGTGCAAGTGTGAATGGGTATAGGTGTAGAGGTGTGAAGAGGCATGGGAAGGTGTAGAGGTGTGAAGGGGCATGGGGAAGGTATAGAAGTGTGAAGGGGCATGGAAGGTATGGAGGGGTGAAAGTGCATGGGTGGGTTTAAAGGTTTATAGGTGTGTTGGGGCATGTGGAAGAGGTGTGAAGAGGCGGGGGAGGGTGTAGAGGTGTAGAGATGTAAAGGTACATGGGGGGTATAATGGTGTGAAGCGGTATGGGGGTGGTAGAGGGCTGAAGGAGAATGGGGTGTGTGCATGTGTTAAGGGACGTGGAGAGGTATGAAGGTAAGAAGGGGCATGGGAGTTGTGGATGTGTGTAGGAGCATGGAGGTTGTGGAAGTGTTTACGAGCATGGGGGATGTAGATGTGCATAGGAGCATGGACGTTGTTGGATGTGTGTAGGAGCATGGGGGTTGTGGATGTGTGTAGGGGCATGGGGGTTGTTGATGTGTGTAGGAGCATGGGGATTGTGGATGGGTGTAGGAGCATGGGAGTTGCGGATGGGTATAGGAGCATGGGGGTTGTGGATGTGTGTAGGAGCCTGGGGGTTGTGGATGTGTGTAGGAGCATGGGGGTTGTGGATGTGTGTAGGAGCATAGGGGTTGTTGATATGTGTAGGAACATGGGAGTTGTGGATGGGTGTAGGAACATGGGGCTTGTGGATGTGTGTAGGGGCATGGGGGTTGTTGATGTGTGTAGGAACATGGGGGTTGTGGATGTGTGTAGGAGCATGGGAGTTGTGGATGTGTGTAGGAGCATGGGGGTTGTGGATGTGTGTAGGAGCATGGGGGTTGTTCATGTGTGTAGGAGCATGGGGGTTGTGGATGTGTGTAGGAGCATGGGGGTTGTTCATGTGTGTAGGAGCATGGGGGTTGTGGATGTGTGTAGGAGCATGGGGGTTGTGGATGTGTGTAGGAGCATGGGGGTTGTTCATGTGTGTAGGAGCATGGGGTTGTGGATGTGTGTAGGAGCATGGGGGTTGTTCATGTGTGTAGGAGCATGGGGGTTGTGGATGTGTGTAGGAGCATGCAGGTAGTGGCTGTGTGTAGGAGCATGGGGGTTGTGGATGGGTGTAGGAGCATGGGGGTTGTTCATGTGTGTAGGAGCATGGGGGTTGTGGATGTGTGTAGGAGCATGGGGGTTGTGGATGTGTGTAGGAGCATGGGGGTTGTGGATGTGTGTAGGAGCATGGGGGTTGTGGATGTGTGTCGGAGCATGAGGGTTGTTGATATGTGTAGGAGCATGGGAGTTGTGGATGTGTGTAGGAGCATGGAAGTTGTGGATGTGTGTAGGAGCATGGGGGTTGTTGATGTGTGTAGGAACATGGGGGTTGTGGATGTGTGTAGGAGCATGGGGGTTGTGGATGTGTGTAGGAGCATGGGGGTTGTGGATGTGTGTAGGAGCATGGGGTTGTGAATATGTGTAGGAGCATGGGGGTTGTGGATGTGTGTAGGAGCATGGAGGTTGTTGGATGGGTGTGTGGTGGTATGTATTAGGGGTCATGTGGGACTGTGAAGCCGTGATGCTATTGGCTGACAGATCCCGGGTCATGGTTGGCTGTTGACTCCTGGCTCCGCCCTGAAGGTGGAGTATAAGAACCCGAGCTTCTCCCCGCCGCTTCATTCTGTTGCTGAACTGCTGGGGACAAGTCTCGCTTAATAAAGCCTGAATCGACTTCATCACTTCTCGTCTCTCTCGTAAGTCATTGAGCGCTGCAATTTATTAAGCGAGCATAAAAGACTATGGAGCTCCGGATCGCCCCGGAATGCCTGCGGATCAGCCCCCACGTAGCGAACTCGGCAGCAGTATTTAAACACTGGCAAGCATGTTTTGAAGGCTACCTCCGAACGGCCCCCGGCCGGATCACAGAAGACCAGAAAATGCAGGTCCTGCATTCGAGGGTAAGCCCGGAAATTTACCCTCTCATAGAAGACGCAGAGAATTTCCCGACGGCGCTCGCATTACTGAAGGGCATCTACGTTCGGCCCATTAACCAGGTCTACGCGCGCCACCAACTCGCGATGAGGCAGCAAAGTCCCGGAGAATCGCTAGAAGAATTCTACGCCGCGCTGCTAATTTTGGGACGGGGCTGCAGCTGCCCGCTGGTGAACGCGATCGAACACACGGACATGCTAATTCGCGATGCTTTTGTGGCAGGTATGAACTCTCCCCAAATCCGCCAAAGACTTTTAGAAAGAGAGTCGCTAGGACTCTCAGAGGCACGGGCTCTTGCAGCTTCCCTAGATGTGGCCTCGCAAAACGCCCATGCCTACGGCCCCGACCGCGCGGCAGCCCCTTGGGCTTCGTGGACCCCGTCGCGACAAACCCCCCCCCCTCGCAGGCTTGCGCGGTTAAAGCGCCAGACCATCCCGGGGGGGGCCCGCTGCTATTTCTGCGGGCAGGCAAAACACCCTGGGCAGCGCTGCCCGGCCCGCGCAGCTATTTGTAAAAGCTGCGGCAAGAAGGGCCATTACGCGGCAGTGTGCCAGTCCCGGGAGGTCACCGCAATCCCCGGAGAAGAACGAGCCCAGCATATCCCAAACGCTCCCCAACCCCCCCCCCAGCGCCCCATGTGCGACCCGCGGGTGCCGCCATTTTGGGTCCCGGGCACCACGAGTGGAGGATGGGCGCCGCCATCTTGTGACCACCCAGCCAAGTGCGATTCATGGGGGTGGCCATTTTGTCCACCCCCGACCACGTGCGATCCATGGGGGCGGCCATTTTGTCCACCACCGGCCGCGTATGATTCATGGACGCCACCATCTTGGTTGACAACAAAGGATCCCAGCATCGACGGCTCCACGGGGTCCGAAGAAGACGCCGCAACACTACTACCACGACTGGCTTCGGTGACTCTGGATCAATCACGGCCCCGGACGCTCCAGACGACGACAACAACGGTGCTGATCAACAGACACGAGACACCATGCCTGATCGACTCCGGGAGCACTGAAAGTTTTATTCACCCAGACACGGTAAGACGCTGTTTTCTGACCATCCATCCAAGCACGCAAAAGATTTCCCTAGCTGCAGGATCCCACTCCGTAGAGATCAAAGGGTTCTGCATCGCGAACCTAACGGTGCAAGGGAGGGAGTTTAAGAACTACAGGCTCTACGTCCTTCCCCAACTCTGCGCGTCCACATTACTGGGATTAGATTTCCAGTGTAACCTGCAGAGCCTAACATTTCAATTCGACGGCCCAATACCCCCACTCACTATCTGCGGCCTCGCAACTCTCAAGGTTGAACCGCCGTCCTTGTTTGCAAACCTCACCCCGGATTGCAAACCCGTCGCCACTAGGAGCAGACGGTACAGCGCCCAGGACCGGATATTTATTCGGTCTGAAGTCCAGCGGTTGCTGAAGGAAGGCATAATCCAGGCCAGCAATAGTCCCTGGAGAGCCCAGATGGTAGTAGTAAAGACCGGGGAGAAGCAAAGGATGGTCGTAGACTATAGTCAGACCATCAACAGGTACACACAGCTGGATGCGTACCCTCTCCCCCGCATATCCGACATGGTAAATCGGATTGCCCAGTATAAGGTTTTCTCCACCGTGGACCTCAAGTCCGCCTACCACCAGCTCCCCATCCGCCCAGGTGACCGCAAGTACACAGCCTTTGAGGCAGACGGGCGTCTATACCACTTCCTAAGGTCCCATTTGGTGTCACAAACGGGGTCTCGGTCTTCCAACGGGAGATGGACCGAATGGTTGACCAGCACGGGTTGCAGGCCACGTTCCCGTATCTCGACAACGTAACCATCTGCGGCCACGATCAGCAGGACCACGACGCCAACCTCCAAAAATTCCTCCAGACCGCTAACGCCCTGAACCTCACATACAATGAGGAAAAGTGCGTTTTTAGCACAAACCGGTTGGCCATCCTGGGATACGTAGTGCGCAATGGGATAATAGGCCCCGACCCCGAACGCATGCGCCCCCTTATGGAATTTCCCCTCCCCCACTGCTCCAAAGCCCTGAAACGTTGCCTGGGTTTCTTTTCATATTATGCCCAGTGGGTCCCCCAGTATGCAGACAAGGCCCGCCCGCTAATACAGTCCACTACCTTCCCCCTGTCGACAGAGGATCGCCAGGCCTTCAGCCGCATCAAAGCGGATATCGCAAAGGCCACGATGCGCGCCATCGACGAGTCCCTCCCCTTCCAGGTCGAGAGCGACGCATCCGACGTAGCTCTGGCGGCCACCCTTAACCAAGTGGGCAGACCCGTGGCATTTTTCTCCCGGACCCTCCACGCCTCAGAAATCCGCCACTCCTCAGTGGAAAAGGAAGCCCAAGCCATAGTGGAAGCTGTGCGACATTGGAGGCATTACCTGGCCGGCAGGAGATTCACTCTCCTCACCGACCAACGGTCGGTAGCCTTCATGTTCGATAATGCACAGCGGGGCAAAATTAAAAATGACAAGATCTTAAGGTGGAGGATCGAGATCTCCACCTTCAACTATGAGATCTTGTACCGTCCCGGAAAGCTGAACGAGCCGTCCGATGCCCTATCCTGCGGCACATGTGCCAACGCACAAATAGACTGCCTCCAAGCCCTCCACGAGGACCTCTGCCACCCAGGGGTCACTCAATTCTACCATTTCGTAAAGTCCCGCAACCTCCCCTACTCTGTGGAGGAGGTCCGTACAGTCACCAGGAACTGCCACATCTGCGCAGAGTGCAAACCGCACTTTTTCAGGCCGGATAGAGCGCACCTGATCAAGGCTTCCCGCCCCTTTGAACGCCTCAGTTTGGATTTCAAAGGGCCCCTCCCCTCCACTGACCGCAACGCATACTTCCTGAACGTGGTGGACGAGTACTCTCGTTTCCCCTTCGCCATCCCCTGCCCCGACATGACAGCGGCCACAGTCATTAAAGCCCTTGGCACCATACTCACACTGTTCGGTTGCCCCGCGTATATCCATAGCGACAGGGGGTCCTCCTTCATGAGTGACGAGCTGTGCCAGTTCCTGCTCAGCAAGGGCATAGCCTCGAGCAGGATGACCAGCTACAACCCCCGGGGGAACGGGCAAGTAGAGAGGGAGAACGGCACGGTCTGGAAGACCGTCCTGCTGGCCCTACGGTCCAGGGATCTCCCAGTTTCCCGGTGGCAGGAGGTTCTCCCGGATGCTCTCCACTTCATCCGGTCGCTGCTGTGTACCACCACTAACCAAACGCCTCATGAGCGCCTCCTTGTCTTCCCCAGGAAGTCCTCCTCCGGAATGTCGCTGCCGACCTGGCTGGCGGCCCCAGGACCCATCTTGCTCCGGAAACATGTACGGGCGCACAAATCGGACCCGTTGGTCGAAAGGGTTCACCTTCTCCACGCGAACCCGCAGTAAGCCTACGTGGCGTACCCCAACGGCCGACAGGACACGGTCTCCCTGCGGGACCTGGTGCCCGCCGGCAACACACACAACCCCCCGACACCAATCATCCCCTCCCTGTCACCGGCGCACCCCGCGACCGCCCCCTTCCCGGGGGGATCGGTCCTCCTCCCATGCCCGCCCAGGAGTAAAACAGGAACAAACACCGAAACGCTCCCGGAGACGACAACACCTGAACAAGCACCTGCACCACCACCGGGGCTGAGGCGATTGACGAGGAAGACCAGACCGCCCGCTCGACTCATGGCATCCGCGTGACACCAAGAATGTTGTTGTATTGTAACAAAAAAAAAAATATTCTTGCTAATATTGTAAATAGTTTTCACAAACTTGTACATAGCCCAGTGTAGGGCTAAAACTGTAGTAACATGTCCTAAATATTCCTTCCAGGGCCAACCTTGTAAACCCCTACCACCATGCGAACTGCCACCCCGCCGGGTTCCTTTTTAACAAGGGGTGAATGTGGTGGTATGTATTAGGGGTCATGTGGGACTGTGAAGCCGTGATGCTATTGGCTGACAGATCCCGGGTCCTGGTTGGCTGCTGACTCCTGGCTCCGTCCTGAAGGCGGAGTATAAGAACCCGAGCTTCTCCCCACCGCTTCATTCTGTTGCTGAACTGCTGGGGACAAGTCTCGCTTAATAAAACCTGAATCGACTTCATCACTTCTCGTCTCTCTCGTAAGTCATTGTGCGCTACAGGGTGTAGGAGCATCGGGTTGTGGATATATGTAGGAGCATGGAGGTTGTGGATGTGTTTAGGAGCATAGGGGTTGTGGATGGGTGTAGGTGCATGGGGGTTGCAGATGTGTGTAGGAGCATGGAGGTTGTGGATGTGTTTAGAAGCATGGGGGTTGTCGATATGTTTAGGAGCATGGGGGTTACGGATGGGTGTAGGAGTGTGGGGTTTGTGGATGTGTGTAGGAGCATGGGGTTTGTGGATGTGTGTAGGAGCATGGGGTTTGTGGATGTGTGAATGGGCATGGGGGTTATGGATGTGTCAATGGGTGTGGGGAAGTGTGGAGGGGAAAGGGGTTCAGAGGGATTTGTTAGTGGAGTCAATGGTGTATTCCTGGGGGGGCATAATGAGGGTAGTGGTGGTAGGACAGATTGTGAGTTGGCTGTGGGATTTGGCGTTATGGAAGGGTGAGGGTACAGCGATGTCAAGTGCTGAGCCTCTGAGGGTAGTTGGAGGGAATGTGGAAAATGGCATGGTTTCAGAAGGATGAGGGGATCCTTCTGAAACCATGCCATTTTCCACAATCGTTACAATGGTGGGATGTTCGGGGTGGTAAGGGACCTCGACATACATCTGTACGGCTCGGAGGTGTTGCGGGAGGGTTGAAGGGTGGGGGAAGTCAAGAGTAATTCCTGGGTGGTGTCAATGGTTAAGGGGTGGTGGGGGGCTGGGCGGGGGAGGGGGGAGTTGTTTGGGTAATGGGGCGAGGAGAAATGGTGGCAGATTCTTTTTGAGACATCAGTAGCACCATGGCTGCTTGCAAATATGAGAACCTTGTGGTGGAGACCTTGAGATGCTGTGTGGGAGCTGGGTCATTGGGGGTGGACGGAGATGTAGAACAGCTCAACTTTATAACTGAAGGGATACCCCAGCATGTAGTAGTGACAATGCTAAGGAGAGATGAGAGTGTGCAGGGCAAAGGCTCAGCATGGACGGGAGCATTCTTGCACATGATTCATATGGGCCCTGGCAAGAACCTTTGCCTCATTGCACATGTCTGATTCTGGGGTACTTGTCCTGTCCCTCGGAAGATGATGGGGGGTGGGGAGTGAGTGGCCTCGCCCTGCTGCAGATGACTACAAGGGAGAGGGCTGATTGGTGTGTAGCAGGTAAGGCAGGTAAGTCCTTCATATTGGGCACAGTGAGAAGTCTTACAACACCAGGTTAAACTCCAACAGGTTTGTTTCGATGTCACTAGCTTTCAAGCGCTGCTCCTTCCTCAGGTGAATGACGAGGTATTTTCCAGAAACATATATATAGACAGATTCAAAGATGCCAGACAATGCTTGGAATGCGAGCATTAGCGGGTGATTAAATCTTTACAGATCCAGAGATGGGGTCATATTGGGAGCAGAGCTGAGCGAGAGAAATCCGGAGTGCAGTATGAGACGGTAAGGGGTATTTGTGCCTGTGTCTCTGAGCGGGAGAAATCGAGACTGCAGTCTGAGACAGTAAGTGGTATTTGTGTGTGTGTCTCTGAGCGGGAGAAATCCGAGTGCAGTCTGAGACAGTAAGTGGTATTTGTGTGTGTGTCTCTGAGCGGGAGAAATCCGAGTGCAGTCTGAGACAGTAAGTGGTATTTGTGTGTGTGTCTCTGAGCGGGAGAAATCCGAGTGCAGTCTGAGACCGTAAGTGGTATTTGTGTGTGTGTCTCTGAGCGGGAGAAATCCGAGTGCAGTCTGAGACAGTAAGTGGTATTTGTGTGTGTGTCTCTGAGCGGGAGAAATCCGAGTGCAGTCTGAGACAGTAAGTGGTATTTGTGTTTGTGTCTCTGAGCGGGAGAAATCCGAGTGCAGTCTGAGACAGTAAGTGGTATTTGTGGCTGTATCTCTGAGCGGGAGAAATCCGAGTGCAGTCTGAGACCGTAAGTGGTATTTGTGTTTGTGTCTCTGAGCGGGAGAAATCCGAGTGCAGTCTGAGACAGTAAGTGGTATTTGTGGCTGTATCTCTGAGCGGGAGAAATCCGAGTGCAGTCTGAGACCGTAAGTGGTATTTGTGTTTGTGTCTCTGAGCGGGAGAAATCCGAGTGCAGTCTGAGACAGTAAGTGGTATTTGTGTGTGTGTCTCTGAGCGGGAGAAATCCGAGTGCAGTCTGAGACCGTAAGTGGTATTTGTGTGTGTGTCTCTGAGCGGGAGAAATCCGAGTGCAGTCTGAGACAGTAAGTGGTATTTGTGTGTGTGTCTCTGAGCGGGAGAAATCCGAGTGCAGTCTGAGACAGTAAGTGGTATTTGTGTGTGTGTCTCTGAGCGGGAGAAATCCGAGTGCAGTCTGAGACCGTAAGTGGTATTTGTGTGTGTGTCTCTGAGCGGGAGAAATCCGAGTGCAGTCTGAGACAGTAAGTGGTATTTGTGTGTGTGTCTCTGAGCGGGAGAAATCCGAGTGCAGTCTGAGACAGTAAGTGGTATTTGTGTTTGTGTCTCTGAGCGGGAGAAATCCGAGTGCAGTCTGAGACAGTAAGTGGTATTTGTGGCTGTATCTCTGAGCGGGAGAAATCCGAGTGCAGTCTGAGACCGTAAGTGGTATTTGTGTTTGTGTCTCTGAGCGGGAGAAATCCGAGTGCAGTCTGAGACAGTAAGTGGTATTTGTGGCTGTATCTCTGAGCGGGAGAAATCCGAGTGCAGTCTGAGACCGTAAGTGGTATTTGTGTTTGTGTCTCTGAGCGGGAGAAATCCGAGTGCAGTCTGAGACAGTAAGTGGTATTTGTGGCTGTATCTCTGAGCGGGAGAAATCCGAGTGCAGTCTGAGACAGTAAGTGGTATTTGTGGCTGTATCTCTGAGAGGGAGAAATCCGAGTGCAGTCTGAGACAGTAAGTGGTATTTGTGGCTGTATCTCTGAGCGGGAGAAATCCGAGTGCAGTCTGAGACCGTAAGTGGTATTTGTGTTTGTGTCTCTGAGCGGGAGAAATCCGAGTGCAGTCTGAGACAGTAAGTGGTATTTGTGTTTGTGTCTCTGAGCGGGAGAAATCCGAGTGCAGTCTGAGACAGTAAGTGGTATTTCTGTCTGTGACTCCCAGTGGGAGTCCCCAGCCACGATGAACAAGGTCTCCAGGTATTCTGTTTCATTGTTATTTATAGTGGTGTACAATTCATCAAGCGCCTTCTTCACCTCTGCCCGGGGTGGGATGTAGACCATTGTGATAATAGCTGAAGTAAACTGCCATGGAAGGTGGTATGGGCGGCACTTCACAGTCAGGTATTCCAGGTCCAGGGAGCAGTAGTTCTCCAGAGTCGCCACATCCAAGCACCAGAGGAGGCAAACCCCTCCACCTTTCGCTTTCCCGATGTGGCCGTGCAGTCCATCCGGTCTATTGAGAAGCCGTTAGGTTGTATGGCACAGTCCGGTGAGGCAGGAGTGAGCAATGTCTCTGTGAAACAGAGCACACAGCAGTCTCTTACTTCCCTTGTCCAGCTTGCTTTTGATCGCCACTCTGGAGGATTAAATCTTCCCTTGTTTCTCTTCTATCTAGATGCTCCATGGCAGGGCCTTGCATGTCAGGTAGTGCTGGACCCCTTCCTCCTCCTTTACATCCTCCTCACAGTACTTGATGTTCTCCCTTGGTTCATCCTCCGATAGGAGATTTCGCCTCTGAAGCAACAGGTTATGGATAGCTCAGCAGACAACCACGATCAGGACACTCTGGAAGGTGAGAAGTGGAAATCTGCCAGATTGGTTAAGGCACTTGAAGCTCACATTGATGAGGTCAATAATCTACTTGTTGATGGCCACAGGTGTGCCTTGGCTCTCTTTATATCAGTGCTAAGTGTCAGTCCTGAACCTCAAACTTGTGTCAAAAGCCATTTCTTCTACTTTTATCCTTTGTCATCCAGCAGCTATTATCTTAGGCTTAAAATACATGCCTGACACTTGGAGGTTCCTGAAAATTTTTTTTTTTTTAAATTCCAAGATGACGCCAGAGCGAGGCGACTTCTTGCAAGCTGTGCCTGCACACCTTCTAATTCTATCTTTTACTCTTGATCTATGCTTCTAAAACTTCATTCTAACTCTTCCCTGCTGCCATCAGACATTTGAATGGACCTTCCACGTATCAAGTTGATCTTTTCTCTACACCCTAGTGATGTCTGGAACATTACATTCTGCAGTCGCTCCTTCCTTCCCTATGTACAGTATGCGTTGTCTGTATAGCCTGCAAGAAACAATACTTTTCACTATACTAATACATATGACAATAAATCTAATTAAATCAAAAATACATCAAATCAAAGATATAGGATTCATGGCTGTTCCCCAGGTACCTTGCACCATCCTGGAGGAGTCACTGCTGGTGGTCGCCTGCTATCTGCACGTTGATTGAATGGTACACCTTCCTAATAACAAAGACCCCTGGCTGAGCTAATGGTGCCTTGGTGGCAAACTTGCATGCATTAAATTATGCCCTTGTCTTCCACCCTTTAATAATGTGCCATGGCATTAAAGCCATGGGGCAGGGTTCTCCGGTTGCTGACGCCGAAATTGCATTCGACGATCGGCCGACAAATCAAAGTTTACAACAAAATCGGGGGCAGCGCCGCTTTCGCGATGCTCCGCCCCCTCCAAAGTGGTGTCCTCGCAGAGTACGTCGCGCGACGTATCGACAGCCTCAGGCAACATTACCTGAGACCAGCCCCCCGATGCTCTGCTCCCGATCGGCCGAATTCCTGACGGCGTGGGTCTCTCATGGTCTGATCCGTCGGGAACTCCGCGTAACGGCTGCAGACTCAGTCCAGTGGTGCCAAAGTTGGGGGAGGACTGATCTGTGGACAGGGGGGACTTTTCCAGGGATTGGTGGAGGTGGCCCGGGACGCACGAACTGGCCAAAGAGGGGGGCACTATTTTGCAGGCCGGGTCCGCGAGCGGCCGGCACCGAGCAGCCGCCGTTGCACATGTGTGGCCACGAACTCGGCAATTCTCCGGGCTGTATCGGCAGCTGGAGTCGGGTGCTCTACGCTGCCTTGAATCTAGCCCCCAGCCAAAAGAAGGATCGGTGGCCATTTTACGCAATTTGTTCTGTCGTAAAACGCCACCGTTCCCACGCCGGCGTGGGGACATAGCCTCAGATTCAGAAAATCCAGCCCTTGGTTCTTTCCATCTGACTATTGCGGTCAGTTGTGAAGGTTATGGAACCAGCTTAATATGGTTGGCACGGTTTCTCTGTCATTTTCCAGTAAGTCAAGCGCACGCTGGACACACGATTGGCTGGGTATGGCCTTCACCCTCCCATCTCTTTGGCCTCTGCAGCCTGCCCTCAGCAGCCTCTTGCTCCTCAGCAAGTTGAGCTCTTTCATGCACTTCCTCTCGCGCCTTCACATGTTCATCTGGCCTCTTCCCTCTCATTTTCCTCCTATTGCTTTCTCTGCACTGGAGCATGTATGATCAACTGGGATAACTATGCCTACATTGCAATGCTGCAGTGATGATATATTGCAAAGTCTACTAGTTGAGGACATATAATGCTTAAGACTCCTGGTAATGCTCAAGGATTCAGGAATTTCCAAGAGTAGTCAGTAAGAAGTCAGCAGTCTCTTGTTGAAGTCAGGCACAAACAAAAATCCAGCATTTATTTCTGCCCTTACAACCAACCACGTTTCCATCTGACATTTTTCATCTGCTGGACCCGTATTATTGCATTGAACGCATATCGGCCCATAATTTCCAATTATCGGCAGAAAGCTAAGAGAAAATTGCACATGTACCAACGCTCAGAAACCACGGTTAACCTTCTGGCTCCAGTGGCAGCCTCAGGCCTCCAGCGCAGTGCAGTTTCGATGCAGCAACGCCTCCTTGCAATGCAGCAGCTGTGGGAATGCCCATTGAGGGCAGGCATTTTAAACTGCAGATTTATATTGAAGACAACAGGCAACATGTTTAGCAAGTGATTTAAAGATATGTCAAAGTTTTTTTACAGTTTGTTTTTGCTCTTTCTTTTATACAGGCATTGCGGTTATTATTGATCCTTTTAAAGTAATATTTAACTTTTTTCTATGATTAAAGATGATTATTAGTTATTTATAAGTGAACATAGATTTTGTTATTTGTTTCAAATCTGTGAAACTATTTAAATCTGCACTATAGTATTAGATAACATTACATGTGGCATGTTTAAACGTGTTTGTATGTTTTAATTTAGATAATGGTCATAAGATCTTAAAAGCAACCCAGGGCTTTTTGCTGTCACTGTCCTTGTAACAGCTGATTTTTTGATTTGTGTTTATAGAATCTGGACTACTCCACCATCAGGAACATTCTTTCTGAATCTACCCTGTCTAATCCTGTTAGAATTTGAGATCCTCGCTCACTCTTCCAAACTCCAATTAATATAACCCTAACTGGCTTAGTCTCCCCTCATATGACAGTCTCGCCATCCCAGGAATCAGCCTGGTAAAACTTTGCTGCATTCCCGCCACAGCAAGGACATCCTTCCTCAGATAAGGACACCAAAACTGCAGACAATACTCCAGGTGTGGCCTCACCAATGCCCTATACAACTGCAGTAAAACAACCCCATTCCTATACTCCAATCCTCTCACTATGAAGGGCAACATACTATTTCCTTTCTTTACTGCCTCCTGTACCCGCGTGCTTACTTTCAGCGACCAATGTATGAGGACACTAAGGTCTCTCTGGGTATCCACCTCTCGCAGTTTACATCCATTCAAATAATAATCTGCCTCCCTATTTTTGCAACCAAAGCAGATAACCTCACATTTATCCACATTATCCTGTATCTGCCATGCATATGCCCACTCACTCAGCTTGTCCAAATCCCACTGATACATCTGCATAGAATTTACAGTGCAGAAGGAGGCCATTTGGCCCATCGAGCCTGCACCAGCTCTTGGAAAGAGCACCCTACCCAAGTCCACACCTCCACCCTATCCCCATAACCCAGTAACCCCACCCAGCACTAAGGGCAATTTTGGACACTAAGGGCAATTTAGCTTGGCCAATTCACCTCACCTGATCTGTGCTTAAATTCTAATACAACAAAATATGAACCCACCAAAAGATTGCTCCCGATGTCTCCTGCCTCTGCTCGATGATTCTGGACGGAGAAAAAAAAGGGTGAATGAAAAAGTGTAAAAATTCACCTAACATTGGGGCAAGCCGGCCAATTAGCACGGCTCCTGGATTTTCATCTGTCTCTTCAGCACAGTGGTGGAAGGAAAACAGTGCTAAAAACTGCACAGAGTTTAAACACGGTGGCCTTCCAGCACGCATTCTCGTGCGTCTAGACTACTGGCTGATCATGCCTCGCATGTGCGGTGGACAATCAACTTAGGACTGAAAACGGACAGGAAGTTACAGCCCATTATTGCAATTGGTTAGACTGCTAATGAGCTTAACTAATTGCTTCACAATGGTGGGCAGACGCCCGATTGTGGAGCGTGCCCACTCGCTGTATTATTTCCACCCCCCTGATGACATCAGGATTGCAATGGCATAATTACACTGAACATTACATCAGCCCGGGATGAAAACAGCTCCATTTGTACAAGGTAAAAATTATTCCACAGGAGTCGCACAAGGTTAGTTTTAATTATTTTTGTTAAACGTGATCAGCAAAATGTATTTGTCTGTCAGGTTTTATGTTCTGGATTTGACATAGATTGACACACATTCTGATCTGAGGGAAGGTGATTTAATGATGATGGTAAGGTGATGATAGATTTTTCAGGAGTGTTTTGAAGAGCGTTTTGTGAATGGATGATATGGATCCAAGCAACACTCTTAAATGAATTGGTCTCCAAGAGCTCTGGCAGTGAATGACACTGGTGGCCATTGTTTCTCCTGCTCCTCGTCCCCTTTGTGCTGCACCACCTCGTCATCCACCTCCTCCTGAGCAGGTGGTGGCCAGGGTCAGTCCTTCATTATTGCAGCTGTTCAGAATGCAGAAGACAATCACTAATCTGGACACTGTCATAATATACACCAGTATATTATGGTGCAGACACACACACTGATGGACATGCAGTGGGACCAATCAGCATACACAACACCGCAGCCAATCACCAGTGAGAGCACACGCACAATAAAGACTGGGGACGGGAGAGTTCCCGCTCTTTCTAGTATCAGCCAGCTCGGAGTACAGAGCTCGCAGCCTGCAACACAGACATTCACCATGTGCTGAGTGCTTCTAGGCAAGGGTCAACAGTTAAAGCTGGTATTGCATTTACCCACAGTTCAAGTATGTTAACATAGTTAACCTTATAATAAATAGAGTTGCACCACTTCAAGTGTTGGTGACCTGTTTGTGATCCAGAACACCCAACACATCATGATACCAGGATTGGTTGCATACTAGCACTTCTGAGACCCACCTGCAACTAATCAGCATTCCGGCATCCTGAAGTATGGAGAACATCAACCCGCCGCCGCCGCTCCGCATCGCCGGCACCTCAGCATAGAGTGACAACCAGCAACGATACCCAGGCAAGATGTTCAAGTGCCACGGCGATCTCCGCGAAAACTGGCGGGCATTCCGGCAAAAGTTTGAAATCTTCCTGCTGGCAGCCGAACTAGAAGACCTGGCTGATCCTGAAAAAAACAGAGCTTCTCCTCATCATCGCCGCTGCCAGAGCAGAAGAAATCTTTTAAAAATTCAAGCTCTCCAAGGGGCAAAACAGGAGCGACTTCCAGGCAGTCCTGGACAAATTCGGCAAATACTGTGAGGAAAACACACTCCAACCAGCAAGAAAAGGTGAGAGAAGTGCCAGTACTCACCTCGAGGCTGAAATCCCGGAGCACAGAACAATTGTGGTTGGCGGCCATCTTTGTAAAGGAACTGCAGTTGCGCGACGCCGCGCATGCGCAATCACGAAAATGGCCATCAATAAAGGAACCGCGATCTGTGCATGTGCAAACGCCTCCTATGTGCTACGTCACGTGCGTCATGGACCACGCCCATTTAAAGGGGAAACGTCCCAAATCAAAGAAAAAATCTTTTAAAGCTGTAAAACAACCTTCCTTCACCTGGAATGACAGCACAATGCCTCAAATTGAACCAGGAAATGAAATAAACCTCCAAAGAACCCTGCAACAAGCAATTACCTACCTCCAAACCAAGTCCGATTCCGACTTCCCGCAGACCAGTGACACTGAGGACCCGAGGGAGCCTTTTCGAGTCGCTGTTATAACAAAGAACAGGCTGTCCCCGAATCAAAACCACCAGCTGCTGTCGGTGTACAGCATTGATCCAGATGACGAGTGGTGTGCCACCCTGATGGTCAACCGATCCCAGATACGATTCCGCCTGGACACTGGTACTTCCGCTAATCTCCTAGCGTGGTCAGCCTTTCAGACCCTTGGGATTAAACCAACCATTCTTTCGTCGACCTGACAACTAGTGGACTACAATGGCAACGTCATTCCTGCTACCGGTTCATGCCAACTCGAAGTGACGCACAACTCGCTAAAAGCCTTCCTTCCCTTCGAGATCGTGGGCTCCTCGAAGGACTCTGTGCTAGGCGCACAGGCGTGCAAACTCCTAAACCTCGTTCAACGAGTACACTCTCTCTCTCCAGAGGACACGTCTGCCTTCCAGGATGCGGACTTCAGGGCGCTACTCAATGCCATCATCGACCAGCACCGTGAAGTTTTCGAAGGCATGGGCACGCTTCCATACACTTACAAAATCCTGCTCAAACAAGACGCCACGCCTGTGGTTCATGCACCTCGCAGAGTCCCAGCACCCCTCAAGGACCGCCTCAAGCAGCAGCTGCAGGACCTCCAGGACCAAGGAGTGCTCTCCAGAGTGACGGAACCAACGGACTGGGTCAGTTCCATGGTGTGCGTAAAGAAGCCCTCCGGCGAGCTCCGGATCTGCATTGACCCAAAGGATCTGAATCGCAACATAATGAGGGAGCATTACCCTATTCCTAAGCGCGAGGAGATTACGTGCGAGATGGCTCGGGCCAACATCTTCACCAAACCTGACGCCTCAAAAGGATTCTGGCAAATTCAACTAGACAGGTCCAGCAGAAAGCTGTGTACCTTTAATACCCCGTTTGGCAGATACTGCTACAACAGGATGCCGTTTGGGATCATATCGGCATCAGAAGTATTCCACCGGATTATGGAGCAAATGATGGAGGGCATTGAGGGTGTGCGCGTCTATGTTGACGACATCATCATTTGGTCCAGGAGCATATCAGTCGCCTCCAGCGCGTTTTCAAACGAATACGGGACCAAGGCCTTCGCCTCAACAGAGCCAAATATTCCTTCGGCCAGACGGAACTCAAGTTCCTAGGGGACCACATCTCCCGGTTGGGTGTGAGGCTGGATGCGGACAAGGTGGCAGCCATCACAGCCATGCAGAAGCCAGCGGATAAGAAGGTGCTCCCCCGATTTTTGGACATGGTCAACTTCCTGGGCAAATTCATCCCCAACCTCGCCTCCCATACCACAGCTCTCCGGAACCTGGTCAGGAAGACGACAGACTTCCAATGGCTTCCTGCCCACAAGCGCGAATGGGAGGAGCTTAAGACCAAGCTTACCACGGCCCCGGTATTGGCATTTTTTGACCCCACGAAGGAAACAAAAATTTTAACGGATGCCAGAGAACAATCCGGCATTGGGGCGGTGCTCCTGCAACGCGGTGAGGCCTCATCATGGGCCCCCATTGCATATGCGTCACGTGCCATGACCCCCACGGAACAGCGCTACGCGCAGATCGAAAAAGAGTGCATGGGCCTGTTGACTGGGGTCGACAAATTTCATGATTACTTGTACGGCCTCCCCCAATTCACTGTCGAGACCGACCATCGCCCGCTGGTCAACATTATACAAAAAGACCTGAATGATATGACCCCTCGCCTCCAGCGCATTCTGCTTAAACTCCGGCGGTACGACTTCCAGCTCCTATGCACCCCGGGCAAGGACCTGATCATAGCCGACGCTCTGTCCAGGGCAGTCAACACCCCATGTGACCCAGAGGGGTTCGACTGCCAGGTTGACGCCCATGTGGCCTTCATGGCCTCTAATCTGCCGGCCACGGATGAACGCCTTATCCACATTCGCCACGAGACTGCGGCTGACCCCCTACTACAGCGTGTCATGCGCCACATGACGGACGGGTGGCTCAAGGGCCAATGCCCGCAGTTCTACAATATCAGAGACGATCTGGCAGTAGTCGATGGTGTCCTCCTGAAGCTGGACTGCATCGTGATCCCGCACAGCATGCGGCAGCTCATTTTGGAAAAGCTACACGAGGGCCATCTTGCCGTGGAAAAGTGCCGACGGAGGGCCCGAGAGGCTGTGTACTGGCCCGGCATCAATTAGGACATCGCCAACACAGTGCTCAACTGCCCCACCTGTCAGCGGTTCCAGCCGGCCCAACCACGTGAGACCCTGCAGCCCCATGAGTTGGTCACGTCCCCTTGGTCTAAGGTAGGCGTTGACCTGTTCCATGTGCTCGGCAGGGACTATGTTCTGATTGTAGACTATTTTTCCAACTACCCGGAGGTCGTACGCCTGCACGACATCACATCATCGGCGGTCATCCGTGCCTGCAAGGAGACCTTTGCTCGTCACAGCATCCCACTCACTGTGATGTCGGACAATGGCCCCTGCTTCGCGAGCCAGGAATGGTCCAACTTTGCCAGCAGGTACAACTTTGTGCATGTGACATCCAGTCCCCTGCACCCCCAATCCAATGGCAAAGCGGAACAGGGCGTCCACATCGTCAAACAGCTCCTCTGCAAGGCTGCTGATTCAGGATCCGACTTCTGCCTCGACCTGCTGGCCTATCGTTCGGCCCCACTCTCAACGGGCCTGTCGCCAGCCCAGCTGCTCATGGGTCGCACCCTCAGGAGCACGGTGCCGTCCATTCACGTCCCAGACCTCGACCACGTTCCGATCCTTCAGCGGATGCAACAGTCTCGTGCACAACACAAGGCGGCGCATGACGCTCGGGTGACTGATCTCCCTGCTCTGGCACCGGATGACAACGTCCGCATCCATCTTCCGGAGGGTGGCTGGTCTGCAACTGCTTCGGCAGGTGTCTCCCCGCTCATTCCTGGTTCATCTGCCAGATGGTTCCATTCGCCGCCGCAATCGGCGTGCCCTTCGGTTCGTTCCACGCTCGCTACGTGATCCTCCACCTGTGCCACGCCCTCCTGTTTTCCCCAACCTGGACTATGTGGAGATTCCGAATACTCTGCATCCTCCTCACCCTGCCGTGGTCCAGCCCGTTCCTCAGCCGGTGGCTCCTGATCCACCCTTGAGGCGGTCAACCAGAATTTGTCGCCCACCTCAGAGACTTGACTTATGAGTTTTACGATGTTGGACTCTTTGATCTGTTCCGTTATCCTGTTTCATCATTCCAGTAGTTTGTATATAATGTTCATTTCGATGTTGGTGTAACACCCTATTTCTCGGCATCAGGCACCTTCCCATGTAAATAGATTAGCCTCATGTACATAGTCATGTAAAAACATGCACACCCATAGTCAGGTACATTCACTACACAATATTTATTGTCACGCAGGCACATATTCTTTATATATAAGGGGGGATGTCATAATATACACAGACAGACTCTCGGCGGTTGTGGCAAGGACTAAACAACATAACGGGCTACAAAGCGACGCCGAACAGTATCTCTGGCAGCAGCGCACCCATCCCCAATGAACTCAATGCATTCTATGCTCGGTTCGAGCAGGTAACCAACAATCCGCTGTTGAGTGCCCCAGCAGCCCATAATTCACCCATACCCATCATCACAGCTTCCGAAGTCAGATCGGCCTTCCTGAAAGTGAACCCACGGAAGGCGACGGGCCCGGACGGGATCCCTGGTCGTGCACTCAGAGCCTGCGCGGACCAGCTGGCAGAGGTATTCGCGGACATCTTTAACCTGTCCCTACTCCACTCCGAGGTCCCCACCTGCTTCAAGAAGACCACCATCATACCGGTACCAAAGAAGAACCAGGCAACGTGCCTCAATGACTACCGACCAGTGGCCCTGACTCCAGTCGTAATGAAGTGCTTCGAGAGGTTGATCATGAAGCGCATCACCTCCATACTCCCAGACGCCTTGATCCACTGCAATTCGCATACCGCTGCAACCGGTCCACATCAGATACCATTTCCCTGGCCCTACACTCATCCCTAGAGCATCTCGAAAACAAGGACTCCTACATCAGACTCCTATTTATTGACTACAGCTCTGCCTTCAACACCATAATCCCAGCCAAGCTCATATCAAAGCTCCAAAACCTAAGACTTGGCTCCCCACTCTGCAACTGAATCCTCGATTTTCTGACCAACAGACCACAATAAGTAAGAATGAACAACAACACCTCCTCCACAATAGTCCTCAACACCGGCGCCCCGCAAGGCTGCGTACTTAGCCCCCTACTCTACTCCCTGTACACACACGACTGCGTGGCAAAACTTGGTTCCAACTCCATCTATTAGTTTGCTGACGATACGACCATAGTGGGCCGGATCTCGAATAACGACGAGTCCGAATACAGGAGGGAGATAGAGAATCTAGTGGAGTGGTGTAGCGACAACAATCTCTCCCTCAATGCCAGCAAAACTAAAGAGCTGGTAATTGACTTCAGGAAGCAAAGTACTGTGCACACCCCTGTCAGCATCAACGGGGCCGAGGTGGAGATGGTTAGCAGTTTCAAATTCCTAGGGGTGCACATCTCCAAAAATCTGTCCTGGTCCACCCACGTCGACGCTACCACTGAGAAAGCACAACAGCGCCTATACTTCCTCAGGAAACTAAGGAAGTTTGGCATGTCCACATTAACCCTTACCAACTTTTACAGATGCACCATAGAAAGCATCCTATCGGGCTGCATCACAGCCTGGTATGGCAACTGCTCGGCCCAGGACTGCAAGAAACTTCAGAGAGTCGTGAACACCGCCCAGTCCATCACACAAACCTGCCTCCCATCCATTGAATCCATCTACACCTCTCGCTGCCTGGGGAAAGCGGGCAGCATAATCAAAGATCCCTCCCACCCGGCTTGCTCGCTCTTCCAACTTCTTCCATCAGGCAGGAGATACAGAAGTCTGAGAACACGCACAAACAGACTCAAAAACAGCTTCTGCCCCACTGTCACCAGACTCCTAAATGACCCTCTTATGGACTGGCCTCATTAACACTACACCGATGCTTCATCCGATGCCGGTGCTTATGTAGTTACATTGTATGTGTTGTGTTGCCCTATTATGTATTTTCTTTTATTCCCTTTTCTTCTCATGTACTTAATGATCTGTTGAGCTGCTCGCAGAAAAATACTTTTCACTGTACCTCGGTACACGTGACAATAAACAAATCCAATCCAATCCAATCCAATCCAGTATATCATGGTGCAGACACACACACACACTGATGAACATGCAGTGGGACCAATCAGCATACATAACACCGCAGCCAATCACCAGTGAGAGCACACGCACTATAAAGACAGTGGACGAGAGAGTTCCCGCTCTTTCTAGTATCAGCCAGCTCAGAGCACAGAGCTCACAGCCTGCATCACAGACATTCACCATGTGCTGAGTGCATCACCTGGTTAGGACTAGGCAAGGGTCAACAGTTAAAGCTGGTATTGCATTTACCCACAGTTCACGTATGTTAACATAGTTAACCTTATAATAAAATAGAGTTGCACCACTTCAAGTGTTGGTGACCTGTTTGTGATCCAGAACACCTGACACATCAGCCACCTGTTCAGGGCTAGTTTGCAAATCTCCCCCCATATATCCCAGCCAGCAAAATCAGTACCTGAAGATGCTGCTCAATAACATTTCTTGTGATGGCTTGGCTCTCATTGTCGACCAATGCTGCACCTTTGCCAAGGTTCCTCACAGGGGTCATGAGCCATCTCCGAAAGCCGATATCTCTTGTCATCCAAAAATACAGCCTGGGGCCTAACAACCTGGTTCACCCATTCCAAGAGGGGCAGGTAACAAACTCCGAGTACTGAGTGATCACGTGCATGCCACCCATCATATTGAATCCCGAAGCACAATTGATTTCTCGACCATAGAGCATGTTAGTCTACGAGCTGAAACAATTCTAAATTTGTAAACTCTTCAGTAGAAGAACTTAAAAATGACAATATTACAATAAAAGTGCCACACTACTTTGAATGTGAAATGCAGTTTGAAGGGTTAATGTTAAATATGTAAATAGGCAGTCTATATCATCGGCAATGTAAGATCACATGGCAACAGATTCTGTTCAGAGAGAGCTGTATATGAAGCTTTGTTATAAACCTGTATTGTACATAATTAGTAGAATGAAAGGTAAGGTTTAGCAACAGCCTCAGTTCTAGCAGTTTCTATCAATCATGATCATGGACAACCTTATCCAGGACCCACACTGATGATAACAGATGGAGTTGCTGTGCAATCACAACAGTGTTGAGAGTGCTTGGACTTTGCTGATAGCCCACGCAATATCTAATCAAGGAGCAAGTAACAAGGTTACTGTAGTGAAAGCTAATAGATGTGATCACTGGTTAATGGATTCATTTGGATAATGCAATCATATACTAAAGCAGCTTTTGGTTTTACACATAAATTCCATTCTATTAATAATCAGCATTTCACATTAATTTGCCTCCGTGATCGGCTGAGAACTATTTTAGTAGCTTAAACTAAAATGTTTTTGAAGAAATCACTTATATTTCATCCAGGTCTTTCAAAGTAAATAAGGGAAGAAATGCTGATTCGAATCAGACCTTACTCTTTCTTTGCATCTGTTTATTCCCTATTATCAACTGGCTTTAGGGCAGAATTTTATGGCCTTGTGGCGACAAGCCATTCAAACATCCATTGATTTCGGCGGGACAGTAAAATCCTGCCAGCATAAAATCCTGGTTTATGTCCCATTTATTGCGGAGTCCCAGCAATCTGGTTTCATAAGCCATGGAAAAACATTCGCCTCACTGCAGTTTATTAGGATCAAATCCAGATTTTGAGCAATAGTATAAAAAGGGTGGTCGTGCTGTGACAGCTGATTTTACATCTCAAACATAAGGACAGGATTGGGCCATTCATCCTCTTGAACCTATTCCACCAAAAAATGAGGTCTGATCTGTATCCGAACTGCAACTTTTGCTCAGCGCGGTAGCACAGTGGTTAGCACTGTTGCTTCACAGTGCCAGGGTCACAGGTTCGATTCTCGGCTTGGGTCAGAGTCTGTACGTTCACCCCATGTCTGCGTGGGTTTCCTCCGGGTGCTCCGGTTTCCTCCCACAAGTCCCGAAAGAAGTGCTTGTTAGGCGAATTGGACGTTCTGAATTCTCCCTCGGTGTACCCGAACAGGCGCTGGAATGTGGCGACTAGGGGCTTTTCACAGAACTTTATTACAGTGTTAATGTAAGCCTACTTGAACAAGAAAGATTATTATTACACCATTTTACACCTTTGGCATAATCATGTACACTTGGTATCCAAGGTCTGCCTGACTCAATTGGACATAGAACTCCAATTTAAATATTCCAATAATATCCCTACTTTCAGGATGGGAGTGTTAGCTGTCAATTTCAAGTTCTGTTCAGAAATCGAATCGGGCTGGCAGTGAGCATCATATGTGCAGCACTACATTTTTTTAAGATTGCATTTCCTGCCATCCGTTTTTCCAGTTACTAGCATGGTAATTACAGCAGAAAGAAATCAGCTTCAGGGTGAACAGCAACCTAAACAAATCGAGTCGCCAGAACTCAAAGATCTCTTCAACTGAATCATCTTACTTGCTTTGTCTCTGTGAAATGGTAAATTTACCTACTATTGTTGCATTATTAATTGCTGTAGAGTCTGACTGCTCGCACTGAGCATACATAATGGACACAAATAAAAGTAACACTATCTTGATGCAACACGACAGCAATTTATATTCACTGTGTTCCAGGAAGTGACCAGTTATAATTTGTAAATGTGAATTCCTGGATGTTGCGCTGAACATCTTTTATTTTCGATCCAAGGTTTATTTTACTCTTTCATTTCCGCATTCATTGCAATCACAATGAAGTTTTATCAAAGAAAATCCATGATGAATAGAAATAACAGCTCTGACAAAAACAGCCATGTTCTACATAAAACATATTCAAACCATCAATCTCATGCCTGTCACCTCATACTTGCAGTTTAAATTACTTTCCTGGATTTTAAGATTACTTTCCCAATAGATTCGCTATTTTGCCGTGTGGAAGGTTAATTTTAGCATTCTTAGCTGTCAAGTTCTCTTTCAGGGTTAAGCATTGTTTGTAATTATACTGTAGATTGGAGTTTAGTGATGTGCAGTATTGATTTTGCTTTCTCTTCCATTTATCTAGTCATTAATTCCCATGATTATTATTTTTAAACGAGAAGAAGCCAATTACAAATTACAAAATCAACATGATCATTAATCAGGAACTCATCTAGTTTTAAAATGCTTGCTTTACATATAAAAGTCTTATGATACAATTGTTTTTATTCGAATAAAATTAAGCATAGGTTTGGACTGCACAACTTTTGAATTCCAGTTTAAAACTCCTCGGCGGGATTCTCCATTGGCTGACGCTGGAATCGCGAAACACGATTGGACGGAGAATCGGTCTTGACGCCAAAATCGTGGCCAGCACTGGGTTCACACCAAATCGCAATTCTCCGGTGCCTCGACAGCGGCGTCAATGCGTTCCACTCCACATGTACAGTAAATGCATTAGCATATCATTAGCGGGCCTGACCCGGTATTCTCCAGAGTCTCCGCGATTCTCAGCCTCCACCGAGGGAAATTCCTGACGGTGAAGTTCACTTGTGCTTTCAAAAATCGCGGAACAGGCGCCATGGCTGACGAGGGAGAGGGGGGGTTTGGAAAGTGTCCAACATCGCCATAGTTTGCTGACAGTTGTGTCACTGGTCAGGGAACTTCTGCCAGGGTCGGGGGGAGTAACGGGGGGCAGCCAGGAGGTGGATCGTGGGGTCGGGTGGACGGGCATGGAACACCTTTACCACAGCCTGCCAGGCAGCCATGCAACTATGCAATCCGCTTCCAGCCCACTCTGAACCTAGTCCCACGGGTCGTATGGGTGCCCTCCCAGGCCACCCCTCCTAGGTACCCTCTGGACACAGCCAACCCATCAAAGGGATGGGCATGCTCCAGCGCAACCAGTGCCATCTTATTGGCTGGGATGAGTGTGTGTGGAGAGTGGAATGCTAAGATGTGGATGCAACTTGTCAACTCCTGAGTGTCAATCCTGGACCTGGCGAATCCAACACAGTTTTTTCATTGAAATCGATCATGTTCCACTTGGCACCGGTGCTAGTCCCTCAACAGTCACTGAATCGGTGTAGGTGTGGTGCCAGTTTTGCTGATGTAGAACTCCACCAATCCTGCTCTGGCATCAACGCTCAAGAATGGAACCTAGTTATTATTTTCAAGTTGAAGTTAATCAAGCTTTGCTACCTAACACCTTTAATTCAAATATGGCAAGATTAATGATAGAAAGTGCAGCATTTTGAAAAATAGGTTAATTTAACTCTACTGTGATGAATGTATCACAATATATCACCGCATGGGCCGGTTTAGCTCAGTGGGCTAGACAGCTGGTTTGTAATGCAGAACAAGACCAGCAGCGCGGGTTCAATTCCTGTACTGGCTTAGCCGAACAGGTGCCTGAATGTGGCGACTAGGGGCTTTTAACAGTAACTTCATATTTGTGACAATAAAAGATTATTATTGTGTAGCAATTTCAGATAAATCTTGTACTTTATGCATTTGGTGCAGTAAGGGTTGAAAGCGTGGGTCAGTGTGTGTATGACTGCTGCAATAGTTTTTTTAAATCTTGGTTTACAAGACCAGCAGACACTTTGGTTTCAAGGGATAATTACAGCATCATAAAAGTTGGGCTAATAGAATTTTGTTTATATAAAGAAGGTTCACGGGGGGTGGGAAGATTGGGGAAGCCAGACAAAATGGTGGCCCGATCCGCAAGCTTCAGCTTCAGCTTGCCAGCAGAAAATGACTCCAAGTGTGGCCTCACCAGGGAGAAACTCCCTAAACCTAAAATAAATGTTCAAAGTGCCGTTGAATAGCTGGGTGATCCTCAGCACTGCAGCCGCTGGCGAGACCAGCTCCTCAGAGATTGGGCCACCATTTAGAAAGGGTTTCTAGATCTAAACGTGAGCTTGAGGGTCCCTCACATTCCCCCAAGTGGCATATCCAGCTATAGGGTCACTGAGCAGCCCCTCTTTTCAGGCCTCCCTAGCCCCACTATTGGGCCCCCACTTTCAATACCCTACACTTCACCGTCCCAACCTTTATGTGACCTCTTCATATCTGCCCTTCAACCCCCCTCCCCCACCCTTCATAGGCCCTCACCACCGCTTTCATGGGTCTGGCCCCCCTCATGCCCTGACCCTTGGTAGTGCCACCCTGGCACCTGGAAATGCCAGAGTGGCAGTGCTAAAGTGCCAGGCTGGAAGTGACAAGGGGCCTGGATGCCAGTGGGAGAGCCAGGGTGCCAATCTGTCCTGTCCCGACCACCTAGGGGTCTCCAATGGCCTCAGAAACCCCCAGATGCAATTACCCCAGTCCACATTTGTGAGGACTAGTAGAAAACAGCACCCTGTTGAGGCCTCACTGGGGAAGCTGTTAGAATCCAGCCCAGGTATACTTAAATAAACCTAATGCCTCATTTAGAATCATAGAATCATAGAAGTTTACAGCATGGAAACAGGCCCTTCGGCCCAACCAGTCCACGCCGCCCAGTTTTTTACCATTAAGCTAGTCCCAGTTGCCCGCACTTGGCCCATAACCCTCTATACCCATCTTACCCATGTAACCATCTAAATGCTTTTTGAAAGACACAATTGTACCCGCTTCTACTACTACCTCTGGCAGCCCATTCCAGACACTCACTACCCTCTGAGTGAAGAAATTGCCCCTCTGGGCCCTTCTGAATCTCTCCCCTCTCACCTTAAACCTATGCCCTCTAGTTTTAGACTCCCCTACCTTTGGGAAAAGATGTTGACTATCTACCTTATCTATGCCCCTCATTATTTTATAGACCTCTATAAGATCACCCCTAAGCCTCCTACGCTCCAGGGAAAAAAGTCCCAGTCTATCCAGCCTCTCCTTATAACTCAAACCATCAAGTCCCGGCAACATCCTAGTAAATCTTTTCTGCACTCTTTCTAGTTTAATAATATCCTTTCTATAATAGGGTGACCAGAACTGCACACAGTATTCCAAGTGTGGCCGTACCAATGTCTTGTACAACTTCAACAAGACGTCCCAACTCCTATATTCAATGTTCTGACCAATGAAACCAAGCATGCCGAATGCCTTCTTCACCACCCTGTCCACCTGCGACTCCACCTTCAAGGAGCTATGAACCTGTACTCCTAGATCTCTTTGTTCTATAACTCTCCCCAACGCCATACCATTAACTGAGTAGGTCCTGGCCTGATTCGATCTGCCAAAATGCATCACCTCACATTTATCTAAATTAAACTCCATCTGCCATTCGTCGGCCCACTGGCCTAATTGATCAAGATCCCGTTGCAATCCTAGATAACCTTCTTCACTATCCACTGTGCCACCAATCTTGGTGTCATCTGCAAACTTACTAACCATGCCTCCTAAATTCTCATCCAAATCATTAATATAAATCACAAATAACAGTGGACCCAGCACCGATCCCTGAGGTACACCACTGGTCACAGGCCTCCAGTTTGAAAAACAACCCTCTACAACCACCCTCTGCCTTCTGTCGTCCAGCCAATTTTGAATCCAATTGGCAACCTCACCCTGGATCCCGTGAGCTTTAACCTTCTGCAACAACCTACCATGCGGTACCTTGTCAAAGGCTTTGCTAAAGTCCATGTAGACAACGTCTACTGCACTACCCTCATCTACCTTCTTGGTCACTCCCTCAAAAAAACTCAATCAAATTAAATGTGCTGTTGTGGTGAGGGCAAATTCCAGATCGCAACGTCTCGTGAGGTTTGGTTGAATCCCACGGGATGTCACAAGCATCGCAAATCTCGCGGTAATCCTCTCATGAGATTCCCCGGCCTCGTCGCGACACCAAGTTGGGCGTTGTGAGGCTGGTAAATGGCACCCCTCAAGTTTTGCTTTCGAAAGATGATGTAGTTAATGGGAGTAGCCAGCGGCTCAAGGAGTCTTGTGTTGAGTTTTGGAGTTCAGTTTCGATCTGTCTGTGAACAGACTTGTAGTTTCTCTCAAAGCAGTAAAAAGATTAAGGGCTGGATTCTCCAACTCTGTGGCTATGTCCGCAGGATCCATCTGGTCTTATGGCCAAAAGGTCAGCGCCGCCCCCGCACAGATTCTCCACATGATGGGGGTCTAGCAGCCATGCCACATATAGCATATCTACAGATATGGCCACAGAATGGATGGGTCCGTGGCCGCGCATGTGCATGACGGCGGCCAGTGGCGGACGCGGCGTACAACATGGCGCCGGCCGTGTGCAGACCCTACCTGCCAAAAAGCGCCCCCTGTATTTCCCCTCGTCACCCCCGGACCACCTCCCACCAATCCCCAGCCCCACATCAAGGTCCCCGAAAAGTGTGAGGACCCACGCCCTGCACCGTTGGGGACTTGGCCCATCAGGGGCGGAGCATCAGAGAAGGCCTCAGGTGACATCCTGAAGCCGCCCCAATGGTGTGTGGCATACTCCCCGAGTATGCCATCTTTAAGGGGGCAGAGCATCGGAAAAACGGCACCGTCCCCGATTCCAGTGTAAAAACGCATTCTCCAACTGATCGCTGAATGCGATTTCAGCATCGGCGATCGGAGAATCCAGCCCTAAGTCTGTGAACAGCTCAGCAGTTTCTGAAAGACAGGCACATTTAACAATAGTTTGACACAGGCAAGAATCTGCAGCTGGTTCCTGAAGGATCTCTCTCTCTCTCAAAGCCGTTTATTCAAGACATCTCTTGACAGAAAGTATTCCTGGGTCTGCTAAGTGTATTTAAAAGTGGATTTTGACCAGAGATGGGTTTTGCTTAAGAGGAGTTGAAAGATAGCAGTTAGGATTTAGTGTTCCAGTATCATTGTTTACCTGGTAATTGTAAGCTTTTTTTATGATAAATTTCATAATACTGTGTTAACAATAAAGTTTGCTTCAATATAACATATTCCTATTTTTGCATGGAATTACTCCTGGAACAAAGTGTACTTCCCTCACGGTCTTACAAATTTAATAAAATATTGGGGTTTCTTTCTGGTATCCTAGCAGCTGTTGGGTAATATTATCTGTACTGAAGCTTCACTTTCAAAATGCAGATGGTATAGGATTTTGCTTTGATGGTGATGCTAGATTTAATCAGTGGCACCAAGTGAGAATCCATGCCTGTGTTGTGTGAGGGCTGTCTCCTGTGTTAGGGACTAGGATTTTAATACTTGACTGTGATAATCCTCTGTGATAAGGACCACCAGGGATCACTCATTGATTCACCTGTGGAGTTCGTAGTGTATAAGATCCCATGGTAACGGGCAGAGGTCTGTCCAGCTCGGACTCATTATTGAGCCTTCTAAACATCCTCCCAGACCAGAATTGGGAATTCCTGGTCTGGGAGACTGGAGTTGTGTGCCACAGGTGCAGGTTTACTTTTGAGTTTAAAGAAATTTGATTTAATCTTTATCTTTGTATCTCTTAGATTACTACATCATCTGTACGTCCAAGTTGCTTGCCATTCAGACATTGTAACAATGTAACTTCATGGATAGGGCTGTAACCACAAAGAGAGTTAAGAGCATTCCAATCACTTCCCTTCAAGCTTGAGCGATTTTGAAGTGCTGAACTGGAAATTGACAGCACTGAGCTCTCTTTGAAGTGTTTGATGTTTGCAACCAATGTAGTTCCAGCACTTAGAGTTACTCACCCATGAAGGAAGATGAATGAAGCAAAGCTGACACTTGTGTTTGTGGAAGCTGTTAATCAAAGCCCACTAAGAGAAATGAATGAATGGCTTGCAGCAAAAGGATCTGAGGGGTTTTACACCTCAATAGCTTTTCTCATTCCAGGAATGGACACGTGGTGCTTTCTCTGTCTGAGGCAGCAGGTGTATGCCCAGGTGAGTGTTACAATAGTGATTTTTTTTCATTGCCCCTGCCTGGACTGCTCTCTAGCTTCCAAATATTGGTCTATATTCTGGGGGATCTGTGGGGAGGTTTATTTAATTCCGTGGTCTCTAAGGGGTTTCCCTTTAGTTAAGAGATCTCTGTGGGGGTCCCCTATCTAGGAGTCTCTGGGGGTCCCCCCATTCTGAGCGACACACGTGGGGTCCCTATCTACAGGATCTTAGGCTGATGTCCCTTTAGTTAGGTGGTCTCTGTGGGGGATCCCCCTATCCAGGGACTCCATTTGAGGTCCCCCTATTCAGGGGGTCTCTGGGATGAGGGCATGTCAGATCACCCACATACTTGGGGAAAGGGGGCCCAGGATATGTGGGATGAGGGGCTGAATCACGATGTGGGTGGGGTTGGGACGTTGCTTTGCAATGCAGGAAGGGCTGATCCATGATGCAGGGGGATGGTGGGGGGCTGCATGGCGATGCTGGGGACTGGGTGGCTGGCTACGGGATGTCGCTATCGGTCACCCACTCAAAATGACGAAGGATAGTGAATTGCTTCCTTTGGAGTGCAAATCAGTTCCAATTCACCTCCAGCAGGAAAACATAGGGCTGGATTCTCCATTTTGTTCTACCACTGGAGGTGAATTGCAATCCGTTTACGATTCCCCTGGGAACGCAAAGCGGCAACTAATTCAGTGGTCCATAGCATGCAAATTTATGCCTGGCATGGAATGCGAGCGATTCCTGAGGGAATGCCACTATCGGGCTGCCTTGTTGAGCAGGCGGCCTGATAATGAGGTCCAGTGGCTGGCCATATCCCTGTACCGCAAATCAGCCCCCCCCCCCCCCCCCCACCGCACAGCAGCCCCAACCCCTGGATTACCTGGGTGCCCAAGTATCCGCCACCCCGAGACCCCTGTAATAGACTCCCCAGTCTCCCCTATAAGACGAGACCCCCGGGCCCCTGTAATACAGAGAAATCTCCAGGGACCACTGCCTAAAGTGGCCCCTACTCCCACATAAACACCTCCTCCCCCCCCCCCCCCCCCCCCCCAGAAAAGAGACCCTGTCTGGAAGCTAGAGAGCAGTCGAGACATGGGCAGTAAGAGGAATTTCAGCTGTAACACTTACCCTGAAGCTCCACATGTCCATTCCTGGCAGGAGAGCAGCTGTGACCTGCATCTGGAACCCACATAGCCATCAATTGCAAGCCATTCATTTCTTTCGCGTAGTGGTCTATGATTAACAGCATATACAAACCACCTACAGCTTTGATTCATTCACCTCCCTTCACGGTTCAGTGGCCTAAGTGGTGAAACCCCAATGTTTGTAAGCATTGACCATGAAGTGCGCTCCAATCACTCAGGCATGGGGCACCGGGCCTGCTAAATGAATGCAAAATGGGTTATCAAGACATGCTCTCACTGATGTGTGAACGTGGGCTTTGATCCTGCTGCTAGTAGAAGATCAGAGCATCAGATTGATCGGGTGAATAAACACGCCCGGCGCCAGCCCATTGCTGCTGCTGTGAGGATCATTGAAACCCAGGGCTCAACAAGTCCAAAGTTCAACAGAATTCACATATTTGACGGGGTTAACACACAACAGGATATATTCGTGTGACGATCTCTTTCCATTCTTATTTATTTTCAATTGGCAAGCTGTGGACACGAGGCAGGCACCATGCTGCAGCTCGTTCGTTCTGAGAGGGCAGGAAATTGGAAATATCCACGCTGAGCCAGCTGGCAGCTAGAACCTGGTGGATTAACCAAGATGAGAACCAGTCAACCCAGGGGAAGCCTTGAACATGTTGGTTCTGGCCCAGATATTGGGCTAGATTTTCCGCAGCCCGGCGCCAAAATCGCGGCCAGCGCCGGGGTGGAGAATCCAGTTTGACGTCGTAATCGGGCCCGGCGCCGGTTCGGCGATTCTCCAGGCACCAAAAACCGGCGTCACCGTGGAGTACGCCGTGCCGCCGGGGGGTCATTGCCAGAGGCCCGCTCAGCAATCCTCCGCTCCCGACCCGGCCGAGTGCCCGACGGCGTGGATCTAACCATCGATTGCCGGTCGGGATGCTCGTGCGGCGGGCGGATCGGAGACCAGGGGGGGCCTTATAGGCAGCCAGCGATTAAATGTGCAGGAGTTGAGGCTCGGGCGCACAGCCAATTGAGGGTTCTCTTTCTTCGGTGTCGCTCTGCAGTCCAAGTCCTCTATGGAGCACGCCGTGGCCGCTGGAGGCCGTCGCCGTGCACACGCGCAGCCTCTGAACTGGAAGTGCGGGCACCCGTATCTGCAGCAAAAGCTGCGAGATTCACTCCAGGTCCCTGCTAACCCCCTGCAGGGCTATTAATTCGTTGAACTTATTTGCAGGAATTTCAGGAGTAAAACTCCACCGTTTGTATGCCAGTGACGAATGTGTTATAAAATAGTTACTTTAAATATATTAGTTACTGTAATGTAGATGTAGGCAGGTCTAATTCATGTTAGTTCACAGACAAAGGATTTCAGGGAGCATGGCAAGGAAGGGGGAATGGGGTGTTTAGTGTATGAGGAGAAAAGGATGCTGGGTAACAAGAGGCCAGGGGAAGGAATGAGAAGTGAGCCAATTAGGATGTATGGCCAGGTCAGGAGGGGTATAGGATGACCTATGGGAATCGTGTATGTGAAACCTGATGCCATTTGAATGTGTTTGTAGAGATTTCTTTGTTCTCCAACAGCACTTGATTCTGGAGACCTAGGAGACTGCTTGTGTTCTGGGTTTTTGTGAAATGAGTCAGACTTGCAAGTCGAATAAAAATAACTAATGCTATGCCTACAAATCCATCTCGAGTTTTATTGAGGCCAGACTGACGGGTAAAGAAAGTTATGTTTTGTCATTGGCGTGGGGACATAGTCTCAATTTCGGAGAATCCAGCCCATTGTTCTTTAGTAGGCCTGAGATGAGAAATCCCTGTCCTTCCTGATTGGGCCAAATAACAAACTGGGTTTTTTTTGTGAATATACAATCCATCCACTTATGCATTGAAATTAAAATTGTGGCCCCGGACCACTGGACACTCCTTGATATCCTTTAAGGAGGGTTCCGCCTGCTTGAGGCAGATGCTTGTGTCTTCCTTGTGAAAGCGTCAACCAAAATGGTGACAGGTGAATTTTGCAGATTCTGATTTTCGGGCCAACTTTAGGATCCCCCTGGATGAACTGAGTTACTATTGCCCTTGGCATGTGTTTTGAGTTGTTGATTCTGCACATATATTACCTGCCACTCAAAACAGCTGCTTCTTTGTTTCCTGATGATAATTATACCCCCCTTTTAATATGCTCTGGCAAATCTTGCCCCATTTGCCCCTTCCATTCACTGAGCTGCCGACTGGTGAGTTCATTTCTTTCTGGCAATTTGGTGACAGGATTATAATCAGGGCCCTGGACCAAAATCAATTGGGTCCCACGCTTATACCACTGGCCAGGTGAACATGCAACTCAACCTAAAGTGGCAGAGTAGCCAACACATAGAACATAGAACAGTACAGCACAGTACAGGCCCTTCCGCCACGATGTTGTGCCGATCATTTATCCTAATCTAAGATCAACCTAACCTACATCCCTTCAATATGGTGAAAAACGACACGTAAAAAAGCCAGAATTTTTGTTTATCTTATATTTTCAATTTTCAAAACATTTTAATTTTAAAACAGCTTCTTCAAAAACAGATAATTTGCAACTTTGATATCAAAATTTACTCCCCAAAGCCTGTCCACTGTCTACAAGGCACAAGTTAGGTGTGTGATTGAATTTGAAGGTAAAAATTGGGTGATGGATCAGTAATTCCATTGATTGATTAGTCTTTCATTGGTCAAGTTACTTTCTCAAGAAATGCCACACTGAAGGCTTGTAGCAATACTATTTTTGCCCCCGCCAATAATTAAATTCTCAATGCACTTTCAAGATCGTAAACACTTCCTTTTGATGTATGACAACATGCAGTGTAGATTTATAATGATGTAGCGATAAAATGTAATTAAATAAATGCATCAAATCAAGGATTAATACTTACCTCATTTGGAGTGAAATAGCAGTGTGTTGTTGATATGGTTGAAATTTCTGTAACTGATATTAAACATGTAAATGAGATGGGTTAGCCAGTTCATTAAAAGCAATGTCAAACTAATGCAGTATTGCTACCATGTTCTCTTATCACACAAAGAGCACTATTTCATCCCAATAGCTTGTTTGAATTAAGTTAAATTGTGAAGTTTTATCTTTTGGTGGAAAATTGCTATTGCAATTCTGAAAGGCTCAATATGATGGCAAAATTGACCAAATTGTATGTCAAATTTTGCATTAAATCTATCCAGACTTGATAGAGTTTGAGGTTATCAATGATCAACAGTTGTATTTTGAACAAAATATTTAAAGACAGCTGATTATTGCAAATTGTTTAGGCAAAGGGGAAACTCTCTTTTACATGTATTTTCTGCTTTGGTGGGACATTTTTAAGACAAGAATGGAACAAAAATAATTTAATATAGCCACAATAGAGTTGTGTGCAAAAGTTATTCTTGAATTGAGAAATTTATCTCACGAAATGTAATTTGTTGCTGAAATCACAGTGGCACAGTGACTAATACAATGCAAAAATAAAAATTGTTGGTTCAATGCAAGTAAATTAAAAACTACTCTTTGGTTTGGAATATCATTTTTTAGTTTTGCCTCAATATATACCCAGCATCTAATTTTTCTTACAGTTCTGCAAGACAACCCGATTATCAATCCTTCCTGTCATTCATCTACTCGTATTTTATTACACTCTTGCCTTAACAATAAATAGGAATAGAAATTAAAGAGAGAATGCGGTCTGTGGTTTAATCCTGCCGTTTAGGTGACATTCATAAACCACTCAAGCTTTACTCCAGTAGTTCAGTTTGCCAACCAAACCTCAAGCTCAAATTGTAGCTTAATTATTCACTTCTAAACAAGTGCCAATTTTTATGGCATTAATCATTTGTCATGTCTGCGTAATCAATTTTATGAAAAAGATGTGCTTACTTTAGAGTTCTGTTGTTCCCAGAAGAACATCAGAACACGAGGAGGCCACTCAGACCCTTAAGTCTGTACTGTCATTCTATTAAGACGGCTCGGTGGCACAGTGGTTAGCACTGCTACCTCACAACACTAGGGTCCAGGGTTCAATTCCGGCCTCGGGTGACTGTGTGGAGTTTGCACTTTTTCCCTGTGTCTGCGTGGGTTTCCTCCAGGTGCTCCGGTTTCCTTCCACAGACCAAAGATGTGCAGGATCGGTGTATTGGTCATGCTAATTTGCTCCTTTTTGTCCAAAAGGTTTGGTCGGGTTACTGGGTTACGGGGATAGGGTGGAAGCCTGGGCTTAAGTAGGGTGCTCGTTCCAAGGGCCGGTGCAGACTCGATGGGCTGAATGGCCTCCTTATGCACTGTAAATTCTATGAAAAATCTATCAAAAATCTAAATTGGTACCTCATCTCCATTTGCACACTTTTGTTTCATCTCTCTTGATACACTTATCCAACAAGCCTCTATCGATTTCAGCCTTGAAAGTTGCAGTTGACCCAGCATTCACATCCTTTTGGGAGAATGCGTTCCAGATTTCCGATAACTTTGTGTGAAAAAACGCTTCCTGGTTTTGCTCCTAAATGGCCAAGCTTAACAGAGTTAAGGAGGAGACCATTTAATGTGCAGGAAATAATAGAATTTGAGCTTTGATTGTGTATACTCTGAAATACCAAGCCACTTTTTTGATTGATTATGGTGTTTTTTTAAGAACCAGAACTTAATACAAAACCAAAAGCTTGGCATTGAAGAACCGTGTTATTTGAAACAACAGACCTAGAGACTTTCATTTGTATGTTATTGATATTTCCACTGTAATTGATAGTGGTGTGCTATCACACATACTGTCAGAGTTTTAAGTGCCTTAAGGGAACAACTTTCAGAACAATAAAGTGTCAGCCTCAAGTGATTGTCTGATAATCTAGGGTGTTGTCAGTTGTTAAATGCCTAAACATTGCAAGATCCAGCAATCGTTATTTCAGTAATGCAGTAATGCACATAACCAATTATATTAATTGATGTATCATTATTCGTTCATGTACTCCACTCTTTCCAAATTAGGAATTTAAACTCTACTTGTGCTGAGTTTCCATTATATCTGAACACAAACCTGTTTTCCATAACATGATAGATTGCTGCTCAGTTCCAGTCACATTGGTTAATACAATTTGTCAAATGATTACATTCATTTTTTTCACATCTATAAAACATTTTCTTCAAAATTATGTGCATACATTATTGCTTGTGTTCACTCCCATCGTCTGGTAAAACTAATCCAAATTTAATTCTATACAATTTGAAAATCTGCTCAGCTTGTACTCAACATAATTTTGTAAAATTCTTTCTCACGCAATTTAATTTGCTCATAGTTGGAGCTGAAAGATTCTTGTGGTAAAGGCAACGACAAATTGGAATTTGAAACAAAAAAAATCTAATGTTGATCTTAATAAAATGCCTCTGTTATATTTGCAATGGGCTCATCCAGGGGGATCCTGCATTATAATGTTGTAGCCTGCACTTCGGCCCAACCTTCCATTGAGTCAGGTTCTGTCAGGCAGAATTGTTTTTTCTGTATCTTCACACACTTTCATTGAAGAAACATGTAAAGTAGCTGGAGGATTCACAAATTGATCAACAATCTTACAGTCGAAAGGGTGGTTAGTCTTTATGGCAAGAACGGCAGAGGCGGTGGCACAGCGGTATTGTTGCTGGATGAGTAATCCAGAGACCCAGGATAATGATCTGGGGACAAGGGTTCGAATCCCAGCACAGTAGGCGATGGAATTTAAACACAATAAAATATGTGGAATTAAAAGTCCAATGATGACCATGAAACCATTGTCGATTGGCGTAAAAACCCATCTGGTTCATTCATGCCCTTTAGGGAAGGAAATCTGTCATCCTTACCTGGTCTGGCTGACATGTGACTCCAGTCACACAGCAATGTGTTTGACTCATAAATGCCCTTTGAAATGGCCAGCGAGCCACTCAGTTGTATTCAACCATTACGAAAACACAAAAAAGAATGAAACCGGACTGACCACCTGGCATCGAACCAGGCACCAGAATCGACAACGGCAAACCCAGCCCTGCCAACCCTACAAAATCCTCCTGACTAACATCTGGGAGCTTGTGCCAAAGCTGGGAGAGCTGTCTCACAGACTAGTTAAGCAACAGCCTAACATAGTCATACTCACAGAATCATACCTTATAGACAATGTCCCAGACACCACTATCCCCATTCCTGGGTACATCCTGTCTTACCGGCAGGACAGGCCCAGAAGAGGTGGCGGCACAGTGGTAAACAGTCAGGAGGGTGTTGCCCTGTGAGTCCTCTACATCGACTCTGGCCCCCATGTAGTCTCATGGCTTCAGGTTAAACATGGGCAAGGAAACCTACTGCTGATTACCACGTACCGGCCACCATCAGCTAATAAATCAGTACTCCTTCATGTTGAACACCACTTGGAGGGAGCATTAAAGGCGGCAAGGGCACAGAATATGCTCTGGATGAGGGGCTTTAATGTCCATTACCAAGAGTAGCTTGGTAGTACCACCACAGACCAAGCTGGCCAAGTCCGAAAGGACATAGCTGCTAGACTGGGACCGCAGGAGGTGGTGAGGGAACCAACATGAGGGAAAAAGTACTTGACCTCATCCTCACCAATCTGCCTGCTGCAGATGCATGTGTCCATGACAAGATCGGTAGAAGTGACCCCCATGGGCAGTCTGGTGGCGCAGTGGTTAGTACTGCAGTCTGACGGCGCCGAGGTCCCAGGTTCACTCCCGGCTCTGGGTCACTATCCGTATGGAGTTTGCGCAATCTACCCGTGTTTGCGTGGGTTTCACCCCGACAACACAAAGGTGTGCAACGTAGGTGGATTTAACACGCTAAATTGCCCCTTAATTGGAAAAATGAATTGGGTACTCTAAATTTATTTAAAAAAAGAAGTGACCACTGCACAGTCCTTGTGGGAGACAAAGTCTTCATATTGAGGATACCCTCCACCGTGCTAAATGGGATAGACGTTGAACAGATCTAGCAACTCAATACTGGTCATCCACGAGGTACTGTGAGCCATCATCAGCAGCAGAATTGTGTTCAACCACTATCTGCAACCTCATGGCCCGGCATATCCCCCACTCTACCATTACCACCAAGCCAGGGGATCAACCCTGCTTCAATGAAGAATGCAAAAGAGCATACCAGGAGCAACATCAGACATACCGAAAAATGTCAATCTGGTGAAGCTACAACACAGGACTACTTGTGTGCCAAACAGTATAAGCAGCAAGTGATAGACAGAGCTGAGAGATTTCACAATGGACGCATCAGATCTAAGCCCTGCAGTCCTGCCACATCCAGCCGTGAATGGTTGTGGACATTTAAACAACTCACTGGAGGAGGAGGCTCCACAAATACCCCCATCCTCAATGATGGAGGAGCCCAGCACATATGTTCAAAACACAAGGCTGAAGCATTTGCAACACTCTTCAGACAGAAGTGCCATGTGGATGATCTATCCGGAGATCCCCGGCATCACAGATGTCAGTCTTCAGCCAATACAATTCACTCCACATGATATCAAGAAACTGCTGAAGGCACTGGATACTACAAAGACTGGGCCCTGACAATATTCTGGAGCAATACTGAAGACTTGTGCTCCAGAACTTGCCACACCCCTAACCAAGCTGTTCCAGTACAGCTACAACACTGGCATATACCTGGCAATGTGGAAAATTGCCAAGGTGTGACCTGTACACAAGAAGCAGGACAAATCCAACCTGGCCAATTACTGCCCTATCAGTCTACTCTCCATCATCAACAAAGTGACGGAAGGAGTCATCAACAGTGCTATCAAGTGGCACTTACTCATAAATAACCTGCTCACGGACGCTCAGTTTGGGTTCTGACAGGGTCACACAGCTTCTGACCTCATTACAGCCTTGGTTCAAACATGGACAAAATAGCTGAATGCCAGAGGTGAGGTGAGGGTGACTGCCCTTGACATAAAGGCAGCATTTGACTGTGTATGGCACCAAGGAGCCCTAGCTAAACTGGAGTCAATAGGCATCAGGGGGAAATTCTCTGCTGGTTGGAGTCATATCGGACACGAAGGAAGATGGTTGTGGTGATTGGAAATCAATCATTTCAGCTCCAGGACATCACTGCAGGAGTTCCTAAGGTAGTGTCTCAGGCCCAACCATCTTCAGCTGCTTCATCAATAAGGTCAGAAATGGGGATGTTCGCAGATGACTGCACAATGTTCAGCACCATTCGCGACTCCTCAGATAATGAGGCAGTCCATGTCCAAATGCAGCAAGACCTGGACAATATCCAGACTTGGGCTAACAAGTGGCAAGCTACATTCATGCCATGCAAGTACCAGGCAATGATGTTCTTTGTTCTTTAAGGTTTTGCCCAAGGATCATGACCGGTACAGGCTTGGAGGACCGAGGGGCCTATTCTCGTGATGTATTTTTCTTTGTTCTTTCTATAAGAGAGGATCAAACCACTGGCCCGGGCATTCCATGGCATTACCATCGCTGAATCCCCCATGATCAACATCTTCGGGAATACCATTGATCAGAAACTGTACTGGACTAGCCATATTAATACTTGGCTACCAGGGCAGTTCAAAGGCTAGGAATCCTATGGTGAGTAACTCAGCTCTTGACACCCCCCCCCCCCCCCCCATCCTCCCCAATTCCCCCGTTCCCCCATCAAAGCCTGTCCACCATCTACAAGTAACAAGTCAGTAGTGTAATGGAATACTCTCCACTTGCCTGGATGAGTGCAGCTCCAACAACATTCAAGAAGCTCAACACCATCCAGGACAAAGCAGCCTGCTTGCGTGATTGCTCCCCCTTCCACAAACATTCAAACCCTTGACCACCGATGAATAGTGGCAATCGTCTGTACCATCTGCAAGATGCACTGCAGTAACTCACCAAGGTTCCTTGGACAGCATCTTTCAAACCCACGACCACTACCATCTAGAAGGACAAGAGTAACAGATACCTGGGAACCCCACTACTTGAAAGTTCTCCTCCAAGTCACTCACCACCCTGACTTGAAAATATATCACCATTCCTTCACTGTCGCTGGAGCAACATCCTGCAACTCCCTCCCTAAAAGCACAGTGGAAGTACCTACAACTCAAGGACTGCAGCAGTTCAAGAAGGCAGCTCACCACCACCTTCTGAAGGGCAACTAGGGATGGGCAATAAATGTGGCCTAACCAGCGACGCCCACATCCCGTAAATGAATAAAAATAAATAAATAAAATAAAATGATTTTGTCCACTCCAACATTTCTTATGATGAGGGGAAGGGAGCTATGTTTGGACACCAAACACAGGTATCCCACTGGATGTCAATGCAGAATTCAGAGATAGAGCTCCAGTCTCATTCCCTGGGAATGTCCTGTGCAGGATTCAAACCCCTCCGTTTCTGACTAGAGGCAGTAATGTTACTGTTTACCCAAAAATTCACCAATTGCTGAGTTTACCCAAATATTCATGGGAACGCTTGCTTTGCGTTAGTTACAATGTGCAGCGGCCCAAATGGAAATGATTTTTTCCCAGCGCCCGCAGAATATAACAGGGGGTGAGGGGATATATTAACCTCCCAGGGTGATTGTGTGCCTCTGTGGCAGAAAGTTAAGATGAAAAATTGCCACCATGTTGGGAAGCAAGTAGGAAGCCACTGACATCCATGTTTAACCGAAACACATTTTAATAGTGCGGTAGTCACCACTGTTGTATTATATTTTATATACTGCACTGCATACGAGGGTATTATGGTAAGGCCCCTGTACTACAGGTACGGGGGTAGATCCCTGCCTGCTGGCTCCACCCAATAGGCGGAGTATAAATGTGTGTGCTCTCCGAACTGCAGCCATTTCAGCAGCAGCTGCAGGAGGCCACACATCTCTGTGTAATAAAGCCTCAATTACTCTCTACTCTCGTCTCGTCGTAATTGATAGTGCATCAATTTATTACACAGAGATTTTACAAAGATGGACCTCCGCATCAAGCCGGATCGCCTGCAGCTGCATCTTCAAGCGGACAACGCCAAAAAGGACTTCCAACATTGGCTAGCTTGCTTTGAAGCAGACATCGGATCTGCGACAGACCCAATCCCAGAAGCACAGAAGATCCAGATTCTGTACACACGGCTGAGCTCCGATGTCTTTCCCCTCGTCCAGGACGCGCCTACCTACGCAGAGGCCATGGCGCTACTGAAGGAGAACTACGCTCAGCCGACCAACAAGATCTACGCCAGGCACCTCCTGTCCACATGGCACCAACTTCCCGGTGAGTCAGTGGAAGATTTCTGGCGTGCCCTGCTCGCCCTGGTGAGAGACTGTGATTGCCAGGCCGTTTCGGCCGCTGAACATTCTAACCGGCTGATGAAAGATGTGTTCATTAAGGGAATAGAGTCGGCCTTCATCCGCCAGCGCCTCTTAGAAGGGGCTACGCTTGACCTCACGGCGTCCAAGAAACTAGCACTCTCGCTCACAGTCGCCTCACGCAACGTACAGGCGTATGCCCCCGACCACACGGCCCACCCATCCTGGGTATTGTGGACCCCGCCAGCGGCCACCCCATCGTGGACCCGATCAGCGTCCGCCCCCAGCCGACACCACGCCTGTGCCACGCAGCAGCCAACCAACCCTGGGGGACCCAAGTGCTACCTCTGCGGACAGACAAAACTCCCCCGGCAGCGCTGCCTGGCACGGAGCACGCTCTGCAAGGCCTGCGGCAAGAAAGGACATTTCGCTGCAGTGTGCCAGGCTCGCTCAATCACCGCTATTGTCCCTGCATCCCCGCGTGCGGCCAGCGGGCGCCGCCATCTTCCTTGTCTCAGACCACGTGCGGCCCATGGACGCCGCCATCTTGCTCCCCTCACAACACATGCGGCCCGTGGGCGCCACCATCTTGCTTGCTCCAGGACACATGCGGCCCGAGAGCGCCGCCAACTTGCCTGCCTCAGGACACGTGCGGCCCGTGGGTGCCGCCATCTTCCCCGCCTCAGGGCCCCTGCCCGTTGGGCACCTCATCGGGCCGCTCATCGCCTGCAACCGCCGACGACCAGCAGAGTCTCGCCTCCATCACGATCGACCAGTCCCGACTGCACAACCTCGTGACCGCGTCGACAATGGTGAAGGTCGATGGGCATAAGATATCCTGCCTTCTGGACGCCAGGAGCACTGAGAGCTTCATCCACCCTGATATGGTAAGGCGCTGCTCCCTCGCGGTACACCCCATTAACCAAAGAATTTCCCTGGCCTCCGGATCCTACTCCGTGGCGATCCGGGGGTACTGCATCGCCACCCTCACCATCCAGGACGTAGAGTTCAGCGGCTTCCGGCTCTACGTCCTGCCCAACCTCTGCGCTGCCTTGCTACTCGGCCTGGACTTCCAGTGCAACCTCCAGAGCCTAACCCTGAAATTTGGCGGGCCCCTTACTGTATGCGGCCTCACGACCTTTAAGGTCGACCCGCATTCTCTGTTTGCAAACCTCACCCCGGATTGCAAACCCGTCGCCACCAGGAGCAGATGGTACAGCGCCCAGGACAGGACCTTCATTAGGTCTGAGGTCCAGCGGCTGCTGCGGGAAGGTATCATCGAGGCCAGCAACAACCCCTGGAGAGCCCAAATGGTAGTGGTGAAAACTGGGGAGAAAAACAGGATGGTCATTGACTATAGTCAGACCATCAATCGGTACACGCAGCTCGACGCGTACCCTCTCCCACGCATATCTGATATGGTCAATCAGATTGCACAGTACCAGGTCTTCTCGACAGTGGACCTTAAATCTGCCTACCACCAGCTACCCATTCGCAAGGCAGGCCGCCCGTACACCGCGTTTGAAGTGGACGGCCGCCTTTACCATTTCCTTAGGGTTCCCTTCGACGTCACTAATGGAAGATGGACCGAATGGTTGACCGGTACGGACTGCGGGCTACTTTCCCGTACCTGGATAACGTCACCACATGCGGCCATGACGAGCAGGACCACGATGCTAACCTTTCCAAATTTCTCCACACCGCCAAACTCCTCAACCTAACCTACAACAAGGAGAAGTGTGTGTTCAGCACGAACTGTTGATCTCCAAATTTCTTTCTCTGTCAGTCTGGCCTCAATAAAAGTTGAGACGGATTCGCACGTAAACAGAAGTTATTTATTTAGCTTGCAAGCTTGAATCATCTTACAGAAATGTAAGAGACATCCAGCTTCTTACATTCCAGAAAACGACTGAACTAAAAGACAAAGGGATCTCTGCAAAATCAATTCAAATGGTATCAAGTTTCACATACTCGACGGACATAGGTCAGCCTATGTCCCTCCTGACCTGTTCGATCTATTCTGATTGGCTCACTTCCAATCCCTTTCTCTGGCCCCTATCAATGAAGCATCACTCTCATAGACACACCTCTTCCTGCTTTTTCCATGCGGTCTCAAATTCCTTTGTCCCTAACTGCAAGAATCAAAGTGGCTTATTTCTACATTACATTAACTAGTAACTCTAAAGTAACTATTTTATATCACATTCGTCATTCCCTCCTTTTATCATTCCATGATAACCGAACTATCCAATCTATAGCTACGGTTCCTCATCTAAAAAGATCCGTCGCTGCATTTCCAATTCCTGTCTTAGCCCCCCTTCATCTGCCTCACCCTCATGGATTTTAACAGTTAAATTTTTTTTCTCGGTGATTGGGGCGGTGATCTGATCTAGTGCACCCCGCATTCTACCCATCACACATTTAAGGATGGCCAGGCCCACAAAGATGCAGCCGATAGCTACCACTAGATACATGGCCATATTTATCAACCAGTCCTTCCATCCTCCAGATCCCCAGTTACCCCAAGAATCAGGATCCTGCATCCCGTCCAAGTGATCCCGTATGCGATCCATAAATTTAGTAATGTTAGCGGTCAAGTCCTGAACACCCATGATCCACTTGCCCTGTACTATGGCGCATACCCCACCCTCACGGGCCAGAAGATAGTCAAGAGCATACCGGTTCTGCATTGCAAACAACCGTAGCTGAGACAACTCCTTGGTTATTGCCCCGAGGGCTCCCAAGGTTTCATTTCCCAAGATGGTAAGGCCGCAAATAAAATAATTCCGATCACTAACAGCCAAGGAACCCCCCACACCTCCCAGTGTCAATACGCTCAGAATGCCCCACCCGGCTGAGTGGCCCCGGTTGGGTGCAAGAACCTGAGGTTTTTTCCAGTTCTCGCAAAATTCAGCAGAGACTGCCCGGCGTGCTAACTGATTATGCAGGTTCCATGCCGAAGGGCAGGGGACTGTGGTAGGGACTAGAGTCCCTATAGCAATTCGGCGGGGAAATGGGGTGACAAAACGTTGGTCGCCGTACCATTAAATAAAAAGTAGTATCCTTGTTCCGTGTGGAGACTAGCATCACAATCAGCATATCGGTTGCGTAAGGACCTCCCAGTAGCCCAGTTTATCCAATTTTGAAATGCCCATTCGGGCCGCCCAGCAATGCAGAAAGCCCTATTCCCAACAGTGATATGAGAGACATTCGCCCAGCCACAAAGGAGCTGGAGGCCAGCGTTCAATGGAACGCAAGTGATGTTGTAACAAACGCATTGGCCAGACGCCTGGGTGATATGGCACCTCCTGTCCGTACAGGTGGGAAACAGACATGTTATATTTGTGTCCACCTCTACCAGCAAACAGCCATATCCTTCACTGCTGAAGCAATTCTCGTACGACCGGGAATCCCTATTGGGAGTGAAGTGGCTAGGTATGTACGCCCTCCACCGTCGCAGCCTATCGTACTGTGAATGGGAATTATCCCGAGGGAGGGGAAGGCAAATAGCCGGTGGTGCTGAATCCGGATCGTAAGGAAGAGTGACGTGCTCGGGCAATGGCTCGGAACGCTGACAATGAACCACCGTTTGGGGAGTGCCCCAAAGCGGTGAAACAGAAAATAACCTAGACACCGCTGCGGGGTTTGGGTAGCAGACAACCCGTCCCTGGCCATACAGACGGTGGTAAATCTGGTAGAAGAGATTCATACTACCCGGGCTTTCCTCAGTTTGGCCTTTAATTAACTTAAGTGCATCTCCCGGTAACCTACGTTCTAGCTGTACTTCCCTTCTCACACGCCCCGTCCTCTCTCTAGTCCCTTTCTCTTTCTCATGGTCTCTTCCTACACTCTTCTGACAGCCTGATGTTACATTTATTGTACCACTTTTAACACATCCAAAATCAAATTTACATGTATTCCAAAAACAAGGCAATGTCCATATAATGTTCCCTTCCCATCGCCGGGGCCGGTGCAGCTGCTTCATGACTCCCGCATTCTCCTTAACTTTGATGACCTTCCATGAGTCGATACCATGTCCTCGTATATGGGGGCAGTGAAGAACATCACCTTTGCATAGGTGATGTATCCTTGTAGATTGGTTGGGGCTACACAGATACATAATATTCCCCTTTTCCATGTCCATCGCCAATAACATGCCAAGCGAAGTGAGGCCAAATATCAGACAGACGATGCGTAGCCACTCCATCATGCTCCACACCTGTAAAATAGCACTGGAGAAGGGAGGCAGGTTAGTATCCGACCTTTTACAGTAGTGGAGATGGACTCAATTTACAGTGATGTAGGTGGACCCAAGCACTTCGCCCCTCCACTTTAACTGCTGTGGGGGTGGTAAGGAGAACTTGGAAGGGCCCGTCCCATCGCGGCTCCGACCCCTTCCTAGTCCAATTTTTTGACCATGACATAACTACCGGGCTGGACTGAAAGTGAGCTAGGTACTGGGGCAATGGCTGGTGAGCCGCACGGACTGGGCCATGGAGTTCCTTGAGCACTTGCGTAAAGGCTAGAACATAGGTGGTCATCTCTTCAGTCATATGGTGAAACTGAACCCGTCTGGGAACCTGCAGGCTCCAAGGAATTCTAAGAGGCCTGCCATAAAGAATCTCGGCGGGAGAGAGCCGGGCTGGTCCCGCAGGTGTAACCCGCAGCTGGAAGAGGGCAACGGGGAGCAACTTAAGCCATGTCAGTCCCGTGTCTGCTCTTAATTTAGCCAATTTAGTTTTGAGGGTCTGATTGTGTCTCTCAACCACCCCGGCTGCCTGCGGTCTGTAAGCACAGTGTAACTGCTGGCGTATGCCCAACTGGGAGCAAAACTCCTTGTTAATTTGTCCAATAAAATGAGGCCCATTATCAGAACTTAACTGAGCTGGCATACCGTACCGGGGAATGATTTCCCTCATCAAGACTTTAACCACAGTAACAGCTTTACTATAGATAGTCGGATACGCCTCAACCCATCTGCTGAACACATCCACAATGACCAAAACATATTTATAACATTGACACCTTTCCAACTCAATGTAATCCATTTGGAGCGTCTCAAAGGGACCACTGGGCAACGGGGTTTGCCCCTTCCCACAAGGGATACCTTTTCCGGTGTTATATTGCTGACAAATCAAACACCGATTACTGATACTTTGGGCCAACCCCTGCATTTTAGGGTGCCACCAAGTGTCCAGCAACAAATCACTAGTCCCTCGAGCCCCACAATGAGTTGCAAAGTGTACACATTCGATGACCCATAAAGCCAGTACATCAGACATACAAGTCTGATGTGCAGGCGTGGTCCATAAAGAGGAAACAGAATCATATGTACAACCTAACCGTTTCCACATTTGTTTATCACTCTCAGGAGCGTCCTCCTGTAACCTTATGACGTCTGGCATTGGCTTGTCAGAAGCAGACACATTCATAGTAGATCGTTTAGTCTGACTTAACATTTTAGGCACCATCACTTGCTGAATTTGTGCGGCTGTGCGCGCTGCACAATCTGCTCGTTCATTACCAACGTCAACTGGGGTTGTACCATTCGTGTGGGCAGCGCATTTAATAACGGAAATCTGCGCTGGCAGAAGGAGGGCCTGCAGTAGGTCATTAACTAAACCCCGGTGGGATATTTGACCACACATAATCATGTCAGGTTGTTCTGACGAAATGTCACTCAAATCGCCCCTTATTGTGGTAGTTTCCTGAATCAAGGCTAAACAGTCGTGGCCAGGTGCGTCTTCATGGACAGGGGGACCACTAAGAAAACAGGCTGGATTGATAGTGGTACAGTATTTAAATGTCAGACGTGGATTGTTCAAAAGGTATATCTCATACCTATTCTGACGAGCTGCGGTAAGATGCTGACCATTCGCCCCATATCCCTGGCATGGTACTGGTCATGGACCTGACGTGTAATATGAGGGCTTACCGAAGCTGACTGTGGCCATAAATGTGGTGATATTGTAACAAAATCGGCTGTACCTTCTTTTCCCGTGACTGTGGCTGTAACCTTGACTGGCCATTCGGTCTCAAGTAATGGCCGGTATTTGTCCTCCAACTCCCTGTTTCGTCCAGTTCTGTCATAGGCCAGGGTAACGTGATGCAGTGACTGTTCAATGTCTAACGTCCACCACTGGGGGGTGATAGAAATATAGCACTGTTGTCTCATCCTCCTCTTCGCTGATCCACCCACCCAAAGTCACTATATTGGAGCTCCTGCTGGTAAACTACCATTTCTGCCGCTTGTTGGGATCGCAGATCATCCTTTTTCATTACATACTCAGTCTTAACCTTTGTAACTGAGCCTCCTTCTTGGCCTACACCCTCCTTCCAGTAAAATCTGACTGCCCTTGCCATCTGGGAAGGGTCGTTCTCTGTCCAATTCATGTTATTACATTTCACAGCAGTAACCACAGAAGGTGGTAGGCAATGCATTAACATAGCACAGTATTGAGGGGAATTCTGACCATTTTGATACAGCAAATCGCCTGACTGCCCCCGGTAGATTTCATTAAAACGCCCCAGACATTCCTATGGCTCGTCAATCTTCCTAGGTTTTAGGTCTAAGATAACAGAAAGATTTATGGGCCTTTGAAATGTGCTATTCAACGCATTCAAGATCTGTGTCCTTCTTTTCTCTATTTGCTCTCTTTTTTTTTAAAACTTAAAAATGTTTGAAAATTCAAATTGAATTACTGCAACTTGCAAGCTTAGCTCTGATCTCAACTCAGAACTAAATTTACAATTTGCTTAACACAAACTTGTATAACATTTACAACTTAATTATTTCTTTATCTTAACAATTTTTCTTTTAACAAGTTTTTTTTCTGTTACATACACATAAGTATTAGCAAAATCAACTATCATAAGTATTAGCAAAATCAATTATCATCTCCAGATTGACACTTTTTAAAATGGTGTCCATGATCTTCTTTAAGTTTCTATTAATCTCCAGATAAAATGAGATAAACCTTATTTCAAGTAAGTAAAATTTAAGATTCTGGCAATTTCAATCAATTGCTTTCGAAAATAATAACTTTTATCAAAGAGGTGGAGAAACCCACTGGTTTCCTTTAATTAATTCAAAACGTAACTTTGCTGGTGTTCACTGACTCAAAGGAAAGGTATCCGATTACACTGCAGACTGGTGCTGTTATCTCAAGGCCTGAGTGAGAAGCACTGTCTGTTTTCAACTCCGCCTGCTGCTGTTAACCCTTTGAGAGACTTCTGCTTCAACCTCACAATCTCAACTAGACCTCGGAACTTTACAGTCCAAGGAGACAATTTTAGCTTAATCAACTATATATTTAAAACACTCACACATAGAGTTGAACCATCTTCAGATTTAAAAACAGTTATACTGGACTGAACCTTCATTAATTAAGTCACATCAGCCTCTGAACCCTGATAATAGACTGAACCTTTATTATTTAAGTCACATCAGCCTCTGAACCCTGATAATAGACTGAACCTTTATTATTTAAGTCACATCAGCCTCTGAACCCTGATAATAGACTGAACCTTTATTATTTAAGTCACATCAGCCTCTGAACCCTGATAATAGACTGAACCTTTATTATTTAAGTCACATCAGCCTCTGAACCCTAATAATAGACTGAACCTTTATTATTAAAGTCCCATCAGCCCAAAACCCTAACCCAAGCCGAAACAACAATATGAAATCCCATCAATTAAAGTGCTAATCCCCAGACTGACCTGTGATTTCGTCGAGGCGGTCTTTCTGTGCCAACCGCGAGTGACCAGACTAATCAGACGATAAGAAGAGGGGAACAATCAATGCTGGTCGTTTTCCATTTCTACATTGAGGGCCCTTTGTTCCCGTCCTCCTGTTCATAATCAGTCTAATTCTGATTTCGCAGTTGGATCAGGATCGCCCAGAGAAATCCCGGTTTTCGGCACCAAATGTTGATCTCCAAATTTCTTTCTCTGTCAGTCTGGCCTCAATAAAAGTTGAGACGGATTCGCACGTAAACAGAAGTTATTTATTTAGCTTGCAAGCTTGAATCATCTTACAGAAATGTAAGAGACATCCAGCTTCTTACATTCCAGAAAACGACTGAACTAAAAGACAAAGGGATCTCTGCAAAATCAATTCAAATGGTATCAAGTTTCACATACTCGACGGACATAGGTCAGCCTATGTCCCTCCTGACCTGTTCGATCTATTCTGATTGGCTCACTTCCAATCCCTTTCTCTGGCCCCTATCAATGAAGCATCACTCTCATAGACACACCTCTTCCTGCTTTTTCCATGCGGTCTCAAATTCCTTTGTCCCTAACTGCAAGAATCAAAGTGGCTTATTTCTACATTACATTAACTAGTAACTCTAAAGTAACTATTTTATATCACATTCGTCAGAACCAATTAGCCATCCTCGGCTATGTGGTTCAGAACGGAGTTCTAGGGCTCGACCCCGATCGCATGCGCCCCCTCATGGCTCTCCCCCTTCCCCACTGCCCCAAGGTCCTCAAACGATGCCTGGGGTTCTATTCGTAACACGCCCAGTGGGTCCCTAACTATGCGGACAAGGCCCGCCCACTCATTCAATCTACCGTTTTCTCACTGACAGCCGAGGCTCACCAGGCCTTCAACCGTATGAAGGTCGACATCGCCAAGGCCGAGATGCACGCGGTTGACGAGACGGTCCCCTTCCAAGTCGAGAGCGATGCAGCAGACGTTGCTCTGGCTGCCACCCTCAACCAGGCAGACAGGCCCGTGGCATTCTTTTCCCGCACCCTCCATGCCTCTGAAATTCGGCACTCCTCCGTCGAAAAGGAGGCCCAAGCTATCGTTGAAGCTATGCGGCACTGGAGGCATTACCTGGCCAGCAGGAGCTTCACCAATGGTCGGTTGCCTTCATGTTTAACAACACACAGTGGGGTAAGATCAAGAATGATAAGATTTGCGGTGGAGGATCGAACTCTCCGCCTTTAATTATGAGATTTTGTATCACCCCGGTGTAGCGCACAAAGACTCACGAGAGACAAATAGAGATGAAGTCGATGAGGCTTTATGAAGCGTGACTTGTTCCCCGCAGTTCAGGAGCAGACTGGCCTGCGGGGGAGAACTCCTGGTTCTTATGCTCCGCCTTCAGGGCGGAGCTAGAGGTCAGCAGCCAACCAGGACCCGGGATCTGTCAGCCAATGACATCACGGCTTCACAGTCCCACATGACCCCTAATGCATACTACCACATTCACGCCTTGTTAAAAATGAACCCGACGGGGTGGTGCTTCGTATGGTGGTAAGGGTTTACAAGGCTGGTCCTGGGAGGAAAACTTTTGCATGTCATCACAGTATGTACAGAGGTTTTTTGTTTTGAACTATTTACAGTAAAGGGGGAAAAAGAAAGAGTTCTCGTTAAAGTCCACAACATCGTAGTGTTATATCGATGCCACGAGTCGGTCGGACGGTCTGGTCGTCCTCGTCGATCGCCTCGGCCCCGGTGGTGGTGCTTGTTCCAGTGTTGTCGTCTCCAGGAGCCTTACGGTTTCTGCTTCAGCTTCACTTCTGGTCGGACCTGGGAGGAGGACCGATCCTCCCGGGAAGGGGGCGCTCGCGGGGTGCGCTGGTGGCAGGGAGGGGGTGATTGGTGTCGGGGGGGTGCGCGTGTTGCCGGCGGGCGCCAGATCTCGCAGGGAGACCGTGTCCTGTCGGCCGTCGGGGTACTCCACGTAAGCGTACTGCGGGTTCGCGTGGAGGAGGCAAACCCTCTCGACCAACGGGTCCGACTTGTGCGCCCGCACATGTTTTCGGAGCAAGATGGGTCCTGGGACCGCCAGCAAGGTCGGCAGCGACGTTCCAGGGGAGGAATTCCTGGGGAAGACAAGGAGGCGCTCATGAGGCGTTTGGTTAGTGCTAGTACACAGTAGCGACCGGATGGAGTGGAGAGCATCCGGGAGGACCTCCTGCCACCGTGAAACTGGGAGGTCCCTGGACCGTAGGGCCAGTAGGACGGTCTTCCAGACCGTGCCGTTCTCCCTCTCTACTTGCCCGTTCCCCCGGGGGTTGTCGCTGGTCGTCCTGCTCGAGGCTATACCGTTGCTGAGCAGGAACTGGCGCAGCTCGTCACTCATGAAGGAGGAGCCCCTGTCGCTGTGGACGTATGCGGGGCAACCGAACAGTGTGAATATGGTGTTAAGGGCTTTAATGACTGTGGCCGCTGTCATGTCAGGGCAGGGGATGGCGAAGGGGAAACGGGAGTACTCGTCCACCACATTCAGGAAGTATGTGTTGCGGTCGGTGGAGGGGAGGGGCCCTTTGAAATCCAGACTAAGGCGTTCAAAGGGACTGGAAGCCTTGATCACGTGCGCACCATCCGGCCTGAAAAAGTGCGGTTTGCACTCTGCGCAGATGTGGCAGTTCCTTGTGACTGTACGGACCTCCTCCACAGAGTAGGGAAGGTTGCGGGACTTTATAAAGTGGTAGAACTGAGTGACCCCCGGGTGGCAGAGGTCCTCGTGGAGGGTTTGGAGGCGGTTAATTTGTGCGTTGGCACATGTGCCGCGGGATAGGGCATCGGACGGCTCGTTCAGCTTTCCGGGACGGTACAGGATCTCATAGTTGAAGGTGGAGAGCTCGATCCTCCACCTTAAGATCTTGTCGTTTTTAATTTTGCCCCGCTGTGCATTATCGAACATGAAGGCTACCGACCGTTGGTCCGTGAGGAGAGTGAATCTCCTGCCGGCCAGGTAATGCCTCCAATGTCGCACAGCTTCCACTATGGCTTGGGCTTCCTTTTCCACTGAGGAGTGGCGGATTTCTGAAGCGTGGAGGGTTCGGGAGAAAAAGGCCACGGGCCTGCCCGCTTGGTTAAGGGTGGCCGCTAGAGCTACATCGGAGGCGTCGCTCTCGACCTGGAAGGGGAGGGACTCGTCGATGGCGCGCATCGTGGCCTTTGCGATATCCGCTTTGATGCGGCTGAAGGCCTGGCAAGCCTCTGTCGACAGAGGGAAGGTCGTGGTCTGTATTAGGGGGCGGGCCTTGTCTGCGTACTGGGGGACCCACTGGGCGTAATATGAAAAGAAGCCCAGGCAGCGTTTTAGGGCTTTTGAGCAGTGCGGGAGGGGAAATTCCATGAGGGGGCGCATGCGTTCGTGGTCGGGGCCTATTATCCCATTGCGCACTACATATCCCAAGATGGCTAGCCGGTTTGTGCTAAAAACGCACTTGTCCTCATTGTATGTGAGGTTCAAGGCTTTAGCGGTCTGGAGGAATTTTTGGAGGTTGGCGCCGTGGTCCTCCTGATCGTGGCCGCAGATGGTTACGTTGTCGAGGTACGGGAACGTGGCCTGCAACCCGTGTTGATCAACCATTCGGTCCATCTCTCGTTGGAAGACCGAGACCCCGTTTGTGACGCCAAATGGGACCCTTAGGAAGTGGTATAATCGCCCGTCTGCCTCGAAGGCTGTGTACTTGCGGTCACTTGGGCGGATGGGGAGCTGATGGTAGGCGGACTTGAGGTCCATGGTGGAGAAGACCTTATATTGGGCAATCCGATTGACCATGTCGGATATGCGGGAGAGAGGGTACGCATCTAGTTGTGTGTACCTGTTGATGGTCTGGCTATAGTCTATGACCATCCTTTGCTTCTCCCCTGTCTTTACTACTCCTACCTGTGCTCTCCAGGGACTGTTGCTGGCCTGGATTATGCCTTCCTTCAGTAGCCGCTGGACTTCGGACCGAATGAATGTCCGGTCCTGGGCGCTGTACCGTCTGCTCCTAGTGGCGACGGGTTTGCAATCCGGGGTGAGGTTTGCAAACAAGGATGGGGGCTCAACCTTGAGGGTTGCGAGGCCGCAGATAGTGAGTGGGGGCATTGGGCCGCCGAATTGAAACGTTAGGCTCTACAGGTTGCACTGGAAATCTAATCCCAGTAATGTGGGCGCGCAGAGTTGGGGAAGGACGTAGAGCCTGTAGTTTTTAAATTCCCTCCCTTGCACCGTTAGGGTCACTATGCAGAAGCCTTTAATCTGTAAGGAGTGGGATCCTGCAGCTAGGGAAATCTTTTGCGCACTGGGACGGAAGGTCAAAAAACAGCGTCTTACCGTGTCGGGGTGGATGAATCTTTCCGTGCTCCCGGAGTCGACCAGGCATGGTGTCTCGTGCCCGTTTATCAGCACCGTTGTTGTCGTCGTCTGGAGCGTCCGGGGCCGTGCTTGGTCCAGCGTCATTGAGGCCAGACGTGATCGTAGTGCTTGAGCGTCTTCCTCGAACCCCGTGGAGCTGTCGACACTGGGGTCCGTTGTTGCCGTCCAAGATGGCGGCGGGGGTGAACAAAATGGCCGCCCCCATGCATCGCACATGGCTGGGGGGTCACAAGATGGCGGCGGGGGTGGACAAAATGGCCGTCCCCATGCGTCGCACAGGTCTGGGGGGTCCCAAGATGGCGGTGCCCCTCCTCCCCTCGTGGTGGCCGGGACCCAAAATGGCGGCGCCTGCGGGTCGCACATGGGGCGCTGGGGGGGTTGGGGAGCGTTAGAAGCGCGCAGGACTCCTTGTTCTCCGGGGACAGCGGCGACCTCCCGGGACCGGCACACAGCCGCGAAATGGCCCTTTTTCCCGCAGCTCTTACAAAGCGCTGCGTGGGCCGGGCAGCGCTGCCGGGGGTGTTTCGCCTGGCCGCAGAAATAGCAGTGGGCTCCCCCGGGACGACTTGGCGTCCGAACCGCGCAAGCCTGTGGGGTGAGGGGGAGGGGGGGGGGTTTGTCGCGACGGGGGTCCACAGAGCCCAAGGGGCTGCCGCGCGGTCGGGGCCGTAGGCGCGGGCGTTTCGCGCGGCCACATCCAGGGAGGCTGCAAGGGCCCGTGCCTCTGAGTGTCCTAGCGACTCTTTTTCTAAAAGTCTTTGGCGGATTTGGGAAGAGTTCATACCAGCCACAAAAGCATCACGCATTAACATGTCCGTGTGTTCCATCGCGTTTACCGGCGGGCAGCTGCAGGCCCGTCCCAAAATTAGTAGCGCGGCGTAGAATTCATCTATCGATTCTCCGGGACTTTGCCGTCTTGTTGCGAGTTGGTAGCGTGCGTAGATCTGGTTCACTGGGCGAACATAGATGCTCTTTAGTGCTGCGAAAGCCGTCTGGAAATCCTCTGCGTCTTCGATGAGAGGGAAAATTTCCGGGCTTACCCTCGAGTGCAGGACCTGTAGTTTCTGGTCTTCTGTGACCCGGCCGGGGGCCGTTCTGAGGTAGGCCTCGAAACAAGTCTGCCAGTGTTTGAAAACTGCTGCTGAGTTCACTGCGTTGGGGCTGATCCTCAGGCATTCCGGGATGATCCTGAGCTCCATAGTCCTTTAAGCACGCTTAATAAATTGTAGCGCACAAAGACTCACGAGAGACGCATAGAGATGAAGTCGATGAGGCTTTATTAAGCGTGACTTGTTCCCCGCAGTTCAGTAGCAGACTGGCCTGCGGGGGAGAACTCCTGGTTCTTATACTCCGCCTTCAGGGCGGAGCTAGAGGTCAACAGCCAACCAGGACCCGGGATCTGTCAGCCAATGACATCACGGCTTCACAGTCCCACATGACCCCTAATGTATACTACCACACCCGGTAAGCTCAACGAGCCCCCTGATGCCCTGTCCCGAGGTACATGTGCCAGCGCACAAGTGGACCGACTCCGGACCCTGGACGACAATCTCTGTCACCCAGGGGTCACCCGCTTTTATCACTTCATTAAGGCCCGTAATCTGCCCTACTCCATCGAGGAAGTCAGGGCTATCACCAGAGACTGCCAGGTCTGCTCAGAGTGTAAACAGCACTTCTACCGGTCAGACCGTGTGCGCCTGGTGAAGGCCTCCCGCCCCTTTGAACGCCTCAGCGTGGACTTCAAAGGGCCCCTCCCCTCCACCGACCGCAACACGTATTTTCTCAATGTGGTCGACGAATATTCCAGATTCCCCTTCGCCATCCCATGCCCCAATATGACGTCTGCCACCGTCATCAAAGCCCTCAACACCATCTTCGCTCTGTTCGGTTTCCCCGCCTACGTCCACAGCAACCGGGGATCCTCATTTATGAGCGATGAGCTGCGCCAGTACCTGCTCAACAGGGCATTGCCTCGAGCAGGACGACCAGCTACAACCCCCGGGGAAACGGGCAGGTGGAGCGGGAGAATGGGACGGCCCAGCTGGCCCTATGGTCCAGAAATCTCCCGGCCTCCCGCTGGCAGGAGGTCCACCCCACTTCTCTCCATTCGGTCGCTCCTGTGCACGGCGACTAACGAAACCCCCCATGAACGTCTCTTGGCCTTCCCCAGGAAGTCCACCTCCGGGGTTTCGCTCCCAACGTGGCTGGCAGCGTAAGGACCCGTTCTCGTCCGCAAGCACATGCCGCTCCACACGGCGGACCCGTTGGTTGAGAGAGTACAGCTACTCCACGCAAACCCGCAGTACGCCTACGTAGCATACCCCGACTTCCACCAAGACACAGTCTCCCTCAGGGACCTGGCACCAGCTGAGTCCCCACACACACCCTCCTCTGCCCCGGCGCTGCCCTCTCTTCCCCCAGTGCACCCCACCACAGCCCCCGTTCCAGGGCAATCCGTCCTCTCCTTGGTCCCACCCGGGGATGAAGAGGATGTTGACGCGCTCCCGGAGTCACCGACGACTGAGCCAACGCCTGACTCACCACCAGCACTGCCCCACTCTCAACGACGGAGCAAGGCGCCCGACCGTCTAAATTTGTAATCTTCTCTGAAATTTTAATGACAACCTGTATGTAAATAGTTTTCCACCACCCCCGCTGGATTTATTTTTAACAGGGTGTGAATGTGGTAGTCACCACTGTTGTATTATATTGTATATACTGCACTGCATACGAGGGTGTTACGGTAAGGCTCCTGTACTACAGGTATGGGAGTAGATCCCTGCCTGCTGGCTCCGCCCAATAGGCGGAGTATAAATGTGTGTGCTCTCCGAACAGCAGCCATTTCAGCAGCAGCTGTAGGAGGCAACACATCTCTGTGTAATAAAGCCTCGATTACTCTCTACTCTCGACTCGTCGTAATTGATAGTGCATCAAATAGCATGTGGGATAGACTTGTGAAACAGTTGGGTCTGACATTTGAATAAACTGAAACACAATTAAGTGGCATTTTAACCTAGGGAACTTGGAGCCGTGGGTTTCCTGGGCTTCCCGGAACTTTTCATATTGAAGAAGTTGAGAGAACAATGGGAATTGTTGAGACTGAGCAATTGACAGGCTAGAAAGCCTTGAAATGCTGAGATGAAGTAGCTGCTTCCTTGCCTCAGTGAATTTTTATTGCTCAGAGGGTTAGTTCTGAGAACGTGCTTCCACTCCTTTGGGGATGATTTTTCAATATAGTCATTTCTGCTACCTCGAGTTCTTTGCCTTCTCAGCACCATGGGAGCAGTTTATGGATCTCTCCCTTGCACCTCTAATGAGGAACAAGAGGAGCAGCATTGAGGAGATACGATACAGATACCATACGTGCCCAAATCCTGATTTTACATAGCTGCTAGTTACAGCCTACCAAACTGAAAATGATCTATTTAATTCCTATGCCCTGCTTTCTGCCCATTATCCTTAATTCATGCTAATATATTAGCCCAATACTCCAAACTCTAACTTTTCTGTAATCATCTTTGGCATGGCAACTTATGCGTTTTGGAAATTTCAACACAATATATCCTTCTTGCCTGCACTGCTAGTTACAACCTCAAAAAATAAACTCTGTCAACTTTGTTCAATACAGTTGCCTTTTTATAAATCGTAATGGCAATGCCTAATCATATGATTCTATAAATGGTCTATTACCACTTCCCTTGGAATAAATTCTCGCAATTTTCCTACAACTGATGACAGGCTAACTTGTATGTACTTCCCTGTTTTCTATTTCCCTCCTTCCTTTAATCGTGGATTTCCATTTCCTGCTTTTCAATCCATTATTTTAGATTCTGTGTCTGGATGTTATGGGAGGGTGGGGTTTGAATTGAGGAAGATGTCTGCCTCAAGCTAATTAATCTCCTGGCAACCAATTAATGGCTGCAGGATAAGCCAGGTTGGTTGGTGGGCTGGGGCAGGGAGTTTGACCTTGGCTTTTATTCTTGGGGAAGGGGGAGGCAGGGGACTAAGAGGCCTGGCTGGCGGCAGATCTGCTGCACTCTCCCACCTCTTCAAATGGTACCCCCTTCCCCATAGCCACTCACACCTTCCCTGTCCCACAGCCTTTCACTCCAATTTCACTCTCCCTCCTCCCTTCGCTTTGCATATATATGTGTTTGTGGAATCCACCTCTTCACTCACCTGATGAATGAGCCCCGCCCTGAAAGCTAGTGATTCCAAATAAAGCTGTTGGACTTTAATCTGGCATTCTAAGACGTCTTACTGTTTCTTATCGTACGCACTCTAATGCTTCTTCTAGGTGTTACCCCAGACAGCACATCAGATGTGGAGTCAGCCTTCCAAGTCTCTCGCCCTCTGGCCTGTGATGCCTTTGGTGGGCATCCTCTGGAGGGCCTAGACCTGGATGAGTTCAACCGACTTTTCGGTGTCACAGGTACCACTCTGTTCTGCCTGTTGCCCATCAGATGTGCCAGTGCCAGGTGCAGGGGATTCGGAAGCGCCGAGGTGTTCCAGGACCTCCGCTGCAGGAGGCACCGGCATGGGCCACTTCACCTCCTCCTCCCTCGCCATGCTCCATAGCCCCCGGGCTACACCTTGAGATGGAGGTGAGGCTGGAGTGAGCTCCAGAGACTCCACTGTCATCTGATGCTGCCAGTCCTGGAGGCCCGCCCTCGTCTGAGCCAGGGGCTCAGTGCCCTCAGCCTTGGAGTACTGAGACTGGGACAAGTCCCTCAGCGAATGAGACATGTTCCGATTACGACCCCAACAGTGTCGAGGATACCGGACAGAAGCCCCAATATTTAGTTTTGTAAGACTGCGAGGAAAGGGTACCTCGCTCCAGGAGTGATTTCACACAAAATAGGGATTTTATTACAAGCATAGTATTAAAATATCTTTATTATCACACAAGAAAATAGCTTATAATTACCCCTTACACAATGTTAATAATAAAAATAATCTTTATTAGTATGACAATTAGGCTCACATTAACACTGCAATGAAGTTACTGTGAAAAGCCACTAGTCGCCACATTCCAGCGCCTGTTCGGGAAAACTGAGGGAGAATTCAGAATGTCTAATTCACCGAACAGCATGTCTTTCTGGACCTGTGTGAGGAAACCGGAGCACCCGGAGGAAACACACGCAGACACAGGGAGAACGTGCAGACTCCGCACAGGCTGTGACCCAAGCCGGGAATCAAACCCTGGTTCCTGATGCTGTGAAGCAACAGGGCTAACCACTGTGCTACCGTGTAATACAGTGACACAATAACCCGAACTACTATCTTTATTCCCACTCAAACAACAAAACCATCTCAATCCTCAATCCACTTTTAAATACAGTTTGTATTTGTGCATATGTGCTTAAGAGATGCTCTTAGTGACTTAGTCACAGTTTCTTAGTGACTGAAAGACCTGAATCCTTTCAGAATATTGCAGGATCTCCAGCTGAAATCTTCAGAAACTGTCTTCATAGTTTGACTTCCAGAACCAACAGCAAACTGCAATCTGTCTCAACCTATAGTTGAAACTGCCCTCCCATCCACAGGAAAATCTGCTGCTGGTCTATCCCCAGTCAAATCTTTAACTGAACTGCAGTGACAGCAGATGCTTGACTTCAGCCACCAACATCACAGATTGCCTCAAGCCTTGGACGTCTTGATCCATGGCTCTGTCATCTTTTCCTAGGCCTTCTACTGTGGACCCCACCCGTTCAGTGTTGACCTGGATTCCATGCATTATTGGCACCATCTCGGTCACCTGAAGGTGGTTGCACTTCTCCAGCTGCACTGCAGGCACTGGAAAGTTGCTGACACCCTCTCCTGTAAATCCTGGTTCTGTGTCTTCATCTGTACTGGTGATGAGATCATACCTTCCAGATGTCAGACTACAGCTTTTTCCTGGGATCAGGCAGCTCTCTGACCGCCCACTCCCTCAAGACTCTGCCTCAGCCTGATGTGCTGCAGCATGTGTGAAGAGCGCACAGGAAGATGACCCAGGAGCCTCTTCAGTAAAATGCCCCACTGAGGTGATAGTCTGCGATGGTGGAGGGTACAGGTTACAGCAGTGATGACAAGTCAGTGTCTTCCCTGGAATGGATCTCCAACCCATGCTGGGAATCTGGCAGGGGGCAGCGACCCCTGATGGCCCGGCCACGTCTAATTTCGATCCTACAAAACAAAAGACAAGAGAAATGTGAGATCCTGGGAAGGAGTGGTCTGTGGGAGAGCGGTGGCTCACTTGTTATCGGGACATCATTATGCATTAGGAGCTCACTTGTTTGCCGCATACTGACCTTCGCCTCTGAGACAGCTCTCTCACCTGGCTCGCCAGATAGCTTCAACACTCTCTGTGCTGCGGGGGTTTGGACTCTCAGGTCTGGGATATCGCCTCCAGTTTCCTGGTGCTCCTGTTGATTATGGGCCACCTTGTTCGAGGGGACACATAAAGGACATGGTGAGGCGCCTGGAGGCTTGTTTCACAAGGGGTCTGTAGCTGGTGGCATGTGGGTGCAAGGCAACTGGTGAAAGAGGACAATACAGGCATTGGGGTTTGTGGGAAGGTGGGATCTAAGTGACTGCAAGCAGATGGGTTTTGGTTGGCCTCTAGAGGAGGCCTCATTCCTAATGCGTGCATGCATGTGTGTGTGCGTGCTTACCTGTGTGCACATGTGTGCATGCATCTGTGTGCGCATGTGCATCTGTGTATGTGTTTGTTTGTCTGTACATCTGTGTGTGCGTTTGTATTCATTTGTCTGTGTGTGTGTGTCTGTGTGTTTGCATGCATATGTGTGGACGTGTGTGTGCGTGTATGTGTATGCGCACATCAATGTTTTGTGTGTCTGTCCATGTGTTTTTGTGTATGCATATCTGTTTGTGCCTGTGCGTATGTCTGTGTGTGCATGAGTGTGCATGTGTGTGCATTCGTGTGTGTCTCTGTGTCACTGAGTGTGTGCAGGGGTGTGTACATGTGGGCCACTGAGTTGTTTATGTGTGTGTGTGTGTGGTGCATGTGTATGTGGACATGCATATGGGTGCATGTGTGCGTTCGTGTGTGTTGGTGTTTTGCCTGGGTTTGTGCGTATGTGTGTGTGTGCACATGTATGTGTGTACTTGTGTATGTATCTGTGTGCAGATGTGTGAAGGTGTGTGCGGGTGTGTGTTTCATCTGTGTGCGTGTCTGTGTGTGTGCGTTCATCTGTGTGCATGCAATTTGTGTGTGTGCATGTGCGTGTGTGCAATTCTGTGTGCGTGTGTGTGCAAGGACTCATTTATGTGGACGTTTCTGTGTGTGTGCATGCATGTGCGCATGTGTGTGTGCATGCTTGTGTGCAATCATGTGTGGGTGCCTGTGTGTACATGTGTGTGTGTGTGCATGTGTGTCTATGGTAGTATGCATGCACATGTGTGCGCACATGTGTCTGTGCGTGTGTGCATTGTCTGTGTTTGTTTGTGCGTGCATGTGTGTGTACATGTGTGCACGTGTGTGTGTGGTGTCTGTACGTACGCATGTGTGTGCATGCATCTGTTTCCATATGTGTGTGTGTTTTTGTTTGTATGTGCATGTTTGTGCAAATTTGTGCGTATGTGTAATGCAGATCAATGCCAACAGCACGGTTCAATTCCCGTACCGGCCTCCCCGAACAGGCGCTGGGATATGGCGCCTCGGGGCTTTTCACAGTAACTTCATTGAAGTTTACATGTGACAATAAGCGATTATTATTATTATGTGTGTGAGTATACATCCGTGCCTGTGCATGCGCAGGTTTGTGTCTGCGTGTGTGTGTGTTTGTGTCTGTGTGTGTGTTTGTTTGTCTGAGCATGTGAGTGTGCGCTTATATTAATTTTTTTTCTGTATGTGTGCCGTGTGCATGTATGAGAGGTAAACGTTGTGGAATCACATGGCTGAGTGATTGGAATGCACTTACTGAACTTACATCTCCTTGATGTGGTCAATGTTTAAAAACATTGGAGTTTCTCCACTTAGGCCACTGAAGCATGAAGGGATATGAATGGATCAAAGCTGTAGATGGTTTTTATGAGCTTTCAAACACAGACCACTACTCGAAAGCTATGAATGGCTTGCAGGTCGTGGATCTGTGGGAACCAGACAAACTCACAGCTGCTCTACTTAGAAGAATGGACACGTGGAGCTGCAAGTTAAGTATTACATCTATTATGAATCTCACAACCCCTGCCTGGAGGAGGTGCTTCCAGGCAGGAGTCTCTTTTCTGGTGCGGGGGGGTCTATGGGGGAGGGGAGGCATTCCCTTAGTCAGGGGTCCATTGGGGTGCCCATTAGTCAGGGGATCTCTGGGAGGTTTTGTCCAATGTGTGCAGAAGGGTTTCCTGACACGGTATGTAGATAGGCCAATGAGAGGCAAAGCCATATTGGATTTGGTACTGGGTAATGAACCAGGACAGGTGTTAGATTTGGAGGTAGGTGAGCACTTTGGTGATAGTGACCACAATTCGATTACGTTTACTTTAGTGATGGAAAGGGATAGGTATATACCGCAGGGCAAGAGTTATATCTGGGGGAAAGGCAATTATGATGCGATGAGGCAAGCCTTAGGATGCATCGGATGGAGAGGAAAACTGCAGGGGATGGGCACAATTGAAATGTGGAGCTTGTTCAAGGAACAGCTACTGCGTGTCCTTGATAAGTATGCGCCTGTCAGGCAGGGAGGAAGTGGTCGAGCGAGGGAACCATGGTTTACTAAAGCAGTCGAAACACTTGTCAGGAGGAAGAAGGAGGCTTATGTAAAGATGAGACGTGAAGGTTCAGTTAAGGCGCTCGAGAGTTACAAGTTAGCTAGGAAAGACCTAAAGAGAGAGGTAAGAAGAGCCAGGAGGGGACATGAGAAGTCTTTGGCAGTTGGATCAAGGATAACCCTAAAGCTTTCTATAGATATGTCAGGAATAAAAGAATGACTAGGGTAAGAGTAGGGCCAGTCAAGGACAGAAATGGGAAGTTGTGCTTGGAGTCCGAGGAGATAGGAGAGGTGCTAAATGAATATTTTTTGTCAGTTTTCACACAGGAAAAAGACAATGTTGTCGAGGAGAATACTGAGATACAGGCTACTAGACTAGAAGGGCTTGAGGCTCATAAGGAGGAGGTGTTAGCAATTCTGGAAAGTGTGAAAATAGCTAAGTCCCCTGGGTAGGTCGTGCCTCACAAACCTTATTGAGTTCTTTGAGAAGGTGACCAAGCAGGTGGATGAGGGGAAAGCAGTTGATGTGGTGTATATGGATTTCAGTAAAGCGTTTGATAAGGTTCCCCACGATAGGCTATTGCAGAAAATACGGAGGCATGGGATTCAGCGTGGTTTAGCAGTTTGGATCAGAAATTGGCCAGTTGGAAGAAGACAAAGGGTGTGATTGATGGGAAATGTTAAAGCTGGAGTCCAGTTACTAGTACCACAAGGATCTGTTTTGGGGCCACTGCTGTTTGTCATTTTTATAAATGACCTGGAGGATGGACTAGAAGGATGTGTGAGTAAATTTGCAGATGACACTAAAGTCGGTGGAGTTGTGGACAGTGCAAAAGGATGTTACAAGTTACAGAGGGACATAGATAAGCTGCAGAGCTGAACTGAGAGGTGGCAAATGGAGTTTAATGCAGAAAAGTGTGAGGTAATTCATTTTGGAAGGAATAACACGAAGACAGAGTACTGGGCTAATGGTAAGATTCTTGGTAGTGTGGATGAGCAGAGAGATCTCGGTGTCCATTTACATAGATCCCTGAAAGTTGCCACCCAGGTTGAGAGGGTTGTTAAGAAGACGTACGGTGTGTTAGCTTTTATTGGTAGAGGGATTGCGTTTCGGAGCCATGAGGTCATGTTGGTACAAAACTCTGGTGCGGCCGCATTTGGAGTATTGCGTGCAATTCTGGTCGCCGCATTATAGGAAGGATGTGGAAGCATTGGAAAGGGGCTGCAGAGGAGATTTACCAGAATGTTGCCTGGTATGGAGGGAAGATCTTATGAGGGAAGGCTGAGGGACTTGAGGCTGTTTTCATTAGCGAGAAGAAGGTTAAGAGGTGACTTAATTGAGGCATACAAGATGATCAGAGGATTAGATAGGGTGGGCAGTGAGAGCCTTTTTCATCAGATGGTGATGCCTAGCACGAGGAGACATAACTTTAAATTGAGGGGAGATAGATGTAGGACAGATGTCAGAGGTAGATTCTTTACTCAGAGAGTATTAAGGGCGTGGAATGCCCTGCCTGCAACAGTAGTGGACTCGCCAACACTAAGGGCATTCAAATGGTCATTGGATAGACATATGGACGATAAGGGAATAGTGTAGATGGGCTTTAGAGTGCTTTCACAGGTCAGCGCAACATCGAGGGCCGAATGGCCTGTACTGCGCTGTAATGTTCTATGTTCTATGTTCTAGGTACCTTTAGTCAGGAGGTCCCGGGAGTGGGGGGGAGGGGAGGAGGGGGGTGCCTTTAGCCAGGGGCTCCCTGTGGGCTGTCTCCCTATCACAGGTTTCGCTATTGGTGGTCTCCCTATCACACGGGTCCCTGTAGGGGGTCTTCCTGTCACAAGGTCCCTTGTAGGCAGTCTCACTGTCACAGGTTTCCCTCTGAGGTGGTCTCCCTATCACAGGGGTCCCTGTAGCGGGTGTCTCCCTATAATAAGGGGGTCCCTGTGCGGGTCTCCCTATCACAGGTTTCCCTGTGGGGTGTCTCCCTATCACAGGGGCCCTTGAAGGGGGGGGGCAGGTGGGGTCACGCCCATACTTGGGGTGAGGGAAGGACCAGGCATTGCAGGGCTGAAGGGGTTGTTGTGCTGTGTGGCGGTTGGGAGTCCTTGGCCATCCGTGAGGTCCACCACGCCAGGGCCATGATTGCAGAGACCACAGCCGGGATTCTCCCTTCTGGGGACTAAGTCCCCACGCCGGTGGGAAAACCGGTGCCAACCGCTCCGGCGTCAATAGCCCCCGAAAGTGCGGAATTCTCCGCATTTTCGGGGGCTATCTGGATGCCGGAGGGGTTGGCGCCGCTCCAGCTGGCGCCGAAGGGACAGCGCGAGTTCGCGCATGCGGCAAAGGGCAGTCGTGATCTTGCACATGCGCGGAACGGCCAGCGTGATTCCGCACATGTGCAGACAGGCCGGTGTATTTGCCACCAGGGTCGGATCCCCCGCGCCCTCCCAAGGACCACCCACGCATACTCACCTGCCAGGTCCCGCTGGTGCGTGAGTTGAGTGATTCATGCCGGCGGGACTGGCCAAAAATTGACAGCCGCTTGGCCTATCGGGGCCCGGTGATTCGCCGGGGGGGGGGGGAGGGGGGGCACTTCCAACAGCTGCGGACCAGTGTGTGGCGGGAATCCCGGCCCCTCCCGAAAAACAGCGCCCGAGAATACGGCAGCCGGCGTCGGGGATGCGGGGCGGGATTCGTGCCGCCCCCCCGGGTATTCTCCGACCCAGCGGGGGGGTCGGAGAATCCCGCCCTTCAAGTGCACCGTGCCCACGTGGGGCGTCATTCTCCGACCCCCCAGCGGGTCGGAGAATGGCCGTTGGCCATCGTGAATCCCGGCCCCGCCGGTTGCCGAAGTCTCCGGTACCGGAGATTGGGCGGGGGCAGGAATCGGGCCGCGCCGGTTGGCGGGCCCCCCAGCTCAATTCTCCGGCCCGGATGGGCCGAAGTCCCGCTGAGAAATTGCCTGTCCTGCCAGCGTAAATTAAAGTAGGTATTTACCGGCGAGACAAGGCGGCGTGGGCGGGCTCCGAGGTCCTGGGGGGGGCGCGGGGCGATCTGGCCCCGGGGGGTGCCCCCACGGTGGCCTGGTCCGCGATCGGGGCCCACCGATCCGCGGGCGGGCCTGTGCCGTGGGGGCACTCTTTCCCTTCCGCCTCCGCCATGGTCTCCACCATGGCGGAGGCAGAAGAGACTCTCCCCACTGCGCATGCGCGGGTATCTGTCAGCGGCCGCTGACACTCCCGCGCATGCGCCGCCCGGGGATGTCATTTCCGTGCCAGCTGGCGGGGCAACAAACGCCGTTTCCGCCAGCTGGTGGGGCGGAAATTCCTCCGCCGTCGGCCTAGCCCCTCAATGTCGGGGCTCGGCCCCCAAAGATGCGGAGCATTCCGCACCTTTGGGGCGGCGCGATGCCCGTCTGATTGGCGCCGTTTCGGGCGCCAGTCGGCGGACATCGCGCCGTTGGAGGAGAATTCCGCCCGTGATTCCCGACCGCGGGGACCGGAGAATCATGGAGGTCGGAGAATTGGGTGCCGGGTCCGCTAAATAGACGCAAGTGGGTCATAATGAATTTATTTACATGCTCCCGCTGGCGTGAGGTGTGGAACCCGTTCAGGCCACCAGCAAGCGGGGAGGTATTGGATCTTCGCGTTTGGGTCTGTGCCCAGCGCCAATCTTGATTCTCCGTCCCATCAGGCAACGCAATCCCCAGGCGAAGAATCAAGCCCACCGTCTTGTCCACTCCAGCGTACTGCACTAAATCCAGCTCTTCCTTACTAATAGTAATAGTTCTCATTTCACCAGGTCCTTGGATCCCCATTATTTCCAGATTATTTCCTGTGAATTCTACCATTAAGATTGATGCAAAATATGTCCCTGACATTTTAGTATTCTCTGTTATACTTTTTCCTGTATGTGTCTCTGAGGGATGTCTGTTTACTTTTGCTAATCTTTTCCTATTTAAATGTCTATCAAAGCTTTTGCCATCTGTTGTTATGTGTCTTGCTTGTTAGCTCACATATTTTGTTTTTTTCTTTCTTTATTATTTTCTTGGTCATCCTTTGATAAATTCTAAAAACTTCCCAACTCTCAGGCTTGCGACATTTTTGAAAAGCATTTCTCTTCTATTTAATCTAATAATGTCTTCCATTGCTTATTTATCAGCATATATCCTCATATCTTATCCACCTCATCTCCCAAATTTACACAGTTGACTGTGTTTATATTTAAGGTCTGTGTCTTGGACTTAACTAAATCACTCACATCCTCAATATAAGGATCTATCATATTATGATCACTGTTCCCTCAAGGTTTATTTACTACCAAGTTTTAATTATCCCGTGTTGAACCATACTAGATCTAAAATAGTTCATTGGATCCTCAATATATTGATCTGGATAACTATCGTGCATACAAGAATGATGGGTAAGTAAGTTCACACCTTCAGATGGATTTTGGTGATGACTCCATCACTGAGGCACTGGTGTAACGCAATTTGTGGAGGACATTAGCTCCACACAATTCCTGTACTCAAGGAATTCCTTCTTACATTTTCATTGCTTCGAAGTCCAAGGAAACCAAATTAACTCAATCATTGCCTCGCATTCATTTGCATGGAGCAATTAAGGATGTTCATACACATTCGGAACAGAGGCAGGCCACTTGGCCCTGCAATTTCTCATCATTCAGATAATTGCCTGGATTCGCCCCCCCCACCCCGTGACGGCGGAAATGTGAATCGTGATCGGATGGAGAATCGGGCGTCCGCCGAAAATCGGGTGTCGCGCTCAGCGCTGAATCGAAAGCCATGCTCTGGGGCCCAGCTGGAGGCAGCGTGCAAAACCAGCATTTGCATGTGTTAACATATCATTACCGGGTTTGACCCAGTATGCACTACCCCTGTCGGATGGAAGTCATGAGGGGCGGTTTGCGACAGGTATTTGCGAAAGAGGACTGGGCGCCATGACTGCTGAGGGAGAGAGAAAAGGTAAACAAAGTTTGTAAAATTGATCAAACCCATGGCGCTTGCTGGGGGCTACCAGGGCCGAGAGCAGCAACGGGAAACGACTTGCTGACATATCAGTGGATTTGTGGTGTCTCCCTCGGGATTGCAGTGGGCGGGCACTGACCACCATTGCTGCGGTATTTGTTTTAAATGTAACTATTTGGTACAGGTTACAGGCCCATGGCTGCTCATTCAGCTGACTGCTCACTGTGTCCTGTAAATGTTCACAGAGCCTCTCGTCAATGGGAAGCCCATCCAGGCCACCCCTCTGGAAACCCTCAGACCCCAGCTACCCATCAATGGGATGGGCGTGGCCAAGCTCAATCAGTGGCACACCAGGTGCTGCCACGCCTCAGTGCACTCATCCGAAACACTGCCCCACTGCAGGGGAATAGCATAGACCACCCCAAACAAAGGGCACATGCAACGCAGCCTTTGGCACCTCCCGGGTACATTACTCTTCTCAGGGCAGAGTCCTCACAAGTCACACTATCAGCTAGCCCACTCCGCAGGACCATCAGCTGTCTCCAAGCCCTGCCTGCTCATCCATTCTTCCCCCGGTCAGGTTGTCACAACTTGTGTGTCACACCCAGAACCCACATCACATTGCAGCTAAGCTTTCAGAAGACACACAATTCCCTTGCTCACCCTCCACCTGTAAGACCTTCCCACACACAGGACAGGGGCAACAGAGCTGATCACTGACATGGGTTGCAGCAGCCACTGGTATTCATGTCGACAGGGATGGGAGGGTGAGGATGGAGGCTTCCACATCACAAGCCTGGTGCCATTCACTGCTAGGGTCAGAAGTGCAGTGTGGTAGGCAATATGTTGGGGGGGAGATGGCAGAGGGGTGGGGGTGGGTTTGGGGATGGGCACATGTGGAGGGTGGAGCTGAAATGAAACTCAGGGTCACCGTGTGGTCTATTGGAATTGGATGGGCAAGGAAATACTCATCTTGCTAACATGTCTTCCCTTTTCTCCCCCTGCAGAGAACGAAGATCGGAGTACAGCCAGCAATGCTCATTATCTACCTAGCTGCGGCTGTCACAACGGATGCACGGAGGCTGGAGGCACAGGGCCTGCTCGGCGAGGATCCTGCACAACAAGAGACTGCCCCAGAAGAGCAGGAGCCAGCTGGTGAGACTGGAGAGCAGGTTGTCCAACAGGCCGAGGGGAGGTGTGAAGAATGTGCTGCATCAGGCCACGTTTATACCGTCGGCGCCTGTACTTTAAGGAGCTGCTGGACGGAGCGTGTTGCCGAATACTTCAGCTAACCAGGCAGACCATGCAACATCTGTGTCAGATCATGGCACACCTGGACCTGCGGGGATATGGAGAAGAGCACCTGCTCCCAGTGGTTGTCAAGGTGACTGTCTCCCTGAACATCTTTGCCTCGGGGTCTTTCCAGGTGCAGAGCAGGAACATATCTGGGCTATCTCAGACATCGGCACACAGGTGCAACGTGCCATTACAGGTGCCCTATATGCCCGGTCAACAGACTACATAAACCTCAGTCTGGACCAAGCCTGGGAAGTGGGATTCACTGCCATTGCAGATATGCCCCAGGTCCAGGGGTGATAGATGGGACACATGTTCCCCTATCGGCTCTCTCCTTGAATGTGCAGTTGATGTATGACCACCAGCTGCACATCATCCCAATCTGCATCCAATACCCAGGCAGTGTGCATGACGCCTACATCCTGGTGCGCTCGTTGTACCCGGCACATTCGAGGTACTCCCTCAGGTGAGGGATTGGCTCCTGGATGACAAGGGTTGCTCTACTGTGGTCTTGGCTAATAACTCCTGTCAGGAGGTCCCAGACCGAGGCAGAAAACCACTATAACATCCATGCAGCAACCAGGAGAGATATTGAGCAGTGCATCGGCGTCCTGGTGATGTCGTTCAGATGCTTGGCTTCACAAATATAGACCTAGGAGGGTCTCACACATTATGGTGGTCTACTCCTTCCTGCACAATATCGCTCATCGGAGGGGGGACATGCTGGAGGAGGAGGAGGACTAACGCCAGGCCTCATCCGATGAAGAGGATGGGGATGATGGCCAGGAGGACCAGTTCATGGTCTACCTGTGCTCCAGGGCCATTGCACACGGAGCAACCTCATCTCCACCAGGTTCACCGACTAAGGAGCCTGTCCACTGGCAGCTCATCCACCCTGCACCACCCCTCCATACTCCCCCATGGCCGCTCACATCCTCCCACGCCCCTCCTCTCTTCACTCCAACCCCCCTCCAAGCTCCCCCTCCGAGGATCCTACCAGCATCAGCGCAGGGTGTTGGCCCTAGGTTCGCAATATCAATGGGTCTTGTCCGTGGGGTGGAGGATGATGGGGATTCGCTGTGAGATGAGCTCTGGTGCTCCTCATTTGACAAAGTCTGACTCCTGCCTTCAGGATCACATTCTACTGTCCACCCGAGTCATCCCTGCATATCTGCTGGCTGTTGCATTTCACAGGCCCATGTAGCCTCTGGGGGGCGGTGGGGTTGCAGTAATGGGGCTGGTGAGAGATGATGGGTAACTCACTGGGTTAACTGTCCTACATGGCACCCTCACATTTCTGGCCCTGTTGCCTGCCGCTACTGAGGGTGACTCCTGGGGCGAGATTCTCCAACCCCCAGCCGAGTCGGAGAATCGCCGGGGGCTGGCGTGAATCCCGCCCCCGCCGGTTGCCGAATTCTCCGGCACCGGATATTCGGCGGGGGCAGGAATCGCGCTGCGCCGGTTGGCGGGCCCCCCCCCGGCGATTCTCCGGCCCGTATGGGCTGGAATGCCTGTCCTGCCGGCGTGGATTAAACCATCTCTCTTACCGGCGGGACAAGGCGGCGCGGGCGGGCTCCGGGGTCCTGCGGGGGGGGGGGGGGGGCGCGGGGCGATCTGGCCCCGGGGAGTGCCCCCACGGTGGCCTGGCCCACGATCGGGGCCCACCGATCCGCGGGCGGGCCTGTGCCGTGGGGGCACTCTTTTCCTTCCGCCTTCGCCATGGTCTCCACCATGGCGGAGGCGGAAGAGACCCCCTCCACTGCGCATGCGCGGGGATGCTGTGAGCGGCCGCTGACGCTCCCGCGCATGCGCCGCCCGGCAAAGTCAGTTTCGCGCCAGCTGGCGGGGCACCAAAGGCCTTTCCCGCCAGCTGGCGGGGCGGAAATCAGTCCGGCACGGGCCTAGCCCCTCAAGGTTAGGGCTCGGCCGCTCAAGATGTGGAGGATTCCGCACCTTTGGGGCGGCACGATGCCCAACTGATTCGCGCCGTTTTTGGCGACGGTCGGCGGACATCGCGCCGATTGCGGAGAATTCCGCCCCAGGATTGTGGTGGGGGCCCTGCCCCTTGCCATCCTCCAACACCCAACCCATACACCACCAACCTCCCACAGCCCTCATGCGGCACACTCTATACCCAGCCCAGCCCATCCCTCACACCCTTCTGACATAGGATTAAGACAGGGTTGAAATGTTGGTGCAAATGTGTTTTATTGTGTCGATGTACATTATTGTGCCCTGACCCCTGCCTCTAACCTATGTGCTAACTTAATTAGTGTCCAACTTCTTAAACATACTTGCTCTACTGCATCTTCTACATATTTTCCCCGACAGCACATCAGTCGTGGAGGCGGCCTACTGCGTATCTCGCCTTGTGACCTGAAGTGTCTTTGGCAGCCGTCCTCTGGAGGGCCTGGATCTGGATGACCCCAGCCGACTTTCGGGTGTCACGGGTGATGAGGTGCCACCCTGTTGTGCCCACTGCCTATCAGATGGCCAGTGTCGGTGGGGGTGAATTCAGATGGCACGGGCCCCATCACCTTCCCCACCCTCGGAGTGCTCGATGGCCCCCGGGATACTCCATGGAATAGATGTTCCCATACCAGCCTCCCCGACCAGGCGCCGGAATGTGGTGACTAGGTGCTTTTCACAGTAACTTCATTTGATGCCCACTTGTGACAATAAGCGATTTTCATTTCATTTCATGTGGGACCGGAGTGAGTTCCGGATGCTCCACTGTCACCTGGCACTGCCAGTCCTGGAGACTCGCTCTTGTCTCAACCAGGGTCTCAATGCTCTCAACCGTGGAGCACTGAGACTGGGACAGGTCCCTCAGCAAGTGCAACATATCCCTCTGCACCTCAGTCATGCCCCTCAGTGCCTCAGTCATGCCCCCCTGTGACTGGCGCAGGTCAGCCAGCACCCGGCCAATGCTCTCGCCACCCTCAGCCATGACCCTTTGTGACTGGGCCAAGCTCTGGAGCACCGCAGCAATGTCCATGTGGGCCCAGTACATGGCTGCCTGTGACTGTCTTGCCTGTCCTGAGCATCAGCCATTGACCCCACAGTGAGCCCCAAGCCTTGGACGTCGTGACCTATGGTTTGCCATTTTAACCCAAGGCTTCCACCGCGGATGTCACCCGTTCGGTGTTGTCACAGGTACCATGCATTGCCGGCACAATCTTCTGCATGTGAAGGCAGTTGGACACGACCAGCTGCATCTGCAGGCATTGGAAAATTGCTGACCCCCCTCCTGTAGACCCTGACTCTGCGTCTTCATCACCAACAGTGATTGGATCAATCTTTCCAGAAGCGCAAGGACATCACCTGAGGCCCTCCCCGATGCTCCGCCTCTGACGGCGTGGGGCGTGTGTCCTCACAACTTTGGGGTGCCTAGCGTGGCGGCTGCGGACTGTGTCCAGCGGCGTCACAGTCGGTGGGGTGGGGGAGCTGTTCTGCTGGCAGAGGGGCTTCAGCGGGGGCTGGGGGGACTGGTGGTGGGTGGTCTGGGGGTGGCGAGTGGAGTTACGGGGGAAGCTTTTGGCAGGCCGGGTCCGCGAACGGCCGGCGCCACGGTGTACGGCGCAGCCACGGACCCGGCCACTCTGCGGCCGTCTCTGCATGTAAAACCGGGGGTTTACACGCCGTGGCTCCCCTCCGGGCGGAGGATCGGAGCGTTGGGGTGGGGGGGGGGGGAGAGGCTTGTTCCAGGGCCGGGGGGAGTAGCAGCGAGGGGTGACCGGGGATGAGCCGTGGGGTTGGACTGTCCCCCAGGGGACCGGGATAACCAGGCAGGGACCACCAATGCCGCGGCCTGCAAGGCTGCCATCCTGCTGCACACCCCACTGACCCTTCACACGGCCCATGGTTGCGTAGAGCGATACCGGCAGTACAGGTGCACCCATGCTCCCCCCACCACCTCAGCCCCTTGCTCCACCCCACCTGTCCCCCGCCACCCCCCACAACCGGGTGCCACCTGCTGGTGGGGAATCACGTGGCCCATCCAAGGGGAACGCCCACGGTAGACCCTACAGGGGGTGCACAGGATGGGGACCACGCAGCATACCTCTGGCATGGTAGTGCCAGTCACCGGTACCCCTGTCAGCAGGGATGGGTGCCGATGCCAGAGGCCCCGCAGTGCCGGGCACCGATGGGGCCAGGGGTGAGATGCGAGGGCAGAGTGTCCGGGGAAAGGCTGAGGGTGGGTGTGGGGATGGGGGGGGGGGGGGGGAAGGGGTAGGGGTACATACGGGGCAGTGGCTGCAGTGCAGATCGGGGCCAACGTGCAGCCCTTTGGACCTGGTTAGGCACGGGGGTACACAACATGCTAACATCTATACCTTTCAGCCCCTGCAGCCAATAGGTTTCAGAATCCAACATGGAATGGTTACCACCTGCCTGGATGCCACAGTCCTGGGGGATGCACTGAGGCTGTACAAGCAGGGGCTGCTGGGGGAGGGCCCTGCAGCAGCAGAGCTTGGCTCAGAGGAACAGGAGCCAGCCGATGAGGATGAAGAGCCGGCTGCCCAACAGGCCATGGAGGAGGTGGCAAAAGGGCTGGTGTGTACCACAGTGCCTGTAATTCGAGGATCTGCCAGACAGGGCATGCTGTCAAAGAATCCGGCTGAGCAGGGGGACTGTATGGCATATCTGCCGGATCATGGAGCACCTGTAATCTCAGGGCTATGGGGGAGGACACCCTCCCTCCCAGTGGCCGTCAAAGTGATGGCCGCCCTGAACATTTTCATCACGGGGTACTTCCATGTGCCAGGTGGGGACCTGTCTGGGATCTCACAGGACTCCGCACACAGGTACATCCGTGCCATAATGGAGGCCCCATATGCCTGGTCGGCACAATATATCAGCTTCAATGTGGACAGAGCCCAGCAGGATGCCCGGGCAGTAGGGTTCGCTGTCATTGCCGACCTCCAATGGCCGCTCATCCCCCCCCACCCCTCCCTCAACAGTGCTCCCTCCGCAGCCCGCCTAGCCTAGCTCAGCTCATCCCTCACACCCTCCTGACAGAGTACCAAGACAGGTTGGAATATTGGTGAACAGGTGTTTGTTGTGAACAGTTGAATATATTTCTACAGGTTTGTGCCCCAGCCACTAACGCTATCCTGTGTTCTGCACTTTTGCCAATTTAATTGGTGTCTAACTTTCTGGCCTTACGGGCCCTAATGCTCCATCCAGGGATGGAGTTTGGAGACACGGGCATGGTGTTGGCTGCTCACCCTGGTCGCCCTGAGGAGGTTGTGCAACTGTTTCCAGCACTGCTGGCCAGTCCTGGTGGTGGGGCCCAGTGTACAGCAGCGGGTGGCAGCCTCCTTCCCACCCTGGGGAACAGGGTGGCCTCTCTCCTCTGGGCTGCCATCTTGCTAGCTGGATTGAGTGTGTGTGGGGAGTGGAGTATATGCGGCTGCAGCTTGTCAGCTTCTCCAGTGCCAATCCCAGCCCCTGCGAAACGGACACTGGTTTTCATTGGAGTTGCACTAGTTCTACCTGGTGCCGGTGCTAGTCCATTAACGGATCCTGAGATGCTCCAGGACCGGTGCCGATTCCCTGGCTGTAGAACACCATCAATGAAATGAAATGAAAAATGAAATGAAATGAAAATCACTTATTGTCACGAGTTTGATTCTGGATATGAGCGAAAGTAACAGGGTAGTTATTATGGGAGATTTTAACTTTCCAAATATTGACTGGAAAAGATATAGTTCGAGTACAATAGATGGGTCGTTTTTTGTACAGTGTGTGCAGGAGGGTTTCCTGAAACAATATGTTGACAGGCCAACAAGAGGCGAGGCCACGTTGGATTTGGTTTTGGGTAATGAACCAGGCCAGGTGTTGGATTTGGAGGTAGGAGAGCACTTTGGGGACAGTGACCACAATTCGGTGACGTTTACGTTAATGATGGAAAGGGATAAGTATACACCGCAGGGCAAGAGTTATAGCTGGGGGAAGGGCAATTATGATGCCATTAGACGTGACTTGGGGGGGATAAGGTGGAGAAGTAGGCTGCAAGTGTTGGGCACACTGGATAAGTGGGGCTTGTTCAAGGATCAGCTACTGCGTGTTCTTGATAAGTATGTACCGGTCAGACAGGGAGGAAGGCGTCGAGCGAGGGAACCGTGGTTTACCAAGGAAGTGGAATCTCTTGTTAAGAGGAAGAAGGAGGCCTATGTGAAGATGAAGTGTGAAGTTTCGGTTGGGGCGATGGATAGTTACAAGGTAGCGAGGAAGGATCTAAAGAGAGAGCTAAGACGAGCAAGGAGGGGACATGAGAAGTATTTGGCAGGAAGGATCAAGGAAAACCCAAAAGCTTTCTATAGGTATGTCAGGAATAAGCGAATGACTAGGGAAAGAGTAGGACCAGTCAAGGACAGGGATGGGAAATTGTGTGTGGAGTCTGAAGAGATAGGCGAGATACTAAATGAATATTTTTCGTCAGTATTCACTCAGGAAAAAGATAATGTTGTGGAGGAGAATGCTGAGCCCCAGGCTAATAGAATAGATGGCATTGAGGTACGTAGGGAAGAGGTGTTGGCAATTCTGGACAGGCTGAAAATAGATAAGTCCCCGGGACCTGATGGGATTTATCCTAGGATTCTATGGGAGGCCAGGGAAGAGATTGCTGGACCTTTGGCTTTGATTTTTATGTCATCATTGGCTACAGGAATAGTGCCAGAGGACTGGAGGACAGCAAATGTGGTCCCTTTGTTCAAAAAGGGGAGCAGAGACAACCCCGGCAACTATAGGCCGGTGAGCCTCACGTCTGTAGTGGGTAAAGTCTTGGAGGGGATTATAAGAGACAAGATTTATAATCATCTAGATAGGAATAATATGATCAGGGATAGTCAGCATGGCTTTGTGAAGGGTAGGTCATGCCTCACAAACCTTATTGAGTTCTTTGAGAAGGTGACTGAACAGGTAGACGAGGGTAGAGCAGTTGATGTGGTGTATATGGATTTCAGCAAAGTGTTTGATAAGGTTCCCCACGGTAGGCTATTGCAAAAAATACGGAGGCTGGGGATTGAGGGTGATTTAGAGATGTGGATCAGAAATTGGCTAGCTGAAAGAAGACAGAGGGTGGTGGTTGATGGGAAATGTTCAGAATGGAGTACAGTCACAAGTGGAGTACCACAAGGATCTGTTCTGGGGCCGTTGCTGTTTGTCATTTTTATCAATGACCTAGAGGAAGGCGCAGAAGGGTGGGTGAGTAAATTTGCAGACGATACTAAAGTCGGTGGTGTTGTCGATAGTGTGGAAGGATGTAGCAGATTACAGAGGGATATAGATAAGCTGCAGAGCTGGGCCGAGAGGTGGCAAATGGAGTTTAATGTAGAGAAGTGTGAGGTGATTCACTTTGGTAGGAATAACAGGAATGCGGAATATTTGGCTAATGGTAAAGTTCTTGAAAGTGTGGATGAGCAGAGGGATCTAGGTGTCCATGTACATAGATCCCTGAAAGTTGCCACCCAGGTTGATAGGGTTGTGAAGAAGGCCTATGGAATGTTGGCCTTTATTGGTAGAGGGATTGAGTTCCGGAGTCGGGAGGTCATGTTGCAGCTGTACAGAACTCTGGTACGGCCGCATTTGGAGTATTGCGTACAGTTCTGGTCACCGCATTATAGGAAGGACGTGGAGGCTTTGGAGCGGGTGCAGAGGAGATTTACCAGGATGTTGCCTGGTATGGAGGGAAAATCTTATGAGGAAAGGCTGATGGACTTGAGGTTGTTTTCGTTGGAGAGAAGAAGGTTAAGAGGAGACTTAATAGAGGCATACAAAATGATCAGGGGGTTGGATAGGGTGGACAGTGAGAGACTTCTCCCGCGGATGGATATGGCTGGCACGAGGGGACATAACTTTAAACTGAGGGGTAATAGATATAGGACAGAGGTCAGAGGTAGGTTCTTTACGCAAAGGGTAGTGAGGCCGTGGAATGCCCTACCTGCTACAGTGGTGAACTCGCCAACATTGAGGGCATTTAAAAGTTTATTGGATAAACATATGGATGATAATGGCATAGTGTAGGTTGGATGGCTTTTGTTTCGGTGCAACATCGTGGGCCGAAGGGCCTGTACTGCGCTGTATTGTTCTATGTTCTATGTAGGCTTCAATGAAGTTACTGTGAAAAGCCCCTAGTCGCCACATTCCGGCGCCTGTTCGGGGAGGCTGTTACGGGAATTGAACTGTGCTGCTGACCTGCCTTGGTCTGCTTTCAAAGCCAGCGATTTAGCCCTGTGCTAAACAGCCCCCCAATTCAGGCCTGGCGTCAGCACTTAGCCTCTCAAATGGAGAATCCAGTGGCCTTCATATCCAGGTGTCTAGTTTGGGATCCAAGGCATTTATGTTTCCTCTGCCTTCTGGAAGCTGTTTATCTCCTGGTTCATAGAATCATAGAATCATAGAAGTTTACAGCATGGAAACAGGCCCTTCGGCCCAACCAGTCCATGCCGCCCAGTTTTTACCATTAAGCTAGTCCCAGTTGCCCGCACTTGGCCCATAACCCTCTATACCCACCTTACCCATGTAACTATCTAAATGCTTTTTAAAAGACACAATTGTACCCGCCTCTACTACTACCTCTGGCAGCACATTCCAGACACTCACTACCCTCTGAGTGAAGAAATTGCCCCTCTGGGCCCTTCTGAATCTCTCCCCTCTCACCTTAAACCTATGCCCCCTAGTTTTAGACTCCCCTACCTTTGGGAAAAGATGTTGACTATCTACCTTATCTATGCCCCTCATTATTTTATAGACCTCTATAAGATCACCCCTAAGCCTCCTACGCTCCAGGGAAAAAAGTCTCAGTCTATCCAGCCTCTCCTTATAACTCGAACCATCAAGTCCCGGTAACATCCTAGTAAATCTTTTCTGCACTCTTTCTAGTTTAATAATATCCTTTCTATAATAGGGTGACCAGAACTGCACACAGTATTCCAAGTGTGGCCATACCAATGTCTTGTACAACTTCAACAAGACGTCCCAACTCCTGTATTCAATGTTCTGACCAATGAAACCAAGCATGCCGAATGCCTTCTTCACCACCCTGTCCACCTGCGACTCCACCTTCAAGGAGCTATGAACCTGTACTCCTAGATCTCTTTGTGCTATAACTCTCCCCAACGCCATACCATTAACTGAGTAGGTCCTGGCCTGATTCGATCTGCCAAAATGCATCACCTCACATTTATCTAAATTAAACTCCATCTGCCATTCGTCGGCCCACTGGCCTAATTGATCAAGATCCCGTTGCAATCCTAGATAACCTTCTTCACTATCCACTGTGCCACCAATCTTGGTGTCACCTGCAAACTTACTAACCATGCCTCCTAAATTCTCATCCAAATCATTAATATAAATCACAAATAACAGTGGACCCAGCACCGATCCCTGAGGCACACCACTGGTCACAGGCCTCCAGTTTGAAAAACAACCCTCAAAAACCACCCTCTGTCTTCTGTCGTCCAGCCAATTTTGAATCCAATTGGCAACCTCACCCTGGATCCCGTGAGCTTTAACCTTCTGCAACAACCTACCATGCGGTACCTTGTCAAAGGCTTTGCTAAAGTCCATGTAGACAACATCTACTGCACTGCCCTCATCTACCTTCTTGGTCACCCCCTCAAAAAACTCAATCAAATTTGTGAGACATGATTTTCCACGCACAAAGCCATGCTGACTGCCCCAAATCAGTCCTTGCCTCTCTAAATGCTTGTAGATCCTGTCTCTCAGAATACCTTCTAGCAACTTACCTACTACAAACGTTAGGCTCACCGGTCTGTAGTTCCCAGGCTTTTCCCTGCTGCCCTTCTTAAACAAGGGCACAACATTCGCCACTCTCCAATCTTCAGGCACCTCACCTGTGGCTGCCGATGATTCAAATATCTCTGTTAGGGGACCCGCAATTTCCTCCCTAGCCTCCCACAACATCCTGGGATGCATTTCATCAGGTCCCGGGGATTTATCTACCTTGATGCGCTTTAAGACTTCCAGCACCTCCTCCTCTGTAATATGCACACTTCTCAAGACATCACTATTTATTTCCCTTAGTTTCCTAACATCCATGCCTTTCTCCACCATGAATACCGATGAGAAATATTCATTCAGGATCTCACCCAACTCTTGTGGCTGTGCACATAGATATCCTTGTTGATCCTTAAGAGGCCCTACTCTGTCCCTAGTTACTCTTTTTCCCTTTATGTATCTGTAGAAGCTCTTTGGATTCTCCTTTGCATTATTTGCCAAAGCAATTTCATGTCCCCTTTTTGCCCTCCTGATTGCCCTCTTAACTCTATTTCGACAATCTCTATACTCTTCAAGGGATCCACTTGATCCCAGTTGTTTATGTACGTCATATGCCTCCTTCTTCTTTTTGACCAGAGTCTCAATATCTTGAGTCATCCAGGGTTCCCTACTTCTCCCAGCCTTGCCCTTCACTCTAAAGGGAATGTGCTTACCCTGAACCCTGGTTAACACATTTTTAAAAGCCTCCCATTTACCAGCCGTCCCTTTGCCTGCCAACAGTCTCCCCCAATCTACCTCCGAAAGTTCCTGTCTGATACCATCAAAATTGGCCTTGCCCCAATTAAGAATTTTAACTCTTGGGCCAGACCTATCATTCTCCATAGCTATCTTAAAACTAATGGAGTTATGCTCACTTGTCCCAAAGTGATCCACAAAGGTTCCACAAAACATACTGTCTGTTGTCAGCTCTGCCAAATTTCTGCTGAAGCCTTTTGACCATTTCTTTCCTTTTGCACCTTTTGGATCAATTTCCCATCTTGTAACCTACCAATCACCCGTGCCCAGAGCATAATCACAATAAGAATAAAATTGGATTCTCCGATTTTGAGGCTCGGACCGGAGGAAGTGTCTAGTTTTACGATGAAAAAATCGGCGATTCTCCAGCACCGATGCTGCGACCGGCGAGGGGCTAGCAGCCGCGCGACGTAAAACACTTGACCATCCCGATATAAACGGCTGGTGAATGGCTGGGTCCGTGGCCGCGCATATGCACGCCGATGACCTGCAACGATCTCACTATACAACATGGCGCCGGCTGTGCGCAGACCCTACTTACCAGAGAGTGCCCCCCAGACACCCACTCTCCACCCCTGGGCCACCCCCCACCAGTTCCTCCAGCACTCGCCAAAGCCCCCCCGGCCAGCAGCACGGCTCCCTCACAACTGTGGCGGCGCTGCGCACAGTCCACAGCCGCCACGCCGGGTTCACGAAAACTGAGAGCACATGCGTCTCGCGCCGTCGGGAATGTGGTCCATCGGGGGCGGAGCATTGGGCGAGGGCCTTCAGGTAATGTCCTGAAGCGGTCCTAATGGCCTGCGGCGTACTCCTCGATGATGCCATTTTGGAGGGGGCGGAGCATCTGAAAATAGGCGCTGCCCCCGATTGTGTCGTAAACAGGGATTCTTCGCCCGATCGCCGATTGGAATGTTGGGCAACGGAGGATCCCGCTCAGGGTATATGTGACAAAATTTAAAATAAATGCAACAACCAATCAAAGCATTAATTTTAATGTTTTCTAATCAATGACGAATTTCCAAATAGGAATCCACGCAATGACCATCTCCAAACAAGAGGGAATCTAGCCATCCTCCCTTTGTATTTAACAGTATTACCAATGCTGAATTCCCCATTAGCAACAACCAGGAGTTTACCATTGACCTGAAGCTTGACTGGACTAGCTACATAAATACTGTGACTACAAGACCAGATCAGAGACTGGGAATTCTATGGTGAGTAACTCACCACTGAACTCCCAAAACCTATAAACCATCTACAAGGTACAAGTGAAGAATGGAATACGCTCCACTTGACTGATGAATGCAGCTCTAACAATGTTCAAGAAGATTGACACCATCCAGGACAAAGCATTCTGCATGATCGGTACCTTAAACATTCAGCCACTCCACCACCGATGCACGATGGCAGCACTGTATACCATTTACAAGATGTAAAAAGCAATTTGCCAACTCTCCTTTGACAGCACCTTCCAACCCACTTAACCACGTGGAAGGACAAAGGCAACAGAGGCATAGAGACATGACCACCTGTAAATTTCCCTCCAAACCACTCACTACCTTGACTTGGAATGATAATATTAATCCATCATATTGCTGGGGCAGGTTCCCTGAAGTCCCTTCCTAACAGCACTTTAGATGCACCTACACCAGATGGATTGCAGTGGTTCAAGAATCACCTTCTCAAGGGCAGTTATGAATGGCCAATCGATGTTGACCTCGGCAGCGATGATTCTGTCCCATGAAAGGATTTTAAAAGTGTCAGGCAATTCAGGTAGCAAAGTTTTGGTTTCCACGTTTCCACAGGTGTGTACCCGTGAATTCCAATTTACTACGTATAACTCTTGAGTTTCGGTGGCGCAGTGGTTGGCACTGCTGCTTCACGGCGCCGAGGTCCCAGGTTCGACCCCGGCCCTGAGTCACTGTCCGTGTGGAGTTTGCACATTCTCCCAATGCCTGCATGTAATTCTGTGCTATGAATTGTTTATTAAAGTATATATTAAAGTGATTGACATTAGTTTGTAAAAATAATACCTGTTTCAATTGGCAAGATCTCAAACCGTACCCTAACATTTGTTGGAGCACCAAACACTTTGGGCTGGATTCGCCATCGGCAGGATCCTCTGCTTCACCAGCAGCGCACTCTCACCCACGCATTTCCCCATGGCTTCGGGGTGCCGACAATGGGAAACTCCATTGGCTGGGACGGCAGAATCCCACCTTTTTTAAAAATTTGTAAAACTGAGGAAAGAATACTTCACCCCAGGAGTGATGACTCTGACCAATAGGGTATTTATGTTAAAACAAACTTGAATTTGAACACATAATTAACCACATTAACATAAAACAAATAGCTCGACAATTATCAGTCAACAGTTCTCTCTGTTACTAATTCCAATTGAGCAACTCCTATTGAGTTCAAAACCCACTAATGAATAAAGTTAACTAACAGATTACCTGCTTATCTGTACAGAGACCTTTCGGAGAGAGAACCTTTCAAGAGTAACCTGAAAATGTTTCTGTCTTGTCGGAAGGTTCTATTCAATCTGACAGTATTTGGTAAAACTGCTGTTCAACTTTAAAAACTTCCAGAAGATTGCCAAACTACAGACAGCCCTGACTCCCCCCCCCATTAATTACATCATTTGTATCCCACTGTGATATTCCATAATCTCCTTAGCTAAAATTGCATACAATCCCTCATAAATTATCTAATCTCCAGTAATCACTTAGTTGAAGGTCATTTACAAGGGGACACAAGTTCAAGGTCAGGGACAGGAGGTTTAGGGGGATTGGAGGAAAAACTTTTTTACCCAGCGGGTGGTGATGGTCTAGAATGCACTGTCTGGGAGTGTGGTAGAGGCAAGCTGCCTAGTATTTTCTAAAAAGTACCTGAATGAGCATTTGATACGTTATAACATTCAGAGCTATGGACCAAGTGCTGGCAAATGGAATGAGATAGGCAGGCCTGGTGTTTTTCATGTGTCGGTGCAGACTTGATCGGCCAAAGGGCCTCTTCTGCATTCTGTTATTCTATGATTCTGTGATAATAATATCCCTTTAACCCTCTTTAGGTAAACAAGTAAATGGTAAGAAACAATCATGGCCTCACCTTTTATGACTTCTTAATTACAGATTTAGCAGGTACACAGTCTGGATATCTTTACCTGGGGTCTTTTATATTACTGCAACAAATTTATACTTCAACCCAAGCTTTTAAAAACCGATATAAAATACAATATATACATAACATATATGCTAATTTCTTAAATTCATTACATTGTTTATTTCCAAACACTGAACTGTTGCTGCCATTATTTCTCGTCAGGTAAGCAAATCAGACTCATGTTCGGATCTATTTTTTAAACATTATTGTTTTGCTTAGATTCCTCAGTCTTCTTCCTTCCTCTTCAGAAGACATTGGTTCATGTTTAGCCATGGTTCTCCCCAAAACTACTGGCTACTCACACATACACCCTTCCTGCAGATGTTGCTAGATATTGATCTTCGGAACACTAACCAAATTTCTGCCACCTAACCCAGGACTGTTGAGTAAAATACGGTTATTCCAGTTCAGGTGAACTGAACACAGCCCATGGATTGACGTAATATTTTCCCTCTGTGGGAAAAATTGCCTGCAAACCTGAGTGGCCTATTAGTTAACAAGAAATGAGTAAGAGAATAAATTGGACATTGTTTTGTATGTTTCTCTTCAATAAAATATTGGCAAAAACAATAAATTATGTTTGAAAATGTCCTTTGCCCAAAAGATGCCCGAAGGCCCAATCCAATATTGGCTCTGATAATATTCCTGGAGATAGCCTAAAATAATCATTAGTCTCCTAATATATGATAGTGGAGGGCCTAATGCTGGTTGTAGGACATCTCTTAAAATGTTGTCAATACTACATCAAACATGCTTCATTCTGATTTGCAGATACTCGGTGCAATCTAACCAACTGCCATTCAATAGGTCGCTTGTTGCTGTCAAATAATTGAATTAATTTTAATTTTAATTGGAGTCCGACAAAATGGGAGTGCACCTCTTAGCTCTTTGGCATTACTACAGGCTTCCTCCCTGGTCTCTTCCCTCCCCAAAAAAACCTGGGCAGGATTCTCCATTTGCAGACATCGAAATCGCGAATTGCGATTGGGCGGAGAACAGGCTCTGACGCCAAGATCGCAGCGGGCGCCAATTTGATGCCAAATCGTGATTCTCTGTCACCTCGACAGCAGCGCCAATGCATTCCAGAACGCACGTACAATAAACACGTTTTGCATTTCATTAGCGGACCCGACCCGGTTTTCTCCGGGGCCTCCACGATTCTCCGCCTCCGATGAGCCGAGTTCCCGACGGCACAGCTCACTTGTGCTTTTATAAATCGTGAAACCGGTGTGGTGGCTGCTGAGGGAGAGAGAGAGGAGGTAGGACACAGAGAGGAATGACTTCGGGCCGCCGGGCCGGACACTGGCCAAGCTGACTGGGGCAGGGGGGCCTGTAGAGTGGGGGAGGGTGGAACAGGAGGAGTGGTGGTGGTGACCCCCGTGGGACTGGGGTAATGTCCAGGCACATTCCGCCATTATGGTGGCCATCTTGCTGCGCAACCCACTGACCACCCACCTTGCCCCTGGTTCTGCAGAGCGATATCAGCCGATTGAGGGCCCCACCCATACACCCCAACCTCTGCCATTCCCCAACGCCACTCTCCCCCTAAGTCGGCCGCCACCCATCAGTGACCCACCCAGGACAACACTCAGTCGCCGCTTCGGGGGCCGTGGTGCATTAAAGTCGTCGCTGCCCTAGGGGGTGTCCTGCGGCTGTACGAGCTGGAGCTGCTCAAGGAGGAGGATGCTGCAGGAGCGGAGTGTGCAGCAGCGGAGCAGGCAGTGGCGGAGCGGGCAGCAGCGGAGCATGCCACAGAGGGACAGATGGCAGCCACCCAGGTTGGAGGGCCGGCTGCCCAAGAGGCCGAGGAGGAAGACGTGCCAAGGAGGCGCCGCACAAGGCCTCGGGTGTACCGGCAGCGCCTGTCATTTGAGGACCTGCTGTCAAAGACTCCGGCTGTGCAGAGAGACAGTGCGACATATCTGCAAGATGCTGGCATACTTGACACCGCGGGGGTACGTGGGAGAAGAACCGGTGGCCATCAAGGTCACGGTCACCCTGAATCTTTACGCGACAGGGTCCTCCCAGGCACCAAATGAGGATCTGTCCGGGATCTCACTGACCTCGGGGCACAGGTGCATCCCCGCCATCACGGAGCCCTATATGCCCAGGTGGCTCAATACATCCACTTCAATGTGGACCGGGTCCACCAGGATGCCCGGGCAGCGGGGTTTGCAACCATTGTTTGGGTGCCCCGGATCCAGGGGGTGATCAACAGGATGCATGTTCCCCTACAGGCACCTGCAGGTGACAGGCTGCTCTACACAAACCGAAAGGGGTTTCACTTGATGAACGTGCAGCAGATATGTGGCCATCAGCTGTGCATCATACACGGCTGCACCCGATACCCGGGCAGTGTGCGCGATGCCTTCATCCTGCCACACTCGACGATTCCTGATATGTTCGAGACACCCTCACCCCAGCTGGGGGGTTGGCTCCTGGGTGACAGGGGTTATCCACTGCGGTCCTGGCTGATGACGCCTATCCGGAGACCACAGACCAACGCAGAGACCCGCTACAATGAAGCCCATGCAGCGACCTGGAGCGTAATCGGGTGGTGCTTCGGCATCCTGAAGATGCGCTTCAGGTGCCTAGATTGCTGGGTCGCCCGCATCCTCCGACAAGGAGGATATGGAGGAGGTTGAGGGCGGACAGGACATGGGGTCCAAGCAGTCACGGGAGGCGGCATGACGTGTGCACAAGGACCAACCTGCACGGTATGCTCACGTTCACCTGCTCGGGGGTGTGGAGGGGAGTTACTGGCCAGGGGCACGGACACCGCATTCCAACCCCGCACCCCCTCACTCTCCCCCATTACACCAGCCAACCCCCCCCCCCCCCCTCCCCCCCCCCCCACCGTCTGCAACTCCCTCCGTAATGCATACCTGCCGCACCACGGGGTGGGGGTGCTGGGTTAGCAGCAACAGTGGGTCTGGTCCATGGGATGGAGGTTGATCACAACCTGCCCTGCATCGTATGACAACGTCTGACTTCCGCCCATGATCCCATCGGATCCCTGAGGTGGCAGTGGTGAGGACTGTCGGGAAGGGGGGGGGGGGGGGTAAAGGGCTGTGGGCACCTGCCACCCACAGGGTTTGCCCATTCCCCCCACTACGTCTGCCCATCCTCCCCCACCCCTGGCCAGCCCAGACCAGCCCACCCCACACACCCATCAGGTTGTGATTTTGGCAATAGGTGTTTAATGTGAATAAATATACAGATTTGTGCCCTAACCCCTTTAACTAAACTATACCTGGCACCCGTGCCAACTTAACTAGCGTCTAACTTTGTGGCCTTACGAGCCCTAAAGCTACATCTAGGTATTTCCCCAGGTGGTACAGCAGGAGTGGAGGCGGCCTGCTGTGATTCCTGCCCTGTGACCTAGGTTCTCGTTGACTGGTGTCTTCTGGGGCATCTAGGCCCTGCTGCTGCTTGGGTGTACCGGGTGGCGTGGTGCCGCACCATTCTGGCATGGACCCCATCACCTCCTCTCTCGGGGTGCCCGATGGCCCCCGGGCTACTCATGGGAAGTGGGTGCGACGGGAGCTATCCCATGTAGTAGCGTGTCACGGGGAACCGCAACTCAGCAGGGTCTCACTTACTCGCCTGCGGCTGAGCTTCACCTTGTTGACCTCCCATTCCTCCGGGTCACCAACTACATCTGAGTCTCTCTGCTCGGCCCCGGTGAGGGAATGTGGGTCCGGCGGTCCCTCTCCCGCTCCTGTGGTTGTGCACGGCCTTCTCCTGGTGAACAGAAAACAGCAATGTTAGGCAGTCTAATGTATGCAGCCCAGGGGGTGGTTAGGTGACCTCAGTGTCCAGGGCATCTGGCCATGGCAGCCGTTTGGGTACCGGCATGTGGCCAGCATGTGGTGCAGGGTGGGGCTTCAGCCACCTCTGGGTTGGGGGGGGTGGGGCAGGGGCATGTAGGGTAGCGTCCAAGAAGGTCTCCAGCTCGGCATCAGTAAACCTCGGGGCTGCTCTCCTCACTGTTAACTTGTTGGCTGGGGTGGTGTGTGTGGGGAGTGAAGTGTGTATATGCGGCTGTAGCCTGTCAGCCAACTAAGTGTCAATTGCGAAACCGGCAAATTTGGCAACATTTCTCATTAGAATCAATTGTGTTCCATGTGGCACCGGTGCTAGCCCCTTCGAAGTAGCGGAATCGGTCCAGGTGTGGCGCCAGTTTTCCTGTCGTGAAAGTCCGCGAATTTTGCCTTGGCGTCAGCATTAGTCTCAGAAATGGCGAATCCATCATCTATATTTGGTCGCTGTTTGAGATTTCATCCAGCCTAAATCGGTGAGCTGGAAATCAGTGAGATCCCTCCACATGAATGGTTGACATCTGCAGTCAGAATTATGCTGACCAGGCCTGAGGCCCAATTTTGGATGAGATATGGGTCGCCAACCTTCTGTTGTGTTCTCTCAGGGGGTGCTGACCATATTAGGGCTAAAAGTCAACCTGAGCAAATCTCTACCCTGTAAAATACTTAATTCAAGGAGATGGCATTTCTCCATAGAATAGTGGTTCTTTTATTTATATTGTCATATCCTGCATGGGGCTTATGGGATGGGAATGATCATCTTCCCTGTGGTTCTTGTGGAGTACGAGCTCCCCTGCTGAAGGGCAGGGGAATTCCACCCAGCAATGTATAAAAGGTCAGCCAGTAAGGCACCGATCGTGGAGAGATCCAGCTGAGACCTACCGGGAGTTGTTTACAATGCAACTGTAAATACACCAAAGTTCTTTATTCTTACACAATCCGGACGCCCCGTTTCCTTATTAAATATATAAGGGCCGATTTTACCAATGTGTGATCCCAGCTGGGACCCATCTGCCTGGCATGGATACATTCTGCACATCTTTTTATACTTGGGACAGAATATGTGAGGGATAGTTTGTTCCGGGAGCACAATTTGCAGCTTGATTGTGCTTTATCACATCACAACATCTCAAAGTGCTTCACGAATAATTAATAATTTAAATTGCAGTGGCTGTCATTACACAGGAAATACAGCAGTCACTCTGTAATGCACCACAAATCGTAAAGTAATATCCCATAAGTCCCAGCTTGGCTAAATGGTAGCACTGTTGTCGCTAAGTCAGAAGGTTATGATTCAAGCCTTTACCATATAATGCAGGCCAATATTTCAACACTGAAGTGAGGGCTTGCTGGATTGATAATTTCAGTATTCTGTGTGATATATTTTGAAACTTAGTTCGCGTTCAGTTAAATATAAAATTTATCGTGCTCTGTCATTCCTCCATTGCATTCCTCTCTTCAATCAAAACTAGATTAACGGGCTATTTTCAAAATGGCTGCTGCCTTCACAAGAATTCTGAATGATTGCTTCCCTTCGTATTAACCAGAGAAGATATGGATTACCCCCCTCCTTCCACCACCATCTTGACTGTGATATAATGAAATTGAAACTTGAGGGAGTCAAAAAGAGCTGGAAACAAATAAGTTCCTGAAGATGGATGGAATTAATCCCATCTAATGCTGAGAGCAACTAAGGTGGAGACTTGTGAAGCATAAACAATCAATATGAGTTAGTGACTTGCAAATTTCTGTTATGTATCAGAGAATACATTCCTGCTGGTAGTGTATATTGACAACGCGGCATGGTGGTGCAGTAGTTAGCACTGGATTGATCGATCCTGGCCCCGGGTCACTGTCCGTGTGGAGTTTTCACATTCTCGCCTTGTCTGCATGGGTTTCACAATCACAACCCAAAGATGTGCAGGGTAGGTGGATTGGCCACGCTAAATTGGTCACCCCTTAATTGGACAAAATTGGGTACTTTAAATTTATTTAAAAGGAGGTAATGTATGTTGATGTCAACAGAGTGTTTGCACGGGCTCTGCAGTTCTCCATCTTTGTCTATATGAGCAACACCTCTTAATAAACCTCTCACCATGTTTGAAAGAATCCAGAATGTCGGCACCTCCATACCTTTTCTCTTTGCAGCAACAAAGAAATATAACAGAAGAGAAGACTGGCGAAGAGGATTGAGGTCAGCATGATTGTGCTTTATCACATCACAACATCTCCAAGTGCTTCACAAATAATTAATCATTCAAACTGCAGTGGCTGTCATTATACAGGAAATACAGCAGTCACTCTGCAATACCCCACAAGTCGTAAAGTAATATCCCATGAGTCCCAGCTTGGCTAAGTGGCGACACTGTTGTCGTCAAGTCAGAAGAATCGCTGGAAGAAGAATTTGAAAAATAGAGACAGCATCAGGAGCAAATAAAAATTCTGGTGACTGGGCTGACAGATACACACACGTTGGGTGAAGCACTGCCTCTGATACTGAAGGGTTTAATAAACATTTTGACTGCAGGAAGACCGATAGTCAGGGAAACCATGCATGTCGTTGAAGTGAGTGGGGTCTTGGCTGCAGGGACCGTACGCTTGGCAAAGCTAAACTGGGTGCATGGAGCATGGATTTTGAAGTCTGCGGACTCTGCAGGGACCACTAATCAGGGAAAAAGTTGAAGTAATGCATGAGTGGATCAGTTGTATAAATGTTAATTGTTGCCATTGCATTAATGAAGCAAAGGGGAGGTGTGTTATGTATCAGAGAATACAGACTTACTGCTAAAGCATCATGTGATGTGCAGTGACATCAGCAAAGTGTTTGAAGGTCTTTGCAGTTCTCCATCTTAGAGTGTATGAGCAACACCCTTAATAAAACCTCTCATTGTGTTTTGAAAGAATCCAGAGTGTGGGCACCTCCATAGCTTTTCTCTTTGTGGCGACAAAGAAATATAGCAGGATAAATAGATTGGGAGTACGTCAATGCAGTTCTCACATGCTAAGAACGGTGATAAAACAAGCATAGGTATCTACAGATCTGTTGCTGAATCCTACCTAAAATTATGGATTTGTTTGCCAGGAGTGGATCTGAGATTATTGATATACTATAATCCAGCAAACAGCTGTCAACATGAAATCAAAGGGCAAGATCCTCCGGACCAGTCTCCGATTAACTTTTTCAAGGAAATGGTAGATTATGGAGAATGAGACAATAATTAATATTTATACTTGCATTTAACAGAGTTCCATATTCAAGGTTATCCATGATAAAGTTGGGGCATAGTGTAGCGTTCAAGGGCCAATGCAGGTGGATTTAATGGCCCAGCTTCATTTAACTTTGCGAAGGCAGACTTCTGCCCAAATCTAGTGGGAATAATGTGATGGCTGGTAAATGAGAGCAAGATTTCAAACAACAGGAGGTCATTGAGGAGACCCGAGGGAGTGATACCAAACATAAGATGACTATGAAGAGTGGTCATACTGAGTTGATCACAGTCAGGGAAGGGAGAGGGAAGCCCGGGATGGGCACCATAGAAAAGTTTGAACCATAGAAACATTACAGCACAGAAAGAGGCCATTCAGCATATGGTTTCCTTGTCATATCTTGGTGTGTACACCTGTTCTATCTGGCTTACAAAATGTTAAAACTGTTTCTGCCGGTTGCCATGTTACACTGGTGTGCTGTGCACTGAGTGTCACTGCCATAGGAATGTACTCTACCTGCATATTATTAATTGATCACCAGAGGGCACCTTGATGGGAGAAAACATACAGTAACCCAACTGCACGGCAGTATCTCCTCTCTGCTGTTCATTATATCCAAACGGGATATTCTAAATGCATTACCAAATCAACTCGAGTGTTTATCAGGCATGACAGCTGCCAGCTGGGCTGGCAGGCTTAATAGCGAGTCTTTGGAGTCAGAACTCAATGCAAATAGTTCAAATCTGCATAAAGGAGGCAGACTGCAGTGCAGAAGACAGCCAGAAATAAAAGTAACAATATATGCATGTGGGGAGTGCATAGAATGGTAGTAGACAAAATTGAATGCCGACATGTGTAAAAGAAGAAGACATAAGCACAAATACATACATGGTGAAGAGATAACTGCAAATGAAATTGAAAGAGACTTGACAACAAACATGTTCAAGCAATGCAGACGAGCAATCAACAAAGCAAATACAATGTTGAACTTCGTAGCCTAAACAATAGAATAAACTCGACAGTGCCATGATCAGATAATACATTGAGCATATGGTATGCAGTTCTAGTCGTCAAGAACAAGGAAGATCGTCAGGTGCTGGGACGTTTAGAAAAACACAAGGTTAATTCCTAAAGTGGGAGAGACTGGAGAAACTTGTGGTGCAACATTTTGCTCTCCAGTTGGAATTTCAGTTCCAAAATGGTGTCCTCAGTGCATAGGCATACCTTTGGCAGTGGCTGTACCAGACACTATTTTCATGAGAATATTATGAACCAGTGTCGGGAGTATATAGAATAGACCTATCGTGACCTCATTCAGTGCAAAATGCTGATTTGACACGAGCGGTGTCATATTCCACTTCAATGCTCCAGCTAATTCCCCCTCTTAACCTTGCTCAGCTGAACATGCATTCAGCACTAAGAAGGATTCCTATAAACACTGTTGAAAGGGATGATCAGTTACTTTGAAGTTAGTTCCTGATTGATTTCTAATGGCTGTTGCTAAATTTGTAGAAGTGTTTGTTGATGGGTGAATGAAGGGTTGGGAAGGAAAACAGCAATGTCTTAGGTTAGTGTTATTCAAAACTTTTTTCTGGGGACCCATTTTTATCAACTGGCCAACCTTCGGGATCCAACCCGGCCGACCTTCGCGACCCATTCCGGCTGACCTGCGTGACCCACCATTTTCTCTTACTTTGTTTGCTGCTGATAAAAATGGAGGAAATGGATTTGGGTCCCTTTGGCCCTCGTACACGCTCCTCCAATGGAACCTGTTGGATGAAGGTGAAGCCTTCCATTGTCGGAAAGTATGGAGTCTCCATCTGTCCAAAGTTCTGCATTTCTTTCCTGTAAAATTTTATCAAATAAATCCCCCCCCCGAACTTGTAAAAAAAAATGAAAAAAATAAAACTTTAATGAATAAAATAAATGAATAAAATGAATAAATTAAATGAATAAAACCCACGCAAACTCGTAAAACAAAAAGCTGTGATTGTTTGAAAAAATGCGGCCGCACTGTGCATGCGTGGCAGATCATTGGCGCGCATGCGGAAAACTATGCGCATGATGCACTATCAGTTATGATGCGACGAGAGTAGTGTAATCGAGGCTTTATTAAACAGAGATGTGTAGCCTCCTGCAGCTGCCAAAATGGCTGCAGCTCGGTGAGCACACATTTTCCACTGCCTACTGGGCGGAGCCAGCAGGCAGGGATCTACCCCCGTACCTGTAGTACAGGAGCCTTACCGTATTACATCTTGTATGTGATATATACAACAGTGGTGACTACCACATTCACCCCCTGTTAAAAAAGAGTCTAGCAGGGGTGGTGGAAAACTATTTACATGCATTTTAAGGTTAACATTTTGGGGAAAGTTCAGAAATTCAGCCAATCGGGTGCCTTGATCCTCCGTTGTGACCGCCGCAGTCCCGGTGGCGATGCAGGCTTCAGCTCGGTCGCCGGTGACTCCGGGAGCATGTAGACCTCATCTTCATCCCCGGGTGGGACCAAGGGGAGGACGGATCTTCCTGGAGCAGGGGCTGTGGTGAGGTGCGCTGGGGGGAGGAAGGGTGACGCAGGGGCAGAGGGGGGGGGGGCAGGCGGGGACCCAGCTGGTGCCAGGTCCCTGAGGGAGACTATGTCTTGGCGGTCGTTGGGGTACGCCACGTCGGCGAACTGCGGGTTTGCATGGAGTAGCTGCACCCTCTCGACCAACGGGTCCGCCTTGTGGAGCCACACATGCATGCGGAGGAGAATGGGTCCTGGAGCTGCCAGCCATGTTGGGAGCGAAACCCCGGAGGTGGACTTCCTGGGGAAGGCAAGGAGACGTTCATGGGGGGTTGCATTAGTCGCCGTGCAAAGTAGCGATCGGATGGGTCAAGGGCGTCGGGGAGGACCTCCTGCCAGAGGGAGACCGGGAAATTTTTGGACCATAGGGCCAGTTGGACGGCCTTCCAGACAGTCCCATTCTCCCGCTCCACCTGCTCGTTTCCCCGGGGTTTGTAGCTGCCCTTGCTGAGCAGGTACTGATGCAGCTCATCACTCATAAAGGAGGATCCCCGGTCGCTGTGGATGTAGGCGGGGAAATTGAACAGGGCGAAGATGGTGTTGAGTGCTTTGATGACGGTGGCAGACATCTTTTCCGGACATGGGACGGCGAAGGGGAATCTGGAGTATTCATCTCCACGTTAAGGAAGTACGTGTTTCGGTCGGTGGAGGGAAGGGACCCTTTGAAATCTACGCTGAGGCGTTCAAAGGGGCGGGACGCCTTCACTCGATGCACACGGTCTGGCCGGTAGAAGTGCGGTTTGCACTCCGCACAGACCTCGCAGTCTCTGGTGGTAGCCCTGACCTCCTCAATGGAGTAGGGCAGATTGCAGGCCTTTATGAAGTGAAGGAACCGGGTGACCCCAGGGTGACAGCGAGTGTAGTGTAGGGTCCGGAGTCGGTCCACTTGTACGCTGGCACATGTACCTCGGATAGGGCATCGGGGGGCTCGTTGAGCTTACTGGGGCGATACAAAGTTTTGTAATTGTAGGTGGAGAGCTCGATCCTCCACCTCAAGATTTTATCATTTTTGATCTTGCCCCGCTGTGTGTTATTGAACATGAAGGCAACCGGCCGTGGGTCAGAGAGGCGAGTGAATCTCCTGCCGGCCATGTGATGCGTCCAATGCCGCACAGCTTCTATGATGGCTTGGGCCTCCTTCTCGACGGAGGAGTGAGTGACGAATTTCGGAGGCATGGAGGGTGCGTGAAAAGAATGCCACGGGGCTGACTGCCTGGTTGAGGGTGGCGGCCAAAGCGACGTCTGATGCATCGCTCTCAACTTGGAAGGGGAGCGTCTCGTCGACCGCGTGCATCGCGGCCCTGGCGATGTCGGCCTTGATACAGTTGAAGGCCTGGTGAGCCTCGGCCATCAGGGGGAAAACGGTGGATTGAATGAGTGGGCGGGCCTTGTCTGCATAGTTAGGGACCCACAGGGCGTAGTATGAGAAGAACCCTAGGCATGGTTTGAGGACCATGGGGCAGTGGGGGAGGGGGAGTTCCATGACAGGGTGCATGCAATCGGGGTCGGGCCCTAGAACTCCATTTTGCACCACATAGCGGAGGATGGCTAAGCGGTTGGTGCTGAACACGCACTTCTCCTTATTGTACGTTAGGTTCAGGAGTTTGGCGGTGTGAAGGAATTTGGAAAGGTTAGCATCGTGGTCCTGCTGGTCGTGGCCGCAGATGGTGACGTTATCCAGTCTGGGAAGGTGGCCCGCAGTCCATACCTGTCAACCATTCAGTCCATCTCCCATTGGAAGACCGAGACCCAGTTAGTGACGCCGAAGGGAACCCTAAGGAAGTGGTAAAGGCAGCCGTCTGCTTCAAACACAGTGTATGGGCGGTCCGCCTTGTGGATGGGGAGCTGGTGGTAGGCAGATTTCAGGTCCACTGTAGAGAAGACCCAGTACTGTGCAATCTGATTGACCATATCAGATATGCGTGGGAGGGGGTACGCGTTGAGCTGCGTGTACCGATTGATGGTCTGACTGTAGTCAACGACCATCCTGTTTTTCTCCCCAGTTTTCACCACTACCACTTGGGCTCTCCAGGGGCTGTTGTTGGCTTCGATAATGCCTTCCCGCAGCAGCCGCTGGACCTCGGACCTGATGAAGGTCCTGTCCTGGGCGCTGTACCGTCTGTCCCCGGTGGCGACGGGTTTACAATCCGGGGTGAGGTTTGCAAACAGAGAAGGCAGGTCGACCTTAAAGATCGTGAGACCACATACAATAAGGGGTGGTAGGGGCCCGCCGAATTTCAGGGTTAGGCTCTGGAGGTTGCACTGGAAGTCCAGGCCGAGTAGCAAGGCAGCGCAGTGGTTGGGGAGGACGTAGAGCCGGAAGTTGCTGAACTCTACACCCTGAATGGTGAGGGTGGCGATGCAGTACCCCCGGATCTCCACGGAGTGGGATCCGGAGGCCCGGAAGATTCTTTGGTTAATGGGGTGTACCGCGAGGGAGCAGCACCTTACCGTATCAGGGTGGATAAAGCTCTTTGTGTTCCCGGAGTCAAGAAAGCATGATGTCTTGTGCCCATCGACCTTTACCGTTGTCGACACAGTTGCGAAGTTGTGCGGCTGGGACTGGTCGATCGTGATGGAGGCGAGCTGTAGCTGGTGTTGAAAGGCCCCTGGCTGGTCGGCAGGCTATGAGCGGCCCAATGAGGTGCCCGACGAGCAGGGGTCCTGAGGCGGGGAAGATGGCGGCGCCCATGGGGCGCACGTGGCGGGCGGCGTTGAAGATGGCGGCATCCACAGGCCGCACGAGGCCTGATGAGGGGAAGATGGCGGCACCCACGGGCCGCACGTGTCCTGAGGCAAGCAAGATGGCGGTGCCCACAAGCTGCACGTGGTCTGAGGCGAGGAAGATGGTGGCGCCAACGGGCCGCACGTGGGTTGCGGGGGCGAAAATGCCACGCCCAGGGGTCGCATGTGGGGTTGAAGGAACAATGGGCCTGGTTACAGCGGCGATCGAGCAGGTCTGGCACACAGCAGCGAAATGTCCTTTCTTCCCGCAGGCCTTGCAGAGTGCGTTCCGCGCCGGGCAGCGCTGCCGGGGGTGCTTTGTCTGGCCGCAGAAGTAGCACTTCGGTCCCCCGGGGCTGGCTGGCTGCCGCGCGGCGCAGGCTTGGGGTTGGCTGGGGGTGTTCGCTGGTGGGGTCCACAATATCCAGGAGGGGAGTGTACGCTTGTACATTACGTGAGGCGACCGTTAGTGAGATCGCGAGTTTCTTGGTTGCCACGAGGTCGAGTGTAGCCCCTTCTAAGAGGCACTGGCGGATGTACGCCGACCCTATGCCCGTAACAAAAGCGTGCCTAATTAGGAGTACGGAATGTTCAACGGCCGAAACGGCCTGGCAATCGCAGTCCCTCGCCAGGGCGTGCAGGACATGCCAGAAATCTTCCACAGACTCATCGGGGAGTTCATGCCATGTGGACAGGAGGTGCCTGGCGTAGAGCTTGTTGGTCTGCTGAGTGTAGTTTTCTTTCAGTAGCGCCATGGCCTTAGCCTAGGTCCCGGATGAGGGGAAAGATATCGGAGCTCAGCCGCGTATGCAGGATCTGGAGCTTCTGTGCCTCTGAGGGTGGTTCTGTCGCAGATCCGATGTAGGCTTCAAAGCAAGCTAGCCAATGTGCGAAGGCCGACTTGGCGTTGTCTGCTTGATGGTGCAGCTGCAGGCAATCAGGCTTGATGCGGAGATCCATCGTTGTAAAATCTCTGCGTAATAAATTGATGCACTATCAATTACGACGAGACGAGAGTAGAGTGTAATCCAGGCTTTATTAAGCAGAGATGTGTAGCCTCCTGCAGCTGCTGCCGAAATGGCTGCAGCTCGGTGAGCACACACATTTATACTCCGCCTACTGGATGGAGCCAGCAGGCAAGGATCTACCCCCATACCAGTAGTACAGGAGCCTTACCGTATTACATCTTGTATGTGATATACACAACAGTGGTGACTACCACAGCGCATGTACGCCAATGATATGTCACGCATGCGCAGTGCGGCCACATTTTATTTACATGTTTGTGGCCATTTTGACGGCCGCTACTGCTGCTGTTGCGCGTAGATTTGCGTGATCGGGAGCGCCACGACGGACGGCTCCGCGACTCTCCCAACACCCGCCCGCCACCCACCCGCGGTTCGCGTCCCCGAGTTTGACAATGCCTATCTTAGTTTAATGGTTTAGTACGGTGGGATATGATATTTGAAGATGAAAGACTGACCTTGGCCACTGTGTGACACCACCTCCAGGCCGTCTGGGTTATACTGCCCAAAATTACCATTGTTAAATGGACCCAAGCACGATGTTGAAGTACAAGACAAGGCACAGATCTTTTCCTCACAGGATGCAGCAATACAGACCTCTTTCTTCTAACTATTAACTCAGTGTCCCAGTTGACTCTGTTTCTAGGTTTAATTTACAAAATATCCTTTAGTCGCAGTTGTGACCCTCCCTCTGGGTCATCTGGCCATCTCCTCCTCTCCCCCTCTACAATTTCAAGACCCTTAGGCCTCAGACTGTAATAGTGGCAGCAGAAATCAAACTTAAATAAAAGGCCTCCAGGTGAAAGTCGTCCTTAAAGTCGGCTGAACAGATGGACAGTAGAAAGACCTGTAGCCGAGCAACTTCTCCTTCACGATGCAGTATTCAGATCTCTCCTCTTAATTACTTTGAGCTTTTCTTTACTAATGGAGATAATTGTCTTTATTCAAGCTCATACTTCTCCTCCAACACCATGTGCTCTCTCTTCTTAATCAAACAATGCCCATCCAACAATATAATCAACCAATCATGAATATCCGTGATGGTTATCTTCTCCCATTGCCTCCTTAGAATTTGTCTGGATGCTTTGACCCACTCTGGATCGAGGATCCCTCACCAACCCCTGAACCAAGGCTTCCAGTGATACCTGAGAGAAGCTTGGAGTATGTTGTTTGACCTGTTGCATCATTAGTCAGTGCCTCTTTTGGCTCAGAATATCTTCCCCAGCCACTTGAAGCATCTATTGCAGCCAGAATATATATCTGCATTAAGGTGTGCAGGCTGACTTTACAGAGTGCAGGCTAGCTGTTAAGTGATACTTCTTTGCATCGGTTTCGCCCCCACAACCCAAAGATGTGCAGATAGGTGGATTGGCTATGCTAAACGGGGCTGGTTTAGCACAGGGCTAAAGAGCTGGCTTTAAAAGCAGACCAAGGCAGGCCAGTAGCATGGTTCAATTCCCTTACCAGCCTCCCCGAACAGGCGCCGGAATGTGGCGACTAGGGGCTTTTCACAGTAACTTCATTTGAAGCCTACTTGTGACAATAAGCGATTTTCATTTCAAATTGCCCCTTAATTGGAAAAAAATGAATTGGGTACTCTAAATTTATTTTTAAAAAGTGACACTTGCGTTGCATGAACATAACCTGCCTCTGAGGTATGCAAGCAATTCAAGAGCACATTTAGCACTGGGCTGCACATTACTATCGTTTAAATTAGTAGGCCGACTGAAGTTTATATCTTCAGAAACAAAGAGATGTCAGAAGAAACTGCTTAAATACTAGAAACTATGGAGTAAACATTCATGTTCGTTGGGTTGAACATAATGTCTGTAGTGATGGCCCTGTCCACCAGTTGGAGGGCTGTGGCTGTCATGATATCCAGATGAGCATATCATGGTGCAATCACACACACACTGATGGACAGGCATTTGGACCAACCAGCACACACACAACATCACAGCCAATCACTAGTAAGAGCACACGCCCTATAAAAGGGGGAACACGAGAGGTCCCGCTCATTCTGGTAGGAGACAGCTCGGGACAGAGCTTGCAGTGTGACACTCAGACATAGACCATGTGCTGAGTGCCTCACCAACATTAGTGATAGGGCTACGTCCATAGGTTAGCTGGTAGCGAACGTACCCAAGTCTATAGTTAGTTGCATCTGTTAGTTAACATAATAAAATTAAGTTGTACCATTTACAGCTGTGTTGGCTCATTTGTGTATCAGGACACCCAACATGACATACCACGAGTGGACGCAGACCAGCGACTGTGAGACCCACCTGCACCATTTCAGCCATCCGCCATCCTGATCCATGGAAAGCATCGGACACCAGGAAGATAGCCCTTCTCCTCTCCACGGCAGGGCAACATGCCATCCACGTCTTTAACTCCCTGGCATTCGCGGAAGGCGAGGACAAGAAAAAATACAAAACGGTGCTGCTCAAGTTCGATGAACATTTCAGCGTGGAAGTAAATGAGAGCTTCGAACGGTACCTATTTCAGCAGCGCCTGCAGGGTAAGGACAAACCTTTTCAATCTTACCTAACACCCCTCCGCATCCTTGCACAATCCTGCGGCTACGGGGCCACCTCCGACTCCATGATAAGAGGTCAGATAGTTTTTGGGGTTGTGTCAGACACCCTACGCCAGCAGCTCCTTAAAGTGAAACAACTCACGCTGGCAACTGCAATAGAGACCAGTGTCCTCCATGAAAACGCGACCAGCCGGTACTCCCATATCCAGGCGGCCGAAACGGCGCTGCACGGGGCCCCTGAGGCGGAGCAGGTCCGGTCGATTGAGTGCCTCCCGGCCCGCGGCCCGGATGAGGACGGACATTTTGCGTGTTTTCCAAGGCCTCCCGCGCTTGTATGCGCCAAAAGAGGCAGAGTAACGCGATGCGCAGGCGCGCACTATGCAGGACCGCACCGCGCATGCGCGGTGGCGCAACGAACGTTACGAACGTAATGACGTCACGACGTGCAGCAACTGTGGATCTGCACATTTAAAGCGGCAATGTCCTGCTAGAACCCGACAGTGCCTATGCTGTGGCAGGTTGGGCCACTATGCTGCCTGTTGTCGAGCACCTCAACCTGCCAACTCGCAACAATTCCGCCAGTCTCGCAGGACCGTGCGGGCCATTCAGCCTACATTCACTGGCTCACCTCCTGACACCTTGCAGACCGGCGACACCGACGACAGCGAGCCCTTCCACGTTGCGGTCATCCATAAGAACAGGCTGTCCCCAAGTAGGCACCACCAGCAGCTGCCAGTCCACACCATTGATCCGGACGATGAGTGGTGTGCCACTCTGACGGTCAACTGATCCCAAGTCACATTTCGCCTGGACACTGGTGCCTCCGCCAATCAGCTCGCATGGTCAGCTTTCCAGGCATTAAAGGTCAAACCACCCATTCTACCTTCCCACTGTCAATTGGTGGATTACAATGGGAACGTCATCCCGGCCACGGGGTCCTGCCAGCTGGAAGTCACCCACAACTCACGCACGGCCAAGCTGTCATTTGAGATCATAGGATCCTCGAAGGACTCTCTGTTAGGCGCACAGGCGTGCAAGATTCTTGAACTCGTTCGGCGAGTCCACACTTTGTCTCCTGACGGCACATCGGACTTTCCAGATGTAGACTTTAGGGCACAGCTCCACTCACTCCTTGCACACAACCAGGAGGTTTCCGAGGGCATGGGCACACTGCCCTACACGTACAAAATACGGCTCAAACCGGATGCCACCCCAGTCATTCACGCACCTCGCAGGGTCCCAGCACCCCTCAAGGACCACCTCAAGCACCAGCTGCAGGACTTTCAGGACCAAGGAGTGCTTTCCCGGGTCACGGAACCAACGCCATGGGTCAGCTCCATGGTGTGTATGAAGAAGCCATCCGGCGAGCTCCGGATCTGCATTGGCCCGAAAGACTTGAATTCCAACATCATGAGGGAGCACTACCCTATACCTAAGCGGGAAGAGATCACGAGCGAAATGGCTCGGGCGAAAATATTTACCAAGCTTGATGCCTCAAAGAGCTTTTGGCAGATTCAATTGGATCCGTCCAGCCGGAAGCTCTGCACTTCCAACACTCCATTTGGCAGGTTCTGCTATAACAGAATGCCATTCGGCATCATTTCTGCTTCCGAAGTGTTCCATCGCATCATGGAACAGATGATGGAGGGCATCGAAGGGGTACGCGTCTTCGTAGACGATATTATCATCTGGTCAACCACACCACAAGAGCACATCAGTCGTCTCCAGCGTGTCTTTGCACGTATCCGAGATCAGGGCCTGCGCCTTAACCGAGCTAAATGCTCTTTTGGCCAGACTGAACTGAAGTTTTTGGGGTCCACATCTCCCGGTCGGGTGTCCGGCCGGATGCCGACAAGGTGGCAGCCATCATGGTCATGCAGCGGCCGTCAGACAAGAAGGCAATGCTACGCTTTCTCGGGATGGTCAACGTCCTGGGGAAGTTCATTCCCAACCTTGCTTTACTCACGACTGCTCTTCACCACCTGGTCAAGAAGAGCACGGAGTTCCAGTGGCTGCCTGCACACCAGAGTGAATGGGAGGAGCTCAAGGTCAAGCTCACCACCGCCCCGGTATTGGCTTTTTTCGACACCACACGGGAGACAAAGATCTCCACAGATGCCAGCCAATCGGGTATTGGTGTGGTCCTCCTGCAACGGGACGACACCTCTTCATGGGCTCCGGTCGCCTATGCCTCGCGGGCCATGACCCCCACAGAACAGCGCTATGCGCAGATCGAGAAGGAGTGCCTAGGATTGTTGACTGGCATTGACAAGTTTCATGACTATGGCTATGGTCTTCCGCAGTTCACTGTAGAGACCGACCATCGCCCCCTGGTCGGCATTATCCAGAAGGATCTATAGTACATGACCCCTCGCCTCCAGCGCATTCTGCTCAAGCTCCGGAGGTACGACTTTCACCTTGTCTACACCCCGGGGAAGGAGCTTATCATCGCAGATGCTCTGTCTAGGGCGGTCAACACAACGTCCGACCCCGAGGGGTTCGTGTGCCAGGTCAAGGCACAGGTAGCCTTCACATCGGCCAATCTGCCGGCCACTGATGCACGTCTGGCGCACATTCGACGTGAGACTGCGGCTGACCTCCTGCTACAACATGTGATGCCCACATGACAGAAGGGTGGCCAAAGGGGCAGTGCCCACAATTTTACAATGTCCGGGACGACCTGGCCGTCGTTGATGGCATCTTCTTAAAATTGGATCGGATTGTGATCCCACACAGTATGCACCAGCTTGTCCTCGAGCAACTGCACGAAGGCCATCTCGGAGTCGAGAAGTGCAGATGGAGGGCCCAAGAGGCTGTGTACTGGCCGGGCATCAGCGACGACATCGCCAACATGGTGCTCAACTGCCCCACCTGCCAGAGGTTTCAGCCGGCGCAACCCCATGAGAGCCTTCAGCCCCACGAGTTGGTCACAGTTTGTCGTATCCTCAATTGAATGGCAAGGCGGAGAAGGGCGTCCATATTGTTAAGAGACTTCTCTGCAAGGCTGCTGATGCCGGGTCTGACTTCTGTGTAGCCTTGCTGGCTTATCGCTTGGCCCCACTGTCCACGGGCCTGTCGCCAGCTCAGCTGTTGATGGGGCGCACCATCAGCACAACTGTTCTGTCCATTCATGTTCCTGACCTCGATCATGCTCCGGTCTTGCAGAAGATGCAGCAACAGCGCAATCAGCAGAAGGTGGCACATGATGCTAGGACGATTGATCTTCCTGCCCTGGAGCCTGGCGACAATGTCCACATACACCTTCCGGATGGTGGCTGGTCAGCAACGGCTGAGGTTCTCCGCCAGGTAACTCCCCGATCATTCGTTGTTCGCATGCCTGATGGCTCTGTTCACCGCCGCAATCGGCGGGCCCTTCGTTTGACTCCGCGCTCGCTACGGCACTCTGCACTGGTGCCATGCCCTCTTGTTGCCCCTGATGTCGACTTTGTTGAGCTTCCTGCCATGATGCATTTTCCTCTCTCGCCCGTCGATAGGCCCATTCCTCATCCGGTGGCTCCTGACCCACCCTTGAGGCGGTCAACCCGAATTCGTCGCCTACCTGTTTTGGTTTCTTTTGTTCCATTGGACTTACTGCACTGGTTTGCAGTACTGTTGACAAGTTTCTATTATCGTTCTGTGTTTGAGAGTTTGCATTTGTTCCGTTCTTGGTACACTTTTGTTCTTATGTTGCACCTGACATCTTCCTATGTATATAGTTAGCCTCCTGTACATTTTGTAGTTAATTTCACACACACATATTTAGTTGCACCCAGTACACAATCTTATTTATTATCATGCAGGCACATATTTCTTGTGAAAAGGGGGGATGTCATGATATCCAGATCAGCATATCATGGTGCAATCACTCACACACTGATGGACAGGCATTTGGACCAACCAGCACACAGACAACATCACAGCCAATCACTAGTAAGAGCACACGCACTATAAAAGGGGGAACACGAGAGTTCCCGCTCATTCTGGTAGGAGACAGCTCGGGACACAGAGCTTGCAGTGTGACACTCAGACATAGACCATGTGCTGAGTGCCTCACCAACATTAGTGATAGGGCTACGTCCATAGGTTAGCTGGTAGCGAACGTACCCAAGTCTATAGTTAGTTGCATCTGTTGGTTAACATAATAGAATCAAGTTGTACCATCTACAGCCGTGTGGGCTCATTTGTGTATCAGGACACCCAACACGACAGTGGCGACTGTATTAAATCCCAGTCAGCCACTTACCTATATGCCTTCGGAGTTCCAGAGCCTTTGGGATGAAGATCTCTTCTCCAAGAGCTCCCGGCTGCTAAGGGGCCAGCAGCTCTACAGACCCAATAGTGCCGCTGGGAGCAGTGGCCACTGCTGGGACAGCAGGAGGACCAGGAGAGAGCAGCCTTGGAGGCTCGGAGGATAAGTAGGTGGGGCAGCCAATTAGGCAAGCCCTGGCAGAAAGAAAGGGGAGGGGGGGGGGGGGGGGTGGCATTTCTTCCTGCAAGAAGGGGGTTGACGGAGGGTCTTTGCCACAGGCAGGGCCCTTCATTATGCACAGGGCGTCTGAACAGGAGTCCTCCACCACAGGCCAGCAGGCAGGTTGCCAACAACACCGTGACAGCCTGCACACAGAGCATGGGCTGGTGGATGAGGCCTTGAAGTGTGACAGATAATTGGGAATTTAAGAGTCTCAGTTGGCCTTCGGGCAGGAAGGCTGACTTTGATCTTCCCTGTTATACACTTGTTGAGGGATTTAGGAATGCTGCCCTGTCTGATTAAATGGCAACCCTCCACTGCCTCCCAGCTCGTCTCCAACAAGTGGAATTGAGGGGGGGGGGGGGGGGGGGGGGGGAAATTGTCATTAACTCCTGTCCACTGTCTGTTTTAATCAAGCAGACAGATTGCCTCTCCGAAATAGAATCTGTCTGCTTTCCATTTCATTGAAATCAACAAAATGCCGGCTGGTTCTTTAGCAGGTGAATGATTTGTGTCGCTAAATCACCCCCTTAGCAGTAAAGATAAAAATCTAGCCATTTACCAGACCTCTATTCAGCATAGAGGTGTGCTGGGAGATTTGTAATATCCAGTTTTAAAAAGGAAGATAGCGAGAGACAAATCAGTTTATTTAACGTCTTTGAAATGGAAAAATGATGGATGGCGGAAATTTCCTCTCCCGAGGTGAATTGCGGTGGGGGATGGGTTCAACGACGAGTTTCCCACTGATCGCTGGGTCGGGTTCTCGGGCCCAATATTCCGCTTGAAACAACCTCAATCATGCCGATGCGAGCTGCTCGCTGAATCACATGTCGGGGCTGTCACCTCATGGGACTAAAGTTCCTGGCACCGTATTGAAATGCTACCCAAAGACATACTTTACTCTCTGCAATGCAGCCGGGTGGTCAGGTGTTCCGGAGAGGCCCCAAAGTACAAGATGAGTGAGCTAAGGTTCAGCCACAGCTCCCTGGATAATTTAATTGGAGCTGTCCGCCAGCACTGGGAGTTCTTTTTCTCAGGAGTGGATCCAGGAGGTCCACCAACCTTACCTTGCCAATCTGGGAGGTGGTCACTAAGGAGGTCAGCTCTATGGGCAACTACTAGAGAAATGCCATCCAGTGCATGAAGAGGACGAATGATCATGCCTGCACTGCTCACTCCAGGCTCTCACTCTCATAATGGGATCATGTACTCAAAGCATTACACAGCTCTCAGGGTTCTCATACAATTTTAATGGGGGATACATCAGCTTCGAAAGCCTATTAGAATCATAGATCATAGAATTTACAGTGCAGAAGGAGGTCATTCGGCAACGAGTCTGCACCGGCCCTTAGAAAAAGCTCCCTACCCAAGCCCACCCTATCCCCATAACCCAGTAACCCCACCTAACCATTTTGGACACTAAGGGCAATTTATCATGGCCAATCCACCTAACCTGCACATCTTTGGACTGTGGGAGGAAACCGGAGCACCCGGAGGAAACTCACGCAGACACGGGGAGGATGTGCAGACTCCGCACAGACAGTGACCCAAGCCGGGAATCGAACCTGGGACCCTGGAGCTGTGAAGCAATTGTGCTAACCACTGTGCTACCGTGCTGCCCTCCAACATATTCACCAGCATCTCGGGCTGGATTCTCCAATTTACAGACGAAGTGCTGACACAAGTGTGGGAACAGTGGTGTTTACACCAGAAAAAATGGTGCAAAAGCTGCACCGATCCTCCATCTGGTGGGGGGCTAGCAGCCCGCGCAGCGTAAAGCCCCCGTAAAGCGGCTGGAGAATTGCCGGATCCATGGCCGTGCATGCACACGGACCCGGCCTGCCAAAAACCGCCTCCCTGTAACCAGCCTCGCGACCCCCGGACCTCCCCCACTAGTCCCCCCAGCCCCCGACTGTGGGAGCCCCCCTGTCAGCAGAACGGCTCCCACCACCCCAACTGTGGGAGCGCTGGATTCGATCCGCAGCCGCCACGCCGGGTTTACGGAAAAATTAGGATGTGTTCCACGCGGTTGGGAACTCGGTCCATCAGAGGTGGAGCATCGGGGGAGGGCCTCAGGTGGAGTCCTGTGGCCGTCCATACGGCATGCATCGTACTCTTCGAGTATGTGTCATGTGCACATCTTCCATATTGTGTCACTTCAAGGGCATCATCACGCAGAAGGTGACCCTTATTGACCACTTCAGTTTCCAGCTATTCCAGGTTCTCAGCATCCAAGGAGCTCTCAGCCTCCCCCCATGTCTCCTTCTGGCAAGTGATCTTCTAAGCACCAGGTTAAGCAGTGCACAGCAGACCATAATCATGCAAGGTATTCTCTGAGGTGTGTATTGCAGAGCCCCAACTGAATGGTCCAAACATCGGAAGTCCATCTTCAGGGTGCCAATGATCTGCCCTATGACGGATCTTTTTTTTTCTTTCTTTTTTAAAAATAACTTTAGTCTACCCAATTACGTTTTTCAAATTAAGGGGCAATGTAGCGTGGCCAATCCACCTAGCCTGCACATCTTTGAGTTGTGGGGGTGAAACCCACACAAACACGGGGAGAATGTGCAAACTCCACATGGACAGTGACCCAGAGCCGGGATCGAACCTGGGACCTCAGCGCCGTGAGGCAGCAGGGCTAACCCACTGCGCCACCATGCTGCCCTATGATGGATCTTAACACACAGTGTGCCACATTGGATCTTTCCTCCAAGGCACTTTGAGGATGATTCATGGGTGTCATGAGGCATCTAGCAACTAGCAGCCTGGCTAGCTACATCCATTAGGAACTTCACATGCTGATGAACCTTACTGTAGAGGGCATCTGTCACCACATTTATACATTTACAAGTGAGGTGTAATGCTATTGTCGCTGGACTAGTAATCCAGAGGTTCATCGTAATGCTTTGGGGAACCCGAGTTTGAACCCCACCACAGTGGATGGTGAAATATGGATTCAATAACAATTAAGTCAAAGGACAATCATGTTGACTGTCATTGGAACCCATCTGGTTCATTGTTGTGCTTCAGGGAGGAAATCTGCCATCCCTGGTTTAGCCTACTTGTGACTTCAGATCATGTGACTCTCAAACGGTCACTCAGCTGCATCAACACCCCTAAAATGTCTGGAAGGGATGAAACTGGAATGACCACCCAGCATCGACTTAGACACCAGAAATGATCATGCCACATCCAATCCTAATTGGATTGAATTGGATTTGTTTATTGTCATGTGCACCGAAGTACAGTGAAAAGTATTGCTCTGCGTGCAGCTCAGACAGATCATCCTGTACATGAAAAGAAAACACATAATAGGGCAAACATAAAATACACAATGTAGGTACATAGACACAGGCATCGGGTGAAGTATACAGGAGTGCAGTACTCAGTAGAGAAGATGTGTGAAGAGATCAGTTCAGTCCATAAGAGGGTCGTTTAGGAGCCTGGTGACAGCGGGGAAGAAGCTGTTTTTGAATCTTTTCGTGCGTGTTCTCAGGCTTTTTTATCTCTTGCCCGATTGAAGAAGTTGGAAGAGTGAGTAAGTCAGGTGGGAGGGGTCTTTGATTATGCCGCCTGCTTTCCCCAGGCAGCGGGAGGTGTCAACAGAGTCAATGGATGGGAGGCAGCTTCACGTGATGGACTGGGCGGTGTTCACAACTCCCTGTGGTTTCTTACAGTCTTGGACCGAGCAGTTGTCACACCAGACTTTGATGCAGCCAGATAGGATGCTTTCTGTGGTGCAGCTGTAAAAGTTGGTAAGAGTCAATGTGGACATGCCGACTTTCCTTAGTTTCTGAGGAAGTATAGGCGCTGTTGTGCTTTCTTGGTCGTAGCGTCGATGTGGGTGGACCATGACAGATTGTTGGTGCTGTGCACACCTAGGTGGCATGTGCCTAAATTGGAAGAGCTGTCTCACAGATTGTCAAGTAACCTTATGGAAAATGGCCTAGACACCACCATCACCATCCCTGGGTATGTCCTGTCACACCAGCAGGAAAAAAACCAAGAAGAATGTCACACAATGATGTATGGTTGGGAGGAATTGTCCTGGGAATCCTCAACATTATTCTGCACCCCATGACGTCTTATGGCACCAGATCAAACACTGGGAAGGAAAGGAAACCTTCAGCTGATTACCACCTTCAGCTGAATGCAAATACTGAGGGTAGTAAGGGCACAGAATGTACCCTGGGTGAGGGAATTAAATGTCCATAATGTAAAGTGACTCGATAGCACCATCAAGCGCCGAGCTGGTTGAGTGCTAAAGGACACTGCTGCTAGACTGGGTCTGCAGCATGTGGTGAGGGAACCAATAAGAGGAAAAACATTCTAGACCTCAATGTCACAAACCTGCTTGCCGCAGTTGCATCTGCCCATGACAGCATCAGTAAGAGTGACCACCACACAATCCTTGTGGAGACAATATTCTAACTTCACATTAAGCTCATGCTCCATCATGTTTTGCGGCACGACCATTATGTTAAATGTGATAAATATCGAACAGGTCTAGCAATTCAAGACTGGTCAATAATAGACACTGTGGGCCATCAGCAGTAGCAGAATTGTACGCAACCACAATCTGTAACCCCATGGCCTGGCAGATTCCATTTTACCATTACCATCAAGCCAGAGAATCAACCCTTGTTCAGTGAAGAGTGCAGGAGAACATGCCAGGAGCAGCACCAGGCATATCTAAAAGTGATTCTCGTGGGAATCCCTCGCAACACTCGCCTATATTTGCATGCTTAAGGATTGGCAATCGCAACGCAAATCAGGCACAATTGAGCTCCAGCGGGAGAATGCTCATTCCAGCTGTCAATGCCACCTGAGCATCTTGGCAGTGCCAGGCTGGCACCCAGGTGGCACTGCCAGAGTGTCAGGCTGGCAGTTGCAGGGTGCCCAGGTGGCACCAGCAGTACCAGGGCACCACCCTGCCTAAAGGGTATGCACCTGGGGGCCTCCGATCCCCTGAAAGACCCCCATGAGTGCCGTTCCATCTGGTCATCTGTTTATGGGGACCAGTGCTGATCGGCGCCCGCCCAAGATCTCCAAGGCAAAGGGGATAAATCCAAAAGCCTCAGGTACCTTGGGAATCTGCACATTAGAGTGAGGCTAGCCATCTCGCTATAGTGTGCAGATTTGCCAAAAAGTGTTCCTGCCCACAATGGGCAGGATTTACATCGTAACGTCTCGAGAGATCGCGTTGGATCTCACGAGGCGTTGCGAGCTGGGTAGATCCTGGGACTGGAGTCTCCTGGCTTTTGTTGGCGATGCTGCAACACAGTGAGCTGCTTTTTGGCCGCAGTGTGGCCGTTGGATTGCACCCAATGAGAGAAAGCTAGTCAGAAATATAAAAACAGACAGTACGAGTTTTTATAAGTATCTGGAAAAGAAAAGTTAACAAAGTGAATGTTGGTCTTCCACAAAGTAAGTTTAGGGAATTGATCACGGGAAACAAGGAGATGACAGATGAATTGAACAGGTATTTTGTATCAATTTTCACTACAAAGGGGACAAGTAAAATTCCTAGAATCAGCTATGAATCAGGAAATAGAAGGGAGGGAGGAACTGAGGAAAACTACAGTCACCAGAAAAGCAGTACTCAGTAATTTGCTGGAGCTGTGGGGTTGACAAGTCCTCGGGCCCTGATTAACTTCATCCTAACATCTTAAAAGAAGTGCCAGGTGAGATTGTTGATGCATTGGTTTTAATTTTCCAAAACTCCCTATAATCCAAAACCCCTATTAGATTGGAAGATTAGATCACAAGATAACAATTGTAATTTCATTATACAAATAGGGAGGGAAACAGAAAGCAGAAAACGACAGACAATTAGCTTAACATCTGTCATAGAGAAAATGTGAAAAGCTATTATTAAAGAAGTTATAGCAGGAAAGATACATTCAAGGTAGTGGGCTGCACGGTAGCACGGTGGGTAGCACTGTTGCCTCACAGCTCCAGGGTCCCAGGTTCGATTCCTGGCTTGGGTCACTGTCTGTGTGGAGTCTGCACGTTGTCCCTGTGTCTGCGTGGGTTTGCTCCAGGTGCTCCGGTTTCCTCCCACAAGTCCTGAAAGATGTGCTGTTAGGTAAATTCGGCATTCTGAATTCTCCGTCAGTGTACCTGAACAGGCGCCGGAATGTGGCAACGAGGGGGTTTTCACAGTAACTTCATTGCAGTGTTAATGTAAGCCTACTTGTGACAATAAAGATTATTATTATATAATCAGGTAGAATCAACATGGTTTTGTGAAAGGAATATGTTTAACCAACTTATTGGAGTTCTTTTAGGAAGTAACCTGCACTGTAGGTAAAGAGGGACCAGTTATGTACTGTACTTCGATTTCCAGAAGGCATTTAACAACGTGCCACATCAAAGATTATAGCAGAAAATGAAGCTCATTTTCGAAGAGGTACTAAATGGCATGCATAGAAGATTGGCTAGCTAATTGAAAGCAAAGAGTAGGCATAAATGGGTTTCTTTCAGGTTGGCAAAATGTAATAAATGAATTAGTGCTGGGATCTCAACTATTTACATAAATGGCTTGGATTAAGGGATTGTAGGGATGTTTGTCAAACTTGCTGATTACACAAAGCTAGGTAGGAAAGTAAATTGTGAAGAGTTAGTAAGGAGGCTACAAAAAGATATAATTAGGTTAAGTGGGTGGGCAAAGATCTGGCAAATGGAATATAATGTGGAAAATGTGAAATTGTCTGTTTCCCAAAAGAGTAAAAAAGAACCTTATTATCTAAATGGTGGGAGATTGCAGAGCTCTGAGATCTGGGTGTCTGAGGGCATGGATCATTGATACATCGATACATAGAAGATAGGAGCACAAGGAGGTCTTTTGGCCCTTCGAGCCTGCTCCGCCATTCATCACGATCATGGCTGATCGTCCAACTCAATAGCCTAATCCAGCTTTCTCCCCATAGCCTTTGATCCCATTCCCCCCAAATACTATATCTAATCGCCTCTTGAATATATTCAATGTTTTAGCATCAACTACTTCCTGTGGTAATGAATTCCACAGGCTCATCACTCTTTGGGTGAAGAAATGTCTCGTCATCTCTGTCTGAAATCGTTTACCATACCCATTATTTGTAACATCTTCCCTGCATCTACCCTATCTAGTCCTGTTAGAATGTTATAAGTCTCTATGAGATCCCCCTCATTCTTCTGAACTCCAGCGAGAACAATCCCAACCTAGTCAATCTCTCCTCATATGACAGTCCCACCTTCCCTGGAATCAGTCTGATAAACCTTCGCTGCACTCCCTCAAGAGCAAGAACATCCTTCCTCAGAAAAGGAGACCAAAACTGCACACAATATTCCAGGTGTGGCCTCACCAAGGCCTTGTGTAATTGCAACAACACATCCCTGCTTCTATACTCAAAACCTCGCGCAATGAAGACCAACATACCAATAGCCTTCTTTACCACCTGCTGCACTTGCATGCTTACCTTCAGCGACTGGTGTATGAGGACACCCAGGTCCCGCTGCACACTCCCCTCTCCCAATTTACAACCATTCAGGTAGTAATCTGCCTTCCTGTTTTTGATTCCAAAGTGAATAATCTCACATTTATCCAAATTATACTGCATCTGCCATTGATTTGCCCACTTGCCCAACCTGTCCAGATCATGCTGTAGGATCCTTGCATCCTCGTCACAGTTCACCCTTCCACCTAACTTGGCATCATTTGCAAATTTGAGATTTTACATTTTGTTCCCTCATCCAAATCATTAATATGTATTGTGAATAGCTGGGGTCCTAGCACCGATCCCAGTGTCACCCCACTAGTTAATGCCTGCCAATTTGAAAAGGACCCATTAATTCCTACTCTTTGTTTCCTCTCTGCCAACCAGATTTCTATCCACCTCAGCACATTTCCCCCAATCCCATGTGCTTTAATTTTGCACAATAATCGCTTGTGCCAAACACCTTCTGAAAGTCCAAATATGAAAATGAAAATCTCTTACTGTCACGAGAAGGCTTCAATGAAGTTACTGTGAAAAGCCCCGAGTCGCCACATTCTGGCACCTGTTCGGGAATTGAACCGTGCTGTTGGTCTGCTTTAAAAGCCAGCGATTTTAGCCCAGTGAGCTAAACCAGCCCCTATATACCACATCGACTGGCTCCACCTTGTCAACTGTACTGGTTACCTCTTCAAAGAATTCCAACAGATTTGTCAAGCATGATTTTCCCTTCATAAATCCATGCTGACTCTGACTGATCCTGCCACTGCTTTCCAAATTTCCCCTACAAAGTCCTTGATAATTGATTCAAGAATTTTCCCAACTACCAATGTTAGGCTTACTGGTCTATAATTCCCTGCTTTCTCTCTACCTTCCTTTTTGAATTTTTGAGTGACAAGAGCTACCCTCCAATCTGCAGGGACTGTTCCAGATTCTATAGAATCTATCAATTTTCCCAGAACCATTTCTCGACTAATGTTGATCTCCCTCAGTTCTTCCCTCAAACTAAACTTTTCGTACTCCAACATTTCTGGTATCTGATTTGTGTCCTCATTTGTGAAGACAGAACCAAAGTATGTATTCAATTGCTCAGCCATTTCTTTGTCCCTTATTATGCATTTCCCTGTTTCTGTCAGTAGGGGGCCTACACTTCTCTTTACCAATCTCTTTCTCTTCACATATCTATAGAAACTCTTAGTGTCAGTCTTTATGTCCCCTGCAAGCTTCCTTTCATACTGCACGTTCCCCTTCTTAATCAATCCCTTCGCACTTCTAAACTGAATTCTAAACTGCTCCCAATCCTCAGACCTATTCTTCTTCTTGACCAATCTGTATACTTCTCCCGTGGATCAGATACTATTTAATTTCTTTTTTAAACCATGGATTAGACCTCTTACCCATTTTGCTTTTGTGCCAGACAGGTATGAACAGTTGCTGTAGTTCCCCCATGCATTCCTTGAATGTTTGCCATTGCCTATCTACTGTCATCCCTTTAAGTAACTCTCCCCAATCTATCAAGGCCAACTCACGCCTCATATCTTCATAGCTCCCTTTATTAAGATTCAGCACCCTAGTCTCCGAATCAACTACTTCACTCTCCACCTTGATAAACATTTCTGACATGTTATGGTCGCTCATCACCAAGGGGTCTCGCACAGCCAGATTGGCAATGATTCACTTCTCATTACACAGTACCCAATCTAAGATGGCCTGCTCTCTTGTTGGTTCCTCCACAAATTGGTCCCGTATGCACACCAGGAATTCCTCCTCTGCGGCATTGTGGCTAATTTGATTTGCCCAATCTATGTGATCACCCATGATCACCGATATTCCCTTATTACATGCATCTCTAATTTTATGTTTAATGCCATTACCAACATCACCACTGCAGTTTGGGGGTCTATATATGACACCTACTAATATTTTTTGCCCCTTGGTATTTCTGAACTCTACCCATACAGACTGCACATTGTCAGAGCTAATATCCTTTCTCACTATTGCATAAATTTCCTCTTTAACCAGCAGTGCCACCCACCACCTTTTTTTTATGCCTGTCCTTCCTAAATACTGAAAACCCTGGGACATTCAGTTCCCATCCCTGATCACCCTGCAGCCATGTCTCCGTAATCCCAATTATATCATAAAAATCTAGTCTGCAAGTACAGCAAGTAATTAGGAAGGCGAATAGAATGTTATCATTTATTGTGAGGGGAATTGAATGCAAATGTAGGGAGGTTATACTTCAGTTGTGCAGAGCACCAGTGAAACCACATGTGGAGTATTGTGTCCTGTGTTGGTCACCCTATTTAAGGAAAAATATAAATGCGTTGGAAGCAGTTCAGAGAAGGTCTATTGGACTAATACCTGGAATGGGAAGCTTGTCTTATGAAGAAAGGTTAGACAGGTTAGGTTTGTATCTGCTGGAGTTTAGAAGAGTAAGAGGTGAATTGATTGAAACATATATGATCCTGAATGATCTTGACATGATGTATGTGGAGAGAATGTTTCCTCTTGCGGGAGAATTTGTAACTAGGCTTCACCATTTAAAAAATAAGGGGTTGCCCATTTAAAATGGGATTAGGCTAAACGTTTTCACACAGAGATTTGTGAGTTTTTGAAACTCTCTTCCTGAAAAGATTATGGAAGCAAAGACTTTTGATATCCTTAAGGCAGAGGTGGATAGATTCTTGGTAAGCAAGGGGGTGATAGATTATTGGGGTAGGTGGGATACCCCAATAATCAATTGGATACCCCAATTGACGTTGCTATCAGATCAGCCGTGATCTTATTAAATGGTGTAGCAGGACTGAGAGGCTGAAATGCCTACTCCTATCCCTTGTTTGCATGTTCATATAAAGATGGGTCCTATGTGATCCCTCAAGGAGCCAAAGCACATGTGTCAGCCTTGCCAACAATGACATATCACCAGAAAAACAGGTACAGATAGCAAATGGAGCCCAGCTTAAAGGAAGGATTCAATAAATTACTTTCTTACAAACCGCCAAAGAAACAAAACTGATTCTCAGGTAGAAAATGCTGAACATCAAAGTCAGGTACAATGTCAGCAGACAGACAGTACGTTTTCCTCCTTTCAGAGAATTAACGCAGCATAATACAGTGACTTTTTATCTGTGTGCTGAGAACCTGGAGTGTTGCTCAGCCACTGACATCCCTCCAAACAGATAGAACAAAGAAGAACAAAGAAATGTACAGCCCGGGAACAGGCCGTTCGGCCCTCCAAGCCCGTGCCGACCATGCTGCCCGACTAAACTACAATCTTCTACACTTCCTGGGTCCGTATCCCTCTATTCCCATCCTATTCATGTATTTGTCAAGATGCCCCTTAAATGTCCCTATCGTCCCTGCTTCCGCCACCTCCTCCGGTAACGAGTTCCAGGCACCCACTACCCTCTGCGTAAAAATCTTGCTTCGTATATCTACTCTAAACCTTGCCCCTCTCACCTTAAACCTATGCCCCCTAGTAATTGACCCCTCTACACTGGGGAAAAGCCTCTGACTATCCACTCTGTCTATGCCCCTCATAATTTTGTAGACCTCTATCAGGTCGCCCCTCAACCTCCTTCGTTCCAGTGAGAACAAACCGAGTTTATTCAACCGCTCCTCATAGCTAATGCCCTCCATACCAGGCAACATTCTGGTAAATCTCTTCTGCACCCTCTCTAAAGCCTCCACATCCTTCTGGTAGTGTGGCGACCAGAATTGAACACTATACTCCAAGTGTGGCCTAACTAAGGTTCTATACAGCTGCAACATGACTTGCCAATTCTTATACTCAATGCCCCGGCCAATGAAGGCAAGCATACCGTATGCCTTCTTGACTACCTTCTCCACCTGTGTTGCCCCTTTCAGTGACCTGTGGGACATGTACTCCTAGATCTCTTTGACTTTCAATACTCTTGAGGGTTCTACCATTCACTGTATATTCCCTACCTGCATTAAACCTTCCAAAATGCATTACCTCACATTTGTCCGGATTAAACTCCATCTGCCATCTCTCCGCCCAAGTCTCCAAACAATCTAAATCCTGCTGTATCCTCTGACAGTCCTCATCGCTATCCGCAATTCCACCAACATTTTTGTCGTCTGCAAACTTACTAATCAGACCAGTTACATTTTCCTCCAAATCATTTATATATACTACAAAGAGTAAAGGTCCCAGCACTGATCCCTGTGGAACACCACTGGTCACAGCCCTCCAATTAGAAAAGCATCCTTCCATTGCTACTCTCTGCCTTCTATGACCTGGCCAGTTCTGTATCCACCTTGCCAGCTCACCCCTGATCCCGTGTGACTTCACCTTTTGTACTAGTCTACCATGAGGGACGTTGTCAAAGGCCTTACTGAAGTCCATATAGACAATATCCACTGCCCTACCTGCATTAATCATCTTAGTGACCTCCTCGAAAAACTCTATCAAGTTAGTGAGACACGACCTCCCCTTCACAAAACCATGCTGCCTCTCACTAATACGTCCATTTGCTTCCAAATGGGAGTAGATCCTGTCTCGAAGAATTCTCTCCAGTAATTTCCCTACCACTGAAGTAAGGCTCACCGGCCTGTAGTTCCCTGGATTATCCTTGCTACCCTTCTTAAACAGAGGAACAACATTGGCTATTCTCCAGTCCTCCGGAACATCACCTGAAGACAGTGAGGATCCAAAGATTTCTGTCAAGGCCTCAGCAATTTCCTCTCCAGCCTCCTTCAGTATTCTGGGGTAGATCCCATCAGGCCCTGGGGACTTATCTACCTTAATATTTTTTAAGACACCCAACACCTCGTCTTTTTGGATCTCAATGTGACCCAGGCTATCTACACACCCTTCTCCAGACTCAACATCTACCAATTTCTTCTCTTTGGTGAATACTGATGCAAAGTATTCATTTAGTACCTCGCCCATTTCCTCTGGCTCCACACATAGATTCCCTTGCCTATCCTTCAGTGGGCCAACCCTTTCCCTGGCTACCCTCTTGCTTTTATGTACGAGTAAAAAGCCTTGGGATTTTCCTTAACCCTATTAGCCAATGACTTTTCGTGACCCCTTCTAGCACTCGTGACTCCTTGCTTAAGTTCCTTCCTACTTTCCTTATATTCCACACAGGCTTCGTCTGTTCCCAGCCTTTTAGTCCTGACAAATGCCTCCTTTTTCTTTTTGACGAGGCCTACAATATCTCTCGTTATCCAAGGTTCCCGAAAATTGCCGTATTTATCCTTCTTCCTGACAGAAACATGCCGGTCCTGAATTCCTTTCAACTGACACTTGAAAGCCTCCCACATGTCAGATGTTGATTTGCCCTCAAACATCCGCCCCCAATCTAGGTTCTTCAGTTCCCGCCTAATATTGTTATAATTAGCCTTCCCCCAATTTAGCACATTCATCCTAGGACCACTCTTATCCTTGTCCACCAGCACTTTAAAACTTACTGAATTGTGGTCACTGTTCCCGAAATGCTCCCCTACTGAAACATCTACCACCTGGCCGGGCTCATTCCCCAATACCAGGTCCAGTACCGCCCCTTCCCTAGTTGGACTCTCCACATAGTGTTTTAAGAAGCCCTCCTGGATGCTCCTTACAAACTCCGCCCCGTCTAAGCCCCTGGCACTAAGTGAGTCCCAGTCAATAATGGGGAAGTTGAAGTCTCCCATCACCACAACCCTGTTGTTTTTACTTTTTTCCAAAACCTGTCTACCTATCTGCTCCTCTATCTCCCGCTGGCTGTTGGGAGGCCTGTAGTAAACCCCCAACATTGTGACTGCACCCTTCTTATTCCTGATCTCTACCCATATAGCCTCACTGCCCTCTGAGGTGTCCTTCCGCAGTACAGCTGTGATATTCTCCCTAACCAGTAGCGCAACTCCGCCACCCCTTTTACATCCCCCTCTATCCCGCCTGAAACATCTAAATCTTGGAACGTTTAGCTGCCAATCCTGCCCTTCCCTCAACCAGGTCTCTGTAATGGCAACAACATCATAGTTCCAAGTACTAATCCAAGCTCTAAGTTCATCTGCCTTACCCGTAATACTTCTTGCATTAAAACATATGCACTTCAGGCCACCTGACCCGCTGTGTTCAGCAACTTCTCCCTGTCTGCTTTGCCTCAGAGCCCCACTGTCCCTATTCCCTAGTTCTCCCTCAATGCTCTCACCTTCTGACCTATTGCTCCCGTGCCCACCCCCCTGCCATATTAGTTTAAACCCTCCCGTGTGAAACTAGCAAACCTCGCGGCCAGGATATTTATGCCTCTCCAGTTTAGATGCAACCCGTCCTTCTTATATATGTCACACCTGCCCCAGAAGAGCTCCCAGTGGTCCAGATAACGGAAACCCTCCCTCCTACACCAACTGTTTAGCCATGTGTTTAGCTGCTCTATCTTCCTATTTCTAGCCTCACTGGCACGTGGCACAGGGAGTAATCCCGAGATTACAACCCTAGAGGTCCTGTCTTTTAACTTTCTGCCTAGCTCCTTGAACTCCTGCTGCAGGATCTCATGCCCCTTCCTGCCTATGTCGTTAGTACCAATATGTACAACGACCTCTGCCTGTTTGCCCTCCCCCTTCAGGATGCCCTCTACCCATTCGGAGACATCCTGGACCCTGGCACCAGGGAGGCAACATACCATCCTGGAGTCTCTTTCACGTCCACAGAAACACCTATCTGTGCCCCTGACTATAGAGTCCCCTATTACTATTGCTCTTCTGCGCTTTGACCCTCTCTTCTGAACATCAGAGCCAGCCGTGGTGCCACTGCTCTGGCTGCTGCTGTTTTCCCCTGATAGGCTATCCCCCCCGACAGTATCCAAAGGGGTATACCTGTTCGAGAGGGGGACAACCACAGGGGATCTCCATATCATCCCTAATTTGCAAGAGAATTATGTCCATAATAAACTTAGCACATAATGGTTGTTCATCTTCCACGAATAACCGTTTTCAATTGAACCGTGAGATACCTATGCATCATCTAAAGGGCTTAGGCCTCAGTATTCCTTAATGTTGGACACTACCAACTAATGCACAATTGTTCTACAATTGCCTACAGTGTACATCATCTGCCCTGGGAACCCAGACGTTAAGAATTTGCAAATCTGTGTATGTTTCTTTGTTGCATTTTGAATGCCCTTATTATCTTCTCAAGAAAATCCTGTATTCCTTGCATTATTTAGGATTTTCAGCCCCTTCATTCCCACTAATCTTCTCTTACTTTACATCATGCAGCTAATGGGTTGCAGATTGGAATGCAAAGACCTGTTAATCAAATATACTCAATGTAGTAGATGTTGTAAGGTATTGGGTATAGTTTGGTTGGTCTTATGAAAGTAGTTGGTAATTCAGCAGAAAGTACTTATTGACTACTAGAAACTACATAGGTACAGTAAATATCCAAGCTATGAGCTGTCTCCATGCTTGCTTCTAGACATGGTTCTGTCCAACACTACACTGACCCCTTGGTGTAGTTCATGTGTTCCCTTCCATATCTGTGTGGGTGGTACTGTACTCAGTCCCACGTTAATCCTCTATGTGCCAGACCCTTATAGTACAGGAGAGGTTACAACAGCATGCGTAAAGGAGCTCTCAAAAACAAAAGATGGCAGTACAATAGCACTTAGGATCAGACAAGTATATAGAACATAGAACATAGAACATTACAGCGCAGTACAGGCCCTTCGGCCCTCGATGTTGCGTCGACCTGTGAAACCACTCTAAAGCCCATCTATACTATTCCCTTATCGTCCATATGTCTATCCAATGACCATTTGAATGCCCTTAGTGTTGGCGAGTCCACTACTGTTGCAGGCAGGGCATTCCACACCCTTACTACTCTCTGAGTAAAGAACCTACCTCTGACATCTGTCTTATATCTATCTCCCCTCAATTTAAAGCTATGTCCCCTCATGCTAGACATCACCATCCGAGGAAAAAGGCTCTCACTGTCCACCCTATCCAATCCTCTGATCATCTTGTATGCCTCAATTAAGTCACCTCTTAACCTTCTTCTCTCTAACGAAAACAGCCTCAAGTCCCTCAGCCTTTCCTCATAAGATCTTCCCTCCATACCAGGCAACATTCTGGTAAATCTCCTCTACACCGTTTCCAATGCTTCCACATCGTTCCTATAAGGTTGGGCGACATAATTAGTGGTTCCGCCTTGTCATCTTTTAAGCAGCTGTGTCAACAATTTGATGTCTTGAGATACCCCTTTTTCAATTAACTGCAACTCAGAGACTTTATCTTGAATAAGAACTATGCATTGACATGTCTGTCTTCCGGTGGAAAAAAAATCCTGATCTCTATGTAATCCAAGCAACTAAATCAGCTAGTTGTATGGCTCAATATGCTATAGATCTTGTATGAGTATATTAGAATGAAATCCTTAACTATATGATATAAAATTATTACTTGATTATTACTCAGCAATTGTGTATATCAAATATCATTCTGTGAATGTGAAGCCAAATCAAAAGGTTGTTTTTCTGTTGACATGCATTCAGGGGGCTGCCGCTTACCACTGGAAGCCAAATCAAAAGGTTGTTTTTCTGTTGACATGCATTCAGGGGGCTGCTGCTTACAACACAGTGGCTGGTATTGTGAAACACCTGGACTGTGGATCTTATCACGATTCCCATATGGTAAAGCATGTTTTAGAAATGTGTTATCAAGAATTTGTTTCCCAGCTGAAATATCATCCTGAGTGCATGACAAATTTTGCACAAACAAATTCCTCAGAAAAGAATGTCTTTATTTTTTCAGGTGGCAAACAAAGCGATGATGTTAATGTGGCTTGATAATATAAAAGAGGTTACGTTTTGAAACTTACAAAAATATGCACTTCAAAAAACGTGACGCACTATTTATTTATTGGTGAGAAATTGTGATCGATGAAATGTCTGTTCAGTCCAGATCAAATGCTGTTAAACATTGATAATGTCAGTTATATATTTGTTGTACTGGTTATAATTTTAATTGTATTGCAACATGCAAGAGGGCACCCCACACATTTGCACTTCCCACTTGAACCCTTCCCTCAGCCTTACACAGCGCGTATCTGATATTTGGCCACGCAACCCTCATATTCTTCTGTAAATTGAATGTGTTCAACAAATATCGGCTGGAGATGTATTACAAATTTAATATTCACATTGTATTGGAAGAATATGATTATTTTATGTAGACCTGAAATATCATTAAAATTTCATGTAAAGGTAAAAATTGCTGCTTGCAATAATAGGTGAATCCTTAATGTGCTTACACGTTAAAATAGCAGAGAGAGGAACGCAATGTGAATATGTTAAGCAGTCATCTATTTTTGTCAACAATAATTTTCACCTTAATATTAATGATATTTCTTGCCTACATAAAATGAGTTAACCCGTTATTTTAAATGAACTACTGCCTCTGTTAAAATCGTGAAAAGATATGTTAAATACTTGTCAACTATTATTAGCAATATCAATTCCTATACTATAGGCTTCACACATTATAAAAGTAAATTTTCCAACATAAATTGGAGCATTTATGTATTGGAATGGTGTATTTCTCATTCCTATAGCGATGTTGTATCTATTTAAATTTATGCTAAAATAATCACCTGCCAAAACACTGCTGTTTTCTCTTGCAATCAATTGCATTTAAAATGCCTGGAGGATTGTTAGAGGATGGAATTACAAAAAAGATAATGATCTGTAGATTTAATTCTGAAACCTTTAAGATTCTTCTACATGATAGAGTAGTCTATAGGTACATGACTGCCTCTCACCCAGTTGGTTGTGGATTTCTGTCACAATCCACTTGTAAAAGCTTTAATTGAATGCTCGCCATTATAAAGTAGGCATCCTGGAGATGTTTTTCTTCAGGAGGATGAGTTGATGACAGTGGAGAAAATGATAATGTCAGCCTACTGGGCAACTATATCTTCTCTCACATAATTACTGATAAAGATCACAGAAGTGTCTCTTGCACAATTAATAGTCACACTTCATTCTCCCTCTTCTCTATCCTGCTAAAAGGCTGAAGGCATGGGATAGGAACCAGCTCCCACAAGGGATTTCGGGTAAATTACTAGTGCACGCAAGCATGTATTTCTTTTACAAAAAGACCCTGTAAAGATCCTCATTGTTATGGAGGCTTGCTCCATACCAGTTGCTTGATTGGGACAGCATTTGCAGTTCTTGCAAAAGTGATAAGTACCTCATCAAACAACAGTTTAAAGCATTCTAACGACAGTGTACAACAGCATTAGAGTGAGAAAGAGGCAGGTGCCTTGGGAAATAGAAAATGCCAGACAAATATGGACTCAGGTACATTGCACTCATGGATTTCATTTTAATCAGTACTGTAGCTATCTCAGGCTGGTGTATTTTGTCCCACTTCAATGAGATCCATCAATTTAAGTCAGCTAAGCACCAATTAGAATCAAACTTCAGCCAAACAGAAAACTCCGATGGTGGACACATTGCTACTTGAGAGAATAAGTTCCAACAAGCATCAGTAACCAATAACCTGGTCAACAGTGATTAATTGGTACTGTAATTTATATGAACAATATTTATGGCAATCCCGAAGTATTAAAGAGGAATCTTAACTGATGAATTAGCTGCATTTTTTGCAGGTGTTGAATTATTTAGTGGAGGATATCGGCATTATGAATTATTTAAGTACTGAATGTCCTTTTCAGTTTTGCCGATGTGCAGATTTTCCCTTACATATTTCCAAAAATGTTTCCATGGTAAATTTTGTAATTCTGAATATGATCAAGTAAAATGAGTGAATTATGCAATACCAATGACTTTATATTCTTTTGCAGTACTCAGAGCTCAATTGTATTGTTATTTTCCATCGTATTTTGGTCAAACTATGTATCAGTTTATGTAACAATATAATTTGTTTAAAGTGAAAAATAAATTGTATTATGAAACAACAGCATTGGTGCATCGAGCATTCTGGTATGTGACCAAATTGGATTTGGATTTGTTTATTTGCAATGAATGAAAATATTGAGTAATAGTCCCCATGAAGACATAAGAAAGGACACTTGCACCAAGACCACCCAGACCATCACTTGCTCAGATCAGGTAACCAGGTACAGACCATTCTATTATAGATTCTACCTAATTCAAGTAATCTCTGATGAGAAAGTTTTACAAAAGTTTGTTCTGGAAGCTAAAGCCATTTGAGGGAAACTATGATCCCTGTTTATTTTTCCATATTCTGGTCAGTTGATTTCTATATTCCGTAGGTTGCAAATTTTTTAAAGGGGTTAATTGATGTCATTTTTTTTTTGCTGAGTCAGTGGATGGAGTTTTAACCATGGCATGCTGTTCCCAACAGTGTAACCGGAACTGTGTGCAATGTCCGCTCACTTGCTCTTTCCTGTTTCCAACGTGATTCTGACTAAAAGTCAATTTGGCAGCATGCTCGGGAAACATGTGTGATTCTGTGGTGGGAAATGCTTTTCATTGTTGAATCCTGCCATCAGCTGACAATGCTACTGGTGGGTTATAAAAGAGTCTCCTAAACAAAAAGGGAGGTTGTGCATCATTGCCATGACTTTGCTGCCAAACGCCTTCTGGAGACATAGTAAAAATGGCCATTTTAAGGTTTGCGATAGAACCTGGTTCCTTCCTCCTGTCACCTCGCCTGACCCCAGTCCACACACTCCACCTCCATTTTGAGCGGGCGGCCCAATAGAGAGGTCACATGGCTAGTCACCCCACCCCCGCATTGCAAAGCAGCCCCCCAACCCTAGATTTTCTGGGTGCCCCCTACACCCGCACCCCCCCCCCCCCCCAGAGATCCCCTGAATAGGGAGATCCATCTCAGGGACCCCCTAGATAGATACCCCCCACAGAGACCCCCAAGATAGGGACACCCCCTAACTAATGTGACCCCCCACAGTGACCCCTACCTAAAAGGGACCCCACCCGAGAGACCCCTAACTAAAGGCACTCCTCCAGAGATCCCTCACTAACTAATCAAACCCCCACCACAGACCCTCCAGAAAATAGACCACTGTCTGGAAGCTAGAGAACAGTCCAGATAGTGAAAAAAACTACTGTAGTAGCACTCACCTGGGCAAAACATCTGCTGGCTCAGACTGAGGAAGCACCATGAACTGGATTCTCTGTTGGCGGGATCCTTCGTGTCACCGGCAATGCACTCAAGCCCGCTGATTTCCCGACAGCGTGGAGGTGCCCACAATGGGTAACCCCATTGGCCGGCTGCTGGGACGGAGAATCACGCTGCTGGTAGGGCCGCCGCAGCAGAGAACAGGTGCGGCGGATTGGAGGATCCCGCCCCATCTGTCCAATTCTGTAAAGAGAAAAGCAGTGAGCTGTGATTAAACTCCTCAGATCCTTTAGCTGCAAGGCGTTCACTCATTTGTCTCAGTGAGCTGTGATTGACAATTTCCACAAACGCAGCTTTGTGCGTTGCTTCATTCATCTCCCTCCGTGGATAAGTAATTCTGAAGTGCTGTACTCACTTCTGCATGGTATGATAGCACAGTGGATGGCACGGTAGCACAGTGGTCAGCGCTGTTTCTTCACAGCGTCAGGACCTGGGTTCGATTCCGGTTTGGGTCACTGTCTGTGTGGAGTCTGCACGTTCTCTCCGTGTTTGCATGGGTTTCTGCCGGGTTCTCCGGTTTCCTCCCACAAGTCCCAAAAGATGTGCTTGTTAGATGAATTGGACATTCTGAATTCTCCCTCAGTGTACCCGAACAGGCGCCGGAATGTGACGACTCAGGGATTGTCACAGTAACTTCATTGCAGTGTTAATGTAAGCCGACTTGTGACAATAATAAAAGATTATTGATTATTACAATGTTTGCATCAAACATCAAACAGGTCAAGGTGAATTTCTGACCCAATTTGTTCTTTTAAAATTCAGACAAAAGGAAACAAGCTTACATCTACTGTTTGTCTTCTTACTAGAGGGATAAATTCACCGAACCTGTGCCTGACCTGGACCATTTTCTTGAAGGAAATGCCATCTCAGCCCCTTGTCTGACCCATAGTCCCATATGGAGTGTGATTCCATTTGCTCAGAACATCAAATGGTGAATTTTCCCAGGAGTACTTTGCGCTTGCCAGAGCTGAGGTAGATATACATTTTAAATCTCATCAACAAATAAAATGACATTATATAGGAGCAAAGAGAATCGCTCCTAGAAACGGGAAATTGCGTTCAGCTATCGGCCGGAGAGCCCACATTTCCGATGAAATCGAGGGCGGCGCTGCTTTCGCAATGCTTCGCCCCTTCCAAAGCGACGTACTCTAGGAGTATGCTGCACGCCGCATCGACGGCCTCAGGATGTTGCCTGAGGCCCAGCCCCCGATGCTCCGTGCCCGACCAGCCGAGTTCCAGACGGCATGGGTCACTCATGCTATTATTTGCCGGGGACTCGGCGTGGCGCCTGTCGACTGAGTCCAGCGGCGCCACAGTTAGGGGAGAGTCGATCGGTGGGTAGGGGGTACTTTGATTGGGGCTGGGGGCACTGTTGGGAGGTGGGCCGGGTCTCACGAGCTGGCCAAAAGTGGAGCACTATTTTTCAGGCCGGGTCCGCGGGCAGCCGGAGCCATGTTGCACGACACGGCCACTGCAGGCTGCCGCCGTGCACATGTGCGACCACGGACCCGGCAATTCTCCAGGCTGTATCGACAGCTACAGCCGGGAGCTCGGCACTGCCTTCAGTTAGCCCTCAGCCAAACTGAGGATCAGTGACCATTTTGCGCCAAGTTTTCAGTCGTAAAAGGCCACCGTTCCCACACCGGCGTCAGGACATAGCCTGAGAATCGGAGAATCCAACCCAAAGACTTCAGCACAATTGTATTTTGCTCAGTGTTTCCAGAAATAACAAATTAGATTTAAGCTCTGCAGTCCTGCCACATCCAGTCTGGTAGTGGACAAATAAACAACTAACTGGAGATAAGACTCAGGAATTTGCAACCACCTTCAGCCAGAAACGTTGAGTGGATGATCCATCACGACCTCTTCCCCAGAGGTCCCCAGCATCACAGATACCCGTCTTCAGCCAATTCGATTCACTCTACGTGATGTGAAGAAATGACTGAAGGCACTGGACACTAGAAAGGCTATGGACCCCGACAATTTTCAGCAATAGTACTGAATACTTGTCCTCCAGAGCTTACCCAGGCTATTCCAATGCAACCACAACACTGGCATCGACCAGACAATGTGGAAAAATGTCCAGATATGTCTGGACACAAAAAGTAGGACAACTCAAATCCAGCCAATTACTGCCCCCTCAGTCTACTCCACACTGGATCATTAGTAAAGTGATGGAAGGAGTCAATGACAGTGCTGTAAAGCAGTACTTACTCAGCAATAACCTTTTAACTCAGTTTAAGTTCAGCCAGGGTCACTCAACTTCTGACCTCATTACAACCTTAGTTCAGACTTGGACAAAAGAGCTGAACACAGACTGTGAGGTATCACTGCCCTTGTCATCAAGGCATCCTCCCAAAACTGGGAACAATGGGATTGAGGGGGAAATCTCTCCACTGGTTGAAGACATACTCGGCACAAAGGAAGATGGTTATGGTTAGTGGAGGTCAATCATCTCTGTCCCGGAACATCATTGCAGAAGTTCCTCAGGATCATGTCCTACAGGCCCAATAATCTTCAGCTGCTTTATCAATTACCTTCCCTTCCATCAGTAACCTAGGGGTTACTATTGACCAGGAATTGAACTGTACCAGCCGTATAAACAAGCTGTCAATCATAGCCTAGTAAAACCAATTTCTCATTGATGACAGCCTTGCAGATCAAATATCTGAGGGGGTCTAAACCCAGATAATGTGGGCCTGGATTCTCGGTTTGGGAGTATGCGCAATTCAACCGGGAAAAAAATCTGTATCAGATTTTGAACATGTTTAGCGGGATGTTTCTTGGAGGCTGCAGCATGTAGAAATACCCCCCTGTTCAATGACACTTATTTTTTTGGGGGGCCTCGGAGAGCTTCTCTCTGCCAAAGACCACACTTCAGTCATTTCCAGCAGAAAACGCTCCTCGCAGATCGGCCTGCCATTTTGGCTGGCTATCACGATTTCCACCCCCCCCCCCCCCCACCCTCCAGGCCTCCTCCCCCCTTTTTTGAACCCCCCCTCCCTCAATATCGGGAAGGCCCCCGGGAACAGCCCCATACCCTCCTCCACCTGGTGTGGCTCCCCCATGCCCGCTCCCTGGGGGTACCACCCTGGCACCTGGGCACCCTGAAACTGCAAAGGTGCCAATGTGGCATTGCCAGGGTGCCAGGTGTGTGTTGCCAAGGTGCCTGGGTGCCAGTGGGAGTGCCAGGGTGCCATCCTGTCCTGTCCCCGACCTCCTGGTGCAATTCCGACTGGCCACGTTTGTGGAAACCAGGACTAAAAGGCACCATGGTGAAGTCTCCCAAGCAAGGCTGTTAGGTCCTGGGCCTTGGGAGAATCCTACAAATGCATATTTAAATGAGACATTTATGCAGATCCAGATCATGGCCAGTGAGGGCTAGATCCAGATTGCAATGTCTCACGGGATTTCGTTAAATTTCACAAAGCGTTTCGAGTACCCGCAAAATTCAATGTCCTCATTCCAACTCCAAGTCAGGTGCGTCGAGGCCTCTGAATCTTTGGCAATGTTCTTCCACTGGAGTTAAATCACACTAGAGTTGTGCTTACACTGGGAGCGCAAATCAGCAAACAAATTCCATTACCTTGCCATGCAAATTTATGATTGGCGAGGATTGTGAGGGATTCCCGAGGGAATCCTGCTATTGGGCCGTCATTTTGAGTGGGCAGCCTGAGAGCGAGGTCCAGCGACTGGACCCCACCCCCCGCTACACAATTCAGTACCCCCCAGAAATTTGTGGGTCACCCCCCCATTTTGTGGGGATAACCCTCCCGCCAACTGCACCCCCCCACTCGAGACTAACAGAAAACACTTAACTCTCTTTGATGTGGTCCAGGAGCTGTCAATCATTGCTTGATATGTATAAACATTGCAGGTAGTTTCACAACTGACTATGTCAAAGCACACATGTGTGAAGGGAGATGAATGAAACAATACAGATAGCTGTGTATGTATGTGTGTGTGAGAGAGAATCACAGCCTAGGGAAAGCAATTTCACAGAGAGATGGATGAAAAGCTTAGGATCAAAGATCTTAGGAGGTTTAAACCCAGCTGCCTGGTTTTCTCTTTCCAGTATAAGGAATTTATTTTAAATCCTTTTCTGACCCTTGTTTCTCTTCTTAATTTCTGTCTTGCTGATTGCTTAAATTCTGCACACTGCACTTTTTACTTTTGTAACTGGACGATTGCAGAATACACCCCCAGTCTAATGTGCTATTTGAACTGGCCCAAGCACTCCCCTCAGTGCAGTGTGCTCTGTGACATAGTCCAGTGATGTCATTTTGATGGACCTGACCAGTAGTCAATCAACTTTTCTGAAATTCTGGGACTTATCCAGTTCTTGGTTTTTATTGGTAGAGCGCTTCAGATGCTTCTGGAAAGAAGGCAGACTCAATTTTAAAATTTAGTTCTGTTTAAACGTGAACAATAGCAGGAGCAGGTTTGGACACTCTCTATCAGCTAAGAGTGGTGATTTAAATCACTCTCCAGCCAGGCCTGTGAAAGTTTATCCTCTGATTAAAATGCTGCAGGCAGTCTCTGTAGTCAGGCCTGTGAAAGCCAAATTTCTGTTTGAAAGGCTGCGGAAGGCACAGTGCTGCTAGCTCTCTCCTGAAACCTCTATAGATCTGGAAGGAAAAGCCTTTGGTTTTCTCTCTCTTCACTACAGTTAATCTTGAGATGCAGAAAGAACAGGTAGGCATTCCAGAGGCAGAATGGATGGGAAACTCTCTTTAAAATCCTCAGACAGAAAATTCTAAGATGGTCGAAGTGAGACTGAGGACAAATATGGCAGAGGTCAGTCAAATGAAAGTGACTCCCCAGAGGCAATTTCACAGCCTGTGGGCTCTAATTGAAGGCACGAACTAGAACTAGAGGGGCTGATCCAACTGATGGATTTTAACACAGATAATAAGGAATGCAAATGGAATGTAGGCATTTATAGCAAAATAAATTAAGTATAAAGATAAGGAAGTGTTGTTGCAACTATACAAGGCATTGGTAAGACTGCACCTGGAGTATTTTTGCACAGTTTTGGTCCCCTTATTTGAGGAAAGATGTAGTGGCATTGGAGGCAGTTCAGAGGAAGTTCACTAGATTGATTCCAGGGATGAGGGGTTTGTCATATGAGGAGAGATTGAATCGTTTAGAAGAATTGAGGGGAGATCTAATTAAGGTGGACAAGATGCTAAAAGGTATGGACTAAGTAGACGTGGAGCTGATGCTTCCTCTTGTAGGGCACTCTAAAATGAGAGGTCATAATCTTAGAATAATAGGTAGCAAATTTAAAACCGATTTGAGGAAAATCTACTTCTCCCAAAGGATTATGAATCTGTGGAATTCGTTACCCCAGAGGGCAGTGGGTGCAGGGCCAGTGAGTAAATTTAAGGAGGAGTTGGACAGATTTCTAATTGGTAATGGGTTGAAGGGTTATGGATAACGGGAAGGACGGTGGGGTTGAGGCCAGGATGGGAACAGCCATGATCACATTGAAGGCGTTTAGGCTCGGGAGACTAAATTACCTGCCTCTGCTCCTAGGTCATGTGTTCTAGGGAGGAGATGTTCTGGCTGATTTCACAATCAGCTCTTGGTCTGTAACACTGTAGGTAGCAGAAAAGGAACATATCAGCCATGATAGAATGGCGGAACAGACTTGATAGGCCAAATGGCCTAATTCTGCTCCTGTATCTTATGTAACTGCTCGCCCGAGAAGATTGCCGACTACAAAGACCACAAGATCTGCAGCGAAGAGACTCATCTCTCATTCTCAGTTTAATTCCCGTTATTTTGATCCTTTCCTAGCCCCGCTCTGTGTCTGTCTTGTATGCGTGTGGGTGGGTGGAGGGTGGCAGGGTGTTAGAACAATAATTAGATTAGCAGACCATTGTTCTATTATTACCATTGCATGTTTGTCTCTTCTCTTCTTATAAATAAACATTCAAAAACAGTGGCAACAGCGTGTACCATACACAAGATGCACTGCAGGAACTCACCAAGGTTCACAGAATCTCAGAATTTACAGTGAAGAAGAAGGCCATTCAGCCCATCAGGTCTGCACCGGCTCTTGGAACGATCACCCTACCGAAGCCCGCACCTCCACCCTATCCCCACACTTCTACCCTATCCCCGTAGCCCCACCTTACCTTACCCTTTTTTTTGGACACTAAGGGCAATTTAGCATAGTCAATCCACCTACCCCTGCACATCTTTGGACTGTGGGAAGAAACCGGAGCACCCAGAGAAACCCACGCAGACACGGGGAGAACGTGCAGACTCCGCCTAGACAGTGACCCAAGCTGGGAATCGAACCTGGGACCCTGGAGCTGTGAAGCCATTGTGCTAACTACCATGCTACCGTGCAGCACCTTCCAAACCAGCCATTTAGAAGGGCAAGAGGAGCAGAAATATGGGAACACCACGACTCGGAGGTCCCCATCCAAGTTATTCACCATTTACCAACTTGACTTTCACTCTATCTATAGATGCATTGCAGCAATTCAGCAAGGATCCTTCAACAACATCTTTCAAACCCGCAACCTCTATCATCTGGAAGGAAAAGGGCAGCAAATACATGGAAACTCCACCACCTGGTAGACCCCCCCCAAGTCACACAACATCCTGTCTTGGAACTTTATTGCCATTCCTGTACTGTCAGTGGGCCAAAGTCCTGAAACTCCCTCCTTAACAATACTATGAGTGTTTCTACAACACATGGACTGCAGCAGTTTAAGAAGTTGACCCATCACCACCTTCTCAATGGCAATTGTGGATGGTAACAAAAATGCTCACCTAGCCAGCGACGCTCATGTCCATGAAATAATATTAAAATTATGGAGAATAGAATTTCCCACTGTTGGCGAATTCATTTTACTGAGCAATTAAATTAACTCTGATTTTCCTTGAGTTACATGGAAAGAAATGTTCATTTATTTTTGGCTGATGGGTATTACCCTGTTTTCAGAATCTGCTAGATGATTTTCACTTTGCAGAAATGCATTTGAGTATAAGTCTAAAGATCTAAAGATACATTAAATTAACACAGCTTTCCTTAAATAAAGCAGTACAACATCCTTACGGAGCATCATGAGAAATCAATCAATGATCAACATATTACTGAATGCTTTGACATAGAGCTATTCAGACTCGAAACCTTCTCTCTCTACAGATGCTGTCAGACATGCTGAGATTGTCCAGTGTTTTCTGTTTTTGTATTACTGTATGACTCTGTTAGTACAAATGCATTCTGCAGACATCTTAAATGCAGTTAGGTCCAGTTTCTCATGTATTAGATGAGCTAGTTGTGCAAAACCTTATTTGAATATGTGATATAAAGAATACAGTTGAGTACACTATCCAAAACTGAGCCATTGGCCTCATTAATTGATAGATTGCAATCATTAGGTGGGTTGCACCTTTTTGGATTTGACTCGTAAACATTTAACGTAAAATTAATCAAAGTCTATTAGCATGATCAAACTTTAAATGAAGCAGAACTAAAATTACACTGCATCAAAAACACAAAACTCCGGTCTATCTAAACTGATTGAAAATAGTGAGTGTGGAATATAATTGGTAAGTTTAATTTGCTGTTCCAAAATCTCCTTTCCTGTCTGATGTGTTAGGCAAGTAGGTTCGATGTGGACTGCACTCGATGCAGGGAAGCTAGAAACAGACGTCTAACACTGGAGAAGATCCAACACTGTTTTATTCAACGAAAGAACTGATATACATATTCAGCTGTGGGTCGACACTATACTGAACTGACTGGAGACCTTGTAGAAGCCTGACCAGACTTACTAGCTACCGCATGGTGTTTGCACTTGCTAGCTCGTGGACTCTAACTGTCTCAGTGGCTGGGTCCCGAGAGAGCGCGAAACCTAGTGCCCTCTGGCTTTATAGTGGTAGTGTCCTGTCTGGTGATTGGCTGCACTGTGGTGTGTGCTTACTGGTCATCCTGTGTGTCAATCACTGCCTGTCTGCATCTCATTATATACATGAGTGGATATTATGACACTGTCTACATTAGATGCAATTAAAATGTAAATAAAATATTTTACCAATGATCTGCTACAATACACTCAGACATTAAGCTCTAAGGTTCAACGCTGAGGCCCTCTAAATGTGAAAGATGATCAGCGATAGGTGGGAATGTGGAGCTGAGGTTGCGTTCAGATCCGCCATGATCCATGGAATGGCAGAGCATGATCAAGTGGCCTACCCCTGCTCCTAATTCATCTGTTTGTATTGTAATTGACCAGTTGTCAAGTCACTGTTCATTCTACTAGCACACAATACCAGTGATTTGACATACACTCCTCCTTTCTAGCCGCTGGATACTCTGAACATTAAAACAAAATCATCTTGAGATGCTGCAAGACTGGCATTTATTGCTGTTCCTTAGTTGTCCTGAGAAAGTGGAGGTGGGCCTTTACTTTGAAAATGGTTTGATTTAATTGATTGGCTAGCAAGGTCACTGTAAGGATCCTTCTTGTTGATTTATCTTATTTCCCCTTACTTTATTTTTTGCCCTTATCATTTTGATCAATGGATGCGTAATGGAAATGTGTCTTTAATTCAAGCAAAAGCAAGAATGAGGAATTCAAAAAGTTGCAACGTTGTATATGGTGCTAGTCTTTGATCAATAGAACTCAGACTTTGTGGCACCCGAGAGATGGGATGGGAGGTGGGACTTGGTTCAATTGATTGGCTGGTGGCCAATGAATTAACCAAAAGGCCATATTCTGCCTGGTGAAGGTGGTGATTGGGTCTCATCTGAGTGGGATGATTTCCAGAAACTCAAGGAAAGCAGAGTTGAAGACTTGAATGCTGAGAGACAAGGACCTTCACTTTCTCTTCTCTCTCTCGTGTTTTCTCGTATTTCTGAAACTCTGGAGACCTGAATGAATCTACAGTCAGCACCTCGAACTGAAAGCCTAAATTTAAGGAATGTGTGCTATAAGACAAACATCTGAAACAAAGACTTTTATCCCTTTCATTATTATTTTTACATCCCTCTTCTCCCCTCTGTGTTTCTCTGTCTTGTGTGTGTGTGTGTCTGTGTGTGTGTGTGTATAAAGGGTGGGAGTTTAAGTGAGAGGGTTCGGAATTAGATAACAGTTAACCAATTGTATTTGATGCATATTTCATTCTAGTTCTGGTTATAAATAAAAAGTAATTGTCTTTAACTTTACAAAGCTGGTGACTGTAATTATTGGGCAGCCAAGGGCCAAACATTTTGGGTATCTTTCAAATAATTATTTGTTAATTTAATTGTGTTGTGACTCCGGGTCAGGAAGGACTGGAAGTGACTGTGTCCTCGCCCAGGGTGTTGTAACATCACTTCGACCTGCAGTTAAGTGTAATCCCAATTGGTGTAAAACTACAGCCACACTTAGACCAGCACAGATAAGAATGGCATGTTTCCTTCCCTAGAAGACCTTCATCAACTAATCAGCTAGTTTGTTATTGTCCAACAGCTTTATGCTAATTTTTAGTGGTTCCAAATCTTTATTTCTAGATATACCTTTAGTAGAATTCAAAGTCTTAAACTGTCATGGTGAGATTTGAACTCACTTTCTCTGGATTTCTCCGGTCCATGTTTCTGGGCTATTTGTACAATAACTTATTCAATACATGACCCAACTTCCTTATATGGCTTTGAATTCCAGGGATTTAAAGCTAGATCCATCATTACACTATTAGCAACTATTATAACATCACAATCTCAGCATGCATCCCTACCCTATCATAAGGACAAGGCCTCGGATGCATAAGGATCATAAAGGAGTAGAAATAAATCCCCATTGGGACGTAATGGATAATGAATGCAAATCAGTAAAACACTGAGGAACATTTTTCAAAATTATCAAAATCAATTTGCGCAAATACTACAGAGAAAAGAATTGAATGCAACCAAAGAAATTCAGACTGTTCCTCTGCTTTGAGCTCACAATTAAAAATAAACCTGCCAATTTCCTCGCACCATTTTTGAAGAGGGGCATTCACATACCTCAACAATTTCTGCTGTCAACATTTATTGTCTAGACTCGCATATTAGTCAGAACAAAATAAAACAGTTGGAGGAGTGCAGTTAGCCTGCCAAGTTGACCAAATTATTAAATATTTTAAAAACAGTAATACTGAATGAAAATCGCTTATTGTCACAAGTAGGCTTCAAATGAAGTTACTGTAAAAAGCCCCTAGTCGCCACATTCCGGCACCTGTTCGGGGAGGCTGGCACGGGAATTGAACCGTGCTGCTGACCTGCCTTGGTCTGCATTCAGAGCCAGCGATTTAGCCCTGTGCTAAACAGTCCACTGATGAAGTTACTGTGAAAAGTCCCTAGTTGCCACATTCCGGCACCTGTTTGGGTAAGCTGGTGTGGGAATTGAACCCGCGCTGCTGGCTTAATTCTGCATCACAAACCAGCTGTCTAGCCCACTGAGCTAAACCAGCTCTTCTGACATAATCTGTACAATACTAGTAATGTTTGGGCCAATAAACTCTGACCGTATTGGCACAGTCCTACTGTAACTCCAGTAGGAGGGGGTCAGACCAGAATTTCCTGTATTTTAGGATAGTGATAAAGAAGCAGCCAAGTAGAATTAGGCATAGTGGTCCATCCACTGGCAGGTACACACTTTCGGGCCCAGAATTCTGGACTCGTGGCAATTCTATGGAGCTTTAAAAATGGCGGGTGAGACCTTATTCTGTGATTCCTGCCCCATCCCTGATGGCCCCAATCTTTGCTGGTGCAGGGTAAGGACCGGGGTGATAAGCCAACACCTTGTACTCCCAAATTGGCCAGCTCCATTGTGGGTGTAGGTATCTCCTCACACTGCACCTCCTCACGTGCAATTTTCATGGAGTCGAGCCAGCTTCTCCATGACATATGTTTCACGATCTCCGAGAAGTCCTGAACCATGGTCTGGATTTGGGGACCTTTTAGAGGAACCTTTTGAATGCCTTACTCATGCCTCTCTTACCCCATCCATTGCAGCTCAATTCCGACACATTTCCTGCCCACCCTCATCACTCTACATACCCTAGATACCAACTCATGCACCCCCCCCTGCACCCCCAATGACCTTTCATACCCTCCGTGCCAGCCCATGGCACTTCCATGCCCATTGGCCCAAATACACTCTGTAGAGCCAAGTAACCTAACAGTAACATGTGTGGAACTACTTACAAACAAATACCCATTCAAAACATTCTTTGAAAACACTGCTTTGCTAAAATCATATATCAAACAGAGCCTTATGGTATCAATAACAGAAGCTATAAGCACTTGACACCTCTTTATCTTGTGTAAATAAACATTGACCTATTCACAAATTAGATCTAAGTGAACAGAAAGCTTGCAAAGTTGTCCATCAATCAATGTTGTCCTTCTGTGCACCTGTGTCATCAAGGTGAAAGTGTTTAGGAAGGTCTCGGGCCTTGGTCAAGCCCAGACTCCCGTAAATGATTAACCTCTTTTGTTGGCACAGCTCGGGAGAGCAATCTTAGCTTTATGATGTGGTAATTAACTCTTTTGGTGGAATCTTAACATATTATTTCAAAGTGTCAGGCTCAGACTGAAAACTGGCGTACAGCACAGTTGAATAGACCAGTTTACTTGAGAGCGATATCATGAACTCTCTCCACCCCCCCCCACACACACCCCCCCCGTCAACATCAGAGGCACCACCCCGTGTCCCCTGACCTTCATTGGGGGCTCGTCTCCCCCAGAAAATAATTGGGGCTCCCCCACATATATACTGCCAGCTTTCCCCCCTCAGTAACCATTCCCGATATGCCTGCAAGTTCCCCTCCTCACTGCCCGATCTCCCTGCCCCACTACACATAAATAGAACAGCCCATGGGGCTTCCACGGGGGCCTGCCCCTGGCAATGCCCCTTGATACAGGATTGCAGTGCAAGGCGCAGTGCCAACCTGGCAGACTAACCTGTGCCAGGGGGCACTGCCAGGGCACTGCCCGGGCATGCCGCTCTCCCACAGGGGCTATATATACATTTCCGTCCCCGAGGGGTCTCCTTGAATGTTACAGATTTTTAAAAAGCTGTTATAAACCTCGCCGACCTGAGTATAAATATTTAGTAAGGGGGGAATCATGTGGTGGAGAGGTTTATAAATAACATCAAAATGACTATAATTGATTTTAATTTGATACCCGCCCTTTGTGGACGTGAACCTCGTGGTGTTGCGGGGCAAATTGGGAAACGTGATTCTCTCTGGATTTTCTGCCCACATCTCCGTTCTCTCTGACGATGATCGCAGGCTGAAAATCAGCTCCATATTATCTGCAATATCTTTTGTCCTTAGATCAATGTTCCTTACCCTCAAATCCCTAGCATAATGTTTTCTGGATTCAAATTATTAAAGGATTTATTCCACCCACCTAAATATATGTTTCAACTTTTATGCATTATTTAAAATAATCATCTGTGCTTTAAATGGATCTATCCTTTTTATCCACAACCATTTACCAGCCGTACAACAGTCAAGATGTGACACAGGCCATTCATTGTAAATATATGTGTAGATTCTTGAAGCCTGCAAGGCTTTTGGCCAGTGATATTGAAAATAACATTTGCTGGTCTGAATAACTTTCTGCTGCATAACTCAATTGTTTCTGTAATGTCTATAATTCTGCAATTTAAAAGAATGCTGTTTTTCTATGGCTTTATATATTTAGGGACTGCGATTGTTTCTTTCATTATGCTGAATGATTGACATTTCAGTGTGCAAGCTTAAATTGCTGCTACACGATAATGCACAAGCAATATCTCTTCACATTCCCGACAGCATCATGCAACACAAAATGCAAATTATTCTCCGTGATTTTGTGTTCTCACCATAAACACTTTCTCCATTGGCTGCATTTTCTGTTGTGAAAGAATCGCACCATGGTGCATAAATTATGGGCTGGATTCTCCGTTCGGGAGATGTTCTCCTACCAGAGCTGAACCGCTTCTGTTTCATGCTGGCGCTGAAAGCCGTGCCCAGAAGTGATTCCATGCCCCTTACCATTTATGCATTAATGCATGCTGGGAATCGCAAGGGAGTCCATTGCAAATCCCGCTAGTGGCCGCCTATTTAAGCTAGGGGCCCGATAGCGAGGTCCAGCGGCGAGCTTCCCCACCGCAATGAAAATCCTGACCCCTCCCCCCCCCCTCACATGTAGAGGCATCCTCGTCCCCACCACCATGGGAATTTCTGGGTCACCCCCGCCCAACCGAACGCACGCGAGAGGTTGACCTGGCACCCCTACCAATCCCCACCTGAGAACCCCACTAGGGATCCCCATCCGACCCCCCAAACAGAGACCCCATCATTTTGATCCATTTGTATCCTCCTGCTGGCATAGGGCACGAACCTTAATGCTGCCACCAGCGGGGGACCAGAGCATCAGAAATGGATCAATGTTTTTCCATGATGCTGGATTCTCCGCCGCATCAGGAACTGCGCCATCGGCAACGGAGAATGCAGTCCTACATGTTTCTAATGGGCAAAATTTAAGGGCAAATTATATAGCATAAAAATGTAACATACTTTCCTCATTACATTTGTATTCAATAGCAGATTAAATAATGGATTTTGTTTGAAACAACATATCATCAGGAGACAAATTGCTGATTGCCTATATATACAACTAGCCTTATAATTCATGCAAAAACCCCCGCAAATGTATCACTGCTTACTTTAATATGTGAACCTTTAAGGATTAGAAATTGAGGCATGTGGTGCCCATTTTTCAGAAGCTTAGGTCGCCTCTTAAAGTTGTTGGCTATCAAAGTTACATTTGACTCAGTATGGCATCAAGATTTTTCCAGCAAAAATGAAGTTAATGGGAATCGGGATAAAACACTCCACTACCAGTTGGAGCCATACTGCACACAAAGAAAGATGATTGTAGTTTTGTAGTTATTGTGAGCCAAACATTTCAGTCCCAGGACAGCACTGCAGGAGCTCCTCAGTGTACTGCCCTAAGAACCACATTCAACTGCTTCATCAATGACCCTCCTTCCAGCATGAGGTCGGAAGTCGGGATATTTTCTGGTTATTGTACGTTCACAACTCAGATGCTCACCTCAAAAAATCACAACTCAGATACTGAAGCACTTTGTGTTAATTGTACCAGTTGAAGTTAAGTACATACAGGTGGAGGGCATTGATTGGATTGTTACTTCAGCTTATATAAAGAGACACTACTGACACAAGATGGTAGTGGAGTCAAGAGATATACACCTGTAATGTTTCATGCTGTGAATAAATCAATCCAGGACAGGCTTTGGATTAATCCATGCCAATATGCCAAGTCCAAAAACCAGGCAGCATTCAGGCTTCGGATGATAAATTGCATGCAATATTTGGACTGAAAATGCTCGGCAATGACCATCTCGAAAAGAGAGACTCTAACCTTGACATCTGATGGCATTAATAATGAATCCCCTTCCATCACTGTCCTGGGCATCTTTAGAATTGACCATATAAATACAGTTGTGAAAAGAGCAGGTCAGAATAACTTACACCCCAAACATGTCCACCAACTACAAAGCACAAGTCATGCTTTGACTGGACGAGTGCAGCTCCAACAGTATTCAAGAACTTGATACTATCCAGGATGAAGCAACCCAGTTGATCAGCATCTTATCCATCCCCTCCCAGCACCACGAGCGCACAATGGCAGTATTCACAATTTACAAGATTCACTGAAGTAACTGGCTAATCTTCCTGTGATAGCACCTTCCAAAATCGCCACCTCTACCATGAAGGAGAACAAAGGCAGAAAAGTGAATGAGAACATCTCCATTTGCCTTCCTCCAAGCCATATGCAACACTGACTTGGAATAATATCGCTGGTTCTTCACTGTTGCTGGGTCAAAGCGCTCCCAAGACCTCCACCACATGGACTACAGCGGTTCAAGAGGTGGCCATCACCTTCTGAAGGGTAATTAGCGATGGGAAATAAATGCCAGAAAAACCCACATCCTGTCTCCAATATGATAGGCAGCAAACATGCACAAACGTCAGAGTAGAAGTGTCAAATATGTACTTTACCCACGACTGAAACATGGATTTGCCTTTTTGCGTATACAAATGGTGCCTAATGCATTTGAGGTCCCTGCTGCAGGATCGGTTTGTCCTGACATGACTCGTGCACTCAATATGCTGACAGGACACCTGACAGATTGGTTTCAGCCTTGTGTCATTTTCCAACCCTTTTAAATTCTTTCTGTAAAGAAATCCTTTGTTCGTTAAATAACTAGCTCCTTGCACATCTTGGCTGGGATTCTCTGTTCGGGAGTCTAAGTGGTCCTGCCAATGGAGATTCGAGAATGGTCCCGGCTGTCGCTAGGAGTGCACCCAACGAGCCATTCCATGGCACTTGAGTAAAACCTTTTCAACAATTGTTTTTTTCCGTGCCATTCGATGACACATCGAGGCCCGTATTGCAACTGGCAGGGGTGAGACCTAATCTCTCGGACAGGTCCCAAACCTCTGCAATGGGTGCTCCCTTTATAAAGGGAGTGCTTCATCGAAAGTGAAGGGCAGCCCCAACAACTGTTCTTTCCTTGAGAACAAAGAGGCAGACTCATGACAAAATGCAGTTCAAGAAATAGCTGCTACCCTGACATTTTCACTTTATTATGGGAAATTTTTGTTTTTTACATACTGTGATTGTTTAATGGTTTTAATGGCTGCAGGTGGGGAGAGTAACCAAAGGAACTCCATCTCAGGGAACACCCCTGACCTGAGCGCCACCAGCCATGCTCAAGCCCCCCTAACTCCACTTACAAGGAAGGACCTCACCTCGGTACCCTGGTGGCAATTGTTGGAAGGGGACTTACCACCTTTCTATCTTTTTTCCCTCTTCTAAATCATTAATGTATATTGTGAATACCTAGGGTCCTGGCGCTGATTCCCACTAGTCACTGCCTGCCAATTTGAAAAAGACCCGCTAATTCCAACTGTTTGTTTCCTGTCTGCCAACCAATGTTCTATCCATCTCAATGAACTACCCCTAATCCCATGCGCTTTAATTTTACACACTAATCTCTTATGCGGGACTTTGTCAAAAATCTTCTGAAAGTCCAAATATACCACATCCACTGGCTCCCCCCTCCTCAACTCTACTGGTTACATCCCTGAAGAATTCCAGTAGATTTGTCAAGCATGATATTCCCTTCATAAATCCATGCTGACTCTGTCCGATCCTGCCACTGTTTTCTCAGTGCCCTGCTATAAAATGTTTGATAATGGATTCTAGAATTTTCACCACATCAGGCTTACTGGTCTATAATTCCCTATTTTCTCTCTATCTTTCTTTTTAAATAGTAGAGTTACATTAGCTACCCTCCAATCTCCAGGAACTGTTCCAGAGTCTATAGAATCCTGGAAGATGACCGCTAATGCATCCTCTATTTCTAGAGCCACTTCCTTAAGTACTTTGGTATGTAGACTATCAGGCCCTGGGCATTTATCAACCTTAAATCCCATCAATTTCCCCAACACCATGTCTCTACTAATATTGATCTTCTTCAGTTCCTCCTTCTCATTAAACCCTGCATTCCCCAACATTTCTGGTATCTGATTTGTGTCCTCATTTGTGAAGAGAGAACCAAAGTGTGTGTTTAGTTGCTCAGCCATTTCTTTGTCGCTTTTATATGATCCTCTGTTTCTGACTGTAAGGTACCTACATTTGTCTTCACAAATCTTTTTCTCTTCATGTATCGACAGAAACTTTTAAAGTCAGTTTTTATGTTCCCTACAAGCTTACTCTCGTACTCTATTTTCCCCATCTTATTGAATCCTTTGGTCCTTCTTTGCTGAATTCTAAACTTCTCCCAATTTGCAGACCTGTTGGTTTGGATTCTCCGATTTTGAGGCTATGTCCTCATACTGGCGTGGGAACGGTGGTGTTTTACGACAGAAAAAATGGCGTAAGCCGGCCACCGATCCTCCATTTGGCTGGGGAATAGCATGCCGGCAGCATAGAGGACCTGGGTCTAGCTGCTGATATGGCCCGGAGAATTGCCGGGTCTGTAGCCACGCATGTGCACGGCGGCGGCCTGCAGCACCCCCTCCACAGTGCCCCAATCCCCTCGTAATGTCCCCTCTGCCCGCGGATCGGACCTCCCCTGACTGTGGTGGCACTGGACTGAGTCTGCAGCCGCCATGCTGAGTTCCCGACGGATGAGGCCACATGTGACCGATGACGTCGGGACCTCGGCCGGTCGGAGGTGGAGCATCAGGGGGTGGGCGTCAGGCAATGTCCTGAGGCTGTCGATACGACGCGTGGCGTACTCTCCGAGTATGCTGCTTTGGAGGGGGCGGTGCATCGCGAAAGCAGCCCCGCCCCCGATTTGATCAGGAACTTTGATTCTCTGGCTGATTTACGAACACGATTTCGGGGTCGGCAACCGGAAAATCCAGCCCGTTGTATTATGGTCACCCATCCCCAAGGAGTCTCGCACAACTAGATTGTCAATGACTCCCTTCTCATTACATAGTACTCGGTCTAGGATCACATGCACTCTAGTTGGTTCCTCAATGCATTGGCCCAGAAAACCACTCCGTCTACACTCCAAAAGTTCCTCCTCTGTGGTATTGTGGCTAATTTGATTTGCCCAATCTATGTGCAGATTAAAATCACCAATAATTACAGATGTTCTTTCATCGCATGCGTCTCTAATTTCCTGTTCAATGTTATTACCAACGTCACCAATACAGTTTGGGATCTCGACGACGCCCACTGTTTTTTGTCTTTGGTGTTTCTGAGGTGTCAGAGCTAATACCCTCCCTCACTATTGCATTGATTTCCTCTTTAAGCAGCACTCCCACTCCATCGCCTTTTTCTGACTGGGCCATTGGTAAACCCACCATTGCTGGCGAAGTGGGCATGCATGGAGAATCACGACCGGTTTGCTGCCTGGCACGAATCCTGGGCTAGATTCTCCAATTCTGCGGCTATGTCCGCAGGATCCGTCTGGTCTTACGACCAGAAAGTCGCCGCCGCACCATTCATCCGTCCGGTGGGGGGCTAGCAGCGCGCAACGTTCCCTGCGGATACGGCCGCAGAATGGTGCAACATGGCGCTGGTTGCATGGTCCCGGCCTGCTAAACATTGGCCCCTGTAACTAGCCTCGCCACCCCCAGACCACTCCCCAGCAGTCCCCCCAGCCCCTGCCGAAGTCCCCCCTGCCAGCAGAACGGCTTCCCCCCCAACTGTAGCGGCGCTGGAATCAATCCGCAGTTGCCACGCAGGGTCCCCGAACGGTATGAGCACATTCGCCCCACGCCATTGGGGACTCGACCCATTGGAAGCAGAGCATCAGGGGAGGGTCTTAGGTGCCATCCATACAGCCTGTGGCGTACCCCCCGATTATGCTGTTTTTTGAGGGGGCGGAGTATTGCACAAATGGTGTCGCCCCCGATTCCGGCGTAAACGGGGATTCTCCGGCCGATTGGCGAATGCGATTCCGGCGTCAGCGATTGGAGAATTCAGCCCCCTGATTTTGCCCCATCATGGGATTCTCCGCCTGACTGGGACTTTAGCGGCTGGGAATGGGGAATCCTGGCCCTTTTCATTTCAGACAATGTATTTCAGTACTTTTGTTGTATTCTTAAATGAGCTATATAAAACGAGAAGAAGTATGAGATTGAATACAAAATAGACTAAAAATTCACAGGTTGGTGAATCAGCTGCTGAAAGAGAATGCAATAGGTTGATGCTTCAGGTATGTCACTTCATGTGCAATCATATCTGATGAAAGTTTGTTGCCAACTTTTAATTTGTCTCTTTTTCTTTCAGATGCTGAAGAGATTATGGGCAGGATTCTTTGTCCCGCGATTTGCGGATGCATTCCTTGATGGAACAGAGAATCGGGTGTTGGGGCAAAATTGAGGTTGGTGCCTGAATGCGATGCTCCGAGCCCCCACTGGTGGCATGAACGGGTTTCACGTCACACGCCAGCGGGAGCGTGTAAATAAATGTAAATGGTTCGTAATGGCCGGGAATCACATGGATGCAGTTCACTTGTGATCTTGGCAATTGTGGCCTTGCATAGTGGACCTCACAGTGGGCCAAGGGGGCAACTGTTGCTTCCTTGCCCACTGTGTGGTGAACACACCAGTGCCACAATAGTCGAGACCATCTGAGGCCTACCCCCCCCCCCCCCCCCCCCCCCCCCACCGCACATCATCCCCGACCACAGCCCTCCACATCGCAACTCCCAACTCCTGGATTGCTTGGGTGCCCTTCCACCCGGAGGTACGGGGGTGACTCATCCCGACTCCCCCCCCCCCCCAGAGACCCTCTAATAGGGAGACCCCCCGACAGATGCTTGTAACAGGGAGAACCCCCCTGAGATCACTGTGATGGTGAGCCTCCTCACAGGGACCCCGGTGATAGCGATACCCCCACGGGAACATATGTAACAGGGAGAATCGCCACAGGGATCCCCTTGCTAAAGGTACTCCTCCACAGACCCCCGCCTACACACAGACCATCCTCGACACAGAACCCCCCGAAAAGGAACACTGTGTAGAAGCTAGGGAGAAGTCCAGACAGGGTCAGTCGGAAGCGTTATAGCTGTTATACATATCTTGAAGTTCCACATGTCCATTCCCCAAAGGAGAGAAGCTCTGCCTGTGTCTACTTCTCACAGATCCACTATCTGCATGCCATTCAACGCTTTTGAGTGGTGGTCTGTGACTGACAGCTCATAAAAATCATCTGCAATTTTGATCCATTCATATCCCTTCATGTTTCTGTGGCCTAAGTGGCGAAACCCCAATATTTTCAAATATTGACCACAGCAAAGAGATGTAAGTGCACTAAGTGCATTCCAATCACTCCAGCGTCTGATTTCATTGCACTAAATTTGCATGAGGTGGAACACTGAATTGCATGCCACTTAATGACAGCAACGGGATCTGAAAGCTGGTGAAATTCAGCTCTGATTCAGCGGACACATTGCAAAATTCAACATTTGAGACGAAGCGCTGACGCCGGGACTGAATCACGAGTAGTCTATGTTGACAAAAGTGGTGCCGGTCCCAGAGCAATTCAGGACCTCTTAGTGGATAATCACCAGTGCCACGTGGAACTGGTGCAATTCCAATGCATGACGGTCTCTATTAGCCCGGGTCAGGGTTGCCACTCGGGAGCCTGACAAGCTGCAGCCACATAAAAGCAATCCACTCCCCATACACGCTTATTCCAGCCAACAAGATGGCACGCCGAAGAGTGACAACTCATTTCACCAATGTGGATCGTAAGACCCTGCTGGATGCAGGCGGGATATTATAGCTGTAATACGTGGCTGCATGGCTGGTTCAGGAAGGAAGGCTTCAGATATGTAGATCATTGGGATAACTTCTGGGGAAGGTGAAACCTGTACATGAAGGACAGGCTGCACCTAAATTGGAGGAGCACCAATATCCTGGGTAGGTGGTTTGCTAGAGCTTTTCAGGAGAGTTTAAACTAGGTTGGCAGGGGGATGGGAACCAGAGCTCCGGATCAGAGGGCAGGGTAGCTGTTCAACAGGCAGAAATAGTGCTCAGCGAGTCTGTGAGGAAGGATAGACAGTTGATAGGGCAACGTTGCACTCAGTGGAATGGGTTAAATTTTGTCTGTGCCAAGGCAAGGAATGTCAGGAATAAGGGAGATGAACTTAGAGCTTGGATCAGTACTTGGAACTACAGTGTTGTGGCCATTATGGAGACATGGATTGCACAGGGGCAGGAATGGTTGTTAGATGTTGCGGGGTTTAGATGTTTTAAGAAGAATAGGGAGTTAAAAGAGGAGGGGACTGTTAATTAGAGAATGCACCACAGCTGCAGAATAGGAGGTAGTCAAGGAAGGTTTGTCGACTGAGTCAGTATGAGTGGAAGTCAGAAACAAGAAAGGAGCAGTCAGTTTATGGGAGTTTTCTATAGACCCCCCCCGCCCCTCCCCCCCAATAGCAGCAGAGAGATAGAGGAACAGATTGGGCGGCAGATCTTGGAAAGGTGCAGAAGTAACAGAATTATTGTCATGGGTGACTTCAACTTCCCTAATATTGACTGGTACCTCCTTAGTGCAAATAGTTTGGATGAAGCAGATTTTGTCCAGGATAACTGACTCAATATGTAGATAGACTGACTAGGGGAGAGGCCATCTTGGATTTGGTGCTTGGGAACAAAAGAGGCCAGATGTCAGATGTCTCGGTGGGAGAGCATTTCGGTGAGGGATAGGAACAGATAGTATGGGAAGGTATTTCATTGCGGGAGGGGAAATTATACTGCTATTAGACAGGAGCTGAGGAGCATAAATTGGGAACAGATGTTCTCAGGGAATGCACAACAGTAATGTGGGGGTTGCTTAAGGAGCACTTGCAGCTAATGCTGGATAGTTTTGTCCCACTGAGACAAAGAAGCAATGGTAAGGTGAAGAAGCCTTGGATGACAAGAGGAGTGGAGCTTCTAGTCAGGAGGAAGAAGGAAGCTTACATAAGTTTGAGGAAGAATGGATCTGGCAAGACTCGAGAGGGTTACAAGGTAGCCAGGAAGGAACTCAAAAATGGACTTAGGAGAGCTGGAAGGGGGCATGGAAAAACCTGGCAGGAAGGATTAGGGAAAATCCAAGGCGTTCTACATTTATGTGAGAAATAAGAGGATGATCAGAGTGAGAGTAGGGCCGATTAGGGATAGTGAAGGGAACTTGTGCCTAGAGTCTGAAAAGGCAGAGGAAGCCCTAAATGAATATTTTGCTTCAGTATTCACAAGAGAGAGGGATCTTGTTGCTCAAGAGAACAGCATGAACCAGGTTAATAGCCTCAAACAGGTTGCTATTAAGAAGGAGGGTGTGCTGGAAACTTTGAAAAGTATTAGGATAGGTAAGTTCCGTGGGCCATATGGGATATACCCAAGGTTGGAAAAGCCCAAGTCACATTCCTTGGCCATACAATTGGTCAGGGACGAAAGGGCCACAGGATGTGAAAACAAAAGTTATTGGGAGTTTCCAATGCCCTGGACAAAAAGGGAAATAATGCGATTTCTTGGCATGAGTGGATTTTACCGAAAGTTTGTGCCAAATTTTAGCAGTGTAGTCGCTCCACTGACGGACTTACTGAAGAGGCTTGCCGAATTTCAGTGGACAGCAGACTGTCAACAGGAATTTGACGGCCTAAAGGTTGTGTTGACCACTGCTCCTGGGTTGGCCACCCCAATTTCCACTGGAAGGTAACTCAACAATGTATCCCAATTTTTAAGAACATCCTCATTATCCAATTTAATTTGAGGAATATCAAATTCAGAGTCATCTGGATTTGGTTCTTCACTTTGAGTTAGAATCACTAAAACCTCCTCCTTGTGCTTTCCTTCCCTTTCAAAGTACCTTTTAAGCATTTTCACATGACACACTCAGTGAGTTTTCCTTTTATCTGGTGTTCTTACCACATAATTCACCTCACTTAATTTCCTTTCAATATGATACGGTCCACAAAACCTTGCTTTGAAAGGTCCACCTACCACTGGAGAGCTGGAAGGGAGCATGGAAAAACATGGTGGGAAGGATTAGGGAAAACCCCAAGGCGTTCTACACTTCTGTGAGAAATAAGAGGATGATTAGAGTGAGAGTAGGGCCGATCAGGGATAGTGAAGGGAACTTGTGCCTAAAGTCTAAAAAGGTAGAGGAAGCCCGAAATGAATATTTTGCTTCAGTATTCACAAGAGAGAGGGATCTTGTTGCTCGAGAGAACAGCATGAACCAGGTTAATAGCCTCAAACTGGTTGCTATTAAGAAGGAGGATGTGCTGGAAACTTTGAAAAGTATTAGGATAGGTAAGTTCCCTGGGCCAGATGGGATAGACCCAAGGTTACTAAGAGAAGCGAGGGAGGAGATTACTGTGCCGTTGGCGATGATCTTTGCATCCTCACTCTCCACTGGAGTAGTACCAGATGATTGGAGGGAGGCGAATATTGTTCCCTTGTTTAAGAAAGGGAATAGGGAAATCCCTGGGAATTACAGGCCAGTCAGTCTACGTCTGTGGTGAGCAAAATACTGGACTACATTTTGAGAGATAGTATTTCTGATTATTTAGAAAAACATAGTTTGATTAAAGATAGTCAGCATGGCTTTGTGAGGGGCAGGTCATGCCTCACAAGCCTCATTGAATTCTTTGAGGATGTGACGAGACACATTGATGAAGATCGGGCAGTGGATGTGGTGTATGGGCAAACTCCAAAGTATATCATGGAGTTCACCTGACCTACAACTGTTTATCGATTTTGGTTACGATGAGCACAAGGGCCTGCCTTTCAGGGGTTATTCAACAGAGGCCTTAAGCACTTTTAATCAAAAACAAGCTTTATTCTGCGAAGTTAGTTAACATTTTTATAAACACACACTGTAAGCATTTTTATCAACTACCAACATAAATACCCCACACAGCTGCAGTAATCAGTAATCTGTATGTCACCCTTAATAAATTTCCCCATTTAACTGTTCCAATTTAATAACAAGATCCCATAAACCCGAAACCCCTTTTCAAAGGTGTGGCCCAGGAGACAGCACTCAAGACCTGGTGTGGATGCTCCTGTTTTCTTTCCAAAACAGCAGGTTTGAATTCCTTCCAGAAAACAGTTATTTCTTTTCAAGTTATCAAGCAGTCTGAAAACTACTTTTAAAATGCAGATAGAGAAAAACCTTCTTTCAACCTGTACAGAACAAAACCAGTTCAAACACAAAGCGAAAGTAAAACCAACTCCCAGAGCCACAGCCCAGCTCTACCCACACAATGACATAATTGAAGCCATGTGATAAGACAAAAACATTTCCCATGACACCTCTTCCCAAGAAAAAAAAAAAAACCATCAACTTCAAAGATGGTTTCATTTTTCACCTTTCCACTTTTCTATTAAGAACAATTGACAATAAATATGCAATTTGTAAACAAAAGCAAACAGGCAAACATTGATAATAATACAGCCTATTTTTATTTTTCTTCTTCCCCTATTAAACCTGCTTCTCTTCATCACATTCATGACAAAGCATCGGCTATCATATTTTCTAGTCTTGCCACATGTATAATTCTCAAATGAAATGGCTGTAACAGTAAACTCCATCGAAAAAGTCTGGCATTTTTATTCCTGAATCGCTCCAAAAGCGTCAATGGATTATGATCAGTATATATAATTGTTATACACAAATTGCTGGTAACATAAATGTTAAAATGTTGCTAAGCCAGCACCAACCTCAAAGTCTCCTTTTCAATTGTTGAATACTTCCTCTGGTGATTATTCAATTTCTTTGAAAAATATCCGATAGGCCGCTCTATTCCTTCGTCGTCTTCTTGCAAGAGCACAGCACCTACGCCCACATTACTCGCATCGACAGCAACTTTGAAATGGTTTTGTGTAACCCCTCATTTCGTCCGCGACTCTGCTCCTGCATCTCCAGAATTGATGAGACCTCCAATTCCAGAGGCCCAAGACCCGTCGGGACAACAGCGAGTCGCTGGGATCTGAATGCTCTCCGGTGGTGTGCCCCCTTGGGGGTTTCCACCTCTACCTCATGTACCACAACATGTGTGTGGTGCGCACCAGATAGCACCCCAGGAGCCTTTTAACATGCCCAACCAAGGTGAGTATCTCTGGGATGGTGGAGGGTGTTGGTGACAGCAGTGCCGCGGAGTCGGCGTTGTCCTCGAACACCCCAGGGTGGCACGGGACTGCGGCTGGGGACTCGCAATAACAGTAGATCCTGCCTTGTCAATGGATGAGTCTTGGGGTTGGGGCCGGAGGCCGGATGGGCCCGCCTCATCGCCAGATGATCCTGCATGACATAAGGCGAGACACATTGTTAGATCGTGGGTGGAGGGGCTGTGGTGGGAGTGGTGGGATAGTGGTGGGGGGAGTGAATGGGGTGGTAGGTGGTGGGGGTACCTCACAATGCAGAAGAACATAGCAATCTCTCGGGGGCTCATTTGCCTCCCTGATGCCAACCTCCATATCGGTGACTGCCCACTCTCCAGCCCCACCGGCCAGGACCAATGCCCTCTGCTCAGCAGTCATGCAGAGCCGCAGATCCAGGGGCAACCCTGTGCAGCTTCTTGTGACATTGCTGGCCGGTCCTGGCGGTTGGGCCCACATTGCTCATGTCCTCTGCCACCTGCGCCCAGACCCAGTTGACTTTTGCAAGTGGCAGCAGCCTTCCAACCCGGAGAACAAGGTATCATAGAACGTAGAACAGTACAGCACAGTACAGGCCTTCCACCCACGATGTTATGCTGACCATTTATCCTAATCTAAGATCAACCTAACCTACATCCTTTTGATTTACCGCTGTCCATGTGCCTGTCCAAGAGTCGCTTAAATGCCCCTAATGACTCTAACTCCACCACCTCTGCTGGCAGTGGATTCCACGCTTCCACCACGCTCTTGTGTAAAGAACCTCCCTCTGACATCTCCCCTATACCTTCCTCCAATCACCTTAAAATTATGTCCTCTCACGACAGCCATTTCCGCCCTGAGGAAAAGTCTCTGGCTATCCACTCTATCCATGACTTTCATCACCTTGTACACCTCTATCAAGTCACCTCTCTTTCTTCTTTGCTCCAGTGAGATAAGCCCTAGCTCCTTCAACCCTTCTTCACAAGACATGCTCTCCAGTCCAGGAAGCATCCTGGTAAATCTCCTCTGCACCCTCTCCAAAGCATCCCATTCTATAATGAGGTGACCAGAACTGGATACAATATTCCAAGTGTGGTCTAACCAAGATTTTATAAAGCTGCAGCAAAACCTCACGGCTCTTAAACTCAATCCCCCTGTTAATGAAAGCCAACACACCATGCGCCTTCTTAACAACCCTGTCAACCTGGGTGGCAACTTTGAGTGATATATGTACATGGACCCCAAGATCCCTCTGTTCCTCCACACTTACAAGAATCCTGCCTTTAACCCTGCATTCCGCATTCAAATTCGACCTTCCAAAACAAATCACTTCACATTTATCTTGGTTGAATTCCATCTGCCACTTTTCAGCCCAGCTCTGCAGCCTATCAATGTCCTGTTGTAACCTGCAACAGCCCTCAACACTATCTCCAACTCCATCAACATTCGTGTCATCGGCAAACTTACGAACCCACCCTTCCACTTCCTCACCCAAGTCATTTGTAAAAACCACAAAGAGCAGAGGTCCCAGAACAGATCCCTGTGGGACACTACTGGTCACAGACCTCCAGGCAGAATACTTTCCATCCACTACCACTCGCTATCTTCTTTCGGACAGCTAATTCTGTATGCAGACAGATACATTTCCCTACATCCCATGCCCCATAACTTTCTGAATGAACCTACCATGGGGAACCTTATCAAATACCTTACTGAAATCCGTATACACCACATTCACTGCCCAACCTTTATCAATGTGTCTTGTCACATCCTCAAAGAATTCAATGAGGCTTGTGAGGCATGACCTGCCCCTCACAAAGCCATGCTGACTATCTTTAATCAAAGTATGTTTTTCTAAATAATCAGAAATACTATCTCTCAAAATGTAGGCCAGTATTTTGCTCACCACAGACGTAAGACTGACTGGTCTGCAATTCCCAGGGATTTCCCTATTCTCTTCCTTAAACAAGGGAACAATAGTCGCCTCAATCCAATCATCTGGTACTACTCCAGTGGAGAGTGAGGATGCAAAGATCATCGCCAACGGCACAATAATCTCCTCCCTCGCTTCTCTTAGTAACCTTGGGTATATCCCATCTGGCCCAGGGAGCTTACCTATCCTAATACTTTTCAAAGTTTCCAGCACATCCTCCTTCTTAATAGCAACCAGTTTGAGGCTATTAACCTGGTTCATGCTGTTCTCTCGAGCAACAAGATCCCTCTCTCTTGTGAATACTGAAGCAAATATTCACTTAGGGCTTCCTCTACCTTTTTAGAATCTTGGCACAAGTTCCCTTCACTATCCCTGATCGGCCCTACTCTCACTCTAATCATCCTCTTATTTCTCACAGAAGTGTAGAACGCCTTGGGGTTTTCCCTAATCCTTCCCACCATGTTTTTCCATGCCCCCTTCCAGCTCTCCAGTGGTAGGTGGACCTTTAAAAGCAAGGTTTTGTGGACCTTATCATATTGAAAGGAAATTAAGTGAGGTGAATTATGTGGTAAGAACACCAGATAAAAGGAAAACTCACTGAGTGTGTCATGTGAAAATGCTTAAAAGGTACTTTGAAAGGGAAGGAAAGCACAAGGAGGAGGTTTTAGAGATTCTAACTCAAAGTGAAGAACCAAATCCAGATGACTCTGAATTTGATATTCCTCAAATTAAATTGGATAATGAGGATGTTCTTAAAAATTGGGATACATTGTTGAGTTACCTTCCAGTGGAAATTGGGGTGGCCAACCCAGGAGCAGTGGTCAACACAACCTTTAGGCCGTCAAATTCCTGTTGACAGTCTGCTGTCCACTGAAATTCGGCAAGCCTCTTCAGCAAGTCCGTCAGTGGAGCGACTACACTGCTAAAATTTGGCACAAACTTTCGGTAAAATCCACTCATGCCAAGAAATCGCATTATTTCCCTTTTTGTCCAGGGCATTGGAAACTCCCAATAACTTTTGTTTTCACATCCTGTGGCCCTTTCGTCCCTGACCAATTGTATGGCCAAGGAATGTGACTTGGGCTTTTCCAAATTCACTTTTGGCTAGGTTTACCACCAAACCTGCCTCTTGAAGTTGATCGAATAACGTCATCAGATGCTTCAAATGTTCTGTCCATGTCTGACTAAAAATCACCAGATCATCGATGTATACCGCACAATTGGGTAATCCTGAAACAACTTTGTTAGTTAACCATTGAAATGTGGCTGGGGCGTTTTTCATGCCAAATGGCATAACTTTGAATTGGTATATACCATCTGGAGTCACAAAAGCTGAAATCTCCTTCGCCCTTTCGGATAAAGGTACCTGTCAGTCACCTTTAAGTAAATCCAGTTTGGAGATAAAAGCTGATTGTCCCACCTTCTCAATGCAGTCCTCCAAGCGTGGGATAAGATAAGAGTCTGTTCTTGCAACTGCATTAACCTTTCTATAGTCCACACAAAGTCGTGGGGTACCATCCTACCATCACTATGGGTGAGCCCCATTGGCTGCAACCCACTTCAATTATTCAATTTTTAAGCATACTTTCAATTTATTATTGAACCTGTACCAATTTTAAAGGGTTAAGTCTGTCTGGGTGCTGTTGAATTGGAACAGCATTTCCCACATCTACATCATGTATAGCCATTTTAGTACTTCCCAACTTATCTCCACAAACGTACCCATGTGATAGTAATAACTCTTTCAGGAACAATCCAGGGCCTGCAAATGCAGTTCGAGGTTGGGAGAAAGAAACCATCATCGTTAGACTGAATCAAAACTAATTTATTGGACAACATTTAATTAAATGAAGTTTGCACACACTACTGAGTTATAATTAATAAGAAAATAATATTGAATCTGTCTAGCAGTAATCAATGATCTAGTAGTCACCAATGATATCCTCGTGATAACTCTCTTGAATCTATTCTACTCCTCGTGCTGTGATCAGTCTTTCTCCTTTGCTAACTACCTAGCATTCCCTGAGGTCTGATTTATATACTGAGAACTGGTGTTGCCCTCTAGTGTTTGAATTACACTGAGATGTAATAATTAACCCTTCACTGGTGTGCCTATATACACAATGGGCCATGGCTGTGGGAGTCGACTGCATTGGCCTGGCGCTGGTTGACCTGAGCCAGTCACAGAGGGACCTGGCACGATCAAAAAGTGACATGGCACAGTCCCAGATGAATGTGACACATTCTCTGTACTCCACACGAGTATTGAGACACTGGTCGAGACAGGACCAGGCCTCCAGGACTGGCAACACCAGTTGGAGGGGCGCCCGGAACTCGCTCTGGCCACACCCCAGGAGTAGTCCGGGCAGCATCAGGCACCCTGAGGGAGGAGGAGGTTCTGAGGCGTGTGGCGGTTACCTCCGCTGGAGAGGTGTCAGAACATGGCAAGGCCTCTGAGTCCTCGACCTTCCTGTTCCTTGCGCATCCGATGGGCAGTGAGTCTTCGATGACATCCTTGGTCCCGCAGGTTATTCAATGACAGACGCTGCCGATATACACGGGCCTGATGCAATGCCACGTCCTAACTGCTCCTTGGCCTGTTGGGTGGCTGGCTCTCCACCCTCACTGGCTGACCCCTGCTCCTCTGGGTCAGGCTCCGGTTCTATAGGGCCATTCCCGAGCAGCTGTTGCTCAAACAGCCTCAGTGTATCCGCGTGGGCTATGGCGGCCAGGATGATGGCAATCATGCCTGATTGGATACGGAAATCCATTGTCTGCAGGGTGTGAACATGTTAGCATGGTGGTACCCCTGTGTCCGATCAGTCCCAACAGGCTACATGGTTGCCTTGGCCTGTATTGCAGTCTCTGCCCCCACATGTCCCCCTCCACCCTCCCCTCTCATCCGATCCACTCACATTCCCAATGGGTGGTCAGTGGGGTGCTCAGCAATATGGCTGCCTTGCAGGTCGTAGCCTGGTCCCGGGGAGGGTCACCCCATCCATGGCCCAGCCCTTGGTCACCCTTCGCTAGTCCCCCATCCGTCCAGCCAGTGGCAGCACCGGTAGCCCATGCTTGTGCCTTTGGGAACATGTCCTACCTCCTCCCGCTCCCTCAGCAACCCTGGAACCCACTTCCCGATTTTATATACCACAAGTGCATCTCACCAGCGGTAATTCCTCTTGGCAGAGGCAGAGTATCGCTGGTGGGCTGGAGAGTACCAGGTTGGGCCCGTTAATGATATGCCAATGGTGTTTACTGCACAGTTTGCATAGCCACGTCGACATGCGGCACAGGATGCATTGATGCCACTGTCGAGGGGTTGGAGCATGGCATTCTGTTCTGTGTCTGGCACCGGCAACGATTTTCAGCTGACGCGCAATTCCGGTGTCGGCCGATGGAGAATCCCGCTCATGGGGTGGGATTCTCCCACCCCCTGCCGGGTTGGAGAATTGCCGGGGGTCGGCGTGAATCCCGCTCCCGCTGGCTGCTGAATTTTCCGGCCCCCCAAAATCCCGCTGACGTGAATTTCACCGCCCACCTCGGAGAATGGGGAGTACCGGCGCGACGCTATGGGCCCTGGGGCCGCCCGAATTCCCCGGCCTGCGATGGGCTGAGCGGCCGTTTTAGGCCGATTCCGCCGGCGTAAATTAGAGTTGGTACTTACCGGCGGGACCTGGCTCTGCGGGCGGCCTCCGGGGTCCTCGCATGGGGCGCAGGGGGATCTTGCCCCGGGGGGATGCACCCACGGTGGCCTGGCCCGCGATCAGGGCCCACTGAACCACGGGCGGGCCTGTGCCGTGGAGGCACTCTATTCCTCTGTGCCGGCTTGTGTGCCCATCCACGATGGCCAACGCGGAGATTAACCCCCCCTGCGCATGCGCTGGGATGATGCCAGTACACGCTGGTGCTCCCGCACATGCGCCAAATCACGCCGGCCAGCGGAGGTCCTTCGGTGCCGGTTGGCGTGGCTCCAAGTTCCTTCCGTGCCAGCTAGCATGGCGCAAACCACTCTGGCGCCGGCCTAGCGCCTGAAGGTGCGGAGGATTCGGGGCGGCCTGACGCCGGAGTGGTTCACGCCAGTCCTTTGCGCCGGAGTTGCCCACTCCGCCGTTTTCCGAAGAATCCCGCCCTTGGTCTCCCAAACGGAGGATCTCGCCCACAGTCTCCAAAGGGAGCATCCAGCCCTCCAAGTACTTTCATTGTGTTCGGTTTTTATTTCTGTCCTTTAAAATGTTGTTACCTCAGCAGACAGGGCTCAATGGGTGAATTTCTATTTTGTTTCTCAAGCCTGTCATCGCGATCTCATGGGGAAGGGAGTCAGCAAGTGGGTGGAAGTCTTGTAGAAGGAGCGGGTCGGAAATATTTCTGAAGTGTGAACTAAAGTCACTCAATGCCCATGGAATATGGATCAGGGAGAAACAGGGAGCAGGCTAGGAGACGGAGAAGTGACCTGTCCCCTCAATTTCCATCAATTTCAACATTCAGGCTTGTCATGCTTCAAGTAAAATAATACCTTAGAATATGGAATGTGCCATAGGTTATGCAATGACAGTAATTTTCTTGAAGATTGTCTTGTGCCTTTGTTCTATTTATGGATGTGTGAGAGTGCGAGAGATACAGTTAAAAAAATGTGGGGGATGGTCCTGCTCTGCATTCACAGAGAGTCAGAGTCAACAGATCATTGCTTGTAATTAACATTGCTACATCTAGCCACAAAGCAGTAACATGAGCATTGTAAATACTTAGGGAATACAAACTAAAATTGCTCAGCAACATATTCTCCACATTCCACTGTCCAATCCTTTTCAATAAAAGTCCGCAGAACTTAGAGCAAACTTTGTTGTCAAACAGAGGCTAAATGTAGGGCTCGATTTAACGGAAGTGAAGCAGAGTGCCGCGTAGGGCGCGTTTAGCCAGGTGAACTATGCTTCATTTCTGGGCCGCGGTGAAGAACGTCCCATTGAGGCCGCACTTAGTCTCATTTCCTGCACGAACGAGTTCTGTTCTCGTTTCTTCACGATCAGATGCAATCTTGTTTCATATATCAATGCAAGGAGGACAATTTTAAAAGTGCGCAATATAAATGGAATGGGAAAAGAAATGTGGCATGATTTTACAGAAGCATAACCTGGGAAATTCTCCACCGACAATTCCAGTGATTGCACCAAGATCATGCATGTGGGCCACGAGTAGTTGTGAGATCAGTGGGACCTCATATACATGGCACGAACATACTTTCAATATGAGAAGTTTCAGGCATTTCTGTATGAACACAGTTTTGTAATACATTTCTAACCCGCAAGTTATGTTTGTGTAGGAATCCAGCAAAAAACATTTTCCTGTGACTAATTGTTGATGCCGGGCCAAGGTTCGTGGACTGCCACAACATCAAAACTGGCGGCGTACCTGGACCGATGCAGCAATTGTCAAGGGGCTAGCACGGCGCCACGTGGAACACTATCGATTCCAATGAGAAAATGAGGTGCCGGTTTCACCGGATTTGCGATTAACACTCAGGAGGCTGACAAGCTGCGGCCGCATATCCACACTGCACACCCCGCACACACCATCCCAAGATGGCAGCATGGAGAGCAGCACCCCTTTTCATGGACGCCGAGATAGACACCCTCCTGGGCGAGGAGAGGCAGGCCAACCTGTACCCTGGCCCGGGAAGGAGGCTGCCAACCGCTATTCAACGTGCCTGGGTGCAGGTGGCAGAGGCATTCAAAGCCATGAGCAATACCATCCAGTCCAGCCAGCATTGCCGGAACAAACTGCACGACCTCCTCAGGGCAGCCAGGTGAGTAGGAAACACTGCACCCCTGCACTAACCCCCCATCCCCACCCTGCACCACACTCAGAGTGACACCGGTCGTATGAGTAGCCTTACCCCTGTACCCCACTTCCGCCATATCCCCCCCCCCCACCCAGCTGCCACCCGATCGCAGGGCATCAGGCGGCCCACCTAAGGCAATGTCCACTGTAGCCCCTACGGGGGTGCCGGGTGGAGGCCGTGGAGTGTACCACTGGCAAGGGCAGCGTCAGCCAATACTCATACCGGCCGCCATGGCAGGATGCTCTGGCCTCCGGGGCCACCAGCTGCCTGCTTCCTGGGCTGCATGCGTCAGACTGCCTAACATTCTGCCCTTTCTGTTTCCCCCTCACCAGGCGATGGCCGCCCATGATCGCCGGGAGCGAGAGAAGACTGGAGGGGGCCCGGCGGACCTGCGTCCTTTTATCGTGGCCAAGCAGAGGGTCCTGGATGTGGTCGGCAACCCAAAGGAAAGAGAAGTCACCAGGGTTGAGGTTGGCTGTGGGCTAGGAAGTGAGATCCCGCTGACTTGCGTTCCCCATGACACGTGTGTCCACCCACCACCCACTCCACCCTCACCCCCACATCACCCTTCCCCCACCCCCCTCACCATCACCCTCACCCCCGCACCACCCTTACCCCACCCCCCTCACCACCACCCCCACACTCACCACCACTCCACCCTCACCACCACACCACCCTTACCCCACCCCCCTCATCATCACCCCTGCACTCACCCCCACACCACCCTTACCCCCCCCTCACCATCACCCCCACACTCACCCCCACACCACCCTTACCCCCCCTCACCATCACCCCCACACTCACCCCCACTCCACCCTCACCCCCACACCACCCTTACCCCACCCCCCCACCATCACCCCCACTCCACCCTCACCCCCACACCACCCTTACCCCACACCACCACTCACCATCACCTCCACACTCACCCCCATTCCACTCTCACCCCCACACCCCCCTCACCCCACCCCCCTCACCATCACCCCCACACTCACCCCCACTCCACCCTCACCCCACACCACCCTTACCCCACACCACCCCCACACTCATCCCCACTCCACCCTCACCCCCACACCACCCTTACCCTACCCCCTCACCATCACCCTCACACTCACCCCTCACCATCACCCCTACCCTCACCCCCACTCCACCCTCACCCCCACACCACCCTTACTCCACACCACCCTCACCATCACCCCCACACTCACCCCCATTCTACCTTCACCCCCACTCCATCCTCACCCCCACAGCACCCTCACCCCCCCCCTCTTCCCCCCCCCCCCCCCCCCCGCCCGCCCCCCCCCCCCCCCCGGCTTGTGGTGTAATCATGGTTCTTGTCTTGTGTCTTGCAGGACCTGCTCATGATGGGGCTGGTCCATCTGATGTCTCCCTGCCCCAGTCAGTGAGCCAAGCAGTGATGAGGAGAGCAGCATGGATGGCAGCCCTTGACAAGAGACACAAGACACCTCAGATCTCGAGTCTGGGGATGACAGATTTCCCATCGCAGCTGTCTCCAGCACCATCCACCATCTCTGAGACACTCACCATGCCTGGGCACTTCAGGAAGGGGTTCCTGGGACACTATCTTGGTGCCAATACACAGCTGCTCCAGTGGATCAGGTGGAGGTAAGAACACCCAAGGGGGCGGATGGTCAGATGGCGGGCCGACACCAGGAACTAGCTGCCAACTGGAAGAGTTTGGGGCTTTTGGAATGGATGGTCTCATTCTGGAAATGCAGTCGCAAAGCCAGGGACTATATGAGGGGTTGTCGGCGAGCATCTAGCACCTGCAGGTGCAGTTGGAGGAGTCCAACCATGTGCAGGAGCAGGAGATGGTGCCACCATGCGTGCCACCAGGCCAACACTGCATGCGGTGGAGGCCATGGGGGCGAGGGTTTGGGCTATGGGTCGCTGGTCAAGGCCCAAGAGAGGGCTGGCCTCTCACAGGCAGCCTTGTGCCAAAGCCACTTGGAAATCACTGCGGCGTTCCTGAGCTTGGCCCAGTCACAGAAGGCCATGGCTGGGAACATCGGCGGCATTGCCAAGGCGCTGGCCAGCATGGCGCTAACACAGAGGGAGATGGCACATTCACTGGCTGATGTGTCACAGACACAGAAGGTGGTGGCACAGTAGCACTGTGATGTGGCGTTGTCCCAGACAGAGATGGTCCACTAGTGTGGTCGGTCTGTATCACGAGAAGGTTGCAGGTGGGGAGGTGGCCGGGGCGGGGGGGATGGAATGCAGTGAATGTGCCTCTGGCCAGTGCCCCCCCCCCCCCTAGTCGGTGAACCTGAAGGCGGGTTGACCCTCCCGTGTGCATTGGCCCTGGCGCACATGTCGTGTGGCCCTCTATGCCTGCCTGGCCCCCATTTCCTGCCCATCCTCTCCCTCCCCCGCATCCTTTTCATCAGTTGAGGCCTGGTGTTCATCCTCCTCCAGCACGTCCACCCTCTGCTGCGCGATGTTGTGGAGGATGCAGCAGGCCACCACGATGCGGGCGAACCTCTCAGCGCCATACTGAAGGGCCCCTCCAGAGCAGTCCGGGCACCTGAACTGCATCTTCAGGATGCCGAAGCACCGCTTGATCGCACCCCAGGTCACTGCAGGGCTTCATTGTAGCGGTCTCCTCGTCGGTCTGTGGCCTCCGGATAGGCAACAGCAGCTACAACTGCATTTTGAACATGTCAGGAATCGGCAGGTGTGCCGGGATGATGGTCACACACCAGCTGCATGTTCATTGAGGGGAACCCCCTTCAGTTTGTGTAGAGCGGCCTGTCATCTAAAGGTGCTCAGAGAGTGACATGCATCCCGTCAATCACCCCCTGGACCCGGGGAATCTCAGCGATGGCAGGGAAACCCGCTGCCCGGGCATCCTGGTGGGCTCGGTCCACATTGAAATGGATGTATTGTGCTGAACGGGCATACAGGGTCTCCGTGACGGTGTGGATGCCCTGTGCACCGAGCATGGTAGGACAGTGGTTAGCACTGTTGCTTTACAGGTTTGATTTCGGCTTGTGTCACTGTCTGTGTGGAGTCTGCACATTCTCCCTGTCTCTGCGTGGGTTTCCTCCGGATGCTCTGGTTTCCTCCCACAATTCCCGGGTTCGGGGTTGGCAGTGCTGTTGGGTGGGTTGGACATTCTGAATTCTCCCTTTGTGAACCCGAACAGGCGCCGGAATGTAGCGACTAGGGACTTTTCACAGTAACTTCACTGCGGTGTTAATGAAAGCCTACTTGTGACAAGAAAGATTATTATCCCGGACAGGTCCCCACTCAGCGACTGGAAGGACCTTGTCGCAAAACGTTACAGGGCAACCGTCACCTTGACAGCCACCGAGAGCGGCTGTCCTCCCCCATTCCCCCGTGGTGCCATGTATGCCATGATCTGGCAGATATGTTGCATTGTCTCCCTGCTCAGCTGGAGTCTTCGACAGCATGTCCAGTCTGGGAGGTTCTCGAATGATAGGCGCTGCCGGTACACACAGGGCCACATGAGGCACCTCCTTTACACCTCCTCCTCCTCGGCCTGTTGGGCAGCCGGCTCTCCATCCTGAGCGGCTGCCTTCTGTTCCTTTGGGGCATGCTCTGCTGTTACACGCTCCACTGCTGCACGCTCCACTGCTGCACGCTCCGCTGCTGAAGCTTCCTCCTCCTCAAGCAGCTCCAGCTCGTACAATTGCAGAGCTGCAGTGACTAGGCAGAAATCCACCATTGCTGGTCAAATTCCAGTGTCCATAGTCTGCAGGGGTGAAAGGCTGACATGTTTGCATGGTGCATACCCCCCTGCCCAACCAAGTCTGATGGGGTACACGGTGCCCTGGTTGGCACTGCTGCCTCTACCCCTGCATGTTCCCCCATCCTTCCCCACACCCCTGGCCCATTGGTGCCTGGCACCATGTGGGCCTCTGGCCCTGGTGCCCATTCGTGCTGCAAGGGGCACCATTGAGAGGCACTGCCGATTCCAGCGGTACGCTCTGCGGCTCCTATCCAGCACCCCCATAGGCGCACTGTGGGCGTTGCCCTTGGGTGGGCCCCATGATGCCCCGCTAGCGGGTGACGGCTGGTGGGGGGGGGGGGGATGGCAGAGGGTGGGGCGGAGGAGTGGAGGGTGGGGTATGGGGGGGTGGTAGGGTGGGGGCTCGGGTGCAGGGGTGTTGGAGTGAGGACACCCATATGGCCGGTGTCATTCTGCAGAACCAGGGGCCAAGATGGCTGCCTTGCAGGCCGCAGCAATGGCGTCGCCCCAGTCCCGTGTAGGGTCGCGCTGGCCTCACGGCCCACCCACCCCGGACACCCCATGGTCGCACCTCTCCGTGTCCTACCTCCTCCCTCGTCAGCCACAATGCCGGTTTTACGATTTTTAAAAGCACGAGTGCCGTCGGGAATTCAGCCCATCAGAGGAGCAGAATCACGGAAGCCCCGGAAAATACTGGGTTGGGCCCTCTAATGATATGCGAACAGTATCTACTATACCTGCGTTCTGGAGTGCATTGACGCCGCTGTCTAGGCACCGGAAAATTGCGATTTGGCATGAAACCGGCACCAGCCGCGATTTCGGCATCGGAACCGATTGTACGGTCAGTCACGTTTTTCGATTCCGGCGTCAGACGATGGAGAATCCTGCCCACTATTTGTTCACCAACATTCTACTTTCGCTTGAGGCCGCTAAGTGATCAATGTTCCCACTGCGATTAACTCATGTATTTGATGTGAACGTTGGTCTACATTCAGATACAGGCAAGAGCAGCTAACCTGCAAATCTTTCTTTTCCAAAGTGATTTGTGCAATGGCCGTAGTAACATTTTACAACAACCAGAGAGTCACCATATCAAAATAAGAAAGAATCATTTGGTTCACACTTTTTCACTGAAGGAAGAAACAATTACATTGATTCCAAGATTCATGATTCCCATGATGGGGAAGACATTTTAGTTTCCTTTTGGTAGCCTTTCCGATATGAGTAACCTTTTTTTTCTTATCATGCTCACCACCAGAACCTTCCACCTCATCACCTCGTATGGAGAACTAGCGTTAAATGTGCATCCCTGAGCTTATTGACTGATGTTCAGCTTGTACACACACACTGAAACTCTCGGCTGCACAGAGAAGAGGAAGACCAAAAAAGCAGGGAGAAAGAAAGAGGCCAATGAAAAAAATCTGAAGTGCAACAAAATAGTCAAAAGGGGAAACCAAACAAGTTAATGACTGAGAGAAAATGCAGGAAAGGTACAAGTAGAACAAAGGAGTAATGCAGAAAGAGGAACAGTCGCCTGAACAGAGAAAGCAAGGACTCGTGAATAATATATGGTGCAAGTATTGCTTTCTGTGTCGCTGTACATTTTTCCAGTGTCTCCTGCTGCTTTCCCTGTCTCAAATCAAAATGCCCAAACAGCGTTCTTGCTATATCTGTTCACGATGAGATAATGTTCATTTGTAAAATTACAAATTACCAATCATGATATCTCTTGTTATGGAGGATACCTTCCTCTAATATTAAATAGCGAGGTCAGTAAAAAAAACCGACATTGTTCACATGTTAAAATTTGGGTAAATTAATTTGGACGTTGTTATAATCTGCCCCTTTCCTACTGGCTGGCGATTAATGGCAATCCCACAATCCTTAGTGAGTCTGAGCTTCCCCAATGAGGCGGTGGAGGAATCATTAGCAGCCACCTGCATAAATAGAGCTGGCCAGTTTGGAACCAGCAGTGAGAGAGGAGTGTGCAGTAATGGAGTACTGCTGCTGCTGCTGCTGTAGTATATATGTAATTGTAAATAAAGTTATGTCTTTTTGATTCCACAAACTTGTGCTGAATTCTTCGTGGCCATCACAAAACTGGTGATGAGGGTTAAATTGGATAGCTGTCTACGCTGCTGTAGCCACCTGCCTGGATTTTTGTTGGATACAGGTTGGAAGTTTTTTTTCTGTTGCACAATGCCTCTTAATGGATGTTTGGAGGTCTTTGATGCTGCGCTGGAAAGTTGGAACCAGTACGCACAGAGGATGCTACTATTTCCGGGCAAACAATATCACCGAAACGAGCGCCAGGTCGTCATTTTGTTCACCGCCGGTGGCCCGCATACATTTGGGGTGATTAGGAGCCATACGTACCCAGCTGCGCCGGACACCAAGACGTTTGATAACCTTATGACCTTGGTGGGGCAACATTTTAACCCAACCCCGTCCACGATAGTCCAGCATTACCGGTTGAATACCACAGAGAGAACCCCAGGAGAATCAATTCCTGAGTTTCTATCTAGGCTACGCAGGATTGCCGAGTACTGTGACTATGTCAGAAATGTTACATGACCGTTTGGTTTGTGGTATTAACAACGCGGCCACCCAGAGAAAGTTGTTAGCCGAGCCAACATTGACTGTTCAACAGGCCACTCCGATAGTGTTGTCCACGAGAGAGAGCGGAGAACCGGGAGTGCAGGAGCTACAGGGAATGGAGGTGCATGCCTTGGGGTAAAAGCCCTTCCATCCAAAAGCGTCTCCCCGTACCCCTGCCGTACCTTGGGCAGGGCAGTGTCCGGATCGATGCCAGTGGCCGCCGGATGTTCCTCCCCGAATAGAACCTTCTCCAGAACCGATGGGTGTGGAACCATGTCAGTGTCGGACTTGTGGGTGCTGACCCCGTCGTGGACACCGGTCCTGGGGGCGCCAAAGGCACAGTCGTTTCGACAGAAACTGGGGCCAGCCCAGGGGCCGTACCTTCCATTTGGATGAACCTGCGGCAACTACTCCCGAGGATGTGGAGAAGGACGACGACTGCCTGCAGCTGCATTGTGTGGCAGCTCCCCGTGTGACCCCCATTACGGTGACAGTACGGTCAATGGTCACCCACTTGAGATGGAGTTGGACACTGGTGCAGCGGTTTCCGTGATTGCCCCGAGGACCTTCGATCACATCCAGCAGGGTATACAGACCCTTACATTAACCGACTCACAGGCCAGGTTGGCCACCTACACGGGGGAACCACTGGACATTGCAGGAACTACAATGACCCCTGTTGTTTATGGACGCCAGGAGGGGCATTTCCCGCTTATCGTGATGCGTGGCCACGGGCCCAGCCTGTTGGGTCGGGACAGGTTGCGCCATCTGCGGCTGCAGTTGCAGCACATCCTTCAAACAGGTTCTGGAGGGTTGATGGATGTACTAGGATGATACCCAGATGTATTCCAGCCCAGTTTGGGGAAGATAAAAAGGGCCGTAGCCGGTATCCAGGAGCCACACCGCGCTATTTCCGTGCGCGCCCAGTGCCTTACGCCTTTCTCGAGAAGGTAGAAGCGGAGCTCACTCGTTTGGAGTCCTTGAGTATGATCAGGCCCATCCGTTTTGCTGACTGGGCATGGCCAATTGTACCTGTAATGAAGCCAGATGCCATGGCTCGCTTGTGCGGCAACTATACATTTACAGTGAATATGGCTTCAAGGCTCAACCGATATCCAATACCCCGCATAGAAGATCTCTACGCGAAGCTTGGCGGTGGGCTCTCGTTCACGAAATTAGATATGAGTCACGCTTACCTGGGCCCCTCCTCCCGATCATATGTAACTATTAATACACACAGGGGCCTGTATGAATATACATGATTGCCCTTTGGAGTATCCTCTGCCTGCGCTATCTTTCAATGCATCATGGAGGGTATCTTGAGAGGTTTACTACGTGTCGCTGTTTACTTAGACAACGTTTTGATTACGGGGACGTCGGAGCAGGAACATTTGGAAAATTTGGAAGCTGTCCTTAAATGCTTCTCAGAGCCTGGAATCCATTTACATCGTACAAAGTACGTCTTTCAGGCAAAGGAAGTGGTCTGCCTGGGTTATCGGGTGGACCGTGAAGATTTGCACCCCGTCGCAGAGAAGGTACGGGCAATTCAACAGGCCCCCATGTCAACTGACACTTCGCATCTTCGTTCTTTTCTCAGCCTCGTAAACTATTACGGGAAGTTCCTCCCCAATCGGGCAACTACGCTGGCCCCGTTGCACCTTCTGTCAAAGAAGAATCACACCTGGGTTTGGGGCCAGACGCAAGAAACTGCTTTCCAGCGGGTGAAACATTGATTATCGTCGTCTGGGTTACTAACCCACAATGATCCAGAAAAGCCTTTGTTCATCACGTGTGATGCATCCCCATATCATACTGGGGCTGTCCTGTCCCACAAGATGGAGAACGGAGCCGAGCGCCTGATAGCTTTCGCCTCCCGCACATTGACTGCAGCGGAAAAAAAGTATGCGCAGATCGAGAAGGAGGGCCTGGCGGTGGTCTTTGCGGTGAAACGCTTTCACCAGTACGTGTATGGCAGCCACTTTACTATCGTGACTGATCATAAGCCTCTGCTTGGACTTTTCCGCCCATTGCTTCTGCACGGATCCAGCGCTGGACTTTGTTGCTTGCTGCCGACGAGTATTCTCTCCAGCATAAACCAGGGACCCAGAGAGCAAATGCCGATGGACTGAGCCGATTGCCTTTGTTGACGGGCCCCATGTTGACCCCCATGACCGGTGAGGCGGTTGCAACCCTAAATTTTATGGACTTTTTGCCTGTCAAGGCATCGCAGATCTGTGAGTGGACCCAGACGGATGTCGTCCTGGCAAAGGTTGTGCACATAGTCCTGTATGGTGGGCAGCAGAGACAGCTCTCAAGCAAGTTGCAGGCATTTTCCTCCAAGCTGTCAGAATTTAGCATGGAAGACGATATCCTCTTGTGGAGGACGCGCGTGGTCGTCCCAGAAAAAAGACAGGAGCTGATATTAAAGGACTTGCACAATTCGCATCCGGTTGTGCCAAAATAAAAATGTTGGCCCGGAGTTATGTCTGGTGGCCAGGCCTCGACACCGACTTTAAGAAGGTGGCCCAAAACTGCTCCATTTGCCAGAAGCATCAGAATTGTTTGCCAGCTGCGCCCCTACATCACTGGGAATGGCCAGGGTGGCCTTGGGCACGCTTGCATGCGGATTTCGCCGGCCCTTTTCAAGGATCCATGTTCCTTCTATTAATCAATGCCCAATCTAAATGGTTAGAAGTGCATAAGATGGTAGGTACAACGTCCTGCGCAATGATCGAGAAGATGCATTTGTCTTTCAGTACGCATGGCCTCCCCAAGGTGCTCGTCACGGACAATAGCACTCCTTTCACAAGTAAGGAGTTTGCGGGGTTCATTAAGATGAACGGCATACGCAATATCCCCACTGCTCCATACCACCTGGCTTCCAATGGGATGGCGGAGCGCGCAGTGCAGACGTTCAAATGGGGCCTAAATAAACAGTCTTCAGGGTCTATGGACATTAGACTGGCTCGTTTTGTGTTTTAATATAGGACCACCCCCCATGCGGTGACTGGGATAGCTCCTGCGTAACTCCTATTGGGCTGGAGACTTCGCACCCGCCTTAGCATGGTTTTCCTGGATATTGGCACAAAAGTACGCCGCACTCAAGAACGGCAGGGGCATGGCCTTTCTTGGCATTGGCCGATTCGGCAGCTTGTGCCCGGTGACCCAGTGTTCGTTCAAAATTTTGCTGGTGGTGCCCAGTGGGTCCCTGGTGTTACCTTTCACCGAACGGGCCCTATCTCTTACGAGGTACAAACCCAGGGTCAACTCCAGCGCAAGCATGGTTACTACGTTTGGTCCAGAAGACTTCCTCTTCCAAAGATTCCCTGCCCCCAGAGCTCACTTCTACAGCCGCAGAGACCTGACATAGTGGAGAGTATTGCTCACAATCGTCCTCTGGTGCCGCACTCAAAGCCTGCGCAGGTCGTTGCAGAACTGCGTGGAGATAGGGACGCCGAGATGATGGAGGCAGTGGACTCCGACTCCGAGATGGAGACACAGGACGCTTCAAAGGGGGAGTCTTCGATCCCACGGCCCGTGGATGTACAACCATTACGCCGTTCATTGCGGAGCCACCGGTCTCCTCTTTTAAAAAAATATATACTTTTATCGAAGCATTTGCAAACGTTTTATAACAATAACAAACAAAACAATAATAACATAAACATCAACATGGTTGTGGTAGTTTGTGTAGAGGTATTACGGTACCTGGTAATGCTGGAACACCATTGGTAGATATTGTATGCTTCCTATTGGTCAAGCTGTATGGTAGCTCCGCCCTGCTAGGCAGGGTATAAGAGCCCGTGCCGCCCCAGCAGCCTTCATTCTTTACCTGAGCTGCTGGGGGAAAATCTAGCTTATTAAAGTTTTCAGTTGGACTACAACCTCGCTTTCATGGTCATTGATCGTGCATCAATTTAATAAGCTAGATTTAAAGGGATGGAGCTCCGAATCAAACCGGTGTATCTGCAACTCAGCCCCAACGCGGCGAACTCTGCAGCAATCTTCAAGCACTGGCTGGCGTGTTTTAAAGGATATCTTGGAACGGCCGAAAACACACCCATAGGAGAACAGAAAATGCAAGTCCTGCACTCGAGGGTGAGCCCGGAAATTTACACCCTCATCGAGGATGCGGAAGACTTTGATGCGGTGGAGCTGCTAAAAGGACAATTTTGCGGTGGTATGCCAGGCCCGTGCGGTCGCCGCGGTCTCCGGCGGCAAATGCGAACCGCCACCACCATCCTCTCCACGGTCCCCGTGCAGCCAGCGGGCGCCACCATCTTCCTCCTCCAGGGCCACGTGCAGCCCCTGGGCGCCGCCATCCTGTCCCGCGGATGCCACGTTCGATGGATGGGTGCCGCCATTTTGTGCACCCCCAGCCATGTGCGACCAATGGGAGCCGCCATCTTGGATGGACTCCCGGACCCCAGCTCGGCTGACCACACACCGCCCGAAGAGAACACTCATCTGCTGCGATTAGCCTCGGTGACTCTGGCTCAGTCCCAGCCTCGAACACTCTCAACTGCTACAATGACAGTACGAATCAATGGGCACGAGACTTCCTGCGTAATCGACTCTGGGAGCACAGAGAGCTTCATACACCCCGACACGGTAAGACGCTGTTCTATCCTTGTCCACTCCGTTAAACAAAAAATCTCCCTGGCCTCCGGTTCCCACTCAGTAGAGATAAAGGGGTTTTGTGTAGCAAACCTCACAGGCCAAGGAAGGGAGTTTAAAAATTACCGGCTCTACGTCCTTCCCCACCTCTGCCCGGCCACACTCCTAAGTTTAGACTTCCAGTGTAATCTCCAAAGTCTAACTTTCAAATTCGGCGGCCCTATACACCCCTCACTGTCTGCGGCCTCGCGACCCTCAAGGTTGATCTGCCTTCCCTGTTTGTGAACCTCACCCCGGATTGCAAACCCGTCGCCACCAGGAGCAGACGGTACAGTGCCCAGGATCAGATCTTTATTAGGTCAGCGGTCCAAAGGCTACTGAGGGAAGGAGTCATTGAAGCTAGCAACAGTCCCTGGAGAGCTCAAGTAGTGGTGGTAAAGACCGGGGAGAAGCATAGGATGGTCATCGACTACAGTCAGACCATCAACAGGTTTACGCAGCTGGACGAGTACCCTCTCCCCCGCATATCCGACCTGGTAAACAGGATCGTGCATTACAAGGTCTTCTACACAGTGGATCTTATGTCCGCCTACCACCAGCTCCCCATCCGCACTAGTGACCGCAAATACACCGCCTTCGAGGCAGATAGGCGGCTCTATCACTTCTTCAGGGTTCCCTTCGGTGTCACCAACGGGGTCTCGGTCTTCCAGCGCGAGATGGACCGAATGGTTGACCGGTACGGTTTACGGGCAACATTCCCGTATCTCGATAATGTCACCACCTGCGGCCACGACCAGCAGGACCACGACACCAACTTCCGAAAGTTCCTCCAGACCGCAAAGATCCTTAACCTTACATACAACAAGGACAAATGCGTGTTTAGCACCGACCGCCTAGCCATCCTCCGCTACGTCGTGCGAAATGGAGTTATAGGCCCCGACCTTGAGCGCATGTGCCCCCTTAGGGAATTCCCCCTCCCTCACTGCTCCAACGCCCTGAAGCGCTGCCTAGGGTTTTTCAGTTACTATGCCCAGTGGGTCCCCAACTATGCGGACAAGGCCCGTCCCCTGATCCAATCCATAGTTTTTCCCCTGTCGATAGAGGTCCGCCAGGCCTTCAGCCGCATCAAAACGGACATTGCGAAGGCCATGATGCATTCCATCGACGTGTCCCTCCCCTTCCAGGTCAAGAGCAACGCGTCTGACGTAGCTCTGGTGGCTACCCTCAACCAAGCGGGCAGACCCTTGGTCTTCTTCTCACGTACCCCCCATGCTTCTGAAATCCGCCACTCCTCAGTCGAAAAGGAGACCCAGGCCATAGTAGAAGCTGTGCGACATTGGAGGCATTACTTGGCCGGCAGGAGATTCACTCTCCTCACTGACCAACGGTTGGTTGCTTTCATGTTCGATAATACACAGCGGGGCAAGATAAAAAATGATAAGATCTTGCGGTGGAGGATCGAACTCTCCACCTACAACTACGAGATCTTGTATCGTCCCGGGAAGCTAAACGAGCCTCCTGATGCCCTGTCCCGCGGCACATGTGCCACCGCACAAGTGGACCGCCTCCGAGCCTTCCACGAGGACCTCTGCCACCCGGGGGTCACCTGCTTTTTCCACTTTATCAAGACCCGCAAGGCCTGCCCTACTCCATCGAGGAGGTCAGGACAGCCACCAGGGACTGCCAAATCTGCGCAGAGTGCAAACCGCACTTCTAGCCGCCAGAGAAAGCACCTGATAAAGGCTTCCTGGCCCTTTGAACACCTCAGCATGGACTTCAAAGGCCCCCTCCCCTCTGATGTGTTGGGTCCTCTGGATCCGTGGAACACATACAGGCCACCAACACTTAAAATAGTGCAACACTATTTTATTAAGTTAGAAATTGTTCAACATACTTTCACTGTGGGTTAACACGATGTTAGAATAAACTAAAGACCTATGCCTTGTCCGAACCAGTCTATGCACTCAGCACATGGTGAAGATCTGTGCTGTAAGCTGTAAGCTCTGCCCTTCTGAGAGGCTGCATCTCGAATGAGCGGGAACTCTGATGCCCCCTGTCTTTATAGTGCGTGTGCTCTAACTGGTGATTGGCTACGGTGTTGTGTGTGTTGATTGGTCTTGCTGTGTGTCCATCAGTGTGTGAGTATCTGCACCATGATGTACTGGTGTATATTATGACACCCTCCACCACCCGCAACACGTACTTCCTGAACGTGATTGACGAGTACTCCCGGTTCCCATTCGCCATCCTCTTCCCCAACATGACCGCAACCACCGTCATCAAGGCCCTTTATAGCATCTTTGCACTGTTCGGGTTCCCCGCTTACATACATAGTGATAGGGGGTCCTCCTTTATGAGCGACGAACTGCGTCAATTCCTGCTCAGCAAGGGCATCGCCTCGAGCAGGACGTCCAGTTACAACCCCCGGGGTAACGGACAGGTAGAGAGGGCGAACGGAACGGTCTGGAAGACCGTCCTACTGGCCCTACGGTCCAGAAATCTCCCAGTCTCCCGCTGGCAGGAAGTCCTCCCAGATGCCTTCCACTCCATCCGGTCACTGCTTTGTACCACAACCAACCAGACACCTCACAAACGTCTCCTTGTCTTCCCCAGGAAGTCCTCCTCTGGGACCTCGCTCCCGACCTGGCTGGCAGCTCCTGGACCCATCCTGCTCCGAAAACACGTGCGGGCGCACAAGTCGGACCCGTTGATCGAGTGGGTCCATCTTCTCTATGCTAACCCCCAGTACGCCTACGTGGCGTACCCCGACGGCCGACAAGATACGGTCTCCCTACGAGAGCTGCCACCCGCTGGAGCCCCACGCACACCCCAGCCACCAGTCCCACCCTCCCTTCCACCAGTGCACCTTACAGGAGGATCGGTCCTCCCGCCGGCCCCGTCTAGGCCTCCCCACCCACCGATGCACCCCGCAGACGCACCCTTCCCAGGTCAACCGTTTTTCACCACCAGCGCCGTCTAGGGGTTTCGAAGCTGCCACAGAGATCGAGGCCACGCTCCCAGAGTCACAGACGATCGAGCCTCCACTGGAGTCACCACCGAAGCTTCGACGATCACAGAGGACGACCAGGGACCCCGATCGACTGATTGCTTCATTTTAAAGTGCATAGCTAATTATGAATCATAAATTGTAAATAGTTTATAGAATTGTAAATAGTTACAAAACGCTGTACGGAGGTATTACGGTACCTCCATAACTATAATTCTACCATGTTACCATGTTGTAGTATCAGGCCACCACTCTTTTCTAACATGGGGTGAATGTGGTAGTCTGTGTAGAGTTATTATGGTACCTGGTAATGCTGGAACACCATTGGTCGATATTGTATGCTTCCTATTGGTCAAGCTGTATGGTAGCTCCGCCCCGCTAGGTGGGGTATAAGAGCCCGTGCCGCCCCAGCAGCCTTCATTCTGTACCTGAGCTGCTGGGGGAAACATCTAGCTTATTAAAGCCTTCAGTTGGACTACAACCTCGCTTTAGTGGTCATTGATCGTGCATCAATGGTAAACTAGACATTTCATACCCAACCCCTTCTGTACATCCCTTAACCATACTGCAACTACCCGCCCCCCCCTCCCCCCCTTCAGAATGCTGCTTCTGCTGACATTTTAATTTCCCCCGAGAAAGTCGACGAACGGCTGCCACCTCCAACAGAACCCTAGCATTGTCCCCCTCAAGGCAAACTTTATTTTCTCCAGCTTGAGAAACCCAGCCATGTCACTGACCCAAGTCACCACACTCGGGGGCTTTGAGTCCCTCCACATTAAAAGAGTCCGTCTCCGGGCTACCAGGGAGGTAAAGGCCAAAACGTCGGCCTCTTTCACTCCCTGAACTCCCGGGTCTTCTGACACTCCAAAGATCGCAATCTCTGGACTGGAAGGAGGCCTGCCACGGCGAAGGAGTTGAGGGGTTTTACGGAGCAGATGGGGGGTGGGGGGGGGGGGTGTAGACCCGTGGAGATTTGAATGGGCGAGGGCGAAGGAGTTTTCAACTGCTCCACCGCCTTCCCCGTGGTCAACAACTCAAACTCTGCGTGTAGCTTCCGACGCTCCCTCAGGAACCCCACATCCGGGGCCTCCGCATATCTCCTATCCACTCGAAGTACCTCCTCCACTAATCTCTCCCTCTCTGCTCGTTCCACCTTTTCTCTATGGGACCGAATCAAAATTAGTTCCCGTCTTACAACTGCTTTCAGAGCCTCCCAAACTACCGCTGCTGATACCTCACCCGTATCGTTTGTATCCAGATAATTCTGAATGGACTTATTCACCCGCCCGCAGACCGCTTCATCCGCTAACAACCCCAAATCCAGCCTCCACAGCCTCTCTCCTCACTCAACCTCAAATCCACCCAATGCGGGGCATGATCAGAGACTGCAATCGCCGAATATTCCATCCCCGCCACCTTCGGAATTAGCGCCCTGCTTAGAACAAAAAATTCAATACGGGAGTAAACTTTATGGACATGAGAAAAAAACGAAAACTCCTTCGCCCTCACCCATTCAAATCTCCACGGGTCTACACCCCCCCCCCCCCCCATCTGCTCCGTAAAACCCCTCAACTCCTTCGCAGCGGCAGGCCTCCTTCCAGTCCTGAATTTTGATCGGTCTAGATCGGGATCAATGACCGTGTTAAAGTCTCCCCCCAAGATCAAGCCATGAGACTCTAGGTCCGGGATCTTGCCTAACACCCGCCTCATAAATTCCCCATCGTCCCAGTTCGGAGCGTATCTGTTTACAAGCACCACCCGTACATCCTCCAGCTTCCCACTCACCATAATATATCTACCTCTTTTATCTGCCACAATTCTTCCAGCCTCAAACGCCACCTACTTGCTGATCAATATTGATACCCCCCTGGTCTTTGAGTCCAGCCCAGAGTGGAACACCTGACCAACCCACCCCTTTCTCAATCTCGTCTGATCAATAATCTTTAGATGTGTCTCCTGAAGCATTGCTACGTCTGCCTACAGCCCCTTTAAATGATCGAAAACGTGAGCCCTTTTGATTGTTCCATTCAAACCCCTCACATTCCACGTAATCAGCCTGGACGGGGGGGCTACCACCCCCCCCCAACCTGCCGACTAGCCATAACCTTTTTTTGGCCAGCCCAGAGACCCGCTTCCCCGAGCTCCCCCACAAGCAGCCACCGCCCTTGACCTCCCTTTTGTTCCTTGATAATAGTTCCTCCCCTGTCAGCGAAGCAGCCCCCCCCCCCCTCCCCCCCCCCCCCACAACAGCACTCAAAACCTAATATTCCAGGTCAAGCACCATCTTAGCACATGTTCACCCCTCACCTCGCTTCTGAGAGTCAGCTGACCCATGCTGACCCCGACACCCCCCCCGCCCCTGGTGCCAAACAGTCTGGCTCCCTATTGTTCGAACCCCTCTCCCGACATGCATAAACCATTTAACAACATCGCAGTCCCCAGTAAGTAAACAACCTCAAGTAAAAGAAATGAACATAAACCAATGCAGAAAACAATCGCTTGGAACCAAACCCACCCTCCCACAGAATAGCACCCCGGGGCTCCCCTCTCCCCTCCGCATCCAATCTCTGCAAAAACAAAGCACCCTCAAACCACCACCCCAGTCCCATACTTAACCCAGAACCACATACAGTCTTATTTGAACCAATACAAGAATTGCAAAAATAACAAACCGCCGCCACATAACTCCTTCAAGACTTAAGTGTCCTTTAAGACGCTTCCAACTTCTTTTTTTTGATAAAAGACCATACATCGTCCAGTGCCTCAAAGTAAAAGTGCCGGTCTTCGTGCGTAACCCACAACCGCGCTGGAAACAGCAACCCGAATTTCACCCCCCTTCTTGAAGAGGATCGCCTTCACCCGGTTAAACTCAGCACGTCCCTTGGCCAGTTCCGCTCCCAGATCCTGGTACATGCGCACCTCGCTGTTCTCCCATCTGCTGCTCTGCTCCTTCTTGGTACATCGCAAGACGAGTTCTTTGTCCGAAAAACAGTGGAAACGCACCACCATGGCCCTTGGCGGGTCATTCGCCTTAGGCTTCCTTGCGAGGGCTCTAAGCGCTCCATCCACTTCCAGGGGCTGAGAAAACGCCCGGGCCCCATCAGCGTCTCCAGCATGCTTGCCACATATGCTCCCACATTCGCCCCCTCAATTCCTTCAGGGAGGCCAACGATCCTTAAGTTCTGCCTCCTGGACCTGTTCTCCAGGTCCTCCAGCTTCTCCTGTGTTCTCTTGTGGCGCTCATCCAACACCTCCACCTTGTGCTCCAGCACGGTTACATAGTCCTCCTGGCTAGATAACCTCTGCTCAATTTCTTGTATCGTTTTCCCTTGGGCCGCCTGATTCAATACCATTTGATCGATCGCAGCCTTGATCGGGTCCAACGTTTCCTTTTTCAGCTCAGCGAAACAGCCCTTAAAGAACTTCATCTGCTGCTCCTTAGACCACTGAGCCCCCGCTCCCTGATCCTGACCCTCCACCATGCTGCCCCGCGGTACCAGCTCCGACTGCTTCACTCTATCCGGGCTGAGTCTTTTCACACGGCCACTTCTAGTCCAATTAGCCATACATCAGAGGGGGAATCCTTCTTAATATTGTCCACTACACCGATCTATCCCCTAAAGTCCGAGAAAAGTCGGGAAAAAAGGTCCGAAAGTCCGCTTCAGGAGAGAGCTATCGAATGTGCGACCTACTCCTCCACGGTCGCCACCAGAAGTCTCCAGCACCGGTCTCCTTCTCGAAACACGCCGCCCAATCCAGCACCTCGTGCAAATAGTGTCCGGCCTGCGGCAAAACAAGTCCGACGCTCTCCTTTGCCAGGGTCTTCGGTGAATTCCTTGGACTTTGGGGGGGTGGGGGTGGATGTTATAACCTGCCCCTTTACTACTGGCTGGGGACTAATGGCAATCCAACAATCCTTAGGGACTGTGAGCTTCCCCAGTGAGGGGGGGCAGAGAAATTATTGGCAGCCACCTGCATAAATAGAGCTGGCCAGTCTGGAATCATCAGCGAGAGAGGAATGAGCAGTAAGGGAGTACTGCTGCTGCTGGTGACTCATGCTGGGTTCTTCGTGGCCCTCACAAGACGTACTATCTGCTCACCATTCACCAAATTTATTTTTTTATTTTTTTAAGTTTAAAAAAAATAAATCTAGAGCACCCAATTCATTTTTCCAATTAAGGGGCAATTTAGCGTGGCCAATTCACCTAACCCGCACATTTTTGGGTTGTGGCGGCGAAACCCACACAAACACAGGGAGAATGTGCAAACTCCACACGGACAGTGACCCAGAGCCGGGATCGAACCTGGGACCTTAGCGCCGTGAGGCTGCAGTGCTACCACTGCGCCACCATGCTGCCCACCATTCACCAAAATGTCTATCCTCTTCTCCCCAGGAATGGAAGTAGTGACAGTAGGATAGCGAAAAGTGACGCTGCATAGCTTCAAGCAGAATTATATCCCATTGTGCACGTAGTCATTTTTTAGCTGAAGTGGGCACTCACAAATTATGTAATTTGGACGAAATTAAGATATTCATAAATTAGCTCAGGATAGCACACCTCAGGTCTCATATAGATATGGCTTTGTTTCCTTTCTTTATATCCCCACTGCCTATAGAGTTAAAGGAAGGAGTGGAAGTAGAAAATATTATGTACTTACAATACATATTTGGAACCATTTCAAATTAATATTGATTTGTAAATCTGCCTGTTTTACACTGATACCGCTATTACATTACCTTATTCTTAGCGCACAGTGTCTTTAAATTTAGTTGTTTAGCTACATCAATCGTCATTAAATGAGTCAAGTTATAGCAGTATTAAATGGATGAACTCCTTGTAGTGATCTCTGTGTATCAATATACATGATCAATATATGCAATGCTAGTACAGGCAACTGAACACTAGATGTCTCACTATCAGGCCCTATATTAATAGTTTTCCCACTCTTTCTGATGACAGTGCGTATCAGGATCACAGAGAGAACAGACATAGGCAAGCTAGAGAGAGAAGACGTTATTAGTTATCAAAGCATTGTATTGTATAATTTAATTAGTTATCTCTATAATTGTTACTTTGTTTTACTAGTTGAGTATTAAGTAAAAGGAACGAACAATATTTATTTATCTTACTCAATAAATTAGTTTGTCTTTACAAGAAAACTACTGCTCATTTCAACATCTCGGCTGGTTCAAAAGAGTAATTTATGTATTACGCAAAATAATATCACACTCTTTTCAAAGCAATGGATTCGGGAATTAAGGAAAAATGTATTAAATGTTCATGCATTAATTTTAGGCAATAATTTGTATTATGTCCAATTTAAAAAGAAGATCTCATTGGGTGGAATTTAATGCCCTCTACCATGCTGAGTTTGGTGGCCGTTGTTTCTTGCCTGTGCAATGATTAAATCCATGACCCTCACCTTGCGATTCCCTCCCACTATCACTCACCTGTGCCTGGGTCCACGATGATCCGAGACTTCAGGTGGGTTTAGTACCTGCAGCAGCCACCACCTCCACGGTGGCTCTGCTGAGCAATGAAGAGCTTCCGATGTCTGAACGGCCGGCAGCTTTTGGTTGACAGGGCTTCCACTTCAAGGGGTTCTTTGTTCCTGGGTAATCATAAAATTTAGATTCTCATAGAATTTACAGTGCAGAAGGAGGCCATTCGGCCCATTGAGTCTGCACCGGCTCTTGGCAAGAGCACCCTACCCAAGGTCAACACCTCCACCTTATCCCCATAACCCAGTAACCCCACCCAACACTAAGGGCAATTTTGGACACGAAGGGCAATTTAGCGTGGCCAATCCACCTAACCTGCACATCTTTGGACTGTGGGAGGAAACCGGAGCACCCGGAGGAAACCCACCACACACGGGGAGGATGTGCAGACTCCGCACAGACAGTGACCCAGCGGGGAATCGAACCTGGGACCCTGGAGCTGTGAAGCAATTGTGCTATCCACAATGCTACCTGCCGCTGCCCAGTTAAGTGCCTGACAGGCATTAATGCAGCAGGCCTTCCCCATCGGAGGGAACACGGGCCTCTTATCAACTCCCAGGCATTAGGAGCGACAGCCATCACCTCCATTAAATACCCTACATATAAAGGAATAACCATGGAAAAATTTCAGATTTTACATTTTTTCTTAACTTGCTTTGCAAAAGTGTTATAAAACAGAATTCATTTTGTTACTTAAAAAAAACGTAGAAATTATCAAATGTACCGTGATTCAAGTTTAAATGTTGGTGCAAGATTAGATGATTTAAGAATTCTAAAACATTGTACGGCAGATGGAACAATCAAGGGGCTGATTTCCCCCACGGATCATACATTCTGCCGCCCTGCTGTATACATTTCATCATCTGGTTAGGTTAGTCATTACCTAATTCCAGATCACATTATGTCAGTGTAATTGTTGCTAATACATTACCGCTGATATAAACTGCCTATCAAGTTTAACACCTTTGTGTGTAAAACTGTCACAGTTTCTTAACATCAATTATCTATCAACTTAGAATGTAATTAATATTAAAACACAACAATTACACATCCTTTATAGCAGCATGGGAAAGGAGCTGGGTACCAGCGAATAGCATGAGGTGTGCATGGTGATTTACAATCATTTAACGAAGCCCATCATTCTTTTAAAACCACTGCAATCTATCGCAATAGTTATTGTGAAGTCATAGACAGAAAAGACACATAAGTGGGCAAACGACAGGCAGGCATTTATAATATTTCGATTTTTGGGTGTCATGTTAGTTCGAGAAAAGAGGAACATTACATAATTTACAGTGCAGAAGGCCCATCGAGTCTGCACTTGCTTTTGGAAAGAGCACCGTACTTAAGCTCACACCTCCACCCATCCCCGTAACCCAGCAACCTCACCTAACCAAAGGGCAATTTAGCACGGCCAATCCACCTAACCTACACATCTTTGGATTGTGGGAGGAAACCGGAGCAACCGGAGGAAACCCACACAGACACGGGGAGAACGTGCACATTCCGCACAGACAGTGACCCAAGCCAGGAATCGAACCTGGGACCTTGGAGCTGTGAAGCAACATGCTAACCACTGTGCTACCGTGTTGCCCTAAATGTCATTGCTGATTGTGGAAAGGTCACAGTTAGCATTAACTGGGAGCTATAATATGTCGCAGGACTCAAGCTATGTTGGGTGGAGTGAAGCAAAAAATGGCATTTTGGGCGGTTTTGGCATGGTGTTTCCAGCTGTTTTTCTGAGTGAGGTATGCACCCACACTTCGGGCAGGATTTAACGGTCTCATTGCACATGACTTAGTGATGCGCTGAGGCCATTGAACCTCGCGAAAGACCTTCCAAACCTTGCGAGACGTCGCAATCTGGATCTCATCCTCACTGGGCGGGATCCAGAACAGCATATTTAAATGAGCCATTATGCTAATTTAAAAACCTCTGCGCCCAATTCTCCTGGCGCTCGGGAACTAACGGCCTCCCGAATGTCACCTCGACCAGACACCGTTTAGTACTGGCCCACACAAACGTGGACCAGTCTATCGGCACCTGGAGGGGGTGACGCAGGCCATTGGGAGTGCCAGGGCGACAGTGCCAGGGTGGTGTAATGATATGTAGACAGACATGTAACAAAAGGGTTAATCACGACACCTAGCTGTAACACTACTACTAGAGGGCATTACAAAACCCAAATATAACTGAACTCCCAGAAGCTGTCGCTCTCTTTCCATGGAGGAGTTATTAGATAGCAGCAGTGTAGCAGAGTAAGATACAGCCTAGACACCACGTGTAGCTTAGATACAGACTGTACAGTTATTTATCCTTACTTTATTTCTAGAGTTAGTTCAGTGGAGTGTCAAACTCATTTATTAGTTTCATTGTTACGTAATAAATTCTTTCAGTTTACTCCGAGGATTCACGTGTTCTTCAACATCATCTACAGTTAATAATGACATACATTACTGAAACCCAGTAATATAACAGGTGGCAGTGCCATGGTGCCAGGCTGGCAGTGCAAAAATGCCCAGGTGTCAGCTGGAGTGCCAGGGTGCCACCCTGTCCCTGACCACCGAGGAGATCACCAATGGGAAACACCCTCCAGGTGCCAAGCCTGGCCCACATTTGTGTGGACCACAACTAAACGGTACCCTGGCAAGGGCAAGATCCAGATCACAACGTCTTGCGAGGTTCGATTGAATTCATGAGATGTCTCGAACGTCATGAATCTCGTGGAAGGCCTCTCGCAAGATTCAACGGCCTCGGCCCAACGCCAAGTTCAGTGCGACGAGGCCGTTAAATTGCGCCGGCCATTTTTCATGTCAATTGTATGTGTAAGATTACTTCCTACTTTTTAAAGATGTGTTTTCCAATAGGGTAAGAAATAGGAATGTAATTTGGGTTGTCAATAGTTTGTGAATTGATTTACACCAGTTTTTGATCAGCATCATATTAAGGTAAACGCAGTTAGAATCACAAGACAATGCTTCAGGCAACCACCAACAAACACAGGATTAATTTAATGAGACCTATAATTATTATGGATCAAAGTTAAGTACAAATAATCCAATGGATTTCTAGATTGAATATCATTCCAAATCATTCAGCATCAGGCATCTCATTTCACTTACATAAACAAAAAATAGGGACAAGAGTCGGCCATTCTGCCTTCAGTGCTGCTCTACCATTCAGTGAAATAAGATCACAGCTAATTGTCTATCTCAATTCTAACCTCCCATGCTATATACCTTGGCCTGAATTTTACATTCGGGGCATGCCTGAAGTAGGCACTGGCAGGAATGGATGTGAAATCCGCTTCCAGCTGAGATTGCGTTGTTAATGCAATGTTACAATTAATGGCCAATCAGCTCTGTGAAAGGCTGAGTATTGCTGAGGAGAGCTGGAGGATAGTGGGTGCCGAAGAAAGGGATGTGCGGGCAAGCACTTCCAATGTGCTCCCTCAGGGGGACGACTACTACGGTGCTGCTGACTTGTGAAAAATAAGTATCAGTGGAAAAACAATGTCACATGTACCCGGCAGCACAATCCTATGAGGACCTCAGTCCCCAGACAAATTTGTTCATTTTATTTGAGCCCTGACTTTCATCCTGCCCTGTATCGAGGTTGCAGTTAAAACGTAAAGGCCGCCTCGCCAATTAGCCTGCCAATCAAACATAAAGGCAGACGGGCATCGTAAAATCCCAGCCATTTGCTGTTTAATTAAATTAAATGGGCTTCTTTTTTTAAAATAAATTTAGAGTATCTCTGGCTTAGATACCCCTCTAAATTATAATTAAGTAATAAGTAATTATGTTTAATTAGTTTAACAATGCTTAATTTTTTTAAATTTAGTGTAGATTCCCAACCAGCCAATCAGGTCACAGCTTTACTGTGATGTCACTTCAGTTCTCCCCCCACCGCCCACACAATTTGAAAAGGGAATAAAAGTAAAAATGAATAAAAATCACTTACTTATCTTCCGAAGGTCTCATATGCTCTCTGGTTCTCTCCCTGCAGATTAAAAGTTACCGGCCAGAAGAAAGAGAGAGAACAAAACAGTTGGGAAAAAGCACCTTCTCCCACTCTGCACCGAATTACCTCACTGCACCAAATTACCAAGTTCCAAATTCCCACTCTGGATATGTCTCACTCCGGCTGTGTCTCCTTGACTTGCGCAAAGCTTACTGAGTGCGCTTTCTGTCTGTCTTTTATACAGACCTCAGCTAACCAGGGTGACTCACACTACTTAAGCTTCAAAGAGAAGAATACAATGTGCACCTTTGTGCCCCTAAACAGGTCTCAGAAACAGAGAATCCAGCCCAAGGGACCTAGTTTTTGCGCACGGGGCAGGTGGCTCGGGATGGGAAACTTCTCAACTTGGCAGGCCCGCCTCAGTGTAAAGTGGCCAGGTACACACAGTTTTTGGTGTGTGGTTGTATGGCGGGGCTGTGGGGAAATCTCAATGGCACACTTTCTGCCGGAATGTAAAATCACTCATAGAAACCTCCAGACGTTCGCTTTATTTTGCACATCTGTGGACTCTATACAATTTTTCCAATTTCAGTGGGGTAATGATGACGCAGCTGATAGTTCCACCATCATTCAAACCTCAAATTCGAGGATAATCTAATCACGATTTCATGTGTATCATAATGGCTATAAAGGCTGAGATGGTGAAGGAAGTTATTTCATTTCTTATTCTTCATAAGATTCGGCAGAAGACATTGAGCCGGATTCTCCATTCCTGAGACTAAGTGTTGACGCCGGCGCAGGATTCACGGAGTTCTACGCCAGCAAAGCTGGGTCCGCACCTGGACCAATTCAACAACCGTTAAGGGACTGGCACCGGCGCCACGTGGAACACAGTCAATTCCAATGAGAAACGGTGCTGGATTCGCCGGATTCGCGATTGACTCTCAGGAGGCTGACAAGCTGCAGCCGCATATACACACTTCCCTCCCCACACACACCATCCCAGCCAACAAGATGGCAGCAACACGAGCGGTTTTGAGATGCCGAAGTGGAGACCCTCCTGGAGACGTGTAGGAGAGGTGGGCGACCCTGTAGCCTGGGTGGGAAGGAGGCTGCCAGCCACTGCCGTTTGCCAAGCCTGGGTGCAGGTGGCAGAGGGCATCAGTGCTAGGGGCAAAACCGTGAGGACCAGTCAGCAGCCCCACCCCCCACTCACCTGGAGGGCAGCCGAACCCCACCCTGCACATACATAGATACAAACATAGAAGATAGGAGTAGGGGGAGACCTCTTGGCCCTTTGATCACGATCATAGCTGATCATCCAACTCAATAGCCTAATGCTGCCTTCTCCCCGTAAAGTTTGATCCTATTCTCCCCAAGTGCTATCTCTAGCCGCATCTTGAATATATTCAATGTTTTAGCATCAACTACTTCCTGTGGTAATGAATTCCACAGGCTCACCACTCTTTGTGTGAAGAAATGTCTCCTTATCTCTGTCTGAAATGTTTTACCCTGAATCCTCAGACTTGACCCCTGGTTCTAGACACACCTATCATCGGGAACGTCTTCCCTACATCTACCCTGTCCAGTCCTGTTAGAATTTTATAAACCTCTATGCGACCCCCCCTCATTCTTCTAAACTCCAGCGAGAAAAATCTAACTATTTTTAAAATAAATTTAGAGTACCCAATTAATTTTTTCCAATTAAGGGCCAATTTAGCGTGGCCAATCCACCTACCCTGCACATCTTTGGGTTGTGGGGGCGAAACCCACGCAAACACAGGGAGAATGTGCAAACTCCACAAAGACAGTGACCCAGAGCCAGGATCGAACCTGGGACCTCGGCACCGTGAGGCAGCAGTGCTAACCACTGCACACTGTGCTGCCCTGAACAATCCTAGCCTAGTCAATCTCTCCTCATATGACAGTCAAGCCCTCTCTGGAATCAGTCTGGTAAACCTTCGCTGCACTCCCTCGAGATCAACAACATCCTTCCTCAGAGAAGGAGAACAAAACTACACCCAATACTCCAGGTGTGGTCTCACCAAGGCCCTGTATAATTGCAGCAACACATCCCTGCTTCTATACTCGAAACCTCTCGCAAAGAAGGCCAACATACCATTAGCCTTCTTTACCGCCTGCTGCACCTGCATGCTTACCTTCAGCAACTGGTGCACAAGGACACCCAGGTCCCGCTGCGCACTCCCCACTCCCAATTTACAACCATTCAGGTAGTAATCTGCCTTCCTGTTTTTGCTTCCAAAGTGAATAATATCACACTTATCCAAATTATACTGCATCTCCCATTGATTCGCCCACTCGCCCAACCTGTCCAGATCATGCTGTAGGACCTCTGCACCTTCGTCACATTTCACTCTCCCAACCCAACTTGGTATCATCTGCAAACTTTGAGATGTTACATTTTGTTCCCTCGTCCAAATCATTAGTTCATTAATTAATGCACCACATGCTGGCACCCATACCGGCCGTTTGGCTGGGTGCCTTAGCCACTGAACTCACCAGCTACACACCCCCTGGGCTGCATGCATCATTGGACTGTCCAACACTGTGCGTTTTCTGTTTCGCCCCTATCGCCAAGAGAAGGCTGCCTACAAATGCAGAGAGAGGAAGAAGACTGGAGGGGGACCGCCAGATCTGCGGCCCTTCACCGCAGCAGAGCAGTGCAGAGGGCACTGGACGTAGTTGGAGGACCCGAAGAAAGGGCAGTCGCTTGGATGGAATTCGACAATGGGCGAGGAAGTGAGACCCGCTGAGTTGCGTTTCCCATGGCATGAGTGCCACCCACCCCACCACCACTCTCACTGCCACACAACCCCACACCCACCACCACCCCATTAACACCACCCCCACACCCATCACCATCCCCACACCCATCATCACCACCCTCCCCACAAACACCTTTCCCTCCACCCACCCCCACCGCTCCTACTCTCCACTGGCTCGCGATGCAATCATGTGTCTTGTCTTGTGTCTTGCAGGAGCTGCTGGTGATGGTGCGAGCCCTTCTGGTGCCCCCCGCCCCGACCCCAAACACAACCCCAGTATTCGACCAGAGAAGACGATGACACCGACATGGACGGGAGCCATCAGCCCCCAACCCATGGTACCCTGGAGCTCAAGTCCGGGGAAGACACCAACTTCCCGTCACAGCTGCCAACACCCTCAACCATCTCAGAGACACTCAACTCGATTGGGCACCTTAGTGAAGAGGCTCCTGGGACACTATCTGGTGCTCACCACACACATGTGGTGCATCAGGTGGAGGTAGAACCCGAAAGGGGTGGATGGTCGGAGGGCGGGTCTGCCCCAGGGATGAGCTGCCATCCAGTGGGTTTCTGGCTTCTGGAACGGATGGTCCCATTGATTCTAGAGCATAAATCGGAGAGCCAAGGACTGCATGAGGGGTTGTCGGCAAACATGCAGCACCTGCAAGCGCAGTTGGAGGAGTCCAACCCCGTGCAGGAGCCACTCAGACCGACACGGCATGGGTGGCATCCGCGGTGGAGGACTTGGATAAAAAGGTTTCGACCATGGGTCAACATTTCCAAGGCCTGGGCCGAGGCCCAGGACAGGGTTGCCCTACCACACACAGCCATGTACCAGAGCCACCTGCCTGGACATTGCAGCAGGACTCCAGAGCATGGCCCAATCACAGCAGGCCATAGCTGAGAGGGTTGGCAGCATTGCCCAGGCGTTGGCCGAGGTGACACAGATGCAGAGACAGGGTGGTGGTTCAATTCCAATATCCATTGTCTGCATGGTGCATACTCCCATGCCCAACTAGGTCCAATGGGTTACATGGTGGCACTGGTTGGCACTGTGGACCCTGTGATGCACGATCAATGACCACTAAAGCGAGGCTGTAGTCCAACTGAAGGATTTAATAAGCTAGATGTTTCCCCCAGCAGCTCAGGTACAGAAAGAAGGCTGCTGGGGCGGCACGGGCTCTTATACCCCGACTTGCAGGGTGGAGCTACCATACGGCTTGACCAATAGGAAGCATACAATATCTACCAATAGTGTTCCAACATTACCAGGTACCGTAATACCTCTACACAGACTACCACACCCTGCCCCCATTTGTTCCCCCTCCCCCTCCGGCCCCATCTCTGCACCTCTGGCCCGTCGGTGCCTGGCACTGTGGGGGCCTCTGGCTCTGGGACCTGTCCCTGCTGCTAGGGGTACCATCGGCTGGCACCACTCATGCCAGCTCTATGCTCTCTGGCACCCGTTCAGCACCCCCATGTCGAGGCTACTGTAAGCTTTGCCCCTGGGTGGGCTGTGTGATGCTCCACTGCTGGGTGGTGGCCAGTTGAGGGGCGGGATGGTATGGCGGAGGCTGGAATGCTGGGTGATGGGGTGGGGGGCACCTGTACGGCTGGTGACACTCTGTACGATCAGTGGGTATGGGAATGGTTGGTGGGATGTGCATCAAGATAACTGCCTTGCAAGCCGAGGCAATGGCGGTCCATACCTGGACACTCCAACCCCCTAGGGAGTCACCCCGGCCCCACAATCCATCCCATGGTCACCCCCTGTCTTGCAGCCCATGGTCGCGCCTCTCCGTGTCCTACCTCCTCACTTTCCTTCTTCAACCACGGCGCCTGCTTCCCGATTTTTAAAAGCACAAGTGAACCTTGCCATCGGGAATTCCCCCCAGTGGAGGCGGAGAATCACGGAGGCCCGGTGGAATACCAGGTCAGGTCTGCTAATGATATGCCAACGTCGTTTAGTGTACGTGCGGAGTGAAACACATTGACACCGGATAAGTGTGATTTTGTGTGAACCTGGCACTCGCCACGTTTTCGCCGACAAGATCGGTTCTCCACGCAATCGCGTTTTGCGATTCCAGCATCAGCCGACAGAGAATCTTGCCCGTTGTTCTCACCTAATTCAAGGCATTTCCAGTGAACTCCAATGAATGCTACCGGAGGCTGGTATGTGCAAAATGTCTGCAGATAATCAGCTCCTTCGTTACAAATACATTTGTTATCAGTAAAAATAACCATGTTAATTTTCTGCCCAATTGAAATTTGTATTTTGAATTTCCTAACTTTTTTAGCTGTTGATTATTAGTTGTTGCAAGAAATACATTTCTTGAACCTTTCAAAATTGTACTGGAAATTAAGCATCAATTTGCTCCGTTTGCATTTACTAAATGAGGCAGAAATTCTGGCCCAGATGTGACTAAAGGGATTTGCTGCTGATTGCTGGAATTTGGGACCAAACTCAGGATTCTGGTCTATTTTTTATCAGGGAGTTGGGCAGATCTTCCTCGCATTAGACTGTGCTGAGAATGTTGCAGCAAAATATCTCATATAGCCTCAGCAGAACTCTACAAGCTGGGAACTGGCATGAGTTCCACTGGAACTTTTTGAAACTTAAGAAGAAAAAGGTAATAGATTCTGAGTGAGATTGAATGGCTTGCTTTGGAGCCAAATATATCTCCGCTCTTCGGACTCCCGGAAGACCCAAGACTACTGTGCTTTTCCAGGATGGACAGGGGTAGGTGATGCTGAAAAACCCTGGCAGACTCTGTCGCTCTATTCCGACAATATGGAACCAGAACAGTAGTTAAAGCCTTGTGTCTACTTTCTCTCATGGAGCAACACCCTCGACATTTCAGTCCAAGTACCTTTCCTTATGAATCGTACTGACAAAGAATTGATTTACAGTTGTGTTTGATTATGTTACTTTGTGAATCAGCCATATCACATAGCATTCTTACCACTTGTTATTACACCTGTGTTATTTGATTGACTGCGTAACAGCCGTGTTGAACTTTGCTTGTGTGTAAGTCAACAAATAAAATAACTGCGTTTCCTCTGGTCTTGGTCTCTCAATGATTATTGTTTTGTTGGATAAAATCATTTGAAAATTAACCATATATTAAAGAAAAATCAACTCTAGTTAACCCCATTTCCTTTATCAAAAGAGAAAAAAATTCCACGGAACTGTTCAAGAATTAAATCCTAAACTAAATCCCCTGTGTGGTTTTCTGAATCGCGTAAACATGAATTCAATTCCTTCCATTGTATGTTTTTTGCCGTGGGAAGATCCTTTCTGGTCTTTCAGCCGTAGCAATCTTGTCCTGAGAGGAATCATGCCGGTGCTGTATTCTGTCCAAAACCTTATCTGACACAGTTGATAAAAAAAAAACGAGACGCCACAATATTCATGTCACAATCCTGTCAGGGACTGTTGACATTTAAAGGAGAAATTTGAATACCCAGAAATTAACCAAAAGATCCAAGCCACAGGATTTCATGGGCTGGATTCTCCGATCCCCGACACCAAAATCCCGTTCGGCGACAGGGCGGAGAATCCCCGATGACGCCAAAATCGAGGCCGGTGCCACTTTTGCGATGCTCCGCCCCCTGAAAAGCAGTGTACTCTGGGAGTATGGCGCATGCTGTATCCGCAGTCTCAGGCCTGCCCCGCGATGCTCTGTCCCCGACCGGCCGAGTTCCCGACGGCGTGGGACACGTGTGGTCTCACCCGTCGTGCACTCAGCGTGGTGGCTGCGGACTCAGTCCGGCGCCGCCACAGTCAGGGGAGGGCCGATCCGTGGGAAGGGAGGCTTCATTCAGGGCTGGAGGCACAATGGGGGGGCGGTCCGGGACATGCGAGCGGCCGAAGGAGGGGACTATTTTTGCGGTCCGTGTCTGCGGGCTGAGTCCGCCATGAAGCACGGCGTGGCCACGGACCCGGCAATGCCCCGGGCAGTATCGCCAGCTACAGCTGGGAGCTCTACGCTGCCTGGCTGCTAGCGCCCCCCACCCCCCAGAGCAGGGAATCGGTGGCCATTTTGCTGCAGGTTTCTTGCCGTATAACACCACCGTTTTCAATCAAGCGTGGGGACATAGTCTCCCAAATGGGGAATCCAGCCCCATGTTTTTAAATAAAACCCAACTTTATTGTATATCAAAAATAATTAAACAAAGTAAGCACAATTAAATTTACACTATTTCTGATAAAGATTTATCCCAAACAAAACTTAGTTCTACTTTCTATTTCCCCTTCTCCCGCCCTCAGGAGTTCCCCTATCTTGGAAATTCTTTAAGGACCAAACAGTGTAGCCGGAACTCTCCGTCTGTCCGTTCACGCCGCGGGATTTCCCATTGAAGCCACCCCATGACATGTGCTGCCAGTGGGGCCAGAGAATCCCGTTGTCAGTGACTAGCTGGAGAATTTTGGCCTTGGTTTCCAACCACCCACTGCTATGGGTTCAAATTGCAACCAAGCTGTTTATTTCCAGAACTCCAACTGCAAGAAGGTTAATTGCCTTTTATTTAGGTTTCTTCCTTTCACAGCTAAATAAATCTCCTAATTACTCTTCCCTTTTCTAACTTACTCTGATACTGAATGCCGCCTCCCAATCACAGGCTGCGTCATGGACGATAGATCTTGCAGTTCTCAAATTCAAGAATAGGTCTGGGTTATCTGTCAACTTCCAAAGAGCGACATCAACCCAAAGCTCAGACAGTCCTTTAGTAAAATCAGCCAGCCTTGCCTGCTAGCTATGCTCCAACTAAATCCACAGTGATAACTCACAACACAGAATCTCACTGAGATCCATCCGTCTTCATGGCAATGTGACACACATGCCTGTTCTCAGGTAGAAATGCAAATGAACTACCTTTTAATTCCAAAGCTTTCTTTATTTCTGGGAAACCACATGAATAACTCAAATCTTTTACTAGAATAACTTTAGATGTCTTGTCTCCAGTTCTTTAGTTCATAGAATCATAGAATTTACAGTACCGAAGAAGGCCATTCGGCCCATTGAGTTTGCACCGGCCTTTGGAAAGAGCATCTCATTAAGCCCAAATCTCCACCCTATCCCCGTAACTCAGTAACCCAACCTAACCTTTTTGGACACTCAGAACAATTTAGCGTGGCCAATCCACCTAATCCACCTAATATGCTCATCTTTGGACTTTGGACTAGTTTTTGGACCTGCTGCCATTTCATGATTCCCACGCTTTTACTCTGTTGTTCAGGGTGTGGCCAAAATTGGCATGGGCAGGAGTGGGCGTGAAACGCTCTGCCATCCGAAAACATGTTGTTCACACGATATTATACTGCCAGGCCAATTAACAGCCTACCAGCATGAAACACGTGCTGTGAAAGTTTGGGAGGAAGTTTTGTTTTGAGAAAAGGGAGGGTGCGCCCTGGAGCTAACAATGTGATCTCTCAAGCACAGAGCCGCTGCATAGACACTGAAAGAAGCAGTTAGAAATAGCACTTAAGGCAAAGGGGATCAAAGGATATGGGGGGAAAGCGTGATTAGGCTATTGAGCTGGATGAGCAGCCATGATCAAAATTAATGGTGGAGCTGGCTCGAAGGGCAAAATGGCCACCTCCTGCTCCTAACTTCTATGTAACTATCTGAGGGAGCTGCTGACTTGCAAAAAATAAATGTCAGTGGAGCAGCCATGCCATGAGTTTCTTGGCAGCACAATTATACACAGACTCCAGTCCTCTTACACATTTGTCAATTTTATTTGAGCCCTGACTTTCGGCATGGTGACACACTGGATAGCGCTACTGCATCGCACCTCCAGGGACCGGGGTGTAATTCTAGCCTCGGGTGACTGCACTTTCTCCCTGTATCTGCGTGGGTTTTCTCCGGGTGCTCCGGTTTCCTCCCACAGTCCAAAGCTGTGCAGGTTAGATGGATTGGCCATGCTACATTGCCCCTTAATGTCCAAAAGGTTAGGTGGGGTTACTGGGGTTAGGGTGGAAGTTGGGCTTAAGTAGGGTTTAAGCAGGGTGCTCTTTCCAAGGGCCGGTGCAGATCCGATAGGCCGAATGGCCTCTTTCTGTACTATAAGTTCCATGATTTTATGATTCATCCCATCTTAGATCGAGGTTGCAGCTTCAATGTAAAGGCCATCTTACCAATCTTTCCGCTCGCCAACCATGTAAAATCATGAGCAATGTAAAATCCCAGTCAATTGCTGTTTAATTAATTCAAATTGGCTTCTCATTTGTAGGTGAGCACGCTTCTGACTAGTGCCCATCGACTGAAATATCGCGCAAGAGCACGATGATGTCAGGGCACACAACCAACATCTTCTCATGCAATTCTTCGTGCATCCAGGACGGGCGCGCACCCACCCAAGGAACATAAATTTATGGCCATGGTATAGAGTCCCGCTTAATATGTTCTACTTCAACCACTCGCTCCTCATCTTGAATTCTGTAATTTCTCTCCCCTGCAGTAGTACAGTGAGAATAAGCACTGATAACACAGAAGAGAAGTAACTGCATGAAGAGGGAGGAGGATGAAGGGGAGAAGCACTTTTAGCAGGGCGCCATAACCACCCAGGGTGTTCAGGGAGTAATTTGCCTCTCTCAACCCCAATCAGGAACAGTGGGATGAATTTTCAGGGCTCTCTATGTTGTAATCTGTACTGTGGCCATCGTACAGGTGCACACAGAACATCTGGTTCTTTGACTAGTAAGATAGTTTTATTAATGAGATCAACACTTGAAAAGTTAACTAATGAACTGTGATACAAACGGTAATCAAATAAATGAATTCAGTGAATTCTCCTGGAGCTACTTGTCGTGCGACTGTCCTCTTATACGACTTACTACCAACTGGCAGATATCTCGAGTAACATGGTACATCTCTATCACCACCAGCTGGTTGGAGGTCATATCAATAACAATATACATTAATGGGCAACTATGTACAAAACCGCACAGGCATAGTCCCCCTTCCTTTGGAATGTAACTGTGCTTTACAAAAGATGATATTGTTGTGGGTCAGGGTTTAGAGAATCCCAAAGTGTATCATGGAGTTCACCTGACCCACAACTTTTAATAGATTGTGGTATGGGAAGCACACGGCTCACTCTACAGGTGTGGTACAGCAGAAATGGACGAGTATTTTTTAAAACAAAACAATGCTTATTCTATGAACTCAAGTTAACCTTTTTAAAACAAACAGTGAATATCTTAGCAACCAGTGAATAAAATACACCCCCCGAAGACTACAACACCAAGTAATCTGTAAATCGTCCTTTTAACATCCAATAAACCTTCAAACAGGAGCACATTAGATTTATATTCAATACCAAGACCTTTTTACAATTTTGAGTTCACCCAAATGATCCATAGATAGTCTTTTGATGGCACAGATCAACAGCAGTGCAGCTCACTTTTAACTTCAGATTCAGCTCACTGAAAAACACACATACCCAAGCTTTCTCAAACTGAAACTAAAAAAGCAGAAGTGGAGCTCAGCTCCACCCACACTCTGACATCACTCCAGTAACATGAGCAGTTCCATTTCTTAAAGGTATAGTTCTTAAACACCCATTTCTTAAAAGGTACTCTCACATGCAATATGCTTGCTAATTTTGTGCACAGTTTATTACACTTTCAAAATGATAGCGTCCCGTATGTCTTTTGAACCTTTACCAGATCCTCGATCTTGCTTCAACTTTCGGAAGACCGGTTTTCTGGCTGATCTTTTTTGCGTCACTACCTTTTTCAACCTTTTGACGCGATGCTCCCTGAAGACCAGTTTTCTGGCTAGTCTTTTTTGCGTCACCAACTTTTTCAACCTTTTGATGCGATGCTTCCTATTCCGTCTCAGTGTGTATTCTTGCACATCAGCCATATTGCTGATCCTTGTGTTTTCACTGTTGCAGGTGCTATCCGTTCGACCAACTGTGTCCTCAACTCTTTTTCTCTTCTCCTTCCTTCTCATTTGAATGATCCACTGTTTGCGTCTCCTGTTCTTTTAGGCTCTAGTGGCATCCTTCTTGCTGCTGGACTCTGCCATGGGATTAGCTGGTTCCGGATCCCTTGTTACAATGGCTGCTTCTGGATCTTTTGCTGTGAAAGCTGACTCTGGCTCTTCTGCCACAATAGCTGATTCTGGGGCCTTTGCTGGGTTGAGGAGTTTGGGTTGATCCATGGTGCTTGGGCTCGAACACTGTGCTGAACGCATCTCAACAGGTGAGGTATCTACTCTCGGCATACTTTTGGATTCTTTCGCAATTGCAGGAAAGGTTGCGAGTACAGGAATAATCTGCACACCTTCCCATTCCGGTGTCTTAGCTGGATCAATGTCCTCAACATCAAGCGTTGTTTCTGCACTTTGCGTTTTAGCCTCAATTAGCGGCTCATCCTCATCTAATATGATGATATATTCTTTGTCTTTTGTTGGAGAACTGATTAGTGTCTCATTCTCATCTGATATAACAATACATGCTTTGCCTTTCATTGGAGAAGTGGGCAAAGGTGTAAGCATTTGGTCTTTCTGCAAGTCTCTTGGTGGCGTGGTCTCAAGCATTGGGGAATCCGCTGCAGGAACCATTCCATGGGCACAGGATGATTCATCGTACTTCTCTGGAGCCAATTTCTCCAGAATGGGGATTATTACTTCAGTTAAGTTGGCTGTTTGTAGTTGATCTGTTCTCAGCTGATGTATCTGCTGCTGCAATCTCACTTTCAACCTCTGCACAAGCCATCCAAGAGCTTTCACACTTATCGTTGTCCTGAGCGGATTGGGTGCCATTTGCGATCACCTCATCACTGCCGTCAAACCAACTGAATAGTGTTTCATAGCCGTCCTCTTCTGGCTCATCATCTGAGTCTTCACTTTCCTCATCGTAATCATGGACATCGTAATTATCATCGTCGTAATCATCATCATCTGCAATGGCTTCTCCTGTAAAGTATGACATTGCTCGTGGAATTATGTGTTCACGCAAGAAGTGACCAATTTCAAAGTCAGCAGCGAGTCTTGCTGCAGAATCTTCATCCAACTCTTTATGCTCTGGAACATCAGGAGGATGAAGAAATTGAAGAAAGAGTCATTGGGTATAGTTTTCGTCACTGTTCTCCCAGTGCCCCGACCCTTATGCTTCTGCTTGATTTGAATGGTTTTCCGTGTGACGTTTTTTCCTTTTTTCTGGCACCCTGTGTATCCGAGATTTCTTGTTCATCAAAGAAGAGAAAGGTTGTGATTCCATCTGGTATGCTTTTGTGAGTACCTCATTTACAAACTACTCATTTGGCTCAAACTTGAATGCCAGAGTGCTGCTCGCTGGCTGTCCCAGATCTGAAAATGTTATGTTTATATCTTGTAGATGTTTCAGGATAAGCTCATCATGCTCCTGCATCATGTCACTGAGCACATCCACATTTTTGAAGACTGCTCACCAGAATTCAAGAATTCCCTTTGGCTCTTCCATCTCTTCATCTGGTTTGTCGTCCTCCACTTTAACTTTTGCTTGTATCTCACCAGATAACTGTGCCATTATATCTCTTTGCCAGTCACAATGCTCCTCTGTCGCAGCACTGTCTGGAATGTACAGCCACTCAACTAGGTTCAGGCCCTCACGCATGTCCGCTCCTATAATGGACTCACGTTCCATGCCATGATGTGACTTCTGTTGTGTACATGCTTCGAGTTCACATGCTCCCAGCATCGTTATCTCATTCCCATTGTAGTCTTTCAATAGTCTTGTTTGATTGATGACTCTCAGTTTAACTCGCAGCCCATTCAAATCAGACAAGCTGAGAAGGTTGGCCCTCGCTCCTGTGTCGAGCTTGCATTTGTACAATGTGGCATTCAGCATCACTGGAATTGTCTATCTGCCTTCACTGGTATCAGCATCACCAGCATGATTGCCACAATTGATCAGTAAAACTTCTTCACTCTTCATATTCGGACACATCGTGAACTTCGTCGAAATCAGGTCAATGAAAAACATGTCTTCAATGGCATTGACTGATCCTGTTTGGTCCACCGTTCGACGTGAAAAGCATTGCTTTGCAAAGTGATTTGTTCTGCCACACTTGGACATACCTTCCCAAATGCTGGACATTGCCGGGGTCCATGTCGATTACTACATCGCAGGCATAAAATGGCAGATCCGGTCGGCTGCTTAAAATGGCTATCTGCACTGAGACCATGTTTCTTATTCAACTGCGTCACAGTTATGATGGCACTGGCGTCTTCTTCCAGATTGGCACCAAAGTGTCTCAGATTGATTGTACTAATCTGCTGTGCAGCTAGCTCGCTGGAATGACAAATCTTGATAGTATTTTCTACTAGCCCTTCACCGTACCTTGTCAATTGATATCCCGAACACTATCTGATTGTGGATCATCAACGATTTTAAAGTACTAAAATTGCACGACTGCGCCTTCATTCCCAAGTCAGTTAAAAAACAAAACAAAGATTTGCCGGCCTTCTGGGTACATGTACGGAAAATGTAATGTCCAAACGTTTAAGTTTTCTTCGGAGAGCAATGCCGATCAAAGTACTTTATTACTTCATCATGGCTCTTGCTCTCCTCTTTGCTGTCGAACGCGAAGATATTTTAAATATCTATTGCTTGAGGACCTGATATTATGAGTAGCAATGCAATGCACCTCTCATCAGGCTGTGCCTGCAGGCCAAGGACTGCAACATAGAGTGTGAATTGCTGTGAAAAAACATGCCAATTCTCATCAACATTACCGGTGCCTTGAAGCTGGTGAGGTACCTTCAAACCTTCCATCTCTAACTCCACAGTCTTTCTGTGCGTTGAGTTCCAGTTACCCGTAGTTTACCAGGTAGGCGGAAGAATTTTCTTCTTTTTTCAGCCTGTCTCCTCCACTGTTATCTTCAATTTTTCGACACTCTTGGTACCATGTTATGTTCTGTGTTGTGGCTGTACTACAGATGCACACAGAATATCTAGTTCTTTGACTGGTGAGATAGTTTTATGAACAAGATGAACACAGGGAAAGATAACTACCGAACTATGATACAAACGGTAAGGAAATAAATTAATTCACTGAATTCTCCTGGAGCTACTTGTAGTGTGACTGTCCTCTTGTATGACTTACAACTACTCAAATGAGTTGATGGGGCAAATCATCGTGAATGACTATGATTTAGTGGCTATTACTGAAACATGGTTAAAGGATGGTCACGACTGGGAGTTAAATATCTAAGGGTATCAAATTATTCAGAAGGATAGAGTGGATGGTAAGGGAGGTGGTGTAGCTCTGTTATTTAAGGATGACATCCGGGCAATAGTAAGGGATGACATCGTTGCTATGGAGGATAAGGTTGAATCCATTTGGGTGGAAATCCGGAATAGTAAGGCGAAAAAGTCACTGATAGGAGTAATCTATAGGCCACCAAATAGTAACATTATGGTGGGGCAGGCAATAAACAAAGAAATAACTGATGCATGTAGAAATGGTACAGCAGTTATCATGGGGGATTGTAATCTACATGTCGATTGGTTTAACCAGGTCGGTCAAGGCAGTCTTGAGGAGGAGTTTATAGAATGTGTCCACAATAGTTTCCTAGAACAGTATGTAATGGAACCTACGAGGGAACAAGCGGCCCAAGATCTGGTCCTGTGTAATGAGACAGGATTGATTCATGATCTCATAGTTAGGGATCCTCTTGGAAGGAGCGATCACAATATGGTGGAATTTAAAACACAGATGGAGGGTGAGAAGGTAAAATCAAATACTAGTGTTTTGTGCTTAAACAAAGGAGATTACAATGGGATGAGAGAAGAACTAGCTAAGGTACACTGGGAGCAAAGACTTTATAGTGAAACAGTTGAGGAACAGTGGAGAACCTTCCAAGCAATTTTTCACAGTGCTCAGCAAAGGCTTATGCCAACAAAAAGGAAGGACGGTAGAAAGATGGAAAATCGACCGTGGATATCTGAGGAAATAAGGGAGAGTATCAAATTGAAGGAAAAAGCATACAAAGTAGCAAAGATTAGTGGGAGACTGGAGGACTGGGAAATCTTTAGGGGGGCAACAGAAAGCTACTAAACAAGCTATAAAGAAGAGTAAGATAGATTATGAGAGTAAACTTGCTCAGAATATAAAAACAGATAGTAAAAGTTTCTACAAATATATAAAACAAAAAAGTGCGGCTAAGGTAAATATTGGTCCTTGAGAGGATGAGAAGGGAGAGTTAATAATGGGAGATGAGGAAATGGCTGAGGAACTGAACAGGTTTTTTGGGTCGGTCTTCATATTGGAAGACACAAATAACATGCCAGTGACTAATGGAAATGAGGCTATGACAGGTGAGGACCTTGAGAGGATTGTTATCACTAAGGAGGTAGTGATGGGCAAGCTAATGGGGCTAACGGTAGACAAGTCTCCTGGCCCTGATGGAATGCATCCCAGAGTGCTAAAAGAAATGGCTAGGGAAATTGCAAATGCACTAGTGATAATTTATCAAAATTCGCTAGACTCTGGGTGGTCCCAGCAGATTGCAAATTAGCAAACGTGACACCACTGTTTAAAAAAGGAGGTAGGCAGAAAGCGGGTAATTATAGGCCAGTGAGCTTAACTTCAGTAGTAGGGAAGATGCTGGAATCTATCATCAAGGAAGCAATAGCGAGGCACCTGGATGGAAATTGTCCCATTGGGCAGACGCAGCATGGGTTCATAAAGGGCAGGTCGTGCCTAACTAATTTAGTGGAATTTTTTGAGGACATTACCAGTGCGGTAGATAACGGGGAGCCAATGGATGTGGTATATCTGGATTTCCAGAAAGCCTTTGACAAGGTGCCACACAAAAGGTTGCTGCATAAGATAAAGATGCATGTCATTGAGGGGAAAGCAGTAGCATGGATAGAGGATTGGTTAATTAATAGAAAGCAAAGAGTAGGGATTAATGGGTGTTTCTCTGGTTGGCAATCAGTAGCTAGTGGTGTCCCTCAGGGATCAGTGTTGGGCCCACAACTGTTCACAATTTACATAGATGATTTGGAGTTGGGGACCAAGGGCAATGTGTCCAAGTTTGCAGACGACACTGAGATGAGTGGTAAAGCAAACAGTGCAGAGGATACTGGAAGTCTGCAGAGGGGTTTGGTTAGGCTAAGTGAATGGGCTAGGGTCTGGCAGATGGAATACAATGTTGACAAATGTGAGGTTATCCATTTTGGTAGGAATAACAGCGAAAGGGATTATTATTTAAATGAAAAAATATTAAAATATGCTGCTGTGCAGAGAGACCTGGGTGTACTAGTGCATGAGTCGCAAAACGTTGGTTCACAGGTGCAACAGGTGATTAAGAAGGCAAAAGGAATGTTGTCCTTCATTGCTAGAGGGATGGAGTTTAAGACTAGGGAGGTTATGCTGCAATTGTATAAGGTGTTAGTGAGGCCACACCTGGAGTATTATGTTCAGTTTTGGGCTCCTTACTTGAGAAAGGACGTACTGGCACTGGAGAATGTGCAGAGGAGATTCACTAGGTTAACCCCAGAGCTGAAAGGGTTGGATTACGAGGAGAGGTTGAGTAGACTGGGACTGTACTCGTTGGAATTTAGAAGGATGAGGGGGGATCTTATAGAAACATATAAAATTATGAAGGGAATAGATAGGATAGATGCGGGCAGGTTGTTTCCACTGGCGGCTGAAAGCAGAACTAGGGGACCTAGCCTCAAAATAAGGGGAAGTAGTTTTAGGACTGAGTTTAGGAGGAACTTCTTCACCCAAAGGGTTGTGAATCTATGGAATTCTTGAGTCATATGGTAGATCTCTATCGCCACCAGCTGGTTGGAGGTTGCATCAGTAACTACATACATTGGGGCTGGTTTAGCACAGGGCTAAAGAGCTGGCTTTTAAAGCAGACCAAGACAGGCCAGCAGCATGATACAATTCCCGTACCAGCCTCCCCGAACAGGTGCCGGAATATGGCGTCTAGGGGCTTTTCACAGGAACTTCATTTGAAGCCTACTTGTGACAATAAGCGATTTTCATTTCATTTCATTTTCATACATTGATGGAGAACTATGTATAAAACTGTGCGCAGGCATATCACCACACTCTGAAGATGGGAATGGAGGCAGGGGCCTGGCACTGCTTCAATTTCATGACACCCATTCCTGTATCTGCAATATTAGTAGCTGGATGGGGAAGGTACAGGACAGAAATCTCACTCTCTGTCTAATCCTGGCCAATTGAAATAGTTTTTAAACTCATAAAGAGCTTGTAAAGCGTTGAAGTTATGAGGTGAGTAAAAAGTGGGGAGCCAGTCCGAAGTCCAAATTATTAATGCAAATTGTGAATAGAAGTGATCCCAGCACTGATCCATGTGCAATAGCAATTTTGCACCTTCTGTCACTTTGCATAATTACCCTTTATTCGTACCCTCTGTTTTCTGTCCTTTAGCCAACTAGCAACCCATTCTGCCAATTGACCTGACTCCACATTATCTGACCTTAATTATTTGTCGACCATGGGGCAACTTATCAAAGTTCTCTTGAACATTCAGCTAATTTACATCTACTACCATATCATTGTGTTATGGGCCACGGTTTAGAGAACCCCAAAGTGTATCATGGAGTTCACCTGACCCACAACTTTTAATAGATTGTGGTATGGGGAGCCCACGGCCCACTCTACAGGTGTGATACAGCAGAAATGGAAAAGTATTGTTTAAAGCAAAACAATGTTTATTCTTTGAACTCAAGTTAACCTTTTTAAAACATATAGCGAACATCCTAGCAACCACTAATTCAAATACAACCCCCAAAGAATACAACTCTAAGTAATCCTTTAAGATTTCCTTTTAACATCCATAAGACTTAAAACACCATTTACCAGAAGCAGATTAGGTTAACATTCACTACTGAGAACATTTATAATTTTGAATTCACCAAATGATCAAGAGATAGTCTTTTATGGCAGAGAGATCAACAGTACACCTGTTCTGTCTGGCTCCAGCTCCAACACTGAAAACAAAACTAAAACACACCCTGCAGCAAACAGCCTAAAACGAAAGTAAAAAGCTGACAGACAGCCCTGCACCACCCACTCTCTGACATCACTGCAGTAGTAAACACCCATTTCTTAAAGGTACTCTAACTACAGATATTTATATACACATCCATTTATAAACACCATTTCTTAAAGGTACTCTCACATGACATCTCACCCCAAGACAAAAAAATAAACCATCAACTTCAAGATGGTTTCATTTTTCACCTTTTCACTATCCGTTAAGAAATGCACGCAGAAAATACACTTTTTTGTTTAAAAAAACCTACACGCAAACAGGTGCAATAATATAGTCCATTTTTGTTCTTCTTCCTCCAACTGAAATCCTTCCTGATTGACAGTCTCTTTGAACAAGAAGGTCTCTGTATGATCCGTCCCATTTATCTACGCCTCGGCATTTCTCCTTAAAGTCAGATACTTTAGTTCAATCTGATCGCAGAGTCCCTTGTAATTCTCCAACACAGGAGCATTGGTTATCACAGCTTTCATGTCGTCAAATACCTGTTAAAAGTCCGCTGTCCACTGAAATTTACGATGTTTCTTCAGCAAGTCCATCAGTGGAGCAATCACGCAACAAAAACTTTGCACAAATGTTCGATCAAATCCACTCATGCCAAGAAATCGCATTATTCCCTTCAACTTGAGGGTATCGGACACTCCTCAAGGTAAGTGACTTGGGCTTTTCCAAATTCACTTTTGCCTAGGTTTATCACAAAACCTGCCTCCTGAAGTCGTTCGAATAACTCCAGCAGATGTTTTAAATGTTCTTTCTATGTATGACTGAAAATTACCAGACTGTCGATGTATGCCGCACAATTGGGTAATCCTGAAACAACTTTGTTAGTTAACCGCTGAAATGTGGCTGGCGCATTTTTTATGCCAAATGGCATAACTTTGAGTTGGTATATACCATCTCGAATCACAAAAGCTGAAATCTCCTTCACCCTTTCGGATAAAGGTACCTGCCATTAACCTTTAAGTAAATCCAGTTTGGAAAGAAAAGCTGATTGTCCCACTTTCTCAATGCAATCCTCCAAATGTGGGATAGGATAAGAGTCCGTTCTTGTAACTGCATTAACCTTTCTATAGTCCACACACAACCTTTGGGTACCGTCTGGTTTTGGTAACACCACTATGGGTGAGCTCCATCGGCTGCTACCCACTTCAATTATGCCATTTTTAAGCATACTCTCAAATGCTTTGTTAACCTGTGCCAATTTTAAAGGGTTAAGTCTATTTGGATGTTGTTTGATTGGAAGAACCTTTCCCACATCTATATCATGTGTAGTCATTTTAGTACTTCCCAATTTATCTCCACAAACTTGCCCATGTGATATCAATAACTCTTTCAGGTCAGTTAATTTTCCCCTGGAAGCTAACTCAACAATTTATCCCAATTTTTAAGAACATCCTCATTTTCCAATTTAATTTGAGCTATGTCAAATTCCATCACTTTGAGTTAGAATCATTAAAACCTCCTCCTTTTTCTCTCCTTTCCTTTCAAAGTACCTTTTAAGCATATTCACATGACACACTCAGTGAGACTTCCTTCTGTCTGGTGTTTTTACCACATAATTCACCTCACTTAATTCCCTTTCAATCTGATAACATCCACAAAACCTTTTCAAGGTTCACCTACCACTGGTGACAATACTAAAACTTTCTCGCCACAGGCAAAAGTACGAACTTTGGATTTCTTGTCCACTACCCGTTTCATCACATTTTGTGCAACTTTCAAATGTTGTCTCGCCAATTCACCTGCTCTATTTAATCGTTCCCTAAAATTTGACACAGAACCCAATAATGTCATTTCCGATTTCTCACTCACCAATTTTTCCTTAATCAATTTAAGTGGTCCTCTTACCTCATGACCAAAAATTAGTTCAAAAGGACTAAATTTGGTTGACTCATTAGGTGCATCCCTAATTGCAAACAGTACGAATGTAATTCCTGTTTCCCAATCCTCTCGATAATCTTGACAATAAGCCCTCAACAATGTCTTTCATGTCTGATGCCACCTTTCTAACGCTCCCTGCGATTCTGGATGGTACGCAGTTGATTTAAATTGTTTTATTCCGAAGCTATCCATAACTTCTTTGAATAACCTTGAGGTAAAATTTGATCCTTGATCCAAATGTATTTCTGTGGGTAGTCCATATCTAGCAAAATAATTTAAGTAACTGCTCAACAATCTTTTTAGCTGTAATATTACGTACTAGAATGGCCTCTAGAAACTTGGTAGACACATCCATTATAGTCAAAAGATATCGATTCCCACTTTTTGTTTTAGGAAGCGTTCCTACACAATCAATTAGGACCCTTGTAAAAGGCTCCTCAAATGCTGGAATGGATATTAAGGGCGCTGGCTTTATCACTGCTTGAGGTTTCCCTATCACTTGCCATGTGTGACATGATTAACAAAATTTAACTACATCTTTATGTAGCCCAGGTAATAGAAATGTTTTTGTATTTTAGCTTGAGTTTTCCTTATTCCCAAATTACCTCCCACTGGTACCTCATGTGCAACTCGCAACACCTCCTTCCTATTCCCTACCGGCAATACTACTTGATGAACTTCTGCCCACTTTTCATCCGCCTGCAAATGTAAAGGTCTCCATTTTCTCATCAAGAGATCACTTTTACGGTAATAACACTCTGGTATACGCTCAGATTCCTCTTCCGTATATGCTTTCTGATACATCCATTTTATTTCTATATCTTTCTGTTGTAATTCCACCAATTTGCCTGAACTAAAAATATCCGCCTCATCCTCCACCTGTTCTTGTTCTTTGATCAAAAATCGTTTCTGATAATTGCACTTCAACTTCATCCTCACTCTTGATTTCTCCTCTTGTCTTAACCTGTGACTTTGCAACCTTGTTACTACACAATCCAAAAAAATCCCAGGATATTCGTCCTTCAGCACTTCAGTTGTCTGATTTCCCACTGGCTTATCAACCACTGTAGGCATCACTCCCTCCTGCGATATATCATTACACAAGATAAACTGTATTCCTAAATAGGATAGCTTCCCTATTACTCCTACTACCACTTCACCACTCTTCACTGGACTTTCCAACCTTACCTTATATAATTGAACACAACTCCTCTCACCCTGAATTCCACATATGACCACATTATCTGGCAACATTCTTCCCAAACTACATAACTCCTCATCTCTTACCATTAAAGATTGACTAGCGCCCGTATCTCTTAAAATTGTGACTTCTTTACCTGCTCCTCCTGATACACATAAGTAAACTTTACCCACACAAGTAAATTCTTTAAAGAGATCTGGCATCTTCTCATCAATCACCTCTTGATCAGGCTGTCCAATCTTTTGCACCTCCTTTGCTTCACTTGGGCTTTCCTTTACTACTTTAACAAACCCCACTGTCTTATCCTGTTTTACCACATCAGCCTTCCCAGTGCTTTTCTTCAACCACCAATACTGTGACTTTACATGGCCTAGTTTATTACAGTGAAAATATTTGAAAGTTTTCATGCCTCTTCCACCCTCCTGGATTTCATTTTTAATCTAAGGTACACTCTCCTTATTATCTCCCATCAGATCACCTTTGCTTTTACCACTTGAGTATTTCTCATGTCCCCAGTTTCTATCCCTCACAGGCTGAAACTGATGACGGAAACCAAGCTTTGATTTAAGAACTAATTCATAATCATCTGCCATTTCTGCTGCTAACCTCACAGTTTTAACCCTCTGCTCGTCCACATAAGTTCTCACTACATCCGGAATTCAATTTTTAAACTCCTCCAAAAGTATAATCCCTCTGAGAGCTTCATACGTTTGGTCTATTTTCAAAGCCCTTATCCACCTATCAAAATTACTTTGTTTGAGCCTTTCAAACGCCATGTATGCTTGACCAAATACTTTCCTTAAATTTCGAAACCTTTGTCTGTAGGCTTCAGGCACTAGTTCATGTGCACCTAAGATGGATTTTTCACCTCCTCATACATCCCAGATACCTCCTCCGATAGTGATGCAAACACTTCGCTAGCCCTACCTATCAGCTTTGTTTGAATCAGTAATACCCACATTCCTGTGGCTATTTCATTTGTTTAGCTACCTTCTCAAATGAAATGAAAAAGGCTTCCACTTCCTTCTCGTCAAACCTTGGCAATGCTTGGACATATTTAAATAGATTCCCACCAAGCCTTCGACCTTGACGCTCTTTCTCACTATACTCATCACTATCATCCAACTGTACATTTCCCTTTACGTCTGCCAATTTTAACTGACTGTCATGTTTCATGGCTATTTTCTGAAGTTCAAACTCTCTCTCTTTATCTTTTCCTCTGATCTGTATCTCCCTTTCTCTTTCTTTTTGTTCTGCTAGGGCTATTCTTTCTTTTCTCCTTTCTTCTCTCTCCCTTTCTTTTTCCTCTCTCTCTTTCGTATTCAAGCTGCTTTAATTCTTTCTCATGTTCCATTTGTTGAATTTGTAACTGAATTTTTGCCATTTCCAATGAGTCAAAATGTATCTCAGGCAACTTTAAATGATTAGCCACCGCCATAATTATCTCATCTTTTCGCATTTTGTCAGGTAATGTTAACTGGAATGTTTTGCCAAATCTAACAGTCTGTTTTTAGTCTCTGTCCGTAAGGTACTGCGTGTGACCATCTCCACCCCCAAAAACCTCAGAGCCTCTGAAAGAGCCATTGTCCACAAAACACTCCCTACTTAAACTAAAATACCACACCTGAAAAGCAACCACAATATGCTCAGCCCTCACTGTCTTTAAGTTCACTAAACCAATCCAATAGATAGAATTTAATCCTGGATGAGCCCCCAATTTGTTATGGGCCAGGGTTTAGAGAACTCCAAAGTGTATCATGGAGTTCACCTGACCCACAACTTTTAATAGATTGTGGTATGGGGAGCACACAACCCACTCTGCAGGTGTGGGACAGCAGAAATGGAAAAGTATTGTTTAAAGCAAAACAATGTTTATTATATGAACTCAAGTTAACTTTTTACAACATATAGTGAACATCTTAGCAACCATTAATTCAAATACAACCCCCAAAGAATACAACACTAAGTAATCCTTTAAGCTTTCCTTTTCACAACCAAAGGACTTAAAACACCTTTTACCAGAAGCACATTAGGTTTACTTTCATTACTGAGAACACTTATAATTCTGAATTCACCAAATGATCAAGAGATAGTATTTTATGGCAGAGAGATCAACAGTACACCTGCTCTGTCTGGCTAAAGCTCCAACACTGAAAACTAAACTAAAACACACCCTGCAGCAAACAGCCTAAAACAAAAGTAAAAAGCTGACAGATAGCCCAGCTCCACCCACTCTCTGACATCACTGCATTAGTTAACACCCATTTCTTAAAGGTAATCTCACTACAGATATTTATATACACACCCATTTATAAATACCCATTTCTTAAAGGTACTCTCACATGACAATTGTCTACTCTCCCTGTTCCCACTGAAAAGATTCAATATAGTCGGTCATACTCCTGCAACTTTCCAAATTGTCAGGTAGATGCCATATTGCCATCAAGGCAAGTGACCAGCCAGCGTGAACCATAACAGGAAGGACTTGTTCCTTCAACATTCAATGGTCTCTGACAACAACAAGCGCTTACTCCATTTATGAGCTTGCTTTTCTGTCAGTCCTGGGGTAGGATTTGAACCCAGAGTCATTGGCCCAAAGGCAAGGATATTACCCGCTACACCACAAGACCTCCCATCTTGGCATATATATATATAGTCAGGACAAATTCCATAATGGTGGAACACAACACTCTGTGTCTGTGGTATTTTTCCTGCTCAAAAACATCAATCTTTTATATCTTCTCATAACGCGATAGGAAGTTATAGCGTTAACTTTTGATGCTACAAAAGTTTTGACTTAACAGTTTGACAAAGGAAGAATGAAATGGTCAACAAACGAGGGAGAAGGAAAAACAGCTTTGTTGGAACATGACATCCAGTATGTTGATTAAGAATTAATATCCAGAAACTGGAATCTTATACTGTGTTGAATGAATAGGAGCTAACTTGAAGTTCAGCAAGAAATGATAGCAAAAGGTTTGTGGTTCGGGTGCGATAATTATACCAAAAAGTAACCACAGGTAGAATGTTTATAGTCATCGTGGTCAAATGTCTTGTAATTTAGAATTAAAGAAATGTATCAAATGTTGTTTAAACTGATCTGCTAAAGAAATTATAAGTTTCAATTAATATTCTGAAAAATATATATTTCCAATATCTATTCAGAATAGCAAAACAAATATAACTCGATCTCCAATAATTGCTGGATTTAATTAACATGTTGAGGGTCTTACCTGTTGACTGGGGAGGTGGCAAGAGCCCTGTGTCACCTCTTTTAGGAAAGGCCTGACAAACTAAATGACATTCAAGCACTTAACTGGACAGCTGCGGTCTTCCCTGGTGTCAAGGACCCCAAGGCAGAAATGCAGCCTGCTGAGAGCTAACAGCCAACTGGCTAACAGCCAATCAGCGGCTGCCATCTCTATTGAATGGCAGCGCCACCAGGGTGGCGGTGTCTGCTGCCAGTACAAAACCTTGCCAAGAGCTAGGATTGTCACTGGACCCCAGGCTACAGGTGAGTGGTGGTGGATGGGGGTTGTGGGGGGAGGTTGTGGGCCAGGTGGGGGAGGGGTTCGGTAGCAAGGGCACTCAGTGGGCTTCATTTGAGGATGGGAAGTTGGCAGGTCCCCATCATGATTAAATAACACCACCATCAAACCTGCAAAGGGGCTGGGCATTAATTCCTCCCTAAGTCTGTATTACCTACCCTCTCTGCATATTGGGGTGCTCGTCTCCTCCACAGTGACTTGGGACATATGGAGAAACCTATTTCTTCTACTGCTCTTAAATGCATCAGGTCAAGTCCCGGTTGTTTCTGTAATGAAGACTCGTTCATGTTCTCAAGCAGTTAGCCTGGCCAGGGACATTGGGACATTCGCCAACCAGCATTTCTTCACACAATAACTCACAAAATATTCTTCTAAATCAAGCATATAAGTTGTCAAAAGATAATCACTGTTTTGACATTGCGAGAACATCCACCTGGGTTCAAGCCTTCTGTTTACAAGACTTCATGAAGTTTACATTGCACTTTGCTGCTTTCTGGTTCTCACTGATAGCTGTGATTCATTTTTTGACAAGACAGTTAACTTTGGCACAATGTGGATGGGAAATATAAAACAAAGCCTGAAAGAAAGATTTGGAGTGAAAATACCCACCTGTTAGGAAAATAAATCAGAATCTATTCCATGGAACATATGCCAATAATTTCATAACTTTAATCTTCGGGAAAATAAAAGTATCATGAGCAACTTTCTTTACCAAATGTTTTGTTGGAGGAAATGTTTGCTTCTGCAGTATTGGATTTCAGACAAGCACTATAACAAACCAGAGACAGTGGTGGTGTCAAATGAGATGAAGGTGAAGTATCCAGAGGTTATCAGCGTGTACGTGGAATCTGGCATTGTATTTTTGGATGTTGTCACCGACGGATAGACATAGGAAGGAGAGAACCATGGTGAACCACAGAGGCAAGGATGTAAGAGGGAGAAGAGAGTCTCTGGCTGCAACTGGTCGGTCAGCTCAATTGGCAAATGACCACCAGTCAGCTCTCTCTCAAAAAAGGGAAAGCAACCTGTGGTTCTCTGGGGCTATGTCAACATTCATTTAGGAGATCTGTTAGCTCAGTTGGCTGAATAGCTGGTTTGTGATGCAGAGCGACACCAACAGCGAGGGTTCAATTCCAGTACCAGCTGAGGGTATCCAGCATTCTCAACCTTGCCCTTCCCCTGGGGTGTGGCGACCCTCAGGTTAAATCACCCCCAGCCATCTCTCTCTCAAAGGAGAGAGCAGTCCTTGGCCCTCTGGGACTATTGCAACTTTCACAACTGACTAGACAGGAATGAACCCAGATGAGGGTAGGGCCACTCGGTTGACCAATGGGGAAGAGGCATTGTTGCATCTGGCATGATTTCAAAGATTAGTCTGATTAGTTGATGAGTTGCTGATGCCCATCTTTGCAAACTGGGCTTTCAATTAGCTGGAAATTATTTCCACATCAACCTGCTGTCAAAATTAGATACGTGAAATAAAAATTGGGCTGGATTCTCTTCCTTATGGGAGGTGAATGGGGAAGCAGCAATAATGTGCACCCTAGTATCTTCAGGAGTAACCAACTGGGAATTCCTGCTCAAACAACTCATTATTTATGAGGGATGGGTTCAGAATAGAACCATAGAAGCTCTACAGTGCAGAAAGAGGCCAGTTGGCCCATCATGTCTGCACCGACCCTCTGAAAGAGCTCTCTACTAGGCCCATTCTCATCGCTATCCCTGTAATCACACTCAATCTGCATAGCCTGGACACTAAGGGGCAATATTTTGAAATCATGGCCATTCCACCTAACCTGCGCATCTTTGGACTGTAGGAGGAAATCGGAGCACCCGAAGGAAATCCAGGCAGACACGGGGAGAACGTGCAAATGCCACAGAGAGTCAAACAAGGCCAGAATTGAATCCGGATCCCTTGCACTGTGAGGCAACAGTGTTAACTGGTTTGGAGCAGTAATGTGGCTTTTTGTAGGTTTCTCATTGCTGGGAGGGAAGGGCTTTCAGAATTTAAAATGCTAGGGCAGCATGGTGGCGCAATGGGTTAGCTCTGCGGCCTCACGGCGCCGTGGTCCCAGGTTCGATCCCGGCTCTGGGTCACTGTGACTATTCAGGCTCACAAATTCACCAAGTCTCCCAAAGAGTTCCTTTAGTGGCAGTAAGGGCTAAAAGATTAAATGGTAGAAATCTGTCTTGCGTATTAGTGCAAAGCAAGTGGAATTGCATAGGCTGCTTGCCCTTATAATAATAATCGCTTATTGTAACAAGTAGGCTTCAATGAAGTTACTGTGAAAAGCCCCGAGTCGCCATAGTCCAGCGCCTGTTTGGGGAGGCCGGTCCGGGAATTGAACCCGCGCTGCTGGCATTGTTTCGCATTGCAAGCCAGCTGTTTAGCCCACTGTGCTAAACCAGCCCCATGCACTGAAAGCAAGAAGCCTCATAACAGGTTGTACAAAGGAAGCTGCAGAACCAGTCAGTGTAATCTTCTCCACCTCACAACTGATTCAATAATCCCATGTGCTCAGAATGAAGAAATATTTGAATTTAAATAGCACCCTTTGTGTCCTTACTGCCAATATAGTACTTTTGAAGCATAATCTCTATTGAAATGTAGGAAGTCAATTTATGCACAATAAGGACTCACAAACAAAAATGGGAAAATGAGCAAATAATCTGTTTTTGGTGTAAATTGAGGGATAAATATTTGGCAGGATACCGGGGATGACTCCATGTTCTCCTTCAAAATAATGTCATGGGATCTTTACATGCTCCTTAAAGGCCAGATGCGGGATTCTCTGTCAACGGGATCCTCCATCGCCAGTAGCGTACCCACGCCTGCGGGTTTCCCGATGGCATGGGGTGGACACAATGGGTGTGCGATCTCGCCAATGTGTTTCACAATAGTACATAAGCAACGTGCATCTGGCGACCTGCACTTTGCTCAGGATTTTGAGGTTAATTCCCCTACCTTGCTTCGGGCAGCACTCAAGGTCATCAGTGCCAGGCTTCACAGACGCACCATGTCGTGGCAAGTGTTTACTTGCCAGGCAAGCAGGAAGGTAGGGTTGACTTCTCATCGGCTGAAGGGTGAGGGTTTGTTAGTGGAAGGAAAGGTATCCCAGAGTGTGTGTTTGGGTCAACATTTTATTCTGTGAAATTGGCCTCGATTTGATGAGGAATGACATGGGCACGGGAATTGACACTTCCATCTCTTAATGTCCAGAGCCTATCAAGCGGGAATCCGCCAGAGAAACAGTGGGATCAAGGGATACAGTGGGAGGACTGAGAGGTTTGTCAGAGGAGCCATTCTTAATGGAAAATGACTCAGCTCTGATGGGGCATTTCCATACTCTCACAAGGAGGGTCCAAGCTGGTCTGGCAGTGAAAGGCCTGCCCCACCATATTCAAGTATGCAGCGATTGTGCAGTGCAAATTCCAAATGTAAATAGAGCCTGCTGATGCGGGCTCTGTAGGCACTTTGATGGCCAGCTGAATGCACTGGTGGGGGCAGCAAGGGGTGGAGTTAAACGGGAAGCCAACTGAACTCTGCATTCCCGCACGAGCAGGGAGGCAGACCCAAGACATGCTCGTCCTGGAATCCCCAGCAGTGTGAAGATCCACATCTTGGAATCTCCTACAGTGAAAAGATCCATGTCCCTAAAGATTGTGCCATGTAAAGATCCACATCCTTAAATCTCCTGCAGTGATAAGATCCATGTCCTGGACTCTCCTAGAGTGAGAAGATCCATGTCCTGGAAATTCTTGCAGTGAGAAGATCCATGTCCTGGACTCTCCTAGAGTGAGAAGATCCATGTCCTGGAAATTCTTGCAGTGAGAAGATCCATGTCCTGGAATCTCCGGCAGTGTGAAGATCCAATCCTGGCATCGCCTTCAGTGAGGAGATCCATGTCCTGGAAGATTGTGCCAGATGAGGATCCACATTCTGGAATCTCCTGCAGTGTGAAGACTCATGTCCTGGAAATTCATGCAATGAGAAGACCATGTCCAGGAATCTCACGTAATGAGGATATCCCCATCCTGGGGTTTCCTGCAGTGTGAAGATTCGTGTCCTGGAAATTCCTGCAGTGAGAAGATCCATCTCCTGGAAACTCGCATAGTGAGAAGGTCCCCATCCTAGAATCTCCGGCAGCGAGAAGGTCCCCATCCTGGAATCTCCGGCAGTGAGAAGGTCCCCATCCTGGAATCTCCGGCAGTGAGAAAATCCCCATCCTGGAATCTCCAGCAGCGAGAAGGTCCCCATCCTGGAATCTCCGGCAGCGAGAAGGTCCCCATCCTGGAATCTCCGGCAGTGAGAAGGTCCCCATCCTGGAATCTCCGGCAGTGAGAAGATCCCCATCCTGGAATATCCGGCAGTGAGAAGATCCCCATCCTGGAATCTCCGGCAGTGTGAAGATCCCTATCCTGGAATCTCCGGCAGTGTGAAGATCCCCAACCTGGAATCTCCGGCAGTTTGAAGAGCCACATCCTAGAATCTAAGGCAGTGAGAAGATTCACGTCCTGGAATCTCCAGCAGTGTGAAGATCCACACCCTGGAATCTCCGGCAGTGAGAAGATTCACGTCCTGGAGTCTCTGGCAGTGTGAAGATCCACATCCTGGAATCTCCGGCAGTGAGAAGATCCACATCCTAGAATCACCAGCAGTGAGAAGATCCACATCCTGGAATCTCCAGCAGTGAGAAGATCCACATCCTGGAATCTCCGGCAGCGAGAAGGTCCCCATCCTGGAATCTCCGGCAGTCAGAAGGTCCCTATCCTGGAATCTCCGGCAGTCTGAAGGTCCCTATCCTGGAATCTCCGGCAGTGTGACGATCCACATCCTGGAACCTCCGGCAGCAAGAAGGTCCCTATCCTGGAATCTCCGGCAGTTAGAAGGTCCCCATCCTGGAATCTCCAGCAGTGAGAAGGTCCCCATCCTGGAATCTCCAGCAGTGACAAGGTCCCCATCCTGGAATCTCCGGCAGTGTGATGTTGCACATCCTGGAATCTCCAGCAGTGTGATGGTCCCTATCCTGGAATCTCCGGCAGCGAGAAGGACCCCATCCTGGAATCTCGTCAGCGAGAAAGTCCCTATCCTGGAATCTCCGGCAGTGTGATGATCTACATCTTGGAATCTCCTGCAGTGAGAAGATCCCCATCCTGAAATCTCTGGCAGTGAGAAGATCCCCATCCTGCAATCTCCAGCAGTGTGAAGATCCCCATCCTGGAATATCCGGCAGTGTGAAGATCCACATTCTGGAATCGCCGCTAATGTGAAGATCCCCATCATGGAATTTCCGGCAGTGTGAAGATCCCCATCCTGGAATCTCCGGGAGTGAGAAGGCCCCTAACGTGGAATCTCCTGCAGTAAGAAGATCCCCATCCTGGAATCTCCGGCAGTGTGAAGATCCCCATCCTGGAATCTCTGGCAGTGAGATGATCCCCATCCTGAAATCTCCGGCAGTGTGAAGATCCCCATCCTGAAATCTCCGGCAGTGAGAAGGTCCCTATCATGGGATCTCCGGCAGTGTGAAGATCCCCATCCTGGAATCTCCGGCAATGTGAAGATCCCCATGCTGGAATCTCCGGCAGTGAGAAGGTCCCTGTCGTTGAATCTCCAGCAGCGAGTAGATCCCCATCCTGGAATCTCCGGCAGTGTGAAGATCCATATCCTGGAATCTCCGTCAATGTGAAGATCCCCATCCTGGAATCTTCGGCAGTGAGAAGGCCCCTATCGTGGAATCTCCTGCAGTGTGAAGATCCCCATCCAGGAATCTCCTGCAGTGTGAAGATCCCCATCCAGGAATCTCCTGCAGTGTGAAGATCCCCATGCTGGAATCTCCGGCAGTGAGAAGATCCCCATCCTGGAATCTGCTGCAGTGTGAAGATCCCCATCCTGGAATCTTCGGCAGTGAGAAGGCCCCTATCGTGGAATCTCCTGCAGTAAGAAGATCCCCATCCAGGAATCTCCTGCAGTGTGAAGATCCCCATCCTGGAATCTGCTGCAGTGTGAAGATCCCCAACCTGGAATCTCCGCCAGTGAGAAGATCCACATCCTGCAATCTCCACACACAGGGAAATTTCAAGTTCCACAGCGTTAACCTGAACGTAAAGCCTTTACGAGGGCTTCGGAATAGCATTGCATTGGGACTCAAGAGCATGAGCTCCATCAGATAACCCCTATAGACGAGGCCACGGAATGGATTTCGGCAATGGTGGCTGCAGTAAAAAAAAATGGCACGGTCAGGATATGCATTGACCCAGTGCAATTGAGCAAAGATTTTTTCAGGCCACATCACCGATCCATAGAATTCTTAGAATCCCATAGTGCAGAAGGAGGACATTTGGCCCACCGAGTCTGCACCAATCCTCCGAAACAGCACACACATGGGACTTTTTAACATCCTGTTGAGGGACAGGCTGAGAACAAAGAACAAAGAACAAAGAAATGTACAGCACAGGAACAGGCCCTTCGGCCCTCCAAGCCCGTGCCGACCATGCTGCCCGACTAAACTACAATCTTCTACACTTCCTGGGTCCGTATCCCTCTATTCCCACCCTATTCATGTATTTGTCAAGATGCCCCTTAAATGTCACTATCGTCCCTGCTTCCACCACCTCCTCCGGTAGCGAGTTCCAGGCACCCACTACCCTCTGCGTAAAAAACTTGCCTCGTACATCTACTCTGAACCTTGCCGCTCTCACCTTAAACCTATGCCCCTTAGTAATTGACCCCTCTACCCTGGGGAAAAGCCTCTGACTATCCACTCTGTCTATGCCCCTCATAATTTTGTATACCTCTATCAGGTCTCCCCTCAACCTCCTTCGTTCCAGTGAGAACAAACCGAGTTTATTCAACCGCTCCTCATAGCTAATGCCCTCCATACCAGGCAACATTCTGGTAAATCTCTTCTGCACCCTCTCTAAAGCCTCCACATCCTTCTGGTAGTGTGGCGACCAGAATTGAACACTATACTCCAAGTGTGGCCTAACTAAGGTTCTATACAGCTGCAACATGACTTGCCAATTCTTATACTCAATGCCCCGGCCAATGAAAGCAAGCATGCCGTATGCCTTCTTGACTACCTTCTCCACCTGTGTTGCCCCTTTCAATGACCTGTGGACCTGTACTCCTAGATCTCTTTGACTTTCAATACTCTTGAGGGTTCTACCATTCACTGTATATTCCCTACCTGCATTAGACCTTCCAAAATGCATTACCTCACATTTGTCCGGATTAAACTCCATCTGCCATCTCTCCGCCCAAGTCTCCAAACAATCTAAATCCTGCTGTATCCTCTGACAGTCCTCATCGTTATCCGCAATTCCACCAACCTTTGTGTCGTCTGCAAACTTACTAATCAGACCAGTTACATTTTCCTCCAAATCATTTATATATACTACAAAGAGCAAAGGTCCCAGCACTGATCCCTGTGGAACACCACTGGTCACAGCCCTCCAATTAGAAAAGCATCCTTCCATTGCTACTCTCTGCCTTCTATGACCTAGCCAGTTCTGTATCCACCTTGCCAGCTCACCCCTGATTCCGTGTGACTTCACCTTTTGTACTAGTCTACCATGAGGGACCTTGTCAAAGGCCTTACCGAAGTCCATATAGACAACATCGATTGCACTACCTGCATCAATCATCTTAGTGACCTCCTCGAAAAACTCTATCAAGTTAGTGAGACACGACCTCCCCTTCACAAAACCATGCTGCCTCTCACTAATACGTCCATTTGCTTCCAAATGGGAGTAGATCCTGTCTCGAAGAATTCTCTCCAGTAATTTCCCTACCGCTGAAGTAAGGCTCACCGGCCTGTAGTTCCCTGGATTATCCTTGCTACCCTTCTTAAACAGAGGAACAACATTGGCTATTCTCCAGTCCTCCGGGACATCCCCTGAAGACAGTGAGGATCCAAAGATTTCTGTCAAGGCCTCAGCAATTTCCTCTCCAGCCTCCTTCAGTATTCTGGGGTAGATCCCATCAGGCCCTGGGGACTTATCTACCTTAATATTTTTTAAGACACCCAACACCTCGTCTTTTTGGATCTCAATGTGACCCAGGCTATCTACACACCCTTCTCCAGACTCAACATCTACCAATTTCTTCTCTTTGGTGAATACTGATGCAAAGTATTCATTTAGTACCTCGCCCATTTCCTCTGGCTCCACACATAGATTCCCCTGCCTATCCTTCAGTGGGCCAACCCTTTCCCTGGCTACCCTCTTGCTTTTTATGTACGTGTAAAAAGCCTTGGGATTTTCCTTAACCCTATTTGCCAATGACTTTTCGTGACCCCTTCTAGCCCTCCTGTCTCCTTGCTTAAGTTCCTTCCTACTTTCCTTATATTCCACGCAGGCTTCGTCTGTTTCCAGCCTTTTAGCCCTGACAAATGCCTCCTTTTTCTTTTTGACGAGGCCTACAATATCTCTCGTTATCCAAGGTTCCCGAAAATTGCCGTATTTATCCTTCTTCCTGACAGGAACATGCCGGTCCTGAATTCCTTTCAACTGACACTTGAAAGCCTCCCACATGTCAGATGTTGATTTGCCCTCAAACATCCGCCCCCAATCTATGTTCTTCAGTTCCCGCCTAATATTGTTATAATTAGTCTTCCCCCAATTTAGCACATGCATTCTAGGACCACTCTTATCCTTGTCCACCAGTACTTTAAAACTTACTGAATTGTGGTCACTGTTACCGAAATGCTCCCCTACTGAAACATCTACCTCCTGGCCGGGCTCATTCCCCAATACCAGGTCCAGTACCGCCCCTTCCCTAGTTGGACTGTCTACATATTGTTTTAAGAAGCCCTCCTGGATGCTCCTTACAAACTCCGCCCCGTCTAAGCCCCTGGCACTAACTGAGTCCCAGTCAATATTGGGGAAGTTGAAGTCTCCCATCACCACAACCCTGTTGTTTTTACTCTTTTCCAAAATCTGTCTACCTATCTGCTACTCTATCTCCCGCTGGCTGTTGGGAGGCCTGTAGTAAACCCCCAACATTGTGACTGCACCCTTCTTATTCCTGATCTCTACCCATATAGCATCACTGCCCTCAGAGGTGTCCTCCCGCAGTACAGCTGTGATATTCTCCCGAACCAGTATCGCAACTCCGCCTCCCCTTTTACATCCCCGTCTAGCCCGCCTGAAACATCTAAATCCTGGAACGTTTAGCTGCCAATCCTGCCCTTCCCTCAACCAGGTCTCTGTAATGGCAACAACATCATAGTTCCAAGTACTAATCCAAGCTCTAAGTTCATCTGCCTTACCCGTAATACTTCTTGCATTAAAACATATGCACTTCAGGCCACCAGACCCGCTGTCTTCAGCAACTTCTCCCTGTCTGCTCTGCCTCAGAGCCCCTCTGTCCCTATTCCCTAGTTCTCCCTCAATGCTCTCACCTTCTGGCCTATTGCTCCCGTGCCCACCCCCCTGCCATACTAGTTTAAACCCTCCCGTGTGACACTAGCAAACCTCGCGGCCAGGATATTTATGCCTCTCCAGTTTAGATGCAACCCGTCCTTCTTTAATCCCGAGATTACAACCCTCGAGGTCCTGTCTTTTAACTTTCTGCCTAGCTTCCTGAACTCCTGCTGCAGGACCTCATGCCCCTTCCTGCCTATGTCATTAGTACCAATATGTACAACGACCTCTGCCTGTTTGCCCTCCCCCTTCAGGATGCCCTCTACCCGTTCGGAGACATCCTGGACCCTGGCACCAGGGAGGCAACGTACCATCCTGGAGTCTCTTTCACGTCCACAGAAGCGCCTATCTGTGCCCCTGACTATAGAGTCTCCTATTACTATTGCTCTTCTGCGCTTTGACCCTCCCTTCTGAACATCAGAGCCAGCCGTGGTGCCACTGCTCTGGCTGCTGCTGTTTTCCCCTGATAGGCTACCCCTCTCCACCAGAATTTATTGGTTGGGGTGGGGGGATTTCCCAGAAGTCCGCGGGTCGAAAAAAATAAAGTGTTTTTTTAAAAGGATAAACTTACCTCCCAGAAATCACTTGCGCACCGCTCCCGCTGAAATCGACTGGCCTGTTCCTGTGAAGGTAAGTGTTTTTAAAGGATAAACTTACCTTCCAGAAATCACTTGCGCACCGCTCCCGCTGAAATCGACTGGCCTGTTCCTGTGAAGGTAAGTGTTTTTAAAGGATAAACTTACCTCCCAGAAATCACTTGCGCACCGCTCCCGCTGAAATCGGCTGGCCTGTTCCTGTGAAGGTAAGTGTTTTTAAAGGATAAACTTACCTCCCAGAAATCACTTGCACACCACTCCCGTTGAAATCGACTGGCCTGTTCCTGTGAAGGTAAGTGTTTTTAAAGGATAAACTTACCTCCCAGAAATCACTTGCGCACCGCTCCCGCTGAAATCGACTGGCCTGTTCCCGTGAAGGTAAGTGTTTTTAAAGGATAATCTTACCTCCCAGAAATCACTTGCGCACCGCTCCCGCTGAAATCGACTGGCCTGTTCCCGTGAAGGTAAGTGTTTTTAAAGGATAAACTTACCTCCCAGAAATCACTTGCGCACCACTCCCGCTGAAATCGACTGAGTTGGGGTTATCCATTTTGGGGAGCTATCATGAAAGAGATGAATTTTGGGTTATTTTTCTGCTCTTTTTAAAAATTGTCTCCTTTTCTTCTGGATACATATAAAATACATTTTCCTTTCATTAAGGTTATCTTTTCTTTTGCTTTTTTATATTATCAATTATAACTGTCATATTATTATTATCATTTCTCAATGAAATTGTTGTTTTGACACATTACTTGGTATTGTCGCTCCTTCCTGTTACATCCAGAGAACAGTTCCAAACCTAAGTGAGACTGTGAAGGGACTCTCACATCCCCTTACAATAGTCACTGAAGTCTCCAGCTCCCACTCTCGGCAAACTGTCCCAGGCCTACTTCCAGCTAAATCCCAACATGATCACGCCACATTGGTTTGAATATGTTCTGGTGTGGATAATTGGATAAGCGGGACAATTCTGGTTGGGACTTCATCTGCATCCCATTAACAGGATGCAAAATGGCTTCACTCTGGCCCCTGGCAGAAACGGCAACGGCTCCTGGTTAATTGTCCCTCTCACGCAATCCTGAACCTGCCTACCATCATACCCACCACTGTTTGAATTGGAAAATTGTAGCCCATATATGAAAAACATCAAGGGTACAGGGATAGTGCAGGAAAATGGTGTTGAAGTAGAAGATCAGCCATGATTCTATTGAATGGTGGAGTGGGCTCAAAGAGCTGAATGGCCTATTCCTATTTCTTATATGCATAAGAATGTGAATGCAGTGAAACCATATCCTTTTATGCGTGTGCCAAAGATAAGTCAACCATTTTTTTCTTAACTAAATCTGAGGGCACCAAAGACCAACAGTTACCCACCCTATCTGATGGGGCAGATCTCGCTCTAATCCATCTCCCACGGCATTCACACAGCCTGGCTCCACCACTCATTAAACCAGTTACTAGCATTCCCTGCTGCTCAGACATTTTTACTATGGGGGCCATTTTCTCTTCAATTAAATTTCTCATGAAATTCTGTGCGATCCCGGGACTATCCGGGGAGTCGGTCAAGAGAGTGAAGTAGAACTGCAGCCACAGGGTGTGATTTCTGCATAAATTGAAATCGCTCAGTGAATATATCACTTCTCGTGTAATGTTCTCTGTATGCATGGATGGCGAGGTCTTTGTAGTTGACGTGATCAGAGAACATACAGCTTTGTAAATTAACTAAACTGTTTATTAAATAACTCAAACACTAAAGGGCTTCTATGATGTAAGATCATAGTTGGACATTACGGCTAAATACAAACAGCAAGGGTTAACTTTTATTAATAACTGTTGACTCAGGACAGTATGCGACTGTGCTCTGTGCTTGTTGTCCAGATTCTTTTTCTGTATGCTGTCCAGGAGATTACCTCCTATCTCCATGTGGCCTGTCTTCCAGTGACCTACTCCTGTCACCACGCCACCCGTGGCTGGATGCTAGAATCTCAGTCAATGCATACGGCACCTACCTTTACTTACAATTTGCTTATTAAATTATACACAAATGATATTCTACATATCATTACATCTAGTAGATGAAAAGAGGCAATTGACATCCCTCCCACCAATCACAATCCTAATGTATTGACTAACTACAGGGCAGCTTGGGGTCACATGGCTGCTGATCTGAGTGCAATGACTGTTACTACTTACAATATTCATCCATGGTGTGGTTTCATGAACCAGTATGCTTCAATGGACAATGTTTGCCCAGGGACACAAATACCTCATCTAAGAATAGACCATGGAAAATAGGAACATATGTGTAGATTGGGTGGTCACGTGGATGTTAGGATAACGTGGGTAAACGTGTCGGGAATGTGTGAGTTCTCCCAGAGCACGGGCAGAAACACAGCATGTAAAAGCTACTCAGTTATTGTTAATAAATATCGACCAATCCCTGGTCACCAGTTATTGGTCCATGTAAAATATGGTCACCCTTGTCAAAAAGCTGTGAATTTTGGTTGAAAACATTTAGCACGGTAGCACAGTGGTTAGCACTGTTGCTTCATAGCGCCAGGGTCCTAGATCGATTCCCGGCTTGGATCACTGTCTATGCGGAGTCTGCACATTCTCTCTGTGTCTGCACGGGTTTCTTCCGGGTGCTCCGGTTTCCTCCCACAAGTCCCAAAAGACGTGCTTGTTCGGTGAATTGGACATTGTGAATTCTCTCTCAGTGTACCTGAACTGGTGCCGGAGTTTGGCAACCAGGGAATATTCACAGTAACTTCATTACGGTGTTAATGTAAGCCTACTTGTGACAATAATAAAGATTATTATTATAAAAACATATTATTATTAAGATTTTACCATTTCATTTTTCTCAGCTGCTATCTCATTAATATTTTCAAATTGTATAATGTGTTCAACAATTTGCTTTGTGCATATTGACATCAAAGTCCATTTTTTCAAATATCTCTTGATTTATTTTTTTAATTCTCCACATTATCTTCACAGGATCTTTAATTTAGTTTTTCCATTCTTCCCCCGATTTCCTTAAATCTTTAAAAAAATATTAGTCATTTTAAGCTATTTTTAAATACTCTTTTTAATTCCAAGTTCTGAAGTTGACCTTCTACTTCTGCATGATGGATATTTAATTTAGACTCACTCCGGCACGTCTAACTAAAAGTAATCCATTGTTGTTTGCCGGATACGTCCTTCAGCAGTCTCTCCATTACTTTCACCATTTCAACTGTTGTGATCTAAAAGCTGTCTCATAAAATTTGATATAGCAGAAGCCATTTTACCTTCAAGCAGCGCGGCCAGGGGCAGAGGACAGAGGGCAGGGGGAGGGCTCCACTCACTCAACAATCCCAGCCTGAGACCCCGACCATTTTGACAGACTGACTTCATTTGAATGCAAATAAATAGTAGGCTTCCCGTGCTAGCACAAGGGTGAGGGGCAGTTCGCCTAATGGGAGGATGGGAACACTCAATACTTAAAAGTGTGAACATGCCCCTTTTAGGAAGGCTGTGTTCAACTCTGCTAAATCTTTGTGTCTGCACTGGAAGGGTTGCTAATTTGGAGATCAGTGAGGGAAGAACACTTTGGCTTTCCAACACATGGCAGGGGCTTCTGGTGGAAATAGGGGAACACCAGGAGGTGCTGTTGCTGTCAGAGCAGGACGGTGCCCAAACAAACACTTCAACGGGCACAAGGAGAGGTGGCAGATATTAATAATACCCACAGCATCAGCCCCAACTGGATTCAGTGCCAGAAGTACTTCCTTCATGTCAAGAGGGCTAGAATACAAGACCAGGGATGTACTTCTGAGGCTGTATAAGGCTCTGGTCAGCCCCCATTTGGAGTATTGGCTGGTTTAGCACAGGGCTAAATCGCTGGCTTTGAACGCAGGCCAGCAGCACGGTTCAATTCCTGTACCAGCCTCCCCAAACAAGCGCCGGAATGTGACGACTAGGGGCTTTTCACTTCATTTGAAGCCTACTTGTGACAATAAGCGATTTTCATTTCATTTATTATGAGCACTTTTGGGCCCTGTATCTAAGGAAGGATGTGCTGGCCTTGGAAAGGGTCCAGAGGAGGGTCACAAGAATGATCGTTGGAATGAAGGACTTGTCGTATGAGGAACGTTTGAGGACTCTGGGTCTGTACTCGTTGGAGTTTAGAAGGATGAGAGGGGATCTTTTGAAACTTACAAGATACTGCGAGGCCTGGATAGAATGGAAGTGGAGAGGATGTTTCCACTTGTAGGAAAAACTAGAACTAGAGGACACCATCTCAGACTAAAGGGACGATCCTTTAAAACAAGAAATTTCTTCAGCCAGAGGGTGGTGAATCTGTGGAACTCTTTGCCGCAGAAGGCTGTGGAGGCCAATTCGCTGAGTGTCTTTAAGACAGAGATAGATAGGTTCTTGATTAATAAGGGGATCAGGGGTTATGGGGAGAAGGCAGGAGAATGGGGATGAGAAAATATCAGCCATGATTGAATGGCGGAGCAGACTCGATGGGCCGAGTGGCCTAATTCTGCTCCTATGTCTTATGGTTTTAATGGCTGGACTTGAACAGCAAAGGTCTTTCTATCTCTATTATGGTTGGTGACAGCACCACCTGCACCCCTCACCCCCACCCCCACCCCAGTACTCTAAACGCCTCTTTTTCCCACCCCATGTACTTTGCCAACAATCACCAAGTGGCACTTTACCACTCCCCTTATTTCAATCTCGCATGCACCTTTTCCCTGCTGCATTTGCAATTTTCTGTTTTCGTAACTTGTTGCACTCTATTATTTCCCATTTCAAATCCAGTCACTTTCTATAAGCTGAAGACCTATCCATCCTGCCCACCACTTCCTACTTTACACTGTTTGGATGCTTACTATGAAATGAGATGCGACACATCCGCCCCGCTCTTTGCAACAATCATCCACGAATGCCTTCCCTTTCTTCCTAGAGGAGTACAATAGGCTCTCAATAGAAGTGAGAGAACAAAAGACAGGAGTGAGGTGCGTGGGTCTGAGCCAGTAAGTAATCAGGCCATCAGGGAGATGGAATTGGCAATCAGAGGAGCCAGGGCCATCAGCGATAGCAAGACTGGAAGCCACACATAACAGGTTGCCTATCTTTTGCCTTTACTTTTTCCTTGAATAATCTCTCATTCATATAGTGTAGAAAATAGATGCTGCTGTGATGCCAACCCTCTGTTGCTGTCTACTCTTGCACTATGATGCTAACCCTTTCTCCTCTTCCATTTTTATCACCCTTCTCACAAGCCGGAGACTGTAGAAGAGCACTTGGAGGAGGACGATGCTTCTAAAGAAACATTAACAATCAAACCAGCTCTCTCAGGCACCCTGCAGATAAGGTTATCCTTGGGTAGGCTGGGTAGCATGTTAGAGATATACCTTATTGACCGATTCTCAGGCTTGTACTTCACTTTGATCCACATATTACCAGAGATATAATTAAAGAACCACCCAAAAGCTATTAATTTAAACAAGACTGTTTATCAAAGGAAAAGAATAAAAGAGAAAAGAAGAAAATTACAGGGGCTGGTATGGCACGGTGGGCTAAACTGCTGGCTTGTAATGCAGAACAATGCCAGCAGTGCGAGTTCAATTCCCGTACTGACCTCCCCGAACAGGCGCTGGAATGTGGCGATTAGGGGCTTTTCACAGTAACTTCATTGAAGCCTACTTGTGACAATGAGCTATTATTATTATTATTATTATAGATTTAAGTAACCATACAATGCCTCAGTTGATCCAATTGTAACACAATGCCCTTCTTAATGTACCCATAGCAATAAAGATGCTCTTTCAATACAATGCCCCAAAATGTTTTATGGGTAAATGTTCATAGTTATGGGCCAGGGTTTAGAAAACTCCAAAGTATATCATGGAGTTCGCCTGACCTACAACTGTTTATTGATTTTGGTTACGATGGGCACCAGGGCCTGCCTTTCAGGGGTTATTCAACAGAGGCCTTAAGCACTTTTAATCAAAAACAAAGTTTATTCTACAAATTTAGTTAACATTTTTATAAACACACACAGTAAGCATTTTTATCAACTACCAACATAAATGCCCCACACAGCTACAGTACTCTATATATAGCCCTTAATAAACTTCCCCCTTTAACTGTTCCAATTTAATAACAAGATCCCATAAACCAAACCCCTTTTCAAAGGTGTGGCCCAGCACACAGCACTCAAGACCTGGTGTGGATGCTCTTGTTTTCTTTCCAAAACAGCAGGTTTGAATTCCTTCCAGAAAACAGTTATTTCTTTTCAGGTGTCAAGCAGTCTGGAAACAGCTTCTAAAATACAGAGAGAGAAAAACCTTCTTTCAACCTGCGCCGAACAAAACCAGCTCAAACTCAAAGCGAAAGTAAAACTCAGAGAGCCACAGTCAGCTCCCAACTCAAAAACGAAAGTAAAACCCAGAGCCACAGCCCAGCTCCACCCACACAATGATATCACGGAAGCCATGTGATAAAACAAAAACATTTCTTAAAGGGACACTTCCATGACAATACAATCATCTCAGAGTGGCCAGACCCTGTAGCTTTCTCCTTCTAACAATCGGTGTTCCCTACTTTGTTGACTCCTTGTCTCCATCCAATTAAGGAAAGCGGGTAGGCTCTTGAAGCTGGAAGGCAAACGAGAGACCTTGCAACTTGAGAGGAGCAGCAGGTTGGAATAGAAGCTAATTGAGAGATGCTTCTCTCCAACATCTGTGAATCATCAGTTAAAACGAAAAACTAGAAGCCAAGCCTAACTGTGGTTGGAGGTAGCCTCTTTACAGGGTGGCCTTTGGCTGCTCCTGCACTCACACAGGCAAAGAGGGCCTGCAGGCTTGCCTGCAGACTGCTGCCCAATCTCCCTTGCAGATGCCTCCCAATCTCACCTGCCACCCCGCCACAGCTCCTACCCCAGGGTACCTGCCTCCTGGCACTTAAAATGACTTGAAAATTCCAGATGGCCTCCTTTAACTGAAATCAATAATACTCTCAGTGAGCCTGATTGGCTACCCACCGCATGCAGGCAAGTAAGTAGCCCTGCTGCGAACCAAAAACCTCTCCACAAAAATGGCCTGGTGGTGGGAGGGAGCCAGGGATGGCACACTGGCTATGAGACTAATCTTCACCACCTTGAGGGTCAAAGATTCAGACTATATTAGCCCAAATGTAGGGCTATTCTAATCATGAATACACGGCTGCTCAGTCATGTGCACAGCTTCGCCAACTTTGGTCATACTGCTACATATTGGAGTGAGGATTTCCAGTTCATAGTTACTGAATGCAACAGTTTTCTGTGTCAAATAAACAACTATTTAATACTTCAAGGAGTTTCCCCTGTGCTTATAGGTCTGTTTAAAAGGCCAGAGGTGTTTGAGCACTTTTTACAGAAGGCCAATAAGGAAAGAACAAATTAAATCGATGACTAAGTGATCGACTATCTTCAGAATATTGATCTTCTGTTTCTTGTGAGGAACATAAAAATATAGTTGCCAACTATGGGTGGCATGGTAACACATTGTTTAGCACTATTGCTTTCACAGCACCAGGGACCTGGGATCAATTCCCAGCTTGGGTCACTGCTCTGTGCAGAGTCTGCACGTTCTCCCCATGTCTGTGTGGGTTTCCTCCGGGTGCTCCGGTTTCCTCCCACAAGTCCCGAAAGACGTGCTGTAATTTGGACATTCTGAATTTTCCCTCTGTGTACCCGAACAGGCGCCGGAGTGTGGCGACGAGGGGATTTTCACAGAAACCTCATTGTAGTGTTAATGTAAGCCTACTTGTGACACTAATTACAAGGAAATGCTGAGCCTTTAATTATTGGGTAGGCCTCAAGTGCAGCATTGTGTCCAATGCTCATAACTACATTGTAGGAAGGATGGCTGGTCCTTGAACCTTGAAGAGTTGCACAGGAAATTTTCATGAATGTTCCCGTGGATGAGGGATTTCAGTTATATGGCTGGACAAGATTAGCAAATGTTCTTCTCATTAGTACAGGGACATTTGAGGGGAAATGATGAAGGGTTTTGCTTTATTGTCAAGGCCTTTCCGTAAACAAGAAGAATGTTTCCTCTGGCAATAAATTAGTCGCCAAAGGATGCAGGTTTAAGATAAAAGGCATAAGAATGAGAGAGAAGATGAACAGAAAGTTGTGTACAGTGAGTTGTTGCCCTCTGGAATACACTTTCTGAAAGGCTGGTAGAAGCGGATTCAACAGTCATTTTCAAAAAGGTATTGGATTATATACTTTGAAAGAATAAATTTAATACTTGAAAGTTGTGTTCGGACTCAGGCACTCAATTTCCAAACATTTGCCACGAATCTGACTTCTGTTTTTTTTTGCTTCTGATGTGGTATAAAAGGAATGTCCATGTACTCCAATCTAAAATGATTGGGGGACACAGACATCCACTGCGGCTTGGGCTGGCCTGAAATATAACTTTTAAAAATAAATGCTTCACCCTTGGCTCCAATTTTCTCCACTTGCAAACCTTCCTCTGGAATCCGTGACCCTTCCGGACTCATGGACTGAAACTGTACAATGGGTTATTGGACCTCTTGCTTCAAGGTTGTGGATTGGATGTTCTGCTTCTGCAGTCTACTTAGAGATTCCTCCGCCTGGCTGAAAGTCAATCCTGCCCATCAGGTTGATGACTGAACAGGAAACCTGTCAATGACAGAGATATGTGCTGTGGAGTCAAAAGTGCACAGCGCACGAGGAGACTCAGACTTGTGGATTTCCTATTCAAAATTCTGTTCTTATCCCCACTCCCCACCTGTGTATCCTGTCCATGTCCATTTTGAGTGCAGTTTTCAGTCTTGGACTTTCATGGCACAGAAAGCCTGCAGGTTGGGATTTCACCCTGAATTCTACACCTCCCACAGAACTTTATCACCATTTTGCTGCTTCACCTCCCACCTGTCACTTTTCTCACATGTTCACTCTTGAAGTCCAGAGTGATGTGTTGGGTACTCTGCTACACAGACGAACCAACACGGTTGCGAATGGTACAACTCAGTTTTATTGCTATCATTTATTTACAGTGGTAAACTGGTTACTGAGTTTCGACCATAACCATAGAATCTGTGGACCTATTCCTAACACTATAATGGAGTGGCACTCAGCACATGGTGGATGTCTGAGTGGCTTGCTGTGAGCTCTGTGCCCTGAGCTGTCTCCTGCTGGAATCCTCAGGAAGTGTCGTGTTCCCTGTTTTGTACTGTGTAAGCTCTTGTCTGTGATTGGCTGTGGTGTATGTGTGTTGATTGATCCGTTGATCTGTCCATCAGTATGTATGTGCTATGATGTTTACCTGAATATCATGACACAGAGCACATCCCAGTTACAATCGGCTGGATTCTCCATTGTAGACGCCAGTGGAGGATTCATGGACTTCCACAACAACTAAACTGGCGCCACACCGAGACGAATTCCAAGACTGCTAAGGGGCTAGCACCGACGCCACGGGAAACACAATCGATTCCAATGAGAAATGGTGCCAGATTTCCCGGATTTGTGATTGACAGGAGGCCAACAAGCTGCAGCCGCATATACACACTTCACTCCCCACACACACATCCCAGCCAACAAGATGGCAGTGAGGGGAGCGGTACCCCGTTTCACAGACACCGAGCTTGAGACCCTCCTGGATGCCGTGGAGGAGAGGCCGGCCACCTGTACCCCGGCCCAGAAAGGAGGCTGCCAGCTGCCGCCGTTCGCCCTGCCTGGGTGCAGGTGGCAGAGGCGGTGAGCGCCATGGGAAACACCATCCCGACCAACCTGCACTGCAGGAAAAAACAGCACAATCTCCTCAGGGCAGCCAGGGTGAGTAAGCAGCACCGTCACCCGTCCCGCACACCCTTGACCCACCTCCCCAGCAGGAGGGTGGCCGAACCCCCACCCTGCACCACATGCACCCATAAAGGCCAGGACACCCGTAACGGCCACCATGGCCGGGTGCTCTGGCCACTGAGGCCACCAGCTACCTGCGTCGGGCTACATGCGTCGGACTGTCTAATGCTGTAGTTTTCTGTTTTCCCCCCCAGGAGAAAGTTGCCACATAACTGTCGGGAGCAGGAGAAGCCTGGAGCGGGACCGCTGGACCTGCGGCCCCTCACTGCAGCAGAGCAGCGGGCCCTGGACATGGTCGGCAGCCCTGAGGAAAGGGAGGTCGCCGGGGTGGAGGTCGGCCACAGGTGAGGAAGTGAGACCCTGCTTAGTTGCGGTTCCCTGTGACAAGTGTGTCAGCCCCCCTCCCCAAACACAACCCCATCACCCTCGCCCACACCCTCACCCCCACACCACCTTCACCCTCACCCTGACCCCCCACCCTGACCCCCACCACCCACACTACATGAAAACAAAGGTGCATAGAAGGTCGGAGCAGGAGGAGGCCTTTTGGCCCTTCGAGCCTGCTCCGCCATTCATCACAATCATGGCTGATCATCCAACTCGATAACCTAATCCTGCTTTCTCCCTATAACCTACGATCCCATTCGCCCCAAGTGCTATATCTAACCGCCTCCAGAATATATTCAAAGTTTTAGCATCAACTACTTCCTGTGGTAATGAATTCCACAGGCTCACCACTCTTTGTGTGAAGAAATGTCTCCTCATCTCTGTCCAAAATGGTTTATCCTGAATCCTCAGACTTGACCCCTGGTTCTAGACACACCCATCATCGGGAACATATTCCTTGTCTAGTTCTGTTAGAATTTTATAAGTCTCTATGAGATTCCCCCTCATTCTTCTGAACACCAGCGAGAACAATCCCAACCTAGTCAATCTCTCCTCATATGAAAGTTCCACAATCCCTGGAATCATCTGGTAAACCTTTGCTGCACTACCTCGAGAGCAAGAACATCCTTCCTCAGAAAAGGAGACCAAAACTGCACACAAGATTCCAGGTGTGGCCTCACCAAGGCCTTGTATAATTGCAGCAACACATCCCTGCTACCACCGCGCGCGCCCCCCCCCCCCCCCCCCGCCAGCCTGCAGCCCAATCAATGGTCTTGCCTTGCAGGACTTGCTGGTGATTGGGCCAGTCCATCTGGTGTCCCCCGCCCCCAGCCAGTGCCGCAACCTGAGACCCCTCTCCCCCCCCTGTATGCCAACCAGCGATGAGGACACCGACACAGATGGGAGCCATATTATGCCTGTGACCGAAGACACCCCGAGTCCTGGGATGACAGTGATTTTCCATCACCACTGTCTCCAACACCCTCCACCATCCCAGAGACACTCATTTCAGTTGGGCACTTTATTGTAAAGGCTCCTGGAACCTTCTAGTGCGCACCACACAGCTGTTTCAGTACATCATGTGGAGACAGGAACTCCTGAGGGGACAGACGGTCAGAGGGCAGGCCGCCCCAACGGGTTAGCTGCCATCCAGACGGGTTTTGGGCTTCTGGATCGGACATTTCATCGGTAGTAGAGATGCAGTCACAGCTAGGGACTGCATGAGGGGTTGTCGGTAAGCATCCAGCTCTGCAGGTCCAATTGGAGGTGTCCAAACGTGTGTCGGGGCAGGAGGTGGTGCCGAACATGCTTGCCATCCAGGCCAACACCGCACGGGTGGTGAACACGGTGGAGGCCTTGGTGCACGGGTTTTGGTTATGGATCAGCATGTCCAAGGCCTGAGGCATTCTGTGCAGGCGCTGGTTGAGGCCCAGGACAGGGTTGCCCTCTCACAGGCAGCCTTGTGCCCGAGCCACCTGCACATTGCAGCGGCGCGTCAGAACGTGGCACAGCCACATGCGGCCGTTACTGAGAACATCGGCAGCATTGCTTAGGCACTGGACGACGTGGCGCAGAAACAGAGGGAGGTGGCCCAGTCCACTCCCAGAGGGAGATGGTGTAGTCTTTGGCTGATGTGGCACTGAGCCACAGGTGCTGGCACAGGCGCAGCATGATATGGTGTGTCATGATATACAGACATGCAGATCATGATATACAGACAGGCACAGGCAGGCAGCTAATGAACACAGAGAACAGGACATGACCAATGAGCAGGCAGGACACTCAGGGGTGGTATCTCACAATAAAAGGCACGAGGCACTCTCACTCCGCCTCTTTCCACTGCTGAATATCTACAGAGTGAGTCAGGGTGTATTTACAGTAACACACCTCCAGCACGTGGCTAAGAGCTAGTCTGATTCAGTCAGACAGAGTAACTACACTTAGGTTAGCAGAGAGTCGAACTCATAGAGAACTGTGATAACTGTGCTACTGGTTCAATAAACCAGACTGAACTAACTTCAAGGTCTGGAGTATCTTTTGGTTAAAGCTGCGTCCAGTTGCAGCCTGTGTTATCCCAGAGTACATAACACAACATGCTACCAGGAGACTGCTTAATCTAGGTGGTTTACCTCAGTCCGTTCCGTGACGACCAGCAAATGTATCCCGGCACCATGGAGAAGATTCAGGCTCCTCACCAGTTCAGGACCTCCGGCAATCTCAGTGCCAACTGACGGATATTCAAGCAAAAGTTTCAGCTGTACATCGAAGCTTCAGACCTCGTGAATGTGTCTGATGCAAGGAAGATCGCGCTTCTCCTCTCAACAGCGGGTGATCAAGCCATTGAACTCTTCAATTCTTTTCACTTCACTGAAGACCAGGACAAGACAAAGTTTCAGACCATCCTGGACAAGTTTGACAGTCACTGTGAAGTGGACACCAATGAAATCTTCGAGCGCTACATATTCAAACAGCGTCTACAAGGAAAAGATGAATCTTTCAACTCCTTCTTAACTTATCTCCGCCTGCTAGCGCTGTCCTGCAACTTTGGTGATATTGCTGACTCCATGATCAGAGACCAAATCGATTTTGGAGTTCACTCTGATCCTCTGAGAGAGCAGCTCTTAAAAATCAAGCATATGACCCTGCCAGTCGCGATTGAAACATGTACAGTGCATGAGCACGCCAAAAATCGCTATGCCCAGTACAAATCGGCTGAAAATTAGAAACTTGCCTCCCATGACAGTGTGCAGGCCATCTCCTGGATGCAGCGCCTCAGCATTGATGAAAGCGGCCATTTCGTACGCTATTTCTGGGCCCCCATGCATGCTCGATGCGAACGGGATAACGAAGCGACCAACACTGCACAGGTGCAGACGTCTGCCAACCGCACTGCGCATGCGCGACGACGCGCGGGGCGTCAGGACACCGACGTCATGACGTGCTCGAATTGCGGCAACACGCACTTCAAGAAACACTGCCCTGCAAAAGGCAGGCGATGTTTGAACTGCGGGAAGCCTGGACACTATGCAGCCTTGTGCAGGTCTGCACCACCAGTCAGGGGCCAGCGCTCCCAATTCCGATGACGGCGCGTTCAGAGTGTGCAACAACGATTACAGGATTCTGATCCTGGCAGCACAACGGATCCAGAGGAAGAATGCCTGGACTCCGCCTACTGTGTGGGCATCATAACCAAATGTGAATATGCCACATCCAACTCATCACAAATTCAATCCATCCTCGCTGTGGATTCTGAGGACGAATGGCGTGCGGTGATGCAGGTCAACCACTGCTCCATCCAGTTTAAGCTGGACACAGGTGCTTCTGCCAACCTCCTCTCACAGGCAGATTTCAAACGCATCAAGAAGCCCTCCAAGGTCCTTCCAGCAGCCTGCAGGCTCCTGGACTATAACGGAAATGCCATCACGGCACTGGGATCCTGCCATCTACTCGGCTCCAACTGGAGCACCCATGCACGGTTACGTTTTGAAATTGTCAAGCCAGATAGGGCATCCCTACTTGGCGCGCATGCCTGCAAGCAGCTGAACCTCTTGCAGCGGGTTTACACAATGACATCCTCCAATGTGGATCTTTAGGCCGGCATTGACGACATCCTCGCTCAGTATCCGGATGTGTTCGACGGGATGGACACGCTGCCATATCGATAAAAGATTCTGCTACGACCTGATGCCAAGGCAGTGGTCCACGCACCACGCCGGGTCCCGGCTCCACTGAGGGAGCACCTGAAGGCACAGCTCAAGGATCCTCAGCAACAAGGCATCATTTCCAAGGCAACCGAACCAACAGACTGGGTCAGCTCAATGGTATGTGTTAGAAAGCCTTCGGGAGACCTGGACATCTGCATTGATCCCAAGGATCTCAATAAGAATATAATGCGTGAACACTACCCCATCCCGAAGCGGGAGGAACTCACCAGTGAGATGGCACACGCACGTTTTTTCACCAAGTTAGATGCGTCACATGGATTTTGGCAAATCCAGCTGGATGAGTCCAGCAGAAGGCTCTGCACCTTCAACACACCGTTTGGCAGATACTGCTATAATCGCATGCCGTTTGGCATTGTCTCGACATCGGAGATCTTCCATCGCATCATGGAGCAGATGATGGAGGGCATTGAAGGGGTTCGTGTGTACGTGGCCGACATCATCATATGGTCCGCGGCCCCTGAATAACATGTTTCCCATTGCCACAAACAATATCCAAGCCTCCCACAGGAGATCACACTGAGTCTGAATTTTCTTGAAACACTATCTATTTCATCCACCCATTGAATTAACCAATAATTCTTGGAAAAATTCCCAAAGTTTTTGGCCTTTGGCTGCCCAAATTTGTAAATTTAAACATATTTACTTTTTATTTATGACAAGAACTATAAAAAAATATGCAGCCAATACAACTGGTTCACTATAATCTAATTCCTAATCCACCACTTTAACTTACGGGGTGTCATGATATTCAGATAAACATCATGGTGCAAACACACATACACACTGATGGACAGATCAACGGACCAATCAACACACACGCAACATCACAGCCAATCACAAGCAAGGGCACACAGACTATAAAAAGGGGAACACCACAGTTCCCGTTCATTCCAGCAGGAGACAGCTCAGGGCACAGAGCTCACAGCAAGCCACTCAGACATTCACCATGTGCTGAATGCCTCTCCAAGATAGTGTTAGGGCTGGGTCCACAGGTTAAAGGGTAATGAACGAACCACAGTTACAAGTTTACAGATGTTGTTATTGTTAGTAATAAAACAGTGTTGTACCATCTGCAACCGTGTTGGTTCTTCTGTGTAGCAGAGCACCCAACACAACATAGTACCAGGATTGGAACCCAGCAACTGTGAGACCTACCTACACACCTTCAGGAATCCGCCATCCTGCGCCATGGACACCATCAGCCCGCCGCAGCCGCTCCAAATCGCTGGAAACCTCGGCGTCAACTGGAAGCTGTTTAAACAGTGCTTCCTGTTCTTCCTAGAAGCCACAGAAAGGGAGAATGTTTCGGACACCAGGAAAATCGCCCTCCTCCTCTCCACGGCAGGGCAACACGCCATCCACATCTACAACTCCCTGGCATTCGCGGAAGGTGAGGACAAGACGAAGTACAAGACAGTCCTCCTTAAACTCGAGCAACACTTCAGCGTCGAGGTAAAGGAGAGCTTCGAGAGGTATCTCTTCCAGCAGCGCCTGCAGGGTAAGGATGAGCCTTTTCAATCTTTCCTAACACACCTCCGTATCCTCGCGCAGTCCTGCGGTTACGACACCACCTCCGATTCAATGATTCGGGACCAGATTGTTTTTGGGGTCACCTCGGGCACCCTACGCCAACAGCTCCTCAAAATTAAAAGCCTCACCCGAGCCACCACCATCGAAGCCTGTGTCCTCCATGAAAACGCGACCAGCTGCTACTCCCAATTCCAGGCGGCCGAATCGGCATGGCAGGGGTCCTACGCGGCCGAACCGGCAAGGCAGGAGTCATACGAGGCCGAGCGGGTCCAGGCGATCGAATTCCTCCCGGCCCGCGGCCCGGACGAGGGCGGCAATTTTGCGTGCTTTCCGCGGCCAAAAGAGACATCGACGCAGAGGGACGTGACACGCAGGCGCGCTCTACGCAGGACCGAACTGCGCGATGGCGCAACGAATGCCATGAAGTCACGACGTGCGGCAACTGTGGATCCGCACATTTAAAGCGGCAATGTCCGGCAAAGAACCGACAATGCCTCCACTGTGGCAAGATGGGCCACTACGCTGCCTGCTGTCGAGCAGCTCAACCTTCATCGCTCCCCAATTCCGCCAGCCTCGCAGGGACGTGCGGACCATTCAGCCTCCATACACCGAGTCATACCCTGACGATATACAGACCGGTGATACAGACGACCGGGAAGCCTTCCGTGTTGCAGCCTTTGACAGGAACCAGATGTCCCCAAGCAGGACCCACCAGCCGATGCCAGTGAACAGTGTCAATCCGGGTGATGAATGGTGTGCCACCCTAACGGTCCACCCGAATTCTTCGCCCACGTACTAGGCTGGACTTATGAGCCTGTTTGAACATTGGACTCACTAAAGTTTTATGCCACAATGTTAATATGTTTCTCTTTTTGTCGTTACAGGAGTTTGTTTTGATGCTTGATGTTTACACTTGTTTTGTTTATGGTACAACCTCGTTGCTATGTTGCACCTGACACCTTCCTATGTATATAGTTTAGCCTCATGTACACGTTGTAGATATTGCACACACACATTCAGCTGCACTCAGTACACATCTATATTTATTAACACATAGGCACATATTTTTGTAAAAAAGGGGGATGTCATGATATTCAGACAAACATCATGGTGCAAACACACATACACACTGATGGACAGATCAACGGACCAATCAACACACACGCAACATCACAGCCAATCACAAGCAAGGGCACACGCACTATAAAAAGGGGAACACCACAGTTCCCGCTCATTCCAGCAGGAGACAGCTCAGGGCACAGAGCTCACAGCAAGCCACTCAGACATTCACCATGTGCTGAGTGCCTCTCCAAGATAGTGTTAGGGCTGGGTCCACAGGTTAAAGGGTAATGAACGAACCACAGTTCCAAGTTTACAGATATTGTTATTGTTCGTAATAAAACAGAGTTGTACCATCTGCAACCGCGTTGGTTCGTCTGTGTAGTAGAGCACCCAACACGACAGGCAGCACATCAGGCAGAATGGTTGGAGCTGAAAGGCAAGCTCACCGCTGCAACCGTCTTGCCATTTTTCGACCCAGACAGGAAGACGAAGATCTCAACAGATGTGAGCCAGGATGGCATCGGAGCGGTGCTGCTTCAACGCGATGACACTTCATCATGGGCACCGGTAGCCTACGCATCAAGGGCCATGACGCCCACCGAAACAAGGTATGCGCAAATAGAGAAGGAATGCCTGGGCCTTCTCACTGGCATTCTCAAGTTTCACGACTATGTCTACGGCCTGCCAACATTCACTGTCGAGACGGATCATAGGCCTCTGGTCCACATTATCCACAAGGACCTGAACGACATGACGCCTCGGTTGCAGCGCATCCTCCTCAAACTCAGAAGGTACGACTTTGACTTAGGTTACAAGCCTGGCAAGGAGCTCATCATCGCTGATGCATTGTCCCGTTCCATCACATTGCCGAGTGAACCGCTGGAAATCATCAGGCAGATTGAATCGCAGGTGCAGCTGTGTGCTAGCACCCACCCGGCATCTGATGAGAAGGTGGTTCGTATCTGCGAGGAGACAGCCAAAGACCCCCTCTTGCAGCGTGTCATGCACCACCTCGCCACTGGCTGGTAGAAAGGGCAGTGCCCTCAATTTTACAATGTAAAGGACGACCTGACAGTGATTAATGGTATCCTCCTCAAGCTGGACCGGATTGTCATTCCACTCAGTCTCCAGAGCTTGGTGCTCCACCAAATCCATGAGGGACATCTGGGCGCGAGAAGTGCAGACGCAGAGCCAGGCAGGCTGTCTACTGGCCCGGTATTAGCCAGGACATCTCGAACATGGTCCTCAACTGTGCTACCTGCCAACGTTTCCAGCCAGCGCAGAGCAAGAAGACGCTCCAGCAGCATGAAATCGAGACCTCCCCGTGGTCCAAGGTTGGCATCGACCTCTTTCATGCGAATGGTCGTGACGACGTGTTGATTATTGACTATTTCTCCAACTACCCTGAAGTCATGAGGCCCTCAGACCTCACATCTCGGACCGTCATCAAGGCCTGTAAAGAGACGTTCTCCAGGCATGGTATCCCACTCACTGTCATGAGTGACAATGGCCCGTGCTTCAACAGCCACGAGTGGTCTATGTTTGCCAAGTCATCCCATTTCAAACATGTCACTTCCAACCCACACTATCCGCAGTCCAATGGCAAAGTTGAAAAAGGGGTGCACATTGTGAAACAGCTCACCTGCAAGGCCGCGGATTCTGCTTCTGACATCGACCTCACACTGCTTGCGTACAGGGTGAACCCCCTGTCCACTGGCATGTCGCCGGCTCAACTTCTGATGAACAGGGACCTGTGGACGACACTTCCAACCATACACTTGCCCAACCTGGATCACCTCCCGGTGCTGCAGAAGGTGCAGCAGCTCCGAAACCAGCAAAAACAGGGCTATGCTGCGCATGCCACCGATTTTCCCGTGTTATCCCCGGCACACACTGTCAGGATCAAGATAACGGATGGTGGCTGGTCTGCTCCAGCTGTCGTTGTTCATATGGCTGATGGCTCTGTTGCACGACGTGTTATTGAAAATATGGAAAGATGTGTCATTTGAAACATGGAAGTCTGGCAATATCTGGTCTGAGAGAAACATGTGAGGATACAGGGAAAGATCCCACAAAGGGTTAACAGCAGCTGCCAGGAGAGGATTGTAAAATGCAGATATCCTTGGTCAAGCAGGCTTAGCAAACAAGACAAACAGGAGTTTTGTTTGAAGCAAAAAACAATGGCTCTGAGGCCCGATCAATTTGGCTGGAGACGAAGTTGAATTCAAACTGAGGCTTTATTAGTATCTGAAGTGTGGCCTCCTACAGCAGCTGACAAAATGGCTGCGAGCTGAAGGCCACACATATTTCTCACCCGGCTCCTGGGCGGAGCTAGCATGCAGGGGCCCAGGTGAACCTGTAGTGCAGGTTCTACCGTACAACCCTTAATAAAGGAACACAGTGGTTTACCACAGGCTCATACCTTCGTTGAAAGTAACAATCTTCGGAAGCATCTGGAAAAGCATGGATGAGGTTCAGTTGAATTTGGTGACAATTCTAAGTGTGAAATTTTGATAATACCAGGTGAATTAAAGAAAACTGGAGACTATCAGTCTACGAGAAACATAATTCAAAGCCAATATCAAAGTCAAAATTATGAGCTAAGGACACAGTTGGAAAATAAAACTATAGTAATGACAGGAATTAAAAGTAACTCCTCTTGAAACCAAAGCATTGTTGAATATCACAAAGGAACTTTGAATATCACAAAGGAAACAATGTAATCAGATCTATGAGATGAAGTCATGTCAAAATGAATACTTAGTTGGATTAGAAATTTTCGATCAAAGATACTTTTTACAATCAATATTAAATAAGACTTACTTTACAATAAAGTCATAAAAACTAGTTAACTGTTAGAAAAATATATAAACCTAGAGACCAGAGCAGGAACAACCAGAACCAGAACCAAAACTCAGAGAGAGGCAGAGAAGCAGAGTCAGATTACAGTCAGCTCGGTCATGGGAAAGGGATAGGGCAAAGCAGCCGAGCTAAAATAGCTAATACATCTAAGGAAGACTAGAATTTAAAAAGTAGGCAGAGTCAGCTCAGAGTCAGCTCAGAGACATCCACCAGAGTCAGTTCTCACAACTCGGTACATGGGAAAGATAGGGCACAGCAAACGAGCTCATCAGCGAATACATCTAAAGAAGACCAGATTTTAAAAAGAAGATTGATTGACAAGTTGGGCCTGAAGGTCCCTTCAACCAACCAGAAGGTTCCAGAAGCAAGATCTTTTTACCTTTCTGTAAAGACAGTAATTGCAGCTTTTAAAAGAAAAAATATAATAATAAAATAACTTAATTTAACCTGAAATAGTGGTTATTCCAAAGTCTACTTTACTTACTTAGCAATGCGGGACCCAGGATCGATGCTGCTAAGTGGTAAATAGATGAAATCTTTGGTGAAGGAATGGGTTATACCGGGGGATAACTTGAAAACATAGTTTGACCTGAATAGCACCCACTGATGCTTGCATCGGAGTCGGGGAGTGAGAATCCCTGATCACCATTTGGAATGTCGTCCCTTTTTGGTATAGGGGGACTTCTAAGAATAGTGGTGAGTTTTCAAAAACAGACAAAACAGACAGGCACTGCACAAAGTTGCCTGCCCGCAACCACTTTCTTCTCCGTTTCCGTCCGTTGTTTTGCCACCTCCTGATACCTCGAACTACGAGGCCACCAGTCAGGCTACCATCCCGCCTGTAAAGGCGCCGTCGTCCCCACCAGCACCTCTCCGGCAATCGACAAGGATCAGACGCAAGCCCCAGAGACTGGACTTATGAACATTTGGTTTGTTTGCTATGTTCTGTTTTCTCACATTAGACAGCTGTCTTCACATGTAAATACGGTCACATATGCCACCGCTTGTAAATATGTTAATATATGCCACCACATGCTAATACGTCCCATATGTTAATAAAATATTTTTTCAAAGGGGAGTTGTCATGACATGCAGACATGCAGATAGTGATATACAAACAGGCAGCTAATGAACACAGAGAACAGGACATGACCAATGAGCAGGCTGGACACTCAGGGGTGGTATCTCATTATAAAAGGCACGAGGCACTCACACTCCGCCTCTTTCCACTGATGAACATCTGTAGAGTGAGTCAGGGTGTATTTACCTCCAGCACGTGGCTAAGAGCTCATCTGGTTCAGTCAGACAGAGTAACCACACTTAGGTTAGCAGAGAGTCACACTCACAGAGAACTGTGCTACTAGTTCAATAAATCAGATTGAACTAACTTCAAGGTCTGAAGTATCTTTTGGTTAAAGCTGCATCCAGCTGCAGTCTGTGTTATCACAGAGTACATTACATAACATGGTGCAGTCCCAGACGGCGATGGTCCACTCCCTGTCCTCCATTGCCGTGAGCTTGCAGACCCTGATCAAGACCATAGCGGGCCTCCAGGGCCGGCAGCGCCAAGTGATGGGTGGTGGGCCTCAGGGATGGCTCTGCTCACACCCCCATCCTATGGAGTAGCCCAGGGGCCATCAGGCACCCCAAGGGAGGAAGAGGTGATGGGGCCCGTGCCGGTGACTTCCGCAGGGGAGGTGCCAGAACATCGCAGCACCTTGGACTACCCCACTTCTATCCCTGGCGCATCTTGTGGTCAGCGGGCAGAACATGGCGGCACCACACCACCTGGGCCACCCAAGAAGCAGCCGGGACCATCCAGGCCCGGTCGCTCCAGAAGATGACTGCCAACAGGTACCCAGGTCGCAGGGCGGGAATCACATCATGCCCACTCCTGATGTACCATCTGGGGACCCACCTAGGTGAAGCATGAGGGCCCGTACGGCAAGAAAATATGACATCAGTTAAGCTGGCACAGGTGCAGGGCACAGTACAGTGATAGGGGCTGGGACACGAATATGTATATATTTGTTCACATTAAACACCTGGGCAGCACGGTAGCACAGTGGTTAGCACAGTTTACTCACAGCTCCAGGGTCCCAGTTTCGATTCCTGGCTTGAGTCACTGTCTGTGCTTGTCTGCACGTTCTCCCCGTGTCTGCGTGGGTTTCCTCCGGGTGCTCCGGTTTCCTCCCACAAGTCCACAGATGTGCAAGTTAGGTGGATTGGCCATGCTAAATTACCCTTAGTGTCCAAAAACGGTTAGGTGGGATTGTGGGGATAGGGTGAAGGTGTGGGGATAGGGTGTTCTTTCCAGGGGCCGATGCGGACTCAATGGGCCGGGTGGCCTCTTTCTGCACTGTAGACTCTATGAACATCTGTTCACTTGCCTAGTGTTCTGTCAGATGGGTACGAGGGATGGGTTGGTCTGGGCTGGCCAGAGAAGGTGTACAGGGCAGGGGAGGTGAGTGGACGGATATTGTGGGTGGGTTGGGCTCCACCCCAACCCCCAACCCCCCCGACCATCCGCATCACCCCGCCCGAGGGATTCAATGGCACCATGAGCTCGAATGGCCAGCCGGAATCATCCAGGTGGACAGTGGAAAGTGCTACCGTGGGCATGAGTCAAACGATGAGGAGCACCAGAGCTCACTCCAGAACGGGTTGTCATCATCCTCCATCCCATTGACCAGACTCGCTATTACTGCCAACCCAGGGCCCACACCCCATTTGTGCGGCAGGTATGCATCACGGAGGGGGTTGCGGTGGTGGGGAGGGGATGGGGGGGGGGGGGGGAACCAGGGGCGAGGGGGTGGGTTGTGGTGTCCGTGCCCTGGCCTGTCCCCCACACCCTTCCCTAGTCGGTGAACCTGGAGGCGATCAGAGCGGCCCGTGCGCATTTGCCCTGGTGCATACGTTGTGCGGCCTCCCATGTCTGCCTGGGTCACATGTCCTGCCCATCCTCGTCCTCCCCCACATCCTTCTTATTGCACGAGGCCTGGTGTTCATCCTCCTCCTCCAGCACGTCGCCCCTCTGCTGCGCAATGTTGTGGCGGACACAGCAGGCTGGCAAAATGCAGGTGAACCTCTTGTCATCATACTGGAGGACTCCTCCAGAGTTGTCCAGGCACTTGATCCGCATCTTCAGGACCCCGAAGCACCGCTTGATCGCACCCCTGGTCGCTGTAAGGGCGTCATTGTAGCGAGCCTCTGCGTCGGTTTGTGCCCTGCGGATAGGCGTCATCAGCCACTGCCGCAGTGGATAACCCCTGTTGACCAGGAGCCAACCCTACAGTTCGAGGGGTGGGGGTGCATCTCAGCCATGTTAGGAATCGTTGAGCGTGCCAGAATGAAGGCATTGTGCATACTGCCTGGATATCGGTCGCAGACGTGCATGATGCATCTGATAACGCTAACTTTCTTTGCAGGATCTGGCAGGACCTGGAGAGGTGTTATCACTTGCTGCTCATTCACCCAGTAAAGGAAGAATCTGGAGCCAGTCTTTCATAGAATCCCTACAGTGCACTCCACCCGATCAAACCCCTCTCCGCGTCCATCACCACCGCTGGCACGGTAGCACAGTGATTAGCATGTCGCTTCACAGTTCCAGGTCATAGGTTCGATTTCCGGCTTAGGTCACTGTATTTGCAGAGTCTGCACATTCCCCGCTAGTCTGCGCGGGTTTCCTCCGAGTGCTCCGGTTTTCAATCATTTGCAGGTTAGGTAGATTGGCATTGATAAATTGCCCTTACTGTCCAAAAAGGTTAGGTGGGGTTACTGGGTTACAGGGATAGGGTGGAGGTGTGGGCTTAGTGCTCTTTCCAAGGGCCAGTGCATACTCGATGGGCCGAAGGCCTCCTATTGCACTATGAATTCTATGAAGTCACTCACAATTTTGACTTGGAAACATATCGCCGTTCCTTCACTGTTGCTGGACAGCAGCAAATGTAACTAACTACCGCCTTCTGAAGGGTAGCTAGGGATGGGTAATAAATGCTGGCCTAACCACTGACGACCACATCCCGTAAATGAATTAAAAAAACACATCCCTGGACATGAAGGAACAATTTATAAAGGCCAATCCACCTAACCTGCACAACTTTGGACGGTGGGAGGAAACCGGAGCGCCCGGAGGAAACCCACACAGACATGGGGAGAAAGTGCAAACTCCACACAGACAGTCACTCAAGTCCCGAATTGAACCCAGGTCCCTGACATTGTGAGGCAGCAGTGCTAACCACTGTGCCACCGTGCCATCATAGCTTTGTGCACAAAACCCCAAGAACCCAAAGACTTCCTATTCTTCCCCCCCCACCCACACACCACAGATGAAAATTTGTTCTTAGATATACTTAAGAATGATGCTCTAACCTTTTACCAATTAGTAACAGCTGCACTCACTTACAACTAGAGCAACCATTTCATTCTGACAGGATTGCAATAAGAATAATTTTTGCTTCTCCAAGACTGACCAAAAATCTCCAGCTGTCTCCTAGACTGGGCAAAGACAACCCCATGAGGGAGATTAAGAACTGCATAGGGTAATGTCTGTATTCTGTATTAGTTAACAGGCAAAACATTGATGGAAGCTGGTCCATTGGTCAAAAAGAAGGAACTGTAGCGATTAAATAAATAATAAATAAATAACCTTCATTATCACAAGTGAGCTTACATTAACACTGCAATGAAGTTACTGTGAAAAATTACTGTTGCCACATTTCAGCGCATGTTCGGGTACACTGAGGGCGAATTCAGAATTCTCAGCTGGTACGGCAATTGACCTGGTGCTGCTGGCCTTCTTCTGCATCATTAACCAGCTGTCTAGACCACTGAGCTAAACCAGCCCCAACCAGCGATTAGAGGAAGCTGTAAGATTTACCCTGGTGAGGTGAGGAGAAGAAATTGCCGGTTGAGGCCTTATGCTGAAAATTGGTACAGCACTGAAGGAGCGGACCTCTGATGGCCACTAGATGTTATGATGAAAAGAGATGTGAGATCATTGGAATCCAAGAGTAACATTGGACCGGGTCCTATAAAGACTGCAGTTCTGTGAAGAGCGTGTGGTGAAGTGTAATTATAGCATCAGCTGTTAAGACATGAATACTGGTTAGCTTTTTTTGTAGTTTAGAGCATTAGTTGGCGACTAATTAATGATTAGTCAATGTTGATTTTATTTTATTTTAACAGTAAAAGTCTTTAAACTTGAAATCCTGTAGTGTGATGTTTTCAGTTGGTCACTGCAAAAATTCATATCTCTTTTCAAGAATTAGAATATTCGGACTGGCCCTATCGACAATCTCAGAAATGATGCCTGAACCATTTGTTCACTGTGCAAACTTGATGCTGAAAGAAGGCACAGCAAAGGTGTCCTGCAGGTTAATGGCTATCCCTGTTCATTGTGCACACGAATAAATGGGACTAAGGCTGTCACTTTTGGACCTGAAAAATGTCGAGTCCACCTTAAATTACCCTGGACAAGTATCTCAAAAGTGCAACTGGTGAAGTTGCCATTTCATAGAATCATAGAATCCCTACAGTGCAGAAGGAGGCCTTTTGGCCCATCGAGTCTGCACTGACCCTCCGAAAGAGCACTCTCCCGAGGCCCACTCCCCTGCTCCATCCCTGCAGTTGGGTTGGAACAGAGAGAGTGGGGGGGATCTGGTTGAAGATGGGGGAATGGTGGGAGTGTCAGATCAGAGAGAAGTTGGGGAGAATCAGGGTGGTAGTGATGGGAGGGGGGGGGGAGTGAATGAGGGTGGATAGAAGTCGGGGGGGGGCATTGGATTGGACAGGAAAGAGGGAATGGGGAGGAGGGTTGGGTTGGACGGGAGAGGGGAGATGGTCAGTTTGGACCAGAGGTAGGAGGCATGTTGGACCAGAGAGAGGGGGCGGGGGTGGCGGGGTGGGGGTGGGTCAGGCCAGGGGGATGGCTGGGTCAGGGTTGGGATGTGGAGGTGGTGTGTCCCCTTGGGGGTTGTGTGTGAGGGGCTGTCCCGTGCGAGGCTGCGTCTGGGTTTTTATAAGTAGTTATTCTGGAGTTAGAAGTCATTTTCTTTCCTGTAACTCTTTCAAAGTACCTATCAGGGTCAAACTGGCAGAACCATCCAAAGTTAGCGATTTAAATTGTTTCTATCTGATGGTTCCCAGCACAGAGCAATTGTCCAGTGGAAGTTATCACTTCCGAGCAATTGCCGGATAAACCCTTACGTGGGAACGTCCAAGAGGGAGTATCCAGCACAACATTGGGGTGCTCTCCAAGTGTGATGCTGGGGAACTAGGAAGTATGGACCATAATGTCTAACCTTAGATATGATTCCATGATTGAGCAACACTTGCTGAATGATCCTGAGTGTGCGGAGAACCACCAATTATATTCAGATTATCAGTCTTCTCGAAATGTGACTGACTTAATTTAGCTAGAAGCGACATATATTCATATGCAGTGACCTGTCCTCTGCAGGCAAAAAGAACATGTCCAGACATTGTGCCTTTTTTCAATTAAACAAAAGAATGTGGGCGATAGTTGCTGGTGCATTCTCCATGGTAGCACCTCAGCCAATCAGATTTGACTAACCAAGCAGCACCCTTTTCTCATGCAGTATAAATTGTTGCTCTCCACTGCTGTAGGCCCCCCCCCCCAAGCAGCTCCAGCTTGTACAGCCTCAATGCATCCCCCAGCAGCTAGGATGAAGGTCACCATTCCTGGTTGGATTCCGAAGTCCATTGTCTGGAGGGGGTGAAAGTCAGACATGTTAGCATGGTGCATATTCTCATGCCCGATCAGGTCCACTGGGCTACATGTTGGCCTCGGTCTGCACTCCAGTCCCTGCCCCCGCATGTTCCTTAACACCCCCCTACACTGTCCTCACACTAACTCGCGGCCGTTCCTCACTGGCACTCTGTCAACTGAACCCCTGACCCTGTCGGTGGCCGGCACCTTGGGGGGGTCACTATTCCTGACGCCCGTCCCTGATGCCAGGGATAACAGTGGCTGGAGCTAACCATGCCAACGGTACACTCCACGGCTCCCGTCGGCACCTTGGGTGGGCTGCATACTGGCCCGCCAATGGGTGGCGGCCGGTTGGGGTGGGGGGGGGGTGTTGGTAGGGTCAGGGCACCCTACGGCCGGTGTCACTCTGCCTGACCTGGGACTATGTTAGAAGGTCAGTGGGATGCACAGCAAGATGGCTGCCTTGCAGGCAATGGTGGACCATGTCTGGACACCCCAGTCCCGTGGGGGGTCATGTCAAGCCCACGGCCCATCCCCTGTCACCCCCACTGCTCCCCTGTCCCCCGGGCTTGGTGGAGGCACCCCAGCCCCTGCCACCACCCACCCCAGCAGGAAAGGTATGTCCCACCTCCTTTCTCTCCCTCACCAGCCACGGGGCCTGTTTCCTGATCTTTAAAGTGACACTCACTGTCGGTAAATCCCCCCCTCCCCCCGTGGAGGGGGAGAATCCTGGAGTTCCCGGAGAATACCGGGTCAGGGCCCCTAATGATATGCAAACGGCGGTTATTGTATGTGCAGAGTTGCATGTGCAGAGTGGAACACATTGGCGCCGCTGTCAAGGCACTGGAGAATTGCAATTTGACTTGCGCCCGGTGCACGTCACGATTTTGCCTTCACGATTGAATCTCCGTCCAATCTCCTTTCCTGATTTTAGCGTCGGCCCACGGACAATCCCGCCCCTTAGCTTTTTTTCAGTGGGATCATTTTTAAAAATTATTAGTTTCCATGGGGATAGTAACAATTCCTTTGTTAGTATGTACACACCACATGTTCAAGGTCTGGGTGCATTATTGGGAACCCTTTATTCGTCTTAATTTTATAGTTTTGATATCATAGTATCTGCCAGCTTCAGGAATCCCATTCCAGAGAGAGGAGAAACATTGCTGCGGCTTCCTCTAGGGGCCAGCAGCAGCATAAGTAGTTTAATTGCTTCATTTAGGGTGTCTGTCTCCTTGTCAGATAAATTGGCTGTGTTCCTACTCGACCTATTTCCACAGGAACTAAATAGGAGCAGCCTTTAATTTAGATGTTAACTTTGCAAAAAAGGCATGTGAACCGATCGACCTAATGCAGTACATCAATATGACGACTGGCCAGCATATGGCAGGAAATGTGACATCCGCCTCTTTGCATTTGTTGCAGGAAATCCTGGAAGTGATAACAGAGAAGCGGTAGGAAGCCTCCTTGGCCAATTCCCTGCTAACACCCATTGGTGGTACACCAGGGAAACAAGGTAACTAACTGGAGAGAAGAAAAAATCAGCCCCAAAATAAGCTTTCAAGTAATCTATGTTGTTTTGTTTTGTCTGATTTAATTAGGTTTTGCCCTTGTCAAGCTGTTCTTTTCCATACAGTTTAATTTCTTCATTTAGGATCTCTGTCTTCTTGTCAAAGAAATTGGCTGTCTTCCTGCTGGACCTATGCCGTGCTTCTTAAGATGGTGGATTTGTGGAATTTCATTCATTAATTATGTAGAATTTGGTTGCTCTCTTCTGCAATTTAAAATAACAATCTTGTAGAAATAAAACGTTCTTTAATTATAAATGGCCACATCAATAGAAAAAACATTGCATAACATTTTTGGATGTAATAAAAATATTGACCTTTTTTAATAATGAGCCAGGGCACAAAAAGAGCAATATAACAATGTTACCACTGTATTTCATTCTAAAAATATTACAACTCTGAAGTAAAATTTGAGGCTAGGTTCTAATTCTCTAATGCATTTTAAAATGATATTCAGTAATAACAGATGTAATACACCAAGGATGCTGGAAATTGAAAATAAATGTGGAAATTGCTGGGACTGTTCAGTGAGTTTGGCAATGCATCAAGCCGGGGGGGAGATCTTTACCAATAATTATCAATTTACCAATAAGCCACATTCAGTAAGGTATAACTGGTGGTGGTGGGTGGGGCCGAGAAACGGAGTGCACTTATAATGAGGATTAATTGGCTCCTGAATTTGACCTTGGCAGTTGTTTGGAGCACAGAAGGGTTTGAAACAATAGTATAAAAATCACAAATTTTCCGAGGATTACTGCCTGCTCCAGCTGCCCGAGCGCAGTGCTAATTGTTAATAAGCGTGTAAAGTATAGATCAGTTCACCAGCATAACACCGTTAAGACTGAACATTATTCAGAACGGGACAGCTAGCAAGTAGATAGTGGTCATTGTGGTAGCATATATATAGTTTATTTTGTGAGTTGAACAATCAGTGGCCTCGGCTGGATCTTTTTATGGGGAAGAGGATGATGGATGCATTTAATAAAGCACAACAAAATTGACTTCACTGCATCTTTTATTTCAACATGTTCTGTTTTATGAATCCAGAACACAACTCTGCCAAATGTTATATAACTGATTAATTGCTATCAAACATCTTGACTTGCCTGGGCGGCATGGTAGCACAGTGGTTAGCACTGTTGCTTCACAGCACCAGGAACCCGGGTTCGATTCCCAGCTTGGGTCACTGTCTGTGCGGAGTCTGCACGTTCTCCCTGTGTCTGCGTGGGTTTCTTCCGGGTGGACTGGTGATTGATCTGGAATACTGCAAGGACTTGAAAAATGCTAATGTCCAAAGTGAAAATTCATTATACGGTGTTCGCTAATTGTTCCATCATTTCTAATTTCTTTTTTGCAGACAAGGAAATTACACATGCAAAATATCAAGAGATGGAGGATTTCCATGTGTTGATACAAAGACATAAGAAATAGCGAGGGTTGTGGCTGAGACCAGGCCGAGGACATTGCAGCACCACCAAAAGAGGAGACCATAGCACTCGAGGGTAATCACACCTTGGTGTGCTCGCTGCACTTCAGCATCTTCACTCCCACTTTCCAGCTTGCAACAATTCAAAATATTGTGTGTAATACATCACATTAACCATGAAGCATTTTATTTTGGTGCAAAATACAGCAGCCTTTGCAGGGTTGATGCTGGAGATGACATCAGTTGCTTTAAGTGAATTGCTCTTACAGAGAGCCAGCACGAATGTATATGGGCTGAATGGCCTCCTTTTGTGCTGCAATAATTCTCTGAGGAGATTGCTCTGAGCACCCATGAGAAAAATCATAAGACTGTGAGAGGTTTTATTTCATTTTGTGATTATTTTGTTCATTAGCCATAACAATATTGCAGGATAATCTGATTGGGGTTGACGTGTGGTTGCTGGGAGATATGAGGTAATGTGCTGAAACCTCCAGGAAAACATCCAATCAGAGCGATGAATACCAGCGGAGTGCAAGTTCACAAGGAGCGAAAAGCTATGACGTGTGGCACAAAATGACAGATGGCTCCGAATTATGGCTCCAGTTTCTGCTGTTCCCGAATGTAGGACAGCTTCTCAAATTGGAGTCAACAAAGAGGACTTGTGGGTAACTTGTCAATCCTGTGAATAATTTGCCTACACCAACACAGACCTGTTTGATATGGCCTTACAGCATCGGACCCCAATTGCGGTCGACTGTCAAAATTCCACTGAACATGAGTTAACTATTTCTGTGCTGTATTTTCGGACAAAACACTGTACAAAAGTTAACCCTTTTACGTACAATATTTACCACCTAGGCATTTTTACAAAGATGTGCTGCATTTACAGATATTGCACAAAGATTAACCTTTACTCTGCAGTATTTGCTGTTCAAAAGTTAACCATTTCTGTGATATATTTATGAATGAAGCACCGTTATGGATTCACTAATTTGATACAGCATTTACTGAAAGGCATTGTAGAGTGGTTATGGGCTTGGGAATGCAGCATTCGTTTAGAATGGGTTGTCAATTTGTAAGAAAGCTTGGGAGTACTGATAGAGTTTACAATTGTTGGATCAGTTTGGGAGTAAGGGATGGATTTGGGAATAATATTCAAAGTGTTGATATAATAAGCAACATTTCACTCTCGTCTGCTGCGGGGTGCGTGGGGCCCTTAATTATGCTGGCTGCCTTTCCGAGGCAGCGGGAATTATAGATAAGAGTCAATGGATGGGAGGCTGGATTGAGCTACATTCACGACCTTTTGTAGTTTCCTGCGGTCTTGGGCAGAGCAATTTATCATTTAAATCCCATAGACCGACTGTTGGAAATTGGCATGGCCTGGACGTCAGCCACTCAGAACAGACAATTGGTTGGATCAGCTGCTGTGTCCCCTGGAGTCAGTGGTTGAGTACATGACAGGATGTGCTCAGGGAGAAATTTTAAGCTTTCCTTAGAGAACCTGGAGAACATTCTTCCTCCTCCTGAAAGTTTAGTGAAGAAAACACATCAACATTTATGTTTCTCGGCAAGCTCACAGCTCTTGCTGCCAAATTAGAATCAAAGTCACGATGATGCTGCCAGCACCCGGCTAAGCATATTTTTGAGGAATTCTGTTGGCTTTGGATGGGTGCCTTTCTGTCACTTTGGGAGAGCATTGCAACCTTAATCTGTTCGCTGTGGCTCCACAGGGTAAGTATCATGGGGGATTTTAATACTTGCTTCCGCCCCCAGCCCCCAAAACCCTTTCAGTTATTTTGAACCAGGAATCAAAAACTGATTTTAACTCTATTCATTTGTTCACTGCTGGACAAGAAGGATTAACATCAGCTCACTGATTCCACCTGTAAAATTTGAATTTTCTGAGCATCAGCAATTCTGTGCGCAGTGCTGCTGCGTGCCAAGATTTTCCCGGCCTGACGAGACTGCACATTTCTTCTTGGATCTTCCAATCCTGGTTGTGAAAAAAATGCTCAGTAGATTTCCGCCCACTGGAACTCTGTCGGAGCGGAGTGGAATCGGCGGGAGTGAGGACACGCCCCCTTTTAACGGCGCTCCCTGCCCTCTTCTGAGAAGTTTAAAAGTCCTGTCTTTGAATGTTAGTGAATGAGTGAGTGGATGGTTGATTGAGGTGGGTAGGTAGATGAGTGAGTGAGTTGAGTAGATTGGTAGGTGGGTCAGGTGAATAGTTTAGGAGGTGGGTGTGTTCATGTGGGCGTGGGTGAGGTAGATATACAAGTGGGTGAGTCGGGTAGGTGGGTAACTGGGTATTCAGTGGGGTGTAGTCTGATCGGGTTGGGAAGTTAGACGAGTGCTTGGGGTGTGGTCAGGTCCGGTTGGAGGGTAATCAGATCAGAGTGCTGGTTAGGTAGTCATTAGGCAGTGCTGGGATGGGGGGTGGAAATAGTTTGGTGGTCAGGGAAATAGTCATGGGAGTCAGGGAGGGTGATGGCAGTTGGCTGTGGATTTATCCAGGTATTAGACCAGGTTTTAAAAGGTCCTGGGTGCATTTAGCAGTTACATTTCCCTGATAACGATACAGTTAAGAACTGTGGATCTGTCTAAAGTCTCCGACTCTAACTGGGTGTAGGAGACATTAATGCTGGGTCCTGAGGAGCAAGGCAATTGCCCATCAGAAGTTTAGTCATCCTGGGCAATTCTCATGTAGATCCGTGCAATGGGATTTCCATAGGACCCTGACATGCATCCTCAATTGTAGATTCAGAAACCGGAAGGTTTGAGCCATTTTTATCTTATTAACATAATTTGTTTTTGGTTTATTCCAGTTAAATGCTTGGGGATCACTAAGACTATCATCATTCAGGTTTCCAATTCATGGCCTAGATTTCAGTCTGAATCAGGGTCTGTGTGGGTGTTCGATGCTGCTGTGAAGTTCAGAAATCTGGAAGAATGGATAAAAACATTAAAGAATATCCTGCAGAATTAAACAGCAGGGCTGCTTTAAGTTATTTTGTGTGGGGTTCTCGCCCACAGGCAGCACAGGCAGTCTGACCTCTGAAGGCTATGAGATCGGGTAGGTGTATTGGAGGAGTGAGAGAGATAAGTGGGTGACAGTGGGGTCCAGATCAGAGGGTGGAATTCCTGATTGCAGGGTAGGATGGTGTGGTGAATGTATTCACCAGAATGCAGGCATGATACCATAACCTGTGACCTATGACCTGGAAGTGGTGATATGAACTGCTTCCAGGTAGTGTCCTGCAACCCTGGTATGGCTCCACCTCTGGCTCTGCCCACACCGGGGCATATATAGGCCGGCCTCTTGTGGGTGGCATTCATCTGTACTACTGACTCTGGCTGGGCAAGTTCATGACTAATAAAGCCTTATGTTCACTCGCTCTCTCTGCCTCGCTGTGAATTGAAGGTATATCAGATGGTTTTCCAGGCAGGGCCATCATGGGAGGGAGGGATGGTCCAATAATATCAGGGAGGAGCGGGTGATGGGGAGCAGGCAGGTTGTGGAAGGGGTGTTTCTTAGATAGCTGTTTGGCTAGCAGCAAACATTTCTGCTTCTCCTGGCCCACAAGCAATGCTGTGAAGACATTTATCTCAAGAACTAGGACCTTATTCCCTTCCATAATCTGCCAAGTTTCTCAAGGCACAGGGAACCTGTCTCCCCTCCTTCCCTCCCCCCTACCCCGTTGAAGAAAGAATGTGTTTTATAATAACGATAGGCATTCTAACATTTTGCTGACTAACCTGTTTCCTGGAAGCAGGTTGGACATCTGGCACTCATCCCATTAAAACCGGAAATGGGTGGATTCAAGGTGGGTTTAATTCCTGTTACAGAATTTTTTGCATTTTAACTGCTGATTATATCCCAACCTATTCTGTTTTGGCAGTTAAGATTCAGCCCCATAAATCTATTGCCGAAAGGCAAAAGGATACACAAAGCGAAAGTAATTTATACTCATAAAACAGCATAAACTTCAGCAATATTGAACAAATCATTCAACAAACAATTTTAAATTTGTGTTGTTGAATTTGTGAAAGGGTTCTTCTGTTGTTTACATTGATTTTACACTCTCACTAACTAGTGAACAAGTTAAAGATGGATTTTACAGAGAACGATGGACACGCCCTCCCTCACCTACAATGTCGGTGGCAAATCGGCCACCATACTGATAGCTGTCCTTCAGCAGTTTTACCCTGGGAGAAGAGTTAATTGCTTGAATGCACAACTTGCACTCCTATCTTGGAGAAAGTCCCGCCTTCGGGAACTGTTAGCCGGCATCTCTGTAAGCCAGACAGCGCCAGGCAGGAGTGGTGGCCGCCGCTGAAACGACAGGCAGTCATCAATGCACATCGTCGCTGGAGCGAGAAGGGGTGATTGGCGGGAGGGGGGCGAGCATGGATTTGTACGGGGTAAAGCAGGCAAGTGCTGGCGACTGGAGCGCCTCCAATGGGCACATTAGACCGACAAAGGACCACAGCCCATGCAGTAGAAGCTGCCTGGCTTCAACCATGGATTGAGCTCCCTGCTGCTACAAGTAAAATAGTGGTGGGGCTGAATGAGGCCCAAGAAAATTTTGTACAGGTTGGGGAAAGGCTGGTAGGGGCAGGAAGACCATGCACTGGATTTTATGAGTGCCCCCTCGTCCAACCTCCCCGGGAAGCATAAAATCCAATCCAAAAAATCCATGTTTCATTTCAGCTCCATTAAATTAGAAAAGGTTCACTTGTATGTCTAAATGTATCAACAACTGTACATTTGGTAGGGTTTCCTGTCTGCACTAATTGTTTTCCTTTTGCTTATTTTTCTCACATATTTTGCAACAACAGTTTCCGATTAAAAGATCTGCCGCGGGCGTCATTCTCCGCCGGCGGGAGCCTCCGTTCTGCCGGCGCCCGGGGGTTTCCCGACGGCGTGGGGGTGCCCCACAATGGGAAACCCCATTGACCGGCCGGCGTTACGGAGACTCCCGCCGGCCGGTCGGCGCAGAAATGTGGCGGGGCGGGTAGGAGAATTTCGCCCCAGCTGATGTCTATATGCACCAGGGGTTTTGCCAATGCTTTGTACCTTGGGACACTTTACTATGTTAACAATATGCAAGTTGCTGTGAACTGACTAACCCTGTGATTCCACAATCTGGCGAGCATGTTTGCAACCACCATTTCTTTCTCGGTAACAGTCAATTCCAATGAGGGTTTAATGGAAAATTAAAAATTAAAAATAGTGCTTCATACTGACATGATTACACAGGAAATTAGGAAAATCGGCTCCAGTTTTTCTTCAGCCTAATTGCAAAATAAATAATTCAGTGTGTGGAGAGATCTGTTTGAGCTTTACAAAGCATGCTGCAGGGCCTGCGTGCACCTTTTGGCTTTCCCTTCTCAGCGACATTCCTGTATATCTCACCCCCTTCCTCCCAGTGCTTCCAGGACAGAAAAATGCTGGGTTTGGCCAAGCTGCTGCAATTCATCAGGCCCCAATTGGCACATGTAGTATAAAGGATTAATTGTTATGTCAATGAGAGAATGTTGTTAATGACGGTATGAACATAGAACAGAGAACATTACAGTGCAGTACAGGCCCTTCGGCCCTCGATGTTGCGCCGACCTGCGAAACCACTCTAAAACCCATCTACACTATTCCCATATCGTCCATATGTCGATCCAATCACCATTTGAATGCCCTTAGTGTTGGTGAGTCCACTACTGTTGCAGGCAGGGCATTCCACACCCTTACTACTCTCTGAGTAAAGAACCTACCTCTGACATCTGTCCTATATCTATCTCCCCTCAATTTAAAGCTATGTCCCCTCGTGCTAGACATCACCATCCGAGGAAAAAGGCTCTCACTGTCCACCCTATCCAATCCTCTGATCATCTTGTATGCCTCAATTAAGTCACCTCTTAACCTTCTTCTCTCTAACGAAAACAGCCTCAAGTCCCTCAGCCTTTCCTCATAAGATCTGCCCTCCATACCAGGCAACTTTCTGGCAAATCTTCTCTGCACCCTTTCCAATACTTCCACATCCTTCCTATAATGCGGCGACCAGAATTGCATGCAATACTCCAAATGCGGCCGCACCAGAGTTTTGTACAGCTGCAACATGACCTCATGGCTCCGAAACTCAATCCCTCTACCAATAAAAGCTAACACACCGTACGCCTTCTTAACAACCCTCTCAACCTGGGTGGCAACTTTCAGGGATCTATGTACATGGACACCAAGATCTCTCTGCTCATCCACACTGCCAAGAATCTTACCATTTGCCCAGTACTCTGTCTTCCTGTTATTCCTTCCAAAATGAATCACCACACACTTTTCTGCATTAAACTCCATTTGCCACCTCTCAGCCCAGCGCTGCAGCTTATCTATGTCCCTCTGTAAATTGTAACATCCTTCCGCACTGTTCACAACTCCACAGACTTTAGTGTCATCTGCAAATTTACTCACCCATCCTTCTACGCCCTCCTCCAGGTAATTTATAAAAATGACAAACAGCAGTGGCCCCAAAACAGATCCTTGTGGTACACCACTAGTAACTGGACTCCAGTCTGAACATTTCCCATCAACCACCACCCTTTGTCTTCTTCCAGCTCGCCAATTTCTGATCCCAACTGCTAAATCACCTGAATCCCATGCCTCCGTATTTTCTGCAGTAGCCTACCGTGAGGAACCTTATCAAACGCTTTACTGAAATCCATATACACCACATCACCTTCTTTACCCTCATCCACCTGTTTGGGCACCTTCTCAAAGAATTCAATAAGATTTGTCAGGCACGACCTACCCTTCACAAAACCGTGTTGACTATCTCTAATCAAATTATTCCTCTCCAGGTGATTATACATCCTATCTCTTAAAAACCTTTCCAAGATTTTGCCCACAACAGAAGTAAGGCTCACTGGTCTATAGTTACCGGGGTTGTCTCTACTCCCCTCCTTGAACAAGGGGACAACATTTGCTATCCTCCAGTCTTCTAGCACTATTCCTGTAGACAAAGATGACTTAAAGATCAAAGCCAAAGGCTCAGCAATCTCCTCCATACCTTCCCAGAGAATCCTAGGATAAATCCCATCCGGCCCAGGTGACTTATCTATTTTCACACTTTCCAGAATTGCTAACACCTCCTCCTTATGAACCTCAAGCCCTTCTAGTCTAATAGCCTGAATCTCAGTATTCTCCTCGACAACATTGTCTTTTTCCTGTGTGAATACTGACGAAAAATAATCATTTAGCACCTCTCCTATCTCCTCAGACTCCACGCACAACTTCCCACTACTGTCCTTGCCTGGCCCTACTCTTACTCCAGTCATTATTTTATTCCTGACATATCTATAGAAAGCTTTAGGGTTATCCTTGATCCTACTTGCCAAAGACTTCTCATGTCCCCTCCTGGCTATTCTTAGCTCTCTCTTTAGGTCCTTCCTAGCTAACTTGTAACTCTCGAGCGCCCTAACTGAACCTTCATGTCTCATCTTTACATAAGCCTCCTTCTTCCTCTTGACAAGTGTTTCGACTGCTTTAGTAAACCACGGTTCCCTTGCTCGACCACTTCCTCCCTGCCTGACAGGTACATACTTATCAAGGACATGCAGTAGCTGTTCCTTGAACAAGCTCCACATTTCCATTGTGCGCATCCCCTGCTGTTTTCCTCTCCATCCGATGCATCCTAAGCCTTGCCTCATCGCATCATAATTGCCTTTCCCCCAGATATAACTCTTGCCCTGTGGTATATACCTATCCCTTTCCATCACTAAAGTAAACGTAATCAAATTGTGGTCACTATCATCAAAGTGCTCACCTACCTCCAAATCTAACACCTGTCCTGGTTCATTACCCAATACCAAATCCAATATGGCCTCGCTTCTCATTGGCCTATCTACATCCTGTGTCAGGAAACCCTCCTGCACACATTGGACAAAAACGGACCCATCTAAAGTACTCGAACTATAGCGTTTCCAGTCAATATTTGGAAAGTTAAAGTCCCCCATAACAACTACCCTGTTGCTTTCGCTCCTATCTAGAATCATCTTTGCAATCCTTTCCTCTACATCTCTGGAACTTTTCGGAGGCCTATAGAACATCAGGGTGACCTCTCCTTTCCTGTTTCTAACTTCAGCCCATACTACCTCAGCAGACGAGTCCTCATCAAACGTCCTTTCTGCCACCGTAATACTGTCCTTGACTAACAATGCCACCCCTCCCCCTCTTTTACCACCTTCCCTGAGCTTACTGAAATATCTAAACCCTGGCACCTGCAACAACCATTCATGTCCCTGCTCTATCCATGTCTCCGAAATGGCCACAACATCGAAGTTCAAGGTACCAACCCATGCCGCATGTTCACCTACCTTATTCCGGATGCTCCTGGCATTGAAGAAGACACACTTTAAACCACCTTCCTGCCTGCCGGTACACTCCTGCAACTTTGAAACCTTACTCATGACCTCATTACTCTCAACCTCCTGCATACTGGAGCTACAATTCAGGTTCCCAAGCCCCTGCTGAACTAGTTTAAACTCTCCCGAAGAGCATTAGCAAATTTCCCCCCCAGGATATTGGTACCCCTCTGGTCCAGGTGTAGACCATCCCATTTGTAGAGGTCCCACCGACCCCAGAATGAGCACCAATTATCCAGAAATCTGAAACCCTCCCTCTTGCACCAACCCTGTAGCTACGTGTTCAACTCCTCTCTCTCCCTATTCCTCATCTCGCTATCACGTGGCATGGGTAACAACCCAGAGATAATAACTCTGTTTGTCCTAGATCTAAGTTTCCACCCTAGCTCCCTGAATTCCTGCCTTACATGTCTATCCCTTTTCCTACCTATGTCGCTGGTACCTATGTGGACCACGACTTGGGGCTGCTCCCCCTCTCCCTTAAGAATCCCGAAAACTCGATCCGAGACATCACGCGCCCTGGCACCTGGGAGGCAACACACCAACCGCGAGTCTCTCTCATTCCCACAGAATCACCTATCTATCCCCCTAACTATGGAGTCTCCAATGACTCATGCTTTACTCCTCTCCCCCCTTCCCTTCTGAGCAACAGGGACTGACTCTGTGCCAGAGACCTGTACCACATGGCTTGCCCCTGGTAAGTCCCCCCCCCCCCCACCAGTATCCAAAGCGGTATACTTGTTACTAAGGGGAACGACCACAGGGGATCCCTGTACTGACTGCTTCCTCCCAGGCGCTCTCACCTTCACCCATCTATCTTTATTCTTCGGAGTAACTACATCCCTGAAGCTTCTATCTATGACCACCTCTGCTTCCCGAATGATCCGAAGTTCATCCAGCTCCAGCTCCAGTTCCCTAACACGGTTTCTGAGGAGCTGGAGATGGGTGCACTTCCCACAGATTAAATCAGCAGGAACACTGACGCTGTCCCTCACCTCAAACATTCTGCAGGAGGGACATTGCACTACCTTCCCTGCCATCCCCTCCAGATAAAAAAGAAAAAGAAAGAAAGAGCTTACCTGTTATTCACTCCCCTTCTCAGCAAGCACTCACTCAGCAACTTCTGCGCCCCGCACGATAACACCTGAGGGAAAATAAAAGAAAAACTACTTACCAGTCACCAGCCAATCCCTTACCTGCAGGCAGTGATGTCACGGTTCAACTTCTTTCTACTTCTACCTGCCCTCGAACCTTCCTCTTGATCTTTACAGTGGTTGTTTTTTTTTGGTTAGAGGAGGGGGTAGGGATGGAAACACTGAAGAAGTGTTTCGGGTTTAAGTGTCACTTGACAACAGCTCCGCCACAAACCACCTTCAAGTTAGGGTGAGCACACGGACGGATGCAAATTTCCCCTGCAACAGCCAATCAGCAGCTCTGCTCTACTGCCCTCTTCTGGATGCTTGTCTTCACTTGAACAGCTAGGGTCTCTTGCTCAGGTACACCTTCAAGTTAGGGTGAGCACACGGACGTATGGAAATTTCCCCCACAACAGCCTGCTTTAGAGCATGAGATCAGAGCCAGATGACCAAAGGGCTCCATGAGAGTAAGACAGAGAATAGCCTGGGTCCAGAGAACCATGTGCTTGTCATGAAGCTTTGTAAATGGCGCAAAGTGTTCCAGGATAAACTATGTACCGACTCAATCCACTCACGTATAGAGTGCAGCCTCAACAAAACAGCCAGCTGTTTCGTGCCAGCAGGATATTCCTTTAATTCGAATGAAGCCAATGTTGAATGTTGCTTGTGTTCTCAGGTCGACACAAAAGAGAGGCCAGTGCAATCACTCTGGCTGGCATGTGTTATATTTTAAATAATGACTTATCTAAAATATATATATCACTCTTGAATCCACCAGGATGATAAAATGACCAATATTCTTCTTGTTGAAAGGTTAACTATTTAATGAGTAATAAAATAATAAACTGTGAGTTCTTTTACTTAATACTCAACAAATAAAGAATTAAAGTACAATACAGATAACTATATAACTATACACTATTATAACAAACTAGTTCTAACTTCTCTCACTCTAGCTATTCTATGTCTTGCTTGTTCACTGTCTGAATCACATCATCATCTGCATCATCTGACTTAGAAAAGGCGGGAAATCAGTTCTTATAGTATCTGACTGTGAGCCATCTAGTGTTGAAATGACTGTACTACATTTACATACATTGATCATGTATATTGATATCTGAATATCACTACACATGCAGCTCGTGTTGAGGGCCAGTTGAGTTTCTCCTCCCAACCTCATTCTTCTGTTTCCGAGTTCTGTCAGAATCTCATAGTCTCCCTCTATGCTACTGCCAAACTCCAGGCTGCCTAACCAAATGCAGCCGACTGCAGGACCTTTCCCAAGAAGGGCCTCCAGTCATCTAAAAAAATAACTATTCACCCACACCATACACAACTTGCATACAATCTGGACATACCCTCGACTTTTAAACTCGTAGGCAATAATAATTAAATATAGAGGGAAAGGAATGTATATAAATTCAGGAGGCTAATTTCTACATGTGAGAATAATCAGCGCCACCGATTTATATTTTTCACAGAATAATGAACGGAGCCTTTGCATTCAATCCCCAAAGCACTGCTAATAATCACAGATTACCATATAATGAAAATGGAATTTAATATACTGTGGATCAGTGGCTCTGACAGCACACTGCAGAATACAGCTATGAATGTCATTCTTCCTTCAACAAGCACCACCAAAGCATATTAACTGGTGATTTACCTCATTTATTCTTTGAGAGACTGTGTTCTGCATAAATTGGCTGTCAATTTTACCTACAAAAACACTGACTACATTTCAAAGTTATTTCACTGGCTGTGACGCAATTCGGAATATTTTGGAAATTGGAATGGTGCTATAGAAGTACAACTTCTTTCTTTCTTGTTTGATCCCCTGAAGGCAATGGGAGTTGTCTCAGTCTATAAATAATCTTTTGTACGCAGCAGGCATTTTTCAGTCCTAATTTGGTATTGCATTTCGGTTTGAATAACTCAAATTCAGATTCATAAAACTGACAAATCATATCTGGAAAAGTAAATATACCACTCAACCATGGCAAAAGTTAGGAGGTTAACATTCCAATGAGGAAGAGGAATAAGCTCTGGAGGTCGCAAGGATGGCCGAGGAGAGAGCAGCCACTGACAGCAAGGCTGGCCTGCACCGCAGAGGTGAGGGTCCACTGCCCCTTCACCCAGATGACCTGTCTCAAGTGAGTTGTTCATGTCAGATGAAATGATCTTTCCCTCTCACTGAGCAGATCTCCATTCTCTCGCGGAATCGGCATCAGATCGGGCCAGACCATCCTGGGCTGCCCCCCCCCCCCCCCCACAGCCACCCAAGACAACACTCCAGAGGAGAGCTCTGAGGATGCCACCATTGAAGTGTCACAGCTATTAACCCCACTCTCCGCCAGTGCAGAGACATACACCTCGGTGGGCGACACAGGGGCTGATTTAGCCCAGTGGGCTAAACAGCTGGCTTGTAATGCAGAACAAGGCCAGCTGCATGGGTTCAATTCCCGTACTGGCCTCCCTGAGCAGGTGGCGGAATGTGGCGACGAGGGGCTTTTCACCGTGACTTCATTGAAGCCTACTTGTGACAATAAGCGATTATTATTACAGTGAACTGGCTTCTGGGGCACAATCTGGTGAGCACCACACAGATGCTGATGCACATCAGGTGGAGGCATCCAAGGGAGTCAGCAGTCGGAGAGCTGCTGGATCCCAGGATTCACCTGGGTTTCAGTCAGATGCCGTACCTCTATGCAATGTTCTACCGGAGATGCAAATGCGAAGGCAGGGGAAGAGATTCAGGAGGGGATTTCAGCAACAATCCGATGAGGGCATAGCTAATTGGAGGAGCTCCAAAGGCTATGGGCACTGGAGATGATGCCAACAATGCGTGGCATCGAGGCCACTGCTCAGGTGGCGACTGCAGTGCAATGACAGGAGCACAAAATCAACACTTTTGAGTGGTGGTGCCCAAAGCATGGCACTACCACAGAGGTTATCCACTGTGGTTGTGGTTGACGATGCCTACACGGTGGCCATATACCGATGTGAAGACCTTCTACAATGAAGCCCATGCTGCGACCCAGGCCGTGATCGAGCTGTACGTCAGCATCCTGGAGATGCGGCTCTGGTGCCTGGAGTGCTCTGGAAGGGCCCTTCAGTATAGCGCTCGGAGAGTCTCCCACATAGTGGTGGCTTGCTGCATCCTTCGCAACATTGCACAGCAGAGGGGAGACGTGCTGGAGAAGGAGGATAACTGACAGAACTTGCCCGATGAGGAGGATGCGGGAGAGAGAGAGGATAGTCATGACATGGGGCCCGGGCTGGCACAGAAGGCCGCACTACGTATGCACCTGGGCCGACGAGCACGGGACGTTCTAATCGCCTCCAGGTCCACAAACTAGGGACCTGGTCAGCAGCACCGCCCCCCCCAACCGACCACCCCCTCCCATGAACACCGCCACCCTCCACTCCCCACCCCTCCAGGGCCACCCCACCCTCACCCACCTCTCCTTGCCAACCCCCTCCATGATTCCTACCTGCCTCACTATGGGATGCAGGCCTTGGGTTAGCAGTAACAGCAGCTCTAGTCCATGGGATGGAGGGTGATGATGACCCGCTCTGTGTTGAGCACTAGGTGCTCCACACCTTTTGACAATGTCTGACTCCTGCCCACAGAGTAGCTCCTTCCACCATCCAACTGGATGATCTCTGCATGTGAGCTGGCCATTCCATCACACGGTCCCATTCAACCACTTGGGGTGGCAGAGGTGGGGACAGTAGGCAGGAGAGGCAGGGTGGAGAGGGATGTGGGTGGGGCACTGGGGCGGTGAGTGCTGGCTGAATTGGGGACCCTGGTCCATGCCCACCCTTAACGTCTGCCTACCTTCTCTCCCCCCACCCCCAATAGCTCCTCTGCAGCCACCTCAGCCCAGCCCGTCCCTCACATCCTTCTGACAGAGCGCTGAGGCAGGTTGAAACCTTGTGAACAGGTATTCATTGTGAAATGGTGAACATATATGTACAGGTTTGTGCTGTGGTCCCTAACGCTGTGTGCTGCACCTGTGCCAACCTAACTGGTGTCTACCTTCTGGCCTTATGGGCCCTAACATTACGCCTAGGTGGATCCCTACTCGGTACATCCTGGGGTGAGGAGACAGAAAGCGCATAGTGTTAGACCGCCGGACGCATGCAGCACAGGGGGTGGATAGCTGGTGGCCTTTGTGGCTAGGGCACCTGGCCATGGCAGCTAGGGTGGTGCTGGCATGTGGTGCAGGGTGGGGGTTTGTTTGCCTTCTTGGTGGGGGGTGGGGGGGCGGGACGGAGTAACAAGTGTGTGGGGCGGGATTGGTGTCAGGAGCACAATGCTGCCTACTCACTCTGGCCTTCCTGAGGAGGTTGTGCAGTTTTTTCTGGCACAGTTGACCGGTCGTGGCTGTGTGGCCCACTGTGCTTATAACCTCTGCCACCTACACCTAGGCCCAGTGAATGGTGACGGGTGACAATGCCCCTCATACCCCGTGATACATTGTAGCCTGTCTCTCCTCCAAGTTGTCCAGCAAGGTCCCGTGTTCAACATCTGCAAACTGGGGTGCCGCTCTCCGTGCTGCCATCTTGTTGGCTGGGATGAGTGTGTCTGGGGATTGGAGCGCTTATATGCAGCTGCAGCTTGTCAGCCTCTTAAGTGGCATCCGCAACCTGGCGAACCGGACACCGTTTTCCATTGGAATCGATCGCGTTCCATGTGGTGCCGGTGCCAGCCCCTCGACGGTTGATGAATTGCTCCAGGAGCGGCGCCAATTTTGTCGTCGTAGAATTCCACCGATTCAATCCTGGCATCAACACTTCGCTTCTGAAATGGAGAGTCCCACCCGCAATGTATGAAACAAGCCTTTAAACGCACTAAATATGAAGCAAAGGAGATAATTGATCAATTTGCACGCAATTGATGCAGCTAGCAACTAAATATGACATTGGTGATGTTGAACATGTTGGAAATCAAAACAAATAATCAAAGTTTGTCTCTTCAGTCAATTATGCCACAAAGCATTTGTGACAGCAAATAAGTGCTGCTGGACTTGTCACTTTCAGAACCAGAGCTCCCGAAGTTGAGGCTGCCGACACTCTCACACTCTTATGTCCTAAGCCTATGAACTCATTCCTTATGTGCCAGGAAACAAACTGTAAAGCTACAATAGAGTTGCGATTTGTTCAAACAATGTTTCCACTGTGGTGGTCACTTACCCACACCACATAGAATGTCCTGCTGCTGGCAAACAATATAAAACTTGTGCAAAACCTGACCTCTTTTCTTGTGTTGCTGCTCATCAAAAAATCAGCTACTATGACCAATTCCACCATAGTGATGGGCACAGTAAGAAGTCTTGCAACACCAGGTTAAAGTCCAGCAGGTTTATTTGGAACCACTAGCTTTCAGAGTGCACCCAGTCCAACGCCTGCATCTCCACATCATGGCTACCAGAGGGATGGTGCACATACACATACCACAGCAAAAAAGCAAGAGAATGTAGCCAAGGTAGAGGCACATAACCCTGTATGCACTTTTGTTCTTGTTTTAGCACACAGCATATCAAGGCCCCAAAACCTAGGACCTGGCCCTTCACTCTGCAACTGGATCTTCGGTTTTCTGACCCATAGACCACAATCAGTAAGAATAAATAACAACACCCCCTCTATAATAGTCCGCAATACTGGGGCCCCGCAAGGCTGCATACTTAGACCCCTGCTACACTCCCTATACACACACGACTGCGTGGCAAAATTTGGCTCCAACTCCATCTGCAAGTTTGCTGGTGACACGACTGTAGTGGTTCAGATTTCAAACAACGACGGGCCAGAATACAGGAGGGAGATAGAGAACCTAGTGGAGTGGTGTAACGACAACAATCTCTTCCTCAATGGCAGCAAAATTAAAGAGCTGGTCATTGACTTCAGGAAGCAAAGTACCGTACTCTGCATCAACGGGGCCGAGGCGGAGATGGTTGACAGCTTCAAATTCCTCAGTGTGCACATCACCAAAAATGTCCTGGTGCACCCACGTTGGCGCTGTCATAATATCCACCAGTATATCATGGTGCAGCCACACACACTAATGGACACACAGCAAGATCAATCAGCACACACAACACCACAGCCAATCACCAGTTAGAGCACACTCACTATATAGACAGAGGGCATCAGAGTTCCCGCTCATTCGGGATGCAGCCTCTCAGAAGGACAGAGCTTACAGCTTACAGCACAGATCTTCACCATGTGCTGAGTGCATTGACTGGTTAGGACAGGCATAGGTCTTTAGTTTAATCTAACATTGTGTTAACCCACAGTGAAAGTATGTTGAACAGTTTCTAACTTAATAAAATAGTGTTGTACTATTTTAAGTGTTGGTGGCCTGTATGTGTTCCACGGATCCAGAGCACCCAACACATCATGATACCAGGAGTTGAGGGATGTTAGAACTTATTAGATCTACCTGCAAGTGATCTGCCTTCCACCAGCATACAGCCATCCTGCAAAATGGACAGCGTCCGCCCGCCGCCGCTGCTCACCATCACCGGTAACCTAGGGGCCAGCTGGAAGATATTCAAACAACACTTCCAGCTCTACCTTGAAGCCACAGACCGGGAAGCTGCCTCAGGCACCAGGAAGATCGGTCTCTTTCTATCCACGGCCGGGGAACATGCCATCCACATTTTCAATTCTCTCACCTTTGCTGATGGTGAAGATAAATCAAAATTCAAGACGGTCCTCCTCAAGTTTGACAGTCACTGCAACATCGAGGTGAATGAAAGTTTCGAGCGCTATGCATTGCAACAGCGTTTGCAGGGTAAGGATGAACCTTTCCAGTCCTTTCTCACCCACCTCCGCATCCTTGCGCAGTCCTGTAATTATGGGCCCACCTTCGACTCCATGATACGCGACCAGATCGTTTTTGGTATTCAGTCGGACCCCCTACGACAGCAGCTCCTCAAGGTAAAGCAGCTCACCCTAGCGATTGCCATCGAGACCTCCGTGCTACACGATAACGCCACTAGTCGGTATTCCCACATCCAAGCCACTGAAACGGCGCAGCAAGGTCCCCACGAGGCAGAACGGGTCCAAGCAATCGAGCAACTCCAGGGCCTCAGCCTGGATGAGGGCGGCCATTTCGTTCATTTTTCGCGGACTCCCGTGCTTGTGCGCACCGAACGAGGGGACAGCTACGTCGACGAACGTACTGCGCAGGCGCTCACCACGTACGACCGCACCACACATGCGCGGTGGCGCAGTGAACGTACTGTCGCTACAACGTGCGGCAACTGTGGCTCTGCCCACTTAAAGCGGCAATGCCCTGCCAAATCCCGACGATGCCTGAGATGAAGCAAACGTGGCCACTATGCTGCTTTATGCAGATCAGCTCAGCCTGCCAACTCTTGTCGCTCCAGCCAGCCTCGCAGGAATGTCCAGACCATTCAAGCCACGGTCACCGAGTCCGATTCGGACCTGCTACCCGATATTGACACCGAGGACCCGAAGGCACCTTTTCGAGTCGGTATCGTTACAAAAAACAGGGTGTCCCCGAACCAAAGAATCCAGCCTCTATCGGTACACAGCATCGATCCAGATGATGTGTGGTGTGCCACCTTTACGGTCAACCGGTCCCAAATACGCTTCCGCCTGGACACTGGTGCTTCCGCCAATCTCATTGCGCGGTCTGACCTCCAAAGTCTTCGTGTCAAATCAGCCATCCTTCCATCAGCCTGCCAGCTATTAGATTATAATGGCAATGCCATTGCTGCCAGCAGCTCATGCCAACTTGAAGTGATGCACAGGTCATGCAAAGCCATCCTTCCATTTGAAATCGTGGGCTCCTCGAAAGCCTCCCTGCTTGGCGCGCAGGCATGCAAGTTGTTGAACCTAGTTCAGAGAGTTCACTCTCTCTCTCCTGCTGACGCGTCTGCCTTTTAGGACACCGACTTCAGGGCGCAGCTCGACGCCATTATCAACCAGTACCACAACGTCTTTGAGGGCATGGGCGCGCTCCCGTAAACCTACAAGATTTTTGTAAAACCAATGCCATGCCTGTGGTGCACGCACCTCGCAGGGTCCCAGCACCCCTTAAGGACCGCCTCAAGCAGCAGCTGCAGGACCTCCAGGACCAAGGAGTGATCTCCAGAGTCACGGAACCAACCGATTGGCTCAGTTCCATGGTATGTGTAAAAAAGCCTTCCGGCGAATTGAGAATTTGCATTGATCCCAAGGATCTAAATCGCAATATCATGAGAGAGCACGATCCAATTCCCAAGCACGAAGAGCTCACGTGTGAGATGGCTCACGCCAAGCTCTTCACCAAACTCGACGCCTCAAAAGGATTCTGGCAAATCCAGCTCGATAAATCCAGCAGGAAACTCTGCATATTTAACACCCCCTTTGGCAGATATTGTTACAACAGGATGCCATTTGGGATCATATCTGCATCAGAAGTGTTCCATAGGATTATGAAACAAATGATGGAAGGCATTGAAGGTGTTCGCGTCTATGTCGGTGACATAATCATTTGGTCCACCACCCCGCAGGAGCATGTTAGTCGCCTCCAGTGCGTATTTAGATGCATACATGAGCATGGCCTCCGCCTCAACAGGGCCAAATGCTCTTTTGGTCAGACAGAACTCAAGTTCCTCGGGGACCACATCTCCCAATTGGGTGTGCAGCCGGATGCGGACAAGGTAGCTGCCATCACAGCTATGAAAACACCAGAGGACAAGAAGGCGGTCCTCCGATTTCTGGGCATGGTCAATTTTTTAGGGAAATTCATCCCTAACCTCGCCTCTCATACCACGACTCTCAGGAACCTGGTCAGGAAGATGACAGACCTCCAATGGCTCCCTGCCCATGAGCGTGAATGGAGAGAACTCAAAACAAAACTGACCGCGGCCCCGGTCTTAGCTTTCTTTGATCCAGCATAGGAGACCAAAACTTCGACCGATGCCAGTCAATCTGGCATTGGGGCAGTGCTCCTTCAACGTGATGAGGCCTCATCATGGGCCCCCGTTGCATATGCGTCATGGGCGATGACCCCCACGGAGCAGCGCTATGCGCAGATAGAAAAGGAGTGCCTGGGCTTTCTGACCGGTGTGGTTAAGTTTCACGATTATGTCTACGGACTTCCTCAATTCATCGTTGAGACCGACCATCGCCCACTGGTCAATATAATACAGAAAGACTTGAACGACATGACGCCTCACCTCCAGCGTATTCTTCTCAAGCTCCGGCGATACGACTTCCAGCTGGTATACACCCCAGGCAAAGACCTCATCATTGCTGACGCTCTCTCCAGAGCAGTCAACACTCCATGTGACCCAGCGGGATTTGTCTGCCAGGTTGATGCCCATGTGGCATTAGCGGTCTCCAATCTACCTGCCTCGGATGAACGCCTCGTCCAAATTCGCCGCAAGACGGCGGCTGACCCCTTGCTACAGCGTGTCATGCGCCACCTCATGGATGGGTGGCTCAAGGGTCAATGCCCTCAATTTTATAATGTCAGAGATGATCTGGCGGTAGTAGACGGGGTTCTATTAAAACTGGACCGCATTGTCATCCCGCATAGCATGCGCCAGCTTGTCCTGGAACAACTACACGAGGGCCACCTTGGCATGGAAAAGTGCCGCCGACGGGCCCGAGAGGCAGTGTACTGGCCCGGCATTAATGACGACATAGCCAACACAGTGCTCAACTGCCCCACTTGTCAGCGCTTCCAGCCGGCCCAACCACATGAGACCCTGCAGCCCCATTCAATTAATGTTCATGTTTACCAACCACATTTCCTCCAACAATCCTGACCAAGGAGATCCTCATCTAAGACCCACAATGATGATAACAGATGGTGATAGTAGAAAATACGATAGAAAAAGCACCAAGTAACAAGCCCGGTGACTGGAAAAGGCAACATGAGAAACAACTGTGGGACAAGGACAGGACAGAAAAAGTGCCAACAGAGTGAAGAAAATCATTGAGGAAATCTTACCCTTACCAGAGTGCTTTGGTAACCTAGAACTGTTCGATCATGCTAAGAAATGGCAGAACAGGTGTACAGAACTGCTTCGGCAGTAGCAAAGAAACCTAGCAAGGAACCCAGCATGCTTCTCTGTATCATAAAGAGTAGTGCAGATGACATAATAATCAGGCAGAACAGATAGGAAATGATTGAATCATACAAAGAGGTTATAAAAATCTTTGATACATAGTTCAGACTCAGAAGGAACACTGTCACAGAAAGGATGAAATTCAATAGATGTTCCAAAAGAACACGAGAAAGTATCGATTCCATCATTATTTATATTGACCAACTGAGAATTGCAAATATGGAGTCCTGAAAGACAAATTGATTGAGGATTGCATTGTTTAGGAGGAGATTTTATCAGAAGTTCTGCAGCTCAAAGAGGATTATCAATAGCTGTGCAATTAGCAAGGCAAGCAGAAGTGAGAAAGCGATATTTATTCAAGGCGACAGAGATTTTGTGGAGAAAAACAACTGACTCAGTGCATTTTCTAGGATGCATAAGTACAGTAGAGACTTGCCTTTCATAACTTTATTGTGGAGTTCCTCAATGAAGGAAGTGATCGGGGCTCCATTTTTAAATGGCGCCCCAATCTGTCGACCCCCCCTACACACACCCCGGATTTGGATTTGAATATGGATTTGTTTATTGTCACATGTACCAAGGTACAGTGAAAAGTATTGTTCTGCGTCCAGTCCAGACAGATCATTCCACACATTAAAAAAAAATAGGAAAAACATAGCTTTGCCCAGGTGAAGTAGACGCTTTGCGCAGGTGAAGGAGACACATCCTGAGTGAGTGAGACACATCCAGAGTGGGAATTGAAACTTGGTAATTTGGTGCAGTGAGGTAATCAGGAAAGGTAAGTGGTAAGTCTAATTTTGCTGTTTTTCAGTTAAAAGTGCAATGTGTAGCTTAGTGTCTGATTGGTTGAAGCTGCCCCCACCCTAATTGCGGAGAGACAGTTATCTGTCAGTCACCTGAGGCCTGTTTAGTGGCACAAGGGTGTACAATGTATTCTTCTGTTTTGAAGCTTAAGTAGTGTGAGTCGCCCTGGTAGCTGAGGTATTTATAAAAGACAGATAGAAAGCGCATTCAGTAAGCTTTGCTCAGGTGAAGGAGACACATCCTGAGTGAGCGAGACACATCCAGAGTGGGAATTGGAGGTTGGTAATTTGGTGCAGTGAGGTAATTCGGTGCAGAGTGGGAGAAGGTGTTTTATTCTCTTTCTTCTGGCCTATAACTGTTAATCAGCAGGGAGAGAACCAGAGAGCATCCTGGGAAGGTAACTGATTTTTATTTTTATTACCTTTTCAAATTACGTGGGGGGGGGAAAAACTGAAGTGACATCACAGAAAATCTGTGACCTGATTGGCTGGTTGGGAATCTGTTTCATTTGAAAAAAATAATATTGCAAAACAAATCTAATTGATTAACTAGATGGTGGAGTAACTAAACCTGAGGGCAGTGATCGGTATTTAGCATTAAATTTTACAGTAAAAATCATCATCAGGGCCCTATAGTTAATTATAACTCAATCTAACAATAATTCAAGTGTTTATTTTAAATTAATTAATTAGTACTTAAATGTCACTCAGCGGGGTGCAGTGCTCCAACTGTAAGATGTGGCAGATCTGTGACGCTTCCAGCATTCCGGTCGACTACATCTGCAGCAAGTGTAACCAATGGCAGCTCCTCACAGACCGCGTGGTTCGGTTGGAGCAGCAATTGAATGCACTGAGGAGCATGCAGGTGGCGGAAAGCATCATAGATAGGATTTATAGAGATGTGGTCACACCCAAGATGCAGGCAGAGAGATGGGTGATGGCCAGAAGGGGCAGGCAGTCAGTGCAGGAATCCCCTGTGGTTGTCCCCCTCTCAAACAGGTATACCGCTTTGGATACTGTTGGGGGGAATAGCCTATCAGGGGAAATAGCAGCAGCCAGAGCAGTGGCACCACGGCTGGCTCTGATGTTCAGCAGGGAGGGTCCAAGCGCAGAAGGGCAATAGTCATTGGGGACTCTATAGTCAGGGGCACAGATAGGCACTTCTGTGGATGTGAAAGAGGCTCCAGGATGGTATGTTGCCTCCCTGGTGCCAGGGTCCAGGATGTCTCAGGACATGTAGCGGGCATCCTGAAGGGGGAAGGCAAACAGGCAGAGGTCGTTGTACATATTGGTACTAATGACATAGGTAGGAAGGGGCATGAGGTCCTGCAGCAGGAGTTCAGGGGGCTAGGCCGAAAGTTAAAAGAAAGGACCTCTCGGGTTGTAATCTTGGGATTACTCCCTGTGCCACGTGCCAGTGAGGCTAGAAATAGGAAGATAGAGCAGCTAAACACGTGGCTAAACAGTTGGTGTAGGAGGGAGGGTTTCCATTATCTGGACCACGGGGAGCTCTTCTGGGGCAGGTGTGACCTGTTTAAGAAGGACGGGTTGCATCTAAACGGGAGAGGCATAAATATCCTGGCCGCGAGGTTTGGTAGTGTACATGGGAAGGTTTCAACTAGTATGGCAAGGGGGTGGGTACTGGAGAAATAGGTCAGAAGGTGAAAACATTGAGAACTGGAGAATTGGGCCAGTATGGCTCTGAGGAAGAGCAGACAGGGAGATGTTGCTGAAAACAGTGGACTGAAGTGCATATGTTTTAATGCAAGAAGTATAACGGGTAAGGCAGATGAACTTAGAGCTTGGATTAGTACTTGGAACTATGACGATGTTGCCATTACAGAAACCTGGTTGAGGGAAGGACAGGATTGGCATCTAAATGTTCCAGGATTTAGATGTTTCAGGCGGGATAGAGGGGGATGTAAAAGGCTTGGCGGAGTTGCGCTACTGGTTAGGGAGAATATCACAGCTGTACTATGGGAGGACGCCTCAGAGGGCAGCTGGCTATATGGGTAGAGATCAGGAATAAGAAGGGTGCAGTTACAATGTTGGGGGTTTACTATAGGCCTCCCAACAGCCAGCGGGAGATAGAGGAGCAGATAGGTAGGCAGATTTTGGAAAAGAGTAAAAGCAACAGGGTTGTTGTGATGGGAGACTTCAACTTCCCCAATATTGACTGGGACTCACTTAGTGCTAGGGGCTTGGACAGGGCAGAGTTTGTAAGGAACATCCAGGAGGGCTTCTTAAAACAATATGTAGGTAGTCCAACTAGGGAAGGGGCTGTACTGGACCTGGTATTGGGGAATGAGCTCGGCCAGGTGGTAGAAGTTTCAGGAGGGGAGCATTTCGGGAACAGTGACCACAATTCAGTAAGTTTTAAAGTGCTGGTGGACAAGGATAAGAGTGGTCTTAGGGTGAATGTGCTAAATTGGGGGAAGGCTAATTATAACAATATTAGGCGGGAACTGAAGAACCTAGATTGGGGGGCGGATGTTTGAGGGTAAATCAACAACTGACATGTGGGGGGCTTTCAAATGTCAGTTGAAAGGAATTCAGGACCGGCAAGTTCCTGTGCGGAAGAAGGATAAATACAGCAAATTTCGGGAACATTGGATAACGAGATATATTGTAGGCCTCGTCAAAAAGAAAAAGGAGGCATTTGTCAGGGCTAAAAGGCTGGAAACAGACGAAGTCTGTGTGGAATAGATGGAAAGTAGGAAGGAACTTAAAGCAAGGAGTCAGGAGGGCTAAAGGTCATTGGCAAATAGGGTAGCAATGGAAGTGTGCTTTTCTGATTGGAGGGCTGTGACTAGTGGTGTTCCGCAGGGATCAGTGCTGGGACCTTTGCTATTCGTAGTATATGTAAATGATTTGGAGGAAAATGTAACTAGTCTGATTAGTAAGTTTGCAGACGACACAAAGGTTGGCGGAATTGCGGATAGTGATGAGGACTGTCAGAGGATACAGCAGGATTTAGATCATTTGGAAACGTGGGCGGAAAGATGGCAAATGGAGTTTAATCCGGACAAATGTGAGGTAATGCATTTTGGAAGGTCTAATGCAGGTAGGGAATATACAGTTAATTGTAGAACCGTCAAGAGTATTGACAGGCAGAGAGATCTAGGTGTACAGGCCCACAGGTCACTGAAAGGGGCAACACAGATGGAGAAGGTAGTCAAGAAGGCATACGGCATGCTTGCCTTCATTGGCTGGGGCATTGAGTATAAGAATTGGCAAGTCATGTTGCAGCTGTATAGAACCTTAGTTAGGCCACACTTGGAGTATAGTGTTCAATTCTGTAATTTCTGGTCGCCACACTACCAGAAGGATGTGGAGGCTTTAGAGAGGGTGCAGAAGAGATTCACCAGGATGTTGCCTGGTATGGAGGGCATTAACTGTAAAGAGCGGTGGAATAAACTCGGTTTGTTCTCACTGGAATGACAGAGGTTGAGGGGCGACCTGATAGAGGTCTACAAAATTATGAGGGGCCTAGACAGAGTGGATAGTCAGAGGCTTTTTCCCAGGGTAGAGGTGTCAATTACTAGGGGGCATAGTTTTAAGGTGCAAGGGGAAAAGTTTGGAGGAGATGTACGAGGCAAATGTTTTACACAGAGGGTAGTGGGTGCCTGGAACTCGCTGCCGGAGGACGTGGTGGAAGCAGGGACTGTCATAATATACACACAGGTATATGATGGTGCACAGACAGGCAGTGATTGACACACATGATGACCAGTGAACACACGGAACACAGCAGCCAATCACCAGACAGGACACATCCACTATAAAGCCAGAGGGCACTAGTTTTCCCGCTCTCTTGGGATCCAGCCTCTGAGACAGTCAGAGCCCGTGAGCAGCAACTAGAACACACACCATGTGGTAGTAAGATAGTCTGGTCAGGTTAGCCTCAGGTCTCCAGTCAAGTCAGCATAATGTCAACCCACAGTTAAAGTATGTATGATCGTTTCGAGTTCAATAAAATCGAGTTGCATTTCTTCAAGTGTTGGAAGCCTGTCTCTCTCACTGCTGCAGTAAATGCAGTCCTCGCAGACCCGGCATACCCAACACATAAGGGACAATAATGACATTTAAGGGGCATCTTGACAAATACATGAATAGGATAAGAATAGAGGGATACAGACCCAGGAAGTGTAGAAGATTGTAGTTTAGTCAGGCAGCATGGTCAGCACGGGCTTGGAGGGCCGAAGGGCCTGTTCCTGTGCTGTACTTTTCTTTGTTTCTTTGTTTCTTTGTTTTGTAGGTCTATGGGTCAGAATGTACAGGATCAAGTTGCAGACTGAGGAGCCAAGTCCTAGGTTTTGGAGCTTTGATTTAGCTTAGCTGGGTTTTTGGGGTTGCAGGCAGAGCTGTAGTCAATGAATAGGAGTCTGACGTAGGAGTTCTTGTTGTCGAGATGCTCCAGGGATGAGTGTAGGGCCAGGGAGATGACGTCTGCTGTGGAGTGGTTGTGGCGGTATGCGAATTGCAGTGGATCTCGGCATTCTGGGAGTATGGAGTTGATGTACTTCATGACCAACCTCTCGAAGCACTTCGGAGATACGGGGATAGGGTGGAAGTGAGGGCTTAACTGGGTCGGTGCAGACTCGATGGGCCGAATGGCCTCCTTCTGCACTGTACGTTCTATGTTCTATGTTTTATCCTGCCTCCAGTACCAGGAGAATGGGTCATTACAACATTTGGGGTGGCAACCCATGCTCCTATCGAAGCAACAAACGTGTCCATCTTTTTGAAGAGGTACTGGGTGAAGCTATGTGTGGAGTTTGGGTGGAGGGGGTGGGTGCGTGAGGCCTGAATTGAGCTGAAAAAGGACAAAGAATCTGAAATCCTTTCACCCAACCTGCAGGATGGCTCTTTTGTGTTAAACAATCAGTGGTGTCCAAGGACGCAATCACAGCATAATTGCAAGGAGCGAAGGACTATAATTTATCTGTTTTGGACTGCAAAGGAAAAGAGATTTTAAAAGCCCTTTAATTCCTTTGAATTGAGGTTGCTGCGCTACCAGAACTCTGTCAGTATGTACACTTGAGGCCCAGTTGAAGTTTATAAATAGAGTTTCCGCCAAGCCCCCAACAAAATTACAGTAGTACAGAGGCAGAAGTCCTGAAAATATTCAGAACCGTATTTATTTAATTCTATAACTGTAATGTGAGGGAAACAAATAGTTTTAGTGACCTAGGTGACAGGGAAGCTGCTGTTTAGATATCTCATTGTCCCTCGGAGACCTCACAAAAAGCATTCCCTCATTGGAGTTGTGCAGCCCGCACTCACTTCCACCCGAGACACCAGAGTGTCACCTCTGACTCGTTGGGAAAAGGCCATGGAGATGTACTGGACTAGATGGATTTTGTGAATAATGTGCATCTATCAAACTCAGAAACCACAAACCAGGCCTCACAAATGGATGTTGCGTGACACATGTAAACAAAGGCCTGGATTCTCCGCATCACAATGCCGGCAACATGGGGGTGGATTCTCAGCACCCCGACTCCGAAATCGTGGCCGGTTCCCCGATTCTGCGGGCCCCAAAAAGCGTGTGCTCGGCGTGCCGCAAACCACCTACCTGCAGCCATTGCTGGAGGGCCGTCTCGCTGCTCTCGCCCCTACCAGCTGAAGTCCAGCAGGCGTGGATCTAATGTGTTCCTACCGGTCGTGAAACTAGCGTAGCAGCTGTGGACTCAGTGCACGGCCGCCCCCAAACCCACCAAAAAAGAGACCTCTATCTGGAGCTAGAGAGCAGTCCAGACAGTGACAGCGAAAATAACGAGGCGGGCTGATCGGAAGGCGGGGGGGGGGGGGGGGGGGGGGGGGGGCTTATATGCGGCCCGGCAATGTTTGGGCAGGTGGTTCGGGTTGGCGCGTGGCCGATCAGTGGGTCTATTTTTAATGTCCAGTTCCGGAGTCTGAGACCGCCATGGGACACGGTGCGGCCGCTGGAGGCCACCGCCATGCACATGTGCGGACTCTGACCCGGAAGTGCAGGGGCCCGTATCTGCAGCAAAAGCTGCTGGTTTTACGCTGGGTCCATGCTAGCCCCCTGCAGGGCCAGGTATATGTGGCCCTTTCACGCCAGTTTTTCCACAGTTCTTACGACGGCGTTGGGACATAGTCCCAAAAACGGACAATCCAGCCAATGGATCGCAGTCGGGCGGAGATCAGCCGTCTGGCTGAAAGCTAGGTTCACCCCTGGCGCCGAACCGACTGACATGTTGCCCCCCCCCGCTGGCAGCACGATTAGTGTTTGCGCCCGTGCGCCAGCAGGAGGGTGCTAATGGATGCAAATGAGTCCGAATGACTCATTTGCATCCACTTAGCGGGGCCGGTACCAGAGTCTCTGGGCCCGCGTGATTCTCTAGTCCTCTGGGCCGGGAATCATGTGGGCGGGATTCAAAACAAGTATTACCAAACGTGTGCCTAACGTGGTGACCTCACCGTGAGCCAAGGGTGTAACCCCTTAAAGGAGTTGCCCCCAAGTTCCACCCGAGGGCCACTCTCCCCCCCACAATGCGCAACCTGCCCACTCCTCCCCACCAGAACCCCACCCACTGCCCTCCCTGCAAGACCCCCTAAAGCAGTAGACATCACCTGAGGCTCCGGATTGGGGGACTTCCCCAGAGACCCTCTGAATAGGGGACTCTCCGAGATGCCCTGAATAAGGGAAACGTCTGAGACCGCCTAACTAAAGGGACCCCAGAAGCCCCCTTACTTAAGGGGATGCTCCGAGACCCCTTAACTAAAGGGATGCTCAGAGACCCCCTAACTAAAGGGGATGCTCAGAGACCCCCTGACTAAAGGGACCCCAGAGACCCCCTAATTAAAGGGATGATCAGAGACCCTCTAACTAAAGGGGATGCTCAGAGACCACTTAACTAAAGGGACCCCAGAGACCCCCTAACTAAAGGGGATGCTCAGAGACCCCCTTACTAAAGGGACCCCAGAGACCCCCTAACTAAAGGGGATGCTCAGAGACCTCCTAACTAAAGGGACCCCAGAGACCCCCTAACTAAAGGGGATGCTCAGAGACCCCCTTACTAAAGGGACCCCAGAGACCCCCTAACTAAAGGGGATGCTCAGAGACCCCCTAACTAAGGGGACCCCAGAGACCTCCTAACTAAAGGGGATGCTCAGAGACCCCCTTACTAAAGGGGATGCACAGAGACCTCCTAACTAAAGGGGATGCTCAGAGACGCTCTTACTAAAGGGGATACTCAGAGACCCCTTAACTAAAGGGGATGCTCAGAGACCCCCTTACTAAAGGGACCCCAGAGACCCCCTAACTAAAGGGGATGCTCAGAGACCTCCTAACTAAAGGGACCCCAGAGACCCCCTAACTAAAGGGGATGCTCAGAGACCCCCTTACTAAAGGGACCCCAGAGACCCCCTAACTAAAGGGGATGCTCAGAGACCCCCTAACTAAGGGGACCCCAGAGACCTCCTAACTAAAGGGGATGCTCAGAGACCCCCTTACTAAAGGGGATGCACAGAGACCTCCTAACTAAAGGGGATGCTCAGAGACGCTCTTACTAAAGGGACCCCAGAGACCCCCTAACTAAAGGGGATGCTCAGAGACCCCCTAACTAAAGGGACCCCAGAGACCCCCTAACTAAAGGGGATGCTCAGAGACCTCCTAACTAAAGGGGATGCTCAGAGACCTCCTAACTAAAGGGGATGCTCAGAGACCTCCTAACTAAAGGGGATGCTCAGAGACCCCCTTACTAAAGGGGATGCACAGAGACCTCCTAACTAAAGGGGATGCTCAGAGACCCTCTAACTAAAGGGACCCCAGAGACCCCCTAACTAAAGGGGATGCTCAGAGACCTCCTAACTAAAGGGACCCCAGAGACCTCCTAACTAAAGGGGATGCTCAGAGACCTCCTAACTAAAGGGGATGCTCAGAGACCTCCTAACTAAAGGGGATGCTCAGAGACCTCCTAACTAAAGGGGATGCTCAGAGACCTCCTAACTAAAGGGGATGCTCAGAGACCTCCTAACTAAAGGGGATGCTCAGAGACCTCCTTACTAAAGGGGATGCTCAGAGACCCCCTAACTAAAGGGACCCCAGAGACCCCCTAACTAAAGGGACCCCAGAGACCCCCTAACTAAAGGGACCCCAGAGACCCCCTAACTAAAGGGGATGCTCAGAGACCCCCTTACTAAAGGGACCCCAGAGACCTCCTAACTAAAGGGGATGCTCAGAGACCTCCTAACTAAAGGGGATGCTCAGAGACCTCCTAACTAAAGGGGATACTCAGAGACCCTCTAACTAAAGGGACCCCAGAGACCTCCTAACTAAAGGGGATGCTCAGAGACCCCCTTACTAAAGGGGATGCTCAGAGACCTCCTAACTAAAGGGACCCCAGAGACCCCCTAACTAAAGGGGATGCTCAGAGACCCCCTTACTAAAGGGACCCCAGAGACCCCCTAACTAAAGGGGATGCTCAGAGACCCCCTAACTAAAGGGGATGCTCAGAGACGCTCTTACTAAAGGGGATACTCAGAGACCCTCTAACTAAAGGGACCCCAGAGACCCCCTAACTAAAGGGGATGCTCAGAGACCTCCTAACTAAAGGGGATGCTCAGAGACCCCCTAACTAAAGGGGATGCTCAGAGACCTCCTAACTAAAGGGGATGCACAGAGACCTCCTAACTAAAGGGGATACTCAGAGACCCCCTTACTAAAGGGGATACTCAGAGACCCTCTAACTAAAGGGACCCCAGAGACCCCCTAACTAAAGGGGATGCTCAGAGACCTCCTAACTAAAGGGGATGCTCAGAGACCCCCTAACTAAAGGGACCCCAGAGACCCCCTAACTAAAGGGGATGCTCAGAGACCCCCTTACTAAAGGGGATGCTCAGAGACCTCCTAACAAAAGGGGATGCTCAGAGACGCTCTTACTAAAGGGGATACTCAGAGACCCTCTAACTAAAGGGACCCCAGAGACCCCCTAACTAAAGGGGATGCTCAGAGACCCCCTTACTAAAGGGGATGCTCAGAGACCCCCTTACTAAAGGGGATGCTCAGAGACCTCCTAACTAAAGGGACCCAGAGACCCCCTTACTAAAGGGGATGCTCAGAGACCTCCTAACTAAAGGGGATGCTCAGAGACCTCCTAACTAAAGGGGATGCTCAGAGACCCCCTAACTAAAGGGACCCAGAGACCCCCTAACTAAAGGGGATGCTCAGAGACCTCCTAACTAAAGGGACCCAGAGACCCCCTAACTAAAGGGGATGCTCAGAGACCTCCTAACTAAAGGGGATGCTCAGAGACCCTCTAACTAAAGGGACCCAGAGACCCCCTAACTAAAGGGGATGCTCAGAGACCTCCTAACTAAAGGGACCCAGAGACCCCCTAACTAAAGGGGATGCTCAGAGACCTCCTAACTAAAGGGGATGCTCAGAGACCCTCTAACTAAAGGGACCCAGAGACCCCCTAACTAAAGGGGATGCTCAGAGACCTCCTAACTAAAGGGACCCAGAGACCCCCTAACTAAAGGGGATGCTCAGAGACCTCCTAACTAAAGGGGATGCTCAGAGACCCCCTTACTAAAGGGGATGCTCAGAGACCCCCTTACTAAAGGGGATGCTCAGAGACCTCCTAACTAAAGGGACCCAGAGACCCCCTTACTAAAGGGGATGCTCAGAGACCTCCTAACTAAAGGGACCCAGAGACCCCCTAACTAAAGGGGATGCTCAGAGACCTCCTAACTAAAGGGGATGCTCAGAGACCCTCTAACTAAAGGGACCCAGAGACCCCCTAACTAAAGGGGATGCTCAGAGACCTCCTAACTAAAGGGACCCAGAGACCCCCTAACTAAAGGGGATGCTCAGAGACCTCCTAACTAAAGGGGATGCTCAGAGACCCTCTAACTAAAGGGACCCAGAGACCCCCTAACTAAAGGGGATGCTCAGAGACCTCCTAACTAAAGGGACCCAGAGACCCCCTAACTAAAGGGGATGCTCAGAGACCTCCTAACTAAAGGGGATGCTCAGAGACCCTCTAACTAAAGGGACCCAGAGACCCCCTAACTAAAGGGGATGCTCAGAGACCTCCTAACTAAAGGGACCCAGAGACCCCCTAACTAAAGGGGATGCTCAGAGACCTCCTAACTAAAGGGGATGCTCAGAGACCCCCTTACTAAAGGGGATGCTCAGAGACCCCCTTACTAAAGGGGATGCTCAGAGACCTCCTAACTAAAGGGACCCAGAGACCCCCTAACTAAAGGGATGCTCAGAGACCCCTTAATTAAAGTGGATGCTCAGAGACCCTTTAACTAAAGGGATGCTCAGAGACCCCTTAACTAAAGTGGATGCTCAGAGACCCCCAAACCAAAGGGGATTTGCAGAGACTCCCTCACTAAAGGGGATGCTCAGAGACCCCTAACTAAATGAATATCCCCCAGACCCACCAGAAAAGAGACCTCTATCTGGAGCTAGAGAGCAGTCCAGACAGTGGCAGTGAAAATAATTACTGTTGTAACATTCACCCCTCAGATCATTTCTTTTGATGGGCTGTGATTGGCAGCTTCCATACACACACAGCCTTCCTTCATTCATCACCCTTCATGGATGAGTATTTCTGAAGTGCTGTTGTCATAATGTTTACAAACATTAACCACTTCAAAGAGAGCTGTGCTGTCAATTTCCAGCTCAGCACTCCAAAATCACTCAAGCATGAAGGCGGACTATTGGAATGCACTTCAGACTTTTTGAGGTGGTTGATGTCTCTTCTCTGGGGGTTCTCTGGGGGTCCCCTTTAGTTAGGGGGTATCGGGGGGTCCCTTTACTTTGGGGTTTTCTGAGGGGTCCTCCTATTCAGGGGGTCTCTGTGGGGAGTCCCCCTATTCATGGCATGTCTCGGGGGTACTCCTATTCAGAGAGACTCAGGTCTCACTGGATGGGGGTCCCCCTAGTCAAAGGGTCTTGTGGGGATCCTCCTGTTTAGGGGCTTTTGTGGGGAGGTCCCCCTATTCAGAGCTTTTGGGGGTTGGACAGGTCGGGTCAGCCCCATACTTGGGGGATTGGGGGGGATCCAGAATATTCCGGGATGGGGGGCTGAATCCAATGCCAGGGTGGGGGAGGGGTGTGGGGTGGGCGAGGTGTGGTTGAGTTGCTTTGCAATGCGGTGGGGGCACTGGCCAGCTGCTCAAAATAGCGACCCAATAGTGGGATTGCCTCGGGAATCCCTTGTATTCCTCGCCATGCATACATTTGGATGGCAAGGGATACTGAATTGTTTCCAGTGAGAGCACAAATCAGTTCCAATTTACCTCCGGCGGGAGAACATGGTCTCAATTCATCAGCAGTTACAAATGTGCTATGAATTGACCTAGCATGATTAGTGAGCAAGGATCTTAAAGGGACAAGAGAGATTAATAGCTAAATTCCAATCATACCCCTGACTAGCTGTCAGCAATGACAACAATGATAATGATGTTAACAAGAACACCAACAAGTATTCACATAATGGGAGTGCGAATAATTCACTCAGACACATTTAGTGACATTAAGCAGGCTTACCTGCAGAGTTGAAGTACAAGATGCGCCACTCTTCACTTCCCACAGCCCCTGGGGCGTGAGGTAACTGGAGTGGGGCAGCTAGGTGCATCCCCTGCATGTGATTGAAGTCACAGAATGTGCGTTATCATGACTTCGCTGACATCAATGGGATGGTGCCATGCTCGCATACCAAGATGATCGACGAATGTGCAGGCAACCCCTTAATCCCACCTAAAACAACAGCATTAGGAAACCAGTTGGCCCTATGCTGAGACTATTTATAGCATGGTTTTTCAAAGTGGATGGTTCTTGGTCAGGTGTTAGGAGGTTCATGGAGCTATCGGTCACGGTATTCCCACGGTGGTCCAGATGATGGGAGAAGCATCCCATGGCCGCTACCAGCATTTTTATTGAGAATTGCAGCTGCTGCCGACTGAAGGAAATGAAGCTGCGTGCAGTTTTCCGGCGAGAAGCGGGAGCAGTCAGCAGGCCATGCGCCCTGCACGCTCATTTTGCTGCCAAATCACAGAAGAGAACGTCTTACATTTTCTAGCTCTGGCAATCAAGGCAAGAGGACTGTTAAGATGAATTGTTTTATTCCAAGTAAGAGACGGTCAGAGATACAAATAGGCAGTGTACCTACTGGGCAGGTTATCACAATTAAATCTGCTGGAGAGAGCTTCCCAGGAGAGTCCAGGGCAGGTTATAGCAGTGATAATGTTAGCTCTGTACAGAGCTCCAGAACCTCTGGTTAACAGCCTACAGCGAAGAAACTTTACTTGAGAACAAAGCAGTGTAAAGATGATTTCTTGAGGTATGTTTTTTTTCAGTTGTGCTAATGCAAATAAGGATGCAAAGCCAATGTGTTATATGCAGGGAAGTATTGACAAATGAGGGGTGAAGTTTCAGATTTTGAAAGAGAGGTGGTGTGTGAAAAAACCCTTTTGAGGTTGAGACCCCAGAGTCAGTTATTAACTTACAGCTGACTCCAAATGAAAAGACTACGCTGCTGTACCTGACCATTGATAGCACATTAAAAACATTTCAAGAGCTCATGAGAATCATAGAATCACAGAATTTACAGTGCAGAAGGAGGCCATTTGGCCCATCGAGTCTGCACCAGCTCTTGGAAAGAGCACCCTACCCAAGCCCACACACCCACTCTATCCCCATAACCCAGTAACCCCACCCAACACTAAGGGCAATTTTGGACACAAAGGGCGATTTAGCATGGCCAATCCACCTAACCTGCACATCTTTGGACTGTGGGAGGAAACCGGAGCACCTGGAGGAAACCCACGCACACACGGGGAAAACGTGCAGACTCCGCACAGGCAGTGACCCAAGCAGTGGATCGAACCTGCGACCCTGGAGCTGTGAAGCAATTGTGCTAACCACTATGCTACCGTGTTGCCCAGGCTCTCAGTATTCTGAAGTAGAATCTCCCAGGAGTATCCAGGGTGAGTAAAACAAGCATTTTGTTGCTGTTTTTCCTTCACAGCGACATACATGTGCGAGGTTAGATTTTCCACTATCACAAAGATGAAGACGGAACAAAGGATCTGGCTGAAGTTTGCACCTGATATACACATTGCCTTGTCCTACTGTGAATCTGATTGGAGTGAAATTATGAGGACCAAGCAGGTTCCCCTTTCACAGTAATGGCGTGTGTCGCGAAGGTCGGCCAGCATGGGTTCCAAATGTCGGTCATTTGGAAAAAAATGGGTCCCTGGAAAAAAAGTTTGAAAAAGACTGATTTAAAGAGCAGCTGTATTAGTCTACTGGTGCTCCAATAAAGTTGATGAAAGTATTGTGGTAAAATGTTGAAGGAGTCTGGAGTTTCTGCTGACTGCAGGAAAGGAGAAAATTACATTCAGTTGCACAGGTATGGGGGCAGTGGTTGCAGTGCCTCTTGCAGCCTGAGGCCCACTGGGGAGTGCACATGCAGGCTGACCTAGCTCCCTGTATTATTCTTGTGAATCATCTGCTCAATGGCTTAAAGGAGATTTTCATGAGCTCTCCCTGGTAATGATGATACATTACATATTTTTATCACATCATGTTCGTCACAGTTTCTTCTGCTAAAACAACTTTGTACTGAACAAACTGTCGGCACAAATTGGAAAACAGTTTCTGCTCATTATTGTTTCATTTGGCTCAAAATCTTAAACTCAGTTCTGCTGCACAGCGGTAGATTCCAAGAAGAAAACTTGTTCTGCATTTCTCCAGGTTGTGCCCCAACACTTAGGGCAGATTGTCCTCGATGTGGCCCCACCAAAGTAGGCAGAGTCAGGTGAACAATGTTTAATTAGCGTAGCAATAGTGGATGCCCTCTTAACTCACACTGTAAGGAAGATTGGGGGAAGGTGGTTGGGAGGCCTAAGAGAGGGCCCACCTGGACATGCTCAAGATTCGTACTGAGGTTGCCGTATTAGAAAAGAAGAATTCACCAGATGTCTTTGGGGTCTTGCCACATCTCTCTCATTGCTGAGTCAGCTTGTGAGGGAGAGAGGAGAAAGAGTCCTGCTCACATTCATTTGAACCTACTTTTTAAAAAAATGTTTGAAATCACAAAATCAAGTAATTATTTATATTTTACTGCTATTCCGTAGAATGATGGTTGCTGCAGCAAGATAAGTTGTGAAGGAGGGACGGGGTGTCCCTGGTGGCAGCTACCGAGGCTATTTCTGTAGGTGTTGGAGGAGTTTCTGTTACAGACCCCACGGATGTCATGGGGTGTGGACCATTTGGTGACCTCCACCGAGTCCGAACTTCCCCGGCAACGGGGCAGGGCTGCACCTTTAACAAGGGTAGCCCACAGAGACCATCTTCCCCGCCACTGGGCATGCTAGTTGAATGAAGAAGACAACTCATGCTAGCAAGTGCACTGCATAGCAGCACTGCAAATAAACCCAATCCATGTTACGCTCCAGGTGAAACGACACCCCATACGAATGGAGTTGGATACCAGAGCATCAGTCTCTGTGGTCAACCTTAGAATGCTTTACCAGATCCGGCCAAGAGTCCAGACATTGGTTCTACAGGACACAGACACCCGGCTGGCGATATATACAGGAGAGCCCTTGGCCATTGCTTGTACCTCGATGGCCCTAGTCACATACGGGCAGCAGTTGGCCAGACTGCCATTGGTCGTGGTATGCGGGGACGGACCAAGCTTACTGGTTACAACACCTCCATAATGACTGGCAGCGGGTCTGCCGCATGTACCCGCACAGACCGCAGGGAACCTTGCCAAAATTATTAAACGTCTTGCAGGAGGGCCTGGGGACCATCAAAGGATGGAGAACTTGGGTATTATTGTTGCTCTATTTATTTATCTCGGTGAACCACAAGCCTTTCCCTTATGTCGATCAAATGATCACACAACCAGTTAGTTAGCTCAAAAGATGGCTTATTTGCATACACAAGAGTTATCTCAACATGCAAACACAATACCTAATACGAGTTAAACTACACCTATCAGCTACAATACCGTAAACTTTACTTCAAGGCGACCGGAATTGTGCAAATGGATAAAGGCCTTTATCTGGATTTCACTTGGCTGGTTCGAAGAAAGTGGCTCTGTCTCTGCTGGGCTCATCCGGCAGGTAGCGATCGTTGGTCTTGAACTTAGCTGGCTGTTCCTGCTGCAATTGGGTGGCACAGGCCGGATCCAAGAGAAACAGAACACATGGCTGCTCTCTCTTTTATCCCTCTGGGATTTCGCGCTCTTTGGGGCGGTCCTCAATCTTGAACCCAATAGGTCGACAGGGCTCTGATCACTCTCTTCGATTTCGGCCAATAAAGGGGCGGGTGCCTTGGTAGTTGGATGGGTCCTTAGCGGTCATTGACCTTGGCAGTTGTGCTTTCTGAGTAAGGGGAGTGGCGCAATTGTTACATGAGTTCATTTTGTTGAATTCCAAAGAAGGGGGCTCGGACTGTGTATATCGGGGAGCGGGAGGCTTTTACTCGGCATTTACAGAGTCGGAGTGTCTGAATGACATTGTAGATTATTGCAATTACCCTCTACTATGTATGAAAGGGGGTTCATTTGATAATGTTTTCGCACAAGGTGGGGGTTTCGATATCTGTCTTTGTGTGTGGTGTAGTGTTCGGGCTGTGGTGGTCTGTTGTGTGGTAGTGTTCGGGGCTGGTGTGGGGTTTGTAACAAAAGTCCATTGCGCGCGCAGTTGCAGAAGTCCAGCGATGATCCAAACGCATGTCAGCAGTCCTTGCTTCATCCTGTGTCTTCTGTTTTCCATGTAATCCTGGGGGTGCAAGCATAGTATCTGTTATTATCTTTGGTTAATATCTCGGTTTATTAGTCTTTCCCTCCTTACTCCAATTACCCATTATGATTGTCATCATGTGTGACTCCCTCATTTTTTTTTTGAAATACCATTTTGGAAAGGCAAGAAATGCAAATTTTTAAAGTACAGAGACTCTTGCAGCTTGTGGTCGATGCGGGGAGTGGTCAGACAATTTCTTTGACCAGTCTTTCTTTACTTGCAACCAATGGTAGTTGAGGCTTATGAATTTCAGGGCAGCCAGTTTAATAGATTTTCGTCCCAGCGCTCAGAGGTAGTTCTCAGCAGCATGTATAGCAGCAGTGATCAGCAACCAATTGTGTCATATGTGTAAATAGCATGTGGGGAACAACCAGGGGGCCCGCGGGAGGTAAAGGAAAGAAGGGGTGAGCGTACGGAACGTGGCAAAATACATTCTTTATACCACACCCAAAGAGAGAGTAGAGAAGGTGAAACTAAGGCCTGCCAAAGGCAATGCAGAGTATAGAGAACCATTCCAGAGCATATGCAGTGAAGGGAACATGAGGTTCGTGTGGGCCGCTGCAGGAGAAGAATGGGTGGAATCCCCGGGTAGGGCGGGGATCATACCGTTACTTCACTACCCAAGCTTAACTGACCATATGAATTTGGGGTCCTCAGGTAGGGCGGGGATCAGTGCCGTGATTCCCTACCTGGGTGACCTGGGTGAACGGGAAGAGTTTGTAGTCGTGTGGAAACCTGTCATAAAGACTGGGAGAACAGTGATCTGTTTCCCAACAAATGTGTGCCTTTAACTGACATTGGGCATCTTACCCTCGAATCAGAAGAGTAATTTGTGTCGGGCGACATGAATTAAAACCATGGAGTGGAAGAAGAAGGAGGAAAAAGGCGGGCAGGCTCCGCCAGAACTTTGGACACCTTAATATTTAGGCGGTGTCTCTTTCTAATCATCTGGACACCTCAGGGTTCTGGAGCAAACAATGTTGTAAAAGCGTTACTGAAACGAGACTCAGTATCTTAATCATCACCATCTCCCGGTTGCCAGACTCGTGACTGCGTTTCTGTGCCTTGGCCGCGTGGGCCGTCAGATGATCCGAATCATCGTGCCTTACCAGTCTGCAAGAGTTGTCGCGGTGCCATAGAGGGGCTTGTTGGTTGTGAGGCGCAGGAGCGGTGGGAGTGGAAGGCAAGTTACTGCGGTCGGGCGGTGGATGTGGCAGTGGCTGGGGGAAGGCATATAAGGGGTCAAAGATATCTAAGTCGTGGTTCCGGGGGCTGGTGTGACTGGTGGCAGAGAGATCGCGCTAGTGTTCAGGGATAGTAATCAAATCCGGGAGGCTCTCGCTGTCATCGGAGTCAAGTGCAAGGTGAAAGTCTGTACCTGTGGGCGGAGACAAGTTCGGATCTGTGGGCGTAGACAAGGGATAAATGCTGGCATGGCTGGGGGAGGGTTGGCATAGGGGTCAGACTAGATTGTCGATGGGCGGGGCGTAATCGTCTCCTATTGCCAGAGAGGTGTGGCGAGAGAGGCTACATTGTGATCCGTAGCCTTTGAGTTGGTTGATGTGGAACCAACCAATTTTACCATTGGGGTATGTTATCTTGTACACGGAGGGGCTCACTTTGTCTGAAATGGAGTAGGGTCCTGCAAATTTGGGGGAGAGGAAATAACTAGGGTTATAAAGTGAAACCATTACTTGCTGACCGACTCTACGGGGTGGACGGTTTTATCAAAGCAGGCTTTACTCTGCTTCCTTCTAGCGCCTAATCGGACAGCTGCAGCAAGTTGTGCCGCTTTAATGTTATCTATAATCTGTTGGACTGCTTTTTCGTGGGTGAGGGTGGTTACTTTGGGGCTTGCCAGATCGAGGCCTAATAAATATTCAATACCCTTCATGGGCTGTCCGGTCATGAGAGTGTGGGGGGTGAAACCTGTGGAACTGGAAACGGTATTCCGAATAAACATGAAAGCAAATGGGAGGACTGTGTCCCACGTGGTATTGTTCTGTTGCACCATCTTCCTAATGGTCGCTTTAAAAGTTTGATTCATTCCCTCGACAATGCCATTGGATTGGGGGTGATATGTTATATGGAATTTCTACCTGATCCCAAAAATTGTTAAAACATTTTGCATGACTCTGCCGGTGAAGTGGGAACCTTGGTCTGACTCAATGCTGCAGGGCAGACCCCAGAGTGTGAATATCTGTTGGGTCAAAGTCTTAGCAGTGGCCTTTGCTGTGTTTGTCCATGAGGGAAATGCTTCTATCCATTTAGTAAAGGTGTCGATTACAACCAACATGTACTTGAAACCATTTCTGCAAGGGGGAAGGGGGCCAATGTAATCGATTTGCAAATTTGTCCAAGGGCCATTCACAGGGTGTGATGTAATTGTCCTTTCTTTGAGTAACGTTCGGGATTTTTCTGAGCACAGATAAGGCAATTCTCAACATAATGGGTTACATCGCTTTTTAAATCGGGCCACCAACACAACGGTCTTAAATGGGCAATGGTATTGTCTATCCCCTGATGTCCGTGTCCGTCATGAAATTGGTAAATGAGTTGTTTTTTGTCCTGGGTAGGGACCACATAAATTCAGCTTTTTAAAACTATGTCGTCCCGTACAGTCAGTGCATCCTTCCATTTATCATAGGGGGCTGGGAAGGTGCTGTCTAAAACCTGTTTGAGGATGTTGTCTGCTTTTTGGGCTTGAGATAGATCCTCAATATTGGTCTGGGAAACCTGGACTGAGTGTATCGGTTCGCTTTCGGGTGGCTGCCAGAAGTGACCATGCGTGATCCTGCTTTGGCTAAGGCGTCTGCCTTTACATTACCGGGTGGGGAGGAACGATGATGGCTTCTTACTTTAATTATACAGTACGTGCGGTCTGAGGCTGCCTTGAGAATGTGCTTTAACAACGGGGTAGAGGGTAGGGGTTTTCCATCGGCTGAAACAAAACCTCGAGATTCCCACAGGGGCAGAAATTCTGTTAAACTGTTGCACACATACAGGCTATCCGAGTGTATGTCTGCGGGAGTTGGAAAAGAGTCGGGGTGCAGAATTATATAGGCTATGGCTGCAAGTTCTGCTGCTTGTGAACCTAGGTGGCCGGGCAATTTTAAAGAGATCTCTTCTAGTGGGCGACCCTGTGCGTCTTCCACGTAAATTCCGCAACCAGTAATTCTAACTCCATTTTCGATTGTGGAAGAACCGTCTACATACATTTTTAAAGTATCCCCTGTGGTTTGGGAATGCTGTGTCTTACTGCCTGCTCGTGGGTGTAGTGACTTTGGGATAAAGGGTCCTGTGTGGTGTTGGACTGCTATGATCTGGCACTCATGTGGGGTCACTGCATATTGGAGATTATCGGCCAGATATGTGTGGGTTTTGTTGCGTTTTACTGTAATGTCCCTGCCTTGTAACAGTAGTGTCCAGCAAGCTGCTCTGATTTGGCTGGCTGAACCGTCCTTTTATCTACCGTCTAATAATAGTTGAGTGGGGGTATGCTCGGTCAAGACCGTGACTGGGTTGAGGCCTGTGATTTACGCAAAGTACTGTACTCCCCAAAAGACTGCAAGCAAGTGCTGTTTGCAGGCTGAGAATCCTTGCTCTACGGGGTCTAATACTCTTGAGGCATAGTCTAGGGGTCCTAAGTGATCATGTCGTTCTTGCAGGAGCACTGCTGACAGGGTTCGGTCTGTGGTTGCTACTTCTGTGGCATAGGGCAAGTCTGGGTCTGGAACTTGTGCCTAGGGTGCATTTTAAATCGTCAATGGCGTCTGTGTGCTGTGGAAGCCATTCCCATGGAGTGTTCTTTTTGAGGAGCTGAGAGTGGGGCTGCTTTGGTGGCAAAACCATCTGTATAATTTCTGCAATATCCTATCAAACGTAGGAATGACCGGAGTGCAGTGACATTTCGGGGCAGGGGCAATTTAATGATGGACTCGATCCGTTTTTGTTCAATTTCTCTCTTCCCATGGGTGATGATGGTGCCTAAATAAAGAACCTTTTCCTTTAGAATCTGGGCCTTTTTGGGGTTTACTATCCATTCGATTGATTGCAGTAGGCCTAGTAATTCAGATAGAGCTCTACGTGTTCCTCTTTTATGTCCGTCTGAAGGAGCAGATCGTTTACATATTGTATTAGGCATTCGGGTCGGGAAAATTTAGAAAGTCCGTTGGCCAATTGTTGGTGGAAAATGGAGGGGGAGTTATGGAATCCTTGTGGGAGGCATGTCCACGTGAACTGCTGCCTTTGAAACGTGTAAATGTGAATTTATACTGGCAGGCCCTGTCTAACGGGATGGACCAAAAGCCATTGCTGATGTCCAGCACTGTGAAATATTTGCCTGTACTCCCTGTTTGAGCATGGTCACGGGACTCGTTGCAACAATGGGGGCTGCTAAAGGGGTTACCTTATTAAGTTCTCGGTAGTCGATTGTTAGTCGCCATGAAACATCGGGCTTCTTTACGGGCCAAATTGGGGCATTATTTGTGGAAGTTACAGGTTGAATAACTCCTTGATCTAACAAACTGTTAATAACCTTCAAAATCTCACCCTTGGCTTGCTGTGGGAAACCGTATTGCTTTTGCGGCTTTGCATCGGGACCTAAAATCTTCACTGTATCTGGGATCTTCCCACAATCGTGTTTGTGCTGTGCGAACGAAGCTTTGTGATTTATGAGGACTTCTCTAATCGTCTGGTCTGCATTAATTGTTTGCGGATTAAACCAATTGTCCCCTACTGAGCAAATCCTGTTTTCATAATCCCCTACTGTGAGCATAGCGGGTGCCCTAGCTGTTTTAGCCATTCGCCAGACACACTTGTTTACTGGGTCAAACGAAAGGTTATGGGAGCTCATAAAGTCAATGCCTAAGATGTGCTCTGTGGTTTGGGGTAAGTCAACTAAAACAACGGGGTGTTTGGTGCTCATGTTCCCTATCTGGATGGGTACTGGAGCTGTGATATATCCTTGTTGCATGTGGCTTGTGAATCCACTCGGGGTGATGGTGTCTGTGGTGGGCCATTTGTCCTGTTGAAACATGGTGGAGGAGTTTTAAATGATGCAGGATCCTCCTGTGTAAGAAAATCGACTGTATGTCCCCGGACTGTGCCTGTAACTACTGGTCTGCCTCATTTGTCCCAGCGTGTGTCACAGACCCAAGTTGGGGAGTCCGAACACTGTCAATCTAGGGAGTTAAATGCTAAGTCATCTGAACGGGCGCTAACATTATGCATGGGCCTAACATTGTTCCTAGGTGGGGGTTTAGTTGTTGGTATTGTTGATGGTTCTGGTGGTTTTGTCGGCAATCGCGGGCGTAATGTCCTATGTGGCTACAATTGTAACAATCTAGTGGTGCCTGTACTCTAGGGTGCTGTCCCTCCTGTCTACCCTCTTTTATCCATGCTGGGTCCTGGCTAGTCCTAACTGGGTGCATGTTTGCTTCTATATCGTCCTGATCTGTCCGTCGGTGTAGGGTTTGTTCCCATGCTCTAAAAAGTCATTTAAGTACCCAAACCTCATTGTGTGTGGGGTCCACGGGGTCGTAGTTTACACAAGCCTTTTGACCTGCGTCTGTGACATGCGAGACTAAGGTGCGGGACCATTTAGTGGTGTCCTCCTCATTTAGGTGTGCGCGGTTCAATTGTCCATAGACTGCCATGAAATTAATCCATGAATCCAGCAAACGCGGTCGGGTGTTCTCCCTTCTTTTGCCTGCAGTGGTTTAAACCCTCGACTGGATCTCCTTTGTTATACCCGATGGCATCGAGTATGGCTGTTTTCATTTCCTGTAGGGTTCCACCTGCTACATTTTGGGGTTCTGGCAAAGCTGACCTTACAGACTGGCTAAGGCTCATAACTATTAGCTTTACTTCCTCCCTCTCATGTAGGCCGTACATAACCTTTTGTTGGCGCACCTCCTCAACGAAGCTGTGCGGATCTGCGGTGGGCTGGAATGGAATAATTTTCATGCAAGCGTCTCTTAATTGGGTTATGGATAGTGGGGTGGTGTAAACGATATCAGGCTCCTTCTGATCCAATGACCTGCGTTACGTGGTAACCGGATTAATGGGGGCCGAATTGTGAGTGGGGGTGTGTGCTGCCTGTGCAGTCGATGCTGCGGGTGCTTTCCTTTTTGGGGCGTGGGGGGGGTTTGATTTTGATTTCCCGTGTCCTCAATGTATTTTGGGGCGCTTTTGCTTAACTCTTGCCAATCGGGAGCATCTTCCTCATCTAAATCCTGCCCGAAAGTGTACCTGAAGCCATTCTGTACTGAGAGTAGCGACTGTAACTTTTCTATCTTCTGTCGGCATTTAGCATGGTCAACGGTACTCTGCCTCTGTTCCTTAGTGGCGTTGTGGGGTGCTCTCAAAGCTGCTTTTAAATCTGCGCATTTACTAGTTAGCTTGGTGGCCTGTTGTTCTGTTTCCTTTCTTACCAGGACTGCGTGCTGTGTATCTTGGTAGGCTTTATCATACTGGGTCTGGAAGCTACTAAGGTGAACTAGACAAGATTGATGTGCGCGTTTTAACCGTTCCCGGAGTTGCTCAATTATCTTCTAGCTTTCGTTACTGTTTCCCTCGTTCTTTTCTTCCTTCTCAATTAACTGCCTACGGAGCGTCTTCACGACCTCCTCTGTGCCTCGCAACTGTGCCAAACAGGACACTATTGCCATTGGCTTTCCGACTTTCTCTACATTTTTCTTGTGGACCTCGCTTAGGTTCTCCCATCAAGTCTGTCCTATCTTTCCTGGACCTGACTCATCATTAGCACAAAAATTCGACCAAAGGGGCCATCCTTTCCCCTTTAAGTATTCCCTTAACTCTTCCTCCCATATGGGGCATTGCTCTGTTCTGTTGGTCGCTGCAACCTTGGGTTCCTGTGGATTCATCAATCTTTCCATTCCGTTAGTGGCCATTATTTCTCTTATCTCTTCTCTACTTTTAATTTGGGACAGGGGAATAAGGCGGCGATTTGAACAGCGGGTATGGCTCAAACTATTTTCCAGCTCACAATCCCTCGATAGTTGTACACAATTCTAACGAGTTTACCTTACTCTTCCTGTTAGGTAGGCATGCGGGTTAGTACACACTTCCGAAATTCGGTTATTTGGTCGATATGGGACATGCACTTGTGGTTCTTTCGCTTTCTCACAATTGGATTCAATGTTTGTGGGTTTTCTGGGAGTGACAAAGTCATTTCTAATCGAATCCCACCAGAGTCGGCAATAATGTTGCTCTATTTATTTATCTCGGTGAACCACAAGCCTTTCCCTTATATCGATCAAATGACCACACAACCAGTTAGTTAGTTCAAAAGATGGTTTATTTACATACACAAGAGTTATCTCAACATGCAAACACAATGGGCGAGATTCTCCACTCCCGCGCCGGTTGGGAGAATCGCCTGGGCCGCCAAAATTTCCCAGGACGCCCTCCCGCGATTCTCCCAAGCGGCGGAAACGGCCCCGTCGAATTCCGCGGGCCGCAGGCCGGAGATACCCAAAATGGGCATTCTCCGGCACCCCCGCTATTCTCAGGCCCGGATGGGCCGAGCGGCCAGGCCAAAACGGCGGGTTCCCCCCGGCGCCGTCCACACGTGGGGCGAAATTCTCCGACCCGCCCCGCCACATTTCTGCGCCGACCGGCCGGCGGGAGTCTCCGTAACACCGGCCGGTCAATGGGGTTTCCCATTGTGGGGCACCCCCACGCCGTCGGGAAACCCCCGAGCGCCGGCAGAACGGAGACTCCCGCCGGCGGAGAATGACGCCCGTGGTCGCTGCCGCTGTGAACGGTGCGTGAATGCTGGGGGGGCGGCCTGCGGGGGGGGGGGGGGAGGGGGGATCCTGCACCCGGGGGTACCTTAAATGTGGCATGGCCCGCGATCGGTGCCCACCGATCGTCGGGCCGTCCTCTCTGAAGGAGGACCTCCTTCCTTCCGCGGCCCCGCAAGATCCGTCCGCCATCTTCTTGTGGGGCGGACTTAGAGAGGACGGCAACCACGCATGCACGGGTTGGCACCGGCCAACCCGCGCATGCGCGGATGACGCCAGTCATGCGGCGCTGGCCGCGTCATCTATGCGGCGCCGCCATGACGCGGGCGACAAGGCCTGGCGTGTGTAGATGTTGCGGCCCCGATCCTAGCCCATTGTCAGGGCCTGAATCGGTCGGGATCGGGGCCGTTTCGCGCTGTCGTGAACCTCGACGGCGTTCACGACGGCGCGGCCACTTCCGTGCGGGAGTGGAGAATCCCGCCCAGTATCTACTTCGAGTTAAACTACACCTCTCAGCTACAATAACCTATACTTAACTTCAGGGGACCGGCACTGTGCAAATGGATAAAGGCCTTTATCTGGATTTCACTTGGTTGGTTCGAAGAAAGTGGCTCTGTCTCTGCTGGGCTCATCCATCAGGTAGCGATCGTTGGTCTTGAACTTAGCTGGCTGTTCCTGCTACGATTGGGTGGCACAGGCCGGATCCAAGAGAAACAGATCACATGGCTGCTCTCTCTTTTATCCCTCTGGGATTCACGCTCTTTGGGCCAATCCTTACCTTGGACCCAATAGTTCGACAGGGCTCTGATCACTCTCTTAGATTTCAGCCAATAAAGGGGCGGGTGCCCTTGTAGCTGGGCGGGTCCTTAGCGGTCATTGACCTTGGCAGTTGTGCTTTCTGGGTAAAGGGAATGGCGCCGATCAGTCTGTGGCTGAACCGGCTGCTTGATTGGAGCTCTATTGTCCTGGGAAAATGGGTCATTAAAATGTAAAGGGGGTTTTGGTCAGGTCTGGTTACCTGTGTTTTAGATACACATAGGCTGTGTATCTGTCAGAGTTCTGGGTTGGCCATAATTCCCAAGGTCCTTTGCAGGAGGCCATCTTAGATGGCTACATTATACATCCCGTGTAGTTCTCCGATTGGGCAGCCCCAGTCATACCCGTGATGAAGCCTGATGGCTCATATGCCTTTGTGGCGACTATAAGATGACTGTGAATCGTGTATCTCGCTTGTATCGCTACCCTGTTCTGCGCAAAGAGGGCTTATAAAAGCTCAGTAGCAATAGAACCTTTACGAAATTGGACATGAGCCATGTGTATCTCAAGCTGGCTTTGGACCCAGGCTCCCGAAATTTGTGACGATAAATACGCACAGGGACTGGCCGTCGTCTTAAGTGTGAAGAGATTTCACCAGTACGTTTCTGGACATGCATTCATTTTTTCTTTTTCTTTTAAAAATTTAGAGTATCCAATTAATTTTTTCCAATTAAGGGGCACTTTAGCGTGGCCAATCCACCTAGCCTGCACATCTTTGGGTTGTGGGGGCGAAACCTACGGAAACACAGGGAGAATGTGCAAACTCCACACGGACAGTGACCCAGAGCCGGGATCGAACCTGGGATCTCGGCGCCGTGAGGCAGCATGGACATGCATTCCTGGTGTTCACAGACCACAAGCCTTTTTTGAAGCTATTTAAAGAGGACAGGGCGATTCCCTCCATAGCTTCCGCATAGATCCAACAGTGGTCACTACTGCTGGCTGCATACGAGTACGTACCAAAACACGTCTGGGCCAAAGAATCCACATGTGGATATGTTAAGCTGCCTCCATCGCCCCACTAGACCACTGACACTGGCAAAGTCACGCGCCTTACACTTCCTGGACTCTTTGCCCGTAACAGCATCTCACATTTGGAATGGACCCAGACAGACTCACAGCTGTCCCATGTCACATTATCTTATATGGGGCCCAACACCACATTGTGCTAGATGACCTGAGGTCTATTCGACCAAAGTTCCAGAGCTGTGTGTCGAGGATGGCACTATCCTTTGGGGAACATGAGTTGTGTTTCGGGCACGTGGGCGCAGCCAACTCCTACAGGTCCTCCGCAATGGACACCAGAGGTTTACAAAATTAAAAATGTTGGTCTGCAGTTATATCTGGTGGTTCGGAAGCACCGTCAACATTGAGAGGTTGGCCCTGCGATGTGTGCAATGCATGAAGCACCAGAAGTGGCCACCGGCGACACCCCTCCACCAGTGGGAATGGCCTGCTGACCCTGGTTCCACCTCCACATTGACTTTGCCGGACCGTTCCAGGGCTTCATGTTTCTTGTCATTGTAGACACCTACTCCAAATGGATGAAAGTGCACCGGATGCAAGCGACCACCATGAATGCCATGGTCGAACATCTTCGCCAGCCCTTCAGCATTCACGGCATACCCGAGGTGCTAGTTTTGGATAATGGGATGACTTTTACCAGTGCTGAGTATGGCTGCTTTATGCACTCAAATGGAATTCACCATGCGTATTCCGCTCTGTACATCTGGCCTCAAATGGGTTAGCTGAGCGGGCGATCCAAACGTTTAAACAGGGCATGGCGAAACAGACCTCGGGATTTTGGAAACGCAGTTGGTCAGGTTCCGTGAATGTTTTTGGGCCACACTGCATGCCACGCAGGGAATCGACCCATCCCAGTTCCTGATGGGTCACCGCCTTCGCATCCGGTTGAGCTTGGTACTCCCGAACATTGGTGAGAAGGTCTGCTGGGGTCAAGCCAAGTCCGAGGTGGGCTAGGCCAGGCATACGCCCCTATGAAACTTCTCACCGGGTGACTCAGTATATATCTGGACTTTTGGCAACCGTGTCCCTGATCTGCCAGACCCATTCCCGGATGCCCCTGTTCCCTAGACTCTGACTTCTCTGCTGCTGTCACTGCCCCAGCCCCATCGGCCACGGAACCCCAGGATGCTGAGCTGCAGACACGGACCCATCTGACTCCGACTCCGAAATGGTGACTCAGCCACTGGGGTGACCACCGACCCTGTTCCCGTCACCAAGCCAGCAACCCCAGTGCTCCATGTGGAAACATCGGTCCCTTGTCCGGTGTGTGCCTCCGAACCCTGCCCAAATGACACCTGAGTGCCAACTTCAGGCGAAGAGGACAAGAGGGCCCTTGCGCCAGTCCACAGACCCAGATGTCGCTCAGGACCTGGGGGATGGGGGAACCGGAGATGTGTTCCATGCCCCCATTGATGTCACGGGCTGTGGACCAACTGTTTCTCCATGACCTCTGCTGAGTACTAACTTTCCCGTTAATGGGCCGGTGCTACACCTTTAACGAGGGTAACCCATAGAGTATAAAAACCCCGACCTGAGTGTAGGTCGGGGTGGGAGACCCTTCGGGTAGTGGAGCAATCAACTGTGCGTAATAATAAACAGTTCTTTTTGCGTCCTACCCTTCGTTCTTTGTGATCACTCTGTGAGGATTCTACAGTTTCCATTCGGGGACCTCTTCTCTTCCTTCTCCCAAAGGAATGATTGGAGCCTGAACCAGTTCCTACAGAAAATGGCAGTCAGGGTCCAAACTGTGCTTTGGAATCATGATTCCTATATTGAAAGTGGCCTACCAGACAGGCTGTTTGGTCACCTGGTGACAGGCTCCTTTTTCAAGGGAGCTAGCCACATCATTGGTGTTAACATGGTGGAAAGATTACCGGTGCAATTTTGAAATCATTTTGGTTTTGTTAAACCAGGCAGAAGCAATGAGTTGGTGTAACACTGGCAAAGCAGAACTTGGATCTTTTTTTAGGCTTATGTACCTATTGCATGGTCTTGGTAGGAATGTTGTTACTTAAGTATCTGTGGGAGAATGTGGTGGTTTGTTCAACAACAGGTGGAGATTGTGTCAGCTCACATTTGCAATTGTGTTTTTTTTGCACTTACATTGTTGATTTTATGCATTTTCTTCACAAACAAAAGTCAGGGTATGATTAATTGAGAAAACTGAACTCTTAAACCCAATGAAAGTGCAGACACTGTGATGGACAACTTATTATAGATTCATTAATTGCACTTTTTTGCTCGAGAGTTATTTGCTTCATTCCACCTGTCAAGTCATACTCATTCCCTTGGGCTGTTCCCTGTTAATTGGATATGCTATGTATTTAATTTATAGTGCGAGAAAGCTTATCTCAGTGTCAAAAGTGGCTGTAGATTTTTAAAAGCAATTTTAGATACACATTGGATTACACTTTAGATTAACAGCACCCATTTTCAGCATATTTCTGGTTCTACAGAAGTTATACATACAAATGACTCCTAATTTTCTCCAATTATGTGGAATTCCTGATTCAGGCAGAAAGATAAAGTACAAAAGCCTGAGCCAAGCATAAAACGTACCCCAATTATTCAGATGTCCATTGCTCAGCATGTTCCGTAATTCCACTGCAGTACATTTGTTCAAGCTAGCAGTTCCTTATAAAATCTATTTTGTATTATAATGCATTTGAATTGGACTCAGTGACAGCACGAGTGATTGACGTGCTTTGAGTAGAGTATTAAAAGCTCCTCTTATTTACAGAATCAGTGCATAAAAATCCTGACACAAGCATAGTTTTTCTGCAACCGTTCCATTTCCTGGCAAACTTATTAATAGTTTATCAATATTCACCTGTAACTATGTAGAGGGATGCCTGAAATCAACTTAAAACTAAATTAGCACCAAAAATTTGTACCACACCCTCTGCTTGTAGTAAATCTGCAAGAAACATTGGGCGGGATTCTCCATAGGTCGACATCAGAATCGGTAAAGGCAATTGGATGGATAATCGCATCCGATGTTTTTTGCAGATTTACTACGAGCAGAGGGTGTGGGTCTCATTTTTGATGTTAATTTAGTGTAAAGTTGAGGACTTCCGGGTGCGGCTATGCAGAGCTAGGTCGCATATTCGGTAGCTCCTGCTTGGAACGGACTTTTGGGCTCTTTTACAGGGCCCCCACGGCATTTGTTTGACATTTCCCGGTGTGGCAAGAAGACTGCAACACTCCCCTGACAGTGTCCCCCAGGAATGTTATGTCTTTTGGCTACTAAACCCGGCAGAATCAGTAAAAGATTTGGCTGCAACAGGATAAACAGGGCCTCTTCCATCATGCAGGCGGGGGAAGGGCAAGCTTAAAGCTGCAAACTGACCTGAGGACCTTTATCAAAAGTGAATTCTAACAGCAGAGGGAACAACTGTGAAAAGATCTCACCAAGGCCACTGAAGAAGCGGGGACGAGGCTTCTGGTGGCGGCCATGGAGGAGTAGGTCACGCATTCGGCAGCTCCCGTCTGGAACGGACACTTAGACGTTTTTCAGGAGTTTCCACAGACATTTTGGGGCAGATTGGTGAAGCGAACACTGCCGAAAGGATTCCCTCTCGAGACTTTTGGGCTCTTTTCAGGGCCCCCAAGGGCACATTTTCGACATTTCCCGGTGTGGGAAGGAGTTAATAATAGTTCCCCGTCAGTATATGGCTTAAACTTGGAGCGGGGTGACTAAAAAGGTGGTGGTGGACCAGGAGAAGGGAGGGAAGAAGGACAAAATGGCGGCAGGCGGAGACCAGGCAGCATGGAGGCAGTGGGCGGAGGAGCAACAGGAGGGTATCCAGCGCTGCCTCAGAGAGATTAAAAAGGACCTGCTAGAGCCGATGAAGGCTTCTATTGATAAGCTGCTGGAGACACAGACGGCCCAGGGGGTGGTGATCCGAGAGGCTCAACAAAAGATCTCTGACAATGAGGACAAGATCTTAGTCCTGGCGGTAAAGGTGGAGGCGCACGAGGCGCTCCACAAGAAATGGCAGGAGCGGTTCGAGGAGATGGAGAATCGGTCGAGGCGGAAGAATCTGCGGATTCTGGGCCTCCCGGAGGGGCTGGAGGGGCCGGACGTGGGGGCCTATGTGGTCACCATGTTAAACTCGCTGATGGGAGCGGGGTCCTTCCAGGGGCCCCTGGAGCTGGAAGGGGCCCATAGAGTGTTGGCGAGGAGGCCCAAGGCTAACGAGCCTCCGTTGGCGGTGCTGGTGCGGTTCCATTGGTTTGTCGATCGGGTGTGTGTGCTCAGGTGGGCCAAGAAGGAGAGGAGCAGCAGGTGGGAGAACGCGGAGGTTCGGATATATCAGGACTGGCGTGCGGAGGTGGCGAAGAGGAGGGCCGGGTACAATCGAGCGAAGGCGGTGCTGCACAGGAGGGGGGTGAAGTTTGGCATGTTGCAGCCGGCGCGATTGTGGGTTACCTACAAGGACCGGCACCATTATTTTGAGTCTCCGGAGGAGGCGTGGGCCTTTGTTCAGGCCGAGAAGCTGGACACAGACTGAGGGTCGGGATGGGCGATTGTGGACTGCGGTGGATATGTTATGCCTATTTTTGGTTCGGGGGAGGGGGGCCTTTGCATTGTTTTGGGTTTCTTTTTCTCTGTGTTTTTCTCTTTCGGGTTGGGGAGGGTGGATGGGGCGGGTTGGGCACTGCTTTGGTTGGTGGCGGGGCCTGGTAGGTGGAGAGCGCGGGATTTCTTTCCTGCGCCGAAGGCTGGGGGGGGCGGGACCGGGGCGGGGAAGCGAGGATTGTTTCCCGCGCTTAGAACGGAGGGGGAGAGCCTGTGAATGGGGAGCGGGAGAGGAGGGTGTGCCACACAATGGGAGGAGTCAAAGGGGAGGCGGGAGTGGCCGGGGTCAGCAGGAGTCAGCTGACTTGCGGAAGTGCAATGGGGGGAGTAAACCAGCTAGGTTGGGTCCTAGCCGGGGGGCGGGGGGGTGGGTGGGGGGGAATTGCGTTGCTGCTGCTAAGATCAAGGAGGAGCTGGAGCGAGTGGGGTGGGTCAAGACGGGGGTATGCCGCTGTGGGGAACGGGCCGGGTGTGGGGTGCTGGCGCGTGGCTGGCCGAGGAGGGGTCATGGCTAGTCGGCGGGGGAGGGGGGCGGGTAGCCCCCTAATCCGGCTGATAACCTGGAATGTAAGGGGACTGAATGGGCCGGTTAAGCGGGCCCGCGTGTTCGCGCACCTGAAGGGGCTCAAGGCGGATGTGGTTATGCTCCAGGAGACACACCTGAAGGTGGCAGACCAGGTAAGACTGAGGAAAGGGTGGGTAGGTCAGGTGTTACACTCGGGCTAGATGCCAAAAATCGAGGGGTGGCGATCTTGGTGGGAAAGAAGGTGTTATTCGAGGCGTCGAGCATTGTGGCAGATAATGGCGGTAGGTACATAATGGTAAGTGGTAAGTTGCAGAGAGAGAGGGTGGTACTGGTCAATGTGTATGCTCCGAACTGGAACGATGCGGGTTTTATGCGGCATATGTTGGTTCGGATCCCAGACTTGGAAGTGGGGGGCCTGATAATGGGGGGCGACTTTAACACGGTGTTGGATCCTGCATTGGATCGCTCCAGGTCTAGGACGGGTAGGAAGCCGGCGGCGGGGATTTATGGACCAAATGGGAGGGGTGGACCCTTAGAGATTTGCAAGGCCGGGGGCTAGGGAATTTTCATTCTTCTCACATGTCCATAAGGCTTATTCTCGAATCGACTTTTTCATTTTGAGTAGGGCGCTGATAGCGAGAGTAGAGGATACCGAGTATTCGGCAATAGCCATTTTCGGACCACGACCCGCATTGGGTGGACTTGGAGATGGGGGAGGAGAGGGACCAGCGCCCGCTGTGGCGCTTGGAGGTGGGGCTCTTGGCGGACGAGGAGGTGAGCGAGCGGGTCCAAGGAAGTATAGAGAGGTACTTGGAGACCAACGACAAAGGGGAGGTCCGACTGGGGATGGTATGGGAGGCACTGAAGGCGGTGGTGAGGGGAGAGCTGATCTCCATCAGGGCCCACAAGGAGCGAGGGAGCGGGGGGAGAGGGAGAAGCTGGTGGGGGAGATGGTGAGGCTAGACAGGAGGTATGTGGAAGAACCTGAGGAAGGATTGTTGAGGAAGAGGCGCAGCCTCCAGGCCGAATTCGACCTGGTGACCACCAGGAAGGCGGAGGTGCAGTGGAGGAAGGCCCAGGGGGCGGTCTACGAGTATGGGGAAAAGGCAAGCCGGATGCTGGCGCATCAGCTTCGGAAGCGGGACGCAGCTAGGGAGATCGGGGGAGTTAAGGACAGGGGAGGGAGCGTGGTGCGGAGTGGGGTTGGCATCAATGGGGTCTTCAGGGACTTCTACGAGGAATTGTACCGATCCAAGCCCCCACGGGAGGAGGGAGGGATGGGCCGTTTCCTGGACCAATTGAGGTTTCCAAAGTTGGAAGAGGGACTGGTGGCGGGACTGGGGGCCCCGATTGGGCTGGAGGAGCTGATCAAAGGGATCGGAAGCTTGCAGGCGGGGAAGGCACCGGGGCCGGACGGTTTCCCGGTCGAGTTCTATAAAAAATATATGGACCTGTTGGGCCCGCTGTTAGTTAGGACCTTTAATGAGGCAAGGGAGGGGGGGGCTTTACCCCCGATGATGTCCCGGGCACTGATCTCCTTGATCCTGAAGCGGGACAAGGATCCCCTGTAATGTGGGTCTTACAGACCGATTTCCTTGCTGAATGTAGATGCCAAGATGCTGGCGAAGGTCTTAGCCACGAGGATTGAGGATTGTGTGCCGCAGATCATCCATGAAGACCAGACGGGGTTTGTGAAGGGGAGACAGTTGAACGCGAATGTGCGGAGGCTTTTGAACGTTATCATGATGCCGGCGAGGGAGGGGAGGCGGAGATAGTGGTGGCGATGGACGCTGAGATAGCCTTCGATAGGGTAGAGTGGGGGTACCTGTGGGATGTGCTGAAGAGGTTCGGGTTTGGGGAGGGGTTTGTCAGGTGAGTTAGGCTGTTGTATGAGGTCCCGATGGCGAGTGTGGCCACAAATAGGAAGAGGTCCGAGTACTTTCGGTTGCACCAAGGGACGAGACAGGGGTGTCCCCTGTCCCCCCTGCTCTTCGCACTGGCGATTGAACCCCTGTCTATGGCACTGAGAGAGTCGAGGAACTGGAGGGGGTTGGTGCGGGGTGGGGAGGAGCATAGGTTGTCGCTTTATGCGGACGACCTGCTGCTGTATGTGGCGGACCCAGTGGGAGGAATGCCAGAGGTAATGAGGATGCTTAGGGAATTCGGGGACTTTTCAGGGTACAAGCTCAATATGGGGAAGAGCGAGCTGTTCGTAGTTCAGCTAAGGGACCAGGAGAGGGGGATTGGCGAGCTCCCACTAAAAAGGGCGGAGAAGAGTTTCAGATATTTGGGGGTCCAGGTGGCCAGGAGCTGGGGGGCCCTGCATAGGCTTAACTTTACAAGGCTGGTAGAGCAAATGGAGGAGGAGTTCAAGAGGTGGGACGCGTTGCCGCTGTCCCTGGCGGGTAGGGTGCAGTCAATCAAAATGACGGTGCTCCCAAGGTTTTTGTTCCTGTTCCAGTGCCTCCCCGTGTTTATCCCGAAGGCTTTTTTCAGGCGGGTTAACAGGAGTATAATGGGGTTTGTGTGGGCGCGAGGGACTCCGAGGGTGAGAAGGGTGTTCCTGGAGCGGAGTAGAGATAGGGGGGGGGCTGGCGCTGCCCAACCTCTGTGGGTACTACTGGGCCGCCAATGCGACAATGGTGCGCAAGTGGGTGATGGAGGGGGAGGGGGCTGCAAGGAAGAGGCTGGAGATGGCGTCCTGTGTGGGTACGAGTCTGGGGGCGCTGGCAACGGCACCGCTGCCGCTCCCTCCAAGGAGGTATACTACGAGCCCGGTGGTGGTGGCGGCCCTCAAAATTTGGGGGCAGTGGAGGCAGCATAGGGGGGAAGTTAGGGCCTCGGCGTGGACCCCATTAGGGGGAACCACCGGTTCGCCCCAGGAAGAACAGGTGGAGGGTTTTTGGGGTGGCACGGGGCAGGGATACGAAAGTTGGGGGACCTGTTTGTGGACGGGAAATTCGCGAGCTTGGGTGAGCTGGAGGAGAAGTACGGGCTCCCCCCGGGGAACACCTTCAGGTACTTACAGGTAAGGGCGTTTGCCAGACGGCAGGTGGTGGAATTCCCACGGCTACTGCCACACACAGTACAGGACAGGGTGCTCTCGGGGGGGTGGGTGGGTGGGAGTGGGGAAGATCTCGGAAACTTACCAGGTGATGCAGGAGGAGGAGGAGGCCTCAGTGGTGGAGTTGAAAGGTAGGTGGGAGGAGGAGTTGGGAGAGGCGATCGAAGAGGGGACGTGGGCAGATGCGCTAGGGAGGGTGAACTCTTCCTCTTCATGCGCGAGGCTCAGCCTCATACAGTTTAAGGTGCTGCACAGGACACACATGACCGGGACAAGGATGAGCAGGTTCTTTGGGGGTGAGGACAGGTGTGTTAGGTGCTCAGGGAGCCCAGCAAATCACACCCATATGTTCTGGGCATGCCCAGCACTGGAGGAATTTTGGAAGGGCGTAGCGAGGACGGTGTCGAGGGTGGTAGGATCCAGGGTCAAACCGGGCTGGGGGCTCGCAATATTTGGGGTGGCAGAGGAGCCGGGAGTGCAGGAGGCGAAAGAGGCCGGAATTCTGGCCTTTGCGTCCCTGGTAGCCCGGCGAAGGATTCTCCTTCAGTGGAAAGATACGAGGCCCCCAAGCGTGGAATCCTGGATCAGCGATATGGCAGGGTTCATTAAATTGGAGAGGGTGAAATTCGCCTTGAGAGGGTCGGTACAAGGGTTCTTTAGGCGGTGGCAACCGTTCTTAGACTTTCTGGCAGAACGCTAGACATTGGTCAATGGCAGCAGCAGCTCGGGGGGTGGGGGGGGTTTACTTTATTTTTGTTTATGTTATTTACACTGGAGGGTCTGAGGGGGTGTATACACCTGTTGTCTTAAGTCTTAATGTTAATTCATTATTTATTTACCGGGGGAGGGGTTTGGGGGGTAGATTTTTTAGATTGTGTTTTGTACTTAACCCTGTCGGGTTCTTTTTTCTTTCTCATTTTGTTATTGAATATTTATGAAAACCTTTAATAAAAATTATTTTAAAAAAAAAAATTAGTGTAAAGTTGATTTCAGGCATTCCTCTACATAGTTATAGGTGAATATTGATAAACTATAATTTGCCCCAGGACTTGGACATCTTGACCATGGCTGATACTTTCGTCCCCAAGGCCTCCACCGTGGACGGATTTGGCCTGGGCGGCATGCATGGTCGGTGCCACCTCCTGCCCCTGCAGGACGTTGGACTCCTCCAACTGCACTGGCAGGCACTGGATAGCTGCTGAGAGTCCCTCATTTGGTCTCTGGCTCTGTGTCTGCATCTCCACTATTGATGGGACCACCCTTTCCAGACACATAAAACCGTCCAGATGCCAGCTAGTCACTGAGGTCAGGCAGCCCTCCAACCATCGACCTCCTTGAAGGTTCCTACGTCCACCTGGTGTACCACAGCACATGTGTGGTGCACACCAGATGGTGCCCCAGGAGCCTCTTTGCTAAAGTGCCCAGCCGAGGTGAGTGTCTCTGCGATGGTGGAGGGTGTTGGAAGCAACTGTGTCAGGACATCAATGTCGTCGCCGGACTGGTGCTCTGGGGTATCTTGGGCTGCGGTTCGAGGACTCTCACCACTGTCCATTTCCTCTTCCCCGCTGCCAACCACTTGGAGTCGGGGGCAGGGGACACCAGAAGGGCCCGCCTCATCACCAGGTGATCTTGCAAGACACAAGACTGGATGACTGGATGGTGGGTTGGGATGGTGGGTGGTGGTAGTGGGAGGTGTGGGGTGGTGTAGGGGGGTGTAGTGGTGGTGAGAGGTGGGGGCATGGTGATGGTGAATGATGGGTGAGGGAGGGTAGTGGTGGAGGGTGTGGGGGTGTGGGAGTGGTGGTGGGATGGTGACACACATACCATGGCGAACCACCATGCAACTCAGCAGGGTCTCACTTGTTTGCCCAATGCCGACCTCTGCCTTGGCGACTGCCCTCTCTCCGGGCCCACGAACCAGGTCCAGTGTGCACTTTTCCACTGCGGTGAGGGGGTGAAGGTCTGGTGGTCCCACTCTTGCCTTTTCCCGCTCCCTGCAGTTGTGGGCTGCCTTCTCCTTGGAGGGAAAGAGAAAGCACACAGTGTTAGGCAGTCGGATGCATGCAGCACAGTAGGTGGGTAGCTGGTGGCCTCCATGGCCTGGGCAACCGGCCATGGCAGGCAGTATGGGTGCTGGCATCTGGAGCAGAGTAGGGAGCGTGCATTCTGCCGGTGGGTGGGGTCGCCCTCCGAGTAGGGGGGTGGGGTTCCGGATGTGTGGGATGGGGGCTGGTGCCAGGGGCACAGTGCTGCCTTTTCTCACCTTGGTTGCCCTGAGGAGGTTGTGTAGTTTTTTCATCACTGCTATCCGGTCCTAGCGGTGGGGCCCTTGGCGCTCACAACGTCTGCCACCTGCACCTTGGCTCGGTGTACGGCGGCGGCCGGCAATCTCCTTCCACCCCGGGGTACAGGGTGACCCACCTCTCCTCCTTCAGGCCCGCGCTTTGTCTCCGAAAGGGAGAATCTCACCCATCCTCTTGGTAAAATGTTGGATTCAGCGTGGTCTCGAGCTCCGCGTCCGCAAACCGGGGTCCGCTCTCTGTGCTGCCATCTTATTAGCTGGGATGAGTGTGTGTGGGGAGTGGAGTGCTGATATGCGGCTGGAGCTTGTCAGCCTCTCGAGTGTCAATCCTGACCCATGCGAATCCGACCCCATTTTGTATTGGAATCGATCGTGTTCCACGTGGCACGGGTGCTGGCCCATTAACGATTAATGAATTGCTCCGAGACCAGCGCCAATTCTGCTGACATAGAAGTGCACCGATTCTCTTCCAGCGTCAACACTTAGGACGGGATTCTATGGCCCACCAGCTGCCTGTTCGTCAGCGGCTCGTCCTCGCCCGCACCGGGATTCTCTGTTCCTGCCAATGGGATTTCCCATTGTGGCCATCCCACACCAGCCTGAAACCCACGAGTGTGGGTGCGCTACCGGCAGTACAGAGAATCCCACGGGCGGATTATCCCGCTGTTAGTCTCTGAATGGAGAATCCCGCACTTTGTCTCCGAAAGGGAGAATCTCACCCATCCTCTTGGTAAAATGTTGGATGGAACTAGGCTAATGGCATAGGTATTTAGTTCTGTTGCCCAAACTATCAAAGTTGTTTCAAGCACCAAATCCAAATAAAGAGCTTTGAAATCTACAGAACAAACATGGAAATGTACAGTCGGTTGACATAAAAGAGAATGACAGATTGATGTTTTTTGGATCAGAATTTATGGTTGCTTTATTTTCCATTTTGATTCCCACACTTAATTTTGCCCAGGTGGAAGAGAGGGTTTTAGAACAATATATTTTAATTGGCTGGGAACCAGCTTTAAATATTGTCACAGCTCAGAGAGCCTGAAGATTGAAATCTCCCCATGGTCGCAAAAAAGTTATTTTGTACGCAAAGAACTGTGAGCCATATATTCAGTTTGCATGTTTGTCATGGGTACCTGCAAGGTAGCAGATTTACCGTGCTGACTGATCATGCATCTTTCACACATGCTAGGCACAATAGATGTGCTGTCACAAAAACAGATCAGCAGATTGGAAGCGTTACAGACATATGACTTGAAAATGAAATATTATCTAGAAGAGATGAATGTGATGGTTTATGTTCAACGTGGGAAGATGTAAATGAATGTATTTCTTGGTACTTCAAACAATTAAGGCAGCCGACAAAATGGTTATTGAGGCTCATGATAGGACTATTTTGGACAGCAAGGCAAGTGATAGCAATAATAATATAACTTTAAACAAAACAAAACCGGGAGGCGGGCCAATTAATTTCAGCTATGGACCATCAAACAAAATGAAGGTTTGAATTTTCCAGCGAGGCCCATCAGAACGGTGGTAAGGGACATTTGGCCTTCAACATCATTCTCGTGCAGCTCCACTTCACTTGTCCTGGGAGAAGGGAGGGTGGTTCCTGTAATATCCCCCACGGGGTTTATGGGGTGGGAATGATTGTCTTCCCCGTGGTTCTCGCAGAGTTCGAGCTCCCCAGCTGAGAAGCGGGGGAACTCCATTAAGCATTTTACAAAAGCTCAGCCAGTAAGGCACCGACGAGAAAGAGACCCGGTAGGCGTCAACCGGGAAGCATACACCCCGTTATTGTAAATAAACCAGCGTTATTTATTTTATTCGGTGTGGACGTTCCGTATCCTTATTCGGTACCCACCTTTGTTGTCACCCATTCTCACGATCACTGATAATTCCAGGATTTATTGCCCTTTGCAACTCCTGAAGAAGTGGTGGCGAACCTTCTTTCTTGAACCACTGCAGTCCATATGGTGAAGCTGTTCCCAGAATGCTTTGCTAGGGCGTTCCAGGATTTTGACCACAGAACGATGAACGAACACTCATATATTCCTAAATTAGAATGGTCAGTTCCTTCAATGGGAAATTATTTTCCAATTTGCCTAAGTGTCGGAGTATACGGGCAGGATTTTCCGGCAGCCCGCCTGACGACTGGACATTCTCGTCCAAGGTCAGTGGACCTTTACATGGTCCATGTTACATCTGTGGCGATGCTGCGGCGGGCACGGCCGAAAAATCCAGCCCTATATGTTTGGGGCGTATTTTTCGAGATGCCCTGGTGAATTATTGCAGCGCACCAAGTAGATTGTGCACAATGTAGACACAATGAACCAGTGTTGGAAAGTATAGTAGGTATGGTGCCAATCAAGAAATCTGACTTTATCTGGATAACATTGAGTTGCTTAAGCATTCCAACAATGCAGGCGAGTGGAGAATATTCCATTGCTCTCTGCACTTGTGTCTTCTGGAGAAATCAGTGCATGAGTTGCTCAGTGCAGAATACCCAGATTCTAATCTGTTTTTGCAGTCAGATCATTTTTGCACTGGCCCATTGAAGTTGCTGGTGTACGTGACTTCTAGTATGTTGATGGCAGGAGATTTGCTAATGAATGTCAAGGGGCGGTGGTTAGACTCTCTCTTTCGAATTTTTTTCAGGATCGGATAAACAAGGGAATCTTACTGCTGGATGACTCCGGCACTGAGATGCAAAGACATTTGCAACAAGAGAAAGCTGGCTGGTCCTTAAAGAGCTAAAGGCATGTCAATTGTCATGTGAGAGTACCTTTAAGAAATGGGTGTTTATAAATGGGTGTGTATATAAATATCTGTAGTGAGAGTACCTTTAAGAAATGGGTGTTTATAAATGGGTGTATATATAAACATCTGTAGTGAGAGTACCTTTAAGAAATGGGTGTTTAAGAAATGTACCTTTAAGAAATGGGTGTTTATCAGTGATGTCAGAATGTGGGTGGAGCTGGGCTGTCTGTCAGCTTTTTACTTTTGTTTTAGGCTGTTTGCGGCAGGGTGTGTTTTAGTTTCCTTTTCAGAGCTGGATATCTGCAGTCACAGCCAGAAGGGGTATTAGTCTGTAATCTAAAGACTGTAAATCGATCCTTTGGTGATTTAAAACTAATAACTGCTCTCTGAAGTGACTTTAACCTGATGTGCTTCTGTTAAAAGTGTTTTTTTTAAAGTCTTATGGATGTTAAAAGGATAGCTTAAGGATTACTTAATGTTGTATTCTTTGGGGGTTGTATTTGAATTAATGGTTGCTAAGATGTTCACTGTATGTTTTAAATAGGTTAACTTGAGTTCATAGAATAAACATTGTTTTGCTTTAAAAAATACTTTTCCATTTCTACTGTCCCACACCTGCAGAGTGGGTCGTGTGCTCCCCACACCACAATGTATTAAAAGTTGTGGGTCAGGTGAACTCCACGATACACTTTGGGGTTCTCTAAACCACTGACCCATAACAAATTGGTGGCTCGAGGGGGATAAAAGTCTATCTATTGGATTGGCTTAGTGAACTTAAAGACAGTGAGGGGTGAGCATATTGTGGTTGCTTTTCAGGTGTTGTATTTTAGTTTAAGTGGGAGTGTGTTGTGGACAATGGTTCTTTCAGAGGCTCAGAGGTTTTTGAGGGTGGAGACGGTCACATGCAGTACCTTACGGACAGAGACTAAAAGCAGACTTTTACATTTGGCAAAAACATTGCAGTTAACATTGCCTGACAAAATGCGAAAAGATGATGTAATTATGGTGGTGGCTAAGCATTTAAAGTTGCCTGAGATACAGTTTGACTCATTAGAAATGGCAAACACTCAGTTACAAATTAAACAAATGGAACATGAGAAAGAATTAAAGCAGCTTGAATATGAAAGATAGGAAAAAGAAAGAGAGACAGCGGGGAAAAAAGAAAGAGAGAGAGCAGAAAAAGAAAGAGAAAGAGAGGAAAAAGAAAGAGAGAGAGATAGAGAGGACAAAGAAAAAGAGAGAGAAGAAAGGAGAAAAGAAAGAATAGGCCTAGCAGAACAAAAAGAAAGAGAAAGGGAGATACAGATCAGGGAAACAGTTAAAGAGAGAGAGTTTGGAATTCAGAAAATGGCCATGAAACATGACAATCAGTTAAAATTGGCAGACGTAAAGGGAAACGTACAGTTGGATGATAGTGATGAGGAGAGTGAGAAAGAGCGTCAAAGTCGAAGGCTAGGTGGGGATCTATTTAAATATTAAAGCGGCTTGAATACGAGAGTGAGAGAGAGGAAAGAGAAAGAGAGAGAGAGGAAAAAGGAAGAGAAAGAGAGAGAGAGGAAAAAGAAAGATAGAGAGAGGAAAAAGAAAAGGAGAGAGAAGAAAGGAGAATAGAAAAAATAGCCCTAGCAGAACAAAAAGAAAGAGAAAGGGAGATACAGATCAGGGAAAAAGATAAAGAGAGGGAGTTTGAACTTCAGAAAATGGCCATGAAACATGACAATCAGTTAAAATTGGCAGACGTAAAGGGAAACGTACAGTTGGATGATAGTGATGAGGATAGTGAGAAAGAGCGTCAAAGTCAAAGGCGAGGTGGGTATCTATTTAAATATGTCCAAGCATTGCCAAGGTTTGATGAGAAGGAGGTAGAAGCCTTTTTCACTTCATTTGAGAAGGTAGCTAAACAAATGAAATGGCCACAGGACATGTGGGTATTACTGATTCAAAAAAAAGCTGATAGGTAGGGCTAGTGAAGTGTTTGCATCACTACCGGAGGAGGTATCTGGGACATATGAGGAGGTGAAAAAATCCATCTTAGTTGCATATGAACTAGTACCTGAAGCCTACAGACAAAGGCTTGGAAATTTATAGAAAGAATTTGGTCAAACATACATGGAGTTTGAAAGGCTCAAGCAAGAGTAATTTTGATAGGTGGATAAGGGCTTTGAAAATAGGCCAACCGTATGAAGCTCTCAGAAAAATTGTACTTTTGGAGGAGTTTAAAAATTCAATTCCTGAAATAGTGAGAACTCATGTAGAAGAGCAGAGGGTTGAAACTGCGAGACTTGCAGCAGAGATGGCAGATGATTATGAATTAGTTCATAAATCAAAGCTTGGTTTCTGACATCAGTTTCAGCCTGTGAGAGATAGAAAATGGGGACATGAGAATTACTCAAGTAGTAAAGGTAAAGGTGATCTGATGGGAGATAATAAGGAGAGTGTATCTCAAACAAAAAAAGAAATCCAGGAGGGTGGAAAAGAAATGAAAAATTTCAAATGTTTTCACTGTAATAAACTAGGCCATGTAAAGTGTTGGTGGTTGAAGAAAAACTCTGGGAAGGCTGATGTGGTAAAACAGGATGAGACAGTGGGGTTTGTTAAAGTGGTAAAGGTAAGCCCAAGTGAAGCGAAGGAGGTGCAAAAGATTGTACAGCCTGATTAAGAGGTGATTGAAAAGACGATGCCTGATCTCTTTAAAGACTTTACTTGTGTGGGTAAAGTTTATTCATGTGTATCAGGAGTAGGTAAAGAAGTCACAATTTAAGAGATACGGGAGCTAGTCAATCTTTAATGGTAAGAGATGAGGGGTTATGTAATCTGGGAAGAATGTTGCAAGAAAAGGTGGTAATATGTGGAATTCAGGGTGAGAGGAGTAGTGTTCCATTATATAAGGTAAGGTTGGAAAGTCCAGTGAAGAGTGGTGAAGTGGTAGTAGGAGTAATAGAGAAACTATCTTGTCCAGGAATACAGTTTATCTTGGGTAATGATATAGCTGGATCGCAGGTGGGAGTGATGCCTACTGTGGTTGATATGCCAATGGAAAATCAGACAACTGAAGTGTTGAAGGACAAATATCTTGGAATATTTCCAGATTGTGCAGTGACAAGGTCGCAAAGTCACAGGTTGAGACAAGAGGAGAAATCAAAGAGTGAAGATGAAGTTGAAGTGCAATTATCAGAAACGATTTTTGATCAGATGGTTGAAAAAGAACAAGAACAGGTGGAGGATAAGGCGGATATTTTTAGTTCAGGAAAATTGGCGGAATTACAACAGAAAGATATAGAAATAAAACGGATATATCAGAAAGCATATGTGGAAGAGGAATTTGAGTGTATACCAGAGTGTTATTACCGTAAAAGTGATGTCTTGATGAGAAAATGGAGACCTTTACATATGCAGGCGGATGAAAAGTGGGCAGAAGTTCATCAAGTAGTATTGCCACTTGGCAGTGGTGAAAGTGAGACCACAAGTACTGCTGCAAATCCAATCCGCAAGCAAAAATGAAGAAATAAATCAGGCCGTTCATATGCATCAGATATGCCTTAGCACTCCCCTTACCACAGAGTCACACATCATTCCCCCACCAGTCTATTTTACCTTTTGTCCCTTTCTGAATTCAGGCCCAAGGGGCTGGATTCTCCGTTACTGGGACAATGTCCCCACACTGGCGGCAAAACGGTGGAGTTTCACGCCAGAAAAATTGGCATGAAAGGGCCACAAATTCCTCGGCTTGCAGAGGGCTAGCAGGGACTATGCTCCATGGCAGAATCGGACCAGGGAGCTGGACCCGAAAAATAAACCCCCCGATCGGCCGCGCGCACAGACATTTCCCACCCGCCTATAAGGCCACCCCTGCCCTCCGATCTGCACCCCCCCCCCCCCCGACCAGGCCGCAGACTGAGTCCGCAGCCGCCATTACCCTGACATTAGACCCACGCCGTTGGGACTTCGGCCGATTGGGAGCGGAGAATGGTGGAGCGAGCCTCTGTCAATGGCCCCAGGTAGGTCCTTGGCGGGGCGGCGTACTCCCCGAGTACGCCACTTTTCGGGGCCCACAGAATCGGGGAACCGGCGCCGGTACCGATTCCTTGCAGGAAAATGTATTCTCCGTGCTTGCCGTGATTTCGGCGTCGGGGTGCGGAGTATCCAGCCCGTGGTGTGTGACTGAATAGTGAAGAGATTGTGGCATTGCTTGTGTTGTGACTTTTATGTCTTGGTTGTGTGCAGAGATTACTCTATTTTCTGTACCTGTAACAGGTTATATTCAGCATACTTTGAAAAGCCTAATGCATGCTTCAGCTTTGGCTTCCAACTTTTTCCACAGCTTTGTTTACTTTTTTGGAGTCCAATACAAGTCTTAACCAATCGAGCACAGTGAGCATCAAGAGTAAACAGACTCACGGAAAAATAGAACACCACAGGGAAGGTTTTCCCATCATTTTGCACTCAGTGCCAATCCCATTGTGCTGGGAGCATCGTGGGGGAGGCCACAAAACAGGCTTCATTCATGATGCTGAGCCGTGAGCAAGTCACCCAACCCATGGGTGTAATCCAGATAATCATATTTAAATGAGCCAGAGGTGGCACGGTGGCACAGTGGTTAGCGCTGCTGCCTCACAACACCGAGGACCTGGGTTTGATCCCGGCCCCGGGGTCACTGTCCATGTTGAGTTTGCACATTCTCCCCATGTCTGCGTTGGTCTCACCCCCACAACCCAAAGATGTGCAGGGTAGGCAGATTGGACACGCTAAATTGCCCCTTAATTGGAAAAAAAAAGAATTGGGTACTTTAAATTTAAAACTATATATTTAAATGAGCCATTAGACTCATCTAAATGTGCGTGGACTGTTGGAAGGCCATATTCTCCCTCCTCTGGGCACCTATTCGGTCTGGGCTCCACAAGCGGAGACCAGGCATGATAGCCACTCCGCGGGGCATGGAGGCCATTGGAGCCCCTCTGAGTGGCCAGGAATAGGGCAGAGCCTGGTATGGCTCCTGGCACTCTGGCAGAGTAATGGTGCCAAGTTGGCAATGCCAGGGGTAGTGCCCAGGTGCCAGGTTGGCAGTGACAAGGGGTGGGGCCTAAAGGGGCGCCATACCCATGGAAGGTGGGTGAAGGGGAGTCTGAAAGGGGGAGGGGGGCTGACAGGCAGGGGTCCTAAAGGTGGGGGACCCTCAGCGACCCCAGAGTAAGGTATGCTCACTTATGGTGGGGGAAATTCCCCGATGTCCACAAGGATGAATGGGTCTGGGGCAGGGTCACCATCATGCCTGGGTCGTGGGGGGTGGGGGCAGTGAGGGGCTGTTCACGATAAACTTCAGTGAATGGGGGGAGGTTGCCCTATGGGGGTAGGAAGTGATGCTCATGCACTGCCCATGGGTGGGGGTTTGGGGGGACCTCAACCTCACTTTAAGATCTGGGCAACCTTTCTAAATGCCACCCTGATTTCTCAGGCACTGGTCTTGCGAGATTTGTGCCGGACGTGAGCCATTTTGCATTCACCTGGCCCGCTCCCGATGGCGAGTTCGGGGTAACACCTAAAAATGTGAACACGATGAGGGCCTCCCTGGTCCTCCTGGCATGCCAAACCCTTGCCATTGCCTGCCCCAATCCTCCAGCTTCTCCTCGGGCTCATCCTCCAGCCCTTTCTCATCCTTCTTCTCAGACAGGCCGCAAGTCCCTCCACCACCTCCTGGTCCTCCTCCTCCAGGATGTCGCCCCGCCCCTAGTTTGCATTTATTTCAATGTCATGAACAAGGTTGAAGTCAAATGCAACGGCCTTCCGGGAATTACCCAACTTCCCAGCGGGAAATAACACGGGCGTTGTTTCGAACTCCTTTTCAGAAACGTGAAGCTGGCGCAATGAGTACTGAGGGGGAGTGTGGATGTCCAGCAGCTCAAGGGCATCAGAGCTGCTGCCCAGGGCTCGGGGGTGGTGGGGTTCCTTCAGGAGGATTGGGGTTGGTCAGGGGGACTGAAGCGTTCCGGGTTGGGAGTCTTCCCTGGACTGCAGGGCGTAAGGGGCTTTGCATCAGTGAGGCATTCAAGCTATCTTTAAATATTGTGGAGGCCCATAACATGGGCAACCACAGCTGCTGCCTGCCTGTAATACTAAACACATCCAGGACAGAGCCCTGTGACTTCTCTCCTGAAATTCAAATTCACTCCCTTTGACTGTGAGCAGCCTCTAGCTTCACAGCTGAAGGCTATTTCAAACGAACCATTAGCGTTGTTAGTTGTGAGAGAACTTCATGCTCCTCAACTCTCAAGTGCCTCCCCGAAGGCACAGGTGCCATATCTCAGAAGATGATTAGCACACTACACGTCTAGCAATCTTTCAAGCCTGAACAGTGTGCCTGTACTCTGAGAGCGTCAGCACTGTAGAGGCAGCTGCAAACGATTAAATACTAAAGTGCAGGGTTTCACAACTGAATATCCTCTCGCAACCAAAGGGTAAGTGTGTGGATGAGTTGAGGGCTGCAGAGTACGCCCTCCCTCATGTTCCCGGCAGAGGTCTGGGATCTAGAGGCTCCTGATGAGGCCGGGGGTGAGTGTGCAGAGCAAGGTTTGCCAGCACAACTGGCTTGCTGGGTGGCACGCTGAGAGAAGGCAGTGCAGTCATGGTAAGGGTAGGGTGGGGGGGTTTGGGGGATTTGAGAGTCCCGGGATGGAAGTCCTAACTGGGTGTCGGTCTCTCTCCTCTAATTCCTTCCAGATACAACGATGTTTGGTGGTGTTGAGACTGCAAATGCTGCCCTGGCATTGCCTGTGGCATCCTGGGACACTCGGAGATTCCCGGTGTCTTCGAGGACTACTCCAGGATGAAAGGTTGGCTCGTGGGAGACAAGAGATACCCGTTGAGGTCGTGGTTGATGATGCCAATGCGGAGGCCTGAGACCGAGGCAGAGATTAATTATAATGAGGCCCATATTGGCTGTCATTGAGTGGTGCATCGGGCTGCTGAAAATGCGGTTCCGATGCCATGACAGCTCTTGCAGTACACCCCCCAGAAGGTCTCCCACTTTGTGGCAGTCTGCTGTGCCCTTCCTAATCTGGCACAGCAGTGGGGCGACATCCTGGAGGAGGAGGAGCAGAAGGAGGTGGAGGGACATGCTGCCTGTCTGAGAAGAAGGATGAGGAAGGGCTGGAGGATAAGCCTGAGGAGAAGCTGGAGGATTGGGGAGAGGCAGTGTCAAGGGTTCAACATGCCAGGAGGACCAGGGAGGCCCTCATCATGTTCACATTCTCCTCGGATGAGGCTGTGACGGTCAGCTCAACCACCCGCCACATTTCCATTCTCCACCATTTCCCTCTCCTCTCCCGTTCCCTACACTCCCATCACACCAACCCTTTCCCGGCCAGCTTGTTTCCCCTTCCAAGAGTCTATGTAACATCACTCCAGGATTATTAGATTGTGTCCGCGCTGTCAGTGGGTCACAATAAAAGGCAGGAGAGTGATGATAAATTGCTGCAAGGAAAGCTCTGTTGCTCCTCAGTTTCTGTCTGACTCCTATCTTTCTGTTGACAGTTAGCTCACATCCATGAGCCGTTAGGCTTATTTAGATATTCAGGCCTGGATCTCGCCCTGTGAGGGTGAGATCCAAAACGAGTTAGTCGGAGCGATCCAGGTGAGTTGTAACCTGGGCAGGACTCACTGTTGACCAACGCCGGAAGAACGAAACCCGGTTGGGCGGAGAATAGTCTCCGACGCCAAAATCATGGTAGGCGCCAGTACCCCGAAAATGGCGTAAATGCGTTGTTCGCTGCGTGCCGTTTAAACACCTTTGGCATATCATTAGTGGGCCTAAGCCTCTATTCTCCAGAGTCTCCGTGATTCACCGCCATCGATGGGCGGTGTTCCAGACGAGACGGTTCACTTGTGGTTTCCAAAATCATGAACATGGTGTCGTGGCTGCTGAGCGAGGGAGAGAAGAGGTAGGACCCGGAGTGTAGTGACTGCGGGCGTGCCCGGACAGCGGGCGTGCTGACTGGAGTGGGGGTGCCCCAGGGCCCCTTGCCAGGTCCGGGGGAGGGGGCGAACAGGCTGAGCAGGTAGCGTGCCCCCCCACAGAAGTTGGGGGGGGGGTTGCCCAGGCACCTACCGCCATTATGGTGGCCATCTTGCTGCGCACCCACTGACCACCCACCTCGGCCTCCGGTTCTACACAATGACACCGGCCATATGGGTGGGCCGAACCCCACCCGGGCCCACCCCCCGCCACCGCACACCCTCCCCGGCCCCAAAAGCTCCACCCAACCGGCAGCCACCCACCGCCGGACCACCCAGAGCCACACCCACGGCAGCCCCCAATGAGAGCAGCGCCAGCCAATGGTGCCCCTGGCATCAGGGATGGGCACTAGGATTAGGAGCATCTGCAGATAACAGGCTGCTCGACACAAACCGAAAAGGGCACCACTCAATGAACGTCCAGCTGGTCTGTGACCATCAGCTGCACATCGTACACCTCTGCGCCCGATTCCCGGGCAGTGTGCATGATTTCTTCATCCTGGCACACTCGGAGATCACTGACATGTTCGAGGGGCACCCCCCCTCAGCTGAGGGGTTGCCTCCAGGATGACAGGGGTTACCCGCTGCGGCCGTGGCTGATCGCACCTTTCTGGAGGTCATATGACGACGCGGACACCCTCTATAAGCGTCCATACAGCAACCAGGAGTGTGATCGAGTGGTGCTTCAGCCTCCTGAAGATGTGGCCAGGTGCCTGGACCCTCCAGTACGAGGCTGAGATGGTCGCCCACATCGTGGTGGCCTGTTGCATCCTCCACAATGTTGCACAGCAGAGGGGCAATATGCTGCAGGAGAAGGAAGAGGAGGAAGGGCAGGACTTGTCCGACAAGGAGGATGTAGGGGAGGGGGATGGTGAGCAGGACATGGGGCCCGTTGCAGGGATGGGAGGCTACACGCAAGGTGTGCGCAAGGGCCAACGCGCATGGGATGCCCTGATCGACTCCAGATTCATCGACAAAGAGTGGGAGTGGAGGGAGGTTGCTGGCCAGGGGCATGGACAACACATCCCAAACTCATATGCCTCACTCCCACACCACCAAACCGCCCGCTTGCACACCCCTCCGTTAAACATACCTGCAGCGCTGGAGGTGGGGGCGCTGGGTTGGCAGTAACAGCAGGACTGGTCCATGGGATGGAGGATGATGACAACCCACTCTGTGATGAGTTCTGGTTGTCCACATCGAATGATAACGTCTTACTCATGTCCACTGTTGCACCGTCCACCTGGATGATCCCTGCATGTGAGCTGGCCATTCCATCTCAAGATTGCGCTGAATCTCTGGGGTGGGGGTGCTGGGGACTGGTGGGGGCGGGGGTTGGGGGAGCACGGTCCTTCCACAGGGCCTGCACAGGTCCTGCCCTGTGACAAGTGTCCCCGTTGGCGCGTATCTCCTGGGGCGATCTGGCCTGGATGGGCCCGGCTGGTGCTCGGGTGTCCCGCGTGATGTGGTGCTACCCTTTTATGCCCGCTGCCCACCTGATGCACCAGGGTCAGGAGGGGTGGAGTTGGAGGTGCTGCGGTGTTCCGGCACCTCCCCTGCAGGAGTCACCAGCACAGGCCAATTCACCTCCTCCTCCCTTGGGGTGCCCAATGGCCCCCGGGCTACTCCATGGGACGGGGGTGTGAGCGAAGCCATCCCCGGAGGCCCCCCCACCACCTGGCGCTGCCAGTCCTGGAGGCCCACTCTGGTCTCGACCAGGGTCTGCATGCTCGTGGCCATGGAGCACAGGGGGTGGACCATCTCCATCTGGGACTGCACCACATCACGCTGCAACTGTGCCACGACCCTCTGGGTCTGTGCCCCATCAGCCAGTGACTGGGCCACCTCCCTCTGGGACTGGGCCATCTCCCTCTGTGACTGGACCACCTTGCCCAGTGTCTCTGCCATGCCAGCCAGCGCATGGGTCATACCGCCATCATTCCCAGCCATGGTCTGCTGTGACTGGGCCATGTTGAGGAGCGGCGCTGCAATGTCCAGGTGGTTCTGGTACATGGGTGCCTTTGATAGAGCAGCCCTGTCCTGGACCTCGGCCATCGTCTGCACCGTCAGCCCTTGGACATGCTGATCCATAGCCAAAACTGTCGCCACCAATGCCTCCACCTTGGACGCCACCCGTGCTGTATCAGCCTGGGTGGCACACATGACCAGCATCACCCCTTGCTCCTGCACGTGGTTGGACTCCTCCACCTGCCCCCGCAGGTGGTAGATGCGAGCTGCCATCCCCTCTTGTAGTTCCTTGCTCTCTGACTGTATCTGCACTGTGGCTGGGACTGGATGTTCCAGAAGCCCGGGGCCCATCTGGACGGCAGCTGGTTCCTGGGGCCGGTCTACTCTCCGACCGTCTGGCCCCTCGGCTGCTCCTATCTCCCCCTGCCGTACTGGATGAGCTGTGTGGTGCGCACCAGATAGTGTCCCAGGAGCCTCTTCACTAATGTGCCCAAGCGAGGTGATAGTCTCTGGGATGGTGGAGGGTGTAGGAGACTCAGTCGTAAAACTCCACACAACCTCCGCTGGTATCAACACTTAGTGTCAAAAACGGTGAATCCAGCCCTGAGTCTCAGAAATGGAGATTCCAGCCTATGATCTTCTGGAATGCAGGAGGTGTTGAATTTCATCCATGGACATCCTATGGTACTGAAACACAGTATAAGTAAGGAAAGCTGTACGATATCAGCTATGCTCTACTAGAGGTATCCGAAGATGGATCTGTTGCATGTTGAGCCTGAAATTGTCAAGCCAGACAGGGTATCCCTACTTGGCGCACATGCCTGCAAGCAGCTGAACCTCGTGCAGCGGGTTTACACAACAACATCCTCCAATGTGGATCTTCAGGCCGGCATTGACGACATCCTTGCTCAATATCCGGATGTGTTCGACGGGGTGGGCACGCTGCCATATCGATACAAGATTCTGCTACGACCTGATGCCAAGCCAGTGGTCCACGCACCACGCCGGGTCCCGGCTCCGCTGAGGGAGCGCCTGAAGGCACAGCTCAAGGATCTTCAGCAACAGGGCATAATTTCCAAGGTAACCGAACCGACTGACTGGGTCAGCTCGATGGTATGTGTTAGAAACTCTTCGGGAGACCTGCACATCTGCATTGATCCCAAGGATCTCAAAACGAATTTGTGAACACTACCCCATCCCGAAGCGGGAGGAACTCACCAGTGAGATGGTACACGCATCTTTTTTCACCAAGTTAGATGCGTCACATGGATTTTGGCAAATCCAGCTGGATGAGTCCAGCAGAAGGCTCTGCACATTCAATACACCGTTTGGCAGATACTGCTATAATCGCATGCCATTTGGCATTGTCTCGGCATCGGAGATCTTCCATCGCATCATGGAGAAGATGATGGAGGGCATTGAAAGGGTTCGTGAGTACGTAGCCGACATCATCATATGGTCCACGACCCCTGAAGAGCATGTTTCCCGTCACCAGCAGGTATTCCGCCGTGTCCACGCCAATGGCCTGAAGCTGAACAGATCCAAATGTTGCTTTAGCATGTCGGCTCTCAAGTTCCTAGGTGACCAGATCTCTCAGCAGGGCGTGCGCCCGGACACAGACAAGGTCAAGGCCATCAAAGCCATGAAGGTCCCTGAAGACCAGAAGGCGATGTTGCACTTCCTGGGCATGGTCAATTTTCTGGGCAAGTTCATCCCAAACCTGGCCTCACACACCATGGCCCTATGAAACCTGGTGAAAAAGTCCACTGCATTTGAGTGGAAGGCAGCACATCAGGCAGAGTGATTGGAGCTGAAAGCCAAGCTCACCACTGCACCCGTCATGGCATTTTTCGACTCAGACAGGGAGACGAAGATCTCGACAGATGCGAGCCAGGATGGCATTGGTGCGGTGCTGCTTCAACGCGATGACACTTCATCCTGGGCAACGGTAGCCTACGCATCGAGGGCCATGACGCTCACCGAAACAAGGTATGCGCAAATAGAGAAGGAATGTCTGAGTCTTCTGACTGGCATTCTCAAGTTTCACGACTATGTCTACGGTCTGGCGACATTCACTGTCGAGACGGATCATAGGCCTCTGGTCCACATTATCCACAAGAACCTGAACGACGTGACGCCTCAGTAGCAGCGCGTCCTCCTCAAACTCAGAAGGTACGATTTTGACTTAGTACATGCCTGGCAAGGAGCTCATCATCGCTGATGCATTGTCCCGCTCCATCACATTGCCTCGTGAACCGCTGGAAATCATCCAGCAGATTGAATCACAGGTGCAGCTGTGTGCTAGCACCCTCCCGGCATCTGATGAGAAGGTTGTTCGTATCCGCGAGGAGACAGCCAAAGACCCAACACCTGGTACCATGTCGTGTTATGTACTCTGGGATAACACAGGCTGCAACTGGATGCAGCTTTAATCAAAAGATACTCCAGACCTTGAAGTTAGTTCAATCTGATTTATTGAACCAGTAGCACAGTTAGCACAGTTCTCTATGAGTTTGACTCTCTGCTAACCTAAGTGTGGTTACTCTGTCTGACTGAACCAGACTAGCGCTTAACTACGTGCTGGAGGTGTGATATTGTAAATACACCCTGGCTCACTCTGTAGATGTTCATCAGTGGAAAGAGGCGGAGTGTGAGCACCTTGTGCCTTTTATAGTGAGATACTACCCCTGAGTGTCCTGCCTGCTCATTGGTCATGTCCTGTTCTCTGTATTCATTAGTTGCCTGACTGTGCCTGTCTGAATATCATTATCTGCATGTCTGCATATCATGACAACCAATGCCTCCACTGTGGACGCCACCCATGCCGTGTCAGCCTGGGTGGCACACATGACCAGCACCACCCCTTGCTCCTGCACGTGGTTGGACTCCTCCACCTGCCCCCGCAGGTGGTAGATGCGAGCTGCCATCCCCTCTTGTAGTTCCTTGCTCTCTGACTGTATCTGCACTGTGGCTGGGACTGGATGTTCCAGAAGCCCGGGGCCCATCTGGACGGCAGCTGGTTCCTGGGGCCGGTCTACTCTCCGACCGTCTGGCCCCTCGGCTGCTCCTATCTCCCCCTGCCGTACTGGCTGAGCTGTGTGGTGCGCACCAGATAGTGTCCCAGGAGCCTCTTCACTAATGTGCCCAAGCAAGGTGATAGTCTCTGGGATGGTGGAGGGTGTAGGAGACTCGGTCGTAAAACTCCACACAACATCCGCTGGTATCAACACTTAGTGTCAAAAACGGTGAATCCAGCCCTGAGTCTCAGAAATGGAGATTCCAGCCTATGATCTTCTGGAATGCAGGAGGTGTTGAATTTCATCCATGGACATCCTATGGTACTGAAACACAGTATAAGTAAGGAAAGCTGTACGATATCAGCTATGCTCTACTAGAGGTATCCGAAGATGGATCTGTTGCATGTTGAGCTTTGCGAAGACTGTAGAGTCATAAAATGATGCTGATGGTTCTTGTAGTATGTAGATACTTGTTTGAGATGACAGGTTGCTTGACTGCCTTATGACCATTGCATAGTCAAAGTTTACCATTTGCTATTTGCCATTTTTGTGTTGTACAATGACTAGACTCGATATCTACAACAATGTGTTGATACGCTCACTGATATTCTCTGCTTCCCGGCATTTCAGCTGCTGTGATTGCAAATACCAACCATCTCAAATTTTGTGAAGTTGGTGGAATTGACGTGTTGATGTTCGGAGTGCCTCTTGATCTACCCAAATCTGGGACATAAGGAAGGATACTGGCCTGTAGAGTCTGCATCATCAATCATGTTAATGTGTGCTGTGGTGGGCTCTTGAAGTTTGAGTGCAAGCCTAATTCAAAAGGTTTGCCCCCATAAGGCTTCTCATTTTGGCTACACAGAAAGTGAACGTGTCCAGAGAGATATTTTGTGCTGGAACTGTGATCATTCCCAAAACCAGAATAATTGAGTTCTTGTGAGCTTGAAGTGTGATGTCACAGGAGTGAGGGAAATTTTTGAAAATAATAGAAAGCTTTATCACTCAAAATCAAGGTGCCTGCTATTTCGACCAAGCATTCCTTAATATGACCTGGTACTTGTGGTGAATGTATAGTGCTAATAATTCACCAGTGCATTTTGTATCATGTTCTGCTGTTGTGTTATGTTGTTAACCCTGTGGGCTCCACCTATGGGCCATTGTGTGGCTTCACCCACAGGGGGATATGTTGGGACATGTACGGGCTCCACCCATGGCTTCTCCCCTTAAGAGGAAGTATAAAGGCAGCTGACCTGCAGGCAGTTCCCAGTATTGTCCCAGTCATAGGCAGGCATTGTTCTAAGCTGATTAAAACCACAGTTTACTTCACCTCGTGTCTTTGAGTGAATTGATGGTCGCATCAATTTAATCAGCTTAAATACAACTATGGAATCAGCCCTCAAACCTGACAGACTGGAACTCGATCTGCAGGCCGCGGAGGCAAAGCAAATTTTTTTGCACTGGCGTCGATGCTTCAAGGCCTACCTCACCGCGTCATCCACGCCATCCGTCACTGATGAACAGAAGCTGAGCCTCCTCCACGCACGGGTGAGCCATCGCACTTCTGTCCAGCTCGACGACGGTGCCTTCTATACAGATGCCCTCGCGCTGCTCGAACGCCTCGACATATGGTCTGTGAACGAGGTCTACGTGCGACATGACTTCACCACTCGCCGCCAGCACCCCGGGGAGTCATAAGAACATAAGAACATAAGAACTAGGAGCAGGAGTAGGCCATCTGGCCCCTCGAACCTGCTCCACCATTCAATGAGATCATGGCTGATCTTTTGTGGACTCAGCTCCACGTTCCGGCCCGAACACCATAACCCTTAATCCCTTTATTCTTCAAAAAACTATCTATCTTTATCTTAAAAACATTTAATGAAGGAGCCTCTACTGCTTCACTGGGCAAGGAATTCCATAGATTCACAACCCTTTGGGTGAAGAAGTTCCTCCTAAACTCAGTCCTAAATCTACTTCCCCTTATTTTGAGGCTATGCCCCCTAGTTCTGCTTTCACCCGCCAGTGGAAACAACCTGCCCGCATCTATCCTATCTATTCCCTTCATAATCTTATATGTTTCTATAAGATCCCCCCTCATCCTTCTAAATTCCAACGAGTACAGTCCCAGTCTACTCAGCCTCTCATCGTAATCCAGCGCCTTCAGCTCTGGGATTAACCTAGTGAATCTCCTCTGCACACCCTCCAGTGCCAGTACGTCCTTTCTCAAGTAAGGAGACCAAAACTGAACACAATACTCCAGGTGTGGCCTCACTAACACCTTATACAATTGCAGCATAACCTCCCTAGTCTTAAACTCCATCCCTCCAGCAATGAAGGACAAAATTCGATTTGCCTTCTTAATCACCTGTTGCACCTGTAAACCAACTTTTTGCGACTCATGCACTAGCACACCCAGGTCTCTCTGCACAGCAGCATGTTTTAATATTTTATCATTTAAATAATAATCCCTTTTGCTGTTATTCCTACCAAAATGGATAATCTCACATTTGTCAACACTGTATTCCATCTGCCAGACCCTAGCCCATTCACTTAGCCTATCCAAATCCCTCTGCAGACTTCCAGTATCCTCTGCACTTTTTTGCTTTACCACTTATCTTAGTGTCGTCTGCAAACTTGGACACATTGCCCTTGGTCCCCAACTCCAAATCATCTATGTAAATTGTGAACAGTTGTGGGCCCAACACTGATCCCTGAGGGACACCACTAGCTACTGATTGCCAACCAGAGAAACACCCATTAATCCCCACTCTTTGCTTTCTATTAATTAACCAATCCTCTATCCATGCTACTACTTTCCCCTTAATACCATGCATCTTTATCTTATGCAGTAACCTTTTGTGTGGCACCTTGTTAAAGGCTTTATGGAAATCCAGATATACCACATCCATTGGCTCCCCGTTATCTACTGCACTGTTAATGTCCTCAAAAGGTGACTACCTACGCGACTTCAAAGCCCTCCCACGCAACTGGTCATTACCAGGTCATTACGGCCACTCAGGACGTGGAGCTTGCCGTCCGAGACGCCTACGTGGCGGGAGTCCGGTCGAATTATGTGAGACAGCGCCTGCTCGAAAAAGGGGCCCAGGACCTGGACGACATGGTAAAGTTAGCCACTTCTCTGGAGGTTGCTTTTCAGAGCCTTACTGCATTCCCGGCCGACCACGCGACCCCCTCGTGGGTCCCCGACCAGAGACTACCCCAGGCCTGTGCCGCGTGGCCGCCCGCCCATCATGGGGGTCTACCCTGATATTTTTGCGGCCAGTCTCAACACCCCCAGCAGCACTGCCCGGCCCACAACGCGAACTGCAGCAGCTCGCCAAGGTCTACCTGGCCAGGTCTAAGAACTCTAACTCACAGGCCCGATCCTCAGACTCACAGGCCCGCAGACCCCGCAATGTGGCAGAGTGTCTGCCGACTCCGCCTCCTCACAACACGTGCGACTCACTGGGGCCGCCATCTTGGCCATCCTCCCCCACGCGGGCGGCCACGTGCGATTCATGGGTCCACCATCTTGGACGCCATCTTCCTCACCGCCCGCCACATACGATCTACATGGACAGACATCGCGGGGCCGCCCCAGCACCTCCGATCACGCCGCCGGCTACCCGCAACTCAGCGCGGTCACACAGGACCAATCGCAACCCAAGCACCTCCGGAGCTCCATGATGGCCGTCCGGGTTAATGGGTACAAGACGCCTTGCCTTTTCGACTCCGGGAGCACAGGGAGCTTCATTCATCCGGACACGGGGCGCTACCTCAGGGGCCTCGCTTCCATCCTGGCTTAAGACACAGGGACCAGTCCAGCTCCGAAAACACGTTCGGAGCCATAAGACCGACACCTTGGTAGAGAGGGTCCAGCTTCTGCACTCCAACCCACACTATGCGTACGTCGAACACCCTGATGGCCGACAAGATACCGTCTCTCTCTGGGACCTGGCGCCCGCAGACTCCACCAACACCACCGCAGCCCCCACACGATATCCCATCCAACCTACCATGTCCAGCGCCCCCACCCCTATATGGCTCCCGCGCTCGCTCCCACCCGCCGCACCGGTCCACAGGAATGAAGCTCCAGAAGAGCCGCTCCCGGAGTCCACGCCAGTGCCCGCACTGGCCCCACTTCCACAGCCACCCGGACCGGCTGCAACACCAGTGCTTCGGCGATCGCAGCGCACGATCCCTGCGCCGGACTGGCTGAACCTATGAGCCCGTTACCCCCGCCGGACTTCATTTTTTAACAGGGGGTGAATGTGGTGAATGTATAATGCTAATAATTCACCAGTGCATTTGTATCTAGTGCTAATAATTCACCAGTGCATTTGTATCATATTCTGCTATTGTGTTATGTTGTTACCCCTGTGGGCTCCACCTATGGTCCATTGTGTGGCTTCACCCACAGGGGGATATGTTGGGGCATGTACAGGCTCCGCCCATGGCTCCTCCCCTTAAGAGAAAGTATAAAGCGCAGCTGACCTGCTGGCAGTTCCCAGTATTGTACCGGTCGCAGGCAGGCACTGTTCTAGCTGATTAAAACCACGGTTTACTTCACTTCGTGTCTTTGAGTGAATCGATGGTCGCATCAGTACTTTGCATGCATGTATTCGAATCCCATCCTCATAGATGTGGCATAGTTTAGACATCGGATTAATGGAGAGATGGCGCTAGTTCCTATGCATATAACAGGTTGATTCATAGTTTTCTAAAATGTCTGCTACATGCTTCAGCTCTGGCTTCCAGCTCTTGACACAGATTTGTTACTTTTCCCTGATTCCATGCCCAGGCCTAACCAGTCAAGTATAGTGAGCATCAATTGTAAGAAGACTCATGTAATCAAACACAGAACAATTGAACCTGCACCCTGAAAACATGGTTACAATGAAGTGTCTGCAGCCAGTTTGCTCACTAAAGCCCAGGGAATCAGGGGCTGGATTTTCTGCAGGCCCGCTCCAAAATCACGTTCAGCGCGGGGGCAGTGAATCCAATTTCACACCGAAACTAGGCCCGCCACCGGTCTGGCGATTCTCCGGGACCCGAGAATCGGCATGATCGCGGAGTAGGCCGCGCGGCTGGGGGCCCATTGACAGAGGCCCGCCCAGCGATCCTCGCTCCCAACAGGCCGTGTTTCCGACGGCGTGGAACCAACCACCTATTGCCGGTCAGGATGCTGGCGTGGCGGCTGCGGAATCAGTCCACGACCGCCCTGGTGAGGGGGCGGGGGGATCGGACACGGGTGGGGGGCCATATAGGTGGCCGGGGACTGCTTGTGCGCGGTTAGATACTCGGGCGCGCGGCTGATCGGGGAGGTCTAATTTTTCCGTCTGACTCTGCGGTCTGAGTCTGCCATGGAGCTTGGCGCGTGTGCATGCACGGACTCCAGACCGGAAGTGCGGGGGCCCATATCCATAGCAAAAGCTGCAAGATTTCATCTGGATCCCTGCTAGCCCCCTGTAGGGCATTGAATTAGCTGAACTTTTTTACAAGCATCTCTGGAGTAAAACTCCAGTGTTTTTACACCAGCGTGGGGACGTAGTCTCATTTTGGGACAATCCAGCCCCAGATCATAGAATTTTTTCATAGAATTTACAGTGCAGAAGAAGGCCATTCGGCCCATCGAGTCTGCACCGGCTCATGGAAAGATCACCCTACCCAAGCCCACACCTCCACCCTATCCCCATAACCCAGTAACCCCACCCAACACTAAGGGCAATTTTGGACACTCAGGGCAATTTACAATGGTCAATTCACCTAACCTGCACATTTTTGGACTGTGGGAGGAAACCGGAGCACCAGGAGGAAATCCACGCACACACGGGGAGAACGTGCTGACTCTGCACAGGCAGTGACCCAAGCAGGGAATCGAACCTGGGACCCTGGAGCTGTGAAGCAATTGTGCTAACCACTATGCTACCACGCGACCATGATCTCTGCTCACTAATGACATTAGGAGCATGGATCTCAATTGCAGGTCATGCACTATTTCGGGATAGTGGCGAGGTGAGAGGAATCCATGAACTCCACTGACCGCTTGTGCAAAGCTTTTTGAGTTTGAGATGGCTTAGCCAATTCAGCTGTATGGCTGTTCAGACCACTTTCTGGCACTTCTATTGTCATTTGCAAGCCACAGACAAGGGCCGGGATTCTATGATACTGCGCCGGGTCGGAGAATCCCCGGGGGGGAGTTGCGAATCCCGCCCCGATGCCAGCTGCCCTATCCTTCGGCGCCGTTTTTTGGTGGCCGTTGACAGCGGCACCCTGGCGATTCTCAGGGCCCTAATGGGCCGAGTGGCAGTAAAGTTTTGGCCTGCATGGTTTTCACCTCATGCACGGCGGGACCTGGCAGGTAAGTGTGCGGGGGCGCTCCTGGGGGTGGCGTGGGGGGATGCACGATCGGGGCCTACCGATCTGTGGGCGGGCTGGTACCGTGGGGGGCCTTCTTTCTTCTGCGCGGGCCGCTGTAGGGCTCCCGGCTGGAGCGCCGCCTACCACTCCGGCGTCAACCTAGCCCCCGTGAAATTGGAGAATTCCTCACTTTCGGGGCTGTTGACGCCGGAGTGGTTGCCGCCGGTTTTACCACCGGCGTGGGGACATAGTCCCATTTTCAGAGAATCTTGCCCTAGGATTCAAGTTATTAGTTCCTTTCTGTAGAGTTGCCGCCAGACTTGCTGATTATTTCCAGCATTTTCTGGTGATATTTCAGATTTCCAGCATCTGCGGTATTTTGCAATGACAGAAAATGTCTCCTTGCACATAAATAAACTAAGTTGCATTTAAAGGTTTCTTAATGTGAAACCATTTTAAAACGTCCGTCTGACCTCTGTTGTTAATCATACCTTTAATGTGTTCCCAACTGTACTATGGACCTGTCTAGCATTATGAATTCAGTTCTGCGAAAGGTACCTACAAAGTTTCAATCATTCCCTGAAGTAGTCTGGTGGCCTGATTTTTCTCTCACATGGGAATTGACTCTCTTTGCCCCATGTCTACCAGCATAGCAGCAAGACCAGGGAGTGGAACAGTGGAATTCCCTTGTGATCTGGACCACATCTCCATGATGAAGTGCTTCTGGAACCTTTATGTGGGTCTCCTGGTATAGCTTTAGTGGAAACTCTGTAGAAAAGTAATTTATGCCGTTTCTCAAGGGTTTATGCCAAAATTTATGCTAGGAGAATGGGACCATCAGAAATCAATGCAATTTTCTGCCCACATACTGTTGTAAAGGTAACCAACAGACATATGCTACTCCCCCCACTTGGGAGGAATTTTTCCTTTACACAGAAAGATAAATTTGCTTTTCTATCGGTTCAAACAAGACTTTGAAAGTTAGATTCTTGAGTTGATACTTAAAAGTCCTCCCACGGAAAACTGACAGAGATCAAAGCGATTTGTCAGTACTAAAGCCCTGGATGGTCACTGTTGCTATCAAATGGTTAATAGTTTGAAAGCAAAGCTGCAACAACAACTGCATATCCTACGTTTAAATCTGCTCTCATTAGATTATCTACATTGTATGGGACTGACTTTGGAAACTATTCAATTTCAAGCAAAGTTCTGCACAAAACACGTATTAAAATAACACAGCGATGATTTTACCCAGATTGTTTAGGTGCTGCAGAGACGCTAGGGTGACCAAGATACAGTCTCGAGCTGAAATGCTGGGTCAGCCTAAATTTACTCCAAGATGCCATCTTGATAAAGGAGTTGAAGCTTGCCCTAGGAATGGCAGATGGAAGATTGTTAAGCAACTGACTGATGCTTAACTTCTCTTTTCAAACTCATGAGGGAGGCTAGACAGCATTTTGGTGGAGGGTGCTTGCACTAACTCCCTCTAATAACAGCAACCAGATGATTGAGAGTAAATTAGTTAAATCAGAGAATTTCAAGCACTCCTTGAAGCTCAAGCACCTTTACTTGTTGCTGAAAGTTTGAACTATTCAAACACACGGGGAAACTTTATTAGACCATTTGTCGAGACTTTCCACCAACACTCATCAAAAGTAATGCTGGAAAATCTCTGACAAAATCACCTCAGGAGGGCAAATACTGTACCACTCAACCTTACTGGACATCTATACAGGAGTCACCAGGAGAAAGGAAGTGCTTGGTTACTGGGAACTTGCTGAGGTCCCCCTTGGCTAAAGGAGGAGGAGATGAGGCGAGATAGAACAGCACCATCTGCTGCAGGTGGGAGGGATAGGAGAGTGAGGTGGACACCTCCTGTCCTGTTTGTATCAGGACATAAAGGCACCAATTGTTTATAAGGGATTGTGCAAATATGGTGGATTGGATTGGATTGTTTATTGTCACATGTACCGAGGTACAGTGAAAAGTATTTTTCTGTGAGCAGCTCAAACAGATCATTTAGTACATGAAAATGAAATAAAATGAAATGAAAATACAGAAAAGGGGCAACACAAGGTCCACAATGTAAATACATAGACACCGGCATCGGGTGAAGCATACAGGGTGTAGTGTTAATGAGGTCAGTCCATAAGAGGGTCATTTAGGAATCTGGTAACAGTGGGGATGAAGCTGTTTTTGAGTCTGTTCGTGAGTGTTCTCAGACTTTTGTATTTCCTGCCCAATGGAAGAAGTTGGTAGAGTGAGTAAGCCGGGTGGGAGGGGTCGTTGATTCTGCTGCCCGCTTTCCCCGGGCAGCGGGAGGTGTAGATGGAGTCAATGGATGGGAGGCAGATTTGTGTGATGGACTGGGCTGTGTTCATAACTCTCTGATGTTTCTTGCGGTCTTGTGCCAAGCACTTGCCATACCAGGCTGTGATGCAGATAGGATTCTTTCTATGGTGCATCTGTAAAAGTGGACATGCCGAGTTAGAACATAGAACATAGAACGATACAGCGCAGTACAGGCCCTTCGGCCCACGATGTTGCACCGACATGGGAAGTCAAAAAACAAAAGCCATCTAACCTACACTATGCCATTATCATCCACATGCTTACCTGAGGCTTTCTTGATGGTAGCGTTGTCATGGGCGGACCAATGTTATGGGTCAGGGTTTAGAGAACCCCAAAGTGTATCATGGAGTTCATCTGACCCACAAACTTTAATAGATTGTGGTATGGGGAGCACACGGCCCACTCTACAGGTGTGGTACAGCAGAAATGGAAAATGGAAACACAGGGGACCTTCTACGAACACGGAGACAAGGCTGGCCGCCTATTGGCTCACCAGCTGAGAACGCAGGCAGCCACAAGGGAAATAGCACAGGTAAAGGATAGCAGAGGCAGACTGATAACAGAACCAAAGGAGGTCAATCGGGCATTTGAGACCTTCTACCGGGGACTGTGCACCTCCGAGCCCCCCAATGGGGATGTGGGGATGAAACTGTTCCTAGACGGACTGGAACTACCAGTTGTGGGGGAAGACAGACGGGCGGAGCTGGAAGCACCAATAGACCTGGGAGAAATCATGGAGAGCATCAGCTCCATGCAGGCGGGGAAGGCACCGGGATCCGATGGGTTCCCGGCGTACTTCTACAAACAATTTGCACCCGTCCTAGCCCCACACCTAAGGGACATGTTCGCGGACTCACTGGCAAGGGGCACCCTGTCCCCAACGCTAGCGCTGGCCACAATTTCACTGATACCCAAAAAATATAAAGACCTGACGGAATGCGGATCATACAGACCGCAACGGTCCTGGCCAAAAGGCTGGAGGGCTGTGTACCAGAGGTGGTCGCAGAGGACCAAACCGGCTTTGTCAAGGTTAGGCAGCTCACAGCGAACATCAGGCGGCTGCTGAACGTAATAATGACCCTCTCTGGGGAGAGAACACCAGAGGTGATCGTCTCCCTGGACGCAGAAAAGGCCTTCGACAGAGTCGAGTGGAAATACCTCCTCGAGGTACTGGAACGGTTTTGGGCTAGGAGCGGGGTTCACCGCCTGGGTGAGGCTCCTGTACCATGTTCGCAAAAGCGAGCGTCTGAACTAACACCATCAGCTCTAAATACTTCCAGCTGCAGAGAGGAACAAGACAGGGCTGCCCCCTGTCCCCACTCTTGTTCGTGCTAGCCGTCGAACCCCTGGCGATAGCCCTGCGGGTCGCGAAAAGCTGGAAGGGAATCCGGAGAGGAGACAGAGAGCACAGAGTCTCACTCTATGCAGATGACCTGCTCCTCTATGTCTCGAAGCCACAGGAGGGACTGAAAGCAATACTGCAAATGCTGAAAGAGTTTGGAACCTTCTCAGGCTACAAACTTAACCTGGGCAAAAGCGAGGCATTCCCAGTGAACCCAAACGGGGGAGGGAGAGAGCTGGAGGGGCTCCTGTTCAAAACAGCCCAGAACAGATTCCGCTACCTGGGAATCCAGATCGCCAGAGACTGGACACAGATCCACAAGTGGAACCTGACCAGCCTGGTGGAGGAAGTAAGAAGAGACCTTCAAAGGTGGTGCTCACTCCCACTCCCTGGCGGGGAGAGTGCAGACGATCAAGATGAACGTACTGCCAAGGTTCCCCTTCCTGTTTAGATCCATTCCGATCTTCATCCACAAGGCCTTTTTCCAAAACATAGACAGTCTAATCATGGCGTTTGTGTGTGTGTGTGTGTGGGGGGGGGGGGGGGAAGAACCCGAGAATCCCAAAACAGACACTGCAAAGAAGGAAAATCAAAGGGGGCTTGGCCTTACCAAACCTACAATAATATCACTGGGCAGCAAGGGCAGAAAGAGTGAGGGGATGGGCACAAGAACCTGACACAGATTGGGTACAAATGGAGGAGACATCCTGTAAAGGAACGACCCTCCAGGCCCTGGCTACAGCAGCAATCCCATCCCCCTCAACAAGATACACAACAAGCCCAGTGGTAGCGGCCACGCTGAGAACGTGGACCCAGCTCAGACAACACTTCGGGATAACTAAAATGTCCCCCATGGCCCCCATCTGCGGCAATCACAGATTCCCCCCAGCCATGCTAGATATCATCTTCAAAAGATGGAGGCGGGACGGGGGCACATTGACGGTCGGGGACTTCTACGTAGGGCACAGACTGGCGACACTAGACGAACTGACGAGGAAGTGGAGGCTAGCAAAAGGACAGGAAATGAGACACCTCCAAATAAAACACTTCCTCTGCAAAGAGACAGTGGGGTATCCCGGGGCCCCAGAAACCACACTACTAGAGGACCTGATAGGCACAAGCAACGAGAAGGGGGGGGGTGCTATGTGGGAAAATATATGGACAGCTACTGGACAGAGCCCAGACTCCACTGAACGAGGTCAGACAAAAATGGGAGGACGAACTGGGGACAGAGGTAGGATGGGGACTCTGGAACGAAGCACTGAGCAGGGTGAACTCCACCTCCTCCTGCGCAAGGTTAAGCCTAATGCAGCTCAAAGTGGTGCACAGAGCACACCTGACCAGAACCCGAATGAGCAGGTTCTTCCCGGAGGTGAAGGACAAATGTGAGCGGTGCCAGAGGGGCCCGGCCAACCACACCCACATGTTTTGGGCTTGCCCCAAGCTTGCTGGGTTCTGGACAGTCTTCAACGAGGCAATGTCCAAGGTTGTGGGAGTGAGGGTGTAGCCATGCCCAATAGTGGCAATCTTCGGGGTATCGGAGCAGCCAGAGTTACACATGGGGAATGGGGCCAACGCCCTCGCTTTCACTTCCCTAATCGCACGCCGGAGAATCCTGCTTGGCTGGCGATCGGCAGCACCACCCACAGCTGCAGACTGGCTCGCTGACCTCTCGGAATTTCTCCACCTGGAGAAGATTAAGTACGCCACCCGAGGGTCAGAGGAAGGCTTCCTGGATACTTGGGGGCAGTTTGTCGGTCTGTTCCAAAACCTGTTCGAGGCCAACAATGAGGAGTAACCTAATAAGAATTTTATTTTTATTTTTATAAACACCAAAATAGATGAGTTACCAAAAGACTGCGCAACCCGGGGGGGACGTAAGGAATTCAGGGAAACCACGAGAGATGATTGCACTCTGTCCAGAAAAGAAAAGAAAAGCACAGCCGAAGCCGGGGGGGAGGGGGGGTGGGGGGGGGGGGAAGGGGGAGGAACCATAGACCGATCCAGAGGGTCAGTTAAATGAAGGACAAACTAAACCTCTGTATAATAAAGGAAATTAGCGCAGGCGAGAAAACTGTGATGTGTATGTATACAACTGTTTATAAATATGAGAAATGCCAATAAAAAGATTTAAAAAGAAAGAAATGGAAAAGCAAAACAATGTTTATTCTATGAACTCAAGTTAACCTTTTCAAAACATACAGTGAACATCTTAGCAACCATCAATACAAATACAACCCCCAAAGAAGACAACATTAAGTAATCCTTATTAACTTCCCAAACAACATTCAGAAGACAAAAGAAACACCTTTTAACAGAAGCACATTAGGTTCACATTCACGACTGAGAACATTTATAATTCTGAAATAATCAAATGATCAAGAGATAGTCTTTTCATGGCAGAGAGATCAACAGTACACCTGCTCTTCAGCTCCAATACTGAAAACGAAACTAAAACACACCCTGCAGCAAACAGCCTAAAATGAAAGTAAGAAGCTGACAGACAGACCAGCTCCACCCACAATCTGACATCACTGATAAACACCCATTTCTTAAAGGTACATTTCTTAAACACCCATGTCTTAAAGGTACTCTCACATGACACCTCCCCCCAAGAAAAAGAAATAAACCTTTTTTCACCTTTTCACCATCATTTAAGAAATGCACACAGTAAATATACTTTTTGTTTCAAAAAACAACACATGTAAACAGATATAATAATATAGTCCATTTTTGTTCTTCTTCCTCCAACTGAAATCCTTCTCGATTGACAGTCTCTTTGAACAAGAATGAGAATGTCTCTGCACGATCCATCCATTTCTCCAGGCCTCGGCATTTCTCTTTAAAGACAGATACTTTAGTTCAATCTGTTCACAGAGTCCCTTGTAATTCTCCAACACATGAGCATTGGCTATCACAGCTTTCAGGCAGTCAAATGCCTGTTGAAACTCCGCTGTCCATTGAAATTTTTGACGTTTCTACAGCAAGTCCATCAGTGGAGCAATAACGCTACAAAACTGTTGCACAAATGTTCAATCAAACCCACTCATGCCAAGAAATCGCATTATTTCCCTCCATCTTGAGGGTATCGGAAATTCCTCAATAACTGTTGGTTTCACATCCCGTGTGACCATTCGACCCTGTCCAATTGTATGGCCAAGGAAAGTGACTTGGGCTTTTCCAAATTCACTTTTGGCTAGGTTTATCATGAGACCTGCCTCCTGAAGTCGATCGAATAACTCCATCAGATGTTTTAAATGTTCTTTCCATGTCTGGCTGAAAATTACCAGATCGTCGATGTATACCGCACAATTGGGTAACCCTGAAACAACTTTGTTAGTTAACTGCTGAAATGTGGCTGGTGCGTTTTTCATGCCAAATGGCATAGATTTGAATTGGTATATACCATCTGTACACACAAAAGCTGAAATCTCCTTCGCCCTTTCAGATAAAGGTACCTGCCAGTAACCTTTAAGTAAATCCAGTTTAGAAATAAAAGCTGATTGTCCCACTTTCTCAATGTGTTCCTGCAAATGTGGGATAGGATAAGAGTCCGTTCTTGTAACTGCATTAACCTTTCTGTAGTCCACACACAACCGTTGGGTACCATCTGGTCTAGGTACCATCACTAAGGGCGAGCTCCATTGGCTGCAACCCACTCCAATTATGCCATTTTTAAGCATACTCTCAATCTCTTTGTTAACCTGTGCCAATTTTAAAGGGTTAAGTCTATATGGATGTTGTCTGATTGGAACAGCATTTTCCACATCTACATCATGTATAGCCATTTTAGTACTTCCCAATTTATCTCTGCAAATTTGCCCATGTGATATCAATAACTCTTTCAGGTCAGTCCGTTTTTCCTCTGGAAGGTAACTCAACAAATTATCCCTATTTTTAAGAACATCCTCATTTTCCAATTTAATTTGAGGTATGTCAAATTCACAGTCATCTAAATCTGGTACATCATTTTGAGTTAGAATCATTAAAATCTCCTTTTTCTCTCCTTCCCTTTCAAAGTATCTTTTAAGATGTTCACATGACACACTCGGTGAGCCTTCCTTCTATCTGGTGTTTTTACCACATAATTCACCTCACTTAATTTCCTTTCAATCTGATAAGGTCTACAAAACCTAGCTTTTAAAGGCCCACCTACCACTGCTAACAACACTAAAACTTTATCTCCACTGGCAAAACTACGAACTTTAGATTTCTTGTCCGCAACCTGTTTCATCACATTTTGTGCAACTTTCAAATGTTGTCTAGCCAATTCACCTACTCTATTTAATCCTTCCCTAAAATTTGACACGTAATCCAATAATGGAACTTCTGATTTCTCACTCACCAATTTTTCCTGAATCAATTTAAGTGGTCCTCTTACCTCATGACCAAAAATTAGTTCAGAAGGATTGAATTTGGTTGACTCATTAGGTGCATCCCTAATTGCAAACAGTACAAATGGAATTCCTTTATCCCGATCCTCTGGATAATCGTGACAATAAGCCCTCAACATTGTCTTTAATGTCTGATGCCACCTTAGATACGCTCCCTGCGATTCTGGATGGTACGCAGTTGATTTAAATTGTTTTATTCCTTAGCTATCCATAACTTCTTTGAATAGCCTTGAGGTAAAATTTGATCCTTGATCCGATTGTATTTCTGTGGGTAGTCCATATCTCGTGAAGAATTTAAGTAACTCCTCCACAATCTTTTTAGCTGTAATATTACGTACTGGAATGGCCTCTGGAAACCTGGTAGACATATCCATTATAGTCAAAAGATATTGATTCCCACTTTTTGTTTTAGGAAGCGGTCCTACTCAATTATTTAGGACCCGTGTAAAGGGTTCCTCAAGTGCTGGAATGGGTATTAAGGGCGCTGGTTATATCACTGCTTGAGATTTCCCTATCACTTGACATGTGTGACATGATTGACAAAATTTAACTACATCTTTATGTAGTCCAGGCCAATAAAAATGTTTCTGGATTTTAGCTTGAGTTTTCCTTATTCCCAAATGACCTCCCACTGGTACCTCATATGCAACTCGCAACACCTCCTTTCTATACCTTCCGGCAATACTACTTGATGAACTTCTGCCCACTTTTCATCCGCCTGCATATGTAAAGGTCTCCATTTTCTCATCAAGACATTACTTTTACGGTAATAGCACCCTGGTATACACTCAGATTCCTCTTCCGTGTATGCTTTCTGATACATCCGTTTTATTTCTTCATCTTTCTATTGTAACTCCGCCAATTTTCCTGAACTAAAAATATCCGCCTCATCCTCCACCTGTTCTTGTTCTTTTTCAACCATCTGATCAAAAATTGTTTCTGATAATTGCACTTCAACTTCATCTTCACTCTTTGATTTCTCCTCTTGTCTTAACCTGTGACTTTGTGACCTTGTTACTACACAATCCGGAAAAATCCCAGGATATTTGTCCTTCAACACTTCAGTTGCCTGATTTTCCACTGGCTTATCAACCACAGTAGACATCACTCCCACCTGCATTCCAGCTATATCATTACCCAAGATAAGTTGTATTCCTGGACAAGATAGTTTCTCTATTACTCCTTCTACCACTTCACCACTCTTCACTGAACTTTTCAACCTTACCTTATATAATGGAACACTACTCTTCTCACCCTGAATTCCACATATTACCACCTTTTCTGGCAACATTCTTCCCAAACTACATAACTCCTCATCTCTGACAATTAAAGATTGACGAGCTCCCGTATCTCTTAAATTTATAACTTCTTTACCTGCTCCTCCTGATACACATGAGTAAATTTTACCCACACAAGTAAATTTTTGACAGAGATCTGGCACCTTCTTATCAATCACCTCTTGATCAGTCTGTACAATCTTTTGCACCTTCTTTGCTTCACTTGTGCTTTCCTTTACCACTTTCACAAACCCCACTGTCTTATTCTGTTTTACCACATCAGCCTTCCCAGTCCTTTTCGTCAACCACCAACATTACAGTGAAAACATTTGAAACTTTTCATGTCTCTTCTACCCTCCTGGATTTCTTTTTTCATCTGAGGTACACTCTCCCTATTATCTCGCAACAGATCACCTTAACTTTTACCACTTGGGTATTTCTGATGCCCCCAGTTTCTATCCCTCACAGGCTGAAACTGATGTCAGAAACCAAGCTTTGATTTATGAACTAATTCATAATCATCTGCCATGTCTGCTGCTAACCTCGCAGTTTTAACCCTCTGCTCTGCCACATGAGTTCTCACTACATCAGGAATTGAATTTTTAAACTCCTCCAAAAATATAATTTCTCTGAGAGCTTCATATGTTTGGTCTATTTTCAAAGCCCTTATCCACCTATCAAAATTACTCTGTTTGAGCCTTTCAAACTCCATGTATGTTTGACCAACTTCTTTCCATAAATTTGTAAACCTTTGTCTGTAGGCTTCAGGCACTAGTTCATGTGCACCTAAGATGGATTTTTTCATCTCCTCATACGTCCCAGGTACCTCCTCCGATAGTGATGCAAACACTTCACTAGCTCTACCTACCAGCTTTGTTTGAATCAGTAATACCCACATGTCCTGTGGCTATTTCATTTGTTTAGCCACCTTCTCACATGAAATGAAAAAGGCTTCTACCTCCTTCTCATCAAACCTTGGCAATGCTTCGAAATATTTAAATAGATTCCCACCAAGCCTTCGACTTTGACGCTCTTTCTCACTATCCTCATCACTATCATCCAACTGTACATTTCCCTTTAAGTCTGCCAATTTTAACTGACTATCATATTTCATGGCCATTTTCCCTGATCTGTATCTCCCTTTCTCTTTCTTTTTGTTCTGCTAGGGCTATTGTTTCTTTTCTCCTTTCATCTCTCTCCTTTTCTTTTTCCTCTCTATCTCTTTCTCTTTCAGCTCTCTATCTTTCTTTTTCCTCCCTTTCGTATTCAGGCTGCTTTAATTCTTTCTGATGTTCAACTTGCTTAATCTGCAACTGGACCTTTGCCATTTCTAATGAGTGAGACTGTATCTCAGGCAACTTTAAATGCTTCGCCACCACCATAATTACCTCACCTTTTTGCATTTTGTCACGTAATGTTAACTGCAATGTTTTTGCCAAATCTAACAGTCTGCTTTTAGTCTCTGTCCGTAAGGTACTGCGTGTGACCGTCTCCACCCCCAAAATCTTCAGAGCCTCTGAAAGAGGCATTGTCCACAACACACGCCCTACTTAAACTGAAATACCACACCTGAAAAGCAACCATAATATGCTCACCCCTCACTGTCTTTAAGTTCACTAAGCCAATCCAATAGATAGACTTTTATCCCGGATGAGCCTCCAATTTGTTATGGGCCAGGGTTTAGAGAACCCTAAAGTGCATCATGGAGTTCACCTGACCCACAACTTTTAATAGATTGTGATATGGGGAGCACATGGCCCACTCTACAGGTGTGGTACAGCAGAATTGGAAAAGTATTTTTTAAGGCAAAACAATGTTTATCCTATGAACTCACGTTTACCTTTTTAAAACATACAGTGAACATCTAAGCAACCATCAATTCAAATAAAACCCCCAAAGAATACAACACTAAGTAATCCTTACTAATTTCCCAAACAACATTCAGAAGACAAAAGAAACATATTTTATCAGAAGCACATTAGGTTTACCTTCACCACTGAGAACATTTATAATTCTGAATTCACCAAATGATCAAGAGATAGTCTTTTCATGGCAGAGAGATCAACAGTACACCTGCTCTGTCTGGCTTCAGCTCCAACACTGAAAATGAAACCAAAACACACCCTGCAGCAAACAGCCTAAAACGAAAGTAAAAAGCTGACAGACAGCCCAGCACCACCCAAACTCTGACATCACTGATAAACACCCATTTCTTAAAGGTCCATTTCTTAAACACCCATTTCTTAAAGGTACTCTCACCTTTTGGTGATGTGCACTCTTCGGAATCTGAAGCTGTTAACCAACTCCACCAACTCTCCATTGATGCTGACAGGGGTGCGCACAGTACTTTGCTTCCTGAAGTCAATGACCAGCTCTTTAGTTTTGCTGACATTGAGAGGTAGATTGTTGTCGTTGACCCACTCCACCAGGTTCTCTATTTCCCTCCTGTACTCTGACTCGTCGTTATTCGAGATCCGACCCACTGCGGTCGTGTCGTCAGCAAACTTGTAGGTGGAATTGGAACCAAATTGTGCCATGCAGTCGTATGTGTACAGGGAATACAGTAGGGGGCTATGTACGCAGCCTTGCAGGACCCGGGTATTGAGGTCTATTGCGGAGGAATTGTTGTTGTTTATTCTTACTGATTGTGATCTGTGGGTCAAAAAGTTGAGGATCCAGTTGCAGAGTGAGGAGCCAAGTCCTCCGTTTTGGAGCTTTGCTATGAGATTGGCTGGGATTAGGGTATTGAAGGTGCAGCTGTAGTCAATAAATAGGAGTCTGATGTAGGAGTCCTTGTTGTTGAGATACTCTAGGGATGAGTGTAGGGCCAGGGAGATGGCGTCTGCTGTGGATAGGTTACAGCGGTATGTGAAGTGTAGTGGATCAAGGCATTCTGGGGGTATGGAGTTGATGCACTTCATGACCAACCTCTCGAAGCACTTCATTACGATTGATGTCAGAGCCACCAGGCGATAGTCATTGAGTAACGTTGCCTGGTTCTTCTTTGGTACCAGTATGATGGCGGTCTTCTTGATGGTGGGGACCTTAGAGCGGAGTAAGGCCAGGTTAAAGATGTCCGCGAACACATCTGCCAGCTGTCCGTGCAGGCTCTGAGTGCACGACCAGGGATCCCATCCAGACCAGTCACTCTCCGAGGGTTCACTTTCAGGAAGGCCGATCTGACTTCGGAAGCTGTGACTGTGGGCAAGGGAGTGTCCAAGGCTGCTGGGGCACTCGATAGCGTACCGATGGCTTCCTGCTCGAACTGAGCATAGAATGCATTGAGTTCATCAGGGAGGGGTGCACTGCTGCCGGTGATACAGCTCGGCTTCGCTTTGTAGCTCGTTATGTTTTTTAGGCCTTGCCACAACCGACGAGAGTCTCTAATGCTAGTCGGTGACTCTAGCCTGGTCTGATATTCTCTCTTGGCATCCCGGATGGCTTTGTGGAGGTTGTGCCTGGATTTCTTGTATAGGTCAGGGTCGCTTGAGGTGAAGGCCTCAGACCTGTCGTTCAGTAAGGAGTCAATCTCCTGATTAAGCCATGGTTTCCGGTTGGAATGTACATACTGCTTTCTTTGGCACGCAGTCAGTCACACATTTGCTGGTGAAGCCTGTGACGGTGGTGGCATACTCATTTAAGTTGGTCGCTGAGTTCTTAAATATGGTATGGGTTTGTTAATTTGTTTATTGAAACTAGGTAAGTGGGAACATTGAAACAGAGGCATAAAACTTGAAAACACGAAAGAGCAGAGGTGCCTGAAAGCAAAACTGAAACTAAATTGGATCGCAAGGCACATTTCCCATGCTGCAATCCCATAGTGGCATATTACACCCCCCCACTGTTTTTACAGGACATCCCCTTGCCTTCTTGACCTCTCCTACCAATACCTCCAGTGTTGCATTCAAGAATCTTTGCATCCTCCTCTCAGACCCCGAGCCATCCTGACACATTCTATTGTGTGTCAGCCATCGTACTCTGCACTGTCAGCACAAGTGGATCCCATGGCTGGGATTCTCCAATCCCGCGGCAAGTTTTGACGCCGGCGTGAAAAGCGGCGCCAACCACTCCGGCATCAATGGTCCCTGATAATGGGGAATGCTCCCCTTCCTAGGGCGCTAGGTCGGTGCTGGAGTGGTCCCCGCAGCTCCAACTGGCGCGGAACGGCCGGCACGACTTTGCGCATGCACGCTATGGCCAGCGTGATTCCATGCCTGCGCGTGGGTTCCCATTTCCACGCTGGCCCCCAGGCAATATGGCGGAGCCCTACAGGGGCCCGGCTCGGAGAAACATAGGCCCCCACGGAACCAGCCTGCCCGCTAATTGGTAGGCCCCGATCATGGGCCAGGCCACAGTGGGGGGCCCCACTGGGGTCGGATCCCCCCCCCTTCCAGGACGGCCGCCGCAGACACACCTTCCAAGTCCCGCCGTGTGGGACCTTCGTAACCCACGCCGGCGGGACTCAGCCGAACGTGGGGCCACTCGGCCCGTCGGGGCCCAGAGTATCGCCGGGGGAGGCCGCTTTCCACGATCGCCCACAGGCGCCCGTGAATCGGCAGGTGAGAATCGGTAAGCCGGCGTTGGGGCGGCAGGGCACGATTCCCGCGTCCCCACGGGGATTCTCCAACCCGGCGTGGGTCGGAGAAACCCGGCCCATGTATATTGCTTCATGAAATTACTTCTAATCAGGATTTGAGTACCAATCTGACAAATAGCTATTTAAGCACCTCCGGGCATTCAGATTATGGAAATCCATAATTAAAACCAAAATTTCACTGAGCACTTGTTTTTGCACTTTGTCTACAAAAGTGCAGCTCACGTGGCTTCCCTGTCCGAGTCTTTCTTGTGGAAAAACTTTGCCACAAAATTCTAAACTATGATACTTGGGAGATAACTCCAACCCACCAAAATCTAGTCACTTTGGGTTCAGAGGTTAATTTTTTACAATATCAAATCTGGCTGCAACCTGCCTTGAATCAACACCTAAATGATTTTAACAAAGGTGGGACAGAGCTGGGCAACTAATCTGCACTCAAGTAGTGGGTCGATCAATACCAACTTTTAAGGACGCTATGTGCATCTATTTTTGACTAAGGTCAGCCGGGTTTCTTGAGATTTCTTTATGTGCCTGGGCAGGGAAATGGCTCAAGGAAGAACTGAATAATTGTAATAAATGTGAGTTAACAGTATGGCAGAGGTATGTTGTTGCTGTTCCGCAACTACACAGCTGACAAAATAGTTTTTGAGGCTTTCATCCAATCCATATCCGACAATCTGCTCTGAAAACTCTGCTCACAGAGACAGTCCAAGGAGGGCCCCGCACAAGAGGAGCCTGCCCCAGGAGGGCAGGTGCTAGCCAGTGAGGGTAAAAAGGCAGGCATTCCAATAGGCTGAGGAGGAGGTGCGAAAGAGGCACCACAACAGGCAATGCGTATACCGTCGGCACCTGTCCGAGGAGCTGCTGGACCACGTGTTCCTCCGCCAACTCTGACTCAACAGGCAGACCACGAACCGCCTGTGCCAGATGGGAGGAGGACACCCATGCCCGGTGGCCATCAAGGTGATGGTCACCCTAAACATTTTCTGTTTCTGGCCCATTCCAAGGCTTGAGCGGGGACCTGAGTGGGATCTTGCAAATGTCTGCACACAAGTGCCCACTGTGCCTGGCCATCGGACTACATCACCTTGGACCTGGACCAGGGCCAACAGAATGCCCAGGCAGCAGGATTTGCCACCATCATTAGTACGTCCCAGGTCCAAGGGATGATCGATGGCACATATGTCACCCTCTGAGCACCAGTCCATCAGGGTTGCCCTTCATCAATAGCAAGGGGTTCCACTCCATGAATGTGTAGATGGTGTGTAACTACAGAGTGACATGCTGGAGGAGGAGGAAGAATGGCAAGCCTTATCTAACGAGGAGGACAAGGATGGCTTCCAGGAGGATCTGGGCGTGGAGCCTAGCTGACAGGGCAGGCTGCCAATGTGTGATCCAGGGCCGCTGCACAGGGGACAACCTCATTACCTCCCAATTGACCAACTAGGAGGCCTGGCCATTGGCAGCTCTGCCACTGTGTCCCGTCTCGTCCCCTCCCCCCACTTCAAACCCCCTCTCCCCACACAGATTCCACCTCCCCCTAAGTCTCTCACCCCTTTCCCTGTCCCTCAGTCCTTCACTCCACCTTCTCCCTAGGCTTCCACTCCTTCCCACCACCATAGCTCCCCCTTCCCCCTCCAAGGGTCATACAGCATCACTGCAGGGTGTTGGTCTTCTCCACGGGAAGGAGAATGATGACGACTCGCTGTGAGATGAGCTCTGCTGCTCCTCATTGCCTAACAAAGTCTGACTCCTGTCTTTAAGATAACAGACCACTGGCTGCCGGGTGATCCCTGCATGTGTTCTGGTAGTTCCTTCTCACTGGCCCAAATGTTTTTGGCTGTGGGTAGCGGGAGTAGGTAAATGACGACGGCTCACTCACTGGGGATGCTGTAATACAAGGCAGGCTCACACCTCGGTCATGTCCCTCACTGCCTCGGTCATGTCCCTCACTGCCTCGGTCATGTCCCTCACTGCCTCGGTTATGTCCCTCATTGCCTCGGTCATGTCCCTCACTGCCTCAGTCATGTCCCTCACTGCCTCGGTCATGTCCCTCACTGCTTCGGTCATGTCCCTCGCTGCCTCGGTCGTGTCCCTCACTGCTTCGGTCATGTCCCTCACTGCCTCGGTCATGTCCCTCACTGCCTCGGTTATGTCCCTCAGTGCCTCGGTCATGTCACTCACTGCCTCAGTCATGTCCCTCACTGCCTCGGTCATGTCCCTCACTGCCTCGGTCGTGTCCCTCACTGCCTCGGTCGTGTCCCTCACTGCCTCGGTCATGTCCCTCACTGCCTCGGTCATGTCCCTCACTGCCTCGGTCATGTCCCTCACTGCCTAGTCATGTCCCTCACTGCCTCAGTCATGTCCCTCACTGCCTCGGTTATGTCCCTCATTGCCTCGGTCATGTCCCTCACTGCCTCAGTCATGACCCTCAATGCCTCGGTCATGTCCCTTCGGAGAATCGTGACCCTTATTTATAATGTACAATAAAATGTTACTATTTATACATGTCTCGCACTCTTAATGGTTCGAAATGTGTTTTTGTTTATTCACTTTGTTACAATTTAAAATGCTTCAATAAAATGAAGCCATGAAAGCAGAATATTGTTGGGTGACAGCATGTTTTACAGTATTAATATGGATCTATCAGTGGTGTTCTGCCAGCTTTCAATGCTTTCATTATTGTCGGGCTTTTCACCTTTTTACACTGTTGTATCTGTGTGGCTTCCTATGGTTGAATAATTTGCTGGATACTGTCTCGGTTTTGTGTCTGTCGCTGGTGGAGATAAAAGCTGGAAGGCAAAGGAGGAGGTGGTCATAGGTGTAGACATGATTGGCAGTCTCATCTTTCAAGAATGTTACTTGTTTCAGTGTCAGTGAGTACGTACCTCCTTTTTCCTTAAAATGGGCTTCGAGTTATGCCTCACTCTTTCTGTTAATAAAATCCAACTGTTCGGTCTATCTTGAAATCTCCTCTTTTAGCACCATTTTAACGCTGTTCAGTGAGGCTTTGAGAACACGACAGGAGGAAATTGAACAGCTCCCTGTTGGCACTGAAAGAGGAAAGGAGCGTAACAAAGATAGGAAGCGGCTGACTGAGAACAATCCAGTGAAAACAGACGTGAAGGAGGGAAGCTGAAGGTGAAAAAAAATGGAAAGAAATAAAAGTTCAGGACAAATGTGGACCTTATCAACTTAACTCTGTAAAGTATCATCTTTAATGGTTTAATTTTCATCTGCTGAATTGGAATGAGCTCTTTAAAGAGTTGGGTACTGGTACAAGGATTTATTTAACCCCTTCGGTATTCCAAAGCGCTTGTTTGAAGTACAGTGTAATTTGTCCAGAGCAATCATTCCCCGAGGCTATCCAGAGCCAAACTGTTAAACATTTGAGGGAAAGAGGTCACTCTGTTCAATGTCAAATAGGTAGGGATCCCATCGAGATGTGTGCTAGTACCTGCAATGTTTGAAAAGCCTCCTGAAAGCACTTATATTTTCAGCAGTTGTGATGGGAATGTATACTTTAAACTGACAGACATGCGGGGGAGTGTGCTGTCAGTCCGGTGCAACTTTTTCCATTGTTTTGGAATGCAGGATGTCAAGTGTGTAGTGATATTCAGATATCAATATACATGATCAATGTATGTAAATGTAGTACAGTCATTTCAACACTAGATGGCTCACAGTCAGACACCATAAGAACAGGTTTCCTGCCCTTTCTAAGTCAGATGACATGACGTAATTCAGAACAGTGAACAAACAAGACATAGAATAGCTAGAGTGAGAGAAGTTAGAACTAGTTTGTTATAATAGTGTATAGTTTTTTAGTTAATCTGCATTGCACTTTAATTCTTTATTGTTAGTTTATATTGAGTAAAAGGACTCACAGTTTATTATTTTATTACTCATTAAATAGTTAACCTTTCAACAAGAAGACTATTGATAATTTTATCATCCTGGTGGATTCAAGAGTAATATATATATTTTAGATAAGTCATTATTTAAAATATAACATGGTTCCAGTGAGTTATAAATCTTTTAAGAAAGACTAACAAAGATTTAGCATGGAAAAGAAGAAAGAAAAAAGCACAAATGGATTCAACTATTCGACTATAGCAATCATCCCAACTTTGAAAATTTTGACGCAAACGACCTATCGATGGACCAAGTTCAAGCACCAACACATCTAAAGACCACTGGTAATTTAAATTTAAATTTGAAGTTATTCAAGCAGCAAGCAATTGAAATATTCAACTCATTTCATTTTAGTGCTGATGAAGATAAAACCAAATTTGATCAAGTGATAGTGAAGTTTGATGAACATTGTAAAATGCAGACAAATGATATTTTAGAACAACCTAAATTTCATCGGAGAATTCAAAAGATTGGTGAACCTGTGAATAATTTTATCACAGATCTCAAGCTCTTAGCTAAAAAGTGTAACTATGAAAATCTGCATGATTCACTTGTAAGAGACCAAATAGTGTATGGAATACTTGATGATAATATCAGAGAAGCATTAATTCGTCAAAATGATTTAACTCTACAAATCGGGATTGACAAATGTATAGCAGCAGAACAGACCATAAGCCATTATCTAGCATTTTATCCAAAGGAAAAAAGTGCGAATCTCTACCACGAGGCAGAGAAAATTAAAATGGTGTCGCAAGCAAAGCAGAAATCTGTCAAGAAAGGAAGCTATCCTCTGCAAGCATTTTTGAGCTCTGCACATGCGCACTACGCACCAAAATGCGAGATGTTCAAGAAGATGTCTGCGCATGCGTGTAAGACACAATTACATCATGACGACACCACAATTACGTGTCACAAATGTGGTAACGCCCACTTAAAGGGGAATTGTCCAGCTTTTGGCAAACGATGTTTAAAATGTCAGAAACTCAACCATTATGCGTCACAATGTCAATCAACTTCTAAATACATTCCCCCTACACAAAAAAGGTATCACAAAGTACGAGCTGTGGACAAAACAGAAGAAATCAACACTCAAGAAGATTTCACGGAAGATGACGATATTGCCTCATTAGAAAATACTTTTTCCGTTGGTGTAGTTGATTCATCCATCAAGAATGATCTACAAGTAAGCAAGGATCATCTTAAAACAATGAAGTTACCTCATCAAGAGTATGAGAAAATTCTTCAAGCAACGGAAGAACAAAAAGTCAACATAGTAAGCAACGACTGGATGACTACAGTGTATGTTAACACAACTCCAATCACTTTTAAATTGGATACCGGCGCCTCGGCGAATCTTTTGAATTCCAAGGACCTGTCAAAGATCAAGAGTCATTATGAAAAGATTCCTCCAGATTGCTCATTGCATGATTACAATGGCAACCCCATTTTTTCACATGGATCCTGCTACCTACATGTCACAAACAGATACATTCAACAACAACTAACATTCGAGATTGTCAATGATACTTGTCGATCATTACTTGGAGCACAAGCATGCAAAGATTTGCAACTCATACAGAGAATCTTCATGAATACCTGGCAATCAAGTGCACTCAATGATGATGCTCAGCAAATCTAACAGCAATACCCAAATGTTTTTCAAGGTATGGGCACATTACCTTTTCCGTATAAAATCCAACGGAAAAAGGATGCCAAATCGGTGATCCATCCACCTAGATGTGTTCCGGCCCCACTTAAAGATTGACTGAAAGCTGAATTGTCAAGACTTCAGACTCAAGGAATAATCTCTAAGGGTACTCAACCTACTGACTGGGTAAGCTCCCTAGTCTGTGTAAAGAAACCTGCAGTGAAATAATAATCTGTATGTACCCAAGATATCTCAATAAAAGTATCAAGAGAGATTATTATCCAATACCAAAGGAAGAAGATATCACTGCTGAAATGGCAAATGCTAAAATATTTACCAAGCTTGATGCGTCTCAAGGATTTTGGCAGATGCAGTTAGAAGACTCCAGCAAACTTCTTTGTACTTTTAATACACCTTTTGGAAGGTACTGTTTCAATAGGATGCCTTTTGGTATCATATCTGCTTCTGAAATTTTTCACAGAACAATGGAACAGATGGCCGAGAATATAGAAGGAGTTTGTGTTTATGCTGACGACATAATCATCTGGTCAACAACACCTGAAGAGCATATCAAGCATCTTTAGGAGGTTTTTCAAAGATTTGATAACTATGGTTTAAAGTTAAGCAAGGCCAAGTGCATGTTTGCGACCTCATCTTTAAAATTCCCAGGAGTTCAAAGAATTGACAACTATGGTTTAAAGTTAAACAAGGCCAAGTGCGTGTTTGCGACCTCATCTTTAAAATTCCTCAGGGACAACATAACGGCTGAAGGCATGAAACCCAATCAAGAAAAGTGGAAGATAGCAAGGCAATGCAAATTCCCAAAGACAAGAAGTCTGTCTTATGCTTTCTTGGATTTGTCAACTTTCGAGGAAAGTTCATTTCAAATCTATCTGCGAGAACAACTGCTCTACGTCAATTGGTCAGAAAGAACACAGAATTCATCTGGACTGACAAACATACTGCAGAATGGACTGATTTGAAGCAACAACTGATACAAGCTCCATGCTTATGATTCTTTGATCCTACAAAACCAACCAAAGTTTCAACTGATGCAAGTAAAAATGACATTGGCGCTGTTTCACTGCAACAAGACCGTTTTGATAATTGGGTTCCTATTGCCTATGCGTCAAGATCGATGACTGTAGGTATGCCCAAATTGAAAAAGAGTGTCTAGAGTTAGTCACAGGGATTTCCAAATTCCATGACTACATATATGGTCTACCCAAATTCACAGTGGAAACTGACTATCGTCCACTAGTACACATCATAGAACAAAACTTAAATGACATGACTCCCAGACTTCAACGTTTAATGATGAAATTTAGAAGATACGATTTCACACTGAAATATACACCAGGTAAAGCATTAGGAATTGCTGATACTTTAACTAGGTCAGTCAACACTGACATTCTCCAACAAGAATCCATTCATGATGTTGATTTACATTTGCAGCTATTCAAAGAATTACTACCTGTATCAGATGTCAAATTTCAGCAAATTCGCATTGAAACACAGAAAGATACCATGTTGATGAAAGTTATGAAACATCTTCAAGAAGGATGGCCCAAAGGCAATTGTCCACAATCCCAATCCATTCAATCAGAACTGACTATTGTCGATGGTATACTGCTGAGACAAGATCGCATTGTAATTCCACAAAGCATGCATTCTGGAATGGTGTCGAGATTACATGAGGGTCATCTAGGCATTGAGAAATGTAGAAGGCGTGCCAGCCAGTCTATCTATTGGCCTGGTATCAACAATCATATTGCGAACATGATCTTGTTGTGTTCAACATGTAAATCCCATCAAAGTCAGCAATGCAAAGAACCACTGAAACCACATGATCTAGTAACATCACCATGGATCAAGGTTGAAGCTGATCTTTTTCACTTTTTTGGAAAAGACTATCTTGTAGTCATTGACTATTTTTCCAATTTTCCTGAGATAGTGAAACTGAACAACATCACATCCAACAATGTCATAAAGGTATGCAAAGAGATTTTTGCCAGACATGGTATTCCCAGTATCGTAATGTCTGACAATGGCCCTTGTTTCTCAAGTCATGAATGGCATGATTTCTCATTGAAATACAATTTTCAACATGTTATTTCAAGCCCTCACTTTCCGCAATCGAATGGAAAAGCAGAGAAAGGTGTTCACGTCATGAAACAGCTACTCAGCAAATCTAACGAATCTGATTCTGATTTTACTTAGCTTTCCTCAATTACAGAACATCTCCTCTATCAACAGGCTTATCTCCATCTCAAATGTACAACAGAGTGTTGAGAACAATATTACCTCAATTACACTTTCCTGATCAAGTACAACAGATCTTTTTAAAAGAATGCAACAGCAGAAAATGAGTCAGAAAATATATTTTGATCAACATTCGAAAGAACTGTCTACTCTATCTGATGATGATATAGTTAGATTCAGACTTCCTGAAGGAGGTTGGTCTGACAAAGCTCATATAATTAGACACTTCGTACCAAGATCTTATCTGATCAGAACTTCTGATGGAACCATTCTAAGAAGAAATAGAAGAGACCTCCTTCAAGTCAAAGATACTGTCAACATTTTTCCAGATCTTGATTTGAACCAGATTGTTTTCCAACAACTTGAAAGAAGAATGCAATCCAATGTACTGATTCACAACAAACTGGAGAATTCTTCATCACCTTTGAAGTTGAGAAGATCGACAAGGAGAAGAAAACCCAATCGTCTGAATTTGTGAACTTTTTCAATAATCTAGTGAATACTGTATTCTGTTTACACTGCGTTTCTTCTGTAACTTTTCTCTTCAAATATTTCAAAGAAAATGTTAAAAAGAAAGGGGGATGTAGTGATATTCAGATATCAATATACATGATCAATGTATGTAAATGTAGTGCAGTCATTTCAACACTAGATGGCTCACAGACAGATACTATAAGAACTGGTTTCCTGTCTTTTCTAAGTCAGATTACATGATGATTTGATTCAGAACAGTGAACAAGCAAGACATAGAATAGCTAGAGTGAGAGAAGTTAGAACTAGTTTGTTATAATAGTGTATAGTTATATAGTTATCTGTATTGTACTTTAATTCTTTATTGTTAGTTTAGTATTGAGTAAAAGGACTCACAGTTTGTTATTTTATTACTCTTTAAATAGTTCAGCTTCAACAAGACAATTATGGTCATTTTATCATCCTGGTGGATTCAAGAGTAATATATATATATTAGATAAGTCATTGATTATAATATAACAAAGCATACTTGTTAAGTAACAGGAAGTAATGCAATGGAAAATACATAATGGGCTGGATTTTATACTCCTCCGCCAGCATATTTGAAGAAGAGTGGGCTCGTAAAATGCAGCATATAGCCTGCGCACCCCCAATGTGTCACCCATTTGAAGGGGGATGGTGGAGGCATTGGATGGCCTGCCATTGAGTCATTAAGATCCAGCAGAGGGCAGTAGAGCTGAACTGCTGATTGGCTGTTGCGGGGAAAATTTGCATCAGTGCATTGCGGTCACTGCATCCAGAATATGTATCTGAGCAAGACACCCTAGGTGTTAAAGTGAAGGCAAGCATCCAGCAGAGGGCAGTAGAGCGAAGCTGTTGATTGGCTGTTGCGGGGAAAATTTGCATCAGTGCATTGCGGTCACTGCATCTAGAAAGTGTACCTGAGCAAGACACCCAAGGTGTTCAAGTGAAGGCAAGCACCCAGCAGAGGCCAGTAGAGCGGAGATACTGATTGGCTGTTGCGGGGAAAATTTGCATCAGTGCATTGCGGTCACTGTATCTTGAAGGTGGTTTGTGGAGGAGCTGTTGTCAAGTGACAGTTAAACCTGAAAGACTTCTTCAGTGTTTCCCTCCCTACCTCCTCCTCTAACCCAAAATAAAGACAATCACTGTAAGGATCCCAGCCGAGTAAAGATCAAGAGGGAGACTCGAGGGCAGGTAGAAGTAGAAAGAAGTTGAACCGTGACGGCACAGCCTGCAGGTAAGTGATTGGCTGGTGACTAAACACTGCGGTGTGCAGTGGTTGCTGACTGAGTGCTTGCTGAGAAGGGGAGTACATTTTTAAAAAAACTTATTGTTGGGAGTTTCCAGCTGAATCCAGTCAGAGTGAGGACAGAGTGACTGCTGGATAAGTAGTTAAAGATTTAAATTGTTTGCGCAGGCCCATAACAGCTGATTGCTGTTCTCATGTGGGGCGCAGTGGTTGCTGTTTAAGTGTTTTATTTTTACCTGTTTTTAAGTTAGGCAGTTTCTAAACCCTAGACACTACACTTGTAGTGTCCCCTACCCTTCCACCTCCTTTAACCTAAGGGGTAGAGTGAATAACAGGTAAGCTCTTTCTTTTTCTTTTTTTATCGAGAGGGGATGGCAGGGAAGGTAGTGCAATGTTCCTCCTGCAGAATGTTTGAGGTGAGGGATGCCGTCAGTGTCCCTGCTGATTTCACCTTTGGGAAGTGCACCCATCTCCAACTCCTCAGAAACCGCATTAGGGAACTGGAGCTGGAGCTGGATGAACTTCGGATCATTCGGGTGGCAGAGGTGGTCACAGATAGTAGCTTGAGGATGTAGTTGCTCCGAAGAATCAAGGTAGATGGGTGACGGTGAGAGGGGCTGGGAGGAAGCAGCCAGTGCAGGGATCCTCTGTGGTCGTTCCCCTCAGTAACAAGTATACCATTTTGGATACTGTTGAGGGGGACGACCTACCAGGGGTAAGCCACAGTGAACGGATCACCAGCACTGAGTCCGTCCCTGTGGCTCAGAAGGGAAGGAGGGAGAGCAGGAGAGCAATAGTTATTGGGGACTCGATAGTTAGAGGGACAGATAGACGGTTCTGTAGCAGCGAAAGAGACTCACGGATGGTATGTTGCCTCCCTGGTGCTAGGGTCCATGACATCTCGGGCCGTGTTTTCAGAATCCTTAAAGGGGAGGGGGAGCAGTCACAAGTCGTGGTACACATCGGTACCAACGACATAGGTAAGAGAAGGGACGGGGATTTAAAACACGAATTTAGGAAGCTAGGGTGGAAGCTGAGAGCCAGGACAAACCATGTTGTCATCTCTGGTTTGTTGTCAGTGCCACGTGCTAGTGAGGTGAGGAACAGGGAGAGAGTGCAGATAAAAACGTGGCTGCAGGAATGGTGTAGGAGGGAGGGTTTGAGGTACGTGGATAATTGGAGCACATTCTGGGGAAGGTGGGGCCTGTACAGACAGGACGGTTTGCACCTGAACCAGAGGGGCACCAATATCCTGGGAGGGAAATTTGCTACAGCTCTTCGGGGGGGTTTAAACTAATTTGTCAGGTGGTTGGGAAAACGAGCTGTGTTCCAGAAGCCAGTGTCGAGAGTAGTGAGGTACTGAGGAGGGTATCAAGGTCGCAGGAGTGTACCGGCAGACAGAAAGGTGGGTTGAAGTGTGTCTACTTCAATGCAAGGAGCATCCGGAATAAGGTAGGTGAACTTGGAGCCTGGATTGGTACTTGGGACTACTATGTTATGGCCATTACGGAGACATGGTTAGAACAGGGACAGGAATGGTTGCTGGAAGTTCTGGGGTATAGATATTTCAGTATGAGTAGTGAAGGTGGTAAAAGAGGTGAAGGAGTTGCATTGTTAATCAAGGATAGATTAACGGCTGCAGAAAGGCAGTTTGAAGGGAATCTGCCGACTGAGGTAATATGGGCCGAAGTTAGGAATAGGAAAGGAGCGGTCACATTGTTAGGAGTTTTCTATAGGCCCCCAAATAGTAATAGAGATGTGGAGGAAGAAATTGCAAAACAGATTATGCATAGGTGTGGATGTCTCAGGGTAGTTGTCATGGGTGACTTTAACTTTCCAAATATTGATTGGATCCTCTATAGGTCGAACAGTTCGGATGGGGCAGTTTTTGTACAGTGTGTGCAGGAGGGTTTCCTGACACAATATGTGGATAGGCTGACAAGAGGGGGGGCCACATTGGATTTGGTACTGGGTAATGAACCGGGCCAAGTGTTAGATTTGTTTGTGGGAGAGCACTTTGGAGATAGTGACCACAATTCAGTGTCTTTCACTATTGCAATGGAGAGGGATAGGGCCATACGGCAGGGCAAGGTTTATAATTGGGGAGGGGTAATTATGATGCGATTAGGCAAGAATTAGGGAGCATAAGATGGGAACAGAAACTGTCAGGGAAAGGCACAAATGAAAAGTGGAGCTTGTTCGAGGAACAAACACTGCATGTCCTTGATAGGCATGTCCATGTCAGGCAGGGAGGAAATGGCCGTGTGAGGGAACCATGGTTCACAAAAGAGGTTGAATGTCTTGTCAAGAGGAAAAAGGAAGAGTATGTAAGGATGAGAAAACAAGGTTCAGTAGGGTCGCTTGAGGGTTACAAGGTAGCAAGGAATGAGCTGAAAAAAGGGCTTAGGAGAGCTAGGGGGGGCATGAGAAGTCCTTGGTGGGTCAGATCAAGGAAAACCCCAAGGCCTTTTACTCTTATGTGAGAAATAAAAGAATGACCAGGGTGAGGGTAGAGCCGGTCAAGGACAGTAATGGGAACTTGTGCATGGAGTCAGAATAAATAGGAAGTGTTGAATGAATACTTTTCTTCAGTCTTCACAAAGGAGAGGGGCCATGTTGTTGAGGATGAAAGTGTGATTCAGGTGGGTAGGCTGAAGGAAGTAGATGTTCTGAGGAAGGATGCATTAGCAATTTTGAAAAACCTGAGGGTCGACAAGTCCCCTGGGCCAGTTGGGATATACCCAAGGATCCTTTGGGAGGCAAGGGATGAGATTGCAGAGCCTTTGGCTTTGATCTTTGGGTCCTCGCTGTCCACGGGGATAGTGCCAGAGGACTGGAGAGTGGCGAATGTTGTTCCTCTGTTCAAGAAAGGGAATAGGAATGACCCTGGTAATTATAGGCCAGCTAGTTTTACTTCGGCGGTCAGGAAGATAATGGAAAAGGTCCTGAAGGATAGGATTTATGACCATTTGGAAAGATGCAGCTTAATCCGGAATAGTCAACACGGATTCGTGAAGGGTAGGTCTTGCCTCACAAATTTGATTGAATTCTTTGAGGAGGTAGCTAAGTGTGGAGATGAAGGTAGAGCAGTTGATGTCGTATACATGGATTTTAGTAAGGCGTTTGATAAGGTTCCCCATGGTCGGCTCATGAAGAAAGTGAGAAGGTGTGGGACAGAGGGAAATTTGGCCAATTGGATAAGTAACTGGCTATCACAAAGAAGACAGAGGGTGGTGGTGGATGGAAAATTTTCAGACTGGAGACCAGTTACCAGCGGTGTACCACAGGGATCAGTGCTGTGTCCTCTGCTATTTGTGATTTTTATCAATGACTTGGAAGAGGTGGCTGAAGGGTGGGTCAGTAAATTTGCTGATGACGCCAAGAATGGTGTAGTAATGGATAATGTGGAGGGCTGTTGTAGGCTGCAAAGAGACATTGATAGGATGCACAGCTGGGCCGAAAAATGGCAGATGGAGTTTAACCCTGACAAGTGCGAGGTGATTCATTTTGGTAGAAAAAACTTGAATGCGGATTACAGGGTCAACGGCAGGGTTCTGAGGAATGTGGAGGAACAGAGAGATCTTGGGGTTCATGTCCACAGATCTCTGAAGGTTGCCACTCAAGTGGATAGAGCCGTGAAGAAGGCTTATAGTGTGTTAGCGTTTATTAACAGGGGGCTTGAGTTTAAGAGCCGCGGGGTTATGCTGCAACTATACATGACCCTGGTGAGACCACATTTAGAGTATTGTGTGCAGTTCTGGTCACCTCATTATAGGAAGGATGTGGAAGCATTGGAAAGGGTGCAAAGGAGATTTACCAGGATGCTGCAGGATATGTCTGATGAGGAAAGGTTCAGGGAGCTAGGGCTTTTCTCTTTGGAGCGGAGGAGGATGAGAGGCGACTTAATAGAGGTTTATAAGATAATGAGGGGGATAGATAGAATGGATGTTCAGAGATTATTTCCTCGGGTGGATGTAGCTGTTGCAAGGGGGCATAACTATAAGGTTCAGGGTGGGAGATATAGGAGGGATGTCCGAGGTAGGTTCTTTACCCAGAGAGTGGTTGGGGTGTGGAATGGACTGCCTGCTGTGATAGTGGAGTCGGACACTTTAGGAACTTTCAAGCGGTTATTGGATAGGCACATGGAGCACACCAGAATGACAGGGAGTGGGATAGCTTGATCTTGGTTTCGGACAATGCTCGGTACAACATCAAGAGCCGAGGGGTCTGTTCTGTGCTGTACTGTTCTATGTTCTATGTTCTAAGGTCCTTAATTGACCAATTATGCCCTATGTTTTTTCATGGATGGAATGATATGTCTAAACTGTACGCAGAACAATATTTTTGCATGTACCTCAGTACATGGAATAGTAAAACAAATACAAATGCAATAATGGCCACTTGAGTGCCCTCCTCCCAGTCCTGTCACAATTGTACCCATGGTAGGGTGAGGCCCACTACAGGTGGATAGCCTGGCAGCTTTTACTGGGGCGCAAGCAAGGAGAAGACCTCCTTCTCTTCAGGGACTGGCTATAATTCCAACTGTGGCCACCGCTCGAAACTGGCTCTGCTGGGGCGACAGAGCTGCCAGCCAAACCAATTAGCTGGCAGCTCTTTAAGGTGGGACTTCCTCTCCAGGTGCAGAAACAGAAATATTGCCCCAGGATAATTAATGCCTCAGCGAATGTAAAATGGCTGCCTGGCAGTCAGCGTTTTGGCGGGCAGGCTCCAAACCAACTTTTATTCTGGGGGTTCGGGACGGCAAGGCATATGCTAACCTGTAAAATCCAGCACAATGGTATTAAATATTAAGCCATTACTTGAGTTATTTCTCTGCTTCTTTTTTCTGTTGTCATTTAAATACTTTTGATATTTTGTGCCAATTATAGTAAATGATCTATTTTTCGTTCCCAACAGCATTGCTGCTGTCTAGCATTATTAAAGTAAAGAACAATCTATGCCGGGAACCCATGGAGGTCACACTGAACAAGAAATGATCCATTCTCATCTATCAATGCACAGAGATTTGAATCTGCAAATAGAAATGACCAAACCTGCCTTTAGCAAACAATTGCTGTGGAGCAGGATCTACTTTCTGATAGAAACTGAGATCAGATCCAATGACATCCTGGGTTTGGTTTCCTATCAATTTATATTCCCCTCCCCCTTCAGACAAGTAGATACTCCCAGTAGTTAATACAATTAACTTAAATAATTTGGGACATCTACTGGAGTGGTCTGTTACATCAAATGTGCTTATATATATTTATATATATACGCAAATTGTTTTTGTTGCTGAACTTTCTTGTTCTTTTTTGTACTTCTTTAAAGGTAATATTATTTTCAGAAGTTTTCAGCAAATGATAGGTAAAGCACAATTTTAACTGATCCCAATTTAACCAGGCAGGCTGGTGTGGAGACCTCCTACTTCAGACCCTGCAGCGATATCTCTACGTCGATGCATTCCTAGATGGTGTGCCCTGGCGACATACGTTTTTCGCCAGGTGCACAGCCCAAACTATGACGTGCAGCTCCTGTTCATAAACTTGATGCGTCTTTGTAATTCTTTGCAGGCATATCCCATCTCCTTTCAGTAACCTATTTGAAGTCTGGAACATGCTCGCATCGCACAGCAGCTCTCCCCTTTCTGGAGTAGTGACTGTCATCAGGAAGCCATCGCTCCGGAATCTGTACCTCCATCAAAGTCTTTTGGGTGGCTAGTGGAGAGGTGGGCTGTGGCTGCAGGGCTCACCAAGATCAGGACGTGCTGGATGGCGGAAGAGTGAGCTTGATGACATACCACAAATTGGCATGCCGCGCAAAGGTGGATGTTGGCCGTAACCTCAAAAACATTGGCCATGACCTCCATGACCTCAAAACGATCATACTCAGACCTGATGGCATTCATGGACTTGAGGTGTGTGGTTTACCCCCATTTGAACGTTCAATTTCACATTGGCCCCAAGCTCCACACCTCGCCACTTGGGAGCCAGAACCCCGCAGTCTGAGCTGTCCTCCTACCCTTTCACAGTACGCAGAGGAGTTTCCTGTATGTGCTGCTGCTGCACACTGTTCACTTCCTTGCCCTCGCCCATGGTCTGGACACATATTTGCGTCTGGAGGCAGAGGTCCATACTTGGAAATCCCTCTATGGAGGAGTACTCCCTCTTGAACACGAGGACCTGGGATGGAGAGGGTTGCATGCAGAAGTCCCATACAGCCTTAGACTGCATCGGTTCACGGAATCCCAAGATGCATGCCTTTTTTGCAGCCTTGTGGAGTCCATGGACCATACATATGTAAGTTCTTTTAGAATGAACTCCCTTTTCAGTTTAAAAAAAAAGTTTTTATTACAGTTTTGTTGCACTTCAGCCCCACGTTCCTGATTCACAGATACCCAATGCAGGGAGGGGTGGGGAAGGAGGAGGATCTCCTTTTAAACCTGCTCTTGGGCCCAGCGAAACTTGCCAGAAACAGGTCCAAGCATTCCGCAACTGAGGAGGTAATCCGACCCGACGGTCTGCCCCTCTACCGTGACGGCACTGGCCGCTGGATGTCCCTGGAGACGGAGCATGTGGTTTCCACGGGCACTATTGCGACCTTCCACACCCACTGGGCCCCGCACCGGCCGGAGTACGATATCAACCCTTAAACCACATTTTAGTTTGCTGTTTTTAGTTTCATTTGTGACTCGTTTTTGTTTAAGGCAGCATCCCTTTAAGGAGCTTTGTCCCTCAGTTTAATTGATTTAGTCTATTAAGTTCAACCAAAATAGTTGGAGGCATGGTGGGGGAGTGGGAGGTAAATGGTGGCTGAAGGTGTTGGGAAACAAGCCCAATGTGAAAGGTGGGAGTACCCCTGGCTCGGCGGCATCATTGCGTACCAGGACGCACGTACAGCAGACACCATTTGCATATCATTAACAGGCCCGATACGGTATTCTCTCGTGCCTCCCCGATGGGCCAAGTTTCCAACAGTGCAGTTCACATCTGCTTTTAAAAATCATGAAACCGGCGTCGCGGCTGATGAGGGAGGGATTTTTGAATTTTTGACTTTGTCGATATATATGTTTCTGGAACCTACTTCTTCATTCACCTGAGGAAGGAGCAGTGCTCCGAAGGCTAGTGATTCGAAACAAACCTGTTGGACTTTAACCTGGTGTTGTAAGACTTCTTACTGTGCTCACCCCAGTCCAACGCCGGCATCTCCACATCATAAATATATAAAGCCACAGAAAAACATAGCATTCTTTTAAATTGCAGAATTATAGACATTACAGAAAGAATTGAGTTATGTAGCAAAAAGTTATTCAGATCAGCAAATGTTATTTTCAGTATCACCATCCAGAAGCCTTGCAGGCTTCAAGAATCTACACATATATTTACAATGAATGGCGTGTGTCTCAGTTTGACTGTTGTACGGCTGGTAAATGGTTGTGGATAAAACGGATAGATCCATTTAAAGCACAGATGATTATTTTAAAACATTTTTGGTGAGTGGAATAAATTCTTTAATAATTTGAATCTAGAAAACATTATGCTCGGGATTTGAGGGTAAGGAACATTGATCTAAGGACAAAAGAGATCACAGATAATATGGGGCTGATTTTCAGCCTGCGATCATCGTCAGAGAGAACAGAGACGTGGCAGAAAATCCAGAGAGAATCACGTTTCCCAATTTTCCCCACCCCTTTCCAGCAACGTCACGAGGTTCACGTCCACAAAGGGCGGGTAAAACATTAAAATCAATTATAGTCATTTTGATGTTATTTATAAACCTCTCCACCACATGATTCCCCCCTTACTAAATATTTATACTCAGGTCGGCGAGGTTTATAACAGCTTTTTAAAAATGTGTAACATTCGAGGAGATCCCTCCGGGGGCAGAAATGTATATATAGCCCCTGTGGGAGAGCGACATGCCCGGGCAGTGCCTGGGCAGTGCCCCCGGCACAGCTAGTCTGCCAGGTTGGGCCGCATTTTAAATACATCAGTGGGGTTCCTTCCTGCTGCTTTGTGTGTATTCAGCTGTGTGAGGTTAAGATAGGACAATAGCTGGAATATTGAGCTTCATGATGACATTGTTGGTGTCAAATCAGCATTGCACACTGATTGACATTGTGACCTGCCTTCTCTGCATAATTCCAGTAGATGTTTAGCGTGCATGCACAAACATTCCCACTAATATGACACCCAGTGTGATTTGGCCTACAAGTGTGAATGCCTGGGCCAGCAGAGCCACTTAAGAATTCCAAGAGCACCAGCAGCATCCAGAGAAAAATGTGCCTAAAAGCCCAATTTCTTTTTAATCTGCTTGATAAGGTTATTGGGGAAAAAGTGCTGAAGTATTCGGAAAGACAATTGAATTCAAACCTGCAATAGTTTTATTGTACTTATTTCTGACTCTCAAAATATGCATTTCAAAATGAACCTGAGTCACCACCGACGCAGAGTGACAGGTATGTATCATCTAGATTTACTGCACAATTAGCCAAGCTTCCTTCCATAGCATCTTCCAAACACACAACCACTGTACTTCGAAGGACAAGGGCAGCAGACACATGGGAACGCCACCACCTGAAAGTTTTCCTTCAAGTCATGCACCATGCTGATTCGGAACTATATCGCTGTTCCTTCGGCATCACTGGGTCAAAATCCTGGAACTCTCGCTCCGTTACATTACCTTATGTAATATATATATTACTCTCTTGAACCAGCCGAATTGTTGAAATGAGTAATAGTCTTCTTTTAAATATAAACTAATTTATTGAGTAATATAAATAAATATTGTGAGTTCTTTAACTTAATACTCAACTGGTAAATAAAGAAATAATTGGAGAGATAACTAATTAAATTATACAATACAATGCTTTGATAGCAATTAACTTCTCTCTCTAGATTTACTGTGACTGTTCTCTCTGCACTCCTGATACACACTGTCATCAGAAAGAGCGGGGAAACCATTAATATAGGTTCTGATAGTGAGACCTCTAGTGTTCAATTGCTTGTACTAGCATTACATATATTGATCATGTATATTGATACACAGAGATCACTACAAGTACTGCAATTGTCCAGGGAAAATTTAGACTTCTGGAAAATTGCCGGGTAAACCTGGGAACTTTCCGAGAGGGATTCCCCAGTGCATCTTTGGGCTACTCCCTAATTCCAGTGCTGGGGAGCCAGGAAGTTATCACATAGTTTGGTTAAATATAATTCAGGTAACAAGGGTAGCACGGACGAATCTCAGGTCCAGAGATCTCAGTTCTGATGACAGACCCAAAGAGTTGAACTTGATTTCATCAAATGGACTGCAGTGGTTCAAGACCTTCTCAAGGGGAATTAGGGATGGGAATAAATGTTGGCCTTACCTGTAATGCCCACATCCCAAGAAAGAATTAATAAAAAGCGCCCTATAGTAAAAGATAAAATATACGCAATAATTGGAAAGCTGCAAGTGGCTCTTTAATCAAAGAAATCCATTAAACACTCACATACCAATGATCTTTTTAGCTTTCAACATATGCTAATCGTTTGCATCCACAAAGCAAACATTTTGCATATAAACAAAAAACATTTTTTCTCATCTTGCCAATATTGACTGCCCTAAAGAGAATATAAAAGTTAGAAGAAACTTATGGGAGTTTCTTGCTCCACATTGTTTCGGAATAAACTAAAAAGAAAATCAAATCTAATCTCCTTTTAAACTTTTTGGGTTTTCATACAGGGAAGCAACTGCTTTTCTCAAAGGTTTAAAGTCATCTCTCATGTAAATAGTTGTATTGATTTACGATCCAGACCTTGCATGTGAAGATTTAGACTTTTTAAATACATATCGGCATTTTCTGGGAGTGCAGTTTATTTTGAGTGTATTTGGTTTTGTAGATCAATGTATGTGTGTCAGTACACTGACTATAACAAAGCAAGCCTTTCATTAAAACACCTCCTGGAGCTGATCTGAGTTGTTTATGGCTGACTGCTTCCTTGTTTTTACAATTGGCTATTAGATATGAATCATTTGAGTTGCTTTGTTACTGACTAGATTTCAGTGTTACACTCATACTTAAATTGTGCAGAAACCAATTTTATTCTTTCTGGCCTGGGAGATTATTTCTACATTTTGTTTTTATTACTGCTATAGATCTATATTTACTATATTAAAGAAAGCTCTACAATATTACAGAGAATATAACAATGCTGGAGGGAGCGCAGGAAGAGTTGAACATGTGCTCAATTTTCATGCTGATGTTCTTGGGAATGTGGCACAGTTCAATTGCAGGAATACTCAGGTTTTCCTTTCATTTTGCTAGATTAAGGTTATTGACATTTGCTCTGTTTTTTCAGCTTCTCTGCATGTTTCACTACATCTGTAACTTCCTCAGAATGGTATTCCGTGGCAGATGCATCCGAACAAAGTTAGCGATTTCAATCGCCTTGTCGGATGGTTCCTCGTGCAGCACCATTGTCCAGGGGAAATTTGGCCTTCTGGATAATTTCCGGATAAACCTGGGTACTTTCCGAGAGGGATTCCCCAGTGCATCTTTGGGGTACTCCCTAAATCCAGAGCTGGTGAGCCAGGAAGTTATCGCACTGTTTGGTTAAATATAATTCAGGTAACAAGGACAGCACAGACGAATCTCAGGTCCAGAGATCTCGGGCTGGATTCTCTGCTCCCCGATGCCAAAATCGTGTACGGCGAGGGGGACGGAGAATCCCCGATTATGCCAAAATCAGGGGCCTTGCCGCTTTTGCGATGCTCTGCCCCTTGAAAAGAGGCATGCTGTAAGGGTACGTCGCACGTTGTGTCCACGGTCTCAGGCCATTGCCTGGGGCCCGGCCCGTGATGCTCCGTCCCCAACCGGCCACGTTCCCGACGCGTGGGACAAGTGTGGTCTCACCCGTCATGAACTCAGCGTGGTGGCTGCGTACTCAGTCCGGCGCCGCCACAGTCGGGGGGGAAGGTGGATCCGCGGGCGGCGGGGGCGGGGAGGGGGGGAGAGTCCGGGTCGCGCAAGCAGCCGAAGGGAGGTTCTACTTTTGCGGTCCTCGGGCAGCGTCCGCCATGAAGCACGGCGCGGCCGCTGCAGGCTGCCGCCATGTGCATGCGCGGCCACAGACCTGGCGATGCCCCAAGCTGTATTGGCAGCTAGAGCTGGGAGCTCTACGCTACCTGGCTGCTAGCCTCCTCCCCCCCACCGCCCCCCCCCCCTCCCCCTCCCCCCAACCCCCAGCCCCGCCGGAGCAGGCAGTCGGTGGCCGTTTTGCAGCAGTTTTCCTGGCCTAAAACACCACCGTTTTCACGCCGGCGCGGAGACTTAGTCTCCCAAATGGAGAATCCGGCCCCTCAGTCCTGATGACAGACCCAAAGAGTTGAATTTGTTTTCATTGAAACAAAGATAATTGGGAGAAGGATATCACTCAGGACTTTAGATTCTGAGAAGCTTAGGCGATCAATAACTAAAATTGTGATCAGAGAACTAGAGACACGGCTTTAAAATTAACATACCTTAAACTGAGACTAGAGATTCATGATTTTTGTTGCAATTAGATTTTAGAAATGGGAAACAGATTCACAACAAATTGGGTTAGGGATCACTGATAGGTTTGTGAGATTGTTATAAATTGAAGTAACCCATTACAAATTACTCCTGGGACCCAGGCAGATTAGAAATGTTTCCTATGGGGATGATGTTGCATGTGAAAATTGCTGGACAGTGAGAAGGTGGAATGCAGAGATAAACTGTTATAGAGTTACTGTTGGAGGCCAGGTCCATTTTTATGGTGCGACCTCAGTTAATGATGGCCTCACCTGAAACAGATATCGAGGGGCAAACTTCTTTTGTTGCTGATTCTCAACCCAAACTTACCAGCATTGTAAATGTGATTCTTGCTGAAAAAACAAATATGCTGTTGAAGGGCGAGTTTCACCGGGAGCATCCCTCCAGAATCGAAAGTCCTCTCCCGGGATTCCTGACAGCCGCTACGCCTCATGAGATCTAACCAAATCTAACCAGATCTCGCGAGGTGTCACGATCTGGGTCCTGCCCACAATGGAGACCCCAGATTGTCTGTCTCCACAGACAGGTACCAGAAATAGCGGCACTCGGGGGAGGAGGAGGGGCGAAATTCTCCGTAACCGGCGCGATGTCCGCCGACCGGCGCCAAAAACGGCGCAAATCAGTCCGGCATCGCGCCGCCCCAAAAAAAGGATTCCGCACCTTGAGTGGCCGAGCCCTAACCTTGAGGGGCTAGGCCCGCGCCGGACTGATTTCCGCCCCACCAGTTGGCGGGAAAGACCTTTGGTGCCCCGCCAGCTGGCGCGGAAATGACATTGCCGGGCAGCGCATGCGCGGGAGTGTCAGCGGCCGCTCACGGCATCCCCGCGCATGCGCAGTGGAGGGGGTCTCTTCCGCCTCCGCCTTGGTGGAGACCATGGCGAAGGCAGAAGGAAAAGAGTGGCCCCATGGCACAGGCCCGCCCGCGAATCGGTGGGCCCCGATTGCGGGCCAGGCCACCGTGGGGGCACCCCCCGGGGCCAGATTGCCCCGCGCCCCCCCCCAGGACCCCAGAGCCTGCCCGCGCCACCTTGTCCCGCTGGTAAGAGAGGTGGTTTAATCCACGCCGGTGGGACAGGCATTCCAGCAGCGGGACTTCGGCCCATCCGGGCCGGAGAATCGGCGGGGGGTTGGAGAATCCCACCCGAGGTCTCCCAGGGGATTGGAGGCCCCCAGGTGGTCAGCCTCCGGGCAAAGTAGCCCCCTGACACTGATGGTGCCACCTGGGCACCTTGCATTGCCAGCCTGGCACCCTCAGTACCACCATGACAATGCCACTCAGGTAATATCCTGTCACTGCCAGGCTGGCATTTTGCTTGTGCTGGAGATTGGGCCTGGGAGTGCAATGCTGGTATGTGGTGTGTTGCAGTGGTGTGAGGGTGGGTGTGGGGGGGGGGGGGGGGGGTGGAGTGAACCCGAGGGCATTCCAACAGGTGAATTGGGCATGGGGGGGGGGGGGTCAGAGGGTCACATCGGGAGGTCAAGAGACTGGGCAGCATTTAAATTGGTGCCCTGATGTCTTCCTGCACTGAGGAGCTCCTCTCATCAGGACTCCTCACTGCAGGAAATGATGCTAAGTGCGACCTCAGGGCCCACCGGGGCCCGAAATAGCAACCAAGTGCAATATGATAGAGGGGTTTTTCCCATCACTGCAAGCACCAGGAACAACCCCGCTAATCCCAGAGCGACATATAGAGAGCAACATTATGTTCTAAGTTTTGCAAGCATGGGCTGATTGAGTATGATTGGTATTCTGGCTATTGCAAGTTATACAAACAATCGATGTAAGATTATCGATTGGGTTCACTTTCTCTTGCTAGAAAAATATATATTTTCAAATGGAGAGACCTGGGGCGAAATTCTCCCCCAACGGCGCGATGTCCGCCGACTGGCGCCAAAGACGGCGCCAATCAGACGGGCATCGCGCCGGCCCAAAGGTGCGGAGGGATTTCCGCCCCGCCAGCTGGCGGAAATGACGTTTGTTGCCCCGCCAGCTGGCGCGGAAATGCGGCGCATGCGTGGGAGCGTCAGCGGCCGCTGTCAGTTTCCCGGTGCATGCGCGGGAGCATCAGCGGCCGCTGTCAGTTTCCCGCGCATGCGCAGTGGGGAGAGTCTCTTCCGCCTCCGCCATGGTGGAGGCCGTGGCGGAGGCGGAAGGGAAAGAGTGCCCCCACGGCACAGGCCCGCCCGCGGATCGGTGGGCCCCGATCGCGGGCCAGGCCACCGTGGGGGCACCCCCCGGGGTCAGATCGCCCCGCGGCCCCCCCCAGGACCCCGGAGCCCGCCCACGCCGCCTGGTCCCGCCGGTAAATACCAGGTTTGATTTACGCCGGCGGGACAGGCAATTTCTGGGCGGGACTTCGGCCCATCCGGGCTGGAGAATCCAGCGGGGGGTCCCGCCAACCGGCGCGGCCCGATTCCCGCCCCCGCCCAATCTCCGAGAGCGGAGACTTCGGCGGGGGCGGGGGCGGGATTCACGGCAGCCAACGGCCATTCTCCGACCCGGCGGGGGGTCGGAGAATGATGCCCCTGTTCTCTTCAGGTAAAAGGAACATGCCCAGGCATTATGCCTTTTACGAATGAATCAAAAATGTGAGGAACAGTAGTTCTCTGGTGCATTCTCCATGGCAATGCCTCAACTTCCCAACTGACCAGCACCCTTTTCTTGTTCAGTATAAATTGTTACTCCCTTTGAAATTCGGCATTCTTGCAGCTGTCCTGATAAGTGCAAAGGCAATTAGTTTCAACAGCATGGGGTCCCATTTTTCAGAAATACTCAAGCTTTCTGGTAGCGATCAGCTATTTGTACACCTGAGATAAAGGTGACTGGTAAATTAAATATGGGGGTGTTTATTGGATAATAGTGATATTACAGAAGAACTCTTCAGTACATACTGCCTGCTGACAAACAGTGCTCCAAAAACTAGATTACATCATGAAACACATCATTTCCTGTGATGACGCATACTACACTATTTGCATATTCAGCAGTATGTTAATCAATAGTAAAGAAATTAATGTCATATCATAACATCTCCCTTTTCTTAAATAAGGAGATACACCACATCGCTGAGGCACTTGCTGGCATCCATCAGTATCAACATCAGAGGTAAGGCATCTCAAGCTCACTCTGGCAGTCCATCCCACTCGAGGAAACAGCCAGGAGCCCTCAGGCACCAACACGGAGGAGGATCAATAGGTGCACACCCCAAGACCATTAGGCCAGGTGACTCCAGGAGTGTCCCGCCCAATCAAATCCTCTCTTTCTGTGACCCCTTCAGCTTCACAGGTTGGGGAGGATGTCACTGCCACACAGCAGCACACCAAAAGCAGGCTGGGGCCCACCAAGTCTCATCCCTCCAGTGGACACCCTTCAAGGTCATCACGGACAACAGAGCATACCAATCAGCAGGCCGCCTCTGCACCATTTTGGATGGTGGACATGCACCTTGGCAAAGTGGCAGGGTTAGAAAGGTCAAGATGGTATAGTTGCACAGTATGAGCATGGATGTTAATCACTGGTCCATATTTTAACTAGTGCAAATAAACTCCCACCAATGTCACCATGGCTCTTTGATATGATGAGCAGTCGAAAGTGAAAACTTGATTCCTGCACAAGAGAAAAGCAGGTTTTTCAGCCTAGGGCCTCCTCCCTGTGATGTGTACAGACTTCCCAGTTCACGGATGGTGCGTCTTCACAGTGACTGGACACATCAGTCACGCCTGCATCGTGATGGGGATTTGCATTGCTGCCAGAATGTCTTGGGCTGGTGCCACAGAATTCCATCATTCTCCCTGTGTGTTTTCTGCACTTTTGAGGTGTGGCTGGCTTTCCCTGCTGCATCATCATGATATGAAAATGAAATGAAATGAAAAATGAAATGAAAATCACTTATTGTCACGAGTAGGCTTCAATGAAGTTACTGTGAAAAGCCCCTAGTCTCCGCATTCCGGCGCCTGTTCGGGGAGGCTGGTACGGGAACCTGATCATAGAGAGAAAGTGAGGTACCCTCAATAATGACGCTTAGAGATTAAACTGTAAAGAAGGCTTTATTAGACTAATAACTATGCTAGAGCTAGAGACGAGAGCTGACTGTTGCACAGACCATGAGGCAGCCCTTTATGTATGGCTCCCAGATGGGCAGAGCCAGAGGCGGAGTCCCCAGGGTTCCAAGCCCAGTCTTAAAGGGGACATCACCTTACATGATGATAAGGCAGTAACCGTTCATCACATTCACCCCCTGTTTAAAAAAGAGTCCGGCGGGGGTGAAGTGCCATCATAGGTCCATCCGTCTTGGTGGCCGGATCGTCCTCCTCGACCTCCTCAATGCGGGCGGTGGTGCGGCGGGCACGGATGTCCCGGTTGAGGGCACATCCGGGAGCAAAGCGGTCGGAGCTTCGGTCCGGGTTGGGGCAGGGGAAGTAGGCAGGGCCGGGGGTAGCGGTGCCGGCGGGGTGTGTAAAGGGGGGGCGCACGGTAGGGGCTCACCAACGGGTGGTAGGGCCGGAAGGGGATGTGTTGTAGGGGGCGACGGGTCCTGCAGGGGAACGGCGCGGGAAGTGGCGTCTGTGGTGGAGGATCCAGCGGGTGCCAGATCCCGGAGGGAAACCGTATCTTGCCTGCCGTCAGAGTACTCCACGTAGGCGTAAATGGGGTTGGCGTGGAGCAGTCGGACCTTTTCAACTAGGGGGTCCGTTTTATGGCTCCTCGCATGCCTCCGGAGAAGAACAGGTCCCGGAGCCATCAGCCAAGGTGGAAGCGAGACCCCAGAGGTAGACTTCCTGGGGAAGAGAAACAATCGGTTGTGAGGGGTCTCATTCGTGGCCGTGCAGAGGAGTGACCTAATGGAGTGTAGGGCATCGGGTAGGACCTCCTGCCAGTGGGTGGTTGGGAGATTTCTCGACCGCAGGGCCAGAAGTACAGCCTTCCACACTGTCGCGTTCTCCCTCTCCACTTGCCCGTTTCTCCGCGGGTTATAACTGGTCATTCTACTCGAGGCGATGCCTTTGCTGAGCAGATACTGACGCAGTTCATCGCTCATGAACGATGTACCCCAGTCGCTGTGGATATAAGCGGGGAAACCGAACAGGGTGAAGATGCTGTGCAGTGCCTTAATCACCGTGGCTGAGGTCATGTCAGGGCAGGGAATGGCGAATGGGAAACGGGAGAACTCATCAATCACGGTGAAGAAATAGGCATAACGGTTGGTGGACGGGAGGGGCCCCTTGAAGTCCACGCTCAGTCGCTCAAAGGGGCCCGAGGCCTTCACAAGCCAAACCTTGTCTGGCCAATAGAAGTGCGGTTTGCACTCCGCACAGACTAGGCAGGCCCTGACCATGGCCTTGACCTCCTTGGTTGAGAAAGCTAGGTTGCGGGACTTGATGAAATGGACGAGCCGGGTAACCCCCGGGTGGCAGAGGTCATTGTGGATGGCTTGCAGGCGGTCCTCCTGCGCGTTGGCGCATGTGCCGTGGGACAGGGCATCTGGTTGATATCGTACGAGTAGGTGGAGAGTTCGATCCTCCACCTCAAAATTTTATCGTTTTTTATTTTGCCCCGTTGCGTGTTATCGAACATATAGGCGACCGACTGTTGGTCGTTGACGAGGGTAAACCTCCTATCGGCTAGGTAGTGTCTCCAGCGCCGTACAGCCTCCACAATGGCTTGTGCCTCCTTTTCGACTGCAGAGTGTCGAACCTCGGAGGCGGTGAGGGTTCGGGAGAAGAACGCTACTGGTCTGCCTCCATGATTGAGGGTAGCAGCCAGGGCGATGTCTGATGCATCGCTCTCTACCTGGAAAGGGAAGGTTTCATCCACCGCGTGCATGGTGGCCTTGGTGATGTCGGCCTTGATGCGGTTGAAGGCCAATTGAGCCTCAACCGAGAGGGGAAAAGTGGTGGTCTTTAGGAGTGGGCGGGCTTTGTCCACATACTTGGGGACCCACTGGGCGTAATAGGAGAAAAGCCCCAAGCACCGTTTGAGGGCCTTGAGGCTGCGGGGGAGAGGGAGTTCCTTAAGGGGGCGCATGCGGTCGGGGTCGGGACCTAGGACCCCGTCTTCCACGACATAGCCGAGGATGGCCAGCCGGGTGGTGTGGAAAACGCATTTGCCCTCGTTATAGGTCAGGTTAAGGGCTCGGGCGGTCTGGAGGAACTTTTTGAGGTTAGCGTCATGGTCCTGCTGATCATGGCCGCAGATGGTGACATTGTCCAAGTACAGGTATGTAGCCCGCAAACCGTACTGGTCCACCATTTGGTCCATCGCCCTTTGAAAGGTGGAGACCCCATTTGTGACACCAAAGGGGACCCTGAGGAAGTGGAAGAGCCGGTCGGCTGCTTCAAAGGCAGTACAGGGGCGGTCTTTTGGTCGGATGGGGAGCTGGTGGTAGGCGGATTTGAGGTCGACCGTGGAAAAGACTCAGTATTGGGCGATCCGATTTACCATATCCGCGATGCGAGGAAGGGGGTACGCATCAAGCTGCGTGAATCGGTTTATGGTCTGGCTATAATCCACGACCATCCATTTCTTCTCCCCGGACCGGACTACCACCACTTGCGCTCTCCAAGGGCTGTTGCTAGCCTCGATGACCCCCTCTCCCAGTAAGCGCTGGACCTCTGACTTGATAAAAACCATATCTTGGGCACTGTAGCGCCGGCTCCTGGTGGCGACGGGCTTACAGTCAGGAGTGAGGTTCGCGAATAGCGAGGGGGGTGCGACTTTCAATGTCGCAAGGCAGCACACCGTGAGGGGGGGCAAGGGTCCGCCGAACTTCAGTATCAGGCTTCGGTGGCTGCACTGGAAATCCAGTCCGAGTAGCAGGGGGGCACAGAGTTGAGGGAGGATATAAAATTTGAAACGGGTGTATTTGGCACCCTGGATCGAGATATCCACAATACAGTACCCCATGATTTGTACCGAGTGGGACCCAGATGCGAGGGCTATGGTTTGGGATGCGGGATGGGTGCGTAGGGAGCAGCGCCGTACCGTTTCAGGGTGGATAAAGCTCTCCGTGCTCCCGGAGTCGAAGAGGCATGCAGTGTCGTGCCCATTGACCTGGACCTGCATCATGGAGTTCTGCAGGTATTTTGGCCGAGTTTGATCGAGGGTGATCACACCCAGTCGCGGGCAGTCGGAGTCCTCAGCCGAGTCGGACTCGTAAAATGGCCGCCGCCGGCTGTGCGTGTCGGGTCGAGAAGATGGCCACCGACAAGATGGCCGCTCCCATGATTCGCACGAGGCTGATGACGCGTCAGAAGAGGGCGTGTCGGGTCGGTGCGCAGCAGCATTGTGAGGCCTGCGGGCCCGAGAGCCTGATTTTCGGGCCGGTTGTTCTTTGTTTTTCTGGCCCCTGGGTCTGGCCAGGCAGTCCCTCGCAAAGTGCCCTTTCTTCCCGCAGTCGCTGCAGATCGCGGAGCGGGCTGGGCAGCGTGGGCGTGGGTGCTGGCCCTGCCCGCAGAAGTAGCATGGTGTGCCCCCATGGTGAGCGGGTCGCCGCGTGGCGCAGGCCTGTAACTCGTCGAGCGATTTCCCCGAGTGCTGCCGGCAGGTAGAGAGCAGATGCCGGGTGTGCACCTCATTGATGGGTTTGACAAACCGCTTACGGAGCAACTCGATCGCTTCATCATAAGTCGTCGCCTTTTCGAGCGTGGCGGAGATTCTGTGACTCACCCGGGTGTGGAGTAGACGTAGCTTGCATGGCCCCAGGATGGGAGTCTCTGCGGAGTCCAGGTAGGCCTCGAAGCACCGCAGCCAGTATTTAAAAATTTCCTTCGCCTCCGGCGTTCGTGCTTCCAGATTGAGCTTCTCTGCATCCATCCTGAATCTAGTTTAGTCTAATAAATTGAGGTACCCTCAATAATGACGCTTAGAGATTAAACTGTAAAGAAGGCTTTATTAGACTAATAACTATGCTAGAGCTAGAGACGAGAGCTGACTGTTGCACAGACCATAATGCAGCCCTTTATGTATGGCTCTCAGATGGGCGGAGCCAGAGGCGGAGTCCCCAGGGTTCCAAGCCCAGTCTTAAAGTGGACATCACCTTACATGATGATAAGGCAGTAACCGTTCATCACAGAAAGCAAGCTGCTACCAGTGATGAATCATGGAATAGAATTTACAATGCAGAAGATGGCCATTCAGCCCATTGAGTCTGCACCGGCCCTTGGAAAGAGCACCCTACCCAAGCCCACACCTTCACCTTATCCCCGTAACCCCACCCAAACTTTTTGGACACTAAGGACCAATCCACCTAACCTGCACATCTTTGGACTGTGGGAGGAAACCGGAGCACCCGGAGGAAACCCACGCAGACACGGGGAGAACGTGTAGACTCAGTACAGACAGTGACCCAAGCTGTGAATCGAACATGGGACTTTGGAGCTGTGAAGCAACTGTGATAACCACTATGCTACCGTGCTGCCCACTTCATCTCTCACCTGATGAAGGAGCTATGCTCTGAAAGCTCGTGATTCCAGCTAAACCTGTTGGACGTTAACCTGGTGTTGTAAGACTTCTTACTGTGCCCACCCCAGTCCAACGCCGGCATCTCCACATCATCCTGGAATAGAGGGACTATGGGCATCCACTGCATCCCCATGACAGAAGTCTTATCACAGAGAGTATATGAGCTGCCATCAGTAGGACATGAGTCAAGTGCTCACAGATGTTATGTGAAGGTTAGGGGGAGTCTTCATTGCCTTCTACAAATCTAGTGATTCTGAGGACATCCCAGGTATGCCTGCCTCGTCTGGATATCACATGGACTCTTGGCTGTCATCCTTGCCTTCAAGGACCTCCTCAGCCTCAGTACTATTGATGCCCTCCTCATTGGAGATGTGCAGCTCCTCCATCTCGTCTCAGACAGTTCCTCCCCGGGTTACAGCGGCAGATTGTGTAGAACACAGCAGGAAATCATGACACCCTCTGTGGAGTATATCGCAGGGCTCCACCAGACCAAAGAGAATCAAATTCCTGTGGTTTGCTCCACCAAAGTGCGAGATACAGCATGAGCCTCGCTGTGCCTTTTTTATGCTGCACCCTGAGGCCTCCGCACCGGCGTCATCAGCCAAATCCTCCGTGGGTAGCCCAAAGAGCCAGCCCTTCAACCTCTGAGACCCTGAAAGATATCAGAGATCTGAGAGTTGCAGAGAATATAGGAGTCGTGGACACTCTCTGGGCATTGTGCGCACACCAGCGGGATGCATTTGGTATGGTCGCAGAGCAGCTGAACATTCAGCGAATGGAAGCCTTCGTGGTTGACGTAATTGATTGCTTTGCCTCCCGGCTTGCATAATCCAGGTCAAAATTAACCAAGTTGTGCAGCCTTGCAAAAATGGTGACCGTGCCCTCTTGGATGTACTTGTGTGAGGTCAGCAAGGCCTCACAGAGGTCACCTGTGGATCCATGGAAGAAACATATAGCATAAAATTTGAGCATCTCGATCACTTTCACAGTCACTGGCAGTGGATGCCCAAGACCCCATGGCACAAAATCCTGCAACAGGTGACCAGCCAGTTCCCTGGACATGTGCAGTCTTCAGCAGCACTGGTTCTCGGTCATCTGCAGAAATGACGAGAACCGTCTGTAGGCTCTGGCCTACTCATGAGCCTCGAAATGACAGTTCGCAGGGTTTCACCCTCTGCGTATGGAGGAGACCGTGCTGCCCCTTGTTTTTGAGGGTACTGCTCATGCCTTTGAAGAGCCAAGCAGCGCCAGTGCATTCTTTACCATCTACTATCCAGCCTATAAGCAATGAGGCAGACCACAGGGTCAGCAGGTTCCATCTTCCTGATGGCCTCCTCACTACAGTATCAAAGAGCGAGACACAATGGTCACTATTTCTCTGCTAAGGACCACTCTTTTTCAAGTCGTCTCCTGTGGTTTCATCTCGAGGCCCTTTTCGCCCTGCACTATCACCCATGCCCCAGGTTTCCTTCCCTTAGGGCAGAACGGTGGCGCAAAGGTTAGCATTGCTGCCTCATGATGCCAAGGACCCGGATTCGAATCCCGGCCCTGGGTCACTGTCCATATGGAGTTTGCACATTCTCCCCGTGGTTGCGTGGGCTTCAACCCCACAACTCAAACATGGGTAGGTCGATTGGCCATGCTAAATTGCCCCTTAATTGGAAAAAATGAATTGGGTACTCTAACTTTAAAAAAAAAAGGTTTTCCTTCCCATCACCGAAGCCCCAGGTTCCCTTCCCTCCCCTTCCCCTGCACTATCCCAATCAGGTGTCGCAAATCCTGGCCATGGGTTAAAAGCTTTTTCACCTTTTGACTTAAGGCCATCTTTTTTTCTGCTTTCTTCACTGTCCAGTTCTCTGACCACCTTGTGGACATACCTGTGCTTGTGATGATGCATGTGTGAACTCTGTCTTATTCTTGCCACTTCTTCTTGTTGAACTGTGGTTTGTTGTGACTTCCGACCACTTACGCATTGCCAGACTTTCTGCGCACTCTTGCCCAGTGTCCCTTTAGACCACATGCCTTGCAGCTATCTCTCAATGCAGAGCAACTACGTGGCTGGTACGTTAGACGTCACACCTTGCTTTGTCTAGGTGCCGTGACTACCTCACCTATGCCTGTTGCTGCTACAAACACTTGTACATATTATCTGCTCCCAGCTATTGCCTCGTAATTCTACCTATTAAGCAGACGATCGACATTTAATCTTTTTTTTATCTAGCTGATCCTTTTGAAATGCTTCTATCAGAGTCGATGTGATTACTAGCTCCATTATTCTCTCCGAGAGCTTTATGTCAGAGAAATCACAGTCTTTTCCTTTGCCTCGACATCTGCTCACAAATCGGTCAATGCTTTTTTGGGCTGCTGACCGTATGCCATCAATTTGAGTTGATGGATTCTGAAGTTAACCTTGACCTTTAGCTGAACTTCCAACATTGTTAAGAGTTTAGAAGATTTTCTCTGGTCTGTTTTTGAAAGTCCCATAGTGTTGATGTGATAAAGACCTTCATTGGCAATTTTGTTTTATTGCTTGCATGTCTGGCACAGATAGAAAACATTTTTCATTTGTTATCTGAACAGTTGGAATTCAATATGGGCGTCTGGAACCTTCCATGTCAAAGTTGGATATTTAACCATCAGGATTTGCCACATAAATGGCATTTATTTTAATAACATCTCTTTGAGGAAAAACAATGCATGTTTATTGCAACTGGAGCAGTGGACCTCTCCTCTCCCTGAGTTCTGTGGCTGGAAGGTAGGTTTTCAGCGACTGCACGGGATGTCTCCTGCCATGAAACTCTTTTTTGGTGAGAAAATACATGACACCTACTGGCTTTGCAGTTTTGCAACTCCAACGCGGATCGTTCATGGATTTAGGGTCATTTTCAACCCAAACCATTAGTCTCAATCCAGAGACTCAAATTTAATTTGAGGGTGAGAGCCCCAGGTGAATCGATCATGACTTGTGATGCTGAACTAAAGCAATTATCAGAGCATTGTAATTTTGAAGTGACCCGAAATGACATGTTGTGTGATTGGTTAGTTTGTGGCGTGAGCAACACTGCCACGCAATGCCAATTGCGAGAAGAAGGCAACATATATTTCAAATGGGCAATGGAGATAGCATCGGCCATGGAAAGCACTGAAACATTCAGGGTGGCTGCAGAGGGCACTAAATGGTGCCATTTACCAATTAAAGTGGAAACCTGCAGCCAGGCTTGGCGCCAAAACTACCAAATCAGCCGCAAAGTGGAAAACATTTCCAGTCACCCCCAGAACAAAAAGATTGAGTGGAGACAGTCAGATAATGATTATTAAGATGGAATGTTCCCCATGTGGAGGCAACCACTCTCCTGAAACAAGTAGGTTTAAGGAGATTGTCTGTCACTATTGTCACAAAAGAGGCCATTTGATGAAACAGTGCAGAGCTAAGTTAAGAATACAGAGTGACCAATCAGCCAGGATGTTGTAAGTATGCAATGTGAAAGAGCCTGGTACCATTAATTCTGATATTTACTCTCTTTTTAATCTGAAACCAGACAAGCCAGACCCTATTACTGTAAAACTCTGTAAATGGTAAGCTCCTAAATATGGAAGTGGATACAGGGCCATCAGCCACTGTGATGGGTGAGCACACATTCCAGTACCTGAGAGTGGGTGTCCAACCATTGAACCTGGAGAGCACTTCGGCCAAGTTGAAGCAGTACACAGGAGAAGCAATAAACGTGAAAGGTACCACAATGTGAGCTATAGGCAGCAGTCTTCCCAGCTGCCGGTAATAAAAATAACGGGTGAAGGACTAAGCCTTCTGGACCGTGATTATCTTAAAGAAGTCAAACTGAATTGATAGACACTTTACCATCATTTCTGGCAACAAACTGCCTTTGAGCCTTTTCAAAGAGTAAAAGACTGTCCTGCCGTTAGCTTCAACAAGCATTCAGTGATGTGCATTAATTTTGTCTGCCTCCGAATATACTTTCAAACACCTAGCTGGGATACATGTAGCAAATGCGGATGTTCTTAGCCACCTACCCTTGTAAGAAAGTGTTGCATTTACTCCTGTAACACAAGAAATCATCTTGGCATTAAATGTTTCGGCACATTACAAGCCAGCGCGACGCAGATCAGCAACTGGACCAATCGAGACCCTCACTGCAAAGTGAGGGACAAGATGTAAATGAGCCAGTTTCTGAGGAAATGAAACCACTCTTTACCTGCAAAAGTGAATTGAGTTGTTGGGATGTCATCATACTCTGGGAAGCTAAGGTTCCTGTACCAGGCAGAGAGCTGCTCATAACCGAATTACACAGCGCTCATCCTGGCATCATCTAAGTTGAAGATGCTCATCAAGAATTCGGTATGGTGGCCTGTCAAGCACTGTCAATAGTGCCAACTGCATCAAACATTGCGAACTGCAGCCCCACGTCACCCTTGAGAATGGCCATGGGTATGGATCCATATCGATTATGTTGGTCCATTCCAGGGCACAATGTCTTTGGTCATGATCGATTCACACTCCAACTGGATGGAAGTTTTTGAGGTGAAGTCACCTACATCGCATGCTATATTGAAAGATTACGGCAACCCACAGATTACCCAAAGTCATCGTAGCAGACAATGGAACCGTATTGACAAGTGCTGAGTTTCAAAACGTCACCGCTTTCAACGGTATTAAACACACGGAAACTGCACCTTACCCCTCAGCATCAAACAAACTAACCGAGGGAGTCATCCAAACTTTTAAGTCTGGCCTAAAGAAACTTCAGGAGGAGCCTTGGAAACCAAAATCTCACGTTTCCTTCTTAACTACGTGAAACAACAGGAGTCCCACCAGCAGAACTGCCAATAAAACCTTGTCTCAGAGAGAGAATGAGCCTCATGTTTCCAAATTTGCCATGTACGGTAGAGACCAGCCAAGGGGTTCAGAAAAAAGTAGAGTAGAGTATTAAAATTTATGGTAGATGAAGCCGTATTTGTGGAAAAACTTTGATGGTGGACCAAGTTGGACACCAGAAATTCTTGGCTCTGAGATCTGACCCCTTTCATACTAAATAGTCATGGAGGTTCAGATTATTCATTAACATGTGGACTACTTGGGCATTAGACAGATGATCCAGTAGTCTGTGTTGCTATCAAGAAATGTTTTTGATCTCATAATCACCTAAGTACCTGATCGATCTGTTCTACACTTAATTGATGTTTGTTGAAGCATATAGTAATCAACTGCCTGTACCAGAAGAGGTACCTGTTCTTACAGTTCCTGTGAACAACGACCCTGCAGAAGAATCTCAAACTATAGAATTATGACACTCTTAACAGATACAGAAAATCGCTTATGTATATGAACCTATGTATATAGTGTATAATTAGAATTCGGGACTAAGTACAAATGTAATTATTTCTCAGATTTCAATAGTATTATTCATCTGTACAAATTAATTTGGTAAACACAGATTGCAAAAAGGAGTTGAAGGGGGAGGGGTGTGGTGATTGTCACTTCAAGACCAGCCTTACTGAGTAAGGATCATGTGGTCTGAACAACCAATCAACACCTAGCATGGTATTAGGGGGGGGGCTTTCCTTGTTAGGAGGTGTGTGTGATGGACTTGCTCAAATCATGCAGTTAATGAAGCAACTTTGTGAATAAAGTTCATTTGTTCAACTTAAGAAGCCTCCGGGAGTGTATCTTCACAGATAATGAAACCCTTAAAAATATTTTTTTTGGTCTTTTACACAAGCAGTTTTTCCTGCTTCTCCATGGCTGCAGATTCTGTTCAGTGAGCTGTTATGAGAGGTGCTAAATGGCTTTCTATTTGAGTTTTCCTCCCCATGGCAACCTGAGATCACATGGGCACTTTCTGGAACTGAGGTGTTTTACATGGAATTCTAGTTGTCATTTTTTTCCAGAAACTTGGGTTTACTTTGAGTTAAAGGGGACATTTTAAAACAACCATTTTGTAATGTTCAGCCTTCATGATATCAGCCTTGAAAACCTGCCAACATCCTAACTCATGTTGATTGATCTGATGTCATTTGCTTTGCAGGGTGAAACCTGCATCACCCTCTGCTGCAAGGTAGTAAAATCTGAGTACTGATACAACAGGACCATTCCAGTAGTACCAGGAGGGGGAGGTAATCCTTTAAAGGACAAAACCTCCTCAAAAAAGAACATGCAAAACTTTTTTGTCGGCTTTTTTTCAACTCTTGAGGTCCAAAAATGTAAGGTTTTGGAGCTTTGTTCCTTAAATTTTCTTTTGAAGTGCACAGATATTTTAAGTGACGGCCCCTGCAATTATTTTTTGCATGGCTGTGCATGCGCCCTAATTTAACGGGCCAACTTGTGTGCGGTATGCTGGGGAATTTTAATTGCAGAAAACATTTTGAGGGATGCTCTGATTCTGGGGCTAAGTGTTGACGCCGTCGTAAACAGGCCCCAGGAGCAGCAATCCTGCGCCGCACAGGGGGCCAGCACGGCACTGGAGAGCCTCATACTGCTCCAGCTGCCGATACGAGCGTCAGAACGGGCGCCGTGGGTTCGCACATGTGCGCTACGGCCGACACGAGTTCACGCATGCGCGACGGCCGGCGTGAGTGGGTTGTCCTCCCCGCGCTGGCCCGATGCAACATGGTGGAGAGCTGCAGGAGCCCGGCGCGCAGGAACATAGGCCCCCACCAGGATAAGCTTGCCCAACGATTGGTAGGCCCCGATTGCGGGCCAGGCCAACGTGGAGGCCCCCCCCCCCCCCCCAGGGTCGGATCCCCCTCCCCATCAGCCTGTCCCCCGCAACATGAATGACGAGGTCCCGCCAGGTCGGACCATATGAGAACGGCGCCGGTGGGACTCGGCCTAACTTGGCGGGCACTCGGCCCATCGCGCAGGGAGAATCGCCAGGGGGCCGCGTTGACCGGCCCCCAACCGGCGCCGCGCCGCGCCAATGGCACCGATTCTCTGGTCACCGGAGAATTGGTGGACCAGAGTCAGAGCGGCATCACATGAATCATGTAAAAGGACACTACCTTTAAGAGGAGCAGAGGAGTTATACCTAGTATCCTGGAAAATACATTTCTGTCAATCAACATCAGTGATAAACAAATAATCTGATTATTATAACGCTGCTGTTGTGGAATCTTGTCGCATGAAAATTAGCTGCCATGATTCCTATATTACAACAGTGCTTCTTTGGCGGGAGTGCACTTTGGGATGTCCTGAGGTTGTTAAAGGTCTGTTATTCCCCTTTTACTTTGTATTTTTTACTGTTATCTTCCACTCGTCAACCTCAAGGAGACATGTTGAGGCTCGATGGGCCAGGACATTGGCTTCTGTGCCACTGCCTGACCCCTCAGCCACAATATTTACATACAATAGGACAACCAGGGAAAGTTCTGTAAGTGGGAAGAAGGAGAAATCCAGGTCACTTTGGGGAGGGGTAGAAAGCTACACCATTCATTTCCCCACTGTTTCTGACAATTTATAGCAGAATGATGAAAGCAAATCTCAGCTCACTTGGACTGTTATCATAATCACTTGTCTCCTGCACCAGGCAGTAAATATCACATCATCATTTCATACATTCAACTCAAATTAATAATCAGAGTTTTGCTATCTTACATAAAAAACAGAAAGGCAAAGCAAGCTACTTAAAGTGCAAAAATTTAAAACAAAGTTTGAATCGATCTACACTGAGTTAAAACCTTTTTTGGAAGGTATTTCCGACACATACAAACAAGTGAAAGGGATTTATGACGGAAGTCTTTCACACACCTTTCTGATCTGATGTTGTTTATGGATCTTGTGAATTTCCAATCCATGGATTTGAGAACCTCAACAACAACTAAATAAATGCAAACATTCTCTAGACGAAACAGAACAAAAGCTTCTGAAGCCTGACTTGTCAATCATCTTTGAGCGATGGCATAATTGTTGGCGATGTTGTACATCTTGTTAAAGAACTGTGTTCACAAGTCTTCCATATCTCTTAGATCTGTTAATGTTTCAACTATACATAATTTGACCAGCAGGGCAATTGACAGTACAAACTCTCTGGGCACGATCTACCCTCCTCGTCGCCTAACTTGAGAAGCGTTGAGGTGGGTGGGTCTTGCAAGAGGCCTAGATGGGTCCGGCTGCTGCTCGGGCGTCCCGGGTGGTGTGGTGCTACCCCATTCTGCCCGCTGCCCACCAGATGCTCCAGAGACAGGAGAGGGGGGAGTCTGAGGTGCTGTTATGTCCCGGCAGCTCTCTTGTGGGAGACACCGGCACGGGCCTCATCACCTCCTCCTCCCTCCGGGTGCCTGACGGTCCCCGGATTACTCCTTGGGATGGGGGTGCAAGCGGAGCTATCCGCTAAGGCTCCCCGGCCACCAGGCGATGCGAGTCCTGGAGGCCCGCTCTGCTCTTGACCAGGGTCCACATGCTTAGAGCACAGGGAGTGGATCATATCCGTCTGGGACAGCATCACATCACGCTGTGACTGGGCCACCAACTTCTGGGTTTGTGTCACATCAGCCAGTGACGGTGCCATCTCCCTCTAGGACTGGGCCACTTCCCTCTGTGTCTGTGACATAGACCAGCACCTGGACAATGCCGCCGACGTTCCCAGCTATGGCCTGCTGTGACTGGGCCATGCTCAGGAGCGCCGCTACAATTTCCAGTGGGCTCTGGGACATGGTTGCCTGTGAGACGGCAATCCTGCACAGAGTGCCCCAGGCCTTGGACATGCTTATCCATACCCACGACCGTCACCCCCAATACCTCTACCGTGGATGCCACCGTTGCAGTGTTAGCCTGGGTGACAAACAAAGAACAAAGAAAAGTACAGCACAGGAACAGGCCCTTCGGCCCTCCAAGCCCGTGCCGACCATGCTGCCCGACTAAACTACAATCTTCTACACTTCCTGGGTCCGAATCCCTCTATTCCCATCCTATTCATGTATTTGTCAAGATGCCCCTTAAATGTCACTATCGTTCCTGCTTCCACCACCTCCTCCGGCAGCGAGTTCCAGGCACCCACAACCCTCTGTGTAAAAAACTTGCCTCGTACATCGACACTAAATCTTGCCTCTGGCACCTTAAACCTATGCCGCCTAGTAATTGACCCCTCTACCCTGGGGAAATGCCTCTGACTATCCACTCCTCATAGCTAATGCCCTCCATACCAGGCAACATTCTGGTAAATCTCTTCTGCACCCTCTCCAAAGCCTCCACATCCTTCTGGTAGTGTGGTGACCAGAATTGAACACTATACTCCAAGTGTGGCCTAACTAAGGTTCTATACAGCTGCAACATGACTTGCCAATTCTTGTACTCAATGTCCCTGCCAATGAAGGCAAGCATGCCGTATGCCTTCTTGACTACCTTCTCCATCTGTGTTGCCCCTTTCAGTTACCTGTGAACCTGTACACCTAGATCTCCCTGACTTTCAATACTCTTGAGGGTTCTACCACTCACTGTATATTCCCTACCTGCATTAGACCTTCCAACATGCATTACCTTACATTTGTGACATGTATTGTCAGTACCACCTCCTGCTGCTGCACATGGTTGGACTCCTCCACCTGCATCTGCAGGTGCTGGGTGCTCGCCGACAACCCCTCATGTAGTCCCTGGCTCTGTGACTGCATCGCCGCAATAGATGGGACTGTCTGTTCCAGAAGCTCAAGACCTGTCTGGATGGCAGCTAGTTCCTCGGGTCGGCCTGCCCTCCGATCGTCCACCCCCTCGGGTGTTCCTACCTCCACCTGCTGTACCGGGCCAACTGTGTGGTGAGCACGAGATAGTGTCCCAGGAGCCTCTTCACTAAAGTGCCCAACCAATGTGCGATGGTGAATGGTGTAGGAGGCAGCTGTGATGGAAAGTCACTGTGGTGTGGGGGTGAGGGTGATGTGGGGGTGAGGGTGACGTGGGAGTGAGGGTGATGTGGGGGTGAGGTTGGTGGCTGGGTGGGTGGTTGATACACATGTCATAGGGAACCACAACTCAGCCGGGTCTCACATCCTCACCCACGGCCGAGCTCCACCTCGGTGACCTCCCTTTCCTCCGGCCCGCTGACCCTATCCAGGGCCCTCTGCTCGGCCATGGTGAGGGGCCGCAGGTCCAGCAGTTACTCCCTGTCTTCTCCTGTTCATGGTGGTTGTGCGCGGACTTCTCCTGGGGTGGTGGGTGGGGCTGCAAGCAGAAAACAATATTGTTAGATAGTCCGACTCATGCAGCCCAAGGGGTGGGCAGCTGGTGGCCCCAGTGGCCAGGGCACCCAGCCATGGCGGGCGGTATGCGTGCCGGCATGTGGGGCAGGGCGTGGGTTGATGGGGGTCAGTGCCAGGGGCACATTGTTGCATACTAACCCTGACCGCCTTGAGGAGGTCGTGCAGCCTCCTGAGTGTCAATCGCGGAACCGGTGAATCTGGCACCATTTCTCATTGAAAGCGATTGTGTTCCACGTGATGCCGGTGCTAGCCCCTTAACAGCAGCAGGATCGGTTCAGATATAGCACCAGTTTTGCTGTCATGCAAGTCCACAAGTTCTGTGTTGGCATCAACACATAGTCTCAGAAACGGAGAATCCCGCCACGTGTCTTTGGTTATTTTTTGTGAAAATGAGTTGATATAATTTTGTATTGGTGCCAATATGGAACGGTAATGTTTCCTTGTTGTTTAATGGTTAATGTGATACGTGGAATGTTACATAGTTGATTTTAAAATCTTTGTTGACCATTTAATGAACAAAAATATTCTAAAGTGGCTTCCAGTGGGTACATGTGCCATGTCTAAGATGATGAATTTTGCATCGCATTGCAATCAAACTTTGAAGCCTTGTTACAGGGACAGCATGGTGACACAGTGGTTAGCACTGTTGCCTCACAGTGCCAGGGATCCGTGTTCAATTCCGACCTCGGGTGACTGTCTGTGTGGAGCTTGCACTTTCTCCCCGTGTCTGCGTGGGTTTCCTCCAGGTGACCCGGTTTCCTCACACAGTCCAAAGATGTGCAGGTTAGTGGATTGGCCATGGTAAATTGCCCCTTGGTGTCCAAAAAGGTTAGGTGGGGTTACGGGGATAGATTAGAGGCCTTGGCTTAAGTAGAGTACTCTTTCCAAGGGCCGGTGCAGACTCAATGGGCTAAATGGTCTCCTTTTGGACTGTAGGGATTCTATGATTCTACCAATAACAAAGAACAAAGAGCAATGCAGCACGGGAACATTCCCTTCGGCCCTCCAAGCCGCGCTGACCATGGCACCTCCCTAAACTAAAACCGTGTGCAATTACGGAAACCATATCCTTCCATTCCCACCCCATTCATATATTTGTCTAGGTGCACCTTAAATGTCACTATCATACCTGCGCCCACCACCTCCCCAGGCAGCACGTTCCATATATTTACCACCCTATATATGGTGGAGGTGTGCGCTTAAGTAGGGTGCTCTTTCCAAGAGCCAGTGCAGACTCGATGGGCAGAATGGCCTCCTTCTGCACTGTAAATTCTATGATTCTATGATTTTATGATTTCCCCATACTTCATTAACCAATAAAAATCTCTGAATCTCATATTTAAAATTTACAATCAACTAGTATCAATTGCCATTTGTAGAAGACAGTTTCAAACTTCTAGAGCCTTTTGTGTGTGAAAGTGTGTCCTGATTTCTCTCCTTAAAATTCTGGATCCAAATCTAGGGCGAAATTCTCCGTTATCGGCGGAAAGTCCGCCGATCGGCGCAAAAAACGGCGCAAATCCGACTTACGTCACGTCGGAAAAATGGGTCGATAGTCTCCGGCCCGAAATGGGCTAGCAGCGACGTAACGGGATCCGCGCTTGCGCAGTGGTTCACGCCGTGCAGCGTCATACGCACTGCACGGCGTGACGGCTCATAAGGCCGCGCTGCTCCCCCCCACCCGACCGGAACACCCGACCGCAACACCCGACTGGATGGCTGGCCGTCGCTCAGCCCTGAGGTTCGAGTCACGCGATGTGGAGGCGCTCCTGGACGCGATGGAGCAGAGGAGGGACGCCCTGTATCCCGGGCACGGCCGCAGAGTTGCCCCACGCCACAGCCGGCGTCTGTGGAGGGAAGTGGCAGAAGCCGTCACCGCTGTGGCCCTGACACTACGGGCAGGCACCCAGTGCCACAAGAAGGTGAACGACCTCGTCAGAGCAGGCAGGGTGAGCCTCCCCCATATCCCCCCTCCCCATATCCCCCCTTCCCCATATCCCCCTCCCCATATCCCCCCTCCCCCATCCCCCATATCCCCCCCTCGCCCATATCCCCCATATCCCCCCTCCCCCATATCCCCCCTCCCCCATATCCCCCATATCCCCCCTCCCCCATATCCCCCTCCCCCATATCCCCCCCTCCCCCATATCCCCCCTCCCCATATCCCCCCTCCCCATATCCCCCACATCCCCCCTCCCCCATATCCCCCCTCCCCCATATCGCCCATATTCTCCCTCCCCATATCCCCCCTCCCCCATATCCCCCCTCCCCCATATCCCCCCTCCCCCATATCCCCCATATCCCCCCTCCCCATATCCCCCCCTCCCCCATATCCCCCCTCCCCCATATCCCCCCTCCCCCATATCCCCCCTCCCCCATATCCCCCATATCCCCCTCCCCCATATCCCCCCTTCCCCATATCCCCCCTCCCCCATATACCCCATATCCCCCTTCCCCCGTATCCCCCCTCCCCATATCCCCCCTCCCCCATATCCCCCCTCCCCCATATCCCCCCTCCCCCATATCCCCCCTCCCCCATATCCCCAAGTGAATCCAGCCCTAACCTTAACCTCTGCAATGCACGCGCAACCGATGGCGTGCATTCATATACCTGCCTAACAGTGTTGCCTTTTACCCCTGCCACCCCCCCCCCCAACCCACAGGAGAAGCGCGCACACAACAATAGGGAGCATGTGAGGACTGGAGGAGGCCCCGCTGATGAGAGGCCACTGACCGTACATGAGGAAAGGGCCCTGGAACTGGCTGGTGGACCTGAGGACCAGGAGGTTGCTGATGCAGAGGTCGGGGGCGTAGTAGCTAGTGAGCCACCGACAGCCCATCCCCATATCCCCCCTCCCCTATATCCCCCTCCCCCGTATCACCTGATCACTGCTTGATGTCTAACCATGCATGCTTCATTGTGTATCGCAGGACCAAACGTCCAGGCACCCATCCCCGCAGATGCAGACCGCCCGCAGGATGCCCCTCGGAGACCACAAGAGACGGAGAGACCCGGACCCTCCAGCATGTGACACCCGCAGGATGTCTCTCGGAGACCACAGGAGACGGAGAGACCTGGAGCAACAGGGAGACGACACCCCCGTCACGTGCGGGAGCGACCACCCAGCGATGAGGGGGGCAGCCACAGGCCCCCGTCACATCCGAGCCAGGACACCACTACCCAGGACACCACTACCCAGGACACCACTACCCAGGACACCACTACCCAGGACACCCCTACCCGGGACAGCACTACCCAGGACACCCCAACCCGGGACAGCACTACCCGGGACAGCATTACCCAGGAAGACGAAATACCGGACAGTGAGTCAGAGTGGATGGGTGGAGACGAACCCCCACCCCAAAGTGCCATGGACTCAGAGTGGGACGAAGAGCACGACACAACGCCACTGCTGTCACCAACACCCTCCACCATCGCAGAAACACTCACCACGGTTGGGCACTTTAGTGATGAGGCGTCTGGTACACTCACTGGTGCGCACAACACAGCCGTCCCGGTACAGCAGGTGGAGGTAGGAGCAGCAGAGGAGCCGGGCGGTCGGAGGGCTGCCCAGCCCAAGCAAACATCTGCCGCCCAGATGGATCCCGGGTTCCTGCAGTTACCACACCCACACATAGATCCGATGCAACCACCGACCCGGAGACGAGCGAAGAGGGTGACGGGCGGCTTGCGGCGGCTGCGGTCGCAGGTGGAGGACTCCACCCGCGTCCAGGAGCTGGGAGTGGTGCCGGTCATGCGTGCCACCCAGGCTGACACCGCACGGGTGGCGTCCGCGGTGGAGGCAATGGGTGCGACGGTGTCAGACATGGGGAACGGTTTGCGAGGCCTGGGGCCTTCCATGCAGGCGGCGTCTGTGGCCCAGGAAATGGCTGCCCTCGCACAGGAGGCCATGAGCCAGTGCCAGCGCCAGATGGCAGAGGCGCTCAACGCCATGGCCCAGTCTCAGCAGGCCATGGCCCAGTCTCAGCAGGCCATGGCCCAGTCTCAGCAGGCCATGGCCCAGTCTCTGCAGGCCATCGCTGAGGGCATCGGCGCCAGTGGCGATGTGCGAGCCGGCGTCGCACTGTCACAGACAGGGTTTGCCAACCCCCTGGGCTCCATGGCTGCAAACCTGCAGACCCCTGTCGATACCAGCACGGGCCTCCAGGACTGGCAGCGCCAGATGTCGTGGGGGCGTCGGATGGCCAGTCCGTTCGCATCCCCCACCCATGTAGAGGCCTGGGGGCCATTGGGCACCCCGAGGGAGGAGGAGGTGGTGTGTTCCGTCCCGGCTCCCTCTGTAGGGGAGGTCCCGGTACACCGCGACACCTCGGACTCCCCCCCTTCCGTCCCAGGTGCATCGGGTGGGCAACGGGCAGGACAGTCTGGCAGCTCGCTATCCCAGTCGCCCGGGCCGCAGCCTGGCCCATCTAGGCCAGGACGCCCCAGGAAACGGCCGCCAAAGGGATCCAGTGTCAGAGGGCAGGAATCACAGGAGGCCACCTCCAGTTCTGCTGTACCGTCTGGGGAACCACGTAGACGTAGCCAAAGGGCCCGTAAGGCCAAACAATTAGACACTGAGTAAGTTGGCACGGGTGCAGGGCACAGATGATTTTTTGGGGCTAGGACACGTGCATGAACTCCTTTGGTTATTAAAGTCAATGTTACACCTACCGAAGCTGCCTTTGTGCTCTGTCCAAAGTGTGCGGGGGTGTCATGTACATTGAGCGCAAGTGTGTGTGTGAGGGGTGGTCTTACCTCAGCCCCAGGTGAGTCTGCCCCCTTCCCCCTGGGCCGCCATCAACATCCCCCGGGCAGAGGACGGGACCGTGCGCTGCAGTGTCACAGCCGCATGCAGGGATGGTCCGGGTGGATGGTGGTACTGTGGCCATGGGTCAGACATAGTCCAACGATGTAGAGCCAGGAGCTCATCGCAGGGCGGGTTGTCATCATCCTCCATGGCCTGCGATAGACACGCGTCCACCCGCAACTGTGTGAGCCCGGCCCGTTGTGCCGCAGGTGGATTGGCAATGGGGGGCGGGGGGGGGGGTGGTGTGCATGTGGGTGGGGTTGGGGAGGGGGGTGAGGGTGCTGGGTGGGTGGATGGGTGGGGGGTGTGGGTGGTCGGCTGTTGCCATGGTGTGCGGTCTGTGGCCATACTACCCGATTCCCACGCCCATCTAGTCAGTGAAGCGGGCATCTATCAGTCTGTCCCGTGCCCGCTGGGCCAGCCGGTAACGGTGGACAGCCACCCGCCTGTGTCTACCCCGTCTGCCCTGACCATTGCCCCCATCCCCCTCATCTGGGGAGGACTGCGCCTCTTCCTGCTGCTCCTCCACTCCGCCCTCCTCTGCCTGCGGCACATCGCCCCTCTGCTGGGCTGTGTTGTGCAGGACGCAGCACACCACAATGATGCGGCCGACCCTATTTGAACGATAATGGAGGGCGCCCCCAGAGAGGTCCAGGCACCTGAAATGCATCTTCAGCACGCCAAAGCACCTCTTGATCACTCCCCTTGTCGCTACATGGGCATCATTGTAGCGGTTCTCCGCCTCATTGCGTGGCCTCCGTATAGGCGTCATCAGCCACGATCGCAACGGGTAGCCCCAGTCGCCCAGCAACCAGCCCCTCAGCCGGGGATGGCGTCCCTCGTACATGGCGGGGATGGATGACCGCGACAACACGAATGAGTCGTGTACACTGCCTGGGTGACGGGCGCAGACGTGCAGGATCATCATGCGGTGGTCGCAGACCACCTGTACGTTCATCGAATAGGTCCCCTTCCTATTAGTGAACACGGCCCTGTTATCTGCAGGTGGCCGCACGGCGACGTGCATCCCATCGATCGCGCCCTGGACCATGGGGAACCCGGCCACGGCAGAGAAGCCCACGGCCCGGGCATCTTGGCTGGCCCGGTCCACGGGGAAGCGGGTGTAGCGGTGCGCCATGGCATATAGGGCATCTGTCACTGCCCGGATGCACCGATGCACCGATGTCTGCGATATGCCGGACAGGTCCCCACTCGGTGCCTGGAATGACCCCGTTGCATAAAGTTCAGGGCCACCGTAACCTTGACGGACACGGGGAGAGGGTGTCCCCCCGCCAGTGCCACGCGGTGACAGGCGTGCCAGCAGGTGGCAGATGTGTGCCACGGTTTCCCGGCTCATCCGGAGTCTCCTCCTGCATTCCCGGTCCGTGAGGTCCTGGTATGACTGCCGGGGCCGGTACACACGGGGCGCCCTCGGGTGCCTCCATTGCCGTGGGGCCGCGACGTCCTCCTCCCCCTCCTCGTCCTGTCGGTCAGGTGTCCCTCCAGCCTGGGCGGCTGCCGCCTGCCCCTCTGCGGCAGCCTGCGCCGCCTCTTCTGGCACGCTCCTCCTCCTCCTCCTCCTCCTCATCCAGGGCAACAGAGACATGAGCGGCTGTCACCACGACGGCCAACATCGCTGGATGATCTGAAAACATGACGGCCTGGTGGGGGGGGAGGGGAACGACCCGACATGTCATCATTGCCCATATCCCCTCCTCCCCCCAGCCAGGTGGCATGGGACCGCATGGGTCCAACTGTTGGAGGCTGGCACCTGGCCAGGTGGACCAACTCACTTGCCCTCCCATCCCCCTCCTCGGCACGGACCCCCCCCCCCAACCTCAACCTCAGCACGGACCCCCCCCCCCCAACCCCCAACCTCCACCCCAGCACGAACCCCCCCCCCAACCTCCACCCCAGCATGGACCCCCCCCCAACCTCCACCCCAGCACGGACCCCCCCCCCCCCCAACCTCCACCCCGGCACAGACACCCCCCAACCTCCACCCCCAGCACGGACCCCCCCCCCAACCCCCAACCTCCACCCCAGCACGGACCCCCCCCCAACCTCCACCCCGGCACGGACCCCCCCAACCTCCACCCCAGCACAGACCCCCCCCAACCTCCACCCCGGCACGGACCCCCCCCAACCTCCACCCCAGCACGGACCCCCCCCCCAACCTCCACCCCAGCACGGACCCCCCCCAACCTCCTCACCAGCACGGACCGCCCCCCAACCTCCACCCCGGCACGACCCAACCCAGCATGGACCCCCGCCAACCCCCAACCCTCCACCCCAGCACGGACCCCCCCCCCAACCTCCACCCCGGCACGGACCCCCCCCAACCTCCACCCCAGCATGGACCCCCCCCAACCTCCACCCCAGCACAGACCCCCACCCAACCTCCTCCCCGGCATGGACCCCCCCCAACCCCCAACCTCCACCCCAGCACGGACCCCCCCCCCAACCTCCACCCTGGCACGGACCCCCCCCAACCTCCACCCCAGCACGGACCCCCCCCAACCTCCACCCCGGCACGGACCCCCCCCAACCTAGACCCCAGCACGGACCCCCCCCCAACCTCCACCCCAGCACGGACCCCCCCCAACCTCCACCCCGGCACGGACCCCCCCCAACCTAGACCCCAGCACGGACCCCCCCCAACCTCCACCCCGGCACGGACCCCCCCCCAACCTCCACCCCAGCACGGACCCCCCCCCCCCAACCTCCACCCCAGCACGGACCCCCCCAACCTCCACCCCAGCACGTACCCCCCCAACTTCCACCCCGGCACGGACCCCCCCCCCCATCCCCTCCCCGGCACGGACCCCCCTCCCGGCACTCCCACGGAGCCCAGCCTACTCTTACCACCCCCCCCCCCCCCCCGCCGCACACACACACACACAAGCCGAGACACACCTCTCCTCACGCAATCAGACTGCGGCCACGCCATTTCCTGCCCAGAGCCAACCCCCCAGGCCGTCACTCACCTCCACGCTGGTCGGCGTGAGCCTGGAGCACCGGGTCACGCCGATGAAAAGGAGGTTTGATTCACGTCGACGTGAACGGTCATCACGTCAACGGGACTTCGGCCCATCCGGGAGGGAGAATATCGGCAGGCCGAAAATCGGCTGCCTTGCGCAGACCCGTGACATTCTCCGCGGCAGCGGCGCCATTAACGCCCCGCCGACTTTTCTCCCTTCGGAGACTTCGGCGGGGGCGGGATTCATGGCGGCCAACGGCCATTCTCCGACCCTCTGGGGGGTCGGAGAATGACGCCCCTAGTTCTAGACTCCCAAATGTGTGGAAATGATTTCTCCCAACATGCCCATTCTGTTCCCTTTAACATCTTGAAATATGGGTACAATGTAATGGCCTCGTCCCCCGACGAGGGACGCGACAAGACCGGTAAATCTCATGAGAGGCCTCTCGCGAGATTTACAAAGCTCGATACACCTCGCGTGATTTCGCGAGGCATCACGATCTGGATCCCGCCCTCAGTGAGTGGGATCCAGATTTGCACATTAGTGCGCAGTTAAGCTCACTTAAGTATGTTCACGCTGGAGTTGCCGAAGGCACGGGATCTAATGGAATCACCTTGGAGACCCCAAGAGGGTGCCGTTTAGCACTGGTTTCCACAAGCATGGACCAGGCGAACCGGCACTGTGGGGGGGGGGGGACTCCCAGACTGTCACCCTGGCTGTGCCACCTGGGAATCCTGGCAGTGCAACCCAGGTGTCACCATGGAAGTGCCAGGGTGCCAGGCTGGCAGTGCCAAGGTGGCATCTAGGCCATGCCAGGAATCCGGTCCGGGAACCTGGCAGCAAAGTTGAAACCAATGGAATAAAAGGCGAAGTGGTGACATGGATATGAATTTGATTAAGAGAGAGGAACAGTAGTGTTTTTTTTGGACTGATAGAAGGTATGCAAGTAGTGTTTCCCAGGGGCTGGTACTAGGATCACTGCTGTTATTGATATAAATCAATGAGCTCAACTTGAGTGTGCAGAACACACTTTCAAAATTTGCAAATTTTGAACTCTGAGAAGGCGAGTGATAAACTTCAAGAGGACATCAAGAGTCTGGTGGAATTGGGAGACAAATGTGGCGGATGAAATTTAATGCAATGATTTGTGAGTTGATGCATTTTTTGTCAGAAGAATGAGGACGGTGATCTAAAATACAGGCTACAATTCTAAAGGATTTGCAGAAACAAAGAGACTGGGGCATAAATGTGCACAAATCAATGAAAGTGGCAGGGCAGGTTGAAAAGGCGGTGAAAAAGGCATATGGAATACTGGACTTTATAAATAGAAGCACACAAGCAAAGAAGTGATAATCTATGTTTATAAAACCCTGGTTTGGCCTCAACTGGAGATTTGGCTCCACTTCAGTTCAGCATGCTTTCGGAAGGATAAAAAGGCTTCAGAGAGTGTGCAGGAATGATTCATACGAATGATTCCATGGATGATGAAATTCAGTCCTGTTGATAGATTTTAGAATTTGGGGTTGTTGCTCTTGGAGAGAGAAGGTTAAGAGATTTGTGAGAAGTGTTCAAAATCATGAGGAGTCCAGATAGAGTAGATCGGGAGAAACTGTTCCCTTTGCTGGAAGGATTGAGAACCAAAGGACACTAATTTAAGGTGATTTGCCAAAGAACGAACAGCGAGATGAGGAAATATATTTTTACATAGCGAGTTGCTAGGATCTGGAATGCACTACATGAGAGTATGATGGTGGTCGATTTAATCATGGTGTTCAGGAAGGAATTTGATAAGGGGCTGAAGATAAAAGATTTGCAGGACTATGGGGAAATGATGGGGGAAGGGGACTAGCTGAGATGCATTTTTAGAGAGCTGGAAAGGTCAAGACAGGCTGAGTAGTCACTGGTACTGTAACCAGCAATGACTCTATGAAAAAGGTTCAATGTGATTGTGACCGTTACAGACATTGGCAGTGTGGCGATGACAGTGGTACTGCTGTTGTCTGCCTTTCAGAGTGCATATCCATAATCTGTACACATCATCACACAGGATATGATGTCAATGTAACACTGAGCTGGGACATGTTGACTTCCAAGACATTTCTTTTGTTTCTATGTCTCTGCACAGCAAAGGTCACCACATGCAGCATGGTTTTCACACATCAAAAACAAAAACAGAGACACTGCAGGTCTTTGAAGTTGGGAACCTCAAAGAAACAAGAAACATCAGAAAAACTGAGAGCACAAGGGAAGCAGAGGTTGCCAACTGTTATGGACAGGAGGGGGATTAATATAAACAGCTCTGATTTCTCCTCACACTATCCATCCATAAACAAGAACGTGTTTTGATTTTCCGTTTATAAGCGATAGCGTATTTTCCCCAACCCTTAAATTGATTGTTGCAGGGTGATCCATCTTTCAAGAAACAAGACTTCCACGAAGGGAAAAGGCAAGGGAGGGTTGAATTAAGCTTGAATGTATGAGTATCACACTTCCAGTAGTTCACAGTTTTGGATGAGGGTCAGGCAACTGTCGCTGAACAGAGTTCCTTCTGTTGCTACCTGATCAATGGTAAGATGAAGACAGTGCAGGCTGTTGCCTGGAGTTACTGCTTCCTTCAGATGTCAAACAGCAACTGCGTGAGTTCAGGGCAATATTACAAGATCTAGCAACTTGGGGGAGATCATGTGACAAGCCTCTCATCACCTCTCCTAGATTTTGCACAGAGGGTGTGGTCTCCCAGTGATGGAATCTTGAGATGTTTGACAAGAGTCGGGCTTCCTTTTGATCTTGGAGACAAAGGGTCTTTCTGCCCCGAATTCTTCTTCATACATGTAAAGAGGTTTTGTGCATTTTCAGGAAGGGGCATTAGTGCCTTTTTTAGAGATATTGGGTGGGATTTTCTGCTCCTCCCACGGTGTGTTTTGCAGTGAAGGCAGCCCGCCATTGGCTGGCTGCAGGATCTTCCAGTCGCGCCGTCAATGGGGTTTCCCATTGTTTGCACCCTCTGCTGCCAGGAACACGCAGTGGGGGCTCACCGTCAGAAGGACCGAACGATCCTCCCCTTCAGGAACAGCCAATAAATCCCATCCAATGAGTTTCTGATGATTAGCCTGCGGGTTAGAAATTCCTCTGGTATAAGTCATGGTTAGTTAGAGTAAATGTTGTCCATTTCAAAAAGAAAAAATGATAATTGTTACAGAGGAGTCTAATTGATTTCGATGTACATTTATTTTCTTTCTTGTCTCAACCGGGATGCAACAAAGCTACGAGACGTGAAGAGCTACCTGGAGACAGTACTCCATTGGGAACAGTGAGTAATTGTATAAAGGGATCACCGGATCAGTGGAAAATGGATTTGAATCGGGCCAGTGTAGGTTGATTCAAAGGCAGGCTTTACAAAAGCTGAAAGAAGCCATCGGAGCTATTACAACTACTGGGGGTGTGGTGATGCCTTCGTACCAAAACACTACTTCATGGGTGAGGTCAAAAAATGCATGCAGAGGGGAGCAGCAGTGCCATAGCCTCGCAGCGCCAGGCTGTTCAAAAACAGGACTTGACGGCAAAAAGCAATGTGGGCAGCAATACATTGAAAATTTTCTGTGAAAAAAGGCAGGAAAGCTTCTTTGTACTTCGGAAATCACAGAAAATCCTGTCAACATCAGCACAATGTCAGTAAACTTCTTGTTTACGAATTGGAAAGCAGTGGCTATTCTTCTTTCCGAATTCAAACTGTTCAAACACAGAATAGAGCTGCGGTTCTTTGCGTTGGCTGTATCAGAAACAGATAAAAAAGCAGTTCAAAATAAAAATAACTATTCATAAAATTTACAGTGCAGAAGGAGGCCATTTGGCCCATCGAGTCTACACCGGCCCCTGAAAGAACACCCTTCCTCCACCCTATCCCCATAACCCAGCAGCCCCACATAACCTTTTTGGACACTACTGGGCAATTTAGCATGATCAATCCACCTAACCTGCACATCTTTGGACTGTGGGAGGAGACAGGAGCACCCGGAGGAAACCCACGGTGACACCGGGTGAAAGTGCAAACTCCACACAGAGAGTGACCCAAGCCGGGAATCGAACCTGGGTCCCTGGTGCTGTGAAGTAACAATGCTAACCACTGTGCTACCATGCCACCCATTAGAAATGAATATTAAATACTTCAGGTTTATCAGAAGATAATTAGAAAGACCCTGAGAAAATATGGACCACACAAAAAGACCAATTATGTGTGAAAATCAATTTCAAATTACATCAGTTTGAATTTATGTGATGTAGGAGGCAACTGAAAGAGTCAACCGATTAATTTGTCAGTCATTATGGGGACAAAAGAAGGTACTGAGACTTTTCCAAAACTGAATTATATGAAAGAATTACAGAGCTGGTAAGAGCATCGACACCCAAAGAAGCTATTCAAAAGCTGGGTGGAAGATGTTGTCTTCTTCATTCAATAAGAAGCTATCCGGCATATCAGGAGTACTGTAAGACATGTGGCATCAAAGGGAATTGGGCAAACTAATCTAGGAAACACAATTCAGAAGGTGGTCACAGCAAGCCACATCCAAGTTGAAAACATGTGCAACACACTGGCAGCAACAGAGAGTGTGCCAGACATAGAAGTAAGTGCGTACACAAAGTTGCAAACAAAGCCGACACAATGGAAAGCGTTGATGACCAAATTCTTACAAAGAAGAGTGAGCAAACGTTCCAGATTCTAATCACAACTAGGCTCTTAGGTGCAATCGCACCACTGGAAGTATTTGTAACCATTAATAATGTGTGCCTTCGGAAGATTGGAAAACACACATTGAAGGCCAAAGTTAATTCCCAAGTGAGGATGCAATTTCATCAATAGACCCTCTGAGAAAATGCAGCTCTAATATCCAAGACAAATCCACGGTCAAACCGGACAAAATAGAGCAGGACAGGATTGACACCTTGAGCAGGTTGCCGAATCCAATCAAGGAATGCAGACATTTCATTAGATCTGAAAGTCAATTCATGAGACACAGAAGTCAAAGATGTTACAAGTCGATTGGATGAGTTCTGTACAACACAGGTCTCAGCAATTGCAAGAAGAGACATCCAAAGACCCAGTATTCCAAGAAGTATGGAAAACCATAATTGAAGGTGTGCCTGATGCAATGCAGGGGACGGGATACTCTCAGGCCGAGCCGGTTCGGAGAATCGGCAATGGCGACGGTTTTTCGCTCGACGCGGTCCGATGCCGTTTTGCAATTCTCACAACCAGTGAAAACAGTGTGATCGTGATCGGTGCCGCACTGCCCGGAGAATCGCCCGAGGGGGTCCGTTCATCGATTCTCCTGGCTCCCGGGGATTCTGCGGCCGAAGTCCCGATGGCGTGACCCCAGGTCACGTCGGCACCGTTCTAACCTGCTAATAAAATTAGCCGCACCCATGGCAGCCCCTCGTGAGGGCAGTGCCATCCAATGTTGGCGCTAGCAGGAGGGACGGGCAATAGTGGTTGGAGCATGGAGGGTGTGGGCACGGGTCTGTGTGAATGTGGCTGTGGCCCAATCAGCCGACCGGGGCTGACAGGGAGCCCCTGGCACCTGGCTGTAGAGGGGGCCATGCGCTATCGTTAAACATGTTGTATACCCCCCCTGCAGATCATAATGTTTGGGAACCAGCCACCGATGTTGGCCAACGTGGCAGGAGCCGCTGCCCTGCATGCAGCCCTGTGGCAGCGTCGGCGCAGGCGGCTCAGGGAGGCTGCGGCAACAGCAGCCGCAGCAAAGGGGCGGGCTGCAAAGGGCCAGGTGGCACCCGCTCAGACTGCAGGGCCGCCCGCCCAACTGGTGCAGGAGGAGGAGGACAACGACAGGATGATACTGATGTGCATGAGGAGCAGGAGGAGGAGGAGGTGATGTTGATGCCAAGGCAATGGAGGCGTCCGATGAGGCCTCGTGTTTACCGGCGCCGCATGTCGTTCGAGGACCTGCCGGGCAGAGCATGCAGGAGAGACTCCGGATGAGCCCACATCTGCCACCTGATGGCACACCTGGCACCGCGTGGCACTGGGGGAGGACATGCTCTCCAGGTGGCCGTCAAGGTGGCCCTGAACCTTTATGCAACGGGGTCGTTCCAGTTGCCGAGTGGGGAGCTGTCCAGCATCTCCCAGCTGTCGCCGCACCGGTGCATCCGTGCAGTGACTGATGCCCTGTATGACATCGCAAATCCGTGCATCCAGTTCCCTGTGGACCGCGCCCACCAGGATGCCCGGGATACCCTTGGTAAAGGGGGCAATCAGTGGTGTGCATGTCGCCATGCGGCCACCAGCGGAGAACAGCGATGTGTTCATGAACAGGAAGAGGACGCACTCCATGAACATTCATGTGGTCTGCGACCACCAGATGAAGATCCTGCACATCTGCGCCTGTGCTGGCCCCATTTGCAGGCCTGAATCGCTCCTCAGAGCAGCCCGTTCACGCCGTCGTAAAACGCAATGGCGTTTAGGACAGCATCAACACTCTGCCACGGGATGAGAGAATCTCACCCAGGAAATCCAGGGAACTTTACGATAATTATGCGCCTACCTAGATGAATTAGGAAGATTCAGAGGCATATTACTCAAGGGTAGACAGGTTCACATACCTGAGTCACTCAGACCAGGCATTTTGGTGTACCTACATCAGGCTCCAAGGACATTGAACATATGAGATGTCTTGCAAGAGAAACCTTATACTGGTCACGGATCAGCAGTGATGTAGAGAGACTACGAGAATGTGCGAGATATATCAGGCACATTGGTGTCGCCTGCACAAGGAGCGATTGATACTTCACAAACCTCATCGTACCTGTGGGTCTGAATTGACATAGGTCTATTTATTGTTTGTTCTGATGGTTATCCACTGGTGATAGGCTATTTTTACCAGTTACCGATAAATAGACAACTACATGATAAGTTGAGTGCAGCCATTGCTGGTACACTGAGTACCATTTTCAGTTTGTTTGGGGCACCATAAGAAATTCTCTCAGACATCGGTCCTCGGCACATGGGCAAGCCATTTCAAAACATGTGTGCAAAATGGGGCGTTGATCACATTACTTCAATACTGCATTATCCTCAATAAAATAGCTTGGCATAACACATGGTCAGGAAATGAAGCAAGACTTCCATGTTGCAAAGGTAGACCCATTGGCAAAACCATTGAGTGCAACATTACCTTCACCAGCTGGATTTGTATTGTGGAGACAAGTTCAAATGATTTTCCCAAGATATCACTTATCCAATAGCTCATGTGAGACAAGCAGCTGGAAAAACAGGAGGGGGTACATATATGACCGACATACTGGTAAAGAATTGCCAGGTTGGATCATATGGCAAAAAACGTTCATATCCCACATCGGACAGAGAGGACTTGGCTTCTAGCTGAAATAGCTGAGCTAGGGCGAGAGCTGAGATAATTTGAAGTAATGCCACTAAATGGAGCCGCATTATGCAGAAATTGGTATCAACTAAGGGAAATGTCAATGATGCAACACCCAGCAATCTTGCCTCAAATATAATACATTCAAAGGTGAGATTAGGGCAGCACGGTAGCCCAAGTGGATAGCACTGTAGCTTCACAGTGCCAGGGTCCCAGGTTCGATTGCCCGCTGTGTCACTGTCTGTGCGGAGTCTGCACGTTCTCCCCGTGTCTGCGTGGGTTTCCTCTGGGTGGGCTCCGGTTTCCTCCCACAGTCCAAAGACATGCAGGTTAGGTGGATTGGCCATGATAAATTGCCCTTAGTGTCCAAAAAAAGGTTGGGCGGGGTTATTGGGTTACGGGGATAGGGTGGAAGTGAGGGCTTAAGTGGGCCGGTACAGACTCGATGGGCCGAATGGCCCCCTTCTGCATTGTATGTTCTATGTTCTATGTGAATACAGCAGAGTGCAAGATAACGGTAATGCAGCCAGTGTGACATTGTTATGCAAGACAGCAACACGCTTACCAATCAAGACCACAAAGTTATAAATTCACAATGCCTGAAAGCTTTGTGGCAATGTAAGTAGTATTGTGGCATCCTTGTTACTATTTGTGATAAAAGAGGGGTGCTATATTATGCCTTCAAGTGGGTATGTCAGTGATCTGTGTCTGAAGTCAGCCATGCCATTAGTATTCCACTTCCAGATTTCCTTCCCAATTGGAGTGGGTGAACAGGAAAAGCACTTGAACCCTACTGTTAAAACTTCAATATTTCATTCACCTGAGAAAGAAGCAGTGCTCCGATTGCTAGCGATTCGAAACAAACCTGTTGTAAGACTTCTTACTGTGCTCATCCCAGTCTAACGCCGGCATCTCCACTTCAATATTTAAAGGGCCACTGGAAAGGGTCACAATTAATCCATTCTGCAATTGTCGGGCCAGAGAAAGAAACATTGCTAATGGAAACTCAACATAGAAAGGCGGCCTCCGGACCCTCTCTGAATGACCAGTTCGGTGACCATTGCCTCTGTGTCACAGGATATAGCCGTTGGAGATAGAGAGATGGGGTTTCCCTGATACCTGATGACAGAAATTAAATTTCACATCCACATGACATGGACCATCATTCTTGTTGACCTGATGTCAGCAGTAACTGAAAAAATGATTAGCTGCGTGATGATGGTTTTGATCCCTTTCCCCTTGTCAGTTCTAATTTATGTCTTTCATCTCCCGCAGTCTTTCACACGTTGTACAGGAGCTGGTGCAGGAGGAGGCTGAGGTGTGTTCAGTGGAGGTCAAGCATTCTCAGAAAGCAACTTCACACAATTCATGCGCACCCTCTGCTAACTTAATACACACGATGATGGACCCACCAATACAGCTGGTGGGGTTATAATATGGTGAAAGATACATCACAAGTGAGCAGAAACAGATGTTGGAGACAGGGACAGCAGTGGAGAGCCATCGTTGGAGAACACATTGTAAAAAATTTAGGAGGCGATTTTCAGCCCACCTTAGGGGCGTCATTCTCCGACCCCCCGCCGGGTCGAAGAATGGCCGTTGGCCGCCGTGAATCCCGCCCCCGCCGAAGTCTCCGAAGGGAGAAAAGTCGGCGGGGCGTTAATGGCGCCGCTGCCGCGGAGAATGTCACGGGTCTGCGCAAGGCAGCCGATTTTCGGCCTGCCGATATTCTCCCTTCCGGATGGGCCGAAGTCCCGTCGACGTGATGACCGTTCACGTCGACGTGAATCAAACCTCCTTTTCAGCGGCGTGACCCGGTGCTCCAGGCTCACGCCGACCAGCGAGGAGGTGAGTGACGGCCTGGGGGGTTGGCTCTGGGCAGGAAATGGCGTGGCCGCAGACTGATTGCGTGAGGAGAGGTGTGTCTCGGCTTGTGTGTGCGTGTGTGCGGCGGGGGGGGGGGTGGTTAGTGTAGGCTGGGCTCCGGGGGAGTGCCGGGAGGGGGTCCGTGCTGGGGTGGAGGTTGGGGGGGGGTCCGTGCTGGGGTGGAGGTTGGGGGTTGGGGAGGGGGTCCGTGCTGGGGTGGAGGTTGGGGGGGGTGTCCGTGCTGGGGTGGAGGTTGGGGGTTGGGGGGGGTCCGTGCTGGGGTGGAGGTTGGGGAGGGGGTCCGTGCTGGGGTGGAAGTTGGGGAGGGGGTCCGTGCTGGGGTGGAGGTTGGGGGTTGGGGAGTGGGTCCGTGCCGGGGTGGAGGTTGGGGGGGGGGTCCGTGCCGGGGTGGAGGTTGGGGGTTGGGGGGGGGTCCGTGCTGGGGTGGAGGTTGGGGAGTGGGTCCGTGCTGGGGTGGAGGTTGGGGGTTGGGGAGGGGGTCCGTGCCGGGGTGGAGGTTGGGGGGGGGGGTCCGTGCTGGGGTGGAGGTTGGGGAGGGGGTCCGTGCTGGGGTGGAGGTTGGGGGGGGTCCATGCCGGGGTGGAGGTTGGGGGTTGGGGGGGGGGTCCGTGCTGGGGTGGAGGTTGGGGTTTGGAGAGGGGGTCCGTGCCGGGGTGGAGGTTGGGGGGGGGGGTCCGTGCTGGGGTGGAGGTTGGGGGTTGGGGGGGGTCCGTGCTGGGGTGGAGGTTGGGGAGGGGGTCCGTGCTGGGGTGGAGGTTGGGGGTTGGGGAGGGGGTCCGTGCCGGGGTGGAGGTTGGGGGGGGTTCCGTGCTGGGGTGGAGGTTGGGGGTTGGGGGGGGTCCGTGCTGGGGTGGAGGTTGGGGAGGGGGTCCGTGCTGGGGTGGAGGTTGGGGGTTGGGGGGGTCCGTGCTGGGGTGGAGGTTGGGGAGGGGGTCCGTGCTGGGGTGGAGGTTGGGGAGGGGGTCCGTGCTGGGGTGGAGGTTGGGGGTTGGGGAGGGGGTCCGTGCCGGGGTGGAGGTTGGGGGGGTGTCCGTGCTGGGGTGGAGGTTGGGGAGGGGGTCCGTGCTGGGGTGGAGGTTGGGGGGGGACCGTGCCGGGGTGGAGGTTGGGGGTTGGGGGGGGGGTCCGTGCTGGGGTGGAGGTTGTGGGTTGGGGAGGGGGTCCGTGCCGGGGTGGAGGTTGGGGGGGGGTCCGTGCTGGGGTGGAGGTTGGGGGTTGGGGAGGGGGTCCGTGCTGGGGTGGAGGTTGGGGAGGGGATCCTTGCTGGGGTGGAGGTTGGGGGTTGGGGAGGGGGTCCGTGCCGGGGTGGAGGTTGGGGGGGGGGTCCGTGCCGGGGTGGAGGTTGGGGGTTGGGGGGGGGGTCCGTGCTGGGGTGGAGGTTGGGGAGGGGGTCCGTGCCGGGGTGGGTGATGGGAGGGCAAATGAGTTGGTCCACCTGGCCAGGTGCCAGCCTCCAACAGTTGGACCCATGCGGTCCATGCCACCTGGCTGGGGGGAGGAGGGGATATGGGCAATGATGACATGTCGTCGTTCCCCTCCCCCCCACCAGGCCGTCATGTTTTCAGACCATCCAGCGATGTTGGCCGCCGTGGTGGCAGCCGCTCATGTCTATGTTGCCCTGGATGAGGAGGAGGAGGAGGAGGAGGAGAGTGCCAGAGAGGCGGCGCAGGCTGCTGCAGAGGGGCAGGCGGCAGCCGCCCAGGCTGGAGGGACACCTGACCGACAGGACGAGGAGGGGGAGGAGGACGTCGCGGCCCCACGGCAACGGAGGCACCCGAGGGCGCCCCGTGTGTACCGGCCCCGGCAGTCATACCAGGACCTCACGGACCGGGAATGCAGGAGGAGACTCCGGATGAGCCGGGAAACCGTGGCACACATCTGCCACCTGCTGGCACACCTGTCACCGCGTGGCACTGGCGGGGGACACCCTCTCCCCGTGTCCATCAAGGTTACGGTGGCCCTGAACTTTTATGCAACGGGGTCATTCCAGGCACCGAGTGGGGACCTGTCCGGCATATCGCAGACATCGGTGCATCGGTGCATCCGGGCAGTGACAGATGCCCTTTATGCCATGGCGCACTGCTACATCCGCTTCCCCGTGGACCGGGCCAGCCAAGATGCCCGGGCCGTGGGCTTCTCTGCCGTTGCCGGGTTCCCCATGGTCCAGGGCGCGATCGATGGGATGCACGTCGCCGTGCGGCCACCTGCAGAGAACAGGGCCGTGTTCACTAATAGGAAGGGGACCTATTCGATGAACGTACAGGTGGTCTGCGACCACCGCATGATGATCCTGCACGTCTGCGCCCGTCACCCAGGTAGTGTACACGACTCATTCGTGTTGTCGCGGTCATCCATCCCCGGCATGTACGAGGGACGCCATCCCCGGCTGAGGGGCTGGTTGCTGGGCGACAGGGGCTACCCATTGCGATCGTGGCTGATGACGCCTATACGGAGGCCACGCAATGAGGCGGAGAACCGCTACAATGATGCCCATGTAGCGACAAGGGGAGTGATCGAGAGGTGCTTTGGCGTGCTGAAGATGCGTTTCAGGTGCCTGGACCTCTCTGGGGGCGCCCTCCAGTATCGGTCAGATAGGGTCGGCCGCATCATTGTGGTGTGCTGCGTCCTGCACAACACAGCCCAGCAGAGGGGCGATGTGCCGCAGGCAGAGGAGGGCGGAGTGGAGGAGCAGCAGGAAGAGGCGCAGTCCTCCCCAGATGAGGGGGATGGGGGCAATGGTCAGGGCAGACGGGGTAGACACAGGTGGGTGGCTGTCCACCGTTACCGGCTGGCCAGCTGGCACGGGACAGACTGATAGACGCCCGCTTCACTGACTAGATGGGCGTGGGAATCGGGTAGTATGGCCACAGACCGCACACCATGACAACAGCCGACCACCCACACCCCCCACCCATCCACCCATCCAGCACCCTCACCCCCCTCCCCAACCCCACACACCCCACCCGCATGCACACCACCCCCCCCCCCAATTGCCGATCCACCGGCGGCACAACGGGCCGGGCTCACACAGTTGCGGGTGGACGCGTGTCTATCGCAGGCCATGGAGGATGATGACAACCCGCCCTGCGGTGAGCTCCTGGCTCTACATCGTTGGACTATGTCTGACCCATGGCCACAGTACCACCATCCACCCGGACCATCCCTGCATGCGGCTGTGACACTGCAGCGCACGGTCCCGTCCTCTGCCCGGGGGATGTTGATGGCGGCCCAGGGGGAAGGGGACAGACTCACCTGGGGCTGAAGTATGACCACCCCTCACACACACACTTGCGCTCAACGTACATGACACGCCCGCACACTTTGGACAGAGCACAAATGCAGCTTCGGTAGGTGTAACATTGACTTTAATAACCAAAGGAGTTCATGCACGTGCCCTAGCCCCTAAAACTCATCTGTGCCCTGCACCCGTGCCAACTTACTCAGTGTCTAATTGTTTGGCCTTACGGGCCCTTTGACTACGTCTACGTGGTTCCCCAGACGGTACAGCAGAACTGGAGGTGGACTCCTGTGATTCCTGCCCTCTGACACTGGATCCCTTTGGCGGCCGTTTCCTGGGGCGTCCTGGCCTAGATGGGCCAGGCTGCGGCCCGGGCGACTGGGATGGCGAGCTGCCAGCCTGTCCTGCCCGTTGCCCACCCGATGCACCTGGGACGGAAGGGGGGGAGTCCGAGGTGTCGCGGTGTACCGGGACCTCCCCTACAGAGGGAGCCGGGACGGACCACACCACCTCCTCCTCCCTCGGGGTGCCCGATGGCCCCCAGGCCTCTACATGGGTGGGGGATGCGAACGGACTGGCCATCCGACGCCCCCACGACATCTGGCGCTGCCAGTCCTGGAGGCCCGTGCTGGTATCGACAGGGGTCTGCAGGTTTGCAGCCATGGAGCCCAGGGGGTTGGCAAACCCTGTCTGTGACAGTGCGACGCTGGCTCGCACATGGCCACTGGCGCCGATGCCCTCAGCGATGGCCTGCAGAGACTGGGCCATGGCCTGCTGAGACTGGGCCATGGCCTGCAGAGACTGGGCCATGGCCTGCTGAGACTGAGCTATGGCGTTGAGCGCCTCTGCCATCTGGCGCTGGCACTGGCTCATGGCCTCCTGTGAGAGGGCAGCCATTTCCTGGGCCACAGACGCCGCCTGCACGGAAAGTCCCAGGCCTCGCAAACCGTTCCCCATGTCTGACACCGTCGCACCCATTGCCTCCACCGCGGACGCCACCCGTGCGGTGTCGGCCTGGGTGGCACGCATGACCGGCACCACTCCCAGCTCCTGGACGCGGGTGGACTCCTCCACCTGCGACCGCAGCCGCCGCAAGCCGCCCGTCACCCTCTTCGCTTGTCTCCGGGTCGGTGGTTGCATCGGATCTATGTGTGGGTGTGGTAACTCCAGGAACCCGGGATCCATCTGGGCGGCAGATGTTCGCTTGGGCTGGGCTGCCCTCCGACCGCCCGGCCCCTCTGCTGCTCCTACCTCCACCTGCTGTACCGGGACGGCTGTGTTATGCGCACCAGTGAGTGTACCAGACGCCTCATCACTAAAGTGCCCAACCGAGGTGAGTGTTTCTGCGATGGTGGAGGGTGTTGGTGACAGCAGTGGCGTTGTGTCATGCTCTTCGTCCCACTCTGAGTCCATGGCACTTTGGGGTGGGGGTTCGTCTCCACCCATCCACTCTGAGTCACCGTCCGGTATTTCGTCTTCCTGGGTAGTGCTGTCCCGGGTACTGCTGTCCCGGGTAGTGGTGTCCCGGGTAGTGGTGTCCCGGGTACTGCTGTCCCGGGTAGTGGTGTCCCGGGTAGTGGTGTCCTGGGTAGTGGTGTCCTGGGTAGTGGTGTCCTGGGTAGTGGTGTCCTGGGTAGTGGTGTCTTGGCTCGGATGTGACGGGGGCCTGTGGCTGCCCCCCTCATCGCTGGGTGGTCGCTCCCGCACGTGACGGGGGTGTCGTCTCCCTGTTGCTCCAGGTCACTCCGTCTCCCGTGGTGTGCGAGGGGCATCCTGCGGGCGTCGCATGCTGGAGGGTGCGGGTCTCTCCGTCTCCCGTGGTCTCCAAGGGGCATCCTGCGGGCGTCGCATGCCGGAGGGTCCGGGTCTCTCCGTCTCCCGTGGCCTCCGAGGGGCATCCTGCGGACGTCGCATGCCGGAGGGTCCGGGTCTCTCCGTCTCCCGTGGCCTCCGAGGGGCATCCTGCGGGCGTCGCATGCCGGAGGGTCCGGGTCTCTCCGTCTCCCATGGCCTCCGAGGGGCATCCTGCGGGCGGTCTGCATCTGCGGGGATGGGTGCCTGGACGTTTGGTCCTGCGATACACAATGAAGCATGCATGGTTAGACATCAGGCAGTGATCAGGTGATACGGGGGAGGGGGATATAGGGGAGGGGGGGATATGGGGGAGGGGGGATATAGGGGAGGGGGGATATGGGGGAGGGGGTATATGGGGGAGGGGGGATATGGGGAGGGGGATATGGGGGAGGGGGGATATGGGGAGGGGGGATATGGGGGAGGGGGGATATGGGGGAGGGGGGGATATGGGGAGGGGGATATGGGGCGGGGGGATATGGGGGAGGGGGGGATATGGGGGAGGGGGGATATGGGGGAGGGGGGATATGGGGAGGCTCACCCTGCCTGCTCTGACGAGGTTGTTCACCTTCTTGTGGCACTGGGTGCCTGTCCGTGGTGTCAGGGCCACAGCGGTGACGGCCTCTGCCACTTCCCTCCACAGACGCCGGCTGTGGCGTGGGGCAACTCTGCGGCCGTGCCCGGGATACAGGGCATCCCTCCTCTGCTCCACCGCGTCCAGGAGCGCCTCCACATCGCGTGACTCGAACCTCGGGGCTGAGCGGCGGTCAGCCATCCAGTCGGGTGTTGCGGTCGGGTGTTCCGGTCGGGTGGGGGGGAGCAGCGCGGCCTTATGAGCCGTCACGCCGTGCGGCGCGTATGACGCTGCACGGCGTGAACCACTGCGCAAGCGCGGATCCCGTTACGTCGCTGCTAGCCCATTTCGGGCCGGAGACTATCGACCCATTTTTCCGACGTGACGCAAGTCGGATTTCCGCCGTTTTTTGCGCTGATCGGCGGACTTTCCGCCGATAACGGAGAATTTCGCCCATTAACTTTCAGGTGTTCACCAGTGTATGCTGACTCTGAGCAATAGTCTGCACAGTTTCAATAAGATGGAGGAAAGCCTCACCTTGGCCAAAGAGCGTCTCACTGAAGTGCTGCAATGTGCCCTCCAACTCTTGGCTACCAGGGAAGTGTGGGTGGGACATGAGCAGAAAAGTCGAGAAAGAGCACATGCTCAAGTTGCTTCCATTCCTATCTTTTTGCCACCCCCTCCATCAGTGACCCATATACCGCCTCCCGTCCTGATGGCTGAGAATGTCCCTGCACAGTTACAGTTGTGACAGTCTTCAATGGGTCCCCATGGGCTTCTAAACACAGAGTATACAGCCATGAGCATCTCAGGTGTCAGAGGAGGTATCTGAGCTGCCTCTCTCCAGCTCTGCTAAAACCGCAGGGGTAGTACCACATAGAAATAGCCAGAAAATTAAGAGAAATAATTTGTCATTGGCACTCGCCTTGAATTGATTGACAGTGATGTTTGTGTTCTACTCGTACATGAAAATTGTTGCCACTCTCTGATTTAAGGTGATACGATCTTACAAATAAATGATGAGAATTGATGTTTAAAGGTTTGTTAAATTCGCACTATTTTTGCACCATGAAGCTTATTATAAGTCTCCATTGTCCATTCATCTGCATTGTTGCCTTTTGGCTGGCCAGTAGGCCTTCAGCCTTGAGGAAAATGACAGAGTGGATGACAAGCAATGAATATCAATGGGGCAGATGGTGGCATAGTGGTGATGTGACCGGGCTAGTAATACAGAGACCCAGCTGATGCTCTGGCAGCATGGGTTGAACCCTAGCACGGCATCATCAAAATCCATCTGGTCCACGAATCTCCTTTCGGGCAGGAAATCTGCCGTCAGTTCACAGGCAATTAGGTATGGGCAACAAATGCTGGCCTTGTCGCATCCTATGAAAGAATAGAGAAAAACAAAAAATGAGGTGAAAGGATTATAACTGTGGAAATGTTTTGTGTTGGGGGAGGCATATCTGCATTTGTTAGCTGAGTCCTGCCTGTATGAGTTAGTGAGGGGTTTCTCTGACAGATAGGTGAGCAGTTTTAGGAGACCTGGTCACATCAAGTTCCTCCTCCTCCTCTTGCTGCTGAAGGTGGATACGTGTCATCACCCTGCTCCTCCTAAAGCCAACTATGTTGTGCAAGGGACGGCAGAACATTACCAGTTTGGACAGCCTTGCTGGAACACAGTGAAGGATGCCCCAGACCTGTCCAGACACCCCATCACATCTTCAGTAACCCTTTTGTGTGCTCACGTAGCTCCTGTCATAACCTTTGGTTCATCGGTTGTATGGTTCCTCACCACATCTTTAGAGATGTAAATATTTGTGGGAGGCTTAATTAATGCAGATTAAAGCAATCATGACAGCTCCCTGGCTATCTTGCTCATATAATGATGTTCTAGTGGGTTACAGCTCACCTGAAAATCGATGGCATAAAATTCCTTTTGATTGATGAATACTCCCCAGTGATGAGGGCACCTTGACTCCCACACATGTGCAACCTAGAACTAACTCCCTGTACCTGTGAGAAACCAGCCAGAGCAGCACACCTGAGACCTTCTCATTCGAACTGGCTTCAAAGTGGACACCATTTCCACTGCTGCTAAATAAAGAGTTGGTCACCTGGGAGATGCAATTTTGCACATGAGATCATGGAATCCTGCAGATATCACCAGCAGACCCTTGAAAGGAGTTGGAGGAGAGGAAATTCAGGACTGTGATCACCTTGATCACCACTGACAACAGATTTCCACCTGACCCACTTGGAAGGATGTCAGCAACTACCCGTCATGAAAATCTGATGTACTGGTATTCAGTAACTTTCAGCAAGATGATCCTCTGGATGTACACCCTGTCTTCTGGGTTTTGCCTCCTGAGAACTGGGGCATTGTGGCCATCCACTCTGTTCTGTAGTGCAGTAGGTGCTCCTCCTGCCACTGGTGGTATTGCTGATGCTGTTACTCTTATTAACTGCTCCCATGCTGCTGAGAAGCCTGCCCGTTGGGAAATGCAGATAAGAGTCAAAATAAAATTCGGGTCACAGAAATAGCCTCTACTGCATTGGAATGTACCGCCAAAGCTGTGAAAACACACTCACAGAACAAGTTCTGTAATCAAAAGCTTTTCTCTTAGGCCAACATGTCATTGCTCAATGTTCAATGGCTTTCCAGCACCCTCAATTTCACAGCCCTCTAAATTCCTCTCAAGCACTCTTGCCTTGTAGACCCTGGTGAGTTTGAAACAGCTTAGTAAATCCATGCACTGTCAGCAGTTAAAACTGGAATCCAGGGTTAAATCCTCAGTCAACTGGCTCTTTGCATATTTAAATTGCAGACCTGTTGGTTCCTTAGGGGTATCCCATGTATCACAGAACTTCCTGTTACGGACAGATTGACGTGTGGGATTACTTTCCTCTGTTTCCTTCCCTTGTTGTCCACAACAAGTTGCACATTTTTAAAGGAAATGATTTTAAACCTTTTCTGTGTTGTGACTTCAAAGGATAGACATGAGACAAACTTTCTAGGAAGTTTAAATCAGAAGAAAAGATACGTGACTTTCCAGAGCTTCAAGTTAGCTCTTTGTGCTGAAATCAGAAAAGATCAACTGACCCTCTGGACTCCTTTTCGGGCCAAAGTAAATTATCCATGTGCTACACTGTTATATTGTGAATGGTAAAAAGGTCAATTGTCCCATAAGTTCACAGGCATATGATGCGAGCGTGATATTCGAAACAGGGCCCAGTTAAATGCGGAAGTTGAAGAGTTCCTGTGGAACTCCCAACTCGCCAGCATTATTTGATGTTTCAACATCCTACATACACCAACATCCTTTAAAGTAAAATTCTCCCTCAGTCGTAATATCCTAAAAACATAAAACTTCAAGGACAATTAATTGTTCCGTGTCTGACATTCAGGTTCTCTGATCTGTTAAGCAGTCACTGATTAGAGTCCTTGTTGGAGGATCCTTATTTCTGCAGAAGGAATATGCAGTTCAGAATTGTCACAATTACCATTGGCACCAGAGCGACTGGACTTCCATCTTCCATGTTCAGACCAGTTCTGCCAGTACCAATCATTTCCACGTTTCATTGTTTTTTTCCATCCCTCAACAGTGTGAATTGAATTTGCCCAGACTATTGTTGGAAATAATCTTTTCCCTTAATTTTGGACATGATCAAACAAAGAAAAAGCGCCAGGAGCGACCTCGCTATCAAGCGGCACTGGGTTTTTTCGGCACTCAGCAGGGAACGCCCTGATGAGGATGCACTCGGTCACATTCCCTGCAGTGCAGGAAGAGATCAGAGAGCCATTTAAAATTGGCGCCCCGACCTCTCGACCCCTGATGCAACCCTTGGGGGCCCTCTCAAGGCCCCAACTCAGAAGTCGGGAGGTGCTCGAGCCCCTGCATCCCACCTCATACGGCGAGGCACCCCCGCCCAATCCCTAGCGTAGACAAATGCCACCTGTGCACCTTGGCACTGGAAGTCTAGCACCCTGGCAGTACCCCTGACAGCCTGACAGTACCACCTGGGCACCCTGTAGTACCAGGTTGGCATCCAGGTGACACTGCCAGGGTGCCCAGGTGGTACTGCCAGGGTGCCAGGCTGGCAGTGCCAAGGTGCCCAGGTGGCTTTAGCAGTGCCAAGGTGCTACTCTGCCCAGATAGCAACCACCCAGGGGCCTCCAATTGCCTGTATACCCCCCCCAAGTGTCGTTCTGCCTGCTCCTCATTTGTGAGGACCAGTGCTGAATAGCAGAAGGTGGCCATTAAATTGCGCCCTTTATCTTTCTAATTATGCATTGCTTTTTTAATGCATGTTTTTAGATATGTAAGAAATGTTCTTTGACTTAAATTGGCTCTGTGTAACAGTTTAGGAATATATTATGAGATTCTATGGCCCGGAGTTTCTGTGAAAGCAAGTGTAAAAAATGAGATTCTGCCAGTTTTCATGTTGTATCGTGTAGATTCAGACGGCTTTAATTATTCACTCACAGATGACACACCGTTTTGCTGGTGGGTAGCATCTGATTCACCCACACTGTCGTGACTTCATAACTCTGGGTGTTCTGTTTAAATGGCGCCCTTGCACAGCATTCAGCCTCTGTAGCTTAGGACAGCTCCACTGAAGATGTGGCTTCCAAAGGTTCAAAGCACGCAGTGCCCACGTTCAATTACATCTCACTGGTGTATCTGTTGGATGCAGTCGAGGCCCGCTGCAATGTTCTCCAGCCCCACTCTGGCCGCAGGACTTCCAGCAAAGTGAACAGTTTGACTTGAGAGCTGGTTGTGCTAAAGGTTTGCAGAAGAGGTCAGCTACCCAGTGAAGGAAGTGGATGAACGATATCCTCTGTTCCGTCAAGATCGGTCAACCATCTGATCACTCTCAACTCACACACTCACAAGCCCATCGCAAATTCACAACAATCTCACTCACTGTCACCAGTCACTCTCACACACACTCACATTTCCATCTGGCCTCATTGCCTCTGGAGTTTGCATCTTAATCCTATCCAATGCTCCACTCACCACCCACATGTCAGGCATCTTTATCATCTGCCCTTGCATGCGTTTTGCTCACACTGCCTCCATCTGTCTTCATGGAGGACAAGCTGGCTCACAATAAGAAGGAAAGATCCCAGACTGGGTGTGGAGTTCCCAAGATCAAGATTCCCATGGACTTTAAGAACAGATTTGTAGAGCTGGCTGGAGAGGACATCGACGGCTCACAGCCAGGTGAGGCTCCTGCATGACAACATCCATTAGATGACCATACTGTCAGTGATTTTCTCTGATCCAAAGTCCTTGCCATGCACAATTGTCTCTCTTTTCTTTTGTAGGCATCTCACAGAAGAGTGTGGGCATGCACGAGCCAGAGCTTCGACTGCAGTCGTGGCGACACCCCATCACAGCGCTCACCCATGACCTCTGCCAACACAGAGAACACATCTCGGTGAAACCTAGTTCTAGAACAACCTTGGGGTCACAATCTGGTGAATACATCACAATGTCTCGTCCACGACAGGAGGAGGCTGGAACATCAGAGGTTACTGGCACACACTCAGAGGACTGCTGGAGGCCACGATTGTGCTAAGTCCGAGTCTGATGATGAGCCTCTAGATTCGGTCCTAAATCAGTTGCTGAAGCTGCAAAGAGAAGCCACAGGAACTTCGGGAAGGGATGTTTCTTCACTCCTCAGATTACAACGCACGATGGAGGAGTCTGTCCACCTTCAGACCAAGGCAATAGCACCGTCATGCTAAAGCATTGAGATCCACAGTGGGAGGATGGCAGATGGACCTTGGTCCAGGACATCAATCCTGCACTGCTGCAGGAGCTAACTCGATCGCAATAGCCATTGGTGACATCCATCAGTGTTAACACAATCTCACTCCAGCTGCCCCTTATTCTCAAGCAATCAGCCAGAGGCTCTCGGTCATTCATACAGAGGAAGAACAGCAGCTGAACACCCCGGGGCCATCCACCCAGGTGACTCCAGGAGTGTCCAGTCAATCCAAATCCCCTTTTCCTGTGACCGCATCACCTTCAGCTACACAGGCCAAGGAAGGTGCACCTGCCCCACAGCAGGTCACCCAAAGCAGGCTGGGGCGCTTCAAGTCTCAACCTTCCAGAGGATGTCCACTAAAGTCATCACAGACATCAGGGCATAGCAGTAAGCAGGCTACATCCAACTCTGCTGTAGATGTCAGAGGAGTAACAAGACATAGCAGCAGAGTAAGGAATGAAGAAGTGAAAAAAATGTAGTTGCACTGCATTGGGTACAGGTGTTAACCACATGTATATAATGTTCAGAAATGTAAATACACTCCCAATCATTTCATATCTCCTCTTGTCTATGCCTCCTTCCTATGTTGAGCCATGTTACTGTCAATCACAAGTGATGCCTTGGTTCCTGCATCTACTTCAGGCAATTATCTCTATCCTGGGCCTCTTCTGTGCTGTAAACTCACCACAGCGAATAACCTATTTCAATATAGTTCTCCATATCAGCCTGCACCTTCGTGTTAAATGTGCTTGTGAAACAAAGTTCGTCCCTATGCCTCGGGGAGTCATGGCTTGACCATATAAAAGCGAATTACTGCGGATGCTGGAATCTGAAAACAAAGAGAAAATGCTGGAAAATCTCAGCAGGTCTGGCATCATCTGTAGGGAGGGAAAAGAGCTAACGTTTTGTAGCCATCTGGGATGGCCACGTCCCGATCACCAAATGGACACTTGCAAAGAATGCAGGGGAAATTGGACAATACTGAAAAGCAAGCAGGTGCAAGGTTGTCTGTTGATTAGAGCCTTGGCTCTCAGACAGGACCGGTTCTGCTAAGCCATCTACATACTAATGAGCCATCTCCGGGGCTGGTTTAGCACACTGGGCTAAATCGCTGGCTTTTAAAGCAGACCAAGGCAGGCCAGCAGCACGGTTCAATTCCCGTACCAGCCTCCCCGAACAGGCGCCGGAATGTGGCGACTAGGTGTTTTTCACAGTAACTTCATTGAAGCCTACTTGTGACAATAATCGATTTTCATTTCATTTCATTTCAAAAGGAAACATTTCGATAAACAATGTTAAGGCAGACACCCTGCGCCAGAGGAGACTCAAACAAAGCAAACCAACAGCCACCTAGGACACACCCAACAACCAGAGAACCCACCCCTCGATTGGAGGAAGATTGATAAGAATGATTGGGAAAGGCCCAATTAATTGAGGCCAAGTTCAAGGCCCGCCTAAAAGCGCGCGAAGTCCTTTCAGGTATAAAACGTATTCCCCAAGAGAGAATCTTTCTTCTTTGGCCTTGGCTCTCAGCGAAGAGAGACCAGCCTAGCAGCTACGCCAGCCTTCGTGTTCACATGGATCTTAGCGGGATCCCTTCAGTTGCCCGCGGACGCTACCCCCCTGACCCCTACCACACAAAGCGTAAATAGTTCTCACTGCTGCAATACACGGAACCCCAAGATAACTAGCCCAGCGACAGCTAGCAATACCCCAACCTAGTGTGATGAGTTTATCACCTGGTACTCACTCTCATATGTAGTCGAAGCACTCTTAGTGCTGGCGATACTTTGCAGTGTCGCGCAAACATTTAGAGTTAGGAAATGGCGAAAGAGAGCATATCGCTCTCGCACCCCGGTATACAGGTTTAGGTACCCCATTTTCGGATTTCACCAGACCCCCAAACCCCTTGGGACGGATAAAGTGCATCCATTTTTCTTTATGTATTCTGTGGAATAAAGAGACGTAAACCTCTGTGTCTGACTGCCAGGCCAGAGAAATTTGTGTGCTGCTATTTTGTACAGGTTATGATGTACAGATTATTTTTGGATTGTTTGAATGAGGATCGTTTATTGAGAATAGTTAGAGGTTCCAGTTTTTTTACTTTTCTGTAATGCATGTATTAAAGTCATAGCGCCCCGTAGAGTTTTAAAACAATGTATGTATTTAAAATGGTTTAGGTAAATTTGTGTTGCATAGGATAGGACAGTGTAAAGCCTAAGTATGGGTGCCCCGTTTGGTCAGAGGATGACGACGACGTAGTAATGTGATCCTTCATGCTTCACGTTGAGGAGCACAAGGAGGGTGTGTAGCCATCTGGGATGGCCACGTCCCGATCACAAAATGGACACTTGCAAAGAATGCAGAGAAAGTTGGACAATACTGAAAAGCAAGCAGGTGCAAGGTCTGTCTGTTGATTAAAGCCTTGGCTCTCAGACAGGACCGGTACTGCTAAGCCAGCTACATACTGATGAGCCATCTCTGGGGACAAAAGGGAAACATTTAGATAAACAATGTTAAGGCAGACACCCCGGCGCCAGAGGAGACTCAAACAAAGCAAACCTCTATTGGAGGAAGATCAATAAGAATGATTGGGAAAGGCCCAATTAATTGAGGCCAAGTTCAAGGCCCGCCTAAAAGCGCGCGAAGCCCTTTCGGGTATAAAAAGTATTCCCCAAGAGAGAATCTTTCTTCTATGGCCTTGGCTCTCAGCGAAGAGAGACCAGCCTAGCAGCTACGCCAGACCAAGTAAGTTCCAAATCAACGCATGCTACGAGATAGACGCTCCTAGTTGCTATCCTGTAAACAGCTCAACCCAGCAGCCTCAAAACCGAGCAACGGCCATTGTTCCTCTGACTGAGTGGGCACCCGAAGCTAAGTATAAGCTTTAGTAATAGTGATAGTTTAGTTTTTCGGGTTTTATGCATGAGTAGATTTGACTGTGTGTAAATAAATGATCATTGCTTTTGAACTTACTAACTGGTGTATCGAGTCTTTGATCAGTATTCGGTTTGAATCTTGTGACTCTAGATACCTGGCGACTCTAGAGCAAACATAATTAGAATTAAGGAAGGCGACCATATTGACTGCCATATTCAGAGCCAACGAAAGAGAGCAACATTTACTGGCGACTCCAGTGGGACTCGACTTAGAAGTGGCCTAACCACGAGAGAACCCAAATTTGAATTGAGAATCCAATTGGAAACAGAAAAACCACAAGTGTAAGAACAGTACTGATCAAGCCTGCGAGATTCGGAAGTGTGTTAATGCATGCGTACAAACAGGGATATAAGATAAACCTCAGAGATTCTGTTGCGTAAAACTGTCATGAGTTTTGTAGGCCGGAAATTTGCGTAAGCCGTATCCGTGTTTACATCACCACTTTATCACCCCCTGTTCCAAATTGAGTAGAGAACCTAGATAGAGAAAATGGCAATGAAGGCAATGGAACGCCTTATGAACCCCCAGGAATTCGAGGTCGCAGCGACCAGTAGAGGAGGACAGTATCCCGTTCGGGAAAATGAGGTCAGGAAATATCTCAAAAGGAAAGGATTGCCCCTCTGGAGTGAATTCTGCGATAATGAGGAAACAGGTCCCGGGAGTATAGGACATACTTGGTGGGAGAACCTGTCAGAGAGCCACAAGAAGAGCTTAGGGAAAGCTCGCAAGCCGATGGCAATCGTGTCCTGTTTGGCACAATTGCAAGGCACAGAGGAGGTTGTTAGGACGCTCTATAGAGAGATAGAGGAGAGAGACAGAAGTAGTGAGGGAGACGTGAGCGAAGTAGAGAAGGAGAATAGAGATTTAAAAGAGCAGCTAGCAGCAAGGGACAGAGAGGTGGATGATGCCAAGAGGACACATCAGTCTTGTCTCGTGCATTTGAACAGTTTTCAGACGCAATATGATAAGGCCTACCAGGACACGCAACGTGCGGTCTTGGTAAGACAAGAGACAGAACAGCAAGAGGAGAAATTGCAGAAACAGTGCAATGATCTGAAAGTAGCTCTATGAACACTCCATACTTCCACGATGGAACAAAGGCAGAGCTCCGTAGACCACGCAAAGTGCCAGAAGCAAATTGCAGAATTGCAATCTTTGCTTTCCGTTCAAAATGGGTTTCAAAGCACATTTGGACCACAATTAAATCAGGAAAACGGCCCCGACTGGCAGGAATTGAATGAGACTGCCCATAGATACGTACATGGGACATGCACACAGGAAAACGCCAGAAAAGGAAAGCGCCCCAAACCCAAGCGAACAGGCAGAACACACCCCCATGAACCCTGGAACCACACACTGCAAGGCCACAGCAGAAGGAGAAGCAGATTTCCTTAATACAACCCCGTTAAACGTGACCCAATTACGGGACGCGTGTGGAAAAATTACACCACATCAGACCCCCACCAATTTTTCGCGAAAGTCAAATAGCAGGCAACCATGTACAGCGTGGACGAAAAGGGGCAAGTGAAGCTCACAGTTTTAAGCCTCGACCCTTCAGCCGTGGCAGCCCTTCCCACCCACAGAATGTAGGAGGAGGCACACTCCAAGAAATGCACACAGCGTTCCTTGATGTGATCGGCTTTAACAGAGGAGAACCCTTAGAAGGCCTAAATAAGTGTAGGCAAAAGAAGACAGAGCACCCCACAGCGAGTGCTGGACGCTTGTGGATTCACTTCACAGCAGTTTTCGGAGACTTATCCCCCCCATTTGTTCCCAGATAATATGGCCAAATGGACCCGAATTCTAGTCTCCCACGTCACAGCCGCAGGACAAAAAGATTCCGCAAATTATGACCCCTCAGACGAGGCCCACAATGAAAAATGTTTTTTGAAGAGATTGTCCCGCGCTTGGGAGCAATCAATTGCAGGCAAAACCGCATTTATAACACCCAATGAAGAGCAGGCATAGATGAACCCAGTTAAAGCGCACCAGAACCCCGCATGGGTAAATGACGGCAGGAACAGCCAACCCCAGCCCAAAGCTCAGGAATGTTACAACTGTGGCCAGTTAGGACACTTTGCACGAGAGTGCAATGCGCTCCAAAAGCAGCAGCGAAGCAAACAGACAGACACCCTAAACAGGAATAGGGCAAAGCCGACCCATAGCGTTAGCGCCCGTTCAGAGAATGCAGACATGAACGGCACTGACTGATGGTGTTCGGGCTCCCCAAGTTGGGTCTGCGACACCCTTTGGGACAAGTCCGGTAGACCGGTAGTGGCAGGCAAAGTTCGGGGACACCCAGTAGAATTTCTTTGGGACACAGGAGGGTCCCGCACCACACTCAATTCCAATCCTCCACGATGTTTCAACGAGACACGTGGCCCACAACAGATACCATCACACTCAGCGACTTTACAGGCCATTTACAACCGGGACACATCACAGCCACTGTAGCAATACAAATAGGGAACATCCCAACTAAGCACCCCATAGTTCTGGTTGATCTGCCCCAGACATCAGAACATATCCTTGGGATCGATTTCATGAGCTCCCATAACCTTTCTTTTGACCCAGTTAACAAGTGTGTTTGGAAAATGGCAAAGGCAGCACGTGCCCTCGCCACGCTCACAGTAGGAGAGTATGTAAACAGGAGTAGCTCAGTAGGAGACTTCTGGTTTGACCCTCGAACCATTAGCGCAGACAAACAGGTTAGGCAGTCCTGCAGGAACATAAAGCAGCATTTGCACAGCATAAGCACGACTGTAGCAACTTGGCTGGATTTGTGAACATTACAGGTTATGACCCCAAACCCCAGAAGCAGTACGGATTTCCCCAGGAAGCAGAGGGAGAAATCTCCAAAGTAATAGCGAGTTTGTTGGATCAAGGCGTACTCAGATCAGTAGCCTCCACAAACAACGCACCAATTTGGCCCGTCAGGAAACCGGATGGATCATGGCGACTGACCATTGATTACCGGGAACTGAAAAAAGTAACTTCAGCAGCAGCCCCCAACATAGCCACGAGTCCCGAGGCCATGCTCAAACAGGGACTCCAGTCACATATTTTTTTCGGTTTTGGACATTAGTAACGGCTTTTGGTCCATTCCATTGGCTAAAGCGTGCCAGTACAAATCCGCCTTTACATTCCAAGGGCAATAGTATACGTGGACGTGCCTTCCACAAGGCTTCAACAACTCCCCCTCCATTTTCCACCGACAGCTGGCAAATGGATTAGCAAAATTTTCCCGCCCCGATTGTCTGGTCCAGTATGTAGACGACTTGTTACCTCAGACAGACACAAAGGGAGAAGAGCACATTTCACTTCTCGCCGAACTCCTTGCACTCCTAAAAGAAATTGGTTGTCAAGTCAACCCCAAGAAGGCCCAGATTTTGAAAGAGAAAGTGATTTACTTGGGAACAGTGATCACACATGGTAAACGCAAGATCGAGCAAAAGAGAATTGACTTGATCATCAAATTGCCCCTTCCCCACAATATTTCTGCCCTCCGCTCATTATTAGGATTGATTGGCTACTGCCGAAACCATATTGACGGTTTCGGCACTAAAGCAGCGCCTCTTTCCAAACTTCTCAAGAAGCAGGCACCTTGGGAATGGCTTCCACAGCATACACATGCCGTGGATGCTTTAAAAAGAGCACTCAGCACAGCCCCCGCATGACAGGTCCCAGATCCACATTCCCCGTGCACTATTGAGGTGGCAAGCACCGACCGAACCCTTTCGGCCGTACTCCTCCAGCAACGCCATGACCAATTATGCCCCATAGCATACGCCTCACGCGTGTTAGACTCCGTAGAGCAAGGATTTTCTGCCTGTGAAAGGCACCTGCTCGCAGTTCTTTGGGCAGTACAATACTTCGCATACATTACAGGACTCGGCCCCATCACCATCCTCACAGAACACACACCGACACAGCTCTTGTTGGACGGCCGACTTAAAGATGGCACAGTCAGCCAAATCCGCGCAGTCCATTGGACCCTTCTTTTACAGGGACAGGACATCACAGTGAAAAGAACCAAGACCCACACCTTCCTTGCCGATAATTTGCCCACAGATGATGTATTTCTACCCTCCCCCAACCAGTCTCATGAGTGTGAGATCATCACCACAAAACAGAACACAGGCCCATTTATTACTAACACACCTCCCAGAAAATCAGGTAGTATACCCCAGAGACCCCAGCCCACAGACACGTGCGCACCCCTGAAGATTTATGTGGATGGCTCCTCCACAGTGTTACATGGAAAGAGAATTACCGGTTGCGGTATTTACGTAGAGGACGCGCAGGGACACGCCCTCAATGAGATTGCTCGCAGGCAGCAGAATTGGCAGCAATCGCTTATATTGCAGACCACCCCGATTCGTTCCCGACCCCAGCAGACATCTATTCGGACAGCTTGTATGTCTGCAATAGTTTGACGGAATTCCTACCCCTGTGGGAAACTAGAGGATTTGTTTCCGCGGACGGTAAACCCCTACCCTCTGCCCCATTACTCCGCCATATCTTAGAGACAGTGAAGGATAGAAAATACGGAATAATTAAGGTTTGCAGTCATCACCGTTCTTCCCCCCTGGAAACGTTAAAGCAGATGCACGAGCGAAGGAAGGCTCCAGGCATGGTTATTTTTGGAACCCCCCCCGAAAGCACTCCAGTACACGCAGTTCAGGTCTCACAGACCAATATTCAGGATTTAGCGATGGCACAGAAAGAGGACGAGAAACTCAGGGAAGTTTCAAAGGGAACCTTCCCAGCCCCGTATGATAAATACAAGCATGCAATAACCACACATGACGGTGTAATTTTAAAGGATGGCATTTATATAGTTCCCAGCCAGGACAAGAACCAGATCATTTGTCAGTTCCTTGACAATCATGGACACCAAGGAATTGAACCCACTTTAGCCCACCTCAGACCGCTCTGCTGGTGGCCTGATTTAAAAACCGATGTAACGCACTACATAGAGAATTGCTTAATCTGTGCCCAGAACAATCCGGACAGATATGCTGTAAAGGCTCAACTTTGTCATACCCACCCTGTTAATGGACCCTGGACAAACCTCCAGATAGATTATATAGGACCCCTACCCCCATGCAGAAATGGTTATAAGTATGTGTTGGTAGTCATAGACACCTTCACAAAATGGGTAGAAGCATTTCCATCGCAAACTAATACGGCCAAGACAACGGCTAAAATATTGACACATCACATCTTTACAAGATGGGGACTCCCTCACAGTATAGAATCCGATCAAGGCTCCCATTTCACAGGACGTGCAATGTAAAACGTCCTCACGATTTTCGGCATTCGGCAAAAGTTTCACATAGCATACCACCCCCAGTCAAGTGGTATTGTAGAGAGGATGAATAGGACATTAAAAGCCACCCTCAGGAAAATGGTTCAGCAGAATAACAGCACCTGGGATTCAGTTCTCCCATTTGCATTAATGTTTTTAAGAAACACGGTATCCACGTCCACAGGATACACCCCCCACACCCTCATGACTGGACGCCCCATGAAAGGCACTGAGTATTTATTAGGACTGGATTTGGCCAGCCCTGCAGTTACAGTCCTCACACATGAAAATGTGGTTCAACAATTATTCGAGAACATAAAGGCGGCCCAACTCGCAGCAGCTGTGAGGCTTGGAATCAGGAAGAAACAGAGCAAGGCTTGTTTCGACAAACAGTACACGCCTCTGAGCTTGCAGTAGGGCAGCAAGTTGCTTTCCCTATACAACCCCAGTTCATTCCTTTCCCCTAAATTTTCTGGACCATACTCCATTTCGGACAAAGTCAGCCGCTCCGTATACAAGATTACATATCCCAATGGTAAGTCTGCATGGTTTCATATAAACCAGCTCAAGGCTTATGGCTCGCAGAATAACCACACACACCACATCCTGCTCGCAGCAGCAGATGAGCACGCCCCGCCCACAGTTGACGTATTCCTACCCTCCCCCAACCAGTCCAGACACGACTTCAACTCCACCCCCAGAGGCACGACTCCGCCTCTCCCTTCCCTCAACCAGCAGCGACAGCGACAGTGATAGTGACGGCAATGACGATAGCCACAGCACACCACGTTATGACGATACCCCTGTACCAGGCCCCACTCCCAGCGAATCCGAGCATGATTCCACTGACCCCTTTGAGATTATATATATCAAAGCCCCTGACCAAGACCCACCGCCCGACGATAACGGATTGAAAACTAGTAGCTCCAACCTCGACTCACGATTCTGGCACTGAGACAACTCGTTCAGGTTCATCCGGAATGATGAGATGGATCCCGATTCGCTCCAAGCAGCTTTAGCATGGTTACTACAGTCAAGAGTTTGGCAGCCGGGAGAAGATGATGACATACAGTCTGCCTCCCACCAAACGAATCCCTTTGCGACCCTATCCGCTATTGAGCAGTGAGGTGTCCAGATGATGGAGAAAAAAGGAACCGATGGAGAGATACGGTGTCGTTTCTGATGGAACCTGCACCATGTTTGCTGTATGTTTGTTCGTTAGTGCTAATGTTAAGTGTTGTTCGTAAACTCGAAAGTTTTCACGGCCCCACGTTACCACTCCTTTAACGCCCCCTGGCTGTTAATGGAACAAGTTTGTCCCCAGACAATAGTTCAGAGGAACTAGTTTGTCAACAGAAACCAGTTTAAAGGTACAAGTTTGTCGCCAGACAACCGTTCAGAGGAACTAGTTTGTCGACAGAACACTACTCATAGCTACTCTCCTGATTCGAGAGGAAGCGCTCACGATGACCACATTCTTACCCGTTCTTGCCGGTTACTCAGGCAGTGGAGAAAGGGCATTGGTCCCCGCCCTGCCTGAGGACCCCCCTCTGGTCAGCTATGCTCGGGTAGAGCACAAACGGCATTGACCACCGTCCTACTCGGGGATTCCACCCATTTCTTACCCGCCGCGTCCCAGACGCACCCCATTTTGGCTCATTACATTCAAACTTCTCTTATTTGGTTTTGGCAACCCTTAGGTTGCTTCCGTATGCTATTTAAATCCTAAAACACTGGGATGGTAAATCACACAGGCTGCGAGGCAGCTCGCACTATGTCAGTATTTTTCTCGGATGTCTTGTCCCAAATATTTGGTTTTAAAAAATAAATAAATGAGGGAGTCACAGATGGTGACCAATTATAAAGGGAAATTGGCAATAAAGGACAGACAGACAGACATACGAGATCTCAAGCAAGATAATAACAGAAATTATGCTTGTGTTCACAGAACTCCGGAAACCCAGGAACCCCAGAGGAAGACAAAGAAGAAGACCGACAAAGATGAAGACAGCATTCGTGTTCACATGGATCTTAGCGGGATCCCGTCAGTTGCCCGTGGACGCTACCCCCCTGACCCCTACCACACAAAGCGTAAATGGTTCTCACCGCTGCAATACACGGAACCCCAAGATAACTAGCCCTGTGACAGCTAGCAATACCCCGACCTAGTGTGATAAGTTTATCACCTGGTACTCACTCTCATATGTAGTCAAAGCACTCTTAGTGCTGGCGATACTTTGCAGTGTCGCGCAAACGTTTAGAGTTAGGAAATGGCGAAAGAGAGCATATCGCATATAAAGAGAGTATACAGGTTTAGGTACCCCATTTTCGGATTTCACCAGACCCCCAAACCCCTTGGGACGGATAAAGTGCATCCATTTTTCTTTATGTATTCTGTGGAAGAAAGAGACGTAAACCTCTGTGTCTGACTGCCAGGCCAGAGAAATTTGTGTGCTGCTATTTTGTACAGGTTATGATGTACAGATTATTTTTGGATTGTTTGAATGAGGATCGTTTATTGAGAATAGTTAGAGGTTCCAGTTTTTTTACTTTTCTGTAATGCATGTATTAAAGTCATAGCGCCCCGTAGAGTTTTAAAACAATGTATGTATTTAAAATGGTTTAGTTAAATTTGTGTTGCATAGGATAGGACAGTGTAGCGCCTAAGTATGGGTGCCCCGTTTGGTCAGAGGATGACGACGACGTAGTAATGTGATCCTTCATGCTTCACGTTGAGGAACACAAGGAGGGTGTGTAGCCATCTGGGATAGCCACGTCCCGATCACAAAATGGACACTTGCAAAGAATGCAGAGAAAGTTGGACAATACTGAAATGCAAGCAGGTGCAAGGTCTGTCTGTTGATTAAAGCCTTGGCTCTCAGACAGGACCGGTACTGCTAAGCCATCTACATACTAATGAGCCATCTCCGGGGACAAAAGGGAAACATTTAGATAAACAATGTTAAGGCAGACACCCCGGCGCCAGAGGAGACTCAAACAAAGCAAACCTCTATTGGAGGAAGATCAATAAGAATGATTGGGAAAGGCCCAATTAATTGAGGCCAAGTTCAAGGCCCGCCTAAAAGCGCGCGAAGCCCTTTCGGGTATAAAAAGTATTCCCCAAGAGAGGATCTTTCTTCTATGGCCTTGGCTCTCAGCGAAGAGAGACCAGCCTAGCAGCTACGCCAGACCAAGTAAGTTCCAAATCAATGCACGCTACGAGATAGACGCTCCTAGTTGCTATCCTGTAAACAGCTCAACCCAGCAGCCTCAGAACCGACCAACGGCCATTGTTCCTCTGACTGAGTGGGCACCCGAAGCTAAGTATAGGCTTTAGTAATAGTGATAGATTAGGTTGTAGAGTTTTATGCATGAGTATATTTGACTGTGTGTAAATAAATGAGCATTGCTTTTGAACTTACTAACTGGTGTATCGAGACTTTGATCAGTATTCGGTTTGAACCGTGTGGCAGTATCGAAAGATACCTGGCGACTCTAGAGCAAACATAATTAGAATTAAGGAAGACGACCATATTGTCCGCCATATTCAGAGCCAACGAAAGAGAGCAACAGTTTCAAGTCCAGATTACCCATAGTCTAAAATAAAAGGCTTAGAAAGTGGGAGATACTAACACTGTCGGGTGAGGGAATGCAAGATGAGTCATAGCCATAGAAACCAAGGGAAGAGAGTGCAAATGGCAGTCCCCAGAGAGAATAAAAGGTGTGAAAGGCCAAACGACAGACAAACTAAAATCAGAGGGTAAACTGTGACAGATGTAGATGTGGGGTGAGGGGGAACATGGGTGGGAGAGAGGTAAAATGAGAAAATGGGGGGGAAAGTGGGAGCAAGGGGTAAAAAGGTAAGGTAAGATAGTGGGAAAGAATGGAGGGAAAAATAGCCATAAAGAAAGACAAGAAAGACAGAAAAGGTAAAAGACAGTTGAAATGAAATGAAATGAAAACAAAGGGCTGGTGGTGGGGTACAGCTAATCAGCTGAAGTTGTTGAATTCGATGTTGAGACCGGAAGGCTGCAGCATGCCTGACCGGAAGATGAGATGCTGTTCCTCCAATTTGCATTGAGCATCACTGGAACATTGCAACAAGCCAAGGACTGACAAGTGGGCACGGGTGCAGGGTCTTGTGTATGATATGAGTGCGGGGTGCAAATGAACGTTCACCACAACCACATCCCCAGCCTCCCCAGCTCACATGACCAACTGCCGAGATCTGGATGTTCTGCTCATGAGCTGGAATCATCATTACCTGCTCTCCCAAGACAACACTATTTGAACTAAACGTGGGTGAATGCTCAATGATTACATGAGACTAATTTAGGGGGTCCAGAGATTTGTGATTATTGCGTGGTCACATTTCCAAGGCAGCTGTTAAGCTTGAACAGTAGTCCAATAGTTCTGCAGTTCCCTAATGCTCTACCGAATTTGAATGCTGCAAGTCAGGGGTTAACACTAGCAGAACAATCATTGCCATTTCGAGGGATCAGTGTTGCATGAATGAGCATTACTGCTTCACTTTCCTGACTCCCTGCATGTCAACTGAACAGCTGCTAACCTGTCTCAGATGTGTCTCTGTCGGGACTTCCGGGTGCGGCGATGACCAGCTGAGTCGCACGTTTCGGCAGCTCCCGGTGTAACGGACTTTTGGGCTCTTAATAAGAGCCCCAACGGCAATTTTAACGGCTAAAAGTACTGTGCGGTGAACCAGAAGGGAATCCCCCCTGGATACGGATGGAAAAAGGAGAGGAAGGTGGCCGAATTGCAGTGGATCCTTTAGAGCAGCGGCAAGGAAGGCAAGCAAAAACCAAGATGGCGTCGGAAGGTGGCAGTTTAATATGGGGCCCTGAACAACACGAGTTTTTGAAACGCTGCGTGGAAGAACTCAAAAAGGAAATGAAGAAGGAGCTGTTGGCCCCGATATTACAGGCGATCGAAGGGCTAAAGGAGGAGCAAAAGACCCAGGAGCGGGAGCTTCGGGTCGTGAAGGCAAAGGCTGCCGAGAATGAGGACGACATACAGGGCCTGGTGGTGAAGACGGAGATGCACGAGGCACACCATAAACGATGTGTGGAAAGGCTGGAGGCGCTGGAGAACAACGCGAGGAGGAACAACCTAAGGATTCTTGGCCTTCCTGAAGGTGCGGAGGGAGCGGACGTCGGGGCATATGTGAGCACGATGCTGCACTCGTTAATGGGAGCGGAGGCCCCGGCGGGTCCGCTGGAGGTGGAGGGAGCATACCGAGTGATGGCGCGAGGACCGAGAGCAGGAGAAATGCCTAGAGCCATAGTGGTGAGATTCCTCCGTTTTAAGGACAGAGAGATGGTCCTTAGATGGGCAAAGAAAACTCGGAGCAGTAAGTGGGAGAACGCGGTGATCCGCGTATACCAAGACTGGAGTGCGAGAAGGAGGGCGAGCTTTAATCGGGCCAAAGCGGTGCTTCACAAAAAGAAGATAAAATTCGGAATGCTGCAACCGGCAAGACTGTGGGTCACATATCAAGGGAGGCACCACTACTTTGAGACGGCGGATGAGGCGTGGACTTTTATCGTGGAAGAAAAATTGGAATGAGCGGGTTATTAAAAAAAAGAACGTTTGAAACAAAGTGGTGGGGCAAGTATGGGAGGCGAAGAGGGGGGTAAAAAGGGGGGAAAGAGGAGTTTTATGTTATTAATCCTGCGATGTGGTAACTTTTCTCTCTTCCACAGGAGGTGGTGGGGGGAGGAAAGGAGGTGGAAGAGATGGGGCGCTGGCCATTGGGGGCGGGGCCAAGGGGGAAGCGCGGGCTCGGTTCCCGCGCTATGATAATCATGGCGGGAATAGGGAAGCAGGAAGGAGGGGGCATCGCACGGTGCGAGCCGAGGTCACGGGGGGAAGCCGAGGTCGGCCAGAGTTTGCTGACTTCTGGGAGCAACATGGGGGGTGTAACTACGCTAGTGGGGGATCTAGCGGGGGGGGTGGGAGGGGGGAATTATTGGGCTGCTGCTGCTGGGGAGAGGGGGGAGCTGGTATGGGGTGGGATGGGCGGGGGGGCACCGCCTGGGGGGGAACACAGCTGCGTGGGAACCGGGTGAGGAGCTGGAAAAAGGGGATGGCTAATCGACAAGGGGGGGTGGTAAACAGCCCCCCAACCCGGCTGATCCCGTGGAACGTGAGAGGGCTGAACGGGCCGATAAAGAGGGCATGGGTACTCGCACACCTTAAGAAACTTAAGGCAGACGTGGTTATGTTACAGGAAACGCATTTGAAACTGATAGACCAGGTGAGACTACGCAAAGGTTGGGTGGGGCAGGTGTTCCATTCGGGGCTAGATGCGAAAAACAGGGGGGTGGCTATATTAGTGGGGAAGCGGGTAATGTTTGAGGCAAAGACTATAGTGGCGGATAGCGGGGGCAGATACGTGATGGTGAGTGGCAAACTACAGGGGGAGACGGTGGTTTTGGTAAACGTATATGCCCCGAACTGGGATGATGCCAATTTTATGAGGCGTATGCTAGGACACATCCCAGACCTAGAGGTGGGAAAGTTGGTAATGGGGGGAGATTTCAATACGGTGTTGGAACCAGGGCTGGACAGGTCGAGGTCCAGGACTGGAAGGAGGCCGGCAGCAGCCAAGGTGCTTAAAGATTTTATGGAGCAGATGGGAGGAGTAGACCCGTGGAGATTTAGCAGACCTAGGAGTAAGGAGTTTTAGTTTTTCTCCTATGTCCATAAAGTCTATTCGCGAATAGACTTTTTTGTTTTGGGAAGGGCGTTGATCCCGAAGGTGAAGGGAACAGAGTATACGGCTATAGCCATTTCGGATCACGCTCCACATTGGGTGGACTTAGAGATAGGGGAGGAAACAGAAGGGCGCCCACCCTGGAGAATGGACATGGGACTAATGGCAGATGAGGGGGTGTGTCTAAGGGTGAGGGGGTGCATTGAAAAGTACTTGGAACTCAATGACAATGGGGAGGTCCAGGTGGGAGTGGCCTGGGAGGCGCTGAAGGCAGTGGTTAGAGGGGAGCTGATATCAATAAGGGCACATAAAGGAAAGCAGGAGAGTAGGCAACGGGAGCGGTTGCTGCAAGAACTTCTGAGGGTGGACAGGCAATATGCGGAGGCACCGGAGGAGGGACTGTACAGGGAAAGGCAAAGGCTACACGTAGAATTTGACTTGCTGACAACGGGTACCGCAGAGGCACAGTGGAGGAAGTCACAGGGTGTACAGTACGAATATGGGGAGAAGGCGAGCAGGTTGCTGGCCCACCAATTGAGGAAAAGGGGAGCAGCGAGGGAAATAGGGGGAGTGAGGGATGAGGAAGGAGAGATGGAGCGGGGAGCGGAGAGAGTGAATGGAGTGTTCAAGGCATTTTATAAAAAATTATACGAAGCTCAACCCCCGGATGGGAGGGAGAGAATGATGGGCTTTCTGGACCGGCTGGAATTTCCCAAGGTGGAGGAGCAGGAAAGGGTGGGACTGGGAGCACAGATTGAAATAGAGGAAGTAGTGAAAGGAATTCGGAGCATGCAGGCGGGGAAGGCTCCGGGACCGGATGGATTCCCAGTTGAATTTTACAGGAAATATGTGGACTTGCTCGCCCCGCTACTGATGAGGACCTTTAATGAGGCAAAGAAAAGGGGACAGCTGCCCCCGACTATGTCTGAGGCAACGATATCGCTTCTCCTAAAGAAGGAAAAGGACCCGCTGCAATGCGGGTCCTATAGACCTATTTCCCTCCTAAATGTAGACGCTAAGATTCTGGCCAAGGTAATGGCAATGAGGATAGAGGATTGTGTCCCGAGGGTGGTCCATGAGGACCAAACTGGGTTTGTGAAGGGGAGACAGCTGAATACGAATATACGGAGGCTGCTAGGGGTAATGATGGTGCCCCCACCAGAGGGGGAAGCGGAGATAGTGGTGGCGATGGATGCCGAGAAAGCATTTGATAGAGTGGAGTGGGATTATTTGTGGGAGGTGCTGAGGAGATTTGGTTTTGGAGATGAGTATGTAGGATGGGTGCAGCTGTTGTATAGGGCCCCAGTGGCGAGTGTGGTCATGAATGGACGGGGATCTGCATACTTTCGGCTCCATAGAGGGACAAGGCAGGGATGCCCTCTGTCCCCATTACTGTTTGCACTGGCGATTGAGCCCCTGGCAATAGCATTGAGGGGTGCCAAGAAGTGGAGGGGAGTACTTCGAGGAGGAGAAGAACACCGGGTATCTTTGTATGCGGATGACTTGTTGTTATATGTAGCGGACCCGGCGGAGGGGATGCCAGAGATAATGCGGACACTTCGGGAGTTTGGAGAATTCTCAGGATATAAACTGAACATGGGGAAAAGTGAGTTGTTTGTGGTGCATCCAGGGGAGCAGAGCAGAGAAATAGAGGACTTTCCGCTGAGGAAGGTAACGAGGGACTTTCGTTACTTGGGGATCCAGATAGCCAAGAATTGGGGTACATTGCATAGGTTAAATTTAACGCGATTGGTGGAACAAATGGAGGAGGACTTCAAGAGATGGGACATGGTATCCCTGTTACTGGCAGGGAGGGTGCAGGCAGTTAAAATGGTAGTCCTCCCGAGATTCCTCTTTGTGTTTCAGTGCCTCCCGGTGGTGATCACGAAGGCTTTTTTCAAAAGGATCGAAAAGAGTATCATGAGTTTTGTGTGGGCCGGGAAGACCCCGAGAGTGAGGAAGGGATTCTTACAGCGTAGTAGGGATAGAGGGGGGGCTGGCACTACCGAGCCTAAGTGAGTACTACTGGGCCGCCAATATCTCAATGGTGAGTAAGTGGATGGGGGAAGAGGAGGGAGCGGCGTGGAAGAGATTGGAGAGGGCGTCCTGTCGGGGGACTAGCCTACAAGCTATGGTGACGGCCCCATTGCCGTTCTCACCAAAGAAATACACCACAAGCCCGGTGGTGGTGGCGACTTTGAAAGTTTGGGGACAGTGGAGATGGCATAGGGGAAAGACGGGAGCCTTGGTGGGGTCCCCGATAAGAAACAACCATAGGTTTGCCCCGGGGAGAATGGATGGGGGATTTGGAATATGGCAACGAGCAGGAGTAACGCAACTGAAAGATCTGTTTGTGGATGGGAAGTTCGCAAGTCTGGGAGCGCTGACCGAGAAATATGGGTTGCCCCAAGGGAATGCATTCCGGTATATGCAACTGAGGGCTTTTGCGAGGCAGCAGGTGAGGGAATTCCCGCAGCTCCCGACGCATGAGGTGCAGGACAGAGTAATCTCAAAGACATGGGTGGGCGACGGTAAGGTGTCAGATATATATAGGGAAATGAGGGACGAGGGGGAGATTATGGTAGATGAGCTGAAAGGGAAATGGGAAGAAGAGCTGGGGGAGGAGATTGAGGAGGGGCTGTGGGCGGATGCCCTAAGTAGGGTAAACTCATCGTCCTCGTGTGCCAGGCTAAGCCTGATTCAATTTAAGGTGTTACACAGGGCGCATATGACTGGAGCACGGCTCAGTAAATTTTTTGGGGTAGAGGATAGGTGTGCGAGATGCTCGAGAAGCCCAGCGAATCACACCCACATGTGCTGGTCATGTCCGGCACTACAGGGGTTCTGGGTGGGGGTGACAAAGGTGCTTTCGAAAGTAGTGGGGGTCCAGGTCGAACCAAGCTGGGGGTTGGCTATATTTGGGGTTGCACAAGAGCCGGGAGTGCAGGAGGCGAGAGAGGCCGATGTTTTGGCCTTTGCGTCCCTAGTAGCCCGGCGCAGGATACTGTTGATGTGGAAGGAAGCCAAGCCCCCGGGGGTGGAGACCTGGATAAATGACATGGCAGGGTTTATAAAGCTGGAACGGATTAAGTTCGTCCTAAGGGGATCGGCTCAAGGGTTCACCAGGCGGTGGCAACCGTTCGTCGAATACCTCACAGAAAGATAGAGGGAATGGAAAAGAAGAAGGCAGCAGCAGCAGCCCAGGGGGGGGGGGGGGAGGGGAGGAACCAGAAGGAGTCTCAGGGTTATTAATATATATGTATAATATGTATAGGTCGTTGCTATAAATAACTGTATATTGGATTGTTAAACCATATTTTTGGAGAGTGTTTATCTGAGACAAGGCAGTTGCCATTTAGTTTTAGTTTTAGTTTTTGTTAAAAATTATTTATTCTTTGTTTATAAAACAGGTCATTGTTATTTATACTGTTATATTATTGTGTAAAGGATACACAATGTACTGTGATGGTTGACCAAACATTTTCAATAAAATATTCTTAAAAAAAAAAGATGTGTCTCTGTCCTCATTTTGGAATTCCCCCCGCCTCCCTCTCTCCTCCTCACCCCAGCCCCCCTCCCGTGGCCCCAACATTCATGTGTGTCAGTGCAACCTCCCACACGCCATGTCCCCAGTGGAGCCCTTGCCCAGCTGCCCCTTCTCTTCTCTCAGGCCTGCCTGGCCCCTCCCTCAGTGAAACCGTTTCTCTGCAGTACAGTAAAAGCCATCTCTGCCTTAAGCTTGTAACTGTGGAGTCTTGCCTGTGAGAACCCCCAAAACCATAGTGCAGCCTGCGATGCCTGGTGCTGATCCCTGTGAGTGCGGCACGATGTAATTTGTGTGAACTAACCTCAGAGTCAAGAACAAAGTGCAGATCGCCAGCTGCACATTGTTTAAATCCTGTTGTGAAACATGTTGTTCTACTGCACACTGATATGGGCTCTCAAACCAGTGCGGAGGGATGGCGGGCGTCATAATGAGACGCTGATTTATGATAATACCATTTGCGATGTTCAGCGGCAGAAAATGCCACCTGCCATTGATGGTTAAAGCACACAATCGCTCGCTCATTTTATGTTGCAAAACCAGTTTTGGGCCTTCTCGCGAATTTAGCTCCTGCGCCCACCATGATGTCTGTTGTAATCGGGGCGGATTGTACTGGCCCCAAAATGTGTATTATTATTATTATTATGCCCAGTGCAGGGTGCACATGAATGCATATGTTCGGATTTCTTGGGCGGAATTCTTCCCCCCCCACCCACGCAGGGTGGGAGAATCGCCCGGGCCCCACGCGAGTCCCCTCACGCGGCTCCGACGCCCGCACGCGATTCTTCCACCCCCCACAAACCGGCGCGGCGAGAATCACGGCTGGCCGCTGGGAGAATCCGTCGGTAACGGTCGAGCGGCGATTTTCCGGCCCGGATGGACCGAGCAGCCTGCCCAACAGGACAGGTTCCTGCCGGCGCCATCCACACCTGATTACTGCCGGCAGGAACAGCGTGGGAATGCTGGAGGTCGGCCTGTGGGGGAGCGAGGGGGGTTCCTGCACCGGGGGGGGGGGGGGGGGGGGGGGGGCTCAAAAGGGGTCTGGCCCGCGATCGGTGCCCACCGATCGGCGGGCTGGCCTCTCTGAAGGAGGACCTCCTTTCCTCCGCCGCCCCGCAAGATCCATCCGACATCTTCTTGCGGGGCGGCCGCGGGGAGGACGGCAACTGTGCATGCGCAGGTGATGTCATTTACGTGGCGCCGGTTGCGTCATTTACGCGGCGCCCCATTTACGCGGCTCCAAGGCCCGGTGCACGTAAATGTCGCGGCGCCGCTCCTAGCCCCCCAGGGGCGGAAGAATAGGGGGCTGGGATTGGCCTCCGCCGCTGTAGTGAAACACTCCAGTTTTCACTCTGGCGTCGGCACTTAGTCTCCTGATGGGAGAATTGCGCCCCTTATCTCTCCACTGCTATGGAAGATCCCTGTTTTGCTCTTATATAGAGATTCATTGTCCCGGTCACTAACTTAAGAGTTTTTGCCTATCTTTGGTGGAGTGTTGATTTGTACGTTGTGCTCTCCCTTCTTTCTCTTTCTCCATATTCTCCTGCCAGTGGCCACGGACAGCAGGGTGTGACTGCAAGTCAGGCAGGTAAGGGGAACCAGCAGTCAGGAACTCAGGAGCCTCAGCTCTTGACCCTGTCCAACAGGTATGAGGCACTCGCTCCCTGTGTGGATGGCGAACAGGGCTGCAGGAAGGATGAGTCAGCTGACCAAGGCACCATGGTTCAGCAGGCCATTCAAGGGGAGGGAGTAAATAGGCAAGTTGTAGTTGTAGGGGATTCTATTATCAGGGGGATAGATAGTATCTTTTGTGAGCAGGATAAAGAGTCCCGCATGGTATGTTGCCTGCCCGGTGCTAGGGTGCGGGACATCTCTGACCGGCTTGAAAGGATACTGGAGAGGGAGGGGGAGGATCCAGTTGTTGTGGTCCATGACGGTACCAACAACAGAGGCAAGTCTAGAAAAGAGGACCTGTTTAGAGATTATAAAGAGCTAGGATTCAAATTAAAAAACAGGTCCTCAAGGGTCATAATCTCCGGATTACTGCCCGAGCCACGTGCAAATTGGCATAGGGAGGCAAGAATAAGGGAAGTTAACACGTGGCTGAATGAGTGGTGTGGGAAAGAGGGGTTCCTTTTCATGGGACACTGGCATCAGTTTTGGGACAGGGGGGACCTATACCGTTGGGATGGTCTCCACCTGAACAGAGCTGGGACCAGTGTTCTGGCGAAAAGAGTAAATAGGGTGGTCAATAGGACTTTAAACTAGAGATTGGGGGGGAAGGGAAAGTCAGGGAACCAAGAGGTGAAGTAATCAGTGGGAAGCGTAGCTGCTTAGGAATACAAAAAAGCACGAAAAGACAGAACTCAGGAGAGGTTACGATAGTCCCCATCCCACAAAATATGACACAGTGTATGGAAAGGCTCAGTAAACCACACAATGGAAACAAAAAGGGACGGTCAATAGAGAATTAAAGGTGCATTTAAATGCGCGCAGTGTACGGAACAAGGTAGATGAGCTTGTGGCCCAGATTGTGACTGGCAGGTATGATGTTGTAGGCATCACAGAGACGTGGTTGCAGGGGGTTCAGGACTGGCATTTAAACATCCAGGGATTCACAACCTATCGAAAAGACAGAGAGGTGGGCAGAGGGGGCGGGGTTGCCTTGTTAATTAGGAATGAAATTAAATCAATAGCAATAAACGACATAGGGTCAGATGATGTGGAGTCTGTGTGGGTAGAGTTGAGGAACCACAAAGGCAAAAAAACCATAATGGGAGTTATATACAGGCCTCCTAACAGGGGTCAGGACCAGGGGCACAAAATGCACCACAAAATAGAAAGTGCCTGTCAGAAAGGCAAGGTCACAGTGATCATGGGGGACTTCAATATGCAGGTGGACTGGGTAAATAATGCTGCCAGTGGACCCAAGGAAAGGGAATTCATTGAATGTTTACAGGAGGGCTGTGGTAGTATGCATTAGGGGTCATGTGGGACTGTGAAGCCGTGATGTCATTGGCTGACAGATCCCGGGTCCTGGTTGGACGTTGACCTCTAGCTCCGCCCTGAAGGCGGAGTATAAGTACCAGGAGTCATCCCCCGCAGGCAGTCTACTACTGAACTGCGGGGGAACAGTCACGCTTAATAAAGCCTCATCGACTTCGCTCTATTCGTCTGTCGGAGTCTTTGTGCGCTACAATTTATTAAGCGGGCCTAAAGGACTATGGAGCTCAGGATCATCCCGGAATGCCTGAGGATCAGCCCCCACGCAGTGAACGCAGCAGCAGCTTTCAAGCACTGGCAGACTTGTTTCGAGGCCTACCTCAGAACGGCCACCGGCCGGGTCACAGAAGACCAAAAACTACAGGTCCTGCACTCGAGGTTAAGCACGGAGATTTTCTCTCCCATCGAAGACGCAGAGGATTTCCAGACGGCGTTCGCAGCACTAAAAAGTCTCTATGTTCGCCCAGTAAACCAGATCTACACTCGCTATCAACTCGCAACGAGACGGCAAAGTCCCGGAGAATCGATAGATGAATTCTACGCCGCGCTAATTTTGGGACGAGCCTGCAGCTGCCCGCCGGTGAACGCAAATGAACACACGGACATGTTAGTGCGCAATGGGATAATAGGCCCCGACCCCGAACGTATGCGCGCCCTCAAGGAATTTCCCCTCCCGCACTGCTCAAAAGCCCTAAAACTCTGCCTGGGGTTCTTTTCATACTACGCCCAGTGGGTCCCCCAGTACGCAGACAAGGCCCGCCCCCTAATATAGACCACAACCTTCCCCCTGTCGACAGAGGCTTGCCAGGCCTTCAGCCGCATCAAAGCGGATATCGCAAAGGCCACGATGCGTGCCATCGACGAGTCCCTCCCCTTCCAGGTCGAGAGCGACGCCTCCGACGTAGCTCTAGCGGCCACCCTTAACCAAGCTGGCAGACCCGTGGCCTTTTTCTCCCGAACCCTCCATGCTTCAGAAATCCGCCACTCCTCAGTGGAAAAGGAAGCCCAAGCCATAGTGGAAGCTGTGCGACATTGGAGGCATTACCTGGCCGGCAGGAGATTCACTCTCCTCACGGACCAACGGTCGGTAGCCTTCATGTTCGATAATGCACAGCGGGGCAAAATCAAAAACGACAAGATCTTAAGGTGGAGGATCGAGCTCTCCACCTTCAACTACGAGATCTTGTATCGTCCCGGAAAGCTGAACGAGCCGTCCGATGCCCTATCCCGCGGCACATGTGCCAACGCACAAAGTAACCGCCTCCAAACCCTCCACGAGGACCTCTGCCACCCGGGGGTCACTCGGTTCTACCACTTCATTAAGTCCCGCAACCTCCCATACTCTTTAGAGGAGGTCCGTACAGTCACAAGGAACTGCCACATCTGCGCAGAGTGCAAACCGCATTTTTTCAGGCCGGATGGTGCGCACCTGATTAAGGCTTCCCGCCCCTTTGAACGCCTTAGTCTGGATTTCAAAGGAACCCTCCCCTCCACCGACCGCAACATATACTTCCTTAATGTGGTGGACGAGTACTCCCGCTTCCCATTCGCCATCCCCTGCTCTGACATGACCGCGGCCACAGTCATTAAAGCCCTGAACACCATATTCACACTGTTCGGTTGCCCCGCATACGTCCACAGCGACAGGGGGTCCTCCTTCATGAGTGACGAGCTGCGCCAGTTCCTGCTCAGCAACGGTATAGCCTCGAGCAGGACGACCAGCTACAACCCCCGGGGGAACGGGCAAGTAGAGAGGGAGAACGGCACGGTCTGGAAGACGGTCCTACTGGCTCTACGGTCCAGGGACCTCCCAGTTTCACGGTGGCAGGAGGTCCTCCCGGACGCCCTCCACTCCATCCGGTCACTACTGTGTACTAGCACTAATCAAACGCATCATGAGCGCCTCCTCGTCTTCCCCAGGAAGTCCTCCTCTGGAACATCGCTGCCGACCTGGCTGGCGGCCCCAGGACCCATCTTGCTCCGAAAACATGTGCGGGCGCATAAGTCGGACCTGTTGGTTGAAAGGGTTCACCTCCTTCACGCGAACCCGTACGTGGAGTACCCCGACGGCCGACATGACCCGGTCTCCCTGCGAGACCTGGCAGCCGCTGGCAACACACACGCCCCCCCCGACACCAATCACCCAACCCCCCCCTTCCTGCCACCGCCGCACCCCGCGACCGCCCCCTTCCCAGGAGGATCGGTCCTCCTCCCAGGCCCGACCAGGAATGAAGCCCAAGCTGAAACCGTAAGGCTCCCGGAGACGGCAACACCGGAACAAGCACCACCACCACCACCAGGGCCGAGGCGATCGACACAGACGACCAGACCGCCCGACCGACTCGTGGCGTCGATCTAACAGTACAATATGTGGACTTTTAACGAGAACATTTTGTCTTTTCCTGACGATTACTGTAAATAGTTCGAAACAAAAAAAAACCTTGTACATACTGTAATAACATGCGAAAGTTTTCCTCCCAGGACCAGCCTTGTAAACCCTTACCACCATGCGAAGCATCACCCCGCCGGGTTCATTTTTAACAAGGGGTGAATGTGGTAGTATGCATTAGGGGTCATGTGGGACTGTGAAGCCGTGATGTCATTGGCTGACAGATCCCGGGTCCTGGTTGGACGTTGACCTCTAGCTCCACCCTGAAGGCGGAGTATAAGTACCAGGAGTCCTCCCCCGCAGGCAGTCTACTACTGAACTGCGGGGGAACAGTCACGCTTAATAAAGCCTCATCAACTTCACTCTATTCGTCTCTCGGAGTCTTTGTGCGCTACAAGGGCTTTTTGGAACAGCTTGTGATGGAGCCCACGAGGGGACAGGCCATTCTGGACTTAGTGTTATGTAATGAGCCAGACTTGATTAAAGATCTTAAAGTAAGGGAACACTTAGGAGGCAGTGATCATAATATGGTAGAATTCAATCTCCAATTTGAAAGAAATTGATGTAAAGGTGTTACAGTTAAATAAAGGTAACTACAGGGGCATGAGGGAGGAACTGACGAAAATCAACTGGGAGCAGAGCCTAGTGGGAAAGACAGTAGAACAGCAATGGCAGGAGTTTCTGGGAGTAATTGAGGACACAGTACAGAGGTTCATCCCAAAGAAAAGAAAGGTTATCAGAGGGGGGATTAGGCAGCCATGGCTGACAAAGGAAGTTAGGGAATGCATCAAAGCAAAAGAGAAAGCCTATAATGTGGCAAAGAGTAGTGGGAAGTCAGAAGATTGGGAAGGCTACAAAAACAAACAGAGGATAACAAAGAGAGAAATAAGGAAAGAGAGGATCAATTGTGAAGGTAGGCTAGCCAGTAACATTAGGAATGATAGTAAAAGTTTCTTTAAATACATTGAAAACAAACGGGAGGCAAAAGTAGACATTGGGCCTCTCCAAAATGACGCTGGTAATCTAGTGATGGGAGACAAGGAAATAGCTGAGGAACTAAATAAGTACTTTGCGTCAGTCTTCACAGTAGAAGACATGAGTAATATCCCAATAATTCAGGAGAGTCAGGGGGCAGAGTTGAATATGGTAGCCATCACAAAGGAGAAAGTGCTAGAGAAACTAAGAGGTCTAAAAATTGATAAATCTCCGGGCCCAGCTGGGCTACATCCTAGAGTTCTAAAGGAGATAGCTGAAGAAATAGTGGAGGCGTTAGTTATGATCTTTCAAAAGTCACTGGAGTCAGGGAAAGTCCCAGAGGAATGGAAAATCACTGCTGTAACCCCCCTGTTCAAGAAGGGAACAAGAAAAAAGATGGAAAATTATAGGCCAATTAGCCTAACCTCGGTTGTTGGCAAGATTCTAGAATCCATTGTTAAGGATGAGATTTCTAAATTCTTGGAAGTGCAGGGTCGGATTAGGACAAGTCAGCATGGATTTAGTAAGGGGAGGTCGTGCCTGACAAACCTGTTAGAGTTCTTTGAAGAGACAACAAGTAGGTTAGACCAAGGAGAGCCAATGGATGTTATCTATCTTGACTTCCAAAAGGCCTTTGATAAGGTGCCTCACGGGAGACTGTTGAGTAAAATAAGGGCCCATGGTATTCGAGGCAAGGTACTAACATGGATTGATGATTGGCTGTCAGGCAGAAGGCAGAGAGTTGGGATAAAAGGTTCTTTTTCGGAATGGCAACCGGTGACGAGTGGTGACCAGTAGGGTTCAGTGTTGGGGCCACAGCTGTTCTCTTTATATATTAACGATCTAGATGACGAGACTGGGGGCATTCTGGCTAAGTTTGCCAATGATACAAAGATAGGTGGAGGGGCGGGTAGTATGGAGGAGGTGGGGAGGCTGCAGAAAGATTTAGACAGTTTAGGAGAGTGGTTCAAGAAATGGCTGATGAAATTCAACGTGGGCAAGTGCGAGGTCTTGCACTTTGGAAAAAAGAATAGAGGAAAGGACTATTTTCTAAACGGTGACAAAATTCATAATGGTGAAGTGCAAAGGGACTTGGGAGTCCTAGTCCAGGATTCTCTAAAGGTAAACTTGCAGGTTGAGTCCGTAATTAAGAAAGCAAATGCAATGTTGTCATTTATCTCAAGAGGCTTGGAATATAAAAGCAGGGATGTACTTCTGAAGCTTCATAAAGCATTAGTTAGGCCCCATTTAGAATACTGTGAGCAATTTTGGGCCCCACACCTCAGGAAGGACATACTGGCACTGGACCGGGTCCAACGGAGATTCACACGGATGATCCCAGGAATGGTAGGCCTAACATACGATGAACGTCTGAGGATCCTGGGATTATATTCATTGGAGTTTAGGAAGTTATGGGGAGATCTAATAGAAACTTACAAGATAATGAATGGCTTAGATAGGGTGGACGTAGGGAAGTTGTTTCCATTAGCAGGGGAGACTAGGACCCGGGGGCACAGCTTTAGAATAAAAGGGAGTCACTCTAGAACAGAGATGAGGAGAAATTTCTTCAGCCAGAGAGTGGTGGGTCTGTGGAATTCATTGCCTCAGAGGGCGCTGGAGGCCGGGACGTTGAGTGTCTTTAAGACAGAAGTTGATAAATTCTTGATTTCTCGAGGAATTAAGGGCTATGGAGAGAGAGCGGGTAAATGGAGTTGAAATCAGCCATGATTGAATGGTGGAGTGGACTCGATGGGCCGAAGGGCCTTACTTCCGCTCCTATGTCTTATGTTCTTATGGTCCATATTGTTTTCTCTCGTTCTTCACTTCTTCTACCCTCTGACAATCATGTATAAAAACGAAGGTATCTCTCTCCCCTGCCTCACTGCACACAGTGTTCAGAATCATGTTTAACCTCCAGCATCGAGCAAGTCTTCTATATGTACCAAGGTTATCGTGAATGAAAAAGATAATGATAGGTAGAACTGATATATCACATTTCATAGTAATTGAACTTTAAATTTAAATTTCATGACTTGCTTAGGTGAACATTTGTCCAGTTGCTGCTCAATTCTTGTGTAGAAATGAACGAGTGCGGCGATCTTAATAATTACAAAATGCTTTCCATTATAATCTATGGTCCACTTCGCAAAATTCTCTACTAATCAATTTTAGGTCCATTTTCCGAATTTTTGAACTGTTTTGTATTGTCTGACATCATTCCCTCATAGATGCCAAGGACTTCTGGCAATTTGGAAACGGTTGATAGAAAATGTCTGAGAACAGAAGTATACACCTATCAATTATTCCTCCCAGTCAGCAGTGGCTCAGATCAAGAACTTCTCACACAGTAAACTGCAGGCATGAACTTTTGATTGATGATGCATTGACGCATCAAAGCACTATATCATAAAATAAACTATTTTTCACTTTAATATGTTTACACTGAATATTAAACAAGTTGTATTACTAAAACTTAAGTCATTTTATTTTCATTCCCTCGATGTGAGCATTGCTGACAAAGTTGGCACATAATGCCAATGCCTAGTTGCCCTTGAGAAATTGATGGTGAAATTTCTTCCTGAACCATTCAATTCAGTATGGCGAAAGTGCTCCCAAAACGTGAGGGAGGAGTTTCAGTGACAATAAAGGAACAATGATTTGTTTATCCTGAATGGCAGAGTGGCACAGTGGTTAGCACTGCTGGCTCACAGTGCCAGAGGCCCGGGTTCAATTTAGCCTCGGGTGACTGTGTGGAGTTTGCATATTCTCCCCCTGTCTGTCTGTGTGGGTTTCCTCCGGGTGCTCCGGTTTCCTCCCACAATACAAAGATGTGCAGGTCAGGTGGGGCTAAGGGATAGGGCGGGGGAATGGGCCAGGGCCAGTGCAGCCTTGATGAGCTGAATGGCCTCTTTCTGCACTGTAGGGATACTATGGCTTTGTTACCTCCAGACACAACTATTTCAATGCATTCCTGGTTGATCCCTCACATTCTACCCTCCATATGCTTGAGGCCATCTACAGCAACTCCCATTCCACTACCAATCCTGTGTTCATGGACCTACATTGGCCCCCAATCAAGTAAAGTCTTGATTTCAGAAACTTCTCCAGGACATTGCCCCTCCATTTCTGTAATCTCCTCCAGTCCTTTAACCCTCTGAGATGCTCTGATTCAGGCCTCTTGTGCGTCTTCAATTTTAATTGCTCCATTGGTGACCATGCCTTAAGTTGACTACACTCCAAGTTCTGAAATTCCTCCTCCTACACCTCTGCGCCTCTCACCTTGCTTTTTTCCCTTTAAGATACTTAAAACCCACATTTTCAACCAAACATTTTGGTCGCTTGACCTAATATCTCCTGTGATGAATGCAGAAATTGTTAAATATTATATTTTATATTTGTGGCAGTAATGTTATTAAAAAACTCTGGTTTTAAACACATAGAGGTAGTGTGCCCCCTAAAGCTGGAATTAAGGAATCGTCAAAGATGAGGTAATAATTGATTTGAACAACTTACTTGTTTATAGACAGATGTTTATAGACATATGGCTAATAAGGTATTATTTTGATTGCTGGAGATTTTTTGAAGAGTAGATAATTTATGAGGGATTGTATTTATTCATAGCTAAGCAGGTGATGAGACATCTTAGTGGAATACAGACAATGTAATTAATGGGAGGAGTCAAGTCTGTCTGTAGTTTGTAGTTTTGCCAAACGCTGTTAGGTTGAGCAGAAGAGTCTGACAAGATAAAAGGGTTTTCAGGCTGTTCCTGAAAGTGTCTCTCTCTCTCCAAAGATCTTCACAGATAAGCAACTAACCTATTTTGTTCACTTTATTTATAAGTGCCATTTGAACTTTATTGTGTTGCTTCATCGGAATTAATGGCAGGTGTGGATAGTAAGTTATTTTTTCCTTTTTTTTAAGAACTGTTGAACTGTCATAGATTATCATAGAATTTACAGTGCAGAAGGAGGCCATTCGGCCCATCGAGTCTGCACCGGCTCTTGGAAAGAGCACCCTACCCAAGGTCAACACCTCCACCCTATGAACATAACCCAGTCCAACACTAAGGGCAATTTTGGACACTAAGGGCAATTTATCATGGCTAATCCACCTAACCTGCACATCTTTGGACTGTGGGAGGAAACCGGAGCACCCGGAGGAAACCCACGCTCACACGGGGAGAATGTGCAGACTCCGCACAGACAGTGACCCAAGCCGGAATCGAACTTGGTACCCTGGAGCTGTGAAGCAATTGTGCTATCCACAATGCTACCGTGCTGCCCATTTGTAAAGTAATTTCTTTGATGGTAATGCAGTTAATTGTGTGTTTAAATTGAAGTTTATTCTAACATAAAATACACCTATTGGTAAGAGTCATCACTCCTGAGGTGAAGTATCCATTCCTCACAGTTTTACAAATTAAAAATTGTTTGGCGTTCTCATCTGGGGCGGGATTCTCCGGCCCCCCGCTGGGTCGGAGAATCGCCGGGGGCTGGCGTGAATCCCGCCCCCGCCGGTTGCAGAATTCTCCGGCACCGGAGATTCGGCAGGGGTGGGAATCGCGCTGCGCCAGTTGGCGGGCCCCCCCCCCCCCCCCAGCGATTCTCCGGCCGCGATGGGCCGAAGTCCCGCTGATGTCAACCCGCGCCAGCCGGCATGAATTGAACCACCTTTGTGACACCGGGACAGGGTGGCGCGGGCGGGCTCTGGGGTCCTGGAGGGGGCGCAGGGCGATTTGGCCCCGGGGGGTGCCCCCACAGTGGCCTGGCCCGCGATCGGGGCCCATCGACCCGCGGGCGGGCCTGTGCCGTGGGGGCACTCTTTTCCTTCCGCCTTCGCCATGGTCTCAAGGTGAGGGCTCGGTCGCTCAAGATGCAGAGACTTCCGCACCTTTGGGGCGGCGCGATGCCGGACTGATTCGCGCCATCTTTGGCACCGGTCGGCGGACATCGCGCCGATATCGGAGAATCCCGCCCCTGGTATCCCAATAAAAGTTGGTGTCTGGGCCGGTATCCAAACACTCCTTATTTGACTTGTTGCCATACTTTGTTTGCTCCTGTGAAGTTCCTTGAAATGTTTCATTATGTTAAAGGTGTGATATATAGATAAGCTGTTGTTGTTAATATATGTTCCAGCAAGGATTTTTAGTGTCTTGAGGGGAAACGTGGAGGTGATGGTGTCCACATATATCTGCTGCCATTCTCCATCGAGGTCATTTTTGAGGTGTTGCCTGCCTCACTTTACCCAGAGCTCAGCAACTGTAATTCTATTGAATGTTAAGAGAGGCAGCTATACTTGCTTTTGTTGAAAATGGTCATTGCCTGTCATTTGTGCGCATCAAATATTACTTGCCACTTATCAACCCTGGTCTGGGTTTGTCAAAGTTGTTTACATGGGAGCATGGACAGTTATATAACCTAAATAATTGCAAACGGAATTGATCACTGTGCAATCATCACCAACAAACCCTTTTCTGGTCTTCAAAAGAAGTGAGGTTATCAATGAAGCAGCCAAAGGTGGTTGGATGTAAGATACTGTCCTGAGGAACTCTTGCAGTGAATTAATATACTACCTTCCTTTCTACTAGATATGACTCTAGCACCGGAGCTTTTTGCCTGATTTACATTGCATTCGGTTTTATTCGGGCTCCTCAATGCAACATTTGGTCAAATGCTGCCTTGATGTCACCTTCACCTCACCTTCGGAATTCAGTTCTTTTATCCTCTTTGTCCTGAGGTTGCAATGTGGTTTGGAACCAAGTTGTGATTGAACACAAATTGAGCACAGGTTAGCAGGTTATTAGTGAGTAAATGCTGCTTCATAGCACTTTTGGTGATTATTTCCATCAGTTACTGATGATTGTGCTGAGCGACCAGGTTAGACTTGTAATGATTCTAGTGAATTGAAAACACCTGAGAATTCTTTTGTAATGTTCAATAGATGCCTGTGATAGATAGACTTTAATAACTTCACTTCTGCCACAGCTGGATCTGGAGTACAGGACATAGAGATCACAATGAGCAATTAATCCACACCTATTACTTCCAATACAGGCAACTGTAGCACCCTTCCTCCGGCAATGCTTCAGCTTCTGGGGTAGAACTGCATAGGAGCATGAGGAAAAGCCAACACACAGAACAGATGTGAAAACATAAGGTTGATTGATTGACTTTTGTATGGAATATTGAATAATTTTTTTTGTAAAGTTGGTTTGGAATATTTGTTTTTAGTGGCTTTTATTTCAGTATTGTGGCCAAGAGGACATTGCAGCACAGTATCACAGTGGTTAACACTGTGGCTTCACAGCGCCAGGGTCCCAGGTTCGATTCCCGGCTTGGGTTACTGTCTGTGCAGAGTCTGCACATTCTCCCCGTGTCTGCGTGTGTTTCCTCCGGGTGCTCCAGTTTCCTCCCACAAGACCAGAAAGATGTGCTGTTAGGTAATCTGGACATTCTGAATTCTCCCTCTGTGTACCCAAACGGGCGCCAGAGTGTGGCGACAAGGGGCTTTTCACAGTAACTTCATTGCAATTGAAGCCTGCTTGTGACAATAAGGATTATTATTATATTATTGCAATTATCAGTAATCGAGACAAGGTAGGATGTGAGATATTTTGGGGAATGAAGAATTGAACATAATTTGAGTGGACCTGCCATCAATGATGCAATCATGGACAGACCGGCTGGAAAGGAGCTGAGTTAGTTGCCGTCTCTATCCCACCTCCTCCTCTTCCCCCGATCCTCCTCCTCAGCTGCTTCCGCATACCTGGTGACAAGAGCTGGATCCTCACGGATGCAGATGGATTGTGTAATTTTCTGTGGAACGTATTATACAGGGTGTGGTGGTATGTATTAGGGGTGATACGGTACACCATGAATGCCGAGGAGCTATTGGAGGACAGATGCTGGGTCCCGATTGAATCTGCCGCCTACTGGGCTCCACCCAGATAGGCGGGGTATAAGAACCCGTTTTACTCCCCGCAGCTGCATTCTGTGAATGAGCTGCTGGGTAACAAGTCTGAACAAGTCTGCTCAATAAAGCCTCGATTAAAGTTCTTTACGTCTCGCCTCGTGTGTGATCGAAGGTGCTACAATTTATTGAGCAGACTTAAAAAGGAATATGGAGCTCCGGATCGCCCCGGATGCCTGCGAATCGGCCCCCAAGCAGCTAACGCAACGTCAGCATTTCAGCACTGGCTGGCGTGCTTTGTGGGATACCTCCGAACGGCCCCCGGCAGAACAACAGAAGACCAGAAGATGCAGGTCCTGCATTCCAGGGTGAGTCCCGAAATCTACTCACTCATCGAGGGCGCGGAACAATTCCCAGCAGCGATTAACTTGCTGAAGGAGATCTACAGTAGGCCCGTCAACCAGGTCTACGCACGCTACCAGCTCGCAACGAGACGACAAATCCCCGAGGAATCGCTAGACGAATTCTTCAATGCTCTAACGATCCTGGGACGAAACTGCAACTGCCCAGCGGTTACGGCGAACGAACATACGGACCTCCTGATCAGAGACGCTTACATAGCAGGTTTAGCATCGTCGCAAATTCGCCAGAGACTTTTAGAGAAAGACACTCTCGGACTCACAGAAGTACGGGCCGTTGCAGCCTCCCTCGACGTGGCCACCCAAAACGCCCGCGCCTATGCCCCCGACCGCGCTGCAGCCCCTTGGGCTCCGTGGACCCCCGGCACCCCCCCACCCCTCTGCAAGCGTGCAAAGCCAGAATCCCAGATCACCCGGGGGGGGCCCCGCTGCTATTTTTGCGGGCAGCCAAAACACCCCCGCCAGCGCTGCCCGGCCCGCTCGGCCACCTGCAAAAGCTGCGGTAAAAAGGGGCACTATGCAGCGGTGTGCCAGTCCCGCTGGGTCACCGCTATCTCCGGGGAACAAATGGGACCACGGACTCAACCCCCCCAGCAACCCACGGATGGCCACGCCGCCATTTTGGGCCCCGGACACCACGAGGGGGGGGACGGGCGCCGCCATCTTACTACCCACGGGCCGCGTGCAATCCACGGGAGCGGCCATTTTGTCCACCCCCGGCCGCGTGCGACCCATGGGAGCGGCCATTTTGTCCACCCCTGACCGCGTGCGATCAATGGACACTGCCATCTTGGCTGATAGGCAAGGACCCCAGCGTGGACGGTTCCATACTGCCTGAAGACAACGATCTGATGCACCAACCACGTTTGGCATCGGTGACCCTCGACCAGTCGCTGCCCCGGACGCTCCAGACGACAACGACAAAGGTGTTGGTGAACGGGCACGAGATGCCATGTTTGATTGACTCGGGGAGCACGGAGAGTTTTATTCACCCGGACACGGTAAGACGCTGTTCCCTTGTAATTCGGCCAAGCACCCAAAAATGTTTCCTGGCGGCGGGGTCCCACTCCGTTGCAATCAAAGGGTTCTGCATCGCAAACCTAACGGTGCAGGGGAGAGAGTTCAAAAATTACTGGCTGTATGTCCTTCCCCACCTCTGCGCTCCCACCCTCCTGGGATTGGACTTCCAATGCAACCTCCAGAGCTTAACATTCAAATTTGGCGGCCCTATACCCCCACTGACTATCTGCGGCCTCGCGACACGCAAGGTCGAACCGTCCTCCTTGTTTGCGAACCTCACCCCGGATTGCAAACCCGTCGCCACTAGGAGCAGACGGTACAGCACCCAGGACCGGACGTTTATCAGGTCCGAAGTCCAGCGGCTGCTGAAGGAAGGCATAATCCAGGCCAGCAATAGTCCCTGGAGAGCCCAGGTGGTAGTAGTGAAGACAGGGGAGAAGCAAAGGATGGTCGTAGACTACAGTCAGACCATCAACAGGTACACGCAGCTAGATGCGTACCCTCTTCCCCGCATATCCGACATGGTCAATCGGATTGCACAGTACAAGGTCTTCTCCACCGTGGACCTTAAGTCCGCCTACCACCAGCTTCCCATTCGCCCCGGTGACCGCAAGTACACTGCCTTCGAAGCAGACAGGCGGCTATACCACTTCTTAAGGGTTCCATTCGGCGTCACGAACGGAGTCTCGGTCTTCCAATGGGAGATGGACCAAATGGTCGACCAGCACGGTTTAGGGGCCACGTTCCCGTACCTCGTCAACGTCACCATCTGCGGCCACGACCAGCAGGACCACGGCGCCAACCTCCGCAAATTCCTCCAGACCGCTAACGCCCTCAACCTCACCTACAACGAGGAAAAATGCGTGTTTAGCACCGACCGTCTAGCCATCCTTGGCTACGTAGTGCGTAATGGAGTGATAGGCCCCGCATGCGCCCCCTCATGGAGTTCCCTCTCCCCCACTGTGCCAAAGCCCTGAAACACTGCCTGGGCTTCTTTTCTTATTATGCCCAGTGGGTTCCCCAATACACAGACAAGGCCCGTCCACTAATCCAGTCCACTACTTTTCCCCTGTCGACAGAGGCCCGCCAGGCATTCAGCCGCATCAAAGCGGATATCGCAAAGGCCACGATGCGCGCCATCGACGAGTCCCTCCCCTTCCAAGTTGAGAGCGACGCGTCCTACGTAGCTCTGGCGGCCACACTCAACCAAGCGGGCAGACCCGTGGCCTTTTTCTCCCGGACCCTCCACGCTTCAGAAATCCGCCACTCCTCAGTGGAAAAGGAGGCCCAAGCCATAGTGGAAGCTGTGCGACGTTGGAGGCATTACCTTGCCAGTAGGAGATTCACTCTCCTCACTGACCAACGGTCGGTAGCCTTCATGTTCGATAATGCACAAGATAAAAAACGACAAGATCCTGCGGTGGAGGATCGAACTCTCCACCTACAATTATGAGATCTTGTATCGTCCCGGAAAGCTGAACGAGCCGTCCGATGCCCTATCTTGCGGCACTTGTGCCAACGCACAAGTGGACCGTCTCCAAGCCCTCCACGAGGACCTCTGCCACCCGGGGGTCACTCGTTTCTACCACTTCATAAAGGCCCGCAACCTCCCGTACTCCGTCGAGGAGGTCCGTACAGTCACCAGGAACTGCCAAATCTGCGCAGAATGCAAACCGCATTTTTTCAGGCCAGATAGAGCGCACCTGATAAAGGCTTCCCGTCCCTTTGAACGCCTCAGTTTGGACTTCAAAGGCCCCCTTCCTCTCCACCGATCGCAACACGTACTTTCTTAACGTCGTTGACGAATACTCCCGTTTCCCCTTCGCCATCCCCTGCCCCGACATGACCGCGGCCACGGTCATTAAAGCCCTATGCACCATCTTTACACTGTTTGGTTTCCCCGCCTACATCCATAGCGATAGGGGGTCCTCCTTCATGAGTGATGAGCTGCGTAAATTCCTGCTCAGTAAGGGCATAGCCCAGCTACAACCCCCGGGGGAACGGGCAGGTAGAGAGGGAGAATGGAATGTTCTGGAAGACCGTCCTACTGGCCCTACGGTCTAGGAGTCTCCCAACTTCCCGCTGGCAGGAAGTACTCCCGGATGCCCTTCATTCTATCCGGTCCCTGCTGTGCACCACCACGAATCAAACGCCGCACGAGCGCCTCCTTGTCTTCCCTAGGAGGTCCGCTTCTGGAACGTCACTTCCGACCTGGCTGGCAGCCCCGGGACCCATTCTGCTCCGGGAACATGTGCGGGCGCACAAATCAGACCCACTGGTGGAGAAGGTACATCTACTCCACGCAAACCCGCAGTGCGCCCACGTGGCGTACCCAGACGGCCGACAGGACACAGTCCCTCAGCGGGACCTGGCGCCCGCCAGAGCTTCCCACACCCCCCCCAACACCAATCACCTCCCCCTCACTCCCGCCGGTGCACCCCACAGCCACCCCCTTCCCAGGGGGATCGGTTCTCCTCCCAGGCCCGTCCAGGAGTAAGGAAACAGAAGGGGACAGCGCGATGCTCCCAGAGTCGACCGGACCCGAGCCAGCACCACCACCACCACCCGGGCTGAGACGATCGGAAAGGGCGACCAGAGCACCATCTCGACTCATCGAATCGACTTAAGATGTATATAATTCAGTGGCCCAGTAAAGCGGCATTGTTGTAAATAGTTAACGCTGCAAATCGGGTAAAATGTGAATAATTCGGTGGCCCAGTAAAAGCGGCATGATTGTATATAGTTCAATGGTTAAGGTACGACCCTGTAAACCCCGACCACCAACCACCCACCACCCCGCCGGGTTCTTTTTTAACAAGGGGAGAATGTGGTGGTATGTATTAGGGGTAATACGGTACACCAATGAATGCCGAGGAGCTATTGGAGGACAGATGCTGGGTCCCGATTGGATCTGCCGCCTACTGGGCTCCACCCAGATAGGCGGGGGTATAAGAACCCGTTTTACTTCCCGCAGCTGCATTCTGTGACTGAGCTGCTGGGGAACAAGTCTGAACAAGCCTGCTCAATAAAGCCTCGATTGAAGTTCTTTACGTCTCGCCTCGTGTGTGATCGATGGTGCTACACAGGGCTTCTATGCTGGCAGTGTAATTGTTGCTTCAGCGGCCCAATTTTCTGCCTTTTGTGTGGTATTTGAGTGTTGCACCTCAAAATCATGAGCCAGATGGTCCACTGATGGCCCTTGTCACCCAATAGCCCCTCTCTAGCATCCATGGTCGTTCAACTGCTGATGATACTGTCATGATACCCTTGGCTAGTGCATGGTCAAGTCCTGCCCCATTTGACCTGGAGTCGCAACACAGGTAAAGTTAGATTTTATTTAAGATATCTTGCATTTGAGCGACACAGTGGCACAGTGGTAAGCACTGCTGCCTCACAGCACCAGGGACCCGGCTTCAATTCCGGCCTTGGTTGGCTGTGCGGAGTTTGCACTTTCTCCCCGTGTCTGCGTGGGTTTCCTCCGGGTGCTCAGGATTCCTCCCACAGTCCAAAGATGTGCAGGTTAGAGGATTGGCCACTCTTTTGAGGTCCACCAAAAAAACAGAAGAAAGGAAACAAACGTAGGGTAGGGACAAAGCAAACAGTGCCGCTCCTGTTAGGGGCACTGTCTTAATGTAACACAGTTCAACGGATATTTAAAAACATCAAATGAGAATGAAATTAATGGGGTCAATAACGCACCCCAACTCCTGCGGTGCCCACTGGACACAGAAGGCCTCGATGGTGCCCGTGGACACCCAGCCGCAAATGTAGCCGTGAAAGAGGGACAGACAGTCCGGTTGGACGACCCCTCAGTTGCCCGCTGCCTGGACCTATAAACGGCGCGCTTCACCAGGCCCAGGAGCAGGGACACAAGGAGGTCCTCCACCATCCCTGCCCCTCTCCGCACCAGGTATCCATAAATCAGGAGTGTGGGGTTGAAGTGCAAACAAAACTTCAGCAAAAGATTTGTCTGAAAACTAAAAAGGGTGTGCAGCCTACAACGCGTAAACCAACATGGCCCACGTCCACAAGGCCACAGAAATGGCAGGCTTCTTGGGACTCCGTGAACCAGTGTATAGCACTGCTACATGCAACACCCTTCACCCCAGTTCCCCAAGATTGAGGGAGAGGACTCCTCCATAAATGGAACACCAGTGGGGGCCTCTGCCACCAGGTGGCAACAAGGCATGCCATGGCGTGTCCAGGGGACAGGTGAGGGTAAGGTGGTGAAGGGTGTGCAGCAGCAGCCTGTAAGGAAACCCACCGAATAGTACGAAAAGACACAGAGGGCATTTCCGTGAGGCATCTAGGACTGTGGGTCGCCAGCCCCCGAGGGAGGTGTTGAGGCTTGGGGCGAATGTGGCAGGGCTTCATCCAGACAGGATACTACCGCACACCTGAGTGTCCTCCAGACCACGAATGTCATCGGGTCTGAGCACAACCATTTTGAGGTCTCGGATGGCATTGACCGTGAGACGGATATCCACCGGCGCGTGTTGTGCTAACGCATGGGGTTTCATCCAGCCCACTCCTCTGCCACCCAACACGTCCCCAATCCTGGTTACCCCGGCAGCCACAACTCGCTCCTCCGCCAGCCACTTGAAATGGTATTGGTGGAGGTGCGGATTCCTGAGTAATGGCTCCCTGACGACAACCACCACACCTGACGGGGGAGGGGGAGCTGCGTCACGAAGCGACCACGGTCCAGATTTTTAGCAGGTCCTGGTAAAAGACGGACAGCACCTACAGAGGGTAACGAAGATCCTGCAGATCTATGAACAGGAGCTGCAAGTCACAATTCAGGCCGTGCACCTGGCAGAAGAAATGCGTCGCCAGAGCACATCATTGCGGAGGGGGCTCAACTTAAAGGTACCACTGCAGGGTCTGAAGGCCAAAGGTTGCGGCCTGGTTGCGAAGGTACACCAGCGCCTGGCCGCCCTCCCTGAGCAGGAGGCTCAGGACCTCAGCAGCGACCCAGTGCAGTCCCTTGTCCCAGAAGAACTCTACAAGCATTCTCTGGAGATTTGCGACAAAGTCAAGGCAAGGGGTCAAAGTTACCAGCCGGTACCACAACATGGAGGCTATCAGCTGGTTTATGACGCGAACTCGACCCCCGTAAGACAGCACTCGGAGCAGTGCTGTACAGCATCTCAAGCAAGCGGTGACCTCGGCCTCCAGCTCCTGCTCGTTAGGCTGGCCAGGATTCCTCAGCCAGGCAAAGATGGACTCCTAAGTAGAGAAGGCTGATCCTGCTTCAGGTGAAAGGCTTGAGCTCCTCTGGGAGGGGATCCATCTACCACGGACCGACCAGGAGTCCGGAACACTTGGCCCAGTTGTTCCTGGCAGAGGACGCGGCGGAGTACACAGCCTGGCACTCTCGAGTCCTCCGCAGGTCAGCAGGGTCGGTGAACATGAGGAGCACGCCATTAGCATAAGCCAAGAGGTCCACCCCAATGCCCGGCCTGCGCAGAAGCAGTCCCAACAACCTCCTATGCAGGAGACGTAGGAAAGGCTCCAAGCAAATAGAAGAGAGTTGGCCAGACAAGCTTTGACGCATTCCCCTCCCAAAGCAAGGGGCGCAGTCAGGGTCCCGTTAACCTTAACAAGACGCTCAGTGCCAGTGTACAGAAGTTGGATCCGGGTGATAAAATGCATCCTGAACCTGAATGCTTGCAGAGTCCCAAATAAATATTTGTGATCCACCCTGTCGAATATCTTCTCCTGATCAAGGGACAGGAAGGCGCTCGACATACCAGCCCTAGGGAGTGATGGACCAGGTCCTGGACCAGATGGATGTTGTCGTGAATTGGGCGGCCTGGGACCGTGTAGGACTAGTCAGGGCAGATCATGTGGTCCAGCAAGATGCCAAGGCACAAACACATCGCCTTGGCGAAGATTTTGTAATCCGTGCTGAGGAGGGAGACTTGTCGTCAGTTATTAAGGTGGCGGAGATCCCCCTTCTTTGGCAGCAGGTTACTGGTGGCCCTGCGCCCTGGGAGGGGAGTCTCCCTGGTCGACACTTTCCCCCAAGACCCCCGCGTAGTTGCTCCCCAGGACATCCCAGCACACCCTGAAAAACTCCATGGTCAGCCCATCCAGCCGAGGGGTTTTGCTCCTGGACATGCTGTTGAAGGCACCGGTCAGCTCCTCCAGGCTTATAGGGGCATCAGCCTCTGGGTCCTCCCAAAAAATTCTGCAAGGATCCTTGTTGGATGGGCATGTAGAAGCTTCGGATTTGCGCCCTGACCTCCTCCGGATTCAAGACGAGGGACCCATTGCGGCCAACAGTGTAAGGAGCTCCTGACGGACTCCATGCCTTTTTTCCAGCGAGTAGAAGAAGGGGGAGCCCCAGTCCATGTCCGTAAGGATCAGGATCCACAACCTCATGTACCCGTCGTGGGACCCGGCAAGTTGCAAATGCCGCAGCGCGCCCTTCTCTGTACACCAGCCGCAGGGCCGGGTCCTCATCGGGCTGACCGAGACATGACTTCAGGTCGAGCATCTCCTTCTCCACTCCTCGACCCTGGATTTCCACCTCTTTGTCAACCCCTCGCATACCCCTGACAAAAGGTACGCACCTGAGCCTTGCCCACATTCCACCACAGCCTCAAGAGGGGACGCCTCCACGCTTCAGTCTCCAGCCGGCCCAGGAGCGACAAAATGAGCCCAGGAACCACTTGCCCTCCAGCAGTATTTTACAGTATTATAATTAAATGGACAGAAAATGTAACTTACTATTTAATACCCCTTCCCCAACACTCCCCCCCCCCGCCCCGCAGCCCTGCTTTCCCATCTCACCCCACTCTCTACACACGTACACAGACAAACAACTCAAAAAAGAAAGGTTAAAAAAATTGATGAAATAAAAAGATAAAAATCTTTGATGTTCTTGGATGATTTCCGGTTTGTATCTCTCCGAAGTTCAGCTTTCATTTTGATACTCCTTCCCTCTGGGCTTGAAATGATTTGCCTATCTTCTCTGCAAATTCAGCATCATTCCAAGTTCACAGTAAAGGGTGTGCCAGGCACTCAGTACTTTCCGAACAATAAAGCAGTTCTTTCACATCAGCAAGCAGGAGAGAGCGAGAGTTCCTTTCACTTCCAAAGTCTAAATGCTTCTGCCCACTTCTCTCAGAAAGCATCACGCAGGAACCAATTGCTGACGGTTGTCAGGCAGAACACTCTCCCTGGCTAACCCCCCGATTGCCAGCTAACCAATCAATCTGATTCCCTCCAAACCTGGTTCAGCACGCTGGCGGTATGCTCCGTTTCACTGTCTGGTCAATGGGGTTTCCCAATGTGGGGCAGCCCCACGTCGTCGGAAAACCTCCGGGTTTCTGGCAAAACGGAGCATCCCGCTGGCGGAGAATCTCGCCCCTGGTTCCTAAGATGCACTTGCTGCTGAGGAGTCTGACATCTCCTTCCCAAAAACAAACCTGGGAACATAGTGTCCTGGCAAGCAGGCTGCTTCAACTTTTATTCTTCTGCTTAAAGGCACATTCCCATAAACCATTGCCGAGTTAGCCTAAAGTCAGAAGGAGACAAAATGCTAGATTCCAGGGGCAGCACGGAGGCGCAGTGGTTAGCATTGCAGTCTCACGGCGCCAAGGTTGCAGGTTCGATCCCGGCTCTGGGTCACTGTCTGTGTGGAGTTTGCACATTCTCCCCGTGTTTGCGTGGGTTTCGTCCCCACAACCCAAAGATGTGCAGGGTAGGTGGATTGGCCACACTAAATTGCCCCTTAATTGGAAAAAATTAATTGGGCACTCTCAATTAATTTTTTTAAAATGCTAGATTCCATGTTTCAGGACATTGGGCTGGATTTTATACTCCCCCACCAGTGTGTTTGAAGGCAGGATTGTGTAAAATCTAGGCGGCAGCCTGCTCACTGTCTATCCATATACCCCTGCCTTCACCATATGTTTATAAAGGCAGGGGTGGCATTCGGCAGCCCTAAAGTGGGCAATTAATGCCTACTAAACCTATGCATGATAAAATAACTAGTCTACATGGACTTATCATACTCACCTTTACCGCTCAACATCCCACTGCCACCCCTTCGCCCCCTAGCCACGCACAACGCGCCCCCAGTCACCATGCACTGCTGCACAGCGCAATTCCCCCTCTGATATCTTGGGTCTGCTTGGTACACTGTCTTCAGCTTGGAGACACCACACATCTGCTTCTGACTATCTTGGTCACTTTCATGTGCACCTGTTTTGTCGCAGTGTTTTCCCTCCTTCATCTTAGTGAAAGATCACTTCACTATGGGCCCCTCAGATCCTACAGCAGGACTTCCAGGTAAGAGGGAGGCACCCAAAAGCATTGTTCCCAAGCCGCCTCTGCATTGTCATGATCAACACGGTCTCAAAAATCCAAAAATCAGCTGTTGTAACCCATTCCAGGCTCCGTTTGAGGAGAAACATTGACAGATCCACTTCGGCATGCCGGCCACCCTCCCTAATTATTTGGGGAACCCTGAAGCAGGGGTTCAAGGTTTTGGCCCAGTAAAGGACTTTGGAAAAGCCTCCTGGTGAGGTCCAGAACTGATAATGGTCCCACTATTTGACTAGGGACTATCGGTTTAAAGTTCTGTCCAATGTTTCCCCTGGCTACGTAATCTAGAACATGGGGCGGGATTCTCTGAAAATGGGGCTATGTCCCCACGCCGGTGGGAAAACTGGCACCAACCACTCCAGTGTCAACAGCCCCCAAAAGTGAGGAATTCTCCAATTTCCCGGGGGCTGGTTGATGCCGGAGTGGTTGGCGGCGCTCCAGCTGGCGCCGAAGGGCTGGCGCGAGTTTGCGCATGCGCAGAACGGTCGGCATGATCTTACCATGCGCGGACTGGCAGGCGGATTTCCGTGCATGTGCCAACCGGTTGGCGTATTTCCGCGCATGCGCGGGGTTCCCTTCTCCGCGCCGGCCCCCAGACAATATGGGGCCCCCTACAGGGGCCCGACGTGGAGGAAAGAAGGCCCCCCACGGAACGAGCCCGCCCGCAGATCGGTAGGGTCGGAGAATACCGGCCATGAAGTCCCAACCTCAGAATAAGTGGTTTGCTGTTTAGAACTGAGATGATGAGAAGCTTCTTCACTCAAAGATTTTGAGTCTTGGAAATCCTCTCCTTCAGAAAGCTCTGGATGGAAGGTGGCACGGTGGTGCAGTGGTTAGCACTGCTGCCTCACGGCACTGAGGACCCAGCTCCGGGTCACCGACCGTGTGGAGTTCGCACATTTTCCCCATGTCTGTGTGGGTCTCACCCCCACAACCCAAAGATGTGTCGGTTAGGTGGATTGCCCACGCTAAATTTCCCTTAATTGGAATGTTTTTTTTAAAAAAGCTGTAGATGCTCAGACTTTGAGTATAAGCAAAACAGAGTTCCATGGCCATTTGGGTATACAGATCTTAAAGAGATTTTCATGGGGGGGTGGGGTGAAGGCTGGAATAGAGTTGGTCCCTTGCCCCCAGAATGAATCTGGAGGCTGTTGGATGCAGAGGCAGGCTGAGTGGAAGGCCTGCCTTTCTGCTCAGCCACTTTGTTGAATTTTGTTAAAAAAATTATTAAAGCAAGAAATGGCTCTCCAGCCCTGACTACCCGCTCACCTCCCCACACATTTCCCATTCTCTATCCATGCCAATCTATGCCACCTCCTTTCCCCACACCCCAATGTTGCCCCATACTCCCTATGCCAATACCAGTCTCCACCCAAACCCATGGCCCTCATATCCATTATACTCCCCAGTGCCAACTCATAGTAATCTATTCCTTCCCATCTACCACATTGTGCCCATACTCCATTAATGCAAACTCACCTAGTATCCACCATTGCCAAATCTCAGGAACTGACATAAAATAAAGTTATCTGTCTATTGATGATACTTTAAACAAAAAACATTCACATTGATTTAAAAAAAATTCAATACATAGAAATGTCTTCAACTAATCTCTTATGAAAGCAATCATTTTTTTTTTCTATAACCACTTGGAGCTGTCAATCAAACTGCTCACTTCGTAAGCACTCCACTGTGATGATGTTAATTTGTAAAATCAGTTATTACAGCACAAATGTAATTAGCCCTCAGGGTTATGTCAACAAACAGAATGAGCTACCAAGCACCGACGTTTTTGAACTCCAGACTTTTTAAAATTTAAAACCCAGCAGAGTTAAATCTGACAGCTTTGACAGTTCCAATGAATTTTGACAGCTTCAACAGTGATTTGAGAGCTTGACAGTACTTTGACAGGTTTAGCAGTTCCAATGAGTTTATGTTATGCACTTTTTGTGCACAATTATGTTTACTTTTAACAATCCCAAAGGGTGCCTTACCTCTCTTAAAGGTGCCCCTGGGCCCAAATCCAAAGAAGTACCTTACTTCTCCAAAGGGGTAATCTGGTTATCAAAATGAGTCCATCAAGTTGAGACCGGCTCCTATGTGGTCTAATCTGCACATGTTCGGTTTCACGCTATTGCCTGACAAAAATCCTACTTCAGTGGAGGCAGCTCAAGACCTAAATGTCCAGCTGCCTTCAATAAATGCACATGCATGGACACTGGTCCAAGTCTCAGCCCTGCAAAACTAGGACATGTCATGTTCAGGAGCAGGACTTTGATTTTCCTGCCATTTCTGCTATTTCAACCACGAGGAAGAGCCTTTCCGTCATGGCGAACATCTGGGCCTATATGTGCATTTTCTCGAAACAATGACGTCAATATTGAACTCAGGTCTGAGGGTGGAGAGTGGGGGAGGGGGGGGGGGGCGGGTTGGTGGTGGTGGACTGCTTCAACTTTCCAGCCTGGCTGAAGGCAGCCAGACAGAAGTTTGCCTTTTTTGCATTTGTGTTCCTGGGATGACCAAGAGATGCTTCCAGACTCTAATCATGACATCTGTCTTTTGTCAGTGGGCTGCCTCTAGTTTGTACAATTTTTTGACACTTCCCACTGACTTTTTAAGTGCTCTAGGTGGGAAGTTAGCCAATAGGTTTATGCCTGATTTTTGTTGTAAGTGATGCTTTTCTCGTCACTCCCCTGAATTAAAATCAGAACTTAATGTATTTTTGGTAAGTGTCTTATTTGTTGCACGTACATTGTGCAAACTATTTTTTAGGAGAAACTAAATCAATGCACAGAATATCACATCTATTTACACTTTATTTTGGCACATGCTACTGGAAATGTCAGACTTCCTGTTGAATTTTCACTCTTGCACATTATTGATAACAAACCCATTTTTGTAAAACTGTCGCTTCTGACTCACCAGGAGCAACACCATGCGAGATGTACTAGTATCTTACAATCTACACTGTAAATCAACCATGACAATTATTCATTAGGCCTTCAGGATCTATTGAATAAGTGTTAAATATTTCCAAATGATTGCCAGCTTTCACATCCAAATCTGCCATAGAAGTATTTTTCCTTCTTAACACTGAACACTTGCAACATCTGATCTTACAGGTGTGATCTTATATAACGTCCAAACTATCCTATCCCACTCCAAAATTCTTCTCACCTCTTACCCATCTTTATTGGTTTCCAATCCCTCTGCAGATTGTATCTAAAATCTTTACCTTTTTCTCCAAATTCCTCAATTGTCTTTTCATCACTTTTTTGCATGGGCCCAAACCTGTATCTTCATATTGGACCTCAGCTGTCAACAATGACTCAGTTGGTAGCATTCCTACCCCAGTATCAGAATTTCCAAGTCCTACTCGGAGGTGGATTCATGGGACGTGGGTGTTGCTGGCTGAGCCAGCATTTATTGCCCATCTCTTCAACTGAGTAGTTTTCCAGGCCATTTCAGAGGGCATTTAAGAGTCAACCACATTGCTGTCCATCTGGAATCAAATCTAGGCCTGAACAGGTAAGGATGACAAACATTAGTGAACCAGATGGGGTTTTATGACCATTGACAGAGGCTATCATGAAACTTTTAATTTCAGATGTTTCTTTTAACTGAAGTCAAATTTCACCATCTGTTGTGATGTGATTCGAACATGCGTCCCCAGAGCATTACTCTGGATCTCTGGATTAGTAGGCCAGTGACAATATCACTGTGCCATCATCACCACCATTGTGGCAGCATACATGGCGGCCGGACCCATTTAACCATGGGAGATGGGCATCTGTCTACCAGAGGTGTGAAAACTTACAGCAATCAAGTTGGAAGTTTGGATGGGCCCATGCAAGAAACCTGCACACCTATAATGGGATGTCAGTTAGGCTCATTAATCGTCCAATTGACACCAATTATCCCTGAGCCCAGCACAATTTAGTGGCAACTAATCGCACAGCATTACTGTGCCTCCCAAATGATGCTCAGCAAAGCCTGTTGGGTTTGGGTTAGTAAGCCAACCTACCAGGAGAGGTCTCTCCATTGTCAAATACTCTGTGCCTGATTAAGGGACACAGCATCAGGAAGGCATCCCTACCATTGCATCTGATGCTCTTGCCTACCCTCCCCACGTATGATTTAGACCTCTTCACCCCCATCCTGCCCACTTTCACCGGAGTCCAGATATCCAGTGATGACCCCCGTTGAGGTCCTCAGAGCATCATTGTCAGGAGCCAACACTCATGTGGCACTGTCAACAATGGAGAGGTGCCACCGCCTAATTGACCAGCAACTCTTGACAGACATTTCTGCCACCTGGGTCTTAAATCCTGGAGTAGGCAGGCCTGATGCTGGTCAGCTGAGATGCACTTAATTAAATTTAGCAAAATCAGTTCCCGCTGCTTCTGCAACTGGTGGGCAGGCCCTGCACCGGACATGCTAAATCCAGCCCCAGGACCTGACCATAAAATTACCATCTGACAGTCAATGCAGCACGGAAAGAGTACCGCACAAAGGTGCTGCTTTTCACATGATTTCTCATTAAACTGATGCCCGTTTGCTCTCTCAGATGGACAAAGAAAATTCCATTGCACTACTTTGAAGAAGGTCTATCTCTCGTGTCTTAGCCAGTATTTATCCTGCAATCAACATAATCAGAAACAGGCTATCTGGTCATTATGACATTTCTGTTTGAGGGAGCTTACTATGCAAAAACGGACTGCCTTGTTTCCTACATTACACCAGAGACTACACTTCAAAAATACCCCAATGGCTCTAAAGGGACATCTTGTGATCATTAAAAGTGCAAGAAATTTAATTATTTTCTATTATAAGAATCCTATGGGTTTCTATGATTGCCTTATGTGCGATATGATATTACATTTTGTATCTATAAGTAATCATAACTAAGCCAGTAAGAATAAGGTGACAACATTATACAGAACCATCTGGCCACTTGTCAGAAAGCCCAAACCAGGAGCATTATCCCGGGTTAGCCTACAAATATTACCCAGATTCTCCCTTTTAGGTCCAAGGGATCCTGTTCTCACTAAAGCAGTCGTTGTGCACCTCACAATGGTGATAATTATAGGATCATAAGATGGAAGAGCAGAAGTAGCCATTTGGCCCATCATGTCTGCTCCGCCATTCAATGAGTTCATGGCTGATCTGATATACTCCTCAACTCCACTTTCCCACCTTATCCCCATAACCCTTGATTACATTGTTGAAACAAAACAAGTGATTGGAGAGAGATTGATTACCTTTAGAACAGTGTTCCATCTGCTCTTTGCAGGGAATTAAAATATTTATTAGAACTTACATCTTTGCCCCAGTGAAGCTCAATGAAAAATGTATTCATCCCTTCATCATCAGGGTGCTCTTTGAATGTGTTCCATCTGACATAACAAGAATTTGTCTATATTGCAGGATGTGGTTATCAGTGATGGTAGAGGATGTGAGAGTCCAGTGACTCGAGGGAACTAGGCCAGGACCAGGATACACTGGGTCCTAACCTAGTTCTAATCGACTTGTGGAGTCAAAACCTCTGCCTGTCCCTTATGAGGGAAAGAGAAATAAGTGAATAAATTTATTTTGTTAAATTCTTTGATTTTTTTTTCTTTATTCTTTCATGTAGTGTTGGCATCGTTGGTAAGGCTAGAATTTGTTGTCCATCCCTAATGGCCTTTGAACTGAGTGGCTTGCCAGCCCATTTCAGAGACGATTATTGTCAACCACATTGGTGTCACTCGGAAGTCATATGTAGGCCAGACCAGATAAGGATGGTGGATTTCCTTCCTTTGTTATTGTGGCTTTGTTGGCATCTTACTTGAGAAGAGAGATCTTGCTGGAGGCTATTTTTTATTGTTCAAAAAGCATTTATTATACATGCTAAAAATTTACAAAGGTTGAATAAGGCCAAGACTTGGTGGAGCTCATCCCTGAGCTGCTACACACTCATCTCCTCTTAGTCAGTGACAAAGATTCTTATGTACATATTCAGTAGCTATCATTAGAGTTAACCCTTTACTTTACTCTTACCTAAAGGGCATCAATGAATCAGATGGGTTTTTGTGACGATCAGTGATAGTTTCATGGTCACCATTACTGAAACTAGCTTTCAATTCCAGATATTCATTCCAGCTGCCATGGTGGGTTTTGAACCTGTGTCCTCAGAGGATTAGCCTGGGTGTCACTACACCATCATCTCCCCTTTCGTAGTTTCCAATGTTCCATTCTGTTTTTACGTAGCTGCACTATACCTTTAATACATTGAATATTTCTGCCAATTCCCAAGAGAGTTGTATCAAATGGGCAAATACAGAGGGAACTGTTTTTTTCTTTCAGATCTGGAAGCTCCATCTCCAAATTCATTCCAAAGGCCTATCCTTGAGTTCGTGAAGCAGGAGCTATTTTGTCACTGACAGATATAAGCTATAAAACAAAACTCAGCACCATTTACACCTCCTGCATCATAGCCTGACTTTGTGAAGTCCTCAGTGTGAACTCTGTTCAGCCATTTGTATTCAGTTTGAACCCATATTGACCCACATTGAATGTGAACTGTATCAGGCTCAAGCAATGGATATCCTGTGTTCTGACCTAGCTCATTGTCTCAGTAATCTACCACAGACAGACGTTGTTCACACCACATTAAAAGGCGCCAGTTAAATCCATAGTTTTCACATTCTTTACCATTGGGGAATTCCAAAAACAAATTTATGTCAGATCTGGAGAAACAACATTTACCAGTGAAAACAAACATGTTAAAAATCTACAAGGTGATTCGTGTAAGTGCAAAAAACCTGTTACTTATTAATATGATTCACTTAAAGTATTTTAAATTATTATTTACTGGGAGTTGAGTCTGTTAATAAAAGAGGAAGATGTAGAAACTAAAAGGAATCAGTGTATTTTTAAAATGTTATATTTCTATGATTGCACAGATAGAACTCCAACACAACAGAAAGTATTTCCGAATGTCTTAACCTCTTTATATTCATTATTCAGCTGTTTGCTATGATATGGGAAATTAAAATATGTACAGGCAGAATCGCAAGTCTGAAGCATTGTGTTCATTTCTATCAGGAATTGCTGCCCAACTCGTTGGAGAGAGCTGATTGCAGCGACAGAGTATTGGTACAGCTTCAGGGAACAGGATTACAGCTTGTCATTAATTACAGCTGGTGAATTCTTTTTCTGGTTAGAGATAAGGTTAGATATATGAATACACCTCCATCAAAATTGCATTAGCAGGGTGTTAATCCGACTAGGGACAAGGAAGCAAAACTGAGTCAATTTGGACTACATTTTGATTGAAATAAAAACAAATAACGTGTGGAGATGCTGCAGAAAATAGTTCATTTTTCACTATTACAATATGGATAAGGTGGTAGCTCATATTTGGACAGGTCTAAATGTAATGCAATCGAGTATGATTTTACTGTGTGCTACGTTTGTTCGTTCCCATCTTTTTATTATCACGCATTCTAGTTTAACAAAATACTCCAGGCACTAAGGATAGAAATACCAACACTGAGAACTGCTGAATGAGATGATGCAGGTTTGATTCCACACAGGGCCTAATCTGAGCTGCACCAGATGGAGAGGTACCCGGGTGGTAGCTGTTTCATCTCCGTGCCAGGGAAAGGAAAAACCAATGTTAAATTAGTAAATCTCAACCAGGGGCAATAGGGATGCACAATTTGTCTCAATATCTCTGAAATGAAGAAAGGAAAAGATGCATGGTATAGGTTCTGAAGCGTTGGGTACTCTGACACACAGACGGACCAACACGGTTGCGTATAGTACAACGCAGTTTTATTTCATTGAACAATAAACATAGTAAACTCTGGTATTCAGCACATGGTGAACCTCTGAGTGGCTGGCCATGAGGTCAGTGCCCTGAGCTCTCTCCTGCTCGAGTGCCCAGGAAGTGTCGTGTTCCTGCTTTGTACTGTGTATGCTCTTGTCCGTGATTGTCGTGTTGTGTGTGTTGATTGGTCCGTTGATCTGTCCATCATTATGTGTGTGTGTGTGCTGTCATGTTCACATGAATATCATGACATCCCCCCTTTTTTAACAGGATTATGTGCCTACGTGGTTATAAATAGAGATGTGTACTGAGTGTAGCTAAATGTGTGTGTGTGCAATATGAACAGCATGTACATGGGGTTGAACTATATACAAGGGGCGATGTCGGGTGTGACATAACAACGAGGTTGTACCATGAACAAAGAACGGGGAAACATTGAAAGCGAATTCCTGTAACGATAAGAACATAAACATATTAACAAAGTGGTTGCATGAGTTCAATGTATAAACAGTCTCATATGTCCAGTCTAGTAGGTGGGTGACGAATTCGGGTTGACCGCCTCAAGGGTGGGTCTGGAACCACCGGCTGAGGAACGGGCCGATGTGAAGGCCACCTGCGCCTCGACCTGACATACGAACACCTCCGAATCTGGCGGCGTGCTCACTGCTCTCGATAGGGCATCCGCAATGATAAGGTCCTTCCCTGGGGTGTAGACCAGTTGGAAGTCATACCTCCTGAGTTTAAGTAGGATGCGCTGGAGGCGAGGGGTCATCTCATTCAGATCGTTGGGCGAAATTCTCCCGAAACGGCACGATGTCCGCCAACTGGCGCCCAAAGCGGCGCCAATCGGTCGGGCATCGCGCCGCCCCAAAGGTGCGGAATGCTCCGTATCTTTGGGGGCCGAGCCCCAACATTGAGGGGCTAGGCTGACGCCGGAGGAATTTCCGTCCCGCCAGCTGGCGGAAACGGCCTTTGGTGCCCCGCCAGCTGGCGCGGAAATGACATCTCCGGGCGGCGCATGCGCGGGAGCGTCAGCAGCCGCTGACTGTTTCCCACGCATGCGCAGTGGAGGGAGTCTCTTCCGCCTCCGCCATGGTGGAGACCGTGGCGGAGGCGGAAGGGAAAGAGTGCCCCCACGGCACAGGCCCGCCCACTATTTAAGGCCACCCTTTTCCCTCTGGCAGCCGAGGCCCGCCAGGCCTTCAACTGCATCAAGGCGGACATCGCCAAAGCCACGATGCTCGCGGTGGACGAGTCTGTCCCCTTTCAGGTGGAGAGCGACGTATCAGAGGTCGCTCTCACCGCCACTCTCAATCAAGCAGGCAGACCGGTTGGGTTTTTTTCACGCACCCTCACAGCCTCTGAACTTCGACACTCCTCGGTCGAAAAAGAGGCTCAAGCCATCGTGGAAGCCGTGCCGCACTGGAGGCACTACCTCGCTGGTAGGAGGTTTACCCTCTTCACCGACCAACGATCGGTAGCCTTCATGTTCGACATTACGCAGCGGGGCAAAATTAAGAACGATAAGATCTTGAGGTGGAGCATCGAACTCTCCACCTATAATTACGATATAGTATACGAGTCCCCCAGATGCCCTGTCCCGCGGCACATGCGCTAGTGCGCAAGAGGACCGACTACGGGCTATCCACGACGACCTCTGCCACCCGGGGGTCACCCAGCTCGCCCATTATATCAAGGCCCGCAACCTGCCCTACTCCACCGAGGAGGTCAAAGCTGTAACCAGGGACTGTGCGGAGTGTAAACTACACTTCTATCGACCAGATGAGGCCCACCTGGTGAAGGCGTCCCGGCCCTTTGAACACAGGATCAATTTCAAAGGGCCTCTCCCCTCAAATAATCGCAATACCTACTTTCTCAATATTATTGATAAGTTCTCCCGTTTCCCGTTTGCCATCCCGTGCCCCGATATGACCACCCCCACTGTTATCAGAGCCCTGCACAGTGTCTTCACCCTGTTTGGTTTCCCCAACTACGTCCACAGCGACAGGAGCTCGTCGTTCATGAGCGACGAACTGTGTCAGTACCTGCTCAGTAAAGGCATCGCCTTGAGCAGGACTACTAGTTACAACCCCCGGGGAAACGGACAGGTGGAGAGGGAGAATGCGACGGTCTGGAAGACCATCCTACTGACCCTACAGTCCAGGAATCTCCTGGTTTCCCACTGACAGGAAGTCCTCCCCGATGCGCTCCATACTATTAGGTCCCTCCTTTGCACGGCCACAAACCAGACTCCTCAAGACCGCCTGTTTATTTTCCCTAGGGGGACTACCTCAGGGGCCTCGCTCCCACCCTGGCTAATGACACCGGGTCCGGTTCTCCTCCGGAAACATGTTCGGACCCATAGGACCAATCCCCTGGTAGAGAGGGTCCAGCTCCTGCACTCAAACCCGCACTACGTATATGTTGAGCACCCCGATGGTCGACAGGATACCATCTCCCTCTGAGACCTTGCGCCCGCAGGCTCCGCCACGTCCACAGTACCCCTCCGCGCTGTACCCCGCTCTTTCTCCCATGCCCAATGCCCCAGCGCCCATTTGGCTGCCGCACTCCCTTCCACCCGGCACACCAGTCTGCAGGAATGAAGCTCAGGAAGAGCTGCTCCCGGAGTCCACCCCTGGGGCTGCACCGGATCCAGTTCCCCAGGCACCTGAAGCGGCTGCAACACAAGTGCTTTGGCGGTTGCAGCGTACGATCCGGGCGCCGGACCGGCTGAACTTGTGACCCATCACCCCCGCCAGACTTTATTTTTTTCCAGGGGGTGAATGTGGTGAATGTAAATACAGTTAATTCACCAGTTATGTTCTATGTTTGTAAATACAGTTAATTCACCAGTTATGTTCTATATTATTAACCCTGTGGGTTTTATCTGTGGGCCATTGTATGGCATCACCCACAGGGGGAGACGTTGGAGGATGTTGGAGCATGTAGGGGCTCAGCCCATGGCTCCGCTCCTTTGAAGGAGTATAAGAGTAGCTGGCCTGTGGGACATGTCTTCAGTATGTACCAGTCGCAGGCAGGCAAAGTTGATAGTTAATTAAAACCACTGTTTTACTCCGACACGAGTCCTTGAGTGAACTGATGGTCGCATCATGTTTTCAGAATATTTTTAACTTTAAATCATTGCTGAGCATTGATTTGCAGAGTTTCCAGGGTTCAAAAAATAATTCATTGTCTGAAATGCTTTCAGATATTTCTCTGAGAGGTAACACGGGGCTACATTAATGCAAGCTACTTTTATTCTTTCAGGATCGCAAATATTAACACCCCTCTTCCACCCCAGCTGAGATCAGCTACGTCCACACAGCAAGGAACAAACTGTCCTTTGTATATGGCTCTGATACTCACTGCTTAAACTGAATGAACCGGTATCAGAGATTCAAGGACTTTATGTTGAATACCTTTCTTTCAATTTTAAGTTATCAAAATTTCACACAATGAGATTGTCTGTTTAATAGTTCTTTCTCTTTTCCTGCTTCTCGCTCTTTCTCTTTCTCTCTCTCGCTCACTTCCGCTCTCTTTGTACCCAGTGTAGGCCCAATTGCTCCACCTATTGTCAATTTTGTGACAGGGAAGTCCGAAGACCACATTAGCCGTGAATGCACCAGGCAAAAGTCTGGGTCTGATGATACTGATGATCGATGTTTGATGCCAGATGCCAGTAATGCTGAGAGAACCAGGTACAATGGATCAATAGACCCAGAAGAAAGCTAAAACGGTATGTGATTCCTTTCTGAAAAGGATGGCTCCTTGGCAAGAAGGAGGAGAAATGGTTCTCTGGGTTGCACAAGTAAACCCATGATCCGATGGTCTCTTCCTCAACCGGGTTCGATAGTCATCCTCACCTACTATGGACCTATGGCCATTGTCTCTTACTGCACTTACCTGACTCCTGCCTGCCGGCCTTAGATAACTGATGTCAGGTTAGGTGGTACTTCCAGTTCATGATACTTGAAAAGTGGGTAAAAAGAAAGAAAGCTTACATTTCTACCCCATTAAGGAGAAAACCCCGGAGGAGCAAGCATCACAGAAAACCCTGAGTCCACAGAAAGCGGAGACAGTAGATTTAATCAGGAACATCCCAATCAATACCATATCGCCACAAATTCTGCCCTGCGTCAGCCCCAGCACAGAATTACCCAGACATGACAAATTAGCCAAACTGATTTTCACTGAGTTAGTCATTGAACACCCACTGAGAATAAAGACCCGGGAATGGACGTCACAGAGAGAGAATGATGTTCCTTCCCAGAGGGAGAACGCACAAACACTTCCAGTTTAGGAGTATAAGACCCAGATCTCAAAGGTCTGTCTTCAAAAAAGGACAATGATTGCATGATATTTTATTTTAATGATTTCATGTTCATTGATCTCATGCACAGACAATGGAGACTATTCCCACGGTCTGGTCCAAATGCTGGGTAAATGGGAGAGCTACATTGTCTACATCTGGAATATAACATAAAAGCTTTCTCATCTTCAGAACACAGGAGAGGCTGTAGCAGCCTGGAAGATTGCTGCAGCATCAAGATGCCAGAAGGGGCAATGGTAGCCTCTGAAATGGTATCTACCAGCCAGCAATAGATGCTCTGGAGAGAACATTTTCACGGATCTTCAAGATCTCATTGAAACTATTTGGTCTGCGATGAAACTACCCAATGACATAACTGAGCTTCTGCCCAGCATAGATAGGCTGCAATAAATGACAGGATGAAATCAGTCTTGTTACATTGCTGAGATCACCAAAGGATAAGAATTATCCCCATATATCACTGAAAGTTCCTATCACCAACTCGCTCTACTTTCTTTACAGAAAGAATGTCAAATTTTATGTGACCAGATGCAATTAATTGATTATGAGTGCCACAGTGCATTCTCCCTGAAATTTTTTTTTTAACTTGAATTATTCAAGAAAGATAGGTGAAAGATTGTGGGCTATTTGGTAATGACCTTTCCAAGAGGAACAACAGCTGAAGGATGCGACAATGAGCCACAATTCTCAGAGTACCCAGTAAAAGGACCATTCGAGTCTTAAAGGAACACATTCATTGCCTTATTATAAACAGGAGGAATGTTCCAATAAGTTATGGACCAAATATCTCCTGTACCCTGTATAGCTTTCCCACTGAAAACATAAGAGGACCTACAGATTCCTGAGATAATCATCCAGTTGTTCAGGAGACAGAGGAACATACTATTTGGAGGACTGTCATTGATGGTTCCTTGGTCGATGTGTGCGCTGGAGTCCTAGGGGCAAGGTCGCTTGAGGAATAATGTGATTTAAGCTGCTACATCTTAGCTGCTCAACGTCTCCCATACCTCTCTCATTCACACCTTTGTTTTAAGCACACTTCACCCATGGTCTTTCATATATCTTTTCAGAGAGAGGACAAAAGTGAAAATGGATCCAATGTTCCAGGGAGCCTGTATACAAATTCTCATTTGAAGCAGGAGGTGGAGGAGGGAAAGACATCTGTATGCACGCTCCAGCAGGAGACACTGCATGTGGGACAAGGCCAGGAAGAGCGTGAGCATTAACAGTGGGCCTCGGGGCAGAGACCCGGACTACAGAGATGACTGGCAACACCAAGGGTCTCTTGCATGGGATTCTCTGTCCCAGGGTGCCCGGAATGCATTCCCTGAGAGGATGGATAAACAGGTGTTGGGAAAAATTGGGATAGGTGTCGGGCGCCCATTTAATGACCTATTTGCATCTACTTAGCGTTCCTGATGCCCTATGATCCGGTCCCCCATGATTCTCTGGTCCCCACGGCCGGGAATCACCTGGGTATGGATCACTTGTGGTTTTTACCAACATGACCCCGAAGTGGAGGACCTCGTGGTGGGCCAAGGGAGGCCCAGCGCGAGGTCCACAAAGTCAGGTCCAGGCTAGTAGAGATCATCCGAGTTCATAGGTGGCCACCCCAAAAATGCACTGCCCACCCAGGCCTCCTTTAGCAGATCCTGCCCCAAAAGGAACCCCTGTAATAGGGGACCCTTCCACATAGCCCGACCCTAAAGGAACCCACTCCACAGAACCCCCCAACAGACCACCCCCCCACACACACCGAGCCCCTTCCCCACCCAGAAAAGGTATCCCTGTCTGGAAGCTAGAGAGCAGTCGAGCAGAGGCAGTGGGAAGCATTATAGCAGTCATACTCGCATTGCCGTTCCCTGTCTCTATCCCTTGAAGGAGAGCAACTGTGACCTTTGTCTGGTTCCAACTGATTTAATAGCATCACGTCATTCATAGTTTTTGAGTAATGGGGCGAAATTCTCCGGAAACGGCGCGATGTCCGCCGACTGGCGCCCTAAACGGCGCAAATCAGACAGGCATCACGCTGCCCCAAAGGTGCGGAATGCTCCGCATTTTTGGGGGCCGAGCCCCAACACTGAGGGGCTAGGTCGGCGCCGGACGAATTTCCGCCCCGCCAGCTGGCAGAAAAGGCCTTTGGTGCCCCGCCAGCTGGCACGGAAATGACATCTCCGGGTGGCGCATGCGCGGGAGCGTCAGCGGCCGCTGACGGCATTCCCGCGCATGTGCAGTGGAGGGAGTCTCTTCTGCCTCCGCCATGGTGGAGACCGTGGCGGAGGCGGAAGGGAAAGAGTGCCCCCACGGCACAGGTCCGCCCGCGGATCGGTGGGCCCGATCGCGGGCCAGGCCACTGTGGGGGCACCCCCCAGGGCCAGATCGCCCCGTGCCCCCCCCAGGACCCCAGAGCCCGCCCGGGCCGCCTTGTCCCGCCGGTAAGGTAGGTGGTTTAAGTTACGCTGGCGGGACAGGCATTTTAGCTTCGGGACTTCGGCCCATCCGGGCCGGAGAATCGAGCGGGGGGGCCCGCCAACCGGCCGGCGCGATTCCCGCCCCCGCCGAATCTCTGGTGCCGGAGACTTCGGCAACCAGCGGGGGCGGGATTCATGCCAGCCCCCGGCGATTCTCCGACCCGGCGGGGGGTCGGAGAATCTCGCCCATGGTCTGTGATCGACAGCTTTTAAAAACCATCTGCAGCTTTGATCCATTCATATGCCTTTCGGCTTCAATGGCCTAAGTGGTGAAATCTCAATGTTTGTAAACATTGACCACACCAAAGAGAGGCAAGTTCAGGGAAATCACACACTTGAATGCTTGGAATGCACTTACATCTCTTTGATGTGGGAAATGGGACCTTGCTATCAGGCACCAACTCATGATGGCGGTCCGCTGGCGGGATACCTTGTGCATCCTTTGTATTCTATGCCCTGCATAAATTTGCAGGGCATGGAACACTGAATTGCAACTCGCTTCACGACCTCAAGGGGATCATAAAACTGGTACAATTCAGCTCTGGCGGGAGAACATGTGCCTGGATTCTCCGTTTCACAGAATAAGGGCAGGATTCTCCATCCAGCAGCGCCAGAATTGTGCGTGAGCCAAAGATTGTGACCGGCATTGGGCGTCCCCCGGCATGTCATGCCCCGGTGCCTCAACTGTGGCGTCAATGCATTCTACTCCACATGGACAGTAAACGACATTGACATATCATTTACAGGCCTGACCCGGAGTTCTCCTGGGCCTCCATGATGCTCCGTCTCTGTCAGGAGGAATTACCGGTGGTGAGTTTCACTTGTGGTTTTAGTAATTGGGAAATAGTTGCCATGGCTACTGAGGGAGAGAGGAGGTAGGGCATGATCCCAGAGGCGTGAAAGTGGGCTGCTGATCCTGCCGCTGGCATGACTGGCTGGGGTGGCGCCTACCAGGGATGAGGGGGTGTGATGGGGAGGTTACCAGGCGATGGGTCGTAGCATCGGGGTGACACCCGGGACTCGGGTGGGATCCAGGCATGGACTGCCGTTGTCACAATGTGCAAGGCAGCCATCTTGCTGCGCAGCCCACTGACCGCCCCCGGTGGCCTGTGGTTGCGCAGAGTGATACCGGCCATATGGATGCACCCACACCACCCCTCCACCACCAACCCCTCATCCCTACAATCCGCCACAACTCCCCCCCCCACCCTACCCGCCCTCCAGCGATATCTGATGACACCCACTGGTGGGGCATCACGCGGCCCACGCAAGGTAGCCTCTGCAGATGGGCACCGGATTGGGCCACAGAGTGTACCGCTGGCATGGGTAATACCAGCCACCGGTACCCCTGCCTGCAGGGTCAGGTGCTGGGGCCAAGGCCAGCGCGGTACTGGGTACCGATGGGGCCAGCAATGCGGTGCTGAGGGCAGAGTGCCAGGGGGAATGAGTGGGTTGGGAGATGAGGGTGGGGGGGTGCAGGGAGAGGGACATTGGGGAGCAGGGGCTGCAGTGCAGGCCGGGACCATCGTGTAGCCGTTGGACCTGTCTGGGCATGGAGGTACACACCAAGCTAACATGTCTGACTTTCACCCCCTGCAGACAAAGGATTTCGGAATTCAACCAGGAATGGTTGCCATCATCCTTGCTGCCACAGTCCTGAGGGATGTAAGAGCTGGATCTGTCAGGGAGGAACCTGCAGTAGCAGAGCCTGCCCCAGAGGAATTGGAGCCAGTTGGTGAGGATGGAGAGCCGGCCGCCCAACAGGCCCGCTTGTGGGTGGGATGTTGGGTCACCCAAACGGCCGGTGGCACTCTGTGCAGCCGCATCTATGGTGGGCCTTGCCTGGACACCCCGGTCCTGGGGGACACCCCAACCCCATGTCCTGGCCACCCCCTGCTACTCCCCCCGGCCCTCTCAGATGCTTCCCCTGCCAGCCCAGCCAGCAGAAAGGCCGGCAGCCCACAGCTGCGCAGCTGGGAACATGTCCTACCCCTTCTTACTTTGCGCATTTCTCTCAACTGCGCATGTGCGGTACCTTTTCCAAGATGGCCACCGATCAAAATTGTCGTTCGTTGCTCCGGGACCTTGGCCTCGTGGTGAGTATTGGCGCCTCTCTTACTTTTTTCTGTTGGTTTGTTTGTGTTTTCCTCGCAGTATTGTTCGAATTTGTTCAGGGCTGCCTGGAAGTCGCTCCTGTTTTGCCCTTTGGAGCACTTGAATGTTTTGAAGATTTCTTCTGCTCTGGCACCCGCGATGGTGAGCAGAAGCTCTGTCTTTTCAGCATCGGCCACATCTTGTCGGTCGGCTGCTACCAGGAAGATCTCAGACCTTTGCCTGAATGCCCGCCAGTTTGCACTGAGATTGCCGTGGCACCTGAGCTGCTGTGGAACCGGAATCTCGATCATCTTGCCTGGGTGTTGTTGCTGGTTGTCACTGTTTGCTGAGTTGTAACTATATGGATTTAAACAGTTACTCATTGGTACCATGTTTTGTTATGCTCTTGACGTAGCATAAACGGCTTCCTTGATGTGCACTCTGACAAAGGAAGATTCAGACTTGGAGATAGCGTTAACACATTTATTGAACAGTTAACAATTCTCCTACTTGGATTCGACTCTACTGTTAATCCTGCTATAGCTACTCACTGATCAACCAGTCTGCTACAATCCACGTGGTGGGTGTGATGTTCCTGGCCACCCCCCACTACTCCTCCCGGCCCTGGCAGAAGCCCCCCGTCCAGCGACACAACTGTCAGGAAACTATGGTGATGTTGGACAGCTTCCGTACCCCCCCCTCTCTCTCCCTCAGCAGGCTCAATGCCGGTTCCATGATTTTTAAAGCACAAGTGAACCACGCCATCAGGAACTCGGCCCATCGGAGGCGGAAAATCGTGTAGGCCCCGGAGAATACCGGTTCAGGCTTGCTAATAATATGCAAATGCTGTCTACTGTATGTGTGTTCCGGAATGCATTGACGCCACTGTCGATGTGACGGACAATTGTGATTTGGTGTCAAAGCGCGCCTGCCACAAATTCGGCGTCGCGACCGATTCTCCGCCCAATTGCTTTTCCCGATTTTGGCGTCTGCTAACGGAGAATCCTGCTCCAGGTCTGTCATATATGACACATGCCCCAAGAAGATCCGACACCAGATAGGTTTGGAGGTTAATCCCTGACAATGGCCCTGAAGGAGATGGCAGCATTCAATTTCTTTGATGCCAGGGCCGGGATTCTCGAATCCCAAGGCCAAGTTCTGATGCCAGCATGAAAAGCGCCGCCAGGCACTCCGGCGTCACCGGGCCTCAAGTGACAGGTATCCACCCCTTCCTAGGGGGCTAGTACGGCGCCGGAGTGCTGTGCGCAGCTCCGGCGCCCAAAAGCTGGCGCGCCACGGCCGGCACGAGTCCGCACATGCGTGCCACAGCCGGCGCGTGTTCACGCATGTGGGCCATGACCGGCACGAGTTCGCGCATGTGCGTGGGGGCCCGGCATGGAGGAACATAGGACTCCCACGGAACTAGTCCGCCCACCAATCGGTAGGCCCCGATCGTGGGCCAGGCCACCGTAGAGGCCCCCCCACCGGGGTTGGATCCCCCCACCAGGACAGTCCCCACAGACAGAACTTCGATTTCCCGCCGGGTGGGACCATAGGGAACCCACGCTGGCAGGACTCGGCCGAACTAGGTGGGCACTCGGCCCATCGAGGCCCAGAGAATGGTCGGGAGGCCGCTTTCAACGGTCCCCGACCGGCGTGGCGGTGATCCTGCGGGCAACCAAGAATCGACGTCGGAGAATCGGCGGGCCAGCGCCGGGGCGGCGTGACACGATTCACGCGCCCCCCCACCCCTCGGCGATTACCCGACCCGGCGCGGGGTCGGGGAATCCCGGCCCAGATCTTTCCAGGGAGAAACTGTGGATCTGTGCGGCATTTTACAATCAGCAGTACATTGGTACATTCAGGAAGTGATCAATGCTTCCCCCCGTGTTTGCGTGGGTTTTACCCCCACAACCTAAAGATGCGCAGGTTAGGTGGATTGGCCATGTTAAATTGCCCCTTAATTGGAAAAAAAATAATTGAGTACTCTAAATTTATTTTTAAAAAAAGGAAGTGATCAATGCCTTTGACCGGAGGGCCCATTATTATGTGATCTTTACTCTGGGGGAGGATAGCCAGGCGCAGAGCTTCAGGGGCTTTGCAGCTCTCTCAGGGCTCCGAACAGGACAGGGAGCAACACGTTGCACACATGTGGCTCTTCCCGCTCCCTGGCAACAACCCTTGGTGTTCATCCACCTTGTGGATGTCTGAGGGTCCTGGCATGACCCCTGCAGAAGATGGGACACCTGGAGGGATATCAAACCCTTGTGGACTAAGGATTGAGATGTTAGCCATCATACACTCCTTATAAAGAGTTAAAAACATTTCCCTGATAATCCACATGGGTCTGGTCCCAAGTGGCACTGAGGTTGCCATTACAGCAATGTTAATGTTAAAAAGGGGCACTCTGACTGTGATAAAGAATAAACCTTGGAATAAGAGGATTGCAAAAATCAAAATGCTCTCATCTGACCATGACATTCAGATACCCATGGAATGGTTTTCAAAAAGACCAATTCATTCACAGGGATAAAGTACCCACGGCCCTGAGGTGACATCAAAACTTTTTAACTTTCCTAACCCTACCACTATGCCTTGGTGCAGCCCTGACATCCACAGCAGGGGTAGAGGCAGCTATGTCCTGATGCCTGTGACGATCTTGGCGGACATCCTTTGGTGGCCCGAGCCCTCAAGGAGCTCGGCCTCATAAGGATCTCTTGCTCGGGGACAGAAGCACTCTCTGTGACTTGCACTGCTGGAGTTGGTGTGCGCACTGGCAGAGGGGATTGTGAGTGGCTGCACACACTTGTAGTGTCCTGGGTGGAGGTGCTCTGGTGTTTGGCTCGTATTCGTCCTGCCTCTGGGAGCCAGAGGGCCCCAACATGACTCCTGCAAGAGATGGGTCACCTGAAGGGAGGTCAAGGTGCCTTGTCCCCATGTGGCCTACATTGTGTTGGTGCCCACAAGAATGTGTGGTCATCGATTGCCAGGCCAATAGCAAATCTGGCAGGACCCTGCTGGACCAAGGTCTCCATGGTGGGCTTGAGGGTCCCGCATGTTGGAGCCACATCGGACAGAATGTGGTGGAGCTCCTCCATTTTCTCCTCTACTCTGACAAGTCATTATCGGAACTCTACTCGATGCTCTGTTGCCTCCCCACTCCCCAGTGTAGAACTTTCATCCCTAACAGTGATCTGACAGCAGCTTCTAGAGGCTCATCATCTGTCTGGGGCTGAGCATGTGGCTGGTCTTTAACAGTCCTTTGAGTGCCAGAAATCTGAGTTGTCCCTGTATCCTGATTGTTGCAAGAACGTGTCTGAGAGGTGTCCCCCAGAAAGTGACCTTGAGTCTCACCTTGAGCTGCGTCCCACCAAGGTGTGTGTCTCTGCGCTGGTGAAGGGTGCAGGTGAGCGCTGTGATGGTTCTTCCTGAGCCCCCTCATCCTCAGATGTGTTCCGGGGGCTCAGAGAGCTGCTGAGCTGGCTAGCTGTCCATGGTCTGCCTGCACCTGCAAAAGGCAAAAGAACAGTTTTGTTGGATGAGCTGAAGCTAATTTAGAGTACATTACATTCAATATGAAATGGAGGGTTGGTTGAAGTGATGGGTCTGAGGTCCGTACGAGGTTGTTGTGGGAGGCCAAGCTCTGCATCACCTCAGGAGCGATACCGACCCTCGTCGTGAGCCCTGCAACAGCCTCCTCAAGGTCATTGAGGCTGACCGTTTCTGCCGTCCCTCGCCTGGTCTGGGCTTACACTTGCCTGTTGTGCACACGTTTGGTCTGTACGGTATCAAACGAAAGAGATGTTCCACAGATTCATCATCCTCTAACTATAGAAATTCCTCCTCATCTCTGTTTTAAAGGATCGTCCTCTCAGTCTGAGGCTGTGCCCTCGGGTTCTAGTTTTCCCAACTAGTGGAAACATCCTCTCCACCTTCATTCTATCCAGGCCTCTCAGTATTCTGTAAATTTCAATGTGGGATCCCCCTCACCCTTCTAAACTCCATCAAGTACAGACCCAGAGTCCTCAACCACTCTTCATATGACAAGTCCTTCATTCCAGGGATCATTCTTGTGAACCTCCTCTGGACCCTTTCCAAGGCAAGTACATCCTTCCTTAGATACGGGGCCCAAAACTGCTCACAATATTCCAAATGGGGTCTGACCAGAGCCTTATACAGCCTCAGCAGTACATCTTTGCTCTTGTATTCTGGTCCTCCTGACATGAATGTTGACATTGCATTTGTCTTCCTAACTGCTAACTGAACCTGCATGTTAACCTTAAGAGAATCTTGAACTCGGACTTCTAAGCCCCTTTGTGCTTCTGATTTCTGAAGCCTTTCCTATTTAGAAAATAGTCTGTGCCTCTATTCTTCCTCCCAAAGTGCATAACCTCACATTTTTCCACATTGTATTCCATCTGCCACTTCTTTGCCCACTCTCCTAGCCTGTCCAGGTCCTTCTGCAGCCTTCCTGATTCCTCAACACAACCTCTACATATCTGTATCATCTAGAAACTAAGCAACAATGCCCTCAGTTCTTTCTTCCAGATCAGTAGTGTATATCATGAATAGCTGTGGTCCCAACACTGACCTCTGCGGAACACCACTGGTCATTGAAAAGGACCCCTTTACCCCACTTTCTGCCTTCTGCCAGTCAGCCAATCCTCTATCCATGCCAGTACATTTCCCCTCACACTATATGCTCCTATCTTATTTAGCAGCCTACTGTACGGCATCTTGTCAAAGACCTTCTGGAAATCCAAATAGATCACGTCTACTGGTTCTCCTATGTCTAACTTCCTCATTGCCTCCTCAAAGAGTTCTAACAGGTTTGTCAGGCAAGAGCTTCCCTTGATAAACCCGTGCTGATAAGTCCTATTTTATCATGCATTTCTAAGTGCTCTGCAATCTCATCCTTAACAATAAATGCTAAAACCTTAGCAACAATCAAAGTCAGGCTAACCGGCCTACAATTTCCTGTCTTCTGCCTCGCTCCCCCCTTAAACAGCAGTGTTACATTAGCCACTTTCCAGTCCTCTGGTACCTCCTTGCCTCAATGATTCCTGACAGATCACCCTCAATGTCTCTACAATCTCCTCAGCTGTTTCCTTCAGAACCCTGGGCTGTAGTCCATCCAGTCTGGGTGATCTATCCACCTTCACACCTTTCAGTTTCCCCAGCACCTTCTCTTTAGTAATGGCCACTACACTCACCTCCTCCCCCTTGCACTCTTGAAGTTATGGTATGCCACTACTGTCCTCCACTGTGAAGATTGATGCAAAGTACATCAGGCAATGGGCTCCCGGACTGGAGAAGTGAGGTTGGTGCCGTCTTTGGGCTGTCTCTTGGGTAGAGCATATGTCACTGGACCAGATTCCGTGAATAAGGGCCTCAATGGCCCTGGAGCTGAAAGTTGGTGCAGCTTTCTTCTTAAGAGTACCGGCCTTTTGCCTTTGTGTTCCGGACATCCAGCACGATCTGGTGAAGAGCTGAAAAGGGCAGACGAATCAGCTGCCAGCCTACTAAGCGATTCAATGGGGAACTTGCCTGTGCATAACTAATGACGTTCCAAGAGCTGAATCTGATGTGGAATCCCGTCATTCTGGCCAGCGGGGAAGGCTCCACTGGAGTTACCCGTCACTGCACTTAATTTCGAAATGATGGAATTGCGTCCGCCATTTTATTAATATGTACATTACAGAACACGATATAATTGCACATTTTCCTTGATGGAAAAGATCCCTTGGCACTATTTCAAAGAAATTCAAGAGAGTACTCATCAGTGTCCAAGTCAATATTTATCCCTTAACTACCATAACTAAAATGGATTCATTGGTCATTGTCGCTTTGCTGTGCACAAACTGGCTATTGTCTTTCCCACATTACAATAGCAATTACACTTCAGGACTGCCTAATTGGCTGTGAAGTGCCTTGGGAGGCCCAAGGTCTTAAACGCTGCTGTATTAAAGCAATTTATTTTCCTATTGTTCCTCAGATTTGGCAGAACACACTGACTATCTCAATCTCATTTATGACCCAGGGAACTCAAACCAGAGCTCTAGGGAATGGGGGGTGGGGACCGCGGAATGGGCAGCAGGTTCGTGGATTTTCAGACCCACTCATCACAAATTTCTCTCACCTTGAAAAAGCACTTTGCACTTTCTGCCCAATGAAAGCACAATTTTGAGTTTCCTAATCCCTTCAGCTGTTCTGATGCTATATTTGCAGTAAAAGCCATTCTAAATCCTAAAGTTCTTTTTCATTTTCAATTGCATCGCAGTTTGGAGCGACAGGCAGATTAAGTCCTTGAACTTTCCAATATTTGATTAATAATGGAATGCAAATGCTACCAGAGAATTTCTGTTCGGCTCGTTTTCCTCCTTGCTTTCAAAACTGCCTTGCCAGACATTTTGAAAAACAATCACCATTTATCTGATCTTCCAATGTGGAGCGCTGCTGGAACAGGTGTCTTTCGAAGCTTTCATTGACCTCTATGCTGAAGTGGGTATCGAATTTAAGGAGAACCGTCTTGTACTTTGTCTTGTCCTCGTCGTCTGCGAATGTGAGGGAGTTGAAGATGTGGATGGCGTGTTGCCCGGCCGTGGAGAGGAGCAGAGCAATCTTCCTGGTGTCCGAGGTGTTCTCCCTGTCCGTGGCTTCGAGGAAGAGCTGGAAGCGCTGTTTAAAAATCTTCCAATTGACCCCGAGATTGCCGGCGATGCGGAGCGGCGGCGGCGGGTTGATATTCTCCATACTTCAGGATGCCGGAATGCTGATTAGTTGCAGGTGGGTCTCAGAAGTGCTAGTATGCAACCACTCCTTGTACCGTGATGTGTTGGGTGTTCTGGATCACAAACAGGTCACCAACACTGGAAGTGGTGCAACTCTCTTTTATTATAAGGTTAATTATATTAACATACTTGAACTGTGGGTAAATGCAATACCAGCTTTACCTGTTGACCCTTGCCTAGTCCTAACCAGGTGATGCACTCAGCACATGGTGACTGTTGGTGTTGCAGGCTGTGAGCTCTGTGCTCCGAGCTGGCTGCTACTAGAATGAGCGGGAACTCTCTTGTCCCCTGTCTTTATAGTGCGTGTGCTCTCACTGGTGATTGGCTGCGGTGTTGTGTATGCTGATTGGTCCCACTGCATGTCCATCAGTGTGTGTGTGTCTGCACCATGATATACTGGTGTATATTATGACACAGCTTGAGTCAAAAGTGAAAATTGTTGGAAGAAAGACAATGGTTTCATGCCAACCCTGACCTGAACTTAATACTTTCAATTCACAATCAAAACCGAGTGCAGAACAGGACTGTTAGCCTGCTTTCTCTTTGCAGTACTGATTACTACACAAAATAGCAACCTTTAACAAAATGCAAAGTACTGCGGATGGTGGAAATGCTGCAAACACTCAATCTGTCAGGTGTTCCATAGAAGTCATAGAATTCCTACAGTGCAGAAGGAATCCTTCGGCCCATCGAGTCTGCACCAACCCTTTGAAAGAGCAATCTACCCAGGCCCACTACCCCGCCCGAATGCCGTAACTCCACCTAACCTGCACATTCCCAGACAGTAAGGGGCAATTTAGCATGGCCAATCCACCTAACCTGCACATCTTTGTATTTGGGAGGAAAGCGGAGCATCTGGAGGAAACCCATGCAGACACGGGGAGAAAATGCAAACTCCGCACAGATAGTCATCGAAAGCTGGAATCGAACTTGGGTCCCTGCCGTTGTGATGCCAAATGGGTGCCCCGCACTTTGTGACAGGAAGACCAGCCTAGAAATCCTCTGAGAGGCACCCTCCTAATTGGCTGCCTCTATGCTCACTGTCCTGCTAGGAATGTAAATGGGCACTCGATGTTGCCAGCCCAATCAGAGGGCCAGACAATCTGGTGCCTTGACAGCCCTATTGGGAGAGATGGGTGTTATGGAAGCAGGTCAAGAAGTGTGAGGGCATCTCAAAGTGGAGGAACCCTCCCTGGCCTGCAGGACAGCATAGGAATTAACAAGAGCAAGGCTGGCAGGTCCATTGTGTTGACGGAAAAACCCCTCCACTGGAATTGGAATAGTGATGATTATTGCCTTCCATGATCAAAGCCCATCAATGGGGCTTGGACCTCTGATTATGGCGGCATTGCAGACAGCCAATCTGGATCCCCCATTGGGATGTGAATGCATCTTGGAGCCTTACTAATACTATTCACCAGGTCTTTCCTGTCACCCATACCCCCCGCAACCCTATCTCCATTGGGCAACAACTCAACCCAACATTGTAGGTTGATGGCCTTTCATCATGACTGGTTCTATTATCTTTTATATTTTCTGAGATACAGATGGACTTTGTGTTCTTTCAGCACTCTCTTTTTTGATACTTCAACTTTCCTTAATCTGCAGGGTTTCCTTTTATATTTCTTTCCGATGATGGGTGACCAAGGTGGCATTTTCCGCATCCCCTGTTTCAGAAACATCTATACCAGTTATAAAATGTTCAACAAACTATTTCTAAAACACTGTTAAACTGCAGGTGCATTTATCTGATGAATTGACTGCGGACATCCTTTTGTTCCCCATGTTTTCCTTGGTGCCCACTCATTGATTGATTGATTATATTTATTGTCACTTGCATGTTTCTACACCAAATATAACACAAAACGCCAGGAAAGATAAGGAGCAGGATTCTCCGACCCCCCCGCCAGGTCGGAGAATCGCCAGGGGGTGGCGTGAATCCCGCTCCCGCCAGCTGCCGAATTCTCTGACACCGGGGATTTGGCGGGGGCGGGAATCGCGCCGCGCCGGTTGCCGGCCACTGGCAGCGCCCCCCCCCCCCTCCGGCGATTCTCCGGCCCGCGATGAGCCGAGTGGCCGACTGTTTTTTGGCGGTCCCGCCGGCGTAAATTAGAGTATGTCCTTACCGGCGAGACCTGGCGGCGCGGGCGGCCTCCGGGGTTCTCGGGGGGGCGCATGAGGATCTGGCCCAGGGAGGTGCCCCCATGGTGGCCTGGCCCGCGATTGGGGCCCACCAATCTGCGGGCAGTCCTGTGCCGTGGGGGCACATTATTCTTCCGCACCGGCGGCTGTAGCGGTCCGCTATTGCCGGTGCGGAGACGAACCCCTCTGTGCATGCACTGGGATGACGCCAGTACACGCTGGCGCTCCCGCGCATGTGCTAATACGCGGTGGGCCGGCGGAGGCCCTTCGGCGCAGGTTGGCACCAAGCCTCTTCCCCGCCGGTCAGCGCGGCGGAAACCACTCTGGGGCCGGCCTAGCCACTGATTGTACAGAGGATTTCGCACCTTTGGGGCAGCCCGATGCCGGAGTGGTTCACGCAACTCCATCCCGCCGGAGTTTCCCCCCCTGCCGATTACGCCAGAATCCCGCCCAAGAAATATATAGCAGACGAGGAAAGCATAGTCTACTGAAGAAGTCTGGTTTTATTCTACACTGCACTCTATAAACAGCTCATCTATATACAGTAGGCATCTATTGTTCTATCTTTCTGCTAGATGTGGTGTCCTTCTTGAATCTTTTTTTAATTGATGCAGTTTGTTAAATTGAAATGAGGGGCAAAACCAATAATGCAGAATACTACCAAAGTTTGAAAGAGTATCTAAGACGGTGCTTCCCAAATATATTCTCGGTGTGACCCCATTTTAATGCCTCAGATTCTGTGTGATCCCAGGATGAGAATTTGGAAGGTTTCATGGGCGGGGTGGGGGATGGGGATGAGTCCATTGTTGAGTGGAAGGTGGGATGGGGGCTTCATTGGTAAGCTGGTGAGGGGAGGGGTAATGCTTTCGTTGTTGATGCTGGGGGGGGGGGGGGGGGGGTAGGTGGGAGATGGTCGGGGAGCTTCACTTATTGAGCAGGGGCGAGGGGAAGTTGTTACGAGGCCCAGGTAAATTGAAAAGTTGTGGTTAGATTATGTTGGTTTTCATTTCAAAAAGATGTTGATCGTGCCTGTTACTTCGTGTCCCAAAATAGACTCCCAGATCTCACTTGAAACAAAGCAAACAGAGACACGGTAATATTGAGTTGCACATGATTTGCCTGTGCATTTGTTGCTTTGGTTGACTGCTTTCTTCCTCACCGGTGACAGAAACACAGCTGCTTCACATAATAATGGCACTACTCCCAGAAGCGAAGGATGTTTATTTATTTCATTATTTCTTTTAATTTGCAAAGCTGTTCATCTTCCTTGGTGCAGCAAAATTAAAATTAAAACTTGTGTTCTCACTTCCAGTGACAGAAAAACTGTGTTATGCTTGACTGATGCTATTTGAATATCCCGTCAATTGTAATTGTTTTTGAAACTGAACTATTTCAATAAGTGATGTTTATATTTTAAACTTGAGCCTTATTGACAGCTCAAATTAACAAAGCTGACCAAAGAATGTGACCGGTGTTAATCTTTTATTGCTGAGCAGAAGGTTTTCTCTGGAGTAGGTTTAGCTAAGAAAGATTTGTGGTACTCGGGGACTTTTCTTGCCGTTGTTCAATAAAGCAGATGGAAGCAACAAATCATGTTCTTGGAAATCGATAACTCATAAGTCTGCATTTGTCCTTCACATATTTTCAGTACAGAGATAAAATTGATATTCTTAATGAAATTGTTGCTGTGTCAAAGCATTCACATATACTGAGTGGAGGTGGATTTCATATAGGAGGAATTCTGATAAAATTTGCGGTTATATCAGAGCAGTGTCAGATGGGGGGGTGGAAGGAAAACATACTAGCCCACGGCACCCGGTCTCTGAATGGTTGGTGACCTGAAGTATCCTAAAAGATATGCGCGGGACCCTTTATTGGTCCCAATGTGCACACAGGCACGGTACTTTGGAGGGATGTTGAATCTTCCAATTGCTGGTATTACATTGCCCAGATTGTTCTGAGATTGGTTAGAACCATGCAGGCTTGGGCTTTTTGCCTGATATTTACACAAGGTTTTGCACGGATTACATGGATTTAAGAGTTTTTCATTGCTTCGCTGATTTTACACCTGCTAAGTAAATCAGTCAGAGTGACAAGGCACTCCAGAACCCATAGCAATGTTGATAGTCCCCACCCCGCTTCCTGGCAATGTTTAGACTATAAGACCATAAGACGTAGAAGCAGAAGGAAGCCATTCGGCCCATCACGTCTGTTCTGCCATTCAATGAGATCTAGACTGATCAGATATGCTAATCCTCAACTTCACTTTTACGCCTTGTCCCCAAAACCCTTGATTCCCTTACAGGTTAAAAATCTATCTCAGCCTTGAACACACTTAACCACCCAACTCTACAGCTCTCTGCGGGGAAGAATTCCACAGATACACGACCTTCTGGGAGCAGAGATTCCTTCTCATCTCTGTTTTAAATGGGCAACTTCTTACTCTGAGATTATGCCCTCTCGTCCTACTCTCTCCCCAAAGGATAAACAACCTCTCAGCATCTACTCTGTCAAGTCTCCTGAGAATCCTAGATGTCTAAATAAGGCTGCCTCTCATTCTTCTAAACTCCATTGAGTACAGGCCCAGTCTACTCATTCTCTCCTCAAAAGAAAATCGCATCAATCAAGTGAACCTTCTGCTAGACAGTGTTCACCCCCCTGCACCTGAGATGGTTCTCATCCCCACAACACCAAGCCTCCTTTGGGCAATGCTCACCCCCCACCAACAATCACCACTCCCATCCCACCTATGCCCAATTCCAGCAACTCGGACAGTGCACACTCCAGCCCACACCCTGTCAAAACCTGGGGTTAAGCAGGTCATGGGACACTTATGAGACTGGGGTTGGGGAATACACCCCCCCCCCCCACTGAGGGAGCACCCCTTTTAAATCCTGTATGAGGCCAGAAGACCATGAACTGTGAGCTGGCCCCTGTAATAGAGTAACTGCTCTGTACTCTTGTTCTATTACATTAACCCTTTTACCTTTGACTCGACTTGTCCGGCTCGGTGTGGATTCCTTTCTAGACCCTACAATACCCCCAAAAGTGTGCTCAGCCACAGCCCCCTCTGGACAATGGCCCCCACCTCAGACAGTGTCACCTCTCCCGCATCCCCCGGTCAATGCTGACCTCCACCGTTGCCCATTCCAAAAGTGCTTATCTCCTCTGCCCCTCAGACAGTGCTCACTCCATCCCCCTCTCCTCCACCACTGAAACCTTTGCTCACCCCAACCCCCACTCTGGACATTGCTTACCCCCACCTAAGTCAGTGTTCACACCTTCCCCCAACCCCCTGGACAATGCTCATCCCAACTGCCCCACCACTCCAAAAGTGCACATCTCTCCTGTATCTAGGGCAGTGCTCCACCCCTCTTACACCACAGATAGTGCTTACCCCACCCCCATCCAGACAATGCTCACCCCTCCCTACCCTGACTGTGCTCACCTCCTCCTATACCTCAGACAGACTCACTCTCTCCCATACCTTGGACAGGGCTTACCACCATCACCACTCCCCCATCCTCAGACAGTGCTTACCCACTCCTGTAACCTCCTCCTAGCTCACCTTCTGGAATCCCTGGCTTCTCAGCATTGTTGGGCAGTGAGAGGGTTTTGGTTGAGCACTTTTATGGGGTGAGGGGGACTGAACTGTCAGGGTGAGTGAGGAGGGGTTAGCACTGCCAGTAGCGTGAGGCTGTGCAGTTTTTGAGGTTGACACCTCCAGGTATTCTAAAACCCACAGGTATTTTCCCTCTTCGTCTGTTCATTCAAGTAATTGCAAGTAATTTGATCTAGAAATGGTGGCCACTGAGTACGCAATAATTCTAGATATTGAAAATCGCATTTTCCAGTGTGGATAGGAACTAGGAACAGTAAAGGTAACACAAGATTTGGGACATTTAAGCTCTTATTTACCATAACATGGCAGCTAGTGCCGTAAACGGGATGTGTGACTGGCCTCCCCGGTGCTGTACGCCTGTCTAATGAAATACGATGGATGCTTCGGGGGCGGCTAATATTGGAAGTCTGGTGTTTAAAAACTTCTGACAGGTAAGTGTACGTTTTCCCCTATGATTGGAGTTGGTCAGAACTGTTCTGATGCTGATCGGAAGAAATGAGCCAATGTCCACATAACAATGGGCAGCTATATGTTTTTACAGAAAAGGCAATGAATAGCTGCAAATTACTGTAAGGCAGATAATAAAAATCAGTTCTACAAGCTGTTTTTCAATAATGCTTTTCTGCATCATTGTGTGCCTTTTTGAGCAATGCAAAATGGCTAAATTCAACTACATTTGTTCACTTGATGTCAGTTTTCCTAATCGGCTTCACTTTGCAAAAAGCATTTTGGAACAATCCTGCAAAATGTAAACACCTACATGTATTGTCAATGTGGAAAACGAGCCCAGTATAAAAATACTTGGAGAAAGTAGACCAAATTTCAATTTATTTTTCCAATTTCATCAATTTCATGTTTAACATATGTACATTTTTCCAAGAGCGTAAGTTTTCAAAATTATATTGAAGGTTTACCTTTTCATTCCTAATGAATCATATTCAATTATAGAATAGTTATGTGAAAGGAGAGTCAATTATTAGATTTGAGAATTGATGGAACCTTTTAAGTTTTGAAGGCAGCATAAAACTGCAAGCTACTCTTCAAATCTAATTTGAATTATCACCCATTTGAATTCAGCTATTGTGTAATAGGAGTGTGATGCACCCTCTGCTACGATTCAAACCTTGTAATGGATGACAAGATGTAATGAAAGCAGCAGGTGCATTCTGTAGCGGAACAGCTTGACATAATTGATCATGATGCAGCATAATAGTTTCTCTATCATCCATAGGACACAAGAGGAAGCAACTAATGATCCTCGGAGTTTAACAAACTTTCTGTTCTCAAATTAACTAAAACCTCCATATGTCACATCAAGTGGCACAATATCTCTGCTTCCCATAGTTCTCATATCTATGCAATAAATAAGTAGAAGGGATCTAATATAAAAATAATCTAGATGGTGAATAATTATGTCTCCCTGATCACAATGAAATCGAACCCCTCAGAGAAAACCGGCAAAGAATTATATTTGCCACAGACTAGCTGGCTGAAAAAGCTCTGTGGTATTAATGTTATGAACAGCGCACTTTATGAGAAACATTGCTGTTTATTTGCATAAAGTCTAATCCTTACTTCTGGAACAATAGGCAGGAGGAAGAAAGACTGAGATTCCAACTGGAGTTATGATGAATCAAAGCAGTCATGAATGCTACTTGCTAGTTAATGTGAAGGCCTAGTCAAAAGAACCTTATGATTGAAAGCAATTTGAACTGGCAATCGACTTTGGAGCTCAGACTTGTACCTTCACATGGGAGTCGAGTACTCTATCATCGGACTACTGGAAGCCACTTCCTTTTAATTTGCCCTGCAACTTTCTCCCCTCACGTTCTGAAAGTCTCAATTGTTGTTAGGTTTCACTACAATATTTGCTTGCAGATCATTATTATCTTACCCCTTTATGGGGCTCTTTATAAATGATGCTGCTGCCAGAGTTTCACAGATGTAGGGTATCAAAGCACAGCTAACTTTTGTTCTCATATTATTTGAAAATAGTCACTGGCTAGCAGTTAAAAGCTGAAACACCAGCTCCTTTTTTAGATAGTCCACTTGCCCTGAGGCCAATTAAAGTGTTATCACCATTGCCCTGCTAAGACCAGTATCAACTAAATGGGAAATCAAACTTAGACTTTCTAACCTGCATGATTTAATCCTGCAGCACATGTTCACCCACCTGTAGTATCCATCATCTCCATACTCCCCCAGATTAATGAATTTCTGAGCTTGACATGACACCGAACCTTTTCAATCATCCTCACCTCCCCACTTGTTTAGTCAGCAACTTTGCCCTCATAACAAACCCTTTATTCCATCAACAGAATTCTCATTCCCCATGGGCCTTGTGTGTTTTTATAATGGTATCAATGCACCAATAGGGGATTGGGTAAGCATATTGTGGGTTCCTTTATTTAAATGAGGAACATGAGAACATATATACATGGATATAAAGTTTGAAGACATCAGAGCTGCATAGCTGTCTGTGTCCTCTGCTGAATGCAAAAAGCGAACTGAAACTGGATCACATGACACACTTCCCTTTCAACTGATGTGCAGCTGCAATCCCTGAAAGACAGATTACAACATCCCGCTTTCTTGTTAAATATATTTTTCTCCTTCCAAGTAAGTATAACTATTCACAATATGCATTCATGTTTATTTCCCATTACAGAAGTGAATTTATGAGTCTGTAAAACATTGAGGTAATCTGCGGGTGCATCCAAATCTTGAATTGAAACTTTGCCTGGGGGGTTTGTTATTTGCTAAGAGCGGTCTGAGAAATTGTCATTCTTTCCGAGAACAGCATGTTTTGGAGCCAACCAAAGACCAGACTAAACTAGACCTAGTAGTGTGCAACAAGATAGGATTAATGAATGACCTCATAGTGAAGGCATCCCTCAGTAAGAACAATCATAGAACATAACAACTAAGAGCAGGTGTAGGCAAATCAGTCCCTCGAATCTGCTCCACCATTCAATACGATAATGATTGATCTCATCGCGACCTCATCTCCACCTTCCTACCCGTTCCCCATAACCCTTCATCTCGCTACTAATTAAAAACTGAACTATCTCCCCCTTCAATTTGTTTCGTGTTCTGGTGTCCACTGCACTCTGGTGTAGAAAATTCCAGATTCACAATCCTTTGAATGAACTAATTCCTCCTCATTTCTGTTTTAAATCTGCCACCTCTCAGCCTAAAACTATGGCCACTCATTCTAGAATGCCCAACAAGAGGAAGTATCCACTCTACATCTACCCTGCCAATCCCCTTTAGCAACCTTTATACCTCAATTAGATCTCCTCTCAGTCTTCTAAACCCCAGCAAGTATCGGCCTAAACTGCTCAATCTCACTTCATAAAACAAATCCTTCATTCCTGCAATCAGTCTAGTGAACCTGTTCTGAACCACCAATTAATGTATTTATGTCCTTCCTCAAGTAAGGGAACAAAACTGTGCACTGTACTCCAGATGTGGTCTCACCAATTCCCTATGCAGTTACAACGGCACTTTCCTACTTTTATTCTCTATTCCATTAGTAATGAATGCCAAAATTCCATTTGCCTTCCTTATTACCTGCTGCACCTGCATACTAACTTTCTGTGATTTGTTCATGAGAGCACTCAGATCTCTGCACCGAAGCATATTCAAGTTTTATCTCCATTTAGATAATATGTTGCTTCTTCATTCCTCCAACCAAAATGGATAACCTGACATATATCCATGTTAAATTGCATCTGCCAAATTTTGGCCTAATCTCCTAATCTATCCCTATCTATTTGTAATGTTCTTATTTCCTCATTGCAACTTGCTTTTCAACCTATGTTAATGTCATCTGAAAAATTTTCTATCGTACATTCTATCCCTGCATCCGAGTCAGAAATATAGACTGTAAATAGCCAGGGTGAACCAGAAAAAGGCCCATTTATCCCCACTCTCTGCTTTCTGTTGGTTAGCCAATCCTCTGTCCAAGCTAATATATTACCATCTACCCTGTGGGATCTTACCTTCTGTACTAATCTTTCGTGTGGCACCTAATTAAATGCCTTCTGTTTAGGTACACTACATCTACAGGACCCCCATTATCCACTTAATAATAATAATAATAATAATCATTATTGTCACAAGCAGGCATACATTAACACTGCAATGAAGTTACTGTGAAAAGCCCCTAGTCGCCACATTCTGGCGCCTGTTTGGGTACACAGAGGGAGGATTCAGAATGTCTAATTCACCGAACAGCACGTCTTTCGAGACTTGTGGGAGGAAACCGGAGCACCGGGAGGAAACCCACACAGTCACAGGGAGAACGTATAGACTCCGCGCAGACAGTGACCCAATCCGGGAATCGAACCTGGGACCCTGGCGCTGTGAAGCAACAGTGCTAACCACTGTGCTATTGTGCTGCGCTTTGCATGTTACATCTTCCAAGAACTCTAGCAAATGACACAAATATGGTTTACCCTTCATAAACCATACTGATTCTGCGAGATTGTGTTCTGACTTTCCAAATGTTGGTTTATTACTTCCTTAATAATTGATTCCTTTCCTTGGATTGCCACCTTGCAGTGGTGGAGAGGCTTGAATATTCTGTTGATCCTGAGAGCAGTGCCATCAGGAGTATTAAGCTCCTGACAAGGGTAACCCATGATGATAAGGTCACAGGGGACGTGCCCAAATCCTCGCTGAAGAAATCCTTCTGACCAACCGTAAAACAGCAGACATTATTTTCACTGCTCAGCAGACCTCAAGAGAAATGCCAGGAGCAGCATCAACCACTCTTCATGGCCTTCATTGATCTGACCATGGCTTTTGACTCAGTCAATTGGGAAGTGCTATAGGAAACCCTGCAAAAGGTTGGCTGTCCAGAAGAATTCATCAACATCCTCTGGCTCTTCCTGTTATGAGCCAGGGTTTAGAGAACCCCAAAGTGTAGCATGAAGGTCACCTGACCCACAACTTTTAATAGATTGTGGTATGGGGAGCACTCGGCCCACTCTACAGATGTGGTACAGCAGAAATGGAAAAGTATTTTTTAAAGCAAAACAATGTTCATTCTATTAACTCAAGTTAACCTTTTTAAAACATACAGTGAATATCTTAGTAACCATCAATTCAAATACAACCCCCAAAGAATACAACACCAAGTAATCGTTAATAACTTCCCAAACAACATCCAGAAGACAGAAGAAACACCTTTTAACAGAAGCACATTAGGTTTACATTCACGACTGAGAACATTTATAATTCTGAATTCACCAAATGATCAAGAGAGAGTCTTTTCATGGCAGAGAGATCAACGGTACACCTGCTCTGTCTGGCTTCAGCTCCAACACTGAAAACGAAATCAAAAACTCGTTCTATAGCAGCCTGCTCAAAAATGAAAGTAAAAAGCTGACAGACAGCCCAGCTCCACCCACTCTCTGACATCACTGCAGTAGTAAACACTGCAGTGATGGTACTCTTAATGGTACTCTCGCTACAGATATTTATATGCATACCCATTTATAAACACCCATTTCTTAAAGGTACTCTCACATGACACCTCCCCCCAAGAAAAATAAATAAACCATCAACTTCAAGATGGTTTCATTTTTCACCTTTTCACCATCCTTTAAGAAATGCACACAGTAAATATACTTTGTTGTTTCAAAAAAACAACACACGCAAACAGGTATAATAATATAGTCCATTTTTTTCGTTCTTCTTCCTCCAGCTGAACTCCTTCTTGATTGACAGTCTCTTTGAACAAGAAGGTCTCTGCACGATCCGTCCATTTCTCTACGCCTCGGCGTTTCTCTTTAAAGTCAGATACTTTAGTTCAATCTGATCACAGAGTCCCTCGCAATACTCCAACACAGGATCATTGGATATCACAGCTTTCAGGCAGTTAAATGCCTGTTAGTCCGCTGTCCACTGAAATTTATGACGATTCTTCATCAAGTCCATCAGTGGAGCCAACACGCTACAAATATTTTGCACAAATGTTCGATCAAATCCACTCACGCCAAGAAATCGCATTATTTCCCTTTGACTCGAGGGTATTGAAAACTCCTCAAGGAAAGTGACTTGGGCTTTTCCAAATTCACTTTTGGCTAGGTTTACCACCAAACCCACCTCCTGAAGTCGATCAAATAACTCCATCAGATGTTTTACATGTTCTTTCCATGTCTGGCTGAAAATTACCAGATCGTCGATGTATACCGCACAATTGGGTAATCCTGAAACGACTTTGTTAGTTAACCTTTGAAATGTGGCTGAGGCGTTTTTCATGCCAAATGGCATAACTTTGAATTGGTATATACCATCTGAAGTCACAAAAGCTGAAATCTCCTTCGCCCTTTCGGACAAAGGTACCTGCCAGTAAACTTTAAGTAAATCCAATTTGGAAATAAAAACTGATTGTTCCACTTTCTCAAAGCAATCCTCCAAATGTGGGATAGGATAAGAGTCCGATCTTGTAACTGCATTAATCTTTCTATGGTCCACACACAACCGTTGGGTACCATCTGGTTAAGGCACCATCACTATGGGTAAGCTCCATTGGCTGCAACCCACTTCAATTATGCCTTTTTTAAGCATACTCTCAATCTCTTTGTTAACCTGTGCCAATTTTAGAGGGTTAAGTCTGTATGAATGTTGTTTGATCAGAACAGTCTTTCCCACACCTAAATCATCTATAGCCATTTTAGTCCATCCCAATTTATCTCTACAAATTTGCCCATGTGATATCAATAACTCTTTCAGGTCAGTTTGTTTTTCCTCTGGAAGGTAATTCAACAATTTATCCCAATTTTTAAGAATATCCTTGCTTTCCAATTGAATTTGAGGCATGTCAAATTCACAATCATCTGGATTTGGTTCATCACTTTGAGTTAGAATCATTAAAACCTCCTTTTTCTCTCCTTCCCTTTCAAAGTACCTTTTAAGCATATTCACACGACACACTCAATGAGTTTTCTTTCCACATAATTTACATTACTTAATTTCCTTTCAATCTGATACGGTCCACAAAACCTTGCTTTTAACGGCTCACCTGCCACTGGTAACAACACTAAAACTTTATCTCCACTGGTAAAACTACGAACTTTGGATTTCTTGTCCGCGACCCATTTCATCACATTTTGTGCAACTTCAAATTGTTGTTGAGCCAATTCAGCTGCTCTATTTAATCGTTCCCTAAAATTTGACTTGTAATCTAATACTGTAATTTCTGATTTCTCACCAATTTTTCCTTAATCAATTTAAGGGGTCCTCTTACCTCATGACCAACAATTAGTTCAAAAGGACTAAATTTGGTCGACTCATTAGGTGCATCCCTAATTGCAAACAGTATGAATGGAATTCCTTTATCCCAATCCTCTGGATAATCATGACAATAAGCCCTCAACATTGTCTTTCATGTCTGATGCCACATTTCTAATGCTCAATGCGATTCTGGATGATACGCAGTTGATTTAAATTGTTTTATTCCTAAGCTAGCCATAAGTTCTTTGAATAACCTTGAGGTAAAATTTGATCCTTGATCCGATTGTATTTCGGTGGATAGTTCATATCTAGTAAAGAATTTAAGTAACTCCTCCACAATCTTTTTAGCTGTAATATTACGTACTGGAATGGCCTCTGGAAACCTAGCAGACACATCCATTATAGTCAAAAGATATTGATTCCCACTTTTTGTTTTAGGAAGCGGTCCTACACAATCAATTAGGATCCTTGTAAAAGGTTCCTCAAATGCTGGAATGGGTATTAAGGGCGCTGGTTGTATCACTGCTTGAAGTGTCCCTATCACTTGACATGTGTGATATCATTGACAAAATTTAACTACATCTTTATGTAGTCCAGGCCAATAAAAATGTTTCTGGATTTTAGCTTTAGTTTTCCTTAATCCCAAATGACCTCCCACTGGTACCTCATGTGCAACTCGCAACACCTCCTTTCGATACCCTACCGGCAATACTACTTTATGAACTTCTGCCCACTTTTCATCCGCCTGCATATGTAAAGGTCTCATTTTCTCATCAAGATATTAATTTTAGGGTGATAACACTCTGGTATACACTCAGATTCCTCTTCCGTAGATGCTTTCTGATATATCCGTTTTATTTCTAGATCTTTCTGTTGTAACTCAATTTTCCTGAACTAAAAATATCCACCTCATCTTCCACCTGTTCTTGTTCTTTTTCAACCACGTAATCAAAAATCGTTTCTGATAATTGCACTTCAACTTCATCTTCATTCTTTAATTTCTCCTCTTGTCTTAACCTGTGACTTTGCGACCTTGTTACTACACAATCCGGAAAAATCCCAGGATATTCATCCTTCCACACTTCAGTTGTCTGATTTGCCACTGGCTTATCAACCACAGTAGGCATCACTCCCACCTGCGATCCAGCTATATCATTACCCAAGATAAACTGTATTCCTGGACAAGATAGTTTCTCTATTACTCCTACTACCACTTCACCACTCTTCACTGGACTTTCCAACCTTGCCTTATATAATAGAACACTACTCCTCTCACCCTGAATTCCACATATTGCCACCTTTTCTGGCAACATACTTCCTAAACTACATAACTCCTCATCTCTTACCATTAAAGATTGACTAGCTCCCGTATCTCTTGAAATTGTGACTTCTTTACCTACTCCTCCTGATACACATGAGTAAACTTTACCCACACAAATAAATTCTTTAAAGAGATCTGACACCTTCATATCAATCACCTCTTGATCAGGCTGTACAATCTTTTGCACCTCCTTTGCTTCACTTGGGCTTTCCTTTCCCACCTTCACAAACCCCACTGTCTTATCCTGTTTTACCACATCAGCCTTCCCAGTGCTTTTCTTCAACCACCAACACTGTGACTTTACATGGTCTAGTTTATTACAGTGAAACATTTGAAACTTTTCATGTCTCTTCCACCCTCCTGGATTTCTTTTTTAATCTGAGGTGCACTCTCCTTCTTATCTCCCATCAGATCACCTTTACCTTTACCACTTGAGTATTTCTCATGTTCCCAGTTTCTATCCCTCACAGGCTGAAACTGATGACGGAAACCAAGCTTTGATTTATGAACTAATTCATAATCATCTGCCATTTCTGCTGCTAATCCTGCAGTTTTAACTCTCAGCTCTTCCACATGAGTTCTCACTACATCAGGAATTGAATTTTTATACTCCTCCAAAAGTATAATTTCTGTGAGAGCTTCATACGTTTGGTCTATTTTCAAAGCCCTTATCCACCTATCAAAATTATTCTGTTTGATCCTTTCAAACTCCAAGCATGTTTGACCAAATTCTTTCCTTAAATTTCTAAACCTTTGTCTGTCGGCTTCAGGCACTAGTTCATATGCACCTAAGATGGATTTCTTCACCTCCTCATACTTTCCAGATGCCTCCCCCGGTAGAGATACAAACACTTCACTAGCCCTACCTATGAGCTTTGTTTGAATCAGTAATACCCACATGACCTGTGGCCATTTCATTTGTTTAGCTACCTTCTCAAATTAAATAAAAAAGGCTTCCACCTCCTTCTCGTCAAATCTTGGCAATGCTTGGACATATTTAAATAGATCCCCACCAAGCCTTCGACTATGACGCTCTTTCTCACTATCCTCAGCACTATCATCCAACTGTACGTTTCCCTTTACGTCTGCCAATTTTAACTGACTGTCATGATTCATGGCCATTTTCTGAAGTTCAAACTCTCTCTCTTTATCTTGTTCCCTGATCTGTATCTCCCTTTCTCTTTCTTTTTGTTTTGCTAGGGCTATTCTTTCTTTTCTCCTTTCTTCTCACTCCTTTTCTTTTTCCCTTCTCTCTCTTTTTTTTCCACACTCTCTCTTTCCTTTTCCTCACTTTCGTATTCAAGCTGCTTTAATTCTTTCTCATGTTCCATTTGTTTAATTTGTAACTGAATATTTGCCATTTCCAATGAGTCAAACTGTATCTCAGGCAACTTTAAATGCTTAGCCACCGCCATAATTACCTCATCTTTTTGCATTTTGTCAGGTAATGTTAATTGCAATGTTTTTGCCAAATCTAACAGTCTGCTTTTAGTCTCTGTCCGTAAGGTACTGCATGTGACCGTCTCTACCCCCAAAAACTTCCGTGCCTCTGAAAGAGCCATTGTCCACAACACACTCCCCACTTAAACTAGAATACCACACCTGAAGAGCAACCACAATATGCTCACCCCTCACTGTCTTTAAGTTCACTCAACCAATCCAATAGATAGACGTTTCACCCCCTCGATCCCCCAATTTGTTATGAGCCAGGGTTTAGAGAACCCCAATGTGTAGCATGGAGGTCACCTGACCCACACCTTTTAATAGATTGTGGTATGGGGAGCACACGGCCCACTCTACAGGAGTGGTACAGCAGAAATGGAAAAGTATTTTTTAAAGCAAAACAATGTTTCTTCTATGAACTCAAGTTAACCTTTTTAAAACATACAGTGAATATCTTAGCAACCATCAATTCAAATACAACCCCCAAAGAATACAACACTAAGTAATCCTTAATAACTTCCCAAACAACATCCAGAAGACAAAAGAAACACCTTTTAACAGAAGCACATTGGGTTTACATTACTATTGAGAAGATTTATAATTCTGAATTCACCAAATGATCAAGAGAGAGTCTTTTCATGGCAGAGAATTGCCGAGTGTGTCAGGTTGAATGCGCCCTGCACACTGACCGGGTACCGGGCGCAGATGTGTATGATGCGCAGCTGATGGTCACATATCAGTTGCATGTTCATCGAGTGGACCCCCGTTCGTTTCCTGTGGACCGGCCTGTCATCTCCAGATGCTTGTAGAGGGACATGCATCCCGTCGATCACACCCTGGACCAGGGGCATGTTGCCGATGGTGGCGGACCCGGCTGCACGGCCATCCTGTTGGGCTCGGTCCACATTGAAATGGATGTATTGTGACGGCTGGGCATGTAGGGCCTCCGTGATGGCGCAGATGCACCTGCGCACTGAGGTCTGTCAGATCCCGGGCAGGGCGCCACTGGACGCCTGGAAGACCCCGTGGTGTTGAAGTTCAGGGCGACTGTCACCTTGACGGCCACCGGGAGCGGGTGCCCTCCCCCATACCCATAGCGCCAGGTGTGACATGATCTGGCAGATATGTCTCCCTGTCTCCCTGCTCAGCCAGAGTCTTCAACGGCATGCCCAGTCTGGCAGGTCCCATACAGGCACTGCCAGTACAGACGAGGTCTCATGCGGCTCCTCCTTTACACCTCCTCTGCCTGTTTGACGGCGGCTCTCCATCCTGGGCGGCTGTCTCCTGTTCCTCTGGGACACGCTCCGCAGTTGCAGCTTCCTCCTGCTCGAGCAGCTGCAGCTCGTACAGCCACAGGGCACCCCTCGGGCTGCAGCGACTAGGATAAAGATAACCATTGCTGGTTGAATGCCAATGTCCATTGCCTGCAGGGAGTGAAAGGCCAACATCTTAGCATGGTACATGCCCGCCTGCTGAATGAGGTCCAATGCGCTACATGGTGGCCCCAGTTGGCACTGCGGGCTCTACCCCCGCATGTCCCTCCATCTCCGCACACCTGGCCCCGTCGGTGCCCGGCATCATGGGGGCCTCTGACCCTGGTGCCCATACCTGATGCCAGGGGTACCATCAGCTGGTACTTCCCTTGCCAGTGGCATGGCCCGTGGTCCCCGCCTGGCGCTCCCCTTAGGAGCTACAGTGGCCGTTGCCCTTGATTGGGCCGCCTGATGCCCTGCTGGTGGGTGGCGGCCGTGTGGCAGGGTTATGACTTAGGGTGCAGTGGGGGGTGGGGGTTTGGGACATCCATATGGCCAGTGTCACTCTGGAGAACCAGGGGCCAAGATGGGTGGTATGTGGGGTGCACAGAAAGATCAGTGCCTTGCAGGCTAAGGCAATGGAGTCTGTGCCAGGGCTGTATCCCAGTCCTGTGGGCAGTCACCACGACCACATGGCCCCCCATCCCAACCAGCCCGGCCAGTGTCCGGCCCGGCAGCCTGCAGTTGCAGCTCTCTGTATCCTACTTCCTCTCTCTCCCTCAGCAGCCACAACACCCATTTCCCGATTTTTAAAAGCGCAAGTGAATCACGCCATCGGGAACTCGCCCATCAGATGCGGAGAATCGGGGTGGCCCCAGAGAATACCGGGTCAGGCTCACTAATGATATGCAAACGGTGTTTACTGTATGGGCGTTCCAGACCGCATTGACACCGCTAGCGAGGTGACGGAGAATTGCGTTTTGGCATCAAATCATTGCCCGCCCCGATTTCAGCATCGGAACCGATTCTCCGCCGATTCGGGTTTCCTGATTCCGAAGTCAACTAATGGAGAATCCCCCCGCCCTCAATTGCAGTTGTGAGAAGGGATCATATATTAAACAGGTCAACAAACAAGGCTTTATGGGTTGAACTTAGACATGAAAAAGGGGCAGTCACATTACTGGGAGTATGCTTGTAGAAGGGAATTTAGTATGCAGATTAGTTACCCGCTTAAGGGTATTAATTTTATCCAGTTGCTTGGCTATATTTTATAAGAATAGGCACTTGGCAAAGCATGATGGGATATTTAGCCATATTTTGTTTTATTTTGTATAAACTATTTGGAAGGTCGTATAATGTAAACAATGTGCAGCTGCGCAGCTTTTTTGCTGACAGTACGTTTTGAATTTTGTTTTAGATAAGAGAGAGAGAACATACCAAGGTCTGTTTTGTAAAACATGGCCATGGCAGCTTGTTTTTTGTCCCCGAGGTTGTTTTCTTCATGGGATAAATATGTGCTCTTAATACTGTAATACAGGGGATTTTGGAATGGCCTTCTGACCATCTCAGCCCCTCCACGATTCGTGTCCAAAATAAATGACCTTTCGCGAAACTTGAAGTATCTGGCTTGTTGTTTCCACGACAACGCTACAAACCCCCAAATAGTGAAAGGGGGGATAGAAGATCAAACATGCAGCCAGATCTTTGCCTATAAGAACAAGAGGGTAATAATAGTCAGAGATTTGGGGCTGGATTCTTCGGTCGCCGACACCAAAATCGTGTTCGGCGAACGGTCGGAGATTCCAAGTTTCCGGCCAAATTGGGGGTGGCGGTGCTTCTGCGATGCTCCGCCCCCTCCAAAGTGGCATGCTCACAGAGTAAGCCGCGCCATGTATTGATGGCCTCAGGGCATTGCCTGATGCCCACCCTCCCGAAACTCCGCCCCCTACCGGCCACGTTCCCGATGGCGTGGGTCTCTCATGGTCTCATCCGTCATGAACTCAGCGTGGCGGCTGCGGACTCAATCCAGCGCCGCCACAGTTGTGGGAGGGCCGATCCGCGGGCAGGGGGGACATTATTCGGGTCTGGGGACACTGTGGGGGGTGGTCCGGGGAGCTGAGCCGACCAAAGCAGGGGCACGTAGCACGGCGCAATGCTGCAGCAATTCTCTGGACTGTATCGGCAGCTAGAGCCGGGTGCTCTACGCTGCCATCCTGCTAGCCCACAGCAAAATGGGGAATCAATGGACGTTTTGCGCCAGTTTTTCTGGCGTAAAACGGCACAGTTCCCACACCGGCATGGGGACATAGCCCCAGAATCGGAGAATCCAGCTCTTTAACTATCCCAATATCAACTGGGATTGAAGCAATAAAGTGGGAACCAAGGGAGAAAAATCTATGCAGTGTGTCGAGGAAATTCTTTCAACCAATTTGTGGCAAACCCAAGGAGAGGAGATACAATTCTAGACCTTGTCCTGGGGAACAGAAAAGGGCAAGTGACAGTTGCCGACCATATCGGGGATAGTGATCACAATTTATTTTGATTCAGTATTACCATGGAAAAGGACAGAGGTAAAGCAGGAGTAAAAATTTTGAACAGGGGAAGGCAAATTTTGACGAAATGAGAAGAGACTTGGCTGAGGTGGACTGGCCAGCATTGCTAGAGAATAAATCAGTGGAAAACCAGTGGGGAGCACTAAAAAGCGAGATCCTAAATACACAAAGTAGACATGCCCCCTTCCAAGAATAAGAGTGGGACTGCCAAATCTAGATCCCCTGACTGTCTAGAGGAATATGGAAGAAGATCAAACAGAAAAAGAAAGCATACGATAGGCACAAAGAACTAAGCCCTGCAGATCGCCTAGACGAGTATAGGACATGCAGGGATGAAGTAAAAAAGTAAATAAGGTAATCAAAGAAAAGGCATGAAAATAGATTAGCAAGGAAAGTAAAATAAAACCCAAAGGTGCTTTGCCAATATATTAATGATTCACCTGAGGAAGGAGCAGTGCTCCGAAAGCTAGTGATTTGAAACAAACCTGTCGGACTTTAACCCGGTGTTGTAAGGCTTCTTACTGTGCTCACCCCAGTCCAACACCAGCATCTCCACATCAATATATTAATGGCAACAGGTTTGTTAAGGAAAAAGTGGGACCTGTCAGCGATGAAGAAGCAAACTTGTATGTAGATGTAGAGCCTGTGGGAAGAATTTTAAATGAATATTTTGTCTGAATGTTTACAAAGGAAATTGATGATGCAGATATAGTAGTCCAGAGGTAACACTGAGGTGGGCTAATCATAAAGTGAGAGGAAGTACCCGAAGGATTGAAATCCTTGAAAGTTTATATGTCTCCAGGGTCAGATGGATTGTTTCTGAGGCTTCTGAAGGAAGTCAGGGAGGGGTTAGCTGATGCTCTGAAGATGATTTTCCAATCCTCACTAGATACAGGCGAGGTGCTGGAGGACGGGAGAAATGCAAACGCAATTCCATTGTTTAAAAAGGGAGCAAAGGAAAGGGCAAACAATGAGAGACCAGTTAGTCTTATGATGTGGAGATGCCGGCGTTGGACTGGGGTGGGCACTGTAAGAAGTCTTACAACACCAATTAAAGTCCAACAGGTTTGTTTGGAACCACTAGCTTTCGGAGCGCAGCTGCTTCATCACGTGAGTCACCTGATAAAGGAACTACGCTCTGAAAGCTAGTGATTCCAAACAAACCTGTTGGACTTTAACCTGGTGTTGTAAGACTAAATAGTCTTATGTTAGTGGTGGACAAATTAGTAGAAACATTCCTGAGAGATAGGATTAACTGTCACATAGAAAAGCATGGACGAGCCAGGGATAGTCAGCATGAATTTGTTAAAGGAACGTCTTGTCTCATAGATATGATTGAATTCTTTGAGGAAGTGACAAGAAAGGTTGATGAAGGTAGTGCAGTGGGTGTTGTGTCCATGGATTTTAGCAAGGCGTTTGACAAAGTCCCGCATGGCAGATTGGTCAAAAATGCAAAAGCCCACGGGATTCAGGGCAATGTGGCAAACTGGGTAAATGTTGCCTTCGTAACAGGAAACAAAGGTTAATGGTCAATGGCTGCCCTTGCAAATGGAAAGTTGTTTCAAGATGTATTCCACAGGGCTCGGTGCTGGGACCCACAACGTTTGTAAAGAAAGCATGTGGAATGCTCATTGGCCGAGGTATAGAATATAAAAATAAGGATAGAATGGTGGAATGGTATAAAACACTGGTGAGGTCACAACTGGAGTATTTGCGTAATTCTCGTCACCACATTACAGGAAGGACGTAATTACTCTGGAGAGAGTGCAGAGGAGGTTTACAAGAATGTTGCCAGGGCAATCAAAGTGTAGCTATGAGAAAAGATTTGCTAGGTTGTGGTTATTTTCTTTGAAACAAAGAAGGCTGAGGGATGACTTAATTGAGGTGTGAAAAATGATGAGGGGAAGAGATAGAGTGCACAGGATAAAATTGTGTCCCTTGGTGCAGAATTCATAGATTCAAGATAAATGGCAGAAAATGTAGAGGGGACATGAGGAAGAATGTTTTTGTGCAAAAGGTAGTGTGAGTCTGGAATTTGCTGCCGGAGTTGGTGGTGGAGGCAGAGACCGTAAACTCTTTTAAAAAGTACCTGGATTTGCACCTTTAGTGCTGTAAGCTACAGGCTATGAACCGGGTGCAGGAAGGTAGGATTAAAAAGGGCACCTGGGTGTCTTTGGACTGGCATGGACAAGATGAGCTGAATGAGCTCCTTCTGTGCTGTAACTATTCTATGGTTCTATGGATGGGCAGTAAATGCTGGTCTAGCCAATGAAGCCGACATTCCATGAACAAATATTCAAAATGTCAAACCAAAACACACGGAGGAAACAGCGGTGGTACAGTGGCACAGTGGTTAGCACTGCTGCCTCACAGCACTAGGGACCCGGGTTCAATTCCGGCCTTGGGTGACTGTGTGTGCACTTTGTACATTCTACCCGTGTTTGCGTGGTCTTCCCCTGTGTGATCTGGTTTCCGCCCAGAGTTCAAAGATGTGCGGGTTAGGTGGATTGGCCATGCTGATTTTGCCCCTTAGTGTCCAGGGTATACAGGTTAGGTTCTGGGGAGAGAGAGGGGGACTGGACCCAGGTGGGGTACTTTCAGAGGCTTCGTGCAGACTTGATGGGCCAAATGACCTCCTTCTGCACTGTAGGAATTACATGGTTCTATTCCATGGTTTTAGGAAACCCATGCAGATACGCGGGAGTGTACAAACACCACACAGTCGCCCAAGGTCCGAATTGAACACGGGTCCCTGGTGTTGTGTGACAGCAGTGCTAACTAGTGTGCCACCGTGTTGAATATGTTTCTGCCTTGTTTACTTCAATTAGCTTATTCATTTATAATTCTCTCACAACTAAATGTTGTGTTCTGATGTTTCAGTAATACATTTGCAGAGGCTTGTAAAGTTTAATGTAAAACATTTATGAACAGAAATAATTTTATGAACACAAAATTTTTAAACCAGTTAACATTTAACTTAATGTTTAACTTTATCAGTTAAATAATTGCATAAATTGCGTCAACTTTTACAAATTTCTTGCAAACAATATATTTTCTCACTTAAAAACAATGGTTCTGTCTATTTGTAAAGGGAAAGGAGGGAAGGGTGGTGAGGGAAGAAAGGAGAGAGGGAGGGATGCGGAGGGAGGCAAGAGGGGGAAGGGGAGGGAGGGAAAGGGGAGAGAGGGAAAGGGGGAGGGTTTTGACATATCAATTGTTAATTGACAAGTTCAATATCTAAAAGCAGAAGCTGTGAAACACAGTGTCTTGGCACACATCTCCTCTGCCATCATTTCGAGATGTCCTTTGGCAGTACACTCTTAAGAGTGGGTGATTGGTTTGCTGCAATACCTGTCAGAGAGATAGTTCATATTAGCTTACAGGAGGCTTGCATGTATCAACTGAGGCACTAAACTTTGTTAAAGCTTTTGAGGTAATCACTGAGGCTTCTAAGGATAAACATTACCTCAGGGAGACTCGTAAACAGCTCAGCTGAAAATACATTGCAAAATCCAAATGTGTTTTAGCTCTGAATTAGCTGAGAGGACAGGTGTGCTGACATTAGTGTCCTTGAAGGAGTCAATAGCACCAGATATTGAGGCTATGATCATCCGAAACTGACTCCACTTGACCGCCTATATGCTTAGGATGTCAGAGTCCCAGCTGCTACAGCAAATCTTCTTCACCCAGCCCAAGGAAGGTTCCCGAACAAAAGGAGGACAAAGGAAGCTATTCAAAGACATCTTGTAGGCTTACCTCACGAAATGGATCATAGACATCAATGCCTGGGAGACCTTTGCTCAGAAGAGACATAGTTGGAGGAACCTCTTGATTGAAGGGACACAATTCTTCGAGAACACCTGACAACTAGAGTAGGCCCTGAAAAGGAGCCCGAGAAAGGAATTCCTGCGACTGAGTGTCCACGGACTGGTCCCACCTTTTGGAAACTCCTGCCAAGTGAGTGATTGAAGATTCGGCTCTCGGATTGGGCACATCAGTCACGAAGGACCCACAGAACCTGTGACCAGTAACACTGAATATCTTAGGTGAACAATCATACTCACCAGTGAATGATCACTGCATTCTATCCATTATAGTTCCTTTAAAATGTCAGTGTAAATAAAAAGATGTAAAAACTCACCAAATATCCGAGTTGGTGGCCCACCTTAACGCTGTAGCTGGATTTTTCATTCAGCTGCTCCAGCGCAGGGCTTCAAGCTGTCAAAAAAAAACTCGGCTGTGAGTTTAAATGCCACGCGCATCCAGCGTGCATGCCTGTACGGCCGCACTTCGAGGTCGCCACGCCATGCATGTGCGGCACACCAGCGACTTAAGTAGCTGTCCGGAGAGGAAGTTACGGACTAATGTGCCAATGGTCAATTACTATTTGTTGAAGCTTGTGTGTGAACTATGTCTGCGCCTCCTGCTGGCGGGATCTTCCGGTTCCACCGAATGCAATGGACCTTTGAATGGCCCACCGCACTTTCCATGATGGAGCTGGAAAATTTTGTCCAGGTCGTGAGCAGTTATAGTAGTGTACCAGGCCATTTCTTTCTCCACCAGTAAATGTGTAGCAACTATACTTGGTATTGTTCGGTATTTTTACAGTCCTATTTTTCGTAATGTCTGATATCTTCATCTGCACTTCTTACCAAGTCCTATAAAAACTCTCACCCTGATATCCTTTCGAGCGGTGCCCTAGACTGTGAATTTCAGTAATCTTTCTCATGTTCAGGAGCCCACTAAAAGACCCAGGCCATTGTTAACTCATCCCAGACCACCTGTAGAATCTGCTTCATCCTGCTCCGAAATTTCAACAGTTGGCTGATTCGAGTCAGATGATTCTCCCCCGACCCCAGACCTGACTGCCTTCAGACCCATCTGGCACCTATGGCTCGCTAGAGGAATGAGGTCTGGGCCTTGAAAGAACTTGGGCCTTCCGCTAACAAGGATGGGTGGACAGCAGCTGCTTTTTCTCTATCGCCCACCAGGTCTCTGATAGAGTGAAGTTTGCCTGTCTGTTTGCTGGATTTGCTTTTGGTTTGCTATCACTTGTGTCCACTACCTCCTTCTGTTCCTCTATATGGGAAATAGCCTTTGGGAAGGTTGATACCCAACATTGAATTCCTCCACCTTTGGAAAGATTGACAAACATCCTTTACCAAAACTTCCAGATCAAAGAATACAAAGTGAGACGTGCATTGTTGCAGGTTCACAAACACATTTTGGATGTTTCTATGCCTTTGAGTAGACACATCTCTTTTATTCTGACCCATAGCCCTTTAAGCATTAATGCTTCAGCAGAACTCTTCCTCTTTTGCATTCAGTAGACCCTTAGTAACAGGCCTGGTGTTATGAAGCTAATTTAGAATGGTTAAATTGACTAATCCCAGAAGATCCAACAAGGTGAACTGTTCCTAAATTTGTTCTAAAACCTTAGAATACACCATTCCTCCAGCCTCATTGATGCACATCTCCCCCAAGGTATCTACTAATATAATCACTCTTCAGCCGAGTAAATATGACACGAGAGAAAAAAAATAGAAGTGCAAAGAAAACAAGTTTAAGCTCACAGATCACTGTAATATGATTATTCAAATGTGTTTACTTAACAATCCTGCCTTGCCTTTGAACAAGATCAGACAATTGCTAGGTTACTAAGACACAAATATAAAATACATTTGTTTCAAATTTGACACTTCAGACCGTTGAACTGTATTGAACATTCAGTTGACTGAGGTACTTATAAAATTATATTTGGACACTAGAAGGTTTTCTTTCCCTGTGGGTTCTTCAAAGCAATTTATACGTTTGATGGGTTTTTCATGCTAAACTGTCAATCGGACACATACCGCAGAGATTTTGCAATAAAAATGCACTTATTACAGGTTTTAGTATAGCTTGCCTTTAGGTCAAGCTATCCATTTCAGAATTGCTGCTCATAAAATAATGTCTCTCATTTGTGTAATGATGTAAATAATGTAATAATTCGAGAATCTGGATTCGCACACATTTTTAAATTCAATGTTCTTCAGGGAGATTAAACAAACATGCAGTGTTTGGACACAATCATTGAATTTCCTTGCTTTCAATCTGGAACCACTTAAGTTTCTTATAAATATTTTGAAACCTTTTTTAAAAAAAAAAATTTAGTGTACCCAATTCATTTTTTCCAATTAAGGGGCAATTTAGAGTGGTCAATCCACCTACCCTGCACATCTTTGGGTTGTGGGGGCGAAACCCACGTAAACACAGGGAGAATGTGCAAACTCCACACGGACAGTGACCCAGAGCCGGGATTGAACCTGGGACTGCGGCACCCTGAGGCTGCACTGCTAACCACTGTGCCACTGTGCTGCCCTCAATATTTTGAAACATTGAGCTATACATTCTGTGTTGGTCATATTCAAATCTTCAAATTTTCACATCTATATGGTTTTGTCAAATCTTGAATGAGGTTTAGCAATTGCTATCATCATTTTTCAGGCTATATAGATAGACTTCAGTGCTCAAGGGTATTTTACTTAAGCCTGATTAACTGGGGAAGATTAGCATTGGTAAGTGTTTTGTAGATTTTCGTTAAGTGTCCAATTTCATGTGCCTCCAACAATATAATATGCTGACTGAGTCTGTCAAGAAAACAAGTTATATAAGATTACAAATATATAATTTATGTTCCAAGGTTTAAATTGGTGACATATTGACCAAGAATCTGAAATCAATAAGAACAAGAGGGCTGTGCTAAATAATGAGAATGTTGGATAATAAAATGCACATAGGATACATTTTAAATATTGAGCAAGTCTCTTCTCAGTGTTAGCAGCCCAGTCACTTCTCCCAAAGCTGCCAATTACAAATTATCCTTTCTCTGCACCAGTGATTAAAAGCTAGTCACAACAAAGAAAGGCCCTACATTTATATAGCACTTGTCACAATCACAAAATGTCTCAAAAGTGCTTCACAACCACTTTTGAAGAACTGCATCATCATTTTTGTAATGTAACAAGGCACAAGCACCAATCTACTATTCAAAGCCTTTATACTCTTCATCTAAACCTGTCCCGAGGCCTCAAACTGGTACGGAGTAAGGGCCGAACCCTCTTGAGAACAGAGGGCGGGATTCTCTCTTCCTGAGGCTAAGTGTTGACGCCGTCACGTTTCACGACGGCGTCAACATGCGCTCAGGAGCACTTCCTACAGGGGGCCAGCAGGGCACTGGAGTGACCCACGCCGTTCCAGCTGCCGATGCCAGCATCAAATGGGCACCGCAGGTCTGCGAATGCGCACTGCAACCGGTGTCAATGCGTGCATGCGCAGTGGCTCACTTCTCCACGCCGGCCCCGACGCAACATGGCGTAGGGCGACAGGGGCCGGCGCGGAGCAAAAGAGGCCCCCAGCCCGAGAGGCTGACCCACCGATCGGTAGGCCCCATTCGCAGGTCAGGCCACAGTGGATGCCCAACCCGGGATCGGATCCCCCTCCCACTCCACCAGGACCAGGCCGCCCCCGGATGCATGCACGCCGAGGTCCCGCCGGGTAAGACCACACATGGACGGCGCCGGCGGGACTCGGATTTTTTGTGCGGCCGCTCGGCCCATCCCGGGCAGAGAATCGCTGGGGGTGCCGCGTAGAGTGGCCCCCGATCGGTGCCGTGACGACCGTGCTGGTGGCAATGGCGCCGATTCTACACTCTCCGGAGAATCGGCAGACCAGCATCGGGGGGGCGTCACGCGATTTGCGCCCGGCCCGGCGATTCTCCGGCCCGGTGTGGGCTGAGAGAATCCCGCCCAGAGAAAACGTCAGCCTTCAGGGGAGAGAACATTTTAAGAACTCCAAAAATATGATACAACCAACGATGAGGAAGTGAATGAAGAAATCCCCAACTCCCTGTCAAAGATGATCTTGGACTCCCACCAAGCGTGTATGAAGTAAAAGCCGCTATTAGACAGATGAAGAATGGAAAAGCCACAGGAGTGGATGGGATTCCAGTGGAGATTTTCAAACTTGGAGGAGAAGAGATCATCTGTCATCTCCATCTGCTGGTCCTGAAAACCTGGGACAGAAAATAAATTCCTGCCGACAGGGATGCTGTCGTCACCCCCATCTTCAAGAAAGGAGATGAAGCGATCATCGCCTGAATCCTTGCTTGCTGCTTTCTCCCAGTCTCTAAAGAAATCCTTCCGGAAAGCCAATGTGGCTTCCGGCCAAACCATGGTGCATAATTCTCATGGCTCAACAACTACAAGAGAACTGCCAGGAGCAATATCAACAACCCAACATGGCCTTCATCAATCTGACCAAGGCTTTTGATGGAGTCAATCTGGAACTTCTATGGAACACCCTGTCTAAGGCCAGCTGTCCACAGAAATTCATCAACATCCTCTGACTCCTCCACGGTAACATGTCAACGACAGTCCTCAGAGACGGTAATAAGACAGGTCAAGACTGGAGTCAAGCAGGGATATGTCATTGCCTCCACCTCCACACCCTTTTCTCCACCTTCATCGCCACCAGCCTTCACCTTGTCAAGAACAAACTTCACAGTGGACATCTTCGACAGGATGGACAGAAAACCTTTCAACCTCAACTGGTTGAAATCCAAGAAAAAAAACAACACTGACATCACTCGTGGACTTCAGTATGCAGATGACAAGGATATTATTAAACTGGAAAGAGTGCAGAAAAGATTTACTAGGATGTTGCCGGGACTTGATGGTTTGAGTTATAAGGAGAGGCTGGATAGACTGGGACTTTTTTCCCTGGAGCGTAGGAGGCTTAGGGGTGATCTTATAGAGGTCTATAAAATAATGAGGGGCATAGATAAGGTAGATAGTCAACATCTTTTCCCAAAGGTAGGGGAGTCTAAAACTAGAGGGCATAGGTTTAAGGTGAGAGGGGAGAGATTCAGAAGGGCCCAGAGGGGCAATTTCTTCACTCAGAGGGTAGTGAGTGTCTGGAATGGGCTGCCAGAGGTAGTAGTAGAGGCGGGTACAATTGTGTCTTTTAAAAAACATTTAGATAGTTACATGGGTAAGATGGGTATAGAGGGTTATGGGCCAAGCGCGGGCAACTGGGACTAGCTTAATGGTAAAAACTGGGCGGCATGGACTGGTTGGGCCGAAGGGCCTGTTTCCATGCTGTAAACTTCTGTGACATCACCATCTCCACTCTCTCCCATGGCAAGATCTGATCTCTCCTTCCATCAAATCCTACCAAACTTGGAACATTTCCTATATGTGGGGAGCCACCTCTCATCTAAGGCTGACATCGATGCGGAGATCCAACATCGTATCCAATCCGCGAGCGCCTCCTTCGTACACCGAAGGACAAGAGTCTTTGATGACCGCAATATTTGTGCTGCTACCAAGATCCTGGTGTACAAGGCAGTCATCCTCCCAACTATTCTATATGCCTCAGAAATTTGGACTACATACAGACGCCAACTTAAGGCCCTGGAGAGGCACCATCAGTGCTGTCAGAGACAGATTCTCCACATAAGCTAGGAGGACAAGTGTACTAATATCAGTGTCCTTGATGGAGCCAAGAGCGCCAGCACTGAGGCCATGATCATCCAAAACCAACTCTGCTGGGCTGGCCATGAGCTTGGATGTCAGAGTCTCGACTGCCAAAGTAAATCGCCTTCACCCACGTCAAGGAAGGCTCCCGAACAAGAGGAAAACAAAGGAAGCACTTCAAAGACACCCTGAAGGCTTAACTCGAGAAATGCAACATAGAAATCAATGCCTGGGAGACTCTTGGTCAGAAGAGACCGACTTGGAGGAACCTCCTGATTGGAAGGACAAAGGTCTTCGGCGAAATCCGACGGCAAGAGGAGCCCCGGAAAATGAGACAGATCTGGAATCCAAGGACTGACCTCTCCTCCTGGAAACACTTACCTAGTGTGCGGCCCAAGATGCAGCTCTAGGATTGTCAGCCATGTAAGAACCCACAGAACCCATGGCAAGTAACACAGAGCTTCTTAGGTGGACAATCATACTATTAAAGGAGTGATTGACAAAGAGGAGGAGTAACAAGCCACAAGCACCTGTCTATAAGACCATAAGACCATAAGACATAGGAGTGGAAATAAGGCCATTCGGCCCATCGAGTCCACTCCACCATTCAATCATGGCTGATTTCAACTCCATTTACCCGCTCTCTCTCCATAGCCCTTAATTCCTCGAGAAATCAAGAATTTATCAACTTCTGTCTTAAAGACACTCAACGTCCCGGCCTCCACCGCCAAGACCTTTATAATCTTCATCTGAACCTGTTCATATCCTGCAAACAGTTAGAATTTGAAAATGTTGCTGATATTTATTAGTTGTTCCCTTTCTGCAGTAATTAGATCTTACCTGAATGCTCGTAGTACTCAGAATAAGGTAAATGAGTTGATGGTGCAAATCATCATGAATGACTATGATTTAGTGCAGTACGAAGTCTTACAACACCAGGTTAAAGTCCAACAGGTTTGTTTCGATGTCACTAGCTTTCGGAGCGCTGCTCCTTCCTCAGGTGAATGAAGAGGTATGTTCCAGAAACACATATATAGACAAATTCAAAGATGCCAAACAATGCTTGAAATGCGACCATTAGCAGGTGATTAAATCTTTACAGATCCAGAGATGGGTTAACCCCAGGTTAAAGAGGTGTGAATTGTATCAAGCCAGGACAGTTGGTAGGATTTCGCAGGCCAGATGGTGGGGGATGAATGTAATGCGACATGAATCCCAGGTCCCGGTTGAGGCCGCACTCATGTATGCGGAACTTGGCTATAGGTTTCTGCTCGGCGATTCTGCGTTGTCGCGCGTCCCGAAGGCCGCCTTGGAGAACGCTTACCCGGAGATCAGAGGCTGAATGCCCTTGACTGCTGAAGTGTTCCCCGACTGGAAGGGAACATTCCTGCCTGGTGATTGTTGCACGATGTCCGTTCATTCGTTGTCGCAGCGTCTGCATGGTTTCGCCAATGTACCACGCTTCGGGACATCCTTTCCTGCAGCGTATGAGGTAGACAACGTTGGCCGAGTCGCACGAGTATGTACCGCGTACCTGGTGGGTGGTGTTCTAACGTGTATTGGTGGTATCTATGTCGATGATCTGGCACGTCTTGCAGAGATTGCCATGGCAGGGTTGTGTGGTGTCGTGGTCACTGTTCTGAAGACTGGGTGGTTTACTGCAAACAATGGCTTGTTTGAGGTTGCGCGGTTGTTTGAAGGCAAGTAGTGGGGGTGTGGGGATGACCTTGGCAAGATGTTCATCGTCATCAATGACGTGTTGAAGGCTGTGAAGAAGATGACGTAGTTTCTCCGCTCCGGGGAAGTACTGGACGACGAAGGGTATTCTGTCGGTTGTGTCCCATGTTTGTCTTCTGAGGAGGTCGGTGCGGTTTTTCGCTGTGGCGCGTTGGAACTGTCGATCGAACCGTGCATCGCTCAACAATCACCAGGCAGGAATGTTCCCTTCCAGTCGGGGAACACTTCAGCAGTCAAGGGCATTCAGCCTCTGATGTCCGGATAAGCGTTCTCCAAGGCGGCCTTCAGGACGCGCGACAACGCAGAATCACCGAGCAGAAACTTATAGCCAAGTTCCATACACATGAGTGTGGCCTCAACTGGGATCTGGGATTCATGTCACATTACATTCATCCCCCACCATCTGGCCTGCGAAATCCTACCAACTGTCCTGGCTTGATACAATTCACACCTCTTTAACCTGGGGTTAACCCATCTCTGGATCTGTAAAGATTTAATCACCTGCTAATGGTCGCATTTCAAGCATTGTTTGGCATCTTTGAATTTGTCTAGATATGTGTTTCTGGAACATACCTCTTCATTCACCTGAGGAAGGAGCAGCACTCCGAAAGCTAGTGACATCGAAACAAACCTGTTGGACTTTAACCTGGTGTTGTAAGACTTCGTACTGTGCTCACCCCAGTCCAACGCCGGCATCTCCACATTATGATTTAGTGGCCATTACTGAAACATGGTTAAAGGATGGTCACGACTGGGAGTTAAATATCCAAGGGTATTAAACTAATCAGAAGGACAGAGTGGATGGTAAGGGAGGTGGTGTAGCTCTGATATTTAAGGTTGACATCCGGGCAATAGTAAGGGATGACATCAGTGCTATGGAGGATAAGGTTGAATCCATTTGGGTTGAAATCAGGAATAGCAAGGCGAAAAAGTCACTGATAGGAGTAGTCTATAGGCCACCAAATAGTAACATTATGGTGGGGCAGGCAATAAACAAAGAAATAACTGATGCATGTAGAAATGGTACAGCAGTTATCATGGGGGATTTTAATCTGCATGTCGATTGGTTTAACCAGGTCGGTCAAGGCAGCCTTGAGGAGGAGTTTATAGAATGTATCCGCGATAGTTTCCGAGAACAGTATGTAATGGAACCTATGAGGGAACAAGCGGTCCTAGATCTGATCCTATGTAATGAGACAGGATTGATTCAGGATCCCATAGTTAGGGATCCTCTCGGAAGGAGCGATCACAATATGCTGGAATTTAAAATACAGATGGAGCGTGAGAAGGTAAAATCAAGCACGAGTGATTTGTGCTTAAACAAAGGAGATTACAATGGGATGAGAGAAGAACTAGCTAAGGTAGACTGGGAGCAAAGACTTTATGGTGAAACAGTTGAGGAACAATGGAGAACCTTCCAAGCGATTTTTCACAGTGCTCGGCAAAGGTTTATACCAACAAAAAGGAAGGACGGGAGAAAGAGGGAAAATCGACCGTGGATATCTAAGCAAATAAGGGAGAGTATCAAATTGAAGGAAAAAGCATACAAAGTAGCAAAGATTAGTGGGAGACTAGAGGACTGGGAAATCTTTAGGGGGCAACAGAAAGCTACTAAAAAAGCTATAAAGAAGAGTAAGATACATTATGAGAGTAAACTTGCTCACAATATAAAAACAGATAGTAAAAGTTTCTACAAATATATAAAACAAAAAAGAGTGGTTAAGGTAAATATTGGTCCTTTAGAGGATGAGAAGCGAGATTTAATAATGGGAGATGAGGAAATGGCTGAGGAACTGAACAGGTTTTTTGGGTCGGTCTTCACAGTGGAAGACACAAATAACATGCCAGTGACTGATGGAAATGAGGCTATGACAGGTGAGGACCTTGATAGGATTGTTATCACCAAGGAGGTAGTGATGGGCAAGCTAATGGGGCTAAAGGTAGACAAGTCTCCTGGCCCTGATGGAATGCATCCCAGAGTGCTAAAAGACATGGCTAGGGAAATTGCAAATGCACTCGTGATAATTTACCAAAATTCACTAGACTCTGGGGTGGTCCCGGCTGATTGGAAATTAGCAAACGTGACACCACTGTTTAAAAAAGGAGGTAGGCAGAAAGCGGGTAATTATAGGCCAGTATGCTTAACTTCGATAGCAGGGAAGATGCTGGAATCTATCATCAAGGAATAAATAGCGAGGTATCTGGATGGAAATTGTCCCATTGGGCAGACACAGCATGGGTTCATAAAGGGCAGGTCGCGCCTAACTAATTTAGTTAGAAGGGGCTGTTTAGCACAGGGCTAAATCGCTGGCTTTGAAAGCAGACCAAGGCAGGCCAGCAGCACGGTTCAATTCCCTTAACAGCCTCCCCGAACAGGCGCCGGAATGTGGTGACTAGGGACTTTTCACAGTAACTTCATTGAAGCCTACTTGTGACAATAAGCGATTTTCATTTAATTTCATTTCATTTCGTAAAATTTTTTGACGACATTACCAGTGCAGTAGATAATGGGGAGCCAATGGATGTGGTATATCTGGATTTCCAGAAAGCCTTTGACAAGGTGCCACACAAAAGGTTGCTGCATAAGATAAAGATGCATGGCATTAAGGGGAAAGTAGTAGCATGGATAGAGGATTGGTTAATTAATAGAAAGCAAAGAGTGGGGATTAATGGGGATTTCCCGTACCAGCCTCCCCGAACAGGCGCCGAAATGTGGCGACTAGGGGCTTTTCACAGTAACTTGATTGAAGCCTACTCGTGACAATAAGCGATTTTCATTTCATTTCATTTCAATGGGTGTTTCTCTGGTTGGCAATCAGTAGCTAGTGGTGTCCCTCAGGGATCAGTGTTGGGCCCACAACTATTCACAATTTACACAGATGATTTGGAGTTGGGGACCAAGGGCAATGTGTCCAAGTTTGCAGACGACACTAAGATAAGTGGTAAAGCAAAAGTGCAGAGGATACTGGAAGTCTGCAGAGGGATTTGGATAGGCTAAGTGAATGGGCTAGGGTCTGGCAGATGGAACACAGTGTTGACAAATGTGAGGTTATCCATTTTGGTAGGAATAACAGCAAAAGGGATTATATTTCAATGATAAAATATTAAAACATGCTGCTGGCAGAGAGGCCTGGGTGTGCTAGTGCATGTGTCACAAAAAGTTGGTTTACAGGTGCAACAGGTGATTAAGAAGGCAAATGGAATTGTGTCCTTCATTGCTAGAGGGGTGGAGTTTAAGACTAGGGAGGTTATGCTGCAATTGTATAAGGTGTTAGTGAGGTCACACCTGGAGTATTGTGTTCAGATTTGGTCTCCTTACTTGAGAAAGGACCTACTGGCACTGGAGGGTGTGCAGAGGAGATTCACTTGGTTAATCCCAGAGCTGAAGGGGTTGGATTACGAGGTGAGGTTGAGTAGACTGGGACTGTACTCATTGGAATTTAGAAGGATGAGGGGGGATCTTATAGAAACATATAAAATTATGAAGGGAATAGATAGGATAGATGCGGGCAGGTTGTTTCCACTGGCGAGTGAAAGCAGAACTAGGGGGGCATAGCCTCAAAATAAGGGGAAGTAGATTTAGGACTGAGTTTAGGAGGAACATCTTCACCCAAAGGGTTGTGAATCTATGGAATTCCTTGCCCAGTGAAGCAGTAGAGGCTCCTTCATTAAATGTTTTTAAGATAAAGATAGATAGTTTTTTGAAGAATAAAGGGATTAAGGGTTATGGTGTTTGGGCCGGAAAGTGGAGCTGAGTCCACAAAAGATCAGCCATGATCTCATTGAATGGTGGAGCAGGCTCGAGGGGCCAGATGGCCTACTCCTGTTCCTAGTTCTTATGTTCTTATGTACCCCTTTCGGTCTTACGCTTTTTGGTTATATGGTATGACTGAACAAAACTACAATCATTTGTGAATGTGACATTTGTGCTATCTGAATTATTGTAAGTAAGTTTTAGAGATCTATCTCAATTTAAAAATTTCCTTAGCAGCTCAGTTATATCATTAAAAGGGAAAGCATGCTTCTTATGTAAGGTTAATGTAATTTTATTCTATTTTGAGGTTCAAATATTATCCCTAAATGAATCAAGTCAGTTAGTTCCAGTACCTGGCATTGTGTTAGCAACTCAGGTACAGTAACAGGTTGATGGACATCAAGCCAGTCGAGACGCTGAGTAGTAGTGAACCGATGCTTCAATAGACTAAAAGTGTGCCAACCTGTAGCTCCTCCCACTTTGCAGGACTGCCCCAGATTGACAGGCTTTATACCTCCTCAGAGGGTCGGAGCCACAGGCAGAGCCAACAGCAGCACCAATAACAACATTCCAATAGTACAACAGCAACAACCAATAACAGAACAGCAATAACAGCAAGTATATACAACAGTGGAGATAATGATAGTACTAGAACAGTAGAACAATAGTGAACATATATACAACAGCTTTACGTAGCCATACGTGGCTCACCGCATTCACCCCAGTTAAGAAAAAAGTCTGGCGGGGGTGAAGCGGACTCACAAGTTCAGTCTCACGGGAGGAGGAATTGTTCACTGCGAATGCCTCAGCTCCGGCTGCAGCGTGGACACTGGCGTCGAGACCTTCGGCTCCGGGAGCACACCGTCCGCACAACAGGGTCCCGGATAGGGTGATGATGCAGAGGCAGGGCTAAAGGACCCTGTGGGAGATGTTGGTGAAGGTGTGGGTGGGGAGGTGAGTGGGGAGGTGGCTGGGAGGGGCGCGGTGATAATGGACGCGGGGGGCCCGCGGGAGCCAGGTCCTGGAGGGAGACTGTGTTCTGTCATCCATCGCGGTGTGCCACATACGCATACTGAGGGTTCACGTGGAGAAGCTGAACCCGCTCGACCAGGGGATCGGCCTTATGGCTCCTTGCATGTTTCCGTAGGACGACCGGCCCAGGTTTCGTTAACCAGGCCGGGAGCGAGACCTCGGAGATTGACGTCCTGGGAAAGACAAATAGATGGTTGTGAGGGGTCTCATTTGTGGCAGTACACAGAAGCGACCGGATGGAATGGAGCGCGTCTGGGAGGTCCTCCTGCCAACGGGAGACTGGGTCGTACGTCCAGAAGGACGGCCTTCCAGACCGTAGCATTCTCCCTCTCCACCTGCCCGTTCCCCCGGGGGTTGTAGCTGGTAGTCCTGCTCGAGGCGACGCCCTTACTGAGCAGGTACTGACGCAGCTCCTCGCTCATAAAAGAGGAGCCCCGATCGCTATGTATATAGGCGGAGAATCCAAACAGGGAGAAAATGCTGCGCAGGGCCTTGATGACAGTGGCAGAGGACATATCAGGACAAGGGATTGCAAATGGGAAGCGGGAGTACTCATCAACAACGTTGAGAAAGTACACATTACGGTCAGTGGAGGGGAGTGGGCCTTTGAAGTCCATGCTGAGGCGTTGAAAAGGGCGTGAGGCCTTCACCAGGTGAGCCTTATCCGTCCGAAAGAAGTGCGGTTTGCACTCTGCACAGATTTGGCAATCCCTGGTCATAGCCCTGACACCTTCAGTGGAGTAGGGCAGGTTGCGGGCCTTGACGAAGTGAAGAAGCCGGGTGACCCCCGGGTGACAGAGGTCATTGTGGATGGACCGTAACCGCTCTGTTTGCGCGCTGGCACATATACCACGGGACACGGCATCTAGGGGCTCATTGAGCTTCCCAGGGCGATACAAGATGTTGTGGTTATAGGTGGGGAGCTCGATTCTCCACCGCAAAATCTTGTCGTTTTTAATCTTACCCCGCTGTGTGTTATTAAACATGAAGGCAACTGACCATTGGTCTGTGAGGAGAGTGAATCTCCTGCCGGCCAGGTAATGCCTCCAATGTTGCACAGCTTCCACAATGGCTTGTGCCTCCTCCTCGATGGAGGAGTGTCGAATCTTGGAGGCATGGAGGATACGGGAAAAAAAGGCGACTGGCCTTCCTGCCTGGTTGAGGGTAGCGGCCAGGGCAAAGTCAGATGCATCGCTCTCCACCTGGAATGGAAGGGATTCATCCACAGTGTGCACAACAGCCTTACGTAGCCATACGTGGCTCACCACACAGGTATACTAAAACATGTCTCTTTTATAGGTCACCAGCTTGAAGAAGTCATGTTGATGCATTCTGGCAACAAATTCCAAGGGCAACTAAATCAGCATATGTGTGTAGTGTGTGTATGTGTGTAGCGTGTGTATGTGTGTAATGTGTGCCGTGTGTGTAATGTGTGCAGTGTGTGTGTGTATGCAGCGTGTGTATGTGTGTAATGTGTGCAGTGTGTAGTGTGTGTATGTGTGCAGTGCGTATGTGTGTAATGTGTGTAGATTGTGTATGTGTGTAATGTGTGTGTATGTGTGCAGTGTGTGTATGTGTGCAGTGTGTGTATGTGTGTAATGTGTGTAATGTGTCCAGTGTGTGTAAGTGTGTAATGTGTGTAGTTTGTGTATGTGTGTACTGTGTGTGTATGTGTGCAGTGCGTGTATGTGTGTAATGTGTGCAGTGTGTGTATGTGTGCAGTGTGTGTATGTGTGCAGTGTGTGTATGTGTGTAATGTGTGCAGTGTGTGTATGTGTGCAGTGTGTGTATGTGTGTAATGTGTGCAGTGTGTGTATGTGTGTCTGTGTGTATGTGTGCAGTGTGTGTATGTGTGTAATGTGTGCAGTGTGTGTAGTGTGTGTATGTGTGTAATGTGTGCAGTGTGTGTATGTGTGCAGTGTGTGTATGTGTGTAATGTGTGTAGTGTGTGTATGTGTGTAGTGTGTGTATGTGTGCAGTGTGTGTATGTGTGTATGTGTGCACTGTGTGTATGTGTGTAATGTGTGCAGTGTGTGCATGTGTGTAGTGTGTGTAGGTGTGTAGTGTCTGTATGTGTGTAATGGGTGCAGGGTGTGTATGTGTGCGGTGTGTGTATGTGTGTAATGTGTGCAGTGTGTGTATGTGTGCAGTGTGTGTATGTGTGTAATGTGTGCATGTGTGTAGTGTGTGTATGTGTGTAATGTGTGCAGTGTGTGTATGTGTGTAATGTGTGCAGTGTGTGTATGTGTGCAGTGTGTGTATGTGTGTAGTGTGTGTATGTGTGTAGTGTGTGTATGTGTGCAGTGTGTGTATGTGTGTAATGTGTGCAGTGTGTGTATGTGTGTAATGTGTGCAGTGTGTGCATGTGTGTAGTGTGTGTATGTGTGTAGTGTCTGTATGTGTGTAATGGGTGCAGGGTGTGTATGTGTGCGGTGTGTGTATGTGTGTGATGTGTGCAGTGTGTGTGTGTGTGCAGTGTGTGTATGTGTGCAATGTGTGCAGTGTGTGTATGTGTGCAGTGTGTGTTTTTGTGCAATGTGTGTATGTGTGTAGTGTGTGTATGTGTGTAATGTGTGCAGTGTGTGTATGTGTGTAATATGTGCAGTGTGTGTATGTGTGCAGTGTGTGTATGTGTGTAGTGTGTGTATGTGTGTAGTGTGTGTATGTGTGCAGTGTGTGTATGTGTGTAATGTGTGCAGTGTGTGTATGTGTGTATGTGTGCAGTGTGTGTATGTGTGTAATGTGTGCAGTGTGTGCATGTGTGTAGTGTGTGTATGTGTGTAGTGTCTGTATGTGTGTAATGGGTGCAGGGTGTGTATGTGTGCGGTGTGTGTATGTGTGTAATGTGTGCAGTGTGTGTATGTGTGCAGTGTGTGTATGTGTGTAATGTGTGCAATGTGTGTATGTGTGCAGTGTGTGTTTTCGTGTAATGTGTGTAGTGTGTGTCATGTGTGCAGTGTGTATGTGTGTAGTGTGTGTATGTGTGTAATGTGTGTATGTGTGCAGTGTGTGTATGTGTGTAATGTGTGCACTGTGTGTATGTGTGCAGTGTGTGTATGTGTGTAATGTGTGCAGTGTGTGTATGTGTGCAGTGTGTTTTTGTGCAATGTTTGTATGTGTGTAGTGCGTGTATGTGTGTCTGTGTGTATTTGTGCAGTGTGTATGTGTGTAATGTGTGCAGTGTGTGTATGTGTGCAGTGTGTGTATGTGTGTAATGTGTGTAGTGTGTGTATCTGTGTAATGTGTGTATGTGTGTATGTGTGCAGTGTGTGTATGTGTGTATGTGTGTAGTGTGTGTATGTGTGTAATGTGTGCAGTGTGTGTATGTGTGCAGTGTGTGTATGTGTGTAGTGTGTGTATGTGTGTAGTGTGTGTATGTGTGCAGTGTGTGTATGTGTGTAATGTGTGCAGTGTGTGTATGTGTGCAGTGTGTGTATGTGTGTATGTGTGCAGTGTGTGTATGTGTGTAATGTGTGCAGTGTGTGCATGTGTGTAGTGTGTGTTTGTGTGTAGTGTCTGTATGTGTGTAATGGGTGCAGGGTGTGTATGTGTGCGGTGTGTGTATGTGTGTAATGTGTGCAGTGTGTGTATGTGTGCAGTGTGTGTATGTGTGTAATGTGTGCAGTGTGTGTATGTGTGCTGTGTGTGTTTTTGTGTAATGTGTGTAGTGTGTGTAATGTGTGCAGTGTGTATGTGTGTAGTGTGTGTATGTGTGTAATGTGTGCAGTGTGTGTATGTGTGCAGTGTATGTATGTGTGTTATGTGTGCAGTGTGTGTATGTGTGCAGTGTGTGTATGTGTGTAATGTGTGCAGTGTGTGTATGTGTGCAGTGTGTGTTTTTATGTAATGTGTGTAGTGTGTGTAATGTGTGCAGTGTGTATGTGTGTAGTGTGTGTATGTGTGTAATGTGTGCAGTGTGTGTATGTGTGCAGTGTGTGTATGTGTGTAATGTGTGCAGTGTGTGTATGTGTGCAGTGTGTGTATGTGTGTAGTGTGTGTATGTGTGTAGTGTGTGTATGTGTGTATTTGTGCAGTGTGTATGTGTGTAATGTGTGCAGTGTGTGTATGTGTGCAGTGTGTGTATGTGCGTACTGTGTGTAGTGTGTGTATCTGTGTAATGTGTGTATGTGTGTATGTGTGCAGTGTGTGTATGTGTGTAGTGTGCATGTGTGTATTTGTGCAGTGTGTGTATATGTGTAATGTGTGCAGTGTGTGTATGTGTGCAGTGTGTGTATCTGTGTAATGTGTGTAGTGTGTGTATCTGTGTAATGTGTGTATGTGTGTATGTGTGCAGTGTGTGTATGTGTGTAATGTGTGTAGTGTGTGTATCTGTGTAATGTGTGTAGTGTGTGTATCTGTGTAATGTGTGCAGTGTGTGTATGTGTGCAGTGTGCATGTGTGTATTTGTGCAGTGTGTGTATGTGTGTAATGTGTGTAGTGTGTGTATGTGTGCAGTGTGTGTATGTGTGTAATGTGTGCAGTGTGTGTATGTGTGCAATGTGTGTATGTGTGTATGTGTGCAGTGTGTGTATGTGTGTAATGTGTGCAGTGTGTGCATGTGTGTAGTGTGTGTATGTGTGTAGTGTCTGTATGTGTGTAATGGGTGCAGGGTGTGTATGTGTGCGGTGTGTGTATGTGTGTAATGTGTGCAGTGTGTGTATGTGTGCAGTGTGTGTATGTGTGTAATGTGTGCAGCGTGTGTATGTGTGCAGTGTGTGTTTTTGTGTAATGTGTGTAGTGTGTGTAATGTGTGCAGTGTGTATGTGTGTAGTGTGTGTATGTGTGTAATGTGTGCAGTGTGTGTATGTGTGCAGTGTATGTATGTGTGTTATGTGTGCAGTGTGTGTATGTGTGCAGTGTGTGTATGTGTGTAATGTGTGCAGTGCGTGTATGTGTGCAGTGTGTGTTTTTATGTAATGTGTGTAGTGTGTGTAATGTGTGCAGTGTGTATGTGTGTAGTGTGTGTATGTGTGAAATGTGTGCAGTGTGTGTATGTGTGCAGTGTGTGTATGTGTGTAATGTGTGCAGTGTGTGTATGTGTGCAGTGTGTGTGTGTGTGTAGTGTGTGTATGTGTGTAGTGTGTGTATGTGTGTATTTGTGCAGTGTGTATGTGTGTAATGTGTGCAGTGTGTGTATGTGTGCAGTGTGTGTATGTGCGTACTGTGTGTAGTGTGTGTATCTGTGTAATGTGTGTATGTGTGTATGTGTGCAGTGTGTGTATGTGTGTAGTGTGCATGTGTGTATTTGTGCAGTGTGTGTATATGTGTAATGTGTGCAGTGTGTGTATGTGTGCAGTGTGTGTATCTGTGTAATGTGTGTAGTGTGTGTATCTGTGTAATGTGTGTATGTGTGTATGTGTGCAGTGTGTGTATGTGTGTAATGTGTGTAGTGTGTGTATCTGTGTAATGTGTGTAGTGTGTGTATCTGTGTAATGTGTGTATGTGTGCAGTGTGTGTATGTGTGCAGTGTGCATGTGTGTATTTGTGCAGTGTGTGTATGTGTGTAATGTGTGCAGTGTGTGTATGTGTGCAGTGTGTGTATGTTTGTAATGTGTGTAGTGTGTGCATTTGTGTAATGTGTGTATGTGTGTAATGTGTGTAGTGTGTGTATGTGTGCAGTGTGTGTATGTGTGTAATGTGTGTATGTGTGTATGTGTGCAGTGTGTGTATGTGTGTAGTGTGCATGTGTGTATTTGTGCAGTGTGTGTATGTGTGTAATGTGTGTAGTGTGTGTATGTGTTCAGTGTGTGTATGTGTGTAATGTGTGTAGTGTATGTATGTGTGTAGTGGGGTATTTTAATTTCCCAGGTATCCAGTGTACCGATTGTAATCCATCAAATATTGAGGACAAGAGAAATGAACGATAGGTAGATAGACTAGATGATTATTTCTGCGTACACCACATGGTTAGAAACAAACTAACGATTTAGAAATTAGCAGTGACCCTGAAGCAACAGCAGACCGACATGTGGGAGAACACCTGCCTACTGTGACAATAATATTATTAGATTTAACTGGATAAGCCAAATCAAAAGAGCTGAAAATGTAATGCTGCTTTAGTACCAGCTTTCATGAAGGTTAGATTTGCAAAGATGACAGATGGCTTGAGCCAGGTTAATTGGGCAGTCGTACAATTGGAAACATTGCCAATTTTGAAGAAATATGGAATATTTTCCAAGCTATCCTCATACAAAAAAAGTCATAGATATCCCAAGAGTTAGCAGACGAGTAAAACATAGTCAAGTTGGCTGACAGGCCCTATGCAAGGACAAATCAGACATAAGCAGAAGATGATGCTGAGTTTACCAATTGATACAACAGAGAGTTGATATGAAAGTTATCAGAATCAAAATGGATATCGAGATATGATTCTGGCTAGAATAAGAGGATCTCAAAATATATCAGGGTTTTTGTTCTGACTCGATTTACCTGGGTGATTAAAGTGTTGCAATCGTGAGATTTATGAGACTGTTATGTTTTGGAATTATATGTTTTGGTTTAGATGAAGTTATACTGAGGGTCTGTACCTTTAAATTGTGCTAAATGGAAGGGATAGAAGTTGAAGTCTGCTTGACAGTAAGCCTTGGTAATTTAATTGTTAGAAATCAAAATAGAATTAAATTATTTTGAGAGGGAAGTGCAAAGTATTTGTGCTTGGAGACAGCAACAGCTCTATCTAAATCCACAAGGAGAAGACCCTGGGCAGGATTCTCCATCGGCTGATGTCAAAATCGGGAAAAGCGTTTGGGCGGAGAATAGGTCTAGAAGCCGAAATCGTGGCGGGCGTCGGCCGATGGAGACACTCACCTCTGATGGGCACTTTAGTGAAGAGGCTCCTGGGACACTCTCTGGTGCTCACCCCACACGTGCTGTGGTAATCAGGTGGAGGTTCGAACTCCTGAGTCGGCGGGCGGTCAGGCGGCGGGCCGACCTTGGGGACTCGCTGCTGTCCAGATGGGTTTCGGGCTTCTGGAACAGACAGTCGCATTGATCATGGAGATGCAGCCGCAGAGACAGGGACTACTAGAGGGGTTGACGGTGAACATCCAGCACCTGCAGGTGCAGTTGTAGCAGTCCAATCACCTGCAGGGGCAGGAAGTGGTGCAGTCCATGCATGCCACCCAGGCAAACACAGCACCGGTGGCGTCCGTGGTGAAGGCGTTGGGGGAGAGGGTATCGGCCAAGGATCATGTCCAAGGCCTGGGGCAATCTGTGCAGGCAGTGGTCGAGGCCCAGGGCAGGGCTGCCCTCTCACAGTCAGCCATGTTCCAGAGCCACCTGGACAGTGCAGCGGCACTCCAGAAGGTGTGGCAAAGTCAATGGGTGATGTTGCGCAAACCCAGACGGGGGTGGTCCACTCCCTGTGTTCCGTGGCAGTGGGCCTCCAGGACTGGCAGCACCAGGTGGTGGGGGAGCCATAGGAGTTAGCTTTGTCTGCGCCCCCATCTCATAGAGTAGCCTGGGGGCCATCAGGCATCCCAAGGGAGGAGGAGGTGATGGGGCCAGTGCCAGTTACTTCTGCAGGAGAGATGCCAGAACACCGCAGCATCTCGGATTACCCCATCAACACCCCCCACTCCTATTCCTGGCACATCTAGTGGGCAACGGCCAGAATAGGGTGGCACCATGCCACCTGGGACACCTGAGCAGCAGTCGGGCCCATCCTGGTCCGGTCGCCCCAGAAGAGGGCGTCAAAGGTGACCCAGGTCGCGGGGCGACAATCACGTCAGGCAACCACCACTCCTGTTGTACCATCTGGGTTCCACCTGGACATAGCATTATGGCATGTAAGGCCAGAATATTAGACACCAGTTAAGTTGGCACGGATGCATAGTTTAGCGATAGGGGCTAGGACAGGTATCTGTATATGTAGTCACATTAAACACCTGTTCACAATGTTACAATGTGCCTCAGTGTTCTGTCAGAAGGGTGTGAGGGGTGGGTAAGTCTGGGCTGGCCAACGAGGGGCACGGGTGGGGGGTAGAATTGGTGGACGGTGTGGGTGGGCTTGGCTCAGGACCGCAGTTTAGCCAGCGATCGCCGTTCCGGTGTCTCACCCCACCATTCCCCCCCCTCCCCCACAGTCCCCACCTCTGCCACCCCAGGGATTCGATGGGACTGTGTGATGGAATGGCCACCTCGCATGCATGGATTACCCAGGTGGACGGTGTAAAGTGCTACTGTGGGTAGGAGTCAGACATTGTCAAATGATGCAGAGCACCGGAGCTCATCGCAGGGCGGGTTGTCATTATCCTTCCTCCCATTGACCAGACCCGCTGCTACTGCCAATCCAGAGTCCCAAGCCTTGTAGTGCGACAGGTACACATCACGGAGGGGGTTGCAGATGGGGTTGTGGCAAGGGGGGGGGGGGGGGGGGCGGGGGTGAGGAGGTGGGGGGGGGGGTCATGTGGTGTCCATGCCTTTGGCCAGTCCCCCCGTCCCCCGTCCCCCTAGTCAGTGAACCTGGAGGCAATCAGAGCGCCCCGTGCGTGTTGGCCTTGGTGCAAACATCGTACGGCCTCCCTTGCCTGCCTGGGCACTGTGTCCGGTCCAACCTCGCCCTCCCCCACAGTCTCCTCATCGCATGAGGCCTGCCGTTCATCCTCCTCCACCAGCACATCGCCCCTCTGCCGTGCGATGTTGTGGAGGATACAGCGGGCAGCCACTAAGTGCACGACCCTCTCAGCGTCATACTGAAGGGCCCCTCCAGAGCGGTACAGCCACCTGAACCACATCTTCAGGACGCCAAAGCACCGCCCGATCTCGTCCCTGCTTGCTGCATGGACATTGTTGTACCGGGTCTCAGTGTCAGTCTGTGGCCTCCGGTAGGCGTCATCAGCCACAACCTTAGTGCATAACCCCTGTCACCCAGGAGCCAAAGCCCAACTGGAGTGAGCCTTGAAGAGGCCGGGAATCAACACATTTGCCAGGATGAAGGTGCCATGCCCGCTGCCCAGGTATCGGGTGCAGACATGCATGATGCGTATCTGGTGGTCACACATCTGCTGTACATTCGTCGAGTGGTATCCTGTTCAGTTTGTGTAGAGCGGCCTGTCATCTGCAAGCGATCGTAGGGTGACATGTATCCCGTCGATCACCCCCTGGACCCAGGGTATGTTGGCAATGGCTGCGGACCCCGCTACCAGAGCTCCTGGTGGGCTCGGTCCACATTGAAATGGATGTATTGTGCCGACCGGGCATACAGAGCCTCCGTGACGGCGAGGATGCACCTGTGCACCGAGCTCTGCGAGATCCTGAACAGGTCCCCACACAGCGCCTGGAATGACCCTGTGGTGTAAAAGGTTCGGCGACCATCACCTTGATGGCCACCGGGAGCAGGACTCCTCCCCATTATCCCACGGTGCCAGGTGTGCATATATGTTGCACTCTGCTGAGCCGGAGTGTTCGGCATGCCCGAACCGGCAGGTCCTCAAATGACAGGCACTGCCGGTACACACAACTCCTCAAGGGGCGTCATCTTTGCACCCCGCCTCCTCCTCCTTGACCTGTTGGATGGCCTCCTCTCCATCCTCAGTGGCTGCCTCTTGATTCTCTGGAGCACTCTTCCCTGCTGCAACCTCCTCCTCCTCGAGTAGCTCCAGCCTGTATTGCCTTAGTGCATCCTCCAGGGTTGCGGAGACTAGGAAGAAGGCCACCATTACTGGTTGTATTCCAATATCCATTGTCTGCAGGGGGTGAAAGGCTGATGTGTTAGCCTGGTCCGTGCCCCTGTACCCAACCAGGTCCACTGGGCTACATGGTGGCCCCAGTTGGCACTGCGGACTCTGCCCCCACATGTCCCCCCACTCCCCCATCCCCGCAACTCTGGCCCCGTTGCTGCCTGGTACAGTGGGGACCTCTAGCCCTGATGCCCTGCTGTTAGGGATGCTATCGGCTGGCTATGCCATTGTCAGCGGTACGTTCCTCGGCCCCTGTCAGAGACCTCCCTGTAGCGGCTGCTGTGTCCGTTGCCCTTGGCCAGGCTGCATGATTCCCTGCCAGCGGGTGCCGGCCGGTTGGGTGGCGGGGTTGGTATGGTGGAGAGTGGGATGCGGTGGTGGTGAGGCAGAGGGTGGAGGGTAGATTCAGGGGTTGGCGGGGTGGGGGACCCATACGGCCCGGTGGCACTCTGCAGAACCAAGAGCAAGGTGGGCGGTCACTGGGGTGCGCAGCAAGATAGCTGACTTGCTGGCAGTGGAAATGGCGGTCTGTGACTGGACGCCGCCCCAGTCAGTGGCGGGTCACCCCAGCCCATCGACACCTGTTTCATGATTTTTAAAAGCATAAGTGAACCTCGCCGTGGGAGATTCGCCCTGATCGAGGTATAGGTGGAGAAACGCGGAGACCCATGGGAGTACATGGGAATACATGGTCAGGCCCACGAATAATATGCCAATGGCATTTACAGTATGTGCGGAGTGGAATGCATTGATGCCGCTGTCGAGGCATCGGAAAATTGGGATTTGGCATGAAACCGTCGCCCACAAAGATTTTGGCATCAAAACCGATTCTCCGCCCAATCGCATTTCCCGATTTTGGCGTTGTCCGATGGAGAATCCCTCCCACTATGTTTCCCTTTCCCATGGGGAAGGTGTGGAGGAAGCCATTTTGAGATCAGGTAACAGGCTTCCCTTTGAACCCAGGCATATCATAGGTGGACAGGTGTTGCAGCTTGGTCTTGTGGAATCTGCAGCCAACTGAGCGGAGGAGAGCAAAAGAACTAGAGCCACCCAGGCCTGAGGTATAAGCATAGAAAATGCTGACTCAATTGTTCACCACATGGAATGTGGACGGGAGCTCTCGCTCAGTTTGAAGACAGAGTTTGTGAGGAGTTAAAGCGAGGCTGGAGGATTTGTCTCGCTTGAAATAAAGGGAGAATGCCGATGGAAAAATGTCACTGTGGAAGCTGGCATTGGGAAACAAAATAAAACAGAAATAAAAGCCTTGGGTGCTGCAAACCACTATGTATTGAATCCAGGAGAATTAGATTAAGTGATGCAACGAAATATGAATTTTGGTTGTTGATAAAAGTAGAAAGGGTCATATCCTTTTGGGTGGTTTAAAGTACAAACAGTAAAAAGAAAATGGAATTTAGTTAATAGCTTTTTTTGCAATTGTCACAGTAAAAGTTTGAAACCTGACATCTAAAACAATGTATTTGTTCATGGGATGTGGGCTGTAGTACATGTGGTGTAGGTACACCCACCGTGCTGTTAGGCAGGGAGTTCCAAGCTTTTGACCCAGTGATGGTGAAGGAATGGTGGTATATTTTCATTTCCATTTTCATATTTCCAAATCAGGATGGTGTATGGCTTGGAGGGAATATGCAGGTGGTGGTGTTCCCAGATATCAGCTGCCCTTGTGCTTCCCGGGGGTAAAGGTCGTGGATTTGGAAGGGACTGTTCAAGTAGCTTTGGTGAGTTCTTGCAGTGCCTCTAGTAGATAGTACACACTGCTTTTTTTAATATACGTTCTGAGTACTCAATTCATTTTTTCCAATTAGCATGGCCAATCCACCTACCCTGCACATCTTTTGGGTTGTGGGGGCGAAACCCACGTAAACACAGGGAGAATGTGCAAACTCCACACGGACCGTGTCCCAGAGCCGGGATCGAACCTGGGACCTCGGTACCGCGAGGCAGCATTGCTAACCACTGTGCCACTGTGCTGCCCTGGTACACACTGCTGACACTGCGCCAGTGGTGGAGGAAATGAATGTTGAAGGTGTTTGATGAGGTGCAATCTAAGGAGCAGCTTTGTCCTGGATGGTATCCAGCTTGTTGTTGGAGCTGCATTCATCCAGGCAAGCAAGAATATTTCATCGCATTCCTGACTTGTGCCTTGTAGTTGGTGGACAGGCTTTGGGGAGTCAGGAGGGGAGTTATTTGCCACATAATTCTCAGCCTCTGAGCTGCTCTTGTAGCTCTGCTCTTGTTGTCTGTCCTTCTTTCAGCTAATAACTGGAAGTTTAAATTCATCTTTAAAAGTTAGAGGTCTCTACGGAGTTCATTCAAAAAAAATAGTACCTGTGCTCACCAAGCTACTTGCTCATAAAGTTACTGCAATTGCCTTAGCGTGCTCGGGCTTTTTACTGTAGAAAAGCAAATACTTTGAGGCCATCTTATAAAGGTCTTTAAAGTAATGACAAATATTAAATTCAATCCATGTATAAAAGCTCAGGAGACTCGAGAAGGTGATTAAAAATGGAGGTTTATTTTCAACCAAAAGAAAAGGCCACAATGCGCTGTACAGCAATGGGTACTAAACGGGACTACCAATCACGCTGGTCGCAATCCAGGCCAGCTTTTAAGGGTTTATTCTATGAGCCCCAGCGATGAGCCTCTGCCCATAAGCAGGGGAGCTTCCATTCCACGAGCCCCATGGGAGATCAATCGGACCATCCCCACGGGTCTCGAGAGGGTTATTACAATGTGGTTAGGTTATTTGAATTAAACAGGATAGGGAAGACAGGGTGTTATAACCAGAGGTCCAGGGATCAGGACCATACGATTTCCCATGACCTCCCCGGAAAAGGAACTGCTCCTTTAAGGGGGCAGGGCTTCCCCTTAACAGGGCGAGCCCCAGCTCACATAAAAACCCTGGCCTGGGTACAGTTCGGGGGGAGGAGACCCTTAGGGTAATGGAGGAATTTGGATTTGTATCGTAATAAACCTTGTTCATTGATTTCTACTTATCTGTCCATGCACTCTGCTTACCATGGATTCAACACTGACGATGAGGGTTCTGTGGAGCTGCCATCAACACCGGTTGCTACGTGCCCAGTCCACCTTGTTTAGACCTCGGGAGTCCCCTCTACTGGCCTCTGAAATGGCACACATGGGAAGCTGGAGCAATTTAATGCAGGAACAGACGATTGGGGACAATACGTAGAATGTATGCATTTATTTAAAAGACATGCGATTTGTGTTATTCTTTGCGTCGGAATAAAGCTCGTAGTCTTACAGTTGAAGTAGATGCTTTATGTTCTCTCTCCAGCGCTTATACTATGTTACATCTGAGCTGCCTGTCTGTGTCCTGCTCACCAGCTGCCATTCCTGTGAAGGGTCTGTTGACTTCCTGTTTGTCTATGTATATATACATCTCTGGTGCTCTCTCTAGTGGTTACTTAGTTGTAGTGTCTTTACCTTAACCCCTTGTGTATATACAGTGATGCATATCACTACATCGCCCCTTTTTTCTTTTTACATATTTTTTGTACTTTGTTGAAGAAAATTGTACAACACAGGTAGATAAATAATGATATGTACAAGTTGTGATGATATTGATGATTATACAAAGCCAATTAATATTTATGAGTCCAATCTTAATTTAAAACATTTATGAGACCAAACTTTATGAATTTGTTTGGTTTAGTTGCTTTCTTCTTCTGTTGCTGAAGTGGTGATGTTGATGTTGTCATTTCTTTGCGAACGTCGTCAGTGTTCTTGTGTTTAAGTAACCAAGAAGTCATCATGAGGTGTTCGAATGGTCGAATCACTTTGTTGTCTGATTTAGACTTTTTTTTCAATGCTTGTGGTAGTGATTCTGTATGGCATCTTTGTTGGCTGACCTGGACTTTTTCCTGTGCTTGCAGTATTGATTCTGTATGTCATCTGCCTTGAAAGCTGGTTTGCTTGTTTGTAGTGGAGCAAATGTGAATTTGTGAGATTTGTTGTCATGTCATGGCATGTTTGTACTCTTGCCATTGTTTTGAGCTGTGCTGTTACATTGTGCTTCATATGCAGAGTTGTACCATGTTGTACAGGTCGTTGTCTCATTGTTGTTGTTTCTGTCTTTTTTGTCTTTGTTGTTTTCGTTGTCGTACTTGTTGTTGTTCTTGTTGTGCTTCTTGCTGTTTTTGTTGTTGCTGTTGTTGTTGTTTCTGTTGAGCTTCTTGTGGTTTTTGTTGTTCTTGTTGTGCTCAATGACTGTTCCGTGTGGATAATTCGAGTCATTCTCAAAGTTATTTGTGTCAGTGTCCTTTGTGGTATCTAATGTTTCATTGAGCGTTTCTTCTTGAGGATTGTGAGAATGATCTGATGTTGCATTGATCTTGGTGGCATCACTCCTTTGTGGTGGATGTGATTCCTCTTTGATTCCTTGATGCTCCTCTTCTGGAGTCATTTCAGGTTCATTTGAATCATCTTTGGTTTCTTGGTGTTCCTCGTCTGGAGTCAAAATCTGCAAGATTTAATTTATTTGTGGGTAGTTAAGAGTAGATGAGGTTTTAATTGACGTGGTCTCACTGGACTTAAGAGTAGTTTGACTTTGATTGTTGAGTGCTTCTGTACATACGAGCTGAGAATTGTCAGTCTCGCTGTGTTCTTGCACATCTTGTATGTAGATCGTGATCACATTGTCACTATTCTCACATACAGTGGGTAGACATTCAGTGTCTTCTTGGTGGTTAAATGAGCTGCTTAGACTTTCATAGTCTTCTGGGGGCTCAAATAAACTGGGTAGACTTTCATAGTCTTTTTGTTGTTCACGTGAGCTTGGTAGACTTTCATAGTCTGCTGCTGGTTGCTCAGATAAGGTTGGTAGACCTTTTATGGTCTTGTTCATGCATGGACTTCACTATGGAGTCTTGAGTTGCTGCCATTGTGGAGTCTGTCAATGAGTTCTCTGTGGAGGCTTGCATCACTCTCTCTGTGGAGTCTTTCATCGCTCTCTGTGTGGAGTCGTGCAGTGGTCTCTCTGTGGAGTCGATCTGTGCTCTCTCAACAGAGTCGTTCAGTACTTGCTGTGTGGCATCGTTTTCTTCTTGGGTGTTTGGCAGGTTGCTGTCATCCAATGTATCAATGATCTGCCATTGCATCATGGTATTGGATTCATCTACCATGAGTAGAGTCGTGTTGAGCTTTTCAATCATGGCGCTGATGCTTTTATGATCATCATATCCAAATAACTCAGCCATGTCTGAGTAGTATTCTTCGATAAACAAATCATCTTCTTTTGTTTCGGTTTTGTCATTGTGCTCTTCATGTTCAAAGAACAAATCATCTTCTTTGGTTTTGGATTTGTCATTGTGCTCTTCACTTTGGGTGGTGCAAACTGTTTGTTCCAGGGTGCTGCGAAAGTTATGTTCAACTGCTGGTAGAAGTTCAGGCATTATTGTGCGTTTTGAGGTTAAATTTGATGGTTTTGTGCCTTTAAGAGTCTTATTTGTGATTTCCGGGCATTTCCCCTTTAAGTGGGCGTGGTCAGAGTTGTCCGACATCATGATACCCGTGACGTAAAGCATAGGAATTGATTGCGCATGCGCAAATCGATTTTCCTTTACTGTGCGCTTGTTCGTAAACTGCGCATGCGCGGCTTGTGCATGCAAATGATCTGAATCGAAAATGGCTTTTTTCAATTGCGCATGCGCGGTTTCTGTTTCCTGCGCATGCGCAGACCCAGATTTGCCTCTTTTGTTCCCCATTTTTCTTGCGATCTGCACTTGTCAATCTCAATTTCCAGCATTAAACCTTTCTGTCCTGATGATTGTTTGAGTTTCGCAACACTCATTCCCTGTGCAATTTGGTCTCTGAGCATTGAATCTCTTAAAGCAGCATTGTTACTTGTGTTACAGTAATCTTCAAACTTTTTAAGTATTACTTCTCATTTGGTGTTGTCTTCACCTTTCAAGTAATTAAAGCAGTTATAGATTTCTCTAGCTTCATGTCCTGCTAGTAGAAGTGCTATTTTCATTTCTTCTGAGGCCGCTCTCAACTCATTAGCTACGATAAACAGTCCGAACGTTTGTTTAAAGATTTTCCATCTATGACTTAAATTACCAGTTGTTTTCGGCTGCGGCGGAGTTCCAATGAGTTTCATTGACTCAGCGAAGTCTCCCCACGTCCGAGGTTTCTTCTGATTTCGATCTTGCTTTGCCTGCATCTTGTGCAACCTTCTAGTAAGCGTTCTGAAGTCACCTGGTACCATGTAATATTCCTTGTGTTTGAATAAAGCTCGTAGTCTTGTAGTTGAAGTAGATGCTTTATTTCTATGAGTTTGTTCTCTCTCCAGCGCTTATACTATGTTACATCTGAGCTGCCTGTTTGTGTCCTGTTCACCAGCTGCCGTTCTTGAAAAGAGTCTGTTGACATCCTGTTTGTCTCTGTATATATACATCTCTGGTGCTCCCTCTAGTGGTTACTTAGTTGTAGTGTATTTACCTTAACCCCTTGTGAATATACAGTGATACATATCACTACACGATTATCGGTGATGAGAGACAAACAATGGTATTGCTAACGGCTTGTGGACGGTCTACCTACAGTGTGATAAAAGCCTGACTCATCTGAATCTTCCAGATACCTGGTCATTCGCCGCCGTGGTGGCCTTAGTGGAGGAGCATCTCGATCCGAAATCACCACTCATTGTATGCTGCTTCCGGCTCCACATGGCTACTCAGGCCCGAGCCGAGTCGGTGAGTGACTTGCTGGCCTCCTTCTGAAAACTGACGGGGACATGCGAATTCAGAGCAACTTTAAATGGGATGCTCCGTACCTCTTAGTGTGTGAACTCAGATTGCATATCATACTCGACCGGAAAAGGTGAAGTGCCCGCTATTGCCAGCGGCCCCTGCCCCCACCCCTGTATAAGTGTTGGTGTCCGACAGGGCCAGTGATTGAAGACCATACTGAATATGATCAAACGTACGGTGACTGACGACAGACACTGCTGCCCCAGTGTTGAGTTCCATGCAGATAGAGTTTCCATTAACTTGCAGAGAGATTTGGATGGGTACCACTTTTGGCATAGGCACGCAGTGTAACTGCTGGTAGGTGCTGTTGTCAGTCATGTGGGGGGCGGTCATGCCTGGCGGGTTGGTGGGCAGGCAGATCCTCGCGGGGCCTTCTGTTCCTCTGGTCCATGTACCTGTTGCAGTCCCCAGTGGTCGAATTTCTGTTTCTGGAGAGAACACGCGACAGTGCTCTTGGCCTCTGATACGTCAGCCCATGTTCCTCCTGGGGAGGGGGAGAAGAGGGGGGTGACAGGTGGTGATCAGAGGATGATGAGAACCCCGCCCCCCGCCCCGGGACCAGGGGTCCAGGCACAGACCGTCATTGCTGCAGTCTGCAAAGCAGCAGTCTTGCTGCGCACTCACCTGACCGACCTCCATGACCCATGGTTGCGCAGAGTGACCTGGCTATATGGATCCCTACCCCACCAGCCCCTGCACCCCACCAACCCCGCAAACCATCCCCATCCTCCACCCCACCCACCCCGCACACAGCCCCACACCCCAAATACTCACCCCCACTAACCGACTGTCACCCGCCAGCAGGGCAGCACGCGACCCACCCAAACACAATGGCCACAGAAGCCCACACAGGAGGGCATCGGACGGGGGTCATGGAGCACAGTGCTGGCATGGGTAGTGCCAGCTAAGGGAACCCTGGTGGCAGGAGCAGGCACCAGGACCAGAGACCCTCTCGGTGCCAGGCATTGATGGGGACAGGGGGGGCGGAGGGTAGAGTGCCAGGGGGAATGGCAGGGGGGATAGGTGTGGAGATGGGTGAGGGGAGGGAAGGGGTGGGTCTGAAGTGAGGACTGGGGACCACTATGTAGCCCGGTGGACCTGGTTGGGCACAGGGGTTTCACCATGTGACTGCACTTTCTCCGGGTCCACCAACCAGGTCCAGTCTTGCTGCTCTGCTGTGGTGAGATGCCGCTGGTCCCCCTCCTGTCTTTTCTCTCTCCCTTCTCCTGGGGAGGTGGGGGCAGGGTGTGAGACAGAAAGCACACAGTGTTAGGCAGTTGGATGCATGCAGCACAGGGGTGGGTAGTTGGTGGCCTTCCTGGCCAGGACACCCAGCCATGATGGCCTGTATGGGTGCTGGCATGTGATGCAAGGTGCGGAGCGTGCACACTGCCAGTGGGTGGGGTCCGGTCGCACTCCAGGTGGAGGAGCAGTCTGTGGGACGGGGGTTGGTGCGAGGGGCACGGTGCTGCCTACTCCCCCTGAGTGCGCTACGGTGGTTCTGCAGCTTCTTTCTGCATAGCTGGCCAGTCCAGATGGGGGGAGGCCCATGATGCTCACTGCCTCTGTCATCTGCACCCAGGCCCGGTGTATGGCAAGAGGTCGCAACTCCCTTCCCACCCCAGGGTACGGGCCTTTCCTCCACACTGCCCAGCATAGTCTCCAGCTCCACATCCACAAGCCGGGGTGCGGCTCTCCGTGCTGCTATCTTACTGGCTGGGATAAGAGTGGGTGGGGAGTGGAGTGCTAACATGCGGCTGGAGCTTATCAACCTCTCGGGTGTCAATCTCAACCAGGTGAATCAGACACCGATTTTCATTGGAATTGCTCGTGTTCCACGTGGCGCTGGTGCTAGCCTGTTAATAGTTGTTGAATTGCTCCCGGACCGACGCCAATTGTGCTGCCTGAGAAGTCCACCAATTCCGTTCAGTGTCAGCACTTAAACCCTTAAGTGGAGAATGCCACCTTGGGAGACCTACTTAGCCAGGTTCTTATTCTGTTACCGGACAACCCCGCATGCCACGGCAGGCATCACGCCTGCCGGGGTGTTGATGGGTTGCCACCTCCACACCCGATTAAGTCTCGTCTTTCCGGATATTAGTGGGAAAGTCTGCTGCGCTCAGGGCCAAACCAAGGCGGACACAAGTTGCTGCAAGCCACTGCGTAAGTTTGACCCAGGAGAAGAGGTACACGTCCGTAATATCAACGACGGAGCCGCTGGATCCCAGGTGTCGTGTTGGCAAAAACGGGACCCGTTTCCTTCCGCATATGGGCAAGGGCCATGACCCTAATCACCCCGTGGACAACCTTCGATGTCGCGTGCCGAATAATCCGGCCAGACCAGCCGTTGATTCAGACATCCCAGCACCGCCAACTTCGCCGCTGTCGCTGTCGCTCCCAGTTCCTCCGGCTGTTGAGGATCCAGGGGACGTTATTGAGGAAACCGTGATGCCAGGCAAGGAACCGCCTAGCTCCGACTCTGGACCCGAGATGAATGTTTCACCACCGCCAGAGGCAGCCGTGCTGGTTCTCATGGTTGCACCGCAATGCCGTCACCGTGCAGATGTTCATCACGCAAATGGCACTCCCCAGTCCAATGTACCCCTCCTGATGCCGCACGGTCTGTGCCTGAACGCCATCTGCACTAAAAGCCCTGCCTGGGTGCAGGTTGCGGAGGAAATCCTTAATGGAGAGGAGGAGTTTCATAATAAACCTTGTTCGTTAATTTCTATGCATCCTGCTTACTTGGGGATTCAACACAGGAGTAAGCATACAATTAGATGGGATGTTTAAAATGATATTTCTTTTCAGAGATTGATGGGATTGTCAGCTCCTGTCATGACTGCAGCTTCGCTGCACACAGAGCTGGAAAAGTCCTTCACTGTAGCTGACTTCACCGCCGATGAAAGGTAGGTGAACCATTGGAAGATTTGTCTCTCAGTCACCGTGGATTTCTGAAACTTGCTTCATCATCTTTTGGAGATTGGAAAGCAATCTTTTAGAGGTTTTGCACTAAATTGGCCAAAGGTATTCAGTGGTAAGTGGACGGTTGGCGAGATGAGGGCCATGGTGTAAATAAGTTTCACATGTAGTGTGGAACAGACTTTGAGGAGCAAACAATTCTTTCCCTCTCCTTCATTTGTGTACATTTCTGTTAATATAGGTGCACACACTATCTGTGGAATATGATCTGTGCAGCACGGCCTTAATAAAAACCGAAAATGCTGGAAAAACTCAGCAGGTCTGACAGCATCCATGGAGAGAGAAAAACAGAAGTATCACGTCCATATGACTCATATGTATCTTCTACAGAACTCAACAGTAGCAGATCCAATATTAGACTCCACTAATTACAAATATATATGTGACGGTTGCGTCTTATTGCTTCCTCTTACAAATGCTACTTTTCAATTAGAATAATTGCAACAAAGGGCATTCATATCTCAGTGTTCTTGGAATGATTGTATGGTGTCCAGTATAATCTATAAGTACATTGGAAAATATTACTGCATCAATACCTGCTGTCCTCGTGTTTTAATGGAGTCCATAAGCCTTCATGTAGTGTAAAGAACTTTAGAAATTCTGTTATGTATTTCTATAGGCGTGAGTTTCCCTGCCCTCGGCCCTGCGAGGCAGGGAATGCTATTCAACGTTAATTGGTCCACTTTTAATGAGGCTCCACGGGCTTCTCACCGCAAATGAAGGCTCGCCAGCCGATTCGCCGGCACCACACTCGCCAGCCACCACCCCCCCCAACCCTGCTAACAAGGTCGGGCAGCACTTAAACAGCCCTTGCACAGCCAGCCCCAGTCAGCTCGCAGCCATGGCGCCGAGAAGACCGGCCCCAAGATTTGGAGGCGCAAACCTGGGGAAGCTCCTAGACGTGGCGGAGGCTGGCAGGAATGGCCTGTTCTCCCAAGAGTCCCGGAGGGTGAGCCACAGGGCAGCCAGTGACATCTGGCATGAACTGGTGGTGACCATCAGCTCGGAAAGTGTGACCAGGAAGACTGGTCTCCAGTGTAGCAAGAAGGCCAACGACCTATACTAGGCAGCTCTGGTGAGTAAGACACCACGCAACCCCGCCACCCCCCCCCCCATCCCAACCCCCCCATGCAGTCCCCAAGCCTCCCTTCACCCGGCCCCAACCCGTCAATCACCCCAGCCCACCTACCAATGTGAACCACGTGTGCGGCTAACGATGCCCTCTGTATCTCCGCAGGAGAAGCTCACTCACAATCACCGGAAGAGGGCCCGAACTGGTGGAGGGGTGCCAGACGTAAGAATCCTCATGACCTGTGAGGATCACGACCTTCCAGGAACAGGCCCTGGAGGTGATGAGGGTGATGAGGACAGAGTGGTCACCAATGCGGAGCTTGGCACACGCTGCAAAGGTGCACGCTTCCAACTAGGGAAGGGGCGGTACTGGACCTGGTATTGGGGAATGAGCCCGGCCAGGTGGTAGATGTTTCAGTAGGGGAGCATTTCGGTAACAGTGACCACAATTCAGTAAGTTTTAAAGTACTGGTGGACAAGGATAAGAGTGGTCCTAGGATGAATGTGCTAAATTGGGTGAAGGCTAATTATAACAATATTAGGTGGGAACTGAAGAACATAGATTGGGGGCGGATGTTTGAGGGCAAATCAACATCTGACATGTGGGAGGCTCTCAAGTGTCAGTTGAAAGGAATTCAGGACGGGCATGTTCCTGTCAGGAAGCAGGATAAATACATCAATTTTCGGGAACCTTGGATAACAAGAGATATTGTAGGCCTCGTCAAAAAGAAAAAGGAGGCATTTGTCAGGGCGAAAAGGCTGGGAACAGACGAAGCCTGCGTGGAATATAAGGAAAGTAGGAAGGAACTTAAGCAAGGAGTCAGGAGGGCTAGAAGGGGTCACGAAAAGTCATTGGCAAATAGTGTTAAGGAAAATCCCAAGGCTTTTTACACGTACATAAAAAGCAAGAGGGTAGCCAGGGAAAGGGTTGGCCCACTGAAGGATAGGCAAGGGAATCTATGTGTGGAGCCAGAGGAAATGGGCGGGGTACTAAATGAATACTTTGCAGCAGTATTCACCAAAGAGAGGAAATTGGTAGATGCTGAGACTGGAGAAGGGTGTGTAGATAGCCTGGGTCACATTGAGATCCAAAAAGACGAGGTGTTGGGTGTCTTAAAAAATATTAAGGTAGACAAGTCCCCAGGGCCTGATGGGATCTACCCCAGAATACTGAAGGAGGCTGGAGAGGAAATTGCTGAGGCCTTGACAGAAATCTTTGGATCCTCGCTGTCTTCAGGGGATGTCCCGGAGGACTGGAGAATAGCCAATGTTGTTCCTCTGTTTCCGAAGGGTAGCAAGGATAATACAGGGAACTACAGGCCGGTGAGCCTTACTTCAGTGGTAGGGAAATTACTGGAGAGAATTCTTCGAGACAGGATCTACTCCCATTTGGAAGCAAATGGACGTATTAGTGAGAGGCAGCATGGTTTTGTGAAGGGGAGGTCGTGTCTCACTAACTTGATAGAGTTTTTCGAGGAGGTCACTAAGATGATTGATGCAGGTAGGGCAATGGATGTTGTCTATATGGACTTCAGTAAGGCCTTTGACAAGGTCCCTCATGGTAGACTAGTACAAAAGGTGAAGTCACACGGGATCAGGGGTGAGCTGGCAAGGTGGATACAGAACTGACTAGGTCATAGAAGGCAGAGAGTAGCAATGGAAGGATGCTTTTCTAATTGGAGGGCTGTGACCAGTGGTGTTCCACAGGGATCAGTGCTGGGACCTTTGCTCTTTGTAGTATATATAAATGATTTGGAGGAAAATGTAACTGGTCTGATTAGTAAGTTTGCAGACGACACAAAGTTTGGTGGAATTGCGGATAGCGATGAGGACTGTCAGAGGATACAGCAGGATTTAGATTGTCTGGAGACTTGGGCGGAGAGATGGCAGATGGAGTTTAATCCGGACAAATGTGAGGTAATGCATTTTGGAAGGTCTAATGCAGGTAGGGAATATACAGTGAATGGTAGAACCCTCAAGAGTATTGAAAGTCAAAGAGATCTAGGAGTACAGGTCCACAGGTCATTGAAAGGGGCAACACAGGTGGAAAAGGTAGTCAAGAAGGCATACGGCATGCTTGCCTTCATTGGCCGGGGCATTGAGTATAAGAATTGGCAAGTCATGTTGCAGCTGTATAGAACCTTAGTTAGGCCACACTTGGAGTATAGTGTTCAATTCTGGTCGCCACACTACCAGAAGGATGTGGAGGCTTTAGAGAGGGTGCAGAAGAGATTTACCAGAATGTTGCCTGGTATGGAGGGCATTAGCTATGAGGAGCGGTTGAATAAACTCGGTTTGTTCTCACTGGAACGAAGGAGGTTGAGGGGAGACCTGATAGAGGTCTACAAAATTATGAGGGGCATAGACAGAGTGGTTAGTCAGAGGCTTTTCCCCAGGGTAGAGGGGTCAATTACTAGGGGGCATAGGTTTAAGGTGAGAGGGGCAAGGTTTAGAGTAGATGTACGAGGCAAGTTTTGTACGCAGAGGGTAGTGGGTGCCTGGAACTCGTTACCGGAGGAGGTGGTGGAAGCAGGGACGATAGTGACATTTAAGGGGCATCTTGACAAATATATGAATAGGATGGGAATAGAGGGATACGGACCCAGGAAGTGTAGAAGATTGTAGTTTAGTCGGGCAGCATGGTCGGCACGGGCTTGGAGGGCCGAAGGGCCTGTTCTTGTGCTGTACATTTCTTTGTTCTTTGTTTGTTATTCTTTGTGAGGATCCACCAGGCCCCATCCGGAGGACCTGTCAAACATGAGCTGTTATTGCCTTACTCGTACCTTACTCGTACGTAGATACTCGTACCTCGGTGGGCAACGTTAGTGGACTAACTTCTAGGGCAGCACCACACAGTTGCTGATGTACATTAGGTGGAAGCAGGAACGTACAGCCGAGACAGCAGCTGGAGGTCTGCTGGATCACAGTACCCAGCTGGATCCCAGTCAGATGCAGAGCCTATGGAACAGGTGTACCAGGATCTGATGGAGACGTCAGGGAGTGGCCGGGACATTCAGAGGGGATGTCAGCGACACTCCAGCAAGTCCATAGCCAATTGGAGGAGCCCCAGAGGCTACCAGGGAAGGAGATGTCGCTGGCAATGCGTGGCACTGAGGCCAATGCTGTTCGGGTGACGACCGCAGTGGAGAACACGGTACACGATGTCGGCACGAGGTGTCCAAGGCATCGCGCAGTCGGTGAGGGTCTCGGCAGAACGTCTGACTCGCTGGAGGACGTGACCCAGTACGAGGCTGACCTTGATGAGGTGCTGTTGAACTTGACCCAGTCACAGGTGGGCACTGCAGAGCATGTCCCAGTCACTGAGGAGCATTGCCGAAGGCATCAACACAATTGTGCAGACATCGGGGAGCCACCAGGACTAGCAGAGCCAGGTGATGCAGGTGCAGCCGGGGCTCAAACCAACTGCCCCTCTGTCACAAGGTGAATCCTGGGGCCCCATGAGTAGAGAGCGGGAGGAGAGGGCGTTGGGTGCCAACCCAGACTCGTCCCATGGAGTATGGATGGTGGCCACTGTAGTGATCTCTGTATGTAGTAATCCATGATTAGACTATGTTAAGCAAGTACAGGCAATTGACCACTAGATGGTCACACTATCAGGACCTATAAAAATGTTTTCCCGCTCTTTCCTAGAGAGTGTGTCAGTAGAGCAGAGAGTATAGAAGAGAGACAGCTAGAGAGAAGTTAATAGATATCAGTATATAGCACTATCTTATTTAATAGTTTAATCTACAGTTATTTGTTTGTTTACAAATCAGTATTAAGTAAAAAGAACTCACGAGATTATTTTATATTACTCGTTAAATTACTTTATCATCACTGGAAGACGACATCTATATTTCAACAAACCGGCTAGACAAAAAGAGTAATACGTTTATTACAATATCGTAATATAACGTGGTACCATGTCAGAATAAGCTTTAAGAAAGACTAGTAAGTAAATTCAAACAAAGAAGATAAAATTCCGATACCAACTATTCGACTGAGTGAAGTCATCGCAGAAACTGAATCCTCGACAACGAATCGATTTTCAATGGACCAAGTGCAGGCTCCCAGACATCTGAAGACAACCAGTAAGCTTAATCTTAATTGGAGACTTTTTAAGAAACAATTTCAGCTTTATCTGGAAGCTAGTGATTTGAATACTGCTTCAAAGGCTAGACGGATCGCTTTGCTTCTATCCCTAGCAGGACAGCAAGCAATTGAAATCTACAACTCATTTATTTTTGCTGCAGGCGAAGATAAATCTAAATTTAAGCATATAATCTCTAAATTCGATAATCACTGCAGAATGCAAACAAACAAAATATTAGAGCGATTTAGATTTCATAAGCAAGTGCAAAAGATTGGAGAATCTGTTAATGACTTCATAACTGATCTAAAGCTCCTATCTCAGACCTGTAATTATGCTGATCTGCATGACTCTCTAATGAGAGATCAAATTGTCCATGGTACAACAGATGAATCTTTAAGAAAAGCCTTGTTACGTCAAAATGATCTTACATTAAAAATTACTATTGAAAAATGCATAGAGTTTTATCCGAAAGAAAAAGGCGCAAAAATAAAAATGGTGTGGCAGGCAGCACAGACGCACTTTCGAGACGGCAGGTATCTTGCGCACACATTTTCCAACTTGGGACATGCACACTTTGCACAGAAATGCTAGACTCCACAAAATATGTCTGCGCATGCGCGAACATCACTGATGCGTCACGGCGACAGCGTGATGACGTGTCACAGATGTGGCAATGCCCATTTAAAGGGAAACTGCTCAACTTTTGAAAACGCTGTTTGAGATGTTCCAAGGTGAATCATTATGCTTCTCAATGCCAGTCTTCAGCAAATTATCTCCCTCTTACACACAAAAAGAATTATAATGTGAGAGCAATTGAAAAAGATGAAAAAGTAAATTCACCAGAAGATTTTTCCTTAAGGTGATGACGTTTTCTCATTGGAAAATACCTTCTTTGTCGGAGTGATTGACGCATCAACGAAGACAGATCTTCAAGCAAAAAAGGAAGCTCTTCACACAACTATTTTGTTATGTTTCCTTTGTATCATAAGCAGCTTCCTTGTGTTGCATTTGTCAAAGGAAGGTCGAGACGTGTAGATAACTTCAACACATTTATTTACACTATGTACACTTTTATAACTTGAGTTCGACACTACTGCTAATCCTATTATAGCTACCTAAACTGACTAACCAGCTGCTGTCTTCCACGTGGTGGGTGTAATATTGAATCAACCCTGTGCCTCTCCTCACTGACTGTCTCCACTGGCCAAAAGCTAGACCATGTGTGTGGTGTCCTTTATATATGGGTTGGTGTAATGCCCCCCTGTGGTCGTGTCACCTCCTTGTGTATCGTGAATGTCCATTGGTCGCCTCCTATCTACCTTATCTATTGGTTGAGTGTGTGTGTATGATGTTTCTGGTGCTCCCTCTAGTGTCTGGCTAGCTTACATGTATTTACAGTGATGCACACCACCACAACAACTAAGGAAACTCTTCAAGCAACAACGAATCAGCAAGTCAACATCGTTAGTAATGAATGGATGTCAACAGTATGTATCAACAATAGCCCAATAACATTTAAGTTAGATACAGGCGCTTCAGCAAATCTACTCAAGTCCAAGGACTTGTCTGCTATCACAGGTGACTACGACATACTATCTGCGGAATGTTCACTGAAAGATTGGAATGGAAATCTAATCATTTTGCATGGCTCATGTTATCTAAATGCCAGCAACATAGACATTCACAAAAAGTTAAAATTTGAAACAGTGGATGATCACCGATTTTCGCTATTGGGTGCTCAGGCATGTAACGATTTACAGTTGATTCAGAGAATCTTCCTGAATACTTCTGAGACATCTACAGTGAAAGATGACCTCCAACAATTATTCAAAGAATACCTTGATGTTTTTCATGGCAAGGGCGCATTGCCATATCAATACAAAATTCTTCTGAAAAAAGATGTCAAGCCAGTGATACATCCACCGAGACGAGTACCAGCACCTCTTAGAGAACGGTTGAAAGCTGAACTCTCAAGACTGCAATTTCAAGGAATAATATCAAAAGTGAGACAACCAACAGATTGGGTGAGCTCCCTAGCCTGTGTGAAAAAAACATCTGGTGACATAAGGATATGCATGGATACTAAAGACTTCAACAGAAATATTCGTCAAGAGCATTACCCAATACCAAAAAGAGAGGAAATCGTGTCAGAAATGGTCAATGCCAGGGCAGCACGGTGGCGCAGTGGGTTAGCCCTGCTGCCTCACGGTGCCGAGGTCCCAGGTTCGATCCTGGCTCTGAGTCACTGTCCGTGTGGAGTTTGCACATTCGCCCCGTGTTTGCGTGGGTTTCGCCCCCACAACCCAAAGATGGGCAGTCTAGGTGGATTGGCCACGCTAAAATTTCCCCTCAATTGGAAAAAATGAATTGGCTACTCTAAGTTTCTAAAAAAAAAAGAAATGGCAAATGCCAAAATATTCACCAAATTAGATGCCTCACAAGGATTTTGGCAGATGCAACTTGATGACTCCAGCACGCTCCTCTGCACACTCAACACACCTTTTGGGAGGTATTGTTTCAATTAATGCCCTTCGGATTATTTCTGCATCAGAAATATTTCATCGCATAATGGAGCAAATGACAGAGAATATTGAAGGTGTTCGTGTTTATGTCGATGACATAATCATCTGGTCTATGACAGCAGAAGAACACATGATGTGACTCAGAAAAGTTTTCAAGAGAATACCTAAGTGTGTTTTTAAAAAATAAATTTAGTGTACCCAATTCAGTTTTTCCAATTAAGGGGCAATTTAATGTGGCCAATCCACCTACTCTCCACATCTTTGGGTTGTGGGGCCGAAACCCACGCAAACATGGGGTGAATATGCAAACTCCACACGGACAGTGACCCAGAGCCGGGATCGAACCTAGGACCTCGGCGCCGTGTGGCAGCAGGGCTAACCCACTGCGCCACCGTGTTGCCCTACATAAGTGTGGTTTGAAGCTCAACCAATCAAAGTGTACGTTTGCCACCTGATCACTAAAGTTTCTTGGTGACAACATAACAGCACATGGTATCAAACCTGACGATGATAAAATTCAAGCCATTAAAACAATGCAGCAGCTGAAAGACAAGAAAGCTGTCTTGTGATTTCTTGGGTTTGTGAATTTCCTCGCAAAATCTATATCAAATCTTTCAACCAGAAATGCCATTGAATGGACTGAGCGTCACAATGAAGAATGGTTAGATCTTAAACAACAGCTGATCCAGGCTCCAAGCTTGACTTTTTTCGACCCGACTAAGCCCACGAAAATTTCGACTGATGCCAGTTTTATTACAGCAAGATGACCACAAAAACTGGGTTCCCATCACCTATGCATCCAGATCAATGACATCAACTGAGTGCAGGTATGCCCAGATTGAAAAAGAATGTCTTGGACTTGTTACAGAATTACCAAATTTCATGATTATGTGTACAGCTTACCAAAATTTACTGTGGAAACAGACCATTGTCCACTTGTCAACATTATTGACAAGAATCTTAATGATTGACACCCCGACTACAATGACTTATGATGAAATTGTGCAGATATGATTTTAACTTTATCTATACTCCAGATAAAGAGTTAATCATAGCAGACAATCTGTCAAGATCGATTGACACAGATATCACACCAACAGATTCAATCAATGATATTGATGCTCATCTACAACTGTTTAGAGAATTACTACATCCGATCACAAACTTCAACAGATACGTGATGAGACACAGAATAATAATAATAATCGCTTGTCACAAGTAAGCTTCAATGAAGTTACTGTGAAAAGCCCCGAGTCGCCACATTCCGGCGCCTGTTCGGGGAGGCCGCTACGGATGCCACTTTGACCAGAGTAATCCATCACTTGCAGAATGGATGGCCAAAAGGTCAATGTCCACAATACAAGAGTATTCAGTCTGAATTGGCGATATTAGATGGTATTCTACTGCGACATGACAGAATCGTCATTCCAGAGAGTCTAAAGTCAGAAATGCTAAGCAAACTTCATGAAGACCATCTCGGCATCGAGAAGTGTAAACGAAGAGCGAGGCAAGCTATATACTGGCCAGGTATTAATCAAGATATCACAGACATGATCATGTCAGGGCTAAATCGCTGGCTTTGAGTCAGGGGCTGGTTTAGCACAGGGCTAAATCGCTGGCTTTGAAAGCAGACCAAGGCAGGCCAGCAGCACAGTTCAATTCCCGTACCAGCCTCCCCGAACAGGTGCCGGAATGTGGCGACTAGGGGCTTTTCGCAGTAACTTCATTTGAAGCCCACTTGTGGCAATAAGCGATTTTCATTTCATTTCATTACTTGCCAAAACCACCAAAGGCAACAGTGCAAAGAAAATGTGCAACAGCATGACATCACATTGTCACCATGGGTGAAAGTAGGTAGTGACCTTTTTCATTCATATGACAAAGATTACATTTTAGTCATTGACTATTATTCAAATTTTACAGAAGTCATGAAACTGACGGATCTCACATCCACAGCTGTTATAAAAGCATGCAAACACATCTTTGTGAGACATGGAATACTGCAAATTATGTCTGATAATGATCCGTGTTTTACCAGCTGGCAATGGACAGAATTTGCAATGACATACAATTTCAGCCATATCACCTCAAGCCCTCATTTCCCGCAGTCGAACGGAGAGGTTGAAAAAGGCGTTCATATTATCAAACAATTATTAAGTAAAGGCAGAGCTGCACAATCTGACTTATACTTAGCTTTGTTAACTTGCAGATCATCACCTTTGACCTCAGGATTATCTCCAGCACAAATGTTGTTTAATAGAAACATTAGGACAACATTACCTCACCTGCATATTACTGATCCTGATCTACATGATATTGCACAGAAACTTCATCACCAAAGTCAAAAACAGAAACAGTACTCTGATCAACATGCCAAAAGAAACCTCTTGAAGTAGATGACAATGTTCTCATCAGATTTCCTGAAGGAGGTTGGTCAGACACTGCTCACGTTCTCAGACATGTATCACCTAGATCATATCTGGTAAAAACATCAGATGATGACAAATCAGAAGAAATCATCGTGATATTCTACAAGTTAAAGTTCACACACCAGTTGTTCCTGATCTAGATTTAAATCAATCTGTTTCAAGACATGTTGAACAACAACATTGTATTCCATCACTGAGCAAGAACATAAAAACTTCTACCTCCCCGTTGAAATTAAGAAGGTCTACCAGAAGTAGAAGAAAACCAAATAGGTTCAATCTATGAACTTTAGAGTGATTCTAATGTTTGCTGTACAATGTAAACCACTGCATTTCTAATGTAAAATTTTCCTTTGTGTACAAAAGAAAATGTAAAAAAAAGGGGATATAGTGATCTCTGTATGTAGTAACCCGTGATTAGACTATGTTAAGCAAGTACAGGCAATTGACCGCTGATGGCCACGCTATCAAGGCCTATAAAAATGTTTTCCTCCACTTTCCTAGTGGAGAGTGTGTCGGGAGTGCAGAGAGTACAGAAGAGAGACAGCTAGAGAGAAGAAGTTAGTAGATATCAGCATATAGCATTACCTTATTTAATAGTTTAATCTACAGTTATTTGTTTGTTTACTTGTTCAGTATTAAGAAAAAATAACTCACGAGATTATTTCATATAACTCATTAAATTACTTTCTCATCACTGGAAGACTACGTCTATATTTCAACAACTCGTCCCGACAAAAAGAGTAATATATATATTACAATATCGTAGTATAACAGCCACCAGCTCCCGTGAGTTCCACCCCTCTGAGACTGCTTCTCGAATTCAGCACATGGACAGGGCGGCACGGCTGTGCATTGTCACTAGCAAGTGGGACGTAGCCCTCTCGTCCCAGAGTTCCCAGAGGACGCCCACCAGGGACATCGAAGGCCATGGGATGTGATAAGCAGCTGGCCACCTCCATCTCTGATGTACATCCTATGGACACACCAGAGTGAGCAGTAGAGCAAGAAAGGCAAAGCATGTTGAGGATCAGTGAGGGCACCGGAGGAGGAGAGGAGAGGGGGGGCGGGAGGGGAGGGGTTTGTAGAGGTGAGGAGGGGGAGAGAGAGGTAGCACCATTGGCGAGAGGGGCATTGTTGAACACCTGTGACACATTATAAACCCTTGACCACAACGAGTATGACGCCTCTGTCACTTTCTTCCGCAATGTGGGCCGACCTCCGGACCCTTGGCCCATCTCTACAGGCATCGCCCCCCGCCCCCCCCCCCCCCTCGCTCCCTTCCCCTCCCCCCCCCCCTCGCTCCCTTCCCCTCCCCCCCCGGCCACACTGCATGCAGGTGATGGGTGTGAGTGAGCACTCAGCAGACAGGCAGAGGTCACAATAGGGCATAGATTGAAGAGCACTGGTGCTCAGCTCTCTGTGGGTTATCATCACCCTCCTGTCCTCGACAGTGACCCACTGACAGTGCTGACACAGTCCCAGCACGCTGGAGTGATGTAACACATACCCACCCGCTACCCCCATTTCCCACCCTCCCAGGGTAGGTTAGTGATGATAGTCCTGGCTACGGCATATGTGAAGCGGGGGAGCATAAGGGCCTCCATTACCCTCCAGGCTTGATGGACCCTCACGGCTGCTGCCTGTTCTGCAGCTGCTGGCTGGTCCTCCGGTTCATTCCCGGCCTCATCCTCCAGCCCCTGTTGGTCTGGCACCTCATCATCAACCTCCTCCTCCTCCTTGGAGGTGGGCACATGCTACCCAATGTCCAGCACATCGCCCCCCTGCTGTGCCAGGTTGTGGAAGACACAGCAGACAACACCAAAGTGGGCGACGCTCTGGGGGGGGTGTACTGCAGGACACCACCGGAGCAGTCGAGGAATCGGAATCGCGTTTGAGCAGACCGATGCACCGCTCAGTGACAGCCCAGGTGGCCATATGGGCCTCGTTGTATCGGGTCTTTACTTCGGTCTACAGCCTCCATACTAGCTTAATTAGCCAGGTCCTCAGTGGGTACCCCTTAACCCCTAAGAGCCAGCTGCCCATCCTGGGGTGGTCCTCAAAGAGGCCGGGGATGTCTGACTGCCCCACGATATAGCTGTCGTGGACGCTTACTGGGAAGCGTGCACACACATGCATAATCTGCATGTAGTGGTCGCAAACGAGCTGAATGTTCAGCAAGTGGAGCCCCTTTCTGTTAACCTAGGGCACAACCAGATGGCCCGGTGAGCGCAAGGCGATATACGTGCAGGCGATATGCAGACTATCAGTCCCCGGACCTGGGGCATCCCGGCGATGGCTGAGAAATCTGCTACCCGGGCACCTTGTTGGGCTTAGTCCATGTCAAAGTTGATAATTGAATATTCAGGTATCAAGTGGAACATGATGTAGCATGGCTGCTTGATACTAGACAGGAGAAATGCTCAGCTTTTCAAAGCCTCTTTGCTCTATTGAAAGTGAAATGAATGATGTGAGTTGAAATTTTCTATGAATGCGAATGGCTCTGCTGCTTGAACACAGAAAGCAGAGATTCTTGGCCCAAAGTCCACATGGTCGAGTGAGTGGCTGTACGGTGAAACTTGATGCAGAGATTAGGAAGATATTTGGATCCTGAAATTCCATGGGGAATCCGACGATCTCCTGCCACGGGTTTTGGCGGACCTCTGCCAGTAGAACCTTTGAGAAATCTCACGGCATGATGCACATGGACACTTGGAAAATACAATTATTATCACCCTTGTAATGCTGTTAGAAAATATAAGCTTGAGAAACCAGCTGCCAGGCAGACATAAGGAGACTATATCCAATATAAAGATTAGAAAATGAATCCATGATCATTCGGCACTAAGATATTCTTTAAGCTTTGGACAATTAGTGTTTATTTAACATTGTTAACATAGGGCAGAATTTAACGGAGTTTCCCTGCCCCACCACTGAAGGTCAGTGAGGAAGTCACCGCCACTGCGGCCCCCAGTGGGAGCCAGGTGATAAGTCTGGGGTGTTCACGGCAGGCAGCTCTGCTTGTGGGAGGGGGGTGGAAGTGAAGGAGGTGGAGGTGGGGGACGAGGCAAAACGGCTGGGAGAGGGTGCGGACCTTGGTCAGAAAAGAAGGCCCTTGAAGGAGGAAACCACTCCCCCCCCCCCCCCCCCCCCGCTCTCCCCCCCCCCCCCCCCCCCCCCCCCCACTCCACACTTTCTCACCTGAGGCCTGAACTGGCTATCTGCTTTCCCCCTCCCCCATCGCCAACCTCCTCTTTACAGCCTAAAAATTATAGTCAGGGCAGGATGTGGCGCCTTATTGTCTATTAATTAGCCATTTTAGGGTCTCAATTAAGGAGTGGGCAGCTAGGCCACCCTGGACTTACCCACTACCCATAACACGGGGGGGCAGATGGGTAGGCAGCAGGTAAGTCAGCTGCCTGTTAACACACCCTTTTGGACTGTGAAATGCAGCAAATAGCTGAAAGTCCAAAGCAGTCTGAAATCCTTATGTCTATCTATCTAAGCTACAAAGAATAATAAATGTATATTTCTGACATATAAAATATTGACAGCTCAATGATGTTGTAGTGTTGATGTAATTTACATTTCAGTAAAAGTATAAATAAATCCATTGTTAATCTGGGTACAATTTTAAATTAAGTCAACAATCGAACAGGGGGTAAACCATCCTGACCTCAGCAGTTAATAGCCCCAGAAAATTGTCACCTGCAAGCTCCCCTCCCACTCGCACAGAGCCATCAGGAAATGCCACCTGGCTGACAATTGAACATGCAGTGTGGCGGGAAGTAACGAGACATGTAGCATGAGGGTTCGGGTTAGGGTTAGGTTTTAGAATGTTTGTGGTCGCTGCTGGTAAACTATAACCAAAAATCTGCACAGGTCTTCAGTGAAAATAGAAGTCATGTAACCAATTGTCTGTTCATCTGAATAAACATTGGATTTGGTATGTTAATCATGAGTTGCCTTTGGTTCCAGATCCTCGAGTACATAATATCAAAGAACAACAAAAACAATAAAAAGGAGACCTTGGAGTGTAATAAAAACAGACAGTGTTGAAAAGGCATGGCAGGTCTGGCAGCATCTATGGAGACAGAAACAGATTTAGAATTTCAAGTCCCTATGACACTTCTTCAGAAGGTAGAGGACTACCAGACCTGCTGAGTTGTCTCAGCAGTTTCACTATTTATTTCTGATTTCCAGAATCCACAGTATTTTACTTTTGTTTTAGATCTTGGAATGTAATTGTTACAATGCCCAGGTTTGTGCACCCCTATTTTTTATTATTATTTATTTACAGGATGTGGGCGTCACTGGTTAGACCAGCATTTATTACACATTGCTAGTTGCCCTTCAGAAGGTGGTGGTGAGCTGCCTTCTTGAACCGCTGCAGTGCTTGAGGTGCAGGTACACCCTCAGTGCTGTTAGGGAGGGAGTTCCAGGATGTTGCCCCAGCAACAGTGAAGGAATGGTGATATATTTCCAAGACAGGGTGGTGAGTGACTTGGAGGGGAACCTCCAGGTGGTGAGGTTCCAAGGTATCTGCTGCTCCTGTCCTTCTAGATGGTAGTGGGCGTGGGTTTGGTAGGTGCCGCCCCGGAACCTTGGTGAGTTACTGCAGTGAATATTGTAGATGGTACTCACAGCTGCCACTGATAGTCAGTGGTGGAGGGTTTGAATGTTTGTGGAAGAGGGAGCAATCAAGCGGGCTTCTTTGTCCTGAATGGTATCGAGCTTCTTTTTTTCTCTTTTTTAAAATAAATTGAGAGTACCCAATTCATTTTTTGCAATTGAGGGGCAATTTAGCGTGACCAATCCACCTAGCCTGCACATCTTTAGGTTGTGGGGGCGAAACCCATGCAAACACAGGGGGAATGTGCAAACTTCACACGGACAGTGACCCAGAGCCGGGAACGAACCTGGGACCTCGGCGCCGTGAGGCAACAGGGCTAACCCACTGCGCCACCGTGCTGCCCTGGTGTCGAGCTTCTTGATTGTTGTTGGAGCTGCATTCATCCAGGCAACTGGAGAGTATTCCATTACACTCCTGACATGTGCCTTGTAGATGGTGGACAGGACTTGAGGGGTCAGGAGGTCAGTTATTTGCCGCAGGATTCTTAGTCTTTGACCTGCCCTGGTAGCCACAGTATTCATGTGGCTAGTCCAGTTCAGTTTCTAATCAATGCTAAACTCCAGGATGTTGATTGTGGGGGATTCAGCGATGGTAATGCCTTTGAATTTCAAGGGGCAATGGTTAGATCCTTGCTGGTAGGAGATGGTCATTGCCTGGCATTTGTATGGCATGAATGTAACATGCCACATGTCAGCCCAAGTCTGAATATTGTCCAGGTCTTGCTGCATTTGGACATGGACTGCCTCATTATCTGAGGAGTCGTGAATGGTGCTGAACATTGTGCAGTTATCCGCAAACATCCCCATTTCTGACCTGGAAGGGAAGTCATTGATGAAGCAGCTGAAGATGGTTAGGCCTAGGACACTACCCTGAGGAACTCCTGCAGTGATGTCCTGGAGCTGAGATGATTGACCTCCAATTACCACAACCATATTCCTTTGCGGCAGGTATGACTCCATTCAGCAGTGTTTCCCCCCTGATTCCCATTGATTCCAGTTTAGCTCAGGCTCATTGATGCCATGCTCATCAAATGGTGCCTGGATGTCAAGGGCAGTCACTCTCACCTCACCTCTGGCATTCAGCTTTTTTGTCCATGTCTGAATGAAGTTGCCATGGGCAAAACTTTGCGAAAGAACAAAAATTAGATTCTGGCTCGCAAGATCTTGCAATGCAATTGTCCCCACTGTCTGCCATCAATGTAATGTACTTCATGCCTAGTATGATCAGGAACCTCATTTAAATGCATGTCAATATCAGCACTTGAATGCCTACCTTTTGTCATTTGCTGTTTTCGTGGCCAATCTTTGTTTCCAGTCCACCCGTGCCAGATTCTTGCAGTTTTTACAATCTTACTTATGGCACATTGTGCACTAAGACATATGGGGCGGGATTCTCTGATCCTGAAACTAAGTGTTGATGTCGTCGTAAACGGCGTCGCATTTCACAGGCCCTCAGGAGCAGCGATTCCGAGCCCATCAGTAGGCCATTACTGACCCATGCCGCTCCAGCTGCCGATACTGGCGTCAAATGGGCTGCGCATGCGCACTGCGGACGGTGCGAATGCGCGCATGCTCACTGTGACCAGCGCGGTTGCGTGCCTGCGCGGTGGCTCCCTTCTCCGCGTCAGCCTCGATGCAACATGGCGCAGGGCTACAGGGGCCGGCGTGGAGCAAAAGAGGCCCCCAGCCCAAGAGACCAGCCTGCCAATCGGTAAGCCCCATCGCGGGCCAGGCTCTCCCCCCCCCCCCCCCCCTCTCCCAGGCTGCCCCCGGAAGAATGTACGCCGAGATCCCGCCGGGTAAGACCACACATGGGTGGCGCCGGCTGAACTCGGATTTTTTTTGTGGGCACTCGGCCCAACCTGAATGGAGAATCGGCGGGGGGGCCACGTATAGCGGCCCCCGACCACTCTGGACCGGCGTCGGGGCATCGTCGCGCGATTCACACCCAGCCCTGCGATTCTCTGGCCCGGAGTGGGCTGAGAGAATCCCGCCCATGGTTTCTACACCATGCTGAGTACTGGTTTTACTTTTGTCTTCTATCTAACTCTTGGGCCTGGAATTTTCAGCCCCTCCCTCTGGAAGGATTTTGCTCAAGTCTACGGGCATTTTAATGGCTTGACACATTTGCCGTGGGGGAACGTGCTGCGACGGGGATGGGAAATCCCAGCTTTGATCTTCACATACCGGCCAGATTTTCCACAAACCCCACCCCTAAACAATGCATTTTGTGGCAGTGGGGGCGACCATGGGATCTACAGGTCCCGCTGCTGTCAACCGTGTTTTCTGTTGATTGTACCCCCCACCCACAGTCATGATACATGCGGCGAGGGTTCACCGCAGGTGGGACTGGAAGATCCAGCCGACGGGAATAACCAGAAAACTCTGACCAATTGTTGTTTCTATTGTCATTCCTAGCTTTTTATGCACCTTCATTCTCCTCTCTGCTGCTGTGTCCTGGATTCCCTTCCCCCAGAAATTTATGATGTGGAGATGCCGGCATTGGACTGGGGTGAGCACAGTAAGAAGCCTTACAACACCAGGTTAAAGTCCAACAGGTTTGTTTCAGATCACTAGCTTTCGGAGCGCACCTTCCTCAGGTGAATGAAGAGGTAGAATTCAAGAAACATATATATAGACAAAGTCAAAGATGCAAGACAATGCTTTGTCTCACCGGTCAGGGGCGGCCAGACCAGACGGACCCTGCGGACATAGCCGCAGGATCGGAGAATCCAGCTCAATGTCTCTCGGAGCACTGAAAATCGATAGTTCAGAGCTGAATTTAATGGCTCATACCTCCAACCGGTGAAAATAATAATTTATTTTGACCAAACCTTCTTCCTGAAAAAAATTACAAAATCAACTGACTGCTACATAGGCTCGAAGTTCTCTGTGAATTGAATAAAATAAACCACTTAGTCGTATTTCATCGTCATTACACAAACAAACCATTTTGCCTTCCAGCTTCCAATTTTTCAATCATATTAATTGCTATAACACATATTCCATAAAGGAAAGAATGTACAAAATGTGTGCTTAATTGCAAATATGAGCCTCTTTGCTGTGTTTGTCTGATTCATTGTGATTGAAAGCCACTGTACTATTGGATATTTCTTGTCACTGCCAATAAATCACCAGCTCCCTATTTTAGTGGGTATTGTCACACAGAAAGCCATGGATGTGCTTGTGAACTCACGAGAGACTTCTGCATGACATGAAGTGTTGAAATCCATTCCAGTTAACATAATGATGTGGGTTGCGAGCAAGACACAGATGGCTGCAAGAGCGTAATCAACAGCTCTAAACATTCATGGAAATCCAAAGACCCATAAAAATGATTGGCTTTTTCCTTTATTTGCCTTGATATCGCATCGAATCTAATAAACTGTGTTGCCCTGGCAAATGGAGCGTTCATTTCCTGCTTTTGTAAAAAAATAGACAACCAACTGACTACCTGATAGAAGTTGGCTGTTGTTCCTTCGAATAATCCAATGCCCCAGACTTAGCTGCAGTGAATTTCTGAGCTTGCGCAAGCACAGTTCCGGTGCCTGCGATAGCTCGCTGAACTGCCTGAAGAATGGAAGAGAGCACTCGCGGGGTTTCTGTGCTCCACTGTAGAAGGATATTCAAAAAAGACATTCTGTGTCTACATAGCTGGTTTCCTACAAATTTACCGGAAAATATTGGCCTCCTGGCTTAAATTGAAGTCCATGAAGGGGTAGTGTGGAGTAATGGGGGTGCAGGGAAGAAGGCGGGGAGTGTGGGGGTTGGGGGGGAGAAGGCATGTTGTGCAATTGGGGTGAGCTCTAGCTATTCCTTGTTCCAAATCAACCAACTGCAATACTGCAAAATATACACAGTTAATAGTGGTGGTCATGCAGCGATCACTGAAGAATCACTGTAAAAGAGAGGCCCGGCTCAGTCTGAATTCATTATTTGTGAAACCTTGGCGAGTGTTACTCCTCTTCTTTACATATTTAATAAACCTAGGGTGGAGTTTTACAGCCCTTCCCACTGGCGAGATCTCCTGGTCCCACCAAATTCATTGGACTTTTAAATGGCTCACCACATTTTATAATCCTGCCCTCGCCGTGACAGGACTGCAAATTTCCATCCCTAATGACCCTTTTAGGCAGCTTCCAGGGATGCCTGAAATATTGCCTGACTCAATATCATGCTGAACATCATTCAGGCATCCTTTAGGTGCAAACAAATTGGTTCCTGTAATAATTCCAGGAGCCCATTAATATTCTCCAGACCACGCAGGATGTCAGCAAATCAGAGGCAAAAGACTAGGGGCTGGATTCTCACAAAATGGGGCTATTTTGTAAAAACGCTGGTGTTGCACTTTCCAGTTTTCTGCAAAAATAAAATGCAATTCACTTACCTTCTGGGAGCTAGCAGGGACCTGGGGAGCTTCACGCAGCTTTGGCTGTGGTTACGGGCCTCCGCACGCCCGGTTCCGGGTCCGCACATGCGCACGGCGGCGTCCTCCAGTGGCCACGCCGAGCGCCATGGCGGACTCAGACCAACACGAACAATCTAGGTTGTTAGCCAAGCAGCCAGCATGACTAGAACTGCACCAGGAGCGTCATGCAATTCAAAAAGCAGATGAATGATCGCATCCGCTCCATATGGGTAAGTCCTCAGTTTCCTTTCCTATCAATCTCTCAGCACGGCATCATGTACTCAAATAGTGACTCTCTTCATAGATTTCATACATCCATTAGCGGAGAACACATATCAACATTCAATCACTCACGGACACACTCACACTCTATCCTCTAGCCCTTCTGGGGACACGTCACCTCACTTAGGGGACACATATTTTACCCAACCTCTGCTCCATCCCTCTGAACACATGCCTTTCATTCAGGGCAAGATGGCACACATCAAACATGGGCAAAGCCAGACCAGGGGAGGGATGGATGGGATCATTGTCCTGGTTGAACTCGAGGATGTTGCAGCGACCTTGCTGTGAAGGGCAGGGATCACTCCTGAGATGGCACAGAGCTTGGCTTCTCTCAATAACCTAGGATAGATCACAGCTCCATCACTTTAACAAATTCTGACATTCACAGTGAGTCAAATGTGCTCTGAAATTGCTTCAGCTCATCCACTAAAACTGTATTTTATTTCTTGTAGGCACCAGCATATCATGGCAGTCCAGGACCACCGAGGACTGCAGAAGAACCATCACAGCGCTCACCACTCCCTTCACCAGCACAGAGACAGACATCTCAGTGGGATAGAACATAGAACAGTACAGCACAGAACAAGCCCTTCGGCCCTCGATGTTGTGCCGAGCATTGTCCGAAACCAAGATCAAGCTATCTCACACCCTGTTATTCTGGTGTGCTCCATGTGCCTATCCAATAACCGCTTGAAATTTCCTGAAGTGTCCGACTCCACTATCACAGCAGTCAGTCCATTCCACACCCTAACCACTCTCTGAGTAAAGAACCTACCTCGGACATCCCTCCTATATCTCCCATCTAGAATCTTATAGTTATGCCCCCTGTAACAGCTCCATCCACCCGGGGAAATAGTCTCTGAACGTCCACTCTATCTATCCCCCTCATTATCTTATAAACCTCTATTAAGTCGCCCCTCATCCTCCTCCGCTCCAAAGAGAAAAGTCCGAGCTCCCTCAACCTTTCCTCATAAGACCTATCCTGCAAACCAGGCAGCATCCTGGTAAATCTCCTTTGCACCCTTTCCAATGCTTCCACATCCTGCCTATAATGAGGTGACCAGAACTGCACACAATACTCCAAATGTGGTCTCACTAGGGTCATGTATAGTTGCAGCATAACCCCGCGGCTCTTAAACTCAAGCCCCTGTTAATAAACACTAACACACTATAAGCCTTCTTCACGGCTCTATCCACTTGAGTGGCAACCTTCAGAGATCTGTGGACATGAACCCCAAGATCTCTCCGTTCCTCCACATTCCTCAGAACCCTGCCGTTGACCCTGTAATCTGCATTCAAATTTTTTCTACCAAAATGAATCACCTCGCACTTATCAGGGTTAAACTCCATCTGCCATTTTTTGGCCCAGCTCTGCATCCTATCAACGCCTCTTTGCAGCCTACAACAGCCCTCCACCTCATCCACTATTCCACCAATCTTGGTGTCATCAGCAAATTTACTGACCCACCCTTCCGCCCCAAAGTCAGTGATAAAAATCACAAATAGCAGAGGACCCAGCACTGATCCCTGTGGTACACCGCTGGTAACTGGTCTCCAGTCTGAACATTTTCCATCCACCACCACCCTCTGTCTTCTATGTGATAGCCAGTTACTTATCCAATTGGCCAAATTTCCCTCTATCCCACACCTCCTTACTTTCTTCATGAGCCGACCATGGGGAACCTTATCAAACGCCTTACTAAAATCCATGTATACGACATCAACTGCTCTACCTTTATCTCCACACTTAATTACCTCCTCAAAGAATTCAATCAAATTTGTGAGGCAAGACCTACCCTTCACGAATCCGTGTTGACTATCCCGGATTAAGCTGCATCTTTCCAAATGATCATAAATCCTATCTTTCAGGACCTTTTCCATTATATTACCGACCACCGAAGTAAGACTAACTGGCCTATAATTACCAGGGTCATTCCTATTCCCTTTCTTGAACAGAGGAACAACATTCACCACTCTCCAGTCCTCTGGCACTAACCCCGTGGACAGCGAGGACCCAAAGATCAAAGGCTCTGCAATCTCATCCCTTGCCTCCCAAGTTAACCTTTTTAAAACATACAGTGAACATCCTAGCAACCATCAATTCAAATACAACCCCCAAAGAATACATTTTAAGTAATCCTTAATAACTTCCCAAACAACATCCAGAAGGCAAAAGAAACACCTTTTAACAGAAGCACATTAGGTTTACATTCACTACTGAGAACATTTATAATTCTGAATTCACCAAATGATCAAGAGATAGTCTTTTCACGGCAGAGAGATCAACAGTACACCTGCTCTGTCTGGCTTCAGCTCCAACACTGAAAACGAAACTAAAACACACCCTGCAGCAAACAGCCTAAAACAAAAGTAAAAAGCTGACAGACAGCCCAGCTCCACTCACACTCTGACATCACTGATAAACACCCATTTCTTAAAGGTTCTTAAACACCCATGACACTGGTATCATGGCCCTGATATGCGAGCGCCTCGAGGCCACCATGGGAAGGGTCATGACCACCAGGAGACTTTGGGTGGAATTTTCTTATTTTTTTGCAGTGAGGCGGGGAAGGGTGGCGGAAACGACGGTGGGAAGGGAAGAACAGAGGGTGGAAGATGTGGCTCCAAGTGCGGCTTCCTCCACCTTTATGTGAACCTTTTGGGGAAAAGAAATGGTAAGGGTGGGGCAGGGGGTCCCATGACGTCTTGCTGGCAGGACTGAGCTCACCTGCAGCGTAGGTTTTCAAAAGATAGGGGCATGGTTTTTAAAGGGAACCGTGATACAAAGAACGCTGAAGTCCTGCCGGGTAGAACGACCCCGGCGGCACTCGGCCGAACTCGGCGCCACTCGGCCCATCGCGCGGGGAGGATTGCCGGGTGGGGGGGGGGCGCCAGGCTGCCAGTGCCAGGGTGCCCAGGTTTCCCATGTCAGGGGTTGGGCTTGATGGTTCCCTGTCCTTAACAGGTGGGGTGAGAGGAGCTGGTGTGCCCCATAAGAGGTAAGTTCGGTGCAGTGGTGGGAGGGGGGGGGGGGGTCTGAAGTACATGGTGGGGTGGCTTTGGGGGTCGAAAGATAGGGACTGACTTTAAAAATAGCATCCTGATCTGCGACTCGTCTTCCTGCACTGGCGAGCTGAGCTGCTCAGTGCAGGCAATGATGTAAGTATGCCCTGGTGGGGCATTCCTCACTGAGCCCCCAAAAATGGCAATATGCTGTTAAATAGCTGTGTCTTCCGCCTTGCTGCAGGCACCGAGAAACACCCCGCTAAACGTGCCTGAAATGGGACTCTGTTTTTGTCCCATTGAATCGCACCCATTGACTGAGATGAGCACAAAACAAAAACATTTGTGGCCAAAATTTTCGAGAAGCACATGACAGAACTATGTTGCTGCATCCCCAATATAGCTTGCTCCTCTGTCAAGACCAGATAATTCATTCATGGCAAGTACACGTGAGTTGACACGAATCAAGGGGTAGGAGTCATTTTGTTGCTATAAAGGCTGCATTTGCTTGCATGCAAAAGTCCTCCTGGTCCTGCTTTTTTTGTGGCTCCCAGTAGTGCACATGGAATGGGATCCTTAAAGGGATAGCCATTGTATGAAAAAGAATGTGTGGGACCTGTGTATGATTCTCCAGGTACCTTTACAGGCCTTGGATATAATGGAACCCAACCATAACAAAGCAACCAGATTAAAGTCCAACAGGTTTGTTTCGAATCACAGGTTTGTTGGACTTTAACCTGGTGTTGTAAGGCTTCTTACTCTGCCCACCCCAGTCCAACGCCGGCATCTCCACATCATAACAAAAACAATAATATTTTTACAGTGGTCCGACTGGACAAATTCTAAATCTAAATCCGACTTGCCATCTGTCGCTCGGAAGTATTGTGAATTCCAGGTGCAGTTTGGCAACTATAAATACCAAGTTTATAAGAGTGGTATGAGTACATGGGCCGGAATTCACCAAAAACACGGCTCAGTGTTGACACCGGCGTCAACACCAGAGTGTTTCATGCCGGCGTCAACGGGCCTCTTGGCCCAGCGATTCTGTCGCCCACAGGGGGCCAGCACGACGCCGGGGTGCTCCGCGCTGCTCCAGCTGCTGTATGCGGCCCTGCACTACCGGTCGTGAGTCCGCGCATGCATGCGGCGGCTGCTTCCGCGCCGGCACCACGCAACATGGCGGAGTCACACAGCAGGCCAGCGGGGGAGAATGTAGCCCCCCCCCAGATCGCACGCGCCCGCCAATCGGTAGACCCCGATCGCAGGCCTGGCCGTCGTGGAGACCCCCCAGAGTCTGATTGTCCCGCCCCTCCACCGGGAAGGCCACCACGGCTGCGGGTCCGAGCTCCCGCCGGGTGGAACCACGTTAGAACCACGCCGGCGGGAACTCGGCTGGTCAATGCGGAGAATCACCGTGGGGGCTTCTTTCAACGGCCCCTGACCGGCGGTGCATCGACAGCGCACCCGCGACTGGCGCCGATTCTCCGGTCGCCGGAGAATCGCGTCCCGCGTCGGACCCGATCGCAGGTCCGAGGCCCCATTCTCCGCCCCCGCGCCGAGCGCCATTTCGGCTCGGAGAATCCCAGCCATGATTTATAATCACTGTTCTGTGAGAAAATTGAAGCAGATGTCACCTTGAAAATATTTCCACTTTTTTTATATCCGATTTAAATTTCGGTACTTGTTTCAAGTGAAATGTCTCTAACCCTCTGTGACCGGAATGGAAATGCCCAACAAGGGCAGATTGGGCTGTTTTCCTTACTTTTTCCACAAACAGCCAGGAAGCAGCTCTATACAGGGCAGTAGGAAAAGGACAACTGGGCCCACATATTTTCTAAAACTTTCCATTTATAATTTATATATTTATTGTTTCATAGCTCCTGTTTTCCAGGAGTGTGACTATTTCATTTGAAGATTTATAATTAAAATACATTTGCCAAAAGTCCATTTGCCATGCATTTTTGATTTGAGGATGCCTTGACTTTGCTCTCTGATGCTGCTCACGCATCCCCACTCACTAAAAATCACAGTCACATTAATCTTGCCAAGCTAGTCCTTGGCTTTATGATTGATTTTTTAAAAAGTGAGACGAGTGATGTGACTGACTTCAGCATGACTGAAAATAAAGATGATGTGTAAAATATTGATTTCAGGCTAAAGTGCTGCTAACTTTTGGTTGGTTCTTAATTTGGCTCTATTTAATCACGTTTGCTCAAGAGTCGCCAGGTATCTTTCGACACCGCCACAAGGTTCAGAACCGAATACTGATCAATGACTCGATACACCAGTTAGTAAGTTCAAAAGCAATGCTCATTTATTTACACACAGTCAAATCTACTCATGCATAAACTCTACAAACTAAACTACCACTATTACTAAGGCCTATACTTAGCTTCGGGCGCCCACTCAGTCTGAGGAACAATGGCCGTTGCTCGGTTCTGAGGCTGCTGGGTTGAGCTGTTTACAGGGTAGCAACTAGGACCGTCTATCTCGTAGCGTGCATTGACTTGGGACTTACTTGGTCTGATGCAGCTATTAGGCAGGTCTCTCTCTTCGGTGAGAGCCAAAGCCAAAGGAGGAAGATTCTCCCTTGGGTGATACCTCTTATACTGCAAAGGGCTTTGCGCTCTTTTGGGCGGGCCTTGAACTTGGCCTCAACTAATTGGGTCTTTCCCAATCATCTGTGTCATGATATTCAGATACACATATCATGGTGCAAACACACATACACACTGATGGACAGATCAACGGACCAATCAACACACACGCAACATCACAACCAATCACCAGTGAGAGCACACGCACTATAAAACGGGGAACACCACAGTTCCCGCTCATTCCAGTAGGAGACAGCACAGAGCACCGAGCTCACAGTGTGCCACTCAGATATACACCATGTGCTGAGTGCCTCTCGAAGATAGTGTTAGGGCTAGGTCCACAGGTTAATGGGTAAAATACAAACCACAGCCATAAGTTTACAGATGTTGTTATCAAGAGTAATAAAACAGAGTTGTACCATCTACAACCGTGTTGGTTCATTTGTATAGCGGAACACCCAACACGACATAGTACCAGGATTGGAACCCAGCAACTGTGAGACCTACCTGCGCATCTTCAGGGATCCGCCATCCTGCGCCATGGACACCATCAGCCCGCCGCAGCCCCTCCAAATCGCTGGAAACCTTGGCGTCAACTGGAAGCTGTTTAAACAGCGCTTCCAGTTCTTCCTAGAAGCCACAGAAAGGAAGAATGCATCGGACACCAGGAAAATCGCCCTCCTCCTCTGCACGGCAGGGCAACACACCATCCACATCTACAACTCCCTGGTATTCGCGGAAGGCGAGGACAAGACGATGTATAAGACGGTCCTTCTAAAACTTGAGCAAAACTTCAGCGTCGAGGTGAATGAGAGCTTCGAGAGGTACCTCTTCAAGCAGCAGGGTAAGGTTGAGCCTTTTCAATCTTTCCTGACACACCTCCGTATCCTCGCACAGTCCTGCGGCTATGAGGCCAACTCCGATTCCATGATTCGGGACCAGATAGTATTTGGGGTCACCTCGGGCACCCTACGCCAGCAGCTCCTCAAACTTAAGAGCCTCACCCTAGCCACCGCCATCGAAGCCTGCGTCCTCCATGAAAACGCGACCAGCCGGTACTCCCAATTCCAGGCGGCCGAATCGGCACGCCAGGGATCCTACGAGGACGAGCAGGTCTAGTCGATCGAGTTCCTCCCGGCCCGCGGCCCGGAAGAGGGCGGCCATTTTGAGTGCTTTCCGTGGCCTCCCGCGCCTGTACGTACCAAAAGAGACGTCGACGCAGAGGGACGTGATGCGCAGGCACGATCTACGCAGGACCGAACTGCGCATGCGCAGTGGCGCAACGAACGCCATGATGCCACGACGTGCGGCAACTGTGGATCTGCACATTTAAAGCGGCAATGTCCGTTGTGGCAAGATGGGCCACTTAGCTGCCTGCTGTTGAGCAGCTCAACCTGCCAACGCTCCCCAATTCCGCCAGCCTCGCAGGGACGTGCGGGCCATTCAGCCTTCATACACCGAGTCATACCCTGATGACGTACAGACCAGTGATACCAACAACCGGGAAGCCTTCCGCGTTGCGGTCATTGACAGAAATCGGATGTCCCCAAGCAGGACCCACGAGCCGATGCCAATGAACAGCGTTAATCCGGGTGATGAATGGTGTGCCACCCTAATGGTCAACCGATCACATTCCGTTTAGACACTGGTGCCTCCGCCAATCTCATTGCATGGTCAGCCTTCTACGCCTTGAAGGTCAAACCACCGATTCGGCCATCCCGCTGTCAGATGGTCGATTACAACGGAAATGTTATCCCGGCCATGGGATCTTGCCAGCTCGAGGTTACACACAATGCATACACAGCCACACTGTCCTTTGAGATAGTTGGATCATCGAAGGACTCCCTGCTAGGCGCACAGGATTGCAAGGGTCTCCACCTCGTTCAGTGAGTACACACTCTGTCTCCAGAAGACACGTCCGAGTTCCCGGATGCAAACTTTAGGGCACAGCTCCACTCGCTCCTCGCCCACAACCAGGAGGCTTTTGAGGGCATGGGCACATTGCCCTACACTTACAGAATACGGCTCAAACCGGATGCCACCCCGGTCATTCACGCACCTCGTAGAGTCCCAGCACCACTCAAGGACCGCCTCAAGCAGCAGCTGCAGGATCTCCAGGACCAAGGAGTGCTTTCCCGCGGAGCCCACGCCATGGGTCAGCTCCATGGTGTGCGTAAAAAAGCCCTCTGGCGAACTCCGGATCTGCATCGACCCGAAAGACCTGAACAACAACATCATGAGGGCAGACAGGGAGAAGTTGCTGAACACAGCGGGTCTGGTGGCCTGAAGTGCATATGTTTTAATGCAAGAAGTATTACGGGTAAGGCAGATGAACTTAGAGCTTGGATTAGTACTTGGAACTATGATGTTGTTGCCATTACAGAGACCTGGTTGAGGGAAGGGCAGGATTGGCAGCTAAACGTTCCAGGATTTAGATGTTTCAGGCGGGATAGAGGGGGATGTAAAAGGGGAGGCGGAGTTGCGCTACTGGTTCGGGAGAATATCACAGCTGTACTGCGGGAGAACACCTCAGAGGGCAGTGAGGCTATATGGGTAGAGATCAGGAATAAGAAGGGTGCAGTCACAATGTTGGGGGTTTACTACAGGCCTCCCAACAGCCAGCGGGAGATAGAGGAGCAGATAGGTAGACAGATTTTGGAAAAGAGTAAAAACAACAGGGTTGTGTGATGGGAGACTTCAACTTCCCCAATATTGACTGGGACTCACTTAGTGCCAGGGGCTTAGACGGGGCGGAGTTTGTAAGGAGCATCCAGGAGGGCTTCTTAAAACAATATGTAGACAGTCCAACTAGGGAAGGGGCGGTACTGGACCTGGTATTGGGGAATGAGCCCGGCCAGGTGGTAGATGTTTCAGTCGGGGAGCATTTCGGTAACAGTGACCACAATTCAGTAAGTTTTAAAGTACTGGTGGACAAGGATAAGAGTGGTCCTAGGATGAATGTGCTAAATTGGGGGAAGGCTAATTATAACAATATTAGGCGGGAACTGAAGAACATAGATTGGGGGCGGATGTTTGAGGGCAAATCAACATCTGACATGTGGGAGGCTTTCAAGTGTCAGTTGAAAGGAATTCAGGACCGGCATGTTCCTGTCAGGAAGAAGGATAAATACGGCAATTTTCGGGAACCATGGATGACGAGAGATATTGTAGGCCTCGTCAAAAAGAAAAAGGAGGCATTTGTCAGGGCTAAAAGGCTGGGAACAGACGAAGCCTGCGTGGAATATAAGGAAAGTAGGAAGGAACTTAAGCAAGGAGTCAGGAGGGCTAGAAGGGGTCACGAAAAGTCATTGGCAAATAGGGTTAAGGAAAATCCCAAGGCTTTTTACACGTACATAAAAAGCAAGAGGGTAGCCAGGGAAAGGGTTGGCCCACTGAAGGATAGGCAAGGGAATCTATGTGTGGAGCCAGAGGAAATGGGTGAGGTACTAAATGAATACTTTGCATCAGTATTCACCAAAGAGAGGAAATTGGTAGATGTTGAGTCTGGAGAAGGGTGTGTAGATAGCCTGGGTCACATTGAGATCCAAAAAGACGAGGTGTTGGGTGTCTTAAAAAATATTAAGGTAGATAAGTCCCCAGGGCCTGATGGAATCTACCCCAGAATACTGAAGGAGGCTGGAGAGGAAATTGCTGAGGCCTTGACAGAAATCTTTGGATCCTTGCTGTCTTCAGGGGATGTCCCGGAGGACTGGAGAATAGCCAATGTTGTTCCTCTGTTTAAGAAGGGTAGCAAGGATAATCCCGGGAACTACAGGCCGGTGAGCCTTCGTCAGTGGTAGGGAAACTACTGGAGAGAATTCTTCGAGACAGGATCTACTCCCATTTGGAAGCAAATGGACGTATTAGTGAGAGGCAGCACGGTTTTGTAAAGGGGAGGTTGTGTCTCACTAACTTGATAGAGTTTTTCGAGGAGGTCACTAAGATGATTGATGCAGGTAGGGCAGTGGATGTTGTCTATATGGACTTCAGTAAGGCCTTTGACAAGGTCCCTCATGGTAGACTAGTACAAAAGGTGAAGTCACACGGGATCAGGGGTGAGCTGGCAAGGAGGATACAGAACTGGCTAGGCCATAGAAGGCAGAGAGTAGCAATGGAAGGATGCTTTTCTCATTGGAGGGCTGTGACCAGTGGTGTTCCACACGGATCAGTGCTGGGACCTTTGCTCTTTGTAGTATATATAAATGATTTGGAGGAAAATGTAACTGGTCTGATTAGTAAGTTTGCAGACGACACAAAGGTTGGTGGAATTGCGGATAGCGATGAGGACTGTCGGAGGATACAGCAGGATTTACATTGTTTGGAGACTTGGGCGGAGAGATGGCAGATGGAGTTTAATCCGGACAAATGTGAGGTAATGCATTTTGGAAGGTCTAATGCAGGCAGGGAATATACAGTGAATGGTAGAACCCTCAAGAGTATTGAAAGTCAAAGAGATCTAGGAGTACAGGTACACAGGTCATTGAAAGGGGCAACACAGGTGGAGAAGGTAGTCAAGAAGGCATACGGCATGCTTGCCTTCATTGGCCGGGGCATTGAGTATAAGAATTGGCAAGTCATGTTGCAGCTGTATAGAACCTTAGTTAGGCCACACTTGGAGTATAGTGTTCAATTCTGGTCGCCACACTACCAGAAGGATGTGGAGGCTTTAGAGAGGGTGCAGAAGAGATTTACCAGAATGTTGCCTGGTATGGAGGGCATTAGCTGGGAGGAGCGGTTGAATAAACTCGGTTTGTTCTCACTGGAACAAAGGAGGTTGAGGGGAGACCTGATAGAGGTATACAAAATTATGAGGGGCATAGACAGAGTGGATAGTGAGAGGCTTTTCCCCAGGGTAGAGGGGTCAATTACTAGGGGGCATAGGTTTAAGATGAGAGGGGCAAGGTTTAGAGTAGATGTACGAGGCAAGTTTTTTACGCAGAGGGTAGTGGGTGCCTGGAACTCGCTACCGGAGGAGGTGGTGGAAGCAGGGACGATAGTGACATTTAAGGGGCATCTTGACAAATACATGAATAGGATGGGAATAGAGGGATACGGACCCAGGAAGTGTAGAAGATTGTAGTTTAGTCGGGCAGCATGGTCGGCACGGGCTTGGAGGGCCGAAGGGCCTGTTCCTGTGCTGTACATTTCTTTGTTCTTTGTTGTTCTTTGAGGGAACACTACCCCATACCCAAACGGGAAGAGATCACGAGCGAAATGGCCTGGGCTAAAATTTTTACAAAGCTTGATGCCTCAAAGGGTTTTTGGCAGATTCAACTGGAGCAGTCCAGCAGGAAGCTGTGCACCTTCAACACTCCCTTTGGCAGGTACTGCTACAATAGAATTCCGTTTGGCATCATCTCGGCATCCGAGGTGTTTCATAGAATCATGGAACAGATGATGGAGGGCATCGAAGGGGTGTGCATCTATGTTGACGACGTCATCATCTGGTCCACCACACCACAGGAGCACATCAATCATCTCCAGCGCGTCTTTGCTCGGATACGAGAACACGGCCTGCGCCTCAACCGAGCCAAGTGTTCTTTTGGCCAAACTGAGCTAAAGTTTCTGGGGGACCACATATCCCGGTCAGGAGTGCATCCGGATGCAGGCAAAGTGACAGCTATTGCAGCCATGCCGCAGCCGGCAGACAAGAAGGCAGTGCTACGCTTTCTCGGGATGGTCAACTTCCTGGGGAAGTTCATTCCCAACCTTGCCTCCCACACAACAGCTCTTCGCCACCTAGTGAAGAAGACTACGGAGTTCCAGTGGCAGCCCGCACACCAGAAGGAACGGGAGGAGCTCAAGATTAAGCTCACCACGGCCCCGGTATTGGCGTTCTTCGACACTTCTAGAGATACGAAGATCTCGACTGATGCCAGCCAGTCTGGCATTGGGGCGGTACTCCTGCAACGGGACAACACTGCATCATGGGCCCCGGTCGCCTATGTCTCGCGGGCCATGATCCCCACAGAACAGCGCTATGCACAGATTGAGAAGTCGTGCCTGGGTTTGTTAACAGGCATAGATAAGTTCCACGACTACGTGTATGGTCTCCCTCAGTTCACCGTGGAAACCAACCATCGCCCCCTGGTCGGCATCATACAGAAGGACCTGAATGAGATGACCCCCTCGGCTCCAGCGCATCCTGCTCAAGCTCCGGAGGTACGACTTCCAACTGGTCTACACCCCAAGAAAGGATCTCATCATTGCGGATGCCCTATCCAGAGCAGTGAGCACACTGCCCGAATCGGGGGGGTTCGTCTGTCAGGTCGAAGCGCATGTGGCCTTCACATTGGCCAATCTGCCAGCTAGTGATGCAAGTCTGGCCCGTATTCGCCGGGAGACTGCGGCTGACCCCCTTCTACAACGTGTGATGCGCCACATGACGGAAGGGTGGCTCAAAGGACAGTGCCCACAATTCTACAATGTCCGGGACGACTTGGCCGTCATTGACGGTGTCCTCCTAAAGTAGGAACGGATTGTGATTCCACACAGCATGCACAGGCTGGTCCTCGAACAACTGCACGAAGGCTATCTCGGGGTTGAGAAGTGCAGGCGGAGGGCCCGAGAAGCTGTATACTGGCCGGGCATCAGCGACAACATCGCCAACATGGTGCTCAACTGCTCCACCTGCCAACGGTTTCAGCCGGCGCAACCCCCTGAGACGCTTCATCCCCATGAGTTGGTAACGTCCCCCTGGGCGAAGGTGGGTGTGGACCTTTTTCATGCTCTCGGCAGGGACTACGTCATCAGAATTGATTATTTGTCTAATTATCCAGAGGTCATATGCCTGCACGATTTGACATCGTCAGCTGTCATCAGGGTATGCAAGGAAACCTTCGCTTGCCATGGCATTCCGCTTACCATCATGTCGGACAATGGCCCCTGTTTTGCGAGCCAAGAATGCTCTTCTTTTGCCGCTTCATATGGCTTCACACACATGACGTCCAGCCCTCTGCATCCCCAGTCAAATGGCAAGGCGGAAAAGGGCGTCCATATCGTGAAGCGGCTCCTCTGCAAGGCTGCGGATACCGGATCGGATTTCTGTTTAGCCCTGCTGGCCTATCGCTTGGCCCCACTGTCCACTGGCCTCTCACCAGCCCAGCTGTTGATGGGACGCGCGCTCAGGACCACTGTACCATCCATTCATGTTCCTAAACCCGGCCATGCTCCAGTACTGCAAAGGATGCGACAGCAGCGTGCTCAGCAGAAGGTGGCACATGACACTCGGGCAACTGATCTTCCTGCCTTGGCGCCTGGAGACATCATCCGCATCCACCTACCAGAGGGTGGCTGGTCAGCAACTGCCGAAGTTCTCCGTCGCGTGGCTCCCGCTCGTTCCTGGTTCGCATGCCTGATGGCTCCATTCGCCAGCGTAATCGCCGGGCTCTTCGGCTGCTTCCGCGCTCGCTACGTGTTCATGCACCGGTGCCACGCCCTCCTGGTGTCCCTGATGTCGACTTCATGGAGCTTCCTGCCACCATGCCCATTCCTCTGTCGCCTGTGGCCAGGCCCATTCCTCAGCCGGTGGATCCTGACCCACCCTTGAGGCAGTCAACCCAAATTCGTCGCCCACCTACTAGGCTGGACTTATGAGCCTGTTTGCACATTGGACTCACTAAAGTGTTATGTCACAATGTTAATGTGTTTCTCGTTTTGTCGTTACAGGAGTTCTCTTTCGATGTTTGATGATTGCACTTGTTTTGTTTATGGTACAACCTCGTTGCTATGTTGCACCTGACACCTTTCTATGTATATAGTTTAGCCTCATGTACATGTTGTAGATATTGCACACACACATTCAGCTGCACTCAGTACACACCAATATTAATTACCATATCGGCACATATTCTTGTAAAAACGGGGGATGTCATGATATTCAGATACACATATCATGGTGCAAACACACATACACACTGATGGACAGATCAACGGACCAATCAACACACACGCAACATCACAGCCAATCACCAGTGAGAGCACACACACTATAAAACGGGGAACACCACAGTTCCCGCTCATTCCAGAAGGAGACAGCACAGAGCTCACAGTGTGCCACTCAGACATACACCATGTGCTGAGTGCCTCTCTAAGATAGTGTTAGGGCTGGGTCCACAGGTTAACGGGTAAAGTACGAACCACAGCCATAAGTTTACAGATGTTTTTATCAAGAGTAATAAAACAGAGTTGTACCATCTACAACCGTGTTGGTTTGTTTGTATAGCGGAACACCCAACACGACAATCTGTATTGATTTTCCTCCAATAGAGGGGTGGTTCCCTGATCGCTGGGCGGGTCCTGGTGACTGTCAGTCTGCTTTGTCTTCGCTTCTCCTGGCGCCGGGGACTCTGTCCTAACATTGTGTATCTAAATGTTTCCCTTTTGTTCCCGGAGATGGCTCATTAGTATGTAGATCGTTTGGTAGTTTCTGTCCTGTCTGAGCGTTTAAGGTTCTAATCAACAGACAGAGCTTGCACCTGCTTGTTGCTTAACATTGTCCAATTTTCCCTGCATTCTTTGCGGGTGTCCATTTTGTAATCGGGACGTGGCCATCCCAGATGCCTACAAACCCTCCTTGTGATCCTCAACGCGAAGGATCACATTACCATGGCGTCTTCATCCTCTGATCTCCAGGGCACCCATGCTTAGGCTCTCCACTGTCCTATCCTATGCAAGACAATTTTACCTAAACCATTTTCAATACATTCATCATCATAAAACTCTATGGGACGCTATGACATTAATACATGCATTACAGAAAAATGAAAAACAGGAACCTCTAACTATTCTCAATAAGCTATCCTCATTCAAACAATCCAAAAATACAAACAATCCAAAAATAATCTATACATCTTAAACTGTACAAAATAGCAGCACACAAATTTCTCTGGCCTGGCAGTCAGACACAGAGGTTTACATCTCTTTATTCCACAGAATACATTAAACAAAATGGATTCTCTTTAATCCGTCCCAATGGGTTCGGGGGTCTGGTGAAATCCGAAAATGGGGGACCTCAATCTGTATACCGGGGTGCGAGAGCGATATGCTCTCCTTCGCCATTTCTTGACTCAAAACGTTTGCATGACAGTGCAAAGTATCGCCAGCACAAAGAGTGCTTCGACTACATATGAGAGTGAGTACCAGGTGATAAACTTATCACACCAGGTTGGGATATTGCTAGCTGTCGCTGGGCTAGTTATCTCGGGGTTCCGTGTATTATAGGGGTGAGAATCATTTACGGTTTGTGTGGTAGGGGTCAGGGGGGTAGCGTCCGCGTGCAACTGAAGGGATCCCGCTAAGATCCATGTGAACACGAAGGCTGTCTTCATCTTCGTCGGACTTCTTCTTTCTCTTCCTCTGGGATTCCTCGGTTTCCGGAGTTCTATGAACACAAGCAAAATTTCTGTTATTATCTTGCTTAAGATCTCGTATATCTGTCTGTCTGTCCTTTATTGCCAATTTCCCTTTATAATTGGTCACCATCTGTGACTCCCTCATTTTTTAAAATTTTAAACCGAATATTAGGACAAGACATCTAAGAAAAATGCCATACTGCGAGCCGTCTCGCAGCCTGTGTGATTTACCATTTCAGTGTTTGAGGATGTAAATAGCATAGGGAAGCAACCTAAGGGTTGCCAAATCCAAACAAAAGAATTTTGAACGTAATGAGCCAAAATGGGGTGCGTATGGGCTGCGGCGGGTAAGAAATGGGTGGAATCCCCAGGTAGGACGGTGATCAATGCCATATGTGCTCTACCCGAGCGTAGCTGACCAGAGGGGAGTCCTCACGCAGGGCGGGGACCAATGCCATTACTCCACTGCCTGAGCAACCGGCAAGAACGGGTAAGAATGTGGTTGTCGTGGGGGGCTGCCTCTCGAATTAAGAGAGCAACTCTGAGTCGGGTTCTGTCGACAGACTAGTTCCCCTGAACTATTGTCGGGGACAAACTTGTTCCTTTAACGAGGTTCTGGTGACAAACTAGTTCCTCTGAACTATTGTCTGGGACAAGCTTGTTCCATTAACAGCCGGGGGCCATTAAAGGAGTGGTGACGTGGGGCCGTGAAAAACTTTCCGAGTTTACACACAACACTTAATGATAACACTAACGAACAAACATTCAACAAACATGGTGCAGGTTCCATCAGAAAGGACACCGTATCTCTCCAGCGGTTCCTTTTTTCTCCATCATCTGGACACCTCACTGCTCAATAGCGAACAGGGTCGCAAAGGGATTTGTTTGGTGGGAGTCAGACTCTAAGTCATCATCTTCTCCCGGCTGCCAAACTCTTGTCTGTAGTAACCGTGGTAAAGCTGCTTGGGGCGAATTGGGGCCCATCTCATCATTCCGGATCAGCCTGAACGAATTGTCTCGGTGCTAGAATCGTGTATCGAGGTTGGAGCTACTATGCTTCAATCCGTAATCGTCGGGTGGTGGGTCTGGGTCATGGGCTTTGATATAAGTGATCTCAAATGTGTCGGTAGAATCATGCTCAGATTCGCTGGGAGTGGGGCCTGGTGCAGGGGTGGAGTCGTAACGTGGTGTGCTGAGGCTGTCGTCATCCTGATCGCTATCACTGTCCCTGTCGCTGCTGGTTGAGAGAAGGGAAAGGCGGAGTTGTGCCTCTGGGGACGGAGTTGAAATCGTGTCTCAGGACGGGCTGGAGTGGTTGGGGGAGGGTAGGAATACGTCATCTGTGGGCGGGGCGTGATCGTCTGCTGCTGCGAGCAGGATGTGGTGTGTGTGGTTATTCTGCGAGCCATAAGCCTTGAGCTGGTTAATTTGAAACCACGCAGACTTACCATTGGGATAGGTTATTTTGTATACTGAGGGGCTGGCTTTATCCGAAATGGAGTACAGTCTGGAAAATCTTGGGGGGAGCAATGAACTGGGGTTGTAAAGGGAAAGCATAACTTGTTGCCCTACTGTAAACTCAGTGGCGTGTACTGTTTTATCGAAACAAGCCTTGCTCTGTTTCTTCCTGGTACCAAGTCTCACTGCTGCGACGAGTTGGGCTGCCTTCATGTTCTGTATTATTTGTGTAACCGCATTTTCATGTGTGAGGGCTGTAACTGTGGGGCTGGCCAAATCCAGTCCTAGTAAATACTCAGTGCCTTTCATTGGGCGTCCGGTCTTGAGGGTGTGGGGGGTGTAACCTGTGGATGTAGATACCTTGTTTCTTAAAAACATCAAAGCAAATGGGAGTACTGAATCCCAGGTGCTGTTATTTTGTTGTACCGTTTTCCTGAGGGTGGCTTTCAATGTCCTATTCATTCGTTCTACAATACCACTTGACTGGGGGTGATATGCAATATGGAACTTTTGTCAAATGCCGAAGATCGTGAGGACGTTTTTCATTACATGTCCGGTGAAAAGGGAGTCTTGATCAGATTCTATACTGCGTGGGAGGCCCCATCATGTAAAGATGTGGCGTGATAATATTTTAGCCGTTGTCTTGGCCGTATTAGTTCGTAATGGAAATGCTTCCACCCATTTTGTGAAGGTGTCTATGACCAACAACACATACGTGTAACCATTTTTGCACGGGGGTAGGGGTCCTATATAATCTGTCTGGAGATTTGTCCAGGGTCCATTAACGGGCGGGTATGGATAAGTTGAGCATTTTTCGCATATCTGTCCGGATTGTTCTGGGCACAGATTAAGCAATTCTCTACGTAGTGTGTGACATCGGTTTTTAAATCAGGCCACCAGCAAAGCGGTCTGAGGTGGGCTAGGGTGAGTTCACTTCCTTGGTGTCCATGATTGTCATGGAACTGACAAATGATTTGGTTCCTGTCCTGGCTGGGAGCTATATAAATGCCATCCTTTAAAAATCACACCGTCGTGTGTGGTGATTGTGTTTTTACACTTGTCGTATGGGGCTGGGAAGGTTCCCTTTAAAACTTCCCTGAGTTTCTCGTCCTCTTTCTGGGCCTTCGCTAAATCCTGAATGTTGTTCTGTGAGACCTGAACTGCGTGTACTGGGGTGCTTTCGGAGGGGAGGGGGGTTCCAAAAATAACCATGCCTGGAGCCTGCCTTCACTAGGGCGTCTGCTTTAACGTTACCAGGGGGGAAGAACGGTGATGACTGCGAACCTTAATTATTCCGTATTTCCTACCTTTCGCTGTCTCTAAGATATGGCGGAGTAATGGGGCTGAGGGTAGGGGTTTACCGTCCGCGGAAACAAATTCTCTTGTTTCCCAGAGTGGTAGGAACTCTGTCAAACTATTAAAGACATACAAGCTGTCTGTGTAGATGTCTGCTGGGGTCAGGAACGAGTCTGGTTGGTCTACAATATATGCAATTGCTGCCAGCTCTGCTGCCTGCGAGCCTAAGTGTCCTGGCAACTTTAAGGAAATTTCATCGAGGGCGCATCCCTGCACGTCCTCTACATATATACCGCAACCGGTAATTCTCTCTCCATTTAACACTGTGGATGAGCCATCCACATATATCTTCAGGGGTGCGCACGTGTCTGTGGGCTGGGGTCTCTGGGGTGTACTACCTGTTTTCCTGGGGGGGTTTGGGAATAAATGGGCCTGTGTTCTGTTTCGTGGTGATGATCTCACATTCGTGAGGGGTGCCTGCATACTGCAAATTATTGGCAAGGAAGGTGTGGGTTTTGGTTCTCTTTACTGTGATGTCCCATCCCTGTAAAAGAAGGGTCCAACGGGCTGCGCCGATTTGGCTGATTGTGCCATCTTTAAGTCGGCAGTCTAACAATAGCTGTGCCGCTGTGTGTTCTGTGAGGATGGTGATGGAGTTGAGTCCTGTAATGTAGGCAAAGTATTGTACTGCCCAAAAAACTGCGAGCAGGTGCCTTTCACAGTCAGAAAATCCTTGCTCTACGGGGTCTAACATGCGCGAGGCGTCTGCTACTGGTCGTAGCATTCCTGGAGGAGCACGGCCGAAAGGGTTCGGTCAGTGCTTGCTACCTCGATAGCGTACGGGGAATGTGGATCTGGGACCTGTAGTGCGGAAGCTGTGCGGAGTCCTCTTTTTAAAGCGTCCACGGCATTTGTATGTTGTGGAAGCCATTCCCAAAGTGTCTGCTTCTTGAGAAGGTCGGAAAGGGGTGCTGCTTTAGTGGTGAAACCATCAATATTGTTTCGGCAGTAACCAAGTAGTCCTAAAAATGACCGGAGGGCTGAGATATTGTGGGGAACGGGCAATTTGACGATCGAGTCAATTCTCTTGTGCTCGATCTCGCGTTTACCATGAGTGATCACTGTTCCCAAGTAAATCACTCTTTCTTTCAGAATCTGGGCCTTCTTGGGGTTGACTTTACAACCAATTTCTTTTAGGAGTGCTAGGAGTTCGGCGAGAAGCAAAATGTTCTCTCCCTTTGTGTCTGTCTGTAGTAACAAGCTGTCTACATACTAGACCAGACAATTGGAGCGGGAACATTTTGCTAATCCATTTGCCAGCTGTCGGTGGAAAATGGAGGGGGAGTTGTGGAAGTCTTGTGGAAGGCACTTCCACGTGTATTGTTGCCCTTGGAATGTAAAGGCGAATTTGTACTGGCACGCTTTAGCCAATGGAATGGACCAGAAGCCATTACTAATGTCCAAAACCGAAAAAAATTTTGACTGGAGTCCCTGTTTGAGCATGGTCTCAGGACTCGTGGCTACGGTGGGGGCTACTGCTGGGGTTACTTTGTTCAGTTCCCAGTAATCAATGGTCAGTCGCCATGATCCATCCGGTTTCCTGACGGGCCAAATCGGTGCGTTGTTTGTGGAGGCTACTGATCTGAGTACGCCTTGATCCAACAAACTCTCTATTACTTTGGAGATTTCTCCCTGGGGAAATCCGTACTGCTTCTGTGATTTAGGGTCGGGACCCGTAACATTCACAAAGCCAGCCAAACTGCCACAGTCGTGCTTGTGCTGTGCAAATGCTGCTTTATGTTCCTGCAGGACTGCTCTAACCTGTTTGTCTGCACTAATGGCTCGTGGGTCGAACCAGAAGTCTCCTACCGAGCTAATCCTATTTACGTATTCTCCTACTTTGAGCGTGGCGGGGGCTCGTGCTGCCTTTGCCATTTCCCATACACACTTGTTCACTGGGTCGAAAGAAAGGTTATGGAAGCTCATGAAGTCGATCCCAAGGATATGTTCTGCTGTCTGGGGCAGATCAACTAAAACTACGGGGTGCTTGGTTGCGATGTTCCCTATCTGTATTGCTATAGGGGCTGTGATGTGTCCCTGTTGTAAATGGCCTGTAAAGCTGCTGAGTGTGATGGTGTCTGTTGTGGGCCACGTGTCTCTCTGAAACATTGTGGAGGAATTGAGTGTGGTGCGGGACCCTCCTGTGTCCCAAAGAAATTCCACGGGTTGTCCCCGAACTGTGCCTGCTACTACCGGTCTACCGGACTTGTCCCAAAGGGTGTCGCAGACCCAAGTTGGGGAGCCCGAACACCATCAGTCGGGGCCGTTCATGTCTGCGTTCTCTGAACGGGCGCTAACGCTATGGATCGGCTTTGCCCTATTCTTGTTTAGGGTGCCTGTTGGTTTCTCTGCTGCTTCTGGGGCGCGTTGCACTCTCGTTCAAAGTGTCCTAGCTGTCCACAATTATAACATTCCTGAGCTTTGGGCTGGGGTTGGCTGTTCCTGCCGTCATTTACCCATGCGAAGTTCTGGAGTTCCATAACTGGGTTCATTTCTATCTGCTCTTCATCGGGTGTTATAAATGCGGTTTTGCCTGCAATTGATTGCTCCCAGGTGTGGGACAATTTCTTCAAAACCCATTTTTCATTGTGGGCCTCATCTGAGGGGTCATAATTTGCGCAAGCTTTTCGTCCAGCTTCTTTGGTGTGGGAGACTAGAATTCGGGTCCATTTGGCCATATTATCTGGGGACAAATGGGCGCGGGCTAACTCTCCAAAAACTGCAGTGAAGTGAATCCACAAACGTCCAGCACTCGCTGTGGGGTGCTCTGTCTTCTTTTGCCTACACTTATTTAGGCCTTCTATGGGGTCTCCTCTGTTAAAACCGATTGCATCAAGGATCGCTGTGTGCATCTCTTGGAGTGTGCCTTCTCCTACATTCTGTGGGTTGGGAAGGGTTGCTACAACTGAAGGGTCGAGGCTTACAACTGTGAGCTTCACTTGCTCCTTTTCATCCAGGCCGTACATGGTAGCCTGTTGTTTGACTTTCGTGAAAAATTGGTGGGGGTCTGAAATGGGAAGGACGGTGTAATTTTTCCACATGTGTCCCGTAATTGGGTCGCGGTTAACGGGGTTGTGTAAAGGAAATCTGCTTCTCCTTCTCCTGCGGCCCTGCGATGTGTGGTCACAGGATTCATGGGGGTGTGCTCTGCCTGTTCGGTTGGGGGTTGGGGCGCTTTCCTTTTCTGGGGTTTTTCCTGCGTACATGTCCCATGTACGTATCTATGGGCAGTCTCGTTCAATTCATGCCAATCGGGGCCATTTTCTTGATCTAATTGGGGTCCGAATGTACTCTGAAATCCATTTTACACGGACAGCAGATATTGGAATTCTGCAATTTGCTTCCAGCATTTTGCGTGGTCTACTGAGCTCTGCCTTTGTTCCATTGTGGAAGTATGGAGTGCTCGTAGGGCTGCTTTTAAATCATTGCACTGTTTCTGCAATTTCTCAGCTTGCTGTTCTGTCTCTTGTCTTACCAAGACCGCACGTTGCGTTGTCTGGTGGGCCTTATCGTTTTGTGTCTGAAAACTGTTCAAATGCACGAGACAAGACTGATTTGCCCACTTGGCATCATCCACCTCGCTGTCCCTTGCTGCTAACTGCTCTTTCAGATCTCGATTTTCTTTCTCTACTTCACTCACATCTACCTCACTAGTTCTGTCTCTCTCCTCTATCTCTCTACGGAGCATCCTAACGACCTACTCTGTGCATCACAATTGTGCCAAACAGGACACGATTGCCATCGGCCTGCGAGCTTTTTCCAAGCTCTTCTTGTGGATCTCTGACAGGTTCTCCCACCAAGTATGTCCTATACTCCTGGGTCCTGTTTCCTCATTATCACAGAATTCACTCCAAAGGGGCCATCCTTTCCCTTTGAGATATTTCCTGATCTCTTCTTCCCAAACGGGACACTGTCCTACTCTACTGATCGCTGCGACCTCGAATTCCCGGGGGTTCATAAGATGTTCCATTGCCTTCATTGCCATTTTCTCTACTGGGATCTCCACTGAATTTGGAACAAGGGGTGATAAAGTGGTGATGTAAACACGGGTACGGCTTCCGCTAATTTCTGGCCTACAAAACCCCCGACGGTTTTTTGCAACAAAATATCTCAGGTTTACCTTATATCCCTGTTAGTACGCATGCATTAACACACTTCCAAATCTCAGAGGCTTGATCTGTACTGTTTTGACGCTTGTAATTTTTCTGTTCCCAATTGCATTCTCAATTCAAATTTTGGGTTCTCTTGGAGTGGTTAGCCAACTTCTAAGTCGAGTCCCAACAGATGTCGCCAGTAAATGTTGCTAACTTTTGGTTGGTTCTTAATTTGGCACTATTTAATCATGTTTGCTCAAGAGTCGCCAGGTATCTTTCGACACTGCCACAAGGTTACTGAATACTGATCAATGACTCGATACACCAGTTAATAAGTTCAAAAGCAATGCTCATTTATTTACACAGTCAAATCTACTCATGCATAAACTCTACAAACTAAACTACCACTATTACTAAAGCCTATACTTAGCTTCGGGCGCCCACTCAGTCAGAGGAACAATGGCCGTTGCTCGGTTCTGAGGCTGCTGGGTTGAGCTGTTTACAGGGTAGCAACTAAGAGCATCTATCTCGTAGCATGCGTTGACTTGGGACTTACTTGGTCTGATGTAGCTGCTAGGCAGGTCTCTCTCTTCGGTGAGAGCCAAAGCCAAAGGAGGAAGCTTCTCCCTTGGGTGATACCTCTTATATTGCAAAGGGCTTCGCGCTCTTTTGGGCGGGCCTTGAACTTGGCCTCAACTAATTGGGTCTTTTCCAATCATTTGTATCGATTTTCCTCCAATAGAGGGGTGGTTCCCTGATCGCTGGGCAGGTCCTGATGACTGTTAGTCTGCTTTGTCTTCGCTTCTTTTGGCGCTGGGGAGTCTGTCCTAACATTGTGTATCTAAATGTTTCCCTTTTGTCCCCGGAGATGGCTCATCAGTATGTAAATCGTTTGGTAGTTTCTGTCCTGTCTGAGCGTTTAAGGTTCTAATCAACAGACAGAGCTTGCACCTGCTTGTTTCTTAGCATTGTCCAATTTTCCCTGCATTCTTTGCGGGTGTCCATTTTGTAATCGGAATGTGGCCATCCCAGATGGCTACAAAAGCAAGTATATCTTTGAAAGTATTAGATTTATTGGTAAATAATCTACTTTAATTACAAGATTTTGAAACAATAGACCCACATTCAAGAGACAAGCGAAGATTAGAAGGCAAATTTGGTCATAGGAAGGTGCTTCCTCTCGGATTGAATCGAATTCTGCAATTAAATCCAGCAAGAAGACAATTGTGTGACATTCTAAAACCAGAATAATTAATCATAATGCTGGAGTACAAACCAACCTGTCCATAAAGTACAAAGACCATCTCCAATCTCGACCCTCTCAGACACCAAACGGAGAGAGACTGCAGAGTGCTACAGTTCAGAAGGATCTGGGTTTCCTTGTACATGGATCACAAAAGTTAGCATGGTGGTACAGCAAGTAATTAGGAAGGTGAATAGAATGTTGGCCTCTATTGCAAGGACAGTAGAGTATAAAGGTTGGGAAGTCTTGCTACACCTGTACAGAATATTGGTGGGAGCACAACCAGAGTATTGTGCAAATTTTTAGTCTCTTTATTTTAGGAGGGATGTACTTGCATTGGAAGCAGTTCAGAGAGAGTTCATTAGGCTGATTCCCGAGATGAAGCAGTTGCCTTATGAGGGAAGGTTGATCAGTTTCGGCCTTTCATTGGAGGTGATCTTAATGAAACATATATGGCTCTGAAGGCTCTTAACAGAGTCGATGCTGGGAGAATGTTTCCCCTCATGGGGAATTTGGAACAAGGAGTCTTCCATTTAAGACAGAGATATGGAGGAATGTTTTTCTCAGAGGGTCATTAGTCTTTGGAATTCTCTTCCTCAGAGATGGTGGAGGATGGATCTCTGAATATACTCTGGACTGAGCTGGACCGTTTTCTGATCTACAAGGAGGTCAATGGTTATGGTGCAGCCAGGAAAGTGGAGTTAAGGCCACAATTAGATCAGTCAAAATCTTATTGAATGGTGGAGAATGCTCAATAGGCCCAAATGGTTTTCCCTTGTGCTATTTCTTCTGATCTTATGGGCAGTGTCTTGAATACAGAAAATAATTCATTAGCAGCCTGTGGTCATCACTGTGGTTGCAGCAATATTGCCTTGAATCTACTGTTGGACAGATAAAACATTCCACCATATTGAGGAATTGGATTCAGTTAAAATAATAATTGAGGTCCCATGATACGCATTGGACACCATTTTAAGAGTGAGCAACTTGATGCTTTACATTGGTTGACTAGTTGCGTTGACCATAAAGTCAAAAAGACGTTAGAAGAGTAAAGTTCCATTTTTTCTATGGGATTACGAGAAGCAGCAGAATGCTAATACTACAGGGCTGCTATCAGACCAGGATTGCCCCCTCTCAACCTCATCTCTTCTTCCTGCCTTCAGAGTTGCAGCTGACTGCCATCCCTATGCTTTTAAGCCAGTTAGTGGTCTTTGGACCCCCATTTGCATTCAATGTCTGGACAGAACTAATTAAAATAACTACTCCTTTCCTGTGCCAGGTTCCTCTCTCAGCTAATAAGTCAATGTGTTCATGCATTTTGGGTAATAACAGACCAATAGTGATTTCTACCCTTATACTTCTTAGCCTTACCAAAGAAACAATTCTCTTACCGCTGAATTGGGGGGTTGAAGTACCACCCTAGGGGTCTGACATAATCAAGGCTGTTACTTCAGTGCCGTACTGAGGGAGTGCCACATTGTTCAAGGTGCCGTCTTTTGGCTGAGGCTTTAACTGAGACCCTGTCCATCCTCTCAGGTAGTCATAAGAAGCACTGTTCAAAGATTTGCAGGGAACTTTCCTTGTGTCCAAACCAAAGTTTGTTCCTCAACCAAAATCACTAGAACAGATTATTAATTCTTTGCTGTTTTGCGGGGCTTTCTGTGAAAATTGGTTGCCCTAATTCCCTACATTAAAACAGTGGAAACACTGCAAAACCATATTCAATGGATGTAAAGGGGTTAGGCATGTCTTGAGGCTTGAAAGGTGCAATAGAAAGGGAACCCCATTTCCCTCATTACTCAATATTGACTGGCTGCCATTTGTAGTTGACACCCTTTTCTACAAAAGGAGAGGATAAACAAGGCTCATGGAATATGTATTTATTTAAGTCTGAAGGGAACACTTTAAATCGTATTTACTACCCTGGCACATGAAAGGGGAAGTGCACCTGAAGGGCAATTTTCCCAAGCAGACCCGGAATCTTTGGGATTTCGTATCCCAGCTTATATAAAGGGTGAAGGAACAGCTCTGACCTAGGCCACCCCCATCATTTGAAGAAATGTTTATGAAGTCTTACTTTAAATCGACCATTTTGCCAATGCCAATCAATTGCTAGTCAATTACTATGGGGAAACTGGCTTTAAAAAAAGATTTTAAAACCCCCACCATTGTAAGACTGAGTCTTGATATGCTCCTACAGGCATGTGTAGACAAATGTTATTATGGGATACAGAATGTGGAACTGGCAAGACTTCCTTTGGATCTTAGCAATCACACCACTCGCCCAATATTGTGTGAAAAAATGCCATTAATTGTGAAGGGAGAGATAAATCAGAATAATATTCATGTCAACAGCAAGTCAGCAGGAGTGACTTGGTCACGGGAAAAGGCTTTAGTGCTGGAAAAAAACAACAAAAATGCTTCAAGCGTATGTACTCTGCATTGCAATGCACACAGTGCGAGAAATAACTGGAGGTACTGGAGCAACGATTATACAGAAACATTTACCACAATAGAGAAGGTTCTCTGATGTAGTGAAAATTCCAAGAATGGCTGACAATCTTAAGTCTTGCCACAGAACACAACATTTCCCACCTTTGCGGGACTGGAGTCAGAATGGAGTTCATGAATTTAAATGAGTAGCTACCTCCACTGAAGTGGGATTTTGGAAGAGTAAGAGCATGGAATCCAGATGTGTGCAGATTAGAATAGGGTAGAGGAGGTCTGAACTTGGAAGATGTGTTTGGATGACCAGATTACCTCTTTGGAGAGATAGGGTAAACCTTTGGATTGGGGCAGGGGACACTTTTGAGGCACCCTTTAGAAGAGGTAAAGAACCTTTGGGATTGTTAAAAGTGAACATAATTATGCACATTTTACACACAAAATCATTACAACTGTCAAGCTGTCAAAGAGTTGTCTCATTTTCAAGGAACTTTCCAGCAGTCAAGGAACTGTCTGACTGCCATGAAACTGTCCAGCTCTCAAGGAATTGTTGAAGAACAGTCTAACTGTCAAGAAACTATTAAAGATCTGTCAGGAAACTGCCAATGATCTGTCCAGCGGTCAAGGAGCTCTGCTGCTGTCAAGGAGCTGTCCATCTGTCAAATCTGTCAAAGTTACCGCAGAAGTATCAAAATTGTCAAAGCTTTCCAGGAAGTGTTAAAACAGTCCAGGATGTGTCAAATCTGTCAAAGCGCTGTCCAAGGATACTAGGTGAGTTGACATAGACAGGATAAGGGAGAAGAGTGGTGAGTGGTGTCAAATGTTGGTATGACCAGGCACTAAGTTTCCTTAGGGATAATGGGGGAAATGGGAGTGGGTAGAGGGGCACTATGTTGGCGCACTTGGTATAGGGGAAATGAGGGTGAGTGGAGGGACATGGATTGGCATTGGATTATGGGATATAATGGGGAATTGGGTGGGGGTCATGGGTTTGCATGGTTTGCATAGATTGGCATGGATGGGCATAGGGAGAGTGTGGGGGGTGAGAACTGGAGGAATATTTTTTGTTTTATTATTATTGATTTATTTAAACACTGCTGGGAAAAAGTGCAATCCTTGTGCCCAGCCTGCCTCCACACCCAGCAGCCTGCGTATTGGTTCAAGGGTCACCCGCCCTGGCACCTGTTTCATTCCCCGCCACCCCCCCACTCACAACCCACAAATGAAAATCTGCCCTGTGAGCGGATATTTTTAAAGGGTAGGTTTTCCTGGTTGGGAAGTCTCCAGACTCGGCAAACTGGGGATGAAAATCTGAGCATAAGACCTCATAGCAGGTAGTAACTTGGCTGGAAACTGAACAAGGTTGAAAAATAAATATATCGAGGCGGTGAGGAGGATGTAATTATTACCTGCCAGAGTGGGCTATTATCTTTTTTAAAATAAATTTAGAGTACCCAATTCATTTTTTCCAATTAAGGGGCAATTTAGTGTGGCCAATCCACCTACTCTGCACATCTTTGGGTTGTGGGAGTGAAACCCACGCAAACATGGGGAGAATGTGCAAACTCCACACGGACAGTGACCCAGCGCCCGGATCGAACCTGAGACCTCGGCGCAGTGAGGCAGCAGGGCTAACCCACTGCGCCACCGTGCTGCCTGGGTGGGCTATTTTCAATGCGCGCAGATAAATTGCCAGCTTGCTTGGGATCTGATGGGAAATCGCAAGCTTCCCTATTCAACAGGAACGTGTTGGTTAGGGCACGGGAATCCTCTATGTGACAGGCGGGGCTGCCATTTGAATATGCTAAAAAGCATCTTTATTTGTCTTTATCTGCCAGCAAATGGGTTTCCTGGACATCCAAGTTGAACAAGATGAGAGGACAGTGAGGATTGAGTTGGCTGACCTAATGACAGGCTGGATAATATTTCATGCCAGAAGTTTATTTGCCATGTGAAACACTTATGCTCTCAGGACCTGTTTGGGGAATGAGCTTTCATTGAAATGGGGGTGATCTCTCAGACTTTGGTGGTTATTTCTGCTACCTTTGATTTATTTTTAAACTTTCATTAGCATTTTACGACTGCCAGCTCTGATGAGAGCAGCTTATGCTGATTTAACTTGGACCTTTAGTGAGAAACAAAAAGTGCAGCGACAGCAACTCCACCGGCAGGAACAGAACTGCCTTCTCCTCAAACACAGGACAGAGGGGATAGGCACTCAGTTCCTGTTGGCAAGAGGCATGACTGGCTATTCAGAGAGGGGACATGGCTGAGCAGATGGCATAGTCTTTCACTTCAGGTTGTTGCTGACATTTGCAACCTTCTGGAATGAGGCCATTGAGTAATGTAGGTGGGCAGTCATTGCCAGGGGCTGTCAAGATCACCGCAGCCTGGATTTCTTCACCTCCAGCTCCTTTGAGGAATCCACACAATCTGAGACATCGGAACATAGGACCTAGGAGAAGGGGTGGGCCATTGAGCCCTCCGAGCATGCTTCTCAATTCAATAAGATCATGGATGATCTGGGTATGGTCTCAATTCAACAATCCTGTCCCACCCCCATAACCCTTGACTCCCTTGAAGACCAAAAGGCTGCCTTATTCAGCCTCGAATAAGTTCAATGACCCAGCCTCCACTGCTCATTGGGGAAGAGAGTTCCACCGACTAATGAACCTTTGAGAGAAAAAAAAAATCCTCATCTCCATCTTAAAGGTAGACCTCTTTATTCTTAATATTGATAGTCGTTCAATAGTACAGAACTAGAGTTTTGTAAGGGCAACAAAGAGTCCACATCGAGTAGCTCAAAACAAAAACGTAATTTATTTATCAATAGCTATTATGTACAGGTCCAATAGTTTCCTGCTGGACCTTCTCTAGTCAGTGACTTACTGGCCGACTCTATTTATACATAACCAGAGATTATTAACGGTCCCCCGTCCCCTTATCAGGGGAGCTGGCATTCCGCAAAATCCATGGGGCAATTAATCACCCCTACCCTGTAAGATCTGTGTGGGTTATTGCATTGAGTATTGCTGAAAAAAGAGACAAGGGCCGGGATTCTCCGAGCCCACGCACCGCAATCGTGCCTGGCGCGGGGGCGGAGAATGGGGCGTCGGAAACCATGACGCCTTCACGCGATTCAATCGCCACCAGATACGTGCCCGCGGTTGAGGCGGCGCCGGTCAGGGGTCGTTGAAAGAGGCCTCCGCGGCGCTTCTCCATGGTCGATCAGTCGAGTTCCTGCCGGCGTGGTTCTAACATAGTTCCACCCGGTGGGAGCTCGGTATCGTGGCTGCGGTCGCCGTCCTGGTGGGGGGCGGGGGGATCAGTCTCCGGGGAGGGTCCTCCATGTGGGCCAGGCCCGCGATCTGGGGCCACCGATTGGTGGGCGCGCAGGTTCTGGGGGACGTCTACCTTCTTCCGCGCCGGCCTGCTGTGTGGGTCCGCCATATCGCGTGGGGCCGGCGGCCGCCGCGATCGTGCGCGGACCCGCGGTCGGAAGTGCAGGGCACCGTATCGGCAGCAGGAGCTGCGCGGCGCACAGACCCTTTCCGAAAAAAGTCCGGAGTTATTCGCACCCGTTTTATGGAGGGCGTGAGGACATAGCCCCATTTTTGGAAAATCCCGGCCATGATATCCAAACTTTCTGTTTTACACACATCGGGATAACTCACATGGAATTACCTACAGTTATGGGGGCATAACAATTTTTACTGCAGGAGAAGAGAGTGCTGACTGGTTAGCAAATAAACTCTGATTGGTGGAGGCATTGCCATGGAGAATGCAGCTTGAAGCAGTGAGCTGACCAGTTTTGTTCAAATTCAGACTGGGCAGGTCGACTCTGATTGATCAAGGCATTGCCCTGTGGAATGCATGAGGGAATGACCATTCACAAGCTTTTGTTTGGATGAAAAAGGTGCAAAGTATACACATGTTCCTTCTGTCAGCAAAGGACATGGTCCTGTGTATTAATACAGTGACTTCTAGCATGTGTAAGTGAACCACACTGCGAGTCTGACTGACAATCTTAAGTTGGTTTTCAGTGCAATACTTAGCACAATCAGGATTCTTTAGCAGGTGTTGTCCAATCGTGGAATCACATCTAATGTTAGACACTGTTTTGAGTTTTGCAAGCATGGGCTGGTTGAGTACAGTCAGTACTTTGCCTGTTACAAACAGCTGAAGGGACATGCTGTTTGAGGCGATCCGCCAGTCATTGGGCCATATAGCCTCCATGCATAGCATCACACCAGCATTGCTCCAGACTGTTCTGGCTGCATCGGCACAGCAGCAGACTCAGCTATCAGACAGGAGTGTGTCGGATTCTGATTGAGTGGGTGGCAGGCAAAGGGGAAAGGCTGACACCACTCTGACAAGGGTCTCCACTTCCATGTACCCGTTCAACTTTCTTTTCATTGTCCAACTGCACTTCTCTTCTGGCCAAGAGCTGAAGAACATTTTGCTGCATTTCAGTGAGGTGCTGGCTGGCCAAGGTGAGGCTTTCTCTCATCTTATTTAAGTTGGCAGACCTAATGTACAAGGCATTGGTCAGAGCTGGCATATACTAGTTTGCCTGCCATGTCTGAATCTCGCTACTGGTGGCCACTTCTGCCATGTAGGTGGCCAAGGCCTGAAATGTATCTATATAAGAAACAAACTCTTCTAATCTCTTTGCAATTGGCTGTGGTGCCACTGGAACACAATCGATTCCAATGTGAAACTATGCCAGATTCGCCACTTTCACGATTGACACTCAGGAGGCTGACAAGCTGCAGTTGCAGAAACACACTTCACTCCCCACATGCACCATCCCAGTCAACAAGATGGCAACAAGTAGCGCGGTCCCACGATTGATGAATGCCGAACTGGAGACCTTGCTGGATGCGGTGGAGGAGAGGTGGGCCATCCTGCACCCTGGCCGTCGCCATTCGCTGCGCCTGAACCCAGGTGACAGAGGCGGTCAGCACCACCAGCAACACCATCCGGACCGTAGGAAACTGCACAACCTCTTCAGTGCAGCCAGGGTGAGTAAGCAGCACTGTGTCCCTGGCACCAACCCCGTCCCACACACCATAAACAACCCCCCTCCCCCACACCAGGATGCCAGGCATGCTGGCACCCATACCGGGTGCCATGTCCGGATGCCTGGGACACAAAGGTCACCAGCTACCCACCCACTGGGCTGCATGCTTCAAACTGTCTAACACTGTTATTTTCGGTGTCCCCCCCCACACCCTGCCCCGCCCCCTTAGAAGGCCACCCATAAACGCTGGGAGCCGGAGAAAACTGGAGGCGGACCGCCGGACCTACAGTCCCTCACTGTGGCAGAGCAGAGGGCCCGACATGTGGTCGTCGGCCAGAGGAAAGGGAGGTCGCCGGGGTGGAGATCGGCTGAGGGCAAGGAAATGAGATCCCGCTGAGTTGCAGTTCCCCATGAAATGTATGCCAACCCCCAACATCAACCCACACCACCCTCACCCTCACCCATACCCCCACGCTCAGCCCCACCCTCGCCTTTAACCTCACCCTCACCCCACACCACCTTCACCCCGAACACCATAACACACCACCCACACCCCCAACACCACCCCCACACCACCCTCACCCCCAACATCACCCCACACCACCCTCACCCCCAACACCACCCCCACACCACCCTCACCCACAACACCACCCCCACACTATCCTCACCCCCCACACCACCCCCACACTATCCTCACCCCCCACACCACCCACACCCCCAACACCACCCCCACACCACCCACACCCCCAACACCAACCCCACACCACCCTCACCCCCAACATCACCCCACCCCACCCTCACCCTTACCCCCACCCTCAGCCCCACCCTCACCTTTAACCTCACCCTCACCCCACACCACCCTCGCCCCGAACACCACAATACACCACCCTCACCGCCCACACCACCCTCACCCCCAACACCACCCACACACCAGCCACACCCCCAACACCACCCCCACACCACCCTCACCCCCAACATCACCCCCACACAACCCTCACCCCCAACACCACCCCCACACCACATTCACCCCCAAACCACCCTCACACCACCCTCACCCACAACACCATCCCCACACCACCCTCACCCCAACACCACACCCACACCACCCTCACCCCCAAAACCACCCCCACACCACCCTAAACCCCAACACCACCCACACGCCACCCACACCCCCAACACCACCCCCACACCACCCTCATCCCCAACACCACCCCCACACCACCCTCACCCCCAACACCACCCTCACACCACCCTCACACCCAACACCACCCCCACACCACCCTCACCCCCAACACCACCCTCACACCACCCTCACCCCCACCACCACCCCCACACCACCCATACCCCCAACATCACCCCCACACCACCCTCACCCCCAACACCACCCCCCACACCACCCTCACACCCAACACCACCCCCACACCACACACACCCCCAACACCATTCCCACAGCACCCTCACCCCCAACACCACCCCCACACCACCCTCACCACCAACACCTGCCCCACACCACCCACACCCCCAACACCACCCCCACACCACCCTCACCCCCAACACCACACACACACCACCCTCACCCCCAACACCACTCCCACACGACCCTCACTCCCAACACCACCCCCACACCACCCTCATCCCCAACACCACTCCCACACCACCCACACCCCAACACCACCCCCCACCACCCTCACCCCCAGCACCATCCGCAAACCACCCTCACCCCCAACACCACTCTCACACAACCCTCACCCCCAACACCACCCCACACCACCCTCACCCCCAACACCATCCCCGCCAGTGGATGGTAGCCGTCTGGGCGGTACGTGGTATGACGGAGGATGGAGTGAGGGTGTGGAGGGGAGTGGTGGCACCCATACGGCCGGTGTTACTCTGCAGAATCAGGGCCAGGGTGGGTGGTCAGTGTGGTGCGCAGCAAGGTGGCTGCCTTGCAGGCCGCAGAAATGATGGTCCATGTTTGGGCACCACACCAGACTCTTCGGGACGCAACCCAGCCAACGGCCCTTCCCCCCATTCATCCACCCTTTCCCCCCCACCCCCACCCCCAGTCCTGGCAGGGCCTCACCCCACTCCCCCACCCAGCCAGCACGGCTAATGTCAGGACCGGCAGCCCACAGTCGCGCCACTCTGTGTCCTACTTCTTCTCTCTCCCTCAGTAGCCGCGACGCCGTTTTCATGACTTTTCAAAACACAAGTGAACCGTGCCGTCGAGAATTCGGCCAATCGGAGGCAAAGAATCGCGGAGGCCCCGGAGAATACCGGGTCAGGCCTGCTAACGATATGCAAACAGCGTTTACTGTACGTGCATTCCGGAATGCATTGACGCCGCTGTCGAGGTGATGTAGAATTGCGATTTGACGTCAAATCTGTTCCTGCCACGATTTTGGCGTCAGATCTGATTCTCCGCCCAATCGCCTTTCCTGATTTTGGCGTCACCGACGGAGGATTCCCGCCCTGAGTCTCTCACCTTTATACTGTTCAGTTAGTTCTTTAAAATACTGCTGATGCTTGTCTGGCATCTTCCTGATGTTGAGCTCATCCGTCCGAGGGTTCCGAAAACAAGGCGTTCCATTGTTGTCTATCAGTAGTAACCTTTTAGACTACAATGGTCAAATGACCCTCATTGTAAGACACAGTCAACAGTCCCATTCCTTTCCTGTTTTTTCTAACTGTTGTCTGTTATGTGAGAGTACCTTTAAGAAATGGGTGTTTATCAAATAGCTGTAGTGGATGTATCTTTAAGAAATGGGTGTTTATCAAATAGCTGTAGTGGGTGTACCTTTAAAAAAATTGGTGTTTTATCAAATAGCTGCAGTGATGTCAGAGTGTGGGTGGCGCTGGGCTGTCTGTCTGTTTTACTTTTGCTTTGAGCTAGCAGCTACAGGGTGTGTTTAGGTTCGTTTTGCAGATTGGGAGCTGCATCCGGCAAAACCAGGTGTAATTCTGATTTCTTTCTGCATGAAAAGAATGTCTTCAAATCACTTGCTAATTTAAAAGTGATAACTGCTCTCAGTAGAGAATTTAAATCTGATCTCTGTGTTAAAGAGAGTATTTGTCTTATGGATCTTGCAAGGAACGATTAAGGGTTACTTCTAGAATACTGTATTCTTTGGGGGGAGTAGTTGAGTTGATAGTTGCTAAGATATTTACTGTGTGTTTATAAAAATGTTAAATGGATTTCATAGAATAAGCATTGTTTTTGTTTAAAAATACTCTTAATTCTCTGTTACATCACACCTGTAAAGTGGGCCCTTGTGCTCCCCATAACCAAAATCTATTTAAAGGTGTGGGTCAGCTGAACTCCATGATACACTTAGGGGTTCTCTATACCCTGGCTCATAACCGAGGTCCCAGGTTCGATCCCGGCTCTGGGTCACTGTCCGTGTGGAGTTTGCACATTCTCCCCGTGTTTGGGTGGGTTTCACCCCCACAACCCAAAGATGTGCAGGTTAGGTGGATTGGCCACACTAAATTGCCCCTTAATTGGAAAAGATGAATTGGGTATTCTAAATTTTAAAAAAAGACAAGTTGGTGGACTGGGCAGATGAAGTTCAATGTGGAGAAGTGTGAGGTGTTGCATTTTGGTAGGAAGAACATGGATAGACAATATAAAATAAGGGATAAAATTGTGAAAGGGGTGCATGAGCAGAGTGACCTTGGTGTATATGTGCATAGATCAACAAAGGTGGCAGGGAGGAGAAGTGAACAGGAAATAAAGCATATAGTATTCTGGGTTTTATTAATAGGGGCATAGAGTGGAAGAGCAAGGAGGTTATGCTGAACTTATACAAGATACCAGTTGGACCTCATCTGGAATATTGTGCACCGTTCTGGGTGCCACACTGCACAAAAGAAGTAAACTCAGGGGAGAGAGCACAGAAGAGGTTTACAAGAATGGTTCCAGGGATGAGAAACTTCAGTTATGAGGATCGATTGGAGAGGTTGGGTTGTTCCCCTTGGTTTTCCTCCTCGTGTTGCTTCTTAGCTCCACCCAGACTGATTCTATATCTTGATTTTCTAAGCCAATATCCTGGGGCTGGATTCTCCAAACATGGGACTATGTCCCCACGGCGGCGTAAAAACGCTTGCGTTTCACGCCAGACTTTTCTGAAAAAGATTAAGACCTATTCACCTACCTGCAGGGGGCTGGCAGGGCCCCGAAGTGCTTCTCGCAGCTTTAGCTGCGGATATGGGCCCCCGGACTTCCGGTTCCGAGTCCGCGCATGCGAACAGCGGCGGCCCCGCCGAACACGTTGATGGACTCAGCCGGCGGACCTGAACCAACAAAGAAGGTCCCAACAAGCTGCCCCATGGCACTCCATCTAACCCGCCCGATCGCCACCCCGGTCGCCCATAAGGCCCCCGCCGGTACTTGATTCCCCCCGTCCCCCACCAGGGCGCCCGCGGACTGAGTCCGCAGCAACCGCGTTCGAATCCTGACTGGTCAGACGTGGTTAAAACCACGCCGTCGGGAAATTGGCGGTCGGGTTCAGAGTATCACTGGGAGAGCCTCTGGCAATGGTCCCCCAGCCGCGCCGCATAAATCGCGCATGAGCGATTCTCCGGGGTCTGGAGAATCATGGGAGCGGCGCCAGGCCCGACTCGGGCGTAAAAGTGGATTCTCTGCCCCCGCGGCGAAACGCGATTTCGGCGCAGGGCTGCGGAGAATCCAGCCCCTGGCCTGCCCAATTGCGAGCCAGATCAAACATTAAAATTCACCACAGGATACATTTGCGGGGCACTCAATGGCAGTGGCTTTTCCTCGATTCCAAGAATGATGTCAACTCAGGAGCACGGGTTTCTACCATAGGTCTTCATGTGACTGAACAGGTCAATTCTAGACCCACAAATCTTTGGACACGTTAGGCAGCACATCCCATGAGGTATTGGGATCCGGATTGCAGCATTTTCTTTCTTTCCTTCCTTCTCTACCAAAGCTCTGTTTCATCATTATGACATCAGGGGCGAAATTCTCCGGAAACGGCGCGATGTCCGCCGACTGGCGCCCAAAACGGCACAAATCAGACGGGCATCGCGCCGCCCCAAAGGTGCGGAATGCTCCGCATCTTTGGGGGCCGAGCCCCAACCTTGAGGGGCTAGGTCGGCGGCGGACGAATTTCCGCCCCGCCAGCTGGCGGAAAAGGCCTTTGGCGCCCCGCCAGCTGGCGCGGAAATGACATCTCCGGGCGGCACATGCGCGGGAGCGTCAGCGGCCGCTGACGGCATTCCCGCGCATGCGCATTGGAGGGAGTCTCTTCTGCCTCCGCCATGGTGGAGACCGTGGCGGAGGCAGAAGGGAAAGAGTGCCCCAACGGCACAGGCCCGCCCGCGGATCGGTGGGCCCCGATCGCGGGCCAGGCCACCGTGGGGGCACCCCCCGGGGCCAGATCGCCCCGCACCCCCCCAGGACCCCGGAGCCCGCCCGCGCCACCTTGTCCCGCCGGTAAGGTAGGTGGTTTAACTTACGCCGGCGGGACAGGCATTTTAACGGCGGGACTTCGGCCCATCCGGGCTGGAGAATCGAGCGGGGGGGCCCGCCAACCGGCGCGGCGCGATTCCCGCCCCCGGCGAATATACGGTGCCGGAGACTTCGGCAACCGGCGGGGTCGGGATTCACGCCAGCCCCCGGCGATTCTCCGACCCGGCGGGGGGTCAGAGAATCTCACCCCTGGACTCAAAGCATAATCCAGCTTGATGCATAGAAGATATCAGGCATGAATCTACCACTGGGTCATGCCTGGGACAAGCGAATCAGAGGAGAAGCCCAAATCAGGCCCTGCGGCAGGTGTGAAACCTCACGTAGGTCATCCAACCTGGCGCCCGGCACGATCTGGCTCACGCCCTCGCTGGGCATGATCCTGATAGTGATATTTAAATGATCTATTAGGCTCACTTAAATATGCACAGCCATCTTGATGCCATATTTGCCCAACGCAGGCTTGAGAGACTGGAATGCACTTACCTTTCTTTGATGTGATAAATGTTTGTAAACACTGTGCTTTCACCACTTAGGCCATTGAACCATGAAGGGAGATGAATAAATCAAAGCTGCAGATGGTTTGTAGAAGCTGTCAATCACAGACAACTACTAGAAAGCAATGAATGGCTTCCTGGTAATAGAGCTGTGGGAACCAAATACAGGTCACAGCTGTTCTCCATCGAGGAATAGACACATGGAGCTTCAAGGTAAATGTTAAAGCTCTAATTCTTCTCACTTCCCCTGTCTGGATTGCTTTCTAACTTTTAGACAGGGGTCTCTTTTCTAGGAGAGTCTGTGTGCGGGGTCCCTTTAAACAGGCGGTCGCTGTGGAGGATCCCCTATTACAGGGGTCCATGTCGGGGGTCTCCCTATTGCAAGGGTCCCTGGGGGGTCTGGTGGAGGTTGGTGGGTAAGTCGGGGGGGGGGGGGGGGGGGCGGGGGCGGGGGGGCGGGGGGGAGTGGCCCTCGGTTGGGCTCGGATGCTCTCTACAGCATGGTCCGAGCGTGATGGACCTCTCAGTGGACCAAGGGGGTGGGGGAGTTACGTTGAGGTCCACCATGCCAAGACCATGCTGGTAGAGACCACAAGTGATCCACGTCCATGTGTTTCCCGGCCACGGAGACTGGAGAATCATGGAGGGTCGGAGCATATGGCGCCAGGCCCGCTAAATGTAAGCAATGGGGTAATTAAGACCCATTGGATTCATTTAAGTGCTCCCACCAGTGTGCGACATGGACCTTGGTTCCAATGGTCTAAGTATCGCATTCATGTCGATCCCGATTTTGCTTTGCCGGCCGATTTTCGATCCGATCGGAGAATGCGATCGGGGAATCCCTGGACGGAGAATCCAGCCCATTGTCTCCTAAATGGAGAGTCTCGGCCTAAGTGTAGGGAATACCAGTATGGATCTCACCCAAAAAGCCGGCAGGAGACACCCTGCAAAATGTTTTGGTTGAATCGCGTATCTCGCCATTGTGAATGTTAGGTAGCTAACTCTCCCCAGTTATGAATGTCAATGCTGCCACATTTCACGGAGAGGTGCAGAGTGTCTTTGAAGCATTTTCTTTGTCCTCCCCTGGAACGCTAGCCATTTGAGAGTTGAGAAAACAGGACCTGCAGGATAGAAAAAGTAGAAAAGGAGATGAAGTGGTAGTATTGGTGATCGAAGGTTTACATAATGTCGACAGAGTCAATATGGTTGAGGCACAAGTCAAAAATTAGACCATTAAACTGTAGGGAAGAATCAGAAGATGAAATGTGCAGCCAATTGAGAGAGCTGAGTAGGAATTACAAGATTACTGTTCTGGGAGATGTTAACTAATCATTTCCTGATTGGGGCAAAGGGAGTAAAGGGTGAACTAGAAATGGAATTTCAGAAATGTGCATAAACTAACATCACAAGAGCAGAGGCATTCTTTGTTCCAGTTGAGTTATGAAATAGATCAGGCAGATGACCTAGATGTGAGTGCAGAGTAAGGAGTAATGACTGCGATATGGTAAGGTCTAAGAACTGACAAGAAAGATTGCAAAGGTCAAGTTTTAGTATTAAAAAAAGAGAAGTACGAATAGATTTATGCCATGCATAAAAAAAATTATAAAAGCGCTTGAAATTGGTGAGGACCGTGTTTGAGGATTATCATTGTAATAACAAGAAGAATAAAGGGAAAATATGAGAAACTGTCAGATTAAACATGGGAGAAGGAAAGCTAAGAGGAAGAATGGAGGAAAATGTTCGGAAAAATCACAAAGAACAGTGAAGTATTTTGCGGGTGTGACATTTAAAAGATAATTCTAAAAAAGAGAGATAATACATCTGTGAAGAGATAATTGTCAATTTGTAGATGATGATCCAAAAAATGATGCAGGCATTTAAAAAATAATTCACACTGATTTTTGTTGAAGAGATGACTGTCAAAGAGGAGCTGAATCCTGAAGTGGTTAAGAATGAAATGAATAATATTATGATGGATGAAAGGAAATGTTTAAGTTAGTTAGAATAAAGGAAGACAAAGTGCTAGTGCTCAAGGAATACATCATAGGCTCCTGAGGGAGATAAGGAAGGAAATTGCTGAGGTACTGGATATACATTCCAGCATTTTATTAAGAGTAAATATGTCTTTGAGGATTGGAAAGTGCCTAAGGTATCAAAAAACTGACAGTGCTAATCCGGGTAATTACAGCCCAGTTAGCTTAACATAAGTGGCAGGGAAAAATTGGATTACATTAACTATGTATTTAGATAAAAGAAAATAGTGAGAAATAGCAAGTATGAATTTCATAAGAATTGTGCTTGGCAAACATTTTAAAATTCTTTGAGCAGTTAGTAGATATGGTAGATAATAATAATCTTTATTGTCACAGGTAAACTTCCATTAACACTGCATGAAGTTACTGTGAAAAGCTCCCAGTCGCCAAATTCCGGCGCCTGTTCAGGTATACAAAGGGAGAATTCAGAATGTCCAAATTACCTAACAGCACGTCTTTCGGGACTTGTGGGAGGAAACCAGAGCACCCGGAGGAAACCCACGCAGACACGGGGAGAACGTGCAGACTCTGCACAGACAGTGACCCAAACCGGAATCGAACCTGTGACCCTGGAGCTCTGAAGCAACAGTGCTACCCGCTGTGCTACCGATGTGGGAAATGCAATGGTTGTAGTGCACATGGATTTAATGAACACTTTTGACTTGCCAGCACATGGGACGGGATTCTCACTTTTGGGGACTAAGTCCCCACGCCCGCCGGAAAACGGGCGAGATCACTCCGGACTTTTCCCTCAAACGTCCGGGGTGATTCTCCATTTTCCAAGGGGCTAGCAGGACCCTAGCGTGTGTCCCGCAGCTCTGACTGCCGGCTGTGCCCTGCTGTCAAGACCACACAGCCGTGCATGCGCACAGCAGCCACAAGCGGGTCCACGCATGTGCGCATCGCCCTACTTTGGCGCGGCGACACCGACATGGCGGAGCCACACAGCAGGCCTGCGTGGAGTAAGGTAGGTTCCCCCCAGATCGTGATGTCCCGCTGATCGGTGGCCCCCGACCACGGGTCTGGCCACCGCTGAGGCCCCCCCGGAGTCAGATACCCCCTGCCCCCCACCAGGACCACCACCGCGGCCGCGGGTCCGGGCTCCCGCCGTGTGGTACCAGATGTAAACCACACCGGCAAGAGTTCATCCGGTCAAAAGCGGAGAATCGCGGCGGGGGTGACTGACTGGTCCGCAGATAAGCGCAGAAGCGCTGTCGCACCGGATTTCCGGCGTGAATGGCTATTCACCGCCCCAGCGCCGGGCGCGATTCCGGCGTGGAGTGTCAGAGTATCCCTCCCATGGGATCTTGCCAGAGGTGATTAAGAAGGGGCGGCATGGTGGCGCAGTGGTTAGCACTACTTACTCAGGGTGCCAAGGACTTGGATTTGATCCTGTCCCCGCGTCACTGTCCGGGTGGAGTTTGCACATTCTCCTCGTGTTTGCGTGGGTCTCATCCCCACAACCCACAGATGGGCAGGGTAGGTGGATTGAACACGCTAAATTGTCCCTTAATTGGAAAAAAAACAATTGGGTACTCTTAATTTATTGTTTATAAAGAGATTAGATTAAGAAGTATGGAATCAAGGAAAGGATAGCAAAATGGATGAATTGATTAAGAAGGGCAAACAAGAAAATCAAGCCTTGATTTTAAGTCCCTAAACTGACAGAAACTGTCGTGTTCAATTGTTCAGTGTTTGATTATGCCAGTCTATTTACTTCTAGTGCTCACTGTGCTTGATTGTTGAAACATGGCTGTGGATTCAGGGAAAAGTAAACAAACTAGAAAGAGTTGGAAGTCAGTGCTGTAGAATGGAGTATACAACTGTGAATAAAACATGTTGCACACATAAGAGCGATTTTGAGCCCATGTTCGCCGTGAGTATAAACAGTGACATCGGCCACAAATATCGCGAGAGTTGAAAAACCAGAGGCGGGATTCTCAGCAATCGGCGCGATGTCCGCCGACCGGCGCCAAAAACGGAGCGAATCAGTCCAGCACCGCGCCACCCCAAATGTGAAGAATTCGCCGCATCTTGAGGGGCCGAGCACTCAGCTTGAGGGGCTAGGCCCGCGCCGGACTGATTTCCGCCCCGCCGGCAGGTGGGAAAGGCCTTTGGCGCCCCGCCAGCTGGCGCGGAAATGACTTTGCCGTGCGACGCATGCGCGGGAGCGTCAGCGGCCACTCACGGCATCCGCGCGCATGCGCAGTGGAGGGGGTCTCTTCCGCCTCCGCCATAGTGAAGACCATGGCAAAGGCGGAAGGAAAATAGTGCCCCCATGGCATATGCCCGCCCGCGGATCGGTGGGCTCCGATCGCGGGCCAGGCCTCCGTGGGGGCACCCCCCGGGGCCAGATCGCCCCGCGCCCCCCCAGGACCCCGGAGCCCGGCCGCGCCGCCTTGTCCCGCCGTTCGAAAGGTGGTTCAATCCACGCCAGCTGGCAGGAGTTGACAGCGGTGGGACTTTGGCCCATCGCGGACTGGAGAATCACCGGGGGTGGGGCCGCCGACCGGCGCGATTCCCGCCCCCGCCGAATCTCCGGTGGCGGAGAATTCGGGACACGGCAGGGGCGGGATTCACACCGGCCCCCGGTGATTCTCCGACCCGGTGGGGGGTCGGAGAATCGTGCCCCAGATTCTCGCCAGTGAGATCCCATTATCCATTTGCCCCACCCCTTGCCGGTGTGGTAACGAGGTTCCCACCCAGAAAGGCCGGGAAACTCATTTAAATACATTTTAACATAATAGCAGGATTCCCCACCATACCTTCCCCCAAATAAAGAATTCCCCCCTTGCCGATATGACCATAAGACCATAAGATATATGAGCAGAATTAGGCCATTCTGTCCATCGACTCTGCTCCGCCATTCAATCATGGCTGATATGATTATTATCCCCATTCCCCTGTATTCTCCCTGTATCCCCGCCCCCTTATTAATCAAGAACTATCACTGTCTTAACAACATTCAGTGATTTGGCCTTCACAGCCTTCTGCGACAATGTGTTCCACCGATTCACCACCCTCTTGCTGAAGAAATTCCTCCTCATCACTGTTTTAAAGGATCGTCCCTTCAGTCTGAGGCTGTGCCCTCGGCTTCTAGTTTTTCCTACTAGTGGAAACATCCTCTCCACATTCACTCTATTCAGGCCTCTTGGTATCCTAAATTTCAATAAGATCCCCTCTCATCCTTCTAAACTCCAACGAGTACAGATCCAGAGTCCTCAACCGCTCCTCATAGGACAAACTCTTTATTCCAGGGATTATTCTTGTGAACCTCCTCTGGACCCTTTCAAAGGCCAGCACATCCTTCCAATACGGGATCCAAAACTGCTCACAATACTCCAAATGGGGTCTGACCAGAGCCTTATACAGCCTCAACAATACACCCCTGCTCTTGTATTCTAGTCCTCTCGACTTGAATCTAACATTGCATTTCCCTTCCTAACTGTCAACTGAATCTGCGCATTAACCTTAAGAGAATCTTGAACTAGGACTCCTAATTCCCTTTGTGCTTTTGGTTTCCTCAGTCTTTTCCCATTTCGAAAATAGTCTAGGCTTCTATTCTCCCTACCAATATAATGCAACATTATATTGCATCTGCCACTTCTTTGCCCACTCTCCTTGCCTGTCCAGGTCCTTCTACACAGAAGGGGATGCAGACACAGACTGATTAGGCTGAGTAGTCTTTTTCGATTATTTGCCAAAGGGAACCCAGCAAAAAGGAACCCCACACACAGATCAAGCCCACACACAGGCAACCCCTCCCACAAAGACCCCCCCCCCCTCGAAAAGAGACCCCTGGTTGGGAGCTCTGACAGGGGTTGTCAGAAGCATTATAGATAAGATAATCCTTATCTTGCAGCTTCACATGACCATTCCTCAAAGGAGAGCAATTGTGCCTGTGCCTGGACTGCTCTGTGGCTTCCAGACAGGGGTCTCTTTTCTGGGATGCAGGGCGGTCTGTGGGAGGGTGGGTCCCTTTAGTCAGGGGGTCCCTGTGGGGTGTCCCCCATTACAAGGGTCCTTTAGGGATGCCCTCCTATTACAGGGGTCCCTCTATTACAGGGGTCCTAGCGGGAGTGGTTCGAGTCACCCCCCCCCCAGTAGATAAGCGTGGGGGGGTGCACCCAGGCAATCCGGGGTTGTGGGCTGCTGTGCGGTGTGGGGAGAGTTGTTCAGAACTAATTTGAGGGGTGGGGGAGAGGATGGATTCAGATGGTCTCTGCCATCGTGGCCCTGGCGTTGTGGGCTAAGGGGGCAATGGTTGCCCCCTTTGGCCCACTACGAGGTCCACCTCGTCAGGTTCACGATTGTAGAGACCACAAGTGAACCTCACCCACATGTTTCCCGGTTGCAGGGTCTGAGGAATCATGGGAGGGAGGAGCATAGAGCACCGGCCCTACTAAATAGAGGCAAATGGGTCATTATAGGCCACTTGCATTTACTTCCATGCACCCTCTGGCGTGCGAAGTGGAACTTGTTCACGCCACCAGCAGGTGGTCGGGGCATGATGTTCGGGTCAGTGCCTGATTCTCCGCCTCATTGGGGAATGCATTCTGAGCATCTCAGGGCTGGAGATTCCGACCCGTAAGATGTATAAGCTTCCTGTTTATTCTCTGTTTCTTCCCTTATTCTCCTTTCTTTTAATTTGCCGTTACATTTTTATCCGTGTATGATTAATGGATATGCCAGTTTAAGGCAAACAGCCTGTATCTTTAATTCAAAGAGCTAATCCAGAAGGTTGTTCTTGTTTAAACTTGAGTCTCAGACTGGTCAGCACCAGTTGGAATGGGGTTGTGACTCAGTTTGATTGATTTGGCTGGTGGCCCATGAATTGGCTGAAATGGAAGTGCTCTGTCCAGTAACGGGTGATGATTGGTATTATTCCACTCGAGTTTTCAGCATTCCAAGATTTCAGTTTGACTCCTGGGACGAAATTCTCCTACCCGCCCCGCCACATTTCTGCCCCGACCGGCCGGCGGGAGTCTCTGTAACACCGGCCGGTCAATGGGGTTTCCCATTGTGGGGCAGCCCCACGCCGTCGGGAAACCCCCGGGCGCCGGCAAAACGGAGACTCCCGCCGGCGGAGAATGACGCCCCTGGTCTCAGAAAGGCAAGAATCTCTGTTTTTCTCCCGAAAGACAGTGGCTGGATTCTCCGTCTCGCTAGCCCCTTTTCCATCATGGTATGCCCCCGCCAGCAGCGGAATCCTCTGTTCTGGAAGCCGGTCAATGGGATTTACCATTGTGGCCATCCCATGCCATTGGGAAACCTGCGGACATGGGTGCGCTTCTGGCAAACTGGAGGATACCGCTGATGGAAAATCCCACAGACTGTTTGTGAACAGGCAGAGAGCCGGGGTGAACCATTAAACGCTATGCAAGCTAAGTCCAAAATGCCTGCTGTGGATGCTTTCTGTCTACAGAAGGCCTGAGAGCATTGTTTTCCTGAAACTACAGGAGGCAAATTGCAAATCTAGAACTGAAAGCAAAGTTTGAACAGAAATAAGTTGCCCCTTCAGGAAGAGCTGTGAGTAATGCATTTCCAAACTACAGAGAAGGCTGCAAACCAAATACTTTAATCTGCAAGTTTGCTGTAAGGGGAAGTGTGCTGAAAACCATCATCTGAAACAAAGACTCTTCCTTCTTTCCACTTGTGGTGTTTATCCCTTTCCACGCCTCTGTGTCTGCTTGTTGTGTTTTTGTGTAGAGGATGGGGAAGTGGAAATTAGGTATTTGCTAACAGTTAACCAGTTGTATTTGCTGCATATTTCATCATAGTTCTTGTTATAAATAAACAGTAATTGTGTTTACATTTACAAACCTGGTGACTGTAATTATTGGGCAGACCCTTGGGTATTTATATAAGAATAATTGATTAATTATGACTAGGGGCACATGGTGCTGCAATTGACCGTGCACTAGCCCAGGGTGTCATAACAGGGTATTAGCATCATTGTGTTAAAATCCAATCAGGTGAACATAGAACATTACAGCGCAGTACAGGCCCTTCAGCCCTCGATGTTGCATCGACCTGTGAAAACCCTCTAAAGCCCATCTACACTATTCCCTTATCGTCCATATGTCTATCCAATGACCATTTGAATGCCCTTAGTGTTGGCGAGTCCACTACTGTTGCAGGCAGGGCATTCCACGCCCTTACTACTCTCTGAGTAAAGAACCTACCTCTGACATCTGTCCTATATCTATCTCCCCTCAATTTAAAGCTATGTCCCCTCGTGCTAGACATCACCATCCGAGGAAAAAGGCTCTCACTGTCCACCCTATCCAATCCTCTGATCATCTTGTATGCCTCAATTAAGTCACCTCTTAACCTTCTCTCTAACGAAAACAGCCTCAGGTCCTTCAGCCTTTCCTCATAAGATCTTCCCTCCACACTCACACATGCAAAAATATGAGTTGCAAGAAAAAGATGACAAAGATATAGAGGTTTAGTGGTTGTAAGTGGTTGGTTGGTCTGGCTGTAGCAGTCCAAAAGCTTTGGCAATTGACTGACCGAGTTTAAAGCTGTAGTTGTTGTTTCTTCTTGCCTGGATCGAGGCTGTGGAAATCAAAATATTCTTAATGATTTCTCTGTTTCCTGCCCATGTTAGATATCAGCAAACAGGGGTGAACTTAGATGGGAGAGGGAGAGAAGGGGAAATCAGCTTTCCGCCTGCAGTTGATGTCTTTGTGTAAGTGATGATCATTCTGCAGTCTGCTGCAAATCAAGCAGACGTTTTGCTATAAACATTGGTGAGCAGTTTTGATCACATGATCTCTCGCTCCATGATGATTGTACATTCCAAAAAAGGTTATTGGTTAGCTAGCTCATGTCTGGACAGATTGTGGCCATTGCGTTATAGCCGATTAATTTTTTTAATGTTCAAGCAAATCGCTTTTGCATGACCATTTGTCTATTTGAAGAACAAGGAAAAAACCATGACTACCTCCAGGGTATCCATTGTTTCTGTCAACCCATTTTAAAATTCATACATGAGATTTTGGCCTCTCTGGCTAGGGAAGTATTTATTTCCCATCTCTAATTACCTTTCAGAAAGTGGTGGTGAGTGTTTTCTTGAGCTTCTGCAGTCCACGTTATGTAGATATGCCCACAGTGCTGTTAGTGAGGGAGTTCCAGGATTTTGATGCAGTGACAGTGAAAGAACGGTGATGAATTTCCACGTCAAGATGGTAAATGTCTTGGAGGAGAAGTTCCAGGTGGTAATGTTCCGATGGGTCAGCTGCCCTTATCTTCTAGATGATGTTGGTCATGGGTTTGGATGGCACTGTTTTAAGGAGGCTAGGTTAGATTCTGCTCTGCAACTTGTCAACGGTACACCCTGCTGCCATAGTGCATCAGTGATGAAGGGAGTGAATATGTGTGGTTACTGTGCCAATGAAGCAAGCTGCTTTGTCCTGGATGGTTTTGAACTTCTTGAGTCTCCTGGAGATGCACTGATCAAAGCAAACGGAAAGTATTCCATAACACTCCTCACTTGTGCCTTGTAGATGGTGGACAGATTTGGGGGAGTCAGGAGATGAGTTGCTCACCGCTGAATTCCTAGACTCTGATATTCCTTTGGAGCCACAATATTTATATGGCTAGTCCAGTTCAATTTCTGGTCATTGATAATCCCCCAGTATGGAGGTTTCTGCAAAGTTAATGCCATTGAATGTCAAGGGATAGTAGTTAGATTCTCTCTTGTTGGAGATGGTCATTGCTTTGTCTGTCATGAATGTTACTTGCCACTATTCAACCAAAGCCTCTTCGATATTGCCCAAATCTTGTTGAATTTGGGCATGGTCAGCTTCAGTCTCTGAGGAATCGTGAATGGTGCTGAACATTGCAAAATCATGAGCTAATATCCTCACTTCTGACCTTACGATAGAAGGAAGGCCATTGACAAAGCAGTTGAAGATATTTGGACCTCAAACATCCATCTGTCTGAATCTTGATGAAATGGAATGTAGCTACATAGTGATGCAAATCGTGGTGCCATTTTAAGTTTCAGTTCAACCTTGAAATAGGTTTTGTCATTAACAGGTGCAAAATATTCCACAGGCGGGTTGTCTAAGCATGTCCATTTGTAAGCTTTGGAAGCTTCCAGAAGCTTGGCTAACGTATGATTGCAGAACAGTCAGGTGACCACTGGCAGTTATCTAAAATCTGTGACTTTGATTCAATAGTTGAAATTGTCTTTTGAAGTTCCATGTGTGAGTTCAGTTGATGAAAGTAAAATGTAATATTGTCATGTGAGTGTCCCTTTAAGAAAGGTTTTTGTCTTATCACATGGCTTCAGTGATGTCATTGTGTGGGTGGAGCTGGGCTGTGGCTCTGTGAGCTGTTTTTGGATTTCAGTTTCACATTTGGCTGCAGTGGACTCAGACAGAGAACAGAAGTGTTTTGACCTGTCTCTCTATTTTCATTTGAAAGTGTTGTCCCAAGAAAAAAACCATTGATTATAGCTACCTGCTGTTTTGGTAACTTAAAAGATATAGTTTGCTTTCCAGAAGGGTATAAACCTGCTGGTGAGATGGGGTCAGAATCTCAAGAAAAGTCAGTCTTATTGAAGGCGAATGCAGAGTGCTGGACCACACCCTTAAAAGGGGGTTTTGGGTTTATGGGATTTTGTTTTTCAATTGGAACAGTTAAGGGGGAGTTCATTAATGGTTATACATAGATTACTGTAGCTGAGTGGGGTCTTTATGTTTGCAATTGATTGAAAATTCTTGCTGTTTGGTTATATATAAATGGTAACTAAGTTCTTAGAATAAAGCTTATTTTGATTAAAGTGCCTAGGAAGACTATTGTATTACTCCTCAAGTGAAGGCTCTTGTGCTCATCCTAGCCAAATTCAACAAAAAAGTAATATGTCAGGTGAACTTCATAATATACTTTGGAGTTTCTAAGCCCTGGCCCATAACAATATTTGGACATCAACACACAACCATGACAATATTCTTGCAGTTTTCACATTTGAGCCGTATGGAAAGGCCATGATCTGGCATGACTGAGTCCCACCTTAAATTCCTTCCTATCTCCCCAGGGAATGATAGTTCAGCAACATCAGGACACAAGAATTTGAGGACTTTCCTGTTCTCACAGCGCGCCTCCCTCCCCCCCTCCCACGATCCTGCCCTCATTGCTTCAACACACACTTACACACACAACCACTTATTTTCTGCAATGAAAACAAATTTAGTTTCATGACAATAACACAACATAAACCATTATGGATGCTATTCAACACTCCAATATCTTTTGAAACAAATTGCTGAAAAATTGCATTCAGAGGTCCCAGATTTCCACAATCCCTGATACCTGGGGCAGGATTTTCCGTTCCCAGAGCCGCGAGTTTCTCGGCGGCGAGTCGTTCGCTGGCAGCAGGATTCTGTCTTCCTGCCCCTTGTCGGTAAACCCGCAGACCGGGGTGGGGGGCACTGCCGGCGGGGAAAGTGAATCGCAATGGAAAATTCTGGCCCTGATTTGTAGGTCGCGGTCTTTTGCTATTGGTCTGTGCAGTGGCCTGTGTTCAGAGTTGAGGCTGGATGTAATCTGTTTCGCCCATATCGGCTGCCATTTCCTGCCACGGAGGCACAATAGATTTCATGCAAAAGAAACAGTTGATTCTGTAATGAAACTTCAGGCCATGGAGTGACCAATCATCAGATATCTGAAATTAATATTGACAGTATTTGCAGATTAGGACTATTTTGATTTCTTCGCAAATCTGTGAAGGATTCATTTGACTTTCTTATATCTTCCTTCCTGACAGGTTATATGTCAGAGTCTGGTATATAGGCCATCGCTTGGCAGATGAATTATTGAGCTGTCAGATAGTGGAAAAGTAGAATTTCATCTGAATGGATGATGATTCATACAGAAAATACAAAGCAGTCAACAAAAAATAATACAGTCCGTGAGAAGCACTTTGGATATCAATGGATGAACTGAAAACTTTACAGTGACAGGGGTCACTTTTGTTGATGCTAACTTCAGACAGGCCTTGTTTACTTGAGAAATTCATTCAACATTAAATCAATACTGCGGTGTCTCAAGGATCCAACCATGTTTTTCCCAACAAATTACCTGATGGATAAGCAAAGCTTGGTGGATCAATAAGCCACTTGTTGATGGAGAAGTTAACACAGTATTTTGAATGATTTTACTGGATTAGCAAGTGACGTATTTACAATAAATAGCTCTACTAGCTAGCCCAGTACAGAATTTAATGGAATGTCACAATCATCAACCATCTTCAGAACCATTTGTTCTAAAAATCACCAGGAGATAATGGCGACGCTGCATTTAGCAGTATTCTTAAATGATTACCGTGGTTCTGATGTGCACATAATTAATTACTTGTGTGACCTCAAGTCTACTTGGCTCAAATTCACAGTGTAAATACATGGGGCTGGATTCTCCGTTCCGCCGCGCCAGATTTCTGGTTCAGCACGCCAGAGGGATGCTCCGTTTCGCCGGCTGGTCAATGGGGTTTCCCATCGTGGGGAACCCCACGCCATCGGGAAGCCCCCGGGCTGCCGGCAAAACGGCGGAGAAACCAGCCCCTGAAGTATGAGAAATTATCTCCAATATTGTGACTGCAAGAAATATTTAACTTAATATTTCAGTTCAACATATATTATAATTAGGGGCGGCATGTGGCAAAGTGGTTAGCACTGCTGCCTATGGCGTTAAGGACCCGGGTTTGCATCCCGGCCCTGGGTCACTGTCGGTGTGGAGTTTGCACATTCTCCCCTTGTTTGCGTTGGTTTCACCCCCACAACCCAAAGATGCACAGGGTAGGTGGATTGACCATGCTAAATTGTCCCTTAATTGGAAAAAAGTAATTGGATACTCTAAATGTGTATAAAAAATTATAATTAATAGAAGTTTCTGGTTTGTATATTTATCATACAAATGCGGGAATGAAGACAAAGGAAACTGTTGGTGATACTGGGCCAGATAGCCCTCAATCCTGCTTCGCCGTCATAATAAAGTAAGTAAAGTCACCATAGTCTCTGATGACCATAGTCTGGGGGGGGGGGGGGGGGGGATAGGCCTATCACTTTGTGATGGGTTGCTATAAGTAAACCAAATCAAAACAGCCCTGTTTCCATCACTGAATGGCTGAGGACACTAATTCTGGCAGATGGTATTATTCTATTTGTCCAGTCTCATGTTTGGCTACAAAAGGCTGGGCACACAAAAAACCACCCACCCTCACAGAAAATCTCAGCACAATAGATGATCAGGGGAATAGATAGAGTAGACAGTCAGATACTTTTTCCCCAGGTGGAACAAAGCATTACAAGGGGACATAAATTTAAGGTGAATGGTGGAAGATATAGGGGGGATGTCAGAGGTAGCTTCTTTACCCAGAGAGTAGTGGGGGCATGGAATGCACTGCCTGTGGAAGTAGTTGAGTCGGAAACCTTCGTGATCTTCAAGCAGCTATTGGATAGGTACATAAATTACGGTAAAATGATATAGTGTAGATTTATTTGTTCTTAAGGGCAGCACGGTAGCATTGTGGATAGCACAATTGCTTCACAGCTTCCGGTTTGGGTCATTATCTGTGCGGAGTCTGCACATCCTCCCCGTGTGTGCGTGGGTTTCCTCCGGGTGCTCCGGTTTCCTCCCAAAGATGTGCAGGTTAGGTGGATTGGCCATGATAAATTGCCCTTAGTGTCCAAAATTGCCCTTAGTGTTGGGTGGAGGTGTTGACCTTGGCTAGGGTGCTCTTTCCAAGAGCCGGTGCAGACTCAATGGTCCGAATGGCCTCCTTTTGCACTGTAAATTCAATGATAATCTATGATTAATCTAGGACAAAGGTTCGGCACAACATCGTGGGCCGAAGGGCCTGTTCTGTGCTGTATTTTTCTATGTTCTATGTTCTATGTAATATCGAATTACACAACTAAGGCCCACCCTAATTTTCACCATCTCCAGAATCCTGCTAATTCCCAGGTTGCTCCTCTTATCAAGGGAATTCAGGGTTACTGTCGGTAGCTGTAATTTCGCCTCACTGCACTGAGAAGCAACACGCATCCAAGTTCATTTTATTTTTTAAAATAAATTTAGAGTAGCCAATTATTTTTCTTTTCCAATTAAGCCAATCCACCTAACCAGCACATAGTAATAATAATAATAATCGCTTATTGTCACAACTAGGTTTCAATGAAGTTACTGTGAAAAGCCCATAGTCGCCACATTCAGGCACCTGTTCGGGGAGGCTGGTACAGGAATTGAACCCGCGCTGCTGCCTTGTTCTGCATTACAAGCCAGCTGTTTAGCTCACTGTGCCAAACCAGCCCCATCTTTGGGTTGTGGGGGTGAAACCCATGCAGGCACAGGGAGAATGTGCAAACTCCACACGGACAGTGACCCAGAGCCGGGATTCGAACCCAGGTCCTCAGCCCCAGTGCTAACCACTGTGCCACGTGCCACCATATCCAAGTTCATTTTAAATAAGTGGATTGGCTCTCAGATATTCAAACAACAGCAATATTATTTGAGCCAATAGCTACAATAGAACCAAGAAGCAGGTGAACAGAAAGGCCACTCAGTTGTTTGAGCCCTTTCTGCCACTGAAGACAATCATGGCTGATCTGTACCTTAACTCCAGTAATTTGCCTTTGTTCTATATGTCTCGATATCCTTACCAAAGAAAAAAATTAATTGATCCAGCAACAATAGATTTCCAGATTTCCAGATTGTGGCTGACAATCTCGACTGCATGGTGCTTACATTTTTGGTGTCGTGGGTGCCATTTTAGATCCAAGATGGCATCCACACCACTCACACACATTTCCAGTTCTGGACACCAGTTTGTGCAGATTGTTAGTGCAGCTGCTGGGAATGGCAGAATAGGCAGACTGTGATGTGCAATCTAGTGGTGCCATTTTGAAGCTCAATGTTAATGGGATTGGCCATCACTCTTCCATGTTAGAAACATTGGACTCCATGCTCTGCACAAAACCCTGTAAAATAAATCAATAAATAAATGTTCCAACTATTTTGTGCTCCATGATAATGATCTGGCAGGCCTGCAAATGCACCGAGCATTTCAGTGTGCACACTCATCAGGCTTTTTCTGTATGCTGCCTCGTCATAGTCCTCTTATTATTCACCTGGAGCACCTGTACCCTCTGGCAAGGTGGCACTTGCACTATGGTTTACCCTTGCCCTGGCTGAAGGACATTTGTGTTGGTGTCTCGCCACGTGCAGATCCCACTGGTGCAATCTGCATAGGTGATGTCCCTGTCATGGTTGACTAGCTAGCAATGTGCACAAGCTGTAGGATGTCGGTGTGAGACTTGCAACAATCTAAGTGTGTGAAGCTGTGAATATTGGGTTTGGGTTTAATTTTCTCAATTGCGGATTATATTAAGGGTTAAAAAGGGAGGTTTGGTTTCAGTTTAAGGTGACTTTTAGAAGCCTTGAGGTTGGGAGAAAATTGCTGAGGATGGAACGATGCTCAAAAAGGAAAACTGATGGGTTTTGCATTTTTTTAAGGATGTAATAATTGTAAGAGAAGATGACATGGGGGGGGAAAGACATCTAGTCTGTTGTGTTTAGCTAGAGGGCAGCATGGTGGCACAGTTGTCAGCATTGCTGCCTCACAGTGCCAGGGACCAGGGCTCAATTCCAGCCTTGGGTGACCGTGTGGAGTTTGCCATTCTTCCTGTATCTGCGTGGGTTTCCTCCAGCTGCCCTGGTTTCTTCCCAGAGTTCAAAGATGTGCAGGTTAGGTAGATTGGCAATGCTAAATTGTCCCCTTGGTATCCAAAGGTGTGCAGGTTAGATGGGGTAACAGGGGCCCTGGATAGGGTGCTCTTTCAGAGGGTCAGTGCAGACTCGATGGACCAAATGGCCTCCTTCTGCACCGCAGAGTTCTAAGGAGTTGGATATGGCTCTTGTGACTAAAGGGATAAAGCGGTATGGAGAGAAAGCAGGTGTGGGATACTGAATTTGCATGATCAGCTGTGATCATATTGAATGGCGGTGCAGTTTCGAAGGGCCGAATGGCTTACTTCTGCACCTATTTTCGATTTTCTTTGTGTCTCTCTCGAGGGAGACTGTTCAGTTCTCTCTGAAGGGAGTTCTAGAGAAAGATAGCTTTGTAAAGAGAGAAGTTCAACGATGAAATAGACACCAAGGGAGTGTCATCGTGAGTCTGGTTGGTCATGGTATGTGACCATAAGAAACACCTATATTTGAAGTAGGAGGTCATATCTGAAGGAATATAACATTGATTTATGAAGTGACCTTTGTGCAGCCAGACCCACTGCCTCCCAGAATATGTGTATGTTTATACGACTATCAGAATGAAAGCCACAGTAAAAAAGTTAAACCTGGCTCAATCTGTTGGAGTGAGTTGGTAGAAGCGTATGTTGTTTAGAATCATTGGGTGGAATTCCCCCAATCCACCCGCAACGGGATTAGTATTGGGCAGAAGTGGAAAATCCAGCTGGAGTTGGAAACACGCCAGCATGAACGCAGTTTGAAATTCTCCCAATGGCAGGTTGGTTCGGACATTGTCTGGTGGCATGAACATGGTTTGCATTCATTTGCATCTCACAAATGCTCAAAAAGCAGCTGATGGCTGAAATCTCATCAGGCCTTCCAATCTCACGTCACACCAGTGGGAAATCAAGTCAGCGTCAAACAAGGCAAACCTCAGTCTGCTCGAGACTTTGTGGTGTGCGCAACATAGCCTACCTGCCATAGCGTTGTGCTGCTCTTGTTGAACTGCATGGCTCTCTGCTGGGGCAGACTGGTTCTTGCCCTCCAATTCCATGCTCAGTTGGAGGGCAAGAGTGCATGATCGCAGGCAGAGGGTCAAAGTAGGTGGATGAGGATGACATACCATGGAAGGCAGGGGGAAGACCAAGGAGAAGGAAGCTGAACCCTGACAAGGCTGTATGTAATGCATACAAACAAAGGGGGGTCAAACAAAAAAGATTTTTTACTGGAAGGGGAGGCATGCAGACTCCATGGGCTAGATTCTGCACCCCACCATGCCACTTTTCAGCCTCGACCCCCTGGTGCGATTCTCCGTTACGCCGACCGGTCACTGGGGTTTCCCATTGTGGGGCAGCCCCATGCCATCAGGAAACCTCCGGGCGCCAGCAAAACGGAAAATCCCGCCGGCGGAGAATCCCGCCCAATATGGGACTTGGATTTCTAACTGGTGATTGACTCAGGGGGACGGTGGGAATACCCACCACAGCAATGACTGGATTCAGAATGTCTGCAGGGTTGGTTGTTCGGGATAAGGCTCACCAATTAAACGCTGGCTGATAACTCCAGTCTGTCACCCTCAGACCCGTGCCGAGGAGCGGTACAGCACTGCTCACAACTCCCTCAGAAATTGATTTTAGGACTTCTGAAGATGTGATTCTTATGTCTGGGCCTGTCTGGTGGTTCTCTGTAATATGTACCAGAGATGATTTCCCACACAGTCGCAGTTTGCTGTGTCCTTCACAATCTGGCTGTGCAAAGTGGTGAACTGTCCCCAGATGGACCAGAGGATGGAATGTGAGCAACATGGCAGATGGGATGATAGTGATGTGAAAGTGTATGTGAGAGAATTAGTGTTGATACGTGTGTCTCCCTAATGGGTGTGTGAGAACCGCTAAGGGAGTCATTGTTTGAATACATGATGCCATGATGCAAGTTTGATAGTGGAGAGAACTGAGAGAGCCTACCCTGGAGGAGTGGATGAGATAATTCTTCTGCTTCCAGCACTGTGTGATATTCCTGGTGCAGTTGTCAGTCATAGTGACCTCCTGAGTAACAGCCTCCCAGGCCGGGGAGGTGAGGTTGTCATAATAACCTTTATTATTGTCACAAATAGGCTTACATTAACACTGCAATGAAGTTACTGTGAAAACCCCCAAGACGCCACATTCTGGCGCCTGTTCGGGTACACAGAGGGAGAATTCAGAATGTCCAATTCACCTAACAGTGTCTTTCGGGACTTTTGGGAGGGAACTGGAGCCACCCGGAGGAAACCCACGCGCACACGGGGAGAACGTGTAGACTCCGCACAGACAGTGACCCGAGCCTGGAATTGAACCCGGGTCCCTGGAGCTGTGAAGCAACAGTGCTAACCACTGTGCTACCATACCACCTTATTGGTATGCTTCCTGGAGCCATCCCTTGGGTAGAAGGCATACCTCTGTGCCCAGACTCTTTGAATCAAGGTCTCAAGGGAATGCTGGTTGAGTCAAGGGACACACTTCTTCTTGATGCTGCTAGCCTTTTGCCACTGGGTCCTGGACAACTTGCATGAAGATTGGTGGGCTGGGGAGAGTGATTACGAATGTGTTGGACTGATGTTTACATCTGGTGCCTGGACCTTCGAACCCGACAGCTAAGGGATGTTGGACAAACCAACGCCTCGTCTGCCAAGTGATTCAGAGAGATGCTCGCTCATGCATAATTGATGAGGCAAGAAGTCTGAAATTGGGCGTGAGTTCACGCAATTGCAGGCTGTGGGAACGCCACTGCCGGGACCGGCTACCACTGCACTTAGAAAGAAAATGGAGAGTTCCCCCCAATATCTTACTCGCTCGGTGTACCTCTTTGGTTATTATTATTTGTTTTGACCAAGTTTGTACAATAAAGTATACTTTGGTGTTTCAGTTTAATCTTGGAATCCTGCTACTCATTTCCTTACCCTTGATTCTTCCACACATTTTGATTCTTTAAATGATGATGGTCTATCAAGCCAAAGCTAACAAACATCAGGCTTGTCCAGTATTCCCATAACTGGGATCATAACAGTGTCCTAATTGAGAGAGAATGATTCTAGTTAAGTGAATGGGGTGTGTGGTGAATGGAGCAGTGTGAAGCTAGAGGTTCAGTTGGTAGGATATTGCATTTGAAGATACATTTCACTAACCTTGACCATTCTTCTGATGACCTTGAATGTTGTGCAACACTGCATCCAGATCCTTGGGATTAGGCAGCTGGCATTGACCATGACAGCTATCTGATCCCATTTACTTTTTAGTATCTGAGTACAGGAGCTTCTTGTTCCCTATAGATGGAGGACCTCTCTCGGCAAACTATCCCCTGCACTGAGGCCTCCAGTGCTGTGTCAGAGAATCTTGGAGCCTGCTCTCTGCATGCTGTGTCATTCCTATCTCTTTCTCAGAGAAAGCTGACCATTGGAATGGCTTGCAGCACCTGCTCCAGTCAAAATGTACCTCCCCTTTAAGAGGTGCAGGCTGGTTCAGTGTAGGGTAGCTTGAACTCGTCATACCGTCTCAGAATTTTGCATCTCTGGTCAGGAGTGTGCTTAAGGCTGATATGTAAGTATGCAGGCAACATAAAGTTTGCACGCTGCCTGAATCCAATATAATGGGTGCAGGTTAATCATGCAGTGCTGTTTTTGGGCCTTATCAAATTTCACCGCCTGTAATACACATTTGGCTCCAATGTGACAAAAGTGTTTTCAAATCTTGCTATTCTTCAAATTTTATTTTCATAAATGTTAATATATTGTTCTAAATTCGTAATTTCCTCAATGCTCTGTCACCATGGGTTATTATTCCAAGTCACCTACACATAACTATTAAATCCTTTTATTTAGAGACATTTTCATCTGGTGAATCACATTTTGCACATGCTTTCATGAAACTCACATATTCCATCTGCTATAAACTTAACACCTGAACTGATATCTTGCAATGACTTTAAGTACTGACAAATGAAACTTTAATAAAGTCACTTTTCTTTGAAGTTATTAGAAGAGAGCTATGAGCCAAGGCTATGGGCCAAGTGTTGGAAAATGGGATTAGGTAGACAGATCAGGTTCTTTCATGAGTCGGTGAAGCCTCGATGGGCCGATGGGCCTCTTCTGAACTGTATTATTCTGTGATTCTGAGATCATTGTGAATAGATCAGATAACCTTTAGTGCATCATTTGATAGCTTTCACATCTAGTCAAGGAAGATGTGCTTTAAGTGACTTATTGAATGAAATGTGTTTTGATCCAGAAAAGGAGATTTCATCTGTGAATTTAATTTTTATTCACTTATTATTCTTGAGTTAGTTCTTCTAAGAGATACATTTTAGAAATCATCAGCTAACCATCGCTAGCTGTCAATGACTGTCCTCCACATTTCTTCAATCACCATGAATCATGGTAATTCCCGTATGGAAATTTCCCAGATAACCGGAAGATGCAATGGCCTTAAGTTGACCTGACTTCTCTTTCCCTGGTTTGGTTTCCAGATTAATACTTCTGAAACAGATTCCCACTTTGCTAAGAAAGAATGGGCGACTAGTTTTAACTCCCACATCTCATGTGCATTGTATCGATCAGTATGTGACACAAGCTAACATAGTGTGCCATTGTACAGTTTCAGTTTACATTTTATAGTTAATTTTGTTCCACAAATAATTTTCAAATTTCAACTAAAATGAAAATGCACTTCCCTTCCTTTAGTAACCTGGGCCTCAAAATTATGACACAACATACCGAATAAAAGTAATTCATTCATTCAAGAAGAGTAGGAAGAACAGTTACAATGAATTCTCCAGTACACTGTTTTCCAAGAGAGATGAAATTATAAGGCATCTGTTCTTCATGTTGCCTCTGTGCAAGTTTGTCTTTACTGTAAGAATATAGAAAGTAATCCAGGGTAGGAATGATAATAATAAATGGAAGATGATGGAACTCTGCAGCAAAATTCACCTTTGGCAATTCCGATATAGATTCATGAACAAAAGGAATTTAGGAATAACTCGTCAAAGTCTGACAGTCGCCTCAAGATAGTTGCCCTCGTCTCTCCCTAGTTTTATACTGCCCTAACATAAAAGCAAATATCATTTAACTAATTAGCAATTAGCTGAGCACCTCGAATGCTGTTCTTGGGCAGAATTTATATACCTCCATCTTGCCCCCACCCACCCCTCTCTCCCCCCTCCTTCTCTCTCTCTCTCTCACTCTCTCACTCCCCCCTTCCTTTCCCCAACACACACACACACCTCCAAAAGAGTTTTGGGCTGGAATCATGCCTTGCAGCCTACCACCAGGAAAACCCTGGCAAGTCCTTACCAGTATTTGTCAATATTTATAAAAGTTCGCAAGCATTCATTGCTGATCTGACTTCAAGTGGCAAAATTTGGAATGAATATTCATTCACCCGCAGACAGATTCCGTTATAATGATCACACTTGGGGGAAAAAAATCCCTTCAATGAGTATCATAAATGAGTATCATTATCAAAAATACTCAAAAGCCATCACCACTTGTCAAGGTTGTGGAAATGATCTTCTTCATTCAAAAGTGATCATTAGTCATTTTAACACTTGGGAATTCAAGGAAAAAAATGCCTTCGCCAGCTCTGGGAGAAAGAACACTATGTCAAGGGTAGGGGATGTGGCACGGTAAATAAATAGTCAGCAATGTAAGTAACAAAGTAAGTGTGGCACCACTGAGAAGTAACAGTGCAGCGGAATTAAGTTTAAACCTATCGTACGGCAGCACGGTAGCATTGTGGATAGCACAATTGCTTCACAGCTCCAGGGTCCCAGGTTCAATTCCCAGCTTGGGTCACTGTCTGTGCGGAGTCTGCACGTTCTCCCCGTGTCTGCGTGGGTTTCCTCCGGGTGCTCCGGTTTCCTCCCACAGTCCAAAGATGTGCAGGTTAGGTGGATTGGCCATGATAAATTGCCCTTAGTGTCCAAAATTGCCCTTGGTGTTGGGTGGGGTTACTGGGTTATGGGATAGGGTGGGGGTGTTGACCTTGGGTAGGGTGCTCTTTCCAAGAGCCGGTGCAGACTCGATGGGCCGAATGGCCTCCTTCTGCACTGTAAATTCTATGATTCTATGATACTACTACTGGCCGGCAAATATGGAGAGTGGTGGGGGAAAGGGAAATCAGAATGGGTTCGGGTGGAGGAAGCCTCCTGTGTGGGATCAAGTTTGAGGGCCTTGGCAGCAGCCCCGCTCCCATTCCCTCCAGGCAGATATACTAGAAATCATGTGGTTGCATCTTCGCTCAGAATATGAAACCAATGTAGATGCCACTTTGGGCTAAGAGGTATATTGACACTGGCTGGCCCCACTATGTAGGAATCATTAGTTTATGCTGGGAAAGATGGATGCAATGTACAGCAGGTGATACAGGGAAGGGGTAGAATGGTTAAGGGACCTATTTATTGAAGAAGGATTTGCGAGGCTGGACAAATTGCATGGGAGGTTTGAGTTGCCTAGCAGGAGAGGCTATGGTTGCATTCAAGTCCATAACTTTGCATGTGGGCAGTTTCCCCTTGTTTCCTCATCTGCCGGGTGGACGCTGCTTGGGGGGGAGGGGAGTTGTTGGCTCAGGGAAAGCTGGGGCAAGGGAGGAATGGAGGCGATTGTGGGTGGCTGCTGGGAACTGGTGGGGCACCAGTGGAGGAGGTGGTGGGGAGGGGGATCGCAGGGGGAGTTGAGGTTCAGGCTTGTAGGGGGGATCTGGATAGGATCAGGCGCCAAGTTGGCTCGGGTTCATCCTGTGCTGGGATGGGCCTCATCTGGTTTGGGATGGTGCACTGGACTCATGTGGCGAGGGCCCAGACAGACAGGTTTTTACAAGATATAGAGAATGACTATGGGGGAGGGAGGGAGAAATGGAGAGCCATTTTTGTGTGTTCTGGGGGTGCTCGGAACTGGGGGTTTCTGGGCTGCGGTGTTTGGCACGGTGTCGGGGATGGCGGGGGTCGGGCTTTAGTGGCAATCTTTGAGGTTTTGGAGTTGCAGTGGCTATTGAACCGAGGGGGGGACTGGAGTGTTAACTTTCGCCTCGCTGATGCGGAGTGATGGATCCTGTTGGGTTGGGGAGCGGTGGTGCCACCGAGGAATTCGGCATGGGTAGGAGATCTGGTCAAATTCTCAAAGCTAGACAACATTAAATATGCATTCAGGGGGTCAGAGTGGAATTCTTCATGAGATGGAAACGCTTTCTATCCCAAGAAATGTTCATTGCGAAAGCCTGGGCAAGGGTCGGGGCTGAGGGATATGAGGGGGAAATAATGGATTATATAAGGGAGGGGAACAAAAGGGGGGGACAAATTTCAAACTGTTTGTAACCTATTGCAAGTTGAATACTGTTTATTAATGTAACTATGTTTGAAATAAAATATATACGACGGGATTGGCCGTTAGCCGACGTTGAGATCAGGGAGGGGGGGGGGGGGTGGGTCGAGATTCTCCGCTGGCCGATGGCAAAATCGAGAAACGCGATTGGGTGGAGCATGGTGTCCGACACCAAAATCGCGGTAGGAGCCAATTTGACGCTAAATCACGATTCTCCGTCACCTCGAAAACACGTCAATGCGTTTCACTCCATGCATACTTTAAGCGCCGTTTGCATATTATTCCCTGGGGCCTCCATGATACTCCGTCTCCAATGGACCGAGTTCCTGACGGTGCGGCTCACTTGTGCTTTCAAAAATCGTGTACCTGGCGTGGTGGAGAGAGAGAGGGTGTACAGACGATGTCCAACATCGCCATAGTTTGCTGAGAGTCATGCCGCTAGACGGGGGGCTTCTACCAGGGTCAGGAGGAATAGCGGGGACTGGCCAGGGGAGGTGGGCTGTGGGGCCGGGGTGGGCAGGCAAGAGCAATCGTCAGGGTGGAGGTCGACATTGGGCGAGGAAGTGAGACCCTGCAGTTCCCCATGATATGTGTGTCAACCCCTACCCCCCCCAACACTACCCTCACCCCCACACCACTCTCATCCACACTGCCCCCTCCTCACAGTCTAATCATGTGTCTTGTCTTGTGTCATGCAGGAGCTTCTGGTGATGAGGCGGGTCCATCTGAGATCCTCCGCCTCTGCCCCAGCCACAGCCACAGCCAGAAGCCCTGGTGCCGAGCAGCAATGGTTGCACTGACACTGGCGCGACCTATAGACTCGAGACCCAGAACACCCCGGAGCTTGAGTCCGGGGATGACACAGATTATTTATCACAGCTGTCTCCAAAACCCTCCACCATCCCAGAGTCACTCACCTCGGCTGGGCACTTTAGTGAAGTGACTCCTGGGGCACTATCTGGTGTACATTGCACACATGCTCTGGTAGAGCAGGTGGAGGTAGGAACTCCCGAGGGGTCGGACAGTCAGAGGACAGGCCGACCCCAAGGACTAGCTGCCATCCAGACGGGTTTCGGGCTTCTGGAACGGACCGTCCCAGCGATTGTGGAGATGCAGTCACAGAGCCGGGGATCACATGAGGGGTTGTCGGCGAGCACCCAGCACCTGCAGGTGCAGGTGGAGGAGTCCAACCGCGTGCAGCAGCAGGAGGCAGTGTCGACCATGCGTGCTGCCGAGGCCAATACTGCACGGGTGGCGTCCATGGTGACATTCGGGTGAGGATTTTGGCTATGGACCAGCATGTCCAAGGTTGGGGCACTCTGTGTGGGTGGTGGCTGAGGCCCAGGTCAGGGCTGCCCTCTCACAGGCAGCCATGTGCAAGAGCCACCTGGACATTGCAGCGGCGCTCCTGAGCATGGGCCAGTAACAGCAGGCCATGGCTGAGAGTATCGTTGGCATCGCCCAGGCGCTGGCCGATGTGGTGCAGACACAGAGGGAGGTGGCCCAATCCCAGAGGCAGATGGTGCCATCACTGGCTGATGTGGCACAGACTCAGCAGGTGGTGGCACAGTCGCAGTATGACGTGGTGCAGTCCCAGACGGAGGTGGTTCATCCCCTGTGCTCTATGGCCGAGAGTATGCAGACCCTGTTTGAGATGGCAGGCGGCCTCCTTGACTGGCAGTCCAGGTGGCAGGGGAGCCTCAGGGTTTTGCTCCACGTGCACCCCCGCATCATGATATAGCCCGGGGCAATCGAACACCTCGAGGGAGGAGGATGTGATGGTGGCCTTGCCAGTGACTCCCGTAAGGGAGGAGCCAGAATACCACAGCACCTTGGACACCCCCCCACCCTCCTGACGCAATGGTGGGAGGGGGGGTGGAAAAAACATGATTGCGCCGTGCCACCTGTGACACCCGAGCAGCAGCCTGGCACATCCAGGCCCGGTCGCCCCAGAAGATGCCTGCCAATGGGGACCCAGGTCACATGGCAGGAATCACAGCAGGCCGCCTCCACACCTGATGTACCATCTGGGGGTCCACCTAGACATAACGTGAGGGCCCGTAAGCCAGAAAAGTAGAGACAGTTAAGTTGGCACGAGCGCAGGGCACAGTGTAGCGATAGGGGCTAGGGCATGAATCTGTATATACATTAATCTACTGTGCAGAATGTTACAACCTGCCTCGGCGATCTGTCAGAAGGTGTGAGGGGAGGGCTGGTCTGGTGTTGCTGCTGGGGGGGAAGGGGGAATGGGAGGACATTGGCAGTGGGCGTAACTGAGGGACTGTAGTTCAGCCAACGTTCATCGCCCAGCCCCGTCTCCCCACCTTCCCACTGTCAAATCCTCAGCCACATCAGAGATAGGGTTGGAGGTGAAGGATAGGATTGGTGGCTGCGGGGTCATCGGGGGTTGGATGCGGTGTCCGTGCCCCTGACCAGTCTACCCCCCTCCCAGTTGGTGAACCTGGAGGCAACCAGATTGTCCCGTACGCGTTGGCCCTGACGCACACATTGTGCGGCCTCCTGTGCCTGTCACACACGTCGGGCGAAGTCAGTTGCCAATGCTAAAAGTTTTTTAAAAATCAGATCAGGTGGCATGGTGGCACAGTGGTTAGCACATCTGCCTCACAGTGCCAGGAACCCGGGTTCAATTCTGGCCTTGGGTAACTGTCTGTATGGAGTTTGTATTTTCTCTCCGTGACTGTGTGGGTTTTCTCCGGACGCACTGGTTTCCTCCCACAGTCCAAAGATGCGCATATCAGATGGATTGGCCGTGGTAAATTGCCCCTTAGTTTCCAAGGCTGTGTAGGTTAGGTGGGGTTGCGGGGTAGGGTGCTCTTTCAGAGGGTCAGTGCAGACTCAATGGGACGAATGGCCTTTTTCTGCATTGTAGAAATTCTATGGTTCTATTCTATGATTCTATGACTACAACTGTTAGCAAAGAAGAACAGCAGTTCAAAAAGCTTGCTAGCTATTAAAGGGGTAGAGTCTGGGTTGCAGAGAGCAAAACTAAACGGCTGCGGGAACATGGATTCAGAAAGTCGTATGACTCAGTACAGGCCATTACTCGGTGTGATGAATGTAGAAATTATTATATATTATATTTTAGATTCTGTTGCAGTAATGTTATTAAAAAACACTGCTTTAAAATACATACAGGCAGTATGTCTGTTAAAGCTAAAACTGAAAGTCATAAAAGGAGAGAATTATTCCTTTCAACTACTAACTTGATTGCAGATAAAAGACTAATTGAACAGTGTTTTGATTGCTGGAGATTCCCAGGAGTGTAGATAATTTATGAGGGAGTGGTTTAAGTCCCAGTTAAGCAGGTCATGGAATTTAATAGTACACAAATGATGCAATTAATGGATGGAGCCAGGAGCTGTCTGTAGTTTTTGCAGACTGTTATAGGATTTTAAGTTGAACAAATGCTGTTAGGGTGAACAGAAGTGCACTGAATCTTCTATTTAAAGGATCTCTCCAAAAATTTCAGAATATCTAAGCAAATAACCTTTTATTAAGTGGCATTTGCACTGTATTGGGTTGCTTAATTGGAATTAATGGCAGGTGTCGATAGTAAGCTCAAGTTGTTCCTTTTATTTAAGAACAGTTTAACTGATAATTGTAAAACTATTTATTTGATGTTAATGTGGTTAATGCTGTGTTTAAATTAAAGTTTGTTTTAACATAAAAGATACCTTGTGGTCAGAATCATCACTTTGGGGGTGAAGTATCTCTCCTCACAGTTTTGCAAATAGGAAAATTGTTTTGGTTTCCAAACAGAAGTCGGAATCTGGTCCTGTATCCTAACATTGGGAAAAGGCCAAACCCCAGTAAAGCATAAAGGGAAAAACTTCTCGGCTGCAGTTTGAATAAAGAAATAATTTGTGCCATGCATCTAAAAGAATTGGAAGGGTGCAATTTGGGTGAAGTATAGACTCGAGGAGCTGGGATCAGAAATGGTGGAAAAACAGGCACGATGGATGCATTTGATGAAGACTTGTGAGATTTGGAACTCATATGAGGAAAGATTCCAATTATATCTCACAGTGAATCAAACGGCAGAGTGCCTAAAGGTCACAGGCGAGATTCTCTGACTCCCCCACTGCCGAATTCTCCGGTGCCGGGGTTTTGGTGGGGGCGGGAATCGCGCCGGTCGGGGGCCGTTGGCAGCGGCCCGCCCGGACATTCTCCAGCCCGTGATGGGCCGAGTGGCCGCCCGTTTTCGGCGGGTCTTCCCTGCGTAAATCACAGCAGGTCCTTACCGGCGGGACCTGGCTCCATGGGCGGCCTGCAGAGTCCTCGGTGGGCGCGGGGAGGGGCGGAGGGGGTGGCAGCATGGGGGGATCTGGCACCGGGGGGGTGCCCCAACGGTGGCCTGGCCCGTGATCGGAGCACACTGATCCGCGGGCGGACCTGTGCCGTGGGGGCACTCTTTCCCTCCGCAACGGCCGCTGTCAACCTCCGCCATGGCCGGTGCGGAGAAGAACACCCCTGCGCAAGCACTGGGGGGACGGCAGCACAATCTGGCATTCCCGCGCATGCGCCAACCCACGCTGGCCGGCGGAGGCCCTTCGGCGCTGGTTGGCGTGGCGCCAAGCCCTTCTGCGCCGGCCGGCGTGGTGCCAAACACTCCAGCGCCAGCCTAGCCCCTGAAGGTGCGAAGGATTCCGCACCTTCGGGGCGGCCTGATGCCGGAGTGGTTCACGCCACTCCTCGGTGCCGGAGTGGCGCGCCCCGCCGGTTTGCGGAGAATCTCGCCTTACAACTTTGCTCTGTTCAGTGAAGCGTAAAATATTTATGCTGCTACAAAATTTAGATCACCCAGCAAAACCAGAAAATGAGTCCTATATCGAACGAATGAAGGTTTTAGAAAGGCATTTTTCAACAAGAGAGTTATTTGCAGAAAGATTTTTGTTCCACCTTTGTAGTCAGGAAGAAGATGAAAACATTTTACAATTTGTAGTGGATTTAAGAATTTTGGCAAAGTTTGGTGCAACACTTGATGGAAAAGTTAAGGCGACGTGGTCCCAGATGACTATAGGCTGTGTTCCCCTCTGAGGGGGAGAGCTGACTGGTGGTGGTTTAACCTGAGGATCACCACACCTCAGACGATGGGCAAGGTTGAAAAGGCTGGGCCTTCATGAGTAACCTCAGGCAGGATGGGAATTGAACCCGCGCTGCTAGCCTTACTCTGCATCGCAAACCAGCTGTCCAGCCAACTTAGCTAAACTGGCCTCCATCACTTGATGACAACCTTCATGATAGGCTGGTTTGTTGACTCTGCAGTGAAGCAGTTCAGGGAAGCTGCTTACTGTGAATGGTTTAGCTCTCAAAGCTGCTGTGGATGTTGCCACATCTATGGAGCTAGTAACAAAAGAAGCTTTACAGATAGGGGCCGGAATGAAGATCCACAATGGATAGCACAAGAAACTAGGCTGCAAGGTTGGACACTCAGCAGGGGAATACTGGAGTAGAGAAAAGAAGTGCAAGAATTGTGGTAAAAAGGACCATATTTCCAAGGCATGATTGGCTCACTGTCAAATGTTCATCAGAGAAATTCAGACCACAAGCCCTACATCACATGAAGACTTAAGTTGACAGTCCAGAATGGAGTTTTATTATGGGGAATCTGAGTAATTATTCCTCTGTGCTTGCATTGTAAAATCCTTGACCAAATACATAAGGGACATCCTGGCGTGGTGAGGATGCAGAAACTGACATGCAGTTGTTTTTGGTGGTCAAGATCATATGCTCAAATTGAAGAGCAAGTGGGACAATGTCAATCCTTTGCAAAATTAAGAAACACTCCACCATTAAATCTGTGAGAATGGCAGAGGATACACATTGCCTATGCTGGTCCAGTGGAGGGTCTTATGTTCTTAATGATTGTGGATTTACACTCTAAATGGTCGGAAATTATGATCATGAAGCTCACAACAACAGAACGAGCCAGGAGAAGCTAGACAATGTATTTGTAAGATTTTTACCTTGAAGCAGGTCGTGAATGCCAATGGTACTCAGGTCACTTGGAAGGAGTTTGAGGACTACCTGAAGGGAAACAGTATACATCATATCAAGTCAGCTCCATATCATCCTGCAACAAATGGGATGGCCAAAAGTTTTTGTTCAATCGTTAAATCATTCCATCAAGGCATAAAAGGACCAATATACATTAGCAAGGAGAGTTATCAAATTCCTAATGTCTTACAGGAACACTGCACATGCAACAACCATGTTCACCAGCAATGCTGCTGTTTAGGAGGAAACGGCTATCACAGTTTGATTTTTTAACACCACCTGATACTTCTGAGATTGTCAAGCGACAACAACAAGCACAGATTGGGAGCATATAACAAAACTCAAAAAAGTGAGTATTCAATCAAGGAGAGCAAGTGCTAGCCAGAAGCTACACCACCAGCGAGAAACGGTTACCTGCTGTGATCCTCGCGAAGACAGGCCCAATATCATCCACCGCACAAATTAATGATGAGAGAGTTTGCCGATGTGATACTAGCCATCAACTAGATTAATCTAATTAAACAGCTGAAACTTCTCAAGAAGTATATCCCGTGGAAAATTTAGACAGTGACACTGGAGTAACTTCTCAGGAAGCCCCACCTACTGAAGGAACAGAGGACACTTTCAAGGTGGCGTGTAGCCAGATTTCAGAATGTGGAATACGACCCAAAAGGAATAGTCCACCTGAGATACTGTCACATTGAGTTGTATGTATGTGTAGAGATAATGCACAATTGGGTCTGTTGTATAAATGTGAGGTTGTTATTGTTGGACTAAAGAAGTAAAGGGGAGAGGTGTAATATGCCAATACATCCCTGCTGGTGAAGCATCACGTGATCTGTAGTGATGCCAGCAGAGAATGTTTACACAGGCTGCAGTTCTCCATCTTAGATTGTATGAGCAATATCTCGAATAAAACATTTCAAAATTAATGATATAACACTTTGAATCACTCAAGAATTCATACATTTCTGAGAAAGAGTCCAAAGGCATCACTAGTTTTTGTGCCACTTTCATCTCTTTAGAGGAGACATAAAGGAAGACAAATGCCATATTTTCTGCACCTTTAACACCTACTCTCAGGATTCAGAAATATTTCATTCATGCACAATATTTGGAAGTGCAGAGCTTGTCTCCCTTATATTATTGTATCTTGTTGTCAGTGGGAGTACTGTGTTTTTCTCCTTACCAGCACAGTATCAATATAACGTGCCTTCATGGCCTAAATAAATCACTGCCACAGCTTTCCTGATTTTGAATATGGTTCATTCATGAATGTCTGAATTATTTGTGCATTTTTAAAAAATCAATTGTTCATGGAAGTCATGTACCTGAAAAAAAACAATACTGCAGTAGAGATTTGTAATGGGACATGCTTTGAAATCATAAGCCAAGGGATAATTTTATAAATCACATTGCTGACAAGGAACTTTATCCACCTGGGGTATAATCTTGTGGCGGCTTTGGGGATCTCGGCCATCAGCTAGAATGCCAGTGAGACCCCTGCGGCTCCTCGTTTCAGGCAAGCTCACCACATCTTGTGCTACTCAGACACTTAACAGGCCAATGGATGGCCTTCCCTGAGGACCAAGGAACCCAGGGCAAAGAAATATCAGCCAATCAGGTGCCAGGAACTTTTCTATACTCAGCTGTGCCATTGGGATTGCGGTGGCTGCTGCTGGTATCACAGCCACCCAAGCCCTCAGATCGAGAAAGAACCCAGGCACAGATGAAGGATGGTGGGGATGGTCATGGTGTGGAGGTCGCAGGAGTGTGGAGTTAGCAGCAAGGGCAGGGGGGATGGCTTTATGATGCCAGGTTCTTTGAATGAGGAATTCCCCTGGGACCCCACCAGCAAACACACCAGTGTTTTCTTATCATGCTTCCCTCATGATTACATAGCAGTTACAGGGGGATGAAGACTTTAAGTGGGCATTGCTGCTGCCGTTTATTAATTTATCTTCAGATGTTAAGATAGAGCTGGGCATATAGGAGGAACAATAATCAGGGGCATCGGCAGTTGGAGTTCACACTGAAGTTAGAAAGTACTGAAAATAAAATTAAACAGTGACATGACAGCAATTCCGTAACTTAATTGGTTGGTGAGTATAGAACTCTTGGGGAGCGTGTGATTAAATTATCTGCAGTTCAAAAACATACAATATTCAAATTGTTTGCTGAGAGTTAAGGGAAGCAAGAAGAAGGAAACTAATAGACTGATGAGTCTTCTGTTTTGTTCTGTTTTTAAATTCATTTATTTATTTATTTTTTAAAAATAAATTTAGAGTACGCAATTAATTTTTTCCAATTAAGGGGCAATTTAGCGTGGCCAATCCACCTAGCCTGCACATCTTTGGGTTGTGGGGGCAAAACCCACGCAAACACGGGGAGAATGTGATCTGGGACCTCGGCGCCGTGAGGCAGCAGGGCCACTTTAAATTCATTTATGGGATGTGGGTGTTGCTGGCCAGGCCAGAATTTATTGGCCATCCCTCGTTGTCATTGAGACGGCGGTCCTAAGCCTCCTTCTTGAACCACTGCAGTCACCTGAGGACTTTTCCACAGTGCCGTTAAGGAGGGAATTCCAGAATTTTGACCCAGCGCCAGTGAAGGAACGCCAATTGATTTCCAAGTCAAGATTCTGAGTGACTTGGAGGGGAATTTGCAGGTGGTGGTATTCCCAGGTTTTCTGCTGTCCTTGTCCTTCGAGATGGTGTTGGTCGTGGGTTTGGAAGGTGCTGTCTAAGGAATCTTGGTGAGTTACTGCTGTGCATCTTGTACACATGGCTGCCTCTGTTCATCGGTGGTGGAAGAATTGATTGTTTGTGGAAGCGATAGGAATCAAGCGGGCTGCTTTGTCGTGATGATGGCAAGCTTCTTGAGTGTTGGAGCTACACTCGCCCAGGTATGTGGAGACTATTCCATCACAGTCCTGAATTGTGCCTTGCAGATGGTAGACAGGCTGTGTGGAGTCAGGATTCCTATCCTTTGACCTGCTCTTGTAGCCAGAATATTTCTATGGCGAGTCCAGTTCAGTTTTTAGTCAATGGTAACATTCAGGATGTTGATAATGAGAGATTCAGTCATGGTAATGCCATTGAATGTGAAGGGACAATGGTTAGATCCTGTCTTGTTGGAGATGATCATTGTCTGGCATTCTGTGGCTGTGTGGCACGAATGTTACTTGCCACTTGACAACCTAAGCCTGGATATTGTCCAGGTGATGCTGTATTTCAGCATGCTCTGCTTCCATATCTGAGAACTTGCAAATGATGCTGAACATTGTGCAGTCATCAACAAACATCCCCTGACCTTATCATGGAAGGAAAGTCATTGATGAAGCAGTTGAAGATAGTTGGATCTAGGACGCTACCATGAGGAACTCCTATAGCGATGTCTTGGAGCTGGGATGATTAACCTCTAACTAGCACAATCATCTCCCTTTGTGCCAGGTATGACTCCAACCAGCAGAGAGTTCTCCTCCTGATTCCCATTGACTCCAGTTTTGCTAGGGTTCTATGATGCCACACTCGATCAAATGCTGCCTTGATGTCAAGGGCAGTCACTCTCACCTCACCTATGGAGTTCAGCTCTTTTGTGCATGTTTGAACCAAGGCTATAATGAGGTCAGGAGCTGAGTGACCCTGGCGGAACCTAAATTGAGCATCCGTGAGCATGTTTTTGCCGAGTAAATGTCAGTAAATTGATAACGTTGTTGATGACTCCATCCATCACTTTACCGATGATGGAGGGTAGACTGATGGGGCGGTAATTGGTTGGGGTGGATTTGTCCTGATTCTTGTGTATAGGACACACATGGGCAATTCTCCACATTGTCGGGTAGAGGGCCAGTGTTGTAGCTTTACTGGAACAGCTTGGCTAGGCCCACAACAAGTTCTGGAGCACAAGTCTTCAGTACTATTTCCAGAATATTGTCAGTGCCCATGACATATTGTAGTATCTAATGCCATATTTTGATATCACCTGGAGTGAGTTGAATTGGCTGAAGACTGACACCTGTGATCCTGGATCATCCACTCAGCACTTCTGGCTGAAGACTTTGTAAGTGCTTCAGCCTTATTTTTTGCTCTAATATTATGGACTTATCTATTATTTAGGATGTTAATATTTGTGGAGCCTCCTCCTCCAGTGAGTTGTTTAACTGTTCACCACCATTCACCATTTAACTTGTTAGGTTTATTAATATAATATTTGTAAAGTTTACATTATAGGGGAAGGCATAGGAGAAGGAGCTGATTAGTGGATAGTTGGTAATTCTACTTTTTACTTCTTCGTCTCCAGTTTATAATATATCATCTTTAAGACGTGGCAAGGCAGCTTGTTCATGTGGAATATGCATCCTGTGACATATGGAAATTTGTGAACTCTTCCTATGGTCTAGATGATCAAATGTGCAGAAAATGTCAGTCACCAGCTTCAGAAATCTAGGTTTTGGAACTTGAACGATAGTTAGATTCATTGTGCTGCATCCGAGAGACTGCGAAATATGTGGATAACACGTTGAAGGTAGTGGCCACAACTCAGATTAAGAGAATGCAGGCAGAGAAAGATTAGCTGACTGCAGGACAGTCCAGGAGGCCCAGGGAGTTAGTGCAGGAGCCCCCATGAGTTCATCTCACTCAGTAACCTGTTTTCCATCCTAGGTACTGGTGAGGGTGATGCTTCCTCAGAGGAGTGCAGCTAGATCCAAGTCCATGACACCACGGGTGGTACAGCTGCACAGGCGGGGAGGAAGAAGAAGCAATGAGGTAAGGGATTCAATAGTTAGGGGAATAAGACTGGCATTTTGCAGCCGTCGAGATGATTCCAGGATAGTGTGTTGCCTCTATGGTGTCAGAGTCAAGGATGTGACTGAGCAGTGGCAAAACATTTTTATGGGGGGTGGTGAAGAGTCAGAGGTCGTGGTTCACATTGGTACCATCAACATAGATATAAAGAGGGATGAGGTCCTGAAAGCAGATTTTGGAAAGCTGGGAAAGAGATTAAAATGCAGGACGTCACAGGCATGAACCTATGAGTTAATCCCTTTGCCATATGTCAGTGAGCGCAGAAATGGGAAAGTGGAGCAAATGAATGTGTGGCTGAAAAGATTGTGCAGGATGGAGGGTTTTAGATTTCTGAGGTATTGTGGTTGGTTCTAGGCCAGGCGGATACAAGGAGGTGGGTTACACCTTGAGGTTTCATCGGACTGAGACCAATATCCTTGCAGGAAGATTTGGTAATGCCGCTGGAAGGGTCTGCACTAGCTAGACAAGGGGATGGGAACTTCAGAGGGAATTCGGATAGAAGACAGACAAGTCAGTAATGGTAGGAAGAAGAATCGTAAACAAAATTGGAAAACAGCAAAAACAAAGGCAGGTATAAAATAGGGTAAAAATACGGAAAAATGTTAAAAATGCAGAATTAAGGGCATTCTATCTGAATGCATTCACAACATGGTAGATGAATTGACGTCACATGTTGAAGGAAACAGGTATGATATAATTGCCATTATGGAGATAGAGCTACAGCACACCCAAAACTGAGAACTGAATACTCAAGGGTATTCAACATTTTGGAAAGATAAGCAAAAATGAAAAGGAGGTGGGGTAGTGTTGTTAATAAAAGATGCAATCAGTACATCAGACAGGAACTTAGTTCGGAAGATTGAGGTGCAGAATCAGTTTAGGTCGAGCGAAGGAACAGCAAGGAGGAGACATCATTCGATAGCATTGTTTATAAGCCACCAAACCATTGTGGTAAGATAGGGCACAATATAAATCAAGAAATAAGAGATGCATGTAACAAGGGTAATACAGTAATCATGAGGGGCTTCAATTTGCATATAAACTGGCTAAAACGAATGAGCACCAATGCTGTGGAGGGTGAATTCCTGGAACGCATACTATGTTATGTATTGTACCCAATACCCTTATGTGTGGTGTGCCACCAAATTGCATAGAAACATCATCATCAGAGGCACGTGGGAGGATTCCCTCACTTCTATCATGGATGTGAGCAAACAACACCTCTGTAATAAACTCTGACAACTGTCTGTAAAAAAAATAAGTTCTTTATCGAAGCTCGGGGGTATTTCCAGTTGCGTACCTTCACACGTGGCGGCTGCAGCATTGGATTCTCGAACTCAAAGAGAGAGAGGGACCCACTTTTGAGAAAACTGCTCAAAAATAAAAAAATACAGCGATAGTGACCAAGATTCAGCAGAATTAATCAGAAATCTTCTGATTCAAAAACAGATTGGTCTTTATGAAAACAAATTCTTAAAGCCACAGTCCAACCAAGAAAGGAACATTTTTAAAGAAACCACAAACGAAATAATACAAATTAAATTGGAAGAGAAAGAAATTAGAGCGGAGGAAAAGTTAAAGAAAATACTACAACATAAGAACTGGTAACTGGAATGGTGGGAAAAGGTCATGCAATGGAACCATTCGATGAGTTCATATAAAGTTCATATGAAGATAGATTCCAATACAACCTTGCTCCCAACAAGATACAGGATGAAATTAAAGTAGCAACTTTGCAGAGTGTAATAGGATGGAACACCTTCAACCTATTACAAAGTCTTGTCCTTAGTGCACTCAACCCTACTGTTGAAATAGCAGTGTCTGTAGAGTCGGCAGCCAAATAAGTTTCCCAGATCGGAGCTGCCGCTATTAGAAACAAGATGAATAAACAAGATGAATAATAAAAATCATGAGAAAAGAAGATGTTTCATCATGCAAGCATGCCATAGGTGTGCCCAGGTGTATCTTTCTCCATCGGACTGTTGGTGTCAGGATAGTCTCTTCTCACTATTGAGAACACAAAGGACAGTTCAGGTACAAGCGCCTACCATTCAGTCTGCACCAGTGTCAGCATAGCGGCGCAGTGGTTAGCACTGCTGCCACATGCGCTGAGGTCCCAGGTTCGGTCCCAGCCCCGGGTTACTGTCCGTGTGGAGTTTGCACATTCTCTCCGTGTTTGCGTGGGTTTCACCCCCACAACCCAAAGATGTGCAGTGTAAGTGGATTGGCCATGCTAAACTGCCCCTTAATTGCACTGGCCCTATTCTAAAAGTCCATGGACCAAATACTGAATGGCATCAACGGTGTTTAATGTCATTTGAATGACAGTTTACTTACCAGCAGGACTTAACAGGGGCACCTAATGTATATAGAAGACAGAATGGAGTGTCTTGAAAGACACAGGGCAGTATTCTCCACTGGCAGAATCCTCCGCTCTGCCGGCAGCGCACCCACGGGTTTCCCGACAGCGTGGGGTGGCCACAATGGGAAATGCCATTGGCTAGCTGCTGGGATGTAGGATCCCACTGCCGGCGAGGGCATGCTGGAGAATCCTGCCCGCAATCTTTGCATCAGGACAGAGAAATGTGAATTTTGCCAATCATCAATGAACTATCTTGGCATGTAATTGATAAGGATGGGCTTTGCAAAGAACCTAAGGAGATGACTGCGAGTTTCGATGACTGCACCAAAACAGCAGAGTATATACAACGGAGATCTTGTTGAGGACTAATCAATTACGATGAAAAATGTATTCCAAATATCATTATCATTTTAAAACCACTTCATACATTATTGTGTGCAAATCAACAATGGATTTGGGCAAACGACTGCAAAGAGGCATACACTGAAATCAAAAATGTGCTGAAGAAATCGGAAGTGTGAGTTCATTTCGATCCTAAGCTGAAAATATAACTCACATCACCTTATGGGGTGGGTGCCATTGTCTCTCATATAATGACACATGGAGATGAAAGACCAGTAGCTTTCGCTTCAGGAACGCTGACAACCGCTGAACAGAATTATGCTCAATTGGAAGGAAGCCTTGAGTATAATATTTGGAGTCAGATGATTTAATCACGACTTGTATGCAAGCCAATTTACCTTGTTAACAGACCCCAGGCCTTTGACAATGATTTTTGGTCCATGCAATATTGTCTCTAGCTGCAAGTCATTTGCAGAGATGATACCTCACCTTATCAATGCAGAAATATGGGATTACATACAGATGTTCGGAGTAACATGCCAATGCCAATGCACTATCATGTTTACAAATGCAGGACAAAGCCGGATCGCCGGAAAACTATGTAAACGATGTATACTTTTCCCAGGTGGTTAGTGTACCTGTTACTGCATCTCGAGGTCAGATCCAGTGAAGGGGAAGGTTGTGGACATGATCTTGGAAGGTATACCACTGGATAAACAGAGGAGGAATCCGGAATTCAAACTATACCAAATAAGGGAACTTGAATTAAATGCACAAAGCAGAATACTTCCATAGAGAACCAAACTTTATTTGCTCTTACCGCCTGTACCATAGTCGAGAAACGACAACAAAATCAAGTTGCTCGCCGTGAATAGACATCAAAACCAGTATGTTTGGATCAAGGCTATAAGTCCCCCATACTGATGTGTGTGTGTATATATATATATATATATATATATATAATTATATAATAATAATACTTGGTTTAATAATCACTATTCACCATGAGTAAAAGTTTAAGTTAATATTTGTTGTCACTCTACAGGAGTAAATGGGGAGGGTTGTTATGCATTGTAACCAATGCCCTTCAGTGTAGCATGTCACCTGATTATGTGGTAACATCATCAGGGGCACTTGGGAGATTTGCAATAAATTCTGGCAACCTGGTTACCCTTTGATTACACTGTAAATAACAGTAAACTCCCACCAAAATAGCAGTAGACTGCATGGATTTTGAGTACTGTATGTTGTGGAACCAACTAGAAAATAGACTAATTTGGATCTTATGTTGTTGAATGAGAAAGGGCTGATTTATAATCTCATTGTGAAAGAAGCCTTCCGAGAAGAGTGACCATAATATGATGGAATGTTGCATTAAGTTTGAAAATTATGTAACTTAAATTATGTCTTAAATCCAAGCAAAGCAAAGTGTAAAGATATGTGAGGCAAATTAGCTGTGGTAGCTATGGTAGACATGCAATTTAAGAATTAATACATTTAAAACAAATGTATATAAAGGTTTAAAGCACAAAAGCCCAACAGGAAAAGTCATCCAACCGTGGCTAACATGAGAAGTTAAAGATTGCATTAGTCCAAAGAAAGAGGTGGTATGGTGGCACAGTGGTTGGTAGTATTACTGCCTCACAGCACCAGCAACCCGGGTTCAATTCCAACCTTGGGTGACCGTCTGTGTGGAGTTTGCACATTCTCCTTCATCTGCGTCAGTTTCCTCCACGTGCTTCGGTTTCTTCCCACAGCCCCAAGATGTGTAGGTTAGGTGGATTGCCCATGTTAAATTTCCACTTAGTGTCCAAAGATCAAGTGGGGTTACTGAGCTGCGAGGAGTGGGCCTGGGAGGGATGTAATTTCGGAGGGTCGGTGCAGACTCAATGGGCTGAATAGCCTCCTTCTGCACTGTCGGGATTCTATGGACTCCACAAAGAGGCTTATAATATTGCCAAAAAGTGGTGAGCCCGAGGATGGGGAGAATTATTCATATGGATTGTGAATAGCTTTAGCCCTAACACTAATCTTCATGGTACCTCAATAGTGCCAACCTGAAAATGAGCAGTTTATTCCTGCTCTCCATTTTCTGACCAATAACCAATTCTCAGTTGCTGTCAGTATATGGTCCCCAGTCCCATGTGCTCCAATTTGTTTACTAACCTCTTGTGTAGGACCTTCTTGAAAGCCTTTTGAAAATCCAAATACACCACATCCACTGGTCACCCCTTATCTTTTCTGCCAATTTGGATGTGGGGACCAAATGTATGATTTCCAAATTTGCCGATGACACAAAATTAGGTGGGAATATGAGTTGTGAGGAGGATGCAAAGAGCTTCAATGTGATTTAGACAGGATAAATCAGTGGGCAATAAGATGGCAGATGGAATATAAATATGTGGAAAATATGAAGCTATTCACTTCGATCGGAAAAACAGAAATGCTGAGTATGGTGAGAGATTGGGAAGTGTTGGTGTTCAAAGGGGGCTGGGTGTCTTTGTTCACATATCACTGAAAGCTAACATGCAGGTGCAACAACAGCCTCTCCGACAAAGAAAACACAACAGCGCTTAGACTTTCTCAGGAAACTAAAGAAATTTGGCATGTCCATATTGACTCTTACCAATTTTTACAGATACACCATAGAAAACATCCTATCTGGCTGCATCACAGCCTGGTATGACAACTGCTCAGCCCAGGACAGTAAGAAACGACAGTCATAAACACAGCCCAGTACATCACGCAAAACCGCCTACCATCCATTGACTCTGTCTATGCTTCCCGCTGCCTTGTGAAAGCGGGCAGCATAATCAAAGACCCCTCCCACCCGGGTTATTCTCTCTTCCAACCTCTTTCATCAGTACAAAGGTCTGAGAACACGCACTAACAGGTTCGAAAACAGCTTCTTCTCCGCTGTTATCAGACTCCTAAATGACCCTCTTATGGACTGAACTGATCTCTTCACACATCTTCACTCCTGAGTAGTACTGCACTCCCTATGTTTCACCCGATGTCTGTGTCTATGTATTTACATTGTGTATTTATGTATGTCCTATGTTTTTTCATGTATGGAACGATCTGTCTGGACTTTTCACTGTACCTCGATACACGTGACAATAAATCAAATAAAATCAAAACTAGTAATTAGGAAGGCCAATGGTATGTTGGCCTTCATTGCAAGAGGACTTGAGTACAGAAGCGAAGGTGTCTTGCTGCAGTTGTATAGAACTTTGGTGAGACCACGCCTGGTGTATTGTGTCCAATTTTGGTCTCCTAATCTAAGGAAAGATATACTTTCCACAGAGGAAGTGCAGCAAAGGTTGACCAGACTGAATCCTGGGATGGTGGGATTGTCCTATGATGAGAAACTGGGCCTGTATTCTCCAGCATTCAGAAGTATGAGAGGTGATCCCATTCAAACATACAAAATTCTTACAGAGCTAAACATGGTAGATGCAGGGAGAATTCTTCCCTGGGTGAGGGCTTCAGAACCAGATGACACATCCTCAGAATAAAGGATGGGGCATTTAGAACTGAGATGGAGAGTAATTTCTTCACTCAGAATGAAGTAAATCTTTGGAATTCTCAACCCGAAAGTCCTGTGGAGGCTTAGTCATTGAGATGTTCAAGATAGAGAGCAATAGATTTCAAGATATTAAATACATCAAGCGTTTTGGGGATATTGTGGGAAATTGGCTTTGAGGGAGAAGATCAACCATGATTTAGTTGAATGGTGCAACATGCTTGATGGGCCAAATGGCCTATTCTTACTTCTATTTCCTATGTTCCAAAACTCCTATGCAAGGGGAATAGAGTCTCAAAAAATAGGGATGCTTTGTTCCAGATGTACAGAGGAGCATTGGTGAGACTACATCTGGAGTACTTGGTACAGTATTGGTTTTCTTATTACGAAAGATATAATTGCATTAGAAGCAGTTCAGAGAAGGTTCATGCTACAAATTCCTGGGATGAAGGAGTTATCTTATGATGAATAATTGGACAGGTTGGCACGTGTCCATTGGAGTTTAGAAGAATGAAAGGTGCTCTTATTGAAACATATATGATCCTAAGGAGACTTGACAAGGTGGATGCAAAGAGTTGGAGGTGCTGACAATTTCCCTACCACTGGCGTCGAATACCCACCCAGTTCCATTGTTCATAAGTCATTCTGTAACATCCTGCAGAGATTGGTGACAGACCAACTTCTGAGCACTCTGGTATGGGATGGGTGGACGAGTTCCATCTTTGGATGACACCTTCTTCACTGACTGCTGGCTGTGGATCCAGTGCCCAGCTTTTGTTCATCAGCTTCTCAGAGTTTCCCCTGCCCTTCACAGCTCGGTCCCTCTCCTCGACACATTCATTGGCCTCCTCTTTCTGTTCAATCGAAGTTTGCAGTCTGACCGAAGCCAGCCCCAGAATGGCTGACATTCCCTCAGAATCTGAGACCTCACCTGGAAACCATCACCACTTAATGGTGAAGGATCTGAGAGCCTGTGTTGGCCACTCGATAAATTTAGAGAGCAGCATTTAGTTGCATTCAGACTTAATTCAACTTAATGACCTTTTTGATGATCTAATTTACCTCCCAACTGCTTGCATGCAACGTCGCTGCCTCCCACCAACTGTGCGATTCCCTCCCCTCCCACCCCAGTATGGTTCCTGTTCCAGTGAGCTCATTAAATTTCACCTCACGAGAATGCAGCCAGAGAGAAGAGACTGATGTAGGTAGATCAGTTATATTCACAGACACACATAGTGGGCCTTCTGTATTCCCTGTTACTCATCGAATAGGAGAGCAAAAGTTCCCTTCTGCTCCTTCACCAGCTGGGAAAATAAAGCACCTTTACCAGCCATACATACATTTACAGCTGAAACTGGGTATTTGTACAGGAATAATGTATTAAATATGTATATACTCAAACAGACCAATAACAATTTACATTTATTATATTGTCTATTCTATCATTCTTTTATTGTGATTGTAAATTAGGGGCTGGTTTAGCACAGTGAGCTAAATAGCTGGCTTGTAATGCAGAACAATGCCAGCAGCGCGTGTTCGATTCCCGTACCGGCCTCCCCGAACAGGTGCCGGAATGTGGCGACTAGGGGCTTTTCACAGTAACTTAATTGAAGCCTACTTGTGACAATAAGCTATTATTATTATAATACGTCCAGTAGAAAGTGGTAGTGGCCTATTGCACAGTTCACTTAGAATAAGAAGCTGTGAGGTTATTGTGCACCTCTCTCCCTGCCTGCAGTCGATCATCTGTTGCAGTCGGTTCCTGTGCTCCATTGTCTTCAATTCAGCGCAGGGTGAGAACTCGGTCCACAGCAATATTGTGGAGGAATCTGATAACCGTTCTACTTTCGTAGGCCTACAGTGGGGGACATGATAAGACGCTGCCCGGCTGGTTAAAGTGAGTGTTTAAAACCGTGCTCAGCAAGAACTTGGGTGCCTCATTACATCTGATCTCTGCTCAGATGTGGTGCTCCTGCAGAAATGTTTTCCCGTTGTGGTTCTGGAACTTTTCATGTTTCCTTTTCCCTTAAAAAGATGACTCATTTTGGTTAATGTGGGTATTCTATTATTTTTGCATAAATCCTAAATGAAAATTTTTCAAATTCCCTGTAAAATCAAAGGTAATAACCTACCAGATTTTAATGATTAACAATCTAGGTAGCATAAAGATTGAGGGAAATGGTACTGCCGCTTGTAGTCCAGTATGAATGGCTCAATCAATGAATTGATATACCTCAATGCCAAACCCCATGCGAAGTCCAAAGCCTCATCAGGCACTGCTCCTTTATTTTGCCTATCTCACTGGCTCTGTTGAAGTAAGTGTTGTTTCTATGAGATTTGTTCCTTCTATGTGCTGTTGGAGAACTTGCCTGCAGTTCCTGTTGCACTGATAAAAGACTGCTGCATGCATGTAGCTGAGGTTAAAAACTACTTGTGATTCCTTTCTAACTGTGGTAATCTTTCAAACGCTTGCTCAAGATTCAGTGAATGCCTTTCCTGAAGCATTAGGATCCTGGGCTGGGCTGGGTTGAGCAATATCCAAATCTGAATATGTAAATAAACCTAATGGATCATTTAAGTACCTGGATGCTGGATTCACCCAGGCCTGAGACTCAACGGCCACGCCTGCGAGACCTCACCAGGGCACCATGTAGGTCCATACAAATGTGGACCAGGCGTAATGGCACCTGAGAGGACTATCAACCATAGGTGACCCCCCTGGGGACAGGGCAGGGGGAGATGCTGGCACTCCCCCTGGCACCTGAACACTTTAGCACTGTCATCCTGGCACCCTGGCCATGCCAGCCAGGCACCTTAGCAGTACCACACTGGCACTTCCATGATGACTGGCTGGCACTGCCAGGATGCTGGGACGCTGCCAGTGTGCCAGGCTGACAATGCCAGGCAGTCTGGGTGCCAGGATGGCACTGCCAGGGGTTGGGCCCATGGGGGGGGCAGGGGGGGGGGGGGGGGGGCTTTGCCTCTTGGTGGGGGGTTCCCAGAGGTCTCCCCAATGTCAGGGGGCTGAGGGGAGGGGAAGAATAAATAAAGTGGGGGGGGGCCAGAAATGCAGTGGGGGAGGGAAGGTTGGGGCTGCCAGGCACAATGGTGCCCCGGTCTGTGAGCAAGGTTTCCTGCTGGCGGGCTTAAATCACCCTCAGTGCGGCCTCGACAGAGAGAAACTCGCCAAAGCCAACAAAACAGCAAAGTGCCGTTGGATAGCGGGATGTTTCTCAATGCTGCAGCTACCGAGAAACACCCCGCTAAACGCGCCCGACAGGGTACTTTAACTTCAGTCCGTTGAAGCCCGAGAGAGGAATCACAGCCTCATTTGCAGTTGCTCATGCAATTTAAACGAACAAGCCGCAGCCAGTTTTCACACAGCACTGTAATTCATGATAAGATAGTCTATTTGATTGTGTGAGGGATGTACATTATCCAGGATGGTAAAGTGTCACAGTAGTTAACACTGCTACCTCACAGTTCCAGGGTCCTGGGTTCAATTCTGGCCTCGGGTGACTGTGTGGAGTTTGCACTTCCTCCCCGTGTCTGTGTGGGTTTCCTCCCACAGTCCAAAGATGTGCAGGTTAGGTGGATTGGCAAAATTGCCCTTTAGTGTCCAAAAGGTTATGTGGATAGGGTAGAGGCGTGGGCTTAAGTAGGGTGCTCTTTCCAAGGGCACGAAGAGACTCAATGGGCCGAATGGCCTCCTTCTGCGTTGTGAATTTTATGATCATAAGAAATGCAGTGATCTTTTACAAATGGGGCAATGGGATCTTGTACAGTCACCTGAAAGGGCAGATTGGACCTCATTTTAATAGTGGGCAGGTTCTCCGTAGCCCGACGCTGAAATCATAATCGTCGATCAGGTGGAGAATCGATTCTGACGCCGGTTTTCGAGTCTCCGCCCCCTCCGAACCGGCGTCATCGTGATGCACACCGCATGCAGTCGCAATGTCGTTGCCGCCTCTTCGGTCTGCCCACTCGCCCGTTTTTCCGCCCCTGATGGGCCGAGTTCCCGACGCCACGGGACATTTGTCCTCACACAAATGTGTCCAGTGCCACGACACTCGGCCGGGATCCATGCTGTTGGCCAGGGGGTTCTGTGAGGGCTGGGGGACTTGTGAGGGGTGGCCAGTGAGTGGCCTATGGGGTCGCGGGTCAGATCCGCGCACAGCCGACGCCATGTTGTACAGCACGACCGCTGCAGGTCATCAGCCATGCTCATACGCGGCCCTGGACCCGGCCATTTTCCAGGTGTTTTCAAAGCGGGAGGCGGGGGTTTTGGTCAGCGGCGGTGTTAGCCCCTCACTGGTACCGGTATCGGTGAGGGGTTTACGCTGATTTTTTTTGCGTAAACCTCCCGCGGATTCTCCGTTCGAGCTGGCACTTAGCCGCAGGAATGGAGAATCCTGCCCGGCAGCTTTACCAGTGCAGCACTCCCTCAGTACGACGCTGAAAAATTAGGCAAGATTATATGCTCAAATCTTTGGAGTGTAATATAGAGTTCACAGCCTTCTGACTCAGAGGCAAGAGTGCTTCCACTGAGCCTAGCTTGACACATAAACCTCAGGGCTAATATGCTGCAGATATTGCACTCATTGCAATGTCTTCAACTCCACAACAAAAGAACACTTGCAGCTGGAGCTGAAATCAAATAAGCAGCAAGTTCTGGCTTTGGTTTTAACTGTAAGACCATTTCACAGCACTTTGGCAGCACAGCTGCACCGTGTAAAGCCATTGCTATATGTGGCGCACAAAGACTCCGTGAGATAAATAGAGTGAAGTCGATGAGGCTTTATTAAGCGTGTCTGTTCCCCAGCAGCCCGATAGTAAACTGGCCTGCGGGGAAAGGCACCGGCTTCTTATACTTCGCCTTCAGGGCGGAGTATGAGGTCAACGGCCAACCAGGACCCGGGATCTGTCAGCCAATGACATTAGGGCTTCCAGTCCCACATGACCCCCAATACATACTACCACATTCACCCCTTGTCAAAATGAACCCGGCGGGGTGATGCTTCGTATGGTGGTAAGGGTTTACAGTACTGGTCCTGGGAGGATAGAACAGTTACATGGTAGTACCGTATTGGACAGTATCGTCCTGTTACAACTATTTACAGAGGATATAGGAAAAACAAAATGTTCATTGGACAGTCCATCTTTGTTTTACATCGACGCCACGAGTCGGTCGGGCGGTCTGGTCGTCCGTGTCGATCGCCTCGGCCCCGGCGGTGGTGGTGGTGCTTGTACCAGCGTTGTCGCCTCCAGGAGCCGCACGGTTTCAGCTGTCGGTGCAAAGGGGAGGGGGACTGATCCTCCTGGGAAGGGGGCGGTCGCGGGGTGCGGCGGTGGCAGGAAGGGGGGCGGTTGGGTTGATGGTGCCGGGGGGGTGTGCGTGGTGCCGGCGGGCGCCAGATCCCGCAGGGAGACCGTGTCCTGTCGGCCGTCGGGGTACTCCACGTAGGCGTACTGGGGGTTTGCGTGGAGGAGGTGAACCCTTTCGACCAACGGGTCCGCCTTATGTGCCCGCACGTGCTTTCGGAGCAGGATGGGTCCTGGGGCCGCCAGCCAGGTCGGCAGCGACGTTCCAGAGGAGGACCTCCTAGGGAAGACAAGGAGACGCTCGTGAGGCGTTTGATTAGTGCTCGTACATAATAACGACCGGATGGAATGGAGAGCGTCCGGGAGGACCTCCTGCCACCGTGAAACTGGGAGATCCCTGGACCGTAGGGCCAGTAGGACGGCCTTCCAGACCGTGCCGTTCTCCCTTTCTACTTGCCCGTTCCCCCGGGGGTTGTAGCTGGTCGTCCTGCTTGAAGCTATACCCTTGCTGAGCAGGAACTGGCGCAGCTCGTCACTCATGAAAGAGGACCCCCTGTCGCTGTGGACGTATGCGGGGTAACCGAACAGTGTGAATATGCTGTTCAGGGCTTTAATGACTGTGGCCGCGGTCATGTCGGAGCAGGGAATGGCAAAAGGGAAGCGGGAGTATTCGTCCACTACATTAAGGAAATATGCGTTGCGGTCGGTGGAGGGGAGGGGCCCTTTGAAATCGAGACTGAGGCGTTCAAAGGGACGGGAAGCCTTAATCAGGTGCGTTCCATCTGGCCTGAAAAAATGCGGTTTGCATTCTGCGCAGATGTGGCAGTCTCTTGTGACTGTACGGACCTCCTCTAAGGAGTATGGGAGATTGCGGGACTTGATGAAGTGGTAAAACCGAGTGACCCCCGGGTGGCAGAGGTCCTCGTGGAGGGCTTGGAGGCGGTCAATTTGTGCGTTGGCACATGTCCCGCGGGATAGGGCATCAGACGGCTCGTTCAGCTTTCCGGGCCGGTACAAGATCTCATAGTTGAAGGTGGAGAGTTCGATCCTCCACCGCAAGATCTTGTCGTTCTTGATCTTGCCCCGCTGTGCATTATCGAACATGAAGGCTACCGACCGTTGGTCAGTGAGGAGAGTGAATCTCCTGCCGGCCAGGTAATGCCTCCAATGTCGCACAGCTTCCACTATGGCTTGGGCTTCCTTTTCCACTGAGGAGTGGCGGATTTCTGAGGCGTGGAGGGTTCGGGAGAAGAAGGCCACGGGTCTGCCCGCTTGGTTAAGGGTAGCCGCTAGAGCTACGTCAGAGGCGTCGCTCTCGACCTGGAAGGGGAGGGACTCGTCGATGGCGCGCATCGTGGCCTTTGCGATGTCCGCTTTGATGCGGCTGAAAGCCTGGCAAGCCTCTGTCGACAGCGGGAAAGTCGTGGTCTGTATTAGGGGGCGGGCCTTGTCTGCGTACTGGGGGACCCACTGGGCGTAGTATGAAAAGAACCCCAGGTAGCGTTTCAGGGCTTTTGGGCAGTGCCGGAGGGGAAATTCCATGAGTGCGCGCATACGTTCGGGGTCGGGGCCTATTATCCCATTGCGCACTATGTAGCCCAGAATGGCTAGCTGATCGGTGCTAAAAACGCACTTGTCCTCGTTGTACGTGAGGTTCAAGGCTTTGGCAGTCTGGAGGAATTTTTGGAGGTTAGCGTCGTGGTCCTGCTGATCGTGGCCGCAGATGGTTACATTGTCGAGGTACGGGAACGTGGCCCGTAACCCATGTTGATCAACCATTCGGTCCATTTCCCGTTGGAAGACCGAGACGCCGTTTGTGACGCCAAAAGGGACCCTTAGGAAGTGGTATAATCGCCCGTCTGCCTCGAAGGCTGTGTACTTGCGGTCACTTGGGCGGATGGGGAGCTGATGGTAGGCGGACTTGAGGTCCACGGTGGAGAAGACTTTATACTGGGCAATCCGATTGACCATGTCGGATATGCGGGGGAGAGGGTACGCGTCTAGTTGTGTGTACCTGTTGATGGTCTGGCTATAGTCAATGACCATCCTTTGTTTCTCCCCTGTCTTTACTACTACCACCTGCGCTCTCCAGGGACTATTGCTGGCCTGGATTATGCCCTCCTTTAGTAGCCGCTGGACTTCGGAGCGAATGAAGGTCCGGTCCTGGGCGCTGTACCGTCTGCTCCTAGTGGCGACGGGTTTGCAATCCGGGGTGAGGTTCGCAAACAAGGACGGGGGTTGCACCTTGAGGGTGGCGAGGCCGCAGATAGTGAGTGGGGGTATGGGGCCGCCGAATTTAAACGTAAGGCTCTGTAGGTTACATTGAAAATCTAAGCCCAGCAAGGTGGGGGCACAGAGTTGGGGAAGGACGTTAAGTTTGTAGTTTTTGAATTCCCTCCCCTGTACCGTTAGGGTAACTATGCAGAATCCCTGGATCTGTACGGAGTGGGATCCTGCAGTTAGGCAAATCTTTTGTGCGCTGGGGAAGGTAGTTAAGGAACAGCGTCTTACCGTGTCGGGATGTATAAAACTTTCCGTGCTCCCGGAGTCGACTAGGCATGGCGTCTCGTGGCCGTTAATTAGGACCGTTGTCGTCGTCGTCTGGAGAGTCCGGGGCCGAGCCTGATCGAGTGTAACCGAAGCGAGCCGTGGTTGTAGTAGTGGGGTGGGGTCCGTTGTTGCCGTCCAAGATGGCGTCGGGGATGGACAAAATGGCCACCCCCATACCTCGCCCGTAGCTGAGGGGTCACAAGATGGCGTCGGGGGTGGACAAAATGGCCGCCCCCATGCGTCGTACAGGTCGGGGGCGGTCCAAGATGGCGGGGCCCCTCCTCCCCTCGTGGTGGTCGGGACCCAAAATGGCGGCGTCTGCGGGTCGCACATTGAGTGCTGGGGGGTCTGGAGGGCGCTAGGACCGCGCGGAGTTCCTGCATTGCGAGCGCCCGGGCCGCGGGCGCTAGGACCGCGCGGAGCTCCCTCGCCGGGGACAGCGGTGGTCGGGGCCAAGGCCGGCGGGTCAGTACTGCGAGCGCTGGGACCGTAAGGAGGTCCCTCGCCGGGGACGGAGATCGGGGTCCAGGTAAGTTGTATTGCCGGCGGGTCAGGCGTGGGGCGCGGGACGGGGGTGAGGGCCCAGGTCGGCGGCGCTGGCGGGTCAGGCGTGGGGCGCGGGACGGGGGTGAGGGCCCAGGTCGGCGGCGCTGGCGGGTCAGGCGTGGGGCGCGGGACGGGGGTGAGGGCCCAGGTTGGCGGCGCTGGCGGGTCAGGCGTGGGGCGCGGGACGGGGGTGAGGGCCCAGGTCGGCGGCGCCGGCGGGTCAGTCGTGGGGCCGCGAGCGCTGGCACCGCGCGGAGCTCCCTCGCCGGGGACAGCGGTGGTCGGGGCCCAGGCCGGCGGGTCAGGCGTGGGGCGCGGGACGGGGGTGAGGGCCCAGGTCGGCGGCTCCGGCGGGTCAGTCGTGGGGCCGCGAGCGCTGGCACCGCGCGGAGCTCCCTCGCCGGGGACAGCGGTGGTCGGGGTCAAGGTAGGTGGCGCCGGCGGGTCAGGCGTGGGGCGCGGGACGGGGGTGAGGGTGGCGTTCGGGATGCGAAAAACCCCCTCCTCTCCGTGGAGAGTGTTGGCCGGCACCCAAATCGGGAGCGCCGGCGGCGGGTCATACATGGACTGCGGGGAGGGGGGTTGGGGAGCGTAGGCGGCGTGCAGGGCTCCCAGTTCTCCCGGGGCCGCGGTGGTCGGGACCCAAAATGGCGGCGCCTGCGGGTCGCACATGGCGTGCTGGGGGGGTTGGGAGACATAGACTGCCTGTAGGGCTCCCTGTTCTCCCGGGACGGCGGCGACCACGTGGGATCGGCACACCACCGCATAGTGGCCCTTTTTCCCGCAGCTTTTGCAGATGGCTGCGCGGGCCGGACAGCGTTGTCGGGGGTGCTTCGCCTGGCCGCAGAAATAACAGCGGGCGCCCCCGGTGCGACTCGGCGTTTGGACTGCGCAAGCCTGTGGGGTGTCCGGGGGGGGGGGGTAGGGGGTTTGCCGCGGCGGGTACGTACGGGGCCCAATGGCCTGCCGCGCGGTCGGGGCCGTAGGCGCAGGTATTACGCGCGGCTACGTCCAGCGAGGCTGACAGGGCCCGTGCCTCTGAGAGTCCTAGTGACTCTTTTTCTAGAAGTCTTTGGCGGATTTGGGAGGATTGCATACCTGCAACAAAAGCATCGCGCATTAACATGTCCGTGTGTTCGTTTGCGTTCACCGACGGGCAGCTGCAGGCCCGTCCCAAAATCAGCAGCGCGGCGTAGAACTCGTCCATCGATTCTCCGGGAGCTTGCCGTCTTGTCGCGAGCTGGTAGCGAGCGTAGATTTGGTTAACTGGGCGAACGTAGAGACTTCTCAGTGCTGTGAAGGCCGTCTGGAAATCGCGGGTGTCTTCAATGAGGGTGAAAATCTCCGTGCTCACCCTCGAGTGCAGGACCTGCAGTTTTTGTTCGTCTGAGACTCGGCCTGTGGTCGATGTGATGTAGGCCTCAAAGCAAGTCTGCCAGTGTTTGAAGGCTGCTGCCGCATTCACTGCGTGGGGGCTGATTCTCAGGCATTCTGGAATGATCCTGAGCTCCATAGTCCTTTTTAGGCACGCTTAATAAACTGTGGCGCACAAAGACTCCGTGAGACAAATAGAGTGAAGTCGATGAGGCTTTATTAAGCGTGTCTGTTCCCCAGCAGCCCGATAGCAAACTGGCCTGCGGGGAAAGGCACCGGCTTCTTATACTTCGCCTTCAGGGCGGAGTATGAGGTCAACGGCCAACCAGGACCCGGGATCTGTCAGCCAATGACATTAGGGCTTCCAGTCCCACATGACCCCCAATACATACTACCACACTATAAACCTCCAATTTAAAGTTTATAGGGTCTCTCGGTGTTCTGCTGACCATACATGGTGTTAATAATAGCAACAGCTGACAGGACAGATTGTTCTTATCCAACATGGAAAATTTCACCACTCTTCAAAGATGGTTCGCAAAGCTCTATTTGTACACTGGATACTCGAGATTGGAGCTGAAATTCCTCCTGGGTTTTAGGCCAAAATGGGTGATAGAGAATTTACCGCCCCCCCCACCCCCCCATTTTACACTCTGCTCAATTTTCTTTTCCATTACTTCATTGAAGAAGATCAGATAGAGAAGCCAAGTTAAGTTTCACTCCCATTATGTTCAAACCCTAAAGGGATGAGTCCCTTGCTTTTCTGCCAACACGGCAGTGAGGGAGATTAGGTGAGCACTGTTGCTTCACAGCATCACAGTCCCAGGTTCAATTTCCGGCTTCGGTCACTCCCTTGTGTCTGCGTGGGTTTCCTCCCGGTGCTCCGGTTTCCTCCCACAGTCCCGAAAGACGTGCTGTTAGATAATTTGGACATTGTGAATTCTCCCTCTGTCTACCCGAACAGGCGCCGGAGTGTGGCAAAAGGGGCTTTCCACAGTAACTTCATTGCAGTGTTAATGTAAGTCTACTTGTAATAAGATTATTATTATTGCCCTCAGATTTGATGCTGTGCAACCATCAGCTATAATTTTCAGTCCCGAGTTTCAGGAGGCCTGTGAGAGCTTCACCACAGACATGTAAAGGGCTGGACTCTCCGCAACCCCGCACCGAAATCGCGGCCGGCGCCGGGGCGGAGAATACATGATCACGCCGTAATCTGGTCTGGTGCCGATTTGGCGATTCTCTAGGCACCGAAAATCGGCGTCGCAGTGGAATACACCTCGCCGCCGGGGACCATTGCCAGAGGCCCACCTAGCAATCCTCCGCTCCCGACCGGCCGAGTTCCTGACGACATGCAACTAACCACCTATTGCTGATCGGAATGCTGGCGTGGTGGCTGCGGTCTGTAGCCACCTAAATTGGCCAACTCCCGATTTAAAATGGTGAACGACAAAGGCTGATGGGAAAGTCAGCCAACATAGACAGAAACCCGCAGGTGCAGGTTTGCTGTGTATTTAACTCTGCAAAAGGCCAGACAACATCGATACCAGTGACCATCAGCATAACAATGTAGCAGCCATCTACATACTGATGAGCAATCCCCGGGAACAATAAGTAACATTTTGGACACACAAAGCAAAGCCAGACACCCCGGCGCCAGCAGGAGCCAACACAAAGGAGATGAACAAGCACCTCAAGACCGCCCATCGATCAGGGAACCGCTCCAGTATTGGAGAAATCGAACCAAGCGATTGGGACAAAGTCCAATCACTTGGGACCAGATACAGGGTCCGCCCGAAAGGTGGGAAGCCCCTGGGGACTATAAGAGTTAAGCCCCAAGTTCAAATCGCTCTCTCTTCATCCTGCCCGGGTCACCCAGCAACACGAACCAACATTGACCGTGACTGGTGCAGTGACCACCAAACAAAGTAAGTCTTAATTCAACGCTCGCTATGAGATAGGCGCTCCTAGCTACCAATCCATACCAACTTCGAATCCCGCAGTCTCAGAACCCAAACGAAAGGCCATTTGTTTCCCTGACCTGGTGGGCCAGTCCGAAGTTAAGTATAGGTCTGTTAGTTGTAGAAGTAGCTTAGACGTAGAAGTTGTGCATGAGTAGCGATTACTGTGTATAATAAATGTACTTTGATTTGAATCTTACTAATCGGTGTATTGGGTCATTGATCATTACTCGGACTTGAACCTCGTGGCGGTATCATAAAGATACCTGGCGACTCGAGAGCAAAGGTAATAAAACAGAGCAATTGAACCAAGGAGAAAGTTAGCAACATTATTTGGTGACATCTGACGGGACCTGATCGAGAAGAGGCATAACCACTCCGGGAGAACCCAAGAATTTGAATTAGAGACCCAATTGGGAACAGAAAACCACAAGCGTTCAAGCAGTTCTGATCAATACTCATAATTCGGAAGTGTGTGTATGCATGCGTAACTAACAGGGCGACAAAACTGTCGGGAGTTTGTATTTTGGAAAGTAGCGAAAGCCGTACCCGTATTTACAGCACCGCCTTAATACCCCTGTCCCAAATTTGAAGAGCAGCATTCGGATATGAAAGATGGCAATGCAGGCAAAGCAACGCCTCATGAACCCATAGGAATTTGCGGTCGCAGCGACCAGCAGCAGTAGAGTGGGACAATGTCCCATTTGCAGAGGAAGAGATCAGGAAGTACCTCAAAGGGAAAGGATGGCCCCTTTGGAGCGGATTCTGTGACAACGAGGAATCAGGTCCCGGGAGTATAGGACATACTTGGTGGGAGAACCTGAGCGAGATCCACAAAAAGAGCTTAGGGAAAGCTCGCAAGCCGATGGCAATCGTGTCCTGCTTGGCACAATTGCGAGGCACAGAGGAGGTCGTTAGGACGCTCCGGAAAGAAGTAGAGAGCATACATCGAATGAGTAAGGTCGATGTAAGCGAGGTAGAAAGAGATAATTTAGAATTGAGAAGGAAATTGGCAGCAAAAGATGGAGAGGTGGAGGATGCCAAAAGGGCACACCAGTCTTGTCTGGCGCAATTAAGCAGCTTCCAGTCTCAATATGAAAAGGCCTATCAGGACACGTAACGTGCAGTCCTGGTACGAGAAGAAACAGAAAAGCAGGTAGAAGCATTGCAGAGACAGTGTAGTGACCTAAAGGCAGCGTTAAGAGCACTCCATGCTGCCACCACAGAGCAAAGACAAAGCACGCTAGATCACGCAAAGTGCCGGAAGCAGATTGCAGAGCTGCAATCGCTGCTTTCAGTTCAGAAAGGCTTCCAGGAAACCTTTGGAGCAAAAGAAGATCAGGAAGACGGCCCTGATTGGGAAGAATTAAACGAGACAGCGCAGAGATATGTTCAGGGAAGATGTGCGCAGGGAAAGCCACAAAAGAGGAAAGCGCCCCAACCCCCCACAGAGCAGATAGTTCACACTCCAATGAACCCAGTCACCACCCACCGCATAGCCACATCGGACGATGCGGAATTTCTGTACTCCACCCCCTTAACAGTGACCCAATTACGGGACGCGTGCGATAAAATCACGCCGTTCCTCCCCACCTCAGACCCCCACCATTTTTTTGCCACAGTTAAGCATCAGGCGACCATATACGGCCTGGATGAGCGAGAGCATGTAAAGCTCACAGTTTTAAGTTTAGACCCTTCAGTAGCAGCAGCCATTCCTGTCCCACAGAATGTAGGAGGAGGCACCCTTGCAGAAATGCATACTGCGATCCTGGATGCGATCGGGTATAACCGGGGTGACCCCGTAGATGGCCTCAACAAATGCAGGCAAAGGAAAGCCGAGCAGCCCACAGCATTTGCTGGACGCCTGTGGATCCACTTTGCAGCAGTCTTTGGAGACTTAGACCGTGCCCATTTGTCCCCAGACAACATGGCCAAATGGACCCGTACCCTTGTCTCCCATGCCACAGAAACAGGACAGAAAGCATGCGCAAAATATGTTCCCTCAGAGGAGGCTCATAACGAGAAGTGGGGAGTGAAAAGATTGTCCCGCGCTTGGGAGCAATCAATACAAAGCAAACCCGCAGTCAAGAATCCCGAGGAAAAGCAGGCCGACGCAGATATACAGGCAGTTACAACACACCAGAACCTCGCATGGGTGAATGAAGGAAAGAACAGCCCCCCACCCAAGTCACAGGAGTGTTACAACTGTGGACAGTTGGGACACTTTGCAAAGGAATGCAATGCCCCTAGAAAGCCACAGAGAACCCAGCAGACGGGCATTCTGAGTAAGAAGAAGACAGAGCCCATTCATAGTGTTAGCGCCCGTTCAGATCAGACGGACCTGACCGGAACGGACTGACGGTGTACGGGCTCCCCCAGTTGGGTCTGCGACACCCTTTGGGATAGGCCCGGACGACCGGTAGTTGCAGCGAAAATTCGGGGACAGCCCATCGAGTTTCTATGGGACACAGGAGGGTCCCGCAACACAATAAATTCCTCCACCATGTTCCAAAAGGACACGTGGCCCACTACAGCCACCATCACCCTCAGCAGCTTTACAGGCCACTCACAGCAGGAACACATCACAGCCCCTGTACCCATTCAAATCGGTACCATCACCACCAAGCACCCCGTAGTTTTAGTTGACCTGCCCCACACAGCAGAACACATTCTGGGAATCGATTTTATGAATTCCCACAATCTTTCCCACAGTCAATCAGTGTGTCTGGGAAATGGCAAAGTCTGCAAGAGCCCCCGCAACGCTCAACATAGGAGAATACGCCAACAAAATTAGCGCAGGAGGCGAATTTTGGTTCAACCCGACCACGCTTAGTACGGACAAGCAGGTTAGAGCAGTTCTGCAAAAGAACAGGACAGCATTCGCGACCCACAAACACGACTGTGGACGGATGACTGGCTCCGTACAAATAACAGGACCTGACCCTAGACCCCAAAAACAGGAGGGATTTCCCCAAGAGGCAGAGGGAGAAATCTCCGAGGTAATAGAAAGCTTATTAGAGCAGGGCGTACTTAAATCAGTAGCCTCCACTAATAATGCCCCGATTTGGCCAGTGAGAAAGCCCGATGGATCATGGCGACTGACCATCGATTACCGGGAACTCAACAAAATCACCCCCGCAGCATCCCCCACAGTAGCCACAAGTCCCGTGACCATGCTCAAGCAGGGACTCAATTCCCGATTCTTTATGGATTTGGACATCAGTAATGGATTCTGGTCCATTCCATTGGCAAAGGCGTGCCAGTACAAATTTGCCTTCACTTTTAAAAATCAGCAGTACACGTGGACAAGCCTGCCACAAGGATTCCAAAACTCCCAATCCATTTTCCACCGACAGCTGGCAAATGGTTGAGCCCAATTCTCTCGCCCCGAATGTCTGGTTTAGTATGTAGACGACCTACTACTGCAGACAGACACCAAGGAAGAGCACAGTGAGCTTCTGTCCGAACTCCTGGAACTTTTACATTCAATTGGTTGTAAAGTGAACCCCAAAAAGGCCCAGATTTTGGAAGATAGGGTGATATATTTGGGTACAATTATCACACATGGTAAATGCGAGATCGAGCACAAAAGGATTGACTCGATTGCCAAATTGCCCCTTCCCCAGAATGTTTCAGTCCTCCGGTCGCATTTCGGACTGGTTGGCTACTTCTGAAATCACATTTACGGTTTCGCTAGCAAGGCAGCGCCCCTCTCAGACCTCCTAAAGAAAGGAGCCCCCTGGGAATGGCTTCTGCAGCATACGGATGCTGTGGATGCGTTGAAGCAATCACTCATAGCAGCCCTCGCACTACAAGTTCCAGACACACTTTCCCCTTACGCGATAGAGGTAGCAACCACAAACCACACCTTTTCGGCCGTGCTCCTCCAGGAACGGCACGACCAGTTAAGGCCCGTAGCTTACGCCTCCAGAATTTTAGATGCTGTGGAGCAGGGATTTTCAACCTGTGAGAGGCACCTGCTCGCAGTACTTTGGGCAGTTCAGTATTTTTCGTATATTACCAGACTGAACCCCATCACAATTCTCACCGAATACACCCCCACCCAACTTTTACTGGACGGACGACTCAAGGACGGTACCGTAAGCCAGATTAGAGCAGCTAGATGGACCCTTCTTTTGCAGGGACAGGACATCACTGTTAAACGGACAAAGACACACACCTTTTTAGCCGACAGTACCCCGGAACCCCCCATGAATGTGAAATTATCACTCCACGCCACAACACTGGCCCCTTTATTGCGAAAACACCCCCCAGAAAGATAGGTAGTTCAACCCAGAGCCCCCAGCACACAGACACGTGTGAGCCCATAAGGATATATGTGGATGGATCTTCCACAGTCTTGGATGGGAAGCGCAGAACAGGTTGCGGTATCTATGTCGAGGACGTGCAGGGACGCGCCCTTGAGGAAATATCGTTAGAACTACGGACACTTGGGCGCGCAGGCAGCAGAACTTGCGGCCATCGCATATATAGTTGAACACCCAGATTCCTTCCCCAGCCCAGCAGACATATACTCGGACAGCCTCTATGTCTGCAACAGCCTCACGGAATTCCTACCCCTGTGGAAAGCAAGAGGATTTGTTTCCGCAGATGGAAAACCCCTCCCCTCAGCCCCATTGCTCCGTCACATTTTAGAGAGAGCACAGAACAGGACTTTTGGGATAATCAAAGTTCGAAGTCACCATCGTTCCTCACCCCCTGGAAATGTGAAAGCCGACGCACTGGCTAAAGCAGGTTCCAGACATTGGTATTTTTGGACACCCCCCGAAAGCGCACCAGTGAGTGCAGTTCAGGTCTCACAGACAAAGATCGAGGATCTAGTGGAGGCCCAGAAGCAGGACAGCAATGTCAGGGCGATTTTAAAAGGAAAATATACAGCACCCTACGAGAGATTTAAAAATGCTCTGACCACACATGACGGTGTGGTGTTAAAAGACACCCTTTATGTGGTTCCTGAACAGGACAGGAACCAACTGATTTGTTTATTCCATGACGGTCCTGGACATCAGGGAATCGATCCCATTACAGCCCACCTCAGGCAGCTTTGTTGGTGGCCGAATTTAAAGGAGGATGTAAATCACTACATCGTGAATTGTCTTATCTGCGCCCAGAATAATCCGGACAGATATGCCAAAATGGCTCAACTCAGCCACACCCGACCCGTTAATGGCCCCTGGACTAACCTCCAGATTGATTTTATAGGACCATTGCCCCCTTGCAGGAATGGTTATAAATATGTACTTGTGGTGATAGACACGTTTACAAAATGGGTGGAAGCATTCCCATCCAGGACAAACACGGCAAAGACCACAGCCAAAATTTTGATCCACCACATCTTTACAAGATGGGGACTCCCCCGCAGCATTGAATCCGACCAAGGTTCCCATTTTACCGGACGTGTCATGAAGAACGCCCTCACGATATTTGGCATCACCCAAAAATTCCACGTAGCATACCACCCACAGTCGAGTGGTATCATGGAGCACATGAATCGAACCCTAAAATCCACCCTCAGAAAAATGGTCCAGCAAAACAACACCACTTGGGACTCCGTCCTCCCTTTTGCGCTGATGTTTTTGCGTAATACAATTTCAATTTCCACAGGTTACACCCCACACACCCTCATGACCGAACGCCCCATGAAAGGCACAGAACTTTTATTAGGTTTGGACTTGACCAGCCCAGAGGTGACGGCCCTCACACACGAGAAAGCAGTAGAACAATTAGTGGAGAATGTTAAAACGGCTCAGCTCGCAGCCGTAGTGAAATTGAGCACACAAAAGAAACAGAGCAAGGCTTGTTTCGACAAGACAGTGCATGCGACTGAATACAGTATAGGACAGCAAGTCATGCTCTCCGTATACAACCCCAGCACATTCCTGTCACCAAAGTACTCGGGTCTGTACTCCATTGCGGACAAAGTAAGCCCTTCTGTATACAAGATAAAGTATCCCAACAGAAAGACTGCGTGGTTCCATATCAACCAGCTGAAGGCATATGGAACACAGTCTAACCACTCACACCACGTCATGCTCGACGCAGCACACCACGCCCCACCCACAGCCAACAAAACCCAACCATCCCCCAACACATCCAGCCCAGCCACGGACTCAACCTCGACTCCACCCCCGAAATATACAGTCCACCCCGGAACGCCCACCGACTGCAGCAGCAGAGACAGCGACTGTGACTCGGACGATAGCCACAGCACGCCTCCCTACTATCCCCATGCAACAGGACCCCCACCCAACGAATCCAACTACGATTCGAGTGATCCCTTCATGATCACTTTCCTAAACAAACCCCACCATCGACCACCGACTTACCATGACGACCCCGATTCCATCCCCACACAACTAGACACCACCTATTGGCACAGAGACAACTCATACAGACTCGTCCGAAACGACGAGAGCGACCCCAAATCACACCATGCAGCCCTATCAACCTTAATACATTCAAGAGTTTGGCATCCGGGAGAAGATGACGACCTTGAGTCTGACTCCCAAAACGACAACCCCTTTGCGACCCTGTTCGCAACCGAGAACTGAGGTGTCCTGATGATGTTTTAAAACAAACCGCTTGGGAGAAAATGGTGTCCTTTCTGATGGAACCTGAAGCATGTTTTGCGTTGTTTGTAAGTTTGTTAAATGTTGTTTGTCAGAACGGGAAAAAAGAATTTCCACCGCCCCACGCCCTTTCGGCCGAAACCTCTGAGGACTTGCCCACAGAGACTTGTTAAGGTCCCAGACGCCAGTTCAGCGGAAATCGTCTGTCGACAGATACCACACGCCCGTTCATAACTGCCCTTCTGGTTCGAAGGTAGAACCACTATGGCAGCCCCCCCACGATGACTACATTTCTTGTCCCGTTCTTGTTGGTTGCTCAGGCAGTGGAGAAACGGCTTGGGACCCGCCCTGCCTGGGAACCCCCCCTCTGGTCAGCTACGCTCGGGTAGGGTAGACACGGCATTGGTAGCCGTCCTACCCGGGGACTCCATCCAACTCTTACCCGTCGCGGCCCATACGCACCTCATTTTGGAAATTTTGTTTCAGGTAACCCTTAGGTTGCTAACCACATGCTATTTACATCCTGAAACATTTGGATGGTAAATCGCACACTCTGCGAGACGGCTCGCACTGGTTCATTATTTGAAAGTGTGTCTTGTCCTAAAATTCGGTTTTTGAAAAAAGAATGAGGGAGTCACACATAGTGACCAATTATAAAGGGAGTAATTGGCACTAAAGGACAGACAGACTATCGTACGAGATGTTAAACTAAGATAGTTACAGACACTATGCTTGTTTTCCCAGAACTCCAGAAGCTCCAGGACCGGAGACGAGAAGGGAAGAGAAGAGAAGAGACATGAAAGAAGAAGCACCATGAGGACATCCTCCGGATTGTGCATCATGATAATGGACATTTGGTTGCGCGTGAACGCGAACCCCATGACCTCAAGCCCCCCAGCTGTTAATGATTCACTTCCCCACAGTACCCAGAGCCCAGTCACCAGTGACACCGCACCATCTTGGTGTGACAGGTTTATAACCTGGTATTCCCTGTCCTACGTGATAGAATCCTTGTTGGTATTGGCGATACTCTGCAGCATCGTGCAGACTATGCGTCTAAGAAAATGGAGAAGGCGAGCCTACCGCGCTCGCACCCCGGTATATAGGATCAGATCCCCTTTTTTCGGATACGACCAGACCCCCGACCCCCGTGATCTATAATAAAGAGCATTCATTTGCGGTTTTATTGCAAATAAAGAAATGTAAAGAAATGTTCTTGAGCAATTGTACGATCCTGAGCTTGACTGCCAAGCCAGGAAAAATGTGTATAGACCGCTATGATTTTGTTTGTATGGTTGAGGAAGTGAGAGGAATGAAATGTTTCAGTGAGAGTAGCGTATTAAGGATAGTTAGATGTTCCCACTTTTTAAAATTGTTTTGTAATGCATGTCCCTGTTTGACATAGCGCCCCTTAGAATTGTCAGTTAAAATTTTTTTGCAGTTATAGTCAGTGTAGAGACCTTGAAAGAAGTGCTCCCCAGGTCATGGAATAGAAAGCAACGTAGTTATGTGATCCTTCACGCTTCGCGTTAGGATCACAAGGAGGGTGTGTAGCCACCTAAATTGGCCAACTCCCGATTTAAAATGGCGAACGACAAAGGCTGATGGGAAAGTCAGCCAACATACACAGAAACCAGCAGCTGCAGGTTTGCCGTGTATTTACCTCTGCAAAGGCCAGACAACATCGATACCAGCGACCATCAGCATAACAATATAGCAGCCATCTGCATACTGATGAGCAATCCCCGGAACAATAAGTAACATTTTGGACACACAAAGCAAAGCCAGACTCCTCGGCGCCAGCAGGAGCCAACACAAAGGAGGTGAACAAGCACCTCAAGACCGCCCATCGATCAGGGAACTGCTCCAGTATTGGAGATATCGAACCAAGCGATTAGGACAAAGTCCAATCACTTGGGACCAGGTACAGGGTCCGCCCCGAAAGGCGGGAAGCCCCTGGGGACTATAAGAGTTAAGCCCCAAGTTCAAATCGCTCTCTCTTCACCTCTTCGGCCTGCCCGGGTCACCCAGCAACACGAACCAACATTGACCGTGACCGGTGCAGTGACCACCGAACAAAGTAAGTCTTAATTCAACGCTTGCTATGAGGTAGGTGCTCCTAGCTACCAACCCGTACCAACTTTGAATCCCGCAGACTCAGAACCCGAACGAAAGGCCATTTGTTCCCCTGACCTGGTGGGCCAGTCCGAAGTTAAGTATAGGCCTGTTAGTTGTAGAAGCAGCTTAGATGTAGAATTTGTGCATGAGTAGCGATTACTGTGTATAATAAATGTGCTTTGATTTGAATCTTACTAATCGGTGTATTGGGTCATTGATCATTACTCGGACTTGAACCTCGTGGCGGTATCATAAAGATACCTGGCGACTCGAGAGCAAAGGTAATAAAACAGCAATTGACCCAAGGAGAAAGTTAGCAACACATCGGGGGGGGGGGCGAATCGGAGACTGGGGGGGGGGGGCATTATAGGCGGCCGGAGATTAAAGGCGCGGGGTTTGAGCCTCGGACGCGCGGACGATTGGGGGGTTTATTTTTTTTGTCTGGCTCCGCGGTCCTAGTCCACCATGGAGCATGGCGCAGCCGCTGGAGGTTGCCGTCATGCGCATGCACAGCCTCTGACCCGGAAGTGCAGGATTCCGTATCTGCAGCAAAAGCTGCGAGGTTCACTCCGGGTCCCTGCTAGCCCCTTCAGGGCTATGAATTTGTCGAACTTTTTTCAAGGTATTTCGGGAGTAAAACTCCACCGTTTTTACATGGTGACATAGTCTCATTTTGGGAGAATCCAGCCCCTCATAAATGTTCCTAACTACAATCCTAATTATATCAATCATACCCTGACTAGATCCTTACCACAGTCATGATGGCATTCAATGCCAGATGCCATGCTTGTCAACAGAGTCGATGGGCAAATTACTTTCATATGTTTGAGTTTCCTTACAGATCACAGAAGTGGTTGGAGTGGCTGGGGGTGATTGGCTTCCAATGACAACAACCATTTTCCTTTAAGCTAGATATTACTTCAACCACAGGAGCACTTTCACCCCCAACCTCTGTTCATTTCAGTTTTATAAGACTCGTTGACAGGCTTGGTTGCCTTGATGTCACCCAGTGATACATTCTGGGTTCCCTAGCGTCACATTTAGGGGTACCACAATGATGCACTGGGGATCTCTCAAGGAACTTGCAAAGGTTTACCCGCCAATTGTCCATGTTAGACGTTCAGCTGCTGTTGTATAAAGAGTCAAAAGTACTGCTCCTTTTTACAAACACCTTTATTTCACTTCAACAGACTCTGCACAAAACTCTATCTTCACAGCACCTGACACAAAGGCCACCTGAAGCCTCTTTACATATCAGTGTCAATTATTGGATACTTAACACAAATGAGACAACTAATTGGAATGTCACTTGACCCATTACTTAACAGTTTTCCCTTCCATGGAGAAAAAAATAATTAGGTGAAAACAAAATTACAAGAAACTCAAAAACATACACGCAATTTCCCCCCTTCTCTTTTTTTTCTTTTTTTTTGGAAGAAAAAAAACAGTCACAGAAACAGCGCCCTTCATTAACAATATCCAAAGGTTTCTGTGAACTAGCCCCTCTTTTTGTAAAACAGTCTGACAATTGATAGCTACTGTCGACCCATTTAATTTTTGCTATCTCCCCTCTGTCCAACATGTGCTTCAAACGTGCGATGTCGATCCTTAACCTTTTCTCATTGACACATTTTGTAGACTGCACATTTTTCCACAGAGCTTTATTGTCAATGTGACATTCAATAGGTATATAACCCAAATCCCCTAATCCCAACATTTCTGTCAATATCTGAGATATGTAAAAGGCCATATCCACCACCTCTACAAGGCTTAACATCTCAGCAGCCAAAGTGCTTTTGACCACTCTCCTTATTTTCTTTGTTTCCCACACAAGAGGGCAACATTTACCATTGTTCCCCAAAAGGAAAATTATAAAACCTCCTGCGTTTGAAACCCCATCATATAAATTTGCATAGGACGCATCACTATAAACTACGAGTTTCAAGTGCCTAAGGTCACCTAAAACCGGGAACCTCAAAACACACTCCTGCATTTTTAGTTTGATCAACGCTTTATTTGCTCTTATTATGTCTTCCACTTTGAGATAATTAATTTTTGTACTCAGCTCTAAGACATCAAAACTCACATTCGGTCTAGTCTGTCTACCTAACCAATTCAGTTGCCCAATTAAACTTCGCAGTTGCTCTTTTTCCATCTTTTTGTGAAACCCAGCCATGACTAATTGCTATTGGGCTGATGCTTTCCAAATAAGATTGCTGACGTGAAGTTGCCCCTAACTTAGTCTGTCCGATTTCCAGTCCAATATATTTAAATGCACCGGAAGCCTGACATCCAACCCTGAATTCTTTCCTCAAACCAGAGATTACAATAGCTTCAAAATCACTAGTCCCCCCCCACAAAAAGTCAGCGACATGCATCATAAAGATGCCAGAAAGATTTCCTTTATAGTGCCAGTAAAACATTGCCGGATCTGTTTTCAACTGGCAAAAGCCTAACTTTAACAAAACTGACCTTACTGAAAAATACCAGACCCTAGACGCATCATTTAACGCATCATTCCCCTACCAGCCTCCCCGAACAGGTGCCGGAATGTGGCGACTAGGGGCTTTTCACAGTAACTTCATTTGAAGGCTACTTATGACAATAAGCGATTTTCATTTTTCTCATTAATCCATAGACACATTTGTTCAACTTTCAGAGTACCCCTTCTGTGTTAGCTGCCTCTTTAGGAGGACGGAGAAAAATGTCTCTCTGGTGCTGATGCCCCTGCAAAAAGGCAGCTTTTATATCTATAGATTTGCATTTCCATGCCTTTGTGACTAATAGAGCCAAGAAGATCTTTAAAATAACCTTTCCTGCCGTAGGTGTATCTACCCTTAAATCCTGATCTTCTGAGTTTTTTTCAAATCCCCTTGCCACAAGCCTGGCCTTTGCCTTATAAGTTCCATCCGGAAGAAACGTTTCCATGCAAACCCATCTGTGGGACAGAGCTCTTTGTCCCCTAACCGGTACCTGCGTGTATACCCCAAATTCACTCCCACTATGCAGTTCTTGTTGTTCAGAATCTTTGAAAACTTTTCATATAATTTATTGGAAGCCACCAAAATCTCACGTGCATGTGGGCTTCTACTCCTATTAGTATTCGTAGTCTTACTCATGTTCCGAGATCTTGATAAACTACGACCCTCTCCTGCCTGGTATCTCGTTCTGTACTGCTACTGCTTGATCTTTCCCTTCTGCAGTGGGATGTCCTTTCAATAGTTCGCGACCTTTTCCTTCAGACCTGTTCACTATCCGATGTACTACCTGAACTGGCACTGCGTTTCTGTGCCCTCCATTTTTGAACTTTGTGTTCCCAATCCATTGCCTTGACTCCTTCCCTTGAATGCTGTACATTCAACCAATGTTTATACTTTCCAGTGGCCTTCCCTGCTCTACTAATAACAGTTGCATCCTTCCATTGACTAGACCCTTCAGGCAAGTATGTCACTTTTGTACAACTTTTGGCAGTTGTCCTTTCGGAAAAATGGCCTATTCTAATTGATCAGAAGTGTTGTGTTCCTCTACAGAAACCCTGTCTATATCAGTTAACTGGTCCTCATAGTTCTGTAACACGTGTGCACCAGATGACTCTGGTTCTTCGTCATGTCTGCCTGCTCTGTCTAAATTTGAAAATTTGTAATCTGTACCCATTATCCTTGATGAATGTACCCTAACAGTTTGATTGCCATGTTGCAAAATAATTGTTTTGCCATCTTGGCCTATGATCTTCCCTGGGCCTTTCCATTCACTAAAATTGTCTCTCTTTTCGTATACTAGGTCTCCTTGCTGAAAAACGGTACTTGATGGTCGTACATTATGTCTTAAAGCTCTGCTAATTCTTTCAGAGATGTCTGCTTCCAAAAAAGCTTTTCTACTGCTATGAAATGCATTTAAATGCTCAGCAAAGGCAGAGATAAGTGTAGTCCCTTCCCAAGCTGGAGGCTGGTCATCTAAAATAGACGGAATTTTAGGATTTCTACCAAACACTAATTGATAGGGACTATAGCCCCCAACCATCTCAATGAATTCTTTGCATGTACCGCCCATGCTAAAGCTGAATTTAGCTTGCAGTTTGGTCTACCTGCCAAAATTTTCCGGAGCATGTCATCTATTACCGCATGGTTTCTTTCACACACACCATTACTAAATGGGCTTTCTGCAGCAGTATTCATAACTGTGATATTCATGTTTTCACACATATCCCTAAACTCATCATTAGCAAACTCTCCCCCACTGTCCGTAAGGACTTTTGCCAGTGGATCCATTCCTGTCCCTCTCCAGTTTTCCATGATTTGATCAGAAATACTCTCTTTTCTTTACTTCGTACAATCGTTGGTGAACTAAATCTGGTTGCTCAATCTACAAAAGCAAAATAAATATATTATTGGCTTTATACCAGATCTTAAGGTCCATGGCGACAATGTTGTTAAAATCTCTGGCCAAAGGTAGGGTTACTATTGGTTGTGCTGGTGTCCTTCTGTACTTCTTACAAACTTCACAGTGATCATTAACCTGTTCTAGCAGTTTAGTATAGTCTCCATCCCTTACCCATGCATCCTTTAATAAATTTTTCAGCCTCCAAGGAGCCGGATGCGCAAATTGCCTATGCAGTTTTAATACAACAAGCTTTTTATCAGCTAAAGTCCCATTTTCAACTGCCATTAACACATCCTTAACGACTGCACTTGAAATATTATTTGTCAGTAATGGAATTGTGTCCCAACTGTGTAAATTGTAAGTCCACCATCTTTCCAAAAACTTTTGCCTTATCCTGTTCCGTATCCAGTTTCATGTGTGCTTTCTTCATCGACGGGCTGCTCAGAAGCAAAGGTATCTCACTTGATACAACATCCGTGCTAATGAAATGATTCGCTCCGGCAATATTGCAAGGGATCACCACTCTTTTCAGCAACTTCAGAGTATTATCATCCCCGAACCTGAAACTTGTGGAACATTCAAATTTCTTAACCTTGTTACGATTTTCAGCATTCAAGGAGTCCAGGTAACATTTTAACCAGTCAATTCCACACACAGTAGATGTGCAGCCACTGTCCAATACTGCACAATTGATGGATTCTGCAACCAATACCCTCATTACCGGCGTAAAACTGTTTGTCAATAGGACAATGCCTTCTTTCTGGTCACTATCTTTTTCCTCTTCTGACTCTTCCGTGTCATGCGTCACTTCAAACAATCTATTATAACGTGTTGGACAGTTGAAAGCATAATGGTATTGAGAGTCACATCGAAAACTTCGATTTATCATACCCTGGGCATTTCTGGGGTTCATCTTCCAATTGTAGGTTCTAACTGGGTTTCTGTCTTCATAATTTCCAGGTCCCAATCTTCTTCTATAGTCTGGGAACCTGTTCATAGCCGTGTGATTTCACCATCCTATTAGTAGTGTATCTTCCATATTCTGCTTTATTGCAGACTGACCTATTTGGGTCATCAGAGCCATTGGAATCGAATGTTTCCCCAGAAACCTTTTTTAAAGCTTTTGTCATCTGATCGAATAAGGTATCCTTATCTGCAAACTGAACGCCTGTCAAAACCAGAAGCCTATTCATGTTGCTCACAGTCAAGTAATTTAAAGGCCAACACAGACTGTGGAAATTCCAGGTTTTGTTTCTGCAGCCTTTTATATAGTCTGCCAAATTCCATTATATAGTCTTCCATGGAGAAATCCTCTATTTTCTTGAACCTATCAAAATCTGACCATGCTTCATATGCACTTAATAAGTCATCCTTTTTATAAATCATATCCATATAACGTATTAGAGTCTCCAGACTTCTTCTGAGTCTCACTCTTCCAATTCCAGCTCAGAAAAAACTTTGCTTTGGATTTTACTGCCATAAGGTCGAGAAAGAGCCAATGCCATACCTTGTTTTCTCTGTCGTAAGGCAGTTACCTCAGTTCACATAACTACTGCACTTTTCTATTGGTCGTACGATCCCCTTTCAGAAAATAAGGGGCGGTAGTCATATCCGGCCATCTTTATCCTAGGTTCAACCATATATCTTGTTGGTTTTTTTTCTCACTCACTCCTTGGTTTGGTCCGGAAAAGTACTGCTCCTTTTTATAAACACCGTTATTTCACTTTATCAGACTCTGCACAAAACTCTATTTTCACATCACCTGACGCAAAGGCCACCTGAAGCCGCTTTACAATATCAGTGTCAATTATTGGATATTTAACATAAATGAGACAACTAATTGGAATGTCTCTTAACCCATTACTTCACAGCCCAGAAGTGCTAACTTCCTCTGGACAAGTGCTCTGGGCTGGGAATATTCTGACAGAAGCAATTTAAATTGTTAACTTAGGATGGTTCTGCCAGGTTTAAACTGATAGTTACACTGAAACAGACAGAAAAAATAACTTCTAACTCCAGAGTAACTATTAAAAAAAAACAGACCCAGCTTTGCACGGGACACACCACACAAACACGAACCCTGGGGCACGCACCATGCAACCCGTCCCCGATCCCCCTCACTCCCTGGCCCGACATGAATCCCCCCTACACAACCCGACCTGAACCCCACTGGCCTAATGCAACACCCCCGATCCGCCCCAACCCATTCCAACCCCCCTCCCTCCTGGACTGAGCCCCTTTTGCCCTCCCGTACATGCTTTGGTGCCCCTGTCTCACCCAGCCTGAGTGAGGAAAGTCAGGCGAGACAGGGACTTCGGAATCCCAGCGAAGGCATGTCTGGTGAGAGTGGCAATCAGCTGGAGATTACCACTCAGAGGAAGTTACGGGCCAATAATTCTCAGTTATATTAACTAAGTCGCCCCCAGGTGAAAGTATGTGAGCTGATGAGTAAGAGTGAATTACAATTACCAGGGAGCGGGTACTGAGAAAATTATTAAAAGCTGGCAAATCCCTTGAGGGACTTCATCCTACGGCCTTCTAAGAAGTGACTGCTGAGACAGTAGATGCATTGATTTTAATCTTGCAAAATTCCCTGCATCCTGGAAATCCTTCAGATTGGAAAACAGTGAATACATTCACAAATAGAGGGAGGCAGGAAGCAGGAAACTCCAGGTCAGTTAGCTCAACATCTGTTATTGGAAAACTGTTGGAATCTATTATGAAGGAAGTTTAGCAGGGCACTTACAGAATCTCAATGCAATCAGGCAAAGTCACCAGGGTGAATTCTCCACCTCCTCAGCTCAGTGTTTCTCGGCGGGGAGCCATTGTTGGCAGTGGGATTTTCCATTTTGCCGCTGGCCAATGGGATTTTCCATTTTAGCCACCCCACGCTGCTGGGAAACCCACGGGCTGGGGTGCGCTGCCGGTGGAACGGAGAATCCCGCTGGCAGAGAAGATATCTTAACATGTTTTTGTGAAAACGACATAATGTTAGGCTAATTTTTAGACTTCTTTGAAGAGGTATCAAGAAATCATAATTAAAGGGGGACCAGTGGATTTGGTATACTTCGATTTCTGGAAGGCATTTGACAAGATGCCACATCAAAGATTACTACACAATGTAAAAACTCTTGGTTAGGGGACAACATATTAGCATTAATAGAGGATTGGTTAGCTAACAAGGAACAGCGAGTGGGCATAAATTGTTCACTTTTGGGTTGTCAAGACATAACAAGTGGAGTACCACATAGATCAGTGCTGAGGCCTCCTATTTATAATCTATATCAATAATTTGGATGAAAGGATGAAACATATCGGGCGTGATTCTCCTAATTGGAGACTAAGTGCCCTGCCAGCAGGAAAACCGGAGTGATTCCCGCTGGCACAAGAGACACCGACGTGCCATTCAATGGCACTTAGAAAATCTTTTACCCACAATCAGGTTTTCAGTGCCATTCAATGGCAACCGGAGTTATTGCTGGACCAGAGAGGAGTGGGGCCTAATCTCTCTGACAGATCCAGTTCCGCAGAGGTCGGGGTGCCATTTTTCTAAAAATGTATTTCCTACAGATGAACGGCAGGCAGTTTCACCGATGCCTCCACATGTCCAAGAATATAGTGGCACACATCTGCCACATTCTGCAGGATTTGACACCATGGGAAAGGGAAGGTGCCTATTGCCAATAGCTGTTAAAGCCACTGCCACTCTAAATTTCTACTCTACTTTCCAAGCTTCCACTGGAGATCTCTTCAGGATCTCTCAAGCTTCCACCCACAAATATTTCCAGAAGGTGACAGACACCCTTTTTGAGACCTAACCATTGGGAACACCAGAGAAACCTGGGTTGTTGAGTGTGCAGCATTCCTGTGCGTGAGCTGGAATTGGCTCAAGTGTTTAGACAATGAACCTTGTTCTCTAGTTTCCTTCATTATCTGTACATTTGTGGCAGGATGATAAGGAGCAGATCGGATGTGTTGAAATCCGTTTTCCTAAAAGTAGTTTATGAACTCTTGTGAAATGAACAGCGGCCGATTATAGTTCACGTGTTGTTCAGAGGAACTGAATCTGCTGAAGATTTCACCCAATCTCTCAACTGTTTCCTCTGCTGATGTTGTCATTGTGATGGCGACTTCAGGCCATTTTGAGTGAGTATCGACTATAGTTAAAAACGTGCGCCCTTCCAATGATCTAGTGTAATCAACGGGTACCTGTTGCCGACCTCTTCTGGCCATCCCCATGGGTGTAATGGGGTTAATGGCAGCAGATTCTTCACTTTTGCTCAAGATAAAAATATTCCCGTCTTCTCCTCAGTTTTGGCATCTAGCCCTGGCTATCTCCTTCATCCTTACAATACCACTGCGGCCTTCGTGTAATTGATTTAACACATGTTTTCTTAGTAGTGGTGGAATACTGACTCATTCTCCAGAGGATACAATTTGCCTCTTTGGATACTTCAAGTCTTCGAGTGGAATATGGCTTTAACTACGAAGATGTACAGGTTAGGTAGATTGGTTATGCTAAATTGCCTCTTAGTGTCTGAGGGTTAACTGGAGTTATGGGGATAGGGCGGGTCCTATCCCCATAACAGCGCCTATACTTCCTCAGGACACTAAGGAAATTCGGCATGTCTACATTAACTCTTACCAACTTTTACAGTTGCACCATAGAAAGCATCCTATCTGGCCGCATCACAGCCTGGTATGGCAACTGCTCGGCCCAAGACCGCAGAAAAATTCTTTTCACTGTACCTCGGTACACGTGGCAATAAACAAAATCCAAATCCCATCCAAATCAGTGGGCCGAGGTAAGATCCTCTGTCGAAGAGTCAGTGCAGACTCAATGGATCAAATGGCCTCCTTCTACACTGTAGGGTTTCAATGGAACTCAGGGTTTGCTCCTGAAGTCTTTTCTCAAAGCACCATGTCCATGACCTCTGATAATGCTGTCTCATTTCTGGTATGCTTAACTTGCTCGAAGTAGAAAATGTTTCTCCACAAATTGCTTATTGACAAACTATTTGGTAAGGATAATCGGGAGAATCTATCTCTGCTCTCATGAAGGTTTGACTGATGATACTTGATCATGTTGGTTTGTGCTGACAAGTGAATGCTCACCTCTGCATCCTGCTCACTGGCATTGATGGAAGCCCAGTATGAGATCCAAGAATCAGTGTTAGTGGACAACGCCAGTCCCCCTCTGTCTCTGCTACGTTGCAGGAACCCCCTCCTTACCCTTGGGGCCTTCCCTGCCCACACGAAGCTCATGATGCTCCTATCTATTTTTTTGAAAAGGCCTCAGTGATCAATATAGGGAGACATTGGAACACAAATAGGAACCTCGGGAGGACCATCATCTTAATCGCCTGCACTCTGCCCGCCAGTGACAGCGGCTGCATGTCCCACCTTTTGAAATCCTCTTCCATTTGTTCCACTAGCCGAGTCAGATTGAGTCTGTGTAAAGTTCCCCAGCTCCTTGCTATCTGAATCCCCAGGTATCGGAAGTTTCTTTCCACTCTCCTTAGCGGTAGGCCATCTATCCCTCTACTCTGGTCCCCAGGGTGTATCACAAAAAGCTCACTCTTTCCCATGTTAAGCCTATATCCCGAGAAATCTCCAAACTCCCTCAATATCTGCATGACCTCTGTCATCCCCCCCACTGGATCCGCCACATACAGCAGTAGGTCATCCGCGTAGAGTGACACTCGGTGTTCCTCTCCCCCTCTAACCACCCCTCTCCATTTCCTGGAGTCTCTCAGCGCTATGGCCAGTGGTTCAATTGCCAGCGCGAACAGTAATGGGGACAGCGGGCATCCCTGTCTTGTTCCCCTATGTAGTTGAAAATACTCCGACCTTTGCCGATTTGTGACTACACTTGCCATTAGGGCCCCATAGAGGAGTTTAACCCAGCTGACAAACCCCTCCCCGAAACCGAACCTCCTCAGCACCTCCCATAGATACTCCCACTCTACCCTATCAAATGCCTTCTCTGCATCCATTGCCACCACTATCTCTGCCTCCCCCTCTGCTGGGGGCATCATTATCACCCCCAATAGCCATTGCACGTTGACATTCAATTGTCTCCCCTTTACGAACCCTGTCTGATCTTCGTGCACCACCCCCGGGACACAATCCTCTATCCTCATTGCCAGCACTTTTGCCAGCAACTTGGCGTCCACATTTAGGAGTGAGAGAGGCCTATAAGACCCGCATTGCAGCGGGTCTTTATCTCGCTTCAAGATTAGTGATATCGTCGCCTCCGACATTGTCGGGGGTAGGGTTCCCCCCTTCTCTGGCCTCGTTAAAGGTTCTTACCAGCAGCGGGGCCAACAAGTCCACATATTTTCTATAAAATTCCACCGGGAACCTGTCAGGTCCCGGGGCCTTCCCTGCCTGTATGTTCCCCAGCCCTTTGGTCACCTCGTCCACCCCAATTGGCGCCCCCAGGCCTGCCACCTCCTGCTCCTCCACCCTCGGGAACCTTAGTTGGTCCAGAAACTGCTGCATCCCCTCTTTTCCCTCCGGGGGTTGGGACCTATATAACCTCTGATAAAAGGTCTTAAACACCTCATTTATCTTCCCTGCTCTCCGCACCGTGGTTCCCGTTTCATCCCTAACTCCCCCTATTTCCCTCGCCGCTGTCCTCTTTTGAAGCTGGTGGGCCAACAGGCGACTCGCCTTTTCCCCAGATTCATATCTCATCCCCTGTGCCTTCCTCCACTGTGCCTCTGCCCTCCCTGTGGTCAGCAGGTCGAACTCCGTCTGGAGTCGTCGCCTCTTCCTGTATAGTTCTTCGTCCGGGGCCTCCGCATATTTTTTATCCACACTCAAAATCTCCCTCAGTAATCTTTCCTTTCTTTGGCCTCTGTTTTCCCCTTGTGAGCCCATATGGAGATCAACTCTCCCCTGACCACCGCCTTCAGCGCTTTCCATACTACCCCCACTCGGACCTCCACATCATCGTTGGCCTCCAGGTATCTTTCGATACATCCCCGCACTCTTCCGCAGACTCCTTCATCCGCCAATAATCCCACATCCAGTCGCCAGAGTGGACGCTGCTCCCTCTCCTCTCCTAGTTCCAGATCCACCCAATGTGGGGCATGGTCTGAAACAGCTATGGCCGAGTACTCAGTCCCTTCCACCCTCGAAATCAGTGACCTTCCCAAAACGAAGAAATCTATCCGGGAGTATACGTTATGGACATGGGAGAAAGAGGAGAACTCTTTGGCCAGCGGCCTAGCAAATCTCCATGGATCCACTCCCCCCATTTGGTCCATAAACCCCCTAAGCACCTTGGCCGCTGCCGGCCTTCTTCCGGTGCTGGATCTAGATCTATTTAACTCTGGGTCTAGCACGGTGTTAAAGTCCCCCCCCCATTACCAGGTTTCCTACCTACAGGTCCGGGATGCGTCCCAGCATCCGCTTCATAAATCCCGCATCATCCCAGTTCGGGGCATATATGTTGACCAGCACGACCTCCATTCCCTGCAGTCTGCCACTCACCATCACATATCTGCCCCCGGTGTCCGCTACAATGTTCCTAGCCTCGAACGACACCCGTTTCCCAACCAATATGACCACCCCTCTATTCTTTGCGTCCAGCCCTGAGTGGAACACCTGTCCCACCCACCCTTTCCTTAACCTAACCTGGTCCGCCACCTTCAGATGCGTCTCTTGAAGCATGGCCACGTCTGCCTTCAGTCCCTTTAAGTGCGCGAGCACTCGGGCCCTCTTAATCGGCCCATTTAGGCCTCTCACGTTCCACGTGATCAGCCGGACTGGGGGGGCTGCCCGCCCCCCACCCCTGTCGACTAGCCATCACCCTCTCTGGGCCAGTCCCACGTCCCGGTTCCGCGCACCCACCTGTCCCCCAGGTGGCGCATTCCCGCCCCGCCCACCTTTTCTCTTACCAGCTCCCTTTCGATATCCGCAGCAGCAACTCAGTTGTCCCCCCCTCCCTCCCCCCCTCCCTCCCCCCACTGCTATATCCCCATCTAGCATGGTTACTCCCCCCCTATTGCTTCCGAAAGTCAGCTGACTTCAACTGACCCCGGCTTCTCCCGCTCTCTCCTTGACCCCCCTGTGTGAGGAACTCCCATCTTCCTTGCTCCTATCTTCCCGCCATCATCTCTCTGACGCGGGAAAAAGAAAAAGAAACCCCGCGCTCTCTAGAACCATCCCGCCCCTCATGGCGCAGCTCCCCCTATCGCCCCATTCCCATTCCCCATCCCACACCTGTGTCTCTTCTTCCCCCCCACCGGCGCCCACATTTCTCAGTGTACCCCCCTCCCCAATTTACATCTCTATATACACCAGCATTGTCGTTTCCCCTCCAACATCAGTCCCTCAGTTCTGGTCCAGTTTCTCGTTTTGAATGAAGGTCCATGCTTCTTCCGCCGTTTCGAAATAGTAATGTCTATCCTGGTGCGTGACCCACAATCACGCCGGCTGCAACATCCCGAACTTCACTTTCTTCTTGTGTAGCACCTCCTTGGCTCGATTGAAACTCGCCCTCCTTCTCGCCTCCTCCGCACTCCAATCCTGATACACTCGTATCGCCGCATTCTCCCATCTACTACTTCGTACCTTCTTGGCCCATCTCAGAACCACCTCTCTGTCATTGAAGCGGTGAAATCGCACGATCATTGCCCTAGGTGGTTCTCCAGCCTTTGGTCTCCTCGCAGGGACCCGGTGGGCCCCTTCCACTTCCAAGGGGCCCGAGGGGGCCTCAGCTCCCATTAGCGAGCGTAGCATCGTGCTCGCGTAAGCCCCGCCGTCAGCTCCTTCCACTCCGCAAGACGGATCTTGCGGGGCCGCGGAAGGAAGGAGGTCCTCCTTCAGAGAGGACGGCCCGACGATCGGGGGGCACCGATCGCGGGCCACCCCACGTTCCAGGTGAAGCCCGGTGCAGGATCCCCCCTTGCCCCCCCCACAGGCCGCCCCCAGCGTTCACACACCGCCCACGACTGTAGCGACCAGGGGAGATCCAGGATCCGGAGGTTCTTTCTCCGTGATCTGTTTTCTAGGACTTCACTCCTTTCGATGCACTTCTTATGGAGCGCCTCGTGCGTCTGCATTTTGACCGCTAGGCCCAGGATCTCGTCCTCGTTGTCCATTACCTTCTATTCCACCACACGGAGCTCTATCTCCTGGGCCTTTTGTGTCTCTTTAAGCCCCTTGATTGCCTGTAGCATCGGGGCCAGCACCTCCTTTTTTAACAGCTCCACACACCATCTTAGAAACTCATCCCCATGTCGCCTGGGCTCCCTCCGCCGCCATCTTGCTCCTTTCTTCCTTCTGCCGCTGCCCTCGAGGATTCTCCGAGATCTGGCCGCCGCCGCCGATATTTTTCTTTTCCGCTGGGGGGGGACTCCCTGTTGCCTCACCCCACACCGGGTTTCGTCCTGAAAAAATTTCCCGTTGGGGCTCTTAAAAGAGCCCGAAGGTCCGTTCGAGCTGGAGCAGCCGAAACGTGCGGCTTAGCTGGTCATCGCCGCAACCGGAAGTCAGAACTCGGAGTTATTAATGTACACTCATTAAGGTAACGATCAGAATCTTATACAGACCAAGTTCAGATAGAGTTACATTAGACTCTCCTGAACTACCCTCGTGTGTCACTGTCCTCATGTGTGTCTTGCAATCTTCTACTGGTAGCCAGATGTCACCTGACTGATGTCTGACTCCATCTGCTGGTGGGAAGTCACACTGCTGAGTACATGTAATATCTACAGCCATATCACCACATCCCCCTTCCTTAGGAGATATTGATGTTCTCCATCAGTGTATCCAAACAGGCGCCGGAGTGTGGCGGCCAGGGGATTTTCAGAGTAACTTCACTGCAGTGTTAATATAAGCCTACTTGTGACACTAATAAAGATTATTATTGTTATTATTATTCAATACTTTAACATGGGTTCATTATGCTTCTGTATCATGTTTCTGAGCATTTCCTCATTCTTGAAGATGGATAATCAGAACTCTGCAGTGTCTTTTGGATTTTCCATTTCCGTCCCTGGTTGATCTTTCTTCACTCTCACTACTGCTCGTATCTCATTGGATAATTTTGCCACTGTATCTGGTTGCGAATCCCTGTGACTTTTTGTCGGCTCGCTGACTGGGACGTACAGCTGCTCCACCAGGTTCAGGGTCTCACACGCACCTACTCCTAGGATGGATTCATGTTTCATGTCCACACTGGAGAATGGTACGATGTGTCTTCTATTGTGTAATGGTGCTGGCCTCTTCTTCTATGTTGCCGCCAAAATGCTTCGAGCTGACTTGCTGTGCAGCTAACTCACTTGCAAGGCAAATCTTTATTGCTTGTTCCAATATCAAATCTTCTTTGACCGCAATTTCTCAGAGTGCTTATCATTTGATCCACCAAACACAATTTGGTCACGGATCATGGAAGCTTTCAGACTACTGAAATCGCAGGACTGGGCTTCAGTCGCAAGTCAATGACAAAGATGTCGAATGATTCGCCTGACTTCTGGGTAAGTGTACGAAACATGTATCTCTCAAATGTGTCATTGGGCGGGATTCTGCACCCCCACGCCGAAGTGGCCGCGCCGTCGTGAACGCCGTCGAGGTTCACGACGGCGCAGAATGGCCCCGGTCCCGACCGATTCAGTCCCTGACAATGGGCCAGTATCGGGGCCGCGTCATCTACCCGCGCAAGGCCTTGTCGCCGCTGTAAAAGCGGCGCCGCATAGATGACGGGGCCGGTGCCGCATAACGGACGTCATCCATGCATGCATGGTTGCCGTCCGCTCTAGGTCCGCCCCGCAAGAAGATGGGGGACGGATCTTGCGGGGCCGCGGAACGAAGGAGGTCCTCCTTCAGAGAGGATGGCCCGACGATCGGTGGGCACCGATCGCGGGCCACCCCACATTCCAGGTGAAGCCCGGTGCAGGATCCCCCCTCGCCCCCCCCCCCCCACAGGCCGCCCCCCAGCGTTCACGCACCGCCCACGACTGTAACAACCAGGTGTGGACGGCGCTGGGGGGAACCCGCCGTTTTGGCCTGGCCGCTCGGCCCATCCGGGCCTCAGAATAGCGGGCCGGAGAATCACCATTTTCGGTGTCTCCGGCGATTCTCCGGCCTGCGGCCCGCAAAACTCGACTGGGACGTTCCCGCTGCTTGGGAGAATCGCGGGAGGGCATCGGACCGGCGTCCCCGGAAATGCTGGCGGCCCAGGAGATTCTCCCAATCGGCGTGGGAGTGGAGAATCGCGCCCATTGTTTTTGGGGGAGCAATTTCGATCAAAGTTCCCAATGACTTCATCATATCTCTTGCTCTCTTCTTCATAATAATAATCTTTATTGTCACAAGTAGGTTTACATTTACACTGCAATGAAGTTACTGTGAAAGTCCCTAGTCACCCATTCCGGCGCCTGTTCGGGTACACAGCGGGAGAATTCAGAATGTCCAACTTACCGAATAGCTCGTCTTTTGGGATTTATGGGAGGAATCCGGAGCAATCGGAGGAAGCCTACACAGGCACGGGGAGAATGTGCAGACTCCGCACAGACAATGACCCAAGACAGGAACCGAACCTGGCACCCTGGCGCTGTGAAGCCATAGTGCTAACCACTATGCTTCCTTGCTGCCTATGGATTATCAAAAGCTATTCATCTTTCACAGGCTGTGCCTGCAGGTCAAGAGCAATACATAGAGCTTAAACTGGTGTTTGAAGACACACCAGTTTTCGTCTACGTTACACGATACCTGAAACTGCTAGGGTGCCTTTAAACCTCGACCTCAAATTTTAGTGTATTTTACTGCATTGAGTCGTCAATGGTCACAGTTCACCAGGTCAGTTCTTCAGCCGTTTTAACTTCACCTTTTCTGATGTTACCCTCAAATCTTCAGCGGTACCGTGTTGTGTTCGGTGATCTTGTTGTGCAGTGTTTCTACAGAACTGCTGGTGACTTAGCCAGAATGATGATTTATTAATGTACACATGGTAAGGTTGCAATCAGAATCTTATATAGACCAAGTTATCATGGAGTAACATTAGACTCTCCTGGGACTACGCTTTGTCATGATATTCAAACACACACATCATGATAGACACACCAACAGACAAATCAGAACACACAACACCACAACCAATGACAGAAAGATATAAAAGCACAGACACGACCCCCGGTGGTCAGTATTAGCTGCAGAGGACGACCAGGACAGACCTACTACACGACACACTCAGGGAGGCAGCACGTGCAGAGTATCCAGAACGAACTGTATTATAAGAGTTGAAATAAAATAGAGTTGTACCACATACAACTGTGTTGGCTCATCTGTGCACCAGAGCACCCAACACCACACACTTATGGATGACTATCCTCATGTACGCCTTATAAACTTCTGCTGGTAGCCGGATGTCACCTGACTTATATCTGACTTGCTGGTGGGAGGTCACACTGCTGAGCACATGTAAATATTATCTACAGCCATACCACCACAACCACCACCTCAACCCCATAAGGTGATGGATCACATGCTAGTTGCAGGGGTAAGTTTGGATCAAAATGTGCCAGGACTTCTGACTTAATTAGTGTCTATTTGGCTTGCACGAATATTCTCTCATATTTATCCACCCATATCTACTTTTTATTTTGACACAGTAAATTGTGTAAGGGTTTTAGAATAGTTGCCACATTAGGGACAAACCTTGTGTAATAATTTAGTAAGCCTTAGAAATATCAAGGTTGGCTTACATTTTGAGGTGCAGGTGCCTTGTTAATGGCTTTGATTTTCGAAGGCAACATCTGCAGTCCCTTGGCATTGATGCCATGTCCCAAAGGTTTAATTGACTCTTAATCCAGAATCTTCTCATCTCTGGAGTGTGGGATTTAGGTTGCAGAGATGTTCCTCCTTATCCTTTCCAGAAACGAAGACACCATCTAAGTAACATTGGATTCTGTCCAATCTGCTTCAAATTTGGTCCATAGCTTGGTAGAATAATGCTGCCACCGAAATGATGCCAGATGGTAATCTTCTGTATCAAAATAATTCTGTGTGTGTCACAATCGCCAAGAACTGTTGTGAATCCTGGTCCACATTCATTTGAAGATTGACTGGGGTCAATTGTACTGAAGTGTTGGCCTTCAGCAACCCAGGGAATAAGTGATCAATCAGTGGTAGACAGTACAGCCCTGCACACAGTACAGGATTAATAGTGACTTTAAAATTGCCACAAATGCAAACATCCGTTTTCTTTCATCGAGGTTACGATGGCATTCAAATTAATGGATTAAAGGACTTCTGTTTTTTTCGGTTTCTCCGGTGATGCAACCGTCGTTTGGCTTTCCCATCGCCAGTTTCTGTGTAGCGACGACGTTAATGGTTTATTTTACTTTTTAGGTGTCTACAAACGATGTTCGACTTTTTTTTCAGGTACTTACAAACACTATTCGCACACCTTGTCGCCAGTGTTTATGTGATAGTTGTAAATGTCTGTATGCCTCTGAGGTTCAAACAAACGTGGAGCTTTATTCAAGAGATGTTCACACTATAGACTGCTGTCTTACACTGTCCGTTTGCCAACACAAACAGCTAATAGCGTCAGCATGATCAGTCACTTAAAGGCTGCTCATGAGGATACACCAAAATATCATGAATACACAACATTTAGGCCTCAGGTGAGGAGAAATGTCTTCACCCAGAGAGTGGTGAGCCTATGGAATTTGCTACCGCAGGAAGCAGTTGAGGCCAAAACGGTGAATGTTTTCATGGAGTTAGCTATAGATCTTAGGGTTAAAGGGATCAAAGGGGGAAAGCAGGAGGAGGTTATTGAGTTGGATGATCAGCCATGATGATAATAAATGATGGAGTAGGCTCAAAGGGCTGAATGGCCTCCTCCTGCCCCTATTTCCTGAGGACGTAGGATTTTATGTAAGAGGATACATCTGCTTATTGTCGAGCAGAATTCGGTTTTGTGCTCCATTTTACCTTGAATTAAAAGAAACAGATGTTTATTCATAATAATATGAAAATAACACGGGGTGGCACGGTGGTGCAGTGGTTAGCACTGCTGCCTCACAACGCTGAGGACCTGAGTTTAATACCGGACCCAGCTCACTGTCCATGTGGAGTTTGCACATTCTCCCCGTGTCTGATGGGTCTCACCCCCACAACCCAAAAAGATGTGCAGCGTAGGTGAATTGGCCATGCTAAATTTCCCATTAATTGGTAAAAAGAATTGGAGCCTCTAAAAAAATTTTTAAATGAAAATAACTAAATTGACATTGACAAACTGTAAAGTAGTACAAGGTAATATTTGTTGATACAGCACTTTTAAATCCCTCGCCATTGAACAGAGACAGTCAATAAATTTCCCCCCCTCTCCACCTGCAGTTACATAACAATATCAATCATTAATCAAACCACCAATGAGTAGAGTTAATGATCGAATGGCGGTCAATCCACCATTTCCCCAACCCCGCATTATCCTGAAATCAGGCACCATTTAAATGACACCATTGATCAGGTGTGGTGTCCTATACCTATTGCTCGCAATGTAAGCAGATATCGGATAGCCTTCTCCCAACCCTACTTATCTGACATCAAAGCTAATGACTCCCTCACTACTAATAAAAGTCAAGGCTACAATCATCACTGAGAATAACCCATTGTCAACTGCCCTGACACAAGCCTCCCTCTCCCACTCTTCCCCCAACACTGTGGAGAGAATGCTGCCACCTCATCTATTGAAATGCAGAACACAGCCAATATTAACCCTCAAAGCTGCACATCTCCCCAGAGAGCAGAGCTAACACCAACCACTTCACCCCACACCACTGTCCAGAGGACAGAGCTAATGCCAAGTCCTCGACACACACCACAATGCAGAGGCCACATACTGCATCATCCCGCTACCCCACATTCAGAGATCAGAGCCAATTCCTTTGCATTGAATATAAAATCTAGGTAGAGCTTCACTGAGGTTGAAATGAGCACTTGCAGCATGTGAAATATCATGCTGCTTGTGAGGTGCCAGAAGATGTATTTTTATATCTATAAATATGTAAAATTTTCTGCATGGAAACATAAATTGGGTAGACTCCAATAATTGGGATACATTGATGTTTTGATTCCACCAGAGTTAAACTTATGGCAGAATCTACAGGAAGGCATAAATGCCACTCAAACATAACTAAGTGCTATTCTCCAAATGCCATTAAGTTGGCATAAAACCTAATACCAGGCAGAAAATTGCATAACTCCGAGAATTGAACAGATTTGTCAGTCACAACCATCTTAATTTCATAGCTTAAAGGTCTATTAAAACAGAGAACAAATCAGTAAAAATTATTCTTTGCAAGCGATTGCTCTCAAGTAATTTCGAAACTCGATTCATGAAAATGTATGAAGCCTGAATTTCCAGGTCTATACAGCAGATTGAGTTACTTATGGCCGAAAACACATAACTGTCTTTATAAACAGGTCACAAAAAATATAAATGCTCCTGACTCCTGGGTATATTGAAGCATCAGCTTTAACAGAATGAGGCTTTGAATCTTCATTTTAGTGTTCATTTATTAGCGTCTTATTAACAACTAACCTTGAAATTGTATGTCACGCTAGGCCAAAAAGGAAAAAGGATGATGTTTATTACAAGTTGGAATTGTAAGTAATTGTCAGATTAAATAGATACGTTTTCGTGTGAGACATGTCAGCATTTAGGGTTTTGCAAGTGTCTACTCTTTAATTTCACAGGACCTATTTGACTTTCTTTCGAAGGTTGTAATGAGTCTGGTTGCTGTTAGGCCGATTCATCTATCACCAGGTTGTAATGGAGGATTTCGCCCTTGGGGCAGTGAAAGCTATTCTTGGCTTAGGCGATTAAATGGCAATGAAGGGGATCATGTACTATAAAATAACATGTGAAGTTTTGCTTGAGTAATGGCAAAAAATATCCTACTGGCCAGGCTTTAGGGAATTTGCAGTTAAGTCTAAAGCCTTTCTATTATCTTGTACCAAATGCCCAGCCTGAACAAATTGATGCTCTAATTCAGCTTGCAAATCTTTTTCCCCGAAACATCTCCACGTTATGACATTGACTGAAACAAGACACAAACCAGTGCAAATAAGTTAACATCGTAATTATCTTCAGCAAGGTGCTAAATTCTGTTTTCATTTTAAACATGAAACTTATTTCACATGGTAATTGTTGCCATGCCATTAATGGACATTACTTCCTGATAAAAGTGAAATTGTTCTCAGGTGTACATTTTCGTATTTCTAAAAATAAATGGCAATTCATACTGGAAATGGTCCATTGTCAGGAGTATTGAGTTTCCACCTTCTCTTCCACCCTTCTCCCCCACACGTTTTGTAAATGCTCACTTCCATTGCACCTGAATATAGCAGATGGGAAGGCTATGAACTGCTCCTTGGCTCCTGAGTTTTTTTTGCCAGTAATACTTCATAAAACAGCTGATGGAGGGACTAGGTGGCACAGTGAGTTGGAATATAAATGTTTTTATGTCTAGAACCTGGGATTGAATCCAGCCGAGACAGATGGAATTAAAGCCTCTGTTTCCTAAAGCTATTTAGGGCATTTAAATAAAATGAGTTTGAGCAACTATAATTTTATTCTCATTTCCACAGGCAAAACTCGCCATTATTTGGTACTAAATTGGATAATCTCTCTCTGAAAGTCTACAGGGAAACAGAAACTTTCTGTTGGTGCGGCTTTGAGAAATAGCCTTGGGAATAAAGCACATTGTTGGGGCAAATAGGATGTGCAAGAATCATATTGCATGACTCAGAGCTACTCGATGCTGTTGAAGGAAATAAGTGATTCTTTTAGTTTCAGTAAAATAAAAATTTACAAAGAAATAAGAACAGTTGGCAAGGTGGAAAATTAACTTGGATTGCACATTGGGATACTTTAATATGTTAAAGGCACTATATATAACAACACTCAAGAAGCTTGACATTATCCAAGACAAAGCAGCCGGCTTGATTGGCACCCTGTCCACAAACATTCACCTCTTCCATCACCAAAGCACAGTAGCAGCAGTTTCTACCATTGACAGGATGCACTGCAGGAACTCACCAAGGCTCCTTAGACACTACCTTCCAAACCCACGACCACTACCATCTAGATGAACAAGGGCAGCACATAGATGGGAACACCTCAAAGTTCTCCTCCATTTTCTGTGGCAGAGGGAACGTACAGAGTACGTACATCGTAAAAAAAGAGAATAATCAACAGAGAACATTGACAAATGGTACATCAACAAACAGTGATTGGCCCCTTGTTGCGCACTGTAACCAATCACTGTTTGTCGATGTACCATTTGTCAATGTTCTCTGTTGATTATTCTCTTTGTCTACTATGTACGTACTGTGGACGTTCCTTCGGCTGCAGAGAAATACATTTCACTGTACTTCGGTACATGTGACAATAAATACATCAAAGTCAAATCAAAAGCAACTCGCCATCCTGAATTGGAAATACATTGCCAATCTTTCACTGTCGCTGGGTCAAAATCCTGGAACTCATTCCCAAACAGCACTGCGGCTGTACCTGCTCCACATGGACTGTTCACCACCATCTTCGCAAGGAAAATTAGGGATGGGCAATAAATGATGGATTAGCCAGTGACACCCACACCCATTGACTGAATGAAAACAATTTGAAACTTCATCTTTTTGTTAAGCATGCTAATTCACCCCATAAACCTCCCAAGTGAAAATTAAAACCATTTTGCTACATGGAGTGTCAGAGGACTTATTTAAAGACTTAAAAAACATTGTAGGACTCTTTGCATCAAAGGTTTTCGTATTCTTCATATGTTCCCACTTCTGTTCCAGGTAGAGAATCTTGTCTGCCAAGACCATATTATATAAATTCAGGCAAATGCTGCACACAATCTCCTTTCCATAAAGTTAACCCAGCAAAGTAGACAAATTACCTTTGATTCCTCATTCACTCTTTGAGTGCTGGCAAATTTGAAATGTATTGAAAATTGACAATTTATATGAAAACATAATTGAAAATTGTGGCTCTAGCTTGTCACTTTTACATATACAGTAACAATTTGGCGAAGAATATTGGAAGAAAACTATTGAGCCTTACAAATGGAACTAAATTAACAACCATAGCAAATAATGAGGAAGTGGCCAAATATGCACACCTGTTTAGTTAGATTCACCATAACCCTGGCTGGAGACACTAAAATGGACCTAGAAAATCTGTGACAGAGATATTCCAGGCCCTCATTAATTTTGGATATTTCTCACCCAGCCAATCTCCAAAATTTAGCAATCACATTCTTGGAATAATTCAATTAAAATGAGGCAGCCAGAACTCAGTGCTCCAGCAACCTCATTGTTGCCTAATAGTCTGCTCCCAAACAAATTATTGGCCCTGCTTAGAAAGCCAGAGTTCAATTTTTTTTCTTAATTAAAAACCTCGTAGAATTTTCCATTATTCACTCATATTGGCAAACAGCACTCAATTATATCTATTCTGGACAGGGGTCAGTTAGGATATTTCACAGGAGATCATTTCGTTAACTACATGGCTTAGGTGTGAAGGGCTAAGTACAGTTGAAATTAGAAAACTTATACCCCACTGTAACCATCTGGGATGGCCACTTACCACAAGAAACATGGACGTTCGCAAAGCCTAAAGGGAAATATTCAGGCAGGCACAGAGCCTGCATGTATATTCGTGAGCAGAGAATCCAGACAGCATCGAAACCCCCAACTGATTAGCATTTTAATGGCCCATCTCCATAAGACAAAGGACTGATACTCAGGTAACCGATACAATTCCAGACATTTCGGCGCCAGTCCCTTTACTCAGGAAGCATAAACAACAAGGTCAATGACCGCTTAGGACACGTCCAGCCATCAAGGCACCCGCCCCTTTATTGGCTCAGATCGAAGGTAGTGATCGAGAACTGCCCAATTAATTGGGTCCAAACCTAAGGACCACCCAAAAGAGGGTGAAACCCCCAAGGATAAAGAGAGACACTGCCATGTGTTCGATCTCTTTTGAACCTGGTGCTCCAGCAACACCCATCTCCAACTGCAGCACCACGACCAGAATCAAGTCCAAGTTCAATGCTCGCTACCAGACGGATGAGCCTAGCTGAACCGCAGTTACTTCTACAGACCCAGCAGATCCAGATTTGAACAAAGGCCACTGTTCCTCTGACCTAAACCAGGTGCCTGAAGTTACGTACAAGTTGTCATTGTTGTTAGGTGTAGTTTAGCTCATAGTGTCTATCTTGCATGTGTAAGTTAATCTTGTGTGTAAATAAAGTATCATTGATCTTGAACTAACTAGCTGGTTGTTTGGCTCTTTGATCGATACCTGGTTGAACCTTGTGGCGGTATCATTTGATACCTGGCGACTCTGAAAGAATATAATATCAATATCTAGATAAAAGAAGGGCAACCTCATTGACTACCATATTTATAGCAAGTAAATATAGCAACATTTATTGGCGACACCGCTGGGACTCGACCCAGAAGTGCTTTTGTCACTCTGAGAGACCCCACAAAATGTTTGAATTAGAAACCCAATTGGAAAAGTGAAAGAAACCACAAGCGTAAGACCATTATCGACCATACCTCCAAGATTCGGAAGTGCATAATAATTTGCATGCGTACTAACAGGGATATAAGGTAAACTCGTTAGATTTTGTTGTGTGAAACTTTTGGGAGTTGTGTGAACCAGAAAATAGCTTAAGCCATACCCGCTGTTTGCATCACCGCTTTATTCCCCCCTGTCCCAAATTCATGGTAGAGATACAGAGATATAATCGTAGAAATGGCAATGAAGGCAATGGAATGCCTTATGTACCCACAGGAACCCGAGGTCGCAGCGACCAATAAAGCAGAGCAGTGTCCCATATGGGAAGAGGAAATTAGGAAGTACCTAAAGGGGAAAGGATGGCCCCTTTGGTCTGAGTTTTGTGCAAATGAAGAAACAGGTCCTGGTAGTATAGGACAAACTTGGTGGGATAACCTGACCGAGATCCATAAAAAGAGTTTAGGTAGAGTTCGTAAGCCGATGGCAATCGTGTCCTGTTTGGCACAATTGCGAGGCACAGAGGAGGTTGTGAGGACACTCCACAGACAGCTTGTAGAGGAAGAGAAGAGTAATGAGGGAAACGTTAGTGAATGCGAAAAAGTAAATGAGCAACTCCGAGAGCAGCTAGCAGCGAAGGACAAGGAGATGGCTGATGTCAAAAGGGCACACCAATCTTGTCTCGCTCACCTAAGCAGCTTTCAGTCACAGTATGAAAAGGCCTACCAAGACACGCAACGTGCAGTCTCGGTAAGGGAAGAAACAGAACACCAAGTAGAACAATTGAAAAAGCAATGCGAGGACTTAAAGGCAGCCCTACGAGAACTCCACAGTTCCATCACGGAACAAAGGCAGATTTCGGTAGACCATGCCAAATGCAGGCAGCACATTGCAAAATTGCAATCACTGCTCTCAGTTCAAAATGGTTTCAGAGATACCTTTGACCAAATTTAGACCAGGAAGATGGCCCCGGTTGGCAGTAACTTAATGAAATGGCCCATCGGTACGTAAGTGGAACAGAGATTCAGAATAGAGCCCCCCAGGCTCTGAAAAGGAAAGCACCCACACCACCGACTGCAAAGGCAGCACCCAACTCTCTGAATCCTGTCAACACGCAGCGCAGAGTACTGATAGAAGACCAACCCGATTTTGTGTACACCACCCCACTAACCATCACCCAGTTAAGGGATGCCAGTGATAAAAAAGAAACCTTTCACCCCACATCAGACCCACACCATTTCTTTGAGGGAGTTAGACAACAGACAGTCATGTACGGTCTGGACGAGCAGGAAGAAGTGAAACTCATAGTAATGAGCCTTAACCCATCCGTTGCTTCAGCCCTTCCCGGCCCACAAAATGTAGGAGGAGGTAGCCTCCAGGATATGAAAACAGCCATCCTTGATGCAATTGGCTATAATAGAGGAGATCCCTTAGAAGGACTCAACCGATGTAGGCAGAAGAAAGGAGAGCATCCAACAGCATTTGCTGGACATCTCTGGATACACTTCACAGCAGTATCTGGAGATTTAGCCCGCGCCCATTTAACTGCAGACAATACGGCCAAATGGACCCGTATTTTAGTCTCCCACACCACAGATGCAGACAAAAAGAATGTGCAAATTATGACCCCTCAGACCCTGCACACAATGAAGTGTGGGTTCTGAAGAGACTCTCTAGAGCTTGGGAACAATCCTTACATAAAAAGGCAGAGCAGGAGAAGGTAGAAGCAAACATGAATCCATAAGGACACATCAAGACTCCGCATGGGTAAATGAAGGTAGAAATAACACGCAGCACCCTAAAATGCAGGGATGCTACAATTGAGGACAGAAGGGACATTACGCCTGAGTATGCAATGCCCCCCCGAACCTGCAACGGAATCAGCATGCAAGTGCCCCACATAGGAATAATGCCAGGCCTATCCACAGTGTGAGCGCCCGTTCAAATAATTTGGCCATAAACGGCACCAACTGACGGTGTTCGGACTCCCCAACTTGGGTCCACGACACACTTTGGGACAAGTCCGGAAGACCGGTAGTCACAGGCACAGTCCGGGGACATGTACAGTTCCTTTGGGACACAGGAGGGTCCCAAACCATGTTAAACCCCTCCATGATGTACCAATGAGTTATATGGCCCACTACAGACACTACCACTCTTAGTGGATTTACAGGACACCTCCAGCAGGGACACATTACGGCCCCTATGGATATTCAGATCGGTAACATTAGAACCAAGCACTCAGTTGTTTTGGTAGATTTACCCCAGAGAGCAGGGTACATCTTGGGGATAGATTTCATGCGCTCACACAACCTTTCTTTTGACCCCATGAATAAGTGTGTGTGGAAAATGGCTAGAGCAGCACAAGCCCCCACCATGCTCACAGTAGGAGACTACGCACACAGGATTAACTCAGTGGGAGATTACTGGTTTGATTCACAAACCATTACCACGGACAAAACATAGAACATAGAACATAGAACATAGAACATACAGCACAGAACAGGCCCTTCGACCCACGATGTTGTGCCGAACCTTTGTCCCAGATTAATCATAGATTATCATTGAATTTAGAAAGACAAAGCATCTTTTGCCCAGCACAAGCACGATTGCGGTAAAATTCCAGGAGTGGTCACCATTACAGATCCCGATCATAAGCCCCAGAAACAATATGGTTTTCCACAGCAAGCCGAGGGACAAATAGCTAAGGTAATTCAAAGTTTATTGGATCAAGGTGTGATTCAGCCCATAGCCTCAACAAACAATGCCCCGATTTGGCCCGTAAGAAAACCAGGTGGTTCATGAAAATGAAAATCGCTTATTGTCACAAGTAGGCTTCAATGAAGTTACTGTGAAAAGCCCCTAGTCACCACATTCCGGCGCCTGTTCGGGGAGGCTGGGACAGGAATTGAACTGTGCTGCTGGCCTACCTTGGTCTGCTTTAAAAGCCAGCGATTTAGCCCAGTGTGCTAAACCAGTCATGGAGACTGACCATCGATTATAGAGAATTAAACAAAGTAAGTCCGTTAGCAGCCCCCACCATTGCCACGAGTCCCAAGAATATGTTAAAGCAGGGACTACAGTCAACATTTTTCATGGTTCTGGACATTAGCAATGGCTTTTGGTCCATTCCATTGGATTAACATTGCCAGTACAAATTTGTGTTCACCTTCAAGGGACAGCAATATATGTGCACATGCCTTCCACAAGGTTTCCACAACTCCCCCTCCATTTTTCACAGACAATTGGCGAATGGATTATCAAAATTTTCCCGATTCGATTGCCTCATTCAGTATGTGCGACTTGCTCCTACAGACTGACACCAAGGAAGAGCACATTTCACTTCTTTCCGAACTCTTAGGTCTCCTAAAAGAAATTGGATGTAAAATCAATCCCCAAAAAGCCCAAATTCTCCAAGAAAAGGTCACTTATTTAGGAACAGTTATGCCGCATGGTAAGCGTGAGACAGAGCAAAAACATATTGATTCAATTCTTAAATTGCCTTTGCCCCATAATGTTACAGCACTCAGGTCATTTTTAGGACTGGTTGGTTACTGCAGGAACCATATAGAAGGTTTCGCCACAAAGGCAGCCCCACTTTCCGAGCTCCTTAAGAAACAGTCCCCATGGAAATGGCTTCCACAGCACACGGATGCCGTAGATACATTGGAACGTGCCCCAAGCACAGCTCCCGCTTTGCAGGCACCAGACTCACACTCCCCATACGCAATAGAGGTAGCGACCACCGACCGAACCCTTTCGACCGTACTTCTCCAGGAACGGCACGATCGTTTAGGACCCGTAGCCTATGCCTGACGAGTTTTAGACCTGGTAGATCAAGGATTTTCAGCCTCCAAAAGGCTCTTGCTCGCAGTTTTTTGGGCTGTTCAGTATTTCGCGTACGTAACAGGACTCAACCCCGTAACCATTTTGACCAAGCACACCCCAACACAGCTACTGTTAGACAGTAGGCTAAAAGACGGTACAGTAAGCCAAATTCGAGCAGCGAGCTGGACCCTATTCTTTCAAGGATGCGACATTACAGTGAAGAGGTCAAAGACGCACACGTTTCTGGCCGATAATTTACAATATGCAGGAACCCCACATGAGTGTGAAATCATTGCAGCCAAGCACAACACAGTTTATTCCCAAATCGCCACCGACAAAAATAGGCATCAGACCACAGAAACCCAGCCCACAGATAATTCGCTAAAAGTTTTTGTCGATGGCTCCTCCACCATTGTTAATGGAAAAAGGATTGCAGGATGTGGCATATATGTAGAAGACGCACAGGGACGTGCATTAGAGGAGATATCGTTAAAATTGCCAGGACATTTAGGTTCGCAGGCAGCCGAGTTAGCAGCCATTGCATACATTGTGCAGCACCCAGATTCGTTCCCGACCCCAGCAGACATATATTCAGACAGTTTATATGTTTGCAACAGCTTGACAGAATTCCTGCCCCTGTGGGAATCCAGAAGATTTGTATCCGCCGATGGTAAATCCCTACCCTCAGAGTCATTACTAAAGCACCTAATCAAAGAAGCTAAAGATCGCAAATATGGAATCATAAAGGTTAGAAGCCATCATCGTTCCTCCCCACCCGATAACATAAGAGCAGACGCCCTAGCAAAAGCAGGCTCATGACATGTTCACCGTTGGCAACCCCGCCCCCCCCCCCCCCCCCCCCCCCCCCGAGAGTGCCCCAGTACACGCGGTCCAGGTCTCACAGACCAATATTCAAGATTTGGCACAGGCACAAAAGGAAGATGACACGCTTAAGGAAATTTTCACAGGAGACTTCCCAGCTCCCTATAATAGGTTCAAAGACACTTTAACGGTACACCACGGAATCATATTAAAGAATGGTATGTATGTGGTCCCCACCCAGGACGGGAACCAGATTATTTGTCAATTCCATGACGGACACGGACACCAAGGGATAGAATCCACATTTGCCCACGGCAGACCTCTCTGCTGGTGGCCCGATTTAAAAACTGATGTAACCCACTACATTGAAAATTGTTTAATTTCCGCCCAGAACAACCCAGAGAGATACGCAAAGAAAGGTCAGCTAAGACACACCCGCCCTGTTAATGGCCCATGGATGAACTTACAATTAGATTACATTGGTCCCCTCCCCCCTGCAGAAATGAATTTAAATATGTGTTGGTCGTGATCGATACATTCACAAAATGGGTGGAAGCATTTCATTCCAGGACAAACACGGCTAAAGCGACAGCAAAAATTCTAACCCAGCAAATATTTACTAGATGGGGACTCCCCCATAATATTGAGTTGGACCAAGGTTCGCACTTCACAGGAAGAGTAATGAAAAACGTCCTAACAATTTTCGGAATTAAACAGAAGTTTCACATTGCCTATCACCCACAATCCAGCGGCATTGTGGAACGCATGAACCGAACCCTAAAGACAACACTTAGGAAGGTGGTGCAACAACACAATACAACATGGGACACAGTTCTCCCATTTGCACTGATGTTTATTAGAAACACGGTGTCGAGTTCAACAGGCTACAACCCCACACCCTCACGACCGGACGACCCATGAAGGGTACAGAGTATTTATTTGGACTTGAATTGGTGAGCCCCACAGTCACCGCCCTTACCCATGAAAAAGCGGTCCAACAAATAATGGAAAATATTAAAGCAGCACAGCTCGCTGCAGCTGTTCGACTAGGCGCTAGGAAAAGCAAAGTAAGGCCTGCTTTGATAAAACCGTACACCCAGTAGAGTATACAGTTGGACAGCAAGTCATGGTCTCCCTGTATAACCCGAGTTCATTCCTCTCCCCCAAATTTGCAGGATCCTACTCGATTTCTGATAAAGTAAGCCCCTCAGTTTATAAGAGTATCCAAATGGAAAGTCAGGATGGTTTCACATAAACCAACTTAAGGTTTATGGAATTCAGTGCAGCCACTCACACCACATTTCACTGGCAATAGCAGACAACGAAGGCCCACTGGCAACCTAATCCAACCCTCGCCAAATTTCTTGATGTAGTCATAACTACTCTTTTGATGCCACATGGTAGTTAAAGGAACAAGTTTGTCGGAAGTCCATAAATATTCAAATTCTTTCCGTTCTTGTAAGGTCACCCAGGCAGTTGAGTAACGGCACGGATCCCCGCCATGATTAAGGGTACCCGGCATACCAGAGAACTGAGGAAGATTCAGTCGTGTGATCCATCATGCTTCGCGTTTAGGATCAAGAGTACGGACTGTAGCCATCTGGGATGGTCACTTACAACAAGAAACAAAGCCTAAAGGGAAATATAGACAATGTAAGATTCAGGCAGGCACAGAGCCTGCATGTATATTCGTGAGCAGAGAATCCAGACAGCATCGAAACCCCCCAACCGATTAGCATTTTAATGGCCCATCTCGGTTATTCAGGTAACCGATACAATTCCAGACATTTCGGCGCCACTCCCTTTACTCAGGAAGCATAAACAGCAAGGCAAATGAGCGCTTAGGACACGCCCAGCCATCAAGGCACCTGTCCCTTTATTGGCTCAGATCGAAGACAGTGATCGAGAACTGCCCAATTAATTGGGTCCTAACCTAAGGACCACCCAAAAGAGTGCGAAACTCCCCAAGGATAAAGAGAGACACTGCCATGTGTTCGATCTCTTTTGGACCTGGTGCTCAGGCAATGTCCATCTCCAACTGCAGCACCACGACCAGAAGCAAGTCCAAGTTCAACTCCCGCTACCAGACAGATGAGCCTAGCTGAACCGCAGTTCATTCTACAGACATAGCAGATCCAGATTCGAACAAAGGCCAATGTTCCTCTGACCTGAGCCGGTTGCCTGAAGTTACGTACAGGTTGTCATAGCTGTTAGGTGTAGTTTAGCTCGTAGTGTTTATGTTGCTTGTGTAAGTTAATCTTGTGTGTAAATAAAGTATCATTGATCTTGAACTAACTAACAGGTAAGGCAGATGAACTTAGAGCTTGGATTAGTACTTGAAACGATGATGTTGTTGCCATTACAGAGACCTGGTTGAGGGAAGGACAGGATTTTGATGTTTCAGACGGGATAGAGGGGGATGTAAAATGGGTGGCAGAGTTGCGCTGCTGGTTAGGGACAATATCACTGCTGTACTACAGGAGGACACCTCAGAGGGCAGTGAGGCTATATGGGTAGAGATCAGGAATAAGAAGAGTGCAGTCACAATGTTGGGGGTTTACTAAAGGCCTCCCAACAGCCAGCGGGAGATAGAGGAGCAGATAGGTAGACAGATTTTGGAAAAGAGTAAAAACAACAGGGTTGTTGTGATGGGAGACTTCAACTTTCCCAATATTGACTGGGACTCACTTAGTGCCAGGGGCTTACACGGGGCAGAGTTTGTAAGGACCATTCAGGAGGGCTTCTTAAAACAATATGTAGACAGTCCAACTCGGGAAGGGGCTATACTGGACCTGGTATTGGAGAATGAGCCCGGCCAGGTGGTTGAAGTTTCAGTAGGGGAGCATTTTGGGAACAGTGACCACAATTCAGTAAGTTTTAAAGTGCTGGTGGACAAGGACAAGAGTGGTCCTAGGATGAATGTGCTAAATTGGGGGAAGGCTAATTATAACAATATTAGGTGGAAACTGACGAACCTAGATTGGGGGCGGATGTTTGAGGGTAAATCAACATCTGACATGTGGGAGGCTTTCAAGTGTCAGTTGAAAGGAATTCAGGACCGGCATGTTCCTGTGAGAAAGAAGGATAAATACGGCAAATTTCGGGAATCTTGGATAACGAGAGATATTGTAGGCCTCGTCAAAAAGAAAAAGGAGTAATTTGTCAGGGCTAGAAGGCTGGGAACAGACGAAGCCTGTGTGGAATATCAGGAAAATAGGAAGGAACTTAAGCAAGGAGTCAGGAGGGCTAGAAGGGGTCACAAAATGTCATTGGCAAATAGGGTTAAGGAAAATCCCAAGGCTTTTTACCGTACATAAAAAGCAAGAGGGTAGCCAGGGAAAGGGTTGGCCCACTGAAGGATAGGCAAGGGAATCTATGTGTGGAGCCAAAGGAAATGGGCGAGGTACTAAATGAATACTTTGCATCAGTATTCACCAAAGAGAAGGAATTGGTGGATGTTGAGTCTGGAGAAGGGTGTGTAGATAGCCTGGGTCACATTGAGATCCAAAAAGACGAGGTGTTGGGCGTCTTGAAAAATATTAAGGTTGATAAGTCCCCAGGGCCTGATGGGATCTACCCCAGAATACTGAAGGAGGCTAGAGAGGAAATTGCTGAGGCCTTAACAGAAATCTTTGGATCCTCACTGTCTTCAGGTGATGTCCCGGAGGACTGGAGAATAGCCAATGTTGTTCCTTTGTTTAAGAAGGGTAACAAGGATAATCCAGGGAACTACAGGCCGGTGAGCGTTCCGTCAGTGATAGGGAAATTACTGGACAGAATTCTTCGAGACAAGATCGCCTCCCATTTGGAAGCAAATGGACGTATTAGTGAGAGGCAGCATGGTTTTGCTGTTGCTAACTTTTGCCTTAGTTTAATTGCTCTGTTTCATCACCTTTGCTCTTGAGTCGCCAGGTATCTTCATGATGCCGCCACATGGTTCAAGTCTGAGTAATGATCACTAATCCAATACACCGATTAGTAAGATTTAAATCAAAGCACATTTATTATACACAGTAATCACTACTCATGTACAAATTCTACGTCTAAGCTACTTCTTACAACTAACAGGCCTATACTTAACTTGGAACTGGCCCACCAGCTCAGGGAAACGAATGGTCTTTCGTTCGGGTTCTGAGCCTGCAGGATTCGAAGTTGGTACAGATTGATAGCTAGGATCGCCTATCTCGTAACGGGCGTTGAAGTAAGACTTACAGATTTTGAGCGGCTGTTGAAGAGTTAAGCGAGCTGGAAGAGAGAGCGCCTTGAACTTGGGGCTCAATTCTTACAGTCCCCAGGGGCTTCCAGCCTTTCGGGGCGGACTCTGTACCTGGTCCCAAGTGATTGAACTTTGTCCCAATCACTTGGTTCGATTTTCTCCAATGCTGGAGCGGTTCCCTGATCGATGGGCGGTCCTGAGGTGGTCGTTCACCTCCCTTTGTGTAGGCTTCTGCTGGAGCCGAAGAGTCTGGTTTTGCTTTCTGTGTCTAAATGTTGCTCATTGTTCCCGGGGATTGCTCATTAGTATGCAGATGGCTGTTGTTTTGTTATGCTGATGGTTGCTGGTATCGATCTTGTCTGGCCTTTCCAGAGGTAAATACACAGTCAACCTGCAGCTGTTCATTTTTGTCCTGTTGGCTGACTTTCTCATCAGCCTTTGCCGTTCGCCATTTTAAATTGGGAGTTAGCCATTTTAAGTGGCTACATGTCCTCCTCGTGATCCTAACGCAAAGCGCGAAGGATCACATAACAATATTGGTTTCCATTCCCTGACCTGGGGGGGGGGGGGGGGCACTTCCTTCATGGCCTCAGTACTGACCATAGCTAGGCAAAACATTTTTAACTAACAATTCTAAGGGTGCTATGTAAAACAGGGACATGCATTACAAAACAATAAACTGGGAACCTCTAACTATTCTTAATACACTACACTCACTTAAACATTTCATCATCCTAACTTCCTCAACCATACAAACAAAATCATAGCATTTTATACATCAGTCTTCCTGGCTTGGCAGTCAAGCTCAGGATCGTACAATTTGCTCATGAACAGTTCTGTACATTTCTTTATTTATACTAAACGCAAGTGGATGCACTTTATTATGGATCGCGGGGGTCGGGGGTCTGGTCGTATCTGAAAATAGGGGATCTGATCCAGCACGGTAGCATTGTGGATCGCACAATTGCTTCACAGCTCCAGGGTCCCAGGTTCGATCCCCGGCTTGGGTCACTGTCTGTGCGGAGTCTGCACATCCTCCCCGTGTGTGCGTGGGTTTCCTCTGGGTGCTCCGGTTTCCTCCCACAGTCCAAAGAATAGCAGGTTAGGTGGATTGGCCATGATAAATTGCCCTTAGTGTCCAAAATTGTCCTTAGTGTTGGGTGATGTTACTGGGTTATGGGGATAGGGTGGAGGTGTTGACCTTCGGTAGGGTGCTCTTTCCAAGAGCCGGTGCAGACTTGATGGGCCGAATGGCCTCCTTCTGCACTGTAAATTCTATGATACCGGGTTTCGAGCGCGGTAGGCTCTCCTTCTCCATTTCCGTAGACGCATAGTCTGCACTATACAGCAGAGTATCACTAATACCAGTAAGGTTTCTATTACATAGGAAAGGGAGTACCAGGTTATGAACCTGGCACACCAAGATGATGTGGTGTCGCTGGTGACTGGGCTCTGGGTACTGCGGGGAAGTGAAACATTAATGGCTGGGGGGCTTGAAGTCATGGGGTTCACGCGCAACCAAATGTCCATAAAGATGATGCTGATCCATGTGAAGGAAGTCCTCATGGCTCTTCTCTTTCCTTTTCTTTCTTCTCTTCTCCGGTCCTGGAGCTTCTGGAGTTCTGTGGAAACAAGCATAGTGTCTGTAACTATCTTTGTTTAATATCTCGTACAATAGTGTGTCTGTCCTTTAGTGCCAATTACTCCCTTTATCATTGGTCACTATGTGTGACTTCCTCATTTTTTTCCAAAAATCGAATTTTTAGGACAAGACACACTTTCAAATCATAGATCATAGAATTTACAGTGCAGAAGGAGGCCATTCGGCCCATCGGGTCTGCACCGGCTCTTGGAACGAGCACCCTACCCAAGGTCAACACCGCCACCCTATCCCCATAACCAAGTAACCCCGCCCAACACTAAGGGCAATTTAGGACACTAAGGGCAATTTTGGACACTAAGGGCAATTTATCATGGCCAATCCACCTAACCCGCACATCTTTGGACTGTGGGAGGAAACCAGAGCACCCGGAGGAAACCCACGCACACACGGGGAGGATGTGCAGACTCCGCACAGACAGTGACCCAAGCCGGAATCGAACCTGGGACCCTGGTGCTGTGAAGCAATTGTGCTATCCACAAGGCTACCGTGCTGCCCCAATAATGAACACACTGGCTAAAGCAGGTTCCAGGCATGGATACCTATGGACACCCCCCGAAAGCGCACCAGTGAGTGCAGTTCAGGTCTCACAGACAAAGATCGAGGATCTATTGGCGGCCCAGAAGCAAGACAGCAATCTCAAGGAGATTGGAAAAGGAAAATATCCAGCTCCCTATGAGAGGTTCAAAAACGCACTGACCACACATGATGGTGTGGTGTTAAAAGACACCCTTTATGTGGTTCCTGAACAGGACAGGAATCAACTGATTTGTTTGTTCCATGACGGTCATGGACATCAGGGAATCAATCCCACTACAGCCCATCTCAAGCAGCTTTGTTGGTGGCCGAATTTAAAGGAAGATGTAAACCATTACATCGAGAATTGTCTTATCTGCGCCCAGAATAATCCGGACAGATATGACAAAAAGGCTCAACTCAGCCACACCCGACCTGTTAATGGCCCCTGGGCTAACCTCCAGATCGATTTTATAGGACCATTGCCCCCTTGCAGGAATGGCTATAAATATGTACTTGTGGTGATTGACACATTTACCAAATGGGTGGAAGCATTCCCAGTCCGCACAAACACGGCAAAAGCCACAGCCAAGATTTTGACCGACCACATCTTTACAAGATGGGGACTCCCCCGCAGCATTGAATCCGACCAAGGTTCCCATTTTGCGGGACGTGTCATGCAGAACGTCCTCACAATATTTGGCATCACCCAAATAATGTCAATAATGAACCAGTGCGAGCCGTCTCGCAGACTGTGCAATTTACCATCCAAATGTTTCAGGATGTAAATAGCATGTGGTTAGCAACGTAAAGGTTACCTAAACAAAACAAAACTTTTTGAACTAAAATGCCAAAATGAGGTGCGTATGGGCCGCAATGGGTAAGAGTTGGATGGAGTCCCCGGGTAGGACGGCTACCAATGCCGTGTCTTTCCTACCCGAGCGTAGTTGACCAGAGGGGGGGTTCCCAGGCAGGGTGGGTCCCAAGCCGTTTCTCCACTGCCTGAGCAACCGACAAGAACGGGCAAGAAATGTCGTCATTGTGGTGGGGCTGCCGTAGTGGTTCTACCTTCGAACCAGAAGGGCAGTTACGAACGGGCGTCTGGTTCATTAACCAGTCTCTGCAGACAAGTCTCAGAGGTTTCTGCTGAAAAGGCGTGCGGACAAGTTCTCAGATGTTTCGGCCGAATAGGCGTGGGGCAGTGGGAATTTTTTTTTTCCAGTCTGACAAACAACATTTAACAAATGTAGAAACAACATAAAACATTCTGCAGGTTCCATCAGAAAGGACTCCACTTCTCCCAAGCGGTTCCTTATAAAACATCATCTGGACACCTCAGTTCTCGGTTGCGAACAGGGTCGCAAAGGGGTTCTCGGTTTGGGAGTCAGACCCAAGGTCGTCATCTTCTCCCGGGTGCCAAACTCTTGAGTGTATCAGGGCTGAAAGAGCTGCATGGTGTGGGGTGGGGTTGCTCTCGTCGTTGCGGACGAGTCGGAACGAGTTATCTCAATGCCAATAGTTGGTGTCTAGATGTGTGGGGACAAAATCGAGGTCATCATGGTAGTTCGGTGGTCGGTGGTGGGGTTTGTTCAGGAAAGTGATCATGAAGGGATCACTTGGATCGTAGTCGGAATCGCTGGGTGTGGGGATAGTCGGGCGGCATGCTGTGGCTATCGTCCGAGTCACAGTCGCTGTCTCTGCTGCTGCAGTCTGTGGGCGTTCCGGGGCGGAGTGTATATTTAGGGGGTGGAGTCGAGGTCGAGTCCGTGGCTCGGCTGGACGTGTTGGGGATGGTAGGGTTACGTTGGCTGTGGGCGGGGCGTGGTGTGCTGCGTCGAGCATGACGTGGTGTGCGTGGTTCGACTGTGTTCCATATGCCTTCAGCTTGTTGACATGGAAGCACGCAGTCTTACCGTTGGGGTACTTTATTTTATACACGGAAGGGCTTACCTTGTCCACAATGGAATACGGACCCGAGTATTTTGGTGACAGGAATGTGCTGGGGTTATATACAGAGAGAATAGCTTGCTGTCCTATACTGTACTCAGTCGCATGCACGGTCTTGTCGAAACAATCCTTGCTCTGTTTCTTTCTGGTGCCCAATTTTACTGCGGCTGCTAGCTGAGCCGTTTTAACATTTTCAACTAATTGCTGTACTGCTTTCTCATGTGTGAGGGCCGTCACTTCGGGGCTGGTCAAGTCTAAGCCTAATAGAAATTCTGTGCCTTTCATGGGGCGTCCAGTCATGAGAGTGTGTGGGGAGTAACCTGTGAAGTAGGAATTGTGTTACGCAAAAACATCAGCGCAAAAGGGAGGACTGAGTCCCAAGTGGTGTTGTTCTGCTGGACCATTTTTCTGAGGGTGGATTTTAGGGTCCGATTCATGCGCTCCACGATACCACTCGGCTGTGGGTGGTATGCTATGTGGAATTTTTGGGTGATGCCAAATATTGTGAGGACGTTCTGCATGACACGTCCCGCAAAATGGGAACCTTGGTCGGATTCAATGCTGCGGGGGAGTCCCCATCTTGTAAAGATGTGGTGGGTCAAAATCTTGGCTGTGGCTTTTGCCGTGTTTGTGCGGACTGGGAACGCTTCCACCCATTTGGTAAATGTGTCAATCACCACAAGTACATATTTATAGCCATTCCTGCAAGGGGGCAATGGTCCTATAAAATCGATCTGGAGGTTAGCCCAGGGGCCATTAACAGGTCGGGTGTGGCTGAGTTGAGCCTTTTTGTCATATCTGTCCGGATTATTCTGGGCGCAGATAAGACAATTCTCGATGTAATGGTTTACATCTTCCTTTAAATTCAGCCACCAACAAAGCTGCTTGAGATGGGCTGTAGTGGGATCGATTCCCTGATGTCCATGACCGTCATGGAACAAACAAATCAGTTGATTCCTGTCCTGTTCAGGAACCACATAAAGGGTGTCTTTTAACACCACACCGTCATGTGTGGTCAGTGCGTTTTTGAACCTCTCATAGGGAGCTGGATATTTTCCTTTTCCAATCTCCTTGAGATTGCTGTCTTGCTTCTGGGCCGCCAATAGATCCTCGATCTTTGTCTGTGAGACCTGAACTGCACTCACTGGTGCGCTTTCGGGGGGTGTCCATAGGTATCCATGCCTGGAACCTGCTTTAGCCAGTGTGTCGGCTTTCACATTTCCAGGGGGGGAGGAACGATGGTGACTGCGGACTTTGATTATCCCAAAAGTCCTGTTCTGGGCTTTCTCTAAAATGTGATGGAGCAATAGGGCTGAGGGGGGGTGGGTCCGTCTGCAGAAACAAATCTTGCTTTCCACAGGGGCAGAAATTCCGTGAGGCTGTTGCAGACATAGAGGCTGTCCGAGTATATGTCTGCTGGGCTGGGGAAGGAATCTGGGTGGTCCACTATATACGCGATGGCCGCGAGCTCTGCTGCCTGCGCACCTAAGTGGCCTGGAAGTTTTAACGATATTTCCTCAAGGGCGCGTCCCTGCGCGTCATCAACATACATACCGCAACCTGTTATGCGCTTCCCATCCAAGACTGTGGACGATCCATTAACATAGATCTTTATGGGCTCACACGTGTCTGTGTGCTGGGGGCTCTGGGTTGAACTACCTATCTTTCTGGGGGGTGTTTTAGTGATAAAGGGGCCTGTGTTGTGGTGTGGCGAGATAATTTTGCATTCATGGGGTGTTCCGGGGTACTGTAAGTTGTCGGCGAAATAGGTGTGCGTCTTTGTCATTTTAACAGTGATTTCCCATCCCTGCAAGAGAAGGGTCCATCTCGCTGCTCTAATCTGGCTTACTGTACCGTCCTTGAGTCGTCCGTCCAGTAAAAGTTGGGTGGGGATGTGTTCGGTGAGAATTGTGATGGGGTTCAGTCCGATAATATATGAAAAATACTGGACTGCCCAAAATACTGCGAGCAGGTGCCTCTCACAGGCTGAAAATCCCTGCCCCACAGCATCTAAAAGTCTGGAGGCGTAAGCTACGGGCCTTAACTGGTCATGCCGTTCCTGGAGGAGCACGGCCGAAAGGGTGCGGTCTGTGGTCGCTACCTCTATGGTGTAAGGGGAAAGTGGGTCTGGAACTTGTAGTGCGAGGGCTGCTATGAGTGCCTGTTTTAATGCATCCACAGCATCCGTACGCTGCGGAAGCCATTCCCAGGGGGCTCCTTTCTTTAGGAGGTGTGAGAGGGGTGCTGCCTTGCTGGCGAAACCATCAATGTGGTTTCGGCAGTAGTCAACCAGCCCTAAAAATGACCGGAGGGCTGAAACGTTCTGGGGAAGGGGCAATTTGGCAATCGAGTCAATCCTTTTATGCTCGATCTCGCGTTTACCGTGTGTGATAATTGTTCCCAAATATATCACTTTATCTTCCAAAATCTGGGCCTTTGTGGAGTTGAGTTTACAACCGATTGAGTGGAAGAGTTCCAGGAGTTCGGACAGAAGCTCAATGTGCTCTCCCTTGGTGTCTGTCTGCAGTAGTAGGTCGTCTACGTTCTGAACCAGACATTCGGGGCGAGAGAATTTGCCAGCTGTCGGTGGAAAATGGAGGGGTAGTTGTGGAATCCTTGTGGAAGGCATGTCCACGTGTACTGCTGTGCTTTAAAGGTGAAGGCAAATTTGTACTGGCACGCCTTTGCCAATGGAATGGACCAGAATCCATTACTGATGTCCAAAACAGTAAAGAATCGGAAATTGAGTCCCTGCTTGAGCATGGTCTCGGGACTTGTTGCTACTGTGGGGGCTGCTGCGGGGGTGACTTTGTTGAGTTCCTGGTAATCGATGGTCAGTCGCAATGATCCATCGGGCTTTCTCACTGGCCAAATCGGGGCATTATTAGTGGAGGCTACTGATCTAAGTACGCCCTGCTCTAATAAGCTTTCTATTACCTCGGAGATTTCTCCCTCTGCCTCTTGGGGAAATCCCTCCTGTTTTTGGGGTCTAGGGTCAGGTCCTGTTATTTGTACGGAGCCAGTCATCCGTCTACAGTCGTGCTTGTGGGTCGCGAATGCTGCCCTGTTCTTTTGCAGAACTGCCCTAACCTGCTTGTCCGTACTAAGCGTGGTCGGGTTGAACCAAAATACGCCTACTGCGCTAATTTTGTTCATGTACTCTCCTATGTTGAGCGTTGCGGGGGCTCTTCCAGATTTTGCCATCTTCCAGACACACTGGTTGACTGGATCGAATGAAAGATTATGGGAATTCATGAAGTCTATTCCCAGAATGTGTTCTGCTGTGTGGGGCAGGTCAACTAAAACTATGGGGTGCTTGGTGGTGATGTTACCGATTTGAATAGGTACAGGGGCTGTGATGTGTCCCTGCTGTGAGAGGCCTGTTAAGCCGCTGAGGGTGATAGTGGCTGTAGTGGGTCACGTGTATTTTTGAAACAGGGTGGAGGAATTTATCGTGGTGCAGGACCCTCCTGTGTCCCAGAGAAATTCGATGGGCTGTCCCCGAATTTCCGCTGCAACTACCGGTCGTCCGGACCTATCCCAAAGGGTGTCGCAGACCCAACTGGGGGAGCCCGAACACCGTCAGTCCGTTCCGGTCAAGTCCGACTGATCTGAACGGGCGCTAACGCTATGAATGGGCTCTGTCTTTTTCTTACTCAGAGTGCCCGTCTGCTGGGCTCTCTGTGGCTTTTTAGGGGCATTGCACTCTCTTGCGAAGTGTCCCAACTGTCCGCAGTTGTAACACTCCTGTGACTTGGGTGGGGGGGCTGTTCTTTCCCCCATTCACCCATGCTGGGTTCTGGTGGATTGTTTTTACTGCCTGCATATCTGCGCCGGCCTGCTTTTCCTCGGTATTCTTAACTGCGGGTTTACTTTGAACAGTTTGCTCCCAAGCGCGGGACAATCTTTTCACTCCCCACTTCTCGTTATGGGCCTCCTCTGAGGGATCATAACTCGCGCAGGCTTTCTGTCCTGTTTCTGTGGCATGGGAGATAAGGGTGCGGGTCCATTTGGCCATGTTGTCTGGGGACAAATGGGCATGGCCTAAGTCTCCAAAGACTGCTGCAAAGTGAATCCACAGGTGTCAAGTGAACGCTGTGGGGTGCTCGAATTTCTTTTGCCGATATTTGTTGAGGCCATCTACGGGGTCACCCCGGTTATACCCGATCGCATCCAGGATCGCGGTATGCATTTCTGCAAGGGTGCCTCCTCCTACGTTCTGTGGGTCGGGAAGGGCTGCTGCTACTGAAGGGTCTAAACTTAAAACTGTGAGCTTTACATGCTCTCGCTCATCCAGGCCGGACATGGTCGCCTGATGCTTAACTGTGGCAAAGAAATGGTGGGGGTCTGAGGTGGCGAGGAACGGTGTGATCTTATCGCACGCGTCCCGTAATTGGGTCACTGTTAAGGGGGTGGAATATAGAAATTTCGTATCATCTGATATGGCTGTGCGGTGGGTGGTTACGCGTCCCGTAATTGTGTCACTGTTAAGGGGGTGGAATATAGAAATTCCGTATCGTCCGATATGGCTGTGCGGCGGGTGGTTACTGGGTTCATTGGAGCGTGAACTATCTGCTGGGTAGGGAGGGTTGGGGCGCTTTCCCCTTTTGTGGCTTTCCCTGATCACATGTTCCCTGAATATATCTCTGCGCTGTTTCGTTCAATTCTTCCCAATCATAGAATTTACAGTGCAGAAGGAGGCCATTCGGCCCATCGAGTCTGCACCGGCTCTTTGAAAGAGCACCCTACCCAAACCCACACCTCCACCCTGTCCCCATAACCCAGTAACCCCACCCAACTCTAAGGGCAATTTTGGACACTAAGGGCAATTTAGCATGGCCAATCCACCTAACCTGCACATCTTTCGACTGTGGGAGGAAACCGGAGCACCCGTTGGAAACCCACGCACACGCGGGGAGAACGTGCAGACTCCGCACAGACAGTGACCCAAGCCGGGAATCGAACCTGGGACCCTGGAGCTGTGAAGCAATTGTGGTAACCACCATGCTACCGTGCTGCCCTTCCTGATCTAATCTTTTTCCAAAGGTTTCCTGAAACCCTTTCTGAACAGAAAGCAGCGATTGCAGCTCTGCAATCTGCTTCCGGCACTTTGCGTGATCTAACGTGCTTTGTCTTTGTTTCTGTAATGCCTCTACCTGTTTTTCCGTTTCTTCTCGTACCAGGACTGCACGTTACGTGTCCTGATAGGCCTTTTCGTATTGGGACTGGAAGCTGCTTAAGTGCGCCAGGCAAGACTGGTGTGCCCTTTTGGCATCCTCCACCTCTACATCTTTTGCTGCCAATTTCCTTCTCAATTCCAAATTCTCCTTTTCTACCTCGCTTACATCGACCTTACTCATTCGATGTATGCCTTCAACTTCTTTCCGGGGCGTCCTAATGACCACCTCTGTGCCTCGCAATTGTGCCAAGCAGGACACGATTGCGATCGGCTTGCGAGCTTTCCCTAAGCTCTTTTTGTGGATCTCGCTCAGGGTCTCCCACCAAGTATGTCCTATACTCCCGGGGCCTGATTCCTCGTTGTCACAGAATTCATTCCAAAGGGGCCATCCTTTCCCTTTTAGATATTTCCTGATCTCTTCCTCTCAAATGGGACATTGTTCCACCCTACTGCTGCTGGTCGCTGCGACCGCAAATTCCTCTGGGTTCATTTGGCGCTGCATTGCCTGCATTGCCATCTTTCCTATCCGAATGCTGCTCTTCAAATTTTGGGACAGGGGTTTTAATCCGAATGCTGCTCTTCAAATTTGGGACAGGGGTATTAAGGCGGTGCTGCAAATACGGGTACGGCTTTCGCTACTTTCCGACATATAAACTTCCGATAGTTTTATCGCAACAAAAAATCTATCAGTTTTACCTTATCGCCCTGTTAGTTACGCATGCATACACACACTTCCGAATTATGAGTATTGATCAGAACTGCTTGAACACTTGTAGTTTTCTGTTTCCAATTGGATCCCTAATTCAAATTCTTGGGTTCTCCCGGAGTGGTTTTCCACTTCTAGATTGGGTCCCGTCAGGATGTCGCCAAATAATGTTGCTAACTTTTGCTTTAGTTTAATTGCTCTGTTTTATCACCTTTGCTCTTGAGTCGCCAGGTATCTTTATGATACCGCCACGTGGTTCAAGTCCGATGATCAATAATCCAATACACCGCTTAGTAAGATTTAAATCAAAGCACATTTATTATACGCAGTAATCACTACTCATGTACAAATTCTACATCTAAGCTACTTCTTACGACTAACAGGCCAATACTTAACTTGGAACTGGCCCACCAGCTCAGGAAAACAAATGGCCTTTCGTTCGGGTTCTGAGCCTGTGGGATTCGAAGTTGGTACAGATTGATAGCTAGGAGCGCCTATCTCGTAGCGAGCGTTGAAGTAAGATTTACAGTTTTTGAGCGGCTGTTGAAGAGTTAAGCGAGCTGGACGAGAGAGCGCCTTGAACTTGGGGCTCAATTCTTACAGTCCCCAGGGACTTCCCGCCTTTCGGGGCGGACCCTGTACCTGGTCCCAAGTGATTGAACTTTGTCCCAATCGCTTGGTTCGATTTTCTCCAATACTGGAGCGGTTCCCTGATTGATGGGCAGTCTTGAGGTACTCGTTCACCTCCTTTTGTGTAGGCTTCTGCTGGCGCCGAAGAGTCTGGTTTTGCTTTATGTGCCTAAATGTTGCTCATTGTTCCCGGGGATTGCTCATTAATATGCAGATGGCTGGTGTTTTGTTATGCTGATGGTTGCTGGTATCGATCTTGTCTGGCCTTTCCAGAGGTATATACACAGTCAACCTGCAGCTGCTCTTTTTTGTCCTGTTGGCTGACTTTCCCATCAGCCTTTGCCATTCGCCATTTTAAATTGGGAGTTGGCCATTTTAAGTGGCTACATTGCGAAGGGGAGGTCGTGTCTCACTAACTTGATAGAGTTTTTCGAAGATGTCACAAAGATGATTGATGAAGGTAGGGCAGTGGATGTTGTCTATATGGACCTCAGTAAGGCCTTTGACAATCTCCCTCATGGTAGACTGGTACAAAAGGTGAAATCACATGGGATCAGGGGTGAGTTGACAAGGTGGATACAGAACTGGCTAGGTCATAGAAGGCAGAGAGTAGCAATGGAAGGGTGCTTTTCTAATTGGAGGGCTGTGACTAGTGGTGTTCCGCAGGGATCAGTGCTGGGACCTTTGCTTTTCATAGTATATATAAATGATTTGGAGGAAAATGTAACTGGTCTGATTAGTAAGTTTGCAGGCGACACAAAGGTTGGTGGAATTGCGGATAGCGATGAGGACTGTCAGAGGATGCAGCAGGATTTAGATTGTTTGGAGACTTGGGCGGAGATGGCAGATGGAGTTTAATCCGGACAAATGTGAGGTAATGCATTTTGGAAGGTCTAATGCAGGGAGGGAATAAACAGTGAATGGTAGAGCCCTCAAGAGTATTGAAAGTCAGAGAGATCTAGGTGTACAGGTCCACAGGTCACTAAAAGGGACAACACAGGTGGAGAAGGTAGTCAAGAAGGCATACGGCATGCTTGCCTTCATTGGCCGGGGCATTGAGTATAAGAATTGGCAAGTCATGTTGCAGCTGTATAGAACCTTAGTTAGGCCACACTTGGAGTATAGTGTTCAATTCTGGTCGCCCCACTACCAGAAGGATGTGGAGGCTTTAGAGAGGGTGCAGAAGAGATTTACCAGGATGTTGCCTGGTATGGAGGGAATTAGCTATGAGGAGCGATTGAATAAACTCAGTTTGTTCTCACTGGAACGACGGAGGTTGAGGGGCGACCTGATAGAGTTCCACAAAATTATGAGGGGTATAGACAGAATGGATAGTCAGAGGCTTCTCCCCATGGTAGAGGGGTCAATTACTAGGGGGCATCGGTTTAAGGTGCGAGGGGCAAGGTTTCAAGTAGATGTACAAGGCACGTTTTTTACACAGAATGTAGTGGGTGCCTGGAACCCGCTGCCAGAGGAGGTGGTGGAAGCAGGGACGATAGTGACATTTAAGGGGCATCTTGACAAATACATGAATAGGATGGGAATAGAGGGATACGGACCCAGAAAGTGTAGAAGATTGTAGTTTAGTCGGGCAACGTGGTCGGCACGGGCTTGAAGGGCCTGTTCCTGTGCTGTACTTTTCTTTGTTCTTTGTTCTTTGGTTGTTTGGCTCTTTGATCGATACCCGGCTGAAACTTGTGGCGTTATCATTTGATACCTGGCGACTCGGAAAGAATATAATATCAATATCTAGATAAAAGAAGGGCAACCTCATTGACTGCCACATTTATAGCAAATAAGTATAGCAACACCATGCTCAAGGTTCAGGTTGGGTGATTTTTCAACTTTTTGTTCCCAATAGTTCGAGCTTTATCCGGGCTTTGAATAAACTGAATTTGCTTATTATTCAGGGGTTGTACATTATTAAGTCTGTGGAGCAGAAAGTGCAATTTTGAAACAAGTTTCATGTATACAATGCGACATAACAATGTTGCCGAGTTTCATGTGAAGCATTGTGATGGTCCATATAGCTCTGGAGGAAAAAACTATGCTTTATGTTGAGGTGATGGTCCCTTAAGGAGCAAGATTTCTCTGAAAGGTTTCTTGTAAAATACAGCTTGTTTCCAGTAACATATCATGTGACCAAGTTGCCTTGGCAATGACCAATAGAAAGAAGGTCAACCAGAAGTTAGTTATAGGTGTGAGTAGGTTCCTGGGTGTGGTTCTGTGTTCAACTAGTTTGGATTTAATGTAGAGCAAGCTGGCTTGAGGGAGTATTTGTTTTAAGGATAATTCAGATAAAATTCTAAATGTTGGCTAAAAATGTGATTAACCAAAGAACTCTACAAACAATGAGTTGGACTTCTGGAATAGCCAAGCTGAGAAGAATGAGATATAGATAAAGATGGAGATAGAGACAGAGATCTGATGCAATCTGCGGTGGCAACGCTTAAGATGCTTGTGACACCTGTGCTGAACTGTGAGTCTACAAATGTGGGACGGTTAGAGGAGATTTGAAGGGACAGTCTTACTGGAAATAAGCAAAAGGCCCAAGGAATCTTAATTCTATATGAATATTTGAAACAGTACTCAGACCAAGTGATTAATCTTGCAATTTGTATTTAGTACCTGACTCAGTTTTGGGGCATCAGTCAAATTGGTGTCGAAAAATAATTTGAGTTCAGAAGTTCAGATTCTAAGTAACTATGACCATTGTACTTTTAATGGATGAAATTTTACCAGAGTCTTTCAAAGTGTTAGGCTCAGACTAGAAACTGGTGTGTAACTCTCCAATTGCACAGATCATTTTCTCTCTAAATATTTATCCTCTTTAAAGAAAATAAATGAGTGGGTATGGTTTACGTTGTCGCTCTGGTGGGGTGGGTCTGATAGAGCAAGAACCCGGCTCCACAGAGATGGGGGCACCATATTTAAAGGGCCCCGACTAGCACTGAGACTTAATGGCCCCAACCCCTGACATGGAGGGATCCCTCAACTGATTCTTATTTGGCCAAATCTGTTGTAAACCTTGCCTATGTGAGTTATGAATATTAAGTGATGGAGGATCATGTGACTGGGGGCCAGTTAATTATATTTAAATGCATTAAAATCTATCCAAATGAAGTTACCGCCTTTTGTGAGCATGAACCTCGTGACGTCGTCAGCGAGGGGCGGGGTAAATCGGGAAATGCGATCTCTCCAGAGAGAATCATGTTCCCTGATTCTATCAGAAGTTTTAGCGTTTGTTGCCAATCCTGTGCATAGCTATTGCAGGCTCAAAATTGTCCCTCAATATCTTTAATGTAACTGACTATTTAAGATAGTTGTTAGTATTCATATTCGTTGATTTTGGTGCAATGAAATTCTTTTGTTTAAATCATGAACTTTATGGCTCTTTTATGGGATTTCAGATTTTCAAACACAAATAAGAGAAACTTTACTGGTCTCTACTAAGGCCATAATAACATGGCTTCTCTAATGTTCTGTGTAATTAAGTCTCCTTGGTTCATGTTTTCAACTTAACCATTAATTCCAGATCTTGGGGTCTTCAAACATACCAGTCCAACTGATCCCTGTGGCACTCCACTAGTTATTGGTTGCTGTCCTCAAAATGCTCCTCTTATTCCAACCCTCTCTTCTATCAGTTAGCAAATCTTCTATCCAAGCTAACACACTGACCCCCGCACCATGGGCTCTTATCTTATTAAATAGCCTTTTGTGAGGTACCTTAACAAATGCTTTTTGGAAGGCCAACTATATTGCATCTATTGGTTCCCCTTTATCTATCCTGGCCATTACTGCCTCAAGGAATCCTAATAAATTTGTCAGGCAAAATTTTCCCTTCATGAAGCCATGCTGACTGCTTGATCATATTATGTATTTCTAAATCCTCTGCTATTACATCCTTTATAATGGACTCCCAATAACAAACGTTAAGCTAACTGTCTTATAGTAACCAGTTTTTTTGCCTCCCTCCCTTTTTGAATAAGGGTGCTGCATTGGCAGTTTTCCAATCCTCTGGGACTTTTCCAGGATTTAAGAATTCCAGATTAGTACCAGTGCATCCACGATCTCTGGAACTACTTCCTTTAATATCCCAAGATGCAACCGGTAAAGTCCAAGGAACTTATCAGCCTTTAGCCCCAATAGTTTCCCTAATACGTTTACTCCAATTATTGTATTTACTTTCTCCCCCTCCCCCCCCCCACTTTGCGTTTGATTATTTAGTAATTTTGGAATGTTATTAATGTCTTTTCCCATGAAGACAGATGCAAAGTATTTATGTAATTCCTCCATTTCCTGGCTTCCCATTATTTCCCCAGTCACATTCTCTAAGTGGCCTTTGTTCACTTTGGCCTCTCTCTTCCTTTTTTATTATTAAAAAAAGCCCCTACTGTCTATTTTTATATTTTGTGGGTTTATCTTCATGGTTTATCTTTTCCCTCAATACTTTTGTAATTGTTTGGGGTTTTCAAATGTTTCCAAACCCTCTGGCTTGCCACTAATCTTTGCCACATTGTATGGTTTTTTTCTTTCAAGGTAATGCTATCCTTAACTTCTTTGGTTAACCATGGTGGATTTATTTCCTTCCCAGAATCCTCCTTCCTCACTGGGATAGATCTTTGTTCTGAATCATGAACTATTTGCATAAACATCTGCTATTGTGGTCAACCGTCTTCTCTGCTACACTCCTTTCCCAGGCTACTCCAGCCAACGCTGCCCTCATTCTTTTATAATTACCCTTATTTAAGTTCAGCACAGTTGTTTCTGACCCAAGTTTCTCACTCTCGAATTGAATGCAAAATCCTACCATGTTGTGGTCACTGTTTCCTAGGGGATCTTTTATTCTGAGATTCTGCCTCATTAGATATTGCCTGATAATTTGATCCATTTGATCCCTGGTTGGGTACACAACATATTGTTCTAGGAAATTGTCCTGAATACACTTTATGAACTCTTCCTCATATTTTGTGAACTGTTCCACATGGCTACCTCTGCCAATTTGATTTTCCCAATCCACATGAAGAATAAAGTCACCCATGATTAATGTGCTGCTTTTTTACTTGGCTTTATGATCTCCTGATTTATTGTCCATCCTACATTATAGCTACTGTTAGGAGCCTAAAGCTTCCTGCCATCAGTGCTTTCTTCCCCCTGTTATTTCTTATCTCCACCCATATGGACTCTACATCTTCCAATCCAAAATAATTTCTTGCCATCATACTTATTCCATCGCATAACATAACTACCACACCAACCTGTCCTTTGTGCACATCCTTACAAATCGTCACATACCCCTGAATATTTAGTTCAATGCTTTGATTCCCTTGTAATCACATCTCTGTAATGGTTATAAGAACATGCCCATTACCCACAATTTGTGCCGTTAATTGCACGGTAGTACAGTGGTTAGCACTGTTGCTTCACAGTGCCAGGGTCCCAGGTTCGATTCCCGGCTTGGGCCACTGTCTGTGCAGGGTCTGCACATTCTCCCTGTGTCTACGTAGGTTTCCTCCAGGTGATCCGGCTTCCTCCCATAAGCCCCAAAAGACGTGCTTGCTAGGTGAACTGGATATTCTGAATTCTCCCTCTGTGTACCCGAACAGGTGCCAGAGTGTGGCGACTAGGGGATTCTTCAGTGCAATGTTAATGTAAGCCTACTTGTGACACTAATAAAGATTATAATTTATTTTGTGACGTATACTATGCATTTAAGTAAAGAGCCATTAGTTTTGATTTTTTACCATTTTCCCCCTTTGATCCTTTGTGCTGTTGTCTTTTTATATTTGTACACACTGTCCATCCTTGTCTCACTCTGGCTATCGTTGCCTAAATAGCTGTCTGGCAATGCTGTCATATCATTTTGCTTCTGTGATGAATGTGGGAATTTCTGACATATTGTATTATATGTATTTGGTGCAGTAAGGGTTAAAAGCCTGGGTTAGTGTGTCTATAAATGCTACAGTAATGTTTTTTTAAAAACCCTAGTTTACAAGATGAGCAGAAACTTTGGCTACAGAGATAAAATTAAAGCATCATAAAATGAAATCATTGGTCGTTCCAGCCATCAATGTTGTTTAACTGAAGAAGGTTCCCTGGGCTGTAAATAATTAGAGACATTGGGTGCAATTCACCTGAAAGATTTCTATCTCCGGTTTCGGGCACATTTTGCAGAGAGTTTCTTGGCGGCTGTAGTGCCGAGAAATATCTCGTTATCCAATGGCACTTTTGGCCTCGACAGGTTTCTCACTGCCGAGGCCCCACTCAGAGGGATTGTGTTCAGATTTAGTAAGATGATGTAGTTAATTGGCGACAGATTCACAGCCCTGCAGGGGGCTAGCAGGCAGCTGTTGTGGAGCTCGCAGCTCCAGCAGCCGATACGGCCCCCCGCACATCCGGGTCAGAGGCCACGCATGCACACGGCGGCGGCCTCCAGTGGCTGTGTCATGCTTCATGGCGGACTCAGACCGTGACTCAGTGCCCCGATCGGCCCGCACAAAGATGCCCCAGTCCAGAATGAGGCCCCCACTGCACTCCGATCAACTGAGTCCGCAGCCACCTCGCGAGTTTCCCGAACAGCAGGACCACATTAGAATTGGGAATTCTAATTGGGAATTCGGCCAGTCGGGGATGGAGAATAGCAGGGCGGGCCTCAGGCAATGGCCTCAGGTGGTGGATACTCGGTGCAGCACACTGCTTTTCGGGGGGGCGGAGAATCGCAGAACTGGGGACCGTCCCGATTTCATGCGTGAAACTGGATTCTCAGCCCCATCATTGAACGCGATTTTGGTGTTGGGGTGTGGAGAATCCAGCCACCTATTTCTCTCAATACAGTTTAGTTAAAAAGATTTTGCCTGTGAACAGAGCAGCAGTTTCTGAAAAGACAGGCAAGTTTACAATAGTTTGACACAGGCAATAATCTGAAGTTGGGTCCTGAAGGATCTCTCTCTCAAAACAGTTTAACCAAGACGTCTCTTTACAACAAATATTCCTGGGGCTGTTAACTATATTTAAATGTGTATTTGGACCTGAGATGGGCTTTGCTTGAGTGGAGATAAAAGATCATAGTTAGGATATAGTTTTTATTGTCATTGTTAAGCATTGTTTGACAACGATGGACAGCGGGCTGAACAGGGAGGCACCACACCACCTGGACACCTGAACAGCAACCAGGCTCATCCAGGCCCCATCGTCCCAGTAGATATCCACCAACGGGGACACTTGTTGTAGGGCAGGAATCACAGCAGGCTGCCTCTTCTCCTGATGTACTGCATGGGATACCACCAAGAACCTGTAAGGCCAGAATGTTAGACACCAGTTAAGTTGGCACAGGTGCAGGACATAATTTAGTTATAGGGGCTATGGCACAAATTTGTTTTTATTTGTTCACATTGTCATGTGAGAGTACCTTTAAGAAATGGATGTTTAAGTAATGTACCTTTAAGAAAACAGTGATGTCAGAGAGTGGATGGAGCTGAGCTCAGTTCAGCCATTTTGTAGTTTCAGTTTTGAGTTTGAAAGAGGTTGGTGTGTGTCTGTGTTTTGCAGTGAGCTGGATCTGCTGTGATCTCTGGCATGAAAAACTATCTCTGGATCATTTGGGTGATTTAAACCCATAATAGTAAAGCCTTTAACCTGATGTGTTTCTGTTTAAAAGTATTAAGTCTCTCTTGGATGTTGAAAGGAATAACTGAAGGATTATGTAGTGTAATATTTTCGGGATTATCTTTGAAGTAAGGGGTGTTGAGAGATCCAATGTTTATTTGAGAGGTTAAGTTGAGTTCATGGAATAAACATTGTTATGTGTTTAAAAACCCACGTGTCCATAATTGTAATCCCACACCTAGGGAACAAGCCGTGTGCTAGGAAAAGCAACAAATATATTAAAGGGGGAGGTTGGTTGAACTCCTTGATACATTTTGGGGTTCTGAAAACGCTCTCCCATAACAATTGGGGGCTCGAGGGGGATAAAAGTCTATCTATTGGATTGGCTTTTGTGAACTTAAAGTCAGTGAAGGATTGTGGCTTTTCCGGTGTGGTATTTTAGTTTAAGTGCGGAGTGTGTTGTGGACAATGGCTCTTTCAGAGGCTCCAAGGTTTTTGGGGTGGAGAATGTCACACATAGTACCTTACGGACAGCGACGAAAAGCAGAATGTTGGGTCTGGCAAAAACATTGCAGTTAACTTTACCTGACAAAATGCGAAAAGATGAGGTAATTATGGTGGTGGTTAAGCATTTAAAGTTGCCTGAGATAGAATTTGACTCATGGGAAATGGCAAAAATTCAGTTGCAAATTAAACAAATGGAACATGAGAAAGAATTAAGGAGGCTTGAATATGAGAGTGAGAGAGAGGAAAAAGAGAGTGAAATGCCAAGGAGTAGAGGAATGGATGGATCGTGCAGAGACTTTGTTCAAAGAGCCTGTCAATCGAGAAGGATTTCGGTTGGAGGAAGAAGAACAAAGAAAAATGGACTATATTATTGTACCTGTTTGCGCGTGTTTTTTTGTGTGAAACGGAAAAGTATTTTTACTGTGTGCATTTCTTAGTGGATGGTGCAAAAGTGAAAAATTAAACCATCTTGAAGTTGATGATTTATTTATTTTTCTTGGGGGGAGGTGTCATGTGAGACTACCTTTAAGAATGGATGTTTAAGCAATGTACCTTTAAGAAAACAGTGATGTCAGAGAGTGGGTGGAGCTGAGCTCAGTTCAGCCATTTTGTAGTTTCAGTTTTGAGTTTGAAAGAGCTTGGTGTGTGTCTGTGATTTGCAGTGAGCTGGATCTGCTGTGATCTCTACCATGAAAGATTATCTCTGGATCATTTGGGTGATTTAAACTCATAACAGTAAAGCCTGATGTGTTTCTGTTTAACGGTATTAAGTCTCTCTTGGATGTTGAAAGGAATAACTGAAGGATTATTTAGTGTTGTAATATTTTCGGGATTATCTTTGAAGTAAGGGGTGTTAAGAGATCCAGTGTTTATTTGAGAGGTTAAGTTGAGTTCATGGAATAAACATTGTTGTGTGTTTAAAAACCCACGTGTCCCTAATTGTAATCCCACACCTAGGGAACAAGCCGTGTGCTCGGAAAAGCAACAAATACATTAAAGGGAGAGGTTGGTTGAACTCCATGATACATTTTGGAGTTCTGAAAATGCCTCCCCATAACAACATTCAATACCTGTGACCAGTGTTACAACCCGTCACGGTGCTCTGTCAGATGGGTGTGAGGGGTGGGCTTGCCTGGGCTAGCCAGAGAGGGGGAAGAATGGACGGACATTGTGGGTGGCCTGGGCTCCCTCCCCCCCCCCACCTGACGGTCCCCATCACCATCAGCTCAGGGATTCGATCGGACCGTGTGATGGACTGTCCAGCTCGCATGCAGGGATTCCCCAGGTGGACGGTGGAAAGTGCTACCATGGGCAGGAGTCAGACGTTGTCAAACGATGTGGAACACTAAAGCTCATCGCAGAGCGGGTTGTCATCATCCTCTATCCCATGGACCAGACCCGCTGTTACTGCCAACCCAGGGTCTGCACCCTGTAGTGCGGCAGGTACGTATCACAGAGGCGCTTGCACGCGAGGGGGTAGCCAGGGGGAAGGTGTGTGGGGGTGAGATGGTGCCTCTGGCCATTCCCCCCTGCTGGTTGGTGAACGTGGAGGCGATTAGAGCACCCCGTGTACATTGGCCCTGGTGCGTGTTGTGTGTCCATCCTGGGCTCTATGTCCTGCCCATCCTCCCCCTCCCCCACATCCTCCTCATCGGAGGAGGCCTAACGTTCCTCCTCCTGCATGTCGTCCCTCTGCTGTGCGATGTGGAGAACGCTGCAGGCTGCCACGATGCGGGCGACCCTCTCAGCATCATACTGGAGGGCCTCTCCAGCGTGGTCCAGGCACCTAAACTGCATCTTCAGGAATCTGAAGCACCGCTTGATCATGCTCCTGCTTGCTGTATGGGCGTCGTTGTAGTGGGTCTCCGCATCAGTCTATGGTTTCCGGATAGGCACCATCAGCCACGATCGCAGTGGATTATTCCTGTCGCCCAGGAGCCAACACCCCCCCCACCCCCCCTCTTCACTCCTGGCCGAGGATTCTGGCCCTGGCTCCCATCCCTGATGCCAGGAGTAACATTGACTGTGTTATTGAAAATATGGAAAGATGTGTCATTTGAAACATGGAAGTCTGGCAATATCTGGTCTGAGCGAAACATGAGAGAATACAGGGCAAGATCCCACAAAGGGTTAACAGCAGCTGCAAAGAGCTGGATTGTAAAATGCAGATATCCTTGGTCAAGCAGGCTTAGCAAACAAGACAAAAACAATGGTTCACACCTTCATTGAAATTAACTATTTTAGTAAGCAGCTGGAAAGGAAAGGATGAGGTTCAGTTGAATTTGGTGACAATTCTAGGTGTGAAATTTTGCTAATACCAGGTAAATTAAAGAAAACTGGAGACTATCCGTCTACGAGTAACATATTTCAAATCCAAAATCAAAGTCAAAATTATGAGCTGGGGACACAATTGGAAAATAAAACTATAGAAATGACAGGAACCAAACCAAAATTCACACCTCTCTTGAAACCGAGGCATTTTTGAATATCACAAAGGAACTTTGAATATCACAAAGGACACAATGTAATCAGAGACCTGAGAAGTGAGGTTATGTCAAAATGAATACTTAGTTGGATTAGAATGTTTAGATCAAAGATACTTTTTACAATCAAAGTGAAAAGAGTTACTTTACAATAAAGTCATAAAAACTTAATAACTGTTAGAAAGAGAATATAAACCGAGAAACCAGAGCAGGAACTACGTAGCACCAGAACTCAGAGAGAGGCAGAGAAGCAGAGAAGGAACAAGCAGCTCAGAGTCAGATTACAGTCAGCTCGGCCATGGGAAAGGGACAGGGCATAGCAGCCGAGCTAAATTAGCTAATACATCCAAGGAAGACAACATTTTAAAGAGGAGGCAGAGTCAGCTCAGAGACATCCGTCAGAGTCAGCTCTCACAGCTCGGTACATGGGAAAGATAGGACACAGCAACTGAGCTCATCAGCGAATACATCTAAAGAAGACCAGATTTTAAAAAGAAGATTGATTGTCAAGTTGGGCCTGAAGGTCCCTTCAACCAACCAGAAGGATCCAGAAGCAAGATCTTTTACTTTTCTGTAAAGACAGTAATTGCAGCTTTTAAAAGAAAAAAATATAATAATAAAATAACTTAATTTAACCTGAGAAAGTGGTTATTCCAAAGTCTACTTTACTTACTTAGCAATGCGGGACCCAGGATCGATGCTACTAAGTGGTAAGTAGATGAAATCTTCGGTGAAGGTATGGGTTATACCAGGGGATAACTTGAAAATATAGTTTGACCTGAATAGCACCCACTGAAGCCTGCATCGGGATCAGGGAGTGAGTACCCTGTTCACCATTTAGAATATCGGCCCTTTTTTGGTATAGGGGGACTTCTAAGCATAGTGGTGAGTTTTCAACAACAACTGTCAGTGGCACGCTCCATGGCCTCTGCGCCCGGCGCCCCCCCCCCCCCCCCCCCCCGGTAGGGGCTATTGTGGACATGGCCCCAGGGTGGGCCGCTGGCGGGTGTCAGCTGGTTGGGGCGAATAACAGAGGGTGGTGTGATTGTTGGGTGCGGCCGTTATCACTCAGTAGAACCAGGGGCCAAGGTGGTTGGTCAGAGGCGTGTGCAGCAAAATGGCTGCCTTGCAGGTCGTGGCAATGGCAATCCATGACTGCACACGCCCCAGCCCAGGCCACTCGGCCTGCTCCCATGTCACCCCCCTTCCCCCGGTCCTGACACGCAACCCCACCCCAGCCAGCCTGGCCAGTGTCTGGCCCGGCAGCCCTCATCAGCCACAACGCCAGATTCACGATTTTTAAAAGCACTAGTGAACATCGCGAACTGGGCCCATCAGAGGCAGAGAATCTCAGAGGCCCTGGAGAACACCAGGTCAAGCCCGCGAATGATATTCTAACAGTTAATGCTGTACATGCGTTCCGGACCACATTGATGCCCCTGTCGAGGTGATGGAGAATTGCGATTTGATGTCAAATCTGTGCCCACCATGATTTTGGTGCAGAACCTAGTCTCCGCCCAATTGTGTTTCGTGATTTCGGCGTCAGCCAATGGAGAATCCCGCTCATTAACTCTGTTCCTCTCTCCACAGATGTTGCCAAGCCTGCATTTTTTAGCATTTTCTGTTGATATGCCATACTCAAAATGCCTATCATTGCAAACTTGTACGTAGACCGAGGCAGCAGCTATTATTAACGCCCACAGTGCCTTTAGTTTCAGTGGGATCAAATAATCCAACACAAGGAAGTACTATTCCACATCCAAAACTTCAAAGGGCAAATACTAAGGGGGAACACATGGCAAGGAATAGAAAACAGATTCTACAGTGGTGTTGATGGAAATTCCAAAGGAAAATATACTGAACAGATTGCACTATGTATTTTTGAAATGAATAAAATTAGTGTAACTGGTATTCTATTGACAGTTCATTCAGGATAGGGACAATAATGCCACAGTGGAGAAATGCAATTGCATTTTTGAATCTTGAGCATGACTAGGTGCAATGGAGGAGATGCTTTATTTACTGAGCACCTTGAGTAAGTGCACATTGGGTACTGTATGCACTTAATTAAATGCGTCTTCTGTTAGAACCTGCTTTATAACTCTCGTTGAAGTTCAGTTTTCTGTCTCAGGATCAGTATTGCCTTCTACTTTTGGTTGCTATCAATCTTCATCCGCCTGTTCCAAGATGGAGACAGTAATTTAGACACCTTGACTATTATATTAAGATTATAAAGTAAAGTATCTGCTTTCTTGTATTTGTGCTAACCATCTGAACCCTTGCTTCAGGATATCAATGGTCTGCATCACAAGATGCTGCTGGCAATTTACATCTTCATTATACCACTGTTCAGGTCTTGGATCCTTGAACAGATAGCAAATGGAATACAGCTTTATGAAACTCTCAGTGAGAAAGGAAGGACTTGAATTTATATAGCATCTTCCACGACTCAATATCCCACAGCTCTTTAGAACCAACATTGCTTTGTTTTAAAATGTAGTTACTGTTGTAGTGTGGGGAAACACATTCAGCAATGTGTTTCTTTACAATAGAAAACAAGGGCAGCACGGTAGCATTGTGGATAGCACAATTGCTTCACAGCTCCAAGGTCCCAGGTTCGATTCCGGCTTGGGTCACTGTCTGTGCGGAGTCTGCACGTCCTCCCCGTGTCTGCGTGGGTTTCCTCCGGGTGCTCCGGTTTCCTCCCACAATCCAAAGATGTGCGGGTTAGGTGAATTGGCCAATGATAAATTGCCCTTAATGTCCAAATTGCCCTTGGTGTTGGGTGGAGGTGTTGAGTTTGGGTAGGGTGCTCTTTCCAAGAGCTGGTGCAGACTCAAAGGGCTGAATGGCCTCCTTCTGCACTGTAAATTCAATGATAATCTATGATTAATCTAGGACAAAGGTTTGGCTCAACATCGTGGGCCGAAGGGCCTGTTCTGTGCTGTATTTTCTATGTTCTATGTTCTAATGTGTTAATATTCTGATAATCTATGTTTAAATAATCAAGTCTGTAGATGAAATATTGATCTGAACATTAGCATTATTTAGCAATTAGCATTGTATACTCAGGAAAATCATGCCAAAGATGTTCCCTCATAGGCCTAATCAATAAAGTCACTGACACACCTGAATGTGGTGCCAGATTCTTCCCAACACCACATCAAAGGAACCTAGATCTGCCATGCCCCTTCAGTGCTATGAGATACCCACCCCTTCATCTCCAACATTTTCCTTCACTGCCCATGGTCCCAGTCTGACCCCTGTAATCTTAATTTCCGAACTCCTACCCTGTTCTAGGTCCCCCAATCCCAGACTCAATTCCAGATACTTTCTACTGTCTATTCTCTGGTCCCAATGCAACCCAACCATCAACCTTGGCCCAAATCCCAGGCTCATTTACAGGAGGGCCACTGCAATTCTAGCAGCAGTCCAATCTTGTACTTTGTGGTTGGGTTTTCATTGCAATGCCCGCTCCATTATATTCAGCCTAAGGTCTAATATCTGGAGAGATTCCATTCAAGGCAACCCTTTACCTGCAGGGAATGTGTTCCTTGTTGTTTTGTGAGGTAGTGGTCTGGATAGTGGTTTTGGACAGTCTATCTTCCCACGATATGCTGCTCAAGTTTATTGTTTCTTAAAACCATTCCTCTTTATTTGAAGCAAGTACTTACACATTTGGATATGTATACGAGCTTAGAGTTTCTCCTCATCTAGATCACTCTTACTTCTCAATCATGTGATCATGTGTGCTTCTGATGTTGACCCTTTACTGTACATGTCCCCCCCCAAATCTGTATCTCTGTTGTGTTTACATCCCCCTACACCTCCCCCCAAAGTCTCACATTCAGTATCTCAGATCTTGTTCTGATCTTCTTTTGAAGTTGAAGATATTCTGTATTCTCCCTTCTGTCAGTATGAGTGTTCTCCCCCTGGGTGTCTGCAGAGTTTGTTGTAAGTCTTATTTCTTCATAAGGATCTGAGTAGTAAGCCCAGGTTTCTATTGGATTTCTCATCAATTATATTAAGGCACTATGGTCTCTCCTTTCTCATGCTCTGGTCTGTCCCAATCCTGTGCTATCTTGGTAGTGGATTTGTTCAGTGATTGTGACTTCCTTCTGTTGGTCTCCTTCTGTTGGTCTCCAACCCATACTCTCTCCCCAGGCTTCAGTACTGCTAACTCACATGCTCTATGCCTGTGCTTAAAGATTTGAGCCTGGTTGCTTCCCTGTTCTTTTTCATGCTGTTTTATCCCCTTGCAGTCATTTGTGGTGATGTTAGGTTTGAGCTTTTGTTCTTGGTAAAGGCACAGGTCAAGCAGCTAGAAACCATTTCTTTAATGCCTTGCACCATATTGATTGCTTTGCTCTCCTGTGACATGTTGTTATTCCTAGATGATCTTGGTGAAGTCTTTGATGAAAGTCAAGCCAAAGTGCTCTCAGTTATGACACTTTTCTCATTGAAGACTTGGAAGTCGTCAGTGACAGTGAGATGCATGCGCTATTCAAAGTACTGCAATAGTATTGGATTAGTACAGACATAATCTAAACATCCTTCCAGACAGTATTCAAGGATTTGGATTCTTCATCCCGTTGCTGGGCTTGCTTTATTTCTTGCAATATACTTGCAGTAGCTGGTAAGTACAGAGTGATTAAGGATGTGTCTGCTTCATCTCCTCACTCAAGTGTAAACCCTCTTGTTTTGTGCCTTCTGATAATAGTCCTGACTGCTGATGCTTGGTACTTCTCTTGACATACTCAATGATGGACTCATATCTCATAAAACTTTGTCTTAACCACTGGATTTTGAGTTGCATGTTTGCAATTTGTTTCAGAAGGATAACTAAAGGCTTGTGGTCTGTTTTGATTTTGAAATGTAATCCTATGACATCATTGTCTGAAAATGTTTGCATGCCCACATTGCTGTCAATGTATCTTTTTCTATTGTCGAGGAAATTATAAGTCAGCACTTCGAGTTTTCGCCAAAGGTCTTTTGTTTGAGCACAAAATTCGTGGAGGGCTGGATAGACAGAAATCATTCCATATGCCCTGTATTGCAGAGGTAAAAGTAGATATTTATATTATACAGGAAGCAATATCTGGGACAAAAAGCACTGCTTTAGATTAGAGAGAGACAGAAAACAAACAGGAGTCAGGTTTTAATAATAAACCTTGGGTTCCTTGCCTTAGTAACATAAAATCATGTTGTCAGCAAAACAATGTGCAGCTGTACGCTTGTTTCCATTGTATGACCTTCTGACTATTTCATACAGAACTCTTGGTTGAAATAAGGCTAAATATCCATCATGCTTTGCCAAGTGAAATATAGTCAAGCAGCTGGTTAAAATGAATACCCTTAAGCAGGCAATTAATCCACACACTAAAGTCCCTTCTGCATCTACCATGCCATATCATTATTCTGTTAACGACCTAAGGGTGTTGTGGACTAGCCTATGCTTGCAGTCTCTCTGCACTTGAAATAAAACTCCATCCTGACATGTAGATGATGCATCTGCTGGTCCTGTGGCCGCTGATTCTGGGTCATAATGTGCTAAGATTTCAGAAGAGATTAAACGTTGTTTAATCCTTTTATAAGTATTTTATTGGTCCATATTCCAGCACTTCTCTTGATCCTATCTCAACAGCTGTTTTGGGGGCTCATTGACCTTTGCTAAATTTGGTAGGAACTTGCCTACTTGGCTATCCATCCCAAGGAAACTGCAGCTCAGTTATGTTCCTGGGTTGTGGAAGTACTCTGATTACTTTCATTTTGTTTGTGAACCAGCTGTGATTCAAGTAGGTTATACTATGTGACCTAGGAACTTGATCATAGGTTTGGCAAACTCACATTTTTCATTCAATGTTAGGTCTGCATTCTATAAGACTCTCAGGACGGCTCTGACTCTGCGAACATGCTCTTCTCTTGTAACCATGAATAGGTTTGTGGTCCAAAAGGCATATTACTCCTTCCATTCCTTCTAGCATGGGCGGCACGCTAGCACAGTGGGTAGCACTGTTGCTTCACAGCTCCTCAGCTGGGGTCACTGTCTGTGTGTTTACTGCGTGTTCTCCCTGTGTCTGCGTGGGTATTCTCCGGGTGCTCTGGTTTCCTCCCACAAGTCCCAAAAGACATGCTGTTAGGTAATTTGGACATTCTGAATTCTCCCTTATTGAATTTTCTCAATTCTCGGGCGGGATTCTCCGACCCAGCGGGGGGCGGAATTGGCGGGGGGGGGGGGGGGCGGCGTGAATCCTGCCCCCGCCGGCCGCCGAATTCTCCGGCACTGGAATTTCGGCTGGGGCGGGAATCGCGCCGCGCCGGTCGGCGGGGCCCCCCCCCCCCGCAGCGATTCTCCGGCCCGCGGTGGGCCGAAGTCCCGCTGCTGCTATGCCGGTCCTGCCAGCGTGAATTGAACCAGGTCCCTTACCGGCGGGACCTGGCTGCGCGAGCGGGCTCCGGGGTCCTGGGGGGGGGGGGGGCGCGGGGTGATCTGGCCCCGGGGAGGTGCCCCCACGGTGGCCTGGCCCACGATCGGGGCCCACCGATCCGTGGGCGGGCCTGTGCCGTGGGGGCACTCTTTGACTACGCATCGGCCGTGTAGGTCTCCACGATGGCCGACGCGTAGGTGACCCCCCGCGCATGCGCGGGATGACGTCAGCAGCTGCTGACGCTCCAGCGCATGCGCGGACTCCCGCCGGCCGGCGGAGTCACTTCGGCTCCGGCTGGCATTGCGCCAAAGGCCTTCCACACCAGTCGGTGGGGCGCCAACCACTCCGGGGCGGGCCTAGCCCCTAAAGGTGCGGGCTTGGCCCCTAAAGGTGCGGAGGAATCTGCACCTCTGGGGCGGCCCAACGCCGGAGTGGTTCACGCCACTCCATTTCGCCGGGACCCCAGATTGCAGTGTTAATGTAAGCCTATTTATTAGGATGCGAGGCATTGTTCTCCAGAATATTTCGAGAGCGAATGCTATTCTAGAGGACAATCTATTGAAACAATACTGATGGAATGGCATTACAAAATAGGTCATGAATCTGGATTCTTTGTCTAGAGGCTACTGCCAAAATCCACCACTCACACCCATTTTGGTAAACAAAGTGCTCTTGACTAATTTGGCAATGCACTCATCAACTGAGGCCATTGGCTGGATCTTGCATTCCACAGATTTGATTAATTGCATGAAATCCACACAGATTTATATAGAGACATTTGGCTTTGGGACTGTAACCATACTGGAACAGCATGTGATTGGCATGGTGACCAGTCATATAACCCCTTGCTGCTGCATCTTTTCAATTTCACCCTTGGCTTTTCCCAAGAGTGGGTGAGGGTGATTCCTCGGTGTGAAGAGGCAAATCGGCTTAGCATCATTTTGTGGGGGCAAATGGTACTTGAGCTTCAGCTTACCCAGACCTGTAAACAATTTTGGAAATTAATTTCCAAATGTAGTTCTGAGTAGCAACTTCATCGACTCACAGATTAATTTCAATTTTAGGCATACCCTTCTGCTTAGTAGAGAGCATTCTTGAATTTGAATGTCATGGAGAGGTTTGAGGATTTCTCAGTTTTTATATTTCAGCTTTGCCGTGAGTTGCCCTTTCATTATTAAAATTGTCTCGCCGGGGCCTTTTAGTTCAATAGTTGAGGGTTGCACTGATAGCTGTTTGAGTCATTTGATTTCATCTGAGAAAACAGAAACACCTGCTCCTGTGTCTAGCTTAAATTCTGTGGTGTGTCCGTTCGCTTCAAGTTTAACACTCCAATACTTGTTTTCAGTCAAATTTACTTCCACTAGGAAGGTTAATTCTTTTGTTTGTGATTTTGCCGCTTCTTCAGTGTTTTCGAGAAACCAACAGTTTTGAAGTGGTCCATTTTCCCACAGTCTTGGCACTCTTCCTCCCACTTTCTTGATGAACACTCTCTCTTGTGCAGTTTGTTCCCGCCATATTGAAGGCATTTCAAAATGGCAGCTGATGCTCTTTTCCTCATTTTGGCAGATTCTGGCTTTGGCATGCTTTCCCTTTTGTGGCCAGCAAACTGAATGATCTCACCTAATCTTCTCCATGGGAACTTTCCAGCTTCCCCATTAACAAACGCCCAATTCTGTTTCCTGAGGTCTGTTGGTCTTGCAATCTGCATTACGTTAACAAATTGGTGTCAAATCCTCTCTTGCCTATGAGAGGTCCGTTAATACTTCATCCAGGATTCCAATTACAATTCTGTCATGATTTAACTCATTCTTTAAAGTTTCGTCATCACATCTCCCTGCCACCCAGGATGAGGGGCAGTGATACCCAGTTCTATGCAGCTCAACAGTCATTACCAGCCTTCATGTGCATTGTAAGGTTTTGAACTGAAACACCTGAGTGATGCTGCAGAATAAGTAACAGTTATGCATCTGAAGTATTTACAGGTCTAAAACATTATGGAAACAACATTAAATCTATTCCTGATTTGAAACCGCTGTCTCAAAACTCCTACCAATGATGCAAGGAATAAAGATGACAAATGTTTTCATTATTTTATATTATGTAAATCCAGCTATACACTGTGCACTGAGCTGCTATTCACGTCTGCAGATATTTATCACCACTTCACATAAAGGTTACGATTTGCATAATTTATTTCCTCACTTTCCTGGAATTTATAATCTATATTCAGGCAGAATTACATTGAAAATAATCATTTGTTCCATCAAGAGTTCCCCGACAGAACCATCAGACTCTTGACATTTCTTAGAATCATTATTTGATAATCTCCTGTTTCATGGGGTGAATTTGGATTAGATTCAGTGAAAGAAGGAAAGAAAATTAACCTGAAAATAATTGTCTCTTTGCCATACATTGACTTGTCAACAGATCTCAGCAGAGATACGATAAAGCGTTTTTTTAACATTTCAAAATAAATCAATTTGATTGCCGTTGATAAGCAATTAATGGAGTACACTTCTCAGCAGATATTCTGTGTAGAATTTTCTTTGCCTTACAGACCTATTTCCAGAAGGGAATTGAAGAAACGTAGACAGGAGCTTTCTTCCATATGACATCTTTTAGTTGCATCTCTTCCACTAGATGCCAAAAGCATCCACCCAATTGCAGACACACATTTTAAACAGGAGAGCAGAGATGTTCTGATGTAATCTATTGTACTTACCATTGTTACAGCAGGTGGCCAGTGTTGCTAATCAGCAACATAGAAACAACGTTTCCCTGAGGCTTTTTTTCCTGCCTGGTTGATGCTCTATAATTACAAAGCTAAGAAAACAAATATTTTTATTAAGAGATTTAATCTCACTGGGGAGGTGTCAGGCCAATCCACATCTAACAACCTGCTCTGAAAACTCTGCTCACATTTTGACAGCTGTGACAAATTCTACCAAACCAGATGAAACTATCCACAACATTCGAAACCTATCAACAATATTGAAAATATTATCAACAAATAAAACAACCAACAACAATAAAAAAAACAGTTTGCCTTATCTCCCAATATTAACAAATCATTTTTAAAATTCCAGGACCTCAATCTGGATTTGCATCTTCGGCAAAAACTACCAGTTTGCCCTTGGGTCATACCTTATCTGTGAACCAAGTTTTATTGAAACCTGTCCATTATTCTTTGCAATATATTGTTTGCATATGTACAGGTTAACAGGCTAACAAATAAAGTCAAAAGTATTACACCTGTCCAACTTCATGGTTGGAGCTAATTCAACAGATATTGGTCAAATTAAAAATATAATCATTTCCAAGTGTTTTGCTCATTATTCTGTTTTCACTTTTCTGACGACCGAGTTAAAGTTTCTGCCATGGTCTCCCTGTTTTGTTCTCTCCATTCTAAAAAGGCCATTTTGGTAGAACTTTTAGTTGGGGGCAAGGGGGAATCTTTGCAGTTGGACAGTTAAAATTATCCACCAGGAAGCCACCAACTACCAATAGAGCAGGTGGCAAGATTATCTACCCAAAGCAAATTATGTCCTTCTTTATATATGCTTACCAGGTTCTGATAATGTAACTAGGACCTGATCAAACTTTTAGCTGATGGAATAAGTGAAGAATCAATTGTTGCTTTTCTGCCAGGTAAAGACAGCTAGAAGAAAAGCCAGGGTCAAAATATGTCTTGATGGTTAAGATTTCTTATAAAAACAAAATACCTACAGCTGCTGGAAATGTGAAGCGAAAACAGATAATGCTGGAAATGCTCAGCAGACCTGGCAGCATCTGTGGAGTGAGAAACAAAATTAACATTGCTGGTTGATCGTCTGACATTTCTGAAGAAAAGTCATTGACCTGGAATATTAGATGCTTCCAACTTCCTGCTTATCTCCAGCATTGTCTGCAGATAAAAGATTTTAATTTTCTTGTGAGGCTAGAAGGAAGTGGAAAGCTTAAACCTGCCCTGCCGCACACTCCCCACTGTTCTGAAGACGGCAACACAGCAGAATGCAATTCAAAGACAATCTAGACATCGGCCCGATGAATTCTGTTGCTGCTACTCACCAACTTCTATCCGTTCATGATGTGATTTAAATGAGGCCCGGGAGTTAAAATATCCTGGGTCTCCTTTATGAAGTAATGGGCGAGCTTGCTACCCACCTGCCAGATCCAAGTATAATATTCAAACCTTTGTTTTTCCATTGATAATGTCCCTTTGTTTCTGCTTGTTCAACTCCATGATTGGATGCCTCAGGGAGGCTGGGTATGGTCGGGGGGGAGGACCTGAAGCATTCTAGGTCGGGGATTGCCCGTGGGCTGGGGATGGGTGAGGGGCTTTTCATCTGTGAGACCTTCGAGCCATCTTTTAATCTTGTGGATATCCATAACAGGGGCAACTACAGTTGCTGTTCTTGGTTATATGCCAAAGGTCGCTTTAACTCCGTGTGACTGTGAGCAGCCTCTGGCTTTACAGCTGAAGCTATTGCTAATAGGGAATTGGCCTTGTTAATTGTGAGTCACAGCTACAGGTTATGTTTGTGATGCGACCATCAATTCACACGAGACGATTAGTAGAAGTGAACAGTGGTTCTAATAAGCTAGATCTGTGCCTGCCTGCGACTGCTCAGTACTGAGTACCGCCTACAGGCTGCAGATCTATATACCACCCCCGAGGGGGCTGAGCCACAGGCGGAGCCCACAAGGGCATCAACATAATACAATACTATACAGTGGCGAATGGTAGCAACAATACGTTCACCACATTCACCCCTTGTTAAAAAATTGAAGTCCAGCAGAGGTGAAGTGGGCTGTCTGGCGCCTTGATCGTTCTCTGTGATCGCCTCAGCTCCGGCTTTGCTGCGGGCACGGGTGTTGGGCTCGTTTGGCCATTGCAGTGCGCCACGTAGGCATACTGAGGGTTGGCATGTACGAGCTGGACCCTCTCAACCAGGGGGTTGGACTTATGGCTCCTCATGTGCTTCCGGAGATGGACAGGCCCCGGTGTTGTCAGCCAGGACGGAAGCGAGACCCCAGAGGTGGATTTTCTGGGGAAGACAAATAGACGGTCGTGAGGGGTCTCATTCGTGGCTGTGCAGAGGAGCGACCAAATGGAGTGGAGCGCATCGGGGAGGACCTCCTGCCAGCGGGAAACCGGGAGACTTCTAGACCATAGGGCCAGAAGGATGGCCCTCCATACCGTTGCGTTCTCCCTCTCCACCTGTCCATTTTCCCGGGGGTTGTAGCTGGTAGTCCTACTTGAGGCAATGCCCTTACCGAGCAGATACCGACGCAACTCATCGCTCAAAAACGAGGAGCCCCGGTGACTGTGGACGTAAGTGGGGAAACCGAACAGGGTGAAGATACTATGCAGGGCCTTAATGATAGTGGCCGCGGTCGTGTCGGGGCATGGGATGGCAAAGGGGAAACAGGAGTACTCGTCAACGACGTTGAGATAATACACGTTGCGGTCAGTGGAGGGGAGGGGCCCTTTGAAATTGACGCTGAGGCACTCAAAGGGGAGGGATGCCTTCACCAGGTGGGCCTTGTCTGGCCGATAGAAGTGCGGCTTGCACTCCGCGCAGACTTGGCAGTCCCTGGTCATGGTCCTGACCTCCTCGGTGGAGTAGGGCAGGTTGCAGGCTTTGATGAAGTGGAGAAGCCGGGTGACCCCCGAGTGACAGAGGTCTTTGTGGATGGCCCGAAGTCGTTCATCTTGCGTGCTGGCGCATGCGCCGCGGGACAGGGCATCTGGGGGCTCATTGAGCTTCCCAGGATGATACACGACATCGTAATTATAGGTGGAGAGTTCGATTCGCCACCTCAAGATTTTATCATTCTTGATCTTGCCCCGCTGTGTGTTGTTGAACATAAAGGCTACTGACCGTTGGTCGGTGATGAGTGTGAGCCTCCTACTGGCCAGGTAGTGCCTCCAATGCCACACAGCTTCCACAATGGCTTGAGCTTCCTTTTCGACAGAGGAGTGTCGAATCTCGGAGGCGTTGAGGATACGGGAAAAAGGCCACGGGCCTGCTTGCCTGGTTAAGGGTAGCGGCCAGGGTGACATCTGACGCGTCGCTCTCCACCTGGAAGGGGATGGACTCATCCACTGCGTGCATCGTGGCCTTGGTTATGTCTGCCTTGATGCGGCTGAAGGCCAGGCGTGCCTCAGTCGTCAGGGGAAAGATGGTGGCTTTGATAAGTGGGCAGGCTTTGTCCCCATAGTTGGGGACCCACTAGGCATAATATGAGAAGAACCCCAGGCATCTTTTCAGGGCATTGGGGCAGTGGGGAAGGGGAAGTTGCAGGAAGGGGTGCGTGTGGTCGGTGTCAGGCCCTCGGACTCCGTTTTCCACAACATAGCTGAGGATGGCTAGTCAGGGCGTGCGGAAAACACATTTCTCCTTGTTGTAGGTGAGATTGAGAGCTTGGGCAGTTTGGAGGAACTTCTGAAGGTTAGCGTCGTGATCCTGCTGATCATGGACGCAGATGGTAACGTTATCCAAGTACGGGAACGTGGCCTGCAGCCCGTACTGGTCAAGCATTCGGTCCATCGTTCTTTGGAATACCGAGACCCCATTGGTGATGCCGAAGGGGACCCTGAGGAAGTGGAAGAGGTGGCCATCTGCCTCAAAGGCAGTGTAGTGGCGATCTTCCGGGAAAATCGGAAGTTGGTGGTATGCGGACTTCAGATCTACCGTAGAGAAAACCCGGTAATGTGCAATCTGATTAACCATGTCCGCTCTGCGGGGAAGGGGGTACGCATCGAGTTGCGTATAACGAATTATAGTCTGGCTGTAGTCTACAACCATCCAGTTCTTTCCCCCGGTCCTGACGACCACCACTTGGGCTCTCCAGGGGCTATTACTGGCCTTGATGATCCCCTCCCTCAAGAGCCGCTGGACCTCTGACTTGATAAAAGTCCTGTCCTGGGCACTGTACCGCCTGCTCCTGGTGGCGACGAATTACAGTCGGAGACGAGGTTCACGAAGGGTGGGGGACGGGCGACCTTAAGGCTCGTGAGGCTACATATGGTGAGAGGGGGTGGGGTCCTCAGAACTTCAGGATCAGGCTTCTGAGGTTGCACTGGAAATCCAGTCCTAACAGGAGAGAAGCGCAGAGATGGGAAAGGACATAGAGTTTAAAATCAGCGTACTCGGCGCCCTGTATCACGAGGTTTGCGACACAGTACCACCGGATCTGCACTGAATGTGATCCAGAAGCAAGGGAGATTGTTTGGGATGCGGGGGAAATCTGGAGGGAACAGCGCCTTACTGTGTCCGGATGGATGAAGCTGTCCGTGCTCCCAGAGTGAAACAGGCAGGGCGTTTCGTGCCCATTGACCCGGACGGTCATCATGGAGTTCTTGAGGTGCTTGGGCCGTGACTGGTCGAGAGTGACAGCACAAAGCTGTGGGTAGCCGGCTTGGTCGGTGGTAGCGGGGTGGTCCCAAGATGGCGGCCCCCATGAGTCGCACGTGTCGGGAAGGTTAAAGATGGCAGCAGAGGGCAGTAGAGTGGAGCTGCTGATTGGCTGTTGTGGGGGAAATTTGCATACGTCCGTTGTGGTCACCCTAACATGAAGGTGCACCTGTGAAAGAAACCCTAGCTGTTCAAGTGAAGACAAGCATCCAGCAGAGGGCAGTAGAGCGGAGTTGCTGATTGGCTGTTGCGGGGGAAATTTGTATACGTCCATTGTGGTCACCTAACTTGAAGGTGCACCTGTGAAAGAAACCCTAGCTGTTCAAGTGAAGACAAGCAACCAGCAGAAGGCAGTAGAGCAGAGCTGCAGATTGGCTGTTGTGGGGGAAATTTGCATATGTCCATTGTGGTCACCCTAACTTGAAGGTGGTTTGTGGAGGAGCTGTTGTCAAGTGACACTTAAACCCGAAACACTTCTTCAGTGTTTCCCTCCCTACCACCTCCTCTAACCAAAAATAAACAACCGCTGTAAAGATCAAGAGGAAGGCTCAAGGGCAGGTAGAAGTTGAACCGTGATGTCACAGCCTGCAGTTAAGGGATTGGCTGGTGACTGGTAAGTAGTCTTTCTTTTATTTTCCCTCAGGTGTTATTGTGCGGGGCGCAGAGGTTGCTGAGTGAGTGCTTGCTGAGAAAGGGAGTGAATAACAGGTAAGCTCTTTCTTTCTTTTTCTTTTTTTATCGAGCGGGGATGGCAGGGAAGGTAGTGGGATATTCCCCTTGCAGAATGTTTGAGGTGAGGGACGCCGTCAGTGTCCCTGCTGATTTCATCTGTGGGAAGTGCACCCATCTCCAGCTCCTCAGAAACCGCGTTTGGGAACTGGAGCTGGATGAACTTCGGATCACTCGGGAGGCAGAGGTGGTCATAGATAGAAGCTTCAGGGATGTAGTTACTCTGAAGAATAAAGATAGATGGGTGACGGTGAGAGGGGCTGGGAGGAAACAGTCAGTACAGGGATCCCCTGTGATCATTCCCCTTAGTAACAAGTATACCGCTTCAGATACTTACCAGGGGTAAGCCATGGGGTACAGGTCTCTGGCACAGAATTTGTCCCTGTTGCTCAGAAGGGAAGGGGGGAGAGGAGTAGAGCATTAGTCATTGAGACTCCATAGTTAGGGCAATAGTTAGGAGATTCTGTGGGAACAAGAGAGACTCGCGGTTGGCGTGTTGCCTCCCAGGTGCGAGGGTGCGTGATGTCTCGGATCGTGTTTTCGGGATCCTTAAGGGGGAGGGGGAGCAGCCCCAAGTCGTGGTCCACATAGGTACCAACGACATAGGCAGGAAAAGGGATAGGGATGTAAGGCAGGAATTCAGGGAGCTAGGGTAGAAACTTAGATCTAGGACAAACAAGTTATTATCTCTGGGTTGTTACCCGTGCCAGGTGCTAGCGAGACGAGGAATATGGAGAGAGAGGAGTTGAACACGTGGCTACAGGGATGGTGCAGGAGGGAGGGTTTCAGTTTTCTGGATAATTTGGGCTCATTCTGGGGTCGGTGGGACCTGTACAAACGTGATGGTCTACACCTGGACCAGAAGGGTACCAATATCCTGGGGGGGGAAATTGGCTAATGCTCTTCGGGAGGGTTTAAACTAGTTCAGCAGGGGCTTGGGAACCTGAATTGTAGCTCCAGTATACAGGAGGTTGAGAGTAATGAGGTCATGAGTAAGGTTTCAAAGTTGCAGGAGTGTACCGGCAGGCAGGAAGGTGGTTTAAAGTGTGTCTTCTTCAATGCCGGAATAAGGTGGGTGAACTCGCAGCATGGGTTGCTACCTGGGACTTCGATGTTGTGGCCATTTCGGAGACATGGATAGAGCAGGGACAGGAATGGTTGTTGCAGGTGCCGGGGTTTAGGTATTTCAGTAAGCTCAGGGAAGGTGGTAAAAGAGGGGGCGGGGTGGCATTGTTAGTCAAGGACAGTATTACGGTGGCAGAAAGGATGTTTGATGCGGACACGTCTACTGAGGTAGTATGGGCTGAGGTTAGAAACAGGAAAGGAGAGGTCACCATGTTAGGGGTTTTCTATAGGCCTCCAAGAAGTTCCAGAGATGCAGAGGAAAGGATTGCAAAGATGATTCTGGATAGGAGCGAAAGCAACAGGGTAGTTGTTATGGGGGACTTTAACTTTCCAAATATTGACTGGAAACGCTATAGCTCGAGTACTTTAGATGGGTCCGTTTTTGTTCAATGTGTACAGGAGGGTTTCCTGACACAGTATGTAGATAGGCCAACGAGAGACCATATTGGATTTGGTACTGGGTAATGAACCAGGACAGGTGTTAAATTTAGAGGTAGGTGAGCACTTTGGTGATAGTGACCACAATTCGATTATGTTTACTTTAGTAATGGAAAGGGATAGGTATATACCGCAGGGCATATATCTGGGGGAAAGGCAATTACGATGCGATGAGGCAAGACTTAGGATGCACCGGATGGAGAGGAAAACTGCAGGGGATGGGCACAATGGAAATGTGGAGCTTGTTCAAGGAACAGCTACTGCGTGTCCTTGATAAGTATGTACCTGTCAGGCAGGGAGGAAGTGGTTGATCAAGGGAACCGTGGTTTACTAAAGCAGTCGAAAAACTTGTCAGGAGGAAGAAGGAAGCTTATGTAAAGATGAGACATGAAGGTTCAGTTAGGGTGCTCGAGAGTTACAAGTTAGCTAGGAAGGACCTAAAGAGAGAGCTAAGAAGAGCCAGGAGGGGACATGAGCAGTATTTGGCAGTTAGGATCAAGGATAACCCTAAAGCTTTCTATAGATATGTCAGGAATAAAATAATGACTAGGGTAAGAGTAGGGCCAGTCAAGGACAGTAGTGGGAAGTTGTGCGTGGAGTCCGAGGAGATAGGAGAGGTGCTAAATGAATATTTTTCGTGAGTATTCACACAGGAAAAAGACAATGTTGTCGAGGAGAATACTGAGATTCAGGCTACTAGACTAGAAGTGCTTGAGGTTCATAAGGAGGAGGTGTTAGCAATTCTGGAAAGTGTGAAAATAGGTAAGTTCCCTGTGCCGGATGGGATTTATCCTAGGATTCTCTGGGAAGCTAGGGAGGAGATTGCTGAGCTTTTGGCTTTGATCTTTAAGTCCTCTTTGTCTACAGGAATAGTGCCAGAAGACTGGAGGATAACAAATGTTGTCCCCTTGTTCAAGAAGGGGAGTAGAGACAACCCCGGTAACTATAGACCAGTGAGCCTTACTTCTGTTGTGGGCAAAATCTTGGAAAGGTTTATAAGAGATAGGATGTATAATTATCTGGAGAGGAATAATTTGATTAGAGATAGTCAACACCGTTTTGTGAAGGGTAGGTCGTGCCTGACAAACCTTATTGAGTTCTTTGAGAAGGTGACCAAACAGGTGGATGAGGGTAAAGCAGTTGATGTGGTGTATATGGATGTCAGTAAAGCGTTTGATAAAGTACCCCGCGGTAGGCTATTGCAGAAAATACGGAGGCATGGTATTCAGGGTGATTTAGCAGTTTGGATCAGAAATTGGCTAGCTGGAAGAAGACAAAGGGTGGTGGTTGCTGGGAAATGTTCAGACTGGAGTCCAGTTACTAGTGGTGTACCACAAGGATCTTTTTTGGGGCCACTGCTGTTTGTCATTTTTATAAATGACCTGGAGAAGAGCGTAGAAGGATGGATGAGTAAATTTGCAGATGACACTAAAGTCGGTGGAGTTGTGGACAGTGCGGAAGGATGTTACAAGTTACAGAGGGACATAGATAAGCTGCAGCACTGGGCTGAGAGGTGGCAAATGGAGTTTAATGCAGAAAAATGTGAGGTGATTCATTTTGGAAGGAATAACAGGAAGACAGAGTACTGGGCTAATGGTAAGATTCTTGGCAGTGTGGATGAGCAGAGAGATCTCGGTGTCCATGTACATAGATCCTGAAAGTTGTCACCCAGGTTGAGAGGGTTGTTAAGAAGGCGTACGGTGTGTTAGCTTTTATTGGTAGAGGGATTGAGTTTCGAAGCCATGAGGTCATGTTGCAGCTGTATAAAACTCTGGTGCGGCCGCATTTGGAGCATGTTTTCGTTAGAGAGAAGAAGGTTAAGAGGTGACTTAATTGAGGCATACAAGATGATCAGAGGATTGGATAGGGTGGACAGTGAGAGCCTTTTTCCTCGGATGGTGATGTCTAGCACGAGGGGACATAGCTTTAAATTGAGGGGAGATAGATATAGGACAAATGTCAGAGGTAGGTTCTTTACTCAGAGAGTAGTAAGGGTGTGGAATGCCCTGCCTGCAACAGTAGTGGACTCGCCAACACTAAGGCATTCAAATTGTCATTGGATAGACATATGGATGATAAGGGAATAGTGTAGATGGGCTTTAGAGTGGTTTCACAGGTCGGCGCAACATCAAGGGCCGAAGGGCCTGTACTGCGCTGTAATGTTCTATGTTCTATGGCAGCCCCCACGGATAGCACGAGGCGGATGACGCATCAGAAGGGGGCGTTACCGGCAGGTACGCAGCCACGCTGTGGGGTCTGCGGGCCTGTGAGTCTGTGAATCGGGCCTGCGATTTTGGAACTTTGGGTCGGGCCAACAGACTTTGGCAAAATGTCCTTTCTTGCCGCAGTCGCTGCACATCGCGTTCCGAGCTGGGCAACGCTGCCTGGGGTGCTACTTCTGACCGCAGAAATAGCAAGGCGGCCCCCCGGGTTGGGCGGGCAGCCGCATGGCACAGGCCTCGGACACCCTTGGGTCGGGTGGTGGTTGCGCCTCCGGCGCCCACGAGGAAATCGCGTGGTCGGAGGGGTAAGCATTTAGGCTCTGGAAGGCTACCTCTAATGAGGTGGATAGTTTTACTGTTTCTTCTAGGTCAAGGGGGCCCTTTTCAAGCAGGTGCTGTCTGACATAGTTGGACCGGATCCAGCAACATCGTTGTCCCGGATGGCGAGTTCTATGTGCTGCGAGGCCGTGACATCCTTGTAGTTGCAGTTTCGAGCAAGTACCCTCAGATTGCGTAGATATTCCTCCAGCGATTCCCTGGGGCTTTGACGACGTGTGGTGAGGAGATGCCGCGCGAACACTTCGTTCACCGTCCTCACGTAATGTCTTTTCAGGATCACGACTGCGTCTGCGTACGTGGTTGCGTCTTCGATTAGTACAGAGATTCTGTGGCTCACCCGGGCGTAGAGGAGACTCAGCTTCTGTGCCTCGGTGACGGCGGGCGAGTGGGAGGCAGCGAGGTAGGCCTCAAAGCAGCGGAGCCCGTGTGAAAAGATTCCTTTTGATTCAGCTGCCTGTGGGTCGAGTTCCAGTCGATCAGGTTTGAGGGTGGCTTCAAGAACAAAGAACAAAGAAATGTACAGCACAGGAACAGGCCCTTCGGCCCTCCAAGCCCGTGCCGACCATGCTGCCCGACTAAACTACAATCTTCTACACTTCCTGGGTCCTTATCCCTCTATTCCCATCCTATTCATGTATTTGTCAAGATGTCCCTTAAATGTCACTATCGTCCCTGCTTCCACCACCTCCTCCGGCAGCGAGTTCCAGGCACCCACTACCCTCTGCGTAAAAAACTTGCCTCGTACATCTACTCTAAACCTTGCCCCTCTCACCTTAAACCTATGCCCCCTAGTAATTGACCCCTCTACCCTGGGGAAAAGCCTCTGACTATCCACTCTGTCTATGCCCCTCATAATTTTGTATACCTCTATCAGGTCTCCCCTCAACCTCCTTCGTTCCAGTGAGAACAAACCGAGTTTATTCAACCGCTCCTCATAGCTAATGCCCTCCATACCAGGCAACATTCTGGTAAATCTCTTCTGCACCCTCTCTAAAGCCTCCACATCCTTCTGGTAGTGTGGCGACCAGAATTGAACACTATACTCCAAGTGTGGCCTAACTAAGGTTCTGTACAGCTGCAACATGACTTGCCAATTCTTATACTCAATGCCCTGGCCAATGAAGGCAAGCATGCCGTATGCCTTCTTGACTACCTTCTCCACCTGTGTTGCCCCTTTCAATGACCTGTGTACCTGTACTCCTAGATCTCTTTGACTTTCAATACTCTTGAGGGTTCTACCATTCACCGTATATTCCCTACCTGCATTAGACCTTCCAAAATGCATTACCTCACATTTGTCCAGATTAAACTCCATCTGCCATCTCTCCGCCCAAGTCTCCAAACAATCTAAATCCTGCTGTATCCTCCGACAGTCCTCATCGCTATCCGCAATTCCACCAACCTTTGTGTCGTCTGCAAACTTACTAATCAGACCAGTTACATTTTCCTCCAAATCATTTATATATACTACAAAGAGCAAAGGTCCCAGCACTGATCCCTGTGGAACACCACTGGTCACAGCCCTCCAATTAGAAAAGCATCCTTCCATTGCTACTCTCTGCCTTCTATGGCCTAGCCAGTTCTGCATCCACCTTGCCAGCTCACCCCTGATCCCGTGTGACTTCACCTTTTGTACTAGTCTACCATGAGGGACCTTGTCAAAGGCCTTACTGAAGTTCATATAGACAACATCCACTGCCCTACCTGCATCAATCATCTTAGTGACCTCCTCGAAAAACTCTATCAAGTTAGTGAGACACGACCTCACCTTCACAAAACCGTGCTGCCTCTCACTAATACGTCCATTTGCTTCCAAATGGGATAGATCCTGTCTCGAAGAATTCTCTCCAGTAATTTCCCTACCACTGAAGTAAGGCTCACCGGCCTGTAGTTCCCGGGATTATCCTTGCTACCCTTCTTAAACAGAGGAACAACATTGGCTATTCTCCAGTCCTCCGGGACATCCCCTGAAGACAGCGAGAATCCAAAGATTTCTGTCAAGGCCTCAGCAATTTCCTCTCCAGCCTCCTTCAGTATTCTGGGGTAGATCCCATCAGGCCCTGGGGACTTATCTACCTTAATATTTTTTTAAGACACCCAACACCTCTTCTTTTTGGATCTCAATGTGACCATTGTGATGGTAATAAATTGATGCGACCGTCAGTTCACACGAGACGATTAGTAGGAGTGAACAGTGGTTCTAATAAGCTAGATCTGTGCCTGCCTGCGACTGTTCTGTACTGAGTGCCGCCTACAGGCTGCAGATCGAGATACCACCCCCGAGGGGGTGGAGCCACAGGCAGCGCCCACAAGGGCATCAACATAATACAATACAATAAAGTGGTGAATTGTAGCAGCAATACATTCACCACAGTTTGCTGCTTGTTCCTGCTGTTGGTGGCAATTGCCTGGAAGCTGCTGTTGCTGTTTCCTTTCTTTTCTTTTCTGAAGCTGGAAAGAAGGACAATTTTTTCTCAGGTACCTGGGTCCTGTAACACTGAGCTCAGGGGGATGTATGGGTCCAGAAGGCAATCTGGTTTGAAGCAAAACGATGCTGCGGGGCCTGCTGCGCGACATTGTTCCAAAAGGGCAATCTGGTGATGCCTTTGAAGAAATGTTTTTGTAGATTGCTGATGCTTTTGTTGCTGGTGTGGTGAGTGCTGCATGTAACTGGCACATCGCCGTGGGTTAAACACGCTGGAAGTCAAGGATGTTCAACTGCACCTTGAGCGCCAGTGGAATACGTGGATGCCAGGATTTGGTTCCAGTGAGATTGGGCCGTGTGGGAGGGCCTGCATAGCTGTGGCACTTGGACGGAGAATGGCACTGATACGTGGAACAAGTCACACACTGATGGAGAGATCATTTGTACAACAATGTTCTGGACATGATAACACATTCTCAGGTGTATCCTCTGTTTCTGTTGAGGAACCTGCGACTGTAATACAATATGTGTTTGGGTTTTTTTGTGAAATTACACTGATATAGCTTTGTATTGATACCAGTATGGGATGGTGATGTTTCCTTGTTGTTTAATGGTTAGTGTGATATGTGGAATGTTATATGGTTGATTTTCAAATCTTTATTACTGTTGACCGTTCAATAAACAAAATATTCTCAAATGGATCTTTGTGGGTCCATGTGCTATAGAAAATCGGAGCAGGAGGAGGCCATTCAGCCCTTCGAGCCCGCTCTGCCATTCATTATGACCATTATGATTCCAGCCATGTCTCAGATGATGATTATCGCACCGCATTTCAATCAAACTTTGAAGCCTGAACTATTTGCCTGACAAGTAGAAGCATCAACAGCCATCAATCAAACACACAAGAGCTGAGCTTCACCACTGAAAATATCCTTGCTACCATAGGTAAGGGCATGGATCAGGGCACTTGAGCACAGTTACCCTAATGTTCTCGGCAGGGATCTGGGGTCCAGGTGCTCCAGATGTGGCCGGGGGCGTGTGTGCAGAGTGAGGTTCTCCGGCACAACTGGCTCGATGGATGGCTGTCTGAGAGGAGGCGGGACACGCAAGCGTGGGGGAGGCCTGGGGGATTTGAGGGGTTTGAGGTGGAAGCCCTAACTGATTGTCAGTCTCTCTCCTCCAATTGCCTATAATACCAAAACGGGGGGTGCTGTCAGTTCTGCAGAGGGTGTCCTCGCAGTTCTGGCGGCAGCCCTGATGGCCAGATGCTGGAGAAGGCAGCAGCCCCAACGTAGGCTGGAGGCGGCACCCCATGCGCAGACCCTGAAAACCTGGCCACCCATGCTTCCCCCATTCCCCTCCTTGCCCCCCATTCCCTTCCTTGCCCCCATTCCCCTCCTTCCTTCATGCCTATCCCCCTCGCCCCCATCCTGACTCCCCTCTTCCACCCTCCCAAGGTCTGTGTAACATTACCCGGAGGTGATGGGCCTGTGTCAGTGGGCCAATATTCAAGGCAGGAGAGTGATGATCACTCGCTGTGAGGGAAGCTCTGGTGCTCCTCAGTTGATGCTAAAGTCTGACTCCTCTCTTTCTGCTGACAGGGCGCTCATGCCCATCCTCTAAATGGGGTCTGCATTGGGGGCTTTTGATCTTGGATTACTGTGCCCGTGGGGAGCAGAGGGCAACAGGGGGCAGGGCTGCAGTCAGGCCAGCTGTGAAGATTAATGTGACAGAGGCTTCACGTTTATCAGGTGTTTTCATTGTGAACATTTGACACTTCCATTCCCCCAAGCTACAGAAGGTGATCCCCCCACCCCACCCTTGCCCAATCAGTGATCCTCCATCTTTTTGATTTTACGTGGTTTCCTGCTAGGTCGAGGTGTGTCCCCAGGTTGCACGTTAGAGGTGGAGGCAGCCTACTTCTTTCCACATAATGTGGCCTTTGGCAGTTGTCCTCTGGAGGGCCTGGTGCCAGAGGGCCCCGGCTGACTTACTGGCTTCACTGTGCCATCCTTTTCTACCTACTGCCCTTGAGATGGTCTCCATTTCCTTTCATTTTGTGTCTATTTCTTCCTTCCTTAATCACTTGTTCTTGAACATATTTACTCTGTCCTGGTTAGAGAAAATAGAAAAAAAGCAAGGCGTGGGTTAGGGGCGAGGGTCAGGTATAATAGGGTTATGGTCCACGGTAGGAGGCTGCATGGAAACTCGCTGATTCAGGGATTCCAAATTGTGTAAGTAAGCTTGTTGAGTCCGGGATATTTCCTGCTCCTCCTGAAGCAATGCAATCAAGGCACTTACCTCATAGACCTGTCCCATCTCATCTCTATTCATCTGTTGGATTACTGCAGTCCCCAAGTGTTATAAATAGGGTTAAAATCGGGGCAAAATCTTAAAAAACTTTACTGATCAATACACTTCCTTAGAGTGGGTTGATTCCCTGTCCCCATAGACCTGCCTAATTTAAAACCTGTTATGGGCCAGGGTTTAGAGAACCCCAAAGTGTATCATGGAGTTCCTCTGACCGACAACTTTTAATAGATTGTGGTATTGGGAGCACACGGCCCACTCTACAAGTGTGGTACAGCAGAAATGGAAAAGTATTTTTTAAAAGCAAAACAATGTTTATTCTATGAACTCAAGTTAACCTTTTTAAAACATACAGTGAGCATCTTAGCAACCATCAATTCAAATACAACCCCCAAAGAATACAACATTAAGTAATCCTTTAACCTTCCCAAACAATATCCATAAGACAGAAGAAACACCTTCCAACAGAAGCACGTTAGGTTTACATTCACGACTGAAAACATTTATAATTCTGAATTCACCAAATGATCAAGGGATAGTCTTTTGATGGCAGTGAGAACGGCAGTACACCTGCTTGGTCTGGCATCAGCTCCAACACTGAAAACAAAACTAAAACACACCCTGCAGCCTGCTCAAAAACGAAAGTAAAAAGCTGACAGACAGATCACTGCAGTAGTAAACACCCATTTCTTAAAGGTACTCTCACTACAGATATTTATATGCACACCCATTTATAAACACCCATTTCTTAAAGGTACTCTCACATGACAAACCAGAAATAGACGACTGGACTCGGGTTTCCTGTATTGTTATCTTTAATATCACTTCATCCAATTACTTTCAAAGACAGACTCTCAATTTTAATCCAGTCCGATCGAAATGGTCAGATAATATGAATTTGTTCAATCACCATCTTCTTTAGATCAGATTAAACGGCAGCTGTTTCTTTGGAGATCACTGCATCAGTTGGTTGACCCTGATTTTCATCTCTGAAAGCCTAACCTATAGATTTTGTGCAAAATCTGGTGATGAGCTGGAACAAATATCTTTCTTCAAAAAAAAAAGACAAATACACATCTCAGCAGATTGGAGATTGCAGGTGAGTTTGACATCAAGCATGAAAGACAACCTTGAACAACAACTTTGATCAAGGTGAGCACAACTGAGTTTTGTCCTTCAATGTTTGGTTTGTACTTTGATCATAGCTTTGTAATATTTTGCTAGATACGTCAAACAAGATTCAGAAATATCATGCGATTGGTTATACATTATTTAATAAATTGTTGCGTAAATAAAATAGCAATATTCTCAATCATGGGACAATTAATATTGAGCAGAAATATTCATTTGGCTTGATTCTCCGATTTGAAGACTAAGTGCTGACGCCAGCGTGGAAACCGTGGGGTTTCATGCCCGAAAAAATGGCACAAAAGCTGCACTGATCTTCCATCTTGGGGGGGGGGGCGGCGACTAGCAGGCACGCAGCGTAAAGCCCCTGGCTTTACCTGTGGATGCAGCCGGAGAATTGCCGGGTCCGTGGCCACGCATGCACACGGCAGCGGCCTGCAGCGGCCGTTCCGTGCAACACGGTGCCAGCCGAGTGTGGACCTCGCCTGTGAAAAACTGCCCCCCTTTGACCAGGCTCGCCCCCCCCCCCCCCCGGATCAGTGCCCCCAGCCCCCGCCAAAGCCTCGCCTGCCCGCGGAACGGCTCCCACTCGATTGTAGCGGCTCTGGCCTCAGTCCGCAGCCGCCACAGCGGATTCACAAAAATAAATTGGATAAGTGTTCCACGCCGTCGGGAACTCGGCCCATCGGGAGCAGAGCATCGGGGGAGGGCCTCAGGTGATGTCCTGAGGCCGACCCAACAGTGGGCAGCGTATCTTCGAGAACGCCATTTTCGAGGGGGCGGAGCATCGCAAAAGTGACACTGCCGATATTGGCGCAAACGGGGATTCTCTGGCCAATCGCCGAATGCGATTTCAGCGTCGGAGACCGGAGAATCCCGCCCACTGAATACTAAATTTGCGAGAGAGTCCAAAATGGGAAACATTTATCTATCTTTCAGAAAGAAACGTTAGCTGATGTGTAGTCAAGTTCTCACCTGGCATCTGAGGAGATTGTTTTGCAGAACATTCCGTCAGGAGAATGCATGAATTGAACATTATCTATGATGAGGAAAATTGTGCATGGTCAATGAAAAAACGGGCTTCGTGGGGTTTGTAGCACATTTTCAATCCATGCTTTCTCATTTGCATTTTCTTCTATTCTATCGGTTAGGATAAATATTTTGCAGGTACATTTTGCCCCCTTGGCCAAGTGCACAGCCAGACTACTTGTCAAGAAAAGGAAGTAATTCATGTGTGCGACAGTGTACCTGCAGGGGAAATTATCTTGATTGTGGACGATGCTTCTTATGTCTACTTAGTGGCCAATTTGTCATTCCAGGAAAGTGTTAAATGCCTCAATTCGCATTTTCATGACGCCAAATCTATTGTAACAAGACTTTTGAAGTTAGAATCATGTCCTGTTGAAATACCTCTGTTCTCAGAGGCATAGAATCATAGAATCTACAGTGCAGAAGGAGGCCATTAGGCCCATCGAGTCTGCACCAGCCCTTGGAAAGAGATCGCTACTTAAGCCCACATTTCCACCCTATCCCCATAACCCAGTAACCCCACCTAACCCTTTTGGACACTAAGGGCAATTTAGCACAGCCAAACCACCTAACCTGCACAACTTTGGACTGTGGGAGGAAACCGGAGCACCTGGTGGAAACCCATGCAGACATGGGGAGAACGTGCAGACTCCGCACAGACAATGACCCAAGCTGGGAATCAAACCAGGGACCCTGGAGCTATGAAGCAACATACTGTTGCTTCTATGCTGCTACTATGCTGCCCATGTTCTGAAAAGTCAATTCAATGGTCAGTTTTGCCAATAAAGCTATTTTTTGAGCAGTCAGTAAGAGTGGTCTGCTTTACCATAAACTAATCATGATTGATGACTGATGAAATGTGAGATTTATTTTTTGAGATTGATTTTTTTTAACGGGGAAGATGAATTGCTGCTTAATTGTCAACTTATTTTTTAAGGCAGCAACTCAATTTTGCAATTCCAGCACCAGAATGTTTTATGTTGGGAGGGTTTGCAAAAGATGTTGCCTTCAGTCTCAGGCAATATTAGTTGACAATTGGAAAGGTCTGAGAAGGATTTTAGCCAACAGGTTGCGTATAGACTTTCCAGTAATTTGACTTCAAGGCTGAGAACTGGATGGTTTGGTATGCATAATTACTGGTGTAGTACATTGAAGAACTTGCAACCAAGTTGACTAACGAATTAACGGTCTATTTACATGTAAAACTATGTACAGTGAGTGAGAAAAAGGGGTGACCATATTCCACGACTCCAAATTCCTATCTGGGAATAGAATTTGCGCTCAGCCCCAGGATTCGTACAACCTGGCCCGATTGGCCAAGCGGGTCACATGACCCTCCAAGAACTCACCTCTTAAAGGGATACCCTGCCACATCCCTCCCCCTTTAGGTCTTAAATACACGTTGCACATTGCAACAACTATAGAACTATTTAAAATATTAACAACAAATCGATCTCAGTGTACTCATCTCATTACTTATAATGTAAGTGGTTCCGAAGACTTTGTGATTCTTTGGGAGCGTCGTAATTCACCAGCGTCTGCGCCCACAGTAGAGGTAACTTTGGTTTGAACTTCAAAGGGTTGACTCTCGACTTGTGAAGGTGCGCCTGTGCAGATAATTTCCCCAGTCCTCCTTGGAACATTACTGGGCCCTACCTCGGGCTCCTTTGCTGCAGCATTACTCACATTCATAGCCATGTTACAGGCAGGCTTATCGGGGCAGGCTGCCCCACTGGCTTGGTGCACGATTCTCTCCTTAAATGGTTCAGGTGTTTCTTCACACTTTTCCTTTGACAATTTATCTCATACGACACTTGACCAATTCTGTCCACGACCATTCTCGGGATTCAATTTGGACCAGCACCAAATTTATTTACATATATTAAGTCATCCACCTCAATTGTTCTCTCAGATCTTCTTGAGGACCGGACAGCAACACCGACAAAGCTGCATGACCTGCTCAGGGTGGCCTGGGTGAGTTACCAGTTCCATGCCCCGTCCCACACAATCCAACCCAGCACTCCTCAACCCCCCCGCCCCCATGCAGCCCCATGTGACCCCACCAGGCTGACCGGTAGGCAGCGCTGGTTGAGGATGGGCAACCCTCTAGGCCAGCCAGCGTGAGTCACCACCTCGCACCTGGCGCCACCCGCCTCCTAGAGGGGAAGTGAACCCCATCTGCCAGCAGTACACTTGCACCCCACCCTGCACCACATGCCAACACCCATACCACCTGCCATGGCTGGGTGTCCTGCACACATAGGCCACTACCTGAAGGCCCTCTGTTCTGCCCACATTTGATAAGTCTCACGCTGTGCGTTATCTGTTCCCCCCTCGCCCACCCAGGAGAAGGTGGCCCACAACTGCCGGGAGCAGGAGGAAACCAGAGGGTCCGTCAGACCTGCGGCCCCTCACCGCCGCAGAGCAGAGGGTGATGGATTTGGTTGGCAGGGTGGGAGAGTGGGCAGTCACGGAGGTGAAGGTCGGCAGGGGACAACCAACTGAGCTCCCAATGCATTGCGCTGGCCATATGGCACGAATCACCTCTTTTTATCCTGCCCAACTCCTCCGCACCCCCCCCACCCCCACCACGCCTGCCTGCGGTCTCACCATTTGTCATGTCTAGTGTCTTGCAAGGTCACCTCCCGACAGGGCGGGTCCGTCCAGTGTCCCTGGCCGCCAGCTGCACCCGCAACACGCAGTCTGGGGATGACACTGACATCTCGTCACCAAGGACAAGCTACTGTCCAGACAAGCCTTGCGCTTCTGGAAAGTGCAGTCCCATCAATGTTGGAGATGCAGGTGCAGAGCCAGGGATTACAGGAGGGAGTTTCAGCATCCATCCAGTGCCCGTTGGTGCAGTTGGAGGAGTCCAACCACCTATGGGAGCAGGAGGCGGTGCTGACAATGCGTGCCACCCAGGCCAACACTGCACGGGTGGTGCCTTCAGTGGAAGCCTTGGGTGTAAAGGCCACGGCCATGGACAGGATGTCCAAGGCCTGGGGTACATTGTGCGGGTGGTGGCTGATGTACAGGACAGGGCTGCTATGTCAGAGGCAGCTATGTTCCAGGGCCACATGGACATTGCCGCGGTGTTCCTGAGCATGGCCCAGTCACAACGGGCCATGACTGTGGGTGTCGAGATCATTGGCCTGGCGCTGGTTGACCTGAGCCAGTCTCAGAGGGATGTGGCACAATCTCTGTGCTCCATGGCCACGAGCATTGAAACACTGGTCGAGACGAGAGTGGGCCTCCACGACTCTCAGTGCCAGGTGACCATGGAGCCCCGGAACTGGCTTTGACTGTGCCACTTGAATCTGGGGACTCACCTAGATGGAGCAGTAGGATGCGTAAGATCAGAAAGGGAAACATAAGTTAAGTTGGCATGGATGTAGCACAGAGGACAGTGTTAGGGACTAGGCCACAGTTATTATACTTCGCATTGTCACCATTAAACACCTGTTCACCGACCGTCCATCCTGGATCCCAACCCCACACCTGCCTTCCCTGAAGGGCGCTCGGCCTGTGTGATGGACCAGCCAGCAAGTGTGTTGGGACCACCCAGGCAGACAGTGGAATGTAACACTGGGGCAAGAGTCAAACACTGTCAAACGATGTGGAGCACCAGGGCTCACCACAGAGCAGGTCGCCATCATCCTCCACCCATGGTCCAGACCCGCTCATACTGCCGACCCAGGGCCAAAGCCATGGTGAAACTCGTGGGAAGCTCAGAAGGGGCGTGGATGGGGGGTTGGGTGGCAATGCTGGGGGGGGGGGGGAGAACGGTTGAGCTGCTGGTTGCCTGGGCTCCACTAGTCAGCGAACCTGGAAGCAATAAGGTTGTCCCGTGTGTGGTGGCCCAGGTGCACATGTCGTGCGGCTGCCTGTGCCAGCACAGGCCCCATGTCCTGCCCATCTTTGCCCTCCTCCGCATCCTCCTCATTGGATTAGGCATGCCGTTCCTTCACCTCTTCCTCCAGCATGTCGCTCTTCTCCTGCATGGTGCATGGGCACGGCGACGACCTGCAGCGGTCGTGCCATACAACAAGGCGCCGGCCGCACGCTGACCCCACATGCCAGATAGTGCCCCCTGGACATCCCTTCGCCACCCCGGGGCCAACCCCCACCAGTCCCCCAAGCTCTCGCCGAAGTGTCCCCCCCACCCCGGCTATCAGCATGGCTCCCGCCCCCCCCCCCCCCAACTGTAGCGGCACTGTACACAGTCTGCAACCGCCACGCCGGGTTCACGAAAACTGAGAGCACACGTGTCCCACGCTGCCGGGAACTCAGCCCATCGGGGACAGAGCATCGGGGGAGGGCCTTCAGGTGATGTCCTGAGGCCATCCCGACAGCGTGCGGCGTACTCCTCGATGATGCTATTTTGGAGGGGGCGGAGCATCCGACAACAGGCACCGCCCCCAATATGGCTGTAAAATGGGATTCTCCGCCCGATCGCTGATTACAATATCGCCTGTGATGGCGGTGAATCCACTACCAGGGCAACCTGGTGGGCTCGATCCACATTGAATCGATCCACAGGGGCAGCACGGTAGCACAGTTGGTAGCACAATTGCTTCACAGCTCCAGGGTCCCAGGTTCAATTCCGGCTTGGGTCACTGTCTGTGCGGAGTCTGCACATCCTCCCCGTGTGTGCGTGGGTTTCCTCCGGGTGCTCCGGTTTCCTCCCACAGTCCAAAGATGTGCAGGTTAGGTGGATTGGCCATGATAAATTGCCCTTAGTGTCCAAAATTGCCCTTAGTGTTGGGTGGGGTTACAGGGTTATGGTGATAGGGTGGAGGTGTTGACCTTGGGTAGGGTGCTCTTTCCAGGAGCCGGTGCAGACTCGATGGGCCGAATGGCCACCTTCTGCACTGTAAATTCTATGATTCTATGATAACTATGAATGTTGATATATTGTGCCACCTGGGCATACATGGCATCTGGTACAGCAAGGATGCATTTGTGCACGGGTGTCTGCGATGTCCCAGACTGGTCCCCACTTGGCGCCTGGAAGGACCCCATGCAATAAATGTTCAGGGCAACTGTCAGTTTGCCGACCACCAGTAGAGGGTGTCCTCCCTCATAGCCCCACGATTCCAGGTGCATTATCATCGGCAGAGATGTCGCACGGTCTCCCTGCTCAGCCGTAGTCAGCGGCGGCACGCTCAGTCTGGCAGGTCCTCGATGGACAGGAGCTGCCATATACACGGGCCTTATGTAGCGCCTCCTTCCCGCTTCCTCCTCGAACTATTGCGTGGCCAGTTCCCCAGACTCACCTGCGGGCCCCTGCTCCTCTTGGGCAGGCTCCTGTTCTGCAGGGTCCACCCTGAGTGGCTGGTGGTCCTGCTGGGTGGGCAAGCTGATAGTGCCACTGGTGCGGCATCCACCCTGGGAGGGGCAGTGTGCCAGAGTGGGTGGCAAAGGCCACACCGCTGTTCAGGGTGTGCTCTGCACTTCCCCTGTCCCCTTGCAGTGTGACAGCACCTCGGACACATGCACTGAGGAGTGCCAATCCTTGTTGGGCCACTGGCTGCGCTAGACCATGCCAATCCCACTGATTGGTCAACTTAGGTCAAGGGTTCCTAAAGTGGTAGCCTGTGGGGACACCCATATAGCCGGTGGCGCTCTGCACATTTATGCGTCACAGTGGGCAGTCGATAGTGCACACAGCCAGTAGGCTGCCCTGCAGGCCGCGGCAATGGCAGTACGTGCCTGGACTCCCCTGTACGTGCCGGGGTACCCTGAACATATGGCCCATCTCCTGGTTGCCCCCCACTATTGCCCTCTGCCATTGCAAACGGCCCACGGCACAACTGTCAGCCCACCATTGCGTGTTTGGAAACTTTCCTTATCTTCTCTCTCTCCCTCAGTAGCCATGGTGTCCGGTCCTCAAATTTAAATACCACAAGTTAACCTTACGGCGTTAATATGTTAACAAGTGCTACTGTAGATTTTGCATGCCCATGTAAGCATGGGGCTTGGAACGCATTCACACCGCCATCGAGGCGCTGGGATATGGCACTGCGCTGGGCTCCCGGCATCGACCTCGATTTTTGGTTGAAGGCCAATTCTCCCTCAGATCACGATTCATGATTCCACATTGCTGGACAGAGAATCTCACCCGAGAGCTCTCAGGATTGACTGGCAGAATGAAAAAAGGATTGTTTTGTGACTTGACACTGGCAGCCATTGACACCAAAATTGGAATGATTTGATACATATTTAACATGAATGTATTGTGACAGTTTGCTTGGAACATTAAGTGAATATAAGCATTTTTATTCTTCTGTTAAGTGATATTTATCATTGTGAAATTATTATGTGGAATGGCCAAACGACTGAAAGACATTTAGGACAATGACTGTTCAGAAGGCACCAAGACACAAAATCTGGCAGGAAATGAAAATCTTCCAAAACATATCTGAATGTGGAAGAGCAGTTCCAGCAGCAATAATTAACCAGGAGTAAAATATTTTCCTTCTTGCTGGCTTTGAACTTTAGCCGAAGCTGGTGTCAGGAAATATCTTCCAGTTCAAAAACTGCGTATAAATCACTTATTTCTGAATGTGTAGGTCGTAGCTCATAAAGTGGATCATTAATATATCATTCAAAAATAATAGGGTTTTTTACCTCTCCTAATATTGGGAAGATCCAGCAGATATTCAAGGCCAGTTCATGGTGTTTAAGCGGAAGCTTGCCAGATATGTGGGGCCTGGGAGAGAAAAAAACACATCGTCGATACTTAAAATGTTGTATTCCAGCAATAAAGAGGATGAGATTACTCAGAGGTGAATTGACACAAGGGGATAAAACTATTTTCTATCTTCTCTTGAAGTCGCAGTGATTTAGAAATTATTGTTCAACCTTTTTGAAAACCTCGTCGCTGGGGGTTTTCCTCCCCTGCAGGGGCAGGAAAAGCATCACATAATGCTACTTAAGTATGACGTCAATGAGAATGGCTCAAAACTAGGCTGGGACCCAATATGCAGGGTCATAGGCCCACATTTTCAGGGCAACCTTGCAGGAACTAGCCACTCTTTAATTAGACCATTAAAATGAAGTGGGATGCGGCCAATTTTTATTTTCAGGGTGGTTCTATGGAGGCCCCCAGGTACATCTCAAGCCCACCAAAGACATTCAAATTACACAAACTTCCACTCTTGCAAACATCGATAGATTCAGTTGCAGAGTTACACAAGAGTGCGTATACCTCAACACTCAGCTTTCACCCATACAGACAACTTGAAACTCCTGTTCTAAGTAGGATGTCCCGACTTGGGGCTATAAATTAACCCAAATCAATGCATCTTCCTTGTGACGATTGAAGATAGGGTTGGTGTTAAGGAAAAGGGGCAAGCGTTGACGCAGATGCAGAATTCGTAGACTTTCACGACAGCAAATCTGGCACCATACCTGAGCCAATTCCACTACTGTTAAGGGGCTAGCACAGCGCCACGGGAAATTCAACGGTGTGGGATTCGCTGGTTTCATGATTGACACTCAGGAGGCTGACAAGGTGCAGCCGCATGTACACACTTCAGTCCCCACACACACACCATCCCAGCCAACAAGATGGCAGCAAGGTGAGCAGCCCCAAGGTTCACTGATGCAGAGCTCAAGACCTTCCTGGGCACCAAGAGGAGGATAGCCCTGTACTTCGACCTGGGAAGGAAGCTGCCAGCTGCCGCCGTTCGCTGTGCCTGGGCGCAGGTGGCAGAAACGGTTGGCGCCGTGGGCAAAATTGTCTGGACCGGCCAGCAGTGCCACAAAAAATTGCACAACCTCCTCAGGGCGGCCTCGGTGAGGAGCCAGCACCGTGCCGATGGCACCTAACCCTGTCCCGCAGACCCGTTACCCGATCCCCTTCTGCAACCTGACAGAGGGCAAATCCCTACCCTGTACTACATGCCGGCACCCATACAGGCTGCCATGGCAGGGTACCCTGGCCACTGAGGCAACCAGCTACCCACCCCCTGGGCTGCTTGCACCGGACTGTCTAACACTGTCGTTTTCAGTATTAACACCCCCCCCCACCCCCCCAACCCCCCAACCCCCGCCCCCACCCCCCCCCCCCCCCCACCCCCACCCCCCCACCCCACTCACCGCCCAAGGAGAAGGCCGCACACAACCGCTGGGAGCGGGAGAAAACTGGAGGGGGGCCACCAAACCTACGGCCCCTCACCGTGGCAGAGTAGAGGACCCTGGAGGTGGTCAGCATCCCAGAGGAAAGGGAGGTCGCCGAGGTGGAGTTCGGCCGCAGGCGAGGAAGTGAGACCCCGCTTAGTTGCGGGGTCTCCTCCCCCAACACCACCCTCACCCCCACACTACCCTCACCCCGCACTACCCTCACCCGCCAAACTACCCTCACACCCCACACCATCCCCACCCCCATCACCTCCCCACACACACGCTCATCACCCCACCCCCTCACCCCCCCACCCTAGCCTGCGGTCTAATCATGCAACTTGTCTCGTGTCTTGCAAAACCAGCTGGTGATGGGGCGAGTCCATCTGACCACCCTCGTCTCCAGCCAGTGCCACAGCTGGCGCTTCCCTGTGAGCCTAGCAGTGACGAGAGCAGCTCGGACACCAAGTCCTCTGCCCAAGACTCAGGGGACCCCAGAGCTCGAGTCAGAAGATGCCAATCACTTCCCGTCACAGCTGTCTCCAACACCCTCCACCATCCCGGAGGCACTCACCTCGGTTGGGCACCTTAGTGAAGGGCACCTACGACACTCTCTGGTGCGCACCACACAGCTGATCCGGTACAGCAGGTGGAGGTTGGAGCACCCGAGGGGTGGACCTTCGGAGGGCGGGCCGACCCCAGGAACTAGCTGCCGTACAGATGGGTTTTGGGCTTCTGGGATGGACAGTCCCATCGATCGTGGAGGTGCAGTCGCAGAGCCAGGGACTACATGAGGGGTTGTCAGCAAACATCCAGTACCTGCAGTTGGAGGAGTCCAACCACGTGCAGCAGCAGGAGATGGTGCCGACAATGCGTGCAACCCGGGTCAGCATCGCATTGGGTGGTGTCCGCGGTGGCTATGGATCATATCCGAGGCCTGGGCATTCTGTATAGGCGCTGGCCAAGGCCCATGGCAGGATTGCCGACTCACAGGCAACTATGTGCCAGAGCCACCTGGACATCGCAGCGACATTCCTGGAAGTGGCCCAGTCACAGCAGGCCGTGGCGGGTAACGTCGGCAGCATTGCCCTGGCGCCGGCTGACGTGGCACAGACGCAGAGGGAGATGCTGCAGTCAGTGGCTGATGTGACACAAACCCAGAAGGTGGTGGCACAGTCGCAGCGTGATGTGGCGCAGTCCCAGACGGAGATGGTCCACTCCCTGTGCTCCATGGTCATGAGCGTGCAGACCCTGGTCGAGACCAGAGCGGGCCTCTAGGACTGGCAGTGCCAGGTGGCGGGGGAGCCTCAGACGTTAGCTCCATTTGAACCCCCGTCCCATGGAGTAGCCCAGGGGCTATCAGACACCACGAGGGATGAGGAGCTGATGGGGCCCATGCCGGTGACTCCCGCAGTGGAGGTGTGGGAACACCTCAGCACCACGGACTCCTGGTGCATCTGGTGGGCAGCGGGCAGATCAGGGCGGCACCACTCCTGCTGTACCATCTGGGGAACCACCTAGACATCGCATTAGGGCCCGTAAGGCCAGAACGGTAGACACCAGTTACGTTGGTACGATTTCAGAGCACAGTTTAATTATAGGGGCTAGGGCACAAATCTGTAAATATTTGTTCACATTAAACACCTGTTACCACTGTTACAATCTGCCTCTGTGCTCGGTCAAATGGGTGTGAGGGATGGGCTGGTCTGGGCTGTTCAGAGGAGCAGGGGAGGGGGAATAGGGTCTCCATCCTGGGCAGCTGCCATATGTCCCGTGGTTGGCTGTAGCGACTAGCATGAAGGTCACCATTGCTGGTTGAATCCCACTATCCATTGGCTGCAGGGTGCGAAAGGCCGACATGTTAGCCTGGTGCATACCCCCGTACACAACCAGGTCCAACGGGCTACATGGTAGCCCCGGTTGGCACTATGGGCTCTGCCCCTGCATGTCCCCCCCCCCCCCCACCCCCCCCCGCCCCCGCTCTCCTTCCTTCCACCCTTGGCCCCGTCAGTAGCTGGCACTGTGGGAACCACTGGCCATTGCGCCTGTCCCTGGCTAGACTTGCCCTTGCCAATGGTACGCTCTGCAGCTTCACCCGTGCCCCCGTCGGGGCTACTGTTGACATTGCCCTCGGTGGGCCGCTGGCGATTGGCGGCCGGGTGCGGTGGGGGCAGAGGTGGAGGGTGGGGTTGAAGGGGTAGGGGGTGGGGGCACCCATACAGTGGGCGTCACTCTATAGAACCAGGGGCCAGGGTGGGTGGTCAGTGGGTGCGCATCAAGATGGGTACCTTGCAGGTTGCGGTAATGGCAGTCTGTGCCTGGGCACCGCCCCAGTCCCGTGGGGGGGGGGGTCACATCAGCCACTGAGCCTGTTCCCCATCACCCCTCCTCCCATGCACCCCCCCCCCCGCAGCCCCCTCCGCCAACCCAGCCTGCCCGGCCAGTGTCCGGTCCGGCAGCCCACAGTCGCTCCTCTTCTACCTCCTCTCTCTCTCTCCCTCATCGGCTGCGATGCTAGTTTCACGATTTTTAAAACCACAAGTGAGCCATGCGGTAGGGAACTTGGCCCACTGGAGGCGGAGAATCGTGGGGGCCCTGGAGAAAACTGGGTTGGGCCCGCTACTGATATGCAAACTGTGTTTACTGAACGTGCATTCAAGAATACATTGACGCCGCTGTCAAGGTGATGGAGAATTGCGATTTGGCGTCAAATTAGCGGCCACTGCGGTTTTGGCGTCGGCATCTATTCTCCGCCCAGTCGCATTTCCCGATTTCGGCCTCAGCCAATGGAGAGTCCCGCCGAAGACTTCTCCTGACTTTCACCCATTTATTTTGGAAAGCCCATCAAACATGGCATGAAACAAGGGCAGAACTCAGAAACATTCTGGGAGATAGCAGTCTGCACAGTTCTTTTGTATACTCTTGAATTTACCCATGTGCCATGTTTTTTGCAGGTGATAAAGGTGGATGTTGCCTCTTTACTCGAGAGCCATTGTTTTCGTCCACCTCCACCTTCAAATTGTTCAGGTGCAGGCAACTTGTCAAAAAGTGAAGGAACCATGATTAGTACCTCAGAACTTGTCATTCTCCCACCTCAGCCTGTGTTGTTGGTGATTGGTTATCTCCACATTGATGGACGGAGATATTTGGTATATCCGCACACTTCAGCTCGACTAATGTTTCTGAGGTCCCCTTGCAAGAGCTTGGGATTGATCTGGTGTCGAAATATTCAGTGTTGTGGCTATCTGGGTCACCACATGGCAATACCATCCTTGTGGAAAAGTTTGTTGGCAGCTCAAATTCCAGCCGACTGACGCTTATCTGTCATGTTCCCCTGGTAAAGCAAAGGGGCTTGACAGAAAGCTTTTCTCCTCAAATACCCCCAGGTAGTTTCCATGAATCCATAGACACCACGACAAAGATTTACAAGATGTTCAGTCGAGTGAATTGCAGAGTAAGTAAAGAAATGCATTTGACGTAAGTAATTTTTCTCATTCCATTTGTTGTAACTTTGTTGAATGCTGACATTGAATGATACAGATCAGCCGACTAGTGCTCCTAAATATCACTTCAATCTTTAGAGTTGAGCTGACGTGTTATCTGGGTGCGATCAGGCAGCTGGCACTGTGGGTAAGATAACTCCTGCTGCTGGAGCATGTCTCACTGGTGCTTCAAATAATAACACAAGTTGATTACCTTGGATTTCTGGCTGAATAATTAGATTTTGAAATTCAGAACTTTTTAGAATTTTATGTCTATTCAGTTATTTACCATTTGCAGTTGGAGAATGATATATATTTTTTCAAGCCCCTGAGTCATTCTGGTTTATCAGATCATAAATGTTTTTTTCTCTAGAAATCAAATGTCTTTTGATGGGACTTTTGTCAAATACTTGGGGTGGGATTCTCCGCGAACCGGCAGGGCGGGCCTTACCGGCGCCGAGGAGTGGCGTGAGCCACTCCGGCGTCGGGCCGCCCGAAGGTGCGGAATCCTCTGCATCTTCGGGGGCAAGGCCGGCGGCAGAGTGCTTGATGCTGCGCCAGACAGCGCGGAAGGGCTTGGCACCACGCCAACCAGCGCTGAAGGGCCTCCGCCGGCCAGCGCAAGTTGGCGTATGCGCGGGAGCGCCAGCGTGTGCTGGCGTTATCCCAACGCATGCACAGGGGGGTTCTTCTCCGCACCGGTCATTGCGGAGGTTGACAGCAGCCGGTGCGGAGGGAAAGCGTGCCCCCACGGCACAGGCCCACCCGCGGATCGGTGGGCCCCGATCGCGGGCCAGGCCACCATGGGAGCACACCCCGGGCCAGATCCCCCCGCGCCTCCCCGAGGACTCTGCAGGCCACCCGTGGAGCCAGGTCCCGCCAGTAAGGACCTGTTGTGATTTACGCCGGCGGGATCCGCCGAAAACGGCGGCCACTCGGCCCATCGCGGGCTGGTGATTCCTGCCCCTGGCAAAACCCTGGCGCCGGAGAATTCGGCAGCAGGTGCTGGTGGGATTCACGCTGCCCTCCGGCGATTCTCTGACCCATCGGCAGGGGTCTGAGAATCCGGCCCCATGCGTGGATCGCGTGAGCTGAGATTAAAGAGGCAGGCCGCAAAATTGTTCGACCATTGCGATAAATCTTTCCTAGAGCATTCAGGGTCCCAGGGAACAGCCACAATCTCCCAATGAATATTCAGGTCATGGATTATTCGTTCTCTGTATAGAGGGGATAGTTACCTGTAGCATTGTTTCGAGACTGTGGGAAACCATAAAATTTGACTTGGCCTGTTTTTAGACATGGGAGTCATGGTTTTAATAATAATAATAATAATAATAATCTCTATTATTGTCACAAGTCGGCTTACATTAACACTGCAATAAAGTTACTATGAAAATCCCCCAGTCGCCACATTCCAGCGCCTGTTCGGGTTCACAGAAGGAGAATTCAGAATGTCCAATTCAGCTCACAGCACGTCCTTCAGGACTTGTGGGAGGAAACCAGAGCACCTAGAGGAAACTCAACAGACACGGGGAGAAAGTACAGACTCCGCACAGGCAGTGATCCAAGCCGGGAATCGAACCGTGGACCCTGGCGCTGTGAAGCAATTGTGCTAACCACTGTGCTACCGTGCTGTCTCATTATGGCAAAGAACACACAAACCTGCCAACCCCGTTTCCGGGCGGGATATAATGGAAACATCTGGAATTGTCATTTTTTGCGCAATTGATGGGGTATTTCCCGACGGCCATATTTAACAGCATTTGGTGCCAAAAGTGGGCCCCCACGAGCTTCAAACCATTACTGGCTGTCTCGCATCTGATATTCCAGACTCGCGCCTCAGCTTCTCGCTGCTAACAAGAGGGAGCTGCTTTTAAATGCTCCCTGCACTCACTCTCACTCAACACACAAGCATGGCAGCGCGCAGACCTGCTCCTCGCTGACCTGGCCACACTTCTCAACACTGTGGATGCAAGACGGGACATCCTGGGCGGGATTCTCCGACCGCCCGTCGGGTCGGAGAATCGCCAGGGGGTGGCGTGAATCCCGCCCCCGCCGGTTGCCGAGTTCTCCGGCACCGGATATTCGGCGGGGGTGGGAACCATGCCGCGCCGGTTGGCAGGGCCCCCCCCCACCGGCGATTCTCCGGCCCGCGATGGGCCGAAGTCTCACTGCTGGAATGCCTGTCCCGCCAGCGAGAATCAAACCACCTCTCTTACCAGTGGGACAAGGCGGCGCGGGCGGGCTCCGAGGTCCTGGGGGGGCGCGGGGCGATCTGGCCCCGGGGGGTGCCCCCACGGTGGCCTGGCCCGCGATTGGGGCCCACCGATCCGCGGGCGGGCCTGTGCCGTGGGGGCACTCTTTTCCTTCCGCCTTTGCCATGGTCTCTACTATGGCAGAGGTGGAAGAGACCCCCTTCACCGTGCATGCGCGGGGATAACGCTCCCGCGCATGCGCCGCATGGCAAAGTCATTCCACGCCAGCTGGCGGGGAACCAAAGGCCTTTCCCGCCAGCTGGCGGGGCGGAAATCAGTCCGGCACGGGCCTAACCCCTCAAGGTGAGGGCTCGGCCCCTCAAGATGCGGAGAATTCTGCGCCTTTGGGGCGGCGCGATGCCGGACTGATTCGCGCCGTTTTTGGCGCCGGTCGGTTGACATCGCGCCGATTGGGGAGAATCCCGCCCCCTGTGCTGGATTCTACGCTCCCCGAATCCGAAATCGCGTTCGGCCGACGGGTCGGGGAATCTGTTTTGACGGCCATATCGGGAGCGGCAGCGGTTTTTGAATTGTCCGCCCCCTGAAAAGCAGCGTGCTCTAGGAGTACGCCGCACAGATTATCCACGGCCTCGGCCATTGCCTGAGTCCCGTCCCGCGATGCTCCGTCCCCGACCAGCCGAGTTCCTGACGGCGTGGGTTACGTGTGCTCACCGTTCGTGAACTCAGCGTGGCGGCAAGGGCTCAGTCCAGGGCCGCCACAGTTAGGGGAGGGCCGATCAGTGAGCAGGGGGGCTTTCTTCTGGGCTGGGGGCAATCTAGGCGGGCAGTCCGGGGCGCGAGACCAGCTGATGCGGGGCACTACTTTTGCGGTCCAGGTCCGTGGGCTGAGTCCGCCATGGAGCACGGCTCGGCCGCTGCAGGCCGCCGTGTGCCTGCCTGGCCAGGGAACTGAAACTGTTCAGGGCCATATCGGCAGCTAGAGCTGCGAGTGCCACGCTGCCTCTCTGCTAGCCCCCAGCAAAACGGGGAATCGGTGGCCATTTTACACCAGTTTTCCTGGCGTAAAAAAAGCACTGTTTTCACACTGGAGTGGGGACTCACTCTCCAAAACAGAGAATCCAGCCCCCTGTTTCCAGAAGGGCTGGAGGACCAGCAGCAGAGTCATCAATACCACCTGGGAGGCAGTGGCAGCCTGACCCCCCTGATCAATCAAGCGTGCAACTCACAAAGCACTCTCTTGTCCCTACAGGAGAAGAAAGCCCATAATAAGCAGGGAAGAGCCAAGACGGGGGTGGGGGGGGGGGGGGGGTGGTATACCAGGGTTCACAACAATCACCCCCACCTTCCACCAGTGCAGAGACACACACTCGGTGGGAGACATTGGCAGACAGGCTTCTGGGGAACAATCTGGTGAGCACCACACAGTTGCTGATGCACATCAGGTGGAGGCAGGAACATTCAATGGGGATAGCAGTCAGAGGTCTGCTGGATCCCAGGTCGCAGCTGGGTCCCAGTCAGATGCCGAGCCTCTGGACAATCCCGGAGCTGATGCAGATGATAGGTCACGGCCTTGAGATACAGGAGGGGATGTCAGCAACATTCCAGCAAATGCATAGCCAATTGTTAGAGTCCCAAGGCTACAGGCAGAGGGGATGATGCTGACAATGCGTGGCACTGAGGCCAACACTGCTCGGGTGGCTACCGCAGTGGAAAACCTGGAGCACAGCCCCCGTGTGGAGTATTGGTGCCCAAAGCATGGTTCAGTCTGTGTTGCCCGTGGCTCAGGGTCTCGACATCATGTAGGGCCTCGACAGCCCAGATGCAGGTGGACATTGCCGAGGCACTGCAGAGTGTGGCCCAGTCACCTTAAAGCCATCACAGAGGGCGTTGACAAAGGGAAGCCACCAGGACTTGCAGAGCCAGGTGACTCAGAAGCTTCTTGAGTTTACTCCAGCTGGCCCTCCATTCCATGGAGCCCCCACGACCCTATGGGCACCATGGGGAGGAGGAAGCGCTGGAGACCAACCCACAACCTGCCATCACAGATACAATGGCGGTCTCCAGATCTTCCGAATCCCCCCCTTTGGCAGCGGGCCGAACAGGGAGGCATGGCAATGCCAGTGACACTGGTAAGTCGACCGAGCCCTCTGGCTCTAGCCCTCCAAAGGACGTCCGCAAAAAGCATCAAAGGTAACAAGGCGCGGAAAGCAGCAGGCTGCCTCCACCTCTGATGTGCATCTTGGGGACACACCTACAGGTAGCAGTCGGCCACGTAAGACCAAGAAGATTAAGAATCACTGAGTGGGCACCGGGAGGACGAGCTCTATCTATACTACAGGGAATGGAAATGTCCAATGTTCACTATTAAAACATGTTCATAGAATCATAGAATTTACAATGCAGACGGAGGCCATTCGGCCCATTGAGTCGACATCAGCCCTTGGAAAGAGCACCCTACTTAAGCCTACATCTCCACCCTGTCCCCGTAACCCAGTAACCCCAACTCACCTTTAGACACTAGGGGGCAATTTACCATAGCCAATCCACCTAACCCACACATCTTTGGACTGTGAGATGAAATCAGAGCACCCAGAGGAAACCCACGCAGACACAGGGAGAACGAACAGACACCATACAGACAGTGACCCAGGCCGGGAGTCGAACCCAGGACCATGGCGCTGTGAAGCAACAATGCTAACCACTGAGCCGCAACCGGGGCTGGATTCTCCGATCCAGTCCAGCGCCGCCACAGTCGTGGGAGGGCCGATCCGCGGGCAGGGGGTGGCATTATTCAGGGCTGGGGGCACAGTGGGTGGGGCGGTCCGGGGCGCACGAGCCGACCGAAGGTGGGGACTATTTTTGCGGTCCGGGTGCAGGCCGTCGCCATGCCCATGCGCAGCCACAGACCTGGAAATGCACTCGGCCGTATCGGCAGCTAGAGCTGGGAACCCCCCACGGAGCAGGGTGTCGGTGGCTGTTTTGCACCAGTTTGTCTGCCGTAAAACACCACCGTTTTCACACCGGCGTGGAGACATAGTCTCCCAAACGGAGAGTCCAGCTCCTGATACATGTGAAGCCTCTGTCACGGTAATCTTCACAGCAAGCCTGCCTGCTCCCCTGCCCCCCGGGCACATTGGTCCAAGATCAAACGCCACCGATGCAGACCCAGTTTAGAGGATGGGTGTAAGCATGCTGTTAGCAGAAAGTCAGGAGTTCAACTTGGGCATACCAGGGTACGGGCCAAGTGCTGGGAAATTGGGATTAGAATGGTGAGATGGTTGCTTTTGACCAGTGCAGATGTGATAGGCCAAAGAGGCTTTTCAGTGCTGTCTGATTCTGTGACTCAATGACTCAGCATAAACTGAGGAGCACCAGGGCTTATGCCACACCGAGCGATCATCACTCCCCTGCTTGTGCATTGACCCGCTGACAGTGCTGACACAGGCCCATCACCCTGGGTGATGTTACACGGACCCTTGGTGGGTGGAACAGAGTGGCCGGGGAGGGGGGAGTTGCGTGAGGTGAAAGAGAATGGGAGACGGGAAGGAAATGGGGGGTTGGGGGAAGGAGGGAAATGGGAGAGGGGTGATGAGGGAAATGGGGGGATTGGGGGAGGAGGAAGTGGGGGGTGGGGAAGGAGGGGAATGGGGGGGAAGGAGGGATTGGGAGAAGGGGTTGAGCTGACAGGTAATACCTTTGCCTATGAGAATCTGGTAAGGATGAGGGCCTTCCTGGACCTCCCGGCATGCCATCGCCTGTCCTCCATCTTCCAGCTCGTCCTCCCCGGGCTCGTCCTCCATCCCTCCTGGTCTACCTCCTCCTCAGACGAGGCCACATGTCCCTTCTCCTCCTCCAGTATGTTGCCCCACTGTTGCTCCAGGTGGTGGAGGGCACAGCAGACCATCACAAAGTGGGAAAATCTTTGGGCGGGGGGAAGGGGGGGGTGTACTGCAGGGTACCACCGGAAAAGTGCAGGCATCGGAACCAAATTTTGAGCAGTCTGATGCAGTGCTCAATGACAGCATGGGTGACAACATGGGCCTCATTATATTGAGCCCCAGCCTGAGTCTCCAGCCTCCACAATGGTGTCATTAGCCAGGACCTCAACGGGTACCCCTTGTCCCCCAAGAGCCAACCCATCATGTTGGCATGGTCCTCAAAGATGCCGGGGATCTCCAAGTGTCCCAGGATGTACCTGTCATGCATGTTCCCTGGAAAGCAGGCACACACGTGCATGATCCTTGGGCGGTGGTCGCACACAACCTGAATATTCAGCATGTGGATCCCCTTCATGTTAATAAAGGGAACTCCCTGGTGCCCTGATGTGCGCAAGGTGACATGCAGGCCATCAATTACCTCTGGACCTGGGGCATCCTGGAGATGGCGGTGTGTCCTGCAGCCCAGACATCCTGATGGACTTGGTCCAGCTCAAAGTTGACATAGTCTGATGCCCGTGCATCATGACCTCACGGATGCACATGAGAGTTGTAGCTTGTGAAATGCCGTACAAGTCCCCGCTTAATCTCTGGAATGAACCACTTGCATAAAAGTTCAGGGCTGCGGTGACCTTCATGCCCACCGGAAGCATGTGTGCTCCTCCTCCATGGGGTGCTAAATGTTATAGGCCAGGGCTTAGAAACTCCAAATTGCATTATGAAGTCCACCTAACCTATAACCTTTATGTTGAATTTGGCTATGATGAGCACAACAACCTTCACTTCATGTGTGATTCATCAGACTTCCTAGACACTTTAATCAAAACAAGGTTTATTCTAAGAATGTAGTTAACAGAGAATATATAAAAACACAGCAAGAATTGTTATCAATTACAAACATAAAGACACTACACAGCTACAGTAATCTATGTACATAACACTTAATGAATTCCTCTTTAGCTGTTCCAATTCAATAACAAAATCCAATTAAACCAAAACACCCTTTCAAGGCCATGGCCCAGCACACTGTATTCTCACTTGAGTGCGACTGGTCCTTTTCCTGAAATTCTGATCCTGTTCCAACCAGCAGATTCAAAGTCCTTTCGGAAAGCAACCATATATTTAAAGTTACCAAGGCAGTTAGCGACAACCAATGGGCTTTTTACTGGAACAGCTTTTAAAATTAAAACAGAGAAAAACAGGGAAAACACTTCTTTCTCCTTCTGCAGTCCAAAGCAGTCAAACTGAAACTGAAACCCCCTCTCACCTCAAAGCCACAACCCAATGTTCTATAAGTCACATGATAAGAGACTAAACCTTTCTTAAAGGGACACTCACATGTCACAATCCGCGAGGACATGGCAAGTGCCACACTGTCTCTTTGTTGAGGCGGAGTCTCCTGCGGCATATGCTGTCCATCCTCTCATTAAAAGACCAACACTGTACACCTTGGGCTGTCGCTGGCTTCCCCTTCTGGGTTCTTCCTTGGCCTGATGGGTAGTGGGGTCTTCAGGGTGTGCAGCAGTACCCTGAACATGGGGTACTGCCTCCAGTCTGTGTCGATGCTGCTGTCTTATCCAGCGTCTGGTCACCTGGGCTGCCACCTATAGCATGAGGGCAGCCTCTACGGGGTCGACAACACCAACCACCTTGGTATCTTTAATCTTTATTAGTGTCAGAAGTAGGCTTACATTAACACTGCTATGAAGTTACTGTGAAAATACCCTAGTCGCCACACGCCTGTTCGGGTACACAAGAGGGAGAATTCAGAGTGACCAAATTACCTAACAGCACATCTTTCAGGACTTGTGGGAGGAAACTGTATCATCCAAAGGAAAACCATGCAGACATGGGGAGAACATGCAGACTCCGCACAGTGACCCGAGGCCAGAATTGAACCCGGGTCCCTGACACTGTGCTACCAGGCAAGGAAATGGAGAAGGAGAGAGACTGACAACCAGTTATGGCTTCCATTCCAGGACCCTCCAATAGAGGTCTTGAACGAGTACTTTTCTTCTGTATTTATGAATGAGAGGGGCCATATTGTTGGGGAGGACAGTGTGAAACAGACTGGTAAGCTCGAGGGGATACTTGTTAGGAAGGAAGATGTGTTGGGCATTTTGAAAAAGTTGAGGAAAGACAAGTCCCCCGGGCCTTACGGGATATATCCAGGGATTCTATGGGAAGCAAGAGATGAAATTGCAGAGCCATTGGCAATGATCTTTTCGTCCTCACTGTCAACAGGGGTGGTACCAGGGGATTGGAGAGTGGCGAATGTCGTGCCCCTGTTCAAAAAAGGGAATAGGGATAACCCTGGGAATTACAGGCCAGTTAGTCTTACTTCTGTGGTCGACAAAGTAATGGAAAGGGTACTGAGAGATGGGGGGGGGGCACCGCACGAGTCCTGCCACGCCGCTCTGGCACCCGCACGCGATTCTCCCACCCCCCCCAAACTGGCACGGCGGGAATCACGGCTGGCCGCTCGGAGAATCGCCGCTCGCTGTTTGTAACGGGCGAGCGGTGATTCTCCGGCCCGGATGGGCCGAGCGGCCTGCCCAACACAGCAGGTTCCCACCGGCACCGTCCACACCTGGTCGCTGCCGGCGGGAACAGCGCGGGAACGCTGGGGGGCGGCCTGTGCGGGGGGGGGGGAGGGGGGTTCCTGCACCGGGTGGGTCTCAAAAGGGGCCTGGCCCACGATCGATGCCCACCGATCTGCGGGCCGGCCTCTCTGAAGGAGGACCTCCTTTCCTCCACTGCCCCGCAAGATCCATCCGACATTTTCTTGCGGGGCGGCTGCGGGGAGGACGGCAACCGCGCATGCACGGGTTGGCGCCGGTCAATCTGCGCATGTGCAGATGACGTCATTTACGCGCCGCCACTTGTACGCGCCGCCAAGGCCCGGCGCGCGTAAATGACGTGGCGCCGCTCCCAGCCCCCCTGGGGCGGGAGAATAGGGGGCTGGGAACGGCATCTGACGCCGGAGTGAAACACTCCGGTTTTCACTCCGGAGTCGGCACTTAGTCTTCTGATGGGAGAATTGCGCCCAGGATTTCTGAGCATCTGGAAAGACACTGCTTGATTAGGGATAGTCAGCACGGATTTGTGAGGGGTAGGGCTTGCCTCACAAGTCTTATTGAATTCTTTGAGGAGGTGGCCAAGCACATGGATGAAGGTAAAGCAGTGGATGTAGTGTACATGGATTTTAGTAAGGCATTTGATAAGGTTCCCCATGGTAGGCTTCTACAGAAAGTAAGGAGGCATGGGATAGTGGGAAATTTGGCCAGTTGGATAACGAACTGGCTAACCGATAGAAGTGAGAGAGTGGTGGTGGATGGCAAATATTCAGCCTGGAGCCCAGTTACCAGTGGCGTACCGCAGGGATCAGTTCTGGGTCCTCTGCTGTTTGTGATTTTTATCAATAACTTGGATGAGGGAGTTGAAGGATGGGTCAGTAAATTTGCAGTTGATACACAGATTGTTGGAGCTGTGGATAGTGAGGAGGACTGTTGTCCGCTGCAAAGAGACATAGATAGGATATAGAGCTGGGCTGAGAAGGGGCAGATGGAGTTTAACCCTGAAAAGTGTGAGGTTGTCCATTTTGGAAGGACAAATATGAATGCGGAATACAGGGTTAAAGGTCGGGTTCTTGGCAAAGTGGAGTAGCAGAGAGATCTTGGGGTCTATGTTCATAGATCTTTGAAAGTTGCCACTCAAGTGGATAGAGCGGTGAAGAAGGCCTATGGTGTGCTAGCGTTCATTAGCAGAGGGATTGAATTTAAGAGCCGTGAGGTGATGATGCAGCTGTGCAAAACCTTGGTAAGGCCACAATTGGAGTACTGTGTGCAGTTCTGGTCGCCTCATTTTAGGAAGGATATGGAAGGTTTGGAAAAGCTGCAAAGGAAATTTACCAGGATGTTGCCTGGAAAGGAGAGTAGGTCTTACGAGGAAAGGTTGAGGGTGCTAGTCCTTTTCTCATTAGAACGGAGAAGGATGAGGGGCGACTTGATAGAGGTTTATAAGATGATCAGGGGAATAGATAGAGTAGACAGTCAGAGACTTTTTCCCCGGGTTGAATAAACCATTACAAGGGGACATAAATTTAAGATGAATGGTGGAAGATATAGGGGAGATGTCAGAGGTAGATTCTTTACCCAGAGAGTAGTGGGGGCATGGAATGCACTGCCTGTGGAAGTAGTTGAGTTGGAAACATTAGGGACCTTCAAGCGGCTATTGGATAGGTACATGGATTACAGTAGAATGATGGGGTGTAGATTAATTTGTTCTTAATCTAGGACAAAAGTTCGGCACAACATCGTGGCCGAAGGGCCTGTTCTGTGCTGTATTTTCTATGTTCTATGTTCTATTTCTTCTTCTGTCCACTGCATCACTGCCACTGCAGGGACTGCAGAGTTACCGATTAATTTGATTGGCCATCAGCTCTCGAACGTCCTCGCAAGTGACAGACTGAAGTCTTCCCTGCAGCCACTCAATATTCATTTGAGCATGAAAAGACTGCAGGACACTCCGAGTCAGCAGGGGATGAGGGGAAGCAAGACCCCGCCATCCGAAAAATTAAGGCCATGGTCTACATGCATGACACACGCTTATGACACATAGGCCATGTTTATGTGACATACATTAAATCAGCCGGAATACCTGATTAACTTTATAATCTGCTTATACTGCCACTTCATGTATTTTTAAAAATAAATTTAGAGTATCCAATTCTTTATTTCCAATTAAGGGGCAGTTTCACGTGGCCAATCCACCTAGCCTGCACATCTTTGGGTTGTGGGGGTGAAACCTGATGTGTTGGGTGTTCTGGATCCCAAACAGGTCACCAACACTTGAAGTGGTGCAACTCTATTTTATTATAAGGTTAACTATATTAACATACTTGAACTGTGGGTAAATGCAATACCAGCTTTACCTGTTGATCCTTGCCTAGTCCTAACCAGGTGATGCACTCAGCACATGGTGAATGTCTATGTTGCAGGCTGTGAGCTCTGTGCTCCGAGCTGGCTGCTACTAGAATGAGCAGGAACTCTCCTGTCCCCTGTATTTATAGTGCGTGTGCTCTCACTGGTGATTGGCTGCAGTGTTGTGCATGCTGATTGGTCCCACTGCATGTCCATCAGTGTGTGTGTGTGTGTCTGCACCATGATATACTGGTGTATATTATGACATCCCCCTTTCATATAAAGAATATGTGCCTGCGTGACAATAAATATTGTGTAGTGAATGCACCTGACTATGTGTGTGCGTGTTATTTACATGACTATGTACATGAGGCTAATCTATTTACACGGGAAGGTGCCTGGTGTCAAGAAATAGGGTGTCACACCAACAACGAAATGAACATTATATACAAACTACTGGAACGATGAAACAGGATAACAGAACAGATCAAAGAGTCCAACATCGTAAAACTCATAAGTCAAGTCTCTGAGGTGGGCGACGAATTCTGGTTGACCGTCAGGGTGGTACACCACTCGTCGATGGACCAATGCTGTGCAGCGACAGCGGCTGGTGGTTTTGATTCGGGGACAGCCTGTTCTTTGTTATAACAGCGACTCGAAAAGGCTCCCTCGGGTCCTCGGTGTCACTGGTCTGCAGGAAGTCGGAATCGGACTCGGTTTGGGCGTAGGTAACTGCTTGTTGCAGGGTTCTTCGGAGGTTTATTTCATTTCCTGGTTCAATTTGAGACATTGTGCTGTCATTCCAGGTGAAGGAAGGTTGTTTTACAGCTTTAAAAGATTTTTTCTTTGATTTGGGACGTTTCCCATTTTAAATGGGCGTGGTCCAGGGCCTCTGATGTCATGACGCGCGTGACGTAGCATGTAGGAGGCATTTGCACATGCGCAGATTGCGGTTCCTTTCCTCATGGCCGTTTTCGTGATTGCGCATGAGCGGCGTCGCGCAACTGTGCAAGTGCAGTCCCTTTAGAAAGATGGCCATCGACCAAAATTGTTCTCTGCACCGGGATTTCGGCCTCGAAGTGAGTACTGGCGCTTCTCTTACCTTTCCTTGCTGGTTGGAGTGAGTTTTCCTCACAGTATTTGCCAAATTTGTCCAGGACTGCCTGGAAGTCGCTCCTGTTTTGCCCCTTGGAGAACTTGAATTTTAAAAAGATTTCTTCTGCTCTGGCAGCGGCGATGGTGAGGAGAAGCTCTGTTTTTTCAGGATCGGCCAGGTCTTCTAGTTCGGCTGCCAGCAGGAAGATTTCAAACTTTTGCCAGAATGCCCGCCAGTTTTCGCGGAGATCTCCGTGGCACTGGAGCTACTGCGGTACCCGGATCTTGAACATCTTGCCTGGGTATCGTTGCTGGTTGTCACTGTACACTGAAGTGCCGGCGATGTGGAGCGGAGGCGGCGGGTTGATGTTCTCCATACTTCAGGATGACGGAATGCTGATTAGTTGCAGGTGGGTCTCAAAAGTGCTAGTATGCAACCACTCCTTGTACCGTGATGTGTTGGGTGTTCTGGATCCTAAACAGGTCACCAACACTTGAAGTGGTGCAACTCTATTTTATTATAAGGTTAACTATATTAACATACTTGAACTGTGGGTAAATGCAATACCAGCTTTAACTGTTGACCCTTGCCTAGTCCTAACCAGGTGATGCACTCAGCACATGGTGAATGTCTGTGTTGCAGGCTATGAGCTCTGTGCTCCGAGCTGGCTGCTAATAGAATGAGCGGGAACTCTCCTGTCCCCTGTCTTTATAGTGCGTGTGCTCTCACTGGTGATTGGCTGCGGTGTTGTGTATGCTGATTGGTCCCACTGCATGTCCATCAGTGTGTGTGTGTGTGTGTCTGCACCATGATATACTGGTGTATATTATGGCAAAACCCACGCAGACACGGGGAGAATGTGCAAACTCCACACGGACAATGACCCAGGGCCGGGATTCGAACCCGGGTTTCGAACCCGGGTCCTCAGCGCCACAGTCCCAGTGCTAACCACTGCGCCACATGCCGCCCCCACTGTATGTATGATATGTCCAGCATGTGGCATCCTGCGGAACATGATGGGCATGTCCGGCAGTTTGCCTTGCGTCATTTTAGAACTTTGGGGCTTCCATGGTGCTGGCATCAGCCAGGTTAAAAAAAAACGAGTTCACTGCTGGAGTCTCCATACATCCCAAACAAATAGAGGCAGGATCGAGGATAGAAGCTTCCTTTGCAAATATTGCTCACCTTCAATTGGATATATCATATGCTTGAAGGCCAGTAAACTTTTTGGCACCCCAAAAGACTGGGGAGAGAAATTTATTTCAATAAATTTAGAGTATGCAATTATTTTTCCAATTAAGGGGCAATTTAGCGTGGCCAATCCACCGAACCTGCACATCTTTGGGTTGTGGCGTTGAAACCCACGCCAACACGGGGAGAATGTGCAAACTCCACACTGACAGTGACCCGGGACTGGGATTGAATCCGGGTTCTCAACGCCGTGAGGCAGCAGTGCTAACCACTGCACCACCATGCTGCCGGGGAGAGAAACTTTGAAGAACATTTTTAAAGTAGCTTCCTCACACAAGGGACCTTTGGTACCTTGATCGCAGCATTGATGGAGGGGGTCCTGACATCATTTTCTTCCAAGTCAGTCCCTCACAATTGAGGGTGACTTGCTTCCTCTCTGTGTCATTGGGTTCTGAGATTGCCTATAAGTCCAACCTGCAGAATCTGTGGGGCAGGTGATGATTGAAAGGTTGGCTAGATGAGTTATTTGGAGCGTTGTGCACTCTCTCCAACTTGTCCTCACTTCTGACAAAGTCTCTCAATGTTTTCAGTGCCTTCCATTGTGAACATCCTCCATGTTGGTTGGTCACAGGCCAGTCATGAGCCGACAGGGCTAATTTATCTCTTCAGTAATGCTTTGAGGACATCCCAAAGCTGTTTTCACTATCTTGCTAGGAGTACCTTTCCATGACCGCGTTCCAAGTGGGGCAGATTCTTCGGGAATCTGGTGTCACGGATACAAAGTGCGTGGAGGATCTTGTGAAGGCACCACTGGTAGTACCTCTCTAGTGTCTTTGAATCTCCTATTGTAGGTTGGAAGTTTTTGAAGTATGTATCATTTTTGCTGAGTAAACCATAACAGTAACCTCAATTATCATTTTCCTCAGTTGATCGAAGCTGAGCTGACATATTAGAGGTGATGATGAATTTTTTTGTCTCTGTCTATCTTCATCAAAAGGAGGCTCCCAAGGCATGAAAAATGGTCCACATTTACCAGGATCTCACCATTGATCTTAATTGTTGTGGAAGGTGTTGTGCTGTGGGAACTGCTTGGAAGAGGACCATAATTTTCCAAGTGTTTAATAAAAGGCACATTTACTCAAAAGATTACATAATGGCTTGAAGTCCAGTTTCTGAGTGACATGTGGCATGGTTCTGGCACCATCTTCCTCCAGGTTAGCCATGTGAGATTGAGGCTGGATAGTGTATTGTATCCCATATCATTGAGGCATGTGGCCTCCCAATTTGATTTGATTTGATTTTGATTTGATTTGATTTGATTTATTACAGTGAAAAGTATTTTTCTGCGGCCGAGGGAACGTACACAGTACGTACTAGTAGACAAAAGAATAATCAACAGAGAACATTGACAAATGGTACATCGACAAACAGTGATTGGTTACAGTGCGGAACAAGGGGCCAAACAAAGCAAATGCATGAGCAAGAGCAGCATAGGGCATCGTGAATAGTGTTCTTACAGGGAACAGATCAGTCCGAGGGGGAGTCGTTGAGGAGTCTTGTAGTTGTGGGGAAGACCTCTGTACCTTCTGCCTGATGGATGGGTCTGGAAGAAGGCAATGCCTGGGTGGGAGGAGTCTCTGATAATGCTGTCTGCCTTCCTGAGGCAGCGGGAGGTGTATACAGAATCAATGTGGGGACGGCAAGCTTGTGTGATGCGTTGGGCTGAGTTCACCACACTGCAGTTTTTTATGATCTTGGACCGAGCAGTTGCCACCAGGTTGTGATGCAGCCAGATAGGATGCTCTCTATCGCACATCTGTAGAAGTTTGTGAGAGTCGATGCAGACATGCCAAATTTCTTTAGCTTCCGTAGGAAGTAGAGACGTTGTTGGGCTTTCCTGACAGTTGCATCAACGTGAGTGGACCAGGACAGACTGTTGGTGATGGTGACCCCCAGGAACTTAAAGCTATCGACCATCTCCACTTCGGAGCCATTGATGCAGACAGGAGTGTGTATTGTGCTATGCTTCCTGAAGTCGATGATCAGTTCCTTGGTCTTTCCAGCATTTAGAGAGAGGTTGTTTTCGGTACACCATGCAACCAAGCGATTTATCTCCCTCCTGTAGTCTGATTCGTCGTTGTTTGAGATGCGACCCACCACAGTCGTATCATCCGCAAACTTATAGATTGAGTTGGCGTTTAATCTTGCCACACAGTCATGTGTGTACAGGGAGTACAGTAGAGAACTGAGCTCACATCCTTGCGGGGCTCCGGTGTTGAGGGCTATTGTGGAGGAGGTGCTGTTGCCTATCCTGACAGATTGCGGTCTGTTGGTGAGGAAGTCAAGGATCCAGCTGCACAGGGAGGGGTCAAGTCCAAGATTGCGAAGTTTGGTTATTCGTCTTGTTGGGATAATGGTGTTGAAGGCGGAGCTGGAGTCTATGAACAGCAGTCTTACATAGGTGTCGTTGTTGTCGAGGTGTTCGAGTGATGATTGTAGAGCCAGGGAGATAGCATCTGCTGTGGACTAGTTGCAGTGATAGGCAAACTGTGGATCGTGACTGTCTGGGAGGCTGGCAGTAATCCGTCTCATGACTAGCCACTCGAAGCATTTCATGACAACAGGGCCACCGGTCGGTAGTCGTTGAGGCAGGCTACCTTGTTCTTCTTTGGTACTGGTATTATGGTGGTCTTCTTGAAGGAGGTGGGGACTTCAGAGCAGAGGAGTGAGGTGGTGAAGATATCTGCGAATACACTCGCCAGCTGCTCTGTGAAGTTCAGTGTCGATCAGCAGAGGTCCACTATTGGTACAATCTCATTGTAACTGCCACGCTTGTGATCCAACAGGCATTCTGCATCATGACGTTAAAATAAAACAAGTGAGTCTTTGATTCAGAAGATTCTACAACAATCTGATTGTGCATAGTAATTAAGTTTCTTAGTGAGATTTGGAGTCCTTTAGTAATGCTTTCCACTCATGCCAGGGAATTGATAAAACATCTTGCATACAGGGGGAACATAGACAGTTAGATTTTTAGCAAGGTCTTTGATCAAGTTTGTTCCATATTCAGATGGAAGGCATGGACCAAAAATAGATTGTTCCTGGAATGGATCGAGTGTTGACTGAAATTGAGCAAGAAAAGGAAGGATGGATGGTCAAGGTACGAGATCATTAATGCACTTTAGGCATTTCTAATACATATAAAACCGATTTAGAAGCAGTGACAGAAACAACATTTCGAGTGGTTGGAAAAATACCAAACTGGAAGGGGCTTCAAACAAAATAGAATGGATGGAGCAGATAGCAAAGGAGCAGATAGAGTTGGAAGTTGGATGCTGATTACCAGATGTCAATTAATGCAACAAATACGGAGAATAATAAACAGTGCCAATATACACGAAATTACTTGATTCTACTAGGCCTGAACAAGAGAAAGATTTGTGGCGTTCTGGATCATTTAAGTCGCCAGCAAAGAATGCACAGCAGGAATGGGAGCAAGTAAAATCTTGGGTTGTAACCAAGTAAGCAACTAGCGCTTGCTTGCTTGCAATTTAGCATTTAACTTAAATTTACAGTTTTAAGTTTAGGCTTGAGCAGGGGTAATCAGGCAAATCAAGCTCTCTGCTGGAGAGCCGTGCGATCAGCAAATGAAGTAACTGGTCTAATCCGGCTTTATAACTGCCACATAATGGACTCATCTGAATCTCAGGAGGGGAAATAACAGAGGTTAAGTTTCGGGGGGCATGGAGTGCAGTTGGAACAGGGTGTAATCACTGTCAGTTTGCTGACGAAGGGAGTTTGGGAAGGAGGGGAGGGAGCTTCTCTTTTTTTGATCTTTTCTTTTTCTATTTTACTCAGCTGCCAAAAGTCCAAGGGCCGGATTCTCCATTTCAGAGACGGGATTCTCCGATTGCCCGACGCGTTATCGTAATCGGCAATCGGGCGGAGAATTCCTTTTGATGGTGAAATCGGGTTTACTCTGACCCCACAATGCATCTCCTGGTCACTCCCCCCCCCCCCCCCCCCCCCCGCTCCACGCCCCAGGCCTGGCAGAGGTCCAATAGCTTTTCCTGATTCTGGCGTCGGCTGACAGAGAATCCCGCCCCCAGGATGGGATAAGAAAAGCAGTGTGAAACTCATTGGTTTAACAACTGCCTTTTCTAGCCAGATCAAACATCACTCTGTGCAATTTTAAGTGCTGGTGAGGATTACAAAGCGCCCAAACGCACCGACAAATCTGGGATTCAGGGATAATTGTGCCTCAATCTCATAGGCCCCCCTCCAACCCCTGGACATCGATATCCCCGGCAGTCAAGAGGGACCCCTGACCTTCAAACACAGAGAGCCAACCTCCCCACACAACACTCAATGGTTGGGTCACCCCCCTCCTCCCCCACATTACACCAGCATCAAGGTGACCTGACACCACTGCCCCCATCCTCATCGACATTGGGGAAACCCTCCATTGTATGACTCTGACCCCCCACCCCATCCCCACTGCCAGCCAGGAACATAACCCTCCCCCCCCCCCCAACATAATGGGGAGCTGCCAATGGGATTCCCTTGAGGCCACACCCCTTGGCAGTCCCAGGGACACTGCCAGGATGCCAGGGGGCTGTGCAAGGCCACTGTGCAGCCATGTCCCTCACCACTCGGGGGCTTTACTCACCTCCGAGCCCCTGAAGTAGTCATCGCGTCTGATATTCATTTTTGGAAACCAGCAGTGATTCCCACTGGCGTGACGCCATACCAGCAGGGGAAACATATGATATACCCAGAAGGTAAGGTGTTTAGGCTTGTTTAAATCAATTCAAATTGATAGCAATCAGTTCACGCCGTTGAATATTTGGAATATTGCGTGCAGTTCTGGTCGCCACACTACCAGAACGACGTGGATGCTTTGGAGAGAGTGCAAAGAAGGTTTACCAGGATGCTTCCTGGTCTGGAGGGTGTTAGCTATGACGAGAGGCTGAATAGACTTGGATTATTTTTGTTGGAAAGGCGGAGGCTGAGGGGAGACCTGATTGAGGTCTACAAAATTATGAGAGGTATAGACAGGGTGAATAGTCAGAAGCTTTTTCTCAGGGTGGAAGGCTCAATTACAAGGGGGCACAGTGGGAGGGGGAAAGTTTAGGAGAGATGTGCGGGAAATGTTTTTGATGCAGAGGGTGGGGGGTGCCTGAAACGTGTTGCCAGTGGAGGTAGTGGAGGCAGACACGATAGCAATGTTTAAGATGCATCTTGATAGATGCATGAATGGGTGGGGAATTGAGGGTACAGATTATTTGGGCAATAAGTAGTAGGTCTAAATACAGAATCTGGATCGCGTAGGCTTGGTGGGTTGAAGGGCCTGTTCCTTTGCTGTAATAATCTTTGTTCTTTGAACCTGATTCCATCACCAGCAGGGGGCGGGGACGATCTCATTCTGAAACTCCTCAGCACAATTTCCATTCTGGCCTTGCAAGAATTAATGGCCATTACGGGATTTGTGTCAGTGACAGATGGGCCTGGAAAATCACCCCACGAGTTGAAAAATTGCACGATAGGACTGAGTTTGAAAATAATCCAAGCATCATATCACAGGAGAAACATAATCTCATTGGGTGGTGAGAAACAGCTGTTAGTGCGGGTCTTGAAGTACCTGAAAATTAGAAAAACGTGTTATTTTTAAAAGAAGTAGCTATTTAGATCGAAGGAAGAAACACAAGCAATAAGGAAGTAAAGTGAAGTCACGGCCCGGTACAATAAAGCAGTAGAAATAAAATAACAGTGGGGATTTTCCACTTCTGCCTTTGGTGGGTGGGAACAGCGACAGTGCCAGAGAAAACTGCGGGAGTCCCAAAACGGCTTTTACGCCGGCAGGATTTCCCTGATCGATTGTCCCCTCCCCTCATGACGTAATGGGAATCCCGAGATTAAAAGATGGGATCTTCATGTGCATATATTTGAATATAATTATCAGACCTTTACGCCTGATGTTTCCCCCCAGCCTCTATCCGTGTGGAGTTTGCACATTTTCTCCATGTCTGCGTTGGCTTCACCCCCACAACCAAAAAGATGTGTGGGTTAGGTGGATTGGCCACGCTAAATTGCCCCTTAATTGGAATAAAAAATAATTGCGTACTCTAAATTTTTTTTAAAATTCTTCATTCCTGTCAGCATGAGGAAATAATCATAACAGGTCACCCACGATGTGCACCTGGCAAGCATAACCCACCCGAAGTGCACAGGTGAGTACAGTTTTCAGCACGGAGAGGGTCATGCCTGGAAACTTCTACCCTGGAGTGCCCGAGGGGGGGCATTCTGTGGGAGGGGTATTGTTTGTGGGGTGGGTTCCATTTTCATCATGGGAGGGGCTCCATAGCAGTGTGGAGGTCGGAGTTCCATGGGGGAAGTGCGATTTGGGGGGCGGCGGGGGGGGGGGAAGAGTTCTTTGTTTGTGGGGGAGGGAAGTTGTGTTGAGAGAGTCTTACTAATTGAGTCAAACCTTTTGAGGAGGTAACAAGGAGAATTGGATGTTGTCTACACAGATTATAGTAAGGAATTTAACAATGCACCACATGGCAGGCTGGTCAGAAAACTGATGCGATACCAAGGGAAAGTGGCAAGTTGGACCCAAAATTGGTTCATCAACAGGAAACAGGGTAATTGTTGAAGGTTTTTTTTGGTGTTGAATGAAATGAGGTATCAAGTGGAGTTCCACTGGGCTCAGTTTAGGGCCCTTGCTGTTTGGCATATATGTTAATGATTTTGGATTAAATGTGGGAGGCATGATTGGGAAATTTGCAGATGGCACGAAGCATTGTGGATAGCACAATTGCTTCACAGCTCCAGGTCCCAGGTTCGATTCCGGCATGGGTCACTGTCTGTGCGGAGTCTGCACATCCTCCCCGTGTGTGCGTGGGTTTTCTCCGGGTGTTCCGGTTTCCTCCCACAGTCCAAAGCTGTGCAGGTTAGGTGGATTGGCCATGATAAATTACCCTTAATGTCCAAAATTGCCCTTAGTGTTAGGTGGGGTTACTGGGGTATGGGGTGTTGACCTTGTATAGGGTGCTCTTTCCAAGAGCCGGTGCAGACTCGATGGGCCAAATGGCCTCCTTCTGCACTGTAAATTCTATGATAATCTATGATTGGCTGGGTAGTCGATGGTGAAGAGGGATAGCTGTTGTCTCCAGAATTCTATCAATGGTTTAATTGAATGGGCAGAGAAGTGGCAAATGAAATTTCAATCTGGGAAAGTGTGAGGTAATGTATTTAGGGAGGACAAATAAAGCAAGGGAATGCTCAATAAACGGGAAGATATTGAGTGGGGTTGAGGAAGTGAAAGACATTGGAGTGCATGCCCTCAGGTCCCCGAAGGTGGTAGGACAGGCGGACAAGGTTGTAAAGAAAGCATATGGAATACTTTCCTTTATTGGATGAAATATTGAATATAATGCTGGAACTGTATAAAGTGCGGGTTAGGCCACAGCTGGAATTCTGCGTACAGTTCAGGTCACCACTACAGGAAGGATATAATTGTTCTGGAGGAGGTATGGAGGAGATTACAAGAATGTTGCCAGGGCTTGAAAATTGCAGTTTATGAGGAGAAATTGGATAGATTAGGGTTGTTTTCTTTAAAACAGAGGAGACTGAGGTACAAAATTATGGGCGGCCTAGATAGGGGAGACAGGAAAGGCCTGTTTCCCTTATCTGATTTGTCAATTAGAAGGGAGCATAGACTTGGTAAAAGAGTTAGTGAGGACATGAGGGATAACAATTTTACCCAGAGGGTGGTGGCATCTGGAATTTACTACCAAGTTGATGGTTGTGGCCAAAATGCTCAACTCATTTAAAAGGTAGCTGGATCTGCAGCTGAAATGCTGTAATTTTCAATGTAATGGACCAGGTGTTGGAAAGTAGGAAAGTGCAAAGTGCTGGTGCAAACACAATGGGCTGAATGGCCTCTATCTGCATCGTAACTTTTCTGTGGTAAAGCCAGAAGAATACAGCATAAATGTTGCTACATCATTCTGAATGAAGCATTGGTCCAGCTCTACTTGGTATATCGGCCGAGACTCTCCACCGGCCGCCGCCAGTAGCAGAGTTCCCGATGCGACAGAGAATCCAGCGTCGTGGAAAAAATGGCGCCAGTGCCGATCCATTTACGATGTTTCGGCTTCCTGCTGGTATCGGGATCAAGGTTCGCATCCACGCGCCACTGGGAGGATGCAAATGGATCTTAATTTCTGATAATCATGAAATCCTACAGTGCAGAAGGAGGCCACTCGGCCTATCAAGTCAGCACCGAGCCTCTGAAAGGGCACCCTACCTCGGCCCACTCCCTCCCTATCCCCGTAACCCCATCTTATCTGCGCATCTTTGGACTGCGGGAGGAAATCAAAGCACCCGAAGGAAATCCACACAAACACAGGGAGAAAGTGCAATCAGTCAAAGTTTTTGTCTCTTTCGCTGGATCAAAAAAAGGCCAATACCGGGGCCGTGGTAAGTTTGGTTTTAAGTTCTCTCCATTCGCGCTCGTGGGCAGGAAGCCATTGGAAGTCTGTTGTCTTCCTGACCAGGTTCCTGAGAGCTGTGGTATGAGAGGCGAGGTGAGGGATGAACTTCCCTAGGAAGTTGACCATGCCCAGAAATCGGAGGACCGCCTTCTTGTCCTCTGGCTTTTTCATAGCTGTGATGGCAGCCACCTTGTCCGCATCCGGCCGCACACCCAACTGGGAGATGTAGTCCCCTAAGAACTTGAGTTCTCTCTGACCGAAGGAGTATTTGGCTCTGTTGAGGCATAGGCCCTGCTCCCGTATGCGTTTGAACATGCGCTGGAGGCGACTGCTATGCTCCTGCGGGGTGGTGGACCAAATTATTATGTCGTCGACATAGACGCGAACACCTTCAATGCCTTCCATCATTTGTTCCATGATCCTGTGGAACACTTCTGACGCCGATATGATCCCAAACGGCATCCTGTTGTAACAATATCTGCCAAAAGGGGTGTGAAAGGTACACAGTTTCCTGCTGGATCTGTCTAGTTGGATTTGCTAGAATCCTTTCGAGGCGTCAAGTTTGGTGAAGAGCTTGGCGCGAGCCATCTCGCATGTGATCTCTTCGCGCTTGGGGATTGGATAATGCTCCTTGTCCTAACCAGTTGATGCACTCAGCACATGGTGAATGTCTGTGTCGCAGGCTGTGAGCTCTGTGCTCCGAGATAGCTGCTACTCGAATGAGCGGGAACTTTGATGCCCCCTGTCTTTATAGTGCATGTGCTCTCACTGGAGATTGGCTGCGTTGTTGTGTATGTTTGTTGGTCCCACTGTGTGTCCATCAGTGTGTGTCTGCACCATGATATACTGGTGTATATTATGACAAAGAGCTGGTGGGACTAGAGGTAGATACTGATGCAGCACATGAATGCACTGTGTAGTTCCAAGATCAGAAACGGTATGATTTCTGAAGGAACGGCACAAGCTACCTGTAACACTTCAATTCAGTGTAAACTACTGCACAGTCAGAGACCACAATTTTCACCACATGTTTTCCAATTTCTTCCCTTGCACGTCTCTCCTGAAAATTGACACTGATGCAGGGGATGAAACTTATTTAAAATGTTCTTATCTCGCACAGGAGACAAGGAAGTGCAGACTGGTTAACAGTTAAAGTAAATTTACATTTAACAGGTCTGAATTACAGAAATATGGTTTTGTTAATGCTAACAACTGTTTGTACATTGCCTGTGATAATCATTTTACTGTTCAGAAGCAGCTGATTACCCTCTTCACCCCAGTGAAGCAGGAAATGTTCGAGGGGCCAGCTGTGGAGTGTGTAAGTCTCAACAGAAGTGGCAAAGAGAAGTAGCTTATGCAAAGCTTGCTTCAGCAACTGGGACTTGGGAGGGAAAGGTTATTTTTGTACATTCACTTGCAAGTAATTGCACTAAAATGTGATAAGTAGCCACACTGTGAGATCCTGAATCCATGCCCACCTTAACCAAAGTGCAAGGTGAAGGGTTAGTTGTTCAGTTGTTACTTATGGAGAGTGAAGAATGGCCTGATGCCAAGAGTGCCCAAGGTTCAAAAAGGAGAGTGGCTGTTGTGTTGACTTGTCTGCCCTAGGCCCCATAGTTGAAATTTTCCCTGGTTTTTGGCAATGAGAGGTGCGGGATCAGTGTCAGTGCCACCTCCTTCCATCTGCTACAAAACCTGCCACTGATGCCCAACTGTCACCTGATTTCAGTTTCATTGAGGAGTGTTTTGCACATCCAACTCCATGAAATTGTATCTTATTTTCCGGGCTCTGTCTCAAGACCTTGTACCTTCTTTGACCATCTTTCTGCAAAATTGTTCTGTGGTAAATATCCCTGCCAAGTCACAAGCTAAAAAAAATATGTATTCATTTGTTCACGGGATGTTTGCATTGCTGGCGAGGGCAACATTTGTTACCTGTGCTAGTTGCCCTTGAGAAGATGATGGTGAGCTGCCTTCTTGAATCTCTGCGGTCCATGTGTTGTAGGAGTAAATGACAAAACATCCAATCAAGTAGTTGATAGTCCACTCACAAAACCGAGCACGAGTTTCCATGGTGGTAGCCCAGCTAGCTGATGCTGCAATTATCATCGGGATCTGGCATTTTAAAAAGGTGTACTCTAATTTACAGGATTACTCCTATTCCACAGAGCTTTTATGCCAGTCACTACTGCAGCAGATATGCACTGAAGGTGATCAGGAAAATCTCGTATAACTGCCTTTCCAAATTATTGGTGACACTATTTATTTCCCATTGGTGTAAAAGCAGGGCAAATGATGAAGGAGTCATTCTTCAAACTGCACTGCTGAATGGGATTTGTTATGTGTTGGAAGCCAATCTGCAATGCAGTCACTGAAAAATCCCGCTAAATCATTTTGGACCTGAAGCAATGTAAGGTGAAGAGGATTAATGTTTAATCACTTTTAGCATCCTGTAATCTAAGATTGACTTACCATTATTTATAAGTACAGTTGCAGTTTGTACCAATCTAACCTGCTGCATGTGATGAAACATGGAGAACTAGCCTTTATACATGATACTCACTCTTCCCCCGTTCTGTGTTTTGTTGAACATTATAAAGTGGCCTTCGTACAAAACATGACAAACATTCACATTACATACATTTTGTTTAATTTTCTGAATACCCCATCAGAGTTTGCACCATGTGCCCCACTTGAGCCTCATCCTATTTTCTCTTATCGAAATCTATCATGATAACCATCTACTTGCTCTCTCCTCAGAAGCTCACATAGTTTCCTTTGAATTTCTGCCATGTTTGGTCACCGATCATGCTCTCTCACATTAATCTGTAACTATATTTGAAGCGATTGTATTTGTTGTGTTTTTAAAAAATATCTGTGACAAATTTACCGACAATAATAAACATAGGAGGTTAACAATGATCGGTAATGCTATTCAATGAATGGTGAATGTATGTGTCATTTTTTTTTGTCCGCCAATGTTAATGGGAGCGTCATTAACCCTGTCATTTTAAATGTGTGACATTTCTCCCTTAATAGCAGAGAAAAACTGAAGTTCGCAGCCTCCGTGTGAATTGTGATCTTGAGGCTCGGTCATTTGAGTCAGGAATACAATTATGGAGTAAATGAGGGAATAGGAAGGATAAATCAATGCAGATATAGTGCACGATTTGGCGGTCTTAAAACAAAGTCCGCTGTCAGGCACGTTTAGCGGGGTGTTTCTCGGCGGCTACAGTGGCGAGAATCACCCCGTTATTCAAAGGCACTTTGCCGTTCTTTGGGGCTTCGGGCCGCGATTTTCAATGCTGAGAACACACTGAAAGATATCCTGCTGACGAGCTGATCTCGCCAGCAGGAAAGGCTGCTCTCAGATCGGGGTGCCATTTTGTCTGACAGCCTTGATTTCCTTACCCCCCCTCCCCAACCTTCCTGAGGCCCCTGGGAACCTCCCCTCAACCGCCCTATGGGTAAGGCCTGAACCCTGGCAGTGTCAACCTGGCATCGGGCACCCTTGGCAATGCCATCTGGGCAGCCTAGAAGTGCCAGGGTGGCATTGCCAGGGTGCCAGGCCAGCAGTGCCAAGGTGCCTGGGTGCCAGGAGGAGTGCTAGGGTACTACCTTGCCCTGTCCCCAACCACGCAGGGCTCTCCAATTGCCTGTAAGCCCCCCCCCCCCCCCCGAGGTGCCGTTGTGCATGGTCCATTTTTGTGTGGACCATTACTAAATGGTGCCCTGGCGAGGTTTCGCAGGTGCAGTCGTTCAGTCCCAGGTGCCAGGTGAATCCAGCATCCGGGTATTCAAATGAAAAATTAGACTGATCTGGATCACGGCTCGTGAGGGTGCGATCCAGATCACGGCGAGTGGAACGAGTCGGGTAAATCACAATTGGCCCAGCGCGGAGCCCCATTTGGGGCTTTTGCACGATTCATCCGTTAGGACCAGATCCCCGCTGGGCACGATGGAGTCACTGAATCATGTCCATAATTTCTTCCAACTGTTAATTATTTTAAGTAATCATTTGCATAAAGATTACCATCCTTTGACAAATATATTTACAACACTTAAATAAATCTTAACCATTCTCAGAAATAAAATTGATAATTTATTAATTGTCGTTTGCTGGTATTTACCTTTGGTATTGCTGAAAAGAAACATTTTGTCAAAGCTTTTTCTTTTTGGACTCATCAGGACAATCACAAGAATACCAATGTGAGGGGAAACAACAACTCTGTCCTGTTTGAGAAGAGAGTGCTGATTGGTTGGCAAGTGCACTCTGGTTAGTAAAGGTGGTGGCATGGAGAATGCACCAGATTGGTGACTGCCAGTTAAGTGTCAAGCATTATTTGAAAATGTAAACCCGGCAGCTTGACTCTGGTCAAGGCACTGCCTCGAGGAATGAACCAGTGATTGGCCATCATTAATTTTGTTAGCTGAAACAGGTGCAATATGTGCACATGTTTTTTCTGTATTAATATATGTGGTTTCCAGTACATGCAAATGTGCCATTCTGTGAGCTCAGTTGACGATCGTAAATTTGTTGTCAACTTTATTCTTAGCATACTGAGGATTGTTTAATCACAGAATCACATCTTAATGTTGGACACTATGGGTGGAATCTTACCAGAATTTGGCAAAGTGACAGGCTCACACAGAAAACTAGCAGCCACAGACCTGTTTTCACACAGGCTCTTCAGCATCTTTGCCAAAAATCAGTGACTAGGTGTGGTTTACACCGTAACTCTTGCAGGACCTGACTCCAAATCGATCAGGACGCCATCTTTAAAGTGCGCTCCATCCAGCTTTACCATCTAATGGCACCCAGCCCACATCCCGGAGGTCTCAGAGGCTTTACCCCTCCCAACCACATCGCCTCCCACACCATTCATCATCAGCAAAACACCCAAACCCCCCCCCGATATTCATCACTGGCGTCCCCCCCACCAATGTCCACACTCCCCATCCGCCCACCACACATGTACACTGTCCCCTGGTGCAGGTTGAGCTGTGCCGGGGACAGTTCCAGGGCACATCCCAGGCATGTCCCTATACACTTCCCCCTCCCCCTTACTGGGGGCTATACCCATCTCTCTATCTCTATGCTCTTGGAGGGATCCCCTCACCTGCCTCACACTCGTCCAACCTGTTGTAAACAATATTCAGTGAGGGGGGATCATTTGGCAGGGGTGGAGGGGGCGCTAGGTGTAGAGGGAAATGTATTAGAATTTATTAAAATGAGGTTCACACGCTATGCGGGCATGAATCTAGTGACGTCACTGGCAAGGGGCGGGGAAAATCAAGAAATGTGATCGCCCTTACTGCAGATCCTGCGGGCGGCAGGTGTGGCCTCAAGATTTCCCCAGTGTTTTCAGTTTTTGCAAGTACGGGTTGGTTGTGTTTGGTCTGTATCTTTCTCAATCCACACAGTGAAAGGATGTTCTGCTTGATACGATTTACCAGCCAATGGGGCATAGGGCCGACATCACACTGACACTAAAATTTGCGTACCGCATTACTCATTTGTGTGATGGGCAGAACGTCCGTTTGGCTTGACGGCAGCATTCTGTTAGCGATGAATACCACTTGTGCTGCTACTGCACAGTGACACCGTGAAACGGCTAGCTTCACCTGTTTCTCAAAAACGTTGTCCTTTTTCAACAATTTATCAATTGATTGCATAAAGTTTACTGGCATCATAAATCAGATTAATAACAAAATTGCCTAGAACTTCCATCAGGGAGACCCCTGCAGATATTCCCAGGAAAGGATTGCATGGGAATTGACTAGGAAATTTAAACTTACGATGGGCAATTATCGTACACCAGGAACCATCCAAAGCTCTGGGGCGAAATTCTCCCCCAACGGCGGGATGCCCGCCGACTGGCGCCAAAGCCGGCGCAAATCAGACGGGCATCGCGCCGGCAAAAAGGTGCGGAAGTCTCCGCATCTTTGGCGGCCTAGCCCCAACATTGAGGGGCTAGGCCGACGCCGGAGGGATTTCCGCCCCGCCAGCTGGCGGAAATGGCGTTTGTTGCCCCGCCAGCTGGCGCGGAAATGCGGCGCATGCGCGGGAGCGTCAGCGGCCGCTGTCAGTTTCCCAGCGCATGCGCGGGAGCGTCAGCGGCCGCTGTCAGTTTCCCGCGCATGCGCAATGGGGAGAGTCACTCCCGCCTCCGCCATGGTGGAAGCCGTGGCGGAGGCGGAAGGGAAAGAGTGCCCCCACGGCACAGGCCCGCCCGCGGATCGGTGGGCCCCGATCGCGGGCCAGGCCACCGTGGGGGCACCCCCCGGGGTCAGATCGCCCCGCGCCCCCCCCAGGACCCCGGAGCCCGCCCACGCCACCTGGTCCCGCCGGTAAATACCAGGTTTGATTTACGCCGGCGGGACAGGCAATTCCTGGGCGGGACTTCGGCCCATCCGGGCCGGAGAATCCAGCGGGGGGTCCCGCCAACCGGCGCGGCCGGATTCCCGCCCCCGCCCAATCTCCGGGAGCGGAGACTTCGGCGGGGGCGGGGGCGGGATTCACGGCGTCCAACGGCCATTCTCCGACCCGGCGGGGGGTCGGAGAATGACGCCCCTGATTTGAAACAAAAAATTCAGATGGTTCCAACCCGCTTAGCAGTAAAGTTACCCAGAAAAGTGTAGATGAATTAAGACCACTTCTAACTCTGGGATAATTATGGTACTGAGCCCACCCCTTAGACTACTGTCCCATCGAGCACCCCCACAACTACCTTCCTCGACCGCCCAACTACTCCCCTGTTCCCATCACTGACTACCCTTCCCCATCCGTTAACCACCCGCCTGGACCACCTCCCACCCCCACAACTATCCTCTCAAAGCCTGACCTGGGTAAGGAAAAAGAAGCAGAATGGCAATTTGACAGTGAAAATAGGATTGTTAGCATGATCATTTAGAAACCAGTTTGTGTGTTATTTTTAAAATGTGTGCAGATTGTTGCTACATCTGTAGTTGCTTAATTATGAGTTGTGTTTCAGTTTCTCAATTGGATTGCATGTGGTTCCATTTTGAAAGTGTAATTTTCACACGTCTCTCAACCTTTGAATTGATAAATGTTCCTGTTGATTGGCTGGGAGTGATGCAATGATTTATAACAAGGCTGCAGTCTAATCAAGGAACCCAGATGGCATTATAAATTGGAAAGTTGGTGCTCTGATATAAATGCCATTGATTCAGAAGATATTTAAATTGTTTACATGTTTACTTTGGATGGGTGTCACAGTACTGGATTTTACTCATGACCTTTTGAAAATACAGATCAGTTATGAACTGTTGTCCTCTGTTCCCAGAATAAGGTGAATGTGTTGGTGCAAACTGCACATAGATGTATCAATATAATTACCAAATCTCTTCCCCTGAACAGCATGGTAGTTTATCCATTATGTTGGTCTGGTAATGCACAAGTAGTGTCAAGCTCCACATCACAGTGTGGAGAAGCTTCTGGAGGTCATTGCACATAATTGTGCTCGGTCAATCGAAATTTTCAAGATTGAGATTTTTAAAAATTGATTAGGAAAATATATCAAAAGACATGAATCAATGGTAGGTGAATAAAGTTTAAGTACAGATTAGGCACCATCTAATAGAAAGATGCAAGTGGTTTGAAGATCAAATGGCCTATCCTTGTTTGGATTCTCCTATTTAACTGTGTAGTTGTTTAGTTGTATCAAAACTGTACATTTCAAATGCATTTCATTCACATTGTTGATTGTATTTTGAATGACATCTATGTTTTAATCAGCACCTTTGAATGGTGGAAAATGTGCCCATTTATTCCTAGATTCCAAAGATGTGGCCACATGGAGTTGACCCACTCCTGCTGGTGTTATATATATTGAAAATAGTTTAAAATAAATGCAAGAGGCCCTACCAGGACGTTTTGATATCAGTTTTGCAGGGGGATTGGGGAGGAAGATTGGGGGTGGAGAAAGGGAAGAGGGGAGGGGGAAGAGGGGAGGGGAAAGGCATGAGAAAAGGGGCTGAGGGGGAAGGGGATATTGGGGAGGGATGAGGAGGCTGTCAGGCGGTTGGGGTGAGTGGTTAGATGGGGAGTCATTGGGGTCAATAGTATAGTTCCCCAGGACTGATTTAAATCCTTCCGATTTTTTCGAGGTAACTGCTCTGCGAAGAAAGTAGGAAGCTATAGAATCCTAGAGTCCCTACAGGAGGCCATTCGGCCCATCGAGTCTGCACCAACTCTTTGAAGGACCACGCTACCTAGACCCAATCCCACGGCTTATTCCTGCAACCCCACCATAAGGGGCAATTTAGCATGGCCAATCCACCTAACCTGAACACCTTTGGACTGTGTGAGGAAACCGGAGCACCCGGAGGAAACCCACGCAGACACGGGGGGAATGTGCAAACTCCACATAGTCATCCAAGGTTCAAATTAATCCCGGGTCCCTGGTGCTGTGAGGTAGCAGTGCTAACCAATGTTCAAGTCCCATTTTAAGGTGAAGTTTCGAATGGGTCCAGGCACAGGGTAATTGGCTATTGCAAGGTTAAATGGGAAATTCCCTTACCTGGTCGATGTCGGGGGGTGGAGTGGGAGAGTCCACCAATGCATTCTCCATAGTACCTCTGCAGTATGACCCCCCTAGGAACGAAAGTTCCAGGGTCCTGGAGAATTATATATCCTACTGTATATAAACCTGGTTTAACTTCTCAAGTACCTGTCAGGGAGTTCTCACTCATCAGGCCAGTCACTCTTCGAGACTCTTAAGTATGATCTCCACAGTACATTTTTCCCACATAAAGCTAATATTGTGGTTTCAAAGGTCCCACTCGAAGATTTCAATGCATAATCAAGATAGTAATCCATTGTGTATTATCAGCAGTGTTGTCATTCAGATGTGATGCTATGAAAAATGCTTTTGCTGATTTCTGAGCTTTCTAATATAAATGCAGATTTCTGTCAAATTTTGTCTGACACTCCTAGGACATTATTATATTAAAAGCACTATATAAGCTCACACTGTTGTTGTTTTGTGAACCAATTCATAATTTATTTTGGAAAATTTGCCAGAATTTGTTTAATGCACTGCTCCTCCAGATCCTGATACCCCCACTATTAGAATCGCCATAGTGATTTGAGCACTGGTCTATGTTAAGCAATCTGCACATTGAATGCACTGCATCAGCTGGGATTTCAAACTCCGTGATGACTTTAGGCATCAGTTGAATATCTTCTGCTAAGTACATTAACGCTGATGATGTTGTTTCAGCTTCATTACCATAGCACTTGATCACCAAATTATGTCAGCTGAATGTTTTATCTAAATATTTGTAATTGATGTGGTTTGTGTGTGATTTCATTTCCGGACAGTGATTTAATTTGATCTCTATTAGCTGTCAAATGATGACTGAAAGATCACTCTGGAATGCAGATCATTGCAAACTGGTGCAAATGGACACAAGTGCAGAATGATGTCAAAGGTTTGGGGTGAAGTGCCTTTACCATTGCAGTAGACTGTGAATGCACTGACCTGGTTATTGTCGTTTTCATCTCTACTCAGCTGTTGGGTTTCTTGAGCTCTAATAAACCTAGCCAGCAAATGAGTTGAGGCATGCCAACTGTTTCTGGAAGCAGGATGGTCCCCACCCCTTCCCAGGTTTCTTGGAAGGTGTGGGGGAGTGGGGGGGGGGGGATTGCAAGAAATGGTGAATGGTTAGGCTCACACACTGGGAAGTGCTGAAATGCAAGGTAGGCTCACATTAACCCCCCCCCCCCCCCACCCCGCTCCCCATGCTCTGCCACTTCTCAGTGAGGGTGTCACCATGTGGAATGCACATCTGTCACGGTCACTCTGCCCCCCCGCTCCCACCCTGCCCCCCCGTCCTACCCGGCAGACTCACCAGCTCCCACCCCCAACCTGTCCTTCACACCCATGAGACAGGGGTTGAGGCAGATTGGACTGGTGGTGCAAAACGGTGCTTAATTGTGTGTATTTCCAATAAGTGTACCTTTACCCCTAACTATTTTCTATCCACCACACAGGTGCCAACATAGGTATCATCTGTCTTCCTAATCTTTTGTGGCCTACCACTCCTCTGACGTGTTTCCCAGACAGCAGATCAGAAATGGAGGTGGCCTGCTGCTTGTCTCGCCCTCTGACCTGTGATGCCCTTGGCAATCGTCCTCTGACGTGCCTAGGCCTGGATGGGCCCAGCCAACATTCAGTGTCAAAGATGACAACATGTCACCCTGTTCTGTTTGCTGCCCATAAGGTGCGCGAGTGTCAGTTAGGGGAGGATTCTGAAGCGCTGACGTGTCCCAGCACCTCCCTTACCGGAGGCACCGGCATGGACCCCGTCACATCCTCCTCCCTCGGGGTGCCCAATGGCCCCTGGTTACTCCCTGGTACGGAGGTGAGGTCGGAGTGAGCTCTGGAGGCACCACTGTCACTGCAAGTCCTGAAGGCCTACCCTCGTCCGAGCCATTGTCAATGCACTCAGCCATGGCGCAGTGAGACTTGGGCATGACCCTCAATGAGCACTGCATTCCCCTAAGTGCCTCAGTGACTGGAAAAGATCAGTCAGTGCCCAGCCAATGCTTTCGATGCCTTCAATCATGACCTATCGTGGATGGGCTAAGTTCTGGAGCCCTATTGCAATGTCCATCTGCACCTGAACATGTCCGCCTGTGACTGCTCTCTCACTGGGATCGGGCAGCCCTCCGACTGAACGCTCCCTGGGGAGTCCCTGACTCCACTTAATGAGCTGCAGCATGTGTGTGGTGCTCACCAGATGGTGACCCAGAAGTTTAATCACTAAGCTTACCCACTGAGGTGATAGTGGATGGTGCTGGTGAAAGCAGTGGCGAAACGGCAGTGTCTTCCCCAGAGTGGTGCTCTGGGGTGTGCTGGGAATCTTGTTAATGGGCAATGACCCCGGACATCCCTGCCTCATCTGATGGTGATCCTTCAAGACAAAAGACATGGGGTGAGATCTTGGAAATAACTGGTCTGTGGGAGAAGGGTGACTCACATGTGATAGGCACATTTGCGCTGCATTGTATTCTCATTTCTTTATCGCTTGTCAATCTCCATCGCAGCCACTGCCCTCCCCTTGGCCTCCCCTGCAAGCTGCAGGGCCCTCTCCTCTGACAGACTGGAGCCGAATGTCTGGGATGCCCCCTCCTGTTTGCTGACCCTCCCACTGATTATGGGTCGCTTTATCCTGAGGGACACAGAAAGGACATAGTGAGATGCTGGGAGGCAAGTTCTATGGTGGATTTGTAGCTAGTGGCATGTGTAAGCAAGGCTCCTTGCCAAAGCGGATAGGAGTTGGGGAGGTTGGGATTGTAAGGGAGATGAAGGGAGGTCGTGTTGTTGCCCTCTAGAGGATTGGGGGCTGATGTGAGGAGTGATGGATGGGAGTGATGCAAGGGGCACGGAGGTGGTGACTTACCCGAGCTGCCCAAGAGGTTGTTCATCTTCTTCCTGCATTGCCTGCTGATCCTTCCGGTGAGGCTTGTAGCACTGGCAGCCTCTGTCACCTCATCTCAGGCACTGATTATTTATTTTTTAAAATGTCAAGTACTCAATTATTTTTTTTTCCAATATAAGGGGCAATTTAGCATTGCCAATTTAGCATGGCCCACCTAACCTGCACATCTTTGGGTTGTGGGGGTGAAACCCAAGCAGACAGGGGGAGAATGTGCAAACTCCACACGGACAGTGACACAGGGCCGAGATTCCAACCCGGGTCCTCAGCGCTGCAGTCCCAGTGCTAACCATTGCACCACGTGCTGCCCTATCTCAGGCACTGTTGATAAGGATGGGCTTGAGTCCCTGATCCATTCTGGGGAAGAGGGTGTTCCTCTTTTCCCGATGGCATCAAGCACCGACTCATGGAATCTAGTGGCTGGTCTTTGTGCAGCCACCTTCTTGGCTGGAATTACAGTCTGTGGTGAGTGGAGTGCATAAACCCTGCTCCTGCTTGTGAGGCTTTTTAACGCGAATCCCGATCCCAGTGAATCAGACGCCAGCAGGGCCGGGAATCGCTCAGTTTCAGGTGGGCAGTGCGCTGGCCGATTTGCCTCTTAGTCTCCCAAATGGGGAATCCAGCCCCTCGTCAATAGTACCGCACTGTTTTGGATTTCTCACAACCAAAGGTCACAGTAAAAGATCTCACAGGAGAGTGGGCAGATGTTAGTGTCATAATTGGCATGCTGTTGGGAGAATAAAATCTACACCATTAATTTTGTTTCATATTTGGCAAATTTCTTCATGGCTCGTTAATTTATACCCAATCGTCAATAAATATTTTAGTTGCTTTCATCGTTGAAACCTTTGGTTTGCATTTGGTCTTAGAAGCAGTTCAAAGAAAGTATACCATAACACAAGGTCACATGGGTGGCACGGCAGCACAGTGGTTAGCACAGTTGCTTCCCAGCTCCAGGGTCCCGGTTCGATTGCCGGCTTGGGTGACTGTCTATGTGGATGGTGTCTGCACGTTCTCCCAGTGTCTGTGGGGTTCCTCCTGGTGCTCCGGTTTCCTCCCACAGTCGAAAGATGTGGAGGTTATGTGGATTGGCCATGCTAAATTGCCCCTTAGTGTCCAAAGATGTGCAGGTTAGGTGGATTGGCCATTCTAAATTGCCCTTAGTGTCCAAAAATGTTAGATGGGGTTACTGGGTTATGGGGATAGGGTGGAGGTGTGGACTTAGATAGGGTGATCTTTCCATGGGCCTGTGCAAGCTCGATGGGCCGAATGGCCTCCTCCCTGTACGTTTTATGATCTATGGATACCGCAGATAAATTAATTGTTAACTCGACAGTCCATGTCCCCTTGCAAAAAAGTGTAGCTTTTGGATCGGCGGGGACAAGTATTGGAATCTGTAACATCTGCCTGAAATTAGCTCAAGATTTTCAGGACAGGCAAACAGCCAAGTTGTAGTCATGTTTGGACGTAGCTGGCAATCTGCAACTCCCCTAGTGGCCACTCTGCTGTAGTTCACCAGATGTGTTGAACTGAGTGGCAGGATAAGTTGGGGGTTGGAGTCGGAAGCTGGGGCCAGTCAACACATACTGGCAACGAGCTGCCTCATTGTTGCTGGAACCACAGAAATGGAGGAAATAAAAGTTTGGGGTTGTCTTGTCAAGTGACCATCAGTGGCTCTTAAGGCAAAATTGCCGTTGGCAGGCCTTGGCCATCAACGAGGCAGCCAGGGTGCCCCCTCCCCCACCTACAATTCCCTGGTCAGCTATTCCATCAGGTGACAAATGACAGTTGAAAATTGCCCTGCACATCTGCTTGCAGGAAGTGCACTGCAGTAGTTGAAAGAGAAAGTATTCTACAAGATCTCAAATGTTAAAAATATCAATCTTGTCCAATTATCAACTAAATTGAAACAGACTGCCTAAGCTTTAGAAGTGTGTGTGCAGGTGGACTCACTGTTACAGTGTGTGCTGAATGCTGCTGATGGGATCTCATCACTCAGACAAGGAGAGCTTGTCATTTAACGAAACAAGTTAATTAAAACCAGAGTACAGTTTTATTCACTTTACATGATGTATGAGATAACAGTAATGGAATAATACAAATACATCTTTAATAAGGATCAGAGCAGGCGTGTCAAATGAAACATTTCCAAATGTTAAAAAAATTGTTCTGATACAATACTTTAAAAAAAAATTATTCTTGGAATGTAGGCGTAATTGACAAGGCTGACATTTATTGCCCATCCCTGGTTGGCCTGAGAACTCTATTCTTGAACGGTTGCATTAACAGCTGTTTAGAGGTCAGTTAAGAAACAGCCATCTGAATATGAAAATAAACAAAAATGGATTAAATTAGTCTGCCCCGGTAATGTAATCGTCCATTTAACACAAAATAGCTAGTTTAACATTAATTCTACTTTAGATGCAATTGCTACAAATTTGCATTTTGGGTAATAAATTACTGGGGAGACATATTGCCATTTGAAGAGCAAAAAACAAATGAGCTGATTATTAAGTGGCTGATCTTACAGAAATAACTCAACCAGCTATTTAGTATTTCAAAATGTCAAAAAATGTGCCTATGCTGTAAGTCAAAATTTGTGTAATATTAAATAGAGCTTGCACAAACTAAAGATTTTAGTTATTGCATCGAGGAACAGCAATGTCTTATGTGAACACTTAAGCAGCAGATGGCGTCAACAGAGAAAGAAGGGAAATCTTGAAGTTCAGTTATATCCTTTTAGCTTAATTTACAGAACAATGATTTGATACCACAACAATATAGCATTGTCCCTGCTTTCACCTCAGTAAAGACTCTCTTCATTGATACCAGCAGTTGCAGGGAGCCCTGAACATTACACTTAGTGATTGCTTTGAATGTGCACATTAAAGCAATCAGGAACCTTATTCCATCACATTCAACCATTAAGCAGTTTAACAGGAGGTGACTGACTTGATGTTACTGATGTTTTTTAACTGTTCATTTTCTCAACTAATTACTGAACGAGGGTTCACTTGATGGAGTTCCAAATGTGATGGTGTTATTAACAGCATGAATATTGAAAAATGTGTATCTAGTCGGAATGTCTTTCCCTCTATAGATATTCAGATGATGGCTACAAGTGGAATCACCTGATTCAAAAAATGATAACCTGGTCGTCAACACAACTCATATCAAAACAGGGCTGCAATATGACTCATTTCAGAGAAGATAATGGGCAATGGTACTGAAACAAAATGGATATAAATACTCATACAACTCAGACTAAACACGTGACTCATCTATTAACTCTTCATATTTGAAAAAGGAATGATAACCATCAGAGAACTTATATCTGTACTTGAGCCTCAACAATTCAGAATATATTTAATGACATAGACAACACATTATAGAGGCATATATCCAAGTTTGCCAATAACATAAAGGGTCTAAAATTGGGTTTGGTAGTCTTAGTTATTTCAGCACAATGGATTATGTTCAGGAAACAAAATTACTTCTGACCTTGGTGCATAAGTGGGTATTCTGCTAAAAAGGTAGTATGACTGGGAGAATGAGTAAAGTAGAGCAAGACAAGATGAGAGAAGAGGGAGAAGATAATGGTTTACTGCAGCACCATTTTCCACCCAAGGTGTTTAGAAACCAATTCTCCTACCTGAAAGTCAGCGAGGAACAATGTGTGAGACATCTGCACTTAATAAGGATGTCATCGCTGAAATCTGCCCCCTGCTGCAGCCAAAACAGAACAGCTCAACTATTGCATTGCCTGAGGCTGTGAAGATGATTGTGGCAATGGACATCTATGTGTCTGGTTCCATCCAGGTTGGAGCTGGAGGTACGTGCTGTCAATGTCATTTCAATTACATTCTTACATTTTGTTAATGTCAGTTATTTCATTCAGGGAAACAGGTGATGGGTACTGTCATGTGAGAGTACCTTTAAGAAATGGATGTTTAAGCAATGTAGCTTTAAGAAATGGAGCTGATCATATTACTGAAGTGATGTCAGAGGGTGGGAGGAGCTGAGCTCACTTCTGCTTTTTTTGAGTTTCAGTTTGAGAAGGCAACTGGGAGTGTCTGCGTGTTTTGCTGAGAGCTGCAGGAAGAAACACAGAGCTGGTCTGTTGATGTCTGCAATCCAAAGAGTATAAATATATTGAATGTAACCTAATGTGTTATTATTTTTAAAGGTTTGAAGTCTTTTGGATGTTTAAAGGAACAGTTTGAAGGATTATTTAGTGTTGTCGTCTTTTGGGGTTATCTTTGAAGTAATGGGCGTTAAGATATTCAATACTTGTTTTTAAATGGTTAACTTGAGTTCATAGAATAAACATTGTTTTGTTTTAAAAACCATTTGTCCAGTTCTGCTGTATCACACCTGGAGAGTAAGCCGTGTGCTTCCCACACCACAATCTATTAAAAGTTGTGGGTCGGTTGAACTCCATGAAAGACTTTGGGGTTCTGTAAACCCAGACCCATAACAGTACATGAACACAAAAAAATAGGATAGCTGGGACACTGAATGTAAGTGAGGAGTGTTGACATTGAAGAAAGTAAATAAACTCTCTCCGACAGGGAAGGTCCTGTGTATTAGTTTTGACTTCACAAACCAGCATGAACCCTGTTAAAATTGGTAGCAGATGATGGTTGGCCTAAAGGTGAAGATGGCAAACTACGATACCTATTGTTATAGGCCAGGGTTTAGAGAACCCCAAAGTGTATCATGGAGTTCTCCTGACCCACAACTTTTAATAGATTGTGGTATCGGGAGCACACGGCCCACTCTACAGGTGTGGTACAGCAGAAATGGCAAAGTATTTTTTAAAGCAAAACAATGTTTATACTATGAACTCAAGTTAACCTTTTTAAAACATACAGTGAACATCTTAACAACCATCAATTCAAATACAACCCCCAAAGAATACAACACTAAGTAAACCTTTAAGCTTTCCTTTTAATATCCATACGACTTTACCAGAAGCATATCAGGTTAATGTCACTACTGTTATTAGTTTTAAATCACCAGGATCGATTTACAGTCTTTACATTACAGAGAGAGATCCATTCACCTTCTGGCTGTGACTGCAGCTATCCAGCTCTGAAAACGAAACTAAAACACACCCTGCAGCAAACAGCCTAAAACAAAAGTAAAAAGCTGACAGAAAGTCCAGCTCCACCCACTCTCTGACATCACTGCAGTAATAAACACCCATTTCTTAAAGGTACCCTCACTACAGATATTTATACACACACCCATTTATAAACACCCATTTCTTAAAGGTACTCTCACGTGACACTATTCAGACAGAAGATTGTAATTTGAGTTATTTGGAGAAGAATGGCTGAAACCAAGTGTAAAGTATCAGGGATTGATTTTCCACTGTTGTTATATGAAGCTGTACCTTATGACCAATGGAAGATGGATGCATAGACATGGGTTATGTCCTTACCAAAGAAAAAGCAAGATATGGCCTTGGCACTTCACCTCCCACTAGAAGCAAGATCAGGGGCAAAGTATATTCAAGGCTAGGGGCTCATCATTTGGACACTGAGGAAGGTATGGACATTTGAACATTTAACGGAAAGATGATCTGTTAAATGCACAGGAAGCATGGTCAGGTTTTGATAAATTTAGACAGATGAACAGTTATTCCAATATTTCATGGAATGTCGCACGTTATATAACAGATTGCAGAAATCCTGGGCTGGATTCTCTGTGAGCCGACGCCGAAATTGGGAAACGCGATCGGGCGCAGAATAGCTTCCGACCCAAAATCGCGGTAGACGCCGGTTTGACGCCAAATCGGGATTCTCCGGCACCCCGCAAAATGGCGTAATGCGACGCACGCTGCGTGGCCTGAAAGTACAGTAGGCATATAATTAGCGGGTCTGGCGCCTGATGCTCCGGGGCCTCTGCGATTCAGCGCCTCCGATGGGCCGATTTCCCGACGGTGTGGTTCACTTGTGGTTTTAAAAATCGTGAACCTGGCGTCCTGGCTGCTGAGCGAGAGAGGGGAGGTAGGAAATGGTGTGGAGTGCCTGCGGGCTGCTGGCCCGGACACCGGCCGTGTTGGCTTCGGCGGGGGGTCGGGGGGCGCTGCCAAGGCTGGGGAAGGGGGGAGTGCGGGCCAAGCAGCCAGTGAGACCCCACAAGATTTGGGCGGTGCCCAGGCACCGACCGCCATATCAGTGGCCACCTTGCTGACCACCCACCTCGGCCCCTGGTTCTACACAGTGACACAGGCCATATGGGTGTGCCCCCCCCCCGCCTCCCCCGCTCCCAAACACCCCACCCAACCAGCAGCCACCCACCGGGGGACCACCCAGGGCCACACCGACGGCAGCCCCCAATGAGGGCAGTGCCAGGCAACGGTGCCCCTGGCAGCAGGGACGGGAGTCAGGACCGGGGGCACCGATGGGGCTGGGATGCTGGGGTGGGGTGAGATGTGTGGGAGGTGCCCGCAGTGCCAACGGGGACACCGTGTAGTCCATGGCACCTGGTTGGGCAGGGGAGTCTGTGCCATGCTAACATGTGTGCCTTTCACCCCCTGCAGATAATGGCTTTCAGACACCAACCCGCGATGCTGGCCGCAGTGGCGAGGGCCGCAGCACTGCATGTGGCAGCATGAGCAGACACCGCTCAGAGAGGAGGCAGAAGCTGCAGCAGAGGAACGGGCTGTGGAGGGGCAGGTGGCAGCCTCTCAGGCTGGAGGGGAGGAGGAGGAGGTGCCAAGGGGGCACCGCATGATGCCCGCTTGTACCGCAACCGCTTGTCATTTGAGGACCTGCCGGACTGGGCATGCAGGAGGTGACTGTGGATGAGTAGAGAGACAATGTGACACATCTGCCGGATGATGGCATGCCTGGCACCACATTGGTATGGGAGAGGACACCCGCTCCCGGTGACTGTCAAGGTGACAGCAGCGCTCAACGTCTACACCGCGGGGCCCTTCCAGTCGCAGAATGGGGACATGTCTGGGATTTCGCAGACATCGGTGCACAGGTGCATCCATGCCATCACGGATGCCCTATATGCCCAAGCAGACCAATCCATACAGTACCCTGTGGTCTACGCCCACCAGGATGCCCGGGCAGCGGGGTTCACTGCCATCGCTGGGATGCCCCGGGTCCAAGCGGTGATCGATGCGATGCATGTTGCCCTACGTCCACCCGTGAATAATAGGCCGCTATACACGAACAGAAAGGGCTACAATTCGATGAACATTCAGCTGGTCTGTGACCATCAGATGCGCTTTATGCACGTCTGCGCCCGATACCCGGGCAGTGTGCACAACACATTCACCTTGGCGCACTTGGTGATCCCTGACATGTTCGAGGGGCACCCCCCGACTGCGGGGCTGGCTGCTGGGTGACAGGGGTTACTCGTTGCGGTAATGGCTGATGACGCCTATACGGAGGCCACAGACCGACGCGGAGACCCGCTACAATGATGCCCTTACAGTGACCAGGGGTGTTGTGAAGGGGTACTTCAGGGTCCTGAAGATGCGCGTCAGGTGCCTGCACCGCTCTGGACGGGCCCTCCAATACGAGGCTAGGAGGGTCGCCCGCATCGTGGTGGTCTACTGCATCCTCCACAATGTAGCCAAGCAGAGGGGCGATGTGCTGGAGGAGGGTGAGGAGGTTGAGGAGGAGGGGAACAATTAGCGGGACATGGGGCCTGGCCAGGCATGGGAGGCCGCACAACGCCCTACACCTGTGCCAACTTAACTGGTGTCTAACTTTCTGGCCTTTCAGGCCCTAACACTGCACCTAGGTAGTTCCCCAAACGGTACAGCAGGAGTGGAGGCGGCCTACTGTGACTCCTGCCCTGTGACAAGGCTCCTGGGGCGGCCTGGCCTGGATGGGCCCGGCTGCTCGGGCGTCCCGGGTAGCCTGGTGCTGCCCTGTTCTGCCCGCTGCCCACCAGATGCACTAGGGACAGGAGGGGGGGGAGTCCGAGGTGGTACAGTGCTCCGGCACCTTCCCTGCAGGAGTCACCTGCAAGGGCCCCAGCACCTCCTCCTCCCTCGGGAGTGGCCAATCGCCCCCGGGCTACTCCATGGGACAGGGGTGCGAGCGGAGCCATACCCTGAGGACCCCCCACCACTATCCAGGAAACCCACTCTGGTCTCGACAAGGGTCTGAACATTCACAGCCATGGAGCACAGGGAGTGGACCATCTCCGTCTGGGACTTCACCACATCACGCTGCGACTGTGCCATCACATGAGGGTCGGTGCTCCATCAGCCAGTGACTGGGTCACGTCCCTCTGGGTCTGTGCCAGATCAGCCAGTGACTGGGTCACGCCCCTCTGGGTCTGTGCCAGATCAGCCAGTGACTGGGTCACGCCCCTCTGGGTCTGTGCCAGATCAGCCAGTGACTGGGTCATGTCCCTCTGGGTCTGTGCCACATCAGCCAGTGACTGGCCACGTCCCTCTGGGTCTGTGCCATATCAGCCAGTGACTGGCCACGTCCCTCTGGGTCTGTGCCATATCAGCCAGTGACTGGCCAGGTCCCTCTGGGTCTGTGCCACATCAGCCAGTGACTGGCCACGTCCCTCTGGGTCTGTGCCACATCAACCAGTGACTGGCCAGGTCCCTCTGGGTCTGGGCCACATCAACCAGTGACTGGCCAGGTCCCTCTGGGTCTGTGCCACATCAACCAGTGACTGGGTCACGTCCCTCTGGGACTGTGCCACATCAGCCAGTGACTGGCCACGTCCCTCTGGGTCTGTGCCACATCAGCCAGTGACTGGGTCACGTCCCTGTAGGTCTGGGCCACATCAGCCAGTGACTGGCCATGTCCCTCTAGGTGTGGGCAACGTCCCTCTGCATGTAGGCCACCTCCTTCTGAGTCGGCGCCACGCCGGCCAGCACCTGGGCAATGCCGCCGACACTCTCAGCCATGGCATGCTTTGACTGGGCCATGCTGAGGAGCACCGCTGCGACGTCCAGTTGGCTCTGGCACATGGCTGCCTGTGAGAGGGCAACCCTGTCCTGGGCTTCGGCCCCCGCCTGCACAGAATGCTCCAGGCCTTGAACACACTGACCCATATCCGACCCAGATGCCTCCACCACGGATGCCACCCATGCGGTGTTAGCCTGGGTGGCACGCATGACCGGCACCACCCCCTGTTCATGCATGTGGATGGACTCCTCCACCTGTGCCTGCAGTTGCTGGAAGCTGGCCGTGATCCCCTCCCATAGTCTCTGGGTATCTGCCTGCCTCTCCACTGTGGGTGGGACTGGATGTTCCAGGAACCCGGGACCAGTTTGGGAGGCAGCAAGTTCCTGGGTCCGGCCTGCCCGCCGACCGTCCGGCCCCTTGGCTGCTCCTACCTCCACCTGGGGGGTGGGGATGGGGGTGAGGGTGAGGGGGATGTGGGAGGTTGAGGGGGAGGTGTGGGGGAGGGGGGGGGTGAGGGTGAGGGGGGGTGTGGGTGGGGGGAGGGGAGTGTGGGGGGTTGAGGGGTGAGGGGGTGTGGGTCTGTGTGGGGTGGTGGGGGAGTGAGGGGGGAGGGGAGTGTATGGGGGTGTGAGGGGTGAGAGTGAGAGGTGTGTCGGGGGGTGAAGGGTGAGGGGGAGGAGAGTGTAGGGGGGGTCCACACATGTGTCATGAGGATCCGCAACTAAGGGGGTCTCACTTTCTCGCCCACCGACCTCCCTTTCCTCTGGGCCGTTGACCTCGCCCAGTGCCCTCTGATCGGGCACGATGAGGGGCCACAGGTCTGGTGGTCCCCCTCTGGTCTTCTCCTGCTCCTGGTGGTTGTGCGTGGTCTTCTCCTAGGGGAGGGGGGCAAACACAAACAACAACACTGTTAGACAGTCCGGCGCATGCAGCCCAGGGCTTGAGTAGATAATGACGTCTATGGCCATGGCACCCGGCCATTGCAGCTGGCATGGGTGCAGGCATGTAGGGCAGGGTGGGGATTCGGCCGTCTCCCGGAGGGTGGGGGGGGTTACTTCTTTTGGGGGGGCTAGGGGATTTGTGCCAGGGGCACAGTGTGGCCTACTCACCCTAGCCGCCCTGAGGAGGTCGTGCAGTTTCTTCCTGCATTGGATGCCAGTCTGCATGGCACTTACCGCGTCCACCACCTGCGATAAGGCACGACGAACCGCAGTGCCTGTTGGTCTTCCTCCCGGGCCGGGATACGAGGTCATCTGCCTTTTCTCCACAGAGTCCAGGAGGGAGTCCAGCTCAGCGTCCCTGTAACCGTATCGCTGCTCTCCTCCTTCCAGCCTTCTTGTTGACTGGGACGGTGTGTGTGGGGTGTGGTGTTGGGTGTTCTAACACACAGAAGAGCCAACACAGTTGCATATGGTACAACACTTGTTTATTTAAACTCACTATTTACAACTTGGTCTTTGCACTCTGCACGTGGGGGGCTCCCTGCTTGTGGTGTTTCAACAGCTCTTTCATGCTTCCTTCTCCCCAGACCTACTGACCTCCAGGTGTCGTGCTCGTGCTTTTTATGTGGTTGGTGTTCTTGTCTGTGATTGGTTGTGGTGTTGTGTACTCTGATTTGCCTGTTAGTGTGTCCATCATGATGTGTGTGTTTGAATATCATGACATCCCCCCTTTTTACAAAGATATGTGCCTACGTGGTAATAAATATGATCGTGACGTGAGTGCATCTAAGAGTGTGTGTGTGTCGTGTGCAGCATGTGTCTATGACGGAACTATGTACATGGGGCGATGTCGAGTGCGTCACATGAATCCAGTTGTACCATAACATAACAGAAATGCGAACGAGAGAAGAAGAAAAAAAAATTTTGAACAGTTGTCCAGTCAGACGACATCTGGAACGATAAACAACAACAGGTTATCATGTAAAATTGTCCAACTTATTAAACATATGAACTGTATTATAAGTCCATTCTAATGGGTTTGCGACGAATTCGGGTTGACCGCCTTAAGGGTGGATCAAGAACCACCGGCTGCTGTGCAGGCATGGCCATGGGTGGCGATGGAAAGGGCGTGATGTGCGGCAGCTCCACAAAGTCATCCTCGGAAGCCTGTTGAGGATCTGGCGTGTTGTGTGGCTGTGAACGTGGAAGTCGGCGAAGGGCGCGCCGATTGCGGCGACGCACGGAACCATCCGGCATGCGAACCAGGAACGAGCGGGGAGCCACTTGTCGGAGGACTTCGGCCGGTGCTGACCAGCCACCATACGGTTGATGGACGCGTACTTTGTCTCCGGAGGACAGGGGGGGCAGGTCCGTCGCTCGTGTGTCGTACCGACCTTTCTGGCGATCACGCTGCAGTTGCATGTCCCGAAGAACCGCCTCATGGTCTGTTGTCGGTGCCAGGACGGAAGGTACCGTCGTCCTGAGGGAGCGACCCATTAGTAGCTGCGCTGGCGAGAGGCCCGTGGATAACGGGGCCGATCGATAGGCCAGCAAGGCAAGGTTAAAGTCCGATCCGGCATCAGCCGCCTTGCACAGGAGCCGCTTTGCGATGTGGACACCCTTTTCAGCCTTCCCGTTCGATTGTGGATGCAGAGGGCTGGATGTCACATGAGTGAAACCATATGCTGCGGCAAAGGACGACCATTCACGGCTGGCAAAACAAGGTCCATTGTCTGACATGACAGTCCTTGGAATGCCATGGCGAGCAAACGTTTCCTTGCAGGCCCCAATGACTGCGGACGACGTCAGATCATGGAGAGGCATGACTTCCGGGTAGTTTGAGAAGTAGTCTATAATAACAATGTAATCTCTGCCGAGCGCGTGAAATAGGTCAACACCCACCTTCGCCCAGGGGGACGTCACCATCTCGTGTGGTAGAAGTGTTTCCGGAGGTTGCGCCGGCTGAAACCTCTGACAGGTTGTGCAGTTGAGCACCATGTTGGCTATGTCTTCATTAATACCCGGCCAATATACCGCCGCCCGGGCCCTTCGTCTGCATTTTTCGACACCCAAGTGGCCTTCGTGTAGTTGACGAAGAATCATCTGGCGCACACTGTGTGGAATGACGATCCTATGCGATTTCATAAGGACCCCGTCTATATTGGTGAGATCATCTCGCACATTGTAAAACTGGGGGCACTGCCCTTTTAGCCACCCTTCCGTCATGTGGCGCATCACTCGCTGCAGCAGAGGGTCAGTCGCCGTCTCTGCGCGTATGTGGGCCAGACAAGGATCATCAGCTGGCATATTTGCTGCTGTCAGAGTCACGTGTGCCTCAATTTGACGCACGAACCCCTCCGCATCTGGTGGTGTGCTCACTGCTCGGGAAAGAGTGTCCGCCACTATGAGTTCCTTCCCCGGAGTGTAGATCAGTTCAAAATCGTACCTCCTGAGTTTGAGTAAGATGCGCTGGAGGCGAGGAGTCATGTCGTTCAGGTCTTTGTTAATGATGTTGACCAGGGGGCGGTGGTCAGTTTCGACCGTGAATCGTGGCAGGCCATACACATAGTCGTGGAACTTGTCCAGTCCAGTTAACAAGCCCAGGCATTCTTTTTCGATTTGCGCGTAGCGCTGTTCGGTAGGGGTCATGGCTCGTGAGGCATACGCAACCGGGGCCCATGATGACGTGCTGTCTTTTTGCAGGAGTACCGCTCCAATACCAGATTGGCTGGCGTCTGTTGAGATCTTTGTAGGGCGAGTCGCGTCAAAGAAGGCCAGCACTGGTGCCGTGACCAGTTTGTGCTTGAGCTCCTCCCATTCCTGCTGATGCGACTGGTGCCAGTTGAATTCCGTCGATTTTTTTACGAGATGGCGCATGTTTGTTGTATGAGAAGCCAGGTTGGGAATGAACTTCCCAAGGAAGTTGACCATGCCCAGGAATCTTAAGACAGCCTTCTTGTCAGCCGGTCGTGGCATGGCTGTGATGGCGCTAACCTTGTCAGCATCGGGACGGACCCCGGACCTTGAGATGTGGTCCCCGAGGAATTTCAGCTCCGTCTGGCCGAAAGCACACTTCGCACGGTTGAGACGCAGGCCATTTTGCCGTATGCGGGTGAAGACACGTCGAAGACGATGCATGTGTTCCTGCGGAGTGGTGGACCAAATGATGATATCGTCCACATATACACGTACCCCTTCGATGCCTTCCATCATCTGCTCCATAATGCGGTGGAATACTTCAGATGCCGAAATGATGCCGAATGGCATCCGGTTGTAGCAGAATCTGCCAAAAGGGGTGTTGAATGTGCATAGTCTTCGGCTGGCCGGGTCCAGTTGGATCTGCCAGAATCCTTTGGACGCATCCAATTTAGTGAATATGTTGGCTCGCGCCATCTCGCTGGTGAGGTCTTCTCGTTTTGGGATGGGATAGTGTTCCCGCATGATGTTGTTGTTCAGATCTTTTGGATCTATACATATACGGAGCTCGCCAGAGGGCTTCTTTACACAGACCATGGAGCTGACCCATGGCGTGGGCTCCGTGACCTTGGATAGGACCCCTTGGTCCTGAAGAATCTGCAGTTGTGCCTTGAGGCGGTCTTTGAGAGGCGCAGGAACCCTGCGAGGTGCGTGAACGACAGGGATGGCGTCCGGTCTGAGTCGAATCTTGTACGTGTGTGGCAATGTCCCCATGCCTTCAAAAACCTCCTGGTTGTGAGCGAGGAGGGAATGGAGATTCGCGTGGAACTCAGCATCCGGGAAGTCGGATATCTCATCTGGAGAGAGAGACATGATGCGCTGTACCAGGTGAAGGACCTTACACGCTTGTGCGCCCAGTAACGAGTCCTTTGATGAGCCCACAACTTCGAAGGGGAGTGTGGCCGTGTACCCCTTGTGAGTCACCTGTAGCTGGCAAGATCCTACGGACGGGATAACGTTCCCGTTATAGTCAACCATCTTAAGCCGGGATGGTGTGATGAGTGGTTTGACCTTCATGGCCTGGACTGCAGAGTAAGCAATCAGGTTGGCGGATGCGCCGGTGTCCAGACGGAAGGCGACGCGCGATCGGTTGACCGTCAGGGTGGCACACCACTCATCGTCTGGATTGATGGCATTGACCTTGTTGACATCAATGACGGCAACTCTGAAGTCATCCTGGTCATCTGCATCACTTAACTGGAAGTCTTGATGCGCGGGCTGGACGGTCCTGACTCGTGTGCGAGGTTGTCGAGGATGCGCCGGATCCATGGGTTGAGCCGCACGACAGCGGGCTGCGTAGTGGCCTATCATGGCACATCTGTTGCACTGTTGGTATTTTGCAGGACATTGCCCTTTTAAGTGTAGACCTCCACACTTGCTGCACGTCATGACGTCACGGCGTTCGTTGCGCCACTGCGCATGCGCAGTGCGATCTTGCGGTGGGCGCGCCTGCGCAGTGCGTCCCTCGTTGTGGCCGTTATTCTTGGCGCGCACCTGCGCGGGAGACCGCGAAAAGCGCGGGAAGCGGCCGCTGTCGTCCGGGCCGTGGGGCGGGAAGAAATCGACGGCCTGGATGCGTTCAACGTCGTGGGCGGCCTGGCTTGCCGATTCGACGGCTGGGGACCCCCTCCGTGCCAACTCGGACGCCTGGAATCGGGCAAAACGGCAGGTCGCATTTTCATGGAGGACACAGGCTTCCACAGCAGACGCTAAGGTGAGGCTCTTTATTTTAAGAAGCTGCTGGCGTAGGCCACTGGAGGCAACGCCAAAAACAATCTGGTCCCTGATCATGGACTCTGTGGTGGTGCCGTAACCGCAGGACTGCGCTAGAATCCGGAGGTGCGTCAAAAAGGGTTGAAAAAGCTCCTCCTTACCTTGCAGGCGTTGCTGAAAGATGTATCTTTCGAAAGTTTCGTTTACTTCAGTTTGAAAGTGCTGGTCCATTTTGAGGATGACCGTGTCATATTTGGCCTGGTTTTCGCCTTCCTCGAACACCAGTGAATTAAAGACATCATTTGGGTGGGGGCCTGCGTAGAAGAGGAGCATTGCAATCTTCGAATCATCCGAGACATTCTGTTTTTCGGTGGCACGGATGTACAGGTCAAATCGCTGCCTGTAGAGCTTCCAGTTGGTGCCTAGGTTCCCCGTGACTTGCATCGGCTGCGGTTTGCCGGTGTGGTCCATGTCCAGAATGGCAGGTTGGTAGGCAGGTATCGATCCACTCCTGTACCATGTGGTGTTGGGTGTTCTAACACACAGAAGAGCCAACACAGTTGCATATGGTACAACACTTGTTTATTTAAACTCACTATTTACAACTTGGTCTTTGCACTCTGCACGTGGGGGGCTCCCTGCTTGTGGTGTTTCAACAGCTCTTTCATGCTTCCTTCTCCCCAGACCTACTGACCTCCAGGTGTCGTGCTCGTGCTTTTTATGTGGTTGGTGTTCTTGTCTGTGATTGGTTGTGGTGTTGTGTACTCTGATTTGCCTGTTAGTGTGTCCATCATGATGTGTGTGTTTGAATATCATGACATGGGGGATGGATTGTTTAAACTCGGCTGCGACGTATGAGTCTCATGTGCGGCAATCACTGATCCAGCGAATCCGGCGCCGTTTCGCTTGAAAATGGTTGCGTTCCACGAGGCGATGGTGCTAACCCATTCAGGGTTGCTGAATCAGTGCACCTGTTGCGCCGTTTTTGCTGTCATAAAACATCATTGTTTCCACGCCGGCGTCAGCGCTTAGTCTCAAAAACGGAGAATCCAGCCCTCTATTCGGAAACCCCTAATTCTGTTCATTCTTTCAAATTGTTGGATTATGCTAAACACTGATTGGCCCCTGGCCTTGACCACAGTTAGCTTCTCAGAAAGATTTCGAACTGATTGCTGAAGCTTTGAAGATAAATCTGTAGATTGTGCCCCAAATAAACGAGGTTTGTAATCCCTGGAACAGGAAAATGGTCAGGCGTCATTTGATTGACGATTTGGGGATTTTGAAAGGAACTGGCAGGGTAGAGAGAAAAGATTTACAGCTAGCCGTCGTGTTTAGGTCAAAGGGACAGAACTTAAAATCAGAGCCAAGCCATTCTGGGGAGAATTTAGCAAACAGTGGTTAGAATGTGGAAATTTCTTCTTAGGGAAGTGAGTGAGGCAATAGCTTTAGATGCTCACAAAAGGAAAAAAATCAAAGAGGGAATAGAGAAGTGTGCTGAAAGGCTGAGTTGAGGTAAATGGAATGAGAGGAGATTTGTGAGATGGAGATACCGAAACAGACTTTCTCTGCTGTATATTTTATGCAATGCTATGTCCTTTCCTCTCCTAAAGGCTGCATTCTCTTCTAAAGGAAAGCAATTGTTATCGAGAATAATCATTTTAATTTTGAGATCAATAGGTTATTGTTAGCTGGGGATATGAAGGAATATGGAGCCAAGCCAGGTGGATACAGTTCAGCCATGATCTCATTAAATTTGGTAGCACAGTGGTTAGCACTGTTGCTTCACAGCGCCAGGGTCCCAGGTTCGATTCCCGGCTTGGGTCACTGTCTGTGTGGAGTCTGCACGTTCTCCCCGTGTCTGCGTGGATTTCCTCCGGGTGCTCCGGTTTCCTCCCATGAGTCCCGAAAGACGTGGGGCTGGATTCTCCGCACCCCGTTGCTGAAATCGCGCCCAGCGCCAGGGCGGAGAATCCATTTCTGCCCATGGAATCGGGACCGGCGCCGGTTCCTCGCTTCTCCGGCCCCTGAAAAACGGCGTACTCTCCTGCAGCCATTGCTGGAGGCCCGCCCCACCATTCTCCGCCCCCGACTGGTCAAAGTCCTGACGGCGTAAATCTAACATGGCCCTGCTGTTTGGGATGCTCGCGTGGCGACTGCAGACTCAGTCCACGGCCGCCATGGTCGGGGTGTTGCTAACTTTTGGTTCACTTGGCTCTGTTTTATAACCTTTGCTCTCGAGTCGCCAGGTATCTTTATGATACCGCCACGAGATTCAAGTTCGAGTAATGACCAATAACTCAATACACCGATTAGTAAGATTTAAATCAAAGTACATTTATTATACACAGTAATCGCTACTCATGCACAAATTCTACGTCTAAGCTACTTCTACAACTAACAGACTTGTATTTAACTTCGGACTGGCCCACCAGGTCAGGGGAACAAATGGCCTTTCGTTCGGGTTCTGAGTCTGCGGGATTCGAAGTTGGTACGGATTGATAGCTAGGAGCGCCTATCTCATAGCGAGCGTTGACTTAAGACTTACGATTTCTCGGCGGCCGTTGGACCGGTCACGGTCAATGTTGGTTCGCGTTGCTGGGTGACCCGGTCAAGAAAAAGAGGGCCCATTTGAACTTGGGGGCTTAACTTTATAGTCCCAGGGGCTTCCCGCCTTTCGGGGCGGACCCTGTACCTGGTTCTAGGTGATTGGACTTCGTTCCAATCGCTTGGTTCGATTTCTCCAATACTGGAGTGGTTCCCTGATCGATGGACGGTCTTGAGGTGTCCGTTAACCTCTTTTGTGTTGGCTCCTGCTGGCGCCGGGGAGTCTGGCTTAGTTTTGTTTGTCCCAAATGTTGCTATTGTTCCCGGGGATTGCTTATTAGTATGTAGATGGTTGCTACATTATTATGCAGATGGCTGCTAGTATCGATGCTGTCTGGGCCTTTGCAGAGTTAAATACACAGCAAACTTTCACCTGCTGGTTTCTGCCTGTGTTGGCTGAATCTCCCTTCAGCCTTTGCCATTCACCATTTTAAATCGGGACTTGGCCAACTCAGGTGGCTACAGGGGGCGGGCCGATCGGAGGGCAGGTGGGCCTCATGCGGCAACAGGCTAATTTTGGCCTGGCGGTCTGGGTCGGGCACGCGGCTGATGGGGGGCACTGTTTGCGAGGTACAGTTCTGCTGTCTGAGTCCGCCATGGAACACGGCGCGGCAGCTGGAGGTCCCCGCCATGCGTACGTGCGGCCTCTGACCCGGAAGTGAGGAGGTCCGTATCTGCAGCAAAAGCTGCTGGATTCACGACGGGTCCTTGGTAGTCTCCTGCAGGGCTATGAATATGTGGCCTTTTCACGCCAGTTTTTCTGGCGTGAAAGACCACAGTTTTTACGACAGGGTGGGGACATCGTCCCTGAAACGGAAAATCCAGCCTTGGAAAATTCACCAGTTTGGTGAATTGGACATTCTGAATTCTCCCTCTGTATACCTGAACAGGCACCGGAATCCGGAATGTGGCGACTAGGGACTTTCACAGTAACTTCATTATAGTGTTAATGTAAGCATACTTGTGACAATAAAGATTATTATTTTTATTATTAATTGCAGAACAAGCTAAGGGGTTGAGTGGTCTGCTTTTATGGTCCTGTCCTGTGAGAGTACCTTTAAGACATGGATGTTTAAGTAATGTACCTTTAGGAAAACAGTGATGTCAGAGAGTGGGTGGAGCTGAGGTCAGGTCAGCCATTTTGCAGTTTAGTTTTGCAGTTTTGAAAAAGAGCTGGTGTGTGTCTGTGTGTTTCCAGAGAGCTGCAGTTTGGAGGAAAAGAGCTGGGTGTGTGTCTGTGTTTTGCAGTGAGCTGGATTTGCTGTGATGTCTGCCATGTAAGACTATCTCTGGAACATTTGGGTGATTTAAACTCATAATAGTAAAGCCTTTAACCTGATGTGATTCTGTTTAAAGATGTTAAGTCTCTTGGAAGTTTGAAGGAACATTTTGAGGAATTATTTACTGTTGCAATATTTTCTGAGTTATCTTTGAAGTAAGGGGTGTTAAGAGATCCAATGTTTATGTAAGATGTTAAGTTGAGTTCATGGAATAAACATTGTTTTGTGTTTAAAAACCCATGTGTCCATAATTGTAATCCCACACCTAGGGAACAAGCCGTGTGCTAGGAAAAGCAACAAATACATTAAAGGGAGAGGTTGGTTGAACTCCATGATACATTTTGGGGTTCTGATAACAGTCCCATAACTGTCCTAGATGGCATTGTTGATGACTCCACTCCAAAATGGGCAATTACTAAGCTGACAAAATGAGATGCATAAAAGGACATTTTGAGCATTGCGGGAGAAAGAATGCTGAACGCTCCCAAAAAATAGACTCCCAAGTATGAAGAGCTGTGTAGCTGTCCATGTAACTGTACAAACCATGCAATGCAACATGTATTCTTAAAATGTATCACGTCAAATATCACTGATATTTCAATTTTGAATCATATAATCCTAAAAACCACCAAATGTTTGCAATTTCGCAAGAATATTTGAACCTCATAGATAATGAAGACATTTTGAAACCGGGTGTAAGCCTTCGTTCCTTGAATAAGCTCCCTCAATCCTGAAGAGTTGTTTATTTTTCCACACTCCCTTGAATTAACTCCTGTCATCTAAAAACCTAAATGCATGTGATCAAAAAGACCCCTAACCCTGATCAACTGCGATGTTGTCATGTAGTTCGTATGTGCTTATACTGGGGAAAGCACGCATTAAAGCCACTCACATACGTTTAACATCATGTTCACTTCATGAAAAGGAAAAGGTCGTGTACAAGCATTTTCAAACCTGGAACTCGAGACGAATACCAATACTGGAAACCTTTGTCCACATGAAGAGGAAACTCTGCAAATAATAGGCAGGCAGACTGGGAAAGCTGTGGGAGGTACCATTTAATTTCCCACTGTGTGGTTCAGAGTTCTGAGATACAGCAGGCAGCATTAGTAACTGATGAACTCTTTGTTGATTTTGATAGCACTGCGAGCAGTCTCATGGTTTAATTTGCAAATCGAAGCAGACGTTCTTGTCTGTGATCATTTGCAAAGGGTGCCATAAAAGAGCTTTGCAATATCTTCTTGCTTGAATTATGCTGCTTTGGTATAGAAAAGTGTCCTTCCTGCACACATGCCGAGAGCAGATTGTTTAGCACTTCCCTGGGGATATTTTCCTCTGAACAATTGCAAAAATCCTTCAGAAAGATCATAGCTATAATTATCTTCCTTAATTTGGACCATTCCTAAAGAAGCATTACCCTCTGTTAACAACATCATTTTGCAAACCATGTCCGATGTTACAAATACACTGGAAGCATTGCAACATTGATTTAATGTCCGGTTAACACTTCAGAGCTGCTCCCATTCGGCTGGCATTCCATCGCCAGATGTGTAGTTTTAAAAAATGGTCCTATTACAGTGCAAATGAAATCTTTGCAAAATTCTCAGCATGCTTTCCATTTTGTGGATACAAAATTGGGTGAAATGCAGAAATCTTTGCCACTAAAAATAATTGGTCATGGATTTTATTGAGTACAGAACATACATAAAAAATAACAAAAGACTGCAAATGCGGGAATATAGGTCAGACAAATTCAAGAAAGAAAAGATAGGTTTCAGGTGTACATCCTCCATTAGAGCTGCTGCTGATGATGAGTGCATGCACAAAGTATTCATTTCACTTTTTACAGATGCTGATTTAGCCTGCAGTATATTTCCAATTTCAACGTCCGAGTTCAAGATCTTTTTGAGGTACAGCACTGTCACCAGCAACAAGGGTGGCACAGTGGTTAGCGCTGCTGCCTCACAACATCAGGGACCCAGGTTCGATTCCAGCCTTGGATGACTGTCTGTGTGGAGTTTGCACATTCTTCCTGTGTCTGCGTGGGTTTCCTCCGGGTGCTCCGGTTTCTTCCCACAGAAAAAAGTACAATTGATAATGCTAAATTGTCCCAAGATGGAGTTACAAGGATATGATGGGGGATTGGGTTGGGATAGAGTGCTCCTTCAGAGGGTCGGTGCAGACTCGATGGGACAAATGGCCTCCTTTTGTATTGTCGAGATTCTATGATAAGGGTGAAAAGCATTTGATACGCCACACTGGGCAAGTGCGCGGTCTTTTCCAGCACCCCCCCCCCCCCCCCCCCCCCGGCACCCATCCCCCCACATGTCCCAAAGTCACGACCAAAGTGAATTAACCAATAACTCTTATTAAAATTCCCGAAGTCTTTGGCCCTTGGCTATGCAATAATTACAGTCACCAGGTTTGTAAGGAGAAACATGATGACTGTTTATTTATAATGGGAATGGGAATGAAATATGCAATTAACACAACTGCATAATGACAAGGTAACCTACTACCCCCTTAAACTGTCCCACCTTCTACCCATACACACAAGACATACAAACACAGAGGGGGGAAAGGGGTAAAAATAATAAAGGTCAAAAGATAAAAGTCTTTGCTTCAAATGATAGTTCTTTAGCACACTTTCCTCACATCACGTTGGTTGCTCCAAGTCTCTGGTTTGGAGCTGGTAATGGCCTTCTTTTCAGAGTCATTCATTCAGGGTCCCTGCAGTTAAAAAAATTAGTACTCACTTGCAGCAGGCTTTCTGGAGACGTTTATTTCTTATCAAACTGGGCCTTCAGCACGAGGTTCACATCCAGGCCTATATCTTTCATAGTCACTTTATTTCACGTCAAACCTTGCTTTCACCTCATGGTTTGACTTCCAGCCTTTGCAGTCACAAGAGAATGACGCCCAGTCTTGCTGGAGAGAGAGAGAATCAGCCCTCACAGTGGCCTTGTGGACAGGATTAGTTACATCTTTTGCAAGAGAATTAGCAACAGCTTTCTGGAGAGGATTTAGCTGGGAGTCTTACCTCCCTGTTGCCAAAATGAAACTGAAAGCTCCTTAGGTCTCTGAACCATTTCATAACAATTAGATAAGGCCAATCACCATCTGTTACCGGGCAGAGCACAGCCTTTTGGGACCATTCATTGGCCAAATCAATCAAACCGAGTCATCAGTGATGTCAGCCAGTCAAAAAAAACACAACCTTCTGGATCCTTGTGTTTGAATTAATAGTACAGGCTGCTTACCGCTCCTCTACCTTAAAGTCACAAGTCCACCAAACATCCATGGATCAAAAATGTAATGGCAAAAAATAAAATGGGGAAAAAAAGGAATAAACAGGAAGGACCCTGATACACTGCATGTTCTTGGTGGTATCAGGTGGATTCAGAGCGTATATTCCATATAAAATCAACAGGGGTCCAGTGGACTATGCTTTTGGGCTTCACATTATGGTAATAACAATGTAATCATCACTTATTGTCACAAGTAGGCTTCAATGAAGTTACTGTGAAAAGCCCTGAGTCGCCACATTCCAGCGCCTGTTTGGGAGGCTGCTACGGGAATTGAACCCGCGCTGCTGCCTTGTTCTGCATTTCAAGCCAGCTGTTTAGCCCACTGTGCTAAACCGGCCCGGTGGTGATAGAGTTTTTGGAGAGAGCAGCTGTTTGAGCTACTCAGTGGGATAGGGGGTGGGGGCAGTCTGGAAAAGGCGAAGGGTGTGGCGATGAGGGCAAGGGGGTGCGTATGCAAATACGAGAGGGTATGGGGAGGGCAAGGTGAGTGCCAGTGAAGGTGAGGGGGTGCTTGAGAGCCCCAGAAAGTGCAAGGCAGGTGCTGGCGAAGGCAAGGGAGGAGGGTAGTGGCAGAGGCACCCCTGACACAGGGAAAGGAAGTCTAGTGCAGTGAATGGGTGGTCAGTCATCACAGACTGATGGATCTAATCATATATTGTTGGGGGGGGGGGGAAAGGAGATTGCGAGCTCATTCCTTATAATGACAAGTCTAATGGTGAGGCATGTCAGTAGTGAACATTCCGTTGCAGCTGTGAATATAAGAATATAAGAGGCGGCATTCTCCGCCTCGCCACGCCAGTTTTGTGGTTCAGCGCGCCCCCGCCGGCGGCAGGATCTCCATCCTATCATCCGGCCAATAGGGTTTCCCATTCTGGGTAGCCCCATTGCATTGGGAAATCCCTGGGCGTAGATGTGCCATCGGCGCAATGGAGAATCCCGCCAGCGGAGAATCCCGCCCAAGATGAGAAGCATGAGTAGGTCATTCAGCCCCTCGAGCTTGCTCCGCCATTCAATACGATCATGGCTGATCTCCTCTTGGCTCAACTCCACTTTCCTGCCCATTCTCCATAACCGTTCAACCCATTGCTGATTAAAAGTCTGTCTATCTCGTCAAATTTACTCAATGTCCCGGCATCCACCGCACTCTGTGATAGTGAATTCCACAGATTCATGGCCCTTTGAGAGAAGTAATTTCCTTATCCTGAAACTATGATCTCTCATTCTACATTGGTCCACAAAAGGAAGCATCCATTCTACATCTACTTTGTCAATCCTTTTTGTCATCTTGTATATCTCAATTAGATCACCTCTCATTCTTCTAAACTCAAGAGAATATAGGCCTAAACTGCTCAATCTCTCTTCTTAAGATAGACCCTTCATCGCTGGAATAAATCTGGTTCAGCTGCAACTCAATTAATATGCCTGTAGTCTGATTGCTCACCCAATTTTGCTCACTAAATCATCACTGATGTGTGTGTGTGCTGCTGCTTGCCACTCAACAGTTAACCCTTGGTGCACTGACCTTCACATTCAATGACTGCTGTGGTCTCCCTGCACCGTTAGCCAAGTGGGCAAGAACATACATCTCCTTTGGCAATGAGCAAGGTCTCACTGGCTGAGGATAGTGCTCCGACACATCAGATGTGTGCGGCAGTGCATTTGACAAATACCTCCCATTGACTGGGTTGCACACAAGGCCTTGGAGTGAAGTTTGCGACAATGTCTGCACCTTATATGAGAGCTCAAGATGCAACACAGTGGCCAAAGCTGTAGTCACTCGGTTGACTTGCATGGGGAAAGGCTGGTATGGGATCTTGTCCATTCTGAGAGAAAATTAAGGAATGGTCATCAATGTGATGGTCTACACATGAGTTACTGGCTCTCGAGACGCAGTGACCGAGGGGGAATGAGTAAAGAGTGAACCCTTTGAGGCAAAAGCTAACCGTCAAAACTCTGTTTACTTTTGCAGTGATTAGCGAGAGGGAGAGATGTGCCTGATTATCATTCCTCTGGCACATAGAGATGAGAGATGCCAAAGGAGGACCTGGCTCTCCAGAGGCAGGAGAAAAACCCTGAGGAGGAAGGGACACAGGAGGTACACCAGCGAACAGTCACTTGGAGACACCTTCCATGACCCAGGGTGCACAGACTGTGGCTGACCTTCCTGCAAATGAGCTAAGACTTCACCTGTCAAGAGATCTGGTGGCTCACATATGCATCCTTCTGCAAGAGTTGGTGCCACGGGGACCTAGAGGGCACCCAATGCCCATGGCGTTGTCACAGCAGCCCTCAATATTTGCATGACTGGCTCATTTCAGGGCTCCATGGTTGACCTTTGCGACACCTAGCAAGCTTCCGCACATAGAAGGGGAGGAACTGGCCACCTCCGAGGAAGAGCCGGACCAGGATGGGCCGGTGGACGAGCCCGGGGAGGACCCGCAGGACTAGCTGGAGGATGGAGGACAGGCGGCAACGGTAAGGGTGTGGCAAGCCCAGAGGGCCAGAGAGGACCTCATCTTCGCCTGCTTCATATAGGATGTAGCCTCATCCATCAGCGCACCCCTATCCTCTCCCCCCTCCTCCTCCCTCTTCCTTCCCCCCTCTCCTCCCCTTCCCCGCATACCCCCCTTATCTATTGCAACACCTTGCAAGGAGGTGATGGACACACTCTTCACAAGGGCACAACTATGTCCATTTTATGAGATTGATTCCCTATTCTTTCTGTAGAGGAGTAATTCAGTTGTCTGACAGGCACAACAGGAAGACAGCTCATCAGGCCTAGGAGATACAGAGAGGGTGCAATAAGTGAAGCAAACGCTATCTGGAAGTGCCAAACACCCATGCCACCCTGTGTCACTAGACCTTCTTAACATTTCTAATCCAGCCGCTCTATCGTGGTCATCCCCAGGATCCACAATGGAGTTGAAGGCAGCCCGCTATCTGCCAGTCCCTGTTGTCTGGGATGACCTTGGCGGATGTCCTCTGAAAGGCTTAAGACGTGGAGGGCCCCGACCTACTTTCGGGCTCCTGCTAAGTGACAGTGCCACCCTCTTCAGCCTGTGGAGCTGGAACTCAAGCAGTCACAGGAAGCGGGGATTTGGATGGGCAGGGCACTCCCAGACACTACCCTTGTTGTGTTGACCTGGTTACCTCGGAGTGTCAGCACTATCTCCTTGGAGATGTGGTAGGACTCCTCCATTTGCCTTTCTCTCCCAGGAGTGCATTTGACATCTCCGCCTGCTTTTCCCAACTTTGCCTTCAGACTTCCAGCAACTAAGGCATGACCAAGTCCAGAGGCACATCATCTGACTGGAACTCAGCAGATTTTGGCTTCCAGCAGTCCTCTGAGTGCCGGCACCCTGGGACATTCCTGCCTCCGCCTGCTGTGGATCAGAGAGGGTGAGGTGCTCACCAGGTTGTGACCCCAAGGCATCTCTTAAACTAGGTCCCACCGAGGTGTGTCTCTGTCATGGTAGAGTATGTGGGTGAAAGCCGTGATGGTTCTTCAATGTTAACATTCGAGAAATCATCTTCACTGCTGTTGGAACTTTCTTGGATCTGGCTAGTGGACTCCCTGGGCTGAACCCACACCCTCCCCAATGTGTCTACGAGAGAAGGGAGATTTCATCAGTGCACGACAGTAGTCTTCATATACAGGAGACATGACTCATGTCAGTTTGGTATGATGGATTATCATGTTCTGGATCCTCACTTGATTTATTGTCAGCCATCTCATCATCGGCACACAATCGTTTGACTTCCACCCCAGCCAGCTGAGGGGCTCTTCCCTTGAATTCGGAGAGAACTTTCAAATTGGGTGTTTTGCCACCCATCTGGGATTTCACCATCTTTTTGTGAGCCAACTTGTCCTGCATGAAAACAGATGAAGAGAGTGTAAGCAGGTTTCATGTCTGGACATCCTCATTTTGCTAAGAATGCCTGGCTTGTGTAGATGGTCAGTGGGCGCAGTGGAGTGATGAGGAGATGACTTACAGGGCAGCTGAAGACGTATGTGGGAGAGCGAGCGGTGCTATTCCTTGAGTTGCAGTGAGTGAGTGAGCTCCATGTGGCTATGTGATAGCTGCCTGAATGTGAGAGTTGAGAGTGATGGGAGGAGTGACTTACCCTTATGGTATTATCATAACTATCAGCATTGCAAGGGTTAATGAAGTGTTGAAAGTAGCAACTAGACAGAGCTACTGTTACAGCTTTATAAGTCAGTGATGCTAGACCTTAGGGGAGGAGTGTATGCAGGAGTTAGCTAGTGAAGGTCATTAGAGCAGATAGTGTGTATAAGGTTAGGTTATAGTTTAAATCAGCAGTGAGATTAGCAGTGGATGAGTGTAGTTAGATGTTATTGCTCAATTGTGTATTTTTAAGGAGTATGTGCCGAATCCAAGTTAATAGTGTAACTAAAATCATAGCTTTGTTTAAGTTAAAGCTATTTTGTGGTCTTTGTGAACACTACGACAACCACCCTGAAATAAGCAACACAAAGAACAGCACAACCCTGACAAAAAGGAAGAAAGCATTTATCCTTTTGAGGCACTGAATGCCTGTCTGCCTGTGCAGGGAGTTGGCACTGACCACCTCTGCCACCACCTCCCATGCTGGGTTGGTGTCCCTATTAGCTGGTCTTCTCCCTGTGTGGTGGTAGAGGGCGTGCCCCCACTGCATCCAGCAGTATGGTGAGGGAGCCTCCTGAGAACCTGAGGACGAACTTCTTTGCGGCCATGTGTATTTGTGAACCAGAAGTGGCTGGTGAGTGCGGGGGCAGCCTTTAAATGTTCCAGCAGGGTGGGTGAATCAGAGGACACCAAAAATGTAAACCCCCCCCCCCCCCCCGCCCAGTTACCTCAAAATCCTGCCATCGCTGCAGGTGAGTTAAAGACCGCTTTTCCCACCTGCCATCACACTCTGACATATACAAGGAAAATTCCACCCAATGAATTTTGGAAGATTATGGCCAGTGGATCCAGTGCTTTTTGCTACCTTTTTTTAAGACCATTGGCTGCAGGCCAAGACTTCAGATGCAAGTCATTAGGTCCTCGAGACTTGTCGGCCTTTATTCCTGTTAGCTTTCCCAGTACTTTCCTCCAGTGTTCTTGATTGTTTGAAGTTTCTTTCTTTCTTCGGCATCCTGTGTTTCTGCTATTTTGAGGATTTTTTTTTTTTCCCCCTGTGAAGACAGATGTAAAATACTTGTTCAAAGTCTTGCCATTTCCTTGTTTCCCATTAGTCATATTCCTCAGTCTCACCCTCTAAGGGATCAATATTTACCGTTTCCTTCTTTAACATTTGTAGAATTCTTCCTCTTTTTATATTTCTTGCTGGTTTGTTCTTATATTCTAATTTTTTCCTTTATATAATTTTTGTCCTCCTTTGCTGGTTTCGAAGTTTTCAAAAACTTCTCTCCTACTATTCATCTCTGCAGCATTGTTTGCCTTTTCTTTCAATTTACCACAAACTTCAGCTTCCTTTGTTTGCTGCAGGCGATGCATCCTTCTCATTAAATCTTTCTTTTTCAATTTAATACATCTTTGTGTAGTTATGAAATACCTCCCTGCACGTGTACCATAGTGGATCCATCTTCTTAGCGTACAGCAGGAACTGTTCCCGATTGCCCAGTGTGATAGCAGGGAAACTCTGGGGAAAGTTCTGTGAGTCCATATTTAAATATGTAGACACCAGGGGCTGGGGGTTTCCCAATTGAGTCACGATCGTAATGTCTGCCTCAATTCTGGATTGTGACCTTCCCAGAGGCAACCAATTAAGATGCTGCCCCTGGGAACCCCATTCAATTAAGACTAGCAGGCAGACCAGGGAACCATGAGGTCTCCTAAAGTGTCAGCCCCAGTGGGAGAGGTGGGCGCTGTGGAGACTGACAGAAGACCATAACAGCTGATCAACATGGAGGTGGCTTCAGCTGCTTGAAGACAAATCAACAAATAAAGAGGCTGAAGCTGGTAAAGCCATTTGGATGGTGAGGAATCCCTCTGAAAGAGATGCAGATGCAGTTTGATCCCGCGAAGGCAGAGAAATGGCTAACATTGTGTCATGCGTTCTGATGGTAAAAGAGGCTAACAGACTTTGAGATGTGTGAAACCCAGTGCTCAGCAAAATGAGTTATGTTGTGAAAAGGTGGAACAACAACTTGTACATCTGGACTCTTTACTGATAACACTTTGTGTTGAAACAGCGAAAACAAGACTTTCCGAGGCACTTGATGTCTGCGTGGTAAAGGATTGTTTCAAGAAAGAACTGAAACCTTATAAAAACAAAAAGCTTCTGAGATTGCAACAGCAACAACCCCGTTCAACATTCGCAGACAAACCTGAGTTTGGAGCTCACAGAAGAATAACAAACCCTCGGGAGTGGGCATGGCCAGTTCTCTCTGTGGTGATATGCATCACTGTAAGTACACAAGGGGTTAATGTAAATACACTTAGACTAGATAAACACTAGAGGGAGCACCAGAGACATCATGACACACAGACATTCAAGCAATAGGCCAGTCAGATAGGACATGACCAATGGGCAGTCACGACACACAGAGAGGCGACACTACCACACGAGGGCATTACACCAACCCATATATCAGGACACAGCACACATGATCTTTCTCTTTCCAGTGGGGACACTTAGTGAGTACACAGGGTTGATTCAACATATCACACCCACCACGTGGATTGTAGCAGACTAGTTAGTCTGAGTAGCTATAGCAGGATTACCAGGAGAGTCGAATCCAAGTAGTAGAATCGTTAATAGTTTAGTAAATGTGTTAAAGCTAACTCCAAGTCTGAACCTTCCTTTGTCAGAGTGCACATCAAGGAAGCAGCTTTTGCTACCTCAAGAGCATAACAAAACATGGTACCAGTGAGTGACTGTTAAATCCATATAGTTACAACTCAGCAAACAGTGACAACCAGCAACGGCACCCAGGTAAGATGAGGTTCGAGATTCCGGTTCCACAGCAGCTCAGGTACCAAGGCAATCTCAGTGAAAACTGTCATGCGTTCAGGCAGAGATTTGAGATCTACCTGGTAGCGTCCGACTTAGATGGCATGGCAGATGCAGAGAAAATAAAGCTTCTACTTACCATCGCGGGTCCAAGAGCAGCTGAAATCTTCCAGACCTTCAAATACTCAAAGGGCCAAAACAAGAGCGACTTCCAGACAGTCCTGGACAAATTCCAAGAATTCTGCGAGGAGGATAGAAGAAAAATCGGTAAAAGAGGCGCCAACATTCACCACGAGGTCGGCTTGCAGCAACAAAGGGCAGTTTTGATTTGCAGCCATCTTGGAAAAGGAGCCGCACATGCGCAGTTGCGCGAAGAGCGCACAGAACGGGAAGGTCTGTCTGCGCGTGCGCGAGAAGCTGCGCATGTGCAATTGCGAAAAAGGCCCCAAGTAAAGGAACAGCGATATGCGCATGTGCAATCGCTTCCTACGCTCTCCGTCACATGCTTCGTGAGGTCAGAGGCCCTGGACCATGCCAACTTAAAGGGGAAATGTCCCAAGACAAGAAAAAAATAATTTTTAAGTCTTGAACCCAGATTCTTTCACCTGGAACGGCAGCACAATGCCTGCAATTTGACCAGTAGCTGAAAGTAACCTCCACAGAATCCTGCAACAAGCAGTTAGCACCACCCAAAGAGATGATACAGTCCTTGAAGACTATGACTCAGACCTTGAATTCTTCTTTGGATATCACGAGCCCAATGCCGGCTCTGACACAAAACGTGACGATATGGTCCTGGAAGACTACGACTCAGATGTTGATTTCATTATTGGAGATGGCGACCCCAGTACTAAATCCGAACCGCAACAAGATGTGTTCTACAGTGAAGAATCCGACAAAGACGCGATGTGTCCTTCGGATTTGAGGATCTTCAACCCAGCATTTATGACATCCCGACTCGTGAGTGCAGCATTATGCTGCGGCCTGACACCAAGAGACAGAGAGCGGTACAAGCCCACAGAGAGCGGCCTGCTGCCACACAGAGAGTGGCCCACGCACCGCGAAGAGTCACCGACTCCACACAGAGATTAGTCCACGCACCACGAAGGGTCCAAGCCTCCGCAGCAACGCATGACTCCTGAGCGCAGTCCTTGCATGAACAAGAAGTGATGACAGTCTCCACAACGAGACCAATGCACAATTCCACACAGGGAATGCTGCAAGACTCCACAGAGGGAGTGACACAAGTCTCCACAGTGAGCTCATGGACAGACTCCACGATGGCTGGAACGCAAGACTCCAGAGCGCAGTCCTTGCATGAACAAGACCATGAGGGTCTAGCAATCTCCTCTGAGCAACCAGCAGCAGACAATGCAAGTCTGCCACGCTCACGTGAACAACAAAGCAACTATGACAGTCCACCCAGATTGTTTGAGCCACCAGAAGAAGACTCTGACAGTCTACCCAGCTCAAGGGTACGACAAGAAGACACTGAGGCTCTACCCACTGTATGTGTGACAAGTGACGACGGCATCTCACTTCCATACCAGATGTGCAACGTGACAGACCTCAGCTAGAATGTACAGAGGCAGTCGACAATCACAGTGAGACTACTGGTGACTCGGTGACACCATGTTACGTCAAACCTCATTTGCTCGAGCCTCTCCACAAGCAAATGCATTCCTGAATGTTTTGACTCCGGACGGGGAGCATCAAGAAACCTCAGAAGATGCAACTGAACCTGAAATGACTCCGGACGGGGAGCATTAAGAAACCTCAGCTGACTCAGGTGAACCAGAAACGACTCCAGACGTGGAGCATCGACAAGCCAAAGCTGATTCAAGTAAGCTGGACATGACTCCAGACGGGGAGCGCCGCAAACTCAGTGACGGCACGCTCAAGGAAACAGCAGATGCCACAAAGGACGCTGACACGAGTAACTGTGTGAAGGACTCGTATTATCCACAGTGTGGTCCTTGAGCGCATGACAACAAAACCAACCAACACAAAAACCACATCAAAGACAATAACAAGACGCGTACCAAAGGCAACAACGTCGACAACAAGCACGACAAAAACAACACCAATGGAACTACGACTGGTACGACATGGTACAACTCTGCAAATGCGGGACACTGTTACTGCTCAGCTCAGTACAATGACATACTATGGCAGGATGATGCATCTTAACAATTCACGTTTGCTACACAACTAGCAGGCAACCCGGCTTTCAGCACAGATGCCATCAAGACTTACCACCACAAGCATCGAAAGAAAGAAAGAGTCCACCTCAGATAACAAAGTGATTTGACCACTTCTTGGTTCCGAAAGCACAGGGACACTGACGGCGTTTACAAAGCAACGCCACCATCAACATCACCAACTCACCAACCAACCAAGAAAGCCACTCGACCATAATAATTACTGAACTTTGGACTTGTACATATGATTTGGACTTATTGTGTAATCATCACTCATCATGATTTGTACATGTCATCACTCATCTACCTATTTTGTTCAATTTTCTTTAACACTGTACAGAAAATATGTAACATGAAAAAAGGGGGGATGTGGTGATATTCATCACTCAGTACACAAGGGGTTAATGTGAATACACTTAGACTAGATAAACATTAGAGGGAGCACCAGAGACATCATGACACACAGGCATTCAACTAATAGGCCAGTCAAATAGGACACGACCAATGGGCAGTCACGACACACACAGAGGCGACAATACCACACGAGGGCATTACACCAACCCATATATCAGGACACAGCACACATGATCTTTCTCTTTCCAGTGGGGACACTTAGTGAGTACACAGGGTTGATTCAACACATCACACCCACCACGTGGATTGTAGCAGACTAGTTAGTCTGAGTAGCTATAGCAGGATTAACAGGAGAGTCGAATCCAAGTAGGAGAATCGTTAATAGTTTAATAAACGTGTTAAAGCTATCTCCAAGTCTGAACCTTCCTTTGTCAGAGTGCACATCAAGGAAGCAGCTTATGCTACGTCAAGAGCATAACAAAACACTCTCTATCGGGTAGTATTTTGACTTCAAGTTGTGAATCTTGAAACTTGTTACTGTTCAAATAAGCACATAACTAAAGTCTTTGTGAGTTAAATAAAGTTGAATTAAATAAAGTTTGTACTGAGTATAATCCAGCCCCAGCCCAACTCCAATCCAGACACTTCTGGTTTTACGAAAGATGGGACTGGTAACCAGTCCACACACATGGTGGGCCAGTCATTAAAATAATCTAAAAAAGCTGCGTGCCAGATTTTAAAGGTTTATTGAGGGGCAGTTTTTTCAAATATTTTAGGTACCTAAGAACCTCAGAGGTGGTCAAAGTGGGATATTTTCCTGTAATGCCAGTTTAGTCCCTGTTTGTTGCAAGAGGTCATGTGGTAATTTATAGTCAAATCCTTATCATACTACTTCTATTTCTGATTCCTCAATTAAGATTCAAAAATCCCACTATCTTTAATTGCTTATATTACGTTTCAAACTTCTTCACGGATCAGTTAGTTTGTCTTGATCATAAACCTTATCTGTTACATTTAGCCCCAGCAGTTATTACACCTAGGCCAGCATTTTATGGCCCCATCATGTCTACCCCCAATGGATGAGGTGGGCCATTTCAATTGCCATTTACTAAGGTGGGACCATACTATCCTGCTGGTTGGGTGGAGCCATAAAATCCTTGCCCTGTTGTCCAATCTATGATTGAAGCTCTTTGGTGGCAATCTGCTGAAACATCTTTCCCTGCATTACAATATTTTACAGCAAAAGGTTCATGGAATCAATCGAATCCTTGTTTTAGCAATGCTTGAGCTCAATCTTCATAACCATTATATTACAGTCCCTGAGGTAATGTTATATCTCTTTTATCAATTACAGCCAGTACAATTTCTTTTCACAAATTTGAGTATACCACTTGGTGAGTTTCCTGAACCACCGGTCCATTATTAGGTCCCTTTTTAAAGTAAACTTTGTTGCATGCTATTTCATGGTCATGAGTTTGAGAATCTATTACAACAGTTATTGATTTACATGTCCAGCCGGCATGACAATCTCATGAGTGTATGTAATCTAATTTATTGCCTCGACATACAGGTAAGCATAAGGAAAATATAACTTTGACAATGACTCAATGGTTCCTGTCATGACAATAATATAATTGTCAGGGAGGATGCCCTGGACACGATTTGTCCATCTTCCAAAATAAATATAATTTCCTGAAGTCTCAGATGAAAAGTAGCCTTTATCTTTAATCATACTCTACCAACATCCTGGCCCATACCCTGACTAGGTGTATACCTTAGAAACCATATACTGTTGATCGACAGTTGTATTGTGTATTCTAGGATCAATGATGAACTATCTTATACAATCACACTTAGGTTTATGACTCCATTAAAAGAGATGCGATTCCTTACTCGAACCCGTTCATCATCAAAGCTTGCACAAGTAAATCTAAATGTTACAGTAATCACAATGTCATCCTCGTCATCATGATGTATTTTTATCTGTAAATTCAATATCTGTATGTATATTTCTTATCAGACAATTTCTGACTACTCTTTATATTCTGACTGAATAATGCAATGCTGACCTTTTTGGATCTTTTCCTGCACACAGCTGGTTTAGCTCAAAGGGCTAGACAGCTGGTTTGTGATGCAGAACAAGGCCAGCAGTGCGGGTTCAATTCCTGTACCAGCTTACCCGAACAGGCACTGGAATGTGGCGACTAGGGGCTTTCCCCAGTAACTTCATACTTTTGACAATAAAAGGTTATTATTATGATGTATGATTAAAAGGTACACAACTCAACTTGCCTTATCCACAATTTAGAAAGATCCTTGCAATTATTATTTTTCCCATAACGAATATCATGATGGTGTCACCCATTTCATATTTAAATAGATCATATTTTAATCAAAATGCTTCCTAGGGCACGATTCCTCGGCCTTGTTGCGCTCACGCTCGAGCGAAATGAGGCCGATGAATAGCGGGAGATGCTGATAACGAGAACTGCACCAGGTGCCAAACAGTTTGCGATGCAACCGGCCCGCACCCATAAGCGAAATCGGGATCTTGCTGGAATGTGGCGAGAAACTAATTATCACCACTTAAGCCCTATTTCCATACAATTAACAGGAGCCGCCCCATGTCCAACAGCCGCCCGTCATTCATCGGCCTCCCCAGCAAGTGGTCACGCTGGCGCCGAATAGTATTCTTTTTAAAAACGTAAACCTGGCGGAAGGGCTTCTGTGGGGAGCCGAGGAGGAGAGTAGCCATCTTTCCTCACAGGCAAAAGTATGGGGCACTGGGCTTGCTGCCTCAATGCTCAGCAGGGGGTGGGGGACCTTCAGCTTGGTGAGGGGACCCCCAGTTGGAGGAGGGGACACTCTACAGGGTGGGCCACCATGGAGGGTGGAGATGGAGGTGCTGGGGGGGCGGGGGCAACCGCTCGCGTCACCACCACGCCAACCCCTGGATCATGTGTACCCATTTCGGGAGAAACCGTCTGCCCCAGGAACACCCATAACCCCCACCGACTGCCGAGGCCTCTGGCCATGAGGTTGAAGGCTATTGCTAATTGGGAATTGGCAATTATGGTTAAGTGAGCACTTCACACAATCCATGCGTATTTCCGTGGGTGGGCGGGCCATGTAGCATGTGGTAGTCAATGCCTAGCATCCCATTCAGACTGCGATGCCTGGACACTGTGCCTGACACTGCGGGAGGCAACACCACACATGTAGCAACCAACATCTGAACACCCAGGGGATGGGACACAGCTCCGTGGACATTGTCCATGGCTGGAAGGTGGGTGAGTGCCACAGGGGGGTGAGTAGTGGCCGGTTCAGGTGACTTTATGAGCGGATATCCTGGGAACAGAATCTGGAGTCCGGTGAGGGGAGCCCACTGTGGCCCGGTGTGCGTGGGCAGGACATCCCGGATTGGGGGTTGGGGGAGGATCAATGGGGGAATGGAGAGTTCGAGGGTGGGGGCCACCGCTGTTTGTGCAGCACCTGTGCCATGACCTCGCGGACGTGGCACCACATTGAGGAGGAGGAGGAGGACACCCACTCCCAGTGGCCGTGAAGGTCATTGCAGCTCTGAGCTTTTCTGCCTCAGGATCCTTCCAAGGCTTGAGCGGGGACCTGTGTGGCATCTTGCAGACCACAGCCCACAGGTGCGTCCGACAGGTCACGGATGCCCTATTTGTCCAGGCAGAAAACTATATCGGTTTTGACATGGACCAAGCCCAACAAGATGCCCGGGGCAGAAGGATTCTCTTCCATCAGGAGGATGCCCCAGGTCGAGGGGTTGATAGACTGCATGCATGTTACCTTGTGCTCACCGGACCATCTAGGAGTGCCCTACATTAACAGGAAGGGGTCCACTCCCTGAACATTCAGTTCAGGTGCGACCACCACATGAAGACCATGCACCTGTGTGCACGCTTCCCAGGGAGCGCCATCCGATTGGCCATCCCCACCCTCGTTGAGGACCACCCCAGGATGGGTGCCTGGCTCTTGGGAGATAGGGGTACCCACTGAGGAACTGGCGAATGATGCCAGTACGGAGGCTGGAGAACGAAGCGGAGGCCAAATGTAACGAGGCCCATGTGGCCACCCAGTCTGTCATTGAGCAGTACAAAATGAGGTTCCGATGCCTCGACTGCTCCAGTGGTGCCCTGCAGTACCCCCCCCCCCCCCCCCCGGAGGATCGCCCTCTTTGTGGTGGTCTGCTGTGTCCTCCACAACCTGGTACAGCATGGGGCAAGGAGCTGAAAATTGGGGTTAAGGAACATGTGGCCAGCTCCGAGGAGGAGGAGGACGAGGATGAGGAGGCGGCACCAGAGCAGCAGGGGCTGGAGGAGGAGCCCAGGGAGGAACCAGGGCACCAGTAGGAGGCTGCAGGACAGCCGGCAGCGGCAAGGATCCGGCAAGCCTGGAGGCCCTCATACTCGCCCGCTTCACTTAGGACATGGCCTAGTCTGTCATCGCTACCTTACCTCCACTCCCATCTCCCACCTTCCCAGGGCATGTCTCATGTCACTCCAGAGTGCTGGGACTGTGTCGGCACCGTCAGTGGGTACTGTGGAGGGCAGGGTGGTGATGATAACCCGCAGAGAGCTTGGCGCTGGTGCTCCTCAATCTATGCCCTAGTCTGACCCTGTCTGTCTGCTGAGTGCTCACTCACACCCATCACGCCGGGTGGGGGGGGGGGGGGGGGGGGGGGGATGCCTGGAGAGATGGGCCAAGGATTCGGAGGTCGGCCCGCATTGCGAAAGAAAGAGGCCGAGGCATCTTATTGGTTGTGCTCAAAGGTTATTAATGTGTCACAGGTGTCCAACAATTTCCCACTCACCCATGGTGCCTCACTCTCCCTCCCCACCTCTCACCCCCTATCTACCCCCTCCCACCTTCTCCGACCTCCACAGGTGCCCTCAGTGATCCTCGATGTGCTTAGTCTTCCTAGCTGTCCCGTTATGTCGATGTGTCTCCACAGGATGCACATTTGAAGTGGAGGCAGCCAGCTGCTTGCCTCATTCTGTGGCTTTCAATGTCCTGGCAAGCATCCTCCGAGGGCTCTGGGCCTGGCGGGCCCCGGCACACTTGTCGATGGCACATGCACAGGTGTGCCGCCCTGTCCTGTGTGCTCACGTCGAGACCCGGCCTCATCAGAGGGGTAGAACTCAGGAGAGCTGGTGACCACCATCCCCACTCCATGGGTCAGGTCCGGGTTGGCGCTCGGTGCTCATGTGGTCTCAGGATTCACCTCAGGACAGATGGATAGTTGGTTGGAGCCCTGGCTGTCCCTGCGTTATATGGTGCAGCCAGCCCTGGCGGCTCCCCGATGTCTGCACCATGGTGTCAACACCTCAGTAATTGGGGCAAGCTCTGCAGAGCCTCGGCCATTCCCATCTGAGACTGGGAAATGTCTGGCAGCATCTCATCAAGGTCAGCCTGATACTGGGTGATAGCCCCCAGTGAGTCGGACATTGTGCCGAGGCCCTCAGCCATGGCCGTCACCGACTGTGTGATGCCTTGGATACCTTTACTAATGGTGCTGACGTCGTGCACCAGGCTCTCTACTGTGGTTGCCAATCTAGCAGCGTTGACCTCGGTGCCAAGCATTTCCGACAGCATCTCCTGCGCCCATAGCCTCTGAGACTCCTGGAGTATTGCTAACATCTCCCTCTGAATGTCCCGACCACACCCTAACGTCGCCATCAGCACCGGGTACCTCTGTACCAGAGGTTCCGCATCAGATTGGGACCCAGCTGGGTCCTGGGATCCAGCAGACCTCCGACCGCTGTCTCACCTCTGGGTTCCTGTCTCCATGTGCGGAGTCTTCACGTTCTCCCCGTGTGTGCGTGGGTTTCCTCCGGGTGCTCCGGTTTCCTCCCACAGTCCAAAGTGGATTGGCCATGATAAATTGCCCTTAGTGTCCAAAATTGTCCTTAGTGTTGGGTGGGGTTACTGGGTTATGGAGATAGGGTGGAGTTGTTGACCTTGGGTGGGGTGCCTCTTTCCAAGAGCCGGTGCAGACTCGATGGGCCGAATGGCCTCCTTCTGCACTGTAAATTCTACGATCCATCTGAAGTGCATCAGCAGCTGTGTGGTGCTCAACAGATTGTGCCCCAGAAGCCTGACCACTAACATTTCCCACCAAAGTGTTTCTCTGCGCTGGCGGAGGATAGGGCTGAAAGCTGTGACGCCTCGATCGTGTGTTCCTCGGAGCTCTCCTCCGTGGTGTTCTCCTGGGGGGCAGGAGAGGGGGCCACCTGGGATGGGCCGGCGCCGTCAGCTGGAGGACCTGCGGCAGAATGGACATGTGGTCAGTAGGAAGGATGGGTCAGTCAGTAAAGCAATAACAACTCATGTTTGACAGATCCTCCATGTGGGCCAGTGGATCCTCACCTCTGCGGCTTCCGCCAACCTCGATGTTGGTGACCACTCTGTCCTCGACCACGCCCATCACCTCGAGGGCCCGTTCCTCGAAGGTGGTGAGGATCCGTATATCTGGTACCCTACTGCCAGTCTAGGCGCCTCTCCAGCAGTTGTGCAAGAGCTTCTCCTGAGGAGACACAGAGGGGCATCGTTAACCATACGTGTGGCTCACAGTGGTGGGATGGGGGTGTGAAGGAAGGGTTGGGGGCAGAATGAAGGGAGAGGGGGGTAAAGGAAGGGTTGAGGGCTGCGTGGAGGATTTGGGAGGGGGGTGGATGCTTGTGTGGGGGTGGAAATGTCTGGAGGGGTTGGGGGTTGTTGGTGTCAACTCACCCGTGCTGCCCGGTGTAGTGTGTTGTCATTCTTATGAAACTGGAGGCCAGTCCTCCTGGTCATGCTCCCAGAGCTTATGGCCGCTGCTATCTCGTCCCAGGGGCACTGGCTGCCCTCTGTCTCACCCTCGGGCACGCTCGGAGGAACAGGACATCATTCCCGGCCTCCACTGCATCAAGGAGCATCAAGGTCTGCATCTCCGAATCATGGGGCCGATCTTCTTGACGCCATGGCCGCGAGCTGACTGGGATTGGCTGTGTCAGAGCTGTTTAAGTGCTGCTCGGCCTTGTTAGCGGGGGCTGGTGAGGGCGGTCCTGGTGAATCGGATGGCGAGCCTTCATTTGCGATAAGAAGCCTGTCGGGGGCTTGTTAAGTGGACCAATTAACATTGAATAGCGTTGCTGGCCTTGCTGGGCGGTGCACCTGGAAGCTCACAGCAGTTCCCGTTCGCGACTACACTCAGAATTTTTTTTCGGAGAATCACACCCCTAATCTCAAATGTTTGATTTTGGAATTATTGGATCCCATACCAAATAGTGATTTAGATCAGTCATGTTAGCCAACCAGGGGCTGGTTTCTCTGATTTTCAGGCTATGTCCTGATGCCAGCATGGGAATGGTGGCGTTTACGACCGAATATTCGGCACAAAACAGCCACTGATCCTTCCTTTGGTGGGGGGCCAGCAGACAGGCAGCATAGAACACCCGATTCTGGCTGCCAATACGGCAGGAGAATTGCTGGGTCCTTGGCCACGCATGTGCATGGCAGCGGCCTCCCAAATTGTACCCCCATTTTGGCCAGGTTTGCGACCACCGTACCACCCCCCCAATAGTGCCTCCAGCCCCGACCGAAGTCCCCCCTGCCTGCGGATCGACTCTCCTCCGACTGGCGGCGCTGGAGTGAGTCCGCAGCTGCCACGCCGTGTTCCCGACAAATAATAGCATGCGAGACCCACGCCGTCGGGAACTTGACCGGTCGGAGGTGGAGTATCGAGCGGAGGGCCTCAGGTAACGTCCTGAGGTCGTTGATACGACGTGCGGTGTACTCCAAGAGTACGCCACTTTGGAGGCGGCGGAGCATTGAGAAAGCGGCGCCGCCCCCGATAGCGTCGCAAATGTGGATTCTCTGGCCGATCGCCAAATGCAATTTCGGCGTCGGAGACCAAAGAACCCCGCCCCATGTGTCTCCAATTGCTCCCTGCAGTAATGGAGTTTCTACTTGCAGCAAAAAGTGGCCTGGGTTATGCATTTGCCATCCAGGTCATTCTTTAATAAAGTGAAAAGCAAATTACTGCAGATGCTAGAACCTGAAATGAAAACAGAAATAGCTGGAAAATCTCAGCAGCTCTGTCAGCACCTGTGGAGAGAGAATGGAGCTAACGTTTTGAGTTTCGGTGAATCTTCATCCAAGGGAAGATAAAGTGACATTTTCTTGTGGAGTTTGAGGTAGAATGTATAGCCATTGAGCACAATACAACATTGTTGTACACTGATTTGGATGATCAGCACACAACATTTTAAGCATCACTTTCTTTTTTTTAAATTTAGAGTAGCCAATTCATTTTTTCCAATTAAGGGGCAATTTAGCGTGGCCAATCCACCTAGCCGGCACATCTCTGGGTTGTGGGGGCGAAACCCACGCAAACACGGGGAGAATGTGCAAATTCTACACGGCCAGTGACCCAGAGCCAGGATCGAACCTGGGACCTCGGCGCCGTGAGGCTGCAGGGCTAACCCACTGCGCCACCATGCTGCCTTAAGCATCACTTTCAAAGTTATATTTCTCCATTTGACTACCACTGATAATTGAGAACAGTAAAATCTGTGCAATGATTACTTAATTCCTTCAAACACAAAACAAAGAACAAAGAAATGTACAGCACAGGAACAGGCCCTTCGGCCCTCCAAGCCTGTGCCGACCATGCTGCCTGACTAAACTACAATCGTCTACACTTCCTGGGTCCGTATCCCTCTATTCCCATCCTATTCATGTATTTGTCAAGATGCCCCTTAAATGTCACTGTCGTCCCTGCTTCCACCACCTCCTCCGGCAGCGAGTTCCAGGCACTCTGGAACTCTGTGCAAAAAACTTGCCTCGTACATCTACTCTAAACCTTGCCCTTCGCACCTTAAATCTATGCACCCGAGTAATTGACCCCTCTACCCTGGGGAAAAGCCTCTGACTATCCACTCTGTCTATGCCCCTCATAATTTTGTAGACCTCTATCAGGTCGCCCCTCAACCTCCGTCGTTCCAGTGAGAACAAACCGAGTTTATTCAATCGCTCCTCATAGCTAATTCTCTCCATACCAGGCAACATCCTGGTAAATCTCTTCTGCACCCTCTCTAAAGCCTCCACATCCTTCTGGTAGTGTGGTGACCAGAATTGAACACTATACTCCAAGTGTGGCCTAACTAAGGTTCTATACAGCTGCAACATGACTTGCCAATTCTTATACTCAATGCCCTGCCAATGAAGGCAAGCACGCCGTATGCCTTCTTGACTGCCTTCTCCACCTGTGTTGCCCCTTTCAGTGACCTGTGGACCTGTACTCCTAGATCTCTTTGACTTTCAATACTCTTGAGGGTTCTACCATTCACTGTATATTCCCTACCTGCATTAGACCTTCCAAAATGCATTACCTCACATTTGTCTGGATTAAACTCCATCTGCCATCTCTCCGCCCAAGTCTCCAAACAATCTAAATCCTGCTGTATCCTCTGACGGTCCTCATCGCTATCTGCAATTCCACCAACCTTTGTGTCGTCTGCAAACTTACTAATCAGACCAGTTACATTTTCCTCCAAATCATTTATATATACTACAAACAGCAAAGGTCCCAGCACTGATCCCTGTGGAACACCACTGGTCACAGCCCTCCAATTAGAAAAGCATCCTTCCATTGCTACTCTCTGCCTTCTATGACCTAGCCAGTTCTGTATCCACCTTACCAGTTCACCCCTGATCCCGTGTGACTTCACCTTTTGTACTAGTCTACCACGAGGGACCTTGTCAAAGGCCTTACAGAAGTCCATATAGACAACATCCACTGCCCTACCTGCATCAATCATCTTTGTGACCTCCTCTAAAAACTCTATCAAGTTAGTGAGATACGACCTCCCCTTCACAAAACCATGCTGCCTCTCACTAATACATCCATTTGCTTCCAAATGGGAGTAGATCCTGTCTCGAAGAATTCTCTCCAGTAATTTCCCTACCACTGAAGTAAGGCTCACCGGCCTGTAGTTCCCTGGATTATCCTTGCTACCCTTCTTAAACAGAGGAACAACATTGGCTATTCTCTGGGACATCACCTGAAGACAGTGAGGATCCAAAGATTTCTGTCAAGGCCTCAGCAATTTCCTCTCCAGCCTCCTTCAGTATTCTGGGGTAGATCCCATCAGGCCCTGGGGACTTATTTACCTTAATATTTCTTAAGACACCCAACACCTCATCCTTTTGGATCTCAATGTGACCCAGGCTATCTACACACCCTTCTCCAGACTCAACATCTACCAATTTCTTCTCTTTGGTGAATACTGATGCAAAGTATTCATTTAGTACCTCGCCCATTTCCTCTGGCTCCACACATAGATTCCCTTGCCTATCCTTCAGTGGGCCAACCCTTTCCCTGGCTACCCTCTTGCTTTTTATGTACATGTAAAATGCCTTGGTATTTTCCTTAACCCTATTTGCCAATGACTTTTTGTGACTTCTAGCCCTCCTGACTCCTTGCTTAAGTTCCTTCCTACTTTCCTTATATTCCACACAGGCTTTGTCTGTTCCCAGCCTTTTAGCCCTGACAAATGCCTCCTTTTTCTTTTTGACGAGGCCTACAATATCTCTCGTTATCCAAGGTTCCCGAAAATTGCCGTATTTATCCTTCTTCCTCACAGGAACATGCCGGTCCTGAATTCCTTTCAACTGCCACTTGAAAGCCTCCCACATGTCAGATGTTGATTTGCCCTCAAACATCCGCCCCCAATCTATGTTCTTCAGTTCCCACCTAATATTGTTATAATTAGCCTTCCTCCAATTTAGCACATTCATCCTAGGACCACTCTTATCCTTGTCCACCAGCACTTTAAAACTTACTTAATTGTGGTCACTGTTCCCGAAATGCTCCCTTACTGAAGCTTCTACCACCTGGCCGGGCTCATTCCCCAATACCAGGTCCAGTACCGCCCCTTCCCTAGTTGGACTGTCTACATATTGTTTTAAGAAGCCCTCCTGGGTGCTCCTTACAAACTCCGCCCCGTCTAAGCCCCTGGCACTAAGTGAGTCCCAGTCAATATTGGGGAAGTTGAAGTCGCCCATCACCACAATCCTGTTGTTTTTACTCTTTTCCAAAATCTGTCTACCTATCTGCTCCTCTATCTCCCGCTGGCTGTTGGGAGGCCTGTCGTAAACCCCCAACATTGTGACTGCACCCTTCTTATTCCTGATCTCTACCCATATAGCCTCACTGCCCTCTGAGGTGTCCTCCCGCAGTACAGCTATGCTATTCTCCCTAACCAGTAGCGCAACTCCGCCACCCCTTTTACATCCCCCTCTATCCTGCCTGAAACATCTAAATCCTGGAACGTTTAGCTGCCAATCCTGCCCTTCCCTCAACCAGGTCTCTATAATGGCAACAACATCATAGTTCCAAGTACTAATCCAAGCTCTAAGTTCATCTGCCTTACCCGTAATACTTCTTGCATTAAAACATATGCACTTCAGGCCACCAGGCACGCTGTGTTCAGCAACTTCTCCCTGTCTGCTCTGCCTCAGAGCCCCACTGTCCCTATTCCCTAGTTCTCCCTCAATGCTCTTACCTTCTGACCTATCGCTCCCGTGCCCACCCCCCTGCCATACTAGTTTAAACCCTCCCGTGTGACACTAGCAAACCTCGCGGCCAGGATATTTATGCCTCTCCAGTTTAGATGCAACCCATCCTTCTTATGTAGTTCACACCTGCCCCGGAAGAGCTCCCAGTGGTCCAGATAACGGAAACCCTCCCTCCTACACCAGCTGTTTAGCCACGTGTTGAGCTGCTCTATCTTCCTATTTCTAGCCTCACTGGCACGTGGCACAGGGAGTAATCCCGAGATTACAACCCTCGAGGTCCTGTCTTTTAACTTTCTGCCTAGCTCCCTGAACTCCTGCTGCAGGATCTCATGCCCCTTCCTGCCTATGTCGTTAGTACCAATATGTACAACGACCTCTGCCTGTTTGCCCTCCCCCTTCAGGATGCCCTCTACCCGTTCGACAACATCCTGAACCCTGGCACCAGGGAGGCAACATACCATCCTGGAGTCTCTTTCACATTCACAGAAGTGCCTATCTGTGCCCCGGAGTATAGAGTCCCCTATTACTATTTTTCTTCTGCGCTTTGACCCTCCCTTCTGAACATCAGAGCCAGCCGTGGTGCCACTGCTCTGGCTGCTGCTGTTTTCCCCTGATAGGCTATCCCCCCCGACAGTATCCAAAGGGGTATACCTGTTCGAGAGGGGGTTAACCACAGGGGATTCCTGCACTGACTGCCTGCCCTTTCTGGTGGTCACCCATTTCTCTGCCTGCACCTTGGGTGTGACCACATTTATATAACTGCGATCTATGACGCTTTCCGCCACCTGCATGCTCCTAAGTGCATCCAATTGCTGCTCCAACCGAACCATGCGGTCTGTGAGGAGCTCCAGTTGGGTGCACTTTCTGCAGATGAAGCCATCTGGGACGCTGGAAGCCTCCCGGACCTGCCACATCTCACAGTCAGAGCACTGCACCCCTCTAACTGACATTGCGTCAATTAATTAAAATTAAAAGTTTAAAATTTTTTATTTTTTATTTTTTTAAAGTTACTGTTAACTATCTGTTTCCTAGCACTAGATTTCTAATATAAATGCGAAAGCTAAATATAGTACTCTTCGATCTCTTGCTTAGATACCCCTCTAAATTATAATTAAGTAATTATGTTTAATTAGTTACCAATGCTTAATTTTTTTAATTTAGTGTAGATTCCCAACCAGCCACTCAGGCCACAGCTTTTCTGTGATGTCACTTCAGTTTCCCCCCCGACACACACAATTTGAAAAAGGTATAAAAGTAAAAATGAGTAAAAATCACTTACTTACCTTCTTACCTTATGAGTGTCTTAGATGTTCTCAGGTTCTCTCCCTGACAAAGACTTCGCTTCCTGTAATGCTGTAAATCCTTCTGTGCCAGAGTGCACCTCACTTTAGGAGCTACATTTAGCACTATTTTAGCACGGGCCTGCACACTGCAATCACGGTGATGAGTAGGCAGCACATGCTGTGTGCTCCCCCTCAATCAGGCATGGGATAGTCTCACATGTAATCCCTGCGCCCAAGGAAAAGCCCTGTCCAATTTATAGTCCAAGATTTTTATCGGGTCACTTCTCACAAAATGCTGTCATTGATAATTGATTATGGATTGACAAGTATTATTGTAAGTTTCCCACCGCTCAAGAAACCTGAAGTGTAAAAGGAGGTGAGAATGGTTGGATTCACATCATGTGTCTTTGCTGCACTGCTTGTGGGTTAGGTAGACAATGATTGTTTCTTCCAGACCCAACATAACTACTCATCCCCCACAATCTCTCTCCACCCATCATCCCATGAGTGGATTCTCAGGACCACTATTCCAACCACATGCTACCCTCTGACCACTATTCCTGCCAGCCCTCTCCAGAACTCGAGACAGTGATTTGTCCTTTCTTGTTGCTCCACCACACCCTTCCTGCTGCACATTTTCTAGTCCAACAGGCAACCAGGCTTTCAACCAAGCTGCTTGTCAGTGCCAATGATTTAAACACCACAAAGACATTCAGCAAACTCATAATTCTGGGTTCACTGACCATAATTTCTACCACTATCCCAAAAAGGCCTCAGAAATGTTATCAGGCCTGCGTGCCTATGAGTGTTGGTCAATCTGCTTGGTTGAAGACCACTCGCTGTATTTTGTCCTGCTCAGAAATGCCAAGATCCCCTGTCATGGGTAACGATTAGATCAGACACTGAATTTGAGTAAGACTCTACTCAAAAACCCATAAAAACTTTGTACGCAATAGTCCACGAGGTGAATGGCAATGACTATTCCTCTGCTGCTCGCTGCAAAATCTGGACCATTGTTTTCATTGGAGTAGCCCGATTGAAAGAACGCCAAAATTTCAGCTGCCCAGCAGGATCATTTTTTCAAACAAGCCAGTAATTTTATTTTGCATAGCTATTTGATTGGAACTGCTCCCCGTAGACTTTTCATCCCTTTATGCTGATCTTTCTGATTCACATATAAATTGCATTTCCATTTATTCACTCAGCTCTGTAGACGTTTTCTATCAACATTCATACTCCTGATCTACTGTTAACTGATCTTGATTATCCTTAAAGCAAATTACGATAAAGAGCAGAGAAACAGGCTTTTCAATTTTGAGAAGGGGGGAGCATATCAGGCGATTGTTTTATACATTGAAATGTACAGAATTCCCAAATTTGTTTTCTCGAGCGTGGCTAAAATGGGAAATAAAGCAAAGTGTCAGAGACTGCTAGATACCGAGGGCAGGACTTTGGTTTTGGGTCGAGACCCTAACATGGTAGCAAAGGTAGATCCTGACCCTGCACAGTACCAGTAATTGGTTGTGTATGCTGGACGTGGGCTCATGATTGGTCTGACAAAGAGAAACCAGAGGGCTCAGTACTCCAACAATTGGGTTTGGAACCAAAAATGATCCAACATCTGAAAATATTTTGGACTTTCCTAGGATTGGCAAAGAGAGTAAGGGAATTGATAATTGATTATGGATTGACAAGTGTTATTGTAAGCTTCCCACCGCTCAAGAAACCTGTGTAAAAAGAGGTGAGAATAGTTGGATTCACATCATGGGCGTCATTCTCCGCCGGCGGGAGTCTCCGTTCTGCCGGCGCCCGGGGGTTTCCCGACGGCGTGGGGCTGCCCCACAATGGGAAACCCCATTGACCGGCCGGCGTTACGGAGACTCCCGCCGGCCGGTCAGCGCAGAAATGTGGCGGGGCGGGTAGGAGAATTTCGCCCCATGTGTCTTTACTGCACTGCCTGTGGGCTAGGAAGACAAGGATTGTTTCTTCCAGACCCAACATAACTACCCATCCCCCACAAACTGGGAGGTTCCTAAGACTTGAAGGCCAAACAATGGACGCCATCCAGCATTGAAGGAAAGGCAGCCTTCTGATGCAGGTTATGGATGGAGAAGGCACCTCAAGAAGGAGGCCTTTCAAAAATATTGAAAATGAAAATGGCCACAGCTGCCAGACGGCCATTGTGGAGGGGGAGCTCTTCCACAGTCACAGCTGTTATCATTTTTCCCCATCAGCAGCAGGAATAGAGGGGATTTCAGTTATTCTGCACATTTTATTCACTGTGGGGGCTCCCATCTGCTGACTGGAAAATTCCAGTTGGTCGAGAAGATGAGCCTCAATCGTCCTCTCACTTGCTTTTCATTAGATAACCACCACTTACAGGTGTGTCGGCATTGCAGCTCCAAATCGGCCTGTTTGAAAATGGTTAGAGACAGGAGGAAGCTGTCAGCCTGGAACGCTGCTCTTTCATGGCAATGTCTCTGCCTGGCTGCCTCCAATCCCCCCTCCACAACTATTAGAAAATCCAGCCCCAAGTTGACAGAGTCCCTCGGATGAATTGGACTGTCCATCAGGAGGACTCCTTGATGCTGCAGCAAAACTCTTCAAGTGAACAATGAACCAGAATTGGGGTGTGAGGTTGAGAGACAAGCAAACTGAGTTTCAAACATCTGCCAATTAAATTTGACCATACAGCCTGGTTTGTTGGACAAGATAATGTTTGGTGTGAATTGAGCATGTTAATACATATCAGGGCTATAAAAGGCAAAACTGGCACATTTAAAAAAAATATGTTCTGAAAAACATAGGGGGCGGGATTCTCTGACCCCCCGCCGGGTCGGAGAATCGCTGGGGTCTGGCGTGAATCCCGCCCCCGCCGGTTGCCGAATTCTCCGGCACCGGATATTCGTCGGGGGTGAGAATCGCGCCGCGCCGGTTGGCGGGCCCCCCACGGTGATTCTTCGGCCCGGATGGGCCGAAGTCCCGCTGCTGGAATGCCTGTCCCGCCGGCGTGGATTAAACCACCTCTCTTACCGGTGGGACAAGGCGGCGCGGGCGGGCTCCGGGGTCCTGGGGGGGGCGCGGGCGATCTGGCCCCGGGGGGGTGCCCCCACGGTGGCCTGGCCCACGACCGGGGCCCACCAATCCGCGGGCGTGCCTGTGCCTTGGGGGCGCTCTTTTCCTTCCGCCTTCGCCACGGTCTCCACCATGGCGGAGGCTGAAGAGACCCCCCTCCACTGCGCATGCGCGGGGATGCAGTGAGCGGCCGCTGACGCTCCCGCGCATGCGCCGCCCGGCAGAGTCATTTCCGTGCAAGCTGGCGGGGCACCAAAGGCCTTTCCCGCCAGCTGGCGGGGCGGAAATCAGTCCGGCGCAGGCCTAGCCCCTCAAGGTTAGGGATCGGCCGCTCAAGATCCGGAGGATTCTGCATCTTTGGGGCGACGCGATGCCTGGACTGATTTGCGCTGTCTTTGGCGCCGGTCGGCGGACATCGCGCCAATTGCGCCAGGATGCTGAAAAATATAGGGTGGGATTCTCCGTTGGCTGACGGCAAAATAGTGAAATGCGATTGGGCGGAGAGTCAGAATCAGTTCCGACGCCGAAAACGTGAAGGGCACCAATTTGAGGCCAAATCGCAGTGCTCTGTCACCTTAACAGCAACGTCAATACATTCTAGATCGTAGGTACAGTAAACACCGTTTGCATACCATTAGTGGGTCCGACCCGGTATTCTCTGCCTCCAATGGGCTGAGTTCCCGACGGCGCGGTTCACTTGAGCTTTTAAAAATCATGAAACTGGCATTGAGGCTGATGAGGGAGAGAGGAGGTAGTACACAGAGAGGCGCGGCAGTGGTCTGCCGGACCAGACACTAGGTGGCCATGGTGGGGCGGTGCCAAGGAAGAACAGGTGGCAGCCGCCCAGGATGGAGAGCCGGCCGCCCATCAGGCCGAGGAGGAGGAGGTGCCAAGGAGGCACCGCATGAGGCCTCATGTGTACTGGCAGCACCTGTCATTCGAGGGCCTGCTGGACCGGGCATGCTGTCAAAAACAGCAGATGAGCAGGGAGACAGTGCAACATATCTGCCAGGTCATGGCGCACCTGGCACTGCGGGGATATGGGGGAGGACGCCATCTTCCGGTGGCCGTCAAGTTGAAGGTCACCCTACACGCTTACGCCATGCAGCCGTTCCAGGCGCCAAGTGGGGACCTGTCTGGGATCTGACAGAGCTCGGTGCACAGGTGCATCCGTGCGGTTAAGGAGGGCTTATATGCCCAGTTGGTACAATACATCAACTTCAATGTGGACCGAGCTCATCAGGATGCCCCAGATGGAGGGTGAGAAGGTAAAATCAAACACTAGTGTTTTGTGCTTAAACAAAGGAGATTACAATGTGATGAGAGAAGAACTAGCTAAGGTAGACTGGGAGCAAAGACTTCATGGTGAAACAGTTGAGGAACAGTGGAGAACCTTCCAAGTGATTTTTCACAGTGCTGAGCAAAGGTTTATACCAACAAAAAGGAAGGACGGTAGAAAGAAGGAAAATCGACCGAGGATATCTAAGGAAATAAGGGAGAGTATCAAATTGAAAGAAAAAGCATACAAAGTGGCAAAGATTAGTGGGAGACTGGAGGACTGGGAAATATTTAGGGGGCAACGGAAAGCTACTGAAAAAGCTATAAAGAAGAGTAAGATAGATTATGAGAGTAAACTTGCTCAGAATATAAAAACAGTAAAAGTTTCTACAAATATATAAAAGAGTGGCTAAGGTAAATATCGGTCCTTTAGAGGATGAGAAGGAAGATTTAATAATGGGAGATGAAGAAATGGCTGAGGAACTGAACAGGTTTTTTAGGTCGGTCTTCACAGTGGAAGACACAAATAACATGCCAGTGACTGATAGAAATGAAGCTATGACAGGTGAGGACATTGAGATGATTGTTATCACTAAGGAGGTAGTGATGGGCAAGTTAATGGGGCTAAAGGTAGACAAGTCTCCTGGCCCTGATGGAATGCATCACAGAGTGCTAAAAGAGATGGCTAGGGAAATTGCAAATGCACAAGTGATAATTTACCAAAATTCACTACACTCTGGGGTGGTCCCGGCGGATTGGAAATGAGCAAACGTGACACCACTGTTTAAAAAAGGAGGTAGGCAGAAAGCAGGTAATTATAGGCCAGTTAGCTTAACTTCAGCAGTAGGGAAGATGCTGGAATCTATCATCAAGAAAGAAATAGCAAGGCATCTGGATGGAAATTGTCCCATTGGGCAGACGCAGCATGGGTTCATAAAGGGCAGGTCGCGCCTAACTGACTTAGTGGAATTTTTTGAGGGCATTACCAGTGCGGTAGATAATGGGGAGCCAATGGATGTGGTATATCTGGATTTCCAGAAAGCTTTTGACAAGGTGCCACACAAAAGATTGCTGCATAAGATAAAGATACATGGCGATAAGGGTAAAGTAGTGGCATGGATAGAGGATTGGTTAATTAATAGAAAGCAAAGAGTGGGGATTAATGGGTGTTTCTCTGGTTGGCAATTAGTAGCTAGTGGTGTCCCTCAGGGTTCAGTGTTGGGCCCACAATTGTTCACAATTTACGTAGATGATTTGGAGTTGGGGACCAAGTGCAATGTGTCCAAGTTTGCAGACGACACTAAAATAAGTGGTAAAGCAAAAAGTACAGAGGATACCGGAAGTCTGCAGAGGGATTTGGATAGGTTAAGTGAATGGGCTAGGGTCTGGTACATAGAATACAATGTTGACAAATGTGAGGTTAGCCATTTTGGTAGGAATAATAGCAAAAGGGATTATTATTTAAATGATAAAATATAAAAACATGCTGCTGTGCAGAGAGACCTGGGTGTGCTAGTGCATGAGTCACAAAAAGTTGGTTTACAGGTGCAACAGGTGATTAAGAAGGCAAATGGAGTTTTGTCCTTCATTGCAAGAGGGATGGAGTTTAAGACTAGGGAGGTTATGCTGCAATTATATAAGGTGTTGGTGAGGGCACACCTGGAGTATTGTGTTCAGTTTTGGTTCCCTTACCTGAGAAAGGACGTACTGGCGCTGGAGGGTGTACAGAGGAGATTCATTAGGTTAATCCCAGAACTGAAGGAGTTGGATTATAAGGCGAGGTTGAGTAGACTGGGACTGTACTCATTGGAATTTAGAAGGATGCAGTGGGGGATCTTATAGAAACGTAAAATCTATGAAGGGAATCGTAGGATAGATGCGGGCAGGTTGTTTCCACTGGCGGGTGAGAGCAGAACTAGGGGGCATAATAAAATAAGGGGAAGTAGATTTAGGACTGAGCTGAGGAGGAACTTCTTCACCCAAAGGGTTGTGAATCTATGGAATTCCTTGCCCAGTGAAGCAGTTGAGGCTCCTTCATTGAATGTTTTTAAGATAAAGCTAGATAGTTTTTTGAAGAATAAAGGGATTAAGGGTTATGGTGTCGGGCCGGAAAATGGAGCTGAGTCCACAAAAGATCAGCCATGATCTCATTGAATGGCGGAGCAGGCTCAAGGGGCCAGATGGCCTACTCCTGCTCCTAGTTCTTATGCTCTTATCTGCAGGGTTCACCACCATGCCCCGGGTTCAGGGGGTGATAGACGGGATGCATTTCCCCCTACGAGCACCTGCAGATGACAGGCTGCCCTACACAAACCGAAAGAGGTTCCACTTGATGAATGTGCAGCTCATTGGTGGCCATCAGGCATGCATCATGCATCATGCATGTCTGGGCCCGATACTCGAGCAGTATACACGAAGCCTGCATGCTCGACGATTCCTGACTTGTTGATATGCCCCCTTCCCTACACCCAGGCAGCCTGCTGCATCCTCCACAACATCACGCAGCAGAGACATGACATGCTAGAGGAGGAGGATGAATGCCAGGCCTCCTCTGATGAGGAGGATGCTGAGTAGGGTGAGGATGGGCAAGACGTGAAGCCCAGGCAGGCACAAGAGGCCCCACGACATGTGTGCCAGGGCCAACGCACACAGAACACTCTGATCGCCTCCAGGTTCGCCAACTGTTTGGGGGGGGGGGGATTGTGGAAGGAGGGACTGGCGGGGGCATGGATACCACATTCCAACAGCACTCCCCCCCCTGGCCACCCCCTGCCTGCAGCTCCATCCATGATACATACCGGCCACACTCTGGGGTGTGGGCCCAAGGCGGGCAGTAACTGCGGGTCTAGTCCATGGGATGGAGGATAATGACAACCCGCTCTGCGATGAGCTTCGGTGCTCTGCATCGTATGCCAACATCTGACTCCTGCCCATGGTAGCACTTTCCACCGTCCACCGGGGTGATCGCTACATCTGAGCTGGCCATTCCATCATACAGTGCCATCGGATTCCTGGCTTGACAGTGGTGGGGATTGTCAGGCGGGGGGAGGGTGGGGAGCCCAGGCCACCCACAACGTCTGCCCATTCCCACCCGCCTCGCTCTCCCCCCACATTCCCGCTCTGGTCAGCCAGACCAGCCCACCCCTCACAGAGCACTGAAGCAGTTTGTAACCGTGTGAACAGGTGTTTAATGTGACAACATTTATACAGTTTTGTGCCCTAGTCCCCATCTCTAAACTGTGCCCTGCACCCGCACCAACTAAATAGAGAGAAACAGAAAATGAAACAGTGTTAGACAGTCTGATGCATGCAATCCAGGGGTGGGTAGCTAGTGGCCTCAGTGCCAGGGTACCTGGCCATCGGTACCGGTATGTGGTGCAAGGTGGGGGTTCGGCCGCCTCCGGGCTGTGGGTGGGGGTGTCGGGTTACAGGTGTGTGGGGAGGGGGTTGGTGCCAGGGGCACAGTACTGGCTCCTTACTCTGGCCGCCCTGAGGAGGTTGTGCAGTTTTTCCTGGCTCTGCTGGCCGGTCCGGAAGGTTGCGCTCAACGCGTCTGCCACCTGCACCCAGGCACGGCGGGCGGCGGCGGCTGGCAGCCTCCTTCCCGGGCCAGGGTACAGGGTCAACTGCCTCTCCTCCACCGCATCCAGGAGGGTCTCCAGCTCGGCGTCGGTGAATCTTGGGGCCACTCTCCTCTATGCCATTTTGTTGGCTGAGATGGAGTGTGTGGGGATTGAAGTGTGTATACGCGGCTGCAGCTTGTCAGCCTCGTGAGTGTTAGTCTCAGATCTGCTGATTCCGGCACTGTTTCTCATTGGAATCGATTATGTTCCACATGGCACTGGTGCTGGCCCCTTAAGAGTAGTTGAATTGGTCCCGGTGCGGCGCCAATTTTGCTGTCATGGAACTCCACGAATCCTGCGTTGGCATCAATACTTAGTCTCATGAATGGAGGATCCCGCTGATAGATCTTCGCAAGAAAATCTGCAAGCATATCTGTTGGCTCTGGTGAGGACTGGCCACTGCATATTGTTATCATACTAGTAAAAATTTAAACTGTTGCACAGAAAAGAAAACATTGCACTAGGCAGCTGAAATAACAAACATATTTTTCCATCCATTACTTTCCTTCAATGTGACACATTACAATCACAACTCAATATTGCTGTCAGGGTTGAGGGGCACCCTAAAGGATACCTTTGCAATCCAGTCTCTGTTCAGTCTACACTGTCATCTAGCCACTGATGAAGAACATTCCACTTTATACATCATGAGCAGCAGGAGTGTTAAGCCAACTATGTCAGTGCAATAATGGCTAGCATTGTGCTGATGCACTCTACTGAACTTCCTAGTCGCTATGATTGTGTATCAGGACAGATCTGCTGAGGGTGCTACTTCAGACAAGCTCAATAAAAATACAAAACGGACACACAGTAAAATATCTTTGCACAATCTTATGGTGATGATCACTGCTGTGGTCGAGTCTATGTTGAAATTCATGAATTTTATTATCAAAAGCAGATTCTCGAAGAAGCCACAGTCACTCTCTATAAAATATTTCTGGGTCGTTTTAACAATGTAGCTTAACTCTGAACTAATTGACACAGTCACAGTTCTAAATTTTCCACTGACTGATCTGCTTATGCGTGTGCCTTTGACAGGAAAATTGCCAGATACTAGCCTTGTGGTTTTTTTTAATGCTGCCCATGTTTTTTTTCAATGGTGCCTCCAGGCAATATTCTTCTGTTTGCTATTGAGAAAAAGCATGCCTTAGGGGAGTCACCTTGGCCAGGAAAATATACCCCTAAGTTTCAATGTTGTAACACCCAATGGGAAAAACTACAATATCCTCTGTTTAATTGAGCAGAGTGATCAACAATGGCTGGGATTTTCTGGTCCACCCCATGGCGGGAGTCATAGAATTTCTACAGTGCAGAAGGAGACCATTTGGCCCATCAGGTCTGCACCGGCCCTTGCAACTAATCTTTTGGACCCTAAGGGGCAATTTAACATGGCCAATCCACCTAATCTGCACATCTTTGGACTGTGGGAGGAAACCGAGCACCCAGTGAAAACTCATCGTAGAGTGTGAAAAGTTTGACCGTCGAGTCAAATGTGCGCAAATTTACGATCTCGCGGCAGGCAGGACCAGAAATTCCCACCATTGCGGTTTTTTTCATTGCCACAAGTAGACTTACATTAACACTGCAATGAAGTTACTGTGAAAATCCCCTAGTCGCCACACTCCGGCTCCTGTTTGGGTACACTGTGGGAGAATTCAGAACATCCAATTCACCTAACAAGCACGTCTTTCAGGACTTGTGGGAGGAAACCAGAACACCCAGAGGAAACCCACGCAGTCACAGGCAGAGCGTGCAGACTCCACACAGTCAGTGATCCAGGCCGGGAAGCGAACCTGGGACTCTGGAGCTGTGAAGCAACAGTGCTACCCACTGTGCTACCATGCCACCCACTTTCTTTCCTTTGATACAGGGAAGCTCTTTGTCTTAAGAATAGGATTTTCAACATGGCTGCCTGGGCAGTAAGCGGGAGAAGTGCCTTTGTAGAATCCATCTTATAGTCATCTTATTGATTTCACCAGAACATAAATTGGGAGAATTTGGCAGTGGTTAGGTGATTAAATCTAGAAGAAGATTGCTCAAATCACAAAGTTGGAAGTTGCCCCCAAATTACTTTTATAAAATAATCTATTGAATGGTTTCTATGCGTTTCTTATAGTGCTTTGGGAGAGAACCTCTGTAAACTTACTCTCAACTGATGCAACCACCTATTTGAGGCTTTGAAATATCGGAAACAGCATGAGTTTCCATGCCCACTTGTAAAGATAGCTTGAAAGAAGATTCTGACAGTCCAAACGTGGTTTAGACACAGCAGGCAGACACTTCAATTTGTTTTTACTGACATTGATATAACCGTAAGGCCTTGATCAGAACTAAAATACTTTCTACCGTTTATTGGCCTTTTAATTCTTTTCTCTGTCACAGGTTCTTCTGTGCCGGCACCAAATAAACCTTTTTTTGACTGGTTTGGCATTGTGTGGCTCCTTTTATGAACCATCTCACAAACAACTCTGCCAAGGTTGTACAGTTTGTTTTTGACCTTCAAGATAAAGTTCTGTACAGACTATTCTTATATCTGCCCCCAGAAGATTTACCTCACAGTCCATGGAGTTGATTTTCATCTGCTTGTGTAAAGCAGTTCGAAAGGGTGAAGAACTGCTGCTTATATCATCAGAATGGTAATGTGCTAATAGCACTCAGATTTTGTGGGTCATATTATTTGCATAATTATTCACATATTCTTTCTTAGCTTTGGGACTGGAATCGGAAACGTGCTGCTGGTGGAAATCAGTGTGCAAGCGAAATTTGGACAATTAAAGGGAAATGTCGCAATAAAGTGACAAGTTTCTAAAATCCTTCAGAGGGGCAAGCCCTGCTGACACTGGCAACCTCAAACAGAGGTTAGTCCCTTTATTCATATGTGTAAACGACCCCGTTTCAGGCTGGGCTCAGGTTTCTTTTTCTGCTGATATCAATAGGACAGACAGTTACTGAGTGTGTGTTTCCTCTGCACCATAATGGAGGCTGTAGTCACTGTTTAGGAAATGGGTGCGGCACCATCAAATTCTCGGCCCGTGTGCAGAGTACAACTCCAGCTAATACTAGTTTGACACCAATTATTGTGTCCCTCCGGGATACTTCCAATCTTAGAATAGAGTTTTCAAATTTTGAGAAAATAAACATTTTGTTCAAAACTCTCAATACTTAAAAAATTAAACATCCAGAAACTAAGCTCTACTTAGATGCATGCACGTGCAGGGGTCTGCCCTGTAGATGGAGTGCACTTTTCAACCAAGCTATGTAACAGGGAATCTGCCAGTTGTGTTTGGCATTCTGCCTCTATTTATCTTAGACCAGTAATTTAATATAGCCAGAGCTTAAAATTCATAGTAAACCGATTTTTCAAGGTAATCGTAATTTGGAATGTTATGTTTGTATATTCCCAATAGACAGGTCATCTTGCACCTATCTTTTAGTGTCTTCAATCGCAGCAAGGTGTTAGTGGATTCCCCAGGGAAACCTTTTTAATTTTTAGAATAGTTTTGAAATTGTGGATTTATATGTTTTTTTAATAGATTTCAAACTATTAATTATCAATCAAAACCCATTCTATTTATATCTGTGAAGATAATTGAGGTTTTCTAATGATTATAGGGTATTTATTACTGCGTAATGGCTTACGTAAAATTAAATGTCAAACTATAAACTGTTGCCAACTGCAATTTCCTAACATTCCCCATGAAGGGTATGTCCAGTACAGGTCACAAGTTGTTCCTGTTAAACTGCACAGTTTGCTGGTCAGAAGGCACCTCAGTACTGTGTCCAGCTTCCTTGCAAATGTATTTGCATATTGCTGATGTTGGACAAATTGCATTAAAAAAGAATTACACAATTGAGTGAAAACTCCAGGCCTAAACATAGATCGGTGTAAGTTGAACAGGGATCAAAGAAAATACGTAAGTAATGGATTAGCTGTAGTGTTGTATCTGCAAAGATTGTAAATAAGGCACAATTTTCCAGCTTATTTCACACCCATTTGTTTGGGAGTCAATGGGCAATTTCTTTCCAGCCCCTTGGTGAGAGCGCAGGGTTGGATGCAGGTCGACCCGATAAATAGGAAGGAGCCATGTCAGGATGGCTGCCTGGTGCAGTTCCCCAAAGGCAAGCCCAGTTGAAGAATGATAGATCATTACTTGGAGGGAGGCAGCCAAGTTGAATAATTAAGTTCCCCAATTAGGGGTAATCTTTGGGCTCACTGGCATTTTGCCTGCACTGCCTGGAGAGGCTACTCACTCAGTAGAGATGGCTTACCTGCAACAGGCTGGGGTGCAATCAGAGCTGAAGGCTCCATGCCCCTTTGACAGGATTAGAGGATGACAGCGGCTCTAACAATTCCCCCTGAGAGCTTTCCTCTTGTTCCATCGGGCCTTTCATTCTTCACTCTGCATTGTTAATTTGATTGCCTCTGAGGCTACTTCCAAGTTAAGGTGCCCTTGATGTGTCCTATCAGCCTCAGTAGCGCCCACCTCTCCTGGTGGGGCTGTCAAAGCTACAGACCTGCAGACCCCTCTGATTGGAAAACCAACACCGAGAGCCCACCAAAGCCCCTAATATGATGGCTGAGTCGGCCAGTTAGAAGGTGGCCGTCAGGGATAATGCAAATCCATCTTACTGTTGGCTAATGCAGGCTCCAGACACCCATTTGCTTCCACGTCAGTATCCCAAAGCCCACAGGAAAACCTTGGCCAATTCCCCTGGAGGTCTGACAGATATTCCTTATCTGCTTATGAAAAACAAGACAGAAACTGCAAGCAGATAAGAATGTTACAAGCCTGTCAAGCAACTGAAGGCTGGAGTCCTGGAATGCATGATCTGGAGTTACTTGGCTTAAGTCAGATAAAATGACTTGTATGGAAAAGCATTGATATTCTTTACATTGTTGTTTTATGCATAGATAACTGATATTGGTTTTAATTGAGTCCAATCATGCCTGCCATTCTTTATTTTCATTTTCCTGTGAAATAGAGTAGCTTATTGACATGTTACTGATGAGCGTCCCCTCTACAGACTAAGTAGCAGACTAATCACCTCAAACTCAGCAAATGAGGACATTATTGTTTGGCTTTAGAGATTTGCATTCGTTCAATTATAAAAAAATTTGACTGAAATGCAGTCTCAGCTGACTAAATTATATTTGGTCTGCCTTTGAGAGATTAATTAAATATCCATGTGTAAGGCATGAATACTTGGCTCAGGTCAGAAAGGCATACTCATGGTCCATTCCCGGGTCCCACTACTATATAATCAGACATAGAGCAGTGTGAGTCAGCCACCATTAATTTTAGATGCTCTAAGAGCTTAGGAGAGTGAATGATACCACCAGATCCAAGAAGGTATCTTCGAAGTTCCAGGTTTTTAACAGACCCAGCCTTGGATTTAGAATAGTGAAATTCCACTTCATCAACAATAACAATTCGTATTTGTATAGCGCCATCAACATTAGTAAAACATCCCGACTCCCATCACATGAATATTCAAAAACAAACGTTGACACCAAGTCGATAAGATTTAGAGAGGGATGTCCAGATCTCAGGGCCTAGCTAACTAAGAGCACAGCCACCAATAGTAAAGTGATTAAAATTTGGGATGATCAAAAAGCTCAAATTGGAGGAATGTAGATATCTTGAAAGATTGGAGGACTGCTGGAAAGCACAGAGAGAGGCAGGGTGATGCCATGGAAGGGTTTGAAAACAAGTGCAAGAATTTTAAAATCAAGGTGTTGCTTGACTATACGTGGATGCAGGACAGCAAACAGAAGGGTGATGGGTCAATGAGACATGAGAACATCGGCAGACGAGTTAGGATAATATAATTACGGATGCCAGTTTATGGGAGGCTGACCTTCATAAAGAGTATGCCGGAATAGTCAACTCTAGGGGGGTGGTGGTATAGTGGTATTATCACTGGACTAATTAACCAAAGACCCAGAGTAATGCTCTGGGGGCGCACGTTCGAATCCCACCAATGGTGAAATTTGAATTGAAAATGAAATGAAATGAAAACCGCTTATTGTCACAAGTAGGCTTCAAATGAAGTTACTGTGAAAAGTCCCTAGTCGCCACATTCCGGCGCCTGTTCGGGGAGGCTGGTACGGGAATTGAATCGTGCTGCTGGCCTGCCTTGGTCTGCTTTCAAAGCCAGCGATTTAGTCCTGTGCTAAACCAATTCAATAAAAACCTGGAATTAAAAGTCTAATGATGACCATGAAACCATTGTTGATTGTCGTTAAAACCCATATGATTCATTAATGTCCTTTAGGGAAGGAAATCTGCCATCCTTACCTGGGTCTGGTCTACATGTGACTCCAGACCCACAACAATGTGGTTGACTCTTACCAGCCCCCACAAGGGCAATTTCGGAAGGACAATAAATGCTGGCACAGCCTGCGGCGCCCATGTCCCACGAACAAATAAAACAAAGGTAGCAAAGGCATGGATTAGGGTGTCAACAGCAGATGAGCTGAGGCAGGAATGAAATCAGTTGATACTGTGAAGGTGAAAATGGACAGTTTTAGTGAGGGTGTGAATATCTGATGAGAACACACCTCAGGTTCAAATGTGACAGCAAAGTTGCAAACTCTCTGGTTCAACCTCACAATTACCTGGGAGTTGAATAGAATCAGTGGCTTGGGAACGGTGTTTGTCGCGGTTTCTGCAGTGAATGGCTTTGGTCTTCTCAAAATTTAGTTGTGGAAAACATCTGCACCTGCAGTACCATTGGATAAGCACTCTGCCAATTTAGAGATGGTGGAGAGGGCAAGTGCAATCGTGATGAAGGAGGGCTGGGTATCCTCAACATACATGTGGAAACTGATGCTGCGTTTGCTGATAATACTGCCTTGGGCCAGAATTTAGATGAGAAATAGGAGGGGAGACAAGGAAAGCACCTTGGGAGACAGCAGAAATAATAGGCGTGAGTCTCCGGCCTCCCATCCACGTGTTTCTCGGCTGCACGCCATTTGCTGGTGGTGGGATTCTCTACTCCCTCCGCTGTCAATGAGATTTCCCATTGAAGCCACCCCACACTCCCGGGAAACTCGTTGGTAGTGGTACGCTGCTGGCAGAACCAGAAAAGCCCGATGCAAGCGAATGGCCGGAGATGTCCGGCCAATGATGCAGAATTGGGAAGAGGAGCCATTACAGGTAATTCTCTGGCTATGATTAGATAGATAAGAACACAGCCAGAGTATAGTTTCACCCAGTTGGACAACAGATCAGAAGCATTGGAGGAGGATGGTGCAGTCAGTTGTGTCGAAGGTACACACCAGTCGTGAAGGACAAGGAGGGATAGTATACAATGGTCACAGTCACAAATATAGTAAGTTGTGATTTTGTTAGGAGTCATTTCAGTTCTGAAGGGACCGGGAGACTGACTGGAGTAATTAAAACGTGGACTTGAGGGGATAATGTACAAAAATTTGGGAGGGAACAACACATTTAAGGACTCTGGAGAGGAAAGGGAGCTTGGGGATGGCTGTCACTTTTCAAATTCAGAGTTTTGAAGAGAATTGTGATGACAGCAGACTTGAAGGAGAAGGGGACAATACCTGAGGTGAGGGAACTGTTCACAATATCAGCTAACATGGGAATATGAAGGAAATTTGATGGTCAGCAGTAAGGTCAGAGCAAGATGAAGGGAGCAGATGCTGGATCTCATGAACAAGATGTACTCAGAGAGAACAAGATAGGATCTGGGATGTAACCTCGAGATGGATGTGAGTTCAACTGGGACAGTGGAGAACTTTCGGGGCAATCTGGGAATGTGGGCTAGGGGAAGGGAGGGAGGTAACAGAGGCAGCTGAACAGATGGTCTTGATCTTTGTGACAATGAAGTCCTGAGCTCCTTGCATTGGTTGGAAGCATTGGTTGCATTGAGGAGGCAGGAGAGGAGGGGGGAGTGGGTTAAGGAGATAATCTGTGTTAGAGAGAAGCCCTGGGGTTATCTTTGCATTTGTGGAGCCCAGTGGTAGCAGCCACGCTGAGAACGTGGACCCAGCTGAGACAACACTTCGGGATAGCCAAAATGTCCCTCATGGCTCCCATATGCAGCAATCACAGATTCCCCCCCCCCCCCCCCCCCCCGCCATGCTAGATACCACCTTCAAAAGATGGAGGTGGGTCGGGGACTTCTACGTAGGGCACAGACTGGCGACACTAGACAAACTGACGAGGAAGTGGAGGCTAGCAAAAGGACAGGAAATGAGACACCACCAAATAAAACACTTCCTTCGCAAAGAGACAGTGGGGTACCCTGGGGTCCCAGAAACCACACTACTAGAGGACCTGATAGGCACAAACAACGAGAAGGGGGGGGGGCATGTGGGAAAATATACGGACAGCTACTGGTCAGAGCCCGGACTCCACTGGACGAGAACAGACAAAAATGGGAGGACAAAGTGGGCACAGAGGTAGGATGGGGACTCTGGAGTGAAGCACTGAGCAGGGTGCACTCCACCTCCTCCTGCGCAGGGCTAAGCCTAATGCAGCTCAAAGTGGTGCACAGAGCACACCTGACCAGAACCCGAATGAGCAGGTTCTTCCTGGAGGTGGAGGACAAATGTGAGCGGTGCCAGAGGGGCCCGGCCAACCACACCCACATGTTCTGGGCTTGTCCCAATCTTGCTGGGTTCTGGACAGCCTTCTCCGAGGCAATGTCCCGGGTTGTGGGGGTGAGGGTGAAGTCATGTACAATAGTGGCAATCTTCAGGGTATTGGAGCAGCCAGAGTTACACATGGGGAATGGGGCCAACGCCCTTGCTTTCGCTTCCCTAATCGCACGCCGGAGAATCCTGCTCGGCTGGCGATCGGCAGCACCACCCACAGCTGCAAACTGGCTCGCTGACCTTTCGGAATTTCTCCACCTGGAGAAGATTAAGTATGCCACCCGAGGGTCAGAGGAAGGCTTCCTGGATACTTGGAGGCAGTTTGTCGGTCTGTTCCAAAACCTGTTCGAGGCCAGCAACGAGGAGTAAGCTAATCAGAATTTGTTTTTAAAAACACCAAGATAGATGAGGTACTAGAAGACTGTTCAACCCCCGGGGGGGGGGGGGAAGGGCGGGGAACCATAGACCGATCCAGAGGGCAATGAAATGCACATAGGGTCAGTTAAACAAAGGACAAACTAAATCTCGCTGTATAATAAAGGAAATTAGTGCGGGCGAGAAAAATGTGATGTGTATATATACAACTGCTTATAAATATGGGAAATACCAATACAATGATTTATTTTTTAAAAAATCTTTGCATTTGTGTAAGATCTTTCAATAATCATACATTTAATGCTCGGTCTAATACTTAGTGCAATATTTGCAATCTGGGTGCAAATTACATTCAAAATTGCAATGTTTTCCAAAGTGAATATTTGCTTACATTTCCACTCACTCATTTGCATATTGCCAACTGTGAAATCTTTATTCAACAAGTGCAAACAGGCAGTATTTTGGAACATAATTGCTTATTCTCTATTTTTCAACAAAAGTATTCCTTGTTTTATATAAGGGTGCTAACCTGTTGCAGTGTTGTTAATACAACAGAAAATGGGTTTATGATAGAAAATAAGCATTTTAATAAGATTGACTAATCTTCCACCTGCGAGTAACCAATGTTACATACTAGAAAATGGCCAAAAGCTGTATATGACTATTTGCTAGTTTCACTGGTTGTGCCAGGTTCTTAGTATTTTTTTTAAAAAGAGCGAAAAGATGCTGGAAATCTGAAATAAAACAGAAAATGTTTGGAAATATTCTGCAGGACAGTGAGCATCTGTAGAGAGAGCGAGAGAGAGTGAGACAAATGCCAGGATTGTCTGACGAGCATCACCATGGGCGGATGTGAAAATTTGGAGAGCCGTTGCGGTTTTGTCCTAAAAAAAGCAGCTTAATTTTAAGATCCAAGAGAGTTGGGATGAAAGGTTCTTTTTCGGAATGGCAACCGGTGACGAGTGGTGTCCCGCAGGGTTCAGTGTTGGGGCCACAGCTGTTCTCTTTATATATTAATGATCTAGATGACGGGACTGGGGGCATTCTGGCTAAGTTTGCCGATGATACAAAGATAGGTGGAGGGGCAGGTAGTATTGAGGAGGTGGGGAGGCTGCAGAAAGATTTAGACAGTTTAGGAGAGTGGTCCAAGAAATGGCTGATGAAATTCAACGTGGGCAAGTGCGAGGTCTTGCACTTTGGAAAAAAGAATAGAGGCATGGACTATTTTCTAAACGGTGACAAAATTCATAATGCTGAAGTGCAAAGGGACTTGGGAGTCCTAGTCCAGGATTCTCTAAATGTAAACTTGCAGGTTGAGTCCGTAATTAAGAAAGCAAATGCAATGTTGTCATTTATCTCAAGAGGCTTGGAATATAAAAGCAGGGATGTACTTCTGAAGCTTTATAAAGCACTAGTTAGGCCCCATTTAGAATACTGTGAGCAATTTTGGGCCCCACACCTCAGGAAGGACATACTGGCACTGGAGCAGGTCCAGCGGAGATTCACACAGATGATCCCAGGAATGGTAGGCCTAACATACGATGAGTGTCTGAGGATCCTAGGATTATATTCATTGGAGTTTAGGAGGTTGAGGGGAGATCTAATAGAAACTTACAAGATAATGAATGGCTTAGATAGGGTGGACGTAGGGAAGTTGTTTCCATTAGCAGGGGAGACTAGGACACGGGGGCACAGCCTTAGAATAAAAGTGAGTCACTTCAGAACAGAGATGAGGAGAAATGTCTTCATCCAGAGAGTGGTGGGTTTGTGGAATTCATTGCCACAGAGGGCGGTGGAGGCCGGGACGTTAAGTGTCTTTAAGACAGAAGTTGATAAATTCTTGATTTCTCGAGGAATTAAGGGCTATGGAGAGAGAGCGGGTAAATGGAGTTGAAATCAGCCATGATTGAATGGTGGAGTGGACCCGATGGGCCGAATGGCCTTACTTCCGCTCCTATGTCTTATGGTCTTATGGTCTTATCCTCTGAAGCGCACAAACCCACCAGGGTGATCACTTTGTTCTGGGAGCATGGTCAATTTTGCTCATGGGGATCAATGTCCAAAGCAATGGTTTTGTAACCAGTGATAAAAGATTGCGCATAATTGACTGGCGCTGGGTGTAATTTCTGCCCGATATTTCTCAACCTATTGTGCTTTCCTCAACGTGAAGAAACTAGTGCAATTTAGTAGAAACCTTTTGTGAAGCAGATGTAAATAGGTCATGCTCTGAGTTTATTTTTACTCAGACAATCAGGGTGAACTTCTAGCTTCATTGCATCACCTACCCTTTAAAAATGTTGTTCCACTTTGATGCCATGGGCTCCAATTTGACAAAAGTCAGGTGACCACTGTAATGCATGAGTCATCTGCTCAGCCAGATGATGCACATGTGGTGAAGTTGTATACTTGCCCAGTCATTATATCCATCCTTTAGTTATAGGCACATGCACAATTTAAGCATTCAGTTCTCTACTGCTTGATATCCTGAACAGAATTATGTGCTTGATTAATTAATAAATTACATGTACCTTTTTCAACATATCTATAATTGGATGGTGAAAGTGTAATAATTTGGTTCTTGGTGTACCTTTGCAGCCCTATTTTAAATCGGTTTACTGAACAATCTTGGTCTGAGCTGTCAGCTGTGTGGGTCAATGCTGCAAGTCTGGGATCTACTGCCATATATTTCATTGCGATACTTACATGTGTTGCCCAGGTGTGGATAATGCAGATAGCATTTAAACCATTATAGCCAAGTAGGTTTAATCCTGAATACCTAAATGTAGTCCTGGTCAGCCGAATTGCATGTCTATGTAATTATGTCTCTGGGCAGAATTTTCCATTTTTGAAACTGAGTCTGGGGGAGGGCAGGTCCTGCATTGCATTTCCCGTTGGGCAGCGTGACGGGAAATTACAACCGATTTTGCGTTCATTTGCTCATTAAATATGCAGAGGCAAATTTCTTTCCGAATCACGTGGTTGGTCTTGTCATAATATACACACAGGTATATGATGGTGCACAGACAGGCAGTGATTGACACACAGGATGACCAGTGAACACACAGAACACAGCAGCCAATCACCAGACAGGACACATCCACTATAAAGCCAGAGGACACTAGTTTTCCCGCTCTCTTGGGATGCAGCCTCTGAGACAGTCAGAGCCCGTGAGCAGCAACTAGAACATACACCATGTGGTAGTAAGATAGTCTGGTCAGGTTAGCCTCTGGTCTCCAGTCAAGTCAGCACAGTGTCAACCCACAGTTAAAGTATGTATGATAGTTAAGAGTTCAATAAAATCAAGTTGCATTTCTTCAAGTGTTGGAAGCCTGTCTCTCTCACTGCTGCAGTAAACGCAGTCCTCGCAGACCCGGCATACCCAACACATCATGGTACCAGTGAGGTATGCTCGAGTTTGACGGACCTACCTTGAGATAGTCTGCCTTTGACCAGCGATCAGCCACCCGGTAACATGGACAACGTCCGCCCTCCCCCCGCAGCTCCACATCGCCGGCAACCTCGGTGCTAACTGGAAGATTTTCAAGCAGAAGTTCCAGCTGTATCTTGACGCCACCGACCTGGAAACCGCATCGGATGCCAGAAAGATCGCTCTCTTCCTCTTTACAGCCGGGGACCACGCTATCCACATCTTTAACTCCCTCACCTTTGCTGAAGGCGAGGACAAGACAAAGTTTAAAACAGTCCTGCTGAAGTTCGACAGCCACTGTGACATCGAAGTCAACGAGAGCTTTGAACGCTATTTCAATGCTGAGGCTGCAGGGTAAGGATGAACCTTTCCAGTCCTTCTTCACCCATCTCCATATCCTCGCGCAGTCCTGCAACTACGGCTCCACTTCCGACTCCATGGTCCGCGACCAGATCGTTTTCGGGGTCCACTCCAGTCCCCTTCGCCAGCAGCTCCTTAAGGTTAAGCAGCTCACCCTCACCATCGCCATCGAAACCTGCGTTCCCCCCGAGCACGCAAACAACTGGTACTCCCATATCAAGGCGGCAGAGATGGCGCGGAAAGACCCCCACGATGCGGAGCGGGTGCAGGCCATAAAACAGCTCCAGGGCCTGAGTCTGGATGAGGGCGGCCATTTCGCGCGCTTTTCCTGGGCTCCTGCACATGCGCGCCATGACCAAGGGGACGGCGAGGCCGACGACCGAACTGCGCAGGTGCGCACATCGTTCGACTGCACCGCGCATGTGCAGTGGCGCACGGAGCGTCCTGACACCAGCGCCATGACGTGCAACAACTGTGGCTCCGCCCATTTAAAGTGGCAATGTCCCGCGGAATCTCGACACTGTCTCCAATGTGGCAAGCTTGGCTACGAAGCAGCCCTGTGCATATCTGCTGAACTGCCCAATACACAGCGATCCCAGTCGCAGCGCAGGAACGTCCGGTCAGTACAGCAACCCGTTGCAGACTCCGACTCTGACATGGTTCCAGATTCCGACACCGAGGGCCTCACATCCCCATTCCGGGTGGGCATCATCACCAAGCATACGATGCCTTCAGCGAAGAAGGTGAAACAACTCCCAGTGATGAGCATTGATCCGGACGACGAGTGGTATACCACCCTCACGGTCAACAAGGCTCGCATACGCTTCAGGCTGGATACTGGTGCTTCAGCAAACCTCATTTCAAAGTCTGACCTTGACACCATCTGCGTCAAGCCAAGCATTCTTCAACCAGCCTGCCAACTCATCGACTACAATGGCAATGCCATTGCTGCCAGCTTGCGGTAACTCATCGTTTTTCAGAAGCAACCCTGCGCTTTGAAATTGTAGGAACCAACAGAGCTTCGCTGCTCAGACCTGCAAAATCGGGCCTGCAAAATCCTGAATCTTGTGCAACGGGTTCACACCATGTCGTCCGCAGAGGCAACGACCTCGCCAGATGTCAACTTCCAAGCCCAATTAGATGACATCACAGCACAATACCACAGCGCCTTCGAAGGTATGGGTACACTACCTTAACGATACAAGATACTGCTGAAGCCGAATGCCACACCTGTGGTTCATGCACCGCGTCAGGTGCCGGCACCCCTCAAGGACCGCCTCAAGCAGCAGCTGCAAGACCTCCAGGACCAGGGCATCATTTGTAAGGTCACTGAAAATAAGGGGAAGTAGATTTAGGACTGAGTTTAGGAGGAACTTCTTCACCCAAAGGGTTGTGAATCAATGGAATTCCCTGCCCAGTGAAGCAGTAGAGGCTCCTTCATTCAATGTTTTTAAGATAAAGATAGATAGTTTTTTGAAGAATAAAGGGATTGAGGGTTATTGTGTTCAGGCCGGAAAGTGGAGCTGAGTCCACAAGAGATCAGCCATGATCTCATTGATTGGTGGAGCAGACTCGAGGGGCCAGATGACCTACTCCTGCTTCTAGTTCTTATGTTTTTATGAACCCACGGACTGGGTTAGTTCCATGGTCTGTGTCAAAAAACCGTCAGGGGAACTTCGCATTTGCATCGACCCCAAAGATTTCAACATTAACATCATGAGGGAACACTACCCTACACCTAAACGAGAAGAGCTCACCAGCGAAATGGCTCACGCCAAGCGTTCACGAAGCTGGATGCCTTCAAGGGGTTTTGGCAAATACAGCTGGATGCATCCAGTCGAAAGTTATGCACATTTAACACCCCGTTCGGTCGCTACTATTACAACCGGATGCCCTTTGGCATCATCTCCGCCTCGGAAGTGTTCCACCGCACAATGGAGCAAATGATGGAGGGCATCGAGGGTGTGCATGTGTATGTTGATGATATTATTATCTGGTCCACAACTCCTCAGGAGCACATCGATCGCCTCAAGCGAGTGTTCCACAGGATCCACGAGCATGGCCTCAGACTCAATAGGGCCAAATGCTCGTTCCGTCAAGCAGAAATAAAGTTCCTTGGCGACCATATTTCGCAGTTTGGTGCGCGGCCAGATGCAGACAAGGTGGTGGCGATCAACGCCATGAAGACCCCGGAGGACAAGAAGGCGGTCCTCCGCTTCCTAGGGATGGTCAATTTCCTTGGGAAGTTTATCCCCAACGTTGCATCACACACCACAGCTCTCTGCTTTCTTGTCAAAAAAACTACGGACTTCCACCATGAGCAAGAGTGGCATGAGCTCATGGCAAAACTCACCAAGGCCCCGGTACTGGCATTTTTCGACTCCGCCAAGTGGACCAAGATCTCCACCGACGCGAGCCAGGTTGGCATTAGGGCAGTACTCCTCCAGCGGGACAAATCCTCCTCCTGGGCCCCAGTCGCATATGCCTCTAGAGCCATGACGCCTACTGAGCAACGATACGTTCAGATTGAAAAAGAATGCCTGGGCCTCCTCACAGGGATTGACAAATTCCATGATTACGTGTACGGACTCCCCAAATTCACGGTCGAGACAGACCACAGGCCATTGATTTACAGCATCCAAAAAGACCTCAATGATATGACGCCACAGCTACAACGTATCCTCCTCAAACTCCGCTGCTACGATTTCGACCTGGTCTACACCAAGGGCAAAGAGTTCATTGTGGCCGCGCACTCTCTAGATCCATCACAATGCCGTGTGAGCAGTCGGACTTCGTCTGTCAGATAGACGCTCAGGTGAAGTTTTGTACATCCAACTTTCCAGCCACTGATGAAAGGGTCGTGCAAATTCGTCAGGAGATGCCCAGAGATCCTTTACTCCAGCAGGTAATGCGACATCTCACGGATGGTTGGCAAAAGGGGCAGTGCCCCAGTTTTATAACTTAAAGGATGATCTAGTGGTAGTGGATGGCATATTAATGAAGCTGGACAGGATAGTAATTGCACAGAGCATGCGAGATGTATCCCCTTCCCTCCCCCCCCCCCCGCCTTCTATTTTGGTTTCTGTTGCAGGCCTCGTAGGTTCGGAGGATGGGGAGGAGGTCATCCCGCCACCCCCCCCCCCCTCGCTTCTCCCAGTCGTTCCCCTGAGTCTCTTCCTCCCCCGTTCCTTTTGTACCTCTTTGAGTTGTTGTATATCTCTGTCTGCTCTCTCCCGTCTCTCTCTTTTTCCCTCGTCGCTGTTGACCTCGAACCGATCTTGGAACAGGCTGACGAAAGGCCCCCATGCTTTGAGGAAGCCTTCATCAGACCCTTGGGTGGTTATTTGATCTTCTCCAGATGGAGAAATTCCGCCAAGTCTCCAGCCAGCCTGCAGCTGTGGGTGGTGCTGCCGATCGCCAGCCGAGCAGGATTCTCCGGCGTGCGATTAGGGAAGCAAAAGCTAGGGCACCAGCCCTCTTCCCCATGTATAGTTCTGGCTGTTCTGATGCACCGAAGATTGCCGCTCTTCTTTATTTTTATACTCCATTTCTTTGAAATAAAGACAAACATTCTATTTGCCTTCCCAATTACCTGCTGAACTTGAATGCTAGCTTTTTGTGATTTATGTACAAATCCTTCTGTGCTGCGGATTTCTGCCGTCTTTCTCCATTTAATTCATATTCAGCTCCTTTATTCTTCCTACCAAAGTGCACAACAACTTCACATTTTCCCTCATTATGTTCTACCTGCCACGTTTTTGCCCTACTCACCGAACCTATCTATATCCCTCTGTAGACTTTTGGGCTGGATCCTTCGTTTCAGAGACTAACAGCGGAATTCTCAATTTCAGAAGCTGTATTGATGTGGGGAGTGAATCGTAGATGTTCTGTGGACCCAATAGCGGAGCCGGTCCCGGAGCAGTAAAGGACATGCTAATAATTCAGCACCGGCACCATGTGAAACTCATGCAAATCCAACTGATTCCGGCGTTGGATTCGCTGAGGTTGGGATTGGCACTGGAGGTCTGGCAAACTGGAGCTACATATAAGCACTCCACTTCCCACACACTCTCATTCCAGCCAAGAAAATGCCACCCCGGACAGCAGCCCAGAGATTTGCCAATGTAGAGCTGGAGGTACTGCTGGATGCAGTGGAGAAGAGACAGGACACCCTGTTCCCCGGGTTGGGAAGGTGGCTGCCATCCGCTGGTGTCAACTGGGCCTGGGTGCACCGCCAGGGCCAAGCAGCTGTGCAGGAAGAAGCTGCATGACCTCCTCAGGGCGGCCAGGGTGAGTCACCACCACCACTGCGCCCCTGGCACCAACCCCCGTCCCACACACTCGTAGACACCCTCCACCTGGAGGGCAATCGAACCCCACCTTCCAGCATGCCGCTTGTACCCCACCACGTACCACATGCCACCCACCATGGCCAGGTGCCCTGCACACACAGGCCACTGGCTGTGAACCCCGAATGCTGCTCACGTCCGAGTGTCTCACAATGTACATTATCTGTCCTCCCAGGAGAAGGCGGCCCACAACTGAAGAGAGAGAGAAAAGACCGGACGGGACCCGCCTGACCTGTGGCACCTCACTGTAGCAGAGCAGAGGACGATGGACCTGGTCGGCGTGGTTGGAGAGCGGGCAGTCGCCAAGGTGGAGGTTGGCATCGGAGACGCAAGTGAGCCCCCAATAACATGCGAAGTCCCAATGGCACATGTGGGACTCCTCCCCCCATACACCACGCCTACCTACGATCTAACCATGCGCGTTGTCTTATGTCTTGCAGGATCCCCTGGTGATGACACGGGTCCATCTAGGGTCCCTCATCCCCTACTGCAACCCAGAGACTCACCTGGTGATGAGGTGTGACCTGCTCGTGGCCCGCAGCCCCCACTGCAACCGCGCGACACCCAGGAGCACATGTCCGGGGATGACACCGACTTCTTGTCACTGCTGTCACCAGCACCCTCCACCATCCAGAGCCACTTAGCTCATTTGGGCAGTTTAGTGAAGAGGCTCCTGGGGCACTATCTGGTGCGCACCACTCACATGCAGCAGTACATCAGGTGGAGGTAGGAACACCCGAGGGGGCGGAGGGTTGGTGGGCTGCCCGACCCCAGGGACTAGCTGCCATCCTGATGGGTTTTGGGCTTCTGGATGTTGGAGGTGTAGACGCAGAGCCGGGGACTACAGGAGGGGATGTCAGCAACCATCTAGCTCCTGCAGGTTCAGTTGGAGGAGGAAACGTTGCCAATCATGCGTACCAACCAGGCCAACATCGCATGGGTGGAGTCCATGGAGGAGGAGGCCTTGGGTGCGAGGTTATCAGCCATGGGTCAAGATGTCCAAGACCGGGGGTGCTCTGTCCAGACAGTGGCCATGGCACAGGGCAGGGCAGCCATCTCACAGGCAGCCATGTACGAGAGTAACATGGACATTGCAACAGCGCTCCAGAGCTTGGCCCAGTCACGACAGGTCATGGCTGCGGGCCTCGATATATTGGCCTGGCACTGGCTGACCTGAGCCAGTCACGGGGACCTGATGGATGTGGCACAGTTTCAGAGGTACATGGCCCTGTCACAGAGGGATGTGGCCCTTTCCCTGTGCTCCATGGCCCGCGAGCATGGAGATCCTGGCCAAAGTGAGAGTGGGCCTCCAAGACTGGCAGCGGCAGGTGACGGCGGAGCCCCCGGAGCTTGCTCTGGCCGCGCCCCGTTTCAAGTAATATCCCAGAGGTCATCAGGCACCCCGAGAGAGGAGAAGGCGATGGGGCCCGTGTCAGTGACTCCCACAGGGAAGGTGCCGAACACTGCAGTACGCCTAAAATCCCCTACCTGTCACTGGTCATCTGATGGGCAGCGGGCAGAACAGGGTGGACTGACGCTTTAGTGCAGTACTGAGGAAGAGTCCCAGGATCAATTCCCGGCATGGGTCACTGTCTGTGTGGAATCTGCATTCTTCCTGTGTCTGCGTGGGTTTCCTCCGTGTGCTCCGGTTTCCTCCCACAATTCTCGAAAGACGTGCTGCTAGGTGAATTGGAGGTTCTGCATCCTCCCTTTGTGTACCCGAACAGGCGATGGAATGTGGCGACTAGGGGATTTTCACAGTAACTTAATTGCAGTTAATGTAAGCCTACTTGTGACAATAAAGAATATTATTATTATTATTATTATTACTGCCAACCCAGGGCCAGCACCCTGTAGTGAAGCAGGTGGAAAGCATGGAGGAGGATGCAGATGCAGGGTGGGAGTGGGATGGAGGTTCAAGCTGCCGGTGGACAGGCCCCCTAGTCGATGAACTTGGAAGCTATCACATTGTCTCCACGTTTGTATGGACCAGTGCTAAACAGCACCATGGCGAGGTCACTTGGGCACGGGCGTTCATTCCCGAGCCTCAGGAAAATCGGGCGCCGTCATATTTAAATGAGGCTAACAGCAATGGCGAGATCCAGATTGTGATGTGTTGTGAGATCTTGTAAGATTTCACAAGACGTTCCGAACATCGCAAATCTCGCAAGAGGCCTGTCGCGAGATTTAATGACCTCATCGCGTCACTGAGTCGGGTGCGCCAAGGCCACTCGATCGCACCCGTTATCTGCTTCTAAATTTCTTTACATCCAACCAGTGTTTTATCTGGTATGGTAGCTATCCCCCTAATACCAAATACTTTAATTTTCTGTATTCATCGCTTATTTGGTACCTTGTCAAAGGCTTACCTAAACTCCATGCACACCATAACCACTAAATTTCACCCATCTAATGTGTCTGTTACCTTAAAGAATTATATGAGGGACTAAAACCCACAAGAGGGCCAGGATGGGATTTGCGCCGGGTGATCTTAGTTTGAGATTTCCCCCCCAACCCCCCCCCCCCCACCCCAACCCCAAACTGCCTGTGATGTCATACGATTCATGGTCTCTGATTTCCATTATTTAAAATAATTTTTTATATAATTAAATGTCTTGCCGTGTGAGTGTCCCTTTAAGAAAGGTTTTGTTTTACCACATCGGTGATGACATTTCTGGGTGGAGCTGGGCTGTGGCTGTCAGATGAGAGGGGGCTCAGTTTTTTGGTTTCATTTTCTGTTTGTTAGTTTGGACTGCACCAGAAGAAGCAGTGTTGCAAAGCAGTGTGTTAAGCCGCAGAAAGTTTCTCGGTTTTCTGTTTCATTTTAAAACTGTTCCAATGAACTGAAAGCACATCGGGGTGGCAAACCGTCTTGGTAACCTTAAAGCTAGAGTTGCTTTCCTGAAGGAGTTTTGAACCTGCTGGTTGGAAAGTTTTGAACCTGCTGGTTGGAAACTGGACCAGAATCTCAGGGAAAGGACCAGTCTCATTCACGTGAGATTACAGTGTGCTGAGCCGCGCCCTTGAAAGGGGTTTCGGTTTTATTGGATTTTGTATTGAATTGGAACAGCTCAGGGGGATTCATTAAGAGTTATGTACATAGATTACTGTAGCTGTTGTGTTTTTTCATGTTTGTAATTGATAACAATTTCTTGTTGAGTGTTTTATATATGTTAACTACATTCCTAAAATAAACTTTGATTTGATAAAAGCGCCTAGGAAATCTGATGAATCACACCTAAAGTGAAGGCTATGTCCCGGAGGACTGGAGAATAGCCCACGTTGTTCCTTTGTTTAAGAAGGGTAACAAGGATAATCCAGAGAACTACAGGCCGGTGAGCCTTACGTCAGTGGTAGGGAAATTATAGAACATAGAACAGTACAGCACAGAACAGGCCCTTCGACCTTCAATGTTGTGCCGGGCATTCTCCGAAACCGAAACCAAGATCAAGCTATCCCACTCCCTGTCATTCTGGTGTGCTCCATGTGCCTATCCAATAACCGCTTGAAAGTTCCTAAAGTGTCCGACTCCACTATCACAGCAGGCAGTCCATTCCACACCCTAACCACTCTCTGGGTGAAGAACCTACCTCGGACATCCCACCTATATCTCCCACCCTGAATCTTATAGTTATACCCCCTTGTAACAGCTACATCCACCTGAGGAAATTGTCTCTGAACATCCACTCTATCCCCCTCATTATCTTATAAACCTCTATTAAGTCGCCTCTCATCTTCCTCCGCTCCAAAGAGAAAAGCCTAGCTCCTTCAACCTTTCCTCATAAGATCTATCCTGCAAACCAGGCAGCATCCTGGTAAATCTCCTTTGTACCCTTTCCAATGCTTCCACATCCTTCCTATAATGAGGTGACCAGAACTGCACACAATACTCCAAATGTGGTCTCACCAGGGTCATGTATAGTTGCAGCATAACCCCGCGCCTCTTAACCTCAAGCCCCCTGTTAATAAACGCCAACACACAAAAAGCCTTTTTCATGGCTCTATCCACTTGAGTGGCAACCTTCATCTGTGGACATGAACCCCAAGATCTCTCTGTTCCTCAACATTCCTCAGAACCCTGCCGTTGACCCTGTAATCCGCATGCAAGTTTTTCTACCAAAATGAATCACCTCCCACTTATCAGGGTTAAACTCCATCTGCCATTTTTCGGCTCAGCTCTGCATCCTATCAATGTCTCCTTGCAGCCTACAACAGCCCTCCATCTCATCCACTACTCCACCAATCTTGGTGTCATCAGCAAATTTACTGACCCACTCTTCAGCCCCCTCCTCCAAGTCATTGATAAAAATCACAAATAGCAGAGGACCCAGCACTGATCCCTGTGGTACACCACTGGTAACTGGTCTCCAGTCTGAAAATTTTCCATCCACCACCACTCTCTGTCTTCTACGTGATAGCCAATTACTTATCCAAGGCAGCATGGTAGCATTGTGGATAGCACAATTGCTGCACAGCTCCAGGGTCCCAAGTTCAATTCTGGCTTGGGTCACTGTCTGTGCGAAGTCTGCACATCCTCCCCGTGTGTGCGTGGGTTTCCTCCGGCTGCTCCAGTTTCCTCCCACAGTCCAAAGAAGTGCAGGTTAGGTGGATTGGCCATGATAAATTGCTCTTAGTGTCCAAAATTGCCCTTAGTGTTGGGTGGGGTTACTGGGTTATGGGGATAGGGTGGAGGTGTTGACCTTGGGTAGGATGCTCTTTCCAAGAGCCGGTGCAGACTCGATGGGCCGAATGGCCTCCTTCTGCACTGTAAATTCTATGATTCTATGATTCAATTGGCCAAATTTCCCTCTATCCCACACCTCCTTACTTTCTTCATGAGCCGACCATGGGGAACCTTATCAAATGCCTTACTAAAATCCATGTATATGACATCAACTGCTCTACCTTCATCTACACACTTAGTTACCACCTCAAAGAATTCAATCAAATTTGTGAGGCAAGACATACCCTTCACAAATCCGTGTTGATTATCCCGGATTAAGCTGCATCTTCCCAAATGGTCATAAATCCTTTACTTCAGGACCTTTTCCATTATCTTACCGACCACCGAAGTAAGACTAACTGGCCTATAATTACCAGGGTCATTCTTATTCCCTTTCTTGAACAGAGGAACAACATTTGCCACTCTCCAGTCCTCTGGCACTATCCCCGTGGACAGCGAGGACCCAAAGATCAAAGCCAAAGGCTCTGCAATCTCATCCCTTGCCTCCCAAAGAATCCTTGGACATATCCCATCTGGCCCAGGGGACTTGTCGACCCTCAGGTTTTTCAAAAGTGCTAATACATTCTTCCTAAGATCATCTACCTCCTCCAACCTACCCGCCTGAATCACACTCTTATCCTCAAAAACATGGCCCCTCTCCTTTGTGAACACTGAAGAAAAGTATTAATTCAACGCCTCTCCTATTTCTTCTGACTCCATGCACAAGTTCCCACTACTGTCCTTGACCGGCCCTACCCTCACCCTGGTCATTCTTTTATTTCTCACATAAGAGTAAAAGGCCTTGGGGTTTTCCTTGATCCAAACCGCCAAGCTCTCCTGAGCCCTTTTTTCAGCTCATTCCTTGCTACCTTGTAACCCTCAAGCGACGCTACTGAACCTTGTTTTCTCATCCTTACATACTCTTCCTTTTTCCTCTTGACAAGACATTCAGCCTCTTTTGTGAACCATGGTTCCCTCATATGGCCATTTCCTCCCTGCCTGACAGGGACATGCTTATCAAGGACACGCAGTATTTGTTCCTTGAGCAAGCTCCACTTTTCATTTGTGCCTTTCCCTGACAGTTTCTGTTCCCATCTTATGCTCCCTAATTCTTGCCTAATCGCATCATAATTACCCCTACTCCAATTATAAACCTTGCCCTGCCATATGGCCCTATCCCTCTCCATTGCAATAGTGAAAGACACCAAATTGTGGTCACTATTTCCAAAGTGCTCTCCCACAAACAAATCTAACACTTAGCCCGGTTCATTACCCAGTACCAAATCCAATATGCACCCCCCCCCCCCCCCCCCTCTCTTGTCGGCCGATCCACATATTGTGTCAGGAAACCCTCCTGCACACTCTGTACAAAAACTGCCCCATCCGAACTGTTCGACCTATAGAGGTTCCAATCAATATTTGAAAAGTTAAAGTCACCCATGACAACTACCCTGAGACCTCCACACCTATGCATAATCTGTTTTGCAATTTCTTCCTCCACATCTCTATTACTATTTGGGGGCCTATAGAAAACTTCAAAAAAATGTGATCGCTCCTTTCCTATTTCTAACTTCGGCCCATATTGCCTCAGTAGGCAGATCCCCTTCAAACTGCCTTTCTGTAGCCGTTAAACTATCCTTGATTAACAATGTTACTCCTCCACCTCTTTTATCACCTTCCCAACTCTTACTGAAACATCTATACCCCGGAACTTCCAACAACCATTCCTGTCCCTGTTCTAACTATGTCTCCGTAATGGCCACAACATCGTAGTCCCAAGTACCAATCCATGCTCCATGTTCACCTACCTTATTCCAGATGCTCCTTGCAGCATTGAAGTAGACGCACTTCAACCCACCTTTCTGTCTGCCGGTACACTCCTGCGACCTTGATACCCTCCTCAGTACCTCGCTACTCTCAGCACTGGCTTCTGGACTACAGCTCGTTTTCCCAGGCCCCTGACAAATTAGTTTAAACCCCCCCGAAGAGTCTTAACAAATTACTGGAGCGAATTCTTCGAGATAGGATCTATTCCCATTTGGAAGCAAATGGACGTATTAGCGAAAGGCAGCGCGGGTTTTGTGAAGGGGAGATCGTGTCTCACTAGCTTGACAGAGTTTTTCGAAGAGGTCACAAAGATGATTGATGCAGGTAGGGCAGTGGATGTTGTCTATATGGACTTCAGTAAGGCCTTTGACAAGGTCCCTCATGGCAGACTGGTACAAAAGGTGAAGTCACACGGGATCAGGGTGAGCTGGCTAGATGGATACAGAACTGGCTAGGTCATAGAAGGCAGAGAGTAGCAATGGAAGGGTGCTTTTGTGATTGGAGGGCTGTGACTATGATGTTCCGCAGGGATCAGTGCTGGGACCTTTGCTGTTCGTAGTATATATAAATGATTTGGAGGAAAATGTAACTGGTCTGATAGTAAGTTTACAGACGATACAAAGGTTGGTGGAATTGCGGATAGCGATGAGGACTGTCAGAGGATAGCAGGATTCAGATCGTTTGGAGACTTGGGCGGAGAGATGGCAGATGGAGTTTAATCCGGACAAATGTGAGGTCATGCATTTTGGAGGGTCTAATGCAGGTTGGGAATATACAGTAAATGGTAGAACCCTCAAGAGTATTGACAGTCAGAGAGATCTCGGTGTACAGACCCACAGGTCACTGAAAGGGGCAACACAGGTGGAGAAGGTAGTCAAGAAGGCATAGGGCATGCTTGCCTTCATTGGCCAGGGCATTGAGTATAAGAATTGGCAAGTCATGTTGCAGCTGTATAGAACCTTAGTTGGGCCACACTTGGAGTATAGTGTTCAATTCTGGTCGCCAAACTACCAGAAGGATGTGGAGGCTTTAGAGAGGGTGCAGAAGAGATTTACCAGGATGTTGCCCTGGTATGAAGGGCATTAGCTATGAGAAGCGGTTGACTAAACTCGGTTTGTTCTCACTGGAATGACGGATGTTGAGGGGCCACCTGATGCAGGTCTACAAAATTATGAGGGGCATAGACAGAGTGGATAGTGAGAGGCTTTTTCTCAGGGTGGAGGGGTCAATTACTAGGGGGCATAGGTTTAAGGTGCGAGGGGCAAAGTTTAGAGGAGGTGTACGAGGCAAGTTTTTTACACAGAGGATAGTGGGTGCCTGGAACCCGCTGCCGGAGGAGGTGGCGGAAGCAGGGATGATAGGGACATTTAAGGGGCATCTTGACAAATACATGAATAGGATGGGAAGAGAGGGATACGGACCCAGGAAGTGTAGAAGATTGTAGTTCAGACGGGAAGCATGGTCGGCAAATGCTTTTCTTTGTTCTTTGTTCTTTGTTTATCCTTGCCATATTCAACATAAAGATTATCGGTCAGGTGAGCTTTATAATACACTTTGGAGTTTATAAGCCCTGGCCCATAACGGGCTTTATGCTGTTTCTTCCAATCTGTGTGATGTTTCCTCCCATGGTGGCGTGACATCGAGCAGGCATGGCTCATTATTGACGTTTGAAATTGAAATCCATTCGTGATAACCATGCCAAAGATATAAAGTTGATTGGAAGCCCTGGGGTTGAGGCTGAGGCTGGGCAGTGACCCCTGGCACCGTGGCAGTGCTAAGGGCAGTGCTGGGGGACACTGCGGATGGCACTGAGATGGGGAGAAGCCTTTGCCATTGGGGGAGGGGGACGTTGCCTTATGTGTGGTGGGGGGGGGGGGGGTGGTGCATGCTGGAAAATGTGAAGAGGCAGAGAGAAGGCAGATTTCCCTCCGATACTTCAGTGGTTTGGGAGGGTCATCCTGTAGTCAGGAAGTGGGATCCTCCATGGGCGTTGCATGTGGGAGGGAGTTCAGTGTTCTTGCTGATCGGGGCATCATCTTAACCGCGCCTCCCGATTTTCTGCAGCCGGATTTGCCGGCTTTATGAGGTCCTGCCGTACCAGAGTGACAGGGCTAAACATGCCCAAAGTTTATTCTCTTACAAAGTGGCACAAGACATCTGGCTGTGTTAATGGCGAGAAACAGAACCTGACACTTTTGCCATTTTCTCTGAAAACTCCGCCTGAGGTCTATCAAGCATCAGGCAGGGTTTACCGACCACCCCGCCGTGTGATTTTCGGCGGCGAAGGCAGCTGGATCGACCAGTCCCACCGTTATCAATGGGATTTCCTGTTGTCAGCATTCCTCGTCGCCGGGAAACCAGTGCGCCGGCATGGGACTGGAATTTCCCGCCGGCATGAACAGCCAGTAAATCCCACGCATTATGATCCCTTCTTAAACTCATGCAGGTAGGGAAAAGCTAGAGACTTGCTGCAGCAAGAAATTCCTCTTTTCCTGCTCTTAGTGGGACCTGGAGCAGGGTCAGCAGTGGTGCTCCATACCGGGCTGCTGAACAATACAAGGCCTGGACTTCGAATTTAAAATGATCGTCTTACATAGAAGGCCACAGGAGCACATGTAGTTTCTTTTTATGAAAGACTCCGGAGCTCTCACAGAAACAAACAGAACAGAAACTCACAGGGCAGCACGGTAGCATTGTGGTTAGCATAATTGCTTCACAGCTCCAGGGTCCCAGGTTCGATTCCCGGCTTGGGTCACTGTCTGTGTGGAGTCTGCACATTCTCCCCGCGTGTGCGTGGGTTTCCTCCGGGTGCTCCGGTTTCCTCCCACAGTCCAAAGATGTGCAGGTTAGGTGGATTGGCCATGATAAATTGCCCTTAGTGTCCAAAATTGCCGTTAGTGTTGAGTGGGGTAACGGGTTATGGGGGTAGGGTGAAGGTGTGGGCTTGGGTAGGATGCTCTTTCCAAGAGCCGGTGCAGACTCGATGGGCCGAATGGCCTCCTTCTGCGCTGTAAATTCTATGATTCTATGAAACAACTCTGACTGAGAATCGTCGCCTTTCTTTCATAGTTGGCAGCCTTAGTGAAACGAGCACTTGGCAATGGTAGGGTAGTGAGGAAATGTCCTGCTAATCCTGAAGATGTGACTCAGGTCAGTGGCAGAGGTGCCTGGCAGCTGCTTCTCAACACTTATGTTCGATGCACCGGTGGCTTTAAATCTCTCAATGGAATTTGTCTCAATGAACTTCGACATATTTTCTTTGGTTATGATTGAACCTCAGTCTCCTTTTCTTTAATTCCGGTGAAGGGATGTGGGGGTCACCAGCAAAGCCAGCATCTGTTGCCGTTTCACGAAGTGGCTTGCCGGGTCATTTCAGAGGGCAGTTAAGAGTCAGCACATTGCTGTAGGTCTGGAGTCACATGTATGCAGGACGAGACGCTTGTCGAGAGAATATAAGTGAACCAGATGGATCTTAACAACAATCTATGATCACTTCATGGTCACTGTTACTAGCTTTCAATTCTATATTTTATCCAGTGAATTTAAATTCCACCAGCTGCTGCGGTGGTGGGCTTAAATCTCTGGATTACTGGTCAGCTGACATGACCACTCCATAAATGACACAGTGTGTCCTCGGATTGGTGACGTACAGAACCAAGATTTACTGAAAAATGTACTTAGAGACTTAAAATAAGGTCAAGACTTAAAATAAGGTCATGTCCTGACAAAGTTCTAGGAATTTGTAGGTGATAGTGGCCGTTCTTGATCCTTGGCTTAACTTACTGCGATGATTGAAAAGCTGGATAGCGAAGCGAATAAAATGGGTCGCCCACCAAAGTTATGTTGATGGTATTAGGAAAGGAAGGAAGAATAAGTCAAGTAAACATTGATGGGAGAGTTGTGGAGTACCTGATAACTTTATGCACCTGGAGAAATACAAAAAGGTAGCAAAGGGACACATTGGGGAAAAAGAAAGTCTTTTTCCGGCAACCCCCCAAAATTTTATTTTGGATGAAGAAAATTACTTCTCCCAGGGGGGAAAAAGAAAAATATACAAGACATTGGCTATCTCATTGGAACCTAATTGACCAGCGTAAGCTGCTGTAATATTTCTGACTCACATAATCATAAAAACAGAGGGAGCGATTCTCTGGCTGCATTGCTCGGTGCCGATCCGCTATGTCGGGAGAATAACGGAAGAGCCCAAAAACGGGAATCGTACTGGGCACTAAACAGTCTGCCATTCTCCCGGCCTGCTCCGGCTGGCATGATCAGGATCTCGCCCAGAAAGCGAGATTAGAGTCGAATGTACTGGCAGCACCGGAGTCACCCATCCCCCCCAACAAGGGGCGTCATTCTCCGACCCCCGCCGGGTCGGAGAATGGCCATTGGCCGCCGTGAATCCCGCCCCCGCCCCCGCCAAAGCCTCCGCTCCCGGAGATTGGGCGGGGGCGGGAATCCGGCCGCTCCGGTTGGCGGGACCCCCCGCTGGATTCTCCGGCCCGGATGGGCCGAAGTCCCGCCCAGGAATTGCCTGTCCCGCCGACGTAAATCAAACCTGGTATTTACCGGCGGGACCAGGCGGCGTTGGCGGGCTCCGGGGTCCTGGGGGGGGGGGGGGGCGTGGGGTGATCTGACCCCGGGGGCTGCCCCCACGGTGGCCTGGCCCGTGATCGGGGCCCACCGATCCGCGGGCGGGCCTGTGCCGTGGGGGCACTCTTTCCCTTCCGCCTCCGCTACGGCCTCCACCATGGCGGAGGCGGAAGAGACTCTCCCCACTGCGCATGCGCGGGAAACTGACAGCGGCCGCTGACGCTCCCGCGCATGTGCCGCATTTCCGCGCCAGCTGGCGGGGAAACAAACGCCATTTCCGCCAGCTGGCGGGGCGGAAATCCCTCCGGCGTCGGCCTAGCCCCTCAATGTTGGGGCTAGGCCGCCAAAGATGTGGAGCCTTCCGCACCTTTGGACCGGCGCGATGCCCGTCTGATTGGCGCCGGCTTTGGCACCAGTCGGCGGACATCCCGCCGTTGGGGGAGAATTTCGCCCAAGAAGTCACACGGGTGCCATTTAGTACGGCTCTAGAAAAGCGGGGACTAGGCGCCATGGACACCGAGGGATGGCGAGGAGGTGAGTCACCCTCTCCACTTACCCCCAAGCAGCTCAAGGGCTGATGGCCCAGTGCTTTGGTGGGGTGGGAGGGTCCTTCAAGGGGAGTGGGGATGTTTGCGGGGCTGGAGGGGGTCTGGTCTGGGGTCACTCTTGAGTTGGGGGATGGGGGGGGGGGGGGGTGCGGGATGGTGGAAAACAGTTTGCGTATTTGAGGCATTCAAGTCACCTTTATATCTCGTGGACACCCATAACAGGGCCAACCACAGCTCCAGCCTGCCTGTCCTACCACAATCTCATAGGTCACAGCTCAGCTGCATCTTGTCTCATGAAAGTCCATTTCACCCCCCCTGAGGTTCTAATAGGCTCTGTGGTTTTAATGTTGTAGTCTGCCTTCTTTTCTACCTCTGTTCTTGGGTGTTCACATTCCATTTCACACCCTGTTGACTGTGACCAGCCCTAGCTTGACAGCTGAAGGCTATCTCAAAGGAGGGATTAGCCCTGTTAGTTGTGATAGCACTTGCCGGTCCTTGAACTCTCTATACCTCCTCAAAAGATTAGGTGGCCTATCTGAGAGGATGATTACTGGACCCCATGTCCTGCAACATTTGCTGCCTGAACAGTGTGCCTGTACTCTAGGAGCATCTGCACCATATAGGCAGCTGCCAACACTCAAACAAACAGGTGTCCACCACTGAGGACCCTCTCACGGCCAAAGAGTAACTATCTGGATGGGTGGATGACGGGTTTACAATGCTGGGTATCGACCACACATGGTTGTTTGTCTTCACGTTGACCCCGTTCAATTTAGTGTCCCCTCACAGTCCAACGAGTCAGGCCATTACAACCAGTTGGCCAACATCATTATGCCTCAGCACTCTCAGCGACATCACTCTCCAAGTCTGGGTCAGGGGAAGACTCCCTGAAAAGGTAAGGGCTGAGGGACAAAGGCCAGGCAACGTGAGTGGTGGCCAAGGGTGCCAGGCACAATGATGGGTGGTCAGCTGTAAGGCTCATGAGGACAAGAGGTTGTGGGGAGGGTTATTGGATTTAAGGATCCCAGGATGGAAGACCTAATTGATCGTCAGTCTTCTCCAAATCCTTCCAGATATAACGCTGAATGTTGGGATAGATCCTGCTGAGGTTGCTGTTACCCTGATTGTCGCAGCCGCGGGGGGCAGACATCGCTGAAGCATCAAGGCCAACGCAGGCTGGAGCCTGCACCACATTGCAGGGGGCTGCCGGATAGGCTCAAGACCTAGCCACCCATCAGGCATTGGAGGGGGCCAGAAGGGTACACTGATGACGAGCCAGGATATGCAGGACTCAATGGTTCTACAACAAGGTGATGGACACTATGTGCCACAGAAGACTGTGTCTCACCAGGGTGAAACTACGACACCTGTGCCTCATTGCCAGGGACATGTCACCCTATGGAGAAGGAGAATACCTGCTCCCAGTTACCATGAGAGTCACGCAGCCCTGAATTTCTATGCCATTGAGTCATTCCAAGGCTTGAGCAGGGACATCTGTGGCATCTGTCAGTCATCAGCCCACAGGTGCACCTGCGAGGTGACGGATGCTCCTTATGCCCAGGCATCTGACTACATCAGCTTCAACCTGGACCAGGCCCAACAAAATTACCTGGCTGCAGGATTCACTGCTGTCGCCAGGATGCCCCATGTCCAGGGGGCCATCAATGCCACGTATGTTGCTCTGTGAGCACTATAACAGGAAGGAATTGCACTCCCTAAATGTCCAAATCCTGTACTACCACCACCTAAGGATCATGCACCTATGTGCGCTACCCTGGAAGCGTGCAAGACAGTTACATCCTGGGTTTCCCAGTGTCTTCGAAGACCACCCCAGGATGATGGGTTGGCTTGTGGGGAACAAGGGATACCTGCTTCGGTCATGGCTGATGACACCAGTGTGGAGGCCTGTGTTTGAGGAGGAGTTCTGCTACAATGAGGCCCTCGCAGCCACCTGTTCTGTCATTGAGCGGTGCATCGAGCTGCTGTAAATGCAGTTCCGCTCCGAGACTGCTGTGGTGGAGCATTGCAATACATCCCCCAAAGGGTCTCCCGCTTTATAGTGGTCTGCTACATCCTCCACAACCTGGCACAGCAATGGGGCGACATGCTGGATGAGGAGGAGGAGGAAGGACATGCAGTCTTGTCTGAGAAGGAGGATGAGGTGGACCAGAAGACGCTGTAAGACAAGCGCGAAGAGGACCTGAAGGATGGAGGCCAGGTGGTGGAAAGGGTCTGACCGGCTAGAGGATTGGGAGGTCATCATGGCCTCCAGATTCGCATGACACGAGGCTGTGTGTTTGTCAGATAAACACTACCCTCCCATCACACCGTCTGTTCCCCGGTCTGCTTCTTCCCCCTGTACCCCCTCTCACCTCCAAGGGTCTATGTTACAAAGATGATTGATGAGGGGAGGGCGGGAGATGTGTTTACATGGACGTCAGTAAACCTTTGACGAGGTGCCTCATGACAGACTGGTACAAAAAGTGAAGTCACACGTGATCAGAGGTGAGGTGGCAAGTTGGATACAGAACTGGCTGGGTCACAGAAGGCAAAGGCTAGCAGTAGATGGGTGCTTTTCTGAATGGAAGGATGTGTTCCACAGAGATCTGTGCTGGGTGCTGTTGTTTGTGGTGCACATAAATGATTTGGAGGAAAATGTAGTTGGTCTGATTAGTATGTTCCCGGATGACACTGAGGTTGGTGGATTGGCGGATAATGTTGAGGATTGTCAGAAGATACAGCAGGACTTAGATAGGTTAGAGACTTGTGCAGAGAAATGGCAAATGAAGTTTAATCCGGACAAACGACAGAGAGATCTGGGCGTGCATGTCCAAAGATCTTTGAAGGTTGCAACACAAGTGGACAAGGTAGTCAAGAAAGCATATGGAATGCTTGCCTTCATTAGACAGGGCATCGAGTATAAAAACTGACAAGTCATTGAACATAGAATGATACAGCGCAGTACAGGCCCTTCGGCCCACGATGTTGCACCGAAACAAAAGCCATCTAACCTACACTATGCCATTATCATCCATATGTTTATCCAATAAACTTTTAAATGCCCTCAATGTTGGCGAGTTCACTACTGTTGCAGGTAGGGCATTCCACGGCCTCACTACTCTTTGCGTAAAGAACCTACCTCTGACCTCTGTCCTATATCTATTACCCCTCAGTTTAAAGCTATGTCCCCTCGTGCCAGCCATTTCCATCCGCGGGAGAAGGCTCTCACTGTCCACCCTATCTAACCCCCTGATCATTTTGTATGCCTCTATTAAGTTTCCTCTTAACCTTCTTCTCTCTAACGAAAACAACCTCAAGTCCATCAGCCTTTCCTCATAAGATTTTCCCTCCATACCAGGCAACATGCTGGTAAATCTCCTCTGCACCCGCTCCAAAGCCTCCACATCCTTCCTATAATGCGGTGACCAGAACTGTACGCAATACTCCAAATGCGGCCGTACCAGAGTTTTGTACAGCTGCAACATGGCCTCCTGACTCCGGAACTCAATCCCTCTACCAATAAAGGCCAACACTCCATAGGCCTTCTTCACAACCCTATCAACCTGGGTGGCAACTTTCAGGGATCTATGTACATGGACACCTAGATCCCTCTGCTCATCCACACTTCCAAGAACTTTACCATTAGCCAAATATTCCGCATTCCTGTTATCCTTCCAAAGTGAATCACCTCACACTTCTCTACATTAAACTCCATTTGCCACCTCTCAGCCCAGCTCTGCAGCTTATCTATATCCCTCTGTAACCTGCTACATCCTTCCACACTGTCGACAACACCACCGACTTTAGTATCATCTGCAAATTTACTCACCCACCCTTCTGCGCCTTCCTCTAGGTCATTGATAAAAATGACAAACAGCAACGGCCCCAGAACAGATCCTTGTGGTACGCCACTTGTAACTGAACTCCATTCTGAACATTTCCCATTAACCACCACCCTCTGTCTTCTTTCAGCTAGCCAATTTCTGATCCACATCTCTAAATCACCCTCAATCCCCAGCCTCCGTATTTTCTGCAATAGCCTACCGTGGGGAACCTTATCAAACGCTTTACTGAAGTCCATATACACCACATCAACTGCTCTACCCTCGTCTACCTGTTCAGTCACCTTCTCAAAGAACTCGATAAGGTTTGTGAGGCATGACCTACCCTTCACAAAGCCATGCTGACTATCCCTGATCATATTATTCCTATCTAGGTGATTATAAATCTTGTCTTTTATAATCCCCTCCAAGACTTTACCCACTACAGACGTGAGGCTCACCGGTCTATAGTTGCCGGGGTTGTCTCTGCTCCCCTTTTTGAACAAAGGGACCACATTTGCTATCCTCCAGTCCTCTGGCACTATTCCTGTAGCCAATGATGCCATAAAAATCAAAGCCAAAGGTCCAGCAATCTCTTCCCTGGCCTCCCAGATAATCCTAGGATAAATCCCATCAGGACCCGGGGACTTATCTATTTTCAGCCTGTCCAGAATTGCCAACACCTCTTCCCTACGTACCTCAATGCCATCTATTCTAATAGCCTGGGTCTCAGCATTCTCCTCCACAACATTATCTTTTTCCTGAGTGAATACTGACGAAAAATATTCATTTAGTATCTCGCCTATCTCTTCAGACTCCACACACAACTTCCCATCCCTGTCCTTGACTGGTCCTACTCTTTCCCTAGTCATTCGCTTATTCCTGACATACCTATAGAAAGCTTTTGGGTTTTCCTTGATCCTACCTGCCAAATACTTCTCATGTCCCCTCCTTGCTCGTCTTAGCTCTCTCTTTAGATCCTTCCTCGCTACCTTGTAACTATCCATCGCCCCAACTGAAACTTCACACCTCATCTTCACATAGGCCTCTTTCTTCCTCTTAACAAGACATTCCACTTCTTTGGTAAACCACGGTTCCCTCGCTCTACGCCTTCCTCCCTGCCTGACCGGTACATACTTATCAAGAACACGCAGTAGCTGATCCTTGAACAAGCTCCACTTATCCAGTGTGCCCAACACTTGCAGCCTACTTCTCCACCTTATCCCCCCCCAAGTCACGTCTAATGGCATCATAATTGCCCTTCCCCCAGCTATAACTCTTGCCTTGCGGTGTATGCTTATCCCTTTCCATCATTAACGTAAACGTCACCGAATTGTGGTCACTGTCCCCAAAGTGCTCTCCTACCTCCAAATCCAACACCTGGCCTGGTTCATTTCCCAAAACCAAATCCAACGTGGCCTCGCCTCTTGTTGGCCTGTCAACATATTGTGTCAGGAAACCCTCCTGCACACACTGTACAAAAAAACGACCCATCTAATGTACTCGAACTATATCTTTTCCAGTCAATATTTGGAAAGTTAAAGTCTCCCATAATAACTACCCTGTTACTTTCGCTCTTATCCAGGATCATCCTCGCCATCCTTTCCTCCACATCCCTAGAACTATTTGGAGGCCTATAGAAAACTCCCAACAGGGTGACCTCTCCTTTCCTGTTTCTAACCTCAGCCCATACTACCTCTGAAGATGAGTCCCCATCTAGCATCCTCTCCGCCACCGTAATACTGCTCTTGACTAGCAGCGCCACACCTCCCCCTCTTTTGCCTCCTTCTCTGAGCTTACTAAAACACCTAAAACACACATGCTACAGTTGTATAGAACCTTGGGAAAGCCGGACTTGATATTGCGCACAATTCTGGTCACCGCACTACCAGAAGGACGTGGAGGCTTTGGAGTGCGTGTAGAGGAGGTTTACCAGGATGTTGCCTGGTTGGGAGGATGTTAGGTATGTGGAGAGGCTGAATAGACTCGAACTGTTTTCATTAGAAAGACGAAGATTGAGAGGTGACCTGACAGAGGTCTACAAGATTATGAGGGGCATGGATAGAGTGTTTGGGCAGGCACTCTTTCTCAGGGTGGAGGGGTCAGTCACCAGAGGGCAGAGGTTTAAGGTCTGTGGGGCAAAGTTTAGAGGAGATGTGCGAGGCAGGTGTTTTACGCAGAGAGTGGTGAGTGCGTGGAACACATTGCCAGGGAAGATTGTGGAAGCAGATACATTAACGGCGTTCAAAAGGCATCTTGACAAACACATGGATAGGATGGATATAGAGGGATGCGGCACAGGAAGTGTTGAAGGTTTTGGCTAAGGTTGGTATCATGACCTGTACAGGTTTGGAGGGCCAAAGGGCCTGTTCCTGTGCTGTCTTGTTCTTTGTTCTTTGTTACGTCATACCAGAGTGATGAGCTTGTGTTGGCACTGTCTACGAGTCACTATTCAAGGCAAGAGGGTGATGACCACTTACTGTGAGAAAAGCTCTGGTGCTCCTCGGGGTCTGATTAAGTCTGCCTCCTGTCTTTATGCTCACACCCATCCGCATGATGGAGTCTGCATCATGGACTATTTATTTTGGACACTGTGGTGGATGAGAGGGCATGTATGTGTCCAGTGAATGATGAGGTTTGCAGTCCAGGATGTCCATCACTGTGAGTTTCCTCGGCTCTCACTGGTGGTGTTTCTTGGGGGGCCTTTAGCAGGAGACGACTCCAGATGGGGAGAGAGACTCACCCTGTTGTAGAGAGTAAAATGATAGACGCGTTGCATGTTTCACGTGTGACATATTTAATGTAACTATTATCCATTTCCCATGCCTATGAATAGTAACCTCACCAGTGCCCACTCATTGCTTCTAAAATCTTTCGTGGTATAGTACTATGTCGAGGTGACTCCTCAGGATGCACATCAGAGGTGGTGGCAGCCTGCTGCTTTCTGCTCCCTGTGGCCTTTGATGCCCTTGGCAGTTGTCCTCTGGAGGGCCTGGAGTTGGTGGGCCCTGGCTGAGTTATCGGTGTCACAGGTGTCACCATGCCACCCTGTTTTGCTGCTGCCATTGAGCTGCGACTAGGACATGATTTAAGCCCCTCCATCACCACTCAAGACGCGGACGTTGTCCTCCAGGTTTTCCACTGTGGTCGCCACCCTCACAGTGATGATCTTGGCGCCACACATTGTTGGCAACATCTCCTGCAAGTAAAGCCATTGGAACTCCTCCAGTCGGCCTTGCAGTGGTTGGAGTGTTGCTGACATCCCCTCCTGAATCTCAGGGCTGTGTCCTATCATCTGGAGGAGCTCTGGGAGAACCTTGTCCAGAGGCTCAGCAGCTGAGTCGTGGGTTCCAGCAGACCTCCGACTGCTGACTCTCTTGGATGTCCTGCCTCCACCTGATGTGCACCAGCAACTGTGTGCTGCTCATCCGATTGTGTCCCGAAGCCTGGCCACTAATGTCGCCAACCGAGGTATGTATTTTTGAGCTGATGGAAGGTGGGGGTGATAAGTGTGACACCTCAGAGGTCTCTTCAGCGGCAGTCACTTGAGTGGCATGGGGGGGAACAATTCCGGATGGCCCGACTTCATCAGTCAATGGACATGTGGTCAGTGAAATGGAAGGATCATTTTGTCTGACATGAACTACTCACTTGAGATAGGTCTTCTGGGTGAAGAGGCAATGGATCCTCACCTCTGCGGCATCGGCCAACCTCGCCATGGAGTGACTGCTCTTTCCTCGGGCAATCCCGTGATTTCCAGGGCCCGTTCCTCATAGCGGGCGAGGACTCGAATCTCTGGGACTTCGCCAACACCTGCCCCCCCCCCCCCCCCCCCCCCAACCCTCTCGTCTTGGCCCTTTCCTGTTTATTATGGGCTATCTTCTCCTGTGGGACAAAGAGAGAGAGGGTATTGTGAGCCTCATGCTTGATGGGCCAGAGGGGTCTATAGCAGGTGGCATGTGTGTACACCACATCTGGACATAAAAGCATTGTGTTAGTGGGTGCCAGGGGCTCTGAAGAAGAAGCATGAAGATCAGATGTGGAGTGGGTACGCGGTATCAGCCAGTGAACTGGGCAGGGGGGGGTTGCTAGTGGATTTGGAATTTGAAGGTGGCAAGCGGAACTGATGTCAGGAGAGAGGTGGTAACTTACCCTTGCAACTCGGTCGAGGTCATTGGTCTTCTTCCGACATTGGGCAGTGTCATAATATACACCAGTATATCATGGTGCAGACAGACACTGATGGACACACAGTGGGACCAATCAACACACACAACACCGCAGCCAATCACCAGTGAGAGCACACGCACTATAAAGGCGCAGGGGGCATCAGAGTTCCCGCTCATTCGAGTAGCAGCTAGCTAGGAGCACAGAGCTCACAGCCTGCAACACAGACATTAACCATGTGCTGAGTGCATCAACTGGTTAGGACAAGGCACAGGTCTTTAGTTAAAGCTAGTATCATGTTAACCCACAGTCAGAGTATGTTAAACAGTTAATGATTCAATAAAATAGTGTTGCACTATTTCAAGTGTTGGTGACCTGTATGTGATCCAGAACACCCAACACATCAGGCGGCGGTCCTCCCTGTCACGCTGCCTGCACTGACAACCACTGCCACTGCCTCCCAGGTGGCATTGTTGACCCTGCTGCTGGTCCTCCGAGCCCCTCTGGGGAACAGGGTGGCCTGCCTCTCATCCATAGCATTGAGAAACCTGTCCAGGTCGGCATCCCCAAAGCGAGGAGCAGGTGTGCGCGCATCCATGCTTGTGTGTTGACTGGGAGTAAGTCAGTGCTTCGAAGCAGCTCCCCCTTGTTAGTGGCAAACCGCTGAGACGCGAGTCAGGCAAATCAGATGACGAGAGAGCCAGTAATGTTAAGAATCTTGACTAAGTGCTGTTGAATACGGGCTGCGATTTTACCAACGCGGCCTTCGTGAAACACCCTGCCAAATGCACCCAAAACCAGGCTTTGAAAATGTTTTAGTTGAATCAAGCCCACAAAATCTAGCTAACTGAGGAGAGCTGCAAAGCAAAGAGCATAAGGATCAGATATTGTAGCAAATTGGTCACTTTCGCTATAGTGAGTGATTAATAGCACTGAAGTAACTGGGGTAACCCTTCTGAGAAATCTCTTATGCTATTCTGAACTTTATTTTGTTTACACGTGCAAGACAAAGTTTTGCCTTTCAGGGTTTTTTTCTTGTCTTGTTTCAATTCATGGTTTAGAAACCACAGCAAAGCACTAATTCCAAGTTTTCTTAAGTATCGGTTTTTTTGGTGTTGTAAAAATAGTTCTTGCCAAATTAATTTTACAGAAATTCAGCGTGGTCTGTATCTGAGGCAATAATAATCCTAGTGTCTTCATTTGCAGTTTTAAAAGTGGTTACATTGCTAAAGTGTAACTGTTATCACAGCTGGCATCCACTTTCGTGGATGTCATTTGTGATGCTCTTCCATTCTTTTACATTTCTGCATAATTAGCTTTGAAAGGTGTTGATGTATTTAGGAAATGCATGTTGGTGCTACAGTGACAAATGTACAAGAGTTTTATTTATAGAATCACTTGGAAAGCATTTATTTAGCAGATCCTGCTGTCGTTAATCCAGTGCATTTATTATTTGGAAATGTTAACTCTCTTGAAAATGAAATGAAATGAAATGAAAATCGCTTATTGTCACAAGTAGGCTTCAAATTAAGTTACCGTGAAAAGCCCCTGGTCGCCACATTCCGGCACCTGTTCGGGGAGGCTGGTACGGGAATTGAACCGTGCTGCTGGCCTGCCTTGGTCTGCTTTAAAAGCCAGCTCTTTAGCCCAGTGTGCTAAACCAGCCCCTGTTTGAATACATCTCGCCATCCACCTGGCTCACATAACGAGGTTTGTAAGATTATTATCTTTTGCGACTGGAGCTTTAAATTTTGGGTAAATGAAGGGGTGACTTGTTCTGAAGTTTATCTGTCAGGAAGCCTGGGTGAAATAAAATCAGAAATGTTGTAAGGGGAAGGATCTGTGGAGTGAGAAACAGCATTAACCTTTCGAGCCCGGTATAACTCTTCTTCAGAACTGAAGGGAGGTAGGAATGTGATGGGTTTTGTACTGTTGAAAAGGCAGGCAGAGCAAAAGAGAAGGCCTGGGATAGGTTAGGGGGCGGGTCAATTAAATGGCAAAGATGTTACGGAACAAAAGGAAAAGGAAATGGTACTGACAATTGATGCACTATCAATCACGACGAGAGGAGAGTAGAATGTAATCGAGGCTATATTACACAGAGATGTGTAGCCTCCGACAGCAGCTTACGAAATGGCTGCTGTTCGGAGAGCACACACGTTTATGCTCCATCTCCTGGGCGGAACCAGCAGGCAGGGATCTACCCCCGTACCTGTAGTACAGGGGCCTTACTGTAATACCCATATATACAATATAATACAACAGTGGTGACTACCACGTTCACCTCCTGTTAAAAATGAGTCCAGCGGGGGTGGTGGAAAACTATATACATACAGATTGGTTTTAAAATTACAGAGAAGGTTACAAATTTAGATGATCAGGCGCCTTGATCTGTCGTTGAGAGCGCCGCAGTGCTGGTGGCGACTCAGGCGTCGGCTTGGTCTTCGGTGACTCCGGGAGCGTGTCGAAATCCTCTTCATCCCCGGGTGGGAGCAAGGGGAGGACGGATTGTCCTGGAGCGGGGGCTGCGGTGGGGTGCCCTGGGGGAGGGGAGGGTGGCGCCGGGGCAGGGGGGGGGGGGGGGAACCAGCTGGTGTCAGATCCCTGATGGAGACTGTGTCTTGGCGGCCGTCGGGATACGCTACGTAGGCGTACTGAGGGTTCGCATGGAGGAGCTGTACTCTCTCAACCAATGGGTCTGCTTTGTGGAGCCGCACGTGCATGCGGAGGAGAACAGGTCCTGGCGCTGACAGCCACGTTGGGAGCGGAACCCCAGAGGTGGACTTCCTGGGGAAGTAAAAGAGACGTTCATTGGGGGTTTCATTGGTCGCGGTGCACAGGTGCGACCGAATGGAGTGAAGTGCGTCGGGGAGGACCTCCTGACAGCGGGAGGCTAGGAGATTTCTGGACCGTAGGGCCAGCTGGAAGGCCCTCCAGACCGTCCCATTCTCCTGCTCCATCTGCCCGTATCCCCTCAGGTTGTCGCTGGTTGGCCTGCTCGAGGCAATGCCCCTGTTGAGCAGATACTGGCGCAGCTCCTCGCTCATAAATGAGGATCCCCGGTCGCTGTGGATGTAGACGGCGAAACGGAACAGAGCGAAGATGGTGTTGAGGGCTTTGATGACGGTGGCAGACGTCATATCGGGGCATGGGGCGGCGAAGGGGAATCGGGAATACTCGTCGACCACATTAAGAAAGTATGTGTTGTGGTCGGTGGAGGGGAGGGGCCCTTTGAAGTCCAGGCTGAGGCGTTCAAAGGGACTGGAGGTCTTCACCAGGCACGCACGACCCGCCCCCTGGTCGGTAGAAGTGCGGTTTACACTCCGCGCAGATCTGGCAGTCTCTGGTGATAGCCCTGACTTCCTCGAGGGAGGATGGAAGATTGCGGGCCTCAATGAAGTGGTAAAAGTGGGTGACTCCCGGGTGACTGAGATCGTCGTGCAGGGTCCAGAGTCGATCCAATTGTGCACTGGCAGATATACCTCAGGACAAGGTATTGGGGGGCTTGTTGAGCGTACCGGGGCGATACAAAATCTCGTAATTGTAGGTGGAGAGCTCGATCCTCCACCTCAAGATTTTATCGTTTTTGATCTTACCCCGCTGTGTGTTGTTAAACAAGAAGGCAACCGACCGTTGGTCAGTGAGGAGAGTGAATCTCCTGCCGGCCAGGTAATGCCTCCAATGTCGCACAGCTTCAACAATCGCTTGGGCCTCCTTTTCGACGGAGGAGTGCCGAATTTCGGAGGCATGGAGGGTGCGGGAAAAGAATGCCACGGTTGCCTGGTTGAGGGTGGCGGCCGGAGCGACGTCTGATGCATCGCTCTCGACTTGGAAGGGGAGCGTCTCGTCGACTGCCTGCATCGCGGCCTTGGCGATGTCGGCCTTGATACGGTTGAAGGCCTGGTGAGCCTCGGCCGTCAGTCAGAAAGGGGTGAATTGAATTAGTGGGTGGGCCTTGATGGCATAGTTTGGGACCCACTGGGCGTAATACGAAAAGAACCCCAGGCATCGTTTGGGGGCCTTGGGGCAGTGGGGGAGGGGGAGTTCCACGAGGGGGCGCATGCGATCGAGTTTGGACCCTAGAACTCCGTTCTGAACCACATAGCTGAGGACGGCTAATCGATTTGTGCTGAACACACACTTCTCCTTGTTGTAAGTTAGGTTGAGGAGTGCGGCGGTGTTGAGAAGTTTGGAAAGTTTAGTGCCGTGGTCCTGCTGGTTGTGGCCGCAGATGGTGACGTTGTCCAGATACGGGAAAGTGGCCTGCAATCCGTACCGGTCAACTATTCGGTCCAACTCCCGTTGGAAGACTGAGACCCCGTTGGTGACGCTGAAGGGAACCGTAAGGAAATGGTAATGGCGGCCGCCTGCTTCAAACGCAGTGTATGGGTAGTCCGCCTTACGGATGGGGAGCTGGTGGTAGGCAGATTTCAGGTCCACTGACGAGAAGACCCGGTACTGTGCAATTTGATTCACCATATCAGATATGCGTGGGAGGGGATATGCGTCTAGCTGCGTTTACCGATTGATGGTCTGACTGTAGTCAACGACCATCCTGTTTTTCTCCCCAGTTTTCACCACTACCACTTGGGCTCTCCAGGGGTTGTTGCTGGCCTCGATGATACCTTCCAGCTGCAGCCGCTGGACCTCAGACCTGATGAAGGTCCTATCCTGGGCGCTGTACCGTCTGCTCCTAGTGGCGACGGGTTTGCAATCCGGGGTGAGGTTTGCAAACAGGGAAGGTGGGTCGACCTTAAGGGTCGCGAGGCTGAAAACAGTAAGGGGTGGTAGGGGCCAGCCAAATTTCAGAGTTAGGCTCTGGAGGTTGCACTGGAAGTCCAGGCCGAGTAGCAAGGCAGCGTGGTTGGGGAGGATGTAGAGCCAGAAGCCGCTGAACTCTACGCCCTGGATGGTGAGGGGGGTGATGCAGTACTCCCGGAACGCCCTGGAGTGGGATCAGGAGGCCAGGGAGATTCTTTGGTTAGCGGGGTGTACCGCGAGGGAGCAGCGCCTTACCGTATCGGGGTGGATAAAGCTCTCAGTGCTCCCGGAGTCCAGAAGGCAGGATATTTCGTGCCCGTCGACCTTCACCTTTGTCGAAGCGGTCGCGAGGTTGTGCAGTCGAGACTGGTCGATCGTGACCAAGGCGAGACGTGGCTGGTCGTCGGCGGTTGCAGGCGATGAGCGGCCCGATGAGGTGCCCGACGGGCAGGGGTCCTGAGGCAGGTAAGATGGTGTCGCCCACAGGCCGCACGTGGCCTGAGGCAGGTAAGATGGTGTCGCCCACGGGCCGCACATGTCCTGGGGCAGGCAAGATGGCGGCGCCCTCGGGCCGCACATGTCCTGGGGCAGGCAAGATGGCAGTGCCCATTGGTTCTGAGGCAAGCAAGATGGCGGCGCCCATGGGCCGCACGTGTTGTGAGTGGAGCAAGATGGCGGCACCCACGGGCCGCACGTGGTCTGAGGAGAGGAAGATGGCGGCACCCACTGGCCGCACGTGGGGGGTGCCGGGACAATAGCGGCGATTGAGCGGGCCTGGCACAATGCAGCAAAATGTCCCTCCTTGCCACAGACCTTGAAGAGCGCGCTCCGCGCTGGGCGGCACAGCCGGGGGTGTTTTGTCTGTTTGCAGAAGTAGCACTTGGGTCCCCTGCGGTTGGTTGGTGCCACGCAGTGCAGGCGTGGGGTTGGCTGAGGGCAGTCGCTGATGGGGTCCACGATGGGGTGGCCGCTGGCGGGGTCAACGATGCAAAGGGGGGGGTGGGCCGTGCGGTCGAGGGCATAAGCCTGTACGTTGCGTGAGGCAACCCTGAGCGAGAGCGCTCCCCGACTAAGAGGCGCTGGTGGATGTAGTCAGACCCTATGCCCGTAATGAACGCGTCTCTCATTAGCAGGTTTGAATGTTCAGTGGCCGAAACGGCCTGGCAGTCACAGTCTCTCACCAGGGCGAGCAGGGCACACCAGAAATCTTCCACAGACTCACCTGGAAGTTGGTGCTGCGTGGATAGGAGGTGCCTGGCGTAGATCTTGTTGGTCTGCTGAGCGTAATTCTCCTTCAGTAACGCCATGGCCTCTGCGTAGGTAGGCGCGTCCTGGACGAGGGGTAAAACGTTGTAGCTCAGCCGCGTGGACAGAATCTGGAGCTTCTGTGCTTCTGAGATTGGGTCTGGCGCAGGCCCGATGTATGCTTCAAAGCAAGCTAGCCAATGTTGGAAGTCCTTTTTGGCGTTGTCTGCTTGAGGATGCAGCTGCAGGCGATCCGGCTTGGTGTGGAGGTCCATCTCTGAAAAGTTTCTGTGTAATAAATTGATGCAGTATCAACCATGATGAGATGAGAGTAGAATGTAATCGAGGCTTTATTACACAGAGATGTGTGGCCTCCTGCAGCAGCTTACGAAATGGCTGCTGTTCGGAGAGCACACACATTTATACTCCGCCTCCTGGGCGGAGCCAGCAGGCAGGGATCTACCCCCGTACCTGTAGTACAGGGGCCTTACCGTAATACCCATATATATACAGTATAATACATCAGTGGTGACTACCACTGTCATAATATACACCAGTATATCATGGTGCAGACACACACTGATGGACACACAGTGGGACCAATCAACATACACAACACCGCAGCACACGCACTATAAAGACAGGAGGCATCAGAGTTCCGGCTCATTCGAGCTGCAGCTAGCTAGGAGCACAGAGCTCACAGCCTGTAACACAGACATTCACATTGTGCTGAGTGCATCGATTGGTTAGGACAAGGCAAAGGTCTTTAGTTAAAGCTAGTATCGTGTTAACCCACAGTGAGAGTATGTTAAACAGTTAATGATTCAATAAAATAGTGTTGCACTATTTCAAGTGTTGGTGACCTGTATGTGTTCCACTGATCCCGAACACCCAACACAACAACCACAACAATATTAAAGAAATAACGAATTAGTGGCTGAGGTTGCATCTGGCTCAGGGGCGGAGAATCGATGTTCCTGCAAGAAATTGGGACCAGCGGCGGTTCACTTGGCGGTTCCCCAAAAAGTGCCCGGGGAGTACACCGTATAGACTGGGACCTACCTGGGGCCACTGCCAGAGGCAGGCTCAGCCATTCTCCGCCCCCGACTGGCCAAAGTCCCGATGGCGTGGAACTAATGTGCTTCAACCGGTTGGGATACTCGCGTAGCGGCTGCGGACTCGGTCCGTGGCCACTCTGGTCGGGGACAGGCTGATCGGAGGCCAGGGTGGTACTTATAGGCAGCCAGGGAGTGCTTGTGCTGGGGTGGGGGGTCAGGAACGCGTCTGATCGGGGGCGTCTCTTTTGTGGGTCTAGCTCCGCGATCTGAGTCCGCCATGGAGCATGGCGTGAAGTGAAGGCATGGAGTGAAGGCTGCCCCCGTGCACATGAGTGGCCTCCGACCCGGAAATGCAAGGGCCCGTATCTGCAGCAAAAGCTGCGAGATCTACTTTGGGTCCCTGCTGGCCCCCTGCAGGGCTTGGAATTTGTGTCCCTTTGAACTAAGTTTTTCTGGCGTAAAACTCCACCGTTTCGACGCCAGCGTGGGGACATAGTCCCAATAATGGAGAATCCGGCCCTTTGTCAGTTTTTAGATGCCTCGACTAGTGTTTTTCAGACTTTTTTTCTGGGGACCCATTTTTACCAACCGGCCAACCTTCGGGACCCAACACTGGCCGACCGTTGCGACCCATGCCAGCAAACCTTCGTAACCCATGCCAGCCGACTTTTGCGGCCCTCACCGCCCGAACTCCGTGACCCACCATTTTCACTTACCTTTAATTCGACAGGTGAGCCTGCTTGGTCCTCACAATCTCACTTATTTATCATTCAATATTACATTTCTGTATGGGTTGTTCATCAGAGGCCCTGGAACTCACACCAGCACTGCTTCGACCTGCTGAGGATTCTCCTGAGCCCCTCCCTCCAGCAGGTTTAAGGTGTGAGATCCTGGCCTGTTTGTGTCTCTGGCCCTCTCTTCCTTATTACAAAATGATCCATTTTAAATTTTACAGCCCTGTTGTTTGTTTGTGTGTCTAGCCTTACGAGTGAAAGGTTGGCGTCGCCCCTGCAGTGATGCTCCATCTGGTGGGTGGCTTGCAGCCGCGCCACGTAAAACTCCCACCGTCCCCGACAGAAACAGCGGGGGGATTGCCGGGTCCATGGCCACGCATGTGTACTGCAGCCGTACAACATGGTGCCGGCCGCGCGCGGACCCGGCCTGCTAGATAATGCCCACTGTAACCCCCCTCGCCACCCCGGGCCACCCCCACCTGTCCAGCGGAATGGCTCCCCCCTCGACTGTGGTGGCGCTGGACACAGTCCGCAGCCGCCATGCGAGGTTGATGAAACCTCAGACCACAAGTGATCCACACTGTCGAGAAGTCTACGTTTTGTAAGGGGCGGAGCATCTGAAAACATGCACCGCTCCCGATTTTGGCATCAAAAGGGATTCTCCGCCCAATCGCCAAATGCGATTTCGGTCTCAGCAATTGGCACGTCCCACCCTACATCTCTCAAATGGAGAATTCTGCTCAATGTCTGTGTGGTAAATCACTGTTAGTATATTATATGTATTGTGGTAAACTGTTACTGTACTACATGTATTGTGGTAAACCACTGCCTGATGGCTCCTCCTCCCCTCGGGCTTGGTATAAAGGTGGCTGAACTCCAGCCTTGCCTCAGTTCGGGATTAGAGGCCAGGAGGCCTTCTGGTTGATTTATTAAAGCCTCAGTTTCGTTCACTACTCATCTTGTGTTCATTGATGGCATATCAATTTAATAAGCAAAACTTTTAAGATGAATTCATCGCTCAAGCCTAATCGCCTGGAGCTGGACCCACAGGCAGCCGACGCCACTGCAACATTCGAGCACTGGCTAAGCTGCTTCGAAGCGTACCTCGGATCCTCCACGGAAGACGTCACCCACCTCCAAAAGCAGCAAATGCTCAATGCAAGGGTGAGCCCGCAAGTTTTCTTTCTTATCAGAGATGCCCCCTCGTGTACGGAGCGATAATGCTGCTGAAGGGACAATACGTGACGTCAGTAAACGAGGTGTATGCTAGGCACCTTCTTGCCACGAGGTGACAACGCCCTGGGGAATCACTAGCCGAATTCCTGAGTGCCTTGTGGGTACTCGGCTGGAACTGTGCTTGCCAGGTGGTATCTATCAGCAATCCAACACATGGAGCTGTTGATCAGGGACGCCTATGTCGTGGGCAGTAAATCGAATTACATCCGCCAGCGCTTGCGGGAAGTGGGTACACTCGGCCTCCCAGAGACAGTGCAGCTCTCAAACTCACTGGAAGTGGCTTTCCAGAACATGGAGGCCTACACCTCCGACCACGCGGCACCCTCGTGGACCTCGTGGGCGCTGCCATCACCCGACTCGAGTGCTGCACAAACCTGTGCCACGCAGCAACCCGCCAATGCCAGAAGCCCGAAGTGCTACTTTTGCAGCCAGGTTAAGCATCCCAGACAACGCTGTCCTGCACGGAACGCGATTTGCAACAGGCGAGTGAGGAAGGGCCACTTCGCCAAAGCCTGCCAGGCCCGACCTGTCCTTAAAGTTCCTAGGCCCAGCAATGCTGCCCGTTGCCTGTCGGGGCCGCCCCCAGCTGCCGCGCCACCCGCCATGTGCGACCCGTGGGCACCGCCATCTTTGCTGCCACCCGCAATATGCGACCTGTGGGATCCGCCATCTTCGTCGCCATCTTCGATTTTGCCCGCCATGGGGGCCGCCATCTTTGACGCCACCTTCGATGCACCCGCTGTCATGATATCCACATCAGCATATCATGGTGCAATCACACACACACTGATGGACAGGCAGTTGGACCAACCAGCACACACACAACATCACAGCCAATCACCAGTGAGAGCACACGCACTATAAAACAGGGAACACCACAGTTCCCGCTCATTCTACCAGGAGATAGCTCAGAGCACAGAGCTCACAGCGTGCCACTCAGACATACACCATGTGCTGAGTGCCTCACTAAGATAGTGCAACGGCTGGGTCCACAGGTTAGCTGGTGAAGCACGTACCATGCCAACAGTTAGTTGTTACAGTTGTTTAGACAATAAAACAGAGTTGTATCATCTACAGCCGTGTTGGATCATTTGTGCATCAGAACACCCAACACGACACGATACCAGTAGTAGAAGCTAACCAGCGACTGTGAGACTTACCTGCACCCTTTCAGAAATCCGCCATCCTGCTCCATGGAAAACATCAGCCCGCCGCAGCCGCTCCGAATCGCTGGAAATCTTGGCGTAAACTGGAAGCTGTTTAAACAGCGCTTCCAGCTCTTCCTAGAAGCCACAGACAGGGAGAATGCATCAGACACCAGGAAGATCGCCCTCCTCCTCTCCACGGCGTGGCAACACCCCATCCAAATCTATAACTCGCTGGCATTCGCGGAAGGCGAGGACAAAACAAAATATAAGATGGTGCTTCTGAAGTTCAAGGAACACTTCAGCGTGGAAGTCAATGAGAGCTTTGAGAGGTACCTATTCCAGCAGCACCTGCAGGGTAAGGATGAGCCTTTCCAATCTTACTTGACACACCTCCGTATCCTCGCGCAGTCCTGCGGCTATGAGGCCACCTCCGACTGCATGATATGGGATCAGATAGCTTTTGGGGTCATCTCGGACACACTGCGCCAGCAGCTCCTTAAAATAAAGCGCCTCACCCTAGCGACTGCCATCGAGACCTGCGTCCTCCATGAGAACGCGACCAGCCAGTACTCCCAAATCCAGGTGGCCGAAACAGCGCAGCACGGGCCCTACGAGGCGGAGTGGGTCCAGTCGGTCGAGTTCCTCCCGGCCTGCGGCCCGGACGAGGGCGGCCATTTTGCGTGCTTTCCGAGGCCTCCCGCGCTTGTACGCGCCAAAAGAGGGGACGTTGATGCAGAGGGCCGTGATGCGCAGGCACGCTCTACGCAGGACCGCACCACGCATGCGCGGTGGCACAATGAACGCAACGAACGCCATGATGTCACGACGTGTGGCAACTGTGGCTCCGCCCACTTAAAGCGGCAATGTCCGGCCAAAGCGCGACAATGCCTACTGTGGTAGTATGTATTGGGGGTCATGTGGGACTGGAAGCCCTAATGTCATTGGCTGACAGTTCCCGGGTCCTGGTTGGCCATTGACCTCATACTCCGCCCTGAAGGCGAAGTATAAGAAGCCGGTGCCTTCCCCCGCAGGCCAGTTTACTATCGGGCTGCTGGGGAACAGACACGCTTAATAAAGCCTCATCGACTTCACTCTATTCGTCTCACGGAGTCTTTGTGCGCCACACCTACGATGTGGCAGGATGGGCCACTATGCTGCCTGCTGTCGAGCAGCTCAACCTGCCAACTCCCAACAATTCCGCCAGCCTCGCAGGGACGTGCGGGCGATTCAGCCCCCCTGCACTGAGTCATATCCAGATAGTATGCAGACCAGTGATACCAAAGACAGGGAGCACTTCCGTGTTGTGGTAATCCACAAGAACCAATGTCCCCAAGTCGGAACCACCAGCCGCTGCCAGTGCACAGCATTGATCCGGGCGATGAGTGGTGTGCCACCCTAACGGTCAACCCAAATTCGTCGCCCACCTGAGAGACTTGACTTATGAGCCTGTTGGCACATTGGACTCACTGAATTGTTTTACAGTACTGTTAACGAGTTTCTTTTCTTGTCGTTCATTGTTCCAGAAGTTTTCTCTCGTTGTTTGCTGATTGCATTTGTTCTGTTATTGGTACAACCTCGTTGTTCTGTTGCACCTGACACCTTCCTCTGTATATAGTTTAGCCTCATGTACATGTTGTAAATATTGCACACACATACTCAGATGCACTCAGTACACATTTCTATTTATTAGCATGTAGGCACATATCCTTTGTGAAAGGGGAGGATGTCATGATATCCACATCAGCATATCATGGTGCAATCACACACACACTGATGGACAGGCAGTTGGACCAACCAGCACACACATAACATCGCAGCCAATCACCAGTGAGAGCACACGCACTATAAAACAGGGAACACCACAGTTCCCGCTCATTCTACCAGGAGATAGCTCAGAGCACAGAGCTCACAGCGCGCCACTCAGACATAGACCATGTGCTGAGTGCCTCACTAAGATAGTGATAGGGCTGGGTCCACAGGTTATCTGGTGAAGCACGTACCCAAGCCAGCAGTTAGTTGTTACAGTTGTTTAGACAATAAAACAGAGTTGTACCACCTACAGCCGTGTTGGATCATTTGTGCATCAGAACACCCAACACGACACCTACCACGCGCGACCCATGGGGGCCGCCATCTTGGGACCACTCCGCAGCCTCCTGGGACCCCTGCTCACCCAGTCGGACGCTGGCCACCGCTACCTCCGACCGGCTCACGCATCACCTTCCGAAGCTCGCCTCCATCACCCTCGACCAGTCCCGACCTCATCACCTCATGAAATCCACGATGACCATCTGGATCAACCGGCACGAGATGGCCTGCCTCTTCGACTCTGGGAGCACAGACAGCTTTATACACCCAGATACAGTAAGGCGCTGCTCCCTCCCAATTTTACCCGCGACCCAGAAAATCTCCCTGGCTTCCTGATCACATTCTGTAGAAATCCAGGGGTACTGTGTCGTGACCCTTTCGGTACAAGGCGTAGAGTACATTAACTTTAAGCTCTACGTCCTCCCCCATCTCTGCGCTGCCCTATTACTGGGGCTCGACTCCCAGTTCCACCTCCAAAGCCTTACCTTAACGTTCGGTGGACCCCTGCCCCCCCCCCCCTCACCGCCTATAGCCTCGCAACCCTTAAGGTCGCCCCACCCTCACTCTTCGCTAACCTCATCCCGGACTGTAAGCCCATCGCCACTAGGAGCAGACTACAGTGCCCGGGACAGGGCCTTTATCAGGTCCGAGGTCCAGCGACTCCTACGTGAGGGAATCATTGAGGCTAGTACCAGCCCCTGGAGAGCCCAAGTGGTGGTCGTCAAGACTGAGGAGAAGCACCGGATGGTCATCGACTACAGTCAGACCATCAACCGGTACACGCAGTTCGATGCATACCCCCTCCCCCGCATATCTGACATGGTCGATCAGGTTGCGTGGTATCGAGTCTTCTCCACAGTTGACTTGAAGTCTGCGTACCACCAGCTCCCTATCCGCCCGGAGGACTGCCAATACACTGCCTTCGAGGCAGATGGCCGCCTATACCACTTCCTCAGGGTTCCCTTCGACGTCACCAATGGGGTTTCGGTCTTCCAGCGAGAAATGGACCGAATGGTTGACCAGTACGGGCTGCGGGCCACGTTCCCGTACCTAGATAATGTCACCATCTGCAGCAGGACCATGACGAAAGCCTCCGGCATTTCCTCCACACCGCTAAGCTCCTTAACCTCACCTACAATAAGGAGAAATGCGTTTCCTGCACAACCAGCCTAGCCATCCTTGGCAACATTGTGGAAAACGGAGTCCTAGCGCCGGACCCCAACCGCCCCCTCCTAGAACTTCCCCTACCCCACTGCCCCAAGGCCCTGAAGAGATGCCTGGGGTCTTCTCTTACTCTGCCCAGTGGGTCCTCAATTATGCGGATAAGGCCCGTCCACTTATTAAATCCACCATTTTTCCCCTGACGGCTGAAGCCCGCCTGGCCTTCAACCTCATCAAGGCCAATATTGCCAAAGCGGCGATGCACGCTGTGGACAAATCCATTCCGTTCCAGGTGGAGACGATGCGTCGGACTTTCCCTGGCCGCTACTCTCAACCAGGCGGGCAGGCCCGTGGCTTTCTTCTCCCGCACACTCCATGCCTCCGAAATTCGACACTCCTCCGTCGAAAAGGAAGCCCAAGCCATTGTAGAAGCTGTGCGACATTTGAGGCATTATCTGGCTGGCATGCGATTCACTCTCCTCACTGACCAACAGTCGGTTGCCTTCATGTTTAACAATACACAGCGGGGCAAAATCAAGAACAATAAGATTCTGAGGTGGAGGATCAAACTCTCCACCTACAACTACGATATCTTGTACCGACCTGGGAAGCTCAATGAGCCCTCAGATGCCCTATCCCGCGGTACATGTGCCTACGCACAAGTAGACCGACTTTGGGCCCTCCACAATGACCTCTGTCACCTGGGGGTCACCCGTTTATTTCATTTTATCAAGGCTCGCAACCTGCCTTACTCCATTGAGGAGGTCAGGACCGTGACCAGGGACTGCCAGGTCTGCGCGGAGTGCAAACCGCACTTCTATCGGCCAGACAGGCCTAACCTGGTAAAGGCCTCTCGCCCCTTTGAGCGCCTCAGCATCGACTTCAAAGGGCCCCTCCCCTCCGCGGACCGTAACGTGTACTGCCTCAACGTTGTTGACGAGTACTCAAGATTCCCCTTTGTCATCCCATGCCCTGACATGACTTCTGCCACCGTCATCAAGGCCCTGCACAGTCTCTTCCCCACCTACATGTATAGCGATCGGGGTTCCTCCTTTATGAGTGACGAGCTGCGTTAGTTCCTGCTTAGCAAGGGCATCGCCTCAAGCAGGACGACCAGCTACAACCCACGGGGCAACGGACAGGTGGAGAGGGAGAACACGACGGTCTGGAAGGCCGTCCTTCTGGTCCTATGGTCTAGAAGTCTCCCGGTGGCAGGAGGTCCTCCCCGATGCCCTCCACTCCATCCAGTCGCTCCTGTGCACTGCCACCAATGAGACCCCTCACGAACGTATGTTTGCCTTCCCTAGGAAGTCCACCTCTGGGGTCTCGCTCCCGTTGTGGCTGACAGTCCCAGGGCCCGTCCTCCTCCGGAAGCAGCGAGGAGCCATAACTCGGATCCCCTCGTCGAGAACGTCCTGCTCCTCCGTGCCAATCCACAATATGCCTACGTGGCACATCATGACAGGCGGCAGGACACAGTCCCCCTCCAGGATTTGGCACCTGCAGGTTTCCCAGTGACCATCACCACCACCCGCGACCCTACACCATCTCCCTCCACCACTACCCGGCTACTTCAAGATTTGGCATCCACAGGCCCACCGCTGACCATCACCACCACTCCCGCCCCTGCACTGTCCCCCCCCTCCACCGACTCAACTACTGGGTGAAGAAGAGGCTTCCAGACGCGCAGGTCTTGACACCAGTGCCCACACCACAGCCAGGACTGAGGCGATCACGGCGGAAGGGCAATGCTCCCGACAGACTTGACCTTTAAGTCCACTTCACCCCTGCTGGACTCTTTTTTTTAACAGGGGGTGAATGTGGTAAACCACTGTTAGTATATTATATGTATTGTGGTAAACTGTTACTGTACTACATGTATTGTGGTAAACCACTGCCTGATGGCTCTGCCTCCCCTCAGGCTCGGTATAAAGGTGGCTGACCTCCGGCACTGCCTCAGTTCGGGATCAGAGGCCAGGAGGCTTTCTGTTTAGCTTATTAAAGTCTCAGTTTCGTTCACTACTCGTCTTGTGTTCATTGATGGCATATCAGTCTGCTTTAAACAAAATGTTATTGTCCCCTAACCGGGCCTTTCCAAAAGCTTGTGGGTCTGAAACAGGATTATAATACTGTGAACTGTCCATTTATTTCTAAGATGAAATAGTTTGGATCAACGATATTCAATTAGCATTTCTACCTGGATACAATGATGGCATGGAGCAGAGGCCAGAGGAAGCCATTTTGCTGATTGCTGGAACATTCCATGGAGATAACCATGCGTGTTAAGAATACAAGGGGAATGTCACTTGCTGTAGTTTAAAGTATAATTTGCCTCCAAAAAGATAACAGGTGTTTCATCAATAGTGTTTTCTTTTAGCCATTTGTAACAAGAAAAGTTCTACAATGTTGAATCTTGTTGGTTTATTTTTTCAGCTAATAATTGGAAGTTTAAATCACTTTTTTAAAGTTATTGGTCTCTACGAAGATTGTAAAACTATGCGATCTAAGGCCTGTACTGCTGCTATTTCTGCTTCTATTATGTATAAAAAATGCAAGAAACACAGTGACATGGGGATAAAAGGAAATTTGTTGGGCACTTGGGGGAAATATAAACTTGCAGTGCAACAGGGGTAAAGCAGGGAAGTGGGTTGACTGGATTCTTCTACAATGGAGTGGATACCTCCTTCTGCACCACAATGATTTTATGGTTTTGGATTAATGGAAGATTGGCAAATTAACTGGAAACACTAAATTGGAGGATTGTTGGCTCCAAAGCAGCCAATATCTTTATAAATTATACGTTGGGAGTGATCAGCGGTAAACAAAGTTCAGGAGGGCCAAATAAAAGATACTAGCCTGAATTTTTTGCCAGTTGCGCACGTGGCCTCAGCAATCCTGGAAGCTTGTGTGAAACGTGTTCCCAGCCACGGTTGGCCCCAGAACGCAATTTCACATTGGCTGGCCAATTAACAGCCACCCAGTGTGAAACCCACTCTGTGAAAGGCTGTGCACTGCCAGTGAGGGTGGGAAGGGAGGGCATCAGGATAAGGGAGAGTGCAGGTTGGTGTTTCCAATGTGCTCCCTCAAGTGTACAGCCACTATGGAGTTGTCTCAGGGAGCTGCTGACCTGTGGAAAAATGAAATCGATGTTAAAACTATGGCACCAGTGTCGAGGCAGCACAATCTCACATCGTCCTCAGCCCCCAGACACAGTTGCTTGTTTTATTTGAGCCCTGACCTGTCATCCAGTCCTGGATTGAGAGTGTAGTTTCAAAGAAAAGGCCGTCTTGCCACTTGGTCCGCCCACCAACCAGAGACGCAGAAGGGCAATGGAGAATCCAAGACAATTAGTGTTTAATTAATTTAAATTGACTTCTTGATTGTCGGCGGGACTTCTTCGACTCGCATATCACATGAGGACACTACATCGAGATGCATAGCGAATGTTTTCTTATGTGATTTTATGCACTTCCAGGCCGAGTGCGCAACCGAGCTTTAAACAAATTCTGACCACCGTCTATGTTGGAAGTTAAAAATAAAAGGCACATATTTTTACTAGGGAATCTAACAGAGACCTGAATGGTTGTCGATTCATCGCTGATGTGTGAACTGATAGGAAACAAAGTGAATGCTGGGTTACATTGTTAAAACAATTGAGCTCAAATCCACAGAAGCCATGCTGAAATAATACAGACTGCTACCTGGAATGCTCCATCCAATCTTTGATGCCGATGTTGCAGTCTTAATATTTGGCAATCTTCCAAGGATGCAAAGTGTTGAAATTATCGGTTGGTTTGGATCTTCTAATGGTTGTCTTGAATTAGAACAAGCAGGCTGTAGAATTCTTTCTGGGGAGCCACTTTCAGTTGAATGACTTCCACCAGACTGGCTCTCAGACTTCGTGAGATAATATTTGAATCCTTCATCTGAGGATTTTAAATAGCCCTCATTTTTGCCGGTGGTGCTGGACTGGACCTTCCTGCATATTGAACTGACTGCCAATAGAAAGGTCTTTAAACACATGCCATCAGTTGAGATGCATTTTAATCAAAAGTGGAACATTCACTCGCCTGGCTGGAGAGTATTTTAACCATCAGCCTTAGCTGATAGAAAGAGTATTTTAAATCATCAGCTTTCCAAACAGAGATTTAAACTTTCACCGATCTGGCTACTGATTGTAGTCTTTCAGTCAGAAGTTAAATCTTTCAGATCTGCTGGAAAGATCACTGTGACCCAAGGAAGCTATCAAAAAGCTGCAGATTGAACAGTGAAGAGGCTAATCCACCTTGTTAGTGGGCTGTGCTGCTAGAAGCTATTCGCCAACCCAGTGTTCTTCACCCTCAAATTAAATGCCTCAAAATAAACAAGATACACCCCAAACAGTACTGTCAGTTATATCAAAGCTGCAGGTTGAGACTTTACGGGTTTATGGTTGTGAAAGACAAATGGAGGAGGACATTCAATGGAGTATTGCTTTACAAAGTTGGAGAAAGTTGTCAGAGAGTGTTGTGGAGACATTAAACTAATTTAAGAAATCAGTGAATGGCATAAAGGAAAGAGAGCAGGGTCCTTGTTTTGGAAAGATGAGGTCAAATGGGCCAAATTACTTTTTGATTCCAAATCTTCTGCTTATTGACATTTCCATCTGCTTGTTGTCGTGTTGGATGTTCCGATATACAAACGAAGCAACACGGTTGTAGATGGTACAACTCTGTTTTATTATTCTGTACAATAATAACTATTAACTTCTGGCTGTGGTTCGTACTTCACCAGCTAACCTGTGGACCCAGCCCTAGCACTATCTTAGTGAGGCACTCAGCACATGGTGTATGTCTGAGTGGCACGCTGTGAGCTCTGTGCTCTGAGCTATCCCCTGGTAGAATGAGCGAGAACTGTGGTGTTCCCTGTTTTATAGTGCGTGTGCTCTCACTGGTGATTGGCTGTGATGTTGTGTGTGTGTTGATTGGTCCATCTACATGTCCATCAGTGTGTGTGTGTGATTGCACCATGATATGTTAATATGGATATCATGACACTTGTATTGGTAATATCTCCACTTCTTATATTTTTTTACTCTAATGTAGCAAAACATTGTCATCCATATGCTCTGGCAAAGTACACAAAGTAATAGAAACACATATAGAAAAGTTTCCCTCTTCAAAATTGATGGGGATATTTCCCATGTTTTGAGCTGCTACTGGTCTGTAACAGTGACGTTGATTACTTGTCTCATTTGTTCCATTTTCAGCTTGAAACAATAGAAAATGAAACTGTCTTAACATTGAATACCAAAAAATAATAATTGTTAAGCACATAGACAAGCCTTTATGTGAAGATTGAACTTCCTATACACAACAGAACAATAGCCTCAGTAGCACACCTAATTGGAAGTGGTGTGCCTAACTAACTGGAAAAAATAGAAACCTGCATTTATTGAGTAAGAGGTAGCCTTGATGGTGCTGCATATTACAGGCACAGGTTTAATACTATCTGGCAGCGGAATTTATCACATCAACCAAAGGGGTGCTAACTAAGCATAATAGAAATGTTATCTTTGCAAAGGACAAATGCATCAGCAATGAACCTCAAAAATACTTTGATGCTGTACAAACTGCAACACAATAAAAAAACAATCCATTTAATCAGCAAGCGAGGAGAGGAACTGAGTCTAATGGAGCTGCACACAATGAAATAGCAGTCACATAGCAGAGCTATTCAGCTTACAGAGTGGAGCATGAAATGGAATATTACACCAAGGGGGGTCTGGCAAGTCCCTAAATTATAGGGTTCCGATATACAATATCCGTGCCAATTATACTGTCCAGAACTATGAATATAAGTCTAAAAACATATTAAAATATATGCGTTTCATGAAACAAATTCCTGCCCTTACATATTACTTATGCTGACATATAAGAGTCTTGCTTGGTCTTCCTAAAACTGATTTTTGTCAATTTGCACATATTTCGCACAAATGTTTGTTTATCTCCATATTTTACCTCATCAGAACCAGATGACCAATGTCCAAAACAGTGAAAGAATTAGAACTCACTTCTCTGCATTTGTTTCTCTTGTTGATACATTTGTTCTCCACAATGTAATGTGACGTCCTTTATTTACCTCAGGCATGTAGACACTGGGATCAATTTCCCTAAGGTGCATCAATTTCTTGGACTCTATATAGAGAAACATGGAAGGCCAAGTGACATGCACGATCATATTTCCAACTGCAATTGGACAAAGACAGACATAGTGGCCCCATTGTAATGTGAAGGCAGGAAACAAAGAAAACACCCAGATTTAATTATGCAACATTCGAATTTCGACTTGGATGCAGTCAAGAGCAGCAGGGATACACATTTCCCAGCAATGAGAGGAGGAATCTTTGGCTCTCATTAATAAGGTGCAGTTGGCCGCAACTGAGTTGGTGAACGGCAGAGCATTATTCCTTGGTCTTGGCCACAGCACAGGAAATGATTTAGTGATAGGTCAGGACAAGTGGGTACATTTGCTGATTCACTACATCCTGTGTTTAAGCAGCACCAAATCCCAAACCTCACTACACTCTGTCTTGCCAAGTGTACACTGCCACATCTCTCTTTATGACCATTCAAATTTCTTCATGCACAAGTTTGAACAAGACTTCCTCACCGCACAGGACCTTCAACCGATGTTATACACCAGATACATCGCTGCCATATTTTTCCTTTGGACTCATGAAGAATCACCAAAATGACTACACGATGACATCAATAAGTTCCATCCCACCATCAGACTCACCATGGACTACTCTCCAAAATCGGTTGCATTCTTGGACACACTCATCTCCATCAAGGATGGTCACCTCAGCACTTCGCTTTACCGCAAGTACACGGGTAACCTCATGATGCTCCACTTCTCCAGCTTCCACCATAAACGCATTAAAGAAGCCATCCTCTACGGACAAGCCCTCAGTATACACAAGATCTGCTCAGACGAGGAGGAGCATAATAGACATCTACAGAAGCTCAAAGATGCCCTCGTACAAACAGGATATGGCGCTCGACTCATCGATCAATAGTTCCAACGCGCCACAGCAAAAAACCGCACCGACCTCCTCAGAAGACAAACACGGGACACATCCAACAGAGTACGCTTCGTCGTCCAGTGCTTCCCCGGAGCGGAGAAACTATGACATCTTCTTAGCAGCCTTCAACACATCATCGATGAAGATGAACATTTTGCCAAGGTCATCCCCACACCCCCACTATTTGCCTTCAAACAACCGCGCAACCTCAAACAAACCATTGTTTGCAGCAAAATATCCAGCCTTCAGAACAGCGACCACGACACCACACAACCCCACCTTGGCAATCTTTGCAAGATGTGCCAGATCATTGACATGGGTACCCACCATCACACATGAGAACACCACCCACCAGATACGCGGTACATACTCGTGCGACTCAGCCATCGTTGTTTACCTTATACGCTGCAGGAAAGAATGTCCCGAAGCATGGTACATTGGCGAGACCATGCAGACGCTGCGACAACGGATGAACGGACATTGCACGAGAATTGCCAGGCAGGAATGTTCCCTTCCAGTCGGGAAACACTTCAGCAGTCAAGGGCATTCAGCCTCTGATCTCCGGGTAAGCGTTCTCCAAGGTGGCCTTCAGGACGCTCGACAACGCAAAATCGCCGAGCAGAAACTTATAGCCAAGTTCCGCACACATGAGTACGGCCTCAACCGGGACCTTGGATTCATGTTGTATTACATTCATCCCCCACCATCTAACCTGGGCTTGCGAAATCCTACCAACTATCCTGGCTTTAGACAATTCACACCTCTTTAACCTTGGGTTACCCCTATCTTTGGATCTGTAAAGACTTAATTACATGTAAATGCTCGCATTCAAAGCATTGTCTTGCATCTTTGACTTTGGCTATATATATACTTCTGGAACATATCTCTTCATTCACCTGAGGAAGGAGCAGTGCTCCGAAAGCTAGTGATTTGAAACAAAATGTTGGACTTTAACCTGGTGTTGCAAGAGTTTTTACTGTGCTCACCCCAGTCCAACGCCGGTATCTCCACATCATTCAAATTTTGGCATTGCTCAACTACCACTTTTTATGCACTTCACCACTTTCCTTTTCATTGTAAGGAACCTCTTTACAATCCTTGTTTTCCCTTTTTAATTTCTGCCTTGCTGGCTGCCTCAGAATTGCAGACCCTGTTTTTAAAAGTACAGACGTTTGAAACCCCCCTGCTGCAAGCTGCTATTTGAACTGGCCCAGGCTGACCCCTTGATTCAGTGTACTCTGTGGCAGAGTCCGTGATGTTGTTTTGATGGACCTGGCCAGCAGCCAATACCCTCTTCTTAAATTCTGGTACATCTTCTATTCTTGATTGGGATTGGTAGAGCCTTTCAGAAAATTATGGAACAGAATGCAGGTTCCATTTTGACTTTCAGTTTTTATTCTGAGCCGGAGCTGAGCTGAAGCCTGTTAGATGTCTTCCCAGAAAGGCTGGAACTTGTTCCCCCTCTGATCCTTCAGCTAGAGTGAGCAGGTCTGGACATTCTTTCTAGCAGATCTGTGAAGATTTAACTTCTGACTGAAAGACTACAATCAGTAGCCAGATCGGTGAAAGTTTAAATCTCTGTTTGGAAAACTGATGATTTAAAATACTCTTTCTATCAGCTGAGGCTAATGGTTAAAATACTCTCCAGCCAGGCGAGTGAATGTTCCACTTTTGATTAAAATGCATCTCAACTGATGGCATGTGTTTAAAGACCTTTCTATTGGCAGTCAGTTCAATATGCAGGAAGGTCCAGTCCAGCACCACCGGCAAAAATGAGGGCTATTTAAAATCCTCAGATGAAGGATTCAAATATTATCTCACGAAGTCTGAGAGCCTGTCTGGTGGAAGTCATTCAACTGAAAGTGGCTCCCCAGAAAGAATTCTACAGCCTGCTTGTTCTAATTCAAGACAACCATTAGAAGATCCAAACCAACCGATAATTTCAACACTTTGCATCCTTGGAAGATTGCCAAATATTAAGACTGCAACGTCGGCATCAACGGTTCATCTTTCATCCCCAGTTTAATCACTGTTATTTTGAACCTTTCCTACCCGCTTCCCACCATGAAATGAAATGAAATGAAATGAAATGAAAATCGCATATTGTCACAAGTAGGCTTCAAATGAAGTTACTGTGAAAAGCCCCTAGTCGCCACATTCCGGCGCCTGTTCGGGGAGGCTGTTACGGGAATTGAAGCGTGCTGCTGGCCTGCCTGGGCCTGCTTTAAAAGCCAGCGATTTAGCCCAGTGTGCTAAACCAGCCCCCATGTGCCTGTTTTGCATTATTACCATTACATGGTTAGCTCTTATCTTGTATAAATATCGTTTTTTAATATTTTAATTACAAATCTGTTGCCTGTAAATCATTGGAGTAGATCGCAGGAAAACATACAAATTACTGGTTAATTCACTTATGTTGGGACTCTGGTGCCTGTGGGTCTGGAATTGACCGTGCACCAGTCCAGCGTGTCTTAGCGTAATCCATCCTTCATTGACATTCATCCCAATCCTTAATTCATCTGATGCAACCCTCTCTTGGGTTAGAATTTAAAGCTCCCATTGTGAGCTTGGAGGATGGGGAATTTAATCAGATGGGAGGGTGCCAGGTAGGGACCCTGCAGTATTCCTACATCCGCCCCGATTGAGTCTGGGACGAAAGGAACATGAACGTCTTCAACTATTTTGATTAAACCAAATAAACTAAATTAAATAAACTGAGGGGAAATTTAAAAGGGGCAGCCCCTTCAACCCCCTCCAACTGGCTTGAGTGCAACACGGCCAGCAGATCGCTCCCAATGTGCGTAAACTGACGAGAAACGCCCCAGGGTCCAAAAAATTGATTAAGTGTGGTTGGATAGCGGTGGGGAGCTCGCCAGCAGAGCCGATGGGAAACCTCCAGCAAAGCCTGCCACAAATGACACTTAGAAACTTTTCCATTAGATTGCATCGTCTGCCTTTCTCACATCTTACTCTCTCACCTAGCTTTGCATCCTTGGCAAACTGGGATACATTATATTTAGACCTTTTTTGAAATTCCTTAATATAGATTGTGAATGGTTGAGGTTCCAGCACTGATCCTTACGGAATTCCATTCGTAACAGTCTGCCAACCTGAAATTTATCCAATTATTCCTACTCTCTTGTCATTTCATCAATATTCTATCTATACTATTAAATCCACTAACCCCTTGAATTCTTACCTTCTGAAATAATCTTTCATGCATCGCCTTATCAAATGCCTTTTGAAAATCCTAATCTACTGCATCTACTGGTTCCTCTCTTTCTATTTTGTGAGTTACATCTTCAAAAAAAATTCTAAGAATAGATATGTCAAATACGATTTTCATTTTATAAACCCATGTTGACCATGAGCAGAATCTTCCACTCCCACGAGCAGCAGGAATTATGACAGGCACTGTTTCCTGCAAAACTGATAAACTGCAAATATTGGTCTCCGGACTTTTGAGGCAAGCTTAGGGCTCGTTGAGTTTCCTGAGGAAGAATGCCAAGATCTCCATTTGCATTCATTAACATCTCATGCATGCAAAGTCAAAAGCTACCTCGCCGGAATTAAGTTTGTCCTGCAAATTATATTCCCCACCAGCGAAAATTTATAACGTTTGGTTTCACGACTGTATATAAGTGACATGCACCTGGCGAGCTTCACCTCCTCCACGACATTGACATCAGCAGATGCTGCTTCCACCTTCCTGGATAACTTCACTGGAATGCTGTTAGCAAATGCTGCACCAAAGCTGGACAAGGGAGGCAGGAGATGGCTGGAACGTGGGTTAAGGTGGAAGGGTGGAGCGAAAATTGAATGAGGGTGGGAAGGAAAGCTTATCGAGGAAGAGTGAGGAAAGTGTCTCAGGAAAGGGGAGCAGAGTGTCTGGAGAAACAATAGGGGAGTGTCTCGGGAAGGTGGTGAAGAGAGTCCGGGGAAGGGAAATCGGAGGTTGGGATTGGTGTTGTTGACGGTGGGGCCCTTGGGGGAGACTAAGGTATTGGTGAGAAGAGGAAACAATCACAGTCAGAGGGGGCAGTAAAATGCAAATGGGTGGTGGATTTGGTTTGTGAGTCTGATTGGTGAAGGTCTCATCAGGTGGGTCACACAGTAGGGCTAGGCAGGTGACTTTGGTAACTGGAAGAGGCAAGGTCAGTGTGGGCATGGGGAAGATAATGGTTAACAACCCCGAGGGGAGGAAAGGCACTTAGAGGTGGATCATAATAGGGTCCACACTAATGGGGTGAGGTTCAAGGATGACAGAAGGGAGAGGAATGGTGATATTGGGTGAGTCAAGGATGATGGTGGGAAGTTGGTGAATGACAGGGGAAAGGTAGAATGTGGTGGAGTGATTTGAAAGGTGACATGCACCATTTTCCCAATCTGACCTTGATCACACAGTTAGTCGATCAGTGAGATCTCCAGAGGTGGGAGGAGGGTTTTTGACTGGGTGGAGTTCAAGGTCAGCAAAAGTGGCTGACTAAAAGATAAAAAAATAACTCTGAGGCAACTGGAGACCTGTCTGTGGTCAGCACCAATGGAGCACAGGGGAGGTCAGCCATGCAGTGCAGGAAGATGATGAATGATCTCATCTATTCTGCCAGGGTAAGCCAGCCACCTAATCACCCTCAACACACACTGTCAGCAGGTTTCGTGATCCATCGCGGTGGGCACCATCGGATGATCCCGCTGTGATTTCAGAAAACAATTTCTATCCCTCCCACCGATTTTCCTCCTGCCCCCAGCTGCCATGGTGCCTATCGCAAACAGGAGCGGAAAATCCTAGCTCAAGTGCTGTGGCGGACAGGAAACTCGGTGTGCGCTTCCTACTGGCCAAAGCGGTTAGTTACCATGGCAAATTGTTCATTTTCACTCACTATGTAGGGATAAATGATCTGCACATCGTATCTCGGGACGGTGCGGGTGGGATTTGTCCACCCTTCCGCTACCTCATGGAGTATTATTTCTGGGCACCATAATTAAATGGCACCCACACACACATCACTCCCAGCAGTGCAGGACTTGTCATGGCAAGCACTGGAATGGCTCTCGTAAGAGATAAGTGCTGTGTACCCGATTTCAGTGACAAGTGCCTGACAAGAGGCGGAGGGAGGTTCTTTACCTCTACGAAGGGAGCCAGAGGCTCAGGGGGAAGTCACCAGAATGGTCAGTGTCTGCGGCCCTCAGATGAGGACTGTCCTCCAATGCTGAAAAAGGATGAATGATCTCATTGTTCCACCAGGATAAGTGACCCTTCTTTACTGCTTGTTACATCCGACAAAAGTCACATAGGTACACTCAGCACCGGCAGAAGGCATGGATGCTTATCACCTGCTTCGGCATCCGTTCTGCTCGCAGTCTGTCCACCTGTCTTTATGCAGGATCAAGTTGTCCACAATAACAGGGGGATAACCTAGATAGGATGGGGAGATGCTGGAGCTCAGGTCACTCACCATCTAGGAAGAGCAGAGCTGGATGGTGAGGACAGGGACCGTTCCTGTGCCAAAGGCAAGATCGGCAACTTCCAGCAAATCAGTGACCTTCTATCCAGTTGCCTTCACCCACCCTCCAAAGCTGTGACAACTATTTAAATGTAGGTTACAATCCAGTCTGTAATATTTCCCGCTCACCAGTTAGAATAATGAAGCGCCTAATCGCCACATTCCGGCACCTGTTCGGGTACAGAGAGGGAGAATTCAGAATGTCCAATTCACCTAGGTAAATAACAACTGTAATGTTTATTTACATTTTATTTTTGATCATGGGACATGGGCGCCGCAGGCTGTGCCACCATTTATGGCCCATCCCTAACTGCCCTTGAGGGCAGTTAAGAGTCAACCACATTGTTGTGAATCTGGAGTCCCATGTCGGCCAGACCAGGTAAGGACGGAAGATTTCCTTCCCAAAAGGACAATGGTGAACCAGATGGGTTTTTACGACAATCGGCAATGGTTTCATGGTCATCATTAGACTTCTTAATTACAGATATTTTATTGAGTTTAAATTCCATCACCTGCTGTGGTGGGATTCGAACCCGGGTCCCCAGATCATTACCCTGGATGTCTGGATTATTAGTCTAGCGACAATACAACTATGCCACCGCATCCCCAAATATTTTGGATCAGAACCGCTGTGTGCAGGATTCGAACCGGCCTGTGGAAACCCCATTGGATTTCGAGTCCTACGCCTTAACCGCTCGGCCATTGCAGCTTAACTAAGATGCAGGGGCTTGCAGCCTCGTGGCTGAGTGTCAGCTTTCAGGATCAAACTGATACAGAAACCTACACTTGTTAGGGTGACCCTCCACCCTGGTCCCTGATTGGTTAACCAGGTCACATGGCCCTGTCAGGAGGTCACCCTTAAAGGGGACAAACACCACGCAGTCACCAATTATCTCTTCTCTTTATTACAGCACCTCAGATGAGGATTCTGAGGACACATTAGATGTAGAGCCTCTGATCACCCACACTCTCCACCAGTACAGACACATACCTCGATGGAACCTAGCTTTAGAGCAGGCTTGGGGTCATCAGCATGTCATCATAGAACAGATTCTGGTCCACAGAATGTGGAGGCCAAGCTTCTGCTGAATCTGAGTCCAATGACGAGCCTCTGGAATCAACCCTCACAGAGATGTTTGAGATCCATAAACAGGCAGGATTGTCTGAGGCTGTCCCCAAATTAGAATGGAAGGTGGAGGAGTCCATCCACTTTCTACCTAGTGTGTGGCATTGACATGCCAGCAGATCAAGTCACCGGTGAAAGGGTGGCAACTGCCGTTTGTGCCGGATATGGGCTCAGACTGCATACCATTACTCTATCCATGAGTGAGATCCATCAATGGCTATGTGAGAGAGGGGCAGGGCACCTCGATCTCCCTCCAGGAGCCCTTCCTCATAAGGGGCTCTCAGGCACCATCAGGGAATAGGAGCATAAAACGGTCACCTCGAGGAAATCAACCCAAGATTCTCCTGGGCTAACCAGCCGCTCCAAGTCCCACCTGCCTTTAAGCCCAGCAAGTCCAGCTGCTTCGGCAAAGGAGGGTGCACCTGGCCCATGAAAGTGTGAGAAATACAGGTCCCTTTAATCGTAGACCGGGACTAGAATCATAGAACAATAGAAACCCTTCAGTGCAGAAGGGGGCCATTCAGATCATCGAGTCTGCACTGACCCTTCAAAAGGACACCCAACTTGGCCCACTCTACCCCTGGCCTATCCCAGTGACCCAATAACCCCGCCTAAATTACAAATCTTTGGACATCAAGAGGCAATTTTAGCATCGCCAATCCACCTAATCTGCACGTCTTTGGTCTGTGGGAGGAAACCGGAGCACCCGCACGCAAACACGGGGAGAACATACAAATTCCACACAGACAGTACCCAAGGCCGAAATTGAACATGGGTCTCGGGCCCTGTGAGGTAGCAGTGCTAAACATTGTGCTACCCTACTGCCCCTAGCTTCAGAGCGAATTGAGAGAAGGTGACACTCATTGAAGCCTGTTCTTAAGAGCTGCGTTTCCCTCAATAGGGGGTGGCTTCTGGACAGAGATAGGACCCAGAAAGAAAGAATGGAACTGGTATTTGTACTGAACAATTGTATAGCAATAAAATAACTGTGAATCCCAGAATGTACTCTGCTGCATGGTTCGCTGAATTGTTATCCAATTATTACACACCCAATGGCAGGAGACCAAAGCCTTCCAGGCCTCAGCACTCGAGAGAATGCCCACCAAGGTTACCACAGACAACAGGGCGTAGCAGTCTGTGACCACTAATTGGCCACTTGAGGGCCTCATTTGGGGCTAGGACTGGTTTCCCATCTGAGGCCTTGCCCACCCCAAAATAAAATTGCCGTGAGGTCAGGAATGACGGGAACCCGAAAAGTCAGACCCAAGAATTCTCCATTTGCCAGAGGGACCAGAGGAAAAACAAATGACTTTAATTCTGGATCACTGTTAGTCCAGAAAATTATCTTCAAACAGCTGTGGAAACCTGCAGAAACACTGCTCTTCTGAGAATTCAAGGAAGCTGAGCCTCTTTCTGTACACCCTGTGACATGGACAGTGCCTTTTGTGATCTTCAGTCCCTTTCGTGTTCACCTGCTGTTCCCACCACAGGGTGTTGTCATTACCATGGCTGGTGAAGAAATGAAATGAAATGAAATGAAGATCTTCCTCTTTTGAAGTATTGTCGAACAGATCCAATGCACTTGCCATCCCAATCTCAATTTGAAAGGCTTCAAACATGACAAAAAGCAGCATTAAAAGAAGAGCTCTCTGCCAAATGTTTTTTTTTGTTCCAGGAACACTTGAGGTACCAGCTGTAATAGCTGAGCTTTTGTTCAAGTGGGACAATCACCATTTTAAATACCCACATGACCTGTGGCTCAATCTCCCCTCCATTTCACTGACGAGATTCACGAGCCACGGGAAACCCGTGCTGGAGCCATTGAATTTAAAGGTCAGTGAAATTCAATTTAAAATGTCTCAGAAGAACATTAGTTGCTGTGATAATTAGCTGCCTGCCTGCACTAATTGAGGTTCTGATTGCAGTGATTCGTTTACTCACAGGTAGTATCCAAATGCTTCACTGTTAAACCTGGAAAGGGACACCTAGGAGTTGGACCAAAAACCAATTATTTTAACTACCCATTCATTCTTGGGAGAGTTAAAACTCATCGCATTGTGCCTGAAGCAGGTGCTGAGATTTAATTTTGTTGTAAAATAAATTAAAATTATTTCAAAGTGGTTTCCAAACTTTCCTCTGGAGCATTGATCTGAGATAGTGAAATTAATTTTAACCCCTTCCCAGGATGGGTAGGAAAGGGTCAAGTGGGGCTAACATTTCCCAAATCACAAGCCCATGGCCACGCTTCCAGTTTGAACAGAAGTTACCTGCTCCCGAGAGATGGGTCCATAAATAAAATGTTCCAACGAGGCTGATGGCCTCATATTTCACTGCATCTTTTTATTTAATCAAAAGGCTGTGGGCCGCGCTTTAGTAGAGTTCAGGAAGCCGGACAATAGGGGGGGAGGAGAGAACGTCCAGAATGATTCAACAGGTAAGGGTGGCATGGTAGCACAGTGGTTAGCACTGTTGCTTCACAGTGCCAGGGACCCAGGTTCGATTCCCGGCTTGGGTCACTGTCTGAGCGGAGTCTGCACGCTCTCCCTGTGTCTGCGTGCATTTCCTCTGCGTGCTCCGGTTTCCTCCCATAAGTCCTGAAAGACGTGCTGTTAGGTGAATTGGGCATTCTGAATTCTCCCTCTGTGTACCCGAACAGGCGCCGGAATGTGGTGACAAGGGGCTTTTCACAGTAACTTCATTACAGTGTTAATGTAAGCCGACTTGTGACAATAAAGATTATTATTATTGTTACTCTTCCGGCACAAAAGCTTCTCCCCAGACCCTCCACCAAGTCATGTCCTGATGAAAGGTTACTCGACCTGAAATGTTAACTCTGTTTCTCTCCACCGATGCTGCGGACCTGTGAGTTTTTCCAGTGCTTTGATTTGTTTTGTTTTTATTCCTCCACCAAGCAATCATGTTTTCTTCCCCATGATTGGACGAATCGCTTTTGGTTAGCATAAAAGACCTAATGCGTCTTTTGGCCTCGGCGATTCGAAGCCACCGGCTCCCACTTCTAAGGAAAAATTGGAATCAGAGATTGTGCCCGGAAATTATTCCCTTTGACTCCCATTTTTCCTTGACAAATCCAGCATGACGGGGACCAATTTGCCACCCTTTCCCATCTCATCCCTCTAAAATGTTCAATTTGATTCTCCATATAAAACATATCTAACTGCTCAATCTACCTACCTGTTAGGAATCTCTTTAAGGCACATACAATTCTTTCACAGGCCAAGATTTTATGGTCGATCCTGCCCAGTGGCTGTTACGGTCCCGCCCAAAGGAAATGGCAATTTAAGTGGTCCACTGCATTCGCCAATGGTGTTGTGGTGGAGATGGAATATTCTGGCCAGAATGAAGAATGTTACCAATTTCTGTGACATCTGCAAATTGTGTAACTGAGTTTCCTCTCCACTGTCTGGATCATTTACATTTGTAATTCATAAAGACCAACAGCTCCAACACTGAAGAAGACTTCATTGTTTGCAGCCCTCCAACTGAAAAAGAAGGTTTTCTGTTTTTTTACATTTTCTGCCCAAGGTAACAGCTTATCCATGATGTCACATTCCCTTTAAAACTGCAAACCGTTATTTTGGGTGGGATTTTCTGGCCCGTTCCACCGGCGGGATATCCCGGTCCCGCCGAAGATTATTCCGGTGGCGGGTTCCCTGGCGGCAGGATGGGTGAGCTATGCTAAATGCCGTAGGCATTGATGAGGCTAGAAGGTCTCACTGGCAGTCAATAGTGAGTCGCTTCCACCACCAGGAAACAGGCCTCGGGGGACCGAAAATCCAACCCTTTTTCAACAAGCCCTCTATGTGCCATTGGCAGATTGACCCCAGCAGAATGTGCTTAACGAGGTACTGATGGTTAATAGGTTCCCTTAAGAAATTGAAGACTAAAAAAAGACGTGCATGGCAGGAAGGAACATTTCAGAGAAGTTGGTATGGTTTAAAAATATGAGACAACTGTGTGGGATCCTGATGGGGTCACTGAACATGTTACACTCTGCAGCTGTGGTTCGCTTGTGTTGGTGGAATTTGTCACTTCTGCCATGCTACTTTTTGCACTGCCATGCTTACCCAATGCCCATGTCAGACTGAACTGTTTCTCCCGTAATTGCTGCCACATATTTCTTTATCTGCAGAGCTAATTTCTAAAGCTAAATAGTAATTTTCCCTTTAAGCTGTAACAGACTTTTCCTGCCCACTGTTCACACGTAACAGAAAGCCAGACTGTTGGATAAATGGGCCATTTTCGGGTTAACAAGCTGTAATTACTGGAGTGCCATCAGTGCTGGGGCCTCAACTATTTACCATCTATATCAATAACTTGCATGAAAAGACCTGGGGTGCGATTCCACCAGAACATTTCTTTGTTCGGGCGTGTTTAGCAGATTGATCCTTGGCGCTATAACCCCGTTATTCGATGGCACTTTCCCGGTTTCTTTTGGCCTCGGCAAGAAACTCTTTGTTGAGGCTGCACTTTAGTCATTTCCTGCACTGGCAAGCTCAGTTCACCAGTGTAGGAAGAGTACCCGCGGATCGGGCACAATTTTTAAAGGCAGCCCGGATCTTTTTATCCACACCCCTACTCAGCGGCCCCATTGTGGTCTCCGGAGCCCCCCACAAACTTCACCTAACTTATCTCTTCCACAGTATTCAAGACCACCTCACCCCAGCCCTTAAAGGCAAGGCACTCCCAAGCCCGATCTCTGGCATGGACAAACTGGCACCTGGACATCTTGGTGCTGTCAGCCTGGCACCATGGCAATGTCAGGATGCAATGTCATGGTGCCCGAGTGGCAGTGCCAAGGTGCCAGGCTGGCAGTGCCAATGTGCCAGCCAGAGTGCCAGGGTACCATCCTGTCCAATGCCCGACCATACGGGGTCTCCAATGGCATGGGGACCCTTCCTCAGGTGGCATTGCGACTGGTACACGTTTGTGTGGAGCAGCACTGAACAGCGACCTGGTGAGGTCTCCCAGGCACAGCTGATGAATCCCAGGCCCCAGGCGAATCTGGCGAATGCAAAATTAAATTAGCCTAAGTGATCATTTAAATATGCAAATCTGGATCTCACCCAGCAAGAACGAGATCCAGATTGCAATGTCTTGCGAGATTCCATTGGATTTCATGAGACATCCCAGGTGTCGCAAATCCCGCAAATGGCCTCTCGTGGGATTCAATGTCCTCGCCCTGACACAAAGTCAGGTGTGACGAGGCCACTAATGTGTAGTTGCTAAATTTGTTGATGAAAGGCAGAATATTATTTATATGGATGGATATTGCAGAATTCTGAGGTACAGAGGGATGTTTGTGTCCTGGTACGTGAATCACAAATAGCCAGTACCCAGGTACGTCAAGTGACAAGGAAGGCAAATGGAATGTTGTTGTTTGTTGCAAGGGAAATTGAATATAAAAGTAGGGATGTTTCCCTCCTGCTGAACAGGGTATTGGTAACACCATTTCTGGAGTACTGTGTACAGTTTTGGTCTCCTGACTTGATATAGAATATCATTGCATGAGACGCAGATCAAAGAAGGTCCATTTGACTGTTTCTTGGACTGAAGGGGTTATCTTATAAGAAAATACTGGTCAGATTGAGCCACCAGCATTTAAAGATTAGAAGAGTGAATGATCTTATTGAAACAGATCCTGAGGGGTTTTGACAGGCGTGATGCAGAGAGGATGAGTCCCCAGAGACTAGGGGCCTGATTCTCCGGAAACATTTCGAAGTGGGCTGGTGAGCGGGAATTGTCACGGGTTTCGCGGTGCATTTGCTCAGCCAACCCAGCCAGCTCGCAACAATGACATCGAGGAGACCAGCCCCAAGATTCAGGGATGCTGACCTGGGGAGGCTCCTGGACGCGGTGAAAGGCAGGAGCGATGTACTGTTCCCCTGAGGGTCCTGGAGGGTGAGCCACAAGGTAGCCAGTGCTGCCTGGGACAAATAGGTAGCAGCAGTCAGCTCGGGCAGTGTGACCAGGAGGACTGGCCTCCCGTGTCAGAAGAGGTTCAACGACATAGACCGGGCAGCACGAGTGAGTAGACACCAATGTCCCACCCCCCCATCCCCCAAGGGGGCATCCCTCCAGGCGACCCCCAATCCTCCCTCCACCCCCCTCCCCCTTCAGCACTCCCTCCACCCCAAACCTCCCTCCACCCCCGTCCCACTTCCATCCTCCATCCTCCCACCCCTTCAATCCTCCCTCAACCCCAACCCTCCCTTCATAGTCCCCCCCCCCCCCGACAACTGTGAACCACGCGTGTGGCTAACAATGCCCTCTTTGGTCCCCTCAGGAAAAGCTCTCCCATAATCATCGGGAGAGGGCCCAGACTGGCGGTGGGGTGCCGAACCTGAGAATCCTCCCCTCCTTCGAGGAGCGGGCCCTGGAGGTGACTGGTGGGGCCGAGGACAGAGGGGTCACCAACGCGAAGGCTGGCGGAAGTCGCAGAGGTGACAAACCACCGGGATTCACCCAGAGGACCTGCCAAATGTGAGTTGTTATTGCCATACTGACCGACCCATCCCTCCCACTGACCATATATCAATTCTCCTGCAGGTGCTCCAGCCAACGGCACCGGCCCATCCCGGGCTGCACCCTCCCTGATCCCGAGGGAAACAACTTGGAGGAGAGCTCCGAGGATACACCTGTTCTAGTCGTGGCACAGCTGTCATCCCCACCCTCCACCAGCGCAGATACATGCACCTTGGTGGGACAGGCTTTGGAGGCACAATCTGGTGAGCACCACATTGCTGCTGATGCACAACTGGTGGAGGCAGGAACCCCGCCGATAATCACAGGACCCAGTTGAGTCTCAGCCTGATGCTGAGCCTCTGGAACAGGGTTACTCAGAGATGATGTAGAGAATAAGGAGCAGCTGGGACATTCAGAGGGAGATGCAGGCATCCCTCCAGCAGATCCACAGCAGATTGGAAAAGTCCCAGAGGCTATGGACGCAGGAGATGAGTGGCACCAAGGGCACAGTGGAGAGCCTGGTGCACGACATCGGCACCATTAGTGGAACTGTCCAAGGCGTCATGCAGTCGGTGACGGCCATGGCTGAGGGTCTCGACAGTATGTCTGCCTCGCTGGGGGATGTCACCAGTACCAGGCCAACCTTGATGAGGTTCTGCGGGACCATGTCCCGCTCTCAGTTGGGAATGGCCAAGGCACTGCGGAACTTGTCCCAGTCGCAGGTGGGCATGGCTGAGGCACTGCAGAGCATGGCCCAGTCACTGAGGAGCATCGCCGAGAGCATCGATGCGTTAGTGCAGATGATGGGGAACCGCCAGGGCTGGCAGAACTAGACGATGCAGGGGCAGCCAGGGCTCGAAGCAGCAGCCCCTCCATCCTAAGGTGAACCCCAGGGCCCTATGGGCACTGACCAGGAGGAGGGGCGCTGAGTCCCATGGTGCGGCGACAGTGGCCACCAGCTCTCCCGGGTTCCACCTCTCTGATAAGGCCGTGTTTCGGGATCAGCACATGGGACAGCATGGCACAGCTGTGCATGTGCCACCGACATGTGAGCCGGGGCCCTCTGGCCCCAGAGCCCCCAGAGGATGCTCACCAGGGGCTTCGAAGGCCACGGGTCGAGGTAAGCAGCTAGCTGCCTCCACCTCAGAAGTGCATCCTGGCGACACACCTAGACGCAGTGATAGAGCTAGGAGAGCAAAGCACATTGAGGATCATTCAGGGGGAGGGGGACGTGATAGGTAAGGTGTGAGGGGTGGGTGGGGGTTGAGGCCGTGGAGGTTGAGGGGGATTTGCACCATCGGTAAAGTGGGGACATATATTGAACAATAAACACCCTTGTGCACAACCAGTAGGAAGCCTAAGTCACTTTCTTCCGCAATGCATCACCGCACGCAGATGATGGGTGTGAGCCAGCACTCAGCAGACAGGTAGGGGTTAGACTGTGGCATAGATTGAGCAGCACCAGCGCCCAGCTCTCTGTGGGTTCTCATCACCACCCTGCCCTCGACAGTCACCCGCTGACAATGCCGACACAGTCCCAGCACCCTGGAGTGATGTGTCACATGCCCTGGGAGGATGGGAAATGGGAGTGGTGGGTGGGTAAGGATTTGACGATGGACCAGGCCACATCCGAGGTGAATCATGTGAGTATGAGGGCCTTCCTGGCCCTCCGGACATGCTGGACCCTCACCGCTGCCACCTGTCCTGCAGCCTCCGGCTGGGCCTCAGGTTCCTCTCCGACCTCGTTCATTATCCAATGCTGATCCGGCGTCTCCTCATTATCCTCGACCCCATCCCCCTCCTCCTCCAAGGTGGCTACATGTTCCTCATTCCCCACCTCCAGCTCGTCGCCCTGCAGCGGTGCGAGGTTGTGGAAAACACAGCAGACCACAACAAAGCAGGCGACCCTCTGGGGGGGTTTGCTGCAGGGCACCTCGGGAGCGGTCGAGGCATCGGAACCGCATCTTGAGGAGTGTGATGCACTGCTCAATGACAGCCCGGGTGGCTGCATGGGCCTCGTTGTATTGGGTCTCCGTTTCGGCCTCCGGCCTCTGCGCTGGTGTCATTAGCCAGATCCTCAGCGGATATCCCTTATCCCCCAAGAGCCAGCCGCCCATCATGAGATGCTCCTTGAAGAGGGCAGGGATGACCGACTGCCCCAGGATGTAGCTGTCGTGCAGACTCATCCGGTGGTTGCACACGAGCTGTATGTTGAGGGAGTGGAACCCCTTTCTGTTAAATAGGGCACCCCCAAATGGCCCAGTGAGCACAGGGCAACATGCGTGTCATCGATGACTCCCTGGATCTGGGCATCCCGGTGATGGCGGAGAAACCTGCTGCCCGGGAATTCTGTTGGGCCTGGTCCATGTCAAAACGTCTTCCGCCCGGGCATACAGGGCATTCCTGACCTGCCGGATGCGCCTGTGGGCTTTGGCCTGTGAGAAACCACACAGGTCCCCATTTGATCCCTGGAATGATCCTGTGCATAAAAGTTCAGGGCTGCAGTGACCTTGATGGCCACCGTGAGTGGTTGTCCTCCTCCTCCACATGATGCCAAGTCTGCGAGGACATGACACAGGTGTCGCACCATCCCCTTGTTGAGGCGGAGCCTCCTGCAGCACACACTGTCCGTCATTTGTTCGAATGACCAACTGCACCTGTCCATCCTGGGCTACTCACCTCTTCAGCTCCCCACAGAAGCCCTTCAGCTACGTTCACAGTTTTCAAAAGGAGTACTAATCGGCGCCAGGGTGAGCACTTGCTGGGGAGACCAGTGAATGACAGGAGGCCATTGGATGTGGAGTGGCTCTCATTAATTGTATGGAAATAGGGTTTAAATGGTAATAATTGGTTTCTCGCCACGCTACGGCGAGATCCCGAATTCGCCTACAGGTGTGGGCAAATTGTATCGCAAACTGTTTGGCGCCTGGCGCGGTTCCCGTTTTTGGACTCTCCCGCTATTCACTGGCCTCGTTACGCTTGAGCGTGAGTGTAATAAGCCCAGAAGATCGCACCCTAGAACTCGGGGCCACAGTTTATAGATGGAGATAAGGAGAATCTTTTTCTCTCAGAGGGCGATTAGACTGCGGAATACTCTTCCCCAGAGAGCAGTGGAGGCTGGGTCATTGAATTATTTTAAGACCGAGTCATGTGGAATTTTGATCGACGAGGAAGTCAAAAGGTATAGGGATAGAGAGTGAGTTCGAGTTGAACCCACAGTCAGGTCTGTCGTGTTGGGTGCTCTGCTGCACAGACGAACCAACACGGTTGCGGATGGTACAACTCAGTTTTATTACTAACAATATTTACAATGGTAAAATGGTTACTGTGGTTCGTTCATTACCCTTGAATCTGTGGACCGATCCCGAACACTATCTTGGAGTGGCACTCAGCACATGGTGAATGTCTGAGTGGCTTGCTGTGAGATCTGTGCCCTGAGCTGTCTCCTGCTGGAATGAGCGGGAAGTGTCGTGTTCCCCGTTTTATAGTGTGTATGCTCTTGCCTGTGATTGGCTGTGATGTTGTGTGTGTATTGATTGGTCCGTTGATCTGTCCATCAGTGTGTATGTATGTTTGCACCATGATGTTTACCTGAATATCATGACATCCCCCCGTTTTTACAAGAACATGTGCCTGTGTGGTTATAAATAGATATAAATAGATATGTGTACTGAGTGCAGCTGAATGTGTGTATGTGCAATATCTACAGCATGTACATGAGGCTAAACTATATACAAGGGGCGATGTCAGGTGCGACATAGCAACGAGGTTGTACCATAAACAAAACACGTGGAAATGTTAAACGTCAAAACTAACTCCTGTAACGACAAGGAAAAAGAGAAACATATTAACACAGTGGTATGATACATCAGTGAGTTCAATGTTCAAACAGGCTCATAAGTCCAGCCTAGTAGGTGGGCGACGAATTCGGGTTGACCGCCTCAAGGGTGGGTTAGGATTCACCGGCTGAGGAATGTGCCTGGCCACGGGCGACGACGGAATGGGCATGGTGGCAGGAAGCTCCACGAGGTCGACATCAGGAACAACAGGAGGGAATAGCACCGGTGTAAGTTCCCGTAGTGAGCGTGGAAGCAGGCGAAGAGCCCGGCGGTTGCACCTGTGAATGGAGCCATCAGGCATGCGAACCAGGAACGAGCGGGAAGCCACGCATCAGAGAACTTCGGCAGGTGCTGACCAGCCACCTTCTGGTAGGTGGATGCGGACATTGTCCCCAGGCGCCAGGGCGGGAAGATCAGTTGACCATGTGTCATGTGCCACCTTCTGGCAAACGGGCTGCTGTCGCATCCTGTGCAGTACTGGAGCATGGTTGGTTGTGGGGACCAGAATGGATGGCACAGTGGTCCTGAGAGCGTGACCCATCAACAGCTGGGCTGGTGAGAGGCCAGTGGTAGTGGGGCCGAGCGGTAGGCTAGCAGGGCTAAGCAGAAATCCGATCCGGCAGCAGCAGCCTTGCAGAGGAGCCGTTTGACGATGTGAATGCCCTTCTCCGCCTTTCCATTGGACTGGGGATGCAGAGGGCTGGACGTCACGTGTGTGAAGCCATACGAAGCAGCAAAGGAAGACCATTCCTGGCTGGCAAAACAGGGCCCATTGTCCGACATGACAGTAATCGGAATGCCGTGGCGAGTGAAGGTGTCTTTGCGGGCCCTTATGACAGCGGACGATGTCAAATCATGCAGGCGTATAGCCTCTGGATAGTTTGAAAAGTAATCTATGACAATTACATAGTCCCTGCCGAGCGCGTGAAAAAGGTCCACACCCACCTTCACCCAGGGGGACGTCACCAGCTCATGGGGCTGAAGCGTCTCAGGAGGTTGGGCCGGCTGAAACCTTTGGCAGGTGGGGCAGTTGAGCACCATATTGGCAATGTCATCACTGATGCCCGGCCAGTATACCGCCTCTCGGGCCCTCCATCTGCACTTCTCGACCCCCAGATGGCCTTCGTGTAGTTGGTCGAGGACCAGCTTGTGCATGCTGTGTGGAATCACAATCCGGTCCAGCTTTAGGAGGACACCATCAATGACGGCCAAGTCGTCCTGGACATTGTAGAACTGCGGGCATTGTCCTTTGAGCCACCCTCCCGTCATGTGGCACATCACACGTTGTAGAAGGGGGTCAGCCGCAGTCTCCCGGCGAATACGGGCCAGACTGGAGTCATCGGCTGGCAGATTTGCCGATGTGAAGGCCACCTGCGCTTCGACCTGACAGACAAACCCCTCCGAATCGGGCGGTGTGCTCACTGCTCTAGATAGGGCATCCGCAATGATAAGGTCCTTTCCCGGGGTGTAGACCAGTTGGAAGTCATACCTCCTGAGTTTGAGTAGGATGCGCTGGAGGCGAGGGATCATCTCATTCAGGTCCTTATGTATGATGCTGACCAGGGGCGATGGTCAGTCTCAACGGTAAACTGGGGGAGACCATACACGTAGTCGTGGAACTTGTCTATTCCGGTTAGCAAACCCAGGCACTCCTTTTCGATCTGCGCGTAACGCTGTTCTGTGGGGGTCATGGCCCGCGAGGCATAGGCGACCGGGGCCCATGACGCAGTGTCATCCCGTTGTAGGAGTACCGCCCCAATGTCGGACTGGCTGGCATAAGTCAAAATCTTAGTGTCACGAGATGTGTCGAAAAACGCCAATACCGGGGCTGTGGTGAGCTTAATTTTGAGCTCCTCCCATTCCTTCTGGTGTGTGGGCAGCCACTGGAACTCCGTGGACTTCTTGACTAGGTGGCGAAGAGCCGTCGTGTGGGAGGCAAGTTTGGGAATGAATTTCCACAGGAAGTTGACCATGCCTAGGAAGCGTAGCACTGCTTTCTTGTCTGCCGGCTGCGGCTTGGCTGCAATGGCGCTGACCTTGTCTGCATCCGGACGGACCCCTGACCGGGATATGTGGTCCCCCAGAAACTTCAGCTCGGTTTGGCCGAAAGAACACTTGGCTCGGTTGAGGCGCAGGCCTTTTTCCCGTATGCGTGCAAAGACGCGCTGGAGACGATTGATGTGTGGGGTGGTGGACCAGATTATGACGTCGTCAACGTAGACGCGCACCCCTTTGATGCCCTCCATCATCTGTTCCATGATCCTGTGAAAGACCTCGGATGCCGAGATGATGCCAAACGGCATTCTGTTATAGCAGAACCTGCCGAAAGGAGTGTTGAAGGTGCACAGCTTCCTGCTGGACTGGTCCAGTTCGATCTGCCAAAAACCCTTTGAGGCATCCAGCTTTGTAAAGATTTTAGCCCGGGCCATTTCGCTCGTGATCTCTTCCCGTTTGAGTATGGGGTAGTGTTCCCTCATTATGTTGTTGTTCAGGTCTTTCAGTTCAATGCAGATCCGGAGTTCGCCAGAGGGCTTCCTAACACACACCATGGAGCTGACCCATGGCGTGGGCTCCGTGACCCGGGATAGCACCCCTTGGTCCTGGAGATCCTGCAGCTGCTGCTTGAGGCCGTCTTTGAGTGGCGCTGAGACCCTGCGAGGTGCGTGAATGACCGGGGTGGCGTCCGGTTTGAGACGTATTCTGTAGGTATAGGGCAGTGTGCCCATGCCCTCGAATGCCTCCTGGTTGTGGGGGAGGAGCGATTGAAGCTGTGCCATAAATTCTGCATCCGGGAAGTCTGATGTGCCTTCTGTAGACAGAACGTGGACCCGCTGCATGAAGTGGAGAACCTTGCATGCCTGTGCGCCTAGCAGGGAGTCCTTTGATGATCCGACTATTTCCAAGGACAGTGTGGCCGTGTATGTGTTGTGTGTCACCTGGAGCTGGCAGGATCCCATGGCCGGGATAACGTTCCCGTTGTAGTCGACCATCCTGCAAAGGAACGGCTGAATTGGTGGTCTGACCTTCAAGGCGTAGAAGGCTGACCATGCTATTAGGTTGGCGGAGGCACCAGTGTCCAGACGGAATGTTATCGGTGATCGGTTGACCGTTAGGGTGGCACACCATTCATCACCCGGATTGACGCTGTTCACTTGCAACGGCTGGTGGGTCCTGCCTAGAGACATCCGGTTCCTATCACTGACCGCAACACAGAAGGCGTTCCGGTCGTCTGTGTCACTGGTTTGGATGTCGTCTGGCACGACTCGTAGTACGGAGGCTGAATGGTCCGCACGTCCCTGCGAGGTTGTCGGAATTGAGGAGCATTGGCAGGTTGAGCTGCTCGACAGCAGGCAGCGTAGTGGCCCATCTTGCCACAGCGGAGGCATTGTCGTTTTTTTGCCGGACATTGCCGCTTTAAATGTGCGGCTCCGCAGTTGCCGCACGTCGTGACGTCATGGCATTCGTTGCGCCACCGCGCATGCGCAGTTCGGTCTTGCGTCGAGCGCGCCTGCGCATCACGTCAACTCTGCGTGGAGGTCTTTTTTGCCGCCCACAAACGCGGGAGGCCGTGGAAAGCGCGCGAAATGGCTGCCCTCGTTCGGGCCGCGGGCCGGGAGGAACTCGATCGACTGGACCCGTTCGGCCTCGTAGGACGCCTGCCTCACCGATCCGGCCACGTAGGACCCCTGCCGCGCCGATTCGGCCGCTTGAAATTGGGAGTAGCGGCTGGTCGCGTTTTCATGAAGGACACAGGCTTCGATTGCGGAGGCTAGGGTGAGGCCTTTAATTTTGAGGAGCTGCTGGCGTAGGGCGCCCGAGGTGTCCCCAAAAACAATCTGGTCCCGAATCATTGAATCGGAAGTGGTGTCGTAACCGCAGGACTGCGCGAGGATACGGAGGTGTGTAAGGAAGGATTGAAAGGGCTCATCCTTACCCTGCAGGCGCTGCTGGATGAGATATCTCTCGAAACTCTCAATTACCTCGACGCTGAAGTATTGCTCAAGTTTGAGAAGGACCGTCTTGTACTTGGTCTTGTCCTCACCTTCCGCGAACACCAGGGAGTTGGAGACATGGATGGCGTGTTGCCCTGCCGTGGAGAGGAGGACGGTGATTTTTCTGGTGTCCGAAGCGCTCTCCCTTTCGGTGGCTTCCAGGAAGAACTGGAGGCGCTGTTTGAACAGCTTCCAATTGACGCCGAGGTTCCAGCGATTTGGAGCGGCTGCGGCGTGCTGACGGTGTCCATGACACAGGATGGCAGATTCCTGAGGATTCTTAGGTAGGTCTCACAGTTACCGGGTTCCAATCCTGGTACTATGACATGTTGGGTGCTCTGCTACACAGACGAACCAACACGGTTGCGGATGGTACAATTCAGTTTTATTACTAACAATATTTACAATGGTAAACTAGTTACTGTGGTTCGTTCATTACCCTTGAATCTATGGATCTATCCCTAACACTATCTTGGAGAAGCACTCAGCACATGGTGAATGTCTGAGTGGCTTGCTGTGAGCTCTGTGCCCTGAGCTGTCTCCTGCTGGAATGAGCGGGAAGTGTCATGTTCCCCGTTTTATAGTGTGTATGCTCTTGCCTGTGATTGGCTGTGGTGTTGTGTGTGTATTGATTGGTCCGTTGATCTGTCCATCAGTATGTATGTATGTTTGCACCATGATGTTTACCTGAATATCATGACAAGGTCAACCATGATTTTATCAAAAGGTAGCCATGGCTTCCTCACCTGAGGGAGGAGCTGTGCTCCAAAAGCTAGTGATTCGAAACAAACCTGTTGGACTTTAACCTGGTGTTGTAAGACTTCTTACTGTTATTAAAAGGTAGAGTAGGCTCAAGGGGCTAAATGGCTACTCCTGCTCCGAATTCATATGTTTGTACGTATGTATGTAGCATATTAGCATGGGCAGTTTTAAATAGGTTGATGTCAGATGAATCCCAACAGAAAACCATTTGACATCTATTGGCGCCGATCAGAATGGGGGTGGCATCAGTTTCACTCTGTGCTGATTCAACATGCAACTGTATTATTGCAGGCACCAGTGTGAATCTGATAAGTTGGAGTGGCAATGTCAATATGGTCAATTCATGAGTCAGATCAACAAGATGGATTCCTTTCATGGAATTGCACTGGACTCAGATTGCTCCTCACCCCTACTGCAACTGCAAGGATATCACATCCTGATCTCTAAAAGCAATCCATGCAACAGAAATTTACACATGCTGTGATCTTTACAGCCATGACAGATCCGGCAGTGCACGGCAAAGAGCATATATATACTAATACCTTGTTTCTCAAAAAGGTTTATGAAACTCATAGAGGATCAGTCTCCCTTTTTCCTGTGGGAATGGCCTAGTATTGAGTCTCCTCCGTTGTGTGTTTATCATCCTTTCCTCCTGCTCCTTTCTGAACAGATCCATTTCAGCCACAAGTGACTTAGCCATATTTGCATTTATATTAGAGGTTTTAGGTCTGGGGCATCAGCAAAGGCTGATTCCACTGGGAGTTGTGGAAGACATGCCACAAAAACTGACTGCTATCAGAAAATGACAACGAACTTGAGCAAATGCGATCTGCCTCCCTCCAGAAGTGGCAAATATTCACCTGAATCGTATCAGAAAATGCATCTTGGCAATAATATATTCAAAAAATTATTAATGCTAAGCTTCCTATTTTCTGATTGGCACTATATCAGCAAGAAAATTGCAGACAGTCAGAAACTAGGTTCTTAGGTCATCTGAGTCTTTATATTTTAAATTATTGAGTTGAAAAAGAATGCTTGTCCCTAACATGTAATTCCGAAGGAGACCATTTGGCCCATCGAGGGTGCGCCGACCCTCTGAAAGAACACTCAACACTAGCCCACTTCCCCACCCTATCCCAATAACCCCTTAACCTTACCTTTTTAATAATCTTTATTGTCACAAGTAGCTTACATTAACATTGCAATGAAGTTACTGTGAAAAGCCCCTAGTCGCCACGTTCTGGCTTCTGTTCAGGTACACGGAGGGAGAATTCAGAATGTCCAAATTACCTAACAGCACGACTTTCGGGACTTGTGGGAGGAAACCGGAGCACCTGGAGGAAACCCACACAGACACGGGGAGAACGTACAGATTCCGCACAGGAAGTGACCCGAGTGGGACTCGAAGCTGGGATCCTGGTTCTGTGAAGCAACAGTGCTAACCACTGTGGTGCCGTGCCGCCCATATGCCAACCTACACATCCCTGGACACTAATGGACAATTTAGCATGGCCAATCCACATAACCTGCATATCTTTGGACAGTGGAGGAAACTGGAGCACCCGGAGGAAACCCACGCAGACAGAGACCCAAGGTCGGAATTGAACGCGGGTCCCTGGCGCTGTGATACAGCAGTGATAACCACTGTGCCACCATGATACCCTCCCGTGGCTCATTGGGTGGGGTCTGTTATGTTTGTTGGGGGGAGGAGCCCCCGATGCTGATGGTGGTGGTGGGGGTGAGAGTCATCCCTGACTTTGATTGCAGCTGATGGTCCAGAGTGAAGAGCAGCTCCAGATCTTACTGATATCTCGATGTTATGAAATCTATAAGCCAGTCAATACAGGCTTCATCATAGAGAGGAGAACACAGGTGAGCATGGTTAATTATTATCAGCGCGTCCATTTTGTTGGCTGCTTGTGCTGGCCTTGAACTTCACCCACCCGAAAAGATCCTCCATCGATCTCGAGGGAGCTTACTGACTGACTAACTGTCTGGTCAAGGTCAGTTTTGAACAATTGTGCACGTCACCGTTCAAACTTGTTCCCCATGTCATCCACCCACATCACCATCGACCCACACAATAGCACCATTCCTCTGCGCTCTGTAACATTTGAACCTCCCTTCATTCCTCTGAACCCTATCGCAATTCACCTCCACCTGACTATGGAGTCTCAAGGATAATGGAAGCAAGTGGAATAGTCTGACTGGGTGAGGCTTCTTGCACAGGGCTGTCATCACCCTTGTCAAAGAGTTATGTCTCCACGTTTATCCAAATATGAACAGGAGGAACTTTACCTGCAAGGTGATTCAGGGCCAGGAGGGGAAAGGGCTTGAGCAACAAGATGCAGCAGGACCTTAAGAAGGCCAAGATGCTGGCGAACAGGGTCCATCCATTGCACTCGCGAACATTGGCCCAACTATGGGTGTATCACAAATGGTGTTGTTAATCTGGAAATGAGGGAAAGGCAATGCCGGAGGCATCTTCCTATGTCCCGGGAAGGGATTTCACATATCTGCCAGCTTCTCCAGTCGCAAGGATTCTGGAGGAGTAATATGGAGTTCCTGGCATGAACTGAGTGAATGTCTGGGTGCCCTTATGTAGCAGCAGAAACTTTGACCCCATGAGATACCGGCATGGTGGGAACCTTCTTGCCTGCACCATCATGGAATTCACCATGCTCCTTACGAATGCTAATTAATGAGCTGAACAGCAGAAGGTCATGCATGCTGAGCAGTCCCACCGCCCAGCAGAAATCAGGCCAATTTTCCTGCCCGCCACTGGACTTAGATTCCAGAAGGGAAGATTCCACCCAAAACAATAAGGAAAACAGTCAAGTATGGTGGCAATGCAGAGAACACCAATGGGTCAGATCACTGTGTTAAGGATCTGAGTCATGGTGGAAGATTGAAGGCAATTCTACACCTAAAAAGCAGGTGAACAAAAAGTGATATGTAAAATTAATAAGGGAACAGATAATATTAACCGAGCATATTACTTAGGTTAAGCTGTATCAGTAGAACTATAGACAGAATTGAATAAAAAGTAATTGTACGACAGATTCCAATTCAGAATGTCCAATTCACCGAACAGCATGTTTTTCAGGACTTGTGGGAGGAAACCGGAGCACCCGGAGGAAACCCACGCAGCCACAGGGAGAACGTGCAAACTCCGCACAGACAGTGACCCAAGCCGGGAATCGGACCCAGGTCCCTGCCACTGTGAAGCAACGGTGATAACCACTGTGCCACCGTGCATCCACAGTATTTGTGAAGTAATTAGAACTGCAATGGAAGGCAAGAAAATGTTAAGCTACCTGTTATGGATTAATTAGAATGGATCAAGTGACCTTTCTCATCAGTCTTTATTTAACAATATTGTGAGCTACAGTGTTTGATTCTGGACAGGGGTGACAGATCTTAAAAATGAGAAGAACATCAAAGAGCTCATTTTCTGAATTTCCGTTTCTGACAGAAAACCATAATCACCAGAAGCGCAGTTTGAAAATTCATGTGCATGTTCAGTGATTTTAAAACTGTTTAAATTAACATTTGGAATAGATTACTGAATGCATTCACATTTTAATAAGAAACGGCTGAAGTTTGAAGTATGAAGTTACAAAACACCCCTTGAGAGCTTGTGTAAGCAACAGAATAGTTACTAATGATTATCTTATTGACAAAATATTTGAGCAATATTAGTTAATAGTTTACTAAAATTAATCTCTAAGACATTCAGCAATTGCACAATGTTCATGCTTTCGGTGAATTTTTGTCATCATTAAAGTATAAAATGTTAATACTCAGTAATTGAATACTATTCCACATTCAGCATCCACGTTTTGTCATGTTTATCCTTTTTAGAAACTGCCAAAATGACTTTTTTTTCTTGACCAGCAAGTCAATCAAAATCTCTGAGATGAATATTCCAGCCGTTCGCTCCAGCAGGATCTTCCATTCCCGCCGATGGCATCTCCCTGCGGCGGGTTACCCGACAGTGCGGCCAGCGAGCCACGTAAAACGTCATTGACATCGGCTGCACCGGTAGATCCCACCGCTGACCAATGGCGGGCTTTCTTCACCGCTGGAAAACATGCTCCGGGTTCGGAAAATCCTGTCCTATGGGTGGGATTTGCCAGCCCTGCTGGCCACCGAATGGACTTTGGCTACCCGTTGAATCCAACATAATGAGCAGGTCCCGCCATGACGAGTTTGGGAAATCTGGGGGGGGGTTCTCTGAAAATGGGACTATGTCCCCACGCCGGCGGGAAAATGGGCGCCAACCACTCCGGTAAGTGAGGAATTCTCCAATTTTTCGGGAGCCAGGTTGACGCTAGAGTGGATGGTGCTGCTCCAGCCGGCGGCGAAGGACCGGCGCAAGTTCGCGCATGCGCGGACCGGACGGCGTTATCTCACGCATGCGTGGACCGGCCCATGTATTGCCGCGCATGCCAGACCGGCCGGCAAATTTACACGCATGCGCGGGGGTTCTCTTCTCTGCGCCGGCCCCCGGGCAATATGGCGGAGCCCGACAGGAGCCCGGCACAGAGGAAAGAAGGCCCCCACGGAAACAGCCCGCCCGCAGGATCGATAGACCCCGATCATGGGCTAGGCCACCGTGGGGCCCCCCCCAGCGGTCGGATCCCCCCCGCGAACCCCCAGGACTGGCCCCGCCCACTTGCTTGCCAGGTCCCACCGTGTGTGAGGTGAGTAATTCACGCCGGCGGGATTGGGCAAAACTGGACGACCACTCGTCAAAGCTGAAACTACCGCTCTCGCTCACGGTCGCCTCACGCAACGTACAGGCTTATGCCCCCTACTGCACGGCCCACCCCCCACTGTGCATCATGGCCCCCGCCAGCGGCCACCCCATCATGGACCCATCAGCGACCGCCCTCAGCCAACCCCACGCCTGCGTCGCGCGGCAGCCAACAAACCCCGGGGACCCATGTGCTACTTCTGCGGACAGACAAAACACCCCCGGCAACGCTGCCCGGCGCAGAGCACGCTCTGCAAGGCCTGTGGCAAGAAGGGACATTTCGCTGCAGTGTGCCAGGCCCGCTCAATTGCTGCTATTGTCCCGGCACTCCCCACGTGCGGCCAGTGGGCACCGCCATCTTCCTCTCCTCACAACACGTGCGGCCCGTGGGCACCGCCATCTTGCTTGCCTCAGAACCAATGGGCACCGCCACCTTGCCTGCCCCAGGACACGTGCGGTCTGAGGGTGCTGCCATCTTGCCTTCCCCAGGACATGTGCGGCCCGTGGGCGCCGCCATCTTACCCGCCTCAGGACCCCTACCCATCGGGCACCTCATTGGGCCACTCATCGCCTGCAACCGCCGACGACCAGCCGCGTCTCGCCTTGGTCACGATCGACCAGTCTCGACCGCACAACCTCGTGACCGCTTCGACAAAGGTGAAGGTCGACGGGCAGGAGATATCCTGCCTTCTGGACTCCGGGAGCACTGAGAGCTTCATCCACCCCGATACTGTAAGGCGCTGCTCCTCGCGGTACACCCCGCTTAGCAAAGAATCTCCCTGGCCTCCGGATCCCACTCCGTGGCGATCCGGGGGTACTGCATCGCCACCCTCACCGTCCAGGGTGTAGAGTTCAGCGGCTTCCGGTTCTACGTCCTCCCCAACCTCTGCGCTGCCTTGCTACTCGGCCTGGACTTCCAGTGCAACCTCCAGAGCCTAACCCTGAAATTTGGCGGGCCCCTACCACCTCTTACTGTTTGCAGCCTCGCGACCCTTAAGGTCGACCCGCCTTCCCTGTTTGCAAACCTCACCCCGGATTGCAAACCCATCGCCACCAGGAGCAGACGGTACAGCGCCCAGGACAGGACCATCATCAGGTCTGAGGTCCAGCATATGCTGCAGGAAGGTATCATCGAGGCCAGCAACAGCCCCTGGAAAGCCCAAATGGTTGTGGTGAAAACCGGGGAGAAAAAGAGGATGGTCATTGACTACAGTCAGACCATCAATCGGTACACGCAGCTCGACGCGTACCCCCTTCCACGCATAACTGATATGGTCCATCAGATTGTGCAGTACCGGGTCTTCTCGACAGTGGACCTGAAATCTACCTACCACCAGCTCCCCATCCGTAAGGCATGCCGCCCGTACACCGCGTTTGAAGCAGACGGCCGCCTTTACCATTTCCTTAGGGTTCCATTCGGCATCACCAATGGGGTTTCGGTCTTGCAACGGGAGATGGACCGAATGGTTGATCGGTACGGGCTGCGGGCCACATTCCCGTACCTGGACAATGTCACCATCTGCGGCCACAACACTAACCTTTCCAAATTTCTCCACACCGCCACACTCCTCATCCTAACTTACAACAAGGAGAAGTGTGTGTTCAGCACAAACCAATTAGCCATCCTCGGCTATGTGGTTCAGAACGGAGTTCTAGGGCCCGACAACGATCGCATGCGTCCCCTCATGGTACTCCCCTTCCCCCCACTGGCCCAAGGCACTCAAACAAAGCCTGGGGTTCATTTCGTACTACGCCCAGTGGGTGCCAAACTATGCGGACAATCCCGCCCACTCATTCAATCCACCGCTTTCCCACTGACGGCCGAGGCTCACCAGGCCTTCAACCGTATCAAGGCCGACATCGCCAAGGCCACGATGCACGCAGTCGACGAGACGCTTCCCTTCCAAGTCAAGAGCGATGCATCAGACATCACTCTGGCCGCCACCCTCAACCAGGCAGGCCCATGGCATTCTTTTCCCGCACCCTCCATGCCTATGAAATTCGGCACTCCTCCGTCGAAAAGGAGGCCCAAGCGATCGTTGAAGCTGTGCGACATTGGAGGCATTACCTGGCCGGCAGGAGATTCATTCTCCTCACTGACCAATGGTCGGTTGCCTTCATGTTCAATAACACACAGCGGGGTAAGATCAAAAACGATAAAATCTTGAGGTGGAGGATCGAGCTCTCCACCTACAATTACGAGATTCTGTATCTCCCCGGTCAGCTCAACGAGTCCCCCGATGCCCTGTCCCGAGGTACATGTGCCAGCGCACAAGTGGACCTACTCCGGACCCTGCACGACGATCTCAGTCACCCGGGAGTCACCCGCTTTTATCACTTCATTAAAGCACTATTCCATCGAGGAAGCCAGGGCTATCACCAGAGACTGCCAGGTCTGCGTGGAGTGTAAACCGCACTTCTACCGGCCAGACCGTGCGCGCCTGGTGAAGGCCTCCCGTCCCTTTGAACGCCTCAGTGTGGACTTCAAAGGACCCCTCCCCTCCACCGACCGCAACGACGAGTATTCCCGATTCCCCTTCGCCATCCCATGCCCCGAAAAGACACCGTCATCAAAGCCCTTAACACCATCTTCACTCTGTTTGGTTTCTCCGCCTACGTCCACAGCGACTGAGAATCCTCATTTATGATCGAGGAACTGTGCCAGTACCTGCTCAACAGGGGCATTGCCTCGAGCAGGACGACCAGCTACAACCCCAGGGGAAACGGGCAGGTGGAGCGGGAGAATGGGACGGTCTGGAGGGCCATCCAGCTGGCCCTACGGTCCAGAAATCTCCTGGCAGGAGGTCCTCCCCGACGCACTTCACTCCATTCGGTCGATCCTGCGCACCGCGATCAACAAAACCCCGCCATGAACGTCTCTTTGCCTTCCCCAGTAAGTCCACCTCCGGGGTTTCACTCCCAATGTGGCTGGCAGCTCCAAGACCCATTCTCCTCCGCATGCACGTGCGGCTCCACAAGGACTCATTTTTAACAGGGGGTGAATGTGGTAGTCACCACTGTTGTATTATATTGTATATATGGGTATTACGGTAAGGTCCCTGTACTACAGGTACGGGGGTAGATCCCTGCCTGCTGGCTCCGCCCAGGAGGCGGAGTATAAATGTGTGTGCTCTCCGAGCAGCAGCCATTTCGTAAGCTGCTGTAGGAGGCCACACATCTCTGTGTAATAAAGCCTCGATTACTCTCTACTCTCATCTCGTCGTAATTGATAGTGCATCAGTTGGTGAAGAGGCGAATTCACGTTGAAGTGAAATTTCAGTCACTTCCCATTCCAGGCATACTGCTGCTGCCTGCAAAGCTGGAAGGTCTCTGATTGATCCTTTAGTTTTAAACCTGCCTGCAGCCTTAATTGGACAGGAAATCAGCCCCCATGATGATCACAGGATGCTTACGATCGCTATATTAAATATATTCCTGGAGGTCATCAGATGACTCGGCCCCACACTTATTCGGCCAACAGATCCATTCTTGTGACGCAATGCCTTCCTACCCCAATCGCTATATTAAATATATTCCTGGAGGTCATCAGATGACTCGGCCCCACACTTATTCGGCCAACAGATCCATTCTTGTGACGCAATGCCTTCCTACCCCAATCGGGAAGCCAAGATCTCACTACCATTTGAATGATACTTGTCTGTAATCCAAACAGACTTTTTGGCCCCAATATTATACCTTGAAGAAAATGTAGTGCACAAAAACAGAAAATACTGTCAGCAGGTCTGACAGCATCTGTGGACAGAGAAGGCAGCTAACTTTTCGAATATGGATGCCTCTTTGTCAAACAAATGTTATGATCTTCAATTCCTGGACACTTCAGACCAATCTGGAATGGTTAGAAAACCAAAAGGTGCTCCAGTCAAAATCCATGCGTGTTTGCCGCTGGGCATGGCGGGGGGTGGGGTGGGGGTGGAGGGGGGAGGGGGAGGGGGGGTTGGCGGGCTGATCACATTCATATGTTTTGGTCCTGTCCAAGCTAGAGGATTACTGGAAGGATGTTTTTAGGGTAATTTCTAAAGTGGTGCACGTGAAACTGGACCCGAGCCCCTGGGAGGCCATATTTGGGGTGTCGGACCAGCCAGGGGTGGAAACGAGTGCGGAGGCAGATGTTGTAGCCTTTGCCTCGTTGATCGCCTGAAGGCGGATCCTGATGGGATGGAGAGCAGCCTCTCCACCCTGTGCCCTGGCGTGGCGGGGGGGACTTGATGGAATTCTTGACTCTTGAGAAGGTTAAGTTTGAACTGAGGGAAAGGATGGAGGGGTTCGACAATTCATGGGCATTATTCATCATGCACTTTCAAGAACTGGATAACATCGAACATTAGTTGGGTGGGGGGGGTGGGTGTGGGAGGGTTATGGGCAGGGGGGCGGTGTGTGTTAATGGTGACTATGGGTGATTCCTGATTCCTTTTTGTCATTTGTTTATGTTAACATGCGGGCTAATGTTTGGGGTTTGGTGGGAGGATGGGATCGTTGTTATTGATATAGGGATTGACATATTTGTTACTGATTATTGTTTATTGTTGGTGGGTGTAAATTTGGGAGAAAATGTGAAAAAGGAGGAGAATAAAAAATGTTTAAAAAAAAAAAAATCCACTTGATATAAATCTCCAGTAGAATTTTTGCATGCACAATTGGGGCAGAGAATGAGTTGACTAAACAACAAAGTTCAATCTTCGCAGCAATGCACTGAAACTCCTCATGAAATTCAAAGAACAACAAAGAACAAAGAAATGTACAGCACAGGAACAGGCCCTTCGGCCCTCCAAGCCCGTGCCGACCATGCTGCCCGACTAAACTACAATCTTCTACACTTCCTGGGTCCGTATCCTTCTATTCCCATCCTATTCATATATTTGTCAAGATGCCCCTTAAATGTCCCTATCGTCCCTGCTTCCACTACCTCCTCCGGTAGCGAGTTCCAGGCACCCACTACCCTCTGCGTAAAAAACTTGCCTCGTACATCTACTCTAAACCTTGCCCCTCTCACCTTAAACCTATGCCCCTAGTAATTGACCCCTCTACCCTGGGGAAAAGCCTCTGACTATCCACTCTGTCTATGCCCCTCATAATTTTGTATACCTCTATCAGGTCTCCCCTCAACCTCCTTCGTTCCAGTGAGAACAAACCGAGTTTATTCAACCGCTCCTCATAGCTAATGCCCTCCATACCAGGCAACATTCTGGTAAATCTCTTCTGCACCCTCTCTAAAGCCTCCACATCCTTCTGGTAGTGTGGCGACCAGAATTGAACACTATACTCCAAGTGTGGCCTAACTAAGGTTCTATACAGCTGCAACATGACTTGCCAATTCTTATACTCAATGCCCCGGCCAATAAAGGCAAGCATGCCATATGCCTTCTTGACTACCTTCTCCACCTGTGTTGCCCCTTTCAATGACCTGTGGACCTGTACTTCTAGATCTCTTTGACTTTCAATACTCTTGAGGGTTCTACCATTCACTGTATATTCCCTACCTGCATTAGACCTTCCAAAATGCATTACCTCACATTTGTCCGGATTAAACTTCATCTGCCATCTCTCCGCCCAAGTCTCCAGACAATCTAAATCCTGCTGTATCCTCCGACAGTCCTCATCGCTATCCGCAATTCCACCAACCTTTGTGTCGTCTGCAAACTTACTAATCAGACCAGTTACATTTTCCTCCAAATCATTTATATATACTACAAAGAACAAAGGTCCCAGCACTGATCCCTGTGGAACACCACTGGTCACAGCCCTCCAATTAGAAAAGCATCCCTCCATTGCTACTCTCTGCCTTCTATGGCCTAGCCAGTTCTGTATCCACCTTGCCAGCTCACCCCTGATCCCGTGTGACTTCACCTTTTGTACTAGTCTACCATGAGGGACCTTGTCAAAGGCCTTACTGAAGTCCATATAGACAACATCTACTGCCCTACCTGCATCAATCATCTTAGTGACCTCCTCGAAAAACTCTATCAAGTTAGTGAGACACGACCTCCCCTTCACAAAACCGTGCTGCCTCTCACTAATACGTCCATTTGCTTCCAAATGGGAGTAGATCCTGTCTCGAAGAATTCTCTCCAGTAATTTCCCTACCACTGAAGTAAGGCTCACCGGCCTGTAGTTCCCGGGATTATCCTTGCTACCCATATTCATGGGATATTGCCAAGACATTTTTGAAGTTGCAGGACAGCCCCACATATCTGAACAATAAAGTAAGTGTGGACTCTGTGACAGAGATAATGAACGAAGTCCGCTGTAGGGCCCGTTTAGCAGGATGTTTCTCACTGCTTGCAGCGGTGAGACACATTCCGCTATTCAACGGCACTTTTTCGTTTTCTTTGGTCTTGGGGAGATTCTCCCCACCAAGGCCACACTTAAGTGAGATTTCCCGCTGGTGAGCTGAAGCCATTTTGCAAGGCTGTCCCAACCTCCCCTCCACTCCTCCCCCATTCCATCTTTCCTGCCGCTCCTGCTTTTGACCCCCCCCCCCCCTCACCACCTCCAGCCTTCGGGAGGCCCCCGGGAACCCCAGTCATCCCTCTCGACCCTCATCTACCTGGTAAGGCCCCCCCCCCCCCAAGACCCGATCCCTGGCTGTTCAACCTGGCACTGGGCACCTGGCATTGCCAGCCTTGCACCCTGCCAGTACCTCTTCCAGCCTGGCAGATCCATCTGGGCACACTGTCAGTGCCAGGGTGGCACTGCCAAGGTGTCAGGGGGAGAGCAGGGTGTCACTCTGACCTCGCCCCAAACACCCGGGGGTCTCCAGTGGCCTGGGTGACGACCCCACCCCCAGGTGCCATTATGCCTAGTCCACATCTGTGTGGAGCAGTACTAAACGGCACCCTGGCGTGGCCATTGTGTCCTGGGTGCAGGATGAATCCAGCAAATGTATATTTAAATGAGTCTAATAGTTCATTAAAATATGCCCAGTGAGGGCAAGATCCAGATCACACCGTCTCGTGAGGTTCTGTTGAATCTAGCGAGACGTTTCGAGCGCTGCAAATCTCGTGAGAGGCCTCTTGCGATATCAGCGGCCTCGTCCCGACTCCAAGTCGGCCACGGTGAGGGCTCTGAACCACGTCCAATACAATTAAAAGACTAGGAGGGCATGTGGGATGTGAGAGAAGGAATGCTTGCAATCTTAAAAAATTGAAGGACTGAGGCATGCATGTTTCAGGGATGTAGCAGCACATTAAGATGATGGAAAGTTGGAGTTGCTAAATTTAAATGTAAGGAAAAGCTGTGCTGACACAGAGATTTGTTAACAAGGATGTATCAAGTGAAAAACAGGAGGCTTATGCAAATTGCATTCCACATGCCAGAGTAGGAGAGGGAATGAATTGTAGCAAGCAATTTCAACTAACTAAATTACCATCTATTAATCCTTATTGCTTTTATTACATGAAAAACTGACACATATTTGTAAGAAACAGAATAGACTATGTCGAAGGACCCAGACCACAAACTATTGACACCCACAGAAAGCAACCAGCTTTGTCAAGCTAAGAAGGGATACTGTTGGCAAGTTCCAAGATGCAAGAATCACCTCAGTTCATTTGGTAGCATCCCCACTCTTGGATGAGAGGGTTATAAGTTCAAGTCACACAACAGAGCTTAAACTTATAGACCTGGTCAACCCACCTCATATGGACTATTTAACGTGCTGCCTTTTCTAATATCAAAGCAAGATCCTGGATTCTTATTCCTCTTTGACTGGATTAGGCTCTAAAGAAACATGGCAGTTTTGGGAGTGGACCCAACCATTTTGATCAACTTTCTTACTGTAAGCAAATCATCTAGTGCAGAGCAACAGTGTAAAAAACAGTTTACACTTATTAACAATAGCTTTGTACCAGCATATAGCCATGAACAAGCAACAGGAAGATCTAAAAAAATATATCCCAGAGTGGCTCTGGCAAAATAAACTCTGGCAATAATACAGATCCACCAATAGATGTGGCTCATCTTCTGAATTCTCTCCAGCGAGCAAGTTAAAAGTCATACAGCAATTTGACTTTTTAAATCGTGAAATACTATTTTCCATTTCAATTCTTTCCCCGTACCTAGCGGTTCACTTAAAACTTTTGTCTGTTTCCATTGCTAGTAGTTCCCAGAAGAGGTCTGTCGCAAGGGACTTGCTTATAGCTTGAGGGACGCAACTCCATATCAAGCATGGCTGACCAGGATACACTCAACCTATTTGACCCCATTATGAACGCACTTTCATTGTCCATCAAGTCCAGGGGTGCGATTCGAACCCAGAGCTTCTGGCTCAGAGATAGGGAAGCTACCCATTGTGCCACTATGAGCACACACAATAATCACCAAAACAGAGAGATTCATGACATTCGAGGGATAAGTAATAGAAACGTACTTGAACATTTCATGTGGGTCCCCCTATCTCAGCTGCTTGAGAGTTACACTGGCCTCACGCTGAAATTATGACAGATGCCTCTGCCTCTCAAGATGATAGTTGTACTTTCTGTACCTTCCTTCCTGACCCCTCTGATGCATCGTGAATAGCTGTGGTCCCAACAGCTGCGGAACACCATTAATCACTGACTGCTATCCTGAAAAGGCCTCCTTTATCTCCAGTCTCTGCCTTCTTCCAGTCAGCCAATCCTCTATACATGCCAGTACCTTGCCCCTAATACCACGGGCCTTTATCTTATTTAGCAGCCTCCTGTACGCACCTTGTCAAAGGCCTTCTGGAAATCCAAACTTGTAGAATACAAATCCCATGAACACTAGTACCCATGGTAAGCGAGTGGAGGCCTGCCCAGCAGGATATTTAGGCCCTGACCGACAGTTCCCGATACTCCTCGACTGGGACATTTGTTTTGTGTTTCGTGGTAGTGGCTTTATTTTCAATTTAAAATATACCAGCTTGGCCTTTCACTTTGCACATCCTGGAATTATTACATTGGCGACGAGGATGGAGCACGAGATTCTGAGCAGCCTTTTCAAAATTCCCCGACAAGAACTCTGATAAGAAACAAAGCAAGTAAAAAAAACGAGAATACCCTTGTTGGGAAGCTCAAGCCTTATGATGTGGGCATGGTGAATTGGTCCCAGTATGCTGAACGCATGCGCTACTTCTTCTGCACCAATGGCAAAGAAGGGGGTGGCAGACATGAAGTAATCCTTTTGACATCATGTGGGGCATGATCATGTGATTAATAAGGGGATTAGGGGTTATGGGGAGAAGGCAGGAGAATGGGGATGAGAAAATATCAGCTATGGGTGAATGGCGGAGCAGACTCGATGGGCCGAGTGGCCTAATTCTGCTCCTATGTCTTATGGCCCCGATATTCAGCATTATTAAGGGTTTAACTTATCCTGAAGCCCCTGGACACGAGAAGGTTCAACAAGCTTGTAGATTGAGTTAAGAGCCATTATAACCCAAAGCCGTCTGTAATCCTCCAGGTTTACCGATTCAACGTGGCTGGGAGGACCCTTGAGGAACCTGTGACTGAATTCCTGGCTACATTAAGGAACTGGCTGAATACTACGAAATTGGTCTATCCCCGACCAAGATGCAATGCAACCGGCTGGTGTACGGGATCCAGCAAATCATGATACAAAACAAATTGCTGGAAAAACCCACCTTAAACCTCAAAAGGGCTATAGAATTCACACTAACCTTGGAGCACACCAAGCAAGGGGCCTAAGAACTCTAAGGGATGATGGACAGTAGCATTCAACCAGGACATTCTGGCATCTCAAAAGACAGCCACATAACCATGGAAGTACCAGGGAAGTCTCCCCGGAAGACTACAAGTGTCAACCGCACGTCTGTTGTAAATTTGGTCAAAGGGCACGACCCAGGTAAGGCTGCCAGAATCAGCAGTATGCATGCCGCCCAGGTCAGAAGCGAAAGCCACCTCAGGCCCACGCCCTGCAAGTCTATCAACAAGTAGAGGATGGAACCATGCAACTAAACTGCATCATCAACCTAAGATTACCCTGATGAAGATAACACTCTTGGTCAATGGCCATTCCCGAGAAATGGAGGTGGATACAGGAGCTGTCATTTCCATTGTCGGGGAACAGACCTTCCGGTGTCTCCGGATGATCATCTTGCCCCTATGCCTGTGAGAAACCAGGGCCACCAGGTTGGCCACATATACAGGAGAACCGTTGAAGATTATGGGGACCACCATGGACCTGGTTACCTTTGGGCAGCAGGTGGCCCGACTCCCTCTCATTGTTGTATGAGGATCAAGACCAAGCATCTTGGGCAGAGACTGATTCCAGATGATCCATCTGAGCTGGGTCAGATAGAATCATAGAATTGGGTCAGATGGAATCATAGAATTCCTACAGTGCAGAAGCAGGCCATTCAGCATATCGAGTCTGCACCGACCCTCTGGAAGAGCACCCTATCTAAGCCCACAACCCCATACCACACCGAACCACCACATCTTTTGGACACTAAGGGTCTATTTAGCATGGCCAATCTACCTAACCTGCACATCTTTGGACTGTGGGAGAATACCGGAGCACCCAGAGGAAACCCACACAGACACGAGGAGAACATGCACAGTCACCCAAGGCCAGAATTGAACCTGAGTCCCTGGCACTGTGAGGCATCAGTGCTAGCCACTCTGCCACCTTGCCGCCCACTGGCTACAAATTTCTTAACTAGGCACCTGTCATTGTCATTACAAGATCATTGGCAAATATCCTAACATATTCAAAGAAGGCTTTGTTAGAATAAAGGGAGCAAAGGCAATGATTTATGTGGACCCTGACACCCTACCCAAATATTTCAGGGCACGACCAGTCCCTTTTGTTTTACTTTTCAAAGCAGAGACCAAACCTGAGTGGTCAGAGAGCATCAGGATAATACAACCAGTGCAGTTCACAGAGTAGGCTGCACCAGTAGTCCCCATCCTCAAGCCCGACAAGTTGGTCTGCCTTTGAGGAGATTGTAAACTAAATGTTAATAAAACCTCATGTTCGGTACACCATGCCACACATAGAAGATCTGTATGTCAAACTGGCAGGGAGTCAAACCTTCACTAAACTAGATATGAGCCATGCCTACCTCCAGCTAGAACTAGATCAGTCACCCAGGAAGTATGTGACGATTAATACCCATAAGGGATATGAATATACATACCTGCTCTTCAGAGTCTTGTCGGCATGCACTATTTCTCAGGGGCTACCTAAGTTGGCAGTGTACTTAGAAGACATACTAATCACGGGAGCCATATAAAAAGAGAACCTAGCAAACCTGCAGGATGTTTCGAGATGATGTTCTGATGCACGTGTCCGTCTCAAGCAAGAAAAATGTGTGTTCCAGGCAAACAAAGTTATCTACCCAGTGTACCGAGTCGATAAAAAAGACTAGACCCCGTGGAGGATAAGGATAATGCCACCAAAGAGGCACTGACCCTATGAAATTGGACAGAATTTAAATCTTCATTATGCCTCGTAAACTACTAGGAAACTTTAGCCCATCTTGGCCATTTCATTTCCACCCTGCACACAGGTTAGACAAACACCAGAAGTGGTCATGCAGGCGCTGCAGGATGAAGTCTTCACAAAGATGAAGCAGCAGTTACTATCATTAAACATCCTGCCTCATTATGACCCCATGCGAGAACTGGTATTAGCATGTGATGCCGCTCCATATGGAGTAGGGTCAGTCCTTTCCCATCGATGGGACGTGAGTGGTCAGGGATATGAAAACCCTCAAGAGTACCAGAGGGAATTGCTGACTTATCTCCCTGTGGAATTCATAGAATACGAGATCCTGTGGTGAGCTGGTGGAGGCCCACCCAGCTGGGACACCTTAGCAGGACCTTTAAATGTAGCTCCCAGACCTGGACCGGGTGTTCCCAATAATCCTGGGCTGGGATGTCTGTTTTGTCTGCCACAGTAGTAACTTTATTTTCAGTTTAAAATAAACCAGTTTGGCCTTTCACTCTGCGCCTCCTGGAATTATTACCGGGCTGGAGATTGAATGCCCAGCGAATAATGTTCACATTGACCCAAGATGAGTAGCTACTAATCTGTTCCACTTGTATACCTTCGATGTAAGTTTCCATTTTCAGCAGCAGCTACCCTGTTATTTCTCTGATTAAGAGGGTTTTGTTCCTGTATCAAGAGGAACTGGATTGAGAATACCTGTCGTCATTTTACCCAAGATCCTTACAATCCAAAGTAGAGCATCATTCTTCAACCTACCTGCAAATGCTGAAAGACAGAGCTGGTTCATCATTGTACCCAGTTCACCAAAAGCGAGGCGGCTCCCTAGGTGACTGGTTAGTTTAAGTGCTGACTTGGAACAGAAGGGGATTGCAATGTGGGCAAGGGGTCGGTATGAGTTTTATCTGATTAAAATTGATTGGCACCAGGTGTTTTACTCTGCCTTGCGTTGGCCGAGAAACACCCAAGCTGAAACTCATCCTTCTCAGGATTTGTTCTGCAAGAGGCTGCAATATTCTATATTTGTTCTGGATTTACTGAAGCAGAGTATTTAGTTCATGGCAAAGCAGAAGGAATCCAGGTACACAGTAAAATAAACATCTCTAAAGCCTGAAACTGGCACCACAAAGCAATGGATTAAATGTCACAGAAATTAGGCCACTGGTACTACGGAACCTCTCTTCATTAATAGGTGATTTTAAAAATATTCTGCTCATATGTTTGGCCAATGTCAAAAGAACCATGGGGCAGAATTCTACTTAATTTAAAAAAAAAGTTTTATTCTTCTCCTTTTCACATTTTCTCCCAAATTTACACCCAACAATAAACAATAATCAGTAAAAAATGTAATGTCAATCCCCATATCAATAACAACAATCCCATCCTCCCACTAAACCCCAAACATTAGCCCACATGTTAACATAACCAAATGAAAAAAAAGAATCAGGAATCACCCATAGTCACCATTGATGTGTTGGGTAGGCTGGGTCGATGTGGACTGCACTTGATGCAGTGTAGCGAGAGACAGACCTCCAACACTTGATAAAATGCAACATGATTTTATTTAACATCTAAACTATTATACATGTTCAACTGTGGGTTGACATTCTGCTGACTTGACTGGAGACCTGATAGTAGCCTAACCAGACAAACATGGTGTTTGCATTGGCCAGCTCACTAACTCTGACTGTCTCAGAGGCTGGGTCCCGAGAGAGCAGGAAAACTGGTGCCCTCTGGCTTTTTAGTGGTCGTGCCTGTCTGGTGATTAGCTGCTCTGTTCTGTGTGCTTACTGGTCATCCTGTGTGTCAATCACTGCCTGTCTGCACTCCATTGTATACATAGATGTATATTATGACATCTCCCCCCCCTTTTTTTTGTTCTGTATTGTGTGTGTTGAGATAATAAATATTAAGGTGCATGTGCGTGTGGATGTGTATATGTGCGTGATTGTATACAGAATGTGCTAAAATGACCTTATGTACACTAGTGCAGATATAGGACAGATGAAACGGTAACAACGATATTTACAGAGGTCAAAACGATAAGGTTGACCGCCTCAAGGGTGGATCAGGGGCCGCCTGCACTTGGATAGGCGGGACCGCCCCCAATGCGGTGGTCGCAGAGGTCGGCAGGATTGCTGGTAGATCGGTGGTCTCGTGGTAGCGCCCGTCTGTTGCATCGTAGGAAGTTATGTAGACGAGGAACGATCTCGGGACCACTTGCTTGACCACCACAGCTGAGGCAGACCAGCCGCCGTCAGGCAACTGCACACGAACACGATCAGTTGGGACCAGCTCGGGGAGATCCGAGACATGAGCGTCGTATGCTGATTTCTGTTGGGCCTGAGATGCTGCATCTTTTGTATGACCGTGAGGTGGTCAAGGTCTGGAACATGGGTGGTTGGAACCGTGGTTCGCAGAGTGCGATTCATGAGCATCTGCATGGGAGACAACCCACTGGACAGAGGGGATGCTCTGTATGCCAGCAGCGCCAGGTTGAAGTCGGAGCCTGAGTCTGCAGCCTTGCATAGTAATCTCTTGACGATATGGACCCCTTTTTCGGCCTTCCCGTTTGACTGCGGGTAGTGGGGGCTGGAGGTTACGTGACGAAAGTTGTATAGGCGGGCAAAATCAGACCATTCCTGGCTGTAACAACAGGGACCGTTGTCACTCATCACCGTGAGCGGTATCCCATGCCTGGCAAACGTTTCTTTGCATGCTTTAATCACTGCCTTCGACGTGAGGTCGGACAATTTCACCACTTCAGGGTAATTGGAGAAGTAGTCGACTAGGAGGACATAGTCACGCCCCTTGGCGTGGAAAAGAGCGACACCGACTTTGGACCATGGGGAGGTCACTATCTCATGTTGCTGCAGAGTTTCTTTGGGTTGAGCTGGCTGAAATTTCTGACATGTGGGGCAGTTGAGGACCGTGTTGGCAACGTCCTGGCTGATAGACTGCCTCTCGAGCTCTGCGTCAACATTTCTCGACCCCCAGGTGACCCTTATGGAGTTGGCCGAGCACCATAGCTCACAATCCTATCGAGCTTCATGAGGATGCCGTCCATTATTGTCAGGTCGTCCTTGACGTTGTAAAACTGCGGACACTGTCCCTTCTGCCAGCCATTCGTGAGGTGCTGCATCACACGCTGCAGCAGAGGAGCCTTGACCGTTTCCTCACAAATTTGGATGACCCTCTCATCAGTGGCCGGAAGGTTGGAGGCACACAATTGCACCTGCGCATCGATTTGGCAGACAAAGTCAGTTTGTTCACAGGGTGTGGTGATAGACCTGGAAAGGGCATCTGCAACAATGAGTTCTTTGCCTGGCGTGTAGACAAGTTCAAAGTCATAGCGGTGTAGCTTGAGAAGGATTCGTTGTAACCGAGGCGTCATGTCATTCAAATCCTTCTGGATTATGTGGATTAGTGGCCTGTGGTCCGTCTCAACTGTGAATTTTGGGAGGCCATACATATAGTCGTGAAATTTGCCGATTCCGTTCGGAGGCTCAGGCATTCCTTCTCGATCTGAGCGTACCATTGCTCAGTGGCTCTGGAGGCATACGCAACTGGGGCCCATGAGGAGGATTCTAGTTTGCAGGCCCGAGCACCAAGCAGGGATGCTCTGTCAGGTCCCACAATCTCAAATCGCAGTGTCGCTTTAAATTACTTATTGAAAACTCCGAGTTGGCATGAGCACCGCCCCAATACCATCCTGGCTCGCGTCAGTGGATATTTTGGTCTCTTTGGTAGGGTCGAAGAACGCCAGAACCGGGGCTGTGGTGAGTTTTGCCCTCAGCTCACGCCATTCGTTCTCATGAGCGGGCAGCCATTGGAATTCGGTCGACTTTTTGATGAGATGGCGGAGGGCTGTGGCGTGTGCCGCCATGTTGGGAATGAACTTCCCGAGGAATTTGATCATCCCTAGAAAGCGGAGGACCACCTTCTTGTCCTCTGGGGTCTTCATGGCGTTGATCGCCGTGACCTTGTCAGCATCTGGCCGCACGCCTTGCTGTGAGATGTGGTCACCAAGGAATTTGATTTCTGATTGACCGAACGAGCACTTGGCTCTGTTGAGTCGGAGGCCATGCTCATGGATTCTGTGGAATACCTGCTTGAGGCGATCGGTGTGTTCTTGAGGAGTTGTGGACCAGATTATGACATCGTCAACATACACGCGCACCCCCTCGATACCCTCCATCATCTGTTCGATGATGCGGTGAAATACCTCTGAGGCAGAGATATTGCCAAAAGGCATCCGGTTGTAGCAGTAGCGACCGAACGGGGTATTGAATGTGCACAGCTTGCGACTGGATGCATCCAGCTGTATTTGCCAGAACCCCTTGGAGGCGTCCAGCTTCGTAAAGAGTTTGGCATGAGCTATCTCGCTGGTCAACTCCTCTCGTTTTGGTATCGGGTAATGTTCCCTCATGATGTTGCGGTTTAAATCCTTTGGGTCGATGCAGATTTGAAGCTTCCCTGACGGCTTCTTGACGCAGACCATGGAGCTGACCCATTCCGTGGATTCTGTGACCTTTGATATTATGCCCTGGTCCTGGAGGTCCTGTAACTGCTGCTTGAGGCGGTCCTTGAGGGGTGCCAGCACCCGACGTGGTGCATGGATCACAGGGGTGCCGTTTGCTTTGAGCAGGATTTTGTATCGGTATGGGAGTGTGCCCATTACGTCGAACACGCTGTGGCACTGCGTGATGATGTCATCAATTTCAACCTGGAAGTTCTCATCAGGTGAGGCCGTCGCCTGTGAGGATGACATGGTGTGGACTCACTGAACCAAGTTCAGGAGTTTGTAGGCCTGAGCACCAAGCAGGGACGGTCTGTCAGGTCCCACAATCTCAAATTGCAGTGTCGCTTTAAATGACTTATTGGAAACTCCGAGTTGGCTTGAGCCACTGGCAGCTATGGCATTGCCATTGTAGTCAAGGAGCTGGCAGGCCGGTAGAAGAATGCTTGGTCTGACGCGGATGGTGTTGAGTCCGGATTTGGAGATGAGGTTCGCCGATGCGCCGGTGTCCAGTTTGAACCGGATGTGAGCCTTGTTGACTGTGAGGACAGCACACCACTTGTCGTCGGGATCCACGCTGAGGATCGGGAGGTGCTTCGCTGTCTTGGAGAAAGGTAGCGCATGCTTCGTAATGATGCCCACCCGGTATGATGATTTGAGGCATGCAGCATCAGGATCTGTTGGGCTGTCGGGGTCGGAGTCTGGCATGGCCTGCTGTATTGAACGGACGCTTCTGTGCAGCAGGTGGGATCGCTGGATGCTGGGCAGTGGAGCAGATCTGCAAGAGGCTCCGTAGTGGCCAAGCTTGCCACTCTGTAGACACCGTCGTGATTTTGCCGGACATTGCCGCTTTAAATGGGAGGATCACAATCCGGACACGTCATGACGCCAACGTCAGCGCGTTCCATGCGCCATCGCGCATGCGCAGTGCGGTCGAACGATGTATGCACCTGCGCAGTCTGGTCGTCGGTCTTGCCGTCCCCTCGGCCATGGCGCGCCTGCACAGGGGCCCGGGAAAAGCGCGCGGAATGGCCACTCTCGTCGATACTTAGGCCCTGCATTTGTGCGAGGGCCTGCACCCGTTCCGCCTTGTGGGAGGTTAGCTTTGCCGTTTCTGATGCCCTGATGTGGGAGTACCGATTGTTAGCATGTTTGTGGAGAATGCACGTTTCGATGGCGATGGTGAGGGTGAGCTGCTTGACTTTCAGGAGCTGCTGGCGAAGGGAATCGGAGTGAACCCCGAAAACGATCTGATCCCGGATCATGGAATCAGTGGTCGAATCATAGTTACATGACTGCGCTAGGATGCGGAGATGGGTCAGAAAGGATTGTAAAGGTTCACCCTTACCCTGAAGCTTCTGCTGGAAAACGTACTATTCAAAGCTCTCATTCACCTCAATGTCGCAGTGGCTGTCGAACTTCAATACACGACTGTTTTAAATTTTGTCTTGTCTTCAGCGAATGTAAGGGAGTTGTAGATGTGGATGGCGTGGTCCCTGGCTGTGGAGAGGAATAGTGCGACCTTCCTGGCATCCGATGCGGCCTCGAGGTCGGTGGCTTCTAGATAGAGTTGGAACTTTTGTTTGAAGATCTTCCAATTTGCACCGAGGTTGCCGGCGATGCGGAGCTGCGGAGGAGGGCGGACGTTTTCCATGTCATCGGATGGCTGTTTGCTGGTCAATGCTGATTCATTCAAGGTAGGTCCGTCTGTTTGCTGGTCAACGCTGATTCACTCAAGGTAGGTCCGTCAATTTTCAGCATCACTCACTGGTACCATGATGTGTTGGGTAGGCTGGGTCGATATGGACTGCACTTGATGCAGTGTAGCGAGAGACAGACCTCCAACACTTGATAAGATGCAACATGATTTTATTTAACATCTAAACTATTATACATATTCAACTGTGGGTTGACACTATGCTGACTTGACTGGAGACCTGATACTAGCCTAACCAGACTTACTAGCTATCACATGGTGTTTGCACTGGCCAGCTCACTAACTCTGACTGTCTCAGAGGCTGGGTCCCGAGAGAGCGGGAAAACTGGTGCCCTCTGGCTTTATCGTGGTCGTGTCCTGTCTGGTGATTGGCTGCTCTGTTCTGTGTGATACTGGTCATCCTGTGTGTCAATCACTGCCAGTCTGCACTCCATTGTATACATAGATGTATATTATGACAACCATTAACATATACAGCCCCGCTCCCCTCAACCCTCCCAGCCACCCTCTCCCCCTCAATATTCAATTCTCGAAAGTGCACAATGAAAAATGCCCATGAATTGTAGAACTCCTCCATCCTTTCCCTCAGTTCAAATTTGACCTTCTCAAGAGTTAAGAATTCCAGCATTCAACAGGTCTCCCTGCCAGGGCACAGGGTGGACAGGTTACTCTCCATCCCAACAGGATCCACCTTCGGGCAATCAACGAGGCAAAGGCTACAACATCTGCCTCCGCACCCTTTTCCAACCCGCCTGGTCCGACACTCCGAATATGGCCCCCCGAGGGCCCGGGTCCAGTTTCACGTGCATCACTTCAGAGATTACCCTAAAAACCTCCTTCCAGTAATCCTCCAACTTTGGACAGGACCAAAACATATAAACATGGTTTGCGGGGCCCTCCCGCAACGCTCACACACATCTTCTACCCCCTCAAAGAGCTGGCTCATCCTCGCCCTTGTAAGGTGCGCTATATACACCACCTTCAGCTGCATCAGCCCCAACCTCGCACAAGAGGTGGAGGCGTTCACCCACCGGAGCACCTCACACCAGATCCCCTCCTCCATACCCTCTCCCAACTCTTCCTCCCACTTTGCCTTGATCCCTTCCAGTGGCGCCTTCTCCTCTTCCAAAATAGCCACGTAAACTGCCATAAGTACCCCCTTCTCCAGCCCCCCTGTCGTCAGCACCTCCTCCAGCAATGTGGAAGCCGGCTCTACTGGGAAGCTCTTTATCTCCTTTCTGGCAAAGTCTTGAACCGGCATGGGTTTAAATATTTCCCACTGCTCCAGCCCATACTTCGCTCCCAGCTCCTTCAATCCTGCAAACCGATCTCTTTTAGTGTCCTAATTCCTTTCTCCTCCCATCTCCGATAATTTCCATCCCACTTCCCTGGCTCAAATCTATGGTTACCCCGAATCGGCATTTCCCTTGACCCTGCCCCCAACCCGAAGTGCTGGCAAAACTGCATGCAAATTCTCAATGAAGCTATTGCTACCGGACTCCCTTAGTAGTTCCCCGAGGGGCGCTGTTGCTAGCGCCTTCGAACCCGAGCGCCAACACAAACTCTCCTTCATCCTGACCCATTGGGAGTCAATCTCTCTGACCCAGCTCCGTACCTTCTCCACATTAGAATTCTACATAATTGAGACTAAACGTCTCCTCTCTGCTGTGCAATGTTGTGCAGGATACAGCAGGCCACCACAATGGGGGTGACCCTCTCAGTGCTATTCTGGAGAATCGCTCATCACATTCCTGGGCGCGGCATGGGTGTCATTGTAGCTGTTCTCTGATTTGGTCTGTGGCCTCCGGATGGGTGTCATCAGCCACGGCAGATAACCCCTGTTGCCCAGGAGCCAACCCCCCAGCTGGGGTGCACCTTGAAAAGGCCAGAAACTGTTGAGTTTGCCACCAGGATAAAGGCGTTATGCACACTGCCCGGGTATCGGAAGAAGCCATGCACGATGGGATGTCATAGTCACACACCAGCTGCACGTTCATCGAGTGTTTGTTTGTGAAGAGCAGCCTGTCATCTGCAGGTTTTCGTAGGGTGACATGCATCCCATCGATCACCCCCAGACCCAGAGTATCTCGGCAATGGTGGCGAACCCCACTATCCGGTGGTCTCAGTCCATAGTGAAATGGATGTATAGTGTCGAATGGGCATATCGGGCCCCCGTGACGGCGCGGATACAGCTGTGAACTGAGCTCTGTCAGATTCCAGACAGGTCCCCACGCGGTGCCTGGAAGCACCACGTTGCGTAGAGGTTCAGGGCGACCATCACCTTGATGGCCACCGGGAATGGGTCTCCTCCTCTGTTCCCCCATGGTGCCAGGTTTCCATGATCCGGCAGATATGTTTCACTGTCCCCCTGCTCAGCTGGAGTCTTCGACGACATGCCCGATTCAACCGCTAATGATAAGCAATTGGCGGTAATGTACATGGGAAGTGGAATGTATTGATGTCGCTGTCGAGGCACGGGAGAATTGTGATTTGGGGTGAACCCGGCGCCTGCCACGTTTTCGACATCAAGACCGATTCTCCGCCCAATTGCCTGTCCCGATTTTGGCGTGGGCCATCGGAGAATCCTGCTAACGTGGACCAAATCAACAAGATCTGTGCCATATACATCCTGAAGCAAACCAAATCAGCAGCCTTTCGAAAAAAAACTTCTCAAAATGGAGCTCCTTGACCAAGCCTAGCTTACCAAACACTTTTACGGGAGATTCCAGGAAAGCTTTATTTAAAATAAAACCAATCACAAATAGATCCTTGAGATAGCTTGGTGATCCTGTCAGTATAAACAGTTATGGGATTAATTTATCTGAGATAAGGCCCGCAGTCAAACCTTTTCTTATCCTTCTTTCCCCTTGCAATGCCTGGGGAGCACGGTAGCATTGTGGATAGTACAATTGCTTCACAGCTCCAGGGTCCCAGGTTCGATTCTGGCTTGGGTCACTGTCTGTGCGGAGTCTGCACATCCTCCCCGTGTGTGCATGGGTTTCCTCCGGGTGCTCCGGTTTCCTCCCACATTCCAAAGATGTGCAGATTAGGGGGATTGGCCATGCTAAATTGCCCCTTAGTGTCCAAAAGTTTAGGTGGGGTTTCTGGGTTACGGTGATAGGGTGAGGGTGTGTGTTTAGGTAGAGAGCTCTTTCAGAGGGTCAGGACAGACTCGCTGGGCCAAATGGCCTCCTTCTGTACTGTAGGGATTCAAATATTCTTCTAATTTAAAAAAAGTGGGCCATGTGTCTCAGCACAGAGAATGAGGGCCCCGACGTTTTAGCAGGGCCGTGCTGCAGGTTTCCCTCTAGGCCACCTGGGAATGGCGGGAGGTCCTGTTTCCCAGTGATGGCAGCAGGGGACCCTCACACCTGGTCAAGATGGCCTGGCCAGAGATTGCAGTGGAGATTAACAGACGTGGGGTCCACAAGTGAAACTGGGTCCAGTGCCACAAAAGGATGGATGATCTCCTGCACTCCTCAGTAGTAAATGAAAGATGTAGTCACTGCAAAGTGGCATCAAGAAATGTAAATATGTGTGAGTGGAGAGATATGCCAGAGAGGACCTTGGGTCCTAAGCCTCAGCATTAGGTGGAAAATGTGGGCTCCATCTGTGGGGGCCAATTCATGCTGTGAAAGTTGTACCAGCTGTAGGAGTGTGTATGTGCAACACTTACTTGGGAGGTGACATGAGCTATCGTAGGCCAACATGCTCTTAAAGGGGTTTGCTGTCCATTGAGTTGATCCTCGATCTTTCTGCTTCCCTGCAGGACAAAAGAGTGCATAACAGCAGGGAGCGCTCGAAGACTGGAGGTGGGGCCCTGACATCCTGCAGAGGAGGAGCAGGCAGTTGAGCTGGCCGGGAAGCAGGGTGGATGCTCAGCTGTGGACAGCGAGGCGAAGTTATCCACATAACAGAGGGATCTTCACAAGTTGGTGTCAGGAGGTGGACATATAGGAGGCACACATGATATGGCACTTGTGAAGAAGGATTACCACAAGAAATAGGAGCGGAATTAAGTCATTCGGCCGATCAAAACTAATCCATTTCACGTCCTCACATGCAAGAGGCAGGTTGCCCAGAGCCTGCAGAAAGCCAGAACTCCACCTCTGAGAATGATGGTACGAAGTCTTACAACACCAGGTTAAAGTCCAACAGGTTTGTTTCGATGTCACTAGCTTTCGGAGCGCTGCTCCTTCCTCAGGTGAATGAAAAGGTATGTTCCAGAAACATATATATAGACAGATTAAAGATGCCAGACAATGCTTGGAATGTGAGCATTAGCAGGTGATTAAATCTTTACAGATCCAGAGATGGGGTAACCCCAGGTTAAAGAGGTGTGAATTGTCTCAAGCCAGGACAGTTGGTAGGATTTCGCAGGCCAGATGGTGGGGGATGAATGTAATGCGCCATGAATCCCAGGTCCCAGTTGAGGCCGCACTCATGTGTGCGGAACTTGGCTATAAGCTTCTGCTCGGCGATTCTGCGTTGTCGCGCGTCCTGAAGGCCGCCTTGGAGAACGCTTACCCGGAGATCAGAGGCTGAATGCCCTTGATTGCTGAAGTGTTCCCCGACTGGAAGGGAACATTCCTGCCTGGTGATTGTCGCGCGATGTCCGTTCATTCGTTGTCGCATCGTCTGCATGGTCTCGCCAACGTACCACGCTTCGGGACATCCTTTCCTGCAGCGTATGAGGTAGACAACGTTGGCCGAGTCGCACGAGTATGTACCGCGTACCTGATGGGTGGTGTTCTCACGTATAATGGTGGTATCCATGTCGATGATCTGGCACGTCTTGCAGAGATTGCCATGGCAGGGTTGTGTGGTGTCGTGGTCAACACAGAACACTCAGAGGATGCACCATCACATCATTCCCCCACCCCCTTTGACCAGGTCAGAGACAGTTACTTCAGTGGGAATGTATTCATGATTAGACTTGGGGGTCATAATCTGCTGAATTAATCACAGACGCATCACAGCAAATGATGGAGGATGTGACAGCCAAGGTCCCTGATAGTGGGAGGACTGCAGAAGGTCAGGCCCATGGTGGGCCCAATGTTGATGGTGTGCCCTTGGGAAAGGCCACGAGAAATCTGCTGGAGATGCAGATACAGGCAGGAAAACATCTGGCAGAGATGCCAGAGGCATTGAACGAAGCTGGATATCTCGATCCAAGCCATCTTACATGGAAAAATCGGTAACGCCCAAGGAGTGCCAGGTTCAGCAGAACATTTAGTGGCTGCTGGATACACACTCAGACCTGCATTCTCTCACTCTGGCCATGGGCTCTATGCATGAGAAGAGGACGAGGCATCTTAACCTCCTTGCAGGTGCCTCTTCTCCTCATGGAGTTAGGGAGTAGCATCATGCACAGACTGGGTGGAAGAGTGTCAGCCAATCGGTTTGGGAGCATCATCTCAGGGTGCTCCTCTGTCAGTGGCCCCAGTGACTCCAGTAGATTAGATCAAAGAGCATGCACCTGCAGCTGTGCAGGAGACGCTCAGCAGGTTGGAACCCTCTAGGGCTCTGGCCACGAGTGGACTTCTACCAATGTCACCTCAGACAATGGGGCGCAGAATTCAGCAGGCTGCCTCCACCTCAGCTGCAGATGTTGAGGTTGCGGCAAGGTCTGGTATTGAAATCTTAACGAAAAATCTTCAAATGGCACAAGGTGGCCTTGATGTTCAATCATTCTATCACATTGCACGTTTGCGTGTAAATGTGTAATTTTATTCATGTGTGTTGAATGGTCATGTTGTTTCCTTGGTTGGCCCAATACAATAATAATAATAATCTTTATTGTCACGAGTAGGCTTATATTAACACTGCAATTAAGTTACTGTGAAAAGCCCATAGTCACCATACTCCGGTGCCTGTTCAGGTACACTGAGGGAGAATTCAGAATGTCTAAATTACCTAACAGCACATCTTTCAGGACCTGTGGGGGGAAACCGGAGCACCCGGAGGAAACCCATGCAGACATGGGGAGAAAGTGCAAATTCTGCACAGACAGAGACCCAAGCCGGGAATCGAACCTGGGACCTGGGGCTGTTAAGCAACAGTGCTAACCACTGTGCTACCATGCTACAAACACTTCCCCTCATCCACAGAACCATCTGACATTTGTTTTTCATTGACCATTGTTCTCCTATTAACACTTTCTACTATCTTACCTTTCTGCAACTTGTTACAAGACATAGGAGCAGAATTAGGCCACTTGGCCCATCGAGTCTGCTCCGCCATTCAATCATGGCTGATATTTTCTCATTCCCATTTTCCTGCCTTCTCCCCATAACCCCTGATGCTCTTATTAATCAAGAACCTATCTATCTCTGTCTTAAAGACACTCAAGTGAGTTGGCCTCCACGGCCTTCTGCGGTAAAGAGTTCCACAGATTCACCATCCTCTGGCTGAAGAAATTCCTCCTCATCTCTGTTTTAAAGGATCGTCTCTTTCATCTGAGATGTTGTCCTTTGATTCTAGTTTTTCCTGCAAGTGGAAATATCCTCTCCACGTTCAGGCCTCGCAGTATCCTGGAAGTTTCAATAAGATCCCCCCTCATCCTTCTAAACTTCGAGTACAGACCCAGAGTCCTCAACTGTTCCTCATATGACACGTTCTTCATTCCAGGGATCATTCTTGTGAACCTCCTAAGGACCCTTTCCAATGCCAGAACATCCTTCCTTAGGTACAGGGCCCAAAACTGCTCACAATACTCCAAATGGAGTCTGACCAGAGCCTTATACAGCCTCAGAAGTACATCCAGCACAATTTTGTGAAGGGGAGGTTGTGTCTCACTAACTTGATAGAATTTTTCAAGGAGGTCACAAAGATGATTGATGCAGATCGGGCAGTGGATGTTGTCTGTATGGAGGTGAGCTGGCAAGATGGATACAGAATTGGCTAGGTCATAGAAGGCAGAGAGTGGCAATGGAAGGGTGCTTTTCTGATTGAAGGGCTGTGACTAGTGGTGTTCTGCAGGGATCAGTACTGGGACCTTTGCTGTTCGTAGTATATATAAATGATTTGGAGGAAAATGTAACTGGTCTGATTAGTAAGTTTGTGGACGACACAAAGGTTGGTGGAATTGCGGACAGCGATGAGGACTGACAGAGGATACAGCAGGATTTAGATCATTTGGAGGCTTGGGTGGAGAGATGGCAGATGGAGTTTAATCCGGACAAATGTGAGGTAATGCATTTTGGAAGATCGAGTCTGCATGATCCTCCAAAAGAGCATCCCATCCAGGCTGAATTCCCCGCTGTATCCCCATAACCCCACTAACCTTTGGACACCAAGGGGCAATTTAGCATGGTCAATCCACCTAACATGCACACCTTTGGATTGTGGGCAGAAACCGGTGCACCCGGAGGAAAGCCACGCAGACACGGGAAGGATGTGCACAGCAATGGCCAAAAGGACAACACGATTTGGCAGAAAAGGGTCCAATAGCTCAGGATGTTGGCAACCAGGGGCCAGTGTGACGCGAATTAATGGCGCGTAACTGAATATACTGCAATCACTAGCAAATGTCGGAGAGGCAATATCAAAGATGGTTAAGGAGGTCACAACAGTCAGTCACTGACCTCTGTCAGCTTCTGCAGGAAGAATTGTGGTCCCGTGGAATGGAGGCAATCCTATGCAGGTAGCCTTACTCACCATGCTTCTTGATAGATGGTGGTTTCTATGTTTGTCAAGTGCAACCTCTGCAGCTGTGACATTCCACAGTTTACAGGTGAATGCATAGAGTTGCCAAAATTTGAGTGTTTGTGAGACTGAGTCCTGTGTGACATCCTTCCAAGCACGTGTTTGTGATGGGTACATGCACATGTGATTGTTCATGTCACGTACCTGCAGCCATTTCCCTTCGAGGTGTCAAAGGTTGTGGGCCTTGGTTTGGAGGGACTGCATCAGAAGCTGTGTCAATTCCGCAGCAACATGTTGTCTTGAGATGGAAATTAAGAGATCTTGCAGGTTTCAGCCTGGCTGGGTGTCCTGGGCCAGTCTGGCACATCGCTCCATTGGCCTGTCATCTGCAGCGGTAATTGACTGGGGTATGCCCTGCGCAGATGTGAAGGGGGGCCTGCTAAGGAAAAAAAAAGAAGAAAAAAAAAGAAGGGGCTGGTTTAGCACAGGGCTAAATCACTGGCTTTGAAAGCAGACCAAGGCAGGCCAGCAGCACGGATTAATTCCCGTACCAGCCTCTCCGAACAGGCGCTGGAATGTGGCGACTAGGGGCTTTTCACAGTAATTTCATTTGAAGCCTACTTGTGACAATAAGCGATTTTCATGGTCTTGTTTTGCTACGCCACAAAGTTATTGTGGGGCTCCATGCGGGCCGTGTGCATGTGTTTGTGTGGGGGGCTGACTGGGAGATGCCTCACATGCATAAGGGAGCTCACCAATGGTATATTCAAAAGGGACGATTATTTTTGGGAGATTCACCACAGACTCTGAAAAACAAACAGCCAGAGCTGCTGGATATTGTTCCATACTTGGATTTCCCCAAGAACAAGGGACAATTGATTGTACATGTGGTCCTTGGGGGTTCCCTGGGAATAGACAGAGAGGGGTTTCATTCCATAAATGTACAGTTGGTTTGTGATCACCGAAAAGAAAGCCTGCATGTGCACATTCGCTATCCAGGGAGCTCTCATGATGATGACTCCATTCTCATTCACTCTCAGGTGCCACAGCTATTTTAGCCCATCCGCCACACAAAACTGCAGGGATGCCTCCTGGGTGACAAGGAATATGCACAGAAGACTTGCCTCATGTCACGTGTGAGGAACCCACAAAACCTCAGCAGAGAAGAGGCAAATCTTCCATGCCGCATCAAGGGTAACAGTGAAACAGACAATTGGACAATTGGCAGCACAGTGGCACCGTGGTTAGCATTGCTGCCTCACAGCGCCAGGACACAAGTTCAATCCCGACCTTGGGTGACTGTGTGGAGTCTGCACGCCCTTCTCGTGTATGTGCGGGTTTCCTCTGGGTGCTCTGATTTCCTCCCATACGCCAAAGATGCACAGGTTAGGTGGATTGCCCACGCTAAATTGACCCTTAGCGTCCAAAGATGTGCAGGTTAGGTGGGGTTATGAGGAAAGGACAGGGGAGTGGGCTCGGGTAGAATGCTCTTTAAGATGGTCAGTGCAGGCTCAATTGGCTGAATGGCCTCCTTTTGCACTGTAGGCTTTCTATGTTTTCTATGGTTCTCTGGGTGACTGCCATCATGGTGCCGATCTCCTCATCGCCAGTTTTCTTTGTGGTATTTTAAAAGTATAGCCTTGCAGTCCATGAATCTGCAAACATAAACAGCTTTATGGGAAAGGAGTTTGCTCTACAAGCAGTTAGGATAGACTGGCCATTTGCCCGTGCAAATGGTCGTTGATGTCATCAATACATCACATAATCGGACTCTTAAAGTGACCTTGTTCTAACTAGGAAAAAACATGAATACACAACAAAGACCCACACCAACTTCCCCACAGGACACTTTCCCCACATCCCTGGCCCCCGATGGACTCCTCCTATCCCCAACTACCCACCCTTATGGGACTCCTCCCATCCTCCACTAACCACAAACCCCACATCTGTCTCACCATGGGACCATGGGATTCCCCACCGAACTGAATGAATTATACTCCTGCAGACTCAAACCCCCTCCTCCAGCAGACATGACCCCCCCAAACCCAACCCAACCTGACCACCCTCGCAGGCCTGACCTAACCACAGATCCCCAGCACAAGCCACTCTAATGCCACCCCCACTTCCACCACTCAGAAAGTCAAAGCACACTCGACCTGTGACCTGCCCCCAATATCCATCTCCCCCATCCTCTCACCGAGGTCTCACCCCATGACCTCTAATCCACCTCAACCCCCCCAAATCTTACCTTACAGACTTAACTTCTACCTGGCCTGTCAACATTAATTTACCTGGTTTACAACAGCCAGTGTCATAATAAAAAGGGAGCATGTCCTTCTTCAATCTTACAGAGCTGAGCTTTAACACTGGGGCTCGAGAACTGTTGCGCTTCCTGGATCTCACCTGACCTGAGTCAAAACATTGGGCAAGACCGACAGCGGAAGAAAATCCACGTAGATTAATGGACACAGAGTGACAATCTAACTCTGATTGACTCTGAGGAAGTTATGGCCCCATGTGTTTTAAAGAATGTGCATGACATGTTAATGTACAAAAAATTGTTCCTTCCATTTGCTGTTGGGAATCACAGTCTGCCTTTAGTCCATTGCTAACGCAATTCCAAATTTTCATCCTACTGTCAGGAATCTCATATGTCAACTCCACGCAATTAAGTACCACCAACTCTTACATAGATTACATAGAACATACAGTGCAGAAGGAGGCCATTCGGCCCATCGAGTCTGCACCGACCCACTTAAGCCCTCACTTCCACCGTATCCCCATAACCCAATAACCCCTCCTAAACGTTTTGGATACTAAGGGCAATTTAGCATGGCCAAACCACCTAACCTGCAGATCTTTGGACTGTGGAAGGAAACCGGAGCACCCGGAGGAAACTAACGCAGACACGGGAGAACGTGCAGACTCCGCACAGACAGTGACCCAACAGCGACCCTGGCGCTGTGAAGTCACAATGCTATCCACTGTGCAACCGTGCTGCCCCGAATATTAGTGAGCCAGATATGTTTTAATGACAATTGATGATAGTTTCATGGTCACCATTCCTGAGATTGGCTTTATTTAGATTCCAGATTTAATAACTGAATCCGAATTCCACCAGTTGCCGTGGTGGGATTTGAACCCATGACCCCAGAGCATTAGCCTAGGCCTATTGATTGCTAGTCTAGTGGTATCACCACTACCCCAAGGTCTCGTTCCCAAATGAAATGAATGAAAATGAATGAAAATCGCTTATTGTCACAAGTAGGCTTCAAATGAAGTTACTGTGAAAAGCCCCTAGTTGCCACATTCCGGCGCCTGTTCGGGGAGGCTGGTACGGGAATTGAACCGTGCTGCTGGCCTGCCTTGGTCTACTTTCAAAGCCAGCAATTTAGCCCTGTGCTAAACCAGCCCCCTCTGCTAAACCAACCCCCTCTTGTTTCCCACTTGTTTCCCACCCTTGGGATTCAATTCCATCCATTGTGTTGGAAGGGTGAATTTGTTTTGGTGAACACCTCAAAAGTAATGTCAGTAACAAAGCTTTCATATTCAGAAATATTGCTTTGTCCCAGAATACTCTTTTGCTCCAGTCGTGGAAAATCAAATAGCTTTCATCCAATATTCAACCATTTAGGTGTTTAGTTCGGGCAGTCAAAGCACAACACAGAGGGATATTAATGATAGACATTAATGAGTCAACGTGGGCACAAGACTATATTAGATGAAATTCTTCCATAAAGAACTATCATGGGTTTAATTTCACGCTTGGCACGCATGATCAGTGGCAGAATCGGAAGCAATCATGATTCCCAGTCCTGTCCGTTTCCAATAAGAACTTGCAATATAACACTCACTGTCACTTACATGCAAAAAGATCAAATTCAGTTGGTCCTCCTGCCTCTGTGACAAACTTAAAATCCGCATGGGCGTCGTCGGTTGGGGTTTGAATCCCATTAACTACCTTCATTATTAGCGATGGGAGGGTATGCTGTTGATTCGTGCCTGCACCCGCTGACCAGGATTTCGCCTGAATGTACAACGATGTTGAGATGTGCGCCCCTTATCATGACATGCGGTTTAATGGTGTCTCAGGTCTGGCGCGAGTCTGCCCAGAAAAGATGTGTGTGCATGACAAATTGAATTAAACTATGCAGCACAGTAGCACAGTGGTTAGCACAGTTGCTTCGCAGCTCCAGGATCCCAGGTTCGAATCCCGACTTGGGTCACTGTCTGTGTTGAGATTGTACGTTCTCCCCGTGTCTGCGTGGATTTCCTCCGGTTTCCTCCCACAGTCCAAAGATGTGCGGGTTAGGTGGATTGGCCATGCTAAATTGCCCCTTGGGTGGGGTTACTGGGTTAGGGGATAGGGTGTGGGCTTGGGTGGAGTGCTCTTTCGAGGGGCCGGTGCAGACTCGATGGGCCGAATGGCTTCCTTTTGCAGTGTAAATTCTATGATAAGACTACAGACGGTTAGACTGCAAGGTTAAAAACACCAAAAGTTGCTAGGTATGAAAGCAAGCATGTTGAAGTGGGTAAGTTGAGGTTACACAAGGGTTAGATGGGATACCGCTGAACAACACGGCTAGAAACTTGCATTAGCAGAAATGGTAGTGAACTTAAGTTTATCTATTGTATTTCAAAGGGAAAATTTACAACTGGCAAATATCATAAATAAAGTAAAGCATTAAGTTTATTTTTATCCCAAAGAATGTAGGTGAAAAAAACAACATGAAAGATTTTTTTGTAACCCGTTGGGGAGCTTACAAAGAAATTTAAGAACATGCAGGAGAAAAACATATTGAAAGAGAGATTGGAAGCAGTTTAGGGAGAATGGCCATGGTATCCTGAGGAATGTGCTGTGCTTTAAGAAAACTGTCAAAGAAGTGAAGTGAGTCCTAGTCACCCACACATTGTTTTGTCTGCAGAGTTTTGATGTAAGTCTTGGGTTTCCATTATTGAGAGAGAGCAAGAGAAGCCCTGTGAAGCAAAGTGAAGCATAGTGGTATAATGGTTAGCACTACTGCCTCAGCACCAGGGACCCATGTTTCATTCTGACCTTGGGTGACATCTTGTGTGAAGTTTGCACGTTCTCCCGTCTCTGCGTGGGTTTCCTCCTGGTGCTCCGGTTTCCTCCCACAGTCCAAAAATGTGCAGATTAGGTGGATTAGCCATGCAAAATGTCCCCTTTGCATCCAAAGACATGCAGGTGAGGTGGGGTTAAGGGGTTATCGGGATAGGGTATTGAATGGGTTGAGGTGGGGTGCTCTTTTGGAGGGTCAGTGCATGCTTGATGGGCCAAATGGCCTCCTTCTGCATTGTAGGAATTCTTTCATTCTATGACTATTTCCCCAATAATATTAGTGGATGTCTTGTGGTAATCTTGCTGGGGTTTTTATACATTAAAAATCTAAAGGGACTGAAAAGGGGTGTAGCTCTGTATTTAACTCAGCATAAATCTTTTGGGAAATGGTAATGGTACTACTTTTAATTGTGCACATGTAATCTTGTGTGTTTAAGTTTTCTTTTCTTTTCTTAATAAATGTTTCAATTTAATGCTTAAAATCTTCAAATGTGGATTCAGAATTCTTGCTCCTGACGTTAGGGCACATACCTTCTTGTCATGAAATATAAATTACATATCATTGTGATAGCTTGTCCATATTTCCTTTTGGGATTTGGGCAGCCTGGCAAGTACCACCTGCCAGGTCATAACAACAAGACTTACAGAGTTTTAATATTCATTGCAAGGTCTATTGACTGAAAGGTTTACAACAGTGGTCAAGAATAAAGTTTTAAAATAATTACAAAAGAAAGTCGACCGGATTCCCCATTCCTGAAACTAAGTGTTGAGGCCAGGGCAGGGTTAGTGGAGTTCTACGACAGCAAAACTGGTGCCGTACCTGGACCAATTCATAGACCGTTGAGGGTCTGGCAGCGGTGCCACATGGAACTCGGTCAAATCAAATGGAAAACGCTGTCAGATTCTCCGGGGTCTGGATGGATTGGCACTCGAGAGGCTGACAAGCTGCAGCTGCATATTAGCACTCCACTTCACACACATACTCATCCTGGCCAACAAGATGGCACCAGTTGTGCTGGAACGCGCCCATCCCGTTGCTGGGTTGGCTGGGGTCAGAGGGTGCCTAAGAGAGTGGCCTGGGGAGAGGGGGGGCAGGGGCGGGGGGCACCCAAACAAACTCTGGAGCTAAGTTCACAGTGGGTAGTTAGCAGTGTGCGCAGCTGCATATCTGCCTGGCAGACTGCAGCAGTGGTGTTCTGTGCCCGTCCACCCTGACCCCACAGCCCACCCTCCTGGTCACTCCCCGCTCTCTCCCCGGCCCTGGCAGAAGCCCCCCGGCCAGTGTCACAACTGTCAGCACACAATGGTGATGTTGGACATTTTTCATACTCCCTCTCTCTCCCTCATCAGCCACAGTGCCTGTTTCACCATTTTTAGAAGCAAAGTGATCCTCGTCATCGTTACACGCATGCCCCCTCCCCGCAATGGAGCAGGGGATTGCGGAGGCCCTGAAGAGCACCAGGTCAGGCTTTCTAATGATGTGCCGATGGTGTTTAGTGTGGAGCGGAGTGGAACCCATTAACACCACTGTCGAGGCACAGGAAAGTTGCGATTTGGCGTGAAACCGGTGCCCACCACGATTTCGGCATCAAGATTCTCCACACAATCGTTTTGCAATTCTGGGGCGGCCGATGGAGAATCCTGCCCAGAATATTTTGCTCATTAATCTTGCGGGCATTTCTGAAAAGCAGAAATTCAAATGTCAAGATTTATAAAGAAATATCCCATCCTTTCTGATCAGATGAGCCACGATCTTATTGATTGGCAGAAGAGGCGCGAGGGGCTGAGTGGGCAACACCTGCCGCTAATTCGTATGTTTGTATATTTATTACTGCTCTATGTCTATTTTGTTTCACCAAATCTGGAAATTGTCTACTCACAGTTATTCATGCGCAGTTTGAGCAACTAAAAAGACCTTTCTATGACACATCTATAAATAACACCATGGGATACCTGTGTATGGACACAACCTGTGCATCTGAAGTTCATCTTTGCTGTTTTAGCAGTCATGCTCAAACAAAAGGGTCAACCTTTTGACTGAAAGGTGAGAGAGAATTTCAGATTAAGTAAGCAGTTCTACACTTTTTTTTACTTCAGTGGTTTGGCGTTAGTTTTCTGCCTTCATGGAGAATAATTTCATTGAATGGAAAATGTACCTGCCTGTGCACTGTGTTATCTGATTTTGCTGAATTATGAAGTTGTCTGCGCACTGTATTATCTGATTTTATCTGTAACATTGCCAGCAATTTGTAAGTGAACTTTGGTTCAGCCAGATTTCACTAATTAAGGCGAATCAAAAGGAAAAAGGTACACATAGCAACTCAGGACATTGGTCTTTACAACGTAATCCAGGTGATCAGTCTGTTGAAGTGTAAGCCTTCATCTTGGACACAATCCCACTTGTTTGGATGGGTACGTGGTTCATGCCTCATGAATCCTCAGTACTTGGTTAGGAACAAAATACTATGGACACTTGGCTTTCAACCTACACCAGAGAAAGGCTTTTCCTAATTTATGAATTGGCTCTATTTGTTGCTCAGTTAATTTGATTGGTTCTTTGTCACAGTGGTAACATAGCCCCAGTTGTACCTCAGACCAGAATACAGTAAGATTTTTCAGACTGGGCGGAATTCAAGTAAGATCCCGCCCACTGGATCGATGGCAAGCACGGAAAGTGTCACGAGAATCACGATTCTCGCCTTGGAGATCACAAATCCCAATTTTCCCCGCCCCTCGTTAGTGGTGTCACAAACTTTATGTCCACAAAGGATATGAGCGCCATTTTAATCAATTTTAATACATTTCTATGTACTTTGCGGCGCTCCCCATTAAATGATCGTCACTCACTAAATATTCGTTACTCACCATGATATCATGTCAGTGAGGTTTACAACAGGTTGGGCCAGGCTTGAGGCAGTCAAGGGGATCCCTCCAGGGGCACAGAAATAAGTATGGCCCCTGGGAGAGTAGAGGGACATGCCCGGACAATGCCTTGGCATGTCTCCTGGCGCAAATTTGCACTGATAGGTAGACATGTGTCAGGGGCAGTGCGGATCTGGTGGTGTCGACCTGTGCCAGGCTGCACTGCCAGGGCAGACCCGAGTGGGAGTCCCATGGGGGTATGTAATGGGTTGGGGGGAGCACGGACAATGAGGGGTGGGGGAATACAGGCAATGAATGTTGGGGCAGGGAGGATTTGCTGGTGATGAATGTCGGGGGGGGGGGAGGTGTTTTGTCGACAATGCATGTTAGGGGGAACTCGGTGATGTGGGCTGGGGGCTGTTAGACTACAGTCATGGTCAAGGCACCCTTTGAAGTTGATATCCCAATCAATTTGGAGTCGGTTCCTGACACTTAACAGGCCTTGCCCCACCCAGTGATGGCGTAAACCACACGCTTTTACTTTGTTGTGGCAATGAGGCTCAAGATTCCATGAGAAAACTGGTCTGTTGGGCGGCATGGTGGCATAGTGGTTAGCACTGCTGCCTATGGCACTGAGGATACGTTCGATCCCAGCACTGGGTCACTGTCCATGTGGAGTTTGTACATTCTCCCCATGTCTGCATGGGTTTCAACCCCACAACCTAAATATGTGCAAGTTAAGTGGCTTGGCAAAGCTAAATTGCCCTTCATTGTGAAAAAATAATTGGGTACTCTTAAATTTATTTAAAAAAGGAAAAAAGAACTGGGGCGAAATTCTCCGGAAACGGCGCGATGTCCGCCGACTGGCGCCCAAAACGGCGCAAATCAGACGGGCATCGCGCCGCCCCAAAGGTGCGGAATGCTCCGCATCTTTGGGGGCCGAGCCCCAACCTTGAGGGGCTAGGTCGGCGCCGGACGGATTTCCGCCCCGCCAGCTAGCGGAAAAGGCCTTTGCTGCCCCGCCAGGTGGCGCGGAAATGACATCTCCGGGCGGCGCATGCGCGGGAGCGCCAGCGGCCGCTGACAGCTTCCCACGCATGCGCAGTGGAGGGAGTTTCTTCTGCCTCCGCCATGGTGGAGACCGTGGCAGAGGCGGAAGGGAAAGAGTGCCCCCATGGCACAGGCCCGCCCGCGGATCGGTGGGCCCCAATCATGGGCCAGGCCACCGTGGGGGGCACCCCCCCGGGGCCAGATCCCCCCCCAGGACCCCGGAGTCCGCCCACGCCGTCTTGTCCCGCCGGTAAGGTAGGTGGTTTAATTTACGCCAGCGGGACAGGCATTTTAACAGCGGGACTTCGGCCCATTCGGGCCGGAGAATCGAGCGGGGGGGCCCGCCAACCGGCGCGGCGCGATTCCTGCCCCCGCCGAATCTCCGGTGCCGGAGACTTCGGCAACCGGCGGGGACGGGAACTTCAGGGGCGTCATTCTCCGACCCCCCGCCGGGTCGGAGAATGGCCGTTGGCCGCCATGAATCCCGCCCCCGCCCCCGCCGAAGTCTCCGGTACCGGAGATTGGGCGGGGACGGGAATCGGGCCGCGCTGGTTGGCGGGACCCCCCGCTCAATTCTCCGGCCCAGATGGGCCGAAGTCCCGCCCAGAAATTGCCTGTCCCGCCGGCGTAAATCAAAGCTGGTATTTACCGGCGGGACCAGGCGGCGTGGGCGGGCTCCGGGGTCCTGGGGGGGCGCGGGGCGATCTGACCCCAGGGGGTGCCCCCACGGTGGCCTGGCCCGCGATGGGGGCCCACCGATCCGCGGGCGGGCCTGTGCCGTGGGGGCACTCTTTCCCTTCCGCCTCCACCACGGCCTCCACCATGGCGGATGCGGAAGGGACTCTCCCCACTGCGCATGCTCGGGAAACTGTTGGCGGCCGCTGACGCTCCCGCGCATGCGCCGCATTTCCGTGCCAGCTGGCGGGGCAACAAACGCCATTTCTGCCAGCTTGCAGGGCAAAAAACGCCATTTCCGCCAGCTGGCGGGGCAGAAATGTTGGGGCTCGGCCCCCAAAGATGCGGAGCATTCCGCACCTTTGGGCCGGCGCGATGCCCGTCTGATTGGCGCCGTTTTTGGCGCCAGTCAGCGGACATCGCGCCATTGGGGGAGAATTTCGCCCCTGGTTCCACTTCAGGGGCGAAATTCTCCTACCCGCCCTGCCACATTTCTGCGCCGACTGGCCGGCGGGAGTCTCCGTAACACCGGCCGGTCAATGGGGTTTCCCATTATGGGGTAGCCTCACACCGTCGGGAAACCCCCCCAGTGCCGACAGAACGGAGACTCCTGCCGGCGGAGAATGACGCCCCAGTTTTCTATGAGCCTGACACTTTGCTAAATTCTGGTAAGATACCGCAACTGTCTTCAATTTGTTTTTAAACAAACACCCAGTTCGCTGAGCCAGAGACTATAAAGCTACGTTGTGCTTTTATTTGGAATCTTTATTGGCGGGAAGCTTTTCAGCCCCCCTCACGGCATGTTTTTCGGCGATGAAAGGCGGAACACCATTGATCAGTCGCAAGATCTTCTGGTCCCACCACTGTCAATGGAATTTCCTATTGGATTCATACCAGGAAACCTGTGCTGGGGGTTCGCCGTTGGCAGGCTGAGAAGATCCCACTGGAGAGAACAGCCGGAAAAGCCCTGACACGAATTCAAATGGCTTCATTGTTAGAACAGTTTGTCTGCAACTGCACATTCTCACGCAAACACAGAGGGCAGGATTCTCCAACCCCCCCACTGCCGGGGCGGAGAATCGCCGGGGAGCGGTGCGAATCCCGCCCCCGCCGGCTGCCGAATTCTCCGGCGCTGAGGTTTTGGCGGGGGGGGGAATCGCGGCGCGCCGGTCGGCGGCTGCTGGCAGCGGCCTCCCCGGCGATTCTCCGGCCCGCGATGGGCCGAGTGGCCGCCCGTTTTCGGCGGGTCCCGCCGGCGTATCACAACAGGTCCTTATCGGCGGGACCTGGCTCCACCAGCAGAGTCCTCGGGGGGCCCTGGCCCCGGGTGTTGTCCCCACGGTGGCCTGACCCGTGACCGGGGCCCACCGATCCACAGGCGGGCCTGTGCCATGGGGGCACTCTTTCCGTCTGCACCGGCCGCTGTCAACCTCCGCCATGGCCGGTGCGGGGAAGAACCCCCCTGCGCAAGCACTGGGGGACGGCAGCACACGCTGGCGCTCCCGCGCATGTGCCAACTCGTGCCGGCCGGTGGAGGCCCTTCCGCGTCGGCTGGTGCGGCGCCAAACACTCCGCCGCCGGCTGGTGCGGCGCCAAACACCGGCCTAGCCCCTGAACGTGCAGAGGATTCCGCCCCTTCAGGGCGACCCGATGCCGGAGTGGTTCACGCCACTCCTCGGCACTGTAGTGACCCTCCCCGCCGGTTCGCGGAGAATCCTGCCAAGAGTCTTGAAATTGAACTTGACAAGTTTGAAATAGAGTATTGCTGAAAAAAGAGATATTTTTGTCGAAGCTTTTCATCTAGCACTCGTGAAGATAATTCGTAAGAATACCAAATGCAAAGGGAACAACAATTTTTACCCTTTGAGAAGAGAGCGCTAATGGTTGGTAAGTGGACGCTGATTATTCTTTGCCCTGGAAAATGTGTCAGCTGTTGGTGACTGGCAGTTAACTGCCAAACATTGCTTCAAATTTAAAGCAGACAACTTGACTCTGATTGGACAAAGCATTGCCCTGAGGAATGAAGTTGTGAATGGCTGTCACTTATTTGTTTAGCAGAAACAGGCTCAATGTATGTACATGTTCTTTCTGTCTGCAATACACGAAGCTTGCAGGGTACATAAATGTGCCACATTGCAAGCCCAATTAACAACCTTCAATTGGTTGTCAGCATATATGTTAGCACACTGAGAATTACTTCAGAGATGTCGGGCGCAATTCACGACAAATAATCTATGTCCAATTTTGAACACGTTTAGCGGGGTGTTTCTTGCCAGCTGTTGCACTGAGAAACACCCCCCTATTCAATGGTATTTTGGCTTTTTTTTTGTCTTGGGACAGGGGGTCCTCCTTCATGAGTGACGAGCTGCACCAGTTCCTGCTCAGTAAGGGCATAGCCTCGAGCAGGACGACCAGCTACAACCCCCGGGGGAACGGGCAAGTAGAGAGGGAGAACGGCACGGTCTGGAAGACCGTCCTGCTGGCCCTACGGTCCAGGGATCTCCCAGTTTCCTGGTGGCAAGAGGTCCTCCCGGACGCTCTCCACTCCATCCGGTCGCTGCTGTGTACCACCACTAACCAAACGCCTCATGAGCCCCTCCTTGTCTTCCCCAGGAAGTCCTCCTCCGGAACGTCGCTGCCGACCTGGCTGGCGGCCCCAGGACCCACCTTGCTCCGGAAACATGTGCGGGCGCACAAATCGGACCCGTTGGTCGAGAGGGTTCACCTTCTCCACGCGAACCCGCAGTACGCCTACGTGGCGTACCCCGACGGCCGCCAGGACACGGTCTCCCTGCGGGACCTGGCGCCCGCCGGCAACACACACCCCCCCCCCCGACACCGATCATCCCCTCCCTGCCACCGGCGCACCCCGCGACCGCCCCCTTCCTGCGAGGATCGGTCCTCCTCCCGTGCCCGCCCAGGAGTGTAACAGGAACAAACACCGAAACACTCCCGGAGACGACAACGCCTGAACAAGCACCTGCACCACCACCGGGGCTGAGGCGATCGACGAGGAAGACCAGACCGCCCGCTCGACTCATGGCATCCGCATGACACCAAGAATGTTGTTGTATTGTAACAAAAAAAAAAATGTTTTCTCTTGCTAATATTGTAAATAGTTTCGCAAACTTTGTACATAGCCCAGTGTAGGGCTAAAACTTTAGTAACATGTCCGAAATTTTCCTTCCAGGGCCAGCCTTGTAAACCCCTACCACCATGCGAACCACCACCCCGCCGGGTTCCTTTTAACAAGGGGTGAATGTGGTGGTATGTATTAGGGGTCATGTGGGACTGTGAAGCCGTGATGCTATTGGCTGACAGATCCCGGGTCCTGGTTGGCTGCTGACTCCTGGATCCGCCCTGAAGGCGGAGTATAAGAACCCGAGCTTCTCCCCGCCGCTTCATTCTGTTGCTGAACTGCTGGGGACAAGTCTCGCTTAATAAAGCCTGAATCGACTTCATCACTTCTCGTCTCTCTCGTAAGTCATTGTGCGCTACAGGGAGTTTCTAAACGCTGAGGCTGCACTTGAGTCATTCCATGCTGGCAGGAAAGTCTCTTTGCAGATCGGGCGGAATTTTATCTGGCTGCCCTGATCCTCCACATGTCTCTTTCATCCCCTACGTTTTGGCCATCCCCTCCCCCCCCAATCCCGGGGAGGCCCCCGGGAACACGCACTCATCCCCCTCCACTTGGGAAGGGCTCCAGGGCCTGACCCCTGGCAGTGCCAAACTTGCACCCGGGCAACTTGGCACTCTGGCGTGACAAGGTGCTCAGATTCCAGAGGGAATTCCAGGGTGCCACCCTGCCCGGTCCCTGACCACCTGGGGGGTCTCTCATGGTCTGGGAGAGCACCCCCCCCCCCCCGCCCCCCCAGCCCCCAGGTGCCATTATGACTGGTCCATGTTTGTGGAAACCAGTACTAAACGGCGCCCTAGTGAAGTATCCCAGCTGCAGCCATTAGATCACAGGTTCCGGGAGAATCCCGTGAACGCATATTTAAATGAGCATCGCAAATCTCGGGAGAGATCGAGAGAGAGCTTCACCGGCTTCGTCCTGACACCAAGTCAGGCGCGATGAGGCCACGAATTTGCACCCATAGCCCAATTGCGGAATGATTATTGGTCCACTAATTATATCTCAATCAAAGCTCATTATTTCTATGATTCTTTTCATGACTGGTTAGGACCATAACAATAATTTGATGAATACAGATAGTATATACAGAATCATACATGGCTTCTTTAGCTATTTATTAGAATCAAAGTGTCTTGCTTGATTTTTTAGTTATTACAATGGATACAATGTAAAAATAATCAAGTTGAACTAAAATCTAACCACCAGGCCTACTTACAACTCCCCAATTTGAGGGTGAAATACTTTGGCACTATGTTAAGCTCTCACGACTTTTCACAATTACTTAGTTCTTTTGAGGCATGAGCGCTATTCTCCAGTTCAGATCAAAGGTTGGCTTTGGCAACCATCTCATGAGGACCCTCAAGAAGCAGGTGGTGAAAGTGACAATTGTGGGTATCAATTGTACTAATGCAATTAGTACAGGGCAGCACGGTAGCACAAGTGGATAGCACTGTGGCTTCACAGCGCCAGGGTCCCAGGTTCGATTCCCCGCTGGGTCACTGTCTGTGCGGAGTCTGCACGTTCTCCCCGTGTCTGCGTGGGTTTCCTCCGGGTGCTCCGGTTTCCTCCCACAGTCCAAAGACGTGCAGGTTAGGTGGATTGGCCATGCTAAAAATTGCCCGTAGTGTCCATAAGGGTTGGGAGGGGTTATTGGGTTGCGGGGATAGGGTGGAAGTGAGGGATTAATGTGGGTCGGTGCAGACTCGATGGGCCGAATGGCCTCCTTCTGCACTGTATGTTCTATGTAATCTATGCAAAGATAGTAGAGATAGTTCTGAGCCCAGGGTGTTCAGTTGCATTCACAGCAGGTTGCCATAAGTGGGTTTTCTCATTCGTTTGTTCCCTCGTCCTTTCTCTCTGTTCCCCTTATTAACTTCTTGCACCTCAGCCACATCACTCTGGAAAGCATCAGTTCATCTAATGGTATTCTTTAGATTTAAGGACAAAGGCAGTTTGGAGTGTCTTAGTTGGAGTATGATCTTTCCTGCTTGTTCCTGAATTCCAAATTTGCTTGTTCCTGAATTCCAAATTTGATTTCAAGTTCAGTGACATTGTGAGTAGCTACTGCGAACATGTCATCACACCCAAACTATGTGATTTGAGTGGGTTGAAAACAAAACATGGGTCTTGCAATGGGGAACATCTGTATCCCATATTTCACAACCAGACCATTAGTGGTAACACAATAGACTCTTTCCCATGTTCAAATGTTGGTTCCTAACCTCATCCTGCCTTTGAAGGCTCATTTTACAAGTTGGTGATTCAGGATCCAGGGTGAACCCACAATATAGCTTCCCATTATTCCTGACATTACTACGGCACATGAAAACACCATACAATATTCAAGGTTGGACTGTCCTAAGCATACCCTCGATGGTTGGGTTGTTATGAAACTCACATGTTGAGCTTTTCTCCATTGCCTCAATCTCTAAATCATCTTTGAAACTTTACGGTTCCTGTGTGAAGGGACTCATCCTTGTCAATATCGATGAGGTGCTGACCTTATGGCCACTAAACACATTGGCAACATGTACGTCCGTTGAGTGAGGTGATTTGTGTAAATGATTTCAACATAAAACACAATGTTCTGTTCCCCTTTTTCACCACTCCTGAAGCGTGAATGATGACACATGATTCCCAGACGTTTTTACATTTGAGTAGACATTACTCCTGTAAAATGTTAGCCATAGCTACTACCTACCTGTAATAGCACTCCTCACCAACATGCCACTTCACTCAACATTCTTTTCAAAAGTGCTACTGTGGGCAGGAGTCAGAGGTTGTCAAACGATGCAGTGCACCAGAGCTCATCGCAGAGCGAGTTGTCATCATTCCTCAATCCCACGGACCATAACCACTGTTCCTGCCAGCCCAGGGCCTCACCCAGGGTGTCAGGTATGTAAAATTGAGGGGTCTGCAGGGAGGTGTTGTGGGGGGGGGGAGGGGGGGGGTGGAGGAGGTGTGGTGGCTGTGCCCCTGGCCAGTTTTGCACCCCCCCCCCAGTCGGTGAACCTGGAGGCGATCAGACCATCCCATGCGCGTTGGCCCGGGCGCACACATCGTGCAGCCTCCTGTGCCTACCTGGGCCCCATGTCCTGCCCACCCTCACCCTCTCCCGCATCCTCCTGATCAGACATCAGACGAGGACTGGTGTTCATCCTCCTCCTCCAGCATATCGCCCCTCTGCTGCGCAATGTTGTGCAGGGCGCAACAGGCCATCACGCTGCGGGCGAACCTCTCAGCATCATACTGGAGAATCCCTCCAGAGTGGTCCGGGCACCTGAACTGTATCTTCAGGACAGCAAAGCACCGCTCGATCATGCTCCAGGAGTCCCAGAATGGAGAGCTGGCTGCCCAACAGCCCTAGGAGGAGGAGAAGAAGGAGGAGATACAAAGGAGGTGCCGTATGAGGTCTCGTGTGTACCGGCAACGCCTGTGATTCGAGGACCTGCCGGACTGGGCATGCCATCGAAGACTCTGGCTGAGCAGGGAGACAGTCATTGTGGCAGTTGTCAGTGCTGCTCTATGGCCTCCAGATAGGTGTCATCAACCATGACCGCAGCAGATAAAGCCTTTCGCCCAGGGGCCAACACCCCCAACCGCGGGCATCTCAAACATGGAGGGAATCGTCAAGAGTGCCAAGATGAAAGCATCGTGCACACTGGCAGCTATCGGGTGCAGACGTGCATGATGCGCATCTGATGGTCACACACCAGCTGCACGTTCAATGACTGGAACCCTTTTCAGTTGGTGCAGAGCGGCCTGTCATCTGCAGGTGCTTGTAGGGGGATATGCATCCTGTCGATCACCCCCTGGGCCCAGGGCATCCCATCGGTGGGGGCGGACCCCGCTGCCCGGGCATTCTGGTGGGTTCGGTCCACATTGAAATGAACGTTTGTGCCGACTGGGGATATAGGGCCTCCATGACAGCGCAGATGCACCTGTGTGCGGAGGTCTGTGAGATCCTGCAAAGGTCCCCACTCGGCGACTGGAAGGACCTCGTAGTGTAAAGGTTCAGGGCGACCGTCACCTGGACAGGCACCAGGACCGCGTGTCCTGCCATACCCCACGGTGCCAGGTGTGCCATGATCTGGCAGATATGTCGCACTGTCTACCTGCTCAGCCAGAGTCTTCGATGGCATGCCCGGTCTGGCAGGTCCTCGAATAACAGGCGCTGCCAGTACATACGAGACTTCATATGGCACCTCCTTTGCACCTCCTCCTCCTCGACCTGTTCGGCAGCCAGCTCTCCATCCTGGGCCTCCTGTTCCACTGAGGCAGGCACCCCTGTTACACACTCCGTTGCTGCAGCTTCTTCCTCCCCCAGTAGTGTCAGCTTGTACAGCCGCAGGGCATCCCCAGGGCTGTGGTGACTAGGAGGAAGGCCACCATTGCTGGTTGAATTCCAATATCCGTTGCCTGCAGGGGGTGAAAGGCCGACTGTTAGCATAGTGCGTGCCCCCAATGTCCAACCAGGTCCACCGGGCTACATGATGGCCCCGATTGGCACTGTGGGCTCTTGCCTTGCATGCCCCCCATCTCCACAACCCTGGCGTCCGTCCCTGCTGTGAGGAGTACCTTTGGCTGGCGATGCCTTGCCGGTGGTACGCTCCGCGGCCCCCACCTGGTGCTCCCGCAGAGGCCACAGTGGGCGTTGGCCTTGGTGGACAGTCTGATGCACTTTCTTTGAGTGGCAGCCGGCTGGGTGTTGGGGGTTCTGGTGGATGGTGGGGTGCGGGGGTGGGGACATCTTTATGGCCGGCGTCACTCTGCAGAACCTGGGGCCAAGGTGGGTGGTCAGTGGGGTTTGCAGCAAGATGGCTGCCTTGCAGGCCGTGGCAATGGTGGTCTGTCCCTGGGAACCGTCCCAGTCCCATGGGGGGATCACCCCTGCCCCACGGCCCTTCCCCTGCAGGCTGGTCCAGACAGTGTTGCTCATGATGCTTACCGCCTCTACTACCTCTGCCCATGCATGGTGAATGGCAGCAGCTGGCTGTCTCCATCCTTGGCCGGGGTACAGGATCATCCGCCTCTCCTACACCGCGTCCAGGAACGTTTCAAGCTCGGCGTCCGTAAAATGAGGGGCCCTGTGTCTTACTGCCCTCTTGTTGGCTGGGATGGCGTGGTGTGGGGAGTAAAGTGTGTTTACGCGGCTGCTTGTAATGTCAATTGCGAACCTGGCAAATCCGGCACCATTTCTCGTTGGAATCAATTGTGTTCCACGTGGTGCCGGCGCTAGCCATTCGAGATGCTCCAGGGGTCAGTCCAGGTGTAGCGCCAGTTTTGCTGTTGTGGATTTCCACGAATCCTGCTCCGGCATCAACACTTAGTCCCAGGTACGGAGAATTCCGCTGTCTGTTTTTATACAGAAACCTGCGTCGAATAGTTTGGTGATCTCAAACATCAGCAACTATGGAGTCTTCCATCCATTGCTTTCCAACAGAGTTGTCTGTATTTGATTGGCATGTGACTACTTTCCTGTGGTGAATGTATTGCTGTTACAATTCACCATGTACATATCTGTATTACGCTGTTGCCCATGTGGGCTCCACCTATGGACCATTGTAAGGTATTACCTATGATGTAGCATGTTGGGACCTGTGTGGGCTCCGCCCCTGGCTCCACCCCTTGAGGGGAGGTATAAGAGCAGTTGCCCTGTAGGCGACTCCCACTAACAGATCAGTCGCAGGCAGGCACTGTTCTAGTCGATTAAAGCCACAGTTTACTTCTACTCCTGGTTTTGTGTGAATTGATGGTCGCATCAATTTAATCAACTGCAACGCCACTGTGGAATCGGCCCTCAAACCTGACCGCAGGCCGCGGAGGAGAAAGAGATTTTTTCGCACTGGCTCCGCTGTTTCAAGGCCTACCTCGCCGCCTCCTCCTCGCCTTCGGTCACTGACGAACAGAAGCTGAGTCTCCTCCACGCATGGGTGAGCCATCGAATCTCTGTTCAACTCGAGGAAGCCTCCACCTACGCAGATGCCCTCGCGATGCTAGAGCACCTCTACCTAAGGCCCGGAATGAGGTATACGCGCGGCATCTCCTCACCACTCGCCGCCAGCGTCCCGGGTAGTCACTGGAAGAGTACCTACGCGATCTCAAAGTCCTTGCACGAAGCTGCAATTGCCAGGCTGTTAGGGCCAATCAAGATATGGGGCGTCATTCTCCGACCCCCCGCCGGGTCGGAGAATGGCCGTTGGCCGCCGTGAATCCCGCCCCCGCCCCCGCCGAAGTCTCCGAAGGGAGAAAAGTCGGCGGGGCGTTAATGGCGCCGCTGCCGCGGAGAATGTCACGGGCCTGCGCAAGGCAGCCGATTTTCGGCCTGCCGATATTCTCCCTTCCGGATGGGCCGAAGTCCCGTCGACGTGATGACCGTTCACGTCGACGTCAATCAAACCTCCTTTTCATCGGCGTGACCCGGTGCTCCAGGCTCACGCCGACCAGCGAGGAGGTGAGTGACGGCCTGGGGGGTTGGCTCTGGGCAGGAAATGGCGTGGCCGCAGACTGATTGCCTGAGAAGAGGTGTGTCTCGGCTTGTGTGTGTGTGCGGCGGGGGGGGGGGGGGGTGGTTAGAGTAGGCTGGGCTCCGGGGGAGTGCCGGGAGGGGGTCCGTGCCGGGGTGGAGGTTGTGGAGGGGGTCCGTGCCGGGGTGGAGGTTGGGGGTTGTGGAGGGGGTCCGTGCCGGGGTGGAGGTTGGGGGGGGGGGTCCGTGCCGGGGTGGAGGTTGGGGGTTGTGGAGGGGGTCCGTGCCGGGGTGGAGGTTGGGGGGGGGGGGTCCGTGCTGGGGTGGAGGTTGGGGGTTGTGGAGGGGGTCCGTGCCGGGGTGGAGGTTGTGGAGGGGGTCCGTGCCGGGGTGGAGGTTGGGGGTTGTGGAGGGGGTCCGTGCCGGGGTGGAGGTTGGGGGTTGTGGAGGGGGTCCGTGCCGGGGTGGAGGTTGGGGGGGGGGGGTCCGTGCTGGGGTGGAGGTTGGGGGTTGTGGAGGGGGTCCGTGCCGGGGTGGAGGTTGTGGAGGGGGTCCGTGCCGGGGTGGAGGTTGGGGGTTGTGGAGGGGGTCCGTGCTGGGGTGGAGGTTGGGGGTTGTGGAGGGGGTCCGTGCCGGGGTGGAGGTTGTGGAGGGGGTCCGTGCCGGGGTGGAGGTTGGGGGTTGTGGAGGGGGTCCGTGCCGGGGTGGAGGTTGGGGGTTGTGGAGGGGGTCCGTGCCGGGGTGGAGGTTGGGGGGGGGGGGTCCGTGCTGGGGTGGAGGTTGGGGGTTGGGGAGGGGGTCCGTGCCGGGGTGGAGGTTGGGGGGGGGTCCGTGCTGGGGTGGAGGTTGGGGCGGGGGGGGGTCCGTGCCGGGGTGGGTGATGGGAGGGCAAATGAGTTGGTCCACCTGGCCAGGTGCCAGCCTCCAACAGTTGGACCCATGCGGTCCATGCCACCTGGCTGGGGGGAGGAGGGGATATGGGCAATGATGACATGTCGTCGTTCCCCTCCCCCCCACCAGGTCGTCATGTTTTCAGATCATCCAGCGATGTTGGCCGCCGTGGTGGCAGCCGCTCATGTCTATGTTGCCCTGGATGAGGAGGAGGAGGAGGAGGAGGAGGAGGAGGAGCGTGCCAGAGAGGCGGCGCAGGCTGCCGCAGAGGGGCAGGCGGCAGCCGCCCAGGCTGGAGGGACACCTGACCGACAGGACGAGGAGGGGGAGGAGGACGTCGCGGCCCCACGGCAACGGAGGCACCCGAGGGCGCCCCGTGTGTACCGGCCCCGGCAGTCATACCAGGACCTCACGGACCGGGAATGCAGGAGGAGACTCCGGATGAGCCGGGAAACCGTGGCACACATCTGCCACCTGCTGGCACACCTGTCACCGCGTGGCACTGGCGGGGGACACCCTCTCCCCGTGTCCGTCAAGGTTACGGTGGCCCTGAACTTTTATGCAACGGGGTCATTCCAGGCACCGAGTGGGGACCTGTCCGGCATATCGCAGACATCGGTGCATCGGTGCATCCGGGCAGTGACAGATGCCCTTTATGCCATGGCGCACCGCTACATCCGCTTCCCCGTGGACCGGGCCAGCCAACATGCCCGGGCCGTGGGCTTCTCTGCCATTGCCGGGTTCCCCATGGTCCAGGGCGCGATCGATGGGATGCACGTCGCCGTGCGGCCACCTGCAGATAACAGGGCCGTGTTCACTAATAGGAAGGGGACCTATTCGATGAACGTACAGGTGGTCTGCGACCACCGCATGATGATCCTGCACGTCTGCGCCCGTTACCCAGGCAGTGTACACGACTCATTCGTGTTGTCGCGGTCATCCATCCCCGGCATGTACGAGGGACGCCATCCCCGGCTGAGGGGCTGGTTGCTGGGCGACAGGGGCTACCCATTGCGATCGTGGCTGATGACGCCTATACGGAGGCCACGCAATGAGGCGGAGAACCGCTACAATGATGCCCATGTAGCGACAAGGGGAGTGATCGAGAGGTGCTTTGGCGTGCTGAAGATGCGTTTCAGGTGCCTGGACCTCTCTGGGGGCGCCCTCCAGTATCGGTCAGATAGGGTCGGCCGCATCATTGTGGTGTGCTGCGTCCTGCACAACATAGCCCAGCAGAGGGGCGATGTGCCGCAGGCAGAGGAGGGCGGAGTGGAGGAGCAGCAGGAAGAGGCCCAGTCCTCCCCAGATGAGGGGGATGGGGGCAATGGTCAGGGCAGACGGGGTAGACACAGACGGGTGGCTGTCCACCGTTACCGGCTGGCCCAGCGGGCACGGGACAGACTGATAGACGCCCGCTTCACTGACTAGATGGGCGTGGGAATCGGGTAGTATGGCCACAGACCGCACACCATGACAACAGCCGACCACCCACACCCCCCACCCATCCATCCACCCAGCACCATCACCCCCCTCCCCAACCCCACACACCCCACCCGCATGCACACCACCCCCCCACTCCCAATTGCCGATCCACCGGCGGCACAACGGGCCGGGCTCACCCAGTTGCGGGTGGACGCGTGTCTATCGCAGGCCATGGAGAATGATGACAGCCCGCCTCCGATGAGCTCCTGGCTCTACATCGTTGGACTATGTCTGACCCATGGCCACAGTACCACCATCCACCCGGACCATCCCTGCATGCGGCTGTGATACTGCAGCGCACGGTCCCGTCCTCTGCCCGGGGGATGTTGATGGCGGCCCAGGGGGAAGGGGGCAGACTCACCTGGGGCTGAGGTAAGACCACCCCTCACACACACACTTGCGCTCAACGTACATGACACCCCCGCACACTTTGGACAGAGCATAAAGGCAGCTTCGGTAGGTGTAACATTGACTTTAATAACCAAAGGAGTTCATGCACGTGCCCTAGCGCCTAAAACTCATCTGTGCCCTGCACCCGTGCCAACTTACTCAGTGTCTAATTGTTTGGCCTTACGGGCCCTTTGACTACGTCTACGTGGTTCCCCAGACGGTACAGCAGAACTGGAGGTGGACTCCTGTGATTCCTGCCCTCTGACACTGGATCCCTTTGGCGGCCGTTTCCTGGGGCGTCCTGGCCTAGATGGGCCAGGCTGCGGCCCGGGCGACTGGGATGGCGAGCTGCCAGCCTGTCCTGCCCGTTGCCCACCCGATGCACCTGGGACGGAAGGGGGGGAGTCCGAGGTGTCGCGGTGTACCGGGACCTCCCCTACAGAGGGAGCCGGGATGGACCACACCACCTCCTCCTCCCTCGGGGTGCCCGATGGCCCCCAGGCCTCTACATGGGTGGGGGATGCGAACGGACTGGCCATCCGACGCGCCCCCGACATCTGGCGCTGCCAGTCCTGGAGGCCCGTGCTGGTATCGACAGGGGTCTGCAGGTTTGCAGCCATGGAGCCCAGGGGGTTGTCGAACCCTGTCTGCGACAGTGCGACGCCAGCTCGCACATGGCCACTGGCGCCGATGCCCTCAGCGATGGCCTGCTGAGACTGGGCCATGGCCTGCAGAGACTGGGCCATGGCCTGCAGAGACTGGGCTATGGCCTGCTGAGACTGGGCCATGGCCTGCTGAGACTGGGCTATGGCGTTGAGCGCCTCTGCCATCTGGCGCTGGCACTGGCTCATGGCCTCCTGTGAGAGGGCAGCCATTTCCTGGGCCACAGACGCCGCCTGCACGGAAGGCCCCAGGCCTCGCAAACCGTTCCCCATGTCTGACACCGTCGCACCCATTGCCTCCACCGCGGACGCCACCCGTGCGGTGTCAGCCTGGGTGGCACGCATGACCGGGACCACTCCCAGCTCCTGGACGCGGGTGGACTCCTCCACCTGCGACCGCAGCCGCCGCAAGCCACCCGTCACCCTATTCGCTCGTCTCCGTGTCGGTGGTTGCATCGGATCTATGTGTGGGTGTGGTAACTGCAGGAACCCGGGATCCATCTGGGCGGCAGATGTTCGCTTGGCCTGGGCTGCCCTCCGACCGCCCGGTCCCTCTGCTGCTCCTACCTCCACCTGCTGTACCGGGACGGCTGTGTTGTGCGCACCAGTGAGTGTACCAGACGCCTCATCACTAAAGTGCCCAACCGTGGTGAGTGTTTCTGCGATGGTGGAGGGTGTTGGTGACAGCAGTGGCGTTGTGTCGTGCTCTTCGTCCCACTCTGAGTCCATGGCACTTTGGGGTGGGGGTTCGTCTCCACCCATCCACTCTGAGTCACTGTCCGGTATTTCGTCTTCCCGGGTAGGGGTGTCCTGGGTAGTGCTGTCCCGGGTAGTGCTGTCCCGGGTAGGGGTGTCCTGGGTAGTGGTGTCCCGGGTAGGGGTGTCCTGGATAGTGGTGTCCTGGGTAGTGGTGTCCTGGCTCGGATGTGACGGGGGCCTGTGGCTGCCCCCCTCATCGCTGGGTGGTCGCTCCCGCACGTGACGGGGGTGTCGTCTCCCTGTTGCTCCAGGTCTCTCCGTCTCCCGTGGTCTCCGAGGGGCATCCTGCGGGCGTCGCATGCTGGAGGGTTCGGGTCTCTCCGTCTCCCGTGGTCTCCGAGGGGCATCCTGCGGGCGTCGCATGCTGGAGGGTTCGGGTCTCTCCGTCTCCCGTGGTCTCCGAGGGGCATCCTGCGGGCGTCGCATGCTGGAGGGTTCGGGTCTCTCCGTCTCCCGTGGTCTCCGAGGGGCATCCTGCGGGCGGTCTGCATCTGCGGGGATGGGTGCCTGGACGTTTGGTCCTGCGATACACAATGAAGCATGCATGGTTAGACATCAGGCAGTGATCAGGTGATACGGGAGAGGGGGATATAGGGGAGGGGGGATATGGGGACGGGCTGTTGGTGGCTCACTTGCTCGTGGGGCCCCGACCTCTGCATCAGCAACCTCCCGGTCGTCAGGTCCGCCAGCCAGTTCCAGGGCCCTTTCCTCGTGTACGGTCAGTGGCCTCTCATCAGCGGGCCCTCCTCCAGTCCTCACATGCTCCCTATTGTTGTGTGCGCGCTTCTCCTGGGGGGGGGGGGGGGGGGTGGTGGCAGGGGTAAAAGGCAACAGTGTTAGGCAGGTATATGAATGCACGCCATCGGTTGCGCGTGCATTGCAGAGGTTAAGGTTAGGGCTGGATTCACTTGGGGATATGGGGGATATGGGGGAGGGGGGATATGGGGGAGGGGGGATATGGGGGATATGGGGGAGGGGGGATATGGGGGATATGGGGGAGGGGGGATATGGGGGATATGGGGGAGGGGGGATATGGGGGAGGGGGGAATATGGGGGATATGTGGGAGGGGGGATATGGGGGAGGGGGGATATGGGGGAGGGGGGATATGGGGGATATGGGGGAGGGGGGATATGGGGGAGGGGGGATATGGGGGAGGGGGGAATATGGGGGATATGGGGGAGGGGGGATATGGGGGAGGGGGGGATATGGGGGAGGGGGGATATGGGGGATATGGGGGAGGGGGGATATGGGGGAGGGTGGATATGTGGGAGGGGGGGATATGGGGGAGGGGGGATATGGGGGAGGGGGGATATGGGGATATGGGGGAGGGGGGAATATGGGGGATATGGGGGAGGGGGGGATATGGGGGAGGGGGGAATATGGGGGATATGGGGGAGGGGGGATATGGGGGATATGGGGGAGGGGGGGATTTGGGGGAGAGGGGATATGGGGGATATGGGGGACGCTCACCCTGCCTGCTCTGACGAGGTCGTTCACCTTCTTGTGGCACTGGGTGCCTGTCCGTGGTGTCAGGGCCACAGCGGTGACGGCCTCTGCCACCTCCCTCCACAGACGCCGGCTGTGGCGTGGGGCAACTCTGCGGCCGTGCCCGGGATACAGGGCGTCCCTCCTCTGCTCCACCGCATCCAGGAGCGCCTCCACATCGCGTGACTCGAACCTCGGGGCTGAGCGACGGCCAGCCATCAAGTCGGGTGTTGCGGTCGGCTGTTCCGGTCGGGTGGGGGGGGAGCTGCGCGGCCTTATGAGCCGTCACGCCGTGCAGCGCGTATGACGCTGCACGGCGTGAACCACTGCGCAAGCGCGGATCCCGTTACGTCGCTGCTAGCCCATTTCGGGCCGCAGACTATCGGCCCATTTTTATGACGTGACGCAAGTGGGATTTGCGCCGTTTTTTGCGCCGATCGGCGGAGTTTCCGCCGATAACGGAGAATTTCGCCCCAGGTCCTCACCATCCGGGACACCTATGCGGCTGGAGTCAGGTCCATCTACATGAGACAGTGCCTACTCGAAAAAGGTGCCCTGGACCTGGAAGAGATGGTAAAATTAGCCTCCTCTCTGGAAATACCGTTCCAAAGCCTTAAAGCGTTCCCGTCCGATCACGCGACCCCCTCGTGGACCCCCGACCAAAGAATACCCCAGGCCTGTGCCGCGTGGCTGCCCGCCCACCTTGGGGGGCTACCCTGTTATTTCTGCGGCCAGCATCAACGCCCCAGGCAGCGCTGCCCGGCCCGGAATGCGAACTGCAGCGATTGCGGGAGAAAAGGACATTTTGCTAAAGTTTGCCTGGCCAGGTCCAAAAATTCTAAATTGCTGGCCCGACCCTCAGACTCACAGGCCCGCAGATCCCGCAGTGTGGCAGCCTGTCTGCCGGCTCCGCCCCCTCGGACGCGTCATCGGCCTCGTGTTGTCCGTGTGGGGGCAGCCATCTTCCAGCCCGCACAGCGTGTGCGACTCACGGGGGTCGCCATCTTGGCCATCCTCACCCATGCGGCTCGCCACATGCAATTCATGGGGGCCACCATCTTAGACGCCATCTTCCTCACCGCCCGACACGTGCGACTGACGGGGGCCGCCATCCTGGCCGCCATCTGCAATGCCGACTGACACGTGCGACCAACGGGGGAAGCCATCTTGGAACCGACCCAGCACCTCTGACCACGCTGGCTACCCGCAACCCAGCGCGGTCACCCTTGACCAGTCGCGACCCAAACACCTCCGGAGCTCCATGATGACCGTCCGGGTAACTGGACACAAAATGTCCTGCCGCTTCGACTCCGGGAGCACAGAGAGCTTCATTCATCCAGACGTGGTAAGCCGCTGCTCACTCCCAATCTTCCCAGCGCATCAAACCATCTCCCTCGCCTCCGGGTTGCACTCGGTGCAGGTCCGGAGGTGCACTACTGCAACCTTCGCAATACAGGGCGCCGAGTACGCCAACTTTAAATTATATGTACTCCCCGACCTCTGCGCTCCTCTTCTATTGGGACTGGATTTAAATGTAACCTCAGGAGCATGACCCTGAAGTTCGGCGGGCCCCTACCCCCACTCACCATATATAGTCTCGTGACCCTAAAGGTCGACCCTCCCCCGCTCTTCGCAAATCTCACCGCCGACTGCAAACCAGTCGCCACCAGAAGTAGGCGGTACAGCATCCGGGATAGCACTTTTATCAGGTCCGAGGTCCAGCGACTCTTGCGGGAAGGAATCGTCGAGGCCAGCAATAGCCCCTGCAGAGCCCAGCTGGTGGTCGTCAGGACCATGAAAAAGGACCAGATGGTTGTAGATTACAGCCAAACCATAAACCGGTACATGGACCTCGATGCGTACCCCCTTCCCCGGATCACAGACATGGTTAATCAGTTTGCGCACTACCGGATGTTCTCCACGGTGGATCTGGAGTCTGCGTACCACCAGCTCCCAATTCGCCCGGGGGTCCACCACTACATGGCTTTTGAGGCAGACGGCCGCCTCTTCCACTTCCTCCGGGTCCCCTTTGGCGTTATGAACGGGGTCTCGGTCTTCCAAAGAACGATGGACCGAATGGTGGACCAGTACGGGCTGCGGGCCACATTTCCGTACTTGGGCAATGTCACCATCTGCGGCCATGATCAGCAGGACCACAATGCCAACCTCCAGAGATTTCTCCAAACTGCCCGAACCCTTAACCTCACTTACAAGGAGAAATGCAATTTCCGCACAACCAGATGAGCCATCCTCGGCTACGTCGTGGAAAACGGGGTTCTAGGACCTGACCCTGACCGTATGCACCTCCTCCTGCAACTCCCCTTTCCCCACTGCCCCAAGGCCCTGAAAAGGTGCCTCAGGTTCTTTTCATATTATGCCCAGTGGGTCCCCAACTTTGCAGACAAAGCCTGCCCACTAATCAAGGCCACCATCTTCCCACTGGCGGCTGAGGCCCGCCAGGCCTTCATCTGCATCAAGGCGGATATCGCCAAAGCCGCGATGCGCGCGATGGACGAGTCCGTCCCCTTCCAGGTGGAGAGTGACGCAACAGAGGTCGCCCTCGCCGCTACCCTCAATCGGCAGGCAGGTCAGTAGCGTTTTTTTCACGAACCCTCACCACTTCCCAAATTCAACACTCCTCAGTCGAAAAGGAAGCTCAAGCCATCGTGGAAGCCGTGCTGCACTGGAGGCTCTGCCTCGCTGGTAGGAGGTTTACTCTCATCACCGACCATCGATCGGTAGCCTTCATGTTCGATAATATGCTGCGGGGCAAGATCAAGAATGATAAGATCTTGAGGTGGAGGATCGAACTCTCCACCTAAAACTACGATATAGTATAGCGTCCTGGGAAGCTCAACTAGCCCTCAGATGCCCTGTCCCGCGTCACATACGCCAGCGCGCAAGATGACCGACTACGTGCTATCCATGATGACCTCTGCCACCTGGCTTCTCCACTACATCAAGGCCGCAACCTGCCCTACTCCACTGAGGAGGTCAGAGCCATGACAAGGAACTGCCAAATCTGTGCGGAGTGTAAGCCGCACTTCTATCGACCGGATAAGGCCCACCTGGTAAAGGCATCCCGGCCCTTTGAGCGCCTCAGTATCGATTTCAAAGGGCCCCTTCCCTCCAACAACCGCAACACATATTTCCTCAACATCATCGACGAGTTCACCCGCTTCCCCTTTGCAATCCCCTGCCACCGTCATTAAAGTCCTACATAGTGTCTTCACCTTGTTTGGTTTCCTGACGTACGTTCAGTGACCGGGGCTCGGCGTTCATGAGCGACGAACTGCGTCAGTACCTCCTCAGTAAGGGCATCGCCTCGAGCAGGACTACCAGTTATAACCCCAGGGGAAACGGGCACATGGGAGAGGGAGAACGCGACGGTCTGGAAAACCGTCCTCCTGGCCTTATGGTCTAGGAATCTCCCAGTTCCCCACTGGCAGGAGGTCCTTCCTGTAGAGGGTGCCATCTCTGCTACTCCACTACTGGGCCGATATCTGGGGTTTGAGTATCTGTGTGTGTCTCTCTCCAGCTGGCACTGAAACTTCAGAGGCCAGGGGATGCCGCACTGGGACACCTCCACGGAAGAGAGCACTGAATCAAGCCTGCCGTTTATCCCTAACCGGAAGCCTGAGGCTTATATCACACAGATATCCAGACCCCTACCAATGCCCAGGTGATTCTCTCTCTTGCCGGTGGTGCAACACCCACCCGGTTCCTACTTCGCTGGAGTAGCTTTCCCAAGAGAGAGAATAGGACACTGCTGTTTATTACCTAACCAGCAGCCTGTCCTGAGTGAATCGCTCAAGATGACCCTAGATTCTTGAACCCGGAATTAAGGTGAGGAATATCTTAACAATGACTTGGTCAGAGATCGCTGGTGAGAGATTGAAGAATTTAAACGACTCCAATTATCAGCAAATCAAGGTTTATTGCAAAACCCAGGTCAAAATCATCAAACAGAAGAAATTATAATAAAATCTTAAACTCTAACACAAACTAAGTCTATTCAGAAAGTACTATAACGGACACAACGAAAAATCTTATTGTTACACAGTTTTAGCAATGACACAGAACACAAATCAAGTCCCCTTCCCCAAAGCCTCAACCACTATCAAGGTCAAGGGAGTTTCGCAAGCTGCTGCAGGGTACTTACAGTCACAGGCTGCAGGAGGTCAAGTCAAAGGTGGAGAGGTCAAGCCAAGAGACCCTCAATCGAAACACAGCCCCTTTTATATCCGTTTTACCAGGCTTTTTCCTGTGTTCGGCCAGCCCCTTTTGCATTGAATTGGTAAGGTTTAAAGTTCCCGCTGGTCCCGCCCCCTTTGAGCCGGTCAGAGCTGTCGACTTCCGGGTTTTCCTCCCCCTTTGCGTTGTATCGGTCCAAGTTTAAAGTTCCCGCTGGTCCCGCCCCCTTTGAGCCGGTCAGAGCTGTTCGCTTCCGGGTTTTCCTCGCAGGTCCGCTCCTTCCAGCCAGGCAGACCTGCCGCGATTTGAATTTGGCGCCGACTCCGCCCCCTCCACCCAGTGAGTTCCTGCCGGTGGCTTCTGTCAGGATTGGAGTACCTCCCCCAGGTCCGCCTCCAGCTTGGTTTTTTCTACCGTTTATCTTCAAGGGGCTTTTCCAGCGCAATATACTGAGCCCAGACAGTCTGCTTTTTGGGATAACAAGGTTAAGCTCTCTTGTGAAGATTTTCAAAGTCTTCCAGCTGCTCCGGAGATGGCTGCTATTCTCACCTTGCTATGTTGATGGGGTGTTAATTGGATTCTGCTCTGGTGGAGGCCAAGTCATTTACATCTGCATGGGGCTATGACCATCCCATTGTCCTGCTTGCAGGCAGGCCCCCTGTGTATTCCCGTGCCCCTTTGTCTGTGTGTTAATCTTATCTCGTTGTCTGGCTCCTTCTTCCTTGTAGCTCCTAGGGGGGGGTTTGTAAATACCTATGCCCCTACTCAGCTCAGCGGATCAAGCCTGCTGGGAAATCTGGTTACGTTCTCTTGGCTGAAAAGTCAGTTTACAGTCTCTGGGTTTTATCCTTGGGCAGTCCAAAAAGGGCCGAATTGCCCGAAAACCTTACATCCCCGACGCACTCCACTCTATTAGGTCCCAACTTTGCACGGCCACAAACGAGACCCCTCATGACCGCCTATTTGTTTTCCCCAGAAAATCCACCTCAGGGGCCTCGCTCCCGCCCTGGCTGAAGACACCGGGGCCCGTCCTGCTCTGCAAACACGTCAGGAGTCATAAGTCCAACCCCCTGGTCGAGAGGGGCCAGCTCCTATACTCCAACCCCCCGTACGCATACATCGAACACCCTGTCGGCCGACAGGATACGGTCTTCCTCCAGGACCTGGCACCCGCAGGTTCCACTACCCATCTTACCCCGCCCAACCTATGCTGACCAGCGCCCCCGCCCCTACATGGCGCCCGCACCCCCTCCCTCCCGCCATTCCCCCTTCACCGACCCACAGGAATGAAGCCCCAGAAGACACGCTCCTGGAGTCCGCGTCTGTGCCTGCACCGGTGACTTCACTACCGATGCCAGCACGGCTGAGTTCGACACCCAGGCCAGCTGCAATACCAGAGCTTCGGCGATCACAGCGCACAATCCGTGTGCCGGACAGGCTGAACTTATGAACCCTTCACCCCCGCCGGACTTCATTTTTTTAACAGAGGGTGAATGTGGTGAATGTATTGCTGTAACAATTCACCATGTACATATCTGTATTACGCTGTTGCCCATGTGGGCTCCACCTCTGGACCATTGTAAGGTATTACCTATGATGTAGCATGTTGGGGCCTGTGTGGGCTCCGCCCCTGGCTCCTCCCCTTGAGGGGAGGTATAAGAGCAAATGCCCTGTAGGCGGCTCCCACTAACAGATCAGTCGCAGGCAGGCACGGTTCTCGTCGATTAAAGCCACAGTTTACTTCTACATCTGGTTTCGTGTGAATTGATGGTCGCATCATTTCCCAAAATATTTTTTGGGGAAGCAGGCAATTGGTCGAGGAGCGTATCACTTCCATGAAGTCAAACCCCTGTCAAAACAATGGGATTCTCCTTCAACCGCACCGGAATCGGGAAACGTGATTGGGTGGAGAATCGTTAACCAAAATCGCAGCGGGCACCGGCAAATCGCAATTCTCCGTTGTCTCGAGAGCGGCATCAATATGTTCCAGAATGTACGTACAGTAAACGGCATTGGCATATCATTAGTGGGCCCGACCCGGTATTCTCCAGGGCCTCCGCGGTGCTCTGCCTCCAGTGTGCCAAATGCCCGACGGCGCAGTTCACTTGTGCATTTAAAAATTATGAAACCGGCTTCATGGCTGCTGAGGGGAGAGAGGAAAGTGTCCAACATCGACATAGTTTGATGACAGTTATGCCATTGGCTGGGGGGCTTCTGCCAGGGCTGGGAGTAGTAGCGGGGGGGGGGGGTGACCAGGAGGTGGGTTGTGGGGTCGGGGTGAACGGGCACAGAACACTATTGCCGCAGCCGGCAAGGCAGCCATGTTGCTCTGCATGCCGCTGACTGCCCACTGTCAATTTAGGGCCACGGGTTGTATGGGTTTTCATCCAGGCCTCCTCCCTGGATGCCCTCTGGCTCCAGCTGACCCATCAGTTGTATGGGTGCACACCAGCACAATCAATGCCATCCTTATGGATGGGATTGTGTGTGGGGAGTGAAGTGTGCATACACGGCTCCAGCTATTGGCCTCCTGAGTGTCAATCGCAAATCCGGCAATTCAGGCACCATTTCTCAATGGAATCTATCGTGATGCACGTGGCGCTGGCGCTAGCCCCTCAATGATCACTGCATCGGTTCAGGTGCGGCGCCAGTTTTGCTGTCGAGGAAGTCCACAAATCCTGCCCCATGGTCAACACTTAGGGCGGGATTCTCCAGCCCTGCTCACCCGGAGACTGGAGAATCCCGCCCAGGGTCAATGGATTTTTCCATTGTCGACGTCTCCCCTGTGGCATTCTTGCAGAGGGCACAACGGAAGAATCCAGCCCTTAGTCTCAGGAACGGAGAATCCAGCCGCATATGTCTGGTAAACATGAAAAATGCATGCACAGTCCAGTCACCTAAAAGCCAATACAAACTCCAGTATTTCAAGGTTAAACTTTTACAATCTCTTATCCAATTGATCAAAATCCATAATATACTATTCGATTGACTAATCATCCGTTTTCTTAAATCTAACGAAAGTCCACCATACATCATATGGGGTGGGATTCTCTGAACCCCCGCCAGGTCAGAGAATCTCCGGGGAGGCGGCGTGAATCCCACTCCGCCGCTCCGACGCCGGCTGTCCAATTTTCCGGCGCTGGTCTTTTGGCGGAGGTGGGGATTGCGCCGCGCCGGTTGGGGGCCATTGGCAGTGGGCCCCCCCCGGCGATTCTCCGGACCCCGATGGGCCGAGCGGCTGCCCGTTTTCGGTCAGTCCTGCCGGCTTGGATTAGACCAGGTCCGTACCGGCAGGACCTGGATTTGAGGGCGGCTTGCTGAGTCCGGGGGGGGGGGGGAGGGCCCCCACGGTGGCCTTGCCCGCGATCGGGTCCCATCGATCTGTAGGCGGATCTTTCCCTCCGCACTGAGAAGAAACCCCCTGCGCAGGCGCAGGAATCACGACAGCGGTTCTGGAAACACGCTGGCGCTCCTGCGCATGTGCCAACTCGCCGGTTGGCACGGTGCCAATCACTCCAGCGCCGGCCTAGCCCCCAAAGGTGCAGAGGATTCCGCACCTTCCGGTTCACGACACTCTTTGGTGCCGGTATGGCCCACCCCATCGGAGAATCCCGGCCATGGTTCCAACAAATCATCCTTTTAAAAAAAAATTTAGATTACAGAATTATTTTTTCCAATTAAGGGGCAATTTAGCGTGGCCAGTCCACCTGCTCTGCACATTTTTGGGTTGTGGGTGCGAAACCCACTCAGACACGGGGAGAATGTGCAAACTCCACACGGACAGTGACCCAGAGCCGGAATCGAACCTGGGACCTCAGCGCCGTGAGGCCGCAGTGCTAACCACTAGGCCACCGTGCTGCTCATCAAATCATCCTTTTTATCATACTTACTCAAAACCTGTTGGGAGGGTTAATCCCTCTTTGGTGTCCAAGTCATCCACACCCAGGGCGGGATTCTGTGATCCTGAGGCTAAGTGTTAACGACGTCGGAAACGCCCCTACATGGGGCCAGCATGGCACTGGAGCGATCACGACGCTCCAGCTGCTGATCCTGGTATGAACTTGGCGCCGCGGAGTCCGCGCATGCGCAGCGGCACCGGCGCCAACGTGCGCATGCGCAGTGGTTCCCTTTTCCACGCCGGCCCCGATGCAACATGGCGCAGGGCTACAGGGGCCGGCGCGGAAGAAAAGAGGTCCCCAGCCAGAGAGACCGGCCCGCCAATCGGTGGGCCCCGATCGCAGGCCAGGCCACATTGGTGGCCCCCCCTGGGGTCGGGGGCCCCCCTCCCCCACATGCCGCTCCCCACGCTGAGGTCCCGCCGGCAGAGAGCATGTGTGAACGGCCCCGGCGGGCTCGGGTTTATACGATGGCCGCTCGGACCATCCCGGCCCGAGAATCGGCGGGGGGGCTACGTAGAGCGGCCCCCGACCGGCGCCGCGCCAACCCCGCCAGCGCCAATGGCGCCGATTCTCTGCTCTGTGGAGAATCGCATCCCGGCATCGGGGCAGCGTGGCGCGATTCACACCGGTCGGGGGGATTCTCCGGCCCGGCCCCGGGCTGAGAGAATCCCGCCCCCAATTTTGAAAACACTTTACTCCTAATTTTGCTTTTTGCAGGTAAGGCAATGAGAAGGCCATGCCTTGCTTCCTCTGGGGTAATGAGATAACTCATGTTCACTTTTTAATTTCATTTTTCCATCGTTGACATTGTTCCACTTCTGAAACAGACAGTGGATTGTCAAACCCTAAGATCTTGCACCGTCCTTCTGCAATTCTAGAACTGAGGTTGGTAAAAGTTATTGTGCTTATTTTGTCTCTCAGAGGATGGAAACAAAACAACGTCTTATCCAGAGCTTAATGTTTATCCTCAGAAACCATGTTAAATCCAATACTCGTATGTTGATGAAATAAGTATGAAGCAAGTATGTACTTAGAATTACAGAATTATAGAATCTCCCTACAGTGCAGAAGGAGGCAATTCAGCCTAGCAGGTCTGCACTGACCCTCTAAAAGAACACGCACCCAGACCCACTCCCTCGCCCTATCCCTGTAACCCCATAACCCCACCTAACCTGCACATCTTTGGACACAAAGTGGCAATTTTTGCATGGCCAATGCACCTAACCTTTGGACTGTGGGACTGTGGGAGGAAACTGGAGCACGTGGAGGAAACCCACACAGACAAGTTGAGAACGTGCAAACTCCTCACAGTCCCCTAAGACTTGAATTGAACCCAGGTCCCTGGCGCTGTGAGGGAGCAATGCGAACCACCTTAAGATAGATTTAGCTGGATTGAATTTGTTTATTGTCTCGTGTACCAAGGTAGAGTGAAAAGTATTTTCCTGCGAGTAGCTCAACAGATCATTAAGTACATGAAAAGAAAAGGAGATAAACAAAAATACATAATAGGGCAACACAAGGTACACAATGTAACTAGATAACACCGGCATTGGGTGAAGCATACAGGGGTGTAGTGTTAATCAGGTCAGTCAATAAGAGGGTCGTTTAGGTGTCTGGTAACAGTGGGGATGAAGCTGTTTTTGAGTCTGTTCGTGGGTGTTCTCAGACTTTTGTATCTCCTGCCCGATAGGAGAAGTTGGAAGAGTGAGGAGGCCGTGTGGGAGGGGTCTTTGATTACACTGCCTGCTTTCCCCAGGCAGCGGGAGGTGTAGATGGAGTCAAGTTCCAAGCTTGCTGACTCTTTCCAATTCATCCCAACACCCAGTGTTAATACCTTATTAAACTCCTGTAATTAAACCCGAATACTACTCTTAATTACCAACTTAAAGCACGTATTCTATTGCAGCTCATTCCGATGATAACAAGAGGTCTCACCTCGATAACCCTGGTGAGGTCATTTAATTTCTAACATTCGCCAGCCATGAATACGTGGTAATACCCTGCTTGGATTGATCTCTGCAGCACTTCTTTTTACAATCTCTGCAGAATTTGCCTGACCGTCTTGCTGGCCTCCAGGAAGGAACACTCACTCACTCTTCTGACATACTGCGTGGGCCAATTGGCGGGTGTATTCACGGACAAATTCAGCCTCTCCCTACTGCGTCCCAATGTTCCTACCTGCTTCAAGAAGATCACCATCATAAACGGTGCCAAAGAAGAACCAGGCACTGTGTCTCGATGACTACTTTCTGGTGGCTTTGACATCGATCATTATGAAGTGCTTCGAGAGGTTGGCCTTGAGACACAAGTCCATACTGCCAGAATGCCTTGATTCACAGCAATTCGCATACCGCCACAGCTGGTCCACTGCTGACGCCATCTCCCTGGCCCTATACTCATCCCTGGAGCATCTCAACATCAGGGATGCCTACGTCAGACTCCTGTTGATTTACTACAGCTCTGCTTCAACACCATAATCCCAGCCAAGCTCATATCAAAGTTCCAAAATCTAGGACTTGACTCCTCCCTCTGCAACTGGATCCTCGACTTCCTGACCCATAAACAACAATCAGTAAGCAACATCACCTCCTCCATGATAGTCCTCAATATTGGGGCCCCGCAAGGTTTCGTACGTAGCCCCCTACTATACTCCCTATTCACACATGACTGTGTTGCAAAATCTTGTCCAACTCCATCTACAAGTTTGCTGATGCCACAACCGTAATGGGTCAGATCTCGAACAACAATGAGTCAGAATGCAGGAGGGGATTGAGAATCTAGTGTAGTGGTTAACGACAACAATCTATGCCTTAATGTCAGCAAAACTAAGGAGTTGGTCATTGACTTCAGGAAGCGAAGTGTTGTACACATCCCTATTATTTGCATCAGTGGTGCCGAGGTGGAGATGGTTGATAACTTCAAATTCAGAGGTGTGCACATCACCAACAATCTGTCCTGGTCCACCCATGTCTCCGCAATGACCAGGAAAGCACAACAGCGCCTATACTTCCTCAGGAAATGGAGGAAATGTGGCATGTCCATGTTGACTCTTACCAACTTTTACAGATGCGCCAGAGAAAGCATCTTATCTGGCTGCACACAGCCTGGAATGGCAACTGCTCGGCCCAAGACCGTAAAAAACCACAGAGAGTTGTGAACACAGCCCAGTCCATCACGCAAAACCTCCTCCCATCCATTGACCCTGTCTACACCGCCCACTGCCTTGGGAAAGCGGGCAGCATAATCAAAGAACCCCCCCCACCCACCCAGGTTACCCTCTCTTCCAACTGCTTCCATCAGGCAAGAAATACAAAAATCTGAGAACACACAGTAACAGATTCAAAAACAACTGCTTCCCTGCTATTACCAGACTCCTAATGACCCTCTTATGGACTGAACTGATCTTTTCACACATCTTCTCTACTGAGAAGCACTATACACCATATGCTCACCTGATGCTTGTGCCTACATATTTACATTATGTATTTATGTATATCCTATGTTTTTTCATGTATAATTGATCTGCCTGAACTGTATGCAGAGCAATACTTTTCACTGTACCTCGAGACACATGACAATAAATCAAATCAATAAATCAATGTCTGTTTGATGATAATGAGGTAGGTGCAGCAATCTCTCGTACTATTTGCAACCACATGAACGAATATGTGCAATCTGTGCAAAGCCAACTTTAAGTTTGCAGTCAAGTGCAAGCAAATCTGTGTGCCGAGATTTTTAAGGATAGTTTTGAGTAACTGGGACTGCATCTATATATTTTTGTAGCTGCACCTTTTTTCTGACTCAGGCTGGTGCAGTGATTTTCGATGGAAAAAAACTGTTCAAAATGTTCAATCGTTGGTAAAAATCAGTAATATGGGCACCAGCAATATTGGGGTTCCATTTTCAGTTACGCAAGAACAGTTTGGACAGGTTTTACTGGTTCTTCTAGTTGTGTTGGGATGAAATCTGTCTTGGATGGGTTTTTTTTTCATAGAATTTACAGTGCAGAAGGAGGCCATTCTGCCCATCGTGTCTGCACCGGCTCTTGGAAAGAGTACCCTACCGACACCTCCAGCCCACCCCATCACCACAACCCAGTAACCCCACCCAATAACCTCACCCAACACTAAGGGAAATTTTGGACACTAAGGGCGATTTAGCATGGCCAATCCACTTAACCTGCACATCTTTGGACTGTGGGAGGAAACCGGAGCACCCGGAGGAAACCCACGCTCACACGGGGAGAACGTGCAGACTCCGCACAGACAGTGACCCAAGCCGGGAATCGAACCTGGGACCTTGGAGCTGTGAAGCAATTGTGCTAACCACTATGCTACCGTGCTGCCCATTTTTTTTTCTTTTTAATAGCTCATGTTGCCGCTTTAGTTCAGACAGTGGAGGATTATCACAGGCGTTCTGTCACACTGCATATTTCATAGAATTTACAGGGTGTGTGTAAAATGGGTGATAGCCATCAACAGACTGTTCCCCTGCTGCACCCATGTTTCTACTTTCATGCAAGTGGAATCTTGAAAGGGTCGACTTCTGAGGTGAGGGAAGGGGCAACCAATATAAAAAATTAGAATGGGGAACAATATCCTTGGTGTTTTTCCTGCTTAACTGCCTTAAATGCGGGAGATATTCCATTTACACTTTGAACTGAATTCCCTCCACAGGGTAGAAGAAGCCTTGAGGAAAGTCATCCCTGACATCTCTCATGAGTTGGAAGAATTTTACCCTGTTCACAGATGATGGAAGCACTTAATACTGAAAGCATTTCCCCTGTGTCATCTTTCTCCTCTAACATTTCACATAATTATAGTACAAAAAACAAAACTCATACTTCAGCAATTGAACAGTGAAGAGGAGGAAAGGTTAATGCTATTCTTGCCACTGAACATAGAAAAAGATGACTAATTTGTGCATTACTGAAAAAAATCCTTTTTCGATCCACGCTGCAATGTGAATAATATCTCTCTCAGACAGCTTCATTATTTGCATGTCTAAAATAAGTACAAACTCCAGTACAGTGAGCATTATGTGTATTGCAACTCTTTGTTTGTGTTGAAATTGGAAAAGGTAACATTTTATGCAGTTAGATGGACAGTGATGCTTAAGAAGTGATGCTTCTGTTCACAGTTGATGCTTAATTGGTTGCCATGTAAAAGGAAAATGGCTTCTACTTTTACAGAATGATTGCGAACGATAAGGGTTATTTAATCATCAATTCAGTAGGTGAATCTGTTGGCATCCAGATTGAAGTATTATAGGATATGAACAGAAGGGACCTGTAGACCACATGTACTGAATGAAGAAGATGTATTTTCTTTTATTCCCTTTTCTTCTCATGTACTTAATGATCTGTTGAGCTGCTCGCAGAAAAATACTTTTCACTGTACCTCGGTACACGTGACAATAAACAAATCCAATCCAATCCAATATGTATTTCTGCATTGTTATTGCCTGTGTGTAGTTGTATGGGTGTTTCTGGACACCTTTGGCCACGTGTTACGGTTAAGCCTGACGGTAAAGTAAGAAAATACAATGGGTACGATCTACCAAATTGGAACAAAATCCCATGACGAGCATGTTTTCCGGGTGTTTCCAGTGCTCGCAGCACCGAGAACCACCATGCTATCTATCGGAACACTGTTTCGGGGCCTCAGCAGGAAACTCCCCGTCGAGGCCGCAATTAGTCCCGTTTCCTACACTGAGGACCTCCACTCAGAACCCCTCAGTGCAGGAAGAGATCGGGATGCCTTTTTTAAAAAGCAACCCGATCACGCGATCGCCTGTCGTGTTGGGTGTTCTGGTCTACAAACAGGTCAGCACGGCTGGAGATGGTGTAACTCTATTTTATTAACAACTCAACTGTAATAACATACTGTAACTTTGGGTACATGCATTACCAGCTTATCTGTGGACCCTGTCCTATCACTATCTAGGTGAGGCACTCAGCACATGGTGAATGTCTGAGAGGCAGGCTGTGAGCTCTGTGCTCTGAGCTGGCTGCTGCTAGAATGAGCTGGAACTCTGGTGTCCCCTGTCTTTATAGTGCGTGTTCTCTCACTGGTGATTGGCTGCGATGTTGTGTATGCTGGTTGGTCCTACTGTATGTCCATCAGTGTGTCAGTGTGTGTGTGATTGCACCATGATATGCTGATGTATATCATGACACCCCCTAAACCCCCAGCTCAGCAATAAGGAAGTCCTCGGGCACCCCCGCATCCCATCTCACATGCACAGGGCATTCCCGGGCCGGATCCCCACCACGGGAAATATGCCAGCTTAGCAGTGCCCCTGAAAGCTGGCAGTGCCACCCAGGGACCTTGGCAATGCCACCCGGGCACCTTGGCAATGCCAGATTGGCATGCGGCTGCACTGCTAGGGTATGACCATGGCCAGAGGGCAAGCACCTGGAGGCTTCCGATCCTTTGGGAGAACCCACAAGTGCCTTTCATTCATGTCACTGTTTGTGGGGACCAACGCTAAATGGCGCTCGCCTGATGTCTCTGAGGCAAAGGGGTTAAATCCCAAAACCGCAGGTAGATCAGGGGAGTGCATATTAGAATGATACTAGCTGCCTCGCTGTAGCATACAGATTTGCAAAATAATGATTCCGCCCACAATGGGCAGGATTCAGATAGCGACGTCTCGCGAGATTGCATTAGATCTTCTGAGGCGTGGTGAGCCGGGTAAATTCTAGAAGAGGGAGCTCCTGGCATCTACCAGTCGGCACCGTCTTTCAGGCACAATGCGGCCGGTAGATCGCACTTACTCTCCCGTTTCGCTCTTACCCCACTTAATGGCGAGGGATCAGACAAAAGAATATGGCCAGATAGGGTTGAGATAGACACCTTGCCAGGCTGAGCCAAGGATAAGATACCGTTCAGCAAGGAGGAAGGTGGAACCAGATGAAAGGAAGGGGAAGCCAAATGAGAGAAATCGCGCACTTGAAAATAATGAAAAGGCTAGAGTTGGACAGCTTACCCTAAAGCCTACAATTAACAAAACTAAACTAAACACAAACTCTAAGCTCACTTTAAAAACTATTGTCATGAGCTTCAGCAAATCCTCTAATGCCACTGCTGTTAACTAACACTCCTTGCCAGCAGGGAGACTCCCAACTGGAGAGTAAAACTTATTTGTCTTACAATGCTATGCTAGCGAATAAAAATCCTGCCACATGTTAATAATGAAAAGAGAAAGGGAACAATCGATTAATGTAAGAAACAAACAGCAGAAATCTCTCAAATATAACTAAAGGCATCAAAAGTACATTATTAAGGTAGATAAGTCCCCAGGGCCTGATGGGATCTACCCCAGAATACTGAAGGAGGCTGGAGAGGAAATTGCTGAGGCCTTGACAGAAATCTTTGGATCCTCGCTGTCTTCAGGGGATGTTCCGGAGGACTGGAGAATAGCCAATGTTGTTCCTCTGTTTAAGAAGGGTAGCAAGGATAATCCCGGGAACTACAGGCCGGTGAGCCTTACTTCAGTGGTAGGGAAATTACTGGAGAGAATTCTTCGAGACAGGATCTACTCCCATTTGGAAGCAAATGGACGTATTAGTGAGAGGCAGCACGGTTTTGTGAAGGGGAGGTCGTGTCTCACTAACTTGATAGAGTTTTTCGAGGAGGTCACTAAGATGATTGATGCAGGTAGGGCAGTAGATGTTGTCTATATGGACTTCAGTAAGGCCTTTGACAAGGTCCCTCATGGTAGACTAGTACAAAAGGTGAAGTCACACGGGATCAGGGGTGAACTGGCAAGGTGGATACAAAACTGGCTAGGCCATAGAAGGCAGAGGGTAGCAATGGAGGGATGCTTTTCTAATTGGAGGGCTGTGACCAGTGGTGTTCCACAGGGATCAGTGTTGGGACCTTTGCTGTTTGTAGTATATAAATGATTTGGAGGAAAATGTAACTGGTCTGATTAGTAAGTTTGCAGACGACACAAAGGTTGGTGGAATTGCGGATAGCGATGAGGACTGTCTGAGGATACAGCAGGATTTAGATTGTCTGGAGACTTGGGCGTAGAGATGGCAGATGGAGTTTAATCCGGACAAATGTGAGGTAATGCATTTTGGAAGGGCTAATGCAGGTAGGGAATATACAGTGAATGGTAGAACCCTCAAGAGTATTGAAAGTCAAAGAGATCTAGGAGTACAGGTCCACAGGTCATTGAAAGGGGCAACACAGGTGGAGAAGGTAGTCAAGAAGGCATACGGCATGCTTGCCTTCATTGGCCGGGGCATTGAGTATAAGAATTGGCAAGTCATGTTGCAGCTGTATAGAACCTTAGTTAGGCCACACTTGGAGTATAGTGTTCAATTCTGGTCGCCACACTACCAGAAGGATGTGGAGGCTTTAGAGAGGGTGCAGAAGAGATTTACCAGAATGTTGCCTGGTATGGAGGGCATAAGCTATGAGGAGCGATTGAATAAACTCGGTTTGTTCTCACTGGAACGAAGGAGGTTGAGGGGCAACCTGATAGAGGTATACAAAATTATGAGGGGCATAGACAGAGTGGATAGTCAGAGGCTTTTCCCCAGGGTAGAGGGGTCAATTACTAGGGGGCATAGGTTTAAGGTGAGAGGGGCAAGGTTTAGAGTAGATGTGTGAGGCAAGTTTTTTACGCAGAGGGTAGTGGGTACCTGGAACTCGCTACCGGAGGAGGTAGTGGAAGCAGGGACGATAGGGACATTTAAGGGTCATCTTGACAAATATATGAATAGGATGGGAATAGAAGGATACGGACCCAGGAAGTGTAGAAGATTGTAGTTTAGTCGGGCAGTATGGTCGGCACGGGCTTGGAGGGCCAAAGGGCCTGTTCCTGTGCTGTACATTTCTTTGTTCTTTGTTGTTCTTTGTACACCCAAACAGCGACTAGTAAAAGAGTCAAAATTTAAAGTGCCTATACACAGAGCCATAAAACAGATTATACAGCACGCAACTTGTGCTTTTGGACGAAGGAGTCAGCCTCTGCCAGTGAGTCACAAAAGTGGTCTTTGTCTTTGAACGTTACTCGAAGCTGAGCTGGATAAACCATCCCAAACATGACTCCACACTCGAACAGGATGGATTTCACTCCATTAAAAGTAGCTCTTTTCTTACCTAGGTTCACAATCATATCCTGGTACAGCCCAATAGAGTGGCTGTCACTTGAAATTTGATTGATTTATTGTCACATGTATTAGTATACAGTGAAAAGTATTGTTTCTTGCATGCTGTACAAACAATGCATACCGTACATAGGGAAGGAAGGAGAGACTGCAGAATATAATGTTACAGTTATAGCAAGGTAGAGAAAGGATTAACTTAATACGAGATAGGTCCGTTCAAAAGTCTTATGGCAGTAGGGAAGAAGCTGTTCTTGAGTCGGTTGGTACGTGACCTCAAACTTTGGTATCTTTTTCCTGACAGAAGGAGGTGGAAGAGAGCATGTCTGGGGTGTGTGGGGTCCTTAATTATGCTGGCTGCCTTTCTGAGGCAGCGAGAATTATAGATAGAGTCAATGGATGGGAGGCTGGTTTGCATGATGGACTGGGCTACATTCACGACCTTTTGTAGTTTCCTGCGGTCTTGGGCAGAGCAGGCTCCATACCAAGCTGTGATTCAACCAGAAAGAGTGCTTTCTATGGTGCATTTGTAGAAGTTGGTGAGGGTCGTAGCTGACATGCCGAATTTCCTCAGTCTTCTGAGAAAGTAGAGTCGTTAGTGGGCTTTCTTAACTGTAGTGTCTGCATGGGGGGACCAAGACATGCTGTTGATGATCTGTATACCTAAAAACTTGAAGCTCTCGACCGTTTCTACTTCGTTCCCATTGATGTAGACAGGGGCATGTTCTCCACTACGCTTCCAAAAGTCGATGATAATCTCCTTCGTTTTGTTGACATTGAGGGAGAGATTATTGTCGTCGCACCAGTTCACCAGATTCTCTATCTCATTCCTATACTCTGTCTCGTCATTGTTTGAAATCCAACCCACTAGGGTGGTGTCATCAGCAAATTTCAAGATCGTGTTGGAGGGGAATTTGGCCACACAGTCATAGGTGTATAAGGAGTATAGTAGGGGGCTGAGGACACAGCCTTGTGGGGCACTGGTGTTGAGGATGATCGTGGAGGAGGTGTTGTTGCCTATCTTTACTGATTGTGGTCTGTGGGTTAGAAAGTTCAGGATCCAGTCACAGAGGGAGGAGCTGAGGCCAAGGCCACGGAGTTTGGAGATGAGTTTCGTAGGAATGATGAAGGCTGAGCTGAAGTCGATAAATAGGAGTCTGACATAGGTGTCTTTGTTATCTAGGTGTTCCAGGATAGAGTGTAGGGCCATGGAGATGGCGACTGCTGTGGACCTGTTGCAGCGGTAGGCAAACTGTAGTGGATCAAGGCAATCCGGGAGGCTGGAGTTGATTCGTGCCTATGACTCACCTTTCGAAGCACTTCATGATGCTGAATGTCAGAGCCACTGGACGATCGTCATTAAGGCACGCTGCTTGACTTTATTTTGGTACAGGGATGATGGTCGTCTTCTTGAAGCAGATAGGGACCTCAGATTGTTGTAAAGAGAGGTTGAAGATGTCTGCGAATACCCCCGCCTGTTGATCCGCGCAAGACCTGAGTGCTCCTCCGGTAGCCCATCCGGTCCAGTGGTTTTCCGAGGGTTGACCTTTGAGAAGTCTGCTCTGACATCTGCAGTGGTGATCTCAGATACAAGTTCATCCGCGGCTTCTGGGGTGGAGGGCTCGCTCTCGCTGACCTCTTGCTCAAAGCAGGCATAGAATGCGTTGAGCTCATCAGGGAGGGGTGCGTTGGAGCTGATGATTTTACATGCCTTCATCTTGTAGCCTGTTATGTCTTGCAGACCTTGTCATAGATGACGGGGGTCCGTGTGGCTAGCCTGGGATTCGAGCTTAGTCCGGTACTGTCTTTTGGCATCTCTTTTAAAAAATATTTTTTTATTCTACATTCTCACATTTTCCTTCAAACATTTACACCCCACCCACAAACAGTAAATGGTAACAAATACAAAATCAATCCCCTTAACAATACCAATTATCCCATCCTCCCACCACCCCAAACAACGGCCCACCTGTCAATATATGCATCCAATAAACCAAACCCTCCCACGGTGGAAACAAAAAACAAAGAAGAAAAAGAAAAAGGAGTCCAGGACCGCCCATGGTCACCATTGACCTATAGAGTCCACTCCCCCCTCCCCCCCCCCACATGCAACACCATCCAGCCTCTGAAAGAGTACCATACATGATACCCAAGAGTTGTACACCCCCACCCCCCCCCCGCAAGTCTCCAGCTCCTCCCGTCCACTGCCTCTTGTAAAACTCCTCCTCCCAACCTCGGTTCCTTCCCCCCAACTTTCCACCCCGGCTAGACCACTCGGACCCTGTTCTGCCAGGCTCCGATGGCCGCAGCCCCTCCCCCCACCTCACTCCCGTTCACTGGCCAGCTTAAACCGGCCAGCGTGGAGGCCCCCGCCCGGGTCCCTTTCCCCCTTGCCCGGCCCTAGTGTGGTAATACCAGGTATTGCAGTACCTGAGAGGTGAATGACCATTGGCTAGACCGAGGGGGTCTACCATTGGATAATGTACATATACCCCGCCCTGAGAGGCGGGGTATAAGAACCGATGCTGTCCCAGCAGCCTTCACTTTCTGTATCATCGCTGCTGGGTACTGTTCTAGCTGATTTTAGCCGATTAGATATGACCCCTCTTTGTCTCGAGAGTATTGATTGTGCATCAATTTAATCAGCTAGCACTTTTGAAGGATGGATCTCCACATCAAGCTGGCGTGCCTTCAGCTCAGCCCCCACGCAGAAAACGCCGCTACTTTTTTTAAGCATTGGCTGCCGTGTTTTGAGAGCTACCTCGAAACGGCTGCCGACACCCCCACAGAAAGGCAGAAGATACACCTCCTACGCTCGCGGGTCAGCCTGGTGATCTACCCCCTGATCGAAGGGGCGGCGAACTATGCTGCAGCCATGGAGCTGCTAGAAGGACATTACATCCGTCCATTGAACCAGGTCTACGCCCGTCACCTGCTGGCAACGAGACGGCAGAGCCCAGATGAGACACTGGAAGACTTCTACCGGGCACTGATAGTGCTGGGCCAAAACTGCGGCTGCCCAGCAGTGACGGGGAACGAGCACACGGAACGTTTAATTTGGGACGCTTTTGTGGCAGGTATGGCTTCCCCCGACATCCGCCGAAGGCTCCTCGAAATGGACACACTGGGCCTCACTGAGGCACGGGCCCTGGCAGGCTCAATGAACGTTGTGTACAAAAACGCACTCGCGTATGCCCCCGTGCGCACGGCGCCCCCCTGGGCTGCGTGGCACCCGCCGCGGTAGCCCCCCAGACTGATCCGCATACCCCGCAGACTTACCCGCTAACTCCGCAGGCCTGCGAGGCAAGACGGCCCGCTACCGCCTCCGGCCAACGCTGCTTCTTCTGCGGCCAGGCGAATCACCCGCGCACGTGCTGCCCGGCCCGCACCGTCACCTGCAAAGGGTGCGGCAAGAAAGGCCACTATGCCGTGGTCTGCCTGGCCCGTGCTGTGGCCGTGGTATCCAGCGACCACCAACAGCCTTTCTTCCAGGTCCCGGCTGTCCAAGGCCCACCGCAGCCGTTCTTTCAGGTCCCGGCAGCCCAAGGCCCACCGCAGTCCTTTTTTCAGGCCCTGCCAGCCCAAGGCCCACCGTAGTCCTTTTTGCAGGTCCCGGCCGTCCAACGCCCACCACAGCCTTTGTCTCTCCAGGCAGCGTGCGACCTGCGGCCGTGGCCATTTTGCCCCCTGGCAACCACGCTAGATGGGTGGGTGCCGCCATTTTGTCCCTCGCCGCCGCCATCTTCGGAATCCCCGTCCCCGGACTACATGTGCGACCCATGGCCGGCGCCATCTTGGATGGGGCCTCAAGCCCCCAGCACGGCTGACTACGCGCTGCCCGACCAGAACACTTCCTTGCTGCAGCTGGCCTCCGTTACCCTCGATCAGAGTCGGCCCCGGACGCAAGCGAAGGCCACCACAACGATCGCCATCAACGGCCACATGAAGTCGTGCCTGATTGACTCTGGGAGCACGGAAAGCTTTGTCCACCCCGACATGGTAAGGCGCTGTTCTCTGGTCACCCATCCCGTCAAACAAAGGATCTCCCTGGCCTCCGGGTCACACGCAGTGCAGATAAAAGGGTTCTGCCTCGCAAACCTCACCATCCAATGCAGGGAATTCTGCAATTTCCGCCTGTACGTGCTGCCGCACCTCTGCGCAGCCACCCTTCTCGGGCTGGATTTCCAGTGCCACCTACAAAGCCTGACTTATAAATTTGGAGGCCCTATACCCCCCCTTACTGTCTGCGGCCTCGCGATCCTTAAGGTCGACCCGCCTTCCCTGTTTGCGAACCTCACCCCTGATTGCAAACCCGTAGCTACCAGGAGCAGACGGTACAGTGCCCAGGACCGGACCTTCATCAAGTCCGAGGTCCAAAGGCTGCTGAAGGAAGGGGTCATCGAAGCAAGCAACAGCCCCTGGAGGGCTCAAGTAGCGGTGGTAAAGACTGGGGAGAAACATAGGATGGTCATCGACTATAGCCAGACCATCAATCGGTTTACGCAGCTGGACGCGTACCCTCTTCCCCGTATTGCCGACCTGGTAAACAGGATTGCGCAATACAAGGTCTTCTCCACGGTGGATCTCAAGTCCGCCTACCACCAGCTACCCCTCCATAATAGTGACCGCCAGTACACTGCCTTCGAAGCAGATTGCCGGCTCTACCACTTTTTAAGGGTTCCCTTCGGTGTCACGAACGGGGTCTCGGTCTTCCAGCGTGAGATGGACCGAATGGTTGACCGGTACGGCTTACGCGCAACGTTCCCGTATCTCGATAACGTCACCACCTGCGGCCATGACCAGCAGGACCACAACACCAACCTCCGTAAATTTCTCCAGGCCGCGCAGCTCCTTAATCTGACCTACAATAAGGAGAAATGCGTTTTTAGCACCGACCGTCTAGCCATTCTAGGCTACGTAGTGCGAAGTGGAGTCATAGGCCCCGACCCTGAGCGCATGCGCCCCCTCATGGAGTTCCCCCTCCCTCACTGCCCCAAGGCCCTAAAGCGCTGCCTCGGCTTCTTTAGCTATTATGCACAGTGGGTCCCTAATTACGCAGACAAGGCTCGACCCCTAATCCAGTTCACAACTTTCCCCCTGTCGACAGAGGCCCACCAGGCCTTCTGCCACATCAAAGCGGACATCGCAAAAGCCACGATGCGCGCCATCGACGGGTCCCTCTCCTTCCAGGCCGAGAGCGACGCGTCCGACGTAGCTCTGGCGGCCACCCTCAACCAAGCGGGCAGGCCCGTGGCTTTCTTCTCCCGCACTCTCCATCCTTCCGAAATTCGCCACTCCTCGGTCGAAAAGGAGGCCCAGGTCATAGTAGAGCCTGTGCGACACTGGAGGCATTACCTGGCCGGCAGGAGATTCACTCTCCTCACGGACCAACGGTGGCCTTCATGCTCGATAATGCACAGCGGGGCAAGATAAAAAACGACAAGATCTTGCGGTGGAGGATCGAACTCTCTACCTACAATTATGAGATCTTGTACCGTCCCGGGAAGCTGAACGAGCCTCCTGATGCCCTCTCCCGCGGCACTTGTGCCACCGCACAAGTAGACCGCCTCCGTGCCCTCCACGAGGACCTCTGCCACCCGGGGGTCACTCGGTTCTTCCATTTTGTTAAGACCCGAAACCTGCCTTACTCCATCGAGGAGGTCAGGACCGTCACCAGGGACTGCCAAATCTGCGCCGAGTGCAGATCTACCGACCGGAGAGGGCGCATCTGATAAAGGCTTCCCGCCCCTTTGAATGCCTCAGCATGGACTTCAAAGGCCCCCTCCCCTCCACCGACTGCAACACGTATTTCCTGAATGTGATTGATGAGCACTCCCGGTTCCCATTCGCCATCCCCTGCCCGGACATGACCACAACCACCGTCATCAAGGCCCTCCAAAGTATTTTTACACTGTTCGGTTTCCCCGCATACATCCACATTGATAGCGGGTCCTCTTTTATGAGCGACGAGCTGCACCAGTTCCTGCTTAGCAAAGGCATCGCCTCGAGCAGGACGACCAGTTACAACCCCCCGGGAAACGGGCAGGTAGAAAGGGAGAAGGGAACGGTCTGGAAGACCCTTCTGCTGGCCCTTCGGTCCAGGAATCTCCCAGTCTCCCGCTGGCAAGAAGTCCTCCCAGTGGCCCTTCACTCCATTCAGTCGCTGCTATGTACTACCACAAACCAGACACCTCACGAACATCTCCTTGTTTTCCCCAGGAAGTCCTCCTCCGGGACCTCGCTCCCCACCTGGCTAGCGACACCCGGACCCGTCCTGCTGCGGAAACATGTGAGGGCGCACAAGTCGAACCCATTGGTCGAGAGGGTTCACCTGCTGCATGCCAACCCCCAGTACTGACCGGAGGGTCAGTATTGCCGCCGGAGCCCTTACCCAGCGCCGAACAGGCACCGACGCCCCCTACAGGTGCCCCTCCCCCTGCCCACATTTCGCCCCAACAGCGCCGCCTAGGGGTGACGAAGCTGCCAGAGAGGAAGACACCACGTTCCCGGAGTCACAACCGCCGTGGCCCCCACCAGGGTCGTCGCCGAAACTCAGACGCTCCAGAAGGACGACCAGGCCACCCGATCGTCTGATTGCTGCACCATAAAACAATAAAAACTTTCTCTGTTACCCTCGACATCATGGTACCTGCAATACCTGGTCCTACCATGCAAAAGGCGACAGTAACACTGGCCATCACCCCGCTGGTTTCTTTTTTAACAGGGGGTGAATGTGGTAATACCAGGTATTGCAGTACCTGAGAGGTGAATGATCATTGGCTAGACCGGGGGGTCTACCATTGGATAATGTACATAGCCCCGCCCTGAGAGGCGGGGTATAAGAACCAATGCCGTCCCAGCAGCCTTCACTTTCTGTATCATCGCTGCTGGGTACAGTTCTAGCTGATTAAAGCCGATTAGAAATGACTCCACTTTGTCTCGAAAGTATTGATTGTGCATCACCTAGGAAAGCCCAGAGATCCTCTTTTAGCACACACACCCCGCATATCCACCTACACCCCAAAGAGCCCTCATTTCGAGTGAAAGTCCCATCCCTTCTCTTGTCCAAATATATACAACATTGGCCCCTTTAGCCCCTACACCCACACGCAGTGAAACAAAAAAGAAGAAAATACAGTCATGAGGTTACATCGGCACATGGCCATTTCTCAATTTGTCAGTTCTGCCACAGTCCTTCTGCCTTCGCAAACTCCTCCGCTGCTTCCGCCGTTCCAAAATAAAAGTCCCTGAGCTTATAAGTCACCCTCAGCTTCGCTGGATATACAATGCCGCACTGCACCTTGCTAATGTACAGTGCCCTCTTCACCCGGTTGAAGGCAGCCCGCCTCCTCGCCAGCTCCACCATAAAGTCCTGGTATACACGTATACCAGCTCCAGCCCACTGCACCACCTGCTTCTGCTTGGCCCAGCTCAGGACCTTCTCCTTCACACTGTACCTACGGAAGCACAGAGTCACTGCCCTTGGCGGCTCACTCGCCTTTGGTACAGGCCTCCACGACCGATGAGCCCAATCCAGTTCATATCGGGAGGGATCCTCCCCCTCCCCCAATAGTTTCGTCAGCATCGTGGCAAAATACTCAATCGGCCTCGGTCCTTCAACTCCTTCGGGCAGCCCCACAATCCTCAAATTCTGTCGCCTGGATCTGTTTTCCAGGTCTTCCATTTTTCCTCGCAGATCCCTGTTAATGTCCATCACCTTCCGCATCTCCTTCCCCATCGAGGCAAGTTGATCACCGTGTTGCAATAATGTCTCCTCCACTCCCCTTGCTCTCGCATCTCCGCCACTGCGCTCGCCACCGCCGTCATCACCGGGGAAATCGCCTCCTCCACCAGCGCACTCAAAACCTCTCTCATCTCCTTCCTCACCATCTCCATGCATTTTGCAAACTGCCTTTCGAATTCCGCAGCCATCACCTTAGTTATTTCTTCACCCGTAAGCAATGCGGCCTCCCCTGGTGCTCCAGCCTCCATTTTCTTTACTGACCCCGCGGTGACCTTTCCACTCCCCGACAGACTTTCAGTCGCTTTTTTCACGGCCGTTGTTTTGCTGGTCTTCGACATTCCCCTCCTCTGTGCTGTCTCCCGACTTTTACTGCGTTCGCTGGCCCTAGGACCGGGCGTTAACCCCCGACAATTCCGTTCCCGAACGGGAGCCCTCCAACGCGCGGCTGCCTCCTGCCCCCCGTCACCGGAAGTCTCTTTTGGCATCTTTGATGGATTTCTTTAGGTCATATCTGGCTTTCTTGTAGAGGTCAAGGTCACCTGGCTTGAACGCCTCAGACCTAGACTTCAGCAAGCAGTGGATATCCCTGTTCATCCAGGGTTTCCGGTTGGGAAACACGCGGATTTGCTTCTTTAGCACACAGTCTTCTACACACTTACTAATGAAGTCAGTTACTGTAGTGGCGTACTCGTTCAGGCTGGTCGCAGCGATTAAAAATACTGACCAGTCCACTGACTCTAAACAGTCCCGTAGGAGATCATCCGATTCCTCAGACCAACATTGCACGACTTTCTTTGACGGATTCTCCCGCTTCAGTTTTTGCTTATAAGCAGGGAGCAGGAGCACAGCCTTGTGGTCAGATTTGCCAAAGTGTGGGCATAATAGAGCGGTAGGCATGTTTGATATTGGTGTAGCAGTGGTCCAGGATGTCTGGGCCTCTGGTAGAACAGGTGATGTGTTGGTGGTAACTTAGCAGTATGCTCTTGAGCTTGGCCTGATTGAAGTCCTCAGCTACAATGAACAAGGCCTCGGGATGTTTCGTTTCAAGGCTATTTGTGGTGGTGAATATTTCGTCCAGTGCGATTTTCACATTCGCATGGGGTGGGATGTAAACTGCCATCAGGATAACGGAGCTGAACTCCCGCGGAAGGTAGAAGGGGCGGCATTTTAGCGTCAGGTATTCCAGGTCCGGGGAGCAGAAACTCGCCAGTATTGCTACATCTCGGCACCAGGAGGTGTTGATTAGGAGGCAGACCCCACATCCCCTTGTCTTGCCTGATGCCGCCATACGATCCATTCGGTGGATTGAGAAGCCCTCTGGTTGTCGGGCAGAGTCCGGTGAAGCAGGAGTGAGCCATGTCTCTGTGAAGCATGGTGAAATCCCCTTGCTCTCTTGCCCATCGAAGAACCAGCTCCTTTTCTTTGCAACTATGATATCTTGTGATCACCGCAGATGGAGGAGCTTCAGGCTGAGGCTTAGGTCCAAGCGAGCGATGGTCCTGGTCTAATTCTCAGGGGGATGGAAGCACACTCTCACCCACCATCATGTGGAATAAATCAGAAATATCCAGTAGGGCTGAGGCCCTCGATCCCGTCCGGTAACCCCACAATATGCATGTTCTGACTCCTGGATCTGTTCTCATTCAGCTTAGTTAAGGTTCTGTTCACCTCGACCACAGAAGCAAGGTCAGACTCTAGGGAGGTGATCCTGTCACTATGATCTGACAATGCAGCCTCCATGCCCTTAATTTGTGGCTCCATGAGCTTCAAAGCTTTTACGAGCGGCTTCAAGAACGAAACGAATGGGGGCCAGGGCCTCTTCAATGGATCTTTTAAGATCCACTGACAAGTTTTGTTGGTGTTTATCAAGCTCAATCGCCAAATATTTGGTGAGAGCTTCAGCCGTTTGGGGAGTCAGCCGAGAAGACGCTGACTCAGTCATTTTACCTCCAGTAGATCTCTGAGAGGCTTCAGAGTCAGTCAATGAGTTTCGGACCAATTCCTTTTGAAAATGAAAAATGAAATGAAATGAAAATCGCTTATTGTCACGAGTAGGCTTCAATGAAGTTACTGTGAAAAGCCCCTAGTCACCACATTCCGACACCTGTTCGGGGAGGCTGGTTGGGGAATTGAACCATGCTGCTGGCCTGCCTTGGCCTGCTTTAAAAGCCAGCGATTTAGCCCAGTGAGCTAAACCAGCCCCTTGAGTTAAACCAGCTCGCTCATTTCAGGTAAGAGAGAATTCTACACAACCAAATTCCAGGATTTTTCTGAGAGATTGAAGACGCATGATGGCAGGAAAAAGGGTAAAAAAAGGTCAGCTTTCCAACAGGGGCCACCCCGTGCACATCATCCTCTCACATCGTGCCACCAGAAGTCGGGATTGCCCTTCTGACCACCCCGCCACTTCCCCATCAGAGCCTGTCCACCATCTACAAGACAAAAGTCAGGGGTGTGATGAAATGCTCTCCACTTACCTGTTTAAGTGCATCTCCAACAGCACTCAAAGCCCACTATCATCCAGGGCAAAGCATCCCACTCAGCCGGCGCCCCAGCCATTAGATAATTTTCTCCACCATTGCACACAGTGACAGCACTGTGTACCAGAGACAAGATGCAATGCAAGAACTCACCAAGTCCCCTTCGACAGCAGCTTCCAAGCCAAGCCCATAATCTCCACAACCGAGGAGGACAAGAGCAGAAACTTCATGGGAACTGCGCCAGTTACAAGTTCCCTTCCAAGTTGCACACTATCCTGACTTGTAACTAAATTACCATTCCTTCATTGTTGCTGCACTAAAATCCCCGATCTCCCTTCCTAACAGCAGTGTGGGTTCACATGCACAAAACGGACAGCAGCAGTTCCAAAAGACTGCCCACTCGCACATTCCCAATGGGAAATAAGGGATGGCTAACAAATGCTGCCATTGCCAGTGATGCTTGCATTCTGTGAAAACATTTAAGAAAAATTGGGCTGAGCTTTCCCAGCTCATTGACGATGAGCTAGGAGGCAGGACAGCTGACAAAATAGCAGGGAGGGCAAATGGGCGCAACATCTTCCCACCCCAATGCCATATTTGTAGCGGTAGGAAGGTATGGTGCCTTGGTCGCCCACCCGGTGGAAAATTGAACCATTTCAGTGACCAATTGAGGGCCATTTCAAATTTTCCTGCATCAGGAGAGCCAATTGTTGCATAGGGAGACTGACCATTGAAACCTGGTGGGCTCCCAGCAGTTTTTAAGTGGGCCTTCCTTGATGGGCTCTTCATGGCCCACGGATGCACCCCTGGCTGCTGTCTTGACAACAGTACCATTCATGCACCATAGCCCAACCCCCGATTGCTAGGAATAGGCTGCCTGCCCCCAGCACCACCCAACCTAAGATAGAGGGTGGCCTGCATTGATGTCCACTCTCCTTGGAGCGAATGAGGTTGGGGATAGGGGGTGGAAGTGGGGTTTGGGGGGGGGTTGTTGGATTTCCACTGCCTTTGGCTGGCATTAAGTGGCTGATAATGGCCACAAAGTAGAACAACTAACCTAACTGCCCAGTTAACACTGATGATGCGACTGACAAAAGCACCCACCTGTTCCATGCAATAGACCCATGTTAATCTGGAAATTGGGATCCGATGACCTAGCCAGGGCTGTAGTTTGTATTTTAAGCTGAAACTGGAAGGAGCTTGTTCGCTCCAACTCCATAGGCGGTGGAACCAAAGAGGCTCACCAAAGTTAAGCAACTTTCTGGGCCATGAAAGGGTTCCGCTCTCCTGCTGCTCCTGGGTCAATCAAAATAATCTGGCGCACTGCTACCCCGGGACACCCACCCTCTATGGTCGTCATCCACCCGCCGCAATTTTCCTTGCTGGCAGCCGCCTGACCCAAACTTGAGGTCTCTATGAATGCAAACTATATTGGGTCACCTGTTTAGAACCCCATGGTTTACTTGCTAAATTTAATTGTAGCCTCGGTCTTCTAAACACCAGGGCCTCTTTTGGAACAGGTGGGTGTTTTTGTCAGTCGTGTCGTCAGCCAATTATCTGAAAATTACAATTAACCCAACTGAGCCTGAGTGAAGTATTTGAAAAGAAAGAATAGTTTTACTAGATTAGTGCATATCATCGTCCTGTACATCATATATTCCTGTTTAAAACCTAGTGTGCTCGCCTACCTCTTGTTGCTATGGCCCAATTGCTCCTGAAAACTGAAAGCATTACTATTACATTATTCCAAATATGTGATCAATGTTGTCAGTGATAAACTATGAATGGCTGGAATTATGGCATTAATGTAAACACGGAAATAGTGAAAGCTTGCTCACAGTAGAGTTATGACACCTGAGGGAATAATGGTTTTAAAACCTACAACAACCACCTAAATAATGCAACTATTTCCATTTTTGTCATTTATCGTTTTGATAAGTGACAGTTCTTCGAAAAATTAGACATAAAATATCTGTGTGTGGAAAATTAAACATGCTATCAGCTTAATTCTCCAGTTTAACACCATGCAACTAGAAATATTTAAAATATTAGCATGTGACGAGTAAAGGCTAGCTCGACAGCACATCAATGAATCTATTTTTGCAGTAATTACCCAAACATTGATCTGTAGCCATAGTTGGTATGTTGAAAGTTATCCAGAGTCCACTTGTAAAGTGTTAGTTTTTATGACCTTTAACTCTTAGTAGCCATGGTAATCCAACCCATTACCTGAAATAGAATCCAGTCAATTGAATTTTAAGTGTCTATTGAATTTTAGCTTCAGGAAATGGAATCAGATCCTCTGCTGAATAGCTCCCACTTGCATTGAATGAACTGTAATTAACCTATGGTGCTTGCTATTTTGTCAGCCTTGCTCGGTGGCAGCATTTCATTTCTAAGTCTGGAAAGTTGTGGGTCCAAGCCCCAACTAATACACAGCACAAGTATCAAAATTGGAATGTCAGTTCATTTCAACACTGTAGTAGGTGCCAACCCCTTGAGTATTATGTTACACTAACATCCTGCCTGTTCAAGTGAATATAGCATGTTCTGTTGCACTACTTAATGAAGTTCAATGGGGACCTTCCAGCATTCTTTCTATGATTCATTCCTCAGTTAAACCCATAATGATAGATTACCTGTTTAATTATCTTATCCATTGAACCCCTACAGTACAGAAGGAGGCCATTTGGCCCATCACATCTGCACTGAACCTCCAAAAGAGCACCTACCTAGGTGCACACCCCCACCCTGTCCCCGCAAACCCAACTAACTTGCCATCGTTGGACTGTGGATGGGAAGGAACCGACACAGACACGGGGAGAATGTGCAAACTCCACACAGACGGTCACCCAAGACTGGAATTGATCCCAGGCCCCTAGTGCTGTGAGGCAGCAGTGCTAACCACTGTGTCACTGTACTGCCATTGCTATATGTGGGAACCTCCTCTGCACAAATTAACCCACCATATTCACTTACAGTGACAGCTCTTCATGAAAGCTTTTATCCAGGTGCAAACACATTCCTGCTTTTGTCTGTTTGAATCTGGAGTTGCGAATAATTAAACTAAAAATCTTCGACTGTAAAACTGAGAGCCATTGAATCATCTGAGTCAGATGGTCTTAAAGCATTGAAAACTAGAACCAATTTACACTCGAGTCATGAATTAATATTCTAACTCAGGTGAGTAGGAATAATTTGGCTTGGAAAGTTGAAAACAACACCATTAAAAATCTAATGAATTGGCATTAAATATGAACAAGGTCAGAATATGCTATTTAATTTGTTGTACAGGGTGAAAAACTCCAAGTTGCTCAAAGTGAGTCTGACTTCCAGTGCGTTTCCTGAGTTTTTCATTTTCCACAAACACGAGAAAGGGTTTGTGTGGCAAAAAATGTGGGAAATAACAAAATATTTACCGACGCAATATTTTGACTTCACTCAATTAAGATTAACTAATATCTAACCCCTCAAAATACAGGTTAGTTACAGGTAAAGGTAATTGAAGGAAATTAAGTATTTAAGAACGATTAGGGATGTATAAAAGCGATGCATTATAGAATTTAATAATATACATTGAATGAAAGCACCATAATATAAGAACCCATTGTAAACATTATTTTTAAAAATAATTTCCAATTAAGGGGCAATTTAGCATGGCCAATCCACCTATCCTGCACATCTTTGGATGTGGGGGTGAGACCCACGCAGACAATGGGAGAAAGTCCACATGAACAGTGACCCAGGGCCGGGACCGAACCCGGGTCCTCGGCATCGTGAGGCAGCTGTGCTAACCACAAACATTCTTTAATGCAACTTACAATTCTCTACTTTTAGTACAATAATTGACACATTAACTCAAGACTTACCCATATAATTATGAATATGTTGTGCCATAATAACTATATTACATAGTAGTGGGACAGTCTATGATTATGTCTATTCAATGCATCTGTTTGAAACAATACATCCTGCAGGTGTACTTTGACGACTGGTTTTGGACTGCTGCAATCAGATAATACAACATATTTTGCTCCTTTTGAACCTCTGTCCTGTTGAAGAAAGCAAATTTCTGAATCCAGTACTCACGTGATCATTTACCACAAAGTTTCACGCCACACATGGGGCAGATTCGCTCATCCGGCTACAACTTAATGGCTGCAATCAGTATGGTGCACCATTTAAACGCCTCAACAACACTTGTTCCAAGTCCAATCGTGGGGATGGCCACCAGAAAGATTGCACCATACTTCACTCAGGGAGCCCCCAGTAAGCTTCTGGGTGGGGTTCGGGAGAGGCAGGAGGCCCTCTATCCTTCACCGGGTAGACGTCCTGCAAAGGAGGTCACCAACTTTACCTGGGAGGCTGTGGCCGCGGTGGCAAGCACCAGCTCACTCCTTAAGAGGACAGGGCTGCAATGTTGTAAGAAGATGAGTGACCTTTTCATGCAGCCAAGGTACGCCTGCCATCTCTCATGTCCCGCAGACCCCCGAACACATGGCTCACACCTCCACAGAGACAGGACTCCAACCACCTCGCAGAGCCGAACAGTTGCCCTGCCACACTCACCCCCCCCCCCTCATTTATCCTCCACGTAGCTCCTCTGCTCCTCACATCCTCACCGTCATGCATCCCTGCCACGCATGCTACACAACAGTACCATCTGACGTGGCGTGACTCCCGCCTACACTCTCCCCATTTCATAGAATCAGAGAATCCCTACAGCGCAGAAGGGGGCCATTCGGCCCATTGGGTCCTCACCAACTCTTCGAATGAACACTCTTTGCCCACTCCTCCCTATCACTGTAAACCCATAACCGAACCTGCACATCCCAAAACACTATGATGGCCAATCCATCCAATGCACACATCTTTGAACTGTCTCATTACAGGATAAATTCAATCAAGACAGGCTTGAATGGGCAAGCTGGCCAGAGTGATGCCGGAGCTAAAGTCCCAAACCCCATTTGAAGAATGGGCCCTTGAGCTTGCAGCGAAGAGCAGGACCGCAGCTGTGCAGTGGGTGAGGTCACAGCCAAAGACACATGTGAGAACCCTCAACACATCCAGCCATAGCGTAAGCCTCACATGAGTGACCTTTCTCCAATCAGTGTACCCCTGTCCCACACTAATATGATTGCACTTCCATTGCAGGTCAATCAATGCAGGAGACCGACATTGAAGAGGTGTCAGATGTTTCACCTTCACCATCCACCAGTGCAGATACTCGTGCCTCAGCGAGATTAACCAGTAGGCAGGAAAGCTTCTGGATCACTCACTGGTGAGTACCTCACTCCTGAAGATCCATAGCAGACAGAGGCAGGGATGTCCTAGGGAACCAGCGCTCAGAGGGATGCCAGAGCCCAGAATTCTGAATCTCACAATGAGCTGCCAAGTTTTACTGGGTGGTCACCCCACATGACGGAGAGACCCTGCTGCTGGCATTCAACCCTCAATTGGCCACTGTAGGGAATCAATTGGCCTATGGGTTAGAAGACCATCTTCAACCTTTCCCACCCCGAATGAATCACAGGGAGTATGGAAGTGATGTGTATGTCACCCCTGCCTTCCCTCCCAATTCGATGCCCACCCCACCTCCCAGCCCAATACCCAGGAGCAGAATACAATTTCACTCACATGGGGTCATGTCGTTCTCTACACCTTCCAGCTCACAAAGTTGAAAGAATTCTCAAACCCAGATATAAGGCAAAAGTCAGCACTAAACTTGTTTCCTGGGTCCTACATCATCTCTTGATATTTTATTCTCTCGTATATGCTCCTAGTCCGTTGCCTTCCTCCCTCCAGCTTACGGTCTCAATGACTTCTCACTTTAATATAGAGTTATCTTTAAATAGTTGGGCTAATGCCAGAATCAAATGCTCCCAGTGAGGAGCAGCACTTCCTGAGAGCACAGGGTACAAAATTATGGGAAGTCTCACTTGCCAGTAGTCGTGCAGTCCAGGAATATAGATACACATTTCCCACCATTTCCTTACTAGGAAAATAACTGTTTGGAAAATAATGTCAGGTGGGCTTCCAAATCTCCAAAATTCACTCTTGACAGTGGATGCTTCTGAGCAGAAGTGCAGACTTGTACAGTTATAAACTCAAACAGCTTAAAATCAACAAATTCTGTAGCTTGGTTTCTTCAGCTAGATGTCTATGAGAAGTGTGGTGAGGCAGGATTTTCACTTCTCAAAATGATCTGATACAGATCCTGGCATTGGTGCTGTAGGGAATGCTGAATCCAGTATTCATGCCCAGCAACAAACCATTGCCAGCAACAAGGGTGTAAAGTATCTTCAGTTTGATTGCCTCAGGCAATAAACAAAGAAAAAACGGATGCATGTAGAAATGGTACAACAGTTATCATGGGGGATTTTAATCTACATGTCGATTGGTTTAACCAGGTCGGTCAAGGCAGCCTTGAGGAGGAGTTTATAGAATGTATCTGCGACAATTTCCTAGAACAGTATGTAATGGGACCTACGAGGGAACAAGCGGTCCTAGAGCTGGTCCTGTGTAATGAGACAAAATTCATTCATGATCTCATAGTTAGGGATCCTCTCGGAAGGAGCGATCACAATATGGTGGAATTTAAATTACAGATGGAGGGTGAGAAGGTAAAATCAAACACTAGTGTTTTGTGCTTAAACAAAGGAGATTACAATGGGATGAGAAAAGAACTAGCTAAGGTAGACTGGGAGCAAAGACTTTATGGTGAAACAGTTGAGAAACAGTGGAGAACCTTCCAAGCGATTTTTCACAGTGCTCAGCAAAGGTTTATACCAACAAAAAGGAAGGACGGTAGAAAGAGGGAAAATCGACCGTGGATATCTAAGGAAATAAGGGAGAGTATCAAATTGAATGAAAAAGCATACAAAGTGGCAAAGATTAGTTGGAGACTAGAGGACTGGGAAATCTTTAGGGGGCAACAGAAAGCTACTAAAAAAGCTATAAAGAAGAGTAAGATAAATTATGAGAGTACACTTGCTCAGAATATAAAAACAGATAGTAAAAATTTCTACAAATATATAAAACAAAAAAAAGTGGCTCAGGTAAATATTGGTCCTTTAGAGGATGAGAAGGGAGATTTAATAATGGGAGATGAGGAAATGGCTGAGGAACTGAACAGGTTTTTTGGGTCGGTCTTCACAGTGGAAGACACAAATAACATGCCAGTGACTGATAGAAATGAGGCTATGACAGGTGAGGACCTTGAGAGGATTGTTATCATGAAGGAGGTAGTGATGGGCAAGCTAATGGGGCTAAAAGTAGACAAGTCTCCTGGCCCTGATGGAATGCATCCTGATGGAGTGCTAAAAGAGATGGCGAGGGAAATTGCAAATGCACTAGTGATAATTTACCAAAATTCACTCGACTCTGGGGTGATCCCGATGGATTGGAAATTAGCAAACGTGACACCACTGTTTTAAAAAGGAGGTAGGCAGAAAGCGGGTAATTATAGGCCAGTGAGCTTAACTTCAGGAGTAGGGAAGATGCTGGAATCTATCATCAAGGAAGAAATAGCGAGGCATCTGGATGGAAATTGTCCCATTGGACAGATGCAGCATGGATTCATAAAGGGCAGGTCGTGCCTAACTAATTTAGTGGATTTTTTGAGGACATTACCAGTGCGGTAGATAACGGGGAGCCAATGGAGTGGTATATCTGGATTTCCAGAAAGCCTTTGACAAGGTGCCACACAAAAGGTTGCTGCATAAGATAAAGATGCATGGCATTAAGGGTAAAATAGTAGCATGGATAGAGGATTGGTTAATTAATAGAAAGCAAAGAGTGGGGATTAATGGGTCTTTCTCTGGTTGGCAACCAGTAGCTAGTGGTGTCCCTCAGGGATCAATGTTGGGCCCACAATTGTTCACAATTTACATAGATGATTTGGAGTTGGGGACCAAGGGCAATGTGTCCAAGTTTGCAATCGACACTAAGATGAGTGGTAAAGCAAAAAGTGCTGAGGATACTGGAAGTCTGCAGAGGGATTTGGATAGGTTAAGTGAATGGGCTAGGGTCTGGCAGATGGAATACAATGTTGACAAATGTGAGGTTATCCATTTTGGTAGGAATAACAGCAAAAGGGATTATTATTTAAATGATAAAATATTAAAACATGCTGCTGTGCAGAGAGACCTGGGTGTGCTAGTGCATGAGTCGCAAAATGTTGGTTTACTGGTGCAACAGGTGATTAAGAAGGCAAATGGAATTTTGTCCTTCATTGCTAGAGGGATGGAGTTTAAGACTAGGGAGGTTATGCTGCAATTGTATAAGGTATTATTGAGGCCACACCTGGAGTATTGTGTTCAGTTTTGGTTTCCTTATTTGAGAATGGACGTACTGGCACTGGAGGGTGTGCAGAGGAGATTCACTAGGTTAATCCCAGAGCTGAAGGGGTTGGATTATGAGGAGAGGTTGAGTAGACTGGGACTGTACTCATTGGAATTTAGAAGGATGAGGGGGCATCTTACAGAAACATATAAAATTATGAAGGGAATAGATAGGATAGATGCGGGCAGGTTGTTTCCACTGGCGGGTGAAAGCAGAACTAGGGGACATAGCCTCAAAATAAGGGGAAGTAGATTTAGGACTGAGTTTAGGAGAAACTTCTTCACCCAAAGGGTTGTGAATCTATGTAATTCCTTGCCCAGTGAAGCAGTTGAGGCTCCTTCATTAAATGTTTTTAAGATAAAGATAGATAGTTTTTTGACGAATAAAGGGATTAAGGGTTATGGTGTTCGGGCCGGAAAGTGGAGCTGAGTCCACAAAAGATCAGCCATGACCTCATTGAATGGAGGAGAAGGCTCGAGGGGCCAGGTGGCCTACTCCTGCTCCTAGTTCTTGTGTTCTTATGTTTCTTTCCAGTTAGGGGCAGGAGTAGTAGTGGAGTCATCAGTGTATCAAAAAAAGAATTGATGGATTGATGCTGATATGTCTTTGAATCGCAAAGTTTAAGGGAAAGCAAAATCGATCCTGAGTTTTATATTTGAACAAACAGGTACATCAATTTCCCCAAGGACAACAATGGTGACCCATGTAGCCCAATATGCTCCTGCATAGACATAAACTGAAATGGCTATTCTTCCATATATATCCAGCATTTGTGTGCCCACTCTATTAATATAGTGGGTTAAAATCTCTGACTGCAGCCATGACTACCTTACAACAGTCAATAGTGCCACATTTGTTTGCAGATACCCAAGCAATTGAGTGCTTGTATTCTGGGAGAACAAGGATACCACTGATGGTTCAGCTTTTTAACCCTCTGTCTCTGACCTCAATGGAATTGAATAACAGATGGTGTGTATAACCAGCGGTCAAGGCGATACTGGAGTAGAGTTAACAGTTTTGTTCTCCTTATCTACGGAAAGATATCGGGTTGGATTCTCTGTGATTGGGAGTCTCTGTTGCGCCGGCGCCCAGGGATTTCCCGATAGCATGGGGCCGCCCACAATGGGAAACCCCATAGGACGGCTGGCGAGACGGAGGATCCCGCCGTCGGCGGAGGCGCGCGCACCAGAAAACTGGTGCAGCGGGACAGAGAATCCCGCCCATACTTGCAAAAGAGAGAGTGCAAGGTTCACCAGGTTGATTCCTGCCCTGAGAGGGGAATCCTACGAGAAGAGATTGAGTAGAATGGGTCTATATTCTCTGGAGTCTAGAAGATGGAGATGTGATCACATTGAAACATATAAGATTCTCAAGGGGCTTGACAGAGTGGGTTCCGCTGTGTGTTCAGGGTCTGGATGACATTCTTCAGGGTTTCATTTATTTACAGCTCTGTGCAAATCATAAGAACTCTGTGTGAGGCTAGACATTTTGTTCCTCCAGATGTCTGTTACTTCCTCATATGTCATCACATCATAGTTACATCAGTATCAGGTGCTTCTCATGTTAAACCTTTACTCTACAGGATAGATGTTGAGAAAATAGAAAGTATTTCCCCAAGGTGTTGTTGGTATAATTTATAGGGTCCCAAGTCCATACTTCTTGGCAGTGCAGCCACAGGTACAAGTTCATGGGAAGTGGTCTACTAACTGGTCACCTCTGCATTTGCCATCCAGTTAGGTACATCAGGTAGGACAGAGATACAGGATGGTCAATCAGGGATCCCAAAGGGATGGCAGCTCCATTGGAAAAGTTAAGTCTTGTGCAGGCAAAGGGAGAACTTGGAAGTGCCTTAGAATGGAGGTGCTTCTGAAAGGATGCAGAGAGCAGGTTTAAAAAGAAATCCCAGAGCAGGAGGACCTATTAGAATGGAGGGGAAATGCTTCCACAAGGAAGTGTTTGGCTGTGAATGTACCAGTTTCAACCTTTGGGCTTTTTGATAATGGAATGTGCATCTGACCTTCCCTTGCAAAGAGCCTCTGCAAACATTGCTGGGGCTCTGGACACAGAGGAGAGCCTGAGCAATGTTAACAAGCATGCCTCCCTCTCTAGAAATGGCAATAATTGAGGCTTTAATCATATTGATTGTCTGACCAACTCCAGTGAGTGGGTTGCCGACTCCAGTGACACACTGCCACGGGAAGCATGGCTAGAGTGGGGCCAATTAGGGATTTTGCTTCTTTCCCAGCCACAGCCTCCAAACACATTAATAAGGGGCCAAAAAAATCTTTCTAATGTGCTGTTTGGATTGAAAGCCTAGAGCTCCAACAGTAACAACTCTTTGTTGAATACTGCCTTCAACATAACAAAATGTCCCAAAGCGCATTACAGGAGCATTATACAACAGTATGTGGTAGTCTGTGTAGAGATATTACGGTACCTGGTAATGCTGGAACACCATTGGTAGATATTGTATGTTTCCTATTGGTCAAGCTGTATGGTAGCTCTGCCCTGCAAGGCGGGGTATAAGAGCCCCTGCCACCCCAGCAGCCTTCTTTCTGTACCTGAGCTGCTGGGGGAAACATCTAGCTTATTAAAGCCTTCAGTTGGACGACAACCTCGCTTTCATGGTCATTGATCGTATATCAATTTAATAAGCTAGATTTAAAAGGATGGAGCTCCGAATCAAGCCGGAGTGTCTGCAACTCAGCCCCCATGCGGCGAACTCAGCGGCAACCTTCAAGCACTGGCTGGCGTGTTTTAACGGATATCTCGGAACGGCCGAAAACACACCCACGGGAGAACAGAAATTGCAAGTCCTGCACTCGAGGGTGAGCCCGGAAATTTACACCCTCATCGAGGACACGGACGACTTTGATGCAGCAATAGAGCTGCTAAAAGGACATTATATTCACCCGGTAAACCAGGTCTACACCCGACATCTGTTAGCAACGAGGCGACAAATCCCTGGGGACTCGCTGGAAGAATTCTACCGTGCGCTTCTGGTGTTGGGGTGAAACTGCAGCTGCCCGCAAATTTCGGCAAGTGACCACACAGAACTTTTGATCCAAGACGCTTTTGTTGCAGGTATGCTGTCCTCCCAAACCCACCAGCGGTTGCTGGAGAAAGACACCCTAGGCCTCAAGGCAGCACGGGCCCTTGCAGGCTCCCTGGATGTGGCCTCCCGAAACGCCCGCGCTTATGTCCCCGACCGAGTGGCAGCCACCTGGGCAGCATGGAACCCCTCCGCAGCCGATCCCGAGACATCTCCCATCCCCCCACAAGCTTGTGCTGCAAGGCGGCCTGGCAACCCCGGGGGCCTCGCAGCTACTTTTGCGGGCAGGCCAAGCAGCCCCGGCAGCGCTGTCCATCCCGCGCATCCACCTGTAAGGGATGCGGTAAAAAAGGCCACTTCGTGGTGGTATGCCAGGCCCAAGCGGTCGCTGCGGTCTCCAGTGACGAATGCGGACCGCCACCACAACCCTTTCTGCGGCCCCATGCGGCCAGCGGGCGCTGCCATCTTCCTCCTCCAGGGCCACGTGCGGCCCTCAGGCACCGCCATCTTGTCCTGCGGACGCCACGTGCGATGGATGGGCGCCGCCATTTTGTGCAACCCCAGCCATGTGCGACCAATGGGCGCCACCATCTTGGATGGACTCCCAGGACCCCTCGGCTGACCACACACCGCCCAAAGAGAACACTCAACTGCGGCTGCGATTAGCCTCGGTGACCCTGGACCAGTCCCGGCCTCGAACACTCTTAACTGCTACAACAACAGTACTAATCAACGGGCACGAGACGTCCTGCTTAATCGACTCTGGGAGCACGGAGAGCTTCATACACCCCGACACGGTAAGGCACTATTCTCTCCCCGTCCACCCCGTTAATTAAAAAATCCCCCTGGCCTCCGGTTCCCACTCAGTAGAGATAAAGGGGTTTTGTGTAGCAAACCTCATGGTCCAGGGAAGGGAGTTTAACAATTACCGGCTCTACGTCCTTCCCTACCTCTGCGCGGCCACACTCCTAGGGTTAGACTTCCAGTGCAATCTCCAAAGTCTAACTTTCAAATTCCCCCCTCTCACTGTGTGCAGCCTCGCAACCCTCAAGGTCAATCCGCCTTCCCTGTTTGCGAACCTCACCCCGGATTGCAAACCCATCGCCACCAGAAGCAGACGGTACAGTGCCCAGTATCGGATCTTTATTCGGTGAGAGGTCCAAAGGCTACTGAGGGAAGGAGTCATTGAAGCTAACAACAGTCCCTGGAGAGCTCAAGTAGTGGTGGTAATGACCGGGGAGAAGCATAGGATGGTCATTGACTACAGTCACACCATCAACAGGTTTACGCAGCTGGACGCGTGCCCTCTCCCCCGCATATCCGACCTGGTAAACAGGGTCGCGCATTACAAGGTCTTCTCCACGGTGGATCTTAAGTCCGCCTACCACCAACTCCCCATCCGCACTAGTGACTGCAAGTACACTGCCTTCGAGGCAGATGGGCGGCTCTACCACTTCTTAAGGGTTCCCTTCGGTGTCACTAATGGGGTCTCGGTTTTCCAGCGCGAGATAGGCCGAATGGTTGATCAGTACGGTTTACGGGCAACATTCCCGTATCTCGATAATGTCACCATCTGCGGCCACGACCAGCAGGACCACGACACCACCCTCCGAAAATTCCTCCAGACCGCAAAGATCCTTAACCTTACGTGTAACAAGGATAAATGCGTGTTTAGCAACGATCGCGTAGCCATCCTCAGCTACGTAGCGCGAAATGGATTATAGGCCCCGACCCTGAACGCATGCGCCCCCTTATGGAGTACCCCCTCCCTCACTGCTCCAAGGCCCTGAAGCACTGCCTAGGGTTTTTCTCTTACTATGCCCAGTGGGTCCCCAACTATGCGGACAAGGCCCGTCCCCTGATCCAATCCACAGTTTTTCCCCTGTCGATAGAGGCCAGCCAGGCCTTCAGCAGCATCAAAGCAGACATTGCAAAGGCCACGATGCACGCCATCGATGAGTCCCTCCCCTTCCAGGTCGAGAGCGACGCGTCAAACGTAGCTCTGGCGGCCACCGTCAACCAAGCAGGCAGACCCGTGGCCTTCTTCTCACGTACCCTCCATGCTTCCGAAATCCGCCACTCCTCAGTCGAAAAGGAGGCCCAGGTCATAGTAGAAGCTGTGCGACATTGGAGGCATTACCTGGCCAGCAGGAGATTCACTCTCCTCACTGACCAATGGTCGGTTGCTTTTATGTTCGATAATGCACAGCCGGGCAAGATAAAAAATGATAAGATCTTGCGGTGGAGGATCGAACTCTCCACCTATAACTATGAGATCTCGTATCATCCCGGGAAGCTAAATGAGCCTCCTGATGCCCTGTCCCGTGGCACATGTGCCAACGCACAAATGGACCGCCTCCGAGCTCTCCACGAGGACCTCTGCCACCCCGGGGTCACTCGCTTTTCCACTTTATCAAGACCTGCAACCTGCCCTACTCCATTGAGGAGGTCAGGACAGCCACCAGGAATTGCCAAATCTGCGCGGAGTGCAAACCGCACTTCTACAGGCCAGAGAAAGCGCACCTGATAAAGGCTTCCCGTCCCTTTGAACGCCTCAGTATGGACTTCAAAGGCCCCCTCCCCTCCACCGACCGCAACACGTACTTCCTGAACGTGATTGACGAGTACTCCCGGTTCCCATTCGCCATCACTGCCCCGACATGACCGCAACCACCGTCATCAAGGCCCTCCATAGCATCTTTACGCTGTTCGGGTTCCCCGCTTACATACATAGTGATAGGGGGTCCTCCTTTATGAGCGACGAACTGCGTCAATTCCTGCTCAGCAAGGGCATCGCCTCGAGCAGGCCGACCAGTTACAATCCCCGGGGTAACGGCCAGGTAGAGAGGGAGAACGGAACGGTCTGGAAGACCGTCCGACTGGCCCTACGGTCCAGAAATCTCACAGTCTCCCGCTGGCAGGAAGTCCTCCCGAATGCCCTCCACTCCATCCAGTCACTACTTTGCACCACGACCAACCAAACACCTCATGAACGTCTCCTTGTCTTCCCCAGGAAATCCTCTTCTGGGACCTCGCTCCCGACCTGGTTGGCAGCTCCCGGACCCATCCTGCTCCAAAAACACGTGCGGGCACACAAGTCGGACCCGTTGGTCGAGAGGGTCCACCTTCTCCACGCTAACCCCCAGTATGCCTACGTGGCGTACGCCGACAGCCGACAAGATACAGTCTCCCTACGAGACCTGGTGCCCACCGGATCCCCACGCACACCCCAGCCACCAGTCCAACCCTCCCTCCCACCGGTGCACCTTACAGCCGCCCCCTTCCCAGGAGGATCGGTCCTTCCGCCGGCCCCATCTAGGCCGCCCCGCCCACCGACGCACCCCACAGACGCTCCCTTCCCAGGTCAACCGGTTTCCCCACCAGCGACATCTAGGGGTGTTGAGGAAGCTGCCAGAGATCGAGGCCACGCTCCTGGAGTCACAGACGCCCGAGCCTCCACCGGCGTCACCACCAGAGCTTCGACAATCACAGAGGACGACCAGGCCCCCCGATCGACTGATTGCTTCATTTTAAAGTGTATATAGTTATTTGTGAATCTGTAAATAGTTACGACAATAAGACAAAACGCTGTACGGAGGTATTACGGTACCTCCATAGCTATAATTTCTACCACGTCACCATGTTGTAATATCAAGCCACCACCCCCACCGGACTCTTTTTTAATACGGGGTGAATGTGGTAGTCTATGTAGAGGTATTACGGTACCAGGTAATGCTGGAACACCATTGGTAGATTTTGTATGTTACCTATTGGTCAAGCTGTACGGTAGCTCCGCCCTACAAGGTGGGGTATAAGAGCCCCAGCAGCCTTCTTTCTGTACCTGAGCTGCTGGGGGAAACATGTAGCTTATTAAAGCCTTCAGTTGGACTACAACCTCGCTTTAGTGGTCATTGATCGTGCATCACAATATAAGCAATGTAAGGAGATATATGTCAGATGACCAGGAGCTAGATCAAAGAGGTATAACTAAAGGAGGAACGTCAGTTAGAGAGACAGAGACATTTAAGGAAGAAATTCCAGAACTTGGGGCTAGATAACTGATTGCATTTGTGGAGCAGAAATAATTGGGCATGTACACAAAGCCAGAATAGATGAGTACAGATGTCTTGGAGCATTTAGGCGTCGAGGAGATTGTGGAGATAGAGAAGATTTTGCTAGTCTTCTGCCCTGATTTTAATGACAGCAGAAAAGTATCAATTTTTGTTTCACATATTGGCCCCAACTTTCAACCTCCGGATCAAATGGGTAAACTTTCCCATAGAGTGGCATGCTATTCGACTGTGGTTGATTCTTTACCTCTTTGCAGGACACCGAGAGACCACTCTTCACCCCTTCCGAAAATCAACAACGCTTCTTTCGACTGGACTGATTTATTCTCATCACCAATATTATACTGCGAGGCAATACAACGAGACAGTGGTAAATCGATCGGTGATTTACGAAACAAAGGAAGAACTTTATATTACAGGTCAACACAACTTAAACACAGGACTAGTTCCCTCGACTCCCAAACTTACTCTGATGATCCCTCATTACCTCAGACCGCGATAGGTTCAGGTTCACGTGCTCCATCTCCATTGGCTCTGGGCGGGTCACAAGGCCTGCAAAGGATTGCCACTTAAAGGGGCCACGCTACCACAGGCAGGATTTTCAGCCCTCCCCACCATTGTGTGTTTTACAGTGGCGGAGGTGGTTCATCATTGGTCGTCAGCAGGATTTTCCAGTCCTGCCAATGTCTACGATTGTGTGAACCAGCACTAAGTGCAACCCTGGCGAGGTCTTCCAGGAGCAGTCGTTGAGTACTGGGCGCCAGTTGAATCTGCCGTCTTGAGAAATGAAATGAGGAAAAGTTAAACTCAGTGAACGTATAATTTACAAAGTGAATCCGGAGAATTAATAATAGAAAATAAGGAAATGCAGATGAATTGAATAGACATTTGCTTCTGTTTTCAAAGTAGAGTTTACAAATAACATCCCAGAAATAATTGTGCATCGAGAGGTGAAAGGCAGGGAGGAACTTAAAACAATTGCAATCAACAAGGAAAGGGTACTGAGAAAATTATTAGAACTATTATTAGAGAACTATTAAAAGCTGAGACGTCCCTCAGTCCTAATGGGCTTCATCCCAGCATGTTAAAAGAAGTAGCTGCTGAGTGAGCACATGCATCAATTTTAATTTTTCAATATTTCCTAAATCTTGGAAAGGTCCTATCAGATTGAAAAATACCGATTATGACTCCTTTATTCAAGAAAAGGAGACAAAAATCAGGAAATTGTCGACCAGTTAGTTTAACATTTGTCATAGGGAAAATGTTGGAATCTATTATTAAGGAGGATACTACAGGGCACTTAGAAAATCTCAATAAAATCAGGCAGAGTCAACGTGGTTTTGTGAAAATGGAAATCGTGTTTCACTATCGAGTTCTTTGCTGAAGTAATAAGCAACATGGATAAAAGGGAACCTGTGGATGTGGTTTACTTAGGGTTCCAAAAGACATCTGACAAGGTGCCACATCAAAGGTTACAACACAAAATAAGAACTCATGACATAAGGAGTACATATTAGCATGGGTGGAGGATTGGATAACTAACAGGAAACATAGCGCAGGCATAAATGGATCATTTTTGGGCTGGCAAGAGGTAGAAGAGGTAATGTGTGGAATGCCACAGGCATCAGTGCTGGGTCCTCAATTATTTGCAATCTATATTAATGACTTGGATGACAGCACTGAATGTATGTTTGTTAAATTTTCTTATGATACCAAGGTAAGTGGGAAAGTAAGTTGTGAAGAGGACATAAGAGGCTGAATTCTCTGCCGTCGTGATTCTCAGTTTTGCCAGTAGCCGGGGGTTTCCCAATGGCGTGCGGCTGCCCCACAATGGGAAACCCCACTGACCAGCCAGCGAAACAGCGTGCCTCTCCAGAAATCTGGTGCAGCATGGCAGAGAAACCCACCCAAGGAATCTACAAAGGAATGTGAAATAGGTTAAGTGAGTGGGCAAAAATCTGGTCAATGGAGTATAATGTACGAATATTTCAAGTTCACAAATCTTTTTAGGGAAGAAAATGTGTCATCCTTATCTAGTCTGGACTTCTTATGACTCCAGAGCCACAGCAATGTGGTTGAATCTTGAATGTCCTCTGAAATTGCCCAGCAAGCCACGCACTTGTACCAAATCACTGCAGACACAGTTCAAATTTTCAAATGTAGCCTTGAGGATGACTTCATAGGATGTATTTGGGACAGTTCCTTAGAGCAATACATTCTGGAACAAACCAGGGAACAGGCTATTTTAGACCTGCTAATGTGTAATGAGACAGGATTAATTAATGATCTCACAGTAAAGGATCCTCGGGACAAAATTGATCATGAAATTTCATGTTCAGTTTGAGAGTGAGAATTCTGGGCCTGAAATTGTTTTTATTCTTTCAAGGGATGACGGTATTGTTGTCAAGGACAGCATTTGCTGCCCTAATTGCCATTTTTAAGATGGTGGTGAGTTACCTTCTTGAACTGCTGCCGACCATATGGTGTCGGAACACCCACATTGGTGTAAGGAAGGGAGTTGCAGAATGTTGACCCAGCGACAGTGAAGGAACAGCGAAATAGCTCCAAGTCAGGATGGTCTGTGACTTGAACCGGAACTTGGTGGTAGTGTTCCCAGGAATCCTTACCCCTCTGCTTCGAGGTGATGGAAATTGGCAGTTGAAAATATTGTTGAAGGAGCCTTGGTGAGTTGCTGGAATGCACTTTGTAGATGGTACACACGACTGCCACGGTACATCGGTGATGGAGGGAGTGAATGTTTAAGATGATGGATGGGGTGTCAATCAAGCGGGCTGCTTTGTTCTGGATGGTGTTGAGCTTCTTAAGTGCGTTGGCACTACACTCATCCAGGTACGTGGAGAACATTCCATCACACCCCTGAATCGTTCCTTGTAGGTGGTGGGCAGGCTTTAAAGAGTCAGGAGGTGAATTACTCGCTGCAGAATTCCAAACCTCGGGCCTGCTCTTGAAGCCACAGTGTTTGTATGGCTGGCCCACTTATTATCCCAAGTTGAAGTGTTGTTAAGATCTTGCTGCATAATGATAGTATCAGTCTCTGGGGAATTCTAAATGGCACTGAACGTTGTGCAATCATCAGTAAATATCCCCACTTTTGACATTCTGATGGAGGGAACATCGCTGAACCATTTGAAGATGGTTGCGCCTTGAGCACGAGCACGAGGAACTCCTGCGGTGATATCCTGGGGCAGGGATGATTGGCCTCCAGCAACCTCCAACAAACTTCCTTTGTGCTAGGTATAACTCCAATGAATTACGCCGTTCCCCATTGACCTCAATGTCGCTGGGGCTCCTTGATACCACACTCAGTCAAATGTTGTCTTGGTGTCATGGGCAAGCAACAGAGCCTTTGGGACTCATTCTCTCAGCTACTGAGCACAGCATCTATCCAGCTAACTATACTCTCCCTACTAATCCTCCTCCACTCATTTTTACTCTCCCAACATTAATGGTACCCATATGCTTTATTAAATTTTGACATTTTTCCTGCAGTCTTTATTCTCATCCACAGAGTCTGCAAGAACCTCACATTTGTTGGACAATTGCAAAGGCTGATGCTCCCCTGTTATGCCTTCGCGATCCCTAAACCTGGGCGTCATTCTCCGACCCCCCGCCGGGTCGGAGAATGGCCGTTGGCCGCCGTGAATCCCGCCCCCGCCGAAGTTTCCGAAGGGAGAAAAGTCGGCGGGGCGTTAATGGCGCCGCTGCCGCGGAGAATGTCACGGGTCTGCGCAAGGCAGCCGATTTTCGGCCTGCCGATATTCTCCCTTCCGGATGGGCCGAAGTCCCGTCGACGTGATGACCGTTCACGTCGACGTGAATCAAACCTCCTTTTCATCGGCGTGACCCGGTGCTCCAGGCTCACGCCGACCAGCGAGGAGGTGAGTGACGGCCTGGGGGGTTGGCTCTGGGCAGGAAATGGCGTGGCCGCAGATTGATTGTGAGGAGAGGTGTGTCTCGGCTTGTGTGAATGTGCGGCGGGGGGGGGGGGGGGGTGGTTAGAGTAGGCTGGGCTCCGGGGGAGTGCCGGGAGGGGGTCCGTGCCGGGGTGGAGGTTGGGGGTTGGGGGGGGTCCGTGCCGGGGTGGAGGTTGGGGGGGGGGTCCGTGCCGGGGTGGAGGTTGGGAGGGGGGGTCCGTGCTGGGGTGGAGGTTGGGGGTTGGGGGGGGTCCGTGCTGGGGTGGAGGTTGGGGAGGGGGTCCGTGCCGGGGTGGAGGTTGGGGGGGGGTCCGTGCCGGGGTGGAGGTTGGGGGGGGGTCCATGCTGGGGTGGTGGTTGGGTGTTGGGGGGGGTCCGTGCTGGTGTGGAGGTTGGGGAGGGGGTCCGTGCTGGGGTGGAGGTTGGGGAGGGGGTCCGTGCCGGGGTGGAGGTTGGGGGGGGGTCCGTGCTGGGGTGGAGGTTGGGGGGGGGTCCGTGCTGGGGTGGAGGTTGGGAGGGGGGGTCCGTGCTGGGGTGGAGGTTGGGGGTTGGGGGGGGTCCGTGCTGGGGTGGAGGTTGGGGAGGGGGTCCGTGCCGGGGTGGAGGTTGGGGGGGGTGTCCGTGCCGGGGTGGAGGTTTTGGGGGGGTCCGTGCTGGGGTGGAGGTTGGGGATTGGGGGGGGTCCGTGCTGGGGTGGAGGTTGGGGAGGGGGTCCGTGCTGGGGTGGAGGTTGGGGAGGGGGTCCGTGCCGGGGTGGAGGTTGGGGGGGTCCGTGCTGGGGTGGAGGTTGGGGGGGGGTCCGTGCTGGGGTGGAGGTTGGGAGGGGGGGTCCGTGCTGGGGTGGAGGTTGGGGGTTGGGGGAGGTCCGTGCTGGGGTGGAGGTTGGGGAGGGGGTCCGTGCCGGGGTGGAGTTTGGGGGGGGGGGTCCATGCTGGGGTGGAGGTTGGGGGGGGGGTCCGTGCTGGGGTGGAGGTTGGGGGTTGGGGAGGGGGTCCATGCCGGGGTGGATGTTGGGAGGGGGTCCGTGCTGGGGTGGAGGTTGGGGGGGGGTCCGTGCTGGGGTGGAGGTTGGGGGTTGGGGGGGGTCCGTGCTGGGGTGGAGGTTGGGGAGGGGGTCCGTGCTGGGGTGGAGGTCGGGGAGGGGGTCCATGCCGGAGTGGAGGATGGGGGGGGGGTCCGTGCTGGGGTGGAGGTTGGGGGGGGGTCCGTGCTGGGGTGGAGGTTGGGGGTTGGGGGGGGGTCCGTGCTGGGGTGGAGGTTGGGGAGGGGGTCCGTGCTGGGGTGGAGGTTGGGGAGGGGGTCCGTGCCGGGGTGGAGGTTGGGAGGTGGGTCCGTGCTGGGGTGGAGGTTGGGGGGGGGTCCGTGCTGGGGTGGAGGTTGGGAGGGGGGGTCCGTGCTGGGGTGGAGGTTGGGGGTTGGGGGGGTCCGTGCTGCGGTGGAGGTTGGGGAGGGGGTCCGTGCCGGGGTGGAGGTTGGGGGGGGGTCCGTGCTGGGGTGGAGGTTGGGGGGGGGGTCCGTGCTGGGGTGGAGGTTGGGGGTTGGGGAGGGGGTCCGTGCCGGGTAGGGTGATGGGAGGGCAAATGAGTTGGTCCACCTGGCCAGGTGCCAGCCTCCAACAGTTGGACCCATGCGGTCCATGCCACCTGGCTGGGGGGAGGAGGGGATATGGGCAATGATGACATGTCGTCGTTCCCCTCCCCCCCACCAGGCCGTCATGTTTTCAGACCATCCAGCGATGTTGGCCGCCGTGGTGGCAGCCGCTCATGTCTATGTTGCCCTGGATGAGGAGGAGGAGGAGGAGCGTGCCAGATAGGCGGCGCAGGCTGCCGCAGAGGGGCAGGCGGCAGCCGCCCAGGCTGGAGGGACACCTGACCGACAGGACGAGGAGGGGGAGGAGGACGTCGCGGCCCCACGGCAACGGAGGCACCCGAGGGCGCCCCGTGTGTACCGGCCCCGGCAGTCATACCAGGACCTCACGGACCGGGAATGCAGGAGGAGACTCCGGATGAGCCGGGAAACCGTGGCACACATCTGCCACCTGCTGGCACACCTGTCACCGCGTGGCACTGGCGGGGGACACCCTCTCCCCGTGTCCGTCAAGGTTACGGTGGCCCGGAACGTTTATGCAACGGGGTCATTCCAGGCACCGAGTGGGGACCTGTCCGGCATATCGCAGACATCGGTGCATCGGTGCATCCGGGCAGTGACAGATGCCCTTTATGCCATGGCGCACCGCTACATCCGCTTCCCCGTGGACCGGGTCAGCCAAGATGCCCGGGCCGTGGGCTTCTCTGCCGTTGCCGGGTTCCCCATGGTCCAGGGCGCGATCGATGGGATGCACGTCGCCGTGCGGCCACCTGCAGAGAACAGGGCCGTGTTCACTAATAGGAAGGGGACCTATTCAATGAACGTACAGGTGGTCTGCGACCACCGCATGATGATCCTGCACGTCTGCGCCCGTCACCCAGGCAGTGTACACGACTCATTCGTGTTGTCGCGGTCATCCATCCCCGGCATGTACGAGGGACGCCATCCCCGGCTGAGGGGCTGGTTGCTGGGCGACAGGGGCTTCCCATTGCGATCGTGGCTGATGACGCCTATACGGAGGCCACGCAATGAGGCGGAGAACCGCTACAATGATGCCCATGTAGCGACAAGGGTAGTGATCGAGAGGTGCTTTGGCGTGCTGAAGATGCGTTTCAGGTGCCTGGACCTCTCTGGGGGCGCCCTCCAGTATCGGTCAGATAGGGTCGGCCGCATCATTGTGGTGTGCTGCATCCTGCACAACATAGCCCAGCAGAGGGGCGATGTGCCGCAGGCAGAGGAGGGCGGAGTGGAGGAGCAGCAGGAAGAGGCCCAGTCCTCCCCAGATGAGGGGGATGGGGGCAGTGGTCAGGGCAGACGGGGTAGACACAGGCGGGTGGCTGTCCACCGTTACCGGCTGGCCCAGCGGGCACGGGACAGACTGATAGACGCCCGCTTCACTGACTAGATGGGCGTGGGAATCGGGTAGTATGGCCACAGACCGCACACCATGACAACAGCCGACCACCCACACCCCCCACCCATCCACCCACCCAGCACCCTCACCCCCCTCCCAAACCCCACACACCCCACCCGCATGCACACCACCCCCCCCCCCAATTGCCGATCCACCGGCGGCACAACGGGCCGGGCTCACCCAGTTGCGGGTGGACGCGTGTCTATCGCAGGCCATGGAGGATGATGACAACCCGCCTCCGATGAGCTCCTGGCTCTACATCGTTGGACTATGTCTGACCCATGGCCACAGTACCACCATCCACCCGGACCATCCCTGCATGCGGCTGTGACACTGCAGCGCACGGTCCCGTCCTCTGCCCGGGGGATGTTGATGGCGGCCCAGGGGGAAGGGGACAGACTCACCTGGGGCTGAGGTAAGACCACCCGTCACACACACACTTGCGCTCAATGTACATGACACGCCCGCACATTTTGAACAGAGCACAAAGGCAGCTTCGGTAGGTGTAACATTGACTTTAATAACCAAAGGAGTTCATGCACGTGCCCTAGCCCCTAAAACTCATCTGTGCCCTGCACCCGTGCCAACTTACTCAGTGTCTAATTGTTTGGCCTTACGGGCCCTTTGACTATGTCTACGTGGTTCCCCAGACGGTACAGCAGAACTGGAGATGGACTCCTGTGATTCCTCCCCTCTGACACTGGATCCCTTTGGCGGCCGTTTCCTGGGGCGTCCTGGCCTAGATGGGCCAGGCTGCGGCCCGGGTGACTGGGATGGCGAGCTGCCAGCCTGTCCTGCCCGTTGCCCACCCGATGCACCCGGGACGGAAGGGGGGGAGTCCGAGGTGTCGCGGTGTACCGGGACCTCCCCTACAGAGGGAGCCGGGATGGACCACACCACCTCCTCCTCCCTCGGGATGCCCGATGGCCCCCAGGCCTCTACATGGGTGGGGGATGCGAACGGACTGGCCAACCGACGCGCCCCCAACATCTGGCGCTGCCAGTCCTGGAGGCCCGTGCTGGTATCGACAGGGGTCTGCAGGTTTGCAGCCATGGAGCCCAGGGGGTTGTCGAACCCTGTCTGTGACAGTGCGACGCCGGCTCGCACATGGCCACTGGCGCCGATGCCCTCAGCGATGGCCTGCTGAGACTGGGCCATGGCCTGCAGAGACTGGGCCATGGCCTGCAGAGACTGGGCTATGGCCTGCTGAGACTGGGCCATGGCCTGCTGAGACTGGGCTATGGCGTTGAGCGCCTCTGCCATCTGGCGCTGGCACTGGCTCATGGCCTCCTGTGAGAGGGCAGCCATTTCCTGGGCCACAGACGCCGCCTGCACGGAAGGCCCCAGGCCTCGCAAACCGTTCCCCATGTCTGACACCGTCGCACCCATTGCCTCCACCGCGGACGCCACCCGTGCGGTGTCAGCCTGGGTGGCACGCATGACCGGGACCACTCCCAGCTCCTGGACGCGGGTGGACTCCTCCACCTGCGACCGCAGCCGCCGCAAGCCACCCGTCACCCTATTCGCTCGTCTCCGTGTCGGTGGTTGCATCGGATCTATGTGTGGGTGTGGTAACTGCAGGAACCCGGGATCCATCTGGGCGGCAGATGTTCGCTTGGCCTGGGCTGCCCTCCGACCGCCCGGTCCCTCTGCTGCTCCTACCTCCACCTGCTGTACCAGGACGGCTGTGTTGTGCGCACCAGTGAGTGTACCAGACGCCTCATCACTAAAGTGCCCAACCGTGGTGAGTGTTTCTGCGATGGTGGAGGGTGTTGGTGACAGCAGTGGCGTTGTGTCGTGCTCTTCGTCCCACTCTGACTCCATGGCACTTTGGGGTGGGGGTTCGTCTCCACCCATCCACTCTGAGTCACTGTCCGGTATTTCGTCTTCCCGGGTAGGGGTGTCCTGGGTAGTGCTGTCCCGGGTAGTGCTGTCCCGGGTAGTGCTGTCCCGGGTAGTGCTGTCCCGGGTAGTGCTGTCCCGGGTAGGGGTGTCCTGGCTAGTGGTGTCCCGGGTAGGGGTGTCCTGGGTAGTGGTGTCCCGGGTAGGGGTGTCCTGGATAGTGGTGTCCTGGGTAGTGGTGTCCTGGCTCGGATATGACGGGGGCCTGTGGCTGCCCCCCTCATCGCTGGGTGGTCGCTCCCGCACTTGACGGGGGTGTCGTCTCCCGGTTGCTCCAGGTCTCTCCGTCTCCCATGGTGTGCGAGGGGCATCCTGTGGGCGTCGCATGCTGGAGGGTCCGGGTCTCTCCGTCTCCCGTGGTCTCCGAGGGGCACCCTGCGAGCGTCGCATGCTGGAGGGTCCGGGTCTCTCCGTCTCCCGTGGTGTGCGAGGGGCATCCTGCGGGCGTCGCATGCTGGAGGGTTCGGGTCTCTCCGTCTCCCGTGGTGTGCGAGGGGCATCCTGCGGGCGTCGCATGCTGGAGGGTCCGGGTCTCTCCGTCTCCCGTGGTCTCCGAGGGGCATCCTGCGGGCGTCGCATGCTGGAGGGTCCGGATCTCTCCGTCTCCCGTGGTCTCCGAGGGGCATCCTGCGGGCGTCGCATGCTGGAGGGTGCGGGTCTCTCCGTCTCCTGTGGTCTCCGAGGGGCATCCTGCGGGCGGTGTGCATCTGCGGGGATGGGTGCCTGGACGTTTGGTCCTGCGATACACAATGAAGCATGCATGCTTAGACATCAGGCAGTGATCAGGTGATACGGGGGAGGGGGATATAGGGGAGGGGGGATATGGGGACGGGCTGTTGGTGGCTCACTTGCTCGTGGGGCCCGGACCTCTGCATCAGCAACCTCCCGGTCCTCAGGTCCGCCAGCCAGTTCCAGGGCCCTTTCCTCGTGTACGGTCAGTGGCCTCTCATCAGCGGGCCCTCCTCCAGTCCTCACATGCTCCCTATTGTTGTGTGCGCGGTTCTCCTGTGGGGGGGGGGAGGTGGTGGCAGGGGTAAAAGGCAACAGTGTTAGGCAGGTATATGAATGCACGCCATCGGTTGCGCGTGCATTGCAGAGGTTAAGGTTAGGGCTGGATTCACTTGGGGATATGGGGGATATGGGGGAGGGGGGATATGGGGGAGGGGGGGATATGGGGAGGGGGGATATGGGGGATATGGGGGAGGGGGGATATGGGGGAGGGGTGGATATGGGGGATATGGGGGAGGGGGGATATGGGGGAGGGGGGATATGGGGGAGGGGGGATATGGGGGAGGGGGATATGGGGGAGGGGGGGATATGGGGGAGGGGGGATATGGGGGATATGGGGGAGGGGGATATGGGGGAGGGCGGGATATGGGGGAGGGGGGGATATGGGGGATATGGGGGAGGGGGGAAATGGGGGAGGGGGGATATGGGGAGGGGGGATATGGGGAGGGGGGATATGGGGGAGGGGGGATATGGGGGATATGGGGGAGGGGGGATATGGGGAGGGGGGATATGGGGGAGGGGGGTATGGGTGATATGGGGGAGGGGGGATATGGGGGAGGGGGGATATGGGGGAGGGGGTATATGGGGAGGGGGAGATATGGGGGATATGGGGGAGGGGGGATATGGGGGAGGGGGGGATATGGGGGATATGGGGGAGGGGGGATATGGGGGGGGGATATGGGGGATATGGGGGAGGCTCACCCTGCCTGCTCTGACGAGGTCGTTCGCCTTCTTGTGGCACAGGGTGCCTGTCCGTGGTGTTAGGGCCACAGCGGTGACGGCCTCTGCCACTTCCCTCCACAGACGCCGGCTGTGGCGTGGGGCAACTCTGCGGCCGTGCCCGGGATACAGGGCGTCCCTCCTCTGCTCCACCGCGTCCAGGAGCGCCTCCACATCGCGTGACTCGAACCTCGGGGCTGAGCGACGGCTAGCCATCCAGTCGGGTGTTGCGGTCGGGTGTTCCGGACGGGTGGGGGGGAGCTGCGCGGCCTTATGAGCCGTCATGCCGTGCAGCGCGTATGACGCTGCATGGCGTGAACCACTGCGCAAGCGCGGATCCCGTTACGTCGCTGCTAGCCCATTTCGGGCCGGAGACTATCGGCCCATTTTTATGACGTGACGCAAGTGGGATTTGCGCCGTTTTTTGCGCCGATCGGCGGACTTTCCGCCGATAACGGAGAATTTCGCCCCCTGTCTCATATGTAGTCACATTCTCCGGCCCAAGTTCACAAATCTAATCTGATGTACTGAATCTAAGGGGTGTGTGGCTGCCTCCAGAAACAAAGTTTCCAGGTAGTTTTCTCCCTCTCTGATCCTTTGCAATGTCCATAGCTCAGACTCCAACTCATCAAACCTGGGCCAAAGTTCCTCAAGCTGCAGGCACGTATTGCAAATGTGGTTGCTGTGGATCACTCTGATATGTACCAGCTTCCACGTGCCATCCCTGCAACGCAAGACCTGCCCTGCCATTTCTATTGGATTTTGTTTAACTAATTAGGGTTTCAGGCTGACTTTAAACTGAGAGTAAAAGAAAAGCTTGTCAGATAATTCACTGAAGTTGCAGGTTACAGATGAGTGCTGAACTATTTCAGTGGCAAATTCAGTTACAGTATTTTAAAGTAATAGACAATAGACAATGGAAGATAAATCAAGGGGTAATTGTCAAAACAGGCACTAAGTCGGTGGAGTTGCCAACAGCCTGAAGCATATATCCAGAGGCAAAAATAATTTTCAGTCCAAACCAATTTTGAATGTAGTCAATGGGCTGCAGGCACCAAAGAGGCGTACCTGTGCACTTTATCGGCTGTGAGACCATGGGGAATCAGTTGGTCCCTATGCTAGAGCCAGCAGGTCAAACCTACTGGTGAAGTTGTAGCTGACCCCAGAGAGAGGGTAAGAACATGCCACCATATCATCACAGTGCTGAGAACAAGTGAAAAATGTCTCAGACAGGCCTTGCACATTTAAGGGGTAGATGAGCTGTCCCCTCCCTAATTGTCAACTGCTGGTCACCCATTTATCAGCTGAAGAATTAGAAGCGGCCCCTACTTCTGCTGGAATGTCTCTGGAAATTCATACCATGCAGTTCTTACTTCTCAAATAAATTTTAGGTATTTGACTACACATTCATAAGATACTGCAGCAGCCAGCAATTTGTTTTCACCTTTAAAGGCCATGGGCGCGATTTAATGACAAAAAAGAGTGCTGTTTTGGGCACGTATAGCTTTTTTATAATAATGAGCGGGGTGCTTCTCGTCACCTGCAGGGCTGAGAACAACCTCGCTATTAAACAGGACTCTGTCTCTTTTCCTGGTCTCAGTCAGGAATGCTGTGCCGAGGCCGCACTTATCTCATTTCCTACACTTCTAGGAATAGATCGGGATGCCAATTTTAAATGCCACCCCAATCTTTCGACCACCCTTGGCATCCCCACCATGGCCGCTGGATCCCCCACTGCCCCAACTTACCTCTTAGGAGATCCTCGGGGCCCCCACAAACAACACCTCTTCAGGGCAGGGCACCCCGGGGTCTGATCCCTGGCACAAGCAACCTTTCACCTGGGAATCTTGGCACTGCCATCCTGGGCACCCTGGCAGTGCCAGGTCATGCTGGCTGTGCCAAGGTGCCAGGCTTATTGTGTCCAAGGTTCCCGGGTGCTAGCAGGACTTCTGCCCAGAGTCCGACCAGCAGGGGGCCTCCAATGGCTGGGAGACTCCCCCACCTACCACCAGTTGCTGTTATCCTGTTACAAGTTTCTGTGGACCGGTGATAAATGGTGCCATGCCGAGGTCTCCCAGGCGAGGTCATTAATTCCTGGACCTTGGCAGAATCCGGCACAGATGTATTTAAATCAGCCCAATGGCTCATTTAAATATGTTAATCTGGATCTTCCCCCAGCGAGGGCGAAGTCCAGTCCTCATTAGATCTCGCAAGGCATTCCAATAGGAGCTGGTTTAGCATAGTGGGCTAAACAGCTGGCTTGTAATGCAGAACAAGGGTCAGTAGCGCGGGTTCAATTCCCGTACCGCCCTCCCCGAACAGGTGCCGGAATGTGGCGACTAGAGGCTTTTCACAGTAACTTAATTGAAGCCTGCTTGTGACAATAAGCGATTATAATTATTACATTGCGAATCCTGTGAGAGACCTCTTGCGAGATTAAACAGCCCCATCGAGTCACAAAGACGGGCACGACGAGGCGATTAAATCTCAACCCACATGGAATTAGCTGCTTTACTTTCACTATTTCTGCTGATCTATTATGGCTACAAGAATTCACATGCTACAGGGAAATGTCAAATTTCACATGTTTCAGCAGTGGTTACTCTTCAACTGGCTATACAGTGGAGATGACGGGGGCAATTTAACCGTCGTGGTGCATCAGGTGCAGATCTGGGCACGCCAGTTAAATAGTGGGAAAGGCCAAAATCGAGATTTGGGCCGGTTGCGAATCGGGTTGCTATTTAACCAGCTCGCTCCCGATGGCAAGTTCCGGATCACGGCCAGATATGGCATGCATATCATTTACCCTAATTAGCACCAATTTCCATCTCATGAATGAGATGGATGTCGAATATAACGCCCTCCTGGGGAGTAATTGCTACCCAGTGAGAAATCATGCAGGCACGTTTTGTGTGCCTTTTTAAAAACGTGAAGCTGATGCAATGGCTGATAAGGAGGTGAGTAGCCATTTCCATTTTCAAACATGCAGCTCAAGGGCACTGGAGGCATGCGGGGGGGGGGGGGGGGGGGCGGTGGTGGAGAGGGGAATTGGGGACCCCTCAAGGGGTTGGGCTTGGTAGGGGGGTGGGTAAAGCAATCCAGGTCGGCGGTTGCCCCGAGGCCGTAGTTGGGGTCGTTGAGCAGCTTTTCGTCTATGAGGTCTTCAAGCCATCTCTAAATATTGTGGATACTCATAACAGGGGCAACTACAGCTGCTGCCTGTCTGTCCTACCAAACACTTCCAGGACAAACTCCTGTTCCTGGTTGAATGCCAACGGTCACTTTAACTCCCTTTGATTGTGAGCAGCCTCTAGCTTCACAGCTGAAGGCCACTGTTCATAAGGAATTGACCTTGTTAGTTGTGAGAGAACTTCACAGCTGCAGGTTTTGTTTGCTGCTTGCTCCTGCTGGTGGCTGCAAATGCCTGGAGGCTGTGTGTCTGTTTGTTGCCACCTCTTTTGTTTCTGTGGCCTGGAATGAGGAAAGGAAGGAAGTAAGGTGACCCCATTACCAGTGCTGGAGTTGGGGAAGGGGTGGCGGACAGATTCGACTGAGTGATTTGATGACGGTATTGAAGAAATGGCTTTGCAGATTGCTGGTGACTTTATTGTTCTGTTGACTCTTCAGTGATAAATGCCTGGAAGCAGTGGGTCTCTTTTCCGCCACCTCTTGTGCTCCTGTGGCCTGGGGCGAGGAAATGGAGGAAGTAAGATGATCCACTACCAGTTCTGTATTTTTGATTATTTAATGTTTAATAGTTGGAAGTCGTGTAATTGTCTGCTGCCCCCGCCCCCCCCCCCCCCCCCCCCCCCGCCCCCCGCCCCCCGCCCCCTCTGCTTCTGTGGCTTGGAGCAAGGGAAAGGGAGTCAGTGAGATTACCTATTATCACTGATGGGGAGTGGGAACGGGTGCTTTTTCGCACTCCTGATGTGTTCTACTGCAGCCCTGTTTGCTTCTGTGGCTTGGAGTAAGTTACCTACTGCCAGTACTGGAGAGGGGAAGGGCTGCTGTCTCGCTCTTCTGCTGTGCTCTGTGTCAGTGTGACTTTCCGGTGTATTGTTATGCTACAGCGGAACGACTTTCCAATGGCGTGAGTCTACTGCTGGGAGCTGCGGGAGGGTGCGCGAGCAGTGGGTTGATTCGGAAGCTGCTGACTTCATTGTACTGTTTTATGTTTTTTTTAATATAAATTTAGAGTATCCAATTCTTTTTTTCCCCAATGGGGCAATTTTGTGCGGCTAATCCACCTAGCCTGCACATCTTTGGGTTGTGGGGGTGAGACGCACGCATAAACGGGGAAAATGTGCAAACTCCACAGGGACAGTGACCTGGTCCTGGGATCGAACCAGGGCCCTCTGCACCGTGAGGTAGCATTGCTAACCACTATGCCACAATGTCACCCCGACTATTTTATGTTTAAAGTGTGGTTGGTTTTCCTTGTATAAATGTACTGTTGTAGTTTTGTGTTTGTACTGGTATTCTGTAGCGAAGAGGTGCTTGTGTGTGTATGGCATTGTGTCTTTTCCTCGATGGTTGATGGTTAATGTGATATATGGACTGTTAACTGGTTTAATTGTATCTTTTGTATAAAGGTATTGTTGAATGTTTAATAAACAAAATATTTTCAAGCGCATTCTCGTGGGTACATGTGACATTTCTCAGACGATGATTATTGCATCGCATTTCAATCACACTTTGATGCCGGAACAATTTGCCCGAAGTCTAGAAGTGTCAGTACCACAGCGGCAGCAGCCAACAATCAAACACTCAAAAGCTGGGCTTCAGCACTGGGGATATCTTCACGACTATATGTAAGTGTGTGGATCAGGGGGGGTCACCTAAGCCCAATCTCCCTAATATTCCGACAGGGGCCTGGGGCTCCTGCTGTGGCCGGGGGTAAATGTGCAGTGAGGTTCTCCAGCACAACTGGCTTGGTGGATGGCACTCTGAGAGAAGATGGGGTATGTAAGGATGGGGGAGGCTTGGGCAATTTGAGGGTCCCAGGATGGAAGCCTGAACTAATTGTTGGTCTTTCTCCTTCTCTAATTCCTTACAGGTATCAAAATGGACAGTGGTGTTGACCCCACAGAGGATGCCCTCGTGGTGTTGGTGGCAGCCCAGGTGTCCAGACTCCAGAGAAGGCAGCAGCATCTATGCAGGCTAGAGGCGGCACTCCATGTGCAGGGAGCCGCCACGCACCTGCATACCCAGCCATCCAGCAAGCTGAGGATTAGTCCAGAGGGGGAGGCCAGCGGTGGCCCAAGGTGTCGTTGGCCGTTCAAGGAGATGTCGGAAGCATGTGCCGCAGGAGACTCAGTCTCAACAATGAGATGGTGCGGCGCCTGTGTAGCCCCAGGTCCAGGGGGTAATTGATGGCATGCATGTTACCTTCCGCATACCAGGGCATCAGGGAGTGCTCTTCATTAACAGGAAGTGGTTCCATTCCCTAAATGTTCAACCCATGTGCGACCACCACCTTCGGATCATGGACGTGTGTGCACGCTGTCCAGGGAGTGTGTATGACAACTACATTCTGGGACACTCAGAGATTCCCCGGCATCTTCAAGGATCACCCCAGGATGACGGGTTGGCTTTTTGGGAATAAAGTTGACCCGCTGAGCTCCGGACTGATAACGTCAGCGCGGATGCTGGAAACCGAAGCAGACACCTGATACAACGACGCCAACGTTGCCAACCGCGCTGCCATTGAGCGGTGCATCGGACTGCTTAAAATGCAGTTCTGATGCCTGCACTGCTCTGGTGGTGCCCTGCAGACCACCCCCCTGAGGGACTCCCGCATTGTGGTGGTCCGCTGTGCCCTCCACAATCTGGTACAGCAGTGGGACGAGGAGGAGCATGCGGCCTTACCTAAGGGGAGGAAAAGGTGGATCTGGAAGAGATGGTACACGAAGCTGGGGAGGACCCATAGGAAGAGCCGGAGGATGGAGGACAGGCGGCGGCAAGGGTCCGGCATGCCCGGGGCACCAGTGAGGCCCTGATCATTGTCTGATTCTCACAGGACAAAGCTTTGTCCGTCAGCTCATCCCCTCTTCCCCCCATTCTGCTCCTTCCCCCCATTCCCCTTTTCCCCCAATTCCCCTCTTTCATCCCCATTCCCAACCCTCACACCCCCATCCCCAACTACCCTTATCTACCTTCCAGGAATCGGTGCAACATCACCCAGGGTGATGGGCCTGTATCGGCACTGTCAGTGGGTCACTAAACAAGCAGAAGAATGATGATAACTCGCTATGGGAAAGCTCTGGTGCTGCTCAGTTGATGCTAAAGTCTGACTCCTGTCTTTCTGCAGACAGCGCACTCACACCCATCCTCTGAACGGGGTCTGCATTGGGGCGTTTGACCTTGGGCCATGGTGACTGTGGGGCAGGTAGTGGATGGAGTGGAGGGCAACACGGATGGCGGTGCAGGCAGGCCCGCTATGAAGATGAACATGACAGAGGCTTCACGTCTATCAGGTGTGATGTTATAATTGTGAGCATTTCCATTCCCCCTAGCTACACACTGTGACCCGCCCCCAGCAAATGCCCACTCAGTGATCCGCAATCTTCTTCATCTTACATGGTCCAGTGCGACGTCTAGGTGTGTCCCCGGAATGCACATCAGAGATGCAGGCAACCTGCAGGTTTTCATGCACTGTGGCCTTTGATGCCCTTGATGGACATCCTCTGGAGGGCCTGGAGCTGGGGAGCCCTGGCCAACATACCGGTGTCACCTGCAGCGCCATGTCATCCTGTTATACTCGCTGCCCTTGAGATGCACCAGTGTCAAGAGGGGGGGATTCGGAAAAACTGGAGACCGCCATCGTCTCCTTGGTGGCAGGCCCCCGGTTGACCTCCAGTGCTTCTTCCTCCCTGACAGTGTCTGTAGGGCCCTGGGGGACTCCATGGGACAGAGGGCAGCTGGATGAGCTCCAGAGACCTCTGTGTGATCTGACTCTGCCAGTCCTGGTACCTCCCCATTGTTTGCACAATGGTGTTGATGCCCTCAGCGATGGTCCTCAGTGACTTGGCCACTTTGGCCAAGTCACTGAGGACCATCGCTGAGGGCATCGACACCATTGTGCAAACAATGGGGAGGTACCATGGGAGGTAATGCCCCGGCAATGTCCACCTCCAACACTGACAAAGAAGGTGTAACACCTGCTTATTTACCTCTTCCATGCTTCACATTCCAGGCCCAAAACACTCATTCCATGTTAAGCAGCGTTTCACTTGCACCTCATTCAATCTGGTCTATTACATTCTCTGCTCCCAATATGGTCTCCTCTATATCGGAGAGATCAAACGCAGACTTGGTGATCACTTTGCTGAGCATCTTCTGTCCGTGCGCTGACCTTCCTGTTGCTTGTCATTTTCACACAAAACCCTACTCCCATGCTCACAAGTCTGTCCTTGGCCTGCTGCAATGTTCCAGTGAACTCAACGCAAATTGGAGGAACAACATCTCATCTTCCGGTTGGGCACGCTACAGCCTTTCGGTCTCAACATCGAATTCAACAACTTCAGATGATTAGCTCTACCCCACCTCGACCCATTTGTTTTCATCCCATTTCATTTTAACTGTCTTTTAACATTCCTTTCTCTCTTGCCTTTCTTTAAATATTTAACCCCCCATTTATCCAACTTTCCTTACCGTTTCTCCCCTTTGCTTCCCCCTTCCCCTCCCCCCACATCTACATCTGTCACAGTTTACCCTCTGATGTTAGTTTCTCTGCTATTTGACTTTTCACACCTTTTGTTCTCCCTGGGGACTGTCATTAGCACTCTTTCCCCATGGTTTCTATGGCTATTAGCACCCCGTTTGCCTGTGTTTCTGTGGCTATGACTCATTTTTCATTCTCACTCCACAGTATAATTATTTCCCACTTTCTCTGTCTGTTAGCTTTGATAAAGGGTCATCTGGACTCAAAACGTTAGCTCTTTTCCCCCCCTACAGATACTGCCAGACATGCTGAGATTTTCCAGCATTTTCTCTTTGGTTTCGGATTCCAGTTCCGCAGTAATTTGCTTTTATCCAATGTCCACCTACATCTGGGACATGTCCCTCAGCAAATGGGACATGCTCTGGAGCGCCTTGGCAAAACCCACCTGCATCTGAGACACGTCCCTGAGCGGCAGGGACGTGATGCTGAGGCCCTCAGCCATGGTCCTCACAGACTGAGCCATGACTTGGGCACCACCACTCAAGATGCTGACGTCGTGCTCCAGGCTTTCCACTGCGGTCATTGCCTTAGCAGTGTTAGCTTCGGTGCCACGCATTGTCTCTTGTGCAACACCTCCAATAGGCTCTGCATTCGACAGAATGTCGCTGACATCCCCTCCTGAATCTCTCGCCCGTGTTCTAGCGTCTTTCTAGGTCCAGCAGACCTCCAACTGCTGATTCTCTTGGACGTTCCTGCCTCCACCTGATTTGCATCAGCAACTGTGTGTGCTCACTAGATTGTGCCCCAGAAGCCTGTCCTCTAATGTCGCCAAGGTGTGTGCCTCTGCACTAGTGGAAGGTGACGGTGATAGCTGTGATGCCTTGATGGTGGTTTCATAGAATCATAGAATTTACAGTGCAGAAGGCAGCCATTCGGCCCTTCGAGTCTGCACCGGCTCTTGGAAAGAGCACCCTACCCAAGGCCAACACCTCCACCCTATCCCCATAATCCAGTAACCCCACCCAACACTAAGGGCAATTTATCATGGCCAATCCACCTAACCTGCACATCTTTGGACTGTGGGAGGAAACCGGAGCACCCGGAGGAAACCCATGCACACACGGGGAGGATGTGCAGACTCCGCACAGACAGTCTCCTCGGAACTCTCCTCCAAGCTGGTCTCTAGGGTGGTAGGGTGGGTGGTGGGTGCGGGTGGTGGGGGCGTGGGGGGGGGGGGGGGGATTACTCCAGATGGTCTGGCCACATTGGATGGAGATGCTGCGAGAGAATGGGCATGTGGTCAGTGAGTGATAAGGATCATTTTGTCTGACATTAACAACTCACTCGAGATGTGTTATCACCTCAAGGGGCAGTGGATCCTCACCTGTCCCCTGTGAGACTAACCTCGCTGTCAGTGGTGCTTTCTCCTTGGTCATCCCTTGACCCACTGGGCTCGCTCCTCACAGGGGATGAGGACTCGGATCTCTGGGACTCCATCCCGACACTTGGTCCTTTCCCGCCTATTATGGGCTATCCGCTCCTGCGATGACAAAGAGACTGCATTGTGACCCGCACAATTGGTGGATCAGAGGCGTCCATAGCTAGTGCTTGTGTGGGCACCGCAACTGGACATGAAGCAGTTGTGCTGGTGTATGCCAGGGAATGTTAAAGATCATGCACGAAGATTGGATGTGGGGAAGGTTCGAGGTGTCAGCCAGTGAATTGTGGAGGCGAGGCGCGGTGTTGGGAATTTGAGATGTGGCATGCGGAACCGATGCCACGAGAAAGATGGTAACTTAGTTTTACAGCTCGTGGAGGTCATTTGTCTTCTTTCGACATTGTACAGTGGTACTCCTGGTCATGGTGCCTGCACTGACAGCCACTACCACTGCCTACCAGGTGGTATTGGTGACCCTGCTGCTGGTGCTCTGACCCCCTTGGGAAAACAGCATGCCCCTCTAGTATCCTTAGCGTTGAGAGGCCTGGCCAGGTCGGCACCACCAGACTGAGTAACAGGTCTGCGCGCTGCCATACTTGTGTGTTGACTGGGAGTGAGTGGTGAGGGAGCGTTTAAAAGCAGCTCTCCTTGTTAGCAGCAAGGTGCGAGTCTGGCGAATCAGATGGTGAGTCAGCCAGCAATACCGCGAGTCTTGTGAGGGGTTCATTTTTGGCATGAAATAGGGGACGCGATCTCGTCAACGCGGCCGTCGAGAAATACCCCGCCAATCGCGCCCAAAATGACACTTAGAAATGTTTCCGTTAAACCACGCTCGTTTTGTCACTAACCAACTGAATCAACATTAAAATGGTGCTCAGAAAGCTCAACATTACTCACTAAAGTACATCATGCTCCAGTTTCCTTCCACAGTCCAAAGATGTGCAGGTTAGGTGGATTGGCCGTGATAAATTGCCCCTTAATTTCAAGGGACATGCGGGTTAGATTATCGGGTTACGGGAATAGAGTGGGGTTGGTGGAGGCGGGTGTAAATGTGTAGAGTGCTCATTCGAAAGGTCGGTGCAGACCTGATGGGCCGAATGGTCTCCTTCTGCACTGTAGGGATTCTATGATTCTCTGATCATTTGAACGTGAGACAGGAGGATTTGTGTGAGAGTACCTTTAAGAAATGGGTGTTTAAGAAATGTACCTTTAAGAAATGGGTGTTTATCAGTGATGTCAGCATGTGGGTGGAGCTGGGCTGTCAGTCAGCTTTTTACTTTCGTTTTAGGCTGTTTGCTGCAGGATGTGTTTTAGTTTTGTTTTCAGAGCTGGATAGCTGTAGTCACAGCCAGAAGGTGTATGAATCTTTCTCTCTGTAATCTGAAGACTGTAAATCGATCCTGGTGATTTAAAACTAATAACAGTAGTGACTTTAACCTGATGTGCTTCTGGTAAAAGGTGCTTTAAGTCTTATGGATGTTAAAGGGAAAGCTTAAAGGTTGACTTAGTGTTGTAGTCTTTGTGGGTTGTATTTGAATTAATGGTTGCTAAGATGTTCACTGTATGTTTTAAAAAGGTTAACTTGAGTAGAATGAACATTGTTTTGCTTTAAAAAATACTTTTCCATTTCTGCTGTGCCACACCTGCAGAGTGAGCCGTGTGCTCCCCATACCACAATCTAGTAAAAGTTGTGGGCCAGGTGAACTCCATGATACACTTTGGGGTTCTCTAAACCCTGGCCCATAACAAGAAGGTGTTCCCCCTGAACAAAGAAATTTGCAAGCATTGCTGTCTTGGCAATAGAAGAGCTGCAAAGATTCATTGAAAAACAAACTCATTGGTGTCTGACATGAGCTGCACTAATGCCTGAGAGTAACAGGCAGGGCACAATGGTATCTGTTATTAAAACAAACAAAAATGTGTTGCTTGCTTGAATAGTAATGAAATCAGTTGGGAGATGCAATTACTTTATACTTTACTTCGACACATGAATCAATCTACAAGCAAAATAATCTGTCTTCAGTGTTCAAACAATTTATAAGCAGAATATCATCAGTAGATAGAAAACTATTCAGCAGTCATACATACTTCTTGTACAATCTGAACAAAAGAAAATGCTTGTACTTATTGTTATGTATGTGTAGCTGTGATATTAGAGATTTTTGTTGAAAAAAAGCTAACCTTCCTTTTAAATGGACACAAGAAGCCTTAAAGATGGCTGTCAAAATTCAAATGTCCTTTTCCATGTGCAATGTGGTCAAGCGACAGAAGGCTCCAAGTGGATTGCAGGTGACACATCCAGACATGTGGAGGCATTTGAAATTCAATTTGCATTTCCACAAGGGTAAACAGAACCTCATTGTGGCTTCCCTGGAGGCATAGGTAGATATTTCCTATCTCCTGAAACCTTGGGGAATGGGAACCATTTAATTTAATGGCTAAGGTATTCAGAGTTTAATTGCCTTGGCTAAAAAGACAATGTATGTGTACATGCTCCCAGTCTAGGACTAACCCAATATCTAATATGGAAGCATGATTTAACAGTTTGGCATTGCAGTAATTTCAAGTTTTGGAACTGTATAAAAATTGTTTAGAACAGTCATTTTATTTGTGGAACCCCAAGAAGAACTCTGAGAAAATCCATTCGAGAAAGTTTGTGTCGGGGGCAGGACAATCAGAGGCCAGGGGAGGCCTAATAGGCCTAATGATTGTGCAGTGTTTGAGGGTCGGGTGTGCGCCCAATTGGGGGAGGTCTCTTTTTCGGGTTCAGCTCCGCGGTCCGAGTCCGCCTCTGACCCAGACGTGAGGGGACCCATATCTGCAGCAAAAGCTGCACGATTTACTCCAGGTCCATGTGAGCCCCCTGCAGGGCTGTGAATTCATTTCACTTTTTTCCCAGGATTTTCAGGGGTAAAACCCCACCGTTTTGACGCCGGCGTGGGGACATAGTCTCAATAATAGAGTATCCAGCCCCTTCTCTCTCTCTGAAAAACCTGCTGACTCCTCCTGAAAAGGAAAACCTCTGAATGGTTGACTACAAAAGCAACCACAGCTGTTAGACTGGACCTCAAGCCTAAACCCTCTTCACTTTGGAAAGAAGGAACAACAATATCTCACAGATCTCTAATGCAAACGGATTTCAAATCTCATCTTGAAGTTTAAAAAAAAATCATTGTCTGATTTCAATCATTGTATCTGTATTTCGTTCATAACTGCATCACTTTTGCCTAATTACCTTTCAGCAATTTTAAAACAAACTAACCTTCATTTTTTAAAGACTGAAGCTTGTTTAAAATAGAATTATTCATAAATTAAAAGGGGGCTACATACTCATACACAAATCCTTTGTTCACAGAGTTGTTTAAGGAAACACATTTTCTGTGGTTGTGACATTATATGCAATTTCTCCTTTTCAAACCAACATTTCTTTTCCCTCTCTCGATTGGTCCATTTACTGTACATTGCTTTATATAATAACCTTTAGCCCAATTCTGAGTATTTTATCATGTTTATTGTGCATCACCAAACGTCAACCATCTCATGATCACAACTGCATTTGCAGTTTCCTTGTTATTGTCTGGAATATATTATTGGCAGAACATCAAGTTTCTGTCCCCTGGTCTTGCTTCAATTGTGAACATAGTGACTGTTGCTGGGCTGATCTTTAACTCACCTTCTCACTCTTTCATGGATCAACATCCCGACAGTGCCTTAGTGCCTCTCAATTTGAAAGCAGTGCCTGTATAAGTTGACCGAAAAGTGAGCAAAGCATGAAATCACAAATTGGTGACTATTTTGACTTGGTGCAAAATAGTGTAAGATGAGTGAGAGTAAGTTGACAATTCATTTACATCTTTCCTGATTTTCATTTCCATTGAAGTCACTGGAAATAGACAGCAGGACAGATATGAAATGTTCTTCTGATTAACAATCACCAGTTTTGCACTATCTCAAAAATCCAAAATTACCCCCTGCAGCAAATTGGACTATAACAAGACTATCCTTCATAATGACCGGTGTAAGAAAACACTAGTCTCATCAGCCACCAACACATGCACAAGAAGACCCAAAGAATATCTGATGACTCAACTATGTTGATGTGAGAGAGGGTTTATATATTACCGTGGTCTTTATTGCAAATTCCCTTCCTGAACAATCTTTAATTCTCAACTCTGATGGATTGAAAATTGTGGGCAACGTGTTTGCGATCTGATTGGTGTCGGAGCCAGCACAGCAGGAAACGGACACTAATTTGTTTTATTCTAAAATAATGGCAGGGATTTTCACCCCCTCCCCCGCTCCAGCCATGTGTATTTTCTTTCGCTGGAGGCTCCTCGCCATTAGGAACCGGTGGAATATTCCATTCCCGTCAAAGTCTGAGTCGTTTTGCACATCTCCACTGCATCCTATGAGGATGGGGCTGGGCAGTGGGCCGAGGTAGAGTGCTCTTTCGGAGGGTTGGTGCAGACTCGATGGGCTGAATGGCATCCATCTGCACTGTAGGGATTCTATGGGAGTCTAGCCCCGAACAGTTGGATGCAGTTCAACAAGAAGTTCAATAACCTTCCGCCAAGGTTCAAATCAGTGAATGTATCTTCAAATGCCGTATTCCACTCACATCAGTTACTGCCCTCATCATTCCCCAGCAGCAATCTCTGTCTGGACTCATAGAGGGATATGCTTCAACTCATCCTCAATCACTTAAGTCTGTTGCAAACCTATAGTTACATCTTACACAAATCACACTCTGAAAGCTATTCAACCTTGTGTTCTCTAGCCGAGCTTAGCTGACCAGAGGGGGGGGCACTCAGGCAGGGCGGAGACCAATGCTGTTTCTCCACTGCCTGAGCAACCGACAAGAACGGGTAAAAATGTAGTCATCGTGGGGGTTGCCGTATTGGTTCTACCTTCGAACCAGAAGGGCAGTTATGAACGGGGGGTTTGGCAAGTTCTCAGCGGTTTCGGCCGATGAGTGTGCTGGCACGTTCTCAAAGGTTTCTGCCGAAAAATATGGCGTGTGGCCATGGAAATAATTTCCAATCTTACGTACAACATTTTACACTAACAGTAACAAACAACATTAAACAACATGCTGCAGGTTCCATCAGAAGGGACACCGTTTCTCTCAAGCGGTTCCTTTTTAAAACATCATCTGGACACCTCAGTTATCAGTTGCGAACAGTGTGTCGCAAAGGGGTTCTCGCTTTGGGAGTCAGACTCAAAGTCGTCATCTTCTCCCAGATGCCATACTCGCGAATGTATAAGGGCTGATAGGGCTGCATGGTACGATTTGGGGTCCATCTCGTCGTTCTGGACGAGCCTGTATGAGTTGTCGCGGTGCCAAAAGGTGGTGTCTAGTTCTGTGGGGAAGGAATCGTTATCGTAGGGCGGTGGTGTTTGGTGGGGTTTGTTGAGCAATGTGATGAGGAACGGATCACTCGAATCGTGGTCAGATTCGCTGGGTGTGGGTCCTGTTGCCTGGGGATAGTAGGAAGGCGTGCTGTGGCTATTGATGGTGTTTAGTCCGGTTATGTAAGAAAAATACTGAACTGCCCAGAAAACTGTGAGCAGGTGCCTTTCACAGGCCGAAAATCCCTGCTCCACAGGATCTAAACGTCTGGAGGCATAAGCCATGGGTCTTAATTGTGCTGTTCCTGGAGGAGCACGGCCGAAAGGGTGCGGTCGGTGCTAGCTATTTCTATCGCGTAGGGGGAAAGCGGGTCTGGAACCTGTAGTGCGGGGGCTGCATTGAGGGCTCTTTTCAAAGCATCCACAGCATCCGTATGCTGCGGAAGCCATTCCCAAGGGGCTCCTTTCTTTAGGAGTTCCGAGAGGGGTGCTGCCTTGCTGGCGAAACTGTCAATGTGGTTTCGGCAGTAGCCAACCAGTCCTAAAAACGACCGGAGGGCTGAAACATTCTAGGGAAGGGGCAATTTGGCAATCGAGTCAATCCTTTTGTGCTCGATCTCGCGTTTCCCGTGCTTGATAATTGTACCCAAATATATCACTTTGTTTTCCAAAATCTGGGCCTTTTTGGGGTTTACTTTACAACCAATTTTCTGTAGGAGTTCCAGGAGTTCGGCCATTCTGAACTGAAAGTAAAGATTGCAGTTCTGCAATCTGCTTCCGGCACTTTGCGTGATCCAGTGAGCTTTGTCTGTGCTCTGTGGTGGCAGCATGGAGTGCTCGTAATGCTGCTTTCAGGTCGCTACACTGCCAGAAGCTCGATATGCTCTGCCTTGGTGTCTCTGCAGTAATAGGTCGTCCACATACTGGACCAGACATTTGGGGTGAGAAAATTTTGATAATCCATTTGCCAGCTGTCGGTGGAAAATGGAGGGGGAGTTGTGGAATCCTTGTGGAAGGCATGTCCACGTGTACTGCTGATTTTTAAAAGTGAAGGCAAATTTGTATTGCTACGTTTTTGCCAATGGAATGGACCAGAATCCATTACTGACGTCCAAAACCGTAAAGTATTGTGAGTTGAGTCCCTGTTTGAGCATGGTCTCGGGACTTGTGGCTACCGTGGGGGCTGCTGCGGGGGTAACTTTGTTGAGTTCCCGGTAATCGATGGTCAGTCGCCATGATCCATCGGGCTTTCTCACTGGCCAAATCGGGGCATTATTAGTGGAGGCTACTGATCTGAGTACGCCCTGCTCTAATAAGCTGTCGATAACTTTTGCGATTTCTCCCTCTGCCTCTTGGGGAAATCCGTACTGTTTTTGGGGTCTAGGGTCAGGTCCTGTGATTTGAACGGAACCAGTCATCCGGCCACAGTCGTGTTTGTGGGTCGCAAATGCTGTCCTGTGCTTCTGCAGAACTGCCCTAACCTGCTTGTCTGTGCTAATTGTGGTCGGGTCAAACCAAAATTCGCCGACTGCGCTAATCTTGTTTGCATATTCTCCTATTGTGAGCGTTGCGGGGGCTCTTGCGGATTTTGCGATTCTCCAAACACATTGGTTGACTGGATCAAAGGACAGGTTGTGGGAATTCATAAAATCGATGCCCAAAATGTGTTCTGCTGTGTAGGGCAGGTCGACTAAGACTATGGGGTGCTTGGTGGTGACGTTGCCGATTTGAATGGGTACAGATGCTGTGATGTGTCCCTGTTGTTAGTGGCCTGTAAAGCCGTTGAGGTAATGGTGGCTGTAGTGGGCCATGTGTCTTTCTGGAATATGGTGGAGGAATTAATTGTGGTGCGGGACCCTCCTGTGTCCCAGAGAAATTCGATGGGCTGCCCCCGTATCTTTGCTGCAACTACTGGTCGGCCGGACCTATCCCAAAGGGTGTCACAGGCCCAACTGGGGGAGCCCGAACACCGTCAGTCCGTTCTGTTCAGGTCCGTCTGGTCTGAACGGGTGCTCATACTATGTATGGGCTCTGTCCTATTCTTATTCAGAGTGCCTGCCTGCTGGGCTCTCTGTGGCTTTCGTGGGGCATTGCATTCTCGTGCAAAGTGTCCTAACTGTCCACAGTTGTAACACTCCTTTGGCTTCTGTGGGGGGCTGTTCTTGCCTTCGTTCACCCATGCGGGGTTCTGGTGCGTTTTCACCGCTTGGATGTCTGCTTCTGCCTGCTGTTCCTCGGGTTTCCAAACTGTGGGTTTGTTTTGTACAGACTGCTCCCAGGCGCGGGACAATCTTTTTAAAACCCATTTCTCATTGTGGGCTTCTTCTGAGGGGTCATAATTCGTACAGGCTTTTTGTCCTGCCTCTGTGGCATGGGAGATAAGGGTGCGGGTCCATTTGGCCATACTGCCTTGGGACAAATGGGCGTGTTCTAGATTACCGAAAACTGCTGTGAAATGAATCCACAGGCGTCCAGCAAATGCTGTGGGGTGTTCTGTCTTTTTCTGCCTGCACTTATTCAGGCCTTCTACTGGGTCACCTCTGTTGTAGCCGATCGCGTCTAGGATCGCTGCGTGCATTTCTGCAAGGGTTCCTGCTCCTACATTCTGTGGGTCGGGAAGGGCTGCTACGACTGAAGGGTCTACACTCAAAACTGTGAGCTTCACGTGCTCACGCTCGTCCAGGCCGTACATGGTCGCCTGCTGCTTTACTCTAGCAAAGAAGTGGTGGGGGTCTAAGGTGGGGAGGAACGGTGTGATTTTCTCGCACGCTGCCCATAATTGGGTCACAGTTAAGGGGGTCGTGTGCAGGAATTCTGTGTCTCCTTCCGAGGTGACTGTGCGGTGGGTGGTTACTGGATTCATTGGTGCCTGAACTATCTGCTCTGTGGGGGGTTGGGGCGCTTTTCTCTTCTGGGGCTTGCGCACATGTTCCCTGAACATATCTATGCGCGGTCTCATTTAATTCTTCCCAATCCGGGCCGTCTTCCTCATCTAACTGGGATCCAAAGGTGCTCTGGAATCCATTCTGAACTGAAAGTAAAGATTGCAGTTCTGCAATCTGCTTCCGGCACTTTGCGTGATCCAGTGAGCTTTGTCTGTGCTCTGTGGTGGCAGCATGGAGTGCTCGTAATGCTGCTTTCAGGTCGCTACACTGCCTTTGCAATGCCTCTACCTGTTTCTCTGTTTTCTCTCTCACCAGGTCTGCACGTTGCGTGTCCTGATAGGCCTTTTCGTACTGTGTCTGGAAGCTGCTTAGGTGCGCCAGACAAGACTGGTGTGCCAACTTGGCATCATCCACCTCTCCGTCCTTTGCTGCTAACTTCCTTCTTAATTCTAGGTTCTCTTTCTCTATCTCGCTCACATCGACCTTACTCATTTGATGTGTCTCCTCTATCTCTTTATAGAGCCTCCGAACGACCTCCTCTGTGCCTCGCAATTGTGCCAAACAGGACATGATTGCCATCGGCTTGCGAGCTTTTCCCAAGCTTTTCTTATGGATTTCGCTCAGGTTCTCCCACCAAGTATGTCCTATACTCCCGGGACATGTTTCCTCATTTTCACAGAATTCGCTCCAAAGGGGTCATCCTTTCCCTTTGAGGTACTTTCTGATTTCCTCTTCCCAAATGGGACACTGTCCTACTCTACTGCTGGTCGCTGCGACCACGAATTCTTCGGGGTTCATGAGGCGTTGCATTGCCATCTTTCCTCTCTGAATACTTCTCTTAAAATTTGGAACAAGGGGTATTAAGGCGGTGCTGTAATTACGGGTACGGCTTTCGCTATTTTCCGGAATACAGTTTTGTCGCAACAAAAATCTATCAGTTTACCTTATCGCCCTGTTAGTTACGCATGCATTAACACACTTCCGAATTATGAGGATTGATTATAACTGCTTGAACACTTGTGGTTTTTCTGTTCCCAATTGGATTTCTAATTCAAATTTTGGGTTCTCCCGGAGTGATTAAGCCACTTCTAGATCGGGTTCCGTCAGGATGTTGCCAGTAATATGTTGCTAACTTTTGGTTGGCTCTTAAATCGTAATTTGCTCTGTTTGTTTAACCATTGCTCGAGAGTCGGCAGGTATCTTTATGATACCGCCACGAGGTTCAAGTTCAAGTAATGATCAATATCTCAACACACCAATTAGTAAGAGGCAAATCAAAGCACATTTATTATACACAGTAAATCACTACTCATGCGTAAACTCTACTTTCTAGGCTATTCCTAGCACTAAAAGGCCTGTACTTAGCTTCGGACTGTCCCACCAGGTCAGGGGAACAACAACTGGCCTTTTGTTCAGGTTCTGAGTCTGCAGGATTCAAAAGCTGGTATGGACTGGTAGCTAGGAGCGCCTATCTCGTAGCGAGCATTGACTTGAGAATTACTTGGTTGGAGGCAGCGAGGCAGGTCACTGTCAAGGGTTGGTTCAAGTTGCTGAGTGACCCTGCCAAAGAAGGACGATTTGAACTTGGGGGCTTTACTTTATAGTCCCTAGGGGCTTCCTGTCCTTCGGGGCGGACCCCGTACCTGGTTCCAAGTGATTGGACTGCGTTCCAATCACTTGGATCGATTTCTCCAATACTGGAGTTGTTCCCTGATTGTTGGGCGGTCCCTAAATGTCCGTTGGCCTTCCTTTGTCTTGGCTCCTGCTGGCGCCGAGGAGTCTGGCTTGGCTTTATTCACCTTAACTGTTGCGATTGTGCCTTGGAATCGCTCATTACTATGCAGATGGCTGCTGCATTACTATGCAGATGGCTGCTGGTTTCAGTGCTATCTGGTTCCTCACAGGTTTCAATACACATGATTTCTGTATTTGCTAGTCTTGGCCTGTGTTGGCTGAATTTCCCTTCAGCCTTTGCGGTTCTCCATTTTAAGTTGGGAAGTGGCCAACTCAGGTGGCTACAGCTGTTATAGTAAGACACAGGTACAAAGATATTTATCCAAACACACTGTAGGTCATAGTCTTCCATATGACATTGCTAAAATATCTCAAAAACCAGCCTGGGAGGAACCAGGTACGTAAAGGTTGTTAGCCACTGTCACCTTCTCAGCCTCTGACAATGCAACTCTCACCATGCTGTCAGGTTGGAGATGTTGTTGCAGCACATGCCAGATTTCAGTGAAGGCCTCCTTTGTGAAATACAGGCACAGTTCCTAATTGAGGCTTAGATAGTCATTGAGGTTTTGTTCACAGAGAACGCTGGGTGGCTGTGTCCCCCCCCTGCTAAGAGGCCTGGTCCCCTGCTCTTTCTAACGACTTCTCCTGCTCTGTGTGTAGCAGTTGGTGGGGTGGACGGGGAAGGATGTTGATGTGGTGTGGGATGGTGTGTATCCTTTGTGTTGTTTAAAATGTGCTTGGCTGTGTGAGGGTAAGAGAGTGTATAGGCTGGAGTGTGGTGCTGAGGAGACATCAGCATTGCACACCAACCTATCTGCTCTGTTTTTCTTCCTTTGACGCAAGTGTATACCCTAACCCGTTTACCAACATAGCATCTGGAGCATTGCATGATGTTTGAATGTGCACAGCCGGCACCATTTTGGAATCTTAAGGGGCCTCATAGCCAGAAATGGGCACCACTGAACCCAATTTCACCCCTCCCCACGGCTCCTGCAGTGCAATTTACTGCAGTCCTGTTACATCATGAATGTAGCAGCTTTATGCATATTGCTTTTATATGGATAGTTGACTGATATCCCATGTAACTGGCAGAATGTCAACATATTACTGCAAGATGGATGACCCCAGAGATGGAAAATCAGTAATATGATTTACCACCTCGCATTTTGCACACAAGATAAGATGCTAGTCAAGTCGTTCATTTTTGTCCCCAAAATCTCATCTTTATCAAAATCACCCAAGATTTCCCTCACCGTCATTATCTTCCTCCTCCTCTTTTATCTTCCTTTACTGGGCTGGCCCTGCAGACACAGAGAAATTAGGTAAGAATGATTGTGCAGTACTCGGAGAGGATGACCAGACAGTGGCAGTCTAAAATTCGACAGTAGTTTTAATCTCCGCAGATTATGAATTATGAAAAACCGAGATAGAGTGGGTTAGAAGGTCTTATTTTTATTAGCAGAGAGTTCAGTAACTAAGGGCTATAGATTTACAATCATTGTCAATGGATTAGAAGAGAGCTGAGGAGTAATTACTTTCCGCAGCGGGTGGTAAGAGTCTGGATCTCACTGCCTGAAAGAATGGTAAACACAGAAACCTCATTGTATTTAAAATATACTTGGATTTGCACCCAAAGTGCAGTAACCAACACATCTACTGTCCAATAGCTGGAAAGTGGGGTTAAATAGCTCTTTTTTTTAGCTGACACAGACAAAATGGGCCAAAAGACATCTTTATGTGCCATAAATGTTCTGTTTTCATTATTCGATGAAGGGTCACTATTTGGCAGCTCCCTCACTCAGTCACACCAGTGCCGTTGTTCATTTCAATAAAGGAGAATTCAAGAACACCCCTCTTTATTGATCTGTGATTGTTGTATATTCCTCTTCGATCGAGCTACTGCCGCTAATTTATTTTTAATTTTTGTGCCAACAGTAAAAACTGTGACACCTTAATCTGATAACGAATGCCTGCTTGTAATCTTCACACAACATCCTGACTGCAACATTCAATAATGGAAGGCATTCATTTTCATTTTTCCTTATACGTACAGAATTATAAAAAATGAATTAGCAGATGAAATAGATATTGGAGAGCTGTTCCATCTTGTTAAGAGAAAGTTACTTGGGGCATTCCCTTTAATCATATTCAGCAATTAGTGTAGCTCAGACTACGAAAATAAGATTAATTCCTTGAGGGAAACAAAATTAATGCACAGCTAATTTTGTGTCAAGAAACCATGATCTATTCCGTTGCCTGGCAGAAGTCATGTTGATTTAGAACTCAGTCTCATAATATATGGAACATGATTAGGAGTACAGTGCTACAGACTGCACAGGAACAAAAGGAAAATTTAACTGGAACAGTGTAGCGAGTGGATTTTTCAGCATAGTAGGTAGATCAAAGGAACTAGTTAGAAATGATAACGACTGAGGGAGAACTGGCTATGCTCATAAAGAATAACAATAAAAAGAGGGACAATTCTGAAGAAATAAAAACAGAAAATGCGGGGAGCTCTCCGCGGGTCTGGCAGCACCTGTGAAGAGAGAAACCAAGTTACAACTTCTCTGATTTCAAAATGCTTAATTCAAGAGCTTTGGTAGTTCAAAATTGACGGTAAATGTACAGGAGCTGACTTTATCTGCAGGGTATATGAACTGTTTTTCAAAGGCAACTTTCTTGGATTGCAAGGAGTGCATACTGAGTTCATATGGATTGCAGAGTGAATCGTCGCACTGTCCATTAAAACAATAATTAAGAAAGGAAAAATACTTGTGAGTGGTGCTACAAATTAAGAGTCAATCCTTGTGGGACGTATACAAATTATTGTGTGACCGAGTGCAGTTAATTAAGAACCCTTGTAGCTACTGAAGCACGGACTTTTTCCCAGATGAAGAAGCATGGTTTGTTGATGCGTCATGGTCCTTGGGTTGCTAATGCAGCCTTAAGGGCCATTATCAGTATGAACATCAACAATTATCTTTGGGTTTCTCCATAGCTACCACCATAGCTTCAGCAGTAGTTTGCTGAAAACCATATTTACGTGCATAGACCTCCAAAGTTACTCTGCTAGAGTGGGGAAAGCCCTAAAATTCTCAACCGAAATCCAGTTGGGTGGACACTGGGAGAAAATTATTAGAAATGTGTTTTTGTGCAATTCCTTGCTTTTCACAATACTATTTGTTAACATGTTTGCAAGAAATTTGTATCACTGATCAGTCATTTTGGTTGATTAGTTGGTCACAGGTAGAATTATTCTTGAGATATTTTCTGAGGTTAGGGTCATTCACCTTAACCAGGTTCTGGACGTTGAGAGAGGGGCTGAAATTCCATCTCGGAAGTGGGAATTGGAAGGCTGGACTAATCCCATTGTCGCGATCTCACCTCCATTGTCTGGCTTCCGGGATGAAAGTGGGATGATTCTGGAATGGGTAGATATCCCGTGCCCATAAAACCCAGTCCAATTCTTCCATGGAAGGAGCAGCTAAGGTTGAGCAACATCCAGATGGCTTCACTGTTTTTGTTTGACAGTTTCCAGCTGGTAGCGGTAATAATCTGGAAAACACATTGTTTGATGTTTTACAATGCAAACCTTTCAGACACCCTAATGACAGTCAGTGGGAAAAGCTCAAGGCAGCATCACTGCTGCTTCTTCCCACACCCTCCCTTTTTTTATCCTGCCTACTCTCTCAGCAGCTTTATAGTGACCTCATATTTGGTCACATATTTATCACATGACTCACTAAATTGATGAGCAATTTAAAATCAAAGAAGCATCTGTTTGTCACAAACCGGAGGGACGGTGACACAGTGATTAACATTGCTACCTCAGGGACCCGGGTTCCATTCTGGCCCTGGGTCGCGGGCGGGTGTCGGGAGGGTCGCGGAGCCGTCCGTCGCGGCGCTCCCGATCGTGCAAATCTACACACAACAGCCGCAGCAGCCGGCTGTTAATAACACTGGCTGCAAGCGGCCTTCAAAATGGCCACGACCATGTAATAAAAATGCGGCCGCACTGTGCATGCATGCCAGATCATCGACGCGCATGTGCAAAACTAAGTGCATGCGCGCCGATGATCAGGCACGCATGCGCAGTGCGGCCACTTTTTTTTTAAACGGTCGCAGCTTTTTGTTTTACAAGTTCGGGGGGGTCTTATTCATTTTATTCATTTATTTTATTCATTTTATTTATTTTTATTTTTTTCATTTCTTTTATTCATTTTATTTATTTTTATTTTTTTCATTTCTTTTATTCATTTTATTTATTTTTTTTTTAAAAAGTTTGGGGGGTTTGTATTTGATAAAATTTTACAGAAAAAAAATGCAGAACTTTGCACAGATGGAGACTCCATACTTTCCGGCACCGGAAGCCTTCATCTTCATCCAACAGGTTCCATTAGAGGAGCGTGTACAAGAGCCAAAGGGACCGAAAACCATTTCCCATTTTTGTCAGCAGCAAACAAGAGAAGAGAAAATGGCGGGTCGCGCAGGTCGGCCGGAGTGGGTCGCGAATGTCGGCAGGGTTGGGTCCCGAAGGTTGGCCGGTTGATAAAAATGGGTCCCCGGAAAAAAAGTTTTGAAGACCTTTGCTCGACATGGTTTCCAGCAATCTTCTGTCAAAGTTATGGTGGGAGGTCAGGAAATGTACCACAAGATTTTAAAATGTCTTAAATCAAAGTACAATAAGTCAGGAGTGTAACCCTATAGCAACAGTTAGTTAATAACCTAAATTTTAAGTTGGGAGAAGAAATACAGTGAAACAGCCATAAGAAATCTATAGTTCCAGAGGTTCAGACTTCCCAGCAATGCCAAGATGGGATTTTACCATCTAACATTTTAATCTTACCTATGATTACTTACTCCTTGCATGGTTAATTACAATACGCTGCAGTGTCTTTAGTGGTGTTCAGTTAATCGCATGTTCTTATTATTATCTCTCTTTGTTGATTCCCATATAGGTTCTTCGTGGCATGAGATTCACTGTTTGTCGATAGCATAAGAGTGACGCCAACCAATCATCTGTTGACAAGATATCTTAAGAACATAAGAATTAGGAGCAGAAATGGGCCATTCGGCCCTTCAATAAGATCATGGTCAGTTTTCTTCAATGAAGGAGTTACGCTCCGAAAGCTAGTGATTCCAAATAAACCTGTTGGAATTTCACCTGGTGTTGCAGACCTCTTACTGTGCCCACCCCAGTCCAATGCCGGCATCTCCACATCACTTCTTTCATTTCATTTTGTGCACTATCCATATATTCCTTGATTCTCTTAGTATCTAAAAAAAAACTATCAACCTCTGTTTTGAATATATTCAACAAGTGAACATCTCAACCTTCTGGGGTGAACAATTCCAAAGATTCAGAACCTCTTTGAATGAAGAAATTTCTCCCCATCTCAATCCTGAATATTTGATTCTTTGAGCTGGATTTTACTGTCCCTCCTCCAGCTCCATATTCTAAGACAATGACCCCTAGTTCTGACCCCTGAGTGCTGCTCAACATCTAGCCTTAAGATTTTTATATCCTTTGAAACAGTCTACTCAATCTCTCTTCATTAATGGATAAAATTCTAGAATCTATTATTAGGGATGCAATAACAGAGCATTTAGAGAGTCATATGATGATTGGGCAGAGTCTCATGGCGCCGAAACACGGATTCAATCCCGACCCCGGGTCACTGTCTATGTGGAGTTTGCATGTTCTCCCTGTGTCTATGTGAGTCTCACCCCCACAACCCAAAGATGCGCAGGTACATGGATTGGCCATGCTAAATTGCCCCTTAATTGGAAAAAAAAGAATTGAGCACTTTAAATGTATTTAAAAAAAATGTTTGGGCAGAGTCAACTTGAATTTCTGAAGGGGCTGTTTTGATTAACAAATCCATTTTTTGAGTTTGTAATTAATAGGGTAGATAAAAGGAAACAAGTTGGTGCAGTGTATTTGGGTTTTCAAAAGCATTCTATAAGGTGCCGCGCAAGATTATTGCACAAAATTAGGGCTTTTTGGAGTGAGGGTAATATATTAGCATGAATAGAGGATTGGTCAACAGATAGAAAACAAGAGGAATTGAGTTGCAAATCTGTATCTAGACGGATATTACAAGAACAATATTTGATCCTCAGCTTTTTACAGTCTATATTAATTGCTTAGATGAGGGGAATAATTGTAATGTACTCAGGTTTTCTGATGATACAAAGCTAGCTGGGAAGCCAAGCTGTGTGGAGACCACAAAGGCCACGAAGAGGAAATATTTAATATAATGTGAGGAAATGTCAATTATTTGGGAAATAATTTTTTAAAAACGTTTAGATGGTGAAAGGCTATAAATTACACAATTTATGGAAAGTTAACATGTAGCTGCAGAAAACAGTTAGGAAAGCAAATGATAATATCACCTTTATTACAAAGGAATTAAAATACAAGAGTGAAAACAAGTTGTTGCAATTTGGAACATTTGTGGATTTGGGACACAGATACCTGAGATAGACTGACGAATATTCGCGAGTAATTTTAAGGTACTTTATTAAGAAGCAATGGTTTAGATACAATGCATTACTTAATTCAACAGAAAATGTATACGATCCGTGATGTTTGAGAACGATTTACTGATCTCAAAGAATGAATGGACACTTTCATACTGTGCGTTGATCTCGATAGCTTTTGATAGCAGCATTCTGCTCTCTAATCAAAGTGTCAGGGAACTCTTCCCTCGCTCTTCCACCGCCTCTGCATCTCCCTTTTCCATCTGAAGAAGATGGCTAGCTGATGAGCACTCACCTCCACAGGATCTGCCGGCTCGCCCCTGAGGACTTGATGATATACCTTTTTGGGGAAGGCTAGTAGCTTCTCCAGTGTCTTTGTTAAAACAAAATTAGAATATCCAATTCTGCTTTTTCCAATTAAGGGGCAATTTGGCGAGGCCAATTCATCTACCCTGCACATTTTTGGGTTGTGGGGGTGAGACCCACTGTTATGGGCCAGGGTTTAGAAAACTCCAAAGTATATCGCAGAGTTCATCTGACCTACAACTGTTTATTGAATATGGCTGGGATGAGCACAAGAGCCTGCCTTTCAGGTGTTATTTAACAGAGTCTTAGGTGCTTTTAATTAAAAAAAAACGTTATTCTACGAATTTAGTTAACATTTGTATAAACACACAGATGCAAGAATTTTTATCAACTACAAACATAAATACCCCGCACAGCTACAGTAATCTATGTATAACCCTTGATGAATCCCCTGCTTTACTGCTCCAATTTAATAAAAAGATCCAAATAAAAAACAGAACCCCCTTTCCAAAGGTGTGGCCCAGCACACAGCACTCTTACTGGTAATAGACTTGCTATTGACACTTTTGTTTCCTTTCCAAACAATAGGTTTGAATTCCTTCCTGAAAGAAATTATCTCTTTTCAGTTATCAAGCAGTCTGGAAACAACTTTTAAAATGAAGATAGAGAAACCCTTCTTTCAATCTGTGCAGTACAAACCAGTCCAAACTCAAAACAAAAGTAAAAGTCAAAAGCGAAAGTAAACTCCCAGAGCCACAGCCCAGCTCCACCCACACAATGACATCACTGAAGCCATGTGATAAGACAAAAATATTTCTTAAAGGGACACTCACATGACACCACGCAGACATGAGGAGAATGTGCAAACTCCACACGGACAGTGACCCGGGCCGGGATCAAACCACTGATGCTAACCACTGCATCACCATGCTGCTTAGCCTCTCCAGTGTCAATCACCTTTTCAAACTCTTCTGACCAATGGATACAGCACAGAGACACAAATTATCAGGGTGTTAATCTCCTCCCCTATTCATCACCGTACAGGAGGTCAGATTGTTAGTTTACATCATGCCGAGGGTTATACTCTGGTCCTTTCTAATCAATTGCATTGATAAAGGAGTGTATAAAATGCCATCCTAACAATTTATGAATGTCAACATGGCAGCCTGAATCAAACGACCTGGGACTTCTTAGAAAATTTTACAAATTGCCTTTCCAGAGAGAGAATCAATGCTGTTCAGCTAATCTCATAAAAGTTCTTTACTATGTGGAAAATACCAGTTATTAAAATCCCCAATTTCTCACAAATTGTACAGCGTCTTTGTGAGATGATACCTAGAATACCGCGATTCTTTCAAACATTGTGAATTGCAGTGACTCAAAATTATGGATCTGTGGAGACAAGCTTTGGGTTTTAACACTTAAGAAAGGATTTACCAGCCTGGGGGAATGGAGCGAAACGTCGCTGGACTGGTTCCTGGGATGAGGGACTTGTCCTCTGAATGAGAGGTGATCGCCTTTGAATGGCTTGGTCGGCTAGATGCTGGGATGGTCTGTCTCCTAGCTGTGGAATCTCAAACTAGGGAGCACATTCTGAGAACAAAGGGACAGTCATTTAGGGCTGAGGAAATGTGAGATTTCTTCACTCAAATGTTTGAAGATCTTTAGATTTCTCTACGCCAGAGAGATTTTGGATGTTCATTGAATATATTCAAGACATGGATTTTTCTATACTTTGGAAATTAAGGGATATGGGAATATTGCCAGAAAGTGGAATTGAGATAGAAGATCAGCCCTGAAGGGTGGAACAATCTCAAAGGGCCAAATGATCTACTCCTCCTAATTCATATGTTTTTATCCCAAGTATCAGTCCTATGCATGTTCTTTGCACTCTCTCTAAGACAAGGGTATCCTTCCTTTGATAAGGGGTCCACAACTGTACATAATGCTGCAGGCGTGTCTCAGGAATAATTGGAGTAAGTTTTCTTTACACTCATACTCCAATCCCAATAATTTTGCCACAGATAGTTTTACTGCGATTGAAAGATCTTCAGACTCCTGGCATTAACTTGTGCAGTATGCCATTTTATCCATTGATTTTAAAATGTGTTCTTTATCATTTAGAGATTTTTGAAGGAACATTCTGGGTGGCAATAGAATTCCAATGCATGAGTACCACTGACTGCTTTGCTAGTGTACAAAGCATTACATGGTGGTTGTGAGATTGATAAAGCTTTTATTATGGAATTATACAATGCCAGTATTGAATGAATACTTTGAAATAAATCATATTTGTTGTAAATTATCGAGGGCTAAGCAAATTGAGCTCAAACCAATTGAAAAAAAACACATTTAAAGATCTCAACAAACATTGTTGAAGCAATAAATCATACTGCTGCCAGGTCACTCGAGCCATTACTTTTAATTCTAAGTTGCAGCCGTGTGGAAACAGTGAGATATGAGATATATATTTTTGATCGCCAAGGGTTTAAACCAACAGTTAACGTGAAGCTTGGGTTAAAATGTTTCCACAGTTAGAATCAGGGGAACTTAATCCGCACAAGTGAGGATTACAGGAGAGCAGGAGCTGCAGTTGGCAGCAGATGGCCATGCACAGGCGAAGAGCTCGCAAGGGAGCTGCCAGCACAGCTTGCAGCCATCTTGGATCGCACAGTTTTCTTTTCTGATCTGCAACCTGTGGGAAAACCGAAATCTACATAATCTTTCAAACTTGGCTTCAAACTCATGGATTCCTCCCAATATTAAGACATTTCCTGCTCTGGACTGCACTCAGGATGGCCAACTCTGAGGAGAAAAAACAAAGAGCTTCTGCCATAGGACTGGGAAGGTGTGAAGTTGGGAGTGGGGTGGGGTTGATGTTTTTGACCAATTGAGTGGGGGGGGTGGTGTGATGCGGGGGTGGTGCTGGTTAGATGCTGATGACTATAAAAGTGGGGAGAGGGGTGCGATGCCTGTGACCATAAGAATGGGGAGAGGGTTTAATGTAACCAAAATTTATATTTTATCTTGTGGTGCCTCAAATTTATCATTTCTCTGCTGGCCAACTGAAAAACTTGCAGACCCTCTCAAATCAATCAACTGAGAATCTGAGATTCAGTCTCCTGTCTGAGATGATGGTCGTTAGCATGCAACCACAGCCCCGCTTCTCAAACAAATGCACAGGCCTTCCACTCATCAAAATGAAGTTTAGGACCTGGTGTCAGGGTAGACAACCTGAACAACAATAGACCTGACCACCATGTTACCATCATACATTGTCGCCCTAAGTGAGGAGAAGCCAACTGTAGGAGCAAAGCAGCAACTACACCTTTCTGTAGATGGGCCTTCCAGAAGAGGAATGATCCCTCTATGGGCTAGCGTCGCCATGAAACATTAGTTTGTCTGGTACTTCAGATACTCCTCCTGTGGAATAAGCAAACATTTCATGACTGTCTGACTCATGCTACCAAGGAATCAGCATGCCACATTCTTCAGCACATACACTCCTTCATTTGATGCAACAGACGAGGCCAAGGATAAACTCGACACTGACCTTGAGCAACTTCTAACCTGATTCCTGGCAGGCAACAAATTTGCCATCTTCAGAGGTATCAACACCAGAGTTGGGAAGGACATTGATCTCTGGGAAAGTGTGTGTAAACAAAGGAGAGAGTCGGGAAACTCCAATGGAGTTCTCCTCCAAAGAAATGTCTAATAAAAGAAATAAAGGCCAACATTCCATTTGCCTTCCCAATTACCTGTTGAACTTGCATTTTAGCTTTTTGTGATTCATGCACGAGGACCCCCAAACCCCACTGTGCTGCAGTTTTTTTGCAGTCTTTCTCAATTTAAATAATATTCAGATTTTTTTTATTCTTCCCACCAAAGTTCATGGGTGGGATTCTCCATCAGGCGGTGCCGGATTCGGGGAATGTGATTGGGCGGAGAATCGCGCATGAGGCGGAAATTGTGGACATGGGGATGGGGGGAGGGGGCAGGCGGGGGCATGTGCTGCAGTGCAGGCCGGGGCCACCAGGTAGCCCAGAGCGGACTTGGTTGGGCATGGGGGTAAGCACTTGCTCGAGGAGGACCCTACTGCGGCAAAGCCTGTCCCAGTGGAACAGGAGCCAGCCAGTGAGGATGGAGAGCCAGCCCTCTAACAGGCCGAGGAGGGGGAAAGGGAGCGCCGTAGGAGGCCTCGGGTATGCCGACAGCAACTGTCATTCGTGGACCTGCCGGACTGGGCATGCCGCCGAATATTGCAACTGCGCAGGGGGACAGTGCGACCTATTTGCCAGATCATGGTGCATCTGGAGCCGCTGGGGTATGGGGGAGGACATCTGCTCCTGGTGGTCACCCTGAACCTTTACGCCACTGAATCCTTCCACATGCCGAGTGGGGACCTGTCTGGAACGTCAGTGAGCTAGGTGCACAGGTGCATACTCGCTGCCACGGAGGCCCTATAACCCCGGTCAGCACAATATATGAAATTCAATGTTGACCGAGCCCACCAGGCTGCCCAGGCAGCGTGTTTCACTGACATTGCCTGGATTCCCCAGGTCTAGGGGTTGATCAACGAGATGCATGTTACCCTGCGAGCACCGGCACATGACAGGCCAGTCTTCACAAACCAAAAGAAGTTCCACTGCATGAACGTGCAGCTGATGCGCGTCCATGAGATGCGCATCATGCACGCCTATGCACGGTACCCAGGCAGTGTGCACGACCCCTTCATCCTGACGCACTCAATGGTTCCTGATACCTTCGAGGCGCACCGTCATATGAGGGGTGGGCTTTTGGGCGACAGGGGTTATCCGCTGCTGATATGAGTGATGACGCCTATCCAGAAGCCACAGACCGACGCGGAGGGTGGCCATGACAGGCAGGGCATGGGGCCCAGGCAGGCATAGGAAGCCGCACAAAGGATTAGCGCCTAAGGGACACTCTAATCGCCTCCAGGTTAACCACCAGAGGCAGATGGCGCGGACATTGTATTCTAGTATCAAAACCTCCCATCCCTTACAACCCCTCTGTGATTCCTACCTGAGTTGGCAGTAACAGCGGGTCTGGACGATGGAGTGGAGGATAATGACAACCTGCTCTGCAATGAGCTCTGGTGCTCTGCATCACTTGACTTTGTCTGACTCTTACCCATGGTGGCATGTTCCACCATCCGCTGGCTGATCCCAGCAAGCGAGCTGGCTATTCCATCACAAATCCTTGGGGGGGCGGAGGTGGGGGGTGGGGGTGGGGTGGTGGGGTGGGGGGGGGGGGGGTTGGGGTGTTGGGAAAGAGGGGCAGAGTACTGGGCGATGTGCAGTGCCTGACCTGAGGGCCCCGGCCCGTGACCAGCTCCACCATCCGCCCATCCACCCCACTCCACAGCGCCCCACACTGCATGTGTCGCCTGCACGGTCCCCATCACCTCCTCCTCCCTCGGGATGCTCGATGGACTTCGGGCTACTCCATGAAACTGGCGCGAACTCCGGGGCTCTCCCGCCACCTGGTGCCGTCAGTCTTGGAGGCCCACTCTCATGTCTACTAGGGTCTCCAGGCTCGTGGCCATAGAGCACAGGGAGTAGACCTCCTCCTTTGGGACTGTGACACATCACTCAGGGACTGAGCCACCTCCCTCCAGGACTGGCGCAGTTCAGCCAGCACCCGAGCATGCCGAGTGCGCCCTCAGCTGTATCCCGCTGTGAGTGGGCCAAGCTCTGTGTCCAGGTGGCCCTGCTACATAGCTGCCTGTGAAAATGCAGCCCTGTCCTGTGCCTGGTGCACTGCCTGCACAGAGCGCCGCAGGCCTTGGACATCTTGACCCATGGCCGATACCTTCAACCGGCAAGGCCTCTGCCTTGGACGCCACAGTGCGGTGTTGGCCTGGGTGGAATGCATGATCGGGACCACCTCCTGCCCCTGAAGGCAGTTGAACTCCTCCAACTGCACCTGCAGGCACTTGATGGTTGCTGACAACCCCTCATGTACTCCCTGGCTCTGTGACAGTATCTCCATTATCCATGGGACCATCCTTTCCAAAAGCCTGAGACACATTTGAACGGCAGCTAGTCCCTGGGGTCGGGCCGCCCGCCACCCGTCTCCTTGGAGGTTCCTACCTCCACCTGATGGTACCGCGGCATGCTTGTGGTGCGCACCAGATTGTGCTCCAGGAACCTTTTCGCTAAAATCCCAAATCAAGGTGAGTGTCTCTGGGATGGTGAGGTTGTTGGGCACAGCTATGACAGAAAGTCAGTGTTGTCCCCAGGCTGGTGCTCCAGGGTGTCTTGGGCTGGTGTTTGGGGGCTTGCTTCGGTGTTCATGTCCTCCTTGTTGCTGGTATCTGCTTGTGGTTGGATTTGGAGGACACCAGAAGTGCCCACCTTGTTGCTAGGCGATCCTGCAAGACAGAAGACATTACACACGATTGGTTCATAGGTTGGTTTGGTGAGTGGATGGGATGGGGGTGGTGAGATGGGGTGCAGGTGGTGAGGGGGTGGGGTGGGGGTTGCGAGGTGATGAAGTGGGGTTGTTGGGAGGAGTGGTGCAGTGAGGGGTAGGGTGGTGAGGGAATGATGAGGGCGAGATGAGGAGGGGTGTGAGGTAGTGGTGGTGATGCCACTCATGCCATGGGAAATCCCAGCGCAGCGGGGTCTCACTTGGTTGCTCGATGCTGACCTCCACCTCGGTGACTACCCCCTCTCCGGAACCACCGACCAGGTGCAGTGCCAGCCACTCCACTGCAATGAGAGGTCGCAGTCCAGGGGTCCCCATCCAGTTTTCTCCTGCTCTCTACGGTAATGTGCCTCCTTCTCCTGGTGGTGGGAGAGACAGAAAGCGCACAGTGTTAGACAGTTGGACGCGAGCAGTACAGGGAGTGGGCTGTTGGTGGCCTTTGTGATCAGGGCACCCAGCCATGGCGGTATGAGGGCTGGCATGTTGTCCAGGTTAGGGAGCGTGCACTCTGCCGGCGGGTAGGGTTCGGTCGCTCTCTGGGTTGGGGAGGGTTACAGGTGTTTGGGCGGGAGTTGGTGCCAGGGACACAGGGCTGTCTACTCACCCTGGCTGCCCTGAGGAGTCATGCAGCTTTTCTCGGCACTGTTAGCCAATCCTGGCTCTGGGGCTAACGGCCTCTGCAACATGTGCCTAGGCCCGGTGTACGGTGGCGGATGGCAGCCTCCTTCCCACCCTGGGGTACAGGGTGTCCCGCCTCTTCTCCACAGCATCTAGCAAGATCTCCAGCTCCGCACCCTCAAACTGGAGTGCTGCCATCTTATTGGCTGGAATGAGTCTATGTGGGGAGCGGAGTGCTGATATGTGATTTCAGCTTGTCAGCCTCTCGCGTGTCAATCCCAACCCCAGCAAATTGGGCACTGTTTTTAATTGGAATCTCTCAAGTTCCACATGGCGCCGGTCTTAGTTATTTAACCGCTCATGAATTGCTCTGGGGCTAGTGCCAATTTAGTGGTCGTAGAGGTCCACCGATTCAGTCCTGATATGGCAACACTTAGGGATGGAGTCGCCGACTGCCGATGCCGAAATCGCGTTTGGCGGTTGGCCGGAGAATCCGTTTTTACGCCAAAATCATCCCACCAACTCACCAACACAAACTATTCCGGATGCTGCACTCCCTCAAAAACGGCATCATCGCTGAGTATGACGGGCGGACTTCCCGACAGCATGTGTGCTCGTGGGGACCTTGTGCAGCAGCTGTGGACTGTGTCCAGCGCCGCCACAGTCGGTGGGGAGCCGTTCCACTGGCTGGGGGTGGGTTTCGACGGGGGCTGGGGGGACTGGTGAGGGTTGGTCCGGGGGTGGCGAGGAGGGCTACAGGGGGAGCACTATCTGGCACTTCCTGTCCACGCGTGGCCAGCGCCATGTTTTAAGGCATGACTGCCACGGGCCGCTGCCATGCGTATGCGCGGCCACGGACCCGGCAATTCTCCGTCCGTATCTGCAGGTAAAGCCGTTACGTGGCGTATGTGGTTATGGGGCTAGCTCCCCACCGGGCGGAGCATCAGTGTGGGGGCACCGCCGGTGGTTTTGTCGTAAGACTAGACACATGCTCCGGACATAGCCTCAAAATCAGAGAATCCAGCCCTTAGGTTCTGAAATGGAAAATCCCGCCCCATTTTCCTACATTATAGCCTATACTTGTTTTGTGAAACGTGAAAATCTGTAAATGTATTTTGCTTCTTTAATTCGATTATTTTCATCATGTAATCGTCATTTTTGCAACTTTTACTGACAAGCTGCCTTGACTAGGCTATAGGCATGGGGCTGCTGACCATTGCACATTTGGTGGCAGGTTATTGGGTGACTAAACAGGATGGGAAGTGAAATAAACATCTGAGTTGTACATTTTCTGAGTGAACTGACAAAAGTCCTGGAGGAACGGCTGCCAAAATAAACATGCTTCCGTCAATAAGGGAATTATAGGAGAAAAATACCCATGTGACTTTGTCCTCACCGACCAACCTGATGCAGCCACATCTGTCCACAATAACGCTGAGATGATGTTTACTTCTGGATGTTGGTGGGCATGAGTATGGACCTGCCAAAGTTGGAGCCATGCCGGAGAAAGTGCACTTTCCCACTACCTGGCACTGTGTAATCCTTTGATGAGTTTCGTTGGTTTAGATGGATAGGCGGTCCATCATTTGTCCTTTTTCCAGTCAGGCGCTGGCCACTCCTGCGAGGAAGCATGCAGGCTGTGTGAGATTCTGTAAATGTTATTGTCATGGCTCTCTCAATCTGTCAAATCTGGCTACGGCAGAATTTATAAGTTAGCACATAAGATTTCAATGGCCTGAGTAAGAGTACAGTAAGAAGTCTTACAACACCAGGTTAAAGTCTAACAGGTTTATTTCAAATCACTAGCTTTCGGAGCACTGCTCCTTCCTCAGGTGAATGAAGAGGTATGTTCCAGAAACATTTTTCCAGAAACATAATTAAGTCTTTACAGATCCAGAGATAGGGGTAACCCCAGGTTAAAAAGTTGTGAATTGTCTCAAGCCTGGACAGTTGGTAGGATTTCGCAGGCCAGATGATGGGGGTTGAATGTAATGTGACATGAATCCAAGGTCCGGGTTGAGGCCATACTCATGTGTGCGGAACTTGACTATAAGTTTCTGCTCGACGATTTTGCGTTGTCGAGCGTCCTGAAGGCTCCCTTGGAGAACGCTTACCCGGAGATCAGAGGCTGAATGCTCTTGACTGTTGACGTGTTCACCGACTGGAAGGGAACATTCCTGCCTTGCGATTGTCGCACAATGTCCGTTCATCCGTTGTCGCAGCATCTGCATGGTCTCGCCAATGTACCACGCTTCAGGACAGGAAAGGATGCAATTCAGCCTCTGATATCCGGGTAAGCATTCTCCAAGGTGGCCTTCAGGACGCGCGACAATGCAAAATTGCCGACCAGAAACTTATAGTCAAGTTCCACACAAATGAGTACGGCCTCAACCCGGACCTTGGATTCATGTCACATTACATTCATCCCCCACCATCTGGCCTGGGGCTTGCGAAATCCTACCAACTATCCTGGCTTGAGACAATTCACACCTCTTTAACCTGGTGTTACCCATACCTCTGGATATGTAAAGACTTAATTACCTGCAAAATGCTCACATTCAAAGCATTGTCTTGCATCTTTGACTTTGTTTATGTTTCTGGAATATATCTCTTCATTCACCTGAGGAAAGAGCAGCGCTCCAAAAACTAGTGATTTGAAACAAACCTGTTGGACTTTAACCTGGTGTTGTAATACTTCTTATTGTGCTCACCCCAGTCCAACATCGGCATCTCCACATCCTGAGTAAGAGTATCCTTGAGAGAATGTATGTCAGTGTTTGGTCTGACTCCCTTACAGATGTTTGCGAGATAGCAGTCATTCCATGGTATACAACAGTTAGCACATTCCATCACTTTTATCTACACATTCACTAAAATCCCTTGCAGCAAGACATGCACTGCCCAAAAAAGAAGCTTATAGCCAAGTTCCGCACACAGGAGTGCGGCCTCAACCGGGACCTGGGATTCATGTCGCATTATATTCATCCCCCACCATCTGGCCTGCGAAATCCTACCAACTGTCCTGGCTTGACACAATTCACACCTCTTTAACCTGGGGTTACCCCATCTCTGGATCTGTAAAGATTTAATCACCTGCTAATGCTTGCATTCCAAGCATTGTCTGGCATCTTTGAATCAGTCTATATATATGTTTCTGGAACATACCTCTTCATTCACCTGAGGAAGGAGCAGCGCTCCGAAAGCTAGTGGCATTGAAACAAACCTGTTGGACTTTAACCTGGTGTTGTAAGACTTCTTACTGTCAAAAAAATATCAGAAATTCACAGCCTTCTAAAGGCAAGCCAAGAAGAGTGCCAAACTTTTTAACCACTTGGGCTGGACGCATAGAAAGTTTATTTATTGTTAATTTACCACTTGTTCTTCTTCACTTATGAAATTTGTCTTGGTCAGTGCCACCTCCTCATCTCACAACCTATTTGTCTCAGATTTCTTGAATCAATGTTGCTTTTTAAAGTAGTTATGTTATTATGTACTAGTTACTGTTACTCAGCAAGGTGGTGTGTAAGAGAAACATTGGCATGGAATTTTCTCAAGCGCGCTACCTCTCTGTCACATAAGTGGGATTTCCAGGGCAGCACGGTGGCGCACTGGGTAACACTTCAGCCTCACGGCGCCGAGGTCCCAGGTTTGATCCCGGCTCTGGGTCACTGTCCGTGTGGAATTTGCACATTCTCCCCGTGTTTGGCTGGATTTTGTCCCCACAACCCAAAAGATGTGCAGGGTAGGTGGATTGACTACGCTAAATTGCCCCTTAATTGGAAAAATGAATTGGGTACATAAATGGGATTTCTGGTGCACTTTGAGTAAAGTTGTGGCAGTAGAATAGTAGTGACTCTGAGAGAATTCCTGGCACTTAAAAAAAAATAAAAGGAGGTAACTTTCTGGGAACCAGTACCATGTTTCCAAGCTCTCACTTGGGGTGGAGCTAGTCTAATCATTTTCAGTCAGGCCCTCATGCTGCTGTCACAGTTCCACCTGGGTGAGATTTGAAATGTCATCAGACAATGGAAGTGTGCTACAGAGTTCTCGCAAGCGGATCTCTGATCTGAAACATTGGTCCAGTGGTGAAGGGAAGCAGAAATACTTAGGCAGTAATTTTAAACTTTGTTTTTATTTTCCAATACTTCTGTTGTGAAAATTGTTCGGATGCAAACCAAGCTTTATCCAGTTCATGGATCTAATTAGCTCTTATCCATCAAAGTCCTTTCTCCAACAATGTTTCCCAGACAAACTGCCTAAGTCTCACTTAAGCTTATATATTTCAAAAGAAAGATATGCATAATTGCAGTACCTCCAGAAAATTAAACAGGAATAAAATGATTTAAGTAAGAATGCTGTTCGATAAATATATGGAAAATTTAAACGACAACTTTGAAACTGGAGATTAAAATTGTTATCAAGGCAAAAGAAAAGAATGTAAACCCATAATGCATTGGGATCACCTCACTTTACACTATAATTATGTGGTAGCAGCTCTGCAAAGTGCTCAGTTCCAATTCTGTCTGGAGTTTGTTATTAGAGAGACTCTCCTTGCATGCCATGTACCAATATACAGCACAAATCTCACAAAGAAACTACTCTCTCAGATCCTGTAAGAGTTGGAAAAAAGATCAGTGGCTGTGACATTACACTTGCCAGCACCTGCAAACATTCCCTCATGCCATAAACAAACTACTTGATATATGAACATCCTCTTAGTTTGGAAAGTAAGCTACTCAATCAGCTTCACAGTAGTGTTATTGAGAGACTGCTGAAGCCAGGACCTGTATGTCTTAATTTAGAAAATCAAAACTTGGCACCAAATGAAACCTCTCAGAATTTAAGAACTCTTGATATTTGTGGAAAGATGTGAAGTTGTGTTTGGCATACAGTGAATGCAGCTTTTATAGTGAGTAATGTACGATAAATAGCAGTTTGCTAAAATTCAGTTCAGTCACTTGGATCAACAAATGCAATATTATTCTTAACATGATGGAGTGTACCTTTGATGCACGATCAATTGCACAAAGACTAAAGTTGGGTACAACTGTGGCATTATTACAGTCAGATGTGTGGCCTCCTGCGAAATGGCAGGGCACTAGAGGTCAGACATATTTATACAGTTCTCCGTGGGCGGAGCCAGCCGGCAGGAGCTACCGGCGAACCTGTAGTGCAGGTCCTACCTTACATCTCCTATTACAGTGGTTCACCACATTCACCCCCTGTTAAAAATGAGTCCGGCGGGGGTGATGTGAAGCTATATATAATTAGTGCAATTATTTACAGGGAAAGAAAACTCCACGTTGACAGTCCGGAGTCCGTCAAAGGTTCAGCCGGTCCGGTGCTTTGGTGCTTTGTTGGGACCGGTGTAACGGTGGCGGCGAAGTCGGTGCTGGCGGTGGTGGAGGTGGCACAGATGGCGGTGGTGGCGGTGCTGATGCTGGCCAGTCATCGGGGAACTCCGGAAGCGTGCCAAAGTCCTCTTCGTCCTCTTGTGCGGAAAAGGGGAGGGGGGGTGGTCTGGTGGGGCCAATATTGGCGGCGCGATGGGAGGTGGGGGGGGACGCATTGGTTGGGGGGGGGGTTGGGGTGGAACCTGACGGTGCCAGGTCCCTGAGTGAGACAGTATCTTGGCGGCTGTCGGGGAACTCAACGTAGGCATATTGAGGGTTGGCATGGAGCAGGTGAACCCTGTCGACCAAGGGATCCGGCTTGTGGAGTCGGACGTGCCTACGGAGAAGGACCGGTCCTGGAGCAGTGAGCCAAGTCGGGAGCGACACCCCGGATGTGGACTTCCTGGGGAAGGTAAAAACACGTTCATGGGGTGTGTTATTAGTGGCGGTGACCAATAGTGACTGGATGGAGTGCAGAGCGTCAGGGCAGACCTCCTGCCAGCGAGAGGCTGGGAGGTTCCTGGACCGTATGGCCAGCTGGACGGCCCTCCAAACCATCCCATTCTCCCGTTCGACTTGCCCGTTTCCCCGGGGGTTGTAGCTGCTCGTCACCCCTGCTGAGCAGGAACTGACGCAGCTCATCGCTCATGAATGAGGATCCCCTGTCACTGTGGATGTAGGCGGGGAAACCGAACAGAGCGAAGATGGTGCTGAGGGCCTTGATGACAGTGGCAGATGTCATATAAGGGGAATCTGGAGTACTCATCGACCACACTGAGATGTACGTGTTACGGTCGGTGGAGGGGTGGTGCCCTTTGACATCCACGCTGAGGCGTTCAAAGGGGCGGGAAGCCTTCACCAGGCACGCAAGGTCCGGCCGGTAGAAGTGTGCCTTGCACTCCGCACAGACCTGGCCGTCCCTGGTGACTGTCCTTACTTCCTCGACGGAGTAGGGCAGATTGCGAGCTTTGACCAGATGGTACAATCGAGTGACCCCCGGGTGACAAAGGCTGTCATGTAGGGCCCGGAGTTGGTCCACTTGTGCGCTGGCACATGTACCTCAGGAGAGGGCGTCTGGGGGGTCGTTGAGTTTACTGGGGCGATACAAGATCTCGTAATTATAGGTGGAGAGCTCGATTCTCCACCGCAAGATTTTATCATTTTTGATCTTACCCCTCTGTGTGTTATTGAACATGACTGCTACCGACCATTGGTCCGTAAGAAGAGTGAATCCCTTACCGACCAGGTAATGCCTCCAATGCCGCACCGCTTCAACGATAGCTTGGGCCTCCTTCTCGACGGATGAGTGTCGAATTTAAGAGGCATGAAGGGTGCGGGAAAAGAATGCCACGGGCCTGCCTGCCTGGTGTAGAGTGGTGGAAAGGGCGACGTCTGAAGGGTCGATTTCTACTTGGAAAGGCAGTGACTCATCCACTGCGCGCATCCCGGCCTTGGCGATGTCTGCTCTGATGCGGGCGAAAGCATGTTGTGCCTCGGCCGCAAGGGGGAATTGGATGGACTGAATGAGTGGGCAGGCCTTGTCCGCATAGTTTGGGACCCACTGAGCGTAGTAGGAAAAGAACCCCAGGCAGCGTTTGAGGGCCTTGGGGCAGCGGGGGAGGGGAAGCATGCGCTCGGGGTCAGGCCCAAGAAGTCCGTTTTGGACTATATAGCCGAGAATGGCTAACCGGGTTGTGCTGAACGCACACTTGTCTTTGTTGTAGGTCAGGTTGAGAAGAGTGGCAGTGCGGAGGAATTTATCGAGGTTGGCATCGTGGTCCTGCTGGTCATGACCGCAGATGGTGACATTATCTAAGTGCGGATAGGTGGCCCGCAAACCGTACTAGTCGACCATTCGGTCCATCTCTCTTTGGAAGACCGAGACCCCATTTGTGACACCAAAAGTGACCCGGAGGAAGTGGTAGAGGCGACCGTCCGCCTCGAAGTCCGTGTATGGCCGGTCCGACTTCCGGATGGTGAGTTGGTGGTAGGCGGATTTCAGGTCAATTGTTGAGAAGACCCGGTACTGCGCAATCTGATTGACCATATCAGATATGCGTGGGAGGGGGTACGCGTCGAGCTGCATGTACCGATTGATGGTCTGGCTGTAGTCCACGACCATCCTGTGTTTCTCCACAGTTTTAACCACTACCACTTGGGCTCTCCAGGGGCTATTGCTGGTCTCGATAATACCATCCTTAAGCAGCCGCTGGACTTCGGACCTGTCGTGTTGGGTGTTCCGATATACAAACGAACCAACACGGTTGCAGATGGTACAACTCTGTTTTATTGTTCTGAATAAGAACAACTGTTAACTTCTGGCTGTGGTTTGTACTTCACCAGTTAACCTGTGGACCGAGCCCTAGCACTATCTTAGAGAGGCACTCAGCACATGGTGTATGTCTGAGTGGCACGCTGTGAGCTCGGTGCTCTGAGCTATCTCCTGCTGGAATGAGCGGGAACTGTGGTGTTCCCTGTTTTATAGTGCGTGTGCTCTCACTGGTGATTAGCTGTGATGCTGCATGTGTGTTGATTGGTCCGTCGACCTGTCCATCAGTGTGTGTGTGTGATTGCACCATGATATGTAAATGTGGATATCATGACATCCCCCCTTTTCACAAGAATATGTGCCGACATGGTAATAAATATTGGTGTGTACTGAGTGTAGCTGAATATGTGTGTGCAATATTTACAACATGTACATGAGGCTAAACTATATACAGAGGAAGGTGTCAGGTGCAGCAGAGCAACGAGGTTGTACTACAAACAAAACAAGTGTAATCATCAAATATCGAAAGAGAACTCCTGGAACGACAAAAAAAAGAAACACGTTAACATTGTTGCAAAACAATTCAGTGAGTCCAATGTGCAAACAGGCTCATAAGTCCAGCCTAGTAGGTGGGCGACAAATTCGGGTTGACCGTTAGGGTGGCACACCATTCATCGCCCGGATGAACGCTGTGCACTTGCATCGGCTGGTGGGTCCTACTTGGGGACATTCGATTTTTGGTTATTACCGCAACGCGGAAGGCTTCCCGGTCATCGGTATCACCGGTCTGTACGTCGTCAGGGTATGACTCGGTGTATGGGGGCTGAATGGCCCGCCCGTCCCTGCGACGCTGGCGGAATTGCGGAGCGTTGGCAGGTTGAGCTGCTCGACAGCAGGCAGCGTAGTGACCCATCTTGCCACAGCGGAGGCATTGTCGAGTTTTAGCTGCACATTGCCACTTTAAATGTGTGGATCCACAGTTGCCGCACGTCGTGACGTCATGACGTTCATTGTGCCATCGCGCATGCGCAGTTCGGTCCTGCGTAGAGCGCGCCTGTGCGTCACACCCCTGTGCGCCGACGTCCCCCCTTTTGGCGCGTACAGGCGCGGGAGGCCTCGGAAAGCGCGCAAAATGGCCGCCCTCGTCCGGGCCGCGGGCCGGGAGGAATTCGATCAACTGGACCTGCTCGGCCTCTTAGGACCCCTGACGTGCCGATTCGACCGCCTGGAATTGGGAGTACCAGCTGGTTGCGTTTTCGTGGAGGACGCAGGTTTCGATGGCGGTGGCTAGGGTAAGGCTCCTTATTTTGAGGAGCTGCTGGCGTAGGGTGTTCGAGGTGACCCCAAAAACTATCTGGTCCCGAATCATGGAATCGGAGGTGGCTTCATAGCCATAGGACTGCGCGAGGATACGGAGGTGTGTCAAAAAGGATTGAAAAGGCTCATCCTTACCCTGCAGGTGCTGCTGGAAGAGGTACCTCTCGAAGCTCTCATTAATTCGACGCTGAAGTGTTGCTCAAGTTTTAGATGGACCGTCTTGTACTTCGTCTTGTCCTCGCCTTCCGTGAATGCCAGGGAGTTGTAGATGTGGATGGCGCGTTGCCCCGCCGTGGAGAGGAGGAGGACGATCTTCCTGGTGTCCGATGCATTCTCTCTGTCTGTGGCTTCTAGGAAGAGCTGGAAGCGCTGTTTAAACAGCTTCCAGTTCACGCCAAGATGTCCAGCGATTTGGAGCGGCTGCGGTGGGCTGATGATATCCATGGTGCAGGATGGCGGATCTCTGAAGATGTGCAGGTAGGTCTCACGGTTGCTGAGGAGTTTCCAAACCTGGTGACATGTCGTGTTGGGTGTTCCGATATACAAACGAACCAACACAGTTGCAGATGGTACAACTCTGTTTTATTGTTCTGAATAATAACAACTGTTAACTTCTGGCTGTGGTTCGTACTTCACCAGTTAACCTGTGGACCCAGCCCTAGCACTATCTTAGAGAGGCACTCAGCACATGGTGTATGTCTGAGTGGCACGCTGTGAGCTCTGTGCTCTGAGATATCTCCTGGTGGAATGAGCGGGAACTGTGGTGTTCCCTGTTTTATAGTGCGTGTGCTCTCACTGGTGATTGGCTGTGATGTTGCATGTGTGTTGATTGGTCCTTCGACCTGTCCATCAGTGTGTGTGTGTCACTGCACCATGATATGTAAATATGGATATCATGACAGGACCTGATGAAGGTCTTGTCCTGTGTGCACAAATCTAAAATATATTTCCAATGAAACCTTCCAACTCTGTTCATGCGCTCTTGAATTTTGGTTCATTAAGCTTTATCTTTTAAATAATCTACGAAGTGGAATATTAAGGTTTTGGCACACTTGACCTGAAATGTACCTTGCAGTGAAAAGGATTGCATCAGCATTCTGACTCTTCTGCTGAAATTGAGGGAACCTTTCTGTTTTTCTCTCTAATTAATAAAACATTCATAAAATCATATTTTCAAATCCTTCAAAGATGCATTTTGCTGTGATTTTGATTTTAATTAATTGAGAAATTAAGGTACCTTCTCGATATTTATTTCTCAATCGATAGCAAGGAGCGATATAGAATCAGAAGGCATAGAACCTCTGTGGGTAGAGTTTAGGAATTGCAAAGGTAAAAAGACCTTGTTGGGAGTTATGTACAGGCTCCCTAGCAGTAGTCAGGATGTGGGGCAGAAAATAAATCAGGAGATTGAAAAGGCATGTAAAAAAGGCAATATTACAATAATCATGGGGGACTTCAATGTGTCGGTGGACTGGGAAAATCAGGTTGGTAGTGGATCCCAAGAATAGGAATTGCAGAATGTCTAAGAGATGGCTGTTTAGAACAGCTTGTCACAGAGCCTACTAGGGAACAGGCAATTCTGGATTTGGTGATGTGTAATGAGGCAGACTTGATTAGGGAACTTAAAGCGAAGGAACCCTTAAGGAGCAGTGACCACACTATGATAGAATTCACCCTGCAGTTTGAGAGGGAGAAGCTGCAATCAGATGTAACGGTATTACAATTAAATAATGGTAACTACAAACACATGAGGGAGGAGCTGGCCAGAGTTGATTGGGAAGAGAGCATAGCAGGGAAGACAGTGGAAGGGCAATGGCAGGAGTTTCTGGGGTTATTCGTGAGGCACAACAGAAATTCATCCTAAGGAGGAGGAAACATGCTAAGGGGAGGACAAGGCACCCATGGCTGATGAGGGAAATCAAGGACAGCATAAAAGAAAAAGAAAAAGCATACAAAGTGGCGAATATTAGTGGGAAGCCAAAGGATTGGGAAGCCATTAAAAGCGAGCAGAGGACAACTAAAAATGCAATAAGGGGAGGAGTAGATGAAATATGAGTGCAAGCTAGCTAGTAATATAAAGGAAGAAAGGAAGATATTTTTTCAATATATAAAAGGTAAGAGAGAGGCAAAAATAGACATTAGACCACTGGAAAATTTGGCTGGAGAAGTAATAATAGGAAACAAAGAAATGGCATAGGAACTGAATAGTTACTTTGCATCAGTCTTCACAGTGGAAGACACCAGTGGGATGCAAGAGCTCCAGGAGAAACAGAGGGCAGAGGGGAGTGCAGTGCCCATTACTAAGGAGAAGGTTCTGGGGAAACTGAAAGGTCTGAAGGTGGATAAATCACCTGGACCAGATGGACTACACCCCAGCGTTCTAAAAAGATAGCTGAAGAGATTGTGGAGGCATTGATGGTGATCTTTCAGGAACCACTGGAGGAAGGAAAGGTCCCAGAGGACTGGAAGTAGCTAATGTAACACCCCTGTTTAAGAAGGGAGCGAGGCAGAAGACGGGAAATTATAGGCTGGTTAGCCTGACTTCGGTCACTGGTAAGATTTTAGAGTCTGTTATTAAAGATGAGTTCTTGGACGTGCATGATAAAATAGGCCTGAGTCAGCACGGCTTCGTCAAGTGAAGGTCATGTCTGACAAAGCCGTTAGAGTTCTTTAAAGAGCTAACAAGGAAGTTAGACAAAGGAGAACCAGTGGACATGATTTATTTAGATTTCCAGAAGGCCTTTGACAAGGTGCCGCATAGGAGACTGTTAAATAAGTTAAGAGCCCATGGTGTTAAGGGTAAGATCCTGGCGTGGAAAGGGGATTGGCTGACTGGCAGAAGGCAGAGAGTGGGATAAAGGGGTCTTTTTCAGGATGGCAGCTGGTGACTAGTGTTGTGCCTCAGGGATCGATGCTGGGACCACAACCTTTCACAATATACGTGAATGATCTGGTAGAAGGAACTGAAGGCACTGTTGCTAAGTTTGCAGATGATACAAAGATGTATGGAAGGACAGGTAGTATTGAGGAAGCAGGCGGGCTGCAGAAGGACTTGGACAGGCTAGGAGAGTGGGCAAAGAAGTGGAAATAGAATACAATGTGGAAAAGTGTGAAGTTATGCACTTTGGAGGGAGAAATAGAGGCATAGACTATTTTCAAAATGGGGAAATGCATAGGAAATCAGAAGCACAAAGGGACTTGGGAGTCCTTGTTTATGATTCTCTTAAGGTTAACGTGCAGGTTCAGTCGGAAGTTAGGAAGGCAAATGCAATGTTAGCATTCATGTCGAGAAGACCAGGGATGTACTTCTGAGGCTATGTAAGTCTCTAGTCAGACCCCATTTGGAGTATTGTGAACAGTTTGGGGGCCCGTATCTAAGGAAGGATGTGCTGGCCTTGGATAGGGTCCAGAGGAGGTTCACAAGAATGATTCCTGGAATAAAGAGTTTGTCGTATGAGGAACGACTGAGGACTCTGGGTCTGTACTCGTTGGAATTTAGAAAGATGAGGGGGGGATCATATTGAAACTTACAGGATACTGCGAGACCTGGATAGAGTGGATGTGGAGAGGATGTTTCCACTTGTAGGAAAAACTAGAAAGCAGAGGACACAACCTCAGAATAAAGGGACGATCCTTTAAAACGGAGATGAGAAGGAATTTCTTCAGCCAGAGGTGGTGAATCTGTGGAACTCTTTGACGCAGAAGGCTGTGGAGGCCAAATCACTGAGTGTCTTTATGACAGAGATAGATAGCTTCTTGATTAAAAAGGGGATCAGGGGTTATGGGGAGAAGGAAGGAGAATGGGGATGAGAAAAATATCTGTCATGATTGGATGGCGGAGCAGACGCGGTGGGCCGAGTGGCCTAATTCTGCTCCTATGTCTTATGGTCTTATGGGAAGGAGGAATTCCACCACATTCATTAAAAACAAACAGAATTAGGAGAAGGAATTTAACGATCTATGGATTCTTGAGCAAATGTGCATTTCAATGTCTACTCATGTGTCTCAACTTTGATCTGATAAAATCTGAAAATAGTTGTGAAAATGTAATGAAGCCAGTGATTCCATTTTCCTGTCTTCTACCTTACTAGTTAGCCTCTGAGGGAAGTATCATTTTCGCAAAAATAAGAAGTATGTAAATTGAAATTGCAATTTATTTATCACATGATACCGGACCTTGGAACTTTCTGAAAATGTTATTCAGTAGATCTGCAACAGTGATGATTTGTCAACTGGAGTAATCTCCTGAAAACTTGGATGGGACATGTGCTGCTCTCACCTATTCTTGTGGGTGCTGGGACCATGTCGAATTGTTGTTTCTAGCTCATTATCTGGAGTCAAGCATACACTGTGAGTTGGGCATGCTTTTCATTAGTTGTATGTCTGTCTGGAGGAGATGGGAAGTCAGACTTGTCTGTTGTCACTTGCAGGCTGAACAACATCTCCTAAAAAAAACGGTGAGGCACATTCTGGCTGCAGAAAGCAGATTATGATTGTCAGGCAAGAAATGGCTGCAAGACTTGTGTGGTAGCGTTACCCATTTCAGGGGACAAACTCCACTGACCATGTGACTCGTTCGGGGCGAATTACGCAGGAGCATGCGAACCCCAGCCAATGGGGAGATTGCGCGGGACCCTGGGAGCAGAACCCCGGGAAGTGTAGACCAGGGAGTTGAAGAGTAGAGACCTGTTGTATAGTGTTCTGTGCCTTTCACCTAAATGAGCCACCTTTCATCAATATGCCCCTTTGTTAACTACTGTAAGCCTCCGGTGCATGTCTCGAGCCACCACAACCTGCTGATCAGGCTCTCAGGGTTTCTACTTCCATTGATCCAGGTACCAGTTAGGTAAAGGGAGATTGGGTTCCCCCTAGAGGTAAGACAGGAATGTTGCCAGTGAGAAAAGGTTGCAAAGGATTTTAATCTCCCAGGGCATGGGTGCAAGACAGGAAGAAAATCCAATGACTTCACCCTATCTCAGCCTGGCAGGCACCAGCTGAGAGACTGACACAATGTGTACCTAGTTGGTGTTTTCAGGAATTTCAGACAGGCAGGTCCTGATTTTTAATTTCAAAAGAAAGAAATGAAAGATTTGCATTTATATAACATCTCTCTGAGCATTGCATCTCAAAGTGCTTCATAGCCAATGAAGTACTTTTGAAATGTCATCACTGTTGTAATGTTGAAAATACAACAGTCAATTTGCCCACAAGAAACTCCAACAAACCACATGCGATAATGAGCAGAGGCACTGATTTTGTGACGTTGATTGATATAGATATTGACCAGGACATAAGTGCTAACTCCCCTGCTCTTTTCCAAAATAGTGGTGGAATACTTTACCATCTGAGGGCAGAAGAGGCTTTGGTTTAACTTCTCATCTGAAAGACGGCACGTCTAGCGGTGCAGCATTCCCTCCTTACTGCACTGGACTGTCAACTTTTGTGATCAAATCCTAAAATGGGACTTGAACCCCCAACTTTCTGACTCAGAAATATTTAACTCTGATGTTCTACCTCAGTGGAAAAGCGTTAGAATTTTTTTTTTAGATTACTGATGTTTTAAGAAATATATGTACACATGGAATCCTTTTACTCAGCTTTAAGCTTTCTTTTGGCAACAGTGATAGTGTGCACCATTAATAATTCATTAATGCATAATGATATCCACATTCAGAATTCTGACTTCAACAAATTGATTGGGTAATAACCAATGTTAAAGGGGTGAGGTTCACTGATAGACCAATAACATCATACAGAGAGGAGAAATTGAAATTTAGGCTTTGCATCGTCTCCTAATCCTTCAAACTGGCATCTGAGATGTGAGCATTTGCTTTTAATGGGAAATGCACCGGCTGCCTTCTTAATAAAAGGGGCGCAGTGCAGGCAGATTATGATACTAGCGTGCATTGCTGATTTCACGGGAGTGCTGCTGTATTTGACTGCCATACTGCAGCCTGAGCAATGTTTCAAACCTGCACAGCTGAATTTGATGTTAAATGGCATGAAGGACCCACATTCCACCACCACTCCCCATTACCCCTCCCCTCCCCGCCAACCCCCACCCCCTTCCCCAGCCCCCACCACTGCCAACACAAGCAATGTTAGTTAAAGGAACCATGAACTACTTGCAGGTTAGTTGCTGGCTTATCTTCTTCTGGATGCTTGTGCAAGTGTATATATTCTTTAGAATTTTCCTATACTTAACGAAAGTTTCATGAATCTACAGGGAGTTGTCTGGCTGCTGCCAACACACCTTCTTTATAATGGCTGTCCTGAACAATAATAAAAAAGCAAAATACTTGAAATATTAACAAAAACAGAAAATGCTGGAAAAACTCACCAGGTCAGAGAGCATCTGTGGCGAGAAAACGAGATAAAATGTTTCAGGTCAATAACCCTACCTAAAGATTTGCTGTGCTGGACAAGTTGCTTTCAGGTATGGATGAGCTTGTAGACCTTCTGCTTGGCAGAACATGAATGAGAGACTAAGTAGTGGCCACGCAGAGCAAGACAAGCTGCTAGGTGTAGGAGGAGGAGGAAAGTTCTCGGGAGGATTGTTTAGAGCGCAATTCTTTTATTTGAACTACAGCTGGGACCAATGCTTAAGATAGCTGTGCTTTGCCAAAAACGTCAACACTGAAATATGCCAAATGCTACAGCCAAATGCTAACCGCAAAGCATGACAAGAAATGCATTTTCAAGGTGACCATGACTCTGAAATTTTGGGCATCTGGCTCCTTCAATGCTGCTGCTGGAGATAAACCGATATTTCATAATTTGCAGTCCACTGCTGCATCAGGGAGGTTAATGAGACTCTCTTTACAATGGGATCATTTCATCTCATTTATAGAGAGAAGCAGACATAGTGAGACCAATGGTTTGCATGGATTGAAGGCTTCCCACATAGTGCAAAGTACTGTGCATTCTTCCCTGTGCGTTACTCATCTGAACTCAGCCATTTTCATGCATCAAAAGCAATTCCGCTCTATGGAAAGTCAGCTGCTGGCATTTGTTGACAAGGGTTAGGATATGGTTCATGACTCCAGTCCAGAACCCATGACCAATTGCATTGAAAGCCTACAATGGGAGCCATTCAACTCCAAGGAACATTATGGAGCACACCTTTATTACCCTCAAGACATGCTTCTGCTGCCTGGGCTTCTCTGGAGGAGTTCTCTGGCACACAGCTTTGAGTACCATGATGCATTGCATGCTGAACAACCTGGACACGAGGAGAGAACTGCCACCACTTTTCAGGCTGAGCAACAGGAACATGAGGGAAAGGATGAGGAGGAAATGGAGGAGGAGGTCCAGCAAGAGACAGAGGAACATGGAGAGAAAAGGAGGCCACAATATAGACAGATGCTTACTGCTCAGGCTCTCCATGATGAAATAATTCCTGAGTGGTATCAGTAACCACAACCATTCCTCCCCATTCACCGAGCATCCACACTTCTTTATTATTGATAATAACATTGGTTTTCTTCAACTGCACAAAATTAGAAACCACCAGAAAATGCACATTATAATTCAAATTTATAAATTCAACCATTAAATAATGTATCATTACATTTTTTACTGATTATTATTTATTGTTGGGTGTAAATTTGGGAGAAAATGTGAAAAGGAGAAGCAGAAAAATATATTTTTTAAAATTTAAGTCGAATTCCGCCCCATGGTTCTTTTGACATTGGCCCAACATACCAGCAGAATTTTTTAAAAATCACCTTTTGATGAAGAGAGGTTCCGTAGTACCAATGGCCTAATTTCTGTGACATTTAATCCATTGTTTTGTGGTGCCAGTTTTCAGACTTTAGAGATGTTTATTTTACTGTGTACCTGGATTCCTTCTGCTTTGCCATGAACTAAATACTCTGCTTCAGTAAATCCAGAACAAATATAGAATATTGCAGCCTCTTGCAGAACAAATCCTGAGAAGGATGAGTTTCAGCTTGGGTGTTTCTCGGCCAACGCAAGGCAGAGTAAAACACCTGGTGCCAATCAATTTTAATCAGATAAAACTCATACCGACCCCTTGCCCAAATTGCAATTCCCTTCTGTTCCAAGTCAGCACTTAAACTAACCAGTCACCTAGGGAGCCGCCTCGCTTTTGGTGAACTGGGTATAATGATGAACCACTGGATAAAAGTAAATTACTGCAGATGCTGGAATCTGAAACGAAAGAGAAAATGCTGGAAAATCTCAGTAGGTCTGGCAGCATCTTTTGGGAGAGAAAAGAGCTAACGTTTCGAGTCCGATGACACTTTGTCAAAGTTAACAGAGAAAGTGGGAAATGTTTATACTGTGGAGTGAGAATGAAAGATGAGTCATAGCCACAGAAACCCAGGGAAACCGGGTGCTAATGGCCACAGAAACCAAGGGGAAAGAGTGCTAATGGCAATTCCCAGAGAGAACAAAAGATGTGAAAGATCAAACAGCAGGGAAACTAACATCAGAGGATGAACTGTAGATGTGGGGGGAGAGTGAGAACAAAAGATATGAAAGGTCAAACAGCAGGGAGACTAACATCAGAGGTTAGGTTAAAGATGAATTCAGAGAGCACGTAAACGTTTTCTCCCGGTCTCTTAAAGAAATCATAATCTTTTTAGGCTCTGTCCCCTTTCTGACTGTGATTGGGTTAAAATTTGGGTTATTCATCGAATTGACCGAAATGTCTGCTGTCAAGTTTTAAGAGATAATATGGCATGGTCTGATTTAACATCTATCAATCTTATCCACCTTTCCTTCATATTTCTCCTCTTTGCTTCCCCCTTCCCCTCCCCCACCATCTACAGTTCATCCTCTGATGTTTGGAATCATGATCCGTCCGGCTGACCCTGATAAGGTTGATTGATAGTCCAAAGAACTCCCACATCCTAAAAAGGGGTGTTTAGCCACTTTGGATCAGCTGCAGCATTTGCAGCATATTTACAGTTTACATCTGCTAGAATCATAGAATTTACAGTGCAGAAGGAGGCCATTCAGCCCATCGAGTGTGCACCGGCTCTTGGAAAGAGCACCCTACCCAAGGTCCACACCTTCACCCTATCCCCATAACCCAGTAACCCCACCTAACACTAAGGGCAATGTTGGACAATATGGGCAATTTAGCATGGCCAATCCACATAACCCGCACATCTTTGGACCGTGGGAGGAAACCAAAGCACCCGGAGGAAACCCACGCACACACAGGGAGGATGTGCAGACTTCGCACAGACAGTGACCCAAGCTGGGAATCGAACCTGGGACCCTGGAACTGTGAAGCAATTATGCTATCCACAATGCTACCATGCTGCCCTACAATGCTACCATGCTGCCCTACAATGCTAACGTGCTGCCCTACAATGCTACCGTGCTGTCTGATGTACAGGTCCTGTCTGTGTTGGTTGGGTCCCGTGATAGTAAAAGACTGTCGACCGAGGTTCGGAGAGGCATGGCCAATGATTTACAAAATTTAGAAGGGGGATGGCAGGCAAATAAAGAATGGTTATTAACATTCAACCCACCTACGACTGATTGGACAAAAATAACAGTCTGCCTTCAGAAAAATGTAGTGGATCTGCAGGACTATGAGGAAAGGTTTAGAACAATTTGGAAGGAACACTCAGGAATGGTACTCCAGGCAGGTGAGCGGAATTGGAATGAGAGTACCTTAGGACCGTTTAAAACCGCTTTTGTCAATGGTTTAAGGCCCAAACTATCTAAAGCTTTAAACCTGGTCCTTCCTGACTGGGGACGAGTGGGTCCTACCTACAGGGCCTTAGTGGATTGATGTATTCAAATTGAACGCGTATTGGCAGTTAAAATCCGTGACAACCAACAGGCCCAGCCCAAAGCAGCAGTAGCTGTGCGTGTCGCAGCGACCCCAGCAGTAATTACTATTCCTTCTCTAGTGACACCAACCCCAGCTCCTCTCCTTGCTCCATTAAAGGATTCCAAAAAAACAGGTCAATGTAATTTTTGGGAAGAGAAGGCCATTGGGAAAATAAATGTCGTTTCAGACTACAGGGAAAATACTACAACATTGTCCCGTTTTACAGGGAACTGCCCCGTGAGTCATACAATCGAGAACCGCGCCGTGACTATTATAGGCCCCGAAACACGTATTATGACAATACGTTCCGGGAACAACATAGACCCCACCCACGTTCACCACGTAGAGACGACTTTGATGATGATGAAGCATTGAACAACAAGTTTGCCAGATTAACCCCACAGCACAAGAGAACACTACTTGAGAGGTCAAAAACTAGTGTACCCCACTCTCAGTGAGCCCATTCGAACAGCGTTATATGCTTTAATTGAAACCAAATTGGATGGATTGTATATATCGTTGAGAGTGGGAGGAAACAAATTGATTTCCTTTTTGATACTGGAGCAGAATTCACCTGTGTTCCGGAAAGTTATGCCACATTTTTCACCTTAAACAGAAAAGTGATTGAAGCTTACGCAGTGGGAGATGATCCATTAACCCTTCAATGAACAGAACCTATACTGCTTGAATTTGGCAAATATCAAATGACAGCCTCAATCTGGATAGGCCCAATAACACAAGCCCTTTTGGGCATGGATATAATATCAACATTGAATTCTTCTCTTGCTTTTGAGGATGGAAAAGTCACATGGTCCCTTCAGACACATCAAAAAGAGTGACTTGAGCAACACCACATTTGGGCAAAAGACATAAATGACTGTGGTCTATTAAAAATGGAACCAGCATCCTTTAATGGTGTGGCACCACCATGTGCCAAACAATATCCCATTAATGGCAATGGCACGGTAGCACAAGTGATTAGCACTGTGGCTTCACAGCGCCAGGGTCCCAGGTTCGATTCCCCGCTGGGTCACTGTCTGTGCGGAGTCTGCACATCCTCCCCGTGTGTGCGTGGGTTTCCTCCGGGTGCTCCGGTTTCCTCCCACAGTCCAAAGGTGCAGGTTAGGTGGATTGGCCATGCTAAATTACCCGTAGTGTCCATAAGGGTTGGGAGGGGTTATTGGGTTGCGGGGATAAGGTGGAAGTGAGGTCGGTGCAGACTCGATGGGCCGAATGGCCTCCTTCTGCACTGTATGTTCTATGTAATCTATGTAAAAAAAAAACCTCCTCAATTCAGGGAATACTGCCTATAGTGCAGAAATTGGAAGAGAGTTTTAATTAAAATTCAGTTCATCAAACAGTCCAGTGTGGCCTGTCAAGAAGGCTAATGGCACATGGCGCCTAACTATTGATTATAGAAAAGCCAACAAATGCATTGACAGAAAAGCTCCTTTGGTGGCCGATCCATCCACTATGTTTAATGCCTTAACACTAGATCTTGAATGGTTTTCAGTTATAGTCATGGCCAATGGCTTTTGGTCAGTGCTTTTTAGATTCTGTATTCGTATAAATTTGAATAAAACTTCACCCAAGAAGCTCAGTCTCGAGTTCTGTAAGATTGGTATATAGTGCGACGACACATAAATATATTAACAAAATACAGATCCATCATGGTCTTAGAGGGAGGCCTGGAGCAGCTGTTGGCTGGACGGCCCAGCTTCAGACCGTACCATGCTGGGGTACAGCAGTCTGGGCTGGTTGGCTGAAAGGTAACATCAAGGCACTGGGGGAAATGCAAGTATGAAAGAAGGAATCCCTCCATCTGAGAGGAGAGTAGGTTCTGACTCCATGGAGCCATGGTCACTCTCCTGGAGAAGCACCTCAGAACCCCCACTGATCTGTTGGAGAACAGGTTGATGGACAGCTATAATGTTCCTTTGAATGGCGGTATCCAGAGCCACGATGGAAGCAGCCTGAGCTAGTTCTGCAGCACTTAGAGCTTTGATGCAAACTGTTTCTGCTGAACTGAACATCATCCATCAGATACAGCAGCATGGTGGGTTTCATAGGCATGATGATGGAGGTGCACCACCTTGGACAGGATGGATATGCTTTGTGCAAAAGTTTGCACCCAGTTGGTGCTGGACACCTTCATTCACCTTGACATCCAGTGCAAGATTTCTGGTGGGCTTTCAAGTGCACAAAGCATTGGTTGAAATAATAATAATAATAATCTTTATTAGTGGCACAAGTAGGCTTACATTAACACTGCAATGAAGTTACTGTGAAAATCCTTCAGTCGCCACACTCCGGCACCTGTTTGGGTACACTGAGGAAGAATTCAGAATGTCCAATTAACCTAACAGCACATCTTTCGGCACTTGCAGGAGGAAACGGGAGCACTCGGAGGAAACCCACGCAGACACGGGGAGAATGTGCCGACTCCACACAGACAGTGACCCAAGCCGGGAATCAAACCCAGGTTGCTGGCAATGTGAAGCAACAGTGCTAACCTCTGTGCTACTTCTTTTGTAGTCTGGACTGTCATGATTATATGCAGCCGGAATTCTATGCAACCTTCCCTTCTGGTTCGCTGGCCCCATTTTTATGGTCCTGCTCACTTGTCCCTGGTGTTTTGCCACGTGCAGGCCCTGCCTCTACCCTAGCCTCTAAATTATGTGCAGAATCAGTCTCTGAGCCGGTGGCAATGTTTACACCATAGATCAGGGAGCCAGAGGTGTTCATCAAGCAGTGTTTTCCCTGGGGCTCAGGTGTTTCAACATGCTAATGGATATCTGGGTTCTCAGCCAAAACTCATTATGAATCTTTGGTTGAAAGCTCAGAAATCCATGAAAGTACTAAAGCAGCTGATCCCCCGAGGAACCAGCACTTAATTGACAATTCTGGCTCTCAATTTCACAATGTTTATTTGCACAAGATAAAAAGAGTTAAGTTTCTTACAGTTTCCACTGTTGATACTTTAAAAGACTGGATAATTGACCCCACTTCTATGGTGCTGTAGTAAAAAATGTTTTTTTTCAAATGTGATGTTATCAATGAATGACTAATTTTAAAACTTTATTACACATCCTAATCTCACGACAGTGTTCATTGCTTCGATGCAGGGTAAAGTGGGTGAATAGCATGGAAGTGCCATTACTTGGCAAGGGGCATGAGGAACTATGTGGTTTGTTTGGGGGGATATCTTGGCATGAGGGCTTGGGGAGCCATGGGGAGGTGGGAGATAGTTTAAAATAGGGAGCTTGAACAACAAAGGGCATCAGGTAGAAAGCATGCAGTGGCATAGATGGGCATGGGGAGTATGTGGGGGATGGGCAGTTGTGAGTGGTGAGGGCTGAAGTGCGTTTAACTGGGATGAAGTCCCACAGCAATGAGATGGGCCTTTCTTGAGGGGCTGGTTTAGCACAATGGGCTAAATAGCTGGCTTGTAATGCACAACAATGCTAGCATCACGGGTTCAATTCCCGTACCAGCCTTCCCGAACAGGCGCCGGAATGTGGCGATTAGGGGCTGTTCACAGTAATTTCATTGAAGCCTACTTATGACAATAAGCGATTATTATTATATTATTATTAAATAGCCCACCTCCACAGGTAGCAGTTCCTATGGCTGCCTCCAAACCTTTTCCCAGCTTGGCCAACCCACCCAAATAATGTTAATGGGGCGGATTGCCCAATTTCAGCCCATCCTCCGGCTTAGTGGCTAAGGCTGGCATCTTGCATTTCAGGTGTACAAAATTACTGAGAGGAGTTTGTATTTCATTGGTCATGAAGTTCCTTGTAGTTGCACCCACTTTTCCACATTCCTGTATCAGAAATGCAGAGCTCGCATGCAGCCTGTGCATAGCACCCAGCCACTTCCAGTGAAGTGATGCCGGCAGACAGAAGAGGCTTTTGGCCATCAAGGGGTTTGATGCATATCTTTCGGTTACACCTTTATGAATTAGTCCTCATGGTGCAGATCCTTATGTGGGAATTTGCAAGGGGAAATCAGTGCCATCACATAACATTCTGTCCAGTAAGGTATTTATAAGCGGGTTAGTGCTTTGTGTCATTGTTGTCGACTTTAAACAATGAAGTTAATGGCTGCGATTTAGAGGCCATATTAGCCGTGGAATGAAATCCCATAATGGTTGCATAATTTCGCGAGAGGCCAGGAACGGGATTTGCGCCGGTGAGATTTCAGAGCGAGATCTTTCCCACCCCTCATTGGTGATGTAATCAGTGGAGTGATGGGGTGATGGAGTGATGGGGTTGTCCTTCTGCATGTGGGGTTGTTCCCCTTGTCTATGGGGGGGGGGGGGGGCGGAGGGGGGGGGGGGATTGCCCTTCTGTGTGTGGGGTCACAATGTTCATGGTGGGGATGTTGCCTGTGTCCATAGGGGTTTTCAGTGTCTGTGAGGGGGAAGAGGCTTTTATTTAAATCAGTGGTCAGGGTGACTTAGGCCCTGCCTCTCCAGCTGACTGTGTGACTATGGCTTCCCCGTTGGAAATTGCACAGAGTGCTGTTCAATATGTTGTGAATAGTTGGCTGTGCAGCCTGCCAGCTTCACACTGGGTTTCTCACCTGAGCCAATGCTGCATTTTGGGAAGATTCCTCAATGTCAAAAATTCCATTGCCCCATGCTTTCTGCCACCAGGGTGGAAAGAGAGTCGTGAAAATCAAAGTTGCCCAGAGAGTTTTTAAAAAATAAATTTAGAGTACCCAATTACTTTTTTCCAATTAAGGGGCAATTTAGCATGGCCAATCCACCTAGCCTGCACATCTTTGGGTTGTGGGGGCAAAACCCACACAAACACGGGGAGAATGTGTCAATATTATTAACATTACCTGAAAAGTCACATGATTCTGTCCCACATTTCTATGGCAACAACCGTCATGGAACAGAGCAGACTCTCATGAAAAGTACAGGAGCAGTATTTTGGTTGCCACCTGCTGCTATTGTTGTTGTTGCAATAACAATAGCAATTGAAGCAAATGGGAGAAACTGGTTTATCTTCTTAACTAATTTCTTCCACATGATGTGCAGGCCTGATCAATTTGAAGAGTTTCATATGTGTACAATGTCAAATTTAACCATATCTTGATTATGTTAAGCTTTTTTTTGCAGCCGACAATTCTTCCTGATTGTAAATCTGTCAGTGCTCTTTCTCTTTCTTGGCTCTTTTTGATTTACCGGTTATCTCTCCAAACTGCTGTGGCAGAACAATTGTCTCCCCTGATTACACCTTGCGGTGTGAAGTCAATGTGAAGTGAGAAAAATAATCAAATGCACATTTGATAAAGGTGGAGTCACTCAGTGCGAATGATATATTTGTGCGAATTAACCAGTCGCTTCATTGATGAGGGACTTAATTTGTCTGTGCAAGCCTCGATGTTTAGCATAGATCCAGGGGACGAGGAGATAGTTGCAACTCCTCAGATACCGAAGCAGCCCATGTCTGTATTTATGCACCAAAAACCTGGCTTAGGCTGATAAGTGGCAAGAAGAATTCATGCCATGCGAGTGTCAGGTAATGAATGTTTCTAATGAGAGAGAAAGGATTGGATTGGTAAACCACAAATGTAACAGCCCTGTTAAAGAAAGGAAGGAGACAGAAAACAAGAAATTATAGGGCAGTTAGTCTAACACCTGTCATTGAGAAAATGCTAGAATACATTATTAATGAAGTAGTAGCAGGATATTTAGAAAACTATAATACAGTCCGGCTGAGTCAACATGGTTTTGTGGAAGGGAAATTGCATTTGACTAATTATTAGAGTTCTTTAGGACGTAACAATCAATAGATGCAATGGGCTGGATTCTCCTTTCCTGAGACAAAGGGTGCGATTCTCTGGAAAAATTTCCAAGTGCTGTAACGAGCGGAAATTGCTGCGAGCTTCCCTCCGCTCGGCCCAGCGAGGCCGGCAACACAATTCAACGTTAATTGTTCCCCTTAACGAGGCCTCACAGGCTTCTCGCCGCAAATGAAGGCTCGCAAGCTGATTCGCCGGCACCACGCTCGCCAGCCCCACGTAAATAAGGTCGAGCAGCACTTAAGCTGCATTTGCTCAGCCAACCCCAGCCAGCTCACAACGATGGCGCCGAGGAGAGCAGCCCCAAGATTCAACGACGCTGACCTGGGGAGTCTCCTAAACGCAGTGGAGGCCAGGAGGGATGTCCTGTTTCCCCAAGAGTTCCAGAGAGTCAGCCACAAGGCAGCCAGGCTGCCTGGGATGAGGTGGCGGCAGTTCCCAGCTCGGGGAGTGTGACCAGGAGGACTGGCCTCCAGGGCCATAAGAAGGTCAACGACCTGCACTGGGCAGCACGCGTGATGAGACACGAACACCCCCCACCGCCCCGAAGGGAGCATCTACTCCCCAAATCCCCATGCGACCCCCAACCCTCCCTCCACCCCCTCCACCTTCAACCCCGCCACCACTGTGAACCACATTTGTGGCTAACGATGCCCTCTGTGTCCCCTCAGGAAAAGCCCTCCCATAATCGTCAGGAGTTGCACCGGACTGAAGAATCCTTACCTCCTTCAAGGAAAGGGCCCTGGTGGTGACCGGGGTGGCCGAGGACAGATCAGTCACCCATGAGGAGGCTGCAGAAGCCGCAGATGTGAGGAACCACCAGGCTCCACCCGGAGGACCTGTCAAACGTGAGTTGTTCTTGCCTTACTGACTGACCCATCCCTCCCACTGACCACATGTTCATCCCCCCCCCCCCCCCCCCAGGTCCTCCAGCCAACGGTGCCAGCTAATCCAGTGCGGCCCCCTCTCTTACTCCAGGGAGGACACCTCGGAGGAGAGCTCCGTGGATGCAACTGTTATAGTCGCGGCACAGCTGTCATCCCCACCCTCCACCAGCACAGATGCACACACCTCAGTGGGAGACGTTAGTGGACAGGCTTCTGGGGCACAATCTGGTAAACACCACACTGCTAATGATGCACATCAGGTAGACTCAGGAACCCCGATCAGAGACAGCAGTCAGAGGTCCGCTGGATCCCAGGACCCAGCTGGGTCCCAGCCTGATGCTGAGTCTGTGGAAGAGGTCATCCCGGAGCTGATGGAGACGATAGGGAGCAGAGTAGGTTCAGCACCATTGGCAGAGTGGGGGATTATAAAACACATTAAACACCTTTTTGCACAAACATTAGACTGACCTCCGAACCCTTTGCCCATCTCTCCATGCATCCCCCTTCCCTGTGGAGTCAACCACCCTCCAGCCATGGACAAGTTCCCAGAGCTGTGCCCCATCCCCTGGGTGTTCAGATGTTGCGTGTGTGATGCTGCCCCTGCAGTGTTCAAACACAGTGTCCAGGCATCAAGGTGTGATTGGGATGCTAGGCAATGACTCCCACATGCTGCATGGCCCATCCACCCAGGAGATTACACTTGGGTTGTGTGAAGTGCTCACCTAACCTTGATTCCCAATTCCCTATTAACAATAGCCTTCAGCCACACAGTCAGAGACCACAGCAGTCGGTGGGGGCTATGGGTGATCAGTGGGGCAACCGGGCAGGTGCAAGGATTGCCCCCCCCCCGGAACGGTTAAACAACCCAGGGGTTGGCATGGTGGTGCCGAGAGCAGCTCATAGATCAAAGAATCTACAGTGCAGAAGGAGGCCATTCGGCCCTTCCAGTCTGCACCGGCCCTTGATAGAGCACCCTACCTAAGCCTACGCCTCCACCCTATCCCCGTAACTCAGTAACCCCTTCTAACCATTTGGACACTAAGTGACAATTTAGCATGGCCAATCCACCTAACTTGTACACATTTGGACCGTGGGAGGAAACAAGAGCACCCGGAGGAAACCCACGCAGACATGGGGAGAAAGTGCAAACTCCATACAGACCGGAATTGAACCCGGGTCCCTAGAGCTGTGTGGCAGCAGTGCTAACCACTGTGCCACCGTGCTGCCAGTCGCCCCTCCCCCCCACCCTCCAATGACGGTCCACCCACAATTGAGGGTTCCTCACCCCCTCTGAGCACTGGGGTGGCATTCCCAGCACCCCCGGTCTCTTTGCCTATGAGCAAAGATGGCTACTCACCCCCTTGGCTCCCCACAGAAGCCCTTCTGTCAGTTGACGTTTTTCAAAAGGAGTACTAATCGGTGCCAGGGTGACCACTTGCTGGGGAGGCCGATGAATGACAAGAGGCCATTGGATATGGGATGGCTCCCGTTAATTGTATGGAAATGGGGCTTCAGTGATGATAATTGGTTTCTCGCCAAGCTACGGCGAAATTCCAATTTCGCCTCCGGGAGCGAGGCGGTTGCATCGCAAACTGTGGGCACATGGCGTGGTTGTCGATTTTGGCCCCTCCCTCTATTCACTGGCCTAGTTTCGCTTGAGTGAGACCATAACGAGGTCGGAGAATCATGCCCTAAGTATTGATGCTGGCGCAGGATTCATGGAGTTCCACGACAGAAAAACTGGCACCGCACCTGTACCGATTCAGCGAATGTTGAGGGACTAGCACCAGCGCCACATGGAACACAATCGATTCCAATGAGAAATGGTGCTGGATTCACCGGATTCGCGATTGACACTCAGGAGGCTGACAAGCTGCAGCCACAGATACACACTGCACTCCCTACACACACCACCCAGCCAACAAGATGTTAGCGAGGAGAGCGGCACCAAAATTTACGGACGCCGAGTTGGAGATTCTCCTGGACGCGGTGGAGGAGCAGTGGGTGACCCCGTACCCTGGCCAGGAAGGAGGCTGCCAGCTGCCGCCATTCGCCGTGCCTGGGCGCAGGTGGCAGAGGCTGTAAACGGCATCAGCACCACCATCTGGAAAGGGCAGCAGTGCCATAGAAAACTGCACGACCTCCTCAGGGCGGCCAGGGTGTGTAGGCAGCACTGTGCCCCTGGCACTAACCCCGTCCCACACACCCGTAACCCAACCCTGTCCCCCACCCAGAGGGTGGCCAAACCCCCACCCTGTACCACATGTCGGCACCCATAGCGGCTGCCATGGCTGGGTGCCCTGGCCACTGAGGCCAACAGCTACTCACCCCCTGGGCTGCTTGCACCGGACTGTCTAGCACTTTCGTTTTCTTCCCCCCCCCCCCGCCCATAACTGCCGGGATCGTGAGAAAACTGGAGGGGGACCGCTGGACCCCCGGACCCTCACCATGGCTAAGCAGAGGGCCCTGGACATGGTTGGCAGCTCAGAGGAAAGGGAGGTGTCCGGCGTGGAGATTGGCCGTGGTCAACGAATGAGACCCCGCTGAGTTGTGGTTCCCACGAAACGCATGTCAACCCACCCCCCCACAACACCACCCCCACACCAACCTCACCCTCACGCCACCCTCATCCCCACCACCCCCACTCCAGCCCGACCCACGCTCTACTCCTGTATCTTGTCTTGTGTCTTGCAGGACCTACTGGTGACGGGGCGGGCCCATGTGGTGTCCCCCGCCCCCAGCCAATGCCACAGGCAGAGCCCCGAGTGCTGAGCAGTGATGAGGAAAGCAGCTCAGTTGTGAGCCATGGACCTAAGGCCCAAGGCACCCCAGAGCTCGAGTCCGGGGTGACACAGATTTCCCGTCACAGCTGTCTCCAGCACCCTTCACCATCCCAGAGACACTCACCTCGGTTGGGCACGTTAGTAAAGAGGCTCCTGGGACACTATCTGGTGCTCACCACACAGCCTATCTGGTACAGCAGGTGGAAGTAGGAACATCTGAGGGGGCGGACAGTTGGAGGGCAGGCCGATTCGAGGAAAATAGCTGCCGTCCAGACGGGTTTTGGACTTCTGGAACGGACAGTCCCATCAATTGTGGAGATGCAGTCACAGAGCCAGGGACTACATAAGGGGATGTCGATGAGCATTGTAACGAAAAGGGTTTCCTTTACTCCACAACAGGCTGGTATTGGGTGTCACAGATAACTGTGGGTATCTCTCTCCTGCAGGTGTTGAAACCATGACTCGGATGTGTCGCACTGGGATAGCTTCGCAAGAGAGAGGGGACAAGTCTCACTGTTTATACCTAACCAGTGAGGCTGTATTTATGCCACACCAGTTACCTTGACTGCCACCTATGCCTGTGTGAGTCTCTCTCCTGTGATGGTGAAATGTCACCCGGAAGTGTCCCACTAGTGCAACTTCACAAGAGAGAGAGAAAGAGGGACCACTGTTTATTCCTGACCAGTAGCCTCTCTTGAGTGAGCGTGTTTGAAGTGCTCAGATTCCCTTTTCTGGTCCTTGACGACGGGATTATGTCCTGGCAATTATTGTGACGTGGGAGGGTGAGACCACAATAATGGTAGTTTTAAAATAATTGATTTATTCAAGAGAAATTAAGTCTTCTGCAACTCGGATTAACCTACACACACAAACACCAATTATGAAATACTATGTGTAAAACAAGAGACCAAACGGCACATCGAAAATTCTTACAGCTTACACAGGTTTACTTTAGTGACACAAACACAGATACACAGATATATTCACTCATCCACCTCAAACCTCAACAAGCCATACTAATTGGGAGTTTTCTGTGAGCTGGAGAAATATACTCACCGCTCCAGGGATAGGATAGTTAAAAAAAACGTTGGCACAGATTTCTTTAGATCTTCTTCCAAGCTGGCCGGTCCTTGTGGCTGTTGTTCCTCTGGTTCTCGTGGTGTGTTTTCAGCCAGGCGAAGCGTGTGTCAGGCAAGAGAGTAGAGTTATTCAACAGTTCCTCAGACTTGACTTTTTAAGGGCAAAACCCTGAATGGGTCAAAGACTGACCCTCCCACAGGTGAGTTCCAGGACAAAGGAAGCCTTTCTGATTGTTGACAGGATGGAAGTGATCAAGTTCCCCAATCAAAAGGTTTCATAATGTAATTTGATTTTAATCAGTGCCCTTACAAAAGCGCAATGTCGCTGGTTTCTGCTGGCCTCTTGACAATGGTCGCTGGAAACACCTTTAATCGTTATCTCATTAAGGTATTGTGCTTCCGTCTGGCCAGGGCAGCAAGTGATTTGCATTTCAACTGCCCCTGGTCTCTGAATGAGATTGGGCCGTTTCATGACTCATGGCCTGTTTGTCTTGATTCAGGGGCGGGATTCTCCGACTCCCCCGCCGGGTCGGAGAATCGCCGGGGGCTGGCGTGAATCCCGCCCCCGCTGTGTCCCGAAGTCTCCACCACCAGAGATTCGGCGGGGGCGGGAATCGCACCGCGCCGGTCGGCGGGCCCACCCCCGCCAATTCTCCCGCCCGTGATGGGCCGAAGTCCCGCTGCTGGAATGCCTGTCCCGCCAGCGTGGATTAAACCACCTTTTGAACGGCGGGACAAGGCGGCGCGGGTGGGCTCCTGGGTCCTGGGGGGTGCGCGGGGCGATGTGGCCCCGGGTGGTGCCCCCACAGTGGCCTGGCCCGCGATCGGGGCCCACCGATCCGCGGGTGGGCCTGTGCCATGGGGGCACTCTTTTTCTTCCGCCTTTGCCATGGTCTTCACTATGGCGGAGGCAGAAGAGACCCCTCCCCTGCGCATGCACGGGGATGATGTCAGCAGCCGCTGACGCTCCCGCGCTTGCGCAGACCCGCGTCGCCCGGCAAAGACCTTTCGGCCGCGGCTGGCGTGGCGCCAAAGGCCTTTCCCGCCAGCCGGTGGAGCGGAAACCGCTCCAGCGCGGGCCTAGCCCCTCAAGGTGAGGGCTTGGCCCCTAAATGTGCGGAGACCTCCGCACCTTTGGGGCGGCCCGACGCCGGAGTAGTTCCTGCCACTCCATTATGCCGGAACCCCCCGCCCCGCCAGGTAGGGGAGAACCCCGCCCCAGTTGTCTGCCTGCAGACATGGTTTGTACAGCAATCTGTCCTTTTAAAATGGAATGTCCTGTTCCAACATGTCCAGTTCATTTTGATCCTTTGTTGAGTTTGCTACAACTTACAGAATCCAGAACCTGCAGGCGCAGGTGGAGGAGCACCACTGCGTGCCATAGCAGGAGGTGACCATGCTTGGCACCCAGCCAACACCTCATGGTTGGCGTCTGCGGTGGAGGGATTGGGGGTGAAGGTTTCAGTCATGGGTCAAGATGACCAAGGCCTGGTTCTGTCATAATATGCACCCCTGCACATCATGAGGTAAAAGCAGGCAGTGACAGACACTCAGGTGAGCTAATCAACATACAGAACAGAACACGACCAATCACCAGACAGAACACCAGAGGAGGGCTTCCAACTATAAAATACACGAGGCGTCAGCACTCTGCCTCTTTCCACTGGTGACAACTGTAGTGACAGTCAGGGTGTACAAATCATTCAACACCTTCTACACGTGGATCAGAGCTAGCCTGGTCTAGATAGTTAATGTTAGTTTACTTAGAGTAGTAGAGAGTCAACCCACAGGCAGCTGTGTGCTTCGTTACTGAAGTTCAATAAATCTTATTGAACCAACGCCTACGTTTGGTGTATGCTTGATCATTTCACTGCATCGTGTTGCAGTCCGTGTTACCCCAGGGTGAGTAACACGACAGGTTCAATCTGTCCAGGTGCTGGCCGAAGCCCAGGACAGGGTTGTCACTTCACAGGCAGCCATGTGCCAGAGACACCTGGAAATTGCAGCGGTGTTTCTGAGCGTGGCCCAGTCACAGTGGGTCATGACTGGGAATGTTGGCAGCATTGCCCAGCTGCTGGCGGACATGGCACAGATACAGAGAGATGTGGCCCAATCCCAGAGGCAGATGGCGCAGTGACTGGTTAATGTGGCACAGATGCAGAAGGTGGGGGCACAGTCAATGGGTGATGTGGCGCTGTCCCAGACGGAGATGGTCTATTCCCTGTGCTCCATGGCCGTGAGCATGCAGACCCTGGTCAAGACCAGAGCGGGCCTCCAGTAGTGCCTCAGGGGTTAGCGGCGCTTGCACCTCCATCCCATGGAGTAGCCCAGGGGCCATCGGGCACCCGGAGGGAGGAGGAGTTGATGGGGCTCCTGCCGGGGCCTCCCCAAGGGAAGGTGCTGGAACACCGCAGCTTCACGGACTCCCCCTTCCTGTCTGGTGGCAGCGGACAGAACAGGGCGGCACCGTGCCACATGGAACATACAAATAGCAGCGGGCCCATCCAGGCCTGGTTGCCCCAGAAGACGCCCGACAATGGGGACGCAGGTTATAGGGCGGGTGTCACTATAGGCACCCTCCACGCCTGATGTACCATCTGGGGATCCTCATAGATGTAGCATTAGGGCCCGTAAGGCCAGAAAGTTAGATACAAATTAAGTTGGCATGGGTACAGGGTACGTTTAGTTATAGGGGATAGGGCACGTAGCTGTAAAGATTTGTTCACATTAAATACATGTGCACAATGGTACAACCTGCCTTGGTGCTCTGTCGGATGTGTGTGACGGATGGGCTGGGCTGGGCAGAGGAGGGGTGCGGGGTGGGGGGCGGGGAGGAAGGGGGGAATGGGCGGAGGTTGTAGGTGGGCTGGGATCCTCATCCTCCCCCCGCCTCCCTCCAACCATCCCCACCACTGCCACCCCAGGGATCTGATGGGTCCGTGCGATAGAATGACCAACTCGTATGCAGAGATCACCCAGGTGGACGTGGAAAGTACAACCGTGGGCAGGATTCAGGCGTTGTTAAATGATGCGGAGCACCAGCGCTCATCGCAGAGCGGGTTGTCTCAAACATATCAGGAAACGTTGAGTGTGCCAGGATGAATGCGTCGTGCACACTGCCCGGGTACCGGACACAGACATGCATGATGCACAGCTGATGGTCACATATCAGCTGCATGCTCACCGAGTGGAACCCCATTCGGTTTGTATGAAGCAGCCTGTTATCTGCAGGTACTTATAGGGGGAACATGCATCCCGTCAATCACCCTCTGGACCCGGGGCATGTTGGCGATGGTAATGAACCCCAGCATCCTGGTGAGCTCGATCTACCTTGAAATGGATGTATTGAGCTGCCTGGGCATATAGGGCCTCTGTGACGGTGCAGAGTACCTGTGCACCGAGGTATCTGAGGTCCCGGACACATTCCCCCACTCGGTGCCTGGATGGACCCCGTGGCATTAAAGTTCAAGCGAAATTCACCTTGACAGCCTCCGGTAGTGGGTGCCCTCCCCCATTCCCCCGTGGTGCCCGGTGCACAAGGATCTGGCAGATATGTCGCACTGTCTCCCTGTTCAGCTGGAGTCTTCAACAGCACTGGTCCAGCAGATCCTCGAATGACAGGCGTTGCCGGTACACACAAGGTCTCTCGCAGCGCCTCCTTTGAACCGAATCCTCCTCGGCCTATTGGGCTGCTGGTTTCCATCCTGGGTGGCTGCCTCCTGTTCCTCTGGGGTAGGCTCCACTGCTGCAGCTTCCTCCTCCTCGAACAGCTCCAGCTCATAGAGCCGCAGGGCATCCCCCAGGGCTGCGGTGACTAGCAGGAAGGCCACCATTGCTGGTTATATTCCAATATCCATTGTCTGCAGGGAGCAAAGTTCGACACGTTAGCATGCTGCGTATCCCCGTGCCCAACCAAGTCCAACAGGCTACACGGTAGCCCCAGTTGACACTGCAGGATCTGCCCCTGCTCCCCCATCTCCGCGCCGCTGGCCCCGTTGGTGCTGAGCACCGTGGGTGCCTCTGGCCCTGGCACCCATTCCTGATGCCAGGTGTACCATCGGACGATACTGCCCCTGCCAGTGGTATGCTCCACTGCCTCTGCTCGGCACTATCGTAGAGGCTACAGTAGGCATTGCCCTTGAATGGGCCACTTGATGCCCAGCTGGCGATTGGCTGTCAGTTGGGTGGTTGGGGGTGTGGTAGAAGGTTGGGTGCAGGGGTCAAGGTGGGTGGTCAGTGGGGTATGCAGCAAGATGGCCGCCTTGCAGGCCATGGCAATGGCGGTCCTTTGCGGGGCACCGTCCCAGTCCCGTGGGGTGTCACCCCGGACACTTGACCCATTCCCCCATCACCTGCCCTCCCCCTCATGGCCTCCCCACCCCCACCCAAGCCAGCCTGGCAGCCCACAGTCACCTTCTCCCACTCTCTCATCAGCCATGACACCTGTTTCACGGTTTTTATTTATTTATTTATTTTTATAAATTTAGAGTACCCAATTAATTTTATTCCAATTAAGGGGCAATTTAGCGTGTTCAATCCACCTACCTTGCACATCTTTGGGCTGTGGGGGCGAAACCCACGCAAACACGGGGAGAATGTGCAAACTCCACACGGTCAGTGACCCAGAGCCGGGATCGAACCTGGGACCTCGGTGCCATGAGGCTGCAGTGCTACCACTGCGCCACCATGCTGCCCTGTTTCACGGCTTTTAAAAGCACAAGTGAACCGTGATGTCGAAAATTCGGCCCATCGGTGGCGGAGCATCGTGGAGGCCCCGGAGAATACCGGGTTGGGCCTGCTAATTCGATACCAATGGAGGTTACTGTATGTGCATTCTGGAATGCAAAGTCGCCACTGTCGAGGCGATGACTAATTATGTTTAGTGTCAAATCGGTACCTGCCGCCGTTTTGGTGCCGGAAAAGGTTCTCCGCCCAATCGCATTTGCTGATTTCGGTGTTGGTCAACGGGGAATTCCATCCATTGTATTTGGACTTTCAAAAGGCATTTGATAAGGTGCCACGTAAAAGGTTAGTACATAAAATAAGAGCATATGATATTACGGCTGATATATTAGCATGAATAGGGGACTGACTGGAACAGTAAATATAGAGTTAGGTTTAAAGCGTAATTTTCAGTTTGGCAAACTGTAACTAATGGAGTGCTTCAGGGATCAGTGCTGGAGTGCATCAGAGGGCTGGAGGTTGTCAATATATTTTCAGAAAAGGACGACGCAAGTAATTGCAGGTCAGTTAGTTTCAATGAACTTGTTTTACTCAAAGCATTATCATTTTAAGCTGTTGCCTTTTATATCCCATGAACTTAAACTCCCAGATCTTGCTGCTCTTTCCCAGAACTGAGCCTACTTCCATTCACAGCATAGCACCTTCTGTTATTTTTGAATCAATGTTAATCGCTGACATTGAATGTAATTGGCCAATTGTTAACTATTTCTCCTATTTCATCAATGTATCTGCAGCTTTCATTCAGAATTAACTTTAATTTCTATTGTGATTTTGTCAGCACTACTCTCATCCTAAATCCAGATCGTACAAGTGAATAGCAGTGGTCGCAGAAATTAATCTTGTGGATGCTGTAAAATGCACCCAACCTCGCTGCAAACGTGCCCTGATTCCTACCCGCTGTTTTCTCCATTTTAACTCACTTTGAGTCCAGTTTGAATCCCACTCTTACTCTAGAGTTCCAACTCTGGTTGGAGGTATTTGTGAAGAATTTAGTACATGACATCTAGTCATGTGATTCCCTATCATGTGATGTCTGACTATTGTTGCTAACTTTTGGTTGGTTCAATTGGCTCTGTTTTATAACCTTTGCTCTAGAGTCGCCAGGTATCTTTATGATACCGCCATGAGGTTCAAGTTCAAGTAATGATCAATAACTCAACACACCAATTAGTAAGATTCAAATCAATACACATTTATTATACACAGTAAATCGCTACTCATGCATAAACTCTACTTTCTAGGCTATTTCTATCACTAAGACGCCTATACTTAGCTTTGGGCTGGCCCACCAGGTCAGGGGAACAAATGGCCTTTCGTTCAGGTCCTGAGTCTGCAGGATTCAAAAGCTGGTATGGACTGGTAGCTAGGAGAGCTTATCTCGTAGCGAGCGTTGACTTGAGACTTACTTGCTTGGAGGCCGCTGGACAGTTCACTCTCAGGAGTCGCTTCGCGTTGTTGAGTGACCCTGTCAAGAAGGACGATTTGAACTTGGGGGCTTTACTTTATAGTCCCCAGGGGCTTCCCGCCGTTCGGGGCGGACCCCGTATCTGGTTTCAAGTGATTGGACTATGTTCCAATTGCTTGGTTCGATTTCTCCAATACTGGAGCTGTTACCTGATAGTTGGGCTGTTTTTAAGTGTCCGTTAACCTCTTTTGTGTTGGTTCCTGCTGGCGCCAAGGAGTCTGGCTTGGCCTTGTTTACCTTAAAATGTTTCGATTGTTCCCGGGCATTGCTCATTACTATGTAGATGGCTGCTACATTACTATGCAATTGGCTGCTTGTATCAATGCTGTCTGGGTTTCTGCAGAATCTAATACACAGTAAACTTTGCACCTGCTAGTTTTTGCCTGTGTTGGCTGAATTTCCCTTCAGCCTTTGCGGTTCTCCATTTTAAGTCGGGAAGTGGCCAACTCAGGGGGCTACACTATGTGATTTGTGCTCAATTATTGTACTGATTTTGTAAAATGTGGGTTCCGTATCTTGCTCATGGTTTTGCGTTAGCAGGAGTTCTTAGGCTGCCTGTCAAGCAGGCAAAGAAGGGATACCAAGGGCAGGGGAAGGAGTCGCAGGGGAAAAAACCACAGATAGGAGAACCTTTATCCATGAGTAATGAATAATAACTCACTGAATTTGCCCAAGAACTAACAGTAACTCTGATAACACACAGACTCCCCACATAACTAACTGTAATCCATAAATCCCTAATGGAACTGTCTGTTCATATTGTGACAAATGGAGGATTTTAGGAATATTGGCTTCTAAATACTGGGAAAAATTAAGGGTTAAAAACCTAGGTTTGTCTGTTGTGGTCATGTTTTCAAAAAGGATTTTGTTTTTCTTCTGGGAAAGCAGGTGACATTGACCAGAGGAATGTGGTTTGACTGGGAAAGTCCCTGGGGAGTTAATGTGCTTTCATAGCCTGCGGAGGTCATTTGTTTTTTCAGCTTGGAGAGATGAGGTCATTGATGGGTGGAGCTCAGGAATGGAGAGGGGCAGTGGGTTTTGGATAAACTTTTGGAGAGAGAAGTGATTAATTCTGATCTGCCTGACCATGAATCCACAATTCTCTCACAGTAGGATAGTTATAAAAGAGTAACAATCCGTAAAGAAGAGCAGTCTTGTCAGGGGACAAGGAAGAAGCTGAAACACGCTAGGTGAACCAGCTTTTTGGAAGATATTCAGCCAGAGTCTGAAGGGGTTCTAATGGATCAAACCTGTTTTATAAAGAAAGTATTACTCTATACCATGCTAATTTTTAAGGTAGATTGAGAGCTGTATGTTTCTTTTCTTGTTGTTTATTGGGAAATTGAGTAGTTGCATTAAGAGGTAATTGTATACTGTTCTTTCTGGGAGTGAAGTTAAAAGGTTTATTATTGTATTCCTAATAATGTTTTGTTTTAGAAATACCAAATCCCTATTTCTTCATGCAATCACTCCTGAAGCGAAACATTATTTCCACACAGTCTTACAAATACATGAAAATATTGGGGTCTGGGATTGTAATAAAATTCACCCTAAAACTACAGCCAGAATCCCCAATGTATTAATAGAGTCATAGAATCCCTACAGAGCAGAAGGAGGCTATTCTGCCCATCAGGTCTGCACCAACCCTTCGAATGAGCACTCTGCCCATTTACAAGTGTTCACCCCTATCTATCCCCGTAATCCCAGAACCTAATCTGCCCATCCCTGTACACTAAGGGGCAATTTAGCATGGCCAATCCACCAAACCTGCACATCTTTGGACTGTGAGAGGAAACTGGAGCCCCCGGCGGAACCCCACGCAGACACGGGGAGAAGGTGCAAACTCCACACTGTTATGGGCGAGGCTTTTCAGAACCCCAAAATGTATCATGGAGTCCAACCAACCTCTCCCTTTAATGGATTTGTTGTTTTACCGAGCACACGGCTTTTTCCCTCAGAGTGGGATTAAAATTATGGACACATGGGTTTTTAAACACAAAACACTGTTTATTCCATGAACTCAACTTAACATCTTAAATAAACATTGGATCTCTTAAAACCCTTTACTTCAAAGATAACTCAGAAAATATTGCAACAGTAAATACTTCCTTAAAATGTTCCTTCAAACTGCCAAGAGACTTAACACCTTTAAACAGTATCGCATCAGGTTAAAGGATAAATATATATTTTGTAGAATGGCAGAGACTGTCGCAAACTGGCTTTCTACTTTTAAACTGCTCTCAGCAAAACCAGCCAGGCACTTTTTAGCTGCTCTCAGCAGAACCAAACTGCAAAACTTGCAGCTCTCTGGAAACACAGACACTGCTTTCAAACTGAAACTAAAAACCTGCAAAACACAGACTGCAAAATGGCTGAACTGAGCTGAGCTCCACCCACTCTATGACATCACTGTTTTCTTAAAGGTACATTGCTTAAACATCCAGTTCTTAAAGGCACTCTCGCATGACAATACAGACAGTCACCCGAGGCCGGAATTGAACCTGGGTGAAGTGGTGAGGCAGGAGTGCTAACCGCTGTGCCAACATGCCATCCTATTGTCAGGCTCCTCAGTCAATACCTCTTTAAACTCTCCCTATGTTCTTGGCTCTGGTTTGCACTTAAATTCTTTGTGATGGTGACCTCTCAGCAGAGCCAATCTGTACTTGGACTTCGCACATCATCACCTATATTAGCGTCACAAGTAGGCTTACATTAACACTGCAATGAAGCTACTGTGAAAAGCCCCATCCAAGCCAGATTGACCTGAACAAACCCAAGAGGCTGTACGGTGGGTTTAGTGTTTGGGACACTTCTTAAATTCAACAAGTATTGCGGCATCATTCTAATCCACTCTTAACAAAGCAGAGCTTTCATAATATGACAGAAATGACAGCACAGGAAAAGGCCTTTCAGCTTGAAATATGGAAGAAAAAGAAACTACATCAGTACGTTCTTGAATGTGTTGTGCTTAACATTATTTTGGAAATTGATGATGACATCTTGCATTCGTGTCAAAGCCAGTGCTCGTCAGTGAATGTTAGTCAATGTCTTGATTCCCACAAACAAAATTCAGTAAAGCTATGGCATTAAATTCAAATATACCCTTTTATTTGGACTTTCCATAATAATTCAGTTTACATTTCACATCCAAACATGTGCAAACCAGCCTAAAATCTATACTCAGTTTGCAAACTTAAAAGCCCAAATCCTCCTGAATCCTCACCTGGGGGCCACATGCTGGTAGGACACCAAAAAGCAATGCAGAATAAAGGAACCATTCAACTTAAACCTGGGAGGTAAGAATGTGGACAGTCAGGTAGAGACTGGGCTAAAGCTCTGAGTAATGGGATTTTCATCTTGTGGCTGAGAAACGACATTGGGTTAATTTGTTTCCGATATAATTGTGGACAGTGGGATCATGCCCGGAGTAAGCCAAGGTTTGGTGCTTGAGGAACATAGGAACAGGAGCAGCCCATCGAGCCTGCTCCACCATTCAATACGATCATGGCAGATTGGAAACATCAATGCCTTTTACACCCACTATCCCCACAAGCCTTTATGTTATTGGTATTTAGAAATCTGTCAGTCGCTGCTTTAAATGTCCTCAATGACTGAGCTTTCACAGCCCTCCGGGTTAGAGAATTCCAAAAGATTCACAAGCCGGGCGGCACGTTGGCGCAGTGGTTAGATATGCTGCCTCACGGCGCTGAGGACCCGGGTTCGAATCCCGGCCCTTGGTCACTATCTGTGTGGAGTCTGCACATTCTCCCCAGATCTGCATGGGTCTCACCCCCACAACGCAAAAGATGTGCAGGGTAGGTGGATTGGCCGCGCTAAATTGTCCCTTAATTGGAAAAAGAAATTATTGGGTACTCTAAATTTAAAAAAAAGATTCACAAGCCTCTGTCTCAAGACATTTCTCCTCATCTCTGTACTAAATGGTATCCCCATTTATTGAACTTGTGCTCCACTGGTTCTAGACTCCCCAACCAAAGGAAACGTCTTGGGCGGGATTCTCCCTCAGTTAATGCCGGAATTGGGAAACGCGATTGGGCGGAGAATCGGCTTTGACTCCGAAATCGAAGCGGGCGCCTGTTTCACACCAAATCGCAATTCTCCTGTGCTCCGACTGCACGTCAATGCGTTCAACTCTACAAGTACATGTAAACATCATTTGCATATCATTAGTGGGCCTGACCCGGAATTCTCCGGGTCCCCGCGATTCTCCGCCTCCACTGGGGGCCGAGTTCCGGGTGACGAGGTTCACTTGCGCTTTTAAAAATAGTGAAACCGGTGTCATGGCTGCTGAGGGGGAAAGAAGGGGTGGGAAAAGTGTCCAACATCACCATAGTGTACTCACAGTTGTACCGCTGGCTGGGGGGCTTTTGCCAGGGCCAGGGGGTGTAGCTGGGAGTGGCCAGGAGGTGGGCTGTGGGGTCGGAGTGAACGGGCCACAGTCGGAACGGCAGCCATGCAGCTGTGCATGCCGCTGACTGATCACTGTGAACTTAGGGCCATAGGTCATTGGAATCGATTGTGTTCCATGTGGCGCCGGTGCTAGCCCCTTAATGGTCGCTGAATCGATCCAGGTGCAGCGCTAGGTTTGCTGTCATAGAAATCCACAAATCCTGCCCCGGCGACCACACAGTCAAAACATTTCTAAGTTCATTTGTGGCGGGTTTTTCAGGGAGTTTGCCGGCGAGTTCCCATCACAGGCTGGAGGGGAAACCCCCATCAGACCGAGGAGGAGGTGGTGCCAAGGCAGCGCCCCATGAGGCCTTGTGTGTACCGGCACCGCCTGTCATTCAAGGGCCTGCCGGACTGGGCATGCCATCGGAGACTCCAGCTGAGCAGAGAGACAGTGCGACACATCTGCCGGATGATGGCACACCTGGCACTGCAGGGGTATGGGGGACGACACCTGCTCTTCAACTGGCCTCTTCAACATCCCCGATTTTAATCGCTCCACCATTTTTGACCACGCCTTCTGCTGCTCAGGCCCTGAGCTCTGGAATTTCCACCCTATGCCCCTCCACCTCTTTACTTCATTTTGCGCCTTCAAAGCACCCCTTAAAACCTTTGTCTTCACCAAGATTTTGGTCATCTGAAAAAAGATGACAGTTGCCCTGAACGTTTATGCCACGAGGTCCTTCCAGTCGCCGGGATCTCACAGGCCTCGATGCACAGGTGCATCCACGCTGTCACGGAGGCCCTATAAGCCCAGGCGCCTCAATACATCCCAGTTCCATGTGGACCAAGCCCACCGGGATGGCCAGGCTGTGAGGTTCGCTGCCATCTCTGGGATGTCCCGGGTCCAGGGGGCGATAGATGGAATGCATGCCTCCCTCCGGGTCGGGGCGGGGTCTCTAGAGATTTCTCGCTACACCGAGAAGTCCCGGCAAGCTCCTTAGTGCAGAAAATAGGGCCTCACTGAAGCCCGTTATCTGCCCCGAGTACTGTTTGATAGCATTGTGTTTCTCGACTCTGTGAGCACTGGGAAACACGTGGCTAAATGTGCTCGCCATGGAACTTTGTTCCCATTTAGTTAAACCACAATCTTTGGGTCAGGTGACCAAAATCTTGGTGAAGACAAAGGTTTTAAGGGGTGCTTTGAAGGAGCAAAATGAGGTGAAGAGGTGGAGATGCACAGGGTGGAAATTCCAGAGCTCAGGGCCTGGGCAGCAGAAGGTGTGGTCAAAAAGTGTGGAACGATTAAAATCGGGGATGCTGAAGAGGCCAGAATTAGATGATGCCTCAGGAGGCTGTGGGGGCTGGAGGAAATGACAGTGACAGGAAGGCGGCGAAGCCAGGGATGGAATTTGAAAACAACAATGAGAATTTTAAAATCAAAGATGTTGCTGGGCTGGGAGCCAGTGTAGGTCAGTGAGCACAGGGATGATGGGTGAAGCAGGGTTTTGGATGTCCTCAGGTTTACAGAGAGAAAGAGCCAGGAACACTGCCAGGAATAGTTAAGTATAGAGGTAATGAAGGCATGTTTGAGATTTGCAGCAGCAGCTGAACTGAGACAGCAGCAAAGTGAAGCAACGTTACAGTGGTAGAAATAGGTGGTCTTGATGGTATAAATGTCTGGTCGGTAGCTGATCTCAGGGGGGAAATATGACACCAAGGTTTTGTCGCAGACTGTCTTCAGGGAGAGGTCAGGGGTCAAAGTTACGGAACAGAGTTTTGGGTAGCAACCAAAAACAATGGGTTCACGCTTCCCAATGTTTTATTGGAGGAAATCTTTGCTCATCTAGTACTGAATTTCGGATAGTTTGGCATCAATGGAGGAGTCAAGAGAGGCAATGGTAAGGTAGAAGGGAGTGTGATCTTTGTACACAGAGAATTAAAAAGGGCCAAGGAATGGTGCATGGAGTGGGGGGGGGGGGGGGGGGGGTAACAGTGGGAGAGAAGGAAGGGAAGCCATTGCAAGTAATTCTCTGGTTATGATTAGATAGATAAGAATGGAACTCAACAGTCCCACCCAGCTGGATTACACTGGAGAACCATGGAGCGAGGATGGTGTGGTCAACTGTATGAAAGGCTGTGGTCAAGAAAGTTAAGGAGACAAGATTTATCTTTGACGCAGCAATGTAGAATGTAACAGCAGAAATGTATTTCTCCACAATCTATAACTTCATGGCCTGACTTAATCCTCACTCTACCAATGCCATTATTCCCTGGTTCAATGAGGAGTGTTGAAGAGCAGGCCAGCAGCAACACCAGCCATATCTGAAAATGAGGTGGCAACCTGGTGAAGCTGCAGCCACCAGGATTTCAAGCTTACTAAATGACAGAAACTACAGGCAAGAGACAGAACTATGCAATCCCACATTAAATTAATCCAATCAAAGCTCTGAAGTCCTGTGCATCCATTTATGAATGGTGATGAACGAAAGAATGGACATCCAGAGGTGAGATGAGCATAACTGCACTTGATATCAGGATATTTGACTAGCATTGAGTGTGACATCAAGAAGCCTTAGTAAAGTTAAAGTCAATGGGAAACAGGGGGAAAGCTCTCGACATGTTGGAGCCATACCTGGCACAAAAGAAGATAGTTGTGGCAGTTGTCATGTGAGAGTACCTTTAAGAAATGGGTGTTTTTTATAGAATAACTGTAGTGGATGTACCTTTAAGAAATGGGTGTTTATTACTGCAGTGATGTCAGAGTGTGGGTGGAGCTGGGCTGTCTGTCAGCTTTTAGTTTCACTTTGAGAAAAGAACATAGACCATACAGTGCAGAAGGAGGCCATTCGGCCCATCGAGTCTGCACCGACCCACTTAAGTCCTCACTTCCACCCTATCCCCGTAACCCAATAACCAATCCTAACCTTTTTGGACACTAAGGGCAATTTAGCATGGCCAATCCACCCAATCTGCACGCCTTTGGACTGTGGGAGGAAACCGGAGCACCCAGAGGAAACCCACGCAGACACGGGGAGTATGTGCAGACTCCGCACAGACAGCGACCCAGCGGGGAATCGAACCTGGGACCCTGGCGCTGTGAAGCCACAGTGCTATCCACTTGTGCTACCGTGCTGCCCAAAAGACTTGTGTGTGTCTGTGTTTTTTTGGTTTTTTTTCAGTGTTGGAGCTGCAGTCAGCCACGATGTGTAATGTTGTTCTCTCTGCCATGTAAAGACTATCTCTTGATCATTTGGTGAATTCAGAATTATAACTGTTCTCAGTAGTGAATTTAAATCTGATGTGCTTCTGTTAAAAGTTTTTTTTAAGTCTTACGGATGTTAAAAGGAAAGTAAGGATTACTTAGTGTTGTAGTCTTTGGGGGTTGTATTTGAATTGATGGTTGCTAAGATGTTCACTGTATGTTTTAAAAAGGTTAACTTGAGTTCATAGAATAAACATTGTTTGGCTTTAAAAAATACTTTTCCATTTCTGCTGTACCACACCTGTAGAGTGGGCCTTGTGCTCCCTATACCAAAATCTATTAAACGTTGTGGGTCAGGTGGACTCCATGATACACTTTGGGGTTCTCTAAGCCCTGGCCCATAACACAGTTGTAAGTCAATCATCTCAGCCCCAGGATATTACTGCAGGATTTCCTCAGGATAGCATCACTTGCCCAACCATATTCACCTTCCATTATATGAACAAAAGTGGGATGTTCGCTGATGACTGCACCATGTTCAGCACCATTCGCAACTTCTCAATATCCAAGCTTGGGCCAAAAGTGTCAATATTCCCATCACATAAGTGCCAGGCAATACCATCTCCAACAAGGGAGAATCTAACCATCTTCCCTTGACATGCAATGACATTTTCATTGCTTTATCCCCCACTATCAATACCCTGGGCGTTACCATTGACGAGATACTGAACTGGACTAGCCATATAAATACTGTGGCGACAAGAGCAGGTCAGAGGCTAGGAATCCTGTGATCACTAACTCATCTTCTGAATCCCCAAAGCCTGTCCATCAAATACAGGGCTCAAGTCAGGACCTTGATGACATTCTCTCCACTTGCCTGGATGAGTGAAGCTCCAACAATACTCAAGAGACTTGACACCATCCAGGAAAATTGACCCTCCATCCACCTTCACTCCTTCCAACACTGGCAAACAGCAGTAGTCATGTGTGCCATCTATAAGATACACTGCAGGAACTCACTAAGGCTCCTTAGACAGCTCCTCCCAAATACACAACTGGCATCATCGTGAAGGGCAAGAGCAGATACATGGGAACACCATCACCTGAAAGTTGTCCTCCAAGTCACTCACCATCCTGACTTGGAACTATATCGGCGTTCTTTCACTGTTGCTGTGTCAAAATCGTGGAACTCCCGAACAGCACGATGGGTGTACCTACCCCACATGGACCGAAGCTGCTCAAGAAAGCTGCTCACCTTCTCAAGGGCAATTAGGGATGGGCAATAAATGCCTTTGCCAACGATGCCACATCTCATTAATTAATAAAACAAAAAGCAATCTTTATTTTCTTCATTCAGATAATACTTTACTCCCAAGCACTAAGGTGGAAAATCAGACAAAACATTTTATTTTCAAGCCGACCAAAATACTTGTGCTGAATGGCTGGTTGTTTGAGCAACAATGTGCCTGGCTTTAATTTGAGGTTGAATTCTTCCATCAGTTGCTGCTGCTTGCCTGCTCCTGCCTACTCCATAGTAAAAACCATTTCAGCGCAAAGAACACCTTGATACATCATTTGCACAAATGAATTGATTGACTGAGCGAGTCAAAGCATAGGTGACCTGCACTACTTCAATTGTGCACAGCTGGTTGGAAGCTCTGGCAGGTAGCTCAAGCTGATGTTTGCAAGGGTACAATGGTACACATACTCACACTGATATTTCCTATGACAGCCACTGACAGCCAACCTCGTCCTGAAGTAAACTCTGTTTCATGCTGTGGGATTGTGCAGTGATTCTGAGGGAATCACATCTTGTTGATCAACAAACAGAGCCCTGCACATCTGTCCATGACTGAACCTTCCCAATTTCTATTTCCAATATTGAAGGTGAAAATGAACCCCAAAACAAACTCCGTATCAAAGTATGGCCCACAAACAAGGGTGACAGCAGAGAAGTTGCAAATTAGACAGAAAGCTCCAAACAAAATACCCTGAGTAACGCAAGTAAAAATTGCAAATAGGAACTAACATCAAGAAACTCTCACATTATTTCTGGAAAACAGCCAAGCAGCAGAACAAGTTAACATCCACAGAACAAAGCAATAAGAAATAGATGGAAACAAATAACTAGCTAACGGGAACAAGCCATTTCTTTTTTTGAAACTTATATGAGAGATTGCCATGAAGTCCCTCTTTTATATAGGCATTGAGTACCTGGCACACTCTTCAGATGTTCCAGAGGCATCATGCTGACGGTCCTTAAATAATTAAAGACCAGACCCTTAATAAGCCTACTACACAGCAGGTGCACAGCTCTGAGACACTTCATGGGTGCTTTCGCGAGCTTGCTGGAGTTATCTGGCAAAGAAAAAAATATTTTCCTGAACTTGTTACCTCTTTGACTGTCCATCTCCAAAACATTCACATAAATTTATAGCCTCATACGTTTAGAGCTGTACTGCAACATTGCACACATGCAGACTGCAAATACACCACAATTATTGGAATAGTGAAATCTTAGAGAGGTTTCGGGGGGGGATTTTCCATTTCTGAGACGAAGGGCTGGATTCTCCATTTCAGCGACTAAGTGCCGGCAGCGGCGCTGGGTGAAACTCCTGGCTCCCGCGCCGGAAACGGCCAGAAAATGGCCGGGTCCCTGGCCCGGCATGCGCACGGCGACGACCTGCAGCGGTCGCGCTGTAAAACATGGCAGCAGCCGTGTGCGGACCCGACCTGCCAACAGAGACCCCACAGGACAGCCCATGGCCACACCCCACCACTTCCCCAGCCCTTGCGGAAGACCCCCCCTCCGGCCAGCAGCACGGATCGCGCCGCTGCACACATGCCACAGCCGCCACGCCGGGTTCCCGATCGCCCAGACCACATATCCACCGTGCGGTTGGGAACCCGGCCCATTGGGGGCGGAGCTTCGCGGCAGGGCCTGCCGATGACGCGCCAACTGCATTGCAACGGCGTGCGCATCAATCTGGCGCTGACCCTGATTTGGGCGTCGGAATGGATTGCCAATTACAATATCGCCGTCGGACAATGGAGAATCCCACACTAAGTATTGACGCCAACGCAGAATTCGTGGACTTTCATGACAGAAAAACTAGTGCCGCACCTGGGCCGATTCAATGACCGTTAAGGGGCCGGGGCTGGCACCGGCGCCACGTGGACCACAATCAATTCCAATGAGAAACGGTGCTGGATTCACCGGCTTCGCGATTGACACTCAGGAGACTGACAAGCTGTAGCCGCATATACGTAATTTACTCCCCACACACACCATCACAGCCACCAAGGTGGCAACGAGGAGAGCAGTCCCGAGGTTTACCGCTGCCAAGCTGTAGATCTTCTTGGACATGATGGAGGAGAGGCGGATAACCCTGTACCTCAACCCAGGAAGGAGGCTGCCAACTGCCACCTTTCGCCGTGCCTGGGCGCAGGTGGCAGAGGCTGTCAGTGCAGTGGACAGGACCGTCCGGACTGGCCAGCAATGCTGTAAAAGACTGCACAACCTCTTCAGGGCAGCCAGGGTGAGTAGGCAGCCCCTGGCACTATCTCCCCCCCCCACACACCCGTAGCCCGACCCCCCCCCCCCACCCCCACCCCCCCCACACACCACCCGGAGGGCGGCCTATCCCTCATCCTGCAACACATGTCGGCACCCATACTGGCTGCCATGGCCAGATGCCTTGGCCACTGAGGCCACCAGATACCCACCCCCTGCGCTGCATGCATTGGACTGTCTTGTTTTGTGTTTGCCCTTATCCCCCCTCTAGGGGAAGGCCGCGCAAACCGCTGGGAGCAGGAAAAGACAGGGGGCGGACTGACGGACCTACAGCCCCTCACTGTGGCAGAGCAGAGGGCCTTGGACGTGGTCGGCGGCCCGGTGGAAAGGGAGGTCGCCAACGTGGATTTCAGCCACTGACAAGGAAGTAAGACCCCGCTTAGTTGCGGTTCCCCATGACACGTGTCAACACTGTCCCCCCAACACCACCCCACACCAATCTCACCCCCACCCCATCCTCACCCCACCAGCCCCCACCCACACATCCAGCCCCACCAACCCCCCATGTCTAATCATGTTTCTTGCCTTGCAGAACTGCTGGTGATGGGATGCGCCCTTGTGGAATCTCCTGCCTCCAGCCAGTGCCACAGCCGGAGCCTTCCCGTGAGCCGAGCAGTCACGGGGAAAGCAGCTTGGATACCAGCCCGAGGCCCGAGGCCCAGGAGACCCCAGAGCTCAAGTCGGAAGATGCTGCAGATTTCCCGCCACAGCTGTCTCCAATACCCTCCACCATCCCAGAGACACTCACCTCGGTTGGGCATGTTAGTGAAGAGGCTCCTGGTACACTATCTTGTGCTCACCACACCGCTGCTCCGGTGCAGCAGGTAGAGGTAGGTACACCCAAGGGGTCGGAGTTCAGGCCGACCCCAGAGACTAGATGCCATCCAGATGGGATTCAGACTTCTAGAATGGACAGTTCCATCTACCGTTGGTATGCAGTCACAGAGCTAGGGACTACCTGAGGGGTTGACGGCATCCAGTACCTGCAGGTGCAGTTGGAGGAGTCCAAACGCATGCAGCAGCAGGAGGTGGTGTAGACAATGCGAGCTACTCAGGCCAATGTGGGTGACATCCACAGTGGAGCCATTGGGGGACACGGTCATGGCTATGGATAAGCATGTCCAGGTCTTGGGGCACTCTGTGCAGGCGCGGGCTAAGGCCCGGACAGGGTTGCCGCCTCACAGGCAGCCATGTCCCAGAGCCACCTGGAAATCGCAACGGCGCTCCTGAGCATAGCCCAGTCACAGGAGGCCATGGCTGGGAAAGTCGGCAGCATTGCCCAGGCATTGTGTCGCAGACACAGAGGGAAGTGGCCCTTTCTCAGAGGGAGATGGTGCAGTCCCTGGCTGATGTGACACAAACCCAGAAGGTGGTGGCACAGTCAACGGGTGAAGTCGCCCAGTCCCAGACAGAGATGCTGGCCCACTCCCTGTGCTCCATGCCGCGAGCATGCGGACCTTGGTCGAGACCAGATGGGCCTCCAGGACGGGCAGCGCCAGGTGGCAGGGGAGCCTCAGGGGATTGCTCCGCTCACACTCCTATCCCATTGAATAGCCCGGGGAGGACAAGGTGATGGGGCCCATGCTGGTGACTCTTGCAGGGGAGGTGCCGGAAGACCGCAGCACCTCGAATTCCCCCCTCCTGTCCCTGGGCATCAGGTGGACAGCGGGCAAAATGGGCAGCACCACGCCACCCGGGACACCCCAGCCACAGTCAAAAATCCAGAAAACGTCCGCCACAGAGGACCCAGGTCGCAGGATAGGAATCATGACAGGCCGCCTCCACTCCTGCTGTACCATCTGGGGACCCACCTAGATGTAGCGTTAGGGCCCGTAAGGCCTGAAAGTTATACACCAGTTAAGTTGGCTCGGCCTGTCATCTGCAGATGCTCGTAGGGGGACATGCATCCCGTCGATCACTCCCTGGACCCGGGGCATCCCGGCGATGGCGGTGAACCCCGCTGCCCAGGCTCCTGGTGGGCCTGGTACACATTGAAGGGGATGTATTGACTCGCCTTGGCATATAGGGCCCCCGTGATGGCACAGATGCATCTGTGCGCCGAGCTCTGTGAGAGATCCCAGACACATCCCCGTTCCGTGCCTGGAAGGACCCCATGGCAGAAAGGTTTAGGATGACCATCACCTTGACGGCCACTGGGAGCGGGTGTTCTCCCCCATATCCCCGCGATGTCAGATGTGCCATGATCTGGCAGATATGTCGCACTGCCTCCCTGCTCAGCCAGAGTCTTCGATGGCATGCCCGGTTCTGCAGGTCCTCCAATGACAGGCGCTGTTGGTACACACGAGGCCTCATGCAGCGCCTCCTTGGCACCTCCTCCTCCTTGGCCTGTTGGGTGGCTCACTCTCTATCCTGGGCAGCTGCCACATATTCCTCTGCTACACGCTCTGCTGCTGCAGCTTCCTCCTCCTTGAGCAGCTCCAGCTCTTACAGCCGCAGAGCATCCCTCAGAACTGCGGCGACTAGGAGGAAGACCACCATTGCTGGTTGTAAATCAATATCCATTGGAGGGTGCTGTGCAGGGGTGGATGCACCATCCACCCGGTGTCACTCTGCAGAACCAGGGGCCAACGTCGGTGGTCAGTGGGTGCGCTGGTCATGGTAATGGCGGCCTGTGTCTGAACACCGCCCTGGTGACATGGGGGTCATTGCTCGGCCTGTTCCCCCATCAGGGCCCCACTCCCCAGGCCCTGGCAGGGGCCCCAACCCCCATAGCAGCCAGCACAGCCAGTGTCCCACCCAGCAACCCACAGTCTCTCCTCTTCGTGTCCTACCCCCTGTCTCTCCCTCAGCAGCCACTACGCCGGTTTCACGATTTTTAAAAGTACAAGTGAACCGCGTCATCGGGAGATGGCCCATCGGAAGAGGAGAATCGTGGAGGAATTAGAGAATACCGGGTCAGGCCCGCTAATGATATGCAAACGGTGTTTACTGTACATGCGTTCCGGAATGCATTGGCGCCGCTGTCGAAGTGACGGAGAATTCTGATTTGGTGTCAAATTGGCGCCGGCTGCAATTTTGGCGTCAGCCAATGGAGAATCCCACCGCAGGTGTTTATTTGTGACAGTGCCATGTACAGTCACTGTGACACTAACCTGTGTGCTGCATCCATGCCAAATTAACTGGTGTCTATATTTCTAACCTCACGTGTCCTCATGCTCCTTTGAGGTGGTCCCCCAGGTGGTACATCAGACATGGAGGCAGCCTGCTGCGTTTCTCGCAGTGTGACCTGGGTCCCCTTTGGTGACTGTCCTCTGGAGCGACTGGGCCTAGATGGCATCGGCCGTATTCTGTGTGCCACCAGTGGTGTGGTGCCACCCTGCTCTGCCCGCTGTCCATCTGATGCCCCAGGGACATGTGATGGGATTCAGAGATGCTGCGATGTTACTGGCACAGGCCCGGTCACCTCCTCCTCACCCCCCGAGGGTCCCCAGGCTACTCCTTGAGACAGGATCTCCGGGGACCCCACCATCACCTTGTCTTGCCAGTCCTGGAGGCCCACTATCGTCTCAACCAGGGTCTCTATGCTCGCGGCCATGTCACCCAGTGACTGTGCTCGGTCCCTCTGGGACTGGTTCAGGTCAGCCAGCACCAGGCCAATGCTCTCAACACCAGGAGCAATGGCCTGTTGTGATTGGGCCAAGCTCTGGAGCGCTGCAGCAATGTCCACGTGGTCCAGGTACATGGCTGCCTTGTGGCCCGGGTACAAGGCTGCCTGTGACATTTCTGCCCTATCCTGTGCCTCAGCACCACCTGCACACTGTGCCCAGGCCTTGGACATTCTGATCCATGGCCGATGCCTTCGCATCCAAGGCCTCAGATGCCACCTGTATGGTGTTGGCCTGGGTGGCACGAATTGTCTGCACCGCCTCCTGCACCTGCAGGTGGTTGGACTGCTCAAACTCCACCTGCAGGCGCTGGATGGTTGCTGACACCCCCTCATGTAGTCTCTGGCTCCGCAATTGCATCTTTAGCAGTGATGGGTCCGCTCATTCCAGAAGTGCTAGACTTGTCTGGATGGGGAGGAGGGGTGTGGTGATGAGGGGTGGGGGGAGGGTGTAGGATGGGGGTGGTGCCAGATCGTGAAGCTTTTTCTTGCACTGCTACCCAGCCTTCACATTGAGGCTCCCTAAGCTCACGGCCTCTACCATTTGCGCCCAGGCCCGGGTGACGTTGACAGGTGGCAGCCTTCTTACCACCCCAGGGAACAGGTGTCCCGCCTCTCCTCCACAGCATCCAGCATTGCCTCTAACTCTGCATTCGCAAACCTCAGCTCTCTTGGTGGTGCCACCTCCTTGGGTAGAATAAGAGTGCTGTGGAGTGGAGTGCTTACATGCAGCTCCAGTTGTCAGGCTCTCCAATACCAATCCTACCCCCTGCAAATCCAATACCGGTGTGATCTGGAATTGCACTAGTTCTACGTGGCAAAATTAGCATGTCCTGAATTGATCTGGGACTGGCGCTGCCATCGGGACCGTCGAACACTCGCTGTTCAGTCACGAGTGACGCCGGAATTACGAAACGCGAGTGGGTGGAAAATTGCGTGTCAGCCGAAAATCAAGCCGCCGCCAGGCGCCCAATGGAATGTCATGGTCCAGTGTCTCGACAGTGGCGTGATTGCATTCCACACACACACCGGCGCAGGCATGAAAATTGTACAGTCAACGGCCATTAGCATATCACCAACAGGCCCGACCCGGTATTCTCTGACCTCCCGCGATGTTCTGCCTCCACCAGGTGGAAGCAATGGTTCACTTGTGGTATTCAAAATCGGGAACCAGTTGTCGTGACTGCTGAGGGTGTGACAGGAGGTATGTCAAGTGCCCAAAGGCACAACCATGTGCTGCCAGCCATGCCGCTGGCCAGGGGGAGGGGGCCGTCTTCCAAAGATGGGGGGAGTTGCCGGGGGGGACGATCAAGCGACGGGGCTTAGGCTTTGGGAGTTCCTCTGGGACCTGGGTGACTGGGCGTGGGCCATCATTGCCACGACCCGCAAGGCAGCCATCTGGTTGGACACCCCACTGACCACCCACTGTGTCCCGCAAATGTGCAGAGCCACATGGGTGCCTAACTCTCCCTCCCCAGGACAGACACCACACCAGTGGCACCATCGCTCAACCCACCCTGCAGGATCACCGGTCACCACCAAGCCTTGCCTGCTCACTGCGCCCCTGCTCCCACCCACCCTACCTCAAGAATGGCACAGTCAGTGCACCGCACACAGGACCCTCGGCCCCAACGGATACCCGCTAACACCCCTTAACCAGGCACCACCCAGCTGGTGGGGTACCATGCGACCGGCCCAAGGGGGATACCCATATCAGATCACACAGGAGGGTGTGGGACAGGAGCGAGCATCGGTGGGGCCAGGGTCCGGGGGCAGGGGCCGCAGTGCAAGCAGGGGTCAACGTGCAGCCTGTTGGACCTGGCTAGGCATGGGTATACTCACCATGACAAGATATTTGTCCCCTACTCCCTGCAGAAAATGGATTTGGGATTAGAGCCAGATGTTTTCGGCATCTGCTTTGCCACAGCAGCCCTGTACGAAGTGGCTGTACGGAGAGGAGCAGCACGGAGCGTGCCCTGCAGAACAGGGGGCCGGCACCAGAGCCGCAGGGCCAGCCAGTGACGATGGTAAGCTGGCCGTCCAGCAGGTCGAGGAGGAGGTGGGACGAATTTGACACATCAAGCCTCCTGTAAACCACAGTGCCTGTCGTTGGAGGACCTGCCGGACCATGCATGCTGCCGATGACTCTGGCTGAGCCAGGATACTGTGCACCACCTGTGCCACGTGATGGTGCATTTTGCGCCATGGCAGTGAGGGGGAGGACACCCGCTTCTGGTGGCCGTCAAGGTGAGGGTTGCCCTAAACCTCTTTACAACGGGGTCCTTAGTGGTGCCGAGCAGGGACCCGTCAGGCATCTCGCAGGCCTCCGTGCACAGACACATACATGCCCTAACTGATGCCCTGTATGCCCGAGCAGTGTATTATATCACCTTTGTTGTGGACTGAGCCCACTCGGTTGCCCGGGCAACAGGATTCACTGACATCACTGGCATGCCCCAGATCCAGTGGGTGAGTAATGGGACACATGTTCCCCTGCGGGCACCGACATGAGGAGCGCCCATCAACAATAGCAAGGGATTCCACTCACTCGATGTGCAGCTGGTGTGTGATCATCGCATACACATCGTGCTCGGCTGTGCTCGATACCCGGGCAGTGTGCACGATACCTTCATCCAGGGCAGCACGGTAGCATTGTGGATAGCACAATTGCTTCACAGCTCCAGGGTCCCAGGTTCGAATCCGGCTTGGGTCACTGTCTTGCACATCCTCCCCGTGTCTGCGTGGGTTTCCTCCGGGTGCTCCGGTTTCCTCCCACAGTCCAAAAATGTGCAGATTAGGTGGATTGGCCATGATAAATTGCCCTTAGTGTCCAAAATTGCCCTTAGTGTTGGGTGGGGTTACTGGGTTATGGGGATAGGGTGGAGGTGTTGACCTTGGGTAGGGTGCTCTTTCCAAGAGCCGGTGCAGACTCGATGGGCCAAATGGCCTCCTTCTGCACTGTAAATTCTATGATAATCTATGAAAATCCTAGAGCACACATTGGTGCCACAGATTTTCGAGGCGCTCTCTTGGGTGAGGGATTGGCTGCTGGGCAACAGAGGTTATCCGCTGCGGCCCTGGCTGGTGATGCCTATCCAGAGGCCACAGACCAATGCGGAAATCCACTACAACGATGCTCCGCCCCCTCCAACACGGCATACTCAGAGAGTACGCCGCGCCACGTGTCCATGTGGAGAGGTGGGCTGAGGGGCAGGGTGGGCAGTGAGGGGGGTGAGGCGGGTGAGGGGGTCAGGGGATGAGGAGGTGTGGTGGTGAGGGGGTGAGGGGCTGAGGAGGGATAAGGGGTGTGTGTCGAGGGAGGTGTGTGAGGTGGGGTGTTGTGGGGATCTTCAACTAAGCGGGATCTCACTTGCTCGCCCGCCATCGACCTCCACCTCGGTGCCCTCCCTTTCTTCCGGGTCGCCGACCACGCCCAGTTATCCCTGCCCGGGCATAGTGAGGGGCCGCAGGTCTGGTGGAAACCCCTCCAGTCTTCTCCCGCTCCCGGCGGTTGTCCACGGCCTTCTCCTGCGGGGGTTGTGGGGGGATGGATCGTTTAAGTACGGCTGCAGCGTGAGCCTCATGTGCGCTAATTACGGACCCGGCGATTCCGGCGCTGTTTTGCATGGAACCAGTTGCATTCCACGTGGCGATGGTGCTCGCCCATTTAGAGTTGCTGAATCGGTGCAGCTTTGCGCTGTTTTTCCTGTCGTAAAACACCACTGTCCCCATGCCGGCATCAGCACATAGTCCAGACCCTGGTATTCTCCAGGGCTTCCATGATCTCAGTCTCCAATGGGTCGAATTCCCGACGGCGCAGTTCCCTTGTGGGAGAAGGAGGGGGTATGGAATGTATCCAACATCACCATCGTTTGCTGGAAGTTGTGCTGCAGTCAAGGGAGCTTCTGCCAGAGCCAGGGGGAGCAGCGGGGAGGTGGGCTGTGGGGTCGGGGAGGACGGACACGGAACATCATTTCTGCAGATGGAACGGCAGCCATGCTGCTGCACATGCTGCTGACAGCCCACTGTAAACGTAGGGCCATGGGTCATATAGGTGTCCCCCCAGGCCACCCCCCAAGGTACCCTCTAGCCCTCAGGCCACCAGCTGTATGGGCGCGCTCCAGCATAACAAGTGCCATCTTGTTGGCTGGGATGAGTGTGTGTGGGGAATGTAATGTGTACGTGAGGCTGCAGCTTGTCAGCCTCCCGAGTGTCAATCACGGACCTGGCGAATCCCACACCATTTTTCATTGGAATTGATCATGTTCCACGTGGTGCCAGTGCTAGCCCCTCTACAGTCATTGAATAGATCCAGGTAACACTGCCAGGGTGCCAGGATGGCAGTGCCAGGGTGGCAGTGCCAAGATATCTGGGTAGCACCAGCAGTGCCCAAAAGGCAATCACCTAGGTGCCTCCGATCCTCTTGGAGACGCCCACAAGCGCCGTTCCATCTGGCCTTCATTTGTCGAGCCCAGTACTGAATGGTGTTCGCCCAATATCTCCAAAGTGATGGGTTAGATCCTATTGCCTTGGTTAGATCTCGGGAATGCATATTAGAAGGAGGCTAGCTGTCTCACGCTACTATACAGATTTGCCAAAACGTAATCTGCCTACAATGGGTGGGATTCACATTGCGATGTCTCGCGAGATCGCGTTAGATCTCGTGAGGCATGGTGAGTCGGGTAGATCCCGGAAGAGGGATGTCCCGGCATCTACCAGTCACGTTGCGCTGCACTGCCTTTTGGGTGTAATGCGGCCGGTGGATCGCGCCCAGGCTGTTAATCGGTTGGCTCTTGGAAAGGGCAATCAAAAGGCACAAATCAAACAGTTGGGGTTCTGACTAGGAAATTGACCTGCTATTGATCCGGAGATTAAAGTGGGAAAACTGAAGATTCAGTCGGCAAATGGACAGAATTATATCGGATGAATTTTTACTAGAGCTCTTCTGGTGCAACTCAAGAAGAGCCGGGGATAAATCCGGGACAATGGTATGAGTGCAGTTCATCCCATTGTTCTGACATTTTCATTGGTTTTCCTGGTCTGCCTGCTGTCTTCCACCCTATATGAACTTGAAAGTTCATCCAAAATTCTTCCTGCTCATGTACTGACTTGTCACGTCTGTGCTCGCTGACCTACATGATTGGCTCCCAGTCCCTGAGTGCCTTCATTTTAAATGTTTCACCTCTGTGTTCAGATTCCTCCCTTGCCGCTATTCTTGTTGCTGAAGTTAGGGCAAATGAGTGGTCGAGCCCTCTGTCATTAATCCCTATTACTCCCCATTGATGCTGTAGGAGACTCATTTTGGACTGCACAGCACATGCTATTCACTGCTTAGTGTAGAACTTCTGCAGTTCTCACATTAAGAACTGCCTTTTATTGTCTGTTCTTCTGATACAGATGTTCTGTGAAATAAATGAACACATGTTCACTCATCTATAAAGTGGTTTATTTTCAAAGAGTATTCCCTGAGAATAAGATCATTTTCCTTGTCGCTGATTTTATACCATTTCCATACAATACCTTCTGATAGCTGTGAATGATTTATTGTGGGTTAGGGGCCTTTAAGTTTCCATTTGTCCACATTCAAGCAACACTGAACACTGCTAAGCTCTTGTCACTGCTGATTTGTGTAAAATTTCAATTGAGATTCAAAAAGTGTTTTTACATCCAATTGACAAAGCAGTCCATTCTCCCCTTGTGTTGCAATTTCTTCTGGTTTTGTAATCTCAATAAATAATTAAACGCACTTAGTGTGACTTAGTCATTAAGGAAGCTCTCCCAGGAATGCTCCTTGACCTCACTTGAATACATTCTCAGCGTTAACAGTCTTGGCAGAGGTCTTACCCATGGCAGGAAATTTAATGAATAATTTGAACCACAGTATTTAACAACAATAGCTTAAAAACTGTGGATTTAAAAACAACTAACAAGATGTGTTAAGGATTGCTGTTTTAATTATTGTGCTCCTGTTGCAGATCAGGTCAGCTTGAACGCTGTCAGGCGCCTGATTCAGTTTGACATTCCAAGCACACATTCACAAGTCATTCACCCTTTCCCTCTCCTGGCCCTGAACACGCATCCGTGCTCTGGGCCAAGTATACTAGTGTTGTCAATTCATGATAAAGCAAGACAGTGGGTGGTAGGTTATTTTAGTGTATGTGATATACTGCCTTTGGGGATACAAGCCAGTGTCTATTACATTTCTGCCCTTTGATTTTCACAGGATAGAACCAGACTTTGTAACATTATGCAAGTCGCTTGGAATTTGGGTTGAAAATACATTCTACAGGTGGACAATTCAGCACAGATATGACCTTTGAAAAATATGTTCGCTATTCTGAAGGCACTGACTGACTCTTTTCCTCCCCCCCCACTTCACCCGGTCAATGAACATCTGCAAACTATTCGAGCTGATGCGATTAAAAGTGGGAGCCCTTCCTGGTCCCCATTTCATGCACCAAATAATTGAAGCTCTTCAATTGTTGCTCTCATTGAGATGAGTAAACACGGCAGAACCTGGGAATTTAAACACGGTCTATATAGCCCAGTACCACACTTGGCAATACCTTTATTTACTTACCTGCCAGTGGAGCTCCCTTCAGCACAGTATAAATGAGATTGTGGGTTTGATTTTACAGGACACTGTGTTCTCCAGGCCCTCGTCTAGAAAGCAGGTCAAGAACCCACCACCCAAAAAGCCCAGCAGCATCAGGTTCTAGTGGTAGCCATTGTTGGGATTAGTCCCCGAAGGAGAGGAGGTCATGGATACTGGGCTGAAGCTATGTCTGGTGTATCAGCACGTCCTGGCTGGCAGACACAGTGAGGTGAGAAATGGGGGCCCAGGTTGAGAGGCCGTGGTGGGGGGGGAGGGGGGTTAATGGGTGAAGTGTGATCCTGGGTGGAGGAGTGCCTCGGGTGGGCAAAGGAGGCCTCCAAAGCAGGATCCCCCTCCCCATGCGTCTTTGAAGCCGACAAAGGGAGAGCAAAAAATGTTTCTGATTCTTTCATTAAAATATGTAAAACAGCAACAGTTTCAATGGGGCCACTACATTGTGCAAGGCATCAAGTGAAAATCATGTTTCACAGTGTAAGTGTTCTTCGCTCACTTAGACAAATAGCGTATCAGCATGGATGAATTTTTTTTACAACACAAAACTACTTTGATTCAAAACCGTAATACAAAGTAGCAATTGTTTTGTTATTAAATTGCATTATAACATTAGCATTCAGCATCAGTTACAGTGTAACACAGAAAGATTATACTGATTCCCCACACTCTTTGACACTTATGAAAATGTGCCTACTTACTCGCCCTGATAAAACGGTGCCAACACCACAGGGAAGAATATCAGTTGCACTGCAAACTGAGTAAAATACCAATATGATCCTTGTGTTTTATACCCTAGGGTCACTTAATCTAAGCCCTAGACTCTGAGATAAAAGATTTTTAACCTTCAAATATTTACAAAATATTTTACGCCTTCCTTACCTCCTTGAACTTTCAGTCCTTTATTCCTCAAATCTTTCTCAGCTCTTGTTGTTTGTGGGACATTGCAGGGCACACATTGCCTGGAACATTTCCCTACATTAAAACAGTGACTACACTTCAAAAGTACTTCACTGGCTGTGAAGTGCATTGGGAGATCTTGACATCGTGAAAGACACCATATGAATACAAATTCTTCCTAATTTCCAACTCTATTTATCCTCTCCCTGCTTAATGTATCAGGTCTGCATCTATCTTTCAGCCAGAGACACTTAACAAGAATACAATGAATTGATTGCTGCCATTATTGTGTTACGTTTTAATTTGTGTTAATGAAGTTGAAGGGTGAGTTATATTAATGCTAGCAATTGAACACTTTCTATTTACAATGGCCAATGCTTCAAGCTTCACAGGTCAGGTGTACAGCAGAGCTAAATGTAGGGGACAGCATCCTCTACCTCACAATGTGCTACATTTCCAACATTATGCTTAGACGAGCACTGCTCACTGCACTAATTTCCCCATTTGCCTCTTTTGAGTTGATACATTTAGAACTGTTTTGAGTGGTTGGGTCATGTCCACTAGGAAGTGGATCAAGACTGAATAAACCCATTTGACATGGGATTCTGACAACAAAATGTCATGGACAGGAGAGACGGGCAAACTGATCTTCCCTCCCCTCACCAGCTGTCTGTAAGCAGAAGGTATTTCAAATTATTTTTAAAAGTAGGCTGTGGAATGCTTTCCTATACCCTCGGTTTGTGTGATCCAACTTGCCAATAACTCACTACAAACGAACGTTATCATTAACTCAGAAGGTTAGTTTATTTGCATTCAAACCCCAGGGAGCAATGTTCACTCCACTACACACACATACACACAATAATGGAGAACAGAAGAAAAAAAAGTTCTATGACTATGGATAGCAACAGGAAAAGAAACACACAAATGGACATTAGTTTATCCGATTTCCAGGGTCTGAGAAGTCAATGTCCAGAAGAAATTTCCTTCGTGGTGGAGTTTAGTCCCAATGGGTTTCTGGTTGGAGGCAACAATACGTAAATCCTTGAAATGAGTGGTGTTGCAGTATGATAGGCTTTCTGTGTTTGGACCACTTGGCAGGCTTTTGTCAGAGACCTTTAAAATCAAGCAGGCTTTGAGGATATGAGAGATGGTAACCATCTATTTTGCTCAGCTGGGCTGCTGGAGTCCATTCCAATTGGTGTTAACACAGCAGTCTGAGACAGGTCCTTCCAGGGGCCCCTGGAGCTGGGAGGGGCCCATATAGTGCTGGCAAGGAGGCCCAAGGCTAACGAGCCTCCGGGGGCGGTGCTGGTGCGGTTCCATCGGTTCGCTGATCGGGAGTGTGTGCTCAGGTGGGCCAAGAAGGCGAGGAGCAGCAGGTGGGAGAACGCAGAGGTTCGAATATACTAGGACTGGAGTGCGGAGGTGGCGAAGAGGGGGCTGGGTACAATCGAGTGAAGGCGGTGCTGCACAGGAAGGAGGTGAAGTTTGGCATGTTGCAGCCGGCGTGACTGTGGGTCACCTACAAGGACCGGCACCATTATTTTGAGTCTCCGGAGGAGGCGTGGGCCTTTGTTCAGGCCGAGAAGTTGGACACAGATTGAGGGTCGGGATGGGCGATTGGGGATTGCGGTTGATATGTTACTTTTGGAGGGGGGGTTCCTTTGCTCTTGGTTTCCTTTTTTTTCTTTTGTGTTTTTCTCTTTCTGGTCGGTGAGGGTGGTTAGGGCGGGTTGGGCACTGTTTTGGTTGGGTTGGTCGGGGGGGTGCTCTTGGAGGGGGGTAAGCAAAAGGAACAGGGTTGGATGGCCGGCAGTGAGATGGGGCCCCGCGGGGGTGAGGGGACTGGGCCCGTAAAAGGAGCTGCAGCAGAGGTGGCGGGGCCGGCTATGTGGAAAGCGAGGGTTGTTTCCCGCGCTTAGGATGGAAGGGGGAGGGGGAGAGCCTGCAGATGGGGAACAGAAGAGGAGGGTGTGTCACACAATGGGAGGAGTCGAAGGGGAGGCGGGAGTGGCCGGGGTCAGCAGGAGTCAGCTGATTTGCAGAAGTGCAATGGGGGGAGTAAAACAGCTAGGATGGGTCCGAGCCCCGGGGGGGGGGGGGGGGGGGGTAATCGGGTTGCTGCTGCTATGGTCAAGGGGGAGCTGGAGTGAGTGGCGGGGGTCGAGACGGGGTCTGCCGCCATGGGGAATGGGCCGGGCATGGGGTGCGGGCGGGTGGCTGGCCGAGGAGGGGTTATGGCTAGTCGGTGGGGGAGGGAGGCGGGTAGCCCCCTGATCCGGCTGATAACCTGGAATGTAAGGGGACTGAATGGGCCGGTCAGGCGGGCCCGTGTGTTCGCGCACCTGAAGGGGCTGAAGGCAGATGTGGTTATGCTCCAGGAGACACACCTGAAGGTGGCAGACCAGGTAAGATTGAGGAAAGGGTGGGTAGGTCAGGTGTTTCATTCGGGGCTGGATGCCAAAAATCGAGGGGTGGCGATCTTTGTGGGAAAGAAGGTGTTATTCGAGGTGTCGAGCATTGTGGCAGATAATGGCCGTAGGTACGTAATGGTAAGTGGTAAGCTGCAGGGAGAGAGGGTGGTACTGGTCATTGTGTATGCCCCGAATTGGGACGATGCGGGTTTTATGCGGCACATGTTGGGTCGGATCCCAGACTTCGAAGTGGGGGGCCTGATAATGGGGGGAGACTTTAACATGGTGCTGGATCCGGCATTGGATCGCTCCAGGTCTAGGACGGGTAGGAAGCCGGCGGCGGCTAGAGTGCTGAGGGGGTTTATGGACCAAATGGGAGGGGTGGACCTTTGGAGATTTGCAAGGCCGGGGGCTAGGGAATTTTCATTCTTCTCACATGTCCATAAAGCTTATTCCCGAATCGACTTTTTTATTTTGAGCAGGGCGCTGATAGCGAGAGTAGAGGATACCGAGTACTCGGCGATAGCCATTTCGGACCACGTCCCGCGTTGGGTGGACTTAGAGCTGGGGGAGGAGAGGGACCAGCGCCCGTTGTGGTGCTTGGAGGTGGGGCTGTTGGTGGATGAGGAGGTGAGCGAGCGGGTCCGAGGAAGTATGGAGAGGTACCTGGAGGCCAACGATAACGGGGAGGTCCGAGTGGGGATGGTATGGGAGGTGCTGAAGGCGGTGGTTAGGGGAGAGCTGATCTCCATTAGGGCCCACAAGGAGAGGAGGGAGCGGGGAGGGAGGGAGAGGCTGGTGGGGGAGATGGTGAAGGTAGACAGGAGGTATGCGGAGGTGACCGAGGAAGGATTGTTGAGGAAGAGGCGCAGCCTCCAGGACAAATTCGACCTGGTGACCACCAGGAAGGCTGAGGTGCAGTGGAGGAAGGCCCAGGGGGCGATTTACGAGTATGGGGAAAAGGCAAGCCGGATGCTGGCGCATCAGCTTCGGAAGCGAGCCGCAGCTAGGGAGATCAGGGGAGTTAAGGACAGGGGAGGGAGTGTGGTGCGGAGTGGGGTTGGCATCAATGGGTCTTCAGGGACTTCTACGAGGAGTTGTACCGGTCCGAGCCCCCACTGGAGGAGGGAGGGATGGGTCACTTCCTGGACCAATTGAGGTTTCCGTAGGTGGAGGAGGGACTGGTGGTGGGATTGGGGGCCCTGATTGGGCTGGAGGAGCTGACCAAAGGGATAGGAAGCATGCAGGTGGGGAAAGCACCGGGGCCGGACGGTTTCCCGGTCGAATTCTATAAAAAAATATATGGACCTGTTGGGTCCGTTGCTAGTTAGGACCTTCAATGAGGCAAGGGAGGGGGTGGCTTTGCCCTTGACGATGTCCCGGGCACTGATCTCCTTGATCCTGAAGCGGGACAAGGATCCCTTGCAGTGTGGGTCTTACAGGCCGATTTCCTTGCTAAATGTAGATGCCAAGGTGCTGACGAAGGTCTTAGCCACGAGGATTGAGGATTGTGTGCCGCAGATCATCCACGAAGACCAGGCGGGGTTTGTGAAGGGGAGGCAGTTGAACGCGAATGTGCGGAGGCTTTTGAATGTTTTCATGATGCCGGCGAGGGAGGGGGAGGCGGAGATAGTGGTGGCGATGGACGCTGAGAAAGCCTTCGATAGGGATAGGGTAGACTGGGGGTACCTGTGGGAGGTGCTGAAGAGTTTTGGGTCTGGAGGGGTTTGTCAGGTGGGTTAGGCTGTTGTATGAGGTCCCGTTGGCAAGTGTGGCCACAAACAGGAGGAGGTCCGAGTACTTTCGGTTGCACCGAGGGATGAGGCAGGGGTATCCCCTGCCCCCCCCTGCTCTTCTCACTGGCGATTGAACCCCTGGCTATGGCACTGAGGGAGTCGAGGAACTGGAGGGGGTTGGTGCGGGGTGGGGAGGAGCATAGGGTGTCGCTCTATGCGGACGACTTGCTGCTATATGTGGCGTACCCGGTGGGGGGAATGCTGGAGGTAATGAGGATCCTTAGGGAATTCGGGGATTTCTCGGGGTACAAGCTCAACATGGGGAAGAGCGAGTTGTTCGTGGTTCACCCAGGGGACCAGGAGAGGGGGATTGGCGAGCTCCCATTAAAAAGTGTGGAGAGGAGCTTCGGGTATTTGGGGGTCCAGGTGGCCAGGAGCTGGGGGGCCCTGCATAGGTTTAATTTCACGAGGCTGGTGGAGCAAATGGAGGAGGAGTTCAAGAGGTGGGACGCGTTGCCGCTGTCCTTGGCGGGTAGGGTGCAGTCAGTCAAAATGACGGTGCTCCCAAGGTTTTTGTTCCTGTTCCAGTGCCTCCCCATGTTTATCCCAAAGGCCTTTTTTAGGTGGGTCAACAGGAGTATAATGGGGTTTGTGTGGGAGCGAGAGACTCCGAGGGTGAGAAGGGTGTTCCTGGAGCGGAGTAGAGATAGGGGGGGGCTGACGCTGCCCAACCTCAGTGGGTACTACTGGGCAGCCAATGCGATGATGGTGTGCAAGTGGGTGATGGAGGGGGAGGGGGCTGCATGGAAGAGGTTGGAGACGGCGTCTTGTGTGGGTACGAGTTTGGGGGTGCTGGCAACGGTGCCGCTGCCGCTCCCTCCAAGGAGGTATACCACGAGCCCGGTGGTGGCGGCTGCCCTCAAAATCTGGGGGCAGTGGAGGCAGCACAGGGGGGAAGCTGGGGCCTCGGTGTGGACCCCAATATGGGGGAACCACCGGTTCGTCCCAGGGAGAAAAGATGGAGGGTTTTCGGGGTGGCACAGGGCAGGGATACGAAAGTTGGGGGACCTGTTTGTGGACGGGAAGTTTGCGAGCTTGGGTGAGCTGCAGGAGAAGTACGGGCTCTCCCCGGGGAACACCTTCAGGTACTTACAGGTAAGGGCATTTGCCAGGCGGCAGGTGGTGGAATTCCCGTGGCTGCTGCCACACACAGTACAGGACAGGGTGCACTCGGGGGGGTGGGTTGGAGTGGGGAAGATCTTGAAAACTTACCAGGTGATGCAGGAGGAGAAAGAGACCTCGGAGGTGGAGGTGACAGGCAAGTGGGAGGAGGAGTTGGGAGAGGAGATTGAGGAAGGGACATGGGCAGATGCCCTAGGGAGGGTGAACTCTTCCTCATCGTGCGCGAGGCTCAGCCTCATACAGTTTAAAGAGCTACACAGGGCACACATGACCGGGACAAGGATGAGCTGGTTTTTTGGGGGTGAGGACAGGTGTGTTAGGTGTTCAGGGAGCCCAGCAAATCACACCCATATGTTTTGGGCGTGCCCAGCGCTGGAGGAATTTTAGAAGGGCGTAGCGAGGACGGTGTCGAGGGTGGTAGGATCCAGGGTCAAACCGGGCTGGGGGCTCGCAATATTTGGGGTCGCAGAGGAGCTGGGAGTGCAGGAGGCGAAAGAGGCCGGTATTCTGGCCTTTGCGTCCCTGGTAGCCCGGCGCAGGTTTCTTCTTCAGTGGAAGGATGCGAGGCCCCCAAGAGTGGAATCCTGGATCGACGATATGGCGGGGTTTATTAAGTTGCAGAGGGTGAAATTCGCCTTGAGAGGGTCGCTACAAGGGTTCTTTAGGCAGTGGCAACCGTTCTTAGACTTCCTGGCAGAACAGTAGACATTGGTCAATGGCAGCAGCAACTCGGGGGGGGGTTTACTTTACTTTATTTTTATTTTTGTTTTCGTTATTTACACTGGAGGGTCTGAGGGGGTGTATACACCTGTTGTGTTAAGTCGGGGTGTCGATGTTAATTTATTATTTATGTACAGGGGGAGGGGGATATGGGGGGTTGCTTTTCTGGACTGTGTTTTGTACTTAACCCTGTTGGGTTCTTTTTTCATTTTGTTGTTGATATTTTATGAAAACCATAATAAAAATTATTTGTAAAAAAATTTCTTTAAATGCAAAAAAAAAAAGAAGAAAAAAAAAGAAATTACTGTTGCTCATATGACTTGGAGCAGCCATCTTTTCATGCTCCAGCAGGATGTCCAGTTTAAACATCGCAAAATGAATAAAGTTTTAGATTTATTTTCATGTCATATTGACACAACCAAACAGGCAGGGGAGGCTTTCATCCTGTTTCGATGAATTATGAATCCAAATCACCAAGGTGGAAAGCAAATTTTTTGTACCAAGATCCTTTTATTGTATTCCTTTATTTAATATACATCTTCTATAAAGGCATGTCACATATATGGAAATTTAAGGCATTTATACAGGAGAAGCATGTCATTTGTATGTGAACGTTGCACTCATTGGAATGATGTACAATTGACTATCAACTGTTACACCATTGCAAACTGTAGGCACATTGATAAGTCATTGTTGGGATAACTATTCTGTCAGGTATCATTATAACTCAGACACTAGGTTCAGCTACACTTGTTATGTTATTGAATACAGTATATGATTCTGTCTTTGTTTTATTTTGCATCTGTACAATTTCATTGTGGGGATCATTTAATAATTGGGCTGAAAAGAGGCACAACCGTGCTGGCAGAGAGATGAGGAGGAGATGGTAAATCGATGTCATGGTGATTTATTGGAGAACACAGGAAAAATGGTGTAAGGAAATGCTCAGGGCTCCTCCTAGCTTTGGAAGAAAGTAAGTGACCATCTGGTGAATAGCTCTTGCAGCTGCTGGCGGGGGGTCTTGTTTTGCAACTAGCTTAGCTTCATTAGACTCTTCTGTCTTGCCCTATAGTTACGCTTCAGGTTTTTTTTTGATGCAGCTGTTCTATGTAGATGCCTCTTTCAATTATCATGCAAAGGTGACTGTCGCAGACTATGATTATTCCCGTAACTTTGGTTGGGCTATACTGTAAGCAGATACACCCTGACCTGATTTGGCATCGTAACCAGTGTGTTCTATAATTTTATCAAATGGAAGAAAGTGCCTCACTGTATCTACACTCAGCTTGGGTGTGGGAATAACTCACAGGGGTTATGATACAATAGGGAAAAAGATGTTCTTCGTCCCCCAAGATCTCACCCTTAACTTTCTGGCTATCAATAATATGAGGGTCATGTCTGACTGGCACTTTGTTTCTTCATTCCTAGAATTTCGGTGTTGCTGGCAAGGCCAGCATTTATTGTCTATCTGCAATTGCACTTGCCAGATTGGTGATGCAACGCCTTATTGAAGACAACTGATTGGCTTGCCAGATCATCTCTGAGGGTGGTTAAGAGTCAACCAAATTCCTGAGGGCCTGGAATCACATATAGGTCAGGCCATATCAGGATGTGAGATTTCCTTCCCTGAAGGATATGAGTCAACCATTTCGATTTTCATGACAATTCTGAAAATGCATGGTTACCATTACTGACTGGATTTATGAAATACACAGAACTTAAATTCCTTGTGGCTGTTGTGGGATTTGAACTCTTAGTTCCAGATCATTAGTCCAGGCCTCTGGATTACTAGTCCAGCAATAGAATCACTGTGTTACTCTTCCTGTAAAGTGAACAATTTTAAGTGCTGCCTACAATGAGGCATGTTTCTTTAATATTCTTTCATGGGATGTGCGTATCTCTGGCACAGATCAACATTTATTGCCCATCCCTAATTGCCCTTGAACTGAGGGGCTTGCTCGGCCATTTCACAGAGTTTTTAAGAGTCAACCACATTGCTGAGGGTCTGGAGTCAAATGTAGATGAGACCAGATAAGGACAGCAGGCTTCCTTCCCTAAAGGACATTAGTGAACCAGATGGGTCTTTATGACAATTGATGATAGTTTCATAGTCACCACTACAGAGGCTTGCTTTCTTTTCCAGATTTATTAAGTGAATTTAAATCGCACAGCTGGCATGCTGGGGTTGTCTCCAGAGCTTTAACCTGGGCCTCTGAATTACTTGTTGAGCGCCATTAACATGAGGCCACCATCTTTTCCCCATCCCCAATTGAAATCTAATATAAGGTGCAGATGGTCAAACAAAAGCTGAACTTTGAGGAAAACTTCATGCAGTTCATCTATTGGATACTCCTCTCTGCAGGAACGCAAAGGGCTATATGGGTGTTGTTGTGTATTGTGGTGAACTGGGGCAGGATTCTCTGATTGGGAGATTATGGGCGAGATTCTCCATTTCCCAATCCCGATTTCATAATTGGCGATCGGGCAGAGAATCCCTTTTTACCCTGGAATCAGGGGCAGTGCCTGTTTTACGCAGGTTTTGCATGCTCCGCCCCCTCCAAAATGGCGTTGTCGCGGCACGAGCCGCACGCCGTTGGGACGGCCTCAGGACGTCACCTGAAGGCCCTCCCACGATGCTCCGCCCTCGATGGGCCGAGTTCATGTTGACGCGGGGACGTGTGGTCCCAGCCGTGCGGGAACCCGGTGTGGCGGCTGCGGACTGTGTCCAGCACTGCCACAGTCAGGCGGGAGCCGTGCTGCTGGCCGGGAGGGCTTCCATGATTGCAGGCGGGAATGTCCAAGAGGGCACTATCAGGCAGGTCGAGTCCGGGCATGGCCGGCGCCATGTTGTATGGTGTGACCGCTGCAGGTCGTCGCCATGCGCATGCATGGCCACGGATCTAACAATTCTCTGGCCGTTTATTTCGTTGAGGCTGAGCATTTTACATGGTTAGGCTCCTCGCCCTTCACCACAGCATCGGTAAGGGGACGCCGCCAATTTTTTTCCACAAATCCACCGCATTTAGCCTCAGAATCGGAAAATCTGGCCCTATGTGTCCCGCTGGAGATGGATCACCGCAGATTTATACTCGCGCTCGGAGCACAAATCCAGAAACGATTCACTATCCCTTGCCATGCAAATTTGTCGCTCGCGAATCCTGTTATTGGGCCTCCATTTTGAGAGGGTGGCCCGATAGTGAGGTCTGGCAGGTGGTCCCTCCGGCAATGCAATTACGCCCCTCCACCACAGTACGAGAGTGACCTGACCTCTAGCATCAGAGAGACCATCACCAGAGGCCCCCGTGTGAGAGGGACACCCACCAAAGACCCCCCATCAGAGACCTCCCATAAAAGACACCCCACCCCCACCAGAGACCCACCCAATTACAGAGACACCTACCAGAGACCTCCCCATAAGAAAGGCCCCTGCCTGGAAAACTCCAAAGAGAAAAATCAGTCAGCCGGGTTTAAACCCCCTCAGATCTTTGATCTGCAAGTCATTCATTCATATCAATGTGAAACTGCTTTTCCTCAGCTGCAATTGACAACTTCCACACATAGCCAGATGTCTAGATTGTTCAGTTCATCTCCTTCGTGCTTAGGTGGATTTCAATTAGCCAGCTGTGAATCTAACTGCAATGTTCATAAACATCTAGCTATGATTGACAGCTCCTGGACTATATCAAAGATTGTTATGTGTTTTATGCAGAAAAAAAAAGGAAGTAAGAGAGCTTCCTTTGCCGGAGGAAGCAGGTGAATTGCGCAGATGTATTTTAAAACAGTGATTTTCTTTCACTGCCTCTGTCTGGACTGCTCTCTAGCTTCCAGGCAGGGGTCTCTCTTATGGGGGCCTTCAAGCCAGGGGTCTCTCTCATGGGGGGTTGCTAGTGAGGGTCTCTGTAATTGAGGGGCTTCTGGTGAGGGTCTCTGTAATTGGGGGGTTTCGGGTCGGGGTTTCGGTAATTGGGGGGTTTCTAGTGGGGGTCTCTGATGGGGGGGTGGGCAGTGCCGGTGTCTGGTGGGGGTGGGGCTCCCAATGGTTTGGAGGGCAACGCCCATATCGAGGTACACCCTTGGTCAACTGCAAGATCCACCATGTCGGGGCCACACTTGTAAATACCTTCACCAATTCTTGCCCACATGTTCCCAGCCCAGAAGACTGGAGATTCACGCAGGCATGGAGAATATGGTGCTGTTAATTTGATCCATTTGCATCCTCCCACCAGCATGTGGCATGAACCTTGATGCTGCCACCAGTGGGGTGGGGGGGGCTCAGCAGGCTTCAGAACAGGATCGACACCCAGCACCGATCCCATTTTTTGCCTTCATTAGTGTCTCTGCTGTACTATCGGTGGCGGGTAGCAGGAAATCCAGCCCGTGATGTCAGGAAAGTCAGAGGGTCAAAACCTAACAGAGCTTTATTGATAAGGTGTGTTCACTACAGGCTGCTTCTTTACTCTGGTAGTCTGCAGCCGGCATGCCGGGTTCCCGACTGGTGGGACCACACATGGCCCGTGCCATCGGGAGCTCGGCCCACCGGGGGCAGGGCATCATGGGTGGGCTGGTCGGTGATGTGCCAATGCCGTTGAAACGGCGCTCGATGCGCGTCAGTTTGGAGGGGGTGGAGCATGGTGGACCACATGGATTTCGGCGTGGAAATCCATTTTCCGCCCGATCGGCGATTATGATTTTGGCGTGGGTGATGTTGGGGCAGGAGTCGTGGACTTTCATGACAGTAAACCTGGCACTGAACCTGGACCGATTCAGCTACCATGGAGGGGCTAGCACCAGCGCCACGTGGAACACAATCAATTCCAACGAAAAATGGTGCGGGATTGATCGGGTCCGTGATTGAGAGTCGGCAGGCTGACAAGCTGCATTCACAGTCATTCCTACCACCAAGATGGCACTGGTTGCGCTGGAGCATGCCCATACACCTGATGGGTCAGCTGGGGCCAGAGGACACCTAGTGGTGTGACCTGGGGGGGGACACTTATGCAACCTGTGGCCCTAAGTTCGCAGTGGGCAGTCAGCGTCATGCGCAGCTACATGGCTGCCTTTCCGGCTGCGGCAACGGTGTTCCATGCCCGTCCAGCCCAACCCCACAACCCACCACATGGCCACCTCTCCATACCTCAATATAACGTGTGCGCCAGGGCCGACGCACACGGGACACTCTGATAGCCTTCAGGTTCATCGACTAGGCGGGGCACAGGCGAGCGGAGCTAATCTCTGAGGCTCCTCTGCCATCTGGCGCTGCCAGTCCTGGAGTCCCGCTTTGGTCTCGACCAGAATCTGCATGCTCGCGGCCATGGAACACAGGGAATAGACCACGTCCGTCTGCTACTGTGCCACATCACTCTGTGACTGTACCACCACCTTTTGGGTCTGTGTCACATCAGCCAGTGATGGCGCCATCTCCCTCTGGGACTAGGCAACCTCACTCTGTGTCTGCGCCATGTCGTCCAATGCCTGGGCAATGCCAGCAATGTTCTCAGTCATGGTGTGTTGTGTCTGGGCCATGCTCAGGGGCACGCTGCAATATCCAGGTGGCTCTGTCACACAGTTGCCTGTGACAGGTCAGCCCTGTCCTGGGCCTCGACCACCGCCTGCACTTTTCCCCAAGCCTTGGACTAGCTGATCCATAGCTGAAACCCTCGCCGACAAAGCCTCCACTATGGTCGTTACCCGTGCAGTGTTGATCTGGATGGCATGCATGGTTGGCAGCACCTCCTGCTCCGGCACGTGGTTGGGCTACTTCACCTGTGCCAGCAGGTGCTGGATGCTCGCCGACAACCCCTCATATAGTCCCTGGCTCTGTGACTGCATCTCCACGATCGATGGGACTGTCCATCCCAGAGCCCTGAAACCTGTCTGGATGGCAGCTAGTTCCTGGTGTCGGTCTGCCCTCCGACCGTCCGTCCCCTCCGGAGTTCCTACCTCCACCTGCTGTACTGGAGCATGTGTGTGGGTGAGCACCAGATAGTGTCCCAGGAGCCTCTTCACTAACATGCCCAACCGAGGTGAGTGTTTCTGGGATGGTGGAGGGTGTTGGAGGCAGCTGTGATGGAAAATCACTGTCATCCTCAGACTTGAACTCCGGGGTGTCCTGAGTCTCGCGTCGATGGCTTACATATGTGCCGGTGTCATTGTCGTTGGGGTACTGCCTGTGGCTGTGGCTGGGGTCAGGGCGGGGGACACCAAAAGGACCCATCCCGTCAACAGCTGCTCCAACAAGGCACAAGACAAGATGCATGATTAGACTGCAGACCGAGGGGGGTGCTGCTGCCTACACACCATGGCTGCCCTGAGGAGGTTGTGCAGTTTCTCCTGGCACTGCTGGTCGGTCTGGACAGTGTTGCTGATGGCGCTGACGGCGCCCAGGCATGGCGAACGGTGGCAGCTAGCACCCTGCTTCCTAGCCAGGGTACAGGGTCACCCGTCTCTCCTCCACAGGGTCTTGAGCTCAACGTCTGTAAAACAAAGGGCTGCTTTCCTTGCTGCCACCTTGTTGGGCTGAGATGGTGTGTGTGTGGAGTGCAGTGTGTATATGCAGCTACAGCTTGTCAGTCTCCTGATTCAATCCTGGACCCGGCAAAATCCGTACCTTTTTCCATTGGAATCGATTGTGTTCCACGTGGCACCGGTGCTCGCCACTTGACAGTCATTGAATCGTTCCAGGTGCAGCGCCAGTTTTGCTGTCGTAGAAGTCCACAAATCCTGCCATGGCATCAACATTTAGGATGGAATTCCCTGGCCGCGTTTACCCAGCAACCTGAGAATCCCGCCTGAGGTCAATAGATTTTTCCATTGTCGGCTTCCCGCCCGTGGCATTCTTGCGGCGGACGGGGCAGAAGAATCAAACTTCTCAATCTCTCTGTCCTCTTTCACAGTCAAGCAGACCATCCTCCTCCAGAGCCTCCACTTCATTGTCCAGCTGTGAGACTCTGCACTTGTCTGATCCATGTTTATATATTCATCTCCAGAATGATAGCTTCTCTTTCTGCTCCTGCGCCATTATTTCTGGTGCCCCTCCCCCTCACCCCGCCAAAGGATCTATCCTTGGTCCCCTCCTATTTTTCATCTGCATACTGCCCTTTCGGCAAATCATCCAAATCATCCAACAACACAGTATCACTTTTCATATCTGCGTTGACGGCACTGAATTCTACCTCACCACTACCTCTCTTGACCACTCCACTGGCTCTAAAGTGTAACACTGCGTGTTCAACATCCATCAGAATCTTACTCCAATTGAACTGATGCCATTGTCTTTGATCCCAATTCCCTCCCTCTTCTGACAACTGTCTGAAGCTGCACCAAATCGTTCACAAACTTCTTGTTAAATTTCACCCCGGGGTGAGCTCCGATTTTCATAATGGGCTGGATTCTCTGTCCTGGGACGCCCGAAGCGCGTTTCTACCAGGAACACCCCCCCCCCCCCCCCGAGACCCCAAAATGGGAGAGGCGCCCAGGAGACCCCCTCAATAGGGAGAACCCTTCGGGACCCCCTTAATATGGAGGCCCCCCCCATAAGCCCCAGGAATAGGGAGAACCCCCAGGGCTCCCTCACTGAAGGACCTCCCCCAACAGAGGTCGCCTTACTAAAGGGACCCCCCAACTAAAGGGACCACCCACAAGGACCCCGAACTAAAGGGGCCACCCACAGGGATTCCTTAACTAAAGGGGACACCCACAGGGATTCCTTAACTAAAGGGATCCCCACAAGGACCTCTTTAATACGGAGACCACCCCCAGAGGTACCAGGAATAGGGCGGTCTCCCCGGGACCCCCTCACTGAAGGAACCCCCCCCATAGAGACCTCCTAACTAAAGGGACCCCCCCCAACATAAGGGACCATCTCAGAGACCCCATAACTAAAGGGACCCTCACAGGGACTACCCAACTAGAGTACCCACCACAGGGACCCATGTCTAAAGGGACCCTCCCCCTCCTAAGAAAACAGAACCTGTCTGGAAGCTAGAGAGCAGTCCAGACAGGGGCAATGAAAAAGAAAGTCAGCTGTAACACTTACCTGGAGGCTCCATGGGTCAGTTCCTCAAAGGCGAATAGCTGTGACCTGCGTTCCAACCCCACAAATTCATGAGCTGCAAGCCATTCATAACATTCTAGTAGTGGGCTGTGATTGACAGCTTCCACAGACCAGCTGCAGCTTTGATTCATTCATCCCTCTACATGGATGAGTGACTCTAAGTACTGAAACCCCAATGTTTACGAACATCAGCCACATCAAAGACCACAAAGTGCATTCCAATGACTCAAGTGTGTGATTGCAATGCACCTATCAGTCTATGTAAATATTGAGGTTTCACCACTTAGAGTCACTCATCCATGAAAGGAGCTTATTCTAGAGTTTATTCAATTCTCTGCTGCCATCAGTCTGCACACCAAGTCCCATTCACTCACCACCCCTGTCTTTGATGATACACATTGGCTCCCAGTACTGCAAGGCATCAATTTTATAATTCTCATCCTTGTTTTCAAGTCGCACCATAGTCTCGCACCTACCTATCCCTGAACTGTCCTCTAGTCCAAGAACCCTCCAAGGACTCTGTCATCCTCCAATTCTGGAACTTTGAAATCCCCAACTTCAGTCAGCCACCGTTGGTGGCCTTCAGCTACCAAGGCCCTAAACTCTGGAACTCTCTCTCGAAACCTTTCTGCCTCTCTATCTTTCTCTTCACTTTTAAGATGCTCCTCTATGATCAAGCTTTTGAATATCTACCTATCCCCTTTCAAAACGCAGTGCTTCAATTTTTGATGATACTGCTGTGAAGTACCTTGGGACAATATGCTGGATTAAAGGTGCTACAGAAATGCAAGTTGTTATTATTGACCTTGTGGACTTGGCACAACATCCTATAAAAATTATTCCCTGATTGGAAATGCTCACCACACGAAACGGCAGGACTTATTTGACCCACGATTCCTGATCAGCGCTACCTGTGAATATCACTCCAAACCCAATCAGGGAATCAACCCAATAGGCCCATCATAAACAAATTTGTGGATTCAGTATTTCTGTAACTTTAATCATGAAGTTTAAAAAGAAGCACCCCAGCCTGCCCTTCCCTTTATGGTTAGGTGAATTAGATATTCTGAATTCTCCTTCTGTGTATCCGAACAGGCGCCGGAATGTGGAGACTGGGGGCCTTTCGCAGTAACTTCATTGCAGTGTTGATGTAAGACTACTTGTGACAATAAAGATTATTATTATTGTTGAACCACCAGATCCAATACCTGGTCAGTGGGCGGGATCAGGAATTTAGTCGCAGCATTCTACCCCCTGGAACCAGGTAAGGGTTCAAGGACTTCTGGAAAAAAGAATGGGAAGGGGCATCCGAGGGCAAGGGGGATCCAGGGCTCCCTTATGAGGCCCAGAGGAACGTCCTGTTCTCCCTGGTCCATGAGGAAAGTTTCTTGAATAGTAAACGTCTTCTGACCTCGTTGGGCTCACAAGCCAGCTCCCAATACGTTGGGCCTAATAGGGAAGCTGTTACTGTTCTCCGACACAGGTCTCCAGTTAATATTGTTCATTCGAGTCTGATGTCATTATCAGCTCCCAGCTGCATTTTAAATCGGTTCCTACTGCCTTCCTCTGGAGTATTCTGTTCATGATTGGGGAACAGTGGGGAGGCAGCAGGATCACTGATGGTAAGTGACTGCCCATTTTTATGCCCCCATTCCGGTCTGTCAGGCAGATGGGGTTTCAATTAGAGGAGAATCTCATTCAGTGCTCTTGGGAAACATCTTGATAAGTGCACCTGAGTCGATAATTCCTGCAGGATATGTATTGATGGGATGGTTTGGCACTTTTTTTAACGGTGCCTAATTAATCTGGAATCCCTTGCAGCCCCAGCTGTTCCTCTTCTTCCCTCTTCCTTTTTTCCAGCATATTGAATATTCCTATATTGTAATTGTGACTATTCGCAAAAGTACTGAATTGGTTGCAAAACACTTTGGGCGGTTCTGCCGTCAAATAATATACAATATAAATGCAGGTTCTTTCTTATGAGAAAGAGCATGAATTCTCCACTTGTCGATGCCGAAATCGGGAAATGCGATTGGGTGGAGAATAGCTTCCAATGCCAAAATCGGGGTAGGCTCTGGTTTGACGCCAAATCGGGATGCTCCTACACCCCGAAAATGGCGTAAATGCGTCGCTCGCCGTGTGGGGTTAAAGTACAGTCGGCAAATCATTAGCGGGCCTGACACCCTGACCGAGATTCTCCAAAATCCCGGCCAAGTGTTGACGGCGGCGTAAACACCGGAGTGGTGTATACCGGCGTCAACGGGCCTCCTGGTCCAGCAACTCACCGCTGTTCAGGGGGCTAGTACGGCGCCAGAGAGCTGCGTGCTGCTCTAGCGCCAAAAGGCGGCCCTGAATGGACGGCGTGGGCCCGCGCATGCGGCGACGGCCTTCGCCGCGACGCGCATGCACGTGTTTGCCGTCTCCACGCCGGCACAGAGCAACATGTCGAGGACTTTACAGTGGGCCGCGTGGAAGGAGGTAGGCCCACTCCAGATTGCCGCCACCTGCCGATCGGAAGACCCTGACCGCGGGCCTAGACCCCGTGGATGGCCCCCCGGAGTCAGATCCCCCCCCCACCATGACGGCCACAGCAGCCGTGGGTCTGAGCTCTCGCTGGGTGGTACCAGGTTAGAACCATGCCGGGGGACTCAGTGGAAGTCGGCAGGGGTTTGGCCCATCACCTGCAGAAAATCGCTGCGGGGGCCTATTTCGCGGCGCAATTGCCGCTGATTATCCAGAGAATCGGCGGTCTGGCGTCAGAGCGGCCTAGCGGGAATTTCCCGCTCCCCGGCGATTCTCCAACCCGGCACGGGCTCGGAGAATCCTGCCCCCTATTCTCCGGGGCCTCCGAGCTTCACTGCCTCCGATGGGCCGAGTTCCCAACAGCATGGTTCACTTGTGGTCTCAAAAATCGTGAACCTGACATCTTGGCTGCTGAGCGAGAGAGAGAGGAGGTAGGAAATGAAGTGGAGTGACTGTGGACTGCAGGCCCGCATGCCAGTCTTGCTGGCTGGGGTGGGAAGCTCCCTGCCAGTGCTGGGGGATGGGGGAACAGGCCGAACAGCCGGGGTACCCCCCCACAGGACTGAGGCGGTGCCCAGGCACCCATCGCCATTACGGCCATCTTCCTGTGCATCCATTGACCACCAACCTCGACCCCTGGTCCTACACAGTGACACCAGCCATATGGGTGCACCCATCCCCGTACCCCGCCACAGCGTGCCCACCTCCGGCCCCAAACACCCGTCCAACCGGATGCCACCCACCGGCGGACCACCCAGGACTACTCCAACAGCGGTCCCCAGTGAGGGCAGAGCCAGCCAATGGTACCCCTGGCATCAGGGCTGGGGGCACCAGGAGGGGGGCACCGACGGGACAGGGGTGCGGAGGTGGGTCGTGCTTTGGCGGAGCCCACACTGCCAACCGGGGCTATCGTGTAGACTATCGAACCTGGTTGGGTGCGGGAGCATGCGCCATGTTAAAATACTGGCCTTTCACGCCCTGCATACAATGGCCTTTGGCATTCAATCAGCAATGGTGGCCGCTGTGGTGATGGTCGCAGCACTACGAGATGCCCTGCGGCTGCGTGAGCGGAGGCTGCTAAGAGAGGGAGGGGAAGTTGCAGCAGTGGAGCGGGCAACAGCGGCGCGTACAGTAGAGGACCGGGCTGCAGAGGAGTGGGCTGCAGAGGGTCAGGTGGCAGCCGCACAGGCTGGAGGGACGGCCGCCCAACAGGCCGAGGAGGAGGAGATGCCAAGGAGGCGCTGCATGAGCATGTCGTGTGTACTGGCAGCGCCTGTCATTCGAGGCCTGCCGGACCGGGCATGCTCCGGATGAGCAGAGAGACAGTGCGACACATCTGCCAAATGAAGGCACACCTGGCACCACGGGGGTATGAGGGAGGACAACCGCTCCCAGTGACCATCATGGTGACGGTTGCCCTGAACGTCTACGTGACGAGGTCCTTCCAGTTTCCGAGTGGGGACCTGTCCGATATCTCACAGACCTCGGTGCACATGTGCATCCGCGCCATCACAGAGGCCCTATATGCCCAGGCAGATCATTACATCCAGTTCCATGTGGACCAAGCCCACCAGGATGCCCAAGCAGCGGGATTCGTTACCACTGCCGGGATGCTCCTGGTCTAGGGAGGCGATAGACGGGATGCATGTCGCCCTGCGGGCACCTGTGGACAACTGGCTGCTAAACACTAACAGAAAGGAGTACCACTCAATAAACAGCCACCCGGGCAGTGTGCACGGCTCCTTCATCCTGGTACACTCGGAGATTCCCGACATGTGCAAGGGGCATCGCCCGGCTGGGAGGTTGTCATCTGGGTGACGGGGGTTACCTTCTGCGGTCATGGCAGATGACACCTATCCGGAGGCCGCAGACCGAGGCGGAGACCTGCTACAATGACGCCCACATCGCGACCAGGAGTGTGAGACAGGGGAATCCACACGACGTTAACGCCACGGCCAGCGGGCACGGGATGCTCTGACCGCCTCCAGGTTCACCAGGTTCACTAGGAGGGAGGGGGCGGAGTGGGGTTGCTGGCACTACGTCCCAGACCCACACCCCCTCACTTCCCACACCGCTAGACCGCCCGCATGCACACCCTCTCCGTTATACATACCTGCAGCGCTACAAGCTGGGTCCCTGGTTTAGCGGGTCTGGTCCATGGGATGAAGAATGTTGACAACCCGCTCTGCGATGAGCTCTGGTACTCCAAATCATATGACAACGTCTGACTCATGCCCACAGTAGCACCTTCCACCTGGTTGATCCCTGCATTCGAGCTGGCCAGCCCATCACACGGCCCCGTCGAATTGCTGGGGTCAGGGTGCTGGGGTGGTCGGGGCGCGAGGACGGGAGAGGTGGGGGGGAGGGTGGGGAGCACGGTCCTCCCACAGTACGTGCACTGGTCCCCGCCATCCCCTCCCCGGCCTCGACATCCCGGACCAGCCCACCCCCCACTCCCACTGGCCAGCACAGACCGCCACACACCCATCAGACAGAGCACCGAGGCAGGATTTAACGGTGTTAACAGGTGTTTATTGTGAAGAAATATACACAGTCTGCGTTGTAGTCCCTATAACTAAATGGTGCTCAGAACCCGGGCCAATCTAACTGGTGTCTGACTTTTTGGTCTTACGGGCCCTAACACTTTGCCTAGGTGATCCCTCAGATGGTACAGCAGGAGTGGAGGCGGACTGCTGTGACTCCTGCCCTGTGATGGGCCCGGCTGCTGCTCGGATGACCCGGGTGGCGTGGTGCCGCCGTCTTCTATACGCTACCAACAGAAGCACCAGGGACAGGACGGGGGGGGGGGGGGGGGGAGTCCGATGTGCTGCGGTATTCCGGCACCTCCCCGGCTGGAGTCACTGGCACCGGCCCCACCACCTACTCTTCCCTCGGGGTGCCCGATGGCCCCTGGGCTGCTCATGGGATGGGCGTGCAAGCGAAGCCATCGCCTGAGGCCCCCTGCCTCCTGGCGCTGCCAGACCTGGAGGCCCCGCCTGGTCTTGGCCAGGGTCTGCAAGCTCGCGGCCATGGAACACAGGAAGTGGACCACCTCCCTCTGGGACTGGGCCACCTCGCTCTGGGACAGGGCCACCTTCCTCTGGGACTATGTCACCTCCCTCTGGGACTGGGCCACCTCCCTCTGGGACTGGGCCACCTCCCTCTGGGACTGGGCCACCATCCTCTGGGACTAGGTCACCTCCCTCTGGGACTGGGCCACCTCCCTCTGGGACTGGGCCACCTCCCTCTGGGACTGGGTCACCGCCCTCTGGAACTGGGTCACCTCCTACTGGGACTGGGCCACCTCCCTCTGTGGCTGCACAACGCTGGCAGTGCCGCCATTGTTCCCAGCCATGTCCTGCTGTGACTGGGCCATGCTGAGAAGCGCCGCTACAATGTCCAGGTGGCTCTGGCACATGGCGGTCTGTGAGAGGGCAGCCCTATTCTGGGCCTTGGCCGCCGCCTGCACAGAATGCCCCAGGCCTTGGACACGCTGATCCATTGCCAAAACCGTCGCCACCAATGCCTCCACCGCAGACGCCGCCCGTGCGGTGTCGGCATGGGAGGCACACCCTGCTCCTGCACGTGGTTAGACTCCTCCACCTGCGCCTGCAAGTGCTGAATGCTCACCAACATCCCCTCTTGTGGTCCCTGGCTCTCTGACTGCACCTACACTGTGGCTGGGTCTGGTTGTTCCAGAAGCCCGGGACCCGGGGAGGTGGGGGTGAAGAGAGTGAGGGGGGTTGGGGCGAGGGTGTGAGGAGGTGAGCGGGTATTGGGGATGGGGAGGTGAGGGGGGCTGTGGGGGGTGGCGGCTACCCGCACATGTGTCATGGGCAACCCCTACTCAGCGGGGTCTCAGTTGCTCGTCCGTGACCACACTCCAGCTCGCCGACATCCTTTAACTCTGGGCCACCGGCCACGTCCAATGCCCTCTGCTCGGGCATGGTGAGGGGCCGCAGTTCTGCTCGTCCCCCTCTGATCTTCTCCCGTTCCCAGCGGTTGTGCAAGGCCTCCTTCTGGTGGAAACACAAATGACAAAACCGTTTTAGTCGATCCGACGCATGCAGCCCAGGGATTGGGTAGATGGCGGTCTCAGTGGCAGGGCACCCAGCCATTACGGCTGGCATGGGTGCTGGCATGTGGGGAAGGGTGGGGGTTCATCCATCCCCCTGGGGGGAGGGGCCGGGTTACGGGTGTGTGGGGGGGGGGGGCTGTGTTATTGCCAAGGGCACGGAGCAGCCAACTCACCCTGGCCGCCCTGAGAAGGTCGTGCAGTTTCTTCCAGGACTACATGCCAGTCCGGACGATGTTGCCCATGGCGCTGACCGTCTCTCCCACCTGTGTCCAGGCACAGCGGATCCTCCCAGGCCGGGGTATAGGGTCATCCTTCTCTCATCCACGGCATCCAAGAGGGTGTCCAGCTCAGCGTCCCTGAACCGTGGTGCTGCTCTCCTTCCAGCCATTTTGTTGGCTGGGACCGTGTGTGTGGGGGGCAAGGGCTATTTAAGTGCAGTTGTGGCGTGTGAGACTCATGTGCGCCAATCACGGACCCATGAATCCAGCACCGCTTTCCATATAATTGATTGCGTTCGACATAGATCATACAATTTACAGTGCAGACATGGCGACGGTGCTAGCCCATTTAAAGTAGCTGATTCGGTGCAGATGTTGTGCCATTTCTTTGTCGTAAAACGCCACACTTCCTCCGTTGGCGTCAACACTTAGCCTCAGAAACGGGGAATCCAGCCTAGGTTTCTCACTCGGCAGTCCATTGGTCAGCACCCCCCACCCCTCCGATCGCTGCTCGGTAATAATGCTGAAATTCAATGGCCGGAATTCTCTGGCCGTTCACGCCGACTGCCTTGCCAGCAGCGCATCCCCTGCTGTGGATTTCCCAGCAGCGTGGGGTGGCATCAATGAGAATTCCCATTGACTTTGGCGGGACCAGAGGATCCCGCCAGCAGCAAATGGCGTGCCAGCACTCACCACCAAGAGACATGCGGCTGGGAGGCCGGAGAATCCAGCCCAGTGTTTTCTAAAAACAATGCAATAGGAGTACAAGAGTGTTTTTAATAGAATTTGCCTCCAATTCCAGGATATGGCTAAAAGCCTCACATGTAGTCTAACATAATACTATGCCTTCAACAAAGTACTTTTATTCTGATGGGTAAACAATGTTTTCACAGGGTGGGGTGGGCACAAGTATTTTAGTATAATAATGGATGTCTAGGCTCTCAGCTGGGAATACATAATAGGGCTTGGCTGAGAGCCAGACATCAATTGAAGTACTAAACTACCAAACCCCAGGGAAAACATCGCTAGAGTGACAACTCAGGCTCTCTAGAACATAGAACATAGAACGATACAGCGCAGTACAGGCCCTTCGGCCCACGATGTTGCACCGTAACAAAAGCCATCTAACCTACACTATGGCATTATCATCCATATGCTTATCCAATAAACTTTTAAATGCCCTCAATGTTGGTGAGTTCACTACTTTTGCAGGTAGGGCATTCCACGGCCTCACCACTCTTTGCGTAAAGAACCTACCTCTGACCTCTGTCCTATATCTATTACCCCTCAGTTTAAAGCTATGTCCCCTCGTGCCAGCCATTTCCATCCGCGGGAGAAGGCTCTCACTGCCCACCCTATCTAACCCCCTGATCATTTTGTATGCCTCTATTAACGAAAACAACCTCAAGTCCATCAGCCTTTCCTCATAAGATTTTCCCTCCATACCAGGCAACATCCTGGTAAATCTCCTCTGCACCCGCTCAAAAGCCTCCACGTCCTTCCTATAGTGCGGTGACCAGAACTGTACGCAATACTCCAAATGCGGCCGTACCAGAGTTTTGTACAGCTGCAACATGACCTCCTGACTCCGGAACTCAATCCCTCTACCAATAAAGGCCAACACTCCATAGGCCTTCTTCACAACCCTATCAACCTGGGTGGCAACTTTCAGGGATCTATGTGCATGGACACCTAGATCCCTCTGCTCATCCACACTTCCAAGAACTTTACCATTAGCCAAATATTCCGCATTCCTGTTATCCTTCCAAAGTGAATCACCTCACACTTCTCTACATTAAACTCCATTTGCCACCTCTCAGCCCAGCTCTGCAGCTTATCTATGTCCCTCTGTAACCTGCTACATCCTTCCACACTGTCGACAACACCACCGACTTTAGTGTCGTCTGCAAATTTACTCACCCACCCTTCTGCGCCTTCCTCTAGGTCATTGATAAAAATGACAAACAGCAACGGCCCCAGAACAGATCCTTGTGGTACGCCACTTGTAACTGAACTCCATTCTGAACATTTCCCATCAACCACCACCCTCTGTCTTCTTTCAGCTAGCCAATTTCTGATCCACATCTCTAAATCACCCTCAATCCCCAGCCTCCGTATTTTCTGCAATAGCCTACCGTGGGGAACCTTATCAAACGCTTTACTGAAATCCATATACACCACATCAACTGCTCTACCCTCGTCTACCTGTTCAGTCACCTTCTCAAAGAACTCGATAAGGTTTGTGAGGCATGACCTACCCTTCACAAAGCCATGCTGACTATCCCTGATCATATTATTCCTATCTAGATGATTATAAATCTTGTATTTTATAATCCCCTCCAAGACTTTACCCACTACAGACGTGAGGCTCACCGGTCTATAGTTGCCGGGGTTGTCTCTGCTCCCCTTTTTGAACAAAGGGACCACATTTGCTATCCTCCAGTCCTCTGGCACTATTCCTGTAGCCAATGATGACATAAAAATCAAAGCCAAAGGTCCAGCAATCTCTTCCCTGGCCTCCCAGAGAATCCTAGGATAAATCCCATCAGGACCCGGGGACTTATCTATTTTCAGCCTGTCCAGAATTGCCAACACCTCTTCCCTACGTAACTCAATGCCATCTATTCTAATAGCCTGGATCTCAGCATTCTCCTCCACAACATTATCTTTTTCCTGAGTGAATACTGATGAAAAATATTCATTTAGTATCTCGCCTATCTCTTCAGACTCCACACACAACTTCCCATCTCTGTCCTTGACTGGTCCTACTCTTACCCTAGTCATTCGCTTATTCCTGACATACCTATAGAAAGCTTTTGGGTTTTCCTTGATCCTACCTGCCAAATACTTCTCATGTCCCATCCTTGCTCGTCTTCGCTCTCTCTTTAGATCCTTCCTCGCTACCTTGTAACTATCCATCGCTCCAACTGAAACTTCACACCTCATCTTCACATAGGCCTCCTTCTTCCTCTTAACAAGAGATTCCACTTCTTTGGTAAACCACGGTTCCCTCGCTCTACGCCTTCCTCCCTGCCTGACCGGTACGTACTTATCAAGAACATGCAGTAGCTGATCCTTGAACAAGCTCCACTTATCCAGTGTGCCCAACACTTGCAGCCTTCTTCTCCAACCTATCCCCCCCCAAGTCACGTCTAATGGCATCATAATTGCCCTTCCCCCAGCTATAACTCTTGCCCTGCGGTGTATACTTATCCCTTTCCATCACTAACGTAAACGTCACCGAATTGCGGTCACTGTCCCCAAAGTGCTCTCCTACCTCCAAATCCAACACCTGGCCTGGTTCAGGAAACCCTCCTGCACACACTGTACAAAAAACGACCCATCTAATGTACTCAAACTATATCTTTTCCAGTCAATATTTGGAAAGTTAAAGTCTCCCATAATAACTACCCTGTTACTTTCGCTCTTATCCAGGATCATCCTCGCCATCCTTTCCTCTACATCCCTCGAACTATTTGGAGGCCTATAGAAAACTCCCAACAGGGTAACCTCTCCTTTCCTGTTTCTAACCTCAGCCCATACTACCTCGGAAGATGAGTCCCCATCTAGCATCCTCTCCGCCACCGTAATACTGCTCTTGACTAGCAGCGCCACACCTTCCCGTCTTTTGCCTCCTTCTCTGAGCTTACTAAAACACCTAAACCCCAACACCTGCAACATCCATTCCTGTCCCTGCTCTATCCATGTCTCCGAAATGGCCACAACATCGAAGTCCCAGGTACCAACCCATGCTGCCAGTTCCCCTACCTTATTTCGTATACTCCTGGCATTGAAGTAGACACACTTCAAACCACCTACCTGAACACTGGCCCCCTCCTGCGAGAACAAATCTATGCTCCTGACCTCTATACTCTCATTCTCCCATACCCTAAAACTACAATCCAGGTTCCCATGCCCCTGCTGCATTAGTTTAAACCCCCCCAAAGAGCACTAACAAATCTCCCCTCCAGGATATTTGAGCCCCTCAGGTTCAGATGTAGACCATCCTGTCTGTAGAGGTCCCATCTTCCCCAGAAAGAGCCCCAGTTATCCAGAAATCTGAATCCCTCCCGCCTGCACCATCCCTGTAGCCACGTGTTTAATTGCTCTCTCTCCCTATTCCTCATCTCATTATCATGTGGCACGGGCAACAACCCAGAGATAACAACTCTCTGATCTCTGCTGTCAATTTCTCATTTTTTTCAAAACGTTAAATGGTTTCAAGGGATAGTGTTTTTTTTTACATTGGTACTTGAAAGGGTCTGGATGAATGACATTTTTATTAGCTGTAGTAAAATGGCTATTTTCAACATTGGAGAAAGTTCCAAATTTTTTTTCAAAGTTTTTTTTATAATGTATATCACTACACCCGATAGATTTCTTTGGTTCTTGACTGTGTACATTGGGTCAAATGTGCATGGAAGTATCATGATTCTCAAGATTCAATGTGACATGGTATTGAATCATGAGGAAGCATAATGGGTGGTTGGGAGGGCAGTGTTTGGCATAGGGGGCATGAGGAGCCATGGGTGGGTGGTGGGTGGGTGGCATGAAATGGAATGGATGTGGCATGCGGAGTGTTTGGTGGGTGACGGGGTGTGGGGGTCATTTGGGCTGGATTGTCTTTGTGTTTTTAGTTTTACTAACATGGAGTTCCGAGGCACCGAGGAGGGTCATTTAAACAGTCTGCCTTTGTATCTGACGGCCCCTGTGGTTGTCTTCGCTCTTCTTCCTGGTGAGCTGGGCCCCCCAGAAATGAATGTCCCACTTGGCAGAGGCTTTCTCCTGAGGTGAATTTGCGAGTCGGGAACTTTCCCGACTCCCGCTATCTGCCTCCAGGTTGAAAATCCAGGCCACCATCTCACTCAAACTTTGTCATTTGCACTTGGCTGCTACTGAAACTGGGCAGAATTTCTGCAAAGTATTAAACGTTACCAGTTAATGTACAATTCTTTAGACCCTTACAGCCATTGCAATTTCATTTGATCTGTTCCATTTTCCTTACAGGTTGCCTTTAACGTTGCGTTCTTTTTGTGACAAATTCGGCAGCTGGCGAATAAGCTCATTGTCAATTGTAGTCGAATACAGTGCCAAGGATTAGTGGAATAAAATTCAGACAGTAACATAGTTCAGACATTACATAACTAATTATGACAAAAGAATGTTATACATAGTTATAAACAGTCATTAAATTCAGCGCCAACCCTTTATATTGTAATTAATGGAAGCAGTATGTTAAAAATAAAGTTTGAACCTATAATTACTAAACATTTAGACAAAGCGCATTCTGAAGAAATTGTATTTATATCTTAATTCTTTTTTATGGAAATAGCCCCAACCATTTTAGAAAAATGAAAACAGATGCATTTTTTCAGGAATAAATTCTGTTCATGAAGTTTTTATAGATTCATAAAATCTAGTTTATTTGGTCCTTTTTGCACAAATCTGTGCGCACAATTTCGTTGTGGATGCATGTTTGACGAGCGTTGCTTAACTGCCTGACGTACAAAGGCTTTTTTTTGCCATTCCCTGCCTTTAAATAGTCACATGACATTCAGGTATCCTCAGGATCAATATTCTGTGTTGTATAGTAACCAACGCATTTGCAAATTGTCACTTTTGTAGAACATGGTATGAGGAATTTTAAGTTTGTGTTATTGATGCAGTAAAACAAATCTGTTTGTACTTTGAATTATAATACTCTTTCACTGTTCCTTTAACTTGAATACATTGGGGCAGATCTTCACTTTGTGCATTAATGCAAAACAGGTGATAGCGAGTCAGTGGCCCATTTATATATCTCTTCTGATTTCCATTTCCATTGTTCACAAAGGGAATAAAAATCAGGAGAGATGTAAAACGTGCTGCTGACTCATTATCATTCACTTTATACCTTTTCAAAATGCCAAGATCTACCTCATTCGACTCTGAAGGTGATACTTTACTGACTCAGACCCATCAGATGAATGGGGGAATTGGTCCTGGAAGACAGTTGCAGCTGAAGTCACTGTGGCTTCATTACTCCAGTTTACCAAATACAGTTGAAGGTTATGCCACAAGGTACCACTCTGAAACCTTTACCAGTTTAAGGAGATATGGTGCATATCTGCGTGACTTGCTTCGAAGACACCCTGAGGGGTCACTATGACTTTGGGGGAGTGTAAATTATCTAATTCACTCGCCTGTTCTATATCACTTCCCGTTTTATTTTGACTGACTTTGCTAGTAATAGAAATAAGGGCAGCACGGTTGCACAGTGATTAGCACAGTTGCTTCACAGCTCCAAGGTCCAAGTTCGATTCCCGGCTTGAGTCACTGCCTGCGCGGAGTCTGCACATTCTCCCCGTGTCTGCGTGGGTTTCCTCCGGCTGCTCCGGTTTCCTCCCAGTCCAAAGATGTGCGGGTTAGGTGGGTTGGCTATGCTCAGTTGCCCTTAGTGTCCAAAAGGGTTAAGTGAGGTTACTGGGTTACAAGGATAGAGTGGAGGCGTGAGCTTAAGTAGGATGATCTTTCCAAGGGCCGGTGCAGACTCGATGGGCTGAATGGCCTCCTTCTGCACTTTAAATTCTAAGGTCTAAGAGATATGTAGTTGATCCAGTATCACCCATTTTACAGTCAACATCACAATGTAACTCGAGCAAATGAGTGCCTGTCTGTTTCATGCCGTATGAACACATCAAATAGGAGCAGAAGTAGGCCATTCGGCCCCTCAACCCAGCTCCGTTATTCAAATGATCTGCTTGGTTGATCTGTTTGTGTTTCGTGTTTCACTTTCTAATCTACCCCTGATAATCTTTGATTGCCTTGCAAGAATCTGCCTCTGCCATTTTTTGCAAACCATCCGTTTCCTTTTCCTTCACAAACTTAAATCACACTGTGTTGTGGTCACTAATACTAAAATGCTCCACCACTGCCACCCCAAAAATCTGTCTGGCTTCATTGCCCAGAATTAGTTCCAGCACTGCACAGTCACTTGTTGGACCTTCTACATATTGACATTAAATGCACTCCTGAATACATTTCAAGAAATCTGCCCCCTCTAAATTCGTTACAATATGACTATCCCAATTGCACGAATGCAAGACGTGCCAGATCATCAACATCGGTACCACCATTACACGCCAGAACACCACCCACCAGGTACGCAGTCCATACTCCTGCGACTCGGCCAACGTTGTCCACCTCATACGCGGCAGGAAAGGATGTCCCGAAGAGTGGTACATTGGTGAGACCATGCAGACCCTGCGACAACGGATGAATGGACATCGCACGACAATCGCCAGGCAGGAATGTTCCCTTCCAGTCAGGGAACACTTCAGCAGTCAAGGGCATTCAGCCTCTGATCTCCGGGTAGGCGTTCTCCAAGGCGGCCTTCAGGATGCGCGACAACGCAGAATCGCCGAGCAGAAACTTATAGCCAAGTTCCACACACATGAGTACGGCCTCAACAGGGACCTTGGATTCATGTTGCATTACATTCATCCCCCCACCATCTGGCCTGGGCTTGCAAAATCCTACCAACTGTCCTGGCTTGAGACGATTCACACCTCTTTCACCTGGGGTTACCCCAATCTCTGGATCTGTAAAGACTTAATTACCTGCAAATGCTCGCATTCCAAGCATTGTCTTGCTTCTTTGACTTTGTCTATATATATGTTTCTGGAACCTACCTCTTCACTCACCTGAGGAAGGTGCGCTCCGAAAGCTAGTGTTTGAAACAAACCTGTTGGACTTTAACCTGGTGTTGTAAGACTTCTTACTGATCACAAGGGGGGCAGCACGGTAGCATGGTGGTTAGCATAATTGCTTCACAGCTCCAGGGTCCCAGGTTCGATTCCGGCTTGGGTCACTGTCTGTGCGGAGTCTGCACATCCTCCCCGTGTCTGCGTGGGTTTCCTCCGGGTGCTCCGGTTTCCTCCCACAGTCCAAAGATGTGCAGGTTAGGTGGATTGGCCATGATAAATTGCCCTCAGTGTCCAAAATTGCCCTTAGTGTTGGGTGGGGTTACTGGGTTATGGGGATAGGGTGGAGGTGTTGACATTGGATAGGGTGCTCTTTCCAAGAGCCGGTGCAGACTCGATGGGCCGAATGGCCTCCTTCTGCACTGTAAATTCTATGATTCTATGAACAATTAATGTTCGGGAAGTTGAAATCCCCAAATATAATTGCCCTATTATATATGATTTTTACACACCTCAGTGAATTGTCTACATAACTGCTCCTTTATTGCCTGCACACTGTTTGGGAGGCACTCCCAGCAAAGTGACTGCCGCCTTGATATTCCTAAACGCTACCCACAAATCCTCATTTGAAGGCACTTCCAAGATGTCATCCCTCCTTGTTGCAGTGACTGACTCCTTCATCAATATGCAACACCATCTCCTCTTTTACACCCTCCTCTATCTCACCTCAAGATCCTATACCCCAGAATGCTGAGTTACCAGTGCTGCTCCTGCCTCAACCAGGTCTCTACGATGGCAACAATATTGAATTTCCACTTGTGAATCCATACCCTTAACACATCAGTCTTACCTATAATATTCCTAGCATTACAGTAGAGGCCATCCAGCCTTATCTCATTCCCTTGGAGCACAACATGGCTTAAATCACTCAGTCTTGGTGTGTTTATTATAGTATGCTGTGTCCCGATTGTACTATCGCTCTTTGTCCCCTCCCCCACCCAATCTAATTGGAATTCCTCCCAACAACATTAGCAAACCCACCCGCAAGGATGCTCGTTCCATTCTGGTTCAGGTGCATCCTCTTGTACATATACCATCTTTCCCAGAAATGGTCCCAGTGATCTGGGAATCTAAAACCCTCCCTCCTACATCAACTTTTGAGCCTCGCTTTCACCTGCCTTATTATCCTATTTCTTGACTTGTTAGAACGTGGCACTGGGAGTAATCCAGAGATTACAGGAATGATTTAAAGGCCCTATCGCATCCGACTTGGTGTCGAGAGACACCAAGAAAGAGAAAGAGGTGACGAGACCATTGAATCTCATGAGAGGCCTCGCATGCGAGTCGTGATGCTCGAGACATCTCGCAAGATTCAAACGAACCTCGTGAGACGTCGCGATCTGGATCTCACCTGTACTGGGCTAAATCCAGATCAGGCTAGTAGGTTCATTTAAATATGCATGTGCCGGATTCCCTCGGTGCCTGGGATCTAATGGCTTCCCCAGCGAAGCCTCGACCGGGTGCCGTTTACTACTGATCCAGACAAACATGGACCAGGAGTATTGGCATCTGGGGAGTTTCCCATGCTATTGGACACCCCATTGGGATGTCGGCGACAGGGCAGGGTGGCACCCTGACTGTCCCTCTGACATCTGGGCACCTTGGCACTGCCACCCTAGCACTGCCAGGGTGCCTGAGTGATACTGCCAGGATTGCAGTGACATTGCCGGGGGGGCAGTGCCAGAGGACCCGGGGGCCAAATTGGCACTGCCAAGGGTTGAGGCCTGAGCCGGGTCATGCCAGTAAAAGGGTGAGAGGGGTAAGAAGGGGCCTGTTTATGAACTGACCACCTTTCCACTCGCTTCAATGTGGAAAACGTGTGCACCAGCCATATTGGGGTCACATTTAATTTTTCCACGGTTGAAAGGCGTGTAATACGGGGCCTCTCAGCATGTGGGGAGGTGAAGGGTGGAGGTCCTAAAGGGGGTTCCAAAAGTGGGGGTGGAGGTGCCCGAAAAGGGGTTCCCCCAGCAACCCCATAGCAGACTGTCCTCACTTGGAGAAGGAGCAATGCCCATGTGTGCGGGAGGGGGGTGGGTGGCATTGCCCATGGGTGAGGGCTGTGGGGGATCCTCAAGCTCACTTAGAGGTTGAGCACCCTTTCAAAATGGCGGCCCGATCACTGAGGAGCTGGTCTCGCCAGCGATTTCAGATCACCATTGTTGAAAAAAATTCGATGGGTGGGCTAGACCAGGGAGAAAGTCCACAAGGCCCCAAAAAATGACGAAGGGTGTGATTTATTGACCTCGTCATGCTGGACTCGGTGACACGAGGAGGCTGTTAAATCTCGCGAGAGGCCTCTCGCGTGATTTACGATGCTCAGAACGCCTCGTGCGATCTAACGAGTCTGCCAAACTCTCATTGCCATTTACCCTTCTGCTTTCTCAGACATGGGCTTCTTCCCCTCCTAATTGCCAGGGCTAGTTTCAAACCTGTTCTTGCTGGCCAGGATTAAAGCTTCCAGAGCAGACAGCTCTTGTCTCCATTTTGCCGTCAGCTTTCCTGAGCCTTGGGCAATCCATGAAACTGATGTTACATGTAAATCAGGTTTCCAATTGCACTGTGGGAGCTGATTCAAATATGTTTCTGAGCTGACCACATTTCCACTCCCTTCATTGTGGTTGTTGCACATACGCGATATTGGGGGTCACATTTCATTTGTTCAAGATAATAGCCTGCCAAACCTCTTGCTGCCCATGCTGCTGGAAGAGCTTTAATGTCAAGACCAGGGCAGGTGAATTGTTTTAAGATATGACGTGGTAAGTATATAAGCATGTCTCGCTTTCTGTTTTCTCCTTTCTGATCTTTCTTACTCATTGTAATAAATTCAGGCTGTGAAACTGGGCTCAGTAACGTTCATTATCTGGCCACAATGCATTACAATCACAGGAATCCCGCGAAAGATCAAATCGGAAGGTTTATTCAACAAGCCAAAGCAAAACTACAAAGCGGCGGGGTGTACAACTAGTCCCAGCAGGCACCATCTAAAGATGTTGTTTCCTTCCTGGCTGGCCATTGTCTGTGGACTTTAACAAGTTCCATTGTTAGGCCTCAGTCCCTCAGCCCCACAATGAGATCAATCAGGTTGTCTCTGTAGGGGGGGGGGGGGGGGGGCCCTGCCAGGGCCAAGGGGGAGGGTTGATGGGCTGAGTCCTGGGGTGACCCCCCATGTGACTGGGGCAGTGTCCAGTCATGGACCGCCATTGCCGTGGTCTGCAAGGGAGCCATCTTGCTACCCACCCCACTGACCACCCACCATAGTCCCTGGTTCTGCAGAGTGACCCTACCCCTGCACCCCACCCTCTGTCACCCCTCCCCACCCGACTGCCACCCACTGGCGGGAAATCAGGCAGTCCACCCAGGGCAACACCCACAATAACCTCTGTGGGGGAACTGCGTGGGGCTGTGGAGCGTACCGCTAGCATGGGCAGTGGCATCTGACGGTACTCCTGGCATCAGCGATGGGCTCCAAGGCCAGAGTCCCCATGGTGCAGGGCAACGATGGGGCCAGGAGTGCAAAGATGGGGGGAAGTAAATGCGGGGGCAGAGCCCACAGTGCCAACTGGGGCCACCATGTAGCCCATTGCACCTGGTTGGGCATGGGGTTTGCACCATGCTAACATGTCGGCCTTTCACCCCCTGCAGACAAAGGATATTGGAATTTAACCAGCAATGGTGGTCTTCCTGCTAATCACCGCAGCCCTCGGGGATACTCTGCGGCTGTACGAGCTGGTGCTGCTCAAGGAGGAGGAGGAGGCTGAAGCAGTGGAGCATGCTCCAGAGGAACAGGGCATAGTCACCCAGGATGAAGAGCCGGCTGCCAAGAGGCCAAGAAGGAGGAGATGCCAAGGAGGCGCCATATGTACCAGCAGCGGGGACCTGCCTGACCGGACATGCCATCGAAGACTCTGCCTGAGCAGGGGCAGTGTGACACATCTGCCACATGATAGCATACCTGGCACCACGGGGGTATGGGGGAGGACACCCACTCCGGTGGCCGTCAAGGTGATGGTCGCCCTGAACTTTTACGCCACACTGAATGGGGATCTACCCGGAATCTCGATGCACAGGTACATCCGTGCTGTCACAGAGGCCCAATATGCCCAGTCGGCACAACAGATCCACTTAAATGTGGGCCAAGCCCACCAGGATGCCCGGGAAGTGTAGTCCGCCACCATCACCGGGATGCTCCGGATCAGCGGATGATAGACGGGATGCATGTCCCCCAAGAGCTGCTGCAGATGACAGGCTGCTTCACACAAACTGAAAGGGGTTCCACTCAATGAACGTGCAGCGGCGGAGGGGGAGGATGGGCAGGCCACTGGGCCCAGGCAGACACAGAAAGCAGCACGATGTGTGTGCCCGAGCCAACACGCACAGGGTGCTCTGATTGCCTCCAGGGTCTTCGACTGGCAATGGGCACCCCCCCCCCCCACTTCCCCCCTCCCCCCCACTGCCTGCAACCCCCTCCATTATATATATACCTGCCTCACTACGAGTTCCGGCCCCTGGGTTGGCAGTTAACATCGGGTCTGGTCCTTGGGATGGAGGATGATGACAACCGACTCTGCGATGAGCTCTGGTGCTCCGCATCATTTGACAATGTTCGATTCCTGCCCATGGTAGCATTTTCCACCGTCCACCAGGGTGATCCCTGCATGCGAGCTGGCCATTCCATCACACAGTCCCACCGAATCCTTGGGGTGTACTTGGGCATCAGGCATTGGCCTTGATTAACTGGAAGGGGTTCCACTCCCAGAATGTTCAGATCGTGTGCGACCACCGCCTCCATATCATACACCTGTGTGCCCACTACATGCTGCAGGACGAGGAGGAGGAACATGCAGCTTCATCTGAGGAGAAGAAGAGGGACCAGCAGGAAGGCGAGGAGAGCATGAGGAGGAGCCGGAGAGTGGAGGTCAAGTGATGGCAAGGTTCCGACATGCCCGAAGGACCAGGGAGACCTTATCATCTTCAGATTCTCATAGGACGAGGCTGTCCATCAGCTCAACACCTCTTCATTTAGTTCCCCCTTCCAAATCCCTCCTTCCCCCTCATCCATTTCCCTCCTCCCATTTCCCTCCTTCTTCCATCCCTTCTTCCACCTCCCCCATTTCCCTCCTTCCCCCATTTCCCTCCTTCACCCAATTTCTTCTTCCCTGCCTGCTCCCCCCATTTCTCTCCTCCCAACCCTTCTTCCCTCTCCCCCATTTCCCTCCTTCCCCCATTTCTGTTCTTCCCCCATTTTCCTCCTTCCCTCCATCCCTCCCATTTCCTCTCCCCCACAGTTTCACAGTAACTTCATTTTTGAAGCCTACTTGTGACAATAAGCGATTTTCATTTCATTTCATTCCCCGCCCCCAATCACACCATCCCCTCCACGACCATCCTGTCCCACCCTACAAGGGTCTGAGTAACATCACTCCAGGGTGATGGGCCTGTGTCGGCACTGTCAGTGGGCCAATATCGAAGACAGGAGAATGATGATCACTCGCTGCGAGGGAAGCTCTGGTGCTCCTCAGTTTCTGCAACAGTCTGACTCCTGTCTTTCTGCAGACAACGCGCTCACACCCATCCTCTGAACAGCGTCTGCATCGGGAGCTTTTGATCTTGGACCACTGTGTCCGGGATGGGTGGTTGGGGGAGTGGAGGGCAACAGGGGATGGGGGTGCAGGCAGACCTGCTGTGAAGATTAACATGACAGAGGCTTCACATGTATCAGGTGTAACATGTTTACACAGTGAACATTCTACATTTCGATTCCCCTAGTTATAGATAGTGAACCCCCCAGTGCCCCAGTGCTCCTCACTCTTCTTTATCTTTCATTGTCTACTGCTACATCTACGTGTGTCCCCATGATGCACATCAGAGGTGGCGACAGCCTGATGATTTCCGCAGCGTGTGACCTTTGATGCCCTTGATGTACGTCCTCTGAAGGGTCTGGAGCCGGAAGGCCCTAGCCACTCTGTTCTTCCCAATGCGTTGGTGTCAGGAGGAGTGGATTCAGAAGAACTGGAGACCGCCGTCGTGTCCTTGGTGTCAGACCCCCGCCGGGTCGGAGAATGGCCGTTGGCCGCCGTGAATCCTGCCCCCGCCCCCGCCGAAGTCTCCGGTACCGGAGATTGGGCGGGGGGGGAAATCGGGCGCGCCGGTTGGCAGGACCCCCGCTCAATTCTCCGGCCCGGATGGGCCGAAGCCCCGCCCAGGAATTGCCTGTCCCGCCGGCGTAAATCAAAGCTGGTATTTACCGGCGGGACCAGGTGGCGTGGGCGGGCTCCGGGGTCCTGGGGGGGGCGCGGGGCGATCTGACCCCGGGGGGTGCCCTGGCCCGCGATCGGGGCCCACCGATCCGCGGGCGGGCCTGTGCCGTGGGGGCATACTTTCCCTTCCGCCTCTGCCACGGCCTCCACCATGGCGAAGGCGGAAAAGACTCTCCCCACTGCGCATGCGCGGGAAACTGTCGGCGGCCGCTGACGCTCCCGCGCATGCGCCGCATTTCCGCGACAGCTGGCGGGGCACCAAACGCCATTTCCACCAGCTGGCGGGGCAACAAACGCCATTTCCACCAGCTGGCGGGGCGGAAATCCCTCTGGCGTTGGCCTAGCCCCTCAATGTTGGGGCTCGGCTCCCAAAGATGCGGAACATTCCGCACCTTTGGGCCGGCGCGATGCCCGTCTGATTGGCGCCGTTTTTGGCGCCAGTCGGCGGACATCGCGCCGTTGGGGGAGAATTTCGCCCTTTGAGTGAGCTCGAGAGGCCCCTAAGTCATCTGGCTCTGGCAGTCCTGGTGGCTCCCCAGAGTCTGCACCATGGTGTTGATGCCATTGGCGATACTGTTAAGAGACTGGGCAGTGCTCTGCAGTGCCCTGGCAACTTTCACCTGGTCTGGGACATGTCCCTCAGCAACTGGGACTTGATGTTGAGACCCTCAGCCATAGTCGTCACAGACTGAGCCATGCAGTGAGCACCACCGCTCAAGACGCAGATGTCATGCTCCAGGCTTTCCACTGTGGTAGCCACCCTAGCAGTGTTGGCCTCAGTGCCACGCATTGTCAGCACCATTTCCTGCACCCAAAGCTTTTGGGACTCCTTCAATTGGCTATGTGCGCGCTGAAATGTCACTGACATCCACTCCTGAATCTCATGGCTGTGTCCTTTCATCTGCATCAGCTCTGGGAGAACATTGTCCAGAGGCTTGACGTCTGACTGGGACCCAGCTGAGTCACAGGATCCAGCAGACCTCTGAATTCTGTCTCCCTTGGATATTCCTGCCTCCACTTGATGTGCATCAGCAACTGTGTGGTGCTCATTGGATTGTGCCCCAGAAGCCTGACCACTAATGTCGCCCACTGAGGTGCGTGTCTCAGTGCTGGTGGAAGGTGGGGGTGATAGCTGTGGTGTCTCGATGGTGGTCTCTTCAGAGCTCTCCTCTGATGTGGTCTCTGGGGTGAAAGTGGGGAAGGGGGGTGGTGCAGTCCAACCTCGCTGTCGGTGACTGCTGACTCTTTGGTCAACCCCGCAATCTCCAGGACCCATTCCTCATAGGGGGTGAGGACCCCCATCTTGCTCCCTGTTTGACCATTTCCCTCTTATTATGGGTGATTTTCTCCTACAGGAACAAAGAGAGGGTAATGTGATCTGCATGCTTGATGGGTCAGGGGGTCCACAGCAGGTGGCATGTGTGAGCACAAGCGGTTGTGTTGCTGGATGCCAGGGCTCTGAGGAACAAAGATCGGATGTGGGGAGGGTGCAAGATGTCAGCCAGTGATTTGTGAGGGGTGGGATGGGGTTGGGAATTTGTGGGGTGGCAGGCAGGTCTGATGCCAGGAGATACCCTGGCAGCTCAGTAGAAGTCATTGGTCTTCTTCCAACATTGGATTGATGTCCTCCAGGTCGTGCTGCCCACACTGACAACCGCTGCCACTGTCTCACACGCGCCATTGCTGACCCTGTTGCTGGTTCCCTGACTCCCTCAGGGGGAACAGGATGTCCCGCCTCTCATTCATAGCATTGAGAAGCCTTGTGAGGTCAGCATCCCCAAAGTGAGGAGCAGGTCTACTATGCTTGTGTATTGACTGGGAGTGTATTGAGGAATCGTTTAAAAGAAACTCCCCATTGTTAGCGGCGAGAAGCTGATGTGCAATTCCGACGAGACAGCAGTAATGGCCAGAAGCTCATTGGGGCTCATTTATGATGAATACGAGCTGTGATTTCATCAATGCAACCATCGAGAAACATTCTGGCAAACTCACCCAAAATGACACTTAAAATGTTTCCTCCCTGTCTCTTCGTCCACATCATTCATATAGATCGTATAGATTGTAAATAGCTGAGGTACCAATACTCCACTATTATCTACCATGTTGAAAAAGCACTTTTTATGGCCCCTCTCTGCTTCCTACGTGCTAATCAATCTTCTCTTCATGTTTATGTATTACCTCCAACTCCATGTGCACTTACCTTGCCTTGCCTATTAACCATTGATGTGGAAATCCAGGGGCGGGATTCTCTGCAATCGGCGCGATGTCCGCCGACCGGTGCCACAAACGGCGCGAATCAGTCCGGCATCGCGCTGCTCCAAAGGTGTGGAATCCTCCGCATCTTGAGGGGCCGAGCCCTCACCTTGAGGGGCTAGGCCCACGCCGGACTGATTTCCGCCCCGCCAGCTGGCGGGAAAGGCCTTTGGTGCCCCGCCAGCTGGCGCGAAACTGACTTTGCCATGCGGCGCATGCGCGGGAGCGTCAGCGGCCGCTCACGGCATCCCCGCGCATGCGCAGTGGAGGGGGTCTCTTCCGCCTCCGCCATAGTGGAGACACTGGGTCCCAGCATATATGACATCCCGACTCGTGAGTGCAGGATTATGCTGCAGCCTGACGCCAAGAGAGAGAGAGCGGTACAAGCTCACAGAGAGCGGCCTGCTGCCACACAGAGAGTGGTCCACGCACCGCGAAGGGTCCCCGACTCCACACAGAGAGTGGTCCATGCACCACAAAGGGTCCCAGCCTCCACACAAGAAGTGATGACAGTCACCACAGCGAGACCAATGCATGATTCCACACGGGAACGCTGCAAGACTCCACGGGGGGAGTGACACAAGTCTCCACAGCGAGCTCGTGGACAGACTCCACGATGGATGCAACGCAAGACTCCAAAGCGCAGTCCTTGCATGAACAAGGCCATAAGGGTGTGGCAACCACCTCTGAGCAACCAGCAGCAGACAATGCAAGTCTGCCACGCTCAAATGAACAACAGAAAGACTATGACAGTCTGCCATGCTCAAGTGCACAGCAAGAAGACTATGACAGTCTACCACGCTCCAGTGAACAACAAAGCGAATATGACAGTCCACCCAGATTGTTTGAGCTACCAGAAGAAGACTCTGACAGTCTACCCAGCTCAAGTGAAAGATAAGAAGACACTGAGGCTCTACCCACTGTATGTGAGACAAGTGATGACGGCATCCCACTTCCCATACCAGATGTGCAACATGACAGACCTCAGCTAGAATGTACAGAGGCACTCGACAATCACAGTGAGACAACTGGTGACTCCGGTGACACCACATTACTTCAAACCTCATTCGCTCGAGCCTCTCCAGAAGCAAATGCATTCCTGACTGTTTTGATTCCGGACGTGGAGCATCAAGAAACCTCAGAAGATTCAAGTGAACCTGCAATGACTTCGGATGGGGACCCTCAAGAAACCAAAACTGACTCAGGTGAACCAGAAACGACTCCTGACGGGGAGCATCGACAAGCCAAAGCTGATTCAAGTAAGCCGGACATGACTCCAGACGGGGAGCGCCGCAAACTCAGTGACGGCACTCTCAAGGAACAGCAGATGCCTCAAAGCACGCTAACACGAGTAACTGTGTGAAGGACTCGTATTATCCACAGAGTGTGGTCCTTGAGCGTAGCAAACATGGCAACAAAACCAACCAACACAACAACAACATCAAAGACAATAACAGGAAGCGTACCAAAGGCAACAATGTCGTCAACAAGCATGACAAACACAACACCAATGGAACTACGACTGGTACGACATGGTACAACATTGCAAATGCGGTGATGTGTTGGGTGCTCTGGATCCGTGGAACACATACAGGCCACCAACAATTAAAATAGTACAACACTATTTTATTAAGCTAGAAACTGTTGAACATACTTTCACTGTGGGTTACATTGATGTTAGGTTAAACTAAAGACCTATGCCTGTCCTAATAAGTCTATGCACTCAGCACATGGTGAAGATCTGTGCTGTCAGCTCTGTCCTTCTGAGAGGCTGCATCCCGAATGAGCGGGAACTCTGATGCCCTCTGTCTTTATAGTGCGTGTGCTCTAACTGGTGATTGGCTGCAGTGTTGTGTGTGTTGATTGGTCTTGCTGTGTGTCCATCAGTGTGTGTGTCTGCACCATGATATACTGGTGTATATTATGACATCCCCCCTTTTATAAAAAAATGTATGTGTGTGGCAATAAATAATGTGTGGTGATAATGTTCCTAACTATGTGTGGGGTGCGAAGACATATTTACAGGATTACGTACATGAGAACTAAGCTATTTACATGGGAAGGTGCCTGGTGCAGAGAAGCAGTGTGCAACAAGAGTAACGAGATCAACACTATATACAAACCAGGGAAACGATCAAACAAAGCAACAAAACAATTCAGAGAGTCCATAAATTCGAAAAGTTCATAAATCTAGTCTCTGAGGTGGGCGACGAATTCTGGTTGACCGCCTCAAGGGTAGGTTGAGAGCCGCCGATTCAGGAGCGGGCTGGACTGCGTTAAGGTCAGGGGGAGGCAGAGTGACAGGGAGCTCTGCATAGTCCGTGGCAGGGTCAGCAGGAGGGGAGGCGACACTGGAGGATCACGTGGTGAGCGTGGAACGAGACGAAGGGCGCGTCGATTGCGGCGCAGAATAGAGCCCCCGGTAGACGAACCAGGAACGAGCGGGGGGCCACCTGCCGAAGGACAACAGCGGTTGCAGACCAGCCACCATCCGGAAGATGGACGTGGACGTTGTCATCTGGAACCAGAGCAGGGAGATCAGCTGCACGGGAGTCATGAGCCACCTTGTGCTGTGCACGAGACATCTGCATCCGGCGAAGGACCGGAACGTGGTCGAGGTCTGGGACATGGATGGACGGCACCGCCGTTCTCAGGGTGTGACTCATGAGCAATTGGGCTGGCGACAGGCCAGTGGACAGTGGGGCGGAGCGATAGGCCAGCAAGGCAAGGTAGAAATCAGACCCAGCATCGGCAGCCTTGCATAGGAGCCGTTTGACGATATGTACTCCCTTCTCTGCTTTTGAGACACTGTTACTGCTCAGCTCAGTACAATGACATCTTACCAATTCCCATTTGCTGCACCACCAACAGGCAACCTGGCGTTCAGGACTGATGCCATCAAGAATTGCTGCCATAAGCATCGAAAAAAAAGATTAACAGTCGAGTTGAATCCAAGTAGGAGAATTGTTAATAGTTTAATAAACGTGTTAAAGCTATCTCCAAGTCTGAACCTTCCTTTGTCAGAGTGCACATCAAGGAAGCAGCTCATGCTACTTCAAGAGCACTGTGCAAGCATCGGGAAAACTTTAAACCGCTCCCCCCACCCCCCCCCCCCCCCCCCAGCCCCCAGCAGGGTCAGTGGTTGCCAGGTTCTTTGAATGTGAGGTTGGTTAGAGCACTCGTGTTTTTCCTGCCTCCATACTAGGGCACATATATTTTCAATCTCACCTCATTGGTTGTGGCCAAAATGAACTCCCTTTAGGGAGTGCCTGCGTGGTCATGCAGAGATTTTCTGAGGCCTCTCAGGGAAACTCAATACTGCAGCAGTGACCTTAATCAGCTATCAGGGGCGAAATTCTCCGGTATCGGCGCGATGTCCGCCGACTGGCGCCCAAAACGGCGCAAATCAGTCGGGCATCGCGCCGCCCCAAAGGTGCGGAATGCTCCGCATCTTGGGGGGCCGAGCCCCAACCTTAAGGGGCTAGGCCCGCGCCGGACGAATTTCCGCCCCGCCAGCTGGCGAAAAAGACCTTTGGTGCCCCACCAGCTGGCGCGGCAATGACATCTCCGGGTGGCGCATGCGCGGGAGCGTTAGCGGCCGCTGACGGCATTCCCGCGCATGCGCAGTGGAGGGAGTCTCTTCCGCCTCCGCCATGGTGGAGACTGTGGCGATGGCGGAAGGGAAAGACTGCCCCCACAGCACAGGCCCGCCCGTGGATCGGTGGGCCTCAATCGCAGGCCAGGCCACCGTGGGGGCACCCCCCCGGGGCCAGATCGCCCAGCGCCACCCCCAGGACCCCGGAGCCCGCCCGCGCCGCCGTGTCCCGCCGGTAAGGTAGGTGGTTTAATCTACGCCGGTGGGACGGGCATTTTAGCAGCGTTACTTCGGCCCATCCAGACCGGAGAATCGCGGGGGGGGGGCCCGCCAACCGGCGCGGCGCAGTTCCCGCCCCCGCCGAATATCCGGTGCCGGAGAATTCGGCAACCGGCGGGGGCGGGATTCACGCCAGCCCCTGGTGATTCTCCGACCCGGCGGGGGGTCGGAGAATCTCGCCCCTGATCCCTTATTCACATCTCCAATGGGTCTGATGCTGTTTCAGGCATAAGCAGTAGATACTGCCTGTACTGTGTTATAACCCCAATGGAGGTCACGGGATCAGGACCATACGGTTTTCCATGACCTCCACGGAATATGAACTTCCCTTTTAAGGGGGTGGGACTTCCCCTTTAAGAGGTGGGGCTGCACCGTAACAAGGAGAGCCCCAGCTGCATAATAACCCCAGCCTTGTTGCAGATCGGAAAAGGAGACCCATAGGGGAGTGGAGGAGTATTTGGAATTGCATATGCAGGCCTTTGAGATTGGCCAATTAGAATACGAGTTCCCTGATTAGTGGCCCAATCAGGGAACCCCTTTCTCAGTATATAACAGGGAGTGTCAGAACCTCTGCACTCCCAGTGTGGACAGCAAGCAGAATACACCTGGTGTTCGGCTGTTGGTTTTGTAAATAAAAGGAATTCTGGTGAAGGGACTTCTGCCTCCGTGAACCTATTACAGTGGTGACGAGTAACATGGAATGACCCAAATGAACCTGCTCATTAGCAGCTGCCAGATATTGAGGGTAAGCCACTGACAAGCAAAATGCCTTTATTTGGGAATTTGGTTTCTTTTGACCCTGCAGTGGAAGACTGGGCCCAATATGTAGAGTGGATGAAGTACTTCTTTAGAGCAAATGATCAGTTCTGGATGAAAAGCAATGGGTCGTTCTGCTGACTGCGTGTGGGCCAGCAGCTTTTGCCATTATGTGCAGTCTCACTTTTCCGGAGGCACCGAACACTAAAACTTTCCAGGAATTGACGGACTTAGGAAAAGAGTACTATGACCCTCAGACACCTCTGATCCTGCAAAGGTACCGGGGTTACTCAGCATTCCGAGACACTGGTGAGTCAGTCACTAACGCTTTAACAAGATTAAGACGATTAGACGAGACTTTCGAATTTGGCCTGACACTAAATGAGATGCTCCGAGACCGGTTGGTGTGCGGAATAGATAATTTAGCAATACAAAAATGTCTGCTAGCAGAAGCCGAGCTGGATTGCAAACAAGCAATAGAAGCCCCAGATCAACATCTTGGAGAAAGACATGTAGGCTGGGGTACAGGAGAATGCACACCCTAGAAACCCCACCTACCTCCGACGACCAACAACTAAATTGTGTAGCGATGGTTAAATCAAAACCCATTAAATTAACCATAAGGTTGAATGGATATTCCACATTAACGGACGTCGACACGGGAGCAGCAGTATCAGTGATAGGGGAAACAATATTTAATAAAATTCGCACTGGACTCCAACCCTTGTCCCTAACCAGGACCTCGGCAAAACTGAGGACATACACAGGGGAACCACTGAGAATGTTGGGCACAACACATGTACCTGTGGCTTATGGAGAGCAAATGGGTTTGCTGAAAGAAGACCAAGCAGCCCGGATCCAACGTAGGGCCCTACTACTGGCAGCATACCAATATCAACTGGAGCATCGGTCGGGAACCCGGGTGGCAAATGCCGATGCACTAAGCAGGCTGTCATTACCGGACACCCTGCCATTGGTACCCAGAATAGAAGAAAAGGTAATGACACTACATTTCCTGGTCATCCTTCCAGTGGGTGCACAAAACATTCGTTTGTGGACACTAAGGGACCCAGTTTTAGCAAAAATAAAACACATGGTGTGAACGGGGGAGATGGAAAGACCAGCCCAGGTGGAATTCCACCCTTACTGGAGGAGAAGAGAGCAGATCACTGTAGAAGATGGGATCCTGCCATGGGGAGGCCGAGTAATAGTTCCAAGTCAAGGCTGTCGAGCCATACTGGCTGAACTACATCATGGGCACTGTGGAGTCTCAAAAATGAAGATGCCGGCCAGGAGCCATGTCTGGTGGCTGGGCCTGGACACAGACATAGCGGCATTGGTAGGCGGTGCCAAGAATGCCAACAAGGGTAGAAGGTGCCCCCAGCAGCCCCACTTCACCCATGGGAATGGTCGGGTAGACCGTGATTGCAACTTCATGTCGATTTTGCAGGCCCGTTTATGGGTTCAATATTTTGTGATCCAAATGGCTGGATGTCTACAAAATGAACTCTCAAACACAACAGCAATCATCTCAACTTTGCACCTCGTTTGCACCACATGGGGTGGGATTCTCTGACCTCCCGCCATGTCAGAGAATCGCCGGGGGGGGGGTCGGCGTGAATCCCGCCCCGCCGCTCTGACGCCGGCTGCCAAGTTCTCCGGTGCTGCTTTTTTTGCCGGGAGCGAGGATCGCGCTGCACCAGTCGGGGGGCGTTGTCAGTGCCCCAGCTCCCCCCACGGTGATTCTCCGGTCCCCGATGGGCTGAGCGGCCGCCCGTTATCGGCCAGTCCCAATCGGCGTGGATTAGACCAGGTCCGTACCGGCGGGACCTGGCTTTGATGACTGCATGCGGAGTCCTCTAGGGGAGGAGGAGGAGGGGGGGGGGGGGGGGGGGGGGGGCACGGCGGCCTGGCCCGCGATCAGGACCCACCGATCTGCGGGCGGGCCTGTGCCGTGGGATCACTCTTTCCCTCCGCGCCGGCCTGTGTACAGCACCGTCATGGCCAGCGCGGAGAAGAAACCCCCTGCGTATGCGCAGGAAACACGCTGGCACTGCGCATGCGCCAACTCGTGCCGGCCGGCGGAGGCCCTTCGCCGCCGGTTGGCGTGGAGCCAACCACTCCAGCGCCGGCCTAGCCCCCGAAGGTGCGGAGGATTCTGCACCTTCCGGGCGGCCCGACGCCGGAGTGGTTCACGCCGCTCTTGGCGCCGGTACGTCCCACCCCGCCCGACACCGGAGAATCCCGGCCATGGTGTCCTGGAGGTGTTCGTTTCAGATAATGGATCGGTTTTCACCAGCCAGGAGTTCACAAAATTCATGAAGTCAAATGGCATTCGGCACATAAGGACGACTCTATACCACCCGGCATCAAATTGGTTGGCGGAGTGAGCCGTCCAGACCCTAAAAGTCGGGTTTAAAAAACAGTCAATCGCACCAGTAGAGACTAAACTGTTGCGCTGGCTATTCGACTATAGGACAATCTCCCACACCACAACCGGAATAACACCGGAGGAGCTATTCGTGAGCAGACGACCCTGAACCCGGCTGAGTCTGCTATTCCCAAATTTAGGCAGAAGAGAAGAATGACACCAAGAGGCCCAATGCAGGGGCTACTACAACACTCGCCGAGAAAGGCAGTTCCACGCGGACGAGAAGGTATGGGTCAGAAATTACGCCAATGGCCCCACATGGGTAGCAGGAACAGTCAAGGCCAGGGCAGACCTGGTGTCGTATGAGATGCATATGGGAGGACATGTGGTAAAAAAGACCCTTGACCAGGCCTCATTCGTTTCCTCCCCCAGAGCTGTCTCAGACCAGCATACCGAGGACCGTGGAGAGTCCTTCCCGACAAACTATTCACTCCCCTCCGGCACCACATATGAGGATACTGGACTCTGATGTGGACACCGTGGATGATGCTGCAGCTGTACCCCTGCTGCCGGAGGAAAGGGGTGAACCGCCCCTCAGGCGCACTCATCGGAAAAGACTGGCGCCTAGCCGTTATACCCCCCACCGTACCAGCCCCCCCCCCCCCCCCCCCGAACAGGTGCCGGAATGTGGCGACGAGGGCTTTTCACAGTAAATTCATTTGAAGCCTACTTGTGACAATAAGCGATTTCATTTCATTTTTCACCCCCCACATCGGAAGCTGAAGTGGAGGAGCCAGACCCGGCGCAAAAACAAAGCAGGAGACCCGTGAGTCACGAGGGCCACGGGACTCCTCGGACTTTGGGGGGGGAGGGGTGTAGTGATTTCGGCCAGGCCTTTGAGATTGGCCAATTAGAATGTGAGTGGGCAGGGAACCCTTTTCTGTGTATATAACGGAGTGTCAGATCATCTGCACTCCCAGTGTACACAGCAAGCTGAACGCACCTGGTTGTTCAGCTGTTGGTTTTGTAAATAAAAGGATTCTGGTGAAGGGACTTCTGCCTCTGTGAACATATTACAGTATAATAATAAACCTTGTTTGGTAATATCTACTATAGTCTATGCGTCCTGCTTGCAGCGGATTCAAATGTGGCCTTCACCAATATGGCGGGTGCTACATTTTGTTTTGGATTTGGAATAAATGTGCTCGCTAACTGAAGGCTTAGGAGGTTGTTGATTAGCAGAAAAAATGAATGCTAAGTGGCTGAATTTCTAGGCCAAACTCTTTTGCAAAGAAACACTACTGGGCTCCAGATGTCAAACCATTTATTAGCTGATGCAGAGGATATTTCATTCTTCAAGTACTGTGACTGTTCATGAGTCACAGATGCTGAAACAAGAGACATTTGGTGGAATATAAAACCAGTCACCTGTGTGTAATTGTCTTCATGATATCGGTGTGCGTGCATTCACGCAAAGACAGATGTCAGGAAAGTCTGTTCTTTCACAAAACTAATTTGCAGTGAAAGCTGTACTTTATTCATGAATAACTTGTGTGGCATTGCATTCCCCTTCCGCTTCCAACATTCATCACTAGCATCCCCCCCCCCCCCCCCCCGCTGCTCTTCTCTCTCTTTTACCCCCGCACTTTAAAACATCAACCTGCGCCAGGGGCAGAGTCGGAAGTGCCTGGGCATGCACCCCCCACCCCCACCCCCCACCCCCACCTCCCACCGGGGATTATACTTACCTCTGCGCCCCCGGATTGGTGGGTGCGCGCGATCTGCGGGGGTGCCTATATTGTCGGGGTTGGCCTGCTGTTTGGGTCCGCCATGTTGCGCGTACCGGTGACTGGATGTGCAGGGTCCCGTAATAGGCAGCCGAAGCTGCGTGGAGTATTCAGGGGCCCTGCAAGCCCCCTTCAAAATGGCGAATCACTCTGGACTTTCTCCAGGAAATGTGGTTCACGCCCTTCGTGGGGGTGAATCTCATGATGTCACGAGGGGAGGGGCGGTAAGATTTGGAAAAGCGATCTCTCTGGTGAGGAGGGTCGCAGGCAAACCCGACAATGTTTAATGGATGGATTTTACCACAAGGTGAGTACCCCTACCACCATTGGGTCAATATCAGCGGCAGTGGGATGAGACTCTTAAATTGGCTACTTAAGGGCTTCAACTGCTCTCTGGGTGGCAAGGCCACCCTCCACCCTTCTCCCATTGAGCTTCATTGGGGAGTTGGAGGGCAGTGAGGACCCCACCCCACATCCTTCCATCCAATCAAATAGTCCACTCTGCTTCTGAACTTCCACAGCAGGAAGGAGATCATTAAGTTCTGCTCTATACATGCAGTTCTTTATGCCCAAGCATTAAGTGGAAAGTCTACACGATAGACTCTTTACAGAGAGTTTCAGGTGCGATCTAACTAAAATAAAATGGAGTCGGTCTGGGCAGGGTTAGTGGGGTCATTCCCGGCACTTGTAGCCCAGCACCTGTATCCAACAGCACTCTGGCCCCTCTGAGGCCACTGTGAGGAATCTGGTGAGCGGGGTTCCACTCTGCAGGAAGAGATTGGGTCGTCATTTAAAAATGGCGTCCCGATCTCTCGACCATCCAGCGCAATCCCAGGACACTTCCAATGTCCCAATTCACCTAATAAGGAGGTCTTCGAACCCTCTGCACCCCACCTCACCAAGTTAGGGCCCGGTTACAGCATGGGCAAAGTGCCAGCCTGGCACCCTGGCAGTGCCCCTGTCTGGAAGAGCCACCTGGGCACCCTGGCAGTGCCAGGCTGGCACCATGATAGCAGTGCCAGGGTGGGACCCTGCCTGGACGCCGACCACCCAGGGGCCTTCGATCACCTGGGAGACCCCCCCCCCCCCCCTCCCCTCCCTCCCCCAGCTACCATTCCACCTAGTCTCCATTTGTGGGGACCTGTACTGAACAGCACCAGGCTGGGGTATCCTCTGAGACTGGTAGATGCCATTAGATCCGACGCAAGCACGGCTAAGTGGGTTCTTAAACTCACTTAGCCATACGAGACTGGGTTCCGCAAATTGTGGGCAGGACCCATATCTCCCCGTCTTGTGAGATCTGGTTAGATCTCACGAAGTGTAATGGCTGTCGGAAATCCCGGAGGAGGCCTCTCTCAGGGTCTACTGGCCATGTTGTGCCCTGGTTCGGGCAGGATGCAGCCGGTAGATCATGTCCATAATCCAGCTAGTTTCTGAAAACATAGCTTGCAATCCATCTTTGATGTTGTGGAAAGGGAATCAAAAGAGTAGATAGAGAATTGCATAAAGGAAAGGGAAAAACCAAGAACTGATCACAGCAGGAGGAGGAATGGGTGAAAGGTAGAAGTATTAGCAATGAAATTATCCAGATCTGAGTGAGAAGCAAAAGCAGCAGTAAGTAGTGATCAATGTACTGGAAGTAGAGAAACAGAGGTGATCAAAATAATGCAATTGCGGAAAAGAGTGCTCCACATATCCAAAAAAAGGTGGATAAAATTGGCATCCACATCGGTTTGCTTAGCAAAACTGTTTTTCTCCAGGAAATTAGTTTTAATTTAAAAAAACAAATACTTCAAAGGGACAGAACTTCAATCGGGTGCAGGAGAGTGAACAAAGAACAAAGAAAAGTACAGCACAGGAACAGGCCCTTCGGCCCTCCAAGCCCGTGCTGACCATGCTGCCCGACTAAACTACAATCTTCTACACTTCCGGGGTCCGTATCCCTCTATTCCCATCCTATTCATGTATTTGTCAAGATGCCCCTTAAATGTCACTGTCGTCCCTGCTTCCACCACCTCCTCCGGTAGCGAGTTCCAGGCACCCACTACCCTCTGCTTAAAAAAACTTGCCTCGTACATCTACTCTAAACCTTGCCCCTCGCACCTTAAACCTATGCCCCCTAGTAATTGACCCCTCTACCCTGGGGACAAGCCTCTGACTATCCACTCTGTCTATGCCCCTCATAATTTTGTAGACCTCTATCAGGTCGCCCCTTTACCTCTGTTGTTCCAGTGAGAACAAACCGAGTTTATTCAACCGCTCCTCATAGCTAATGCCCTCCATACCAGGCAACATCCTGGTAAATCTCTTCTGCACCCTCTCTAAAGCCTCCACATCCTTCTGGTAGTGTAGCGACCAGAATTGAACACTATACTCCAAGTGTGGCCTAACTAAGGTTCTATGCAGTGGTATTGGAGTTGATGTGGTTGAACGAAGAAATGAAGCGGTGAATGCCCGGCGATTGAGAGACTACTTTTCATCAGGAAACGGAAAACGTTACGGGCCAGAGGATCTACGATTGTTGCAGCAGTTGAGGCGATCAGAGGAATCATGAATGTTGGTGTGTTGGGGCAGGAAAAGAATTGATAGCATTAGTTCAGTGGGACAGGACTAGGCTGAAATAATCTGTCATTCAGTGACAGTGCCAAATGTGGACCCCGGTGAGGAGGTAGGAATTAGGATTAGGAAACAACAAATTTATAGACTGAGAGAAAAAGATCTTTGAAAGAGATCATCTTTGGCAGGTGATAGTTTGGTATTCCATAGTGCAGCTGTGGGGATAGGATAAGTCACCAGACAGTTGGTATTCAGCCTCACGTTATAATACAGTTCCCCCTCAGTCAACAGCATTGTTGAGGGTCATAGAGCTAAGGATGAAAAGCTCAGAGTTGAAAGACTGGAATTGTTAACAGGAATGGCGAAACTGAGATCAACAGCAGTTTTCAATGGAAAGATCAGGAGAGGACAAGAAGCTAGAGGAAGGAATCTTGGGAGAGGGAAGAGAGAAAAGAAACACTAATTTAATAGGGGAGCCGCTTGGTAAACAAAGAAATCACAGAGGCCTACAAATTCCAGCATCGCGTCAAGCCCAGAATTTGTGATCTATGCAAAAATAACCAGAAGTATCTTGATAGTTGGTTGGTTAAGTCACCTTCCTGCCTTTGCTCTAAGTCCAGAGCGGGGAGGCTCATGGATGGTCTTCCTGCTCGCTGTTAGTTGCCAAATTAAGGGCCTCATCCTGTAATTGCAGGAATTCAGTATCTTTATGGGTCTGTTGTATTTCCCTTCTTCATTTTTTTTCCTTCCTTCATTATTTCCCCAAACTTTTTTAAATGCCTAGTTAATTGCCAGTCTTCAGTTCTGAAGAAGGGTTGACAGGTGAAATGAGAACCCATCTTTTCCATTTACAGGTGCTGACTGGCCTGCTGTATAATTGCTGCACATTCGGCATTCATTTCAGCAGTCACTGGGTTCAATTTGATGTGAGACGTTGTTGCCTTTTTTTACTTGCTATAAATATGGCAATCAATAAGGTTGCCCTTCTTTCTTTGGATATCGATATTATATTGCTAAGAGTCGTCAGGTATCAAATGATACCACCACAAGGTTCAACCGGATATCAATCAAAGAGCCAAATACCAGTTAGTTAGTTCAAGATCAATGGTACTTTATTTACACACACAATTAATCATGCAACATAGGTGTAGTTTAACTCGTAGTATCTATCAACTATGACAACCTGGACTTAACTTCAGGCACCCGGCTTAGGTCAGAGGACCAGTGACCTTTATTCGGATCTGGGTCTATCGGGTCTGTAGCAGCAACTCCTGCTCAACTGGGCTCATCCTTCTGGTAGCAGGTGTTGAACTTGAACTTGTTTCTGGTGGTGCTGCAATTGGAAGTAGACGTTGCCAGAGCGCCAGGTCGAACACATGGTGGTCTCTCTTTTTATCCTTGGGGAGTTTCGCACTCTTTTGGGCAGTCCTTCGGTTTGGACCCCATTAATTGGATAACTTTTGATTACTGGATTTGATTTGAGCCAATAAAGGGGCAGGTGCTTCGATGGCCGGGCGTGTCCTAAGCGGTCATTGACCCTGTTGTTGATGCGACCTGGGATGCAGGGAGTGACGCCAAAATGTCTGGGATTGTATTGGTTGCTCAAGTATCAGTCTTTAGTCTTTCGGAGATGGGCCATCAAAATGCTAATCAGTTGGGGGTTTCGATGCTGTCTGGATTCTTCGCTCACAAATATACATTCAGGCTCTGAGCCTGCCTGAACCTTGCATTGCCCATTTTTCCCGTTATGCTTTGCGACCGTCCACGTTTCTCATTGTAAGTGGCCATCCCAGATGGCTACAGTCCGTCCTCTTGATCCTCTATGCAAAGCGTGAAGGATCACACCAGTGAATCTTCTCCTGTTCTCTGATATGCCGGGTACCCTCAATCAAGGACATGTTCTATCCTACTCTGTCCTATGGGTCGAAACATTGACCTAAGTTTTCCCTAATACAACACATATCTCTACAAATTCTAAGGGGGCACTATAACATTCAAACATACATTTCTGTTTCTTTACACACAAAGGGGAACCTCTAACTGTCCTTAACTAAACTACACTCATGTTGCTATCTAACAACCAAAGAACTTATATTACAGTACAAAGAAACAATAGCAGCATCACATTCCTACTTCATACTCATGTCAATTTACAGAGAAAGTAACTTAATTAAAAACAAACGCGGAATTTATTAGGGAGGAAAAGTTCAGAAAGAGTGGGGTTTGCTGGAGTCTGAGGAAAGGGGGCTCTAAGTGTGTATACTGGAGGGCGGGAGGCTCTCCTTCGCCATTTCCGAAGTCTGATCGTCTGGATGGCACTGCAAGGTATAGGTATAACCAATAGGGCTTCTACTGTGTACGAAAGGGGATACCACTTTATGATGTTATCACACCATGTGGGGGTATCCGTGGCTGTGTCTGTGTGTGGGGTAGTGTCCGGGCTAGGGGTATCATGTTGGGTCTGTGTGGTGAGGGGTATAGGGGCGGGTAATGCGCGCAACTGTATTGATCTAACGACGATCATGATGCAGATCGTCAGATTCGTCTTCATCTTGCCTGTATCTTCCTCTGTCTCCTGGTATATTCGTATCTTCCTGGCGGTACAAGCATAATATCTGTTATTATCTTGTTGTTTAATATCTCGTTTATCTGTCTGTCTGTCTCTCCTTAACGTCAATTTCCCATTTAGAATCGCCACCATACGTGACTCCCTCATTTTAAAAAATTTTTTTTTAAACAACCATTTGGGAGACAAGACATCCGGAAAAAAAAATCCTGTCACAGTGCGAGCACTCTCGCAGCCTGTGTTTGATGGGCTGAGTGGGCGGACAATTTCTCCATCCAGTGCAAAATCATTTCAACCAAGTGTTGAACATGTAAGGTGGAGAATAGCAACCGAAGGATCGCCGGAAAGGAAACAAAAGTTGTGGCAAAGTACATTCTTTAAACCACATTTTTAAAAGAACTGCAAAAGAGTTTCAAAAAGAATTTTCCGAATGGGGTGCATATGAGCCGCGGCAGGGCAAGAATGGGTGGAATCCCCGGGTAAGGCGATGATCAGTGCCGTTGCTCCACTACACAAGCTTGGCTGACCAAATACATAGGGGGTCCTCAGGCACGGCGGGGATAAGTGCCGTTACTCCACTGCCTGAGTGACCTTCCAAAAACGGTAAGAATTTGAGTATATATGGACTTTCAACAAACTTGTGCCTTTAACTACCATGTGGCGTCAAAGGAGTTGTCATAACTGTATCAAGAAATGTGCCTGAGATCGACACACAAAGTTGTACAAGAGAGAAATATTCAACATTAAAAAAAAACTAAAGAAGAAAGCGGGCAGGTTCCGTCAGGGAATAGGACACCGTAAATCTCAATCGGTTCCATTCTCTCATCATCTGGACACCTCCGGATTCCATTCCAAAAAGAGGTTAGCATGGTGGGAGTCAGACTCTGAGCCATCGCCATCTCCCGGGTACCAAACTCGTGCCTGGAGTTTCAGTGCCAATGTGATGTGGGATCCATCTCGTCATTTCTTATCAGTCGATAAGAATTGTCGCGGTGCCATTGTTTCGTATTCTGTAGGGCGGTAGGGGCAAGGGGGGTGTCGCTATCGTCGGGTGGTGGGTCAGGTTCTGGTGACGGCAAATAAATTGTGTCTGAGGCGCTGAACATATCGTGGTCGGTGTCACTGGGGCTGTAGTGACTGGGGCCTGGTCTGTCGTTCCATTGGTTGGGTCTATCAAGGGCGTTGGTTGTGCTTTCGCTGTCGCTATCGCTAGTGGCCAAATCCAGTGTCAAGATGAAATTCGACTCTGGGGGCAGAGTCAATGTTGTGTCTGTGGACGTGCTGTCCTGGCTGGGGGAGGGCTGGAGTGGGTTGTCAGTGAACGGGTCTGGGTTGTCTGCCATTGCCATTGAGAGCTGGTGTGAGTGGCTGCACTGCATTCCATAAACCTTAAGCTGGTTTATATGGAGCCATCCTGACTTTCCATTAGGATATGTAATCTTGTAAACTGAGGGGCTTACTTTATCGGAAATTGAGTAGGGTCCTGCAAATTTGGGGGAGAGGAATGTACAGGGAGATCATGACTTGCTGTCCGACTGTATATTCTGTCTTATCAAAGCAAGCCTTACTCTGCTTTCTCCTAGCGCCTAGTTGAACAGCTGCAGCGAGCTGTGCTGCTTTAATATTCTCCATTATGCTTTGGGCCGCTTTTCCGTGGGTAAGGGTGGTGACTGTGGGGCTGGCCAATTCAAGTCCAAATAAATACTCTGTACCCTTCATGGATCATCCGATCATGAGGAAATGGGGGGTGTATCCTGTCGAACTCTGCACGATGTTCCTAATAAACTTCAGTGCAAATGGGAGCATGTGTCCCATGTCGTGTTATGCTGCTGTACCATCTTCTTAAGTGTTGCCTTTAGGGTCCATGCGGTCCACAATGCCACTGGACTGCGGGTGATGGGCAATGTGAAACTTCTGTTTTATGCCAAAAATCGTCAGGACATTTTTCATAACTCTGCCTGTGAAATACGAACCTTGGTCTGACTCAATACTGTGGGGAGTCCCCATCTAGTGAAAATGTGCTTGGTTAGAATTTTTGCCGTGGCTTTGGCTGTATTTGCTCTTGAAGGGAATGCTTCTACCCATTTTGTGAATGTGTCGATGACGACCAACACATATTTGAATCCATTTCTGCAGGGGGGAGGGGACCAATGTAATCTAACTGCAAGTTCGTCCTTGGGCCATTCACAGGGCGGGTGTGTCTTAACTGACCTTTTTTTGCATATCTGTCCGGGTTGTTCTGGGCGCAAATCAAACAATTCTCAAAGTAATAGGTTACGTCGGTTTTTAAATCGGGCCACCAGCAGAGAGGTCTGAGGTGGGCAAGGGTGGATTCTATCCCTTAGTGTCCGTCATGGAATTGGCAAATAATCTGGTTCCTGTACTGGGTGGGGACCACATAAATACCATCCTTTAAAACGATTCCCTCATGAATCGTTAACGTGTCTTTAAACTTATCAAAGGGAGCTGGGTAGTCTCCTTTTCAAATTTCCTTTGGCGTATCATCTTCTGTTTGTGCCATGGCCAAATCTTGAATATTGGTCTGAGACCTGAACCGCGTGTACTGGGGCACTCTCGGGGGGTTGCCAAAAGTGGCCATGTCGTGCGCCTGCTTTGTAGGGCGTCTGCTTTCACTTTACCGGGTGGGGAGGAACGATGGTGGCTTCTAACTTTTATGATTCCATATTTTCTACCTTTTCGCTGTCTGGAGAATGTGTTTGAGTAATGGCGCTGAGGGTAGGGGCGCTGAGGGTAGGGGTTTTCCATCGGCGGATATAAATCCTCTAGATTCCCACAGAGGCAGGAATTCTGTCAAGCTGTTGCAGACATACAAACTGGCCGAAATGTCTGCTGGGGTCGGGAATGAATCTGGGTGCTGCTCAATGTAAGCAATGGCTGCTAACTTGGCTGCCTGCGAACCTAAATGTCCAGGCAACTTTAATGAGATTTCTTCTAAAGCACGTCCCTGTGCGTCCTCGGAAATTCCACATCCTGTAATCCTTTTCCCATCTAGAACTGTGGATGAGCCATCTACATAAATTTTTAGAGCTTTGTCTGTGGGCTGGGTCGTCTGTGGTCGGATGCCTGTCTTTTTCGGCACCGATTTGGGAACAAAGGGGCCTGTGCTGTGCTTGGGTGCAATGATCTCGCACTCATGTGGGATTCCTGCATAGTGTAAATTGTCGGCTAGAAATGTGTGCGTCTTTGTCCTCTTTACCGTAATGTTGCGTCCTTGTAGGAGTAGGGTCCAGTGCGTTGCTCGAATTTGGCTTACTGTGCCGTCTTTTAGCCTACCATCTGATAGTACCTGTGTCGGTGTGTGCTCGGTCAAAATGTTACAGAGTTGATTCCTGTTATTTATGAGAAGTATTGTACAGCCCAAAAAACTGCAAGCAGGTGCCTTTCGCAGGCTGAAAATCCCTGCTCTGTGGGATCTAAAACTTGTGGGGCATAGGCTACAGGTCCTAAACGATCGTACCTTTCCTGTAGAAGTACGGCCGAAAGGGTTCGGTCGGTGTCGCTACCTCTATCGCGTATGGGGAGATGGATCTGGGGCCTGCAAAGCGGGAGCTGTGCTTGGGGCGCGTTTCAATGTTTCTACGGTATAAAAGTGATCCCATACAGTGCAGACTTTGTTTGCACGGAGTGCTGAATTTGGTGCTTTTTGAGTGCGATAGTGAGTTTGGTGACCGAGGGAGTTAGATGAGGACGGAGTAAGGTGCTCCTTTCATTTTGTTTCTGACATTTCCGCAAAGAGTGCGAAGAGAGCCAGGAGTTTACAGGAAGTGTAGCTGACTGGGACGGCGGCGATCTAGTTAGTCCACACGGCAGCTATATTCTGTAAGGTAAGAGGGGATGGAGGCTAGGCCAGTTACATGCTCCTCCTGTAGGATGTGGGTGGTGAGGGATACCACCGGTGTCCCCACTGACTATACCTGCGTGAAGTGCACCCAACTTCAGCTCCTCAAAGACCGTGTTAGGGAACTGGAGCTGAAGCTGGATGAACTTCGGATCATCCGGGAGGCAGAGGGGGTGATTGAGAAGAGTTACAGGGAGGTAACCACACCCAAGGTACAGGACAAGAATAGCTGGGTTACAGTCAGGGGGAAAAAACAAAGGCAGACAGTGCAGGGATCCCTCGTGGCCGTTCCCCTTCAAAACAAGTATACCGTTTTGGATGCTGTTGGGGGGATGACCTACCGGGGGAAGGCCCTAGCGGCCAGGTCTCTGGCACTGAGTCTGGCTCTGGGGCTCAGAAGGGAAGGGGGGAGAATAGAAAAGCAATAGTTGTAGGAGATTCAATGGTTAGGGGAATAGATAGGAGATTCTGTGGTCGCGAGCGAGTCTCCCGGAAGGTATGTTGCCTCCCGGGTGCCAGGGCCAGGGATGTCTCGGATAGTGTCTTCAGGATCCTTAAGGGGGAGGGGGAGCAGCCAGAAGTCGTGGTGCACATTGGTACCAACGACATAGGTAGGAAAAGGGGTGTGGAGGTAATAAACAAGTTTAGGGAGTTAGGCTGGAAGTTGAAAGCCAGGACAGACAGAGTTGTCATCTCTGGTTTGGTGCCGGTGCCACGTGATAGCGAGGCTAGGAATAGGGAGAGAGTGCAGTTGAACACGTGGCTGCAGGAATGGTGTAGGAGGGAGGGCTTCAGGTATTTGGATAATTGGAGCGCATTCTGGGGAAGGTGGGACCTGTACAAGCAGGACGGGTTGCATCTGAACCAGAGGGGCACCAATATCCTGGGAGGGAGGTTTTCTAGTACTCTTCGGGAGGGTTTAAACTAATTTGGCAGGGGAATGGGAACCGGATTTGTAGTCCAGCAACTAAGGTAGCCGATATTCAGGATGCCAAAGCATGTAATAAGGCAGTGGGGAAGGGAACACTGACAAAGGAGAGTACTTGCAGGCACGGAGATGGGTTGAAGTGTGTATACTTCAACGCAAGAAGCATCAGGAATAAGGTGGGTGAACTTAAGGCATGGATCGGTACTTGGGACTACGATGTGGTGGCCATCACGGAAACTTGGATAGAAGAGGGGCAGAAATGGTTGTTGGAGGTCCCTGGTTATAGATGTTTCAATAAGATTAGGGAGGGTGGTAAAAGAGGTGGGGGGGTGGCATTATTAATTAGAGATAGTATAACAGCTGCTGAAAGGCAGTTCGAGGAGTATCACCCTATTGAGGTAGTATGGGTTGAAGTCAGAAATAGGAAAGGAGCAGTCACCTTGTTAGGAGTTTTCTATAGGCTCCCCAATAGTAACAGAGATGTGGAGGAACAGATTGGGAAACAGATTTTGGAAAGGTGCAGAAGTCATAGGGTAGTAGTCATGGGCGACTTTAACTTCCCAAATATTGAGTGGAAACTCTTTAGATCAAATAGTTTGGATGGGGTGGTGTTTGTGCAGTGTGTCCAGGAAGCTTTTCTAACACGGTATGTAGATTGTCCGACCAGAGGAGGGGCAATATTGGATTTAGTACTGGGTAATGAACATGGGCAAGTGATAGATTTGTTAGTGGGGGAGCATTTTGGAGATAGTGACCACAATTCTGTGACTTTCACTTTAGTAATGGAGAGGGATAGGTACGTGCAACAGGGCAAGGTTTACAATTGGGGGAAGGGTAAATACGATGTTGTCAGACAAGAATTGAAGTGCATAAGTTGGGAACCTAGGCTGGCAGGGAAGGACACAAGTGAAATGTGGAACTTGTTCAAGGAACAGGTGCTACGTGTCCTTGATATGTATGTCCCTGTCAGGCAGGGAAGAGATGGTCGAGTGAGGGAACCATGGTTGACAAGAGAGGTTGAATGTCTTGTTAAGAGGAAAAAGGTGACTTATGTAAGGCTGAGGAAACAAGGTTCAGACAGGGCATTGGAGGGATACAAGATAGCCAGGAGGGAACTGAAGAAAGGGATTAGGAGAGCTAAGAGAGGGCATGAACAATCTTTGGCGGGTAGGATCAAGGAAAACCCCAAGGCCTTTTACACATATGTGAGAAATATGAGAATGACTAGAGCGAGGGTAGGTCCGATCAAGGACAGTAGCGGGAGATTGTGTATTGAGTCTGAAGAGATAGGAGAGGTCTTGAACGAGTACTTTTCTTCTGTATTTACAAATGAGAGGGGCGATATTGTTGGAGAGGACAGTGTGAAACAGATTGGTAAGCTCGAGGAAATACTTGTTAGGAAGGAAGATGTGTTGGGCATTTTGAAAAACTTGAGGATAGACAAGTCCCCCGGGCCTGACGGGATATATCCAAGGATTCTATGGGAAGCAAGAGATGAAATTGCAGAGCCGTTGGCAATTATCTTTTCGTCCTCACTGTCAACAGGGGTGGTACCAGGGGATTGGAGAGTGGCGAATGTCGCGCCCCTGTTCAAAAAAGGAACTAGGGATAACCCTGGGAATTACAGGCCAGTTAGTCTTTCTTCGGTGGTTGGCAAAGTAATGGAAAGGGTACTGAAGGATAGGATTTCTGAGCATCTGGAAATACACTGCTTGATTAGGGATAGTCAGCACGGATTTGTGAGGGGTAGGTCTTGCCTTACAAGTCTTATTGAATTCTTTGAGGAGGTGACCAAGCATGTGGATGAAGGTAAAGCAGTGGATGTAGTGTACATGGATTTTAGTAAGGCATTTGATAAAGTTCCCCATGGTAGGCTTATGCAGAAAGTAAGGAGGCATGGGATAGTGGGAAATTTGGCCAGTTGGATAATGAACTGGCTAACCGATAGAAGTCAGAGAGTGGTGGTGGATGGCAAATATTCAGCCTGGATCCCAGTTACCAGTGGCGTACCGCAGGGATCAGTTCTGGGTCCTCTGTTGTTTGTGATTTTCATTAATGACTTGGATGAGGGAGTTGAAGGGTGGGTCAGTAAATTTGCAGACGATACGAAGATTGGTGGAGTTGTGGATAGTAAGGATGGCTGTTGTCGGCTGCAAAGAGACATAGATAGGATGCAGAGCTGGGCTGAGAAGTGGCAGATGGAGTTTAACCCTGAAAAGTATGAGGTTGTCCATTTTGGAAGGACAAATATGAATGCGGAATACAGGGTTAACGGTAGAGTTCTTGGCAATGTGGAGGAGCAGAGAGATCTTGGGGTCTATGTTCATACATCTTTGAAAGTTGCCACTCAAGTGGATAGAGCTGTGAAGAAGGCCTATGGTGTGCTCACGTTCATTAACAGAGGGATTGAATTTAAGAGCCGTGAGGTGATGATGCAGCTGTACAAAACTTTGGTAAGGCCACATTTGGAGTACTGTGTACAGTTCTGGTCGCCTCATTTTAGGAAGGATGTGGAAGCTCTGGAAAAGGTGCAAAGAAGATTTACCAGGATGTTGCCTGGAATGGAGAGTAGGTCTTACGAGGAAAGGTTGAGGGTGCTAGGCCTTTTCTCATTAGAGCGGAGAAGGATGAGGGGCGACTTGATAGAGGTTTATAAGATGATCAGGGGAATAGGTAGAGTAGACAGTCAGAGACTTTTTCCCCGGGTGGAACAAACCATTACAAGGGGACATAAATTTAAGGTGAAAGGTGGAAAATATAGGAGGGATATCAGAGGTAGGTTCTTTACCCAGAGAGTAGTGGGGGCATGGAATGCACTGCCTGTGGAAGTAGTTGAGTCGGAAACATTAGGGACCTTCAAGCAGCTATTGGATAGGTACATGGATTACGGTAAAATGATATAGTGTAGATTTATTTGTTCTTAAGGGCAGCACGGTAGCATTGTGGATAGCACAATTGCTTCACAGCTCCATGGTCCCAGGTTCGATTCCGGCTTGGGTCATTGTCTGTGCGGAGTCTGCACGTCCTCCCCGTGTCTGCGTGGGTTTCCTCCGGGTGCTCCGGTTTCCTCCCACAGTCCAAAGATGTGCGGGTTAGGTGAATTGGCCAATGATAAATTGCCCTTAATGTCCAAATTGCCCTTGGTGTTGGGTGGAGGTGTTGAGTTTGGGTAGGGTGCTCTTTCCAAGAGCCGGTGCAGACTCAAAGGGCCGAATGGCCTCCTTCTGCACTGTAAATTCAATGATAATCTATGATTAATCTAGGACAAAGGTTCGGCACAACATTGTGGGCCGTAGGGCCTGTTCTGTGCTGTATTTTCTATGTTCTATGTACGGCATCCGTGTGCTGTGGAAGCCATTTCCATGGGGCGTGTTTCTTAACGAGCTCGGAAAGTGGGGCTGCTTTTGTGGCAAAACTGTCTATGTGGATCCTGCAGTAACCGACCAGTCCTAAAAGTGACCAGAGTGCTGTAACATTTTGGGGCAAGGGCAATTTTACAATTGAATCTATCCATTTCTGTTCTATCTCACGCTTACCACGCGTGATGACCGTACCTAAATAAGTGACCTTTTCCTGGAGAGTTTGGGCTTTTTGGGGGTTAATTTTGCATCCAATTTCTGCGAGGAGTCCTAATAGTTCTGAAAGAAGCAAAATGTGCTGTTTCTTAGTGTCAGTCTGTAGGAGCAAGTCGTCCACATACTGAACAAGGCATTTGGGCCGAGAAAAGTTTGCTAATCCCTTCGCCAATTGTCTGTGAAAAATGGAGGGGGTGCTGTGGAAGCCTTGTGGAAGGCATGTCCACTTGTACTGCTGTCCCTGGAAAGTGGACACAAATTTGTACTGGCACATTTTGTCCAATTGAATGGACCAAAAGCCATTGCTTATGTCCAAAACCGTGTGAACTTTTGACTGAAGTCCCTGTTTTAACATGGTCTCGGGACTCGTGGCTGCTAACAGGGTTACTTTGTTTAATTCCTTATAATCGATGGTCAGTCATCATGAACCATCTGGTTTTCTTATGGGCCAAATCAGGGCATTGTTGAGGCTATGGGCCGAATTGCTCCATGGTCCAATAAACTCTGGATTACTTTAGCTATCTCTCCCTCAGCTTGCTATGGAAAACCGTATTGTTTCTGGGGCTTAGGATCGGGACCTGTAATGTTGACCACTCCTGGGATTTTACTGCAGTCGTGCTTGTGCTGGGCAAAAGATTCTTTGTCTTTTCAAGTCTTCTTGAACTGTTTTCTCTGCGGTAATGGTTTGTGGATCAAACCAGTACCACTGAGCTAATCCTGCGTGCGTAGTCTCCTACTGTGAGCGTGGCAGAGACTCGTGCTGCTCTGGCCATTTTCCACACTAATTTATTTAGGGGTCGAAAGAAAGGTTGTGTGAGCTCATAAAATCTATTCCCAAGATGTGTTCTGCTGTCTGGGGTAAATCTACCAAAACGACTGTGTGCTTAGTTTTAGTGTTACCGATCTGGCTATCCACAGGGGCTGTAATGTGTCCATTCTGGAGGTGCCCTGTAAGGCCACTAAGAGTGATGGTGTCTGTAGTGGGCCATATATCTCATTGGTACATCATGGAGGAGTTAAACTTGGTTTGGGACCCTCCTGTGTCCCAAAGGAACTCTACTGGGTGTCCCTGGACTGTGCCTGCAACTCCGGTCTTCCGGACATATCCTAAAGTGTGTAGCAGACCCAAGTTGGGGAGTCCGAATACCATCAATCGGTGCCATTTATGGCCAAATTATCTGCTCGGGCGCTAACGCTGTGGATGGGTCTGGCATTGTTCCGAGGGGGGGCATTTGTGGGCTGATTCCGTTGCTGTTTCGGGGGAGCTTGGCATTCTCGTGCGTAATGTCCCTTCTGTCCACAATTGTAGCATCCCTGCGCTTTAGGGTGCTGTGTGTTACTTCTGCCTTCATTTACCCATGCGGGGTCTTGGTGTGCCCTTACTGGATTCATGTTGGCGTCTGCTCTCTCCTGGTCTGTCTTTTTCTGTAGGGACTGTTCCCAAGCTCTAGATAATCACTTCAGCACCCACACATCATTGTGTGCCAGGTCTGAGGGGTCGTAAATCGCACATGCCTTCTGTCCTGCCTCCGTGACGTGGGAGACTAGAATACGGGTCCATTTGGCCGTATTGTCTACAGATAAATGGGCGCAGGCTAAATCACCGAATACCGCGGTGAAGTGGATCCCGAGGCGTCCAGCAAATGCTGTTGGATGCTCTCACTACTTCTGTCTACAACGGTTGAGTCCTCCTACTGGATCTCGTTTATTGTAGCCAATGGTGTCTAAGATGGCTGTTTTCATATCTTGGAGGCTACCTCCTCCTACATTTTGTGGGTCGGGAAAGGCTGAACTAACCGACTGGTCAAGGCTCATTACTATGAGCTTTACTTTTTCCTGCTCATCCAGACCGTACATGACGGTCTGTTGCCTACCTCTCTCGAAAAAGTGGTGTGGGTCTGATGTGGGGTGAAAAGTCTCAATTTTATTGCTGGCATCTCTTAACTGGGTGATGGTTAGTGGGGTGGTGTACACAAAATCGGGTTGGTCTTCTGTTGTTACTCTATACTGCGTGGTGATGGGGTTCATTGGGTTGGGTGCTGCCTGTGCAGTTGGTGGTGCGGGTGTTTTTTTTCGGGGCCTGGGGGGCTCTATTCAGACTTTCTGTCTCGTTCACATATCGATGGACTGTTTCATTAAGTTCCTGCCAATCGGGGCCACCTTCCTGATCTAACTGTGGGCCAAAGGTATCTCTGAACCTGTTCTGAACGGATAGCAGTGATTGCAATCTTGCAATTTGCTGCCTGCACTTGGCATGATCCACCGAACTCTGCCTCTGTTCCATGGTGGAACTGTGGAGTGCTCGTAGGGCTGCCTTTAAATCCTCACATTGTTTTCTCAACTGTTCTGCTTGGTTTTCCCTTTCCTCTCTTACCAAAACCGCATGTTGCGTGTCCTCGTAGGCCTTATCGTATTGAATCTGAAAGCTACTTAGGTGAGCGAGACAAGATTGGCGTGCCCGTTTGACATCAGCCATCTCCTAGTCCTTCGCCGCTAGCTGCTCTCGGAGCTGCTCGTTTACTCTCTCACATTCGCTAACATGTCCCTCTCTACTCATCTTTCTCCTCAAGCTATCTACGGAGCGTCCTCATGACTTCCTCTGTGCGTCGCAATTGTGCCAAGCAGGACACGATTGCCATCGGCTTACGAACTCTCCTCAAATTCTTCTTGTGGATCTTGGTCAGGTTGTCCCACCAAGTTTCTTCCATGCAACCAGGACCTGTTTTCTCATTTGCACAAAACTCGGACCAAAGGGGCCATCCTGTCCCCTTTAGGTACTTTCTAATCTAATCTTCCGATATGGGACACTGTTCTGCTCTGTTGGTCGCTGCGACCTCGGGCTCTTGTGGATGCATTAGGCGTTCCATTGCCTTCATTGCCATTTCTACGATTATCTCTGTTTCTACTGGGAATTTGGAACAGGGGGAATAAAGCAATGGTGCAAACACGGGTATGGCTTAAGCTATTTTCTGGCTTACGCAACTCCCGAAAGTTTCACGCAACAAAATCTATCGAGGTTACCTTATATCCCTTGTTAGTATACATGCAAATTACACACTTCCGAATCTTGGGGGTTTGATCGATACTGCTCTTACATACTTGTGGCTTATTTTACTTTGCCAATTTGGATTTCTAATTCAACCATTTTGTGGGTTCTCTCGGAGTGACACAGTCACTTCTGGGTCGAGTCCCGTCCGATGTCGCCAATAACTGTTGCCTTTTTATCCTGCTATAAATATGGCAATCAATAAGGTTGCCCTTCTTTCTTTGGATATCGATATTATATTGCTCAGAGTTGCCAGGTATCAAATGATACCACCACAAGGTTCAACCTGATATCGATCAAAGAGCCAAACACCAGTTAGTTAGTTCAAGATCAAGGGTACTTTATTTACACACACCATTAATCATGCAACATAGACACTACTAGTTAAACTACACCTATCAACTATGACAACCTGTACTTAACTTCAGGCACCTGGCTTAGGTCAGAGGAACAGTGGCCTTTACTCGAATCTGGGTCTATCGGGTCTGTAGAAGTAACTGCTGCTCAGCTGGGCTCATCCGTCTGGTAGCGGGCATTGAACTTGAAAACTTGCTTCTGGCGGTGCTGCAATTGGAGGTAGATGTTGCCGGAGTGCCAGGTCCAAGAGAGGCCGAACACATGGTGGTCTCTCTCTTTATCCTTGGGGGGTTTTGCGCTCTTTTGGGCAGTCCTTCAGTTTGAACCCCATTTGTTGGGTAACTCTTGATTACTGGATTTGATTTGAGCCAATAAAGGGGCGGGTGCCTTGATGGCCGGGCGTGTCCTAAGTGGTCATTGACCCTGTTGTTGATGCTTCCTGAGTACAGGGAGTGGCGCCGAAATGTCTGGGATTGTAGATTGTATCGGTCGCTCAAGTATCAGTCCTTTGTCTTTCGGAGATGGGCCATCAAAATGCTAATCGGTTGGGGGTTTCGATGCTGTCTGGATTCCTCGCTCACAAATATACATTCAGGCTCTGAGCCTGCCTGAACCTTGCATTGTCCATTTTTCCCATTCAGCTTTGCGACCGTCTATGTTTCTTATTGTAAGAGACCATCCCAGATGGCTACAACGTATCAGTCTCAGCTGAAAAAGAACAAAACAGAAATCTAATTGTGCAGTGAAAATGCCCAGTGAAAACAGAGTGCAACTTTTTAAAACACAAGGTACAGTGAGGGACAGCTAAAAATGTCACTTAATAGAGATTTCGGGCTAAGATGCAGAAATAAAAGGAATCCTGCTGTGCAAAGCTCCATTGCGCTGTCTGTCAAAGTGAGTTTGTGCTGCTACAGAGTCTTTTACTACTTTCTCGGGATGTTGAATGATGATGAGACAGGATCTGACAGGAGAGCAGCTGTAGTTTAATATACTGCCAGAGTTTCAGTGACAAAGGCAGTAGAAGGAGCAGAAAGAACATCAGCTCAGCACTCGGGGAGAATTTCAGTCAAGATAGATCACCGTATTTTTATTTTCCATCCCGTTATCATTCTGAATGTTTTTGGTGATCACTGTTAAATTACAAATATTTGCGCACTGTAGAATGTTAGGAAGAGGAGTAATGCAAGAGAGGTTCATGCCTGTGATATCTTGTGCACTACAGGGGCAACCCCGAGGCAAATTAGGAGGGGGTTGGGAGGGGGGGGCGGGGGGGGGGTGGGGGGGGGGGGGGGCATTTAACCAGATGGGTGGGTACCGGGAGGAGATCCCACCAAAGTCCTACCTCACCTCCGATTTAAGTCCTGGGCGGGAAGGCTCATGGACGGTCTACGTGCCCCACCGGTAGTTGAGGCCATTAAGTGGAATATTAATGCGAACTTAAGGGCCTCATCACATCACAGCTGGCATTCACCCAGTGGCAGGTCAGGGACTCATCATGCAGGAGGCCCAAAAAGCAAACGCTGTCGGCGATGCTTACGGGATTCCAGAGAGTGTCCCTTATTCAAAGGCACCCAGTGCCCAACTGAGGGACCTGACATCAGGAAGGTGGGGTCAACTGAGAGCCATCCCTCTGCCCTTGCTGCCAACTCCTTCCCGCACAGGCCCCTTCCTGCCATCACTCACTTGTGGCCTGGGTCCCTTAACAATCCTGGGATCCCCACCCACTTTTTAACTGGAGGCATGGAGACCATTGCACCCCATAAAACCATCAAATCCAGCCCTGTGTGCGTATCATGTTACATTGCGCAGGCCAGATTGATGGAGTGAGTGAGTGAATGAGTTGGTAAATGCAATATTAGTCAGGTAAGGCATTAAAATATGCATCAGGAAACCTAGCCAAATCTGAAGAATGTTTCAGCATTGAAGTTGCATGATGTGTTAATAAACATCAATACTAACCATGGCCAAAGTGTCCTTTGTATTCTATTTTAGCTAGGGCATTGCAACGAACAACACCAGAAACTCTTCACTGCATTCATCAACCTGGCCAATGCATGTGATTTGGTAAATCACAGGGCTCTGTGGATTATGCTCCAAAGATTTGGATGTCCAAGAAATTTCTTCACAATCCCGTAATTGGTTCATGATGATAAGACTGCAACTGTCTGGGTGGACTATCTTGAGTGGGAGATCTGAAACAGACACCTTCAAAATCTAGACTGGAATCGAACAAGGCTGTCTGATAGGCTCCATACTATTGACAATCTACCTGCCAGTGGCTATTGGACTCATCACAGATGAACTGCGTTCTGGTGTCAGCAGTAAACACCATCTGGTTGGAAAACTCTTTAACCTCAGTCAACTCTGCCAAAGCTAAAGTGACCACCATAGATACATATATTCTGCAGACTGCCAAACCACATCTGGTTAGCCAAATATGCCACCTCCCACACATGTTGAAGGAATGATGCTGGAATATGTTGAGTACTTCCCAGTCCTTGGCAGCCATTTCTTTCAAAAGGCCACCATTGACGAGGAGATCCGAAACCAGGTCAGCTGCGGTAGCTCAGTCCCGTATCAACTATTGAGTGTTGAGTGTTTGACAACAGCGACCTCCGCCGGTTAACAGAAATCCTAATGTACAAATCAGTTGTCATCACCAAACACCTGCAGTAAGATTTTGATTGTGTGTCAGTGGCACATTCGAACACGAGAGAAATTCCACCAGCATTGCCTCTGTTACACCTTCTGGAGTCAATGGGAGATCCATTGATTGTCATCCTTCTTGAAGGCAGCTCCACAAATATTCAGGCAAAATTCTTGAAGTCAACTTTAGTGGACTAAACACTATGTCTGAATGGCTGAAAAGTGTCTCCTACGCCGAGTACTGTGTTTTATCAACACTACGGAGGGCCAATGTTCTGGGGGGAGCAAAGAAAACACTTCAAATCCAAACTGTTCCTTGAAGCATGGCAACTTTGCTGTAATCATTAATTATCACTAATGACTGGAAGAAGCTTTCTACCAATCATTCAAAATGGCAACAATTTGTCCATCAAGCTAAGTCACGCTTTGAGTCACAAAGTTTTAATGATGAAGCAGAGCAGTGGCAAAGAAGGAAAGAAAAGAAGGTGAATACTACATCTAGATCCGAATACTTCCTGGGACATCCTATCCCATGTGCTCAAAGATCTGTGGGTTGAGAATCAGCCTGTCCAGTCACATGACAACCCATGACAGAAACTTGTGCCCCTGGCTCGATGTCATCCTTGAATTGAGGGACAGCTGACGATAACAAAAGTGTTAACCTATTTCTAACTTTTAAAAATACCTACGCTACAATAATAGTAGAAAGATTGCAGGCAAACATGTTGAATGCCTATCCTGTTAACCCACAATGGAATTCTCGGCCATAGAGTCATTTATATACTGAAAGGAAGGGGTTTAGAGTATAAAAAAGCTGAATAGAGGAATTGTATCATGTGTTGGGAGAATTAAGCTGGTTTCTGATGGCTTAGTAGATGCCACGGGCGAAATTCTCCATTATCGGCGGAAAGTCCGCCGATCGGCGCAAAAAACGGCGCAAATCCCACTTGCGTCACGTCATAAAAATGGGCCGATAGTCTGCGGCCCGAAATGGGCTAGCAGCGACGTAACGGGATCCGCGCTTGCGCAGTGGTTCACGCCGTGCAGCGTCATACGCGCTGCACGGCGTGACGGCTCATAAGGCCGCGCAGCTCCCCCCCACCCGACCGGAACAGCCGACCGCAACACCCGACTTGATGGCTGGCCGTCGCTCAGCCCCGAGGTTCGAGTCACGCGATGTGGAGGCGCTCCTGGACGCGGTGGAGCAGAGGAGGGAAGCCCTGTATCCCGGGCACGGCCGCAGAGTTGCCCCACGCCACAGCCGGCGTCTGTAGAGGGAGGTGGCAGAGGCCGTCACCGCTGTGGCCCTAACACCACGGACAGGCACCCAGTGCCACAAGAAGGTGAACGACCTCGTCAGAGGAGGCAGGGTGAGCCTCCCCCATATCCCCCCTCCCCCAAATCCCCCCCTCCCCCATATCCCCCCCTCCCCCATATCCCCCATATCCCCCCTCCCCCATATCCCCCATATCCCCCCTCCCCCATATCCCCCATATCCCCCCTCCCCCATATCCCCCATATCCCCCCTCCCCCATATCCCCCATATTCCCCCCTCCCCCATATCCCCCCTCCCCCATATCCCCCATATACCCCCCTCCCCCATATCCCCCCCTCCCCCATATCCCCCCCTCCCCCATATCCCCCCTCCCCCATATCCCCCCTCCCCCATATCCCCCCTCCCCCATATCCCCCCTCCCCATATCCCCCATATCCCCCTCCCCCATATCCCCCTCCCCCATATCCCCCTCCCCCATATCCCCCTCCCCCATATCCCCCTCCCCCATATCCCCCTTCCCCATATCCCCCTTCCCCATATCCCCCTCCCCCATATCCCCCTTCCCCATATCCCCCTTCCCCATATCCCCCTCCCCCATATCCCCCATATCCCCCCTCCCCCATATCCCCCATATCCCCCCTCCCCCATATCCCCCATACCCCCCTCCCCCATATCCCCATATTCCCCCATATCCCCATATTCCCCCCTCCCCCATATCCCCCCTCCCCCATATCCCCCCTCCCCATATTCCCCATATCCCCCCTCTCCCAAATCCCCCATATCCCCCCTCCCCCATATCCCCCCTCCCCATATCCCCCCCTCCCCCATATCCCCCCCTCCCCCATATCCCCCCTCCCCCATATTCCCCCTCCCCATATCCCCCCTCCCCATATCCCCCCTCCCCCATATCCCCCCTCCCCCATATCCCCCCTCCCCCATATCCCCCCTCCCCCATATCCCCCCTCCCCCATATCCCCCCTCCCCCAAATCCCCCCTCCCCCAAATCCCCCCTCCCCCAAATCCCCCCTCCCCCAAATCCCCCCCTCCCCCAAATCCCCCCTCCCCCAAATCCCCCCTCCCCCAAATCCCCCCTCCCCCAAATCCCCCCTCCCCCAAATCCCCCCTCCCCCAAATCCCCCCTCCCCCATATCCCTCCCTCCCCCATATCCCCCTCCCCCATATCCCCCCTCCCCCATATCCCCCCTCCCCCATATTCCCCCTCCCCCATATCCCCCATATCCCCCCTCCCCCATATACCCCCTCCCCCATATCCCCCATATCCCCCATATCCCCCCTCCCCCATATCCCCCCTCCCCCATATCCCCCCTCCCCCATATCCCCCCTCCCCCATATCCCCCCTCCCCCATATCCCCCCTCCCCCATATCCCCCCTCCCCATATCCCCCATATCCCCATATTCCCCCCTCCCCCATATCCCCCCTCCCCCATATCCCCCCTCCCCCATATCCCCCCTCCCCCATATCCCCCCTCCCCCATATCCCCCCTCCCCCATATCCCCCCTCCCCCATATCCCCCCTCCCCCATATCCCTCCTCCCCCATATCCCCCCTCCCCATATCCCCCATATCCCCATATTCCCCCCTCCCCCATATCCCCCCTCCCCCATATCCCCCCTCCCCCATATCCCCCCTCCCCCATATCCCCCCTCCCCCATATCCCCCCTCCCCCATATCCCCCCTCCCCCATATCCCCCCTCCCCCATATCCCCCCTCCCCCATATCCCCCCTCCCCCATATCCCCCCTCCCCCATATCCCCCCTCCCCCATATCCCCCCTCCCCCATATCCCCCATATCCCCCCCTCCCCCATATCCCCCCCTCCCCCATATCCCCCATATTCCCCCCTCCCCCATATCCCCCCCTCCCCCATAGCCCCAAGTGAATCCAGCCCTAACCTTAACCTCTGCAATGCATGCGCAACCGATGGCGTGCATTCATATACCTGCCTAACACTGTTGCCTTTTACCCCTGCCACCCCCCCCCCCCAGGAGAAGCGCGCACACAACAATAGGGAGCATGTGAGGACTGGAGGAGGGCCCGCTGATGAGAGGCCACTGACCGTACACTAGGAAAGGGCCCTGGAACTGGCTGGCGGACCTGAGGACCGGGAGGTTGCTGATGCAGAGGTCGGGGCCCCACGAGCAAGTGAGCCACCAACAGCCCGTCCCCATATCCCCCCTCCCCTATATCCCCCTCCCCCGTATCACCTGATCACTGCCTGATGTCTAACCATACATGCTTCATTGTGTATCGCAGGACCAAACGTCCAGGCACCCATCCCCGCAGATGCAGACCGCCCGCAGGATGCCCCTCGGAGACCACAGGAGACGGAGAGACCCGCACCCTCCAGCATGCGACGCCCGCAGGATGCCCCTCGGAGACCATGGGAGACGGAGAGACCCGCACCCTCCAGCATGCGACGCCCGCAGGATGCCCCTCGGAGACCACGGGAGACGGAGAGACCCGAACCCTCCAGCATGCGACGCCCGCAGGATGCCCCTCGGAGACCACGGGAGACGGAGAGACCCGGACCCTCCAGCATGCGACGCCCGCAGGATGCCCCTCGCACACCACGGGAGACGGAGAGACCTGGAGAAACAGGGAGACAACACCCCCGTCACGTGCGGGAGCGACCACCCAGCGATGAGGGGGGCAGCCACAGGCCCCCGTCACATCCGAGCCAGGACACCACTACCCGGGACACCCCTACCCGGGACACCCCTACCCGGGACACCCCTACCCGGGACACCCCTACCCGGGACACCCCTACCCGGGACACCCCTACCCGGGACACCCCTACCCGGGACACCCCTACCCGGGACACCCCTACCCGGGACACCCCTACCCGGGACACCCCTACCCGGGACACCCCTACCCGGGACACCCCTACCCGGGACACCCCTACCCGGGACACCCCTACCCGGGACACCCCTACCCGGGACACCCCTACCCGGGACACCCCTACCCGGGACACCCCTACCCGGGACACCCCTACCCGGGACACCCCTACCCGGGACACCCCTACCCGGGACACCCCTACCCGGGACACCCCTACCCGGGACACCCCTACCCGGGACACCCCTACCCGGGACACCCCTACCCGGGACAGCACTACCCGGGACAGCACTACCCGGGACAGCACTACCCAGGACACCCCTACCCGGGAAGACGAAATACCGGACAGTGACTCAGAGTGGATGGGTGGAGACGAACCCCCACCCCAAAGTGCCATGGACTCAGAGTGGGACGAAAAGCACGACACAACGCCACTGCTGTCACCAACACCCTCCACCATCGCAGAAACACTCACCACGGTTGGGCACTTTAGTGATGAGGCGTCTGGTACACTCACTGGTGCGCACAACACAGCCGTCCCGGTACAGCAGGTGGAGGTAGGAGCAGCAGAGGGACCGGGCGGTCGGAGGGCAGCCCAGGCCAAGCGAACATCTGCCGCCCGGGTTCCTGCAGTTACCACACCCACACTTGGATCCGATGCAACCACCGACACGGAGACGAGCGAATAGGGTGACGGGTGGCTTGCGGCGGCTGCGGTCGCAGGTGGAGGAGTCCACCCGCGTCCAGGAGCTGGGAGTGGTCCCGGTCATGCGTGCCACCCAGGCTGACACCGCACGGGTGGCGTCCGCGGTGGAGGCAATGGGTGCGACGGTGTCAGACATGGGGAACGGTTTGCGAGGCCTGGGGCCTTCCGTGCAGGCGGCGTCTGTGGCCCAGGAAATGGCTGCCCTCTCACAGGAGGCCATGAGCCAGTGCCAGCGCCAGATGGCAGAGGCGCTCAACGCCATAGCCCAGTCTCAGCAGGCCATGGCCCAGTCTCAGCAGGCCATGGCCCAGTCTCAGCAGGCCATGGCCCAGTCTCAGCAGGCCATGGCCCAGTCTCTGCGGGCCATGGCCCAGTCTCTGCAGGCCATGGCCCAGTCTCTGCAGGCCATGGCCCAGTCTCTGCAGGCCATGGCCCAGTCTCTGCAGGCCATGGCCCAGTCTCTGCAGGCCATGGCCCAGTCTCTGCAGGCCATGGCCCAGTCTCAGCAGGCCATCGCTGAGGGCATCGGCGCCAGTGGCCATGTGCGAGCTGGCGTCGCACTGTCGCAGACAGGGTTCGACAACCCCCTGGGCTCCATGGCTGCAAACCTGCAGACCCCTGTCGATACCAGCACGGGCCTCCAGGACTGGCAGCGCCAGATGTCGGGGGCGCGTCGGATGGCCAGTCCATTCGCATCCCCCACCCATGTAGAGGCCTGGGGGCCATCGGGCACCCCGAGGGAGGAGGAGGTGGTGTGGTCCATCCCGGCTCCCTCTGTAGGGGAGGTCCCGGTACACCGCGACACCTCGGACTCCCCCCCCCCCCCCCCTTCCGTCCCAGGTGCATCGGGTGGGCAACGGGCAGGACAGGCTGGCAGCTCGCCATCCCAGTCGCCCGGGCCGCAGCCTGGCCCATCTAGGCCAGGACGCCCCAGGAAACGGCCGCCAAAGGGATCCAGTGTCAGAGGGCAGGAATCACAGGAGTCCACCTCCAGTTCTGCTGTACCGTCTGGGGAACCACGTAGACGTAGTCAAAGGGCCCGTAAGGCCAAACAATTAGACACTGAGTAAGTTGGCACGGGTGCAGGGCACAGATGAGTTTTAGGGGCTAGGGCACGTGCATGAACTCCTTTGGTTATTAAAGTCAATGTTACACCTACCGAAGCTGCCTTTGTGCTCTGTCCAAAGTGTGCGGGGGTGTCATGTACGTTGAGCGCAAGTGTGTGTGTGAGGGGTGGTCTTACCTCAGCCCCAGGTGAGTCTGCCCCCTTCCCCCTGGGCCGCCATCAACATCCCCCGGGCAGAGGACGGGACCGTGCGCTGCAGTGTCACAGCCGCATGCAGGGATGGTCCGGGTGGATGGTGGTACTGTGGCCATGGGTCAGACATCGTCCAACGATGTAGAGCCAGGAGCTCATCGGAGGCGGGTTGTCATCATTCTCCATGGCCTGCGATAGACACGCGTCCACCCGCAACTGGGTGAGCCCGGCCCGTTGTGCCGCCGGTGGATCGGCAATTGGGGGTGGGGGGGTGGTGTGCATGCGGGTGGGGTGTGTGGGGTTGGGGAGGGGGGTGAGGGTGCTGGGTGGGTGGATGGGTGGGGGGTGTGGGTGGTCGGCTGTTGTCATGGTGTGCGGTCTGTGGCCATACTACCCCATTCCCACGCCCATCTAGTCAGTGAAGCAGGCGTCTATCAGTCTGTCCCGTGCCCGCTGGGCCAGCCGGTAACGGTGGACAGCCACCCGCCTGTGTCTACCCCGTCTGCCCTGACCATTGCCCCCATCCCCCTCATCTGGGGAGGACTGCGCCTCTTCCTGCTGCTCCTCCACTCCGCCCTCCTCTGCCTGCGGCACATCGCCCCTCTGCTGGGCTATGTTGTGCAGGACGCAGCACACCACAATGATGCGGCCGACCCTATCTGACCGATACTGGAGGGCGCCCCCAGAGAGGTCCAGGCACCTGAAACGCATCTTCAGCACGCCAAAGCACCTCTCGATCACTCCCCTTGTCGCTACATGGGTATCATTGTAGCGGTTCTCCGCCTCATTGCGTGGCCTCCGTATAGGCGTCATCAGCCACGATCGCAATGGGTAGCCCCTGTCGCCCAGCAACCAGCCCCTCAGCCGGAGATGGCGTCCCTCGTACATGCCGGGGATGGATGACCGCGACAACACGAATGAGTCGTGTACACTGCCTGGGTGACGGGCGCAGACGTGCAGGATCATCATGCGGTGGTCGCAGACCACCTGTACGTTCATTGAATAGGTCCCCTTCCTATTAGTGAACACGGCCCTGTTCTCTGCAGGTGGCCGCACGGCGACGTGCATCCCATCGATCGCGCCCTGGACCATGGGGAACCCGGCAACGGCAGAGAAGCCCACGGCCCGGGCATCTTGGCTGGCCCGGTCCACGGGGAAGCGGATGTAGCGGTGCGCCATGGCATAAAGGGCATCTGTCACTGCCCGGATGCACCGATGCACCGATGTCTGCGATATGCCGGACAGGTCCCCACTCGGTGCCTGGAATGACCCCGTTGCATAAAAGTTCAGGGCCACCGTAACCTTGACGGACACGGGGAGAGGGTGTCCCCCGCCAGTGCCACGCGGTGACAGGTGTGCCAGCAGGTGGCAGATGTGTGCCACGGTTTCCCGGCTCATCCGGAGTCTCCTCCTGCATTCCCGGTCCGTGAGGTCCTGGTATGACTGCCGGGGCCGGTACACACGGGGCGCCCTCGGGTGCCTCCGTTGCCGTGGGGCCGCGACGTCCTCCTCCCCCTCCTCGTCCTGTCGGTCAGGTGTCCCTCCAGCCTGGGCGGCTGCCGCCTGCCCCTCTGCGGCAGCATGCGCCGCCTCTCTGGCACGCTCCTCCTCCTCCTCATCCAGGGCAACATAGACATGAGCGGCTGCCACCACGGCGGCCAACATCGCTGGATGGTCTGAAAACATGACGGCCTGGTGGGGGGGAGGGGAACGACGACATGTCATCATTGCCCATATCCCCTCCTCCCCCAGCCAGGTGGCATGGACCGCATGGGTCCAACTGTTGGAGGCTGGCACCTGGCCAGGTGGACCAACTCATTTGCCCTCCCATCACCCACCCCGGCACGGACCCCAACCCCCAACCTCCACCCCGGCACTGACCCCCCCCCCCCCAACCTCCACCCCGGCACGGACCCCCTCCCCAACCCCCAACCTCCACCCCGGCACGGACCCCCCCCCCCCAACCTCCACCCCGGCACCGACCCCCCCCCCCCAACCTCCACCCCGGCACGGACCCCCCCCAACCCCCAACCTCCACCCCGGCACGGACCCCCCCCCCAACCTCCACCCCGGCACGGACCCCCCCCCAACCCCCAACCTCCACCCCGGCACGGACCCCCCCCCAACCCCCAACCTCCACCCCGGCACGGACCCCAACCCCCAACCTCCACCCCAGCACGGACCCCCCAACCCCCAACCTCTACCCCGGCACGGACCCCCCCCCCCAACCTCCACCCCGGCACGGACCCCCCCCCCAACCTCCACCCCGGCACTCCCCCGGAGCCCAGCCTACTCTAACCACACCCCCCCCCCCCCCCCCCCCCCGCCGCGCACACACACAAGCCGAGACACACCTCTCCTCACGCAATCAGTCTGCGGCCACGCCATTTCCTGCCCAGAGCCAACCCCCCAGGCCGTCACTCACCTCCTCGCTGGTCGGCGTGAGCCTGGAGCACCGGGTCACGCCGATGAAAAGGAGGTTTGATTGACGTCGACATGAACGGTCATCACGTCGACGGGACTTCGGCCCATCCGGAAGGGAGAATATCGGCAGGCCGAAAATCGGCTGCCTTGCGCAGACCCGTGACATTCTCCGCGGCAGCGGCGCCATTAACGCCCCGCCGACTTTTCTCCCTTCGGAGACTTCGGCGGGGGCGGGGGCGGGATTCACGGCGGCCAACGGCCATTCTCCGACCCGGCGGGGGGTCGGAGAATGACGCCCCACATGTACTGGGCGGGATTCTCCGATGGCTGATGCAGAAATTGCGAAAAGCAATTGGATGGAGAATAGGTTCCAACTGCAAAATCGTGGCAGGTGCCGACTTGACGGCAAATCGCAATTCTACGCCACCACGTCACCTCGACAGCAGGGTCAATACGGTCTGGAACGCATGTACAGTAAACACCATTTGCAGATCATTAACGGGCCAGACCCAGTATTCTCCGGTGCCTCCGCGATGCTCCGCCTTTGAAAGTCCGAGTTGCCGACAGCGCGGTTCACTTGTGCTTTTAAAAATCGTGAAACCGGCATCATGGCTGATGAGGGAGAGAGAGGGGTTACGGAAAGTGCCCAACATCGCCATAATTTGCTGACTCTGGCCCGGGGGCTTCTGCCGGGGCTGGGGGGAGTCATGGGGAGTGGCCAGGAGGTGGGCTGGATGGGCACGGGGCACCATTACCGCGGCCAACAAAGCAGCCATGCAGTTGCGCACACCACTGACAGCCCGCTGTGAAATTAGGGTCATGGGTCGTATAGGTGTCCTCCCAGGCCACCTCCCTAGGTGCCTTCTGGTCCCAACCAACCCACCAATTGTATGGGTGCACTCCAGCACAATCAGTGCCATCTTGAGTGTGTGGGGAGTGCAATGTGTATATGCGGCTGCAGCTTGTCAGCCTCCCGAGTGTCAATCACGGACCCGACAAAACCGACACCATTTCTTATTGGAATCAATTGTGTCCCATGCAGTGCCCGTGCTAACCCCTCCATAGTTGCTGAATCGATCCAGGTTCGCCGCTAGTTTTGCAGTCGTGAAAGTCCACAATTTCTGCATCAGCGTCAACACTTGGTCTCAGAAACAGAGAATCCCGCCCATTGGTTTAAAAAAAAATAACAGCACAATGTTGCCTGAGCAATGGCCAGAAAAGTGCAGGGTCTTGATCGTTCACACAGAAAGTGTTGCATCTTGGCAGCTACATAATCTGACCCAGTTTCCATTAAATCAGTTTCTCACTTTTGGATCACTTTCAAAAATCCACGCCAAAATTGTCAGTCAGGAACTGCGACCATTGAGGGTTGAAATGCAGCAAAGGTACTGCACGTTGATGCATTGCTTCGTGTTTTTTTACAACATTTACCAAAAATTTGTAATGGTTTTTTTCTCAGTCCCAACTTGTCACCAAACATTAAGGAATTAAATTGAAGTTTTGTTCTGTTCAGCAGACAGTCTCCCCTGTGAAGATGGTTGGCTGTTTTCCAGGCTACTATAAAATTAAGTAGTCTTGGTTTATGAAACAATTCCTCAGTCTCCCATTTCACAGAATAAAACAGCCAGAATATTTTAGCTTGGAACATACCCTCAGTCACTCTTTTCTGCCTTTCTGCCTGTTAGGTAAGAGCAAATGTTAGCTGTGCGATGAACAACACATGCACATGCGTATTGTGTAAGCTCACTGATGTGTTGGGTGTTCTGGATCACAAACAGATCACTGACACTGGAAGTGGTGCAACTCAAAATAAACATACGTGAACTGTGGGTAAATGCAATACCAGCTTTAACTGTTGACCCTTGCCTAGTCCTAACTAGGTAATGCACTCAGAACATGGTGAATGTCTGTGTTGCAGGCTCGGAGCTCTGTGCTCCGAGCTGGCAGCTACTAGAATGAGCAGGAACTCTCCTGTCCCCTGTCTTTATAGTGCATGTTCTCTCATTGGTGATTGGCTGCGGTGTTGTGTATGCTTATTGGTCCCACTGCATGTCCATCGGTGTGTGTGTCTGCACCATAATATACTGGTGTATATTATGACATTCACTGCTGCAAAAATGCTGGTTATTGGATTTAGAAGAAAATAGCAGAGGTCTGGATTGTGAATAGCTAATCATCAGGAATGTATAGCTCAGGCTATATGGCTCAGGAAAACAGTAATAAATTGCCTGAAGTTTGCCTCTGACCTCAGTAGCCTCATAAACCTATTAGGCCAACAGCAGGTTTACTTAAAAAAAAAACGGTTAATGAATCTAAGGATATTAGGTACAGAAAAAGGCCTACAGGCCCAATAAAATTGACTAATTGTCATAGATTAATCCCACAGCCTGCATTAATCTCGGCCTATGGAATGAGGGAGCATTACCTGCTGTGAGGATATCCAATGGGGAAAACTGCAGTAGGATATCAAACATCACGTCCTGTTGAGCCCACTTTCCTCTCAATGTTTTGATATATAAACGATCAATGCTGCATTTTCTCTTTTGCTCTCTGAAGCACATTTGCAATACTGTCTCTATTGTTTGTTTTCAACTTGCTTAGCTGAGATTATTCTTGCTTCTGGATTTGAAGGTTATTTATTCGAGCCCCATGTAACGCCGTGAGTACAACAGATGCCCTGATTCTCCAGTATTGCGGGAGTACTGAATTTTTGGAAGTTACACTTTTTGGAGGAAACATGAAATGAAATCCCTACCAAAGGGAGTGGTTGAGACAAATATAGGTGTATTTGAAGAGAAGTTAGATACCTCACATATAGAAGATTGTGCTGAGAGTTAGACGAGGAAGGATGGGGAGGAGGCTTACATTGTGTATGTGGTGAACCACTGTAATAGGAGATGTAAGGTAGGACCTGCACTACAGGTTCGCTGGTAGTTCCTGCCGGCTGGCTCCGCCCAGGGAGAACTGTATAAATACGCGTGACCTCCAATGCACTGCCATTACGCCAGCTGCAACAGGAGGCCACGCATCTGACTGTAATAAAGCCACAGTTCTATCCAACTTTAGTCTTTGTGCAATTGATAGTGCAGCAATTTATTACAGTCAGATTTCCCACAGAATGGACATCCGACCTGCAGCTGGATCTGCACTCTCCCGACGCCAGGAAAGACTTTACTCACTGGCTAGCATGTTTCGAGGCTTACATCAATGCGGCGGTCCCCGCGCCAATGGGGGCTCAGAAGATAAAGGTCCTGTACTCCAGACTGAGCTCCAGCGTGTTCCCGTTGATCCAAGACGCCACAAATTACACAAAAGCAATGGAACAGAAGGCGAACACGCTCTTCGCCAGGCATGTACTTGTCACCCGCTCGCAACTACCTGGTGAGTCCATCGAAGACTTCTGGCGGGCCCTAATTCCACTCGTGCGGGACTGTGACAGGACTTTCAGGCCGTCACGGCCGCAGAACGCAGAACGCGCAAATCTTCTTAGGCGCGATGCCTTTGTGACGGGGATTGCGTCGGACCGCATCTGAGAACGATTGCTGGAAGGGGCCAAGCTCGAACTGGCGAAGACGGAAACCCTGGCACTCTCCATGACGGTCGCATCCCGTAAAGTACAATCGTACCCCTCCCACCGCACTGCCCACCCTTCTACTCCTTCCTACCCCTCCTGGACCCCTCCGATGACCTCCTCAGCCGGGGCCCTGCCTTCGCAATACGCCTGCGCCCCACGCCGATTCGCGCACCCCGGGGTCCCCGCTGCTACTTCTGCGGTCAGCAGAAGCCAACACTGCCTGGCCCGCACTGCCGTTTGTAAAGCCTGCAGTGAAAACGGCCACTTCGCGGCTGTGTGCCAGACTTGCGCAGTCGCTGCGATTGCGCCCGCTATCGCCCCCTCCCCCACGCCAGACGCACAGTGGGAGCCGCCAACTTCTCCACCCGGGTCCATGTGCGACCAATGGGTGCCGCCATCTTGTCCCGTCCCCGCAATGTGCGCACCATGGGCGCCGCCATCTTGTCCCCCACAGGGTCTCCGGATATCCCGACATCGGAACCGCACTCGCTCGCCACCCGAAGCATCCGATGGCTACCCGCAGCTCGCTTCGATGACGCTGGACCAATCTCGCCCGCTCAACCTGGCCACCGCATTGACGACGGTTAAAATCAACGGCCATACGACCTCGTGCCTGCTGGACTCCGGGAGCACCGAAAGCTTTGTTCACCCAGATACAGTAAGGCGCTGCTCCCTCGCGGTCCACCCTCCCAATCAAAGGATCTCCCTAGCCTCCGGATCCCACTCCGTCCCTACCCGAGGCTTTTGTACAGTCACCCTCACGGTCCAGGGCGTAGAATTTAGTAACTTCCGTCTCTATGTCCTTCCTAATCTCTGCGCTGCACTCCTGTTGGGCCTAGACTTCCAGTGCAATCTCCAGAGCCTCACCCTCAAATTCGGCGGGCCCTTACCCCCCCTTACCGTTTGCGGCCTCGCAACCCTCCAGGTCGACCCCCCCTCCCTTTTTGCCAATCTAACTGTGGATTGTAAGCCCGTTGTCACTAGGAGCAGACGGTACAGCACCCAGGACAAGACCTTCATCAGATCCGAAGTCCAGCGGCTGCTTAAGGAGGGTATTATCGAGTCCAGCATCAGCCCCTGGAGAGCCCAAGTGGGAGTGGTTAAAACTCGGGAGAAACACAGGATGGTCGTGGACTACAGCCAGACCATCAATCGGTACATGCAGCTCGACGCGCACCCCCTCCCACGCATATCTGATATGGTCAATCAGATTGCGCAGTACCGGGTCTTCTCAACAATTGACCTGAAATCCGCCTACCACCAGCTCCCTATCTGGAAGTCGGACCAGCCATACACGGCCTTCGAGGCGGACGGTCACCTCGACCACTTCCTTAGGGTCCCTTGCGGCGTCACAAATGGGGTCTCGGTCTTCCAAAGGGAGATGGACTGAATGGTCGACCAGTACGGTTTGTGGACCACCTTTCTGTACTTAGATAATGTCACCATCTGCGGCCATGACCAGCAGGATCACAATGCCAACCTCGATAAATTCCTCCACACTGCCACTCTTCTCAACCTGACCTAAAACAAAGAGAAGTGTGTGTTCAGCACGACCCGGTTAGCCATTCTCGGCTATGTAGTCCAAAACGGACTTCTCGGGCCCGACCCCGAGCACATGCACCCCCTCCCCCGCTGCCCCAAGGCCCTCAAACGCTGCCTGAGGTTCTTTCCTACTACGCTCAGTGGGTCCCAAACTATGCGGACAAGGCCCACCCACTAATTCAGTCCACCCAATTCCCCCTTGTAGCCGAGGCACAACATGCTTTCGCCCGCATCAGAGCAGACATCGCCAAGGCCGGGATGTGTGCAGTGGACGAGTCACTGCCTTTCTAAGTAGAAAGCGACGCTTCAGACGTCGCCCTTGCCGCCACCCTAAACCAGGCAGGCAGACCCGTGGCATTCTTTTCCCGCACCCTTCATGCCTCTCAAATTCGACACTCATCCATCGAGAAGGAGGCCCAAGCTATCGTTGAAGCGGTGCGGTATTGGAGGCATTACCTGGCCGGTAAGAGATTCACTCTCCTTACGGACCAACGGTCGGTAGCCTTCATCTTCAATAACACACAGCGGGGCAAGATCAAAAATGATAAAATCTTGCGGTGGAGAATCGAGCTCTCCACCTATAATTACGAGATCTTGTATCGCCCCGGTAAACTCAACGAGCCCCCAGACGCCCTCTCCCGAGGTACATGTGCCAGCACACAAGTGGAACAACGCCGGGCTCTACACGACAGCCTTTGTCACCCGGGGATCACTCGATTGTACCATCTGGTCAAAGCTCGCAATCTGCCCTACTCCGTCGAGGAAGTAAGGACAGTTACCAGGGACTGCCAGGTCTGTGCGGAGTGCAAGGCACACTTCTATCGGCCGGACCATGCGCGCCTGGTGAAGGCTTCCCACCCCTTTGAACGCCTCAACGTGGATTTCAAAGGGCCCCTCCCCTCCAACGACCATAACACGTACATTCTCAGTGTGGTCGATGAGTACTCTAGATTCCCGTTCGCCATCCCATGCCCCGATATGACATCTGCCACTGTCATCAAGGTCCTCAGCACCATCTTCGCCCTGTTCGATTTCCCCGCCTACATCCACAGTGACAGGGGATCCTCATTCATGAGCCATTAGCTGCGTCAGTTCCTGCTCAGCAGGGGTATACCTTCAGCAGGATGACCAGCTACAACCCCCGGGGAAACGGGCAAGTAGAACGGGAGAATGGGACAGTTTGGAGGGCCGTCCAGCTGGCCCTATGGTCCAGGAACCTCCCAGCCTCTCGCTGGCAGGAGGTCCTCCCTGACGCTCTGCACTCCACCCAGTCACTATTGTGCACCACCACTAATAACACCCCACGAACGTGCTTTTACCTTCCCCAGGAAGTCCACATCTGGGATGTCGCTCCCGACTTGGATCGCTGCTCCAGGACCGGTCCTTCCCTGTAGGCACGTCCAACTCCACAAGGCGGACCCCTTGGTGGACAGGGTTCACCTGCTCCACGCCAACCCTCAATATGCTTACGTTGAGTTCTCCGACGGCCGCCAAGATACTGTTTCACTCAGGGACCTGGCACCGTCAGGTTCCACCCCAACACTCACCCCTCCCACCTCCCCACCTCCCACCGAGCCGCCAATATTGACCCCACCGGACCCCCCCCCCTCCCCTTTTCTGCAGTAGAGGACAAAGAGGACTTCTGCATGCTCCCGGAGTTCCCCGATGACTGGCCAGCATCAGCACCACCGCCATCGGTGCCACCTCCACCACCGCCAGCACCAACTTCGCCGCCACCGTTAGGCCGCTCCCAATGAAGCACCAAAGCACCGGACCGGCTGAACCTTTGACGGACTCCGGATCGTCAACATAGATTTTTCTTTCCCTGCCACTGTATATAATTGCACTAATTGTATATAGTTTCACGTCACCCCCGCCGGACTCATTTTAACAGGGGGTGAATGTGGTGAACCACTGTAATAGGAGATGTAAGGTAGGACCTGCACTACAGGTTCGCCGGTAGCCCCTGCCGGCTGGCTCACCCACGGAGAACTGTATAAATATGCGTGACCTCCAGTGCCCTGCCATTTCGCCAGCTGCAGCAGGGGGCCACACATCTGACTGTAATAAAGCCACAGTTATACCCAACTTTAGCCTTTGTGCAATTGATCGTGCATCAGGGCATAAATAATGGCATGGGCTGGATGGGTTGAATGGCCTTTTTCTGCACTGTATACTCTTATGCCATTTTATGTAAAATCCTACCTGCCTATTGTGCTGGATGTTAAAAAGCACAACTTAAAAAAGGGCAGTTGGGTTGAACCAGAGCGCTGTGAAGGGAATAGTCCCCCTTAGAGAATAGAAAATGTGTTGATGGTGACATTTTTGTAACTTACAGAATATTTTCTCTGCTTACTTGGAATATGTTTTTGCTTCTTTTATTTTTTTTCCACAAATGCTTGTTTAGCTGTGATTTTTCAGTTATGAAGAAAGGCTTCCTCCACCCGAGTTAATCTACTCGCCTTCTCCACAGATGTTGTGTACTTCTAGCAGTTCTTGTTTTTGTTCAATGACTCCAGCATTTGTGGTTGTATGTTTGTTTTTATTTGTGTAGGCATGATATGGCTTGTGAAAGTATTCTTAACATTCTGTTCTGGTTCTCTATATACCGACCCAGACTGCTCAAGTAAACAGCTTCCAAGAAACTAACACACCTTCAGAAAACCTGGCAACTTGAACAGGCCCATTGTTCCAATGTGATAGAATAAGCTGCACTCTATCTTTATAATAGGGAATACTAGCACTTTGGGCATCATATTTTACAATTCCTGGCTGCGAAATTCAGCACCACATCTATTTTCTTACTCGCCTATGGGATGCGAGTGTCACTGGCTAGGCCAGCATTTATTGCCTATCCCTATTTGCCTTTGAGAACGTGGTGGTTATATCCCCCCCTTGAACCGCTGCAGTCCCTGAGGTGTAGCAGTGCAACAAAGGTTCACCTGCAGAGTTGAAGTACAGGAGGTGCCACTGGCTGCGTCCCCATGGGACATGTGGCATTCGGCGACTGGAATGTCGCAAGCAGGTGAGTCCTCTACAAGTGCCCAAAAAGGTTGAAAGAGCAAGATCATGATATGACTGCTGTCAATGGACTAATGAAAAACACAAATACTAAAATTGGCCAATGGATGTGTAGGAAATGCTTTTTGTTGCATCTTTCCAATAACAGTACGAAAGAAATGGATTGCTGATGCACGTGGGTGGAAAGCAACATGAACAGAGGTTTATTGAATAGGTCTTCACTGTATAAAGGCTGGTACTAGACTAAGGGCTATATTATTTCCATTGCCCAAATAATACTCATAGTCTTCCAGTTGAAGTAAATGCTTTATTGAGTCAGTTTGTTCTCTCTCCAGAGCTTAAACTAGATGTTACATGAACACCACCTGTGCTGAGCTGTCTGTCTGTGTCTTGTCACTAGCTACTGTTCCTGTGAAGAGGGCTGATCCTGGCTTTCGTCAGTCCATTTATACGTCTCTAGTGCCCCCTCTAGCTAGTGATTACTTTGTTGTAGTGTATTTACATTCACCCCTTGTGTATATGCAGATCACTACAGTCCCCCCCTTTTTTTTCTTTTTACATATTTTCTGTACGGTTTTAGAGAAAATTGTACAAAGCAGGTAGATAAATAATGATATGTATATTTGTGCAAGTTGTGATGATATTGATAATTATACAAAGCCAATTAATATTTATGAGTCCAATCATTATTAAAAAAACATTTATGAGTCCAAACTTAATAAATTTAGTCGGTTGAGGTTCTTTCATCTTCTGTTGTTGAAGTGTTGAAGTGCTGACTTTGATATTTTAATGTCTTTGTGAATGTTGTCAGTGTCCTTTTATTTGAGGTATTCAAATGGTCAAATCACTTTTGTTGCCTGACCTGGACTTTTTCCTGTGCTTGCAGTATTGAGTCTGTATGTCATTTGCCTTGAAAGCTGGTTTGCTTGTTTGTTGTGGAGCAGATATGGAATTGTAAGATTCATTGTTATGCCATATTATGTTTGTACTCTTACCATTGTTTCGGACTGTGCTGCTACATTGTCCTTCATGTGCAGAATTGTACCATGTTGTACAGGTTGTTGTTGTTTTTGTTGTTTCTGTCGTTTCTGTCTTTGTTGTGCTTCTTGTTGTTGTTTTTGTCGTGCTTGTTGTTTCTGTTGTTGTGCTTGTTGTTTCTGTTGTCTTTGTTGTGCTTCTTGTTGTTGGTTTTGTTTGTTTTTTATTGATATGCGCATGTGTGGACAGTTTTGAATCGGAGGCGCCACAATGAGGAAGCTGTTTTGAACACAGACTACATTTTAAGTTTCTCAGCCTCGTGGAGAACATTTTCGGCGATCATTGTTTGTGAAAACTCAAGATACTGATTATTAATTTTGTCTTGGGATTTGCACTTTTCAATCGCGATTTCCAGCATTAAACCTTTTCTGTTTTAATAATGGTTGTTTGTTTGATTTTCGCATCACTTATTCCCTGTGCAATTTGGTCTCTGAGCATCGAATCCCTTAAAGCAGCATAGTTGCAGGTGTTACATCGATCTTCAAATTTTTCGAGTATCACTTTCAATTTAGTTCTGTCTTCACCTTCCAAGTAATTAAATAAGTTATAGGTCTCTCTAGCTTGATTTCCTGCTATTGCTAGTAGCAATGCTATTTTTTTGTCTTCAGAGGTTGTGCTCAAAACATTAGCTACCATACATAGTTGGAACATTTGTTTAAAAATTTTCCAGTTTTCATGTAAGTTACCGGTTGTTTTCAGATGCCGTGGAGGTCGAATATGTTCCATCAAATCGGTCGGTCATCAAGGATCCATATGCTGCGAGGCCTTCCCAAGTCGAATGACCGGTACGAGTTTTCTTCTCTTTTCGATCTTTCTTTCTATAATCTGCCTAGTAAGCTTTCCTGAAATCACGTCCTGGTACCATATATTATTTCTTATGCCTCAATAATGCTCGTAGTCTTCCAGTTGAAGTAAATGCTTTATTGAGTAAGTTTGTTCTCTCTCCAGATAGACAGAGCCTGAAACAAAGGTTTTGCTGCTGAGATTGCTCAGTGGATGGTGGAGCATGGTGCAAAGGAGGAGGATCTCTACAATACATTCCTGAGGAGGTCTTCATGTTTGTGTGCTGGATCTCCACAACCTCGCAATTATAAGGACCAACCAGTAATTCTTGGGATCAGGAGGCCACGGTAAGAAGAGGAAGAGAAAAGCACATCTACCACATGCAACTGAATGAAGCAAAAAGGATCACAGATTGGTCCTGTTTCCTTTACATGGTTGTTTTCCAGGGTTTCCTGCCACCTGACGGAAATGTTACCTCCTTCCTCGCCAGGATATTTTGACGCAAGTTTGTACAAGGCAGCACCATAAAAGATGAGTGCCCTCTCCTTCACTTAGTGTGCCATAGTTTCTGCCTGAAAGTCAAAAAATGATTATCCAGCAGCCTGAAGTGCATTGCTACAATTGTCGTTTTAAGAGACTGCACCTTTAAAAGAGAGGGGCTGTCATGAGTACATGGTTTGTTTCCAATGTTACTCAGCCCCTGGAGTGTACGGAGAATGACCGCACTGAAATGGAGGTTGGGACTGCATGGGAGCCACTTGTGGCCAGCTGCAGTCAGGTAAATGAGATGGGTAGATGTATTTTATCTCTTATCCATCTGCTTTCCAACAGGCATAGGCATTTCACAAATTGCAATCTCCACTCCCATACAAAAATCAGGGCAAGTGAATTTCTCACTCTATTTTGCAACGTGGGAAAACAAATAATGACACTGAGAAATGCAGGGGAACATAATTTGATCAGTCTCCAATAAGTATACACCCTGGTTTTTTGCAGATCAAATTTAGCTTTAACACATGAAAATTCAGCTCAACATTGCAGGGCAATGTCCTTTCAACAGAACTGGATGAAGTTAGAGATTTAGTAGTTAATAAATTCAATCGTAAAGGGAATAGATAGGTGTTTCGGTGGCTGCAAACGAGACTCCAGGATGGTATGTTGCCTCCCTGGTGCTAGGATCAGGGATATCTCTGAGCAGCTACAGGGCATTCACATGTCAAGTGATAGGGAAACCTCAAGCAGTGATAAAACCAGTGCCCTTGATACCCATTCCAGCATTTGAGGAACTTTTTACAAGGGTCCTAATTGATTGCATAGGACCGCTTCCTAAAATGAAAAGTGGGTATCAATATCTTTTGACTATAATGGATGTGTCTACTAGGTTTCCAGAGACCATTCCAGTACGTAATATTACAGCTAAAAAGATTGTGGAGGAGTTACTTAAATTCTTTATTAGATATGGACTACCCACAGAAATACAATCGGATCATGGGTCAAATTTTATCTCCAGGTTATTCAAAGAAGTTATGGATAGCTTAGGAATAAAACAATTTATATCAACTGCGTACCATCCAGAATCGCAGGGAGTGTTAGAAAGGTGGCATGTTGAGGGCTTATTGTCAAGATTATCCAGAGGATTGGGATAAAGGAATTCCGTTCGTACTGTTTGCAATTAGGAATGCACCTAATTAGCCAACCAAATTTAGTCCTTTTGAACTAATTTTTGGTCATGAGGCAAGAGGACCACTTAAATTGATTAAGGAAAAATTGGTGAGTGAGAAATCGGAAATTACATTATTGGATTACGTGTCAAATTTTAGGGCACAAAATGTGATGAAACGGGTAGCGGACAAGAAATCCAAAGTTCGTAGTTTTGCCAGTGGAGATAAAGTTTTAGTGTTGTTATGAATGGTAGGTGAACCTTTAAAAGCAAGGTTTTGTGGACCTTATCAGATTGAAAGGAAATTAAGTGAGGTGAATTACGTGGTGAAAACACCAGATAGAATGAAGACTAACCGAGTGTGTCATGTGAATATGTTTAAAAGGTACTTTGAAAGGGAAGGAGAGAAAAAGGAGGAGGTTTTAAAAGATTCTAATTCAAAGTGACAAACCAAATCCAGATGACTGTGAATTTGACATGCCTCAAATTAAATTGGAAAATGAGGACGTTCTTAAAAATTGGGATAAATTGTTGAGTTACCTTCCAGAGGAAAAACGGATTGACCTGAAAGAGTTATTGATATCACATGGACAAGTTTGTAGAGATAAATTGGGAAGTACTAAAATGGCTATACATGATGTAGATGTGAGAAATGATCTGCCAATCAAACAACATCCATATAGACTTAACCCTTTAAAATTGGCGCAGGTTAACAAAGAGATTGAGAGTATACTTAAAAATGGCATAATTAAAGTGGGTTGCAGCCAATGGAGCTCACCCATAGTGATGGTACCTAAACGAGGCAGTACCCAACGGTTGTGTGTGGACTATAGAAAGGTTAATGCAGTTACAAGAATGGACTCTTATCCTATCCCACATTTGGAGGATTACATTGAGAAAGTGGGAGAATCAGTTTTTATTTCCAAACTGTATTTACGTCAAGGTTACTGGCAGTTACCTTTATCCGAAAGGGCGAAGGAGATTTCAGCTTTTGTGACTCCAGATGGTATATACCAATTCAAAGTAATGCCATTTGGCATGAAAAATACCCTAGGCACAGTTCAATGGTTAACTAAAAAAGATGTTTCAGGATTACCCAATTGTGCGGTATACATCGACGATCTGGTAATTTTCAGCCAGACATAGAAAGAACGTTTCAAACGTCTGATGGAGTTATTTGATTGACTTCAGGAGGCGGGTTTGGTGATAAACCTAGCCAAAAGTGAATTTGGAAAAACCCAAGTCACTTTCCTTGACCATAAAATCGGACAGCGTCGAATGGTCACACGGGATGTGAAACCAACAGTTATTGAGGAGTTTCCGATACCCTCAAGACAAAGGGAAATATTGTTGGCATGTGTGGATTTGATCGAACATTTGTGCAAAAGGTTTGTAGCGTGATTGCTCCATTGATGGACTTGCTGAAGACATGTCAAACATTTCAGTGGACTTTCAACAGGCATTTGACTGCCTGAAAGCTGTGATATCCAATGCTCCTGTGTTGGAGAATTGCAAGGGACTCTGCGATCAGATTGAACTCAAATATCTGACTTTAAAGAGAAATGCTGAGGCATAGAGAAATGGACGGATCGTGCAAAGACCTTCTTGTTCAAAGAGACTGTCAATCAGGAAGGATTTCAGTTGGAGGAAGAAGAACAAAAATGGACTATATTTGCGTACCTGCTTGCGTGTGTCGTTTTTTTTTAAGATAAAAGTATATTTACTGTGTGCATTTCTTAAAGGATAGTGAAAAGATGAAAAATGAAACCACCTTGAAGTTGATGGGTTTTTTTTTTCTTGGGGGAGGTGTCTTGTGAGAGTACCTTTAAGAAATGGGTGTTTATAAATGGGTGTGTATATAAGTATCTGTAGTGAGAGTACCTTTAAGAAATGGGTGTTTATTACTGCAGTGATGTCAGTGGGTGGAGCTGGGCTTCTGTCAGCTTTTTACTTTCGTTTTAGGCTGTTTGCTGCAGGGTGTGTTTTAGTTTTGTTTTCAGAGCTGGATAGCTGCAGTCACAGCCAGAAGGCGTATGAATCTCTCTCTGTAATCTAAAGACTGTAAATCGATCCTGGTGATTTAAAATTAATAACAGTAGTGACTTTAACCTGATATGCTTCTGGTAAAAGGTGTTTTAAGTCATATGGATGTTAAAAGGAAAGCTTAAAGAATTACTTAGTGTTGTATTATTTGGGGGTTGTATTTGAATTAATGGTTGCTAAGATGTTCACTATGTTTTAAAAAGGTTAACTTGAGTTCATAGAATAAACATTGTTTTGCTTTAAAAAATACTTTTCCATTTCTGCTCTACCACACCTGTAGAGTGGGCCGTGTGCTCCCCATACCACAATCTATTAAAAGTTGTGGGTCAGGTGAACTCCATGATACACTTTGGAGTTCTCTAATCCCTGGCCCATAACAATATTCAGTATTCAGGAAGGACAGATGAAAAGGAAAAGGCGGTGGGGTTGCATTGCTGGTTAAAGAGGATGTGAAGTCAACAGTGAGGAATGATATTAACTCCCACAATGTGAAATCTAGAAGGGTTAAGCTGAGAAGCACCAAAGGGCAAAAAACATTAGTGGGGGATGTATATAGACCCTCAAACAGCAGTCGTGATGTTGGCATTAAACAGGAAATTAGAGACCCATGCAATAAAGGAACATTTGTAATTGTCGGTGACTTTAATCTGCATATAGATTGGGCAAATCAAACTAGTAACAATACCACAGAGGAGGAATTCTAGGAGTATATACGGATGGATTTCTGAACCAATACATTGAGGAACCAATTGGAGAACAGACCATCCTAGACTGGGTAATGTGTAATGAGAAAGGAATAGCGGAAATCTAGTCATGCAAGGCTCATTGGGGATGAACAACCATAATATGATAGAATTCTTCATCAAAGTGGAGAGTGACGTAGTTGATTCTGAGACTAGCACCCTGAATCTAACAAAAGGAAATTACAATGGTACGAGGTGAGAGTTGGCTATGGTAGATTGGGGAACGTAACTTAAGGACATGAGATGGATAGGCAATAGTAGGCATTCAGAGAGTGCATGGGTGAATTGCACCAATTGTTCATTCCTATCTGGTGCAAAATTAAAACGGGAAAGCTGGCCAAATTATTGCTTACAAGGGAAATTAGAGATAGTATTTGATCCAAGGAAGAAGCATACAAATTGACCAGAAAAAAACAGCAAACCTGAGGATTGGGAGCAGTTTTGAATTCAGCAAGAAGGACAAAGGCATTAATTAAGAAGGGGAAAATAGAGTACGAGAGTAAGCTTGCAGGGAACATAAAACACTGACTGTAATAACTTCAATAGGTATGTGGAAACAAAAAGATTGGTTGAGACAAATGTAGGTCCCTTACTGTCAGAGAAAGGGGAATTTATAATGGGGGACAAAGAAATGGATGGCAAACTAAAAACATACTTTGGTTCTGTCTTCACAAAGGAGAACACAAATAGCGTACCAGAAATGTTGTGGGAAACACAGGGTTTAGTGAGAGGGAAGAACTGAAATAAATCAGTATTAGTAGGGAAATGTGTTGGGGAAATTGATGGGATTAAAGGCCAATAAATCCCCAGGGCCTGATAATATACATAGCAGAGTACTTAACGAAGCGGCCCTAGAAATAAGGGATGCATTGGTGGTCATCTTCCAGGATTCTTTAGCCGATGACTGACATGGGTAGTGGCAGCCACTGTTACCCCTGTTGACAGGAACAGGTGGTGAGGATAGAGGCCCAGTGCCACGCACTGGCAGGGACAGGGGGGCAGTGTGGAAGGCAACATATCGGGGGCGAGGGGGAAAGGCTGATTGTGGGGGTGGGTTTGGGATGGACATGTGGAGAGTGGAGTTGAAGTGCAACTCAGGGTCCCCATGTAGACTGTTGGATTTGGATGGTCAGGGAATTCTCATCATGCTAACATGTCTTCTCTTTCTGCCCACCCCCTGCAGAGAATGAATTTCGGAGTGCAGCCAGCAATGCTCGCTACCTATCTCGCCGCGGCTGCCGTTACAAACACATGGAGGCTGGAGGAACCGGGCCTGATCGGGGAGGACCCGACACGAGGGAAGCCTGCCCTAGCAGAGCAGGGGCCAGTTGGTGAGGCTTGAATGCCAGCGTCCAGCAAGCTGAAGAAGAGGTGCAAAGGTGGCTCATGAGGGCACTTGCATACCATTAGCGCCTGTCTTTCGAGGAGCTGCTGGACCACATGTGCTGCCGAAGGCTCCAGCTAACCAGGGAGACTGAGTGCCAGATGGTGGCGCACCTGGCACTACAGGGCTTTGGAGGAGGACACCCGCTTCCAGTGAACCTTTATGCCTCGGTCTTTCCGGGGACCGAGCGGGGATCTGTTGAGGTCTCGCTGACATCCACAAACATGGGCATCCATGCTGTGATGGATGTGAAATTACACGCTTGAGTGCTTGGAATGCATTTACCTCTCTTTGATGTGGTCAATGTTTACAAACATTGAGGTTTCGCTACCTAGACCACTGAACCGTGAAGGAATATGATTGGATCAAAGTTGCAGATGGTTTGTAGAAGCTGTCAATCACAGACCACTACTATAAAGCCATGAATGGCTTGCAGCTAAAGGACCTGTGAGAACCAGACCGGGTCACAGCTGTTCTCCTTGGAGGAATGGACACGTGGAGCTGCAAGATAAGTGTTACAGCTATAATTATTATCACTGCTCTCTAGATTCCAGACAGGGGTTTATTTTCTGGGGAGGCCGGGGTCCATGTGGGTGGGTGGGGTCCTGTTCCTCTGGGAGGATGAGCCACAAGGCAGCCAGTGCTGGCTGGGATGAGATGGCGGCTGCTGTTAGCTCCAACAGTATGATGGAGAGGACTGGCCAGCAGTGCAGGAAGAAGGTCAACGACCTACACCGGGCAGCACGAGTGAGTAGACACCAACGCCACGCCCCCCCCCCCCGCAAGGGACATCACCCCCCAACTCTCCAAGTGACCCTCAGCCCCCCCCCCCTCCCCCTCCCCCACTCCGCCAGCAGCCCCCCCTCTCCCACCACTGAACCACGCGTGTGGCTAACGATGCCCTCTCTGCGTCTCCTCAGGAAACACTCTCCCACAATCGGTGGGACAGGGCCCAGACTGGCGGTGGTGTGCCAGACTTGAGAATCTTCACCTCCTTCGAAGAGTGGGCCCTGGACTTTACCGGTGTGGCCAAGGACAGGGCGGTCAACAACGTGGAGGCTGGCAGACGCTGCAGAGGTGAGGAACAACCAAAATCCACAAGGAGGACCTGTCAAACGTGAGTAGTGATTGCCTTACTGATTGACCCATTCGCCCCACTGACCACATGTCCATTCTCCTGGAGGTCCTCCAGCCGACAGCTCTGGCCCATCCTGGGAGCCCCCTCTCCTGTCTCCGAAGAGACCACTTTGGAGAGTGCTCTGAGGATTCCACCATAATAGCCACGGCACAGCTGTTAACCCTGTGGTGTTCTTTGTCTGGCTTATTTCAGGGTGCTTGGCGTAGTGTTCACAAAGATCACAAAATAGCTTTAACTTAAACAAAGCTATAAATTTATTAACATTACTAACTTAGATTCGACACGTACTCCTCAAGAATACACAGTTTTTAAATAACATCTAAACTACTCTCATCGACAGCTAATCTCACTACTGGTTTAAACTATGATCTGCACTCACCTACATTATGTGTACTTCTGACTCTCACTAGCTAACTCCTACACACTCTCCCACAAGGCTTAGCATCACTGCCTTTCTATAGCTGTAACTGTAGCTCATTCTAGTGGCTAATCTCAACACTTCATTAACCCTTGCAGTGCTGATAATTATGATAATACCACAATTCTCACCCTCCACCAGCGCAGATACACACATCTCGGTGGGACATGTTAGTGGACAGGCTTTTGGGGTACAATCTGGTGAGCACCACACTGCTGCTGATGAACATCTGGTGGAGGGAGGAACCCCCAGGTGAGACAGCAGTCGAAGGTCTGCTGGATCCCAGGACCCAACTGGGTCCCAGTCTGATGCTGAGCCTCAAAAGGTGGGTTACCCGGATGTAGCAGGGACTTTAGTGTGTGGATTAATTGCCCATTTAAGGGTATTTATTTTATCTAGCTGCGTGGCTATATTTTATAATAAAGGCACTTGCTAAAGCATGCTGGGAATGCTTCACTATAGTTTAACTCTGCTTTTGAACGAAAATAAGTAGGTCTGGAAATGTAAACAAAATACTGCTTAGTATTTTGGACTCTGCATTATTATGATAATAAGTTGTTTTTCCAAAGGACAACAAAATGCCTACTCAAATTGTTTTTAAACCAAGGGAAAAACATTCATATTTCCTCTTGCGTATGCTCCTAAGGTTTATCTCTTCAAAGTTGTTTATTTCACACTATAAATATAATGGTTTTCAAGTGTATAACTCAGAGTGCTGTGGAATGGCTATGCAGCCAGAGCATTCCCCTCTCCGCAAATATTTATGTCAACTAAATTTCCTTAATCGAACTCTCGAAGAATTTGTCTTTATTATAATTTCCACGACACCAGAGCTGATGGAGATGATGGGGAGAGGCCAGGATATTCAGAGGGAGATGTCAGCATCACTCCATCTGATCCATAGCCACTTGGAGGAGTCCCAGAGACTATGGGTGCAGGAGATGGTGCCGGCAATGAGCGGCAGCGAGGCCAACACTCTCCATTGCGGTGCGACCGCAGTGGAGAGCCTGGTGTATGGCGTCGGCACCATGACTGAAGGTGTGCATCAGTGATGGCCATGGCTGAGGTTCTTAACAGTATGTCTGCCTCACGGGGGGATGTCACCCAGCACCAGGCTAACCTTGATGAGGTTCTGCGGGACATGTACCGCTGTCTGATAGGCATGGCTGAGGTGCTGTGGAGCTTATCCCAGTCGCAGGTGGGCATGGCTGAGGCACTGCAGAGCATGGCCCAATCATTGAGAGCATCGCTGAGGGCGCCGACACCATGATGCGGACCATGAGGAACCGGAAAGGCTGGCAGAGCCAGATGATGCAGGGACAGCCGGGACTCTAACCAGCTGTCCCTCCATCCCAAGGTGAACACCAGGGCCCGATGGGTGCCAATAGGGAGGAGGGGGTTCTGAGTGCCATCCCGGACCCATTCCATGGAGTGGCGATGGTAGGCAGCAGCTCCCCAGAGTTCCACCGCTCTGATGAGGCCGCACCTTTCAGGCAGCACATGGGACAGGGTGGCACGGCTGTGCATGTGCCGCCGACAAGTAAGCCGGGGAGATCAGGCCTGAGAGCCCCCAGAGGAAGCCCGCCACGGGCATCAAGGGCCATGGGTCAAGGGAAGCAGCTGGCTACCGCCACCTCAGATGTGCATCCTGGGGAAACACAAAGATGTAGTGGTAGAGCTAAGAGGGCGAGGCACGTTAAGGATCCCTGAGGGCACCGGGGTAGGGGGTGGGGGCAGTTAGGTAGTGGGTTGGGAGGGGATGGGCTTCGGGGCTGGGGAGATTGGGGGGTGGCAATATCGGGAGTGGGGTATTGTACAGCACATTAAACAACTGTTTGCACAACCGTTAAGGTGCCTCTGTCACTTTCATCCGCAATGCGGTCTGACCCAGGACCATTTGCTCATCTTTCCAGGCAACACCCCCTCCCCATGGCACCTACCACCCTCCGGCTGTGATCATGTCCCTGGAGCTGTGTCCCATCCCCCGGGTGTGCGGATGTTGGCTGCCGCGTGTGTGGTGTTGCCTCCCGCAGTGTTCAGGCACAGTGCCCAGGCATCAAGGTGTGATTGGGATGCTAGGCAATGACTCCCACATGCTACATGGCCCACCAACCGATGGGAATCAACTTGGCATGTGTCAAGTGGTCACTTAACCACGATTGCCAATTCCCTATTAGCGATAGCCTTCAGCCGCACAGCCAAAGGCCTCGGCAGTCGGTGGGGGTTAAGGGTGATTGGTGGGGCAGACGGGCAGGGACAAGGGTTGCCCCAGAATGGGGTTGGGATCCAGGGGTTAGCATGGCGGTGCCACGATCGACTGACCCCCATAGCACCTCCCTCTCTACCCTCTCAAGGCAGAGGGTTCCCCACCCCACACCGAGCACTGGGGTGGCAAGCCCAGCGCCCCGGGCTCTTTGTCTGTGAGCAAAGATGCCTGCTCACCTCCCCAGCTCCCCACTGAAGCCCTTCCGCCAGGTCCACATTTTTCAAAATGAGTACTAAGCGGCGCCAGCTGGGAACGCCACTGGATGACAGGAGGCCGTTGGATATGGTGTCGCTCTTGTTGATTGTATGGAACTGGGACTTAAGTGGTGATAATTGGTTATCGCCATGCTACAGCGAGATCTCGATTTCGCCTATGGGAGTGGGCTGGGTGCATCGCAAACTTCGGCGCTCGACGCGGATATCATTTTTGGCCTCTCCTGCTATTCACCGGCCTCGTTACGCTTGAGCGCAAGTGTAACAAAGCCGGAAGATCGCGCCCTATTTTACTGTTTCTTAACGAGACCAGAGGCAGGGAAAAAGCAAGGGGTGCAAAGAAGTACACAAAAAAATTCCTTATCGCTGGTGCAGCTTTAAAATTTCCAGCATTTTGAAGTCTCAGAATCTTTGAATCCAAACTGTAACTATTCTGGCAACATTACAAACATGTTTGCTGATAAGGTGATTAATGTAAATTGACTCTTGATGGTCGAACCTTCTGGAGGTAACACACTCCAGGACAATAAGACAGTGGTGCTTTCACTGGCTGCACACACTAACAGCATGGTCCTGGTGCACGATATCATGAAACATTTACCTGCAGCACATGTAATCATACAAACCTCGGCTTATCCAATCAGGTCAACCTATTCCTATGCAGGATCTAGATAATAACAATAATGCTACTCTGATAGTAAACATGCAATAGCATCCTATTCAATGCACCAGAATAGCTCCCAGATAACCAATTGTTTCTTGCCAGTGTTATCCATCATCATTAGCAACCTCCTTTTCCTCTTCCTTTGAACAACAGGCAAATTCAGATAAATCGTTATTGCATCTTGCCCCTTGATACAATTTCTATCACTTAATCTCTCCAGTACAGTCCTCCCAATCAATCTCTGCCAATGCTTGCTGCTAATTGGCACTTTGTGACTCCTTTGATGGGAAGTGTGTTGATTTATTTTGATGAGTGGTCACCTTGAAAGGAAAGTCTTTGATCTGTTCCTCGTCCTGCAGTGCCCCAAACACTGGGCATCCCTCGCAGCATGACATGTGATTGATCTGTTTTTACTGAGGTGTGTACATTCTGCTATCTTGCTAAACCCAAAGCCAGCCAGGTGAAAGTCATAAGTTGGAGGCTTTGGGGCTGGATTTTCACTACCAAGATGGGTAGCTTGAATTGAGAAATTTCCTGGCCACAGCAGACCCGCCTCCGTTTAACGGGTCTGGTTACTCCCAATCTACGCTTCAGGAAGGCAGGAAAAAGATAGCGATGCGCCTGCTAACTCCTGAAGCAAATCGTAAGTGACCACAAGGTGGGCAAGTGTCAAGGCATGCTGGTATGAAGGACCACCTCAGCTCCCTGCGGCTTTGTCCCAGTTGTTTTTGAAGATATTATGCCCTCTAGCCCTCACTCCTCACCCCCCTCACCCTCCATGGACCCTTTCTGCTAACTCATGCCCTCTCACCCTCTCTTGTGCCCTCACTGACCGCTCATTGCCCTTAGCCCCTCCAGGCCAACTCATGCCCCCATACTCCCATTTAGAAAACCATGCCATCTCACACCCTCATGCCACCTGCACAGTTACTCATGCCACCTGCATAGTTACTCACCCCACCATTCATTATGGACAGAATGCCATGTGGGGATGGGGGAAAAAAGCTTCTAACAATCAAATGCAACTATGTAATATCAGAACATTCAGCCCAACATTTCAGGACCTTTCAAGGCAGGTTACAAGAGGCTCAAACTTCTCAATAAGTAATGTTGGGAACTAAATTTGCATGCACATCATCTCATGCATTCTCTTTAAAAGGCTACCTCGCCAGAATTAAGTTCACCCTCCAAATTACATTCCTCACCAGTGAGAATTTAGAGTGTTCAGTTTTATGACCATTTATAAGTGGCGTTCATCTGACGAGCTTCACTTCTTCCTTGATATTGAGGTCAGTAGATGCTCCTTTCACCTCCTTGGGGACCATGCTTACCTTCTCACACCGAGTGCCGGGAGCAAACGTTGCGCCAAGCCTGGACATGGGAGGTGAGTAGAGGCGAAAAGGGGAGATAAAGTAGAGTAGGGGAGGCAGGGAAAGTAGGGGAGAGATTGCCATGGAACCCGGTGCCAGTGTTGTGGATGGTGGCGTCCTTGGGGTGAGCGCAGGGTACTGAACAGAGTAGCCAAAATCAGAAGGGAGTGCAGAAACAGAAAGATGGCAGTTCCCGGGTGATAGTGTGGTAGGTGAAGATCCCATGGAAATTGGAGTTCATGGAGGTAGACTAAACACGTGGCTCCAATAATGAGAGGGGGCAGGGTCAGGGCGGGTCTAGCGACAGTAACAGGTGACGACTCTGAGGAGAGGGAAGGATTGTTATAGCATCCAGGGTAATGGGGGGAGGTTAAAGCCTGACAAGGGGAGAGGAATCGTGATATTGGGTAGTTCAAGGGTGGTGGGGGGGAAGTTTCTGGATGGAAGGAGAAGGGTACAAGGCGATGAACTGAGTTTAAAAGGTGGGCGTGCACCATTTTAAAATTGAGTCCCGCAGTTAGTCAGTCAGTGAGATCCCTGAGGTGGGAGAAGGGTCATTTTCGGTGGATGGAGTAAGGACAGCACAAGTGGCCAACTAAAGGGACATCCTAATAGATAGGAGGCAAGTGGATGCCAGCCTTGTTTAGTTGTGATGTCCTCTCTATGACGAAGCCCACACAGCAGCAAGTTTATTCCCAGGTCATGGGACACAGCACACCAAGATGTTCACTTACCCGGGAGTTGGAAATGCAGTGGACATGTGAGGTAGCAACTCGGAGTGGGAGAGTATGAACCCGGGCCAAGGCCCAAGGCCTACATCACTTACCTGGGAGTCAGAAAGGCAGCAGACCTGCAAGGGTGCAGCCTGGAGAGGGATCAGATAAATCGGGACCAAGGTTTGAGACCTACATCAATTACCTGGTAGTCCGAGAGGCACAACAGCTGAACCAGTCCGGGGTGGGTTTGGAAAGAGAGTGAGAAAAAACTCACATGAAAACCGTAAGTTCATTGGTTGGTAAGCAACTGCTCCCAGAGACTCACTTTAAATTGCTGTAAATTGCAGTAAATTAGAATGTTGTATTATTTTTATAGAAATAGCTACACTTGCATTTAACTGTGAAACTGAGGAATAAGGGAAAGCCAGGGCCAATCTAATAAAGTAATGCAGGTAATACAATGTAGAATGAAGTTAACATAAGGAAAGGAAAGTTTAGACATGGTTGAGCAGCTCAGTTGAGTAGAATGTGTGACCTGTAATATATGGGATATACTAGATCACAACATGTACAAGAAGTGCTGCCAACTCCAAAAACTTGAGTTCCAGGTGTCAGAGCTCGAGCAGCAGGCAATTGGAATCACTGTGGCACATCCGCAAGGCGGAAAGCTACATGGATAGCACATTCATAAACGTGGTCACACCACAGCTTAAGGGCCTGGAGGCAGAAATGGTCTGGGTGACCGCCAGGCAGAACAAGAGAATTAGGCATGCAGGAGTCCCCTGGGGTCCTGCTCGCTAATCAGTTTTCCGGTTTTGGATACTGATGCAAGGGTTGGTTCTTCAGAGCCATGTTTGTGGCACCAGCAACAGGAGGGGAGGAAGAAAGAAGGGTGAACAATTGTGGTAGGGGATTTGCCAGTTAGGGGAACAGAAAGGCTTTTCTGTGGCCATAGAAGTCACTCCAGGATGGTATTTTTGCCTCACTGGTTCTAGGTCAAGGATGTCACCGAGCAGCTGCAGGACATTCTTCAGGGTGAGGGTGAAGAGCCAGAGGTCCTGGTCCACATTGGTACCAATGACTTAGGTAGGAAGGAGGATGTGGTCCTACAATTGGAATTTAGGGAGCTAGATAGAAAATTAGCAAGCAGCACCTCAAATGTAGTAATCTTTGGATCACCGCCTGTGCCACGTGCAAGTGAGTTCAGAAATAGGAGGGTAAGGCAGATGAATGCATGGCTGGAAAGATGGTGAAGGAGGGAATGCTTTAGATTTCTGGGACACTGGGGTCTGGAGGAGATGGGACCTGTAAAACCCAGGCAGGTTGCACCTGAACAGAGCTGGGACTGAGTTTTGCTAGTGCTGTTGGGCAGGCTTAACTCGGCAGGGGTGTGGGAACCTCGTGGAACTGTTAGAGAGGAAGATCAAGATGCACAAAATACTTGGAGAGACAGATAACACTATAAATAATAGTAAGTTAACAGGAGAAGTCAGATCAAGTAAAATAGAAAGTAATGAAGTCTAATCAGGATTATTGTGCATGCATGCGAATGCATGGAGCATAGTGAATAAGATTGGGTAGTTACAGGGGCAGATCGTCATGTGGAAATGATGTTTTGGTGATAACAGAGACATGGTGCCAGACTTGGGTGGGACTGGGTGTTAAATATTCCTGGGTACATGGTATTCAGAAAATATAGTATAGGAGGAGGGGAGGCGATTGATGCACAATCAATGACCACTAAAGCAAGGTTGTAGTCCAACTGAAGGCTTTAATAAACTAGATATTTCCCCCAGCAGTTCAGGTACAGAATGAAGGCTGCAGGGGTGGCACGGTCTCTTATACCCCGCCTTGCAGGGTGGAGTTACCATACATCTTGACCAATAGGAAACATACAATATCTACCAATGGTGTTCCAGCATTACCAGGTACAGTAATACCTCTACACAGACTACCTCATTCACCCCCTGTTAAAAAAGAGTCCGGCGGGGGTGGTGGCTTGATATTTCAAAATGGTAACGTGGTAGAAATTATAGTTATGGAGGTACCGTAATACCTCTGTACAGTGTTTTTGTCTTATTGTCGTACTATTTACAGATTCACAATTAACTATATACACTTTAAAATGAAGCAATCAGTCGATCGGGGGGCCTGGTCGTCCTCTGTGATCATCGAAGCTCTGGTGGTGACGCCGGTGGAGGCTTGGGCGTCTGTGACTCCGGGGGCGTGGCCACGTTCTCTGCGGCAGCTTCAACACCCCTAGACGGCGCTGGTGGGTAAAACGGTTGACCTGGGAAGGGAGTGTCTGCGGGGTGCGTCGGTGGGCGGGGCGGCCTAGACGGGGCTGGCGGAAAGACCGATCCTCTTGGGAAGGGGGCGGCTGTAAGGTGCACCAGTGGGAGGGAGGGTGGGACTGGTGGCTGGGATGTGCGCGGGGATCCGGCGGGCGCCAGGTCTCGTAGGGAGACCGTATCTTGCCGGCCGTTGGGGTACGCCACGTAGGCGTACTAGGGGTTAGCGTGGAGAAGATGGACCCTGTCGACCAACGGATCCGACTTGTGCACCCGCACGTGTGTTCGGAGCAGGATGGGTCTGGAAGCTGCCAGACAGGTCGGGAGCGAGGTCCCAGAGAAGGACTTCCTGGGAAGACAAGGAGACATTCATGAGGTGTTTGGTTACGGGTCTTGATAAAGTGGAAGAAGCGAATGACCCCCGGGTGGCAGAAGTGCTCGTGGAGAGCTCGGAGGTGGTCCATTTGTGCGTTGGCACATGTGCCGCGGGACAGGGCATCAGGAGGCTTGTTTAGCTTCCCGGGACGAGACAAGATCTCGTAGTTATAGGTGGAGAGTTCGATCCTCCACCGCAAGATCTTATCGTTTTTTATCTTGCCCAGCTGTGCATTATCGAAAATGAAAGCAACTGACCGTTGGTCAGTGAGGAGAGTGAATCTCCTGCTGGCCAGGTAATGCCTCCAAGTCGCACAGCTTCTACTATGGCCTGGGCCTCCTTTTCGACTGAGGAGCGGCGGATTTCGGAAACATGGAGGGTATGGGAGAAGTTGGCCACGGGTCTGCCCATTTGGTTGAAGGTGGCCGCCAGAGTTACGTCAGACGCGTCGGTCTCTACCTGGAAGGGGAGGGACTCGTCGATGGCGTGCATCGTAGCCTTTGCAATGCCTGCTTTGATGCGGCTGAAGGCGTGGCAGGCTTCTATCGACGGGAAAAACTGTGGATTGGATCAGGGGACGGGCCTTGTCCGCATAGTTGGGGACCCACTGGGCATAGTAAGAAAAAAACCCTAGGCAGCGCTTCAGGGCCTTGGAGCAGTGAGGGAGGGGGAACTCCATAAGGGGGCACATGCATTCAGGGTCGGGGCCTATAACTCCATTTTGCACTACGTAGCCGAGGATGGCTAGGCGGTCGGTGCTAAACACACATTTATCCTTGTTCTACGTAAGGTTAAGGATCTTTGCGGACTGGAGGAATTTTTGGAGGTTGGTGTCGTGGTCCTGCTGGTCGTGGCCGCAGATGGTGACATTATCAAGATACGGGAACATTGCCCGTAAACCGTACCGATCAACCATTAAGTCCATCTCGTGCTGGAAGACTGAGACCCTGTTAGTGACACCGAAGGGAACCCTTAATAAATGGTAGAGCCGCCCATCTGCCTCGAAGGCAGTGTACTTGCTGTCACTAGTGCGGATGGGGAGCTGGTGGTGGGCAGACTTAAGATCCACCGTGGAGAAGACCTTGTAATGCGCGATCCTGTTTACCAGGTCGGATATGCGGGGGAGACGGTACGCGTCCAGCTGCGTAAACCTGTTGATGGTCTGACTGTAGTCGATGACCATCCTATGCTTCTCCCCGGTCTTTACCACCACTACTTGAGCTCTCCAGGGACTGTTGCTGGCTTCAATGACTCCTTCCCTCAGTAGTCTTTGGACCTCTGACCTAATAAAGATCCGATCCTTGGCACTGTACCGTCTGCTCCTGGTGGCGATGGGTTTGCAATCCGGGGTGAGGTTCGCAAACCGGGAAGGCGGATCGACCTTGGATGTCGCAAGGCTGCAGACAGTGAGAGGGGGTATTGGGCCGCCGAATTTGAAAGTTAGACTTTGGAGATTACACTGGAAGTCTAACCCTGGGAGTGTGGCCGCGCAGAGGTGGGGAAGGATGTAGAGCCGGTAATTTTTACACTCCTTCCCTGGATTGTGAGGTTTGCTACACAAAACCCCTTTATCTCTACTGAGTGGGAACCGGAGGCCAGGGAGATTTTTTGATTAACGGGGTGGACGAGGATAGAACAGTGCCTTACCGTGTCGGGGTGTATGAAGGTCTCCGTGCTCCCAGAGTCAATTAAGCAGGACGTCTCGTGCCCGTTGATTAGTACTGTTGTTGTAGCAGTTGAGAATGTTCGAGGCCGGGACTGGTCCAGGGTCACCGAGGCTAATCGCAGCAGTTGAGTGTTCTCTTCGGGCGGTCACCTGAGCTGGGGTTCTGGGAGTCCATCCAAGATGGCGGCTCCCATTGGTCGCACATGGCTGGGGATGCACAAAATGGCGGCGCCCATCCATCACACGTGCCGTCCGCGGGACAGGATGGCGGCGCCCGGGGGCCACAAGTGGCCCTGGAGGAGGAAGATGGCGGCCCTCGCTGTCCGCACGGGGACCATGGAGAGGGTTGTGGTGCCGGTCCGCATTTGTCACCGGAGACCGCGGCGACCACACGGGCCTGGCATACCACCATGAAGTGGCCCTTTTTACCGCATCCCTTGCAGGTGGATGCACGGGCCGGGCAGCGCTGCCAGGGGTGCTTGGCCTGCCCGCAAAAGTAGCAGCAGGGCCCCCCGGGTTTGCGAGGCTGCCTTGCAGCACAAGCTTGTGGGGTGATGGGAGATGTCTCGGGGTCGGCTGTGGAGGGGTTCCACGCTGCCCAGGGCGCTGCCGCGCGATCGGGAATTTAAGCGCGGGCGTTTCGGGAGGCCACATCCAGGGAGCCTGCAAGGGCCCGTGCCTCCTTGAGGCCTAGGGTGTCTTTTTCCAGCAATCGCTGGTGGATTTGGGAGGACCGCATACCTGCTCCGAAAGCGTTCCGGTTCAAAAGTTCTGTGTGGTCGCTCGCTGAAACTTGCGGGCAGCTGCAGTTTCTCCCCAACACCAGGAGCACACGGTAGTATTCTTCCAGCGATTTCCCCAGGGATTTGTCGCCTTGTTGCTAGCAGATGTTGGGCGTGGACCTGGTTTACCGGGCTAATATAATTTCCTTTTAGCAGCTCCATTGCTGCATCAAAGTCGTCTGTGTCCTCGATGAGGGTGTAAATTTCCGGGCTCACCCTCGAGTGCAGGACTTGCAATTTCTGTTCTCCCGTGGGTGTGTTTTCGGCAGTTCCGAGATATCCTTTAAAACATGCCAGCTAGTGCTTGAAGATTGCCGCTGAGTTTGCCGCATGGGAGCTGAGTTGCAGCCACTCCAGCTTGATTCGGAGCTCCATTCTTTTAAATCTAGCTTATTAAATTGATGCACGATCAATGACCACTTAAAGCAAGGCTTTAATAAGCTAGATGTTTCCCCCAGCAGCTCAGGTACAGAAAGAAGGCTGCTGGGGCGGCACGGTCTCTTATACCCTGCCTTGCAGGGCGGAGCTACCATACAGCTTGACCAATAGGAAACATACAATATCTACCAATGGTGTTCCAGCATTACCAGGTACCGTAATACCTCTACACAGACTACCACAGCGATATTGGTCAAGGAGAGCATTGCAGTGCTGGAGAAAGAGAATGTCCCAGAGGGTTCAAGGACAGAATCAATTTGGCTAGAACTAAGGAACAATAAGGGTACACTTGCATTGCTTGGTGCAGTCTATAGGCCACCAACTAGTGGGAAGGATGTAAAGGAACAAATCTGCAGGGAACTTAGAGGCATGCATTCAAACATTATTGAGTAGTTCTAATGGGGTACTTTAATTACCCCAATGTAGACTGGGACACTGGTAGTCTAAAGGTTTGGAGAGGGGCAAAACTTCCTAGATTGTGTTCAGGAAAATTTTCTACAGCAGTATGTATCCAGTTCAACAAGAAAGGATGCACTTTTGGACATGGTTCTTGGAAATGAGCTGAGCCAAGTAGATCAAGTGTCAGTGGGGGAACATTTAGGAGACAGTGATCATTGTGCCAAAAGGTTTAGAATGATGATAGAAAATAACAATAGACAGCCCAGAGTAAAAATTCTTAACTGGGGGAGACATGACTTCAACAGGGCAAGAAGGAAGCTGGGCCAGTTAGATTGGAACAAAAGGATAGCGGGAAAAACTGTACCTGAACAAAGGGCGACCTTCAAAGCAGAAATGATGTGGACGCAGTCAAAGTATATTCCCATAAAAGGGAAAGGGTGGGCAAACAGATCCAGGGATCCCTGGATGAAAAAGGAGACAGAAATTAAGATGAAGACGAAAAGGCATCAGGTAGAAAATACAATTGAGAACCTATGAGAAATGCAAAAGGTTCAGAGCTGAGGGAAAACGCACACTGTGAGAAAATACAGCCAGCCAACATAAAGGGGAATCCCAAAGTCTTTTATGGGCATATAAATAGTAAAAGGATGGTTAAAGGAGTAGTTTGCAGTGGTGTTTCCCAGGGCTTGGTATTGGGAATCTTGCTTTTCCTGATATATATTAATGATCCAGATCATGTTGTGAAATGAAATGAAAATGAAAATCGCTTGAGAGGGCTGGTTTAGCTCAGTGGGCTAGACAGCTGGTTTGTAGTACAGAACAAAGCCAGCAGTATGGGTTCAATTCCAGTACCAGCCTCCCCGAACAGGTGCCGCAATGTGGCAACTGGGGCTTTTCACAGTAACTACTGCAGGGGGCAGTTTTAAAGTTTTCAGATGACATGAATCTTGGAAGCATTGTAAATTGTGAGGAGGCCAGTGTAGAACTTCAGAAGGACATAGACGAGTTGCTGGTGTGGGCAGATAGGTGGCAGATGAAGTTCAATGTGGGAAGGTATGAGATGATGTATTTTGGTAGGATGAGCATGGACAGACAATATAAAATAAGGGGGAAAATTACTAAAACGGTGCAGGAGCAGAGGGACCTGTGTGTATATGTGCATAGATCATTGAAGGTGGCAGGACAGGTGGCAGGACATAAAACATATAGTATCCTGGGCTTTATTAAAATGGGCACAGAGTACAAGAGCAACAAGGTATTGCAGAACTTATACAAGACACTAGTTAGACATCCGTTGGAATATTGTGTACAGTTATGGGCGCCATACTGTAGGAAAGTAGTGAACACATTGGAGAGAGTTCAGAAGAGATTTACAAGGATAGTTCCAGGTGTGATGATTGTGGGAATTTCAGATATATTGTATTATATGTATTTGGTGCAGTAAGGGTTAAAAGCCTGGGTTAGTGTGTGTGACTGCTGCAGTTGGGTTTTTAGAAACCATGGTTTACAAGACAGCTAGGCTTTTTGGCAGACAGGGGTGCAATTAAAGCATCGTAGAAGTTTGGGCTAATGGATTTTTGTTTGGATTAAGCAGGTTCCCTATGGAGTATTTCATGAGAGACCTTTGTATTCAGTTAGTAAGATGATGTAACTAATGAGAGGAGCTAGAAAATGAGTCATTTTAATAGAGAAGCAGAGATTGTTCAGTTGGTTTTTGAATATCAAATAATGAAGGCCATTTCTGAAGACTTCAGTTCGAGATCCTGCAGTGTTCTGACAGGATTCAGGTCTATCACCTTAAAACAGTCTCGGAGAACATCTCTTAAGCAAGTCTGCCTGACTCTGTTAACTTTATTGAAAAGTGGATGTTGACCTGAGATGCGTTTGTTTAAGTGGAAATAGAGATAGCAGTTAAAGGTTACTGTGTCCCTGTATTGATTAGCATTGTTTAACGGGTAATTGTAAGCTATTTTCCTGTGTGATGTTAAAGATATTTTAATGCTTTGTTAGTAATAAAGTTTGTTTTCATGTACCATATCCTGATATTGACTGAAATCACTCCTTTAGCGAGATATCCTTTCCTCGGTCTTGTAAAATTAAATTAAAATATTGAAGTTTCTGTCCAGTATCCTAGCCACTGTTGGGTTTGGTCCGGGATCATAATGCAGGGATAAGAAACTTCAGTTATGAGAATAGATTGGGGAGGTTGGGATTGCTCTCCTGGGAGTGAAGAAGGTGAAGAGGAAATTTGATAGAGATGTTAAAAATCATCAGACTGGGTAAAGTAGATAGGGAGAAACTGTTCCAGCTTATAAACGGATCAAGAATGAGAGGGCACAGATTTAAAGTGATGTGCAAAAGAAGCAAATGTGATGAGAGAAAAATCTTTTTCACATACAAGCTGTTTGGGTCTGAAACACCCTGGCTGCAAGTGTGGTGGAGGCAGTTCAATTGAGGCATTCAAGAGGATACTTGATGATTATTTGAATAGAAACAATATGTAGGGAAAAGGGGAAAGTGCAAGGGAATGGCACTGCGTCATAATGCTCATCTGGAGAGCTGCTGCAGACACGATGGGCTGAATGGTTTCCATATGCGCCATAACAATCTTTGTGATTCTGAGATTCCAGCACGGTGTGGAGCTTGCCATTCACTCTGTGCCATTTGCCATCTGCTGCAGTCGGAGACAGGGATGAAGGGAAGGAAGGAGGTGGAGGTCTCCAAGAGACACGGATGGTGGATGATAGGTAGACTTCCATCCCTGTGGGTGAATGGTCATGGCAGATAAGGGCTCATGTGGTTTGTCCTATGCTGACAAGGCAATGATCTCTCTAATGGGCAGCACGGTAGCATTGTGGATAGCACAATTGCTTCACAGCTCCAGGGTCCCAGGTTCGATTCCGGCTTGGGTCACTGTCTGTGCGGAGTCTGCACATCCTCCCCGTGTGTGCGTGGGTTTCCTCCGGGTGCTCCGGTTTCCTCCCACAGTCCAAAGATGTGCAGGTTAGGTGGATTGGCCATGATAAATTGCCCTTAGTGTCCAAAATTGCCCTTAGTGTTGGGTGGGGTTACTGGGTTATGGGGATAGGGTGGAGGTGTCGACCGTGGGTGGGGTACTCTTTCCAAGAGCCGGTGCAGATTCGATGGGCTGAATGGCCTCCTTCTGCACTGTAAATTCTATGAAAATTATGAATAATTTGAGTCCCATGAATAGGGCAGGCAAGCTAAATAGTGTTGGGGGCGGCTTCTTGCACATGGCTCTCATTACTCTGGTGAAAGAGCATTCTCTCCATATGCATCATGTATGAATGAGAGGAACAATGATCTCTGACCCTCCAGGATGTCCTTTACCTGGAAGGAGTGGGGTGGGGATGCCATGTCTAGACAGAAGCCAGGCACAGGGCGTAGCATTGGCCTGTTGGCTTTGAGGTGGAACAAAACCTGTAAAGAACATGCTCACTAAATGTATCACTTCAATTCGACCACAGATCCACTGAGGCATCAATGATGCAGGCTGCAGGCAACCCTGCCGAGGTAATGGCTCTCATCCAAATGAGACAAAAGAGGGCCTATTGCAGGTTGGCACAGGGCCAGGAGGAGAAAGGGTCTGCGCAGCAAGAGGCAGCTGGAGCGTCAATAAATTCAAGGTGCTGATGAACAGAGTCCACGGCACCGGCGAGCATTGGCCCGACCACGGGTATATCGCAGGCAGCGCTTTAAGTCATTGGTCTCTACGGGGATCGTAACAACTAACAACGTTCATATAAAAAAATATTAGGTGAGGACAGATTAGATTGACTGTAATGTACCCTTCCTACACTGGAAAGGTCTGCCAACATACACTGCCCAGGCTGACATGTACACAAAGACCCGGAGGTTTGCCAGTGTCTTTAAATTCTTACACCAGCTTCAGAAAATAAAATTTGGAAATGACAAAAGTTAACTCAAAGTAAGAAATCCACAGCATTCTTATTTATGAACTGGTTAATTGTTGGACAATCTTTCAAAGTAATTGTGTAAGAATCAATTAATTGTGGTCGGCTGGGGGAATAATTGACAGAAAGATCCACAATGATATTCATGACATTGAATGCACTGAGTGGAGATAGGTCCACTGAAGTGAAGTGCACAGAAGGGCATGTGGGTATACTCAATACCTCCCTGTAAGCTGGGAAAATGAGCAATGGCAAAAAGTCTTGTATGGTTCTCATCTACTGCTGGGGGGATGATGGAAAACAGATGTATTCGGGTAGCCTCCTGAGTAGACCAGCAGTAACCTGAGAAACACCGTGTGACATTGCGGCTTGATTGATGCCCACAGTTGCACCATCTGGGATCTGAAAAGTGCCATTGGCTAAGAAAGGAACTATTACACTCACCTTCACAAATGTTGGTATAGCATAATTCGTAGGTACATGATGCTCTAAATCCTTTTTAACATCTTGCGTAAACCATAGACCTCTGCTTTCTAAAACTAAACCGAATGGTACAAGACATGTCAAAACAATCAATAAAACAGCTATCCATCTGTGTCTAAATTCATGTGGTGCTCTGCTCTTCTTTCTTTTGTATCTCAGCATTCAGTTATCTTCAACCATTTTAAATCTGAAATGGCTGCAGTGGCACATGAATGTATTTGTGAGTGCCGATTAAAAGCTGAAATGTGGAGCTAATCGCAAGTCCCCAAAAAATCGTTCTATAAATAACTACCAGTTAGGTTATAAGGTAGTAATTATTATGTAAAAATCAAAAACATATTCATCGTTAAACATGGTTCGCTCATCTCTGAGGTAGAAATTGCTGATTCAAATCACACTCTAGGCCAGAATTTTACGTTGCTCGGGAGGGTGTGTGTCCCAATGTCATTGCACACTCGTTAATGTTTTGGCCAACGGGCCTGCATGAGAGTTGAAAGTGTGTCGCCGACAATCAAGCAGGCAATTTAGCCCATTAAGGAGCGAATGGAATGTAATTTTACGTTCCTCAGCTGCGTTTACAGTGGGCAGATTGGCCAGACGGCTATTACGCTTTAACTGAAACCTCGATCCAAGGCGGGTTGAAATGTTTGGGCTAAAATAAAATTGAAAAAGGTGTCTGGGGCTGAGGGTTGTTTTTGAATCTGCTGCCTAGACACTCTTTGCTTTGCTATCACAATTTATCTTTAGAGGTTTTCAGCTCCCCGAGACAGCTCCACAGCGGCTCTCTCCCTGCGCGAGCACATTTGAACTGCCAGCCTGCACCGTCCCTTTTCTTGGCACCCGCCATCTTTCTGTCTTCCACAACAGCGCTGAGCCTTTCCTCGAGCGCGTTTCACGCTGGCTGCCGTTATTTACCCAGCCAGTGTGAAATCACGTTTTGGTGCCAGCCGCAGCCAAAAGCACGTTTTGCACCCACTTCCAGGGAAGCCCAGTGCGGGTGCAAGACGGAAGAAACAGTCAGGCTCAGGATTTGACACAAAAGTCAAAACTGATACTCCAGTGCAATACTGAGGGTCTTTTGGGTGATCTACCATCTCGGGAGGACAAAATAGATCCAGTAGCACTATTTTGAAGAAGATGAGAGGAGTTCCCCCAATTCCTCAGCCAACAGGTATTCCTCAAACAATTTCACACAGAAAATAGCTGGTCATTATCATTGGTGCTAGAGTATAGCATTGCAATAGAGGATCGGCCCTGCGTGTTTTGGATGGTGACGCAGGCTCATAGGGTCGAATGGCCTACTCCAGCTCCTGTTTGTGTTTGTGGGAACCTTCTGCACACGTATTGACTGCTGTGTTTTCTACATTACAACAAATACACTTACAAAGTACTTTGTTGACTGTAATAACAAATTGGAATGTTTTGAGAACATGAAAGGCACTACATGAATGCAAATCTTTCTTTTATTTTATTGACATAAGTGCTAGAAGCAACAACATAACATATCACAAACAGTCATAGAATCACAGGAAGATACAGCACAAAAGTAGGCCATTTGTCTCTTTGCTTTGAAAGAGCTATGCAATTAGTTGCATTCCACTACTCCTTCCCCACAGCCTTTTGGGTTTTCTCACTTCAAATATTTATTCAGTTTCTCTTTGAATGTGATTATTTAATCTGCTTCCACCCTCTCGGGCGTGCATTCCAGACCATAACAAAATAAAGTGCAGGCAATGAAAGAATCAACTTGTTTAACCATACATTAATAAACACACTTTCAGCAATCACATTGAATTGAATGAAGTCAAGGTCTTGCAACTTTAAAACTGACAATATCAATGGGTGTGATTTTCATGCAGGAGGCACACATTGGGTGATAGGACTGATGCCACAGTTGTGATCCTGCCTTTGTGCCAAGACTGTCGGGAGGTGGGATATTCTGGCAGCCTAGGCCCTGAGTGACGTGGAGGCAGAAATATAGCTGGGCCAAGTTCAGTGTGGGCAGGTTAAAAGGCCCAAAGGACCTTGGCTGAGTGCACCCAATCTAATCAGGGGCTCACCTGTATGGAGGTGAACCATCTGGCCATTTTAAAATATCATCTTACCCTTACCCACCCCCAACCTCACCCTCACCCATTATACACTTTGTGAATGGAACTCACAAGCCCTGTTATAACAATTGAAAAACATTGAATAGCCCATAAAATTCCCTGAAAAAACAGACTTAGTTGTGCAAACAAAGCAAAGCATTTGTAAAATGATTAGGCATTTGGATTTCAACTGAGAGTGCATAAAATCCATGAATAAACAAATACTTTAAGTACTGCTATCTCAACAGATGTCTAGACTGAATACATAAAAGTAATGGAAATTATTAAACATTTACACATTATTATCTACCCAGTTAACATTACAACCATGTGAAATGTACTCCATTTTTCTGTTCATTAGGCTAACTGTTTTTAAAATTTACCTGGAGATTTTTCCACATTTACAATGTTCACACTTTACTTGACAGATTACCAGTTAGCAGATGTAACAATCTGGCAAATATATTATTTAAGGGTAGCTACATCTTCCAATTGCAATGCTGCCATAACTCATTTCAATGAACATAGATGCAACTCCTGCTGCAGCATTTAATGATGACCTGTAAAGGAGGCAGAACCAGTTACCTTACCTTTTAAAATTTCCCTGTCTCTAATCCATGGTTGACACCTCCATGCTGCTGGTGTAAAAGACAGAAACTGCAAAAGTCCAGCCACCTCCGTTAAAATCTAACCTGAGCTGGACTCAATGAGCCCTTAGTGTTATCCTTTACCTCCTTAATAACAGAGGGCAGGTTCTGGAGCCCGGTCCCTTTCCTGTCTTCATGGAAATGGCTGATGGCAGCAAACAGGTGAATCTTGCCAGTCCTGTTTCCAATTGGGACGTTGACAATTAGTCCCAATGTGTCCAACTTTTCTTTGGAAGTAACATATTCACAGAATCATACCTATGAGCCAATATTCCACACTCTTCCATTAGGATAATTTGGTACACTCTGTACCATCAGAAGACATGTTCACCAAAAGTGTGGAAACAGTGGTATACAGTTCAAGGTCATTTGTGTGGACGGGAGTGACGTTTGGAACAGTGACTCTGGAATTTATGATTTCAGGTAAAACGTGAGAAAGGAAACCACCTGCTGGTGACCACTTACCACCCTTCATTAGTTTATGACACAATATTCTTCCAGGTTGTACACTATTTGGAGGATGCATCGAGGTTCGCACTGGTACAGAATGTATTCTAGGTCGGGAACTTCAATGCCGATGGTAGTCAAGGAGGAGTCCGGAAAGGAGAGTCAAAAATGGTTTATTTCCGACCCTTGGTTTAGGAAAAGTATAGACAAGCTTGAGTGCAAGTGCCAACCGGGGCTATTCTGGAACCCCGGCTCCTACCTGGGCTGGGTGTTATCCTGTGGAATTAACAAGCCTGTTGATGGCCTCTACCCCTCAGTGGGGGTGCTTGTACTCCCCACGGCTCATTAGAAGATTAATCGGGCAGACCCTGTGGGTCTTGAGGGGGTGTGAACATCCTTCCACCCCCCCAAATCCATAAGTCCCTCTGAAGTAGAGAGTGTAATAGGTCACCTTCTCCTCTTTGCCGATGGCTGCACCTTCTGTGGCTGCAGGACTGAGTCGGGAAGTGTGTAGCATGTCGGGGACCGTTGTTTCTGCAATGACCATCTGAAGGGTACCACTGGCGACTGTTCCCTGGCAAGGGCACTGTCAGATACCTCGAATGCCTGGGTCTCCATCTTGGAATTCGAGTCCACCACCTTTCGCAATTCGGTGTCGGGGCCCCCAGGGGGCATCACCCCCAGGCCACCAGGTGCCGGGCTAACGTGGCTGAAAGACGGTTCCTCTGGTGGGGTTGGTCCTAATACTGGCTCCCTGCTCCTGAGGTAATTAAGATGCATCAGCACTGTCTGTTCGTGAGACTTTACTTGGTACAAGACTGGTCCAGTCTGTTGTGCCACAGTGTCATGTGAGAGTACCCTTTAAGAAATGGGTGTTTATGAAATGGAGCTGCTGATGTTACTGGAGTGATGTCAGAGTGTGTGTGGAGCTGAGCTCCATTTCTGCTTTTTAGTTTCAGTTTGAGAAGAGTTTGGGGTGTGTCTGTGTTCTTTCAGTGAGCTGCACTGCTGTTGATCTCTGCCACGCAAAGACTATCTATGGATCATTTGGCGAACTCAGAATTGTAAAAAGGTCTCAGTATTAAATGTAACCCTAATGTGTTCCTGTTTGAAGGTTTGTTAAGTCTTTTGGATGATAAAAGGACAGCTTACAGGTTGCTTAGTGTTGTAGTCTTTGGGGCTGTATTTGAATTAATAGTTGCTAAGATATTCACGGTTTGTTTTAGAAAGGCTAACTTGAGTTCGTAGAATAAACATTGTTTTGTTTTCAAAACCACTGGTCCATTTTCTGCTGTACCACACCTGTAGAGTAAGCCGTGTGCTCCCCATACTACAATCTATTGTTATGGGTCCGGTTTACAGAACCCCTAAGTATTTCATGGAGTTCAACCGACCCACAACTTTTAATAGATTGAGATGTGGGAACCACACTGCGTACTCTCCAGGTGTGATACAGCAGAAATGGACAAGTGGTTTTTAAAACAAAACAATGTTTATTCTATGAACTTAAGTTAACCCTTTTAAAACAAACATTGAATCTCTTAATACCCATTACTTCAAAGATAACCCCAAAAGACTACAACACTAAATAATCCTTCAAACTGTTCCTTTAAACATCCAAAAGACTTCAAACCTTCAAAAATAGGAGCACATTAGGTTACATTCAATATATTTATAGTCTTTGGATTGCAGAAATCAACAGACCAGCTCTGTGTTTCTTCATGCAGCTCACAGCAAAACACACAGACACGCCCAGCTGCATTCTCAAACTAAAACTCAAAAAGCAGACATGAGCTCAGCTCCCCCCACCTTCTGACATCACTTCAGTAATATGATCAGCTCCATTTCTTAAAGGTACATTGCTTAAACATCCATTTCTTAAAGGTACTCTCACATGACACCTCCCCCCAAGACAAAAAAATAAACCATCAACTTCAAGATGGTTTCATGGGGGTACCTGATGGCAGTGCTGGAGCGGTTTGGGATTGGACCAAGGTTTGTGAACTGGGTAAAGCTGTTATATAAGGAACCGAAGGCGAGTGTCCGCACAAATAATATCAGTTCGAGATACTTTTCTCTCCACCGTGGGACGAGACAGGGATGTCCTATGTCCCCCCTGCTGTTTGCGCTTGCGATTGAGCCATTGGCCATCGCATTGAGAAGTTCAGGAGCATGGAAAGGAATAGTGCGGGGGGGGGGGGGGGGGTGGAGCATAGGGTGTCCTTATATGCCGACGACTTGCTGCTGTATGTGTCGGAGCCGAGTGCGTCGATAGAAGGAATATTGGAGCTACTGGGGGTATTTGGGTCTTTCTCGGGGTACAAGTTGAACCTGGACAAGAGTGAGTACTTTGTGGTGTCTCGGCCGGGGGTGGGGGCAGGGGTGGGGGGGCTGCCATTCCGTAGAGCAGTGACTCATTTTAGGTATTTGGGGGTGCAGGTTGCCGGGGAGTGGGGGAGGCTTCGCAGGTACAACATCACTAGTTTGGTGGGGAGAGTGAAAGCCGATCTGGCAAGGTGGGATGGCCTTCCTCTGTCACTGGCGGGTCGGGTACAGGCTGTTAAAACGAATATGTTGCCGCGATTCCTGTTTATTTTTCAATGCCTACCGATTTTCCTGCCAAAGTCTTTTTTCAGGGAGATTGAGGGAAGGATTTCCTCATTCATATGGGGAGGGAAGGTGGCCAGAGTGAGAAAGGTGCTGCTACAGAGGGGAAGGCAGGCAGGGGGTTTGGGTCTCCCGAACCTGTTGTACTACTACTGGGTGGCGAACGTAGAGAAAGTGCAGAGCTGGGTCAGAGGGGTTGATTCTCAGTGGGTCAGAATGGAGGAGAGTTTGTGTAGGGGGTCGGGGCTGAAGGCACTTGCAACAGCGCCGCTCCCAATAGCTCCGGGGAAATATTCAGGGAGTCCGGTAATAATAGCTTCATTGAAAATCTGGAGGCAGTTTCGCCAACACTTAAGGTTGGGTTTAGGGTCAAGGGAAATGCCGACTCGGGGGAACCACAGATGTGAGCCAGGGAGGTGGGATGGAAGTTTTCGGAAATGGGAAGAGAAGGGGATTAAGACGCTAAAAGATTTGTTTCTTCGGGGTCGGTTTGCAGGATTGAGGGAGCTGGAAGCGAAGTGTGGGCTAGAGCAGGGAGACGAGTTTAGGTACATGCAGGTTCGGAATTTTGCTAGGAAGGAGATACAGAGCTTCCCAGAGGAACCGGCCTCCACATTGTTGGAGGAGGTGTTGACGACAAGGGGACTGGAGAAGGGGGTAGTGTCAGCGGTGTACGGAGCTATTCTGGAAGAGGATAAGGCACCACTGGAAGGGATCAAAGCAAAGTGGGAGGAAGAGCTGGGAGAGGCTATAGAGGAGGGGGTCTGGTGTGAGGTGCTCTGGAGAGTGAATGCCTTCACCTCATGTGCGAGGTTGGGGCTGATACAGCTGAAGGTGGTATATAGAGCGCACCTCACGAGGACGAGGATGAGCCGATTTTTTGAAGGAGTAGAGGATGTGTGTGAGCGTTGTGCGGGGGGGCCGAATCACGTTCATATGTTTTGGTCCTGTCCAAAGCTAGGGGAATACTGGAAGGAGGTGTTTAGGGTAATTTCCAAGGTGGTGCGTGTGAAACTGGACCTGGGTCCCCAGGAGGCCATATTCGGGGTGTCGGACCAGCCAGGGTTGGAAACGGGAGCGGAGGCAGATATCATAGCCTTCGCCTCGTTGATCGCCCGAAGGCGGATCCTGCTGGGATGGAGAGCAGCCTCTCCACCCAGTGCCCTGGCGTGGCGGGGGGACCTGTTCGAATACTTGACCCTTGAGAAGGTTAAGTTCGAACTGAGGGGAAGCTCGGAGGGGTTCTACAAGTCATGGGCACTATTTATTATGCTCTTTCAAGAATTGGATAACATCGAACATTAGTTGGGGGGTGGGGTGGGGTAGGGGGGAGGTGTAGATTAAGGTTGACTACGGGTAATCCCGATTCCTTTTTGTCATTTGTTTATGTAAACATGCGGGCTGATGTTTGGGGGTTGGTGGGTGGATGGGATCGTTGTTATTATGGGGATTGACATATCTTGCTGATTATTGTTTATTGTTGATGGGTGTAAATGTGGGGGAAAATGTGAAAAAGGAGAATAAAAATATATATTTTTTAAACTTCAAGATGGTTTCATTTTTCACCTTTGCACCATCAATTAAGAAATGCACACAGTAAAAACACTTTACCAGTTCGAAAAAAACAACACACGCAAACAGGTAAAATAATACGGCACATTTTTTTTCGTTCTTCTTCCTCCAACCAAAATCCTTCTCGATTGACAGTCTCTTTGAACAAGAAAGTCTCTGCACGATCCATCCATTCCTCTAGGCCTCGGCATTTCTCTTTAAAGTTAGATACTTCATTTCAATCTGATCACTGAGTCCCTTGCAATTCTCCAATACAGGAGCATCGGTTACCACAACTTTCAGGCAGTCAAATGCATGTTGACACTCCACTGTCCACTGGAATTTGTTACGCTTCTTGAGCAAGTCCGTCAGTGGAGCGACCACACTGCTAATATTTGGTACAAATTTCCAGTAAAATCCACTCATACCAAGAAAATGCATTATTTCCCGTCGTGTCGAGGGTATCAGAAACTCACCAATAACATTTGTTTTCACATCCGTGGAACCACTCAACCCTGTCCGATTGTATGGCCAAGGAAAGTGACTTGGGCTTTTCCAAATTCACTTTTGGCTAGGTTTATCACCAAACCCGCCTCCTGAAGTCGATCGAATAACTCCATAAGATGTTTCAAATGTTCTTTCCATGTCTCGCTGAAAACTACCAGAATGTCGATATATACCACACAATTGGGTAATCCTGAAACAACTGTGTTAACCGTTGAAATGTTGTTGGGGCGTTTTTCATGCCAAATGGCATAACTTTGAATTGGTATATACCATCTGGAGTCACAAAATCTTCGCCCTTTCGGATAAAGGTACCTGCCAGTAACCTTTAAGTAAATCCAATTTGGAAACAAAAGCGGATTGTCCCACTTTTTCAATGCAATCCTCCAAACGTGGGATGGGATAAGAGTCCATTCTTGTAACTGCATTCACCTTTCTATAGTCCACACACAACCGTTGGGTACCGTCTGGTTTAGATACCATCACTATGGGTGAGCTCCATTGGCTGCAACCCACTTCAATTATGCAATTTTTAAGCATAATATCAATCTCTTTGTTAACCTGTGCCAATTTTAAAGGATTAAGTCTATATGATTGTTGTTTGAGAGGACAGCATTTCCCTCATCTACATCATGCATAGCCATTTTAGTATTCCCAATTTATCTCTACAAACTTGCCCATGTAATATCAATAACTCTTTCAGGTCAGTTTGTTTTTCCTCTGGAAGGCAACTTTACAGTTCATCACAATTTTTAAGAACATCCTCATTTTCCAATTTAATTTGAGGTATGTCAAATTCACAGTCATCTGGATTTGGTTCGTCACTTTGAATTAGAATCATTAAAACCTTTTTCTCTCCTTCCCTTTCAAAGTAACTTTTAAGCATATTCACATGACACACTCGGTAAGGCTTCCTTCTATCTGATGTTTTTACCACATAATTCCCCTCACTTAATTTCCTTTCAATCTGATAGGGGCCACAAAACCTAGCTTTTAAAGGCTCACCTACCACTGGTAACAACACTAAAACTTTATCTCCACTGGCAAAACTACGAACTTTGGATTTCTTGTCCGCTACCCGTTTCATCACATTTTGTGTAACTTTCAAATGTTGTCGAGCCAGTTCACCTGCTCGATTTAATCATTCCCTAAAATTTGACATGTAATCCAATAGTGTAATTTCCGATTTCGCATCCACCAATTTTTCTTCAACCAATTTAAATGGTCCACTTACCTCATGACCAAAAATTAGTTCAAAAGGACTAAATTTGGTTGACTCATTAGGTGCATCCCTAATTACAAACAGTACAAATGACAATAAGCCCTCAACATTGTCTTTAATGTCTGATGCCAACTTTCTAACGCTCCCTGCGATTCTGGATTGTTTTATTCCTAAGCTATCCATAACTTCTTTGAATATCTTTGAGGTAAAATTTGATTCTTGATCCGATTTGATTTCTGTGGGTAGTCCATATCTAGTAAAGAATATAAGTAACTCCTCCACAATCTTTTTAGCTGTAATATTACGTACTGGAATGGCCTCTGGAAACATAGCAGACACATCCATTATAGTCAAAAGATATTGATTCCAACTTTTTGTTTTAGGAAGCGGTCCTACACAATGAATTAGGACCCTTGTAAAAGGTTCCTCAAATGCTGGAATGGGTATTAAGGGCGCTGGTTTCATCACTGCTTGAGGTTTCCCTATCACTTGACATGTATGACATGATTGATAAAATTTAACTACATCTTTATGTAGTCCTGGCCAATAAAAATGTTTCTGGATTTTAGCTTGAGTTTTCCTTATCCCCAAATGACCTCCCACTGGTACCTCATGTGCCACTTGCAACACCTCCTTTCTATACCCTACCAGCAATACTACTTGATGACCTTCTGCCCACTTTTCATCCGCTTGCATATGTACAGGTCCCCATTTTCTCACCAACACATCACTTTTACAGTAATAACACTCTGGTATACTCTCAGATTCCTCTTCCGTATATGCTTTCTGATATATCCGTTTATTTCTACACCTTTCTGTTGTAACTCCGCCAATTTTCCTGAACTAAAAATATCCGCCTCATCCTCCACCTGTTCTTGTTCTTTTTCAACTATTTGATCAAAAATAATTTCTGATAATTGCACTTCAACTTCATCTTCACTCTTTGATTTCTCCTCTTGTCTTAACCTGTGACTTTGCGATCTTGTTACTACACAATCCGGAAAAATCCCAGGATATTCGTCCTTCAACACTTCAGTTGTCTGATTTTCCACTGGCTTACCAACCACAGTCGGTATCACTCCCACCTGCGATCATTACCCAAGATAAACTGTATTCCTGGACAAGATAGTTTATTTATTACTCCTCCTACCATTTCACCACTCTTCACTGGACTTTCCAACCTTACCTTATATAATGGAAAGCTACTCCTCTCACCCTGAATTCCACATATTACCACCTTTTCTGGCAACATTCTTCCCAAACTACATAATTCCTCATCTCTTACCATTAAAGATTGCCTAGCTCCTGTATCTCTTGAAATTGTGACTTCTTTACCTGCTCGCCTGATACACAGGAGTAAACTTTACCCACACAAGTAATTTCTTTAAAGACATCTGGCACCTTCTTATCAATTAGTTCTTGAACAGGCTGTACAATATTTTGCACCTCCTTCGCTTCCCATGGGCTTTCCTTTACCACTCTAACAAACCCCACTGTCTTATCCTGTTTTACCACATCAGCCTTCCCAGTGCTTTTCTTCAACCACCAACACTGTGACTTTACATGGCCTAGTTTATCACAGTGAAAACATTTGAAACTTTTCATTTCTCTTCCACCCTCCTGGATTTCCTTTTTAATCTGAGGTACACTCTCTTTATTATCTCCCATCAGATCACCTTTACCTTTACCACTTGAGTATTTCTCATGTCCCCAGTTTCTATCCCTCACCGGCTGAAACTGATGTCAGAAACCAAGTCTTGATTTATGAACTAATTCATAATCATCTGCCATTTCTGCTGCTAATCTCGCAGTTTTAACCCTCTGTTCATCCACATGAGTTCTCACTACATCATGAATTGAATTTTTAAACTCCTCCAAAAGTATAATTTCTCTGAGAGCTTCATCTGGGAAGGCTGACGTGGTAAAACAGGATTAGACAGTGGGGTTTGTTAAAGTGATAAAGGAAAGCCCAAGTGAAGCAAAGGAGGTGCGAAAGATTGTACAGCCTGATCAAGAGGTGATTGATAAGAAGGTGCCAGATGTCTGTAAATAATTTACTTGTGTGGGTAAAGTTTATTCATGTGTATCAGGAGGAGTAGGTAAAGAACAATTTTAAGAGATACGGGAGCTAATCAATCTTTAATGGTAAGAGATGAGGAGTTATGTAGTTTGGGAAGAATGTTTCCAGAAAAGGTGGTAATATGTGGAATTCAGGGTGAGAGGAGTAGCGTTCCATTACATAAGGTAAGTTTGGAAAGTCCAGTCAAGAGTGGTGAAGTGGTGGTAGGAGTAATAGAGAAACTATCTTGTCCAGGAATACAGTTTATCTTGGATAATGATATAGCCGGATCGCAGGTGGGAGTGATGCCGACTGATAAGCCAGTGGAAAGTCAGACAACTGAAGTGTTGAAGGACGTATATCCTGGGATATTTCCTGATTGTGTAGTAACAATGTTGAAAAGTCATTTGTTAAGAGAAGAGGAGAAATCAAAGAGTGAAGATGAATTTGAAGTGCAATTATCAAAACGATTTTTGATCAGATGATTGAAAAAGAACAAGAACAGGTGGAGGATGAGGCAGATATTTTTCATTCAGGAAGATTGGTACTGTTACAACAGAAAGATATAGAAATAAAACGGATGTATCAGAAAGCATACACGGAAGAGGAATCTGAGTGTATACCAGAGTGCTATTACTGTAAAAGTGATGTCTTGATGAGAAAATGGAGACCTTTACATATGCAGGCGGATGAAAAGTGGGCAGAAGTTCAGCAAGTAGTATTGCCGATAGGGTATAGAAAGGAGGTGTTGCGAGTTGCAAATGAGGTACCACTGGGAGGTCATTTGGGAATAAGGAAAACTCAAGCTAAAATCCAGAAACATTTTTATTGGCCTGGACTACATAAAGATGTAGTTCAATTTTGTCAATCATGTCACACATGTCAAGTGATGGGGGAACCTCAAGCAGCATTTGACGAACCTTTTACAAGGGTCCTAATTGATTGCGTAGGACCGCTTCCGAAAACAAAAAGTTGGAATCAATATCTTTTGACTATAATGGATGTGTCTACTAGGTTTCCAGAGGCCATTCCAGTACGTAATATTACAGCTAAAAAGATTGTGGAGGAATTACTTAAATTCTTTACTTGATATGGACTACCCACAGAAATACAATTGGATCAAGGATCAAATTTTACCTCCAGGTTCTTCAAAGAAGTAATGGATATCTTAGGAATTATACAATTGAAATCAACTGCGTACCATCCAGAATCGCAGGGCGCGTTAGAAAGGTGGCATCAGACATTAAAGACAATGTTCAGGGCATATCCAGAGAATTGGGATAAAGGAATTCCATTCGTTCTGTTTTCAATTAGGGATGCACCTAATGAGTCAACTAAATTTAGTCCCTTTGAACTAATTTTTGGTCATGAGGTAAGAGGACCACGTAAATTGATTAAGGAAAAATTGGTGAGTGAGAAATCGGAAATTACATTATTGGATTTTGTGTCAAAATTTAGGCAATGATTAAATAGAGCAGATGAATTGGCTAGACAACATTTAAAAGTTGCACAACATGTGATGAAACGGGTAGCGGACATGAAATCCAAAGTTCGTAGTTTTGCCAGTGGAGATAAAGTTTTAGTGTTGTTACGAATGGTAGGTGAACCTTTAAAAGCAAGGTTTTGTGGACTTTATCAGATTGAAAGGAAATTAAGTGAGGTGAATTATGTGGTAAAAACACCAGATAGAATGAAGACTAACCGAGTGTGTCATGTGAATATGCTTAAAAGGTACATTGAAAGGGAAGGAGAGAAAAAGGAGGAGGTTTTAATGATTCTAACTCAAAGTAACAAACCAAATCCTGATTACTGTGAATTTGACATACCTAAAATTAAATTGGAAAATGAGGATGTTCTTAAAAATTGGGATAAATTGTTGAGTTACCTACCAGAGGAAAAACAAACTGAACTGAAACATGGGCAAGTTTGTCGAGATAAATTGGGAATACTAAAATGGCTATACATGATGTGGATGTGGGAAATGCTGTTCCAATCAAACAACATCCATATAGACTTAACCCTTGGCACGGGTTAACAAAGAGATTGAGAGTATGCTTAAAAATGGCATAATTGAAGTGGGTTGCAGCCAATGGAGCTCACCCATAGTGATGGTACCTAAACCACACAGTACCCAATGGTTGTGTGTGGACTATCGAAAGGTTAATGCAGTTACAAGAACGACTCTTATCCTAACCCACGTTTGGAGGATTGCATTAAGAAAGTAGGACAGTCCGCTTTTATTTCCAAACTGGATTTACTTAAAGGTTACGGGCCGGTACCTTTATCTGAAAGGGCAAAGGAGATTTCAGCTTTTGTGACTCCAGATGGTAGATACCAATTCAAAGTTATGCCATTTGGCATGAAAAACGCCCCAGTCACATTTCAACCGTTAACTAACAAAGTCATTTCAGGATTACCCAATTGTGCGGTATGCATTGACGATCTGGTAATTTTCAGCCAGACATGGAAAGACCATTTGAAACATCTGATGGAGTTATTTGATCGACTTCTGGAGGTGGGTTTGGTGATAAACCTAGCCAAAGGTGAATTTGGAAAAGCCTGAATCACTTTCCTTGAGGAATTTTCAATACCCTCGAGGCGAAGGGAAAGAATGCGATTTCTTGGCATGAGTGGATTTGATCGAACATTTGTGCAAAAGTTTTGTAGCTGATGGACTTGCTTAAGAAACGTCAAAAATTTCAATGGACAGCGGACTTTCGACAGATATTTGACTGCCTGAAAGCTGTGATAACCAATGCTCCTGTGTTGGAGAATTGCAAGGGACGCTATGATCAGATTGAACTAAATTATCTGACTTTAAAGAGAAATGCCGAGGCGTAGAGCAATGGATGGATCATGCGGAGACCTTCTTGTTCAAAGAGATCGTTAATTGAGAAGGATTTCAATTGGAGGAAGGAGAACAAAAAAGGGCTATATCATTATCTCTGTTTGCGTGTGCTTTCTTTTGAAATGATAAAGTACATTTACTGTGTGCATTTCTTAAAGGATGGTGAAAAGGTGAAAAAGAAACCATCTTGAAGTTGATGGTTTATTTATTTTTTCTGGGGGGGGGAGGTGTCATGTGAGGGTACCCTTTAAGAAATGGGTGTTTAAGAAATGTACCTTTAAGAAATGGAGCTGCTCATGTTACTGGAGTGAAGTCAGAGTGTGGGTGGAGCTGAGCTCCACTTCTGCTTTTTAGTTTCAGTTTTAGAAGAGTTTGGGGTGTGTCTGTGTTCTTTCAGTGAGCTGCACAGCTGTTGATCTCTGCCATCAAAAGACTATCTATGGATCATTTGGTGAACTCAGAATTGTAAAAAGGTCTCAGTATTAAATGTAACCCTAATGTGCTCATGTTTGAAGGTTTGTTAAGTCTTTTGGATGATAAAAGGACAGCATACAGGTTGCTTAGTGTTGTAGTCTTTGGGGGGTGTATTTGATTTATTGTTTGCCAGGATATTCACTGTTTGTTTTAGAAAGGTTCACTTGAGTTCATAGAATAAACATTGTTTTGTTTTGAAAACCACTGGTCCATTTTCTGCTGTACCATACCTGTAGAGTAAACCGTGTGCTCCCCATACCACAATCTATTAAAAGTTGTGGGTCAGGTGAACTCCATGATACACTTTGGGATTCTCTAAACCCTGGCCCATAACAGCAGTCCCTGGAATCCAACAAGCTCCGTCCCCCTTTGTTTCGGAGGTACACTGCATCCTCGGTCGGAAACTCCCTGTCAGTGTCCACCTGCCTCGACCTTGCCTCTGCAGGTCCTGACTGCGTTTCACTCTCCCGCTGATATTGGGGAACACTAGGCTAAGGCAGGTTCTGAGCCTTCAGCCCATCAATAGTTCAGCTGATGCTACGTCAGTCATGGCATGTGGCGTTGTCGGTATCTAAATAGAAGTCATGCTCATTATGTGTCCGTGGTTTGTTTCTTCATCCATCTGTTGAAGGTTTGCACCACTTACTCGGCCAGCCCATTTGAGGAAGGGATGCACGGGATTGTCCAGATGTGTCTCACCCTGTTTGCCTTCATTATGTCTGAAAACTCACCACAGGCGAACGGGGTACCATTGTCCATAACTAGCATCTCCGGAATACTGTGGTGCTGAAGGAGAATCACAGCTTTTCCACAGTGGCCTTCAACGTGGTGGATGACATCCGCTGGATGTCCAGCCAAATGGAGTGGGCATCTACCATGAGTAAAAATACAGAACCTTGGACAGGCCCAGCAAAAGCAGCATGTAGGAGCACCCAAGGCCGACTCAGCCATTCCTATGCATGCAGTGATGCAGCTGGTGGATGCTTCTGATGCTCCAGGCATGTGGTACACTTGTGCGGCAGTCGTTCGATCTCGCCATCCAAGCCTGGCCACCACACATAGGTTCTAGCCAGCATCATTTTTGATACCCCTGGGCATCCGTTTTGGAGGTCCTGGAGTATGGCCCATCAGTCCGTGCTTGGGATCACAAAATGTGAGCCCCCCACAGGAGGATGCCGTCTTCCACACTGAGCTCTCACGTCTTGGTGTCAAAGACCTGTAGTTCTTTGGGCAGCTTCCCTTGCTGGCCCCTGTGCAAGACTATGTGGCGTACTTTTGACAATACTGAGTCCTTTTGCGTCCAGTCACCTATCTGGGCGGTGGTGACCAGCAAGATATCCATCAAGTTCAGCGTTGAAACTACCTTGGTGGGGATGGGGACCGGAGGGGTTAGTAATGGGAGGCAGCTTAGCATACTGCATTCACGTTCTGGGCGTTGTTCAAATACGTACTCATATGCCGCAAGCAATTGGGCCCATCGCTGTATCTGGGTAGACACTATTGGTGGGATCACCTTGTCCTCTTTAAAAAGCACTAACAATCGATTGTGGTCTGTCTTAATGATGAATTGACGGCCACATACATATTGCTGAAATTTCTTCACCACAAAGACAACGACCAGTCCTTCTTTTTCGATTTGGGTGTAATTGCATTCCGCCGCGGCCAAAGTCCGTGATGCATATGCTGTTGGCCACTTCCGTCTGTCCTCCATGCAGTGGGATAATGCTGCCCCAATTCCATAAGGCGAGGCATCGCATGTCACCAAAAGGGGTGGGAAGGATCGTAATGGCCAACATCCCTGACGACTTCATCTCCAGCTTTACCCTGGTGAAGGCTTCCTACTGAGGCGCTCTCCACACCCATTCTTGGTACTTCTTTAGCAATGTGTGTAGTGCTGCGAGGGTCACCAGCTAAGTGTAATGATATGTATATAGGTACGCCAGTGAAGGATTAACTATTACATCTCAGCGCAACTCAAACACTAGAGGGCAACACCAGTTCCCAGTATAAATATCAGACCTCAGGGAATGCTGGGTAGTTAGTGGAGATTTAGCAAAGGAGCAATATTGATCACAGCACGAGGAGTACTTTAGATTAGAGAGAGAGTTAGCACGAGGTCATCATTAGTTAATACTAGATTATAGATTACTGTTTAACAGATTCAACTTTATTAGTAGTTATAGCTCTGTAGTGTGTGCAAACTTTATTTAATTAATCGTAATTCAATAAATTAGTTTTGCTTCAATCTCAAGATTGGTGTTTTCTTTATCATCAACTCATCAGACCATTCTGGATCACGAGGCAAAGAATAACGACATATTACCACAAAGTGTAATATAACATGATACCAGGTGTGTCTACTGTAGCTAACTAGATAACTTAGTGAGATCTAGTAAGAAAACTAAGAAGCAATTCGAATTTCGAAGCACCAACCTGGTTCTGCGGAACATCCAAGAATCCAGGACTGAAGGACAAAGCTCAAGCTCACGACGACTCCAGATCAATGGTAATCGTCATGTAAACTGGCAAGTGCTTGAACAAGAGTTTCAACTCTGTCTCTCACCCTCTAATCTAGAAATGTCATTTAAAATGTACAATGTGAGGAAACAATCTAAAAATAGATCTGCAAAATGTTAAATTGTCAAAGTAATGAAAATTTTCACTCCGTTGAAGCTGTGGCGCAGCAGAAAATTATTCCCGCACAAAAAGAGGACTGTGCGCAAGCGCACCCGAAAAAAATGCGCAATTCCAATTCTGAACGTTCTGTGCAAGTGCGGGACCAGTTCGCACATGTGCACTTCCAAAAAAGATGCAAACTGGAAAAATACCGAAGATTACGCATGACGTCACGAACGTCAGAACATTTTGGACACGGCCTCTTAAAGGGAAACTGCCTGAAAATTGAGAAAAACTGTTTAAAGGCACAAAACACAAGTTATTTTTACCTCGCAAGGCAGAGCAATGCCTGAATTTCAACAAACAGTTGAAGAAAACCTTTGCAGCACCATGCAACAAGATGTTTGCAGCATTCAATATGAAGAAAATGTGAACAGATCTATAACTAAAGATGATCAATATTACATTAAGGAATACTACTCAGACATGGCAGAGATATTCGGATATGATGATCATTGTATTAGCAACACGATTGAAAAGTTAAATACAACTCTACTAATGGTAGATGAATCCAATACCTTGATGGAATGGCGGATCGTTGATACATTGGATGACAGTAACCTGTCAAATGATCAGGAAGAAAAAGACTCCACAGAGAGAGCACTAAATGACTCCACAGAGGGAGCACTGCACCACTCCACAGAGAGAGTGATGAAAGACTCCACACAGAGATCACTGGCAGACTCCAGAATGGCAGCAATGAAAGACTCCAGAGAGAGAACAATGCAAGAAGAAGAGTACGAAGGTCTCTCCAGCTTATTTGATCAACAAGAAGACTATGAAGCTCTATCCAGCTTATTTGATCAACAACAAGAAGACGATGGATGACTACCCACTATCTGCAAATAGTGACAAATTAGCATGCAAGATGCGCAAGACCACAGCGAGACTGACAGATCTCAGCACGACTGTACAAAAGAACATGACAATCAATGTGAAACAATAAATGAATCAATTGAGACCACATCTATTCTAAACAACCTACAAGAAAATCACATCTTGGAGAAGTTGACTCCAGAAGAGGAGCACCAAGAAATCAAGCATACATCAGATCAACCAGAAATGACTGATGTCACCAAGATCAATAAAACATCAGATTATTCACAGGAACCTCAGATCATTAAGCTCAATGAAACATCTAATCATACAAAGGACACTGATACTAAAAAGTTTGAAAATGACTCAAACAATCCAGAAGGAACAGTTATTGAGCACAAAAACAGAAACTACGAAACAACAAACTGTACACAATGGTACAACTATGAAACTGAAGGACAACTGAACAGCACAGACCAAAAGAATGCCAGGAGTAGAAACATAACATGGACATTGTTCAGACAAAACAAATGCCATGCCAATAGATTTCATGAATTCATATTTGCTCCAAGACAAAAAAGCAAACCAGTTTTTAAGGCAAATGACATACAAAATTGATACCACAAGCACAGAAAAAAGACCAGGTCAGATAACAAAAGTGGCTCAACCATTCGAATTCCTGATGATGACATGTGGGTACTTCAACATACCACGAATGAAGACTAAGGAATGACTCGATTTGTGAATCATCACAGTTGAACTTTTTTCCTTATTGACTTTTCACTACATTTCAAAGTTAGATGCATACCATGTATTGTAATAATATTATACATTTTTTCCTTTGTACATGGAAATGAAATGTTAAAAAAGGGGGGATGTAATGATATGTATATAGGTACACCAGTGAAGGGTTAATTATTATATCTCAGTGCAACTCAAACACTAGAGAGCAACTAGAGAGTATAAATATTAGACCTCAGGGAATGCTGGTGGAGTTAGTGGAGAGTTAGCAAAGGAGCAATATTGATCACAGCACGAGGAGTACTTTAGATTAGAGAGAGAGTTAGCACAAGGTCATCATTAGTTAATACTAGATTATAGATTACTGTTTAGCAGATTCAACATTACTTTATTAGTAGTTATAGCTCTGTAGTGTGTGCAAACTTTATTTAATTAATCATTATTCAACAAATTAGTTTTGCTTCAATCTAAAGATTGGTGGTTTCTTTCTCATCAACTCATCAGACCATTCTGGACCACGAGGTAAAGAACAACAACATATTACCACAAAGCATAATATAACAGTTAGGAATAAATTTCCCGTGGTATTTTACAAGACAAAAGACAAAGCACCTCTGTCACGTTTTCTGGAGTGTGGGCTTGACTCATTGGACACACCTTTTCTTCATCCGGGTGTAGGCTGTCACGATCAACTCGATACCACAAGTACATGACTTCTGTGGCATGGAAACGCACTTTCCCCTCTTGGGGCAGATGGCTGTCTCAGAAAACCGGCAGAGGGCCTCCTCCAGGTTGCTCATGTGCTCCATTTCCATGGTTCTGGAGACTAGGATGTTATCTAAGTAGACCGCCACATGAGGTAGCCCTCCGAGGATGTTCTCCATTACACCTTGGAAAATTGCACAAACCAATGATATTCCAAATGGCAATATTGTATATTCATAGAGGCCCCTGTGGGTATATATGGTCAAGTAACATCTGGAATTGGCGTCCAACTCCAACTGGGCATGACTCATATCAAGCTTGGAAAAAGGATGACCTCAGCTAGCTTCTTGTAAAGATTTCCTATCCTTGGCATTGGGTACCTGTCCTGACGTGAGGCCTTGTTTACGGTCAATATATAATCCCCACACAGGTGTACAATTTTGTCAGGTTTTAGTACCGGGACTACCAGTACTGCCGAATTAGCAAAACATACCGGATGGATAATACCAAGGCCTTCCAATTGGCTGAGCTCTTCCTCGACTTTCACCAGCAGTGCTCAGGGGACCTGGTGGGCCCTGAAATGTTTTGGCAGGGTCTCAGGGTCTTCATGTTCCATGGCCAGAGCCTCTTTAATTTTGCCCACGCCCTCCTCTAAGACCTCTGGGTACTTCCCAAGACTTCGTAAAGTTCTCCAGTGCTCATCCGGAGGTTCTGTTGCTAGTCCAGCTGGAGACATTGTAGCCAATCGTGGCCCAGCAGACTTGATCTGAAGTCCCACACTATTATTAACGGACTGCTGTCCATAGGTGACAATGTCATAGTTGTGCCTGCTATGGCTAGGGGTTCCCTCATGTCAGTTGCTAGTCTTGCCTTTGTGTCCCACAAACTCACCTGTTGAATCCCCAACCTAATTTTCCCAAATGTCTGTCTCCCTATTACTGAAAGCACGGTCCTGATGTCCAGTTCTATATCCAATGGGTGGCCACTTACCAGGACAGTTATTCGGATGGGGGCAACCCACGGCATGGCAATGCAATTTACTTGCATGCACTCATCTTCAGCAGGCTGCTCCTGGGTCTGGGCTGGCGTCTCCCTTGGGTAGGGTGGTGGGTTTGCTGACTGACCTGTGGTTTCCAGGCTGGGAGTCCAGTGATCCCACCCCTGGGGGGTGCTGTACACTCAAACGGAGTGGGGGTTCCAACATTGTTTACCTCCATCCCTGTCATCCCCTGATGTTCCTGGACTCCCTTCTGTATGCTCTCCCATGAGAAGGAGATCTCAACGGTCTTTTTGAGGTCCAGCAACGGCTCGGCCAGCAATTTCCGCTGGGTCGCCATATTATTTACCTTTCAGACAAGGCGGCCCTACATCATTTTGACCAGGAATGGCCCATTGGAGCAAAACTCTACCAGTTTGCGCAATTGCACTAGAAATTCAGTAACAGGCTTCCCTGTTGTTCTTTCGGCCGTGTTAAATTGGTATCTTTGCACAATGACCACTGGCATGGGCTTGTTTGGCACGAGTGCCATGAACTCTTTGAACGTCTTGGAGTTTGGGGCTGCAGGGCATGTTAAGATTTTTATGGCACTGAAGGTGGGGTCCGAAGAATTACCACCAGGCGAGCATCCCCGATGATAGCATTCGCCTTTAAAAAAAAAAGCGCATATGCTCCTGTGGCCAGTCCTCCACGCCCCCCATTGAATGCACCAAGTCTGCCAAAGAGCAACATTTTTTAAATGGTGCAAACTTCATTCCTTTGCGAAGAGTGGTAGGTGGCTGCACTCCAAATGGCTAGCTGTGTCGGCTGCAGTTCCACTTTATCCTCATCGGCAATATGGCAGTCAAGGAGGAGTCCGGAATGGAGAGTCAAACAAGGTTTACTTCTAATCCTTGGTTTAGTAAAACTATATACAAGCAACAGTCCAAGTCTCAGGCGGGACTATTCTGGAACGCTGGCTCCTACCTGGGCTAGGTTTCATCCTGTGGAATTAACAAGCCTGCTGATGGGCCTCTGCCCCTCAGTGGGGGAGCTTGTACTTCCCAAGGCTCATAACAAGATTAATCAGGTCGTCCCCATGGGTCTCATGAGGACTCTAACAATGCCCATTACCAAGAATGACTCAGTAGCACCACTACTGTCAGAGAACATGGGCGAGATTCTCTATCCCACCGCACCCATTTTTTGGTGCAGCACTCCCCTGCCAGCAGTGGGTCTCTCCGTTTCGGCAGCTGACCAATGGGGTTTCCCATTGTGGGCACCCCCACGCCATTTGGAAATCCCCGGGCGTAAGTTCGTTGTCGGCGAAACGGAGGAATCCCGCCAATGGAGTATCCAGCCCCCTATCTGCCAGACTAATGCTGTGGCAGTCACACTTGAATCAACAGCTTTTGGGGGTAACCACCGCACAGTGCTCATGGGGCCCTCTCTTCACCTCCTCCATTGCAGTGTGACACTAACACAATGCTAATTCGGATGATTGAATATCTGATCCAGTCGCTGAAACTGTGCTCCCATGAGGCACTGTGGGACATCAGCAGCAGAAGAATGAGACCCAGTCACAATCTAATGGCTGGTATATTCCACAGAATGGAATATGATTAGATTCCATAATCACCATTATGTCACATGACCAACTCTAGTTCCATATGGCCTGGAGAACAAGTACACTTGAAAATGGCGTGTCAAATTGATGAAGCTCACACACAACTATATGAATGTTAAAAGCAACATTGAATATTGGGGTGGGGGTTTGGGGTGGTGGTGGTGGTGGGGGGTGTTGGGGTGGGGTGTTGGACTGTGTATGTTGTTGATGACTCTGTATGGGTGGATGGTGGATTCCTGAATCCTTTTCTTTGATGATTGTATTTAAAATGTTGAGGGTCCACGAAGCTAAGATCCAGGAGGTACAGAAAAGAGTCAGTCAGAACGAGGACGAGCTCGTGGGCCTGGAGGTGAGAATGGAGCAGAACGAGGCACTACACAAGAAGTGGGTGGGAAGACTCGAAGACCTGCAGAACAGGTCGAGGAGAAAGAATCTGCGAATCCTGGGTCTCCCTGAGGGAGTGGAGGGGGCTGATGCCGGGGCATACGTGAGCACGATGCTCGAGGCGATGATGGGCACGAAGGCCCCTTCGAGGCCGCTGGAGTTGGACGGGGCACATCGGGTGCTGGCGAAGAAGCCCCAGGCAAATGAGCCGCCAAGGGCGATGGTGGTGAGGTTCCACCGGTTCACGGACAGAGAGTGGGTCCTGAGATGGGCCAAGAAGGAGCAGAGCAGTAAGTGGGACAATGCAGAGATCCGAATATACCTGGACTGGAGCACGGAGGTTGCAAGATACGCAGAGGCCCCGGAGGAAAGATTACTTGGGGAAAGACGATGGCTCCAGACGGAGTTTGACCCGTTGACCACAGGGAAGGCGGAGGCACAGTGGAGGAAAGCGCAGGGGGCGACCTACGAGTACGGGGAAAAGGCTAGTCGGATGCTGGCACACCAGCTCCGTAAGAGGATGGCAGCGAGGGAAATAGGGGGAGTCAAAGATGGAAGGGGAGCCACGGTTCGGAGTGCGACAAAAATAAACGAGGTATTCAAGGCCTTTTATGAAGAGCTGTACAGATCCCAGCCCCCAGCGGGGGAAGAGGGGATGAGACGATTCCTAGATCAGCTGAGATTCCCGAGGGTGGAGGAGCAAGAGGTGGCTGGTTTGGGGGCACCAATTGGGTTGGAGGAGCTGAGCAAGGGTTTGGGGAGCATGCAGGCGGGGAAGGCCCCGGGACTGGAGGAATTCCCGGTGGAGTTCTACAGGAAGTACGCAGACCTGTTGGCCCCGATACTGGTGAGGACCTTTAATGAGGCAAGAGAGGAGGGGACCCTGCCCCTGACAATGTCGGAAGCGACAATTTCTTTGATCCTAAAGCGGGACAAGGACCCATTGCAATGTGGATCGTACAGGCCGATCTCGCTCCTCAATGTGGATGCAAAGTTGCTGGCAAAAGTGCTGGCCACGAGGATCGAGGACTGTGTCCCGGGGGTAATCCACGAGGACCAGACGGGATTTGTAAAGGGCAGGCAACTAAACACCAATGTGCGGCGGCTCTTAAACGTGATAATGATGCCATCGGAGGAGGGAGAGGCGGAGATAGTGGCAGCTATGGACGCGGAGAAGGCCTTTGACCGAGTAGAGTGGGAATACCTCTGGGAGGTGCTGCGTAGGTTTGGGTTCGGGGGAGGTTTTATCAATTGGGTTAAGCTCCTTTACAGAGCCCCGATGGCAAATGTAGTGACAAACCGGCGGACGTCGGAGTACTTTCGACTGTACCGAGGGACGAGGCAGGGGTGCCACCTGTCCCCCCTGTTGTTCGCATTGGCGATCGAACCATTGGCCATGTCATTGAGGGAGTCTAATAAATGGAAGGGGATGGTCCGAGGGGGAGAAGAGCATCGGGTGTCGCTATATGCGGATGACCTGTTGCTGTACGTGGCGGATCCAATGGAGGGATGGTGGAGGTCATGCAGACTCTAAGGGAGTTTGGGGAGTTTTCGGGCTATAAGCTCAATGTAGGGAAGAGTGAGCTCTTTGTATTACAGGCGGGGGACCAAGAAAGAGGGATAGGGGACCTACCGCTGAGGAGGACGGAGGGGAGCTTTCGGTATCTGGGGATCCAGATAGCCAGGAGTTGGGGGACCCTACATAAACTGAATCTGACGAGGCTGGTAGAGCAAATGGAGGAGGATTTCAAAATGGTGTGGAGTCGGTCAAAATGGTGGTCCTTCCGAGGTTTCTGTTTGTGTTTCAGTGCCTTCCCATCGTGATCACTAAGGCCTTTTTTAAGAGAGTAGGCAGGAGTATTATGGGGTTTGTGTGGGCGAATAAGACCCCGAGAGTAAGGAGAGGGTTCCTGGAACGCAGTAGGGACCGAGGAGTGTTGGCGCTGCCAAACCTGGGGAGCTACTACTGGGCAGCAAATGTGGCGATGATCCGCAAGTGGGTTATGGAGGAAGAGGGGGCGGGCTGGAAGAGGATGGAAATGTCATCCTGTAAAGGAACGAGCCTGGGGGCGTTGGTGACGGCACCGCTGCCGCTCTCGCCGACAAAGTATACCACGAGCCCGGTGGTGGCTGCAACGCTAAGGATCTGGGTCGAGTGGAGACGGCACCGGGGTGCAATGGGAGCATCGGTGTGGTCCCCGATCAGGGGTAACCACCGGTTTGTCCCGGGGAAGATGGACGGGGGGTTCCAGAGCTGGCATCGGGCGGGGATTGGAAGAATGGGGGACCTGTTCATCGACGGGACGTTTGCGAGCCTAGGGGCACTGGAGGAGAAGTTCGAGTTACCCCCGGGAAATGCCTTTAGATATATGCAGGTGAGGGCTTTTGTGAGGCGACAGGTGAGGGAATTCCCGTTGCTCCCGGCACAAGACGTTCAAGATAGGGTGATCTCGGGTATATGGGTCGGGGAGGGCAAGGTGTTGGAAATACACCAGGAGTTGAAAGAACAGGGGGAAGCGCTGGTAGAAGAGTTGAAGGGTAAATGGGAGGCGGAGCTGGGGGCGGAGATCGAGGCAGGTCTGTGGGCTGATGCCCTAGGTAGGGTTGATTCCTCCTCCTTGTGTGCCAGGCTCAGCCTGATACAATTTAAGGTGGTCCACAGAGCGCACTTGACTGGGGCGAGGTTGAGTAGGTTCTTTGGGGTAGAGGACAGATGTGGAAGGTGCTCAGGGAGCCCGGCGAATCATGTCCATATGTTTTGGTCATGCCCGGCACTGGAGGGGTTCTGGAGAGGAGTGGCGAAAGCAATATCTCAGGTGTTGAAAGTCTGGGTCAAGCCAAGCTGGGGGCTAGCAATATTTGGAGTAGTGGACGAACCGGGAGTGCAGGAGGCGAAAGAGGCCGGCATTCTGGCCTTTGCGTCCCTAGTAGCCCGGCGAAGGATCTTGCTAATGTGGAAGGAGGCGAAGCCCCCCAGCCTGGAGGCCTGGATAAATGATATGGCTGGTTTATAAAGTTGGAGAGGATTAAGTTCGCCTTGAGGGTCTGTGCAGGGGTTCTACAGGCGGTGGCAACCGTTCCTTGACTATCTCGCGGAGCGTTAGAGGAAGGTCGGTCAGCAGCAGCAGCAACCTTGGGGGGGGGGGGGGGACGTCCTGGGAGGGGGGGGGGGGAGAGGGGGTCTGCCTGGGAGGGTGGATGAGCAAGAGATAACATGAAGGGTTGGGGAAACTGGCACGTACGGGTGAGGGCCAGTGTACAAAGCTGTGTAAATATATCATTTTGCCATGTATATATCTTGCTCTGCGCGATTTCTCAGTTTTTTTTGTTACGAGGGGGGGGTGTGCTTATTGTTTGTAAGGGAGAAAAATTGTGTTAAAAAACTAATAAATATATTTTTTTTAAAAGATAACCCCGAAAATAATACAACCTAAATAATCCTTGTTATTCCTTTCAACATCCAAGAGACTTAAAACCTTTAAACAGAAGCACATCAGGTTAAAGGCATTACTTTTATGAGTTTAAATGATCCAGAGATAGTCTTTCATGGCAGAGATCTCAGCAGATCCAGCTCACTGCAAACACAGACACATGCCAAGCTCTTTTCCTCAAAACTGAAACTAAACTGCAAAATGGCTGATCTAAAACCCAGCTCCACCCACACTCTGACATCACTGCATTTCTTAAAGGTACATTGTGTAATCATCCATTTCTTAAAGGCACTCTCACATGACACAGGGGATTGACATTGTATTTGTCACCATTGATTGTTTGTTGGTGGATGTGAATTTGGATGAAAATGTGAAAAAAGGAGGAGAATAAAAATATTTATTGAAAAAAAAGGAATGTTAAAAGCAAAAGCCACATGCAATAGGTTAAACTGATCGATCCCAGAACTAACAAATCAGACTGAAGCTCTAAAGTCCCCTCATATCTGGTCAGAACAAAAGTTGACAATCAAGAAACAAAAGATTGGGGAGTGGGTGCGGTATTAAAAAAGTCTCCATTTTCAATGATGATGACCCCTGCACATGAGTACAACATACAAGACTGATTCATTTGTCACCATCCTTAATAACATTTCAAAAATACACAATAGGAGGAGGAGTAGGCCTTTCAAGTCTTTGTGGCTGCTCTATCATTCAATACGATCATGGCTAACCTGTCAGCATATTCCCATATCCTTTAATTCATTTGGTATCCAAAAATCAATCGATTGTAGTTTTGAATATGTCCAACAACTGAGAATTCACAACTCTCCAGAATAGAACATTCCAAAAATGCATAATCCTTTGGATTTAGGAATCCTGGCTGTAGAACTAAAGACCTATCATTCAGACTGTGCCCTGTCGCAAGCTGAACTATTCCATCATAACTGCAGCACTGGCAAATGTGGGAAGTTGTCCATATATGCCCAGTCAACAAAAAGCAAGGCAACCCCAACCTGCCTAATTAAGCTTATTCCCAATAATCAGCAAAGTGATGGAAGGAGCCATCAACAGAGTTATCAAGCAACATTTACTTCCACTGTCTGCTGTGAACCTCGATACTCTTACCCTCTAGCTGTGGACAAATCTACTCCCAAACTCCCCGATGCACGTGTCAACTTTCTCCAACTCTTGCCTAATAACTGTCATAATAATGATGCCTCTGTTAAAAAGAGCTAACTCCTAGCTCCCTGCTCCTTGCATTCCAGTGATATTTACTCCACCACACCCACGCAAACCTGCCATTTACCATCTTTTTCAAAAGTCGTCTTTTAATTTTGCCTCTTTCTTCTTTATTGTTATGTCTGTGCTTTCTTAATATAATAAACCTCAGGCACTCAGTACCTTTTATTGTTATTCAGAAATAAAGATGAAAGAAAAGGGTCATTGTACAAAATACCACCAAGGGTGAAAAGAGGAAAAAGATGAGAGAAATTAGGGTGTAGTAAATACACAAGAGTAAACCTGGTTTTGAAACTTGAAGGGTGTGGGGGAAGGGAACGATTAACCGACATAAGGAATTCTATGATTTGTGATCCAGAGAATGAATGAATTGCAGTATGTGATCATGCAATGAACTCCTCGACCAAACTCTTCTGGGCTGGTGTTTCAAAGTGGCGTCAGGAACCTAACGACCCAGATTGATTTCAGGTGCCGGTCCCGTGCCTGAGCTGCATCACTCTCACAACATTATTTTAAAATGTAAATGATTGAGCCAGAGGTGATCTCCAGATTCCGAACACATCCAGGAGCTGCTTGTCTGGCACCAACTGCAAAGACGTGCGGCAGCAATTATACTTGCCTTTTCAAGTAGAGAGAGACAACCCGTGACAGGACCAGAAGGTAAGGTCGGCAAAAAGTGGCTGCAGATATCTAGCTGAGTTACATCGATCGAATCCGAGTTGGTCCCCCTCAAATTTCACAGAACCCCACGGATGGAAATGAACTTCCTTTGGCCTAGCCACCGCAGTGTGAGAATGTACAGTAACATACACCAGCTGGATTCTCCATTCCTGAGACTAAGTGTTGATGCCGGGGCAGAATTTGTGGACTCCTATGACAGCAAACCTGGCGCCAAATCTGGTCCGTTTCAGTGACCTTGAAGGGGCTAGCACCATCACCACGTGGAACACAATCGATTCCAATGAAAAACAGTGCGGGATTCGTCGGGTCCTTGATTGACATTCAGGAGGATGGCAAGCTGCAGCAGCACATGTACACGTCACTCCCCACACACACCATCCCCACCAACAAGTTGGCAGCAAGAAGCCCGGTTCTGAAGTTCACCATCGTGGAGCTGGAAACCTTGCAAATGCCGTGGAGGAGAGGCGGTGGCCCTGTACCCCGGGGTGGGAAGGAGGCTGCCAGCCACCTGTGTTCACCAGGCCTGGATGCAGGTAGTAGAGGTGGTCAGTGCCGTGGACAACACCGTCCGGACCAGCAAACCGTGCAGGGAAAAACTGCACGACCTCCTCAGCACTGCATGGGCCGACCAGCGAAAAAAGGAGACACAGACACGGACGGGAGCCCTCAACCCAAATTCCAGGACACCCCTCAGCTCGTGTCCGGGGATGACACAGATTTCCCGTCACAGCTGTCGCCAACACCCCCCACCATCCCAGAGACATTCACCTCGGTTGGGCATGTTTGTGAAGTGGCTTCTGGGACACTATCTGGTGCGTACCTGTCACCTACTCCGGTACATCAGCTGGCGGTAGTAATTCCCAGGGGGGAGGATGGTTGGAGGGCAGGCCGACTCCACGGACTAGTCGTTGGCCAGACGGATTTCGGGCTTTTGGAACAGATAGTCCCATCGATCGTGGAGATGCAGTCACAGAGCCAGGGACTACATGAGGGTTGTCGGCGAGCATCCACCACCTGCAGGTGCATTCGAAGGAGTCCAACCGTATGCAGGAGCAATTGATGGTTCCAACCATGCGTGCCACCGAGGCCAAATTCGCATGGATGGCATCCATGGTGGAGGCCTTGAGGGCGAAGGTTTCAGCCATGGATCAATATTTCCAAGGCTTGGGGCACTCTGTGCAGGCGGTGGACAAGGCCCAGGACTGGGCTGCCATCTCACAGGCAGCCATGCGCCAGAGCCATCTGGACATTGCAATAGCGTTGCTGAGTGTGGCCCAGTCACAGCAAGCTATGGCTGAAAGCGTCTGGGGCATTGCCCTGGCGCTGGCCGACATGGCACAGACACAGAGGGAGGTGGCCCTGTCCCAGAGGCAGATGGCTCAGCCATTTGCTGATGTGGCACAAAGCCAGAAGGTGGTGGCACAGTCGCGGCGTGATGTGGTGCAATCTCAGACAGCGATGGTCCTCTCCCTGTACTCCATGGCGGTGAGCATGCAGACCCTGGCCGAGATGAGAGTGGACCACCAGGACTGGCAACGCCAGGTGGCGAGGGTGCCTCCTGGGTTGCCCCTTTTGCAACGCTGTCCCATGGAGTACCCCGGGGGCCATTTGGCATGCCAAGGGAGAAAGAGGTGATGGGGCCTGTGCCAGTGACTCCTGCCGAGGAGGTGTCGGAACATTGAAGCATCTTGGACTCCCCAACCACCCCCTCAGCACCCTGGCACATCACATGAGCAGTGGGCAGAACATGGCGGCACCACGCCACCAGAACTCCCGCGCAGCAGCTGGGCCAATCCAGGACCAGTCACTCCAGAAGGCGGCATCCACAGGGCACCCAGGTCACAGGGTGCCTCCACTCCTGATGTTCCATCTGGGGATAGCGTTAGGGTCCGTAAGGCCAGAATATTTGACACCAGTTAAGTTGGCAGGGGTGCAGAGCACAGTTTAGTGGCAGGGGTAGGGCACAAATCTGGATATATGTTTCACATTAAACACTTGTGCATAATGTTACAACCTGCCTCGGTGGTCTGTCAGATGGGTGTGAGGGGTGGGCTGGTCTGGGTTGGACGCGGAGGGGGTGGGGGGGGGAATGGTCGGATGTTGGGGGTGGGCTCAAATCCAGGGATCGCAGTTCAGCCAGCGTTCATCGCTCCAGTGTCCCACCCGACCAGGCCCCACCCCCCCACTGTTCCCACCATTGCCACCTCAGGGATTTGATGGAACTGTGTGATGGAATGACCAGCTCGCATGCATAATCACCCACATGGACGGTGGGGAGTGCTACCGTGGGCAGGAGTCAGACAATGTCAAATGATGTGAAGCACCACAACTCATCGCAATGTGGGTTGTCATCATCCTCCATCCCATGGACCAGAGCCACTGTGACTGCCAACTCAGGGCCCGCACCCCATAATTCAGCAGATATGTATTACGGAGGGGTTGTAGGTGGAAGGGGTCAGGGGGGGTATGCCTGGGAAGGGGGGGATGGGTGAGTAGGAATGCGTTGTTCGTGCCCCTAGCCAGTCTCCCACACCCAGTTGGTGAACCTGGTGGCGATCAGAGTGCCCCATGCACGTTAGCCCTGGCACGCACGTTTTGCGGAAACCCGTGTTTGTCCGGACTCCATATCCTGCCTACCCTCTCCCACCTCTGCATCCTCCTCATCGGATGAGGACTGTCGTTCATCCTCCTCCTCCAGCACAATCGCCCCTCTGCTGCGCGATGTTGTAAGTCACCACGATATGGGCAACCCTCCCAGCGCTATACTGGAGGCCCCTCTAGAGCGGTCCAAGCACCTGAACTGCAACTTCAGGATGCCGAAGCACCATTCATTCATGCACCTGTTCGTTACATGGGCATCATTGTCACGCATCTCTGCATTGGTTTGTGGCCTCCAGATAGGCATCATCAGCCACCCATACCGTTGGTGGCACTCTGCAGAACCAGGAGCCGAGGTGGGTGGTCAGTGGGGGCACAGCAAGATGGCTGCTTTGCCGGCCGTGGGAATGGTGGTCCATGCCTGGGCAATGCTCCAGTTCCATGGGGAGTCATTGCGGCCCCACGGCCCATCCCCCCATTCCACCAGCGTCCCGGCCCTGGCAGGGCCTCCCCCACCCCAGCCAGCCCAGCCAGTGTCAGGACCGGCAGCCCTCAGTCATGCCACTCCTTGTCCTACCTTCTCTCGCTCCCTCATCAACCACGGTGCCTGTTTCCCGATTTTTAAAAGCAGAAGTGAACCTCGCCGTCGGGAATTCCCCAGTTGAGGTGGAGAAACGCCGAAACCCCGGAGAATACCGGGTCAGGCCCACCAATGATATGCAAATGGCGAATTTGTGGAGTGGAATTCATTGACGCTGTTGTTGAGGTGCCGGAGAATTGCGATTTGGCATGTAACCACCACCCGCCATGATTTCGGCGACAAAACCGATTCTCCACTCAGTCGTCAAGGGGAGGTCATGCCTTCCAAGTCTGGTAGAATTCTTTCAGGTGGTAACAAGGAGGTTAGACAGGGGAAAGCCAGTGGATGTGATCTAGTAGGATTTTCAGAAGGTCTTTGACCAGTTGCCATACAGGAGGGTGCGATGATGTTAGGGGTAAGGTACTGGCATGGCAAGAGGATTGGCTAACTGGCAGAAAGCAGAGAGTGTGGATCAAGGGATTTTTTTCAGGATGGCAGCCGGTGACTAGTGGTGTTCCGCAGGGGTCCGTACTGGGACCGCAAATATTCACGTTTACATTAACGATCTGGAAGAAGGAACTGAAGGCCCTGTTGCTAAGTTTGCAGATATGCAAAGATATGTAGAGGGCCAGCTAGTGTTCAGGAAGCATGGAGGTTGCAGAAGGACGTGAACAGTCTAGGAGAGTGAGAAAAGAAGTGGAATACAATGGAATACAATGTGGAAAAGTGTGAGGTTAGGCATTTTGATAGGAAGAATTTTATAAATGGGGAAACCCTTCAGAAATCTGAAGCACAAAGGGACTTAGGAATCCTAGTTCAGGATTCTCTTCAGGTTAACATGCAGGTCCAGTTGGCAGTTAGGAAGGCAAATCCAATGTTAGCATTCATTTCGAGAGGGCTAGAATAGGAGAGCAGGGATGTACTGCGGAGGCTGTGTAAGGCTCTGTACTGGGGGCGATTTAGCTCAGTTGGCTCAACAACTGGTATAAGGCCCTGGTCAGACTCCATTTGGAATATTGTAAGCAGTTTTGGGCCCTGTATCTAAGGAAGGATGTGCTGGCCTTGGAGGGGGTCCAGAGGAGGTTCACAAGATAGATCCCAGGAATAAAGGGCTTGTCATGTGTGGAGTGGTTGAGGACCTTAGGTCTGTACTCGATGGAGTTCAGAAGGATGAGGGGAATCTCATTTAAACTTACAGAATACTGAGAAGCCTAGATAGAGTGAATATGGAGAGGGTGTTTCCACTAGTAGGAGAGACTAGAACCCAAAGGCACAGCCTCAGACCGAAGGGAAGATCCTTTAAAACAGAGATGAGAAGGAATTTCTTCAGCCAGAGGGTGGTGAATCTGTGGAACTCTTTGCCACAGAAGGCTGTGGAGGCCAATTCACTGAGTGTCTTTAAGACAGAGATAGATTTGTGATTAATGAGGGGATCAGGGACTATGTAAGAAGGCAGGAGAATGGGGATGAGAAACATATCAGCCATGATTGAATGGCGGAGCAGACTTGATGAGTCAAATGGCCTAATTCTGCTCCGATGTCTTGTGGCCTTATGGTCTAGTATGGAATTTGTGACTGGGTTTAAGCACATCAGGTAAGGAGCCCTTTTATTCTGAGATCTGACTAATTTATGTAGTGTACAATTTTCTTGCATGTGGTGCTTTCGCGTGAGATATGTAGTAACCTAACTTCAATGTTACAATTCTAACTTAATGAGGAAAGTATGATTTGTACCTATTTACAATGGGACTGTTGTTGCATATTGCACTGAGTAAAACTAAGTTAGTTGCAAGCAGTTATTATTTGAACTAACTTTATTTACACCTCCCCTGCAGGGAGGGCAGCAGGATGGTAAATATAACAAACATTCTCACGTCTGGCAAAACACTATACTCCCTCCTCACTTAAAAATAAAACATGCATTGAGATGTAAAATGGTACAGGTACATAAGTTCCCAGAATGCAATAATACAGCATCACGGAATCCTAACAGCACAGGAGGAGGCCATTCGGCCCATTGTGTCTGCACGAGCCTTCTGAATGACCAGTTCCCTGAATGCCATTCTACTGCCTTCTTACTTTTCAGATATCAGTTCAATTCCCTTTTGAATGCTTCAATTGAACCTGTCTCTGCCATACTCTCAGGCAGTCCCTTCCAGACCTTAACCACTCTCTGCGTGAAAATGTTTTTCTCATGTCACTTTTTCTTCTCTAGTCAATTACTTTAAATCTGTGCTCTCTTGTTCCCGATCCTTTCATGAGTGGAAACAATTTCTGTCTGTCTATTCTGTCCAGATTTTGAATATTACTATCAAATCACCTCTCAGTCTTCCTTTCTCTCGGGAAAATAGTCCTAACTTCTCCAATCTATCTTTATAACTGAGTTCCTCATCCCTGAAACCATTCGCTGGAATATTTTCGACACTCTCTTCAATGCTTTTACATACTTGCTGAAGTACAGTGCCCAGAATTAAAGACAATACTCCTGCTGAGGGCGAACTGGCGTCCTTTACAATTTCAACTAACCTCCTTGCTCATAACCTGTGCCCCTTATAATAGCTATAGGATACTAACTGCTTTGTGATCTGTTCTCTCAACCTGTTCTGCTACCTTCAATGGCTTATGTACATATATACCCAGGTCCCTCTGCTCCTGCTCCTTTAGAATTGTACTATTTATATTATATTATCTCTCCATGTTCTCCCTACCAAATTAATCACTTCACATTTCATGTTGAACTTCTCCTGCTATCTTTCTGCCCATTCCACCAACTTCAGTTCAACACTACCCTCCGCACAGGTCACAATACTTCAAAATGTTGTGTCCTCCACAAACGTAGCAATTGTGCCATATAAACCCAAGGTCTGGGTCATTAATATGTATCAGGAAGACTTTGGGTTTCCTTTTATGTTAGCTACCAGTCTCTTTTCATACTTCAACTTCGCTTCGCTTATTTGCTTTATCATCTCCCCACTGGACCTTCTATATTTCAGCCTGGTTGTCAGTTGTGCTTTCAACCTGATATCTGTCATAAGCAGACTTTTTCTTATTTATCTTAATTTCTGTCCTCTAAATGTTCTCCTACTGACACTTGGTGCACTTGTCCCACCTTATTCCCAAGAACCAGATCGAGCAGTGCCTCCTCTCATTGGGCTGCAAACATACTGCTGTGGAAAATTGTCCTCTGCACACTCGAGAAACGCTTGCCCATCACTGCCCTTTATACCACTACTATCACAGTCCATATTTAGATCAGTAAAGTCCCCCCATTATAAAACTATCAATTTTGCACCTCGCAATAATTTCCTCACAAATTTGTTCCTCTCCATCTTTCCCACTGGTTGGTGGTCCATCAACCAAAGCAAGAAATGCAGTTGCTCCTTCTTTGTTCCTTAGCTCCAGTCAAATTAATTCTGACATTGACCCCTCTGGGGCATCCTCTTTCTCCAGCACTCCAATGTTTTCCTTAATCGTTACCACCACCCCTCCTCTTTTTCTTCCTTTCCTACCTTTCTAAATGATTTGCATCCAGGAATATTGAACATCCAGTCCAGCCTTTGAGCCAGGTCTCTGTTACAGCGACAAAATTGCATTTTCACATGACAATCTGCACCTGTAACTCACCAGCTTAATTTGCCGCTCGATGTGCACTCATTTACATGCACACTAATTCTATTACTTTATAGAACTCTATTACTTTCTCCGTTACTCTGACCCTACCTATTAACTTGCTGTTCCCTACTCCAGTGCTACCCATTTCTCTCAGTATTCTGTGCACCTTCATGTTCCTCTCTGATATTGCCTCCTGTTTCCCACATCCCTGCCAAGTTAGTTTAAACACTCCGCAATAGCCAGGAACTCAGTCCTAACTCTATTTCGATGCAACCTGCTTGGTCTGCACAAGCCCCATCTCTCCTAAAACTGGTCCCAATGTCTCAGGAATGTAAAGCACACCCTCCGATGCCATCTTTGAAGTCATACATTCATCAGCTTTATCCTCCAATACCGATACTCACTTGCGTGCAGTTCTGGGAGGAATCCAGAAATTACTAGTTTTGAAGTCTTGCTCCCTCTTTCTGCACATATGGTTTGTATTTATGTGGACCACAACTGCTGGGTTTTCATCCTCCCCCACCCTCCCCCTCAGGGATCTTTTCAACACTCAGTGACACTCTTCAGATCACATCAGGTCTTCGGCTGCAGAAACATTTATCCATTCCCCTAACTATGAGATCGTCTATAACTATTGCAGCTTTCAGTTTTCTTTGTACCCTGTTGTGCAGCTGAGTCCTGTGGTGCCATGGACCTGGCTCTAGCTGCACTCCCCAAATGAACCATTGCTCTTGTTACAACACCCTTGAGCTAGTGCATGGTCAATTCCGGCTGCTTTCGACCCGGAATCACAACACAAGTGAATTAACCAATACTTCTTAGAAAAATACCCAAAGCCTTGGGCCCTCGGTTGCCCAATAATTACAGTCATCAGATTTGCAAATTAAAATATTTAAACACAATTACTGTTTATCTACAACAAGAACAATAAGGAAATATGCAACAGATACAGTTGGTTAACTATTATCTCATTCCTAATTCCCACTTTAGCTTGCCCCCACCCTCTACACAAACACACAAGTCAGACAAACACAGTGGGGTGAAAAGGGGTTAAAAAAAATAAGTGAAAGGAAAAAGAGTCTTTGTTTAAAATGGTGGTTTATTTTTGAGCACACCTTCCTTCACAGCAAGCTTGCAGGTTAAAGTCTCTGTTTGCAGCTTGTGCTGGCCTTTTCTGTAGGTACATTCATTCAGGTTCCCTGCAACCTCATCAATACAATAGTCACAGCCTTTTTGGAGAGAGAAAGCAGATCCTAGTCTTGATTTGCAGCCTGTAGTGGTTTCTCTGTAATTAGATTTGTTCAAACATCTGTACATTTAGAGATACCTCACTCACAAGCTTTTTGGACAGAGATAGCAGATTCCGGTCTTTGTGCAGCCAGGATCAAAGTGAAACTCCCTGGGGCTCTGAAAAGCATTCCACTGGAATAGGATCCAATCAACACTTGTTACCGGGAAGAGTACTGCCTTTTGGGTCAATTCATTGGCCACTAGCCAATCAATCGGAGTTCACCCCTGGTGCCAACAGGTCTGCAGCCTCCTGTTCAAATAAGCAGAGACTAAGAGAGTTCTCTCCTGTAAATTCTGATTTATATTGCTTGCCTAAAGGGGCATGCCCATTAATAAAACATGAATCAAAAATAACAACAACAAGACAAAAGAAAGGGGATATAAGGAAATAAATAGGAAGGACCCTTACGCTCTCAGTATTCAGAATGGAGTAATGGTTGGAGAGTAGCATGCACGCAGGGGACTGTTACACTACCTGACTATTTATACTTGACTGTCTGGTGCGAACCCATTTCCTCTCTCCCTGCAGACTCTTAACAGAACTGGTTTAGCTCAGTGGGCTAAACAGCTGGTTTGTAATGCAGAACAAGGCCAGCAGCGCAGGTTCAATTCCTGTACCGACTCATTACCCGAACAGGCGCTGGAATGAGACACTAGGTGCATTTCACAGTCACTTCATTGCAGTGTCAATGTAAGCCTACTTGTGACAATAAAGTATTATTATTATTATTATTAATAATCTGTGGGGTAACAACATCCATAAACATGCTATTGACAAAGATCTCAACCTCATTGATACATTGCAGCTATGTCAACAGCTGTTTAAGGTCCAAAACCGGGACTAAGCTGTTGCAACTGATGGCACTTGCAGCACAATTAGTTATCCAGGACAAGGGAAGCATCTTGCGGTTCCCACATAGCACAGGATGTGCACTCTAGATTATGGAGCAACCTTGTTATTTCTCTGTATGTTAATAACCTTGCTACTTCTAATCAATCTTACGATTGTGAATAAATCTTTATTAAGATTTAAATCTTTATTAAGATATAAATCTTTATTATATGTTCAAGCTATTACTAAACTTACCAACACGAATAAACATTACTAACACTTATATGATCTATTAATACTTAATCCACCTTCCTCATAGTAATAAAACATACTGAAAAATAAAGATAATGACTCACCAGCCTATTTCCAGTTTAGATAAAATAAATAGGAAATACTGACCTACCTGCTTCCCTGTGATACTACACCTTGACTTTTCTTTCCAAATGTGAGCCATGACTGGAAAATTCCGGGGGGTGGCTAGCTGCTTATACCTCCACTCATGCTCTTGCTCTTTCCCGCTGCTCGTTGACTGAACTCTTGCATTCTCCACACTGTTAATATCCCTGTTCTTGCTCTCACTCCTTTCCTGCCACTTACCAAACTCAATAAAACTTGCCTTGCATAGGCTGGGCTTCAAGCCCAGGCCTTCCATATGGCAGGCAACAAATGTACCACTACCACAATTCTGCCACTGAACCATCAATGCAACCATTAAACTTGAACATTTAAGAGGTTGAGCTGCATACTTGTTTTTACTGCAATCACAAACAAAATATATTTGGCCAATACTACTAGAATAATTTACATGTCAAAAGTTCTTTTTTTCCTCAACACCAGTATGTGTGAAAATCCAAACTTTGACAAGTTCTATTGAAAAGAACAACTTTGTTGTCTTCTTCCTTCCTATGTGCTTTCATTTAGCCTATGGCAGCTTTTTCGTTTTCTCTGGATATCTTCCCTGAAGTTGCTCTCTTAACATCTTTGACTGTCAAACCCGAACATTGACTTTGCTTACCAACTCCATTCATGGTTGGGACTGTGACATTGATTGATTAGTTTTAATTAGAGACCCTGGTTCACGTTACTCAACCTATGGAACCTGTGATACCAGCAAACCTGCCGTCTCTTTGAGACTTTCATTTGCTTCCTGACTTGCACTTTGGACTGTAGAAGGAACTTGTGCTCTGGGAAGTTTATCAAGCTCTCCCTTTGACAGAGTTCCTTGATCAGGCAAATGCTCTATGTCAGGGTTTATCAAACTGCGGGTCGCAACCTGTGGGTCAGTCCGGGCGGGTGTCGGGAGGGTCGCACAGCGATTGGTTCTGATGTTCCCGATCACAGGCGAAGCACCCAACGGCTGAGACCGGCTTTTAAATTGAGAACGATGCAGTCTTCCAGCCAGAAGCGGTGACAGAAAGCAGATCGCACACCCGGCACACACACAGATGTCACACGCGCTGTACGTCTGTGCTTTTGGTGCAAAATCATGGAGGAGAGATTCTCCCCGGCGGGGGGGTCGGAGAATCTCGCCCAAACTTTTGGAGCACTGCTCCTTCCTGAGGTGAATGAAGAGGTATGTTCCAGAAACATATATATAGACAAATTCAAACATGCAAGACAATGCTTTGAATGCGAGCATTTGCAGTTAATTAAGTGTTTACAGATCCAGAGATGGGGTAACCCCAGGTTAAAGAGGTGTGAATTGTCTCAAGCCAGGACAGTTGGTAGAATTTTGCAAGCCCAGGCCAGATGGTGGGGGATGAATGTAATGCGACATGAATCCCAGGTCCCGGTTGAGGCCGCACTCATGTGTGTGGAACTTGGCTATAAGTTTCTGCTCGGCGTTTCTGCGCTGTCGCGCATTCTGAAAGCCGCCTTGGAGATCGTTTACCCGGAGATCAGAGGCTGAATGCCCTTGACTGCTGAAGTGTTCCCCGACTGGAAGGGAACATTCCTGCCTGGTGATTGTCGCACGATGTCCGTTCATTCATCAAAGCATTGTCTTGCATCTTTGAATTTGTCTATATATTGCTAGTGTCACACGGGAGGGTTTAAACTAGTATGGCAGGGGGGTGGCCACGGGAGCAATAGGTCAGAAGGTGAGAGCATTGAGGGAGAACTAGGGAATAAGGACAGTGGGGCTCTGAGGCAGAGCAGACAGGGAGAAGTTGCTGAACACAGTGGGTCTGGTGGCCTGAAGTGCATATGTTTTAATGCAAGAAGTATTACGGGTAAGGCAGATGAACTTAGAGCTTGGATCAGTACTTGGATCTATGATGTTGTTGCCATTACAGAGACCTGGTTGAGGGAAGGGCAGGATTGGCAGCTAAACATTCCAGGATTTAGATGTTTCAGGCAGGATAGAGGGGGATGTAAAAGGGGTGGCGGAGTTGCGCTACTGGTTAGGGAGAATAGCATAGCTGTACTGCGGGAGGACACCTCAGAGGGCAGTGAGGCTATATGGGTAGAGATCAGGAATAAGAAGGGTGCAGTCACAATGTTGGGGGTTTACTACAGGCCTCCCAACAGCCAGCGGGAGATAGAGGAGCAGATAGGTAGACAGATTTTGGAAAAGAGTAAAAACAGGGTTGTGGTGGTGGGAGACTTCAACTTCCCCAATATTGACTGGGACTCACTTAGTGCCAGGGGCTTAGACGGGGCGGAGTTTGTAAGGAGCATCCAGGAGGGTTCTTAAAACAATATGTAGACAGTCAAACTAGGGAAGGGGCGGTACTGAACCTGGTATTGGGGAATGAGCCCGGCCAGGTGGTAGATGTTTCAGTAGGGGAGCATTTCGGTAACAGTGACCACAATTCAGTAAGTTTTAAAGTGCTGGTGGACAAGGATAAGAGTGGTCCTAGGATGAATGTGCTAAATTGGGGGAAGGCTAATTATAACAATATTAGGCGGAAACTGAAGAACATAGATTGGGGGCGGATGTTTGAGGGCAAATCAACATCTGACATGTGGGAGGCTTTCAAGTGTCAGTTGAAAGGAATTCAGGACCAGCATGTTCCTGTGAGGAAGAAGGATAAATACGGCAATTTTCGGGAACCTTGGATAACGAGAGGTATTGTAGGCCTCGTCAAAAAGAAAAAGGAGGCATTTGTCAGGGCTAAAAGGCTGGGAACAGACGAAGCCTGCGTGGAATATAAGGAAAGTAGGAAGGAACTTAAGCAAGGAGTCAGGAGGGCTAGAAGGGGTCACAAAAAGTCATTGGCAAATAGGGTTAAGGAAAATCCCAAGGCTTTTTACACGTACATAAAAAGCAAGAGGGTAGCCAGGGAAAGGGTTGGCCCACTGAAGGATAGGCAAGGGAATCTATGTGTGGAGCCAGAGGAAATGGGCGAGGTACTAAATGAATACTTTGCATCAGTATTCACCAAAGAGAAGAAATTGGTAGATGTTGAGTCTGGAGAAGGGTGTGTAGATAGCCTGGGTCACATTGAGATCCAAAAAGATGAGGTGTTGGGTGTCTTAAAAAATATTAAGATAGATAAGTCCCCAGGGCCTGATGGGATCTACCCCAGAATACTGAAGGAGGCTGGAGAGGAAATTGCTGAGGCCTTGACAGAAATCCTTGGATTTTCACTGTCTTCAGGTGATGTCCCGGACGACTGGAGAATAGTCAATGTTGTTCCTCTGTTTAAGAAGGGTAGCAAGGATAATCCAGGGAACTACAGGCCGGTGAGCCTTACTTCAGTGGTAGGGAAATTACTGGAGAGAATTCTTCGAGACAGGATCTACCCCCATTTGGAAGCAAATGGACATATTAGTGAGAGGCAGCATGGTTTTGTGAAGGGGACGTCGTGTCTCACTAACTTGATAGAGTTTTTCGAGGAGGTCACTAAGATGATTGATGCAGGTAGGGCAGTGGATGTTGTCTATATGGACTTCAGTAAGGCCTTTGACAAGGTCCCTCATGGTAGACTAGTACAAAAGGTGAAGTCACACGGGATCAGGGGTGAGCTGGCAAGGTGGATACAGAACTGGCTAGGTCATAGAAGGCAGAGAGTAGCAATGGAAGGATGCTTTTCTAATTGGAGGGCTGTGACCAGTGGTGTTCCACAGGGATCAGTGCTGGGACCTTTGCTGTTTGTAGTATTTCTAAATGATTTGGAGGAAAATGTAACTGGTCTGATTAGTAAGTTTGCAGACGACACAAAGGTTGGTGGAATTGCGGATAGCGATGAGGACTGTTAGAGGATACAGCAGGATTTAGATTGTTTGGAGACTTGGGCAGAGAGATGGCAGGTGGAGTTTAATCCGGACAAATGTGAGGTAATGCATTTTGGAAGGTCTAATGCAGGTAGGGAATATACAGTGAATGGTAGAACCCTCAAGAGTATTGAAAGTCAAAGAGATCTAGGAGTACAGGTCCACAGGTCACTGAAAGGGGCAACACAAGTGGAGAAGGTAGTCATGAAGGCATACGGCATGCTTGCCTTCATTGGCCAGGGCATTGAGTATAAGAATTGGCAAGTCATGTTGCAGCTGTATAGAACCTTAGTTAGGCCACACTTGGAGTATAGTGTTCAATTCTGTTCGCCACACTACCAGAAGGATGTGGAGGCTTTAGAGAGGGTGCAGAAGAGATTTACCAGAATGTTGCCTGGTATGGAGGGCATTAGCTATAAGGAGCGGTTGAATAAACTTGGTTTGTTCTCACTGGAACGAAGGAGGTTGAGGGGTGACCTGATAGAGGTCTACAAAATTATGAGGGGCATAAACAGAGTGGATAGTCAGAGGCTTTTCCCCAGGGTAGAGGGGTCAATTACTAGGGAGCATAGGTTTAAGGTGAGAGGGGCAAGGTTTAGAGTAGATGTACGAGGCAAGTTTTTTACACAGAGGGTAGTGGGTTCCTGGAACTCGCTACCGGAGGAGGTGGTGGAAGCAGGGGCGATAGTGACATTTAAGGGGCATATTGACAAATACATGAATAGGATGGGAATAGAGGGATACTGACCCAGGAAGTGTAGAAGATTGTAGTTTAGTCGGGCAGCATGGTCGGCACGGGCTTGGAGGGCCGAAGGGCCTGTTCCTGTGCTGTACATTTCTTTGTTCTTTGTTCTTTGTATATATGTTTCTGGAACATACCTCTTCATTCACCTGAGGAAGGAGCAGTGCTCCGAAAGCTAGTGTTTGAAACAAACCTGTTGGACTTTAGCCTGGTGTTGTAAAACTTCTTATTTTGTTAACGATGCAAAGCCCATGTATATTATTTGCAGGAAAATATACTGACAAATGAGAGTTTAAAACCCTCAAAACTTCAAAAGTATTTGTAGACTGAGCATGGCAAGTTCAAGGACAAATCTTTTGATTTGTTTCAAAGGATGCAGCGAGAACATAAATCATTCGCTGAAATCCTTAGCAGAAATGTAACAGTGAATGATGAAGCAAGTGAGATCATGAGGACCAAGCAGGCTCACCTGTCGCATTAAAGGTAAGTCAAAATGGTATGTTGCGAAGGTCGACTGGCATGGTCACCCGCCGTGGATCGTGAAAGTAGGCCGCCGTTGGTCCCAACGGTCAGCTGGTTGGTAAAAGTGGGTCTCAGGAGAAAAGTTTGAAAAAACACTGATCTACATGACACTGATGAAGTCTCCCTTCGCTGGATGTGTGAGTGCAGCCCACCTCTTTACAACAACTGCAATCACATCCTTCTCCTTATCACCTCAGTGATTTTTCACCAGGACCTCTTGACGAGCATTGAACTCTCTAATTTCAGACCTTGTGTATCATGACTCATCGTCACTTTGTCTTGCTGTTCTCGTACTTTATGATTGGCATCAGGCATAAAGAAACTCCATTTTTGTGCTAGGAGCATGTTTAAACGCTAGTTCGTGAGGTGAACAATCTGTTGTAGACTCTGGGGTTATTCTATAAGAGAACAGAAAATTGCCTGGCCTGTGTCAAAGAGAAAAATGGTAATTACTGCCCAGCTTGTCACCGAACAAATACTTCTGCAAAGACCTGCTCACAATCTGTACACTTCTTTATACAGCACCATTCGATGCTGTGTGATATGGTAGTTATAGAGTACATTTGAATCGATACTGACTCAGAAATATTTCAAATGCTTCTAACATAAACTGTGGACCATTACCTGAAACCACCAATACCTCTGGCAACCCATAAAATGCAAACCAACATCTCAAAACGTCAATGTTTTCGGTACTTGTCATGTTAGAAATAGATTGAATATTTAACCAATTGCTCCAGCTGCCGACCATAGCAAGATAAACTTTCCTGTCTAATTCAAAGGAATCCACATGTACTCATTCTCAGTTTTCTTGTTGTTGACCATGGATTGAAGGGGACCACGATTGGACCATTTCTCATTCTGAGGTACACTTCACAATAATTCCCCAACTCTTCATTATCTCTTTCTAACTTTGGATCTAACTTCCTGCTACTACTTTCATGCTCTGTGTTCTTGATGTAATTCCTCTAACAATCTCTCTCTAAACCTTAGTGGAATAAAGAGTCTTAAACCCAAAAGATGACAGCCTTGATCGACAGTCAGTTCATTTCTGTCTGTAAAATACTCCTGCAATTTCTCATAATCTCACTTTTTAGGCTAGCTTGACTTCATTGAGCACTTTACTGCACACCATATCCTTACAGGTTTCTTCACTAATTGCTCAGGCAGACACAGGCACTTCATTTGTGGGTGTAAAGCAATTCGCAGGGAGCACAGTAGCTAGAAGTGAATCAGTCTTCACTGAAAACCTTGAAAGAATGTCCACATTTGTATTTCTGCTGCCTTGCGATATTAAATTTTGTCTTGAAGGTTAATTTTATAATTAGGCCTTCCTTGCACAAAGACCACTTTGTGCTCTCGTAACCTTTCCTCAGTGACAGAAATGCTCTTGTTGTTCCTCCTGTAAATAATGTGGTCTCATTTAACTGTATCTTCTCAATACAATTCCTCTCTATCAGGAAAAATGTATTCCCTCCTCCTACTACCAGTTACAAGTAATAGGATGCATCATCGTATTCCACCCTAATATTAACTTGACCTCACATTGCAATACTGAGATTGGAATAACTAGTCAGAGTCACATTAATTTGTGGAAGGAAATGTGACTCAGAGACTTTTGTACTTTCCTTTCTAGATAACAGACACGGCTGGCGCTGTATCAACAGTGAAAATGGTGTAGAAAAGGGATACACCAGAAGGCTTTGATTATTCAAAATTTCAGTGCAAGAGCTTCAAATTTGTTTTCTTCAGATTTTCCAAAGATTACACTTGGGGAGAAAGGGAGAGCTGTAAGAAAGAATCAGGAGATAGGAAGTAGATCGTGTCGCAAACTGACGATACAGCCGAACAGCTGAGCCCACTGTTTGTTGGCTGGTGACGTGTAGATGCTGCTGCATAAAGTTTTGGTGTTTGTAACTTCAGAGCATCATCTCAGAGCTCAGCAAAGTGCATACCTACCAAAGGCCCCAGTTACGGTACATCATCCACACATTTGAGAACAAAAGTGGAAGAAGATGACACTGTAGGATTTTGGCCTGGGAGTCACAGATTATCCCGAAAGCAGGAGGCGAGGTCACATAAAGAGTTTCAAACGGTTTATTGAGATGTGACAACATACATAAGTAAAGTAGACAGATCAAACGGCTTACTAGTTCATAATCGGACAAAAGGATGGACAAAGCAGAGCAGTAATGTCAGTCCCTTCTGTTTCTAATCTTCTTGAGTTAACCAAACTGTTAGGCATCGATATACTTCAAAAAGCTCTCTTCTATCCAAAGTAATGATTCCCTATTGACTGCCCATTTATATGTAACTGCCAGTGGAGTGGCAATTGTGTTAGAAGCTGCTCCTATCTCTCCCATCCTCCCAACTTAAGTCAGGCGAGATCACTCCAACGCTATAGGTTCCTGTGCCCTACTGTCGAGTTCAGCAGAATTGAAGGTGAGGCAGCTGCTCCCTCTTTTTTTTACAACACTAGCTTCTAATTTGGTCAGAGGTCAGGGACAGGAGAATGTGGCTGTGAGTGAGGCAGATAAAAGGACACAAGGGGCAGGAGTGCAGGGGCCTCAGCCTTTGACAGGTTTGATGGTCTCTCAGTTTGTTTGGATGAGAGTGTGGACTCCAGGTTGGATGAGCTGACTGACCAATACACCGTGATGCAGGAAGTAATTCAAGTGGGGGGAGCAAAAAAGGAATGTAGTGGAAGTAGGGGACTGTATAATGAGGGGAGTTGACAGTGTTTCCTGCAGTAAAAAGCAGGAGTCCAAAAAAGTGTGTTGTCTGCCAGTGTTCGGGACATCTGCTAAGGTGGAGAAGTGCTGGAGTCAGATGTGGGGGAGGGGGGGGGGAGGGGGGATGTGATGGGGGGGGATAGTATGGGAGGGTCTAGTTATTGCGGTCCATGTAGATACCAACAGAATAGGCAGGATGAGGAAGAAAGTTCTCCATAGTCAGTATGAGGAGACAAGCACCAAATTAATAAGTAGAATCTCAATGGTAATCTCTGGATTGTCACCTGAGCCACGTACAAATTGGAATAGGGCAAGTAAAATGAGAGAAATAAATGCACGGCTCAAGTTTGGGTGGTAGAAGTGGGTTCCAGTTCGTGGGCACTGGCACCAGTAAATGTGGGAGGTGCACCATTGGACAATCTACACCTAAACCATGCCGGGACTAGTGTTTTAGCGAGACACAAAGCAAGGTCAGCAGGGCAGATTTTAAATTCAATAGTGGGGGCAAGGGAGAAAATTTGTGGTAAATCAAAGGATAGAGACAAAAGGGAAATGATAAACAGACCTGTGTAGGAAGGGATAGAGAGAACAAATCTAAGTGTAAATCAGCAGGTCGGGCCAGAGGTTACAAACTAAATTAAAGAACAAAACTAAAGGCTTTGTAACTGAATGTACATAATATTCAAAACTAAACAGGTGCAATTATAGTTGTCAGGAAGCAGAGGTAATTTTAAGTGATCTATGTTTGTATTGTTGGATGTAAGAAATAAGGCCTTAGTCACCTTAAGTGAGTTTAACTTAGTACTTCTGGGTAAGAAAGGTAAAACTAGCTATATCCATGTTAAACAAAGGTGTTTGCATGTATAGGGATTTTTGGTTTCTGTTCAAACTATGTCTGCTGTTGCTAACTTTTGGTTGGCTCGTAATTTGGCTGTTTAATCATGTTTGCTCAAGAGTCGCCAGGTATCTTTCGACACCACCAGAAGGTTCAGAACCGAATACTGATCAATGACTCGTACACCAGTCAGTAAGTTCAAAAGCAATGCTCATTTATTTACACGCAGTCAAATCTACGCATGCATAAACTCTACAAACTAAACTATCACTATTACTGAAGCCTATACTTAGCTTCGGGTGCCCACTCAGTCAGAGGAACAATGGCCGTTGCTCGGTTCTGAGGCTGCTGGATTGAGCTGTTTACAGGGTAGCAACTAAGAGCATCTATCTCGTAGCGTGCGTTGACTTGGGACTTACTTGGTCTGCTGTAGCTGCTCGGCAGGTCTCTCTCTTCGGTGAGAGCCAAAGCCAAAGGAGGAAGATTCACCCTTGGGGGATACCTTTTATACTGAAAAGGGCTTCACGCGCTTTTGGGCGGGCCTTGAACTTGGCCTCAACTAATTGGGCCTTTCCCAATCATCTGCATCGATTTTTCTCCAATAGAGGGGTGGTTCCCTGATCGCTGGGCGTGTCCTGGTGACTGTCAGTCTGCTTTGTCTTAGCTTCTTCGGGCACCGGGGAGTCTGCCTTAACATTGTGTATCTAAATGTTTCCCTTTTGTCCCCGGAGATGGCTCATTAGTATGTAGATTGTTTGGTAGTTTCTGTCCTGTCTGAGAGTTTAAGGTTCTAATCAACAGACAGAGCTTGCACCTGCTCATTTCTTAGCATTGTCCAATTTTCCCTGCATTCTTTGCAAGTGTCCATTTTGTAATCGGGACGTGGCCATCCCAGATGGCTACACTGCATTGTGCTGAGAGGGTTTACAACATGAAAAATAAGTATGAGCTTGGTGAAAAAAATGAGATGTTGCTTAGTAACCAGGGGCCACTTTGGGAAAGGAAGACCTTGTGGTGTTTAGTTGAACTTTGGAGCAGTTGAAAACTCTCACAGTTCTGTTCAAAGAGGAAAAATCATTCAATGGCATAATGGGCAAGATACAAGTCCAGAAACTAAAAAACAGCTAGTTCCAAAGTCTAGCGAATGTAAAAACAGGTTTCCAGGAACGTTGGATTAAAAAGAAAACCAGAAGCTGATATTTGAGCAGGGCACTGCCCACTGAAGTTAAGGACAGTACTGCGAAGAGCAGAACTGATGAGGTTGACTAGAGAAAAGCTCGACATCTGAAGCAATCATGCGTTTAGCGTCCTTTTCCAGAGTTTGCACCAAAAACATTGGGTTGGGGATTGAGTGCCTGAGAGAGTGTGTGAAAAACGTTCATGCACGTAGCTGTTCAAGACAAAAGAAAACTAAGGAGTTGGAAATCCTGGAGGTGGATCATTGCAGGGAACGACTGAGGGAATACACTGTTTGAAAGAAGTTTCTATGGTGTGTCTTTTTGAGAGTGGAGTTTGGAAACACTCATGTGGAAGCCGGAATCCAGTGAGGCCAGCTGGCTTACAATGTAATAATCATGATGTGGAGATGCCGGCGTTGGACTGGGGTGGGCACAGTAAGAAGTCTGACAACACCAGGTTAAAGTCCAACAGGTTTGTTTGGAGTCACTAGCTTTCGGAGCTCAGCTCCTTCATCACCTGATGCATTCAAAAGGCATCTTGACAAACACATGGGCTGGGGTTCTCCGAAATCACAACCAAGTGTTGGCGCCAGCATCAAAACCAGCGCGAGTGACGCCGGCATCAATGGGCCTCCAGGCCCAGTCATTCACCCCTCCCTTGAGGGCTAGAACGGAGCCGGAGTGCTGTGCGCTGCTCCTGCGCCAAAATCTGGCCCGCCACGGCCGGCGTGGGTCTGCGCATGCGTGCCACGGCCATCTCTGCGGCCCCTGGGCGAAATGGCAGAGCCCTACAGGGTTCCGGCCCGGAGGGACATAGGCCCCACCTGGAATTAGCGTGCCCATCGATCGGTTGCCCCCGATCGCGGGCCTGACCACCGTGGAGTCCCCCCGACGGAGTCGGCTTCCCCTGCCCGCCCACCAGGACGTCCCCCGCAGCCAGAACACCGAAGTCCCGCTGGGTAGGACCATACGCAAACGACCCCAGCGGAACTCAGCGGGCACTTGGCCTGTCGAGCGTGCAGAATCGCCGCGGGGGCCGCTTTCCATGGCCCCTGACCGGCACTGTGGCAGCCGCACCAGCACGATTGGCACCGATTCTCCGGTGGCCGGAGTAGCGGCGGGATTCGTGCCGGCCATGGATCAGATGGGATACAGCACAAGGAAGTGCTGAGGGTTTTGGCAAAGGTTGGAATCATGACCGGTACAGGTTTGGAGGCCCGAAGGGCTTGTTCCTCTGCTGTATTGTTCTTTGTTCTTTATGATATGAGGGAAACCTTTTTCACACAGCAATTGCTTAGGATCCAGTATGTGCTGCCTGAGAGTGTGATGGAGGCTGATGTGTTGGGTACTCTGCTACACAGACGAACCAATATGTTTGCGAATGGTACAACTCAGTTTTATTGCTAACATTTATTTACAATGGTAAACTGGTTACTGAGGTTCGATCATAACCCTAGAATCTGTGGACCTATTCCTAATACTATTCTGTAGTGGCACTCAGCACATGGTGGATGTCTGAGTGGCTTGCTATGAGCTCTGTGCCCTGAGCTGTCTCCTGCTGGAATCCTCAGGACGTGTCGTGTTCCCTGTTTTGTACTGTGTATGCTCTTGCCTGTGATTGGCTGTGGTGTTGTGTGTGTGTTGATTGGTCCGTTGATCTGTCCATCAGTATGTATGTGCTATGATGTTTACCTGAATATCATGACAGAGGCGAGTTCAATTGAGGCTTTCAAAAGAGAATTGGGTCATCATTTGAAAAGGAAAAAAAATGCCGGGGAAGTGGGAGTAGCACTCTGCGAATTGCTCCTTCAGAGGGCCAGCACAGACACAACAGGCCAAATGGCCTCCTTCTGTGTTGATTCTCATATCTATAATGTTATCACTTTCTATCAAATTGGTAAGACCGAGTAGCAAAGCAATGGCATGTGTTGAGCACCAGCTCTTGTCCTCACGGAGTGATTTTGTTTCTCAATGCACCAGGTTCTCTTGTATGGCCCTGAAGGTGGAAAATCAAGGAAAAAGATTTATTTCCAGCAGGGAGTAAAAAACCGGGGATCGGCCAAAAATTACATTAATGGAGCATTTGAGCAGGTTATTTGCCCACTCCCTTCGGGTGCATAGCCCAGGAAGAATAAATGAAGGAGAACAAATGGGAGGGGGGGCGAGGATAACTCACGGTAATCATCAGCAGAATAAATTACACTTACATGACACATTTTCACAACTTGCAATTTACTGGCTTCTTTTAAGCCCAACCATAACTAAAATAAGAGATGGATAAAAAACATATTTCAAGAGGAAAGGCTAGGAACTTTGATATGTCTTTCTATCACTTCAAAGTCATGTTCAGAGGGGGAGGGGTGAACAATTTTAATCACATTTGAGTGTTGTTTCTTTGAATATAAAAGCAGTATTTGTATTAATCCCAGGCATAATTCAAAGCCATAGTCTATTGTTTGAAAATTGAAATGCCCCGGCAGTTGCCTTTTGTGTAATCGGAGCAATCATGCATGAAATATGGTTGCAAAGTTATTATTGTGCAAGATTTGCTCTGACTGCACATGTTATTCAATTTTTTAAGCAATCTGAGGTGAACTGACAAAGGTGATTTTTTTTAAGGAAATTGTAGAAAGATTAGGACATATCCAAACTTTCCATGTTTTAAAATTTCTGCCTATGCACAGTAATAACACTGAAGTGGGAAGAGAGCGGGAGATCGGCTTGAGGAGGTTGGGGTAATTGCGCTGGGGAGATCAGAATTAGGAGATTAGTGAGATCGGGCTGGGGCGGCTGGGACAGAGTGGGGCCTTTGGAGTTTGTATCATGAGGGTCCAGATTAGGCGGCAGGGGGCTGAGTAAACAGGTTATCTTGGTGAGCTGGGGAAGCATTTGCACTCATTCTCACCCACAAACAGGGCAGTGGAGACCTTTACTTCATTGATCCAGCCCTTCTCACCTCCTCTGCACTCCCAAATTTCCCTTCTGATCAGCCTCCTTTAGAACGACAGGTCGGATTTTACAAGGGGGTGGATTGCTTGCCACACAGGCAAAGAGTGGGACATCCACCCCTCAGTAGGAGGAAGCCCCATCCTCGAGAGCTGCCAGCCGATCAGAACTGGGACTGCTGGTACTGCAAACAAGGCCACAAAGAAGGCAGTCAAGGCATCCTGAACCAGGTTATTTGAGGGTCATGCAACCCAGGGAGGAGATGAGATGGGTGGAAGTGGACGATTCAGAGATTAGGTGGTGAGAGGCAAAGGGGGACACAACTTATGGGGGGGGGTTCAGATATACACAGAGTACCCTCCTGAATGCTGTGCCACTACTTTCTTCCAGCCTGTGCAAAGACAAATTGTTAAACTTGGATCACTGTCTGCGTGGAGTCTGCACGTCCTCCCCATATCTGCGTGGGTTTGCTCCAAGTACTATGGTTTCCTCCCATAGTCCAAAGATATGCAGGTTAGGTGGATTAACTCTGTTAAATTTCCCCACATGTCCAAAAGGTTAGGTGGGGTTATTAAGTTACGGGGATATGGTAGAGGTGTCGGCCGAGCTCTTTCTGCGGGTTGGTGCAGACTCGATGGGCCGAATGGCCTCCTTCTGCACTTTCGAGGTTCTATAATTCTATGAAAGAGTGATAGAAAATTGTGATACAATACATTTATAGTACATTTAATATTGCTTAATAACAGCATTGAAAAAGCAAGTAATAGATATTTAGAGGGGAATTTTAATGAGTGGGGACTCAAAGTTTTAAAAAGTGATTAAACCCAATTCCAAACTGCCTCCAACATGACCGCTCCTGGGGCTGGATTTTACAGCGGGCACATAAAATATGTGGGATGACAATCCGGCTATCTTACAGCCCACCTTTAAGCTTCCCCCCATCGCACAGACGTGGATGTGTGTTGATATCTGTAGCCCACCCATCATATTTAAAGGGATAACTTTTTTTTAAATTTAAATTTTATTTTTTAGAGTACCCAATGTTTTCCAATTAAGGGGCAATTTAGCGTGACCAATCCACCTACCCTGCACATCTTTGGGTTGTGAGGACAAAACTCACGCAAACACGGGAAGAATGTGCAAACTCCACACGGAGAGTGGCCCAGAGCCGGGATCGAACCTGGGACCTCAGCGCGGTGAGGCGGCAGTGCTAACCACTGTGCCACCGAGCTACCTGTTTAAAGGGATAATTAAGGGTCAATTGAGCTAGTTAATGCTGCCCAAATATAACATGGTTGGCATGGACAGTCACCCGAGACTGGAATTGAACCCGAGCCCCTTGCACTGTGAGGCAGCAGTGCTAACCACTGCACCACTGTTCCCTCCCCTGAACAATGACATTCAAATTCACCTTTTAATCATCACAAAACATGAGATGTTCACCATAATTGCGTGGAATGTTTTCAAATAAGTATTAATAATCGTATAAATAGTCGTTTGATAGTACAGAACTTAAATATTGAAAAAAAAAAGGTATTTTGTCTTGCACTTATCAGTACGACAATTGTAACAAAATCAATGTCGGGGGACTCTGTAGAGGTGAACACATCAATTGATGGTGACTGACAGTTAACTACAAGCATTGTTTGAAATTTAAATTAGGACAGGGTACGCCACGAGTCCGGTGGTGGCGGCGACGCTGAAGATCTGGGGGCAGCGGAGGCGACACAGTGGCGAGGTGGGAGCCTCGGATTGGTCCCCGATTTGGGAGAATCATCGGTTCATCCCGGGAAGGATGGATGGGGGGTTTCAGAGCTGGCATCGGGCAGGGATTAGAAGAATGGGGGACCTGTTCATCGATGGGACGTTTGCGAGCCTACGGGCGCTGAAGGAGAAGTTTGGGCTACCCCCGGGGAATGCTTTCAGGTATATGCAAGTGAGGGCGTTTGTGAGGTGGCAGGTGAGGGAATTCCTGCTGCTTCCGGCACGTGGGATTCAGAACAGGGTGAGTTCAGGTGTATGGGTTGGAGAAGGCACGGTTTCGGCGATTTACCAGGAGCTGAAGGAAGAGGAGGAGGCCTCGGTGGAGGAGTTAAAGGACAAGTGGGTGGAGGAGCTTGGGGAGGAGATAGATGAGGGTCTGTGGGCTGATGCCCTGAGTAGGGTTAATTCTTCCTCCTAGTGCGCCAGGCTCAGCCTAATACAGTTCAAAGTTACTCACAGAGCGCATATGACAGGGCCGAGGTTGAGTAGGTTCTTTGGGGTCGAGGACAGATGTAGGAGGTGCTCGGGGAGCCTGGCAAATCAGGTCCGTATGTTCTGGTCGTGCCCGGCGCTGGAGGGGTTTTGGAGGGGTTTTGCGAGGACTATGTCCAAGGTAGTGAACGCCCGGGTCAAGCCGAGCTGGGGATTAGCATTATTTGGGGTATCGGACGAGCCGGGAGTGCAGGAGGCGAAAGAGGTCGGTATTCTGGCCTTTGCGTCCCTGGTAGCCCGGCGGAGGATTTTGCTACTATGGCAAGATGCGAAGCCCCCTGGTGTGGAAGCTTGGATCAATGACATGGCAGGGTTCATCAAGCTGGAGAGGATAAAGTTTGCCTTGCGAGGGTCTGTGCAAGGGTTCCTCAGGCGGTGGCAACCGTTCCTAGACTATCTCGCGGAGCGTTAGGAGGTCAGCAGCAGCAGCAGCCCAAGGGCGGGGTGGAGGGGGGGAAAGGGGGGGGGGGTTCTTTTGGGGTGGCGTTTGGGTGAAGGTGGGGGGGGGGGTTCCCTATTTGTGTTTTTAAATGTTATATGGGGGGTTATTGTATATGTTGGAAATCCAATGTATAATTTCTGATTGTTGTGTTCTTGTTTCTTTCTTTTTGTTGCGGGGGGGGGGGGGGCTTTTGTTGAAAATTTGTTGAAAATTTTGAATAAATATATTTTAAAAAAACGAAATTTAAATTAGATAGCTTGACTCGGATTGGTCAAGGCATTATTGTGTAGAACGAATCAGCGAATCATTCCTTTTGTTTAGCTGAAACAGGCGCCATGTTCTTTCTGTCTGAAGAAGATAGGACCCTGTTATGTTTTATATATAGGTTCCAGTATAGGCAAATGCACCATACTGCTTATCACACAAAAGAGTACCATGATATGTTAATTTCAGTGCCAGTCTGATGCTAGTTTATGTCCCAAAGATTGGCAGATTTTATCAAACAACATGTCCCTTCCACTCTCCGCAATAGGCAAAGTACAGACAGAACCCAACCAGCCTGTGCTTGAAAATGCAAAATACAATGTCCAATATTAAATTTGATTCTGCAATTGAACAACATTTGCTGAATAATCTTTAGTGTTCTAAAAATTATACTAACAACCATTTTAAGATTGTCAATTGGGTTCACAGTATGGCACATTTGTGTGTACTGGAAGCTACGTATATTAATACACAGAGCCCTGTTCTTTGCAGACAAAAGATACAGGTAAGTACATTGTGCCTGTTTTAGCTGAACAAAAATAAGTGATAGCCATTTGCAGGTTCATTCCTCAGGGCAATGTCTTGACCAATCCAATTCAAACTGCCTAGTTTAAATTTTCAAACAGTACTTGGCAGTTAACTGTCAGTGAACTGATGCATTATCCAACATCTCAAGCAATCAAAGTTCACTTGCCAACCAATCAACACCTTCTTCTCAAACAGCAAGTTGTTGTTTCCCCTGACTTTGGTATTCTTGCAATTGTCCTGATGAGTGCAAGACAAAAAGCTTCAATAACATTTATTTTGTCAGTAATTAATAATCAGGAATAATTAAAATTGTTTAAAAAAAATGATTTCTGATTGTTAATCTCCAGATTCCTTTGGGAGTCAGTAAAAAGAAAAAGATCCTCGTAAAATTGAGGAAACGTCCCAAAAATATCCTAAACTCAGATCTGTAAAAGAATGCACATCATATTGTATCCATGACTTCTTGTTCAGTGTATGTTTTTCTGATATGATGAACGTGATGGTCATACGAACATAGGAACAGGAGCATTCAGCACCGTGAGCCTGATTGATTGATTTATTGTCGCATGTACCAAAGTACAGTGAAAATATTTTTCTGCGGCCAAAGGGACGTACACAGTAGATAAAAAGAATAATCAACTAAGTACATTGACAAATAAGTAATTGGTTACAGTGCAGAACAAGCAGCAAACAAAGCAAATACATGAGCAAGAGCAGCATAAGGCGTTGTGAATAGTGTTTTACAGGGAACAGATCAGTCTGAGGGAGAGTCGTTGGGGAGTCTAGTAGCTGTAGGGAAAAAGCTGATCCTATGTCTGGATGTGTGGGTATTCAGCCTGTTCCGCCATGCAATAAAATCATGGTAGATCCGCAACCTAAATTAATGTACCAACCTTTGCTGCATGTCACAAATGCTTTTGGTGAACAAAAATCGATCAATTTCTGTTTTAAAGTTAAAAATTGAATAAGAATAATTGAGTTCTCAACACAGATCGTTGAGGGAAACCCGTGTCACCCTGCCAATTGGTCCATTATCCTCACACTCTGTCGCACACCAACAGCCAATTTCCTCACTTGCTTATAATTTGCTTTCAATTCCATGAGCTTCAACATTAGCTAATATTTTCTATTGAGGGACTTTATCAAATGCTTTCTTGAATTCTAATAACACCATTAGACATTCCCCTGCTCACTACTTTGATCAGGTCTTCATAAAATTCAGTCGGATTTGTCAGGCATGCCCTGCCTTTTGCAGATCTATACTGGTTCTCTCAAAGAAGCTGAACGTTTTCAAGGTGTTCAGTCATTCTATCCTTACCTGTAGAGGTTATCTATGAAGGTCTGTCTTCTCAGCCTTCCCCCGTCTGAGGTGCGGTGACCCTCGGGTTAAATCACCACCAGTCAGCTCTCCCCTCAAAGGGGAAAGCAGCCTCTGGTCATCTGAGACTGTGGTGACTTTACCTTTACCTCACATATAGAATTTGGCAAATTTCCAGTAACCAATGTTAGGCTAACTAATGTATCATAATTCTAATGAGGAGATATATGGTCTCAAAATATTAGCTCTATTTTCCCTCTTCACAGATGCTGGCAGACCCGCTGAGTTTTTTCAGCATTTTCTGTTTTTGTTTCAGATTCCAGCATCCACAGTATTTTGCTTTTCTGATAGATAATTTTTTGGTTTCCCTCTGTGACCTTCTGTAAATGCATCTTTGGACCATATTTTTGCTTTCAAAAAAACAAAAGCCATGCAATTTGGATTTAAAAAAAAAACAAAGCCTGGACTTTCACCTGAAAAAGTGGAATTTTCTATCCTGCAGAAGGCTTCAGCTGTTGATTTGTATTAAAGTCTTGAGCAAGGACAACAGTACAGTTACCCCACTGATAATCCTCTGATTAGACAAAGGTTGACTCAGGTCATACACCAAGACATTAGCTGCGATTTTCCGGTCCAACCCACCAGCAATGACCATAACATGGTAACATTTACCATTCAATTTGAGAGTGAGAAACCTGGGTCAGAAACAACTGTGCTACACTTAAATAAGGGTAATTATAAAGGAATGAGGGTGGAATTGACTGGAGTAGCCTGGGAAAGGAGTTTAGTAGGAAACTGATTGATCAGCAATGGCAGATGTTTCTGAAAATAGTTCATGACTCACAACAAAGACATATCTCAGTGAGGAAGAAGGATTTGAGGAAGGGAATCAATCAACCATGATGAACCAAGGAAGTGAAAGATAGTATTAAACTGAAAGAAACTTAGAACATGGCAAAGATTAGTGGCAAGGCAGATGAATAAAAAAGTTTTAAAAACCAAAAAAATGATGCAAAAATAATAAAGAGGGAGAAATAAATCATGCGGGTAAACTAGCAAGTAATATAAAAATGGACAACAAGAGTTTCTTTCAATATATAAAAAGGCCAAAATGAACATAGACACAGAAGGTGGGCAGGAAATAAATACAACAACAATCACTTGGTAAACTAATGGGGCTCAAGACTGCCAATTCTCCTGGATTTGATGGTTTGCGTCCCAGGATATTAAAGAAATTAGTTACAGAGATAGTGGGTGTACTGGTAGTAATCTTGATTTGATTTGATTTGATACGATTTATTGTCACGTGTGCCCAGACACAAAGAAAAGTATTGTTCTGCATACAGGCCAGGCAGATCGTTCTGTGCATAAAAAAACATAGAACATACAATAACAATTCTTGAATTCTGGAAAAGTCCTAGCAGATTGGAAAACTGCCAATATAACACCTTTTTGCAAAAAAGGAAAGATACAAAATACAAGCAATTATAGTTCAGTTAGCTTAACTCCCGTAATTGGGAAAATGTTGGAGTTCATTATAAAGGATGTAATAGCAGATTATTTAGAAATACATAATATAATCAAACAAAGTCGGCATGGCTTCATGAAGGGCAACTCATGCCTGACAAATTTATTAGAATTCTTTGAGGTGGTAATGAGTGGTTAGATAAAGGGGAACCAGTAAATGTAATATACTTGTATTCCAAAAAGCGTTCAATCAGGTATTTCTCAAAATGATACTTAATGGGATAAGAGCCCATGGTGTTCATGGTAGTATATTAGCATGGAAGGAGCATTGGCTAACTGATAGAAGATTGGGGGTTGGGTTAAGTGGCCCATTTTCAGGATAGCAACCTGTAACTAGTGGAGTGCCACAGGGATCGGTGTTAGGCCACAATTATTCACAATATATATTCATGATTTGGCCAAATTAAGTGAATGCACAATTGCCAATTTGCGAATAATCCAAAGATAGGTGGGAAGGCAAACAATTTTGGAAAATGTAAAGTTATGCACTTGGGTCGGAAGAATAAAGGAGCTGAATATTAATTAAATCATAGAATCATAGAATTTACAGTGCAGAAGGAGGCCATTCGGCCCATCGAGTCTGCACCGGCTCTTGGAATGAGCACCCCACCCAAGCCCACACCTCCACCCTATCCCCATAACCCAGCAACCTCACCCAACACTAAGGGCAATTTAGCGTGGCCAATCCACCTAAATGGAGAGAGACTGCTGAAAACTGCAGCTCAGAGGGATTTGGGACTCGTGCATTAATCACAAAAAGCTAACATGCAGGTTCAGCAGGTAATTGGGAAGTAAATGGAATTTTGGCCTTTATTTTATTAAAAATAGGAAAGTCCTGTCAAAACTATACAAGGCACGAGTTAGACCAAACCTGGAATATTGTGAACAGTTTTAGTCCCCTTATCTAAGGAAAGATATACTAACATCAGAGGCAGTCCAGAGAAGGTTTAAAGGTTGATCCAGGGTATGGAGGGATTTTCTTATGAGGAGAGGTTAAGTTGCCTGCATTCATTGGAGTTTAGAAGAATAAGAGGTGACCTTATTGAGACATATAGGATTCTCAGGGGGCTTGACAGAGTAGATGTTGAGAGCATATTTCCTCTTGTGGGAGTGTCCAGGATCAGAGGGCATAATCTTTGAGTAAGGGGGCACCCATTTAAGACAGCGATGAGGAGGAATTTCTTCTCTCAGAGGGTAGTGAATCTGTGGAATTCTTTACCATAGAGAGCTGTAGAATCTGGGTCGTTACTTATGTTCCACACTGAGGCAGACAGATTTTTAAACAATAAGGGAATCAAGGGTTATGGGGATAAGACAGGAAAGTGGAGTTAAGGATTATTTCAGATCAGATCAGCCATGATCTCATTGAATGGTTGAGCAGACGTAATGGGCTGAGTGGCCTACGTCTGCTCTATCTTTTTGTCTTGTGGTCACGGGAGTGGAAATTCTTGTCTAATTTTTACGTCAAGTTTCCTGTGCCGTCCGCAACAATTCCTGCTGCAGGCAGGACAGGAAAATCTCACCCATTGTTTATTAAACATAAAAATGCAGCTGTTACCCTGTACAAAATTTCAACAATTTCTATTATTCCCATCATCATAGTGGCAAACATGGAGCCAACAAGCTGCAGCAAAAATACGCTATCATAAATGGAAGGGTAGACCAGGTTTTCATTGCCATAGATAATAGCTCAAGTCGAGAAATTCCCCAACTCAACAGACTCACCTTGATATAAAGGACTTTGTTATACATAATTTTCACTCTGGAAGGTGGAGCTAGGCTCAGCTCAGTCCCACCCACCCCACAAGCAGATCTGAGGTGGCCAGAGAGGTGTGTGAGCACCGAAGGCAGCGGCTGGAAGGCCTGCTTTAGTCTTCTTGAGGCTGTGTCTCAGTTGTATTAAGACCATAAGACATAGGAGCGGAAGTAAGGCCATTTGGCCCATCGAGTCCACTCCACCATTCAATCATGGCTGATTTCAACTCCATTTACCCGCTCTCTCTCCATAGCCCTTAATTCCTCGAGAAATCAAGAATTTATCAACTTCTGTCTTAAAGACACTCAACGTCCCGGCCTCCATCGCCCTCTGTGGCAATGAATTCCACAGACCCACCACTCTCTGGCTGAAGAAATTTCTCCTCATCTCTGTTCTAAAGTGACTCCCTTTTTTTCTAAGGCTGTGCCCCCGGGTCCTAGTCTCCCCTGCTAATGGAAACAACTTCCCTACATCCACCCTATCTAAACCATTCATTATCTTGTAAGTTTCTATTAGATCTCGCCTCAACCTCCTAAACTCCAATGAATATAATCCCAGGATCCTCAGACGTTCATCGTATGTTAGGCCTACCATTCCTGGGATCATCCGTGTGAATCTCCGCTGGACCCGCTCCAGTGCCAGTATGTCCTTCCTGAGGTGTGGGGCCCAAAATTGCTCACAGTATTCTAAATGGGGCCTAACTAATGCTTTATAAAGCTTCAGAAGTACATCCCTGCTTTTATATTCCAAGCCTCTTGAGATGAATGACAATATTGCATTTGCTTTCTTAATTACGGACTCAACCTGCAAGTTTACCTTTAGAGAATCCTGGACTAGGACTCCCAAGTCCCTTTGCACTTCAGCATTATGAATTTTGTCACCGTTTAGAAAATAGTCCATGCCTCTATTCTTTTTTCCAACGTGCAAGACCTCGCACTTGCCCACGTCGAATTTCATCAGCCATTTCTTGGACCACTCTCCTAAACTGTCTAAATCTTTCTGCAGCCTCCCCACCTCCTCCATACTACCTGCCCCTCCACCTATCTTTGTATCATCGGCAAACTTAGCCAGAATTCCCCCAGTCCAGTCATCTAGATCGTTAATATATAAAGAGAACAGCTGTGGCCCCAACACTGAACCCTGCGGGACACCACTCGTCACCGGTTGCCATTCCGAAAAAGAACCTTTTATCCCAACTCTCTGCCTTCTGCCTGACAGCCAATCGTCAATCCATGTTAGTGCCTTGCCTCGAATACCATGGGCCCTTATTTTACTCAGCAGTCTCCCGTGAGGCACCTTATCAAAGGCCTTTTGGAAGTCAAGATAGATAACATCCATTGGCTCGCCTTGGTCTAACCTATTTGTTATCTCTTCAAAGAACTCTAACAGGTTTGTCAGGCACAACCGCCCCTTACTAAATCCATGCTGACTTGTCCTAATCTGACCCTGCACTTCCAAGAATTTAGAAATCTCATCCTTAACAATGGATTCTAGAATCTTGCCAACAAAGGTTGTCAGACTCTCTGGTGCTCACCATCTCCCCACTACCATTCCCCCTCATACCTCCATATCCTCTCATACTCACATAATAACAAGTAATCTTCATAACCATACACCAAGTGTGCACTGTGTGCAGACCTCGAGAGCAATTTGGGGATGAAAAAGAAACATCGAACAAACTAAGAGAGTTCTCACTCATTGTCTGAAATTGTCCATCCTTGTTCGCGGCTGTTATTTCCCGGTGCCACTGAGAGTGAATAGAGTTTTGATGGAACACCAATCGTTCCGCTCTCGCTCGCAATGGACAAGACCAGCGAATTCTGCCCACACATACTTGATACATACTTGATACCAATTCAAAAATGTTAAATTCCCTTCTGGTTGAAAAGCTGGTAAAAGCAAACTTTTATTCGCTAATGACATCAAAGGAAGCTAATTAATCGACTTAAAAATTGTCAATCAAAATATGAATTCAGCCCCCTGCTAAGATAAGTGGTTTGGGACCATTTGAAACTCAGCCAAGCATTCATAATGGGATCAGCAATAATAAAATCCCATGGGATATGTCATCATTGAAGTCTAATTAAACTGTAGGAACAGATGACCTATGTTTGTTTTCCAATCTAAAATAGATGGTTTGCCAATCAATAAACTCCAGCTGCAGGTGTCTGCTTTTGTACTCAGGCTGAAAGCTGCAGTTTAATTTTTCTTTCAAGTTCAAGGGGTGTGGATTGAAATAACTTCAAATCATGACACTTTAAAAAGATCACCTGCACTTCAAGAGTGTCTACCTCTCCTCCATAAAATTGTGCCTCCCATACTGCTGGTTAAGTTCATATGAACAGCAAGAATCAGGTTTGTTTGAGCACAACACTAACTTGAAATGGAGCTGTTGAGTTTAGATTTCCCTTCCTGATGGTGGCGAAAATGGAATCTGCTAGAAATGGGGAGCGAGATTGTTCGGCCTCGTGGCTTTGTTTTTCTCAGCAGCGGAAGGTGTCACGCCATTTGCTGGTGACGGGGTTCTCTGCTCCTGCTGCTATCAATGGGAATTCCCAGTGAAGCCACCTCACGTCGCCGGGAAACCCACGGGCAAGGGTGCACTGCTGGCGGGACCAGATAACCCCACCATCAGTGAACGGTCAAAAATCCTGGCCAGGGTCTAGACTTTTGAACCCAGGTCAGGTCTATCATTTTTAAAGGCATCCAAATTCAGTCCACCTCTATGAAAATCCAACCTTCTTCTTAGGCAGTCCCTGAGGGTCAAGGATGACTTGCTACCACTCCGGGTAAGTGAGTTTGCTATGGCTGAATAGTCCAATCCTGAATCTGCAGACTCTGTCACAGGTTTGGTAGGTGGTGTGTGATGAGGTGGGTGGGTCAATGGGATAGAAAAGGGTAATGGAGGTTGGGGTGGGGAGGGTAGCGGACAGGTGGTGACGGAGGAAGTGGTGAAGGTCTGCCATTCCGAGTCCAATGGCTGGTGGAATGCCACAGCCTACCAAGGAGGATGCAAACTGCAGCACAAGTTGCCAATTCTAAGGGTTCATGCGAACAGGGGTAGGCCACTTAGCCCCTTGAATCTGTCCCACCATTCAATGGGATCATGTCTGATCTGTGACTTAACTCCATATACCTGCCTTCGTCCTATATCCATTAATATTTTTGCTTAACAAAAATCTATCTCCTTCAGAATTATAATTAACAACTGTTCTAGCTTCAACTGCGGTTTGTGGGAGAGAGTTCTGAACCTCAACCACCCTTTGAGTGAAGAAGTTCTTCCTAACATCTCCCCTGAATGGGCTGGCCCTCATTTTTAGACTATGCCCCTAGTTTTAGAATCTCCAACCAGCGTAAATAGAATGGGTGGGATTCTCCGGCGGCCCACGCCAGAATCGCAAAAGGTAATTAGGCGGAGAATCAGTTCCGATTCGAAATCGTGGCGGGCGTCAATTTGCAATTCTCCATCATTATGACAGCGGGGTCAATGCTCGCTGACCACCCCTCATGTAGTCCCTGACTATGCAACTACATCTCCACTATAGATGGGACTGTCCGTTCCAGAAGCCCGAAACCCATCTGGACGGCAGCTAGACTCTGGGGTCAGCTCGTCCTCTGACCATCCGCCCCCTGGGGTGTTCCTACCTCCATCTGATGTACTGGATCATGTGTGTGGTGCACACCAACGGGTGTCTCAGAAGTCTTTTCACTAAAGTGCCCAACCGAGCTGAGTGTCTCTGGGATGGTGGCAGGTGTTGGAAACAGCTGTAATGGGAGATCTGTGTCATCCTGGGCTTGAGCGCCGTGATGTCTTGGGTCACCGGCATACTGTGGCACTCATCCGTGTCAGTGTCATCGTCGCTTGTCGGCTCATGGAAGGGCTCCAGTTGTGGCACTGATTGGGGACGAAAGACACCAGATGGACCCGCGCCATCACTGGCAGCTCCTGCAACACAGGAGACAAAATGCATGATTAGACCACAGGACGAGAGTGGTAAGGGGGAGGAGGGGGTGGTGAGGATGGGGGTGACGATGGTTTGGATGTGAGGGGTAGGTGAGGGTGACGGTGAGGATGGGGGGGGGGGGGGGTGTCAATCGTGTAAGTGTCAATCGCAAACCTGGTGAATCCGCACCATTTCTCATTGGAATCGATTGTGTTCCACGTGGCACTGGTGCTAGCCCCTTAACTGTACCTCAATCAGTCTAGATGCAGCACCGGTGTTGCTGTCGTGGAACTCCACAAATTCTACCCCGGCGACAACACCTCACCTCAGAAATGGAGAATCCAGCCCCCAAGCTTTCCCTGTTAATATCTTGAAAACTTTAATCAGATCACCCCTTAGCCTTCTAATTTCCACCAAAGCAGGTCTAATTTTAGTAATCTCTCCTCGTAACCCAACCCCTGTAATCCAGGTATTATTTGTGCAAACCTACGTTGCACTCCCTCCAAAGCGAAAGTTCTTGGACGGATGAAGATCATGTTAGAACGATGATGTGGAGATGCTGGCATTGGACTGGGGTGAGCACAGTAAGAAGTCTTACAACACCAGGTTAAAGTAAAACTGGTTTGTTTCAAATCACTAGCTTTCGGAGCACTGCTCCTTCCTCAGGTGAACCTCATTCCTCATGATTTGAAAGAAACCTGTTGGACTTTAAACTGGTGTTGTGAGACTTCTTACTTGACTAACGATGTTCAAGGAGTTCATAGAACATCAAAAAGAAAACACAAAGTACCAAAATGCAGCATTTGGAGATACTTTCTTTTTTACGTTACTGGGGTGAGTATTTTCAGAGTCGACACAGCATTAACCTGGTGACCAGAACAATCTGCTCCACTGGCATTTACAATACAGATATTAGCCTTACACTAAAATTAATGAGAAGCAGAGTTCTGTGACCTGGAGCCTGCTGAGTCTTGAAATTAGATTTGCAAATGCTCAGACATGTACGTAAATCATTTACTTGAGGTCAACATTTGGTTTCCTCCCAACCATGAGTCTATGAATGTTTTAATTTTATACAGAAGGAGAGACTCATTTGGTTTTTCAAAGAACTTTGCTAAATATTTAGACTGAAAATCAGCTGTATACTTGCACATTACATTTTTGCCATTGACTATTTGTTGCTGTTGGATGAGGTTCTGGGAGAACTGGTCCGTGGTCTAATTTTGCATGGTATATAGACATATATTATATTGGATCATTGAGCGGGATTCTCCGTCCTGTCAGCCGGTCAATGAGGCTTCCTATTGTGGACAGTCCCACGCCGTCGGGAAATCCCCGGATGCGCTGTCAACGCAACGGAGAAACCCGCCAGTGTAAAATCCAGCCCCCTTTCTATGGAAGGAGGATTCAAGAAAGCATGCAGAATGCTTGCCTTCATTGGATGGGGCATTGAGTATAAAAACTGGCAAGTCATGCTACAATTGTAGAGAACCTTGGTAAAGCCGCACTTGGAATATTGCGGACAATTCTGGTCACCACACTGCCAGAAGGATGTGGAGGCTTTGGAGAGGGTGCAGAGGAGGTTTACCAGGATGCTGCCTGGTCTGGAGAATTTGAGCTTTGTGGAGAGGCGGAATAGATTCGGACTGTTTTCATTTAGAATGACAGAGATTGAGGGTTGACCTGATAGAGGTCTTCAAGATTATGAGGGGCATGGATAGAGTGGATGGGCAGGGACTCTTTCCCGTGGTGGAGGGGTCAGTCACCGGGGAGCATAGGTTTAAGGTCCATCGGGCAAAGTTAAGAGGAGACGTGCGTGGCAGTATTTTTACACAGAGAGTGGTGAGTGCCTAGAATGCGTTGCCAGGGGAGGTTGTGGAAGCAGATACATTAACGGCGTTTAAAAGGCATCTCGACAATTACAAGGATAGGATGGGTATAGAGGGATATGGCACAAGGAAGTGGTGAGTATTTTGGCCAAGGGTGGTATCATGACAGTCCAGGCTTGGAGAACCGACGGGCCTGTTCCTGTGCTGTATTGTTCTGAGTTCTTGTTCTTGTTCAGGATTCCATTATTGAAAACATTTTTCAAAGCTATTTGTCTGAAATTCCACAAAAATAAAGGACCCCTGTCATCAGTGTAGTATTTTGTTTGGTTTTGGTTAAGGGTGTGGAGTTTGGCAAAGGAAATTAAAAACTCCAGCTGGTGAAATGTGTATATGGCTACGATCTCCAGTATAGGTATTCCTGAAAGACATAGGCCGGGATTGTTCGAGCCTCCGCGCCGCAATCGCGCTTGGCGCGGGGGACGAGAATGGGCGTTAGGCCCGCGATCGGGTCCGACGCCGCTCCCGCGATTCTCCGGTCAGGGGCCATTGAAAGAGGCAGCGATTCTCCGCCAACAACTGGCCGAGTTCCCGCCGGCGTGGTTCACTCATGGTTCCACCCGGCGGCTGTTCGGGTGGAACCACGAGTGAAGTGAACCACCCTGGTGGGGGGCGGGGGATCCATCACCGGGGGGGGGGGCTCCAGGACGGCCTGGCTTGCAATCGGGGGCCACCGATCGGCAGGTGCGGGCGGTGTGGGTCCACCATGTTGCACGGGACAACCGCCGCAGGCGGCCGCTGTGCACATGCACGGACCTGCGGCCGGAAGTGCAGGGCCCTATATCGGCAGCCGGAGATCCAAGAAGCACTCCGGGGCCCTGCTAGACCCCGGCAAAACGGAGAATCACTCCAGACTTTCTCCAGGAAAGCTCAGAGTGATTTGCGCTCATTTTCTCGCGGGTGTGGGGACAAGATCCCATTATCAGAGAATTCCACCCATAGATTAAATCAAGTCAGGCCTTCTTGATCATTCACATGTGCAGTCAATATTGTTTATATTTGTTACTTCTTTGACATTCTAGTGCTGAAGATTCAATATTTTTGTCATATTTATCTGCCTTTTGGAAGAGGGGATCGTTGGTGAACCACAAGAGAATGTTGAAAGTTGATTTGGTGCTTTTTCTGATCATTTCCACCTGACAACTGGGAGTTAATCAGGTTGTGTGATGAGAAAATTAGGCAGAATTCTACCACAACAGGTTTCCTCATTCTTTAGCATCTTCACTATTTCTAGAAACAAAAGGACGCATGCAGATTGATTGCTTAATTGGTTAATATTTATTGTCACATGTACCGAAGTGCAGTGAAAAGTATTTTTGTGGCCAAGGGAAAGTACACAGTACGTACATAGTAGACAAAAGAATAATTGACGGAGTACATGACAAATGAAACATCAGCAAATTGTGATTGGAGAGCAGCATAAGCCATCGTGAATAGTGTCCTTACGGAAAACAGATCAGTCCGAGGGAAAGTCGTTGAGGAGTCTAGTAGATGTGGGGAAGATGCTGTTCTTATGTCTGGATGTGCGGATATTCAAACTTCTGTATTTTTGCCTGATGAAAGGGTCTGGAAGAGGTCAAAGCCTGGGTGTTAGGGGTCTCTGACAATGCTGTCAGTTTTCCTGAGGCAGCGGGAGGTGTAGACAGAATCAATGTGGGGGTGGCAAGCTTGTGTGATGCGTTGGGCTGAGTTCACCACACTCTGCAGTTTCTTGCGATCTTGGGCCGAACAGTTGCCATACCAGGCTGTGATGCAGCCGGATAGGATGCTCTCTGTGGCACATCTGTAGAAGTTTGTGAGAGTCGAATTTCTTTAGCTTTCGTAGGGAGTAGAGACGTTGTTGGGCTTGCTTGGCTGTTGCATCAACGTGAGTGGACCAGGACAGACTGTTGGTGATGGTGACCCCAAGGAACTTAAAGCTATCAACCATCATCACTTTGGAGCCATTGATGCAGACGGGAGTGTGTATTGTACTACGCTTCCTGAAGTCGATGATCAGCTCCTTGGTCATTCCAACATTTAGAGAGAAGTTGTTTTCGGTACACCATGCAACCAAGTGATCTATCTCCCTTCTGTAGTCAGATCAGGAAGTATTGGTATGATGATCTCATGCCCCATTTTATATTACTTCTACATAATTTGTACATTGTAGTCACCTAAAATGGCTGATTCCCGATTAATTTGGCCAAATCCCGATATAAAATGGCTAACCGAAAAGGCTGATGGGAAAAGCAGCCAACAGGGCACAAACGGACAGCTGCAGACAGAATAGCGTATTCGGCTCTGGGGAAGTCGGCCCAGGTCGATACCTGCGACCATTAGCAGCACATCAACCCAGACATCTGCAGTTTAATCGGCTATCCCCGGGAACAATTGCAACATATTAGCAATTGAATGCCGGGCCAGACCTCTCGGTGCCAGCAGTGGCAGAGGCAAAGACAGGTGAACGACCACCCCCCGCTCAAGGAATCACCCCATTATTGGAGCATATCGAACCCAGTGATTGGGAACAAGTCCAATCACTTGGGACTCAGGGTCAAGGTCCGCCCCGAGAGGCGGGAAGCCCCTGGGCCCTATAACATTAGGTGCCAAGTTCAGATCGCCCCTTCGCTCCCTTCTTCTCCTGCTCGCAACCTTCGCAAGAACCATCGACCAGCAACCGTAAGTTTGACTCCAGCGATCGCTACCCGATAGAGACTCCTAGCCATCGACCTATATCAGCCTTTTGAATCCCGCAGGCTAGACCCAATTCGATAAGCCATTTGTTTCCCTGACCTGGTGGGCCATTACCAAAAGTTAAGTATTGGCCAGTAGTGGCAGGTAGTGATATAGAAAGTAGGATTATTGTGTAAATATTTATTGCTGTACATAATAAATGACCGTTGATTCATATCTCGAGCTTGAACCAGAATGGCGGTATCAGAAAGATACCTGGCGACTCGTGAGCAAAGGTGACATAATCAGAGCTAATAAAACTAAGGTTAATAAGAGCAACAACATGCGCTCATTCTCATCTTCTTAACATTAGTATCCAGCATCGCTAGTTGTAGAAAAGGCAGAAGCGTATTTCAAGAACAAGTAGTTTCTTCAGAATTTGCAGATGCAACAACACCAACTTTCATTTGCATAATGCCTTTATGTAAAATCCCAAGGTACATTACAGAAATGGAATCAGACAAAAATGGATTAGATTATTCTCATATTTGTATTCTTCGACTTTGGTTCAATTATTTTAGCAGAAATTGATGTTAAACTGGTGGGACTGAAGTCTCAGATTAAATCTGTCGCTAGCTTCAGGCCTAGCACTACATGCTTCCAGCCTAGTGCCACATTCTCAAATGCTTGTTCTTTCATGATTATTAGCCTTCATAAATCACTAGTCCCTCTTAATAATCTGGAATAGATCTGCACATAAATTTGTTTAAGGATATTCCAGAAATCTCCTTAAGGAAAGAAACCATTCACTCATTCTCATTAATTTAAAAAAAAATGTTCGTGGGATGCAGGCATTGTTAGCTAGACCAGCATTTATTGCCCATCCCTAATTGCCTTTCAGAATCATAGAATCATAGAATTTACAGTGCGGAAGGAGGCCATTCGGCCCATCGAGTCTGCACGGGCTCTTGGAAAGAGTACCCCACTTAAGCCCACACCTCCACCCTATCCCTGTAAACCAGTAACCCCACCTAACCCAAGGGCAATTTAGCATTGCCAATCCACCTAACCTGTACATCTTTGGACTGTGGGAGGAAACCGGAGCACCCGGAGGAAACCCACGCAGACACGGGGGAGAACGTGCAGACTCCACACAGACAGTGACCCGAGCCGGGAATCGAACCTGGGACCCTGTAGCTGTGGAGCAACTGTGCTAACCACTGTGCTGCCATGCTGCCCAGAAGATGGTGTTGAGCTGCCATCTTGAACTGCTGCAATCCATGTAGTGTAGGAACACCCTCAGTGTAATTCAGGAGGGAGTTCACGGATTTTTGAGCCTGTGATTGAAAAATAAATGAAGGGATGTGGGTGTTGCTGGCTAAGACGAGCATTTAATGTGCACCCCTAATTCCCCTTGAGAAGGTGGTGGTGAGCTGCCTTCTTGAAGTGCTGTAGTCCATGTGGTGTAGGTACATCTACTATACTATAAGGGAGGGAACTCCAGGATATTGACCCAGTGACAGTGAAGGAACGGCGATAAAATAGTTAGGCAGAAGTTAGAAGTGGTTTTATTTCTTCTAGCTCTTTTCCGAGTATCTATTAATGTAACACTGACAGAACCATCTGAAGTTAGTGATTTAAAACGCTTCCCAGCCTAGCGCAATGGTCTAGGGGAAGTTCTGGACAATTGCTGGGTAAACCTTTACCTGAGAACTGTCAAGAGGGATTCTGCAGTGCATCGCTGGGATACTCACCAAATCAGACCGGACAGCCAGGAAGTTGTTTATCGGCTGGATTTTACCAGCCTTTTTTGCACAGGCTTGGAGGCAAGCGACCTGCCTCACATCTTTCTGTCACCATGTCCCGTTGCCAGTGATGGGAAAGGTGGCACATCAGCCACCCACCTGGAGCCCAATTGAACCACTCGTGTTCCCAACTCCCAAAAAGGAGGCCTGGACCCCTGCATCTTGAGCCTACTGGGAGATTGCAAGGGTTCACCTGGCGGCTCCCTGCTCCTCCCAATGCGGGCAAAAACCTGGAACTTTGCGGCTTTCTGTATGCAACATTGAATGCAACAATTTCAAATGGGTATTATTTGTTCTCATTTTGCCCTATAAACAAGATAGCAATTAATGTAAAACTGAAGCATGCAGAAAAAAAATGGGTGCCTAGATTATGGTCTGAAATTGTTGAATTTAGCGTCGAGTACAAAAGGACAACGTGCCCAATCATATGGTGAAGTGCTGTTCCTCAAGCCAAAGGTGTTGGTATTCTTGCTATTTGATGCGCAATCATTTACACTCAAGACAAAGTGATTCCATAACTGAAGGCTTTAATCTGCTAGAACCTTTTCCCCAGCAGCTTCGATACAGAAAGTGAAGGCTGCTGGGACAGCACCATCTCCTGTTTACGTGTGATCCTGTTTACCAGGTCGGCTATACGGGGGAGAAGGTACGCATCCAGCTGCGTAAACCTGTTGATGGTCTGGCTGTAGTCAATGACCATCCTATGCTTCTCCCCGGTCTTTACCACCACTACTTGAGCTTTCCAGGGACTGTTGCTCGCTTCGATGACCCCTTCCCCCAGCAACCTTTGGACCTCAGACCTGATGAAGATCCGGTCCTGGGCACTGTACCATCTGCTCCTGGTGGCGACGGGTTTGCAATCCGGGGTGAGGTTCGCAAACAGGGAAGGCGGGTCGACCTTAAGGGTCGCCAGGCCGCAGACAGTAAGGGGAGGTATTGGGCCGCTGAATTTAAAAATCAGGCTTTGCAAATGACATTGGAAGTCAGCCCCAGGAGGGTAGCCGCGCAGAGGTGCGGCAGGACGTACAGGCGGAAATTGTTGAATTTCCTGCCTTGGGCAGTGAGGTTCGCTAGGCAGAACCCCTGTATCTCCACCGAGTGTGACCCAGAGGCCAGGGAGATCCTTTGATTTCTAGGGTGGGTTACAAGTGAACAGCGCCTTACCGTGTTGGGGTGAACAAAGCTTTCCATGCTCCCAGAGTCAATCAGGCACGACATCTCGTGGCCGTTGATGAGGACTGTCGTTGTAGCCGTTGCGGGTGTCCGAGGTCGACTTTGGTCCAGTGTCACTGAGGCCAGATGAAACAGTTGCGAGTTCTGATCGGGCAGCGTGCAGTCTACCGATCTGGGGGCCTGGGACCCCATCCAAGATGGCGTCACCCATGGGTCGCACATGGTGTCCGGGGACGAAGAAGATGACGGCGGGTTTGACAAAATGGCGGCGCCCACCCGTCCAGCGTGGAGTCCGGGGGGCAAGATGCCCGTGGGTTGCACGTGACGTTAGGATAGGGGGGTGGCGGTGAGCGCTGGCCGGTCGGGGCCTGAAGGGAGGGTTGCCGCGGCGGTCCATAGTCGCTGGAGACTGCGGCCACGGCACGGGCCTGGAAGACCCCCACAAAGTGGCCCTTCTTGCCGCACCCTTTGCAGGTGGCGGTGCAGGCCGGGCAGCGCGGGCGGGGAGGATTCGCCTGCCCGCAGAAAAAACAGTGGGGTCCGTCGGCGTTAGCGGGCCGTCTTGCCGCGCCGGCTTGCGGGGTCAGGGGGAAGGTCTGAGGGGCTGCCGCTGCGGGGTGCCATGCAGCCCAGGGGGCCGCCGCGCAATGGGGTGCAAAGGACAGCGCATTTTTATAGGCAACGTACATGGACCCTGCCAGGGCCCGTGCCTCTGTAAGTCCCACAGTGTCCCTTTCTAGGAGTCTGCGGCGGATATCGGGGGAGGTCATACCTGCAACGAAAGCATCCCTGATTAAAAGTTCCATGTGCTCGCTCCCCGAAACTTGCGGGCAGCCACAGTTTCGGCCCAGCATCAGTAGCGCCCGATAGAAATCTTCCAATGTTTCCTCGGGGCTTTGCCGCCTAGTTGCAAGCAGGAGACAAGCGTAGACCTGGTTTACCGGGCGGATATAATGTCCTTCTAGCAGTTCGATAGCGGCAGCATAGTTCTCTGCCTCCTCGATAAGGGGGTAGATCCCAGGGCTGACCCGGGAATGCAGGAGATGCATCTTCTGTCATTCCGTGGGGGTGCCTACGGCCGTGTCGAGGTAGCCCTTAAAGCACGCCAGCCAGTGTTTAAAAATAGCAGCAGGGTTATCCGCGTGGGGGCTGAGCTGGGGGCACTCTGGTGTGATGCGCAGATCCATCCTTCCAACTTAAATTGCAGCAGATAAAATTGATGCGCAATCAATTACACTCAAGACGAAGTGATTCCATAACTGAAGGCTTTAATCTGCTAGAACTCTTCCTCAGCAGCTTCGATACAGAAAGTGAAGGCTACTGGGACGGCACCATCTCTTATACCCCGCCTTTAGGGCGGAGCTGCGCAATACAGCCAATGGTAGACTCCAGGGTCTAACCAATAGTCATCAGCCTCTCAGGTACCGCAATACCTGGTACTACCACACTATTACATCTCCATATAACTGCACCCCCCGCACCGCACCACGCACAACCCCTCACCGCTCTCTCCCCCCCCGACCCCCACGAACCCGACACAACCTTCAGCCCAGCTCCTGCCAACACTGCAGGATTCCCGCATATGTTTCATTTTGAGGTAATAGAATCTCACGAAGAGTTTCCAGAGTTCAATTCCCAGGAGTATGTCAGTATCTGGTAGAATTGAAAACAGGGCCTGGGCAATTTGCAAGTTAAATCCATGTGATTTTCAATTGTAAAATGTATCTCTATTTCATAATTCTGTGCATCGGGTGAAGAGTGGAACAATTCTATCAGCAAGATGATGTGTTGGTGTGCATACTTGGGTCTAGCATTTTTTGTGGGCAAGAAACAGGCACTTGAGGGTCCACTGAGGTGTGTATGCACTGTCCGTCTGTAAGAAGAATTTGGCCGCATGTCATCTTGATTAGGGCATTGGTAATTGTCCAAATCCCCTGCCTGAAACAGACACTTCCCTCTCGAAATTGAGGGTCCAATGCCAATTTCAGCCCCTTTTCAAATTGGGTCTCATCATGTATCAGTTTTCTCAGGTGTACAGCAGTCAAACCAGAAGACCTTAAACAGCTTGGTATGGATCCTGCTCTGCCCAAGACCGCAGGAAACTACAAAAGGTCGTGAATGTAGCCCAATCCATCACGGAAACCAGCCTCCCACCCATCAACTCTGTCTACAATTCCCGCTGCCTCGGAAAGGCAGCCAGCATAATTAAGGACCCCACGCACCCCGAACACCTCTTCCACCTTCTTCCGTCAGGAAAAACACAAAAGTTTGAGGTCATGCACAAACCGACTCTAGAACGGTGTTCTTCGGTAGGGGCAGCACGGTAGCATTGTGGATAGCACAATTGCTTCACAGCTCCAGGGTCCCAGGTTCGATTCCGGCTTGGGTCACTGTCTGTGCGGAGTCTGCACATCCTCCCCGTGTGTGCGTGGGTTTCCTCCGGGTGCTCCAGTTTCCTCCCACAGTCCAAAGATGTGCAGGTTAGGTGGATTGGCCATGATAAATTGCCCTTAGTGTCCAAAATTGCCCTTAGTGTTGGGTGGGGTTACTGGGTTATGGGGATAGGGTGGAGGTGTGGACCTTGGGTTGGGTGCTCTTTCCAAGAGCCGGTGCAGACTCGATGGGCCGAATGGCTTCCTTCTGCACTGTAAATTCTATGAACAGCTTCTTCCCTGCTGCTATCAGACTTTTGAATGGACCTACCTTGCATTAAGTTGATCTTTTCTCTACACCCTAGCTATGACTGTAACATTACATTCTGCAGTCTCTGCTTCCTTCCCTATGTACGGTATGCATTGTTTGTACAACATGCAAGAAACAATACTTTTCACTGTACTAATACATGTGACAATAATAAATCAAATCAAATCAAATCAAGAAGCTGCTGTCATAATATGCACTCATGCACATCATGAGGTAAAAGCAGGCAGTGACAGACACCCAGGTGAGCCAATCAATGTACAGAACAGAACACGACCAATCACAAGACAGGACATCAGAGGGGGACTTACACCTACAAAACACACGAGGCATCAGCACTCTGCCTCTTTCCACTGGTGACAACTGTAGTGATGGTCAGAGTGTACAAATCATTCAACTCCTCCAACACGTGGATCAGAGCTAGCCTGGTCTAGATAGTTAGCTTTAGTTTACTTAATGTAGTAGAGAGGCAACCCACAGGCAGCTGTGTGTTTTGTTGCTAGAGTTCAATAAATCTTTTATTGAATAAATCTTTTATTGAACCAATGCCTTCTTTTGGTGTACACTTGACCAGTTAATTGCATTGTGTGCAATCCGTGTTACCCCAGGGTGAACAACACGACAGCTGCCACCATAAAAAAGTTGGTAAATAATCCCCCTCATAATTGCGCATTAAAATTGTAGGCCATTGCCAGCTCGTGCTCACTCCCCTACATCGTCCACCCACAATTACTCCACCCTGCACCACCATGACCCACCCACCAGGAGCCCAAGACTTACCTGCTGCCCTTGACCAGTTTCTGAGCCAGCTGCATTTCACCATCGGTAAGCTGCCTCTGGGGCCATGACTGCTGTCTGCAGTTGGCCATTATTTTGTCCATAATTGCAGCATGAAATTGTATCTGTAGAGTTAACCTTTATCCACATCAGTTTAATGTTATGCAACAAGACCAGAAAGAATCAATTTCCTCTGAGGCATGATTTTTTTTTATGGCCTTCAATTAGATTTTTTTTTAATGGCCTTCAATTAGATTTTTAAGATGCAGCTCTTTTCAGATCTTCCTCAGCAGAGTTTCGTTCACATTGTTGACGAACTTAGCTTTCATCCTAGGAAATCTAGTGTATAATCTATAGTCACAATCGAAATTCAGTTGCTATATGAATAATGACAAAGATTAGATAAAGCCTGTTCAGCTGACATGGCCATGAGCTTGACACAATTACCACAAAATAGGCTACGGTTAGATAAGAAAAAAAAAATGTAATCTTAGCACAAAAATCTCTCTTGATGGTTCATCCAGTGAGCAGCTGAGCAATTTAGATGAAGGGTCGTAGGTTCAACTCCCAGTCTGCGCTTAATTAGCAGAACACACCCAGGGTTGTGGTAGGAGCACTACAACTGGCGTCAATGGTTGGGGATGGAAAAATTGGGCAGTGTTCCAATTCCTAATTGCTCTCTAACAGTCACTGCTAAATTCTGCTCTGGGGAGACGACAGGAGTCAAGTTTGGACATCAATGAATTTTCTCCCTCCCGTGGCCAAACAAATTGCTGACCTCATGTTAATGATGGTCATTTGAATGAGATACAGAAGGTAATTGAACTATATCCCAGCAAAAATAATGCTTTGGCCTGGGAAGTCTTGTCTGCTGATAAAATAAGAAAAAATAGTGCAAGTTACACAAATGCTTATAAATGTAACCAAAGAAACACAAATAAGTCAGTGATGTGTGTGGAAAAGCAATATTCAAAAGGAAACTTTTAAGTAACTGTTTACAATTTCAAAGTTTATGCAGCTTTGGCTCACAGATATTTTTGTGTTTCGTACGTGGCTCCATTGCCGCAGTTTTCTGAACCAGCTTGCCGCCGTCGCAAATCCTGTTATGGCCACTAATTCTCACAAGGGAGCCATAATGGGGTTTGTACTGGGGTGATCTCAGAATGAGACCTTCCCCGCCCACAACATAATCAGGTTCATGCCCAGCGAGAGCATGAACCTGTTTACCATCAATTTGTATGGATTTCAATATTCCTGCAGGAGATGCTCAGGGTAGTGTCCTAGGCCCAACCATCTTCAGCTGCTTCATCAATGACTTCCCTTCCATCATAAGACCAGAAGTGAGGATGTTCTCAGGTGACTGCACATGTTTAGCACCATTCGCGACTCCTCAGATAATGAAGCAGTGCATGTCCAAATGCAACAAAACCTGGACAATATGCAGGCTTAGAATAACAAGTGGCAAGTTCCGTTCATGCGACACAAGTGCTAGGCAATGACCATCTGCTACAAGAGAGGATCCAACCACCACACCTTGCCATTCAATAGCATTACCATCACTGAATCTCCCACAATCAACATCGTGAGGGTTACCATTGATCAGAAACTGAAAATGACTAGCTATTTTAATACTGGGCTACCAGGGCAGGTAAAATGCGAGGAATCCTAGGGCAGCATGTGGCGCAGTGGATAGCACTGAGACTGCGGCGCTGAGGACCCGGGTTCAAATCCCGGCCCTGGGTCACTGTCCATGTGGAGTTTGCACATTTTCCCCATGTCTGCGTGGGCTTAACCCCCACAACCTGGATGAGTGCAGCTCCAACAACACTCAAGGAGCTCGACACCATTCAGGATGAAGCAGCTCACTTGATTGCTCCCCCTTCCACAAGCATTCAAACCCTCCACCACCGATGAACAGTGGCAGCCAAGTGTACCAGCTACAAGATACACTGCAGTAACTCACCAAGGTTCCTTAGGTAGCACCTTCCAAACCCATGACCTTTACCATCTGGAAGGACGAGTGCAGCAGATGCCTGGGAACCCCACAACCTGGAGGTTCCCCTCCAAGTCACTCATCACCCCAACTTGGAAATATATTGCTGATACTTCACTGTCGCTGGGGCAAACTCCTGGAACTCCCTAACAGCACTGTGGTTGTATCTACACCTCAAGGACTGCAATGGTTCAAGAAGGCAACTCACCACCAACTTCTGAAGGGCAAATAGAGATGTGCAATAAATGCTGGCCTAACCAGCGAAGCCTACATCCTGTAAATGAATTTTAAAAATAAATTTAAAATTACGAGGGTGTCAGATGATCCCCCCACCAGGATGATGTCAGGCTGGCGAGCTTCATTACTGATCTCCAGCAGTCAAGATGGTCACATCATAGGTGAGGAGGTCAGGGTACCCCTGGGTGGTCAGGGATATGGCAAGGGCAGTGACCTGGAACTGCCCCGGCACCCTGTCAGTGCCAACCTGGTGTTCTAAGATGGCACTGCCAGGTTGGAGCTGCCAAGAGGTGGAACCAGTGGCAGGGCCAAGGTCAGGGCCACCGACAGGGAAACAATGGGAGAAGGAATTGCAGGTGAGGATGGATGCGCGTGGGGCGGTCCCAATGTCCATGGGGGGAGGCAGGCGTCAAAGGGCGTCCCGATCTCTATGGAGCTGGTTTTCCAACACCTTTAGTCCCTCAAAAATGAGGGTGTAAAACACCCCCTCACCTGCTTTTTTTGAACGAACTGTCAGATGATCTGGGGAGAAACCTGGCTGTTTCTTGAGGGAGAAACACGTCAGTTTCCAGTCAGAACCTTAGGGCGGCACGGTAGTGCAGTGGCTAGCACTGTTGCTTCACAGCGCCAGGAACCCAGGTTCGAATCCCAGCTTGGGTCACTGTCTGTGCGGAGTCTGCACGTTCACCCCGTGTCTGTGTGGCTTTCCTCCGGGTGCTCCAGTTTCCTCCCACAAGTCCCGAAAGACGTGCTTGTTAGATGAATTGGACATTTTGAATTCTCCCTCAGTGTACCTGAACGTGGCGGCTGGGGGATTTTCACAGTAACTTCATTGCAGTGTTAATGTGAATGTAAGCCTACTTGTGACAATAAAGATTATTATTATTACACTTTGCCATTTTAGGGGAAAGTTTCACCCCAATTTAGTACACTTATGATTGAACTAACGACCATTCCTGACCAGCTTTTCTTCAAACCAGGGACCACGGATCTAATATTGTATTTTAGAAGCTATTGGGTGATTGCCAGCAAATTAAAATAATTAAATTTGGAACAAACTAATAGAAATTCAGATTGTGGATGTAGTAACCAGTGATTGCTAAGATCATGGCAGAAACTGATCTGTTAGAATCTGCATTAGAATCTTAAGCACCTCTTTTACCTCTGAGAATAAATGTTTTGTAAGAACGTACAGTACAGTAACATGGTGCAGTCCAATGCGGGCTGCGACTTGCCTTCTGTGTTTACTTGCACAAGCATGCAGAGTTCAGCTGCCATGGCAGCTATTTTAAAAAAAAATATCAGGAAAGGTCAGTGGCAGCTTTGAAAGGCCTCGGTGCTAAGTTCACAAAATGGTCAGGTGATCCAGCAGACCACGCTTAACTGCAACCAGTGCACACTAAAAGATATCGATCTTTAACTTATATTGCATCTTCAATCCATCACAGTGAATAGAAACCCATAGGGGGAGAATTGAAATGTGAGCAAAAGGCCCGTTAAAGAAAATTTTGATGAGGCCTTAGACGTTTTGGAGAATGGTAACTCAGCGGGAAGGGACTTCCACTGTTGGCGATGCGCTCGCTGAACTGTTGCACGAATGGTGGATCTCCTCGAGAAACCCGGGCCCAGTAAACCTGGAAATCGATAGCTAAACCCACAAAAGCCCCCTCCCTTCCCTCACCCAAAACAAACAACGACCCGAGGAAATGCCCTCAAATCCACCAAGAAGCAGAAAGGACGGCAAGAGATGTAAGAGTCCAAAGAGAAAAACACAGATGGCAGTCACGAGGATCAAAGCAGAGCAGGACATGGCAGACCGGGAAAGATCGGCAATGTATACCGACACACCGACTGATGGGACAGTGGATAGAGTGTCATGGGAGTGTCCCTTTAAGAAATGTTTTTGTCTTATCACATGGCTTTAATGACGTCATTGTGTGGGTGGACCTGGGCTGTGGCTCTGGGAGTTGGTTTTACTTTCGCTTTGAGTTTGAACTTGTTTTGTTCTGCACAGGTTGAAAGAAGTTTCTTTTTCTCCACCTGCATTTTAAAAGCTGTTTCCAGGTTGCTTGATAAGAAATAACTGTTTACTAGAAGAAATTCAAACCCGCTGTTTTGGAAAGGAAACAGGAGCATTCATACCAGGCCTTCAGTTCTGTGTGCTGGGCAACACCTTTGAAAAGGGTTTTCTAGTTTATGGGATCTTATTATTAAATTGGAACAGCTAAAGGGGTAATTTATTTAGGGTTATATATAGGGTGCTGTAGCTGTGTGGGGTATTTATGTTGGTAGTTGATAAAAATGCTTACAGTGTGTGTTGATAAAAATGTTAACTAAATTCGTAGAATAAACTTTGTTTTTTATTATAAGTGCTCAGGTGTTGAATAACACCTGAAAGGCAGGCCCTGGTGCCCATCGTAACCAAAATCAATAAACAGTTTTAGGCCAGGTGAACGCCATGATATACTTTGGAGTTTTCTAAACCCCGGCCAATAACAGGAGCTCCTAGCACAGGAGCATCTACAAGTCAGGGAGTCCATTAAGGAGGACCTCATGGAGACCGTGAAGGTGACCATAGTAATTGCTATGGCCCCCTTCAAAGAGGCACAGAGGAAAACAGAGAGGTGCTTGGAGATCCAGAAGGTGACGGTGGAGGTTGGAGAGAGCAGCCACCGGCCAGAGTGACGGGACCGTCTCATTCGAAAGAGAAGTGGCAAGGTTGGTGGCGGCCCAGGGTGCGCTCAGGGGGAAGGTGGAGTACCAGGAAAACCGATCCCGCCACAGAATCTCAGGATTGTCGGGCTTCCTGAGGGCAGGAATCCAACAGATTGCATAGTGGAGATGCTGGGGAAGTTAGTTGGGGGAGAAAGCATTCGCAAGACCTCAGCAGTGGACAGTACCCACAGGTCACTCAGATAAAGGCCCAAGAGGGGGGAACCATCAAGAGCGATTATTGCAAAACTTCACCGGTTCCAAGACAAGGAGCGAATTTTGAACTGGGCGAGTTGCACACAGTCCTGTAAATGGGAAGGGCATACGTTCCATATATATTAGGACATTGGGGCTGACCTGGCCAAGCACCGGGCTGAGTTCAACGGAGCCGAGGCGGCCCTCTTTAAAAGCAAAATGTAGTTTAGGATGCTGTACTCAGCAAAACCTTGGGTGGCTTATGGCAACAAGGAATACTACTTCAACACGCCAGGAGAAGCAGGTGAATTCATTGAGAAGAACATGCTGGGAAGACAACAATAAGGGTCACACATGCACCACTAACGATGTTCATGACTTTTCCATTATTTTTATTACGATATGGTATGTCTTTAGCGCTCACCAGAGCCACCATCTGCGTGGCCTAAGAGGTGAGTAAGACAGAGGAACACCGAAATGAGAAGAGGGGAGAAACAAAACGGGCAAAAAAACCAGGAGAAACGGCCCCCGAGGTGGAGCCAGCGGACTAGCGAGTATGTGAACACATGAAGGTAGGAAGAGAGGGGGGGCACCGCCACAGCTCTCAAAAGGGATGAAGCGCCTGGCAGAAGGGGGGGGGGGGGCGGTTGCAGAACAACAGATTGGGGAGAAGGGAGAGAGACGGGCAAGGGAGGGAGGGGTGGGAGGAGGGGAGCCCACAGGGAGGGGGGGTTGGTGAGAGTAGCGGGAGTGCTGGGGGGGTCGGGGGATAGTGGGGGGGGGGGGAGAATAGAATGCAGTTACAACAGGTCACACGTGGAGACGACCAGAACAAAGAGGACAATAGTGGCCATCTTGGATGGTCCCCAAACAAAGGGAAACCCCGGAGTGCAGGGCTCCATTCAAATGGTGAGTATGGCTGACCCCGCAGGAGAGGGGGGACAAAAGCTGCCCATCAGGATACTCACCTGGGATGTCAGAGGACTCAACGGGTCAGTGAACAGTCCTAGAGTCTTTGCCCACTTAAAATGCCTGAGGTCCGACTTCGTCTTGCTTTAAGAGACACACCCGAAGTCAGGAACCGACTGAGGTAAGAAAGAGTTTGATAGAACAATCCGACCAACTCTTCTAGGATGAGGGCTAGGGGAGTATGTAATGGTCAGCGGTGCCTTGGAAGGTACGCCAGTGGTGCTTGTGAATATATACACCCCTAACTGGGACTATCCAGACTTTGTCAAAATGATCATGGCTTGACCCGTGGACGTTCACACACCTGAGAGAGAAGGACTGAAGCAGTTCTCCTTCTTCTCCCAGTACGACAAAGTCTACACACGGATTAACTTCTTTGTAGTCGGTGGTGGGCAGAATACTTTGCACTACTTGGACCACACTCCACTCTACATGGATGTGAGGTTGGAGATGGACTGGGGCCAGCACCCCCCATGGTGGTCCACAAGGCGTTTTGCGAGAAGATGTCACAAGCCATCGGTGGATCTGTAACCTGCGACCAGAACGGGAAGGTCTGACCCTTCACATTCTGGGAGGCACTGAAGTCAGTGATAATGGCGCTCAGGGACAGGAAGGCGAGGATTGATCAGCTCCATATTGGAGGTGGGCCGGCTGTACTCCACAGTCCCAAGCATAGAACTATTGGTAGAGTTGAAAAATTACAAATGGAACTTGGCCTGCCCTCCACTGGGGAAGCAATGTACCAACTCTGCCAGACATTGGGGATCTATCATGAACACGGGGACAAGGCTCACTAGCTGGGAAAGTAGGCCGCCATGAGGGAGGTAGCGCAGATGAAAGACAGGAATGATAATGTGGTAATACCAGGTATTGCAGTACCTGAGAGGTGGATGCCCATTGGCTAGACCTAGGAGTCTACCATTGGCTAATGTACATAGCTCATCCCTGAGAGGCGGGGTATAAGAACCAATGCCATCCCAGCAGCCTTCACTTTCTGTATCGAAGCGGCTGGGTACAGTTCGAGCTGATTAAATTGATGCACAATCAATTACTCTCGAGACAAGGTGGGTCATAACTAATCGGCTTTAATCAGCTGGAACTGTAACGTCACCATCTGCGGCCATGACCAGCAGGACCACGACTGAAAAATTTTCTAGACCGCGAATATCCTTAATCTGACCTACAATAAGGATAAATGTGTGTTTAGCACCGACTGTCTAGCCATCCTAGGCTACGTAGTGCGAAATGGAGTCATAGACCCCGACTCTGAACGCATGCGCCTCCTCATGGAGTTAGAATCATAGAATCATAGAAGTTTACAGCATGGAAACAGGCCCTTCGGCCCAACCAGTCCATGCCGCCCAGTTTTTACCATTAAGCTAGTCCCAGTTTCCCGCACTTGGCCCATAACCCTCTATACCCATCTTACCCATGTAACTATCTAAATGTTTTTTAAAAGACACAATTGTACCTGCCTCTACTATTACCTCTGGCAGCCCATTCCAGACACTCACTACCCTCTGAGTGAAGAAATTGCCCCTCTGGGCCCTTCTGAATCTCTCCCCTCTCACCTTAAACCTATGCCCTCTAGTTTTAGACTCCCCTACCTTTGGGAAAAGATGTTGACTATCTACCTTATCTATGCCCCTCATTATTTTATAGACCTCTATAAGATCACCCCTAAGCCTCCTACGCTCCAGGGAAAAAAGTCCCAGTCTATCCAGCCTCTCCTTATAATTCAAACCATCACGTCCCGGCAACATCCTAGTAAATCTTTTCTGCACTCTTTCCAGTTTAATAATATCCTTTCTATAATAGGGTGACCAGAACTGCACACAGTATTCCAAGTGTGGCCATACCAATGTCTTGTACAACTTCAACAAGATGTCCCAACTCCTGTATTCAATGTTCTGACCAATGAAACCAAGCATGCCGAATGCCTTCTTCACCACCCTGTCCACCTGCGACTCCACCTTCAAGGAGCTATGAACCTGTACTCCTAGATCTCTTTGTTCTATAACTCTCCCCAACGCCATACCATTAACTGAGTAGGTCCTGGCCTGAGTCGATCTGCCAAAATGCATCACCTCACATTTATCTAAATTAAACTCCATCTGCCATTCGTCGGCCCACTGGCCTAATTGATCAAGATCCCGTTGCAATCCTAGATAACCTTCTTCACTATCCACTGTGCGACCAATCTTGGTGTCATCTGCAAACTTACTAACCATGCCTTCTAAATTCTCATCCAAATCATTAATATAAATCACAAATAACAGTGGACCCAGCACCGATCCCTGAGGCACACCACTGGTCACAGGCCTCCAGTTTGAAAAACAACCCTCTACAACCACCCTCTGCCTTCTGTCGTCCAGCCAATTTTGAATCCAATTGGCAACCTCACCCTGGATCCCGTGAGCTTTAACCTTCTGCAACAACCTACCATGCGGTACCTTGTCAAAGGCTTTGCTAAAGTCCATGTAGACAACGTCTACTGCACTGCCCTCATCTACCTTCTTGGTCACCCCCTCAAAAAACTCAATCAAATTTGTGAGACATGATTTTCCACGCACAAAGCCATGCTGACTGCCCCGAATGCCTCTCTAAATGCTTGTAGATCCTGTCTCTCAGAATACCTTCTAGCAACTTACCTACTACAGACGTTAAGCTCACCGGTCTGTAGTTCCCAGGCTTTTCCCTGCTGCCCTTCTTAAACAAGGGCACAACATTCGCCACTCTCCAATCTTCAGGCACCTCACCCGTGGCTGCCGATGATTCAAATATCTCTGTTAGGGGACCCGCAATTTCCTCCCTAGCCTCCCACAACATTCTGGGATACATTTCATCAGGTCCCGGGGATTTATCTACCTTGATGCGCTTTAAGACTTCCAGCACCTCCTCCTCTGTAATATGCACACTTCTCAAGACATCACTATTTATTTCCCTTAGTTTCCTAACATCCATGCCTTTCTCCACCGTGAATACCGATGAGAAATATTCATTCAGGATCTCACCCAACTCTTGTGGCTCTGCACATAGATGTCCTTGTTGATCCTTAAGAGGCCCTACTCTGTCCCTAGTTACTCTTTTCCCCTTTATGTATCTGTAGAATCTCTTTGGATTCTCCCTTGCATTATTTGGCAAAGCAATTTCATGTCCCCTTTTTGCCCTCCTGATTTCTCTCTTAACTCTATTTCGACAATCTCTATACTCTTCAAGGGATCCACTTGATCCCAGTTGCTTATGTACGTCATATGCCTCCTTCTTCTTTTTGACCAGAGTCTCAATATCTCGAGTCATCCAGGGTTCCCTACTCCAGTTCCCCCTCCCTCACTGCCCCAAGGCCCTAAAGCGCTGCCTCGGCTTCTTCAGCTATTATGCACAATGGGTCCCTAATTATGCAGACAAGGCTCGACCCCTGGTCCAGTCCACAACCTTCCCCCTGTTGACGGAGGCCCGCCAAGCCTTCTGCCGCATCAAAGCGGACATCGCAAAAGCCTCGATGCGCGCCATCGACAAGTCCCTCCCCTTCCAGGTCGAGAGCGACGCGTCCGACGTAGCTCTGGCGGCCACCCTCAACCGAGTGGGCGGCCCGTGTCTTTCTTCTCCCGCACTCTCCATGCTTCTGAAATTCGCCACTCCTCGGTCGAAAAGGAGGCCCAGGCCATAGTAGAAGCTGTGTGACACTGGAGGCATTACCTGGCCGACAGGAGATTCACTCTCTTCACGGACCAATGGTCGGTGGCCTTCATGCTCGATAATGCACAACGGGGCAAGATTAAGAACGACAAGATCTTGCGGTGGAGGATAGAACTCTCCACCGACAATTACGAGATCTTGTACCGTCTTGGGAAGCTGAATGAGCCTCTTGATGCCCTGCCCCGCGGCACTTGTGCCACCGCACAAGTGGACCGCCTCCGAGCCCTCCACGAGGACCACTGCCACCCGGGGGTCATTTGTTTCTTTCATTTCATTAACACCCGCAACCTGCCCTACTCCATCGAGGAGGTCAGGACAGTCACCAGGGACTGCCGAATCTGCGCGGAGTGCAATCCGCACTTCTACCGGCCAGAGAGAGCGCATCTGATAAAGGCTTCCCGTCCCTTTGAACGCCTCAGCATGGATTTCAAAGGCCCCCTCCCCTCCGCAGAACGCAACACGTACTTCTTGAACGTGGTTGACGAGTACTCCCGGTTCCCATTCCCCATCCCCTGCCCGGACATGACCACGACCACCGTCATCAAGGCCCTCCAGGGTATCTTTACACTGTTCGGTTTCCCCGTATACATTCACAGTGATAGGGGGTCCTCCTTTATGAGTGACGAACTGCGTCAATTCCTGCTCAGCAAAGGCATCGCCTCCAGCAGGACGACCAGTTACAACCCCCGGGGAAACGGGCAGGTAGAAAGGGAGAACGGCACGGTCTGGAAGACCGTCCTGCTGGCCCTTCGGTCCAGGAATCTCCCAGTCTCCCGCTGGCAAGAAGTCCTCCCAGTGGCCCATCACTCCATCCGGTCCCTGCTCTGTACTACCACAAACCAAACACCTCACGAATGTCTCCTTGTTTTCCCCAGGAAGTCCTCCTCCGGGACCTCGCTCCCAACCTGGCTAGCGACACCCGGACCCGTCCTGCTGCGGAAACATGTGAGGGTGCACAAGTCGGACCCGTTGGTCGAGAGGCTCCACCTGCTGCATGCCAACCCCTAGTATGCCTACGTAGCGTTCCCCGACGGCCGCCAAGACACGGTCTCCCTTCGGGACCTGGCGCCCGCCGGAGCCCCACGCGCACCCGCACCATTGCCCCTACCCCCACCCTCCCCGCAGCACCTGACCGGAGGATCAGTACTGCCGCCGCCCCTACCCAGCGCCGAACAAGCACCGATGCCCCATACAGGCGCCCCGCCCCCCTCCCCACTTTTCACCCCAACAGCGCCGCCTCGGGGTGACGAAGCTGCCGGGGAGGAAGACACCACGTTCCCGGAGCCACAACCGCCGGGGCCCCCACCAGGATCATCGCCGAAGCCCAGACGCTCCAGAAGGACGACCAGGCCACCCGATCGTCTGATTGCTGCACCATAAAACAAAAAGACCTTTCTCTGTTACGCTCAACATCACGGTACCTCCATACCTGGTCCTACCATGCAAAAGGCGACAGTAACGCTGGCCATCACCCCGCTGGGTTCTTTTTTAACAGGGGGTGAATGTGGTAATACCAGGTATTGCAGTACCTGTAATTGATAATATGGAAAAATGTGTCATTTGAAACATGGAAGACTGGCAATATCTTGTCTGAGAGAATCATGATAGGATATAGGGAAAGATCCCACAAAGGTTTAACAGCAGCTGCCAGGGAAGTATTGTAAAATGCAGATATCCTTGGTCAAGCAGGCTTAGCAAACAAGACAAACAGGATTTTGAATGAAGCCAAAAACAACGGCTCACACCTTCATTGAAAGTAACTATCTTAGTAAGGATATGGAAAAGAATGGATGAAGGTCAGTTGAATTTTGTGATAATTCTAGGTGTGAAAAGTTGCTAATACCAGGTAAATTAAAGAAAACTGGAGACTATCAGTCTCCGAGAAACATAATTCAAAGCCAAATTCAAAGTCAAAATTGAGCTGAGGACACAATTGGAAAATAAAACTATAGAAATGACAGGAATTAAAAGTAACACCTCTTGAAGTCAAAGCATTTTGAACATCACAAAGGAAACAATGTAATCAGATCTATGAGATGAAGTCATGTCAAAATGAATACTTAGTTGGATTAAAAGGTTTAGATCAAAAGATACTTTTTACAATCAAAGAAAATAAGAGTTACTTTACAATACATCATAAAAACTTAATTGTTAGAAAGCGAATATAAACCGAGAGACAAAGAGCAGGAACTACCAGAACGACAACCAGAGCTCAGAGAAAGAGAGGGGAGAAGCAGAGACAGATTACAGTCAGCTCGGCCATGGGAAAGAGGCAGGGCATAGCAGCCAAGCTAAAATAGCTAAGTACATCTAAGGAAGACTAGAATTTAAAGAGTAGGCAGATTCAGCTCAGAGCCAGCTCTCATATCTCGGTACATGGGAAAGATAGGACATAGCAACTGAGCTAATCAGCGAATACGTCAAAAGAAGACCAGACTTTAAAGAAGATTGATTGTCAAGTTGGGCCTGAAGGTCCCTTCAACCAACCAGAAGGATCCAGAAGCAAGATCTTTTTACTTTTCTGTAAAGACAGTAATTGCATCTTTTAAAAAGAGAAAAAAAATATATAATAATAAAATAAATTAAAAGTTTTAACTTGAAACAGTGGTTATTAGTCTACTTTACTTACTTAGCAATGCGGGACCCAGGATCGATGCTACTAAGTGGCAAGTAGATGAAATCTTCGGTGAAGGTATGGGTTATACCGGGGGATAACTTGAAAATATAGTTTGACCTGAATAGCACCCACTGAAGCTTGCATCGGAGTCGGGGAGTGAGAATCCCTGATCACCATTTAGAATGTCGGCCCTTTTTGGTATAGGGGGAATTCTAAGAATAGTGGTGAGTTTTCAAAAACATACCTGAGAGGTGGATGCCCATTGGCTAGACCTAGGAGTCTACCATTGGCTAATGTACATAGCTCCGCCCTGAGAGGCGGGGTATAAGAACCAATGCCATCCCAGCAGCCTTCACTTTCTGTATCGAAGCTGCTGGGTACAGTTCTAGCTGATTAAAGCCGATTAGTTATGACTCACCTTGTCTCAAGAGTAATTGATTGTGCATCAGATAGACTAGCAGTGGTCCCCAGTTAAGATCAACAAGGCCTTCGCAACCTACTACTGAGAGCTGTACACCTCTAAGCAGCCAGAAGGGGCTCAAAGATGACACAGTTTCTCGACAGGCTGGACACACCAGTCGTGGGGGAGGAAAAGAAGCAGAGCTTGGAAGCACCACTAGAACTGGGGGAGGTCATTGAGAGTATCAACTCCTTACAGTCATGGAAGGCACCGTGTTCGGATGCATTCCCGGTAGACCTCTATGAAAAAGTCCCAGTAGCATTGGCCCTGGACCTGCAGGAGATGTTCAATGATTCGCTATCATGAGGGACCCTTTCGCCCACGCTGACTCAGGCCTCGATATCAATGGTCCCTATTGAAAGACAAAGTGCGGGTCATACAGATACATCTCAATCCTAAACACTGACGCCAAAGTCCAGGTGAAGGCCCTGGCAAGACGACTTGATAGTTGCCTGCCAAAGGTAGTCGCAAAAGATCAGACGGGCTTTGTCAAGGCAGACAACTAATAGCGAACATCAGACGCCTGCTGAACGTGACCATGACCCCACCTGGGGAGCAAACACCAAAAGTGATCATCTCCCTGGACACAGAGAAGGCCTTCAACAGAGTCAAATGGAGGTACCTCATGGAAGTACTAGAATGGTTTGGGCCATGGTTCGCCACGTGGGTGAAACTACTGCACAGCGCTCTCATGACGAGTGTACGGACAAACACCATCAGCTCCGAATACTTTTGGCTGCACAGAGACACAAGGCAGGGATGCCCCTTATCCACACTGCTATTTGCCCTTGCAATTGAGACACTGGAAGTTGTGCTCAGATCAGCAAAAGAGTGGAGAGGCATCCAGAGGGACGACAGAGAGCAGAAAGTCTCACTCCATGCGGATGACCTGCTCCTTTACGCCTCCAACCTTCTAGCCAGCAAGAGAGGAATAATGGACCTACTGAGCGAGTTTGGAGCCTTTTCGGGTTACAAGCTCAAACTGAATAAATGCGAAATATTCCCTGTGAACCCACGGGGGTGTGGGGAGGGTAATCAGAGCTGGGAACTTTGCCGTTCAAGCTGGCTCAAGACAAATTCTGATAATTGGGGATTCAAGTAGCCCACGACTGGTCAAGGGTCCACAAATGGAACCTGTGGAGCCTGATGGAGGAGGTAAAGAGGCACCTGCAGAGGTGGGATACAGATCCCTCCCGATCTTGATACCCCCGGCCTTCTGTGACAAAGCAATCATGGCCTTTGTATGGGGGGAAAGGAATACCAGGATCTGCAAGAGCATCCTACAAAGAAGGAGAAACATGGGGGAGCAGGCCTTTCTGAACTTCCAACTCTACCACTGGGCAGGCACCGCAGAGACAGTACAGGGATGGGACACGGAACCGGGAGTGGATTGGGTAAAAATTGAAAGAGCCAAGGCCGCACACCCATCCACCCGCTCCCCCACCCCCCCCAACACACACACACCACCCTAGCCAAGTACTCAAGAGGCCCAGTGGTGGTAACCATGCACAGAGTGTGGAATCAATTCAGACAACGCCACGGACGAGCAGTAATGTCTGCCAAGGCCCACATCTGCAAGAACCATAAATTCACCACAGCGGCATTGGACAGCTCCTTCAAAAGATGGAGGCAGGACGAAGGAACACTAACATTAGGGGATCTGAACATAGATGGCAGGGGGTGACCCTGGGGGAACTGACGGATAAACTGTAGCTCCCATAAGGGAACAAGGTGCGGTATATGTTACGAAGGATTTCCTCTGCAAGGAGACCGCAACGTTCCCTCAGCTACCAGGACACTTCCTACTGGACATATTTCTAACCTGGGCAAATTAGGGATGGCAGCTGTGTCAACATGTATGGAAGACTGCTAGAAGAGGTAAGGACACCTCTGGTTGAGATAAGGGAAAAATGGGAGCAGGAGCTGGACATGGATAGAGGGGGAAGACTCCGGATCGAAGCACTGTATCGGACGAATTCTGCCTCATCATGCGCAGGGTCCTGGGTTCAATTCCCGCTTGGGTCACTGTCTGTGCAGAGTCTGCACGTTCTCCCCGTGTCTGCATGAATTTCCTCCAGGTGCTCTGTTTTCCTCTCAGACGTCCCGAAAGACATGCTGCTTGTTAGGTGAATTGGACATTCTGAATTCTCCCTCTGTGTACCGACGAGGCACCGGAATGTGTCGACTCCGTGCTTTTCACAGTAACTTCATTGCAGTGTTAATGTAAGCCTACTTGTGACAATAATAACAATTATTTATTTATTTAAAGGTAGTGCTCAGGGTGCTCTTGACCAGAACACGCATGAGCAGGTTCTTCCCGGAAGTGGAAGACAAATGTGTACGGTACCAGGACGTCCCGGCCAACCATGCCCACGTGTTCTGGTCTTGTCGCAGACTTGTCGGGTACTGGACCACCTTCTTCAAGGCCACGTTCAAGGTTGTGGGAGTGAGGGTGGAGCCGTGCCCACTAATGGCGGTCTTCGGGGTACCGGAACAGCCAGAACTCTTTACAGCGAGAGGGGCAGATGCCACAGCCTTTGCCTCCCTGATCACCCGCCTGAGACTCCTACACAGGTGAATCTGAGGAAGGAGCAGCGCTCCGAAAGCTAGTGACATCGAAACAAACCTGTTGGACTTTAACCTGGTGTTGTAAGACTTCGTACTGTGCTCACCCCAATCCAACGCCGGCATCTCCACATCGGGGAAAAACAAATTCACCTTCAGAGGATCGGAGGAGGGCTTCCGCAATGCGCGGAAGCAATTCACAAACCTGTTCAAGGACCTGTTCGTAACCAGCAACCAATAAGGGAGGGGAAGAGGAGGGGTAGGGAGGGACCGAATCAGATAAAGGGGTAGGGGCAAGGGAAGTGGGGAGAGGGAGTGGATGGGGGGGCAGGACTAGAGAAAGGAAGGGGAGAAACACCACCCAGAGCACAGGGGAAGCAGGGCAGAGGGATGCCAAAGAGCACCGAAGGAGGGAGAACCCAGGAGGAGCAGCCACAACAACAAAAAGAGGACCCCGAACAAGCTCCTGGTATGTTCTCATACCATGGGGCCACATGTAAATAGTGAAACAAAGCAGTTGGGATAACCAGCTGTGGAGAGCCTTAGGCGAACAGGCCCAAATTTGTATATAAGTTACCCAAGTATCTAGACCGCAGCATTTAGTTTCCCCGTTTTCTTTGTATTCTTTACGATGTGTTTCTTTGGAACGTTTGTTCCCTTTTTTTGCACATTTAAGTTTCATTCAGCAATGTTGCACAAGTTAAATGCAAAACCAAGAAAAACATGGTTAAAAAAAAACTCAGCAGAAAGGTTTAGAGAACATATCAGAGCACAGGAACGAGATGGTCCGAAACCTTTGTCACCTGGGGCAGAGCAGTAGGACACGGGATGCATCGGAGGCCTGCAATGTAAGAGGGAGAATAGTGAGATATAAGCTGGAGGAGGTTGCAGAGGCACATCGAGGAATTTGTAAACACCAATGGGGATTTAGAGTTCTACACACGAGGGAATGCAGAATCTAGTAAGGAAGATAAGGGGCGCGATTCTCCACTCCCACGCCGGTTGGGAGAATCGCCTGGGCCGCCGAAATTTCCGGGGACGCCGGTCCGACGCCCTCCCGTGATTCTCCCAAGCGGCGGGAATGGGCCGGTCGAGTTTTGCGGGCCGCAGGCCGGAGAATCGCTGGAGATACCCAAAATGGCGATTCTCCGGCACCCCCGCGATTCTGAAGCCCGGATGGGCCGAGCGGCCAGGCCAAAACGGCGGGTTCCCCCTGGCGCCGTCCACACATGGTCGCTACAGTCGTGGGCGGTGCGTGAACACTGGGGGGGGGGCGGCCTGTGGGGGGGCGAGGGGGGATCCTGCACCGGGCTTCACCTTGAGTGTGGGGTGGCCCGCGATCGGTGCCCACCGATCGTCGGGCCGTCCTCTCTGAAGGATGACCTCCTTCCTTCCGCGGCCCCGCAAGAAGATGTCCCCCATCTTCTTGCGGGGCGGATTTGGACAGGACGGCAACCTGCGCATGCGCGGGTGACGTCCGTTATGTGGCGCCGGCTGCGTCATCTATTCGGCGCCGCTTTTATGCGGGCAACAAGGCCTGGCACGGGTAGATGACGCGGCCCCGATACTGGCCCATTGTCAGGGCCTGAATCGGTCGGGACCGGGGCCGTTCCGCACCGTCATGAACCTTGACGGCGTTCACGACGGCGCGGCCACTTCGGTGTGGGGGTGGAGAATCGTGCCCAAGGTCATGGATAATTTAACAGTAAATCCCCCAATTTCACAATCCCAATGGGAAAGCAAAATAGAAAGGAATGGGTGCTGGAGAATTGTTAAATTGGTGTTAATGTTTGATCTGCACTCATTTTCAGTGCCACTCCCAACTGAGTGCATGTGGTTAGAAGATTTATGTTTTTGTGGGCAATAATATTTGCAAAGCTAAGTTTTGAAATGGTGGCATTTATTTCGGGCAGATTTAGAGAGAATGACAAGATCAGGAAGCTCGAGTCTGAAAGTAACAGATATATAGAGAAATGTTTCAAAGGCAATAGAGTTAAATTGGAGATATCTTTGTTGTAAAGGAGGGCAGTTAGCAGTCTTGTCGTGGGTACGTTATGGCTTGCATCAAACCAAATGTGTAAATTGTGTACCATTTCATTCATTCTGTGTAAACAGCTGGGCAAGAGATTGTGTTAGAGGCTTTGGTGTGAGTTAAACAGAATGAATTTCAGATTGAGTTAAATAGAATGGATTGTTTATGCCAAGTTAGAGAAAGGATTTGAATCCACAATGGACAAGCTGACAGTACACTCTGTTCATTTGAATTAAGGGCGGTGATTTGGATGAAGAGTTGGGTGTCAGCAGCATAGATGTGGAACCTGACCCAGAATCCACAAAAGAATGTCGTCAATGGGAAAGCTGTAGATAGAGAACAAGAGGAGGCAAATGGGTATTCTGAAGGTGAATATTCTCAGGCCAGAGGAGAATCAGAAGATATTTTGCCTGCATTTCTGCACTGAAGTTGGTGCAGGTAGGTGTAGAATCTAATGAGCAGGCTGTCATGATAGGCGCACCATGCAGGAAGGACATTGGAGGAGAATGGTGTGATCATCTGTGCTACTTATTGCACATTAACTATGCGATGACCGGACAACTGAGTTTAAATTAATGGACAGAAAAGCATTTAACCTCCATATCTAAATTTCTGATTTATACTTTATAGTGCATGGGGGTCCTGCATCGCCTCCCCACCCAGGCACACCGTGTGCAGGTGTTGAGTGAGAGCAAGCACTCAGCTGACAGGTAGGGGTCAGACTGTGGCAAATATTGAGGGGCTCCAGCGCTCAGCTCGCTGCGGATTATTTTCACCTCTCCTGCCCTCGACAATGACCCGCTGACAGTGCCAACACAGTCCCAGCATGCTGGAGTGATGTAACAAGACTCTGGGAAGGTGGGAAATGGGGGTGGGGGAGAGGAGGGGAGAATGGTGAGGGGGGGGGGGGGGGGTGGGTGGGTGTAGAGGTATGGGGGAGGTAGGGGGAGGGTGAAAAAGGGATGGAAGGAGGGGATGTGATGATGGTCTAGGCCACGTCCTATGTGACATGGGCAGCGATGTGGGACTCACTGACCTTCCGGGCTTGCCGGACCCTTGCCGCTACTGCCTGTCCTCCAGCCTCCAGCTTGTTTTCCAGTTCCTCCCTTGTCCTCCAGCCCCTCTTAGTCCGATGTCTCCTCGCCACCCTCCTCCTCCTCAGAGGTGACCACATGGCCCTCCCCCTCCACCTCCAGCACTTCACCCCATTGCTGTGCCAGGTTGTGGAGGACACAGCAGACCACCTCAAAGTGGGTAACTCTCCGGGGGATCTACTGCAGGGTACCACCGGAGCAGTTGAGACATCAGACCTGCAATTCCAGCAATCCGATGCACCGGTGAATGACAGACCAGGTGTCCGCATGGGTCTTGTTGTATCGGGCCTCCGCATCGGTCTTTGGCCTCCATACAGGCATCATTAGCCAGGTCCTCAGTGGGTACCCCTTATCCCCCAAGAGCCAACTGGACATCCTGGGATGGTCCTCGAAGAGGCCAGGGATGTCTGACAGCCCCAGCATATAGCTGTCGTGGACAATCCCTGGGGAGCGTGCACATATGTGTATGATCTTCATGTGGTGGTCACATAGAAGCTGGATGTTCCGGGAGTGGAGCCCCTTGCTGATAATGTAGGGAACTCCCAGATGGCCCAGAGAGCGCAAGGCGACATGAGTGCCATCTGTAAGCCCCTGGACCTGGAGCATCCCTTCGATGGAGAATCCTGCTGTTGGGGTTGGTCCGTGTCGAAGTTCATATAGTCGGCTGCCCGGGCAAACAGCACATCTGTGGCCTGTCAGATTCACTTGTGGGCTGTAGCCTGTCAGGTACCACATGGGTCTCCGCCCGGGCCCTGGAATGATCCAGAGGCGTAGACGTTCACCGCTGCGGTGACCTTGACCGCCACTGGGAGCGGGTGTCCTCCTCCTCCACATGGTGCCAAGTCTGTGAGGACATGGCTCAGGTGCTGCACCATCTGGCTATTGAGACGGAGCCTCCTTCAGCACACGCTGTCCACCATCTGCTCGAAAGACAAGCGACGCTTGTACACTTTGGGCCGTCGCAGGCCTCCCCTCTGGGTCTCATCCTGGCCTGATGCGCGGCCGGTCCTCAAGATGTTTGGCGGGGTCCTGCACATGAGCCACCGCCTCGAGCCTCTGTCGATGCTGCTGCCACTGCCTTGTTTGCAGTTTAGCCGCCCGACCTGTCAGCATCACCACTGGCAAGTTCCGCGGGGTCCAGAATATCGTTCATACTGTTCGATATCTGTAAGGAATTGAGCGAGGGTGTGTGACTGACAACAGCAATGTCTTTCACCCCGGGACCCTCCAGTCCCCCCACATTGCTCTCCTCCCCTCCCCCACCCACCCAGCATGCCTTGCTCATGCACACCCGGCCGCAGCGAGGGGCCGCCCGATCACTGGACCCCACACTCTGCACCCCAGACATCCGCACATAACATTATCTGGACTGGGCGCAGGTCCCCTCCCCAGTGCACTCACTCACTCTCCGACTGTGGACATGTCCCTGGGCTGGGGCCCATCGCTTGGGTGTTTGGATGTTGGCTGCTGCATCCATGGTGTTGCCTCCCGCGGTGTTCAAGCACAGTGTCCAGGTATCACGGTCTGATTGGGATGGTAGGCAGTAACTGTCACATGCTACATGGCCCACTACTCACGGGAATCCATTTGGGATGTTTGAAGTGCTCACTTTACTATGACTGATAATTCTCTATTAGCAATAGACTTTCACTGCACAACCTGAGGCCTCATGGATGCTCGGTGGTGCAGGCAGGCAGGGGCTACGGGTGGCCCCGGAATGGGACCACACAGCCCAGGGGTTGGCAAAGTGGACCCTGATGTGTTGGGTGCTCTGGATCCGTGGAACACATACAGGCTGTAGCGCAACAATTATTCACTCAAGTCGAGAAGAGATTAAATCAATCGAGGCTGTATTAAGCAAGACTTGTTCCCCAGCAGCTCAGTTACAGAATGCGGCTGCTGGGAGAACTCAAGCTCTTATACTCCGCCTTCAGGGCGGAGCCTGCAGGCGGCAGATCCAAACAGGACCCGGGACCTGTCAGCCAATAGCCTCTCGGCTTCACAGGTACCGTACTACCCCTAATACATACCACCACATTCACCCCTTGTTAAAAAGGGGTGGTGGTCCGCATGGTGGTAGGGGTTTACAAGGCTGGTCCTGAAACAAATTTCATACAGTGGCTATGCATTTAGCCCAACAGTTAACTATGTACAGGTTGTCAGAATTATTTACAAGTTTTTTTTTGTGTCACGCGGATTCCACGAGTCGAGCGGGTACCCTGGTCGTCCTTGTCGATCGCCTCAGCCCCGGTGGTGGTGCAGGTGGTGACTCGGGCACTGTTGTCTCTGGGAGCGTTGCGCTGTTCGTCCCTGTTTCTTTACTCCTGGGCGGGCACGGTAGGAGGACCGATCCACCCGGGAAGGGAGCAGTCGTGGGGTGCGCCGGTGGCAGGGGGGTGGGTGCTCGGTGTTGGGAGTGTGTGTGTGTTTCCGGCGGGTGCCAGGTCCCGCAGGGAGACCGTGTCCTGTCGGCCGTCGGCCGTCGGGGTACGCCACGTAGTCATACTGAGGGTTTGTGTGGAGAAGGTGAACCATCTCGAGCAATGGGTCCGATCTGTGCGCCCGCACATGTTTTCGGAGCAAGATGGGTCCTGGGGCTGCCAGCCAGGTTGGCAGCGACGTTCCGGAGGAGGACTTCCTAGGGAAGACAAGGAGGCGCTCGTGAGGCGTTTGGTTAGTGGTGATACACAGCAGCGACCGGCTGGAGTGGAGGGCATCCGGGAGGACTTCCTGCCACTGGGAGATTTCTGGACCGTAGGGCCAGTAGGACGGTCTTCCAGACCGTACCATTCTCCCTCTCTACCTGACCGTTCCCCCGGGGGTTGTAGCTGGTCGTCCTGCTCGAGGCAATGCCCTTGCTGAGCAAGAACTGACGCAGCTCGTCGCTCATGAAGGAGGATCCCCTGTCGCTATGGATGTACGCGGGGAAACCGAACAGTGTAAAGATGGTGCCGTGGGCTTTAATGACTGTGGCCGCTGTCATGTCGGGGCAGGGGATGGCGAAGCGGAAATGGGAGTACTCATCCACCACGTTCAGGAAGTATACGTTGAGGTCGGTGGAGGGGAGGGGGCCTTTGAAATCCAAACTGAGGTGTTCAAAGGGACGGGAAGCCTTTATCAGGTGCACTCTATCTGGCCTGAAAAAGTGCGGTTTGCACTCTGCGCAGATTTGGCAGTTCCAGGTGGCTGTTTGGACCTCCTCAACAGAGTAGAGGAGGTGTAGGACTTCACGAAATGGTAGAATCGAGTGACCCCCGGGTGACAGAGGTCCTCGTGGAGTGCTTGGAGGCGGTCTACTTGTGCGTTGGCACATGTGCCGCGGGATAGGGCATCGGACGGCTCATTCAGCTTTCCGGGACGATACAAGATCTCATAGTTATAGGTGGAGAGCTCAATCCTCCACCTCAAGATCTTGTCATTTTTGATTTTGCCCCACTGTGCATTATCGAACATGAAGGCTACCGACCGTTGGTCAGTGAGGAGAGTGAATCTCCTGCCGGCCAGGTAATACCTCCAATGTCGCACAGCTTCCACTATGGCTTGGGCTTCCTTTTCCACTGAGGAGTGGTGGATTTCTGAGGCGTGGAGGGTCCGGGAGAAAAAGGCCACGGGTCTGCCCGCTTGGATGAGAGTGGCCGCCAGAGCAACATCGGATGCGTCGCTCTCGACTTGGAAGGGGAGGGACTCGTCGATTGCGTGCATCGTGGCCTTTGCGATATCCGCTTTGATGCGGCTGAAGGCCTGGCGGGCCTCTGTCGACAGGGGGAAGGTAGTGGACTGGATTAACGGGCGGGCCTTGTCTGCGTACTGGGGAACCCACTGGGCGTAATACGAAAAGAAGCCCAGGCAGCGTTTCAGGGCTTTGGAGCAGTGGGGGAGGGGAAATTCCATAAGGGGGCGCATGCGTTCGGAGTCAGGGCCTATCACTCCATTGCGCACTACGTATCCCAGGATGGCCAGACGGTTGGAGCTAAAAATGCATTTTTCCTCGTTATAGGTGAGGTTCAGGGCATTAGCGGTCTGGAGGAATTTGCGGAGGTTGGCGTCGTGGTCCTGCTGGTCATGGGCGCAGATGGTTACATTATCAAGGTATGGGAACGTGGCCCGCAACCCGTGCTGATCAACCATTCGGTCCCTCTCCCATTGGAAGACCAAGACTCCGTTCGTGACGCAGAATGGGACCCTTAAGAAGTGGTAGAGCCGCCCGTCTGCCTCGAAGGCCGTGTACTTGCGGTCACTCGGGTGGATGGGGAGCTGGTGGTATGCGGACTTGAGGTCCACGGTGGAAAAGACCTTGTACTGTGCAATCCGATTGACCATGTCAGATATGCGGGGGAGAGGGTACGCATCGAGCTGCATGTACCTATTGATGGTCTGACTATAGTCTACGACCATCCTTTGCTTCTCCCCGGTCTTCACAGCTACTACCTGGGCTCTCCAGGGACTATTGCTGGCCTGGATTATGCTTTCCTTCAGCAGCCGCTGGACTTCAGACCGGATAAATGTTCGGTCCTGGGCGCTGTACCGTCTGCTCCTAGTGGCGATGGGTTTGCAATCCGGGGTGAGGTTCGCAAACAAGGAAGGCAGTTCAACCTTGAGGGTCGCGAGGCTGCAGATAGTGAGTGGGGGCATTGGGCCGCCGAATTGGAACGTAAGACTCTGGAGGTTACACTGGAAATCTAACCCCAAGAGAGTGGGAGCGCAGAGTTGGGGAAGGACATAAAGCCTATAATTTTTAAACTCCCTCCCTTGCACCATTAGGTTCGCGATGCAGAGCCCTTTGAACTCTACGGAATGGGATCCCGCTGCCAGAAAAATCTTTTGGGTACTCGGACGAATAGAGAGAAAACAGCGTCTTACCGTATCCGGGTGGATAAAACTTTCCGTGCTCCCAGAGTCGATTAGGCATGGCATCTCGTACCCATTGACCAGCACCGTTGTCGTTGCCGTTTGGAGCGTCCGGGGCCGTGATTGGTCCAGGGTCACTGAAGCCAGTCTTGGTTGCTGCACCGTGGCGTTTTCTTCCGACCCCGTGGAGCTGTCTATGCTGGGGTCCTTGGCTATCAGCCAAGATGGCGGCGTCCATGAATCGCACGCGGTCGGGGTGGACAAAATGGCCGCCCCCATGGATCGCACGTGGCCGGGGGGGTCACAAGATGGCAGCGTCCATCCTCCCTGCGTGGTGTCCGGGGCCCAAAATGGTGGCGCCCACGGGCCGCACATAGAGCGCTGGGGGGGTAGAGTCTGCTGTCCCCGTTCTCCCCCGGAGATTGTGGTGACCCCCCGGGACTGGCACACCGCTGCGCACTTTTTGCCGCAGCTTTTACAAGTAGCTGAGCGGGCCGGGCAGCGCTGCCGGGGGTGTTTCGCCTGCCCGCAAAAATAGCAGCGGGGCCCACCGGGATGGTCTGGTGCTCTAGTCACGCAGGTTTGCAGGGGGGGGGGGGTGGGGGCTGCCGGGGAGTCGGTCGCAATGGGGGTCCACGAAGCCTAAGGGGCTGCCGCGCGGTCGGGGCCGTAGGCGCGGGCATTTTGTGAGACCACGTCGAGGGAGGCTGCAAGGTCCGTGCCTCTGTGAGTCCTAATGAGTGTCTCTCTAACAGTCTTTGGCAAATTTGAGAAGAGGTCATACCTGCCACAAAAGCATCCCTGATTAGGAGCTCCGTGTGCTCGTTTGCGCTCACCGACGGGCAGTTGCAGTTCCTTCCCAAAATCAAGAGCGCGGGACTTGCCATCTCGTCGCGTGTTGGTGGCATGCGTAGACCTGATTATGGGCCGAATGTAGACTCCTTTCAGCATGGCGAGCGCCGTCGGGAAATCCTCCGCGTCTTCGATGATCGTGTAGATCTCCGGGCTCACCCTGGAATGCAGGACCTGCATTTTCTGATCTTCCGTGGTCCGGCCGGGGGCCGTTCGAAGGTAACCTTCAAAGCATGCCAGCCAGTGTTTAAACACGGCCGCCGGGTTTGCTGCATGGGGGCTGATTCGCAGACACTCTGGGGCAATCCGGAGCTCCATAGTCTTTTAAGTTTGCTTAATAAGTTGTAGCACAACAATTACTCACTCAAGTCGAGAAGAGATTAAATCAATCGAGGCTTTATTAAGCAAGGCTTGTTCCCCAGCAGCTCAGTTACAGAATGCGGCTGCTGGGAGAACTCGAGCTCTTATACTCCGCCTTCAGGGCGGAGCCTGCAGGCGGCAGATCCAACCAGGACCCGGAACCTGTCAGCCAATAGCCTCTCGGTTTCACAGATACCGTACTACCCCTAATACATACCACCACACAGGCCACCAACACTTAAAATAGTACAACACTATTTTATTAAGTTAGAAACTGTTGAACATACTTTCACTGTGGGTTAACATGATGTTAGATTGAACTAAAGACCTATGCCTGTCCTAACCAGTCTATGCACTCAGCACATGGTGAAGATATGTTCTGTAAGCTGTAAGCTCTGTCCTTCTGAGAGGCTGCATCCTGAATGACTGGGAACTCTGATGCCCCCTGTCTTTATAGTGCGTGTGCTCTAACTGGTGATTGGCTGCGGTGTTGTGTGTGTTGATTGGTCTTGCTGTGTGTTCATCAGTGTGTGTGTCTGCACCATGATATACTGGTGTATATTATGACAGACCCGTGCACGTCCGACCCCCTTCCCCCAACAGAGACCCGCTCTCCCCCCTGCTCCAAGATCCCCAAGCCTCATGGGCGGCCTACCACCCGAGGCTAGACCCCCCAGTCTTCCCCACCACCACCCCTCCGAACACAGGGGCAACAAGCCCAGTGCCCCCGAGCTCTTTGCCTATGAACGAAGATGGCTGCTCACCTCCTCGGGTCCCCGCAGCAATCCTTCCACCAGGTTCACATTTTTAGAAAGGAGTACTAATCAGCCCCGATGTGGCCACTTGCTGGAGAGGTGATTAGATCATGGGAGGTCATTGATTATGGCGTGGCTCCCATAGAAATTGAGCTTAAAGTGGTGATTATTGGTTTTGCACCAAGCTATGGCGGGATCTTTATTTCCCCCACAGGAACCGGCCGGTTAGATCACAAACAGTTTGGCGCCCGGCACGTTTTTTGTTCTTGGCCTCTCCCGCTATTTAACGGCCTTGTCACGCCCTTGCTCAAGCGCAACAAAACCACTGAATCGCACCCCATATCTACGTCTATAGCAATCCGGGCCCTGGTGATCGGAGCCTTTCAACATTAACAATAATAACATCAAGATTTCACGAATAAGGAAGTAAACCCAACACCAAATCTGGAGTGGAGTCCCATTGGGCCGTTGATGCATCCCTCCAGTTAGCAGTTTCCGGCAACTCTCACAACTGACTAGGCCCCAGATACACAGACTTTCATACTTCCTCTAGCCAGCAACCTACGAATTTGAGAGGGGTAATCCCAGGATGCTGGGCACCTCCTAAAGCCATGCCTACGCTGCACAGCAAACAAAGAAAGGTAGGATTTTAGCGTGGGAAGCTGGAATGTGAGGCCCTGGCATGATCAACACCACATATTCGACAGCAAATGTATGCAAGACAGCCCTGATAGACACGAGCCCCTCAAGCGTGGCATTGACAATGCTGCTCTACAAGGAGCCAAATTAGCTGATGCAGGCTCTCTTCGAGACACTTTCTTCTTCAAGTGTCACACTTGTGAGAGAAGCTGCCTCTGAACGATTGACCTCTTCGGCCACCAGCAAAAGTGCGTCATATGTCGGCACCCATCAGGATTGGATTTGTTTGTTGCCTGTCCATCACCTTTGGCAGATGGAAGGATGCCGAATATGATGAGAAATTGAGACCTGCGTCGTAAAATCATAAAAACAAAAGAAAACTGAAAGGCAAAAGGTGCCTCAGTTTACAGAATCCACGGTCAGTTGTTCTGATTAATGATGAGTGATATAAAGGAGTGATTGTATGATTCTTGCAATCTCGTGATCTTAGGAATCCAATTTCTAACATTTGTTTCCCTTCCTCTCCCCCTCCCCAGCCCCCTAGCCCTGCACCTATTACTTGCACCTCTTCACCCAGCTGAATCTGGGACGCATGAGATCATAATGGACAGCTTGTGTTTTATTTTGGCAAGGAGAAAAAATGTGATAAATAACTGTTTTGTTTATCTGCCAAAATTCTCTGCTGTGTTTCATAACACAGCTACGAATACAAGCTGGTCACAGTGATGTAATCCTCTCTGACACACAGGGGAAGCAACGGCAATGCTTGCGACAGAATGTTAGCAGTTGGATCTCTCATGACTTCACAGTGGTACATTGCTCAAACTCCTAACAGGGGACTGTGCTGATGATTAAATGGCTGTAATCTATCATTTTAAAAATAGGCCATTGTCCCCCTGTCAGCGACGTGACTGTTTGAAATTAAAGAAAGAAACACAACTTAAAATTCATTTTCTGCCAGCAAGCCGGTTCTGACATCTCTTACTTTCACATCTCAGCGAATACTTTGGGATTGGTGCTCAGTTCAAAAATAGATTGTTGTGTGCCACTCATTGAAATTAACCACAAAAATGTTCCATCTGGCTGAACTTAAAGTCTTATCTATTTTCAAAAGCTTGTTTAGGGTTTGATGTGGGAGGACTTAGCTTGAGCTTTGATTTACGAGAAAACCAGCAAGGAAACAATTTAACTGCGACCTCAGAGGGCTAGAAAATCAACTGTCTACATGACTGCACCGTTTGTGGTTTCATTCCAAATATTAGGAGAGTGTGCCTAGATTGTTACAGGTCCAGTATTACCAGTTTAACCAAAGTCAACCCTACAGTCACCTCTAACCTAAAGCAATTAGGTGACCCTTCCTCTTCTGACTTTAAAGAAAGCAACAACCAGACTTCCGGTGGTGGCAATGGAGGAGTAAGTCGCACATTTGGTGGCTCCCGCTCTGGGACCTTTGGGCCTGTCCCCCGTTTTTCCACCGGATTTGAATTGTGAAACGGATGTTAGTGGCAATTGTTTACTGAATTCCCACTTCGGTGCATACAGAGAAGGACTAAAAGTGTTCGTAAGGGCAGAAACAAAAAGATAGAGAAGGATTGGGCTGTAGCTGCAACAGAAGACAGCATGGCGGAGGTTCAGACCTCTGGCTTGTCGACCCAGCAGTCTATGGAGCAGCTGATGCAAGTCATCATAGAATTTACAGTGCAGAAGGAGGCCATTCGGCCCATCGAGTCTGCACTGGCTCTTGAAAAGAGCACCCTACCCAAGGGCAACACCTCCCCCCTATTCCCATAACCCAGTAACCCCACCCAACATTAAGGGCAATTTTGGACACTATGGGCAATTTATCATGGCCAATCCACCTAACCTGCACATCTTTAGACTGTGGGAGGAAACTGGAGCACCCGGAGGAAACCCACTCACACACGGGGAGGATGTGCAGACTCCGCACAGACAGTGACCCAAGCCGGAATCGAACCTGGGACCCTGGAGCTGTGAAGCAATTGTGCTAACCACTATGCTACCGTGCTGCCCCGTAGCTTTCATTCAGGAAAGCTTTGCTACACAGAAACGGGACTGCTTGGACCTGATAAAAGAGTCGATTGGGCGATTGGAGCATAGATTGGACGCCCAAGATCGGGCGATCCAGAAGGTGGAGAAGGCGCTGGCTGAGCAGGAGGAACATCAAACTGCGGTGGAGCTGGAGGTGGGGATGCTGAGGGACCAGCAGAAGAGGCTCCTGGAGAAGGTGGAGGACCTAGAAAATAGGTCCCGCCGGCAGAACCCAAGAATCGTCGGGCTCCCGGAGTGGTCCGAAGGAGCGGACGCTGGGGCATACATCACAGACATGTTTGTAAAGCTGCTGGGGGATGGGGCATACTCCCGGCCCTTGGAGGTGGGCAGGGCTCACAGAGCACTCACGAGGAAGCCGCGAATGGGACACCCCCCGAGCGCAATGGTGGTGAGATTCCACAGGTTCTCGCATAAAGAGCGCATTCTACAGTGGGTCAAGCAGACACGGAGCTGTAAATGGGACAATAGCATCCTGCGGGTTTACCAGGACCAGAGTGTAGAGGTGGCCAGGAGTAGAGCAGGCTTCAACCAGATCAGGTCGATCCTTTTTAAGAAAAAGGTGAAGTTCGGACTGTTTTACCCAGCCCGTCTCTGGGTCACGCATGAGGATCAGCACTTATACTTCGAGTCGCATGAGGACGCATTGAACTCTGCGAAAAAGAAAGGGTTGGTGATGGATTGAGAACTTTTGAACTTGGCTGCAACATTCATGTTTTTGTTTTTTCTGTTTGTTTCTCTGCTTTTGGAAAAAGTTTCTCATTTTTCATTTCATAGAAGATGTTTGTGATGCCGTTTGCATTGATTTGGAACCAGCGGTAGAGCTGAGTGAGTTAAGGTTTTCATTTGCACTGTTGGGGGATAGAAGTGTGCTTGTTTTGATCTTGGTGTTTTTCTGTTGGGCAATTGTGTGGGGATTGTTTGATGTTGGAGTTTGTTTGTATGAGCGGGGGGGGGGAACAATAGGTGGGAGACTATCTGGCACCAGGGATGGGGGCCAGCAAGCTAGCTGGGTGAACTAGCTCTCGGAAGCGCAGTGGGGGGTGTGCATATGTTTGGTTTAGTAAAGGGGTTGGGTTACAGGGTGTTGTTACTAGGGGGGCGGGGGGGGGAGGAGGGCGAATGTTCTGCTGACGAGGGAGGGACTTGGGCTGAGGGACAGAGAGGAGGTTGGGGGCGGGCGCTGCCTGGGAATGGATCAGTGGAGGCGTGGAGCATGGGCTGGAGGCAGGCCTAAAAACGGGGATGGCTGATCGGCGGAGGGGGGGGAGGGGGGGGCAATGAGCCCCTCAACTAGGCTGATCATCTGGAATGTTCGAGGGTTAAATGGGCCGGTCAAAAGGGCATGCATGTTCACGCATTTTAGGGGATTGAAGGCGGACGTGGTGATGTTGCAGGAGATGCACCTTAGAGTAACGGACCAGTTTAGACTGAGGAAAGGCTGGGTCAGTCAGGTCTTTCACTCAGGACTAGATTCAAAGACTAGAGGGGTCGCGATCCTGATCAATAAGCAGGTGGTGTTTGAGGCGGGTAGAATCGTGGAAGAAATCATGAGGACTCATGGGGAATTTGGCCGGTTTTCGGGAAAGAGTGAGATGTTTGTGGTCCAGGCGAGGGGACAGGAGAGGTGACTGGGAGAGCTGCCGTTTAGGTTAGTAGAGGGAAGATTCAGGTACCTAGGCATCCAAGTGGTGCGGGAATGGGACCGGCTGCATAAATTGAATCTGGCCCGGCTGGTGGACCAAGTGAAGGACGATTTTCGGAGATGGGATGCGCTTCCGGTGAAGGTGACGGTCCTCCCGAGATTCCTATTTGTATTTCAGTGTCTCCCCATTTTTATTCCATGGTCCTTTTTTCAGCAGGTCAACAGCGTGATCACGGGCTTCGCCTGGGCGGGCAAGACTGGGAGAGCGGGGATTGATAGGATGGGGGATATGTTCATAGAGGGGAGCTTTCCGAGTATGTAGGCGTGGGAGGAAAAGTTTGGGTTGGCGAGGGGAAACAAATTCAGGTATCTGCAGGTGCGGGACTTCCTTCGTAAACAGGTGTCAACCTTCCCGCCCCTACCGCTAAGGGGGATTCAGGACAGGGTAGTTTCCAGAGGGTGGGTAGGAGAAGGGAGCTTCTCGGACATTTATAAGGAGCTTATGGGGTCAGAGGAGACGCAGACCGAGGAGCTGAAGCACAAGTGGGAGGAGGAGCTGGGAGGTGAGATAGAGGATGGTTTATGGGCAGACGCGTTGAGTAGAGTCAACACGTCCGCAACATGTGCCAGGCTCAGCCTGATACAATTTAAGGTTGTGCACCGGGCTCACATGACAGTGGCCCGGATGAGCAGATTCTTTGGGGTGGAGGCAGGTGCGCAAAATGTGCGGGAGGACCGACGAACCATGTCCACATGTTTTGGACATGTCCGAAGCTTCGGGGATTTTGGCAGGGGTTTGCGGACGTCATGTCCATGGTGTTAAAAACAAGGGTGGCGCTGAGTCCAGAGGTGGCGATTTTCGGGGTGTCAGAAGGCCCGGGAATCCAGGAGGAGAAAGAGGCAGACGTTCTGGCCTTTGCTTCCCTGGTAGCCTGGAGACAGATACTATTAGTTTGGAGGGAGCCAAAGCCCCTGAAGTCGGAGACCTGGCTATCGGACATGGCTAGCTTTCTCTGTTTGGAGAAAATTAAGTTTGCCTTGAGAAGGTCACTGTTAGGGTTCACCCGGAGGTGGCAACCGTTTGTCGACTTATTTGCGGGAAATTAATCGTCAGCAGACGGCGGGGGGGGGGGGGGGGCGGGGGGTTGTTTAGATTAGAGTAGGGGGTCAATAAGGGTGGGACCTGTACGAGAGGTAAATGGCTTTTGCACTATGTTTATGGTTTCATGTGTATTGTTTATTTGGTTGTTCTTACTGTACCAAAAATACCTCAATAAAATGTTTATTAAAAAAAAAAGAAAGCAACAACCACATATCTTTGGCAAGGTGCCGTACAGGAGGCTGTTAAACGAGTTAAGAGCCCATGGTGTGAAGGGTAAGATTCTGGCATAGATAGAGGATTGGCTGACTGGCAAAAGGCAGAGAGAGTGGGGATAAAGGAGTCTTCTTCAGGATGGCAGCTGGTGACTAGTGGTGTGCCTCAGGGGTCTGTGCTGGGACCACAACCTTTCACAATTTCAATACTCTGGATAAAGTTGTTATGGAATTTTTTCTCGTGATGTCTTTGATTCCAGGAATCTGACCATAAGGGCGTTCTGATGGTTTATAGCAGAGGGATGGAAAGGTGGGGATGTGTGGAGAAGTGGTGATGAGAGGAACGTTTCGGGGAAGCTGTGGCCTGATCAGCTGCTCAGGGACAGCCTATCTGAAGTGATAGCGTCCTGGGTGCTTCCTCCCTTATTCCTTTGATTCTTCTGGAAGGAGGAGGTGACTAAGGAGCTGAAGGTAGAGCAGTTGATGTTGCGTACATAGATTTTAGTAAGGCGTTTGATAAGGTTCTCCATGGTCGGTTCATGAAGAAAGTAAGGAGGTGTGGGATAGAGGGAAATTTGGCCAATTGGATAAGTAACTGGCTATCACATAGAAGACAGAGGATGGTGGTGGATGGAAAATGTTCAGACTGGACACCAGTTACCAGCGGTGTACCACAGGGATCAGTGCTGGGTCCTCTGCTATTTGTGATTTTTATCAATGACTTGGAGGAGGGGGCTGAAGTGTGGGTCAGTAAATTTGCTGAATACACCAAGATTGGTGGAGTAGTGGATGAGATGGAGGGCTGTTGTAGGCTGCAAGGAGACATTGATAGGATGCAGAGCTGTGCCGAAAATGGCAAATGGAGTTTAACCCTGATAAGTGCGAGGTGATTCATTTTGGTAGAAAAAATGTGAATGCGGATTACAGGGTCAACGGCAGGATTCTGAGGAATGTGGAGGAACAGAGAGATCTTGGGGTTCATGTCCACAGATCTCTGAAGGTTGCCACACAAGTGGATAGAGCCGTGAAGAAGGCTTATAGTGCGTTAGCGTTTATTAACAGGAGGCTTGAGTTTAAGAGCCGCGGGGTTATGCTGCAACTATACATGATCCTGGTGAGACCACATTTAGAGTATTGTGTGCAGTTCTGGTCACCTCATTATAGGAAGGATGTGGAAGCATTGGAAAGAGTGCAAAGGAGATTTACCAGGACGCTGCAGGATAGGTCTTATGAGGAAAGGTTGAGGGAGCTAGGGCTTTTCTCTTTGGAGCAGAGAAAGATGAGAGGCGACTTAATAGAGGTTTATAAGATGATGAGGGGGATAGATAGAGTGGACGTTCAGAGACTATTTCCTCGGGTGGATGTAGCTGTTACAAGGGGGCATAACTATAAGATTCAGGGTGGGAGATATGGGAAGGATGTCCGAGGTAGGTTCTTTACTCAGAGAGTGGTTCGGGTGTGGAATGGACTGCCTGCTGTGATAGTGGAGTTGGACACTTTAGGAACTTTCAAGCGGTTATTGGATAGGCACATGGAGCACACCAGAATGACAGGGAGTGGGATAGCTTGATCTTGGTTTCGGACAATGCTCGGCACAACATCGAGGGCTGAATGGCCTGTTCTGTGCTGTACTGTTCTATGTTCTATGTTCTATGTACTTGCCAATGGTCAATGTTGTTTTCATGAGGGCCAGTTTGTGTAGAATGCTGTAGCATACCACAAATGTTAAGACATGTTCCAATAAGAACCGTAGGGTCCCCTGAGTGGCGCAGGCAGTGGATTGCTTGTTCGATATCTCTGATGATTTGCACCACTCGGATCCTGGTGGCAGCATGGTTCTCATGGTGTGCATGCATTGCACATGTAGTTGGATGCTGAAGGGGAGTGAGCTCTGTGTGTAGCTGCTCACCAAACAGCCACCCTCCAGTTTATCCTGGTGTTTCCAATGTGAAGGAAATGCCTGACAGGCACAAGAGAAAAGCATTGTGGCTATCTGGAGAGAAGATATTCACTGACATGATGCTCTTGCATGGTTGCACACTAATTACTTAAGGAAAACAGAAATAGAGGCAGGCGTTAGCTATTTGCCCCATCCCACCTGCTCCACCAGTCAATATGATTATGGCTGATCTGAATGTGGCCTGACCTCCTGCCTGCCCCATAACCCTTGACTCCCTTGTCGGCCAAAAATATTTCTAACTGAAACTTGAATAAATTCAATTACCCAAGTTTCACTGTTTAGCAAATTCCAAAGATAAAGTAATCCTCTGAGAGAAGAAATTCCTCCTGGTTTCTGTCTTAAATGAGAGACCTCTTATTTTGAAACTGTGCCCCCAGTTCTAGATTCCCGCAATGGGGAAACCTTCTCCCAGCTTCTACCCTGTAGATCTCCCTCAGAATCTTATATGGTTCAATAAGATTACCTCTCATTCTTCTAAACTCCAATGTGCATACATCCAACTTTTTCTCATAAGGCAAACCTTCATCCTTGGTAAACCTAGTAAACTGTCTCTGAACTGCTTCCAATGAAAGTATGTCCCTCTTAAGTCTCTTGGCAGCCTTTTTTACATCTTTTACCTCAAAGCAACATGACATAGAAACATAGAAAATAGAAGCAGAAGGAGGCCATTCGGCCCTTCGAGCCTGCTCTGCCATTTATTATGATCATGGCTGATCATCAAGTTCAATACTCTGATCCCGCTTTCCTCCCATGTCCCTTGATCCCTTCAGCCCAAGAGCTATATCTAATTCTTTCCTGAAATTACATAACATTTTGGCCTCAACTACTTTCACCACTCTCTGGGTGAAGTAATTTCTCCTCACCTCAGTCCAAAAACGTTTACCACCTATCCTTAAAATATGACCTCTAGTTCTGAACTCCCCACCATCGGGAACATTCTTTCTGAATCTTCTCTGACTAATCCTGTTAGAATGTTGTAAGTTTCTATGAGAACCCCCCCTCACTCTTCTAAACTTCAATGAATGTAATCCTAACCGATTTAGTCTCTCTCCATATGACAGTCCGCCATACCAGGAATCAGCCTGGTAAACCTTCTCTGCACTCCCTCCATAGCATGAGTGTCCTTCCTCAGATAAGGACACCAAAACTGCCTCACCAATGCCCTATATAATTGCAGTAAAACAACTCTATCCCGATATTCAAATCCTCTCGCTATGAAGGTCAACATACCATTTGCCTTCTTTACTGTCTTTAACGACTGATGCACAAGGACACCATCTCGCTAAGTATCCACCTCTCTCATTTTACACTCATTAAAATAATAATCTGCCTTCCTATTTTTGCTACCGAAGCGGATAACCTCACATTATACTGCATCTGCCAAGCATGCGCTCACTAACACGCCTGTCCAAATCCCGCTGAAGCATCTCTGCATCTTCCTCACAGCTCACCCTCCCACCCAACTCTGTATCATTTGCAAATTTGGAGATAGAACATTTAGTTCCCTCATCCAGATCATTAATATATAACGTAAACAGTTGGCGTCCTAGTACAGATACCCCACTAGTCATTGCCTGCCAATTAGAAAAGGACCTATTTATTCCAACTTTTTGCTTCCTGTCTGCTAACCAGCTTTTCATCCATCTCAAGACACTGCCTGTAATCCCATGTGCTTTAGCTTTACATCTTAATCTACTCGTGAGACCTTGTTGAAAGCCTTCTGAAAACCTAAATAAACCATATCCACAGGTTCTTTCTGGTCAACTCTTCTAGTTACACCTTCAAAGAATTTAGTAGATTTGTCAAGCATGATTTTCCTTTTGTAAATCCATGTTGACTTTGTCTGATTACCACAGCTTTCCAAATGTGACCTTACACCTCGACCCATAAAATCCACCCCAAGGATGGGAATATTAAAATCGAGGTGTTATTTAACCAGGAGCCAGTGTAGGTCAGCAAGAACAGGGGTGATGGCTGCCAGTTGGGAAACAGAAAATGAAAATTTGGATAAACTCCAGTTTATAAAGGGTAGAACATGGGAGGTTAGCAGGCATGTGATAGAATAGTTAAGGCTGGAGGTGAGTGCAGAGATGTGCATTGTATGGAACTGGCTTCTCCCCATAACCCCTGATCAATCAAGAACATATCTGTCTCTGTCTTAACGACACTCAATGAATTGGTCTCTGCAGCCTTCTGTGGCAATGAGTTCCACAGATTCACCACCCTCTGGCTGAAGTAATTCCTCGTCATCTCAGTTTTAAAGGATAGACCCTTCAGTCTGAGGCTGTGGCCTCGGGTTCTAGTCTCTCCTACTAGTGGAAACATCCTGTCCACGTTCACTCTATCTAGATCTCTCAGTATTCTGTAAGTTTCAGTCAGAGCCCCCCCCCTCATCCTTTTAAACTCCAATGAGTACAGATCCAGAGTCCTCAACTGCTCCTCATATGACAAGCTCTTTATTCCAGAGATCATTTTTATGATCCCCCTCTGGATCCTTTCCAAGGCCAGAACATCCTTCCTTAGATATGGGGCCCAAAACTGCTCACAATACTCCAAATGGGTTCTGATCAGAGTCTTATGCAGCCTCATAAGTACACCCCTGGCCTTGCATTCTAGCCCTCTCGACTTGAATGCTAACATTGCATTTGTTTTCCTAAATGCCGACTGAACCTGCATGTTAACCTTAAGAGAATCTTGAACTTGGACTCCTAAGTCCCTTTGTGCTGCTGATTTCCTAAGCCTTTTCTCATTTAGAAAATTATCGATGCCTCCATTCTTCCTACCAAAGTGCATAACCTCACACTTTTCCACATTGTATTCCATCTGCCATGATTTTGCCCACTCTCCTCGCCTGTCCAAGTCCTTCTGCAGTCCCCCGCTTCCTCAAAACTACCTCTGCATATCTTTGTATCATCTGCAAACTGAGCAACTGTGCCTTCAGTTCCTTCTCCCAGATCGTTAATGTGATATTACTTGTGATATTACTTATGAACCTGAACTTTGTACTCTTGTGATTTCCCTTAGTGCCTGTCTTGCGGCTGCCTTTGCTAGTCTTAGTGCTCCTCTGTAGTGGTACCTCAGTAACTGCACTATGGCTCATGGAAGGCTGCTGGCCTTCAATCGGGGAGATTGCAGGTGGCCTTACAAAGCAGCTCTGGGCCTTGAGGGCCTGACTTCAGAATGTAACACCTCGGCATGGGTGGTAGCAGTCTGGACTGGCTGGATGAGACGTATCATCAGGCATCAGGGGCACAGGCGGACTGCAGTGGTAGAAGGATGAATGCTGTCATTGTGAGAAAGAATAGCAGGTTTCTGCTTCACTACTATTCCCTCGACCCCCGAGGCAGTGCCTCAGCAATTCAGTAAGCTACTGGAGCACAGATTGCTAAGCTGCCATACAAGCCTGCAAGCCCCTTTGAGCACTAGTATCTGTGGCCATGAAGGCAGCAACCTATATTTGCATGATACCAAGCTAGAATTTCATGATAATAAGTATAGAACTCATGACCTCATTCTGATTTTCCTCTGCAGTGGAAAGATGTTGGATGTGTTCTGCCTGTGCTGCAATGGAAGTTAGATAAAATACCTCGGACACTGTGTCACAATTGTCCTGGTGTTTGCCACCACTTCCATGCTGGGGAGAATGCTGGAGAGAATTGCAGCTGTATAGAACCTTAGTTAGGCCACACTTGGAGTATAGTGTTCAATTCTGGTCGCCGCACTACCAGAAGGATGTGGAGGCTTTAGAGAGGGTGCAGAAGAGATTTACCAGGATGTTGCCTGGTATGGAGGGCATTAGCTATGAGGAGAGGTTGAATAAACTTGGTTTGTTCTCACTAGAACGAAGGAGGCTGAGCGGCGACCTGATAGATGTCTACAAATTTATGAGGGGCATAGACAGAGTGGATAGTCAGAGGCTTTTCCCCAGGGTCGAGGGGTCAATTACTAGGGGGCACAGGTTTAAGGTGCGAGGGGCAAGGTTTACAGGCGATGTACAAGGCAAGTTTTTTTTACACAGAGGGTAGTGGGTGCCTGGAACTCACTGCCAGATGGGGTGGTGGAAGCAGGGACGATAGTGAATTTAAGGAATTTATTGACAAATACATGAATAGGATGGGAATAGAGGGATACGGACCCCGGAAGTGTAGAAGATTTTGGTTTAAATGGCAACATGGTCGGCGCAGGCTTGGAGGGCCAAAGGGCCTGTTCCTGTGCTGTACTTTTCTTTTGTTCTTTGTTTTGTTTGTTCTTTGTTTAATGGCCTTCAAGCTCTGTATGAGACCCTATGCAGGTCTCCTCCATTATTCCCTTGTACGCCTTCCCATCAATGTCCTCATCTGAGACTTCTTTCTGCAGAACACATCTGTGAGATCGCCTTCTGATCAGCTGGCCCACACATTATCCTTTGCCATCCCCCCAGCCTGGCTGCAACTCATTCTTGCTCAGGCGCTGACCACATGCTATTCCAAATTCTATACTATCCTTTAACGTACACATAGAACTAATAGCCGAGCTGGTACCTGTGAGCGACAGATCAAAGGATCGTGCTTGCTTTCTCATGAGATTCTCACACCCTCCATGGTGAAGGTCCACTTGTTGGCCATGTGGCAGTTCATATATGTAGAAAGAGATGGTTGGACTGAAGGTAGGGGAATTGGTGAAAGGCAAGTGGACAATGGTCACAGCCTATGAAACATGCTCTTCATACCAGATTGGGGGATGAGAGCAAAGTAGAATTTGAGATTTGCATATGGCAGAATCATAGTGTCATTCTGGATATTCTTAATAATGCAGTTTGCAATGGTGTCAGTCTCTGTTGGCCAATAATTCACAACATCAGTTCCTCCAAAGGACTCAAGAGATGAAGGTGTTCCTGTTCAGGGCAGGTTCTCTTCTGCCCCTATCTATTATGCATTACCTTGCCTTGCATTAAGTAGAATCAGTATGGGTGGATATTAGGAATAGGGAGTGTCAGAAAACACTGGTGGGACAAGTTTATAGGCTCCCTAACCTCAGGCTGATCATTAAATAAGAAATTATTGGAGCATGTAGCAAGGCAAAATGTAATAATTGTGGTGGACTATAATCATCATATAGATTGGGATGAGCAAATTGGCAAGAATGGTCCAGAAAATAAATTTGTAGAATATTTTTATGACAGTTTTTTGAAAGAATACATAATTTGCTCAACCAGGAACAAAGCTATCTTGGACTTAGAAATGTGTAATAGAACATAGAACAGACAGTGCAGAAGGAGGCCATTCAGCCCACTAAGTCTGCACCGACCCACTTCAGCCCTCACTTCCATCCTATCCCCGTAACCCAATAACCTCTCCTAACCTTTTTGGACACTCAGGGCAATTTAGCATGGCCAATCCACCTAACCTGCACGTCTTTGGACTGTGGGAGGAAACCGGAGCGCCCGAAGGAAACCCAAGCAAACATGGGAGAACGTGCAGACTCCGCACAGAGAGTGACCCAGCGGGGAATCGAACCTGGGACCCTGGCGCTGTGAATCCACAGTGCTAGCCACTTGTGCTCCCGTGCTGCCCAGTAATGAAACAGATTTAAATGGTAATGTCATAGTAAAACATTCAATGGGAAATAGTGACCATAATACCATTCAATTCCTTTAAATCTGAAAGTGACATATTTGAATCACAAGCAAAAGTCTTAAACTGAAACAAAACCAATTATGTAAGTATGAGGGGAGAACTAGCTCAGGTTAATTTGGTAAATAAACTAAAAGATATGGAGGGAAATGAGTGGGTAACATTTAAGGAAACAATTCAAAATGTTCAACAAAAATGCGTTCCATAGAAAAAGAAACTCAGCAAGAAAGACCCATCTGTCGCTCACTCAGGAAGTTAAGGATAGTATTAGATTAAACGCAGCGGCTGACAATATTACAAAGAACAGTAGCAAGCAAAATGGATAATGGGGGTCCTGTAAGGTATTTGAGGGTCCTGAAGGCATTTGATAGGCTGCTGTACAAAAGATTAATACACCAGGTAAGATCCCACAGGGTTGGAGATCATATATTAGCTTGGGTAGAGGATCGACTAACCAACAGAAAGCAGAGAGTAGGGATAAATGGATCTTTTTTTGGATGGCTAGCTGTAACTAGTGGTGTGCCACAGGGTTCTGTCCTCGGATCCAACTATTTACAATCTATCTTATGACTTGGAATCAGGGATAGAATGTATTCTAGCCAAATTTGCAGATGATCACGAAGGAATTAGATCTAGCTCTTGGGTTAAAGGCATCAAGGGATATGGGGGGAAAGTGTGATCAGGGTATTGAACTCCATGTTCAACCATGATAATAATGAATGGGGGAGCAGGCCTGAAGGGCTGAATGGCCTTCTACTGCTTCTATTTTCTATCTATGTTTCTTTGTGTGACACTAAAATAAGTGGTAAAGCGAGTTGCAATGAAGAAATCAGATATTCACAAATGGATATGGATGGGTTAGGTGATTGGACTAAAATTTGGCAGATGAATTTAACATGGATAAGTGTGAGGCTATCCATTAAAGTTGGACGAATAAAAACGCAACTTATTATCTAAATGGAGTGAAACTTCAAAATGCTCGATGCAGAGGGATCTGGGTGTCTTGTGCATGAATCACAGAAAGTCAGTATGCAGGCGCAGCAGGTAATAAGGAAGGCCAATGGAATTTTGGCATTTACTGCGAATGGAATAGAGTATAAAAGTAGGGTAGTAATGTTGTAATTATATAGGACACTGGTGAGACCACATCTGGAGTACTGTACACAGTTTTGGTCCCCTTATTTGAGGAAGGATGCAAACGCATTAGAGAAGGTTTACTAAACTTACTCTTGGGATGAAGGACTTGTCTTGGGAAGCGAGAATAAGCAGCTTAGTCCTAAATTTACTGGAATTTCAAAGAATGAGAGGAGGTTTAAATTGAGGTATAAAAGATGCTAAAGGGGATTGACAGGGTTGACATAGAGCTGATGTTTCCTTGTTGGACATTCTAGAATGAGAGGCCATAGTTTTAGGCTAAGGGGTGGCTGATTTAAGACAGAAATTGGACTAAAATTTGGCAGATGAATTTAACATGGATAAGTGTGAGGCTATCCATTAAAGTTGGACGAATAAAAACGCAACTTATTATCTAAATGGAGTGAAACTTCAAAATGCTCGATGCAGAGGGATCTGGGTGTCTTGTGCATGAATCACAGAAAGTCAGTATGCAGGCGCAGCAGGTAATAAGGAAGGCCAATGGAATCCCTTCCTTGAAATTTTACACTCCCCTGCCTTAGACCCCGCTGGCGGGGTGGTGGGGTGTGGAGTATATAATTCTGACCATTGAAACCTATTAAATTTTGAAGGGGCTGAATAGGATAGATGCTGAGAGGTTGCTTCTGCTGGCCGGGGAATCCAAAACATGGGGGCACAATTTTAGGATAAGGGACTAATCATTTCAGACTGTCAACATAGGAACATAGGAGCAGGAGTAGGCCTTCATCCATGGAATCTGCTCCACCATTCAAACTGATCACGGTTGATCTTTTACCTCTTAATATAATTTTTTCCCCAATTTTCCCATATCAATTTCTGCCTTCAACATGCTCACGGACTGAGCTTCCACAGCCCTCTAGAGTAGAAAATTTCAAAGATTCACCACCCTCTGAGTGAAGAAGTTTCTCTTTATCTCAGCCTTAAATGGTTTATTCTGAGGCTGTGTCCCCTGGTTCTAGACTTACCAGTCAGGGGGAATATCCTGGCTGGAATTCCCCAGCCTTTTTGATTCACCTTTCCTGCCGGCAGCACCCCCCCCCCCGCCCGTAGGTTTCCTGGTGGTGTAGGGTGCCGGAGAATCCCATCATTCCCTGTCAGAATTTTGTAAGTTCCAACGAGATCACCGCTCAATGTTCAAAACTCTGGAGAATACACACCCAGTCTCCTTGATTTTTCCTCATAAGACAATCCCACCATCTCAAGGATTAGCTTAGTGAATCCCTCGCAAAGTAGGGCTTGGCCAGTACCTGAACCTGGGTCCTCTCGTACACTAATTCTTTAAAATCCCCAAAGTAAGAATCATGGCCAGGATTCTCCCGGAATCGGCGGGGCAGCCCGTACCAGCGCCAAAGAGAGGCGTGGACAACTCCATCGTTGGGTCGCCCAGAAGCTGCGGAATCCTCCGCACTTCCGGGGGCTAGGCCGGCGCTGGAGGGGTTGGCACCACGCCAACCGGTGCCAAAGGGCCACCGCCGGCCGGCACGAGTTGGCACATGTGCAGGACCGGCCAGCGTGTTCTGGCGCATGTGCAGAACTGCTGCCGTGCTTCCTGTTCATGCGCAGGGGGTTTCTTCTCCACGCCGGCCATGGCAGAGCCTTACAGAGGCCAGCGCAGAGGGAAAGAGTGCCCCCACGGCACACGCCCGTCCGCAGATCGGTGGGCCTCGATCGCGGGCTTGGCCACCGTGGGGGCCTCCCGGGGCCGGGTCCCCCTCCTCCCGAGGACCCCACTAGCCGCCCTCCAAGCCAGGTCCCGCTGGTATGGACCATGTCTAATCCACTCCGGCGAGACTGGCTGAAAACGGGCGGCCGCTCGGCCCATCGGGGCCTGGAAATTGTAGTGGTGGGGGGGGGGGGGTCACTGCCAAAGGCCCCCGACTGGCGTGGCGCGATCCCCGCCCCCGCCCAAAAACCGGAGCCGGAGAATCCGGCAGCCGGCGTCGGAGCAGCGGGGCGGGATACACGCCGCGCCCCGGTGATTCTCCGACCCGGGAGGGAATGGGGGAATCCTGCCCCATACCTCTTAACCAATGGGCCAGCTACCACAAACTGGACCACCTGCAACATTGGCAGTGGTGGGATAAGGATACATTTCTTCACTCAAAGGATTGTGAATCTTTGTGATACTTTACCCCCAGAGAGTTATGGATGGTCCATGCTCCATCATTGAATACATGTAAAGCTGGAATAGACAGATTTATGATCTCTCAGGGAATTAAGGGACACGGGGAATAGGCAGGAAAATGGAGTTGAAGCCCAAGGCTGTTATGATCAAATTGACCGGTAGGGTAGTCTCGAGGAGCCATTATGCTCCTCTTTCTTATGTTAAAAGAGAGGAAACAGTGGCCGCTATCTACCAGCCGCATCCCGTTGGAATCGGGGCAGGACGCAACCGTTAGATTCTGGGAGAGGCCTCCACCGGGCTTCCTGACAGTTGGTACACCTCGTGAGATCTACCCAGGTCTTGCGAGGCATCGTGATCAGGATCCTGCCCTCATTAGACAAGATCAAGCCTCGCACGCATAATAGGTTTGAACCCCACTTGGGTGAGCTGACTTGGGCACCCGGCATGTGCTGGCCACCTACGCAAATGTGGGCCAGGTGGAACAGCACCCAGAGGGTTGCCCAGGATATTGAAGGCCCCTGGGTGATCAAGGACAAGGGATGGTGTCCCCTTGACCTTCCTCCGGAATGCGGTCTGTTGGCAATGCCAGGTTAGCACCTTGGCACCACCACCCTGGCACTGCGAAGGTGCCTGGATGGCACTGCCAAGCTGCCAGGAGCACTGCCAGTGTGGCAGTGTCAGGGTGCCAGGATGGCATGGCCAAGGCTTAGGGCCTGAGGTGGGCCATGCCCGTGAAAGGAGGGTGGAGCAGGGTATGAAGAGTGCGGGGTGCAATGTGGATATGAAGTGGCTTCTGCAAGGTTGGGGGGTGAATGGTGGGGGTCTTTGAAGGTGGCCATGGGAAGGCCTGAAAAGGGGGCCCTCAGTGACCCGATAGCGGGGTGTCATGACTTGGGGGGGTGGGGTAGTCCCAATGTATGTGTGGGAGGTGACATTGCCCATGGTTGGAGGGTGTGGGGGAACCTCAAGCCTGTTTAGAGTTCAGGGCACCCTTTCAAAATGGTGGCCCAATCTCTGGGAGCCGGTCTGACCATCATGTCCAGCTCCCCAGTGATGAAAATAATTCTAAGTGTGGGCTAGTCTGGTGAGAAACTCCCCAGGGCCCAAAAGAGTGACTAATGTTGTTAAATAGCGGTGGGAAACTTGCCAACAGTGCCGGGGGGGAAACTCCTAGCAAAACCCACCACAAATGACAATTAGTAACTTTTCCGTTAGATCGCGCCCAGTATCAGTGTGTGTGTTGCAATATGTTTTGTGATATGCTTCTCACAGCCAAATAGCTGAATGCATGTGGAAGCTGAGAGGTATGGGTGTGAGGCTTGCAGCAGTAAATGTGTCTGAATGTTAGACATGAACCCGGATGACAAGAAATTGCTGATGTGTGAATAATTGAGGTATGTGACCTTAGACAATGTGTGAAATGAAATGAAAATTGCTTATTGTCACAAGTAGGCATCAAGTGAAGTTACTGTGAAAAGCCCCTAGTCACCACATTCCGGTGCCTGTTCGGGGAGGCTGGTACGGGAATTGAATCGTGCTGCTGGCCTGCCTTTAATCAAAGAATTTACAGTGCAGAAGGAGGCCATTCGGCCCATCGTGTCTGCACGGCTCTTTGAAAGAGCACCCTACCCAAGCCCACACCTCCACCCTATCCCCATAACCCAGTAACCCCACCCAACACTAAGGGCAATTTATCATGGCCAATCCACCTAACCTGCACATCTTTGGACTGTGGGAGGAAACCAGAGCACCCGGAGGAAACCCACGCAGACACGGGGAGAACGTGCAGACTCCGCACAGACAGTGACCCAAGCCGGGAATCGAACCTGAGACCCCGGAGCTGTGAAGCGACTGTGCTAACCACCATGCTACCGTGCTGCCCTCGTGGTCTGCTTTCAAGGCCAGCGATTTAGCCCTGTGCTAAACCAGCCCCTGAGGTTGCTCGTTCAATGGGCGAGTTAAATCACATTTGAAGATGCATTGACTGACCTTGACTATGCATGTGAGTTGCATTCTTTACAGCACTGCAGTCTCTGGATCACATTTCTTGATTTGTCTTCTGTGACGATTTGCTCCCATTGCCTTCCTAGTGTATATGTTAAATGACTCTTTGTGGAAACAATTCCTTTCTCCTTATTTCCACTTCTTTAGAGGCATTTTTGGAGCGGTTTCCAACTCCACCTAGCAGCCAGAATACACCTCCATTTAAGAGGGACAGACTGGCTATATGAGCATGCAGTCAGTCATCAGCATTGAACTGCACATTAAATCATGCTGCTAAGCAGGCAGCACAAAGCTTTCTTGCTGCCAGAATCTCCTCAAAAATTGGAACAATCCAATTTTTAGCTCATTGTCTTTAAAGAAAGTATTTTTGAAAAGTAGACGGGCAAAGGCATTTATTTTCACAGCAGAATTCATGGATGTGTTTTAGTCAGATTCACATCCTCATGCCAAGTTTTCCCCAAAACACACGTTAAGAAATTTACTAAACACTGTCTCATGAAGGCTGGTTTCTCTATATACCTTCCAAAAGTGACTATTTTTATTTTGTTATCCTCTTCCCTTTATTTTGTTATCCTGTTCCCTTGCCATAATTATGATTGCAACAATCTGAGGGAAGAATTCCTCAGAAATGATCGAATTCATACCTATTTCCCACTATCCACTCTAGGACTACCGTTGCGCCACCCTGGGCAAGTGTGCGATCAATTCCAGCCCCATATGCCCCTGAGTCACAACACAAGTGAATTAACCCATAATTCTTATAAAAATTCCCGAGGTCTTTGGCACTTAGCTGCCCAATAATTACAGTCACCAGGTTTGTATGTTGAATCACAATAATAATTTATTTACAACAAGAACTATATTGAACTGTGCAGTAAAAACAACTGGATAACAACAAACTACCTACAACCCATTTTAACTGTCTAACTGTCTACCCACACATACAAGACAGACAAACACAGAGGGGGGAAAGGGGTAAAAAAAAACAAGAATGACGGTCAGAAAATAAGAGTCTTCGCTTCAAATTGTGGCTCTGTAGCATCCTTGCTGATTAAAATCTCTGGTTTACAGCTGGCAATGGTCTTTCTTGCAGAACCATTCATTCATGGTTCCCGCAGGCTAGAAAATTCAGACTCAAGGCACCTGGCCTTCTGGAGAGTCACTTTAGTCTATCAAACTGGGCCTTCAGCTCAAGGTTCACATTCAGGCCTATATCTTTCTTGAGACACTTATTTTCACATCAAGCTCTGATTCCAGCTTTTGGTTTGACTTCAGGCCTCTGTAGCCTCCAGAGAACGGTGCCCAGACTTGCTGGAGAGACTGTCAGCCCTCACAGAGGCCTTCTGAAGAAGATTAATTCGAACTTTCTGGAAAGAGTTAGTTAGAATCCTCCATCTTGGCTGCCAGAATCAAAAATGAAACCAAACTGGAACCTCATGAATCTGAAAACATTCCAGTGGGACCAGATCCAATCACCACCTGTTACCAGGCAGAGTACAGCCTTCTGGGCCAATTCATTGGCCATCAGCCGAATCAATCAAACAAACTCATCACTGATGCCGGCCAGTTGGTAATCACCAGTCTAAAACCGTACAGCCTTCTGGAATCTTCTGTTTGAGTTAAAGGCACAGTCCACTGCTTCCTTCTACTTGAAGTAAAGATACAGGCTGCCTTAAAGATACATGTCCATAAATCATCCATGAATCAAAAATGTAACTGCAAACATAAATAAAAGGGGAAAATGGGAACAGATGGGGAATAAACAGGGACAACCAGGAAGGACCCTTACACAAACAAATAGCAAAATAAATCAAGTGTTGTGGCCCATTCTTTTTGTTGATCTTCTGACCTTTCCACTGCACAGGAGATAAGATCAAAATCATAAATTTTATAGTATTGTGGATTTACTACTGTTGCTAGGTTTTAGAATGATGGTACTAAGGATGGTAGCACTCTGCTCACTCAGCAGCAATTTTAAGAGTCTATCCCAAGGTTTCTCATTTACAGATCTTGCAGTACTCAGGCAAAATCAACCTAGCTTTACCAAAGATTATTTTAAAAACTACCCAGCGCAAGCTATGATGAAAAGGTAACCTCAGACCTATGCTGTCACACTCACATTGCTCTTTTGTCTCTGCGTCAATTTCTACTGTTTAACCAGTAGCATTTTAAATGTCAGAGCAATGACAAATCGAGAAGCTCAAGGCTGTCTGGATTCCCACCTTCAGGCTACAGCTGAATAAGTGCTCGTTTCTCTTCTCAAGATCAAAGAAAAGGAGGTAAAACCAAAAGTGTCACTGGAATAGCACGATTTTCATCTTGAGAAAAAAAGAGCCGCTTTTGTTATGGTCAACAAGATATGTTGCCCCGAATAGAATATGCCCTGACACAGTGTGGCGTGAGGCTTTTTGGAGCAAGAGCCCACTTCTGATGATGACACAGTGGAGGAATCTTGAAGTAATAAATGTTTAAACTGTCAAACTGAGATCATGAGGAACTAAACACACAGGCCAGCCGGGATGGCAATTGGTCATTACGTTTCAGACCAAGCATTTAGATCAATGATCTGGAAACATTGAAAGGTAGTTTAACATTCCAATGACAATTCACATACATTGCTCTTGCGACAACTCTTTTCATTTGGAGTCAGTAGGGGTCATTGCCAAGTTAAGGCGCTGGACTCCATGCCGTGGGAGAGGGAGGGGTGGGATTCTGGTAGTTTGTTTGACTAAAAGCTGCCAGCCTGATTCTGCTGTCGAGGAAAAAGGTCGAGGGAGGGAGATAGCAGCAACCTGAGAGGTGAATGGCAAGCAAGAGAGGGAGGTTACAAAATTAGCTTTAATTCATGCAAGACAATCCATTGAGATGAGGTAGAAAAGATTTTCTTTACGTTTATATCTATGTATAAAATAAAGTTGCTTGAAGGAAATAAATGGAATTAATCCTGTTGCTATGTATAGATAAATTAGCTTCATGATTCAAAAGAACAATGTGAGTGTGACAGCATAGGTCTGAGGTTACCTTTTCATCATAGCTTGCGCTGGGTAGTTTTTAAAAATCATATTGAATTACATAGAAATTACAAAACAGTTCAATCAGTGCAACCATTCTGTGTTAGTGCTGGTCCTTGTGAACCCTCTCTTAATATCTTAATACCCTTCACATTGTATCTCTATGTAACCCTGGTTCCAATTCCATTTGACAGTCCTATTTCCAGATCTTTTATTCAGCTTTCTGCAACTAACACTGTTTTGTTATGCTCTTGTCGTTGCATAAGCTGCTTCCTTGATGTGCACTCTGACAAAGGAATGTTCAGACTTGGAGATAGCTTTAGCACATCTATTACTGTTAACAATTCTCCTACTTGGATTCAACGCTACTGTAAATCCTGCTATAGCTACTCAGACTGACTAACCAGTCTGCTGCAATCCATGTGGTGGGAGTGATGTTCAATCAACCCTATGTCTGTGCTCACTCAGAGTCTCCACTGGAAAGAGACTGAGCATGTGTGATGTGTCCTTTTATATGGTTTGGTGTACTGCCCTCCTGTGGTAGTGTCACCTCTGTGTGTATCGTGACCGCCCATTGGTCATGTCCTATCTTACTGACCTATTGGTTGACTGTCTGTGTGTCATGTCTCTGGTGTTCCCTTTCGTGTCTAGCTAGGTGTAGTGTATGTACATTAACCCTTTGTGTACTTAGTGATGTATATCACCACATCCCCCCTTTTTTCGTGTTACATATTTTCTGTGCAGTGTTAAAGAAAATTGAACAAACTAGGTAGATGAGTGATACTCTGTACAAGTTATGATAACAGTGATCATTAAACAATAAGTCCAAATCATATGCATGAGTCCAAAGTTCATTAATTATTATGGTCGAGTGCCTTTCTTGTTTGGTTGGTGAGTTGGTGACGTTGATGGTGGCATTGCTTTGTAAACGCCATCAGTGTCCCTGTGCTGAAGGAACCAAGAAGTGGTCAAATCACTTAGTTGTCGGATTTGGACTCTTTTGTTTTTCTTTCGATGATTGTGGTGGTAATTCTTAATGGCATCGGTCCTGAAAGCCACGTTGCCTGTTGGTAGTGCAGCAAACATGAATTGGTAAGATGCATCGTCCTGCCATGGCATGTCATTGTACTGAGCTGAGCAGTAACAGAGTCCCTCATTTGCAGAGTTGTACCATGTCTTACCAGTCGTAGTTCCATTGGTGTTGTTTTTGTCGTGCTTGTTGTCGACGTTGTTGCCTTTGGTACGCTTCTTGCTATTGTCTTTGATGTTGTTGTTGTGGTGGTTGGTTTTGTTGCCGGGTTTGCTGCGCTCAAGAACCACACTCTTGTGGATAATACGAGTCCTTCACACAGTTACTCGTGTCAGTGTCCTTTGTGGCATCATCTGTCTCCTTGAGCGTGCCGTCACTGAGTTTGCAGCGCTCCCCGTCTGGAGTCATGTCCGGCTTACTTGAATCAGCTTTGGCTTGTCGATGCTCCCCGTCTGGAGCCCTTTCTGGTTCACCTGAGTCAGCTTTGGTTTCTTGATGCTCCCCGTCCGGAGTCATTTCAGGTTCAAATGAATCTTCTGAGGTTTCTTGATGCTCCACATCCGGAGTCAAAACATCATTCAGGAATGCATTTGCTTGTGGATAGGCTCGAGCGAATGAGGTTTGAAGTAACGTGGTGTCACCGGAGTCACCAGTTGTCTCACTGTGATTGTCGAGTGCCTCTGTACATTCTAGCTGAGGTCTGTCACGTTGCATATCTGGTATGGGAAGTGGGATGCCGTCGTCACTTGTCTCACATCCAGTGGGTAGAGCCTCAGTGTCTTCTTGTCGTTCACTTGAGCTGGGTAGACTGTCAGAGTCTTCTTCTGGTGGCTCAAATTATCTGGGTGGACTGTCATAGTCTGCTTGCTGTACACTTGAGCGTGGCAGACTGTCAGAGTCTTCTTCTTGTTCACTGGAGCATGGTAGACTGTCATAGTCTACTTGCTGTACACTTGAGCGTGGCAGACTGTCATAGTCTTTCTGTTGTTCACTTGAGCGTGGCAGACGTGCATTGTCTGCTGCTGGTTGCTCAGAGGAGGTTGCTAGACCCTCATGGTCTTGTTCATGCAAGGACTGCGCTTTGGAGTCTTGCATTGCTTCTATCGTAGAGGCTGTCCACGAGCTCTCTATGGAGGCTTGTGTCACTCCCTCTGTGGAGTCTTGCAGCGTTCCTTGTGTGGAATTGTGCATTGGTCTCTCTGTGGAAACTGTCATCACTTCTTGTTCATGCAAGGACTGCGCTCTGGAGTCTCGCGTTACTTCTATCGTTGAGTCTGTCCATGAGCTCGCTGTGGAGGCTTGTGTCACTCAAGTCAGTTCTTGTTCATGCAAGGACTGCGCTGTGGAGTCTTGTGTTGCTTCAGTCATGCAGTCTGTCCATGAGCTCGCTGTGGATTCTTTCATCGCTGTCTGTGTGGAGTCGGGGACCCTACACGGTGTGTGGACCACTCTCTGTGTGGCAGCAGGCCGCACTGTGTGGGCTTGTACCGCTCTCTGTCTCTTGGTGTCAGGCCGCAGCATAATCATGCACTCATGAGTCGGGATGTCGTACATGCTGGGCTGAAGATCCTCAAATCCGAAGAACACATCCGCGTCTGTGTCGGATTCTTCACTGTAGAACACATTTCGTTGCGGTTCGGATTTGGTACTGGGGTAGCCTCCCAAGGTGAATGCTTCGTCTGAGTCGTTGTCTTCCAAGACCATATCATCACGTTTTGTGTCGGAGCTGGCATTGGGCTCGCGATGTCCAAAGAAGAATTCAAGATCTGAGTCATCGTCTTCAAGGACTGTATCATCTCTTTGGGCGGTGCTAACTGCTTGTTGCAGGGTTCTGCAGAGGTTACTTTTAGCTACTGGTCAAATTTCAGGCATTGTGCTGTCGTTCCAGGTGAAAGAATCGGATTTTACGGCTTTAAATTTTTTTTTTTGCGTTTTCGGACATTTCCCCTTTAAGTGGGCGTGGTCCAGGACAGCTGATGTCACGACGCGTGTGACGTAGGTCGTAGGAAGCGATTGCGCATGCGCATATCGCTGTTCCTTTACATGGGGCCTTTTTTGCAATTGCGCATGTGCGGCTTCTTGCGCACGCACAGACAAACCTTCCCGTTCTGTGCGCTCTTCGCACAACTGCGCATGTGCGGCTCCTTTTCCAAGATGGCTGCAATTCAAAACAGCCGTTCGTTGCTGCAAGCCTACCTTGTGGTGAGTTTTGGAACCTCTTTTACCTTTTCTTCTTGTATGTTCCTCGCAGAATTCTTGGAACTTGTCCAGGACTGCCTGGAAATCGCTCTTGTTTTGCCCCTTTGAGTATTTGAAGGTCTGGAAGATTTCAGCTGCTTCTGGACCTGCGATGGTAAGTCGAAGCTTTATTTTTTCTGCATCCGCCACGCCATCTAAGTCAGACGCTACCAGGTAGATCTTGAATCTCTGCCTGAACCAACGCCAGTTTTCACTGAGATTGCCTTGGTACCTGAGCGGTTGTGGCACCGGAATCGCGCACATCATCTTGCCTGGCTGTTGTTGCTGGTTGTCACTGTTCGCTGAGTTTTAACTATATGAACTTAACAGTCCACTTCAGGAACCATGTTTTGTTATGCTCTTGCCGTAGCATAAGCTGCTTCCTTGATGTGCACTCAGACAAAGGAAGGTTCAGACTTGGAGATAGCTTTAACACATTTATTACTGTTAACAATTCTCCTACTTGGATTCAACGCTACTGTAAATCCTGCTATAGCTACTCAGGCTGACTAACCAGTCTGCTACAATCCACGTGGTGGGATTGATGTTCAATCAACCCTGTGTCTGTACTCACTCAGAGTCTCCACTGGAAAGAGACTGAGCATTGTGATGCGTCCTTTTATATGGGTTGGTGTAATGCCCTCCTGTGATAGTGTCACCTGTGTGTGTATCGTAACTGCCCATTAGTCGTATCCTATCTTACTGACCTATTGGTTGACTGTCTGTGTGTCATGTCTCTGGTGTTCCCTCTCGTGTCTAGCTAGGTGTAGTGTATGTACATTAACCTTTTGTGTACTTAGTGATGTATATTACCACAAACACTTTTAATTATTAACATTAAATCTATTTGTGCAATCCTAGGTTTCACAGCTTTCCATGTAAAAATGTTTCCCCTAAATTTGTCAATCTTATATTTAGCACTTTTTATTCTAGACCGCTCAATAGAATCGTAGAATCATAGAATTTACAGTGCAGAAGGAGGCCATTCGGCCCATCGTTCTGCAACAGCCCTGGGAAAGACCACCTTCCCCAAGCCATGCCTCCGCCCTATCCCCATAATTCAGCAACACCACCTCAACTTTGGACACTAAGGGACAATTTAGCATACCCAGTCCACCTAACCTGCACTTCTTTGGACAGTGGGAGGAAACCGGAGCACCCGGAGGAAACCCACGCAGACACAGGGAGAAAATGCAAACTCCACACAGACAGTCACCCGAGGCTGGAATTGAACTTGGGACCCTGGAGCTGTGAGGCAGCAGTGCTAACCACTGTACCACCGTGCCGTCCAATAGAAATGGTTCTCCTTCTATCGACTTGATCCTATCCCTGTATTGTTTTGAACAACTCTGTCATAATATACACCAGTATATCATGGTGCAGACACACACATTGGTGGGCACACAGCAAGACCAATCAACACACACAACACCGCAGCCAATCACCAGTTAGAGCACACTCACTATAAAGACAGAGGGCATCAGAGTTCCCGCTCATTCGGGATGCAGCCTCCTAGAAGGACAGAGCTTACAGCACAGATCTTCACTATGGGCTGAGTGCATAGACTGGTTAGGACAAGGCATAGGTCTTTAGTTTAATCTAACATCGTGTTAACCCACAGTGAAAGTATGTTCAACATTTTGTAACTTAATAAAATAGTGTTGTACTATTTTAAGTGTTGGTGGCCTGTATGTGTTCCACGGATCCAGAGCACCCAACACATAAAACTCCATTTAATCTCCCCTGTTTCAACAAAAACTGACCCAATTTTTCAATCTTTCTTTGCATTTACCTTTCCCCATAAATCGCATCCCTGGTGTCTCAATATTCTTTCTGCACTCTGGAGCCCAAAATTACACAGTCCTCCAGTTGTGGTTTCATTAAAGTTTTCTCCAGATGCACCCTGATACACAATCAATACGCTTGAGTCCATGTGGAGTCATATCGATTCAGCTTTAATCAGATAGAACTGTACCCAGCAGCGATGTTACAGAAGTGGAGGCTGCAGGGATGGCATCGGTTCTTATACCCCGCCTCTCAGGGCGGGGCTATGTACATTGCCCAATGGTAGACCCCGCGGTCTAGCCAATGGTTATTCCTCTCTCTGGTACCGCAATACCTGGTATTACCACATTCACCCCCTGTTAAAAAAAAGTCAGCGGGGTGATGGCCAGTGTTACTGTCGCCTTTTCATGGTAGGACCAGGTATTGCAGGTACCATGCTATCGAGGGTTACAGAGAAAGTTCTTGCGTTGTTAATTTTCCTCATGGTGCTGCAATCAGACGATCGGGCGGCCTGGTCGTCCTACTGGAGCGTCTAAGTTTTGGCGGCGATCCTGGTGAGGGCCCCGGCAGTAGTGACTCCGGGAACGTGGTGTCTTCCTCCCAGGCAGTTTCGTCACCCCTAGGCGGCGCTGTAAGGTCGGAAGATGGGCAGGAGGAAGGGGTGCCTGTAGGGGGCGTCGGTGCCTGCTCGGCTCTGGGTCGGGGTTCTGGCGGCAGTACTGACCCTCCGGTCAGGTACGGGGGGGGGGGGGGTGGCAGTGGCTCAGGTGCGCGTGGTGCTCCGGCGGGCGCCAGGTTCCGGAGGCAGACCGTATCTTGGCGTCCGTCGGGGAACGCTACGTAGGCATACTGGGGGTTGGCATGCAGCAGGTGGACCCTTTCGACCAGCGGGTCCGACTTGTGCGCCCTCACATGTTTCCGCAGCAGGACTGTTCCGGGTGTTGCTAGTCAGATTGGGAGCGAGGTCCCCGAGGAGGACTTCTGTTTTGGGGTGGATGAAGCTCTCCGTGCTCCCGGAGTCGATGAGGCATGACGTCACGTGGCCATTGATGCCGATCATCGTGGTGGCGTTTGCTAGCGTTCGGGGCCGACGCTGGTCGAGGGTAACGGAGGCCAGCTGCAGCAAGGAGTGAAGATCGGGCAGCGCATCGTCAGCCGTGTTGGGGGCTTGAGGCCCCATTCAAGATGGCGCCGTCCATGGATCGCACATGGAGTCCGGGGACTCTGAGGATGGCGGCGGGGGGAAAGAAAATGGCGGCAGGGAGGGACAAAATGGCGGCGCACTCTGCTCCCACGAGGCCAGCTGCAACAAAGGGTTTTGGACGGGCAGCGCGTAGCCAGCCGCGCTGGGGGCTTGAGGCCCCATCCAAGATGGCGCCGGCCATGGATCGCACGTGGAGTCCGGGGACTCAGAAGATGGCGGCGGGGATGAGTAAACTGGCGGCGCATGTTGCTCCAGTGTGACGGAGGCCAGCTGCAGCAAGGGGTTTTGGTCCAGCAGCACATAGCCAGCCGCGTTGGGGGCTTGAGGCCCCATCCAAGATGGCGCCGGCCAGAGATCGCCCATGGAATTCGGGGACGGAGACCCCGACGATTGGACTGGCGAGGGACAAAATGGCTGCGCGTACTCTTCCAGCACGGTTGCCGGGGGGAAAAATAGCTGTGGCTGCGACGCTGCCTGGCGGGGCAAAGGCTGCGGTGCGCGTTGGGCCGGCGGGGCTGGGAAAAGGGAGTGCGGCGGTGGGCCTTGGACGGTCGGGACGTGGAAGAACGGCTGTGGTTGCGCAGCGGGCGGCTGGAGGAATGGCTGAGTGTAGTCATTGGACACCACGTTCACCGCGCGGGCGAGGCAGACCGCGGCATAGTGGCCTTTCTTGCCGCACCCTTTGCAGGTGACGGTGCGGGCCGGGCAGCGCGCGCGCGGGTGATTCGCCTGGCCGCAGAAGAAGCAGCGTTGGCCGACGGCGGTAGCGGGGCGCCTTGCCGCGCAGGCCTGCGGAGTTAGCGGGTAAGTCTGGGGGTTAAGCGGGTAAGTCTGGGGGGCTGCCGTGGCCGGGTGCCACGCAGCCCAGGGGGGCGCGGTGCGCGTGGGTCGTACGCAAGGGCATTTTTGTACACCACATCCATGGACCCTGCCAGGGCCCGGGCCTCGGTGAGGCCCAGCGTCTCCATTTCGAGCAGCCTTCGGCGAATGTCGGGGGAGATCATACCTGCCACGAAAGCGGCTCGAATTAAAAGTTCGGAGTGCTCGTTCGCCGTTAGCGCTGGGCAGCCGCAGTTTTGGCCCAGAACGATCAGTGCTCTGTAGAAATCTTCTAGCATTGCATCTGGGCTCTGCCGTTTCGTTGCCAGCAGGTGACGGGCATAGACCTGATTAAGTGGACGAATGTAGTGTCCTTCCAGCAGTTCCATGGCTTTATCATAGTTCGCCGCCCCTTCGATCAGGGGGTAGATCGCCGGGCTGACCCGCGAGCGTAGGAGGTACATTTTCTGCCTTTCCGTGGGGGTGTCTGCAGCCGTCTCGAGGTAGCTCTGGAAGCATGCCAGCCAATGCTTAAAAATCTCGGTAGCGTTTTCTGCGTGCGGGCTGAGCTGAAGGCACGTCAGCTTGATGCGGAGGTCCATCCTTCAAAAGTACTTATCTGATTAAATTGAGACACAATCAATACTCTTGAGTCCACGTGGAGTCATATCGATTCAGCTTTAATCAGATAGAACTGTCCGCAGCAGCGATGTTACAGAAGTGGAGGCTGCTGGGATGGCATTGGTTCTTATACCCCGCCTCTCAGGGTGGGGCTATGTACATTGCCCAATGGTAGACCCCACAGTCTAGCCAATGGTTATTCCTCTCTCTGGTACCGCAATACCTGGTATTACCACACACCCTTCCATCTTCACATTCAGATCCTACTTACCGTGCTGTCAAATTCAAGCCTGCTGCACTCAGTGATACCTTGGTCTGTCTGGGAAATTGAAAGAGCATAGGAGCAAAATGTTCTTTTGGCCGAGGTCAAAGAGGACATTCTAATTGCTCCCTTTGCTTATCCTATTTTACATGTAGGTTTAAGCCATATGACCTAATTTAATATAAGTAAGCTCTTCAGGATCCTCAAGGGAGTGAGGGATGCCACTGAACCTGAGACGGCATGCACAGCAGATCAGCATTCAGAGCAAAACTCAAGAGTGTTATATTGGATAGCTGGCAAAAACAGACACAGAGATCATGATGCGTGATTAACCCAGCCCATGCATTGCAATGCAGGCAGTATGACAAATTTCTGCTGTCTGCTCATTCCAGCATTACCCATGCTGTTCAGTGATTGTATGCATCAGCAGAGAGTGCAATGTGATGAGTGCCTCACACTACTTAAAGCTAGCCTGTACCTCTTAAAGGAAAGCTGCAATGTGGTTGGAAAAAGTGCTGGGCGCCATTTCAGAAGTGAACCTGTCTGCGAAAAAGTCAAGAATGGCTGACCATGTTCGAGAACCGGCACCAACATTTTGGTATGCTGCATTGAAGGTCTTACTGCAAGAGGTGGAGAAAAGGAGAGAAATCTGCACCTGCAAAGGAGCAGGAGACATTCCAGACACATGCTCATAAGCCAGTGCGGAAAGATAGCAGTGAAGGTCAATGTCAGGAGTGTTCATGCCAAGTACCTTGCTGCAGGTTAAGAAGATATTTGGTGATCTCGCACCAATGTTAACTTGTCAATGTCAGGGAGCTCATCTACAAATGCAACCTAACAACTATAGTTTCATCCGGTTCTCGATTCACTACCTCCGTCACTCACCCCCACCAATCTCTATCAGGATTCATCCCTAACATTCAGATTCTTTACCTCATCTTCATAGAGTCAGCTCTGTTACAAGCCTTACCTGCATGTCACCCAGATTGAACACACTTGCAGATTTTCAATCATGACAATTATATCATCCAAACCAATTTCACAGCATTCGCCAATGTGATGAATGTATTCACCAGAATAAGTTGTCTGGAGAATGTTGCAATATGATCCCTTTTCCATGTAGTGTACTGGAACCCTGGTGGGCTCCACCCCCCCCCCCGGATGGTATATAGACCGGCCGCCTGGGGGCGGCGCTCAGTTGTTACAGCGATCTCAGGCAGGCAAGTTCTTGTGTAATAAAGCCTATGTTCTCTCGCTCTCATCGTCTAGCAGTGGATTAATTGTACATCAATTTATTACACAAAGACATCACTATGGAAGCCGCTCTGAAGCCTGATAAATTGGAACTCGACGCACGAGCAGCAGAAGCTAAGGAAATCTTCTCCCACTGGCTCCGCTGTTTTGAGGCCTACCTCGACTCCTCTGCAACGCCTCCCTCCGACGCCCTCAGGTTGCACCTCTTCCACGCCCGGGTGAGCCACCGAATCTCGGGTACGATTCAGGACGCAGCCACGTATGACGCGGCAGTGGCGATTCTAAAGTGACAGTTCGTGAAGCCCGTGAACGAAGTGTTCGCGCGGCACCTCCTCACTACCCGCCGACAACGCGCCGGGGAATCGCTGGACGAGTACCTGGAGAACCTAATTCTACTCGCCCAGAACTGCAACTACAAGGATGTGAAGGCTGACGAGCACATGAAACTGATGATCCGGGACACCTACGTGGCTGGGGTCGGGTCTAACTACGTCCGGTCTAACTACGTCCGGCCTAACTACGTCCGGCAGCGACTGCTGGAAAACGGGGCCCACGGACCTACAGGACACGGTAAAGCTAGCCTCCTTGTTAGAGGTGGCCTACCAGTGCCTCAGCGTGTTTCCGGCAGACCCAGCGAACCCCTCGTGGGCACCACAGTCGCGGCCTTCACCAGACCCGACTACGTCCCAGGCCTGTGCCGCGCGGCTGCTCGTTCCACCCCGGGGACCGTCTTGCTACATCTGCGGTCAGGGCCAACACCCCCGGCAGCATTGCCCAGCCCGCACCGTGACATGCAGCGACTGCAGCAAAAAGGGACATTTCGCCAGAGTCTGTCTGGCCCGATCCAAAGCCCCGAAGTCGAAAGCGTACCAGGCCCAACTCACGGACTCACAGGCCCGCAGACCCCATAATCTGGCTGAGTGACTGCCAGCACCGCCCCCTTCAGAAGCGTCATCCGCCTCATGCAGCTCGTGGGGGCCGCCATCTTCAGCACCAACCGACACGTGTGACCGATGGGGGCGGCCATCTTGGTCGCCATCTCCAACCCAGCCCGACACGTGCGACCCGTGGGGGCTGCCACCTTACGACCCCGATACCTCCGACCACGTAGACTACCCGCAACTCGGTGCAGTCACCCTCGACCAGTCGCGGCCAAAACACCTGAAGAACTCGATGATGGCCGTCCGGGTCAATGGGCACAAGACCCCCTGTCTTTTCGACTCCGGGAGCACAGAGAGCTTCGTCCACCTCGACACAATAAGGCGCTGCTCCCTCCACATCTACCCCGCGTCCCAGACAATCTCCGTCGCCTCCGGATCCCATTCAGTACAGATCCGGGGGTACTGTGTCGCGAACCTCCCCATACAGGGCACTGAGTACACCCAATTTAAACTGTATGTTCTCCCTCACCTCTGCGCACCCCTATCGCTTGGACTCGACTTCCAATGCAGTCACCGAAGCCTGACGCTAAAGTTCAGCGGACCCCTACCCCCCTCACTGTATGTAGCCTCGCGACCCTTAAGGTCCCCCCCCCTTTGTTCTTTGCGAACCTCACCCCCGACTGTAAACCTGTTGCCACCAGGAGCAGGCGGTACAGTTCGCAACACATGGCTTTCATCAAGTCGGAGGTCCAGCGACTCTTGAGGGAGGGGGTCAGAGGCCAGCGACAGCCCCTGGAGAGCACAAGTGGTGGTTGTCAGGACCGGGGAAAAGAATTGGATGGTTGTGGACTACAGACAGACCATTAACCGGTTCACGCAACTGGATGCGTACCCCCTTCCCCGCATAGCAGAGATGGTGAACCAGATCGCACAATACCGGGTGTTCTCCACGGTCGACCTGAAGTCTGCCTGCTACCAGCTCCCGATCCGCCGGAAGAGCGCCACTACACTGCTTTTGAAGCAGCCGGCCGACTCTTCCACTTCCTCAGGGTCCCTTTCGGTGTCACTAATGGGGTCTCGGTTTTTCAGAAAACGATGGACCGAATGGTGGACCAGTACGGGTTGCGGGCTACATACCCGTACTTGGACAATGTTGCCATCTGCAGCCATGATCAGCAGGACCACGACGCCAACCTCCAGAGGTTCCTCCAGGCCGTCCAATCCCTCAACCTCAAATATAACAAAGAGAAGTGCGTTTTCCGCACAACCCGGCTAGCCACCCTCGGCTATGTCGTGGAAAACTGAGTCCTAGGGCCCGACCCCGACCGCATGCGCCCCCTCATAGAACTTCCCTTTCCCCACAGCCTCAAGGCCCTCAAACGCTGCCTGGGGCTCTTTTCCTACTACACCCAGTGTGTCCTCGACTGTGCGGACAAAGCCCGCCCACTTATCAAAGCCACTATACTCCCCGACGGCTGAGGCCCGCTCGGCCTTCAGCCGCATCAAGGCCAATATTACCAAAGCCGTGATGCACGCGGTGGATGAGTCCATCCCTTTCCAGGTAGAGAACGATGCGGCAGGCGTCGCCCTGGCCCCCACCCTCAACCAAGCGGGCAGGCCAGTGGCCTTCTTTTCTAGAACCCTCCACGCTTCCGAGATTCGACACTCCTCTGTCGAGAAGGAAACGCAAGCCATTGTGGAAGCTGTTCGGCACTGGAGGCACTACCTAGCCGGTAGGAGATTCACCCTCGTCACCAACCAACGGTCGGTTGCCTTTATGTTCGACAACGCACAACGGGGCAAAATTAAAAAACGACAAAATCTTGAGGTGAAGAATCGAACTCTCCACCTATACGTACAATATTAAGTATCGTCCTGTACCGCGGCACATGCGCCAGCGCGCAAGACGACCGACTTTGGGCTATTCACATTGACCTCTGTCACCCGAGGGTCACTCGGGTTATCCACTTTATTAAAGCCCGCAACCAGCCCTACTCCACCGAGGAGGTCAGTGCCATGAACAGGGATTGCCAAGTCTGTGCGGTGTGCAAGCCACACTTCTACCGGCCAGTCAAGGCCCACCTGGTAAAGGCCTCCCGGCCTTTTGAGCGCCTCAGCATCGACTTCAAAGGGCCCCTCCCTCCCACCAACCGTAATATATACTTCCTGACAGTCATCGACGAATACTCCAGCTTCCCCTTCACAATCCCATGTCCCGACATGACCTCGGCCACCGTTATAAAGGCACTGCACAGCATCTTCACCCTGTTCGGTTTCCCTAAATACATCCACAGTGACCGGGGCACCTCATTCATGAGCGATGAGCTGCATCAGTACCTGCTCAGTAAGGGCATCGCCTCAAGCAGGACTACGAGCTATTACCCGCAGGGGACCGGGCAGGTGGAGAGGGAGAACGCGACGGTGTGGAAGGCCGTCCTTCCTGCCCTTCGGTCTAGAAGTCTCCCGATTCCCCGCTAGAAGGAGGTCCTCCCCGACGCGCTCCACTCCATTAGATCGCTCCTCTGCACAGCCACGAACGAGACCCCTCACGACCGTTGGTTTGTCTTCCCTAGGAAGTCCATCTCCGGGGTCGCGCTTCCATCCTGACTGACAACACTGGGACCTGTCCTTCTCCGGAAGCATACGAGGAGCCATAAGACCGACCCCCTGGTCGAGAGGGTCCAGCTGCTGCACGCCAATCCCCAATACACCTACGTCGCACACCAAGACGGACGGCAAGATACAGTCTCCCTCCGGGACCTTGCCCCTGCTGGATTCCATGCCAACGAACCCCCCCCCCCCCTGCCTACCACCAAACCCCCCAACCCTTTACGCCCCCCTGGGCTCCTGTACTGTCCCGAGCCCACGCTGCTGCCATCCACCTCCCCCTTACCGCTAACCACCACCCCCTTGCCTACCCCCACTGCTCAACCGTCGCCGACACGCCGGACCGAAGCTCCAGACGACACGGTCATGGAGTCAACGATCATGTCGGCAGCACCCGCCGTACCGCCAGGGTTGAGAAGGTCCAATAGAACAGTCCGGCCTCTAGACAGACTGGACATTTGATGACTCCACTTCACCCCCGCTGGACTTCATTTTTTTAACAGGGGGTGAATGTGATGAATGTATATCACCAGAATAAGTTGTCTGTAGAGTATTGTAATATGATCCCTTTTCCATGTAGTGTACTGGAACCCTGGTGGGCTCCGCCTCTGGCTCCACCTCCCCCAGATGGTATATAGACCGGCCGCCTGGGGACGGCGCTCAGTTGTTACAGCGATCTCAGGCAGGCAGGTTCTTGTGTAATAAAGCCTATGTTCTCTCGCCCTCATCGTCTAGCAGTGGATGGTACATCAGCCAATATGCTTCCCTTTTACTTACAGGAGAAGGAACTAACACGGATTAACAGAAGAGGGAGAGGTGCATCTAAATGTTTTAAGCCCCATATGAAACCGTGTTTGCACCTTCTACTTGGGTCAGTGTGGGTTTCCCCCGGGTGATCCGGTTTCCTCCCACAGTCGAAAGATGTGCAGGTTTTGTGGATTAGTCATTCTAAATTGCCACTTTGTGCCCAAAGGTTAGGTGGGGTTATGGGTTTGTGGGGGAATGGACCTAGGGAGGGTGCTCTTTCAGAGGGTCAAAGCAGACACGATGGGCCAAATGGCCTCCTTCTGCACTGTAGGGAATCTATGATTCTATTTTCTTAAATATAAATTTAAAGTACCCAATTCTTTATTTTCCCCAATGAAGGAGCAGTTTAGCATGGCCAATACACCTACCTTGCATATCTTTGAGATGTGGGGGTGAGACCCATGCAGACACATGTGGAGAATGTGCAAACTCCACACAGACAGTGACCCGGGGCCGGGAGTGAATCCAGGTCCTCAGCACTATGAGGCAGCTGTGCTAACCACTGTGCCGTCCTGGGATCTATGATTCTATGATTAAGGGGCATTTCTGAAGTCGTGGTCATCAGTGGGACTGAAGCAATTGAAGCAATAGTGTATCTGTGTAATTAAGCCGTCTTCTCTCATCCCACTTCTCCCGAACTCTCTTGTGACCATAAGCTGCATGAGGTGCAAGCACGTGATTCTTACTTTCTCCTCTCCCATCACCACGACCTAACTCGTATCCTTGCTTCAGTTCAGATGCTCCAGTTCGATGCTGCCCAGTCAATGGAGTAAGAGAAAGAAGAAAATGAAGATGAATGGGACACAGTCATTCAATCTCATCAGTTCATTACATTTTAAAAATAAATTTAGAGTACCCAATTTGGGTTTTTTCCGATTAAGGACAATTTAGCGCAGCCAATTCATCCACCCTGCACACAAAGAACAAAGAACAAAGAACAAAGAAATGTACAGCACAGGAACAGGCCCTTCGGCCCTCCAAGTCCGTGCCGACCATGCTGCCCGACTAAACTACAATCTTCTACACTTCCTGGGTCCGTATCCTTCTATTCCCATCCTATTCATATATTTGTCAAGATGCCCCTTAAATGTCCCTATCGTCCCTGCTTCCACTACCTCCTCCGGTAGCGAGTTCCAGGCATCCACTACCCTCTGCGTAAAAAACTTGCCTCGTACATCTACTCTAAACCTTGCCCCTCTCACCTTAAACCTATGCCCCCTAGTAATTGACCCCTCTACCCTGGGGAAAAGCCTCTGACTATCCACTCTGTCTATGCCCCTCATAATTTTGTATACCTCTATCAGGTCTCTCCTCAACCTCCTTCGTTCCAGTGAGAACAAACCGAGTTTATTCAACCGCTCCTCATAGCTAATGCCCTCCATACCAGGCAACATTCTGGTAAATCTCTTCTGCACCCTCTCTAAAGCCTCCACATCCTTCTGGTAGTGTGGCGACCAGAACTGAACACTATACTCCAAGTGTGGGCTAACTAAGGTTCTATACAGCTGCAACATGACTTGCCAATTCTTATACTCAATGCCCCGGCCAATGAAGGCAAGCATGCCGTATGCCTTCTTGACTACCTTCTCCACCTGTGTTGCCCCTTTCAATGACCTGTGGACCTGTACTCCTAGATCTCTTTGACTTTCAATACTCTTGAGGGTTCTAACATTCACTGTATATTCCCTACCTGCATTCGACCTTCCAAAATGCATTACCTCACATTTGTCCGGATTAAACTCCATCTGCCATCTCTCCGCCCAAGTCTCCAGACAATCTAAATCCTGCTGTATCCTCCGACAGTCCTCATCGTTATCTGCAATTCCACCAACCTTTGTGTCGTCTGCAAACTTACTAATCAGACCAGTTATATTTTCCTCCAAATCATTTATATATACTACAAAGAGCAAAGGTCCCAGCACTGATCCCTGTGGAACACCACTGGTCACAGCCCTCCAATTAGAAAAGCATCCCTCCATTGCTACTCTCTGCCTTCTATGGCCTAGCCAGTTCTGTATCCACCTTGCCAGCTCACCCCTGATCCCGTGTGACTTCACCTTTTGTACTAGTCTACCATGAGGAACCTTGTCAAAGGCCTTAATGAAGTCCATATAGACAACATCTACTGCCCTACCTGCATCAATCATCTTAGTGACCTCCTCGAAAAACTCTATCAAGTTAGTGAGACACGACCTCCCCTTCACAAAACCGTGCTGCCTCTCACTAATACGTCCATTTGCTTCCAAATGGGAGTAGATCCTGTCTCGAAGAATTCTCTCCAGTAATTTGGGTTGTGGGGTTGAGACCCATGCAGACACGGGGAGAATCTACAAACTCCACATAATAATAATAGTCGCTTTTTGTCACAAGTCGGCTTCAATAAAGTAACTGTGAAAAGCCCCCAGTCGCCACATTCCTGCTCCTGTTCGGGGAGGCTGGTACAGGAATTGAACTCGCGCTGCTGGCATTGTTCTGCATTACAAGCCAACTGTTTGGCCCACTGTTCTAAACCAACCTAGGGCTAGGATCGATCTCGGGTCCTCAGCACCGTGAGGCAGCAGTGCTAACCACCGCGCCACCATGCAGCCCTATCAGTTCAGATACTGACACGGCATACAGCTAATGCAAGTGAGCAGGAGATAAGAGAGAATGGAGAGTATAGTGCAGGTGTCTGTGCATCAGAGAATGGGGTCAGACATAAGTATTGCTACAGATAACTCAAATGAAGAAATTGATGGTCCAAAGAAAGATGCTGATGGATGTACAAATCAAAGTGTTTGTTTATACTGGGCTGCCAGCCAAAGGCTTACATTCAATGACAAAGAGCATGGAGGAATCTAGCATCAGAATTTAACAGGGCAATGTGCAGAGCTTGGAGCTCATCCTTTCCAATGTGGAACAGGTTCACATCTCTACTAACCATGTAGCATCTGATAGCTGATACCTCAGCTTCGAGTGGTGCTGCTGCAGTGCAAGTGCAGAATACCATAATCAAAGCTCAGTTTGCTGCCATGGAAGCTCAGGCTGAGGAAACATAGATCAGGATACCAGTGTGCCAAAGAATTTCCAGGGCATCATGCAAGTCCAAGCATATAACAGGTTATTAGGATTGTTGAGGCATTGTGCCAGCAGAGTGGCTCCATGGACAACAATCCACCTTTGTCACTCCATCAGTGCCCTTGCTGCTGCTTATCAGCCAGACAGTCCAAATCCAGGTAGTACATCTGAAACCAGGCGTTCTAAGCCCAGAAGGTCATTTTGAGGGGCGACCTAATCGAGATGGACAAGATAATGAGGGGCATGGGCAAGGTGGATAGGGAGCAGCAGTTCCCCTTAGTTCAATGATCAGTTTCGAGGGGACACAAGTTCAAGGGGGATTTACCCAGAGCGTGGTGACGGTCTGGAATGCACTGCCCGGGAGGGTGGTAGAGGCGGGTTGCCTCACCTCCTTTAAAAAGTACCTGGATGAGCACTTGGCACGTCTCAACATTCAAGGCTGTGGGCCAAGTGCTGGCAAATGGGATTAGGTCGACAGGTCAGGTGTTTTTCATGTGTCGGTGCAGACTCATTGGGCCAAAGGGCCTCTTCTGTGCTATATTATTCTGTGATTCTGTGATCTTCCAAGATCTTCTGCAGCCTTCTCAACTGAAAATCAACAATATTCCACTTGTCATGCGATGGCCACTGGCGAAGCACTTTATAGGAGCACTAGAGCTGGCAAATATACATGGGAAAGACAAGCTTAGACAAACTATGGTAATGCACACGAGTGGTTAGGTTTTTTTCTTGTGTGCATTATAGCATGATTTAATCCATGAATTTGAATTGAAGGTATATTTGCAATTGGTTCTTATTTTTGCATTGTGGGAGAGGATGTTGCACTAATCAGTGATCGAAAGAAGAAATGAAGTATGGAGTTGTTGATGAATTATAAATTGTGACTGATGGTATCGCTCATTAATTCTTTGTTCATGAATTCTTAGAGCATGAGCAGAATTGGGGCTGTATTGGTTTCAGATTCCATTCCCCTTCCTCATTGTTCCCCTCCCCCTCCACTTCTTCTTTCTTAGCTTCTTGCCTGATAGGTGATGGTAAGGGCTGTTCTCTCATGGTGGCAGGATGTGGAGCATGCTGCAAATTTGAGACTCGTTCAGTTTAGTACTGCCAGTCTCCTCCAGAATGATCTCAGCAGCAGAACCATTGCTTGAGGACATTAATGGCGTGTGTGATAATACTGCCCCATTAAGGGGGCGGATTTATGGTCCACCTGACCAGCTCAGGACCAATTGCACGGGAGCACGCAAACCCTGACCAATAGAGAGAAAGCGAGGAGCACTTAGAGTAGAGGCCTGGGCAGTGTGGACCCTGGAGCTAGAGAGTCAAGACCTAACCATCAAGACCTGTGTGCCTGTATGTTGTTGCCTTTTCCGACTGTTAATCAACCCCGTTTGGTGTTATTGGATGTCCCCAGTGTATTTGTCACTTGCCACCCCATTGGCGGTGAGGTAATCTGTTTGATTGTTAATCTTCAGCCGTTTGGGATTCAAGGGGGTGGGGGGTGGGGGCGAGGAAGAAACAACCAAAGACAGACGAGAATCAGGACCCGTCGACACTAGCACCCAAAACGTGAGTAAGATGCCAATAACCGGATAGTTAGATCCCTTCAACCAGGGGGCTGAAGACTGGAGCCAGTACATCAACTGACTCCACTGTTTCTTTATAGTGAATTAAATTGCAGGGGAAGACAAGCTGAAGGTGATAGTTTTGATGGTTTGTGGGCCTCAGGCCTACTACTTGACAAGAAATCTGATGTCCTGGAAGCTCCCTACTCAAAAAGCTTTGGCCAGATAGTCACATTGCTCAGGGAATATTTTAACCCCAGGCCCTCGATCATCCTACAATGGTACAAATTCAACTCTGCTGTTAGGGACTCAGAAGAATCCATCTCCACCTTTATTGCCAGGTTCTACCAAATGGCCAAGAACTGTGAGATCAGAGCAGTGCTCAGCAATATGCTGCGTGGCCATCTCGTTTCTGGGATTAACAGCCTCGGCACCAGACAAAGTAATTGAGATAGGCAGGTGACTGAGTGCGCCAGAAAAGACGCAGCTGAGCACCAAGGTGTGCCGGAGGGAGAAATAAATCAGTTGTGGGGCAGTATGGCCGTGAGGCGCATGGCGAGATTAACAGGCATAGTAAAGAACCGGACATGTCCTCAGGACCGGATCGAAATCAGAGAATCAGGAAAAGCATGGGTCATCAACGTCATAGGTGGATTGCAATGTGGCGGAGACCACCCCTGGAGTGATATCATGGTTGTGTTGTAATTCGCTGACTGACCACAAGGAGTCTCATTAATATATAAGTGAATGTTAGAGTCAGGTGACCTCAGATTGACTGAAGAACAGGAAAGAGAGTGGTTGCTTGTGCATATTAATACTGTTATTCATATGTTGATTTGTTTATTGTTGACCCACCGTTAATGTTAATAAATCATTTATAGCTTCAGCTACAAGTGTTCTTCCGACCAGAACATTACAACCTCCAGGAAGCTTGCCATTGTCACAAATTTGTTTGCTTTTGGTGCAATTGAAGAGGCAATATCCAGGCCAGTTGCAAAATAAAAACAACAATCCGCGATACCACTGAACCAAGTGGAGAACAGCTCTGAGGAGGACCACAAAATGTACTATCTGTACATCGTCAAAGTAAATAAAACGGCCCCAATTGAAATAATTTTGCAAGTGAAGGGAAGGCCTTTGAAGATGTAGGTTGATATCAGGGCATTGGTACAGTTATGGGGGAGCATTACATTCGAAAAGGAGCTCAGACCCTGAATTTAGAGCAGCACAATGGCCAAACTGTCAACCTATATGGGGAAACCCTAAAAAACTTTGGGACCACCAGTATGTCAATAACTTACAAAGAACCAAGAGGCCCAGCTGCCTTTGATTGTCATACAGGGGCACCGACCAAGCCTAAGAGGAAGGGACTGGTTGCAGTGAATTAAACTAAGTGGGAAACCTTAAAAATTTCGAACAGCGTTTCTCAATTCGTCCTGCGAAGGTACAGGGACGTGTTCCACTATGGGTTAGGATCAAAGGCGTGAAGGCCAAAATTTATCTAACTCCAGACTCGACGCCAAAGCTTTTTCGGGCCAAACCAGTCCCTTATGCCCTGCATCAAAAGTTTGAAGTTGAGCTAAAGTGATGAGAGGAACTGGGAATAATTAAACCAGTGCTGTTTTCCGATTGGGAAGCCCCCATAGTCCCAGTGCTGAAGCCAGAGCGATTAGTAAGAAATATGTGGGGATTATAAGTGCACAATCCAGATGGATAAGTACCCTCTCCCCCGAATCGAGGATCTCTATGCCAAGCTGTTGGGAAGCCTCACCTACTCAAAGCTGGACCTCTGCTGCGTGTACCTACAGTTGGAGTGAGACAAAAAGTCCCAAATATTTCCCACGGCCAATATGCATAAGGGCATATTCCAGCATATGAAGCTACCTTTCAGTATTTCTTCAGCCTGTGTATTTTACAGCGTACCATGGAAAATCTCCTTCAGGGTATCCCAGAAGTGCTCACCGATGTTTTAATCATTGGGGTTGCACATGCAGATCACATGTCAAGTCCACCTTAAAACATGAGGAATGTACCTTCCAGGCTACAGAAGTCACATATTTCAGGTTCCAAGTGGATAAAACAGGTCTACACCCACTCAAACAAAAAAATCACAGTCATACAAGATGTCCCAGCACCCAGGAATGGAGCAGAGCTGAAATCCTTGCTGGTGAACTAATTATGGCAGGTTCATTCCAAACCTGGCTACAGCATTGGCACCACTGCACCAGTTACAAGAAAATAACAATGGAAGGGGCAGCAATAGAAAGTTTTTCACTTTGTAAAACAAGCTCTGCAGTCTTCAAACCTTTTAGTTCATTTTGACCTGGTAACCCAATTGTTCTCAAACACGACACATCGCCATATGGGACTGGGGCCATTCTGTCGTACATGATGGAAAACAGGTCAGAACGGACAATTGCCTTTGCCTTAAGGACTCTCTTGGAAGCTGAGCGAAATTAGGCCCAAATTGAAAAGAAGAGACTAACCATAATTTATTGTGTTAAAAGTTCCACTAATACATTTACGGACAGTGATTCATGATACTAACCGATCATAAGCTGCGATTGGGTCTTTTGAAAGAGGACAAGCCAATACCCCCAATTATCTCCACCAGGGTGCAACATTAGGCCTTGCTGATAGCGGCCTACAACTATACTTTCCAACACAGGCCTGCCATCCAAATCTCCAATGCGGACGCATTGAATCAACTCCCCTCACCAAAGAACTTAGCACCAGCACCCCGAGAAATCATCTTGGCGTTGAACCTCTTGGGTACCTCGCCGGTGTCATCTGGATCCAGCAAGATCTGGTATTATCCAAGGTGAAATGGATGATACAAACAGGTTGGCAGGTTGGCATCATAAGAAGTCTGAACAGTTGAGACCCTACTTAACACACAGGGATGAGCTAACCTGAAAGTATGGAGTAATATGTTAGGGCTCCCAAGTTGTCATTTCATCCCCAGCTAGAGAATACCCTTACAACAATTACACACTGTCCATCTGGATCAAACAAAAGTGAAGACACTGGCTCACAGTTATATCTGATGCCAGGAATCAATAATGTGATTGAAGAAGTGGTATGGTGCTGCACCCCATACCCAAACTGATCAATCATTACTTCCTTTGGCCAATCTCTACCTTTGGAGGTGTCTGGGTCACCCATGGACCAGTGTGCATGTCAACTATGCAAGCCCTTCCTTGGGCACAGTGGTCCCTTGTCTCGCAATACTACAAAATCTGGAATGCGCATCGAGCATCAGTAGCTAGGCAAAAAAATACAGAAATTACCGTACAATAATTAATGATCCCTTAAATAGTGTTGGTGGAGTGCTATGTGTGTGTGTGTGTGTGGGGGGGGGGGGCGCGACCTTCATGCCATTTATCACTGTGTTCGACTTGCCAAGGTTATGACAGGATATAGGTTGCAATGTGTATATTGTATGTTCAACAGGTCTCACAAAGAGGTTTTGAGTCTTGTATGGTTAAACATTAAGTATTTATTGATAATAAACAACTGTGTACATATCTACATGGTGTCGCCCCAACTAAAGCTAACTCATTGCTTGCTTCTACCCAGATCTCTATCCTGTCCACCCCTGACCCTCGCCTCAGGTCATGTGTCTCTTTGCATCATCCTCCTAGTGAACCCGTGGTATGTCAGATGCCCTTATATAACAATGTAAAGCTCGCAAATCGCAGCACTGGTGTAAAATTTGCAGAGCAAGTTGACTGACATCATTTTCTCTCTGCTCTCCCTGATTCCAGCAGTCATTGTCCAGGCATGCACAAATACCTTAAATATGGTGCCTAGGATATGGGCATAAGTAAATGAGCAAATAGGCCTATGGGAATAATAAAATGAAAAATAATTGGAATATGCATTGTAATTGTGACCTGGTTAAGTGTTCCAATTTTCTAAGACATTACCTCAAATCTAGTTTTCTTTACAACTAAAGACCATGAGTATTTTTAAGAAGGTTATGTTGATCACTGACTCTTAATTGCTGAATGTAACCTCTGAGACAATGTGAAACAATGCAAAGCCTTACCATTGCATGCTTCTTCCATTTAGTCAAATATTGCTTTTAAATAAATATGTACTAAATAATTAAGGTTTCATTATTAAAATGTGCACATTTTTCTACTGCACAGATTCTGGGGTAGAAATTTGTATGCATGATTTCCATTTACAGAGGGAAATAGGCTCAAAGCAAACCAGTTTAGCAAGGGGATAGCCTATGCCCAATCTGGACAGATGTTGGGCCCACTGCTAAAAATATTGTGCCCATTGGCATTATACTGTTTGAATATAATAATTAGGAACCTGACAACTATTGAAGGACCTCTCTACAAAATTCTCTACTGATCAAAAGGGACAGTTTGCACCTGATCCACTCAGGATTCTTCAGTGATCCCTATGGACGCTGGGGAGGCAGTGGCGTAGCAGTATTGTCACTGGACTAGTAATCTAGACACCCAGGGTAATACTCTGGGGTTCGAATCCCGCCACAGCAGATGGTGAAATTTGAATTGAATAAAAGTCTGGAATTAAAATTATGAAGATGACCATGAAACCATTGTCGATTATTGTAAAAATCCATCCTTACCTGGTCTGGCCTACATATAATAATAATAATCGCTTATTATCACAAGTAGGCTTCAATGAAGTTACTGTGAAGAGCCCCTAGTCGCCACATTCCGGCGCCTGTTCGGGGAGGCCTTACGGGAATTGAACCCGCGCTGCTGGTCTTGTTCTGCTTTACAAGCCAGCTGTTTAGCCCACTGTGCTAAACCCTATGACTCCAGATCTACAGCAATGTGGTTGATTCGTAAAATGTCACTCAGTTCAAGAGCAATTAGGGACGGGCAACACATGCTGGCCTTTCCTGCGTTGTCCAAATCCCATGGAAGAATTTTTAAAATACTAAGTGGGGCCAGAGAAAAAAATGAAGGCAGGCTCTTCCATCGCTAAATTGGTTTGCTTTGCAGCCAACAGCATTGCATTCCAATTACTCTGCCGCTATGTTATAATCGGTTTCAACAGACATTTGTTTCGCATTATTGACAGTTATGTGTAGTTTCTGCATCAAATTGTTATTTATACTGTGTGGGCAGTTTCAGGCTGCTTTTCACTATCTACAGATCTGAAAAATATTTTCTGTGGTAGGATAAAGAGCCAACATGGTCTACAGCAATACCATTTAAATAAGAATGGTGAAAAATGTGAAACATGAGGCAAATTAATGATAGCTAGGGTAATAAAACATTTCCTCAGGAGGAACATAAAAGACATTACAAAAGGGGGCAATTTTCCAAATTTGCACTTCTGGTGGAAAGCCTCACCAGAAACTCAGATGTCTTGTACTCCATGTGGTTTGTCATAATAAATTGTCAAAAGAAATGTGCGCAGCACAAGCCCCAATTTCTTACATTCATTGTCGGTAAGTGAGGCTCCCTGAGAACACAGGCGCAGAAAATGACTCATGGTGCTTCTTTGTAAGAGAATTCTGGGAAAAGGAAAGATTGCAGATCTCCCAAGATGGCTCCAAAGTGATTTATTTCATAACAGTTACATTCCTAAGAGTAATCGATCACTCGCTCTCAAAAGAAAATGAAATAAAGGATAGATGGGCTTGCATTTATATAGTGCCTCACACATTCCCTGGATGGACCAGAGCTCCTTTTAGCTAATTAAGTACTTTGAAGAGTAGATGCTGTTACTGTTGGACATTATCAGCTTCAATTGCAGAAGGATATTGGAGCTGGAAATTAGAGCCTCTGCACAATGCAGATTTACTTTGCAGTGGGTTAAAGAAGATGGTATTTTGGGGAAATAACAGCATCCTATTCCTGTTGTTGCTCTAAGCCAAAGACCTTTGACTCTCTCGGGAGACTTACATTTATCTTGCTGCTTTATGGCTGCCGCTGCTGCTTCTAAGTCACAGCGAGCAGCCAGCGTTTGCTTTGGATTCCCCATAAATACTATACAAGTGTAATATGGGCGTCTAGACAGCACAGATTAAGGGTGACGAGAAAATCAGGTACTCAGGATATCATCCTGGCAAAGGGCACAAGCTGCCAATGGAGAGCCCCCCGAGAGAGGACATCCACACAGTTGCCATAAAGCTGACTATTCCGGGAGTGAGAAAGGTGGTGAGATAACTCTGGAACGGTACACAGAAACTCTTGTATTTCATAGTTCCTGATAGCTTCTCTGAGCCTGCGAGGTCTGACAAAAACAGAAATTGCTAGAATAATCTGGGAATTCTCTAGACACAACAGGCGGAATTCTAAATTAGCTGACACGGAAATCGCGAAACGTGATTTGGCGGACAATAGGTTACAATGCCAAAATCACAGCAGGCGCCAATTTCACGGCAAATTGCAATTCTCCATCATCTCGGCAGCAGCTTCAATGCTGTCTGGAACGCACGTATAGTAAAGAGCATTTGCATATCATTAGCAGGCTTTGACCTGGTATTCTCCGGAGCCTCCGCGATTCTCTGCCTCCAGGTTCCCAATGGCTTGGTTCACTTGTGCTTTTAAAAATCGTGAAACTGGCGTTGTGGCTGATGAGGGAGAGAGAGGGGGTACAGAAAGTGCCCAACATCGCCATCATTTGCTGACAGTTGTGCTGCTGACTGGAGAGCTTCTGCCAGGGCTGGGGAGAGTAGTGAGGGGTGGCCAGGAGGTAGGCTGTGGGGTTGGGGTGGACGGGCACGGAACACCATTGCCGCAGCCCAAGAGGCAGCCATGCAACTAGGCACACCGCTGGCAGCCCACTGTGAATAGAGGGCCATGGTTTGTATAGGTGTTCCCACCCTTAGACGCCCTCTGACCCCAGCCGACCCATCAGCTGTATGGGCGCTCTCCAGCAAAACCAGTGCCATCTTGTTGGTTGGGATGAGTGTGTGTGGGGATTGTAATGTGTATATGTGGTTTTAGCCCGTCAACCTCCCGAGTGTCAATCACAGACCCAGTGAATCCCGCATTGTCTTTCATTGGAGTCGATTATGTTCCACATGGCACCGGTGCTAGCCCCTTAATGGTTGTTGAATCAGTCCAGGGCCGGTGCCAGTTTTGCTGTCGTGGAAGTCCACAAATCCTGCCCCAACGTCAACATTTAGTCTCAGAAATGGAGAATTCAGTCCAACATCTTGTCAGAAGGAGGATGGGTGGAAGGTCTCCCACCCCCTTTGCACCAAGATTTGAAGCGGAACCCAAATGGAGCCAGCTACACTTCTGGAAGCATTCTTGGTATATTCCCCAAAACTAAGAAAATCAGGGGCGAAATTCTCCCTCAACGGTGCGATGTCCGCCGACTGGCGCCAAAGACGGCGCCAATCAGACGGGCATCGCGCCGGCCCAAAGGTGCGGAATGCTCCGCATCTTTGGTGGCCTAGCCCCAACATTGAGGGGCTAGGCCGACGCCGGAGGAACTTCCGCCCCGCCAGCTGGCGGAAATGGCGTTTGTTGCCCCGCCAGCTGGCGCGGAAATGCGGCGCATGCGCGGGAGCGTCAGCGGCCGCTGACAGTTTCCCGCGCATGCGCAGTGGGGAGAGTCTCTTCCGCCTCCGCCATGGTGGAGGCCGTGGCGGAGGCGGAAGGGAAAGAGTGCCCCCACGGCACAGGCCCGCCCGCGGATCGGTGGGCCCTGATCGCGGGCCAGGCCACCGTGGGGGCACCCCCCGGGTCAGATCGCCCCGCGCCCCCCCCAGGACCCCGGAGCCCGCCCACGCCGCCTGGTCCCGCCAGTAAATACCAGGTTTGATTTACATCGGCGGGACAGGCAATTTCTGGGCGGGACTTCGGCCCATCCGGGCCGGAGAATCCAGCGGGGGGTCCCGCCAACCGGCGCGGCCCGATTCCCGCCCCCGCCCAATCTCCGGTACCGGAGACTTTGGCGGGGGCGGGGGCGGGATTCACGGCAGCCAACGGCCATTCTCCGACCCGGCGGGGGGTCGGAGAATGACGCCCCAGGCCTTCAATGTCAAGGCTCACAAATGAATAATGAGCTCTTGGCCCAGATACTGGAGGTCATCCATTAGTCAGCATTTTCAGAGAGGAGGAAGGGGTAATATTGAGAAAAAGAGCAACAAAGGGACAAAAGGGAGGAAAATGAAGGAAAAGCACAGTTTGTCAAACTAAAGCACTGAAATGTATTTACTTTTTTTAAAGCAATTTACAACAGATAAGCTGCTCCTGACATTTCAGGAACTGTACAGTAGCATTACTCTGATAGTTTGTTACGTTGTCAAGGTGTGTGAACTGAAATTTTTTTTAAAAAAATAGATCCTCTGAGAACCTAGCTTTCCATTGCTTTTCATTCCCCCAACAGTCTGAAGATTAATGGACTTCTTGATCTGTATAATCGAGAATTGAAAAGAGCTTAGATTATTCCATTGTATTAAAGCTCGGAGAGGATTTCTATCCTAGTCGTGAAAAAATGTTGCAGTGCATCCATGCTACAGTTTATTACCTGGAACATTTTTGCATAGGTAGCTTAATCTGGTTAAAAAAGATGAAATTTGTATTAAGCTCCGGCAGAGAATATTATAAGGCAAAAGCAAAATATTGCACATGCTGCAAATCTGAAATAATAACAGAAAATGCTGGGAATACGGAGCACATCAGAACTTCCTTCCTAGTCCTACCTACCTCGTTGGCACCAACGTGGACCACAACCACTGGATTCTCTCCTGCCCACTGAAATTTTGTTCCAGCTCAGAGTAGATGTCCTAAATCATGGCATTGGCAGGGAAGTAGCCTTCTGGACTCTCACTCTCAGCTGCAGTGAACGGTGACTATCCTCCTCACTATATTGCTCCCTAATACCACCAATTGAATGGCTTCCTGTGCCTTGGTGCGGTGGTCAGTTATTTTATGTTCCCCACTCTTGTCCATCCAGGCTGCAAGCACCTCAAACCTATTGGACAATTGCAAGGGTTCAAGCTCGTCCATTTTTACTTTCTTTTTCCCCTTATCTGCCTCACCTACCTGTCCCTGACCACTGACCAAAACAGAAGTCCCTATCCTGTGGTCCAACTCCTGAAGCAAGGTTTCGAGGGAACATTCTTCTTCCTGATGTGTTGCAGTGTTTGCAGCTCAGCCTCCAGCTCAATGACTCTGAGCTGAGGTTTCTCAAGATGCAGACACTTACTGCAGACAATGTTCACCCTAGATCACACTGGCATCCAGGAACTCCCACATCCTGTAGTCACAGCCCATCACCTGAATCTTGATTGGGTCATTAATTACTATTTTCTTAATTTTGAATTAAATTAATGCCTCCTCTCACCACAACGTACTGCACTAATTTAAAACATAATAATCCAATAAAAGCTATTGGTCAAGAATAAAATAAACAATGACTCATGAGTATCTTACTTCCCTTGTGCTAATATCTCTAAATTAATTATAAGGTACAAGGTGCACCTAAGACACAAACGTACAGAGTGACACAATGTTGGACCAATTTTATTTATTGTGACTAGTGTTCAGGAAACATCTATCTCTTAATCTGATACCTGTTTGGGTGCAAATTTTTCAAAAGGTCTTTAACCAAATTGAAGAAAGCTCAAAGAGAGCAACACAAAATGATTGTTGGATTTCCCAGTTGGAAACAGACAACAAACAAAATTAGTTTTATTGGAGAAAAGAAAACAAAAAAAACATCATCCAGGTTTTCATTTTTACAACTAGAACAGATAATCTGAATGTAAGTGCTTTAATCTGGACTTTGAGAATAGGGCTCGTGAAGAGTACAAATAGAATATTTTTCACCAATAAGCAATAGCTAGTGAAAGACATTCACCTCAGAATTAACTATTAGAAATAATACTGAAGGTTATAGGTAGATTGAAGGAAACAGGAATATTGAAGGGTATGGGAATATTGAAAGCTATAGGAACATTCAAAGCTATAGGAATTTGAAGGCTATAGGTATAATAAAGGCCATCGGGATATTGAAGCCGATAAGGATATTGGAAGCTCGAGGAATATTCAAAGCTGTAGAAATATTGAAAGCTTTTGGGATATTGAAGGCAATAGGAATATTAAAAACTATAGGAATATTGAAAGCTATTGGGATATTGAAAGTTATTGGGATATTGAAGATTACAGGAATATTAAAGCTATAGGAATACTGAAGACTGTCGGGATAACATAGACAAAGATGGTCAAGCAAAATAGTTCTATGGCAACTTCAACTGTAGAATGCAGCCGACTGGACTTCAGTCAGGGCAGGCCTTAAAGTTTGTTTGCTTAACTTTGACAAGAGAAAGTTTATAGAATTCCAGAAAATCCTAAAGCAATTAAATACAAAGATAGAATTAATTATACTGGATCTGCAAAAGGAGAAAGCCGTGTACTTGTTACAGACACAGTTGAGTTTCATGAAATGGTTACTCATCCAGTGACAAAACTTTTACAGATTAATGATCAGGCCTGAAATTGTCTGGGCTTTTCCGGTAACCCATTACTCTAACGTTAGTGAGAGAATGGGGTAATAGATGTGAACTTCATATTGGATCTCAGACCTGCAACAGGCTTTCCAGTCAAGAGGACACCTACTTTAACATCCAGCTAGTATGCAAGCATACTCAATACTTCAGGCAGGTCGATGCATGGACAGCATGGTAGCACAGTGGTTAGCACTATGGCTTCACAGCACCATGGTTCCAGGTTCGGCTCCCAGCTTGGGTCACTGACTGTGCAGAGCCTGCGCGTTCTCCCCCGTGTCTGCTTGGGTTTCCTCCGGGTGCTCCAGTTTCCTCCCCCAAGTCCTGAAAGACATGCTGTTTGGTAATTTGGACATTCTGAATTCTCCCTCTGTGGACCTGAACAGGCGCCGGAATGTGGCGACTAGGAACTTTTCACAGTACTTCATTGCAGTGTTAATGTCAGCCTACTTGTGACAATAAAGATTATTATTATTATGCCTGTGTCCTGTCAGTACTCATTTTGTCTTCATTCTCTGCCTGTCTGCTGTACCATCTGTAGTTGAGGCATCACAAGAAACCAAGGGTTGGCTACTGACTACCTGGCTTATGAATTTGGTCCATGACCCGCTTGTATTTGCCACATGAAACAAAACATTGGGCTGCTTAAATAATGCTTCTGATATCTGGGTCACTTTGGCGAAACAGGCACGGTTCACTGTACCCTGCACAACCTCACCATCATTTGGACGTTTCCTTTACCACCAGCTATAAAGTAAGCTGCTGAGGAGAAGCTGGAAGAGGAAAACAAACAGGAAGAAAGGAGGAGGCTACCACCACATCTGCTTTTTGGTCAGGCTGTCTGAGATCCATTCATCCGACTGTAGAACTAGTGAATGCAAAGCTAATTCAGTGATAGTGACACATGTTAATTTTTCTCTCTTACTGACCATTTTGGCCACAATGTTGAAATAAAAGCCACACAAAAGAAACATTTGAAATCTAATTTAGAAATTAAATCACGCCATATTGCATACTGATTACTCTTGTGTATTGACTCAGTGTCTATCTTCCCGTTGCCTTCGCCTGTTTTAGTGCTCTTTGAGTTTTACCCCAGTGGCTGCAGTGAGGCTGGCTTCAGCGTTTCGGTGGGGGGAAGGAAGTTGGGGCAGACTGCCAATGGCCTTGGATAATGACCCAAGCAGATTTAGCCCTTGCAGGCCTGGCTTTAGACCACACCATTTTGACATCTGTGGCAGCTTGCAGTTTGGGCTGGCTGCCTGACAGGCAACAAACAGCAAGGACAGTAGCAGAGTGACACTGCTGTCAACTTGAGAAAAGGCAGCAGGTTCATGCTCCATGGTGCCACTCCTACGGCGTGGAACTTCAGCCATTCTAATAAGCTGCTGGAGAAAAGATTGCTAGACTGATGGATAAGCAAAAAGTACTTGCAGGCAATCGCAGCTATGACAGCAGCAATGTGAGCAGCAATGGCAGCAAGCTGAAGTTGCAGGATTTAGCCTGACCTTCCACTGCAGCATTCAGACATTGTGTGGCTTCCATTTGTACTGCAGTGGAAATTAAGATATTGTCCATCAGTCGCTGCATCATAGTTAGGTTCGCAGGCATCCAGCTGGATAAATAGTTGGCTTAAGGATAGAAACAGCAAGTTGTGGAATGTGGTTGATGTTGGTAGGCAGAGCAGAGGTGTTGTTCCAAGTGTCAGGGCTGTGACCACTGTTTTTTTTTTGTTGCTAGATATGAATGACTTGGATCTTGGAATACAGAGTAGAATTTCAAAAACGGTGCTGATCCAAACTTAGAGAATGACATAGGCAAATTGACATATGCTAGCAGAATGGACAGGCAAGTGGGAGATGGAATATAATGTAGAAAAGTACAATATAATGCATTTTGGCAGAGGGATTACAGAGAAGGAACATGGGGCGGGATTCTCCGACCCCCCGCCGGGTCGGAGAATCTCTGGGGGCTGGCGTGAATCCCGCCCCCGCTGGTTGCTGAATTCTCTGGCACCGGATATTCGGTGGGGGTGGGAATCGCGCCGCGCCGGTTGGCGCCCCCCCCCGGCGATTCTCCGGCCCGCGATGGGCCGAAGTCCCGCTGCTGGAATGCTTGTCCCGCCGGCGAGAATCAAACCACCTCTCTTACCGGCGGGACAAGGCGGCGCGGGTGGGCTCCGGGGTCCTGGGGGGGGGCGCGGAGCGATCTGGCCCCGGGGGGTACCCCCACGGTGGCCTGGCCGCCGATCGGGGCCCACCGATCCGTGGGCGGGCCTGTGCCGTGGGGGCACTCTTTTCCTTCCGCCTTCGCCATGGTCTCCACTATGGCGGAGGCGGAAGAGACCCCCTCCACTGCGCTTGCGCGGGGATGCCGTGAGCGGCCGCTGACGCTCCCGCGCATGCGCTGCACGGCAAAGTCATTTCCGTGCCAGCTGGCGGGGCACCAAAGGCCTTTCCCGCCAGCTGGCAGGGTGGAAATCAGTCCGGCGCGGGTCTAGCCCCTCAAGGTGAGGGCTCGGCCCCTCAAGATGCGGAGAATTCTGCACCTTTGGGGTGGCGCGATGCCGGACTGATTTGCGCCGTTTTGGGCGCCGGTCGGCGGACATCACGCCGATTGCGGAGAATCCCACCCAAGATCTCAATGGCACAATTCTGAAGAATGCTCATGAACAGGGAGACTGCAACAGCATCAGAGACCCGGGTTTGAGTTCGGCCTTGGGTGACTGTCTGTGTGGAGGATGCAGGAGTTTCCTCCGGGTACTCCAGTTTCCTCCCACAGTCCAAAGATTTGCAGCTTAGGTAGACTGGCCATGTTAAATTGCCCCATAGTGTCCAAAGATGTGCAGGTTAGGAGAATTGGGCATTATCAATGCACGGGTTATGGGGATAGGGCAAGGGAGTGGGCCTGGGTAGGCTCTTTTAGAGAGTAGGCGTAGACCCGATGGGCTGAATGGCACTGCAGGATTTCTGAGGATTCATTCCCTTATTCTTTCATAGGTGGGCATCACTGGCTAGGTCAGAATTGATTGCCGATCCTTAGTTGCCCTTCAGAAGGTTGCAGTGAGATACATTCTTGAACCACTGCATTCCATGTGGTGTAGGTACATCCAAAGTGCTGCCAGTGCATTGCATGTGATCCATGTGCATTGATCTTTAAAGGTGATCGGACATATTGAGAGAGTGCTTTGTAAAGCATGTGGATGACCAGCAGCTTTGCATTCCTCTTAGTGCAAGTGGAAGTGTTGGCATGCTGTGGTCTTTCCCTGCAGCAGTATACGTTTGCATTGGACAGCACAGCATCAATTAATACGATCCCCAAGTCTGATTTGGGGCTTCTCCAATTGTGCTCCTGTACTTTTGAGAATGGTGAGAGAGAGAGAGCGAGAGATGGGGCCATGGAATGACAGGGTAAATAAAAATAAAAGCCATGAGCTCCCATTCAATTGCACTATTGCTTCTTGGCAATTCATTCAACAGCAGCACCACCAGCCCAAACAATTATGGAATTTTAAGTGCAAATTGTGTTTCACACAACTTGACTTTCCGCATGTGCTAGTTTTATTGACATTGTACTATAAACAGGCCTGACCCACAAAATACACCTCCCATTAAGGGTCCCTGCTAATTGTGCTCGTGCTGGCCTTTGGGTATCTACGTTGTGTACCTTGTCTTACCCTATTACGTATTCTCTTTTCATGTACAAAGTATCTGTTTGAGCTGCGCGCAGAAAAATACTTTTCACTGTACCTCGGTACATGTGACAATAAACAAATCCAAACAAATCCAATCCAATCCTCCAAAAATTAAGCTAGAACATCTGAGCACAAGGACGTTATAGGAATGTTTTAAATAAAGGTAGTGTTAACCTCCAAAAGGACGTAGTCAGGTCGGTGGAAAGGGTGGACAAGTGGTCGATGAAATTTAATGCAAAGAAGCATGAAGTGATTCAATTAATAAAGAACAAAGGTCACCTGGGGGTGCACAAATCATTGATCGTGGCAGGGCAAGTTGTAAAAGCCTTAATTAAGCACACAGGATCCTGGGCTTTATAAATATGGGTGTAAAATACACAAAAAAATGAAGTTATTGGTAGGAATTAGAGCTGGTTTATAGAATTGATATTTGTACTGCTGGGTATTAGAAATAATGTTTAAGTTTAAGCTTAAGTTGTATTTCTGCACTTGTGTGCTAAGAACAGGTTAAATCTTTAGTTAGCTTCACATTTAACAAAAGTGCCTGAATGCCTGTGGGTTTTGGTTTCACTTTAAACTGTGCTTGCATTGTAATTAAAGGTTTACAACGTAAAAACGATTATAGAGGTAAAAAAAACGAAGCTGCTTAGCAACTGGAGGGTCATGAAAAGCATAAGTACTGGTGATTCAGTTATAACCGGGTATCAGATAAGAAAGCAGCTCTAACAAACACTGCTTGTACAGGCAGGACAGTAAATGAATGCAGAAACAAATTCCAGAAGCTAAAGAACAATCCAAAATCAATGAATGAAAAGAGGAGTCTCAGAAAGATTGAAGTCAAAGGAACTGGAATCTAATCAAGATCGAATCATAAAATACCTACAGTGCAGAAGAGGGCCACTCGGCCCACTGAGTCTGCACCGACCCTCCGAAAGAGCATTCTACCTAGGCCCACTCTCCGACCCTATCCATACAACCCAACAGATTGATCATGGCCAATCCACCTAACCTGCACATCTTTGGACTGTTGGAAGAAACTGGAGCACCTGAAGGAAACCCATGCAGAGACAGAGAGAACGTGCAAATTCTACACAGTCACCCGAGGCTGGAACCAAACTCAGGTCTCTGGCACTGTGAAACAGCAGTGCTAACCACTCGCCCCACACTGCTCACTGAAGTTAAACAGCAGAGTGAGAAGCTCCCAGTTAAAGACAGAGCTCCAAGGTGCAGACATGGTGAAGTCTGCTAGTGAGAAGCCAGATAACTCAAGTAATCCTAATTAGGTGATACCCGTGAAGCAGCCGTGCTCTGTTGGTGTGGCTGATTACCTGGTAGGTTGTTTGGAAGCTTGAATCCACATGGCGATCCAGGGCAGAGAAATACTAAAAGGAAAGGTTGAAATCCTGGATGTAAACCATTGGTAAAGGCACCTGGGGGGAAAAGCATTGCGTGGGAGAAGTTTTAAAATTGTGTTCTTCCAGAGTGGTGATTGAAGTCAGAGTTCCTGTGAGACCAGCTGGCTCACAGTGTGGCAAGCATCTGGGCAATTTGCTGGGAAATCCACGGAAGTTATATTGGGTGGTATCTGTCACTTGGTGTGGTCTGACCACATTTCGCCTATCAATTTACATGGACTGTATACTTACTGCGAACATTCAAGTGTATATATTTTGTAACTTTTATGATCCTTATAGATCTGTATATACCTGTAAAGGTGCAGGGGAGTGAACAAGTAGTGTATTATAGTTAATCTTTTCTTGTTGAATAAATATGTTATTCCTTTGTTAAACGTTATGACTGTTCATCCACATTCTAAATAAAAAATACAAGTTATGATCTCTTGAGCTGTGGTTCCTCTCTGGGACCTGACTGCCCAGTTGTAACATCAGCTGGGATCAAAACATTGTGAAAAACCTGTACAAAACATTGGAGTATTACATCCAGTTCTGGGCACCACACTTGACGAAGGATAAGAAGTCATTAGATAAGGATGGTTTCAGGGATGAATTGGACACGCTGGGGCAGTTCTCCTTGGAGTTTTAATAGGGGTGTTCACCATGAGATAGAAAGGAACGGATCCCATTGGTGAAACAACCAGGAACCAAAGAACGCTTATTTCAGGTGATTGGCAACAAAACAATGCCAACCTGGGGATTTTTGTACACAGAATGTAGTTACAATCCGGAATGCAGCATGTGCGGTGGAGGCAGATTCAATCACGGCTTTCAAAAAATATTTGGATCATTATCTGGAGAGAAAATAATTGCAGGGCCATATGAAAGAAGCAGAAGGGAGAGGCATTAAATGAATTGCTTTTGAGGAGCTGAATGGCCTTCATCTGTGCTGTAAAACATTCTATGATTCTTTCAATTTGACAAAATGACTGCCAGTGTGTGAGGAAAACCTCTTTAAAAATTAGTCAGCACAGGTACACTGCTCTTTCCAGTACCTGACAGTAGTTTAAGAGTTAAAAAAAAATTCTTACCTTGCGTGCGTGCATTTCATTTCGCGCTTAATGATGCATCGCTTTTCCTTTAAGCTAAACCATGTTTATTTAATAGTGCTGAGCCATTCTTCCACTGATTCATATCTTAATATTTTGAGAATGTAATATCCCTTGAATACGTGGCAGTTTATTCAATATTCCTTTTCATAATATAATCAACAGAAACATTACCATGCAAGGCCAACCATCCCAAGAGGTCTTGTAACTTATATGAATTCTGAGACTGCAGTAGATTTGTCTTGTTTATACAAAACTGTGCAGCCCTAACATCAAAAGGGTAACATTAATGGAATAAACAGAGAATTTGTAATGCTTAGTCAAAATGGCTTGCTCTTTGTGATGGAAATATTTCTCCTGACCCATATGTTGTACTGTAATAGGTTTTCTGTTCCTGGCATATATTTTGCAATGAAGGATCACTATGACAAGGACAGAGAATATGTTTAAGAAGGGATAAGAAGATCTCAAGGTAGTTTTGGCTCAAACATGCAGAGAGTAATAACAAGCTGATCTTGAAGTATGACTGTTTTTTAAACATTTCATGATCACAGTCCAAACACATCATCCACAATTATCTGGGGTGGAGAATTCCAAAGATTCTCAGACCTTTGGGTGAAAGAAATTATCACCTTAGGCCTAAATGGCCAACCTTTCATCCCAAGGTCCAAATGCCAAGTTTTAGACCTTCCAGCCAGGGAAAATGGCTTCTCCGCATTTACCATGTCAAGACCTTTGAGAATTCAAAGTGCTTCAATGGGACCACCTCTCATTCTTCTTCTAACCAGAGAATATAGAACATACTCAATCTCTCTTCATAAGACAACACTCTGACCCCAGGAATCAATTTAGTGAACATTCATTGCGGCAACTCTTAAGGCAAATATATCCTTCCTTGCAAGGAGACCAAAATTATATATAATACTTCAAGTACAGTTGCACCAAAGCCCAATATAATTGTAGCAATACTTCCTTAATCTTATTATCTAAACCTTTTGCAATAAAAACCAACATACCTTTTACCTTAGTAATTGTTTTCTATACCATAAGTTAACTTTCTGTGACCGGTGCAAGGGTCAAATTCATCTGAATGCCAACTCCTACTGGTCTCTCACCTTTAAAACAAATATTCTGTTTGTTCATTCTTCCTACCAAAGTGAATAATTTCATACATCCGAACATTATATTTGATCCGCCACTATCTTGTCCAACCATGTAGCCAGTATATATCACTTTACACTCTTTGTATCATCTTCATAGCTTACTTTCCCACCTAGCTTTGAACCATCAGCACACATGGAAGTATGAAACTTGCCCCCCTCAATGAGGGCATCGATAAAGTTTATCACAGCTGAGGCCCAAACACAGATCCTTGTGGTACAAGTTATAAGCTGCATCCGAAAGCTATCCATTTAATCACCATTTTCTGTATGCTTTTCATTAACCAGTGGTCTGTCCATGTTATAATGCTACTCCAAATACCATGAACCCTAATTAAATGCAACAACCTCCAGTGTGTCACCTTATTGAATGCATTCTAAAAATCCAAATATACCACATCCAGTGATGCTTCCTTTTCTACTCTACTAGTTGCATCATCAGAAAAATTGATTTGTCAAACTTAATTTCCCTTTTCAGAAAAACACATTCATTCTGCCTAATTATACTGTAATTTCTTTGTTACCACATCTTTAATAACAGACTCAAACCATTTTCCTGCTAATGTCAAACTAACGGGACTATAGTTCATTGATTTCTCTTGTCACCTTTCTGAAACAATGGATTTATACTTACTACTTTCCAATCCATATAAACCATTCTAGAATCGAAGGAATTCTAGAAGATCGAGGAAATACAATCATATGTTCGAATCCAGAAAAGCTAGATAGAACTAGTGCCAATCTTTGCACACTTTTGTTTTTATTTACAGAGTTACAAAGTAGAAGCATATAATTCTAACCCACAGCCACGGGTGGAAGATATTGTTTTTGTCAGCTATTGTCTCAGTAATGTTTGCAGTTTTTTTTCTTTATGATTATTAGCTTTAAGTTCTTCACTCTCATAATATCTTGTTCCTCATAATTTCTAGTATGTATTTTGTGTCATCCATTGTGAAGACAGTCGCAAAGGCCTGGATTTTCCCGCCCAAGGTGGGTGGGCGAGGTGGAAAATATTTGGACGTGGTGCACCTGCCTCAGGAAAAAGTGCCCAGTTAGTAGGATCGTCATCCGCGGCAGGTGGGGGTGGTGGGTGCATGCTGCATTTGGGCCTGCTACTCCGCAACACTGATCAGAGATGGCCACAGGGGCTGGCAAATGCCAAGGCGAGCTATTTAAAAGGCCAACTCAGCTCCCTGGGACTTAGCCCCAGTTGTATCATTAAATATCAGATCCTCTAACCTCACAGTACCTCACCCCCCCCCCCCCAATATTTTTCCCAAGCCCCATCAATGCCACCTCATGACAATGCATGTTCTTCCACACACCCACAATGGTATTCTTGCCCTGCATGCCAATCTATGTCCCAACTCATCCCCAGGGCTCCTTATTGACTCTGTGCCAAATTCGTGACAACTCATGCCAACCCATGACCCAACTCACACTCTTTGTCTTTACACTCTTCATGCCACCTTGAGCAGATCCCAGCAGCCATATGGAGATGAAATAAAGTTGTAAGTATGTACCACAGATTTTACTGTATAAAAATCTCTCATTCATAAAAGTCCATTAAGTATTTTTAAGTTCCCACACGTACTTAATCCCTTATTAAAAAACAATTTCTCAGGTTAGCCATGATTGAATCATTTTACCAGTTGTATCTTTATTGCTGAAGGAATGTATATTTATTAATAATTAAATTTTTAAAAAAACATTTGCCATTACTAATCTCCTCTCATATTTTTCAATCTAATTCCCCAATCTACCAGCCAACTCACCCCTCAAAACTATCTAATTGGCCTGGTTTAAATTTAGGGCCCTAGGGTTGGATTTTACGGGATGCCGTATTCTCCAGCTCTAATCTGAAATGGTCCTTCTATCTGTGGACTCTCCATGTGGTGCTTGGTTAGTAGACAGACTGCAGTCACACTCTGGTGTTTACTTAACATTTGTTGATCAGTACTACATTTGAACAGGTTACAGAGTAGGGCATGGTGCTCCAATCTCTCTCTCTCTCGTCCAACGCCTGACTGGCTGATGTCAGTAGTACATCATTATCTGCATCATACATTAGCATATATCATGTTAACCCTTTGTACTGCATCTTCCACTTAGTACTGTAGACTGAAACATCCCTTTTACAACTGCAGATTCTACCGGATTCTAACTCCTACTCTTCCCTACCCAAAGTCACAGTCCTGAGGGATTCAACCTCCCTCAGTATTCTTGGCCCCCAGGAACGGGAGACATGAAGGCTTTCTTCTGTCTCTGACAATACATCATCATTTGCAGAATAGGACAGTACTATAACAGCACTACTGGTAACCAATTCTTAGATTGCAGGATGACTGAAAGCTGCAAGGGCAATGAAGGCTTTGGAAAGAAGGACTGATCTGAGAGAGAAGACTGAAGGACATTAACCCTTGGACTCTCTGGTACTAGAAGACTCAGGACATACTGAGGATCTTGTTGATGTACACAGAGAAAGAGTTTCAGAAAAGGAACAATCTCCAACTCCAGTGAAGACTGTCACAGTTGTATCATCCACTGTTATATCATTCCCGTACCAGTCTCCCCGAACAGGCGCCGGAATGTGGCGACTAGGGGCTTTTCACAGTAACTTCATTTGAAGCCTACTTGTGACAATACGCGATTTTCATTTCATTTCATCCACTGCTGAATCAGAAGCTAAGTAGTCACTGAGATTTCGATGTACGAAGGGAAAAGTGACCAAATTCCTGTCAGACTGTCAGGAAAAGAAAGCGAGATGATTTCACAAAAGACATTTCAGTAGGACTGTCTACTTTCTGGAGGAACTGGTAAGAGAGCCACACTTCACTCTGTGTGAGGCTGCTCCACTTTGGGCAATGTGATGAATTGCTGAGAATATGGTGGCAGCACAGCGCACATCTGTAATAAGATGAATTTCCCGTAAAGACTGACTTCAGGGACAAGATTTCTGTACAGTATTTGCAGTTTGAGAAGTGCTAAAGAATTTACTGTATTTTCTGTGCTGACATCCAACTCTGGAAGGAAGAAGACTTTCAGCCAGAATTGAAGGATGAGTGACAATTGACTTTCACCCCAGAATGTACCAGGGGCTGGAATCGTGGCCTCCAGCATTGGTAGTGGAGGTTCCGATGTGGAGGGGAATGCAGCGTCGGCTAATGCTCCAGTCACCCATTACAGGGGCCCCTGCCTAGAAGCTAGAGAACAGTCCAGATGAAACAGTGGGGAAAAAAAGCATTGCTTTAAAAATCATCTGTGTAATACATTTGCTGGTTTAGGCAGACAACGCAATACGTGTATATTTCTAGAAAGAGAAACCACGTCAGCTGGGTTTAAATCCCCTCAGATCTTTGATCGGCAAGATTTTCATTCACACCAATGTGAAATCAATTTTATTAGACTGTGATTGACAGCTTGCATGCACACCCAGCTGTCTGGATTGTTAAGTTAATTTCCCTTGACACTTGACTAGAGTTCAAGTAGCCTGCAGTGAAACTAACCACAATGTTTATAAACATCTAGATATGATTGGCAGCTCTGGGGCTACATCAAAGTGAGTTAAGTGCTCTCCCTTCTTTTTCTCTGCAGAAAACATTCAACTGTCTTTGATGCGGTTGAGAAACACGCAACTGGGATTCTGGAGAATCCTGCCCGACATTTAATTATGAGATAATTATAAATAAATAAGATAATTGAAATAAACAACATAGAAATATAATAATGAGAAACACAAATCAAAAGTAAAATCAGATGCTACAAGGACACTGACAGCTTCAAGCAAAAACCCTGGGGAGCACTTTTTCACTCTCATGGGCAGGTCAGGACCCTGTTATAACTGCATTTTATGACCCCTTTCTGCAGGTGTGTAAGGAGACGGCGTTATTTACATTTTGTCTTGCTTCAAGAATCTCAATTGTTAGTATTGCCATATTCTAAATTAAAGCATACAAATAATTTTAAGCATACCACACATTATGTTATATAATAATGTAGTGCAGGTTAAATAATTTCAGAGATTTAAAACAAATAACAAAACCTATGTTCACTTTTAAAAATTAAATAATCACCTTCAATCATAAAAAGCTTTCACAGACCCAATAACAGTAGCATTGTATGTTTAAAATAAAGAAGAAAAAAACGTACAAAAATGTCAACATACCTTTAAAACAAAGGAGAAAACTGTTGCTTGTTGGCTTCAATACAAATCTGCAGTTTAGATCCCGGACCTCATTGGACGTTCCCTTAGTTTCTCCGTCATAAGGGGACATGGTTACATTCAAACTGCGCCACACTCGGTCCTGCGCAGTGTTTTGCCACAGAGCTGAGGCTGCTCCTGGAGTTGGAAAGTTCACTGCAACTATTGAATGCAGGTAAGTATGCACTTTTCTCACAGTATCAGCTTCGATATACAGACGTCATGGGTCAGTGAGTCATTCAAACGGCGGGGTGTAAGGGGGAGTTCCACGAGCCTCAAGAAGGTTAGGGGGATAAAGGAGGAGGAAATGGGGATGTGTAGAGATTGGGGCTGCCATTCAAAGTGGCGCCTCGCTCTGTGAGGAGCAGTCCTACAGGTGAGTTCAGCTCGCCAGTGCAGGAAATCCACTAAAGTGTGGCCTCAGCGGGGAGAAACTCCCAGAGGCCCGCAAAGCCGGCGAAGTACCAATGAATAGCGGGGTGAATCTTGGTGCTGCAGCTGCCAAGAAACACCCTGCCAAACATGCCCGAAAGCTGACTTTGTCTAGTGTCTGTTGAATCGCGTCCATAACCTGCTTGATTTTAATCAACTAGTTCCTCTACGCTACAAACCTGACCTTTCACATCAGATATATACATTTACCCTTATCTGAATACTTTCTCATCTTTATTAGCTTAAAGCACAATCTTCCAACAATGACTCTGCAGGATACTGCCCAAGCCTGGTTTTTGTGTTACTCATTCGAATGGAACATCTCCCCCTTCTCCTATTAGTGTTGTCAGGGCGCAATGAACTGAACCCCTGTCTCTCACATCATTTTTCCAGCCATGCATTTAAACTTCTAACCTGTTTGCAAATAGCCAAGGTAGTAATCCAGAAATTAATAACTTTTGAGATTCTGCTTTTTATTTGTACCATTGCTTCTCAAGTTTTCCCTGCAGAACCGAATTCCTAATTCTATCTAAATTGCTAGTGACATGAATGCTGAACTTTGCAAGATGGTTATGTTTTGAAATGTAACTTCATATCAAAGTAAAACTGAGAATTCTGGATAAACGCCTCAACCTTCAGACATGTCTGTGTGATCCTGTTGCCATGGAAAGAGAAAAAATCCATTATGTGATCCAGGAGCAGTACCAGAAAGAAAAAAATTATAATCATTTTAAAAATGTTTGGAGAATCTGTAATTTAACAAAAATATACTTGACAAGGACTTTGAAGAATTTATATCAATTGCAAAGGGATCAATTATAATTTTTGGATAATGAGAAATACTAGTCCATGTGAGCGAGTGACCTTTGACCTGGAAGCAGTGCCAACAGAAAGGAAGTCATAATGCAGAAGCCGTATGACAAACAGGAAAGAAGAAGGGGAATATCTGGACAGAGGAGAGGTGGTCAACAAACTGAGCCAGAGAACTTGATTATTGATTGGTTGGAAAGCACGCTTATGAGTGATTGAATGCCCAGAATCGGTCATACCATGCAAAGGCAAAGGCAATTCTGGTATCCATGTTAGTACAATCAACAGAAACTGTGTTGAGAATGTTCCAGTCAGAAGTGTGCTATATAGAGAAGATTGCATGGGTGCCCTGTTTATGATAAAGCTCTTGCCGATCGAGAATTTGCCAAATCCTTGAATAAAAGGGACTCGAATTCTGCTTAGAGCGCTGTGTGGGAGAAGCAGGGACCATGCAGATGGAGTGGATTGCCAACTAAGTCTTTAAGATTTAATGGGAACATTTCTAAGTGTAATTTTGGGTGCGATTGGCGGGGTGTTTCTTGACAGCCATGTTGGCGAGATCGCAGCCCCTATTTAAATGAGCCCCTACAAGAATCTTGCCATGACTGTCTGTCTCACCTTCTGATTTGCCAGATTCATGCCTCAGCATCTCGCTGCTAACAGGGGGGAGCTGCCCCCTCACCACTCTCTCCCAGTCAACACACAAGCATGACAGCAGGCAGGCTGCTCTTTGCTTTGGGATGCCGATCTGGACAGGCTTCTCCTCGCTGTGAATGAGAGATGGGGCATCCTATTCCCCCAAGGGCATCTGAGGGACAGCAGAAGGCCACCTGTGACAGTGGCAGTGGCTGTCAGTGCGGGCAGCATGACCAGGAGGACTAGTGTCCAATGTCAGGAGAAGACCAACGACTGAGCTGGAAGTTACCACCTCTCCCCTGGCATCAGTTCCACCTGCCACCCCTGAAATTCCCAACCACCCCCACAATCCACTGGCTGACACCTTGCACCCTCCCCATATCCAATTTTATTGCTTATTTTTCAGCACCCCTTGGTATCCACCAGCACAACTCATTCATGTCCAATTGCGGTGCCCACAAATGGCACTTTAAAAAAAAATAATTTACAGGATGTGGGCGTCTCTGGTTAGGCCAGCATTTATTGCCTATCCCTAAACACCCTTCAGAAAGTGGTGGTGAGCTGCCTTCTTGAACCGCTGCAGTCTTTGAGATGTGGGTACACCCACTGTGCTGTTAGGGAGGGATTTCCAGGAATTTGACCCAGCGACAGTGAAGGAAAAGCAATATATTTACAATTCGTGGTGGTGACTAACTTGGGGGAATCTCCAGATGGTGGGGTTCCCAGATATCTGTGGCTCTTGTCCTTCTATATGATAGTGGTCATGGGTATGGAAGGTGCTGCCCAAAGAGCCTTGGCGAGTTCCTGCAGTGTATCTTGTAGATGGTACACATGGCTGCCACTGTTTTTCGGTGGTGGAGGGAATGTTTGTGGCGGGGTTGCGATTAACCCAGTTGATTAATCCTGCATGGTGTTGAGCTTCTGGAGTGTTGATGGAGCTGCACACATCCAGGCAAGTGGAGAATATTCCATTAAACTCCTGATTTGTGTCTTTTGGAGGGTCAGGAAGTGAGTTACTCGCTGTAGGATACCTAGCCTTTGACCAAGGAGCATCGCTGAGATTGCCGACACCATGGTCCGAACAATGGGGAACCACCAGGTTTGGCAGAGCCAAATGATGCAGAGGCTTCTAGAGCTCACTCTAGCTGCCTCTCCATCCCATGGGTATCCACATGGCCCTAAGGGCATGGAGGAGGTAACACTGGAGTCCAATCTGGGGCCTGCCACCAAGATGACAATGGCGTTCTCCAGTTCCTCCCAATCCCCTCTTCCTGACACCAGCGCATCTCAATGACATTGGGCAGCACAGGGTGGCACGACAAAGCCAGTGACACCGGGAAGTCGGCCGGGCCCTCCAGCCCCATGCCTTCCAGAGGATGCCCGCCAAAGGTATCAGAGGCCACAGGATGTGAAAAGCAGCAGGCTGCCTCCACCTTGGATGTGCATCCTGGGCTCACACCTAGAGAGCCTACCTCCTGAAAAATGTGAAGGTGTCAACTCCGATTTGACATTTTGCCTGAGTGAGCTTGTTTCCAGTCTTGCTTATTCTTTGGAGGACTTGAAGAAGCCTTTCATAATGCTCCTCACACTTGGACCCCCAGATTATAATATCGTTGACGTAGAAGCAGACACTATCCTTCCACTACGTGCTCCATGGGCACGATGAAAAATTTCAGACACCGAGATTAATGCCGAATGGCATTTGCAGGAAGAGCCCAAGTTCTTCACAAGCCTGCAGCCCAATGAACGATTCACATTCTGTCTCCACTGTGGAGAATACTATAACTACGTGTTACATCCTTGACAGTAACTTCAAGCTCGCATGCTCCCTATGTCCACATCAGGGGCAGGATTCTCCGACCCCCCACTCGGTTGGCGGGCCCCCCCCCTGCGATTCTCCGGCCCGAATGGGCCGAAGTCCCGCTGCTGGAATGCCTGTCCCGCCAGCGTGGATTAAACCACCTCTCTTACCGGTGGGACAAGGCGGCGCGGGCGGGCTCCGGGGTCCTGGAGGGGGGTGCGCGGGGCGATCTGGTCCCGGGGGGTGCCCCCACGGTGGCCTGGCCCGCGATCGGGACCCGCCGATCCGCGGGCGGGCCTGTGCCGTGGAGGCGCTCTTTCCTTCCGCCTTCGCCATGGTCTCCACTATGGCGGAGGCGGAAGAGACCCCCTCCACTGCGCATGCGCGGGGCTGCCGTGAGCGGCCGCTGACGCTCCCGCGCATGCGCCGCCCGGCAATGTTATTTCCGTGCCAGCTGGCGGGGCACCAGCTGCCCGGCAATGTTATTTCCCGCCAGCTGGCGGGGTGGAAATCAGTCTGGCGTGGGCCTAGCCCCTCAAGGTTAGGGATCGGCCGCTCAAGATGCGGAGGATTCCGCACCTTTGGGGCGGCGCGTTGCCGGACTGATTGGCGCCATTTTTGGCGCCGGTCGGCGGACATTGCGCCGATTACGGAGAATTATGCCCCAGATGACTGTTGTAATCCTTCAGGAGCACGGATCTTGGAATAATTGGTCCGAACAATAAACTTTAAAAGTTTATTGGATAAACATATGGATCATAATGGCATAGTGTAGGTTCGATGGCTTTTGTTTCGGTGCAACATTGTGGGCTGAAGGGCCTGTACTGCGCTGTATTGTTCTATGTTCTATGTTCTAATTCTTGGCTTGGCCTTTAGCTGTCTTACCATCGATAATGGGATCAGATTGGCCCCCACATCGATCTTACAGCTGATGGGCGTTCCATTAATCATTATCGGGATCGTCCATCTGTCCTCAATGGTCCCCGTATTTGCCTCACTGTGACTGCAAATTTCTAGAAAAATGTCTTTTGTTTTGGCTGGTCGAACTGATTGCGCCCCCATCCAAAATCATGCTCACATTGGCCCAGTTGTCGATCCATTTATTCTTATTCACACTCTTCGCTTCTGTTCGGACAACTGTCGGACCAAAGGTGCATCGCCTGGCAAAATAACTCATTCTGCCACACCTGTGACATTTTTAAAATGCAGGACATCACTGTGGAAAGCGTCTGTTGCCACATTTCTGGCACAAAATGGCGGATCTGGCGTGTTGTCCAAAATGGCCGCCCGCAGTGAGACCACATTTTTTGTGGTGTAGTGTAATGGTGTGCTCAAGATGGCCGCCTGTACTGAGACCACAGGTTCTTTGACGATTGCGTCACAATGTCCTTCAAATAGCCACCCACACATTTCTTTTTGGACTGCATCATAGTGTTTATGGCGCCAGCATGAAATGAAAATGAAAATGAAAATGAAAATCGCTTATTGTCACAAGTAGGCTAAAATGAAGTTACTGTGAAAAGCCCCTAGTCGCCACATTCCGCTGTCTGTTCGGAGACGCATTGAATTGAACCCGCGCTGCCGGGTCTTCGTCTGCTTTACAAGCCAGCTGTTTAGCCCACCGTGGGCATCTTCTCCGAGATTGGCGCCAACATGTTTTGAGCTGAGGAGACTAATCTCCTGTACAGCTAACTCACTTGCCTGGCAGATCTTGATGGTATTTTCTAATGTGAGATTTTCATCCCGCAACAATCTCTCATGAAGTCTATCATTCAATGTCCCAGAAACTATTTGGTCACAGATCATCGATGAATGCAGATTTTTGAAATGACAAGACTTCGCCTTTAACCTCAAATCTGTTGCAAAACTATTGAACTATTCATTAGCTTTTTTGGTGCACTTACGGAATAGGGATCTTTCAAATATCTCATTCCTTCTCGGAGAGCACTGCTGATCGAAGCAATTAATCACCTCATCATAACTCCTGCTTCCCTCTTCTCTATCAAAAATGAAGGTAATATAGATTTCAAGTGCCTGAGGATCTGCTCCCGTGAGCAGCAACACTTGGGGCGCTATTCTCCCCCCCCCACGCCAGGTGGGAGAATCACCGGGGCGCTGCGCTAATTGTGCCATGCCGCCTCGACCCCCGCACACGATTCTCCCACCACCCAGAAACCAGCACCGGGCCGCTCGGAGAACCGGCGAGCGGCGATACTCCGGCCCGGATGGGCCGAGCGGCCACTACGACCCAATAGCTTCCCGATGGCGCCGTCCGCCCCTGGTCACTGCTGGCGGGAACTCTGTGGGAATGCTGGGGGAGGGAGGGGGCTCCTTCACCAGGGTGGCCTCCGATAGGGTCTGGCCTGGGATCGGGGCCCACCGATCGGCGGGCCGGCCTCTCCCCCCACCCCTGGCCTACCTCCTTCCGCGCGTGGCCCCAGGACACTGCTGCCATGTTGGTGAGGGGTCGGCGTGCGTAAGACGTTCCCCGCGCATGGGCAGGATGGCGCGGCCCAACTGCGCAGGCGCAGGATTGGGCTGCCCCGACTGCGCATGCGCCTGTTGGCGTGGTGCAGAGTGAACCGTTCCAGCACCGTGCTGGCCCCCTGTGGGGGCCAGAATAGGTCGTGCCCGGGCCCTGTTCGCGCCGTCGTGAAATGCGACTGCGTTCACGACGGCACGAACACTTGGCTTCCATATCAGAGAATCGCCCCCAATGTGCCTTTCGTCGGGATGTGCCTGGAGGCCAAGGGCCAAAACGTAAATTGCTGTTTGAAAACGCGGCAGTTTTTGTCTACGTTACCCGAGACTTGAACTTGATGGGATGCCTTTAAACCTTCCATCTCGAACTTCAACATCGTCTGAAGCGTTGAGTAGCAAACAGCCGTAATTCACCAGGTTGGCAGAGACTTTGTTTATTCTGTTTCTATTGGTCTTCAGCGTAGTTCGCCTCGTCTCATCTGTAGTTAACTTTAGTTGTTCAACACACCTGGTACCATGTTGTGTTTTGTGGTTCCCCAATGATGGGGAACACACATAGCACATATATATGCTCGACCAGAATGATGATTTATTGTCAAACATGTGGACAGATAGCTAACAGATCCATGTACAATGTTACTCAAGTTCTTAGGGAGCTACTCTAAATGTGACTATCCTGTTATATGTCCTACTACCAACTACTGTGTCACAGCAGTCACGTGATGCATATCTGGCACCACCTGCTGGCAGGCGGTCATACCTATGATTACATATACTGATAGACAGCTTTATACATTTATACAGCTATATACAGATATACATGTATGCATATCATGACAACATCGACAGAGCAGAGGAGAAAAGTGAAAGAGCACCCCTTCCTCTTCACTAGCACTGGTAGTAAGTTCTCTTCCTGCCACCCTTTCCCTTCCTCCAAGCCTCAGAAGCAAGAGGGGTTGCATCGGACAAGCACACAGCCTCCAGGTATTAAACATTAAAAACAATCTGTAGCACAATAGCCAACATACGGCTTCTGGACATTAAGTATAGAAATGTCAATAGTGCAATGAAGTCATCAGCAAGCTGCAAAAGCAATTTTCAATACTGCAGCAAGTTGCTGAGTTGAATTAGGCTGCCACACATCCCCTTTGTCAGCATGAACAGGGGGTCAACTTACTCCCTCCCTTTCCTTGCTCCAGGCTACAGAAGTCATCGAGGTGGCAGCAAACAGACACTCAGCCTCCAAGCAGCAGTAGCTGCATTTTGATCAATCCACCTCTCTCTCCTCCGACTGCACCTGCCAGCAGCAGACTCACAATGGCAGGAATAATCTTACCAGAAAGTCACACTAACATAGGGCACAGCAGAAGAGTGAAAGAGCACCCCTTCCCCCTTTGCAGCACTGGTAGTATGCCAGCTTACATCCTCCTTTTGCCTTATTCCAGGCCGCAGAAGACACAAAACACTCAAGCCTTCGGGCATTGCAGCCACAAGCAGGAGCAAACAGCAAACGCCCCCTGCAGCCAATTGAGAGCTGTGAATTGCTCTCACAACTAACAGGGCCAATTCCTTCTTAACAATAGCCTTCATCTGTGAAGCTAGAGGCTGGTCACAGCCAAAGGGAGTTAAAGTGTCCGTCAGCAATTAACCAAGAACAGGACTCTGTCCTGGAGGTTTTTAGTCGGACAGACAGGCAGGAGCTGTAGTTGCCCCTGTTTTGGGTCTCCACAAGAGTTAAAGATGGCTTGAAGGTCTCAATGAAGAAAAGCACCCCCTCCCCCCTATATCCCAGGGGCAACCCCTACCTGGAATGCTTCAGTCCCCCGACCAAGCCCAACCCTCCTGAGTCCCTCTTCCCGAGCACTGGGGCAGCAGCTCCAGTGACCTTGAGCTGCGTGCCCAAAAATAGAAACGGATACTCACCTCCTAAGTTACCCTCAGTAGTCATTGCGCCAGTTTTATGTTTTTTTTATAGATGTGTGGTAAATGAAACCCATGCGAGTTCTCGGGAGTCCGTTAAGTTCGACTTCAATCTCGCTAATGAGATTGAAATTAATGCAAATTAGGGTTAATGACATGATAATAATAATCTTTATCATCACAAGTAGGCTTACATTAACACTGCAATGAAGTTACTGTGAAAAGCTCCTTTTCTCCACACTCCAGTGCCTGTTCGGGTACACAGAGGGAGAATTCAGAATATCCAATTCACCTAACAGCACGTTTTTCGGGACTTGTGGGAGGAAACCAGAGCACCCGGAGGAAACCCACGCAGACACGGGGAGAACATGCAGACTCCGCACAGAGAGTGACCCAAGCCGGGAATTGAACCTGGGACCCTGGAGCTGTGAAGCAACAGTGCTAACCACTGTGCTACCATGCTGCCCAGCTCACCATATTTGGGCGAGATCTGGAACTTGCCATCGGGAGCGGACTGGTTAGATAACAAACTGATTCGCGGCTGGTGTGAATCTCAATTTTGGTCATTCCCGCTACACCGGTGTACCCAGACCGTGCCGGGCGCAACGCGGTGATTACATTGCACCCAGAGTCTTTGGTGCATCGGATTTTCCAAATGTACTTCATGGTTCATATTGACTGTGATTTTCATGTTAATTTATGTTTAATTTATATTGTTTCCAATTCATGTTAAAACAAAATGTAAAGTAAAAAAGCGTTGATAAATTTCTTCATGGTGGGGGATGTGGAGGTATGGGGTCATGCAGCAAATGTGAATATTTTGGTAGCAATAGTTCCTTAGCGGTTCCATTGAATCAAAAATGGCTAAATCTATCAATTGTGAATGAATTAATAAAGTCTCACTCATTCTATGTTTCAATATTTGCTAAAAACAGCTATATCTTCAGCTAATATTGACTCACTAAACATGTGGCAATTAAAATGGGCTATGAACACACAATTGGAAGACATTTATCTCCATTGGTTCAATAAAACTAATTTCCAGTTTGGATCTTATACCTGTGCTAGGCATATATATTTTTAATAATAGATATATATCATTTAACATACTTAAGGGCACAAATATCTGTTTTAGATAGCCCTCAGAGCCGCCCCTACAGAGACCAAACCTATACAGCAAACTCTTGTTTCTGATGTTAATCAATTGCAGATGATTGCCCCCCTACATCAGGCCTCTTCCTGGAAATAGGGATGCAGTAAAATTCAATTTGATTTGCAAGTTGATTTTTTTTCTCCCGAAACTCAAGTTACCAACACTTCAGACCCGATTTTAAAACGGCATCGCCAATGAGAGACGGTCTCGCTTGTTAGGGTCAATTTACAACCCACCATGTATTCCACTCCATTGAAGTCCTCCACAAAATTTTGTTGAGACTAAATCAGGTCCGATCCAAACGTCTCCTGGCTCACCAGGAACATTGTTGCTGCCGGCACTTGAATGCCTTCCTTGTGTCTTGGCAATCAGAAACAGATGCAATGTTCAGTGCAATCTGGCCAGAGTACCACAGCTAATTATTACTTCCTTTCTGCAATTTTGATTGCAAGGTTCAATGTTCTATCGGCTTTGCCGTTGGTGCCCTGCACTAGTTGAGAATGTTTAACTTTGGGTCTAATACTCTTAGTAAAGCCATGAAGAAGAGAAGAGCTCACCACGGAGAGTATCTGGTCACAGATTTCTGAATTTGGTGAGTAAGGGAAATCAGTGTAACGAGGGAAGAAAGAAGCAAGTATGTGACTGGTTGGTGAGCATTTTGCTCATTTATCTTTCAAAACTCAAGTAATTTGGCAGTAATTGTAACATTTTAGTAGTAGAGTCAATATTACTTCCAGTAGTAAAGCTCATTGGCAGTAGAACGGTTTATTAAATATAAATGAATGAAGAAAATAATTATTTCACACATAATAAAGATGGCAGGGCAGCTGATGTCTTACCCTGGAGAACGTGGGGTTCCTGGACACTGGTGTGATCCAGGGCAAACAAATCTGTGTTCAGTGTCAGTGGTGTGAGGAGCTTTGGTTCAGAGTCAGGAAGCCGATTTGCAGACACTGTGATGCATCAGAGAAAGGGACAGTTACCTGGACACTTGATTCCAGGAGGCAGTCACACTTCATAAGCAAGGGTCTTTTGAATTGGTCAGTGGTCAGAGAGAGGAGTCTGTGACTATGAGCGAGACAGGTAAAGGGATTGATGAGGTAGAAGTGGAGGAGCCTCACAATTAAGCAATATCTTTGAAGTTCTTTCATCTTTTGGGGCCGAAAGCTGGGGCTGCAGGCTGGATGAGCAAACTGACAATGGAACCATGGTACAGAAAGCTATTCAAGTGGTCGGGCAGGGGGAGGGGGAGTTAATAGGAATGTAGTGGTAGTAGAGGACAGTATAGTCAGGGGGATAGATAGACACAGTTCTCTGCAGTTGAGAGTGTGAGTCCAGACAGCTGTGTTGCCTGCCCTGTGCCAGGGTTCAGGACATCTGCTCCGTGTTGAAGAGAAACTTGCAGTGGTAGAAGGATTCTCCCACATTGAAGGATTAGGAACAACAAGGGGCCAAATTACTCAGCAGAACCTCAAAGGTAATAATCTCAGATGGTTTCAGACTAACATCTCACTTGAACACTGGCATCACTGACAGCGCAGCACTCTCTCTGGGCAACATGGTAGCACAGTGGTTAGCACAGTTGCTTCACAGCTCCAGGGTCCCAGGTTCGATTCCCTGCTTGGGTCACTGTCTGTGCGGACTGCCGTTCTCCCAGTGTGTGCGTGGGTTTCTTCCGGGTGCTCCGGTTTCTTCCCACAGTCCAAAGATGTGCAGGTTGGGTGGATTGGCCATGCAAAAATTGCCCTTTGTGTCTAAAAAAGGTTAAATGGGGGTTACTCGGCTATGGGGATAGGGTAGAGATGTGGGCTTGAGTATGGTGCTCTTTGTAAGGGCCGATGCAGACTCGATGGGCCGAATGGCCTCTTACTGCACTGTAAATTCTATGATTGAATTCTAGGACTGCGCTGGGACTGTAAGCCCACGTGCTCAACTCTCTGAAGTGGGACTTGAACCCATAACCTACTAAACTCCAGATGCTCCAATGTGGTAGACAACCACGCCATCTGGTTGACCTGCTATTGCAGCAGCTCTGGGCAGCCTGACTGAGGTGGTGCAGCTATGGCTAGCGGCCATGGGGTGACATCAAGGGGGATGAGGTGACATCATTCGGTGTCATCTCGTGCAATTTTACGTGCAGTTGGGTATAAATCTGCAAAGATTAGTTGTCGGTCAAAAGATTGGTCAGGTTTCAAGAACCAACAAAGAATGACTAAAAAATAATAATGGGGGGAAAAGTAGAATATGAGAGAAAGCTAGCTAGAAAATTAAAAACAGATCGTAAATGTTTCTAGAAGTGTTTCAGTAGGAAGAGAGTAACTAAAGCTAGTGTTGGTCCACCAGAGCGCGAGTCTGGGGAGTCGGTCATGGAAAACAAGGAAGCAGCAGAGTTGTTGAACAGGTATTTGGCGCCTGTCTTCACTGTAGAAGACTTAGAAATCTTCTTGAAGGTACTTGAAAATCAAAAGGTGAAAAGGGGTGAGGAACATAAAACAATCATCATCACCAGGGAAAAGGTGCTGCGAAAGTTATTGGATCTAAAGGATGATAGGTTCCCAGGATCAGATGACCTGGAGCCTAGGGTCTTAAAAGAACTGACTGCAGAGATAAGTGGATGCATTAGTTCTAATCTTCCAAAATTCCTTAGAGTTTGGAAGGGTTCCAATGGATTGGAAAATAGCTAATGTAATGTAACATATTAGCAAGGATAAAGGATTGGCTAGCTAACAGGATAAATCAGACTGACAGGATAAATGGGCCTCATCAGTTTAGCAAGCTGCAACTAGTGAAGTGCCACAGGGTTCAGTGCTGGGCCTCAACTATTTACAATCTATATCAATGATTTGCATGAAGGGACTGAATGTATGGTAGCTAATTTTGCTGACGACACCAAGATAGTTAGGAAAATAAATTGTCAAACAGGAGAATCTGCAATGAAGTATCGACAGTTTGAGTCGGCAGATGGAATATAATGTGGGAAAGTGTGAACTTGTCCACTTTAACAAGAAGAATAAAAAATAACTCAGTAATAGGGAACGATCTGGGTGTCCTGGTACATAAATCACAAAGTTGGCATGCAGGGGCAGCAAGTGATTAGGAAGGCAAATAGAATTTTGGCGTTTAGTACAAGGGAAATGGAATAGAATAGTAGGGAGGTTTCACAGCAGCTAGACAAGGCATTCTTGAGACCTCATCTCAAATACTGTGTCCAGATTTGGCCTCCTTATCTGTAAAAAAATATAGGGCATGATTCTAGGGGCCCAAACTATCAGCTTCGGCATGCCTGACTCGGGATATGACGAGGCCGTTAAATCTATCGAGAGGCCTTTCACGGGATATAACAGTTTTGTTACACCTCACGAGATCTAAAGAGATCCCGCGAGGCATCGTGACTTGGATCCCACCCACAATGGGCAAGAACTAAATTTGCACATTCAAGTGTGCAGTCGGGCTCACTTGACTATGCTCTCGCCGGAGTTACCTATGGCCCGAGATCTAAGCTCCATACCTCAGAGACCCCGAGCGAGCGCCTTTTAGTGCTGGTCTTCACAAATGGGGGGGGATGCGTCCCCCAGGTGATTGAAGGCCCTGGGTGATCGCTCCTGGGCAGGGTGGTATCCTGGCACCTCAATGGCACCAAGGCACAATGTTGCTGCCAGCCTGGCACCCTGACGGGCACTACCCGGGCGCTCGGCTGGCAGTGCCAAAGTGCAAGGGTAGCATCTTGCCCGCGCCGGAGATCGGGCTCAGGGATGCCCTGCTCTTAAACAAGGAGTTTGGGGACCTCGAAGACCCACAAATTAGTAAGTTGGGGTGCCGGGGTGGAGAGTCCGCAGGCTGCGGTGGGTGTTGAGATTGGGGAGTCATTTGGATCTCTTCCTGCACTGGGACTAAGTGCAGCCTTGGCGGGCGTGCCTCGCAGAAGCCCAGAAATGAAGCAGATTCACATTTAATAGTGGGGTCGTTCTCAGCCCTGTAAGTACCGGGAAACACCTGGCTAAACATGCCCAACATGGGATTCTGTTTCATTTTCATTAAATCGTGCCGTGGATCGATAAGATATAGTTCTCCCTTTTAGGACTGAGAAGAGGATAATTACTTTCTAAGAGGGTCGTTTACTTCCCCAGGGAGCAGTGGAGAGTGGGTCATTGAATTTATTCGAGGCAGAGTTAGATAGGTTATGGGGGCATTCAGGAAAGTAGAGTTGTGTCCAAATCAGTCATGATTATATTGACTGGCAAAGCAGGGTCGTAAAACCAAATGGCCTTTTCCTGCTCCTAAGTTCTATGCTCCTCTGTTCAGATTTTTTCATTTCATTTGTTATTGTTCAAATTGGAATGATTAAAGGGATTAGCATCCGTGAAAGTGGATAAATCACTAGGCCATAATGAAATGTACCCCAGCTGTTAAAAGAAGCCAGGGAAGAAATAATGGAAGGTCAGACCATAATTTTCCAATCCTCACTGGATATAGTTGTGGTGCCACAGGATTGGAGGACTATTAACATGGTACCTTTGTTTAAAAAGGGAGTAGGGAGTGAGGGAAAGGCCAGTCAGTCTAACGTCAGTCGTGAACAAATTGTTGGAATCAATTCTGAGAGACAGAATAAACTGTCACTTAGAAAGGCATGATCAATTCAGGATAGCCAGCATGGAATGTTCAGGGAAGATCGTGTCTGACAATAATAGTAATAATAAGGAGGTAACAAGGGGAATTGATGAAGGTAATGCTTCATTTCACAAGTGGTTGTATCCATGCACTATGATTGTAAATGTTATGTCACTTTTGTCAATATGTTATGTCACTTTTGTAAATATAATGCACTTATATTTTAATGAAGTTCTATGTGGTTCTTCATGCTCTCCCCACTACATACCCCATTCTCAAAGGGACACCTGAGGCTGGGTCTGTGTCCCCATGCATGCGTAGAGGGGATAAGGTCTTTGCCAGGGCCCTTGTAAGTCATGCGCAGGAAATCTCCCACACAAGCTGACCCTTTGCTCTTCACAAGCGTATCTGTTATAATTCCCAGCAATATAAGTACTACATGTTGGGGTTCCCCTTCTCCTTCAGTTGTTCCATTGAGATGACCTGCATTTCCACCCACCACCATCTTGGAATTTCCACCATGTGACTCTGGGTAGTTGTGATCATCCATGGTGCGTGTCAACTTTGATGTTGAGTTCAATACCTTTACCCCTCCCCCATGCTTCATCACCCTCCCCACCATAATCACGGACCCCCAGGTAACTTTCCCACAGTTCACCTTGAGCAGCATCCCAACATTCTCTGTCCCATGCTGGTGAATGTCCTACCTTCCTGAGAAGCTAACCCCTGTTACCATAGGCATGCCACCCTCATCTTCCCTGCCCCAAAATCCATATTTGCTCTTGTATCCCCTCCACCAATCTTCAGCATCCTATCACCCATCATCACCGAACCCGAACCCTCCTACCCTACTGGTTCCCATTGCCCCCTTTAACTATTATATGTCTTATCAACCATTCCCTTAGTATGCTCGCTGTCAGTTGACACCAAGGACCCCTCCATCTCCATTCAAACCTGCTTCCCACGCCCTTTCCACCCACCAGTCCGTATCAGCTCATCCATTCCGTGAACCCTGCGACATCTCTTTCTTTCTCCTTTCACCCCCAAACTCCCCTGCCAGCCACCACCCCTCCAGGCCTCCACATCTCTTCATTCCTCTCCTCCCTTTCTAATCCACACCCCCCCCAGCACCACCCAACTGTGCCTCATGCAGCCAACAATCTGCAGCTAGCAAAAACAGCTCCTAGAAGCTCCTGCAGTGAGGAAATCCAGGTGGTTGATTCTCCACCCACCCACTGATGCACGTGGTGTTAAAGGTCCACAGTTACTGGAGGCCTCCACCTTCCCACCTCCATAGGCTGCCTCAGGCCTACTTTCAGCAGAGTCCGACATGTCCATTCTACCTGGTCTGGTACAGGTATGTTCCGGACTGGTGTGACATCCTGCTGGAGGCATGGGTGATTGAAAGGGGGAGGGGGAAATTCTGGTCGGTCTTCATCTGTATGCCAGTAAAGGGATACAAAACAGTTTCATGCAGGCGTCTGGCGGGAATATCGACCAATCGTGACGGGTGGGAGCACACGTTCTGCTGGAGGGAAACAGATTTTTCATCCACCCCGCATTATCCTGCCGCCCGCCATGAAATCCTTTGTGGGAGGTTTGGAATGTGCCGTCCACACAGTTGACAAGCTGTTTTTACCAATTTCACGATCTTTTCATGACCTTTTCTGCATTGGTGTTATCAGCAAATCTTTATTAAATTACTGACTGCATATGTAAAACTGCGGTGATTTGGCATATCCTGATCCCAGCGGCATTGATATTAGAAATTCTCAAGCTCAGGTTTGTCACTCAAGAGGAGCAACAGCGCTCCTCCGGGACCACACAAAACAGTTCCATTTCTCCCTGAAGGGGTTGGAGTCTGCTTCACCGCTTCAGCCCAAAACTGGAAATTAGCATCTTATTTACACCATAGGACCCCAATTTTAAAACGAGAAAAGACATATCAGGCGGGATTTTCCTATCTCTCTGTGGCGTGTTCGGCAGCGGCGGGAGGCGGCTCGCCAGTGGCCAGCGGCGGGATCTTCTGGTCCCGTCGCTCTCAATGCGGTTTCACATCGAACACACCCCTCACCACCATGAAACCCACAGCAGGGGTGCATCGCCAATGGGACTATCCCCACCAGCGCGAACGACCAGAAAATCCCGCCCACCAACTCAATAGATGAGCACGTTGAGCATTAAGCCACTTACAAAATGCAGTCAGCGACATTGTCAAAGTTTATAGAGGCCATTTTTTTCTCTTTTATGTCAATCGTTTTTTTGACAGCAATCCATTTTGAAACACATTTATTTTGCCTGACCTTGTGTTTTTGCTACATATTTATCCTGCCTGCTGAATCTTATAACTTGCAAGGCATTTCGCTCATCTGCAACTGAAGTGGGCTACCTCCTCTAATCTATAGACACGTTCGCTCCTTTCATTGAATTTAGCACTTTTATAGCTATATACTTAGCTTTTGACCTTAAGTATTACTGTCTCTCAGATCATGTTACACTAAATCATTCTCTAGCTGCCTCCCCCTCGTCATTTCCTGTAATTCATTTATTTTGATCTGAAAACATCCCACTTTGGCAGGAACACCATTTCATGCAACATATCCCACTCATTAACAAGTCTGGTCGAACAACCAAATCATGCTGCAGTTAATTGTGCAGCGAACATTTGCAAAGACTGCATTCTAAAAATTAGTGCTACACAATTGGTGTGTAGCAGGGCAGGTTCTTGGAGTGGGCTGCTGCTGAAGCCATACAAGAACTTGATTTCTACCCATTGTTTGTTCAGCATTAAATTTTGTGATATAGTCATTGTGTATATATACACACATTAGGAGTAATTCAGAAACAGGTGGATCACTCACGTGCAAAATAAATCCCTGAGAAACTATTTATAAGACAAGGGGCGAGATTCTCCGTTTAGGAGGCTATGGGCGCGATTTACCGACCACCCTGCCGCGTGTTTTTCGGCAGGGGAAGGCGGTGGCATCTGCCGGTCCCGCCGTTGTCAACGCAATTTCCCATTGACAGCACCCCTCACCGCCGAGAAACATGAGTGCCAGCGTGGGACCAGAATTTCCTGCCGGCACGAACAGCCGGTAAATCCTGCCCGATATTCTCCCCCGGAGTTGAATTGCATTCGATTTGCACTCCATTAGGAAGCGATTCCCAATCCTTCACCATGAAAATTTATGAATGGCGAGGGAATCTTGCTATCGGGCTACCATTTTGAGCGGGCAGCCTGATTGCGAGATCTCACAGCTGGCCAACCGCCCCCCCACCGGCATCACAATTCAAATCCCCTCCCCACCTCATCACAATTGAGCCCCCGAGCCCTGGATTGTCCTGGTTCCTCCAGAAGTAGGGGGACACCCCAAAGGGAACCCCTGAATAGATACACCCTCCATAAACCCCCTATAAAAGGGACCGCCCAGAGACCCTCTAAATAGACAGACTCCCCCAGCGACTCCCTAAATAAGGGGATCTACCCAAAGACCCCCTACATAAAGAGATCCCCCAGAAAGGCCCTAAATAAAGGGAGCCCCAGAGATCCACTAAATATCCCCCACCAGCAGAGGGCCAGAGCATCCGAAATGGGTCGACGACCGGCACGGATTTTGTTTTCCTCACTAACGCGGGTTTCTCCACCTCACCGGGAAGTCCACTATTGACGGCGTGAGGTGGAAAATCCAGCCTCTTCTACCTACTACACATCGATATAGAGGTAATTCAAAAGTACAACACTTTGCATCTCTTGATTATTTTAATGAATGGAAGAAACTTTATGTTCTCTCACACTCAAAGCAGAAAAACATGGTCAACCTTTAGAACAATGTTTATTAGTGACCCAAGATAGATTGTAGGGCCACAGGAAAATAATTGCTCACAACATAAATTGGCTGGTGACATCTAATATAGCAACAAATGCTGGATAACAAAGATCTGCAGAGTATATATGTTTAAAAATGGCCTTGCTCCTCCATCTATCACTGTTGCAGAAACCAACCACTGGAAATAACCTACAACTAAAGGAATCTCACAAGAACGCATTGTAAAATTGGCAATTGACAAACAGCTGAAATTGCTTGAATAATAGTCGTCAGATTTTCTCATTCTGCATATCAATTTTTGAGGGCATTGGATAATTGTAAGTGAGAGGCCATTCTCAAGACCATACCAACATTCTGCTAGAGTTTATTATTGCTGTCAGTGACACAGATTTTCATCCTGTTGGTAATGAAAGAAAAGACCAGCCATAATGCTTCCAATTTACCACTAGTTTCCAACACCGATGACAGGAATCATCATTGGGAATTCAGGCAGGTGGCAGGTCTGTGGAAATGGCAATCCATCGGATTTTCAACAACTTGCATTCAAACCAGGCTTGACACTGAGTTACACAAGGGAATTTTAGGGGTGGTGCTTGGTCAGAAGGTTGGGTAGGTTTTAAAGGAGTGGCTGCAAAGAGAGGTTCAGGAGAGTGAATTACGGAGATTAGGGTTTCAAAAGCTTCAGGCTCAGCCATCAGTACAACATGGATTAAAATCGGGAACACTGAAGAGGTCAGAATTTGAGGATCATGGATGTTTTGTAAGGGTGGTGAGGCTGGAAGAGTTTATCGAGACGAGAAGGAGGATTGAAAACAAGGACGAAATTTATAAAGTGAAGCCTTGCTTAACTGGGAGCCAATGTAGATCAATGAGCATAAGGGTGATGACACCAGTTTGCCATCCGCAGAGTGCTACTCGGGAGAGGCGCAATGCTGCACATGCTTTCACAAGGGGTACAATTGAGCAGCCGATAGGCCTCCTAAATGTGAGCTTTAGATGTTTGGATTCCTCAGGCAGGGCTGTCCAAAACTCCCACAGATAGTGTCTGGATCATAGTTGTCTACCACGCCCTGCACAACTTTGTGCAACAACGGAGGGATGTCTTGGTTGAGGGAGACATGGAGGACTAAGATAACTCTTCTTATGATGAGGATGGGGAAGGCCATGGTAATGATGAGGGCCAGGATATCACAGAAGTACATGAAGAAGCCATTGCAAGGATACAATGTGGCACACATGCCATTTGACAATCTAATCGCGAACAGATTTCAGGCAGAGTAAGCTGTTGATATCTTTCCTTTATTATTTAATTTTCCATCTTCTGCTGGCTGGCAGGCCATAGCTCCTTATTTGTAACACACATTATTGTTTACTCTCATGCACCTTAATTTATGATAGCTAAATTAAATTGCATTACTTAACATCAGCCCAGCTGGTAGTGTGATCCTTTATTTGTGCAGAAAAGGGGGGGGGGGTCATTGTCCAGCACACAGGCCCATTCTTCTGGCTCCTCTGCATTTTCCGGCACACATTCCCATTCTACTCGTTTCTCTGCATGGTCCAGCACACATTCCCATTCTACTGGCTCCTCTGCATTGTCTAGTGCACATTCCCATTCTACTAGCTCCTCTGCATGGTTCAGCACACATTCCCATTCTACTGGCTCCTCTGCATGGTTCAGCACACATTCCCATTCTACTGGCTCCTCTGCATGGTCCAGCACACAGGCCCATTCTTCTGGCTACTCTGCATTTTCCGGCACACATTCCCATTCTACTCGTTTCTCTGCATGGTTCAGCACACATTCCCATTCTACTGGCTCCTCTGCATGGTCCAGCACACATTCCCATTCTACTGGCTCCTCTGCATGATCCAGCACACAGGCCCATTCTACTGGCTCCTCTGCATTGGTCCAGCACACAGGCCCATTCTACTCACTCCTCTGCATGGTTCAGCACAGAGGCCCATTCCACTGGCTCCTCTGCATTGGTCCAGCTCACAGGCCTATTCTACTGGCTCCTCTGCATTGGTCCAGCACACATTCCCATTCTCGTCACTCCTCTGCATGATCCAACTCACAGGCCCATTCTCGTCACTCCTCTGCATGGTCCAGCTCACAGGCCCATTCTAGTCACTCCTCTGCATGGTCCAGCACACAGGCCCATTCTAGTCACTCCTCTGCATGGTCCAGCACACAGGCCCATTCTAGTCACTCCGCTGCATGGTCCAGCACACAGGCCCATTCTACTGGCTCCTCTGCATTGGTCCAGCACACAGGCCCATTCTAGTCACTCCTCTGCATGGTCCAGCACACAGGCCCATTCTCGTCACTCCTCTGCATGATCCAGCTCACAGGCCCATTCTAGTCACTCCTCTGCATGGTCCAGCACACAGGCCCATTCTCGTCACTCCTCTGCATGGTCCAGCACACAGGCCCATTCTCGTCACTCCGCTGCATGGTCCAGCACACAGGCCCATTCTAGTGGCTCCTCTGCATGGTCCAGCACACAGGCCCATTCTAGTCACTCCTCTGCATGGTCCAGCTCACAGGCCCATTCTCGTCACTCCTCTGCATGGTCCAGCACACAGGCCCACTCTAGTCACTCCTCTGCATGGTCCAGCTCACAGGCCCATTCTAGTCACTCCTCTGCATGGTCCAGCACACAGGCCCATTCTCGTCACTCCTCTGCATGGTCCAGCACACAGGCCCATTCTAGTCACTTCTCTGCATGGTCCAGCACACAGGCCCATTCTCGTCACTCCTCTGCATGGTCCAGCACACAGGCCCATTCTAGTGGCTCCTCTGCATGGTCCAGCACACAGGCCCATTCTCGTCACTCCTCTGCATGGTCCAGCACACAGGCCCATTCTAGTCACTTCTCTGCATGGTCCAGCACACAGGCCCATTCTCGTCACTCCTCTGCATGGTCCAGCACACAGGCCCATTCTAGTGGCTCCTCTGCATGGTCCAGCACACAGGCCCATTCTAGTCACTCCTCTGCATGGTCCAGCACACAGGCCCATTCTAGTCACTCCTCTGCATGGTTCAGCACAGAGGCCCATTCCACTGGCTCCTCTGCATTGGTCCAGCTCACAGGCCTATTCTACTGGCTCCTCTGCATTGGTCCAGCACACATTCCCATTCTCGTCACTCCTCTGCATGATCCAACTCACAGGCCCATTCTCGTCACTCCTCTGCATGGTCCAGCACACAGGCCCATTCTAGTCACTCCTCTGCATGGTCCAGCACACAGGCCCATTCTCGTCACTCCTCTGCATGGTCCAGCACACAGGCCCATTCCACTGGCTCCTCTGCATTGGTCCAGCTCACAGGCCCATTCTCGTCACTCCTCTGCATGGTCCAGCACACAGGCCCATTCTCGTCACTCCTCAGCATGGTCCAACTCACAGGCCCATTCTCGTCACTCCTCTGCATGGTCCAGTACACAGGCCCATTCTAGTCACTCCTCTGCATGGTCCAGCACACAGGCCCATTCTCGTCACTCCTCTGCATGGTCCAGCACACAGGCCCATTCTACTGGCTCCTCTGCATGGTCCAGCTCACAGGCCCATTCTAGTGGCTCCTCTGCATGGTCCAGCTCACAGGCCCATTCTAGTCACCTCTCTGCATGGTCCAGCTCACAGGCCCATTCTAGTCACCTCTCTGCATGGTCCAGCTCACAGGCCCATTCTAGTCACCTCTCTGCATGGTCCAGCACACAGGCCCATTCTCGTCACTCCTCAGCATGGTCCAGCACACAGGCCCATTCTAGTCACTCCTCTGCATGGTCCAGCACACAGGCCCATTCTAGTCACTCCTCTGCATGGTCCAGCACACAGGCCCATTCAAGTCACTCCTCAGCATGGTCCAGCACACAGGCCCATTCTAGTCACTCCTCAGCATGGTCCAGCACACAGGCCCATTCTAGTCACTCCTCTGCATGGTCCAGCACACAGGCCCATTCTAGTCACTCCTCAGCATGGTCCAGCACACAGGCCCATTCTAGTCACTCCTCTGCATGGTCCAGCACACAGGCCCATTCTAGTCACTCCTCTGCATGGTCCAGCACACAGGCCCATTCTAGTGGCTCCTCTGCATGATCCAGCACACAGGCCCATTCTAGTCACTTCTCTGCATGGTCCAGCACACAGGCCCATTCTAGTCACTCCTCTGCATGGTCCAGCACACAGGCCCATTCTAGTCACTCCTCTGCATGGTCCAGCACACAGGCCCATTCTAGTGGCTCCTCTGCATGATCCAGCACACAGGCCCATTCTAGTCACTCCTCTGCATGGTCCAGCACACAGGCCCATTCTAGTCACTCCTCAGCATGGTCCAGCACACAGGCCCATTCTAGTCACTTCTCTGCATGGTCCAGCACACAGGCCCATTCTAGTGGCTCCTCTGCATGATCCAGCACACAGGCCCATTCTAGTCACTTCTCTGCATGGTCCAGCTCACAGGCCCATTCTCGTCACTCCTCTGCATGGTCCAGCACACAGGCCCATTCTAGTGGCTTCTCTGCATGGTCCAGACCACAGGCCCATTCTCGTCACTCCTCTGCATGGTCCAGCACACAGGCCCATTCTCGTCACTCCTCTGCATGGTCCAGCTCACAGGCCTATTCTAGTCACTTCTCTGCATGATCCAGCACACAGGCCCATTCTAGTCACCTCTCTGCATTGGTCCAGCACACAGGCCCATTCTACTGGGTCCTCTGCATGGTCCAGACCACAGGCCCATTCTCGTCACTCCTCTGCATGGTCCAGCTCACAGGCCTATTCTAGTCACTTCTCTGCATGATCCAGCACACAGGCCCATTCTAGTCACCTCTCTGCATTGGTCCAGCACACAGGCCCATTCTACTGGGTCCTCTGCATGGTCCAGACCACAGGCCCATTCTAGTCACCTCTCTGCATTGGTCCAGCACACAGGCCCATTCTACTGGCTCCTCAGCATGGTCCAGCACACAGGCCCATTCTACTAGCTCCTCTGCATGATCCAGCACACAGGCCCATTCTACTGGCTCCTCTGCATGGTCCAGCACACAGGCCCATTCTCGTCACTCCTCTGCATGGTCCAGCACACAGGCCCATTCTCGTTACTCCTCTGCATGGTCCAGCCCACAGGCCCATTCTCGTCACTCCTCTGCATGGTCCAGCACACAGGCCCATTCTCGTCACTCCTCTGCATTGGTCCAGCTCACAGGCCCATTCTAGTCACTCCTCTGCATGGTCCAGCACACAGGCCCATTCTCGTCACTCCTCTGCATTGGTCCAGCTCACAGGCCCATTCTAGTCACTCCTCTGCATGGTCCAGCACACAGGCCCATTCTCGTTACTCCTCTGCATGGTCCAGCACACAGGCCCATTCTACTGGCTCCTCTGCATGATCCAGCACACAGGCCCATTCTCGTCACTCCTCTGCATTGGTCCAGCTCACAGGCCCATTCTAGTCACTCCTCTGCATGGTCCAGCACACAGGCCCATTCTCGTTACTCCTCTGCATGGTCCAGCACACAGGCCTATTCTAGTCACTTCTCTGCATGGTCCAGCACACAGGCCCATTCTACTGGCTCCTCTGCATGATCCAGCTCACAGGCCCATTCTCGTCACTCCTCTGCATGGTCCAGCACACAGGCCCATTCTCGTTACTCCTCTGCATGGTCCAGCACACAGCCCCATTCTACTGGCTCCTCTGCATGGTCCAGCACACAGGCCCATTCTAGTCACATCTCTGCATGGTCCAGCACACAGGCCCATTCTACTGGGTCCTCTGCATGGTCCAGCACACAGGCCCATTCTCGTCACTCCTCTGCATTGGTCCAGCTCACAGGCCCATTCTAGTCACTTCTCTGCATGGTCCAGCACACAGGCCCATTCTACTGGCTCCTCTGCATGGTCCAGCACACAGGCCCATTCTACTGGGTCCTCTGCATGGTCCAGACCACAGGCCCATTCTCGTCACTCCTCTGCATGGTCCAGCACACAGGCCCATTCTTGTCACTCCTCTGCATGATCCAGCACACAGGCCCATTCTACTGGCTCCTCTGCATTGGTCCAGCACACAGGCCCATTCTAGTCACTCCTCTGCATGGTCCAGCACACAGGCCCATTCTAGTCACTCCTCTGCATGGTCCAGCACACAGGCCCATTCTCGTCACTCCTCTGCATGGTCCAGCACACAGGCCCATTCTCGTCACTCCTCTGCATGGTCCAGCTTGCAGGCCCATTCTAGTCACTCCTCTGCATGGTCCAGCACACAGGCCCTTTCTACTCACAGTTTCTGAAGTAATATCGGCCTACTTGAAAGTAAACCCGCGGAAAGCAACGGGTCCTGACCTCAGTGCCTGGTCGTGCACTCAGATCCTGCGTGGAGGATCGACTGTTGAGTGTGTTCGCGGACAACGTCAACCTTTCCATACTCTGCGCCGTGGTTGCCACCTGCTTCAATAAGACCACCATCATACCCATGTCAAAGAAGAACCAGGCAATGTGCCTCAATGACTACCATCAGTGGCCTTGACATCTATTATTATGAAGTACTTCGAGAGGTTGGTCATGGGACACATCCATTTCCATAATCCCAGAATGCCTTAAGCCTCCACAATTTGCAAAACACACATCCAGTCCACGGCAGATGCAACTCCCTGGCACTACACTCATCCCTGGAGCATCTCAACAACAAGGACTCACACGTCAGACTCCTATTCATGGATTACAGCTCCACATTCAACACAATAATCCCAGCCAAGCTCACATCAAAACTCTGAAACCTTAGGACTTGGCTCCTCCCTCTGCAACTGGATCCTTGACTTCCTGACCCATAGACCACAATCAGTAAGGATAAATAACAACACCTCCTCCACAATAGTCCTCAATACCAGGGTCCTACAAGGCTGTGTACTTAGTCCCCTACTATACTCCCTACACACACATACGACTGTGTTGCAAAATTAGGCTTGAACTCCATTGACAAGTTTGCTGATGACATGAATGTAGTTGGTCGGATCACGAACAACGATGAGTCAGAGTACAGAGGGAGATTGAAAACCTAGTGGTGTGGTGTAATGATAACAATCTCTCCCTCAACGTCAGCAAAACTAAGGAGCTGGTCATTGATGTCAGAAAGCAAAGTATCGTTCACACCTCTATCTGCATCAATGGTGCTGAGGTGGAGATGTTTGATAGCTTCACGTTCCTAGGTGTGCACATCACCAACAATCTGTCCTGGATCACCTATGTTGGTGCTATGACCAACAGCTCCTATACTTCCTCAGGAAACTAAGGAAATTCGGCATGTCCACATTGACTCTTACCAATTTTTACAGATGTACCATAGAAAGCATCCTATCTGGCTGCATCACAGCCTGATATGGCAGCTGCTCGGCCCAAGACTGTAAGAAACTTCAGAGAGTCGTGAACACAGCTCAGTCCATCATGCGAACATGCCTCCCATCCATTGACTCTGCCTATACCTCCCGCTGCCTTGGAAGGCAGGCAGCATAATCGAAGAATCCTCCCACCTGGGTTATTCTCTTTTCCAACTTCTTCCATCAGGCAAGAGATATAAAAGCCTGAGAACACGCACTAACAGATTCAAAAAACAGCTTCTTCCCCACTGTTACCAGACCCTCTTATGGACTGAACTGATCTCTCCACGCATCTTCTCTACTGAGTAGCACTACACTCCGCAAACTTCACCCGATGTCTGTGTCTATGTATTTACATTGTGAAATTATCGTATATCTTTTGTTTTTTCATGTACGTTAACGATCCGTCTGGACTGTACGCAGAACAATACTTTTCACTGTACCTCGATACACGAGACGTAAACCCAAATTGATTCGCTCTCACCTCATGGGATAATAACCTCGTCCTTGAATGAAATCTGGTGCACTTTGGTTGCAATCCCTTTTTGTGATGCCTGTACCTCCCATTGATAAAGAGAAGAGCCAGGCAAAACAATTCTCCATGTGAAGTCTCAACAAGGCTCCAGTTCACCGCAAACACATCTCTTTATAACTATACTCAATCCCTCTTACAGCCAAGACCAACTTCCCTGTTGCGTCATTACTTGAAGCCATCAATTGCATGTTAGCTCAATATCACAATTGAATTCAGACAGCCAGAAACAATTGGACATGAAAACCTCATAATTTCCCTAACATCTAGGGAAGGCTCTTGTTTTCTATTGTTCAGCCAAAGTGGAAAGCTACACTCTGTTAACCATCACACTGCATTTACTATTCTCCTTGTGACTCAGAAAATCTGTTCAGCTCCCCTTGAGGACTCTGTGTCCACCCACATCTCACATCAGGGCAAAAGCAGCAGGAGATGCAAGGCCTTTGCTGCACAATTGACGCAGACATATTGTTCTAAGCTCAGAACGTGGTGACTTGCGTGTATTGGATTGCATAATGCATGCCCATGCCACACACTCAGAAATGATAGTCAGTGCATAAGCATCCTTATGTCAGAATATCTAGTGTCACAATATTGATACTGCGAGAGAATTGACTCTATAGTTCTTGGACTCTGATCGAGACCCACATGCCATGCCTTTGAATGCCAGAGAATGTGGAAGCAATGAGCAGCAAGTTGAGAATCCAGGACACTTCCAAACAGTGCAGGACTCAAGTGCCAGAACTAGATACAATGGTTAGACTCTGGTACCACCGGTTTGACTTGTGCGAGATTTACCGGTGTCCCCGTGCCCGATCTGGTGGCGTGGCGAGGCCACTGAATCTTGCCAGGGGCCTCTCGAAGATTCGCGATGCCTGAGGTGTCTTGCCATTTGGCTCATTAAAATATGAACGCACAAATTCTCCCAGCGCACAGGACCCAACAGCCTCCCCAGTGAGGCCTCAACCACGTGCTGTTTAGCACTGGTCCACATAAACGTCACCAGGCGTAACAGCACCTAGGGTATTTCCCAGGCCATTGCAGACCTCTGGGGACAGGGCAGTGTGGCACTCTGGCTCTCCCTCTGGCACCCGGACACCTTGGCAGTACCACCCTGGTGTCTGGGTGGCACTGCCATGCTGGAAGGGGCACTACCAGGGTGCCTGGGTGGCATTGCTGGGTTGCCTGGGTGCCAGAGTGGCACTGACAAGGGTCAAGGCCTGAGGGGGTAAAGCCCATGAAAGGGGAAAGGGTTAGTATGAAGGGGTCTCATAAAATGTTTGGGTTTGAAGGGTGGGGAGACCTGAAGCATGGTGTGTTCTCAGCGACCCAATAGTGGGGTCTCCTCATTTGGGAGGGGTGTGAGATAAAGCCCATGTATGCGAGTGGGGGGGGGGGGGGGGAGGGGGGGGGGGGGTGACATTGCCCATGAGTGGAGCGTGTGGGGGACCCTCACTCACGTAGAGATGGAGGCACTCTTTCAAAATGTCGGCCCAATCTCTGATGAGTCGGTCTGGCCAGTGAGCTCAGCTCTCCAGTGATGCAAATGATTCTAAGGGTGCAATTCTCCGGCCTTGTTACGTTTTTGCTCAGGCGAAAACGAGGCCGGTGAATAGTGGTAGAGGCAGAAAACGAGAACCGTGCCAGGTGCCAAACAGTTTGCGATGCAACCAGCCCGCTCTCGTAGGCAAATCAGAATCTCGCTGCAGCGTGGCGAGAAACCAGTTATCACCACTTAACCCCTATTTCCATACAATTAATGGGAGCCATCCCATATCTAACTGCCTCCCACCATGCAGCAACCTCCCCAGCAAGTGGTCACGCTGGTGCCGATTAGTACTCCTTTTGAAAAACGTAAACCTGGCAGAAGGGCTTCCCGTATGGAGCTGAGGAGGTGAGTAGCCATCTTTGCTCACAGGCAAAGAGCCTGGGGCGCTGGGCTTGTCGCCCCAGTGCTCAGCGGGGGGGTGGGCCGCCATGGGAGTGTGCGGGGGTGGGGAGGCACCTGGAGGGCAACCGGGGGGGGGGGGGGGGCATCCATGCGCGGCACCACCATGCCAACCCCTGGATCGTGTGTACCTGTTCCAGCAGCAACTCTTGTCCCTGCCCATCTGCCCCACCAACCACCCATTACCCCAACAAACTGCTGAGGAATCTGGCCGTGCACCTGAAGGCTATTGCTAACCGGGAATTAGCAATCGTGGTAAGTGAGCACTTCACACAACCCAAGTGTATTCTCCTGGGTGGGTGGGCCATGTAGCATGTGGGAGTCATTGCCTAGCATCCTAATCACACCTTGATGCCTGGGCACTGTGCCTGAACACTGCAGGAGGCAACACCACAAATGCAGCAGCCAATATCCGAACATCCAGAGGATAGGACACAGCTCCAGGGACATGTTCACTGTCGGAGGGTGGGGGAGTGCCACGGGGAGATGCCTGGAATGATGGGCCAAAGGTTCAGAGGTTGAAAGTGACAGAGGTCTGATACTAGTTGTGCCACCCTCCCATACTGCCCCCTTCCCACCCCCCTCAGCCTCTACCTACCCCCCCTCCCCATGCCCTCCCTCTGTGCCCTGAGTGATCCACAAAGTGCTTTGCCCTCCTAGCTCTACCACTACATCTAGGTGTGTCCCAGGACACACATCTGAGGTGGAGGCAGCCAGCTGCTTACCATGTCCCGTGGCCTTTGATGTCCCGGGCACCTCTGGGGACTCTGAGGCCGGAGGGCTCCAGCTCACCTGTCGGTGGCACATGCACAGCCGTGTCACCCTGTCCCGTGTGCTGGCTGTGAGATGCGGCCACATCAGAGGGTTGGAACTCGGGGGAGCTGGTGGGCACTCCATGGGATGGGTCCGGTTTGGCACCTGGCACCCCCTCCTCCCGCTCGGTGCCCTCAGGGCCCTGGGTTTCAACTTGGGAAGGAAAGGGCAACTGATTCTAGCCCTGGCTACCCTTGCAACATCTGGCAGTGGCAGTCCTGGCAGTTCCCCACGGTCTGCACCACTGTGTCAATGCCAACGCCAATGCTCCTCAGTGATTGGGACATGCCCTGCAGAGGCTCGGCGATTCCCATCTGAGAACGGGACATGTCCCGCACCACCTCATCGTGGTCAGCCTGGTACTGGGTCACATCTCCCAGTGAGGCAGACACATTCTCCCAAGCCCTCTGCAATGGCCGTCACCGACTGCACGCTGCCTTGGACACCTTCACTAATGGTGCCGATGTCTTGTACCAGGCTCTCCACTATGGTCATCACCATAGCAGTGTTGGCCTCGGTGCCACACATTATCGCCGACAGCTCCAGCGCCTGTAGCCTCTGGGACTCCAAGCGGCGATGGATCTGCTGTAGTGACGCTGACATCTCCCTCTGAATGTCATGGCAACACCCTAATGTCTCCATTGGCTCCGGGATGACCTCTTCCACAGGCTCAGCATCAGGCTGGGACCCAGCTGGGTCCTGGTATCCAGCAGACCTGCGGCCGCTTCTCACCTGGGGGATCCTGCTTTCATAGAATTTACAGTGCCGTTCGGCCCATCAAGTCTGCACCGGCTTTTGGAAAGAGCACCCCACTTAAGCCCACATCTCCACCCTATCCATGGAACCCAGTAACCCCACATAACCTAAGGGCAATTTAGCATGGCTGATCCACCTAACCGACACATCTTTGGACTGATGTACATCAACAGCAATGTGGTGCTCGCCAGATTGTGCCCAGAAGCCTGTCCACTAACATTTCCCACCGTTGTGTGTGTATCTGCGCTGCTGGGTAGGACTACAGCTGTGACGCAACTATTAGGGTGGCAGCCTTGGAGCTCTCCTCCAAGTTTTCTCCTCAGAGTCAGGGCAGGGTGTAGCCCGCAATGGGCCGTCGCCGTTGGCTGGAGGTCAGTCAGTAAGGCAATAACAACTCACGTTTGACAAGTCGTTCGGGTGGAGCCCAATGGTTCCTCACCTTTGTGGCATCCGCCAGCCTCTGCGGTGGTGACCACCCTATCATAGAATCATAGCATTTACAGTGCAGAAGGAGGCCGTTCGGCCCATTGAGTCTGCACTGGCCCTTGGAAAGTGCACCCTACCTAAGCCCACACCTCCGCCCTATCCCAGTAACCCAGTAGCACATCCTAAACTTTTTGGACACTAAGGGCAATTTAGCATGGCCAATCCACCTAACCTGCACATCTTTGGACTGTGGGAGGAAACCGGAGCACCCGGAGGAAACCCACGCAGGCACGGGGAGAATGTGCAGGCTCCGCACAGTCAGTGACCCAAGCCAGGATTCGAACCTGGGACCCTGGAGCTGTGAAGCAGCTGTGCTAACCACTGTGTTGCCGTGCCCCCTGTCCTTGACCACACCAGTCACCTCCTGGGCCGCTCCTCGAAGGAAGTGAGGATTCTGATGTCTGGCACATCACCGCCCGTCTGGGCCCTCTCCTGGCGACTGTGGGAGAGCGTTTCATGAGGAGATACAGAGAGGGCATTGTTACCCACACGTGTGGTTCACAGTGGTGGGAGGGGAGGTGTGAAGGAAGGGTTGGGGGGGGGGGTGTTGAAGGGAGATGAGGGTTTGAGAGAGGCTTTGGGTCACATGGAGAGTTGGGGAGTGGATGCTCCCGTGGGGAGGGGGAAAAGGTCTCGAGGGGGTGGGGGCATTAGTGTCCACTCACTCGTGCTGCCCGGTGTAGGTAATTGACCTTTTTCCAGCACGGGAGTACAGTCCTCCTGGTCACACTCCCGGCACTCACAACCGCCGCCACCTGGTCTCAGGCAGCACTGGCTGCCTTGTGGCTGACCCTCCGGGACCTTCGCGGGAACAGGATATCTCTCCTGGCCCCTACTATGCCTGGATAGTGGGGGCTGGTGAGCGCCCAGTGAATCAGCTTCCAAGGCTTCATTCGCAGCAAGAAGCCGATGAGGCCTCATTAAGTGGACCAATTAACATCGAATAGCATTGCGGGCCTCGCTGGGCTGAGCACTGGGAAGCTTGCGGCAGTTCCCGCTCGCTACCACACTTCAAAATCTTTCCGGAGAATCGTGTCTTAAGTGTGAGCTAGACAGAGGAGAAACTTCCCAAGCCCCAAATAAAGACTAAGGGCGCAATTTAACAGAAATGAAACAGGCCCGTGTCGAGCCTGTTCAGCCGTGTATTTCCAGGTGCCAGCAGCGCCGAGAATGACCCCGCTATTAAACGGGAATGTGCTTAATTGTGGGGCCTCAGTGAGGGACGTCCGGCCGAGGCCCATTTCCTTCACTAACGAGCTCTCCTCACCATTTTTAAGTGGCACCCCGATCTGTGGCTGCCCCACCACAGCCTCCGGTCTCCCCCAGTTCCCCAATAAGGGGGTCATTGAGCCCCCTGCACACCTCACCTCTTAAAGGCAGGGCATGCTGCCACCTGGGCACTTTGTCACTATCAGCCTGGCACCCTGCCAGTGCCAGGGTGGCACCTCATGTGATTTGATGGCCTCATCATGTCCCGGGTAGTGTGTGATGAAGCCTGTAACTCGGGCCCCAACTGTGGGTGAATGCTGGTGTGGATCTCACCCAAAAAGCCGGTGAGAAATACCCCGCCAAATTTGCACAACTTACAGATATATTTTTTGGTTAACTCATGTTCTTTATCTTTCTATTCCCACTGCTACACCTAGATGAAGTTCCACCATCCACGGATGAGGTGGAGAGCATAACTGGCTGCTATTCCCTGTTGACTGGGATGACTTTGACAGTCATCCTCTGGTAGCTTGAGGCCGATAGAGCCCCAACATACCCAGGGTCCCTTGCTCAGGGTCAGGCGCATCCTTCTTGGTCTGACCTGTTGGAGGTGATGGCATCACTGGCAGAGGCGAGAGCGGGCAGCAGAGCACGCATGCTTCAGTGTCCTGAAGTGAAGCCGCTGGAAAGACTGCAGATGCTTCTCCTTCCTGTGGGTGCACAATGCCTCGCTGACACCTTGAGGAGATAGGGCACCTGGAGGGAGATTGAGATTCCCCCATTCTCCTCTTGCATGGCATCTGCTGCACTGCACCCATGGCTAAATGTAGTGCAGGTCTGAGCGCATATCCAGCAGCCTCCATACGTTCTGCTGGACCGTCGCGGCCAAGGTGGCTGCCACCCTCCCCTTCGCAGCAGCCAAGCGCTCTCATGCTGCAGATACGATAGCAGACAGAACGTGGATGGACTTCTCCAGCCTTGGTCCAGTCTGCGCATGGCCTCTTGCATCTCTGCCTGTCTCCACAGCATCTCCAACATGTTTCTCAATGCCCAGGCCGGTTAGTGGTAGATTCCGCAATGGTATTGCCATTGAATGTCAAGGGGTGATGGTTGTATTCTCTCTTGTTGAAGACAATTATTGCATGACATTTGCATGGCATGAATGTTATTGGTTATTTATCAGTCCAAACCTGAATATTTTCTTTGTTTTGATGCATTTGGGCATGGACTGTTTCAGCATCTGAGGAGTTGCAAATGGTGCTGAATATTATGCAAACATCAACAATCATCCCCACTTCTGACCTTAGGATAGAAGGAAGGTCATTGATGAAGCAGCTGAAGTTGATTGGGCCAAGGACACTCACCTGAGGAACTCCTGCAGTGAAATCCCGGAACTGAGATGATTGACATCCAACAATCACAACCATCTTCCTTTGTGTTATGTATGACTCTAACCGGCAAAGAACTTTTCCCCTTATTTCATTGATTCCAGTTTCACCATGCCTCCTTGTTGCCATACTCAGTCAAATGCTGCCTTGATTTCACTCTCACCCCACTACTTGAGTTCAGCTCCTTTGTCCATATGTAGACCAAAGCTGTGATGAGGTCAGGAGCTAAATGATCCTGGTAAAGCCAAACGGAGCTAATATTAACACTACAAAATTATTTTAAGTGCCCTTAACTTGTTTCTTATGAACCTCATCTTCCATATAACCCTGATTCATGTCATTTGATGCAATTTAAATCATACAATTAGCAACAGATTTACATCTGTCTCTTTGTTCTGAAACATCTATATTTAGAGCTAACTAAAATGGTCCCAGTTAGTTCAAAGCATTTCAGATCGCTACAGCTAACCTTTCAGCTTTTTCAAAACTCAGTAATCCTGCTGGGAAAACGTTTCCCAAATTGTTCAAAAAGTGAATTCTGCTTTGCTGCCTCAGACCTAAGCAGTCATTCAGGTTAATTCTCCTGTAGTTTCTCTCACTAACACCCATGCTCCTAATTTTATTAGTTGGCTGTGAAGATTTTTACTGTTGGAGAAAAAAACGGTGGTGCAGTGGTTAACACTGCTGGCTCCCAGCGCCTGAGGACCGGGTTACTGTCCGTGTGGCGTTTGCACATTCTCCCTGCGTCTGCGTGGGTCTCACACCCACAACCCAAATGATGTGCAAGTAGGTGGATTGGCTATGCTAAATTGCCCCTTAATTGGAAAATTTAAAAAGAAAAGATTGCTTCCTCAAAGTGCCAGGGATTCTGACCTTGGGTGACTGTCTGTGTGGGGTTTGCACGTTCTCCCTGTGTCTGCGTGGGTTTCCTCCAGGTGCTTCAGTTTCCCCCCATTAGTCCAAAGATGTGCAGGTTAGGTGGATTGGCCATGCTAAATTGCCCCTTAGTGTCCAAAAGGTTTGTTGGGCTTACCAGGGTGGGGCAGAGGATCTGTGCAGACTTGATGGCCCAAATGGCCTCCTTCTGCGCTGTAGAGATTTTATGATTCTTCCTGATAATAACATTCATACTAATATGCAAGGTATTGCCAATCCATTACCTTTCATCAAGTCCTTCTTCCTTCCTTGCATTCAATGCCCCAGCCCCAACGCCTGGTAAGCACATTACAACCCAGGAGAAGGGATTGCCTTTGAACAATGCACTTGGTACACCATGGGGTCCCCAACAAGCAGAGCAAGCTGCCTCATCTCTTTCTTGGCTGGCCTAACATATCCTTTTGTTGAATGCCTGACTTCCTGCATCCTTTTACCTGCAGATTGCTCCTGTGGAGGATCAGACCTGTCTCATGTATTGCCGGTCACTTTAGTAAGCTGTCAACTGTCAAGGTCAGTTAGAATTTAAACTCAAAAGAAATAACAAAGCAGTCAAATGTAGCAGATAACTTTTAGACTTACAAAAGATTTCATCAAAGGTACCAGGTACTTGCATCTGCTTCTGAGGAAATATATTTTCTGTTTGAGGGTAACAATGTGGATTCAGACATGGAAGAACTGTAGCAATAATTCCCAGCAATTCTTCACCAAAAGACATTAAAAAATGCATATTTTGAAATTGAGTCTTTCATTAAAGTGTTTGTTTTGATTTGTGTATGAGTTTGATTTTTATTTCAAATTGAAAATCACTGAGCCATTCATCTCAAACTAAAAAATGCAAACAAATATCCAATCTAAATGCTGGATAGGACAAGAATGCAACAAGATAAGTGTAAGAATTCAACTGAGTTCGTACAGTCCAGTCTAAAATTTAATTTGGTTTTTATCTAAAGCCTTAATTTTAGTGAACTTTAAGCAATACTATTGATTCTTGCTGATCAGTAAAATAACTCCTTCAATCATTATTGTCTGCATGGGCAGAAAACAGGAACCCGGGAGTTTATTGTAGAATATATAATAGTTACTGCTTTCACGATTAAGAGCTATATGGATTTTGATTAGGACTGAGAGCACTAAAACATCATTTGTAATGTTGTCATTGGGAAGCAGCTTACTTTACGTACACATGGTAGAATGTCTTGCGCTATATTCTACCGAGTATGACTTCTAGTAACTTTGACATTTGTTTAATGTCCAATTAAAGGTCAGTTTAATGTCCAATTGAAGGTCAGTGAAAAGTGAAGGCTTGGCTGTCAGTAAATTATTATTTTGATTCTTCACATTCCTTCTTTAAACTTTATTTAGTCTGTAAACTCAAAGGTTTTGAAGAATAAGATTAATGGAGACCCTCCTTTCATGGAATTCTGATGTCCAAAGGAGGTGTTTTTAGCACTTAAAGACACAAAAGTAACGATAAGGTCTAATACAACAGCACTTCTGGTACTGAGAAAACAATGGGTGTGATCTAACGGCCACATTGCGCCCAACTCGGGATGCAACAGGACCTAAATTTGCATGTTTAGGTGTGCAGTTAGGCACACTTAAATATGTCTCTGCCAGAGCTAACCAGCACCCTAGATCTAGCGGCCTCATTGAGGAGACCCCAGTCACTCGCCGTTTAGCACTGGTCTCCACAAATGGGGACCAGGTGGAACGGCACGTGAGGGGACTCCCCAGGCGATTGGAAGCCCCTGGGTGGTTGGCCTCTGGGCAGGGTGGCACTGCTGATGCCACCATGGCACTGTCAGCTTGGCACCCTGGTGGCATTTTGCCCATGCCAGGGATCAGGCCCAGGGGTGCCCTGCCCTTATGAGCTCGGGTGCAGGGGCTCAAAAACCTGCTAACAGGTACGTTGGAGGCAGGTTGGGGGTTTAAAATGACACCTCGATCTCTTCTTGCACTGATGTGCGGAGCTCCTACAATGATGTGCGGAGTTGCTACAAGCGCCGGGAAACAACCCGCTAAACTCGCCCCCAATGGGAGTTTTTTTTACATTAAATCCGCCAAATATTTTGGGAGTAGGAGGGAGAGCAGCAAAAAAATCTGTATTCATTTCACAGTAATTTCACGGACAATTAGTATGATAGCATTTTCATGATACAGTGGCACATCTAAATTACATCATCTTCATGTCAAGGTATTTGGAAAATAAACAAAAAAAAAAGGTTTAGCAAATGCTGCTCAGTGGAGCCAGGCAAGAAATTACTGTGGCTGCCATTGGCAGACAAAAATCCAATACATTTATATGGTGCTCCTTGCGTCATTATTTTACATGAGTTAATAACTCTGTTAAAATAGAGGATAGATGGATATCATCTAATAATAATATCGGCAACAGCAATTTCTAGCATTTCTTTCAGGCTTGGATTTAACTATGTACAGCATGATATGGTTAGATATATGATCGATGATAAATTTTCAATTTCGCTTGTACATCTTTTTCAATTAGAATTACTGCCCAATTGCATTTTATTATAATATGCAGCAAAATTGACAGTGTATAAAAACAAGTCACTTGAGAGACCAACTAAAAACAGAAAATGCTGGATAAACTCAGTGGATCTGGCAGCATCTGTGGAGAGAGAAGGAGAGGGCACAACAAAAAAAAAAAAAGAGTCCCGTTAGTTGGCAAATTTAGCAGAGTGCTACCCAGCGCTACCACCCTGCTATCAAAATGTACCCACCCCCACCCCACCGAGGCCGCACTTACCTACTTTTCCTGCACTGAAGAGCTCTGCTCACCAGTGAAGGAAGAGATTGGGGCACCATTTGTAAATGGTGCCCCGATCTCTCAATCCCCCAATGACCCCCGGACCACCCCAATATCCCAAAATACCTGTTAGGTGATCCTTGAGGCCCCGTACCACATCTCATAAGGACACCACTAAGCCTGATCCTCAGTGTGGGGAAAATGCCACCTTGGCACTACCTGCCTGACACCCTAGAAAAGCCCCTGCATCAGCCTGGCAGTACCAAGCTGACACACATGGCACTGCAAGGGTACTAGGCTGGCAGTGGCCAAGATGCCTGGGTGGCATCAGCAGTGCCAGGTGTCACCCTGCCCAGAGGCCAGCCCCCTAGGTGCCTCCAATTGACTGGGAGACACCCCCAGGTGCCGTTTCACCTGGTCCCCGTTTGTGGAGACCAGTGCTAAAATGCTAAAATATGCCCGGCTGGTGTCACCTCGGTGAGGGCATTCAATCCGGGTGCTATTTAGATCCGGCAAGTACAGCTTTCAAATGTGCCTAATTGCACACTTCAATGTGCAAATTTAGGTACTGCCAATTATGGGCGGGATCTAGATCGCGATGTCTTGCGAGATTTCATTAGATCTCGCGTGGCGTAGCGAGCTGGCCAAACCTCACAGGAAGCCTCTCACGAGATTTACTTCCTGAGTCGGGCCTGACACGGGCGTTAGATTTCACCCAGAGCTAACGTTTCAAGTCCATATGACTCTTCTTCAGTGCTTTCGGCTAAAAGTCTAAAGTAGCTGGAAAAATAGTAGCTACAGAGCAAAAAATTAAAAATGGGAACACTCAGCTAATCATTAAACAAACAAAAAGTTTGAATAGCAACCTAAGCACATTAATTAAAAGGAATGGTCCATGAGCAAACAAACCATTTGCAGTGTTAGCTGTGTAAAAATGAGACCTGATTTGGCACAGATTAACTGGTTTCTAATGTTATATATGATGAATGGAGGCTAGGCAGCAGAAAGGAACAATAATGGCTCAATTAAATGTAACTGATCAAGTGTCTCAATATCTGCTAATTATATGCTATATATTAACAAGTTTGTAAAAGATTTCTCAACTCAGCTTGTGAAATTAAACCTGCAATGGCACTGAATGAATGCATGAACAATATAATTAACACCCTTCAATTTCACCACTGAGTCACACAATCAATAAAAAGGACACTGGCCATTCATTAGAACCCTCACACAACCAATGAGTTGGCATGATGAGTCCTTATAGGTGTTTATTTTAATCAATTTGTCCTTAATACAATGCTGAAACATGCATTGCTGTAATTTGTGCGGGTCGACATATTTTACACTGGTATCAATTCATAGGTGATTTTCAGCCTGTGGGTATGTGTGACACTGCTCGAAATTCTGCAAAAAAATGCAGTTAATGCAGGTTCCCAATGTGAGTTTAAAGAGTGTTTTTTGCCTGTGGGTTGCAAATTAAGGCCATTACGGAGTGAGCAATATCATTCAGTCACATTGTATTTCCATATGTTGCGCTGGACATCACCTTCAAAGTGGGACCAAACTGAGAATATGAGGCAGAAACCCAGGAAAATTGTGTGTGGTACTATCATGGTGGAGAGGAGGATAAGGGGTGGCATCATCTGCTCAAGGGAGGACCAGGACCAGGACAAGCAAGAGTTCAGGGAAGAGTTCGGGATCTGGTGGCTAACTATTTCTAGCAACGGTTGCTCCGTCTGGACCTGTAAAGACTTAATTACCTGCAAAGATTTGCATTCAAGGTATTGTCTTGCATCATTGACTTTGTCTATATGTATATGTTTCTGGAACCCACCTCTTCATTCACCTGAGGAAGGAGCTGTGCTTCGAAAGCTAGTGATTCGAAACAAACCTGTTGCACTTTAACCTGGTGTTGTAAGACTTCTTACTGTGCTCACCCCAGTCCAACATCGGCATCTCCATATCATAACTATTTCTAGTAAGGGTATCTTGCCCAGCAAGGGAAAAAAACATTAAATGCCAGTACTTCTGATACGAGCTCCTATCTACTGATTCAATGTTTTTATTTACGGTGCTACTCCCCTGGAAGGGTTTTTCCCCCCTGGCACTTGAACTCTATATTCTATACCTTCTGATTAGGCTTGTTACAGCCTTCCATTGTTGACATGGAGTTCAACAACTTCAGACTGTGAACTCTCTCCTCCACCTTTTTATTTCCATCCATGTATTTCCCTTTCTTCCATTCATCTGTTTTTCCTTCACCATTGTCCGCCCACCCCACTTGGGTCATCTGTTCTTAGTTGCCCTTTGACACACTGCTCACCTTTGTTCTGCCATTCACACATTCTAATCTCTTTATGTGCCACAATCAGCACCCTTCCTAGCCTTAATCACCCCCATTTACATTCCCTTTGCCTTTCTGTCCATGACATCTTTGTCAATCCCCACCTATCGCTGGCTCTCTATCCAGCCCCACCGCTCCACGCCGCCCCACAACAGTATAAATCTCACCCCATTTCCAGTTCTCACTCGCTTTGACAAAGAGTCATCCAGACTCAAAACGTTAGCTCTGTTCTCCCTCCGCAGATGCTGCTTCTGTTCTATATTTTATGTCTTTCTGATATCATTAAGCTTTAATTTAGATTCATGTCAAGATCTTCAAATTTTCAAGGTAGCACTGGAATACTTTATTTGCTCTAAGGCTGAATGGATAACATCTGGATTTGGAAAGTCTGCTTCCACGTCAAAGATTGTCATTCTCCTCATTGCAGAGGCCACACTTTTCTTCAGTTTTGAAGTATTGTAATCCTAATTTCCAGTCAGCACAATGGCATCTTGTTTTGTGGGTGGGGGATGGATTTTGTGTTGGCTCTTTCTGGCTTGTTGAAATCATTAAAAAATATTGTAACTTTCAAATCACCAGCAGTTCCCGGTTATGTTAACTGCAACACAAAGGAAGATCATATGGGGGAAAATACAAAACAATTTGGCACTGCTGACTCTACCAGCATTTTGGGTTCGATCACTTGTATCAACATACTTACCGATATAGTATACAAGTATACACCACCAGCTTCTGGACAGCAGTTTTTTAACACAGAACATACAGTGCAGAAGTAGGCCATTCGGCCCATCGAGTCTGCACCGACCCATTTAAGCCCTCACGTCCACCCTATCCCCGTAACCCAATAACCCCTCCTAACCTTTTTTGGGTCCCTAAGGGCAATTTATCATGGCCAATCCACCTAACCTGCTCGTCTGTGGACTGTGGGAGGAAAGCGGAGCACCTGGAGGAAACCCACGCAGACACGGGGAGAACGTGCAAACTCCGCACAGACAGTGACCCAGCAGGGAATCGAACCTGGGACCCTGCCGCTGTGAAGCCGCAGTGCTGCCCCATCTGAGTTGTCACATCTGAAAGCATTTCATTGGCTGCAATAGGATGAGACTAATGACTTGAACCCTGGATAAAAGCAAATTACTGCGGTTGCTGGAATCTGAAACTAAAGAGAAAATGCTGGAAAATCTCAGCAGGTCTGGCAGCATCTGTAAGGAGAGAATAGAGCTAACGTTTCCCCACGGTTCCCCACAGTAGGCTATTGCAGAAAATACGGAGGCTGGGGATTGAGGGTGATTTAGAGATGTGGATCAGAAATTGGCTAGCTGAAAGAAGACAGAGGGTGGTGGTTGATGGGAAATGTTCAGAATGGAGTTCAGTTATGGAGCGCACAAAGACTCACGAGAGACGAATAGAGATGAAGTCGATGAGGCTTTATTAAGCGTGACTTGTTCCCCGCAGTTCAGCAACAGACTGGCCTGCGGGGGAGAACTCCTGGTTCTTATACTCCGCCTTCAGGGCGGAGCTAGAGATCAACAGCCAACCAGGACCTGGGATCTGTCAGCCAGTGACATCACGGCTTCACAGTCCCACATGACCCCTAATGCATACTACCACATTCACCCCTTGTTAAAAATGAACCCGGCGGGGTGGTGCTTCGCATGGTGGTAGGGGTTTACAAGGCTGGTCCTGGGAGGAAAAAAAAACTTTTGCATGTCATCACAGTGCCCTACACTGGGCTATGTACAGGGTTTTTTTGTTTTGAACTATTTACAGTATTCGTAAGAGGGAAAAAGGAAAAAAAATTCTCGTTAAAGTCCACAACATTCTAGTGTTACACCCATGCCATGAGTCGGTCGGGCGGTCTGGTCGTCCTTGTCGATCGCCTCAGCCCCGGTGGTGGTGCTTGTTGCAGTGTTGTCGTCTCCGGGAGCTTTACGGTTTCTGCTTCAGCTTCACTTCTGGTCGGACCTGGGAGGAGGACCGATCCTCCCGGGAAGGGGGCGGTCGCGGGGTGCGCTGGTGGCAGGGAGGGGGTGATTGGTGTCGAGGGGATGTGCATGTTGCCGGCGGGCGCCAGATCTCGCAGGGAGACCGTGTCCTGTCGGCCGTCGGGGTACTCCACGTAGGCGTACTGCGGGTTCGCGTGGAGGAGGTGAACCCTCTCGACCAACGGGTCCGACTTGTGCGCCCGCACATGTTTCCGGAGCAAGATGGGTCCTGGGGCCGCCAGCCAGGTCGGCAGCGACGTTCCAGTGGAGGACTTCCTGGGGAAGACAAGGAGGCGCTCATGCGGCATTTGGTTAGTGGTGGTACACAGTAGCGACCGGATGGAGTGGAGGGTGTGCAGGAGGACCTCCTGCCACCGTGAAACTGGGAGATCCCTGGACCGTAGGGCCAGTAGAACGGTCTTCCAGACCGTGCCGTTCTCCCTCTCTACTTGCCCGTTCCCCCGGGGGTTGTAGCTGGTCGTCCTGCTCGAGGCTATACCCTTGCTGAGCAGGAACTGGCGCAGCTCGTCTCTCATGAAGGAGGACCCCCTGTCGCTATGGACGTATGCGGGGCAACCGAACAGTGTGAATATGGCGTTAAGGGCTTTAATGACTCTGGCCGCTGTCATGTCAGGGCAGGGGATGGCGAAGGGGAAACGGGAGTACTCGTCCACCACGTTCAGGAAGTATGTGTTGCGGTCGGTGGAGGGGAGGGCCCCTTTGAAATCCAGACTGAGGCGTTCAAAGGGATGGGAGGCCTTGATCAGGTGCGCACTATCCGGCCTGAAAAAATGCGGTTTGCACTCTGCGCAGATGTGGCAGTTCCTTGTGACTGTACGGACCTCCTCCACGGAGTAGGGGAGGTTGCGGGACTTTATAAAATGGTAGAACCGAGTGACCCCCGGGTGGCAGAGGTCCTCGTGGAGGGTTTGGAGACGGTTAATTTGTGCGTTGGCACATGTGCCGCGGGATAGGGCATCGGACGGCTCGTTCAGCTTTCCGGGACGGCACAAGATCTCATAGTTGAAGGTGGAGAGCTCGATCCTCCACCTTAAGATCTTGTCATTTTTAATTTTGTCCCGCTGTGCATTATCGAACATGAAAGCTACTGACCGTTGGTCAGTGAGGAGAGTGAATCTCCTGCCGGCCAGGTAATGCCTCCAATGTCGCACAGCTTCCACTATGGCTTGGGCTTCCTTTTCCACTGAGGAGTGGCGGATTTCTGAGGCGTGGAGGGTTCGGGAGAAAAAGGCCACGGGTCTGCCCGCTTGGTTAAGGGTGGCCGCTAGAGCTACGTCGGAGGCGTCGCTCTCGACCTGGAAGGGGAGGGACTCGTCGATGGCGCGCATCGTGGCCTTTGCGATATCCGCTTTGATGCGGCTGAAGGCCTGGCAAGCCTCTGTCGACAGAGGGAAGGTCGTGGTCTGTATTAGGGGGCGGGCCTTGTCTGCGTACTGGGGGACCCACTGGGCGTAATATGAAAAGAACCCCAGGCAGCGTTTTAGGGCTTTGGAGCAGTGAGGGAGCGGAAATTCCATGAGGGGGCGCATACGTTCGGGGTCGGGGCCTATTATCCCATTGCACACTACATATCCCAAGATGGCTAGCCGGTTTGTGCTAAAAACGCACTTGTCCTCATTGTATGTGAGGTTCAAGGCTTTAGCGGTCTGGAGGAATTTTTGGAGGTTGGCGTCGTGGTCCTGCTGATCGTGGCCGCAGATGGGTACGTTGTCGAGATACGGGAACGTGGCCTGCAACCCGTGTTGATCAACCATTCGGTCCATCTCTCGTTGGAAGACCGAGACCCCGTTTGTGACGCCAAATGGGACCCTTAGGAAGTGGTATAAACGCCCGTCTGCCTCGAAGGCTGTGTACTTGCGGTCACTTGGGCGGATGGGGAGCTGATGGTAGGCGGACTTGAGGTCCACGGTGGAGAAGACCTTATATTGGGCAATCCGATTGACCATGTCGGATATGCGGGGGAGAGGATACGCATCTAGTTGTGTGTACCTGTTGATGGTCTGGCTATAGTCTATGACCATCCTTTGCTTCTCCCCTGTCTTTACTACTACCACCTGTGCTCTCCAGGGACTATTGCTGGCCTGGATTATGCCTTCCTTCAGTAGCCGCTGGACTTCGGACCGAATGAATGTCCGGTCCTGGACGCTGTACCGTCTGCTCCTAGTGGCGACGGGTTTGCAATCCGGGGTGAGGTTTGCAAACAAGGATGGGGGCTCAACCTTGAGGGTTGCGAGGCCGCAGATAGTGAGTGGGGGTATTGGGCCGCCGAATTGGAAAGTTAGGCTCTGCAGATTGCACTGGAAGTCTAATCCCAGTAATGTGGGCGCGCAGAGTTGGGGAAGGACGTAGAGCCTGTAGTTTTTAAACTCCCTCCCTTGCACCGTTAGGGTCACTATGCAGAAGCCTTTGATCTGTACGGAGTGGGATCCTGCAGCTAGGGAAATCTTTTGCGCACTGGGACGGATGGTCAAAAAACAGCGTCTTACCGTGTCGGGGTGGATGAAGCTTTCTGTGCTCTCGGAGTCGACCAGGCATGGTGTCTCGTGCCCGTTGATCAGCACCGTTGTTGTCGTCATCTGGAGCGTCCGGGGCCGTGCTTGGTCCAGCGTCATTGAGGCCAGACGTGGTCGTAGTGCTTCAGCGTCTTCCTCGAACCCCGTGGAGCCGTCGATGCTGGGGTCCATTGTTGCCATCCAAGATGGCGGCGGGGGTGAACAAAATGGCCGCCACCATGCATCGCACATGGCTGGGGGGTCACAAGATGGCGGCGGGGGTGGACAAAATGGCCGCCCCCATGCGTCGCACAGGGCTGGGGGGTCCCAAGATGGCGGCGCCCCTCCTCCCCTCGTGGTGGCCGGGACCCAAGATGGCGGCGCCTGCGGGTCGCACATGGGGCGCTGGGGGGGTTGGGGAGCGTTTGAAACGCGCATGACTCCTTCTTCTCCGGGGACAGCGGCGACCCCCCGGGACCGGCACACAGCCGCGAAATGGCCCTTTTTCCCGCAGCTCTTGCAAATCGCTGCGCGGGCCGGGCAGCGCTGCCGGGGGTGTTTCACCTGGCCGCAGAAATAGCAGCGGGCCCCCCCGGGACGCCTTGGCGTCTGAACCGCGCAAGCCTGTTGGGGGGGGGTTTGTCGCGACGGGGGTCCACGGAGCCCAAGGGGCTGCCGCGCGGTCGGGGCCGTAGGTGCGGGCGTTTCGCGCGGCCACATCTAGGGAGGCTGCACGGGCCCGTGCCTCTGAGAGTCCTAGCGACTCTTTTTCTAAAAGTCTTTGGCGGATTTGGGGAGAGTTCATACCAGTCACAAACGCATCGCGAATTAACATGTCCGTGTGTTCAATCGCGTTTACCGGCAGGCAGCTGCAGGCCCGTCCCAAAATTAGCAGCGCGGCGTAGAATTCGTCTAGCGATTCTCCGGGACTTTGCCGTCTCGTTGCGAGTTGGTAGCGTGCGTAGATCTGGTTCACTGGGCGAACATAGATGCTCTTTAGTGCTGCGAACGCCGTCTGGAAATCCTCTGCGTCTTCTATGAGAGGGTAAATTTCCGGGCTTACCCTCGAGTGCAGGACCTGTAGTTTCTGGTCTTCTGTGACCCGGCCGGGGGCCGTTTTGAGGTAGGCTTCGAAACAAGTCTGCCAGTGTTTAAAAACTGCTGCTGAGTTCACTGCGTGGGGGCTGATCCTCAGGCATTCCGGGACGATCCTGAGCTCTATAGTCCTTTAAGCACGCTTAATAAATTGTAGCGCACAAAGACTCACGAGAGACGAATAGAGATGAAGTCGATGAGGCTTTATTAAGCGTGACTTGTTCCCCGCAGTTCAGCAACAGACTGGCCTGCGGGGGAGAACTCCTGGTTCTTATACTCCGCCTTCAGGGCGGAGCTAGAGATCAACAGCCAACCAGGACCTGGGATCTGTCAGCCAATGACATCACGGCTTCACAGTCCCACATGACCCCTAATGCATACTACCACAAGTTACAAATGGAGTACCACAAGGATCTGTTCTGGGGCCGTTGCTGTTTGTCATTTTTATCAATGACCTAGAGGAAGGCGCAGAAGGGTGGGTGAGTAAATTTGCAGTCGATACTAAAGTCGGTGGTGTTGTCGATAGTGTGGAAGGATGTAGCAGGTTACAGAGGGATATAGATAAGCTGCAGAGCTGGGCTGAGAGGTGGCAAATGGAGTTTAATGTAGAGAAGTGTGAGGTGATTCACTTTGGAAGGAATAACAGGAATGCGGAATATTTGGCTAATGGTAAAGTTCTTGGAAGTGTGGATGAGCAGAGGGATCTAGGTGTCCATGTACATAGATCCCTGAAAGTTGCCACCCAGGTTGATAGGGTTGTGAAGAAGGCCTATGGAGTGTTGGCCTTTATTGGTTGAGGGATTGAGTAACGGAGTCAGGAGGTCATGTTGCAGCTGTACAGAACTCTGGTACGGCCGCATTTGGAGTATTGCGTACAGTTCTGGTCACCGCATTATAGGAAGGACGTGGAGGCTTTGGAGCGGGTGCAGAGGAGATTTACCAGGATGTTGCCTGGTATGGAGGGAAAATCTTATGAGGAAAGGCTGATGGACTTGAGATTGTTTTTGTTGGAGAGAAGAAGGTTAAGAGGAGACTTAATAGAGGCATACAAAATGATCAGGGGGTTAGATAGGGTGGACAGTGAGAGCCTTCTCCCGCGGATGGAAATGGCTGGCACGAGGGGACATAGCTTTAAACTGAGGGGTAATAGATATAGGACAGAGGTCAGAGGTAGGTTCTTTACGCAAAGAGTAGTGAGGCCGTGGAATGCCCTACCTGCTACAGTAGTGAACTCGCCAACATTGAGGGCATTTAAAAGTTTATTGGATAAACATATGGATGATAATGGCATAGTGTAGGTTAGATGGCTTTTGTTTCGGTGCAACATCATGGGCCGAAGGGCCTGTACTGCGCTGTATCGTTCTATGTTCTATGTTCTATGTTTCGAGTCCGATGACTTTGTCAAATGACTTGAACCCTCAATACGAAGTCTTACAACACCAGGTTAAAGTCCAACAGGTTTGTTTCGATGTCACTAACTTTCGGAGCGCTGCTCCTTCCTCAGGTGAATGAAGAGGTCTGTTCCAGAAACACATATATAGACAAATTCAAAGATGCCAAACAATGCTAGGAATGCGAGCATTAGCAGGTGATTAAATCTTTACAGATCCAGAGGTGGGGTAACTAGCCGGTTGTCTGTGTAGTTTAAAGGGTTAATCATTATTATGCTAACAGCTAGAGTGCATCATTCGTGACATCAGATAATTCCGGATCACAGGTAACCGAAAGCTGGAGGAATACGGTTCGAAAGGAGTCCAGCTAAAGTCCATCTATGTAAATAGTCAATGAAAATTCCCGGTTTGCAAGAGCATGAATTCCAGAGGTGGAGTTGGACCTTTTTTTGGTGGAGTGTGGCAGTGGGCGGGAAAAGTGGCGTTGAAGTCTCTGGCCTCAATTTTCTCCACTGTATCATTCTTCAAGGGACAGGTCCCACAATGTCACACTGGTAGGGCGGGCTCCGAGTGAGACCAGCCCACCAGTAACATAGTTTTATAAAGATCTGGGCACTATTTGTAAAGGCCACCCCAGGATAAAAGTGTTAACTACCAGGGCAGTACCAGGGGTCAGTGTCAGTGGGAGGTGGAATGCCCTCAGCTGAGCTCCTCTATGAGGTCTGCCCACCAGCTGCATGTCATGAGAGGCAAGTTGTCATTCACACCCATGTGCCCACATGGCAACATGAATGAATGATCGTCTGGGGGGGGGGTGAAATCAGATGTAAAGGTCTGGGCCGGGATTCTCCGAGCCTGCGCCAACTCAGAGAATCGGAGATGATGCCGAGACGGCCCCGAGACGCCAGTCTGACGCCGGGACGGGATCCTCCAGCGACCGGAGAATAGCCACCAGCCGCGCGCACGCAGCACTGGACAGAGGCTGATGAGAAAGGTCCCCGCAGCAATTCTCCGTGGTCGACGAGCCAACAGGGAAGGCATGGATCTAACATGGTTCCACCCGGCGGGAGCTCGGACCCGGTGGGAGGGTATCAGACTCCGGTGGGGGGCCTCCACGACAGCCAGGACCGCGATCAGGGGCCAACGATTGGCGGGCACGCTCAATCCAGGGGAGGCCTACCTTCTTCCGTGCCAGCCCGCCATGTTGCGCAGCGCAGGCGCGCAAGCGGATGTTGTGCGCATGCACGGATGCGCAGCTGACTGACGCACACATGCGAGAACCCGCAGCGAGCAGTGCAGGGCCGCGTACGGCAGCTGGAACAGCGCAGAGCACTCCAGCGCCATGCTGGCCCCCTGTGGGCAACAGAACTGCTTGGCCAAGAGGCCCGTTGACGCCGGCGTGAAACACTTCAGTGTTTACTCCGGCGTCAGCACTTAGCCGTGTTTTCAGAGAATCCCGGTCCTTATAGTGATATTCAAATTTATTATCATGGTGTTCTCAACATTGACCATCAGGATTCCTGTTATGTCATTGGCGGGGTGGGGGGTGGGGCAGGACACAATTATGGCATGACGTCTCGCCAATGTAAACCGCAATTTGTCCCTTCCGTGAGATTTTCCACTGCTGTCACCAAACCCACTCAAAGGGAAGGCAGCGGAATATCCCTGCACAGCTGCATTCTTTTGGAGACACTCAGATTCCCATTGTGATATTAATACGGCCCAGAGTTCTATGCCGCAACTAAAATTTGCTGCAGAAAATTTAGCCTAGAAATAATACTGTGTGATAGTAATATGTAGTAGCTTTTACAAGCATTAACCCATTTACTTTAAATTGGTTATCAATACCACGAGCAGAACAGACAAGTTAATTTGGCACGGAAATGAATACACTACTCACACAGCGAGTTTCAGAGATTTGATATCATCCTCATTACATTCTTACAAGTTGTCAAAGAGAGTCAGAAACTGCTGGGGGCTGATAAACAATGTATCAATGGGTGGGAGGTGGAGTCAGAAATATTATTATACTTTGCTGGAAATGGCTTTTCAAAAGGGCTGTTTGTCCCACTTACTACTCCAGGAACAGAAGGAAACAAAAGGATTGAAGGAGTCTTTAATCAATGTCACTTCCATTGCTCTGTGACTGCGTTCTATTCTTTGTGAGTGCTTCTCACTATCTTTCCCTGTTGAACTATCCCATTGTGTTATTACCTTTTCAGTTTGACTCTTTCTATTTGTTTCCAGCGCTATTGCTTTGTTTCCATGGTATTTAATTTCCAACCCCCCGCCCCCCCCTCCACAAAATTACTCTCGGCCCTTTAGTTTTTGTTTCTTGGTATTTTTTTTTTAAAAGCACAAGTATCCTTGCTTGGCTTTTTTCTGTTCCCTACAACAATACGTACCTGAAAATTGAGAGAAATAAAATTCTCCTTACGAGACAAATCTTGACCGGCAAAACAAAATACATGAAACAAGAACTGCCCAATCACTATCACAGAAAAACAAAACCAATCCTTGTTCAAGCTCACTCTTGTGAGCTCCCAGAAGCTGTTGTGCAGAAACAAAGCAAACCCCTCAGCCAGAATGGCCATGCATATTGACATAGGATTGAGAATATTCATTACAGCCAGATTTACAAGTGTTGTCAAAAATAGCTCCTCCTTCTAAAATGTTTGGTTATAATCATGGCACTGAATTTTACAATCCTCCTCTACTGGGTTTGCAGCCAGAGGGAGCCTGTTACATTTCCCAGATGACCTTCCCGTCACCCATTGACCTATCTGCAATTGTGCGGGGACTGGGGGAGGCCTTGGCAGGCTCGGCTGCCTTTGCCTCAATTGCAACCCTCAAATTACCACTTAAGGTGCTGTTTCCTACCTGGTCTCAACTTTGAGGCTGGTGGGAGAAGTTAGACGACAGGAAAGAAACCTCGGAAGTCACTCTGCTTAGGCTCAAGTGTTTCTTTTCTCCTTCAAGTGCCCTGCCCACAGGGTCTACACTCCATAGGTGCTCTCACCCTCATTAACAGCACTGTGGGCGTACCTACACCACATAAGATATCAATGGGTCAAGAAGGTGGCTCACCATCATCCACATAACGACAATTAGGAATGGTTAATACAAATGTAGGCCTAGCCAAGATGCACACGCCACATGAAAATATTTTTTTTGATAAGATCATGGCCACTGCTACTACTAAAGTTGCTGGGAATATAGAGCTTCTGACCAATCAGATTGGCCAGCAGTTCTTTGAGTCGGGGTTTCCTCCTTTATTCGAGGGGCCCGTCTCCAGCCCCCGATCCCCGGTCTCTGGTGGCAGAGTGGATAACCACATCAGCCAAAAACTCCGGTCCATGGTTTCTGTCAATTTTAATGGCTGTCAATCAGAAATTGAGAAAGATTACTCCAGTCAGTTTTGTGAAGCATAATTTTGATTGTGAGAATGCCAAAACCAAACAATCATGAAGTACCTTCGATAATTCTTTCATTCCAATTTGTGCTGTTGAATTTCCACTTTATAGGTATAATTGATGAAATGCTCATCCAAAATGTTGGAAACTCTGCATCGAGTATGATTTTCTGACCATTTGAATTTCCAAATCTGGTCTTAATCAATGAAGTTTCCTGCCAGGCTGTAATGCCTTCGGATGCAGGAGAGGATTTCTGTGTCAGGAAGGGCATTATTCTTCCTAATCCCATAAAAATCATGCATTAATAAAAAAAGGTAAAAACCGGAAACCATGTTTTAAGCAGCTGCAACAGCCCCTGCATGGACAGTGTCCAGATGCAACGAATGGCACTGAACCCCAACTTGCATTCCTTAATAAAACACCCACTTTCAACAGTCAAGCTTTCGGGACACATAATTCCGAGACCAGACACAAAATGGCAGAAGGTGGACCAGCAGTCGGATCAGAGCAGGGAATAATGGGCAAAATTTTCAACTTTATTTTCAGTGTTGTCTTGGATGAGAAAAGGGTTGTGTAACCCATCGCGTGCACTGACTTTTACTGCCATATTTTCCAATACTTTAAGAAAAAAAAATATTGGAAACAGGTCCCATACCATCCCATCATCTGAAAGAGCCCACCCCACCAGTAACATGGATGTTCCATAGATCAGGATGCCCATTTTAAAGACATCCCGATCTAACAGAACTAAAAATAAAAACAAATATCTTTCACACACCCCACCTCCACCCCCACCCCCACACACAGGGTATCTTCGCTCACCTGCATGGGGGAGCCCACCCCGCAGACGGGGAACACTCACCACTGTTGCTCTTTTTAGCCTTAGTTTATTAGCTCTGATTATGTCACCTTTGCTCACGAGTCGCCAGGTATCTTTCTGATACCGCCACGTGGTTCAAGCTCAAGTTATGATTAATAAGTCAGCACACCGCTTAGTAAGATTGAAATCAATGGTCATTTATTATATACAACAAGTAATGTTTACACAATAATCCTACTATCTATATAGAAACCTATCACTACTGGCCAATACTTAACTTTAGGAAGAGCCCACCAGGTCAGGGAAACGAATAGCTTATCGAATCGGATCTGGCCCACGGGATTCAAAAGGCTGATACAGATCGATGGCTAGGAGTCTTTATCGGATAGCGATCGCTGGATTCAAACTTACAGTTGCTGGTTGATGTTCTTGCGAAGGTCTTGAGCAGGCGAAGAAGGGAGAGAGAGAGAGATCTGAACTTGGCCCCTCACTTTATAGGGCCCAGGGGCTTCCCGCCTCTCGGGGCGGCCCTTGACCCTGAGTCCCAAGTGATTGGACTTGTTCCCAATCATTGGGTTCGATACGTCCAATTGCGAGGCGATTCCCCGATCGGGGGGTGGTCGTTCACCTGCCTTTGTTTCGGCCACTGCAGGCGCCGACAGGTCTGGCCCGGTATTCAATTGCTAATATGTTGCAATTGTTCCCGGGGATAGCCGATTAAACTGTAGATGTCTGGGTTGATGGGCTGCTAATAGTCCTGAGTATAACTGTAGATGTCTGGGTTGATGGGCTGTTAATAGTCTTGAGTATCGATCTGGGCCGACTTCCCCAGAGCCGAATATGATATTCTGCCTGCAGCTGTCCGTTTATGTCCTGTTGCCTGCTTTTCCCATCAGCCTTTTCGGTTAGCCATTTTAAATCGGGTTTCGGCCAAATTAATAGGGAATCAGCCATTTTAGGTGGCTACACCATCACACATCCCCCCCCCCCCCCCCCCCCCGCAGCACATGGGCAGCATCCCTACCCTACACAGGGAACACACACATCCAGTAGGGACAGTACCAGCTGCAGTGTCCAGGCACATCCAGGGTACTGCCCGGCTGCTGCCAGGGTACTGCCCAAGCATGTCCCTCTCCACCGGGGCTGTACTTACTTGTGCGCACACTGCGGTTTCTCTTTGCCTGGTTCACGTTGCTACAGACCTCTTGTAAACCTCGCCAATATGATGTCACTGTGGTGATATGCATCACTGTAAATACACAAGGGGTTAATGTAAATAAATGCACTGGGACTAAATAAACACTAGAGGGAGCACCAGAGATATCATGACACACAGACATTCAACCAATAGGTCAGTAAGATAGGACATGACCAATGGGCAGTCAAGACACACCCAGAGGTGACACTACCACAAGGGGGCTACCCATATAAAAGGACAGGGCACACATGTTCTTTCTTTTTCTATAGGCGACACTCAGAGACACGGGTAGATCAGGGAAGCATCACACCCACCGCATGGATTAGAGCAGACTGGTTAGTTAGATTGAGTTACTATAGTTAGATTAGCAGTAGAGCCGAACTCAAGTAGGAGAATTGTTAACTGTTCAATAAATGTGTGAAACCTATCTCCAAGTCTGAACCTTCCTTTGTCAGAGTATACATCAAGGAAGCAGCTTATGCTACATGAAAAAGCATAACACAAGTCACATCTGCGAGGGAGGCAAGTCACTGGCAGGGGCAGGGACGATCGCCTCGTGAGATTCCACCAGCTTGAATCTCATTTCATAGAATTTACAGTGCTGAAGGAGGCCATTCGACCTTCGGTTGGCACTGACCCTTGGAAAGAGCACCCTACCTAAGCCCACACATTCACCCTATCTCCGTAACCCAGTAAACCCACCCAACCCAACCTTTTGGACATTAAGGGTAATTGATCAATCCACCTAACCTGCACATCTTTGGACTGTGGGAAGAAACCGGAGCACCCGGAGGAAACCCACGCACACACGGGGAGAAAGTGCAAACTCCGCACAGGCAGTGACCCAAGCCGGGAATCGAACCGAGGACCCTGGAGCTGTGATGCAATTGTGTTAACCACTGTGCTACCGTGCCCCCCATTTGCCGTTTGCCGCCTCTCCCGAGAATTTTCCCCCCTACGGCCATTTAATCCCACAGCAAACGGGGATGCAAAATCTAGCCAATGTGCTGCCATTTCTCATGCATTACCATCCTCTTACTGTCTGAAAATGGGACAACAGTTTACGTCTACATCTGACTCCCATTGCTGGTAAAAACATGATTATTCAGTAATAGGAATTACACAGTTAAGATATACCCAAAAATATCAATGGCATGTTCATTCTCTTTTGAAATCGTCTAACCTTTATTTTATCCAATTAGTTCTGTTCTAAACTGGTGTATAGGGGTCATTTTTCATTTATATTAACTCCTCTTTATTGATTGGAGAACAACTGTCCTTGGCACTGCCAAATTAAAATATTACTTATTAGCTCTGCATAAAAACTGCACTACAATTAAAATGACACTTGAAAATGGTTCTCATTTAGTAAAGAGCGGCATAAAAAATATAATACCTGCTACTGAGGACATTTTAGTTTGGGTTGCACAGACTGCATTAACTGCACAACCTGCTGACATCAGTATGGAATAGGCAAGAAGGCAGGGACAACCAATTATGTTTTAAAATGGTAATTGGGTTTAATGCATCCAATAAACCCCAAATGTGTATCTTAAATGGGACTTACTGTGTGAAACAGACAGGCACTTAAATCATTCACTTGCAGCCCACTGTCTTTACTTTAGAATCAAAAGTTTTGGAGTCAAGTGTTTTGTTCCAGGTTGCTTGTATTTGTGATGCATTGTTTTGCATCAGGACTGTGAAAGGCAAAATGACATGAATTCTCTGAGTGGGACAGCAGAAATGAGTTCCAGGTCAATGCTGAACACTTTGTGACATACATTGTTGGTGTCGCAAGCCCTCCATGGAACTAATCTTTCAATCCTGTGTTCAGGCCCTTCAGGTAGTGCAGAGAACGGTGATCCTGCCAGATTTGTAGATTCATTGCTTTTTCTGCACGAGCAGCTCCTGTATATCATCAAAGCGCACAGTTACAGGATGGTGGGGGATATCCGCTCCATGGCTCAGCTCATGACCTCCATGGCTCAGCTCATGACCACCATGGCTGAGGACATGAGCTCCATGGTGCAGGGCTTCAATTGCATGGTGCAGGCCCTGGTGGGAATCCACAAATGCCTGTATCAGAGGATATGGGCTTCTGGCTTTCACTCCAGCTCATCTCCACCCCATGGAGCAGCCCAGTGGCCCCCAGGCACCTACAGGGAGAGATTGGCAGGAACACAGCTCAGGGCCTTCCACCCTGGGGGAACCCAGCCCATCTGTCAACACCTCCCTGTGTGTGACACACTCCAGACCCATAAACCGAGGAGGATAGTACTGCAACACCCTTGCTGCCCGAAAGTGGGCCCAGTCCATCAAGGTCCAGGCACCCCAGGGATATCCACCAAGGTCACCTCAGGCAACAGGGCATGGAAGGCAGCGGGCCGCCTCAACGTCAGCTGTGGATCTTGCGGATACAACTAGACATAGCGGGAGGCTGAGGAAGGGTAAGAAGCAGTCGGCACCCAGTGAGCACAGGTGAACATAGGCACTATTTAAGCTAGGTCACCACTGTGAAAAGTCACTTTTAAATCAACATCACTCTAATCACTAGCAGATCATCCACCCTGTCATTTTGTGGCGCAATGCTCCACAAAGCCCCGCGCACACTCGACACTTTATCCCTATTCCGTGTGGGAATGGCACCACGATGTCCCTCCTACCTCCCACACTGATGACTCAGCAAAGACCCACTGCTGCTGGAAGCCATTTACAACTTTAAATAAAAATGAACTTGGTGGCCTCACCTCCTCGGGGGATATCGGAGTTGAGCGCTCATGCAGTCGCTGTATAGAACCTTAGTTAGGCCACACTTGGAGTATAGTGTTCAATTCTGGTCGCCACACTACCAGAAAGATGTGGAGGCTTTAGAGAGGGTGCAGAAGAGATTTACCAGAATGTTGCCTGGTATGGAGGGCATAAGCTATGAGGAGCGATTGAATAAACTCGGTTTGTTCTCACTGGAACGAAGGAGGTTGAGGGGCGACCTGATAGAGGTATACAAAATTATGAGGGGCATAGACAGAGTGGATAGTCAGAGGCTTTTCCCCAGGGTAGAGGGGTCAATTACTAGGGGACATAGGTTTAAGGTGAGAGGGGCAAGGTTTAGAGTAGATGTACGAGGCAAGTTTTTTACGCAGAGGGTAGTGGGTGCCTGGAACTCGCTACCGGAGGAGGTAGTGGAAGCAGGGACGATAGGGACATTTAAGGGGCATCTTGACAAATATATGAATAGGATGGGAATAGAAGGATACGGACCCAGGAAGTGTAGAAGATTGTAGTAAAGTCGGGCAGTATGGTCGGCACGGGCTTGGAGGGCCGAAGGGCCTGTTCCTGTGCTGTACATTTCTTTGTTCTTTGTTCTTTGTTCATGAATTACCAGAGTCTTTACTTTTCAATGCACCGGAGAAGATATGAGGGACACAGATAAGTTAAACTCAGCACCATTCTAGGGGGGAGGATTTGCTCAGAGTCCTTTCCTTCCATTCACATCAGGGAGCCCTTTGCTTTAATGGGGTCTGGAGGCTGGCTGCAAGCATCACTTCCTGTGTCCTCCTTACTGGGCTTGTGCTCAAACCACCACTGAGGGAGTGCCCAGCCTTACTGGGAACTGGAGAGTGGGTGGGAGGATGTGAATACAGAGGGTCAACACTGGTTGAAACTATGAGGTTCCTGGGTGGGGTCCCATGTGAGGCCAAACTGCAAGGGCAGAGTGGGTAACTCAGAAGTGGATTGCATCCCAGCCTCATGAGGAACGAAGACCCTCCCACTTAGGGAAGTTCAACTGCAGTGTGAGTAGAACCCCACATTCATGAAACACTGAGCACCAAGGCATTAAACTCTATGGAATTTCAATTCCATTTGTCGTCGAAGTTTGTCTGTCAGGGATTTGTGTGTAGGGCTGTGAAGTGGGAGAATGAAGGTGGTCTCTGGGTCTGTACATGTCATGTTTTTAAAAAATAATAATTTTTATTCAAATTTTCACAAAATATCAACAACAAAATACAGAAAGAAAAGAACAACCCCCCCCCCCCCCATATACATAAATAATAATTAACAGCCTTCATCAACACAAAGGTAAAAATACACGCCCACTGAACCCCCCCCCCCCGCTCGTGGGTTGCTGCTGCTGACCATCTTCTAACGTTCTGCCAGGAAGTCTAGGAACGGTTGCCACCGCCTGAAGAACCCTTGCCTGAAGGCAAATTTCACCCTCTCCAGTTTAATGAACCCTGCCATATCACTGATCCAGGATTCCACGCTTGGGGGCCTCGCATCCTTCCACTGAAGAAGAATCCTTCGCCGGGCTACGTGGGACGCAAAGGCCAGAATTCCGGCCTCTTTCGCCTCCTGCACTCCCGGCTCCTCTGCCACCCCAAATATTGCGAGCCCCCAGCCCGGCTTGACCCTGGAACCTACCACCCTCGACACCGTCCTCGCTACGCCCTTCCAAAAGTCCTCCAGCGCTGGGCATGCCCAGAACATGTGGGTGTGATTTGCTGGGCTCCTTGGGCACCTAACATACCTGTCCTCACCCCCAAAGAACCGGCTTTTCCTTGACCCGGTCATGTGAGCCTTATGCAGCACCTTAAATTGTATGAGGCTGAGCCTCGCGCAAGAGGAGGAAGAGTTCACCCTCCCCAGGGCATCTGTCCACATCCCCTCGTCGATCTCCTCACCCAACTCCTCCTCCCACTTACCCTTTAGCTCCTCCACCGAGGCCTCTTCCTCCTCCTGCATCACCTGATACGTTGCCGAGATCGTCCGTTCTCCAACCCACACCCCCGACAGCACCCTGTCCTGGACCCTGCGTGGTGGCAACAGTGGGAACTCCACCACCTGCCGCCGAACAAACGCCCTTACCTGCATATATCTGAAGGTGTTCCCCGGGGGGAGCCTGAACTTCTCCTCCAGCTCACCCAGGCTTGCAAACGTCCCGTCCACAAACAGGTCCTCCATCCTTCTAATACCAACCCTGTGCCAGCTCAGAAACCCTACGTCCATCCTCCCCGGGACAAACCGGAATCGGGTTCCCCCGAATCGGGGACCACACCGAGGCCCCCACCTTCCCCCTGTGATGTCTCCATTGCCCCGAAATTTTGAGGGTAGCTGCCACCACCGGGCTCATAGGTCATAGAATTTACAGTGCAGAAGGAGGCCATTCGGCCCATCGAGTCTGCACCGGCTCTTGGACAGAGCACCATACCCAAGGTCAACACCTCCACCCCATCCCCATAACCCAGTAACCCCACCCAGCACTAAGGGCAATTTTGGACACTAAGGGCAATTTAGCATGGCCAATCCACCTAACCTGCACATCTTTGGACTGTGGGAGGAAACCGGAGCACCCGGAAGAAACCCACGCACACACGGGGAGGATGTGCAGACTCCGCACAGACAGTGACCCAAGCCGGAATCGAACCTGGGACCCTGGAGCTGTGAAGCAATTGTGCTATCCACAATGCTACCGTGTTACCGTGGTATACCTCGATGGAGGAAGCGGCAGCGGCGCCGTGACCAGCGCCTCCAGGCTCGTGCCCACACAGGACACCATCTCCAGCCTCTTCCATACCGCCTCATCCCCTTCCATCACCCACTTATGCACCATCGCCACGTTGGCGGCCCAATAATACACACAGAGGTTAGGCAGCGCCAACCCCTCCCCCATCCCTGCACCGCTCCAGAAACACCCTTCCCCCCCTCGGGGTCTTCTGCGCCCACACAAACCCCATAACGCTCCTGTTAACCCGCCTGAAGAAGGCCCTAGAGATCAGGATGGGGAGGCATTGGAACAGGAACAAAAACCTCGGGAGCACTGTCATTTTAACTGACTGCACCCTACCCGCCAGGGAGAGCGGCAGCACGTCCCACCTCTTAAACTCCTCCTCCATCTGCTCCACCAGCCTCGTGAAGTTAAGCTTATGTAGGGCCCCCCAGCTCCTAGCCACCTGGACCCCCAGGTACCTGAAACTCCTCTCCGCCCTTTTTAGTGGGAGCTCACCAATCCCCCTCTCCTGGTCCCCTGGGTGCACTACGAACAACTCGCTCTTCCCCATGTTAAGTTTGTACCCGGAGAAATCTCCAAACACCCTCATGATCCTCATCATTTCCAGCATTCCCCCCACTGGGTCCGCCACGTATAGCAGCAAATCATCTGCATAGAGCGACACCCGATGCTCCTCCCCACCCCGCACCAGCCCCCTCCAGTTCCTCGGCTCCCTCAACGCCATGGCCAGGTGTTCAATCGCCAGCGCAAAGAGCAGGGGGGGGACAGGGAACACCCCTGCCTCATCCCCCGGTGTAACCGAAAATACTCTGACCACCTTCTGTTCATTGCCACACTCGCCACCGGGGCCTCATATAGCTGCCTCACCCACCTGACGAACCCCTCCCCGAACCCGAACCTTTTCAACACCTCCCACAGGTACCCCCACTCCATCCGATCAAAGGCCTTCTCCGCATCCATCGCCGCCACTATCTCTGTCTCTCCTTCCACCAACGGCGTCATTATAACATTCAAGAGCCTCCGTACATTAGTATTCAACTGCCTCCCTTTCACAAACCCTGTCTGATCCTCATGTATGACCTGCGGCACACAGTCCTCTATCCTCATGGCCAAAATCTTTGCCAGCAACTTTGCATCTACATTCAAGAGTGAGATCGGCCTATATGACCCATACTGTAGGGGATCCTTGTCCCTCTTCAGGATCAGGGAAATCAGCGCTCTAGACATCGTCGGGGGCATTGCCCCCCTCCCCTTGCCTCGTTGAAGGTCCTTAGCAACAGTGGGCCCAGCAGGTCCGAATACTTCTTGTAAAATTCAACCGGGAACCCATCCGGCGCCGGTGCCTTCCCCACCTGCCTGTTCCCTATCCCTTTGACCAATTCCTCCAACCCAACCGGCGCCCCCAACCCCGCCACCTGCCCCTCCTCCACCCTCGGAAACCTCAGCCGGTCCAGAAAGCGACCCATCCCTCCCTCTTCCTGTGGGGGCTCAGACCGGTATAGCTCCTCGTAGAAATCCCTGAAGACCCCATTGATACCCACCGCACTTTGCACTGTGCTCCCTCCCCCATCCTTAACTCCCCCGATCTCCCGAGCTGCCTCTCGCTTCCGAAGCTGGTGCGCCAGCATCCGGCTCGCCTTTTCTCCATATTCATATACCGCCCCCTGCGCCTTCCTCCACTGCGCCTCCGCATTCCTGGTGGTCAACAAATCAAACTCAGCCTGGAGGCTACGCCGTTCCCTAAGCAATCCCTCCTCCGGGGCCTCCGCGTACTTCCGATCCACCCTCACCATCTCCCCCACCACCCTCTCTCTCCTCTCCCCGCTCTCCTTGTGTGCCCTAATGGAGATCAGCTCTCCTCTGACCACCGCCTTCAGCGCCTCCCAGACCACCCCTACTTGCACCTCCCCATTGTCATTAGTGTCATGATATTCAAACACACACATCATGATAGACACACCAACAGACAAATCAGAACACACAACACCACAACCAATGACAGAAAGATATAAAAGCACAGACACGACACCCGGTGGTCAGTATTAGCTGGAGAGGAGGACCAGGACAGACCTGCTACACGAAACACTCAGGGAGACAGCACGTGCAGAGTATCCAGAACGAACTGTATTATAAGAGTTAAAATAAAATAGAGTTGTACCACATACAACTGTGTTGGCTCATCTGTGCACCAGAGCACCCAACACCACAATTAGCCTCCAGGTACCTCTCTATACACTCCCGTACCCGCCCGCTCATCTCCTCGTCCGCCAGCAACCCCACCTCTAGGCGCGACAGCGGGCGCTGGTCCCCCTCCTCCCCCAACTCGAGGTCCACCCAGTGCGGAGCATGATCAGAAATGGCTATCGTCGAGTACTCCGTATCCTCCACCCTCGGAATCAGCGCCCTGCTCATGACAAAAAAGTCAATCCGGGAGTAGGCCTTGTGGACATGGGAAAAGAATGAAAATTCCCTGGCCCCCGGCCTCGCAAACCTCCATGGATCCACCCCTCCCATCTGGTCCATTAACCCCCTCCGCACCTTGGCCGCCGCTGGCCTCCTGCCCATCCTAGACCTAGAGCGATCCAATGACGGATCCAGCACCGTGTTGAAATCCCCCCCATTATCAGACCCCCTGTCTCCAGGTCCGGAAATGGCCCAGCATACGCCGCATGAACCCTGCATCGTCCAATTCGGGGCGTATCCATTGACCAACACCACCCGCTCCCTCTGCAGCTTGCCACTTACCATCACATACCTGCCGCCGACTAGCCATATCCCTTCCTAGGCCAGCCACGTGCCCGTGCCCCCCACATGTATCCCATGTGCATTTGCCTTCTTTATAAGTCTCCCATGTGGACCTTGTCAAAGGCTTTGCTGAAATCCATGATAAACTACGTCAACTGCACTACCCTCATCTACACACCGTAGTCACATGCTCAAAAAATTCATTCAAGTGTGTTGGGCATGACCTCCCTCTGACAATGCCATGCTGACTACTCCTGATCAAACCTTACCTCTCCAAGTGGAGATAGATTCTCTCCTTCTGAATCTTCTCCAATTGTTTCCTGAGCACCGACGTGAGACTCGCTGGTCTGTAGTTCCCTAGCTTATCTCTGCAACGTTTCTGAAATAGTGGGACCACATTAACTGTTCTCCAGTCCTCTGGCACCTCCTCCGTGGCCAGAGAGGAATTGAAAATTTGGGTCAGAGCCGTTGCAATCTCCTGCCTCACCTCCCACAGCATCCTGGGACACAATTCACCAGTCATGGAGATTTGTCCACTTTTAAGCCTGTCAACACCTCCAATACCTTGTCATTTCCTATGATAATTTGCTCAATTTTACTAAAATCTGCTCTCACACAATCCAAAACCTTTTTTTTTACAATTTACTGTTTCTTGGTCCATAATAAACTGAAATTGTACCATGTTGTGGTCGCTATCACCGAAATGCTCCCCCACCAACATATCAACCACCTGTCTGGCTTTATTCCCAAAGAATTAGGTCCAGCACTGCACCGTCCCGTGTTGCACCCTCCACATGTTGAGCTAAAAGGTTCTCCGATATACATTTTAAGAACTCCACGCCATATAAGCCCTTAAAATGATGACTGTCCCAATTTATGTTGGGGAAGTTGAAATCACCTAATATAATTACCCTGTTTTTATTTTTACACACCTCTGTGAATTGCACACAAATTTGCTCCTCAATTTCCCGCTGACTATCTGGGGGCCTGGAATTAACACCTAGCAATGTGACTGTCCTTTTTTTTATTCCTAAGCTCTACCCACAAAGCTTTGTTTGATTCCGCCTCTAACAAAATCTGGAATTAAAAGCTATTTTCAGTAATGGTGACCATGATTGTTGTCGATTGTCTTAAAAACCTAATCTGGTTCACAAATGTATTTTAGGGAAGGAAATCTGCCATCTTTACCTAGTCTTACCTGTGTGTGGCCTCAGAACCACAGCAACATGGTTGATTCTTAACTGCCCTCTGAAATGGCCCAGCAAGCCACTCAAATCGAGGGCAATTAGGATGTGAGCACTGCTGGCAAGGCCAGCATTTGCTGCCCAAACCTATGAAAGAATAAAGGGGAAAATCAGCAACAATATATTACAGGTCTGGAGCAGAAAAAGAAAGTATGAAATACCACAACGTTTTTGCACCAAAAGCGATAATATGATTGAAATAAGGGAGCCTTAAGAATTGTTTAGAATTACTTTCAATTTCATCCACTTGCCCACTCTGCAATCCATGTTGGTGACATTAGGGACTGGTTTAGCACAGGGCTAAATAGCTGGCTTTTAAAGCAGACCAAGGCAGGCCAGCAGCGCGAGTTCAATTCCCGTACCAGCCTCCCAGAACAGGCGCCGGAATGTGGCGGCTAGGGGCTTTTCACAGTAACTTCATTTGAAGCCTACTTGTGACAATAAGCAATTTTCATTTCATCTCATATATGCACTGCTCAATGGTAATATTACTATTTTGGATTTTAAGTGTAATTTATGAGAAGTGAAACCGTGATCCCATGCTTTACTTTCTTCCCTAATCTACATAAACACGTCTTTTAAAATAAAACAAAAGTAAACAATTATAATGATTGTTAGAATATGACCAGACATCACTGCTCAAACTGTCTAAATGAATGGGCAAGTGGAATGATTATGCAAGATGCAATCCACTTGCAGAGAGGATGTTTGCAATGTTCTGTATTGCAATAGACTTTGTTAATCATTTTACATTTTCCATTTCTGAGGATATAATATTGTTGGTATTGAGGCAGTCAATTCTCATTTGGCACAATAATCTCTTTTTACACTTCTACAGATATTTTGCCACTAAATAATTGAAATTTGTTTTTTGTTATGAGTACCACAAATTAATTGACTCTAGTCCAGCGATCATTTGGATACATACTACTTACAACAGTCCAGCAATTCCGAGACCCAAATGAAACTGTTTTCTGCTTCCTCCTCTTCCCCCCTCAACACATATTTATCACTAATGCTCAAACTGATGGATATTCATGCCATTAAATAAAATGTTTGTCAATGTAATGTGTTTAGTGACGGTCCTCTCCACTCCCTAAACTGAGGATATATTCAATATGCAAACTAATTGCACGATCCAACGTCCTTGCTGCGCCTGAAAAGCAGCTCGCCGTGGTGCAGCTTGGCCGATAAAGGTGGGAGACCCCGCTCCCGGGATCTACCCGGTTAGCAATGCCTCACAAAATCCAACGCGATCTCGTGAGAAGCTGTGATGGAAATCCCCCCCCTTTGAAGGCTGGATCATGTTACGGCAAATCTGCATATTAGAGTGAGATAGCTAGTCTCACTCTAATGTGCAGATTCCCAAGGTACCTGACGCTTCGGGATTCATCTCCTTTTCCTTGGAGACCTTGGGCGAGGGCTATTCAGCACTGGTTCCCACAAACGGGGTCCAGACAGAACGGCAATCATGGGTGTCTTCCACGGGATCGGGGGCACCCAGCTACATGCCTTTTGGGCAGGGCAGTGCCCTGGCACTGCTCATGCCATCTGGACACTCTGGCAGTGCCAGCCTGGCAGTGCCATGTGGGTGCCAGCCTAGCACTGCCCAGGTGGCATTTCCAGGTGGCATGGGCACTGCCAGGTTGCCACTGCCAAGCTGGCATTTTGTGCACACGCGCACTCGGGCTTGGAGTGCCCCGAATAGGATTTGGGAGGTGTGGGGGACCGGGGACCCTCATGTAGCCCTTTTGGGCTGTGGGGCTTGGGGTTTGCTTTGGTGGCCTCAGAGATGGTGCCCCGATCTCTCTCTACACTAAGGAGATCCGGCGAGCAGAGCTCCCCAATGTACAAAATGCACGGCCTCTGCCGTGCGTTCTCCATTGAGGCCTCTTATATATACAGTGTGAGTTGCATTGAATAGGCATCTCCTTCTCGGCACTGCAAGCACTGGGAAACACGTGGCTAAATGCACTCACTATGGGACGTTGTTCCCATTTAACTGAATCGAGCCCTAAAGCTTTGCAAATTTTCTTTAAATCTGCTCTCATCCAACTTCACATAATCCATTGGGATGTTCGGAGAATTTGAAAGCACTATAAAAATGCAGCTTGTTTTTGCTTCTTTCTCAGAAAAGCATCGATGAATGTCCAAGTGTGACATTTCCATTCCCAGGTTAAGTGTCTTTAACACATCTCTCGGTGAAATTCACAATTAAGTTCTGGATTGTGGTGGACCTGCAGAGACTGAGGTTTGTACTGTTTTTAGTCCCCACAGAATCAGCCACTTGTTTTCACATTTTTATTGGTGTTGTTCTTCAGCAAGTTTATGCAATATGTCACAGTGGTTGAACTGCAGAACTTTCCTTCCCTTGGAAAAACCTATCTTTCCTGTAGGCATTACCAAAATAACAGACTCGGCATCCCGAGGTTCACAGCTATCATCGCATTTTGGGGACTAACATGTTTTGCAAGTGGATTATTCATTCAATAATACTTGCTAAATGTTTATGTACAATACCTAAAGTACCTGAAACAAGAAAACCTATGTTGCCTGCCTTAACATAATAAATGGTCCTCTCAAATGTTTAGCACAATTTTCCTCCCTAGCATGGATTTTCAGCAGAAAATTAAAGATTTCTATTTAATTTAATACAAAGTTAAAATGTCAAACTCTTCTGCAATTTCCAGCAGAAGAATCACGGGCTAGATCTCACAGCCACGAATCAGGTGTCCCCTGCCCTCACACTCAACCCTCCATCACCGCCACCCCACAAGCACGAACATAAGTCACGGCGTGATGACGGTGGGTCGGCATACAACGTCATCACGCCAGTCCCCAAAATTACAGAAGGATTGACTGGGTAGTTTGGTTGATGTTGTTTTAAATGGACTTTCACAAACTGTTCAGCAAAGTACCTCATAATAAACCTATCAGCAAAACTAATTGGATTAATGGTTCAGTGATAGAATAAATCTGAAATTGGCTCAGGGGCAGGAAACAAAGTACAGTGGTGCACGTCTTTTTTTCAGATTGGACAGAAGTAGATGTGGTAGTCGGTATTAGGGGTATTACGGTACCTAGGTTGAGGCTGTAAGATCATTGGTGTGGGAGGTACCTGAGACAGGAAGATCATTGGTGAAGCCTGCCTGCTGGTTCCGCCCAGTAAGGCGGAGTATAAGAGTCTGTGTCTCCCGAGCAGCTGCATTCTGTACCTGCGCTGTTGGGGGAAACATCTAGTCCAATAAAGCCTTCAATTGTCATCCAATCTCACTTCTGGAGTCATTGATCGAGCATCAATTTATTGGACTAGATTTTAAAGAATGAAGCTCCGAATCAAGCCGGAGTCTCTGCAACTCAGCCCCACTCGGCAAACTCAGCGGCAACCTTCAAACACTGGTTGGCGTGCTTCAAAGGGTACCTCAGGACTGCCATGACTGCACCCAGGGAGGACCAGAAACTGCAAGTTCTCCCCTCTAGGGTGAGCCCAGAGATCTACACCCTCATCGAGGATGCGGATGATTTCGAGGACGCAATGGCCCTGTTGAAAGGACACTACATTCGCCCAGTAAACCAGGTTTACGCCCGACATCTGCTAGCAACAAGGCGACAAATCCCAGGGGAATCGCTGGATGAATTCTACCTTGTGCTCCTGGTATTGGGTAGGAACTGTGACTGCCCGCAAGTTTCAGCCAGCAACCACACAGAATTTTTAATCCAGGACGCATTCGTTGCAGGTATGCTGTCCTCCCAAATCCGTCAGCGGCTGTTGGAGAAAGAGACACTAGGCCTCAAGGAGGCACGGGCCCTTGAGGCACGGGCCCTTGCTAGCTCCCTGGATGTGGCCTCCCAAAACACCCGGGACGTCCCCGACCACGCGGCAGCCCCTTGGGCAGCGTGGAACTCACTCGCGGCCGCCCCGATGCATCCCCCATCATCCCACAAGCTTGTGCCGCGCGGCTACCAGGCAACCCCTGGGGCCCCACTGTTATTTTTGCGGGCAAGCCAAGCACCCCCGGCAGCACTGCCCGGCCCACTCCTCCACCTGCAAAGGTTGTTGCAAAAAGGGCCATTTCTTGGCGGTATGCCAGGCCCAGGCAGTCGCCGCTGTCTCCGGGGGCGAACCGTGGCGCCACCACAACTCTCTCCACGGGCCATGTAGGGGCCGCGGGCGCCGTCATCTTCATTTTCCCGAGCCATGCGCGGGCCCCGGGTGCCGCTGTCTTGTTCCCCAGGGACCACGTGCGATGCGTGTGCGCCGCTATTTTGCCCACCCCCAGCCATGTGCGACCCGTGGGCGCCGCCATCTTGGCTGGAGTCTCAGGACCTCGATTCTGCTGACCACACACCGCCCGAGGAAAATCTTCAACTTTTTCCACGATTCGCCTCGGTGACCCTGGACCAGTCTCGGCCCCGAACACTCTCGACCGTGACGACGACCGTGCTCATCAACGGGCGCAAAACATCCTGCCTTATTGACTCCAGGAGCACAAAGAGCTTCATACACCCCAACACGGAAGGCGCTGTTCTCTCCCCATACACCCAGTTAACCAAAGAATCTCCCTGGCCTCCGGGTCTCACTCTGTAGAGATCAAGGTGTTCTGCGTAGCGAACCTCACGGTCCAGGGAAGAGAATTAAAAAAGTTTCCGACTCTACGTCCTCCCTCACCTCTGCGCTGCCACGCTCCTGGGATTGGACTTCCAATGCAACCTCCAGAGCTTAACCTTTAAATTTGGCGGCCCTATACCCCCCCTCACTGTCTGTAGCCTCGCGACCCGCCTTCCCTTTTTGCGAAACTCACCCCGGATTGCAAACCCGTCGCCACCAGGAGCAGACAGTACAGTGCCCAGGACCAGACCTTCATTAGGTCGGAAGTCCAGCGGCTACTGAAGGAAGGTATTATCGAGGCTAGCAACAGCCCCTGGAGAGCTCAAGTAGCAGTTGTAAAGACCGGGGAGAAGCACAGGATGGTCATCGATTATAGTCAGACCATCAACAGACCATCTGATTTGGTCAATCAGATTGCACAATACAAGGTCTTTTCCACGATGGACCTCAAATCTGCCTACCACCAGCTCCCCATCTGCCCGGGCGACCGCAAGTACACTGCATTCGAAGCAGATGGGCTTCTCTACCACTTCCTAAGTGTTCCCTTCACAAATGGAGTCTCGGTCTTCCAACGGGATATGGACCGAATGGTTGACCGGTACGGTTTGCGGGCTACGTTTCCGTACCTCGACAACGTTACCATCTGCGGCCATGACCAGCAGGATCACGACACCAACCTCCGCAAATTCCTCCATACCGCAAAAACCCTTAACTTAACCTACAACAAGAACAAATGCGTGTTCAGTGCTGACCGTCTAGCCATCCTCGGCTACGTAGTGCACGATGGAGTCATAAGCCCAGATCCCGAACGCATGCGCCCCCTCATGGAGTATCCCCTCCCCCATTGCTCCAAGGCCCTGAAACGCTGCCTGGAATTTTTTTCATATTACGCCCAGTGGGTCCCCAATTATGCGGACAAGGCCCGCCCACTAATCCAATCCTCGGTTTCCCCCCTGTCAGCAGAGGCCCGCCAGGCCTTCAGCCACATAAAGACGGACATCGCAAAGTCCACGATACATGCAATCGATGAATCACTCCCCTTCCAAGTCGAGAGTGACGCGTCCGACGTAGCTCTGGCGGCCACCCTCAACCAAGCGGGCAGGTCCGTGGCCTTCTTCTCATGCACCCTCCATGCTTCAGAAAACCGTCATTCCTCCGTTGAAAAGGAGGCCCAGGCCATAGTAGAAGCTGTACAGCACTGGAGGCATTACCTGGCCGGCAGGAGATTCACTCTCCTCACTGACCAACGGTCGGTAGCTTTCATGTTCGATAATGCACAGCGGGGCAAGATAAAGAACGATAAGATCTTACGGTGGAGGATCGAGCTCTCCACTTACAACTATGAGATCTTGTATCGTCCCAGGAAGCTAAACAAGCACATGTGCCAACGCACAAGAGGACCGACTCCGGTTCCTCCACGAGGACCTCTGCCACCCGGGGGGTCACTCGATTCTTCCATTTTATCAAGACCCGCCATCTGCTCTACTCCCTCGAGGAGGTCAGGACAGCCACCAGGAACTGCCAAATCTGAGCGGAGTGCAAGCCGCATTTCTACAGGCCAGAGAAAGCGCACCTGATAAAGGCATTCCGTCCCTTTGAATGCCTCAGTATGGACTTCAAAGGCCTCGTCCCCTCCACCGACTGCAACACGTATTTCCTGAACGTGATTGACGAGTACACCCAGTTCACATTCGCCATCCCCTGCCCTGACATGACCGCAGCCACCATCATAAAAGCCCTCCACAGTATCTTTACCCTGTTCGGTTTCCCCGCCTACTTACACAGCGATAGGGGGTCCTCCTTCATGAGCGACGAACTGCATCAATTCCTGCTCAGCAAGGGCATCCCCTTGAGCAGGACGACCAGTTACAACCCCTGGGGAAACTGACAGGTGGAGAGGGAGAACGGAACGGTCTGGAAGACCGAACTACTGGCCCTACGGTCCAGGAATCTCCCAGTCTCCCACTGGCAGGAGATCCTTCCCGATGCACTCCACTCCATCCGATCACTGCTGTGTACCACGACAAACGAAATACCTCATGACGTCTCCTTGTCTTCCCTAGGAAGTCTTCCTCCGGGACCTCGCTCCCAAACTGGCTGGCAGCTCCTGGACACATTCTGCTCCGCAAAACAAGTGCAGGCGCACAAGTCGGACCCATTGGTAGAGAGGGTCCACCTCCTTCATGCTAACCCCCAGTACACCTACGTGGCGTACCCCGACGCCCGACAGTATACGGTCTCCCTACGGGATCTGGCGCCCGCTGAATCCCCACCCACACACCCCCACCACCACCACCCTCCCTCCCACCGGCGCACCCCATGGCTGTCCCCTTCCCAGGTGGATCAGTTCTTCCACTGGTCCCACCCAGGGGTGATGAAGCTACCGAAGAAGCCAAAGTCACGCTCCCGGAGTCACGGATGCCCGAGCCGGCGCCTGCATCACCGCCGAAACTGCGACGATGACAGAGGACGACCAGGGCCCCCGATCGACTACTTGCTTCATTCTGATATGTACATGTAAAATGAATACTGTAAATAGTTGTGACATGTAATCAGGCAAAACACTTTACCACCAACGGGTACCACCATAACCTCTAACTCTGTTTGACGCAAAACCACCATCCCCGCCGAACTCTTTTTTTAACGGGGGGTAAATGTGGTAGTAGGTATTAGGGGTATTACGATACCTAGGTTGAGGCTGTAAGATCATTGGTGTGCGAGGTACCTGAGACAGGAAGATCATTGGTGAAGCCTGCCCGCTGGTTCCACCCAGTAAGGCGGAGTATAAGAGTCTGTGTCTCCCTAGCAGCTGCATTCTGTACCTGCGCTGCTGGAGGAAACATCTAGTGTAATAAAGCCTTCAATTGTCATCCAATCTGACTTCTGGAGTCATTGATCGAGCATCAGTAGACAAAGGTGTTTTCCTGTGTTTGCCACAGGACTACTGTCTTTTTTGACATGTATTAATGATCTGGTCTTGGCTATGCAGGACAAAATTATCATATTTTCAGATAGCATTAAACTCAGAAATGTAACTTCTGGGGAGACACGGTGGTGCAGTGGTTAGCATTGCTGCCTCAGAGCGCTAGGAACCTGGATTCAATTCGGTCTTGGGTGACTGTGTGGAGTTTGCAAATTTTCCCCGTGTCTGCGTGGGTTTCTTCCCACAGTCACAAAGATGTGCAGGTTAGATGGATTGGCCATGTGAAGTTGCCCCCTAATGCCAGGGATTTGCAAGGTAGGTGGGGTGACAGGGATAGGGTGAGGGAGTGGGCCTAGGTATGGTGCTCTTTCAGAGGATAGGTTTAGACTCGATGGATCGAATGGCCTCCTTCTGCACTGTGGAATTCTATGGTATTAAATGAGGAGCTAAGCAACAAAATTCAAAAGAATCGACAGACAAGTATTGTGGCCAGACACTTGGGGCGCGATTCTCCACTCCCACACCAGTTGGGAGAATCGCCTGGGCCGCCAAAATTTCCGGGGACGCCGGTCCGACGCTCTCCTGCAATTCTCCCAAGCGCGGGAACGGCCGGTCGTGTTAAGCAGGCCGCAGGCCGGAGAATCGCCGGAGACACCAAAAATGGCGATTCTCCGGCACCCCCGCTATTCTGAGGCCCAGATGGGCCGAGCGGCCAGGCCAAAACGGCGGGTTCCCCCCGGCGCCATCCACACCTGGTCGCTGCAGTCGTGGGCGGTGCATGAACGCTGGGGGGGCGGCCTGTGGGGGGGCGAGGGGGGATCCTGCACCGGGGGGGTACCTTAAATGTGGGGTGGCCCGCGATCGGTGCCCACCGATCGTCGGGCCGGCCTCTCTGAAGGAGGACCTCCTTCCTTCCGCGGCCCCGCAAGATCCGTCCCCCATCTTCTTGCGGGGCGGACATAGAGAGGATGGCAACCATGCATGCGCGGGTTGGCACCGGCCAACCCGTGCATGGGCGGATGACGTCCGTTATGCAACGCTGGCCGCGTCATCTATGCGGCGCCGCTTTTACGCGGGCGACAAGTCCTGGCGCGTGTAGATGACGCGGCCCCGATACTGGCCCATTGTCAGGGCCTGAATCGGTCGGGACCGGGGCCGTTCCGCCCCGTCGTGAACCTCGACGGCGTTCACGACGGCGCGGCCACTTCGGCGTGGGAGTGGAGAATCCCGCCCGTGGTAGAAGAAATTTAATTTACAAAGAACAAAGAACAATACAGCACAGGAACAGGCCCTTCGGCCCTCCAAGCCTGTACCAGTCATGATACCAATCTTTGCCAAAACCCTCAGCACTTCCTTGTGCCATATCCCTCTATACCATCCTACCCATGTGTTTGTCGAGATGCCATTTGAACACTGTTAATGTATCTGCTCCCGCAACCTCCCCTGGCAACACATTCCAGGCACTCACCACCCCTCTGCGTAAAGAAACTGCCTCGCACATCCCCTCTAAACTTTTCCCACAGACCTTAAACCCCTGGTGACTGACCCCTCCACCGTGGGAAAGAGTGTCTGCTCAACCACTCTACCAATGTCCCTCATAGTCTTGTAGACCTCTATCAGGTCACCCCTCAACCTCAGTCTTTCTAATGAAAACAGTCCGAGTCGATTCAGTCTCTCCACCCTCCAGACCAGGCAAAATGCTGGTAAACCTCCTCTGCACCCTCTCCAAAGATCCTGCTGGTAGTGTTGCAACCAGAATTGTGCGCAATATTCCAAGTAATACAATTTGTGAAGTGATAAATTTTGGTGTAAAAAAAGAGGCAAGGAAATGTAAAACTAAATGGTACATTTTTAAAGAGGTTGCAGGCACAGGGATGCCTGCAGATGTATATACACAATCCATTGAAATGGCAAAGAAGGCTGTTTAGAAAAGGTATTTGGAATCCTTGAATTTATTAGTAGAAAAATAGAGTGCAAAAGCAAGAAACGTGTAATAGACTTTTCAAAACAGTGGTCAGGCCTGAACTAATTTATACACAGTTAGGACTGTAGCCACGTAAAATGGCTGCGTTCCGATTAATCTGGCCAAAACCCAGTTTAAAATGGCTAACCCGAAAGACTGCTGGGAAAAGCAGCAAAGAAGACACAAGCAGGCAGCTGCAGACAGTATTGCATATTCGGCTCTGGAAAGTTAGCCCAGATCGATACTCAGGGCTATCAACAGCCCATCAACCCAGGTATTCACAGTTGCATTCAGGACTGTTTGCAGCCAATCTATTCAGACATCCACAGTTAAATCGGCTATCCCCGGGAGCAATTGCAACATATTAGCAATTGAATACCGGGCCAGACCTGTCGGCGCCTGCAGTGGCCGAAACAAAGACAGGTGAGCGACCACCCCCCGATCGAGGAATCGCCTCACCATTGGACACATCGACCCCAGAGATTGGGGACAGATCCAATCACTTGGGACTCAGGGTCAAGGGCCGCCCCGGGAGGCGGGCAGCCCCTGGGCCCTATAAAAGTGAGGGTCCAAGTTCAGATCTCTCTCTCTCTCCTCTTCGCCTGCTCGAGACCTTCGCAAGACCAGCCACCGGCAATAGTAAGTTTGAATCCAGCGATCGCTATCCAGGAGAGACATCTAGCCACCGACCTGTAGCAGCCTTTTGAATCCCACGGGCCAGATTTGATTGGACAAGCCATTCGTTTCCCTGACCTGGTGGGCTCTTCCTAAGTTAAGTATTGGCCAGTAGGGATAGGTTTATTATATAGAAAGTAGTATTAGGGTATTAATATTGCTTGTTGTATATAATAAATGACCGTTGTTTTAATCCTTACTAAGCGGTGTGCTGTATTATTAATCATAACCTGAACTTGAACCAATTGGCGGTATCATAAAGATACCTGGCGACTCATGAGCAAAGGTGACGTAAACAGAGCAAATAGACTAAGGTTAAAAAGAGCAACAGGACCAATGTCAAGGTCTTAGAGAGGGTCCAGAAGAGATTTACTAGAATAGTACCAGGAAATCATTTGCATGTATCTATGGTATGGAATGTACTGGGTAACAATAGGCCTAGAGGAAATTTAATCTCCTAATTTTGTTGGTCGCGTTGCTGGATGCTAATTATTTTAAAAAGTATGTTTCTTGAGATTTTACATTTTGTAAAATAACGCAACAAAGTTCTAAAAGAATACATCGCCATAAGCAAGGAAGAGAAAAACAAACAGAAATGGTTTAACCTACATGAGTACAGAATAGAGCAGAAGACCGACATCACAACTGGCTGAATACCATTACAGAATTAGATACCGACATCGCCCCACTGGAGACCGAGGGAGAAATAGGATAGAGTCATGAAAACAAGACAACATGCCAAAATGGCGCACACCTTCACACGCTGCACAACCTTGCAATCATCGCAGTAAATCAGGATGAACTTCCTGCCAATGATCAGGTGCGGACCAACATACATTTCCCTCAACTCCAGTCGCGCCAATGGCACCAATGACCCAACACAGCTTTCTCTTTCCAGATTCCAGGCCATCTGCACCCATGCGGCAGCCAGAAATGCATTTGTCATACCCACCCTTGCAAAAACTAAAGAGAATACACGGAAACTCAGCTCTCTGACGATCAGGTTCGATCCTGGCACCGGGTCATTGTCCGTGGGGAGTTTGCACACTCTCCCTGTGTCTGCGTGGGTCTCACCCCCACAACCCAAAGATGTGTAGGGTAGGTGGATTGGCCACGCTAAATTGTCCCTTAATTGGACAAAATAATTGAGTACTCTATTTTTTTTTTAAAACCCAGATCTATGGGGAGTTATAAACATACTATATAATGCAACAACACTCCAAACCCTTGCCCATGGCAGAAACACAATTATGAAGAAAGGAGAGGATGGAAGGACCTGCAACAATAACAACATGTTCAGACCAAGGTCAGGCCTGCAGAGTCTCCAAGGTAGAAGATAAGGAAAAAAAGACCGAGGAAAGACCTACCAGAGCTATCACACCAAATGACAACACCCACTAATGAAGAGGAGAACAGGCCTCCCAATCAACAAGAGGGTGACACACCCCAAAAGAATATCCACCAAGGTACAGAACCCAACCCATCCCCAGGCCCCCATGTACCAGAGAGACAAGGAAACAAAACCAAGCCCTGCAGGAAGCCTCTCCCAACCATCGTGGAGAGGTACATCATGAGTCCCCAGGGGCATCAGGATAACAGCCATAGCACCAGGCCTGACCGAGCCCAGCAACAATTGACACACAAGAAACTATAATCCCAGGGCCTCCAGCACATCCCTAAAACCTGCACCCCTATCGAGCCTGCAACTTTCCAACTCCATCCAGGGCAATGCACCACAAGAGGATGATTATTCCAGCCCCGGCCAAGAGGGGGCAACCCGCCCGAGAAGAAGAGCCGTCAAGACACCCAACAAGGCGCCTTGGGAGGGAGGGACAATTCCCTCCTCCCTGGCACAAACATAGACCCCCTGCCCTGCACAAACCACCAGGCAAGATCAGGACAGGAACCAAAACAATGCTCACCCAGCTTCGCTCAAAGTGACCACTCTCACCGAAAGGTCACCCAGAGCAACCTTCCTTCTCAACAACCCGACCACCACAATAGCCACATAGAGAGACCCAAACAGAGGGAAGGAAAAGCTCAACCTCAAGAAGGAAACAGAAGGAACCCAGTGCTCTCCAGGATACAAACTCTGCCCGAGCCAAAAAAGGATGAAGACATGGATTCTTAATTTAAAACAACAACAAAAATATATAAATCCAAAAGAAAAACGCAAAATGGATTAGCTCTAACTGCTGAGGGGGGTTATCATCAATCAGAGTGCCGACTGAGCAACCTCTACCAAATGTATTCACCCAACCTTCACCCCTCCCCAGCTCCACCCGTCTTCTTCATAAATGCGACAGGGGAGTGACAGAAAGCAGTCCCTTCCACCAACGGCAAGGATTATAAAAGACAATGGTCGCAATTTTACAGCCGTGTCACGCTTGAGCGAGAGCGTGAAGCGGCCATTAGATTGCAGGAGAGGCCAAAATCCGAAACTGGTCCAGGCAACAATCAGTCTGCGATCTAACCGGCCCACTCCTGTTGGTGAAATTAGGACCACGCCATGGCGTGGCGAGACCAATAATCACCACTTAAAGTCAATCTCCATACAATAACCAGGAACACACTCCCATCTAACAGCGTCCTGTGATCTCACTGCCTTCCCAGCCAGTGGTCACATGGGCACCGATGAGTACACTTGTTCAAAAATGTGAAGCTGGCGGAATGGCTGCTGTGGGGATCCGAGGAGGTGAGGAGCCATCTTCAGTCATGGGTGATGAGGAGGGGGGTGGGCTGCTATCGGGGGAGGGGTTTCCCATGGGCTGCGGAAGGAAGGGAGGTAGGTCCCTGCTGCCTGGAAGAGGGAGAGGAGGAAGTGTTGCCTGTCTTGTCCACTGCTGCTTGCCTGCCTGCTTGCTTGCTTGGAGGAGGGAGGGAGGGAGGGAGGGGGATGCCCCACTGCGGCCACTTGGATGCTGTGAGTCTGCTTGCTGCCACCTCTTTATTTCTGTTGCTTGGAGTGATGGAGGAAGGGGAAAGGGTGGTGGCTATTTCACCTGAGTGACGTGCTGAAGGTGTGCAGTCTGCTTTGCAGCTTGCTGGTGCTTTTATCTGTATTGCCGCACATTTAATGTTTCATGTCTGGAAGCCTTGCATTGCTGTTACTGCCTCATTCTCTGTGGACTGGGGCAAGGAGAGGGACAAAGTCAGGAGCCCTGCTGCCAGTGCTTTGGAAAGAAGAGTGGTAACCCATCAACTTTGCAACTTGCTGGAGGTTTGAAGGACTGTTTTGCTGTTGTAGGTGCTTTCATTTGAACTGCTGACTGTTCAATGTTTTATGTCTGGGAGCTGTGTGTTGTTCCAGCCTCTTCTGCTTCTGTGGCCTGGACCACAGACTGGGTGGAGCAAGTGACCAGATGCCGGGACTGCAGGAGGAGGAGAAGGGTGGTGGCTCAGTTGAACTGGACACCTTGGAAGTCGTGAAGACACGCCCTTGAAAGATGTTGTCAACTTTATTGTTGTAGTGACTGTTTTCTGTTTCAAGTTTGGAGGCCATGTACATTGCTGGTGCCTTTTTTGCACTATTATTGCATGTTGTTGTTTCATGTTCGGAAGTCATATGCGTGCCACTGTATTGTTGCTTCTTCTTGTTTAATGCCTGAGGCTTGTTTGCTGTTGCCCCTTTTGCTTCTGAGGCTTGGAGCAAGGAAAGGGAGGAAGCAATATGACCTACTTCCAGTGCTTAGAAGAGGGAGGGGGGCTCTCACTCTACTTCCCTGTTCTCTGACTGTGGGGAGGGTGGGAGGGGTTTTGTATTGCTGGTTGTTTACTGTTTGAGGTCTGGATGCCGTGTGTTTGTTAGCCACATCCCCTTTTGACGGCGGTCTTGAATCCGGAAAGCAGTGTTCACTCGTTCCTCCACATGCCTTGCAGCTGGGAGCTGTGGGATGGGGAGAGAGTTGGCTTGGATGCTGTTAACTTTGTTATATTGCTAGTTATTTAATGTTAAATGTCTGGAGGCTGTGTGTTTGTTAGCCGCAGCCCCTTTTGTCTGTGGCCTAGAATCCGAAAAGGTGTGTTCACTCGCTCTTCCGCCGTCTCCAGCAGTTGAGAGCTGCATGTGGGGAAGAGAGCACAAGTTGGCTCAGATGTTGGTCAATTCACTCTGTTGTTGTCTGTTTCATGGTTGGAGGCCGTGTGTTTGCCAGCAGCAGCCCCTTTTGTCTGTGGCGGGAGTTCAGAATGAGACACGCTCTCTCTCTTCTGCCATGCTCTGAGTCAGTGTGACGTTCCGGCTGGCCTGCTGCTGGGAGCTGCGGGAGGGGGAGGGAGCAATAGGTTGATTCAGATCCTGGTACCTTCTTTGTACTGTTGTTTGCCTCCTGTTTAATATGTATTTTTTTTGTGTAATTATACTGTTGTGGTTTCGCGTTTGTACTGATGTTTTGATATGCATGGGTGCCTATGTGTATAGTATGGTGCTGTTTCCTTGTAGCTTTATGGTTATTGTGATATGTGGACTGTTATTAAACTAAAATATACTCAAGTGGGTTCCCGTGGGTGGGTGTGCCATGTAGCATGTGGGGATCATTGCTCAGCATCCCAATCAGACCATGATGCCTGGACACTGTGGGAAGCAACAGTGGACGCAGTGGCCACCATCCAAACTCCCAGGGGCTGGGCCCCAGCACTGGGGACATTTCCGTAACCGGGGAGGGGACCAGCGCCCAGTCCAGGTAACATTATGTGTGGGTTTTTGAAGTAAAGTGTTTGGAGTCCAGTGACCAGGGGCCCCCAGAGCTGCTGGGGGTGCGTGGGCAGGGCGTGTTGGATGGCAGGGATGTGGGGGTGGGGGGAGTGGGAGAGGGGTGCAGTAATGGGGAAATGGAGGGTCACGGCGGAATCAGCATGTGGGTTTCCTCCGGGTGCTCCAGTTTCCTCACACATTCCAAAGATGTGCCGGTTAGGTGGATTGGCCATGATAAATTGCCCTTAGTGTCCAAAAGGTTAATTGGGTTTACAGGGTTATGGGGACATGGTGGAGGTATGGACTTAAGTATTTATATTTATGAACTTTATAATTGGTGGTGTTCATTCCTGCTTGCTACTTGAAGATTGGCAAACTTCTTACGTGTTGAAACCTGAGATGTACCGCAGCTATTTATAAGTAGCTGAGATGGGCAGAGGTGTCCATCATGGCAAACACTTTTAGATCAATATGGAAAGAGAGCTACTGGTGAAAATCTCTGTTCACACTGGTGTGTCAGTTTTTGGCCTTGATCCACTGCTAAACATATAGGACATGAACCTCAATAAACTGAAAACTATTCTATCAATTGAATATGACAAGTAGATTTAAATAGGATTTAATTGTTCATTCAATATTATTAGAATTTTAATTGGGGCTTCCGGATTATACATTCATTTTGAAAATGAACCTGCTTCAATTATAAAAGGCTTTGTTGAAACCACACCTGAAGTACAGTTTTGGGTCTCGATATTTGATGTGAAATTGAAGTAGACTTGCATTGGAGGCGGTAGGTCAAAGATGGGAGGCACGGTAGCACAGTGGTTAGCACAGTTGCTTCACAGCTCCTGTGTCTCAGGTTCAATTCCCGGCTTGGGTCACTGTCTGTGTGGAGTCTGCACGTTCTCCCCATGTCTGAGTGGGTTTCCTCCGGGTTCTCCGGTTTCCTCCCACAGTCCAAAGATGTACAGGTTAGGTGTGGATTGGCCATGCTAAATTTCCCCTCGTGTCCAAAAAGGTTAAGGGGGGGGGTTACTGGGTTACAGGGATAGGGTAGATATGTGGGCTTGAGTAGGGTGCTCTTTGTAAGGGCTGGTGCAGAATCGATGGGCCAAATAGCCTTCTTCTGCACTGTAAATCCTATGATCTATGATGCATTAGATTGGTTTCTGGGGTGAGACGTGGATTACATTGGGCCTATATTCTCTGGAGTTTAGAAGAAGGAGAGATGACTTCATTGAAACACGCAAGATTCTGATGAGACTCAGCACGGTGGACACTGAGAGGTTCTTACTCCTGGCTGAGGATCTAGAATATGTAGAATTGCATATTGTCCAGACTATGGGTGGCACAGTGGTAAGCGCTGCTGTCTCACAGTGCCAGGGACATAGGTTTGATCCCGACCTCAGGTCACTGTCTGAGCAGAGTTTACAATTTCTCCCTGTGCCTGCGTGGGTTTCCTCTGAGTGCTCCGGTTTCCTCCCACAGTCCAAAGATGTGCAGGTTAAGTGGATTGGCCATGCTAAATTTCCCTTTAGTGTCAAAATGTTAGCTGGGCTGACAAGGATAGGGCAGGGAATTGTAGGTAGGGTGCTCTTTCGGAGGGCCGGTGCAGACTCAATGGGCCAAAGGGCCTCCTTCTGCACTGTAGGAATTCTATGATTCTTAGTAAGATGGCAGATTTTGTTCGCTAAAGGACATCAGGGAATCAGATGGGTGATGCACTATCAATTACGATGAAACGAGAGTAGAGAGTAATCGAGGCTTTATTACACAGAGATGTGTGGCCTCCTACAGCTGCTACCGAAATGGCTGCTGTTCGGAGAGCACACACATTTATACTCCGCCTACTGGGCGGAGCCAGCAGGCAGGGATCTACCCCCGTACCTGTAGTACAGGGGCCTTACCGTAATACCCTCGTATGCAGTGCAGTATATACAATATAAAACAACAGTGGGACTACCACAATGGGTTTTTATGATAATCGATGATCATTTCATGGTCGCTGTTACAGAAACCAGCTTTCAATTTCACATTTTTTTGATTAACTGAATATCTTATATCCTGCCAACATCCATGGTAGGATTTGAACCCGTCCACCCAGAGCAGAAGCCTGGGCCTCTGGATTGTTAGTCCAGTGACATTACCACTATGCCACCATCTCCCCGAAAATTAAAATTAACGTTGAGCAAAGTTTTCCCAGAGATAAGAAGACTCGCAAGCAAATAATACAAAGCTCATTCTGCTGGCCTAGGTGCATACCTTCATCTGGTATGTTCAAGAAATCTCAACACATAATAGCTTTAAAATAACATCATTACTCAAACAACCAACAGAAACTTGAGGTTAAAGCTATGTAACTGACTTTAACAGATCACAAGAACAGAAACCATACTCACAATCCAGGCAATCTCAGCTGGGTCAGACAATCAAGCTGGAACGAGACATTTTCGTAAGGTGTCGGAATACTTTCAGATTTGCCATATTTAAAGTAAACCATGAGTAAACAACTCCTGATAAACTTCCACTTGTGCCAGTACGTTACTGGGCCCCAATCTTATCTATCCTCAAGCTTGTCACATTCCATTCCTTTCACTATTCACCACTCATTCTTATTTCTTTGTCAGTATTTTTCCATTATCCCCACACTAGCTTATCTCCCGTTAACTGAGTCAATTCTTACATTATTAAAAACTCAATCTAATCTATATATTTGTTCATATTTTTGGTCTATGTTGTGATTAACCAGAAAATATCTCAACTGCTTATCAGCTTTCAATCTACTTTCACTGTATTTGGTTCGTTCATGGACGCTCCTGCCTTTTCATGTGCTGTTGCACTTCTTAAATATACAAACTATTCCATCATCCCTTGTGAGCCACTTCAGGAGATTCATAAACTAATACAACTTTGAAGTACATGTAGCATTATACAATAAAATATTAGCCTAGATTGTGGTAAAAATAACTTGAGCATTGCTAAGAAAAAGAGACATAGGCCGGGATTGTCCACGCCTCCCTATGGCATGTCTTGCAGCGGTGGAGCTGACCCACCGTTGGATAGCAACGGCATCCGTTGGTCCCATCGCTGACAATGGGGTTTCCGTCGTATGTATCCCGTCCCCAACCCCCACCCCAACCCCCCGGCCCCTACTGGGGGACCCACAGTGGGGGTTCGACATCAGCGGCACTGGAAGATCCCGCTGGCAGGAAGGGCTGGAAAATTCCATCCATGCTGTCGAAGTTTTTCATCTTGCACTCGTCAGGAGAGATTGGAGTAACAGATAAATCTAGCCGTTTCATGTTGTTACTATGAAGCAGCAACATGCAGTGGTAGTCTCCACTAACAGGATGGCATCCAGCCAAAAAGATGAACTGTCTGTCACACAAATGAATAATGTGGCATATGAATTTAAGTGCCGGTGTAAGGCCAGGTTTGTAAGCCTAACATCCCAATGGCTGGTGGATCGTACCAAACAACGCATATCTTCTGCTATTCATCACAGGCAACGTACTGACTGTACCCAACCAGCCCCTTGCAAGACTCAAAACATAGTATCCAACATTAGATGTGATTCCACAATTGGACAGCACTTACTAAACAATCCAGATTGTGCTAGGAATTACACTATTACAACCAAAAGATCATCAGGCCGGCTCACAGTAGGGCTCACTTATGCATACTAGAAGTTAAAAATATTCATATATTCATACACAGGGTCCTGGTCCTTTGCAGACTGAAGGAGCATGATTATGCATTGTGCCTTTCTCAACTAAACAAAGGTTTGGAGGACAGCTAACCCTGGTTCTTTCTCCATGGCAATGTCTTGGACAATTAGAGCCAACCTGCCTGATTTAAATGTAAACAAAAACTTGGCAGTTAGCTGTTCCCTGGTACATTCTGCTTGGCAATGTCTCTAGCAATCAAAGTCCACATGTCAACCTATCGGCATTCTCTTCCAATAGAGTATAAACTGTTGTTCCCTTTACAATTGGTACTCTTGTGAATATTTCCTGATGATTGCAAGACAAAAAACTTCAGCAGCATATCTCTTTTTTCAGAAACACTCAACAATGACTATTAGTAAAAATAACCTTGAACCTATCAACATGTCATTGTTAAAAAAGTAAAATGGACAGCAACTTTTGGCGACTGTACCTGCGCAATTAAAAGTGGAACTCAGGAAGTGTTGTTACTTGCTCATTCAGAAGCTGCACTATAATGGTATCTCATTGAACCACTTGATATTGAAGCACACGGAAGGGGGTGAAGTTACTCTATGTTCCTGATATGTATCCACTAAATTTTATAACTCAGGTTAGGGGCATTCTAAACCTAAAGATCCCCTTGGGCTTGTTGCCTCCTTCCTTGAGTCTGAGGAGGAAGTGGACACATGATCTCCCTCTAGCTTGTTCTTGTTTGGAAAGCAAAAGAACTAGATAGGTCTTGATTTATTGAATCTATAGTAAAAAATAGACAGGAAGCCTCCGTAGGCACACACACACATACACACACCCCATCTCATTTCCATGGTATTACAATGTCTGCAATTCTAAGGCTTGGCAATCTGTGTTTTGGGTTGTGACATTTGTCAACATTTGGTCTACGAAATTACTAAATGTCCTCCCTTGGCATTGCACATGGGCCAGGTGTGGTCTAAAGATGAAAGCAGGGTTAGAGACCGGGATACTATTAAATTAGAGGATACAGACATAGCTCAGTCTCTGTATTAAAGTTTAACCCACTGTCCTTTATTTTTAGATTTTCATTATAAATTTCTAGGTTCACTGAAAACGAGGACTTTCAAAGTAAAGCTGTCACACTGTCATTACACTCTTCTGCCAGAGGTGATTTTGCAGCACCTTTACCAAGGTGTTATTAAATATTTTGCACTGCCAGCAGTAACAAGAAACCATACATTTATATAATAGCATTCATATGCTCATGACATCCACATAGAAGTGTCATGTAAGGAATTAACATTCAACATCACACAGGAATCTTGTCAGCAGAAAATGATCGGCTTTGAACCAATGGGTTGTTTTAAGGCGTATGGGCGTGATTTACCAGCCTCATCATCCCCGATTTGCTGTTACAACGAGGCCGTTGAATCTCATGTTCTGGATCTTGCCTACACTGAGCAAGATCCAGATCAGCATATTTAAATGAGCCATTAGCTCCCAGTGCTGAAAAATATTCTAAGTGTGGGCTGGACAGGGGGAGAACCTCCCCAAAGCCCCAAAAATGACCCAAATGTGTTTGAACACCGGTGTGGATCTCACCCATAAAGTCGATGAGAAAGACCCCACCAAACTCACCCAAAATGACACTGACAAATATTTTGGTTGAATTCCGCCCTATGTTTGTTTTGCTCCTCAGAATGATGATCCTAAGTATTAATTAGTTAATTAACATGAGGAGCCATTATTTACCATCCCAAACAGCTGATGTATTGTCAAATATGACCCACATTATTCCTGCTTAAGATGTTGCTGGATTCAATTTGCCTATCATGATTATGATGTCTTGAAGGCCCCTGGCCACACTTCAAAGCATGGCCTCCCATCTGAAGTAGTGAATTTGACAGTTATTTCTGAGATACTTGAGAAGGGCAGAGCCTTTTATTGACTGGAACACTTTGTAATTGACAGTTTGGTGGGCAGGGACTACATCTTGTAAAGTTACTTTGGTAGTCTTTGGAGTGAAAATGATTGGTGTCTGTGAACCTTGCAGGCTGTATTCTAAAAGTTTAAGTCAATTTATCTAGAATGTAGTTAAACTAAATAAAGGTTGTAGGAACTGGATTTCGATTTCAGGTCTGGAGACAAAGAGAGCGACATTTGTTTTGTTTTATATATTCCAATATATGGGGAAATATATATTCCAAAACTGACCACATTTCATTCATTTAGGATAAGTAAAAACATTTATCGATTGAAACGTGTCACTTCAATTTTAACTTTTTAGTTCTGGGTGGGATTAATGCATATAAGAGACTGTGACCGGCAGCAAGCCTGCATGTTGAGACGTGGAATGATTTTAACTCCCAGATTTCATTTCCATAATCAGATTTGGACTCTTGCCTGAACATTCTCATGTTGCAATTTACATCAGAATCCAATCTGTTGATCAAACTGGGGAGAGAAAGTTAGCCACTAACTGGCCTGCCTCCATTTTAAATTCTCTCCCCACCTAACAGAAACCATGACCTGGGTCTTTGGCCTGCACTGGCCCTTCCCTCAGATTGTGTGATTGTCATATTCTCTCAGTCCCTTATTATTTTGGGCGATCCCTTATGGTGGCCTGACCATAGAATCATAGAATCCCGACTGTCATGATATACATCAGCATATCATGGTGCAATCACACACTCACTGACACACTGATGGACATACAGTAGGACCAACCAGCATACACAACATCGCAGCCAATCACCAGTGAGATCACATGCACTATAAAGACAGGGGACACCAGAGTTCCACTCATTCTAGCAGCAGCCAGCTCAGAGCACAGAGCTCACAGCCTGCAACACAGACATTCACCAACCCGCCGCCGCCGCTACGCATCACTGGCAATCTCGGGGTGAATTGGAAACTTTTTAAACAGCGCTTCCAGCTCTTCCTAGAGGCCACAGACAGGGAGAATGCATTGGACACCAGGAAGATTGCCCTTCTTCTCTCCACGGCAGGGCAACACGCCATCCACATCTTTAACTTCCTTACATTCGCGGACAGCGAGGACAAAACCAAATACAAGACGGTGCTCCTAAAATTTGTCAAAGTTAACGAAAGCTTCGAAAGGCACCTGTTCCAGCAGCGCCTGCAGGGTAAGGACGAGCCTTTCCAGTCTTATTTAACACACCTCCACATCCTCGCGCAGTCCTGCAGCTATAGGCCCACCTCTGACTCCATGATACGCGACCAGATAGTTTTCGGGGTCATGTCGGACACCCTGCGCCAGCAGCTCTTTAAAATCAAGCAACTCACCCTCGCGACGGCCATTGAGACCTGCGTCCTGCATGAGAAGGCCACCAACCGGTACTCACACATCCAGGCGGCTGAAATGGCATGGCAGGGGCCCCACGAGGTGGAGCGGGTCCAGACGATCGAGTACCTTCCGGCCCGCGGCCCGGAGGAGGGCGGCCATTTTGCGCACTTTCCGAGGCCTCCCGCGCTTGTACGCGCCAAAAGAGGGGACGTTGATGCGGAGGAACACGGTGTGCAGCGCACTACGCAAGACCACACCACACATGCGTGGTGGCGCAATGAACGCACTGACGTCATGACGTGCGGCAACTGTGGCTCCGCCCATTTAAAGCGGCAATGTCCGGCCAAAGCACGACAATGCCTACACTGTGGCATTGTCTACTATGCTGCCTGCTGTCGAGCACCTCAGCCTGCCAACTCGCAACAGTTTAACCAGCCTCGCAGAAATGTTCGGGCAATTCTACCCACGTTCACCGAGTCCGATCCTGATATCATACAGAGCAGTGACACGGAGGACAGGGAGCCTTTCCGCATTGCTGTCATCAACAAAACAAACTCCCCGAGTCGAACACACCAGCCGCTGTCGGTGCACAGCATTGATCCGGGCGACGAGTGGTGTGCCACCCTGACGGTCAACCGATCCCAGGTCACATTCCGCCTGGACACGGGTGCTTCCGCAAATCTCCTCGCATGGTCAGCCCTGAGGACCAAGCCAGCAATTCTCCCATCCATCTGTCAACTGGTCGACTATAATGGCAACGTCACCCCGCCACCGGGTCGTGCCAACTCGAAGTGACGCACAACTCGCGTAAAGCCATCCTACCCTTCGAGATCGTGGGCTCTTCAAAGAATTCCCTGCTAGGCGCACAGGCGTGCAAACTCCTCCACCTCGTTCAGCGAGTACACTCTCTCTCTCCAGAAGGCACGTCTGACTTCAAAGATGCGGAATTCAGGGCGCAACTAAACTTAATCCTCTCTCACAACCAAGATGCTTTTGAGGGCATGCCTACACTGCCCTACACATACCAAATCCTGCTCAAACAGGATGCCACCCCGGTAGTTCATGCACCTCGCAGAGTCCCAGCACCCCACAAGGACCGCCTCAAGCAGCAGCTGCAGGACCTTCAGGACCAAGGAGTGCTTTCCTGGGTGATGGAGCCAACTGCATGGGTCAGCTCCATGGTGTGCGTCAAGAAGCAGTCCGGCGAACTTCGGATCTGTATTGACCCGAAAGACTTAAATCACAATATAATGAGGGAACACTACCCCGTACCCAAACGTGAGGAGATCACGTGCGAGATGGCTCGGGCAAAAATATTCACCAAGCTTGATGCCTCAAAGGGCTTCTGGCAGATTCAATTGGATCAGTCCAGCAGGAAGCTGTGTACCTTCAACACTCCATTTGGCAGATACTGCTACCACAGGATGCCATTTGGAATCATATCGGCCTCTGAAGTTTTCCATCGCATCATGGAACAGATGATGGAGGGCATCAAAGGCGTGCGCGTCTATGTGGACGATACCATTATTTGGTCTACCACACCGCAGGAACATATCAGTCACCTCCAACGCGTCTTTCAACGGATACGGGACCAGGGCCTGCGCCTTAACAGAGCCAAATGTTCTTTTGGCCAAACCGAGCTCAAGTTCTTGGGGGACCAAATCTCCCGGTTGGGTGTGCGGTCGGATGCCGACAAGGTGGCAGCCATCACGGCTATGCAGAAGCCGACAGACAAGAAGGTGGTGCTACGCTTCCTCGGAATGGTCAACTTCCTGGGAAAATTCATCCCTAACCTCGCTTCCCACACCACAGCTCTCCGGCACCTTGTCAGGAAGAGAACTGAATTCCAGTGGCTTCCCACCTACCAGCGTGAATGGGAGGAGCTCAAGGTCAAGCTCACCACCGCCCCGGTACTGGCGTTCTTCGATCCTGCAAAGATCTCGACTGACACCAGCCAGTCCGGCATTGGGGCGGTCCTCCTGCAACGGGATGACGCCTCATCATGGGCCACAGTCGCCTATGCGTCACGGGCCATGACCCCCACAGAGCAGCGCAATGCACAAATCGAGAAGGAGTGCCTAGGCCTGTTGACTGGCGTTGACAAGTTCCACGACTATGTGTATGGCCTTCCCCAGTTCACTGTGGAGACCGACCATCGCCTGCTGGTTGGCATCATCCAAAAGGACCTTAATGACATGACCCCTCGCCTCCAGCGCATTCTTCTCAAACTCTGGAGGTACGACTTCCAACTTGTATACACCCCGGGTAAGGACCTGATCATAGCAGACGCTCTGTCCAGGGCAGTCGACACTCCGTCTGACCCAGAGGGGTTCGTTGGCCAAGTCAACGCACATGTAGCCTTCACTTCTGCGAATCTTCCGGCCACTGACGAACGCCTTGCCCACATTCGCCGTGAGACTGCGGCTGACCCCCTTCTACAACGTGTAATGCGCCACATGATGGACGGGTGGCTCAAGGGACAATGCTCACAGTTTTACAACATTCGGGATGACTTGGCAGTCGTGGATGGTGTCCTCCTGAAGCTGGGCCGCATCGTGATCCCACACAGCATGCACCGGCTTGTCTTAGAACAACTGCACGAAGGCCATCTCAGCGTTGAGAAGTGCCGGCGGAGGGCCCGAGAGGCTGTATACTGGCCGGGAATAAATTAGGACATTGCCAACACTGTGCTCAATTGCCCCACCTGTCAGCGGTTCCAGCCGGCACAACCACGTGAGACCCTTCAGCCCCATGAGTTGGTCACGTCACCCTGGTCGAAGGTGGGCGTGGACCTGTTCCATGCGCTCGCAGGGACTACATCATCATCATCGGCTACTTTCCCAGCTAGCCTGAGCTCATACGCCTGCACGACACCACGTCATCGGCTGTTATCCGGGCCTGCAAAGAGACCTTTGCTCGCTACGGCATTCCGCTCACCGTGATGTCAGACAATGGCCCCTGCTTCGCGCGTCAGGAATAGTCTTCCTTCACTAGTGCATACAACTTTGAACACGTGACGTCCAGTTCCCTGCACCCTCAGTCAAATGGCAAAGCAGAGACGGGCATCCACATTGTAAAAAGGCTCCTCTGCAAGGCTGCTGATGAAGGATCTGACTTCTGCCTTGCCTTGCTGGCCTATCGCTCGGCCCCACTGTCCACGAGCCTATCGCCGGCCAAACTGCTTATGGGTCGCACCCTCAGTACCACTGTGACGTCTATTCACGTCCCAGACCTCAACCATGCTCCGGTACTTCGGCGGATGCAACAAGAGTGTGAGCAACACAAGGCAGCTCATGATGCTCGGGCGACTGATCTTCCTGCCCTGGTGCCTGGAGATCATGTCCGCATACATCTTCCGCAGGGTGCTGGTCGGCAACCGCTGAGGTTCTTAGACAGGTGGCTCCCCGCTTGTTTCTGGTTCGTTTGCCTGATGGTTCCATTCGCCACTGCAATCGGCGTGCCCTTCGTCTGGTTCCACGCTCGCTACGAAATTCTGCACCGGTGCCACACCCTCCTGTTGTTCCTGACATGGACTTCGTTGAGCTTCCGGATACCCTGCCTCCTCCTCACTCGACCGTGGCCCGGCCCATTCCTCAGCCGGTGGATCCTGAACCACACTTGAGGCGGTCAACCCGAATTCGTCGCCCACCCCAAAGATTTGATTTATAAACCTTGCACTATTGGACTCACTGACTTGTTCTGCCATACTGTTAAGAGTTTTTCATTGTTTGTTAATAGCATTTGTTTCGTTCTTGGTGTAACATAGTTTTCCTTCCCGTGTATGTAGCATAGCCACATGTACATATTGATGTAAATAATGCACACACATGATCAGACACACTCACTCCACTTTATTTATTCTCATGGAGGTATATATTCTTTGCGAAAAGGTGGGACGTCATGATGTACATCAGCATATCATGGTGCAATCACACACACACTGACACACTGACCGACATACAGTAGGAACAACCAGCATACACAACATCGCAGCCAATCACCAGTGAGAGCACACGCACTATAAAGACAGGGGACACCAGAGTTCCAGCTCATTCTAGCAGCAGCCAGCTCAGAGCACAGAGCTCACAGCCTGCATCACAGACATTCACCATGTGCTGAGTGCCTCATCTAGATTGTGATAGGACAGGGTCCACAGATAAGCTGATAATGCACGTACCCAAAGTTACAGTATGTTATTACAGTTGAGTTGTTAATAAAATAGAGTTACACCATCTCCAGCCGTGTTGACCTGTTTGTAGACCAGAACACCCAACACGACACCGACAATGCAGAAGGAAGCCATTCAGCCAATCGAGTCTGCATCCACCCTCAAAAGGACTACTCCTCCCAAGCTCACACCCCCGCCCTATCCCAGTAACCCCTCAACTTAATCTACACAATCTTGGACACTAAGGGGCAATTTATCATGGCCAATCCATCTAACCTGCACATCTTTGGACTGTGGGAGTAAGCTGAAGCACCCTGAGGAAACCCAGGCAGATATGGGGAGAACATGCAAACTCCACATAGACAACCACCCGAGGCTGCTATTGAACCCGGGTCCTGGTCGCTGTGAGGCAGCAGTGCTAACCGCTGTGTCTTCTTCCAATTTAGATTCTCATCTGCTGACAGTGGCATATTTCTCTTCAGTTTTGGGTTGGGGCATGTAAATAAGGCCTGGAAGTTCAAACTTCATGAGAATGATGCCTTGTGCGAGCCAAGTAACTCACTTCATCCCCAAAATACTCAATTTTCCATTTCATAGCAAAATTGGTCATCTGCACCTGGACAATCAAATTCCTTTATCATTTGAAGACCTTGATTAAATCACCCCTTCAGCTTTTAAACTCAGAAAATAGTGCAAGGTTTATGAAACATGTGCTCATTATTTCATTGCTGGTTAATCTACACCATTCAATTTTCAAGGCAAATATCTCCTTCCTGAACTAAAAACAAAGCTCCAGGTGTTGTTTGACCAAGGCTCCTTGTAACCTAAGTAAGCCTTTTTCATTTTTGAAAGAGAAATCTTGATAGGTGTTCGTATTCATGAGGGGTTAGACAGAGTACATGGAGACAAATGGAGGAAGGACCGAGAATCAGGGGCGTCATTCTCCGACCCCCCGCCGGGTCAGAGAATGACCGTTGGCCGCCGTGAATCCCGCCCCCGCCCCCGCCGAAGTCTCCGAAGGGAGAAAAGTCGGCGGGGCGTTAATGGCGCCGCTGCCGCGGAGAATGTCACGGGTCTGCGCAAGGCAGCCGATTTTCGGCCTGCCGATATTCTCCCTTCCGGATGGGCCGAAGTCCTGTCGACGTGATGACCGTTCACGTCGACGTGAATTAAACCTCCTTTTCATCGGCGTGACCCGGTGCTCCAGGCTCACGCCGACCAGCGAGGAGGTGAGTGACGGCCTGGGGGGTTGGCTCTGGGCAGGAAATGGCGTGGCCGCAGACTGATTGCGTGAGGAGAGGTGTGTCTCGGCTTGTGTGTGTGTGTGTACGGCGGGGGGGGGGGGGGGTGGTTAGAGTAGGCTGGGCTCCGGGGGAGTGCCGGGAGGGGGTCCGTGCTGGGGTGGAGGTTGGGGGGGGGGATCCGTGCTGGGGTGGAGGTTGGGGGGGGGGTCCGTGCCGGGGTGGAGGTTGGGGGGGGGGTCTGTGCTGGGGTGGAGGTTGGGGGGGGGTCCGTGCTGGGGTGGAGGTTGGGGGTTGGGGGGGTCCGTGCTGGGGTGGAGGTTGGGGGTTGGGGAGGGGGTCCGTGCCGGGGTGGAGGTTGGGGGGTGGAGGTTGGGGGGTGGAGGTTGGGGGGTGGGGTCCGTGCCGGGGTGGAGGTTGGGGGGGGGGGTCCGTGCTGGGGTGGAGGTTGGGGGGGGGGTCCGTGCTGGGGTGGAGGTTGGGGGTTGGGGGGGGTCCGTGCTGGGGTGGAGGTTGGGGGTTGGGGAGGGGGTCGGTGCCGGGGTGGAGGTTGGGGGGTGGAGGTTGGGGGGTGGGGTCCGTGCCGGGGTGGAGGTTGGGGGGGGGTCCGTGCTGGGGTGGAGGTTGGGGGGGGGGTCGGTGCTGGGGTGGAGGTTGGGGGTTGGGGAGGGTCCGTGCTGGGGTGGAGGTTGGGGGGGGTCCGTGCTGGGGTGGAGGTTGGGGGGGGCTCCGTGCTGGGGTGGCGGTTGGGGGGGGGGTCCGTGCCGGGGTGGAGGTTGGGGGGGGGGGTCCGTGCCGGGGTGGGTGATGGGAGGGCAAATGAGTTGGTCCACCTGGCCAGGTGCCAGCCTCCAACAGTTGGACCCATGCGGTCCATGCCACCTGGCTGGGGGGAGGAGGGGATATGGGCAATGATGACATGTCGTCGTTCCCCTCCCCCCCCACCAGGCCGTCATGTTTTCAGACCATCCAGCGATGTTGGCCGCCGTGGTGGCAGCCGCTCATGTCTATGTTGCCCTGGATGAGGAGGAGGAGGAGGAGCGTGCCAGAGAGGCGGCGCAGGCTGCCGCAGAGGGGCAGGCGGCAGCCGCCCAGGCTGGAGGGACACCTGACCGACAGGACGAGGAGGGGGAGGAGGACGTCGCGGCCCCACGGCATCGGAGGCACCCGAGGGCGCCCCGTGTGTACCGGCCCCGGCAGTCATACCAGGACCTCACGGACCGGGAATGCAGGAGGAGACTCCGGATGAGCCGGGAAACCGTGGCACACATCTGCCACCTGCTGGCACACCTGACACCGCGTGGCACTGGCGGGGGACACCCTCTCCCCGTGTCCGTCAAGGTTACGGTGGCCCTGAACGTTTATGCAACGGGGTCATTCCAGGCACCGAGTGGGGACCTGTCTGGCATATCGCAGACATCGGTGCATCGGTGCATCCGGGCAGTGACAGATTCCCTTTATGCCATGGCGCACCGCTACATCCGCTTCCCCGTGGACCGGGCCAGCCAAGATGCCCGGGCCGTGGGCTTCTCTGCCATTGCCGGGTTCCCCATGGTCCAGGGCGCCATCGATGGGATGCACGTCGCGGTGCGGCCACCTGCAGAGAACAGGGCCGTGTTCACTAATAGGAAGGGGACCTATTCGATGAACGTACAGGTGGTCTGCGACCACCGCATGATGATCCTGCACGTCTGCGCCCGTCACCCAGGCAGTGTACACGACTCATTCGTGTTGTCGCGGTCATCCATCCCCGGCATGTACGAGGGACGCCATCCCCGGCTGAGGGGCTGGTTGCTGGGCGACAGGGGCTACCCATTGCGATCGTGGCTGATGACGCCTATACGGAGGCCACGCAATGAGGCGGAGAACCGCTACAATGATGCCCATGTAGCGACAAGGGGAGTGATCGAGAGGTGCTTTGGCGTGCTGAAGATGCGTTTCAGGTGCCTGGACCTCTCTGGGGGCGCCCTCCAGTATCGGTCAGATAGGGTCGGCCGCATCATTGTGGTGTGCTGCGTCCTGCACAACATAACCCAGCAGAGGGGCGATGTGCCGCAGGCAGAGGAGGGCGGAGTGGAGGAGCAGCAGGAAGAGGCGCAGTCCTCCCCAGATGAGGGGGATGGAGGCAATGGTCAGGGCAGATGGGGTAGACACAGGCGGGTGGCTGTCCACCGTTACCGGCTGGCCCAGCGGGCACGGGACAGACTGATAGCCGCCCGCTTCACTGACTAGATGGGCGCGGGAATCGGGTAGTATGGCCACAGACCGCACACCATGGCAACAGCCGACCACCCACACCCCCCACCCATCCACCCACCCAGCACCCTCACCCCCCTCCCCAACCCCACACACCCCACCCGCATGCACACCAACCCCCCCCCCCAATTGCCGATCCACCAGCGGCACAACTGGACGGGCTCACCCAGTTGCGGGTGGACGCGTGTCTATCGCAGGCCATGGAGGATGATGACAACCCGCCTCCGATGAGCTCCTGGCTCTACATCGTTGGACTATGTCTGACCCATGGCCACAGTACCACCATCCACCCGGACCATCCCATCCCTGCATGCGGCTGTGACACTGCAGCGCACGGTCCCATCCTCTGCCCGGGGGATGTTGATGGCGGCCCAGGGGGAAGGGGGCAGACTCACCTGGGGCTGAGGTAAGACCACCCGTCACACACACACTTGCGCTCAACGTACATGACACGCCCGCACACTTTGGACAGAGCACAAAGGCAGCTTCGGTAGGTGTAACATTGACTTTAATAACCAAAGGAGTTCATGCACGTGCCCTAGCCCCTAAAACTCATCTGTGCCCTGCACCCGTGCCAACTTACTCAGTGTCTAATTGTTTGGCCTTACAGGCCCTTTGACTACGTCTACGTGGTTCCCCAGACGGTACAGCAGAACTGGAGGTGGACTCCTGTGATTCCTGCCCTCTGACACTGGATCCCTTTGGCGGCCGTTTCCTGGGGCGTCCTGGCCTAGATGGGCCAGGCTGCGGCCCGGGCGACTGGGATGGCGAGCTGCCAGCCTGTCCTGCCCGTTGCCCACCCGATGCACCTGGGACGGAAGGGGGGGAGTCCAAGGTGTCGCGGTGTACCGGGACCTCCCCTACAGAGGGAGCCGGGACGGACCACACCACCTCCTCCTCCCTCGGGGTGCCTGATGGCCCCCAGGCCTCTACATGGGTGGGGGATGCGAACGGACTGGCCATCCGACGCGCCCCCGACATCTGGCGCTGCCAGTCCTGGAGGCCCGTGCTGGTATCGACAGGGGTCTGCAGGTTTGCAGCCATGGAGCCCAGGGGGTTGTCAAACCCTGTCTGTGACAGTGCGACGCCGGCTCGCACATGGCCACTGGCGCCGATGCCCTCAGCGATGGCCTGCTGAGACTGGGCCATGGCCTGCTGAGACTGGGCCATGGCCTGCAGAGACTGGGCCATGGCCTGCAGAGGCTGGGCTATGGCCCGCTGAGACTGGGCCATGGCCTGCAGAGACTGGGCTATGGCCTGCTGAGACTGGGCCATGGCCTGCTGAGACTGGGCTATGGTGTTGAGCGCCTCTGCCATCTGGCGCTGGCACTGGCTCATGGCCTCCTGTGAGAGGGCAGCCATTTCAAAGAACAAAGAACAAAGAAATGTACAGCACAGGAACAGGCCCTTCGGCCCTCCAAGCCCGTGCCGACCATACTGCCCGACTAAACTACAATCTTCTACACTTCCTGGGTCCGTATCCTTCTATTCCCTTCCTATTCATATATTTGTCAAGATGCCCCTTAAATGTCCCTATCGTCCCTGCCTCCACTACCTCCTCCGGTAGTGAGTTCCAGGCACCCACTACCCTCTGCGTAAAAAACTTGCCTCGTACATCTACTCTAAACTTTGCCCCTCTCACCTTAAACCTATGCCCCCTAGTAATTGACCCCTCTACCCTGGGGAAAAGCCTCTGACTATCCACTCTGTCTATGCCCCTCATAATTTTGTATACCTCTATCAGGTCGCCCCTCAACCTCCTTCGTTCCAGTGAGAACAAACCGAGTTTATTCAATCGCTCCTCATAGCTTATGCCCTCCATACCAGGCAACATTCTGGTAAATCTCTTCTGCACCCTCTCTAAAGCCTCCACATCCTTCTGGTAGTGTGGCGACCAGAATTGAACACTATACTCCAAGTGTGGCCTAACTAAGGTTCTATACAGCTGCAACATGACTTGCCAATTCTTATACTCAATGCCCCGGCCAATGAAGGCAAGCATGCCGTATGCCTTCTTGACTACCTTCTCCACCTGTGTAGCCCCTTTCAGTGATCTGTGGACCTGTACTCCTAGATCTCTTTGACTTTCAATACTCTTGAGGGTTCTACCATTCACTGTATATTCCCTACCTGCATTAGCCCTTCCAAAATGCATTACCTCACATTTGTCCAGGTTAAACTCCATCTGCCATCTCTCCGCCCAAGTCTCCAGACAATCTAAATCCTGCTGTATCCTCAGACAGTCCTCATCGCTATCCGCAATTCCACCAACCTTTGTGTCGTCTGCAAACTTACTAATCAGACCAGTTACATTTTCCTCCAAATCATTTATATATACTACAAAGAGCAAAGGTCCCAGCACTGATCCCTGTGGAACACCACTGGTCACAGCCCTCCAATTAGAAAAGCATCCCTCCATTGCTACCCTCTGCCTTCTATGGCCTAGCCAGTTCTGTATCCACCTTGCCAGTTCACCCCTGATCCCGTGTGACTTCACCTTTTGTACTAGTCTACCATGAGGGACCTTGTCAAAGGCCTTACTGAAGTCCATATAGACAACATCTACTGCCCTACCTGCATCAATCATCTTAGTGACCTCCTCGAAAAACTCTATCAAGTTAGTGAGACACGACCTCCCCTTCACAAAACCGTGCTGCCTCTCACTAATACGTCCATTTGCTTCCAAATGGGAGTAGATCCTGTCTCGAAGAATTCTCTCCAGTAATTTCCCTACCACTGAAGTAAGGCTCACCGGCCTGTAGTTCCCGGGATTATCCCTGCCACCCTTCTTAAACAGAGGAACAACATTGGCTATTCTCCAGTCCTCCGGGACATTCCCTGAAGACAGCGAGGATCCAAAGATTTCTGTCAAGGCCTCAGCAATTTCCTCTCCAGCCTCCTTCAGTATTCTGGGGTAGATCCCATCCGGCCCTGGGGACTTATCTACCTTAATATTTTTTAAGACACCCAACACCTCGTCTTTTTGGATCACAATGTGACCCAGGCTATCTACACCCCCTTCTCCAGACTCAACATCTACCAATTCCTTCTCTTTGGTGAATACTGATGCAAAGTATTCATTTAGTACCTCGCCCATTTCCTCTGGCTCCACACATAGATTCCCTTGCCTATCCTTCAGTGGGCCAACCCTTTCCCTGGCTACCCTCTTGCTTTTTATGTAAGTGTAAAAAGCCTTGGGATTTTCCTTAACCCTATTTGCCAATGACTTTTCATGACCCCTTCTAGCCCTCCTGACTCCCTGCTTAAGTTCCTTCCTACTTTCCTTATATGCCACACAGGCTTCGTCTGTTCCCAGCCTTTTAGCCCTGACAAATGCCTCCTTTTTCTTTTTGACGAGGCCTACAATATCATTCGTCATCCAAGGTTCCCGAAAATTGCCGTATTTATCTTTCTTCCTCACAGGAACATGCCTGTCCTGTATTCCTATCAACTGACACTTGAAAGCCTCCCACATGTCAGATGTTGATTTGCCCTCAAACATCCGCCCCCAATCTATGTTCTTCAGTTCCCGCCTAATATTGTTATAATTAGCCTTCCCCCAATTTAGCACATTCATCCTCGGACCACTCTTATCCTTGTCCACCAGTACTTTAAAACTTACTGAATTGTGGTCACTGTTACCGAAATGCTCCCCTACTGAAACATCTACCACCTGGCCGGGCTCATTCCCCAATACCAGGTCCAGTACCGCCTCTTCCCTAGTTGGACTGTTTACATATTGTTTTAAGAAGCCCTCCTGGATGCTCCTTACAAACTCTGCCCCGTCTAAGCCCCTGGCACTAAGTGAGTCCCAGTCAATATTGGGGAAGTTGAAGTCTCCCATCACCACAACCCTGTTGTTTTTACTCTTTTCCAAAATCTGTCTACCTATCTGCTCCTCTATCTCCCGCTGGCTGTTGGGAGGCCTGTAGTATACCCCCAACATTGTGACTGCACCCTTCTTATTCCTGATCTCTACCCATATAGCCTCACTGCCCTCTGAGGTGTCCTCTCGCTGTATAGCTGTGATACTCTCCTGAACAAGTAGCGCAACTCCGCCTCCCCTTTTACATCCCCCTCTATCCCGCCTGAAACATCTAAATCCTGGAACGTTTAGCTGCCAATCCTGCCCTTCCCTCAACCAGGTCTCTGTAATGGCAACAACATCATAGTTCCAAGTAGTAATCCAAGCTCTAAGTTCATCTGCCTTACCCGTAATGCTCCTTGCATTAAAACATATGCACTTCAGGCCACCAGACCCGCTGTGTTCAGCAACTTCTCCCCGTCTGCTCTGCCTCAGAGTCACACTGTCCCTATTCCCTAGTTCTCCCTCAACGCTCTCACCTTCTGACCTATTGCTCCCGTGCCCACCCCCCTGCCATACTAGTTTAAACCCTCCCGTGTGACACTAGCAAACCTCGCGGCCAGGATATTTATGCCTCTCCGGTTTAGATGCAACCCGTCCATCTTATACAGGTCACACCTGCCCCGGAAGAGCTCCCAGTGGTCCAGATAACAGAAACCCTCCCTCCTACACCAGCTGTTTAGCCACGTGTTTGTCTGCTCTATCTTCCTATTTCTAGCCTCACTGGCACGTGGCACAGGGAGTAATCCCGAGATTACAACCCTCGAGGTCCTGTCTTTTAACTTTCTGCCTAGCTCCCTGAACTCCTGCTGCAGGACCTCATGCCCCTTCCTGCCTATGTCGTTAGTACCAATATGTACAACGACCTCTACCTGTTTGCCCTCCCCCTTCAGGATTCCCTCTACCCGTTCGGAGACATCCTGGACCCTGGCACCAGGGAGGCAACATACCATCCTGGAGTCTCTTTCACGTCCACAGAAGCGCCTATCTGTTCCCCTGACTATAGAGTCCCCTATAACTATTACTCTTCTGCGCTTTGACCCTCCCTTCTGAACATCAGAGCCAGCCGTGGTGCCACTGCTCTGGCTGCTGCTGTTTTCCCCTGATAGGCTATCCCCCCCGACAGTATCCAAAGGGGTATATCTGTTCGAGAGGGGGACAACCACAGGGGATTCCTGCACTGACTGCCTGCCCTTTCTGGTGGTCACCCATTTCTCTGCCTGCACCTTGGGTGTGACCACACTTACATAACTGCGATCTATGACGCTTTCCGCCACCTGCATGCTCCTAAGTGCATCCAATTGCTGCTCCAACCGAACCATGCGGTCTGTGAGGAGCTGCAGTTGGGTGCACTTTCTGCAGATGAAGCCATCCGGGACGCTGGAAGCCTCCCGGACCTGCCACATCTCACAGTCAGAGCACAGCACCCCTCTAACTGACATTGCGTCAATTAATTAAAATTAAAATTTGTCTTTTTTTTTAATAAATACTTTTTTTTTTAAATTACAAAGTTACTGTCAACTATCTGTTTCCTAGCACTAGATTTCTAATAGAAATGCGATAGCTAACTATAATATCCTCCGATCTCTGGCTTAGATATCCTCTAAATTATAATTAAGTTATTATGTTTAATTAGTTCCCAAATACTCAAAAAAATTTAGGTTAGAATCCCAACCAGCCACTCAGGTCACAGCTTTTCTGTGATGTCACTTCAGTTTCCCCCAGACACACACAATTTGAAAAAAAGGTATAAAAGTAAAAATCACTTGCTTACCTTCTGAGATGTTCTCAGGTTCTCTCACTGACAGAGACTGCTCCTCCACCTCCAATCCTTGGCCTGCACAATGCTAATAATATAATAATATAATATGGCACTTACCTTACACCAATGGGTCTTATTATTAGGTTAGAGGAGGAGGGTGGGTGGGAGACACTACACGTGTAGTGTCTCGGGTTTCCTCTCCACCAGAATTTATTGGGGGGGGGGGGGGGGGGACTTGCCAGAGGTCGAACTTCCGGTTCCCGCTGAAATCCAAAGGGCTGCTCCTGTAAAGGTAAGAGCTTTTAAACTCACTACTCACCTCCCAGAAGGCCCCTGCGCACCGCTGCCGCCGAAATCCAAAGGGCTGCTCCTGTAAAGGTAAGAGCTTTTAAACTAACTACTCACCTCCCAGAAGGCCCCTGCGCACCGCTGCCGCCGAAATCCAAAGGGCTGCTCCTGTAAAGGTAAGAGCTTTTAAACTCACTACTCACCTCCCAGAAGGCCCCTGCGCACCGCTGCCGCCGAAATCCAAAGGCTTTCCTGGGCCACAGACGCCGCCTGCACGGAAGGCCCCAGGCCTCGCAAACCGTTCCCCATGTCTGACACCGTCGCACCCATTGCCTCCACCGCGGACGCCACCCGTGCGGTGTCAGCCTGGGTGGCACGCATGACCGGGACCACTCCCAGCTCCTGGACGCGGGTGGACTCCTCCACCTGCGACCGCAGCCGCCGCAAGCCACCCGTCACCCTATTCGCTCGTCTCCGTGTCGGTGGTTGCATCGGATCTATGTGTGGGTGTGGTAACTGCAGGAACCCGGGATCCATCTGGGCGGCAGATGTTCGCTTGGCCTGGGCTGCCCTCCGACCACCCGGTCCCTCTGCTGCTCCTACCTCCACCTGCTGTACCGGGACGGCTGTGTTGTGCGCACCAGTGAGTGTACCAGACGCCTCATCACTAAAGTGCCAACCGTGGTGAGTGTTTCTGCGATGGTGGAGGGTGTTGGTGACAGCAGTGGCGTTGTATCGTGCTCTTCGTCCCACTCTGAGTCCATGGCACTTTGGGGTGGGGGTTCGTCTCCATCCATCCACTCTGAGTCACTGTCCGGTATTTCGTCTTCCCGGGTAGGGGTGTCCTGGGTAGTGCTGTCCCGGGTAGGGGTGTCCTGGGTAGTGATGTCCCGGGTAGGGGTGTCCTGGGTAGTGGTGTCCCGGGTAGGGGTGTCCCGGATAGTGGTGTCCCGGGTAGGGGTGTCCTGGGTAGTGGTGTCCTGGGTAGTGGTGTCCTGGGTAGTGGTGTCCCGGGTAGTGGTGTCCTGGGTAGTGGTGTCCTGGGTAGTGGTGTCCTGGCTCGGATGTGACGGGGGCCTGTGGGTGCCCCCCTCATCGCTGGGTGGTCGCTCCCGCACGTGACGGGGGTGTCGTCTCCCTGTTGCTCCAGGTCTCTCCGTCTCCCGTGGTGTGCGAGGGGCATCCTGCGGGCGTCGCATGCTGGAGGGTCCGGGTCTCTCCGTCTCCCGTGGTGTGCGAGGGGCATCCTGCGGGCGTCGCATGCTGGAGGGTCCGGGTCTCTCCGTATCCCGTGGTGTGCGAGGGGCATCCTGCGGGCGTCACATGCTGGAGGGTCCGGGTCTCTCCGTCTCCTGTGGTCTCCGAGGGGCATCCTGCGGGCGGTGTGCATCTGCGGGGATGGGTGCCTGGACGTTTGGTCCTGCGATACACAATGAAGCATGCATGGTTAGACATCAGGCAGTGATCAGGTGATACGGGGGAGGGGGATATAGGGGAGGGGGGATATGGGGACGGGCTGTTGATGGCTCACTTGCTCGTGGGCCCCCGACCTCTGCATCAGCAACCTCCCGGTCCTCAGGTCCGCCAGCCAGTTCCAGGGCCCTTTCCTCGTGTACGGTCAGTGGCCTCTCATCAGCGGGCCCTCCTCCAGTCCTCACATGCTCCCTATTGTTGTGTGCGCGCTTCTCCTGTGGGGGGGGGGGGGTGGTGGCAGGGGTAAAAGGCAACAGTGTTAGGCAGGTATATGAATGCACGCCATCGGTTGCGCGTGCATTGCAGAGGTTAAGGTTAGGGCTGGATTCACTTGGGGATATGGGGGATATGGGGGAGGGGGGGATATGGGGGAGGGGGGATATGGGGAGGGGGGATATGGGGGAGGGGGGATATGGGGAGGGGGGATATGGGGAGGGTGATATGGGGAGGGGGGATATGGGGGAGGGGGATATGGGGGAGGGGGGATATGGGGGAGGGGGGATATGGGGGAGGGGGGATATGGGGGGGATATGGGGAGGGGGGATATGGGGGATGGGGGATATGGGGAGGGGGGATATGGGGGAGGGGGATATGGGGAGGGGGGATATGGGGGAGGGGGGATATGGGGGAGGGGGGATATGGGGGGATATGGGGGGGATATGGGGGAGGGGGGATATGGGGGAGGGGGGTATATGGGGGAGGGGGGATATGGGGAGGGGGGATATGGGGGAGGGGGGATATGGGGAGGGGGGATATGGGGGAGGGGGGATATGGGGGGGATATGGGGGAGGGGGGATATGGGGAGGGGGGATATAGGGGAGGGGGGATATGGGGAGGGGGGATATGGGGGAGGGGGGATATGGGGGGATATGGGGAGGGGGGATATGGGGGATGGGGGATATGGGGAGGGGGGATATGGGGGAGGGGGATATGGGGAGGGGGGATATGGGGGAGGGGGGATATGGGGGAGGGGGGATATGGGGGAGGGGGGGATATGGGGAGGGGGGATTTGGGGGAGGGGGGATATGGGGGAGGGGGGATATGGGGGAGGGGGGATATGGGGGAGGGGGGATATGGGGGAGGGGGGATATGGGGAGGCTCACCCTGCCTGCTCTGACGAGGTCGTTCACCTTCTTGTGGCACTGGGTGCCTGTCCGTGGTGTCAGGGCCACAGCGGTGACGGCCTCTGCCACTTCCCTCCACAGACGCCGGCTGTGGCGTGGGGCAACTCTGCGGCCGTGCCCGGGATACATGGCGTCCCTCCTCTGCTCCACCGCGTCCAGGAGCGCCTCCACATCGCGTGACTCGAACCTCGGGGCTGAGCGACGGCCAGCCATCAAGTCGGGTGTTGCGGTCGGCTATTCCGGTCGGGTGGGGGGGAGCTGCGCGGCCTTATGAGCCGTCACGCCGTGCAGCGCGCATGACGCTGCACGGCGTGAACCGCTGCGCAAGCGCGGATCCCGTTACGTCGCTGCTAGCCCATTTCGGGCCGCAGACTATCGGCCCATTTTTATGACGTGACGCAAGTGGGATTTGCGCCGTTTTTTGCGCCGATCGGCGGACTTTCCGCCGATAATGGAGAATTTCGCCCCAGAGGAGAGCGATATAAGGCAATTGGTAAAAGAATAAAAGGCACAAGAAAGAGTACTTTTAAATGCTGCGAGTAGTTGGTATCTGGAATACACAACATGAGAGTGAGGTAGATATAGATTTAATTGTGGCTTTCAAAAGAAAATACCTGAAGAGAAAAGATTTGCAGGGCAACAGGGGAATCGCTCGGGTGTGGGATCAGGTTAGTTGCTCTTGCACAGATATGATGGGCCGAAAGGCCTCTGTCTGTGCTGTAACCATCCCATGATTCTATGAAAGTCAACCACATTATGCCAAAGGGGACGGTTTAACAGCCGCGATGCATCTGGCGCAAATCCCGCTCTGTCGGGAATATACTAGGAGAGCCCTGAAACAGCATTTGCTCCGGGCGACAAACAGTTTGCAATGCTCTCAGGCCCGCCCAGCAGACATAATCAGGTTCACCCCCAGCGAGGGCAAGAAACTGATCACCATTCATTTAAATAATTTTACTATTCAAATTCCTTTATCATTTGAAAACCTTGATTAAATCACCCCTTAAGCTTTTAAACTCAGAAAATAGTGCAAGGTTTATGAAACATGTGCTCATTATTTCATTGCTGGTGAATCTACACCATTCAACTTTCAAGGCAAATATATCCTTCCTGAACTAAAAACAAAGCTCCAGGTGTTGTTTGACAAGGCTCCTTGTAACCTAAGTCAGGAAGGATATATTTGCCTTGAAAGTTGAATGGTGTAGATTCACCAGCAATGAAATAATGAGCACATGTTTCATAAACCTTGCACGATTTTCTGAGTTTAACATCACTACTGGACCAGGCGTGACGACCATGCTCGAAGGTTCCAGTGCCACTGTAACCCTCGGATGGCCAGGGACATGGCTGTGCCCCTGGGACCATGGCAGTGCCAGCCTGGCAGTGTGAACTGCGTAGTATTGGTAGCATGCCATGTGGTGGGGCATTAAGGGGATGCGGAATGAAGCAAGACACAATGGGAGGGATCCGATGGTGGCAATCAATGTTCGGGGGAATGGGGAGATCAGGGCGGCAGTAAATGTGCAGGGGGGGTGGGGGGAGAGAAGATCAGACCGGCGCTCAACGTTCAGTGAGGGATGCAGAAACATGCCATCGATGTTGGGGGGGAGGGTTGATGGTCTGGGGGTAGGGGTAGGATCTTTACTTTCACTTTGGTTTCAGAGCACCCTTTAAAAATGATCTCCGTGAAGGTGGGCTTGCCAGTGTGATTAAGCCCTGCCCCTCCCAATGATGATGCAACATACTTCCCCCTTCAAATAAAAGTGAAGTGTGGGAAAATCTTGTCAGGAAACTGGGGCGGGATTCTCCGCAATTGGCGCGATGTCCGCCGACCGGCACCAAAAACGGCGCGTATCAGTCTGGCATCGCGCCGCCCCAAAGGTGCGGAATTCTCTGCATCTTGAGGGGCCGAGCCCTCACCTTGAGGGGCTAGGCCCGCGCCGGACTGATTTCCACCCCGCCAGTTGGCGGGAAAGGCCTTTGGTGCCCCGCCAGCTGGCGCGGAAATGACTTTGCCGTGCGCCGCATGCGCGTGAGCGTCAGCGGCCCCTCACGGCATCCCCGCGCATGCGCAGTGGAGGGGGCCTCTTTCGCCTCCGTCATAGTGGAGACCATGGCGAAGGCGGAAGGAAAAGAGTGCCCCCACGGCACAGGCCCGCCCGCGGATCGGTGGGCTCCGATCGCGGGCCAGGTCACCGTGGGGGCACCCTCCGGGGCCAGATTGCCCCGGGGCCCCCCCCAGGATCCCGGAGCCCGCCCGCGCCGCCTTGTCCCGCCGGTAAGAGAGGTGGTTTGATTCTCGCCGGCGCGACAGGCATTCCAGCAGCGGGACTTCGGCCCATCGCGGGCCGTAGAATCGCCGGGGGGGGCCCGCCAACCGGCGCGGCACAACTCCCACCCCCGCCGAATATCCGGTGCCGGAGAATTCGGCAACCGGCGGGGGCGGGATTCACGCCAGCCCCCGGCGATTCTCCGACCCGGCGGGGGGTCGGAGAATCCCGCCCCTGATATTATTATAACTGTCAGGACTGCAAGCGTTAATGAAGTGTCAAGAGTAGCCACTAGAGGGGCAGCACAGTAGCACAGTGGTTAGCACAGTTGCTTCACAGCTCCAGGGTCCCAGGTTCGATTCCCACTTGGGTCACTGTCTGTTTGGAGCCTGCACATTCTCCCCGTGTGTGCGTGGGTTTCTTCTGGGTGCTCCGGTTTCCTCCCACAGTCCAAAGATGTGCAGGTTAGGTGAATTGGCTATGCTAAATTGCCCATAATGTCCAAAAAAGATTAGGTGGGGTTACGGGGGTAGGTTGGAGGTGTGGGTTTTGGATGTAGGTGTGGGGTTAGGTAGGGTGCTCTTTCCAAGGGCCGGTGCAGACTCGATGGGCCGAATGGCATCCTTCTGCACTGTAAATTCTATGATTCTAGAGGGAGCTACAGTTACAACTCTGTAGGGCAGTGATGCTAAGCTTTGTGGGAGTGTATGTGCAGGAGTTAGCTAGTGAGAGTCAGAAGTACAGATAGTGTAAGTGAGTGCAGATCATAGTTTAAACCAGTAGTGAGATTTGCTGTAGGTGAGTGTAGTTTAGATGTTATTAATCAATTGTGTATTCTTCAGGAGTATGTGTTGAATCCAGATTAGTAGTGTTAATAAATTTATAGCTTTGCTTAAGTTAAAGCTATTTTGTGGTCTTTGTGAACACTACACCTACCATCCTGAAATAAATAACACAAAGAACACCACAGAAACCTGCCCGTTTCTTTGTGTTATAACCCCCACTAGGACCACAGGAAACAACCATTGATCTCCCTGTGGGACTCGTGAAGTATGAACACCCCAGGTAGGGGGCAGAGGTCAATCACCTGGGACTCATTAAGGCAGGGAATAAAATTAGGCCCAACTCAGGGCCTGGTGAGCCCTATTCTCCCAGCAAGTGAGATGCTGTACTAAGCATATACTTGTAAATATGTAAATAAATTCACCTTCATTAACAACAGCTTCCTTATGAGTTACTATATTAGCGACACGGATTTAGAGGGGCCCCCAGTCGCCCGTCGATTTGCCTACCGCCACAAGTTTGTATTGAATGCAGCACGCGTATCGTTTAAAATGCTGTTTTTTGATAAATTGGTGGCCTTTGATGCGAGTTTGGAGGATTGGAATCACTATGCAGAGCGCATGCGATACTTCTTCCAAACAAATGGTATATCGGGGGAAGACCGACAAAAAGTTTTCCTTCTGAGCCTCTGCGAAGCACAGACATTTGGGATCATCAAACGTTTGACCTACCCAGCTGCACCAGATTCCAGGTTACTCGATGAATCCATGGCAATGGTTTCAAACCACTACAACCCCAAACCGTCTGTGATTAGGCAAAGCTTCTAGTTTAGCACAGCAATATGCTGCCCTGCTGAGTTGGTTACAGACTTTTTAATTCATTTGTGGCACTTGATTGAGCGCTGCCAGTTCCTCTAAGAAATGTTATGGGACAGACTCTTGTGTGGTATCAATAATCCAACCACTCAACTGATGCCATTAGCGGAAACTACGCTGGATTAAAATCATGTTATGAAATTTATCCTCTCTCATGGAACATGCGGAGAAGGGTGTGCAGGAACTGCAAGGCTCCCGTTCCAGCCTTCCCGAACAGGCGCCGGAATGTGGCGACTAGGGGCTTTTCACATTAACTTCATTGAAGCCTACGTGTGACAATAAGCTATTATTATTATTATTATTATTATTATTATTATGGTATGCACATCTTGTGTTGTTCTTCTGTTCGGACTCCATATGGGTCATGGAACAGTGCAGGTCCAACCTGACAAAACCGTCCAGCTATGTGGGCATTTCAAGCTTACTGTAAACAGGGCTTTGTGATTGCACCGCTACCCGATGCCCGGGTCGAGGATCTATATGCTCAGCTGGCCAGGCTGCTTTTCATTAGCAAAGCTCAATATGAGCCGCGGGTATCTACAGTGAAGCTTGACCCATAAAATTTACCTGATAAATACACATCGAGGATTGTTTGAATACACCCGTATTCCATTTGGAGTTTAGTCAGCTCCTGCGATATTTCAGTGATGGTGGAAAATATCTTACAGGGCTTGCCAATAATGGCCATCTACTTTGATGACGTTCTTATCACCGGTTCCACGGGGCAGGGGTACATGGAAAACCACCAGGAGATACTCCGCCGCTTTGCCCATGTGAGCATGCGACTAAAATGAAGTGAATGTGTTTTCCGTACCAAGGCAGTGACCTCCCTCGGATACCGCGTTGATAGTGATAGGCTGCACCCAGTCGAGGATAAAGTCTGGCTATAAAGGTAGCCCCCACCCCGTGGAATGAGACTGAACTCCGGTCCTTTTTGGGCCTTGTTAATTATTACGGCAAGTTTATCGCAAACCTAGCCTTTCTATTGGCCTCATTGCATGTGTTGGTACGGAAAGACCAAAAATGGTGCTGGGGCGCATCTCGGGACGAGGCACTCACAGCGGTAAAAAGGTACCTATCTTCCAAACAATTCTTGCGACGTGCAACGCTTCCTCTTATGGGACCAGGGCAGTGCTGGCCCATGAGTGAAATGATGGCACGGAGCATCCTTTGCATTTGCCTCGAGGACATTGGCGGGTACCGACTGGCAGTACGCACAAATTGAAAAAGAAGGTCTGACTGTCCTCTTTGAAGTTAGGAAATTCGATCAATATGTGTATGGACGGCAGGGGGCTGGTTTAGCTCAGTGGGCTAGACAGCTGGTTTGTGATGCAGAAGAAGGCCAGCAGCACGGGTTCAATTTCCCGTACCAGCTGAGAATTCTGAATTCTCCCTCTGTGTGCCCGAACAGGTGCCGGAATGTGCGACTAGGGGATTTTCACAGTAACTTCATTGCAGTGTTAATGTAAGCCTACTTGTGACAATAAAGATTATTTCTATTTCTATTTCATTATCATAACAGACCACAAACTGTTCATTATCATAACAGACCACAAATCCACGTCCTATTCAGGGAGGATAGGGCATCCCGCCTAATGTGTCAGCCAATATCCAGTGGTGGGCACTCCTGCTTTCCACTTACGAGTATACGTTTCAACACCGTTCAGGAACCAGGGTTGCCCATGCAGATGCCCTCAGCCGATTTCCGTTGCCCACGAGTGCCCTGTTCCCACCTATGGCGGGTGCGGCCTTGAATTTTATGGGCACCATACTGGTGATGGCTGCTCAAGTATGTGCATGGACACAAAGGGACCCGGCGCTGGCGAAACTTCATCTTATGCTATTCGACAGTGGTATAAAAGAGGGCTGGGATTGTACGCCGGCAGGATTCTCCGTTATGTCGGTGCCCGGGGGTTTCCCGACGGTGTGGGGCTGCCCCACAATGGGAAACCCCATTGACCGGCTGGCGAAACGGAGAAACCTGCCGGCTGGTCGGGGCAGAAATGTGGCGCGGCGGGGCAGAGAATCCCGGCCGAGGTCTTTCCACCGCCTCCGCAACCCTTCACTCAGACGTTTTCCAACCTGAGTTTGAGGGATGGAGTAATATTGTGGGATGCTCGGAGCGTCATTTCCCCTCAGGGACGGTAAGCCCAGTTGCTAGATTTGCAAGCTGGCCATCATTGGGCTTCAAAAATGAAAATGTTGGTCTGGAGCTATGTTTGGTGGCTGGGTATTGATGCAGACATCAAGTGAATGGTGCAAAACTGCTCAGTGTGCTGGGAATTGCAGAATCTGCCATCATCACCACTTGCCCAACCATGGGAATGGCCGGATCATCCATGGATTTGGCTCCATGGGAATTTTGCTGGACCATTCATGGGTTCCATGTTTTTAATAATTGTGGACATCTACTCCAAGTGGCTGGAAGTTTTCAGGATGTCTTCCACAACATCCAGGGTCACTATCAAGAAGCTCAGGGAATTCTTTGTACCCACGGACTACCGGAGGTTCTGGTAATGGGACTTCTCTCACCAGCGAGGAGTTTGCCATTTTTATGTGGTGCAATGGCATTCGGCACATCCACACTGCGCCATATCATCCTTCATTTAATGGATTGACAGAGAGGGCGGTCCAAACTTTGAAAAAAGGTTCAAAAAAGCAGTCAACCGTGTCTCTGGACACACAGTTGGCGCGCTTCTTATTCAATTACAGTACGAGACCGCATGTTACACTGGGATTCCTTCAGAAGAACGTCTGATGGAACCATGGCTCTGGATCAGTTGAGTCTTACCCTTCCAAACCCTGGGGAATGGCCAATCCACCTAACCTACACATCTTGGGCTGTGGGAGGAAACCGGAGCACCCGGAGGAAAGCCACACAGACATGAGGAGAAACTGCAAACTCCACACACCCAAGGCTGGAATTGAACCCGGAGCTGTGAAGCAGCAGTGCTCACTACTGTGCCCCGTGCCACCCTGTTGAGGTTCCGGCTGTCTGGATTGCTGCGCCTGGCCCAGTCAGAGTTCTAGCACTCATGTTCCGATATGAACATGGATGTTTCCGGGCCGGCAAACAATAATGTGCCCCGGAATCCCTACGTTTCCCCTTTTACGATCTACCTGAAAAAGATGTTCTGCGGCCCATTACATTCCACCCGACTAGACCCAACACGTGTGGATACACAGCTGCGGGCGAAGGAGTGCAGAAGGCCTTTGCCAGTGGCAGCTGATGGGAGACTTTTGGACACTAGGCGGGGAGGGGTGTTGGAACCCCAATGAGGACACAGGGAAACAACCTTTTATCTCCCCGTGGGACTTGTGGAGTACGACCTCCCCAGATAGAAGATGGAGGCCAACCATCTGGGGCTCGTTAAGGATGGGGATAAAAGCAGTCTGAACTCAGGGCCTGGTGAGACGTATCCGCCCAGCGAGGTCTACACTGGGAGTGAGATGCTGTGCTAAGCATGTACTTGTAAATATGTAAATACATTTACCTTAACGACAGCTTCCTTATGAGTGATTATACTTTGGGGAGAAACACGTCGATTTTCTGACTGAACCTGATATTGCGCCATTTTGAGGGAAAATTCCACCCAAAATGTCTGCCCATATGGTTCAATGATCTCTGTATATGGGCCCCAAAAAGCCCTATTCTCCTTCACAGCTTCTAACCTCTCACCATTAAGGAAATATTACAGAATAAAGGTGTATTCTTACAGTCCCTGGACGAAGGGATTGTTCACCCAGATATTGTGCAGTTGAGACGCACTCTAGATAGTGGGGGACATGAGGTCCAAATGCAGGATTGGTTGGTGACTCGGAATGATATTTAATGGAGATGGTGGAGTTCTCACCCTTCTTGCCTCTTTTAAGGAAGGCCCACCACATTACTCCTCATTCAGGCATTTAACTGGACTGTGGCCCAAAATCAAAGACCCAACTGGTGGGAGTTCTGCCTGCTCGTGTTGCCCATCACATTAATTGACTACTTAAGGGCCTCAATTGGTGATGTGGCCGCCACATGCCTTCCCACCACAGGCTGACTCAGGATGAAGGTGGGGAGGATCCCGTCCTGCACTTAGATACCCCCACCCCTCCCCAACGAGCTTCCACATGGAAGGACATTCAATTCTTCTCACTGTGTCTTTTAAAAGCATTCCCGGAACATGGGTGTCAATTGCTCTCGAGAAGGGGGTGATGAGCTGCCACCTTGAAGCCCCATGCATCTGCTGCACTTATCCTTTGTGGGTTTTGAAGGTGCTGTCGAAGATGATGATTATATCAGGCTATTCCTTGGCTAGTCTGTGGGATAGCCCTCCCACTCTAAGACAAGCCCACAAATGTCAGTAAGGAGGACTTTGCGCGGTTGGCGGGGCTGGGCATGCCATTGTCATTTCCGGCACGTCACCGATGCCAGGTGGTCCACCCAGTTCTGGTTTCATAATTTATGAATATTTCCTGTAGTGGTTTAATACAACTGCGTGGCATTTAAGAGTCAAACATTTCCTTGAGCTACACACAGATCAGAAAGGACGACAGATTTCTTTCCCTAAAGGGAAGGGGCAATTGTGAAGCAAATGGGCTTATACAGCAATTGATTCATAGGCTCCATTACAGTTGTGAGACTAGCTTTCCATTTCATATTTATTAAACTGAAATTCCACCAGCTGTTGTGGTGGGATTTGAACCCTGGTCCCCAGAACATTAATCTGGGCCTACTGGATTATTATTGCAGTGACATTACCACCATGCCACCACCTCTCCCAGAATAACTTTTGTAATGACGCACAGCGAGATGTGGGCAATCGAAGAAACAAAAATGCCTGGAAATGTTCAAAGGGGCTATAATAGATCAGAGCCTCAGGTGATTCAGATAAGCCCTTCAATGTCATTCTCATCTTAAATGATGTCAGTTGAATTGCCAATCAATAGTCATTAGTGCTACATTTCATTCACAAAAATCTCAACTCAGGCTTAAATGGCCTACTTTGAATCCCAAGACTGTGACCCCTTGTTCTAGACACCCCAGCCAGGGGAAACAACGGGTAGGATTCTCCGAAATGGAGGCAGAGTGTTTGCGCCATCGTGAACGCCGTCGAGGTTCACGACGGCACGAAACGGCCCCTATCCCGACCGATTCAGGGCCCGATAATGGGCTAGGAACGGCGCCGCGTCATTTACACGCGCCAGGCCTTGGCGCCATGTAAAGGTGGCGCTGCATACATGATGCGGCCAGCGCCGCATAACTGCCGTCACCCGCGCAGGCGTCCTCGCAGAGTCCGCCCCGCAAGAAGATGTCAGACGGATCTTGCGGGGCCGCGGAAGAAAGGAGGTCCTCCTTCAGAGAGGACGGCCCGACAGTCGGTGGGCACCGATCGTGGGCCACACCCCATTTGAGGCCCCTCCCGGTGCAGGATACCCCCCCCCCCCGCAGGCTGCCCCCCCCAGCGTTCCCGCACTGTTCCCGCCGGCAGCGACCAGGTGTGGACGGCACCGGGGGGAACCCGCCGTTTTGGGCTGGCCGCTCGGCCCATCCGGGCCTGAGAATAGCAGGGGTGCCGGAGAATCGCCATTTTGGGTGTCTCGGGCGATTCTCCGGCCTGCGCCGCGTGGAACTCGACGGGGCCTTTCTCGCCGCTTGGGAGAATCACGGGAGGGCGTCAGACCGGCGTCGCGGGAAAATTTGGCGACCCAGGCGATTCTCCCAACCGGCGCAGGAGCGGAGAATCACGCCCACCATCCCTGCATCCAGCCCTGTCAGAATTGTATATGTTTCAATGAGATCCCCTCTCATTCTTCTAAATTCCAGCGAATACAGGCCGAGTCAACCCAACCTCTCCTCATACGACATTCTGCCACCCCAGGAATCAGCCTGGCAAACCTTTGCTTGCACTCTCAGTGCCTGAGAGTGTGATGGAGGCAGATTCAAATTAGGACTTTGAAAGAGAATTGGATTAATATCCAAAGAGAAAAAAGATACAGGACTACAGGGAAAAGGTGGGGATATGGGACTAGGTGAGTTGTCTTTACAGGCCAGAACAATAATATGAAATTACTAATTAATTTAGCATTTTAAGTTGTTTTCAGCAATTTTAAAACACACTGTTCATTGGCGGTGCCCTGAAAACCCCTTATCCCAAAGCTTGGGTGGGATTCTGGGGGAATCGGCGGGGCGGGCAACTCCGGCGTGAAGGAGTGGCGTGAACCACTCCAGCGTAGGGCCGCCCTGAAGGTGCGGAATCCTCTGCACCTTCAGGGGCTAGGCCGGCCCCGGAGTGGTTTGCGCCACGCCGGCCGGCGGGGAAGGGGCTTGGCGCCACGCCAACCGGCACCGAAGGGCCTCCACCAGCCGCCACAAGTTGGCGCATGGGCAGGATCACCAGCGTGTGCTGGTATCATCCCAGCGCATGCGCAGGGGGGTTCATCTCCGCGTCGGCCATCGTGGAGGACCACAGCAGCCGACGCAGAGGAATAGAGTGCCCCCATGGCACAGGCCAGCTCGCGGATCGGTGGGCCCCGATCGCGGGCCAGGCCACCATGGGGGCACCTCCCAGAGCCAGATCCCCCCCCCACCCCGGCTCCCCCGGAGGCCGCCCACACAGCCAGGTCCCTCCGGCAAATACCTGGTGTAATATACGCCGGCGGGACTGGCTGAAAACGGCTGGCCGCTCGGCCCACCGCGGGCCGGAGAATCGCCGGGGGGCCGCTGCCAGCGGCCGCTGACTGGCGCGGCGCAATTCCCGCCCCCGGCAAAACCCCCGCGCCGGAGAATCCGATAGCCGGCGGGGGCGGAACTCACGCCGCCCCCTGGCGATTCTCCGACCCCGCGGAGGGCCGGAGAACCCCGCCCCTGATCTTTGCTAATAAACCCATTTTTGGTTGCATTGGTAAAACAGAACCAGGCTATAATCCTTAATGCATCATGGATTACTTTTAATGGAAATAAAGGAATAAATTATTTAATTATATTATTCCTCAAGGAAGGTTTTACATTTGTGATTTTTACAAAAGAATTTTAATCTAACAACCACAATTTCTCAACTGCGCTCAAAAGCAGAAATACTACTACTCCCTAATCTTTTGTTTCATTCATGGCCAGTGAACATTCTTGTTTTTGCTGTTTATGCATAGATTACTTGCAAAGAAGAAGTAACTCTGGGGTGAAATGAAGCAGTTACACATTGTTGGCATAGTGTCAAAATTATTCAGTCACAGGATTGGGTGGAAGTGGTTTAGAACAAAGTGCTTTTTCCTCTGGAGCCAGGTTTGAATGTAGCTGAAAGTTTTCGGATCCTAATTAATATAAAACGTAGGCAGCCTCATGCCAGTTTTCACTGGACACAACTTGCAGAACAAAAGTCCCTTCACACGCATTTGGTACGAATTTGTCAACTTCACTGAAAAGAGGCCAACATTTTCTGGGAAAAATCATACTGGTGCACTTAGTGGTGTTCATCTATCGTTGCAATCGGTGCATTTGAGCTAGATTTTTAAATGACGCTAAAAGACCATTTCCAGCTTTGAAAAAGGCATAATTTTGTTTTCATACTTGGAGCTTGTTACTGTACGGTCATAAAATTCTTGATAAGTTTTCTATACTCTCGGTCGGAGTTTAGGAAAAGTAATTACAGTTGTGCCACTCATCTCTGGTTTTCTGTATGTAAATTGCCTTGTCAATGCTGTGTACTATATAAAAACGTTGATTGATTACAAACTTGAACAATACATTTTGGTTCCTCCAATGAATCAATCATGTAGGGACATAGGAAGAGGCGTAGACCATTCAGCCCTTTGTGCCTGTTTTACCCAAGGGTGTGTGACCAAGATTCTGTGGCCGTAATTTTACAGCTCCTGCACTGGCAGAAAAGCAGGCAAGGCATGTACAATTATGCACAATGGCAGTGGTGCAGTGCCTGCCACCTACCCACCCCCATAACAATTTTACTGGTGGAAGGGCAGACTTCATCCATGGGCCAATTGCGACTCCTAAGTGCCAAATTAGTGCAGCTTAAGGGCCTCCTCCCTTGCTAGGATTTTACTCGCAGTAAGGAAGGCCAGCACCAAAGGTTTAGTCTATCAAGTGAAAGTTGGTAGACTCATGGCCAGGCAAATTGGGGTTGCCTGTTTTTAGGCACTCTGTGCCAAATAGAAGCACCTCACAAGGTACCCTCACCCATATCCCATTTTCCTGTAAACCCTGGCCCGCCACTCCACTCACCAGCGGCTGACAGCCTGGCCTCGAGAGACTCCAACCTTAATCCCATTTGATTGGCGGCAGCACTCAAAGCTGGGATACCCGACCCAATGGTGGTGATGGTCACGTCTCAAGTCAGTTAACAGAATGATGACCCCTAAATTGCTGTGAGGTGAGCTGGCCAAGCAGAGGAGGGAACCTTACCCACACCCCAAGCGTAAAATTCGGCCCTGTAAAGTTGGAGCCTCGCTTCTTCATTTTTGTATTTCAAAACCTTGAGGTAAAAGCGAACATTCCATTTGTCTTTTTGGCTACTTTTGTACATATGCAATATATTTTAATGCGTTGTTCCTCCATTGTTCCCAATTTCCCGCCATTAAAAAATAATCTGAGTTAGTCTTCACACTGAGGATACCCACCATGCTAAATGGGACGGATTCAGATCAGATATAGCCCACCAATAAAAACTGAGTGTCCATGAGGTGCTGTGGGCCATCAGCAACTGTAGAATTGTACACATCCACAATCTATAACCTCTGTCATGTTATTAAACCGACATAATACCTTGGGTTTATTTGTTGTAGAAGACACACAGCATCAATCACTCATAAGGTAAATATGTTGTGTGTTCATTTATTTGCACACATGAGGACAATTATATACAGGGAAACAGCTTGATGACATCAGGGCTGTATGTGTGTGCTCTGCTCAAGCAAAAATGAAGCTAAAAATGGATTACAGGATACCTTCCCTACTAATGGCATTATGCTGATATCCCATAAAGGATATTACAAAATCCCCCTTTCTTTTTAAAGATAATTTCCCCGTTCCAAAGAAGTATAACTATTTACAATACATGTTCATGTTTAGTTACCATTACATAAATAAGTGCACTGAACAGATGAATTTAAGTCTCAATGGTGTAACGGTAATCTGTTGGTTCATCCAGATCTTATGATGGTAACCTTGTCTGGAGAACTCTTTAATTGCTCACAGAGATGGTTGCATTTGGGATTTTGTCCTGTATGGTTGTTGACGAGTACTGATTTGTCCTTGGTTATGCCTCACTACTGCGTCTTTCTGTGTAATTATTCAATAGGACCTAGGTTCTGAACAAATCCTTGTCACCTCGGCTGGTTGCCACATATCTTCTGCTCACATTTCCTTCTCGTGATATGATGGTGATATCCCTTAAAGGCATATTACAGCAGCCTCATGGTCCAGCACAGCTCTAACGCAACCATCGCCATTGAGAGAGCGGACCAACACTGGTTCAGTATACAAGAGCATGCCAGGATGCAGCACCAGGAGTTCCTCAAAATGAGGTACCAAACTGATGAAGTGACAACAAATGGCTGTAAGTATGATAAACAGTGGACGCAGCAAGAGACAGACCGGGTAATCCCCATGCTCAATGGTGGTGGAGTCCAGCACATCAGTGAAAAAAACAAGGCCAAAATCAACTAGAAGTGCTGAGTGGATCCATCTTGGCCTCCTCCTGAGGCTACCAACAACACTGATGTCAGTCTTCAGCCAATTTAATACACACTACATAATATCAAGAAACAGCTGAGTGTGCTGGAAAAAGCAAGGGCAGTAGGCCCTGACAATGTTCTGGGTGTAATACTGAAGACTTATGTTCCAAAGTTAGCTATACACCAGCCACGCTGTTCTAGTACGGCTACAACACTGGCCTGGCACTCACCTGAATGTGGAAAATTGTCCAATACACAAGGAGCAGGATAAATCGAATCCTACCAATTACCACCCTGTTATACCATCAATTCACTGTGAGACCGAGAGAGTGAGTGAACATTAGGCTTTATTAACCATGAATTCGCCTGCCAGAGTCGGCTGTACAAATGAGTGCCACCCACAGGTGGCTGGCCTATATATGGCCCCGTGAGGGCGGAGCCAGAGGCGGAGCCCACTGGGGTTCCAGTACAGGACCTGGAAGTAGCTTGTATCACCACTTCCAGGTTATAGGTCACAATAGGTCACACCATTATACAGGCAGCTCATGCATTAGGTGAATACATTCACCACACACCCCATCGTCTACTCTTAATGAACAGCAAGATGATGGAAGGTGGTAAAAAGCAATAATCTGCCCATGAGTGCTCAATTTGGGTTCCAACAGGACCACACGTGTATCATTATGTACAAAACAAGGACATAACAGCTGAGTTCCAGAGTGAGAGTGATTGCCCTTGGCATCTGTGGTAGTACCAGGTATTGCGGTACCCAAGAGGCTGATGACCATTGGTTAAACCCAGGAGTTTACCATTGGCTGTTGTTACGTAGCTCCGCCTTGACAGGCGGAGTATAAGAAACGGTGGCGTCCCAGCAGCCTTCACTTTCTGTACCGAAACTGCTGGGGACCAAGTTCTAGTAGATTAAAGCCTTCAGTTATGAAATCACTTCGTCTTGAGTGTAATTGATCGCGCATCAATTTAATCTACTAGACTTAAGCTGGAAGGATGGATCTCCGAACCAAACCGGAGTGCCTTCAACTCAGCCCCCACGCGGAGAACTCGGCTGCAATATTTAAACACTGGCTGGCGTGCTTTAAGGGCTACCTCGAGACGGCCGAAGGCACCCCCTCAGGAGAACAGAAAATGCACTTCCTGCGCTCAAGGGTCAGACCTGGGATCTACCCCCTTATCGAGGAGGCGGAGGACTATGATGCCGCGATCGAACTGCTAAAAGGACCTTATATCCGCCCTGTAAATCAGACGGCAAAGCCCCGGGGAATCGTTGGAAGATTTCTACCGGGCGATACTGGTGCTGGGCCGAAACTGTGGCTGCCCGCAAGTTTCGGGGAGCGAGCACATGGAACTTTTAATCAGGGATGCCTTCGCAGCAGGTATGAGCTCCTCAGATATCCGCCGAAGTCTCCTAGAAAAGGACAGCCTGGGACGTAGAGAGGCACGGGCCCTGGCAGGGTCCATGGACATTGCCTACAAAAACGGGCAGTCCTATGTGCCCGACCGCGCGGCGGCCCCCTGGGCTGCATGGCACCCCGCAGCGGCAGCCCCAAGAGCTTCCCGCTGACCCAGCAGGCCTGCGCTATGAGATGGGCTGCAAACGCCGCCGGGCCACGCTGTTTCGTCTGTGGGCAGACGAATCACCCCGCCCGCGCTGCCCGCCCTGCACCGCCGCCTGCAAAGGGTGCGGCAAGAAGGGCCACTTTGTGGGGTCTGCCAGGCCTGCGCCATGGCCGCGGTCTCCAGCGACACCAGACCGCCGCAGCAACACCCCCTTCAGGCCCCGACCGGCCAGCGTTCACCGCCACCCCCCATCCCAGGGCCACGTGCGACCCACGGGCATGGCCATCTTGCCGCCCGGACACCACGCTGGACGGGTGGGCGCTGCCAATTTGTCCATTCCCGCCGCCATCTTGTTCATCCCCGGACACCATGTGCGACCCATGGGTGACACCATCTTGGATGGGGCCCCAGGCCCCCAGCACAGCCGACTACATGCTGCCCGATCAGAACTCGCAACTGCTTCATCTGGCCTCGGTGACACTGGACCAAAGTCGACCCCGGACACTCGCAACAGCTACAACGACGGTCTTCATCACCGGCCACGAGACGTCTTGCCTGATTGACTCTGGGAGCACGGAAAGCTTTGTTCACCCCAACACGGTAAGGCGCTGTTCACTTGTAACCCACCCTGTAAACCAAAGGATCTCCTTGGCCTCCGGTCACACTCGGTGGAGATACAGGTGTTCTGCCTAGTGAACCTCACTGTCCAAGGCAGGAAATTCAACAATTTCCGCCTGTATGTCCTGCCGCACCTCTGCGCGGCTACCCTCCTGGGGCTGGACTTCCAATGCAATTTGCAAAGCCTGACCTTTAAATTCGGCGGCCCTACCTCCCCTTACTGTCTGCGGCCTCGCGACCCTTAAGGTCGACCCGCCTTCCCTGTTTGCGAACCTCACCCCGGATTGTAAACCCATCGCCACCAGGAGCAGGCGGTACAGTGCCCAGGACCGGACCTTCATCAGGTCAGAGGTCCAAAGGCTGCTGAGGGAAGGGGTCATCGAAGCGAGCAACAGTTCCTGGAGAGCTCAAGCAGTGGTGATAAAGATCGGGGAGAAACATAGGATAGTCATTGACTACAGCCAGACCACCAACAGGTTTACACAGCTGGACGTGTACCCTCTCCCCCGTATAGCCGACCTGGTAAACAGGATCGCAAAATACAAGGTCTTCTCCACGATGGATCTCAAGTCCGCCTACCACCAGCTACCCCTCCGTAATAGTGACCGCAAGTACACTGCCTTCGAAGCAGATGGGCGGCTCTATCAATTTTTAAGAGTTCCCTTTGGTGTCACTAATGGGGTCTCGGTCTTCCAGCGAGAGATGGACCGAATGGTTGACCAGTACGGCTTACGCGCACCGTTCCCGTATCTGGATAACGTCACCATCCGCAGCCATGACCAGCAGGACCTCCGCAAATTTCTCCAGACCGCGAAAATCCTTAACCTGACATACAATAAGGATAAATGCGTGTTTAGCACCGACCGTCTAGCCATTCTAGGCTACGTAGTGCGAAGTGGCGTTATAGGCCCCGACCCTGAGCGCATGCGCCCCCTTATGGAGTTCCCCCTCCCTCACTGCCCCAAGGCCCTGAAGCGCTGCCTCGGGTTTTTCAGCTATTATGCACAGTGGGTCCCCAACTACGCAGACAAAGCGCGACCCCTAATCCAGTCCACAACCGTCCCCCTGTCGACGGGCCATCAGCCGCATCAAAGCAGACATTGCAAAGTCCACGATCGACGAGTCCCTCCCCTTCCAGGTCGAGAGCGATGCGCCCGACGTAGCTCTGGCGGCCACCCTCAACCAAGCGGGCAGGCCCGTGGCCTTCTTCTCCCGTACCCTCCATGCTTCCGAAATCCGCCACTCCTCGGTTGAAAAAGAGGCACAAGCCATAGTTGAAGCTGTGAGACATTGGAGGCATTACCTGGCCGGCAGGAGATTCACTCTCCTCACGGACCAACGGTCGGTTGCCTTCATGTTCGATAATGCCCAGCGGGGCAAGATTAAAAATGACAAGATCTTGTGGTGGAGGATAGAACTCTCCTCCTTCAACTACGAGATCTTGTACCGTCCGGGGAAGCTAAACGAGCTTCCTGATGCCCTGTCTCGAGGCACTTGTGCCACTGCACAAGTGGACCGCCTCCGTGCCCTCCACGAGGACCTCTGCCACCCGGGGGTCACTCGTTTCTTCCACTTCATCAAGACCCGCAACCTGCCCTACTCCATCGAGGAGGTCAGGACAGTCACCAGGGACTGCCAAATCTGCGCGGAGTGCAAACCGCACTTCTACCGGCCAGAGAGGGCGCACCTGATAAAGGCTTCCCGTCCCTTTGAACGTCTCAGCATGGATTTCAAAGGCCCCCTCCCCTCCACCGACTGCAACACGTATTTCCTGAACGTGATTGACGAGTACTCCCGGTTCCCATTCGCCATCTCCTGCCCAGACATGACCCAACCACCGTCATCAAGGCCCTCCAGGGTATCTTTACACTGTTCGGTTTCCCCGCGTACATACACAGTGATAGGGGGTCCTCCTTTATGAGCGACGAACTGCGTCAATTCCTGCTCAGCAGGGGCATCGCCTCGACCAGGACGACCAGTTACAACCCCCGGGGAAACGGACAGGTGGAGAGGGAGAACGGAACGGTCTGGAAGACTGTTCTACTGGCCCTACGGTCCAGGAATCTCCCAGTCTCCCGCTGGCAAGAAGTCCTCCCGATGGCCCTCCATGCCATCCGGTCTCTGCTCTGTACAACCACAAATCGGAGGTCCTCCTCCGGGACCTCGCTCCCAACCTGGCTAGCGACACCCGGACCCATCCTGCTTTGGAAGCACGTGCGGGCGCACAAGTCAGACCCGTTGGTAGAGAGGGTCCACCTGCTGCACGCTAACCACCAGTACGCCTACGTGGCGTTCCCTGACAGCCGACAAGGTACAGTCTCCCTTCGGGACCTGGCGCCCGCCAGAACCCCACGCGTACCCGAACCATTACCCCCATCCCCCCCCCCCCCCCCCCACACACCCCCACAGCACCTCACTAGAGGGTCAGTACTCCCGCCGCTCCTGCCTAGTCCTGCCCACCCACCGACGCCCCCTACAGGCGCCCACCCCCCCGTGTCAACCTTTTGCCCCAACAGCGCCGCCTCGGGGTGACGAAGCTGCCAGGGAGGCCAAAACCACGCTCCCGGAGTCGCAACCACCGGGACCCCCAACAGAATCACCACCGAAGCCCAGATGCTCCAGAAAGACGACCAGGCCACCCGATCGACTGATTGCTTCGCTGTGACTTTAACTGTGAACGAACACTTTGTAAATATCCTCGACAGCACGGTACCTCCATACCTGATCATACCATGTTAAAGGCGACTGTTACCACTGGCCACCCCCCCCCCCGCCAGGCTCCTTTTTAACAGGGGATGAATGTGGTATTATCAGGTATTGCCGTACCTAAGAGGCTAATGACCATTGGTTAAACCCAGGAGTTTACCATAGTTTGTTGTTACGCAGCTCCGACCTGACAGGCGGAGTATAAGAAACAGTGCCGTCCCAGCAGCCTTCATTTTCTGTACCGAAGCTGCTGGGGAACAAGTTCTAGTAGATTAAAGCCTTCAGTTATGAAATCACTTCGTCTTGAGTGTAATTGATCGCGCATCAGCATCAAAGTATTATTTGACTGAGTGTAGCATCCAAGACTCCTCGTGAAACTGAAGTTAATGAGAATCATGGAAAAGCTCTCCATTGATTGGAGTCACATCTAGCTCAAAGCAAGTTGGTTGTGGTTATTGGAGTCCAATCATCTCAGCCTCAAGACATCGCAACAGGAATTCCTCAGCCCAACCCATCTTTATCTGCTTCTTCATTGATCATCCCTCCATCATAAAGTCAGAAGTGTGGATGTCCATTGATGATTTTGCCGTGTTCAGTCCGATTTCTAACTCCTACTGAAGTAAGATCTGGCCAACATCCAAGCTTGGGCTGAGAGTTGCAAGTTCTATTTGTGCTGCACAAGTACAAGGCAATGACCACCATTGCCAACAAGAAAGAATCTAACCATCTCTCTTTGACATTCAATGGCATTACCATCACAAAATCACCCATAATCAACATGCTGGAGGTAATCCTTGACCATAAACTGAACTGGAACAGCCACATAAATACTGTAGCTACAAGAGCAGGTTAAAGGCTGGGAATCTACAACAAGTAACACACCTGTTAACTCCCCAAAGCCTGCCCACCATCTACAAGGCACAAGTCAGGCATCTGGAGGAGTATAGCTCCAACAGCACTCAAGAAGCTTGATAGCATCCAAGACAAAGCAGTCCACCAAATTAGTCTCCTCATCCACCATCTGAAACTTTTACTCTCTCCACCAGTAGTGCACAGTGGCAGCAATGTGTACATCCACAAGATGCAGCTGCAGCAACGTGCCAATGCTCCTTCAACACTTTCTTCTTTGCACATAATCTCTACCACCTAGGAGGACAAAGGTAGCAAACAAATGGTAGCATCACCACAAATTCCCCTCCAAGTTACACACCATCCTGACTTGGAATTCTAATCGGCGTCACTGTCATTAGGTCAAAATCCTGGAAATGCCCTTCCTAACAGCACTGTGGGTGAACCTACACCAGATGAGCTGCAGCAGTTCAAGAAGGCAGCTCACCACCACCTTCTCAAGGGCAATTAGGGATGGGCAATAAATGTTGGCCTAGACATCGACGCCCAAATTAAATTAAATTTTAAAATGCCCAAAACTGCACATATTTGTCTAGTTGCCGCAAAGTCACCTTCCAATCACATTAGAATACATCTGAATTTTCAGTGGGCATAAATCAGTGTAAACAATCAGAGGCTAAGGAATTGCTGGACACACAGCTGGATATTTCTTTGACTTCTAAAATTTAAAATTCAAATAATTTCACCACCATTCATGTACGTCATACACAGCATGCTGAAGAACCATCAATTAGAGAAGCTTTTCATTTTTAATGTGGCTTATACTTATGCCATAAGATCCATTCAAAGAACCAACAAATACTGAACAGATCTCTGAGGATAAATTGTTTTAAAAGCGCTTTAGAAATTTGCAATTAAAAGATCAGAAAAATGATTTTGTTTCCCGCTGCGCCTGAAAAACTTGTCATAATGTTGAGAGAACCTTGCAGCAATTGAAAGAGCTCACATTTGAACATTAGGAGTGCAGCCAGTTTTGAAGGAGTGTATTTATTCAGGTGGAGGGTTTGATTGATGATTGCAAAAGATGGAGCAGATTTTAGGTATATTGCAGTGTCAGTCATGGCTCATTTACACCTTAAATTTCACAATAATTTAAGCCATATATAACTCTGTGGTGAAGAGTTGAGGCCTCAGTACAAATCTTGGGGAACACCACTTGTTACATGCTGTTATCAGCTTTCTTTCCTTCCCAGCTCTACCCTTTCTCTCTGATTTGTCAACCAATTACAAACCCATATCTCAAGGTCACTTCGAATTCTACATGCTTTTAGTTTTGCGAATGTGCAAAACTTTATCAAATGACGCCTGAAGCCCATGTAGATAGCATTCGTAGACATTCCCTTGTCCATTTTATTAGTAAGAAGTTTTACAACACCAGGTTAAAGACCCAACAGGTTTATTTGGAATCACGAGCTTTCGGAGCAAAGCTCCTTCATCAGCTGAGGAACTTTAACCTGGTGTTGTAAGACTTCTTACTGTGCCCACCCCAGGCCAATGATGGCATCTCCACATCATCATTTTATTAGTAACTTCCTCAAAAATGTTCAACTAGGTTAGTCAGGCAAGACTCACACCCTTTGCACAATTATGCTGACTCTCTTTGAATAAAATCTGACTAGTCAAGTGTTAGTTACTCTGCCCATGATGACTCCAGTAGCTTTCCGACAATTGATGTTAAACTAACAGGCCTGCAGTTTCCTGATTTCTATCTCATTCAAGCTGTCCAAAATCACAAGCAATAATGCCACTTAGAGTAAGGATTGTCTTTGTGGAACCTATAAATGCATACAATGTAGGCTCAGGATTGCTTATGGTGTGTAGATTGTTCCCATTAACTGACATATATATCAAGTACTTGCTGAAGATCTTGATGTTCTGATTCAAAACGTACCAGAGACGACAATACAAAAAAAGCTATTTCCAGACATCCAGGTCCACAGAACTCAACTGGGCCAAAAAGTGAATAAGAAATAGCAACACAAATAGGAGTGAGTTACCTGAGGTTTGAGTACATAAGAACTAGGAGCAGGAATAGGCCAGCTGGCCCCTCGAGCCTGCTCCGCCATTCAATGAGATCATGGCTGATCTTTTGTGGACTCAGCTCCACTTTCCAGCCCGAACACCATAACCCTTAATCCCTTTATTCTTCAACAAAACTATCTATCTTTATCTTAAAAACATTTAATGAAGGAGCCTCTACTGCTTCACTGGGCAAGGAATTCCATAGATTCACAACCCTTTGGGTGAAGAAGTTCCTCCTAAACTCAGTCCTAAATCTACTTCCCCTTATTTTGAGGCTATGCCCCCTAGTTCTGCTCTCACCCGCCAGTGGAAACAACGTGCCCGCATCTATCCTATTGTTCCATTCATAATTTTATATGTTTCTATAAGCTCTCCCCTCATCCTTCTAAATTCCAATGAGTACAGTCCCAGTCTACTCAACCTCTCCTCATAATCCAACCCCTTCAGCTCTGGGATTAACCTAGTGAATCTCCTCTGCACCCCCTCCAGTGCCAATACGTCCTTTCTCAAGTAAGGAGACCAAAACTGAACACAATACTCCAGGTGTGACCTCACTAACACCTTATACAATTGCAGCATAACCTCCCTAGTCTTAAACTCCACCCCTCTAGCAATGAAGGACAAAATTCCATTCACCTTCTTAACCACCTGTTGCACCTGTAAACCAACTTTTTGCGAATCATGCACTGGCACACCCAGGTCTCTCTGCACAGCAGCATGTTTTAATATTTTATCATTTAAATAATAATCCCTTTTGCTGTTATTCCTACCAAAATGGATAAACTCACATTTGTCAACATTGTATTCCATCTGCCAGACTCTAGCCCATTCACTTAACCTATCCAAATCCCTCTGCAGACCTCCATTTTCCTCTGCACTTTTTGCTTTACCACTGATCTTAGTGTCGTCTGCAAACATGGACACATTGCCCTTGGTCCCCAACTCCAAATCATCTATGTAAATTGTGAACAATTGTGGGCCCAATACCCTGAGGGACACCACTAGCTACTGATTGCCAACCAGAGGAACACCCATTAATCCCCACTCTTTGCTTTCTATTCACTAACCAATCCTCTATCCATGCTACTACTTTATCCTTAATGCCATGCATCTTTATCTTATGTAGCAACCTTTTGTGTGGCACCTTGTCAAAGGCTTTCTGGAAATCCAGATATACCACATCCATTGGCTTCCCGTTATGTATCGCACTGGTAATGTCCTCAAAAAATTCCACTAAATTAGTTAGGCACGACCTGCCCTTTATGAACCTATGCTGCGTCTGCCCAATGGGACAATTTCCATCCAGATGCCTCGCTATTTCTTCCTTGGTGATAGATTCCAGCATCTTCCCTACTACCAAAGTTAAGCTCACTGGCCTATAATACTGTGGTGTCTGGACCCAGGAACCACATATTGAGCACTTCTGTCCCAGTAGTAAGGTACCATCAGTCCTGATCCATGAAACTGAACATTTGATTATCAGAGGAGAAGGAGATTAAAGGCACAAAATAGAGGAGGACAAGTCCAAAGAAAACGATAACACTTTTTTTGGCAAATATATATATATGCTTCACAATGAACAACTATTTCCCACGCCGGTGACCTGAGTTCAATGTACAAATTTTCAAATCCTATAAAACACACTGCCATTGCATGCTCCTTTGCAATTTTGTAAAATTGAAATTCTGCACATAGAACATAGAAAATACAGCACAGAACAGGCCCTTCGGCCCACGATGTTGTGCCGAACCTTTGTCCTAGATTAATCATAGATTATCATTGAATCTACAGTGCAGAAGGAGGCCATTCGGCCCCACTGAGTCTGCACCAGCTCTTGGAAAGAGCACCCTACCCAAACTCAACACCTCCACCCAACACCAAGGGCAATTTGGACATTAAGGGCAATTTATCATTGGCCAATTCACCTAACCCTCACATCTTTGGACTGTGGGAGGAAACCGGAGCACCCGGAGGAAACCCACGCAGACACGGGGAGGACGTGCAGACTCCGCACAGACAATGACCCAAGCCGAAATCGAACCTGGGACCATGGATCTGTGAAGCAATTGTGCTATCCACAATGCTACCGTGCTGCCCTTAAGAACAAATAAATCTACACTATATCATTTTCCCGTAATCCATGTACCTATCCAACAGCTGCTTGAAGGTCACTAATGTTTCCGACTCAACTACTTCCACAGGCAGTGCATTCCATGCCCCCACTACTCTCTGGGTAAAGAACCTACCTCTGATATCCCTCCTATATCTTCCACCTTTCACCTTAAATTTATGTCCCCTTGTAATGGTGTGTTCCACCTGGGGAAAAAGTCTCTGACTGTCTACTCTATCTATTCCCCTGATCATCTTATAAACCTCTATCAAGTCGCCCCTCATCCTTCTCCGCTCTAATGAGAAAAGGCCTAGCACCCTCAACCTTTCCTCGTAAGACCTACTCTCCATTCCAGGCAACATCCTGGTAAATCTTCTTTGCACCTTTTCCAGAGCTTCCACATCCTTCCTAAAATGAGGCGACCAGAACTGTACACAGTACTCCAAATGTGGCCTTACCAAAGTTTTGTACAGCTGCATCATCACCTCACGGCTCTTAAATTCAATCCCTCTGTTAATGAACGCGAGCACACCATAGGCCTTCTTAACAGCTCTATCCACTTGAGTGGCAACTTTCAAAGATGTATGAACATAGACCCCAAGGTCTCTCTGCTCCTCCACAATGCCAAGAACTCTACCGTTAACCCTGTATTCCGCATTCATATTTGTCCTTCCAAAATGGACAACCTCACACTTTTCAGGGTTAAACTCCATCTGCCACTTCTCAGCCCAGCTCTGCATCCTATCTATGTCTCTTTGCAGCCGACAACAGCCCTCCTTACTATCCACAACTCCACCAATCTTCGTATCGTCTGCAAATTTACTGACCCACCCTTCAACTCCCTCATCCAAGTCATTAATGAAAATCACAAACAGCAGAGGACCCAGAACTGATCCCTGCGGTACACCACTGGTAACTGGGATCCAGGCTGAATATTTGCCATCCACCACCACTCTCTGACTTCTATCGGTTAGCCAGTTCGTTATCCAACTGGCCAAATTTCCCACTATCCCATGCCTCCTTACTTTGTGCATAAGCCTACCATGGGGAACTTTATCAAATGCCTTACTAAAATCCATGTACACTACATCCACTGCTTTACCTTCATCCACATGCTTGGTCACCTCCTCAAAGAATTCAATAAGATTTGTAAGGCAAGACCTACCCCTCACAAATCCGTGCTGACTATCCCTAATCAAGCAGTGTCTTTCCAGATGCTCAGAAATCCTATCCTTCAGTACCCTTTCCATTACTTTGCCTACCACCGAAGTAAGACTAACTGGCCTGTAATTCCCAGGGTTATCCCTAGTTCCTTTTTTGAACAGGGGCACGACATTCGCCACTCTCCAATCCCCTGGTACCACCCCTGTTGACAGTGAGGACGAAAAGATAATTGCCAACGGCTCTGCAATTTCATCTCTTGCTTCCCATAGAATCCTTGGATATAACCCGTCAGGCCCGGGGGACTTGTCTATCCTCAAGTTTTTCAAAATGCCCAACACATCTTCCTTCCTAACAAGTATTTCATCGAGCTTACCAATCTGTTTCACACTGTCCTCTCCAACAATATCGCCCCTCTCATTTGTAAATACAGAAGAAAAGTACTCATTCAAGACCTCGCCTATCTCTTCAGACTCAATACACAATCTCCCGCTACTGTCCTTGATCGGACCTACCCTCGCTCTAGTCATTCTCATATTTCTCACATATGTGTAAAAGGCCTTGGGGTTTTCCTTGATCCTACCCGCCAAAGATTGTTCATGCCCTCTCTTAGCTCTCCTAATCCCTTTCTTCAGTTCCCTCCTGGCTATCTTGTATCCCTCCAATGCCCTGTCTGAACCTTGTTTCCTCAGCCTTACATAAGTCACCTTTTTCCTCTTAACAAGACATTCAACCTCTCTTGTCAACCATGGTTCCCTCACTCGACCATCTCTTCCCTGCCTGACAGGGACATACATATCAAGGACACGTAGCACCTGTTCCTTGAACAAGTTCCACATTTCACTTGTGTCCTTCCCTGCCAGCCTATGTTCCCAACTTATGCACTTCAATTCTTGTCTGACAACATCGTATTTACCCTTCCCCCAATTGTAAACCTTGCCCTGTTGCACGTACCTATCCCTCTCCATTACTAAAGTGAAAGTCACAGAATTGTGGTCACTATCTCCAAAATGTTCCCCCACTAACAAATCTATCACTTGCCCTGGTTCATTACCCAGTACTAAATCCAATATTGCCCCTCCTCTGGTCGGACAATCTACATACTGTGTTAGAAAAGCTTCCTGGACACACTGCACAAACACCACCCCATCCAAACTATTTGATCTAAAGAGTTTCCACTCAATATTTGGGAAGTTAAAGTCGCCCATGACTACCACCCTATGACTTCTGCACCTTTCCAAAATCTGTTTCCCAATCTGTTCCTCCACATCTCTGCTACTATTGGGGGGCCTATAGAAAACTCCTAACAAGGTGACTGCTCCTTTCCTATTTCTGACTTCAACCCATACTACCTCAATAGGGTGATACTCCTCGAACTGCCTTTCTGCAGCTGTTATACTATCTCGAATTAATAATGCCACCCCCCCACCTCTTTTACCACCCTCCCTAATCTTATTGAAACATCTATAACCAGGGACCTCCAACAACCATTTCTGCCCCTCTTCTATCCAAGTTTCCGTGATGGCCACCACATCGTAGTCCCAAGTACCGATCCATGCCTTAAGTTCACCCACCTTATTCCTGCACATAAGCAGCATTTGATTCATTCGCACAATATTCGTGCTGTTATGTTTTCTTTTGGAAAAATCAACAACAATGAAAATGAACCTTTATTTTATATTACAAAACGCCATGACTGGTATGCCCAAATTTTTACATTGTATTCAACAAAGTATGGGAAAGACACAAGTCTTTCACTCCCACCAACTTAAAATTATCTTTTGTTCAATCAACTTCTCACTCAAGGTCATATATTCCTCTAATGCTTTCCAGTATAATACACTTCAATTTGGCAGACACATCGGTAAAATTGAAGTGCTGTCTCTATATATTGAGTAGCGAGGCGACCTTCTCAATGCAATATTCAACAGAATCCCAGCAAACATATAGGAATTAATTTTAACACTCAGGCATTCAATCTAATGGGTTTTTTTTCAAACCTGCTTTTACTGCTAAATACTGATTGTATATCTGAAGGAAGAAGATCACTTGATTGCTTCTACAGGGCAAGAAAGCTGAGGAAAAAGATCTCATAGTTGTGCAAACAAAACAAGCAGCAAGTTTATTGACTTACGCAGTGCAAATATCAACTGCACAGGATATTTGTGGCATCCATAATACCTGACAAGTCACATTTATATTACAGAGCTGCTTCATGTGAAAAGTGTGAGCGCCAACGCTGTGAAATCTGTCCCACTGACTGAGCAGAACAGTGCCCGTAGTTGTGGTGATAACTGCTGGGCTGATAGCTGGGAGGCATGGCCAGAAGAAAACACCGCTGTTGGTTTATCATTCAGCCCAGATCCCCAGGCAAGAAAAACAATAACTTCCTTTGCTAGCTTCCAAACACATTGTATGACTGAGATGAGGAAGAGATGCCCATTTTTGGACAAAACTGGAGAGAGCATGTACTATGGAATACCATAAAATCCCGACATTGCAGAAGGAGGCCATTCGGCCCAGTGAGGCTGCAGCGACCCTCTGAAAGAGTACCCACCTAGGCCAACTCTCCTGCCCTATCCCTGTAACCCGACCTACCTGCACATCTTTGGACACCGAGGGTCAATTTTTTGTTCAGCATGGCTAATCCACCTAACCTGCACGCCTTTGGAGGAAACCAGAGCACCCGAAGGAAACCCACACAGACTCGGAGAGAAAGTTCAAACTCCACACAACCAGTCACCCACGGCTGGAATTGAACCCGGGTCCCTGCCGCTGTGAGGCAGCAGATGGACCATAAAGAAAACAAGGAGCAAGCATGAGGAGAGAATCTCAAAAATATTAAAAAGAATAGCATTCAGCAATGCACCAGGAAAACATGAATTGCTGCTGGAGAGGAGGACCCAAGAGGAAGGGAGGGTGAGGTGGTAGTAGATAACAGAAACTGGTGTTGAGAAGTAGTCAGCGGGATTCTCCGTTCCTGAGACTAAGTGTTGACGCCGGGGCAGGGTCCGTGGACTTCCATGACAGCAAAACGAGCGCCGAACCTGGACCGATTCAGCGCCACATGGAACACAATGGAATCCAATGAGAAACGGTGTGGGATTCACCGGATTCGCAATTGACACTCAGGAGGCTGACAAGTTGCAGACACATATGTACACTTCACTCATCACGCACACCATCCCAGCCAACAAGATGGCAGCAAGAAGCACGGCCCCACATTTTATGGATGCCAAGCTCGAGACCCTCCTGGACGCCGTGGAGGAGAGTCTGGCTACCCTGTACACCTGGCCGAGAAGGAGGCTGCCAGCCACGCCGCTTGCTGTGCCTGGGTGCAGGTGGCACAGGTGGTCAGCGCCATGAGCACCACCATCCGGACCGGCCTGCAGTGCATGAACAAACTGCACAACCGTCTCAGGGTGGCCATGGTGAGTAGGCAGCAATGTGCCCCTGGCACCAACCTCCCACCTCGCCTACCCAGAAGGCGGCTGAAACCCCACCCTGCACCCATATCAGCCGCCATGGCCAGGTACCCTGGCCTCTGACGCCACCAGCTACCCACTCCCTGGGCTCCATGCATCGAACTGTCTGCACTGTGCATTTTCTCCCGCTCATAACCACCACAAGTGGGGGAACACGCGACAGAGCAGCAGGCCCTGGACATGGTTGGCGGGCCTTAGGAAAGTGAAGTCGCCGGGTGGAGATGGGCCACGGCGGAGGAAGTGAGATTCCACTGAGGTGCGGTTCCCTTAGCCACGTGGGTCACCGCACAGATGCTCCAGTGCATCAGCTGGAGGTAGGAACTCCCGAGGAGGCGGGCAGTCGGAGGGCAGGCAGACGCAAGGAACTAGCTGCCGTCCAGATGGGTTTCGGTCTTCTGGAATGTACAGTCCCATCGATCGTGCAGATGTAGTCGCAAAGCCAGGTACTACATGAGAGGTTATAGGCAAGCATCCAGCACCTGCTGGTACAGGTGGAGGAGTCCAACCGCGTGCAGGAGCAGGAGATGCTGCCAATATGTGTGCCACTCAGGCCAGCACCGCATGGGTGACGTCTGCGGGGGAGGTCTTGGGGGCGAGGGTTTTCCCTATGATCAGCATGTCCAAGGTCTGGGGCATTCTGTGCAGGCGGGGGCCGAGGCCCAGGATGGGGCTACCTGCTCACAGGCAGCCAGGTGCCAGAGCAACCTGAACATTAGAGTGGCGCTCCTGAGTGTGGCCCAGACACAGTGGGCCATGGCTGAGCATGTCGGTGGCATTGCTCAGGCGCTGGCCGACCTGGCACAGACACAGAGGGAGTTGGTTCAGTCCCAGAGGGAGGTGGTCCACTCCACGGCCACAAGCGTGCAGACCCTGGCCGAGATGAGAGTGGGTCTCCAGGACTGGCTGCACTAAGTAGCAGGAGTACCTCAGGAGATGGCACCGTTCACACCCCCATCTCATGGAATAGCCCGCGGGCCATCAGAAACCCTGACAGAGGAGGAGGGTGATGGGGCCCCTGCCAGTGACTCCCAGAGGGGAGATGCCGGAACACCGCAGCACCTCAGACCACCCCGCCTCCTTTTCCTGGCGCAGCTGGTGGGAAGCAGGAAGAACAGGGTGGCATCATGCCACCTGGGACACCCAAGCAGCAGCCCAGCCAATGCAGGCCAGGTCGCCCCAGAAGACGTCTGCCAACAGGGACCCATGTCACAGGGCGGGAATCGCAGCAGGCCGCCTGCACTCCTGCTGTACCATCTTGGGATCCACCTAGACATAGCTTTACGGCCCGTAAGGCCAGACAGCAGTTATGTCGGCACGGATGCAGGGCACAGTATAGTGATAAGGGCTAGGGCATGTGTCTGTATATATTTGTTCACGTTAAACACCTGTTCAGACTGTTACAACCTAGTCAGCCTCCAGGCAGGGTGGCACCCTGGCACTGTTGGTGCCATCCATACACTTTGGCACTGCCAGCCTGGCACGCCGGTAGTGTCACCTGGACACTGCGGCAGTACCACCCGGGTGTCAGCCTGTCACTGCCAGTGTGCCCAACTGGCACTGCCAGGCTAACAGAGACACTGGAAGGGATCCAGGCTGGTGTGCCAACATGCCAGGCTGGCATTTAACCACACCAGAATCAAACCCAGGGGTGCCCCCTGAGGACTCCCTTACAGGTGAGTTGGGGCATTGCGGGGCGCAGGGGTGCATCGGGGGGTCGAGAGATTGGGGTGCATTTAAAAATGGAATCCCAATCTCTTACTGCACTCAGGAGCTCCTCAGTGCAGGAAATGGCGCTAAGTGCGGCCTCAGAATTGTGTGTGTGTGTGTAGGGCGGGGTGGGGGGGGGGGGGTGGAGATAGAGACAATGGGAGACCCAAGCCATCCTGGGGAAGGGGGAATCGGAGCTAACGTAGCGGCGGAGGCAAGAAAGAGGAACCCTGTCCCACAATATAAATGGAACCTAAATTCTGGGCTCATCTTTGGTTGGTCAGCCAGCTAAACTGCAATGTGACAGCACTTTCATGGCACAGTGGTTAGCACTGCTGCCTCACGGTGCCAGGGTCCCAGGTTCAATTCCACGTTTGGGTGACTGACTGTGTGGTGTTTGCACATTCTCCCCATTTCTGCGTTGGTTTCCTCCGAGTACTCCGGTTTCCACCCATGCCCAAAGATGTGCAGGTTACGTGAATTGGCCATGATAAATTGCCCCTTCGTGTCCAAAAAGGTTAGGTGGTACTACTGGGTAGTGGGGATAGGGTGTGGTGTGGGCCTGGGTAGAGTGCTTTTTCAGAGGGATGGTGAGGACTCGATGGGTCGAATGGCCTCCTTCTGCACTGTAGTGATTCTATGATTTTCTTCTTTGAAGTACTTTTATTTTTTGGCATAGTCCTAAATGCCTTCAACTTTAGTTTGTTTCTGGTCTCTTTATTTATCGATGGTATTCAGAAACTTGAGGTGGAATCCTTTTCTTGTGTTGAGGGGCACAATGGCAGGACTGGAAGTCCGGGGGCAGAATTCTCCTCCTCCCACGCCAGGTGGGAGAATCGCCTGGGCGCTGCGTGAGTCCCGCCATGCCGCCCCAACGCGATTCTCCCACCTCCCCAAACCGGCGCGGCATGAATCATGGCTGGCAGCTGGGAGAATTGGCGCTTGCCGTTGGTAATGGGCGAGCGGCGATTCTCCGGCCCGGATGGGCCGAGCGGCCTGCCCAACACGACAGGTTCCCGCCGGCACCATCCACACCTGGTCGCTGCTGGCGGGTACAGCACGGGAATGCTGGGGGGGGGGGGCGGCCTGTGGGGGGGGGGGGGGGGGGGCAGGGGGGTTCCTGCACCGGGGTGAGGCTCAAAAGTGGTCTGGCCCGCGATTGGTGCCCACCGATCGGCGGGCCGGCCTCTCTGAAGGAGGACCTCCTTCATCGATCCGCCATATTCTTGCGGGGCGGCCGCGGGGAGGACAGCAACCGCGCATGCACGGGTGATGTCATTTACGCAGCGCCGGTCGCGTCATTTACGCGCCGCCGCTTTTACGCAGCGGCAAGGCCCGACACGCGTATATGACGCGGCACCGCTCCAAACCCCCCCGGGGGCGGGAGAATAGGGGGCTGGGAACGGCCGCCTACGCCGGAGTGAAACACTCCAGTTTTCACTCCGGCGTCAGGACTTAGTCTCCCGATGGGAGAATTGCACCCCACAACTTTGGCCACAACTTTGATGCCAAGTGTCGGTCCCTACAGTGCCTTCCATGACTGTATGCTGACCAGCCTCCCTCTCTGATGCTGCCTGCTGCTGGCACTGCAGCTTCTGTTGTGGACTGCCAAGAGCCCTCCTTATTTTGCATTCTTTCCCCCTGGGGTTTCAGGAATATTGGGTGTATAAGACCTATCGGTATTCTAGTAATTCAACTGTGTAAGGAGGACAAACAGCGAGATGAGAATATTTGTGCCCATGGATTGCATCCATAAAACTGATGAGGGAGGTGATTGAATCAACGCTGCAGTTATATTGTGGAAGCTGTCAATCGCAGCCCATTGCTAGAAATGAAACACAGAAACATAGAAAATAGAAGCAGGAGGAGGCCATTCGGCCCTTCGAGCCTGTTCCGCCATTTATTATGATCATGGCTGATCATCAAGTTCAATACCCTGATCCCGCCTTCCCCAAAATCCCTTGATCTCTTTAGTCCCAAGAGCTATATCTAATTCCTTATTGAAATTACACAACGTTTTGCCCTCAACTACTTTCTATGGTAGTGAATTCCACAGATTCACCATTCTCTGGGTGAAGTAATTTCTCCTCACCTCAGTCGTAACAGGTTTACCCCTAAACCTCAAACTATGACCCCCAGTTCTGGACTCCCGGCTATCAGGAATATTCTTTCTGAATCGACACGGTCTAATCCTGTTAGAATTTTGCAAGATTTTACAGAAGCCTCTGACTCCTCCAAACTCCAATGAATATAAACCTAACCAATTTTTTCTCTCCTCATATGACAGTCCTGCCATCCCAGGAATCAGCTTGGTAAACCTTTGCTGCACTCCCTCGCAAAGGAATGAATGGCTTGCAGCTATTGGATCTCAGTGTTTTAAATAAAGGTCATAGCTGTTCTCCTTCCAGGAATGGACACGTGGTACTTCCAGGTCAGGGTTACAATGGTAATTTCTGTCACTAGCCCTGTCTGACTGCTCCCTAATCAATCCAGGCCCGCATCATTAAGGGGAGCTTCCCAGATTCATTTCCGGCGTCAACACATCGGGCGCTGGGAATGAATTGGTGGACTTCGACGACAACAAAATTGGTGCTGCTCCCGGAGAAATTCATCAACCATTAATGGGGTAGCACCGATGTCATGTGGAACACAATCGATGTCAATGAAAAACGGTGTTGGATTCGCCAGGGTTGGGAATTAAACTCAAGAGGCTGACAAGCTGTAGCCACATTTAAGCACTCCCCATGCACACTCATACCAGCCAACAAGGCAGCACGGAGAGCGGCACCCCAGTTCGCAGTCGCTGAACTCGAGACCCCGCTGGATACCTTGGAGGAGAGGTGGGCTACCCTGTACCCCAGGGTAGGAGGAGGTTGCCACCGGGCCTGGCCGCAGTAACAGAGGTCGTGAGCGCTGTAGGCCACACTGCCAAGAGCAATGCCAGAAAAAGATGCACAACCTCCCCAGGGCAGCCAGGGTGAGTAGGCAGCCCCTGGCACCAACCACCTGTCCCACACACCCATAACCCTACAACTTCCCCCCCCACCTGGAGGGGGACACACAAAGGTCTTTTCATTACAGGAGATTTCCATTTGGGATAACTTCAGCACCTGCTCTCTTTCAAAGATCCATGGGTCAAATTCTCGATGCCATTCTCATGGGCGGCAAGGTGGCCCAGTGGTTAGCACTGCTGCCTCACAGCCTCGAGGCTCGATCCCGACCCGAGTCACTGTCTATGTGGAGTTTGCACATTGTCCACGTGGGTCTCACACCCACAACCTAAAGTTGTCCAGGGTAGGTGGATTAGTTTTCCCAAATTGACGAGCCAGGACAACACGGCACAGGGGACGACTACACAGGGGACAGACACACAGGGGATGAACACGCAGGGGACGAACGCATAGGGGATGAACACACAGGGGATAGACACACAGGGGACAGACACACAGGGGACGAACGCATAGGGGCATACACACAGGGGATAGACACACAGGGGACAGAGATACAGGACGAACACACGGGGGACGAACACACAGGGGACAGACGCACAGGGGACAGACACACAGGGGACAGACACACAGGGGACAGACACACGGGATGAACACACAGGGGACAGACACACAGGGGACGAACACACAGGGGACAGACACACAAGGGACAGACACACAGGGGACAGACACATGGGATGAACACAAAGGGGACCACAACCCAGGAGACCCCTGACTTCGGGTCGGATGAGGACACTGACCTTCCATCACAGCTGTCTCCTACACCCTCCACCATCTCAGAGACTATCACCTCGGTTGAGCAAGTTAGCAAGGAAGCTTCTGGGACACTCACTGGTGCGCACCAGACAGCCGTTTTGGAACAGCAGGTGGAGGTAGGAGCAGCCGAGGGACCGGACGGTCGGAGGGCAGCCCAGCCCCAGCAATCAGCTGCCGTCCAGACGGGTCACAGGTTCCTGAAATATCCATTCCCACCCATAGTACAGGTGCAGTCAGAGACCCAGGGACTAAAGAAGGTGATGACGGCCGGCTTGCAGCACCTGCAGATGCAGGTGGAGGAGTCCAACCGGCTGCAGGAGCAGGGAGTGGTGCTGATCATGCGTGGCACCCAGGCCGAAACCTCACAGGTGGCGTCCGCGGTGGAGGCAATAGGGGTGATGGTGTCGGACATGGGTCAGGTTATGCAAGGCCTGGGGCATTCCATGCAGGCGGGGGCCGTGGCCCAGGACAGGGCTGCCCAGTCACAGGAAACCATGTGCCAGAGCCAGCTGCAGATTGCAGCAGCGCTCCTCAGCGTGGCCCAGTCACAGTAGGCCATTGCTGAGAGCGTCGCACAGACACAGGAGGGAGATGGCGCAGTTCAGACGGAGATAGCCCACTCCCTGTGCTCCATGGCCACTAACATATAGACCCTGGTCGATACCAGAGCGGGCATCCAGGACTGGCAGCACCAGGTGTCTGGGGGGCCTCGGGGGATGGCTCCGTTCGCATCCCTGCCTCATGCCACTGGGCACCCCGAGGGAGGTGCTGGGGCCTGTGCCGGTGACTCCGCGGCATGCAAGGCAGCCATGCAGCTGCCCACGCTGCTGACATCCCACTGCGAACTTAGGACCATGGGTCTATGGGTGACCGCCAAGCAACACCTCTAGGTGCCATCTGGCCCCAGCCCCAGTGACCCGTCAGCGGGATGGGTGAGCTCCAATGCAACCAGTGCCATTTTGTTGGCTAGAATGGTGTATGTGGGGAGTGAAGTGTGTATATGCGGTTGCAGCTTGTCAGCCTCCCGGGTGTCAATCACAAACCCGGCAAAACAGGCATTGTTTCTCGTTGGAATCGATTGTGTTCCACGTGGCGTCGGTGCTAGCCCCTTAATAGTTACTAAACCGGTCCAGGTGCGGTGCCAGTTTCGCTGTCGTGGAACTCCACAAATCCTGTCCCAGCGTCAACATTTAGTCTCAGGATTATTTTCATTACAGGTTCAAGTAAACAAGAACACTTATAGAATTTGAAAGCTACTCTGAAATGGTTACAAAATCACAATGTTAAAGTCATTGGAAGTGTGATTTTTTTTAAGTCTTCCATCAACTAAATGGGTTATATCATTGACAATGATGGTTTATATAAAGAACCAAAAAAGATGGTTGAGACACAAGAAGCCTCACATCTTCAAAATTTGATGCAACTCAGGTCATTTTTAGGATTGCTCAATTATTATGGTAAAATGGTTCCAAATTTAGCAACAAGATTGAAGCCATTACACATTTTATTTTGTGTCAAACAGGCATGGCACTGGGCCATGCGAAGAATGTGAAAATGCATATGAAAACATGTTTTAAAGTCAGAGTTATTGGTCCACTACAATCCCAAGCTGAGGTTACAGCTTGCTTGTGATGCATCATCCTATGGGGTTGGCACAATTGTCCCATACATAATGCCCTCAGGACAGGAACGACCGATAGCATTTGCTTCATAAACACATATTAGCACAGAAATAAATTGCACTCAGCTAGAGAAAAAAGCTTTAAGCATCATATTCGACTAAAGGTTTGATCACTAGCTGAAGAGAGATTGAGCAGTTTAGTCCTATACTCTCGCAAGTTTAGAAGAATGACGGGAGATCAAATTGAGGTATACAAGATGATAAATGGAACAGATAAAGTTGACTTGGGCGAATGGTTCTTCTTGTGGGGCATTCTAGAATGAGAGATGACAATCTCAGGATAAGAGGTAGCAAATTTAACACCAAAATGAGGAGAAATTTCTTCTCTCAAAGGGTCGTGAATCTGTGGAATTCACTACCTTGAAGTGTTGTGGATACAAGGACAGAGAGTACATTTAAGGAGGAGTTAGACAGTAATGGGTAAAAGCGTTACGGAGAACGGGCAGGACGGTGGAGTTGAGGGCATGGTGAGATCAACAATGATCGTATTGAACGGTGGAGCAGGCTCAAGGGGCCAAATTGCCTACTCCTAGTTCTTATGTCCTAAGAAATAACTATTCTGTCCAATTCCACCTTCCAGCCCTTAGTCTGTCACCCTGTAGGTAACAGCACCTTAAGTACAAATCTGGTGTTCTTGATTAATCAGAGGATTTCTTGATTGATAGCGGGATCAGGAGTTATGGGGTGCAGGCAGGAAAATGGGGATGAGGAATATATCAGCCATGATTGAATGGCAGAGCAGACTCGATGGGCCGGATAGCCTAATACTACTCCTATAGTTTATGGTTTTTACGGACGTCACTTTACACTTGTGACAGATCACCGATCCTTGACAACAATCTTTGGACTATATAAAGGGATTCCTTCTTTTGCAGCTAGTCGGTTACAGAGATGGTCTTTACAGACTCTGTACAGACGGATGATGCGAAGTCATACTGACCAAATACTGACTTCATGAAGTGGAATCATCGAGGCTTCACCAGAAGTATTTTCTTCAGAATATATGGGCAGTGGTACGTCTGGACAGAAACCTACTGTCGGCACAATTTCAGAGCCTGTTCCTGCAGAATCATCTGCAATGGAGACAGACACCAAGATAGATTCTCAAGAAGTACAACCGACTGTTGTGTTTGGTCTTCTATACCTTGCAAGGAGTCCACCAAAACACCTTGACTTGTCTAAACTGGGGTCATTATTGAATCACACGTGGTAAGATAACAATCTGTTACAGACCACATTATCATGGAGTCTCTTTGTATTCATCTGGAACTACACCTAGCATGACTGTTTACCTTTATGTCTTACTACCATCTCCTGCAACCTTCTGGTGATGGCTTGATGCTTCTCCCTTTACATGGGATTCCCTGGTCACATGACCACAGTCTTGAGAACGTGTGGTGTTGAGTGTCTGCATCACCACCTGCTGGTTGGAGGTCACACATCATCCATCTATGATATTGCTTACAGGCATATCACCACACCAACAGGAGAAAAGAAAGACACTTCCAAGGTCTCGAGTATCTAGATTCCATACATCGATTACTGCCCAAAAGAAACAGATGTCCTTCTCAAAGATTGTCTTATTGAATGTATGTATGTATAATATAACGTAATGGTGTAATGTAATGGATATTTAATTTGAAGTGTTAAGAAAAAAAGCCGTTTGTACTACAGGAGTAAAAGGGGAGGGGTGTTATGTATTCAAGTAATATATCCTGCCAGTAGAACATCACGGGATTTTAGTGACATCAGCACAGTGGCTACGCGGGCTTATCATAGAATCATAGAATTTACAATGCAGAAGGAGGCCATTCGGCCCATCGAGTCCGCATCGGCACTTCGAAAGGGCACCCTACCTAAGCCCACTCCTCCATCCTATCCCTGCAACCCAATAGCCCCATCTAAACTTTTTGGACACTAAGGGCAATTTAACATGGCCAGTCCACCTAACTTGCACATCTTTGGACTGTGGGAGGAAACCGGAGCACCCGGAGGAAACCCACGCAGACACGGGGAGAATGTTCAGACTCCACACAGGCAGTGATCCAAGCCGGGAATCGAACCTGGGACCCTGGAGCTGTGAAGCAATTGTGGTAACCATTATGCTACCGTGCCGCTTTCAGTTCATCATCTTGTACTGAAAGAGCAACGCCTCCAAATAAACCCTGCACTGTGTTTTTGATGAACTGAGAGCGTGGCACATCTACTTCTTTTCTCTTTGCAGCAACTAGAGAAATATAACACTAACAGCAGGGTAAACTGTTTGAAGTTTGTTCTCCAGAATGTCAAGGTGATTTAAATCCAGATGAAACTTGGGAACCATATTTGCATGCATTGGCATCACGTGCAGGTTCATTAAAAGGCCAACTTGCTAGAATTAAGCTTCCACTCCAAATTAAGTTTCCGCCAGTGAGAATTTGAATGTTCAGTTTTCCGGCTGGATGTAAGCGCCGTGCACCTGATGAGATTCACCTCTCCCATGACTGTGAGGTCAGCAGATGTTGCATTTTCATTTTTGGGGACCTCGCATAACTTCACTCGAATGCAACCAGCAAATGCTGCACCAAAGCTGGAGAAGGGAGGTGATGTTTGGAAGAAGGAAGTAAGGTGGCAGGGTGAAATAATGGCTGAACAGGGGAGTCAGGCTTATGAGGGAAAGGTGAGGAGAGAGTGCCCAGTTAAGTGGGGGCAGAGCATTTCAGAGGGCAAGGTCGGCGGTGTCAACGATAGGATTCTGAGAGGAGAACTAAGGGGCGGAGGGAACAATCAGTCGGGGGTTGAGGGGGGGGGGGGGGTGAGATGAGATAAGATGGCAGGACCAGGATGAGAGTCTGGTGGGTGGAGGTCTCATTGAGTGGGCCATGGGAATGGTAACAGGTGTCAACTCTGAGGGGAGGAAGAGGACGCAAAGGTGGATTGTGATGAGGTCAAGGGTCACAGAGAGAAGAGGAATAGTGATACTGGTTGGATCTACGATGTTGGGGGGAAGTCAGTCGATGATGGGGAGGGTAGAAGATGACGGAGTGAGTTTAAAAAGTGACGCACACCATTTTTCCAAATTGACCTTGACTACACAATAAGTCAGTCAGTGAGATCCCTCAAAGTGGAAGGAGGGTACTTTCGGATGGGTGGAGTTCAAAGTCAGCACAGATGGCCAATTAAAGGGACACCATAATAAATATGAGGCAACTGAATATCAAACTCACTTGTGTTCTCTTTATAGTGAAGCCAGCATTGCAGCAGGTTAGTTCTCGACTGATCGGTCTCGCAACATCAAGATCTTAGCAAGCTGCGGAGCTGTCATTCGTTCTGTGCCATTTGCCATCGGCTGCAGTCACGGGCAAGGGATCATGTGGTTAGTCATTCTACTCTGCCAAGGCAATGGTTTCTCTATTGTGTTTGAGGGTAGTGGGGACAAACGGAAAAGTGTCCACATGAGGCTTCTTTTATGTGGTTCTCATTCCTTGTCAGAGAGCAATGTCTCCATGTGAAGTCAAGTTTGATCAGGACGAACATCCTTCTCCAGTCATCTAGGATGTTCATTACCTGGAAGGGGCGTGTGGGGATGCCATGTCTAGATGGTGGTCAAGTGAGAGGCTTAGCCCTGCTCTGCTGGCTTTGAGATGGAGAGAAACCTGAAAAGGACGGTGCCACTAAATGTTTCACTTCAATTTTTCAACAGAACTACTGAGTTGTTGATGGTGCAGTCCGGGGGAAGCTGTGCCTTGGTAACAGTTCTCATTCAGATGAGGGAAAGGAGGGCCCATCGCAGGTTGGCACAGGGCCAGGAGGAGCAAGGGCCCATTGAGCAAGAGGCAGTAGGGACTCAAACAGGTCATAATGCTGGCGAGCAGGATCCACTGCAACAGCAAGCATTGGCCCAATCATGAGTAAAACACAGGTGGTGACCTTATCTGAAGTTGAACGAAAGGCAATGCGCTCATAGCAGCTCACATTTGCAAGCTTCTCCAGTATAAGTGCTGGCCACGAAGGATTAATGCAGAGCTCCTAGGCTGCAATGAGTGAATGTCTAGCCGAGTGTGTTACGTATCAGAGTAATACCATTGGCTGGTGTAATGTCACATGTTATGCAGTAACATCATTGGAGCATTTCGCAGGCTTTTGTGGAGTAGACCATTGTACCCTGTTTCAGCAGCACCGAGTAAATAAACCCCTTCCACTATGCTATACAAACTTGACATGAGCCACTTCTGATATTCTCTCTGTGCAGCTACAACAAAGAGTGTAACAACAGAGAAACTGGTGAGGAGATCTGGGCCATATAAAGAAAGGAAGAAGAGCCACTTTCAAAGACGATTTTATGAGCCAGAGGAAGGATTCAATTGATGGAGATCCAGGCTCATACACCATTGGGAGTGAGGTAGGGAGAAATATTGTCCACCTCCAAGATGAAATCATCACTCTGGCAGTAAAAACAATTCTCAAATACTTGAACACCACAGCAGGGCATCGATGAATCATCTGGTCGATTGCGACAGACGCTGGTGCAAGTTAAAGGGTTTTTTAAAAAATAAGCTATCAGACAACTGTGGAAGCCGTGCACAAGGCACTGAAATGGGCCACAGGAACACGAACCCATGGGGCTGCCGGCTCTGCAAACAACTGCCCAGGAATCGATAGCGAGGCACAGAAACAGCTAGTCTGCCCGTGCGCTGTGAGTTTGCTTTAAACAGATAGAAAATAAACAACAGTGAAGACAGGCTGAAGGCTGAGTGGCACAGATCAGCGAGCTGCAATCCCAAATGGCAGGAAGAAAAGGCATCATGGATTTTGTGAGGGCCACGAAGAATCCAGCACGAGTTTTAAGGATACAAAGTAATAACATTTATTTACAATAACATGTATATATAACAGCAGCAGCAACTTCCCTTGCTGCACACTCCTTCCTGCTGGTTCCAAACTGGCCAGCTTTATTTATACTTGGAGTTTACTAGTGGTTTCTCCGCCCCCCTCATTGGAGAAGCTCATACTCCCACAGGATTGTGGGATTGTCATTAGTCCCCAGCCAATGGTAAGTAGGCAGGTTATAACATCCCTCCCCCCGAAAGTCCAAGGAATCCACCGAAGACCCTGGCGAAGGAGGGCGTTGGACTCGTTTTGCCGCTGGCCGGACACCATTTGCACGCAGCGCTGGATCAGGCGGCGTGTAACGAGATGGAGACCGGCGCTTCCGTGATGAACGGCGCAACGGTTGTACATCCACGGCCCGTGGACCCGAGGATTCCCCCTCTGATGCATCCTGTGTCTCCATTTCGGAGTCAGAGTCTGCTGCCTCCATCCTGTCAGCGTCTCTATCTCCATTCGGTTCTGTAACGACCTGCGCCGGCTTCGAGTGAGGCACCAGTGGAAGATTGTGGGGACTACCTTCCCTTGTCTCTGGTCTCTGCAGCTGTAGAAATGAGCTCCGGGGGCGGGGAATCTTTTGAGGGGATAGTCTTCTGGACCGAACGTGGTCTACATGTTTGCGCTGGAGACGACACTGGGCTTGCACCTGGTAAGATATAGGGCCCGTTTAGCGAAAGATTACACTAGGAACCCACTGGGCACCACCAGCAAAATTCCGAACGAACACTGGGTCACCGGGCGCAAACTGCCGAATCGGCCGATGCCGAGAAAATCCCTGTCCCTGCCGTTCTTGTGTGCGGCGTACTTTTGCGCCAATGTCCGGGAAAACCATACTAAGGCGGGTGTGAAGTCTCCGGCCCATTAGGAGTTCTGCGGGAGCTACCCCAGTCACCGCATGGGGGGTGGTCCTATACGTAAACAAAAATCGAGCCAGTCTCGTGTCCATTGATCCGGAAAACTGCTTCTTTAGGCCTCTTTTGAATGTCTGCACTGCGCGCTCTGCCAACCCATTTGAAGCCGGGTGGTAAGGGGCAGTGCGGATATAGCGTATGCTGTTCATCTTCGTGAACCTCGCAAACTCCTCACTCGTGAATGGAGTGCCGTTATCCTTGACCAGCACCTCGGGGAGGCCATGCGTACTAAACGACAAACGCATCTTTTCAATTGTTGCACAGGACGTTGTCCCCTGCATCTTGTGCACCTTTAGCCATTTAGACTGGGCGTCAATTAATAGAAGGAACATGGTTCCTTAAAAAGGGCCTGCGAAATCTGCATGCAAGCGTGCCCAAGGCCGCCCTGGCCATTCCCAGTGATGTAGGGGCGCGGCCGGCGGAAGCTTCTGATGCTCCTGGCAAATGGAGCAGTTTTGGGCCACCTTCTCAATGTCGGTGTGGAGGCCTGGCCACCAGACATAACTCCGGGCCGACATTTTCATTTTGGTCACACCTGGATGCCCATTGTGCAAGTCTGTTAGTATCAACTCCTGGCCTTTTTCCGGGACAATCACACACGTCCCCCACAAGAGGATCCCTTCTTCGTCGCCAGTTTTGTGAGGGCCACGAAGAATCCAGCACGAGTTTTAAGGATACAAAGTAATAACATTTATTTACAATAACATATATATATAACAGCAGCAGCAACTTCCCTTGCTGCACACTCCTTCCTGCTGTTTCCAAACTGGCCAGCTTTATTTATACTTGGAGTTTACTAATGGTTTCTCCGCCCCCCCTCATTGGGGAACCTCATGCTCCCACAGGATTGTGGGATTGTCATTAGTCCCCAGCCAATGGTAAGCAGGCAGGTTATAACAATGGATGTGTTTTATGAACAGGAGGAGACAAGGAATTCTTATGAGGAAAGGTTCCAGTCATTCCTTAAAGCCGATCAGACACCATCAAATCTGCATTCTGCGACCTTTCTCAGCTCGGTTGGGAGGAAAACATTCATGTTACTACAGAATGTTAATACACCAACTAAACCTAGAGTCAAGTCATAGGATGAGTTAATGACTGTCTTTCAAGAACATTTCTCTCCCCAATCATTATTAATAGCTGAAAGATTTTGCTTTCACCGTTGTGCACAGGAGGAAGGGGAAAATATTGCACAATTTGTCACATCACTGCGAAAGGTACTGCGAAATTGGGCAGACTTTGGATGATACACTTTGTGACCGATTAGTTTGTGGCCTCAGGAATGAAGCCATCCAAAGGAAATTGTTGACTGAGGGTTCATTAACTCGAAAATCTGCTACAGAAATAACAACGTCTATGGACGTTGCTGCGAGAGAAGATTCACTCATTGGTGGTTGAGCTGAAGTCCATAAGATGGAGTCTGTGAGAAGCAGGTCCACTGAGAACCTACCAAGTGGGACAAATGTCTGGAGATTATTGGAGCAAAGAGAAAAATGCAAAATTTGTGATAAAGTTGGTCACATTGCCAAGGCATGTTGGTCACACCAACCTTCATCAGCACAAAAGAAGTACCAAGAACAATACTGCAAAGTTTACAGGCTGAGTTCACCAGTTAAGTGATTCAACTGAAGATTCCCGAGTACCAAAGGCTCAAGCCAGTTTAAGGAATTTAAGCTTGACGATCTAGCAATACAAGGAGACCAGCAACGATTTTGGGTCTATTCAAAATTAAATGGGAACACTATTAAGATGGAAGTGGACATGGGTGCGCTGCAATATCAGTTAAACCTGAATCTATATACTGTCAGAAATTGAAGTACCTGCCAGTACACCATCTGACGTGGTCTTGAGTACATACAGCAAGGAGGGCGTGCCACTGAAGGGCTTCATAATAATAATATTCTTAATTAGTGTCAATAGTGGGCTTACATTAACACTGCAATTAAGTTAATGTGAAAAGCCCCTAGTTGCCACACTACAACGCCTGTCCGGGTACTCTGAGGGAGAATTCAGAATGTCCAATTCACCTAAGCACATCTTTCGGGACTTGTGGGAGGAAACCGGAGCACCAGGGGGAAACCCATCAAGACACTGGGAGAACGTGCAGATTCCGCACAGACAGTGACCCAAGCCGGGAATCGAACTTGGGACCCTGGCACTGTGAAGCAACAGTACTAACACTGTGCTACCATGCCGCCTTCATCAAGGTGACTGTGGCTGTTAACAAGCAGAAAGTGGAGTTGCCGCCTCACATTGTTCAAGGAAACTTTCCAGCATTGTTTGGGAGATCTTGGTTAAGAAAGATTAAGCTATACTGGGCTGTCGTGAACCAACTTGTTGATTCTACATATGATCTTCAACTACTTCTGATAAAGTATGCAAAGGTATTTGAAAAAAAACATGGCCGCAGAATGTGACTCAGTTAAAGGTTGTTTCTAGGATTATTAAATTACTATGGGAAGTTTGTACTGCACTTAGTAACAAGGCTGAAGCCTTTACACACATTCCTTTGCAACAAACAAGTTTGACTCTGAACAAAGATTGTGAGGATGTTCACCAAAATGTCAAAACCAATTACAAGAATTGGAGTTATTAGTCTATTATAACCCAAAACTGAAGCTCAGCTTGCTTGCGATGCAGCATCTTATGGCGCTGGCGCAGTTGTCCCATATATAATGCCTTCATGTAAAAAGCGACCAATAATGTTTGCTTCCAGGACATTGACTAGCGCTGAGTCTAGCTACATTCACCTTCAGAAAGAAGCTGTCAGCATTATTTATTTTTAGTATTTGAAGGTTCCACCACTATTTATTTGGCCATCAATTTACTCTATTGACTGACCATCGTCTCTTAACAACAGTATTTGGGTAGCATAAGGGGATCCCTTAGCTCGCTGCTAGTCGATTACAACATTGAGCGTTAATCTTGTCAGCACGGGATCATGTCTTCGAATGTAGATGCTTTGTCTAGACTGCCACTGCAAGATCAACAAGACCAAAAAGATAAGTACGAATATGATGAACACTTAAACAACATATTCTATCTGTCTTATGTGGAAAATGTTCTGGTAACGTCTTCTCAGATGTGAAAATTTACCCAAACAGAACCAGTGATGGGGAAGGTGTTGGATATGATGAAAAAAGGCACCCCAACATAAGAGCACAGAAATAATCCAGACCTTAAACCCTATCCTACCATGCATCTTGAGTTGACAGTACAAAATGGAGTATTGTTGTGGAGTATTAGAGTCATCATTCTGCTGTGTCTATGAAGTCGACGCCGGGAATATCTGCACAAGGGCCATCCCAGTGTAGTTAGAATGAAGGAGTTGGTGAGAAGCCAACTCTGGTGGTCTGGGTTGGATGCACAAATAGGGAAGGTGGGATTTTGAAATCCTGCGCTGTGTTGAGAAATGCACCTTCACTACAACCTTTGCATCCATGGGAATGGCCCACCAGGCCATGGTCAAGAATCCATGTCAATTATGTGAGACCAGTTGGAGGACACATGTTTTTGGTCATGGTTGACATGCATTCAAAATGGCCGGAGGTTGCCATCATGAAATCAATAACTACAGAACCATCCATAGAAAGGCTGGGTGAGGTATGTGCAAGACTTGGGTGACCTGAACAACTCATGAGTGACAATGGAACCTAGTTCACACCTATTGAATACGAGAACTACCTGAAGTGGTGTGACATCAGCCATATCAAATCTGCCCCCTACCATTCAGCTACCAATGGCCTAGGTGAACATTTCGTACAATTCGCTCATGCATCTGGCAAAGGTTTTAAGGGGTAAAAATTCTCTACCTAAAGTTGTCAATAGCTTTCCAATGACATACAAAAACATTGCGCATTCAACAACACAAAGCTCAGCAGCGATGTTAAAAATAAAACTATGCACAGTTCAACTTTTTGACTCCCCTTTCAACTTCAGCAGTAGTCAGGCAACAACCTCAGATGCAAGTGGCTGGAAGGGAACAACATTCCAAAGGAAGAGTCTTTGACCGTGGGGAACATGTTCTTGCGAGAAATCACACGTCTGGTGAAAAATGGACTCCAGCAATTGTATTAGCCAAAATGATTTCATACTGTGCAAACTGACAATGAATGAATTTGGCATTGGCACGCTGACCAATTACTGTCACCACAGAGAGTATGGACAGTGACATGTACCGACTTAAGGACTACAACTGCTGGAATTACAGAATCTGTTACGACAGAATCATCCACACAACCAGAGTAAGTTTCTGAGTTGGTTTCGCCAGATGTTACACCCACCAGTAAGAGCCAAGTTCCTAATGTTGTGTTGTGCGAAAACAAGACAGACGCCTGTAGCAAGTAAAAATGGCTAACTCCCGATTAGAATGGCCAAACCCCGATTTAAAATGGCGAACGGAAGAGGCTGATGGGAAAATCAACCAACAGGACTCAAACAGGCAGCTGCAGGCAAAACTGTGTATTCGCCTCTGGGGAGGCCAGACAGAATCGATACCTGCAGCCATCAACATAACAACACACCAGCCATCTGAATATAAATTAGGAATCCCCGGGAACAATGTGCAACAAATTAGACACACAAAGCCAACCCAGACTTTTTGGCGCCAGCAGGAGCCGACACAAAGAGAGGTAAATGACCACCCCAAAACCGCTCATCAATCAAAGAATCGCTCCAGCATTGGAGAATATCGAACCAAGTGATTGGGACGAAGTCCAATCACTTGGAACCAAGTACAGGGTCCGCCCCGAAAGGCGGGAAGCCCCTGGGGACTATAAGAATAGAGTCCAAGTTCAAATCGACCCTGCTTCTCCTCTCCGCACCCTTTGAGACCCTTCTGCTGACCTTCTACAACAGCTGCTAGAATCGTAAGTCTTACTCCAATGCTCGCGACGAGATAGGCGCTCCTGGCTATCGACCTGTACCAGCTTTGAAACCCGCAGGCTCAGAACCCATACGAAAGGCAATTTGTTTCCCTGACCTGGTGGGCCATTCCCAAAGTTAAGTGTTGGCCTGTTAGTTGTAGGAAGTAGCTTAGACGTAGAATTAATGTATAAGTATTGATTACTGTATATAATAAATGTGCTTTGATTTAACTCTTACTAAGCGGTGTGTTGGATTATTGATCATTACTCGGACTTGAACCACGTGGCGGTATCAGAAAGATACCTGGCGACTCAAGAGCAAAGGTGATAGAACAATAGCAATTAAACTAAGGCTAAAACGAGCAACACGCCCACCCAAGGGACTGTCTTACTAATGTATATATGTATCAGTAACATAACAATGTTAGTTATGGCATAATGTGTTAGACGTATTTGATTAAGTAGAAATGCCAGGGACATTAAAGAAGTAAAGAGGGAGGGGTGTTATGCATCAGAGTGATACCATTGGCTGGTATAATGCCACATGTTACACAATGACATCATTGAAGCGTTTTGCCGCATCTTGTGAATAAACTCCTTGCACTTTGTTGTATCAACGTGTGCCATCTCTGATCCTGTCTCTTTGCGGCTACAACAAAGATTATAACATAAATATAGTGCCAGGACCTCTGATCACATGAGATAACAGCAGGGTAGGCAACATCTTGCCTCAAGATTCATCAAGTGCCATGCACATGAATAATTATGAGCTGGAAAAGGTGGCACATGTTCAACTTTCCCACTGCCCAGTGGGAATCACACCAACTTTCCCACTGCCCAGTGGGAATCACACCAACCTTCCCACTGCCCAGTGGGCATCACACCAACTTTCTCACTGCCCAATGGGAATCACACCAACTTTTCCACCCACCACCAGACTTAGTCGCCAGATTGGAAAATTCTTCCCCTGGTGTCTATCACTGTCCTGCTCTTTGCATGCATATGCTTCATTAAAGATTGAGACCTAGGATCCCGGGTCACTATCTGTGTGGACATTGCACTCCCACAACCCAAAAGATGTGCAGGATAGGTGGATTGGCCACACTAAAATTGCTCCTTAATTGTACTTTTTTTTAAAAAGATCGATACCTAAACTGCACAGACTGGGCGGGATTTTCTGATCCTGAGGCTGTATTGACGCCATCGTAAACGGCGTTACATTTTACGACGGCGTCAACTGGCCCCCAGGAACAGCAATCCTGATCCCTACAGGGGCCAGCATGGCCCCGGATCGATTCACGCAGCTCCGGCTGCCGATACCGGCGTCAAACGGGCGTCGCGGGTTTGCGCATGCCCGCTGTGACCAGCACGAGCTCGCGCATGTGCGCTAGTTTCCTTCTCTGCACCGGCCCCAAAGCAACGTGGCATAGAGCTACAGGAGCCCAGCGCGGAGTAAAAGAGGCCCCCTCCAGGAAAAGCCAGCCTGCTGATCGGTAGGCCCCGATCGCTGGCTAGGCCACTGTGAAGGCCCCCCCCCCCCCCCCCCGGGGTAGGACACCCACCTCTCCCCCACTAGGCCGCCCCCCGCAGGATGGACGGCGAGGTCCCGCCGGGTAGGATCACCTGTGAATGGCGCCGGTGGGACTCGGCCTATCTCGGTGGCCACTCGGCCTATCTCCGCCGACCATGCCTGCGCCAATGGTGCCGATTCTCCGGTGACCGGAGAATCAGTGGGCCGGCATCGGGGCGGCGTCGCGTGAATCGCGCCTGTCCCGCCGATTCTCCGACATGGCCAGGGTCAGAGAATCCCGCCCAGTATTCCAGGTTTTGTCTCACCAAGGTCATGTGCAATTGCAGCAAGATATCTTTATTCCTCTGTTCCAATTCCCTTGCAATAAAGCCCAATATGTTTTTTTTTAAATTTTTTATTTAAAACAAATTTGTAACATTTCCAGAGAGAAAACAGGCCCAATGCAAAGAGCCTTAACATAGTGAAAACAAACAGTGGGAAAGAATAAACATGTTAATAAAGCACTTGCCCTGTCAGCTCTGTTTGCCCTGTCCCACGTGTTCCACTAAACTAACGTGGCTCTAACCCTCCCCCACCCCCCTCCCTCGGGTGCTGCTGCTGTCGGTTTCCTGCGCTGTTCCCTGAGAGTCTGCAAGCGACCTTCTCCCCCGGGGATCCCTAGACACCCCCCCCCCCCCCCCCCTTGCCCACTTAAGTCTTACCTGCTCTCCTTCCCGGCTGCCCGCCCCCCCAACCTCCCCTACCCCCCGAGGCCTGACCTGCAAGGCCAGCCCTGCGCTTGGCCCTAGCCCACCCCTCCTACTCTCCCTGGGGCCCCCTGACCTACGCTAGCTACGCTGACCCCTGCCCTTGGCGTCTGTCTGTCTCCCATCCGAACGCTCAGGCCCTCCCCCCACACACCAAGGGTCCATTAACCTGAATGTATCTCACCATGCCCTTTCAAGCCCCTTAACCAGCCCCGAGCCCATCCCCCTCTCCGAGGCCCCAATCTCCCGCCAAAATGTACCAAGCGCAGGGCCCCCATCTCTACCCCCCCCCCCCTCGATGCTATCCCCCAAAAACACCCTACACAATGCGCTCTCTGTCCCGGCTGAAAACAATCTTGGATAGAACATTACAGTGCAGGATAATTTAACAAACCGCCGCCACACAAAAGCTCTGAGAGCCCAGAGTCCTTTTGTTCAAGTCCAGCTTCTTCTTTTAATAAAAGTCCACACCTAGTCAGAGCAAATTAGGTTAACAGACCGCCGCCACTGTACAGCACTGAGAAAACTAAGTGCCCGTTAGTTCAAGTCCAGCTTCTTTTCTTTAATAAAAGTTCAAACCTGTTCTGGTGCCTCAAAGTAGTAGTGGAGTTCCTCAAACGTAACCCAAAGCTTTGCAGGATACAGCATTCCAAACCTCACCTCCTTCTTGTAGAGGGCTGCCTTTACCTTGATGAATCCTGCACGCCACTTGGCCAGCTCCGTTCCCAAGTCATGGTAGATGCGTACCTCACAATTCTCCTATCTGCTGCTCCTCTCCGCCTTGGCCCATCGCAGCATTCGTTCCCTGTCAGCAAGCCGGTGAAAGCGGACCACCAAGGCCCTCGGTCAGTCGCCTGTCCTGGGCTTCCTTGCAGGGGCTCTATGTGCCCCATCCAACTCCAGGGGTCGGGGGGCCTCCGGCCCCATCAGCGCCTCGAGCATACCTTTCACGTATGCACCCACATCCGACCCCTCACAGCCGTCGGGGAGGCCAACAATCCTCAAATTCTGCCTCCTGGCTCTGTTCCCCAGCTCTTCAAGCTGCTCCAGCATCCTCCTCTGGCGGGCATTCAGCTCTTCCACCTCGTGCTCCAGCTCCGCCATCGTGTCCGCCTGGCTGGAGAGCTTCACCTCGACCCCCTGAGCACCTTCTCCTGGACCGCCTGCGCTTCGACCATTCGGTCCATTACCACCCTCATCGGGTCCAACGAAGCAGTTCTCAAAAAACTCCATCTGCTGCTCCCTTGGCAAGTGAGCCTCCGCTCTCTGGTCCCTGCCGTCCGCCATGTTTCGCCGCCTGGCCTGGGGTCCCCGCTGCTTCCGCTTCGGGCCCTGCCGCTCCATTCGACCACTTCTGGTCCAGCTGCTCATAGCCTGGGAGGGGGAAGCCTCTTCCCTATCGTCCCCTCAACCTAACCAGGTCGCCAGGTCCCGCAAAAGTCAAAAGCCCAATATGTTATTTTCTTTCCTTATTGCTGCATGGCAACTTTCTGTATTCCTTGTACAAGCGCACTCAATTCTCGCTGACCATCAACATTTACAAGTTGCATGCCTTTTAAAATATTCTGTGGTTTTAATCTTATTACTTGCATGAATAGCTTAGCTCACATTTCTCGACATACTCCAACTGCCATCCTGTTGCCCACTCACTTACCCTGTCTATAGCCTTAACTTTTCTGTGTCCTCACAACTTACCCTTCCACCTAGCTTTGTATCAACAGCAAGCTTAGATACATTATTCCCTGCCTTTTTTTCCATGTTATTAGATTATAAATAGCTGAGGCCCCAGCTCTGATCATTGCAGCACCTCACAAGCCTACTTGTCTTGCGAGTAAAGATTATTATTGTCAAATACTTTTTGGAAATTCAGTAACCTTACATTCGCTGGTTCCCCTTTATCTACTGGGTAGTTCATTCAGGTCATTTTCTTCCAAGAAGGCTAGTTGGTTTTAGTTTCCTGTTTTCTCTCTCCTTCCTTTCTTGAATAGTGATATTACATCTGCTAACTAAAAACAAAAATAAACTCTCCTAACTAACAAGGAGAAGCTAAGAGACTCTAATAAAGACAAGGGACGAAATTCTCCAGAAACGGCGCGATGTCCGGCGGGGGGTCGGAGAATGTCGCCCAAGATCCTGTTTCCATTATTGTTCTTTAAGAGACCAAAAAGGCTGATGAGATTTCAAGCTAACCCACAGATATCTGTACGAGGTGGTGCATACTCTCTTTATATTTTAACATCCCGTTAAGCAACCGAAATGGCACACTTGCCAAAAAAGGAAAAGTTCAATTTACTGTCAAATCTTCAAGCCCTTGGGATATCTTAAAGTACGTGTAGCACGGATTCTCAAGGATTTTGAGATGTTCAGCTTATCAATCAAAATATTCAACATGATTTGGACAATTTGATGTTCTGCTAAGTTCTTTTCCTGAGATTTGATTTTGTTTCCCACTGGCTTTATGACACCAGCAAGAAATGTCTTTTGAGCTGACGAAAAATGTTTGTACACAGAGAGCAGTTATCTGGAATGCACAGCCTTAGAGTGTGAGAGAGGCAGTATTAGATTCATTATCTGAAGGTGAAACATTTCCAGGACCACAGGGGAAAGGCAGGTGTGTGGCACTAGGTGCATACTCTTGTAGAGAGCTGGTCTAGGAATGATGGGCCATAAGGCCTCCTTCTGTGCTGTAAGTGCCCAGTTTCATGATTTCCCATATGGAGCTTGCAAAAGTCCTCAAATAATTTACTGGGCCATATTCTCAAACTACAAATGAAAAAGAATGGTTAATGGAGTGTCCAGGCTACAGAGCAAGACTTTCCACTGTTCCCGGCAGTGGGACTGGAAGATCTGCTGCTGGCACACCCTCACCACAGGTTTCCCATCGGCAGGCAGGGTGGATTCAATAGGAAATCCATTTGACAGTGGTGGGACAGTTGCCATCGGCTTCTGCTTCCCACCACCGAGAAATACGCCGCTGGAAGGCTGGAATCGCGCCCATCAACTCAGCCTTAGAATCACAACTGTAACACATTACTCGTCTACACCCAGCCAGAGGCATGAAAACATGCGAATCACATTCCCTGGATCCACCAGTTTTTCTATTAGTCACCTTATTTGTGCAGATGGTGATACTAATCCAAATAAAGGCTTGTTGAACTTGCAGGGTAAAGCCAGGATCCACCATATGCAACTCCTGACCTAACTCCCTGGTCTTCAGCCATACTCTTGCTGGATGTAGGACAGTATTGAATTGTGGCTTTTGACAACCCAAAAACGACCATAAGCACTCTTAAGGCAACAAAGCCCCATAACAGTTGTGTACACTCACTTCAATATCTATCCATTCTTATTAATGTGAGCAGGAAGCCAAGTGAGCACTTGTAACATGCATGTGGCTCATAAAGATTTTTGTTTTAGAGTACCCAATTATTTCTTTCCAATTAAGGGCAATTTAGCATGGCCAATCCACCTACCCTGCACATCTTTGGGTTGTGGGGGTGAGGAAGAATGTGCAAACTACACACGGACAGTGACCCAGGACCAGGATCGTACCCGGGCCCTCGGCACCGTGAGGCATCAGTGCTAACCACTGCACCACTGTGCCACCCTGCTCATAAAGATTTATAAAGTAAGCTTCCAAATATCTGTTCAGAAACACCTTGTGATTTAAAAATCTGTTGAAATCCAACAATTGTTACCACACAGTGACTTTAATTTCTTTTGGGTGCCCTCTGAGGTTAGTAGCAGCTGGCTTTCCAGACCTTGCTTCATTTACACTGCTTTCTGGTAGTTGACCAGTTATTCCAGTTGTCTGCTAAGATCTGAAGCAGCGACCCTCGTATTTTCCTTTGATCTTTCCATTGTCTCAACCAGTCGCTTTAAATAAAAGCAAATTACTGTGGATGCTGGAATCTAAAACAAAAACAGAAAATACTGGACAATCTTAGCAGGTCTGACAGCATCTGTGGAGAGAAAAGGGAGCTAATGGTTCGAGTCTGGGTGACTCTTTGTCAAAGCTGGAGAGAACTGGAAATAGGGTCAGAGGCTGTGGAGCGGTGGGGTTGGATCGGGAGCCAGCGATAGATGGAGATAGACAAAGATGCCGAGGACAGAAGATAAAAGGAATGTAAATGGGGGTGATTAAGGCTAATAAGGGTGCTGATGGAGGCACATAAAGAGATTAAAATGTATGAATGGCAGAACAAACGTGAGCAGTTTGTAAAGGGCAACTAGGAACAGTTGGAATGATGGGCGGGGAGAGAAACAGTGGTTCCTCTCCCCTCAATGGAAGAAATGAAAATAAAAATAAATTGATAGAAATAAAAATGTGGTGAAGGTGGATGAGAGAGTTCACAGTCTGAAGTTGCAGAACTCAATGTTAAGTCCGGAAGGCTGTCACGTGCCTAATCAGAAGATGAGGTGCTGTTCCTCCAGTTTACGCTGGGTTTCACTGGAACATTGCAGCAGGTCAAGGACGGACATGTGGACGTGAGAGCAGGCCGATGAGTTGAAATGGCAAACAACAAGGTGGTCTGGGTCCTGTTTGCGGATGGACTGGAGGTGTTCTGCAAAGTGGTCACCTCATCTGCATTTAGTCTCTCCAATGGAGAATAGTCTGCATTGGGAGTAGCAAATGCAATAGATTGAAGGAGGTGCACGTGAAACACTGTCTTGCTTGAAACGAGTGTTTAGGGCCTGAGATGGTGAGCAGGCAGGATGTAAAGGGGCAGGTTTTACATCTTCTGTGATTGCATGGGAAGGTGCCGTGGGAAGAGGGTGAGGTGTTGGAGGTGATGGAGGAAATGGTGAGCATTGATGTGCTGGGCTCCTCCATCTGCTGCTTCTGGCATGTCCTCCTGCACTTGAAGGGCCAAAAGGCCTCCTCCTGCTCCTATCTTCTATGTATCTTCTATGTATCATTGAGAATGAGGATGTTTGTAGAGCATCCTCCTCCAGTGAGTTATATCTTTGTCCACGACCATTCATGACTGAATGCGAGAGGTCTGCAGATCTGTTGGTTGTTGAATCACTTAGTTGTGTTTATCACTTGCTGCTTATGCTGTTTGGCACACTTTTAGTTCTGAGTTGTAGCTTCACCAGGTTGATGACTGACATTTAGGTATACCTGGTGCTGCTTTTGGCATGCCCCCCTGCACTCTTCATTGAAGCAGGTTTGATCCCCTGGCTTATTGGTAATGGTAGAGCGTGGGGTATGCCAGGCTATGAGGTTCCATATTGTATACATTCTGCTGTTACTGATGGCCCACAGTTGCTCATGGTTTCTCAGTCTTGAGTTAGTGGATCTGTTCGAAATCTATCCCATTTAGAATGATGGTATTGCACAACACGGGGCAGCAAGGTAGCACAAGTGGATAGCACTGTGGCTTCACAGCGCCAGGGTCCCAGGTTCGATTCCCCGCTGGGTCACTGTCTGTGCGGAGTCTGCACGTTCTCCCCGTGTCTGCGTGGGTTTCCTCTGGGTGCTCCGGTTTCCTCCCACAGTCCAAAGACGTGCAGGTTAGGTGGATTGGCCATGATAAAATTGCCCTCAGCGACCCAAAAAATGTTAGGAAGGGTTATTGAGTTACGGGAATAGGGTGGAAGTGAGGGCTTAAGTGGATCGGTGCGGTCTCGATGGGCCGAATGGCCTCCTTCTGCACTGTATGTTCTATGAACACGATGGAGTGAAGGTGAGACTACGTCCCCTCAGGACTCCTACCTATACTGTTAAGGACAGATGAGGATATGTTTTCCCTTCTTGTTAGTTACCTCCTGCTGCAGACCGAGTTTAGCACTTCTGTCCTTCTGGGACTCAGCCAGCTCAGTCTGTTCTGGTGCTACTGAGCCAAACTTGAGATGAACATTGATGGCCTCCAACCAGAGTACTTTCTGTGCCCTTGCCAGCCTCAATGGTTCCTCCAAGTGTGGTTCAAGATGAAGGAGTACAGACCCATCAGCTAAGGGGGTGCCATGCTATATGGTATTCAGCAGGAGGCTCCCTTGCCCATATTTGACCTGAAGGCATGAGACTTCATGGGGCCTTGAGTTGATGTTGAGGACTCCTAGGACAACTCCCTCAGAATGTATAGCACTCTACCGCCATCTCAGCTGAGCATGTTTTGCTGATGGGACAGGACATACACAGGAATGGTGATGGCCGTTTCAGAGGCATTACATGTAAGCTATGATTCCATGCATATGAATATCTCAGGCTGTTTATTGACTAGTCAGTGAGACATAAATACACAAATGTTAATAAGGGGGAATTTGCAGGGTTGATAGGTTTCATTTTCCTGTTGTCGGTTTCGTGCCTAGGTCAAAGCCGGGTTGTCCATCCGGTTTCATGCCTTTTCGTCAATTGAGCGGCTTGCTGAACCATTACAGAATCAACCACGTTGCTGTGGATCTGGAATCAAATGTAGGCCAAACCAGGTAAGGACAGCAGACGTCCTTCATTAGTGAACCACAGAATCCCTACAGTGAAGAAGGAGGCTATTTGGCCCATCGAGACTGCATCAAACCTCCGAAAGAGCACTCTACTAGGCCCACACCCCCACTCTACCCCGTAACCCTATGCATTGTCATGGCCAATCCACCTAACCTGCACGTCTTTGTATTGTGGGAGGAAACCGGAGCACCTAGAGCAAACCCATGGGGTTGATATGGGGGGAACGTACAAACTCCACACAGCCAGTCACCCAAGGCCAAAATTGAACCCTGGTCCCTGGCACTGTGAGGCAGCAGTACCAACCACATTGCTGCCCCAGATGGTTTTTTTTTTACAGCAATCGTTTTAGACCTTAAATTCCAGATTTTGTATTGAAATTGAATTCAACAAATGGTGAGCTTCAAACCCAGGTCCCCAGCTTACTAGTCCAGTGACAATACCGTACACCACCACCTTCCCATTGCTATTGAATCTGCTTCCAGCACACATCCAGACAGTGTTTTCAGATCAGAACAAGCTGCTATGTAAAAAAAACACCTCCTCATTCCTCTCTGTTCCTTTTGACAATTATTTAAAATTTGTGTCTGGTAATCTTTTCACTGTTCCTGTCCTTCTGAAGTCCTGTAAATAATTCTCTTGTCATCCCCTTCCAATGGGTAAGCAGCTATTGGTGAAATAAGATGCTAGGGTCCAATTTTTAAAAAACAATGAGTAAACAATACTTATTCCCCCCAAAATTCTCCCAAAAATATTTTTCAAAAGAAAGCACTGAAAAATTGAAAGAAACTTCAATAAAAACAATAATGCAAAAAATGGAAAGATAAAATCATGACTCCCAATAGGGATAACATACTACATGAGGGTCTGAGTCAGAACATGGCTACAGCACTGCAAACCCTGGTAATCACTTTGAACATGGTTCCTCGCTGCAAATGTGGAATTGCTCTAGTTACACTAAAGCAATTGGAACATAAACATATCCAAAATACATTTACCAGTTAGAACTCCACTACAAATTAGGCTTCCTTAACCTCTTTCAAAATGAACTTTGAAAACAAACAATACAATTCTGTGGAAATGCTATGATAGCCATCAGGGATGATTAGCTTTTCCACAGAATTATATTATTTATCTCCAGAAATGAAACCAGGTATTCCTTTAAGTATGTTTGCAGGAACATTGTGATATTAAAAAGGCTTTGGCATGAAATATGCAAAAGCCCTCCAGCACACAAAATGCAACCAGCTGGAAAATTGTTCACAAAAGGTATTGAACAAGAGATATGCCTAAAGGTCTGTTGTCCCAATTTTCTGATGTATTCCCCCTCTCCATTTGGTCTCAGCCTGTGCAATATACACAACTAACTATAAAATCTAGCCCGTAACTTTTTTTTAAAAAGGATTAGCAGACAAGGTACCATTAAGGCTGAATGCAACATTTCTCAGCAATAAAAAGTTTTGGACAGTAGCAACATGGATCCAAAATTGGCTGACTGACAGGAAACAAAGTATAGTGGTTGGTGGTTGTTTTTCTGGATGAAGGTTTATAGTGGAGTTCCAAGGGAGCAGTATCAGAACCCCTGTTCTTTATGATATATATTAATAAGCTAGACCTTGGTGCATGGAGCATAATTTCAAGGTACGCAGGTGATACAAAAGTTGGAATTATTATGAACCATGAGGAGGATAGTGTAGAACCTCTAAAGGCCATAGACTCGTTGGTGGAATGAATGGACAAGTGACAGATGTAATTTAATGCCGAGAAATATGTGGCGGGATCCTCCCATCGGGCGGCTAAGTGCCAACGCTGGTGGAAAAACGGGAGTGTTTTACTCCGGCGTCGGCGCCTGTTCCGAGACCCAATTCTCCGGGCCACAGTGGGATAGCACGGCGCTGGAGTGGCACACGCCGCTCTAGCTGCCCATCCCTGCATGAACCCGGCGCTGCAGGGTCTGCGCATGCGCAATTGGCCCAACGCCAACTAGCGCATGCGCGGTTGGCCCGGCACCAATTAGCGCATGCGCAGTGGCCTTCTTCCCCGCACCGGCCCCGACGACAAATGGCACGGGGCTGCAGGAGTCGGCGCGGAGGAAAGGAGGCCCCCCCACAGAGAGGCCGGCCCACTGATCGGTGGGCCCCGATTGCGGGCCAGGCCACTACGGAGGCTCCCCCCCCCCGGAGTCGGACTACCCCCCCCCCCCCCCCACACACACAGGCCGCCGCCGGACCCTTCAACGCCGAGGTCCCGCTGTCTCAGACGATGTTAGAACGGCGCCGGCGGGACTCGGCTTTTTGTTGACCGCCGCTCGGCCCGGGGAATCAGCGGGCCGGAGAATCGGCGCACCGGCCCGCGCTGGCCCTGGCCGGAGAGTCGGCGCATACCCCGACCGGTGCCACGCCGACCACACCGGCCCCAGTGGCACCGATTCTCTGCTCTGCGGAGAATCGCGTCCCGGCATTGGATGGGTGTGGCACGATTCGCGCAGCCCACCGGCGATTGTCAGACCTGGTGGGGGGTCGGAGAATTCCGCCCATGAAGTGATTCAAGAAAAATGCAGAGACACTACAAAATGAAGCGTATGATTCTAAAGTGGGTGCAGAAGCAGAGGGATCCAAGTGCGTATATTCATAAATCATTGAAGGTGACAGGAGAGGTTGAGAGAACTTGTTCATAAAGCAGACGGCAAGAAGACGGCATCCTCGGTTTTATCAATTATGGCACTGAGTAAAAAGCAAAGAATTTATGTTACACCTGTATAAAACACTGGTTTGGCTTTAGCTGGAGCATTGCGCCCACAGGTGAGAAGGCTTTTTTCTTTGTTCTTTAGAAAATAGGCGACAGTTTTAGATAGAGGATCTGGATCGGCCCAGGCTTGGAGGGCCGAAGGGCCTGTTTCTGTGCTGTAATTTTTCTTTGTTCTTTAAGATTTGATAGAAGTATTCAAAATCATGAGGGGTCTGGACAGAGAAGATAGAAAGGAACTGTATCCATTGGTGGCAGGATCGAGAACCAAAGGACATAAATTTAAGGTAATTGACAGAAGGAGAAGTAACAACATGAGCAAAAACGTTCTCACACAATGATTTGTTCGGATCTAGAACCTGTTGCCTTGAAAATGTGGTGGAGGCCAATTCAACTGAGGCTTAGAAAGGGGAATTGCTTCATTATCCGAAAATGAAAGAAATTGCAAGGCTACAGAGAAAAGACAAAAGAGTAGCTGTTGGTGAATTGCTTCTTCAGAGGTTCATCACTGCCAACAGGCCGAATAACCTCGTTCTGTGCTGTAACCAGTCTCTGATTCTATGAAATCTATTCCCAAAGGAACAAACTTTTGTCAGAACACTGATTGGATAACGAGCTTGGCTCCATCTGAGCAAGTACAACTGGGTGAAAGGTGAAAGAATTTGAGAGATATTTTATGAGACTCTTAGCACAAATTCCATTATTTATCACAGCCCTTGGCATCAGTTCTTTGAGAAGCTCAGTTTGAGGTTTCAGGAGGAATTGGAAATTTATGTGCTCAACACACGCAAGGCCTTTAGGAATGTGGATGGTACAGAAACACAGGAGCATTGAAGGCCATTCAGCTAATCATGTCCATGCCAGATAAAAGTACTATCCTACCTCAGCCCAGCTTTTGATCCACAACCCTGTAGATATCAGTAATCCAAATTTTATTTTAAATGCAAAGACAGTTTCTGGGAACTGAGAGAATCGGAACGGGATCCCGCGAAAGGCCTCTTTCAGGATTCCGGATTCTAATGAGATCTCAGGAGATGTCGCGATCTGGATCCCATCCACAATGGGCGGGACCCAGACTTGCATAGTTAAGGGCACTTAATCCTGCTGACGCCAGATCGAACCAGCACCTGGGACCTTGCTGAGGAGACCCCAGGTGGGCACCATCCAACACTGGTCCCCACAAATGGGGACCAGGTGGCATGGCACTTGGGGGGGGGTTCTCCCAGGTGACTGAAGGTCTCCGGGTGGTTGGTATCTGGGCTGGGTGTCACACTGGCACTGCTGATGCCACGTGGGCACTGTGGCACTGCCAGACTGGCACCCAAGTGGCACTGCCAGGCTGACAGGAGCACTGCCAGGGTATCAGACTGGCAGCACCAAGCTACCCAGATGGCATTTTTTTCATGCTGAGGATTGGGCCCAGGGTGCTCTTCCCATATGAGTTGTGGTATGGGGGGGCTCGTGAACCTCCCAACAAGTGAGTTGGGGTTTTGGAGGGCTCTGGGGTTTGAGTCGGTGGGGGGTTAGGGAGATCGAGACGGAGTGCAGGAAATGCGACTGAGTGTGGCCTCGGTGGGGTGTTCCCCGTTGAGGGCCGAAAGTAAACAGAGTGTGGTTAGATAGCAGGATAGTTCCCATTGCTTAATCCCGCAGAACGGATTCTGGTTTTTTTCGTTGGTCAGCCTCTGTCTCCATCGCCCTTTCATGCAGTGAGTTCCAGACCCACATCATACCCTGGGTGTAAAGGTTACTCCTCAACTCCCCTCTTGTTGTGATGTTGATGATATATACCTTCAAAGGGGGTGTATCTTAACCTACTATCAATCAATACTACATTATAGTTATGACACATTCGGCCCTTGATTTACAGGACGTTTGCAAGCAACAGGGTAGAGATCAGATGCACTACACTCTGCCGCCTTATAAATCTATCTGTATAGAATTTTATCTTTACATAAACAAGTCACATTATTGTGTTGCCAAACCTTGTGCATGATTTGCATGTTTGCGTCAAAGAAAATAAGAATGTAACAAGGTGGCAGCAGGTTTTTGAAGATTTGGCTACAAAATATACAAACTTCAAACCCTCCACACCCACAGGTAAAAAACAATTGGTGTGAAGGTGACACAACTATGAAAACTCCCCATGTGTCAGTGATTCTGCAGCTTTGAAGGGATTCTGCACACACCACACATTTGTTCTGAAATTGCTCTTTGCACCGGCCCGAAAGCAGCAGGTCACATCTTCAGATCTGGAAGAGCTCAAATGGTAAAAGTCTATCTGCTGCATGGTTTAAGCAGGAGACAGCAGGTGGTCTCACTTTAAGTAGAACTCTATAAGACAGGAGAATTCATTAGTGCTAAAACTGAACACTGCTGCCTGGACAGGGAAGCAAAATCTATTCAGTACCAGTTCCTACCTGCCAGAAGAAGCCTGTAAAAAATACTTTTATCACTGTTTGCTTTCCTGCAGCTATTTTCCTCCCTAAAATCACTGTTTTCCGGCTGATACTTTGACTTAAATCAGGAAAAATCCAGAAGAGCTAAACAGCGCACCTGTTGCAGTCAAGCAGGACCTATGGCCCGCTGAGGCATTGGCCACTAAAGGTATTGCAACTCAGAGCGAAGTTAACTCAAAAAGAGTTGGAGAAAATTTAAATAGCCCTCAAAAGTTCCGGATAACATTAAAAGTCCTGCAAAAAAAGGCATAAGGTGACCACAAAATTTCCAGCACTCAATTGGAAGGCAACAGATCTCCTCCCTGAATTTGCCTTGTTCCAACAGTGCAACGAGCTGTGTTTCCTTGGCCCGTTGTATAAGATCTAAAAATTAAAATTGTAACAGGCAATTTAGGCCTCCACAGACTGAACATGTCAGGTTTGTCTGACAATCATCTTAAAAGTCCAGAAAAAGTATGGTTAATACTAGAAGACCGATTATGAATGAAGCTCAACTTCAGTATACACCATCTGGAATTCATAACAGGGAGAACAGTGACCCGGGCAGGAAATCCCGCGAGAATCAGAAAACACGATTTTTGTCAGCGCGATCACGAATTCCATACCCCTAAACGGTGTCACAATAAGCTTCATACCCATAAAGGGCAGGAACCTTATCTAAATACATTTAATATTCTTACCCAGCCCCCCAGCCACGTGACCCCAATCACTGAAAAGTCAAGTCCAGCGAGGTTTACAACAGGTGAACATAGAACATAGAACAATACAGCGCAGTACAGGCCCTTCGGCCCACGATGTTGCACCGAAACAAAAGCCATCTAACCTACACTATGCCATTATCATCCATATGTTTATCCAATAAACTTTTAAATGCCCTCAATGTTGGCGAGTTCACTACTGTAGCAGGTAGGGCATTCCACGGCCTCACCACTCTTTGCGTAAAGAACCTACCTCTGACCTCTGTCCTATATCTATTACCCCTCAGTTTAAAGTTATGTCCCCTCGTGCCAGCCAGGTGAAATGAATGAAATGAATGAAATCGCTTATTGTCACGAGTAGGCTTCAATGAAATTACTGTGAAAAGCCCCTAGTCGCCACATTCCGGCGCCTGTTCGGGGAGGCTGGTACGGGGGTTGGAAAAACGTGAATCAGTCCAGATAGTCCCCCAGGGGTGCAAAGTAAGTATAACCCTTGGGGGCATGCCTGGACAGTGCCAACATGTGCCAGGGAGCAGTGTTGGGGAAGGCACTCTGGAGAGCCCCATTGGGGACTGAGTTAGCATTATGTTTGTTGGGGAGGGAGAGGAGCAAGGAGGAGCTCCTGATGCTGATGCATGTGATTGGGTGAGAGCCCAATACTGTGGTGGCAGGGAATGGGTGAGAACCCTGATGTTATACGTGGTGCCCAGATGCTAATGTGGGTGTCCCCTGTGCCTGTGGGAGAGAGCTTGGGGAGGGGGGCTGTTTTCTGTCCTGATATGGTGTCCCGATCTCTGTGAAGCTGGCCTCACCGGCTCAATCAGGCCCAACAGTGATAGCATAAAAATGCTCACTGATTTGTTTTTCAGAAAGGCTCAAAATCTGGACAAACAACATGGCTGTGCAGCTGGAGAGTCCTACGTTGGGTTTCGGTCAGAACGTGACACTCTGACAAAATCTGGGAACATTCAAAAAACAGCTAACCCAAAGAACAGACCAGGAAACACTACGACAAAGTGGATGCAAGTACGAAGCTATGCTAAAGGGTACACAGAGTCCACAGGCTAAGTGTAATTCATTCAAAAGTGGTATGATTGCTTACTAGACTTGCCCGTGTTGGCCAATAGGTGATGCAGTCTCGGTCTTGAACATACTCAATGACTGAACACACACAGCTCTCTGGGGTAGAGAATTTCAAACATTCACTACTCTCTCTCAAGGAGGGTATGAGGAGACAGGAAAATTCCCAGCTCAGCACGCCCGCCTCAGAAAAAAGCTATGAATGGTTCAATTTTCATTCCAGGCTGACAGGGCCACAGTGGAATTGGGTCAAACACTGGAAAAAGTGTAGGAGTCAGCCACAGGGGCTGTCGAGTACCAGGATGGGCTAGTTAAAAGGCATGCCTCCGGGACTTCCTCACCCACAACAAACATTTAAGCCCTCTCGCCCTCACACCTGCTCACCCCCCCCCAACCTACTCTCCATGTCCTATCCATGTCAACTCATGCCTCCACCCAATCTCATGGCCCCTCATAGCCTCCGTGCCAACCTATGCCCCTCTAATCACCTCCCATGTCCCCTTATAATCCTGATGCCAATTTAGTGCTAATTCATGCCAACCCACAATGCTCCGCATACTTCACTATATGAATACACTCTCACTGATAAAGGCACATTCAATACATTTAAATCACTTTAAGTATTTAATCCCTTATACAAACAAATATTTGTATTTATAACCCTACATCAAAGGTGGCTAATCCCTTAATCCCAGTGATAATGATGGGTTGCAGGCACATTCAAGTAGTAATAACACTATAATGATGACACTCAGGCTTAGGTTAAATTTGAAATTGATTGTAAGTACCAATTTTTTTCAACAGAGACACAACATACTGTGTTTGATTAAAAATGTAAAGAGCAGGGGATTTAATAATTTTTCAACGTGAGGCACCACGGTGGCACAGTGGGTTAGCCCTGTTGCCTCATGGCGCCAAGGTCCCAGGTTCGAATCCTGGCTCTGGGTCACTGCCCGTGTGGAGTTTGCACATTCTCTCCGTGTTTCGCCCCCACAACCCAAAGATGTGCAGGCTAAGTGGATTGGCCACACTAAATTGCCTCTTAATTGGAAAAAATGAATTGGGTACTCTAAATTTATTTTAAAAAACAAAAAACTTTGCAACTTGACAGAGCAACAGACGTTATCCACCATTTACACATATTCATATCTATTCTTATAAATCAAAAGTCAAACATTCTGGGAAACAGACATCGATCCAGCATAAACGGTGTCTGCTTGAACTCGGCAATGATATCAAATAGCCCTGGTGAGTTTGGGATTCCTCCATGTGTGAATCACATCACATCCCCTCGCCCCAAAATTAAGATCTGTCAGAAATGGGAACAGGACCTCTGGATCCAGGTTCGCGCCATCATTGTGACTAGGTTAGGTAGTCTCCACAAGTCTGGGCCTATATCATAAACATGAAACTTGTGTACATCAAATCATTTCTTAAATTTTTCTCCAAGTTCAAAAATAGTCTTTGAGACCAAATTCTCCATGATCACTAAGGTGCTGACGTCTACAAACCCGGTGTTGTGGTTCTGCGTGATCAACTCTGTTCCATGAACCAGCAAGATACTCAACGTTGAAGTTGTACTGGAAAAGACAATCAGTCGATTTGGAGATGCACAGAGGTCGATGGCCCAATCTTGACGTGGTTAAAAACATTGTCAGTGCTTGATGATCGATGGAGAGAGTAAACGTTCTACTGACGAGACACATGTCAATGTTGACAAGTGTAAATGCAAGCTAGTATTAAAAATAATAAAGAGGGAGATGGTAAACTGAGGGTAAACTCGCAAGTAAGAGCTTCCAGGAATACATAAAAAGGAATTGAGAGACCAAAGTGAACATAGGCCTCTTGGAGAATGAGACTGGAAATAATAATGGGAATTCAGAAAATGTCAAAGGAGTTAAATAAATACTTTGCATCAGTCTTCATGAAGATACTAATAACATTCCAAAAATACTAAATAATCCAGGGGGAAAAAGGGGGAAGGAAATAATTACAATGGGCTGGATTCTCCGATTTGAAGACAAAGTGCTGATGCTGGCATGGGAACAGTGGCGTTTTACGCACAAAGAAACGGCGCAAAAGCTGTACCAATCCTACGTCTAGTCGAGGGCTAGCAGGCACACAGTGTAAAGCCCCTGGCCGGATACGGGTGGAGAATTGCCGGGTCCGTGGCCGCGCATGCGCACGGCGGTGGCCTACAGCCATGGTGGCAATGACCTTCTATGGAGGGAGAAACAGAGTTAACATTTCAAGTCTAGATGACGCTTCGTAAGAGCCTTCCTCATAAATCTTTTGTGTCTATTCTTGTCCCCTTACCATCTGTTTCGGCCTTGCAGGACCACCCCTTTGTTATCTAATCATTCCTGCCTTCCACCAGATCAGAGACCTTACATTTGTTCTGTGCTCGCCCCTCCTTTTCTTTCCTTCTACATTTCCTTAAAGCTGTTACATTTAGAATCTTTTCCATTCCCGAAAAGACCATGGACCTGAAATATTAACTTTGTTTCTCTATCCACAGATGAATAATTCGAGCACTTTTTTTTTTGTTCAGATCTTTAACAGCTACAGTATTTTTCTTTTTTCTCCAGGAACATAGTTTAAAAATTCAGGTCTCTTTATTTTTTTTTCAAAATTTGAAACTCAGTATACAAAAGTGAGGAAATTATGGTGAGCAGTGTTTCAGCCTCAAATGGAGTATTGCGTCGACCTCCAGGCATCACAATTCCAGAAGGATGCAAAAGATTTTCGAAAAGATTTCCGAAAATGGGATGACATACATCAGCTACGAGGCTGGATTTGAGTAGGCGGGGCAGCTCTTGGTGAAGAGAAAGTTGAAAAGATGTTGAATTGTTGGAGAGCCTGGACAGAGTAAATAGGGAGAAATCGCTCCCGTTGATAGAAGGGTCAAGAAGCAAAGGACACCAATTTTCGGCGAATGGCAAAAGAACCAGGGGGCATGAGGAAAACCTTTTTTAACAGAGTGAGTGGTTAGGATCTGGATAAATGTGCTGCCCGAGTGTGCAGTGGAGGCAGATGCTACTGTGATTTTCAAATGGGAATTGGATAATTATCTAGAGAAAACAATTGCAGGACTATGAGAAAGAACAGGAGGAGTGAGACCAGCTGAGTTGTTCCTGCAGAGAGCCAGCATGAACACATTGGGTCAAATAACCACCTATGCAGTAACCATTCGACAACACTAAGATTTCATGATTCCATGTTCTCAGTGGCTTACAGTAGCTATTAAGTGTGACCTCTTTCATAATACTAGACATTAAAACAAAAACATATATTTGACTCTATTGCAAAGGATATGAACAAAGTTCAACATTTTTCTCTCGAAACCAGTACACCAGTCTAAGTGTGCAAGTACATCTTGTGGTAGAGTGAAAGAGTGATACTGTGAGCCATAGACTTTCGCAAGCTCCTTATCCTAGATAGGGCTACAATTTTAAGAAGCTTGATCTAATGTCGGAATGACTGATGCATAGATGCATAGCTTTAAAAAGTTGCTGACTTTAATTATTTTTAGTTAGGATCAGCATTCAGCCTGTATGGATTAAGGCATGGTGCGTGTTTTGTGAAGGAGAGGACTTTGGAAGGAAAGGAACTAAGAACATAGAACATAGAACAATACAGCGCAGTACAGGCCCTTCGGCCCACGATGTTGCACCGAAACAAAAGCCATCTAACCTACACTATGCCATTATCATCCATATTTTTATCCAATAAACTTTTAAATGCCCTCAATGTTGGCGAGTTCACTACTGTAGCAGGTAGGGCATTCCACGGCCTCACTACTCTTTGCGTAAAGAACCTACCTCTGACCTCTGTCCTATATCTATTACCCCTCAGTTTAAAGCTATGTCCCCTCGTGCCAGCCATTTCCATCCGCGGGAGAAGGCTCTCGCTCTCCACCCTATCCAACCCCCTGAACATTTTGTATGCCTCTATTAAGTCTCCTCTTAACCTTCTTCTCTCCAACGAAAACAACCTCAAGTCCATCAGCCTTTCCTCATAAGATTTTCCCTCCATACCAGGCAACATCCTGGTAAATCTCCTCTGCACCCGCTCCAAAGCCTCCACGTCCTTCCTATAATGCGGTGACCAGAACTGTACGCAATACTCCAAATGCGGCCGTACCAGAGTTCTGTACAGCTGCAACATGACCTCCTGACTCCGGAACTCAATCCCTCTACCAATAAAGGCCAACACTCCATAGGCCTTCTTCACAACCCTATCAACCTGGGTGGCAACTTTCAGGGATCTATGTACATGGACACCTAGATCCCTCTGCTCATCCACACTTTCAAGAACTTTACCATTAGCCAAATATTCCACATTCCTGTTATTCCTTCCAAAGTGAATCACCTCACACTTCTCTACATTAAACTCCATTTGCCACCTCTCAGCCCAGCTCTGCAGCTTATCTATATCCCTCTGTAACCTGCTACATCCTTCCACACTATCGACAACACCACCGACTTTAGTATCGTCTGCAAATTTACTCACCCAACCTTCTGCGCCTTCCTCTAGGTCATTGATAAAAATGACAAACAGCAACGGCCCCAGAACAGATCCTTGTGGTACTCCACTTGTGACTGAGCTCCATTCTGAACATTTCCCATCAACCACCACCCTCTGTCTTCTTTCAGCTAGCCAATTTCTGATCCACATCTCTAAATCTAAATAAAGAGTGAGAGATTGGCGGGGGACAAGATTGGTGTTCGGCAGGGTCAGGGGTGTTCAGCAAAGGGAGGGGGGATTCGGCAAGGGTATTTGTTGGGGACGATGTATTTGACAGAGGAGTATTCGACAGTGGTGGGGGGGGGGAAGGAATATTTGGCAGGTGGAGGACCATTTGGTGAGGAGGGGTATTCGTGGGCGGTGGAATTTTTGAGGGAGGAGGGATATCCCTGTTAATGTGTTATTCATCACTGCACTTAACAGTACAGAAACAACTGTTGTGGGTGAATAAATCTCAGTTGATTTTGGATCTGTTTCCATGTCTAATTCATCATTGGGTCCCAGGCCTGCCTCAGCTTGTTCGAGCTTTATTTATGAAATGTTGTCTTGAAAGCAAACCTCTTACTATTTTAGGATCTGTACGTGTAAGTTGGTCACTAATAAATCGAATGACGATTACAGGAGAAACTTCTTTACCAAGGGAATGACTACATGTGGAACCTGGTAACATTGTGCAGGGACAGAAAGGTGAATTACATCAAAAGAGAAGTTACGTTAGAGAATAATAAATCCAAGGGATATGTGGGTAGGGTGAGAGGCACATGCAGGAAAATACATGGGCAAAATGGCCTGTTTCTGTCTGTAAATTCTGTGTGAGGGAGTCAATTACTTCCGCACTTCAGTGCACATGTTAAATTCCAAAGCTCAAAAATCACCCTTCTGAACACTAATTGAGCTTGGGTTCTGATACTCCATTCATGTCTTGAGGGTTATTCTGTACTGCATTTTGGTTATAACAATCACACTGATTAGAACTTGACAAGTAGGGCTTCACACACTTGAACTGATTTGCTCAGAATGTTAGGAGGGATATGCAAATTGTTTGTAATTGATCTTGAATAGGCATAATTGTTCGAAGCTGGAGTATGTCACTGGACTGGTAATTCAGAGGCCCGGTTTAATAATCTGGAGAAATTAGTTTAGATTTCACCACAGCAGTTGAGGGGTTGAGTGAATTAAACTTATCTGAAATCAAAGGTCAGTACTACTAATGGGGACCATGAAGGTATTGAATTGCAGTAAACATCATCATTTTCAATAATGTTCTTTAGAGAAAATAATGTGCCATCCTTGCCCGCACTGGTCTAAACGTGACTCCAGACACACGGCATGAAGTTGATTGTTAACTATTCTGTGAAATGGCTGAGTAAACCGCTCAATTGAATCAAACCATTATGATAAGAGTAAAACCAGATGATGGAGTGCTCAGCATTGATTTAGGCATTGGCCAAAGACATGTCCAGCAAAGTCATTCTCGCTAACTTTTGGGGACTTGTGTGAACATTGGGAGAGCTGTCTCACAGGCTCATACATAGAAACATGCATAGAAAATAGAAGTAGGGGGAGGTCATTTGGCCCCTCGAGCCTACTCCGCCATTCATTATGATCATGGCTGATCATCAAGTTCAATACCCTGCTACCTCCTTCCCCCGATATCCCATATCCCGTGATTCCTTTAGCCCCAAGAGCTATATCTAATTCCTTCTTGAAATTGCACAACTACTTTCTGTGGCAGTGAATTCCACAGATTCACCACTCGTTAGTGAAGAACATTCTCCTCACTTCAGTCCTATCCTCAAACTATGACCCCTAGCTCTGGACTCTCCCCACCATCGGGAACATTCTTTCTGAATCCACCCTGTCTAATCCTGTTAGAATTTCATAAGTTTCTACGAGATCCCTTGTCACTCTTCTAAACTCGAATGCATATAATTCGAACTGTCTCTCATATGACAGTCCTGCCATCTCAGGAATCAACCTGGTAAACCTTCCCTGCACTCCCTCCTCAACAAGAACATCCTTCCTCAGATAAGGATACCAAAACTGCACACAATACTCCAAGTCTGACCTCACCAATGACCTATACAATTGCAATAAAACATCTCTATTCTTGTAGGGGCAGGCATGGTAGCACAGTTGCTTCAGCTCCACCCACACTCTGACATCACTGCAGTAACATGAGCAGACAATCATTTCTTAAAGTGACATTCTCATGACAATGGACTCTCGCAACCTCCCTAAACTGCCGTTAGGCTCACTGGTCTATGGTTCCGTTTTCTCTCTACCTCCCTTTTAAAATAGCAGTGTTATATTAGACATCCTCCAATCTGTAGGAACTATTCCAGAGTCCAAAGAATTTTGGAAAATGACCACTAATGGATCACTATTTCTAGGGCCACTTTCTTAAGCACTCTGAGATGAAGGTTATCAGGCCCTGGAGATTTATCTTTTGTCAATGCGTCATCTGGACTTGAAACATTAGCTCCTTTCTCTCCCTACAATGCTGCCAGACCTGCTGAGATTTTCCAGCATTCTCTCTTTGGTGTCAGATTCCAGCATCCGCAGTAATTTGCTTGTATCCTGGAGATTTATCTGCCTTCAACCAAATTAATTTCTCCCAAACCATTTATTTATTGATATTAATTTCCTTCAGCTCCTCACTGAAACTTGTACTTCTCAGAACTACCGGTATTTTATTCACGTCTTCCTTTGTGAAGACAGAAGCAAAGCAAAAGTCGTTCCTCAGCCATTTCTTTGTTCCCCATTATGAATTCCCCCATTTCTGACTCTAAGGGGTCTACATTTGTTTTTATCAATCTTTTTCTCTTTGCATACCTATAGAAACGTTTACAGTCCGTTTTTATGTTCCCTGCAATTTTACTTTCAGATTGTATTTTCCCCTTCTTAACCAATCCCTTGGTCTGCCTTTGCTGAATTTTAAATTTTTCCCAATCCTCAGCTCTATTGCTTTTTTTTGCTAATTTGTTTCCCTTTTGTTTAATCTAATACTGTTGCTAATTTCCCTTGTAAGCCATGGTGTGGCCACAGTTTTTCTGCTCTTGCGCCAAATGCGAATAAACAACTTTTGGAGTTCGCCTATTCTTTCCTTGAATACCTGCCATTGCCTGTCCACTGTCCTTCCTTTCAATAATATTTCCCAGTCCATCCTAGCCAGCTCATGCCTTATACCATTATAGTTACCTTTATTGAGGTTCAGGACCCTGGTCTCAGAATCAACTATCTCACTATCCACCTTGATAAAGAATGCTATCATATTATTGTCACTCACCCCCAAGGGTTCTCTCAAAACTAGATTGCCAACTAAATCTTTATCATTGCAAAACACCCAGTCCAAGGTGGCATGATCTCTCGTTGGTTCCTCAATATCCTGGCCCAGAAAACCGGCACCTTCACCAGTACCTTCACCAGCACCTTCACCAGAACCTTCACCAGCACCTTCTGAAGGCAATTAGGGATGGGCAGAAGTTGCTGAGCTTGCCAGCCTTGCTCTTGACCCATTGATGAATAAAAAACAAATGACTGTTGTGTTCAGTGTTCCCTCGAATTTCCCTTTGTTGTATGCAGCCCATTTGTTGCACTGCATACTCCCCTGGTTGGGTTGCACACCTAGTTCAGGGAGATATTTTGCATAAAATACTTGCATCAATATTCAGGTCAAGTTGAATTTTGATTTGCAGCAGGACCATGGAGATACTGAATATAGTTGTTATCTAGGGATGGGCAATAAATGCTGGCCTAACCAGCGAAGCCCACATCCCGTAAAATGAATTATAAACTTTAAAAATCACAGAAATCCATTCTTCTCTTCCTTTATGTCATACTCAAATATAATTTATAACTGCGTAAAGTTAAGTACTGATACTTTTAATTTGTTAATGTGCTTAAGCGATAACAATGTTAGCTACACCACACTGAATTATTTTTGTTTTCATTCACATCCTTCGTAAAATTCAAACTTGGATTTTTAAGTACTGAACTCATTTAGTCTATAACAATTTGGACTTGTATTGTAATGTAATGGTGCTTTGGCATGAAACATATTCTGTTGTTTTAAAGCTAAATAAAATCTCATTTCACATAGGTCAGATGAATGCTGAAAACAGCTGTCATCTAAAGCAAAATTAAATTGTTTCACTTTGCTCCTTGTAGATTTTCATTCTGGTGATTGTCCAGCATCTGTCTACTTGTAGTTCCAATTGCTGAAGATGCCAGAGCACATGCCAACACAACCCCGCTGGTCAGACACGCAGATTACAAAACCGAGTGTGGACTCCTACACTCTCAATTAACAGTACATTGCACAATTTCAAAATGTTTGCTTAGTTTTCGGTTGTGCTGCCAAGCAGCTTGGCAGCAATGAGCAAACATGGCAGAGTACCTCAATGCCAGGAGCGTCACACTGGACATGGCTGTAAGGTAGGACAAAGTTCAATGACATAAGAGGTTAAGATAAGAAATAGGGGCAAGAGAAGGTGATGCAGTTCCTTGAAACATCTTGGACATTCAATTAGAGCACTGCTGATCTTCGACCTCGACTGCGCATTCCAGCCCAATGCGCATATTCCTTGATTCCCTTCAAAGCCAAAAGATCTATCTTGAATCTATGTCAATGATTGAGCATCCACAACTTTCTGAGGTAGAGCATTTCAAATAACCCACTGAGTGAAGACATTCCTCCACATCTCAGTCCTAAAAGGCTGACCCCATATCCCGAGTGGTCCCCACTTCTAGAACCTTGACCGAGAGGAAACATCTGCTCACCATCCACCCTGTCAAAGCTACGAAGATATCCACGCAGTGCACTAGAATTTTAAAATAAGTCTCCTAAATCCTATTTTGCTTCACTCTCTGCATAGCCCTGCACCAGCTGAGGACCAAGCATTCAACAGCCTTTATTTTCTCCCTACTGTCAGCACTCTCCTCCATTCACTAGATTAGACAACACTAACCGCTATTTACTCCTAAAGCCAGAATGTGCCTCCTCTTCTCTTCAGTATTACTGGCTTGACCTTCTCACACACTTGCCACCTCAGTACCATTATTTTGTTGTGACATGGATATCATCAAAGCATTTTACAAGGTTACCACGGACTTTTTTTCTTTCAAATGATAAAATGAAAAAGTCAAAGACTCTCACGCATAAAAGGATTTGGATAAGCACCTGAAGAGAAAATAAATTGCTGGACAAGTTGGAAGGGTGGGAAATCAGTTGAGTTACTACAGGCCAAATGTTCCCCTTCTGTGCTATGACAATTCGTTGATTCCCCAAAGGACCCCCAAAACAAGCACTGGACACCTGTTTATTTTTTTTAATGAGGCCATCATTCATTTCAGACAGGTGTTAGCAACGCCTAACTCCCTAAGGAGTTGCCTTAACTGTTATGGGAGGTCAGAGATTTTTGTGGTCATTTCCAAAGCAGGATATCCCACCACAAAAATTGGGAAGTGAAGCTTTCATTTTAGTGCATGAAAATGTGAAACGCAATCTCCTACCCCAATATGTCCAAACAATGCAGCACTCCCTAAGTAAATAAAAGGAAATTTCTGCGGCTGCTGGAATCTGAAACCAAAAGAGAAAATGCTGGAAAATCTCAGCAGGTCTGGCAGCATCTGTGGGGCTCCTACAATTTACCCTCCTTACCTCTGCATTCTTGTTGTGATTTAAAGATCCCATCAAGCTTCATTTTAAACGTCAGCAACCACATTAAAGAGCACTGAATCCAGAGTGCCCAACACAACATGTGCAAAATTGTACTGCCTGGCAAAGTTGGACCATTCCTGGCTTGCGAAGCAAAGGCCATTGTCCGACATCACAGTGAGTGGGATGCCGTGTCGAGCAAAGGTGTCCTTACAGGCACGGATGACTGCAGACGATGTGATATCGTGCAGCCGTATCACCTCCGGGTAATTTGAAAAGTAGTCTACGATCAGGACATAGTCTCTACCCAGCGCGTGGAACAGGTCGATGCCCACCTTGGTCCATGGTGACGTGACCAACTCATGGGGCTGCAGGGTCTCATGTGGTTGGGCCGGCTGGAAGCGCTGACAAGTGGGGCAGTTGACCACTGTGTTGGTGATGTCGTCATTGATGCCGGGCCAGTACACTGCCTCTCGGGCCCGCCGGCGGCACTTTTCCACGCCAAGATGGCCCTCGTGTAGCTGTTCCAGGACGAGCTGGCGCATGCTATGCGGGATGACAATGCGGTCCAGTTTTAGAAGAACCCCGTCTACTACCGCCAGATCATCGCTGACATTATAAAATTGAGGGCATTGGCCCTTGAACCACCCGTCCGTTAGGTGGCGCATGACACGCTGTAGCAAAGGGTCAGCCGCCATCTCGCGGCGAATTTGGACGAGGCGTTCATCCATGGCAGGTAGATTGGAGGCCACGAAGGCATCATGGGCGTCAACCTGGCAGACGAATCCCGCTGGGTCACCTGGAGTGTTGACTGCCCTGGAGAGAGTGTCAACAATGATGAGGTCTTTGCTTGGGGTGTATACCAGCTGGAAGTCATATCGCCTGAGCTTGAGAAGAATACGCTGGAGGCGAGGCGTCATGTCGTTCAAGTCTTTCTGTATTATATTGACCAGCGGGCGATGGTCGGTCTCGACGGTGAATTGAGGAAGTCCGTACACATAATCGTGAAACTTAACCACACCGGTCAGAAGGCCCAGGCACTCCTTTCCTATCTGCGCGTAGCGCTGTTCCGTGGGGTCATGGCGCGTGACGCATATGCAACGGGGGCCCATGATGAGACCTCATTGCGTTGCAGGAGCACTGCCCCAATGCCAGATTGGCTGGCATCGGTCAAAATCTTGGTATCTTTTGCTGGATCAAAGAAAGCTAAGACCGGGGCCGCGGTGAGTTTGGTTTTGAGTTCCTTCCATTCGCGCTCATGGGAAGGGAGCCATTGGAAGTCTGTTGTCTTCCTGACCAGGTTCCTGAGAGCCGTGGTATGAGAAGCAAGTTTAGGGATGAACTTCCCTAAAAAGTTGACCATGCCCAGAAATCGGAGGACCGCCTTCTTGTCCTCTGGCATTTTAATGGCTGTGATAGCAGCCACCTTGTCCGCATCCAGCCGCTCACCCAACTGGGAGATGTGGTCCCCGAGGTACTCGAGTTCCGTCTGACCAAAAGATTATTTGGCCCTGTTGAGGTATAGGCCCTGCTCACGTATGCGTTTGAATACGCGCTGGAGGCGACTGACATGCTCCTGCGGGGTGGTGGACCAAATGATTATGTCGTCGACATAGACGCGAACACCTTCAATGAGTTCCATCATTTGTTCCATGATCCTATGGAACACTTCTGAAGCAGATATGATCCCAAACGGCATCCTGTTGTAACAATATGTGCCAAAGTGGGTATTGAATGTACAGTTTCCTGCTGGATTTGTCGAGCTGGATTTGCCAGAATCCTTTTGAGGCGTCGAGTTTGGTGAAGAGCTTGGCGCGAGCCATCTCACATGTGATCTCCTCCCGCTTGGGAATTGGATAATACTCCCTCATGATTTTGCGATTTAGATCCTTGGGATCAATGCAAATTCTCAATTCGCCGGAAGGCTTTTTTACACATACCATGGAACTGACCCAGTCGGTTGGTTCCGTGACTCTGGAGATCACTCCTTGGTACTGGAGGTCCTGCAGCTGCTGGTTGAGGCGGTCCTTAAGAGGTGCTGGGACGCTGCGAGGTGCGTGCACCACAGGCATGGCGTTCTGTTTTAATAAGATCTTGTAGGTATATGGGAGCGTGCCCATGCCTTCGAAGACGTCGTGGTGTTGGTCGATGATGGCGTCGAGTTGCGCCCTGAAGTCAGTGTCCTGAAAGGCAGACGTGTCATCAGGAGAGAGAGAGTGAACTCTCTGAACTAGGTTCAACAGCTTGCATGCCTGCGCGCCAAGCAGGGAGGCTTTCGAGGAGTCCACGATTTCAAAAGGAAGGATGGCTTTGCGTGACCTGTACGTCACTTCAAGTTGGCACGAGCCGCTGGCAGCAATGGCATTGCCATTGTAATCCAATAGCTGGCAGGCTGATGGAAGGATGGCTGGTTTGACACGAAGGCTTTGGACGTCAGACCGCGCAATGAGATTGGCGGAGGCACCAGTGTCCAGGCGGAATTGTATTTGGGTCCGGTTGACCGTCAGGGTGGCACACCACTCATCGTCTGGATCAATGCTGTATACCGACAGCGGCTGGTGTCTTTGCTTCGGGGACACCCTGTTTTTTGTCACGACACCGACTCGAAAAGGCGCCTTCGGGTCCTCGGTGTCACTGCTGTGTGGGAGGTCCGCATCGGACTCGGTGACCGTGGGTTGAATTGCCCGGACATTCCTGCGAGGCTGGCTGAAGCGATATGAATTGGCAGGCTGAGCTGCTCGGCAGAAGGCAGCATAGTGGCCAAGTCTGCCACATCTTGGGCATTGTCGAGATTTGCCAGGGCATTGTCATTTTAAATGGGCGGAGCCACAGTTGCCGCCGTCGTAGCATCAGCACGTTCGCTGCACCACCGCGCATGCGTGGTGCGGTCATGCGTGGTGCACGCCTGCGCATTACGTTCTTCGACGTCACCGTCCCCTCGTTTGGTGCGCAAAGCACGCAAAATGGCCGCCCTCATCCAGGCTGAGGCCCTGGAGTTGCTCAATTGCTTGGACCCGTTCCGCCTCGTGGGGCCCTTGCTGCGCCGTTTCAGCCGCTTGGATGTGGGAATACCGACTCGTGGCGTTTTCGTGTAAGACACAGGTCTCAATGGCGGTCGCTAGGCTGCGCTGCTTTACTTTGAGGACTCTTCACTGGTCTTTCCAACCTTACCTTATATAATTGAACACGACTCCTCTCACCCTGAATTCCACATATTACCACCTTTTCTGTCAACATTCTTCCCAAACTATATAACTCCTCATCTCTTACCATTAACGATTGACTAGCTCCCGTATCTCTTCAAATTATGACTTCTTTACCTGCTCCTCCTGATACACATGAGTAAATTATGACTTCTTTACTTGCTCCCCCTGATACACATGAGTAAACTTTACCCACACAAGTAAATTCTTTAAAGAGATCTGGCACCTTCTTATCAATCACCTCTTGATTAGGCTTAACAATCTTTTACACCTTCTTCGCTTCACTTGGTCTTTCCTTTACCACTTTAACAAACCCCACTGTCTTATCCTGTTTTACCACATCAGCCTTCCCAGTGCTTTTCTTCAACCACCAATACTGTGACTTTACATAGCCTAGTTTATTACAGTGAAAACATTTGAAATTTTTCATTTCTTTTCCACCCTCCTGGATTTCTTATTTAATCTGAGGTACACTCTCCTTATTATCTCCCATGAGATCACCTTTACCTTTACCACTTGAGTATTTCTCATGTTCCCAGTTTCTATCCCTCACAGGCTGAAACTGATGTCGGAAACCAAGCTTTGATTTATGAACTAATTCATAATCATCTGCCATTTCTGCTGCTAATCGCGCAGTTTTAACCCTCTGCTCTTCCACATGAGTTCTTACGACATCAGGAATTGAATTTTTAAACTCCTCCAAAAGTATAATTTCTCTGAGAGCTTCATACGTTCGGTCTATTTTCAAAGCCCTTATCCACCTGTCAAAATTACCCTGTTTGATCCTTTCAAACTCCATGTATGTTTGACCAAATTCTTTCCTTAAATTTCTAAGCCGTTGTCTGTAAACTTCAGGCACTAGTTCATATGCACATAAGATGAATTTTTTCACCTCCTCATACGACCCAGATACCTCCTCCGGTAGTGATGCAAACACTTCACTAGCCCTACCTACCAGCTTTATTTGAATCAGCAATACCCACATGTCCTGTGGCCATTTCATTTGTTTAGCCACCTTCTCAAATGTAATGAAAAAGGCTTCCACCTCCTTCTCGTCAAACCTTGGCAATGCTTGGACATATTTAAATAGATTCCCACCAAGCCTTCGACTTTGACGCTCTTTCTCACTCTCCTCACTATCAACCAACTGTGTGTTTCCCTTTATGTCTGCCAATTTTAACTGACTGTCATGTTTCATGGCCGTTTTCTGAAGTTAAAACTCTCTCTCTTTATCTTGTTCCCTGATCTGTATCTCCCTTTCTCTTTCTTTTTGTTCTGCTAGGGCTATTCTTTCTTTTCTCCTTTCTTCTCTCTCATTTTCTTTTTCCCCTCTCTCTCTTTCTTTTTCCTCTCTATCTCTTTCTTTTTCCTCTCTCTCTCTTTCGTATTCAAGCTGCTTTAATTCTTTCTCATGTTCCATTTGTTTAATTCGTAACTGAATTTTTGCCATTTCCAATGAGTCAAACTGTATCTCAGGCAACTTTAAATGCTTAGCCACCGCCATAATTACCTCACCTTTTCGCATTTTGTCACGTAATGTTAACTGCAATGTTTTTGCCAAATCTAACAGTCTGCTTTTAGTCTCTGTCCGTAAGGTACTGCTTGTGACCATCTCCACCCCCAAAAACTTCAGAGCCCCTGAAAGAGCCATTGTCCACAACACACTCCCTACTTAAACTAAAATACCACTGCTGAAAATCACCCACAATATGTTCACCCCTCACTGTCTTTATGTTCACTAAGCCAATCCAATAGACAGACTTTTATCCCGGACGAGCCCCCAATTTGTTATGGGCCAGGGTTTAGAGAACCCCAAAGTGTATCATGGAGTTCACCTGACCCACAACTTTTAATAGATTGTGGTATGGGAAGCACACGGCCCACTCTACAGGTGTGGTACAGCAGAAATGGAAAAGTATTTTTTAAAGCAAAACAATGCTTATTCTATGAACTCAAGTTAACCTTTTTAAAGCATACAGTGATCATCTTAGCAACAATTAATTCAAATACAACCCCCAAAGACTACAACACTAAGTAATCCTTTAAGCTTTCCTTTTAACATCCATACGACTTAAAATACCTTTCACCAGAAGCATATCAGGTTAAAGTCACTACCATTATTAGTTTAAAATCACCAGGATCAATTTACAGTCTTTAGATTACAGGGAGAGATTCATACACCTTCTGGTTGTGACTGCAGCTATCCAGCTCTAAAAGTGAAACTAAAACACACCCTGCAGCCTGCTCAAAAATGAAAGTAAAAAGCTGACAGACAGCCCAGCTCCGCCCACTCTCCGACATCACTGCAGTAATAAACGCCCATTTCTTAAAGGTACTCTCACTACAGATATTTATATACACACCCATTTATAAACACCCATTTCTTAAAGATACTCTCACATGACAATAGGAAGGGTGTGATTGCACTGGAGGGGGTGTAGAGGCGATTCACCAGGATGTTGCCTGGGACGGAACATTTAAGTTATGAAGAGAGGTTGGATAGGCTTGGGTTGTTTTCACTGGAGCAGAGAAGACTGAGGGACAACCTGATCGCGGTGTACAGGATGATAAGAGCCATGGACAGGGTGGATAGAGGGCAGCTGTCCCCTTAGTTGAAAGGTCAGTTACAAGGGACAAAAGATCAAGGTGAGGGGCAGGTGGTTTAGGGGGGATTTGAGGAAAAACCTTTTTTGCCCAGAGGGTGGTGACGGTCTGCAATACATTGCCCGGTAGGGTGGTAGATGTGGGTTGCCTCACAATCTTTAAAAAATACCTGGATGAGCACTTGGCATGTCATAACATTCAAGGCTATGGGCCAAGTGCTGGTAAATAGGATTAGGTAGCCAGGTCAGGTGTTTTTCATGAGTCAGCACAGACTTGATGAGCTGAAGGGCCTCTTCTGCACTGTATTATTCTGAGATTCTGTGAGGTGCATTTGGCTGCTCACATAATTTCTAGTAGAAAATCTCTTTGGTTGGTATAGTGGAAGGCATGTGACGGCACATCCCCTCACCCTGTCCATGTTTCCTTCCTTCAAAACAGCTTGAAATGTTGAGGTAAAACAAAGGACAACACAGTTCAGTGTTCAGTCTGACTAAACAGTGATGTACTACTACCTCTGACTTGTTCTGGCTATGTGGTTCAGCATTTGATTTACTTGGTTGCAAATGATCAGCGATATTTGGTCATGAAGGGCAACTAGGGATGGGCAATAAATGCTGGCCTAGCCAGCGACACCCGCATCCCGCAAATGGGTTTTTAAAAAATGTTGAACATGAAATCTACTGAGGTCCCTCGATCTCTTTTTAAAAAATGAATCTTTTACTGTTTTCACCATATTCCTGCGACAGAATCTTACCACTATAGTCTCTGGGTCATTTCCGTGCTGGGAACCCAAACCTCCGAGGAGTAGGCCCTCAAGTTGCTTTTACCAGAGCAAACCAATCAAAAGTCTATGCCCTGGCTTGCTGGCCAATCAAAGAGGGTAAATGGAATGACGTAACCATTTGCCAGGTGAAGGATTTTGAGGCGCCATAGTATGTTTTGGAAAAGTTCAGCTGCACTTGGATTTTTCACACTGCAGCACACAGAAGAATGGAAAGGAGAACTGGCAAGGCTGCATCCCAGGTATCTTGCTCTTACTCAGTGGTCCAACTGTGAACAATGAGTTATTGTAATGAACTGAATTGTCCCAATAACAGGAGGAGGAAGAGGCTCACCTCTCCAACTGAGCAGTTGTGGCAAAGGAAGTCATTGGGCGAAATGTGTTCCCTTCAACCTGGAGACACTGCAACAAAAGAATTCAAGAGGCCTCAGGAGGGAATGATAATTCAGGAGGTGAATGTTATAACATTTTCAGGTGTCAATACCCACACTCTGACTTGCCCAGCATTTTCCTGTACAACACCCCTTGGGTCAACAGCTCTACTCATCCCTTTCTCTCCGAGCAGCTCATATCCTCATCTGAGCAGCCAACACTCACACTCCCCCATATCCCATTGCCCTCTCACACCCATATCTCACAGCCCCATTCCCCTTCTGTCCTCTGCACACAAGATATTACTAGCACTCTCTGCAGGGAGTGAGTCTCCAGTGACAGGCAGCTTGGCAACCATTGGCAATGCCCATCTGGTCAACTGGGAAGGAAGCCTGCCTGTTAACCCGGTGTTGGAGGTCTGGACTGAATCAGTGTGTCCCCAGGGTCTTGGCTGCTTGACCACCACGATCATGTTCACCACCCTGAATCTTGGTCGCTATTCTCCCTGCCCAATGGAGGGGTATGTAGTCGAGGAGAAGGCAGCTGATGCTCCTGCTGGCGTTGATCCTGCTGCTGCTGGATCCATTGGCAGTGATGATCTCTGCCCTTGACCCTCAGCAGAAGGGGATTGTAGAGCTGCATCAGCCACTCTGAAGGCTGATGGCAGGAGCGTGTAGCTGGAGGTGAGCAAAGTGTTGGTGAATGAAATGAAGGCGAAATGCCTTCCAAACACTGGGAAATAATCTGTCAAGCAATGAAGGAGTGCCTTGAACAGCAGCCTCTCACCTGACTGAGGCTAGAGCTCTTCTGTGTAACTGATCAAAGCCGTCGTTGCTTGTAAGTTTCACTGAAAAAGTCCTCATGTTACTGGGTTGGAGACAGTGTAGACTGCTCCCTATTTGCAAAGAGAGAATCCATGCACAAAATCTTTCTTAATTACATTAATTACTTCACTTGACTTCATGCCTCAGCCACAAAGGGTTTCTGACTTCAGTACCAATTTGACCAGGAAACAATTGAAGGAAGTGGGAACACAGTGGGCTACCGCCCAACAGCATTTTTTGCAAATTTCATGCCCGCTATCTCACCTTCGCTAGTCCAGGGAAATTCCACTCAATGCTACAGCTGAGGTCTAGCCAGTGTTTTCTAAATCTTGAAGCTAACACCTTTGCTTATGTACTCTAACTCTATGACACTATTTACAAAGCCTAAAATCCCGACTCCTTTTTTAGCAGTCTTATCAACTTGCCCTATGTGGTAGCAAAGCCCTTTAAGGGGGCAAATTCTCAGTCATGTAACCGCCAATTGGCCGGAGCACGCAAATCCCGGAGTTGACTGAGGGTGTTACTGTTAGTTAGAAGTTTGGAGTCATGGAATATGATATCTTTTATCTCACTCTCTGTAAATTGTTATTTCCCTTAATAAACCATTTATTCATTGAACTACTTGGTGGTCGACAGTCTTTCAAGATACTTATGGTGACAACGATCAATCGGAGTGTCTTTCTATTGCTACAGAAATTGGGATAATTCTAAAAACAGCCTTTGGGACCACAACCTATAACCTGATTAGCAGTCAGACTTTTCCAGGTGCCCCCCTACTCCAAAACATTTGAGGAGCATGTGGATTTAGTCAAGGGACATTACCACCTGAAGCCTTCAGTTTTAATGCAATGATACAAATTTAATTTGATGACAAGAGCCCCAGGGGAAATGATAGTGGCGTTTGTGGCTTAAAAGAAACGGCTGAACACTGCAAGTTTGGGACTGCACTCAATAACATGCTGAGAGACAGGCTAGTCTGTGGTGTTAATGTAATGGTCATACAAAGGAAATTGTTATCAGAGGCAGAGATTACCTTAGGAAATCCATCAGATGTTATCCACGCTATGGAAAGTGCAGAAAGGTGGGCAGTGGAATTGCAGAGCATGCAAGCAGGCTAGGTCCACCAGGTTTGGCGGGAAACTGCTGGCATTCGTGGTGCCACGGATGAAGGTGAAGAAAGTAATTAGGAAAGGCGGTTGTAGCAAAAGAGCAGAGATATATGGAATTTGTCCACAGACCAGGAGCAGTACAGAATGCTACGGGTGTCGGGGACATCACCTCCAGATGAGATGTAAATTCAGGGAAGTTACATGTTATGCTTGCAATAGGAGGGGGCACATTAGGACGAAATGCAAGACTAGGCAGAGCCTACAGGGGACCAACAAAAAAATAACTCTGACTCCAGTACACAGTGTTGAGAATAGCTTTAAACAACATTAAGGTGGGCGCGGCCCCAATTATAATTGTGTTAATGGGTAAATAGTCACTTAAAATGGAGGTGGACATGGGTGCCTCCACTATAGTTGTAGGTGAGCAAATGTATCATAACTTACAAGGCAGGATCTAGCCCCCTGAAGTTAAGAAGCATGGTGGCCAGGCTCGCCATATATACTGGGGACGCGTTAAGAATTCTGGGAACAACCATAATGCCCATTAGCTACTGACACCAGTCAGCTCAACTGCCTCTAATAGTAGTGTTATGGGGGGGGGGGGAAGGACCAAACTGGATGGGCCGAGACTGGCTTCGGCAATTTAGCTAGAAATCTTGAGATTTTCCAAGACAAGTTAGGCAAATTACGGGGTCTGAAAGCAAAGATTTGGGTGGATCCTGAGGCCACGCCCACGTTTTACAGAGCACGACCTATCCCATATGTCTTACATGAGAAGGTTAGGTCTGAACTCAAGTGATTAGAATAATTAAGCATCATCAACCTGTACTGTTTTCGGAGTGGCGGCTCCCATTGTACCAGTGGTGAAGCCAGATAGAACCATTAAGACATGTGGGGAATACAAATTAACCGGGAATGAGGTGGCAAATTGGAGCAATTGAAGATTTATACGCTAAAACATCAGGAGGTTTAACTTACACTAAACTTGATATGAGCCATGGGTACCAGCAATTAGAATTAGACGAGGCTTCTAGAGAATTTGTTACTATAAATACCAACAAAAGTCTATCCCAGTATACCAGACTAATAATAATAAAATTCTTTATTGTCACAAGTAGGCTTACATTAACACTGCAATGAAGTTATTGTGAAAAGTCCCTAGTCGCCACATTCCAGCGCCTGTTCAAGTGAACAGCGGGAATTTAGAATGTCCAAATTACCTAACAGCACATCTTTTGGGACTTGTAGGAGGAAACCGGAGCACCCGGAGTAAACCCACACAAACATGGGGAGAACGTGCAGACTCCGCACAGACAGTGACCCAAGCTGGGAATCAAACCTGGGAGCCTGGAGTTGTGAAGCAACAGTGCTAACCACTGTTCTCCGTACTACTCTTTAGAGTTTTATTGGTGTGTGAAATTTTCCAGAGCACGATGGAAAGCTCACTACAAGACCTACCCAAGGTGGTTGTCTCTCTAGATGACAAGCTGATAACAGGGGCATCTGAAGAGGAGAACCTAGCAAATCTCGAAGAAATCGTTAAAAGATTTAAGATGGCTCGAGTAAGACTGAAAAGCGAAAAATGTATGTTCCAAGCTCATGTCATGATGTACTTAGAAGTTAGGGTAGACGCCAAAGAGTTGCACCCTCTGGAGGAGAAGATAAAAGCAATTAAGGAAGCACCGGCCCGCAAAAATGTGTCAGAATTGAAATCCTTTTTAGGAACGGAGAAGGGTTATTCTCTGTTCCAACCTCTTCTATCGGGCAGGAGATACAAAAGTCTGAGAACACGCACTAACAGAACAAAAACAACTTCTTCCCCTTTGTTACCGGACTCCTGAATGACCCTCTGATGGACTGATCTGATCTCTCCACGCATCTTCTCTACTGAGTAGTACTACACTCTACATGTTTCATCCAATGCCTGTGTCTATGTATTTACATTGTGTATTTATGTATGCCTATGTTTTTTCATGTATGCAACGATCTGTCTGGACTACTCAAGAAGCACCAGAGGTGATATTGAAGAAAGTATCAGAAAGAAGCATTCGAACAGATCAAACTGACTTTTGCAGTCATCCAGTCTTTTGGTTCACTTTGACCCCTCAAAAGAGATCATTTTTATCTCTGTTGCATCTCCTCACTAAATCAGAGCACTTTTAGTGCACAAGATGGAAGATGGTGCAGAAAGATCTATCGCCAATGCCTCGAGGACTCTGACCAATGTTGAACAAGCTTACTTGCAAATCAAAAAAAAAGGACTAGTCATAACCTTTGGAGTGAAAAAGTTCCATCAGTATGTCGATGGACGACATTTCATAGTTGTTACCGACAAAGCCCTGTTGGGCTTATTCTCCCCATAGCTTCAGGTAGGGCCCAACGCTAGGTTCTATTGTTTGCAGCCTATGTATACGTTTCAACATAGGCCGGGCACACACATTTCAAACACGGCGCTTTAAGCTGCCTTCCCCTACTTGAAAGTGTACCACTTCCGCCAGGACCAGAGGAAATCATTCTCGCTTTAAACTTTCTCGATACATTGCCAGTGTCGACAGGGAAGGTTAGGTTTTGGACCCAGAAAGACCCCATTTATCTCCAGTCAAGCAGATGGTTCTCCATGGTTGGCATTATGATAACAGGTCTGAGCAGTTACGACTCTTTCAGATAAGAACAGCAAAGTTAAGTTGTGAAGAAGGCGTATTATTATGGGGAGCAAGGGTGGTCATTCCCACTCCTACTAGACAGCTATTATTACAAGAGCTGCACTGTGCCCATCCTGAGATGACAAAGATGAAGAAGCTCACACACAGCTATGTGTCATGGTCCGGGGTGGATATCGACATGGAGAATCTGGTCAAACAATCTGACCAGTGTCAAATGTAGCAAAACCTGCCTTAAGTGGCTTTAATGCCCCTTGGGAGTGGCCAGGTGGACAATGGGTGTGACTACACATCAACTTTGCAGGCCCTTTCATGGGCTCATGTTCATGCTCATCATAGAGGCTTAAGCAAAGTGAAGGCCACAACTTCATCAGCAATGGCAGAAAAGTTACAATCGACATTTGCCACCCACAGTTTGCCCAAGGTTCTGGTCATAGGACTACTTTTACTGGTGAAGAGTTAAAACAATTCATAAGAACCAATAGCATTCAACATATTTGAATCATTCCCTACCACTCTGCTTCAAATCGAATGACTGAAAAAGCCATCCCAATATTCACAGCAGCCATGAAGAAGCAGTCATCAGCCGCTCTACAAACCAAACTGGCCCGTTTTCTGCTCACCCATAGAACAGCACCTCTTGTCACCACAGGTGTTACACCTGCCGAGTTGCTATTGGGTAGATGTATCAGAACATTGTTGGATCTGGTATTTACAAATTTGGTGGAGAAGGTGAAGGTAAAACAGCACTCACAGAACAAACATCATAACCCAAGAAAACTTGAGAGATCATTAGAGTTTGACAACTTGGTATAAGTAAAGATTTTGGTGCTGGTCTGAATTGGATCCCTGGAATGGTCATGGCCAGAACAGGTCCAGTGTCCTATGAAATAGATTTCCAAGGAAAAAGGGTGAAGAAACACCTGGACCATTTGAGAAGAAGAGAATCACACACACAGCCTGTGGGGCAGCCCATACCTAGCATGCCTGTCAGTGATATTGCGACAGATGAAAGTAATGCTATCCAAAGTTAGAAAATGTACCGGGGAGAACTGGGGAAATTATCTGCACGTCGCACCTTCCCAAGTTGAGAGGTCAACCCATTGAGGTTCAAACCCAAGTTACCTCTATTGCAGGAGCAGCTGCTGGTGAATTACAATGCTCCCAAAGAATCAGAAAGTCCGGACTGCCTTACCTTATAAGGGACTGTGCTGAGATCCATTTGTTGTATAATATCGTAAATAGTTCCATTGTTGTAATGTGTTAAGCGAGGATTTAAAGGAGGGAGGGATGTGGGAGCGTGCCGCTTTAAAAGGGCAACTTCTCGGACGTTCATGTGACCCAAACGGCCAATTGGGCAGGAGCGCATATATCCTGGGGTTGACCGAGGATTTTACTGTTAGTTAGAAGTTCGGAGTCATGGAGTACAATAGCCTTCGTCTCACTCTCTAAATAGTTATTTGCCTTGATCAACCGTTTATTCGTTAATCTACTTGGTGGTCAGCAGTCTTTCAAAATACTACACCCTGTGATCTTCAAAGCAAACCTTCAATACCCCGTTGTTTCATGTCCCTTAGAATTATAGAATTTAGTTTACATTGCCCGTTCTCATTTTTCCTTCCAAAATGCATCTGTTATGTATCAAAGTATACTGCTGAGTGAAGAATCACGTGTTCTGTAGTGTCAGCAGAGAGTGTTGCGTGGGCTTCAGTTCTCCATCTTGTACTGTGGGAGCAACATCTCCTAATAAACAAAAATGGAAAATGCTGGAAAGTCTCGGCAGGCCTGACAGCATATGTGGAGAGAGAACAGAGCTAACATTTCGAGTCTGAATGACTCTTTGTCAAAGCGAAGAATCTCTCCACAAACATTGTCAGGCCTGCTGAGATTTTTCAATATTTTCAGTTTTTGTTTCAGATTCCAGTATATGCAATAATTTGCTTTTATCTCCTGATAAACTCTGCATCAAATTTTCAATGAACTTAGAGCATTGCACTTCTATTCTTTTCTCTTTGTGGCAAGTAGAGGAATTTAACAAGAGAGAAAACAGTTGATGAGGATTTAGGCAAGAAAATGGAATTGCTGCATGAATGGAAAAAACGTTGACTTAATCACTGGAGATATTGTCGAGAGCGGACAAAGATTCTCGACACCAGACTCACATACACGTCAGGCAAAGCAAGACGCCAATGCTGAAAGTTTATTTTAAAAAATCAACTGCAGCTGTTAGTAAAGAAGAAACAGAGTTCAAAACGTTGCCTGCCATTGAAGAGGCAATTTGCAAAGAGCGCGCACGTGGAAAAGCTGAACGGGCTGCGGGAACAAGGTTTCCGAAGTCTTCTAACTGTACAGGCCACTACTCAGGGAAAAAAGTCAAACCACAGTCAGGCAAAAACGAAAAATTCAAAGTTACAATGTGGATAAGGGGATCGCTTGTGCCATACATGCAAAAGAATCGGAAGGAAGGATGTTGCTTGGCGTATTGTTGAAGAAATAAATAGTCAGCACTTCGAGTTTTCGCAAAAGGTCCTTTATTTAACACGAAGTTCGTGGAGGGAATTAGAATGACTGCAGTCTTTCTAATTGTCCCTGCTTTACAAAGGTAAGGCGAGTAATTTATATAATATCATAAGCAATATCTCGAACAGAGAGGCATTCTTGAGATTAAACAAGGAGACAGAAAGCGAGCAAAGTTTAATAACAGGCCTTGAATTCCTCGCCTAAGCAAAACAATGTGCAGCTGTACGCCTGTTTACATGGTGTGACCTTCCGACTGTTTCATACAGAACTTCGAACTTTTTGACTAAAAATAAGACTATATATCCATCATGCTTCGCTAAGTGCCTATTTCCATGAAATATAGTCAAGCAGCTGATTAAAATAATACAAGGTATTTAAGGCAGCTAATCCGCCAACTAAAGTCCCTTCTACACGTATAGACCCTATGTTCAAGGACTTGGGCAAAAAGAGCCATATTGCCAAGACAAGTTAGGGTCAGAAAACTTCACCGACACCAAAGATGTGCAAGAAGAAAAACATATCTAAACAGACTAGTCGGGTCTATAAATTAGTCAAAAGAAGTCAAGACCACGCAGAAGGTGACCTATCCAAGCAACTACAAGTAGTGAAACTAGGCATCTTGTTGGTGCGGGACGATCAACAACATTTCTGGACATTTCCAAAACATAATGGTCATCCAATTAAGATGGAAGTGGATACAGGGGCAGCTGTATCGTTAATACCTTAGATAATGTGTAATCAAAAGTGGGCAGCACGGTAGCATTGTGGATAGCACAATTGCTTCACAGCTCCAGGGTCCCAGGTTTGATTCCGGCTTGGGTCACTGTCTGTGCGGAGTCTGCACATCCTCCCCGTGTGTGCGTGGGTTTCCTCCGGGTGCTCCGGTTTCCTCCCACAGTCCAAAGATGTGCAGGTTAGGTGGATTGGCCATGATCAATTGCCCTTAGTATCCAAAATTGCCCTTAGTGTTGGGTGGGGTTCCTGGGTTATGGGGATAGGGTGGAGGTGTTGACCTTGGGTAGGGTGCTCTTTCCAAGAGCCGGTGCAGACTCGATGGGCCGAATGGCCTCCTTCTGCACTGTAAATTCTATGAAGCATCTGCCTTTAAAACCATTAAATGTGATCCTGAGGACATACAATGAAGAGGTTGCACCATTAAAAGGGATGCATTATGGTGAATGCAGAAGTAAATGGGCAGACAGCAGAGTTGCCTCTTAGCGTTGTTTGTGACATTTTCCAGCTTTATTTGTTAGATCATGGCTGTCACAGCTTAAACTCAATTGGGGAACAGTAAACCAACTAGTGGAGTCCAAGTAAAACCTACAACAACTCCTGGAGAAGTATGAGAATGTGTTGGAAGATTCACAAGGCTCCATGATCAGAGTTGAGGTGCATTTGAAGATCAAGCTAAACAGTGTACCCAAATGTCTCTCAGCTAGAATCATACCATATGCCATCAGACCAAAAGTTGAAGAAGAACTAGAAAGGCTAGTCGAAATAGGAGTCATTGAACCAGTTGCTTCAAGTGAATGGGCAACACCAATAGTTCCTGGATTGAAACACGATGGTTCAGTTAGAATATGCGGAAATTTTACAGCAACTATCAACTCAGTGTTGTGTGCAGATCATTATCCATTGCCACTGATTGAAGACTTGTTTGCTGGACTTTCTGGAGGACAGCAATTCAATAAAATTGATTTATCACAGGCATATTCACACATGTATGTGGATGCAAAATCACAGCCGCTACTCACTATCCTGATGCTCAAAGATCTGTTTCATGGCAGAAGACTTCCTTTTGGAGTAACATCTGCTCCTGCTCTTTTTCAGAGGTCCATGGATCAGGTTATGAGTGGGCTAAATCGGGTGGAATGTTATTTAGATGACATTTTCATCACCACTTTTTTTGAGTGAACAGGAACATTCCTGAAGAAATTGGAAACAACTCTGAAATGTCTGCAAAACCATAACCTCCAAATTAAAAAGGAAAAGTGTGACGTTTTTTTTTTTTTAGAAAATACAGCACAGAACAGGCCCTTCGGCCCACGATGTTGTGCCGAACCTTTGTCCTAGATTAATCATAGATTATCATTGAATTTACAGTGCAGAAGGAGGCCATTCGGCCCTTTGAGTCTGCACCAGCTCGACACCCATAAATTAGCTGGGTCATATTATCAATAAAGATGGCTTACACAAGGAGCTGAAGAAGACAGCAATCTTAGAAGCACTGCATCCTCAAAATAAAACACAACTTAGGCTAGTTTTCGGATTGATCAGTTATTACAGTAAATTTGTGCTGAATTTAGCAACATGATTGAAGCCATTATGTGTCAAACAGTAATAGCACTGGTCAGAAGAATGCAAAAGTGCATAAAATGAGGTAAAAGGTGCCTTCCAGAAGTCAGAGCTGTTGGTTCAACACATTCCCAAGCTGAAGTTACGACTTGCTTGCAATGCGTCATTCTATGGGTTTGGTGCAGTTGTCCTTCCGGAGGGGAACGACCGATAGCATTTGCTTCACAACCTCTTATGAGCGCAGAAACAAATTGCGCTCAGCTAGAAAAAGAGGTTTTGAGCAATTTTGTGGTAAGAAGTTTCCACCACTACCTTTATGGACGTCATTCGTGGGCAGCATGGTAGCATAATGGTTAGCACAGTTGCTTCACAGCTCCTGAGTCCCAGGTTCGATTCCCAGCTTGGGTCACTGTCTGTGTGAAGTCTGCACATTCTCCCTGTGTCTGCATGGGTTTCCTCCGGGTGTTCCGGTTTCCTCCCACAGTCGAAAGATGCGCGGGTTAGGTGGATTGGCCATGCTAAATTGCCCTTAGTGTCCAAAAAAGGTTAGATGGGGTTAGGGGGATAGGGTGGAGACGTGAGCTTAGGTAAGGTGCTCTTTCCAAGGGCCGGTGCAGACTCGATGGACCGAATGGTCTCCTTCTGCACTGTAGATTATTTGATTTTACACTCTTAATGGGTCATTGACCCTTGACACAATCTTTGGGCCATGTAAAGGTATTTCTTCTTTAGCTGCCAATAGGTTACAGTGATGGTCTTTGATTTTGTCGGCATACACATACAATATCCAACATCGCAAGTCAGAGCAACATGCAAATGCTGCTGCATTGTCAAGATTGCTGTTACACATCAAGCATTACTTCATAGAGCATTTCTTTAGCATCCTATATTTCACACACATGGAAAATGTCTCAGTGACTTCATCTCAAGTTATACAGATGATGGGAAAGGTGGTAGGCATGGTCCAAAAAGTAACAATGTCAAATGTTTATCATAAAAATCTATACTTGAACGTACATCCCAAAAAGACTTGAGGTGGATAGTTCAGAATGGAGTTTTATTGTGGGAAATCCAAATAATTATTACTCCATGCTTGCTTACTAAAGCTCTTGACCAACTATATTGGGATCACCTTGGTTTGGTGAGGATGAAGAAATTGGCACACATTTGGTGGCCAGGGATAGATGCTCAAATCAAAGAGAAAGTGGGGCAAAGCCAATCCCAACAGGAGATCTGCTGTCTTGGTGTGTCATATTTGTTGGCTTTGCACAATCCTCACACGGCCACTGCAGCTCATCTGCAACCATTCTTTGACATTTGTCATCCGGCTATGCCTAGGTCGACCCCTCTTTGCACTGCCCTCTAGGAGAGATCACTGTAGCTTTCCAGCTCTGATCAAGCAGTCGAAATACTGGCATTTTCTTTCCTGGATGTCACTTTTAAGAGTTAGTTCCTTTTGCCCTTGCAATTTCAAGTACCTCTTCATTTGTCTTATGGTCTATATATAATTATTTTTTTTCATTTTAAAGGCCTCTATTTCTTCCACAGCTTTTTACTTATTGTCCAGATTTCTGAAGCAGACAGTGGAGTGAATAGAATGTGGCTCCTTGTGAATTTTTCCTTGTCACAAGCTTGGGTTTTCTTATTATTAAGTAAATAATAATAACGAGGTTTGCTAGTGTCACACGGGAGGGTTTAAACTAGTATGGCAGGGGGGTGGGTACGGGAGCAATAGGTCAGAAGGTGAGAGCATTGAGGGAGAACTAGGGAATAGGGACAGTGTGGCTCTGAGGCAGAGCAGACGGGGAAAAGTTGCTGAACACAGCGGGTCTGGTGGCCTGAAGTGCATATGTTTTAATGCAAGGAGCATTACGGGTAAGGCAGATGAACTTAGAGCTTGGATTACTACTTGGAACTATGATGTTATTGCCATTACAGAGACCTGGTTGAGGGAAGGGCAGGATTGGCAGCTAAACGTTCCAGGATTTAGATGTTTCAGGCGGGATAGAGGGGGATGTAAAAGGGGAGGCGGAGTTGCGCTACTTGTTCGGGAGAATATCACAGCTATACTGCGAGAGGACACCTCCGAGGGCAGTGAGGCTATATGGGTAGAGATCAGGAATAAGAAGGGTGCAGTCACAATGTTGGGGGTATACTACAGGCCTCCCAACAGCCAGCGGGAGATAGAGGAGCAGATGGGTAGACAGATTTTGGAAAAGAGTAAAAACAACAGGGTTGTGGTGATGGGAGACTTCAACTTCCCCAATATTGACTGGGACTCACTTAGTGCCAGGGGCTTAGACGGGGCAGAGTTTGTAAGGAGCATCCAGGAGGGCTTCTTAAAACAATATGTAAACAGTCCAACTAGGGAAGGGGCGGTACTGGACCTGGTATTGGGGAATGAGCCCGGCCAGGTGGTAGATGTTTCAGTAGGGGAGCATTTCGGTAACAGTGACCACAATTCAGTAAGTTTTAAAGTACTGGTGGACAAGGATAAGAGTGGTCCGAGGATGAATGTGCTAAATTGGGGGAAGGCTAATTATGACAATATTAGGCGGGAACTGAAGAACATAGATTGGGGGCGGATGTTTGAGGGCAAATCAACATCTGACATGTGGGAGGCTTTCAAGTGTCAGTTGAAGGGAATACAGGACAGGCATGTTCCTGTGAGGAAGAAAGATAAATACGGCAATTTTCGGGAACCTTGGATGACGAGTGATATTGTAGGCCTCGTCAAAAAGAAAAAGGAGGCATTTGTCAGGGCTAAAAGGCTGGGAACAGACGAAGCATGTGTGGCATATAAGGAAAGTAGGAAGGAACTTAAGCAAGGAGTCAGGAGGGCTAGAAGGGGTCATGAAAAGTCATTGGCAAATAGGGTTAAGGAAAATCCCAAGGCTTTTTACACTTACATAAAAAGCAAGAGGGTAGCCAGGGAAAGGGTTGGCCCACTGAAAGATAGGCAAGGGAATCTATGTGTGGAGCCAGAGGAAATGGGCGAGGTACTAAATGAATACTTTGCATCAGTATTCACCAAAGAGAAGGAATTGGTAGATGTTGAGTCTGGAGAAGGGGGTGTAGATAGCCTGGGTCACATTGTGATCCAAAAAGACGAGGTGTTGGGTGTCTTAAAAAATATTAAGGTAGATAAATCCCCAGGGCCTGATGGGATCTACCCCAGAATACTGAAGGAGGCTGGAGAGGAAATTGCTGAGGCCTTGACAGAAATCTTTGGATCCTCGCTGTCTTCAGGGGATGTCCCGGAGGACTGGAGAATAGCCAATGTTGTTCCTCTGTTTAAGAAGGGTAGCAAGGATAATCCCGGGAACTACAGGCCGGTGAGCCTTACTTCAGTGGTAGGGAAATTACTGGAGAGAATTCTTCGAGACAGGATCTACTCCCATTTGGAAGCAAATGGACGTATTAGTGAGAGGCAGCACGGTTTTGTGAAGGGGAGGTCGTGTCTCACTAACTTGATAGAGTTTTTCGAGGAGGTCACTAAGATGATTGATGCAGGTAGGTCAGTGGATGTTGTCTACATGGACTTCAGTAAGGCCTTTGACAAGGTCCCTCATGGTAGACTAGTACAAAAGGTGAAGTCACACGGGATCAGGGGTGAGCTGGCAAGGTGGATTCAGAACTGGCTAGGCCATAGAAGGCAGAGGGTAGCAATGGAGGGATGCTTTTCTAATTGGAGGGCTGTGACCAGTGGTGTTCCACAGGGATCAGTGCTGGGACCTTTGCTGTTTGTAGTATATATAAATGATTTGGAGGAAAATGTAACTGGTCTGATTAGTAAGTTTGCAGACGACACAAAGGTTGGTGGAATTGCGGATAGCGATGAGGACTGTCTGAGGATACAGCAGGATTTAGGTTGTCTGGAGACTTGGGCGGAGAGATGGCAGATGGAGTTTAATCCGGACAAATGTGAGGTAATGCATTTTGGAAGGGCTAATGCAGGTAGGGAATATACAGTGAATGGTAGAACCCTCAAGAGTATTGAAAGTCAAAGAGATCTAGGAGTACAGGTCCACAGGTCATTGAAAGGGGCAACACAGGTGGAGAAGGTAGTCAAGAAGGCATACGGCATGCTTGCCTTCATTGGACGGGGCATTGAGTATAAGAATTGGCAAGTCATGTTGCAGCTGTATAGAACCTTAGTTAGGCCACACTTGGAGTATAGTGTTCAATTCTGGTCGCCACACTACCAGAAGGATGTGGAGGCTTTAGAGAGGGTGCAGAAGAGATTTACCAGAATGTTGCCTGGTATGGAGGGCATAAGCTATGAGGAGCGATTGAATAAACTCGGTTTGTTCTCTCTGGAACGAAGGAGGTTGAGGGGCGACCTGATAGAGGTCTACAAAATTATGAGGGGCATAGACAGAGTGGATAGTCAGAGGCTTTTCCCCAGGGTAGAGGGGTCAATTACTAGGGGGCATAGGTTTAAGGTGAGAGGGGCAAGGTTTAGAGTAGATGTACGAGGCAAGTTTTTTACGCAGAGGGTAGTGGGTGCCTGGAACTCGCTACCGGAGGAGGTAGTGGAAGCAGGGACGATGGGGACATTTAAGGGGCATCTTGACAAATATATGAATAGGATGGGAATAGAAGGATACGGACCCAGGAAGTGTAGAAGATTGTAGTTTAGTCGGGCAGTATGGTCGGCGCGGGCTTGGAGGGCCGAAGGGCCTGTTCCTGTGCTGTACATTTCTTTGTTCTTTGTTCTTTGTTCTTTGTAAATATCCTTCACCTTCCCATAATTGCTTCTGGCTATCTCTATCCTTTTTCTGATTCTTGGCATCACATCTTCCATTTTCTGTTTTTATTTGTCCTAAATAGACAGACGTATCTACAGTGTGGCACCATCCACTTCTTCACTCTAGTTTCTTCTGATGTATTTCTTCTAATTACCATTCTTTTTATCTTTTTGGGTTTCGGACTCAATCCATATTCCAAACTTTAAGATTTTATTTGATCAATGATATCGTGTGGGGCCTTTTCTATCTTTCCCACCTCTGGTAAATCGGCATGGTTGTGGGAAGGTATTGTGCAACCCACCCCAATACCTCCCTGCACCATTTTCCCATATTCCCACCTCATTGCTCATTGTCAATGGCCCTGGGAAATCCCAGCCAGTGTACCTATTCCTGAGGATTTTTCTTTTGATGGAACTTCTTTTGTTCCGAGAAAATTCCTAGATTAGCATAGGTGAAACGTTACTTTAATGCTTCTTTTAATTTGGATTCTGTTATGTTATGCTGTTTGATTAAGTTGCTACTGGCCATAGATGACATTGAAAGATACTCCAGTCCTTGAAGTAAATTGAAAGGATTTATTCAGTAACAACAACTAGATAAATGAGTTCGACACTCGGCTGATCTAACTCTAGTAACTCAGTGATAATGACTAACTGTACAACTGGGATGTAGGCCACATGTGGTGACCCAGCCTGAGATCTAAACTATTCTGGTGCTGATCCTACAGTCCCTGCCAGGAGTGAGAGGGAGGGTCTAGTGTGTGTCTGGTTTTATAATGAGTTGTGTAGTGCCCTCCAGTGGTCGTGCCACAGCCGGGTGTTCTGATTAACCCCTTAGTTTCATATCAGTCTACATATCATGACAGATTGCACATTCAAGTATTTTGCATCTAATGAATAGTTCAGGGCAATCCATTTTTGCAGAAGTCTTGTTAAGACCAGAAATAAAAACAAAAAAAATTGGAATCATGCAGCATCTGAAAATGTCAGGAAAATGGTGAGTTAATATTTTGGGTCGAGGCTCTTCATCAGACAGAGAAAGTAACTGGCTGTTTTTTAGAGTTTTCTAAATTGCAAGAATTGCTGGATTTTACATCCCCCACCAACTGTGATTTAGGCAGTTGGGGGAAATGTAAAATACACGGAGTTGCAAACGCACCACTTGCCCACCTACTCCCAAGCAGTCCTCCATAATCCGATAGATGGGTGGGTGTCGAAATCAACAGCCCACACAACATTTTGAGATCAATAACCAAGAGTCAACCGAGCTTGTTATCAAGCCAATTGACCCGAATATGGCTTTTTTATAATAAGGAACGGCGGGAGGGAGGGGGCACGGGTGTTCTTTGGGGTACTCTGTGCGCATCAGACACTCCACCCCTCAAAAACTTTGTTCATCCCTGTCTGGCCTCTAAAGCCAATTCACTCTTTCACCCCCTTCCCCCATGATGCCCAATTCCTCTCCACCCAAAAAGCAAGGGTCTACCTGGCTCCAAGATCTGTCGAGGTTTTGCATAGACCTGCTTGAAATTCCAGCAGCACCCACTACTCGTTTCTGATGCTGCTGGGACTGCTGTTCAATAGTATTGATGGGCAGCTCTGAGGGACGAGACTTCCTTCCACTGAGAGGGGCTGAAGTCCCACTTTCAGCCTGTTTAGCCGGCCGGTAGCATGTTCTGGCTGTCGGTCAGGTCCTTTACAGGGACATCATCCACCCGCTGACTCTTGCAAATGGGGGCAGGGGTATGCGAACAATACATGCACTCCCCACACCTCCAACCCATCCACCCCCACCTGTATAAAATATATCCCCATGATTGCTTTAGATAGAGTAAATAAGGAGAAACGGCTTCCACAGACAGAGGTTGACAAGCTAATGATGTTGATTTAGGATTTATTGGCAAAAGAGACTTGAGGTGTGATGTGAAATTATTTTACACAGTGAATTATGATCTAGAATGCATTCCTGAAAGAAAGCAGATTCAACAGTAAATTTGAAAAAGGAATTGGATAAAATTGAAGGAGAGAATATTGCAGGTCTGTGGGAAAGAGTAAGAGGAGTGAAACTAATTAGATACAATGGACTGAATAGGCCCCTTCATTATATAATTCTATAAGAGGTACTTGAAGCTGTAGTGTATGCTTAGATTTCTTACCATGTTACAGTAAGTGGTGGGCAGTTTAGTGTTTGGCAATGTTTCATGTCGCAATACTGATAGAGGTTAGGTCAAAACGGGTTGACTTGACATTGGGTTCCAATAAGCTTCATTCAGACCAGAGACTAATTCAGTCATGCTCTTATTTATTTATTTCCACGTGGCACTTAAGGGATGAGATGGGACAAATGTAATTACAGTTAAATGTACTTAATTTATCATCAGTTACATTTTAAAGAATGTTTTTCAAAGATTAGAAATCAAAGCCTAGGAACTATTGTGTAAGCATGCAAGTCCTGAATGCATCAGAATAGACACAAAGATAGTGAAGAAAGGCATCTCACACAATTAAATAGTGTGTTTGTACACAAAACCATAGAATCCCTACAGAGCAGAAGGAGGCCATTTGGTCCATTGAGTCGACACCAACCCTCAGAAAGAGCACTCTATCCAGGTCCACTCCCCCTGCCCAACACACCCTAACCCCGTAACCTAACCTGCAGATCCCTGGACACCAATCGGCAATTTATCATGGCCAATCCACCTAACTTGCACATCATTCGACTGTGGGAGGAAACCTGAGCATCTGATGACAAGGCAAGAATGTACAAACTCGCAGTCACCCAGCGCTGGAATCGGGCCCAGGTCCCTGACACTGTGAGGCAGCATTGCTAACCATTGTTCCACCGTGCCGTGTGGGCAGAAGCATGTTTAAAAGTCTAGAAATGTAGACATGAAAACTATCATGTATACTGTTAAGAATCAAAGGGGAATGAAAGCCATTAACAGCATTGCTCAGTAATATGGCTATCAGCTGTTTTAGAACAATATTGGTGTACTTGTTTTTGATTTAATTAATAAAGACATGTAAAGTGGTAGAACAAATAGAATATTGAAGTTAATGTCCCAGTGATATTTAAAGCTATTTATATTATCAGCTATGCGAGGTAATTATGATTTACAAGGTACACAGATTAGCCCGCTAGCAATATTGAACTGACTTGTAGCTACAATTGGCAGTAATGCATTATGAGCTGGGTATCCAGTTGCAATACTAAATAGCATGATAAACACTTTATCAAATGTAAAACAGGTTTGTATTGATTATTTTTCCTAATCATGGTGTTAAATCAGGGCAAGCGAAAGAAAGTTAAAATTCTCAAAGGCTGAAAGTGCATTTTTAATTAAATTATGTTCATTAAGGCATAGAATTCTCTGAAGATTTAAATGCATGCCAATATACGTCAATTGTCCTCTTTTCTGATCGACAGAATGCCAAGAAAGATCTATTTCTTATTCTTTACAAATGAGCGTTAGGTACAATAAGTTACTTCTGCAGTGTAATTATTACCATTACAAAAATGAGCCAAGTGTTGGTGAGGTTTTACATTATTGTGGCCTGTAAATCATTTTGGATCCATCACTTTGCAAGGCAGCAAACTCTACCGTGTAAGTGTGTCAATTGCTTGAATATGGGTGTAATTTGAGCAGAATATCTTATCCTTGTGTATCGTGGTCAATGATACGTAACATACAAATCACCTTTTAATTTATTTACATTGTGTGTGGTTGGAAGGTGAACTAGTTCTTATTTCTGGAACATCAGGGGAAATTTTCTGCTATTGGCCCCAGGTGGTGGAATACAAACATCGAGAGGCGTTGGGTGTGGGCATAAAGAGGTTGGGATATCTGTTCATCGAGCACCAATTCGAGAACTTTCAGAATGGGAACTTCAACTAAGCCTTTAAATGCTCCCACTGTTTATTTCATTATGATATTGTCTGAGCTTCAACATAATATCATAAGCTATTTAATTCAAATGGTTATCACCACAGGCATAGTAACTTGGTGATGCTTTCTGGAAATGAATGTTCCTTAAATTTCAAGCATAAAATAGACCTTGGGAACAGCCTTGTTCTAAGCTGATAGAAACAATGAGCAACAGAACTGAACAACAGAGCAGAAATCAATTTTGACCCATTATATCTGTGCTGGTTAATTGTTAGATCAAAACCAAGCTAATCTCACTGCCCCATTGTCACCAACAGAGTGCTGCAGGATTCTCTGCTTTACATATTGAATGGCCCTTGAAAAGACACTTGGCCTTTCCCTAAAACCCTCCCTGCATTCCAATCAACCTTGCTGAAATCTTTTCTCATTCTCTTCATGATAATTTCATCTAATGACTCCACATCATGAAAACAACCTTCCCCTTATCACACCTTCATAATTTTAAAAGTCTCTATGGGATATACTTTTAGCCTTCTCCGTTCCAGCAGAAACAAAATCCAGAAGTACCTCCTCATTACAATAGTTTCCCTTCTCTGTAATTTTTCTTTAGTTTATTCACAGGATGTGTACATCGCTGGCAAGGCCAGTATTTATTGTCCTTTCCTAATTGACCTTGAAAAGGTGGTGGTGAGCTATCTTCTTGAACTGTTCTGCAGTCCATCAGATAAAGGTACACATACGGTATTGTTTGAAAGGGAAATATAGCATTTCAAACTAGAGACAATGAAGCAAAAGTGATATGTTTTCATGTTGGGGTGGTGTGTTACTTGGAGGGGAACTTGCATTAGTAAGTTGTGTCCTTACGTGCCTGGTGTCCTTTTGCTGCTAAATAGCAAAGTTTATACATTTGCAAAGTGCTGTTGAAGAAACTGTGACATTGTGGAAAATGTTCAGAATACAAAGGGTTAATGTCATATCATAACTAACCACCGAATGGAGCTAGATGCAGAACTATATGAAGCGCTGACTCAGACTTCTGGGAGAAGGCAGGAGAGGAGAGCATTGGAGTAGTGAGAGAGATTAGAGTACAGTTATGGATAGAGTGTAGAGACTAGTGTTAGTTGAGTGTAGATTGTAGATTACTAGATTATTGTTTACTATCGGTGTAAGTGGTCGAGCTTTAATAATAGTGTAAATAAATGTTAGCTTTTTTAAGGAACTTAGCTTCTGTGATCTTTGTGAACACTACAACATCTATCCTGATAATAAGAATCACAAAGAATGCTACATGCTACCAGGAGTGGAAAACACCACATGGTACCTAAAAAGTAAACAGAGTTTGGAAAGTGAGTTTAGCTTCAAGAAAGAAGATAAGAACAATCAAGCCGCTACACAGATCTCAAAGCCAGCTACTGATCGTAAGATGGAAGGTCTGAAAACGTCAGAACACTTCAGGACGACCGGTAAACTAAGTCTAAACTGGAAAAATTTCAAACAGCAATTTGAATTTTTTTAAATCTGCCTCCACTTTAGAATCAGCTCCTGATCATCAAAAATGTCATGCTCCTCCTCAATTTGGCTGGACCGCAGGCATTAGAATTATTTTATTCATTTGAATTCACAGACAGTGAGGATAAGAAAAAACTTGAACGGGCTGTAGAATAAATTTGATGTGCATTGCAAAGTGCAAGTCAATGAAACATACGAGTGATGCATGTTCAGAAAAAGGCTGCAGCTTAAAGAAGTATTAGTAGATTTGTTTATAACTGATTTAAGACTGAGAGCACAGTCCTGCAATTTTTCCTCCATTGCGGATTCGATGTTGCGGGATCAAATAATGTTTGGTATTTATGATGAGCGAATGCGAGAAAGCTTATTAAGAAGACCGATTTTGCCATTGGAAGAAGCCATAAATCATGAGCAATCCACAAATGAATATGCAAAGTTCAGGGCTAAATAAAAAGGTAGATACTCGGGAAACGTGGCCGACGCCATTAAGGCTGTGGCGCTGTTCGGAAGACAGCGCACCACTGATGGCAGACATTTTGAAAGTGACATCACCAACGTGATGACGTGCACACGCTGTGGCAACGTCCACTATAGAAAAACTTATCCTGCGAAAGGGAACAAATGCTCGTGATGCAGCAAGTTCAATCATTTTACCTCACAATGCCATTTTACATCAGAGTACCGACAAACAACTTCAAAAAATCGTTCTATACACATAAAAGGTCCAGAGTATACAAAATGAAGGACATGAAGAAAAATTTTGAACTTCAAATAATGATTCCTCTAAGTTTACTCTGCAAGATAACTTCATGGTAGAAGCCATAACCAGAATTGGACTAGACTGGACACTGATAGAACAATATTTCAACTCGCTGATTTAATTAAAGATTGAACTGTAACACTAAATATTAATGGGTCTGATGTCCCATTCAACCTGAATACGGGTGCACATGCAAATTTAATCACAGAGGCAGATCTTAAACAAGTGCACAAGATACCATGAATTAAAAAATCAAACTGCAGGTCCACAGACTTACAATGGGAATGCAATACTGACGAAAGGTTCCTGCTGCCTCAAGTTAAGAAAAGTGACATCTGTATGCCATTGGACTTTGAAATTGTGGATGCCACAAAGTCATCACTAATTGGTGTAGATGCGTGCATTAAATTAAATTTGGTACAAAGAAATCAGACTGCCAAAGCATCTCAGCATGAAGCTGAGTGCAAAGAACTAGTTGTAGCAGATGCATTATCAAGAGCTACATGCTACAATGATGAGAAAGCATTGGAAGTAGTACTCAATGTGGAAACACATGCCACATTTGACGCAGGCATGTTACTTGTGTCTGATGCGAAGCAAAAGTTAATACGGGTGAAACTGAAAAAGACACAATACTTCAACGGGTGATCAAAAACCTAAGAGAAGGAAGGCTTAATGGCAGTTGTAACAGTTTTCAAAGCATCAGAGATGACTGACTTATAAACGGATTCCTGTTGAAGGGAGAATTGTAATACACTCCTGCCTACGAAGAAGTATTCTAGAAAAGGCACATGAAGGGTATCAAGGGATAGAGAAGTGTCGAAGACATGTCAGGCAGTCAGTGTACTGGCCAGGCATCAATAGAGATGTTGACAGCTACATGCAAGAGTGTAGTGCCTGTCAAACACATCAACAATCCCAGTGTAAGGAAACCTGTGTAGCAAGTGAGATAGTCACAAACCCATAGTCAAAGGTTGGGGTGGACCTGTTCTATTTCAGAGGGAATGATTATTTCATTATCATTGATTACTATTCCAATTATCTTGAAGTCATAATGTTGCCAAATTCGACTGCTCACTCAGTGATAAGAGCGGTGAAGTCTGTATTTGCTCGAGACGGAATTCCATTAAAAGTCGTGACGGATAATGGACCCTGTTTCAGTAGTTGGGAATGGTTGCTATTTGCAGAAGCATACAACTTCCAACACGTTACCTCCAGTCCACTATATCGCCAATCTAATGGGAAAGCCGAGAAAGGAGTCGGAATAGTGAAACAACTGTTCAAAAAGGCATTTGATGATAAAAAGGATTTGTCGCTAGCACTGTTAAGCGACAGAGCTATTCCTTTATCATCAGGATTGTCGCCTGCCCAGATGCTTATGGGAAGGAAGATTCGCACAACATTGCCAGTCATAACAATTCCAAACATGGATGAGCAGTTCACTCATGAAAGACCATGACAGACATGCAAAACAATTACTGAGACTGAAAGAAGGAGATGTTGTCAGGATATGAAATCCAGGAGGTAGTTGCTCAGACGTTGCGAAGGTATTACATGAGGTTGCAACATGATTGTATATGGCCAAACTGAGGCTGGACTGATGTTTTGTAGAAACAGATGAGCATTATTAAAAGTAAAGAATTCGCTGCAGTTTCCAGAGCCAACAATAACAAACCCAGACCCCATGTTTTGCAACGTTGACTTACCAGAAGTGTTGTTATCAACTACAGACAGAACAGGCAAGAGACAATTCCAATGACACTGCAGTGCATTGAGAAGGTCAAAAAGGACAAGAAAACCACAAAATCGACTAAATTTGTAAAACAGTAAGGACTGTAAATCTGTGATTCCAATTATGATATATAACATAGCATTAAGCATGAACTGTATGAAAGCATTCTCAACAATGTATGTAAAAGAATGTTAGAAAGAATTTCAAACATTTTTATCAAAGAAAGGGGGATGTGACATTATGGGAAATGTTCAAAATATAAAGGGTTAGTGTCATATCATAATTAACCACTGGATGGAGCTAGATGCAGAATTGTATAAAGCAGTGACTCACAGACTTCTGGGAGAAGGCTGGAGAGGAGAGCAGAGGAGCAGTGAGAGAGATCAGAGTACAGTTATGGATAGAGTGTAGAGACTAGTGTTAGTTGAGTGTAGATTGTAGACTACTAGATTATTGTTTACTATTGGAGTAAGTGGTCGAGCTTTAATAAGTAGTATAAATAAATGTTAGCTTTGTCAATGAACTTAGCTTCTGTACTCTTTGTGAACACTACAACATCTATCCTGATAACAAGAATCACAAAGTACACCACAGAAACCTTGAGGAGTTGCTACAGCACAGCACTGATGGTGGAGGGAGTCAATGTTTAAGATGGTGGATAGGATGTCAATCAATCAGGCTACTTTGTCCAGGCTGGTGTCAACCTTCTTGAGTTTGTGGTAGCCGTACTCATTTGGGCAACTGGAGAGCATTCCATCACACTCAAGACTTGTGCCTTGCTGGTGATGGAAAGTCTCTTGGGACTCAGCATGTGAATCACTTGGTGCAGAATAAATGGTTTGAAAATGTCCTGCTCTTTGTGGATAGAACATAGGACATAGAACATTACAGTGCAGTACAGGCCCTTCGGCCCTCAAAGTTGCGCCGACCTGTGAAACCACTCTAAAGCCCATATACACTATTCCCTTATCGTCCATATGTCTATCCAATGACCATTTGAGTGCCCTTAGTGTTGGCGAGTCCACTACTGTTGCAGGCAGGGCATTCCACGCCCTTAATACTCTCTGAGTAAAGAACCTACCTCTGACATCTGTCCTATATCTATCTCCCCTCAATTTAAAGCTATGTCCCCTTGTGCTAGACATCACCATCCAAGGAAAAAGGCTCTCACTGTCCACCCTATCCAATCCTCTGATCATCTTGTATGCCTCAATTAAGTCACCTCTTAACCTTCTTCTCTCTAACGAAAACAGCCTCAAGTCCCTCAGCCTGTCCTCATAAGATCTTCCCTCCATACCAGGCAAAATTCTGGTAAATCTCCTCCGCACCCTTTCCAATGCTTCCACATCCTTCCTATGATGCAGCGACCAGAATTGCTCGCAATACTCCAAATGCGGCCGCACCAGAGTTTTGTACAGCTGCAACATGACCTCATGGCTCTGAAACTCAATCCCTCTACCAATAAAAGCTAACACACCGTACGCCTTCTTAACAACCCTCTCAACCTGGGTGGCAACTTTCAAGGATCTATGTACATGGATACCATGATCTCTCTGCTCATCCACACTGCCAAGAATCTTACCATTAGCCCAGTACTCTGTCTTCCTGTTATTCCTTCCAAAATGAATCACCTCACACTTTTCTGCATTAAACTCCATTTGCCACCTCTCAGCCCAGCGCTGCAGCTTATCTATGTCCCTCTGTAACTTGTAACATCCTTCCGCACTGTCCACAACTCCACCGACTTTAGTGTCATCTGCAAATTTACTCATCCATCCTTCTACGCCCTCCTCCAGGTCATTTATAAAAATGACAAACAGCAGTGGCCCCAAAACAGATCCTTGTGGTACACCACTAGTAACTGGACTCCAGTCTGAACATTTCCTGTCAACCAGCACCCTTTGTCTTCTGCCAATTTCTGATCCAAACTGCTAAATCACCCTGAATCCCATGCCTCCGTATTTTCTGCAGAAGCCTACAATGGGGAACCTTATCAAATGCTTTACTGAAATCCATATACACCACATCAACTGCTTTACCCTCATCCACCTGTTTGGTCACCTTCTCAAAGAACTCAATAAGGTTTGTGACGCACGACCTACCCTTTCCAAAACCGTGTTGACTATCTCTAATCAAATCATTCCTTTCCAGATGATTATACATCCTATAGGGCATACCTGGACAATTTTACACTTTGTTGAACATTTGCCAGCTAAAACAGCTTGGTTGAAAGCATGTCTAATTCTGGAACACAAGTCTTCAGCACAATATTGATGAGGTTTTTAGGAGCCATATATCCTTACTATATCCAATACACTTGGCCATTTCTTGATATTACGTGGAGTGAATTAAATTAGCTGAAGGTTAGCATCTGTGATGCTGGGGATCCCATGAGAAGGCCTACATAAATTATCCACTCGGCCTTAGTGGCTGAAGATTATTGTGAATGTTTCAGCCTTGACTTTTGCACTTGTATAACAGGCTGTTATTATTAAGGATGGGATGTTCATGGCTATTTGGCTGTTTAATTGCGCACTGCCATTCATAACTGCAGAGTTTTGATCTAATTTATTGATTAGGGGAACTGTGAACTTTGTGGCATGTTGCTGCTGTTCAGCATGTTTGTAATCCAGTGTTGTAGCTGCATCACGTTGTCAGCACTTTTTCAGGTACATCTGGTGCTCAAACTGGTGTTGCTCCTAACATTGCTCATTGTCTGAGGTCTCCAGCTGGCCTGAAGTTGATGGTTGGGTGAGGAATATACTGGGCCATGAGGTTATAGATTTTGATGGAATACAATTGTGCTGCTGATGGCTCACGGAGCCTCCTGGATGCCCAGATTTAAGCTGCTAGATCTATTTTCAATGTATCCCATTTAGCACAGTGGTAATACTGCACAACATGATGGAGTGTGTCCTCAATATTAAGACTGGATTTTGTCTTCCCAAGGACTATGTGGTGGTCATGCCCTCCAATATTGTCATGGACAGATGCATCTGTGACAGGTAAATTGATGAGGACTAGACCAAGCCAGGTTTTCTCTTTTGTTGGTTCTCTCTCACCATCTGCATGCCCCGTCTGTCAGAGATGTCTGTCAGGGTGCAGTCAGCTCAGTCAGCAAATACTACTACATTTGGTGAGGGACAATGAAGCCCCCTCCAGAGTACCTTTGACATTGCTACTTTTGGTGCTTTTTAAAATCTTGCATGGTGTCACAGTGGTCAGCACTTCTGCCTCACCGCGCCAGGGGCTTGGCTTCAATTCAGACCTCTGGTGACTGGCTGTTTGGAGTTTGCACGTTCTCTCCGTATATGCATGGGTTTTCCTCCGGGTGCTACAGTTTCCTCCCACAGTCCAAAGATGTGTAGGTTAGGTGGATTGGCCATGCTAAATTGCCCTTTAGTGTCCAAAAGGTTAGGTGGGGTCACGGGGATAGGGCACGAGATTGGGCCAAGGGAGGGTGCCCTTTCGGAGGGTCGGTGGAGACTTAATGGGCCAAATGGCCTCCTTCTGCACTGTAGGGATTCTGTGATTCCATGATTGATCAGCTGAGTAATGGTAGTTGTTAGTAATCAGCAGCATACTTCCTTGCCCATGTTTGACCTGATGACATGAGACTTCATTGGTTCAGAATAACTGCTAAGGACTCCCAGTGCCACTCCCTGTGACTGCATACCAATATGCTTCTGCCTCTCTTAAATGACTAGCTATGATTCTGTGGAGCCTCTTGAGCCTTTAGGTCACCTCTCATAATTTTGCTTCAAGTTCCCAGATATTAGTGGGGATTTTTCATAGTCAGCTGAGTCCACCTTTTAGGGATGGATGGTGGCATAGAGGTATTGCTATTGAACTAGTAATCCAGAAACCCAGGCTCTGGGGACCCAGATTCGAATCCCACCAGGTCAGATGGTGAAATTTGAATTCTGCAAAAAAGTCTGGAATTAAAAGTCTAATGATGACCATGAGTCATTGTCATAAAACCCCATCGGGTGCACAAATGTCGTTTAGGGAAAAAAATCTGTCATCTTACCTTCCCTGGCCTACATATGACTTCAGATTGTTGCTCTTTTTAGCCTTAGTTTTATTAGCTCTGATAATGTCACCTTTGCTCACGAGTCGGCAGGTATCTTTCTGATACCGCCACGTGGTTCAAGCTCGAATTATGATTAATAAGTCAGCACACCGCTTAGTAAGATTGAAACCAACGGTCGTTTATTATGTACAGCAATCAATATTTACACAATAATTCTACTATCTATATCAAAACCTACCACTACTGGCCAATACTTAACTTTTGGGGATGGCCCACCAGGTCAAGGAGCCGAATGGTTTATCGAATTGGATCTGGCCTGCGGGATTCAAAAGGCTGATACGGGTCGATGGCTAGGAGTCTCTATCGGGTAGCGATCGCTGGAGTCAAACTTACTGTTTCTGGTCGATGTTCTTGCGAAGGTTGCGAGCAGGAGAAGAAGGGAGAGAGAGCGATCTGAACTTGGCCCCTCAATTTATAGGACCCAGGGGCTTCCCGCCTCTCAGGGCGGCCCTTGACCCTGAGTCCCAAGCGATTGGACTTGTTCCCAATCACTGGATTCGATATGCTCCAATAATGGGGTGATTCCTCGATCGGGGGGTGGTCGTTCACCTGTCTTTGTTTCGGCCACTGCAGGCGCCGAGAGGTCTGGCCCAGCATTCAATTGCCAATATGTTGCAATTGTTCCCGGGGATAGCCGATTAAACTAAAGATGTCTGTGTTGGTGTGCTGCTAATAGTCTTAGGTATCGATCTGGGCCGACTTCCCCAGAGCCGAATACGCTATTCTGTCTGCAGCTGTCCGTTTGTGTCCTGTTGGCTGCTTTTCCCATCAGCCTTTTCGGTTAGCCATTTTATATTGGGTTTTGGCCAAATTAATAGGGAATCAGCCATTTTAGGTGGCTACAAGATCCATCTGAATGTGGTTGACTCTTAAATGCATTGTGAAATGGCCTACCAAGCCACTTGGCTCAGGGGCAATTAGGGATGGGCAGTAAATGTTGGCCTTGTCAGTGATGCCCACACCCCATGAATGATTTTTTAAATACCTTCATCCTATCTAAATCCAGTGCCGAGGCCAATGCCAGGAAGTTGACCCAGTTTTATTCTTATTATAGATTTATTGCAGATATTTTATCACAATTGAGCTGCTTACTCGGCCATTTCACAGAGCAGTGAAAGGTTAGCCACATTTGTGAAGTCATATATAGGCTGGATCAGGTCAGGATAACTGAATTCCTCCCCAAAGAGAGTTAGGTCAACTTTTACAACAATCCAGTAGTTTTGTAATCACTATTTACTAGTTATTCATTCCAGATTTATTGAATTAACTGAACTTAAATTGCCCAGCTGCTGTGTTGATGTTTGAACTCAAGTCTTTAGCTTATCTGTCCAGGATTCTGAATGACTAGCCCAGGAACAAAAAATGTTGGATGAACTCAGCAGTTCTGACAGCACCTGTGGCGCGAGAAACAGGGATAAAGTTTCAAGTCTTTGTGACTCTTCTTCAGAGCTAAAGAAAGGGAGAAATGTAATGAATTTTATAGTGTTAGAGAGGGGGTGGAGCAGGTGGAGCAAAATAGAAGGACAATGATAGCTGTGAGCTAGGAAAGATTGGAGAAATATGTTTAGGGCATGAGGCAAAGCAAGTGTTAATAGCAGTGTGAAGGGCTATAGAAGGTGTTGACAATGTAATAAAGGTAAGATAGCACATTGTGTTAATAGAACAAAGGGCAGTGCTCAATGAAAACCTATGGGGAAAGGTGGGGGTTACATTGGGACAAAAAATGTGGATTAAAAAAAGGATCAAGATGGTGGAGGAAATGTACAGTCTAAAGTTGTTGAACTCTATGTTGAGTCCAGAAGGCTGCAGGATGCCTAATCGGAAGATGAGATGCTGTTGTTCCTGTTTGCATTGGACTTCACTGGAGCATTGCATCAGGCCAAGGACAGACATGTGAGCATGACAGCAAGATGCTGAGTTGAAAGCGCAAGCAACGAAGGTTAGGTCATGCTTGTGAACTGAGTGAAGGTGTTCAGCAAAGTGGGCACCTAATCTGCGTTTAGTCTCCACAATGTAGAGCTTTGGGAGCAACTAATACAGTAAACAGACAACAAATCTGTTATGCTACCGCCCCCCTCCAGGATACTGACCAGGATGTTCACTATAGGCTTTAAAGTGCTTTCTAGACCATTTTGACCTATTTGCAATTTCAGAACTATGGATAACTTTTAACTGCCAAATGAAATGCCATGATGTAAAACTATAATAAAAATAACCCGACAGTGGGGGTGATTACACAAAATGTGCAATTGTGGTATAACCAGTATTTTACATTAAATTCATTCGTACTCTAACTCTATGTTCCTATTTCATTTGGCTTTTTTTTTTACAACTTATATACTTCCACTTTCAACAAATGTTGGCCTGGAAATTGATCATCACTTTAGATAAGTGAAGCATTGCCTTACTAGTAAGTCAGCAATTATCTGAACGATAAATGCCACACACGGATGCTGTTTCAGGAGAAATATGGTTTGGTATCTTTGTAAATCAAATCTGTGTCAATATCAGCAGTAGTTTCGTCATCATAAGAGATGAGGTTGCATCATTTTAGCAGGCTCGAGTGCATCCTTCTGCAGATTCTTTTTACTCACTGGAGCAAGCAATTTTGGAAGGAGGGGAGCATAGGGCAATGTGAAGATTTTAGGGAGACCCGAGGGCATGTACAGGCTTCAAGTACCCAAAGCTGGTTTTGCACTGCCATAAACAGCACACCGAAAGGAATTCAAGCAGGTGACAGCAGATAAGTAACATGGCGTGGTGGCACTGTGGCACAATGGTTAGCACTGCTGCCTCACAGCGCCAGAAACCCGGATTCAATTCCAGCCTTGGGTCACTGCCTGTGTGGAGATTGCACTTTCTCCCTGTGTCTGCGAGGATTTCCCCTGGGTGCTCCGGTTTCCTCCCACAGTCCAAAGATATGCAGGTTAGGCGGATTGGCCATGCTAAATTGCACCTTAGTGTCCAGTGATGTGTAAGTTAGGTAGGGTAATGGGGTTGTAGGAACAGGGCAGGGAATGGGGTCTGGATGGGGTGTCCTTTCAGAGGGTTGGGGCAGACTCAATGGGCAAAATGGCCTCCTTCTGCACTGTAGAAATTCTGTGATTGTTTAAAAAGTTTATAAAGACATTGGGGTCAACAGTTATGTGGAAAACATTCAGTTCAATGTAGGATCATGGGCTTCGGGAAGATATTGTAGGCTTCAAATTTTGGATCATGGGAATTTAGGAAGGAAGTGGTGTAGGAGAGGTCATGCTGGAGGCTGAGCAAATGGGGGGAGGGAGAAATTGGTGTCCACGTGGTGAGGAGGAGCATTATCAGAGGTCAGGCCAGTGCCTAGAGGTCAGATACCAGTGGCCGAAATTGGGATGGTGATTGTGGTAAGAAATCTGTTTATACAATGCTTAAATTTGATGTTCCTTGAGACAGTATATTGTGATTGGCCCACTGCCTGCTTTAGACATGAAGTAAAGTAGCTCTCATGCCTGCCCTTACCCAATATGGTGAAGCTGCACACTTCCTTTCAGGCGTCTGCACAGACTTTCTCTCTGCCTTGCAACACATAAAACATATGTACTAGATAGCCCAATGTCACCCTCAATATATTTGAATTACTCAGACACTCTGTTTGTCCATCAATCTCTTCCTATGATGTGTGTTCTGTAGTGGTTTGGTTGTATTGAGTTACACTTCTCCACACTAAGTTACATCAGTTATAATTTTTCCCATTCCACTAATCTGCTAATGGTTTCCTACAATCTACTATGCTTGTTCTTTACTAAACCTCTTAGTTTTGTGCTATCATTCAGTTTTAAAATGGTTGTTTCTCTCCCCAAATCCAAGTAATCCGTATATAGGGGTGAAAATTATTTCATGATTCAGACTCCCTCGCACTATGGGGCAGCGAGTTCCACAAATTCACCACCCTCTGCGAGAAGGAGTTCCTCCTCATCTCAGTTCTAAATCTACCACCTCTCAACCGATATCTGTTCTCTATTGCCCTACAGGGGAACGTTTTGTCTATGTTTATTCTATCAATCCCTTTTAATATCTTATATACTTCGATCAGATCCCCTCTCTTCCTTCTAAACTCCAGCGAGTAAAAGCCCAAATGGTTTAATCTCTCCTCATACATCAATTCTTTCATCCTGGAATCAATCCGGTGAATCTCTGAATTGCCTCCAATGCATTCACATGCTTGTTTCCTCAAATAAGGAGAACAAAACTGGACACAATACTCCAGATGTGGTCTCACCAACACCCTATACAATTGCAACAACATTTCTCTATTTTTATACTGCAGTCCTTTTGCAATATATGTGAACATTCCATTTGCTTTTTTAATTCCATGCTGTACCTGAATACCAACTTTCTGTGATTCATGAACAAAGACACCCAGATCTCTCTGCCCAGAGACATTTTGAATCTGTTTTCCATTTAGATAATAATTTGCCTTTCTATTTTTTCTGCCAAAATGGTTAACCTCACACTTATCTACATTAAACTCCATCTGCCACATTTTGGCCCAGTCTCCTAGCCTTTCTATATCCGTCTGTAAAATCTTTATTTCCTCTTCACTCCCTGCTTCCCTACCTATTTTTGTATCGTCCACAAATTTTGCAATGTTAAACTCTGTCATTCCTTGCAGACCATTTATATAGATTGTGAACAATAGAGGTCCGAGGACTGACCCCTGTGGCACCCCGCTAGTAACAGTTTGCCAGCCAGAGAAAAATACATTTATCCTGACCCTCTGCTTTCTGTCAGTCAGCCACTCCTCAATCCAATCTAGTACTCTATCCCAATCCCCTGCGATCTGGAGGGAGATAGAGAACCTAATGGCGTGTTGTAACAACAACAATCTCTCTCTCAACATCAGCAAAACTAAGGAGCTGATCATTGACGTCAGGTAGCGAAGTATCGTACACGCCCGTGTCTGCACCAATGGTGCCATGGTGAAGATGGTTGACAGCTTTATATTTCCAGGTGTGCACATCATCAACAATCTGTCCTGGTCCACCCACATTGACACTGTGGCCAAGAAGGCATAACAGTACTTTTCCTCAGAAAACTAAGGCAATTTGGCATCCACGTTGACTCTTACCAATGTTTACATATGCACCATAGAAAGCATCCGATCTGGCTGCATCACAGCCTGGTATGGAAACTGCTCGACCCAAGATCGTAAGAAACTACAGAGAGTCGTGAACAAAGCCCAGTGCATCACACAACCCCGCCTCCCATCCGTTGACTCTGTCGACACCTCCCGCTGCCTTGGAAAAGTGGGCAGCATAATCAAAGATCCATCCCACCTGGGTTATTTTCTCTTCCAACCTCTTCCATTGAGCAAGAGATATATAAAAATCTCAGAACACGGACTAACAGATTCAAAAACAGCTTCTTTCCCGCTGTTACCAGACTCCTGAATGACCCTCTTACAGACTGATCTGATCTCTCCAGGCATCTTCTCTACTGAGTAGCACTACACTCCATATGCTGACCCGATGTCTATGTCTATGTATTTACATTGTGTATCTATTGTATGTCCTATTATTTTCATGTATGGAATGATCTGTCTGGACTGTACGCAGAACAATACTTTTCACTTGACCTCGGTACATATAACAATAAACACAAATCCAAATCCAAATCGAAAATTTCACCTTCTGGATCAGTCTTTTATGTGGCACCTTGTCAAATGTTTTTCACCGCCTGTTCATTATTTTTAAAGGTACTTACTGTGTAAACAGGCAATGATTTTAACTGGAGCATTGGGAGAATCATTATCTTCCAGTCCATTGCAGAGTTAGGTGCCTGTGAATGAGCATTTGCCTACCTGACTGAAAATCGACATAGGGTGTGCTTCAATCTGGGTGAGGTTGTCGCTATGAAGGGCACGGTCCCTGGCAGCAACATCTCTGCACGAGGCGGCTGTCGTCTTCGTGCTGCAACAAAAAACAAGAAAGAAAATTAATCTTCTACAATTCTTCAGCACTAAGATATCTGTGGTATGTAACATAACAGTTGCAGTTATATAAGCATCTACATTATAATAATAATCTTTATTGTCACAAGTAGCCTTACATTGCAATGACGATACTGTGAAAAGCCCCGAGACTGTTTGAAAGTGGTGAAAAATGGACCCTGGAGTCAGTAATGATAGCTCCTCCAAATTTTCCTTGAGGTCTTGATTAATCACAGAAACCGCCTCTACCTTCTGCTGGAGGACTGTTGTCCATACCACCAGTTTCTGTTGGAGGATTGCTGTCTATACCACCAGGTTCTGCTGGAGGACTGCTGCCTATACCACCAGTTTCTGCTGGAGGATTGCTGCCTATACCACCAGTTTCTGCTGGAGGACTGCTGTCTATACCACCAGTTTCTGCTGGAGGACTGCTGTCTATACCACCAGTTTCTGCTGGGGGACTGCTGCCTATACCACAAGTTTCTGCTGGAGGACTGCTGTCTATACCACCAGTTTCTGCTGGAGGACTGCTGCCTATACCACCAGTTTCTGCTGGAGGACTGCTGTCTATACCACCAGTTTCTGCTGGAGGACTGCTGCCTATACCACCAGTTTCTGCTGGAGGACTGCTGCCTATACCACCAGTTTCTGCTGGAGGACTGCTGTCTATACCACCAGTTTCTGCTGGAGAGCTGCCTTCTCTGCCTACAGTTTTTGCTGGAGGACTCTTCTCTGTCTGCAGTTTCTGCTGGAGAGCTGCCTTCCCTGCCTACAGTTTTTGCTGGAGGGCTGCCTTCTCTTTTTCCAGTTCCTGCTGGAGGGCTGCCTTCTCTAATTCTAGTTTCTGCTGGAGGGCTCCCTTCTCTGATTCCAGTTTCTGCAGGAGAGCTGCCTTCTCTGCCTCCAGTTTCTGCTGGAGGGCTGCCTTCTCTGTCTGCAGTTTCTGCTGAAGGGCTGACTTCTCTGTCTGCAGTTTCTGCTGGAGAGCTGCCTTCTCTGCCTCTGGTTTCTGCTGGAGGGCTGCCTTCCTTTTTCCAGTTTCTGCGGGAGAGCTGCCTTCTCTGCCTCCAATTTCTGCTGGAGAGCTGCCTTCTCTGTTTCCAGTTTCTGCAGGAGAGCTGCCTTTTCTGCCTCCAGTTTCTGCTGGAGGGCTGCCTTCTCTGTCTCTGGTTTCTGCTGGAGGGCTGACTTCTCTGTCTGCAGTTTCTGCTGGAGAGCTGCCTTCTCTGCCTCCAGTTTCTGCTGGAGGGCTGGCTTCTCTGTCTCTGGTTTCTGCTGGAGGGCTGACTTCTCTGTCTGCAGTTTCTGCTGGAGGGCTGCCTTCTCTGCCTCTGGTTTCTGCTGGAGAGCTGCCTTCTCTGATTCCAGTTTCTGCAGGGGAGCTGCCTTCTCTGCCTCCAGTTTCTGCTGGAGGGCTGCCTTCACTGTCTGCAATTTCTGCTGGAGGACTCTTCTCTGTCTGCAGTTTCTGCTGGAGGGCTGACTTCACTGCCTACAGTTTCTGCTGGAGAGCTGCCTTCTCTAATTCTAGTTTCTGCTGGAGGGCTGCCTTCTCTGTCTGCAGTTTCTGCTCGAGGGCTGCCTTCTCTGTCTGCAGTTTCTGCTGAAGGAGTGACTTCACTGTCTGCAGTTTCTGCTGGAGAGCTGCCTTCTCTGCCTGCAGTTTCTGCTGGAGAGCTGCCTTCTCTGCCTCTGGTTTCTGCTGGAGGGCTGCCTTCCTTTTTCCAGTTTCTGCGGGAGAGCTGCCTTCTCTGCCTCCAATTTCTGCTGGAGGGCTAGCTTCTCTGTCTCTGGTTTCTGCTGGAGGGCTGACTTCTCTGTTTCCAGTTTCTGCAGGAGAGCTGCCTTCTCTGCCTCCAGTTTCTGCTGGAGGGCTGCCTTCTCTGTCTGCAGTTTCTGCTGGAGGGCTGCCTTCTCTGCCTCTGGTTTCTGCTGGAGAGCTGCCTTCTCTGATTCCAGTTTCTGCAGGGGAGCTGCCTTCTCTGCCTCCAGTTTCTGCTGGAGGGCTGCCTTCACTGTCTGCAATTTCTGCTGGAGGACTCTTCTCTGTCTGCAGTTTCTGCTGGAGGGCTGACTTCACTGCCTACAGTTTCTGCTGGAGAGCTGCCTTCTCTAATTCTAGTTTCTGCTGGAGGGCTGCCTTCTCTGTCTGCAGTTTCTGCTCGAGGGCTGCCTTCTCTGTCTGCAGTTTCTGCTGAAGGAGTGACTTCACTGTCTGCAGTTTCTGCTGGAGGGCTGCCTTCTCTGTCTGCAGTTTCTGCTGGAGAGCTGCCTTCTCTGCCTGCAGTTTCTGCTGGAAAGCTGCCTTCTACTCTCCAGTTCCTGCTGGAGAGCTGCCTTCTCTGCCTCCAACTTCTGCTGGAGAGCTGCCTTCCTTGACTGCAGTTTCTGCTGGAGGCCTGCCTTCTGTGCCTCCAGTTTCTGCTGGAGAGCTGCCTTCTCTGACTGCAGCTTCTGCTGGAGGGCTGCCTTCTGTGCCTCCAGTTCCTGCTGGAGAGCTGCCTTCTCTAATTCTAGTTTCTGCTGGAGGGCAGCCATCACGGTCTGCAGTTACTGCTGGAGGGCTGCCTTCTCTGCCTCTGGTTTCTGCTGGAGGGCTGCTTTATCTGATTCCAGTTTCTGCGGGAGAGCTGCCTTCTCTGTCTGCAGTTTCTGCTGGAGAGCTGCCTTCTCTGTCTGCAGTTTCTGCTGGAGGGCTGACTTCTCTGTCTGCAGTTTCTGCTGGAGAGCTGCCTTTCTGATTCCAGTTTCTGCTGGAGGGCTGCCTTCTCTGCCTCTGGTTTCTGCTGGAGGGCTGCTTTCTCTGATTCCAGTTTCTGTGGGAGAGCTGCCTTCTCTGCCTCCAGTTTCTGCTGGAGGGCTGCCTTCAATGTCTGCAGTTTCTGCTGGAGAGCTGCCTTTCTGATTCCAGTTTCTGCTGGAGGGCTGCCTTCTCTGCCTCTGGTTTCTGCTGGAGGGCTGCTTTCTCTGATTCCAGTTTCTGTGGGAGAGCTGCCTTCTCTGCCTCCAGTTTCTGCTGGAGGGCTGCCTTCAATGTCTGCAGTTTCTGCTGGAGAGCTGCCTTTCTGATTCCAGTTTCTGCTGGAGGGCTGCCTTCTCTGCCTCTGGTTTCTGCTGGAGGGCTGCTTTCTCTGATTCCAGTTTCTGTGGGAGAGCTGCCTTCTCTGCCTCCAGTTTCTGCTGGAGGGCTGCCTTCTCTGTCTGCAGTTTCTACTGGAGAGCTGCCTTCTCTGATTACAGTTATGGGAGAGCTGCCTTCTCTGCCTCCAATTTCTGCTGGAGGGCTGACTTCTCTGTCTGCAGTTTCTGCTGGAGGGCTGACTTCTCTGTCTGCAGTTTCTGGTGGAGAGCTGCCTTCTCTGATTCCAGTTTCTGCGGGAGAGCTGCCTTCTCTGTCTGCGGTTTCTGCTGGAGAGCTGCCTTCTCTGATTACAGTTATGGGGGAGAGCTGCCTTCTCTGCCTCCAGTTTCTGCTGGAGAGCTGCCTTCTCTGCCTCTGGTTTCTGCTGGAGGGCAGCCTTCTCTTTTTCCAGTTTCAGCTGCAGGGCTGCCTTCTCTGCCTCCAATTTCTGCTGGAGAGCTGCCTTCTCTGTCTGCAGTTTCTGCTGGAGGGCTGCCTTCTCTGCCTCTGGTTTCTGCTGGAGGGCTGCTTTCTCTGTTTCCAGTTTCTGCAGGAGAGCTGCCTTCTCTGCCTCCAGTTTCTGCTGGAGGGCTGACTTCTCTGTCTGCAGTTTCTGCTGGAGAGCTGCCTTTTCTGTCTGCAATTTCTGCTGGAGGACTCTTCTCTGTCTGCAGTTTCTGCTGGAGGGCTGCCTTCTCTGTCTGCAATTTCTGCTGGAGGACTCTTCTCTGTCTGCAGTTTCTGCTGGAGAGCTGACTTCACTGCCTGCCTTTTCTGCGGGAGAGCTGCCTTCTCTAATTCTAGTTTCTGCTGGAGGGCTGCCTTCTCTGTCTGCAGTTTCTGCTCGAGGGCTGCCTTCTCTGTCTGCAGTTTCTGCTGGAGGGCTGCCTTCTCTGCCTGCAGTTTCTGCTGGAGAGCTGCCTTCTACTCTCCAGTTCCTGCTGGAGAGCTGCCTTCTCTGCCTCCATCTTCTGCTGGAGAGCTGCCTTCTCTGACTGCAGTTTCTGCTGGAGGCCTGCCTTCTCTGCCTCCAGTTTCTGCTGGAGGCCTGCCTTCTCTGACTGCAGTTTCTGCTGGAGGGCTGCCTTCTCCTCTCCAGTTCCTGCTGGAGAGCTGCCTTCTCTAATTCTAGTTTCTGCTGGAGGGCAGCCATCACGGTCTGCAGTTACTGCTGGAGAACTGCCTTCTCTGCCTCCCATCTCTGACTATTCTTCAGCTCCTGGCACTGGGTGGGGTCTGCAACACCCTCCAGCTGCATTGGTGCCGAGGAAGTGCAGCCTTTTGTTTTCATTGTGAGCATCATGCTCCTCAGCCACCTGCATTTAACAGTATATGTTCAGGTGATCTTATCCCTCTGTCAGGAAAAATGAGGCGTCAACAAGTTTGATGTCATTTTCGATGTGGGCAGGTAGACTAGTTCCAAGCACTATTAGCTTTTTAGCACATAATTGTTCATACAGGTCTATAAGAATACAATATTAACCAGCACAATTAAATACTAGCTGCTGGAGAACATGCACCCTGGCTGCAGTAGCACCTTCCAATATACTCTTCACCTGAATGCTTGAGGAGAACATCATTAGCACTGCTTTCAGCAGCATTGTCCCACACGTTTGGGATTGAAGGCTCAGTGATACCATCTGCTCCACGGTACCTTTACGCGTCTCTGCGCACAGAGAAAGAAAACCTAAAATTACCTTCAACACTCAGAGCCCTGTAAATTCTGCGGAGTGGAAATCTCTGGCGGATTGTCACTCTCGACAGACTTACCTTCTCTGTGATTCCAAGGCCCCTACCTTGCCCGACCTTCTTCACTCAGGCTGGGTGAGACAGGAGCGGGGAAGCCCACCCCCGGCTACATCAACGTGGAGTAACTAGGGTGCAGAGAGGCAAGTCACTACCCCTTTTACAGCACTCTCTGCCATAAAGGGGACCGGAGCAGGGGTTTGGGCCACGGAGGAGGAGGGTGTGTTTGGACTGGAGAGGTGGTGGTGGTGGTGGGGGGGGGGGGAGGCGGGGGAACGCGTGGTGGAGGGTTTGGGTGGGTCAGACAGAGCTGGATGGGGGGAAATCATTAAGGAGAAAGGGGTCATTCCAGGAGGGGGGGAATATCAGTCCAGGAGATGGCGGGGGGGGGGGGGGGGGTCAGTCCGGGAGAGGAATGTCAGTCCCAGAAGTGGGGGCACTCACATCACATCGCACCGGGAGGCGCGAGTTGGACTGGGTCACACCAGGAGGTGTGCGGGGGGGGTTAGGTTGGATTGAGGGTGGGGAGCAGGAGGGCATTGGGACAGAAGCGTGGTGGGTTGGGTCACACTAGGAGTGGAGTTGAGGTAAGGCTGGATGTTGGGGTGGTGTGTTGGGTCCCCTGGGGGGCCCTGTGTGTGGGGGGTGTCTCGTGGGAGGTTGGATCTGGATTTTTAAAATAATTACTCGAGAGTTAAAAGTGATTTATTTTTACCCTCTAAGTCCTCCAGAGTAACTATCAGGGTAAAACTGGCAGAACCATCTGAAGTTAATGATTTAAATCGCTTCTGACGGATGGTTCCCAGCCCAGAGCAATTGTCCCGAGGAAGTTAGCACTTCTGGGCAATTTCCGGGTGAACTATTCTGTATGAATTTCCTAGAGGGATTCCCCAGCGCATTATTGGGGTACCCTCCAAATGCGATGTTGGGGAAACAGCAAGTAATGGGCCATAATTCACAATGGTTGAAAGCATTATTTGTCAGTTTTTTCATCAAGATTTACATTTAAGCGAAAGGATCTGTCCTTTATAAAATACATTATTCTTTCTCAGGTTCAGCATCCTCGAATTATAGTTATAACCTCCATTTTTGCTGCCTACACATCTGTAGCTGCCACCTCCACAGCTGTTTCTGCCTCCTCCTCTGCTGCCACAGCTGTTGCCTCCACTATTGCCTCCTGCCCAGTTGCTACCCCCTCTGCCTCCATTTCTTTCTTCTCTGGTGCTGTTCTGCTAGGGTGATGTACTGTGGAGAAAGTGTGGGTGGCATCACCGGAGAAGAAGGGGAGAGAGAGGTGGCAGTGCTGGTGAAACTGGCAGAGAAGTCTCCAGTTCACCCATCTCCATCGCCAATTCTCCCCCGAGCCCTTCCTTTTCCTGCCTGGGAGTTAGGACTATCCAATCCTCACACTGGCCTGGGTCCTTACCTCCCCGCCAGGCATGCTGGAAATGTATTGCATGGGCCCTTGTACTTGATCTGACCATTCAGTCTCATGGCAGCACAGCCTGAGCCAATCTCCCTGCACCCCACGCAGCCTGACCTGACCCCCAACTCTCAGACTTACATGGTCACTGATGAACTTCAAGCACCCCTTTCCACACGGCTGGGCCTGAGTGATGTCGTCGGCACAGAACACCCCAACGAAAAGAGTCAGACTCGACAAACCCCAATGCTGTGCTATCTTTTTACTTTAATCCGTCTTTGGATGCGGGTGTCGCAGGCTAGGCCAGTATTTGTTGCCTATTCCTAATTGCCCTTCAGAAGGTGGTGATGAACGGCCTTCTTGAATCACTGCAGTTCCTGAGGTGCAGGTATACCCACAGTGCTGTTATTTTCTCTTCCAACCTCTTCCATTGAGCAAGAGATATATAAAAATCTCAGAACACGGACTAACAGATTCAAAAACAGCTTCTTTCCCGCTGTTACCAGACTCCTGAATGACCCTCTTACAGACTGATCTGATCTCTCCAGGCATCTTCTCTACTGAGTAGCACTACACTCCATATGCTGACCCGATGTCTATGTCTATGTATTTACATTGTGTATCTATTGTATGTCCTATTATTTTCATGTATGGAATGATCTGTCTGGACTGTACGCAGAACAATACTTTTCACTTGACCTCGGTACATATAACAATAAACACAAATCCAAATCCAAATCGAAAATTTCACCTTCTGGATCAGTCTTTTATGTGGCACCTTGTCAAATGTTTTTCACCGCCTGTTCATTATTTTTAAAGGTACTTACTGTGTAAACAGGCAATGATTTTAACTGGAGCATTGGGAGAATCATTATCTTCCAGTCCATTGCAGAGTTAGGTGCCTGTGAATGAGCATTTGCCTACCTGACTGAAAATCGACATAGGGTGTGCTTCAATCTGGGTGAGGTTGTCGCTATGAAGGGCACGGTCCCTGGCAGCAACATCTCTGCACGAGGCGGCTGTCGTCTTCGTGCTGCAACAAAAAACAAGAAAGAAAATTAATCTTCTACAATTCTTCAGCACTAAGATATCTGTGGTATGTAACATAACAGTTGCAGTTATATAAGCATCTACATTATAATAATAATCTTTATTGTCACAAGTAGCCTTACATTGCAATGACGATACTGTGAAAAGCCCCGAGACTGTTTGAAAGTGGTGAAAAATGGACCCTGGAGTCAGTAATGATAGCTCCTCCAAATTTTCCTTGAGGTCTTGATTAATCACAGAAACCGCCTCTACCTTCTGCTGGAGGACTGTTGTCCATACCACCAGTTTCTGTTGGAGGATTGCTGTCTATACCACCAGGTTCTGCTGGAGGACTGCTGTCTATACCACCAGTTTCTGTTGGAGGATTGCTGTCTATACCACCAGGTTCTGCTGGAGGACTGCTGCCTATACCACCAGTTTCTGCTGGAGGACTGCTGCCTATACCACCAGTTTCTGCTGGAGGACTGTTGTCCATACCACCAGTTTCTGTTGGAGGATTGCTGTCTATACCACCAGGTTCTGCTGGAGGACTGCTGCCTATACCACCAGTTTCTGCTGGAGGACTGCTGTCTATACCACCAGTTTCTGCTGGGGGACTGCTGTCTATACCACCAGTTTCTGCTGGAGGACTGCTGCCTATACAACCAGTTTCTGCTGGAGAGCTGCCTTCTCTGCCTACAGTTATTGCTGGAGGACTCTTCTCTGTCTGCAGTTTCTGCTGGAGAGCTGCCTTCCCTGCCTACAGTTTTTGCTGGAGGGCTGCCTTCTCTTTTTCCAGTTCCTGCTGGAGGGCTGCCTTCTCTAATTCTAGTTTCTGCTGGAGGACTCTTCACTGTCTGCAGTTTCTGTTGGAGGACTGCCTTCTCTGCCTGCAGTTTCTGCTGGAGAGCTGCCTTCTCTGCCTCTGGTTTCTGCTGGAGGGCTGCCTTCCTTTTTCCAGTTTCTGCAGGAGAGCTGCCTTCACTGCCTGCGGTTTCTGCTGGAGGGCTGCCTTCTCTGCCTCCAATTTCTGCTGGAGAGCTGCCTTCTCTGTTTCCAGTTTCTGCAGGAGAGCTGCCTTCTCTGCCTCCAGTTTCTGCTGGAGGGCTGGCTTCTCTGTCTCTGGTTTCTGCTGGAGGGCTGACTTCTCTGTCTGCAGTTTCTGCTGGAGGGCTGCCTTCTCTGCCTGCAGTTTCTGTTGGAGGACTGCCTTCTCTGCCTGCAGTTTCTGCTGGAGAGCTGTCTTCTCTGCCTCTGGTTTCTGCTGGAGGGCTGCCTTCCTTTTTCCAGTTTCTGCAGGAGAGCTGCCTTCACTGCCTGCGGTTTCTGCTGGAGGGCTGCCTTCTCTGCCTCCAATTTCTGCTGGAGAGCTGCCTTCTCTGTTTCCAGTTTCTGCAGGAGAGCTGCCTTCTCTGCCTCCAGTTTCTGCTGGAGGGCTGGCTTCTCTGTCTCTGGTTTCTGCTGGAGGGCTGACTTCTCTGTCTGCAGTTTCTGCTGGAGGGCTGCCTTCTCTGCCTCTGGTTTCTGCTGGAGAGCTGCCTTCTCTGATTCCAGTTTCTGCAGGGGAGCTGCCTTCTCTGCCTCCAGTTTCTGCTGGAGGGCTGACTTCTCTGGCTGCAGTTTCTGCTGGAGGGCTGACTTCACTGCCTGCAGTTTCTGCTGGAGAGCTGCCTTCTCTAATTCTAGTTTCTGCTGGAGGGCTGCCTTCTCTGTCTGCAGTTTCTGCTCGAGGGCTGCCTTCTCTGTCTGCAGTTTCTGCTGAAGGAGTGACTTCACTGTCTGCAGTTTCTGCTGGAGGGCTGCCTTCTCTGCCTGCAGTTTCTGCTGGAGAGCTGCCTTCTCTGCCTGCAGTTTCTGCTGGAAAGCTGCCTTCTACTCTCCAGTTCCTGCTGGAGAGCTGCCTTCTCTGCCTCCAACTTCTGCTGGAGAGCTGCCTTCTCTGACTGCAGTTTCTGCTGGAGGCCTGCCTTCTGTGCCTCCAGTTTCTGCTGGAGAGCTGCCTTCTCTGACTGCAGCTTCTGCTGGAGGGCTGCCTTCTGTGCCTCCAGTTCCTGCTGGAGAGCTGCCTTCTCTAATTCTAGTTTCTGCTGGAGGGCAGCCATCACGGTCTGCAGTTACTGCTGGAGGGCTGCCTTCTCTGCCTCTGGTTTCTGCTGGAGGGCTGCTTTATCTGATTCCAGTTTCTGCGGGAGAGCTGCCTTCTCTGTCTGCAGTTTCTGCTGGAGGGCTGACTTCTCTGTCTGCAGTTTCTGCTGGAGAGCTGCCTTTCTGATTCCAGTTTCTGCTGGAGGGCTGCCTTCTCTGCCTCTGGTTTCTGCTGGAGGGCTGCTTTCTCTGATTCCAGTTTCTGTGGGAGAGCTGCCTTCTCTGCCTCCAGTTTCTGCTGGAGGGCTGCCTTCAATATCTGCAGTTTCTGCTGGAGGACTCTTCTCTGTCTGCAATTTCTGCTGGAGAGCTGCCTTCTCTGATTCCAGTTATGGGGGAGAGCTGCCTTCTCTGCCTCCAGTTTCTGCTGGAGGGCTGCCTTCTCTGTCTGCAGTTTCTGCTGGAGGGCTGCCTTCTCTGTCTGCAGTTTCTGCTGGAGAGCTGCCTTCTCTGCCTCCAATTTCTGCTCGAGGGCTGACTTCTCTGTCTGCAGTTTCTGCTGGAGGGCTGACTTCTCTGTCTGCAGTTTCTGGTGGAGAGCTGCCTTCTCTGATTCCAGTTTCTGCGGGAGAGCTGCCTTCTCTGTCTGCGGTTTCTGCTGGAGGGCTGCTTTATCTGATTCCAGTTTCTGCGGGAGAGCTGCCTTCTCTGTCTGCAGTTTCTGCTGGAGGGCTGACTTCTCTGTCTGCAGTTTCTGCTGGAGAGCTGCCTTTCTGATTCCAGTTTCTGCTGGAGGGCTGCCTTCTCTGCCTCTGGTTTCTGCTGGAGGGCTGCTTTATCTGATTCCAGTTTCTGCGGGAGAGCTGCCTTCTCTGTCTGCAGTTTCTGCTGGAGAGCTGCCTTCTCTGGTTACAGTTATGGGGGAGAGCTGCCTTCTCTGATTCCAGTTATGGGGGAGAGCTGCCTTCTCTGCCTCCAATTTCTGCTGGAGGGCTGCCTTCTCTGCCTCCAATTTCTGCTGGAGGGCTGACTTCTCTGTCTGCAGTTTCTGCTGGAGGGCTGACTTCTCTGTCTGCAGTTTCTGGTGGAGAGCTGCCTTCTCTGATTCCAGTTTCTGCAGGAGAGCTGCCTTCTCTGCCTCCAGTTTCTGCTGGAGAGCTGCCTTCTCTGCCTCTGGTTTCTGCTGGAGGGCTGCCTTCCTTTTTCCAGTTTCTGCAGGAGAGCTGCCTTCACTGCCTGCGGTTTCTGCTGGAGGGCTGCCTTCTCTGCCTCCAATTTCTGCTGGAGAGCTGCCTTCTCTGTTTCCAGTTTCTGCAGGAGAGCTGCCTTCTCTGCCTCCAGTTTCTGCTGGAGGGCTGGCTTCTCTGTCTCTGGTTTCTGCTGGAGGGCTGACTTCTCTGTCTGCAGTTTCTGCTGGAGGGCTGCCTTCTCTGCCTGCAGTTTCTGTTGGAGGACTGCCTTCTCTGCCTGCAGTTTCTGCTGGAGGACTGCCTTCTCTGCCTCTGGTTTCTGCTGGAGGGCTGCCTTCCTTTTTCCAGTTTCTGCAGGAGAGCTGCCTTCACTGCCTGCGGTTTCTGCTGGAGGGCTGCCTTCTCTGCCTCCAATTTCTGCTGGAGAGCTGCCTTCTCTGTTTCCAGTTTCTGCAGGAGAGCTGCCTTCTCTGCCTCCAGTTTCTGCTGGAGGGCTGGCTTCTCTGTCTCTGGTTTCTGCTGGAGGGCTGACTTCTCTGTCTGCAGTTTCTGCTGGAGGGCTGCCTTCTCTGCCTCTGGTTTCTGCTGGAGAGCTGCCTTCTCTGATTCCAGTTTCTGCAGGGGAGCTGCCTTCTCTGCCTCCAGTTTCTGCTGGAGGGCTGACTTCTCTGTCTGCAGTTTCTGCTGGAGGGCTGCCTTCACTGTCTGCAATTTCTGCTGGAGGACTCTTCTCTGTCTGCAGTTTCTGCTGGAGGGCTGCCTTCTCTAATTCTAGTTTCTGCTGGAGGGCTGCCTTCTCTGTCTGCAGTTTCTGCTCGAGGGCTGCCTTCTCTGTCTGCAGTTTCTGCTGAAGGAGTGACTTCACTGTCTGCAGTTTCTGCTGGAGGGCTGCCTTCTCTGCCTGCAGTTTCTGCTGGAGAGCTGCCTTCTCTGCCTGCAGTTTCTGCTGGAAAGCTGCCTTCTACTCTCCAGTTCCTGCTGGAGAGCTGCCTTCTCTGCCTCCAACTTCTGCTGGAGAGCTGCCTTCTCTGACTGCAGTTTCTGCTGGAGGCCTGCCTTCTGTGCCTCCAGTTTCTGCTGGAGAGCTGCCTTCTCTGACTGCAGCTTCTGCTGGAGGGCTGCCTTCTGTGCCTCCAGTTCCTGCTGGAGAGCTGCCTTCTCTAATTCTAGTTTCTGCTGGAGGGCAGCCATCACGGTCTGCAGTTACTGCTGGAGGGCTGCCTTCTCTGCCTCTGGTTTCTGCTGGAGGGCTGCTTTATCTGATTCCAGTTTCTGCGGGAGAGCTGCCTTCTCTGTCTGCAGTTTCTGCTGGAGGGCTGACTTCTCTGTCTGCAGTTTCTGCTGGAGAGCTGCCTTTCTGATTCCAGTTTCTGCTGGAGGGCTGCCTTCTCTGCCTCTGGTTTCTGCTGGAGGGCTGCTTTCTCTGATTCCAGTTTCTGTGGGAGAGCTGCCTTCTCTGCCTCCAGTTTCTGCTGGAGGGCTGCCTTCAATGTCTGCAGTTTCTGCTGGAGGACTCTTCTCTGTCTGCAATTTCTGCTGGAGAGCTGCCTTCTCTGATTCCAGTTATGGGGGAGAGCTGCCTTCTCTGCCTCCAGTTTCTGCTGGAGGGCTGCCTTCTCTGTCTGCAGTTTCTGCTGGAGGGCTGCCTTCTCTGTCTGCAGTTTCTGCTGGAGAGCTGCCTTCTCTGATTACAGTTATGGGGGAGAGCTGCCTTCTCTGCCTCCAATTTCTGCTCGAGGGCTGACTTCTCTGTCTGCAGTTTCTGCTGGAGGGCTGACTTCTCTGTCTGCAGTTTCTGGTGGAGAGCTGCCTTCTCTGATTCCAGTTTCTGCGGGAGAGCTGCCTTCTCTGTCTGCGGTTTCTGCTGGAGGGCTGCTTTATCTGATTCCAGTTTCTGCGGGAGAGCTGCCTTCTCTGTCTGCAGTTTCTGCTGGAGGGCTGACTTCTCTGTCTGCAGTTTCTGCTGGAGAGCTGCCTTTCTGATTCCAGTTTCTGCTGGAGGGCTGCCTTCTCTGCCTCTGGTTTCTGCTGGAGGGCTGCTTTATCTGATTCCAGTTTCTGCGGGAGAGCTGCCTTCTCCTCTCCAGTTCCTGCTGGAGAGCTGCCTTCTCTAATTCTAGTTTCTGCTGGAGGGCAGCCATCACGGTCTGCAGTTACTGCTGGAGAACTGCCTTCTCTGCCTCCCATCTCTGACTATTCTTCAGCTCCTGGCACTGGGTGGGGTCTGCAACACCCTCCAGCTGCATTGGTGCCGAGGAAGTGCAGCCTTTTGTTTTCATTGTGAGCATCATGCTCCTCAGCCACCTGCATTTAACAGTATATGTTCAGGTGATCTTATCCCTCTGTCAGGAAAAATGAGGCGTCACCAAGTTTGATGTCATTTTCGATGTGGGCAGGTAGACTAGTTCCAAGCACTATTAGCTTTTTAGCACATAATTGTTCATACAGGTCTATAAGAATACAATATTAACCAGCACAATTAAATACTAGCTGCTGGAGAACATGCACCCTGGCTGCAGTAGCACCTTCCAATATACTCTTCACCTGAATGCTTGAGGAGAACATCATTAGCACTGCTTTCAGCAGCATTGTCCCACACGTTTGGGATTGAAGGCTCAGTGATACCATCTGCTCCACGGTACCTTTACGCGTCTCTGCGCACAGAGAAAGAAAACCTAAAATTACCTTCAACACTCAGAGCCCTGTAAATTCTGCGGAGTGGAAATCTCTGGCGGATTGTCACTCTCGACAGACTTACCTTCTCTGTGATTCCAAGGCCCCTGCCTTGCCCGACCTTCTTCACTCAGGCTGGGTGAGACAGGAGCGGGGAAGCCCACCCCCGGCTACATCAACGTGGAGTAACTAGGGTGCAGGGAGGCAAGTCACTACCCCTTTTACAGCACTCTCTGCCATAAAGGGGACCGGAGCAGGGGTTTGGGCCACGGAGGAGGAGGGTGTGTTTGGACTGGAGAGGTGGTGGTGGTGGGGGGGGGGAGGGGAGGCAGGGGAACGCGTGGTGGAGGGTTTGGGTGGGTCAGACAGAGCAGGATGGGGGGAAATCATTAAGGAGAAAGGGGTCATTCCAGGAGGGGGGGAATATCAGTCCAGGAGATGGCGGGGGGGGGGGGGGTCAGTCCGGGAGAGGAATGTCAGTCCCAGAAGTGGGGGCACTCACATCACATCGCACCGGGAGGCGCGAGTTGGATTGGGTCACACCAGGAGGTGTGTGGGGGGGTTAGGTTGGATTGAGGGTGGGGAGCAGGAGGGCACTGGGACAGAAGCGTGGTGGGTTGGGTCACACTAGGAGTGGAGTTGAGGTAAGGCTGGGTGTTGGGGTGGTGTGTTGGGTCCCCTGGGGGGCCCTGTGTGTGGGGGGTGTCTCGTGGGAGGTTGGATCTGGATTTTTAAAATAATTACTCGAGAGTTAAAAGTGATTTATTTTTACCCTCTAAGTCCTCCAGAGTAACTATCAGGGTAAATCTGGCAGAACCATCTGAAGTTAATGATTTAAATCGCTTCTGACGGATGGTTCCCAGCCCAGAGCAATTGTCCCGAGGAAGTTAGCACTTCTGGGCAATTTCCGGGTGAACTATTCTGTATGAATTTCCTAGAGGGATTCCCCAGCGCATTATTGGGGTACCCTCCAAATGCGATGTTGGGGAAACAGCAAGTAATGGGCCATAATTCACAATGGTTGAAAGCATTATTTGTCAGTTTTTTCATCAAGATTTACATTTAAGCGAAAGGATCTGTCCTTTATAAAATACATTATTCTTTCTCAGGTTCAGCATCCTCGAATTATAGTTATAACCTCCATTTTTGCTGCCTACACATCTGTAGCTGCCACCTCCACAGCTGTTTCTGCCTCCTCCTCTGCTGCCACAGCTGTTGCCTCCACTATTGCCTCCTGCCCAGTTGTTACCCCCTCTGCCTCCATTTCTTTCTTCTCTGGTGCTGTTCTGCTCGGGTGATGTACTGTGGAGAAAGTGTGGGTGGCACCACCGGAGAAGAAGGGGAGAGAGAGGTGGCAGTGCTGGTGAAACTGGCAGAGAAGTCTCCAGTTCGCCCATCTCCATCGCCAATTCTCCCCCGAGCCCTTCCTTTTCCTGCCTGGGAGTTAGGACTATCCAATCCTCACACTGGCCTGGGTCCTTACCTCCCCGCCAGGCATGCTGGAAATGTATTGCATGGGCCCTTGTACTTGATCTGACCCCTCAGTCTCATGGCAGCACAGCCTGAGCCAATCTCCCTGCACCCCACGCAGCCTGACCTGACCCCCAACTCTCAGACTTACATGGTCACTGATGAACTTCAAGCACCCCTTTCCACACGGCTGGGCCTGAGTGATGTCGTCGGCACAGAACACCCCAACGAAAAGAGTCAGACTCGACAAACCCCAATGCTGTGCTATCTTTTTACTTTAATCCGTCTTTGGATGCGGGTGTCGCAGGCTAGGCCAGTATTTGTTGCCTATTCCTAATTGCCCTTCAGAAGGTGGTGATGAACGGCCTTCTTGAATCACTGCAGTTCCTGAGGTGTAGGTATACCCACAGTGCTGTTAGGGAGGGAGTTCCAGGAGTTTGATCCAGCAACAGAGAAGGAACGGTGATATATTTCCAAATCAGGATTGTGAGTGACTTGAGGCGAACTTCCACGAGATGGTGTTCCCATGTTTCTGCTGCCCTTGACCTTCTAGATGGTAGTGGTCATGGGTGATGTGGTGGGTGTTCTGGATCACAAACAGGTCACCAACACTTGAAGTGGTGCAACTCTAAAGGTTGCTTTACAGCTTTAAAAGATTTTTTCTTTGATTTGGGACGTTTCACCTTTAAATGGACGTGTTCCGGGGCCTCTGATGTCATGACGCGCGTGACGTAGCATGTAGGAGGCATTTGCACATGCGCAGATCGCGGATCCTTTACTGTTGGCTGTTTTCGTGATTGTGCATGTGCGGCGTCACGCAACTGCGCAAGTGCAGTCCCTTTAGAAAGATGGCACCCGACCAAAATCGTTCTGTGCTCTGGGATTACGGCCTCGAGGTGAGTACTGGCGCTTCTCTTACCTTTTCTTGCTGGTTGGAGTGTGTTTTCCTCACAGTATTTGCTGAATTTGTCCAGGACTGCCTGGAAGTCGCTCCTGTTTTGCCCCTTGGAGAACTTGAAATTTTTAAAGGTTTCTTCTGCTCTGGCACCGGCGATGGTGAGGAGAAGCTCTGTTTTTTCAGGATTGGCCAGGTCTTCTAGTTCGGCTGCCAGCAGGAAGATTTCAAACTGTTGCCGGAATGCCCGCCAGTTTTCACGGAGATCGCCGTGGCACTGGAGCTGCTGCGGAACCCGGATCTTGAACATCTTGCCTGGGTATCGTTGCTGGTTGTCACTGTACACTGAGGTATGGCTATCTGGACTGAACCAGTTCACTCCTGGTATCATGATGTGTTGGGTGTTCTGGATCACAAACAGGTCACCAACACTTGAAGTGGTGCAACTCTATTTTATTATAAGGTTAACTATATTAACATACTTGAACTGTGGGTAAATGCAATACCAGCTTTAACTGTTGACCCTTTTTTGCTGCCTACTGTTAGTCCTAACCAGGTGATGCACTCAGCACATGGTGAATGTCTGTGTTGCAGGCTGTGAGCTCTGTGCTCCGAGCTGGCTGCTACTCGAATGAGCGGGAACTCTCCTGTCCCCTGTCTTTATAGTGCGTGTGCTCTCACTGGTGATTGGCTGTGGTGTTGTGTATGCTGATTGGTCTCACCGCATGTCCATCAGTGTGTGTGTGTGTCTGCACCATGATATACTGGTGTATATTATGACAATGGGTTTGGAAGGTGCTGTCTAAAGAGCCTTGGTGAGTTCATGCAGTGCATCTTGTAGATGGTACACATGGCTGTTAATGTTCATCAGTGAAGGTGGGAATGAATGTTTGTGGAAAGGGTGCCAATCAAGTGGGCTGTATTGTGCTGGATGGTATCAAGCTTCTTGAGTATTGTTGGAACTGCACTTATCCAGGTCCCACACAATCATGTTCACGATTGTTTTCTTCCTAGACTTCTTTAACATTGGAGAACCTTTTGCTGCCTGTCGCTCTCGCTCTCTCACCAACACATTCTGCCCATTAATCCCCCTTGTCTCACACTCTCACTCTCTCTGCCCATTCTCCTCTCTCTCTCGTGCTCTCTCTGCCCATTCCCTCCTCTCTCATTCCCATTAATCCCCTCGTTCGCTCTTTCCCTCTCACTCAGCCCACTAATCCTCTCTCTCTCACAATCTCTTTCTGCTCACCCTCTCTCTTTCACACACACACTCCTTTCATTCATCACGTCTCTCTCTCTCTCTGTCTCACACATGCACAATCTGCTCATTAATTGTCTCTCCTTCTTACCTGCCCATTCCTCTCTCTCTCTCACGCACTGACCATTAATCCTCTCTCCCTTTTACAGTTCCTCTCTGCCCATTTCTCTCTCTCTCTTTCTGTCTTCAAAAAGAATGTTACTTGGAAGTGCAATTTCTCTGCACTTTGTTACAGCTGCTTTGATCTGTGGCGACTTTTGCAGATTTATTTTTTTGCAGTTTTGGCCACGTGTTCTGACTGGGATTATAGTTGTTGCAATTATAACATAGAATGTGGGCATTGTAACTGATGTTCATTGTTTTTCCTGTCACATAGAGGATGAAGAAGAGAATGAAAGTAGTCAGTAGAGACTACCAATGTGACAGGATTATTAATACATTGGCCAGATGGAACAGTTGGACAAAGGTTTTTTCTGCATGGCTGCAGAAACCTGCAAAATGGTTCAAGGTGATTTTGTTTGGCTCCTTGTCTTTCTTTTCCCAGGGTGTACTTGGCCACACCTCAAGGAAAACTGGATAGGTTCCTTTACAGAATCATGCTTCCACCTGCTACATAGTCTGATATTTGCTGCACCTGGACATGATCAAACAAATCTTTTCATAGATCTTCAAATTCACTCTTCAATGTTTGAGGGTGATACACAAAAACAATCAGTAAACAATATTAGTCGCGTGTGCATCATGCTATCATAAAACTTGGATTTATTAGGATTTTGGATTATAAGCCAGAATTCTTGTGAAGCCTTTTCCAGGAAAGAAACAAAATACATCTTAGTTATGATACATTTTTAGACAAGGGTAGAAAATACTCTTGGAGTCCTGGATAATGAGTCCTAGATAATGCAATCACAGTCACAGAAAAAAACCTCACCTGCTGGAATATGTATTAAGAATCTGGATATGCGAATTACCAAGGTTTATTGCCCGTTAAAATAATTAGTCTAGTCACTGAGCGGCGTGTGATTGAATTCCCACTGTTTGTTCCCTGTGGGCCAGGTTTGGATGGAAATTATGTGGAATGGATGCCTGAATTCCCCAAATCTCCCTAGCTGGCAGAATTCAATGTTGAAGTGACCACTCATGGAATTGACAAAAATCAGGCTAAGTCTAACCCAACCAGTCACTGCTGGGTCAGATTTTTCTCCAAGTGTTGCAAAATGTCACCAATGGTGTCATCCAGCCCAGCTACTTACCAATAATCTGCTCAACAATATAGGGGAGATTTTAAATTATTAACGCATGGGAACAAAGGTAGCAACGACGCTTGGAATTAAGTGCCTGACCTAAGTGCAGCGGGTCTTTGAGTGATATTTCAAACCAGCCACTATATTTGCATCTGACTTCTGGAAATCCTGACCAAGTAGGTTGAGCGGGTATGGTTACGGCCTAATTTAGTTAATTTCAACTGCACATTTTGAGGGACACTGCAAAGGTGACATTTGATAGATTGTGGGAGAACAAAAGAACAGAATTACTAGTGACGCCATCGTATGTTAACAGAACATTGTGACGTTGGTCCATCCCTCCCCGATGTGTTAAGATGTTTGGTGGAATTAACAATTTGGCAACCCAGATAAAGCTTATTAATGGAGCGGCCTTGGACCTAAGAGGGACAAAGAACTGTCTCTCTTCCACCTGAATGTGGAAATGGGTGTCCAGGAGCTCGAGGGTTCTGTTGATTACAGCGTAAACGGTGTTGGGCAGCCAAGGTTCCGAAGAACCATGAAATTCAAGGACAGTGCTCACGTGGCCCAGTCACCACAAAAACACCATTGCAGTCAGACCCGAAGGCCATGGGCCATGACAGTCCGATGGGACATATCCCCAAAGGACGATGAGTAGTACTCACAACAGTGCTGCACTTGTGGTCACATGACCTGCGATGCTCAAGGCCACCAGAATTGACAATGAACCCATCGTCTTGGCCAGGTGACACAGACGCCACAGATACCTTACACATTGCCCTTCCTAAGGATGAAGACCTGATGCAACTAATTTGCATCATGTCCCCAAAGTAGCCCCAATTAGCATAAAGTTTCAAGTCAACCTGGACACAGAAATTGACACAGGAGCTGCTGTCTCCATTATCGGGCAACAAACCTTCCATAGACTTCGTATGGGGATTCTGCCCCTGGGCCTGTGTGATACCAAGGCCTGGCTGGCAACATGTACTGGAGATCCTTAGATCATCAATTGGTACCATCGTGACCCTGGTCACCCATGGATAACAGACAGTTAAGCTGCCACTGGTAGTGGTGCAAGGACCAGGATCAAGTCTTCTCAGCCATGATTAATTACAAAGACTCCACCTGCACTGACAACAAATCTTCCGATTGGTACTGGCAGCCTGTATGAAGTCCTCAGAGGTTTTTCAAGAGGTTTTCCAGGAGGGCCTGAGAAAAATAAAGGAGACCAGAGCAACAATTTATGTTGAGCCGGAGGTCCAGCCTAAATACTTCAGTGGCCGACCGGTCCCATATGCCCGGCTTATTAAAGTAGATGATGATTGAGATGGCTAGAGAGATTGGACGTCATACGCCTGGTCCAGTTCGCTGAATGGGCAGCGCCAGTGGTCCCGGTGCTGAAACCAAACAAGCTAGTCCGCCTGTGTGGTGATTATAAAATGGCAGTGAACAGGACCTCCTGCTTCGGCCGGTACACCTGTACTCATAGTTAGCCGGGGGAGGGGCAGCACGGTGGCGCAGTGGGTTAGCCCTGTTGACTCACGGCGCCGAGGTCCCAGGTTCTATCCTGGTTGTGAGTCACTTACCATGTGGCGTTTGCACATTCTCCCCGTGTTTGCGTGGGTTTTACCCCCACAACCCAAAGATTGAGCTAGGTGGATTGGCCACGCTGAATTGCCCCTTAATTGGAAAACAAATGAATTGGGTACTCTAAATTAAAAAAAAAAAATAGTTAGCCACTCATTCACAAAGCACGGCATGAGCCATGCGTACCTCCAGTTGGAATTAGGCACGGCATCACGGAAGTATGCTATCATCAACACCCACAGAGGGTTGTACAAACTCACAGCCTTTCTGGAGAAAACATGAACGAGAGAGAGAGAGAGTCTGTGTCCCTCTGCTTCCAGGAGATAAACTGAGCTCCTTGGGTCTCTGAAAATCATTCCATAGGGATAGGACCCAATCACCACCTGTTACCGGGCAGAGTACAGCCTTTTGGGCAATTCATTTGCCGCCAGCCATTCAATCGAACCGAGCCCCAACCCCATCACTCTCTCTAGTGCCAAAAGTCTGAAGCTCCTGTTCAAACTAGTAGAAACCAGCAGCGTGTTCTCTCCTGGAACTTCTGAATTCTTCCTTCTCTCCGCTGCTTGACTTAATGATACATGTCCATTAATCATTCATTGATCAAAAAATGAAACCGCAAAATAAAACAAAGGAGAAATAAGTGAATAAACATGAAGGACCTTTACATCACATGTGACGCATCCCCATATGGCATTGGAGCAGTTGTTATCCCCCAAGTGGGGCATTGGGATAGAATGTCCGATTGCATATGCGGCCAGAACCCTAGCCTACGCGGAGCGCCGTAGTGCACGGATTGAGAAGCAAGGACAGACTGTGGTATATGCAGGAAAGAAATTTCACCAGTACACCTATGGGCGTCATTTCACGGTGATCACAGACAATAAGTCCTTACTCAGCCTCTTTGAGGAGGGCCAAGATGATTCCAAATCCAGCAGTGGGCACTGCTGTTTGCAGTGTGTGAATATACCTTTGAACATCATCCTGGGGCACAGATCATATATGTGGATGCCGTTAACCGACTCCCACTGCCTATAAGCCCCTCCTCCCTGCCAGTTATGGATGAGGCTGTTTTGATATTGAATTTCATGGACACCCTACCCATGACAGCCGCACAGATCCGCACGTGGACTAAAGGGACCCTGTTCTGACAAAATTACGTCACGGGGGCTGCAAGGAAAATCTGTGGGCTTATCTTTCCACGCAGTGGGGAAGATGGTGTCCTCCTGAGAGGAGCTCGCATGGTCAACCAACGACTGGGTCGGCGCACGATGTTACAAGATTTTCAAAAGCAGACACCTGGATGTTTCCACGATGAAAAAATCATGAGGAGCAATATGTGGTGGACAGAACCTGACGGCGACATCGAGCGAATGGTGCAGCTATATACAGCTTGTCAGTAACACCAGAAGCTCCCTCCATCAGCCTCACTCTATCCTTCGGAATGGCCAGGATGCCCCTGGGCACCCTTGCATGTTGACTTCGCCGGGCCCTTCATGTGATCAATCTTTTTACTTCTTTTCGACGCTCGATCAAAGTAAATGGATGTGCATCGAATGTCTTCAACCACCTTGTGAATCAGCATGGAAAAATTGTGCCAATTGTTCAGCACCCATGAGATTCCAGAGGTACTTGTCACGGACGATGGAACCCCCTTCACCAATGAGGAGTTCCAGGCATTTATGCTCACAAATGTGGTGAAACATGTCTGATCTACCCCGTACCATCCATCCTCAAATGGGTTGGCTGAGCAAGCGGTCCAAAAGTTTAAATAGAGTATGAGGAAACAGAACAATAAAGCCGGAAATAAAGCTGGTGCGGTACTTATTCAACTATCGCATGACCCCACACATCACATCCTGGGTAGTGCCGGAATTACTAATTGGCCGACACCTCCAGACTCGCCTGAGTTTAATGTTCATTGTCTTGGCGGGAATGTTGAAATGGAGCAGGGTCTCCAGAAGAGATACCATGATCACCGAATACGTGACAGAGGTTTTAAACCAGCGGGCGGTGTTCATGTTCGGAGTTTTGGGGACGGCACCCAATGGGTTCCAGGAACTGTAGTTGAGAAAACAAGGCCAGTTTCTTCCTCTGTCACGACTAGGGAACAAATGATGCAAAAGCACATAGAATACCTCAAGGGCAGGGAACTCGCCCCGGACAAAGCCACACTTGGATAGATCTGTGTCTCGACCACTCTCTCTACCGTCCTTTATTCCCATCATGGACCTATGCCCGACATGGATGACTCAGCCTTGGATATGGACATAGAATCCTCAATACTTCTGGAGAATGTTATAATCTGAGGCAGGCCCGCAACTTTGCCCCTTCATCGTTCTGCATGAAGAAGGCCCTCCCCTGAACAATAACCCCCCTCGCAACCTGTCCACACAGCTGACTGAAGCACAGCCACAGGTGAAACAGCAGAGGAGTCCCCCTCCATTTTGTAGGGGAACCTTTGGACTTGGGCGGGGAGGGGGGATGGAAGCTATAATGATCCTCGTAAGATCCATGGGTGTACATCGATCAATCTCCCCATGGGACTCATAGCATACGAGCTTCCCCACTAAGTGGTCCACTCCTGCCTGGTGCTCGTAAACTCGACCTTTAAAAGTCGACCCAGACTGGGAGCAGCATTTCCAGTAGTCCCGACTGTGACCTTTGAGTTATAAGCTCTGTTGCGGCTTTTATTTTATATTAACTAATTAAATGTTGTTCAGCTTACCTTCTTGGGCCTCCTGAACTTTTATAACACCGAGAGGAAAAGAAGCCTATGATTGAAAGCAAACAGACATGGCTAAGATTGTTCAGGTGGTGAGCAACAGGAGCATGGTGTCAGTTAGTTTATTAACCTAAGCAGGGGCATGAAAGTTGAGTACAATAACACATTCAACCACATTCTAATGTGCACATCATGTATGTCTGACTATCAGTGATTGGGATCTCTCAGCTACCTGGTACCTACCTAATTAAAGATCACCCATCCACATTTCAAAAAGACCTACTCATATTAACTATGTACCATCTCCCAGTGTAATATGAGCATGTGCATAATGTTACTTGAAAACATTCCTCCCTTGACAGTTTGAATTCATGTATTTACATTCCAATAGGGTCATCAAGCTTCCCACAGTAGGTGAGGTAGGAAAATGATTATCACTCACGAGTGAGCAGGAGCAGATGGTGGAGACAGAGAGTGCAATGCAGAGCCTATGTCAGAGGACGCACAATGTTCCAACTTCTGCTCAGTTTGAAGCAGATGCTGAACCTCAGAGGCTGTCAACAAACGGAATACTTCTGTAGAAGATGGCCTTCCAGTCACACTGCACAGGCTAGCAGAACGTTTTAAGGAATCAAGTATGAGCAGCAGGATGCTGCACGTGTTTTCAATGATGTCTCCATCGATGGAAAGAGTGACCACCTGCATGGAGTATCAAATACGGCAACCACACCAGTGCAAACCGACCGTCATCAATGTCATGCACCCTATGACTTCATCTGAAATAGGATTGATAAAACCCTAAGCTTGGCCATTCATCACCTGACTGATGTGCAGCAAAGTGCTCTCCAGCTTGTTGCTAGCCAGGGAGCGCCGGTGGGAGCGATGATGGTGAAAGAGACATGGGAGTGAGGGCTCTGTTCCAAGCACTTCTACTTATCACCCTGGGACCACGCTCCCCCCCCCCTCCCCCCCCCCCCCCCCACCAAGTCAACGTGCCACTCACTGCCTCATTTTGCAATGGCTGTCTTCTCCAGCCTGCACATGTACATGTACAGATGGAATAGTCTTTGGCAGGGCTGTTGTGGGTTCCAAAACACAGAGAACATCGGTCAAGATCATGTCAGCAACCAGTGCAGGTTCTGAGTAGCCTTCCTGTGGTTCGGCTGAAACAACCGGAGCTGCATCATGGAAGAGGAAGAGGGATGATCTGTAGGTCAAGGACCTTTTTCAGATCTGGAGAAAAGTACTTGACCTGAAAAGTTCTCTCTGTTTCTCTCCAGGACTGCTGAGTATTTCCATCATTTACAGTTTCATTTCAGATTTCTAGAGCATTTTGCTTTTGTTGCAGTAAGGATTTGTAGTTGTTCAATGGTATGCACATGGGTATTAGAACATGATGTTTTGTTTAATTTATGAACTACATAAATATTATTTGCTTACATTACTTTGTCACCTTGCCCATTTTTTGCTTACTATTGGCAAGTGGCCAGTAAGACAAGACTTATCTCTGAACAATGAGTGGCCATGAAAAGGATGCTTGTTTGATTGAAGAACTATTTAATGATGGAGGAAGTGCGAGTGGAGGATGGAGGGTTGGGGAGGTGGCATTAATGGTAGTTAAGTGGTTAAGTGGCAACATGCCTCAATGACTACGATCCAATGGCCTTGACATCGATCATTATGAAGTGCTTCGAGATATTAGTCATGAGACACATCAACTCCATACTCCCAGAATGCCTTGATCCACTGCAATTCGCATATTGCCACAACCAGTCCACAGCAGACACCTTCTCCCTGGCCCTACACTCATCCCTGGAGCATCTCGACAACAAAGATTCCTAAGTCAGGCTCCTGTTTATTAACTACAGTTCCACCTTCAACATCAAAATCCACAATAGTCCTCAATACCGGGGCCCCGAAAAGCTGCATACTTAGCACCCTACTCTACTCCCTGTACACACACGACTGCATGGCAAAATTTGGCTCCAACTCCATCTACAAATTTGTTGATGACACAACCATAGTGAGTCGGATCTCAAACAACGATGAATCAGAGTACAGGAGGGAGATAGAGAACCTAGTGGAGTGGTGTAACGACAACAATCTCTCCCTCAATGTCAGCAAAACTAAAGAGCTGGTCATTGACTTCAGGAAGCAAAGTGTCGTACACACCCCTGTCAGCATCAACAGGGCCGAGGTGGAGATGGTTGACAGCTTCAAATTCCCACATGTGCACATCACCAAAAATCTGTCCTGGTGCACCCACGTTGACGCTACAACCAAGAAAGCATAACAGCACCTATACTTCCTCAGGAAACTAAGGAAATTCGGCATGTCCATGTTGACTCTTACCAATTTTTACAGATGCACCATAGAAAGCATCCTATCGGGCTGCATCACAACCTGGTATGTCAACTGCTCGGCCCAAGACTGTAAGAAACTATAGTGAGTCGTGAACACTGCCCAGTCCATCACACAAATCTGCCTCCCAACCATTGACTCTGTCGACACTTCCCGCTGCCTTGGGAAAGCGGGCAGTATAATCAAAGATCCCTCCCACCTGGCTTACTGACTCTTCCAACTTTTCCCATTGGGCAGGAGATACAGAAGTCTGAGAACACGGACTAACAGATTCAAAAACAGTTTCTTCCTCGCTGTTCCCAGACTCCTGAATGACCCTCTTATGGACTGATTTGATCTCTTCACACATCTTCTCGACTGATGTGTGCTTCACCTGATGCCTCTGTCTATGTGTTGGTGTAAACTTTCTGATGGAATATGAATTACTGATTGCTGTTTGCTGCATGGTGTTGTCCTGCTGAGACAGTGAACTTTGGACGAAGAGTGACTCTAACAGATGTATCTTCCAAAAACAATGGGTCAATGATGACCGGTTAATCTAAGATGTCAAAACAGCTGCGACCACATCCAGGACTGGCAACTCATGACCTTAGGACTGGCAACCCATAACCTTATGACCTTATGTAATCACACATGCAACATATGGATTGGACAAAAAGTAAGCTTCTGTGTAAAGAATTGATAGCCATATATGGCATGGACTGAGATACTAAGAGAACAAGGATTGAAAACTAAATATGGTATGAACTGCGATACTAAGAGAATTGATTGGGTGTATGGAAATGAGAACGCAAACTAATTCTGCTTTGAAAGTGTACATTAAGCCAGCTTAAGCCACGGCTCAGAGAGAAAGTGTGCTAGCAAGACCGGGGGTTCTCGGACCTTTCTATCAGAGTTCTGCAGCTATAAATTGCTATTTTGCTCACGTTAAGATCTATTGGTGAATATTTTCACCCAACAATATGTATTTACATCGTGTATTTATGTATGTCCAATGTTTTTTTCATGTATGGAATGATCTGTCTGGACTGTCCGTGAAACAACTTTTCACTGTACCTCAGTGCACATGACGATAAAACTAACCCAAATCCAAAGTGGGTTTTGCATTGGATGTCATATGGATATACTGGGGCAACATAACCAAACATATGGGGCTGATTTGGCACAGTGGGCTACATAGCAGGCTTGTAATGCAGAACAATGCCAGCAATGTGGGTTCAATTCCCATACCGGCCTCACCGATCAGGCACTAGAATGTGGCAACTAGGGGCTTTTCACAGTAACTTCTTTGAAGACTGCTTGTGACAATAAGCGATTATTATTGTCACTATGAGGGCATCCCGGGCAGCAATGTGAGCCACCATTGCTGCAATGAAGTGCTTCGAGATTCCTCCTACATCATTCCTCCTACACTTCTGAAATGACAGGTCAGGCCTCCTGCTGCTGGATCTCCTGATGCAGGACATCCTGCTGCAGGACCTTCTGCTGCTGGACTTCCTGCTGTTGGAACTCCTGCTGATGGACCTCCTGCTGATGGACCTCCTGCTGCAGGACGTCATGCTGATGGAACTCCTGCTGCTGGACGTCCTGCAGCTGGACTTCCTGCTGCTGGACTTCCTGCTGCTGGAACTCCTGCTGCTGGATGTCCTGCTGCTGGACCTCCTGCTGCTGGACCTCCTGCTGCTGGACTTCCTGCTGTTGGAACTCCTGCTGTTGGACCTCCTGCTGCTGGACCTCGTGCCACTAATCCTCCTACGGCAGGCAGGACCTCCAACTGCTGTACCTCCTGCTGCAGGACCACCAGCTGCTGGATCTCCTGCTGCAGGACCACCAGCTGCTGGATCTCATGCTGCAGGACCACCAGCTGCTGGATCTCCTGCTGTTGGACGTCCTGCTGCTGGACCTCCTGCTGCTGGACCTCCTGCTGTGGACCTCTGGCTGCTGGACCTCCTGCTGCTGGATCTCCTGCTGTTGGACGTCCTGCTGTTGGACCTCCTGCTGCTGGACCTCTGCTGCTGGACCTCCTGCTGCTGGACCTCCTGCTGCTGGACGTCCGGCTGCTGGACCTCCTGCTGCTGGACCTCCTGCTGCTGGACCTCTGGCGGCTGGACCTCCTGCTGCTGGATTTCCTGCTGCAGGACCACCTACTGCTAGACCTCCTGCTGCTGGACCTCCTGCTGCTGGGCCTCCTGCTGCTGGATCTTCTGCTGCAGGACATCCTGCTGCTGGACCTCGTGCTGCTGGGCCTCCTGCTGCTGGACATCCAGCTGCTGGACCTCCTGCTGCTGGACCTCGTGCTGCTGGACCTCCTGCTGCTGGAACTCCTGCTGCTAGACCTCCTGCTGCTGGATCTCCTGCTGTTAGACTTGTGCTGCTAGACCTCCTGCTGCTAGAACTCCTGCTGCTAGACCTCCTGCTGCTAGACCTCCTGCTGCTGGACCTCCTGCTGCTGGATCTCCTGCTGCTGGACACCCTGCTGCTGGACCTCCTGCTGCTGGACATCCTGCTGCAGGACCTCCTGTTGCTGGACCTGCTGCTGGACTTCCTGCTGTTGGAACTCCTGCTGTTGGACCTCCTGCTGCTGGACCTCCTGCTGCTAGACCTCCTGCTGCTAGACCTCCTGCTGCTGGACCTCCTGCTGTTGGACCTCCTGCTGCTGGATCTCCTGCTGCTAGACCTCCTGCTGCTAGACCTCCTGCTGCTGGACTTCCTGCTGCTGGACCTCCTGCTGCTGGACCTCCTGCTGCTAGACCTCCTGCTGCTAGACCTCCTGCTGCTGGACTTCCTGCTGCTGGATCTCCTGCTGTTGGACCTCCTGCTGCTGGACCTCCTGCTGCTAGACCTCCTGCTGCTAGACCTCCTGCTGCTGGACCTCCTGCTGTTGGACCTCCTGCTGCTGGACCTCCTGCTGCTGGACCTCCTGCCACTAATCCTCCTATGGCAGGCAGGACCTCCAACTGCTGTACCTCCTGCTGCAGGACCACCAGCTGCTGGATCTCCTGCTGTTGGACCTCCTGCTGCTGGACTTCCTGCTGCAGGACCACCAGCTGCTGCATCTCCTGCTGTTGGACGTCCTGCTGCTGGACCTCCTGCTGCTGGACCTCCTGCTGCTGGACCTCTGGATGCTGGACCTCCTGCTGCTGGGTCTCCTGCTGTTGGATGCCCTGCTGCTGGACCTCCTGCTGCTGGACCTCCTGCTGCTGGACCTCCTGCTGCTGGACGTCTGGCTGCTGGACCTCCTGCTGCTGGACCTCATGCTGCTGGACCTCCTGCTGCTGGACCTCTGGCTGCTGGACCTCCTGCTGCTGGATTTCCTGCTGCAGGACCTCCTGCTGCTGGACCTCCTGCTGCTGGACCTCCTGCTGCTGGGCATCCTGCTGCTGGATCTCCTGCTGCAGGACATCCTGCTGCAGCACATCCTGCTGCTGGACCTCCTGCTGCTGGACCTCCTGCTGCTGGACATCCTGCTGCTGGAACTCCTGCTGCTGGACCTCTTGCTGCTGGACCTCCTGCTGCTGGAACTCCTGCTGATAGACCTCCTGCTGCTGGATCTCCTGCTGTTAGACCTTGTGCTGCTAGACCTCCTGCTGCTAGAACTCCTGCTGCTAGACCTCCTGCTGCGAGACCTCCTGCTGCTGGACCTCCTGCTGCTGGATCTCCTGCTGCTAGACCTCCTGCTGCTTGACCTTCTGCTGCTGGACCTCTGGCTGCTGGACCTCCTGCTGCTGGATCTCCTGCTGTTGGACGTCCTGCTGTTGGACCTCCTGCTGCTGGACCTCTGCTGCTGGTCCTCCTGCTGCTGGGCCTCCTTCTGCTGGACATCCTGCTGCTGGACCTCCTGCTGCTGGACCTCATGCTGCTGGACCTCCTGCTGCTGGAACTCCTGCTGCTAGGCCTCCTGCTGTTAGACCTCCTGCTGCTAGACCTCCTGCTGCTGGACCTCCTGCTGCTGGATCTCCTGCTGCTGGACGTCCTGCTGCTGGACCTCCTGCTGCTGGACCTCCTGCTGCTGGACCTCTGGCTGCTGGACCTCGTGCTGCTGGATCTCCTGCTGTTGGACGTCCTGCTGCTGGACCTCCTGCTGCTGGACCTCCTGCTGCTAGACCTCCTGCTGCTGGACCTCCTGCTGCTGGACCTCTTGCTGCTAGACCTCCTGCTGCTAGAACTCCTGCTGCTAGACCTCCTGCTGCTGGACCTCCTGCTGCTGGAACTCCTGCTGCTCGACCTCCTGATGCTGGATCTCCTGCTGTTAAACCTTGTGCTGCTAGACCTCCTGCTGCTAGAACTCCTGCTGCTAGACCTCCTGCTGCTAGACCTCCTGCTGCTGGACCTCCTGCTGCTGGATCTCCTGCTGCTAGACCTCCTGCTGTTGGACCTCCTGCTGCTGGACCTCCTGCTATTGGACCTCCTGCCACTAATCCTCCTTTGGCAGGCAGGACCTCCAACTGCTGTACCTCCTGCTGCTAGACCTCCTGCTGCAGGACCACCAGCTGCTGGATCTCCTGCAGTTGGACCTCCTGCTGCTGGACCTCCTGCTGCAGGACCACCAGCTGCTGGATCTCCTGCAGTTGGACCTCCTGCTGCTGGACCTCCTGCTGCAGGACCACCAGCTGCTGGATCTCCTGCTGTTGGACATCCTGCTGCTGGACCTCCTGCTGCTGGACCTCCTGCTGCTGGACCTCTGGCTACTGGACGTCCTGCTGCTGGACATCCTGCTGCTGGACATCCTGCTGTTGGATCTCCTGCTGCTGGAACTCCTGCTGCTGGACCTCCTGCTGCTGGACCTCCTGCTGCTAGACCTCCTGCTGCTAGACCTCCTGCTGTTGGACATCCTGCTGCTGAATCTCCTGCTGCTCGACCTCCTGCTGCTGGACCTACTGCTGCTGGACCTCCTGCTGCTGGACCTCTGTCTGCTGGACCTCCTGCTGCTGGACCTCCTGCTGCTGGACCTCCTGCTGCTGGACCTCCTGCTGCTGGACCTCTGGCTACTGGACGTCCTGCTGCTGGACATCCTGCTGCTGGACATCCTGCTGTTGGATCTCCTGCTGCTGGAACTCCTGCTGCTGGACCTCCTGCTGCTGGACCTCCTGCTGCTGGACTCCTGCTGCTGAACCTCTGGCTGCTAGACCTCTGGCTGCTGGACCTCTGGCTACTGGGCCTCCTGCTGCTGGACATCCTGCTGCTGGACATCCTGCTGTTGGATCTCCTGCTGCTGGAACTCCTGCTGCTGGACCTCCTGCTGCTAGACCTCCTGCTGCTAGACCTCCTGCTGCTAGACCACCTGCTGCTGGACCTCATGCTGCTGGACCTCTGCTGCTCGACCTCCTGCTGCTGGACATCCTGCTGCTAGACCTCGTGCTGCTAGACCTCCTGCTGCTGGACCTCCTGCTGCTTCACCTCCTGCTGCTGGACCTCCTGCTGCTTGACCTCCTGCTGCTGGACCTCCTACTGCTGGACCTGCTGCTGCTGGTCCTCCTGCTGCTGGACCTCCTGCTGCAGGAACTCCTGCTGCTGGATCTCCTGCTGCTGGACCTCCTGCTGCTGGACCTCCTGCTGCTGGACCTCCTGCTGCAGGAACTCCTGCTGCTGGATCTCCTGCTGCTGGACCTCCTGCTTCTCGAACTCCTGCTCCTTGGCCTCCTGCTGCTGGACCACCTAATGCTGAACCTCCTGCTGCTGGACCACCTGCTGCTGGACCTCCTGCTGCTAGACCTCCTGCTGCTAGACCTCCTGCTGCTGGACCTCCTGCTGCTTCACCACCTGCTGCTGAACCTCCTGTCGCTGGACCTCCTGCTGCTGGACCTCCTGCTGATGGACCTCCTGCTGCTGGACCTCCTGCTGCTAGACCTCCTGCTGCTAGACCTCCTGCTGCTAGACCTCCTGCTGCTAGACCTCCTGCTGCTAGACCTCTTGCTGCTGGACCTCCTGCTGCTTCACCTCCTGCTGCTGGACCTCCTGCTGCTAGACCTCCTGCTGCTGGACCTCCTACTGCTGGACCTGCTGCTGCTGGTCCTCCTGCTGCTGGACCTCCTGCTGCTCGACCTCCTGCTGCAGGAACTCTTGCTGGTGGACCTCCTGCTGCTGGACCTCCTGCTGCAGGAACTCCTGCTGCTGGATCTCCTGCTGCTGGACCTCCTGCTTCTCGAACTCCTGCTCCTGGGCCTCCTGCTGCTGAACCTCCTGCTGCTGGACCACCTGCTGCTGAACCTCCTGCTGCTGGACCTCCTGCTGCTAGACCTCCTGCTGTTAGACCTCCTGCTGCTAGGCCTCCTGCTGCTAGACCTCCTGCTGCTGGACCTCCTGCTGCTTCACCACCTGCTGCTGAACCTCCTGTCGCTGGACCTCCTGCTGCTGGACTTCCTGCTGCTGGACTTCCTGCTGCTGGACCTCTTGCTGCTGGGCCTCCTGCTGCTGGACCTCCTGCTGCTAGACCTCCTGCTGCTGGATCTCCTGCTGCTGGACCTCCTGCTGCTTAACCTCCTGCTGCTGGATCTCCTGCTGTTAGACCGCCTGCTGTTGGACATCCTGCTGCTGGACCTGCTGATGCTGGACCTCCTGCTGTTGGACATCCTGCTGCTGGACCTCTGGCTGCTGGACCTCTGGCTACTGGACGTCCTGCTGCTGGAACACTTGCATCTTGTCCTCCTGCTGCTGATCCTCCTGCTGCTGGAACTCTTGCTGCTGGAACTCTTGCTGCTGAACCTCCTGTCGCTGGACCTCCTGCTGCTGGACCTCCTGCTGATGGACCTCCTGCTGCTGAACCTCCTGCTGCTGTAACTCTTGCTGCTGGACCTCATGCGGGATCTCCTGCTGCTAGACCTCTTGCTACTGAACCATCTGCTGCTGGAGCTCTTGCTGCTGGACCTCCTGCTGCTGGACCTCCTGCTGCTGGACCTCCTGCTGCTGGACATCCTGCTGCTTCATCTCCTGCTGCTGGACTTCCTGCTGCTGGACTTCCTGCTGCTGGACCTCTTGCTGCTGGGCCTCCTGCTGCTGGACCTCCTGCTGCTAGATGTCCTGCTGCTGGACCTCCTGCTGCTGGACCTCCTGCTGCTTAACCTCCTGCTGGATCTCCTGCTGTTAGACCTCCTGCTGCTGGACCTCCTGCTGCTGGACCTCCTGCTACTGGACCTCTGGCTGCTGGACCTCCTGCTGCTGGACCTCCTGCTGTTGGACATCCTGCTGCTGGACCTGCTGATGCTGGACTTCCTGCTGCTGGACCTCCTGCTGCTGGACCTCCTGCTGTTGGACATCCTGCTGTTGGAACTCTGGCTGCTGGACCTCTGGCTACTGGACGTCCTGCTACTGGACATCCTGCTGCTGGACATCCTGCTGTTGGATCTCCTGCTGCTGGAACCCCTGCTGCTGGATCTCCTGCTGCTGGACCTCCTGCTGCTAGACCTCCTGCTGCTAGACCTCCTGCTGTTGGACATCCTGCTGCTGGATATCCTGCTTCTGGACCTCCTGCTGTTGGACCTACTGTTGCTGGACTTCCTGCTGCTGGACCTCTGGCTGCTGGACCTCCTGCTGCTGGACCTCCTGCTGCTGGACCACCTGCTGCTGGACCTCCTGCTGCTGGATCTCCTGCTGCAGGACCTCCTACTGCTGGACCTCCTGCTGCTGGACCTCTGGCTGCTGAACCTCCTGCTGCTGGACCTCCTGCTGCTGGACCTCCTGATGCTGGACCTCCTGCTGCTGGACCTCTGGCTTCTGAACCTCCTGCTGCTGGACCTCCTGCTGCTTGACCTCCTGATGCTGGATCTCCTGCTGCTGGACCTCCTGCTGCTGGACCTCCTGCCACTAATCCTCCTGCTGCTGGGTCCAGTCAAAGATCTTCATACTGCATACTGCATATTTCATACTGGGTACCTGAGTACTTAGGTAGTCAGTCAAACAGTACCTTGTGCTGAAGCTGGTACTGTTAGACTGGTGGCCACCTTGCTCCTCATCTAAGGTTCAATCTCAAATTGTATCTGTCATGAACGTTCTCCTATCCAATGCAAATGTGGCAAAACATAATTCTGGACTCTTGATATGATGATAAGACTATATGCGTGAAATGTTCAATGGGCGAATATATAGGCACAATTGGCCTTGAAGTCTACTGCTGTATTCTCAGTACATGGTGTTATTAAATCCCATCCTGTCTGCATGGTACTGGTTGACAGCAGTTAAAAATATGTTCCCTTAAAGGTGCACATACACCACAAGGTCAAAACAAGTAGCATATGTGCTGATGTATTACATCACAGAGCAACTTTGAGTTCATATCGACAATCCACACCAGCGTTGAAAGTTACCACTAAATTGTTCCAAATCCAAAGTGGTGAAAGCTTCAGGAAAGTAGTGACAGCAAACTTTTATGTTACTTGCCTGAAACAGATGTCCAAATTTTGGTATGATGCAGCTGGGGACTTTAAGTAATTTAGTGTTGCTTAAAGTAGAGAAAATTTGAAATTCCAGTAATTTACTAACAGGAAAAAGCCACAAGATTCCCTGGTTTTCGTTAAACAAAAAACAAGCTACACTATACATGTCTGATAAAATACAACAATTTACAGTGTCATAGAATCATAGAATTTACAGTGGCCATTTGGCCCATCGAGTCTGCACCGGCCCTTGGAAAGAGCACCCGATTTAAGCCCACACCTCCACCCAATCCCAATAACCGCACCCACGTTTTGGACACTAAGCGGCAGTTTATCATGGCCAATCCACCTAACCTGCACATCTTTGGACTGTGGGAGCGGAGCACCTGGAGGAAACCCACCCAGACACGGGGAGAAAGTGCAAACTCCACACAGTCACCCGAGGCCGGAAATGAATCCGGGTCCCTGGAGCTGTGAAATGAAAAAAAATGAAATGAAAATCGCTTATTGTCACAAGTAGGCTTCAAATGAAGTTACTGTGAAAAGCTCCTAGTCGCCACAGCCCGGTGCTTGTTCGGGGAGGCTGGTACGGGAATTGAACCATGCTGCTGGCCTGCCTTGATCTGCTTTCAAAGCCAGCAATTTAGCCCTGTGCTAAACCAGCCTCGTGAGGCAGCAGTTGCTAACCACTGTGCTGCCATGCCATATGTATCCTATAATCTAACATTCAGAATTAACATGAGGTACATGCGAATTGACAGGAAAACTGTGACAACCACATTACACTGCACAGTAAATGGCAGGCAGCACGGTACCACAGTGGTTAGCGCTGTTGCTTCACAGCACCAGATTCGATTCCCGGCTTGGGTCACTGTTTGTGCAGAGTCTGCGCATTCTTCCCGTGTCTGCGTGGGCTTCCTCCGGGTGCTCCGGTTTCCTCCCACAAGTCCTGAAAGACGTGCTGTTAGGTAATTTGGACATTCTGAATTCTCCCTCTGTGTACCCGAACAGGCGCCAAAATGAGGCGACTCGGGGCTTTTAACAGTAACTTAATTGCAGTGTTAATGTAAGCCTACTTGTGACAATAAAGATTATTATTAGTAATGATTATTATTATTATATGCGACCAAGCCATATCCCATGGATTTCTCAGCATCCCACCCAGATGTTCTGAGTTACACAATCTCACTAAAATTTGTCTCCCTCTTAAGGGATTTCAAGTCTTCATTTTTAAAAATCCAGCTTCTGAATTCCTTCCTAAATTTGCTCCAATTTGAACTGTCGCAATGACAGTTCACGTCCTGATGGTTTAATCTCTTCTCCTGACACAGCACTCCAATGGCTTATTGAGGCGATGGTCTAGCACTAGCGTACGGGCAAAACTCGAGCTCTTCAGTATCACCGAGCTGAACACCATTGATTCAAAGGCCCCTGAAACATGGAGTCAACAACCTTCTTCTGCCTTTTAAGTTCTCCAGGCTTCTCTGATCTGTGCCTGTACGGAGCCAACATGCAGCATCTCTTTTGCTGCCAGATGACTCTTCCTTTGCTCCTCTCCTAGTAGTTTTCCGCTGGTGGTTCCTCCGAGCAGCCTCCTCTCACTGGTCTTGGCCTCCTGGTGCTCTCCTTCTTCCAGTGGTTGCCTCACAGTGGTTCCTTGCCTAACGGTCTCTCTCTCTGAGTTCTCCCTTTCGTGATCTGCATATCTATGTACATTTTAGCACAGTGGGCTATACAGCTGGCTTGTAATGCAGAACAAGGCCAGCAGCGTGGGTTCAATTCCTGTACTGGCCTCCCCGAATAGGTGCCGGAATGTGGCGGCTAGGGGCTTTTCACAGTAACGTCATTGAAGCCTACTTGTGACAATAAGCAATTATTATTATCTGTATGTATATAAGGGATTAATGTTTAGAAGTAACAGCTAAGTAATCACTAGATGGCAGCACTAGAAATGGACAGCAAAGACACACTCAAGCCGAGTTCCCGCCTCTTCGTTTGTTTAGTGACTAGTGACCAGAGGTAGAGAGAGATAGCTCAGAGTGGAGATGTAGTTAATCATAGTTAATTCTTATTCAATCTTGTTTATTTAATATCTAGTATGAGTATTGGAAAGAGAACAAACTCGTTTTTTTTCTTAAAGTTACTCAATAAATTATTTGCTTTAATTGGAAGACTCCGAGTGTTAATCAACATCGAGTAAGAGATTATCTTGGTAAGAAGCAAATGACTAACATATATTACACAAGGTAATATAACATGCTACCAGGTGTGGTAATATAATGTAACACTCCCTTTCTGACTCCTTCCTTTGAAATGAAAATCGCTTATTGTCACAAGTAGGCTTCAAATGAAGTTACTGTGAAAAGCCCCTAGTCGCTACATTCCGGCGCCTGTTCGGGGAGGCTGGTACAGGAATTGAACCGTGCTGCTAGCCTGCCTTGGTCTGCTTTCAAAGCCAGCGACTTAGCCCTGTGCTAAACAGCCCCTGGGTCTCCTTCTGGATTCTCTCCCAGTGGTTCTCTCTCTGGGTTATTTCCTTCTTTGGATCCCTATCTGAGCCCTCTCCTGGCAGTTCTGCGTATCTGTCACTGGGCTCCACTTTTTGTGGTGCCATACTTGGTCCCTTAGCTGTTTTCATGCCACACAGGCACCCTGGTGACCTCTTCAAAGGTCCCTGAAGCACTGTAATGAGCAGACGTGGCCTACTCCATGGATGTGTCAGAACTTACAGGGTGTGTCAGGACTCATAGCCCTTGGCCTCCACTCTGAAAACACCCCAAATAGAGGTAAGTTTGCATTTCAGAACAGTTAGACTAGGTAGTCTGAGCAAAAGCTTTTCACACAATTCAGTCAGAGTCAGACAGGTGTGATGACTCATTACATTTTGGAATTTTTCCCTGTCACTTTGTCAGATCCCTCAACCCTTGATGTGCTACCTTGGTTACACAGAATATATGGGCGGCATGGTGACACAGTGGTTAGCACTGCTGCTCACAGCGCCAGGGACCCGGGTTCGATTCCGGGTGACTGTGTGAAGTTTGCACATTCTCCCCGTGTCTGCGTGGGTTTCCCCCGGGTGCTCTGGTTTCCTTCCACAGTCCAAAGATGTGCAAATTAGGTGGATTGGCCAAGCTAAATTGCCCTTTAATGTCCAAAGATTGGGTGGGGGAGTGGGTCTAGCAAGGGTGCTCTTTTGGAGGGTCAATGTTGACTCAACGACCGAATTAACTTTTTCTACACTGTAGGGATTCTATGATTCTACTATGATATGGGTTTCAGGATGCTTGGAAAACCTCTGCCCTCAGACTTAAAACCCAAATCCCTGTTAATATAGCACTCAATGAGCTATTACGTATTTAGACTGCCAATCTGCTTCTTCAGAAAGGGTTGATCGAATGCAACGTAACTTGCTGGAGATAACTATGTATATTGATGGGTAGGAGCTGGCTTTCTGATGCACTGTCAATATCAATGCTTTTAACCACCACATTCACCGGCTTCCAAACCCTCCCACTCTTGAGCATTAAAACCTGCCCGACTTCATGAGCACCTATTTGTAAGTGCAGCTTTGACATACACATGAAGGTGAAAGGTTAATGTCAAAGCAAAGCTCTCCTTGACATCATGGCAGCTATTTTCCATCTATGGTACCAAGGCGCTCTTGTAAAACTAAGGTCAGGAGAGCTTAAGGGAGAATTCCTCCAGTTGCTGCAGTCATACCAGACACAAAGTAAAGAGGTCATTATTATTGAAGATCAATCATTGTAACACATGGACAATGATGGGTTACAATGAGGAACCCATTGAGGAAGTTCCTCAGGGAATAATTCTCTCTTCCACATTTTCAATTGCTTCATTAATGACTTTCCTCCAGGATTCGGACTGGCCGTTACACTGCGTTCAACTCCACTCAACTCCTCCACCAAGGAAGCAGCCAAAAAGCTAAGACCAGGGGTGGGATTCTCTGACCCCCCCCCCCCGCCGGGTCGGAGAATCGCAGGGGGGGGTGGCGTGAATCCCGCCCCGCCGCTCCGACTCCGGCTGCCGACTTCTCCGGCGCCGGTTTTTGGGCGGGGGCGGGGATCACGTCGCCCCGGTTGTGGCCGTTGGCTGCGGCCCCCCCCCGGCAATTCTCCGGGCCAAGATGGGCCAAGCGGCCGTCATTTCCTGGCCAGTCCCGCCGGCGTGAAATGGACATGGTCCATCATGGCGGGACCTGGCTTGTCGGTCGTCTAGCGGGGTCCTCGGGGGGGCCTCCATGGTGGCCTGGCACGCGATCGGGGCCCACCGATCTGCGGGCGGGCCTGTGCCATGGGGGCACTCTTTCCCTCTGCGCCGGCCTCTGTAGGGCTCTGCCATGGCCGGCACGGAGAAGAAACCCCTGCGCATGCGCTGGAACAGGCCGGCCGGTCTATGCATGCGTGGAACCACACCAGCGGTTCTGCGCATGCGCCAACTCGCGCCGGCCCTTTGGCGCCAGTTGGCGCTGCACCAACCCCTCCGGCGCAAGCCTAGCCCCCCAGAAGTGCAGAGGATACCAAAACTTCTGGGCGACCCGCACCGGAGTGGTTTGTGCCGTTCTTGGCGCCGGAGTCGGGCCATCGCGCCAAGTGTGGGAGGATCCCGCCGCATGTTTCCAGGGAAGGAATCCCTCATCCTTACCTGCCTGGCCGATATGTGAATCCAGACCCTCAGCAATTTGATTGACTCTTCACTGCTCTCTGAAACAGCCTAGCAAGCCACTCAGTTCAAGAGCAGTTAGGGATGGGCAACATCTGTCGGTGCTGCCAGCAATGCCCACATCCCATGAAAGATTAAAGAAGACAAAGCCTGCAGCAGGAGTGAAGCAACAGCCTGACTTTGACTGACAAGTGACATGTCTCACCAACTAAGCACCTCTAATAACCACCTTGGAAAACAGAAAGCCAGACTATCAAACCCTGACATTCAATACATTACACCACTGTGTTCTTTATCATCAATAACTTGAAGGTCACCATTAACCAGAAGCTTTATTGAACTAGTCAAAGCAGCATCATGGGCTGAATTTTCCAAGCCCTGTGTTTGCAGGCTTGGAAGGAGTGCAGCTGAGAAAATACAGGAAACCGCCTCAGGATGGTTTTCTGCCACCAGGGATCTTTCCTCGTGCCAGGCTGGGAATCGGATCGGCTGCTTGCTCCATGGAGGTTAATGCTGATTAAAACCCCAATTAGAGGTTGCCACCTTTTTTGGCTTTGCCAGCATTTTGCCACCCACCCACTAGCTTACTACAGGTGGCTTGCTGTCAATGATTATCTTGGTTCAGTGAGAAGTCTTACACCACCAGGTTAAAGTCCAACAGGTTTATTTTGAATCACTAGCTTTCGGAGCACTGCTCCTTCCTCAGCTGTGCTCCAAAAGTTAGTGATTCGAAACAAACCTGTTGGACTTTAGCCTGTGTTGTAAGACTTCTTACTGTGTCCACCCCAGTCCAACGCCGGCACCTCTACATCATTATCTGGGTTGTGATCAGCACTTGAGGCCCAATGGTAGGACTGTACAAAGCAACAATCATGGCAGCATTCAATGCAACAAAGCGGTTTCCCCTCCTGCCATGTGGGCGTGCCATGCTAACCATTGTTTAATTATGTAGTGCTGTACAGGCCATAAGGGTGCCTCCATGTTGGGACACCTTCACAGTTCCTAACCTGCCTCAAGCAGTGGCCAACTCTCCAGATGGGGCTGTCAGAGCTGCTGTCCCTCTGATTGGTCTGAAGCATCGAATGTCCGTCTGCCATTTCCAAGAAAATGGTTTTCCCTGTTGTCCACTAATTGGCGTCAGCAAAGAATATTCAACAACATCGGCAGGCAAGAGAACAGACTGTCACTGATGCCATAAAACACAATGTACTTTCAGCAATAGCATCTGCTTTGAAGTTTCAAGCTTAGTGGCACTGGTAATTTATTGTTCTATTATTTTAGTTATTGTTTTCTGTTCCAATGTGATTTATGTTGAAAGTTGATAAATGCCTCTGTTCTTAACTGTAACATTGATGATTTGTTTAACCAGGCTTGGGAAAGAATGCTCTGGTAATACTGCATGCTTAATGACTTCCTAAGAATAAAGTACAATGCAGTATTCGTGTACATAATTTAGATCTTCAACTCTATCCCATTATCAGCAACAAATGTAAGAAGTTATTTCACTCGGAGAGGAAAGCTACTCCAGATTCTCCAGAGACAATCTTAGTTTATTTGTACTGGCCTTGACACCCAGCTCTGAAAGAGAACTTTGCAACTTTACCATTACAGAGCAGAGGCCCACCTGAAACACTCAATATTTGAGAATAATACAAGAGATCTAAAACCTCCCAGGAGGACCAGAATACACAATGCATTTACCAATAAACTGACTTTGAAAAACGTAACTGACTTATTGTAAAATTTGCGCAGATGGGGGAAATAAATATTATCTCCTCCCTCCCCCCATCACCCGACCCCACAAGCCCGCACCTCCTCCAAGTAGGTAGTTCTTCTGTAAAATAAAGAGCTGTGTAGATACCAAAACCAGATCCAGGAGCAAAAGCAAGTCAAGGAGCAAAACATCCAGGACCATTTCCTACCAGCCCTCTTAAAAGAAACGTTAACAAAGTTTTGCGAGCAGATCATTTCGCCCTCTCATCATAATGTGGGGCGCAATGATGATGTATACAATGTGCACAATGCTGTTGAAGATCCAAAGCAGGTGCATAATAAAAACACATTGCATAAAATGAGAGGTCATTTAAAAGAAAACAATGGGCAGGATTCTGCATTTCAGAGACTATGGGCTGGATTCTCAATTTTGGGAACTATGTCTCCACGCCGTTGTGAATACGGTGGTCTTTTACGCCAGGAAAACTGGCGTCAAAAGGCCACCAATTCCCCATTTTGCTGGGGGCTAGCAGGGAGCTGACGTAGAGCTCGCAGCTCTAGCTGACGATCTGGCCCCCAGCACTTCCGGTTCAGAGGCCGCGGAAGCGCACGGCAGCGGCTGCACCGTGCTCCAGGCAGACTCAGCCCCCGGACCTGGACCGGCAAAGTAGTGCCCACCTTTGGCCACTCGCGCGCCCTGATTGCCTGCCCACAGTGCCCCCAGCCACGAATTAAGCCCCACCTGCCCGCCGATCGGCCCTCCCCCGAATGTGGCAGCCCTGGACTGAACCAAGGGAACCCCTGATGAGTTGCGGTGACCCTATGGAACACGTGGCACAACCCAAACACCACACCCACTCCACCCCACCTCCCCTACACCACACCACCAGCCCAGACCACTCCACAACTCCACCTCCCCCAAACCACCCCACTACCCGCACACTACACCACTCCAACACCCCAGACCCTCCCAACACGTCCACACCACTCCAACACCCCAGACCCTCCCAACACGTCCACACCACTCCAACCTCAATACCCCACCACCTCCGGTGGCTGACGCTATCCACGCCAGTGGTACTCTCCATACATCCATGGTTGCTCTACGCAGCCATGGGCCATGGTGGGTGGTCAGTGGGGTGCACAGTGGGAAGGCTGCCTTGCAGGCTGCGGTAATGGTGTTCCATGCCAAGACACCCTGGTCCCGGGGATACACCCCAACCCTACAGCCCATCCCCTAGTTACCGCCGCTACAGCCCTGGCCCTGGCAGACGCCCCCCGCCCAGCCAGCCATACAAGGGGCAGGATCAGCAGCCCATAGTTGTGCCCCTGGGAGCACGACCTACCTCCTCTCTCTCCCTCAGCAGCCACTGTGGCCGTTTCTGGATTTTTAAAACCACAAATGAACCTTGGCATCAGTAATTCCTCCTGGCGGAGGTGGAGAATCATGGGAGTCCTGGAGAATATCAGGACAGGCCCATTAATGATATGCCGACAGCATTTACTGTACTTGCGGAGTAGAATCTGTTCACGCTGTCATTGAGGCATGCGAGTTTGGCATTCTGTCGGGTGCCCGGCGCCAGCCTTGATTTTCGGCCGACATGTTATTCTCTGCCCGATCGTGCCTTGCGATTCCGCCGTTGCTGGACATTGAATCCCGCTCAATGTGTCTGTGTTCTGTGTCTATCAAGACTTGGCAGATGGGTGGGGTCGTGTGATGTGAGCCCGTGAGTGGTTGTGGTTTGCGAGCTCCTGCTCTGCGAATCTTTGAATCCTTTATTTTATCCTACTGCACATTTCATACTTCCTTTCTCTTGGGTTACGTAGCTTGTGCTATGTCCCTGGAGATTCCTGATTGATGCTTTGCAAAGAAGAGCCAAGATTAACAATAAAAATCCTCATTTGTTCGTGGTGGATGGAGTGAGCTGAGCTGGGGTCCAGCTTGCAGTGATGTAGTTGCTGCTGAGCGGGTCCTCGATTCGGCAGTTCCATGTGCATCCCGAAGATAGGCGCCATTGAAGATTTTGGGCTGAATTTTCCGCTGTCGGGATTCTCCGTTGCACCGGCAGCCTGGGGATTTTACGACGGCATGGGGCTACCCACAATGGGAAATCCCATTGGCCGGCTGGCGAGATGGAAATCCCGGGGGCACGCGGAACAAAGAATCCTGCCTGTAATCTTGGTTGAAGATCTCGGCTCTGTGATGCAGGTTGTCAGAGTTCACTTTGAGGATTTGCGGGGAACCATTGGGAGAGGAATGGAGATGCATGACAAAGTTCTTGCACTCAAAGGAGCACCTTCCCTAGTGAGGACCTGCCTTCATTTTGTCGAGATCCTCCTGCATAATGTTTTGTTTATCCTGACGGGTTTGAGTAGTAGGGGCCGGGCAAGGTGTTCGTGGAGTCAGTCCCTGGCAAGAGTTGGAAAGCGAGTTCCTGATTGAGATCGAAAATTGGCTGTGATGCTTCAACAATCTGTCTGCGTGGGTGCTCCCACAGTCCAAAGATGTGCAGGGTAGGTGGATTGGCCATGATAAATTGCCCTTAGTGTCCAAAATTGCCCTTGGTGTTGGGTGGAGGTGTTGGGTTTGGGTAGGGTGCTCTTTCCAAGAGCCGGTGCAGACTCAGGGGGCCGAATGGCCTCCTTCTGCACTGTAAATTCAATGATAATCTATGATTAATCTAGGACAAAGGTTCGGCACAACATCACGGGCCGAAGGGCCTGTTCTGTGCTGTATTTTCTATGTTCTATGTTCTAATCTTGATTTGGAGACTGGGTGCATCAGATTTGATGGAGCATGATGACAAATCTGATCTTCAAGGTCATGGACCAGTCAGACCCACCGATCGCTGGTCCTACATTGTCCTAGTCTCTATGCTAGTCATGAGGGGTTGGAGGCGGCCAGTGGGTCGAGTCATTCCCCCAGTTGAGGCCTAGACTGTGGGCCTCCTGGGCATCGAAGAGATGGCAAGATGGAAGTGATGGTGTCTCGCACTTTGACCGTTGGAATCCTTGAGAGATCCTGAAGAGTACACACTGATCCTGATTTATCTTTTATCTTCTCGTGCAATATGGATGGTGTCTTTATCCTGCAATACATTCTTCTGTAATCCTGGATATAACTACCTTGTGATTATGCTGTTGGTTATTTAATAATTAATGTTGTCCTTTCTCTTCCAAGGGAGTACAAGGTGTGAGCGTGAGGGCGGGTGTTGCCTATTACCCTTTCTTAGCAAACTCATGTTGAGTCGATCTGCGCATAGATTTACTCCTTTATTGTTGTTATGTGTTGCCTTTTGTACCTGCTATAAATACGGCAGTCAATAAGGCTGCCCTTCTTTCTTTAGATATCGATATTATATTGCTTTCAGAGTCGCCAGGTATCAAATGATACCACCACAAGGTTCAACCAGATATCGATCAAAGAGCCAAACACCAGTTAGTTAGTTCAAGATCAATGGTACTTTATTTACACACAAGATTAACTTACACATGCAACATAAACACTACTAGTTAAACCACACCTAACAACTATGACAATCTGTACTTACCTTCCGGCACAGGAGGAACAGTGACCTTTGCTTGAATCTGGATCTATCGGGTCTGGAGAAGTAACTGCTGCTCAGCTGGGCTCATCCGTCTGGTAGCGGGAGTTGAACTTGGACTTGCTTCTGGTGGTGCTGCGATTGGAGATAGGCGTTGCCGGAGCACCAGGTCCAAAAGAGATCGAACACATGGCAGTGTCTCTCTTTATCCTTGGGGAGTTTCGCGCTCTTTTGGGCAGTCCTTAGGTTTGAACCCGATTAATTGGGCAGTTCTCGATCACTGTCTTCGATCTGAGCCAATAAAGGGGCGGGTGCCTCGATGGCCGGGCGTGTCCTAAGCGGTCATTGACCTTGCTGTTTATGCTTCCTGAGTACAGGGAGTGGCGCCAAAATGTCTGGACTTGTATCGGTTACCTGAGTATCAGTCCTTTGTCTTACGGAGATGGGCCATCAAAATGCTAATCGGTTTCGATGCTGTCTGGATTCTTTGCCCACAAATATTCATTTGCCTGCCTGAATCTTACATTGTCCACATTTCCCTTTATGCTTTGCGAACGTCCATGTTTCTTGTTGTAAGTGGCCATCCCAGATGGCTACATATGTCTTATCCTTGTTGTTGTGGTCGGGGAGTTTTCTGTTTTTATAACCCCCTAACTTGTTCATAAGAAAGATGGGTAGAGCCGGAGATCGATGAAGGATGGATGTTTTGGTTTGGTCGAGTTCGTTCAACCCTCACTGAGATTGAGCATCACTGCCCAGTTAGAGCTAATAGCTGTTGGTTCTTTTTTCTGATTTTTTAAATTTAAGGTACTTCAATTTAAGAATCCGTACCTTTATCCTTTGATGGCCTGGGCAGAGTTTGTACCCTGGAGAGGACTGGGTTCCTTCTGGCTCCTGAGGTTGAGCCTTCTTTCACTTCGATCTCTCTCTGAGATTTTTTTTGGAGCTATTGGGCTAAGAGGATTTAATAATAGGGCATGCTGAGGTGGGACTGGTTAATTGTGATTGGGTTGTTGAGGAGAGGGGTCGCTCTTGTATCCTTTCTGTGATGGCGGTTATTCTGAGTCGGTTCGGGTGTCTCTTCCCTTGGACTTTTCATTCTTCCTCTCTTTATCCAGGTGAGCAGGGTGCTGTTTCTAATCCTGGTCTGGTCCAGTGGTCTGGGGGAGGCTCCCCTGGTTGTACCAGGGAGGGTGGAGTCGGCACTACCACCAGGGCGCTCACTTGTTGGGGGTCTTGACGGTGCTTCTTTGCCGGTTGGGCTTTGCCCCCCTCCCCCCAGCTGGGGCGAGAGTGATCATCCTTTTCCTTCTTAGCATTAGCAAGGACGGTGCATTGCCCTGGATGGGGTGGGAGAGTTCTGTGTTCCGCTGGGGGCAGGTTTTGAGATGTGCTGGAGGCGCTGGGGGTTTGGTTCATGTGTGTCAAGATGTATGGGCTAGGCCAGGTCCGGTGCTGTGGCTCGATTCCTGTTGCCTCTGGGAGCTTGAGGTGTCCCTTTTAGGGGGTGCATGTTGGGGGGCATCTTGGGCGGTTGGGTTTTGCTTCTACTGTGCACAGGGGCCTCGGGATGAGCCGACTTATGTTCTTGGTGGATATCCTATTGTTCCCCTGGGGGATGGGATGCCATTTTGATTAGTTGAGCGACCTGTTCTCTTCTCTTCTTCATTGGTGGATCCTCGGTATGCACCAGGGAAATGCAGAGCCTGGGTTGGGTCCTGTCCCCTTGATAGCCTGTGGGTCAGTTCTGGTGGTTCTAGCTTTTCCTTCCTTTTCTTGCTTTCGTGAGAGGCTCAGAAGGTTTGATCATAATCATAGAATCATAGAATTTACAGTGCAGAAGGAGGCCATTCAGCCCATTGAGGCTGCACCGGCCCTTCGAAAGAGCACCCTACCCAAGCCCACACCTCCACCCTATCCCCGTAACCCAGTAACCCCACCCAACCTTTTTGAACACAAAGGACAATTTAGCATGGCCAATCCACCTAACCTGCACATCTTTGGACTGTGGGAGGAAACCGGAGCACCCGGAGGAAACGCACGCAGGCACGGGGAGAACGTGCAGACTCCGCACATAATCCGAATGTTGCTGCCGGTCCTCTCTACAAAATAGTGTGGAATGATGTTGGTTCTGCACTGGCTCTCAGTTTGGAGTTAAGTTGTGTGGTGTGTTGTATATGTCACTCCCTTGTATTTTGTTTATTTTGCAATGGTGGGTATGAGGAATCCGTGCTCGGCTGCAACATGGGTGCTGATGGGTTTTGTATCCGAGGGGAAGAGGCTGCGGTGGGCCGTTGGTGCCTTTAGTGCTGCTAGAATTGTGGGAGATATACATTGGTGCGCACCCAAACATGGCGTGGAAAGTTTATCCTGGATAAATATATGGATAGGATGAGTATAGAGGGATACGGCACTTGGAAGTGCTAAGGGTTTTGACCAAGGGTGATATCATGACCGGTACAGGCTTGGAGGGCTGAAGTGCGTGTTCCTGTGCCGTATTGTTCTTTGTTCTCATAGTAACTGTGGCGTGGGAGGGTGTGCAACATTTCATCATGATTTCCATGGCCTCATCCTGTTTCTCCCTGTTTCCAGTGGGGCTGTTTAAGTACCTAGTTATGTCTAATGATTGTGTCGAGCCAGTTGTGACATCCTCCTGTCTCTCTCTGGACTCATGTATGCTGAGCCGTTTTTTTTTCTTGATCCTTGCTTACGGCTGTGTATTGTTTTGTAATTTTAAAATGTAAAGCCTCAATAAATATACTTTAAAAAAAAGACGTGGCAAACAGTCACATATCAATAGGCCTGTTCATTCATGCAAGACTGAGAAAATATTGACAGTAGTTTCTAGCCTATCATAAATATTGCCCCTTAGGTTACTCGAGTGACCTTGAATTTGTAATTATGGCTGCCGCCCAGATCCTAAGTTACTTCTAAATCCCTTTGATTAATAATTTACCTCCTGGGCTTCAGCTGTACTTCATATTTGTGCAGTAAGCTATACATATACTCACATTTTGTTGCAAACATAAAATCAAAACTTAATTCAAAATTTCTAAATAACGATATTTGACTTTTCTACTTATTTACCTAAAACATTGGGGTAAAAGCTGGGCACATTTCTTTTATGTTTATGGGGTATTTAATTTTCACTTTTTATCTGTACAATTTTTACAACTTTTTCTTTGTAAACGAGCAGCCAAAAGACAACTGTACAATCCAGCCAAAACTGAGCAGGTTCATAGTCAAAATAGGAAACTTACTGCCAACGTCTTTTTAAAACTGCTCAATCTCCTGCGTTGTTGTATTTGAGCAGTTGAGGTCAAAGTTCAGTATTCAGGTGTGGTAGGGTTAGAAGCAGGTAATTAGTAAACCAAGATGGCAGTTGAGTGTTGGGAGAAGAGGAAAGATCAAGGAGACAGAGTCAAAGTAGGGAGTAAGTGGATGGGGTGGGGGAGGGTGGTGGGACATTGTGCAAGGTGAACTAGATAAGGGCTGAATTACTTTGCAGTTCTAGAAGATGGATGCAATGAGCTGGGGTCCATTTTCTTCACGATGAAGCAGTGAAGTGGGGAGACAGAGAGGCAAGAGAAGAGGAGAGTGGATGTAGAGAGGGAAATAGCAGGAGATAAGAGGAAGGGGAAGGAAAGTGGACAGGATTGAGGGGGAGGGGGTGGTTTATACTGTGGCAAAATGGTATTGTCACTGGATTAGTAATCCAGAAACCCAGAGTAATGCTCTTAGGATTTGAATGAAACCAAGGCAGTTGGTGCAATTTGAGTTCAATAAAAATCTGAAATTAATGATGACCATGAAACCGTTGTTGATTGTCATAAAAACCCACCTGTTTCACTAATGCTGTTTAAGGAAGTAAACCCAAAGTCCTTACCTGGTCTGATCTACATGTCACTCCACACCCACGGCAATGTGGTTGACTCAGAACTTCCTTCTCAAATGGTCTCGCAGGTCATTCAGTTGAAGGGCAATTTGGTATAGAAAATAAATGCTAACCCAGCCAGTAATGCCCACATCCTGGAAACACATTTTTTAAACATTCAAGAACAGGCCAAGTTTCTTGTGTGCAGAATTGAAGAGATTGAGAGCGGCTTGCAAATCTGGTGTAAAGTGGACAAAGTCACGGCAGTCAACTGCAAATGGGGCTCAGTTGAGGTTTGGTACGGAGACAATTGAAGTTAAAGAGTTATCCATCCAGGTGGAAATTGACACCGTGACCAGAGGGCATTGATGAGGAGAATAGCCACTGTCAGGTAGAATGTAAATGGAAGGAAGACAAACTCACAGCATTGCTTGACACTGGTCTGGATTTTGAAGGTGTTTGTTTTAGATCTCCCACTCAAGGCAGCTGCAAATATATCATTCGGAAGAAGTTGCAACATTAGGATTAAGTTAATTGGACATCTAAATCTTTGGAACACAATCCACAGCGCATCGCAATTTACTGAGTGAAATTCTTTGGTCAGATCGATGAATGCTATGAAGTGTTCTGAGTGTTGTTCCTACTACTTTCCTGGTGTTGTTTTGCTACAACTAAAGGTTTCACACAGCAATTTCTATATTAGTGTTTAAACTTTATAATCTGGTAATGATGTCCTTCACAATTCTATTGCCCTATACCATTATTTGTGTATTAGATAGAGGAGCTATGTTGCAATGAACCATGGGAATGTCTGTGGTCACTGCAGCACTGTTCCTGGAGTGACTGGAGAGCTGGATTCCCTTCCAGTGATGGGTGGATAATCATAATCATACTTTTTATTTGTGTCACAAGTAGGCTTACATTAACACTGCAATGAAGTTACTGTGAAAAGCCCCAAGTCACCACATTCCGATGCCTGTTCGGGTATACAGAGGGAGAAATCAGAATGTAAAATTCACCTAACAAGCACGTCCTTTGGGACTTGTGGGAGGAAACTGGAGTACCCGGAGGAAACCCACGCAGACATGGGGAGAACGTGCTGACTCCGCACAGACAGTGACTCAAGGTTGGAATTGAACCCAGGCCCCTAGTGCTGTGAGGCAGCAGTGCTAACCACTGTTCCACTGTGCCATCCCATCAGTTAGCGCCACTAGCCGCTGTGGCCACTGCTGGGACTGCAGGGCGCCTGGAGGAAGCGCAGTTCTGGAGTAACTATGACAGGCTCGCTGCAGGGGGCTAGTCAAGCAGGCCCGAGTGAGCAGTGGAAGAACGGAGTCAGTTTGGTGGGTGGGTGAGGGTCTTCCTGTGCCATGAGTGAGAGCAGTCTGGGCTAGCTGGCTGAGAGACAATGCAACAGCACTGACAGGGTGACTGTGGTGGGAGCACAAATGCTGGCAACCCGAGGGAACACAGCTGGTTTGTGCTGTACTAAGTCACTGCCAGTTCCCAAGGCAGTGACAATTTTAATGACCTGTTGGAGAACAAATTGCTGTGAGAGTCTGTAAACTCCTTTGAGCATTGAGATTTGTTGCCTCTACGGCAACAGACTAAGTCTGCCTGGCAACAAGCATGGACCTTATGACCTTCGTCAGAGGCTGCACTGCAGCATTAAGACATTGAGTGGCTTCTGCCTGTGTTGCAGGAGAAGTTCCGATAGCAGCCTGATTAACTGAAAGTATGTGGTGGCTTAGGGAGAAGTGGGTTTGATGCTGCTATCACTGGAAGTAGTATGTCGAGGGAAGTGGTAGAGTTAAGTGTATGTTCTGAGTGCTAGTGAGTGCTGCAGGGTGAGTGATGGTGCATTGAGCAGCATGAGAGACTGGTAGTTTGGCTTCACGACCCTTGGCCACCCATGTGAAATCATCAAAAATCATCCAGCACCACTGCCAGATCCTCAAAGGTTGGGTTTGGGCATTGCCCTTACTTGCCAACATCAGAGCGTCTGCTATGAAGCAGAAACATTACCCCTCTCCTTTTGCCCACATCCATCACTAAGGCCTTCAGTGCAGCATCAGTGAAGCTGAGAACTCCCTCTCTGCCCTAGTGTTCAATTTATCTTGTACAGATTTGCAGCAATAGCATTGAGTATCAGCCTGCTGTGATCCAGTGCAGCTTCCTCTGAAGAGGGACAGGCTGCCTGAAAGTGTTTTAAGCTAGCTGGAACAGCTCGGCCTCCAGAAGCGGCTCATGGTCAAAGGAGTGTAGGGCATAGATGGCTCCGGTGGGCGGGTCGAGGGTGAGCAGCCAGACGGAGGCCGCCCCAGCAGGCGAGACAAAACATCTGTAGGCGTTTCGGATTGCTCAAGCCGAGGGAATAAAACCATCTGATGTTAGCTTCCCTGTTGAGTATGCAGCCAGACAGCAGTATGGGTCACACTAGGCTACATGCTCAAATTATTCTAATGAGGAGGCAGCAGAAAATTTGCTTTCTGCTTGCCTCCATGACAATGGGGCAGCTCACAATCACAGCTCCTGTGTCCAAAAAGAGCCACATACCAATTTCGAACCCATGTTCTCTACATCTATAAGTAAGTCAAATTGCATATATTTTCATGCAGAGGTGACAATGTCCTTCTGAGTGGCATAATAAGAAAGACTATGTGATTTTGTGCTATGGTAATTTGACAGGGTGGCAACATTGATATTTGAAACTTTGCTTCCAATTTTCCTTCGGCATTCCAGTGGAAATGCAATAGAAGTCACTGGAAAACAGTAAGGCACAGTCAATGCTGCCACTTCCAGCAACAGCGCCCCCCTCCTCCACACCCGAGCATTTTCATGATCTCACTATTGATCTTGTGAGAACTATAAACTCTGCCATCCCTCACAAAAAAAAGCCAATTAAGTCAGGGGATGTCCCCCACACTAGAATTTCTCACTATTCCAACATTGTTGGAGCCTGTTGTCAGAATGGAGTCCAGTCTCCTGAGGCAGGTGTGACGTCAAGATTCACAACTGATGGGGGCTGAGGGTGGGGTGCTGAGGTGGTGACTGCAGAGGAGCTAGACCAAGGAAACAGCTGGGCTTCTCGAATGATGAGGAAGCCCAGGAAATAGCGGAGGAAGCTAATGGGGTCTTGGGATGTCCATGGGCAATGGGCAACTTCCAGAACTCCCCCAGCTCCATTCATGATGGTAGGCAAGTGTTAGATTTACTAGCTGCGTGAAGCAGGTGCCAGAAGATACTTCCTGCAATGCTTCTGATGCCGACTGGCCCCATACAGAAAGGTGCCTCTTCACTGGCCCCAAATACCCTAGCAGGGTAGCAATGGAAGGCATTAAACAGCGAGTACACACCTGACTCATGATCTGTTGATTTTTGGATCCTTTGTCCTCAGAGACTACGAACATACAAACATATGAATTAGGAGCAGCAGTGGGTCACTCAGTCCCTCAAAACTGCTCTGCCATTCAATAAGATCATGGCTGATCTGATTGTAACTTCAACCTCAAATTCATGCCCACTGATAACCTTTCGCCCCCTTGTGAATCAAGAGTCTATCTAGTTCTGCCTTTAAAATGTTCAAGGACACAGTCTACCTGCCGCATCCCGCCCGTTCGGAGTGGGACGCGGCCGGTAAATGCTGGGACAGGCTTCCCGGTGGTTGTTGTGCCTTGCAAGATCTAACTAGATCACCTGTGCACAGGCCAGCTATCGGCGCGGAGCTGCGCACAGCACCCCGGCGCCGTTCTAGTCCCCGAGGATGGGGAGAATTACTGGGCCTGGAGGCCCGTTGACGACGGTGTCGCTCGCACCGGTTTTGACACCGCCGTCAACAGTTGGCCGGGATTTCGGAGAATCCCGGCCAGGGATCCTGGAAGAGGGGATGTGGGAATGCCTATAATGGGGAACCCTCAGTGACCCCATCGTGGGGAGTCCTCACTTTGGAGATGCAGGGTTATGGGTGTGTGTGTGGGGGATGAAATTGCCTGTGGGTGGGTTTTATGGGGACCCTTAATCTCACTTCGAGATCAGGGCACCCTTTCAAAATGGCGGCACGATCTCTGAGGAGCCGGTCTGGCCAGCGAGTTCAGCTCCCCAGTGATGAAAATAATTCTAGGTGTGGGCTAGCCCGGTTAGAAATTCCCCATGGGCCTGAAGAAGTGACTAAGGGCTGTTAAGTAGTCGTGGGGAACTTGCCGACAGAGCCGGGGGTGAAACTCCCAGCTAAACCCACCACAGATGACACTTTTAAACTTTCCATTAAATCGCACCCAAAGACTTTGCTTCCAGTGCCTCTTGAAGAAGAGAGTTCCAGAGACTCACAAGCTTCTGAAAGAAATACCTTCTCCTCATCTCCGTCTTAGATGAATGACCCCCTTATTTTTAAACTGTGCCTCTTGTCCTAGATTCTCTGACAAAAACAAATAACTCCACCCTGTCCATACCCCTCAGGATCTAAAAGGTATCGATCAAGTCGCCTCTTACTCTTCTAAACTCCACTTATAAGGATCTTCCTGTATATTCCCTTATTTGTCCTTTCTTTTATTTTCCCGTTGTTATCTTAAAGTCAATCAGCAGAATTCAGAAGTTACATGAGAGAACATTGTGCTAGTCTCTGCTGGTTTGCATAGGAGCTTCAGATTTGTCGGTACCAGAGAGAGGGAGATATGGTGGGACTCAGTTTGAGTGATTGGCTGATGGGCAATGAATTGGCCCAAAGGGTCGTACACTGACCAGTAACAGGTGGTGATTGGATTCTATCCCAGTGGAATGATTTTCAGAGACCGAAGGATTTTAGTTTGTCTCCTGAAAGCACAGGGACAAGGTCTCTCTGTCTCTGTGCTCTTTCCAGAAAGGTTGCATTCCTGAGCCTGCAGAGAACCTGAATGAATGAATGAATCAATAGGAAAACCATTACAGGCTGCAAACAAAGACAAGAATGTTCTCTCTCTCTTTCTCTCCACAAAGGCTATCAGTGTTGTATTTCTAGGGCAACACGGTGGCGGAGTGGGTTAGCCCCGTTGCCTAATGGCACCGAGGTCCCAGGTTCGATCCTGGCTCTGGGTCACTGTCTTTGTGGAGTTTGCACATTCTCCCCGTGTTTGCGTGGGTTTTGCCCCCACAACCCAAAGATGTGCAGGGTAGGTGGATTGGCCACGCAAAATTGCCCCTTAATTGGAAAAAATTAATTGCGCACCCTAAATTTAAGCAAAAAATGAGTGCTGTATTTCTGAAACGACAGAGATCTGAAGGAATCTCCAGTAAAAACCACAACTGAAAGCAAAGTTTGAAGAGGAGTAAGGTTCTGGGAACCACCATTTTTTCTCTTTTACTTATGATTTTTTTTCACCCCTTTCTTCCACTCCAGGTCCATCTGTCTTGTGTGAAGAGGGTGTGGGGCAAGTTAAAGCGGGGGTTCGGAATAAGCTAATAGTTAACTAGTTGCATTTGCTGAATATTTCATTTTATTCTTGTTTTACATAAACAGTAATTGTGTTTCCATTTACTGCTCTGATGACTGTAACTATTGGGCAGCCAAGGGCCAAAGACTTTGGGTATTTTTCTAAAAATCATTGGTTAGTTCACTTGTGTTGTGACTCCAGGTCAAGTAGGGCTGGAATTGATCAAGCACTAGCCCAGGGTGACGTAATACAATGAATACAAACCTAAGTATTTTGAAGTGTGGTAGCGAGTGGGAACTGCAATGCGCTGGGGATCACTTTATGGGCCAGGTTTTGGAGAACCCCAAAATATCATGGAGCTCATCTGACACACAACTTTTAATAGATTGTGGTATGGGGAGCACACGGCTCACTCTACAGGTGTGGTACAGCAGAAATGGCAAAGTATTTTTTAAAGCAAAACAATGTTTATTCTATGAACTCAAGTTCACCTTTTTGAAACATACAGTGAACATCTTAGCAACCATTAATTCAAATACAACCCCCAAAGACTACAACACTAAGTAATCCTTTAAGCTTTCTGTTTAACATCCATAAGACTTAAAACACATTTTACCAGAAGCACATCAGGTTAAAGTCACTACTGTTATTAGTTTTAAATCACCAGGATCGATTTACGGTCTTTAGGTTACAGAGAGACAGCTGTGACTGCAGCTATCCAGCTCTGAAAATGAAACTAAAACACACCCTGCAGCAAACAGCCTAAAACGAAAGTAAAAAGCTGACAGACAACCCAGCTCCACCCACTCTCTGACATCATTGCAGTAATAAACACCCATTTCTTAAAGGTACTCTCACATGACAGTCACCATCATCAACAGTCTGTCCTGGTCGACTTATATTGATGCAACAGTCAAGAAAGCCCAACAACATCTCTAATTCCTACGGAAGGTAAAGAAATTTGACATGTCTGCATCGACTCTCACAAACTTCTACAGATGTGCAATAGAGAGCATCCTATCTGGCTGCAACACAGCCTGGTATGGCAACTGCTCAGTCCAAGATCGCAAGAAACTGCAGTGTGGTGAACTCAGCCCAACCCATCACACAAGGTGCCAGCCCCACATTGATTCTGTATGCACCTCCCGCTGCCTCAGGAAGGCAGACAGCATTATCAGAGACCCCTCCGATACAGTCATTGCCTTCTTCCAGACCCTTCCATCAGGCAGAAGGTACAGAAGTCTGAAGACTTGCACATCCAGACATAGGAACAGCTTCTTCCCCACAGCTACAAGACTCCTCAACGAATCCCCCTCAGACTGATCTGTTCCCTGTAAGAACACTATTCACGATGCCCTATGCTGCTCTTGCTCATGTATTTGCTTTATTTCCTTTGTTTGGCCCTTGTTCCGCACTGTAACCAATCACTGTTTGTCGATGTACCATTTGTCAATGTTCTCTGTTGATTATTCTTTTGTCTATTATGTACGTACTGTGTACGTTCCCTCGGCCACAGAACTTTGGTACATGTCACAATAAATCAAATAAAATAAAAATAAAATCCCCAAGACTTGACCCGGCGATGCCATCACCACGATGAAACATTAATTGGTCCACTTAATGAGGCCCCACAGGATTCATGACTCAAATCATGGTTCGTTGACTGATTCGCCGGGATCTCAGTCGCAAGACCCCTGCTCAGAAGTGACAGCAGCACTTAAAATGCTCCTGTACAGCCAATCCCCCTCCGCTCACAGCCATATCGCCAGTGAGACCAGCCCCAGGCTTTGGTGTCGCCGACCTGTGATCATTGGCTGCGGTGGAGGCCAGACACGATGCCGTGTTCCCCCCGAGGGTCTCGGAGGATCAGCCACAGGGTAGCCATCGCATCTGGGAGGAAGTGACAGCGGCAGTCAGCTTGGCGAGTGTGATCAGGAGGGCGGCACCCAGTGCCGCAGGAAGGTCAACAACATCCACCGGGCTTCTCAGGTGAGTTCGCATTTGTTGTGGGCCAGGGTTTAGAAAACTCCAAAGTATATCATGAAGTTCACCTGACCTACAACTGTTTATTAATTTTGGTTACGATGAGCACAAGGGCCTGCCTTTCAGGTGTTATTCAACAGAGGCCTTAAGCACTTATAATCAAAACAAACTTTATTCTACAAATTTAGTTTACATATTTATAAACACACACAGTAAGCATTTTTATCAACTATAAACATAAATACCCCACTCAGCTCCAGTAATCTATGTACAACCCTTAATAAATTCCCCCCTTTAACTGTTCCAATTCAATAACAAAAACCAGTACCCCCTTTTCAAAAGGTGTGACCCAGCACACAGCTCTCAAGACCTGGTGCTTTGTTTCCTTTCCAAAACAGCAGGTTTGAATTCTTTCTTTTCAAATTATCAAGTAATCTGGAAACAGCATTTAAACTGATGATAGAGAGACACTCCAAGATACTTCTCTTTCTGAATATAGCAGCCAAATGTGAAAATGAAAGCAAAAACTCAGAGCTACAAACAAGCCCCAAACCAAAGCGAAAGTAAAACCAACTCCCAGAGCCACAGCCCAGCTCCGCCCACACAATGATATCACTGAAGCCATGTGATAAGACAAAAACGTTTCCTAAAGGGACATTCCCATGACACACTGGACACCCGCTCCTGCCCCCACCCCGCATACTCTTCCTCCCCCATATAGCTGATGCCACTGGCCCATCCGGGGTGCCCCCCGCCTCCCAAGAGAACACCTCTGTCAACCGCAACCTCCATCAGCGCAGACACACACATCTCGGTGGGCGAATGTAGTGGTCAGGCTTCTGGGGCACATTCTGGTGAGCACCACACAATTGCAGATGCAGATCAGGTAGAGGCAGTAACCCCCAGGCGAGACAGCAGTCAGAGGTTTGCTGGACCCAAGAACCCAGCTGGATCCCAGTCAGATGCTGAGTCTCTCGATCAAGTTTACCCGGAGCTGATGCAGACGAAAGAGTGAGGGCTTCAGATGGGAAATGTCAGCGATGCTCCAGCAGGTCTAGAGCCGATTGGAGGAGTTCCAGAGTCTACAGGCGAAGGAGATGATGCTGGCAATGCTTGGCACCAAGACCAACCTGTTAGGGTGGTGACCGCAGTGGAAGGCTTGGGGCACGACGTCAGCAGCATGAGTGTAGGTGCCCAAGGCATGGTTCAGTCAATGATGGCCGTGGCTGAGCACCTCAACAGCATGTCCGAGTCACTGGGGATGTCATCCAGTCCCAGATGGACCTTGATGAGACACTGCGGAGCATGTCCCACTCATGGGGGATATGCCCCAGTCACTGAGGAGCATCACTGAGGGGGTCAGTACCATGCTGCGAACATTGGGGAGCTGCCAGGGCTGGCAGAACTAGATGATGCAAGGGTAGCCGGGCTCGATCCAGTTGCCCATCTATCCCAAGGTGCACCCCAGGGCCCTATGGGCACCGACCGGGAAGAGGGGGCGCTGGCTGTCAGCCCGAAGCCATCCTGTGGAATGCCGATGGTGGCCACCAGCTCCCTCATGTTCCAACCCCTTGACAATAGCAATTCTCGCATTCAGCACCCGGTACAGTGTGGCCTGGCGGGGCATGGCTGTCAGCGATTGCGACAGGCCCGTCTGGCTCCAGAGCCCCAGAGGATACCTGTCAGGGACATCAAAGGTCACGGGATGCGGTAGGCAACAGGCTGCCTCCACCTCTGATGTGCACCTTGGGGACACATCTTAGATGCAGCAGTAAGCACGGAAGGCTAAGGAGGTGGAGGATCACTGAGAGGTCAATGGGGGTGAGGGCAGGTAGGAGGTAGGGGGGGTGGGTAAGTGAGGTGTAAATAGGGTAAGCTAAGGAGGGTGCTGGGAAAAGATGGGGGTATCTGGGAGTGATGGGGTGAGTGGGGCAGCATCATTGGGAGAGTGGGGCAGTTGCAGACACTTTTCGTCCCCATTAATGTCTGTTGGCCTCAATCAGTATGTCAACTCTGTCACTTTGTTCAGCAATGTAGGCCAAGCACAATACCACGCCCCATCTCACCAGTTATGGAGGTCCTGGGCTCCTCCTCCTCTCCCCCCCCCCACCCACCACCCCCCACCACCCCCCCCCCCCCCACCCCCCCGCCACAGTAGATGGGTGTGAGCTAGCATTTAGCATACAAGCAGGGGTCAGACTATGGATTGAACAAGGAATTCTAGCAGTCTGCTCTCTCTGGATTATTATCACCCTCCTGCCCTCGACCGTGACCCTGTGACAGTGTGGACACAGTCCCATTGCCCTGGAGTGGTGTTACACAGACCCTGGGAGGGAGGGAATTGGCGGTCGGGAGGGGGGTTGAGAAGATGGTGCAGGGATGAGCAGGGGAAGGCAGAGGGAAAGGGGAGGGCGGCGGGGCTGTGCGGAGAGGTGGGTGAGTATGAGGGCCTCCATGGCCCTCCGAGCTTCCTGGATCCTTGTGATTCCTGCCTGTCGCCCAGCCTCCCTGCTGGTCCTGGGGGTCCTCCCCGCCTCATCCTCCAGCGCCCCCTGGCCCGGCGCTTCCTCACCCTCCTCCTCGCAAGTGGCCACATATTCCTCCCCCTCCACCTGCAGCACGTCGCCCTGATGCTGTGCCAGATTGTGGAGGGCACAGCAGACCACCACAAAGCATGCAACCGTCCAGGGGGTGTCCTGCATCACCAGAGCGGTCGAGGTATCAAAACCGCATTTGAGCAATCAATGCATCCTCAGTGACAGCCTGGGTGGCCACATGGGCCTCGGTGTACCAGGTCTCTGTGTCAGTCACCAGACTCCGTACTGGCATCATTAGCCAGTTACTCAGCAGGTACCTCTTATCCACTAAGAGCCAAGCGACCATCCTGGAGCAGTCCTCAAAGAGACTGGGGATGCCTGACTGTCGTGCACACTCCCCAGGAAGCTTGCACAGGTGAATATTCCTCATGTGGTGGTCGCACATGAGCTGGATGTTCAGGGAGTGGAACCCCTTCCTGCTGATATTGGGCACTCCCAGATGGCGTGGTGAACACAAGGCATCATGCGTGCCACCAATTACCCCTGGAGCTGGAGCATGCCAGCGATGGCGGAGGACCCTTCTGCCCGGGCATCTTGTTGGGAATGGTCCTTGTCAAAGTTTATATAGTTTGCTGCCCAGGCAAACAGGGAATCTATGACCTCATGGCAGTAAGTTGTGAGATGCCACACAAGTCCCTGCTCGAGCCCTGGAATGATCCGGAGGGGTAGAAGTTCAGGGCTGCGGTGACCTCGATGGCCACTGGGAGCGGGTATCCTCCTCTTCCATGTGGTGCCAAGTCTGTGAGGACATGACAAAGGTGCCGCATCGCCTCCTTGTTGAGGCGGAGCCTCCTGCGGCACGCGCTGCCTGTCATCGGTTCGAAAGACCAGCGACGCCTGTAAACCTTGGGCTGTTGCGAACCTCCCCTCCTGGGTTCCTCCCTGGCCTGGTGGGCGGCTGGGTTCTCAGGGTACTGGGCGAGGCCCTGCACATGGGCCGCTAGCCTCTGTCAACGCTACTGCTGCCGTCGCCTTCCCGGTGACTGGCCGCCTGATCTGCCAGCAGCACCACTAAGGCAAGTTCCGCAGGGTCCAAGATATCGTCCATCCCGTGTAATATCTGTAGGAAATTGGGAGAGGGTGTGAGACTAACAACCAGCAGTGTCTTCCACCCTGGGACCCTCCAATCCCCCCATTGCTCACCCTCATCCAACTGCTGCTTACTGGACATCACACCCTGCACCCCAGACACCCACAAGTAATGTTACTTGGAACAGGTGCTGGTTCCCTCCCTGGTGCACTCACCCACTCTCTGGTCACGCAAATGTCCCTGGTGCTGGGACCTAGCCCCTGGATATTCGGATGTTGGCTGCTGTACCTGTGGTGTTGCCTCCCGCAGTGTTCAGGCACAGTGTCGAGGCATAATGTTCTGATTGGGATGCTAGGCAATAACTCCCACATGCTACATGACATGCCTACCCACTAGAATCCACTTGGGTGTGTGAAGTGATCACTTCACTATGATTGCCAATCCCCAATTAGCTATAGCCTTCAGCCACATGGCCAGAGGCTTCCGTAGTCAGTAGGATATATGGGTGGTCAGTGGAGCAGGCAGGCAGGGGCTGGGGTTGCCCCCAGAGTGGGGCCACATGGTCCAGGATTTCGAATGGCGGGCCATGGGTGCTGGGACACTCATCTACCCACCCCCCACCCCCGAGCCCAGCCCAGGCCATGGGCAGCCAGCCCCCCTGCCTTGCAAACCCGCACTCCCCCCCCCTGCCATGGTGGCCCATGCCGACCGAGACTGACCCCACTTCGAGCACCAGGACAGCAACCATAGTGCCCCTGAATTCTGTGCCTGTGAGTGAAGATGGCTACTCACCGACTCGGGTGCCCACAGCACCCCTTCCGCCAGCTTCATGTTTTTAAAAAAGAATACTAATCGGTGCCAGCATGACCTCTTGCTGGTGAGGTGGTTAGATTACAGGAGGCCATTAGGTAGAGGGTCCCTCCTGTTACTTGTGTGGAAATTGGGTTTAAGTGGTGATTACTGGTTTCTTGCCACGCTAAGGCGAGATCCTGATTTCACCAACAGGAGCGGGCAGGTTCAATCGCTTCAGATCTCTGTGCTTCTTGATTCTGGCCTCTCCCGCAATTTAACGGCTTTGTTGAGCCCTTGTTTAAGCGTAACACACATTAAATCGCGCCCCGAATCTCTTCCCTCGTAAAATAACCTGCCCATACCAGTGATTATCCGAGTCACCCTTCTCTGAACTGCTTCTAACACATTTACATCTTTCTTTAAGTAAGGAGAGCAATACTGTACTCAATACTCCAGATATGGTCTCACCAATGCTCTGTATAACTGAAGCATAATCTCCCTACTTTTGTATTTAATTCCCCTCACAATAAACGGTAACATTCTATTAACTTTTTCTAATTACTAGTTGTACCAGCCTTTTGTGATTCATGCACTAGGACACCCAGGTCCTTCTGCATCTCCAAGCTCTGCAATCTCTCACCATTTAGATTGTAAACTTTTTTTTTACTCTTCATGCCAAAATGGACAATTTCACATTGCCCACATTATACTCCATTTCCAGATTTTGCCTATTCACTTAACCTCTCAATCTCCTTTTGCAGCCTCCTTATGTCCTCTGCATAATTTACTTTCCTACCTATCTTTATGTTGTCAGCAAATTTAGCAACCATACCTTCACTTCCTTCATCCAAGTCATTTACATAAACTATAAAAGTTGAGGCCCTAGCACATTCCTGCCTACAAGAAAATGACCCATTTATGCCAACTCTCTGGTTCCAATTAGTTGGCTAATCTTCAATCCATGCCAACATGTTACCTCTTACACCATGAGCTTTTATTTTTGGCAATAATCTTTGATGTATGACGTTATAAAATACCTGCTGGAAATCCATGTACAGTACACTCCAGTTTTCCTTTATCCACAACTCATGTGACTCCTTCAAAGAATTCCAACAAATTGGTTAAACATTATTTCCCTTTCAGAAAACCATGTTGACTCTACCTGATTGCCTTGAATTTTTCCAAGGGGGAGGGGGCACCTCCAGTTGCTACATGGAGTCTTAAAAGGAACACCCTTCCCCCCCTCCCTTAACCAGCTGACAAATGTCACATGGGTGGGATGAATCTTTGATGCCGGGCCTTACCCTGCCGTACGTAAAATTCCAGTAGCGGCAGGAAGAGGCTCTTACATGGCCAGCCGTTGCCCTCAATTGTCGACCAGCAATAAGGCCTCTTGACACCTCCCCCACTGCTGGTAAAATTACAGAGGAGACAGAGACAGTCAGCTAGGCACCAGGAACGACTCCGCTGGCACGGCGCCCAATTTTGTTTCATACCTCCCCCCTGCCAACCCATTCCCTTGGGGGGCCTGTAAAAAGAAAGCAGAGTTCATGAAAATTCTTAGTTATAAAATAATTAACCCTGCTCAGCTAATATAAAATTTCAAAATTACCTTCAGGGCACAAGCATAGGCTGAAGAATTAATCTATAAATTTGGGTGCGGGAGGGTGTAAAGGCTGCATATCGGGGCACAACCGAGATTTTAGACTAGCTTATGGTGCACTCATGCTTGCTGTAACTTGTGAGAATGGAGTGTCAGCCTGAATGTGGAAAGAAATACAGGTCATTATGAAAGGCCTGTGGGAAGAAGAACTGTGTTGTTATTGAGTGAAAGAGTCCATTGTAGCAGGAGGCTTTCTCAGAGCACAATTTAAAAACAACTGTTCTTCACACTGACTAACCACAGTACTTTCTCCCACGTTTTCTTGATGGAGTGGGTTGATGAAAGAAAAGAGACGGTTGTCAATTATTTCTATTCGGGACCACGTGGTTCCTATGTTGTGGGGAATTCTCATTTGTAATAGTTCACCTGAAGTAATAAATTGTGCTGTGCATAATATTTCATGTTGATGTCGGAATTTCAGGCGGTCTTCATTTTTGCTTCAAAATGTTGCACAGAATTCAGACTTTGTCAAATTAAATAAAGAGAAACCGTACAAACTAACAACTGGACTGCATCATTAAAAAGTGCAAATTAATATTTAATTCAATTTAAAAAATAAACTTTTTTTTTTGCTTGATCTCTCTTAACTAGCTGCATCAAATGCTCTCTCGCTAATTTTCTTTTTGAAATTCCAGGTCACCTTATGCAACCTTCTGTTTTGTTAATTTTGCCACCAAATTTCAATGAGCTATTATTCCAGAATTGATGCTGTGATTGCATCTGCTAGCGCCTTCCTCAATCGGTGCTGCTGGAGTATGCAGCATCAAGTGGAGAGACCCCTGATTTCCCCGAAGGGGCACTTCACCAGCAGGAGCATGTCTCATATATTCATTGTAAACCCACATACTCGAAAGTCTATGTTCCATGCTGCATACTATTGTCCACTCTTCGGAGTTCCAGACTCTATTCCTGACCTGGATCCCCTCACCAACGGGATCCACGTCTTCTACACGTCAGGAGAATGATACAGCATTTTCTCCCTTAATATATCAGTCTCCAAACTGAAAATAGGTCCCTATGAGGACAAGGAAAATCCCAGCATTTTGTTTTACCCGGTCTGTGTAAATAATGACCTCGGTTGAGCAGGGCAGATGCTGCATTATTATACAAGGCTATTGTTGTGTTATGTACTCTGGGATAACACAGGCTGCAACTGGATGCAGCTTTAACCAAAAGATACTCCAGACCTTGAAGTTAGTTCAATCTGATTTCTTGAACCAGTAGCACAGTTAGCACAGTTCTCTATGAGTTCGACTCTCTGCTAACCCAAGTGTGGTTACTCTGTCTGACTGAACCAGACTAGCTCTTAGCCGCGTGCTGGAGGTGTGAGACTGTACATACACCCTGACCCACTCTGTAGATGTTCATCAGTGGAAAGAGGCGGAGTGTGAGTACCTTGTGCCTTTTATAGTGAGATACTACTCCTGAGTGTCCTGCCTGCTCATTGGTCATGTCCTGTTCTCTGTGTTCATTAGCTGCCTGTCTGTGCCTATCTGTATATCATTATCTGCATGTCTGCATATCATGACATCTCCCTTTTTAAAAAATGTTTTGTTGGCACATGGGAATGTACTTACATGTGGTGGCATATATTAACATATTTACAAGCGGTGCCGTATGTGAACGTATTTACATGTGAAGACAGCTGTCTAATGTGAGAAAACAGAACATAGCAAACAAACCAAATGTTCATAAGTCCAGTCTCTGGGGCTTGCGTCTGATCCTTGTCGACCGCCGGAGAGATGCTGGTGGGGACGACGGCGCCTTGACAGGCGGGATGGAAGCCTGATGGAGAAGAAAGTGGTTGCGGGCAGGCAACTTAGTGCAGTGCCCGTCTGTTTCATCGCACAACAGAACCATCAGCCATACGTACAACATACGAGTGGGGCGCAGCCTGTTGAACAACGGCAGCTGGAGCAGACCAGCCACCATCCAGTATCTTGATCCTGACAGTGTCTGCCGGGGATAACACGGGCAAATCGGTGGCATGAGCATCATAGCCCTGCTTTTGCTTGTTTCGGAGATGCTGCACATTCTGCAGCACCGGGAGGTGATCCAGGTTGGGCAAGTGTATGGCTGGAAGTGTCGTCCGCAGGTCCCTGTTCATCAGGAGTTGAACCAGTGACATGCCAGTGGACAGTGGGGTCACCCTGTGAGCGTCGACATGCTAAAGCAACATTTGGGCTTGTTCAGCTTCAGGTTATTGGCATGGACACGGCTGAATACCTGCTGGAGACAGGAAACATGCTCTTCAGGGATCGTGGGCCATATGATGATGTCATCCACGTACACACGAACCCCTTCAATGCCCTCCGTCATCTGCCCCATGATGCGATGGAAGATCTCCGATGCCGAGACAATGCCAAACAGCATGCGATTATAGCAGCATCTGCCAAACGGTGTGTTGAAGGTGCAGAGCCTTCTGCTGGACTCATCCAGCTGGATTTGCCAAAATCCATGTGACGCACCTAACTTGGTGAAAAAACATGCGTGTGCCATCTCACTGGTGAATTCCTCCCGCTTCGGGATGGGGTAGTGTTCATGCGTGATATTCTTATTGAGATCCTTGGGATCAATGCAGGTGTGTAGGTCTCCCGAAGGCTTTCTAACACATACCATCGAGCTGACCCAGTCAGTCGGTTCGGTTACCTTGGAAATGATGCCCTGTTGCTGAAGATCCTTGAGCTGTGCCTTCAGGCGCTCCCTCAGCGGAGCCGGGACCCGGCATGGTGCGTGGACCATAGGCTTGGCATCAGGTCATAGCAGAATCTTGTATCGATATGGCAGCATGCCCATCCCGTCGAACACATCCGGATACTGATCGAGGATGTCGTCAATGCCGGCCTGAAGATCCCCATTGGAGCATTGCATCCGGGAGATGGCCTGCACACTCTCTGCCTCATGGGAGGCAGGTTTCTCATTTTCCGCCGATTTGTACTGGGCAAAGCGATTTTTGGCGTGCTCATGCACTTTGCATGTTTCAATCGCGACTGGCAGGGTCATATGCTTGATTTTCAGTAGCTGCTCTCTCAGAGGATCAGAATGAACTCCAAAAACGATTTGTACTCTTATCATGGAGTCAGCAAAATCACCAAAGTTGCAGGACAGTGCTAGCAGGTGGAGGTTAGTTAAGAAGGAGTTGAAAGGTTCATCTTTACCTTGTAGACGCTGTTTGAATATGTAGTGCTCGAAGATTTCATTGGTGTCCACTTCACAGTGACTGTCAAACTTGTCCAGGGTGGTCTGAAACTTTGTCTTGTCCTGGCCTTCAGTGAAGTGAAAAGAGTTGAAGAGTTCGATGGCTTGATCACCCGCTGTTGAGAGAGAAGCGCGATCTTGCTTTCATAAGATGCACCTACGAAGTCTGAAGCTTCGATATACAGCAGAAACTTTTGCTTGAATGTCCGCCAGTTGGCACTAAGGTTGCTGGAGGTCCTGAGCTGGTGAGGAGCCTGAATCTTCTCCATGGTGCCGGGATACATTCGCTGGTCGTCACGGAACGGACTGAAGTAAACCACCTAGATTAAGCAGTCCCCTGGTAGCATGTTGTGTTATGTACTCTGGGATAACACAGGCTGCAACTGGCGCAGCTTCAACCAAAAGATACTCCAGACCATGAAGTTAGTTCAATCTGATTTATTGAACTAGTAGCGCAGTTAGCACAGTTCTTTATGAGTTCGACTCTCTGCTAACCTAAGTGTGGTTACTCTGTCTGACTGAACCAGACTAGCTCTTAGCCATGTGCTGGAGGTGTGATACTGTACATGCACCCTGACTCACTCTATAGATGTTCATCAGTGGAAAGAGGTGGAGTGTGAGAGCCTCGTGCCTTTTACTGTGAGATACCACCCCTGTGTGTCCTGCCGGCTCATTGGTCATGTCCTGTTCTCTGTGTTCATTAGCTGCCTGTCTGTGCCTGTCTGTACATCATTATCTGCATGTCTGCATATCATGACAGCTATAATTATGGCAGTGGTCTGCCTGGTTAACTAATTTCACCACTTGTATGGTTTGGATAGTCCAGACCTAATCTCATACTTCCTCAGTGGCAAGAGTAAGTGATGTGCGTTGCTGGTGAGTGTCCGCAAGTAACGCTTCGGACTGATGTGATGGTCTAGTTATGCTGGGTCACAAGACAGTAACAGCTATCTCCAGTACTGTTATTTTAGTGTCTGCTTTGTTCTGTTCACTTGCTGACATATTTGTTATCATTTTCTCTGATGGTTGGAGGCATCCAATACTCCAGGCCCCAGACGGGCAGCACCCTGAGCTGTGCCTGCTCCAGCCTGGCTCATACGCCAGAGCTCTCCCTCAGCATGTTTGCAACCGCTTCATGTAATGTGCACGCCTTTGGCATATATTGCAGTTATACTACCATATTGGAAGTTTGAAGAGCCTGTAAGTGAGTGGGAACCAAGTGATTACCTGTGTGTGATTAAATATACAGACATCAATGCAGATTGTTTGGGTGAGAAGCTTGCTGTGTTGGACGCCTTTTCCAAATAATCAAGCAAGAGTAGCTGAGTGGAGACTTCAACCCATTTTAAGTAAACAGACTCATTTCTCCGTTGAGATGACAAAGGAATAGCCTACACAAATACTCCAAAATTCCAAATAATTAATTTACTATATTTGCAATTGCTAAGTACATCTGAGAAATGAGCCTCCGCTTTTCATTTGTGCATGACATTAAGTTTATCGCTTTATTATTGCTGGCTTTAAAAACAATGAAAATCAACCTATCAATTCCAGGTCCCAGCAGTTTTAAACTGATCCTTGGGATTTTAACTGGAATTACAGCAGAGCCTTCCAAGAGAGTCAAACAAAATCGTCCCTTCACCGGGCCCCTCGTGCTTGATTTAAGTCGTCTTGGTTCCAATCGTGATAACAAAGAGATTAGTAAAATGTGGAATATTGCTGTAAGATAGGAATGGACAATTTATCCATGGTTACAGCTAATTTCTACTCTGTCACTAAAAGGAGTAAAGAGGTCAGCAGAACGTAAAAATCAAACAAGTACAACATTAATGACGCCAATGAATAGGTCAGGACATGGACATCTTTAGCTCCTGAGTGTTACGTTAGTGCACAAAATAATGAGGTCCAAGATCAGAGGAAGTACTTTGACTAACCAATAAATAAAAAAATTAAATCTCAATATCTGCCAAAAGAGGGAAGTGTAACAAATTGATACTTTGAATCATCACGTTTTCTAAAACCTTTTTTATTTCACTTCTCTTCAGAACCCACACAAGATGCTTAACAGCATGCACCAAAAGCATGAGTCATTTCCTTTGATTTTTTTCCCATTCATTCTTATGAGGAAGTGGCGCCTTATTATTGTAAAACCACAATAATGTGCCAACATTTAAGAATGAACTACAAAGAGAGTTCCTGAATGGAAATGTATGTCTTCTATTCATGGTCGGTGGACTTGAGTTCAAATTGTGGTTGCCACTATGCTCCCCATGTTTTAGACTTCAGTTATTGTTCCCAGTCTTTAGATGTTTCTGATTGTTTTTGGAACAATTTAATCACAAACTTTTATTGAAGGAACTTTCTCCATAACTCCTGATCAGGGGCGCGATTTAACAAAAAAATGAGTCCCGTTGTGGGAGGGTTTAGCAAGCGCCGGGAACTACCCCAATATCGAATGGGACTGTTATTTTTTTCGGGCCTTAACAGGGAAGGCCTCGCTGGGCCACACTTACCTTCATTTCCTGCACTGAGCAGCTCTGCTCGCCTGTGCAGGAAGAGTTCAGGTCACCATTCTTATCTCTCGATACCCCCAACGTGAACCCTGGACTCCTCCAATGCCACAACTGTTGGGAGATCCTTGAGCCCCCACACCCCACCTCATGAGGGCAGGGCACCCCGTGGCCCAATCCCCAGCCGGGCAAAATGCCACTTTGACACCATGCTACTGCCCACCTGGCAGTGCCTCTGGGCACCATGGCAGTGTCAGGCTGACACCTTGGTGACACTGCCAGGGTGTGCAGGTGGCACTGCCAGGCTGACCATGCCAAGGTTCCCAGGTGGCATCAGCAGTACCAGGGTGCCACCCTGCCCAGAGGCCAACCACCTGTGGGCCTCCAATCACCTGGGCAATCCTCCCAAGTGCCCTTCAGCCTGGTCCTTGTTTGTGGAGGCCAGTTTTTCTTTGTGCCCAGCTGGGGCCTCCTCGGCGAGGGGATTCGATCTCGGACGCTGGTTAGACCTAGCAAGTGCACATTCAAGTGTGCCTAACTGCACACTGAAATATGCAAATTTAGGTCTTTACCATTGTGGGCAGGGTCCAGATTGCGAGACAGGCATTTCGCAAGATTTACCGGCCGTGTTGTGTCCCGAGTCGGGCGAAACACGCTCATTGGATCACACCCCAGGAATCCTCATTGAGAAATACATTAATGCCAGCACATTTATAAATACAGTGGGCAGGATTCTCCGTTTGGTAGGCGGTGGATGCGATTCAACCACCACGTTATGCCCAGTGCGGATCCGGGCATGTCGGTTAAATAGCAGAAAAGGCCAAATTCGAGATACGGGCTGGGCGCGAATCACTTTGCTATCTAACTGGCCGCTTCTGATGGTGAGTTCCGGATCTAACCCAAATAACCCCAATTTGCATTCGTTTCCATCTCATTAGGGAGATCGAAGTCGAATGTGATGGCCTCCCAGGAATTAACCGACTCCCAGCAAGGAATCACACAGGCGTATTTTACTATTACTTTTTAAAAACATGAAGCCAGTGCAATGGCTGCTGAGGGGAATTGAGGAGCTGAGCAAGCATTTACATTTTCTGGCATGCAGCTCCAGGTCACTGGAGCAGCTGTGCCAGTGCTCAAGAGAGTGGGGGGCCCCTCAGGGAGTTGGGCTTGGCCAGGAGGCTGAAGCATCCAGGTCGGGGGTTGCCCCTGGGCCAGGGGGTGTAAGGGGCTTTGCATCTCTGAGAACTTCAAACCATCTTTAAACATTGTGGACACCCATAACAGGGTCTACCTGCTCTCTGTCTGTCATACCCATCACTTCCAGGACAGAATCCTATTCTTGGTTATCTGCTGAAGGTCACTTTGACTCACTTTGACTGGGAGCAGCCTCTAACTTCACAGCTGAAGGCCATTGCTAATAAGGAATTGACATTGTTAGTTATGTGAGCACTTCACAGCTGCAGGTTGTGTTTGCTACTTGCTCCTGCTGGTGGTTGCAGATGCCTGTAAGCTGCTGTTGCTCTTTCCTTCCTTTTCTGTAGCCAGAAAGAAGGACAATTGTTTCTAAGATACCTGAGTCCTGGAACACCAGGGGAAGGAGAAATATGAGTCCAGAAGGCAATCCAGTTTGAAGCAAGAAGATGCTGTGGGACCTGGCATGCAACATTGTTCCAAATGGGCCACCTGCTAACGTCATTGAAGAAATGCTTTTGCAGATTGCTGATGCTTTTAATGCTGGTACGGTGAGTGCTGCATGTAACTGGCACGTCAACGCCGGTTAAACACGCTGGAAGTCAAAGATGTTCAACTGCTCCTTGAGCGCCAGTGGAATATGTGGATGCCAGGATTTGATTTCAGTGAGATTGAGCCGCGTGGGAGGGCCTGCACAGCTGCGGCTCCTGGACGGAGAATGGCACTGATATGTGGAAAAAGTCACACATTGATGGACAGATCATTTTGACGACAAAGTTCTGGACATGATAACGCATTGTCAGGCTTATTCTCCATTTCTGTTGAGGAATCTGCGAGGGGTGATATTGTGTGTTTGTTTTTTATTGTGAAAATGAACTGGTATGGCTTTGTATTGGTACCAATATGGAATGGCAATGTCCCCTTGTTGTTTACTGGTTAGTGTGATATGTGGAATAATATGTCGTTGATTTTCAAATCTTTGTTACTGTTGACCATTTAATAAACAAAATATTCTCAAGTGGCTGCAGGGTGTGTTTACTCTGCTCTTGCTTGTGGCTGCGATGCCTGAAGGCTGAGTGTTTGTTCGCTGCCACCTTTTCTGCTTCTGTGGCCTGGAGTAAAGAAAGGGAGGGAGTAAAATGTCCTACAGCTGGTGTTAGAGAAGGGGAAGATGTGGCGGACCAATTCGACTGAGCAACTTACTGAAGGTATTGAAGAAATGCCTTTGCAGCTTGCTGGTGACTTTATTGCATTGTTGACTGTTAAATGTTTAATGTCTGGAAGCTGTGTATTTGCTCGCTGTCGCCTCTTTTGATTCTGTGGTCTGGAGTAAGGAAAGGGAGGAAGTCAGGTGACCTGCAGAAGGAGGGGAAGGCTGGCGGCCCAATTCAACTGAGCAACTTTCTGAATGTATTGAAGAATTGTTTTTCAGGTTGCTGGTGAATTTATTGGACTGTTGACTGTTCAATGTTTAATGTCTGGAAACTGTGTGCCTGTCTGCTCCCGCCTTGTTTGCTTCTATGGTATGGAGCATATGGAAAGGGAGGAAGTAAGGTGACCTACTACCAGTGCTGAGGAGAGGGAAGGGGTTGCGGATTGATTCGACTATGCAACCTGATGACAGTATTGCAGAAATGCTTTTGTTCATTGTTGATGGCCTTATTGTACTGTTGACTGTTTCTTGTTTGATACCTGGAAGCCGTGCATCTGTCTTCTGCTGCCTGTTTTGCTTCTGTAGCTTGGAGCGCATGGAAAGGTAGGAAGCAAGATGATCCACTACCAGTGCTGGAGAGGGGGAAGGGGTGGCAGACCGATTCGACTGAGAAACTTGCTGAAGGTCTTGAAGGAATCCTTTTTCAGATTGCTGGCGACTTTATTGTACAGTTGACTGTTCAATGTTTACCACCTGGAAGCTGAGTGTTTGCTATTGTACTGTTAATTGTTTAAAGTTGAATGCCTGGAGGCCGTGTGCTTGACTGATGCTGCTCCTATTGCTCCTGTGGCTTGGGACAAGTGGAAGGGGGCAGTAAGATGACATTGGACCAGTGCTAGTGATGAGGAAGTGGTGCTCGTTCACTTTTCTGTTGTGCTCTGTGTTGGTGAGACTTTCCATTGTTTTGTTACACTTTCCACTCGAGCGACTTTCCACTGATGCGAGTCCACTGCTGGATCTGCAGGAGGGGGAGAGAGTTATTATACTATTGACTGTGTAATGTTTATTGCTTGGAGGCCGTGTGTTTGTCTGTTACAGCCCCGATTGCTTCTGTGGCCTCGAGTATGGAACATAGTGCCAATGCTGGAGAGGGGGAAGGGTGCTCCCTCGCTCTTCTGCTGTGCTCTGCATCGGTGTGATTTTCCAGTGTATTGTTGTGCTACCCCAGAGCGACATTCCACTGATCCAAGACTGCTGCTGGGAATGGCGGGAGGGTGAGAGAGCGGCAGGTTGCTTCGGATGCTATGGACTTTACTGTACTGTTGATTTTTTAATGTTTAACGTGTATTTAATTTTCTTTGTATAAATGCACTGTTGTAGCTTTGTGTTTGTACCGATATTATGTAGTGAAAAGGTGCCTGTGTGTATGGAATGGTGCCTTTGCCTTATCGTTTGCTGATTATTGTGATATATGGACTGCTAAGTAGTTTTTTTTATTAATAAAGGTATTGTTGACCATTTAATAAACTATATTTTCAAGTGGCTGCAGATTGTGTTTGCTGCTCGCTCCTTTGGTGGCTGCAAATGCCTGAAGGCGATGTGTTTTCTCTGTCTCTTTTGCTTCTGTGGCCTGGAATAAGGAAACAGAGGGTGTACGATGACCTGCTGCCAGCACTGCAGAAGAGGAAAGGGTACCCTTTCTCTCTTCTGGCATGCTCTGCTTTGGTGTGACTTTCCAGTGTGGCTTTCTACTGTTGAGAGTCTACTGCTGGAGCTGCAGGAGGGGAAGACAGAGATGGATTCATCCAAATGAGCAACTTGATGAAGGTGTTGAATAAATGCTTTTGCAGATTTGCATTATTGACTGTTTAATGTCTGAAGGCTGTGAGTCCGTTTGCTGATGCCTCTTTTGCATATTCAAATGGCACCCAACATCACTGACCCACTATTTCAGAAAGATGTTGGACCTCTTTAAAATAAAGAAAGATGTCCTGGAGCAGTATGAGAATGAAGATGGATCTCCAGGAACATTCTGAGGCTGAAAGTTGGGCCCCCTCCAAGAATCTGGAAGGTCCACCTGCAGATGCACCTGACTCACAGCTGTGGTGCTCCAGGGTCTAAGGTTACAGATGGCCTCCATCCTGAACTCTGGAGGCAGCCCCAGGCAATGTTTAGATGAGTCCTGAAATTTGCATGCACGTTGTTCCAAATGTGTTTCATGCTGGCGTGTTTTCCCGCCGGCACTGTGGACAATCTTATTTACGTCCCATTAACTGGATACAAATGAGATTCACTCCGGCCTCTAGTGGGTTTTCTGACCTGCCATGGTAGGCACCAACGGAACATTTCGCTGTAAATTTACAATGGCGTGAAACCTATTTCTGGACCACCCGCTATATTTTCCGCCATGCCATCCAACAAACATACTGGCGAGGGCAGGGGAGAATTCCGCCCATTACCTTTGAGCCCCATCACAAACGTGGCTCTCCAGCCATCCACTCTATCCTTCTTCCTGCCAGCTGTTTGGCCTTTTCACCATGTCGGTGTGAAGTTCCAACAATATATCTGTGCCATCAGTAAGAACATTCACTTCCACTTTTGCAACATTATCCAAGTCTTCCCCTCTCTTGTGTCATTTGTCGCTGAAACACTCATGCCTTTGCTATCGCTGGAGTCACCACTGACCAGCCTCCCATGTTCTGCCCTCTGTAAACTTCAGCTCATCTAAATGCTGCTGTCTTTTTCTTAAGTTGCACAATGTCATATTCAACTATTCCCTCTGTCCTCCCTGATGCACATTTGCTCCCAGTCCTGCAACACTTTGACTTTAAAATTCTCATCCTTGTTTTCAACTCCCCCAGGCTCAAGCGCCTCCATTATCCCTGTAATCTCCCCCAGCCCTATAACCCTCCAAAATATCTGTGCTCCTCATGTCCTAGCCGCTTGCAAGTCCCTGGCTTTAATCACTCCACAAATTGGTGGCCATGACTTCCGATGCCTTGATCCAAATCTCAAAAATTCCCTCCCTACACCTCACTTCCTCTCTACCTCTCTTTCCTCCTTTAAACCGATCCTTAAACTTGGCCAAGCTTTTGATCATTTTACCGAATATCTCTTTACCCGAATATCTCAGCGTGTGATACAACCTTGGGATTTTTTATTACATTAGAGGAGCTATATAGATACAAGTTATTGTTAACCTATCCTAATATCTTGAAAATTCTGATCAAATCACTGCTTAAACCTCTAAAACTGCTTAAACAAGGTGTGGTGCCCAGAACTGCTCACAGTGCTCCAAGTGTAAACTAATTAGGGTATTATATAGTGGTAGCATATATATCTGCTACCCCATTGCATCCTTACCTTCTAGATATAAAAGGCACAATCTATTAGTTTTCTTTCATTATATTCTGTACCTGTTCATGTAATTTTAATGATTTAAGTACCACGAAAACCAAGTCTCTTTGGACTGCCACTGTATCTGGATTTTCACCTTTTGGAAACTACTTTGTTGTATTCTTTTTAGTCCACAGTGGATGAACTCACATTTGCCTCCATCGAAATTGAGTTCCCACTGTTTGGTCTGTTAAATGTAACCTATTAATATCTCTTTGTGATTGTACACCCATTATTTTTACTCTTTATCTCCTGCTGCTCAATCAGGACAATAACTTTCCTTCAATTTCATTAATTTCAACTTCATCATCACAGAATCATCTCCTGTCAAGGATTTTTCACTTTTTTATTTCAGCAATGTATTTCTGATAATACCGTATTTGTTTTATGTCAGCTACATTTTTCATTGTTTGGATTTGACTTGTTATTTGGACGTGTGCTCCCAATACTCTGTTGCAGTAGTCAGTCTGCTTTAATAAATGCAATTCAGTGAATGTCTTCATTCTGTTTCTGCCTCTTACATTCACAGCATGCTTCCAAAACAAAATTCATCTACCCATGATGTGGGCATTGCTGGTGAGGTCAGCACTTATTGCCCATCCCTAATCGTTCTTGAGAAGGTGGTGGCCTTCTTGAACTGCTGAAGTCCATGTGGCGAAGGTACTCCCACAGTGCTATTGGGCAGGACGTTCCAGGATCTTGACCCAATAATGAAGAAAGAACAGTGATGTATTTTCAAATTAAAATGTTGTGTGACTTGAAGGAGAACTTGCAGGTGTTCTCATGTGCCCGCTGCCCTTGTTGTTCAAGGCAGAAAAACATGTGGGTTGGGAAAGTTTTTGTCAAAGAAGCCTTGGCAAGTTGCTGCAGTGCATCTTCTTGATAGTACATACTGCTGCCAATGTGTGCTGGTGATGGAGGGAATGAATGTTTAGGTGAGGGATGTGGTGTCAATCAAGCAGGTTAGGAATATAGGAACATAGGAATTAGGAGCAGGAGCAGGCCATTTGGCCATTTGAACATGCTAAAAACTTCATTAAGATCATGGCCGACCTGGTTGTGGTCTCAACCCCACTTTCCTGTCTGTTCCTCATAATCCTTGACTCCCTTGTCTATTAAAAATCTATCTTACCCTCTCTTGAATACATTAAATCTCTCAATCTGTTCTGCTTTCTGGGGAACAGAATTCGACAGACTAACTACGCTTTGGTAAAAATAAATTCTCCTTATTTCTCCCTTAAAGCCACTACCTTTTTCTTAAACTGTGTTGCTTGCTTCTAATCTCCCCCACAAGTGGTAATATCTCATCATATCTACCCTATCAAGCCCCCTCAGGATCTTATATGTTTCATTAAGATCATCTCTTGTTCTTTTAAACTCCACTGGGTATAGACCCAGCCTGTAACCTTTCTTCATAAGGTAAGCCCTCCAGGATTGAGTCGAGTGAACTTTCTCCAAATTGTTTCTAATGCAATTATATATTTTTCAAACAAGTCGACCAAAACTACACACAGTTCCAGTTGTGTTCTCACTGTGGAGCTGCAGTAAAGCTTCCCTACTGTAATATTCCATTCCCCTTCCAATAAACGGCAACATTCTATTTCCCTTTCTCATCACTCGTTGTACCTGCCTACTAACATTTTGTGATTCATGTACCAGATGCCTAGACCCCTGTGTATCGCCAAATTCTGTAATCTCTCACCAATTAAATAATGAACTGGTCTTTCTATTCTTTCTGCCAAAGTGGAAAAGTTCACATTTTCCCACAATTTGGTCCATCTGCCAAATACTTAGCCAGGTTTTTACAAGGTTGCTTTATTCTGGATGGTGTCATGTTCCTTGAGTGTTGTTGGAGCTGCATCCATCCAGGCAAGTGGAGAGTATTCTAGCACAATCCTTACTTTTGCCTTGTAGATGGTGGACAGGCTTTGGGGAGTCAGAGGGCAAGTTACACGCTGCAGAATTGCCAGCCTATGACATGCTCTTATAACCACTGTATTTATGTAGCTAGTCCAGTTCAGTTGCTGGTTAATGGTGATCCACATGTCAAGCGCAATATCTTGTTTGGACCAAGGCTGCAATGAGGTCTGGAGCTGAGTAATCCCAGTGAAACCCAAACTAAGCATTGACGAGCACGATATTCATGAGTAAGTGTCACTCGATATCACTGTCAATGATCCTTTACTTCTTTTGCTGATAATTGAGAGTTACTTGACGGGGTGGTAATTGGATTTGCTCCACTTTTTCTGGGCAAGTCATATCTGGACAATTTTCCACTTCATCGGGTAGATGCCAGTCCTGTAGCTAAATGCCAATCAAATGTATTGTGTGTAGTGATATTCAGATATAAATATACATGATCAATGTATGTAAATGTAGTACAGTCATTTCAACACTAGATGGCTCACAATCAGATACTATAAGAACTGGATTCCCACCTTTTCTAAGTCACATTATGATGTGATTCAGAACAGTGAACAAGCAAGATATAGAATAGCTAGAGTGAGAGAAGTTAGAACTAGTTTGTTATAATAGTGTACAGTTATATAGTTATCTGTATTGTACTTTATTTCTTTATTGTTAGTTTAGTGTTGAGTAAAAGGACTCAGTTTATTATTTTATTACTCATTAAATATTTCATCTTTCAACAAGAAGACTATTGGTCATTTTATCATCCTGGTGGATTCAAGAGTAATATATATATTTTTGATAAGTCATTATTTAAAATATAAATTGTAGAGCAATATAATTTCTTAATTTGCCCCAGCACAGCTTCACCGAGTTCAAGTTTCAGTGTTCCAAAAACAAAAATAGAAAATATCATCAAGTGTAGTTAATGGTCGGCAATCACGAAATATTATCATGTCTTGAAGTAATCTTGCTGGGATTAAATCAGTTTCTCCTTTGTCTCTTTTCAGTGTAAAATCATTTGAATGGTCGAGTTGTTACTAAACTCCCTCAGGCAATCATCTTAATAAGTATCGATTTCCGCAGCAACTCACTTTCTGATAAACCAATACAAACATGCTAACTGAATACATTAATGTTTGGAATGACTGACCATGCCACTGCTGAGATCATTATATTTCAATAAATAAATTAATCAATACTTCAAAATGTTTGGAGTAGAGTTTTCACTTGTTTATGAATGTAGAGGACAGATTCAGATGAACCAGTGCAAAAGATCAGGGGAGATTAAACATTATTTACCCCCTAAAGTACTTACATTCATATTTTCCATATGAGTCAAGATTCAATTCTCCAGTTCAGCCCATGCACACATTACTGACCATGACCCCGGGTTAGAATTGGAGATTCAGCTGATTGCATGACTTAGAAAGGTTCTTTAAATTGAATTCACTTAGGCACGTAGTAATACATTTTCTTCAGTTTTTCATATCAAAATATATAATGTACTAAGAAACTAACTAGCATAACTAATAAATCATAGAATCCCTACAGCGCAGAGGGAGACCATTCAGCCCATCGTGTCAGCACCGACCCTCGCAAAGTGCACCCTAGTAGGCCCACTCCTCCACCCTAACCCCATGACCCCACCTAAGGGGCAATTTAGCATGACCAATCGACCTAACCTGCACATCTCTGAACTGTAGGCGGAAACCAGAGCACCCGAAGGAAACCCACGCAGACACGGAGAGAAAGTGCAAACTCCACACAGACAGTAACCCAAGGTCGGAACGGAAACCGGGTCCCTGGAACTGTGAGGCAGCAGTGCTAGCCACTATGCCACCCCATGGTCCAGTATAGTTTTTTAAAGTAATTTTCAGTTATTTAAAATCAGGTTACTCGTAAGTGATACTCTGACTAAAAAAATGTAATTTGTGGTGATGATGTTGCTTTTCAGCTGCATTAATAAATCGGTTATCACACGTAAACACACAAAATAATACTTTTAATGAAAAGCAAAAGAAGGGCGGCACGGTGGCGCAGTGGTTAGCACGGTTGCCTCACGGAGCCGAGGACCCGGGTTCGATCCCGGCCCCAGATCACTGTCCGCGTGGAGTTTGCACATTCTCCCCGTGTCTGCGTGGTTCTCACCCCCACAACCCAAAGATGTGCAGGGTAGGTGGATTGGCGATGCTAAATTGCCCCTTATTTGGAAAAAATATTATTGGGTACTCTAAATTTATAAAGAAAAATAAAGCCGAAATAAAGAAACACATATATTGCACTGCCGGCATCACGTTGTTTCATAAAAGATGTTACAATTGTGATTAGTGAAATCAATTTTAATAGTAGCTTGAACTGTAAACTAAATGGCCCAATTTCAAGCACACTTTGAATGCAATTTCACAACTACAACTGAAATGCAATCTCTACTGCAGTGTTTTGAAGTGCTAAGGATAAACTTTAAAATGCTTGTATACGAACATATGAAATAATAGCAGAAATACACCATTTGACCCCTTAAGCCTGCTTTGCCACTCAACAAGATCATAACTGATCAGTTTGTGTTTCGAATTCCACATTTCCATTCACCTCGATAATCTTTGGTTTGCTTCCCGAACAAGAATCTGTCTAGCTCCGCCTTCAAGCTGTTCAATGACCCCACTTCCACTGCCTTCAGTGACAGAGGCCGGGATTCTCCAATCCCGCAGCCAAGTTCTGACGCCGGCGTGAAAAGCGACGGAAACCACTCCGGCGTCAACGGTCCTCGATTGTCAGGTTTGCACCCTTTCCGAGGGGGCTAGGTCGGCGCCGGAGTGGTCTCCGCTGCTTGTGCCGGCGCGAGTTCGCGCATGTGCGCTACGGCCGGCATGAGTTCACGCATGTGCACCGTGGCTGGTGCGAGTTCGCGCATGCGCGTGGGTTCCCGTCTCCGCGCCGGCCCCCGGGCAATATGGCGGAACCCGACAGGGGCCCGGCGCGGAGCAACATGGGCCCCCACGGAACCAGCCCTCCTGCCGATCGGTAGGCCCCGATCGTGGGCCAGGCCACCGTGGAGGCCCCCCCCCCCTGGGGTCGGATCACCCCGGCCCCCCCTCCAGGACGGCCCCCGCAGACAGAGCTTCCAGGTCCCACCGGGTGGGACCAGAGTAAACCCATGCCGGTGGGACTCGGCCGAATTCGGCGGGCACTCGGCCCGCCGAGGCCCGGAGAGTCGACAATCCCGAGGGCGCCCGAGAATCGGCGCTGGAGAATCGGCGAGCCGGCATCGGGGCGGTGTGGCACGATTCCCACGCCACCTCGGGGATTCTCCGACCCGGCGCGGGGCCGGAGAATCCCGGCCAGAGAGTTCCAAAGTTGCATGATCCTCTGTGAGAAAAGAATTCTCCTCATCTCTGTCCAAAAAGAGCGACCCCTAATTTTAAAACAGTGCCCTCTAGTACTGGACTTGGTAGCACAGTGGTTAACATTGTTGTTTCACAGCGCCAGGGTCACAGGTTCGATACCCGGCTTGGGTTACTGTCTGTGCGGAGTCTGCTCGTTCTCCCCATGTCTGCGTGGGTTTACTCCGGGTGCTCCGGTTTCCTCCGACAAGCCCCAAAAGATGTGCTTGTTAGGTGAATTGGACATCCTGAATTCTCCCTCAGTGTACCCAAGCAGGGGCCGAAGTGAGGTGACTAGGAGATTTTCACAGTAACTTCATTGCGGTGTGTGGTGAATGTATTCACCATAATGCATGACACTGTAACCATTGTATCCACCTAATGTAACCTATGACCTGGAAGTGGTGATAAGAGCTGCTTCCAGGTACTGTAACCCCGGCGGGCTCCGCCTCTGGCTCCGCCCTCACCAGGGCCATATATAACCTGGCCACCTGCGGGTGGCATTTATCTGCACAACCGGCTCTGGCTAGGCAAGTTCACGACTAATAAAGCCTTATGTTCACTCGCTCTCTCGGCCTCTTGGTGAATTGAAGGTATATCAATTTATTAGTTGTCAACAGCACCATGGAAGTCACTCTAAAGCCAGACAGGCTCGAACCGGCGCCCGCGCGTCCGAAGCCAAGGAAATATTTGAACATTGGTTTTGATGCATCGAGGCCGACATCGACTCCTCCACAACGGCTCCCTCGGAGACCTTCAAACTGCGACTCCTCCACGTTCAGGTGAGCCATCGAATCACGGTAATGATTGAGAAAACGGCCACGTACGAGGAGGCGGTCGCAATCCTCAAGGCACACTTCGTGAAGCCAGTAAACGAGGTGTTCGCTAGACACCTCCCCACTACTCGCCGTCAACGCGCCGGAGAATCGCTGGACGAGTATCTGGAAACCCTGACTCTACTCGCGAGGAACTGCAGCTATCGAAATGTGATGGTGGAGGAGCACATGAACTCACAGATCCGGGACACCTACGTGGCGGGGGTCCGCTCGAACTATATCTGGCAGCGTCTGCTGGAAAACGGGACCTCCGACCTGCGGGACACGGTAAAGCTAGCGACCTCGCTGGAGGTGGCCTACCAGAACCTTAGCGCGTTCCCCGCGGGCCCGACGAACCCCTCGTGGACACCATCGTCGCGGCCCCCATCGGACCCGCCTACATCGCAGGCCTGCGCCGCGTGTCTGCCAGCCCAGCCCGGAGAACCGCAATGCTACTTCTGCGGCCAGGGCCAACACCCCCGGCAGCATTGCCCAGCTCACTCAGCGACGTGCAGCGACTGCAGGAAAAAGGGGCACTACGCGAGAGTCTGTCTGGGCCGACCTAAGGCCCAGAAATCGAAAACGCACCAGGCCCGACCTATGGACTCGCATCCCCGCAGACCCAGCAATGTGGCTGCATACCTGCCCGGAGCGCCCCCTCCAGATGCGTCATCGGCATCGTGCGAATCGTGGAGGCCGCCATCTTGGCCGCTGGCCCCAACACAGACCGACACGTGCGACTCATGGGGGCCGCCATCTTGACCGCCGGCCTCGGCACCGACCAACACTTGCAACCGATGGGGGCGGCCATCTTGGTCACCATCCTCAATCCCGTCCGACACGTGCGACACATGGGGGCCACCATCTTGTGACTCCACCGATCACGCAGGCTACCCGCAGCTGGGCGCGGTGACCCTCGACCAGTCACAGCCGAAACCGCTAAAGAGCTCCATGATGGTCGTCCGGGGTCAACGGGCACGAGACCCCCTGCCTCTTCGACTCCGGGAGCACGGAGAACTTTGTCCACCCCGACACGGTAAGGCGCTGCTCCCTCCACACCTACCCTGCCTCATAAACAATCTCCCTTGCCTGCGGGTCTCATTCGGTCCAGATACGGGGGTACTGTATCGCCAATCTCACGATGCAGGGTGCAGAGTATACCCTCTTTAAGCTCTACGTCCTCCCCCACCTCTGTGCCCCCCTACTGCTCGGATTGGATTTTCAGTGTAATCAACGAAGCCTGACCCTACAGTTCGGCGGGCCCTTGCCCCCTCACAGTATGCAGCCTCGCGACCCTGAAGGTCTCCCCCCTTCACTCTTTGCGAATCTCACTCCTGACTGTAAACCCATTGCCACCAGGAGCAGGTGGTCCAGCTCGCCAGACATGGTATTTATCAAGTCGGAGGTCCAACGACTGTTGAGTGAAGGGATCAAAGAGGCCAGCAACAGCCCCTGGCGAGCGCAAGTGGTGGTCGTCCGGACCGGGGAAAAGAACTGGACGGTTGTGGACTACAGCCAGACAATTAACCGGTTCACGCAACTGGATGCGTACCCCCTCCCCCCGCATAGCGGAGATGGTCAACCAGATCGCGCAGTACCGTGTGTTCTCCACGGTCGATCAGAAGTCGGCCTACCACAAGCTCCTAATCCGCCCGCATGAGCGCCACTACACTGCCTTTGAAGCAGCCGCTGACTCTTCCACTTCATCAGAGTTCCCTTCGCCATCACTAATGTGGTCTCGGTCTTTCAGAGAATGATGGACCGAATGGTGGACCAGTACGGTTTGCGGGCGACATACCCATACCTGGACAACGTGACCATCTGCGGCCATGATCAGCAGGAAGGCGTCAACCTTCAGAGGTTCCTCCAGGCCGCCCAATCCCTCAACCTCACATATAACAAAGAAAAGTGTATCTTCCGTACTACCCGACTGGCCATCCTCGGCTACGTCGTGGAGAACGGAGTCCTAGGGCCCGACCCTGACGATATGCCCCCCTCCCCACAGCCTCGAGGCCCTAAAACGTTGCCTGGGGCTGTTCTCCTACTACGCCCTGTGGGTCCCCAACTATGCGGACAAAGCCCGCCCACTTATTCAAACCACCAGTTTCCCCCTGACGGATGAGGCCCGCTCGGCCTTCAATCGCATCAAGAACGTCATCACCAAGGCCGCAATGCACGCGGAGGCCGAGTCCGTCCCCTTCCAAGTAGAGAGCGATGCGTCAGACGCCGCCCTGGCCGCCACCCTCAACCAGGCGGGCAGGCAAGTAGCATTCTTCTCTAGGACCCTCCACGCTTCCGAAATCCAACACACATCGGTCGAGAAGGAAGCACAAGCCATATTGGAAGCCGTGAGGCACTGAAGGCACTACCTAGCCGGTAGGAGGTTCACCCTCGTCCCCGACCAGCGGTCTTCCGCCTGCATGTTCGACAACGCACAACGGGGCAAAATAAACAATGACAAAATCCTGAGGTGGAGGATCGAACTCTCCACCTACAATTACGATATAAGTATCGTCCTGGGAAGCTCAACGAGCCCCCAAATGCTCTGTCCCGCGGCACATGCGCCAATGCACAAGATGACCGACTTCGGGCTATCCACAATGACCTCTGTCACCCGGGGGTCACCCGGCTTACCCACTTCATTAAGGCCCGCAATCTGCCCTTCTCCACCGAGGAGATCAAGGCAATGACCAGGGACTGCCAAGTCTGCGCGGAGTGGAAACCGCACTTCCACCGGCCAGACAAGGCCCACCTGGTAAAGGCCTCCCGGCCCTTTGAACGCCTAAGTATCGATTTCAAAGGGCCCCTCCCCTCCACCATCATCGACGAGTACTCCCGCTTCCCCTTTGCCGTCCCCTGCCCCGACATGACCTCGGCCACTGTAATAAAGGCACTGCACAGCATCTTCACACTGGTCAGTTTCTCTGCCTACATCCACAGCCACCGGGGTAGAGAGAGTCCATCTGCTGGTCGAGAGGGTCCATCTGCTCCACGCCAACCCCCAGTACGCCTACATCGTGCACCAGGACGGATGGCAAGATACGGTCTCCCTACAAGACGTGGCACCAGCTGGTTCCCCTGCCAACGCGCCCCCCCCCCGCTACCCACCCCCACCTCCTGTACTGTCCGGCGCTGACACTGCCGCCACCCACCACCCCCATGTCTACTCCCACACCCCAACCGTCTCCGACTCGCCGGACCGAGGCTCCAGCTCCAGACACAACGCCCCTGGAGTCACCACCTGCAACAACCGTGCCCGCTGTACCGCCAGAGCTGAGGAGGTCGAATAGAACGATCCAGCCTCCAGAGAGACTGAATATGTAATGACCCCACGTCACCCCCGCTGGACTTGATTTTTTAACAGGGGGTGAATGTGGTGAATGTATTCACCATAATGCATGACACTGTAACCATTGTATCCACCTAATGTAACCTATGACCTGGAAGTGGTAATACGAGCTGCTTCCAGGTACTGTACTGTAACCGCCGTGGGCTCCGCCTCTGGCTCCGCCCTCACCGGGGCCATATATAACCTGGCCACCTGCGGGTGGCACTGATCTGCACAACCGACTCAGGCTAGGCAAGTTCACGACTAATAAAGCCTTATGTTCACTCGCTCTCTCGGCTTCTTGGTGAATTGAAGGTATATCACGGTGTTAATTTAAGTCTACTTGTTTCAATAATAAAGATTATTATTATTATTATTATTTAAAGGAAACATCCTTTCCACGTCCACCTTGTTAAGGCCATTCGGGATCTTATATATTTCAATCAAATCACCCCATACTCATCTAAATCCCAGTGGAAACGAGTCCAGTTTGTCCAACCTCTCCTCATCAGACAACCCACTCATTCCAGGTTCCAGGTTGTCTGTGCCAACATAAGACGTCACTGGACTAGAGCACTAACAAGAGAACTGGAGTCAGAGGAAATGCCTTTGTTTTGAGGTGATGACTAACTTTCCGGTTGTTCAAATGAATCACCTTGAAATTGGGAGTGCTGTAGGTTGGGTGTACTGACATCCGCACCAGATTCTTCTACCCAATCGTCTGGTGGGCAAGACCATGTGCAGCAGGACCCTGACAACATTTATCCAATTTTTAGTCTGAGGTTCCTAATTCCTAATTAGAACCTATTCTTAATTGTCTGGATAGGTTATGGTTAAAAATAACATTACATTCCCCAATCTGCATAGTCGGAGGGTAGGGAATAGGAAAGAACATCAGGGAAGATCTACAATAGCTTGCAAGGCAGGGGAGAATAATTGCACAGCGGATGCTGGTGCAAGGTAAAAGGAGATGATAACGGGATCGGTTAAAATCCAAAAAGTATTTCTGGAGGGATCATTACCAACAACAACCAAAAAAACGGAAAGACGGAGACAGAGGTTATGGTCTGAAATCATTCAACTCAATATTGAGTACAGAAGGCTATGGCGTGTCTACTTGAAAGAGGAGGTGCTGTTACTCAAGCTTACATTTAGCTTTGTTAGAATCATGTAGGGGTCGAGGACAGAAATATCATAGTAGGAGTGGAACGGAGAATACTGGCCGGGACTCTCCAGTCCTGCGGCCAGGTTCTGATGCCAGCGTGAAAAGTGGCGCAAGCCACTCTGGCGTCAGCAGGCCTCACCTGGCAGCTATCCACCTCTTCCCAGGGGGCTAGTATGGCACCGGAGTGGTCTCCGCAGCTCCGGCACCTGAAAGCCAGCGCGCCATGGCTGGCGCGAGTTTGTGCTTGCGCGTGGGTTCCCGTCTCCGCGCAGGCCCCCGGGCGATATGCTGGAGCCCTACAGGGGCCCAGCACAGGGGAACATAGGTACTCGCGGGCCAGGCCACCGTGGAGGCCCCCACCGGGGTCGGATCTCCCCGCCCCCCACCAGGCTGGCCCCTGCAGACAGAACTCCGTGGTCCCTCCGTGTGGGACTCGGCCGAACATGGCGGGCACTCGGCCCGTCGAGGCCCGGAGAATCACCGGGGGGCTTCCGCTTTCAACGGCCCCCCACCAGAGTGGTGGCACTCCCGCGGGCGCCCGAAAACCGGTGCTGGAGATTCGGCGAGCCGGCATCGGGGTGGCGTGGCACGATTCCTGCGCCCCCCGGGTATTCTCCGACCCAGCACGAGGCCAGAGAATCCCGGCCACTATATTTGCTGCTCAAAATAAGACCCAATTCAGGCAGGGTGACTGCTTTGCAGTAAACCTCCATTTAGTCCAAAAGTATGACCCTGAGCATCCAGATGCCTGTTATTTCAATTTTCTGCTCCACTTTGTCTCTGACCGTTCTTTACTCAGTCCCCCATCAACCCCGCCGACCTCCCACTTTTACCTGTGTTGCTCAAAACTTCTTACTTCTCAAAGTACCCCTCGATCTGATGAAGGATCATCAACCTGAAATGTTAACTCTGTTTCTGTTATGTTTGAAGGGGTATTGCTTTTACTTCACAGTAGAGACAAAGAATAACCGCGTTGCCACAGCATAGATTACGTGACCAGTTGTCAGACTTTATTCCAGAGGTGCTGCTTGTTTACAGTCCGAGAGGGAAATCTCCCAAGTGCCTCTGGTGATGTCACCATACACATGTGACATACTGTACAGAAGGATATTGGTTACAATGCATAACAGCCCTCCCCATTTACTCCTTGATGCACTATCAATTACCACAAAGAATAGTGGAACAATCGAGGCTTTATTGAGCAAGATGTTGTGCCTCCTGTAGCTGGAACCAGAATGGCTGCAGCGCAGGAGAGCACACACTTTTATACGCTGCCTGCTGGGGTGGAGCCAGCAGGCAGGGATTTACCATTGTACCTCTAATATACGGGCAGTGCCGTAATACATGTAATATACTACTAGTGGTGACTACCACATTCACCCCCTGTTAAAAAAAAGAGTCCGGCGGGGGTGTTCGAAAACATTACAAGTTAAGTCTGTCGGGGGCCTTGACCCTCCTCCACGATCGCCTCAGTCCTGGTGGTGATGTGGGCGCCGACTTGGTCACCTGCGACTCCGGGAGAGTGTTGTCCTCATCTTCGTCACCCCTGAGTGGATCCAGTGGGAGGACGGACCCTGCTGGGGTGGGGGGCTGCGGTGAGGATCGCTGGAGGGAGGATGAGTGGCGCAGGGGTGAATGAGGCAACCGGGGGGAGGGCGGTGTCAGGTCGGGGGTCGTGGGTGGGGATCCAACGGGTGCCAGGTTCCGGAGGTAGACTGTGTCCTGGCGCCCATCCGGGTGTGCCATGTAGATGTACTACAGGTTAGCATGTAAGAGGTGGACATTTTCGACCAAGGGGTCCGACTTATGGGTCCGCACATGCTTCCGGAGGAGGACGGGTCCAGGAACTGTCAGCCATGTTGGGAGCGAGACCCCGGAGGTGGACTTCCTGGGGAAGGCAAACACACGTTCATGAGGGGTCTCGTTAGTCGCGGGGCAGAGGAGCGATCGGGTGGAGTGGAGCGCGTCGGGGAGGACCTCCTGCCAGCGGGAGACCGGGAGAATTTTAGACCGCAGGGCCAGCAGGACGGCCTTCCAGACCATGCCGTTCTCCCTCTCCACCTGCCCGTTTCCCTGGGGGTTGTAGCTGGTTGTCCTGCTCGAAGCGATGCCCTTGCTGAGCAGGAACTGATGCAGCTCATCGCTCATAAAAGAGGATCCCCGATCGCTGTGGATGTAGGTGGGGAAACCGAACAGAGTGAAGATGCTGTGCGGGGCTGTAATTACCGTGGCAGAAGTCATATCGAGGCATGGGATGGCGAAAGGGAACCGGGAATACTCATCAATCCCGTTCAGAAAATACGTGTTGCGGTCGGTGGAGGGGAGGGGCCCTTTGCAGTCCACGCTGAGGCGTTCAAAGGGGCGGGAGGCCTATACCAGGTGCACTCGATCTGGGCGGTAGGAGTGCGGCTTGCACTCTGTGCAGACTTGGCAGTCTCTGGTGACGGTCCTGACCTCCTCAATGGAGTAGGGCAGGTTGCGGGCCTTGATGAAATGGAAGAACCGGGTGACCCCCGGGTGGCAGAGGTCATAGTAGAGAGCCCGCAGTCGGTCCACTTGTGCGCCGGCACATGTACCGCGGGATAGGGCATCAGAGGGCTCGTTGAGCTTCCCCGGGCGATACACAATCTTGTAATTATAGGTGGAGAGCTCAATCCTCCACCTCAAGATCTTGTCATTTTTGATCTTGCCCCGCTGTGTATTATTAAACATAAAGGCAACCGACCGTTGGTCAGTGAGGAGGGTGAATCTCCTGCTGGCCAGGGAATGCCTCCAATGTCGCACAGCTTCCACAATGGCTTAGGCCTCCTTTTCGACAGACGAGTGCCGAGTTTCAGAGGCATGGAGGGTGCAGGAAAAAGAGGCCACGGGCCTACCCACCTGGTTCAGGGTGGCGGCCAGAGCTACGTCCGATACATCGCTCTCCACCTGAAAGGGGAGATGATCCATCGACCGTGTGAATCGTGGCCTAGGCGATGTCCGCCTTGATGTGGTTGAAGGCCTGGCGGGCTTCAGCCGCCAGGGGGAAAACTGTGGACTGAATGAGTGCGCGGGCCTTGTCTGCATAATTGGGGACCCACTGGGCGTAGTAGGAGAAAAACCCCAGGCATCGTTTCAGGGCCTTGGGGCAGTGGGGGAGGGGGAGTTCCAGGAGGGGGTGCAAGCCGTCGGGGTCGGGCCCTCGGACTCCATTTTCCACGACATAGCCAAGGATGCCTAAGCGGTTGATGCGGAACACGCATTTCTCCTTATTGTATGTGAGATTAAGGAGTTTGGCGGTCTGGAGGAACTTTAGGAGGTTAACGTCGTGGTCCTGCTGATCGTGGCTGCAGATGGTGGTGTTCTCTAGGTACGGGAAGGTGGCCCGCAGTCCGTACCGGTCAACCATTCGGTCCATCTCTCGTTGGAAGACCGAGACCCCGTTAGTGACGCCGAAGGGAACCCTAAGGAAGTGATAGAGGCAGTCTGCTTCAAACGCAGTGTATTGGCGGTCCTCCGGGCTGATGGGGAGCTGGTGGTAGGCGGACTTGAAGTCCACTGTGGAAAAGACTCGATACTGCGCAATGTGATTGATCATGTCAGATATGCGTGGGATGGGGTACGCGTCGAGCTGCGTGTACCAGTTGATGGTCTGACTGTAGTCATTGACCATCCTGTGCTTCTCTCCAGTCTTCACTACCACCACTTGAGCTCACCAGGGGCTATTACTAGCCTCAATGACCCCTTCCCGCAGAAGCCGTTGGACCTCCGACCTGATGAAGGTCCTGTCCTGGGCACTGTACCGTCTGCTCCTAGTGGCGACGGGTTTGCAATCCGGGGTGAGGTTCTCAAACAGGGAAGGTGGATCAACCTTAAGGGTCGTGAGGCCGCAGACGGTGAGGGGGGATAGGAGTCCGCCGAATTTTAAAGTTAGGCTTTGAAGATGGCACTGACAATCCAGGCCGAGTATCAGGGCAGTGCAGGGGTGGGGGAGGACGTAGAGCCGGAAGTTATTGAACTCTACGCCTTGGACAGTGAGGGTCGCGATGCAGTACCCCCGGATTTCCACGGAATGGGATCCGGAGGCCAGGGACATTTTCTGGGTGACGGGGTGTACCGGGAGGGAGCAGCGCCTTACCATAATGGGGTGGATGAAGCTCTCTGTGCTCCCGGAGTCAAAAAGGCAGGTCGTCTTGTGCCCATTGATCTTCATCGTCGTGGTCGTGGTCGCGAGGTTGCGGGGCCGCGACTGATCCAGGGTGATAGAGGCGAGCTGCAGCAGATGCTGGGAGGTCCCGGGCTGGTCAGCGGTGGCGGAGGTAGTGGCAGGAGTCCTGAGGCGCCGTTCAAAATGGTGGTGAAGATGGCGGCGCCCACAGGGCGCACATGGCGGGCGGCATCAAAAGATGGCGGCGCCCACGGGCCGCACGTGGCTTGCGGTGAGGAAGATGGCGGTGTCCACGGCCCGCACGTGCCTTGTGGAGGGGAAGATGGCGGCGCCCCAGGTCGCACGTGGGGGGTGTAGGAACGCCAGGCCTGGAAACAGCGGCGACCGACCGGGCCTGGCAAACAGCAGTGAAGTGTCCTTTCTTCACACACCCATTGCAGGTCGTGCTCTGCGCCGGGCAGCGCTGCCTGGGTGTTTGTTTTGCCCGCAAAAACAACACTTGGGCCCCCCAGAGTTGGCTGTCTGCCGCATGGTGAAGGCTTGCGGTGAGCTGGTGTCGGCAGCTGGTGGGGCCCACGATGCCCACGAGGGTGCCGCGTGGTCGGCCGCGTAGGACTGAACGTTACGCGAGGCCACTTCTAATGATTTAGCGAGCTGCCTAGTTCCCGCATCATCGAGCATACCCCCTTCCAGTCGCCGCTGGCGGACGTACGCAGACTTCATGCCCATGCTTAAGCGTCTCTAATTAAAAGTTCGGTGTGCTGGACTGCCGAAACTGCCTGGCAGTCACAGGTCCTACCTAGGATGTGCAGGGCATGCCAGAAATCGTCCAAAGACTCCCCGGGGAGTTGCTGTCTCATGGCCAGGAGGTGCCTGGTGTATACTTGATTAACTGGTCGAACGTAATGTACCTTCAGGAGCTCCATCGCTTCGGAGTAGGTAGGCGCATCCCGGACGAGGGGACAAATGTCAGGGCTCTCCCGTGAATAGAGGACTTGGAGCTTCTGCGAGTCCGAGGGTTCTTCAGTGGCTGTCCTGAGGTAGCTTTCGAAGCAGGCTAACCAGTGGTCAAAGGCAGACGTAGCGTTGGCTGCTTGAGGGCTCAGCTGCAGGCGATCAGGCTTGATGCAGAGATCCAGCGTTTAAAAAATCTTGCTCAATAAATTGATGCACTATCAATTACCACAAAGACGAGAATAGTTGAACAATCGAGGCTTTATTGAGCAAGTTGTTGTGCCTCCTGTAGCTGGAACCAGAATGGCTACAGCACAGAAGAGCACACACATTTATACGCCTCCTACTGGGAGGTGCCAGCAGGCAGGGATTTACCCTTGTACCTCTAATATACGGACAGTGCCATAATACATACAATATACTACTAGTGGTGACTACCACACTCCTGCAGTGTGACAGCAAATATTAACAAACATTAACTTAGGGCACGATTTAACCACCGCATTTCACTGTGTGAGGATCTGGGCGCACCAGGGAAATAGCAGGAAAGCCCAAAAATCGAGACTCGCGCCCAGCACGAATCAGTTTGCAATCTAACTGGCCCGTTCCTGATGGCGAGATCCGTGTTTCGCCCAAGAATGGAAAGCATATCATTGACCCTCATTTGCATTCATTTGAATCTTATTTAACGGTATTGAAGTTGAATCCAGCAGCCTCCCAGGCATTAACCGGATCCCCAGCAGGAAGTCACGGAGGTGTCATTCAGTACTCCTTTTTAAAAATGTGAAGCTGGCGCAACAGCTACTGAGAAGAAGTAAGGAGCTGAGCAGCTCTTTCCATTTTCTGACATGCAGCTCAATGGCACCACAGCTGCTGGCCCAGTGCTGGGGGGTGGGGGGGGGGGTGCGATCTGGGGGTTAGAGGCCTCAGGGAGGCTGGGCTTGGTCCGGGGGCTGAAGCTGTGTGGGTCGGGTGTCACACTAGATGCGGGGGGGGGGGGGGGGGGGGGGCGCTTTATGCCTGTGAGACTTTCAAGTCATCTTGAAATATTGTGGAAACCATTACAGGGGCAACCACAGCTGCAGCCTGTCTGTCCTACCAATCACTTCCAGGTCAGAGGTTATATGCTGAAGAACACTTTAACTCCCTTTGACTGTGAGCAGCCTCTAGCTTTACAACCAAGCCTATTGCTAATAAGGATTGGCCTTGTTAGATTTGATAGCCACTTCTCACTCCTCAACTCTCAAATGGCTTCTCTTGGGTACACATGCCATTTTTCAGAGGACAATTAGTGCATAGCATTTTAATCAAACTTTGATACCTGAACGTGTGCCTGAAATCTAAAACATCAGCACCAGAGAGGCATCAGCCAACAATCAAACTCTAAAGAGCAGGGCTTCAGCATTGGGGATCTTCTCGTGACCATAGGGCAGCTGAGCACGGTCTCCCTTACGTTCTTGGCAGGAGTCTGGGGTCTCTGGACTCCTGCTGTGGCTGGGAGTCAGTGTGCACAGCGAGGTTTTCCATCACAACTGGCTCACTGGATGGCACTCTGAGAGAAGGAGGACACATAAGGGTGGGGGGAGGCTTGGTAAATTTGAGGGTCCCGGGGTGGAAGCCCTAACTGATTGTCGGTCTCTCTCCTTCTCCAATTCCTCACATATACCGAAATGGATGGTGGTGTCTGTCCGGCAGAAGCTGCCCTCGTGGTGCTGGTGGCAGCCGAGAACGCCAGACGCTGGAGAAGGCAGCAGTGTCGACACAGGCTAGACGCAGCACCCCATGTGCAGGGGACCACTACATACTTTGAAGACCTGGCCGTCCATCCGGCCATGGAGGAAACCAGAGGGGGGTACGAGCAACGTCCCAAAGTGTACAGGCACCGTTTGTCTTTTGGGGAGGTGACCCCGGCTGACTTATCTGTGTCCCGGGGCCATCATGCCACCCTGCTCTGTCACTGCCCTTGAGATGCGCTGGTGTCAGGAAGGGCGATTTGGAAAAACTGGAAGCTGACGTTGTCTCTTTGGTGACAAACCTGGGATTGGCCTCTAGCGCTTCCTCCTCCCTGACTGTGCCCATAGGGCCCTGCGGTCTCCTTTGGACAGGGAGGCAGCTGGAGAGAGCTCCAGAGGCCTCTGAGTTATCTGACTCTGTCAATCCTTTAGTTCCCCATTGTCTGCACCATGATGTCGACGCCATCAGCGATGCTCCTGAGTGACTGGGCCATGCTCTGCAGTGCCTCGGCAATGTCATCTGCACCTGGGACATGTCCCTTAGTGACTGGGACATGATGTCAAGGCCCTCAGCCACGGTCTTCACAGACTGAGCCATGCATTGGGCACCACCATTCTAAACTGGGAGGGTGGTCGAGGCAGGTTGCCTCACATCCTTTAAAAATTACCAGAATGAGCACTTAGAACGTCTTAACATTCGAGGCCCTGGGCCAAATGCTGGCAAATGGGATCAGGATTAGCAGATCAGGTGCCTTTCATGCAGCGGTGCAGACTTGATGGGCCGAAGGGCCTTTTCTGCTCTGTATTTATCTGTGATCCTGTGAAGATGTTGATGCCGTACTCCAGGCTTTCCACTGTGATCATCACCGTAACAGTGTTGGCCTCAATGCCATGCATAGTTGGCATCATCTCCTGCGCCTGTAGACTTTGAGACTCCTCCAATTGACTATGCACTATCTGGAATCACTCCGGCGTCGGGCCGCCCCAAAAGGTGCGGAATCCTCCACACCTTCAGGGGCTAGGCCCGCCCCGGAGTGGTTGGCATCCCGCCAGCCAGTGTGGAAGGCCTTTGGTGCCGCGCCAGCCGAGGCCGAAGGGAATCCGCCGACCGGTGCGCGTCCGTGCATGCGCGGGAGCGTCAGCGGCTGCTGAGTCATCCCCGCGCATGCGCTGGGGGGGTTCACCTACGCATCGGCCATCGCGGTGGCTTATACGGCCGGCGCGTAGGAATAGAGTGACCCATGGCACAGGCCCGCCCACGGATCGGTGGTCCCCGATCGCAGGCCAGGCCTCCGTGGGGGCACCCCCCGGGGCCAGATCGCCCCGCATCCCCCCGAGGACCCCGAAGCCCGCCTGCGCCGCCAGGTCCCGCCGGTAAGGGACTAACTCCAATTTACGCCGGCGGGACCTGCATAGAACGGGCGGGACATCGGCCCATCGCAGGCCGGAGAATCGCCGGGGGGGACCGCTGCCAGCAGCCACCGACCGGCGCGCCGCGATTCCTGCCCCCACCAAAACCCCGGCGCCGGAGAATTCGGCAGCCGGCAGGGACGGGATTCACGCCGCCCGCCGGCGATTCTCCGACCCAACGGAGGGTCGGAGAATCCCGCCCCAGAAGCCTGTCCAAAAATATCACCCTCCAATGTGTGTGTCTCTGTGCTAGTGTGAGTGGGACGATAGCTGTGACGCCTCGGTGGTGGTCTCCTCGGATCTCCCCTTTGAGGTCTTTACCTGGGTGATGGGGGGGATCAACTCTGGATGGCCTGGTCCCATCAGATCGAGATCCTGCGCGACAATGAGGACATGATCAGGAACAATGAGGACGTGGTCAGTGAGTGGGAAGGATAATTTTGTCTGACATGAACTACTCACTTGAGACAGGTTATCTGGGTGAAGGGGCAATGGATCCTCACCTCTGTGACGCAGGCCAACCTCAATGTCAGTGCCCGCTCTCTCCTTGGCCAAGACCATGATTTCCAGGGTCCGTTACGCGTAGGGGATGAGGGCTCAAATCTCTGGGACACCTCCCCCCCCCCCCCCACTATCTTGGGCCTTCCCTGCTTATGATGGGCTGTCTTCTCCTGCGGGGACAAACAGAGGGCATTGTGAGCTGCATGCTTTGTGGATCGGAATCTATACCTGGTGTCATGTGTGGGTGCCAGGTGGGTTCTGAGGAGCAAGCACGAAGATTGGATGTGGGGAGCGTGCTAGGTTTCAGCCTGTGATTTGTGGGGGGAGGAGGGGGCAAGTGGTTGGAAATTTGAAAGTTGACAAGTGGAAATTATGCCAGGAGAGAGAATTTGACTGCATATTGCCATTCCCTCACAAAATCCTAGAGCCCCTTCCCCATCAGCACCATGATTACCTGCACCACGTATCATGTGACATATTGTCCAGAAGGACTTTGGTTAAAATACACAACAGTTTCTCTCTCCATAGATCAGGCATTGTCAAACTCAGGGCCACGATCCGCAGGTGGGTCGCGGGCGGGTGTCGGGAGGGTCGCGGAGTCGTCCGTAACGGCGTTCCCGATCACGCAAATCCGCGCGTAACAGCCGCAGCAGCCGGCTTTTATTAATGCCGGCTGCGAGTGGCCTTCAAAATGGCCAGGAACAGATTAAAAAAATTTGGCCACACTGCGCATGTGGGCGCGATCATCGGTGCGCAAGCACAGTGCGGCCGCATTTTTTTTTTATGGTCGCAGCCTTTTTTGTTAAAATTCAGGCAGCCAAAGGGACAAAGGGGCCATTGGGGCCAAAGGGACCCAAAACCATTTCCACCATTTTTGTCAGCATCAAACAAGGTAAGAGAAAATGGTGGGTTGCGCAGGTTGGCCGGCGTGGGTCGCAAAGGTCGGCTGGCATGGGTTGCGAAGGTCGGCCGGCGTGGGTCGTGAAGTTTGGCCGGCGTGGGCCACGAAGGTCGGTCGGGTTGGGTCCCGAAGGTTGGCCGGTTGGTAAAAATGGGTCCCCGGAAAAAAAGTTTGGAAAACACTGCCATAGATGCTGGCAGACCAGCTGAGTATTTCCAGCCTCTTCTGGGTTTTTTTTCGGATTTCCATCATCCGCAGTATTTCATTCTGTAATCTCCATCTTGTACTGATTTCTACAGTGGATATGATCTTAACCTCATTGCAACATTGACGCTTTTATAATGCTCTGAATCAAACTGTGTATTGTATCTGACCTTCACATCACAAGTAGTTTCTATCATTTGCCATTATATTTTGCTATTTTCTATTAATTAATTTGCATTTTCCATCACAACATATTTCGTTGTCATGTAAACCATGGAATAAAAAACTCAGGTTGCATGGTTTATGTCTACAAGATTGATGCAGTGATTACAATGCTACTCCCCCACTAATAAGCATTATTGCATGTGTTTCCTTACATGTGGCTCCCCCTTCCCAATAAGCTGAACTGTCACTACTCTACAGTTCATTTGCTGAGATCACCTTGAATATCACTTTCGTCTCTTGCGTTCCTTCAATGAACATCAAAAACTTACCTGAATACAAAACGCAACTGGCCAACAATCTACCATTAAAATCTAAAAATCTGTGGTAAAGTACGGTAGCACAGTGGTTAGCACTGTTGCTTCACAGCTCCAGGGTCCCAGGTTCGATTCCCGGCTTGAGTCACTGTTTGTGTGGAGTCTGCTCGTTCTCCTCGTGTCTACGTGGGTTTCCTCCGGGTGCTCCGGTTTCCTCCCACAAGTCCCGAAAGGCGTGTTGTTAGGTGAATTGGACATTCTGAATTCTCCCTCTATATACCCGAACAGGTGCTGGAGTATGGTGACTAGGGGCTTTTCACAGTAACTTCATTGCAGTGTTAATGTAAGCCTATAAAGCCTATTAATAAAGATTATTAATAATATATTTCCAGAAACTATCAGGGGCCTGGATTTGGGACAATGTATTGGTTACAGGGGCTGGTTTAGCACAGTGGGCTAAACAGCTGGCTTGTAATGCAGAACAAGGTAGCAGCGCAGGTTCAATTCCCGTACCGGCCTCCCCGAACAGGCGCCGGAATGTGGCGACGAGGGGCTTTTCACAGTAACTTAATTGAAGCCTACTTGTGACAATAAGCGATTATTATTATTATTAAAGAACAGAAAACAGAGAGTATGAATAAATAATGGCAAGATGTAACTAGTCAGGTGACAGAAGAATCGATGCTTAGCCTTCAACTATTTACAATCTATATCAATAACTTAGATGAGTGGACTCAATGTAATGTATCCAAGTGTGCTAATGATGCAAAACCAGGTGGAAAAATAAACTTTGAAAAGGATGCAAAGAGATGAAAGGGATTCAGCCCAGTTAAGTGATTGGACAAGAGGGTCGCAGGTGGAGGATAATGTGGGGAAATGTGAATTATCAACTTCGGTGGAACGAATAGAAAAGCAGAGTATCTTTTTTAGCAAGAAATAGACTAGTAAATGTTGCTTTCAGATGGATTTGGGGACCTTGCACATGAACCACAAAACGTTAACATCCGGCTACGACAAACAATCAGGAAGGTGAATGGTATGTTGCTGGTTTGGAGTTTAATCTTACTGCAATTGTATCGGGTTTTGGTGAGACCACACCTGAAGTACTATGCACAGTTTTAGTCTCCTTACTTAAGGAAGAATATAGTTGTCTCCGAGGGGGGTGCAAAGAAGGTTCACTGGATTGATTTCTGAGAAGAGAGGGCTGTCCAATGAGGAAAGATTGAGTAGGATGGACCTATATTCTTTGGAATTCAGAACAGAGGAGTGATATAATTAAAGTGCATACAGTTCCTCAAGGGTTTGAAAGGGTAGATTGTGAGAGCTTGTTTCGCCTGGTTGATGAGTCTAGTTCGAGGGGCCATAGTCTTTGAATAAGGGAGCCAGTTAAGCTGAGATTAAGAGAAATTTCCTCACTCAGGGGGTTGTGAATATTTGAAATTTTCTATATTCAAGACTGAGATCAGTAGATTCTTGAGCACAAAATAAATCAAGTGATGGTAATAAGGTGGGAAAGTGGAGCTATAGTAGAAGTTCAGCCGTGATCTTATTGATCAGCAGACGAGACTCGAGGGGCCTTACTCCTCGTTAGGTTTCTTGTCTGAACAGTATGGCAAAGGCCACCAGCATATATACAGACAGTACCCCAATGCAAAAACAAAAATGGTAGAACTCAGCAGTTCAGGCAGTATCTATCAAGAGAACTAAAGTCAGTGAGCATTTTAGGCATAAACTTTTCCTCAGGATTGAATTATATTACAGATGCCCCTTTTCAAAAGGAATAGCACAAGAGAAATATTTGAAAGGGAAAAACACAATGACTGCATACACCATAATAGACAAACAAAACCTGAAAAGTGTTAAGCTGCAGGTTAAGAAATGGATAAAAGACAGCAGCCATCAGTGGACGAGACAAAAGGAGACATAAAGAAAAGAAATCAAATAAATAAAAATCAAATCTGAAACACCAAAGTGAAATTTTAATGCAACCCACCAGTTAGAAAATTGATGGGATTGGGTGAGTGCTAGTGTTGTTTTTTATATTCTGCCTGACTTAAGTCTGTTATGATCAATGGAGAGTAATATTAAGCATGGTGTGAAAGCAGCTTTCAACAGATTCAGGTTTCCTGCCCTGTGATAGGGAGTTTGGGAGAAATGGTCTAGAAAAATAGTGGGGAGCTGTGTCAGGACAGCTCCGTGATTCATTTGTTTCTAGGGAACCTTTTTTTCATAGAATTTACAGTGCAGAAGGAGGCCATTCGGCCCATCGAGTCTGCACCGACTCTTGGAAAGAGCACCCCACCCACGGTCGACACCTCCACCCTATCCCCATAACCCAGTAACCCCACCCAACACTAAGGGCAATTTTGGACACTAAGGGCAATTTATCATGCCCAATCCACCTAACCTGCACATCTTTGGACTGTGAGAGGAAACCGGAGCACCCGGAGGAAACCCACGCACACACGGGGAGGATGTGCAGACTCCGCACAGACAGTGACCCAAGCCGGAATCGAACCTGGGACCCTGGAGCTGTGAAGCAATTGTGCTATCCACAATGCTACCGTGCTGGTTGCAAAACAAGTCGGCTGACCCTTCTATCGAGACAAGGCAGACAATTTGCATCGATAAAGCATCAATTAGAAACAGTTTTGTGGCCTTGCCACCAATTTGGAAGTGCATCTTTTCAACCATGTGTGAAGGCTGCCATTTCAGTGGAGGTGGCTTTCTGCAACAGGCTGGCTGGAGGCATTGGAACCAGAGATCATGCTTACAGAAGATTGCAGGCATGGTATGATCAATCCAGGGGGCCTTTGTCCCTCCACACCATTTGACCTACCAGTCTAGATTTTCTTCTTTTTATTCAACACTGTGCAGTGTGGTGAGGGCGCCTCCATGATGAGGACCCTGCATGGTCTCCAACCTGCCTCAGCAACACCGACCTCCCGTGATGGGACTGCCGAAGCCCTACACCTGCCACCTTCTGACCGGGCCAGCAACTTCAAGAGCTCACCCACTATCCAATTAGGAGGCCCCATCTCGGAAGTTTATTCTGCCGGTCTTGCTACCGGTAAGTGCAAACTCAGTTTGGCCCCAACATCTGGGTCTTGAAACCCTCAGCAAAATCCAACCCAATGTGCTTCCCACCTTGAGGGTTAGGTTAACTTGAGAGCGTGGGAAGAGATAGGAGCAGTAAATGAAGTGAGAAACATGAAATGCTAGCAATAATGGGCAGGCTCCAATAGTCCAGGAATCTGCTGGAAAATCAATATCCTTACACAGTCTATCCCACCCACGGAGACAGCAGTACTCCAGGACAGAGAGCTCAGCACAAAGATGCATAAATCCCGATAGTCAGGTCTCAAATAAACAAACATACCCACAGCCATGTCCCACTCGTATGGTGGCACCTCATTGACAACAGACATTTTCCACTTTAGACAGCAGCAGTCAGATGCCAAACAGATAGAAGCTCATACGCAACTTTGCAACACCAGTATCTAATGCCAATTTGTACTCAATGAGCAGTGGTCTAATACCAACAAATAACCCCCAAACAAATAGTAACAGTGCAAATTAAATAAACAAATTTCACACAGTGTATAGATATTGGTACTTCATTCTCGACTATCATCCCCAGCCGGATACAGAACTCAGAAAAAAGCAGCCAGGCTTCATGCAGACAGCTGGCTTCCATTCATACTCGCTTTTTTTTTAGCACAGAACAGTACAGCTCCCACATAGGCACAAAGGACTGTATTTTCTCATCAGACATGGTCCCAACTGGGAGCATTATGGAATGGCCGTGGCGCCTGACCCAGCATCAGGAGTGCTGTCATTTCTGAGATCAGCCTTATTAAAATATTTTGGCTGAGCTCCATACAGACATTAGAAACACTTCTGATTGAGAGCATGAATATTGAGAGTGGAAAATAGCAAAACACTTCTATCTCAAAGACCACTTACTTCCACCTCCCTGACATTGCTAACCTCTGCTTCTGCCTCAGTCCATCTACTGCTGAACTCTTTATGTAGTCGTCACCTCCAAAGTTGCATGAAGCTTTACTGACCAACCTCTTGTCTTTCACCCTTCTTAAGCTTCATTTCCTCTCATTTTCCTGCACACATCTTATCCCGCACCACGTTTCACTCATTCTTCACCCTTGTTTTTATGATTGACACTATAGAGAATTGTCACCTTGAAGTGGGTGCACATGGGAGTTAATTGCAGCAAAAATAATGAGTGTATTGGAAAGCTGGATTCATCTCACCAAAGTCAGCATTTATCTGCAGCGTGTGTGTAACTGCCTCAGGAGAGAGGGGTTGTTAACTTCAATATGGTACATGCTCATTTGGAGCAATATTGACATGCGTTCTGCACAATTACTCTGGGTCCATGAGTTTCCTCAAACTCACCAGGGGAAACAAGGCAAGAAGACAAGGCAACTGGAGAATATTATTTCTATTCATCCCTGGGATGTGTGTACCACTGACAAGGCCAGCATTTATTGGCCTTTGAGAAGATGATAGTGAGCCACCACTTTGTATCACTGCAGGTACAGCAACTGAATGGCTTACTAGGCCATTTCAGTGGGCAGATAAGAGTCAACACATTGTTGTGGTCTAAAGACATGTGTTGGTCAGGCCAGAAAAGGACAGCAGAGTTCCCTTCCTTTGGGCATTAGTGAACCAGATGGGATTTTACAACAATTCAGTAGTTCCATGGTCACCATTATTGGTGCTAATCAAATTTATTTAATTATCTGAACTTAAATTTCGCAGCCCTTTGAACTCATGTATCTGGATCATTAGTCCAGGCCTCTGAGTTGCTAATCCTGTAGCATAAGCCACCATGCTCATAGTTTCTGACAATAAGCACACAATGCTCACAGCTGCTTTCTTACCTGATTAGTGAAAGGGTTTGTTCATTGTTCTTGTGCTGAAAGGTTACTTCACACACTTTGGAAGCTACTTTACACTCTTTGGAGAACTCATTTACACTTTGTACAGTCATCTGCACTTCAGAAGCTGTGTTATGGAGCTCATCTATGAAATAGGCATGGGTATCATACTATGCTATATTGCACTTTAGAAAGTGAGCAAGGTGATTATAGAGCCATAGAGCCATATAATACAGAAGAGGCCCTTCGATCTATCGAGTCTGCGTTGACAAAACTACACTACGTCTACACTAATCCCGCTTTCCAGCACTTGACCTAGCCTTGAATGTCATGGCATTGCAAGTGCTCATCCATGTACTTTTTAACGGTTGTGAGGTTTCTCGCCTCTACTACCCTCCCAGGAAGTGTACGCCAGGATTCCACCACCCTCTGGGTGAAAAAAAATCTTTCCTCAATTTCCCCTTAACCTCCTGTCCCTCACCTTAAAATGATGTCCCCTCATTATTGCTCCTTCAAATAAGGGTTATTTGCCACCCTGTCCTTAACCTTCATAATCCTATACACTTCAATCCAGTGTCCTCTCAGCCTTCTCTGCTTGAAAGAAGACAATCCAAGCCTACCCAGCCTCTCGACGTAACTCAAATGCTCCATTCCAGGCAACATTCTGGTGAATCTCCTCTGCACTCTCTCCAGTGCAATCACAAATTCCTATAGTGTGGTGGCCAGAACTGTACACAGTACTCCAGTTGTGGCATAACCAAAGTTTTGTAGAGCTCCAACATAACATGCTTGCTCTTATAATCTATGCCACAATTGATAAAGGCAATTATCCCACATGTCTTCTTAACTACCCGATTAACCTGTCCTGCAGCCTTCAGGGATCTCTGCACAAGCATCCCAAGATCCCTCTGTTCCTCTGAGCTTTCTAGTGTCCTGTCATTCATTTAGTGCTCACTTGTCTTGTTACTTCTTCCGAAGAGCATCACCTCACACTTTTCAGGGTTGAATTCCACCTGCCATTGATCTGCCCATCTGACCAACCCATCTATATATTCCTGCAACCTAAGACCTTCTTCTGCACGATTAGCCACCCTGTCAATCTCCATGCCATCTTCAAACTTACTTATCATTGCCCCCCCCCCCCCCCTCCCCACAGTCTCATCCATATAATTTATACATATTGCAAACAACAAGAAACGCAGCACTGATCCACTGGATTCCGATCTCCAGTAACACAAACAGCCATCTACCACAACACACATCTCCCACCATTACACCAGTTTTGAATACAACTTTCCAAGTTACTCTCGATCTCATGTGCCTTCACCTTCTTTATCAGTCTCCCATGTGGGACTTTGTCAAAGGCTTTGCTGAAATCCATATAAACTACATAAACTGCACTACCCTCATCCACACAGCCGATCACCTCCTCAAAAAATTCAATCAAATTTGTTTGGCATGACCTCCCTCTGACAAAATTTGCTTCTCCAAGTGGAGATTGACTCTGTCCTTCAGAACCTTCTCCAATAGTTTCCCTACCACTGATGTGAGGCTCACTGGTCTGTAATTCCCTGTTTTATCTCTACCACTTTTCTTGGAAAGTGGAACCACATTAGCTGTTCTCCAGGCCTCTGGCATCTCCCCTTTGGACAGAGAGGAATTAGAAATTTGGGTCAAAGCTCCTGTAATTTCCTCCCTTGCCTCCCACAGCATCCTGGGATACAGCTCATCCGGACATGGGGATTTGTCCACTTTTAAGCTTGCCAAAACCTCCAATACCTCCTCTCTCCCTGCATCAAACTGTTCAAGAACATCACAGTCCCTCTCCACAAACTCTGTAGCTATATCCTCCTTCCATCGAGTAAAGACACATGTGAAGTATTTGTTTAACACCCTACCAATTTCCTCTGGCTCCACGCACAGATTGCCCCTTGGTCCAGTGGAGTACTGTGTGCAGTTTTGGTCTCATTACTTGAGAAAGCTTTGACAAAGAGTCATCGGACTCGAAGCGTTAGCTCTTTTCTCTCCCTACAGATGCTGCTAGACCTGCTGAGATTTTCCAGCATTTTCTCTTTTGTTTCAGATTCCAGCATCCGCAGTAATTTGCTTTTATCCAGTGGGTACTGGGACTATACTCATTGGAATTTAGAAGAATGAGGGGGATCTGATCGAAACATATAAAATTATGAAGGAAATAGTTAAGATAGAAGCAGGGAGATTTTTTTCCAAAGGCAGGTGAAACTAGAACGAGGGGGAATAGCCTCAATATAAAGGGAAGCAGATTTGGGACCGAGTTGAGGAGGAATCTCTTCACCCAAAGATTGTGAATCTGTCGAATTCCCTGCCCAGTGAAGCTGTTGAGGCTACCTCGTTGGATGTTTTAAGTCAAAGATAGATAGATTTTTGAACAGTAAAGGAATTAAGGGTTACAGTGAGCAGACGGGTAAGTGGAGTTGAGTCCACAAAAAGATCAGCCATGATCATATTAAATGGCGGAGCAGGCCCGAGGGGCCAGATGGCCTACTCCTGCTCCTAGCTCTTATGTTCTTATGTCCCTAATGGTCCCCTACTCTTTTCCTCATTATCCTCTTCCCTTAATATACTTATATAATATCTTAGGATTTTCCCTCAACCTACCCGCCAGTGACTTCTCATGTCAATGTTATCTCTTTGCTCTCCAAACTGCTTTCTTACGTTCCCCCTGTACTTTCTATACTCTAATAAGGCCTCTGCTGATTTGTTGTCTTTGTACCTGCAAAAAACCTCCCTTTTATTTCTAATCCAGTCCTGAATCTCCCTAGACATCCAGGGGCTGTTTAGCACAGGGCTAAATCGCTGGCTTTGAAAGCAGACCAAGGCAGGCCAGCAGCACAGTTCGATTCCCATAACAGCCTCCCCGAACAGGTGCCGGAATGTGGCGACTAGGGGCTTTTCACAGTAACTTCATTTGAAGCCTACCTGTGACAATAAGCGATTTTCATGGTCTTTGGACTTGTTGCTCCTATGTTTCACCTTAAAGGGAGCATGTTGGGCCTGCACTCTCCCCGTTTCTTTTTTGAACACCCTCTACTCTGCTGTTGAATTTCCCACAAGAAGCCCCAGTCTACTTTGACCAGATCCTGCCTTATTCTAATAAAAGCTGCCATTTTTTGCAGGCCATCTTTTACCTTTTCCATAACAAACTTAAATCTTACTGTGTTGTGGTCGCTATCACTAAGATGCTCTCCCACTGCCGACACAAATGTCTGTCTGACTGCATTCCCCAGAATTAGTTCCAGCACTGCACTGTCCCCTATTAGACCTTCTACACATTGACATAAAAAGCACTCCTGAATACATTTCAAGAAACCTGCCCCCTCGAAGCCCTTTATGCTATGACCTTCCAAATTAATGTTGGGGAAGTTGAAATCCCCCCCAAAATTACCCTATTATATATCATTTTTACACACCTCAGTGAATTGTCTACATATCTGCTCATCTATTGCCTGCACACTGTTTGGGGGAGGGCTATAATACACTCCCAGCAAAAAGACTGCCCCCTTGTTATTCTTAAACTCTATCCACAGATCCTCATTTGAGGACACTTCCAAGATATCGCCCCCCCTCCCCCCCCCTTACTGCAGTGACTGACTCCTTAATTAATAATGCAACATCTCCTCTTTTACAACTTCCCCTGTCTCACCTGAAGATCCTATGCCCCGTAATGTTAAGTAGCCAGTCTTATCCTCCCTTAACCATATCTCTACACTGGCAACAATATCACATTTCCACATGCCAATCACATCCTTAACTCATCAGTCTTACCTATAATGCTCCTAGCATTAAAATAGTGGTCATCCAATCTCGCCTTGCTTCCTTGGAACTCAACATGACTGAACTCAATCTGTCTTGGTTCCTTTTCTATAGTATGCTGTGTTCGTATTGTACTAATGGTCTGTGTCCTCTCCCCCTGTCGAAGTAGTTTAAACACCTCCCAACAGCACTAGCACCACCCGCAAGGATGTTGGTCTCAATGTGGTTAAGGCGCAGACCGTCCAACTTGTAAAAGTCCAACCTTCCAGAGAAACAGTCCCAGTGATTCAAGAATCTAAAACCGTCCCTCCAGCACATGGCACCGGGATTAATCCAGAGATTACCCAACCTTTGAAGTCTTGCTTTTTAATCTGTTGCCTAGCGCCTTGAATTCTTGGTGCAAGATGCCTTCCTTCATTTTACCTATATCATTGGTACCAATGTGGACCACAACCTCTGACTTACCACCCCCCTCCTTTAGGGTCCCCTGTAACCATTCAATGATATCCCTGGCCCCAGGGTGGAAACACCCTGGAGTCAGGTCGGCGGCCAGGAAAACACCTGTCCGTTTCCTTCACTAATCTTTTTTTTTATTAGTGTCATAAGTAGGCTCACATTAACATTGCAATGAAGTTACTGTGAAAATCCCCTCGTCTCCACACTCCACTGCCTGTTCGGGTACACAGAGGGAAGAATTCAGAATGTCGATTTCACCAAACATGAATCCCCTATCATTATTTCTCCTCCTTCCTTCTTCCTCCCCTCATGTAGTCAAACTGCTTATGTAGCCAGATTCCTAGCAGTGGCACCAAAAGCATTGGCATCAGCAGCAGAATTGCTGATCACAGATTGAAGCTTCACAGGATAGAAGGGAACTGCTGAAAGGTGCAGCGCATGGGAGGCCATACCCACCACATTAGAAGTATTTAAAGTTGGGTGGATAAATATTTGATGGATTAAGGAGTAGAGGACTATGGGGAAATGGTGTAGAGAAGGAGTTGAGGCCAGCATAGATCGACCATGATCGCAATGAATGGTGGGACAGGCTTGAAGGGCCTGGTGGCCTACTCCTGCCTCTATTTCTTGTGTTCTTGTGTTTTTGTGAATGTCCAGGCAGAGGACAATCTTCCTTGGCATGGCAGAACACCAGCGTTACGAGAAGCTCAAGGTGGAGCATCAATTGTTGGCAGACATGTGCTGTCTGCTGAAACAAGTCCTGCAGTCATAGTCATAGAATTTACAGTGCAGCAGGAGGCCATTCGGTCCATCGAGTCTGCACCGGCCCTTGGAAAGAGCTCCCTACATAACCACTCACCTCCACCCTATCCCCGTAACCCAGTAACCCCATCTAACCTTTGTTTGTGGACACTCAGGGGCAATTTATCATGGCCAATCCATCTAACCTGCACACATTGGGACTGTGGGAGGCAACCGGAGCACCCGGAGGAACAGACACAGGCACGGGGAGAACGTGCAGTCTCCGCACAAACAGTGACCCAAGCCGGGAATCGAACCTGGTACCCTGGCGCTGTGAAGCCATAGTGCTAACCACTATGCAATCGTGCTGCCCGTGTCTACGTGAGTTTCCTCCGGGTGCTCCCACAGTCCAAAGATGTGCAGGTTAGGTGGATTGGCCATGCTAAATTGCCCCTCAGTGTCTCAAGATGTACAGGTTTGGTGGGGTTACAGGAATGTGAGGATAAGGCGAGGAGGTGTGGGCCTAGATAGGATGCTCTTTCAGAGGATCGGTGCAGATTTAATAGGCCAAATGGCCTCCTTCTCCACTGTAGGGCTTCTATAATTCTATGATGAAGAATGTGCACCTCAAGTACATAGGGTAAGCAGATTGTGATGTCAAACAATGTGTAATGCTGATTTGACACCAGCGCTGCCATTTCAACCTCAATGCCGTAGCTGACAATCTCTCTTAATCACACACAGCTGAACATCATTCAGCAGCAGGAGGAAACCCCTCATACCAGTACCATTTCAAGGGATCATCAACTACTTTCAGGTTAGTTATCAATTGATCTAAACTGTCTTTTTCTGGGTTTGCAGAATGCTGTCAGTTTTCTCCTGCTTTTTATGTTGCTGAAGTTGACAGAGAGTGATATTTTATGTGGGTAAGATCTTGGTTCTGACTTCAAGGGCTCTACTCAACACACTCACTTCCAGTCATGGGTAACTTAGGTACCATCACCCTTAGACGGCGACACAACACAGAGGTTGAGTGGAGACAATACAGAGGAGAAAGTACTTGTAGTTGTATATGGAGGATGAGAGGGCTCTTAACAAGGGGCGTTATCCAGCTATATGACAGGGTCTTCAGGAAGCAATTCTCTGACCTCAACCTCTGCCATCACTAGTACACAAAGCTTCAGTCTCAAAGATAGAAGAAAAAAAAGAGAGATTTGCATTTCTATAGCACTTTCACAATCACCAGATGTCTTAAAGCGCTTCATGGCCAGTGATGTACTTCTGAAGTTGTCTTTTCTCTCACTCAGCCTTTGAAGTGAAGATGATCATGTTGATGACTTGGAATGTGTGGTCAGGTTTTGGTGGTTAGGTTGGTAATGCTGAGGCCAATCTGCACCCGAAGGATCCTGCTGAAAATCGCACAGAATTCTGAAGACGATTGGGGTTTGGGTGTGTTGTTGGCTTGGGATTTCCTCTCCTTGTGATTTCTCTCTGCCTGTGAGGTGTGCTTTCTTTTGAAACGGCCGCATTGTTTTTTATTTGGTTATGTTAGGTGCAGCGATCCATGGTGAGTTTCTCCCAGGCCTCAAATTCAATATCAAAACTCCAAACTGAAGACTTCAGAGTTGCCTTGTAGTGCTTCCTTTGATCGCCATGACAGCACAACCCAAACTCAAGCTCTCCATGGACAATTTGCTTGGGTATACGAGTTACAGGCATTCTGGTTACCCGACTAGCACAACTCAGTTGTGTCTGTCTCAATATGGTGTGGGCACTTACCTGCTCAGGTGAGCACTCAGTGTCTGGTATTTTGCCCTGTCACCTGATCTTATGAATCTTCTGCAGACAGCTCCAGTGAAAGTGATTGAGCATCTCGCCAGGACATTGGTAGACCATCCAAGACCCGCATATGTACAACAAATTGAGCAGGACTTTTTCTCTGTAGACTTTGAGTTAATGAAAAACTGGGATTGGCAGTAGCAACAGCAATGGTCTCTTCTTGCTGAAGATATATGCTAAGCATGAGCTCTTAATCAGCAACACCATTTTCTGTTTCCCTAATCGCATCAAGACATCTTAGATGCATTGGCATCTAATCGAGTATGTAATCACCAGGCAGGGGGATGGGCAAGATGTGCGAATAACAAAAGCAATGTGCATAGCTGACAGTTAGACTGAGTACTGTCTCATCATTTCAAGGCCAAACATTGATATCTATTCCGCTAGACCCCCCCCCCCCCACCCCCCCGGACGTGAAGGTTCAGCGGCATCTCAATGCCTCAAAAATCATATAGGAGGCACTGCTCATGAGGAATCTCTCTCAGTAAAACAAGAGGGTCTCCTGTGCACAGTTAAAATGGACATTCACTGTATTGAGGATGATTGGACAACTTTCCGAGATATCAGGCGTGATTTAACGACCGTGTTGCGCCCGGCGTGGATCTGGCACGCTGGTTAAATAGGGGGAAGGGCCATAATTGAGATCTGTGCCGGGCACAATTCATTTGCCATCTAACCGGCCTTCTCACGATGCTGATTTCCTGATCCCCAATTTAAATTAATTTCAATCTCATTAACGAGATTGGCATCAAATGTAATGGCCTTCCAGGTATTAACCGGCTCCCCAGTGAGTATTCACGCTGGTTTAGTACTCCTTTTAAAAATCGTGATGCGGGCGCAATGGCTTCTGAGGGGAACTGATGAGATGAGTAGCCATTTCCATTTTCCGTCACGCAGCTCAAGGGCAGTGGAGCTGCTACCCCAGTGTTTAGGGGGAAGAGGGTGTGGAGAGAGGGAGTAGGTAGCTGGGGGACCCTTCAGGAGGGTTGGGCTTGGCGGGGGGGGACTGAAGTGTTCTAGGTCGGGGTCTTCCCTGGGCCGGGGGAGGGGACGGATGACTTTTTGTCTATGAGGCCTTCAATCCATTTTTAGATTTTGTGAATACCCATAACAGGGGCAACTACAGCTGCTGCCTGCCTGCCCTACCAAACACCTCCAGGACAGAACCCTCTTCTTGGTTAGATGTTGAAGGTCATTTTAACTCCCTTTGACTGTGAGCAGCCTCTAGCTTCACACCTGAAGTTTGTTGCTAAGAAGGAATTGGCCGTGTTCATTGTGAGAGCCCTTCTTAGCTGTCCTCCGTTTCATTTGAGGAACCTATGAGGGGTGAAAATGTGTGTTTGCTTTTTTTATGAAAATGAGCTGCTATAGTTTTGTATTGGTACCAATATGGAAGGGTGACATTTCCTTGTTGATTAATGGTTAGTGTGATATGTGGAATGTTATATAGTTGATTTTCAAATGTTTGTTACTATTGACCGTTTTTGCCAAAGAAAAACCACTCCAGTTGCGCTGCAGGTTGTGGTTGCTGCTGCTTGTGGATCTAAATGCTGTTTCTACTTTTTCTGTAGCCTGAAAGAAGGACAATTTTTTCTAAGATACCAGGAACCTGAAACACCAGGCTCAGTGGTATGAGCCCAGAAGGCAATCAGGTTTGAAGCAAGAAGATGCTGCAGGACCTGATGCGCAACATTGATTCAAATGAGCAACCTGGTGAAGATGTTGAAGAAACGTTTTCAAGGATTGCTGATGCTTTTGTTGCTGGTGTGATGACTGCTGTCTGTAACTAGCACCTCACCGTGGGTCATTGGAAGTCAAGGATGTTCAACTGTATGGGGAGGCAGTGGCATAGTGGTATTGTCACTGGACTAGTAATCCAGAGACCCAGGGTAATGCTCTGGGGACATGGGTGCGAATCCCACCAGGACAGGTGGTTGAATTTGAATTCAATAAAAATCTGGAATTCAAAGTCTAAAAGCGATCATGAAACCATTGTCAATTGTTGTAAAAACACATCTGATTCACTAAAATTCTTTAGGGAAGGAAATCTGTCATCCTTACCTGGTCTGGCCCACATGTGACTCCAGACCCACAGCAATGTGGTTGACAAATGTTGACCCAGCCAGAGACGCCCACATCCCACGGACGAATAAAGGAAAAAAAACTACACCTTGAGCGTTAGTGGAATATGGGGTAGCCAGGATTTGTTTCCTGTGAGACTGGGCCGTGTAGGAGGGCGCATGGATGGAGAATGGCACTGATACATGGAATAAGTAACACATTGCTGGACTGATCATTTCTGCAACAAAGTTCTGGACAAGATAACACATTCTCAGGCTTATCCTCCATTTCTGTTGAGGAACCTGCAAGGGAAGATATCGTGTGTTTGTTATTTTTGTGAAAATTAGCTGATATTGCTTCGTATTAGTAGCAATATGGAACAGTGAAATGTCCTTGTTCAGCGATGGTTAGTGTGATATGTGGAATGTTATGTAGTTGATTTTTGGATCTTTGTCACTGTTGACCGTTTTGCCAATAAAATATTACACAAGTGGATTCTCGTGGGTACACATGCCATGTCTCAGACAATGATATTGCATTTCAATCAAACTTTGAAGCCTGAACAGTTTGCCTGAAATCTAGAAGCGTCAGCACCATAGAGGCAGCAGCCAACAATCAAACACACGAGCTAGGCTTCAGCACTGCGGATATCTTTGTCACCAAAGGGTAAGTGTGTGGATCAGGGGAGGGAACTTCAGCACGGTCTCCCTAATGTTTCCAACAAAGGTCTGGTGTCGGGGGTCTAGGAGCTCCTTCTGTTGCCGGGCGTAAGTGTGCAGAGTGAGGTTTTTCAACACATCTGACTCGCTGGTTGGCACTCTGAGAGAAGGCGGGACATGTAAGGGTGAGGTAGGCTTGAGGGATTTAAAAGTCCAGGGATGGAAGTCCTAACTGATTGTCGGTGTATCTCCATTTCCAATTTCTTACATTGGATTGTGGGGTTGGTTCTGCAGAGGATGCCGTCACAGTGCTGGTGGCAGCCTCAGTGGCCAGACATTGGGGAAGGCAGCAGCATTGACAGTAGCTGGAGGCGACACCCCATGTGCAGGGGGCTGCTGTAAACCTTGAAGTCTCGGCTGCTCCTCAGGCCGAGGAGGAACCCAGAGGGGGACACCAGCAACGGCCCAAGATGTAAGCACAGCATGTGCCGCAGGAGACTCCGTCTCAACAAAGAGACAGTGCGGCACCTGTGCCATGTCCTTGCGCACTTGATGCCCCGTGGAGGAGGAGGATACCCTGTCACAGCAGCCCTGAACCTTTATGTCACCGGTTCATTCCAGGGTTCGAGCGGGGACTTGTGCGGCATATCACAAGCCACAGCCCACAAGTGAATGGGTGAGGCCAGGAATGCCCTGTATGTTGGTAGCAGACAGTACCCAATTTGAGTTGGAGCAGACCTATCAAGATGCCCGGGCTGCAGGATTCTCCGCCATCGCTGGGATACCCCAGGTCCAGGGGGTAATTGATGGCCTTGCACACCGGGGCATCAGGGAGTGCCCTTCATTAACAGGAAGAGGTTTCACTCCCTGAATATTTAATTTGTGTCCCTTCCATCACCTACCCTCCCACCGCCCGTGCACAGCCCCCACCCCTCCCACCTCCCGACTACCCTGTTCTACCCTGCCAGGGTGTGTGTAACATCAGCACCGGGTGATGGGCCTGTGTTGGCACTGTCAGCGGGTCAATATACAAGGTAGGAGAGTGACGATAACCCGCTGTGAGGAAAGCTCTGGTGCTCCTCAGTTTATGCCAAAGTCTGACTCCTATCTTTCTGCTCACACCCATCTTCTGAACAGGATCTGCATCGGGGGCGTTTGATCTTGGAATACTGTGCCCGGGGAATGGGGGGTTCGGAGAGTGGAGGTCAACAAGGGGTCTAAAAAAAAATATGTACTTAAAAGATTTATAGTCTTCAGAGCAGAAGTCACCCAGGCAGCAAGCAATCCAGGCAGCAAGCAGGGTAGGGAGAGTGGAAATTGTGGAGTGCCAGGCTGAAATCTTCCATTTCCCCTGAGATCGGTGTTGGTGTCACAGAATATTGCATATCTTACACCCTGTTCAAAAAAGGGGAGAGGAATAGATACAAAAATGACTAACTGGACAACTTAACATCAGCACGGAAACTTTTAAAGACAATATTGATAAAGATCTTTCAGTCTTCGGATAGTTGATTTGCCAATCAATCAGCACCATTTTCTCCTGTAGTATAAATCATTGTTATGGTTTGAAATTTGGTATTCTTGAAGATGCTCCAGTCCAGATTTAGGCCTTGCATGGCCAAGGCGGGTTGTCCCTGACTTTCCAGCCCATGAATGGAGCCACTACCACCTCGTAAAATCATTTTAAAGACCTGCTATAAGTTTGCTCCTTAACTGTCTAGATCCAAGGTAGCAGAAGCTAGACTTATATAACCTGCCTTCATCACTTAATCCTTGATGGTTTGGTATCATTTTGGTGAATCTACGCTGTACCTCCTTTATATATTTTCCTTGAAGTGTGGTGCCCAAAAACTGAATGTAGTTCTTCAAATGGGATCTGAGTAAGGCTCCAGACAAGTGAAACATAAATACCTCACGATTGTCTTCTCAAATTAATTTGGACATTCTGAATCTCACTCTGTGTACCCGAACACCGGAATATGGTGACTGAGGGCCTTTCACAGTAACTTCATTGCAGTGTTAATGTAAAATTATTATTATTATAAGCTCCCTTGAGATAAAGGCCAACATTCCATTAGTTTTGAAGTTCATCCACGCCTCACTATACCTTTTGAGGTGAACAAAGAACAAGAACAAAGAAAAGTACAGCACAGGAACAGGCCCGTCGGCCCTCCAAGCCTGCGCCGACCATGCTGCCCATCTAAACTAAAACCTTCTACACTTCCGTATCCCTCTATTCCCATCCTATTCATGTATTTGTCAAGATGCCCCTTACACGTCACTATCGTCCCTGCTTCCACCACCTCCTCCAGCAGCGAGTTCCAGGCACTCACTACCCTCTGTGTAAAAAACTTGCCTCGTACATCTCCTTGCCCCTCACACCTTAAACCTATGCCCCTAGAAATTGACCCCTCTACCCTGGGAAAAAGTCTCTGACTATCCACTCTGTCTATGCCCCTCATCATTTTGTAGACCTCTATCAGGTCGCCCCTCAACTGCCTTCGTTCCAGTGAGAACAAACCAAGTTTATTCAACCGCTCCTCATAGCTAATGCCCTCCATACCAGGCAACATCCTGGTAAATCTCTTCTGCACCCTCTAAAAGCCTCCACATCCTTCTGGTAGTGTGGCGAACAGAATTGAACACTATACTCCAAGTGTGGCCTAACTAAGGTTCTATACAGCTGCAACATGACTTGCCAATTTTTATACTCAATGCCCCGGAAATGAAGACAAGCATGCCGTATGCCTTCTTACCTACCTTCTCCACCTGTGTTGCCCCTTTCAGTGACCTGTGGACCTGTACACCTAGATCTCTCTGACTGTCAATACTCTTGAGGGTTCTACCATTCACTGTATATTCCCTATCTGTATTAAACCTTCCAAAATGCATTACCTCACATTTGTCCGGATTAAACTCCATCTGCCATCTCACCGCCCAAGTCTCCAAATGATCTAAATCCTGCTGTATCCTCTGACAGGCCTCATCGCTGTCCGCAATTCCACCAACCTTTGTGGCATCCACAAACTTACTAATCAGACCAGTTACATTTTCCTCCAAATCATTTATATATACTACAAAGAGCAAAGGTCCCAGCACTGATCCCTGTGGAACACCACTGGTCACAGCCCTCCAATTAGAAAAGCATCCTTCCATTGCTACTCTCTGCCTTCTATGACCTAGCCAGTTCTGTATCCATCCTGCCAGCTCATCTCTGATCCCATGTGACTTCATCTTCTGTACCAGTCTCCATGTGGGACCTTGTCAAAGGCCTTACTGAAGTCCATAGAGACAACATCCACTGCCCTATCTGCATCAATCATCTTTGTGACCTCCTCGAAAAACTCTATTAAGTTAGTGAGACACGACCTCCCCTTTACAAAACCGTGCTGCCTTTCGCTAATACGACCCCTTGCTTCCAAATGGAAGTAGATTCTGTCCAGTAATTTCCCTACCACTGACGTAAGGCTCACCGGCCTGGAGTTCTCTGGATTATCCTTGCTACCCTTCTTAAACAACATTGCCTATTCTCCAGTCCTCCGTAACATCACCTGAAGACAGTGAGGATCCAAAGATTTCTGTCAAGTCCTCAGCAATTTCCTCTCTAGCCTCCTTCAGTATTCTGGGGTAGATCCCATCAGGCCCTGGAGACTTATCCACCTTAATATTTTTCAAGACGCCGTACACCTCGTCTTTTTGGATCTCAATGTGACCCAGGCTATCTACAAACCCTTCTCCAGACTCAACATCCACCAATTCCTTCTCTTTGGTGAATACGGATGCAAAGTATTCATTTAGTACCTCGCCCATTTCCTCTGGCTCCACACATAGATTCCCTCCCCTGTCCTTCAGTGGGCCAACCCTTTCCCTGGCTACTCTCTAGCTTTTTATGTACGTGTTTTCCTTAACCCTATTTGCCAAACCCTAGGGATTTTCCTTAACCCTATTTGCCCATGACTTTTCGTGACCCCTTTTAGCCCTCCTGACTCCTTGCTTAAGTTCCTTCCTACTTTCCTTATATTCCACACGGGCTTCGTCTGTTCCCAGCCTTCTCGCCCTGACAAATGCTTCCTTATTCTTTTTGACGAGGCATACAATATCCCTCGTTATCCAAGGATCGCAAAATTTGCCATATTTATCCTTCCTCATAGGAACACGCCGGTCCTGAATTCCTTTCAACTGACATTTGAAAGCCTCCATGTCAGATGTTGATTTACCCTCAAACATCCGCCCCCACTCTATGTTCTTCAGTTCCCGCCTAATATTGTTATAATTAGCCTTCCCCCAATTTAGCACATTTACGCTAGGACCACGCTTATCCATGTCCACCAGCACATAAAAACTGACTGAATTGTGGTCACTGTTCCCGAAATGCTCCCCTACTGAAACTTCTACCACCTGGCCGGGCTCATTCCCCAATACCAGGTCCAGTACAGCCCCTTCCCTAGTTGGACTATCTACATATTGTTTTAAGAAGCCCTCCTGGATGCTCCTTACAAACTCTGCCCCGTTCAAGACCCTAGCACTAAGTGAGTCCCAGTCAATATTGGGGAAGTTAAAGTCTCCCATCACAACAACCCTGTTGTTTTTACTCCTTTCCAAAATCTGTCTACCTATCTGCTCCTCTATCTCCCGCTGGCTATTGGGAGGCCTGTTGTAAGCCCCCAACATTGTGACTGCACCCTTTTTATTCCTGATCTCTACCCATATAGTCTCGCCGCCCTCTGAGGTGGCCTCCCGCAGTACAGCTGTGATATTCTCCTTAACCAGTAGCGCAACTCCTCCACTCCTTTTACCTCCCCTTCTATCCCGTCTGAAACATCTAAATCCTGGAATGTTTAGCTGCCAATCCTGTCCTTCCCTCAACCAGGTCTCTGTAATGGCAACAACATCATAGTTCCAAGTACTAATCCAAGCTCTAAGTTCATCTGCCTTACCTGTTATACTTCTTGCATTAAAACAAATGCACTTCAGGCCACCAGTCCCGCTGTTTTCAGCAACATCTCCCTGTCAGCTCTTCATCAGAGCCATAGTGGCCCTATTTCCTAGTTCTCCCTCAATTTTTTCACCTTCTGACCTATTGCTCCGGTACCCACCCCCCTGCCATACTAGTTTATTCCCTCCCATGTGACACTAGCAAACTCGCGGCCAGGATATTTATGCCTCTCCAGCTTAGATGCATCCGTCACACCTTCCCCGGAAGAGCTTCCAGTGGTCCAAATAACTGAAACCTTCCCTCCTACACCAGCTATTTAGCCACGTGTTTAGCTGCTCTATGTTCCTATTTCTAGCCTCACTGGCACATCACACAGGGAGTTATCCCGAGATTACAACCCTTGAGGTCCTGTCTTTTAACTTTCTGCCTAGCTTCCTGAACTCCAGCTGCAGGACCTCATCCCCCATCCTGCCTATGTCGTTAGTACCAATATGTACCACGATCTCTACCTGTTTGTCCTCCCCCTTCAGGATGCCCGCTACCCGTTCTGAGACATCCTGGACCCTGGCACCAGGGAGGCAACATACCATCCTGGAGTCTCTTTCACATCCACAGAAGCGCCTATCTGTGCCCCTGACTATAGAGTCCCCTATGACTATTGCTCTTCTGCGCTTTGACCCTCCCTTCTGAACATCAGAGCCAGCCGTGGTGCCACGGCTCTGGTTGCTGCTGTTTTCCCCTGATTGGATACTGTCGGGGGAATAGCCTAAGGGGTATATCTGTTCGAGAGGGGGACAACCACAGGAGATTCCTGCACTGACTGCCTGGTGGTCACCCATTTCTCTGCCTGCACCTTGGGTGTGACCACATTTATATAACTGCTATCTATGACACTTCCCACCACCTGCATGCTCCTAAGTGCATCCAACTGCTGCTCCAACCGAACCACGTGGTCTGTGAGGAGCTCCAGTTGGGTGCATTTTCTGCAGATGTAGCCATCTGGGATGCTGGAAGCCTCCCGGACCTGCCACATCTCACAGTCAGAGCACTGACAGCCTTTCTTTTGACTTAATTGCATGAAACAAAACAACTTTAGATGTCTTTCATTGACATATCAAACCTGACAGAATCTATGTCTGTCATGTGGTCAATCATCTATATTTGTTTCCACAAACCGATGCATATTAGAGTGAAAATGTTCTCCTTTAAGTCTCTTCAACTAAAAATGTTAGGTGTGAAAATTTGCAGAAGCTCAAGGCTCAGGCTTTACACAAAAGCCTCTGATGAAAAATATTGCTGGACATTATTTCAGCATAGAAAGTGATATTCTACAGTTAGTTTCAATCAGAACAATGAAAGATCAGTTACTCAATCATGATGGGTGAACTATTACAGACAAAACAATAACAGTTTTACCCTCTGATGCATGGCCAATAAATTATTTCAGATAATTTCTTGCGAATTTTGATGCACCTCAAGGGAATTTTACTGTACTCAAAGTAGTTATTCTAATCTTACATTGATCATTGCGAGGCATAATCACCAAAATTGGAATTGCAAACAGGGGCCTAAACTGTTTTGGAATGCATTGGTAGATATTCATCTTAATTGCTTCACAGGTAACCAGGCAGATCACTCACTCATGATAAAACCCACCTAAATTTAATTCTATTTATTACAATTTTAGATGTCAAAATAAAAATTATGTTATTGTTGGTAGCAGTTTGGGTTTTGTATAACAGGCACTTCGAAAATCTGAATGCAATCAGGCAGAGTCATCATGGTTTTGAAAATGGAAAATCATGCTTGACTAATTTATTAGTTTTCTGAGGCAACAATAACTTATGTTGCTAAAGAGGAACCTGTAGGTGTAGTTCACTTGCATTTCCTAAAGGCATTTGATAAGGTGCCACACAAAATAAAAATTAATTGTGTATGGTGGGGGGAACAACATTTTCACATGGATAGAAGATTGGTTAGTAAACAGAATGGAGAAAGCAGGGATAAGTGAGTCATTTTCAGGTTAACAAGTTGTTTCTGGTGGAGCATCACAGGGATCAATGATGGGACCTCAACTATTTACAACCTATATCAATGACTTGGATGAAGGGCCTGAATGTATGGTTGCTAAATTTGATGATGACACATGTTAAGGCTGGAGAGTAAATTATGAGGAGAACAAATAGAGTCTACAAAGGGATTCAGGAGGATGCTATTCAGGCCCTTGAGACCACTCCGCCACTTGGTAAGATCATGACTGATCTGATTGTGGCTTTAACTTCACTTTCCTTTCTACCCCTGTATGCTTTGACTCCCTGGTGAATTAATAATCTATCTAACCCAGCCTTTAATAATATTCAATGAATCTGCCTCTGCTAATGGCAGCCATGGCTGGTTAGTAGCAATCACAACATAAGAGTCAAATCTCATCTGACCCAATGTTGTGAGTTCGACAAAGGAAGGCCGATGGAGGAGATCTGCTAAGTCTGATTAAAGAACCTGTTGGGAGGAGGGATGGGGAATAACTTCAACTGTTATTTTAGCAACTGTCAGAGTAGCTCTCACCAGCTACGAGGCAGCCCTGTGTGGGCACCGGCGGTCCACGCAGAGGGTTAGGAGGAGTGGGGGGGCAATGGTTGCGTTCACAGTAGAGGAGCCAAAGGCAGCAGTGCCCACATTATTTTTGTGGTGTTTGGATAAACACTGTTTATCACATAAATTCTGAATTTGAAACTGTATCAATGTATCATGTAATAATGTAAATGTCATTTGTGTGGCATGTTCCTCAATAATTTACCAAACATACTTGTTATTTCTCCTCTATAACCAAATGGGTTGAGTATCCGTTATAATCTCATTGACAAAGCAATTGGGCAATTATCAGCTGAACTTCCTTTTATGGACACAGCTGGGTCCATGCTCTCACAAATATATTGACATGAGCACGAATTAAAGTGGTAAAATAATTAGTCCTTCTGGCAGTACTGTGAAATATTGCTCTGCATGTTTCAGACTCAATCACACATTGTTATTGATATTGGCCCATAACTTCCATGTTTTGTGCTGGTGTATGGAAAGTGTGCGCGGCATGTGTGTCAGGCCAATGCAGAAGTCGTGACCCATGAACATGCGTGTTAAATCACGGCAAGTTCAAACTTCCGGCCCGGTGATTATGAAGTCCTTTGCTGCAAGCACCGCACTGAAGCAGATGAATGGGAAATCACGGGACAGCGCTAATCTGGCCTGCTTGCCCCACGTTGGTAAGTATTTACACTTGTGTATTTGAACTTTTTGTTCTCATCCAGAATCAGGGCGAAGACATCGGAGAGGATTTTTTAGGCACAGAAAGTGAAAGAAAGATGTATTTTTTAAACTTTGGTTTACCATGAGGCTCTTAATTCCATTATGGCACCATTCTGGAGGACCAGCAATGAAACACAGGAATGTACAACCGTGCACATGTAGCTAATACATCAGATGATGAAAAGGACAATTGCTATTTTGAAATCATGTTTTGATGTCTGGACAGGTCAGGTGGCACATTACAGCATGCACCGGAGGTGGTCACAAAGACTGTTGTGTGTTGTGCATTGCATAACTTGCCCTTCAACATGGACTGGGCATTCACCTGGATGATGATTTGCCACCAGAAATGGAGGAGCTGGGGGAGGGCAATATGGATCCTGATGCAGACATACGTCCTGGTGCAGGTGTACAATGTCAGGTGCAAGGTGATGCAAGGGCAGTTCGAGGTTATCCGGCAGAAGCTGCTTTTGAACATGCCTCCCTCCTTCCCCCACGTCTCCCTCCCCTCCCTATTTATAGAAAGACGACAGAATTGCTGTGCAAGTAAAAAAATATATTTTATTGATCGCTTTATTACAAGAAATTTGGAAAAGTTGAGGTAGTTGTGAAATAAAATGTCATTCAGCAGCTTACATTTTAACATGGTATCAAAGTTTTGTATTTATAACATTATTTTTGTTAATAAATGTTTTCCATAAACTTTACAAACTCCTACAAAATGTCTTATTGAAATATCAAAACACAACATTGAATAATGGGATAATTCTAAATGAATAGGATAACTGGAGTAAACAAGACAGAAATATAATAATGATAAACACAAATAAAGAAAAATCAGGGGCGGGATTCTCCGACCCCCCGCCGGGCTGGAGAATCACCAGGGGGCGGCGTGAATCCCGCCCCGACACCGGCTGCCGGGTTTTTGGCGGGGGTGGGAATCACGCCGCGCCATTCGGCGCCATTTGGCAGTGGCCCCCCCGGTGATTCTCCGGCCCGCGATGGGCTGAGTGGCCGCCCGTTTTCGGCCGGTCCGGCCGCTGTATATTACACCAGGTCTGTACCGGCGGGACCTGGCTCTGCGGGTGGCCTGCGGAGTCTTCAGGGGGGACGCAGGGGGATCTGACCCCTTGGGAGGTCCCCACAGTGGCCTGGCCCATGATCGGGGCCCACCGATCTGCAGGGGGGCCTGTGCCATGGGGGCACTCTTTCCCTCCGCGCCGGCTGCTGTAACGGTCTGCCATGGCCAGCGCGGAGAAGAACCCCCCTGCGCATGCGCTGGGATGACGCCAGCACACGCTGGCGCTCCCGTGCATTTGCCAACTCGCGCCGGCCGGCGGAGGCCCTTCGGCATCGGTTGGCGTGGCACCAAGCCCTTCGACGCGCAGCCCGATGCCGGAGTGGTTCACGCCACTCCTCGGCGCCGGTACCGCCCGCCCCGCCGGTTAGGGGAGAATCCCGCCCCAGATGTTTCAAGGACAGTGACAGCAAAACACCCTGGGGGACACTTTTAAATCTTATGACCAAGTCAGAACCATCATGTAACAGCATTTGATGGCTTAATTCCACAGGTCTGTAAGGAGTCGGCATTATTTATATTTTGTCCTGCTTCAAGAATCTCCATTGTTAGTGGTCCAAGAAGTTCTGACTTTTCTTCGTCCCAACTGAATTTTCAGTTGCCATATTCTAAATTAAAACACACAAACACTTTTAAGAATGCCACATGTAAAGTTATCTAATAATATAACGCAGGTTTAAAACAAATAACGAAACCTATCATCTCAAATCATAAAAACCATCAAAAATTACTTTCAGTGAACCAATATCAATAGTATTGCCTGTTTAAAAGAAAGGACGAGAAAAGGCTTTTAAAAAAACCTTTAAAATACCTTTAAACAGCCGTGAACCCCGTTGCTTGTCTTCAATACAAATCTGCAGTTTACATCCCTGACCTCAATGGGCGTTCTCTTAGTTTCCCCATCACAAGGATTCCCCCCTGCGGATCCAGCAGCTGCTGGATCGGAAAGTTCATCGGGATTTTTGAGCGCTGTTAAGTGGACACTTTTCTACCTCAGTATCGGCTGGCCATGGCTTCCCACCGATACACGGAATGTATGGACTAAATATGTGACAAAATTGCATTATTTCTACATTTTGTAACTAAAAAGCATCAGTTGCTGCAAAGGGAACATAAGCCATGTATATGGGATGCAGCTCAAAGAAAAGTGAACATTGAAAGACCATTGATTCATCACTGCTATAATAATTTACTCTTACAGATTACATCATTTGGGCCAGTTATTACTTTATTGTTCCTAACTCTCTCTCCACAAGGTCTTTATGCATTTTTTGAAATATTTATTATCTGTTTCAGAAATGCATTAATATATTCCTAAGGAGTCAACAAACATCCTGGAATAAATTTATGGATCTCACTGAAAAATCAACATGATAGGGAACTCCCCAGAGCATAACTGAACATGGTTAATGGGAAGCATTATTTACAAGTCCAAATTTCAACATATTTATTTTTAATGTAATTGGTAACTACAAATTGGATCCCAGCACCCGCCCTGAAAAGAAGTATCCAGACAGGTCAGGATTCATCAAGTGCAGCCCAGTTTGGAATAAAAAACGATGTTCACATTGCACCTTTCACACTTTGAGGAGGTCCCAAAGAATGTCACTGAATGAACCCAATGAAATACTTCTGCAATATTATGCAGTTTGGATTTATAAACTGCTTCAGAGCTGGAATTATTCTGGCATACTCGGGGATTTTCACAGTAACTTCATTGCAGTGTTAATGTCAGCCTACTTGTGACAATAAAGATTATAAAATAATAATAATACTCAAACTTGGGGCTAATAAATCAGTAGAGTATGCAGGAGGAATCTCTTTAGCCAGAGAGTGGTTATAATGTGGAACTTGCTGCCACAAGGGGTAATTAAGGCACAGAAGCATTTTAGAGAATCTGGGTTAGAGGAAGAAAGGAATGCAAGGATGGGGTTAGATGAGGAAGTGAATGGGGCTTTTTACGAGCATAAACACTGGCGTGAACCTGTTGGGCTGAATGATCGTGCGATAATGTAAGACTATCCAACTCAGAAACAGCTTCCACATCCACTGCCTCAGGCAAAATATTGGGCATCCCCTGGCAAGACATAATGCTGAATCTGAAAGTACACCAGCATGCAGGGATCTTCAACATGTTTCCGCTCTAGAGTTAGTGGCAACTCTGCTGGCTGGGTCACGTGAGCCGAATGGCTGACGGCTGCATTCCTAAAGACACTCTCAATGGTGAGCCTGCTAATGTCATGAGATTAACCTCATTGCCCCGTCTGTGATACTCGAACATCATTAAAAACCACCCAACAAGACGACCAGGATTTGACTAGATGCCTGGGAAGTCCTGGCTGCTGACTGCAGCAGCCTTGAGTAAAACAGCCAGGAAGGCCATGGAAAATGCAGAGGACAAAAGAAATCATCAGATGGTGATAAAGAGAGCTCTGCCAATCGGAACAAACAGCAGTCGACCTCGGCCCAACGCTATTCACCTGTGCCAGGTGTGGAAGGACTGCCACTCACGAATCAGCCCCTACAACCACAATGGACGAAGTTCAATCCATGAGTGACATATGCCCCGGGCGCCATCATCTCCCAAGATGGATGCATGGCATTAAATTTTTTAAAAATACAACCAACTCATGACAAATAGATAAAAACAAAGATCTAGAAGGCGATATAATTGCAGTTGAGAGTCAGTCCCTTGGGCAGATTCTAAAGATACAGACAAAGATGGTTGAATTTTCAAAGTCCATTGAGGGCAGGAAAGGTGGCTCAGAATTTTCCACTGCTGGTTAGTGTGCCAGTTTACAGGTATGGTCTGAGTCCCAGGCTGTTTTCCAGGAGGTCAGGTTGTGGGCAAAATGGCTACCGGCACACAAGTGGTAATTAAGGAACTTATCTAATGTACATTTTAAATACTGCAGTCTCCTTTCTGCATCTGCAGTTTCTAAGCGGTTATAGTTGTAATTATAACCGCTTAGAATCCCTTCCCCTGACAATGACAATCTAGCAGCTATGGACATTTTGTATTTTAACCTTTTTAAAATGCAGAAAAGGTGCATCCATCTTGAGGTTCATTTTCTCTCCCTGGCCTGCATCTGGAGCTTGCCACTCTCTCAATGCTACACGGTTCAATGCAATTGTGGACAAGTCCAACACTTGTCATTAATTGGTTTTGTGTCTGAAAATCATTTTGGGCATCCACTTCTAATGTGGTGTTGGATTGAGACCTGGAAATGATCCTGACATTCAGAGACAAATGTGAATAATGCAGTGCAATCTCCGTTGTTTCGCTCTATCCACTGGTTGAATTGCATCTGAAGCTTTGAAATGCTAAATGCTAGAGCTTGCAAAGATGAAAATGTAGCAACTGTAATTTTATCTTAGATTCCCAACTGTCAAAGAAAATAAAGCAATATATTTTTAACCAGATGAGGAGTTATTTGACATTTTCTGAATGTGATGTACTCCCCTGAGGATTTGATTGTGTTTCTCTGGATAATATTGTGGGATCACTTTAAGAAACTGTAAGTCACTGAAGGAAGTCACATCTCATGACTCAGGAGTTGGGGTGTCGACGGACAGGGTAAGATTTCTGTAAAAGTGCTCCTGTGGGGCTGGGAATTGGATAGAGCCCCCTCAGGCTACATGACTGGCATTGTATCACAATCGTATTGAAGCACTTCAGAGTGCAACTTGATCTATGTAGACAACGTAAATATCTTCGCACCATTTGTAATAAACATTTGAAATGTCTGTAATGTTACTTTGACTGTACTGAAGCACCTCAACAGTTCAACATGCTGGGCGTAATCCAATGGCCATGCTATGCCCGAAAAGCAGCTCGCCGCAGAGTAGCGTGGCCAATAAAAACCAGGCGACCCTGCTCCCGGGATCTACCCGGCTTGCAAGGCCTCACGAGATCCAACACGATTGTGGGCAGGTCACTGTTTGGCAAATCTGCATATTAGAGTGAGGCAGCTATGCAGGTACCTGAGGCTTTGGAATTCATCCCCTTCGCCTCAGAGACCTTGGGCGAGCATCGTTTCGCACGGTGACCAGATGGTATGGCACTCGTGAGCATCTCCCAGGGGGAACCACCCCTCAGCAAGCTCGACAATTTTTGAGGGGTTTTCTGTGTTTTTTAGCCTCCCGCTCCGCAGCCATGGTGCCGAGGCATTAATTTGCACCTGGGAGACGTCCGCCTAAGAGAGGCAGAGCATCACAGAAGGGATGTAAGAAGTGTCTAAGCTGCTAATGATACTGAAATCCATGCAATTGGCAGTTTTGCATGGATCCATCGGCATGGGGCGCAAACATCAATATCGCCTCCATCAATGGACCGGACTGGCATCGGAATCGGCGGCAGGCACAAACCTCGATTTTTTTTCATTACCGCGACTTTCCGCCCGGTGACGATTTGCATTTCCAGCATCATGAAGCAGAGAATCCAGGCTTAAACAGGGAGTAACCAAATGTCTATGTCGTTTCTGGCCGTGTTGAGATGAGCCTGGTATATCCTGAGGGTTGATTTTCAAAGGGAAACAAGTCCTGATGTTGAATGATTTAATCAAGTAACATCAAGGGCATTTAAGGATTAAATTTACCGGAGGTCTTGTCATCCAGGTGGTTTACTGGCCAGGAATCAACAGTGTCGTTGAGAAAGTAGTGAAATCCTGTGAGGCATGTCAAAATTAATAACCAATTCCACATGAAACCACAAGCATGAACAAAGATTGAAGCAAACTTACTTCATGTTAAAGGTAATTATTTTTTCCTTAAAACGGATTATTTCACAACATTTCTGATCATCGGGCAGTTACACGATACCTCAAATGTGGCGGTTGCGGATGTGATCCATTCTGCTTTCAGATAACTTGGAGTGCCAGAAGAAATTATCTCTCATAATGGGCCTCATTAGGCTGGCAGATTGTTTTAAGAGATGTGTGCTAGGTGGGCAGTCTGCAACATGGCATCATCGCCACATTATCCAAAATCTAATGGTGTGGTTGAACAAAGATTCAGACCATCAAACTATGCATTTTAAAGTAGACCATTTGGACATGAGTGTACCATTGCCTGCAGAGCTGTGGTTGTTTGGGAAACAGGTGAGAACTACCCTGCTCAGTCATCACCCTTCTAACCTTTTGACAGTAAGAGATTTACTTCTTTTCAAAAAAGGGAAGATTAATGTGTCATATGACATGCAAGCAGGACCAGAATTGGCTTTATTGTCAGTAGGATAGGAAGGTCAGTGCTCTAAATCATTCATCAGGAACTTGGCTTCCTGCAAGGTTACTGCGGTGCATGGTCAGGCCTGATCGTATGAGTTCGAGACACCCAATGGTGCAGTTCTCAGGCAAAACTGAAGCCAACACAGAGAGTTACACGCTGTCACCGCATCTGACACCCCGCTGCATCAAGGACAAGGTTAAAGACAAAGGTTTGACAGTATGGTCAAGGGTGCCATGTTACAAATGAAGAATAGGTCTACAGAATTTCTGAGTTGTCAGTGTTGGGCAGTTGTCAGAAGAGTTGTGAGGATAGCGTAGAATTTTCCCTCAAAATGGCGAAGTGTCAGGCTCAGTTAGAAAATCGGGGTGTTTCTCCCCAAAGAAACAGGCAAATTTCCCAAGGGGTGAAGGGGTGTGTGTTGTGTGTTGTCTTTGTGAGGGGCAGGGCTTAAACACAACAGAAAACCCAGGTTCAGAGAGAGCAGGGCGCCCTTTAAAAAAGGTGCACCAAACTAAAGTGTCCTCCGCCTCATGGACATCAGAATCACAACCCCCTCATTGATGGCATTTACCCCCCTCCAAGCAGAGATCTCTGGCATGAACCCCCCCCCCCCCCCCCCCACCCCCCACCCGAACATAGATCCTCCCATCCGAACATAGATCACTGGCATCAGAGCCCTCCCAATGGGTGGCTTTATACATGCCACCCTCCAAGTCCCATTAGGCCCTGACCCTTCAGATCCCTCCCACTTCAGGCCATGCCACGGCAGTGCCAACCTGGTTAGTTGCACAACTGCACAATGGTTAGTACTGCTGTCTTACAGCACCAGGGACCCAGGTTCAGTTCCAGCCTCAGGTAACTCTGTGTGGCGTCTGCACGTTTTCCCTGTGTGTGTGTGGGTTTCCTCCGGGTGCTCTGGTTTCCTTCCACAGTCCAAAGATGTGTGGGCTAGGTAGATTGGCCAAGCTAAATTGCCCCTTAATGTCCAGGGATGTGCAGGTTAGATTATGGGATTACAGGGATAAATAGGGGTGGACCACTTGTAAATTGGCAGAGTGCTCATTCAAAGAGTCGGTGGAGACTCGATGAATCGATTGGTCTCCTTCTGCAGTGCAAGGATTCTATGATTCTGGGCGAAATTCTCCCGAAACGGCGCGATGTCCGCCGACTGGCGCCCAAAGCGGTGCCAATCAGACGGGCATCGCGCCGCCCCAAAGGTGCGGAATGCTCCGCATCTTTGGGGGCCGAGCCCCAACATTGAGGGGCTAGGCCGACGCCGGAGGAATTTTCGCCCCGCCAGCTGGCGGAAACGGCCTTTGTTGCCCCGCCAGCTGGCGCGGAAATGACATCTCGGGGCGGCGCATGCGCGAGAGTGTCAGCGGCCGCTGAAAGTTTCCCGCGCATGCGCAGTGGAGGGAGTCTCTTCCGCCTCCGCCATGGTGGAGACCGTGGCGGAGGCGGAAGGGAAAGAGTGCCCCCACGGCACAGGCCCGCCCGCGGATCGGTGGGCCCCGATCGCGGGCCAGGCAACCGTGGGGGCACCCCCAGGGGCCAGATCGCCCCGCGCCCCCCCCAGGACCCCGGAGCCTGCCCACACCGCCTTGTCCCGCCGTTGAAAAGGTGGTTTAATCCACGCCCGCTGGGGGGTCAGAGAATGTCACCCTCTATCTCTGTGTACCTGGGCTTGCCAGCTCTATCAAGCCCCTCCCCACCAGAGTGATGGTCAAAACATGCCCACCAATTTTTTTTTTGACAGAATATCATAAAATCTGGTCAGAAAACTGTTTTCCTGGAGAGGAACACATCAGTTTTCAATACTTTGCCATGATTTTGGAAACTTCCACTATCATGTCTGTAAGCAAAAATAGACTGGAGTATAAACAAAACGAACTGGACAAAGTCATCACAATTAGCTTAACACTATAAAGAATTTATACGATGAACTCAGTTCTATAAGTTATCTCCTTAGAGTTTCCTTAACTTACAAAATTCTGAAGGTTCTTTCCCCTTTCCTGGAATCAGCACGGTTCACATCAAATGAGTCATAACTGGGAACAAAGTGTAAATGTGAAAAGATATTTTGCAATCAAAGGGAGAAAAGTAGCAGGGTTTTGAACTTCTGAATCCACAATAAGTAGAACGCGTAGACAATGGTAGAAATTAAAGAACAGGGTTTATTCCAATACAGCTACAATACTCCTCCACTCCCCTAAGGGTCTCCTTCCCTGACCTGCAGCTAGGCCAGGGTTTTAATACAGCTGGGAGAACACGATTTGGTGGAAAATCAGTTTTGACACCAAAATCGTGTGGGCGCCTGGTTCACGCCAAATCACAATTCTCCGGCGCATCGACTGCGGCGTCAATGCGTTCCATCCTGCGAGTACGTAATGACCGTTGCATATCATCAGTGGGCCTGACACATGCAGACACGGGGAGAAAGTGCAAACTCCACACAGACTGTCACTCGGGGCCGGAATTGAACCCAGGACCCTGGAGTTGTGAGGCAGCAGTACTAACCGCTGTGGCGCCGTGCCCCACATGGCATGGGGAACTGCAACTCAGCAGGTCTCACTTCATCGTCCCAGGCCAATCTCCACTGCAGCGACTACCCTTTCCTCAGGCCCACTGACCACGTCCAGGGCCCACTGCTCTGCGCGATGAGGGGCCACATGCCCGGCAGTACCCCGCCAGTCTTCTCCCACTCCCTACGGTTAAGAACAGCCTTCTCTGGGCGAAGGGTGGGTGGAAACTGAAAATGCACAGTGTTAGACAGACTGAGTCATGCAGCTCATGGGGTGGGTAGCTGGTGACTTCAGTGGCCAGGACACATGGCGGCCGGTACGGTTGTCGGCATGTGACACAGGGTGGGGGTTCTGCCACCCTCCTGGTGGGGGGGTTACGGGTGTGTGGGACGGAGGTTGGTGCCAGGGGCATAGTGCTACCTACTCACCCTGGCAACCCCGAGGAGATCATGCAGTAGTTTTACGGCACTTCAGTCCAATCCGGATGGTATTTCTGGTGGCGCTTACAGCCTCTGCCACCTGTGCCCAGGCACGGTGAACAGCGGCAGCTGGCAGCCTCCTTCCCGGGCCATGGTACAGGGTCAACCACTTGCCGTCCATGAATCGGGGAGCCGCACATCTTGCTGCCACCTTGCTGGCTGGGATGGTGTGTGTGGGGAGTGCAGTGTGTATATGTGCGGTGCTGCTCAACTCTGTGTTAAGCATTATCTGGTGTGCCTTAGAAGCCTCATTCTGGCATGGCAGTCTCTACCCATTTTGAGCCTATAAATAGGACTGAAAGTTAAATTTTAAAGTCAGAAGTACTAAATTTCTTTCGCAGAGGTTGTTAGTGGGTTTAGTAGGTTGTCAACAGAACTTGAATCCATGCTTACGAGATGCGTCAGAACGTCACGGGTCACACTAATTCCTTGTTAAAATTCATCTTGCTGATCTTGCTTGTAAAGAGGGTCAGTGAGAGAAGGCTATGTAAAATACATTCTGCTTTTCACACAAACAATTTTTAATACAACAGTTAAGAGAAAGTGGACATATTGGTGAAAGTTCTAAAATTTAGGATCATGGTTCCAAATGTTATAAAAAATAATTTCTGGGAAATTATATGAATGTCAAGAAATAACCCAAAATACAGGACACAAGAGCAAGATGTTCTGGAATGTTTTAGGAGTCTTAACGGGGTCAGGACATGGCACAGTGGTTAGCACTGCTGCCTCACAGCGCCAGGGATCTGGATTTGGTTCCGCCTTGGGTGACTGTCTGTGTGGAGTTTGCACGTTCTCCCCATGCCTGCATGGGTTTCCTCTGGGTGCTCTGGTTTCTTCCCACGCTCCAGAGATGTGCAGGAAAGGTGGATTGGCCATGCTTAATTGCCCCTTATTGTCCAAATGTTAGGTGGGGTTACTGGGATAGGATATGGACATGGGCCTAGATAGGGTACTCTTTCAGAAGGTCGGTGCTGACTCAATAGGCCAGATGGCCCCCTACAATGTGGTAATTCTGTGATTCTATGATTTTGCCTGGGTTTCCTCCGGGTGCTCCGGTTTCCTCCCGCACAGTTAGTGGACTGGCCATGCTAAAATTGCCCCTTAGTGTCCAAAGATGTGCAGGTTATATGGGATTACACATTTAGGCAGGAGAGTGGGTCTAGGTTGGGTGCTCTTTCAGAGGGTCAGTGCAGACTCCAGGGGCCAAATGGCCTCCTTCTGCACTGTAGGGATTCTATGGATTGTTTGGCGGCATGGTAGCACAGTGGTTGGCACTGTTGTTTCACAATGACTATCGATTCCCGGATTGGGTCACTGTCTGTGCGGAGTCCGCACATTCTCCCTGTGTCTGCGTGGGTTTCCTCCGGGTGCTCTGGTTTCCTCCCACACAAGTTCTGAAAGACGTGCTTGTCAGGTGAATTGGACATTCTGAATTCTCCCTCAGTGTAACAGGTTTATTCAAAATCACAAGCTTTTGGAGCACTGAAAGACTTCACCTGGTGAAGGAGCAGTGCTCCGAAAGCTTTACAAACACAGGCATTTTTAAAGGACCCTCAGTTACTTACCATTTTATTGTGGTAAGGCATGGAAGATGATAGCACGGGTGGAACAAGTGCCCAGTGATGGTCCTGGCGGTGTGGAGTGTGAAAATGTCTGTTAGGGCATTGAGGTGGTAGTGGGAATCACTGCCTGAACTTTCCGCCATCTGAAATCAGCAGGGATTGAAGAGCCGCATCCTTCCGAGTATCAGTTTACAATAGTCACGTTTCCTGAAATTGTGAACGTTCTTTATCCTAAAAGGATTAAAAATTGTTTTCTTGGCACTGCCTTTTCTAATATAATTCTGTCCTGAAAATAGGCAGTGAATTTTCCAAATAAATCAAAAAGCCAAACTATTTCCCAACTACCATTACCCCTATCCAACCTCGCACTGGAAACAGATGTGAAGGAGATGAAGACACATTTAGTGTGCATTCCTTTTCAAAATAGCGTTGCAAAGCTGGAAGTCGAAGGAAGAATTACAATCATCAGCAGCTAGTCAATGGAGTAAATTTGTTCAAATCGTACTCCCGTTGTGAAGTCTCAGCTGTGTGACCCAGCTGCCAGGAATTCAGATGCATGCTCTTTATAATTTTCAAATCATTAAAATTGACACAAATTCCCAACGCTACTGGCTAAAATCAGCCCTTATTAGTTTGCCCTTGATTCAAATCTAGCTCCCAGACTTTAAAGGTAGTTTTTGTAACCAACAATACCATTCACCTTGCTGGGGATTTTCCCCTGTTGCGTCACTGCCTAAGCGGGAAATAACATTGAAATTCACTTCTAGTGGCCAAATGTTCTACTCCTGTTTCCAGGAAACTGGGACGTCATTCTCCGACCCCCCGCCGGGTCGGAGAATGGCCGTTGGCCGCCGTGAATCCCGCCCCCGCCGAAGTCTCCGAAGGGAGAAAAGTCGGCGGCTGGTGTGGGTTAACAGCGGCGGGACTTCGGCCCATCGCGGACCGGAGAATCGCTGGGGGATTTCCGCCGACCGGCGCGGCGCGATTCCCGACCCCGCTGGATCTCCGGTGGCGGAGAATTCGGGACACGGTGGGGGCGGGATTCACGCCAGCCCCCGGCGATTCTCCGACCCGGTGGGGGGTCGGAGAATCGCGCCCCAGATTTATAAGTAAAAACATTAACAAACTATTTATTAATAACAAGATGAATATATAAAGTAATAACAGAATGGTCTAATTATCTAGCTAATCCCCAAAACCCACTCTCCATCCAGACACACACCAGATAGACACACACGACGGGAATGGGGGGGGGGGGGGAGGTTTGACCTGAAAATGGGATTAATAATTATGAGATTGTTCCTTGCTCACGACGTAGCTCTTTGTAGCCAGCGATCTCCAAATCATGGGCGTCATTCTCCGACCCCCCGCCGGGTTGGAGAATGGCCGTTGGCCGCCGTGAATCCCGCCCCCGCCGAAGTCTCCGAAGGGAGAAAAGTCGGCGGGGCGTTAATGGCGCCGCTGCCGCGGAGAATGTCACGGGTCTGCGCAAGGCAGCCGATTTTCGGCCTGCCGATATTCTCCCTTCCGGATGGGCCGAAGTCCCGTCGACGTGATGACCGTTCACGTCGACGTGAATCAAACCTCCTTTTCATCGGCGTGACCCGGTGCTCCAGGCTCACGCCGACCAGCGAGGAGGTGAGTGACGGCCTGGGGGGTTGGCTCTGGGCAGGAAATGGCGTGGCCGCAGACTGATTGCATGAGGAGAGGTGTGTCTCGGCTTGTGTGTGTGTGTGTGCGGCGGGGGGGGGAGGTGGGGGTGGTTAGAGTACGCTGGGCTCCGGGGGAGTGCCGGGAGGGGGTCCATGCTGGGGTGGAGGTTGGGGGTTGGGGGGGGTCCGTGCTGGGGTGGAGGTTGGGGAGGGGGTCCGTGCCGGGGTGGAGGTTGGGGAGGGGGTCCGTGCCGGGGTGGAGGTTGGGGAGGGGATCCGTGCCGGGGTGGAGGTTGGGGAGGGGGTCCGTGCTGGGGTGGAGGTTGGGGAGGGGGTCCGTTCCGGGGTGGAGATTGAGGGGGGGGTCCGTGCTGTGGTGGAGGTTGGGGAGGGGGTCCGTGCTGGGGTGGAGGTTGGGGGCTGGGGGGGGTCAGTGCTGGGGTGGAGGTTGGGGAGGGGGTCCGTGCCGGGGTGGAGGTTGGGGGGGGTCCGTGCCGGGGTGGAGGTTGGGGAGGGGGTCCGTGACGGGGGTGGAGGTTGGGGGGTCCCTGCCGGGGTGGAGGTTGGGGAGGGGGTCCTTGCCGGGGTGGAGTTTGGGGGGGGGGTCCGTGCTGGGGTGGAGGTTGGGGAGGGGGTCCGTGCTGGGGTGGAGGTTGGGGGTTGGGGGGGGTCCGTGCCGGGGTGGAGGTTGGGGAGGGGGTCCGTGCCGGGGTGGAGGTTGGGGAGGGGGTCCGTGCCGGGGTGGAGTTTGGGGAGGGGGTCCGTGCTGGGGTGGAGGTTGGGGATGGGGTCCGTGCTGGGGTGGAGGTTGGGGGGGGGTCCGTGCCGGGGTGGACGTTGGGGAGGGGCTCCGTGCCGGGGTGGAGGTTGGGGGTTGGGGGGATCCGTGCCGGGGTGGAGGTTGGAGAGGGGGTCCGTGCCGGGGTGGAGGTTGGGGAGGGGGTACGTGCTGGGGTGGAGGTTGGGGAGGGGGTCCGTGCTGGGGTGGAGGTTGGGGGGGGGATCCGTGCCGGGGTGGAGGTTGGGGAGGGGGTCTGTGCCGGGATGGAGGTAGGGGGTTGGGGGGGGGGTCCGTGCCGGGGTGGAGGTTGGGGAGGGGATCCGTGCCGGTGTGGAGGTTGGGGAGGGGGTCCGTGCTGGGGTGGAGGTTGGGGAGGGGGTCCGTGCTGGGGTGGAGGTTGGGGGGGGGCCCGTGCTGGGGTGGAGGTTGGGGGTTGGGGGGGGTCCGTGCCGGGGTGGAGGTTGGGGGGGGGGGTCCGTGCCCGTGTGGAGGTTGGTGGGGGGGTCCGTGCTGGGGTGGAGTTTGGGGAGGGGGTCCGTGCTGGGGTGGAGGTTGGGGGCTGGGGTGGGTCCGTGCCGGGGTGGAGGTTGGGGAGGGGGTCCGTGCTGGGGTGGAGGTTGGGGGTTGGAGGGGGTCCGTGCCGAGGAGGGTGATGGGAGGGCAAATGAGTTGGTCCACCTGGCCAGGTGCCAGCCTCCAACAGTTGGACCCATGCGGTCCATGCCCCCTGGCTGGGGGGAGGAGGGGATATGGGCAATGATGACATGTCGTCGTTCCCCTCCCCCCCACCAGGCCGTCATGTTTTCAGACCATCCAGCGATGTTGGCCGCCGTGGTGGCAGCCGCTCATGTCTATGTTGCCCTGGATGAGGAGGAGGAGGAGGAGCGTGCCAGAGAGGCGGCGCAGGCTGCCGCAGAGGGGCAGGCGGCAGCCGCCCAGGCTGGAGGGACACCTGACCGACAGGACGAGGAGGGGGAGGAGGACGTCGCGGCCCTTCGGCAACGGAGGCACCCGAGGGCGCCCTGTGTGTACCGGCCCCGGCAGTCATACCAGGACCTCAAGGATCGGGAATGCAGGAGGAGACTCCGGATGAGCCGGGAAACCGTGGCACACATCTGCCACCTGCTGGCACACCTGTCACCGCGTGGCACTGGCGGGGGACACCCTCTCCCCGTGTCCGTCAAGGTTACGGTGGCCCTGAACTTTTATGCAACGGGGTGATTCCAGGCACCGAGTGGGGATCTGTCCGGCATATCGCAGACATCGGTGCACCGGTGCATCCGGGCAGTGACAGATGCCCTTTATGCCATGGCGCACCGCTACATCCGCTTCCCCGTGGACCGGGCCAGCCAAGATGCCCGGGCCGTGGGCTTCTCTGCCGTTGCCGGGTTCCCCATGGTCCAGGGCGCAATCGATGGGATGCACGTCGCCGTGCGGCCACCTGCAGATAACAGGGCCGTGTTCACTAATAGGAAGGGGACCTATTCGATGAACGTACAGGTGGTCTGCGACCACCGCATGATGATCCTGCACGTCTGCGCCCGTCACCCAGGCAGTGTACACGACTCATTCGTGTTGTCGCGGTCATCCATCCCCGGCATGTACGAGGGACGCCATCCCCGGCTGAGGGGCTGGTTGCTGGGCGACAGGGGCTACCCATTGCGATCATGGCTGATGACGCCTATACGGAGGCCACGCAATGAGGCGGAGAACCGCTACAATGATGCCCATGTAGCGACAAGGGGAGTGATCGAGAGGTGCTTTGGCGTGCTAAAGATGCGTTTCAGGTGCCTGGACCTCTCTGGGGGCGCCCTCCAGTATCGGTCAGATAGGGTCGGCCGCATCATTGTGGTGTGCTGCGTCCTGCACAACATAGCCCAGCAGAGGGGCGATGTGCCGCAGGCAGAGGAGGGCGGAGTGGAGGAGCAGCAGGAAGAGGCACAGTCCTCCCCAGATGAGGGGGATGGGGGCAATGGTCAGGGCAGACGGGGTAGACACAGGCGGGTGGCTGTCCACCGTTACCGGCTGGCCCAGCGGGCACGGGACAGACTGATAGCCGCCCACTTCACTGACTAGATGGGCGTGGGAATCGGGTAGTATGGCCACAGACCGCACACCATGACAACAGCCGACCACCCACACCCCCCACCCATCCACCCACCCAGCACCTTCACCCCCCTCCCCAACCCCACACACCCCACCCGCATGCACACCACCCCCCCCCCCCCAATTGCCGATCCACCGGCGGCACAACGGGCCGGGCTCACCCAGTTGCGGGTGGACGCGTGTCTATCGCAGGCCATGGAGGATGATGACAACCCGCCCTGCGATGAGCTCCTGGCTCTACATCGTTGGACTATGTCTGACCCATGGCCACAGTACCACCATCCACCCGGACGATCCCTGCATGCGGCTGTGACACTGCAGCGCACGGTCCCGTCCTCTGCCCGGGGGATGTTGATGGCGGCCCAGGGGGAAGGGGGCAGACTCACCTGGGGCTGAGGTAAGACCACCCGTCACACACACACTTGCGCTCAATGTACATGACACGCCCGCACACTTTGGACAGAGCACAAAGGCAGCTTCGGTAGGTGTAACATTGACTTTAATAACCAAAGGAGTTCATGCACGTGCCCTAGCCCCTAAAACTCATCTGTGCCCTGCACCCGTGCCAACTTACTCAGTGTCTAATTGTTTGGCCTTACGGGCCCTTTGACTACGTCTACGTGGTTCCCCAGACGGTACAGCAGAGCTGGAGGTGGACTCGTGTGATTCCTGCCCTCTGACACTGGATCCCTTTGGCGGCCGTTTCCTGGGGCGTCCTGGCCTAGATGGGCCAGGCTGCGGCCCGGGCGACTGGGATGGCGAGCTGCCAGCCTGTCCTGCCCGTTGCCCACCCGATGCACCTGGGACGGAAGGGGGGGAGTCCGAGGTATCGCGGTGTACCGGGACCTCCCCTACAGAGGGAGCCGGGATGGACCACACCACCTCCTCCTCCCTCGGGGTGCCCGATGGCCCCCAGGCCTCTACATGGGTGGGGGATGCGAACGGACTGGCCATCCGACGCCCCCCCCGACATCTGGCGCTGCCAGTCCTGGAGGCCCGTGCTGGTATCGACAGGGGTCTGCAGGTTTGCAGCCATGGAGCCCAGGGGGTTGTCAAACCCTGTCTGTGACAGTGCGACGCCGGCTCGCACATGGCCACTGGCGCCGATGCCCTCAGCGATGGCCTGCTGAGACTGGGCCATGGCCTGCTGAGACTGGGCCATGGCCTGCTGAGACTGGGCCATGGCCTGCAGAGACTGGGCCATGGCCTGCAGAGACTGGGCCATGGACTGCTGAGACTGGGCCATGGCCTGCTGAGACTGGGCTATGGCGTTGAGCGCCTCTGCCATCTGGCGCTGGCACTGGCTCATGGCCTCCTGTGAGAGGGCAGCCATTTCCTGGGCCACAGACGCCGCCTGCACGGAAGGCCCCAGGCCTCGCAAACCGTTCCCCATGTCTGACACCGTCGCACCCATTGCCTCCACCGTGGACGCCACCCGTGCGGTGTCAGCCTGGGTGGCACGCATGACCGGGACCACTCCCAGCTCCTGGTCGCGGGTGGACTCCTCCACCTGCGACCGCAGCCGCCGCAAGCCACCCGTCACCCTATTCGCTCGTCTCCGTGTCGGTGGTTGCATCGGATCTATGTGTGGGTGTGGTAACTGCAGGAACCCGGGATCCATCTGGGCGGCAGATGTTCGCTTGGCCTGGGCTGCCCTCCGACCCCCCGGTCCCTCTGCTGCTCCTACCTCCACCTGCTGTACCGGGACGGCTGTGTTGTGCGCACCAGTGAGTGTACCAGACGCCTCATCACTAAAGTCCCCAACTGTGGTGAGTGTTTCTGCGATGGTGGAGGGTGTTGGTGACAGCAGTGGCGTTGTGTCGTGCTCTTCGTCCCACTCTGACTCCATGGCACTTTGGGGTGGGGGTTCGTCTCCACCCATCCACTCTGAGTCACTGTCCGGTATTTCGTCTTCCCGGGTAGGGGTGTCCTGGGTAGTGGTGTCCCGGGTAGTGGTGTCCCGGGTAGGGGTGTCCTGGGCAGTGGTGTCCCGGGTAGGGGTGTCCTGGATAGTGGTGTCCTGGGTAGTGGTGTCCTGGCTCGGATGTGACGGGGGCCTGTGGCTGCCCCCCTCATCGCTGGGTGGTCGCTCCCGCACGTGACGGGGGTGCCGTCTCCCTGTTGCTCCAGATCTCTCCGTCTCCCGTGGTCTCCGAGGGGCATCCTGCGGGCGTCGCATGCTGGAGGCTGCGGGTCTCTCCGTCTCCTGTGGTCTCCGAGGGGCATCCTGCGGGCGGTGTGCATCTGCGGGGATGGGTGCCTGGACGTTTAGTCCTGCGATACACAATGAAGCATGCATGGTTAGACATCAGGCAGTGATCAGGTGATACGGGGGAGGGGGATATAGGGGAGGGGGGATATGGGGACGGGCTATTGGTGGCTCACTTGCTCGTGGGCCCCCGACCTCTGCATCAGCAACCTCCCGGTCCTCAGGTCCGCCAGCCAGTTCCAGGGCCCTTTCCTCGTGTACGGTCAGTGGCCTCTCATCAGCGGGCCCTCCTCCAGTCCTCACATGCTCCCTATTGTTGTGTGCGCGCTTCTCCTGTGGGGGGGGGGGGGTGGCAGGGGTAAAAGGCAACAGTGTGAGGCAGGTATATGACTGCACGCCATCGGTTGCGCGTGCATTGCAGAGGTTAAGGTTAGGGCTGGATTCACTTGGGGATATGGGGGATATGGGGGAGGGGGGGATATGGGGGAGGGGGATATGGGGGAGGGGGGCTATGGGGGAGGGGGGATATGGGGAGGGGGATATGGGGGAGGGGGGATATGGGGGAGATCTGGGGGAGGGGGGATATGGGGGAGGGGGGATATGGGGGAGGGGGGATATGGGGGAGGGGGGATATGGGGGATATGGGGGAGGGGGAATATGGGGGAGGGGGTTATGGGGAGGGGGATATGGGGGAGGGGGGATATGGGGGAGGGGGATATGGGGGAGGGGGGATATGGGGAGGGGGGATATGGGGGATATGGGGGAGGGGGATATGGGGGGATATGGGGGAGAGGGGATATGGGGAGGGGGGATATGGGATGGGGGGATATGGGGGAGGGGGGATATGGGGATATGGGGGATATGGGGGAGGGGGGGATATGGGGAGGGGGGATATGAGGGAGGCTCACCCTGCCTGCTCTGACGAGGTTGTTCACCTTCTTGTGGCACTGGGTGCCTATCCGTGGTGTCAGGGCCACAGCGGTGACAGCCTCTGCCACTTCCCTCCACAGACGCCGGCTGTGGCGTGGGGCAACTCTGCGGCCATGCCCGGGATACAGGGCCTCCCTCCTCTGCTCCACCGCGTCCAGGAGCGCCTCCACATCGCGTGACTCGAACCTCGGGGCTGAGCGACGGCCAGCCATCCAGTCGGGTGTTGCGGTCGGGTGTTCCGGTTGGGTGGGGGGGAGCTGCGCGGCCTTATGAGCCGTCACGCCGTGCAGCGCGTATGACGCTGCACGGCGTGAACCACTGCGCAAGCGCGGATCCCGTTACGTCGCTGCTAGCCCATTTCGGGCCGGAGACTATCGTCCCATTTTTATGACGTGACGCAAGTGGGATTTGCGCCGTTTTTTGCGCCGATCGGCGGACTTTCCGCCGATAACGGAGAATTTCGCCCCTGATTTGTATAATAGATCCATCGTAACTTCATGACTAATCGGAAATTAAAGTATTGAACAGTGTCATTCCCATGATGTGCGAAGTATGCTGCAGCTTCTTAACAAATTAGCAAAATAGATGCTTGTTCCAAGCATTGATGGAACCACCTTGATTTTAACTCAAGGGCGGTAATCAGGTCAGCAAGGCCAGGATGAGTGGAAACCATCCCTGACCTCAGCAGCATGAAGCTCGGGCAGTTTGACCTCCTGGGCCTCATCTGCATTCTACTGGTCAGTAGACTGCTTGAAACGGGCAAAACAAAACACAGCAGCAGGAGAGGAATGGTGGCGGCAGGAGGCATGCACATGGTTAGAATGAACAGTCCACCGCACTGAGGTAAATCCTGGGAATGAGGGAGCCCAGGACAAGTGAGGCCTCAACTTTCCTCATGTGGCCCGGGGAAGTACACCTGCTCCCCCACTGGACCCGTGAGGCAGGTTTTAAAAATTTTCAAACTTACCTTTTAGGGTTCTCATAGCTGGTTCCACTTTTCAAGAAATTCACCCGGCAGGGTAGCTGCAATGGTCTAATCAGGTCATCAGTTAAAATAACAGTCCAACTCCTATGATGTAATTGGAGTCGAATCTGTGCATTTGAATGGGACCTCACGGGTTTGAGGTAAGTGATGCTGCTCGGAACAGGTTAAAGTTGAAGGCTGCTGGGAGGAAGTGCAGCTGAAAAAGCCGGTCAGAGGCTGGGAATTCTGCAGACATTAACTCACCCCAGACTTCTCAAAGCCTGTCCACCATCGACAAAGCACAAGTCAGGAGTGTAATGGAATACTCTCCACTTGCCTGGATGAGTGCAGCGTTAACAACACTCAAGAAGCTCGACACCATCAAAGACAAAGCAGCCCGCTTGAGGAATACCCCAGCTATCATCTCCACCACTGATGTGCAGCGGCGACAGTGTATACCATCTACAAGGTACACTGCAAGAACTCACCAAGGCTCCTTCGACAGCACCATCTGATTCTGTGACCTCTACCACTTGGAAGGCCAAGGGCAGCAGATGGTTGGAAACATCATAGAATCATAGAATTTACAGTGCAGAAGGAGGTCATTCGGGTTATCGAGTCTGCACCGGGCCTTGGAAAGAGCAGCCTACCCAAGCCCACACCTCCACCCTATTTCCGTAACCCAGTAACCCCACCCCACCTTTTTGGACACTAAGGGCAATTTAGCATGGCCAATCCACCTAACCTGCACATTTTTGGACTGTGGGAGGAAACCGGAGCACCCGGAGGAAACCCATGCAGACACGAAGAGAACGTGCAGACTCCGCACAGACAGTGACCCAGCGGGAAATCGAACTTGGGACCCTGGAGCTGTGAAGCAACGGTGCTAACCACTGTGCTACCATGCTGCCTATCACTGCAAGTTCCCCTCCAAGCCACACACCATCCTGACTTGGAACTATATTGCCATTCTTCCCTGTCGCTGGGTCAAAATCCTGGAAATCTAACTGCACCATGGGTATTCCTGCAACTCGGACTGCAGCGGTTCAATAAGGCAGCTCCCTGCCACCTTCTCAATAGCAATTAGTGATGGACAATAAATGCTGCTTTAGACCACATTCCATGAATGAATGAAATAAATGGTGTCAGAAGGTAAGTGCCCCATTCAATCCTCACTGCCTATCTGCCCGGTTTCTGATGGAGACGCAGGGTTTAAACTGTCTGAGTGCAAGGATTGAAAACAAGGAACGTATTTCTGCAAAAGTAAAATGAATAGTGCCATATTTGTGCATGAAAGGGTTAAAATTCTATAAATCATTCCCAAACCTTTTACATGTACTTGCTCAGAAAACGACAGCGTCTTAAGATAAGTATGAAGTCCGCAGTGATATTGTTTGAAAATTTCACTATACTCGCATGCAATTTATATCCTATTATTCTAAATGTTTAAAGGAAGATAAGAAATCAGATCTGAACTTGGAGCACACCACTAGTCATATCTACTACACCCAAAAGACAGGAATTATAGGATTTCCAAGATTCTGTGCTGCTCAGAATTGTACATGGTGATAGATTGACGAACCTCGGCTTATCTGTACATAAAGCAGTTTCTTGATTGTATGTCCACTGTGACTGCTCTTTCCTGACATGGACACTCTGCTTATCTGCCAGTTGATTTCAGTCCCATGTCTTCCCTTCATTCTCTGGCCTTTGATCCACTGTCAGTTGAGACTCCCAAATGTAATCAAACCATGGCCTTCCTGCTTGATTCTTTTGCTTGCTTTTCTCTGCCTACAGACTGCTCAACTTTTCAGTTTAAAATCAATTGCTTGCAATATTAACATATCATCACTTCATGCGTTTCTATGGCAGCCCTCCAGTCACTATTTTAAACAGGTCTGTCAAAAGAGCAGGCGGAGGAACAAAAGCTCTATAATTGCAACAAAAATCATTCTAGGTTTTGGAAACTCCCCCCTTAGCCAACACCAACAAATTAAAATTAGCCAGACATTCATTTTATGTGTTGTCTGTGAAATCTTGCTGTGCACAAATTAGTTGTGTGCATACATTTTATTCACAACATTGAACAAATTCGGAAATTAATTCATTGGCTGTACTTTGGTGCACTCCAAGGGCATGATAAGGTGATAAATCAATGCAAGTTTTTTTTCTTAAGTCTCTTCAATGAGTTTCCATTTCTGCCTGGCTTTCATGCTATTTTAGGAATACACGGGTGGTTCACATCATTCTTTTGTTATTCTCCTGTTTACACTGTGGTTTCAGGCATTTTTTTCTTTTGATTTTCTTCTGTTTTTTTTCCCTCTTTAATCGCCGTACCGTCAGATTGCCACTCTGCTCCTACTTTTCTCCGCCACCCTGGAGCTCCGAATTTCTGGCTAGTATTCTGGTTCCCAGCTGCTCCAGAAAGGTGGAGCATACCTGAAGTGGAACTGTTTCTTTGTGGCATTGGATTGTTGGGGGATGCCAACCCCTTTTCTATGGCACTGAGTGCCACATTGTGGTACATAAAGAGTTTCAATACCTCAAAGCTTCTTTGAAACGATATACAGAGAAAAGGTTGGTGTGCCATGGGGTATGGTGGGTAAAGCAACTGGATAAGGAGGTAGAGTAGGTGAGTGGGTAGGGTGTGTAAAGGGTTAGGGTGGCAAGTGGGTCAGGTGGCAGGTGAATAGAGTGGCAGATGGGTGGGGTTATAGGGTAACAGGTGGAAAGGGTGGCAGATGGCAGGTGGGTTGGTAGGTAGTTGCGGGTGAATGAGGTAGCAGGGTGGCAGGTCCATAGGGTGACAGATGGATGAGGTTGCTGGTTGGCAGGTGGGTGAGGTGGTAGGTTGGCAGGTGGGTAGGGTGGCAGGTGGGTGAATTTGTCATGTGTCAGGTGGGTGAGGTGGTTAGGGTGGCAGGTGGATCGTGTGGCATGTCTATAAGTGGCAGGCTGGCAAGTGGATAGGGTGGCAGGTAGGTGATATATTTAGGGTGACAATTGGGGTGTATTATTACCCAAGTGTTAGGCTAGGACAGGGTAGCACAGTGGTTAGCACTGTTGATTCACAGCTCCAGGGACCCAAGTTTGATTCCCTGTTGGGTCACTGTCTGTCTGGGGTCTGCACGTTCTCCCCGTGTCTGCGTGGGTTTCCTCCGGGTGCTCCGGTTTCCTCCCACAAGTCCCCAAAGATGTGCTTGTTAGGTGAATTGGACATTCTGAATTCTCCCTCTGTGTACCCGAACAGGCGTCGGAATGCGGGGTCTAGGGGATTTTCACAGTAACTTCATTGCAGTGTTGATGTAAGCCTACTTGTGTCACTAATAAAGATTATTATTCTCTAGCTATCATTCCTGCCATATTTTATGTTGTGTTCTCATTTTCACTCTGAACCTTTGATCTATGGAATTACCATTGCACCCTGGGGGGCATTAGTATAGCAACATTGAAGGCAGCTGATAAACTCTGAAACTCCACTGTAGGCATTTATTGCCCATCCCTCGTTGCCCTTCAGATGGTGGTGGTGAGTTGCCTTCTTGAACCCCTTCAGTCCTTGAGGTACAGGTACACCCAGTGTGCTGTTAGGGAGGGAGTTCCAGGATTTTGTCCCAGCGACAGCGAAGGAACGGCGATATATTTCCAAGTCAGGGTGGTGAGTACCTGCTGCACCGGAAGAGAGAAAGGGAGTTTCCAGAGGGTGGAAGAATCATGAGTTCAAAGAACAACTTTTTTGCCCTCAGCTGAAACCAATAAGCTACTTTTGGAGGCCTATAATGAAGGGAAGGGAGGTCTCCGTGATTTCCGGTGTTTACTGTTAATATCGCAGGAACCACCATTACTTTGCATCCTGTGATCTCTGACGTTGACGTAGCCTTCAAAACAAAATTGGATAATTATCTGAAGAGACAAGGGGTGGATTCTGCATTTCGGAGACTAGTGCTGATGCTGGAATTGAATTGTGGGTATTCTAAGGCCCTGATAGTGATGTCGGTCCTGGAGCAATTCAGGACATGCTAATGGGCCAACACCGGTGCCATGTGCAACAAGTGCAATTCCAACGAACGCTGGAGTTGGAATCGCTGTGGTTGGGATTGGCCCAACAAGCTGGTGCCGCATATAAGCACATCCCTCCCCATACACTCTCATTCCAGCCAAGAAGACGCCTCCCCGCAGATGCAGAGCTGGTTACGCTACTGGATGCCTGGTGGACACCGATGCACCGCTCGATCACGCTCCTGGTCGCAGCTTGGGCATCATTGTAGCGGTCCTCCACATTTTGCCAGGATGAAGGCGTCCTGCACACTGCCCTGGTATCTGGTGTAGAGGTGCCCTTCATTTCATGAAGGGCATCCCCTTATGCGCCAGTGCTCTTAGGGGGACATTCATCCCGTCGATCAGCCCCTAGGGCTGGGGCACCCCGGTGAATCCCGTTGGCCAGGCAACCTGATTTGCTCAGACCATGTTCAGGTGGATGTATTGCGCCGACCAGACATACAGGGCATCCGTAACAGCGCCGATACACATATGTACAGAGGTCTGCTAGATCCCAGATTCGCACTCGGCACCTGGAAAGGACCCTGTTGACCTTGACGGCCACCAGGAGTGGGTGTCCTCCTGCACACCCCTGCAACTCCAGAAGCGCCATGATCATTGATGTCTCACGGTCCCCCTGCTCAGCTGCAGCATGCTCGGTTCAGCAGATCCGCGTATGGTAGGCGCTGTCTGTATGCACAAGACCTGACACAGCGCCTCCTCCTCGGCCTTTTGGGCGGCTGGCTCTCCATCATCACCGGTTGGCTCCTGTTCTGCTGGGCCCTCCCTGAGCAGCTACTGCCCAAGGACTGTGGCGGCTGGGCAGATGCCAACTATTCCTGGTTATGTATCAAACTCCATTCTTTGCACGAGGTAAAGAACAGACATGTGAACATGGTGTGTACTGCCATGCCCAACCAGGTCCAACGGGCTACATGGTAGCCCTGGCTTGCACTGTAGACCCTGCCCCTGCATTTTACCCCCCACCCCCACCCCACCATTCCCACCCCCACCCTCTGCTGTTCCCCCTGACACTTTGCCCTCCACACCGCACCCCTGGCCCCATCGGTGTTTGGCACCGGGGGACCTCTAACCCCATCACCCATCCCTGCCGGCAGGGGTACCAGTGGCTGGCCCTACCCGTGCCAGTGCTATGCTTTGCAGCCCCTGTCCTGCAATGGGCACCCTCCTATGGGATCTACTGTGGGGGTCCTCCTTGGATGGGCCGTGTGATATCCTGCCAGTAGGGTGACGCCAGGTTGTGGGGGGCTTGGGCATAGTATGCCACAGAACGCTGCCTGCTTGGTGGCATCCTTACGGGCAAGGCCCATTGGATGGGGCTCGGCCAGGGGGTGGGGGTGGGACCATAGCTGTGGTGTGTTGTGGGTCCTTTGTGGGGCAAACCGGTTGTGTCGACATGTCTGGGGGCAGGGTGGGTGTCGACGGCCATGATACATGGGTCCACCGGTCGTGGTACTCTCTGCGGTCCCTGCAGTGGGGCAGCACCTCCGATGGGTGCATTGGGGTGTGCCAGCATCTGGTGGACTACGAGCTGTGCTGGGCCATGCCCATCCCTTTGATGAGTTTCCTGGGTTCTGTGGGTTCCTCGGGGAGTGGCCTGGGGGGGGGGGGGGGGGGTCCCATACGGCCGGTGACACTCTGCACATTTACGGGCCACAGTGGGCAGTCAGTGGGGTGCGCAGTCAGATGGTTGCCTTACAGCCCGCAGAATGGCGGACCATGCACAGCTATCCTGGTTGCGGGAGGACACCCCAATCAACAGCCCATCTCCTGGTTGCCCCCCGCTACTCCCTCCCAGCCTTTCAGTAGCCCCCCCTGGCCAGCGACACAACTGGCAGCCCACCGTTACACCTTTGGAAACTTTTCTTCCTTCCTCTCTCTCCGCCATCAGGCATGGCGTCTGTTTCCCAATTTTAAATACCACAAGTGAACTGCACTGTCGTCACTGTCCGCCTGGGAGAGGCGGAGCATCACGTGAGGCCAGGGGACACCGGGTAGGGCCCATTAATGATACGCTAATGACAATTACTGTACAATTTGCATGCCCACACTGGCTCACGGGGTGGACCACGTTCACGCCGTTATCGAGATGCTGCAACGTGGCATTCTGCTGGCCGTCTGGCGTTAACTTGTTTTTCGACTGACGGGCGATCGCAATTTGCGATTCTGGCGTCGCTGGACAGAGAATCCCGCCGAAGAGTTGTAGAGCTTTGGGGGAAATGTTGTGAGAGTGGGACTCGGTGAGTTGCTGTTGCCAGGTGCCGTAACTATTCTGTGATTCTATGAAAGCAGAGGCCACACGTACCCAGAGGGTCTTGTGAGTGAGGGAGATCGAAATCCAGACAGGAACACGGAGTCGTCGCCACCATCTAATTTCCTAACCACCACACCAGCTTGTGTACAATGTCCATTAGAAATGCAGAGATTCCAATGAGGCAAGTCATGTGATCAGCAGATTTGGAGGAAATGTATCCACAAGGCTGAAATGATGCCATTTGCCACAAATTTAAATTAACTTTGTGTCCTAACTCCTGTGAAACATTTGTCCCCCACTCAATATGCATTCAGAGATTTATATGAAATATGAACAGGAGGAAAAGTAGGAGTCGTGGGTCTCTGCCTTTTCTCCTCTGTATTGAATGAAATGAAATGAAAATCGCTTATTGTCACAAGTAGGCTTCAATGAAGTTTCTGTGAAAAGGCCCTAGTCGCCACATTCCGGCACCTGTTCGGGGAAGCACCCCAGAAATACTAACCCATGTGTACAATATAGAGTAAGAGCAGCACCCAAGTAGCCTTATATCCATGGTCACTTCCAACAGACATTTCAGTCTTTTAGCATTGTGAGTTCACTCCTGTCTATATTCAATTTTCCCTTTGAACAAACAAAGAACAAAGAACAAAGAAATGTACAGCACAGGAACAGGCCTTTCGGCCCTCCAAGCCCGTGCCGACCATGCTGCCCGACTAAACTACAATCTTCTACACTTCCTGGGTCCGTATCCCTCTATTCCCATCTTATTCATGTATTTGTCAAGATGCCCCTTAAATGTCACTATCGTCCCTGCTTCCACCACCTCCTCCAGTAGCGAGTTCCAGGCACCCACTACCCTCTGTGTAAAACACTTGCCTCGTACATCTACTCTAAACCTTGCCCCTCTCACCTTAAACCTATGCCCCCTAGAAATTGACCCCTCTACCCTGGGAAAAAGCCTCTGACTATCCAAAAAAGCCTCTGACTTTGAGGTTTGGCAAAGCTGTAGTTTCCTGCCCATAAATTTGTGCTGTATTATGTTCCTTGCTCATTCACAGAATTCAAGCTAAGGTCACACCAGAAATGGAGTCGGCGCATTGGAGGTCACAAACAATCTAAGGATACACCGCCCTATCAGAGGCACCAGCGGAAAATCCACATTGAGATCTGTCTTCATTCAAGAAGGGATGTAAAGGTAAATGAAGCTCTGCCAAGCCCAAATTCTAAGAATGTGTGATCAATATCCTGTTGTGCAACTTTTCACAGTGTAATAAGTGACGACCTGCCACTGATATTGGGTGTAGCAATCAAACAAATCCAATAAACTGCTCTGGTTCATATCTGCCCGTGTTTCATTTGAATCTCAATGGATAGAGCATGGAAACTAAATGCATGCTCTGAGCCCTAAGTCTCAGTTACATTTCCAGTTCCACAAGTGTTGCTTCCTTGGATTATTGTTTTTCATTATTGTTACAGGATTCAGCGCATTATTGTATCTGGAACCATTCCAAAAGTCAATTGTTTCAATGTGTTAGTCACATTCACAGTCATGTCCCAATAAATTTGTAACTGACCCTTATAAACCAGGAACTGTTGGTTGATTCTGTGACCTATTGCATCCAGGAAATTGCATGCACAAAGCCTGGCATTTTCTATTAATTACATTTATCAGCACGAGGCCCCATGAATTAGGCTGGGACCCAGCGAATTCAAGTCCTTGCCTCCACTGCTAATTTCTTCCATGAGCCCCTTGTTTGGGAGCAGAACATCCCGACACCCTGGCACGACCCTTTATGTCTGAGGCCGAGGATGGGATCTTCTTCCTGCCCAAGCCAAGGATCTGCCTGGCAGCTGGTATTCCAGGTAAAAGGAGACTCCTGGCCAACATAGGTGGGGCTTGCCTGACCTGGGTTCTGGCTCAATCTCCAAATAGCTCGTTTTGATTTTTGTGGTCCCTTTAGCCAATAACTCCTTCTAAGAACAGGAAGTAAGAGCGCTGGCTGACTCCAGCCTCTGAGAATTTAAGTAGGTGTGTTACTTTTACATTGGTTCTAAGTTAACCAGTAACTGGTTGAGCCACACCTGCAGTTGTGGTTAGCTGATCATGTTTACAATCAGGTATATCTATTGTCACTTACACATGAGGGCTAGCATTGCTTCATTCAGAATCTCTGTCTTTTTCCAACAGTATCTTTGGTATTGGGCATTCACTAGCATGTTCACTGAACTGCAAAAGTGCCGATCTCTGGGGAAGTAAGAGATTTGTGAATCCCTGCTTTCCGGTTCAGTCTGATATCCAGCATGTTGAAACTGGGCGACAGAGTGTATTGTAGCATGTCACTGAACACTCTAAAACTTAAGCATTGATCTGAGTGCTCATAAACATACTACTAACGTGTTGGGGCACTGGGTCTCGACTGCAGATGCCCTGTTGTTGTCATGAAATCCAAGGTAGACGACAGTGCAGAGCAACTTTCTTGTACGTCAGTAAGATGTGGCTAGTACTCTCCTGCACACTCCAACCTTGACTGGCAGGAGATTCAGACAGCCTCCACTTTCTCATGCAGACATATAGTGATCTTCTTTTATAAGGAGCACTGAACAATTCCGATCTCTGTGCATTGCCATTGAAGAAAACAACTCAAGCAGTGCTACCTTCTCAAAAATAGAATAGAATCATAGAATCTCTACAGTGCAGACGGAGGCCATTCAGCCCATTGAGTCTGCACTGGCCCTTGGAAAGAGCACCCTACTTAAGCCCATGGCTCCACCCTAGCCCTGTAACACTACCTACCCTTTTGGACACTAAGCGACAATTTATCATGGCCAATCTGCCTAGCCTGCTCATCTGTGGGCTGTGGGAGGAAACCGGCGCACTCAGAGGAAACCTACGCAGACACAGGGAGAAAGTGGAAATTCCACACAGTCACCCGAGGCCAGAATTGAACCCGGATCCCTGGAGCTGTGAGGCAGCAGTGCTAACTACTGTACCACCGTGTCACCCAAGTTCACTATCAACATCCTTGTTAACCTAGATAACTGTATGAGTGTTTGTGACACTTGGGAAGAACTTCACAGGGTCCTGTGAGGTGTTATCTTGTCTTTGGTGCTAACAGTGTTGGCAAGTTGTTATTCAGGCCTGGCAAACTGAAAAGAGGATAAATGTCAAAATGCTTATTGAAGAGACCCCTTGGGAAAGAGCTTGCTCTGCAATATACAGCGTGTACATTTATTGCTTGACTGCATGCTCTCAGTAAGTAAGTAATTATGGGAAAATGACATAGCAACAACAAGATAGCAAATAAAAATAAAATACTGCGGATGCTGTAGATCTGAAATTAAAACAGAAATCGCTGGAAAAACTCAATGGATCTTGCAGCATTAGTTCCGGAAAAAGAAGCATATTCATTTTGAAACATTAACTCTGTTTCCCTCTCTATACATGCTGCCAGACCTGCTGAATTTTACCAGCACTATCTGTTTTTATTTAAGAACAGGATGGCATTGCCTCGGAGCTTGAAGGAAGCCTCTCCAGTTTTGTATTTCCCTGCAATGTTGATGTTCTCATAGTGAATCAAGTGTGGCGGGCGCTTCAAAGCAGGTAAGGCTTTAACATTTCTGGGCCGCCTTCCAGTTTAGAACTGTTTCCTTCTGTTATGCACTATTTTCTGTTGTAAGTGTATGTGAGTTAAATGACCAAGCCTAAGAATGCATGTCTCAAAATATTCTGCCCTCATCATTGTACTATGCCAAATTGTGAAATATTCATTACTGTCGTTTCTTGTGATAGGATCTGCTTTATTATTAATATGTTGTGCAAATGTTCTACAAGCCTATTTTTTCAAGCATTTTTCTAATCATTAATGGATCAGTGTGGAGGAGTTATCCATGGAGTGCAGAGGGGCCTCGAGAGTATTTATCCCCAGAGCTCCAAGAATTCTTAATGTGGCTCTCGTAAATGAAACAGACATCCTGACTGCAGATTGTACTGGAAAAGCTTTCAGAGTAAAGCCCTTTTACAGTGTCAAGATATATGCCACTCGCAAGCATAACTTTAAAGGCAACAACAATGATAGCAATGTTTTCATTCCCCTCACCCAGTGAGTTAGAGGTGCATGGGAGGAGTTATGATTAAGCTGAGTCCACTCATTGACTTGAAATCACTTTGTTTTCATTTGGCACCATTTGGTCTCTATGAACTTTCATGGGATTGCATTGTGCTTTTAACATCGAGCCAGTGGGAAGCCCAGACAGTTTAAGTTGTGGAAACTGCACCACTGGCCAGAAGAGGTCATTATAGATTTTGTAAAATTACTTCAGGCAATGTTTCCTGTGGGTCAAGAAGAGTGGCCTTAAGCCCCACAAAATATCCTTTCCCCATCCCAGCCCTTGCATCTCCCTGGGCACAATCGTCTCGGCTGCCGACGCCCTAGGTCAGAACACAGGTTATGCCACAGAGCAGTTCTTTGGTCCCTATGTTCTGACCAGATTTCCCATTCTTGCCCAGCAGCCCTGATGCCAGTATTGCCCGTTCTGCAACATTCAACTGAATCTGGGAGTTAAAAAGGCCTGGGTCACAAATTGAGCTTCTTGCAAAGGATTTCCCCTGCCCATTCCAAACATGCCACCCAGTAACAATTGAGGCTGAGCTTGGTGGATAAGCCCATTAGACCATAGGAATTAAGAACAGGAGCCTGCTCCACCACTCAATAGGATCACGGCTGAATTCTCCAACAACACCGTAGCTTCAATCCTCTACCATTGATGGGAAGTTGAGAATGAATCCATTGTATTCTCACTGTAGCCCATTCATTGGCTGATGCAGTGCTTTAAAATACATGTCAGTAGATTGAGTTGTGTACTCCCAGTTTCTTGCCAAACACACTGATTGGAAATTTAGGAAAATGTTCAATTTTGCTTGGGAACAACCTGCAAGAACCAGCAGGATCTCTCACATGGAGTTCTTCCAAAATGAAACATGCACCAAAAGGAGTGTCTACCTATGAATTATAAAGCAGTTCTTGTTATTCTATACAGTATTCATTCTATGCAACATATTCATGTGTGTAGTGTGTAGTGTATAGTCTACTTCTGATAATTCCATGTCATTTTTTTTGCATCAAAAAAGTTGAATTGTCCAATTATTTTAATCAGCAGGATGATTAATGCAACAAATTGGGGAATATTATACTAAACATTGAATTATCAGATCATTTGAATTAGGGCAGTTTTAAAATTAGGGAGGTGGAAAGTTTGCATCAGTTTCATTTTTAGGATTGAACAGGTAAATGGTGTATATTCTCCCAATAGTTAACAAAACTTGCAAAGATTTAATGCAGCTTTGTTAAAATTTGGGCACCAGTTTTGGAAATGTCTTACATTCTTCACATTGCCTCTGCAAACAGCTGAATAAAGTGCATACAGCTGGTATAAGATTCTGACTAACCATGCAGCTGGACCATGACTCCGTCTGATTCACACTCCATTGATTGGCCGGCCCCACGCCCACAAAGCCAATTATGTTTTTTCTGTACCTTAAAGTCATTCAAGCTTTTAAAATTGTAAGTCCATCATGGATAAAATTCATGGCAGGCATTGTAAAACAAGCTCATACACAGCGGAGATTCACATGGATAATCCCAGGAATGGTAGGCCTAACATACGATGAACGTCTGAGGATCCTGCGATTATATTCATTGTAGTTTAGAAGGTTGAGGAGAGATCTAATAGAAACTTACAAGATAATGAATGGTTTAGATAGGGTGGACGTAGGGAAGTTGTTTCCATTAGCAGGGGAGACGAGGACCCGGAGGCACAGCCTTAGAATAAAAGGGGGTCACTTTAGAACAGAGATGAGGAGAAATTTCTTCAGCCAGAGAGTGGTGGGTCTGTGGAATTCATTGCCACAGAGGGCGGTGGAGGCCGGAACGTTGAGTGTCTTTAAGACAGAAGTTGATCAATTCTTGATTTCTCGAGGAATTAAGGGCTATGGAGAGAGAGCGGGTAAATGGAGTTGAAATCAGCCATGATTGAATGGTGGAGTGGACTTGATGGGCCGAATGGCCTTACTTCCGCTCCTATGTCTTATGGTCTTATGGTCTTATAGCAAGGCAGAAGCCCACTTAATACCGCACCCAATTTTCATTATCAAAAACGTGGGAAGAACAATTTCACCACATTATCTTTAAAGGCCATTTCAACATTGTTTAAAATGAGTACAAAACTTCCCAAGTGTCTGTGGTTGGACTTGCATCCATGGGTTTAAGTGTACTAACAATAAGCCTCTCAACCACAGATCCATCATAACCATATTTGCAGCAATATCTTTGAGATCAGGCTATAAGTACTGATCGGGGGTTTCACCACTGCAATTATATTTATGAGAAAACAAATGAATTTAGCCCAGAACTATGTGTTCTCGGCAATATGATTCCTTAAATGGGATAGCAATTGATCTGTTCCACTGTTCTTTTTGTTGCAAAATGTATCCCTGTAGTTTATTACACACAAGTTCACTAATATCAGAAAATGTACTTCATGGCAATGGTTTTACTGCATGCAATGTGCAATGTCATAATATTTGATTTTGGTCATGGGATGTGAGTGTCGCTGACAAGACCAACATTCGTTGACCATTCTTAAATGTCCTTGAAAAACCAATGATGAGCCACTTTCCTGAGGCGCTGGAGTCCATCTGCTGCAGGAACATCCACAGTGCCGTTAGGAAGCGAGTCCCAGGGTGTTGATCCAGTGACAGTGAAGGAACAGCGGTACAGCTATAAGTGAGGATGGTGTGTGACTTGAAAGGGGGCTTACAGGTGATGGTGTTCCCATGCCGTCCTTGTCATTATAGGCGGTAGAGGACATGAGTCTGGAAGGTCCTGTTGAAGGAGGCTTGGTGAGTTGCTGCAATGCATTTTGTTGATGGTACACACTGCTGCCATTGTGTGCCAATGGTGGAGGGTGCGAAAGCTAAGGTGGTGGATGAGGATTCTATTAAGTGGGCTACATTGTCTGGGATGATACTGAGCTTCTTCAGTGTTGTTAGAGCCACACGTGTCCAGGCAAGTGGGAAGTATTCCATCACAATACTAATTTGTGCCTTGTAGATGGTGGACATGTTTTGGGAGTCTGTAGGCGAGTTATTTACCACAGAATTCCCAGTCTCTAACCTGCTCTTGTAGTCGCCTGATCACCAAAGCGATGACCAGTGCAGATGACAGATCACTGGCTCATCCGGTCCTCCATGTGCATCAGATTCCACCAGAAGCAGCAGAAGATGAACAGCTCAGAACAATGATCAATGTTGAGCGGCTTCAAGAGTCAAGCATGCCCTTGATCTTTCAACAATGTCTTCTCCAAAATCTCCAAATGTTCAATCTAATGGAGTGGAGGAAAATTGAAAAGAGCTATCATCTCAAGCTGCGAAGAAACAATCAGCTACAAGACCAGAAAATACCAAGACTGGTATGACGAGAATGACCAGACCATCCAAGACCTCATCGAAAAGAAGAGGAAAGCTCTTCTGCCTGGCAGAATGATGTAACCAGGAAGGCAAAGAGGAGAGCTCATAAATCAGCTAAGGCAAAGGTACAAAGAAGAAGGAAGGAAATCAAGAACCAATGGTGGACTGAGAAATCGAAGGATCTGAAACTCCTCGCCAAAAAGCACAACACCCTAGACCGTAAACCGATGCGGAGTAAGGATGAAATCCTCTTGAGAGACAGAGAAAACATCAGACTTTGATGGAGAGAACACTTCAAAGTACTCCTAAATCATGATACAATCATAGATGAGGATGTGTTTGAGTAAATCCCCCAACTCACATCAAAGGTGATCTTGGGTTCCCACCAAGCATGGATGAAGTGGAAGATGCCATTAACACGTAAAGAATGAAAAAGCTACAGGGGTTGATGAGATCCCAATGGAGATTTTGAAACTTGGAGGAGATGAGATCACCCATCATCTCCATCAGCTGATCCTCAGGGGCAGAGAAGAAATTTCTGCCGATCTCAGGGATGCTGTCATCACGCCCATCTTCAAGAAAGGTGACAAAGTGGACTGTCGGAACTACCGAGGAATCCCTTTACTTTCCATCACTGGGAAGGGAATCGTCTGATTCCTCTCTAGCTGACTTATCTCAGTCTCTGAAGAAATCCTTCTGGAAAATCAGTGTGGCTTGCCACCAAAATGTGGAACAACGGACATGATTTTCACTGCTCATCAAGAGAAATGCCAGGAGCAACATCAACCACTCTACATGGCCTCCATCCATCTGACAAAGGATTTTGACTCAGTCAATTGGGAAGTGCTCTGGAAGACCCTATCAAAGGCCGGCTGTCCAGAGAAATTCATCAACATCCTCCGGCTCTTCCATGACAAGATGTCAGTGACAGTGCTCACCAATGGAAATAGAACAGAAACCTTTGATGTCAAGACCAGACTAAAGTAGGGATGTGACATCATCCCCACCCTTCTCTCCAACTTCAGCACCACCATCCTTCACCTTGTCAAGAACAAGCTTCCCAGTCTACAGAATGGACGGAAAATTTTTCAACCTCAACTGGTTGAAATCCAAGAAGGAAACAACACTGACATCGCTCGGGAACTTCAGTGTACGGATGACATCGCCATTTCCATTCTCTCAGAAAAGAATCTCCAAGTCATGCTTGACATCTTTGCGGGAGCATATCGAAAAATCAGCCTCAACCTCAAGAAGACCCAAGTCCTTTACCATCCCACCCCACGCAAGATCCAGTCTCACCCTCCATCAAGGTCAAAGGAGAAACCCTACCAAATGTGGAAAATTTCCCCAACCTGGGAAGCCACCTCTCCTCTAAGGTTGCCGTTGGTGTGGAGAACTAACATTGTATCCAATCTGCGAGCAACTTCTTCGGATGCCTAAGGACAATAGTCTAACGACTTTTACATTCATTCTGACACCAAGGTCCGCGTGAACAAGGCAGTCGTCCTTCCAATTTTTCTATACGGCTCAGAAACTTGGAGTACTTCCAGATGCAACCTGGGGAGGTACCATCAACACTGTTGTGACATTATAGAAATGTTCACCATGTAAGGAGTTAATGCCATGTTGCAATTAGCCACTAGATGGAGCTAGAGGTAGTACAATAAAAGGCACTGACTCTTGGGCTTCTGGGAGAGAGTGGAGGAAAGGAGGCTGAAGTAAAGTGCATAGGAGATCGGCAGAGGATAGAATACAGTTACAGTTAGGATATAGAGATAGTGTTAGTTGAGTGTAGTTTAATATAATCTATTGTTTACGACAGGAATAAGTGTTAAACTTTATTTAAGTAGTTTAAATAAAATTAGCTTTGTTGGTGAACTTAGCTTCAAGTGCCTTTGTGAACACTACACATTCCGTCCTGACAACAGAATCACAAAGAACACCACATGGTACCAGGAAGTGTATTCCTTGATTGTAAGCAGTGAGAAAAGAAAGAAAATTCAACTTCCAAGAAAAAAAGAAAAATCGCACCACTACACAAACAGCAGAATCAGAAAGAAAATACCAAGAGCAACATTGAAGGTCTGAAGGAACCAGAACACTTCAAAATGTCCGGTAAACTTAGCTTGAACTGGAAATATTTCAAGCAACAATTTGAGGTTTTTCTATCTGCCTCTGCGCTAGAATCAACTCGTGGGGCAGGATTCTCCCCTACCCGGCTGGGCAGGGGGTCCCGGTGTGATGGAGTGGCATGAACCATTCCAGCATCGGGCTGCCCCAAAGGTGCGGATTTCTCCGCAACTTTAAGGGCCAAGCCCTCACCTTTAGGCTCTAGGCCCGCGCTGGAGTGGTTGCCTTCCCGCCGGCTGGCATGGAATGCCTTTGGCGCCATGCCAGCCGGGGCCGAAGGAACTCCGCCCGCCGGTGGAAGTCTGCGCATGCACGGGGGCGTCAGCGGCTGCTGACATCATCCGCGCATGCGCAGGGGGCCGACGTGGAGGGGAAAGAGTGCCCCCACGGCACAGGCCCGCCCGCGGGAAGCGGTAGGACCCGATCGCGGGCCAGGCCACAGTGGGGGTATCCCCCGGGGCCAGGTCGTCCCACGCCCCCCCCCAGGACCCCGGAGCCCGCTCGCGCCGCCTGGTAAGGGAGGTGGTTTAATTCACGCCAGCGGGACCGGCATTACAGCAGCGGGACTTTTGCCCATCGCAGGTCGGAGAATCGCGGGGGGGGGGGGGTCCGCCGACCGGCAGGGCGCGATTCCCACCCCCGCCGAATCTCCGGTGCCGGAGAATTCGGCGGCCGGCGGGGGCGGGATTCACGCCGCCCCCGGCAATTCTAATGCTAATACTAATACAGAATATGGATTGCCATGTAGTACATTCAAGAGTGAAGCAACTAAAATAGAAGCAACAAGCATATTATAACAAAAATGCAAAGATATTACCGCCACTACATGAAGGTGATTATGTCAGAATTTGTAATCCTGATGGTGGATGGATGGACCTAGCTGAGGTACTAAACAAAGTAGCACCAAGAGCATATATGGTAAGGACTGCATCTGGACAAATTTTTCGCAGAAACAGAAGAGCATTATTAAAAGTGAAACAGCCAGTGCAATTTCCAGAACCAACCACAACAAGCCAAGAACGTTTCCTACCATTGATTTTCCAGAAGCTTTGTTCTCGAATGTAAGAGACAATTCCAATGACAATACTATACCAACGAGAAGGTCAAGAAGGGATAGAAAACTGCCGAATCACTTAAACTTGTAAACATTTAACAAACACACCTCTGTAATTATAAATATGATGTGTGATAACTTTATATATGAAATGTAGGGACATCCTACACCTTGTACATAAAAAATGTCTGAAAAGATACAAACATTTTGTTTTCAAAGAAAGGGAGATGTGACATTATAGAAATGTTCAACATGTAAGGAGTTAATGTCATGTTACAATTGGCCACTAGATGGAGCTAGAGGCAGTACTATCAAAGGCACAGGCTCTTCAGCTTCCGGGAGAGAGTGGAGTAGAGGAGAGGAGAGTGGAGTAAAGTACATAGGAGACCTAGAGAGGATAAAATACAGTTGGTTAGAATATAGAGATAGTGTTAGTTGTGTGTAGTTTAATATAATCTATTGTTTACTATAGGATTAAGTGTCCAACTTTATTTAAGTAGTGAAAATAAAATTAGCTTTGTTGATGAATTTAGCTTCAAGTATCTTTGGAACACTACGCATTTCATCCTGACAACAGAATCACAAAGAACACCACAGCTTTTTGATACGAATTCTCTGCATCAGCTGGGAGGACAGGTGTACTAACATCAGTGTCCTAGAAGGAGCCAAGAGCACCAGCATCGAGGCCATGATCATCCTAAACCATCTCTGCTGGGCTGGCCATGTGCTTAGGATGTCAGAAACCAAATTACCAAATGAAATCTTCTTTGCCCACCCCAAGGAAGGATCCCAAACAGGGGGAGGACAAAGGAAGTGCTTCAAAAACCTAAAGGCTTACCTTGAAGAAATTAAACATAGATGTCAATGCCTGGGAGACCCTTGCTCAGTAGAGACCTACTTGGAGGAACCTCCGGATTGAAGGGACACAATTCTTCGAGGGCACCCGATGGCAAGAGGTGGCCCGGGAAAGGAGATTGAGAAAGGAATACCAATGATTTAGAGTGCAAGCACCAATCCCACCTCTCAAAAACACCTGCCAAGTGTGCGGTCAAAGATGCGGCTCATCTTTAGGACTCACAGAATCCTGATCAGTTACACGGAGTTTCTTAGGTGGACAATCATATTCGTTAATGAGTGATCATCGAAGAATGCCTGGTCCAGTTCAGTTTCTGGTCAATAGTAACCTCTGGGATATTGATGCTGAGGGAATCAGTGATGGTAATACTGTGGAACATCGAGTAGTAATAGTTAGATTCTCTTTTGGTGGAGATGGCTATTGCCTGGCACTTGTGTTTTACAAATCTTACTAGTGAATTATCAGTCCAGGCCTGAATCTCAGCTAGATTTTGCTGTAGGCAGGCACAGCCTGTTTCGCTGTCTGCGGAGTTGCAAGTGTTTCTTTTTTTCTTCCTTTTTTCCTTTTCTTTTTTTTTCTTATGAATTTAGAGTACCCATTTATTTATTTTTCCAATTAAGGGGCAATTTAGCATGTCCAATCCACCTAGCCTCCACATCTTTGGGTTGTGGGGACGAAACCCACGCAGACACGGGGAGAATGTGTAAATTCCACACGGACAGTGACCCAGAGCCGGGAACGAACCTGGGACATCAGCGCCGTGAGGCATGCAGTGCTACTCACTGCACCACCGTGCTGCTCTGCAAATGGTACTAAACACAGTGCAATTATCAGCTTGATGAAGCATTGATGAAGCAACTGAAGATAGCTGGACCTAGGACACTATACAATGTAAAAGTAATGTCACAACACCCTGGGAGAGCGTGCGGTCAGTTCCAGTCCCCCTCGACTGGGGGTCGCAACATAAATGAATTAACAAACAATTCTTATTAACTTATCGAGATTTTGACCCCAGACTGCTCTAATAAGATGCAGACACCAGGGGTAGGATTCTCCGCAATCGGCACGATGTCCGCCGACAGGCGCCAAAAATGGCGCGAATCAGTCCGGCATCGCGCCGCCCCAAAGGTGCGGAATTCTCCGCATCTTGGGGGGCCGAGCCCTCACCTTGAGGGGCTAGGCCCGCGCCGGACTGATGTCCGCCCCGCCAGCTGGCGCGGAAATGACTTTGCCGTGCAGCGCATGCGCGGGAGCATCAGTGGCCGCTCACGGCAGCCCCACGCATGCGCAGTGGAGGGGGTCTCTTCCGCCTCCGCCATAGTGAAGACCATGGCGAAGGCGGAAGGAAAAGAGTGCCCCCACGGCACAGGCCCGCCGGCGGATCGGTGGGCCCCGATCGTGGGCCAGGCCACCGTGGGGACACCCCCCGGGGCCAGATCGCCCCGCAAACCCCCCCCCCCCAGGACCCCGGAGCCCGCCCGTGCCGCCTTGTCCCGCCGTTCGAAAGGTGGTTCAATCCACGGCGGCTGGTGTGGGTTAACAGCGGCGGGACTTCGGCCCATCGCGGACCGGAGAATCGCTGGGGGATTTCCGCCGACCGGCGCGGCGCGATTCCCGACCCCGCTGGATCTCCGGTGGCGGAGAATTCGGGACACGGTGGGGGCGGGATTCACGCCAGCCCCCGGCGATTCTCCGACCCGGTGGGGGGTCGGAGAATCGCGCCCCAGATTTATAAGTAAAAACATTAACAAACTATTTATTAATAACAAGATGAATATATAAAGTAATAACAGAATGGTCTAATTATCTAGCTAATCCCCAAAACCCACTCTCCATCCAGACACACACCAGATAGACACACACGACGGGAATGGGGGGGGGGGGGGGGAGGTTTGACCTGAAAATGGGATTAATAATTATGAGATTGTTCCTTGCTCACGACGTAGCTCTTTGTAGCCAGCGATCTCCAAATCATGGGCGTCATTCTCCGACCCCCCAGAGGGTCGGAGAATGGCCGTTGGCCGCCGTGAATCCCGCCCCCGCCCCCGCCGAAGTCTCCGAAGGGAGAAAAGTCGGCGGGGCGTTAATGGCGCCGCTGCCGCGGAGAATGTCACGGGTCTGCGCAAGGCAGCCGATTTTCGGCCTGCCGATATTCTCCCTTCCGGATGGGCCGAAGTCCCGTCGACGTGATGACCGTTCACGTCGACGTGAATCAAACCTCCTTTTCATCGGCGTGACCCGGTGCTCCAGGCTCACGCCGACCAGCGAGGAGGTGAGTGACGGCCTGGGGGTTGGCTCTGGGCAGGAAATGGCATGGCCGCAGACTGATTGCGTGAGGAGAGGTGTGTCTCGGCTTGTGTGTGTGTGTGTGCGGCGGGGGGGGGGGGGGGGGGGGGGTGGTTAGAGTAGGCTGGGCTCCGGGGGAGTGCCGGGAGGGGGTCCGTGCTGGGGTGGAGGTTGGGGGTTGGGGGGGGTCCGTGCTGGGGTGGAGGTTGGGGAGGGGGTCCGTGCTGGGGTGGAGGTTGGGGGGGGGGGTCTGTGCCGGGGTGGAGGTTGGGGGGGGGTCCGTGCTGGGGTGGAGGTTGGGGGTTGGGGGGGGGTCCGTGCCGGGGTGGAGGTTGGGGAGGGGTCCGTGCCGGGGTGGAGGTTGGGGAGGGGGTCCGTGCCGGGGTGGAGGTTGGGGGGGGGGTCCGTGCCGGGGTGGAGGTTGGGGGGGGTCCGTGCTGGGGTGGAGGTTGGGGGTTGGGGGGGGGGTCCGTGCCGGGGTGGAGGTTGGGGAGGGGGTCCGTGCCGGGGTGGAGGTTGGGGGGGGGTCCGTGCCGGGGTGGAGGTTGGGGAGGGGGTCCGTGCCGGGGTGGAGGTTGGGGAGGGGGTCCGTGCCGGGGTGGAGGTTGGGGGGGGGTCCGTGCCGGGGTGGAGGTTGGGGGGGGGTCCGTGCTGGGGTGGAGGTTGGGGGTTGGGGGGGGTCCGTGCCAGGGTGGAGGATGGGGAGGGGGTCCATGCCGGGGTGGAGGTTGGGGGGGGGCGGTCCGTGCCGGGGTGGAGGTTGGGGAGGGGGTCCGTGCCGGGGTGGAGGTTGGGGGGGGGTCCGTGCTGGGGTGGATGTTGGGGGGGGTCCGTGCCGGGGTGGAGGTTGGGGAGGGGGTCCGTGCCGGGGTGGAGGTTGGGGGGGTGTCCGTGCCGGGGTGGAGGTTGGGGAGGGGGTCCGTGCCGGGGTGGAGGTTGGGGGGGGGGTCCGTGCCGGGTTGGAGGTTGGGGAGGGGGTCCGTGCCGGGATTAAGGTTGGGGGGGGGTCCGTGCTGGGGTGGAGGTTGGGGGGGGTCCGTGCCGGGGTGGAGGTTGGGGAGGGGGTCCGTGCCGGGTGGGTGATGGGGGGGCAAATGAGTTGGTCCACCTGGCTAGGTGCCAGCCTCCAACAGTTGGACCCATGCGGTCCATGCCACCTGGCTGGGGGGAGGAGGGGATATGGGCAATGATGACATGTCGTCGTTCCCCTCCCCCCCACCAGGCCGTCATGTTTTCAGACCATCCAGCGATGTTGGCCGCCGTGGTGGCAGCCGCTCATGTCTATGTTGCCCTGGATGAGGAGGAGGAGGAGGAGCGTGCCAGAGAGGCGGCGCAGGCTGCCGCAGAGGGGCAGGCGGCAGCCGCCCAGGCTGGAGGGACACCTGAACGACAGGACGAGGAGGGGGAGGAGGACGTCGTGGCCCTACGGCAACGGAGGCACCCGAGGGCGCCCCGTGTGTACCGGCCCCGGCAGTCATACCAGGACCTCACAGACCGGGAATGCAGGAGGAGACTCCGGATGAGCCGGGAAACCGTGGCACACATCTGCCACCTGCTGGCACACCTGTCACCGCGTGGCACTGGCGGGGACACCCTCTCCCCGTGTCCGTCAAGGTTACGGTGGCCCTGAACTTTTATGCAACGGGGTCATTCCAGGCACCGAGTGGGGACCTGTCCGGCATATCGCAGACATCGGTGCATCGGTGCATCCGGGCAGTGACAGATGCCCTTTATGCCATGGCGCACCGCTACATCCGCTTCCCCGTGGACCGGGCCAGCCAAGATGCCCGGGCCGTGGGCTTCTCTGCCGTTGCCGGGTTCCCCATGGTCCAGGGCGCGATCGATGGGATGCACGCCGTGGTGCGGCCACCTGCAGAGAACAGGGCCGTGTTAACTAATAGGAAGGGGACCTATTCGATCAACGTACAGGTGGTCTGCGACCACCGCATGATGATCCTGCACGTCTGCGCCCGTCACCCAGGCAGTGTACACGACTCATTCGTGTTGTCGCGGTCATCCATCCCCGGCAGGTACGATGGACGCCATCCCCGGCTGAGGGGCTGGTTGCTGGGCGACAGGGGCTACCCATTGCGATCGTGGCTGATGACGCCTATACGGAGGCCACGCAATGAGGCGGAGAACCGCTACAATGATGCCCATGTAGCGACAAGGGGAGTGATCGAGAGGTGCTTTGGCGTGCTGAAGATGCGTTTCAGGTGCCTGGACCTCTCTGGGGGCGCCCTCCAGTATCGGTCAGATAGGGTCGGCCGCATCATTGTGGTGTGCTGCGTCCTGCACAACATAGCCCAGCAGAGGGGCGATGTGCCGCAGGCAGAGGAGGGCGGAGTGGAGGAGCAGCAGGAAGAGGCGCAGTCCTCCCCAGATGAGGGGGATGGGGGCAATGGTCAGGGCAGACGGGGTAGACACAGGCGGGTGGCTGTCCACCGTTACCGGCTGGCCCAGCGGGCACGGGACAGACTGATAGACGCCCGCTTCACTGACTAGATGGGCGTGGGAATCGGGTAGTATGGCCACAGACCGCACACCATGGCAACAGCCGACCACCCACACCCCCCCACCCATCCACCCACCCAGCACCCTCACCCCCCTCCCCAACCCCACACACCCCACCCGCATGCACACCACCCCCCCCCAATTGCCGATCCACCGGCGGCACAACGGGCCGGGCTCACCCAGTTGCGGGTGGACGCGTGTCTATCGCAGACCATGGAGGATGATGACAACCCGCCTCCGATGAGCTCCTGGCTCTACATCGTTGGACTATGTCTGACCCATGGCCACAGTACCACCATCCACCCGGACCATCCCTGCATGCGGCTGTGACACTGCAGCGCACGGTCCCGTCCTCTGCCCGGGGGATGTTGATGGCGGCCCAGGGGGAAGGGGGCAGACTCACCTGGGGCTGAGGTAAGACCACCCGTCACACACACACTTGCGCTCAACGTACATGACACGCCCGCACACTTTGGACAGAGCACAAAGGCAGCTTCGGTAGGTGTAACATTGACTTTAATAACCAAAGGAGTTCATGCACGTGCCCTAGCCCCTAAAACTCATCTGTGCCCTGCACCCGTGCCAGCTTACTCAGTGTCTAATTGTTTGGCCTTACGGGCCCTTTGACTACGTCTACGTGGTTCCCCAGACAGTACAGCAGAACTGGAGGTGGACTCCTGTGATTCCTGCCCTCTGACACTGGATCCCTTTGGCGGCCGTTTCCTGGGGCGTCCTGGCCTAGATGGGCCAGGCTGCGGCCCGGGCGACTGGGATGGCGAGCTGCCAGCCTGTCCTGCCCGTTGCCCACCCAATGCACCTGGGACGGAAGGGGGGGGGAGTCCGAGGTGTCGCGGTGTACCGGGACCTCCCCTACAGAGGGAGCCGGGACGGACCACACCACCTCCTCCTCCCTCGGGGTGCCCGATGGCCCCCAGGCCTCTACATGGGTGGGGGATGCGAACGGACTGGCCATCCGACGCGCCCCCGACATCTGGCGCTGCCAGTCCTGGAGGCCCGTGCTGGTATCGACAGGGGTCTGCAGGTTTGCAGCCATGGAGCCTAGGGGGTTGTCAAACCCTGTCTGTGACAGTGCGACGCCGGCTCGCACATGGCCACTGGCGCCGATGCCCTCAGCGATGGCCTGCTGAGACTGGGCCATGGCCTGCAGAGACTGGCCCATGGCCTGCAGAGACTGTGCCATGGCCTGCAGAGACTGGGCTATGGCCTGCTGAGACTGGGCCATGGCCTGCTGAGACTGGGCTGTGGCGTTGAGCGCCTCTGCCATCTGGCGCTGGCACTGGCTCATGGCCTCCTGTGAGAGGGCAGCCATTTCCTGGGCCACAGACGCCGCCTGCACGGAAGACCCCAGGCCTCGCAAACTGTTCCCCACGTCTGACACCCTGGCACCCATTGCCTCCACCGCGGACGCCACCCGTGCGGTGTCAGCCTGTGTGGCACGCATGACCGGGACCACTCCCAGCTCCTGGATGCGGGTGGACTCCTCCACCTGCGACCGCAGCCGCCGCAAGCCACCCGTCACCCTATTCACTCGTCTCCGTGTCGGTGGTTGCATCGGATCTATGTGTGGGTGTGGTAACTGCAGGAACCCGGGATCCATCTGGGCGGCAGATGTTCGCTTGGGCTGGCCTGCCCTCCGACCGCCCGGTCCCTCTGCTGCTCCTACCTCCACCTGCTGTACCGGGACGGCTGTGTTGTGCGCACCAGTGAGTGTACCAGACGCCTCATCACTAAAGTCCCCAACCGTGGCGAGTGTTTCTGCGATGGTGGAGGGTGTTGGTGACAGCAGTGGCGTTGTGTCGTGCTCTTCGTCCCACTCTGACTCCATGGCACTTTGGGGTGGGGGTTCGTCTCCACCCATCCACTCTGAGTCACTGTCCGGTATTTCGTCTTCCCGGGTAGGGGTGTCCTGGGTAGTGCTGTCCCGGGTAGGGGTGTCCTGGGTAGTGCTGTCCCGGGTAGTGCTGTCCCGGGTAGTGCTGTCCCGGGTAGGGGTGTCCTGGGTAGTGTTGTCCCGGGTAGGGGTGTCCTGGGTAGTGGTGTCCCGGGTAGGGGTGTCCTGGATAGTGGTGTCCCGGGTAGGGCTGTCCTGGGTAGTGGTGTCCTGGCTCGGATGTGACGGGGGCCTGTGGCTGCCCCCCTCATCGCTGGGTGGTCGCTCCCGCACGTGACGGGGGTGTCGTCTCCCTGTTGCTCCAGGTCTCTCCGTCTCCCGTGGTGTGCGAGGGGCATCCTGCGGGCGTCGCATGCTGGAGGGTCCGGGTCTCTCCGTCTCCCGTGGTGTGCGAGGGGCATCCTGCGGGCGTCGCATGCTGGAGGGTCCGGGTCTCTCCGTCTCCCGTGGTGTGCGAGGGGCATCCTGCGGGCGTCGCATGCTGGAGGGTCCGGGTCTCTCCGTCTCCCGTGGTGTGCGAGGGGCATCCTGCGGGCGTCGCATGAAGGAGGGTCCGGGTCTCTCCGTCTCCCGTGGTGTGCGAGGGGCATCCTGCGGGCGTCGCATGCTGGAGGGTCCGGGTCTCTCCGTCTCCCGTGGTCTCCGAGGCGCATCCTGCGGGCGTCGCATGCTGGAGGGTGCGGGTCTCTCCGTCTCCTGTGGTCTCCGAGGGGCATCCTGCGGGCGGTGTGCATCTGCGGGGATGGGTGCCTGGACGTTTGGTCCTGCGATACACAATGAAGCATGCATGGTTAGACATCAGGCAGTGATCAGGTGATACGGGGGAGGGGGATATAGGGGAGGGGGGATATGGGGACGGGCTGTTGATGGCTCACTTGCTCGTGGGCCCCCGACATCTGCATCAGCAACCTCCCGGTCCTCAGGTCCGCCAGCCAGTTCCAGGGCCCTTTCCTCGTGTACGGTCAGTGGCCTCTCATCAGCGGGCCCTCCTCCAGTCCTCACATGCTCCCTATTGTTGTGTGCGCGCTTCTCCTGTGGGGGGGGGGGTGGTGGCAGGGGTAAAAGGCAACAGTGTTAGGCAGGTATATGAATGCACGCCATCGGTTGCGCGTGCATTGCAGAGATTAAGGTTAGGGCTGGATTCACTTGGGGATATGGGGGAGGGGGGATATGGGGGAGGGGGGGATATGGGGGAGGGGGGGGATTATGGGGAGGGGGATATGGGGAGGGGGGATATGGGGAGGGGGGATATGGGGGAGGGGGGATATGGGGGAGGGGGGATATGGGGGAGGGGGGGATATGGGGAGGGGGGATATGGGGAGGGGGGATATGGGGGAGGGGGAATATGGGGGAGGGGGGATATGGGGGAGGGGGGATATGGGGGAGGGGGGATATGGGGGAGGGGGATATGGGGGGGCTCACCCTGCCTGCTCTGACGAGGTCGTTCACCTTCTTGTGGCACTGGGTGCCTGTCCGTGGTGTCAGGGCCACAGCGGTGACGGCCTCTGCCACTTCCCTCCACAGACGCCGGCTGTGGCGTGGGGCAACTCTGCGGCCGTGCCCGGGATACAGGGCGTCCCTCCTCTGCTCCACCGTGTCCAGGAGCGCCTCCACATCGCGTGACTCGAACCTCGGGGCTGAGCGACGGCCAGCCATCCAGTCGGGTGTTGCGGTCGGCTGTTCCGGTCGGGTGGGGGGGAGCTGCGCGGCCTTATGAGCTGTCACGCCGTGCAGCGCGTATGACGCTGCACGGCGTGAACCACTGCGCAAGCGCGGATCCCGTTACGTCGCTGCTAGCCCATTTCGGGCCGGAGACTATCGGCCCATTTTTATGACGTGACGCAAGTGGGATTTGCGCCGTTTTTTGCGCCGATCGGCCGATTTTCCGCCGATAATGGAGAATTTCGCCCCATGTATCCAATCAGAAACTTGTGGGTTGTAGAAAACTCTTCAATCCCCAACAGGTAGAGAGAGAGAGAGATTTAAGCTGCTTCATGCCTGGATCAGCACACATCCCAAAACATATGGCACTCTTTACAAAATCCGCGTCTCTTCTGGAACTTTCTGTCTGGCCCCACCAATCACAGGCCTCAATGGAAAAGGCTGCATTTCTGATTGGCTGCTTACCAAATCTATCGAATCATCATCATCGGTTCAGCAACAGAACCTAAAGGGGGTGTCTTGGCTTGGTCCATCACAAAAGGGGTTTGTTCCAACTCTGCCTACAATCTGTAGTTTAAACAGAAATCCCAGATGGTGTAGCATCTTTGTAGCAGCAGATCAGAAGACAGGCAGCAGGGTAGGGACAAAAAGGAGAACGCAGGACAGACAAAAAGGGTTTTACAACAGTATCTTAACAGTAGTTTATGTATTAATTAGATGGTATTACTATAATATGCTTCTGCGATATCAGAGAGGATACAGAGGAGGGAAGATTTATTCTATAAGACTTTAAAGTTGTAGCATAATATGTTGTATTTAAATTCCTATTTAACATATGTGTTTATCCATCCTTGGTCCCCTCCTATTTCATCTACATGTTGTCCCTCATTTACATCATCCAAAAAAGGGGTCAGTTTCCACATGTAGGCTGTTGACGACAGCCTCTTGTCTGAGCCACTGGCATTGCTTCCCCCTGGCCACTGTCTCAGGCTGATGCAGACGATTTACAACATTTCTGTCATATTTGACCCCGTTTTAGATTCAGACCACATATCCATGAAGGCACAAAGATCACCTGTTTCTGTAACATTGTCCAACTCAGTCCCGATTCAGTTCATCTACTGTTGGAATCCTCACCCATGTCTTTATTACTTCCAGACTTGAGCATTCTAGCATGCTCCTGACTAGTTTCCCACACTCTGTCCTCCATAAACTTGAGGTCATCCAAAACTCTGCTGCCTATATCTTAACTTTCACCAAGTCCCATTCACCCATCATGCCTGTGCTTGCTGATTGCATTGGTTCCCAGTTAATTTTAGAATTCTAATCCTCATTTTTAAATCCCACTTTATCCTGCCTCCTCTTTATCTCTAACTTTCTCCAGCCCGACAACTTTCCATGATATCTGCACTCCTCCAACTCTGGCCCTTTAAACATTCCTAATTTTAGTCACTCTACAACTGGTGGTTGGTCCTTCAGTTGCCAAGGTCCCATCCCCTGGATGTTACGGCATACATCTCTCTGCTTTGTAAGTCCCTTTCCTCCTTTAAGATGCTGTTTGAAACCTACCTCTATCACTGAGTTTTTGGTATTCTGCTCTAATTTCTCCTTCTGTGGCTTAGATGCATGGCATTAAGGGGAAAGTAGTAGCATGGATAGAGGATTGGTTAATTAATAGAAAGCAAAGAGTGGGGATTAATGGGGGTTTCTCTGGTTGGCAATCAGTAGCTAGTGGTGTCCCTCAGGGATCAGTGTTGGGCCCACAACTGTTCACAATTTACATAGATGATTTGGAGTTGGGGACCAAGGGCAATGTGCCCAAGTTTGCAGACGACACTAAGATAAGTGGTAAAGCAAAAAGTGCAGAGGATACTGAAAGTCTGCAGAGGGATTTGGATAGGCTAAGTGAATGGGCTAGGGTCTGGCATTTGGAATACAATGTTGACAAATGTGAGGTAATCCATTTTGGTAGGAATAACAGCAAAAGGGATTATTATTTAAATGATAAAATATTAAAACATGCTGCTGTGCAGAGAGACCTGGGTGTGCTAGTGCATGAGTCGAGAAAAGTTGGTTTACAGGTGCAACAGGTGATTAAGAAGGCAAATGGAATTTAGTCCTTCATTGCTAGAGGGATGGAGTTGAAGGCTAGGGAGGTTATGCTGCAATTGTATAAGGTGTTAGTGAGGCCACACCTGGAGTATTGTGTTCAGTTTTGGTCTCCTTACTTGAGAAAGGACGTACTGGCACTGGAGGGTGTGCAGAGGAGACTCACTAGGTTAATCCCAGAGTTAAAGGGGTTGGATTATGAGGAGAGGTTGAGTAGACTGGGACTGTACTCGTTGGAATTTAGAAGGATGAGGGGGGATCTTATAGAAACATATAAAATTATGAAGGGAATAGATAGGATAGTTGTGGGCAGGTTGTTTCCACTGGTGGGTGAAAGCAGAACTAGGGGGGCATAGCCTCAAAATAAGGGGAAGTAGATTTAGGACTGAGTTTAGGAGGAACTTCTTCACCCAAAGGGTTGTGAATCTATGGAATTCCTTGCCCAGTGAAGCAGTAGAGGCTCCTTCATTAAATGTTTTTAAGATAAAGATAGATAGTTTTTTGAAGAATAAAAGGATTAAGGGTTATGGTGTTCGGGCCGGAAAGTGGAGCCGAGTCCACAAAAGATCAGCCATGATCTCATTGAATGGTGGAGCAGGCTCGAGGGGCCAGATGGCCTACTCCTGCTCCTAGTTCTTATGTTCTGTGTCAGATTTTGTTTTATAATGCTCCTGTAAAGCACTTTAAAACATTTGCATAGAATCTTAGAGGTTCTACAGTGTAGAAGGAGGCCATTCAACCCATCAAGTCTGCACCAACCCTCTGAAAAAGTATTCTATCCAAGCTAACTCCTCCACCCATCGTCACATCCCCCTAACCTAATCTGTGCCTTTTTGGAACACTAAGAGGCAATTTAGCATAGCCAATCCACCTAACCCGCACATCTTTGGACTGTGGGAGGAAACCAGAGCAGCCGGAAGAAACCCACGCAGATGCGGGAAGAAAGTGCAAACTCCACCCTGTCACACAGGCCGGAATTGAACCCGGAACCCTGGCCATGTGAGGCAGCAATGTGTCACCGTGCCACATTTTACAATGTTCCCTGAGAGGAACCACTTTATTGCCCAGAGAGTGAGCAGCAGACTAATCCCCAGAGCAGACCTCATGTTGGCTTGCATTGGACGGGCATGAATATCCTTACTGTTGGCCTCCCAATTGCCCTTCCGAGCTGCTCAGTGCCTTCTGTCATGATGCAGCAGAAACTGCTCATGTAAAGAATCACAAACATGAACTCCTGTTTTCTGCCTCTCACTTTATGGTGTTCCATAACATGCCACCATCTGTATTATATTACAGCTGGAGGCATTGTGTGGATTGCATGCTGGTTGTTGCTATACAATACTTCTGAAAGGGAACTGATGACTGCCATTGACGGATCTTATCCTTCTGCAAGCATTACTTCTTATAAGTAATGTGCAGTTTAGGAAAACATCCTTATTCTATTTTATCCCTCCCACACCCCAAACCCAACATGAGATGGACATCTACTTTTCTGTCACATTCTAATTATGCTATAACAAAAGGATCAATCATAGTGACAGTATCTATATGGGTTTATTGAATTATAATGTACAGTCCATCCCTGGGAAATAAAAGCTAGTGTGTCTCATCTAAGGGCAGGAGGTGGTAGTGAATACAAAGAATGAATCTTAGATTTGACATCATTTTAACCAAAGGGAGAAATTATACCCTTTGTCACCCATTTAACTCAAATTTGACTCTAAATCAGTACTTTTAATATTTCACTGCCATGTCTGGTCTCATCAAGGTCAAGGATATTAGTGCTGAGGGATAGCACATATTTTGATTATGGCAGCATCAAGCGCTAAGTCATTGCTAGATGTGCAGGAAAGCTCACCCTGCTCTGCAATATTACATTTTAACTAAGGAACTAAATCTGACCAGTTGCTGCTGGAAAACACCCTCTCCCTCCACCAAAGGTGGTTTTATTGAATAACATTAACTACTGCAATGCTCCATTCAGTAGATGTGTGGAAACATCCATGCTGAAATATTGCACTTGGAATTACAAGAATTCATTTCATTGTAACTCTCTGCAGATTGACACTAATCTTTTTGGTGACACTGTTCTCCTTTAGGTCTGTTCTCATTACTGGGAGTTAGACCATTCTTCAACTTCTGTCCCTCAGTCAATCCTAAATCAACTATAGCACAGGCCTAAAAAAAGAAAGATTTTTTATCATGTGCCATTTTGCAAAAAGAAATTATTTTTGATAAATGGATCTGCGCTTTCAGTACGTGCAAGCCATGGCAGAAATCTTCCCAAAGTCTGCCTCAGTAAAAATCTCAGAGCAACAGCTTTCTGCTACATCAGTGTGAATGTTTCCTGTTTCCCACACTAGCATTCCATATGACTTTGTGCAAATAGCATTGTTAATGGGGCCAATTTGTAGTAAAAGATAGGAAGTATTTAACCATGAGTCTGCTCCCATTAGAAACCAAGTTAAGACTATCAAAAACTCATTCCAGTTATACATGACTTCAGTTATAATGTTCCAATGGACATAAGAGGTTTTCATCTGACCTGTGTGATTTATATTAAAACTTAGATTCATTGGTGAAGATATTACGTTAACCCATTGAACAAAGGGCTTGATGAAAGGGCGTAAAATGGAAAATAATACTGACATCTCTCACACTGATGATCACTGACAGATATAAATCCTGAAATTATGTCAAGGCTTTAATATCAACGCTGGAATTTTTTTTGATCTTGCAATGTCAGCAACATTGGCAAGCCAATATTGAGCCACATATAGGCCAGACCAGGTAGGAATGTCAGTGTTCCTTCCCTGAAGTGAAACAGTTTGATTTTTTAATGCGTATTTTCTGGCAATAAGCTACAAATTTTCAGGTTTCTTGAATTCAGTTTCACAATTTATAATGATGGGATTCGAAATCACAGCCACTGGTGTGCTTATCCCATACAATAATCCCTGGGTGATCTCTTCTTAATGGTATGAATGATGGGAACATCACTTTGTGGTTCCCATCTGCTTATATATTGCTCCAGTATTCTGCCAGTGCTGCTGATTCTTGTGCAGATCTCACAAAACAGCAGCAGTCCATTTCAATTGCAACTTACTGGCCAGTGTCTTGGCACTCAAACCATTTTAATTTTGTGTTTCTGCTGATGGTATAAGACCATTGCATGGGAGTTGGTGATCACTGCACAGCACATAGTACAATATAAAAGCAGTTCCTAACACCTCCAAATAAATCCCTTCATAACATGGCTATGCAGAGATCAATCCTAAAAGTAATTTTTCAGGTTTACTCTCTAACATTTGCGGTTACAAACATTATGGGCATCATTGCGTTTTGTTATACTGTATTTCTGCTCTATGACCAGAAGCTCTAACATGCCACCTTACTGAAGGAAATACATACTTCCATGGAAGAAGTGCAAAAATAGTTCACCAGACTAATTCCTGGGAGGAGAAAGTTGTCCTATGTCGAGACATTTAGTCGACTGGACATTTATTCAGCTGAGTTTAGGAAAATTAGATGTGATTTCGCTGAAATCATAGAATTTACAGTGCAGAAGGAGGCCATTCAGCTCATCGAGTCTGCACCGGCTCTTGGACAGAGCACCATACCCAAGGTCAACACCTCCACCCCATCCCCATAACCCAGTAACCCCACCCAGCACTAAGGGCAATTTTGGACACTAAGGGCAATTTATCATGGCCAATCCACCTAACCTGCACATCTTTGGACTGTGGGAGGAAACCGGAGCACCCGGAGGAAACCCACGCACACACGGGGAGGATGTGCAGACTCCGCACAGACAGTGACCCAAGCAAATGCTTGCATTCAAAGCATTATCTTGCCTCTTTGACTTTGTCTATATATATGTTTCTGGAACATACCTCTTCATTCACCTGAGGAAGGAGCAGTGCTCCGAAAGCTAGTGATTCGAAACAAACCTGTTGGACTTTAACCTGGTGTTGTAAGACTTCTTACTATGCTCACTCCAGTCCAATGCCGGCATCTCCACATCATGTATTACTAAGAGGTGGAGACATTTCTTGATTCAAAGGGTTGTGAATATTTGGAATTCTCCAACCCAGAGATCTGTGGATGCTCAGTAATTGAGAATATTCGTGAGAGATTTTGTGGAAACAAAGAGAATTAAGGGATATTGGGATAGTGGCAGGACGATGGAGTTGAGGTAGATGATTGACCATCATTTTATTGAATGGTACAACAGGCTGAAAGGACCAAATTGTTGCCTCCTGCTCGCGTTCTTTTGTGAGGTATAGCCAAAAAGACCAGAATGATATCAAGTACAGCACCTGACAGCAAAATAGATTCTGTTCAGCCTTGCATATTTGTGATTCCATGATGTGCAGACCACGTGTCCCCTTCAAGCTACTGTGTTCATGCTGGGCTAAATGGATGGGAGCATCTGTTACTCATAACAACAAAATCTCTACCCATAGTTGGTAAAATGCCTAGAGATTGAATGGACTGTTTCAGAACTTCATAAAACTGGATTCACATCTCTTAGGAGATACACTTTATCCATTGCCAAACCTAAATTACATGAGATCATTTACAACCGGGGAGGGGAGGGGTTCACACAAAAGGTTGGTAAACAGGTACTGTAACTAATTAGGAAAGCCCATAAAAAGTTAGAATTTATTGTTATGGTGTTTGATTAGTAGGGAGGTGTGCTTCAGCTGTGCAGGACACTGGTGAGACCACACCTGGCGTTCTGTGCACAGTATTGGTCTCCTTATTTAAGGAAAGATGTAAATGCATTAGAAACAGTTCAGAGAAGTTTTACTAGACTAATAACAGCAATGACCGGGTTGTCTTATGAGGAACAGTTAGAATCATAGAATCTTTATAGTGCAGAAGGAGGCCATTTGGCCCAATGGGTCTGTACCGACCTCCCGAAAGAGCATCCTACCTCGGCCCAATCCCACACCCTATCCCTGTAGCCCCATCTAACCTTTCGGCACAAAGGGGTAATTAGGGGCAGCACGGTAGCCTTGTGGATAGCACAATTGCTTCACAGCTCCAGGGTCCCAGGTTCGATTCTGGCTTGGGTCACTGTCTGTGCGGAGTCTGCACATCCTCCCCGTGTGTACGTGGGTTTCCTCCGGGTGCTCCGGTTTCCTCCCACAGTCCAAAGATGTGCAGGTTAGGTGGATTGGCCATGATAAATTGCCCTTTGTGTCCAAAATTGCCCTTAGTGTTGGGTGGGGTTACTGGGTTATGGGGATAGGGTGGCGGTGTTGACCTTGAGTAGGATGCTCTTTCCAAGAGCCGGTGCAGACTCGATGGGCCGAATGGCCTCCTTCTGCACTGTAAATTCTATGATAATTTACCATGATCAGCCCACTTATCCTGCACATCTTTCAACTGTGGGAGGAAACCCACGCAGACATGGTGAGAAAGTGCAAACTAAACAGTCACCTGAGGTTGGAATTGAACCCCAGTCCCTGGAGCTGTGAAGTAGCAGTTCTAACCACTATCCCACCGTGCCACCCATGGGTCGGACAGATTAGGTTTGTATCCACTAGAGTTTAGAAGAGTAAAAGGTGACTTGATTGAAAACTTTAAGATCATGAGGGGTATTGACAGGGTGGGTGCAGAGAAGGTGTTTTCGCTTGTGGGAGAATCTAGGGGTCACTGTTTAAAAATAAGGGATAAGGGGGTGGAGATTAGGAGAATAGTTTCTCTCAGGGGGTTGTGTGTCTATGGAACTCTGTCCCAAAACATCAGAAACTTTGAATGTTTTAGGCAGAGGTAGATAGATTCTTGATGAAGTAGGAGGTGAAAGGTTATCGGGGGTAGGTGAGAAATGTGGGGTTGAAGGTACAATCAGATCAAGCATGACCTTATTGCAAAGCAGAGCTGCTTCGAGGGGCCGAATAGCATATTGCTGCTCCTAATTCAGAAGTGCGGGCGTAGCTTAACTCTGGAGTCAAAGTCAGCTTATGTTTTGCCTAAACGGCCTTGCCTCGGCCACAAAGTATCATTCATGCCTGCAGACATTCAATCACTGGGATGGGTTTTAATGATTGCCCTCTGCATACCTGCTCTCAGAAAGTTGACACGCAACCGAGGCCCTGTTTTCTGACCCTTGTACAGTTGACCTCTAACGGGGAATGCTGATGTGAGCAGACAGCGGGGGACTGAAGTGCGATGCCGTCCCAGAATGGAAATGTCCAATCCCTCACAGGTCGAGGCGGATATCTGGATGAGCAGTGAGGTGACCAACAACCTCTGGCACTATGCTCCCAAGTCTTACTTTTCAGGAAAGCAGAGAGAGTGAAATCGTAATCGCTCTTTTTATATATGTAAAAAAATAAAGTTACATCCCGATACTTTGCAAAATGGAATAACTGTGCGGTCCGACCGCGCTCTTAGCTGCAGCAAATGAAACTGCCAAGGAACAGTGCCGGCTTGGGGCTCTGTCTCCAGTGCGTGAATCCGACAAAGCGCCATCACCACAACAACAACAAAACAAGCTCGGATTCCGCCTGTCCACCTTTACTCATTTATCTGGAAATGGGGATTAGGTACATTTGCAGGAAGTCGCTTGGCAGAACAACAAGGAACAAGAGCGGATGGTGGTTGAGTCAGGGGTGGGGCTGCGCCGGAGGCACCTTCGTCAACGCAAAGGGGAGTGTCAGCGGGCGGGTCTAACCCAGGCTGCGAGGCGCATATTGGCCACTGGCGCTGCTGTCAGTCTTGACTTATATGCAGCCAGATCCCGGGCTGTCTCTCCAGCGAGCGGCTCCAGAGTATGTTCCAGCTGTGTGTCTGTGTGTGTGTGAGAGAGACTGAAAGTGATCGCTTAGCTCCATTCCTCAGAGAGAGGGAGAGACAGAGAGAAATCTAATCAACAGTCGATTTGATTTTGACATCACCTTTGCGGGGAAGAACAGCAACCGAACAAGGACTCACCGCTCGCTGTTATGCGAGACTCGCTCTTGAACCGTGGCTTGTAAAGCAGACTTGTGTCACAGGTAACGTTGGAACATGTTCTTTTCTCGTGTGGTTTTTTAACTGTTTTTTTTAAGACTTTACATAATTTGACCTCAGAAAAGCAGCAAAATGCCTTTGTCTCGCTTTGCAAAGTGGAACATGTTGCTGGGTTACTTGCAATTTGCTATGTGTATGTTTTTTTAAATGTTATTTTGCGCTTTTGGATGCGACTTGTAAACAGTGCAGCGTCAAACTTTGGAACCGAAAATGCAGTGCCCCCACTTTGTTTCTGATTAATTGCGATCTTATCGATTCTTTTTTTTTAACCATTTGCAGTCTGCAGTAATATTTCTGCAGGGACGGAACCCGCGGCTACCCGCAGGTTATTGAAGTAGTGGTGTTAAACAACGAACAGAAAACGCTGTAAATACTCGCCAAGTGCGCTCGCCACAAAAAGAGCAGTTTATTGAGTCGCCTGCCGCCCTCTTCCTCAGAAGTCGCTGATTTAAAGGTGTCTCGTGTTGAAAGTTTCGAACACCGTGTTTACATTTTAGGAATCGTGTCTTTCAACTGGGCAGCTAGCTGTGTTATTTGCAGTCCTTGCGACTGATCAATCCGTCGAGGATTTCTGCACTCACTGAGTCTTCTGAGCCGCATTAGTGTCAGATTCATAGGATCATAGAATCACTACAGTGCAGAAGGAGGCCATTTGGCCCCTCGAGTCAGCACCCACCCCCCTGAAAGAGCACCCGACCTAGGCCCACTCCCTCGCCCTATCCCCGTAACCACCTAACCTGCACATTCCAGGACACTAAGGGACAATTTAGCATGGCCAATCTGCCTAACCTGCACATCTTTGGAGTGTGGGAGGAAGCCGGAGCACCGGAGCAACCAGACCCAGAAGAAACGAACCCGGATCCGTGGCGCTGTGAGGCAGCAGTGCGGAGGTTTTAAAGAGGAGTTTGGGCAGGATATTAAACCTTAAGCTACTTACATTCGGCTTGATGCGAGATACCCCCCACCATTTGAGGCCGGGGTAACTTGCCTTGATCAGTTTAAAAATAAACCCCCTGCGCTTCCTCCTTGTTTCCTTCTTGTGGCTTGAAGTTCCTCAGCACCTGATCTCACAAGTTCGCCTGAAATGCTATTCCAGCAGCGAGATTTGCAAACCAGCCAGTCTCCATTGTGTTTGGGTAAGGTTGCCCAATTGTCGCGGGTTCTGTTGTTACGGACTTGTGGTTGTTGCGGACTGATGGAGCTGCCGGGGCTGATTCCGCTCTCAGTCTGTCAGACTGTGCAGCATTCAAACCACTCGGTGGAGTTGGGAAGACGGATCAGCTGCCACCTCGGTCTCGTCAACCTCAGAAATGGCAGTGAAATGGCGATGGGAACAAGACGGTGCCCTTTAATAGATCAGAGTCAACACTGCCAGGACTATTGCTAGATATCTCTGAAGAGCTGTACCGAGCCCCTAATCTGAGGATAGACTCGCGCTGATTGAGATGGAACCCCTGCTATCCGCCCATTTAACTGCACACAAAGAAAGTCTGAGACATAGTCAACTTATTGAAATTCTACTTTTGAGACTCTTCAGTCGATGCCATTGCACTTTCATTCGGAAGTAACTGGGTAAAATGAAGTGTGTTGATTTTTTTCTGACATGGCTGTGCTCTACTGTTCCAAAATCCATGTTTAAAACAAACGCTCTGTGGCTGCAGTCAAATGTGTTTCTGTCATAGAGCCCCCCACCGCCCCCTCCCAACCCGTCACCATTCATCCAATCGCAAGTCACTCTTCAGATCGGACTCTTGGTTCCCAGTCAGAGACACTTCTATTTGCAACTCCTGCCTTTGCTTTGCTTCCTCTGCATTCCGCCGGCCAGTGTGTCGCCGTCCCCACACTATCTTGCTCTTTTGAGGTCCCACCCGGCCCAGCCTCGCACAGACGCTGATGTGGAGCGTTTTCAGTGTGCATTCTGCATTCGGGCTCACCATGCATCCCTGAGGCTCTCGACTGCAGCCCCGCCGAAGACAGATGCAGATTAGCAAGACTCTGAAAGGGTTGGTCAGCAGCCCATTTGCGTTGACCTCGGTCTGTTGGGAATTGGTCGCTTGTGGTCTGATTAACGAGTGGCGATGGCAGCAGACCGCACCGTATTCAGACAATGTTACCCGCTGCAACAACAAAAAAAGCCAACCAGAACACCCCATTCATCCGTCACTGTCGTTCTCCCGCACCGGATAAAAATTACACTCGACAAAAGGGAATTGACAAAAATATATAAACAAATGCAGTGATCGGGGAAACTGACCTCCTTACTTGTGTGAATCGAGAGCAAATACAAAGGAGCTTTTGCTGGGCGCTTTGCTGTGGGAGTGCAGTGGGTTGTGTGGATGTGGTTGAGAGGCACAATGGAATGCTATCACACTGGATGGGGTTTTTTTTTTAACAGTTGTTCTTTTCAGTAGAAATTAATTCTGTTAAAGCCAAAAGAAAGAGACATTTACTTCGCACATCTTTCATGTCGGTCGCTTCTGTTCCCAAAATCCGCCTTCCCCAAACTAAAAAAACAAAAGTGTCGGTTGTCAGATAATGAGTCTTAGGGTTGAGCAAGATTAGCTGTTAAATTCAAGACGAACATATTCTGGAGAAGTGTTGATATTCAGTTCCATGAGCGAGCAATCCATGGATCATTTATTTTAGCCAAAACATGTTCACACATTTGAGATGGGAGGGGAGCGTGGGGTGATCTGGGAGGAAACAGCGGCTCTTTCAGTACCGAACAGGGGCCACACCACTTTGCACTTGTCAGGAGGGATCGAACCTCCCGAGGCCCCGTTTGCCGTATGACTTGTATGACTTTCCCCTCCACGGGAGTGAGTCGATGCAATATGTATTTCCAGCAATCTGTACTTCGTATCAGACCCGTTTTCTTTGTAAGTGCTCTGATCGAAGTTATTAAGATATTATCAGTAAAAGACAGGGAACTGAAGATGCACTTTCCACTTGATGGAGATTCTAAAACTATGAGGCATAGTTTAAACATGTGGGCCAGACCGTTCAGGAGTGAGGTTGGAAGCACTTCTTCACTCAAAGCCTGGTAGAAGTTTGGAACTCTAATAATAATAGTCACTTACTATCACAAGTAGGCTTCAATGAATTTACTGCGAAAAGCCTCCCTCCCACAAGCAGAAATTGATTCGAGGACAGTTGTTGATTATTAATCTGAGATAGATAGATTTTAAGTTTAACAAAAATATCAAGGGATATGGGCCCAAGGCAGGTCTATGGAGTTAGACCACAGATCGCCCATGATCTCAGTGAATGGTGGGACAGGCTCGAGGGGCTGAATGGCCTACTCCTGCTCCTGTAAGGCAGGTATGCAGGACTTTCCCATTCGCCTGTCTAGTGAAGGTCACAATGTAGGTTTACTGTGAGTCACATTGCCTGTTTTGGATAATGTTAAGTTGATAGGTTTTAAGGGACTTAAACACGTGTAAACAAATATTACTTTTGTTTGGGAAAAATGATTACAGGCCGCAGACGATCTGTTACAAATGAGTTCTGGTGATGGCTGGACACATCTAAACACACTCTGCTTTGCTTTTTTTCCAGTGAGTGCAGCTGCCAGAAGAACCTGAGCATACTCCGAAGGGTTTCTGTGCATTTCCATGTGGAGTTCAGTCCGTACTCCCTCCGCTGGTTTAATAAATCCAGACTGAAGTCTTCCGTTATGGCTACATTGTTCCTGGGACTTTTCATCTTCCTGCTGCATCCGGTGGTTGTGCCTTCCAGGCCGGCTTTGGATCTCCACCGTGTGCTGCCCTCCCACGCCCTGCGCTACCTGTTACAGAACAACCTGTCCAGCCGCCCCATCTTCCGGCCCACCGTCTTCCCGAACGGCACCATTCAGCGGCTCCCTCACACCATCATTATCGGGGTGAGGAAAGGTGGCACCCGGGCTCTGCTGGAGATGCTGAACCTGCACCCGGAGGTGCGGGCGGCGGAGAGCGAGATCCATTTCTTCGACTGGGAAGGGAACTACGAGAAGGGGCTTCAGTGGTACAGCCGCCAGATGCCCCTGTCCTACCCGCACCAGACCACAGTGGAGAAGACGCCAGCCTACTTCACCTCACACAAAGTGCCTGAAAGGATCTACCACATGAACCAAACCATCCGCCTCCTTTTAATACTGCGGGACCCCACCGAGAGGGTCATATCGGACTACACTCAGGTCTTATTCAACAGGATGCAAAAACACAAACCATTCCAGTCGGTGGAGCAGCTCCTCATCCGGGACGGCCAGATCAATGTTGACTACAAGGCCATCAACCGCAGTCTGTACTACATCCACATGCAAAACTGGCTCAAATATTTCCCTCTCAGCCAGATCCACATTGTGGACGGCGACAAGCTGATCAGGGACCCCTTTCCAGAAATGGAGAAAGTGGAGAAATTCCTGAGGCTCTCGCCGCGGATTAACAGGTCCAATTTTTACTTCAACAAAACGAAAGGATTTTACTGCCTGCGAGATGGCGGGAGGGAGCGGTGCCTACACGAATCCAAAGGGAGAACACACCCGCAAGTGGATTCCGCTGTCCTCGACAAATTGCACGGATTCTTTAATGAACCAAACCGCAAATTCTTCCACTTGCTTGGCAGGACATTCGATTGGCACTAAATGAATGAGTATGCAGATTGCAAACCGAGGTTTTCTGAAATTAATGAGATACAATGTACAAAGAAACTATACTGAAATAGTAATTTAATTGGATTTCCTTAGAACGAGTAACTGTACAATATTACAAGTAGACCAATCTTTATTCAGAGCTAGTTATATTTTTCTACAATGTCGCAACGATGCTGTTAAGCTCAACTTCCCCATGTGAGTTCCATTTGTTTCCTTAGTTATGTAACAGAACTGCTACAGAAACATAAGGGGCTGTTTAATGGGTGGGGCTGGGGTGGGGTCAGTACATCGGACCTGTATCGATAAAAGGCCCGGATCATGTGACTGAATGTTGGAATACCATATAGCTATATAACTCTCCTTTATACTTTGCAAGGAAATATTATATTCTCCAAAGAGTGCAATATTTTTGCTGGAGTTATGTTATTCACAAGATGTTGCACACACGCTGCTATTCTTCATGGCATTAAGCACTTCCCCACATCTGGAAAATAACTGGTTCCGAGCATCTGGCAAGAGTTTGGCCATTAAACCTGAGAACGACATTTCTATATTTGCTATTAGTTCCCACGGTATTTCAATTTTCACTTACTTTTATTTATTTACGCGGGAGGGCAGTATATATGATTTCTTTTTGTAAAGGGTATCCATACAACCGTGTTCCGGATACTGTCATTTTTTTTTGTAAACTCCGGATTTTTCCGCTAACATTGTACTAACCAGACCGTAAGCTATGAAATAAAGCAAGTGTTTATAACATGAAGAGCTCATCTTTTATTTAACTTCTACCATTTTATGCTCGACATTTACAAACCTATTTGAATTAGAACTGGATTAAATCTCAGGTAAAGCAGAATTTATCAGGGCCGGAGTGAACATTTTTCATCCAATCATAGCTTAAACGTTAAGACATAAACCATTGGTTAAGATTAACGTTCCCCCCCCCCCCCCCGGTTTGTTTAATCCATTCCCACTATTTAACTAGCAACTCAAAACACGACCAATACCTTCAACTTTAGAACCCGCCGTTAAGTCAAGTACCCGCCCACCCAACGAACCCATATCTCTCAGACACGTGAGACCTTGTGCAATGTGTTCACTTCCCTGACAAAACAACCACAAAGGAATTTGAGCATGAGACTGTCAGTCAGTGCGAGGAGGGGCAAGAGGCGCGGAGACAGGCACTCAAGCCGTCATTGTAGGGTGTGGGTGTCGCTGCCAAGAGGGGTATTTTTTGCTGAACCCATATAGCCTTTCCCCAGGAGGCTTGCTAAGCCATTTGCGAGTTGACCACATTGTTGCGGGTCTAGTGTAGAGATTAGACTGGGTTATGGACGGGAAACCTCCAGCCCTGAAGGACATTAATGAACCCAATGTTTATTTTTCACCTTCTGCAGTTACAAGGCGATCAGTAACTCGCCAAGGCTTCTTAGGCAGCACCTTCCAAACCCATGACCACTATCATCTAAAAAGACAAGGGTTAAATAGATATGGGGAACAGGTAGGGAGGTGGATTTGAGACCAGGAAGAGATCAGCCATGATTTGATTGCATGGAGGAGCAGGCTCCAAGGGCTGAATTGCCGACTTCTGCTCCTAATCCCTATGACAAGAGCAGCAGATACCTGGGAAACCCACCACCTGGAGTGCCAAGGCATTCACCACTCTGACTTGGAATCACGTGTCAGTTCCTTCACTGTGGCTGGGTCAAAATCCCGGAACTTCCTCCCTAACAGCATTGCGGATATACCTACATCTCAAGTTCAGGAAGGTAGTTCACCGACATCTTCTGAAGGGCAATTAGGGATGGGCAATAAATTATCGAGAATAGGTTTTATTCAAGATTTATTAAATCTGTATATAAATTTCTCAGTTGCCATGTCAAGATTTCAACTCTCAAAACACATCAGTGTGCGCAGAGTTAGGAAGGTTGGGGGGGAGGATGCTGATCTTAGCCCCGTTAAGTCAGTTAATCCTTACCCATGGGAGCACCCGGAGAAAACCCAAGCAGACAAGGGGCGAAGGTGCAAACTCCATTCAGTTACCCGAGGCCGGTATCAAACCCGTGTCCCTGGGGCTGTGAGGCAGCAGTGCCAACCACTGTGTCAGAGTGCTGCCTCTAGTGCGTGGGGCATACCCCAATCCAAGGGAGTAATGTTGAGCTTCCACCCTGAACTCAGAGGCATGGTAGTGCCTGCTAGAGCATTCACTCAGCACGCATTCGGTTCAAAAAAGCATCACTGAAAACGCATGTTAACTTCCGTTTGTGGAAATGATTAACGGTGCAATGTGAACCTCAAGCGACAGGACACCCCACATGCTTCCAGTATACCTGGACCTCAACTATATGTAGTGTAGGAATGATTTAACTTCCCCTGACCCTCTCATTATTTTACCAATCTTATTTTCCAAAGAAGTAATTTGTGATCAAGATTTGCGTTTCTGACATTCCTCGAATTCCATATCCGGAAACAATGTTTTAATCTATTGCCCGCTTTTGGTTCTGCAGTATATGGAGTTTCTATATATTTAATGTAGCCCATCTCTAAAAGAAATGATAATCTCCAATATTTCCTATAAAGCGGGGGATTAAAATGTTACATGTATATTAAATATAATATCCCGACCTTCAGTCTAAAGGAAACACACTCAGACTTTGCCGTCTCAAATGATTAAACAACCATCTGAAATCTGTCGGCAGCTTTTGTTGTAACAATGTATTGGGCAAGTTACTGTTCCTAGTTTTATCTCCGACCACAATTGTATAAGTGCAAGTCCCCACATGCAGTATTACATTTATTGAAGAGCAGTCTATTTGGGCCTATCTGTGGGTTGGGGTTAGTTGGGGATACACTTCACTGCAACGTCTGCAGTAACCTCTTTTCGTGAATAACCGGCTTCCTGCTTGGGAATAGTTCATCATGGCAAAGTGTCATTTGTAACCTGGGACATTTTTGTACATTTAAATGTGGAGCAGATGCGTGGCCCTTGTTTATAACAGTTATTACGGGGACAGCTGAGCACTCCTGGAGTGGGAAAAATAAAGTGAGCATTTTAGGTCCCTGTCATGAACTACCCAGTTCTGACCAAGAGTCATGGATTGGAAACGTTCACTTTGTTTCTCCCCGGAAGCTGGCGGATGTACTGAGCATTCCCAGCATTTCCAGATCAGATTTCCAACATCCGCAGAACTTTGCTTTTGTCAAATTGTACCGCTCTATTCAGCCAGCAGTCCAATTGTTAAGCAGCCTTTTAACAATTACAAGCATAGTTCCACCAGCTAAAGACGCATTGAGTGCTTTGGGATGCTTTTTACTGCCTTAAAGGAGCCCACTGAGTGCAAGTTAAAACTGATTTCACAAGATTTAGAAACTGATTTGTCCTTTCTCTTTTTAAAAAAATCCAACAACAAAGTCATTAACTGTAGGCAACTATTTGACCTTGGGAGATTTTTCTTTTTAAAAAAAAAAGCTGTGTTAAGAAGTTTAAAGCGGCACAGTGGCGGTAAGGTGGCACAATGGTTACCACTGCCGCCTCACAACGCCGGGGACCCTGGTTCAATTCCGGCCTGTGTCTGCGTGGGTTTCCTCCCGGTGCTCCGCTTTCCTCCCACAGCCCAAAGCTGTGCAGGTTAGGTGGACTGGACATGATCAATGTACGGGGTTGCAGGGATAGGGCGGGGGAATGGGCCGAGTTAAGGTGTTGTGCTGGAGAGTTGGTGCAGACTCGATGGGCCGAATGGCCTCCACCTGCACTTGCAGCGAGTCTATGAAAGCTAAATGTACTCTGAGCAAAGTTTCAGAAATTATATTTAGATGCTGAAAGTCCAGTCAGCTGTAGGGTGCAAAATGGTTTAGTTAATTAATGTTTAATCGCCTGATTCTTCTGTTTAGTATCAATTCTGTACACAAGGCAGTGTAAGCATCATTTAGCATTCGCCCCTTGTTTTTCTATTATTTTTGACACTTTTACCACTGACATATGAGTTCAGTACAAATCAGTTCGGTCGATAGACACACAGCGTGACCTCCAAATGCATGGGATCCTGTTCTCAACGGCCTGTTGTTGGTGTTCAGGAAATTGCTGGCTACAAGTTAAAATAATGCGATTTCAGTAACAATGAATTGCCATTTCAGGTTAGCTGTATCGTTGTGCTCACCTTCAGTGAGTAAGTAAAGTCCATTAAAAATAAACATGTAATGTTTGTTCCTTTCCGTTTCTAAAAGATAACAACGCACATGAATTTTTTTTTTTCAATTTTAAAGATGCAGGTAATTCCACCAATAATAGAACAGTGTCCGGTTTCCAGGTTTGAAACAGGTAAGTTTAAAAAAAGAAGTCCCCTCCCCCTTTATTTTAAGAAATGACAGTGGAGGCTAGACCATGAACTCAGAGTTACAATGAGGCTGTGGCAGAGTGGTATGGAACAAGGAACAAAGAAAATGACAGCATAGGAACAGGCCCTTCGGCCCCCCAAGCCTGCACCGACCCTGCCGCCCGTCCGGGGACAATATCCCTCTATTCCCGTCCTAGTCATGTATTTGTCAAGACGCCCCTTGAAAATCACTATCGTATCTGCTTCCACTACTTCTCCCGGCAGCGAGTTCCAGGCTCCCACCACCCTCTGTGTAAAAAACCTGCCTCATACATCTCCATTAAACCTTGCTCCTTGCACCTTAAACCTATGCCCCAAGTAATTGACTCTTCCACCCTGGGAAAAAGCTTCTGATTATCCATTCTGTCCATGCCCCTAATAATCTTTTAGACTTCTATCAGGTCGCCCCCGCAACCTCCGTCGTTGCAGTGAGAACAAATCAAGTTTCTCCAACCTCTCCCCATAGCTAATTCCCTCAATTCTAGGCACCATTCTGATAAACCTCTTCTGGGCTCTCTCCAAAGCCTCCACATCCTCCTGGTAGTGTGGCGACCAGAATTGAACACTATATTCCAAGTGAAGCCTAACTAAGGTTCTATAAAGCTGCAACAGGACTTGCCAATTTTTAAACTCAATGCTCCGGCCGATGAAGGCAAGCATTTTGTATGTCTTCTTGATTACCTTCTCCACCTGCATTACCACTTTCAGTGACATGTGTACCTGTACACCCAGATCCATCTGCCTATCAATACTCTTGAGGGTTCTGCCATTTACTGTATATTTTCCATCTGTATTACATCATCCAAAATGCAATATCTCACATTTGTCCTGATTAAACACCATCTGCCATCTCTCTGCCCAAGTCTCCAACTGATCTATATCCTGCTGTATCCTCTGACAGTCCTCATCGCTATCCACAATTCCACCAAACTTTGTGTCATCCGCAAACTTACTAAACAAACCAATTACATTTTCCTCCAAATCATTTATATATATAACAAACAGCAAAGGTCCCAGCACTCATTCCTAAGGAATGGCACTAGTCACAGCGCTCCATTCAGAAATGCACCCTTCCACTGCTACCGGTTGTCTTCTATGACCGAACCAGTTCTGAAACCACAGTGGTATTGTTGCTGCACTAGTAATCCAGAGGCCAAGGGTAATCCCCTGTGACCTTTGAATCCCACCAAGGCAAATGGTGAAATTTGAATTCAATAAAAAAATCTGGAATTCAAAATCTGATGCTGACCATGAAATCAAGGTTGATTGTCATAAAAAAACATCTGTTTCACTAATGTCCTTTAGGGAAGGAAATCTGTCATCCTTACCTGGTCTGGCCTACATGTAACTTCAGAGCAATGTCGTTGGTTCTTAAATGTCCTGAGGGATGGGCAATTAATGCTGGCCCATCTAGCTATGCCCGCATCCCATTAACCAATACAAAAAACAATCTCCCCCTTTTATGCCAACCTTTCTATCCCGAGCTGACCCCTTTATCCATCACCTGTTCTGTTCATCTTTTAGTGTTGAAAAAAGACAGTTCCAAATGCCATCGCATTTTTGCAGTGAGTCCTTTGGTGACTAATGAGACTTATTTTTGCTTAGAATTGTAGCTGGCAGATTGCAGAGCAGGCCCTGTCACTTTTCATAGCACCATCGATTAGGTCTTGAGTAATAGAAAACAAAGTTTGAACTAGAAAATATAATTTATTGGAAAACTGATCTAAGTAGTATTATACATACAAATCCTCATCGTTCCTGCTCATTGTAGCTCATTTCTATGCCAACATAAGTCTCAGATTAAATCCACCCCCATCACCCACTCTTCTGGCCTCCCAATATGCCCCGAAACAACTCCTGTCATGATGAGACAAGTCAGGCACTGATACTGGGAGGCAGGATTACTTTTGCTTTCTGTGCTCTGAGACTGAATTTTCACAATAGTGAACAGATTGATTTCATAATGAGTGGGAAACTAGGCTGTATTTGCCTCCCAGTATTTACTGAATCTCTGCCAATGTGAAGAAAAGAACGGCATGCAATGGCAGGCCAAGAGAGAGGTGACTGGGAGAGATACGTAATAGGAACAGAGATTTAGAGCCACGCTAGAAACCTGTAGGGGCAACTGCATTAGATTTTCTAATTTACATGTAAAAGTGAAAAGTCATTTCAAAATACACCCATGGCTCATGCAATTCACTACAATTGGCAGCAGTAATACCAGCAAGGGGAATTTGAACTAACAGTGTAAGTAGAGAAGCTTGATCAAACAACAATATCTGAGACTGGCTGCTTTTGCAATATTTTAGTTCTGATTCTGAGAGTTACCTAAAGTCCTTGATGTTTTGAAAGCTGACGACGAGAGAGCTAGTAAGATTGGTAACATTTAATGGTATGTCTCTGGAGAGCATTGGATCTTCTATCCTATTGTTGGAAACATGGGAAATTTACAGTAATTTGGAGCGCATTCGGCCCATCTTGCCTTTGCCAGCCGAAAAAGACATCCCAACCTTACCCCACTTTCCAGATCATAGCTCATAGCCCTCTAGGCTATGACACTTCAAGTGCATAGTCAAGAACTTTTTAAATGTGATGGGAGTTTCTACCTATATCATTGTTTCAGGCAATGGGTTCCTGGCTGCAAACACCATGGGCTGGATTCTCTGTTGTCCGACGGCAATATTGTAATCGGCAATCGGGCGGAGAAACGACGCTGATGCCCAAATCGGGGCTGGCGCCGGTTTGACGCCGGTCAGCCATGCTCCACCCCCTCGGAAATGGCATCATCGCATTGCGCACCACGTGCCGTCGTAATGGTGTTTTGGCACGTCATTGGCTGGCCCTCCCGCAATGCTCTGCCCCCGATGGGCTGTGTTCTCGATGGCACAGGACACGTGTGGTCTCAGCCGCGCGGTAACCCGGCAGGGTGGTGTTGCTAACTTGTGGTTGGTTCAATTGGCTCTGTTTTATAACCTTTACTCGCGAGTCGCCAGGTATCTTTATGATACCGCCACGAGGTTCAAGTTCAAGTAATGATCAATAACTGAATACACCGATTAGTAAGATTCAAATCAAAGCACATTTATTATACACAGTAATCGCTACTCATGCACCAATTCTATTTCTAAGCTACTTCTACGACTAACAGGCCTATACTTAGCTTCGGACTGGCCCACCAGGTCAAGGGAACAAATGGCCTTTCGTTCGGGTTCTGAGTCTGCAGGATTCGAAGTTGGTACAGATTGGTAGCTAGGAGTGCCTATCTCGTAGCGAGCGTTGACTTAAAACTTACTGGATATTGGAAGCAGTTGAACCGGTCACGGTCAAGGTTGGTTCGCATTGCTGAGTGACCCGGTCAAGAAGAACGATTTGAACTTGGGGGCTTAACTTTATAGTCCCCAGGGGCTTCCTGCCTTTCGGGGCGGATCCTGTACCTGGTTCCAAGTGATTGGACTTCGTTCCAATCGCTTGGTTTGATTTCTCCAATACTGGAGCGGTTCCCTGATCGATGGGCGGTCTTGAGATGTCCGTTAACCTCTTTTGTGTTGGCTCCTGCTGGCGCCGGGGAGTCTGGCTTAGTTTTGTTTGTGCCAAATGTTGCGATTGTTCCCGGGGATCGCTCATCAGTATGTAGATGGCTGCTACATTATTATGCAGATGGCTGCTTGTATCCATGCTGTCTGGGCTTTTGCGGAGTTTAATACACAGTAACTTGCACCTGCTGGTTTCTGCCTGTGTTGGCTAAATTTCCCTGCAGCCTTTGCTGTTCTCCATTTTACATCGGGAGTTGGCCAACCCAGGGGGCTACACCCCCTCCTTGTGATCCTAACGCAAAGCGTGAAGGATCACATAACTGCGTTGTTTTTCATTCCCTGACCTGGCGAGCACTCTTCTATGGCCTCTACACTGACCATAACTATGCAAAACATTTTTAACTGACAATTCTGAGGGGCGCTACGTCAAACAGGGACATGCATTACAAAACAAGAAAATGGGAACCTCTAACTATCCTTAATAAACTACCCTCACTCAAACATTTCATCACACTAACTTCCTAAACCATACAAACAAAATCATAGCAGTTTTATACACATTTTCTGGCTTGGCAGTCAAGCGCAGGATTGTACAATTGCTCATGAACATTTCTTTATTTACAACAAATTGCAAACAAATGCTCTTTATTATAGATCGCGGGGGTCGGGGGTCTGGTCGTATCCTAAAATAGGGGATCTTATTCTATACACCGGGGTGCGAGCGCGCGCGGTAGGCTCTCCTTCTCCATTTTCTCAGACGAATAGTCTGCACGATGCAGTAGAGTATCACCAATACCAATAGGGATTCTATCAAGTAGGGAATACCAGGTTATAAACCTGTCACACCAAGATGGTGTGGTGTCGCTTGTGACTGGGTGCTGGGTACTATGGGGAAGTGAATCATTAACGGCTGGGGGAGTTGAGGTCAGGGGGTTTGCGTTCGCGCGCAACCAAATGTCCATTAGGGTTATGAGCCACGCGGAGGATGTCCTCATGGTTCTTCTTCCACTCTTTTCTTCTCTTCTCTTCTCTTCTCTTCCCTGGTCCTGGAGCTTCTGGAGTTCTGTGGGATCAAGCATAGTGTCTGTTACTATCTTGGTTTAATACCTCGTATGATAGCCTGTCTGTCCTTTAGTGCCAATTACTCCCTTTATAATTAGTCCCTATGTGTGACTCCCTCATTTTTTTTTTCAAAAACCGAATTTCAGGATAAGACACACTTACAAATACTGAACCAGTGCGAGCCGTCTCGCAGAGTGTGCGATTTACCATCCAAATGTTTGAGGATGTAAATAGCAGAGGGTTGGCAACCTAAGGGTCACCTGAAAACAAAAGAAAACTTTCTGAACAAAACTTGACGAAATGAGGTGCGCATGGGCCGCGACGGGTACGATTTGGATGGAGTCCCCGGGTAGGACGGCGACCAATGCCGTGTGTGCCCTACCCGAGTGTAGCTGACCAGGCAGGGCGGGTCCCAATGCCGTTTCTCCACTGCCTGAGAAACCGACAAGAACGGGCAAGAAATGTAGTCATTGTGGGGGGCTGCCGTATTGGTTCTTCCCTCGAACCAGAGGAGCAGTTACGAACGGGGGTCTGTGTTTCAGTCGACAGATGAGTTCCTCTAAACTGGCGTCTGGGACATTAACAAGTCTCTGTGGACAAACTAGTTCCGCTGAACTAGCATCTGGCCAAACTAATTTCTCTGACTGCCAGTGGGCGTCAGAAGGGTGGTGGCGTGGGGCCGTGGAAAAAAAAAATTCCAGTCTGACATACAACATTTAACAGTACAAGTACAAACAACATCAAACATGCTGCAGGCTCCATCAGAAAGGACACCGTTTTCTCCCAAGCGGTTCCTTTAAAAATATAATCTGGACACCTCAGTTATCGGTTGCGAACAGGGTCACAAAGGGGTTCTCGTTTTGGGAGTCAGACTCCAAGTCGTCATCTTCTCCCAGATGCCAAACTCTCGAGTGTATCAGCGCTGATAGGGCTGCATGGTGTGATTTTGGATCGCTCTCGTCGTTCCGGACGAGTCTGTCCGAATTATCTCTGTGCCAAAAGGTGGTGTCTAGTTCTGTGGGGACGGAGTCGGGGTTGTCATTATAGGTCGGAGGTCGGTGGTGGGGTTTGTTTGGGAAAGTGATCTTGAAGGGATCACTTGAATCGTGGTCAGATTCGCTGGGTGGGGGTCCTGTTGCATGGGGATAGTAGGGAGGCGTGCTGTGGCTATCGTCCGAGTCACAGTCGCTGTCGCTGCTGCTGCTGTCTGTGGGCGTTCTGGGGCGGACTGTATATTTCGGGGGTGGAGTCGAGGTTGAGTCCGTGGCTGGGCTGGACGTTTTGGGGGAGGGTAGTGTTACGTTGGCTGTGGGCGGGGCGTGGTCTGCTGCGTCGATCATGACGTGATGTGCGTGGTTAGACTGTGTTCCATATGCCTTCAGCTGGTTGATATGGAACCACGCAGTCTTTCCATTGGGGTATTTTATTTTGTAGATGGAAGGGCTTACTTTGTCCGCAATGGAGTACAGACTCGTGTACTTTGGTGACAGGAATGTGCTGGGGTTGTATACGGAGAGCATGACTTGCTGTCCTACACTGAACTCCATCGGATGCACTGTCTTATCGAAACAGGCCTTGCTCTGTTTCTTTCTTGTGCCCAATTTCACTGCGGCTGCTAGCTGAGCCGTTTTAACATTCTCCACTAATTGTTTGACTGCGTTCTCGTGTGTGAGGGCCGTCACTTCGGGGCTGGTCAAATCTAATCCGAATAAAAATTCTGTGCCTTTCATGGGGTGTCCGGTCATGAGGGCGTGTGGGGTGTAACCTGTGGATGTGGAAACCGTATTTCGCAAAAACATCAGCGCAAAGGGAGGACTGAGTCCCAAGTGGTGTTGTTTTGCTGGACCATTTTTCTGAGGGTTGATTTTAGGGTCCGATTCATGCGCTCCACGATACCACTCGACTAGGGACGGTATGCAATATGGAATTTTTGGGTAATGCCAAATATCGTGAGGACGATCTTCATGACACGTCCCGTAAAATGGGAACCTTGGTCGGATTCAATGCTGCAGGGGAGTCCCCATCTTGTAAAGATGGCGTGGGTTAGGATCTTGGCTGTGGTCTTTGCCGTGTTTGTTCTAGATGGGAATGCTTCCACCCATTTTGTAAACATGTCTATCACCACGAGTACATATTTATAACCATTCCTGCAAGGGGGCAATGGTCCTATATAATCAATCTGGAGGTTAGTCCAGGGGCCATTAACGGGTCGGGTGTGACTGAGTTGAGCCTTTTTGGCGTATCTGTCCGGCTTGTTCTGGGCACAGATAAGGCAATTCTCAATGTAGTGATTTACATCATCCTTTAAACTCGGCCACCAGAAGAGCTGCCTGAGGTGGGCTGTAGTGGGATCGATTCCCTGATGTCAATGACCGTCATGGAATAAACAAATCAGTTGATTCCTATCCCGTTCAGGAACCACATAAAGGGTGGCTTTTAACACCACGCCGTCATGTGTGGTCAGAGCATTTTTAAACCTCTCATAGGGAGCTGGATAGTTTCCTTTCAAAATCTCCCTGAGATTGCTGTCCTGCTTCTGGGCCTGCACTAAATCCTCGATCTTAGTCTGCGAGACCTGAACTGCATTCACTGGTGCGCTTTCGGGGGGTGTCCAAAAATATCCATGCCTGGAACCTGCTTTAGCCAGTGGATCGGCTTTTACATTTCCAGGGGGGGGAGGAACGATGGTGACTACGAACTTTGACTACACCAAAAGTCCTGTTCTGTGCTCTCTCTAAGATGTGATGGAGCAATGGGGCTGAAGGGAGGGGTTTTCCGTCTGCGGAAACAAATCCTCTTGCTTTCCACAGGGGTAGGAATTCCGTAAGGCTGTTGCAGACATAGAGGCTGTCTGAATATATGTCTGCTGGGCTGGGGAAGGAATCTGGGTATTCCACTATGTATGCGATGGCCGCAAGTTCTGCCGCCTGCGCGCCTCATTTCCTCTAGGGCGCATCCCTGCGCATCCTCGATGTAAATACCACATCCTGTTATACGTTTCCCTTCTAATATTGTGGAAGATCCATCCACATATACCTTTATGGGTTCGTACGTGTCTGTGTGCTTGGGGCTCTGGGGTGAACCACCTATCTTTCTGGGGGGTGTTTTAGCAATACAGGGGTCTGTGTTGTGGTGTGGAGATATAATTTCACATTCATGGGGGGTTCCGGGGTGCTGTAGGTTGTTGGCTAAAAGTCACCAAAGTCTTTGTCCTTTTAACAGTGATGTCCCATCCCTGCAAAAGAAGGGTCCATCTAGCTGCTCTAATCTGACTGACTGTACAGTCCTTGAGTCGTCCGTCCAGTAAAAGTTGGGTGGGGGTGTGTTCTGTGAGGATTGTGATGGGGTTCAGTCCGGTTATGTAAAAAAATACTGTACTGCCCAGAATACTGCAAGCAGGTGCCTTTCACAGGCTGAAAATCCCTGCTCCACAGCATCTAAAATTCTGGAGGCGTAAGCCATGGGCCTTAACTGTTTGTGCCGTTCCTGAAGGAGTACGGCCGAAAAGGTGCGGTCTGTGCTTGCTACCTCTATCGCGTAGGGGGAAAGCGGGTCTGGAACTTGTAGTGTGGGGGCTGCTATGAGTGCTTGTTTCAACGCAGCCACAGCATCCGTATGCTGCAGAAGCCATTCCCAGGGGGCTCCTTTCTTTAGGAGGTCTGAGAGGGGTGCTGCCTTGCTGGCGAAACCATCAATGTGGTTTCGGCAGTAGCCAACCAGTCCTAAAAACGACCGGAGGGCTGAAACATTCTGGGGAAGGGGCAATTTAGCAATCGAGTCAATCCTTTTGTGCTCGATCTCGCATTTACCATGTGTGATAATTGTACCCAAATATATCACTTTATTTTCCAAAATCTGGGCCTTTTTGGGGTTGACTTTACATCCAATTGCTTGTAGGAGTTCCAGGAGTTCGGACAGAAGCTCAATGTGCTCTTGCTTGGTGTCTGTCTGCAGTAGTAGGTCGTCTACACACTAAACCAGACATTCGGGGCTAGAAAGTTTGGCTAAACCATTTGCCAGCTGTCAGTGGAAAACGGAGGGGGAGTTGTGGAAGACATGTCCACGTGTACTGCTGTCCTTTAAAGGTGAAGGCAAATTTGTACTGAACATATCTCGGCGCTGTCTCATTTAACTCTTCCCAATCAGGGCCGTCTTCCTCATCTAATTTTGCTCCGAAGGTTTCCAATCCTTTTTGAACTGAAAGCAGCGATTGGAACTCTGCAATCTGCTTCCGGCACTTTGCGTGATCTAGTGAGCTTTGTCTTTGCTCCGTGGTGGCAGCATGGAGTTCTTTTAACGCTGCCTTCAGGTCACTACACTGCCTCTGCAATGCTTCTACCTGCTTCTCGGTTTCTTCTCGTACCAGGACTGCACGTTGCGTATCCTGATAGGCCTTTTCATACTGGGACTGGAAGCTGCTTAAGTGCGCCAGACAAGACTGGTGTGCCCACTTGGCATCATCCACCTCTCCGTCTTTTGCTGCCAACTTCCTCCTTAACTCTACATTCTCTCTTTCTACCTCACTAACATTATCCTTGTGCATTTGATGTATGCCTTCTATCTCTTTCCGGAGCGTCCTAACGACCTCCTCTGTGCCTCGCAATTGTGCCAAGCAGGACACGATTGCCATTGGCTTGCGAGCTTTTCCTAAGCTCTTCCTGTGAATCTCGCTCAGGTTCTCCCACCAAGTATGTCTTATACTCTCGGGACCTGTTTCCTCATTGCTACAGAATTCACTCCAATGGGGCCATCATTTCCCTTTGAGGTACTTCCTGATTTCATCCTCCCATACGGGACATTGTCCTACTCTACTGCTGCTGGTCACTGCGACCGCAAATTCTTCTGGGTTCATGAGGCGCTGCATTGCCTGCATTGCCATCTTTCTTATCTGAATGCTACTTTTAAATTTGGAACAGGGGGACTAAGGCGGTGCTGAAAATACGGGTACGGCTTTCGCTAATTTCCGAAATACAAACTCCCGACAGTTTTGTCGCAACAAAAAATCTATCAGTTTACCTTATAGCTCTGTTAGTTACGCATGCATTTAACACATTTCCGAATTATGCGGATTGATCAGAACTGCTTGAACACTTGTGGTTTTCTGTTCCCAATTGGATCTCTAATTCAAATTTTTGGGTTCTCCTGGAGTGATTCAGCCACTTCTAGTTCGGATCCTGTCAGATGTCGCCAGTAATATGTTGCTAACTTTTGGTTGGTTCAATTGGCTCTGTTTTATAACCTTTGCTCTCGAGTCGCCAGGTATCTTTATGATACTGCCACGAGGCTCAAGTTCAAGTAATGATCAATAACTGAATACACTGATTAGTAAGATTCAAATCAAAGCACATTTATTATACACAGTAATCGCTACTCATGCACAAATTCTACTTCTAAGCTACGTCTACGACTAACAGGCCTATACTTAGCTTCGGACTGGCCCACCAGGTCAGGGGAACAAATGGCCTTTCGTTCAGGTTCTGAGTCTGCGGGATTCGAAGTTGGTACGGATTGGTAGCTAGGAGCACCTATCTCGTAGCGAGCATTGACTTAAGACTTACTGGATATCGGCGGCAGTTGAACCGGTCACGGCCAAGGTTGGTTCGCGTTGCTGAGTGGCCCGGTCAAGAAGAATGATTTGAACTTGGGGGCGTAACTTTATAGTCCCCAGGGGCTTCCCGCCTTTCAGGGCGGACCCGGTACCTGGTTCAAAGTGATTGGACTTTGTTCCAATCGCTTGGTTCGATTTCTCCAACACTGGAGCGGTTCCCTGATCGATGGGCGGTCTTGAGGTGTCCATTAACCTCTTTTGTGTTGGCTCCTGCTGGCGCCGGGGAGTCTGGCTTAGCTTTGTTTGTGCCAAATTTTGCGATTGTTCCCGGGGATCGCTCATCAGTATGTAGATGGCTGCTACATTATTATGCAGATGGCTGCTTGTATCGTTTTAGTCTGGGCTTTTGCAGAGTTTAGTACACAGTAACTCGCACCTGCTGGTTTCTGCCTGTGTTGGCTGAATTTCCCTGCAGCCTTTGCTGTTCTCCATTTTACATCGGGAGTTGGCCAACCCAGGTGGCTACAGTGGCTGCGGACTGTCTTCAGCGCCACCACACTCGGCCGGGATCCAGGCCACTGGCTGTGGGGGCTTCCGCGAGGTTGGGGGGACTGGTGGGCGGTGGCCAGGGGTGGCCAGGGGTGGACTGTGGAATCGCGGATGGCAGGTCGGGTCCACACATGGCCGGCGCCATGTTGCACGGCGCGACCACTGATAGCCCTTCACCGGTCCCGGAATCGGTGAGTGGTCGGCGCCGATTTTTTTCATCGTAAACCTCCTGCGAATTCTCTGTTCGAGCTAGCACTTAGCCGCTGAAATGGAGAATCCAGCCCCATCTGTTTGAAAAGATTCTCTTCAACCCCAGCTAATTATTCTGTCAATTACTTTAAATCTATGCCCCGTAGTTATTGACCACTGATAAGGGAAATTAGTCCATACTATGCAATCGATCTAAGCCCCTCAAAATTTTATTAATCTCAACTAAATCCCTTCCCAGTTTTCCCTGTTCCAAAGAAAACATACCCAGCCTCTCCAGTCTTTCCACATAACTAGAACTTTCCATTCCTGGCATCATTCCTGTAAATCTCCTTGATAACCTTGTTTGTATGATTATATTCTTCTGCTAATGCAATGAACAGTACTATAGCTGTGGCCCAACTAATGTTCCATACAGTTCGAGTATAACTGCATACACGTCATACTGAATGCCACTGAAAACAGCCTTACCAGCCACAAAAACACCCATTGATAATTATCTGTTGCTTTGTGCCACTGAACCAATTTTGCATCCAAATTGTTACTTGTCCTAGGATCCCATGTTACTGGCCAGTCTATCATGTGGAAACTCATCAAAAGCCTTTCTACAATTCATATGGACCACATCCAACATGCTATTTGAAATGAAAATGAAATGAAAATCGTTTATTGTCACAAGTAGGCTTCAAATGAAGTTACTGTGAAAAGCCCCTATTCGGCACATTCCGGCGCCTGTTCGGGGAGGCTGGTACGGAAATTGAACCGTGCTGCTGGCCTGCCTTGGTCTGCTTTCAAAGCCAGCGATTTAGCCCTGTGCTAAACCAGCCCCTGATCCCGACCCTCGCTGTCCTCTCCTTAAACTCAATTAATTTGATCAGATATAACTTTCCCTCAACAAATCATTATTGACTACTTTTAATTAAGCTATGCATTTTTAAATTATGACTTCTAGAGTCCTTCAGAAATGTTTTGCAATAATGTTTCCACCACAGATGCTCGGCTGACTGGTTCAGTCTCCTCTTTTTTCCCTTTTTTAACAATGGTACAACTTTCATAGCCCTCCATCACCGTGCCTGCAGCCAGAGAGGATTGCTACCACAGGGTCATTGGCAAGGTTGCTGTGACCAGAGCAAAGAAAGATGAAACTACGGGGTTAATTGTGAACATGAAATGCGAGTTTAGGAGTTTGAGCCATTTCCTGGAGGTGTCACTGAAGATCATTCTCTTGAACAGAGGGATTAAGAAATTTTATTCCACACCATTTAATGCATCTGCACCATTCGGGAAGCTTATCAGGGGAGAGATATTTGATTATTCTTATGCTGCATCACATTGGCTGGCCAGCTTATATTACATTGAATGAAATCCGTGCGAGTTTGGTGATATATGGAATAAATATAGTACATTATTACAGTGCTCAGAAACATTTCAAAGTGCATCCCATACAGTGCAATGCATTGAGTTATGTTGTGTTGGAAAACACAATGCCCATATCTATGTGGAATAAGGTCCCACAACTATGCTATGAGTAATTAGTCAATCAATTTTACTGGAATTGACTGAGGAAGAGATGACCAGGACCAAGTGGCAGGGGGACGGTTGGGTGGGGTGAGGATTGGGGGGGGGGGGGGGGGGGGGGGCGGAATCTTTCCTTTTCACTTTGAAAATTTACCTTCCCTCCATTTCACCACCCCATCCACCCAGTGTTCCTATTCCCTGTCTTATTTTCCATCCTGTCAACCCTCTTTTTTAAAATAAAATCTTTCTTTCCGGTTAGCTAGTGCCATTATACACCGGTCCCAAAAAGTAACACTCCGTTCTTATGACAATGTTGTGTGATAACATCCAAATGCATTAAAAACTGTTAACATACAAATGCATACACACACACTAGTATCTAATTCCTTTGTCCTCAATTTTGACAGTTGCACCCTCCTATTTAAAGATTTATGCTGCCAGCAAAAGAATTTGTATGAAATTAGTGTAGCTATAATATCAAAGGCTACAATTGGCATTGGAAGAAGGTAAAGGTTAAGGTAAGGGATACAGACCAGGAAGTAAAATAATGCTGGTATCATACAAAATAATGATTGGGAATGATTACAAAATGGGGCTTCGTTGCTAATCATTGTTTATTCCAGGTGCACTGAGGGTATTGCTTACTATTAATCATTTATTAATTTTGACAATTAATAATTCTTCAGTACAAATCAATTTTACATTAACAATATAGAACATATTGCCAGCTATTCAGTATGGCAAATTGTGTTGGTATAAGGAACCCAAAACAACTCAAAGGCACTTCTTTTACCTAATCAAGCTTGTGTATAAAAAGATATCTGAGAGTAAATTAATAAGCTATTTGAGTTTCATTCTTGATGATCTCTGAAATTCTTTCATGAAATTACTGTTTTATATTAATTGCTCCAAGGGCATAAAGCATGTTTATATTTATGTCTGTTGCAAGAGAATAGCATCAAGTTTCCAGGAATCAGAGTACACCAATTTAGTTGCCATATAAATGACCAGAATGTGGATCACATGACTGTAATCCATTAGCTAAATGATCATACATGGATGACACATGCCATCCAGCAATCGATGGAAAATGGAACAAATAAGTTTGAAAATATCTATCAACAAAAGGCTTGAATCAATGAAGGGTTAAACAGACCCCAATCGGTGAAAATATAGTCAGGTTTTTAGATGACATATGATCCAACAAAACCATGAATTCCAAATAGATAATTACATTTGCCGCTTCTTATTCTGTTTCAGCATTTGAACTCTTGAATAGAATTAAGCTTGATAGTGTTACTTTGTTAATGGCTGTTATGGTGGGGCAGTTTTTTTTGCAATTCAACTGCTGTCACATGATCAACTGATCAGCAACCAAGTCACGACGAATAATTTTACCCTCTATAAATGGGGTGGGGGTTGGGGCCAGGTAAGGTGTCAAAGTTTAAACCATCTGAAACCGACTCCAACCGATCCAATTCCAGATTGAAAAGAGGTGGGGCACAGGGTGGGTAGCTAACCAATTTATAGGAGGTGGGTTGGACATTTGATTATCAGAATGAGGCAGGCAGATGTACAGTTACCTACTTTAACTAGGTTTGACCCTAGCTAGCTGGGTTTCCCAGGCCCTGGATACCTGGCAGCCCAAGAGAGACAAACACAGCTTTGACCCTACAGCGCTTGAGTACTTTCCCAGCCTCTCAAGTTTACCAGCTTCTCTGGCACCTCACCTTTCCCACCAACATCGAAATGCCCCGCATCCCCCATCCGATAAACTCCTCCATCCTTCCCTTCTCCCCACCCAGGGTCGGGGAATCAGACTAACAGGGATTTTCCTCCCATCCCCTCCCCACTGGGGTTGGGGGGGGGGTAAACCCATAACCCACACTCCCACTAGTAGCTGGAGGCTTCCTACCCGTGGTGTCATAGATTTCATAAATGTACAGTGCAGAAGGAAGCCATCCAGCCCATAGAGTCTGCATCGTTCCTTGGAAAGGTCACCCTACCTAAGCCCACACCTACACCCTATCCCCGTAACCCAGCAACCCCACCTAACTTTTGGATACTTCAGGGCAATTTAGCGTGACCAATCCACCTAACCCGTACATCTTTGGACTGTGGGAGGAAACCGGAGTACCTGGAGGAAACCCAAGCAGGCACAGGGAGAACGTGCAGACTCCGCACAGACAGTGACCCAAGCTGGGAATCGAACCCGGGTCCCTGGTGCTGTGAAGCAACAGTGCTAACCACTGTGCTACCATGCCACCCAAGTTGGGACCAGCTTCAGAGTACTGCCCACCAGAGTGGAAGCAAAGTTGAAGCCCATCAATCAGGCTGACATCTGGATGAAAATCCTGTTTAAAAAAATGTACACTGTGGCGTTAAGAACCTAGAGAACGCAGCTGCATTCCCTAAACACAGCTCCCCCCCCCCGCCCCTCGGCCCAGCTGAATATTGTGACCCTGTTAACATGTGGGGTCATTGTTTCTGATACTCATTTTAAAAATTCCATCACTCCACATCATGAATCAAAGGGGTGATTTTATGATTACGGTAACCTATGATCTCTCAAATGATCATTCTTCTTGTGTGAGCTTTAGCTGTTAAGTTTTTTTTACTAGTTCATGGGATGTGGGCCTCGCTGGCTGGACCCGCATTTATTGCCCATCCCTGAGGGCATTTAAGAATCAACCACATTGCTGTGTGTCTGGAGTCACATGTAGGCCAGACCAGGGAAGGACGGTAGATTTCAGGACCATACTGAACCAGATGGGCTTTCACACCAATTGACAATGGTTTTCTGATCATCATTAGACTTCTAGTTCCAGATTTTTATTGAATTCAAATTTCACCAACTGCCATGGTGGGATTCGAACCCAGGTCCCCAGATCATTATCCTGAGTCTCTGGATTACTAGTCCAGTGACAATACCACAACGCCACTGCCTTTATACCATGTTTGCTGATGATCTGCTAACTTTGCACACCGTATGGACCAAAGCTGGCAGACTACAGATAAGTATGACTTAGTGAGTCAATTGGAGGAGCTCGCCTGTTTCACCTTGCAATTTTCTCTTGATTTTTCTCAATAAATTTTTATTGTGCACATTCTGATTCCTTTAAGTCTTGAACTGCACAAGATTAAAAAAATGAATACCACTTTTTGACTTTCCTGCAAAGATGGGAACCTTTCCAATGTTTTGAATGATATCTTTAATCAGTGCTAAGAAGTGAATGATAGCAATCGTTTTAGTAAGGTTATGAAAAGAAAAGGAAAGGAAGTAACACAAATTTTCCAGTCATAGAGGGAATCTCAGCTGAGTGAAGTGCAGACTGCAAAATAGAAAAATATTATTCAGATTTTATAAAAAGTCATCTAAATGAAGTACTAAAAGACACTCAGAAGACAAAAAACTGAAACACTGAAACACACAAGAAGCAATACTCTGGTTGCAGTCCATGTGACAATCATTTTTCCAATAATACGGGAGAGAACAACATTAAAGTAACAGGCAAGAAATAAATCCCGCAGGTGCAGCTGATTGCTAATGAAAACAAAAAAGTACTGTCAACGCAGTAACAGGAGGCACAGTAAAGAGAATTTCCTCTTGACTGAAAAGGCTCATGTTGATGATTTTGAAATTGCCTATCAGTCCACTTTTACCTCTGGGGAATTCTCAGATGTTTTTCTTTGTTGGTCGTTTGGTGGAGTTTCCACACAATTGCGACTTTCCTCTTTGAGATTTTGGAACTTGTTACTACTGCAGAATTGCAGCTGTGACAGCTCAAAGGCATGGCTGCCACCCAGGCAGAGACCTGTCTGGGTTCTGTCCCTACCCTGGAAAATAATCTATGACCTGTCAAGCTCTGCCCTTCGGAGGGCAGCACGCCCAGCCCACATTAACGGCGCCTCATGACGTAATGGAAATGGAGGCCCTGAATAAAACAGTTCCTCCAGAATGTGGAGAGGGTAGGGTAATAGGAGGGAGAGGGAAATGGAAGATGGGAGATGGGAGAGGGAGGGAAGCGAGAGTGGGATTGAAATGGTAGGGGAACGGGAAGGAGAGGGTAGGGGATAGGGGGCGATAAGGAATGGGAGAGAAGGGGAATGGGATTGAAATGGTAGGCAATTGGAGGGAGAATGGATAGAAGGAAGGAGGTAGGGGAATAGAGTGTGGGTGTAAGGGATGGGCAGGAGAGGATAGGGGAATGGGAGGGAGACAGTAATAGAATGGATGGGAGAGGGTAGGAGAATGTGAGGGGGCAGGTAGGGACTGGAAGGCAGAGGAAAGGCGAATGGAAGGAAGTGGGGTGGGAGGAAGTGTCATGTGAGAGTACCTTTACGAAAAGGGTGTTTATTAATGGGTATGTATATAAATATCTGTAGTGAGAGTACCTTTAAGAAATGGGTTTTCACTACTGCAGTGATGTCGGAGAGTGGGTGGAGCTGGGCTGTCTGTCAGCTTTTTATTTTGTTTTTGAGCAGGCTGCAGGGTGTGTTTTAGTTTCGTTTGCAGTGTTGGAGCTGAAGCCAGGCCAAGCAGGTGTACTGCTGTTCTCTCTGCCATCAAAAGACTATCTCTTGATCATTTGGTGAATTCAGAATTATGAATGTTTTCAGTAGTGACTTTACCCTGATGTGCTTCTGATAAAGGTTTGTTTTTCAGTCGTATGGATGTTAAAAAGGAAAACTTAAAGGTTTACTTAGTGTTGTCGTCTTTGGGGGTTGTATTTGAATCAATGGTTGCTAAGATGTTCACTGTATGTTTTAAAAAGGTTAACTTGAGTTCATAGAATAAACATTGTTTCGATTTAAAAAATACTTTTCCATTTCTGCAGAGTAGGCCTTGTGCTCCCTATACCACAATTTAGTAAAAGTTGTGGGTCAGGTGAACTCCATGATACACCTTGGGATTCTCTAAACCCTGGCCCACAACAGGGAGAGAGTAGGGAAGGGAGGCAGATAGAAGAGATTGGGAGGCCGGGGATAGGAGAATTGGAGGGAGGCGGAAGGAGATAGTAGAGAGAGGCAAAGGGAATACAGGGGAAAGGAAAGTGGAATGGATTGGGAAGAGAAGAGCTGCTTGGAAGTGGTGTCATGTTGTAGATTTTGTATTCCTTTCCCCCTCCAGGCTACCTGTCAAGTTTGTACTCACTGTCCCCTCAGTATTCCCTGTCACCTCCCTTCTAGAATTCACTGAACACCTTGGTTATGTTATAGTTCTCAGGTTTCTATACTCAATATTGTGGGGCAGGAGGAGATTCCTCAATGTCTTTCGATTGCCTGTCTGAACTGATGTATCAAGTTTTTTCCCTTCAGAATTTTACAGATTATTCAACCTTTTAATTTCCTCTTTGTGATCAGCGATTCTAGGGTTTCTTTCCCACTTCATTTTGTCTCAACCCTCATAAGGACTTTGGGATGTTTCCATCCATTAAAGAGGCAATTTAAATGCAAATTGTTGCTGTACAAAAGTGCTTGCTAAGGTTTTGATGTTAAGTTATGATGAGCGGCTTCATTCCAAACTTTGCCCAAACCATAACATGCTGATGTGACCTTTGTCATCATACCTTGGCTTCTCCCTCTATTTCTCTGGCACTTTCCCCTCCTTCAAGCATCGCTCATTCTTCTATAACTCAGGCCTCTTGTTTAAAATTTGTTCCCTACCGCCCACAAGCTTCACTGTCGCACTCCTTTTCTCCTCAACTTCTGAATTGAGCACCCTTTCAGCCTCAGTGATTTCAATTTCCGTCTTAACTCACCTTGCCTTTTCTTATCTGATTTCACAGCCCACATCTCCAACCTCTATATAAACCTCATGGTGGCTTCCTTGACCCTGTCATCTCACATGGCCTTTCTATCTAAAGAGAAAAGGTATAGAGGTGCCCACACTCTGGATTCTTTCAAACACGATGGGAGGTGTTATTAAGAGGTGTTACTCATACAATTTAAGATGGAGAACTGCAAAGCCCATGCAAACACTTGGCTGACATCACTACATATCACGTGACGCTATACCATCAGGGATATATTCTCTAATACGTAACAGTATTCCTCTCCAATCACTTCTTTGAATCCCTTCTCACTCTCAACCCGATGTCATCCACTGGAAAAAGCTCTCCCCAAGTCAGTTAGAACAATGTTTTCAACCTTTCAACTGCCTAGTCTGTGGCCCTCCGCTTGCCAAAAAGTGTCAGTCTGCTCAGTCATTCTCCCTCCTCAACAGCTGATGGCTCTTGTCTCCAGTAAAACATTTACTCTTTCGCAGTCTGCTATGGCCCCTGTCTTTGCTCTGTCAGTACAGTGGAGCTAGGCTGAGGGTGGATTTCTTGAATGTATAAGAAGAAAAGTGCCTCAGTGTGGTAGTCACCACTGTTGTATATATCACATATGAGATGCAATACGGTAAGGCTCCTGTACTATAGGTACGGGGTTAGATCCCTGCCTGCTGGCTCCGCCCAATAGGCGGAGTATAAATGTGTGTGCTCACCGAGCTGCAGCCATTTCGGCAGCAGCTGCAGGAGGCTACACATCTCTGCTTAATAAAGGCTCGATTACACTCGACTCTTGCCTCGCCGTAATTGATAGTGCATCACTCAGAATGTTCAGGCTCCTGTGACAGGGAGTTGCAGACATCTGCAGCCTGCAGGAAGGTCTGCTGGCCACGCCCAGCTCTCCATTGCCAATGCCTCATGTTTATGCCAGCCTGGCAATCTCTGGGGCATCTTTCTCCAATGAGCCAAGGGTGAAACTTTCTTCTTACTACCTCTCCCTGGAGTTATGTGCTCTCTTCTGCAATAAGAGAAAGCAGAAAGTTATGTATTTATGTGTGTGAGAAGTAAAAGTTGATGATGGAATGAAAACATTTAAGGAAGGTGACTGCGGAATGGTGCGAGAGGACAAGAGGAGGGTTGTGTGTGTGTATATGTGTTGACTGTTCAGGTGAGTATTTAAGAACATGTCTGGAGAGAAAGGAATGAAAGGAACAGCAAGGTGTGTTGGTCAGAGGAGTGCGGTGCAGGAGAATGTTAAGAAGATCAGAGACTGAGAATGGTATGACACTTATATTTCCAGACCTAATGAGTTCATGTTACCGTTTCCAGCATTGAATCCAGTCCCTCGCCAACACACTCCTGCTGCTCACAATCTCTGCAACTTCCAGTCATGGCTGGCCTTCTCTCCCTATCTTCACTTCCTCCAAGGACAAGGCGGAGAATGAACAGGCAGTTTCCCCAAGCCTGTCCTCCATCTGGAAACCGTTTCAATGCACGACTTAACTGCTTCCATTATAACCCCTGCTGGCGGATCTTTCAATGAAAATCCGACAGTAACGCTGTCAGCGCACGATCCTGTCTGCCTTCACTGACTGTTTCGGGAACTTAGAAGTGGGACACTAAGCCTGTGGGTCAGTTAGAGGCTCATGGCAAAGCCTGCCGGAAATTTCCACAAGTTCTCGATTCGCTAATGGTCCCACCATTGCGGCAGGGGCAAAGTCCTGAAAATTCAACCCTACATTTCGAAATTACCCCATTGACTGTAAAATGCTTTGGGATATCGTGCTGTCGTGAAAGGTGATATATAAATGCAATTCCTTTCCTTTAGGTTTGGGAAACTGAGGCCACTGTTTTTGGCCTCTGTCACTGATTCCAGGCCTCTCACCAGCTAACTGTTGTTGAACCAAACTCTTCAGACTTCCTATTTTATCCCAAACAGACAACAGAATTTTCGCTGCTCCGCCCCCCCCGCCCCCACCCCATACACACACGCACACTGAAGATGGGCAACGAGGTGAAGATGTGCTCCTGAAAACATAGGCACATCAGTTTCAAGGTGCCAATCCCAGTGTTGGCAATAATGAACAGTGCGGGAAGGGTAGACCAGAAATTCCATTTTCCTCCCAATTCAGACCAATTATATTTGTTAAAAACTCATTTCAAGCTTGTTGAAGGGAGAGGGTGGGATACATAAAGGGGCAGACAGGTCTTAGAAGGCCATCTACAGAGTAGAAAGACTGTCATGGCTGTCCTACGGCATCATCTGGCTCAATAAGAGATGTAGGTGGAGAAAAGGGGGACTGGGTGCTTTGCAATGCAGGGGTGGCTGTGAGAGTGGGCTCTCAGTGCCTGAACTTTGAACGGGGTCAGCAGGCCCTTGATATTGCAAGGACAGAGGTCAGGGGTCAAGGCTGCCAAGGACAATTGGGAAGTCACCTTTTCACAAGGAAGACTGCAGCTGGCAATGGAGGCACAATTGTCAGATATTGGGCCCTATGGCAATGAGTGGCACACCCTTCTCAGGAAAGGCAGAGCCCTGGGCATCAGGGCGAGGGTACAGGAGAGAAAGTGCAAGGGGATGGGTTGGGCGGTGCAAGAAAGCAACATACATCATACCCTCAATACAGGATTGACTGCCGAAGCTGGAGCTACCTGGAGATGACCAAAACCAGTGCCGCAGGATACTGTGACTCTACAGGCAAATGGTCACAGACGTCTATGCCCTCATTGCCATAGACTCAACCTCACAGCACTGGTTACCATACCCTGCCTGTAGCTGTCAAAGTCATTTTGATTTTGATTTTCTTGATTTTGCTTCCTTCTAAGGACCAGCAGTGGGTCTCAGTGGCATCTGAAAAATAGCTGCACGTCACTGCATCTCAAATGTCACTGATGATGTCTTTGCCAGAGCTGGACAGTTCGTTCAAGAAGCAATAGGCACAGGCTCAGAAGGACAGAGGGTTTGACCTCATTGCTGGATTCCCCCAGGCATAGGACATCATCGATTCCATATGGCCATTAAACCTCTTGTTGACTGGCCAGTGAGATTCATCAAGGGGAAATGGCTTCCAATCCCACAAGAGATTCCACCATGTGTATACTCACTTCCCTGGCAGCCACTATGACTTCTTCATTCTTCGCCTGTCCATGCTGCCTCAGATCTTTGCTCCAACCACCAAAGTGTGTGGTTGGATCCCAGGAGACAATGGAAATCTGATGAAGACATATCTACTCACTTCTCTTCAGGAGTCCTAGACAGAGACACAGAGGTAATATAACCAATACCACCTGCTCAGCAGGAGAGGTATTGAGCAGGCCATTGGGCTTCTGACAATGCAATTCTGCTGGTGTCCTGCAATATCCTCCTGCAAGGGTCTCAGTCAATACAGTGCTCTGTTGGACTTTCCCTTACCCGTCCCTCTACAGAAGTGCGAACCATGGGGGCTATGGGGACCTGGAATGAACTAACGCTTCAGGGCTGGAGATGGGTCTGAACCAGGAGGTAAGAGATTAGGAGGAATTGGAGTCAGATGAATCTGAACAGAGAGGTCCTTGATGCATGATGGGGAGGTCATCTTCTGCCACTCTCCAGAAAAAGGGCCTCCCTCCTCATGGCCAACAGCATTAGATCCAGGTCAGCATCGATGCAGCAAGTGTCTGCCCTGCCCTAGGGGTCAGGCCTCTGGCTCCCCTGATGTTGTGGAAGACTTTGGCTCAGATCTCCCCCTCAGAATAATGAACAGCCCCAATTATGGTTGCTATGGGAGTCTAAATGAGTCCCATGTTTCTTTTGACACCTCTATTCCCATCCCCACTGAGTCCAAGGGGACTGGAAATCGTCACCACAGCAATTAAAGGTTTATCCCTGTGAAAATATGAACTTTAATTAGTTTCCCACAAGAGGCTGGTGTCTGAACCCAAAAGAAACCTAATTCCTGCTTCCTTCCTGCTTCTACCCTTAGTGGCTGACCACCTATTCCCTCTATCAAAAAGACCACCTAACTCCACATTGGAACATCATACATCTGTGTACTTTCCTTCTCCTATCTGTTTGTCACCTCCAGATTTGAATCCTCCTATTCTTTCTTGGCCAGTCTCCTGACCTCCAGCCTCTTTGAACCCATCCAGAGCTGTTCTGTCCAGCCTCAAGCCTCACTCAGCCATCATTCCTGTATGCACTGACTGATATTAGCTCTCGATGCACCCATTTCAAATTCTCTCTCTTTCGTTGAAACCCCTACCTGACCTCATCCTGCCCGGCCCATGCAAATTCTCCAAGCCCTGCTGCATCCCTGCTAAATTCTGCATTCCCCTGGCCCTGGCATCTTGTGTATTCCCCCTGTCCTTAGTGACCACACCTTCAGCTGTCGAGGCACAGCACCCTGGAATTCCCTTCCTTCCCCTCCCGCTCTCGTTTAAAACCTTACTCAAAACACGTCTCTTTGGCAAAGCTTTTACTGACTTCTAAAATCTTTCAGCATCTATTTTAGTCTGATTGTGCTTCCGTGAAGCACTTTGGGAATAGCAGGATTCTGTAACAACCACATCCCCACTCTGCTCTCCTGCGTAACTCTCACCTCTTCAGGGGAATTTATATCGATGCCTAGTTTTTCCTTCTCTTTCGATTTTCCTTATACGCTTACTGATTTGATATAATGCCTCAAGGGCAAATTGTCATCGTGATTATTTTAATAGTAGAAGTAAAAGTCTTCACTGAAGTGAAAAATAAATGCTCTGGTGCACTACATCGAGCATTAAGTGGTTAAAAATACACATTCCATCTGGGAACTTTCTTCCTCATCAAAGTGAGAGATGTCACTGTTAGGCAATAAAACACTCTGGCCAGGACTCTCCGTCCAACGATGCTAAGATTGCGAAATGTGGAAATTGTGGCCGGCACCGGGAGACTGCCAGAATGCCATGCTCCGGTGCCTCGTCAATGGCGGGCATGCATTCTATTTCGCATGTATAGTAAACACCATTGGCCAATGGTGTTTACTATACATTAACGGGCCCAGTCCGGTATTCTCCGAGGCCGAGGGGATGCTCCGCCCCTGCCACCGGCAGGGGGAATTCCGGACGGCGAGGTTCACTTGCATTTTTACAACTCAGGAAACAGGCGCCGTGGCTGCTGAGGGAGAGAGGTGAGGTAGGGCATGTTCCCAGAGGCATGACCGTGGGCTGCCGTTCCTGTCGCTGGTAGGGCTGGCTGGGGCAGAACGCCCGACAGCACCAGGGTGGGAGAGTAGCGGGGGCGACCAGGGGATAGGTTTTGGCGTTGGGGTGACCCCTTTGGGAACTGGAGTAGCCAGGTACAGACCGCCATTGCTGCGGCCTGAAAGGCAGCCACCTAGCTGCACACCTCACTGATCGCCCACCATGACCCGTGGTGGCGCAGAGTGACACCAGACAGATGGGTGCCCCCACCACCCTGCACTCCACCCGTCTTCCACCCCACGAATCCCCCCCTCCAATGGGGCACCACCAGCAGGGCATCACGCAGCCCACCCAAGTTGCAACACCCACAGTAGCCTCTACTGGAGAACGCCAGAAGGGGGCTGCAGAGTGTACCTCTGGCATGGGTATGGCCAGCCACTGGTATTCTGCCTGGAGGGACGGGTGCTGGGGCCAGAGGCCCCTCGGTGCGGTGCGCAGGACAGAGTGCCGGAGGTCACACCAACTATATACAACATTGTCTACAGGCATATCACCACATCATTGTCTGCATGGGTCACACATTCACAACCCAAAGATGTCCAGGGTGGGTGGATCGGCCACACTAAACTGCCCCTTAATTGGGCAAAAAAATAAACAAAACGAAGCAATGTATCAAATTCAATGTTGATCGAGTCCACCAGGATGACCGAGCCGCGGGGTTCACCACCATCGCTAAGATACTCCGGGAGTGATCAACGGGATGCATGTCACCCTATGAGCACCAGCCCATGATGGGCCGATCTTCACAAACCGAAAGGGGATCCACTCAATGAATGTGCAGCTGGTGTGCGACTATGGGATGCACATCGTGCACGTCTTCCCCCGATACCCGGGCTGTGTGCACGATGCCTACAACCTGGCACACTCGATGGTTCCTGACACTTTCGAGGCGCACCCCTGGGTGAGGGGCTTGCTCCTGGGTGAGAGGGGTTGCCTGCTGTGGTTATGGCTGATGACGCCAATTCAGAGGCCATAGGCCAACACGGAGACCTGCGACAACGATGACCTTGCAGTAACCAGGGGTGTAATTGAGCGGTGCATCAGCATCCTGAAGTTGCAGTTCAGGTGCCTGGGCTGTTCTGGAGGGACCCTCCAGTACAGTGCTACGAGACACTCCCACATCATGGTGGCCTGCTGCATCCTCCACAGCATCGCGCAGCAGAGGGGTAACGTGCAGGAGGAGGGGGAAAATTGCCAGGTCTTGTCCGATGAGGAGGAAGCGGAGGAAGGCAAGGATGGGCATGGCATGGATCCCTGGCAGGCACAGGAGGCAGCCCAATGTGTGCACCAGGGCCAGCAAGCATGACACATACATAGAAATACACATAGAAAATAGAAGCAGGCCATTCGGCCCTTGGAGCCTGATCCGCCATTTATTATGCCTTCCCTCCATATCCTTTGATCCCTTTAGCCCCAAGAGTGATATCTAATTCCTTCTTGAAATTATACAATGGGCCAGATTCTCCGATTCTGAGGCTAAGTGCAGAGGATCCGTGGCGTTTTACGTGGACAAAATCGGTGCCACCTCCTCACCGATGCTCCGACTGGTGAGGGGCTAGCAGCCATGGCACAATAAACGCCCAGCCTCCACAAAATAAACGGCCGGAGAATTGCCGGGTCCATGGCTGCGCATGCACACCGCGACGACCTGCAGTAGGCCGGGCGCTGACCCGACCTGCCAGATCGTGCCCCCCCCCCCCCCCCCGGACACCCCCTCGCCAACCCCCCGGCCATCCCCCACCAGTCCCCCCAACCCTCACGGAAGCCCCCCTGGCCAGCAGCACGGCTCCCACCTGACTGTGGTGGCGTTGGACACGGTCCGCAACCACCATACCGGGTTCCCTCACGGCTGGGACCACACGTCTCCCGCGCCACCGTGTACCCGGCTCACCGGGGGCGGAGCATCGGGGTAGGGCGTTCAGGTGACGTCCTGAGGCCGTCCCAATGGCGTGCGGCACGCAGCGATGACTCCGTTTTGTAGGGGACAGAGCATGCGAAACCCGCGTAAAACAGGCACCGCCCCTGAGTCCATCATAAAAAGGGAGACTCTGCCCGATCGCTGATTACAAAGTCGGCTTTGGGAAACGGAGAATCTCACCCAATGTTTTAGCCTCAACTATTTTTGTGGTAATGGTTTCCAAAGATTCACCACTCTCTCCTCCAATTTCTCCTCACCTCAGTCCTAAAAGGTTTATCGGGTACCTTCAAACTACGATCCAGAATTCTGGACTCCCCCACCATCGGGAACATTCTTTCTGAATCTACCCTAGCTAATCCTGTTGGAATTTTATAAGTTTCTATGAGATCCCTCCCTCATTCTTCTAAACTTCGATGAACATTAATCCTAACCAATTTAGATCTCCTTAGATGTCAGTCCTGCCATCCCGGGAATCAACCTGTTAAACCTACGCTGCACCCCCTCCATAGCAAGGACATCTTTCCTCAGATAAGGACACCAAAACTGCGCACAATTCTCCAGGTGTGGCCTCACGAATGCCGCATACAATTGTATTAAAACATCCTTATTCCTATACTCAAATCCTCTCGCTATGAAGACCAACATATCGTTTGCCTTCTTTACTGCCTGCTGTACCTGCGTGCTTACTTTCAGTGACTGATGCACGAGGACACCAAGGTCTCGCTGAGTATCCACCTCTCTCAATTTACACCCATTCAAATAATAATCTGCCTTCTTATTTTTGCTACCAAACCTCACATTTATCCATATCCTGCTGTATCTGCCATGCATGTGCTCACTCATTCAGCCTGTCCAAATCCCGCTGAAACATCTCTGCATTCTCCTCACAGCTCACCCTCCCACCCAGCTTTGTATCATCTGCAAATTTGGAGATAATACGGTTAGTTCCCTCGTACAAATCATTAATATATAATGCAAACAGTTGATGTCCTAGCACAGATCCCTGCAGTAGCCCACTAGTCACTGACTGACAATTGAAAAAAGACTAATTTATTCCAACTTTTTGCTTCCTGTTTGTTAACCAGCTTTCTATTCATCTCAAGAAACTACTCGTAATCCCATGTGCTTTAACATGACATAGTAATCTGCTGGGTGAGACCATGTCAAAAGTCTTCTGAAAGTGTAAATAAACCACATCCACCAGTTCTCCCTGGTCAACTCTACTTGTTGCATCTTCACAGAATTCCAATAGATTTGTCAAGCATGATTTCCTTTTCCCAAATCCATTCAGACGTTGTCTTATCCTAACACTGCTTTACAAATGCTGTGCTATGAAGTCCTTGATAATGGACTCCAGCAACTTCCCTACTATCAATGGCGGGACACTAATCCAGTCATTTTCAAACTCAGGGTCGCGACCCATGATGGGTTGTGAGTGGGTGTCGGGAGGCTGACGGAGTGATGCTGCACAGTGTTCCCGATCACTGGTGTGATCAATGGCGTGACCGGCTTTTAAAAATGAAGGCTCCGACCGGCCGTTCTGCTCATGCGTGCCCCCTCAGTGCGCAGGCCCGAAGCCCAGCGGAGCAGAACATTTTCTGACATCAGCACGCTGACCAAGGAGCAATTTTTTAAAAATTGCTGGAGTCTTCCTATCTGGAGTGGTGGCAGAGAGCAGGTCACGCGCTCCAAACACTGACATCACGTGTTCTGGGCGCGAGAGCGATTCATCCATTTTGCAGCTGCCAGCAGTGCTGGTGTGAGCTCCCATGGCGTCTGGTGAACAACCCATGAAGAAGAAGCTGAAAGCAGGAACAAAGCAGCATCAAGATGATTACTTGAGGTCTGGGTTATTAATTGTGCCATTGCAAATCAGGATTTAAGGTTCATGTGTGTTATATGCGGAGAAGCACTGGCAAATTAAATTTTAAAACCCACAAAAATTTCGAAGGCATTTTAAGACTAAGCATGGCGAGTTCGAGGACATATCTCTTTAGTTTTTTCAACGGATGCAGTGAGATTTTAAATCATCAGCTGAAATCATTATCAGAAATGTAACATTGAATAAAAAAGGAAGTGAGATTGTGAGGACCAAGCAGGCTCACCTGTCACATTAAAGGTTAGTGAAAATAGTAGGTCTGGTAGGTCGGCCGTCGTGGGTCGCGAACGTCTGCTGGCATGGGTTCTGAAGGATGGCCGGTTAGTCCCAGGCAAAAGAGTTGAAAAACACTGCTCTAATCACCTCCAGGTTCGGCGACTAAGGGGCCTGGCCGACAGCACACACATCCAATACCATCCCCCCACGCGCAATCCCCTCTATGATTTGGGCGGCATGGTGGCACAGTGGTTTGTACTGCAGCCTCACAGCGGCAGGGACCCGGGTTTAAATCCAGTCTCGAACATCGCCCCGGTACCCTGCCCCTCCCCATCCCTCCCAAACCCACCCCCACGCCACATTCCCACCTCCGTCACCAAGGGTTCGGTGGTATTGCATGATGGAATGGGCAGCTCACATGCAGGGATGACCTAGGTGTTAAAAATGGGTCCCATTTGTGCGGAATTTGCACTTTCTCCCCGTGGCTGCGTGGGTTTCCTCCGGGTGCGCCTGTTTCCACCCAGAGTCCAAAGCTGTGCAGGTTAGGTGAATTGGCCACGCTAAATTACCTCTCAGTGTCCAAAAGGCTTACTGGGTTATGGGGATAGGGTGGAGGTGTGGGCTTATGCAGGGTGCTCCTTCCAATGGCTGATGCAGAGTCAATGGGCCGAATGACCACCTTCTGAACTGTAGGGATTCTATGATTCCACAAATTCTATGTTCCTCGCTATTGGCTGCGGGCTCTGGGTTGGCAACAATAGCGAGTCTGGTCCATGGGATGGAGGATGATGGCAACCTGCTCTGCGATGAGCTCTGGTGCACCACAACATTTGACAACATCTGACTCTTGCCCATGGTAGCACTTTCCACCGTTCACGATCACACGATGCCACCGAACCCTTGGGATGGCGAAGGTGGGAACGGGGTGTGGGAGTGGGGTTGAGAGGGAGGGGCAGGATCCCGGGGTGCTGTTCGGTGTCCGACCTCAAGGCCCTTACCCGTGCCCACCTCCAATGTCTGTCCATCTAGACACCCTTCTGAAAGAGCACCAAGGCAGGTTGGACCTTTTGTGTACAGGTGTTCATTTTGAACATAACAGATGAATATTTCTATAATGGTTTGTGCCGTAGCCGCTAACGCTATCTGTACCCATGCCAACCTACCTTTCTGACCTTACGAGCCCTAACTCTACGTCTAAGTGGATCTCCAGGCGGTACATCAGGAGTGGAGGCAACCTGCTGTGATTACCGTCCTGCGACCTGGAACCCCTTTGGCCACCATCGTCTGCAGAAATGGGCCTGGATGAGACCGGCAGTTGCTCGGGTGTCCCTGGTGGTGGGGTGCCACCCTGTTCTGCCATTGTCCATTGGATGTGCCAGGGACAGGAGGGGGAGTCTGAAGCACAATGGTGTTCCAGAACCTCCCCTGCGGGAGTCACCGGCATGGGACTCATCATCTCCTCCTCCCCCGGATCGCTCCTTGGGACATGGTGCGAGCGGAGCAAATTCCTGTGGCTCCCCCGCCACCTGGCGCTGCCAGTCCTGGAGGCCCGCTCTTGTCTTGATCCATGTCCCCGTGCTCGTGGCCATGGAGCGCATGTACTGGGCCACCTCCTGGGAATGTGCCACATCATTCAGTGACTGTGCCACTTCCCTCTGGGACTGGCTCGGGTCATCGAGCACCTGGGCAATGCCGTCAACGCCCTCAACCATAACCTGTTGTGACTGGGCCAAGATCTGGAGTGCCTTTGTCCAGGTGGCCTTGGAATTTTAATTTTCTTACACCAAGCACTCGTTTAATGCCAATTGGTATTGAGTTTTCGGCAATTTGTACTCATGTCGATTTGGATCTAATCTTTCCAGAATCTTTAAAGTCAGTTGCAAGCATCAGCTAATCAAGGTGAACAAGTTTCAGACCTATATCGGAAAGGATAGGTTTGTAATTTACTACATTCCCCCAGTTCTCTATGCCACCCTTGCAATATGTTAAACTGTATTCGTGGTCTATCACTTTAGTATAGCAATCTGCTGTGCGATGAAGTGGTAGAACTCAAGATAATGCACAACACACCCATATCATTAAATCCTGTTGTAATGTGAGCAACACAGAAGAAATATTTAGCTTGTTTGGTTTAATCTTGATTCAGTTGATTAAGTTGATGCATGATCGTGAAGTTCAAGCCTTTCCAACAAGTCTCGTGATGAACCCTGTCAAGGAATGTTGGCTTGGCATATTAAACAAAAAACTGCTGGAGTGGCTCAGTAGGTCAGATAATATCTGTGGAATAAAAACAGAATTAACATTTCAGATGGAACTGATGTTTCATCAGAACTCCAGGAATGTGGCATGTCATTTTGCCATTGTTGAGATGAATAATGAAGCTGGACTGAACGGATTGTTTAGTTTCCATAGAAGCAGGGTTGCAAACTCGGTGCTGTAGAATGGGAGATTGATCAAGATCTCACAGTACATGAATCTGTGGAGTTTTACGTTGAGGAGTTGCAAAAGGAAGTTGTGTACTAATGTGTATTTTCAGGGCAATTAATAACAAAACAAGAACGAGCATCCTGTCCTTAAATAAAGTATAAGTCACCAGAGTCCCAAATGACCATAGGCTGCTTTGGCCTTTGAGGGGGAGAGCAGACTGGTGGTGATTTAACCTGAGGATCACCACACCTCAGGCGAGGGGCAAGGTTGAGAAGGCGGATACTTCATAAATAACCACAGATGTTACAGGAATTGAACCTGTGTTGTTGGCTTCGCTCTGCATCACAAACCAACTGTTCAGATAACTGAGCTAAACCAGATGTTCTGGCGAGAAAACCAGTGCAAATAGTGGGAAATTGCACGAAATGTTGGGCCTCTTTAAAAACAAAATTTCAACCACTTGAATCAAGTCTCACTTGTGGCGGCCTCCCGCTGATTTTCTCACCCTGGGGCCACGTAATTTCTGCAATCTGTGGGGAGCTCCATACAAACGCCTTCCCTGCACGGGTTCCAGGTCCAGTCGAGGGGATGGCTGCCAGGACACCAGCTTCAGGATTCACAGCGGGAGCCCTGACCAGACTCCTGGATGATGTGCAGCAGAGGTGGGATGTCCCCTATCCATGGTCATGCAGACATCCTTCCAGCAAAGTCACCACCCCAGCTGGGGGGCAGTGGCAGCGATAGTCAGTGCCAACACACTGCAGAAGATCATGGGGCAGCAGATCCACAAGAAGAAGAATGACCTTCTTCACGTGGTCATGGCAAGTCTATTTCCTCCAATCTCTTGCTGCACCCCTTCACACACCCCTCACACCTCCACGTGATCTCTCACCCAGCCACATCATGGGTTGTCAAGACCTATCATGCAGCCCTCTCCATCCCCCATAGCTACCCCATGACCCTGCCCATGAGCTACTCTGCTCCTCACATCACCGCTCCCACTCAAGTCCCACACATGCCACACCTCATCACCATCTGAACTGCCAGGATTCCCGCCTACACTCTTCCCAGTCATCTCTCCGCTGAACTAATCCGAACATATCAGGCATGAGCGGGCGCAACCAGCCAGAGTCATCGCTCAAGTTCAGATGCCTCACGGCCTTCAAGAGAGAGCCCTTGAGTTGGTTGGAGAAGAGGAAGATCACGCCTGTGTAGAGGACAAAGTGGGGCAGCAGACAAAAGTAAGAACCCTCAAGGCACGCAGTCCCTCCTCAAGTGAGTAAACACTGTCCCTTCAGTTATACCTCGTGATGCACTAATGCCATCTCCCTTTCCTTGCAGATCAATGAACCGTGTAGCCAGGACAACTCTCATGCCCCTTGGAGGTGACAGACATTTTCTTTATTCAAATTTAGAGTACCCAATTTATTTTTTCTAATTAAGGGGCAATTTAGCGTGGCCAATCCACCTACCCTGCATATCTTTGGGTTGTGGGAGCGAAACCCACACAAACATGGGGAGAATGTGCAAACTCCACACGGACAGTGACCCAGAGCCGGGATCGAACCTGGGATCTCAGTGCCGTGAGGCAGGAATGCCAACCACTGCGCCACCGTGCTGCCATGGAGATGACAGACATGATCAGCTCCGAGGGACACTTCTCGGACACCACCATCGAGGAGGTATCACATTTGTCATCCACATCCTCCACCAGCGCAGATACATGCACCTCAGTGGGATCACCTAGTCGGCAGGCTTCTGGGTCATTTACTAGTGAGCACCTCACAATTGAAGATCTGCAGTAGGTGGAGACAGGGACGTCCCAGGAAACCGGCACTCGGAGAGATGCCGGAGCCCAGGACTCTGCTGAGCCCCCGGCCGTTTAGGTGCCCCTGGGTTTGCTCATCCCAGACCTGCAGGAACTGCAAATTCAGAGTCGTGGGCATCAGTGAGGGATGGCAGCATTCCACCTTGGACTGCAAGGCCGATTGGAGGACCTATTGCCTTCTGTCCGAGGAGATGGTGCCATCACTCCAATGTAATGAGGCCAACACTACGAGGGTGGCATGAGCAATGGAGCCCTTGGTGTAGGACATGGACTCCATGGCGGGGAATGTCCATTCCATGGTTCAACTCATGGCCTCCATGGCTGAGGGCATGAGCTTCATGATGCAGGCACTGTTGGGAATCCACGAGTGTCAGTGCCAGAGGATGGCAGGGTTTCTGAAACTCATTCCAGCTGCCTCTCTATCCCACAGAGGAGCACAAGCACTGAAGGGGAGAGGATCGGCAGGTGCACAGCCTGGGGTCCTCCACCAAGAACACTCTTGGGGTCTCCAGCCCATTTAACATCTCCCTCCCTGTGAGAGACACACGTCCAGCCCACACACCTAGGAGGGTAGCACTGCAACACTTGTGCAGCCCAAAGGTGGGCCAGGAGCCTCAAGGTCCAAGCTCCCACCCAGGGGAAGCCAGCCAAGATCATCTCAGGCACCAGGGCTTGGAAGTCAGCAAGCTGCCTCAACCTCAGCTGTGGATCCTGGGGACACACCTAGATGTAATAGGAGGATCAAGAAGAGTACAAAATTATAGGAACTGAGTGGGTATGGATGAAGCTAGGCACTAGTTGAGAGAAGTTATCATTGTAATCTTGTATTAAATATCACTTTGTCCACCTACATACAGATCCTCAATACTGTCACTTCATGGCGCCATGCTCCACAAAGCCCCATGTGTAATGTGGCATCGCGATGTCACTGCCAGCTCCCACACTGATGTCTCAGCAAAGACTTGCTGCCGCCACAGCCCCCTCTCCCTGGACTCACTCCCCCAACATTCCATCCATGGAAGGTGACACCCCTGCCTGCCAGCATCAACACCGGGGTCTATCATGTCTGCCACTCTCTTGTGACTAGTGGCGTTCCTCAGGGATCAGTGCTGGGACCTTTGCTGTGTGTAATATATATAAATGATTTGGAGGAAAATGTATCTGTCCTGATTAGTAAGTTTGTGGACGACACAAAAATTGGTGGAATTGTGGCTAGCAATGAGGACTGTCAGAGGATATAGATCGGTGGAGACTTGGGCAGAGAGATGGCAGATGGAGTTTAATACAGATAAGTGTGAGGTAATGCATTTTGGAAGGTCTAATACAGGCGGGAAATATATAGTAAATGGCAGAACCCTTAAGAGCATTTTTTTCAGAAAATATTTATTGAGGCATTTATAAATTTTAACAATTTTAATCATCAGATTTCAACAAGAACAAAACAATATAACCAACAAACCCCCCAGTAACAAACCCCAGCCAAGATGGCTTACACAGGCAGTGCCACATTCCCCAACCCACTTTCCGTTGGTTCTCCTGCCCTCAATCGTCCCGTCTGCCCCCCCCCCCCCCCACACACACACACACAGGTATAAGGTGCGAGGAGCAAGTTTAAAGGAGGTATACAAGACAATTTTTTTTTTCACAGAGGGTGGTGGGAGCCTGGAACTCGCTGCCAGGGGAGGTAGTGGAAGCAGATACGATAATGACCTTTAAGGGGCATCTTGACAAATGCATGAATAGGATGGGAATAGAGGGATATGGTCCCGGAAGGGTAGGGGTTTTTAGTTCAGACAGGCAGCATGGTCGGTTCAGGTTTGGAGGGCCAAAGGCCCTGTTCCTGTTCTTTGTTCTTCGTTCCTGTGATGAAGAGGCCAAGTGTTGACAAAGTGTTGAGAGACTTCCCACCTTGGATGAAAGTTGGACGAAAACACCAGGACCCCTGATCTCAGAGCGGGGTCAGTAGTTTAGATAAGTCATCCAATGTCTCTGAACCCCATGATGAACCTGTTCATTGGCAAGACACGTTCAGCTCTCTGTCAGGCAGGAGGCAGACATATCGCTGAAGAAGAGCATCGCCCTGTCCTCCATGCAAGTCATCATCACTCTCCTGCAGAGTATGCCTGATGCCTTTCATGCCCAACCCACGAATATAGTCACCATCACGAGAACCTACAGCTGGCATCACATTAGTTTGATGTTAGACCCATGATGGGAGCTCTTCACTCCCTAATCTTGGTCACCCCGGAACAGAGAGGCTCTGAGTGCGTCCATTGCACGTCGGCCCATATGGGCCCCAGCCATTGCCCGAGGTGCTTCGTTTCATCCTCCTCCACGTTTTGACCTTTACCGTACTCCTTGAGCTTCTCCTCATCCGAGGAGCTGTATTGCTCCGCCATCTCCTCCTGGTCCAGCTGTCTGCCCTCTACAGCGCCAAGTTGTAGATAGCGCAACAGACCGCAATCCTGCGGGACACCCTCTGGGAGCTATATTGGAAGGCACCCTCCAACCGGCACAGATGCTGTAACCACATCATGAACAGCCCGATCGCCTGCTGAACCAAAATAAACTGAGGGACGAATTAAAAGGGGCAGCTCCTTAAAGGAATACTGCCTTAAACAAAAACAAAGAGCAATTGAAACTTAAAGCATCCATCCAAAATATGATTAAAAGGGTCAATAAAGCACCCCAGACCCTGCAGCATCCACGGGGCATGGAAGGCCTCGACTGTGCCCATGGACACCGCATGCTCCCTCTCTCATGGGACACCCGGCCACGAATGTCGCCGCGGTAGATGGGCAGACAATTGAATCGGACCCTCTTGGCCTCCCGCCGCCTGGACCTATTTATGACAAGTTTAGCCAGGCCCAGGAGTAGGTTCGCGAGGTCCTACTCCCTCCCGCCCCCCACCACACTGGGTGCCCCTAGACCAGGAGCGTGGGGCTGAAGTGCAAATAAAACTGTAATAAAAGGATTTTCAAAATACTGAAGAGGGGGCTCAGCCTAAAACAACTTACATATGCATTGTCCATGGACTCCACAAGGCTACAAAAGAGGCAGGCATCTTACGAGTTTGAATCAATGCAGTCTATGATGCAGTGTGGGACTGATGCATGCAACAGGGACATCCCAGAGTTTATGGTGAGGGCTCCTCCATAGAGAGACCTCCCGTGGGAACCTCCGCTTCTGGATGACAACAAAATGCACCAAGGTGTGTCCAAGTGGAAGGAAGTGAAGGGTGTGCAGCAACAGTCCATACAAGAAATCCCTCTATGCCATGTGAAATTGTATGGAGGACATTTCCGTGAGGCATCTATGGTTGTGGGACTCTGTCTCCTGAGGCGGGGCTCGGGGCTTGGGGCCAATGTGAAATACTGCCCTAGCTGGGTTTTTCTTTCATTATCAGTGACACTCATGTTTAGCTCTCCTGATTTAATTGGCACAATTGACGAGTCAAGAAAGGGTGAAGGTGCTGATCAGGCAATTGGCTGCCTCTTGTGGCAGACATTGCAAAGCTGATTCATGTGAAGACTGCTAATAGCATGTCAAGCGCATCCCTGGAGGCCAACATCATTGTCCCAGGTCACAAGGGCTGCAGTTAACCAACCTTCCATCAATGACAGCCATCCACATTTACCCCTAATTTCTGACCCCCTCTGGAAAGTGGACTTGAACTTCCAGGCAGCTTCTCTCCTGTTATCCTCACATTTCTGCCTGGGTGTGGGGTTCTAATTACACTGCAGTCACCCTCCCCCAGTGAGAGGGTTTTAAAGCCTGATGAGGCAGGAATGAAACCCATTCCTGAGACCGCACTCTGCCCTGCAGCCTGGCTGTAACTCCACCCAGGTACCTCATTGTTGTCTCCAATGCAGATGCTCTGTATTCACCTTCTCGCACCCACTTTCCAGTTTCCACTACGGACGGGCACTCACTCAGCGGTGATTTGGGCATAAGCCCAGCAAAAAGGAGACAGGAAGTGATGCCGCTATGCCAGCCTCCACACCCCTTGAAGCAAGGGGTGCTCCAAAATGAAGGGAAGGTAAGACCTGCGAGCGACTCCCTCCACTCGAGATTGAGAGACTCCCGGCCCCGAGTTGAACTTACCTGTGTTCCCGTGACTTCTCCAGTGCACCCTGAGCACTTAACGATCTGGAGGTTGAGGGGTGATTGAAAGCTCACCTCCAAAACACCCCTCGGAGATGTGGCCACCAGCTTCACGTTTATATAAACCTGTTGTAAATGGCGCAGGCGTGATGTCATGCCGGCACCCACTGAATATTCAGTGAGGGGAGGAGGTTCTGGAGTGAGGGCTCGCCAATGACACGCTAATGTATTAAAATCAGGTTCCCAGGCTTCCGCAATGTGTTTCGCTTTACTCCACCGGCGAGAGGGGTTGGAAATTGGAAATCATGATCTCGTTGGAGAAAATCGTGTTTTTTCCAATCTCCTTTGCTGTTATCAGTGGTGGCTGACGTGGGCTCAAAATTGCCCCAATATGTGCAAAGGTTACGCCATGACAGTGGGACAGGTCTTTTGGACCAGTTGCTCTTTATCTATCTATCATTTTCATATTTTCGTACTGCTTAGAACCCTTCTACAAATCTGGCAGTTAAATATTGATTTCCAATCGGGTATCCGATTGAGAGGATTTTTCACAGTAAGACCTCCCATGATTTTCGTGTTCCTTTTGCTGCCTGATCTTTTCTATCTACTAAAAGATTTCCACCACATGGAAAACATCAAAATAAAATTCTGGAAGCAGAGCTCTGAACCAATGCCAATGTGTTGTTGCTTGGAAGGGGTGTAAAGCCTCACATTAAATGCAATCTGCTTGCCGTGAGCTGAGATGAAGTCTGCATCTTTGCACGGGTTGATAGGAAGCTATTCTGAAGGAGGAGCCACCTGATTAAGATTGTTCCAATTAGTGTTGTCAGGAAGCCAACCTTATGCCTTCAATTCCTTTCAAAGCACTTGGATAGAGACCAACTAGTGGTCTAACATGCCAATTGGCATTTTGTTAACTACTTTCAAGTTAACAGGGAGTCAGTCAATGTTAAATTTAATGATCATTATCTCTGAATGGAGAGGCAGCCGATTTAGAACTGTAAAGCACTGTGCTTAACTGCTGTGAATTTTGTTTTTGTTTCCTAAGTAATCCTAAAGGCAACAATTGAATTTGCTTGATGGTTAATGATTTTATCAGTGGTTTTTAACAAGTATTCATATCTGTGGGGAATAATACACGGTAAACTGTTGCCAAAGTTTGTTTCTTCTGAAACAGGCGCCGTGGCTGATGCGGGAGAGAGAGGACGTAGGACCTTCAGAGGCGTGATCGTGGGTTCCCGGACCTGACACTGGCTGGACTTGCTGTGGGGTGGTCCTGCCAGGGATCCAGGCCTGCGAGGCAGCCATCTTGCTGCGCACTCCCCTGACCACCCACCATGGCCTGTGGTTTTGCAGTGACACCGGCCGTATGGGTGCCTCCAACCCACCACCACCCACACCACAGCCCCCACATTCCACCCCACAGCCCCCACATTCCACCCCACCACTCCTGCACCCCGGCCTCCACTCCCCACCCTCCACCATACCACTCCCCCCAACCGGCCGACACCCGTTGTTGGAGCAGCACGCGGCCCACCCAAGGACAACGCCAACAGTAGCCCCTACAGGGGGCCGCTGGACATTTCTGCTGGATCATGTCGCACCTGGCACCGCGGGGGAATGGGGGAGCACACCTGCTCCCAGTGGCCGTCAAGGTGCGGGAGGTGGTGGTGGGTGTGGGGATGGTGTGGGGTTGGTGGGTGGGTGCTGACACACGTGCCATGGGGGGACCGCAACTCAGCGGCGTCTTATTACTTCGCCCAATGCCAACCTCCACCAGGCGACTGCCCTTTCTTCAGACCCACTGACCATGTCCAGGGCCCTCTGCTCTGCTGCGGTGAGAGCCATCGGTCCGACAGTCCTCCTCTGCCACCTGTGCCCAGGCCTGCAAAACGGCAACAGCTGGCATCCTCCATCCCACCCCGAGGAACAGAGTCACCTGTCTCTCCTCCACGGTGTCCAGCAGGGTCTCCAGTTCCACATCAATGAATCTCGGGGCCGCGGGTCTTGCTGCCAACTTGTTGGCTGCAATGGTGTATTTGGGGAGTTAAGTGTGTATATGCAGCTTGTCAGCCTCCTGAATGACAATTCGAACCCAGCAAATCCAGCACAGATTCCCATTGGAATCGATTGTGTTCCATGTGGCACCGGTGCTAGCTCCTTAACGGTTGGTGAATTGATCTAGATGGGCTTTAGTTTTGCTGTCGTGGCAATCCATGAATTCTACCCTGGCATCAGGAACAGAGAATCCAACGGCCTCGGCTTAAAACGTTGTCTGGGGGACAATGGCAACCAAACATTGTGGGAAGACTTTGCTATTATTCTGTCGTACAACTGAATGAGAGATGGTTAATAATTCACAAATAACTAGTAGGATCAATCTCCTATTGCTGGTGTAGAACTGGAAAGACAGGCAGTTGTCTGGACTAGTGCTGAACCCAAATTGGTTGTGCCCAATTTGCATAATAAGCTTAAAGCTTGAACAATGCCCAAAATTGGGAGGTTGTCCATCAGGGAAAAGGTAAATCATGGCAAGTTCAGACTGTAAGCTTCGAAAGGTCTGCAGTGCCTTGAAGTGGTATTGCAATTTAGTTACACAGAGAGGCAAAAGGCTCCAGTGTTAACCCAAAAATGGGAACATGGGGCGTCATTCTCCGACCCCCCGCCGGGTTGGAGAATCGCCGGGGGCTGCCGTGAATCCCGCCCCCGCAGGTTGCCGAAGTCTCCGGTACCGGATATTCGGCGGGGGCGGGAATCGGACCGCGCCGGTTGGCGGGGCCCCCCCACTGGATTCTCCGGCCCAAATGGGCCGAAGTCCTGCCGATAAATTGCCTGTCCCACCGGCGTGGATTAAACCACCTTTTGAACGGCGGGACAAGGCAGCGTGGGCGGGCTCCGGGGTCCTGGGGGGGGCGCGGGGCGATCTGGCCCCGGGGGGTGCCCCCACGGTGGCCTGGCCCGCGATCGGGGCCCACCGATCCGCGGGCGGGCCTGTGCCGTGGGGGCACTCTTTCCCTTCCGCCTCCGCCACGGTCTCCACCATGGCAGAGGCGGAAGAGACTCCCTCCACTGCGCATGCGCGGGAAACTGTCAGCGGCCGCTGATGCTCCCGCGCATGCGCCGCCCCGATATGTCATTTCCGCGCCAGCTGGCGGGGCAACAAAGGCCGTTTCCGCCAGCTGGCGGGGCGGAAATCCCTCCGGCGTTGGCCTAGCCCCTCAATGTTGGGGCTCGGCCCCCAAAGATGCGGAGCATTCCGCACCTTTGGGCGGCGCGATGCCCGTCTGATTGGCGCCGTTTTGGGCGCCAGTCGGCGGACATTGCGCCGTTTGGGGAGAATTTCGCCCATGGTGTGTGATTATGTTTGTGGGTGATCAACTTGCATCATCATGCCACGCATAACATTGGCCAGTTTTAATGGCCAGCTTCCAAATTTACTGATGAAATTTCCCACCTATTATTCACAGGTTCTTGTCACCTTTACAAAGAGGAGGACTTTAAACAGAAATAATCATTGACTAATAGAATTATACCTGGTAAGAAAGGGAAGGTACCTTCCAGGTCAAACAATGCATCGCCGAGAAGGAATGCTGGAGGCTGTGAGGAAAGAAGAGATGTATTGTTTCCCACATGTTAAAAAAAGAAACCTGCTACAAGAACAAGAGAATCTGGATTGAGGGACTGAGGAAATCAGCAACAGGAACGTAATGCCCAGGACATTACATCAGTGCTAGAAATGGTTCAATGATCTGGCAAGGTAAGAAATGATCAGGGCTTGTCTTTTTTACTCATCTTCTGCTGGAATTCTCTGTTTGGGAGAAGTGTTACCGCCGGGACGGAATTGCGTGTGCTTCACATTCCTGTTGGTGGCGTTATTCGGAAAGCAAGTCAGAGCACGCATATAGGCCAGCACTTTTCCCACATGAATTCAGAGCAATTCCCATTCCTGCTGATGTCTGATTCACTGAGGGGCGGAATAAGCGCTTGAGAGCCTGACAAGCTGCAGCTGCATATTTGCCTCCATTCCCCACACATTCTCATTCCAGCCACGAAGATGGCAGCATGAAAACCTGCCCTGAGCTTCATGGAGACTGGGCTTGAGAGAATGCAGGATGCGGTGGAGGAAAGGAGGGGCACCCTCTTCCCCAGGGTGCGGTGACGACTAAAGACAGCTATAATCAATAGGACATGGGAGGAAGGGGCAGAAATGGTCAGTGCTGCCAACCTCACCAGGAGGACTGGAACCCAGTGCAGGAAGAAAATGAATGACCTCCTTAGGGCAGCCCATGTGAGTAACCACCTCTGTGTCCCTGGCTTCCCTCCTGTTCCTCACTCCTCACACCACCCCTCACTCCCCTAGAGATCAACCAAAACCCATCTGCCCGCATCTCCCTCATATCCCACCCTGCATTAAACCCCAACACCTGTATTGTCATTTTTGCCTTACACAAACATGCGACCAGCTATAGACATACCCGTAGAACTCGCCTGCATGCATCTCACCATGTCCTTTATGTGTCCCAAGGAAAATAATAGGTGAGAGCACCAGAAAACTGGAGGTGGCATCCCCGCCCTCTGTGTCCAGACATCCGCGGAGCAGAGGGTAATGGAGCTAGCAGGTGAGGCTTGGGTAAGGCACTATCAGAAATGGATGCCAGCAGGCAGCTACCAAGTGATAGCCCAATGCATAATGATGTCGATATAGTAGTGAGTTACCCCTCTCCCACAGACCACTCCTTCTCATGATCTCACCACACCTCTTGTCTTTTGAGTTGCAGGGTCACCAAAAATGAGGCCAGGCCCTCCGGGGGCACTGCCCCCCAACCAGATTCCCAACACACCCTGGAGCACCAGTGCTGGGAAGACACTGACTTCTTGTCACTCCGTCCACCAGCACTCTCCACCATCGCAGAGACTATCACCTTGGTGTGCGTTTTAATGAGAAGGCTCCGGGGTCACCTTCTGGTGCGCACATCACACAAGCTGCAGCACATCAGGTGGAGGCAGGGACTCCCGAGGGAGCGGGAGGTCGGAGGGCTGTCGATCCCAGAAAGCAACTGTGGTCCAGACCAGTGTCTGGAAAGTATCATCCCAACACTGACTGGTAGAGATGCAGATACAGAGCCAGGATTTACAGGAGGGGGTGTCAGCAACTTTCCAGCTCCGGAGGTACAGTTGGAGGAGTCCAACCTCAGGAGATGTTGCCGACAATGCATGCTTCCCATGCCAACACTGAAAGGTTGGCATTCACAGTGTAAGGCTTGAGGCAAGAAGTCAGAGCCATGGGTCAGGACATCCAAGGCTTGGGGCACACTGTGTGGTGGATGGCTGAAGCTCAGGACAGGGGAGCCCAGTCACAGGCGGACATGTATCGGATCCACATGGACATTGTTGTGGTGCTCCAGAGCTTGGCCCAGTCACAAGGGCCATGGCTGAGGATGTCGAGTGCTTTGGCTGGGCGCTGAGTGACTTTGGCCAGGAACAGAGGGACATGTCACAGGTGCAGATGGACATGGCACAGTCTCAAGAGGGACATTGCGCATTGCCAGAGGGACATGACTGAGGCAGTAGTGGATATGTATCACTCTTGTGGGACCCGTCCCAATCTCTGTGCTCCATGGCTGGTGGCATTGAGCTTGTAAATACTCGTACCAATTTGTGCTTGTGCGTTTTCTGCCTGAGAGGGATGTAGTATCGCAACCAGCTAATGATATTTAAATCCATGCAAATGACGGTTTTGCATGGACCCACAGGCATAGGGCGCAAAATGTGATTTAGCCGCCAATTAGGGGAGCAATCCTCGATTCCTGGATTACCCACAATTCTCTGCTGAATCATAATTCGCATTTCCGGCAAAGCAGGGAATCCAGGTCCTTATATCTGAACCACAAGCTCTCCACCAATCAGGGTGGTACAATACACCTCTTCTCATCCTCATTCCCTTCGTTGCTCACTTGCCGCTGCTTCTTCCTTCCATGATTGCAATCACCCCAATCCTCATTTCATCTCACCAGACCTCAACCACCTCGATCCGCTCTATCATACATCCAGAAACGATAGCTTGGTAATTTTTCTCAAGAACATGCCATTCCCATTTGTTTTGCAACTGTCTGAATCTCACTTTCACTGCCTGCACTAAAGCTATAGGATGTGCACATTCCTGGGAGCCACTTCACAAGCCTGGTTTACTACCTTGCAGGAGAAGGGAGCACGGAATTCCAGGTGAGGACAAAGATTAGAGAACTGTTGTAGAAGATTGCTGAAGTGACACAGAAGGAAGAGGCATGTAAAATCAGTAATATCTGCAGCTGTTTAAACATTAGAGATGGCCAGGTTGGTGTACAAAAGGAGGAAGGTGACTACATGAATCTTTTAGACCCACATCTTCCAGAAAACAACTTCACCTTCAGTGGACTTCCAAACAACAGTGATTCTGCTCCAGCTAATTATGTGTAGATCAACATTTTAAACGAACTACAACTAAATATTTTCCCTTTCTTCTCGCCTCCAGGGCCATAACATGAAAAGTATGATCTCCTACCGACAGAGCATGAAGAACCGATTTCTTCTGAGGATACAGCATCATAGGGAACAAGCGGGATTCTTTTTTCCTGCTGGTAGTGCTCCTCCGCCAGAGGATTTCCCGACAGCGTGGGGTGGCAACAATGGGAAATCCCATTGACAAGTGGCAGGAAGAGAGATTCCCACCACCAGCAAATGGTGCATGCCGTGAAACATGCGGCTGGGGAATGGAGAATCCAGCCCCATATATCCAGAGCCGGGATTGAACCTGGGACCTCAGCACCGTGAGGCAACAGGGCTAACCCATTGCGCCACCGTGCTGCCCATCATCCATTCATTCATAACTTCTCAAAGATCACTCTCGAAATTCCGAAACACAACAGGATTGCAATATCCTCAACTTCTGCTCAGCCTTTTAAATTTTTTCTCAGTTTACTGATTCTTTTTATCCTCCTTCTCTGAATCCACAAATTTCCGTTTTGTTCTCTTTCGGCCACTAACTGTCCCTATTTCCTTCACATTTGTTCCCTCGGCTTCTTTCTCAATCCTTTTGTTTCATTGGTTAAGGGATAAATCATTGGGTTTAATGTTAATGAGGTCCCATATGTGATGTTGACACGCACCATTATTAATTCTTATTTTCAGCCATTTGGACAGCCGTGATAATGCAACAAGAAGAGTATGGGAAAAGTCCAGTGAGGCGTGTTGCCCCAGCCAATTCTGCTCCACTATCTGATACGAGTTGATTTTCTCTATCAACATTCCACTGTAGTTCTTAACCATAGTCTACAAGGATAACACCTTGAGCAGTTCATTTATGAAATGCATAGATGTAGCAATATTAATTATGTCATTACATAAGTGATTTACTGGCAACTGTTCAAAACAAAATAATATTTTGACTTCCAAATTGCCTCATTCTTTGGTAAGTATTTATCCTCCATTCTCAAGGTGCTGTTACTTTGCGTGTATGTTTCTAAGTAAATCTTACCTACTTACAAGACTCTTGCCAGCAACAGTCATCTGCAGCCCTCTGATATCTTGTCTAATGTTCCCATTCTTCATGTGTGCCAGAGAATGATGTGGCAGCCAAGCTTCAGAATCGTGTCAGTATCCACCACAGACACATTTTCTTTCATTGACCGCAGAATGAAGAAGCCTGTATTAGACCATAAGACAAAGGAGCAGAATTAGGCCACTTGGCCCATCGAGTCTGCTCCACAATTCAATCATGGCTGACATTTTCCCATCCCCATTCTCCTGCCTTCTCCCCATAACCTCTGATGCTCTTATTAATCAAGAACCTATCTATCTCTGTCTTAAAGACACTCGGTGAATTGGCCTCCACAGCCTTCTGCGGCAAAGTGTTCCACAGATTCACCAACATCTGGCTGAAGAAATTCCTCCTCCTCTCAGTTTTAAAGGATCGACCCTTTAGTCTGAGATGGTGTCCTCTGGTTCTAGTTTTTTATTTTCCCTTCCCTCACCTGAAGATATTGAAGTCGACTTTAGCGCCCTGACTGCTGCCTTGGCCAAGTTCAGCTGACTTAGTGCTAAATGGGAATTAAGCCTTGACCTCTCTTGGTTTATAAAAATTAGTACAGCAATGGGCGGTGCATTTGCCAACAAGACGACCAGAACAATTCAGCTTATTTTAACATTTTGAATGCGATATATAATGTCAGATATAACTTCCTTACAGTAATTTACTGGATTTAAGGTAAGCTCTCATACAAAGACAGCAGCAGTGAATTTGGTTGAAGTGGTTAGATCACATCCTGAGGAACTAAGCTCCTTACCGTGCCAATTAAATTACCCATGGGTAAAGCTAATTTACATGAAGCAATCAAACTGCATTGAAACAATATTAATATACTAAATATAAATAAAGGATAGGAAAGTATCCTCCCAAGTGGCATTAGATCTCATAATAAATTTGTACTCCAGGTGTAAGTTATGGAGTCAGATATTAAAAGTGAAATATTTTCTTTTCCAATGCCATTGTTAGATGTGATGAATATTTTCTCAAAGGTATCATGAGTTGAACTTTAAAGTTTCATGAATCATAATAGGTGCCACTCAAAGCAAGAATGATGAAATTAATATCAGGGCTTTGGCCATCAATACCACAATAAGTAACCCATCTGAAGATTTTTATTAGGTTGCGTTTGCTGCTAATGCAGCATATGCGCAGTTGCACCATGTTACTCTGTGACATCATTGCGAGTGACAGAGATCAGGGGGACAAATCAGCGACTGCGTTGCGCCCAGTACGGAGCAGGGTGTGTCGGGTGAATAGCAGGAGAGGACAAAATCAAACCATTTTGCAATTTACCCGGTATGCTCCCGAGAGCGAGTTCTGGCTCTCACCCAAATATGGCGAAAATCTCTTTAATCCTAATTTGCATTCATTTCAATCTCCTGAACGAGATTGAAGTTGAATGAAGCAGACTCCTGGGAATTACCCACGACTCCACCATTTTCAAAAACGTGAAGCTGGTGCAATTACTGCTGAGAAGCAAGAGGGTGAGTCCATTTTCCGATCGGGGGTTGGGCTTGGTCGGGGGGGGGGGGGGGGGAGGGTGGTCCCCTGGTCCCCTCAGGGGGTTGGGCTTGGTCGGGTGGGCTGAAGTGTTCCAGGTCAGGGTCGCCCCTGGGCCGGGGGTGGTGAGTGGCTTTGCATCAGTGAGGCCTTCAAGCCATCCTTAAATATTGTGGTGATCCATAACAGAGGCCAGCACAGTGCAGCCTGCCTGTCCTACCAAACTCTCCCAGGACAGAGCCATGCTGCAGCTCCTCTCCTGGAAGTCAGTGTCATCCCTTTTGACTGTGAGCAGCCTCTAGCCTCATAGCTGAAGGCTATTTCAAATGAGAAATTAGCTTTGTTAGTTGTGAGAGCACTTCGCCGCTCCAGGTTTTGTTTGCTGCTGGCTCTTGGTGGGGAGGGTGGGGGTTGGAGGGGTGGGGGAGGGGTGAGGGGAGGATTGGGGGGGGGGGGGGGACCTGCGTTGACTCAGCAGCTGGTGGTATTGTATTCTCTTATATTTTCGTCTCAATTTTGTCCTTGGTGTGCAGCTGGTGTCCTCGTTATATGTTTTGTGTTTTCAATTAGTGTAAATTGTTCTGTATTCGTTTTCTTTTAATAATGTGCCGGATCTGTTCTGGACCAAACTGTGCCCTCTTCGGAGGAGTGGAATGTTCCTCCTCCCTGATGATGCCCAGAGGGCCCTGCAAGACTCGATGGAACAGAGGGGCAGCTGGAGGGAGCTCCAGAGGCCTCTGAGTCAACTGGCGCTGCCAGTCCTGGAGGCTCCCGTTTTCTGCACCATGGTATCAACGCCCTAGCAATGCTCGTCTGCCACTGGGCCACGATCTGCAGTGCCTCGGCAGTGGCCACCTGCATCTGGGACACATCCTTCACTGACTGGAAGAGGATGTCGAGGTCCTCAGCCATGGTCATCCATGCCTTGGATGTGTAGCCATGTAAAATGGCTGCGTTCCGATTAATCTGGCCAAAACCCAGTTTAAAATGGCTAACCCGAAAGACTGCTGGGAAAAGCAGCCAAGAAGACACAAGCAGGCAGCTGCAGACAGGTTTGCATATTCAGCTCTGGGAAGGTAGCCCAGATCGATACTCAGGGCTATCAACAGCCCCTCAACCCAGGTATCCGCAGCTTCATTCAGGACTGTTTACACCTAATCTACTCAGACATCCACAGTTAAATCGGCTATCCCCGGGAACAATTGCAACATATTAGCAATTGAATACCGGGCCAGACCTGTCGGCGCCTGCAGTGGCCGAAACAAAGACAGGTGAGCGACCACCCCCCGATCGAGGAATCGCCTCACCATTGGACACATCGACCCCAGAGACTGGGGACAGAATCCAATCACTTGGGACTCAGGGTCAAGGGCCTCCCCGGAAGGCGGGAAGCCCCTGGGCCCTATAAAAGTGAAGGTCTAAGGTCAGATCTCTCGCTCTCTCATCTTCGCCTGCTCGAGACCTTCGCAAGACCAGCCACCGTGTATCGTAAGTTTGAATCACCTAGAGTCACCTAGCCACTGACCTGTAGCAGCCTTTTGAATCCCGCGGGCCAGATTTGATTGGACAAGCAATTCGTTTCCCTGACCTGGTGGGCTCTTCCTAAGTTAAGTATTGGCCAGTAGTGATAGGTTTATTATATAGAAAGTAGTATTAGGGTATTAATATTGCTTGTTGTATATAATAAATGACCGTTGTTTTAATCCTTACTGAGCGGTGTGCTGTGTTGTTAATCATAACCTGAACTTGAACCACGTGGCGGTATCATAAAGATACCTGGCGACTCATGAGCAAAGGTGACCTAAACAGAGCAAATAGACTAAAGCTAGAAAGAGCAACAGACACCACCACTCAAGACATGGATGTCGTGCTCCAGGTTTTCCATTGCAGTCGCCAACCTCGGTCCCATGCAATGTTGGCACTATTTCCTGGGCCTGAATACTTTGGGACTCTTCCAATTGGCCTTGCAGTCGCTGCAATGTCGCTGGCCCCGTCTCCTGAATCACACAGCCGTATTCTATCATTTGCATCAGCTCTGGGAGAATCATTTCCAGAGGCTCGGCATCTGGGCTGGGACCCAACTGTGTCCTGGGTCCAGCAGACCCCTAGCAGACCCCTGACTGCTGTCTGCCTTGGATGTTCCTACCTCCACTTAATGTGTGGTGTTCACCAGATTGTGTCCAGATCCTGTCCACTAACGTCGCCCACTGAGGTGTGTGTCTCTATGCTGGTGGAAGCGATAGCTGTGGCACCTCACTAGTGGTCTCCTTGGAGCTCTCCTCTGAGGTGTTCTCGCGAGTGGCAGGGGGATACGACTTCAGATGGCCTGCCCCATCAGATGGTGATCCTGTGAGACAATGGACATGTGGTCAGTGAGAGGGCAGTATCATTTTGTCTTAATTACTCACATGAGACAGGTCACCTGGGTGCAGGGACAGTGCATCCTCATCTCTGAGGCGCAGGGCAACCCACTGTCGGTGACTGCTCTCTCCTCGGGGAACATCGCGATTTCCAGCGCTCGTTCCGCATAGTGGGTGAGGACATAAATCTCTGGGATTCTTTCCCCCTCTTGGCCCTTTCATGTTTATTATAGTGAGCTGCATGCTTGATGGGTTGAGGGGAGGGAGGGGTGGTCAACAGCAGGTGGTATATGTGTGCACTGCACCTGGACATGAGGGGGCCAGTGGGTTCTCAGGATGAAGTTTGAAGATCGGATGTGGGGAGGATGCGAGGTGTCAGCCAGTGGATTGGGAGGGTGCGTGGTTGGGAACTGAGGGGTGTCAGGAGGAACTGATGCCAAAAAAGAGGTAGTATCTTACCCTTGCAGCTCGTTGGAGGTCTTTGGTCTTTGTCTGACATTGGACGGCAGTCCTCCTTGTCGTGCTGTCCGTGCTGACATTCACTGCCACTGCCTCCCAGGTGGCATTACTCATCCTGCTGCTGGTCCTCTGACCCCCTCGGGAGAACAGGTTGCCCTGCCTCTTGTCCACAGCGCCGAGAAGCCTGTCCAGGTCGGCATCCCCAAAGCAAGGAGCAGGTCCGCGGGCTGCCATGCTTGTGGGTTGACTGGGAGTGAGTGGTGAGGAAGTGTTTAAAAGCAGCTTCCCCTTGTTAGCGGCGAGCAGCTAAGGCGCAAGTCGGGCAAATCAGACGGCGAGGCAGCCAGTAATGGTTGTGGTGTTCTTTGTGTTGCTTATACTCAGGATGGATTTGTCGTGTACAAGAAGACCACAAAAAGTTAAGTCAAATAAACAAAGCTAAATTTATTACAATACTTATCATACTGTTCAAACACTATTCCTAAAGCAAGCAATATTCTAACTAAACTACAATCTACATGGCAGCACTTGGCCCAGTGGTTAGCACTGCTGCTTATGGCATTGAGGGCCCAGGTTCGAATCCCAGCCCTGGTTCACTGTCCATGTGGAGTTTGCACACTCTCCCCGTGTCTGCGTGGGTTTCGCCCCCACAACCCAAAGATGTGCAGTTTAGGTGGATTGGCCATGCTAAATTGCCCCTTAATTGGAAAAAAATAATTGGGGACTCTAAATTTATAAAACAAAAACTACAATCTACACTATACTAACATTTGTCTCATGCGCACTATCTTAAATTGTGCTCTGCTCCTTGTCTCTCTCTAATCTACTCTTGCCTTCTCTACTCTCTCTCCCAGAAGCTTAGAGATATGGGGCTGATTCCCCGCTCACCGATGCCGAAATCGCGTTTGGCAAGGGGGCGGAGAATCCTCGATGACGCCAATATCGGGGGCGGCAGCAGTTTTCTGATTCTTCGCGCCACGTATCGACAGCCTAAGGCCAACGCCTGAGGCCCTCCTGCAATGGTCCATCCCCGACCGTCTGGGTTCCCGACGGCGTGGGTTACGTGTGCTCACACCATTCGGGGACCTCGCGTGGCAGCTGCGGACTCAGTCCGGCGCCGCCAAAGTCGGGGAAGGGCCGATCCGCGGGCAGGGGGGGGCTTCATTTGTGGTTGAGGGCACCGTGGCCAGGCGGTCCAGGGCGCACGAGCGGCCGAAGGGCGGCACTATTTTTGCTGTCCAGGTCTGCGGGCCGAGTCCGCCATGAAGTACGGCGCGACCACTGCAGGCCGCCGCCGTCCACATGCACGGGCAAGGACCCAGAAGTGCTTTGGGCCATATCGGCAGCTGCAGCTGCGAGCTCTACGCTGCCTCCCTGCTAGCCCCCTGCAAAACGGGGAATCGGTGGCCGTTTTGTGCCGGTTTTCCTGGGGACTTAGTCTCCAAAACGGAGGATCCAGCCCATTCCTTTTTATAGGTCTGCTCCCGAGCTCCATCTGGTGGTGGAATATAGTATCACATTAACGCTTAATGAGCCAGACATTACACATGGGGCTGGATTCTCCGATTTGAAGACTAAGTGCTGACGCCGGCATTAGAACAATGGCATTTTACGCCCGAATGAATGGCGCAAAAGCTGCACCAATCGTGTGTCTGGTGGGGGGCTAGCAGGCGCGCAGCGTAAAGCACTGGGCTTTAGCTGCAGAAAAGGCTGGAGAATTGCCGGGTCCGTGGCTGCGCAACATGGTGCATGCCGCGCGCGGACACGGCCTGGCAAAAACTGCCCCCCTTTGTCAGGCTCACCATCCCTGGACCACCCCCACCAGTGCCCCCAGCCCCTGCCAACCCCCCCCCCCCCCTGCCCGCAGAATGGCTCCCACCCGACTGTGGCAGTGCTGGACTCAGTCTGCAGCCACCGCGCCGGGTTCACAAAAATAAATAGCATGAGTGACCCACGCCGTTGGGAACTCAGCCCATGGGGGGCAAAGCATGGGGGGGTGAGCCTCAGATGACGCCCTGAGGCCGTCCATACGGCATGCGGCGTACTCGCTTGGAGGGGCGGAGCATAGCAAATCGGCGCCGCCTCCGCTTTTAACGCAAACGGGGATTCTCCGGCTGATTGCCGGAGCGTGATTTCGGCGTCAGAGACAGTAGAATCCCGCCCAAAAAGTCACAATGGTGAGAACACCGTGGGGGCTCATTTTTGGCACTAAATGCCATTGAATATGGGCCGTGATCTTGCCAACGAGGCCTTTGCGATACTCCCCGCCAAATGTGCCAAAACCAGACTTCAACTTTGGTCGGCTGAATCGCGCCCCTGAATTCCACTCATTACCCCATTTTGAGTGTGATATTCTTTTCTTTTCTGGCTTGTTTTACGGACTTTGGAACCAAAAGGGGCTATTTTCGTCAGAAAAAATACAATAGTCATTTTCACTGCGTTAATTTCCTTCAGCTTTATCTTTTTGTTTTGCTATTGCCCTAGAAAGGGTGCAAAGGAGATTCACCAGTATGTTCTTTGGCTGTTACATCTATTAAGGGAGACTGGCTAGGCTGGAGTGGTTTATTGAAGCAAAAACGGCTGAGGTGAGGTGTTCAAAATTATGAGGGACATTGATAGGGTGGAGGGGATGAAACTTTTCCCATTAGTTGGGGGGGTTAATAACCAGGAGGCATAGATTTACGGTAATGGGCTGGAGATTTAGATGGGATTTGAGGAAAAACGTTTTCACCCAGAGGAGAGTGGGAATCTGGAACTCACTGTCTGAAAAGTTGGTCGAGGCAAGAACCCTCCCCAACATTTCAGAAACATTTAGATGAGCACTTGAAATACCACAGAATTCAAGTGCTGGAAAATGGGATTAGAATAGATAGATGCTTGATTCCCGGCACAGACACGATGGGCTGAAGGATGTCTTAGGTGCTGTAAAGCCCTGTGACCCTATGACTGTGACCCTTTTATATGGTGTGCACCCATTTCAAACCAACACGTATGAACAAAGCAGCTGGATGCTTCAAATTCTCTTTGGAATGCAACCAAGCAGATATTCAGGTTTTCATGTTCCTGCTTCTGAAACCACTGAAACACCTGAACATAGCCACAAACCTTAAGAATGGTTTGGGAAACCGGCTGGCTCCCTGATGGGTTCATGATCCTCCTCACGTGATCTTCCACGATGCTCTGAACCTGGATGATTCAATGTAGCCAAGTTAGGAAGGCAAAAAATCTGCTCCAAGTCTTTTTTCAATAAATTTCGAGTACCCAATTATTTTTTTCTCCGATTAAGAGGCAATGTAGCGTGGCCAATCCACCTACCCTGCACATCTTTGGGTTGTGGGGGTGAAACCCACGCAGACACGGGAGAATGTGCAAACTCCACACGGACAGTGACCCGGGGCCGGGATTCGAACCGGGTCCTCAGTGCTGCAGTCCCAGTGCTAACCACTGTGCCACACGCCGCCCTTGCACCAAGTCTTTTTAAAAAATACAATGAGAATAGGTAAAGTTGAAGTCACCATAGTCCCAGATGACCAAAGGCTGCTTTCCCCTTTGAGGGGGAGAGTTGACTGGTGGTGATTTAACCGGAAATTCACTACACTGCAGGCGAGGGGCAAGGTTGAAGGTGAGGCTTTCATGAATATATTAAATGAGAATGCTAAATATATAGGTCGTTTTATATCTTACCTCAGATTCTGAGCGGCAATTTAAATTTGAGCATCTGTTTTCCATTGTCGACAAATTCAACTATCGGGACTTTTAGCCAAAAGTGGCTAATAAAAACTAAAACATCCCCTCACCCTCAACAATACTAAAAACAACAAAAATGCCAGGAAGCAGCAGTTCCAGAGGTCGCAGAGACAACAGAAACTGCAGCAAGGGACAGGAGTGGTGAGCGAGCGGATCAGCGGACCCACGAGGCAAGAGGTCCCTGGCCACTCCTGAGAGAGGCAGACCAGCGACCCGAAAAAAGAGGTCCCCCCCCCCCCCCCCCACCCCTCCCCGCTAGGGGATGGGGTGGAAGAATTTCCTCATCAAGGAACTGAAAGAGGTGAAGGAGGACATCAAGGCAGAAATAAAGATGGCAGTCACCGAGGCGCTGGCAGACAAAATGGGAAAGAGACTGGAGGTGGAACGGCTCTAGGTTGGCTTCAACAGGTCATTCATGGAAATATGGAACAGGATGGCACCACAAGCAGTCACTTTGCAGGGTCCTTGAACAAAGGGAAACCCTGGAGTGCAGGGCTCACCCACATGGCATACACAGTTGGTGGCCATGTTGAGTGGCCCCTGGATAAAGGGAAACCCCGAAGTGCAGGGGCCAGGCCTCATGATGAATACGGTGACTGCAGCCATTTTGGATGGCCCCCTAACAAGGGGAAACCCCGGAGTGCAGGGGCACATCCACAAAGTAAGTATGTTTGATCCCACAGGAGAGGTGCGGGGGTGGGGGGGGGGCACACGACGACAGGAACCCCTGTCAGAATAGACACCTGGAATATCAGGGGACTTAGCGGCCCAGTGAAAAGATCCAGAGTCTTCGCCCACCTGAAAAGTATGAAAGCCGGTGTACATAGAACATAGAACTGTACAGCACAGTACAGGCCCTTCGGCCCACGATGTTGTGCCGAACTAGTCTGAAACTAAGATCAAAGCAACCTACTCCCAATCATTCTAGTGCACTCCATATGCCTATCCAATAACCACTTGAAAGTTCCTAAAGTGTCTGACTCCACTACTAAAGTGTGCGTTCCACGCCCCAACCACTCTCTGAGTAAAGAACCTACCTCTGACATCCCTCCTATATCTTCCATCATGAAACTTATAGTTATGCCCCCTTGCAACAGCTACATCCACCCAAGGAAAAAGTCGCTGAACGTCCACTCTCTCTACCCCTCTGATCATCTTATACACCTCAATTAAGTCCCCTCTCATCCTTCTTCGCTCCAATGAGAAAAGTCCTAGCTCCCTCAACCTTTCTTCATAAGACCTAGCCTCCAATCCAGGCAGCATTCTGGTAAATCTCCTTTGCACCCTTTCCAATGCTTCCACATCCTTCTTATAATGAGGTGACCAGAACTGCACACAATACTCCAAATATGGTCTAACCAAGGTCTTGTACAGTTGCAGCATAACCTCACGGCTCTTAAACTCAATACCCCTGTTAATAAATGCTAACACACTTCTCAGCCCAGCTCTGCATCCTATCAATGTCTCTATACAGCCTACAACAGCCCTTCACATTATCCACTACTCCACCAATCTTGGTGTCATCAGCAAATTTACTAACCCAACCTTCAACTCCATCATCCAAGTCATTGATAAAAATCACAAATAGCAGAGGAGGTAGCACTGATCCCTGTGGTACACCGCTGGTGACTGGTCTCCAGGATGAAAATTTACCATCTACCACCACCCTCTGATTTCTATGTGATAGCCAGCTACTGATCCAATCGGCCAAATTTCCCTCTATGCCTCCTTACTTTCTGCATGAGTCGACCATGGGGCACCTTATCAAATGCCTTACTAAAATCCATGTATACGAAATCAACTGCTCTACCTTCACCTATGTACTTAGTTATCTCCTCAAAGAATACAATCAAACTTGTGAGGCAAGACTTACCCCTCACAAATCCGTGCTGACTATCCTGGATTAAGCTGTATCTTTCCAAATGATCATAAATTCTATCCCTCAGGACCCTTTCCAATAATTTACCTATGACCGAAGTGAGACTAACCGGCCTATAATTCCCAGGATTATACCTATTCTCTTTCTTGAACAAGGGGACAACATTCGCCTCTCTCCAGTCTTCTGGCACTATTCCTGTAGACAGTGAGGACATAAAGATCAAAGCCAAATGCTCTGCAATCTCATCCCTCACCTCCCAAAGAATCCTAGGATATATCCCATCAGGCCCAGGGGACTTACCTCTCCTCAGACGTCTCAAAATTTCTAACACATCTTCCTTCCGAATATCTTCCTCCTCCAACCTACCAGCCTGTATCGCACTATCCTCCTCAACAACATAGCCCCTCTCCTTTGTTAACACTGAAGAAAAGTATTCATTTAGGGCCTCTCCTATTGTTTTGTTACCTGTGTGGTAGGTAACATGTGCTACTCAATCCTTGGCTGATGAAGAGGTCTTCTGAATCTCGATGAAGAAGACTTGAACTCGTCCAGTAGTAACAAAAGGTTTATTGAGTAACTATAACAATAATTGCATGAGTTCTTTACTTTAACTTTGATACTAGTGATAAGGTTAACAAGATCTAACTATGGTAACTATACTTAACTCCACTAGCCATCTGAACTAGTCTGCTATTGCCCTGGTCACAGTGCACCCAAGAGAGAGAGAGAGACCCAGTGGTTGCCTTTTATACCCCTGTTGGTCCTGCCCTCTAGTGATCATGTGGTGCTACTGATTACACATTAACCCCTTGTGTACATGCACATATAGAGATCACTACACCTATACCTTCAGACTCCATGCACACGTTCCCACTACTGCCCTTGACCGGCCCTAGCTTCACCTTCGTCATTCTTTTATTCCTCTCATAAATGTAAAAAGCCTTGGGGTTTTCCTTCATCCTACCCGCCAAGGACTTCTCATGCCCCTCCTAGCTCTCCTAAGCCCTTTCTTGAGCTCCTTCCCCAAAGTGAGAATCATACCCCTAGACTTTTTCCAAGAGATACACCTGAGGGAGAAGGGCTGACTGCGGGTAAGGAATCACAGAATCATAGAATTGACAGTGCATATGGAGGCCATTCTGCCCATCGAGTCTGCACCGGCTCTTGGAAAGGTCACCTTACTTAAACCCACGCCTCCATCCTATCCAGTAACCCAGCAACCCCACCGAACCTTTTGGACAGTAAGGGATAATTTAGCGTGGGCAATCCACCTAACCTGCAGATCTTTGGGCTGTAGGAGGAAACCAGAGCAACCGGAGAAAACCCACGCAGACACAGGGAAAAAGGGCAAACTCCACACAGACAGTCACCCGAGGCCGGAATTGAACTTGGGACCCTGGAACTGTGAGGATGCAGTGCTAACCACTGTGCCACTGTGCCGCCCAAAAGGAAGGGATGGATGGGACAGACCTACCCTTCATCTTACGGGATGAGAGCTCGGGGGCAGCCATACTGATAAATAAGAGGACTGTGTTTACTGCGATGAAGATGGTTATGGACCCAGAGGGATGGTACATCATGGTCAGCGGTGCCCTGGACAGAGCACCAATGGGCCTGGTGAATGTGTACGCTCCCAACTGGGATGGAGGGGACAACCTTTAACTGTGTACAGAACCCAATGATGGACAAATCGAATCCTAAAACAGGAAAAACGGCAGGGATGCCAGAGAACTAGGGACATTTATGGAGCAGGTGGGGACTGTGGATCCATGGTTGTTCTCATTTTTATGTACACAAGTATACTCTCATCAACTTCTTTGTAGTGGGGAAATTGGTGCTTCAAGGGATAGTAAGAGCAGGATCGTAATCTCCGACCACGCTCCACACTACATGTGAGTGAGGTTGGAGAGCGGCTGGGCCCAATCCCCCCCCATGGAGGTTGGACACAGCCCTCCTGGCCTATAAGATCTTCTGCCAGAAAACATCACAGGCCATAGATGAGCACATTACTGACAACCAGAACAGTGAAGTCTCACCCTCCACATTTTGGGAGGCGCCGAAGGCTGTGATCAGAGGAAAGATTATCACCTATAAGCAGAGGTAGGGAAGAGAGGGTAGCTAGGCAACAACTGATCGACTTCATTCTGGGGGCAGACAGAAGGTACTCCGAGGCCCCGACTGTAGAGCTTCTGGCGGAGAGGAAAAAGCTACAAATGGACTTTAACATGCTATACACCAGGAAAGCAGAGCACCAACTCCGCCAGACACGGGGGACCTTTTACAGACACGGAGTCAAGGCTGGCCGCCTACTGGTTTACCAGCTGAGAAAGAAAGCAGGCAGCCACGAGGGAGATAGCCCAGGTAAAGGATAACAGAGGCAGACTGATAGCCACCCCAAAAAAGATCAATGATGCGTTTGAAGCCTTCCACCAGGGGCTGTACACCTCCGTGTCTCCCAATGGGACTCAAGATGAAACATTTCCTCAATGGCCTGGACATGCCAGACTTTGAGGATGATAGAAGGAGAGGCTGGAAGCATCTCTAAAACTGGGAGAAGTGATGAAGAGCATCAACTCCATGCAGGCAAGTAAGGCACTGGGACCCGACGGGTTCCCGATGGACTTCTCCAAAATATTTGTCTTTTACCATTTCTTTCTTTCTTGTCTTTCTTAATATATATTAACCGCACCATCTTATCCACCTTTCCTTACCCTTTCTTCTCTTTGCTTCCCCTTCCCCTCCCCCCATATCTACAGTTCATCCTCTGATGTTAGTTTCCCTGCTGTTTGACCTTTCACATCTTTTGCTCTCTCTGGGGACTGCCATTATCACTCTTTCCCCTTGGTTTCTATGGCCATTAGCACCCGGTTTCCCTGGGTTTCTGTGGCTAAGACTCATCTTTCATTCTCACTCCACAGTATAAATATTTCCCACTTCCTCTGTTAACTTTGACAAAGAGTCATCGGACTCGAAACGTTAGCTCTTTTTTCTCCCTACGGATGTTGGCAGACCTGCTGGGATTTTCCAGCATTTTCTCTTTCGTTTCAGATTCCAGCATCTGCAGTAATTTGCTTTTATTATAATTGGACCTCGAATTCCCCAGGGAGTTTCCACGCACCAAAATGTACACCCATTGTTCAACCCATTTTGCAAAGGGCAAGCTTGCACTGAAATTTCTTATTGCCATACAGTGGAGCGGAAAAATCAGTGTAAGCTGATGGAAATTAATATAAACAACAAGACACAAGGAAGCTGTCATTTCACACCATGGGGGTGATTTTGAGACCGCATTAGACGTGCGCAGGATCAGCGGCACGGGTGGAGAGTCCTGTGTGAATCAGAGATTGCGTTGCCTGATTTTCACGGCCCCGCATGGCGGCGTCATGACGTTCACACTCTTTGTAGATTTCTGCATGCTGATAAAAACTACATGCAAAATAGAAAATAGAAAATGATTTCAGTTTCACGTTATTGCTGAACAGAACAGAACAGACATCTGGGGCGTCATTCTCCGACCCCCCAGAGGGTCGGAGAATGGCCGTTGGCCGCCGTGAATCCCGCCCCCGCCCCCGCCGAAGTATCCAAAGGGAGAAAAGTCGGCGGGGCGTTAATGTCGCCGCTGCCGCGGAGAATGTCACGGGTCTGCGCAAGGCAGCCGATTTTCGGCCTGCCGATATTCTCCCTTCCGGATGGGCCGAAGTCCCGTCGACGTGATGACCGTTCGCGTCGACGTAAATTCAACCTCCTTTTCATCGGGGTGACCCTGTGCTCGAGGGTCACGCCGACCAGCGTGGAGGTGAGTGACGGCCTCGGGGGTTGGCTCTGGGCAGGCGATGGCGTGGCCGCAGTCTGAATGTGTGGGGACAGGTGTGTCTCGGGATGTGTGTGTGTGTGTGTGCGGCGGGGGGGTGGTTAGAGTGGGCTGGGCTCCGGTGGAGTGCCGGGAGGGGGGTCCGTGCCGGGGAGGGGGATGTGGGGTCCGTGCCGGGGAGGAGGATGGGGTCCGTGCCGGGGAGGAGGTTGGGGGGTCCGTGCCGGGGAGGAGGTTGGGGGGGGTCCGTGCCGGGGAGGGGGATGGGGAGGGGTCCGTGCCGGGGAGGAGGTTGGGGGGGTCCGTGCCAGGGAGGGGGATGGGGGGTCCGTGCCGGGGAGGGGGATGGGGGGGGGGCCGGGCCGGGGAGGAGGTTGGGGGGGTCTGTGCCGGGGAGGGGGATGGGGGGTCCGTGCCGGGGAGGAGGATGGGGGGTCCGTGCCGGGGAGGGGGATGGGGGGGTCCGTGCCGGGGAGGGGGATGGGGGGGTCCGTGCCGGGGAGGAGGTTGGGGGGGTCCGTGCCGGGGAGGGGGATGGGGGGTCCATACCGGGGAGGGGGATGGGGGGTCCGTGCCGGGGAGGAGGTTCGGGGGTCCGTGCCGGGGAGGGGTATGGCGGTTTCATGCCGGGGAGGAGGTTGGGGGGGTCCGTGCCGGGGAGTTGGATGGGGGGTCCGTGCTGAGGAGGAGGATGGGGGGTCCGTGCCGGGGAGGGGGATGGGGGGGTCTGTGCCGGGGAGGAGGTTGGGGGGGGTCCGTGCCGGGGAGGGGGTTGGGGGGTCCGTGCCGGGGAGGACGATGGGGGGTCCGTGCCGGGGAGGATGTTGGGGGGGTCCGTGCCGGGGAGGGGGATGGGGGGTCCGTGCCGCGGAGGAGGTTGGGGGGGTCCATACCGGGGAGGGGGATGGGGGGTCCGTGCCGGGGAGGAGGATGGGGGGGGTCCGTGCCGGGGAGGGGGATGGGGGGGTCCGTGCCAGGGAAGAGGTTGGGGGGGTCCGTGCCGGGGAGGGGGATGGGGGGTCCGTGCCGGGGAGGAGGTTGGGGGGGTCCGTGCCGGGGAGGGGGATGGGGGGTCCGTGCCAGGGAAGAGGTTGGGGGGGTCCGTGCCGGGGAGGGGGATGGGGGGTCCGTGCCGGGGAGGGGGATGGGGGGACGTGCCGGGGAGGAGGATGGGGGTTCCATGCCGGGGAGGAGGTTGGGGGGGTCCGTGCCGGGGAGGGGGATGGGGGGTCCGTGCCGGGGAGGAGGATGGGAGGTCCGTGCCGGTGAGGAAGTTGGGGGGGTCCGTGCCGGGGAGCGGGATAGGGGGTCCGTGCCGGGGAGGAGGATGGGGTCCATACCGGGGAGGAGGTTGGGGGGGGTCCGTGCCGGGGAGGGGGATGGGTGGGGTCCGTGCCGGGGAGGAGGTTGGGGGGGTCCGTGCGGGGGAGGGGGATGGGGGGTCCGTGCCGGGGAGGAGGATGGGGGGGTCCGTGCCGGGGAGGGGGAGGGGGAGGGGGGGTGTCCGTGCCGGGGAGGAGGGTGGGTGGTCCGTGCCGGGGAGGGGGATGGGTGGTCCGTGCCGGGGAGGAGGATGGGGGGTCCGTGCCGGGGAGGGGGATGGGGTGGTCCGTGCCGGGGAGGAGGTTGGGGGGGTCCGTGCCGGGGAGGGGGATGGGGGGCCCGTGCCGGGGAGGAGGATGGGGGGTCCGTGCCGGGGAGGAGGTTGGGGGGGTCCATACCGGGGAGGGGGATGGGGGATCCGTGCCGGGGAGGAGGATGGGGTCCGTGCCGGGGAGGGAGATGGGGGGGATCTGTGCCGGGGAGGAGGTAGGGGGGGTCCGTGCCGTGGAGGGGGATGGGGGGTCCGTGACGGGGAGGAGGTTGTGGAGGTCTGTGCCGGGGAGGGGGATGGGGGGTCCGTGCCGGGGAGGAGGTTGGGGGGGGTCCGTGCCGGGGAGTTGGATGGGGGGTCCGTGCCGTGGAGGAGGATGGGGGGTCCGTGCCGGTGAGGGGGATGGGGGGGGGTCCGTGCCGGGGAGGAGGTTGGGGGGTCCGTGCCGGGGAGGAGGATGGGGGGTCCGTGCCGGGGAGGAAGATGGGGGGTCCGTGCCGGGGAGGGGGATGGATGGGGTCCGTGCCGGGGAGCGGGATTGGGGGTCCATGCCGGGGAGGAGGTTGCGGAGGTCCATACCGGGGAGAGGGATGGGGGGTCCGTGCCGGGGAGGAGGATGGGGGGCTCCGTGCCGGGGAGGGGGATGGGGGGGTGTCCGTGCCGGGGAGGAGGATGGGGGGTCCGTGCCGGGGAGGAGGTTGGGGGGGTCCATACCGGGGAGGGGGATGGGGGGGGTCCGTGCCGGGGAGTTGGATGAGGGGTCCGTGCCGGGGAGTAGGATGGGGTCCGTGCCGGGGAGGGAGATGGGGGGGATCCATGCCGGGGAGGAGGTAGGGGGGGTCCGTGCCGTGGAGGGGGATGGGGGTTCCGTGACGGGGAGGAGGTTGTGGGGGTCCGTGCCGGGGAGGGGGATGGGGGGTCCGTGCCGGGGAGGAGGTTGGGGGGGGTCCGTGCCGGGGAGTTGGATGGGGGGTCCGTGCCGGGGAGTAGGATGGGGGGTCCGTGCCGGTGAGGGGGATGGGGGGGGTCCGTGCCGGGGAGGAGGTTGGGGGGTCCGTGCCGGGGAGGAGGATGGGGGGTCCGTGCCGGGGAGGAAGATGGGGGGTCCGTGCCTGGGAGGGGGATGGATGGGGTCCGTGCCGGGGAGCGGGATTGGGGGTCCATGCCGGGGAGGAGGTTGGGGAGGTCCATACCGGGGAGAGGGATGGGGGGTCCGTGCCGGGGAGGAGGATGGTGGGCTCCGTGCCGGGAAGGGGGATGGGGGGGTGTCCGTGCCGGGGAAGAGGTTGGGGGGGTCCGTACCGGGAGGGGGATGGGGGTCCGTGCCGGAGAGGAGGATGGGGGGTCCATGCCGGGGAGGAGGTTGGGGGGGGTCCGTGCCGGGGAGGAGGCTGGGGGGGCCAGTGCCGGGGAGGGGGATGGGGGTCCGTGCCGGGGTGGAGGATGGGGGGTCCGTGCCGGGGAGGAGGTTGGGGTGGTCCGTGCCGGGGAGGAGGATGGGGGGTCCGTGCCGGGGAGGAGGTTGGGGGGGTCCATACCAGGGAGGGGGATGGGGGGTCCGTGCCGGTGAGGAGGATGGGGTCAGTGCCGGCGAGGTTGATGGGGGGGCGGGGGCCGTGCCAGGGAGGAGGTTGGGGGGGGGTCCGTGCCGGGAAGGAGGATGGGGTTGTCCGTGCCGGGGAGGGGGATGGGGGGGTCCGTGCCGGGGAAGAGTTTGGGGGGGTCCGTGCCGGGGAGGGGGATGGGGGGTCCGTGCCGGGGAGGAGGATGGGGGGTCCATGCCGGGGAGGAGGTTGGGGGGGATCCGTGCCGGGTAGGAGGCTGGGGGGGACCGTGCCGGGGAGGGGGATGGGGGGTCCGTGCCGGGGTGTAGGATGGGGGGTCCGTGCCGGGGAGGAGGTTGCGGGGGTCCGTGCCGGGGAGGGGGATGGGGGGTCCGTGCCGGGGAGGAGGTTGGGGGGGTCCGTGCCGGGGAGGAGGATGGGGTCAGTGCCGGGGAGGTTGATGGGGGGGGGTCCGTGCCGGGGAGGAGGTTGGGGGGGTCCGTGCCGGGGAGGGGGTTCCGTGCCGATGAGGAGGATGGGGGGTTCTGTGGCGAGGAGGGGGATGGGGGGGTCCGTGCCGGGGAGGGGGATGGCGGGGTCCGTGCCGGGGAGGAGGTTGGGGGGGTCCGTGCCGGGAAGGAGGGTGGGGTCCATGCCGGGGAGGAGGTTGGGGGGGGGTCCATGCCGGGGAGGGGGATGGGGGGTCCGTGCCGGGGAGGAGGATGGGGTCCGTGCCGGGGAGGAGGTTGGGGGTGTCCGTGCCTGGGGGAGGTTGAGGAGGAGGATGGGGTCCGTGCCGGGGAGGAGGTTGGGGGGGTCCGTGCCGGGGAGGGGGATGGGGGTGTCCGTGCCGGGGAGGAGGTTGGGGGTATCCGTGCCGGGGAGGGGGAAGGGGGGTCCGTGCCGGGGAGGAGGATGGGGGGTCCGTGCCGGGGAGAGGGATGGGGGGGTGTCCGTGAGGGTTGAGGAGGTTGGGGGAGTACGTGCTTGGGAGGGGGATGGGGGGTCCGTGCCGGGGAGGAGGATGAGGGGTCTGTACCGGGGAGGTGGATGGGGGGGTCCATGCCGGGGAGGAGGTTGGGGGTGTCCCTGCCGGGGAGGGGGTTGGGGGGTCCGTGCCGGGGAGGAGGATGGGGGGTCCGTGCCTGGGAGGAGGTTGGGAGGGGGTCCAAGCCGGGGAGGGGGATGGGGGATCCGTGCCGGGGAGGAGGACGCGGTCCGTGCCGGGGAGGAGGTTCGGGTGGACCGTGCCGGGGAGGGTGATGGGGGGGATCCGTGCTGGGGAGGAGGTTGGGGGGGTCCGTGCCAGTTAGGGGGATGGGGGGTCCGTGCCGGGGAGGAGGATGGGGGGTCCATGCCAGTGAGGGGGATGGGGGGGTCCGTGCCGAGGAGGAGGTTGGGGGGGTCCGTGCCGGGGAGGAGGTTGGGGGGGTCCGTGCCGGGAAGGAGGATGGGGGTGTCCGTGCCGGGGAGGGGGATGGGAGGGTCCGTGCCGGGGAAGAGTTTGGGGGGGTCCGTGCCGGGGAGTGGGATGGGGGGTCCGTGCCGGGGAGGAGGATGGGGGGTCCATGCCGGGGAGGAGGTTGGGGGGGGATCCGTGCCGGGAAGGAGGTTGGGGGGGTCTGTGCCGGGGAGGGGGATGGGGGGGTCGTGCCGGGGAGGAGGATGGGGGGTCCGTGCCGGGGAGGGGGATGGGGTCGTCCGTGCCAGGGAGGAGGTTGGGGCGGTCCGTGCCAGGGAGGGGGGTGGGTGGTCCGTGCCGTGGAGGAGGATGGGGTCTCCGTGCCGGGGAGGGGGATGTGGGTGGTCCGTGCCGGGGAGGAGGTTGGGGTGGTCCGTGCCGGGGAGGGGGGGTGGGGGGTCCGTGCCGGGGAGGAGGATGGGGGGTCCGTGCCGGGGTGGAGTTTGGGGGGGTCCGTGCCGGGTAGGAGGTTGGGGGAGTCTGTGCCGGGGAGGAGGTTTGGGGGGTCCGTGCCGGGGAGGGGGATGGGGGGTCCGTGCCTGGGAGGAGGATGGGGTCCGTGCCGGGGTGGAGTTTGGGGGGGTCCGTGCCAGGGAGGGGGTTGTGGGGGTCCGTGCCGGGGAGGAGTTTGGGGTGGTCCGTGCCGGGGAGGGGGATGGGGGGTCCGTGCCGGGGAGGAGGATGGGGTCCGTGCCGGGGAGGAGTTTGGGGGGGTCCGTGCCGGGGAGGGGGATGGGGGGTCCGTGCCGGGGATAAGGATGGGGTCCGTTCCGGGGAGGGTGATGGGGGGGTCCGTGCCAGGGAGGAGGTTGGTGGGGGCCCGTGCCGGGGAGGGGGATGGGGGATCCGTGCCGGGGAGGGGGATGGGGTCCGTGCCGGGGAGGAGGTTGGGGGGGTCCGTGCCGGGGAGGGCGATGGGGGGGGGTCCGTGCCGGGGAGGGAGGATGGGGGCTCCGTGCCGGGGAGGAGGATGGTGGGTCCGTGCCGGGGAGGAGGATGGGAGGTCCGTGCGGGGAGGTGGATGGGGGGTCCGTGCCGGGGAGGAGGTTGGGGGGGGTTCCGTGCCGGGGATGGGGATGGGGGGCCCGTGCCGGGGAGGAGGATGGGGTCCGTGCCGGGGAGGACGTTGGGGGGGGGATCCGTGCCGGGGATTGAGTTGGTGGGGGTCCGTGCCGGATAAGGGGATGGGGGGTCCTTGCCGGGGAGGAGGATGGGGGGTCCGTGCCGGGGAGGGGAATGGGGGGGTCCGTGCCGGGAAGGAGGTTATGAGGGTCCGTGCCGGGGAGGGGGATGAGGGGTCCGTGCCGGGGAGGGGGATGTGGGGTCCGTGCCGGGGAGAAGGATGGGGTACGTGCCGGGGAGGAGGTTGGGTGATCCGTGCCGGGGCGGAGTTTGGGGGGGGTCCGTGCCGGGGAGGGAGGTGGGGGGTCCGTGCCGGGGAGGAGGATGGGGGTTCCGTGCCGGGGAGGGGGATGGGTGGGGACCGTGCCGGGGAGGAGGATGCGGGGTCCGTGCCGGGGAGGAGGATGGGGAGTCTGTGCCGGGGAGGAGGTAGGGGGGGTCCGTGCCGGGGAGGGGGATGTGGGGTCGGTGCCGGTGAGGGGGATGGGGTACATGCCGGGGAGGAGGTTGGGTGGTCCGTGCCGGGGAGGATGTTGGGTGGGGTCCGTGCCGGGGAGGGGGATGGGGGGGGTCCGTGCCGGGGAGGAGGTTGAGGGGGTCCGTGCCGGGGAGGGGGATAGGGCCCGTTCTGGGGAGGAGGTTGGGGGGGTCCGTGCCGCGGAGGAGGTTGGGGGGGTTCGAGCCGGGGAGGGGGATGGGAGGTCCGTGCCGGGGAGAAGGATGGGGTCCGTGCCGGGGAGGAGGTTGGGGGGGCCCATGCCAGGGAGGGGGATGGGGGGTCCGTGCCGGGGAGTAGGATGGGGTCCGTGCCGGGGAGGAGGTTGGGGGTGTCCGTGCCGGGGAGGAGGTTGGGGGGGGTCCGTGCCGGGGTGGGGGTTGGGGGGTCCGTGCCGGGGAGGAGGATAGGGTCCGTGCCGGGGAGGAGGTTGGGGGGGAGTCCGTGCCGAGGAGGGGGATGGGGGGTCCGTGCCGGGGAGGAGGTTGGGGATGTCCGTGCCGGGGAGGGGAATGGGGGGTCCGTGCCCGGGAGGAGGATGGGGGGGTCCATGCCGGGGAGGAGGTTGGGGGTGTCCGTCCCGGGGAGGGGGATGGGGGTCCGTTCCGGGGAGGAGGATGGGGGGTCCGTGTCGGGGATGAGGTTGGGGGGGTTCGTGCCGGGGAGGGGGATGGGGGAGTTTCCGTGCCGGGGAGGAGGATGGTGTCCGTGCCGGGGAGGAGGTTAGGGGGTCCGTGCCGGGGAGGGTGATGGGGGGGGGTCCGTGCCGGGAATGAGTTGGAGGGGTCCGTGCTGGGTAGGGGGATGGGGGCTCCGTGCCGGGGAGGAGGACGCGGTCCGTGCCGGGAAGGAGGTTGGGGGGGGGGGGGTCCGTGCCGGGGAGGGTGATGGGGGGATCCGTGCCGGGGAGGAGGTTGGGGGGGTCCGTGCCGGTTAGGGGGATGGGGGGTCCGTGCCGGGGAGGAGGATGGGGGGTCCATGCCAGGGAGGGGGATGGGGGGGTCCGTGCCGAGGAGGAGGTTGGGGGGGTCCGTGCCGGGGAGGAGGGTAGGGGGTCCATGCCGGGGAGGAGGATGGGGGGTCCGTGCCGGGGAGGGGGATGGGTGGGGTCCGTGCCGGGGAGGAGGTTAGGGGGGTCCGTGTCGGGGAGGTGGATGCGGGGTCCGTGCCGGGGAGTAGGATGGGGGGTTTGTGCCGGGGAGGAGGTAGTGGGGGTCCGTGCCGGGGAGGGGGATGGGGGGGGTTCCGTGCCGGGGAGGAGGTTGAGGGGGTCCGTGCCGGGGAGGAGGATGGGGTCCGTGCTGGGGAGGAGGTTGGGGGGGTCCGTGCCGGGGAGGAGGTTGGGGGGGTCCGAGCCGGGGAGGGGGATGGGGGGTCCGTGCCGGGGTGTAGGATGGGGGGTCCGTGCCGGGGAGGAGGATGGGGGGGTCCGTGCCGGGGAGGGGGAGGGGGAGGGGGGGTGTCCGTGCCAGGGAGGAGGGTGGGTGGTCCGTGCCGGGGAGGGGGATGGGTGGTCCGTGCTGGGGAGGAGGATGGGGGGTCCGTGCCGGGGAGGGGGATGGGGTGGTCCGTGCCGGGGAGGAGGTTGGGGGGGTCCGTGCCGGGGAGGGGGATGGGGGGCCCGTGCCGGGGAGGAGGATGGGGGGTCCGTGCCGGGGAGGAGGTTGGGGGGGTCCATACCGGGGAGGGGGATGGGGGATCCGTGCCGGGGAGGAGGATGGGGTCCGTGCCGGGGAGGGAGATGGGGGGGATCCGTGCCGGGGAGGAGGTAGGGGGGGTCCGTGCCGTGGAGGGGGATGGGGGGTCCGTGACGGGGAGGAGGTTGTGGGGGTCCGTGCCGGGGAGGGGGATGGGGGGTCCGTGCCGGGGAGGAGGTTGGGGGGGGGTCCGTGCCGGGGAGGAGGTTGGGGGGGGTCCGTGCCGGGGTGGGGGTTGGGGGGTCCGTGCCGGGGAGGAGGATAGGGTCCGTGCCGGGGAGGAGGTTGGGGGGGAGTCCGTGCCGAGGAGGGGGATGGGGGGTCCGTGCCGGGGAGGAGGTTGGGGATGTCCGTGCCGGGGAGGGGAATGGGGGGTCCGTGCCCGGGAGGAGGATGGGGGGGGGGGGTCCATGCCGGGGAGGAGGTTGGGGGTGTCCGTCCCGGGGAGGGGGATGGGGGTCCGTTCCGGGGAGGAGGATGGGGGGTCCGTGTCGGGGATGAGGTTGGGGGGGTTCGTGCCGGGGAGGGGGATGGGGGAGTTTCCGTGCCGGGGAGGAGGATGGTGTCCGTGCCGGGGAGGAGGTTAGGGGGTCCGTGCCGGGGAGGGTGATGGGGGGGTCCGTGCCGGGAATGAGGTTGGAGGGGTCCGTGCTGGGTAGGGGGATGGGGGCTCCGTGCCGGGGAGGAGGACGCGGTCCGTGCCGGGAAGGAGGTTGGGGGGGGGGGGTCCGTGCCGGGGAGGGTGATGGGGTGATCCGTGCCGGGGAGGAGGTTGGGGGGGTCCGTGCCGGTTAGGGGGATGGGGGGTCCGTGCCGGGGAGGAGGATGGGGGGTCCATGCCAGGGAGGGGGATGGGGGGGTCCGTGCCGAGGAGGAGGTTGGGGGGGTCCGTGCCGGGGAGGAGGGTAGGGGGTCCATGCCGGGGAGGAGGATGGGGGGTCCGTGCCGGGGAGGGGGATGGGTGGGGTCCGTGCCGGGGAGGAGGTTAGGGGGGTCCGTGTCGGGGAGGTGGATGCGGGGTCCGTGCCGGGGAGTAGGATGGGGGGTTTGTGCCGGGGAGGAGGTAGTGGGGGTCCGTGCCGGGGAGGGGGATGGGGGGGGTTCCGTGCCGGGGAGGAGGTTGAGGGGGTCCGTGCCGGGGAGGAGGATGGGGTCCGTGCTGGGGAGGAGGTTGGGGGGGTCCGTGCCGGGGAGGAGGTTGGGGGGGTCCGAGCCGGGGAGGGGGATGGGGGGTCCGTGCCGGGGTGTAGGATGGGGGGTCCGTGCCGGGGAGGAGGATGGGGAGGTCCGTGCCGGGGAGGGGGAGGGGGAGGGGGGGTGTCCGTGCCGGGGAGGAGGGTGGGTGGTCCGTGCCGGGGAGGGGGATGGGTGGTCCGTGCCGGGGAGGAGGATGGGGGGTCCGTGCCGGGGAGGTGGATGGGGTGGTCCGTGCCGGGGAGGAGGTTGGGAGGGTCCGTGCCGGGGAGGGGGATGGGGGGCCCGTGCCGGGGAGGAGGATGGGGGGTCCGTGCCGGGGAGGAGGTTGGGGGGGTCCATACCGGGGAGGGGGATGGGGGATCCGTGCCGGGGAGGAGGATGGGGTCCGTGCCGGGGAGGGAGATGGGGGGGATCCGTGCCGGGGAGGAGGTAGGGGGGGTCCGTGCCGTGGAGGGGGATGGGGGGTCCGTGACGGGGAGGAGGTTGTGGGGGTCCGTGCCGGGGAGGGGGATGGGGGGTCCGTGCCGGGGAGGAGGTTGGGGGGGGTCCGTGCCGGGGAGTTGGATGGGGGGTCCGTGCCGTGGAGGAGGATGGGGGGTCCGTGCCGGTGAGGGGGATGGGGGGGGGTCCGTGCCGGGGAGGAGGTTGGGGGGTCCGTGCCGGGGAGGAGGATGGGGGGTCCGTGCCGGGGAGGAAGATGGGGGGTCCGTGCCGGGGAGGGGGATGGATGGGGTCCGTGCCGGGGAGCGGGATTGGGGGTCCATGCCGGGGAGGAGGTTGGGGAGGTCCATACCGGGGAGAGGGATGGGGGGTCCGTGCCGGGGAGGGGGATGGGGGGGTGTCCGTGCCGGGGAGGAGGATGTGGGGTCCGTGCCGGGGAGGAGGTTGGGGGGGTCCATACCGGGGAGGGGGATGGGGGGGGTCCGTGCCGGGGAGTTGGATGGGGGTCCGTGCCGGGGAGTAGGATGGGGTCCGTGCCGGGGAGGGAGATGGGGGGGATCCATGCCGGGGAGGAGGTAGGGGGGGTCCGTGCCGTGGAGGGGGATGGGGGTTCCGTGACGGGGAGGAGGTTGTGGGGGTCCGTGCCGGGGAGGGGGATGGGGGGTCCGTGCCGGGGAGGAGGTTGGGGGGGGTCCGTGCCGGGGAGTTGGATGGGGGGTCCGTGCCGGGGAGTAGGATGGGGGGTCCGTGCCGGTGAGGGGGATGGGGGGGGTCCGTGCCGGGGAGGAGGTTGGGGGGTCCGTGCCGGGGAGGAGGATGGGGGGTCCGTGCCGGGGAGGAAGATGGGGGGTCCGTGCCGGGGAGGGGGATGGATGGGGTCCGTGCCGGGGAGCGGGATTGGGGGTCCATGCCGGGGAGGAGGTTGGGGAGGTCCATACCGGGGAGAGGGATGGGGGGTCCGTGCCGGGGAGGAGGATGGTGGGCTCCGTGCCGGGGAGGGGGATGGGGGGGTGTCCGTGCCGGGGAAGAGGTTGGGGGGGTCCGTACCGGGAGGGGGATGGGGGTCCGTGCCGGGGAGGAGGATGGGGGGTCCATGCCGGGGAGGAGGTTGGGGGGGGTCCGTGCCGGGGAGGAGGCTGGGGGGGCCAGTGCCGGGGAGGGGGATGGGGGTCCGTGCCGGGGTGGAGGATGGGGGGTCCGTGCCGGGGAGGAGGTTAGGGTGGTCCGTGCCGGGGAGGAGGATGGGGGGTCCGTGCCGGGGAGGAGGTTGGGGGGGTCCATACCGGGGAGGGGGATGGGGGGTCCGTGCCGGTGAGGAGGATGGGGTCAGTGCCGCCGAGGTTGATGGGGGGGCGGGGGCCGTGCCAGGGAGGAGGTTGAGGGGGGGGTCCGTGCCGGGAAGGAGGATGGGGTTGTCCGTGCCGGGGAGGGGGATGGGGGGGTCCGTGCCGGGGAAGAGTTTGGGGGGGTCCGTGCCGGGGAGGGGGATGGGGGGTCCGTGCCGGGGAGGAGGATGGGGGGTCCATGCCGGGGAGGAGGTTGGGGGGGATCCGTGCCGGGTAGGAGGCTGGGGGGGTCCGTGCCGGGGAGGGGGATGGGGGGCCGTGCCGGGGTGTAGGATGGGGGGTCCGTGCCGGGGAGGAGGTTGCGGGGGTCCGTGCCGGGGAGGGGGATGGGGGGTCCGTGCCGGGGAGGAGGTTGGGGGGGTCCGTGCCGGGGAGGAGGATGGGGTCAGTGCCGGGGAGGTTGATGGGGGGGGGTCCGTGCCGGGGAGGAGGTTGGGGGGGTCCGTGCCGGGGAGGGGGTTCCGTGCCGGGGAGGAGGATGGAGGGTTCTGTGGCGAGGAGGGGGATGGGGGAGTCCGTGCCGGGGAGGGGGATGGCGGGGTCCGTGCCGGGGAGGAGGTTGGGGGGGTCCGTGCCGGGAAGGAGGGTGGGGTCCGTGCCGGGGAGGAGGTTGGGGGGGGTCCATGCCGGGGAGGGGGATGGGGTCCGTGCCGGGGAGGAGGTTGGGGGTATCCGTGCCGGGGAGGGGGAAGGGGGGTCCGTGCCGGGGAGGAGGATGGGGGGTCCGTGCCGGGGAGAGGGATGGGGGGGTGTCCGTGCGGGTTGAGGAGGTTGGGGGAGTACGTGCTTGGGAGGGGGATGGGGGTGTCCGTGCCGGGGAGGAGGTTGGGGGTATCCGTGCCGGGGAGGGGGAAGGGGGGTCCGTGCCGGGGAGGAGGATGGGGGGTCCGTGCCGGGGAGAGGGATGGGGGGGTGTCCGTGCGGGTTGAGGAGGTTGGGGGAGTACGTGCTTGGGAGGGGGATGGGGGGTCCGTGCCGGGGAGGAGGATGAGGGGTCTGTACCGGGGAGGTGGATGGGGGGGTCCATGCCGGGGAGGAGGTTGGGGGTGTCCCTGCCGGGGAGGGGGTTGGGGGGTCCGTGCCGGGGAGGAGGATGGGGGGTCCGTGCCTGGGAGGAGGTTGGGAGGGGGTCCAAGCCGGGGAGGGGGATGGGGGATCCGTGCCGGGGAGGAGGACGCGGTCCGTGCCGGGGAGGAGGTTCGGGTGGACCGTGCCGGGGAGGGTGATGGGGGGGATCCGTGCTGGGGAGGAGGTTGGGGGGGTCCGTGCCAGTTAGGGGGATGGGGGGTCCGTGCCGGGGAGGAGGATGGGGGGTCCATGCCAGTGAGGGGGATGGGGGGGTCCGTGCCGAGGAGGAGGTTGGGGGGGTCCGTGCCGGGGAGGAGGTTGGGGGGGTCCGTGCCGGGAAGGAGGATGGGGGTGTCCGTGCCGGGAGGGGGATGGGAGGGTCCGTGCCGGGGAAGAGTTTGGGGGGGTCCGTGCCGGGGAGTGGGATGGGGGGTCCGTGCCGGGGAGGAGGATGGGGGGTCCATGCCGGGGAGGAGGTTGGGGGGGGATCCGTGCCGGGAAGGAGGTTGGGGGTGTCTGTGCCGGGGAGGGGGTTGGGGGGTCCGTGCCGGGGAGGAGGATAGGGTCCGTGCCTGGGAGGAGGTTGGGGGGGGGGGTCCGTGCCGGGGAGGGGGATGGGGGGTCCGTGCCGGGGAGGAGGCTGGGGGTGTCCGTGCCGGGGAGGGGAATGGGGGGTCCGTGCCCGGGAGGAGTATGTTGGGTCCGTGCCGGGGAGGGGGGTGGGGGGGGGTCCATGCCGGGGAGGAGGTTGGGGGTGTCCGTCGTGGGGAGGGGGATGGGGGGTCCGTTCCGGGGAGGAGGATGGGGGGTCCGTGTCGGGGAGAAGATTGGGGGGGGGGTTCGTGCCGGGGAGGGGAATGGGGGTCCGTGCCGGGGATGAGGATGGAGTCCATGCCGGGGAGGAGGTTAGGGGGTCCGTGCCGGGGAGGAGGTTAGGGGGTCCGTGCCGGGAATGAGGTTGGAGGGTCCGTGCCGGGTAGGGGGATGGGGGGGTCGTGCCGGGGAGGAGGATGGGGGGTCCGTGCCGGGGAGGGGGATGGGGTCGTCCGTGCCAGGGAGGAGGTTGGGGCGGTCCGTGCCAGGGAGGGGGGTGGGTGGTCCGTGCCGTGGAGGAGGATGGGGTCTCCGTGCCGGGGAGGAGGTTGGGGGGGTCCATACCGGGGAGGGGGATGGGGGGTCCGTGCCGGTGAGGAGGATGGGGTCAGTGCCGGCGAGGTTGATGGGGGGGCGGGGGCCGTGCCAGGGAGGAGGTTGAGGGGGGGGTCCGTGCCGGGAAGGAGGATGGGGTTGTCCGTGCCGGGGAGGGGGATGGGGGGGTCCGTGCCGGGGAAGAGTTTGGGGGGGTCCGTGCCGGGGAGGGGGATGGGGGGTCCGTGCCGGGGAGGAGGATGGGGGGTCCATGCCGGGGAGGAGGTTGGGGGGGATCCGTGCCGGGTAGGAGGCTGGGGGGGTCCGTGCCGGGGAGGGGGATGGGGGGCCGTGCCGGGGTGTAGGATGGGGGGTCCGTGCCGGGGAGGAGGTTGCGGGGGTCCGTGCCGGGGAGGGGGATGGGGGGTCCGTGCCGGGGAGGAGGTTGGGGGGGTCCGTGCCGGGGAGGAGGATGGGGTCAGTGCCGGGGAGGTTGATGGGGGGGGGTCCGTGCCGGGGAGGAGGTTGGGGGGGTCCGTGCCGGGGAGGGGGTTCCGTGCCGGGGAGGAGGATGGAGGGTTCTGTGGCGAGGAGGGGGATGGGGGAGTCCGTGCCGGGGAGGGGGATGGCGGGGTCCGTGCCGGGGAGGAGGTTGGGGGGGTCCGTGCCGGGAAGGAGGGTGGGGTCCGTGCCGGGGAGGAGGTTGGGGGGGGTCCATGCCGGGGAGGGGGATGGGGTCCGTGCCGGGGAGGAGGTTGGGGGTATCCGTGCCGGGGAGGGGGAAGGGGGGTCCGTGCCGGGGAGGAGGATGGGGGGTCCGTGCCGGGGAGAGGGATGGGGGGGTGTCCGTGCGGGTTGAGGAGGTTGGGGGAGTACGTGCTTGGGAGGGGGATGGGGGTGTCCGTGCCGGGGAGGAGGTTGGGGGTATCCGTGCCGGGGAGGGGGAAGGGGGGTCCGTGCCGGGGAGGAGGATGGGGGGTCCGTGCCGGGGAGAGGGATGGGGGGGTGTCCGTGCGGGTTGAGGAGGTTGGGGGAGTACGTGCTTGGGAGGGGGATGGGGGGTCCGTGCCGGGGAGGAGGATGAGGGGTCTGTACCGGGGAGGTGGATGGGGGGGTCCATGCCGGGGAGGAGGTTGGGGGTGTCCCTGCCGGGGAGGGGGTTGGGGGGTCCGTGCCGGGGAGGAGGATGGGGGGTCCGTGCCTGGGAGGAGGTTGGGAGGGGGTCCAAGCCGGGGAGGGGGATGGGGGATCCGTGCCGGGGAGGAGGACGCGGTCCGTGCCGGGGAGGAGGTTCGGGTGGACCGTGCCGGGGAGGGTGATGGGGGGGATCCGTGCTGGGGAGGAGGTTGGGGGGGTCCGTGCCAGTTAGGGGGATGGGGGGTCCGTGCCGGGGAGGAGGATGGGGGGTCCATGCCAGTGAGGGGGATGGGGGGGTCCGTGCCGAGGAGGAGGTTGGGGGGGTCCGTGCCGGGGAGGAGGTTGGGGGGGTCCGTGCCGGGAAGGAGGATGGGGGTGTCCGTGCCGGGAGGGGGATGGGAGGGTCCGTGCCGGGGAAGAGTTTGGGGGGGTCCGTGCCGGGGAGTCGGATGGGGGGTCCGTGCCGGGGAGGAGGATGGGGGGTCCATGCCGGGGAGGAGGTTGGGGGGGGATCCGTGCCGGGAAGGAGGTTGGGGGGGTCTGTGCCGGGGAGGGGGTTGGGGGGTCCGTGCCGGGGAGGAGGATAGGGTCCGTGCCTGGGAGGAGGTTGGGGGGGGGGGTCCGTGCCGGGGAGGGGGATGGGGGGTCCGTGCCGGGGAGGAGGCTGGGGGTGTCCGTGCCGGGGAGGGGAATGGGGGGTCCGTGCCCGGGAGGAGTATGTTGGGTCCGTGCCGGGGAGGGGGGTGGGGGGGGGTCCATGCCGGGGAGGAGGTTGGGGGTGTCCGTCGTGGGGAGGGGGATGGGGGGTCCGTTCCGGGGAGGAGGATGGGGGGTCCGTGTCGGGGAGAAGATTGGGGGGGGGTTCGTGCCGGGGAGGGGAATGGGGGTCCGTGCCGGGGATGAGGATGGAGTCCATGCCGGGGAGGAGGTTAGGGGTTCCGTGCCGGGGAGGAGGTTAGGGGGTCCGTGCCGGGAATGAGGTTGGAGGGTCCGTGCCGGGTAGGGGGATGGGGGGGTCGTGCCGGGGAGGAGGATGGGGGGTCCGTGCCGGGGAGGGGGATGGGGTCGTCCGTGCCAGGGAGGAGGTTGGGGCGGTCCGTGCCAGGGAGGGGGGTGGGTGGTCCGTGCCGTGGAGGAGGATGGGGTCTCCGTGCCGGGGAGGGGGATGTGGGTGGTCCGTGCCGGGGAGGAGGTTGGGGTGGTCCGTGCCGGGGAGAGGGGGTGGGGGGTCCGTGCCGGGGAGGAGGATGGGGGGTCCGTGCCGGGGTGGAGTTTGGGGGGGTCCGTGCCGGGTAGGAGGTTGGGGGAGTCTGTGCCGGGGAGGAGGTTTGGGGGGTCCGTGCCGGGGAGGGGGATGGGGGGTCCGTGCCTGGGAGGAGGATGGGGTCCGTGCCGGGGTGGAGTTTGGGGGTGTCCGTGCCAGGGAGGGGGTTGTGGGGGTCCGTGCCGGGGAGGAGTTTGGGGTGGTCCGTGCCGGGGAGGGGGATGGGGGGTCCGTGCCGGGGAGGAGGATGGGGTCTCCGTGCCGGGGAGGGGGATGTGGGTGGTCCGTGCCGGGGAGGAGGTTGGGGTGGTCCGTGCCGGGGAGAGGGGGTGGGGGGTCCGTGCCGGGGAGGAGGATGGGGGGTCCGTGCCGGGGTGGAGTTTGGGGGGGTCCGTGCCGGGTAGGAGGTTGGGGGAGTCTGTGCCGGGGAGGAGGTTTGGGGGGTCCGTGCCGGGGAGGGGGATGGGGGGTCCGTGCCTGGGAGGAGGATGGGGTCCGTGCCGGGGTGGAGTTTGGGGGTGTCCGTGCCAGGGAGGGGGTTGTGGGGGTCCGTGCCGGGGAGGAGTTTGGGGTGGTCCGTGCCGGGGAGGGGGATGGGGGGTCCGTGCCGGGGAGGAGGATGGGGTCCGTGCCGGGGAGGAGTTTGGGGGGGTCCGTGCCGGGGAGGGGGATGGGGGGTCCGTGCCGGGGAGAAGGATGGGGTCCGTTCCGGGGAGGGTGATGGGGGGGTCCGTGCCAGGGAGGAGGTTGGTGGGGGCCCGTTCCGGGGAGGGGGATGGGGGATCCGTGCCGGGGTGGGGGATGGGGTCCGTGCCGGGGAGGAGGTTGGGGGGATCCGTGCCGGGGAGGGCGATGGGGGGGGGTCCGTGCCGGGGAGGGAGGATGGGGGCTCCGTGCCGGGGAGGAGGATGGTGGGTCCGTGCAGGGGAGGAGGATGGGAGGTCCGTGCGGGGAGGTGGATGGGGGGTCCGTGCCGGGGAGGAGGTTGGGGGGGGTTCCGTGCCGGGGATGGGGATGGGGGGCCCGTGCCGGGGAGGAGGATGGGGTCCGTGCCGGGGAGGACGTTGGGGGGGTCCGTGCCGGGGATTGAGATGGTGGGGGTCCGTGCCGGATAAGGGGATGGGGGGTCCTTGCCGGGGAGGAGGATGGGGGGTCCGTGCCGGGGAGGGGAATGGGGGGGGTCCGTGCCGGGAAGGAGGTTATGAGGGTCCGTGCCGGGGAGGGGGATGAGGGGTCCGTGCCGGGGAGGGGGATGTGGGGTCCGTGCCGGGGAGAAGGATGGGGTACGTGCCGGGGAGGAGGTTGGGTGGTCCGTGCCGGGGCGGAGTTTGGGGGGGGTCCGTGCCGGGGAGGGAGGTGGGGGGTCCGTGCCGGGGAGGAGGATGGGGGTTCCGTGCCGGGGAGGGGGATGGGTGGGGACCGTGCCGGGGAGGAGGATGCGGGGTCCGTGCCGGGGAGGAGGATGGGGAGTCTGTGCCGGGGAGGAGGTAGGGGGGGTCCGTGCCGGGGAGGGGGATGTGGGGTCGGTGCCGGTGAGGGGGATGGGGTACATGCCGGGGAGGAGGTTGGGTGGTCCGTGCCGGGGAGGAGGTTGGGTGGGGTCCGTGCCGGGGAGGGGGATGGGGGGGGTCCGTGCCGGGGAGGAGGTTGAGGGGGTCCGTGCCGGGGAGGGGGATGGGGGGGGTCCGTGCTGGGGAGGAGGTTGGGGGGGTCCGTGCCGGGGAGGAGGTTGGGGGGGTTCGAGCCGGGGAGGGGGATGGGGGGTCCGTGCCGGGGAGAAGGATGGGGTCCGTGCCGGGGAGGAGGTTGGGGGGGCCCATGCCAGGGAGGGGGATGGGGGGTCCGTGCCGGGGAGTAGGATGGGGTCCGTGCCGGGGAGAAGGTTGGGGGTGTCCGTGCCGGGGAGGAGGTTGGGGGGTGTCCGTGCCGGGGTGGGGGTTGGGGGGTCCGTGCCGGGGAGGAGGATAGGGTCCGTGCCGGGGAGGAGGTTGGGGGGGAGTCCGTGCCGAGGAGGGGGATGGGGGGTCCGTGCCGGGGAGGAGGTTGGGGATGTCCGTGCCGGGGAGGGGAATGGGGGGTCCGTGCCCGGGAGGAGGATGGGGGGGGGGGGTCCATGCCGGGGAGGAGGTTTGGGATGTCCGTCCCGGGGAGGGGGATGGGGGTCCGTTCCGGGGAGGAGGATGGGGGCTCCGTGTCGGGGATGAGGTTGGGGGGGTTCGTGCCGGGGAGGGGGATGGGGGGTCCGTGCCGGGAAGGTGGATGGGGGGTCCGTGCCGGGGAGGGGGATGGTGGGGTCCGTGCCGGGGAGGAGGTTGAGGGGGTCCGTGCCGGGGAGGGGGGTGGGGGGTCCGTGCCGGGGAGGAGGATGGGGGGTCCGTGCCGGGGAGGGGGATGTGGGTGGTCCGTGCCGGGGAGGAGATTCGGGGGGTCCGTACCGGTGAGGGGGATGGGGGGTCCGTGCCGGGGAGCAGCATGGGGGGTCCGTGCCGTGGAGGAGGTTGGGGGGCTCCGTGCCGGGGAGGGGGATGGGGGGTCCTTGCCGGGGAGGGGGATGGGGTACGTGCCGGGGAGGAGGTTGGGGGGGGGTCCGTGCCGGGGAGGGGGATGGGGGGGGGGGTCCGTGCCGTGGAGGAGGTTGGGGGGTTCCGTGCCGGGGAGGAGGTTGGGGGGTTCCGTGCCGGGGAGGGGGATGGGGGGTCCGTGCCGGGAGGAGGATGGGGTCCGTGCCGGGGAGGAGGTTGGGGGTGTCCGTGCCGGGGAGGAGGTTTGGGGGGTCCGTGCCGGGGAGGGGTTGGGGGGTGTCCATGCCGGGGAGGAGGTTGGGGCTGTCCGTCCCGGGGAGGGGGATGGGGGGTCCGTTCCGGGGAGGAGGATGGGGGGTCCGTGTCGGGGAGGAGGTTGGGGGAGGATTCGTGCCGGGGAGGGGGATGGGGCTCCGTGCCGGGGAGGAGGATGGGGTCCGTGCCGGGGAGGAGGTTAGGGGGTCCGTGCCGGGGAGGGTGATGGGGGGGGGTCCATGCCGGGAATGAGGTTGGAGGGGTCCGTGCCAGGTAGGGGGATGGAGGGTCCGTGCCGGGAAGGTGGATGGGGGGTCCGTGCCGGGGAGGGGGATGGGGGGGTCCGTGCCGGGGAGGAGGTTGAGGGGGTCCGTGCCGGGGAGAGGGGGTGGGGGGTCCGTGCCGGGGAGGAGGATGGGGGGTCCGTGCCGGGGAGGGGGATGTGGGTGGTCCGTGCCGGGGAGGAGGTTGGGGGGGGTCCGTACCGGTGAGGGGGTTGGGGGGTCCGTGCCGGGGAGCAGCATGGGGGGTCCGTGCCGGGGAGGAGGTTGGGGGGGTCCGTGCCGGGGAGGGGGATGGGGGGTCCTTGCCGGGGAGGGGGATGGGGTACGTGCCGGGGAGGAGGTTGGGGGGGGGGGGTCCGTGCCGGGGAGGGGGATGGGGGGGGTCCGTGCCGTGGAGGAGGTTGTGGGGTTCCGTGCCGGGGAGGAGGTTGGGGGGTTCCGTGCCGGGGATGGGGATGGGGGGTCCGTGCCGGGAGGAGGATGGGGTCCGTGCCGGGGAGGAGGTTGCGGGTGTCCGTGCTGGGGAGGAGGTTGGGGGGGTCCGGGCTGGGGAGGGGGTTGGGGGGTCCGTGCCGGGGAGGAGGTTGGGGGGGTCCGTGCCGGGGAGGAGGTTGGGGGGGAGTCCGTGCCGGGGAGGGGGATGGGGGGTCCGTGCCGGGGAGGAGGTTGGGTGTGTCCGTGCCGGGGAGGGGAATGGGGGGTCCGTGCCCGGGAGGAGGATGGGGGGTCCGTGCCGGGGAGGGGGTCGGGGGGGTCCATGACGGGGAGGAGGTTGGTGATGTCCGTCCCGGGGAGGGGGATGGGGGGTCCGTTCCGGGGAGGAGGATGGGGGGTCCGTGTCGGGGAGGAGGTTGGGGGGGATTCGTGCCGGGGAGGGGGATGGGGGTCCGTGCCGGGGAGGAGTATGGGGTCCGTGCCGGGGAGGAGGTTAGGGGGTCCGTGCCGGGGAGGGTGATGGGGGGGGGTCCGTGCCGGGAATGAGGTTGGAGGGGTCCGTGCCAGGTAGGGGGATGGGGGGTCCGTGCCGGGAAGGAGGATGGGGGGACCGTGCCGGGGAGGGGGATGGGGGGGTCCGTGCCGGGGAGCAGGTTGAGGGGGTCCGTGCTGGGGAGGGGGGTGGGGGGTCCGTGCTGTGGAGGAGGATGGGGGTCCGTGCCGGGGAGGGGGATGTGGGTGGTCCGTGCCGGGGAGGAGGTTGGGGGGGTCCGTACCGGTGAGGGGGATGGGGGGTCCGTGCCGGGGAGCAGCATGGGGGGGTCCGTGCCGGGGAGGAGGTTGGGGGGGTCCGTGCCGGGGAGGGGGATGGGGGGTCATTGCCGGGGAGGGGGATGGGCTACGTGCCGGGGAGGAGGTTGGGGGGTGGGTCCGTGCTGGGGAGGGGGATGGGGGGGGGTCCATGCCGTGGAGGAGGTTGGGGGGTTCCGTGCCGGGGAGGAGGTTGGGGGGTTCCGTGCCGGGGAGGGGGATGGGGGGTCCGTGCCGGGAGGAGGATGGGGTCCGTGCCGGGGAGGAGTTTGGGGGGTCCGTGCCGGGGAGGATGTTGGGGGTGTCCGTGCCGGGGAGGAGGTTGGGGGCTCCGTGCCGGGGAGGGGGATGGGGGTTCCGTGCCGGGGAGGAGGTTGGGGGGGTCCGGGCTGGGGAGGGGGTTGGGGGGTCCGTGCCGGGGAGGAGGTTGGGGGGGTCCGTGCCGGGGAGGAGGTTGGGGGGGAGTCCGTGCCGGGGAGGGGGATGGGGGGTCCGTGCCGGGGAGGAGGTTGGGTGTGTCCGTGCCGGGGAGGGGAATGGGGGGTCCGTGCCCGGGAGGAGGATGGGGGGTCCGTGCCGGGGAGGGGGTCGGGGGGGTCCATGCCGGGGAGGAGGTTGGTGATGTCCGTCCCGGGGAGGGGGATGGGGGGTCCGTTCCGGGGAGGAGGATGGGGGGTCCGTGTCGGGGAGGAGGTTGGGGGGGATTCGTGCCGGGGAGGGGGATGGGGGTCCGTGCCGGGGAGGAGTATGGGGTCCGTGCCGGGGAGGAGGTTAGGGGGTCCGTGCCGGGGAGGGTGATGGGGGGGGGTCCGTGCCGGGAATGAGGTTGGAGGGGTCCGTGCCAGGTAGGGGGATGGGGGGTCCGTGCCGGGAAGGAGGATGGGGGGACCGTGCCGGGGAGGGGGATGGGGGGGTCCGTGCCGGGGAGCAGGTTAAGGGGGTCCGTGCCGGGGAGGGGGGTGGGGGGTCCGTGCTGTGGAGGAGGATGGGGGTCCATGCCGGGGAGGGGGATGTGGGTGGTCCGTGCCGGGGAGGAGGTTGGGGGGGTCCGTACCGGTGAGGGGGATGGGGGGTCCGTGCCGGGGAGCAGCATGGGGGGTCCGTGCCGGGGAGGAGGTTGGGGGGGTCCGTGCCGGGGAGGGGGATGGGGGGTCATTGCCGGGGAGGGGGATGGGCTACGTGCCGGGGAGGAGGTTGGGGGGTGGGTCCGTGCTGGGGAGGGGGATGGGGGGGGGTCCATGCCGTGGAGGAGGTTGGGGGGTTCCGTGCCGGGGAGGAGGTTGGGGGGTTCCGTGCCGGGGAGGGGGATGGGGGGTCCGTGCCGGGAGGAGGATGGGGTCCGTGCCGGGGAGGAGTTTGGGGGGTCCGTGCCGGGGAGGATGTTGGGGGTGTCCGTGCCGGGGAGGAGGTTGGGGGCTCCGTGCCGGGGAGGGGGATGGGGGTTCCGTGCCGGGGAGACGGTTGGGGTCCGTGCCGGGGAGGAGTTTGGGGGGGGGGGTCCGTGCCGGGGAGGGGGATGGGGGTCCGTGACGGGGAAGAGGATGGGGTCCGTTCCGGGGAGGGGGATGGGGGGGTCCGTGCCGGGGAGGAGGAGGCTGGTGGGGCTCCGTGCCGGGGAGGAGGTTGGGGGGTCCGTGCCGGGGAGGGGTATGGGGGGTCCGTGCCGGGGAGGAGGATGGGGTCCGTGCCGGGGATGAGGTTGGGGGGGTCCGTGCCGGGGAGGGGGTTGGGGGGTCCGTGCCGGGGAGGAGGATAGGGTCCGTGCCGGGGAGGAGGTTGGGGGGGGTCCGTGCCGGGGAGGGGGATGGGGGGTCCGTGCCGGGGTGGAGGTTGGGGGTGTCCGTGCCGGGGAGGGGAATGGGGGGTCCGTGCCCGGGAGGAGGATGGGGGGTCCGTGCCGGGGAGGGGGTGGGTGGGGTCCATGCCGGGGAGGAGGTTGGGGGTGTCCGTCCCGGGGAGGGGGATGGGGGCTCCGTGCCGGGGAGGAGGTTGGGGGTGTCCGTGCCGGGGAGGGGAATGGGGGGTCCGTGCCCGGGAGGAGGAGGGTGGGTCCGTGCCGGTGAGGGAGTGGGTGGGGTCCATGCCGGGGAGGAGGTTGGCTGTGTCCGTCCCGGGGAGGGGGATGGGGGGTCCGTGCTGGGTAGGAGGTTGGGGGGGTCCGTGCCAGGGAGGAGGTTGGGGGGGTCCGAGCCGGGGAGGGGGATGGGGGGTCCGTGCCGGGGAGGAGGATGGGGTCCGTGCCGGGGAGGAGGTTGGGGGGGCCCATGCCGGGGAGGGGGATGGGGGGTCCGTGCCGGGGAGTAGGATGGGGTCCGTGCCGGGGAGGAGGTTGGGGGTGTCCGTGCCGCGGAGGAGGTTGGGGGGGTCCGTGCCGGGGAGGGTGTTGGGGGGTCCGTGCCGGGGAGGAGGATAGGGTCCGTGCCGGGGAGGAGGTTGGGGGGGAGTCCGTGCCGGGGAGGGGAATGGGGGGTCCGTGCCCGGGAGGAGGATGGGGGGTCCGTGCCGGGGAGGGGGTGGGGGGGTCCATGCCGGGGAGGAAGTTGGGGGTGTCCGTCCCGGGGAGGGGGATGGGGGGTCCGTTCCGGGGAGGAGGATGGGGGGTCCGTGTCGGGGAGGAGGTTGGGGGGGGATTCGTGCCGGGGAGGGGGATGGGGGTCCGTGCCGGGGAGGAGGATGGGGTCCGTGCCGGGGTGGAGGTTAGGGGGTCCGTGCCGGGAGGGTGATGGGGGGGGGTCCGTGCCGGGAATGAGGTTGGAGGGGTCCGTGCCAGGTAGGGGGATGGGGGGACCGTGCCGGGAAGGAGAATGGTGGGTCCGTGCCGGGGAGGGGGATGGGGGGGTCCGTGCCGGGGAGGAGGTTGAGGGGGTCAGTGCCAGGGAGGGGGGTGGGGGGTCCGTGCCGGGGAGGAGGTTGGGGGGGAGTCCGTGCCGGGAATGAGGTTGGAGGGGTCCGTGCCAGGTAGGGGGATGGGGGGTCCGTGCCGGGAAGGAGGATGGTGGGTCCGTGCCGGGGAGGGGGATGGGTGGGTACCGTGCCGGGGAGGAGGTTAGGGGGTCCGTGTCGGGGAGGTGGATGCGGGGTCCGTGCCGGGGAGGAGGATGGGGAGTCTGTGCCGGGGTGGAGGTAGGGGGGTCCGTGCCGGGAGGGGGATGTGGGGTCCGTGCCGGGGAGGGGGATGGGGTACATGCCGGGGAGGAGGTTGGGTGGTCCGTGCCGGGGAGGAGGTTGGGTGGGGTCCGTGCCGGGGAGGGGGATGGGGGGGGTTCCGTGCCGGGGAGGAGGTTGAGGGGATCCGTGCCGGGGAGGAGGATGGGGTCCGTGCTGGGGAGGAGTTTGGGGGGGTCCGTGCCGGGGAGGAGGATGGGGGGGTCCGAGCCGGGGAGGGGGATGGGGGGTCCGTGCCGGGGAGGAGGATGGGGTCCGTGCCGGGGAGGAGGTTGGGGGGTCCCATGCCGGGGAGGGGGATGGGGGGACCGTGCCGGGGAGTAGGATGGTGTCCGTGCCGGGGAGGAGGTTGGGGGTGTCCGTGCCGGGGAGGAGGTTGGGGTGGTCCGTGCCGGGAAGGGGGTTGGGGGGTCCGTGCCGGGGAGGAGGATAGGGTCCGTGCCGGGGAGGAGGTTGGGGGGGTCCGTACCGGTGAGGGGGATGGGGGGTCCGTGCCGAGGAGCAGCATGAGGGGTCCGTGCCGGGGAGGAGGTTGGGGGGGTCCGTGCCGGGGAGGGGGATGGGGGGTCCTTGCCGGGGAGGGGGATGGTGTACGTGCCGGGGAGGAGGTTGGGGGGGGTCCGTGCCGGGGAGGGGGATGGGGGGGGGTCCGTGCCGTGGAGGAGGTTGGGGGGTTCCGTGCCGGGGAGGAGGTTGGGGGGTTCCGTGCCGGGGAGGGGGATGGAGGGTCCGTGCCGGGAGGAGGATGGGGTCCGTGCCGGGGAGGAGGTTGGCGGTGTCCGTGCCGGGGAGGAGGTTGGGGGGGTCCGGGCTGGGGAGTGGGTTGCGGGGTCCGTGCCGGGGAGGAGGTTGGGGGGGTCCGTGCCCGGGGAGGGGGATGGGGGGTCCGTTCCGGGGAGGAGGATGGGGGGTCCGTGTCGGGGAGGAGGTTGGGGGGGGATTCGTGCCGGGGAGGGGGATGGGGGTCCGTGCCGGGGAGGAGGATGGGGTCCGTGCCGGGGAGGAGGTTAGGGGGTCCGTGCCGGGGAGGGTGATGGGGGGGGGGTCCGTGCCGGGAATGAGGTTGGAGGGGTCCGTGCCAGGTAGGGGGATGGGGGTCCGTGCCGGGAAGGAGGATGGGGGGACCGTGCCGGGGAGGGGGATGTGGGGGTCCGTGCCAGGGAGCAGGTTGAGGGGGTCAGTGCCGGGGAGGGGAGTGGGGGGTCCGTGCCGTGGAGGAGGATGGGGGGTCCGTGCCGGGGAGCGGGATGTGGGTGGTCCGTGCCGGGGAGGAGGTTGGGGGGGTCCGTTCCGGTGAGGGGGATGGGGGGTCCGTGCCGGGGAGCAGCATGGGGGGTCCGTGCCGGGGAGGAGGTTGGGGGGGTCCGTGCCGGGGAGGGGGATGGGGGGTCATTGCCGGGGAGGGGGATGGGGTACGTGCCGGGGAGGAGGTTGGGGGGCGGTCCGTGCTGGGGAGGGGGATGGGGGGGGGTCCATGCCGTGGAGGAGGTTGGGGGGTTCCGTGCCGGGGAGGAGGTTGGGGGGTTCCGTGCCGGGGAGGGGGATGGGGGTTCCGTGCCGGGAGGAGGATGTGGTCCGTGCCGGGGAGGAGTTTGGGGGGTCCGTGCCGTGGAGGAGGTTGGGGGGTCCGTGCCGGGGAGGAGGTTGGGGGGGGTCCGTGCCGGGGAGGGGGATGGGGGTTCCGTGCCGGGGAGGAGGATGGGGTCCGTGCCGGGGAGGAGTTTGGGGGGGGGGTCCGTGCCGGGGAGGGGGATGGGGGTCTGTGACGGGGAAGAGGATGGGGTCCGTTCCGGGGAGGGGGATGGGGGGTCCGTGCCGGGGAGGAGGAGGCTGGTGGGGGTCCGTGCCGGGGAGGAGGTTGGGGGGTCCGTGCCGGGGAGGGGTATGGGGGGTCCGTGCCGGGGAGGAGGATGGGGTCCGTGCCGGGGATGAGGTTGGGGGGGTCCGTGCCGGGGAGGGGGTTGGGGGGTCCGTGCCGGGGAGGAGGATAGGGTCCGTGCCGGGGAGGAGGTTGGGGGGGGTCCGTGCCGGGGAGGGGGATGGGGGGTCCGTGCCGGGGAGGAGGTTGGGGGTGTCCGTGCCGGGGAGGGGAATGGGGGGTCCGTGCCCGGGAGGAGGATGGGGGGTCTGTGCCGGGGAGGGGAATGGGGGGTCCGTGCCCGGGAGGAGGATGGGGGGTCCGTGCCGGGGAGGGGGTGGGTGGGGTCCATGCCGGGGAGGAGGTTGGGGGTGTCCGTCCCGGGGAGGGGGATGGGGGGTCCGTGCTGGGGAGGAGGATGGGGTCCGTGCCGGGGAGGAGGTTGGGTGGGTCCGAGCCGGGGAGGGGGATGGGGGGTCCGTGACGGGGAGGAGGTTGGGGGGGGATTCGTGCCGGTGAGGGGGATGGGGTCCCTGCCGGGGTGGCGGTTAGGGGGTCCGTGCCGGGAGGGTGATGGGGGGGGGTCCGTGCCGGGAATGAGGTTGGAGGGGTCCGTGCCAGGTAGGGGGATGGGGGGTCCGTGCCGGGAAGGAGGATGGTGGGTCCGTGCCGGGGAGGGGGATGGGGGGGTCCGTGCCGGGGAGGAGGTTGAGGGGGTCAGTGCCAGGGAGGGGGGTGGGGGGTCCGTGCCGGGGAGGAGGTTGGGGGGGAGTCCGTGCCGGGAATGAGGTTGGAGGGGTCCGTGCCAGGTAGGGGGATGGGGGGTCCGTGCCGGGAAGGAGGATGGTGGGTCCATGCCGGGGAGGGGGATGGGTGGGTACCGTGCCGGGGAGGAGGTTAGGGGGTCCGTGTCGGGTAGGTGGATGCGGGGTCCGTGCCGGGGAGGAGGAATGGGAGTCTGTGCCGGGGTGGAGGTAGGGGGGTCCGTGCCGGGGAGGGGGATGTGGGGTCCGTGCCGGGGAGGGGGATGGGGCACATGCCGGGGAGGAGGTTGGGTGGTCCGTGCCGGGGAGGAGGTTGGGTGGGGTCCGTGCCGGGGAGGGGGATGGGGGGGGTTCCGTGCCGGGGAGGAGGTTGAGGGGATCCGTGCCGGGGAGGAGGATGGGGTCCGTGCTGGGGAGGAGGTTGGGGGGGTCCGTGCCGGGGAGGAGGTTGGGGGGGTCCGAGCCGGGGAGGGGGATGGGGGGTCCGTGCCGGGGAGGAGGATGGGGTCCGTGCCGGGGAGGAGGTTGGGGGGTCCCATGCCGGGGAGGGGGATGGGGGGTCCGTGCCGGGGAGTAGGATGGGGTCCGTGCCGGGGAGGAGGTTGGGGGTGTCCGTGCCGGGGAGGAGGTTGGGGGGGTCCGTGCCGGGAAGGGGGTTGGGGGCTCCGTGCCGGGGAGGAGGATAGGGTCCGTGCCGGGGAGGAGGTTGGGGGGGTCCGTACCGGTGAGGGGGATGGGGGGTCCGTGCCGGGGAGCAGCATGGGGGGTCCGTGCCAGGGAGGAGGTTGGGGGGGTCCGTGCCGGGGAGGGGGATGGGGGGACCTTGCCGGGGAGGGGGATGGGGTACGTGCCGGGGAGGAGGTTGGGGGGGGTCCGTGCAGGGGAGGGGGATGGGGGGGTGTCCGTGCCGTGGAGGAGGTTGGGGGGTTCCGTGCCGGGGAGGAGGTTGGGGGGTTCCGTGCCGGGGAGGGGGATGGGGGGTCCGTGCCGGGAGGAGGATGGGGTCCGTGCCGGGGAGGAGGTTAGGGGTGGCCGTGCCGGGGAGGAGGTTGGGGGGGTCCGGGCTGGGGAGGGGGTTGGGGGGTCCGTGCCGGGGAGGAGGTTGGGGGGGAGTCCGTGCCGGGGAGGGGGATGGGGGGTCCGTGCCGGGGAGGAGGTTGGGGGTGTCCGTGGCGGGGAGGGGAATGGGGTGTCCGTGCCCGGGAGGAGGATGGGGGGTCCGTGCCGGGGAGGGGGTCGGGGGGGTCCATGCCGGGGAGGAGGTTGGGGATGTCCGTCCCGGGGAGGGGGATGGGGGGTCCGTTCCGGGGAGGAGGATGGGGGGTCCGTGTCGGGGAGGAGGTTGGGGGGGGATTCGTGCCGGGGAGGGGGATGGGGGTCCGTGCCGGGTAGGAGGATGGGGTCCGTGCCGGGGAGGAGGTTAGGGGGTCCGTGCCGGGGAGGGTGATGGGGGGGGTCCGTGCCGGGAATGAGGTTGGAGGGGTCCGTGCCAGGTAGGGGGATGGGGGGTCCGTGCCGGGAAGGAGGATGGGGGGACCGTGCCGGGGAGGGGGATGGGGGGGTCCGTGCCGGGGAGCAGGTTGAGGGGGTCAGTGCCGGGGAGGGGAGTGGGGGGTCCGTGCCGTGGAGGAGGATGGGGGGTCCGTGCCGGGGAGGGGGATGTGGGTGGTCCGTGCCGGGGAGGAGGTTGGGGGGGTCCGTACCGGTGAGGGGGATGGGGGGGTCCGTGCCGGGGAGCAGCATGGGGGTTCCGTGCCGGGGAGGAGGTTGGGGGGGTCCGTGCCGGGGAGGGGGATGGGGGGTCATTGCCGGGGAGGGGGATGGGGTACGTGCCGGGGAGGAGGTTGGGGGGGGTCCGTGCTGGGGAGGGGGATGGGGGGGGTCCATGCCGTGGAGGAGGTTGGGGGGTTCCGTGCCGGGGAGGAGGTTGGGGGGTTCCGTGCCGGGGAGGGGGATGGGGGGTCCGTGCCGGGAGGAGGATGTGGTCCGTGCCGGGGAGGAGTTTGGGGGGTCCGTGCCGTGGAGGAGGTTGGGGGGGTCCGTGCTGGGGAGGAGGTTGGGGGGGTCCGTGCCGGGGAGGGGGATGGGGGTTCCGTGCCGGGGAGGAGGATGGGGTCCGTGCCGGGGAGGAGTTTGGGGGGGGGGGTCCGTGCCGGGGAGGGGGATGGGGGTCCGTGACGGGGAAGAGGATGGGGTCCGTTCCGGGGAGGGGGATGGGGGGTCCGTGCCGGGGAGGAGTAGGCTGGTGGGGTCCGTGCCGGGGAGGAGGTTGGGGGGTCCGTGCCGGGGAGGGGTATGGGGGGTCCGTGCCGGGGAGGAGGTTGGGGGTGTCCGTGGCGGGGAGGGGAATGGGGTGTCCGTGCCCGGGAGGAGGATGGGGGGTCCGTGCCGGGGAAAGGGTCGGGGGGGTCCATGCCGGGGAGGAGGTTGGGGATGTCCGTCCCGGGGAGGGGGATGGGGGGTCCGTTCCGGGGAGGAGGATGGGGGGTCCGTGTCGGGGAGGAGGTTGGGGGGGGATTCGTGCCGGGGAGGGGGATGGGGGTCCGTGCCGGGTTGGAGGATGGGGTCCGTGCCGGGGAGGAGGTTAGGGGGTCCGTGCCGGGGAGGGTGATGGGGGGGGTCCGTGCCGGGAATGAGGTTGGAGGGGTCCGTGCCAGGTAGGGGGATGGGGGGTCCGTGACGGGAAGGAGGATGGGGGGACCGTGCCAGGGAGGGGGATGGGGGGGTCCGTGCCGGGGAGCAGGTTGAGGGGGTCAGTGCCGGGGAGGGGAGTGGGGGGTCCGTGCCGTGGAGGAGGATGGGGGGTCCGTGCCGGGGAGGGGAATGTGGGTGGTCCGTGCCGGGGAGGAGGTTGGGGGGGTCCGTACCGGTGAGGGGGATGGGGGGTCCGTGCCGGGGAGCAGCATGGGGGTTCCGTGCCGGGGAGGAGGTTGGGGGGGACCGTGCCGGGGAGGGGGATGGGGGGGTCCGTGCCGGGGAGCAGGTTGAGGGGGTCAGTGCCGGGGAGGGGAGTGGGGGGTCCGTGCCGTGGAGGAGGATGGGGGGTCCGTGCCGGGGAGGGGGATGTGGGTGGTCCGTGCCGGGGAGGAGGTTGGGGGGGTCCGTACCGGTGAGGGGGATGGGGGGTCCGTGCCGGGGAGCAGCATGGGGGTTCCGTGCCGGGGAGGAGGTTGGGGGGGTCCGTGCCGGGGAGGGGGATGGGGGGTCATTGCCGGGGAGGGGGATGGGGTACGTGCCGGGGAGGAGGTTGGGGGGGGGTCCGTGCTGGGGAGGGGGATGGGGGGGGGTCCATGCCGTGGAGGAGGTTGGGGGGTTCCGTGCCGGGGAGGAGGTTGGGGGGTTCCGTGCCGGGGAGGGGGATGGGGGGTCCGTGCCGGGAGGAGGATGTGGTCCGTGCCGGGGAGGAGTTTGGGGGGTCCGTGCCGTGGAGGAGGTTGGGGGGGTCCGTGCTGGGGAGGAGGTTGGGGGGGTCCGTGCCGGGGAGGGGGATGGGGGTTCCGTGCCGGGGAGGAGGATGGGGTCCGTGCCGGGGAGGAGTTTGGGGGGGGGGTCCGTGCCGGGGAGGGGGATGGGGGTCCGTGACGGGGAAGAGGATGGGGTCCGTTCCGGGGAGGGGGATGGGGGGTCCGTGCCGGGGAGGAGTAGGCTGGTGGGGTCCGTGCCGGGGAGGAGGTTGGGGGTGTCCGTGGCGGGGAGGGGAATGGGGTGTCCGTGCCCGGGAGGAGGATGGGGGGTCCGTGCCGGGGAGGGGGTCGGGGGGGTCCATGCCGGGGAGGAGGTTGGGGATGTCCGTCCCGGGGAGGGGGATGGGGGGTCCGTTCCGGGGAGGAGGATGGGGGGTCCGTGTCGGGGAGGAGGTTGGGGGGGGATTCGTGCCGGGGAGGGGGATGGGGGTCCGTGCCGGGTAGGAGGATGGGGTCCGTGCCGGGGAGGAGGTTAGGGGGTCCGTGCCGGGGAGGGTGATGGGGGGGGTCCGTGCCGGGAATGAGGTTGGAGGGGTCCGTGCCAGGTAGGGGGATGGGGGGTCCGTGCCGGGAAGGAGGATGGGGGGACCGTGCCGGGGAGGGGGATGGGGGGGTCCGTGCCGGGGAGCAGGTTGAGGGGGTCAGTGCCGGGGAGGGGAGTGGGGGGTCCGTGCCGTGGAGGAGGATGGGGGGTCCGTGCCGGGGAGGGGAATGTGGGTGGTCCGTGCCGGGGAGGAGGTTGGGGGGGTCCGTACCGGTGAGGGGGATGGGGGGTCCGTGCCGGGGAGCAGCATGGGGGTTCCGTGCCGGGGAGGAGGTTGGGGGGGTCCGTGCCGGGGAGGGGGATGGGGGGTCATTGCCGGGGAGGGGGATGGGGTACGTGCCGGGGAGGAGGTTGGGGGGGGGTCCGTGCTGGGGAGGGGGATGGGGGGGGGTCCATGCCGTGGAGGAGGTTGGGGGGTTCCGTGCCGGGGAGGAGGTTGGGGGGTTCCGTGCCGGGGAGGGGGATGGGGGGTCCGTGCCGGGAGGAGGATGGGGTCCGTGCCGGGGAGGAGTTTGGGGGGTCCGTGCCGTGGAGGAGGTTGGGGGGGTCCGTGCTGGGGAGGAGGTTGGGGGGGTCCGTGCCGGGGAGGGGGATGGGGGTTCCGTGCCGGGGAGGAGGATGGGGTCCGTGCCGGGGAGGAGTTTGGGGGGGGGGGTCCGTGTCGGGGAGGGGGATGGGGGTCCGTGACGGGGAAGAGGATGGGGTCCGTTCCGGGGAGGGGGATGGGGGGTCCGTGCCGGGGAGGAGGAGGCTGGTGGGGGTCCGTGCCGGGGAGGAGGTTGGGGGGTCCGTGCCGGGGAGGGGTATGGGGTGTCCGTGCCGGGGAGGAGGATGGGGTCCGTGCCGGGGATGAGGTTGGGGGTGTCCGTCCCGGGGAGGGGGATGGGGGGTCCGTGCTGGGGAAGAGGATGGGGTCCGTGCCGGGGAGGAGGTTGGGGGAGTCCGAGCCGGGGAGGGGAATGGGGGGTCCGTGCCGGGGAGGAGGATGGGGTCCGTGCCGAGGAGGAGGATGGGGGTGGCCGTGCCGGGGAGGAGGTTGGGGGTGTCCGTGCCGGGGAGGAGGTTGGGGGGGTCCGGGCTGGGGAGGGGGTTGGGGGGTCCGTGCCGGGGAGGAGGTTGGGGGGGTCCGTGCCGGGGAGGAGGTTGGGGGGGAGTCCGTGCCGGGGAGGGGGATGGGGGGTCCGTGCCGGGGAGGAGGTTGGGGGTGTCCGTGCCGGGGAGGGGAATGGGGTGTCCGTGCCCGGGAGGAGGATGGGGGGTCCGTGCCGGGGAGGGGGTCGGGGGGGTCCATGCCGGGGAGGAGGTTGGGGATGTCCGTCCCGGGGAGGGGGATGGGGGGTCCGTTCCGGAGAGGAGGATGGGGGGTCCGTGTCGGGGAGGAGGTTGGGGGGGGATTCGTGCCGGGGAGGGGGATGGGGGTCCGTGCCGGGGAGGAGGATGGGGTCCGTGCCGGGGAGGAGGTTAGGGGGTCCGTGCCGGGGAGGGTGATGGGGGGGGTCCGTGCCGGGAATGAGGTTGGAGGGGTACGTGCCAGGTCGGGGGATGGGGGTCCGTGCCGGGAAGGGGGATGGGGGGTCCGTGCCAGGGAGCAGGTTGAGGGGGTCAGTGCCGGGGAGGGGAGTGGGGGGTCCGTGCCGTGGAGGAGGATGGGGGGTCCGTGCCGGGGAGGGGGATGTGGGTGGTCCGTGCCGGGGAAGAGGTTGGGGGGGTCCGTACCGGTGAGGGGGATGGGGGGTCCGTGCCGGGGAGCAGCATGGGGGGTCCGTGCCGGGGAGGAGGTTGGGGGGGTCCGTGCCGGGGAGGGGGATGGGAGGTCATTGCCGGGGAGGGGGATGGGGTACGTGCCGGGGAGGAGGTTGGGGGGGGTCCGTGCTGGGGAGGGGGATGGGGGGGGGTCCATGCCGTGGAGGAGGTTGGGGGGTTCCGTGCCGGGGAGGAGGTTGGGGGGTTCCGTGCCGGGGAGGGGGATGGGGGGTCCGTGCCGGGAGGAGGATGGGGTCCGTGCCGGGGAGGAGTTTGGGGGGTCCGTGTCGTGGAGGAGGTTGGGGGGGTCCGTGCCGGGGAGGAGGTTGGGGGGGTCCGTGCCGGGGAGGGGTATGGGGGTTCCGTGCCGGGGAGGAGGATGGGGTCCGTGCCGGGGAGGAGTTTGGGGGGGGGGTCCGTGCCGGGGAGGGGGATGGGGGTCCGTGACGGGGAAGAGGATGGGGTCCGTTCTGGGGAGGGGGATGGGGGGTCCGTGCCGGGGAGGAGGAGGCTGGTGGGGGTCCGTGCCGGGGAGGAGGTTGGGGGGTCCGTGCCGGGGAGGGGTATGGGGGGTCCGTGCCGGGGAGGAGGATGGGGTCCGTGCCGGGGATGAGGTTGGGGGGGTCCGTGCTGGGGAGGGGTTGGGGGGTCCGTGCCGGGGAGGAGGATAGGGTCCGTGCCGGGGAGGAGGTTGGGGGGGGTCCGTGCCGGGGAGGGGGATGGGGGGTCCGTGCCGGGGAGGAGGTTGGGGGTGTCCGTGCCGGGGAGGGGAATGGGGGGTCCGTGCCCGGGAGGAGGATGGGGGGTCCGTGCCGGGGAGGGGAATGGGGGGTCCGTGCCCGGGAGGAGGAGGGGGGGTCCGTGCCGGGGAGGGGGTGGGTGGGGTCCATGCCGGGGAGGAGGTTGGGGGTGTCCGTCCCGGGGAGGGGGATGGGGGGTCCGTGCTGGGGAGGAGGATGGGGTCCGTGCCGGGGAGGAGGTTGGGGTGTCCGAGCCGGGGAGGGGGATGGGGGGTCCGTGCCGGGGAGGAGGTTGGGGGTCCGTGCCGGGGAGGAGGATCGGGTCCGTGCCGGGCTGGAGGTTAGGGGGTCCGTGCCGGGAGGGTGATGGGGGGGGGTCCGTGCCGGGAATGAGGTTGGAGGGGTCCGTGCCGGGTAGGGGGATGGGGGGTCCGTGCCGGGAAGGAGGATGGTGGGTCCGTGCCGGGGAGGGGGATGGGGGGGTCCATGCCGGGGAGGAGGTTGAGGGGGTCAGTGCCAGGGAGGGGGGTGGGGGGTCCGTGCCGGGGAGGAGGTTGGGGGGGAGTCCGTGCCGGGAATGAGGTTGGAGGGGTCCGTGCCAGGTAGGGGGATGGGGGGTCCGTGCCGGGAAGGAGGATGGTGGGTCCGTGCCGGGGAGGGGGATAGGTGGGTACCGTGCCGGGGAGGAGGTTAGGGGGTCCGTGTCGGTGAGGTGGATGCGGGGTCCGTGCCGGGGAGGAGGATGGGGAGTCTGTGCCGGGGTGGAGGTAGGGGGGTCCGTGCCGGGGAGGGGGATGGGGGTCCGTTCCGGGGAGGAGGATGGGGGGTCCGTGTCGGGGAGGAGGTTGGGGGGGGATTCGTGCTGGGGAGGGGGATGGGGGTCCGTGCCGGGGAGGAGGATGGGGTCCGTGCCGGGGAGGAGGTTAGGGGGTCCGTGCCGGGGAGGGTGATGAGGGGGGGTCCGTGCCGGGAATGAGGTTGGAGGGGTCCGTGCCAGGTAGGGGGATGGGGGGTCCGTGCCGGGAAGGAGGATGGGGGAACCGTGCCGGGGAGGGGGATGGGGGGGTCCGTGCCGGGGAGCAGGTTGAGGGGGTCAGTGCCGGGGAGGGGAGTGGGGGGTCCGTGCCGTGGAGGAGGCTGGGGGGTCCGTGCCGGGGAGGGGGATGTGGGTGGTCCGTGCCGGGGAGGAGGTTGGGGGGGTCCGTACCGGTGAGGGGGATGGGGGTCCGTGCCGGGGAGCAGCATGGGGGGTCCGTGCCGGGGAGGAGGTTGGGGGGGTCCGTGGCGGGGAGGGGGATGGGGGGTCATTGCCGGGGAGGGGGATGGGGTACGTGCCGGGGAGGAGGTTGGGGGGGGGGTCCGTGCTGGGGAGGGGGATGGGGGGGGTCCATGCCGTGGAGGAGGTTGTGGGGTTCCGTGCCGGAGAGGGGGATAGGGGGTCCGTGCCGGGAGGAGGATGGGGTCCGTGCCGGGGAGGAGTTTGGGGGGTCCGTGCCGTGGAGGAGGTTGGGGGGGTCCGTGCCGGGGAGGAGGTTGGGGGGGTCCGTGCCGGGGAGGGGGATGGGGGTTCCGTGCCGGGGAGGAGGATGGGGTCCGTGCCGGGGAGGAGTTTGGGGGGGGGGTCCGTGCCGGGGAGGGGGATGGGGGTCCGTGACGGGGAAGAGGATGGGGTCCGTTCCGGGGAGGGGGATGGGGGGTCCGTGCCGGGGAGGAGGAGGCTGGTGGGGGTCCGTGCCGGGGAGGAGGTTGGGGGGTCCGTGCCGGGGAGGGGTATGGGGGGTCCGTGCCGGGGAGGAGGATGGGGTCCGTGCCGGGGATGAGGTTGGGGGGGTCCGTGCCGGGGAGGGGGTTGGGGGGTCCGTGCCGGGGAGGAGGATAGGGTCCGTGCCGGGGAGGAGGTTGGGGGGGGTCCGTGCCGGGGAGGGGGATGGGGGGTCCGTGCCGGGGAGGAGGTTGGGGGTGTCCGTGCCGGGGAGGGGAATGGGGGGTCCGTGCCCGGGAGGAGGATGGGGGGTCCGTGCCGGGGAGGGGAATGGGGGGTCCGTGCCCGGGAGGAGGAGGGGGGGTCCGTGCCGGGGAGGGGGTGGGTGGGGTCCATGCCGGGGAGGAGGTTGGGGGTGTCCGTCCCGGGGAGGGGGATGGGGGGTCCGTGCTGGGGAGGAGGATGGGGTCCGTGCCGGGGAGGAGGTTGGGGGGGTCCGAGCCGGGGAGGGGGATGGGGGGTCCGTGCCGGGGAGGAGGATGGGGTCCGTGCCGGGGAGGAGGTTGGGGGGGCCCATGCCGGGGAGGGGGATGGGGGGTCCATGCCGGGGAGTAGGATGGGGTCCGTGCCGGGGAGGAGGTTGGGGGTGTCCGTGCCGCGGAGGAGGTTGGGGGGGGTCCGTGCCGGGGAGGGGGTTGGGGGGTCCCTGCCGGGGAGGAGGATAGAGTCCGTGCCGGGGAGGAGGTTGGGGGGGAGTCCGTGCCGGGGAGGAGGTTGGGGGTGTCCGTGCCGGGGAGGAGGTTGGGGGGGAGTCCGTGCCGGGGAGGGGGATGGGGGGTCCGTGCGGGAAGGAGGATGGTGGGTCCGTGCCGGGGAGGGGGATGGGGGGGTCCGTGCCGGGGATGAGGTTGAGGGGGTCAGTGCCAGGGAGGGGGCTGGGGGGTCCGTGCCGGGGAGGAGGTTGGGGGGGAGTCCGTGCCGGGGAGGAGGATGGGGGGGGGGTCCGTGCCGGAGATGAGGTTGGAGGGGTCCGTGCCAGGTAGGGGGATGGGGGGTCCGTGCCGGGAAGGAGGATGGTGGGTCCGTGCCGGGGAGGGGGATGGGGGTGTGCGTGCCGGGGACGAGGTTGAGGGGGTCCGTGCCGGGGAGGGGGGTGGGGGGCCCGTGCCGGGGAGGAGGATGGCGGGTCCGTGCCGGGGATGGGGATGGGGGGTCCGTGCCGGGGAGGAGGTTCGGGGTGTCCGTGCCGGGGAGGGGAATGGGGGGTCCGTGCCCGGGTGGAGGAAGGGGGGTCCGTGCCGTGGAGGGGGTGGGGGGGGTCCATGCCGGGGAGGAGGTTGGGGGTGTCCGTCCCGGGGATGTGGATGGGGTGCCCGTTCCGGGGAGGAGGATGGGGGGTCCGTGTCGGGGAGGAGGTTGGGGGGGGGATTCGTGCCAGGGAGGGGGATGGGGGTCCGTGCCGGTGAGGAGGATGGGGTCCGTGCCGGGGTGGAGGTTAGGGGGTCCGTGCCGGGAGGGTGATGGGGGGGGGTCCGTTCCGGGAATGAGGTTGGAGGGGTCTGTGCCAGGTAGGGGGATGGGGGGTCCGTGCCGGGAAGGAGGATGGTGGGTCCGTGCCGGGGAGGGGGATGGGTGGGTCCGTGCTGGGGAGGAGGTTGAGGGGGTCCGTGCCGGGGTGGGGGGTGGGGGGTCCGTGCCGGGGAGGAGGATGGGGGGTCCGTGCCGGGGAGGGGGATGTGGGTGGTCCGTGCCGGGGAGGAGGTTGGGGGGGTCCGTACCGGTGAGGGGGATGGGGAGTCCGTGCCGGGGAGCAGCATGGGGGGTCCGTGCCGGGTAGGGGGATGGGGGGTCCTTGCCGGGGAGGGGGATGGGGTACGTGCCGGGGAGGAGGTTGGGGTGGGGGTCCGTGCCGGATAGGGGGATGGGGGGGGTCCGTGCCGTGGAGGAGGTTGGGGGGTTCCGTGCCGGGGAGGAGGTTGGGGGGTTCCGTGCCGGGTAGGGGGGTCGGGGGTCCGTGCCGGAGGGAGGATGGGGTCCGTGCCGACGAGGAGTTTGGGGTGTCTGTGCCGGGGAGGAGGTTGGGGGGGTCTGTGCCGGGGAGGAGGTTGGGGGGGTCCGTGCCGGGGAGGGGGATGGGGGGTCCGTGCCGGGGAGGAGGATGGGGTCCGTGCCGGGGAGGAGTTTGGGGGGAGGGTCCGTGCCGGGGAGGGGGATGGTGGTCCGTGCCAGGGAAGAGGATGGGGTCCGTTCCGGGGAGGGGGATGGGGGGGTCCGTGCCGGGGAGGAGGTTGGTGGGGGTCCGTGCCGGGGAGGAGGTTGGGGGGTCCGTGCCGGGGAGGGGTATGGGGGGTTCGTGCCGGGGAGGAGGATGGGGTCCGTGCCGGGGATGAGGTTGGGGGGGTCCGTGCCGGGGAGGGGGTTGGGGGGTCCGTGCCGGGGAGGAGGATAGGGTCCGTGACGGGGAGGAGGTTGGGGGGGGGTCCGTGCCGGGGAGGGGGATGGGGGGTCCGTGCCGGGGAGGAGGTTGGGGCTGTCCGTGCCGGGGAGGGGAATGGGGGGTCCGTGCCCGGGAGGAGGATGGGGGGTCCGTGCCGGGGAGGGGGTGGGTGGGGTCCATGCCGGGGAGCAGGTTGAGGGTGACCGTCCCGGGGAGGGGGATGGGGGGTCCGTTCCGGGGAGGAGGATGGGGGGTCCGTGTCTGGGAGGAGGTTGGGGGGGTTCGTGCCGGGGAGGGGGATGGGGGTCCGTGCCGGGGAGGAGGATGGGGTCCGTGCCGGGGAGGAGGTTAGGGGGTCCGTGCCGGGGAGGAGGTTGGGGGGTTCCCTGCCGGGGAGGAGGTTGGGGGGGTCCGTGCGGGGGAGGGGGATGGGGGGTCCGTGCCGGGGAGGAGGATGGGGTCCGTGCCGGGGAGGGGTTGGGGGGATCCGTGCCGGGGAGGAGGTTGGGGGTGTCCGTGCCGGTGAGGGGGGTGGGGTTCCGTGCCGGGGAGGAGGATGGGGGGTCCGTGCCGGGGAGGGGGATGGTGGGGGTCCGTGCCGTGGAGGAGGTTGGGGGGTTCCGTGCCGGGGAGGAGGTTGGGGGGGTCCGTGCCGGGGAGGGGGATGGGGGGTCCGTGCCGGGGAGGGGGATGGGGTCCGTGCCGGGGAGGAGTTTGGGCGGGTCCGTGCCGGGGAGGAGGTTGGGGGGGTCCGTGCCGGGGCGGAGGTTGGGGGGGTCCGTGCCGGGGAGGGGGATGGGGGGTCCGTGCCGGGGAGGAGGTTGAGGGGGTCCGTGCCGGGGAGGGGGGTGGGGGGTCCGTGCCGGGGAGAAGGATGGGGGGTCCGTGCCGGGGTGGGGGATGTGGGTGGTCCGTGCCGGGGAGGAGGTTGGGGGGGTCCGTACCGGTGAGGGGGATGGGGGGGTCCGTTCCGGGGAGGAGGATGGGGGGTCCGTGTCTGGGAGGAGGTTGGGGGGGGTTCGTGCCGGGGAGGGGGATTGGGGTCCGTGCCGGGGAGGAGGTTGGGGGGGTCCCTGCCGGGGAGGAGGTTTGGGGGGGTCCGTGGGGGGGAGGGGGATGGGGGCTCCGTGCCGGGGAGGAGGATGGGGGGTCCTTGCCGGGGAGGGGGATGGGGTACGTGCCGGGGAGGAGGTTGGGGGGGGGGTCCGTGCCGGGGAGGGGGATGGGGGGGTCCGTGCCGTGGAGGAGGTTGGGGGGTTCCGTGCCGGGGAGGAGGTTGGGGGGTTCCGTGCCGGGTAGGGGGGTCGGGGGTCCGTGCCGGAGGGAGGATGGGGTCCGTGCCGACGAGGAGTTTGGGGTGTCTGTGCCGGGGAGGAGGTTGGGGGGGTCTGTGCCGGGGAGGAGGTTGGGGGGGTCCGTGCCGGGGAGGGGGATGGGGGGTCCGTGCCGGGGAGGAGGATGGGGTCCGTGCCGGGGAGGAGTTTGGGGGGAGGGTCCGTGCCGGGGAGGGGGATGGTGGTCCGTGCCAGGGAAGAGGATGGGGTCCGTTCCGGGGAGGGGGATGGGGGGGTCCGTGCCGGGGAGGAGGTTGGTGGGGGTCCGTGCCTGGGAGGAGGTTGGGGGGTCCGTGCCGGGGAGGGGTATGGGGGGTCCGTGCCGGGGAGGAGGATGGGGTCCGTGCCGGGGATGAGGTTGGGGGGGTCCGTGCCGGGGAGGGGGTTGGGGGGTCCGTGCCGGGGAGGAGGATAGGGTCCGTGACGGGGAGGAGGTTGGGGGGGGGGTCCGTGCCGGGGAGGGGGATGGGGGGTCCGTGCCGGGGAGGAGGTTGGGGGTGTCCGTGCCGGGGAGGGGAATGGGGGGTCCGTGCCCGGGAGGAGGATGGGGGGTCCGTGCCGGGGAGGGGGTGGGTGGGGTCCATGCCGGGGAGGAGGTTGAGGGTGACCGTCCCGGGGAGGGGGATGGGGGGTCCGTTCCGGGGAGGAGGATGGGGGGTCCGTGTCTGGGAGGAGGTTGGGGGGGGTTCGTGCCGGGAGGGGGATGGGGGTCCGTGCCGGGGAGGAGGATGGGGTCCGTGCCGGGGAGGAGGTTAGGGGGTCCGTGCCGGGGAGGAGGTTGGGGGGGGTCCCTGCCGGGGAGGAGGTTGGGGGGGTCCGTGCCGGGGAGGAGGTTGGGTGTGTCCGTGCCGGTGAGGGGGGTGGGGTTCCGTGCCGGGGAGGGGGATGGTGGGGGTCCGTGCCGTGGAGGAGTTTGGGGGTTCCGTGCCGGGGAGGAGGTTGGGGGGGTCCGTGCCGGGGAGGGGGATGGGGGGTCCCGTGCCGGGGAGGGGGATGGGGGGTCCGTGCGGGGAGGGGGATGGGGTCCGTGCCGGGGAGGAGTTTGGGCGGGTCCGTGCCGGGGAGGAGGTTGGGGGGGGTCCGTTGCCGGGGCGGAGGTTGGGGGGGTCCGTGCCGGGGAGGGGGATGGGGGGTCCGTGCCGGGGGAGGAGGTTGAGGGGGTCCGTGCCGGGGAGGGGGGTGGGGAGTCCGTGCCGGGGAGAAGGATGGGGGGGTCCGTGCCGGGGGTGGGGGATGTGGGTGGTCCGTGCCGGGGAGGAGGTTGGGGGGGTCCGTACCGGTGAGGGGGATGGGGGGTCCGTTCCGGGGGAGGAGGATGGGGGGTCCGTGTCTGGGAGGAGGTTGGGGGGGGTTCGTGCCGGGGAGGGGGATTGGGGTCCGTGCCGGGGAGGAGGATGGGGTCCGTGCCGGGGAGGAGGTTAGGGGGTCCGTGCCGGGGAGGAGGTTGGGGGGGGTCCCTGCCGGGGGAGGAGGTTTGGGGGGGTCCGTGGGGGGGGAGGGGGATGGGGGCTCCGTGCCGGGGAGGAGGATGGGGGGTCCTTGCCGGGGAGGGGGATGGGGTACGTGCCGGGGAGGAGGTTGGGGGTGGGGTCCGTGCCGGGGAGGGGGATGGGGGGGTCCGTGCCGTGGAGGAGGTTGGGGGGTTCCGTGCCGGGGAGGAGGTTGGGGGGTTCCGTGCCGGGTAGGGGGGTCGGGGGTCCGTGCCGGAGGGAGGATGGGGTCCGTGCCGACGAGGAGTTTTGGGGTGTCTGTGCCGGGGAGGAGGTTGGGGGGGTCTGTGCCGGGGAGGAGGTTGGGGGGGTCCGTGCGGGGAGGGGGATGGGGGGTCCGTGCCGGGGAGGAGGATGGGGTCCGTGCCGGGGAGGAGTTTGGGGGAGGGTCCGTGCCGGGGAGGGGGATGGTGGTCCGTGCCAGGGAAGAGGATGGGGTCCGTTCCGGGGAGGGGGATGGGGGGGTCCGTGCCGGGGAGGAGGTTGGTGGGGGTCCGTGCCTGGGAGGAGGTTGGGGGGTCCGTGCCGGGGAGGGGTATGGGGGGTCCGTGCCGGGGAGGAGGATGGGGTCCGTGCCGGGGATGAGGTTGGGGGGGTCCGTGCCGGGGAGGGGGTTGGGGGGTCCGTGCCGGGGAGGAGGATAGGGTCCGTGACGGGGAGGAGGTTGGGGGGGGGGTCCGTGCCGGGGAGGGGGATGGGGGGTCCGTGCCGGGGAGGAGGTTGGGGGTGTCCGTGCCGGGGAGGGGAATGGGGGGTCCGTGCCCGGGAGGAGGATGGGGGGTCCGTGCCGGGGAGGGGGTGGGTGGGGTCCATGCCGGGGAGGAGGTTGAGGGTGACCGTCCCCGGGGAGGGGGATGGGGGGTCCGTTCCGGGGAGGAGGATGGGGGGGTCCGTGTCTTGGGAGGAGGTTGGGGGGGGTTCGTGCCGGGGAGGGGGATGGGGGGTCCGTGCCGGGGAGGAGGATGGGGTCCGTGCCGGGGAGGAGGTTAGGGGGTCCGTGCCGGGGAGGAGGTTGGGGGGGTCCCTGCCGGGGAGGAGGTTGGGGGGGTCCGTGCGGGGGAGGGGGATGGGGGGTCCGTGCCGGGGAGGAGGATGGGGTCCGTGCCGGGGAGGGGTTGGGGGGATCCGTGCCGGGGAGGAGGTTGGGGGTGTCCGTGCCGGTGAGGGGGGTAGGGTTCCGTGCCGGGGAGGAGGATGGGGGGTCCGTGCCGGGGGAGGGGGATGGTGGGGGTCCGTGCCGTGGAGGAGGTTGGGGGGTTCCGTGCCGGGGAGGAGGTTGGGGGGGTCCGTGCCGGGGGAGGGGTATGGGGGGTCCGTGCCGGGGAGGGGGATGGGGTCCGTGCCGGGGAGGGGTTTGGGCGGGTCCGTGCCGGGGAGGAGGTTGGGGGGGTCCGTGCCGGGGCGGAGGTTGGGGGGGGTCCGTGCCGGGGAGGGGGATGGGGGGTCCGTGCCGGGGAGGAGGTTGAGGGGTTCCGTGCCGGGGAGGGGGGTGGGGGGTCCGTGCCGGGGAGAAGGATGGGGGGTCCGTGCCGGGGAGGAGGTTGGGGGTGTCCGTGCCGGGGAGGGGGAATGGGGGTCCGTGCCCGGGAGGAGGATGGGGGGTCCGTGCCGGGGAGGGGGTGGGTGGGGTCCATGCCGGGGAGGAGGTTGAGGGTGACCGTCCCGGGAGGGGGATGGGGGGGTCCGTTCCGGGGAGGAGGATGGGGGGTCCGTGTCTGGGAGGAGGTTGGGGGGGGTTCGTGCCGGGGAGGGGGATGGGGGTCCGTGCCGGGGAGGAGGATGGGGTCCGTGCCGGGGAGGAGGTTAGGGGGTCCGTGCCGGGGAGGAGGTTGGGGGGGGTCCCTGCCGGGGAGGAGGTTGGGGGGGTCCGTGCGGGGGAGGGGGATGGGGGGTCCGTGCCGGGGAGGAGGATGGGGTCCGTGCCGGGGAGGGTTGGGGGGATCCGTGCCGGGGAGGAGGTTGGGGGTGTCCGTGCCGGTGAGGGGGGTAGGGTTCCGTGCCGGGGAGGAGGATGGGGGGTCCGTGCCGGGAGGGGGGATGGAGGGGGGTCCGTGCCGTGGAGGAGGTTGGGGGGTTCCGTGCCGGGGGAGGAGGTTGGGGGGGTCCGTGCCGGGGAGGGGTATGGGGGGTCCGTGCCGGGGAGGGGGATGGGGTCCGTGCCGGGGAGGGGTTTGGGCGGGTCCGTGCCGGGGAGGAGGTTGGGGGGGTCCGTGCCGGGGCGGAGGTTGGGGGGGTCCGTGCCGGGGAGGGGGATGGGGGGTCCGTGCGGGGAGGAGGTTGAGGGGTTCCGTGCCGGGGAGGGGGGTGGGGGGGTCCGTGCCGGGGAGAATGATGGGGGGTCCGTGCCGGGGTGGGGGATGTGGGTGGTCCGTGCCGGGGAGGAGGTTGGGGGGGTCCGTACCGGTGAGGGGGATGGGGGGTCCGTTCCGGGGAGGAGGATGGGGGGGTCCGTGTCTGGGAGGAGGTTGGGGGGGGTTCGTGCCGGGGAGGGGGATTGGGGTCCGTGCCGGGGAGGAGGATGGGGTCCGTGCCGGGGAGGAGGTTAGGGGCTCCGTGCCGTGGAGGAGGGTTGGGGGGGTCCCTGCCGGGGAGGAGGTTTGGGGGGTCCGTGGGGGGGAGGGGGATGGGGCTCCGTGCCGGGGAGGAGGATGGGGTCCGTGCCGGGGAGGGGGATGGGGGGATCCGTGCCGGGAGGAGGTTGGGGGTGTCCGTGCCGGTGAGGGGGGTGGGGTTCCGTGCCGGGGAGGAGGATGGGGGGTCCGTGCCGGGGAGGGGGATGGGGGGTCCTTGCAGGGGAGGCGGATGGGTTACGTGCCGGGGAGGAGTTTGGGGGGGGGTCCGTGCCGGGGAGGGGGATGGGGGGGCTCCGTGCCGTGGAGGAGGTTGGGGGGTTCCGTGCCGGGGAGGAGGTTGGGGGGGTCCGTGCCGGGGAGGGGGATGGGGGGTCCGTGCCAGGGAGGGGGATGGGGTCCGTGCCGGGGAGGAGTTTGGGCGGGTCCGTGCGGGGAGGAGGTTGAGGGGGGTCCGTGCCGGGGAGGGGTGTGGGGGGTCCGTGCCGGGGAGAAGGATGGGGGGTCCGTGCCGGGGAGGGGGATGTGGGTGGTCCGTGCCGGGGAGGAGGTTGGGGGGGTCCGTACCGGTGAGGGGGATGGGGGGTCCGTGCCGGGGAGCAGCATGGGGGGTCCGTGCCGGGGAGGGGGATGGGGGGTCCTTGCCGGGGAGGGGGATGGGGTCCGTGCCGGGGAGGGGGATGGGGGGTCCGTGCCGGGAAGGAGGATGGTGGGTCCGTGCCGGGGAGGGGGATGGGGGGGTCCGTGCTGGGGAGGAGGTTGAGGGGGTCCGTGCCGGGGGTGGGGGGTGGGGGGTCCGTGCCGGGGAGGAGGATGGGGGGTCCGTGCCGGGGAGGGGGATGTGGGTGGTCCGTGCCGGGGAGGAGGTTGGGGGGGTCCGTACCGGTGAGGGGGGATGGGGTGTCCGTGCCGGGGAGCAGCATGGGGGGTCCGTGCCGGGTAGGGGGATGGGGGGTCCTTGCCGGGGAGGGGATGGGGTACGTGCCGGGGAGGAGGTTGGGGGGGGGGTCCGTGCCGGGAGGGGGATGGGGGGGGTCCGTGCCGTGGAGGAGGTTGGGGGGGTTCCGTGCCGGGGAGGAGGTTGGGGGGTTCCGTGCCGGGTAGGGGGGTCGGGGGTCCGTACCGGAGGGAGGATGGGGTCCGTGCCGACGAGGAGTTTGGGGTGTCTGTGCCGGGGAGGAGGTTGGGGGGGTCTGTGCCGGGGAGGAGGTTGGGGGGGTCCGTGCCGGGGAGGGGGATGGGGGGTCCGTGCCGGGGAGGAGGATGGGGGTCCGTGCCGGGGAGGAGTTTGGGGGGAGGGTCCGTGCCGGGGAGGGGGATGGTGGCCCGTGCCAGGGAAGAGGATGGGGTCCGTTCGGGGAGGGGGATGGGGGGGTCCGTGCCGGGGAGGAGGTTGGTGGGGGTCCGTGCCGGGGAGGAGGTTGGGGGGGTCCGTGCCGGGGAGGGGTATGGGAGGTCCGTGCCGGGGAGGAGGATGGGGTCCGTGCCGGGGATGAGGTTGGGTGGGTCCGTGCCGGGGAGGGGGGTTGGGGGGTCCGTGCCGGGGAGGAGGATAGGGTCCGTGACGGGGAGGAGGTTGGGGGGGGGTCCGTGCGGGGAGGGGGGATGGGGGGTCCGTGCCGGGGAGGGAGGTTGGGGGTGTCCGTGCCGGGGAGGGGAATGGGGGGTCCGTGCCCGGGAGGAGGATGGGGGGTCCGTGCCGGGGAGGGGGTGGGTGGGGTCCATGCCGGGGAGGAGGTTGAGGGTGACCGTCCCGGGGAGGGGGGATGGGGGGTCCGTTCCGGTGAGGAGGATGGGGGGTCCGTGTCTGGGAGGAGGTTGGGGGGGGTTCGTGCCGGGGAGGGGGATGGGGGTCCGTGCCGGGGAGGAGGATGGGGTCCGTGCCGGGGAGGAGGTTAGGGGGTCCGTGCCGGGGAGGAGGTTGGGGGATTCCCTGCCGGGGAGGAGGTTGGGGGGGTCCGTGCGGGGGAGGGGATGGGGGGTCCGTGCCGGGGAGGAGGATGGGGTCCGTGCCGGGGAGGGGGTTGGGGGGGATCCGTGCCGGGGAGGAGGTTGGGGGTGTCCGTTGCCGGTGAGGGGGGTGGGGTTCCGTGCCGGGGAGGAGGATGGGGGGTCCGTTGCCGGGGAGGGGGATGGTGGGGGTCCGTGCCGTGGAGGAGGTTGGGGGGTTCCGTGCCGGGGAGGAGGTTGGGGGGGTCCGTGCCGTGGAGGGGGATGGGGGGTCCGTGCCGGGGAGGGGGATGGGGTCCGTGCCGGGGAGGAGTTTGGGCGGGTCCGTGCCGGGGAGGAGGTTGGGGGGGTCCGTGCCGGGGCGGAGGTTGGGGGGGTCCGTGCCGGGGAGGGGGATGGGGGGTCCGTGCCGGGGAGGAGGTTGAGGGGGTCCGTGCCGGGGAGGGGGGTGGGGGGTCCGTGCCGGGGAGAAGGATGGGGGGTCCGTGCGGGGTGGGGGATGTGGGTGGTCCGTGCCGGGGAGGAGGTTGGGGGGGGTCCGTACCGGTGAGGGGGATGGGGGGTCCGTTCCGGGGAGGAGGATGGGGGGTCCGTGTCTGGGAGGAGGTTGGGGGGGGTTCGTGCCCGGGGAGGGGGATTGGGGTCCGTGCCGGGGAGGAGGATGGGGTCCGTGCCGGGGAGGAGGTTAGGGGGTCCGTGCCGGGGAGGAGGTTGGGGGGGTCCCTGCCGGGGAGGAGGTTTGGGGGGGTCCGTGGGGGGGAGGGGATGGGGGCTCCGTGCCGGGGAGGAGGATGGGGGGTCCTTGCCGGGGAGGGGGATGGGGTACGTGCCGGGGAGGAGGTTGGGGGGGGTCCGTGCCGGGGAGGGGATGGGGGGGGTCCGTGCCGTGGAGGAGGTTGGGGGGTTCCGTGCCGGGGAGGAGGTTGGGGGGTTCCGTGCCGGGTAGGGGGGTCGGGGGTCCGTGCCGGAGGGGAGGATGGGGTCCGTGCCGACGAGGAGTTTGGGGTGTCTGTGCCGGGGAGGAGGTTGGGGGGGTCTGTGCGGGGAGGAGGTTGGGGGGGTCCGTGCCGGGGAGGGGGATGGGGGGTCCGTGCCGGGGAGGAGGATGGGGTCCGTGCCGGGGAGGAGTTTGGGGGGAGGGTCCGTGCCGGGGAGGGGGATGGTGGTCCGTGCCAGGGAAGAGGATGGGGTCCGTGCCGGGGCGGAGGTTGGGGGGGTCCGTGCCGGGGAGGGGGATGGGGGGTCCGTGCCGGGGAGGAGGTTGAGGGGGTCCGTGCCGGGGAGGGGGGTGGGGGGTCCGTGCCGGGGAGAAGGATGGGGGGTCCGTGCCGGGGTGGGGATGTGGGTGGTCCGTGCCGGGAGGAGGTTGGGGGGGTCCGTACCGGTGAGGGGGATGGGGGGTCCGTTCCGGGGGAGGAGGATGGGGGGTCCGTGTCTGGGAGGAGGTTGGGGGGGGTTCGTGCCGGGGAGGGGGATTGGGGTCCGTGCCGGGGAGGAGGATGGGGTCCGTGCCGGGGAGGAGGTTAGGGGGTCCGTGCCGGGGAGGAGGTTGGGGGGGGTCCCTGCCGGGGAGGAGGTTTGGGGGGGTCCGTGGGGGGGAGGGGGATGGGGGCTCCGTGCCGGGGAGGAGGATGGGGGGTCCTTGCCGGGAGGGGGATGGGGTACGTGCCGGGGAGGAGGTTGGGGGGGGGTCCGTGCCGGGGAGGGGGATGGGGGGGGTCCGTGCCGTGGAGGAGGTTGGGGGGTTCCGTGCCGGGAGGAGGTTGGGGGGTTCCGTGCCGGGTAGGGGGGGTCGGGGGTCCGTGCCGGAGGGAGGATGGGGTCCGTGCCGACGAGGAGTTTGGGGTGGTCTGTGCCGGGAGGAGGTTGGGGGGGTCTGTGCCGGGGAGGAGGTTGGGGGGGTCCGTGCCGGGGAGGGGGATGGGGGGTCTGTGCCGGGGAGGAGGATGGGGTCCGTGCCGGGGAGGAGTTTGGGGGGAGGGTCCGTGCCGGGGAGGGGGATGGTGGTCCGTGCCAGGGAAGAGGATGGGGTCCGTTCCGGGGAGGGGGATGGGGGGGTCCGTGCCGGGGAGGAGGTTGGTGGGGGTCCGTGCCGGGGAGGAGGTTGGGGGGTCCGTGCCGGGGAGGGGTATGGGGGGTCCGTGCCCGGGGAGGAGGATGGGGTCCGTGCCGGGGATGAGGTTGTGGGGGGTCCGTGCCGGGGAGGGGGTTGGGGGGTCCGTGCCGGGGAGGAGGATAGGGTCCGTGACGGGGAGGAGGTTGGGGGGGGGGGGTCCCGTGCCGGGGAGGGGGATGGGGGGTCCGTGCCGGGGAGGAGGTTGGGGGTGTCCGTGCCGGGGAGGGGAATGGGGGGTCCGTGCCCGGGAGGAGGATGGGGGGTCCGTGCCGGGGAGGGGGGTGGGTGGGGTCCATGCCGGGGGAGGAGGTTGAGGGTGACCGTCCCGGGGAGGGGGATGGGGGGTCCGTTCCGGGGAGGAGGATGGGGGGGTCCGTGTCTGGGAGGAGGTGGGGGGGGTTCGTGCCGGGGAGGGGGATGGGGGTCCGTGCCGGGGAGGAGGATGGGGTCCGTGCCGGGGAGGAGGTTAGGGGGTCCGTGCCGGGGAGGAGGTTGGGGGGGTCCCTGCCGGGGAGGAGGTTGGGGGGGTCCGTGCGGGGGAGGGGGATGGGGGGTCCGTGCCGGGGAGGAGGATGGGGTCCGTGCCGGGAGGGGTTGGGGGGATCCGTGCCGGGAGGAGGTTGGGGGTGTCCGTGCCGGTGAGGGGGGTGGGGTTCCGTGCCGGGGAGGAGGATGGGGGTCCGTGCCGGGAGGGGGATGGTGGGGGTCCGTGCCGTGGAGGAGGTTGGGGGGTTCCGTGCCGGGGAGGAGGTTGGGGGGGTCCGTGCGGGGAGGGGGATGGGGGGTCCGTGCCGGGGAGGGGGATGGGGTCCGTGCCGGGAGGAGTTTGGGCGGGTCCGTGCCGGGGAGGAGGTTGGGGGGGGTCCGTGCCGGGGCGGAGGTTGGGGGGGTCCGTGCCGGGGAGGGGGATGGGGGGTCCGTGCCGGGGAGGAGGTTGAGGGGTTCCGTGCCGGGGAGGGGGGTGGGGGGTCCGTGCCGGGGAGAAGGATGGGGGGGTCCGTGCCGGGGTGGGGGATGTGGGTGGTCCGTGCCGGGGAGGAGGTTGGGGGGGTCCGTACCGGTGAGGGGGATGGGGGGTCCGTTCCGGGGAGGAGGAAGGGTGTCCGTGTCTGGGAGGAGGTTGGGGGGGGGTTCGTGCCGGGGAGGGGGATTGGGGTCCGTGCCGGGGAGGAGGATGGGGTCCGTGCCGGGGAGGAGGTTAGGGGGTCCGTGCCGGGGAGGAGGTTGGGGGGGTCCCTGCCGGGGAGGAGGTTTGGGGGGTCCGTGGGGGGGGAGGGGGATGGGGGCTCCGTGCCGGGGAGGAGGATGGGGTCCGTGCCTGGGAGGGGGATGGTGGGATCCGTGCCGGGGAGGAGGTTGGGGGTGTCCGTGCCGGTGAGGGGGGTGGGTTCCGTGCCGGGGAGGAGGATGGGGGGGTCCGTGCCGGGGAGGGGGATGGGGGGTCCTTGCAGGGGAGGCGGATGGGTTACGTGCCGGAGAGGAGTTTGGGGGGGGTCCGTGCCGGGGAGGGGGATGGGGGATCTCCGTGCCGTGGAGGAGGTTGGGGGGTTCCGTGCCGGGGAGGAGGTTGGGGTGGTCCGTGCCGGGGAGGGGGATGGGGGGTCCGTGCCAGGGAGGGGGATGGGGTCCGTGCCGGGGAGGAGTTTGGGCGGGTCCGTGCCGGGGAGGGAGGTTGAGGGGGTCCGTGCCGGGGAGGGGTGTGGGGGGTCCGTGCCGGGGAGAAGGATGGGGGGTCCGTGCCGGGGAGGGGGATGTGGGTGGTCCGTGCCGGGGAGGAGGTTGGGGGGGTCCGTACCGGTGAGGGGGATGGGGGGTCCGTGCGCGGGGAGCAGCATGGGGGGTCCGTGCCGGGAGGGGGATGGGGGGGTCCTTGCCGGGGAGGGGGATGGGGGTACGTGCCGGGGAGGAGGTTGGGGGGGTCCGTGCCGTGGAGGAGGTTGGGGGGTTCCGTGCCGGGGAGGAGGTTGGGGGGTTCCGTGCCGGGGAGGAGGTTGGGGGGTTCCGTGCCGGGGAGGGGGATGGGGGGTCCGTGCCGGGAGGAGGATGGGGTCCGTGCCCGGGGAGGAGTTTGGGGGTCTGTGCCGGGGAGGAGGTTGGGGGGGTCTGTGCTGGGGAGGAGGTTGGGGGGTCCGTGCCGGGGAGGGGGATGGGGGGTCCGTGCCGGGGAGGAGGACGGGGTCCGTGCCGGGGAGGGAGTTTGGGCGGAGGGTCCGTGCCGGGGAGGGGGATGGCGGTCCGTGCCGGGGAAGAGGATGGGGTCCGTTCCGGGGAGGGGGATGGGGGGGTCCATGCCGGGGAGGAGGTTGGTGGGGGGTCCGTGCCGGGGAGGAGGTTGGGGGCTCCGTGCCGGGGAGGGGTATGGGGGGTCCGTGCCGGGGAGGAGGATGGGGTCCGTGCCGGGGATGAGGTTGGGGGGGTCCATGCCGGGGAGGGGGTTGGGGGTCCGTGCCGGGGAGGAGGATAGGGTCCGTGACGGGGAGGAGGTTGGGGGGGGGTCCGTGCAGGGGAGGGGGATGGGGGGTCCGTGCCGGGGAGGAGGTTGGGGTGTCCGTGCCGGGGAGGGGAATGGGGGGTCCATGCCCGGGAGGAGGATGGGGGGTCCGTGCCGGGGAGGGGGGTGGGTGGGGTCCATGCCGGGGAGGAGGTTGGGGGTGTCCGTCCCGGGGAGGGGGATGGGGGGTCCGTTCCCGGGAGGAGGATGGGGGGTCCGTGTCGGGGAGGAGGTGGGGGGTGTTCGTGCCGAGGAGGGGGATGGGGGTCCGTGCTGGGGAGGAGGATGGGGTCCGTGCCGGGGAGGAGGTTAGGGGGTCCGTTGCCGGGGAGGAGGTTGGCGTCCGTGCCGGGGAGTGGGATGGTGGGGGTCCGTGCCGGTTAAGGGGATGGGGGGGTCCTTGCTGGCGAGGAGGATGGGGGGTCCGTGCCGGGGAGGGAGATGGGGGGGTCCGTGCCGGGAAGGAGGCTATGAGGGTCCGTGCAGGGGAGGGGGATGGGGGGTCCGTGCTGGGGAGGGGGAAGGGGGTCCGTGCCGGGGAGGGGGATGGGCGGTCCGTGCCGAAGAGGAGTTGGGGGGGGTCCGTGGCGGGGAGGGGGATGGGGGGTACGTGCCGGGGAGGAGGATGTGGGGTCCGTGCCGGGGAGGAGGTTGGGGGGTCCGTGCCGGGCAGGGGGATGGTTGTGGTCCGTGCCGGGGAGGAGGTTGGGGGTGTCCGTGCCGATGTGGAGGTTGGGGGGTCCGTGCCGGGGAGGAGGTTGGGGTGGTCCGTGCCGGGGAGGGGGATGGGGGGGTTCCGTGCCGGGGAGGAGGTTGGGGGGGTCGGTGCCGGGGAGGAGGTTGGGGGGGTCCGTGCCGGGGAGGGGGATGGGGGGGGTTCCGTGCCGGGGAGGAGGTTGGCGGGGGTCCGTGACGGGGAGGAGGTTGGGGGGGTCCGTGCCGGGGAGGGGGGATGGGGGGTCCGTGCCCAGGAGGAGGATGGGGTCCGTGCCGGGCAGGAGGTTGGGGGGGTCCGTGCCGGGGAGGAGATTGGGGGGGGTCCGTGCTGGGGAGGGGAATGGGGGGTCCGTGCCGGGGTGGCGGATGGGGTCCGTGCCGGGGCGGAGGTTCGGGGGGTCATGCCGGGGAGGAGGTTGTGGGGGGTCCGTGCAGGGAGGGCGATGAGGGGTCCGTGCCGGGGATGAGGATGGGGTCCGTGCCGGGCAGGATGTTGATGGGGGGGTCCATGCCGGGGAGGGGGATGGGGGGGTCCGTGGCGGGGAGGAGGGTTGGGGGGGTCCATGCCGGGGAGGGGGAATGGGAGGTCCGTGCCGGGGAGGAGGATGGGGTCCGTGCCGGGGTGTGGGATGGGGTGGTCCGTGCCGGGGAGGAGGTTGGGGGGGGTCCGTGCCGGGGAGATGGTTGGGGGGGTCCGTGCCGGGGAGGGGGATGGGCCATCCCTGCCGGGTAGGAGGATGGGGTCCGTGCTGGGGAGGATGTTGGGGGCGTCCGTGCCGGAGAGGGGGATGGGGGGGTCCGTGCAGGGGAGAAGGTTGGTGGGGTCCGTGCCGGGGAGGCGGATGGGGGGTCCGTGCCGGGGAGGAGGTTGGCGGGGTCCGTGACGGGGAGGAGGTTGGGGGGGTCTGTGCCGGGGAGGGGGATGGGGGGTCCGTGCCGAGGAGGAGGATGGGGTCCGTGCCGGGGAGGAGGTTGGGGGGGTCCGTGCCGGGGAGGGGGGATGGGGGTTCCATGCCGGGAGGTGGTTGGGGGGGTCCGTGCCGGGGAGGAGTTTGGGGTCCGTGCCAGGGAGGGGGATGCAAGGTAAAGTGAGTTGGTCCACCTGGCCAGGTGCCAGCCTCCAGCAGTTGGACCCATGCGGTCCATGCCACCTGGCTGGGGGGGGGGGAGGGGATATGGGCAATGATGATATGTCGTCGTTCCCCTCCACCCCACCAGGCCGTCATGTTTTCCGATCATCCAGCGATGTTGGCCGCCGTGGCGGCAGCCGCTAATGTCTATGTTGCCCTGGATGAGGAGGAGGAGGAGCGTGCCAGAGAGGCGGCGCAGGCTGCCGCAGAGGGACAGGCGGCAGCCGCCCAGGCTGGAGGGACACCTGACCGACAGGATGAGGAGGGGGAGGAGAACGTTGCGGCCCCAAGGCAACGGAGGCACCCAAGGGCGCCCAGTGCGTACCGGCCCCGGCAGTCATACCAGGACCTCACGGACCGGGAATGCAGGACGAGATTCCGGATGAGGCGGGAAACCGTGGCACACATCTGCCATCTGCTGGCACACCTGTCACCGCGTGGCACTGGCGGGGGGACACCCTCTCCCCGTGTCCGTCAAGGTTACGGTGGCCCTGAACTTTTATGCAACGGGGTCATTCCAGGCACCGAGTGGGGACCTGTCCGGCATATCGCAGACATCGGTGCATCGGTGCATCCGGGCAGTGACAGATGCCCAATATGCCATGGCGCACCACTACATCCGCTTCTCTGTGGACCGGGCCAGCCAAGGTGCCCGGGCCGTGGGCTTCTCTGCCGTGGCCGGGTTCCCCATGGTCCAGGGCGCGATTGATGGGATGCACGTCGCCGTGCGGCCTCCTGCAGATAACAGGGCCGTGTTCACCAATAGGAAGGGGACCTATTCGATGAACATACAGGTGGGTCAATGACCACCGCATGATGATCCTGCACGTCTGCGCCCGTTACCCAGGCAGTGTACACGACTCATACGTGTTGTCACGGTCATCCGTCCCCGGCATGTACGAGGGACGCCATCCCCGGCTGAGGGGGCTGGTTGCTGGGCGACAGGGGCTACCCATTGCGATCGTGGCTGATGACGCCTGTACGGAGGCCACGCAATGAGGCGGAGAACCGCTACAATAATGCCCAGGTAGCGACAAGGGGAGTGATAGAGAGGTGCTTTGGCGTGCTGAAGATGCGTTTCAGGTGCCTGGACCTCTCTGGGGGGCGCCCTCCTGTATCGGTCAGATAGAGTCGGCCGCATCATTGTGGTGTGCTGCGTCCTGCACAACATAGCCCAGCAGAAGGGCGATGTGCCGCAGGCAGAGGAGGGCGGAGTGGAGGAGCAGCAGGAAGAGGCGCAGTCCTCCCCAGATGAGGGGGATGGGGGTAACGTTCAGGGCAGACGGGGTAGACACAGGCGGATGGCTGTCCACCGTTACCGGCTGGCCCAGCGGGCACGGGACAGACTGATAGCCGCCCGCTTCACTGACCAGTTGGGCATGGGAATCGGGTAGTATGGCCACAGACCGCACACCATGGCAACAGCCGACCACCCACACCCCCCACCCGTCCACCCACCCAGCACCCTCACCCCCCTCCCCAACCCCACCCACCCCACCCGCATGAACACCACCCCCCCCCCCCCATTGCCGATCCACCTGCGGCAGAACGGGCCGGGCTCACACAGTTGCGGGTGGACGCGTGTCTATTGCAGGCCATGGAGGATGATGACAACCCGCCCTGCGGTGAGCTCCTGGCTCCACATCGTTGGACTATGTCTGACCCATGGCCACAGTACCACCATCCGCCCGGACCATCCCTGCATGCGGCTGTGACACTGCAGCGCACGGTCCCGTCCTCTGCCCGGGGGGATGTTGATGGCGGCCCAGGGGGAACGGGGCAGACTCACCTGGGGCTGAGGTAAGACCACCCCTCACACACACACTTGCGCTCAACGTACATGACACCCCTGCACGCTTTGGACAGAGCACAAAGGCAGCTTCTGTAGGTGTAACATTGACTTTAATAACCAAACGAGTTCATGCACGTGCCCTAGCCCCTAAAAGTCATCTGTGCCCTGCACCCGTGCCAACTTACTCAGTGTCTAATTGTTTGGCCTTACGGGCCCTTTGACTACGTCTACGTGGTTCCCCAGACGGTACAGCAGAACTGGAGGTGGACTCCTGTGATTCCTGCCCTCTGACATTGGATCCCTTTGGCGGCCGTTTACTGGGGCGTCCTGGCCTAGATGGGCCAGGCTGCGGCCCGGGCGACTGGGATGGCGAGCTGCCAGCCTGTCCTGCCCGTTGCCCACCCGATGCACCTGGGACGGAAGGGGGGGAGTCCGAGGTGTCGCGGTGTTCCCGGACCTCCCCTACAGGGGGACCCGGGACGGACCACACAACCTCCTCCTCCCTCGGGGTGCCCGATGGCCCCCAGGCCTCTGCATGGGTGGGGGATGCGAACGGACTGGCCATCCGACGCCCCGCCGGCATCTGGCGCTGCCAGTCCTGGAGGCCCGTGCTGGTATCGACAGGGGTCTGCAGGTTTGCAGCCATGGAGCCCAGGGGGTTGGCAAACCCTGTCTGTGACAGTGCGACGCCGGCTCGCACATGGCCACTGGCGCCGATGCCCTCAGCGATGGCCTGCAGAGACTGGGCCATGGCCTGCAGAGACTGGGCCATGGCCTGCTGAGACTGGGCTATGGCCTGCTGAGACTGGGCTATGGTGTTGAGCGCCTCTGCCATCTGGCACTGGCACTGGCTCATGGCCTCTTGTGAGAGGGCAGCCATGTCCTGGGCCACAGACGCCGCCTGCACGGAAAGCCCCAGGCCTCGCAAACCGTTCCCCATGTCTGACACCGTCGCACCCATTGCCTCCACCGCGGACGCCACCCGTGCGGTGTCGACCTGGGTGGCACGTATGACCGGCACCACTTCCAGCTCCTGGACGCGGGTGGACTCCTCCACCTGCGACTGCAGCCGCCGCAAGCCGGCCGTCACCCTCTTCGCTCGTCTCCGGGTCGGTGGTTGCATCGGATCTATGTGTGAGTGTGGTAACTCCAGGAACCCGGGATCCATCTGGGCGGCAGATGTTCGCTTGGGCTGGGCTGCCCTCCGACCGCCCGGCCCCTCTGCTGCTCCTACCTCCACCTGCTGTACCGGGACGGCTGTGTTGTGCGCACCAGTGAGTGTACCAGACGCCTCATCACTAAAGTGCCCAACCGTGGTGAGTGTTTCTGCGATGGTGGAGGGTGTTGGTGACAGCAGTGGCGTTGTGTCGTGCTCTTCGTCCCACTCTGAGTCCATGGCACTTTGGGGTGGGGGTTCGTCTCGACCTATCCACTCTGAGTCACTGTCCGGTATTTCGTCCTGGGGTGTCCTGGGCAGTGCTGTCCCGGGTAGTGGTGTCCTGGGTAGTGGTGTCCTGGGTAGTGGTGTCCTGGGTGGTGGTGTCCTGGGTAGTGGTGTCCTGGGTAGTGGTGTCCTGGGTAGTGGTGTCCTGGCTCGGATGTGACGGGGGCCTGTGGCTGCCCCCCTTGTCGCTGGGTGGTCGCTCCCGCAAGTGACGGGGGTGTCGTCTCCCTGTTGCTCCAGGTCTCTCCGTCTCCCGTGGTGTGCGAGGGGCATCCTGCGGGCGTCGCATGCTGGAGGGTGCGGGTCTCTCTGTCTCCCGTGGCCTCGGAGGGGCATCCTGCGGGCGTCGCATGCTGGAGGGTCCGGGTCTCTGTCTCCCGTGGCCTCCGAGGGGCATCCTGCGGGCGTCGCATGCTGGAGGGTCCGGGTCTCTGTCTCCCGTGGCCTCCGAGGGGCATCCTGCGGGCGTCGCATGCTGGAGGGTCCGGGTCTCTGTCTCCCGTGGCCTCCGAGGGGCATCCTGCGGGCGTCGCATGCTGGAGGGTCCTGGTCTCTCCGTCTCCCGTGTCCTCCGAGGGGCATCCTGCGGGCGGTCTGCATCTGCGGGGATGGGTGCCTGGACGTTTGGTCCTGCGATACACAATGAAGCATGCATGGTTAGACACGCAGGCAGTGATCCCAGCCAGTTCCAGGGCCCTTCCCTCGTGTTCGGTCAGTGGCCTCTCATCAGCGGGCCCTCCTCCAGTCCTCACATGCTCCCTATTGTTGTGTGCGCGCTTCTCCTGTGGGGGGGGGGGTGTGGTGGCAGGGGTAAAAGGCAACACTGTTAGGCAGGTATATGAATGCACGCCATCGGTTGCGCGTGCATTGCAGAGGTTAAGGTTAGGGCTGGATTCACTTGGGGATATGGGGGATATGGGGGAGGGGGGAATTGGGGATATTGGGGAGGGGGGATATGGGGAGGGGGGATATGGGGGATATGTGGGATATGGGGGAGGGGGGATATGGGGGAGGGGGGATATGGGGATATGGGGAGGGGGGATATGGGGGAGGGGGGATATGGGGGAGGGGGATATGGGTGAGGGGGGATATGGGGGATATGAGGGAGGGGGGATATGGGGGAGGGGGTATATGGGGGAGTGGGGGATATGGGGAGGGGCGATATGGGGAGGGGGATATGGGGGAGGGGGGATATGGGGGAGGGGGGTTATGGGGGAGTGGGGATATGGGGAAGGGGGATATGGGGGAGGGGGGATATGGGGGAGGGGGGATATGGGGGAGGGGGGATATTGGGAAGGGGGATATGGGGAGGGGGGATATGGGGGAGGGGGATATGGGGAGGGGGGATATGGGGAGGGGATATGGGGAGGGGGATATGGGGTAGGGGGGATATGGGGGATATGGGGGAGGGGGGGATATGGGGGGAGGCTCACCCTGCCTGCTGTGACGAGGTTGTTCACCTTCTTGTGGCACTGGGTGCCTGTCCGTGGTGTCAGGGCCGCAGCGGTGACGGCCTCTGCCACTTCCCTCCACAGACGCCGGCTGTGGCGTGGGGCAACTCTGCGGCCGTGCCCGGGATACAGGGCGTCCCTCCTCTGCTCCACTGCGTCCAGGAGCGCCTCCATATTCCGTGACTCGAACCTCGGGGCTGAGCGGCGGCCAGCCATCCAGTCGGGTGTTCCGGTCAGGTGTTCCGGTCGGGTGTGGGGGAGCAGCGCGGCGTTATGAGCCGTCACGCCGTGCGGCGCGTATGACGCTGCACGGCGTGAACCACGTGCGCAAGTGCGGATCCCGTTATGTCGCAGCTAGCCCATTTCGGGCCGGAGACTTTCGACCCATTTTTCCGACATGACGCAAGTCGGATTTGCGCCGTTTTTTGCGCCGATCGGCGGACTTTGCGCCGATAACGGAGAATTTCGCCCAAGTGGGACCCCTGTACTTAATATTCATACCTGGCTGACGTGACATCACCTTGACTAGGTTTACAACAGGTTTGGCCAAATGAGAAGCAGTCGAGGGGATCCTTCCGGAGGTGCAGAGATACATATAGCCCTCGGGGAAATAGAAGAACATGGCCGGGCAGTGCAATGGAACTGTCCCTGGTACAGGTTGGCACTGTCAGGTTGGCGTTGTGCCAACATGGCAGTGCTAACCTGTGCCATGAGGCAGTGACAATGCAGGCCTTAATGGGAGCCCCACAGGGCAGGGGTTTTGCGTGTGTGTGTGGTGGGCAGGGGAAAGTTAACACTGAGGGGGTGGGGGGATGCCAACAATACCGCGGTCTTGATGGTGGGAAAGAATACTGGCAATGAATGTCGAAGGGGGCGGAATGCTGGCGAGGATTGTGGTTGGGATCGGGGAGAGCCCCAATATCTTTGTGATGGGGGCTGGGGGCCATTAGGCTGTAGTAATGATCAAGGCACCCTTTAAATATGACGCCACGATCTCTGTGGAGCCGGTTGCCAGCTCTACAAGGCCCTGTCCCACCAGAGTGACAGCGTAAATTACGCCCACTCATTTTTCGTTCTCGACGAGTTTCAGTGCAGAAGGAGGCCATTCGGCCCATCGAGTCTGCACCGGCTCTTGGAAAGAGCACCCTACCCGAGGCCCACACCACCCTATCCCCATAACCCAGTAACCCCACTCAACCAACCCTAAGGCCAATTTTGGACACTAAGGGCAATTTAGCATGGCCAATCCACCTAACCTGCACGTCTTTGGACTGTGGGAGGAAACCGGAGCACCCGGAGGAAACCCACGCACACACGGGGAGAACGTGCAGACTCCGCACAGACAGTGACCCAAGCCGGGAATCGAACCTGGGACCCTGGAGCTGTGAAGCAATTATGCTAACCACTATGCTACCGTGCTGCCCAATATTTGGAGAGAAAACCGGTCTGTGCAACTGGAGAGTTACACCACAGTTTTCAGTCGAAACCTGACACTTTGCCAAATTCTGGTAAGAGTCCACCCCATATACTCCTTCTTTAAATATAAAATTGAAGTTGGAAACCATCAAAGGACCATTCATACACATTACACAGCATTTATAAAAATTGCAATTATGGCTATTTTCCAATTTTTAATGTATTTTATGCTGATGCCACAATAAATACCTTATGCAATGCCATTCTCAGTGAAGATAATTTTAAAAATCAATTAAAATGCCACCGTGGAGCTTCAGAAATAGGACTTTATTTCTTGTTGCAACTAAAATTTAAATGCATTTTCAGGCAGTGTAATCACATGAAATTCATACGTACTGTTCTTTACCTGAGGGACTGAGCCATTATCGTGAGCCAAAATGGGTTTGAGCACAGGGCTTGAAGAATGCGAATAAAAGATTGGAATGGGCTGGTGCATAACAGACGCCCTAATTTCCTCAATCTTTTACACCAGCAGGCATCGGTTTTCCACCTGGAATCATGGGCGGGATTCTCCGATCCCCCCGCCGGGTCGCAGAATCGCCGGGGGGGGGGGGGCGGCGTGAATCCCGCCGCGCCTCCCCAATGCCGGCTGCCGAATTGTCCGGCCCCGGGGTTTTGGTGGGGCCGGAATCGCGCCGCGCTAGTTGGTGGCTGCTGGCAGCGGCCCCCTCAGCGATTCTCTGGCCCGCCATGGACCGAGCGGCCGCCCGGTTTCGGCCATCCTGCAGGCGTAAATCAAACCAGTCCGTACCGGCGGGACCTGGCTCTGCGGGTGGCCTGCGGAGTCCTCGGGGGGGCATGGGGGAATCTCGCCCCGGGGGGGTGCCCCCACGGTGACCTGGCCCGCGATCGGGGCCCACCGGCCTGTGCCGTGGGGGCACCCTTTCCCTCTGCGCCGGCCACTGTAACGGTCTGCCATGGCCGGCGCTGAGAAGAACCCTTCTGCGCATGCGCTGGGATCACGAAGTTGCTCCCGCGCATGTGCCAACTCGCGCCGGCCGGCGGAGGCCCTTCGGCGCCGGTTGGCATGGCGCCATCTCCTCCGGTGCTGGCCTAGCCACTGAAGGTGCGGCCCGACGCTGGAGTGGTTCACGCCATTCCTCCGTGCCGGTACAGCCCGCTCCGCCGGGTAGGGGAGAATCCCAGCCCATGTATCTTTGGATTAAAATTTACAGGAAATTCTGGCCTGAATGCAGAAACAGTTGCTGGGAACATCCTGATAGAATTGGGCCTATGTTTCTTCACCACTGTTGGAAGGAACAATAAATCCTAAGCTAGCTCATAGCAGTGGGTTTTAAGGTGCTTATCCATGAATCAGCTTATAAAGTGCTGCTGCTTGCAAAACCTCTATCTCAGAGCTTTGCCAGGGATCTGAGAGAGTCAGCATGACCTGAATAAACAAGACAATGAGTTCAAGCTATCTGTTCACTCGTGAAGTTGGTATGATTCCTTACCTCTCTGAAAACAAAATCTACCCAGTCTCCTTACAGATCACTCAAGGAAGGATAAGACTTTTAGTTCCAACTGTCCTTCACCAATAACGTCGTGACTAACTTTAAATATTTTCTGCGTGGTGATAAAAGCTACGTGCAAAATAGGAAATGTAAAATGATTTCAGTTTCACGTTACTGCTGAACAGAACAGAAACCTAAGTGATATCAAAATTCCTGAGGAAACAACCCCAGCAACACCCAGAACCCTCCAACATTGACCTTGCTGTTTCCGTGGGAACTGTAAGTGCGTAACATTACTTGCATGTGGTTGATGGTTGTAGGTACCTCTGTGGTGCATTGCCATTCAGTTAGAAAATATGGGCCTTGCCTGACATTGGTTAAGGGATGTTTTACATGACTACAACCTCCCTCCTCCACATCAAACACCACTTCACTCCACCACTTTCGACCCTGGTCATGACCTCCTCAATCCCATCGTAAGGAGCTCAATGAGCAAAAATAGAACAAAAATAGACTTTCATAAGGAAACTGTATGCAGACAATAAGATTTTGAGTTCAGGAGTCACAGATACCTAAGATAGACAGTTGAATATTTGGAAGTCATTTTAAGCTAGTTTATCAAGTTTATTCAGAAGCAACAGTTTAGATATGATGCATTTCCGAGACAGAAAAGGTTTATAGTCCATAGCAGTGGGGCATGGCTCACTGATCCCGATGGATGAGCAGTTGTTGGCTCAGAGTATGTTGATCTCAGTAGTTTGTGGTGGCAGCATTTTCCTCTCAAGCTACAGTGTTCGGGAACTCTTACCCTAGTGTTGCCTCCATCTTCCATGTGAAAAAGCCAGCTGCTTGATGAGGACTGCCACCTGACCCCAGTCTCCAAGCATTATTTCTCAGGGTTGGTAGTTCACCCTTAGTCACAGTCACTTTTTGAAACTTTCAAACCAATAAATACAGGACAAGTGCCCAAGATGCCAGGGTGGTCAAATACCTCCCCCCGCCACCCCCACCCCCCCACTCACCTCATCCATCGCTTAGCTCAAGGTCACATTTGCTAGCCCTCACCAGATACTTATGTGGATAAAATGGTATAGAGATGCTGTCCTATCGACTTAAGAATCTACTGAATCAGGATATCTCAACATTATAAGGGACTGTTTATATGCTTTTTCAGAGAAAGAAAGTAAACAGTTTTCTCTGCCAAGGTGACCTTATGCTATGCTGACAAATTCCATAAAACTCTGGAAAATACAATTTTTGTAGGGTCCCTCTTTCTTACAAATTGCTCTCCCCCGAACTCTTTGAGAAGGAATCATCTTTATTTATTTCTCTGTAGAAGGGACTTTAGTTGGCGGATTAGCTGCCTTAAATACCTTGTATTATTTTAATCAGCTGCTTGACTATTCATGGAAATAGGCACTTAGCGAAGCATGATGGATATATAGCCTTATTTGTAGTCAAAAAGTTCCAAGTTCTGTATGAAACAGTCGGAAGGTCATACCATGTAAACAGGCGTACAGCTGCACATTGTTTTGCTTAGGCGAGGAATTCAAGGCCTGTTATTAAACTTTGCTCGCTTTCTGTCTCCTTGTTTAATCTTAAGAATGCCTCTCTGTTCTAGATATTGCTTATGATATTATATAAATTACTCGCCTTACCTTTGTAAAGTGGGGACATTTGGAAAGACTGCAGTCATTCTAATTCCCTCCACGAACTTCGTGTTAAATAAAGGACCTTTTGCGAAAACTCGAAGTGCTGACTATTTTTTTCTTCAACATTCTCACAATCAAGTTTCAACTAACCTAGTTATTTCTGCAGTACAAGTTCATTCCTCTAATTTCTTGATTACATATTGTAGATAACATGCTAAAATTACCGCAATTATTGAATCATTATCAATTTAGATTGACACTCCCCATTTGCAGATCACCTTACTCCATGACACGTCTTATTCTTTTACATTAGTGATGTTAATTTCTAGGCTATTAGCATGTAAGTACACACAATTAGACCAACAGATTATGCTGGGCCTTCAAAGATTCTCCAGCTTCCCCTTCACTGATATGCACCTTGTGAATAATTCTTATTAATTATTATTCCTTCTTAGCCTTGGCCCAACACAAAATTCCTTTTACTTTTATTTTACTACCTCTGAACCTGTACTTGTTGCCTAAAGGTCAGTTTCACTATGGAGTATGTATCAGTGCTTTGATAATTAGAAATGTTTTCTGACTTTCAGGCCATATTATCCATTTCATGTCACTCTGTTTTATCAGGTAGCTGACATGGGAACTGTTCTTCGGTGCAGCTTCACCATGCATTTCTGCACATTAGTTACTCCACATAGAGTTCCTACAGTGCAGAAGGAGGCCATTTGGCCCATTGAGTCTGCACCGACCCTCTAAAAGAGCACCCTACCCAGGCCCACTCCCCCACCCTATCCCCACAACCTAACCTGTACATCTCTGGACTTTAAGGGGCAATTTAGCATGGCCAATCCGCCTAACCCTCACATCTTTGGATTGTGGGAGGAAACTGGAGCACCCGAAGGAAACCCACGCAGACACGGGGAGAAAGTGAAAACTCCACACTGACCGTAACCCAAGATCGGAACTCAACCCTGGTCCCTGGTGCTGTGAAGCAGCAGTGCTACCCACTGTGCCACTGTGCCGCGCTAGCAAACCGGAGCACCCGGAGGAAACCCACACAGATACGGTGAGAATGTGCAAACGCCGCGCAAACAGTCACCCAAGGTCGGGATCGCATTCTGGTGCTGTGAGGTAGTAATGCTAACGACTGCCCCCTTGCTGCCCAAATATAACAAATCATTTCTGTGCACTCTGTACCCTTCTGTACACTCAAACCAGTGTGCCAATTCTTCCCAGTGAAGTTGTGCATACCGCACCACACATATTTCACCCGATAAGCCTTCCTGACATTCAGGTAATCTTCTCGAAAACCAAAGGGAATATCTGAAGATCTTTGCTAATCCTCCCCGACACATTCCCAATGTCACAGCTGTGGCCAGACTATCAAATTCAGTTCTTTTAAAATGTTCTTATGCAAGGACACAAATTCCAAGAAAAAGCTGACAACTTATTAGTCTCATGTACACTTTCCTATCACTGGAATGTACATCAATACCAAAGTATATTCCATTGAACGTTATCTATGGTGCCAATTCCCATTTGGTGTTGTCTTTTTTCTTAATTTTATCTCCTCCTCTCAATCACTTCCTCATCCTGCTTTAAACATGCAATAGCGACTGACCACCTTATCTTCTAGCCCTGGAAAAACGTTACTGACCAATACTCATAATATATCCTGAAAACAGAATCAAACATTCCGATTTGATTCCAGACATCAACATCATTTTGTTTGCTTTGTTCGTTATTTTAGATGACATTTTCTTAAAAGGAATCCGTTAAATTGTGCCTGCCAGTTTTGTTTTGTATTTCAAACTTAGCCAAAGTGTTGACGCCTAGTGCCCCCCTGTAACCCCGCTTGCCACCCAGGGACCACCCTCCAACAGTCCCCCCAGCCCCCGCCGAAGCATTCCCTGCTAGTGGAATGGCTCCCCACCCCCCTCGACTGTGGTGGCGCTGGACACAGACTGCAGCCGCGACGCGAGGTTCACGAAAGTTGAGAGACACGCAACCAATGGTGTCGGGAAGTCGGCCCATAAGGGGCAGAGCATTGGGGGAGTGCTTCAGGTGGCGCCCTGAGGCTGTCGCAACGGCGTGCGGAGTACGCTGTTTTTGAGGAGGTAGAGTATCCAAAAACGGGCGCCGCCCCCAATTACGGCGTAAAAACGGATTTTCCAGCTGATCGCCGAATGTGATTCCGTCATTGGCAATCGGAGAATCCCGCCCGGTGTATTTATATCACAGGCAGAAGCACTTGCACTCAGTTTCGAGGTAACTTCCACACCTCCCATTTGCAAACACTTTGGGTGGGATTCTCCAATAATGGGGCTATGTCCCCACGCCAGCGTGAAAAGCGGTGCCAACCACTCCGGCGTCAACCGTCCCCGATAATGGGGAATGCTCCCCTTCCAATGGGGCTAGGTCGGCGCCGGAGTGGTCCCCACAGCTCCAGCCGGCGCGGAACGGCCCGCGCGAGTTTGTGCACGCGTGGAACAGCCGGCGTGATTCCGCGCATGCAGTGAACGGCCGGCGTATTTCCGCGCATGCGCGAGGGTTCCCTTCTCTGCGCCGGCCCCTGGGCAATATGGCGGAGCACTACAGGGGCCCGGCGCGGAGTAAAGTAGGCCCCCACGGAACCAGCCTGCCTGCCTATTGGTAGGCCCCGATCATGGGCCAGGCCTCTGTGGGCCCCCCCCCCCGGGGTCGGATACCCCCGCCCCCCCCCCTCCAGAATGGCCCCCGCACACTCACCTACCAGGTCCCGCCGTGTGGGATGGAGAATTGGGGGAGTGTCTCAGGTGGCCACTCGGCCCACCGGGGCCCGGAGAATCGCCGGGGGGCGCCGCTGTCAACAGCCCCCGACCGGCGCGGCGGGAATCCCGCGGACACCCGAGAATCGGCACCGGAGAATGGGGAAGGCGGCGCCGGGTCGGAGAATCCTGGCCTTTGGGTCTGAACTTCCTCGAAATGGCAGTCAGCGTCAGTTTGTCAGCCCATGGCAAATTACTTACAAGATTTTTTTCCCAGCCAGTCTAACCAGACGTTTTGAGTCGGACTGGGTGAGATCCTGGTGTGGCCTCTTCACTCCATCTCTCCTGCACTTCGACACTGGGCCCGTAGGAACAGCAGTGCTCAGGTACCATAAACTAGGTAAGTAAAAGGTCGAGTAAAATTGACAGGCCAGGGAGAAGGTAAGTGTCTAAGTGAGTGGATAGGATTTGGTGGGTGGTGGGCAGGGGGGTGGGGTTGGGGTGGAATCCGAGGACAGGGAGATTGAAGGCCGGAGGCAATTGGAGGTCAGGGGAGTTCGGAGGTCGGGGGGATCTGAAGCCGGAGGGGATTGGAGGTCAGGATGTGAGGGGTTGAGTCTCGGGGGACGAGACAAACCTCAGGGCGTGGGCCTCAATGGTGGGTATATGGGGTGGTGGTGTTAACCCTTGGGGGAGGGGCTGGTGGGCCTCAGCTCCAGTTGAGGGAGGGGTCAGGCATCAGGGGAGGGGGATGGGGCCTCGGTTTTAGGCCTGGAGACGACCTGGGATTTCCCATATAGGTGGGAGAATCCTTCAGGGAGGATAGTCGGAATAGAGGTAGACCTTTGGGTTTTCTGGGGTGGGTGCACCCTGTGGGACGGAGGTTATTTGGGAGGTGGGCAGAGTCCAGTGGGAGGATCAGAGGTGTTGGGTGAGTCCTGTGGTGGGATCAGTCTTGGTTCTACAATATTTACTGAGAAGCTGAATAGCTTTTAATTTTTCCAACTGTGCAAGCCCTTAAAAGGGGAGTTACCAGAGGGGTTCCCCAGCGCATGTTTGGGGTACCACTCCATATTCGAGCCTTGGAAGCTCAGACGTTACGGCCCTTTGTCGCAAAAGATAACAAATGGACCCCCCGCCGGGTCGGAGAATGGCCGTTGGCCGCCGTGAATCCCGCCCCCGCCGAAGTCTCCGGTACCGGAGATTGGGCAGGGGCGGGAATCGGGCCGCGCCGGTTGGCGGGACCCCCCGCTGGATTCTCCGGCCCGTATGGGCCGAAGTCCCGCCCAGGAATTGCCTGTCCCGCCGGCGTAAATCAAACCTGGTATTTACCGGCGGGACCAGGCGGCGTGGGTGGGCTCCGAGGTCCTGGGGGGGGGGGGGCGCGGGGCGATCTGACCCCGGGGGGTGCCCCCACGGTGGCCTGGCCCGCGATCGGGGCCCACCGATCCGCGGGCGGGCCTGTGCCGTGGGGGCACTCTTTCCCTTCCGCCTCCGCTACGGCCTCCACCATGGCGGAGGCGGTAGAGACTCTCCCCACTGCGCATGCGCGGGAAACTGACAGCGGCCGCTGACGCTCCCGCGCATGCGCCGCATTTCCGCGCCAGCTGGCGGGGCAACAAACGCCATTTCCGCCAGCTGGCGGGGCGGAAATCCCTCCGGCGTCGGCCTAGCCCCTCAATGTTGGGGCTAGGCCGCCAAAGATGCGGAGCATTCCGCACCTTTGGGCCGGCGCGATGCCCGTCTGATTGGCGCCGTCTTTGGCGCCAGTCGGCGGACATCCCGCCGTTGGGGGAGAATTTCGCCCATGGTAACCAATGGTCAGAATAGTTAATGCCATTCTCCGGTCGTTGACGCCGAAATTGCGTTTGGCGAACGGTCGGAGAATCACATTTTCCGACTGAATCCATTGCCTGAGGCCAGCCCCCACTCAGTCCAGCGCCGCCACAGAGGGGGGAGTGCTGATCTGCGGGCAGGGGGCACATTATTCGGGTGTGGAGAAATAGCCGGGGGAGGGGGGTCCAGGGCACGCGATCCAGCAGAAGGGGGGATTATTTTGCGGCCTCCGCCATGTTGCAAGGCGCGGCTGCTGCAGGCCATGCACATGCGCAGCCACGGACCTGGCAATTCTCCGGGCCTCATCGACAGCTAGAGCCGGGTGCACTACGCTGCCGTCCTGCTAGCCCCCAGCAAAACAGGGAATCGGTGACAGTTTTGCGCCAGTTTTTCTGGCGTAAAACACCACCGTTCCCACGCCGGCCCCAGAATCAGAGAATCCAGCCCAAAATCTTCAGTCCAAAATTTGGTGTCTGCTTCTTGCTTTGGTGTGGAAGACATGGGGAGTGTTGTGTACGAAGCTTAACACACAATTGCATAATTTCATGTAATTAGGAAAGAAACGGGCGGGATTCTCTGATCCTGAGGCTAAGGTTTGACACGTTTCACGAGGGCGTCAACATGCCCTCAGGAGCAGCGATAACGAGCCCCTCAGTAGGCCAGCATGGCACTGGAGCGACCCACGGACGATTCTCTGATCGGCGGACTGGCGTCGGGGTGGTGTCGCGCGATTCGCGCCAGGCACTGCGATTCTCCGGCCCGACGTGGGATAAGAGAATCCTCTGAGAACACGTACGAACAGAGTCAAAAACAGCTTCTTCCCCACTGTCAGCAGACTCCTAAATGACCCTCTTATGGACTGACCCCATTAACACTACACCCTGTATGCTTCATCCGATGCCAGTGCTTATGTAGTTACATTGTATGTGTTGTGTTGACCTATTATGTATTTTCTTTTATTCCCTTTTCTTCTCATGTACTTAACGATCTGTTGAGCTCCTCGCAGAAAAATACTTTTCACTGTACCTCGGTACACGTGACAATAAACAAATCCAATCCAATCCAACGTTCCCAAACAAAGAGAGCCATTTTAAATTTGCATTATTAATTTATATTGTTATATTTTGTTTCGAGATTGCCCAAATTTAGATTAAATTCCAATTAGCTCAAAACCTTTTAAAACTTTTAAGTTGCTTCTCACTCAAGATTTCTTTTTGTTGCAACCAAAATTGCAAGGTCAAAAGAGTGAAAGACATCTCGGGCGGGATTCTCCGAGCCCCCGCCGGGTCGGAGAATCGCCGGGGGGCGGCGTGAATCCCGCCCCTGCCGGCTGCCGAATTCTCTGGCACCGAAAATTCCGGGGGGGTGGCACGCCACGCCGGTAGGCGCCCCCCCCCCGCGATTCTCCGGCCCGCGATGGGCCGAAGTCCCGCTGCTGTCATGCCAGTCCCGCCGGCATGAATCAAACCACCTACCTTCCCAGCGGGACTGGCGGCACAGGCGGGCTCCAATGGTCCTGGGCGGCGCGCGGGGAGGCCCCCACGGTGGGCTGGCCCGCGATCGGGGCCCACTTATCCGTGGGCAGGCCTATGCCGTGGGGGCACTCTTTTCCTTCCGCCTCGGCCACAGCCTCCGCGATGGCCGATGCGGAAGTGACACCGACCCTGCGCACGCACGGGGATGATGTCAGCAGCCGCTGACGCTCCCGCGCATGCGCGGACCTCCGCCGCCCGGCGCAGTCCCTTCGGCCCTGGCTGGCGTGGCGCCAAAGGCCTTTCCCGCCAGCCGGCGACACGCCAACCACTCAGGCGCGGGCCTAGCCCCTCAAGGTGAAGGCTTGGCCCCTAAAGGTGCGAAGAAATCCGCACCTTTGGGGCGGCCTGACGCCGGAGTGGTACCCGCCACCCCATCCCACCGGGACCCCCTGCCCCGCTGGGTGGGGGAGAATCCCGGCCCTCATTTGTTTATTCTTTTTCTCGTTTAAAACAATTTTCAAGTTCAACGTTTACTAGTTAACCAATTTTGAGAGACACAGTCAGATTTTCACATTAACTTAATTGCAGTGTTAATGTAAGCCTACTTGTGACAATAGTAAAGATTTTAAAAAGAGGGCGGGATTCTCCGACCCCCCGCCGGATCGAAGAATCCCCAGGGGGCGGCGTGAAGCCGGCCCCGCCGCCCAGACGCCGGCTGCCGTATTCCCTGGTGCAGGTTTTTGGGTGGGGTGGGGATCAAGCCAGTCGGGGGACTGTTGGCAGCGCCCCCCCCCCCCGGCAATTCTCCGGGCCTCGATGGCCGAAGGGCCATCGGTCACTGGCCAGTCCTGCCGGCGTGAATTGGACATGGTCCCACACGGCGGAACCTGGCTGGTAGGCCGGCTGGAGCGGCCCTCAGGGGTCCTCAGATCCTGCCCCGGGGGTGTCCCATGGTGGCCTGGCCGCGATCGGGGCCCACCGATCTGCGGGCGGGCCTGTGCCGTGGGGGCACTCCTTCCTTCCGTGCTGGCCTCTGTAGGGCTCCGCCATGGACGGCGCGGGCAAGACATCCCCTGTGCAAGCGCCAGAACATGCCGGCCGATCTGCGCATGCGCGGGACCATGCCGGTGGTTCTGCACATGCGCGGGACCACGCCGGCCCTTCACTGCCGGTTGGCGCGGCGCCAAATCCTCCGGCGCCGCCTAGCCCCCGGAAGTGCGGATGATTCCGCAACTTCCAGTCGGCCCGACGCCGGAGTGGTTCACGCCGCTTTTCACTCCGGCGTCGGACCATTGCGAGGATTCGGGAGAATCCCGCTTCATCTTTAATTTAAATTTTACCACTTCTTCTTTAACTTTAGAACAAATGATTTGAAAGATTCAAATTGGATTTCTGCCAGATTCTTTCAAGGCTTATCTTTATATTTTTGGAACCACACAGGAGAGACCTTTCACATCTCTACAAGTACATTGTAAATCATACAAACACCTTGCTGTAACAATATCTGTTGGTGCTTGACCGTGGCGTCACGGTAGCACAGTGGTTAGCACTAATGCCGCACAGCGCCAGAGACCGGGGTTCAATTCCAGCCATGGGTGACTGTCTGTAAGGTTTGCACTTTCTCCTTGTGTCTGTGCAGGTTTCCTCCGGGTGCTCCGGTTTCTTCCCAGAGTCTAAAGATGTGAGGGTTAGGTGGATTGACCACGCTGAATTGCCCCTTCATGTCCAAAGGTTAGGTAGGGTTACAGGGATAGGCCAGGAGAGTGGGTCTAATTGGAGTGCTCTTTCAGAGGGTCGGTGCAGGCTTGATGGTCAAATGGCCTTCTTCTGCACTGTAAGTATTCTGGGCGAGATTCTACAATAATGGGGCTATATCCCCACGTCCGCGGGAAAACAGGCGCGAATCACTCCGGACTTTTTTCTAGAAAGTCCGGAATGATGAGATAATGGGCGGGATTCTCCATCAGCCGACGCCAAAATTGGGAAAGGTGATTGGGCGAAGAATCAGTTTTGACGTCCAAATCCCAGTAGACGCTGATTTGACGCCAAATCGCAATGCTCCAGCACCTCGACAGTGACGTCAATGGGTTCCGGAATGCACATACAGCTCTGGCTGCCAATATGGAGCCCTGCACTTCTGGCCGCGGGTCCGCGAATGCTCGCGGCAGCCGTCTGGGGCGCTGGCCCCGTGCGACATGGTGGACCCACACAGCGGGCCGGCGCCGAAGAAGTAGGCACCCCCCTCCCAGATCAAGCACGCCCGCCAATCGGTGGCCCCTGATCGTGGGCCTGGCAATGGTGGAGCTCCTCATGGTGACGGATCCCCCCGCGCCCCACCAGGACGGCCACCGCAGCCGCGACTCCCGGCTCCCGCCAGGTGGAACCATACGTGAACCACACCGGCGGGAATTCGGCCATTCGTTCGTGAAGAATCGCCGCAGGGGCCTCTTTCAAAGCCCCTCGACCGGCGGCACATTGACCGCTTGCGCGCAACTGCCGCAATTCTCCGGTCGCCGGAGAATAGCAGGAAGCCATCATGGGTCCGTTTCCCCATTCTCCACCCCAGAGCCAGGCGCGATTGCGGCACGGAGGCTCGGAGAATTCCGGCCTCTATGTTTCAATTGTATGGTAAGTGTCAGCAGCTTTTGAAATCCTTTTTGGGCTGTTAACAAGCGTGGTTTTTCTTATGAGATAATGGGCGGGATTCTCCATCATCAGACGAGGAAATCGGGAAATCTGATTGGGCGAAGAATCGGGTTCGACACCAAAATCGTGGTAGACACCGATTTGACGCCAAATCGCAATGCTCCAGCTCGTTGACAGTTGTGTCAACGCGTTCCGGAACGTACGTATAGTGGACACTGTTGCATATCATTAAAGGCCCAACGCTGAATTCTCCGGGGCCTCCGTGATGCTCCTCCCCTGATGGGCCGAGTTCTTGACAGCATGGTTCACTTGCGCTTTTAAAAATGGTGAAACCGACGTGGCGGCTGCTGAGGGAGAGAGAGGGGGTACGGAAGGTGTCCAACACGTCATAGTTTGCTGACAGTTGTGCCGCTGGCCGGGGGCTCCTGCCAGGGCCGGGGGGAGTAATGGGGGGTGGCCAGGAGGTGGGCTGTGGAGTTGGGTTGGACGGTCCCGGAACACCATTGCCACAGCCGGCAATGCAGCCATGCAACTGTGTACACTGCTAACAGCCCACTTTGAACCTGGTGCCATATAGGTATCCCCTAGGGCACCCCCCTGGGTACCCTCTGGCCCCAGCCGACCCATCAAGTGCATGGGCATGCTCCAATGCAACCAGTGCCACCTGGTTGGCTGGAATGAGTGTGTGGGGGGAGTGTAATGTGTATATGTGGCTGAAGCTTGTCAGCCTCCTGAGTGTCGATCAAGGACCTGGCGAATCCTGCATCGTTTTTCATTGGAGTCAATTGTGTTCCACGCGGCGCTGGTGCTAGCCCCTCAACGGAAGCAAAATCGGTCCAGGTGCAGCGTCGGTTTTTCTGCCATAAATGTCCACGGATTCTGCGTTGGCGTCAACACTTGGTCTCAGAAACAGAATCCATCCAATGTCTTTCGGGATATCATTGCTCCTAGGTGGCTAGCCAGCTTCGGCTACACTGCCCTCCCTGTGTCTCTTCAACTGGGTGAGGCTATCCCTCACTATCTGTTTGCATGTGGATTTTCCTGATTCCCCCTCTCAATCTGGAAAGACAATTACTGCAAGTCACACTTCAGGCAAGTCAGCTTTGACCATTATCTTTCCTGGTTTAACCATTTGACTTCCCCCAGGCCCTTCCACTAAGTGGGACAGCTCCCTCATTGTTACGCTACCTGCTTTGGTCCTTGTTTAATTCTGAAAAGAAAGTGTCTGCCAACCTGGATTTCTTTCTTAAATTCCACGGGTCCTTTCTTGGCCTCTTTTAATTTTGCTGGCCTGGTTTTGGCCCCTTTAACACCTTTAAGCTCTATCACGGCTCCTATTAATTCGGCTGGTCGAGTCTCAGCCTTTTTTGACTCAAGTAGCTTCACCTTAGCCACGTCAACCCTCACGAGTTCCGGTGTTTGGTCTTGTTTTTTTCTTGTGTAACCTGCCCTATTATGTGCCTCCTGCTCCCAAATAAATGATAATGTCGGAGAGCAATGTTCTCCTGCCAGTTTTCACTTTCATTTCGCAACTTACTGGCCCATTCCCTTAACTTCTTAGACTTTTTATTCAGCTGTAAGGCAAACATATATGCACTGCTGACTGACTTATTCCGGACTTTACTTCAACTTAATCTCTCCTTTCTGAATTTCTTTAGGAAAACTATCAAAGAAACATTAGTAATCTCTGTTGCACTCGTGTACAACTCCCATGATATCTCTCGCTCCAGGAATGCCTGTTTTCTCAGAATCTATCAATGTTTCCATAGCAAATGCCAATGTCATTGTGACTCCTGGCTTCACTTAATAACTACTCCACGCGCATTTAACCACAACCTAAGATTTGCTTCTCAAATTTCAAGCCAATGATGCTTCGACTACGGTGAATCTCATTCTTGACACCAAGAAAGAATTTGGGTTTGGGAATCACAGATACCGAAGATAGGCTACCTTAAGTAATCTTAAGCTAGTTTATTAAGTTTATTACGAAGCAACAGTTTAGATATGATGCATTATATAAACAGATCGGGAAAGTATACAACCCATGACAGTGGAGAGTGGTCATTTGATAGAGAGGACGAACGAATGGTCGGCACAAAGTTTGTTGGCCTCAGGAGCATTTGATGGCAGCATTCTGCCCACTGGTCAATGTGTTAGGATAACGTTTTCCTCAAACTTCCTCGTTCTTTCCTGGTCCATCTTCCATCTTCCTGATAAGAGTTTCCCTGCCTCTGAACACTTATTAATGTACTTTGTTTCTAGGAGTTGGTAGTTTACCACATGTCAATCGCTTTACTGAAGGTCACTGTTTAGTTAACCTCGTGCTGATAGTTATTTGCTTGCCCTTATCAGACACTCATATGGATAAAAGGGTCCACAAGGTGCCATTTTCTCAACTTAGGAAAGTCAACATGGAAGCCTGAATCAAGAGACCTCAACACTTCTAGGGAATGTTTATGTGCTTTTTCAGGGAGAGAAATAAAATGTTTCTCTGCCAAGTTGATCTAATGCTCTACCTACCAATTATGTAAGAATTCTATGCAATTCTACAAAATACAATTTCTTAAAGGTCCCTATTTCTTACCATAATTAAAACAGATGGAAAATGCAAGACCAAGGGGAAAGAACAGGGAAGTGGGACTAATTGGATAGCTCAATTAAAGAGCAGACATAGCCATAATAGAGCAACTGGCTTCGTTCTGTGCTGTATAATGTGCTGGATGGCTTACTTTTCTTTGGGCAGCCAGCCTTGGACTCCACTGCCGAGACCCAGATTTGTCCATCTGGAGCTCGATACACATCAATTCACTTGGTGCAGGTATTCTAGGGATCGCATCTGAACGAGACTAGCAGGGATTCTTAGCAAGGACCTCCTGATAATATTTGTTTTCTAATGGGTGGATGGAGGTTCTCCTTGCGAGTAGGAGCAGAGAGTTAGATCAGAATCGCAAACCAAGGAATATTGGTCCCTAATCCACTACTTGCAGAACATTTAACAAACAGTGCGTGACCAACACTCCAGGCAGGGAGTTACGTTATCTAAATGAGGTGTCCTCCGACTGACTCAGGAACTCCAACAATGAAGTTACAATTGTGCCAACGGCTAAATTGTGGTTCAGATATTAAGAAGCATAATGGGCCTGGATTCCTTGCCTTCTTTTCTCACACCTCGGTGCAAAGGTAGCGTATCAGCAGTGCACTGTACTCACTTGAAGGGAGCTTTGCAGCATTTCTGAGTTGGGCTCATTAAAACACAACAGGCATGTACTGGAAGCACACCCATTAAAGAGGAAGCTTGAGCGATGCTGCAGGCTTTGAACCTGCAGCAGCTTAAAGATGTCAAGATTTTGAAACGGTGGGAAGCCTCATGTTGCACCAAGACATAGATATATCCCTGTCTCTCCACTGATATAACAAAGTAAAACTGCAGCCTTTGTGCTCTGCTATTTGCCCCTAAAGGGGCACTCGAGGCACAATTCAGAGCGAAATCAGCCGATTGCCTTACTGAATTCAATATTTAGAATCATAGAATTGTGACAACAATTTGGCCCATTGCATCCATGATAACTCACTGTAAAGGCAATTTAGCTAGTTCCACTCCCTGGGCCTCTCAACTTTCCCCTGCACTTTTTTTTTAATGTGAATAGGTAATTCTTTTTTAAAGCCCCAATTACATCTGCCTCCACCATACACAATGCATTTTTGATCCTAACCATTTATTGTATTAAAAATCTATCCTCACATTGCCTTTAGACCTTCTAGATCTTGCACCTGAAATCAGTGGCCTCTCATTCTTGAGCCTGCTGCGAATGGGAACAGTTTCTCACTGTCTATTTCATTGAGACCCCTCGGATTTGAATACTTCTAACAAATCTCTTTTCAGCTTTCTCTTCTTTAAAAAGAAGAACTTCAGCGTTTCCAATCTATCCAAGTAACTAAAGTTCTTCATCCCTATCCTCTCCAATAGTTTCACATCCTTCCTAAACTGCGGTGCCCAGAATTAGACACAATAAAGTAATCGTTATTGTCACAAGTAGGCTTACATTACACTGCAATGAAGTTACTGTGAAAAGCCCCCAGTCGCCACATTCCTGCACCTGTTCAGGTACACAGAGGAAGAATTCAAAATGTCCAATTCACCTAACAGCACGTCTTTCGGTTATTGTGGGAGGAAACCGGAGCGGCGTGAGGAAACCCATGCATACACGGGAAGAACGGGCAGATTCCATGCAGACAGTGACCCAAGCCGGGAATCGAGCTGTGAGGCAACAGTGCTACCCACTGTGCTACTGTGCTGCCCAATACTCCAGTTGATGCCAATCCAGATTCACTATAACTTCCTTGTGCTTCTTTTCTCTGTCTATATTTATATCGTTCAGTATTCTGTTATCCTTTTAATCAATTTCTCAACCTGTCCTGCCACCTGCAATGATATGTGTACATTTACCGCAAGGTCTGCACTGTTCCTGCACTCCCTTTAGAATGGCACCATTTGCTTTCCATTGCCTCTCCTCGTTCTCCTGACCAAAATATATCACATTCCACCAACTTGTCTATATCCTCTTAAAGCTATAACTATTCTTGACATAATTCCCAATACAGGTACAATGAGTGGGATTCTCCATTGGTTAACACTGAAATCGCAAAACGTGATTGGGTGGAGGATAGGTTCTGACGCTAAAATCGCGGCGGACGCCGGTTTGCTGCCAAATCGCAATTCTCCGTTATCTTGACAGCGATGTCAATGCGGTCCGGAATTTACGTACAGTAAACACCGTTTGCATGTCATTAGCAGGCCTAAACCGGTATTCTCCGGAGCCTCCGCGATACTTCACCTCCAGTGGGCCGAGTTCCCGATGGCACGATTCACTTGTGAATTAAAAAATCATGAAACTGGCCTCGTGGCTAGTGAGGGGGGAGAGGGACGGGGTACAAAAAGTGTCCAACATCGCCATTGTTTGCTGACAGTTGTGCCGGTGGCCAGGGGGCTTTGTCAGGGCCGGGAGGAGTAGCTGGGGGTGGCCAGGAGGTGGGTTGTGGGGTCGGGGTGAACGGACACGGAACACCATTTCCGCCGCTAACAGCCCACCGTAAACTCCTAGGTGCCCTCTGGCCCCAGCCGATCCATCAGCTGTATGGGCACGCTCCAGCACAACCAGTGCCATCTTGTTGGCTGGGATGAGTGTGTGTGGAGATTGTAATGTGTATCTGCGGCTGCAGCTTGTCAGCCTCCCGAGTGTCAATCAGGACCCGGCGAATCCCGCACCGTTTTTCATCGGAATCAATTGTGTTCCAGGCAGTACCGGTGCTAGCCCCTCCACAGTTGCTGGCTCGATCCAGGTTCGGCGCCAGTTTTGCTCTCATGAAAGTCCATAAATCATGCGTTGGTGTCAACACTTCATCTAAAAAATGGAGAATCCCACCCAATGTCTCAAAACTGGCAACCCTGACACCGAGACCATGACAGACTTCAGATATTGCCAGGTTTCAGTTCAGGCCCAGGGCAGTTTGGGTCAAGTTGGGTCAGGTGGGATCAAGGGTCACTCAGGGCATGGGAAAGACTGGTGCACAAGCAGCAAAGGAGACAATTTTTCAGGCACCACATTGTGCCATTGCGGCACCTAGCCAAATTGTCCTGCTAAGTTTAAAAAAAATTTACATCAGTTAAAATTGATTCCTGGCACATTCCAAAATGTCAGGTTTTCGGACAACTCCAGGTTTTGGACAGCCAGATTGGAGTCTACTGTACTTCCAAAGTTTGTGCTATCCTGAAATTTTGAAGTTGTGTCCCATTCACCCTATATCAAGAAAAGCAGCAATCCTCACGCCAACCCCTAGGGAATTTCATTATATACCTTCTTCCAGTTTGAAAATAAATCCTTCATCATTACTCTTGGCTTCTTGTCATCCAGTCAACGTTGTATTCATGCTGCCACTTTCCCTTTCATTTCATGGGCTTCAACTCTGCTGAAAAGCTTATTATGTGGCATCTCATTAAATGCCTTTTGCAAGTCTATGTACACCACAAGGCCTCCTCAGCATTCGTTTTTGCCTCATTCTAAAACTTAATCAAGTTAGTTAAACGTGATTTGTCTTTGACAAATTCATGCAAGCTTCCCTAAATTAATCTGCATTTGCCGTAGTGATTTTTAATTTTTAATTTTTTTTTTGTTTCAATGGGTTGTTTTTTATCGGACGCTATGGTCCCTGAGTCCCTGACAAAACGATTGGTGAGGAGCCTACCCTGGGGAAGAAAAGCTAAAGGGCTGTAATTTAATGGTCACTTGGCAACTAATAGACCGGAGACGCTCGAGGGACAGGGGTCCCACCTCAGAGAGGTACCAGCAAATCAGGTGTGCAGCAGCTCTGTGGTCCCAGCAGCAGCAGACAGAAGTGGTGGCCCACTGCTAGGATTCCAGGCAGTCCCCAGTGGAGAATGTCACCGAGTTGGACAACAATCTAACTGGGGAGGATTTTGCTGTGATGAGGTTGGCAGATACAGGTGAGTATGGTGAGGGGAATGGGAAGTGTGGGTTAGAGAGGCCAATGGTGAGGGTAAAGGGGGAAGCGTGATCTTGTGGGGAGTGGGGGAGTGCCTCCAATAGGCACAGGGGATCCACAAAGGCGGTCCCCCCAACTTGCCCAACATCAACCTCCGCAGATAAAGTTGTTGTGCTTCCCAAATGCATAGAACAGCATCTCTACAGTGCAGAAGGAGGCCATTTGATCTATCCAGCCTGCACGGACCCTCCGAAAGAACACTCTACCCAGGCCAACTCCCCCATCCTATCCCTTCAGCACCACACATTGACACATTGATCATGGCCAATCCCCCTTAACTGCACATCTTTGGATACCAAGGGGCAATTTAACATGGCCAATCCCCCAAACCTGCACAACTTTGCAAATGGCATGGGCCTATCCCTGCCTCGGGTACAATAGTGGTGGGGTTGGTTGAGGCTTTTCAGTGGCTAATTGCCGGCTGCTTGACATCCCCACTGCCCCCCAGTAAAATTTCACAAAGGTTGGGAGAGCAGGCTGGCAGGCAATGGGAAGGCTATGCATTGGATTTTATAAACCCAATGCCTTCAAAGTCAGGAGTGTGATGGAACACTCTCCACTGGCTTGGATGAATGCAACTCCAACAGCCCTCAAAAAGCTTGACATTATCCAGGACAAAGCAACCCACTTGATTGGCACCCAATCCACAAATATTCAATCCCTCCACCACCGACGCATAGTAGCAGCCGTGTGTATCATTTACAAGATGCACTGCAGTCACTCAGCAAGGCTCCTTCGACAGCACCTTCTGAACTCACAAGCACAAACATCTAGAAGGACAGGTGCAGCAGACATGTGGGAGAATCACCACCTGTACTATCCAGGCTAAGAGAATATGCAAGTCGGATACAAACAATAAGCTTTTATTAACTATACACAAATACTCCTCTCCCCGAAGAGTCTCCCTCCCCGATCTGCACCCAGGTCGAGGTTCTTACTATTACTGGGGATGTACGTTTCTGTGGCGGTTACGGGGAACTGAATGGTAAACACCCCATGGCCTCCATGGGGGGTTACAGCACCCCACCCCCTGAAGTCTGAAGTCCGCGCTGGCGAATCAGCGTGAGGGACCCCTCATCTGTTTTGCCTGGGGATGGTGCTTGGGCGTCATCTGCGCGGGGTCTGGGGCTCTGGCGGTGTATACCAGATGGGAGAGCAGCGCCTCCATGTGGAACGATGAGACAGGCCGGGGGTGGCCGATGATGGGTTGGGGATTGGCATGGTGGTTTCCACCAAGGGCTGGTTCTCCATGTCAGATTCTGAGTCTGAGTCGGACGTTTCTTCGTCCGGCATTTTGGCGTCCTGCACCTTGACGTTTGCTGGAACCAGGGGTGGTGGCGGCGGACGCAGCAGTAGTGGCAGAGGCGGCTGTTGTGGCAGCGTGGGTGGCAGAATCCGCAGGGCTGGAACATCCTGGACCGGGTTTGCCACCAAGGGAGTGAGGTCGCGGAGGTGGTCGACATGATGGTTGGATACCCGGTCTTGTGTTCTCACTGTATAAAAACACTGGCCTGGACTGGGACAATATCATGCCCGAGACCCACGTGGCACCTTAGCCAAAATTCCGGACATACACCGAATCGCCCGGGTGGTGGTGCACTTGGCACTAAGGGGTTTGGAGAAGGACTCCCGCTCCCAGTGGAAGTCAAGGTGACAGTCGCCCTGAAACTTTCTGCCACTGCATCTTTCCAGGGACCCAGCGGGGACCTGTGTGAATCTTTCAGGCATCCATACACGGGCTCATCCGCGCTGTCACGGATGACCTATGCACCCTGGCATTTGCATATATGACCTTTAACCTGGATCAGGCACACCAGGATGTCCGGGTAGCAGGAACTGTTGCCATTGCCGCCATGCCCCAGGGTCAGTGGGTGATCGATGGCACGCCTGTCGCCCTCAAAGCATCAATTAAAAAAGGGCGTGCCCTTCATCATGGTTACACTCCCTGAATATGGGGTTGGTGTGCGACCACCAGCTATACATCATGCATGTCTGTGCCCAATATTGAGACAGCACACAATGCATACACCCTGGCAAAGCAGTCAGTCCCGGCACCTTCGAGAAGCTCCCTCGGATGAGGGGTTGGCTATTGGGTGACAAGGGTTACCCACTGAGGTCATGGCTGATAACATTTGGAGGCCCCAGACCAGTGTAGAGACCCATTATAATGATGCCCATGCAGCAACCAGGAGTGTCATTGAGAGGTGCATCGGTTTACTGAGGATGCGCTTCCGATGCCTGGACCGCTCTGATGGTGTTCTCCAATATAGCCGCAGGAGGTGCTGACCTGCTGCATCCTGTACAACATCGCACAGTGGAGGGGCGATGTGCTGGAGGAGGAGGAATGACAGGCCTCATCTGAAGAGGAGGATGTCTATAAAGGCTCAGGCATGGAGCCGGAGGTGGCAAGGTAGGCCGCCCAATATTTGATTCTGGGTCGCCACACACAAAACAAGCTCACCACCTCTCAATGTACTAACTAGGAGGCCTGGTCACTGGCAGCTCCTCTGCCCTGTCCCAACTCCCCCACCAGCCCCCACCCCACCACAAACAGAAATCCCCATCCAATGAACCTCTCAAACATTTCCTGTCCCTTGGTCCTTCACTCCACAGTCCCTGTCCGTCAGTCCTTCAGTCCACCTTCCCCTTAGCCTTCCACTCCTTCCCACTACCACAGCTCCCCCTCCGAGGATCCTACCAGCAACACCACAGGGTGTTGGCCCTCCGTTATCAGTATCAGTGGGTCATGTCCACGCAACAAAGGATGATGACACCTCATTGTGAGATAAACTCTGGTGCTCCTCTTGTCTTTATGATGCCATTCCACTGTCCACCCGAGTGATCCCTGCATGTGTGTAAATCCTTCTCACGGACCTATATAGTTTTGGGGCAGTGAGGAGGGCGGCATTCTTATGACATCCTGGGCTAGTGCACGGTCAATCCTAGCCCCACAGGCCCCCGAGTCCCAACACAAGTGAATTGACCAATAATTTGTAAATTCCCTTTGGCTGCCCAATAATTTACAGTCACCAGGTTTGTAAGTTGAAACACAATTACTGTTTATTTATAACAGAAATAAAAATGAAATATGCAGTAATTACAATGGAATAACAGCAAGCTAACTTACTACCCCTTTAACTATCCCATTCTTTACCCCCACACATAAAGACACACACACACACAAGAAAAACAAGCATAGAGGGTGGACAGGGGTAAAATAATAAGGATCAATGTAAATTGGATAAGGTAAATTCGATGTTGAATTCTTTGTTGCAGGATTTCTTCCCAGCACACTGATTGATTGAAGCCACCAGTGTACATTTTGTGAGGGTCTTCTTGCAGATGCATGAATTCAGTACATGCAGGCAGTAGGATTTCTTCTGGAGAAACATTTCAGCCTTTATTAAACTGGGCCTTCAACTCAAAGGTCTGCCTTTGAATCTACTTCTCTCTTAACATTCTTGTCTCGCATCAAACCCAGCTTCCAGCCCGTGTTTTAATCTCAATCCTTTGCAGTTTCAATAAAACGACATCCAGCCTCATTGGAGAAAGAGAAGAGTTCTTACACTGGATTGTTAGAGAGATTTCATCATATCAGAGAGAAAGAAAATCAGAGATGTTCCTTCCGGCTTCAGAACCGAAAACAAACTGAAAACAATCTATCCTTACTGGGGAGAAAGAAACGTTCTGGAGAAATCAGAACCCAGCAAAGCGCAGCATTTCCATCCAGTTCATTCGCCGCAAGCCAGGTCAGTCAATCTGAATCATCAGATATAATCAGGGATTATAAGGGACAAGATTTATAATCATCTAGATAGGAATGATATGATCAGAGATAGTCAGCATGGCTTTGTGAAGGGTAGGTCATGCCTCACAAACCTTATTGAGTTCTTTGAGAAGGTGACTGAACAGGTAGACGAGGGTAGAGCAGTTGATGTGGTGTATATGGATTTCAGCAAAGCGTTTGATAAGGTTCCCCACGGTAGGCTATTGCAAAAAATACGGAGGCTGGGGATTAAGGGTGATTTAGAGATGTGGATCAGAAATTGGCTAGCTGAAAGAAGACAGAGGGTGGTGGTTGATGGGAAATGTTCAGAATGGAGTACAGTCACAAGTGGAGTACCACAAGGATCTGTTCTGGGGCCGTTGCTGTTTGTCATTTTTATCAATGACCTAGAGGAAGGCACAGAAGGGTGGGTGAGTAAATTTGCAGATGATACTAAAGTCGGTGGTGTTGTCGATAGTGTGGAAGGATGTAGCAGGTTACAGAGGGATATAGATAAGCTGCAGAGCTGGGCTGAGAGGTGGCAAATGGAGTTTAATGTAGAGAAGTGTGAGGTGATTCACTTTGGAAGGAATAACAGGAATGCGGAATATTTGGCTAATGGTAAAGTTCTTGAAAGTGTGGCTGAGCAGAGGGATCTAGGTGTCCATGTACATAGATCCCTGAAAGTTGCCACCCAGGTTGATAGGGTTGTGAAGAAGGCCTATGGAGTGTTGGCCTTTATTGGTAGAGGGATTGAGTTCCGGAGTCGGGAGGTCATGTTGCAGCTGTACAGAACTCTGGTCCGGCCGCATTTGGAGTATTGCGTACAGTTCTGGTCACCGCATTATAGGAAGGACGTGGAGGCTTTGGAGCGGGTGCAGAGGAGATTTACCAGGATGTTGCCTGGTATGGAGGGAAAATCTTATGAGGAAAGGCTGACGGACTTGAGGTTGTTTTCGTTGGAGAGAAGAAGGTTAAGAGGAGACTTAATAGAGGCATACAAAATGATCAGGGGGTTGGATAGGGTGGACAGTGAGAGCCTTCTCCCGCGGATGGATATGGCTGGCACGAGGGGACATAACTTTAAACTGAGGGGTAATAGATATAGGACAGAGGTCAGAGGTAGGTTCTTTACGCAAAGAGTAGTGAGGCCGTGGAATGCCCTACCTGCTACAGTAGTGAACTCGCCAACATTGAGGGCATTTAAAAGTTTATTGGATAAACATATGGATGATAATGGCATAGTGTAGGTTAGATGGCTTTTGTTTCGGTGCAACATCGTGGGCCGAAGGGCCTGTACTGCGCTGTATTGTTCTATGTTCTATGTTCTATGTTCTATCACTGATCTCTCCTGCTTGAATTAAAGGCAAAGTCTGCATTAAAGTCATAGGCCCATTAATCATCCATGGATAAAAATTGTAATAGTAAAAATTAAAAGTAAGTGGAAACAGGGAACAAACAGGATTTCAACAGGAGGATCCTTATGGGGGAAAGGGTGTTGCGGGAGATGGTGAACGGTTAGAGCGCACTCACTGGGGATGCTGTCATACTAGTCGGACTTACTGCTGCCTCCATGCCCTGCCACTTCTCGCTGACAGTGTTAACATGTCGAACATCCATGTGCCATAGGTGCCAACCCCGTCCCAACCTTCACAACCAACCCCTCCCATCCACCCCTTCCCATGCCACAGATTCCCGACACCTAGGCCCAGCCCATCCTTCACACCCATCAGACAGAGGTTAAAAGCAGCCGAACTGATGGTGCAACCATGTTTAATGGTGACTATGTATATTGGTGTGCCCTAACCCCTAACTATTGTTCATCTGCTACACACTGTGCCAACTTAACTGCCATTTACTTTCCTTAAATTACATGGCCTATCGTCCCTTCCAGGTATAACCCCAGAAAGCACATCAAGTGGAGGCAGCCTGCTACATGTCTCGCCCACTGCCATCTGATGTCCAGCATTTCTCAAGCCCCCATCTTGGCTACCTTGGAGCCTTGTTAAAGTGTAAAGTTTCTGGAGTAAATCATTTCAGGAATGTTATTTTGAGATAGGTCGAAGGAGCAAAAATAGAAAGAAAATGGCAACTATCATGTTAAAAAGAGATGAGGAAGAACAAGAAAATTATAAACTTTTCTGGAAATATCTCGTTCTGCAGACAGGATTTCTGCTACAGATTTGATGAGGTTCTGGAGGGTGGAACGGCAGCAGATCTGAGTGAACTCATGGCCTTCCTTTTTCCTAAAAATGTGAGTTTATGTTAGTGAGATTTTACAGTGTTAAGATTAATCCCGTGGGCTTCATAATTTTAACATTTTGTGGTCAGGGAGGCGACATGGAGGGGTTTTGTGAAACATTATAAGTTGAAATTGTAAAACTTTAGTTGACCTAAGAAGCACAGGATTATCTTGAATTGCTGGCAATCCAAATCATAAATTTGCAATTCTGGTGGGTTCAACTGTTGAATTGAACTTGGAGATACAAGGAGCACTGTAATCAAACCGCCGTGGACTGTGTGATGACTGTAGGAATTTCCGATATAATATATTTGGTGCAGTAAGGGTTAAAAGCCTGGGTTAGTGTGTGTAACTGCTGCATGGTGTTTTTAAAATCCTGGTTTGTAAGGCAACCAGGCTTTGTGGCTACAAGAGGTACAATTACAGCATCGTAAATGTTTGGGCTAATGGACTTTTGTTTATATTCAGAAGGTTCCCTGGGGAGTCAATAATTGTTTAGTACAATGATGTAGTTAATGGGAGGAGCTTGGAACTGGAGCAGTCTCTGGAGTTTGAGATTAGTTTTAGATTGGGACGTGACCAGAAGACAAGCAGTTGCTGTCAATACAGTTCAGTTAAAGATCTGTTTGTAGACCGACTAGCAGTTTCTTTCCAAACAGTTCAGTTAAAGATTAGACCATGGATAGACCAGAAGAAGCTGATCTCAAGACAGTGAGTTAAAGATTTGCCTGTGAACAGGATAGGCAGTTTAAACAATACGTTGAGACAGACAAGAATCAGCAGCTGGTTTCTGAAGGATATCTCTTTCTCAAAGTGGTCTATTGAACACATGTCTTTACAGCAAGTACTCCAGAGTCTGCTGAGCGGATTTTGGCTTGAGATAGGTATTGTTATGGTGGAAATAAAGATAGCAGTTAAGAGTTATTGTGACATTGTATTAATAAGTATTGTTTAACTGGTAATCAAAAGCTATTTGTATTTATAAGGTTATTAATACCGAGAAAGTAATAACATTTGTTTTGATATACCATATCCTTATTTGTACGTGCAATCCCTCCTGGAGTGAAATACCCTTTCCTCACAGTCTGACAAATTGAAATAAAATATTGGGGTTTCTGTCTGGTATCCTAGTAACTGTTGGGATCTGGTCAGGATCGTAATAGCTGTGGAAGGTAAATATCAATCCAGGATCCTGCTTCTGACTGGACCAGAAAGTGCATGTGGTGACTATTTCGCCAGACTCAGCTGTGGCACCACCTAAGGTTGAACAAACGATGAGAAATCCTGTCCATTGTCAATCATGAAAATCAGCAAGTTGGGCGAGGGGCTGGCATCTGTTAAATCACATAGCATCAACAGGTTTAGGAAAGCAGACTGCGAAATAACAGGGACAATATTGACATAAAGGGCTCAATTTTCCCAGAGCTGTGGAGGGAGAATTGGAGATGGGAGTGGACATTTCAATGGAGTCATATCACCTTGGATCTGCAACATGTTTCTGCCTCCATGGGGTTTTTCAGAGGTGGGTTACCAGCAGTTGCCAACTACCTACCCAGGAGGGTACTTAATAGGGCAATCAGTTGATATTCTGGCAATGGACTGACAGTTTCCCAGCTCCATCTCAACCCCCCCTGCCCCACCATGTATCAAGAGCCCAGCAATGCAGCCGATGTGCGCCACAGCAGGAAGTCCGAGGTTCAAAAACATAAAAGACCTAATTAATTTGCCAGTGGTAATTGACAATGCTCTAGATAAAAGACATATCAGTACTGCTGACACGACATGGGGGCTGATGACTCTGCTAATGTTGTACATGCCACAATGGCACCTGTTCCCATCCTGAAGGCATCTCCATTGTGCTGCTGATGGCCAAGCAGATCATACACTGCGAAGGCGGCCAGTGGCCCTACCCACTGGCTGTGCTGAATAGACCTCCCAAAGCTGGAACCCATCCCTAATTGGGCAGGACTCCCTGTTGTGTATTCATGTTGTACCTCGTGAGACCAGGGTCACTTTAAGAGATTGGTCACGTGGTGTACTGATTACGTCATCAGCATTTTGGGCAAGGTAATAGTCAGTCTACCCGAGCAGCCTATGTAACAATACCTTCCCAAATAAAGCTCTGTTTGTGTTCTACCTTTGTGATCTGAAAGCCTGTACTTTAAAAGTACCACACTCCTGGAGACACTCCTCAACTGACTGGGGAGATCATGCTCGATGCCCCGACATGGCCACTTCCGAGTTCCCGACCTGTAATTCATCCCAAGATCAGAATCGCAGCCCACCTGGAAAAATTCCGCACAGAAAGACAGCTTTGGAATTCTTACTCTGATCATCTGAACAAACAATTTGCTCAGCCAAGTTATTCTTGACATTAAAGATACTGGTGGTAAAATGCTTGACCACCTGAAGGCAACAATGGATTTCTTCATTTTGTTTTCAGTAAAAAATTAAAATCCAGTACACAACATATCCAAAATTCTATTCCCAGGAGTATTGAGTCCATTCTTTTTGACAGAAAGAACTGAAGCAAAAAAAATTACACTAACAAGTCTTTTTTCTCATGATGGAGCAGACACAATGAAACTATGAATGATAATGAGAGAAAAAGAACTGAGGATTGCACTCACGTGACATTGTTATCTTGAGCAGCATGGAAAACATTATGGTTCCCGCTCCAATGTTTTGAAAGAGGCAGGCTTTCCTCTGATTATTTTCCAGTTGGCCTGGCAACCTATATGCTGAGTGCCAAGAATAAAGAAAAAAAACAGTTTTAACAAATCATTACCAGTCATCTGTGTTCTTTGGGATTGCTTTCCCATACTTGATGCTATGTGTCAAAGGCTATGGATTGCGAGGTGATAATTAATTAGCTGGTTATTGTGGCTCCACTATTGTTAACTATCACATTCCCAATAAGCAAACGAGTATCACTTTCAACTCTTTGAATGAGTATAGGAATATAGGAACAGGAGTAGGCCATTCAACCTCTGGAGCCTGTTCAGCTTGTGAAAGACTTATTCCTTGATGCCCTTCCTGATTCCTCTTCTGAGTGGTTTAGTTCTAATCTTCAGATTATGTTTCCTTGTTCTGGATTTCTCAATCAGAGGCAACAGTTTCGCCGGGTTTATTCAATATATTCCTTTTGTCAAACACCACAATTAGATCACCTCTCAATCTTCTAAAATCGAGGGTGCGATCTACCCGAATGCGAACAGTCATATAGCACGCGTGCAATTAGCCGAGGCCACATTTAGTCCCTTTTTCTGCACTGAGCAGCCACGCTTGTCAGAACTCCTCAGTGCAGCGAGAGATCGGGACGCCTTTTTTAAATGGTGGCCTAATCTCTTGGGCACCCGACCACGACCCCTGAACCCACCCCAAGCCCTAACTCACTATAAGGGGTCCTCGGGGCTCCCCCCCTCATCCTCTCCACTCCCACACAGGGCATCACCAGGCCCGATCCCTGCTGTGCACAAAATTCCAGCTTGGCACCTCGGCAGTGACCACATCAAAGAGAGGTAAGTGCAGTGAAATCACACACTAGGGTGATTGGAATGCACGTAGTGTTTGGAATGCACTTACTTCTATTTGATGAGGTCAATGTTTACAAACATTGGGGTTTCACCAGTTTGGCCACTGAATCGTGAAGGAATATGAATGGATCAAAGTTGCAGATGGTTTGTAGAAGCTGTCAATCACAGACCACTACTCGAAAGCTATGAATGGCTTGCAGCTAATGGAGTTGTGAGAACTAGACACAGGCAGATCTGCTCTCCTTTGAGGAATGGACACGTGGAGCTGCAAGGTAAGTGTTCCAGCTATAATGCCTCCCACCGACCCAGTCTGGATGGCTCTCTATCTTCCAGACAGGAGTCCCTTTTCTGAGGGAAGGGGAAGTCTGTGTAGGGGGGAGTATGTGTGTCGGGGTATCTCTGGAGGGGGTTCCTATTCTAGGGGTCCCTGGGGGTTCTCCTATAACAGGGGTCCCTGTAGGGGATTCCATTTTACATGGGACCCTGTGGGGAGGGGGGGGGGTCTCCCTATTACCGGAGTCATTGTGGGGGTTTGCTATTGCAGGGGCACAGTAGGAAGTCTACATATTACAGGGCACCCCAGGGGGGGTGCGTGGGGGGGAGGGAGGGCTGGTAGAGGTGACGTGGGCAGGTAGTGCAGGGGGGGTGGTCCTCGGATGGGCTCGGATGGTATCTTATCAGCATGGCCCTGGCGTGGTCTTTTCCCTCCTGCTGTGACCCTTCTTTGAGCGGCTCATCTTTCTTGCAGTTCCAAGTTTGGCCTGGGCGTATATTTAGAGATGTCTATCTGTCCCACGCCCCCCTCTTTCCTTTTCCCCCTCTCCTCCCATTACTCTACTGATTGCTGGCTACGAACAGATCTTGGATCAAGTTGGTGAACGGCTTCCGCATTCTGTGGACACCCTCTCCTGACCCTCAGGTGGCAAATTTTACTTTCTCCAGGAATTCCGACAGGTCGGATAGCCAGTCTGCAGCTTTGGCTGGTGCTGTCAATTGGCAGCCTGGCAGAATTCAAGGCCGGTTGATCAGGGAGGTAGAGGCTAGGGTGTAGGCCCCCCCCTCCCCATGAAGAGTTCTGGCTGGTCTGAGACCCCGAAGACCACCACTTTTGGGCATGGCTCCACCCTCACTCATAAAACCCTGGACATTGCCTCAAAAATGGTCGTCCAGTAGCTGGCAAGTCTGGGGCAGGACCAGAACATGTGGGTGTGGTTGGCCGGGCCTTCCTTGCACTGTTCACATTTGTCCTCCATCTCCAGAAAGAACCCACTCATTCGGGTTCTGGTTCGGTGTGCTCTATGAACCACCTTTAACTGTGTAAGGCTCAGCCCTGCGCATGTGGAAGTGGAGTTCATCCAGAGTCCTCACCCCTATCTCTATGCCTAGTTTCTCCTCCCATTTTTCCCTCGTCTCATCCAAGATGGGGGAGTGTACCTCCTTCAACAGTCACCCGCACAGGTCCTCGCAGTTTTCCTTCCCTTGGTCACCCACGTCCAACAGATCTTCAACTAACGAAGGTCCTGGTATCTGGGGGTACGCCGTTGTTTCCTTCCGGAGGAAGTTTTTGACCGGTATGTGTCTCATTTAATTTCCTTTTGGTGACTGAAACCTCTTTGTGGGTTCCCCCAGGGTCGCTACTCTATCGTCCTTGTACAGATCTCTAATGGCCAGGTCCCGTCGTCTTATCTCCAGCTTTTGAAGGTGGCGTCTATTATTGCGGGAGTAAACCTGTGGTTGTTGCAGATGGGGGCCATGGTGGACATTTCGGTTTGGCCAGTTTTACCTCATTTGGTACCACGTTCGGAGTGTGGCTACTACCACTGGGCTTTTTGAGTTCTTGGTCGGTAGGGATGAGAGTGTGGTTGTGACTAGGGCTCGGAGGGGCGTTCCTATGCGGAAACTCTCCTCCACCTTCACCCACTCCACTCCCGGTTCCTTCACCCATCCCTCACTCTTTCTGTGGTAGCCAGCCAGTGGTATAACTAGGTTTGGGAGTGCCAGGCTGTCCACATTTATTTTCCTTTGTAGGACCTTCTTTTGGATCCTCGGGTTCTTCTCCCCACCTCACCCCCCAGAAAAGCGTCATGATTTGTTTGCATGCTGTGTTTAAAAAGGTCTTGGAGACATAGATCGGGAGGGATCTGAACAAGGAGAGGAACCTGGGCAGTACGTTCATTTTTGTCATCGGCACTCTCCCAGCCAGGGACAGTGGGAGTGAGCCCCCACCTCAGCAGGTCAGTTTTGTCTTTCTCCACCAGACTCGTCAGGTACCATTTGTGGATCTGTGTCGGTCGTGGGCTATTTGGATCCCCAAGTAGTGGAATTTGGTCTGGCCATGTTTGAATGGCAGTCCCTCAGCTCTGTTCCTCTCCGCTGTGGATTGACAGGGAAGGCCTCAGTTTTATTCAGGTTAAGTTTGTAACTCGAGAAGGCTCTGACATCCTTTGAGAGTTTCATTATCCCTTCCATGCTGGCCTGGGGTTTGTTATGTAGAGGAGCAGATCATCCACTTAGAGTGAAACTCTATGCTCTCTGTCTCCCCCTTTGACTACGTCTCCACCGCTTCACCATTCAGGGGCAGTGATTGCCAGAGTGAGAGTGAACAGCAGCAAGAATAGCAGGCATCGGTGCCTCGTGCCTCTCTACAGCTGGAAGTATTCAGAGCTGGTGGTGTTTGTCCATACGCTCGCCATGGGAGCACTGTACAGTAGTTTCACCAAGGAGGTGTACCCTGATCTGAACCCAAACCATTCCAGTAATTCTATGAGGTACTTCCACTCGACTCCGTTGAAGGCCTTTCTGAATCCAGGGAGATGATGACTTCTGGTGTTCTCTCCTCAGATGGGATCACATTTAGCTGACACATGGGGCGAAATTCTCCGACCCCCCGCCGGGTCAGAGAATCGCCGGGGGCTTGCGTGAATCCCGTCCCCGCCGGTTGCCGAAGTCTCCGGCACCGGAGATTCGGCGGGGATGGAAATCGCGCCGCGCCGGTTGGTGGGCCCCCCCGCTCGATTCTCCGGCCCGGATGGGCCGAAGTCCCGCCGCTAAAATGCCTGTCCCGCCGGCGTAAATTAAATCACCTTACCGGCGGGACAAAGCGGGCTCTGGGGTCCTGGGGGGGGCGCGGGGGCGATCTGGCCCCGGGGAGTACCCCCATGGTGGCCTGGCCCGTGATCAGGGCCCACCGATCCGTGGGCGGGCCTGTGCCGTAGGGGCACTCTTTCCCTTCAACCTCCGCCATGGTCTCCACCATGGCGGAGGCGGAAGAGACTCCCTCAACTGCGCATGCGTGAGAAGCTGTCAGCGGCTGCTAACGCTCCGCGCATGCGCCGCCCGGAGATGTCATTTCCGCACCAGCTGGCGGGGCACCAAAGGCCATTTCTGCCAGCTGGCGGGGCGGAAATTCGTCCAGCGCCGGCCTAGCCCCTCAATGTTGGGGCTCGGCCCCCAAAGATGCGGAGCATTCCGCACCTTTGGGGCGGCGCGATGCCCGTCTGATTTGCGCCGTTTTGGGTGCCAGTCGGCAGACATCGCGCCGTTTCCGGAGAATTTTGCCCCTGATGTTCAATGTTAGCTGACTGCCCTTGACAAAGCCCATCTGGTCCTCCGCGATTACTCTGGCATGCAGCTCTCCAGCATCATTGCCAGGGCCATTGCCAGGATCTTTGAATCTGCGTTGAGCAGTGAGATGGGGACGCTGTAGGACCCACATTCCATCGGGTCATTGTCCTTTTTGGGTATCGGAGATATTGAGGCTTGTGCCAGTGTCGGTGGCAGGGTGCCCTTTACTAGTAAGTCTGCGAAAATCTCCTGCAGGTGCAGGGCCAATGCTGGCATTTTCTGGAAGTCCGCTGGGAATCCATCTGGCCCCAGCGCCTTCCCCACCTGCATGGAGTTGATACTGTCCATGAATTCTCCCAGTTCTAAAGGTGCTTCCAGGCCCCGTCCCGTCTCTTCTCCCACAACCGGCATGTCCAGTCCGTCGAAGAACTGCTTCACCCCGTGTCCCACTCAGGGGGTTCGGAGGTGTACAACCCCGGTAGAAGGTCACAAAAGCCTTGTTGCCCTTTCTGGCGTGGGGACTAGCCTACTGCTTCTGTCTTTAACCTGAGCTATTTTCCTCGTGGCTGCCTGCTTTCTCAGCTGGTGAGCCAGCAGGCTGCTGGCTTTGTCAACATATTTGTAGAAGATCCCCCATGTCGGGCAGAGCTGGTGCACTGCTTTCCCAGTGGAGAGCAGGCCAAAGTCCATTTGTAGCTTCTTCCTCACCACCAGTAGCATTACGGTCGGGGCTGAGGAGTACTCCCAGTATGGAGTCGACCAGCTGTTGCCTAGCTGCCCTCTTCTTCCTATCTTGTATGGGCCTTGTACACAATAACTCTCCCCCTTATCACCACCTTCAGTGCCTCCCAGAACATGGAGTGCGAGACCTCCCCGTTCTGGTTATTGGCAACATACCTGTCTTTGGCTTGTGATATCTCATCACAGAATGCCTATCTGCCAGGCGGGCCGTGTCCAACATCCATGGGGGAATTGTGCCCGGCCCATCTCCAACTTTACATCCATGTAGTGTGGATGGTGGTCGGAGATTACGATTGCAGAGTAATCCACTTCTACTACCCCTGGAAGCACTGCTTTCCCCACTACAAAGAGGTTGATCCTGGGTGTGTGAACCTCCATGGGTCCACTGCCCCCATCCGTTCCATGTGCATGCCCAGTTCCTTCGCCATGTTTGATTTTATCCCCAAACTTGGGATTTGATCTGTCTATCTGTGGGTCCTGTACACAGTGCCCCCCCCCCTCCCCCCACCACCACCCCCCAGCTTTCTTATCCGCAGTCGGTCCTTCTCCCGAAGGGGGGTCTGCTGGAGAAAGAATATGTCAGCTTTCATACTTTTCAGGTGGGTGAAGACTCTGGATCTTTTCACTGGCGTTAAGTCCCCTGATATCCTTGGTGATTGTCCTGACGGGATCAACCATGCTTACATTGTAGATGCGCCCCTGCACTCCAGAGTTTCCTTTTATTAAGGGGACATCCAAGATGGCCGGGGTCAGAATACTCACCAAGTGGCTGTGCCCCTACACTCCGGAATTTTCCTTTGTCCAGGGTCCATTCAAAGTTGCTGTTTGCGGTGCCTTCGTTTTCATTTCCACAATGTATGATCTGTTGTAGCCAGCCGAGTACCCTTCCCCCCCACCCCCCCCCCCATCCCTCGGCTTTCCCCCTGAGTCTGTCACCACTGCCTCTTCCCTTCCTCATCCCTGTGAGTTTTTCCTCCAAGCCTTTCCCCCTCTGTTTACCGCCTATCGTCCCCCCAATCTAGAGTATTCTCTCCTCCTATCGTCAGGCACCCTCGCCTCATCGGGAGGTGTGCCCTGACCCTTTCCTTACTCATACTCCCTTGTGCTAGCTCATCCGCTAGTGTGGTGCCATCCCCCTGGCGTTGATCTTTACTTCCCCCCAACTATTGCGTATCTCTGCCCCCCTCCACCACACCCCTTCCTTCGTCCTACTGCGCTCACCCCCTCCTTTCTGGGACTCAACTTGAAGATAAGACGGTTCAGTCACATACAAATGGGGCTGGATTCTCTGCCGCCAGGATGTTCCATTTTGCCGGCAGCCCGGGGGTTTCCCGACGATGTGGGGCTGCCCCACAATGGGAAACCCCATTGACCAGCCGGCGAAATGGAGCATCCCGCCGGTGTGCTGAACCAGAAATCTGGCACGGCGGGACGGAGAATCCAGCCCATGGTCTCTACTTTTTTTGTTGTTGGCCCATAATGACTAAATGTGTGGTTCACTGCCAGTTTCATTGCCTTCCCAGCCCATGCTTCTGCATGAACTTGTCTGCTTCCGATCATGCCGTGAAGTAGTGTTCCCTGCCCTGGAAAGTCACCTAGAGCTTGGCGGGGTACAGCGTACCGAACCGCACATTGTTCTTATAAAGGGCCGCCTTGGCTTTGTTAAATTCCGCCTGGTGCTTGGCCAGGTCTGCCCCAGTGTCCTTGTACACACGGAACAAGTGCACCTCCCACTTACAGGACCATGTGTGCCATGCCCAGTTTAGGATCCTTTCCCGGTCCTGGTACTGGTACAGCTTTGTAATGATGGCCCACGGCTGTTCCCCGGCCTTGGGCCTTGGCCGAAGTGACCTGTGGGCTCTGTCCACTTCTGGGGGTTTGGGAAGCTTTCCCCTCCAACCACTTTGCCCTCATCTGGGCCATGTACTCCATTAGGTTCCTACCCTCCGTGCCCTCTAGTAGGCACACAATGCAGAGGTTTTGGTGGTGCAATCGATTTTCTTGGTCCTCGACCTCCCCCATTCACGTCCCTTGCGTCGCCACCAACCTTGCCATCTCTGTCTCCACTGAGGCGATTGATCGCTTTGGTTGGTCACGGCCTTCTCCAGCTCTCTGGTCATCTCCTCCTGCGTTTCTAGATGCCACTCCAACGTTTCCAGTGCTGCTTGCAAGGTGTCCAGTGCCTCCGCTCCCGCCACTTTCACCATTACCATCATTTCAAGTTTGATGGCACCCTTGAACTCTTGGAGTTCCTGCATTAGGAATTCCCACCATTTGTTCATCGGGAGGTAGCCTGGCATATGTTCTGCTGGTCCATCCCATCCGGGTGTGGCTGGGACCTCGTCGCCCCCCGTGTTCGCCATCGCCTCAGTCTTTCTCTCCCAGATTTTATTGCCTCTGCCGTCTCTTCGGCTCCTCGGTCTATTGTTGCTTGGCATGTTTCTTTCTTTGAGGTGGTGTTAGAGGAGGGTAGAGGGTTATTTCCCAGCTTTAGAGAGCTATTTTGGGTTAGAAGTGCCTAATCTCAAGTTTCCAGGAGGAGAGCCACCTTCCTTGCGTCCACTCAGCACATCCCCATCACTGGAAGTCCCTTTATTTTATTTTGTACATGGTGTCAGGAATTGTCATGCACTTCTTTTTGAAGTCACCTTTTAGTTTTACGTTATCTAGTTATCCAAGGAAGCCTAATTTTTATTGCACTCTTTTATTTCTTTTGGGCATATGTACAGTCTGTACCCTAACCATCTCTGATGCTTGAAAGTCTCCTACTGTTCATCCGTTGTCTTATCATTTTATTTGGGCTAGTTCCCTTCTGTTATGGGCCAGGGTTTAGAGAGCCCCAAAGTGTATCATGGAGTTCACCTGACCCACAACTTTGAATAGATTGTGGTTATGGGGAGCATGCGGGTCTACCTTATAGGTGTGATGTAACAGAGATTTACAGTACTTTTAAATTAAAACAATGTTTATTTATGAAACCAGTAAACACTTTATAAACCCACAGTAAACATCTTAACAACTATCAACACCAATAAATCCCCCAAAGAATACAGTACCCTATGAGTAACTCTTAATCTTTCCTTGCAACATTCATAAGACAAAAAAAAAGAACCCTTTTACAGAAAGACATCAGGTTTAACTTCTCTACTGAGACATGTACCACTTTGAAATCCCCAAATGAGCTGAAGTCAGTCTGTAGCCTGCAGAGAGAGATCCTTACAGCTGCTTGCTTTGCCTGCAGCTATCCAGCTCTCCAAAATGAAACTAAACACACTCCGTAGCTGCAAGTCCAAAGCGAAAGTAAAAGCTGACAGACAGCCCAGCTCCACCCGCACTCTGACATCACTGCAGTAATAAACACCCATTTCCTAAAGGTACACCCACTACAGCTATTCTATAAAAAACACCCATTTCTTAAAGGTGCTCTCACATGACACTTCTCATCTCTGTGAAATTTGCCTTTATTTTAATCAAATACCTTAATTGTTGAAGGTTCTCTCCTTAGTTTTTGATATCAAACTTAATTGTGAAATTTTACATCACCTAATTACTCCAATTCATTTTCTGGAGCTGAATTCAGACCTCACTCATTTCTAGCTGGAGTAAAAAACATACTGATCAAGAATGTAGATGTGAACACATGATCCCCATTGATTTGTGCCTGCATTTAAGCTTTGCAGGCATCACGGACAGATGCCTACGACTGACTTTATGCCTTAGATGGCAGGGCATTAAGCTTATTTGAGGTACCCTTATAGAAATCAATCTCAATTCAGTAGAGCAAGTGTTGGGCCGAATGGCAATTTTTGAATTCTTAAGCAAACATCATGGTCTTAAAAAAACCCTTGGAAGCAGCAGGATTTGGAGTGCTCCCCTGGCTCCTCAGTTCTTGTGATTGCCCATCCCCCCCTCAACCCTCACCCCCAACCCAATGCCCCTTAAAACCTAGAGTTGGCAACTGCGATTAAATGTATCCCTGGAGGTTTCCTCACATGACTTGCCCCCATGCTCCAATTATTAGTCTGCTGACTAATCCATCTTTGTGATGCACTGTCTTGCTATGGCAATTGGAAAGCAAAAAGACTCATCACCCAATTGGATGATGCTTGACTGTCAGCCAACAAGCCTTTTCCCTCACCATTTTCAATATTTTTATATCTGCTAAAGAGAAAAGTGCAACGAAAATTATAAAAAATAAATGATTGTTAATGTCCTGATGATTTTACTCGAAGGATGCACACAGCAGTATCCTGGAGAATAATCTTCAATTCCTGTAGACTCCAGGCTGCCCTGGAGTGTTGGCAATCCCGTCAACAATTCCCCCACCCCCGACTCCTGCATCATCTCTTCCCCCACCCCCCCAGGTCTGACTTTCAGGTTGCTGTTAATGTAAAGGGGTCTATATTCTTCTTGTTGAAGAGATATTTGAGTTAACGAAGGAAGCAATTACTGATGTGGATGGAGGAACAATTTGGGTCAGCCTTTGGCCTCTCGACTGAGGCATCTGCTGTTGGATCAGAATATGGCCATAACCAATTCCCAACTCATTCTATAAACCATCTCCTCCCTTATCAGTTACATTCCTTTTATCCCACTCTGTCTCTGAATAATTAACCAGCCGTCATTATGGCTTGGTTTTCTTGCATTTGTTTCTAATCTGTCAACATTTTCCCTATCTCTTTGCTCCTGTTTGACAGCCTATAATAAGCTCCCAATGGATTAACAGTTACCTTCTTATTCCTCAGCTCAAAATAAATGCTGTTCACCATCCCTGATCTCATCGTTACCATTCTAATGTTGTAATGGAATCATTGATTAATATTGTCAACTCTTCGTTTTTGCCTACTCAATTTTGATTCTGGGTTTCTGGGTGATTGTTTGAAATGAACGCTATCAATGCCGTTGCATGTTATATATCTCTCCAGATTTTGATTTTTAGTGAAACCATGGAATGAAAATGGGGATTGTTGTAAAATGAACGGATGTATTAATATCGCTTGCTTTACACTATTCGCCAAATTCAATAGTACCCCATATCTGTCCTGAACAGTTTGCAATCAAGAATACTTAGCTCACAGTCCTGGCCTGATTGAAGCCATATGAAATGAAAATCGCTTATTGTCACAAGTAGGCTTCAAATGAAGTTACTGTGAAAAGCCCCTAGTCGCCTATTTGGGGAGGCTGGTACGGGAATTGAACGGTGCTGCTGGCCTGCTTGGTCTGCTTTCAAAGCCAGCGATTTTAGCCCTGTGCTAAACCAGCCCCTCTGTTAGATAAGAAATAGGAGCAGGAATAGGCCATACAGCCCTTTGGGCCTGCTCTGCCATTCAATTGAATCCTGATTGAACTTCTATATCAACTCCATTTTCTCCTTCCCACATCCTTAGATTCCCTTGTTGCCTCAAAATCGATTAATCTCTATCCGCTTGAATATACTCACTGACTGAGCATCCACAGCCCTTGGTGGTGTAGAGAAATCAAACAATTCACAGCCTTCTGGGTGAAGAAATTTCTCCTCCTGTCAGTCCTAAATGGTTAACCCTTTTTCTTTTGTTGAGATGATGACCCCTAGTTCTAGGTTTGCCAGCCAGAAGAAATGGCCTCACAACATCTGCACTGTCAAGCTGTTTCAATGCATTTTAATGAGATTACCGCTCCTTCTTCGAAACTCCTTTCAATATACTTTTTGCTTTACGTGGGTACAGCTGCAGCCTGCCAGGCTGGCAACCTTACTCTATTTAATCCCTCCTGCTCTGATCCGTTCTTTATGACAAAAATGAAGAGGCATATTTAAATGATGCTGCCGTACACCTATTTTTCATCGTTACTGCTGGATATAGATTACAGATCCATTAAAAAAAAAATTGTGTTGCTAAGCGGTGCTGAAAATGCAGAAGTGAATCTAGACAATCTATCAGGTGCTTTTAAAAGACCCAGAGGGTGAAGTTAATCTTTGGTGGCAGCACAATATAGGCAATAGAGAATCAGCAGTTCGCTTGTACCCGCCCCTTCCTCCTCTCCCCCAACCTCCTCTCCCCCATCCCCGATTATCTTTTTCATTAACGTTGACGCACTGTCATCTGTTTTGCCCTCCAGCTGAAGAGAACAATTCCATCCTCTCGGTACTTTTCTTCAATGGTTTTAAATTTTGCCTGTGTCTTTCACTACTTACTGCTGCTTTGCCACTTCTCTTTGTGCATTCTGCCGCAGGTCTCCCATTTCCTCCTCCTGACTATTCTGGAGAGGTATCAAACATTTTTCATATCAGCAGTACCCCTGTAACTCGTCATCAATGACAATGCCACACACGTGGATAATGGAGTCCTCCAAATGGTCATCATCTTCTACATCTTGTCAGAGACCACGTTGGCACCTTCACATGTGGCCAATACCCTTCTTTAAAAGGCAGCACCGGTGTGAACTACATTCTGAGACTCTTCAGACCAGGATGACATTTTGTCGCCCTCTGTTATCAATATTTTCCTCCTCTCCTTTCACCCTAACATCTGTTGCCCACTCCCTTGGAGTGTGTGGGAGAAAGGTTGAGTGTACTTTAACATGTTGGCAGGCCTGGATGAATAGGGACCTGCTTCTCGTTCCCTCTCTGTGTCTGGCAGTCCGTAACACACTCTTCGGGGAGCGAATGAAGAAGAGAGCTTAGAATGGGTTGCTGTGGCGTTGCGCTGCATTCGGGTGGAAGGAATTGCGGTTTCCATGATCTGATTTTTTGACGGGTGGGTGTAGTGAATGAAAGAAATATAAGTGGAGCTGAATATGGCACCTCCCTTCAGACTGTCCTGTTTCCAAATCTCTCTGCTGCCTCCTATCATGGGCGGTTCCATGTTTTCTTCCTCTTTGGCGTGTGAGGGCAACAGTTCAGGGCCGAGAATACAGTTCCACCATCCATTGGTTCTCTGATCTTACGGATGCTCTTTTCTTCAGAAAGATTGTAACAAAAGAGAACAATCTACAGTTCACATAAAATACCATGCAAATTATGTGTGCCTGCAGATTATTATAAAGTGATAATATGCATTAGAAAAGCAACTACATAGGAATGAATTCTACGTTTGGGAGACTATGGACGGGATTTTCCATTGGCTGATGCCGAAATCGCGAAACACGATTGGGCAGAGAATAGGTTCAGACTTAAAAATCGCAGCGGGTGGCGATTTGACAGCAAATCGCAATTCTTCATCACCTCGGCAACAGCATCAATGCGGTCCAGAATGCATGTACAGTAAACACTGTTCCCGATGTCAATAGTGGGCCTGACCCGGTATTCTCCGGGGCCTCCGCGATTATCCGCCTCCGATGGGCCGAGTTCCCGATGGCGCGGTTCGCTTGTGCTTTTAAAAATCGTGAAACCGACGCCGTGGCTGCTGAGGGAGAGAGAGAGGTGGCAGGACACAGAGGCGCGACTGGCTGCGTGGGGGGGGGGGGGGTGGGGGGGGGGGGTCCTGCCAGGGACGGGGAGGTGGGGTGACGGGGGAACAGGTCGAGTGGCCTGAGTAACACTCCATGAGACTGGGGCAGTATGCAGTCATGGACCACCATTGCCGTGGCCTGCAAGGCAGCCATCTTACTGCGCACCCCACTGACCACCCATCCTGGCCCCGGTTCTGCAGAGTGACACCGGCCATATGGGTGTCCACACGCTCCCAACCCCAGCACCCCACCCTCAGCCATTCCCCCTCACCTGCCGGCGGCCCACCCAGGGCAGCACCCACCGTAACCCCTACAGGGGCACCGGGTGGGGGCCGCGGAGTGTACCCCTGGCGTCAAGGACTGCACCAAGACCAGAGGTTCCCATGGTGCCGGCCACCGGCAGGGCCAGGGGTGCAGAGGTCGAGGGGGAGGGACTTGCGGGGGTGAAGCCCGCAGTGCCAACCGGTGGACCTGGTTGGGCATGGGGGTATGCACCATGCTAATATGTCAGCCTTTCACCCCCTGCAGACAATGGATATTGGAATACAACCAGCAATGGTGGCCTTCCTGCTAGTCGCCGCAGCCCTGGGGGATGCCCTGCAACTGTACGAGCTGGAGCTGCTTATGGAGGAGGAAGCTGCCGCAGCTGAGTGTACTGCAGGGGAACAGAAGGCAGCCGCCCAGGAGGGGAAGACAGCTGACCAACAGGCTGAGGAGGATGAGGTGCCAAGGAGGCACTGCATGAGGCCTCGTGTGTACCGGCAGCGCCGGTCATTCCAGGACCTGATGGAGTGGGCATGCTGTTGAAGACTCCGGCTGAGCAGGAAGACAATGCGACATATCTGCCAGATCATGGCACACGTGTCACCGCGGGGTTATGGGGGAGGACACCTGGTCGCGGTGACCGGCAAGGTGACGGTCACCCTGAACCTTTACGCCACGAAATCCTTCCAGGCACTGAGTGGGGACCTGTCCGGGATCTCACACACCTCAGCGCACAGGTGCAACCGCGCCGTCAAGGAGGTGCTATATGCCCAAGTGGCTCAATGCGGACCGAGCCCACCAGCATGCCCGGGCTGAGGGATCCACCGCCATCGACGGGATACCGCGAGTCCCGGGGGTGATCGACGGGATGCATGTCGCCCCATGAGCATTTGCAGATGACAGGCCGCTCTCCATAAACCGAAAGGGATTCCACTCAATGAACGTGCAGCTGATATGTGACCACCAGATGCGCATCATACACGTCTGCGCCTGATACCCGGACAGTGTGCACGCCGCCTTCATCCTACTACGCGCTATGATTCCTGACATGTTTGAGACGCTCTTTCAGGCTGGAGGTAGGCTCCTGGGCGACAGGGATTTTCCACTGTGGTTGTGGCTGTTGACACATGTCCTGAGGCCACAGACCGACGCAGAGCCCTGCTACATTGATCCCCACGCAGCGACCTGGGGTGTGATTGAGCGGTGCTTTGGCCTCCTGAAGATGCAGTTCAAGTGCCTGCACTGCTCTGCAGGGACCCTCCAGTATGTCACTGAGAGGGTCGCACCCATCGTGGCGGCCTCCTGTGTCATCCACAATATCGCGCAGCAGAGGGGCGAGGTCTTGGAGGAGGATGAACACCAGGCCTCGTCCGACAAGGAGGATGTAGGGGAGAGGGAGGATGGGCAGGACACGGAGCCCAGGCAGACAGGGGAGTCCACTCGATGTGCGCACCAGGGCCAATGTGCAGGGATGCTCTGATTGTCTCTGGGTTCACCAACGAGGTGAGGGGGGGGGAACTGGCCACCCCCTCAACTGCAACCAACTCGATGATACATACCTGCGGTACACGGAGTCTAGGCCCTGGGTTGGTAGTAATAGCGGGTCTGGTCCATGGGATGGAGGATGATGACAATCCGCTCTGGGATGGACTCTGGTGTTCCCCATCGTTTGACCACGTCTGAATCCTGCCCACCTATTTTAAACTTTCCACCGTCTACCTGGGTGATCCCTGTATGCGAGATGGCCATTCCATCACACAGTCTCATCGAACCAATTGGGGTGATGGTAGTGGGGGTAGTCAGGGAGGGGTGAGGGCTGCGAGGGAGGAGGGTGTGGAGCCCAGGCCACCCACAACGTCCGCCCATCCATCCCACCCTCTCTGGCCAGCCCAGACAGTCCATCCCTCACACTCAGCTGACGGAGCACCGAGACAGGTTGTGACAGTGTGAACAGCTGTTTAATGTGGCAACATGTATATAGATTTGTGCCCAAGCTCTGATAACTAAACTGTGCCCTGCCTCCGTGCCAAATTAACTAGCGTCTGATCCTAACGTTATGTCCAGGTGCATCCCCAGATGGTACAGCATGTGATTCCCGCCCGGCTACCTGGGTCCCCGTTGGCGGGTGTCTTCTGGGATGACTGGCCCTGGACTGTTCCAGCTGCATTTGGACTGTCCTAGGTGGTGTGGTGCCGCCCTGTTCTGCCCGCTGCCCACCAGATGCTCCAGGGACTGGAGGGCGGGGGGGGCGGTGCTGTGTGCTGCTGTGTTCCTGCACCTCCCCTGTGGGAGTCACCAGCATGTGCCCCATTACCTCCTCCTCCCTCGGGGTACCTGATGTCCCCCAGGCTACTCCATGGGACGAGGGTGCGAGTGGAGCTATCTCCTGAGGCTCTCCCGCCACCTGGCGCTGCCAGTCCTGGAGAACCACTCTAATTTTGACCAGGGTCTGCACGCTCGCAGCCATGGAGCACAGGGAGTGGACCATCTCCGTCCGGGACTGCGCCACATCACGCTGCGACTGTTCCACAATCTTCTGGGTCTATGTCACATCAGCCAGAGACTGCGCCACCTCCCTCTCGGACTGGGCCACCTCCATCTGCGTTTGTGCCAAGCCGGCCAACGCCTGGGCAATGTCGCTGATGTTCCCAGCCATGGCCTGATGTGACTGTGCCACGCTCAGGAGCGCCGCTGCGATTTCCAGGTGGCTCTGGCACATGGTTGCCTGTGAGAGGGCAACCCTGTCCTGGGCCTCGGCCAATACCTGCACAGAATGCCCCAGGCTTTGGACATGCTGATCCATAGCCAAAACCGTTGTCCCCAATGCCTCCACTGCGGACGCCACCCATGTGGTGTTAGCTTGGGTGGCATGCATGGGTCGGGAGTCTCTGACCCCTGCCGGGTCGGAGAATCCCCGGGTGGCGGCGTGAATCCCGCCCCGCCGCTCTGACGCCGGCTGCCGTAATCTCCGGCTCCAGTTTTCAGGCGGAGGCCGGGATCACGCCACGCCGGTCGGGGCCGTTGGCAGCAGCCCCCCGACAATTCTCCGGGTCCCAATGGGCTGAGCGGCCGTCGGTTTCTGGCCAGTCTCACCGGCGTGAAATGGACATAGTCCCCACAGCAGGACCTGGCTGGTAGGCTGGCTGGTGCTGGCTGGTGCGGGGGCTCTGGCCCAGGGGGAGGGGCCCCATGGTGGCCTGGCCCACGATCGGGGCCCATCGATCTGTGGGCGGGCCTGTGCCGTGGGGGCACTCCTTCCTTCTGCGCCGGCCTCTGTAGGGCTCCGCCATGGCCGGCACGGAGAAGTCACCCCCCTGCCCATGCACCAGACTACGCCAGCCGGTCTACGCACGCGCCGAACCATGGGGGGAGGGGGCGCTCCGGCTGTGGCACTGACTGGGGGCAGGAGATGCCAGATGGTCTTGTCCCATCTCCAGCATGTCCTACAAGAGAGGGGGCGGGGGTGGGGGGGGGGGGGGGGGGGGGGGAGGGTGGGGGGGGGTGGTGGAGGCGTTGACACACATGAACCACAACTCAGCAAGGTCTCACTTTCTCGTCCGCCAAACTCCACCCCGGTGACAACCCGTTTTCTGGGCCACCGACCATGTACAGGGCCCTCTGCTCTGCACCCTCCCGTCTGCTCACGCTCCCGCCGGTTGCGTGTGGCCTTCTCCTGGGGGAGGGGGGCAAGCAGAAATTGACAGTGTTAGACAGTCTGACACATGCAGCCCAGGAGGTGGGTAGCTGGTAGCCTCAGTGGCTGGGATGCCCGGCCATGGCGGCTGGTACGGGTGCCAACAGGTGGTACAAGGTGGGGTTCAGCCGCCCTCCGGGTGAGGGGGCAGGGTCTCGGGTTATGGGTATGTGGGACAGGGGTTAGTGCCAAGGCCACAGTGCTGCTTACTCACCTGGGCCTCCCTGAGGAGGTCATGCAGTTTTTTTCCAGCACTGGTGGACGGTCCGGTCAGTGTTGCCCACGGCGATGACCACCTCTGCCACCTGCGCCCAGGCACGGTGAATGGCGGCGGCTGGCAGTCTCCTTCCCGGGCCAGGTGACAGGGTCATCTGCCTCTCCCCCACTGCATCTAGAAGAGTCACCAGCTCGGGATATATGAAGCGTGGGGCCGCACGTTTTGCTGCCATCTTGTTGGCAGGGATGGTGTGTGTGGGGAGTGAAGTGTGTATATACGGCTGCAGCTTGTCAGCCTCCTGCGTGTCAAATGAGCAACTGGCAAATCCTGCACCGTTTCTCATTGGAATCGATTGTGTTCCAGTGCTAGCCTCTTAACGGTAGCTGAATCGGTCCAGGTGCGGCGCCAGTTTTACTGTTATGGAACTCCACGAATTCTGCGTTGCGTCAACACCCACAACAGAAATGGAAAATGCCGCCCAATGTTCTCCCACCGGAGGAGAATTGCAATCAATTTATGATCCCCCTGTGAGTGCAAATCAGGAAGCAATTCCATGGGCTGTATTCTCCGAGTCTGGGGCTATGTCCCCACACCGGTGTGGGAACGGTGGTGTTTTTCACCAGAAACAATGGCGCAAAATGGTCACTGATTTCCCATTTTGCTGGGGGCTAGCAGGGCGGCAGCGTAGAGCACCCGGCTCTCGCTGCCGAAACTCCCTGGAGAATTGCCGGGTCCGTGGCCGCGCATACGCATGGCGGCGGCCTGCAGCGGCCGCACCGCACTACATGGCGGAGGCCGTTCGCGGACCTGGCCCGCAAAATAGTCCCCTTCTTCAGCCGGTGCGCACGCCCCGAACCACCCCCCCACAATGCCGCACCCCCGAATAATGTCCCCACCTGCCCGCGAATCGGCCCTCCCCCGACTGTGGCGGCGCTGGACTGACTCCGCATCCGCCACGCTGAGTTCCTGATGGATGAGACCTGAGAGACTCACGCCATCGGGAAAACCTGGCCAGTCGGGGGTGGCACATCGCGAAAGCGGCGCCGCCCCCGATTTGGTCAGAATCGCGTATTCTCCGGCCAATCGCCGAACACGATTGTAAATTTATGGTGAGGAGTAGGAGAAATTCCCGCAATCCGGACGCCATTTTGAGCGGGGGCCTCAATCGTGAAGACCTACTGCAGCCCCCCCCCACACCCACAAATCAGCGCAGAAAATCACCCCGCAAAGCAGCCCCCACCCCCGGTATGGGGGTGACACGAATCTCACCTTCAGCTGGATCCCCTCATGTGGGAGATCCCCCCAGGGACCCCTGTAATAGGGAGACCCACCCAGCGACCCCTGTAATAGGGAGACCCACCCAGGGGTCCTTGCAGTAAGGATACCCCCCCAGGGACACCTGCAAAAGGAGACGCCCCCAGGAACTCCCAAACTAAAGGGATCCCAGACAGGCCGCCCACCTCCCTGAAAAGAGACCCTTTTCTGGATGCTGGAGAGCATTCCAAACAGGGACAATGGAAAAAATTAGAGCTGTAACACTTTGTTGGAAGCTCCGTGTGTCCATTTCCCATACCGGCCTCCCCGACCAGGTGCCAGAATGTGGCGACTAGGGGCTTTTCACAGTAACTTCATTGAAGCCTACTTGTGACAATAAGCGATTATTATTATTATTTCTTGAAGGAGAACAGCTGCAAACTGCATCTAGGCCCCTCAATCCATAAGCTGCATCATGTTCTGGTAGTGGGCTGCGGATTGACAGCTTCCACAGACCAGCTGCAGCCTTGAATCATTCATCAGTGACTCTAAACTCGTGAAAAATCAATGTTGAGCACATAAAAAAAGAGGTGAGTACATTCCAGTCATATGCTTGGGAGAAGGGTTGGGGGGTGGGCAAGCAGTCCATTGCGGGGGGTGGGGGTGGGGGTGGTAAGGTGGCCCTCGATTAACTTTGGGGGCAACTCCCTGATAGGTGCAGGAGTAGGCCATTCGGCCCTTCGAGCCTGCACCGTCATTCATTATGATCATGACTGATCATTCAAATTCAGAATCCCACTCCTGCTTTCTCTCCATACTCCTTGATCCCTTTAGCCGCAAGGGCCACGCCCATCTCCCTCTTGAATATATCCAACAAACTGGCCCCAGCCGCTTTCTGTGGCAGAGATTTCCACAAGTTTACAACTCTCCGAGAGAAGAAGTTCTTCCTCATCTCAGTCCTGAATGGCTTACCCCTTATTCTTCGGCTGTCACCCCTCGTTCTGGACTTCCCCAAGATCGGGAAAATTCTTCCCGCATCTGGCCTGTCCAGCCCGTCAGGATTTTATATGTTTCTCTGAGAACCCCTCTCATTCTTCGAAACTCCAGTGAGTACAAGCCCATTCCATCCAGTCTTTCTTCACCTGTCAGTCCTGCCATCCCGGGAATTAGTCTGGTGAACTATTTGCTGGACATCCTCAACAGCAAGAATGTCCTTCCTCAAACTAGGAAACCAAAACTGCACAGAATACTCGAGCTGTGGCCTCACCAAGGCCCTGTATAACTGCAGCAAGCCATCCGGTCAGCATGGTGGCACAGTGGTTAGCACAGTTGCTTCACAGCTCCAGGGTCCCAGGTTCGATTCCCGGCTTGGGTCACTGTCTGTGCGCAGTCTGCACGTTCTCCCTGTGTGTGCGTGGGTTTCCTCCGGGTGCTCGGTTTCCTCCCACAGTCCAAAGATGTGCAGGTTAGGTGTATTGGCCATGATAAATTGCTCTTAGTGTCCAAAAAACGTTGGGTAGGGTTACTGGGTTACAGGGTTACGGGGATAGGGTGGAGCCGTGGCCTTAAGTGGGGTATTTATCCAAGGGCCGGTGCAGACTCGATGGGTCGAATGGCCTCCTTCTACACTGTAAATTCTATGATCTATGATCTCGACTCCTGTACTCAAATCCTCTTGCCATGAAGACCAGCATGCCATTAACTTTCTTCACCGCCTGTTGCACTTGCATGCCAACCTTCAATGAGTGTTCCAAATGACACGCAGGTCTCGTTGCACTTCCCCTTTTCTTAAACTGACACCATTCAGATAATAATCTGCGTTCCTGTTTTTGCCACCAAAGTAGATAACCTCATATTTACCCACATTATCTTGCATTTGGCAAGTATTTGTCCACTCAGCCAACCTGTCATAGTCACCCTGCAACCTTTTTGTATCCTCCTCACAGTACACACTGCCACCCAGCTTAGTGTCGTCTGCAAATTTGGAGATATTGCATGCAATTCCTTCGTCCAAATCATTAATGTGTATTGTGAACAGCAGGGGTCCCAGCACTGAATTTCACTGTATAATAGCCAGAAACTATCCTCATCTGGCCTGTTAGGGGTGAAGCCTCTGCCGAACACAAATATGGTCAGTGTTGTAAGAGGAGCTGGTTCGGGGCGGGGGAGGCCCACACTGCAAGCCTTCACTGCGACCCAGACTATAGTTGCAGAGGCATACCAGCTCTGTGTGGCTGGAATTCTTGACAACTGACAGTTGAGGCATCACCTGGAAATCAAGATTGGCATTGAAACTTGGCCAACCGAAGAAGAGCACTGTTTTTTAAAAGATTATATCTAGTTCACAAACAAACATCTTAGAACTATTTTCTGAAGCAAAAATTACTGCAAAAACACCTTTCTGTTCTTAATTAGCTTACGATACTAGAACTACCGTCCAGAATTTCCTCGTTCTAAATTTGTGCTCAATTTACATTCAAAGTTACTCTGGTTTCTGTCATAATATCCACTCATGTATATAATGAGATGCAGACAGGCAGTGATTAACCTGCCTAACACATCAGTTTCTACATCAGTTATGCCAAGGGTGCAAATTTCTTATTGCGCTCAATTGCCTACCCTGCAATGTAAAAACCAGCAGAAACCAAGTGCCAATGTATTGCCTCCAACAGGCATCAATCGTAAAAGGATGTGTACAGTCTTCTGTCATGTCATCTGACCCTGAGATTTTTGACTCTGTGTCCTCTTTCTCTTCTACCAGTATACAGAAAAAAGCAGTCAGAAGCTGACAGCTCTCATGAGTCGGCTGTGCCACCATGACTCCTGTGGTAATGAACACAGGGATTGAGGAGAGGCTTAGAGACGGATTGGAACATTGTAAGTCATGTGAGGGTGTTGGGGGATTTTGTCGAGGGGCTGGGGACCAGGATTTTAAAGGGCATGGTAGGGGAAGGAAACCAGTGGTGGGATAGCACCTTTGGGGCGGGGCTCTCCAATGGGCCAAGGAAGCCCCTTATGGAGGAGTCCCCCGACCACTAGCCCAGACAATAAAACCTATTGCGAAAAGAGTCAATCCGGAGGAAGAAAGGCTTCTTCACAGTCATTTCATGGCTGATTGGCCATTAATAATTTGGAGACAGGAATTCAGCACCTTAGGGATTGCAAGACTTGCTGAGGACTACATCTCTCCAGCACGGCAGTGCCACCAGGAGAAGTGGCCATTGCTAGTACTGCATTCAGGGCTTGGGTAGACATTCAGCACTGGATCAGGATTTTGTAGCTGTTTGAGGTCCTGCTGCAACTATATTAGCAGCCCCAGCGAGGGAGGTATGGAGATCTGGTGTTTAAGAGGCCATCGGAGAAGGCAACTTGGAAAGGTAACATCTTGGGGCGGGGCATGCTTTCCAATGTGCCTGCCACGAGCCCACACAGGAACGATACTGGGCTAGGAATTTGGCATGGGTGGCAGCGAAATGAGGCCATTAAGTAACCACTTAGGGGCCTCAATTACCCCACTGGTGGATGGGCAACCCAATGTCAACCCCCCCCCCCTGCTATTGATAAAATTGTGGAGGGCAAGGTGTGGGTGGGTAGGTGGTGAACAGGGCATCTGCCAGGCTTAATATGCTCCCATCTCCCTCCCCCTCCCCCACCCCCTCGCCCACTCCTCCCCTCCCCCCACCTTCAAATACACCAATAGATATGTATAAAGTCCAGCCTTATTTTTGATCTTTTCTGCTTTCTTAAATGTTAGGTTTTCAAAGATTTGCTTTTGAGTGCATTCATGTTGGCATCTATTGTGCAGTAACATGTGGGAGGTACATCAAAGGTTGTTGTCTGGATACATATTTAAAACAACTTATCCCTGAGGTTTGGTTGAACTCAAAGAACCCTGCTGTTTCTCTGTTCTTGTTTGGAATCAAATGGGTAACCAATAGCATATTTCTCCTCTTGAATTGCATGTATAGGCTGGAAAATTACATTCTTCATGGAGTCAGGATGGCAGATGGGGTGGTGAGCGGGACATAAAAGTGGGCACGTGCCAGCGACACTGCCCATCACCTACCCGCACACCCGACATGCGAGTATTTTAGCTGCAGAGGGGGAAACATCACGTGTCATGCTCACCCATGGGCCAATTGAAGCCTCTGAGTGGCCAATTATTCAGGTTTAGCCCTGAATTTTATATTTGGATTCACCCTGTGGACATACATTCAATTTACCACAGACAGAGGCCATTCGGCCCAATTGTTTATGCTTCTCTTTTAACTTGCATGAGGCTCAACCAGCTGGGGATGATTGTTCCCTGGTGCTGATTGGGCTGTGAGTTAGCCAACATTAGTATGCAGGACATTTTCTTTAGTGGCTGACTTAAATAGGTGAGGGCTCTGAGATGTGTGACCGGGTCCTCTGTAAATACTGCTGTTATGCTGAATACATCTTTCTCAGAATTCTTCGGACTCCCCTTTGCATTTACTTCATTGGCAATGAGGTTGAATAGGAGCTGTCGGCAGCCTTCCCTGAAATTCTTTTAAGAGTGTGGACTGAGGTACGGACTTTTTGTTGCTATGAGGTTCTTTTTCAGAACCGGAATTGAAACGGCAGGTGAGTGCCAGGACGGGGATTGATGCCGGCGTGTAGAGTGTGTGGGCTGGGAGAATCATAGAATACCTACAGTGCAGGAGGAGGCCATTCAGCCCATAGAGTCTGCACCGACCCTCTCTATACCTAGGTAGTACCAGGTATTGCGGTACCTAAGAGGTGGATGACCATTGGTTAGACCCGGGAGTCTACCATTGCCTGTTGTACATAGCTCCGCCCTGAGAGGCGGAGTATAAGAACCGGTGCCATCCCAGCAGCCTTCACTTTCTGTATCGAAGCTGCTGAGGAAGAGTTCTAGCAGATTAAAGCCTTCAGTTATGAAATCACTTCGTCTTGAGTGTAATTGATTGCGCATCATTAGGCCCACACCCCCGCCTCATCCTTATAACACCACCGAACTAAGAGACAATTTAGCATGACCAATCCATCTAACCTGCACATCTTTGGTCTGTGGGAGGAAACTGGAGTACCCAGAAGAAACCCATGCAGACACGGGGAGAAGTGCAAACTCCACACAGACAGTCACCCGAGGTCAGAATTGAACCCGGGTCCCTGATGCTGTGAGGCAGCAGTACTAACCATTGTGCCAACTGGACAGCTTAAGGGCGGCACAGTGGTTAGCATTGCTGCCTCACTGTGTCAGGAACCCGGGTTCAATTCTGACATCGGGTGACTGAGTGGAGTTTGTACATTCTCCCCGTGTCTGCATGGGTTTCCTCCCACAATCCAAAAATGTGCAGGTTAGGTGGGTTGGCTATGCTAAATTGTCTCTTAGTGTCCAGGGTTACAGCGATAGAGCGAGTGAGTGGGCAAACGTAGAGTGCTTTTTCGGAGGGTTGGTGCAGAGTCGATGGGCCAAAAAGGCCTCCTTCTGCACCGTAGGGAATCTATGAGTTCCAGGGTCTGATGTATCCGACAATACTGGAAGCGATGTCATCAGGGCGACTTCTGGTGATAGTCGGACAAGGTTTTCATCCGTTTCCATTTGCGGCCCTTTCGCGATGCTGGCTTGCTGAGGCAGTTTACTGGGGAGTCCTTATTGGAGTTGGCCGTCCACTTTTGGAATGTCGACTGCGTGCGGCATTGATTTTGAAAGACTGTTCTGCGATGGTTGGGACTGTGAGATGGACTGCTGCGGTATTTTACATGGATATTGATGTTTGTCACATGGTTGCAAGCTTTGTGCCTACAAACATTGTTGGGTTGCTGTGCACGTTGCTGACTCAATTGTCATTGAATTGACTGGTACTCCGGGTGAGAATGCTGGTCTGATGTTGGGGTGAGCGGACCCTGTGGTTTTTTTTTGTGATGTGCCTGACTGAATCGGTATTGTATAAATTCTGCGCGACAGTTCCCTGCGCATTCAGTGGGCATGGTTAATTCTCCTTTATACTGATTCTGTGGCAAGTGTTTTTGGGGTAAATGGGGTGTAGAGTTGAGTGTTGTCTGATGATCCCCTCCACACGGTCCCCTTGTGGCTGGAAGTTATGCTGTGCCGGTAAGGCCTTGGTTCAATGGGTCAGACGCTATGGTGCACAACGTCCCCGGGCTTGGCTACTAGCAGCTTCGCCCGTTATGTGGTTGGTGGGGGTGTTAGGCTGGATGTAATGTTTGGCGGGGTGCACGCTGGTCTGTCCTGTTCCCCCATTTTTGTGGCGCCTTGTTGGCCCGAATCGCTTACTTTTTGTTGTTGTCATCTGATTATTGCAGTTTTTGTGACAGTTTTTGGTCCGTTTTGTTCTCTGTTTTTTATTCTCTGCCCTCTCTTTCATGGTTGTTTATGAGTGAGTTTTCTGTTTTGGGCGGGGGGTGGGGGGGGCTGCTAAAACCTGCATGGGACTCATCCAGCTGGGATGTTTGTTCTATGGTGCTACTTGGGCTGTGAGTTAACCAGCACTGGTATAAAAGGTCAGCTTGTGTCATAGCTGACAGAAAGGAGTGAGGACCCTGAGCTGTGTAACCGGGTCCATGTACATAGATCCCTCAAAGTTGCCACTCAGGTTAATAGGGTTGTTAAGAAGACGTATGGTGTGTTGGCTTTCATTAATAGGGAGATAGAGTTTAAGCGCCGCGAGGATTTGCTGCAGCTTTATAAAACCCTAGTTAGACCACACTTGGAATATTGTGTCCAGTTGTGGTCGCCTCATTATAGGAAGGATATGGATGCTTTGGAGAGGGTGCAGAGGAGATTTACCAGGATGCTGCCTGGACTGGAGGGCATGTCTTATGAAGAAAGGTTGAGGGAGCTAGGGCTTTTCTAACTGGAGCGAAGAAGGAAGAGAGGTGACTTGATAGAGGTGTACAAGGTGATGAGAGGCATGGATAGAGTGGATAGCCAGAGACTATTCCCCAGAATGGAAATGGCTGTCACGAGGGGACATAATTTTAAAGTGATTGGAAGAAGGTATAGGGGAGATGTCAGAGGTCAGTTCTTTACACAGAGAGTGGTGGGTGTGTGGAATGCACTGTCAGCAGAGGTGGTGGAGTCAGAGTCATTAGGGACATTTAAGCGACTCTTGGACAGGCACATGGACAGCAGTAAATTGAAGGGGTGTAGGTTAGGTTGATCTTAGATTAAGATAAATGGTCGGCACAACATTGTGGGCCGAAGGGCCTGGACTGTGTGTCATAATATACACCAGTATATCATGGTGCAGACACACACTGATGGACACACAGTGGGACCAATCAACACACACAACACTGCAGCCAATCACCAGTGAGAGCACACGCACTATAAAGACAGGGGGCATCAGAGTTCCCGCTCATTCGGAGTTGCAGTTAGCTAGGAGCACAGAGCTCACAGCCTGCAACACAGACATTCACCATGTGCTGAGTTCATCGACTGGTTAGGACAAGGCAAAGGTCTTTAGTTAAAGCTAGTATCATATTAATCCACAGTCTGAGTATGTTTTAACAGTTAATGATTCAATAAAATAGTGTTGCACTATTTCAAGTTTTGGTGACCTGTACGTGATCCAGAACATCCAACACTGTGCTGTACTGTTCTATGTTCTATTTTCTTTGGGCTCCCCTTTGCCGTTTACTTCAGCTTCACATAAACTTAGTTCAAACCTACTTAATTTCAGCCTATCAGCATTTCTTTCTCTTACTTCCTCTTGTGTGCACTTGTGTAGCTTCTCTCTCCTTGTGGTAACAAGTTCCACATTCACATCACAGTTGATCTTTTCCTCTTAATGTGGTGTGGCTGTTTGGTGTGGGGCTGTGCCTTTCATGTTCCTCTGCCATACCCCACATCCCTGCCACCCCAAACTAATTGGTATTTCAACAGCGATGGAAGAGAGACATCCTGGGCAGGATTCTCTGATCCGGAGGCTAAGTGTTGACGCCGTCGTAAACGCTGTTGCGTTTTATGACAGCATCAACAGGCCCCCAGGAGCAGCGATCCTGCGCCCTACAGGGGGCCAGCATGTCACTGGAGCGTATCACGCAGCTCCAGCTGCTGATACTGGCGTCAAACAGGCACCGTGGGTCTGCGCATGCGCGCTGCGACCGGCGCGAACTTGTGCATGTGGGCTGCGACCAGCGCAAACTCGCGCATGCACGCTATTTGCCTTCTCCGCGCCGACCGACGCAACATGGCAGAGAGCTGCAGGGGCCGGCGCGGTGTAAAAGGTACCCCCACCAGGTGAAGCTGGCCTGAAGGTAGGTCCCGATCATGGACCAGGCCACGGTGGAGGCCCCCCCCCCCCCCCCCCCCCCCCCCCCGGGTCAGATCCCCCCTCCCCCACCAGGCCGCCCCCCCCCCCCCCCCCCCCCCCCGCAGCATGTACGCCGAGGTCCCACCAGGTAGGACCACATGTGAACGGTGCCGGGGTGACTCGGCCTATATCGGTGGCCACGTGACCCATCCCGCGTGGAGAATCGCTGGGAGGGCTGCATAAAACGGCCCCTGACCGGCGCCACGCCGACAGCGCCGGCGCCATTGCCACCGATTCTCCGTTGACTGGAGAATCGCCGGATCGGCGTCAGAGCGATACCGTGTGAATCGCGCCCCCCGAGCTCCCCGGTGATTCTCCGACTCGGCCAGGGTCGGAGAATCCCGGCCCAGAATTTTGTTTTGAATACCTTCCAAAGATCTTTCAGTCACATATGTGTTGTGAAGATGCCAACTGTCTCCCACATTGGGGAATGTAGTTAGCAGAGAAAGTTAGGCAAGCCCTTAAACCCAAGTCCAAGAGCCATGCAACATGGCCATTCATAATCATTGTTATCTTCCGGACGACTGTTCAGAATAGTTGGAGTGGAGACCAGGAATGTAGGGGCATGACCCAATCACGTGTTTCTCCTGCTCCAATCCCTTCAAGAATTTTATCCCACATAAATTCCTCTTCATTACTAAAAGAATTAATAATTCTGTTGCCTGACTTTCTGAGGTGGGTATCTTACTAAACAAATCCTTACAGGTACAGTTGAGCAAAACAACCAGTATTTACAGAAATATAAACATTCCCTAACCTTGTTAAATACCAAAGCATATTATCCGGGTTGGAAAGGACATTGTGATCTGAATGTTTACTCGGAAGTCCAATGTATAAAGAAAGGAAGCTGTTGACAAAAATAAAAACGAGTAAGGGAGAATATAATTGCTGTAGCTATACGTTCGATTTCAGAAGTAGGTCAATGCCAATCTATGCCTGGAGGAGCTTTGATTCCTAGCCACAAAAGGCACTCACAGACTCAAAGGGACAATTTATAATTGAAAGTGATGGAGTGGTTAGTGGTTCTCTAATTACAGCAAGGTAAGAATTGATATCTAACTTTGATGAAACTATATTCAGTACCTTCACAGGTTACAAGCATTATTTTTTTATTTTGTTGTTGGAATAATTTATGTACTCTCTCCCTTAGTCTCCTTATTTCTGCTGCCTTTCTAAGCTCCAAACTTCAACCAAGGGAGTGAAATAACCTGAACTGAAGACATTACTGTTTACTCCCCTACATGTTGCCGATTCAAGTCAACGATGAACATTTCTACAAATTTCCACTCCTGAGTTGGCAATGCAAAATCATCAAATCCAGACAAATGAAGAAGGATAGATTCCCCACACAGTATTTTATTTGGAAAGAAGTCCCACCTTTGCAAATAACATTGTAGTGAGTATGCCAGTTGCTATTCAGAATAGTTAAAATAGTAAACAGCTAAGTCACATGGATAGGCCATCAGGATCCTGGATTTGATCCTATTTGTGCTTATTTCAACTATTGCATTAGGATTGCTTGCAAATGGCATTGGTGCTCCAGTGTTGTTATGGTGTAAATTCATCAGTCTTCCAACGTCTGACGATCAGGTTTACCTCTGCGATCAAAACCTGCCAATGTTTCTGGAAGAACATTGTTCTATGTAACCACAATTGTTTCCTCTGGTCACTATTTCTGGCGAAATCCCAAGCATGTTCTTTTGGAAGATCTTCACAATTTGGATGAAAATAGGAAAACTTTCCAGTATTTTTAAGTTGGCACCGAACATTCCGACCAGAGCAAGTCCACCCCGAGCCTCCAGCTGAATACAGAAACAAACATTTGCAATAGGTCTTTCTTCTAAGATATTTTCCTCATCCCCGGGGCCAGAAAATACATTCTTCACAAAGCAGCGGGTTAATTCGAACTGAAAAAAAAAGCGAAGCAGATTATTCAAGCTTTATTTTCTGTATCCTTAAATAAATTGCTGCCTGTTGAATCTTTAGGGAATTGCTTATTTTTAAATCACATTTTCATCTCCCTGAAAGTGTTTCTTGCTACAGACTTGCACCAAAATGGTAATATCTTACAGATAGAAATCTTGGTTTGTGCTTTTGGTTTGGCTTTTATTATTTCTCCTCAATATTACAAAGTATACTTACTGACTGGTACAAACGACTGCTGCAGGGCTGTTTCCATTGAGGTCTTTCAGTTGCAAATTATGAACTGTGCTCTCTGCCTCGTTTATGTTACGAAATGGGAGCGAAATCAATGAAAAAGTTCAGATGATTCAGCTCCCATTCGTCATTGCGAACCTAATGAGGCAGTATTATCGAATGGCTATCTTTAACCATTTGTAGGTAAGATGTAACTTTGTCATTTGTCTTGGGGTGCAGAGTGGAGAGGATCTCATTATTTTAATTCACATTAGTAACACGGCATTCTAAAGTAGGTCAAGTAAAACCATTTCAGTTGCTGTAAAAGCAGAAATAGGAGAACAGAGAGTAGTAGCTGTGCCAATGACAGCCATGAGCGTTTGGTTTCCACTGCCATTCTTTTTTAGCCAACTGAAAAGAGGAAACCAGAGCAAATCTGAATTTATAAACATTAACACCAAAATTAATCTGGTGCTGAAATTGGTCCTCGCCAATCGTGCAAAGCAAGTTCATATCGTATCTGGAGCTCATTTAACACTGCATCTAGACAGGAGAGGCGATTGGGGGAGCTGTCATTTAGATTAGTAGTGGGAAGCTTTCGGTACCTAGGCATTCAAGTGGTGCGGGAATGGGACCAGCTGCATAAATTAAATCTGGCCCGACTAGTACACCAAACGAAGGACGATTTTCGGAGATGGGACCCACTCCCATTGTCATTAGCTGGGAGGGTGCAGATGGTGAAGATGACAGTCCTCCCGAGATTCCTATTCGTGTTTCAATATCTCCCCATCTTTATTCCGCGGTCCATTTTTAAATGGGTCAACAAAGTGATCTCTGGCTTTGTTTGGGCGGGCAAGACCCCGCGGGTAAGGAAGGTAATGCTGGAGCAGAGTCGGGGAGAGGGCGGGCTGGCGCTGCCAAATTTTAGTGACTATTACTGGCCGGCGAATATAGCCATGATCAGGAAGTGGGGTAGGGGTCGGCATGGGAGCATATGGAGGCAACTTCATGCAAGGGCACCAATTTGGGGCCATTGGTAACTGTGCCTCTGCCGTTCAATCCGGCACGGTACTCCACCAGCCCCGTGGTGATGGCGGCCCTGAGAGTTTGGGGGCAATGGAGGAGACATGTGGGAGCAGAGGGAGCATCTGTCTGGTCCCCAATCTGTAATAATCACCAGTTTGCCCCGAGAAGTATGGATGGGGGGATCTGGATATGGCGGAGAGCAGGGATTGAGATGATGGGGGGGACATGTTTATAGAGGGGAGCTTTCCGAGTATGAGGGCGCTGGACGAGATGTTTGGGTTGGCGAGGGGAAATGAATTCAGGTATCTGCAGGTGCGGGACTTCCTATGTAAACAGGTGTCAACCTTCCCGCTCCTACCATGAAGGGGGATTCAGGACAGGGTAGTTTCCAGAGGGTGGGTAGGAGAAAAGAGCGTCTTGGGCATTTACAAGGAATTTATGGGGTCGGAGGAGACGCAGACCGAGGAGCTGAAGCGCAAGTGGAAGGAGGAGTTGCGAGGAGAGATAGAGGATGGTCTATGGGCGAACACGTTGAGTAGAGTCAACGCGTCTGCAACTTATGCCAGGCTCAGCCTGATACAATTTAAGGTCGTTCACCGGACTCACATGACAGTGGCCCGGATGAGTAGATTCTTTGGGGTGGAAGACAGGTGTGCAAAATGTGCCGGAGGATCAGCGAACCATGTCCACATGTTCTGGACATGTCCGAAGCTTCGGGGATTTTAGCAGGGGTTTGCGGACGTCATGTCCATGGTGTTAAAAACAAGGGTGGCGCTGAGTCCAGAGGTGGCGATTTTCGGGGTGTCGGAAGACCCGGGAATCCAGGAGGAGAAAGAGGCAGGCATTCCGGCCTTTGCTTCCCTGGTAGCCCGGAGACAGATACTATTAGTTTGGAGGGACTGAAAGCCCCCAAAGTCGGAGACCTGGCTATCGGACATGGCTAGCTTTCTCTGTTTGGAGAAAATCAAGTTCGCCTTGAGAGGGTCACTGTTAGGGTTCACCCGGAGGTGGCAACCATTCGTCGACTTCTTCGCGGAAAATTAATCGTCAGGAAAAGTGGGGGTGGGGGGGTGGGGGGTGGGGGGGAGTTTAGCTTAGAGTAGGGGGTTAATAAAGGTGGGACCTGTAAGGGAGGGTGATGGCTTTTGCACTATGTTTATAGTTTCATGTACATTGTTTATTGTGTTGTTGTACCTCAATAAAATGTTTATTAAAAAAAAACACTGCATCTCAGCATGGTACAAACTAGACTGCAAACCTGATGTTATCCAGTCTTACTCTAAGTTCTGGAAAAGCCCAAATGTTTCTCCTGTGTACTATTCACAGATAAACTTATCTGACATTGGGCAGCACGGTAGCCTTGTGGATAGCACAATTGCTTCACAGCTCCAGGGTCCCAGGTTCGATTCCGGCTTGGGTCACTGTCTGTGCAGAGTCTGCACATCCTCCCCGTGTGTGCGTGGGTTTCCTCCGGGTGCTCCGGTTTCCTCCCACAGTCCAAAGATGTGCGGTTTAGGTGGATTGGCCATGATAAATTGCCCTTAGTGTCCAAAATTGCCCTTAATGTTGGGTGGGGCTACTGGGTTATGGGGATAGGGTGGTGGTGTTGACCTTGGGTAGGCTGCTCTTTCCAAGAACCGGTGCAGACTCGATGGGCCGAATGGCCTCCTTCTGCACTGTAAATTCTATGTGTCCATGTAGGAAACCACAAATGGCATGATTTATGAACAGGATATAAAATGAAACATATGAAGAAAATCACTTTACACCTAAAATAGGTGCAAATTTATTAATTGAATCTTTAGGAAATAAAGGCATTTTCTGAACATTTCAGGGAAGTGTAAAGACTGAAAACTATTTTCTTACTAGTGGTTGAGTTTATCCTGCTTTGAGCTCCTGATATGTAATGATGTTCCAGTTAAAATTGCGAAGCAAAATTTTCCATAACAGGCATTATTCAATGAAGATTCCACTATAAATGAGATTAAAGAAGTTTTCGGTCCCTCCCACAGGTGGGAACCTCTGGTCCCGCCGAAGTCACCGGATGTTTGAATGGCTCTTTGCATCCCCCACGGAATAACCCATTGCTGCTGGAACCCCGGTGACAGAGCGTTTTCACTGGAGTTTGACTGGTTAAAACGTGAGGACAGGTTGCATATACTTGGTTTGTCTTTACCTTAAATTTAGAAAACTGATGGATAATCTAATCGAGGAGTTTTGAATGATTCAATAATTTGACAGGGTCGATTCCTCTGGTGAAGCAATCTGGAAGAGGGGACATAATTCTGAAATTAGTAGTTGAGTTAGGATTGGAATCAGGATGCAGTTTTCACACAAAGGTCAGTGGAAATCCAACAGTTGATTCCCCCCTCCCCCACCTTCCAAAAAGCTGTGTTTTTTGTGGGCTAATTAAAATGTCATGACTGAGATTGGTTGATTTGGCGTGGTCAGGGTCATGGGTCAAAACCAGTAAGTGGATTTGAAGTATAGATCAGCCATGGGCTAACTAAATGGAGCAACAGGACGAAGGGGCTGAATGGCCTAACCTGTTCCCATGTGTGGATCATCGGAAACATTCAATCGATACCAAAAATAACTCTTCGAAAGGAAGACACTTCGACAATTATCATTGACTTTAAAACTTTAATTTTTAACATTAAAATATTTCTTTTCAAGCAGAGGCTACTGGTGACATCACCAGGAGAGAAAAAAACTTGCTGGAAATGTTTGTGAGTTGAATAGCATGAGGGATTTGCATCAATGCACACACAAGTAAGATTATGTAACTAGAGAAATGTTCTGGTTTAATGACTATCTCCACCGATATTAATTCAGCTTTCACACTTAACTGCCTCAATAACGGCACTAAAGGAAGTCTCCTGGTGAGTACAGTAATCATAAGGAGTAGTCAGCACAGTTCTAAAAGCAATAGGCCATATTCTATGAGTTGTCGACAGTCCTTGGGAGAAGCAACTAAGTTTGATAAGGGATGCTCAATGGGCGTGACTTGTTTATAGTTTACAAAATTAACAGCAAATTAAAACTATCTTAGCAATAAATAGTAGAAATGATTTTGCAAGTAAAAGAGCTCTGTCTGGCAGTAAGTCATTATTAAGGTTCTACAAATGTCAGTTTGGGCTCCCTTTGGATTTTATGTATGAAATATATGGAAATAGATATTTCTTGCAGCATATTATAAAGTATGCTATGTGACCAGAAAGCAAGTATCTGGCAGCTTCGTAGGGATCTGAACCACATAAGTAGATAGGCTAAGAAGCGCCAGGGTCCCGGGTTCAATTCCAGCCTTGGGTGGCTGTCTGTGTGGAGATTGCACACTCTCCACGTGTCTGCGTGGGTTTCTTCTGAGTGCTCCAGTTTCCTCCCACAGTCCAAAGTTGTGCAGGTTAGGTAGATTGGCCATGCTAAATTGCACTTTAGTGTCCAGAAATGTGTAGGTTAGGTTAAAGGGTTATTGGGATAGGGTGAGGAAGTGGCCTTGGGTGGAATGCTCTTTCAGGGGGCTGGTGCAAACTTGATGGGCTGAATGGCCTCCTTCTGCACTGTAGGACTTCTATGATTTGCTATATTCAATCTAAGAGGGAGAATGAAATGTTTGAAAATGATAGGGAAAATGTTCTGGTCTTAATTTTGTGTCAGCAGTGTCGTGATGTCTCTCACAGCTGACCTCAAAGATCGATGAGGCCTCTGTGGTGTGGATGTCCCTTCTCCACTTCCCCTGGCATTTAGTCAAGGAGATTGCCTAGCATCTCGTAACAGTGATGTCATCAAGCAGGATAAGAAGCCAATCACATTCAAGCACTCTCATAGCTATCAAACCAGGAAATAAAATGCATTGGATGTTTCATTTCTAATGCAAGGTTTATCAGGGAACAAAATAAATGATTGGGACACATACATGAAATTAAGCCAGACACCGAAATATCAGCACGGTAGCACAGTTGGCAGCACAGTAGCACAGTGATTAGCACAGTTGCTTCCCAGCTCCAGGGTCCCAGGTTCGATTCCCAGCTTGGATCATTATCTGTGCAGAGTCTGCACGTTCTCCCCGGGTCTTTGTGGGTTTCTTCCGGGTGCTCCTGTTTCCTCCCACAGTCCAAAGATGTGCAGATTAAGTGGATTGGCCATGCTAAATTGCCCTTAGTGTCCGGGGTTACAGGGATAGGGTGGAGATGTTGGCTTGGGTAGGGTGCTCTTTCCAAGGGCCAGTGCAGACTCGATGGGCCGAATGGTCTCCTTCTGCACTGTAAATTCTATGAATCTATGATCATAAACCAACTTTATGAGCATATTTCATCTTAAAAATGTGTTTTTATCATATTGGGAGAAATGACATTCTATGAACATAAAATTAATCTTCTAGGGACAGTGAAACTATTCAACAGTAATTATGAACTTCATATGATTTCAAAAACCCAGTTATATGCCATTCAACAATTTCAAGATTTTCACATTGAGGTAAATAGCATAAAAGGAAAAGGTTTTACTTGTGTAGAGAGTTATACTTAACCAAGGTTATAGTTTACCAGGCAGTAATGATCGCTGTACTTTTATAAGCTTCAGAGGCTTGGACAACCTACAGCAGGCACCTCAAAGAACTGGAGAAGTGCCTCCAGTGGTTCCTATGGAAGATCCTCCAAATCCGGTGGCCCAACAGTTGCGTCCTCTCCCAGGCTAACCTGCCCAGCATTGAGGAGCTAATCACTCTACATCAGCTCCATTGGGCGGACATGCCATTTGTATGCCTGACACCAAACTCCCAAAACTGCCTTCCCGTACCAGCCTCCCCAAAGAGGCGCCAGAATGTGGCGACTAGGGGCTTTTCACAGTAACTTCATTTGAAGCCTATTTGTGACAATAAACGATTTTCATTTCATTTCAATTCCAGAACTTGTTCACAGCAGAAGATTCACAGGAGGACAGCAAAAATGCTTTCGGAAAACAAAATGTCGTACCATGGAAAATGACGATAAGTTCCAGGACATAATAGTCATAGGAAACATACAACTGTGTGAAATGGCAGTTACCAGAGAAAAGAAATCCACACAAACAATCAGACAGGGAAGTGAGTGAGAGATAAGTTCACAACTATGAATCTGAAGCTGCAGCTTGAAACCGTGGCACCGCTCAGACTATACCAGATCTCTCCTGAAAATTTGAAAGAAAATGGTCACCCGAGGAAAGATGCTGCAAAACCAAGCTAACCTCACACCATCAACACCACGGGATCTTACATATTGCAGGAATGACCCAAACCAGATAGGCAAGCAAAGGAGAAGATGTTAACCTCATGTTACCAATAGCCCTGTTGTCCTGGAGCTGAACAGTTGCAAAGAGCTGCAGCTGATCCCAGTAAACCATAGGAGGCATCACTGAAGGTTGTGTGCCAATGGTGGGTCACCTGCCCTTCTGGGTTCTGAGTGCTCTCGTTGACCGTTGCCCAAGCGCAGAGTTGCTCCATTCCACATTTCCATCTGCGTCGTCTTTTTTCCTGCCGGCATGACTTAAGTGATACGCATGTAAAGAATGGGCAAGTGAAGTGAAGTGCAAGTTGCTTGGTCACAACGTTGACTGTGAGAGCTATGCGCTCCCTCTAAATCCAAAATGTGAATATTTATTTTGTTTTTAGCCATTTGACATTGATGATAGTTCTATTAATATATGAATGATTAAGCATTTTCTATAATCCGCAATGAAATATTCAGAGTATATTAAAAGTATTTAGTCTTATTCAAGGGATGTAGTTCATAAATAAGCCTGATTTCAATCTTGTGGCCCACTGAGATGAAGAAGGACCACTTGTGCCGCCCACTCACTAGCCTAGGTTGCCCATCACTGCTGTAAACACACTGAAAAAAACACCCTCTGATCAGAAGCAGAGAAATGATTGTTGAAGTGTTGGGTACTCTGAGACACAGACGAACCAACACGGTTGCGATTGGTACAACACAGTTTTATTTCTTTTAACTATTTATATAACAAACTCTGGTACTCAGCACTTGGTGATTGTCTGAGTGTCTGGCTTGGAGGTCCTTGCTCTGAGCCGTCTCCTGCTGGACTGCCCAGGAAGTGTCGTGTTCCTTGTTTTGTACTGTGTATGCTCTTGTCTGTGATTGGCTGTTGTGTTGTGTGTGCTAACTGGTCCGTTGATCTGTCCATCACTATGTATGTGTGTATGTGCTGTGATGTTCACTTGAATATCATGATATCCCCCCCTTTTTTACAAGATTATGTGCCTACGTGGTTATAAATAGAGATGTGTACTGAGTGCAGCTAAATGTGTGTGTGTGTAATACTTACAGCATGTACATGGGGTTTAACTATATACAAGGGGCAATGTCGGGTGTGACATAATAACGAGGTTGTACCATAACAAAGAACGTGGAAATGTGGAACGATAAAACGAATTCCTGTAACGATAAGAACATAAACATGTTAAAACAGTGGTTGCATGAGTTCAACGTGTAAACAGTCTCATAAGTCCAGTCTAGTAGGTGGGCGACGAATTCGGGTTGACCGTCAGGGTGGCACACCACTCATCACCCGGATTGATTGTGTTGACTCGGTTCCCATCAATGACCGCAACCCGGATGGCATCTTGGTCATCTGTGTCACCGGTCTGGATGTCGTAATGTGGAGGCTGAATGGTCCGCATGGTCCTGCGAGGTTGTCGGAGATGTGGAAGATCGACAGGTTGAGCTGCTCGACAGTAAGCAGCGTAGTGGCCCACCTTGCCACAGCGTAGGCATTGTCGGGTTTTTGCGGGACATTGCCCTTTTAAATGTGCAGCTCCACAGTTGCCGCATGTCGTGACGTCATGACGTTCATTGCGCCACTACGCATGCGCAGTTCAGTCTTGCGTCGAGCGCGCCTGTGCATCACATCCCTCAATGTTGCCGTAGGTTTTGGCGCGCACAAGCGCGGGAGGCCTCGAAAAGCACGCGAAACGGCTGCCCTCGTCCGGGCCGCGGGCCGGGAGAAACTCGATCGCCTGGACCCGTTCGGCCTCATGGGGCAACTGGCTCGCCGATCCGGTCGCATAGGACCCCTTCCGCGCCGATTTGGTCGCCTGAAATTGGACATAGAGGCTAGTCGCTTTCTCGTGCAGGACACAGGCTTCAACTGCAGATGCTAAGGTTAGGCCTTTTATTTTTAAAAGCTGCTGGCGTAGGCTGCCCGAGGCAACCCCAAAAATGATCTGGTCCCGGATCATGGACTCTGAGGTGGTGTTGTAACCGCAGGACTGCGCGAGGATGCGGAGATGCGTCAGGAATGGCTGAAAGAGCTCATCCTTACCTTGCAGGCACTGCTGGAAGACATTCCTCTCAAAGCTCTCGTTCACCTCAACGTTGAAGTGTTGGTCGAGCTTGAGGAGGACCGTGTCATATTTAGAATTGTCCTCACCTTCCGCGAACACCAGGGAGTTGTACACATGGATGGCATGCTGACCTGCGGTGGTGAGGAGGATGGCGATCTTTCTTTTGTCCGAGGCGCTCTGTTTTTCGTTGGCTTCCAAAAAGAGTTCGAAGCGCTGTTTGAACCGCGTCCAATTCACGCCAAGGTTCCCAGCGACTTGCAAAGGCTGCGGTGTGTTGACGTTGTCCATGGCGCAGAATGGCAGATTTCTGGGTAGGTTTTAATTCACTTCTGGTACCATGAAGTGTTCGGTACTCTGAGACACAGACGAACCAACACAGTTGCGATTGGTACAACGCAGTTTTATTTCTTTTAACTATTTATATAACAAACTCTGGTACTCAGCACTTGGTGATTGTCTGAGTGTCTGGCTTGGAGGTCCTTGCCCTGAGCCATCTCCTGCTGGACTGCCCGGGAAGTGTCGTGTTCCTTGTTTTGTACTGTGTATGCTCTTGTCTGTGATTGGCTGTCGCGTTGTGTGTGCTAACTGGTCCGTTGATCTGTCCATCACTATGTATGTGCTGTGATGTTCACTTGAATATCATGACAATTGTCAGACTCAAAGGGCCTACAGATTGTGTATATTCCATTGTTATGAGAGATAACAGGCAAAGAATGGGTTGCAGTCAGGTATTGAAATTCTCAAGGCCAATATTGAAAGACACAAAGAACTCATGACAGAACAGGAAAGAGAGATAATTTGCAAACTTCAGGCAAGCAGCTAAAAAAGCTTTTCAAAAATGTGCAGCATTCCAAGATGAAATGTTAGAATTAGAAAATAAAGTTGCAGACTGAAAAGATTGAAGGCTGAACAGGACACAGGATTGCTTCCAGGGGCTGGCTTAGCACAGGGCTAAATCACTGAGTTTTTCTCTTAATTGTGTTGTTAAATAGGTTATCGATCTTTGCCTGCTGTCTGCCAATTATTTCACCTGCACTGTTGACAATTCTGGCCAGTTTTCTTTTGCATTTCACACTCGGGTTACCCTACCGGACTGTCATGTCAAATGTTCAAATACTCTCCATCAGACTTTTGTATACCTTCTCAGAAACATCTTGGTTCACTCCAAACCCTTTCAGTTTTATTCCCACCCAATTCTGCTGGTCCCCGCTGTCATAATATGCACATCATGAGGTAAAAGCAGGCAGTGACAGACACCCAGGTGAGCCAATCAACATACAGAACAGAATACGACCAATCACCAGACAGAACACTAGAGGAGGGCTTCCAACTATGAAACACACGAGGCATCAGCACTCTGCCTCTTTGCACTGGTGACAACTGTAGTGACGGTCAGAGTGTACAAATCATTCAACACCTTCTACACATGGATCAGAGCTAGCCTGGTCTAGATAGTTAATGTTAGTTTACTTAGAGTAGTAGAGAGTCAACCCACAGGCAGCTGTGTGCTTCGTTACTGAAGTTCAATAAATCTTATTGAACCAACGCCTACGTTTGGTGTATGCTTGATCATTTAACTGCAACGTGTTGCAATCCGTGTTACCCCAGGGTGAGTAACACGACACCCGCCATCATGCCCACTCTGATTGGCTCAATTAAATTCAGATCAGTGCACCAGTTCACAGCACATGGTGTGATGGGCTAAAATACAATCAAAGAAAGGCCCACCATTTTGGTTCGGATTTTGCCGAGTCACGTCAAGTCAGGAGCCCTCTGAAAATGGCAGGCGGGACCTCTATTGCCATTTATGGTCATTTGTGCAGCACAGTGTGTGTGTATGGATAGCCCTCCTACACATGACGCTCCTGCCTTTGCCAGCTCCATTGCAGAGGTGGATTGTCCAACTCCCAGTGCAATTTTTGTGGCGTTGTGGCCTTCTGTAAGAATACACAGCACCTCAGAGGAGTCTTGAATCACAGCGGGACTCCAATCCCAGTGGGGAACCAAAAGCTCCAGTCAGCTGCTCCGGGATTCTTTCATTAACAGGCTCTGAAATACAATTTTAAAAATGGTTCTTTCAGTTTCAATAGTTAGGTGCTGTATCGTAAGTTAGATATGTTTTAACTGCAGTCATTGGTTATCTTGCAAAGGTAAGTTGACCATGAGATGCATCAGCATAAAATTAATCTTCTAGGGACAGTGAAACTATTCAACAGTAATTATGAACTTCATATGATTTCAAAAACCCAGTTATATGCCATTCAACAATTTCAAGATTTTCACATTGAGGTAAATAGCATAAAAGGAAAAGGTTTTACTTGTGTAGAGAGTTATACTTAACCAAGGTTATAGTTTACCAGGCAGTAATGATCGCTGTACTTTTATAAGCTTCAGAGGCTTGGACAACCTACAGCAGGCACCTCAAAGAACTGGAGAAGTGCCTCCAGTGGTTCCTATGGAAGATCCTCCAAATCCGGTGGCCCAACAGTTGCGTCCTCTCCCAGGCTAACCTGCCCAGCATTGAGGAGCTAATCACTCTACATCAGCTCCATTGGGCGGACATGCCATTTGTATGCCTGACACCAAACTCCCAAAACTGCCTTCCCGTACCAGCCTCCCCAAAGAGGCGCCAGAATGTGGCGACTAGGGGCTTTTCACAGTAACTTCATTTGAAGCCTATTTGTGACAATAAACGATTTTCATTTCATTTCAATTCCAGAACTTGTCCACGGCAGAAGATTCACAGGAGGACAGCAAAAATGCTTTCGGAAAACAAAATGTCATACCATGGAAAATGACGATAAGTTCCAGGAGATAATAGTCATAGGAAACATACAACTGTGTGAAATGGCAGTTACCAGAGAAAAGAAATCCACACAAACAATCAGACAGGGAAGTGAGTGAGAGATAAGTTCACAACTATGAATCTGAAGCTGCAGCTTGAAACCGTGGCACCGCTCAGACTATACCAGATCTCTCCTGAAAATTTGAAAGAAAATGGTCACCCGAGGAAAGATGCTGCAAAACCAAGCTAACCTCACACCATCAACACCACGGGATCTTACATATTGCAGGAATGACCCAAACCAGATAGGCAAGCAAAGGAGAAGATGTTAACCTCATGTTACCAATAGCCCTGTTGTCCTGGAGCTGAACAGTTGCAAAGAGCTGCAGCTGATCCCAGTAAACCATAGGAGGCATCACTGAAGGTTGTGTGCCAATGGTGGGTCACCTGCCCTTCTGGGTTCTGAGTGCTCTCGTTGACCGTTGCCCAAGCGCAGAGTTGCTCCATTCCACATTTCCATCTGCGTCGTCTTTTTTCCTGCCGGCATGACTTAAGTGATACGCATGTAAAGAATGGGCAAGTGAAGTGAAGTGCAAGTTGCTTGGTCACAACGTTGACTGTGAGAGCTATGCGCTCCCTCTAAATCCAAAATGTGAATATTTATTTTGTTTTTAGCCATTTGACATTGATGATAGTTCTATTAATATATGAATGATTAAGCATTTTCTATAATCCGCAATGAAATATTCAGAGTATATTAAAAGTATTTAGTCTTATTCAAGGGATGTAGTTCATAAATAAGCCTGATTTCAATCTTGTGGCCCACTGAGATGAAGAAGGACCACTTGTGCCGCCCACTCACTAGCCTAGGTTGCCCATCACTGCTGTAAACACACTGAAAAAAACACCCTCTGATCAGAAGCAGAGAAATGATTGTTGAAGTGTTGGGTACTCTGAGACACAGACGAACCAACACGGTTGCGATTGGTACAACACAGTTTTATTTCTTTTAACTATTTATATAACAAACTCTGGTACTCAGCACTTGGTGATTGTCTGAGTGTCTGGCTTGGAGGTCCTTGCTCTGAGCCGTCTCCTGCTGGACTGCCCAGGAAGTGTCGTGTTCCTTGTTTTGTACTGTGTATGCTCTTGTCTGTGATTGGCTGTTGTGTTGTGCGTGCTAACTGGTCCGTTGATCTGTCCATCACTATGTATGTGTGTATGTGCTGTGATGTTCACTTGAATATCATGATATCCCCCCCTTTTTTACAAGATTATGTGCCTACGTGGTTATAAATAGAGATGTGTACTGAGTGCAGCTAAATGTGCGTGTGTGTAATATTTACAGCATGTACATGGGGTTTAACTATATACAAGGGGCAATGTCGGGTGTGACATAATAACGAGGTTGTACCATAACAAAGAACGTGGAAATGTGGAACGATAAAACGAATTCCTGTAACGATAAGAACATAAACATGTTAAAACAGTGGTTGCATGAGTTCAACGTGTAAACAGTCTCATAAGTCCAGTCTAGTAGGTGGGCGACTGAATTCGGGTTGACCGTCAGGGTGGCACACCACTCATCACCCGGATTGATTGTGTTGACTCGGTTCCCATCAATGACCGCAACCCGGAAGGCATCTTGGTCATCTGTGTCACCGGTCTGGATGTCGTAATGTGGAGGCTGAATGGTCCGCATGGTCCTGCGAGGTTGTCGGAGATGTGGAAGATCGACAGGTTGAGCTGCTCGACAGTAAGCAGCGTAGTGGCCCACCTTGCCACAGCGTAGGCATTGTCGGGTTTTTGCGGGACATTGCCCTTTTAAATGTGCAGCTCCACAGTTGCCGCATGTCGTGACGTCATGACGTTCATTGCGCCACTACGCATGCGCAGTTCAGTCTTGCGTCGAGCGCGCCTGTGCATCACATCACTCAATGTTGCCGGAGGTTTTGGCGCGCACAAGCGCGGGAGGCCTCGAAAAGCACGCGAAACGGCTGCCCTCGTCCGGGCCGCGGGTCGGGAGAAACTCGATCGCCTGGACCCGTTCGGCCTCGTGGGGCAACTGGCTCGCCGATCCGGTCGCGTAGGACCCCTTCCGCGCCGATTTGGTCGCCTGAAATTGGACATAGAGGCTAGTCGCTTTCTCGTGCAGGACACAGGCTTCAACTGCAGATGCTAAGGTTAGGCCTTTTATTTTTAAAAGCTGCTGGCGTAGGCTGCCCGAGGCAACCCCAAAAATGATCTGGTCCCGGATCATGGACTCTGAGGTGGTGTTGTAACCGCAGGACTGCGCGAGGATGCGGAGATGCGTCAGGAATGGCTGAAAGAGCTCATCCTTACCTTGCAGGCACTGCTGGAAGACATTCCTCTCAAAGCTCTCGTTCACCTCAACGTTGAAGTGTTGGTCGAGCTTGAGGAGGACCGTGTCATATTTAGAATTGTCCTCACCTTCCGCGAACACCAGGGAGTTGTACACATGGATGGCATGCTGACCTGCGGTGGTGAGGAGGATGGCGATCTTTCTTTTGTCCGAGGCGCTCTGTTTTTCGTTGGCTTCCAAAAAGAGTTCGAAGCGCTGTTTGAACCGCGTCCAATTCACGCCAAGGTTCCCAGCGACTTGCAAAGGCTGCGGTGTGTTGACGTTGTCCATGGCGCAGGATGGCAGATTTCTGGGTAGGTTTTAATTCACTTCTGGTACCATGAAGTGTTCGGTACTCTGAGACACAGACGAACCAACACAGTTGCGATTGGTACAACGCAGTTTTATTTCTTTTAACTATTTATATAACAAACTCTGGTACTCAGCACTTGGTGATTGTCTGAGTGTCTGGCTTAGAGGTCCTTGCCCTGAGCCATCTCCTGCTGGACTGCCCGGGAAGTGTCGTGTTCCTTGTTTTGTACTGTGTATGCTCTTGTCTGTGATTGGCTGTCGCGTTGTGTGTGCTAACTGGTCCGTTGATCTGTCCATCACTATGTATGTGCTGTGATGTTCACTTGAATATCATGACAATTGTCAGACTCAAAGGGCCTACAGATTGTGTAAATTCCATTGTTATGAGAGATAACAGGCAAAGAATGGGTTGCAGTCAGGTATTGAAATTCTCAAGGCCAATATTGAAAGACACAAAGAACTCATGACAGAACAGGAAAGAGAGATAATTTGCAAACTTCAGGCAAGCAGCTAAAAAAGCTTTTCATAAATGTGCAGCATTCCAAGATGAAATGTTAGAATTAGAAAATAAAGTTGCAGACTGAAAAGATTGAAGGCTGAACAGGACACAGGATTGCTTCCAGGGGCTGGCTTAGCACAGGGCTAAATCACTGGCTTTGAAAGCAGACCAAGGCAGGCCAGCAGCACGGTTCAGTTCCTGTACCAGTCGCCCCGAACAGGTTCCGGAATGTGGTGACTAGGGGTTTTTCACAGGAACTTCATTTGAAGCCTACTTGTGACAATAAGTGATTTTTATTTCATTTTTTCATTTCCTGAAAAGAGCACACGGCAGAGAAACTACAGGCAGTACAGTTAGCAGAGGAACATCAAGTTGGAAATCCTGAACCTCAGGTCAAATTTTCAACACCACGCGCTTCAAATGGAAGAATGTGAAAAAGAAAAGAATGACAGTGCTGAGTTCAGTGAATTGCTGATGCGTCTCACATTATCAATCGGAGAATCATTTACTAGAGACCAATAATAAACTGAGGAATTCTGGAAAGTTCAAAAGAAAAACTACGAAAGGCAAGAAGTCAGTCAGAGCGGGAAGCTGAAAACCTGGTTGGCGACGGGGGCACAGAGTAGTTGGTAGAGAAATGGGCACGATTCTTCGGCCTTGTTGCACTCTCGTTCAAGCATACCAAGGCCGGTGAATAGCAGGAGGGGCCAAAAACGAGATCCGCGCCGGGTGCCAAACAGTTTGGGATGTAACCGGCCCGCTCCCGTAGGTGAAATTGAGATCTGGCCGTAGCGTGGCGAGAAACCAATTATCACCACTTAAGCCCCATTTCCATACAATTACCAAGAGCGATCCCATATCCAACGGCCTCCTGTCATTCAGCAGCCTTCCCAGCAAGTGCTCACACTGGTGCCGATTAGTACTTCTTTTAAAACACGTGAACATCGCAGAAGGGATTCTGTAGGGAGCCGAGGAGGTGAGCAGTCATCGTTGCTCACAGGCAAAGGGCCCAGGGCTGGGCAAAGGGCTGGACTTTCCACCCAGTGCTTGGTGGGGATGTGGACCATCGGCTGGGGGTGGGGGTCCCTCTGCAAGGTGGGCCACCATGGGGGGTGGAAGGGTGCACTGAATGGGTGACCGGTGGCTACCGCTCACTGCACTACCATGCAAACCCCTGGATCATTTACATATTCCAGGGGCAACCCCTGTCCCTGACCGTCTACCCCAATGACCACCCATAACCCCCACCGACTGCCGAGGCCTCTGGCTGCGTGGCTGAAGGCTATCGCTAATAGAGAATTGGCAATGATGGTTAGGAGAGCATTTGACACATGCCAAGTGGATTTCCGTGGGTGGATGGGTCATGTAGCATGTGGGAGTCATTACCTAGCATCCCAATCACACCTTGATGCCTGCACACTGTGCTTGAACACTGCAGAAGGCAACACCACACGCAATATCCGAACACCCAAGGGATGGGGCACAGCTCCGGGGCCATTTTCACGGCTGGTGGGTGGCTGAGTGCCATGGGGAGTGGGGGTTGCCTGGAGAGATGGGCTAAGGGTCCGGGGGTCAGCCTGCATTGCAGAAGGAAGAGATAGAGGAATCATACTGGTCTAGCGAAAACGTGTTTAATGTATTATACAACCCCACTCTCAGACATGGCCGGCACCGACTGTGCGACACCTTGGACATCTTCACTCATGGTGCCGATGTTGTACACCAGGCTCTCCACTGCGATCACGACCCTAACCGTGTTGGCCTCGGTGCCACTCATTGCCGTCACCATTTCCTGCGCCCACAGCCTCTGGGATTCCTCCAAGTGGCTATAGATCAGCTGGAGTGACACTGACATCTTCCTCTGAATGCCCAAGTTGGTCTCCATTATCTCCATCAGGGTATCTCTGTACCACAGGCTGAGCATCAGGCTGGGACCAAGCTGGGTCCTGGAATCCAGCAGACCACCGACTGCTGTCTCTGCTGGGGGTTACTGCGTCCACTTGATCTGCATTATCAGTATGTGCTGCTCACCAGATTGTGCCCCAGAAGCCTGTCCACTAACATGTCCCATCGAGGTGCAAATATCTGTGCTGGTGGAGGGGGGGATGACAGCTGTGCCGTGACTATGGTTGCATCCTCGGAGCTCTCCTCCGAGGTGTTCTCCTTGGAATCAGGAGAGAGGGCCGCGTGGGATTGGTCGGCTCCGTCGGCTGGAGCACCTGCGGGAGAATGGACATGATCTTGTTTTTTTATAAATTTAGAGTACCCAATTATTTTTTTTCCAATTAAGAGGCTATTTAGCGTGGCCAATCCATCTAATATGCCCATCTTTGGGTTGTGGGGGTGAAACCCACGCAGACATGGAGAGAATGTGCAAACTCCACGCGGACAGTGACCCAGGGCCGGGTTTCGTACCCAGGTCCTCAGCGCCGCAGTCTCAGTGCTAACCACTGCGCCACGTGCTACCCTTGCTTGATTTTGTTAGGAGAGGGAGCTGGTGATTCAGCTGGTGAGCCTTCATTTGCGGCGAGAAACCAGTGAGGCCTCGTTAAGTGGACCAATTAACGTTGAATTCGGACTCACTGGGCTGAGCAACGGGAAGCTCGCGACAATTCCCGCTCGCTACAACATTTGGAAACTTTTCCGGAGAATTGTTCCCATAAGCTGCAGAATCATAACTCAAGAGTTTGAGGAGAAGTACTGTGATGCCGAAGACAGCTTTGGCTCAGAAGAATATGCACAGCCACCTGACCTAAACAATATTAGGAATAATATTTTGGGAAAACAAGCTTTAGAAAAGACCCTTGAGGTGTTTAGATTAATTATGGTGGTGGAGGAGGCAGAGACCTTAAACTCTTTTCAAAAGTACCTGGATCTGCACCTTAAGTGCTGTAAGCTACAGGGCTATGGACCGGGTTCAGGAAGGTAGGGTGAGAAAGGGCACCTGGGGTCCTCAGGCTGACCTCCTTCTGTGCTGTAACTTTTCTATGGTTCTTTAAAATCAATGTTAATTTTCTTTTGTTGAGATGTAATTTTAAAAGTTCAGAATTTGAACAGCTATATTGATATATATAAAGCGGGAATGATTTAATGCCGCATCACGCCTGAGTTGGTGACCCGACGAGGCTGTTGAACCTCGCGAGAGGCCCTCGCTGGTTGTTATCCAGATTAACATATTTCAGTGAGCCATTAGGTTCATTTAAATATGTCTACACTGAATCCTCACGGGGTTCGGGAACTAACAGCCTTACCTGGGAGACCTCACCATGGCGCCGTTTAGCATTGGTTTCCACAAGGGTGGAGCAAGCCTAACAGCATCTGCTTGGAGGGGGGGGGTCTCCCAAGCCTTTAGGGATCTCTGGACAGGCAGACTCTGAGCAAGGTGCTTCCCTTGAACTCCCACCGACACCTGGGCACCTTACACTATCAGCCTGGCACTTTGGCAGTTCCACCTGGGCACTCTGGCAATTGAACTGCCGGACTAGCATGGGCACTGGCAGGGTGCCAGACTGGCAGTGCCAATGTGCCAGGTTGTCCATGCCAGGGATCGGACCTTGGGATGCCTTGCCCTTAAGAGGTGAGGTTGAGGGGGCACCCAACGACCCGTAAGAGGTACTTTGGGTGCAGTGGGGGGTCTGGAGGCTGCAGTGGGGATGCTGAAGAGGATCAAAAGATCGGGTGACATTTAAAAATGGTACCCCGATCTCCGAGTCATCTTCCTGCACTGGCGAGCTGAGCTTTCCAGTGCAGGAAATGATGTAAGTGTGGCCTTGACAGGGCGTTCTTCATTGAGGCAAAAAAACATGGCAAAGTCCTGCTAAATAGCAGTGTCGCTTTCGCTGTTGCAGCCGATGAGAAACACCATGCTAAATGTGCCCAAAATGGGACTCTGTTTTTGTCCCATTAACTGGCCAATGTCAGAACTTCCATGCAATCAAGTCCCCAGTTGTAGTGCCAGGGTGTCCAGGTGCCAGGTTGGCACTGCAAGGGTCCAATCCTGAGGGGGAACATGCTCACAAAAGGGAGATAAGGGAGGTATGAAGAGTGGGGGGTTGTGAAGGTGGAGAAGGGGACTTATAAAGGTTGGGGAGTGAGCAAGTTCCTGAAAGGGGGGCCCAAAAGGAGGGGTGGGGGGGGGGGGGGTGCGCTGAAAAGGTGGGAGACCTCAGTGTCCCCATAGCAGGGTGTCCTCACATGAGGGTGCCTAATGCCCATGTCTGCAGGGGGGAAGGGGTGGGTGGGGGGGGGGGGGGGGGCATTGCCCATGTGTGGGGGTTTTGGGGGCCTTCAAGCTCACTTGGAGTTTGGGGCACCCTTTCAAAACGGCGAGTTCAACTCCCCGGTGATGAAAACATTTCTAAATATGGGCTGACCAATATCCCCAAGTCCCACAAAAATGACTTAAGTATGGTTGAATAGCAGTGTGGATCTCACCCAAAATGTCAGCGGGAAACACCTGCCAAAAACGCCCAAAATGAAACTTTAATAATTTTTGGTTGAATTGCACTGATGAATGCAGGTGGGGTTCCCATATTGGCCCTTTTGTGCCACCAACTTAGTTGGGACAGTTTTTCCGATGCCAGGAATCCAATAGAATAGAAAAGGATAGAATAGAATAGATTAGAATAGAGCTTTATGGTCCATGCAAAAGTGAAAATGTATCTTTGGCTTCACCTCCAGTACAACATATAATCACACAATCATTAGTTAAAACAGTAAATATTCCATATATACCTACGTTCATACATTTGTGCATATATAACATACATCTAATACCATACAAACGTAACACATTTTACCCTCCCTTTAAAGCACTTACTACAGTTAAAATAAATTAAAACAGCAGGTTAAGTTTACATTATGTGATTTAATAAGCTTAAGGCACTGAGAACAGATTTTACCTGGCAATGGGCATTCAAAAGCACCGGCCCAAAGGGAGCCTTTCAAATTGATGAGGGATCGCTGATGGTGGCCTGAGTTTTTCTCTTAATTGTGTTGTTAAATAGGTTATCGATCTTTGCCTGCTGTCTGCCAATTATTTCACCTGCACTGTTGACAATTCTGGCCAGTTTTCTTTTGCATTTCACACTCGGGTTACCCTACCAGACTGTCATGTCAAATGTTCAAATACTCTCCATCAGACGTTTGTATACCTTCTCAGAAACATCTTGGTTCACTCCAAACCCTTTCAGTTTTATTCCCACCCAATTCTGCTGGTCCCCGCTGTCATAATATGCACATCATGAGGTAAAAGCAGGCAGTGACAGACACCCAGGTGAGCCAATCAACATACAGAACAGAATACGACCAATCACCAGACAGAACACTAGAGGAGGGCTTCCAACTATGAAACACACGAGGCATCAGCACTCTGCCTCTTTGCACTGGTGACAACTGTAGTGACAGTCAGGGTGTACAAATCATTCAACACCTTCTACACATGGATCAGAGCTAGCCTGGTCTAGATAGTTAATGTTAGTTTACTTAGAGTAGTAGAGAGTCAACCCACAGGCAGCTGTGTGCTTCGTTACTGAAGTTCAATAAATCTTATTGAACCAACGCCTACGTTTGGTGTATGCTTGATCATTTAACTGCAACGTGTTGCAATCCGTGTTACCCCAGGGTGAGTAACACGACACCCGCCATCATGCCCACTCTGATTGGCTCAATTAAATTCAGATCAGTGCACCAGTTCACAGCACATGGTGTGATGGGCTAAAATACAATCAAAGAAAGGCCCACCATTTTGGTTCGGATTTTGCCGAGTCACGTCAAGTCAGGAGCCCTCTGAAAATGGCAGGCGGGACCTCTATTGCCATTTATGGTCATTTGTGCAGCACAGTGTGTGTGTATGGATAGCCCTCCTACACATGACGCTCCTGCCTTTGCCAGCTCCATTGCAGAGGTGGATTGTCCAACTCCCAGTGCAATTTTTGTGGCGTTGTGGCCTTCTGTAAGAATACACAGCACCTCAGAGGAGTCTTGAATCACAGCGGGACTCCAATCCCAGTGGGGAACCAAAAGCTCCAGTCAGCTGCTCCGGGATTCTTTCATTAACAGGCTCTGAAATACAATTTTAAAAATGGTTCTTTCAGTTTCAATAGTTAGGTGCTGTATCGTAAGTTAGATATGTTTTAACTGCAGTCATTGGTTATCTTGCAAAGGTAAGTTGACAATGAGATGCATCAGCATTGTGTAAGTGTTGAGATACATTAGAGTACTGTGAAAAGTGCTGTTTTGCATTCAAAACTGAAGAAACCATTGCTTGGGAACTCATGACCTGAAATGATTTAAATCCATAACCTTTCAAAATTAAAATAGAAACAGTCTGCAGCCTTCACATTTTTATGTAATTTTTATGCCTCCTGTATTGTATTGGACTTCATTGGACACAGGCTCACGGTTTCATTCTGAATGGATTATTGTGGCCAAGCAATGCAATAAACTTTGCTGGTTATTTCTATGAATTAAAAGAAGGAGATATTTTAATTGCACAAAATAATTATTTCAGGGATTAAGTACAGATACATTTGGAATACTGCATTGATTTTCAAATTATTCTATCATTGACCCAGATTCATAGAATCTATTAAATACATGCCTGTAAATATAAAAAAGTATATATTTGATAAATCTTCCAAGTTCAAAGTGTTTTTCAGACAATAAATATTCTGACAATGTCCCTCAAACATTCCCCTTATATCGAGGAATTCCGGTGGTGACCATGGAGTGAGTGGTCACACAATTGGTGGCTCCCGTTCAAGGCAGATTTCTTCTGGTCTTTTCCCCACCCGAAGGGCAAAGTATTTGAGGGCAAAGGGTACAGGGGTTCCTGGGAAAGGTAATATTCCTCTGGTGTAGCTGGTGGATGGATCAATGGACAAGGAAGCAAGCGCTGCTGGATCAGGCGAGTCTTTGTAGTGCACCACGGGTAAAGATGGCGGAGGAGAAGCTGCCTGCCCAGTGGTCAACAGAGCAGTTGGTGGAGTTCTTGAATTATACGTTTTGGCAGCAGAGGAAAGAGGCAATGGAAGACCTGGCCAAGATAGTGGAACCACTGAGATCTGGGATCGTATGAGTAGAGCTGAGGCTGGAGTCCCAGGGCCTGGCGATCCAGAAAGTGGGGGAGGAAGCAGTGAGGAACAGTTGGCCTCATTGGTGATTGAGCTGGGAGCAATGCGGGAGAGCCAGAAAAAGCTAAGGGAGAAGGTGGAGGATTTGGGGCACCGCCCCAGAACGTAAAACCTAAGAATTGTTGGGATGCCTGAAGACATTGAAGGTGCAGAGGCCGCGGTGTATGTGGCAAAACTGTTGGAGATATTGATGGAGGAGGCGGCCTTTGACCTGGAGGTTGACCGAGCGCACAGGGCGCTGATGAGGAGGCCGCAGGCGGGTGAGCCGAGGGCAATGGCGGTGCGGTTGCACTTCTTTCTGGACAAGGAGAAGATACTCAAATGTGCGAGGCAGACCAGGAAATGTACCTGGGAAGGGAATGAGTTGCGGGTGTACCAGGACATGGGAGCAGAGCTGGTGAAGAGGAGGACGGGGTGTAACCTCATTCTGGCTGCCCTCTCCAAAAAGTGGGTGAAGTTTGGGGTACTGTACCCCAATGATGTGAATTTTATGAGCCGAGTGTTAGGGAAGATCCCGGACTTGGTCTCGCATCGGCTGCTTATGGGGGTCGGTTTAGTGTGGTCATAGATCCGAGCTTGGACCGGTCGAATCGCAAGTCATCAAGGGTGTCGGCAGTGGAAAGGAACTGAGGGGGTTTATGGAGCGCATGGGGGAGGGGCGGGGTTTTTTGGACACGTGAAGGTTCGGGAGGCTGAGGGCAAAGGAGTTTTCATACATCTTCCACGTGCACCGGGTATACTCCCTCCATGATTTTCTCGTGCTGGAAATGACGTTGGTGGGGGAGGCCGATTCGTAGTATTTGGCAATTGTGATTTCCACCCACGCACCACACCGGGTGGATTTGCATGTGGCCCAGGGGTGGGGGTGGAGGGACTGGCGCCCACAGCGGAGGCTGCATGTGGGGCTAGCGGATGAGGTAGTGTCTGAGTGGGTGAGGGCAGCCATTCAGGGCTACGTGGAGCTGAACGATATGGCGGGGGGGGGGGGTCACAGCCGCCACACTGTGGGAGGCACTCACGGTGGTAGTCAGGGGGGAATTTATATCAATCCAGGCGCGTGGGGAGAAAATGGAGTGGGAGGAGAGAGCTAGATTGGTGGATGTGATTGTGAGGGTGGATAGCAGATATTCAGAAGCAGGGCTGTCGAAGGAGAGGCAGAGGCTCCAGATGGAGTTTGGGCTAGTTTCTGCGGAAAAAGGCAGTGGGTCAGGCAGAGAGCCAGAGGGACAGTGTATGAGTACGGGGAAAAGGCGAGTAGGATTCTGGCCCTCTGCATGTGTGCCCGCTCTCCCTGTTGCTCTTCGCCTTGGCAATGGAGCCGTTGGCAATGGGTCTTACGGTAACGAGGGAAAGGAGGGGGGTTGAGCTGGGGGGTGTCAAGCACAGGGTCTCATTGTATGCAGATGAGCTGCAACTGTATATTTTGGACCCGGTGGGCAGCATCAGAGGCATCATGGGGATCCTGGGGAAGTTTGGCCGGTTCTCAGGATATGAATTGGATATGGGAAAAAGCAAAGTGTTCCTGATTGAGACTGGAGAGCAGGAAAGGAGGCTATGGGAGATGCCGTTCAGGATGGTGGGGCCGAGTTTTAGATATTTGGCTATCCAGGTGGCAATTAATTAATAATTAATAATTAATTAATTAATAACTGCTTATTGTCACAAGTAGGCTTCAATGAAGTTGCTGTGAAAAGCCCCTAGTCACCACATTCCGGCGCCTGTTCGGGGAGGCTGGTACAGGAATTGAACCCGCGCTGCTGGCATTGTTCTGCATTACAAGCCAGCTAATCAGCCCACTGTGCTAAACCAGCCCCTGGTGGTACACGCTGGAGCTGGGTGCAATTGCACAAGCTGAACCTGGCTCAGTTGGTGGACCAAATGAAGGCGAACTTCAAGAGGTGGGATGTGCTGCCGCTGTCGCTGGCAATCACAGTGCATCAAATGTATTCTGAAAATGCGTAAGATAATCTACTAAAAATGTCATTTTGTTTTGTAAATAAATTTTGGGTGACCAAGCAGTTGAGCAGCACTCCAGGCCCCCAATGTCCGACGAGGGAGTTCATGAAGAACTGTCACAGCGCTCACCCGCACTTTCCACCAGTTCACAGACACCTTGCCCTTACACTTGCACAGCCTTCTCTGCCCATTGCCCCGCTTGCCACTCTCACCTCACACCTCACCACCGGTAGAACTTCAGTTGGTCAAGGTGAGTCCCACAAAACCGTGTGGGCTATACAGACAATGGTGGCAGGCACCAGGAGCAGAAGACTCCCACAGTCCACAACCCTGGGCTCAGCACAAGTCAGAGTTGGCCCAAGTGGCGGGTCCATGAGTCCCACAGCACAGCACTGTCTGTAAATACAAGCTCTGTAGCTGGAGGGCGTGAACCAGTCTGCCCCAGCAGAGAGACATTCAGCGCAATAGGAGCAGGGCAGCACTGTGGCAGGTTGGCTATGTATCTTGGACTCACCACAAATCTCTCATGAACTGAGACCCACCTAATGCCCGCCACTCATTTTCAAACAGGTTTGAGGTAGATGTAATTTCCCGCTGCTGTGACGCAAGATTTGAAAGTCTGATGAGGTTCGGGTGAACAGCTGCATGAGTATTCAAAGAACAAAGAACAAAGAACAAAGAAAAGTACAGCACAGGAACAGGCCCTTCGGCCCTCCAAGCCCGTGCCGACCATGCTGCGCGACTAAACTACAAACTTCTACACTTCCTGGGTCCGTATCCCTCTATTCCCATCCTATTCATGTATTTGTCAAGATGCCCCTTAAATGTCCCTATCGTCCCTGCTTCCACCACCTCCTCCGGTAGCGAGTTCCAGGCACCCACTACCCTCTGTGTAAAAAATTTGCCTTGTACATCTACTCTAAACCTTGCCCCTCGCACCTTAAACCTATGCCCCCGAGTAATTGACCCCTCTACCCTGGAGAAAAGCCAGGGCAAATTAATCCAAATGGCATTCACGCCACCAAGCAATGGGAAAACCAACCCGCCATTAACCTGCCATTGGGAAAATTGCAACAGGTTTTTACGCAAACAGGCTTCTGACTTTTTAATCCCACGAGATTCTCTGCTCCTGCCCACCACCAAAGCCACTATGCGTGGGATGAGAGAATTCCATCCAAAGTGTTGGGCAGTGCTTGATCTCACTAGTGGCCCCACTCCACACCCACCATGGCCGTTGGCCTACAGTTCCACCAGCTGTTCACAATGGGCAGATTACATTCTGTACTCAACTCGTCCAAACTTGCAAAATGCAGAACAATGTCTACTAATAGATGTGATTCTGCAATTGGGCAGCATTTGCTGAACAATCCTGAGTGTGTCAAGAGCTACTCTGACAAACAATTTAAGATAATCAGTTGAGCTCATACTGTGGCTCATTTATGCTTGCTAGAAGCACCATGCATTCAGACATAAAGGTTCATTCTCTGAAAACAAAAGGAATATGTTCAAGCCCTGAAACCTTTTTGAGTTACCTGGAAGCATGGGGAGTCTATCATTCCCTGTTGCTTTCTTTATGGTAGTGCCTCAGCCAATCACAATTGAATTACCAACCAATCAATACCCATCTTCTCCTGTAATTGTTGTGATTATTAAATAATTTGGTATTCTTACATTTGTCCAGGAAAATGCAAGTTGAAAAGCTTCGACAACAGGAGTGGGTTGGCCCGACGCCGGCGCCAAGAACGGCGTGAACCACTCCGGTGTCGGGCCAACCAGAAGTTCTGGAAACATCCGACCCGGAAGAGGCTAGCAGCGGCGTGACGCCATTCGCGACGGTGTCACCCGTCACAGATGCACGCGCCGTCATTGTCGCCGCGCAGCGTCTCAGCACAAAAGACGCTACCATCGGAGACTCAGCAAAAGGCCACCCGCCACGCAGCGCCAAGGTTGCAGGAGCGGGACATCGAGGCGCTCCTGGTCGCAGTGGAGCAGAGGAGGGAGGCCTTGGACCCCGGACATGGCCACAGGGTCGCACCACGCTTCAGCCGCGCCTGTGGAGGGAGGTGGCAGAGGCTGTCAGCGCCGTGGCTGTAACAGCCAACTAGTGCCACAAGAAGGTCAATGACCTTGTCAGGGCAGCCAGGGTGAGTACCCCCACCCCCCCATCCCCCCCACCCCCGCCCCCCCGCCCAGGATGGGCGGCACAGCCCTAGCTGGAACCGACATGGCTGCACGCACCCATGCAGGCTGCATTGGCAGTGTGGGTTGTGAACCTATGCCAACATACACACAACCGCTGTTCTGCAAATACATGTCTGCCTAACACTTTTGCCCTTTATCTCTGTCACCTCGCTCCCCGCAGGAGAAGCGCACGCATAGCAACCGGGAGTGTGGGAGGACCGGAGAGGGTCCACCTGAATTGTGCCCCCTCACCGTTCATGAGGAGAGGGCCCTGGACCTTGCAGGCGGACCCGAGGACCGGGAGGTTGCGGAAGCGAAGGTCAGGGGCACAGCACCAAGTGAGACCCCCCACTGCCTTCACCACATCCCCCCATCCCCCCATCTCCTCTCTCCTCCCCTCCGCCCTATCTCCCTCCTCCTGTCCCCCCTTCCCCATCTCCTCCCGTCCCCCCCATCTCCTCCGATCCCCCTTCACCCCATCCCTCTTCCCCATCTCCTCCCTCCTCCCATCCCCCTTCCCCCGTTACTCCATCCCCCATCCCCCATCTCCTCCCTCCTCCCCTCCCCCCTAGCCTCTGTCCCGCCTTCCCCCATCTCCTCCCTCCTCCCCTTCCCCATCCCCCCTTCCCCCATCTCCTCCCTCCTCCCCTCCCCCTATCTCCCTCCTCCCATCCCCCCTTGAACACGTCCTGCCTTCCCCCATCTCCTCCCTCCTCTCCTTCCCCCATTCTCCCCTTCCCCAATCTCCTCTCCCCTCCCCTCCCCTACCCCTTCCCCCTTCCCTCGTTCCCCGTTCCCCCGTCCCCCTTGCGCCATCTCCTCTCTCCTCCCTTCCTCCTTCCCCGTCCCCCCTTCTCCCGCCATCCCCCCTTCCCCCATCTCCTCTCTCCTCCCCTCCCCGTTCCCCCATCTCCTCCCTCCTCCCGTCCCCCCTTGCCCCCTTGCTCCCTTCCCCCCTTTCTCCCCTCCCCCCTCCACCATCTCCTCCCTCCTCCCATCCCCCCCTTTCCCCTGTTTCCTCTCTCCTCCTCTCCCGCCATCCCCTTCTCCCCCATGCCCCCTGTTCCGCAATCCCCCCTTCGACCCCTGATCTGCGTGTCTAACCATACAAAGAACAAGGAAATGTACAGCACAGGAACAGGCCCTTCGGCCCTCCAAGCCCGTGCCAACCATGCTGCCCGACTAAACTGCAATCTTCTACACTTCCTGGGTCCGTATCCCTCTATTCCCATCCTATTCATGTATTTGTCAAGATGCCCCTTAAATGTCACTATCGTCCCTGCTTCCACCACCTCCTCCGGTAGCGAGTTCCAGACACCCACTACCCTCTGTGTAAAAAACTTGCCTCGTACATGGACTCTAAACCTTGCCCCTCTCACCTTAAACCTATGCCCCCTAGTAATTGACCCCTCTACCCTGGGGAAAAGCCTCTGACTATCCACTCTGTCTATGCCCCTCATAATTTTGTAGACCTCTATCAGGTCGCCCCTCAACCTCCGTCGTTCCAGTGAGAACAAACCGAGTTTATTCAACCGCTCCTCATAGCTAATGCCCGCCATACCAGGTAACGTTCTGGTAAATCTCTTCTGCACCCTCTCTAAAGCCACCACATCCTTCTGGTAGTGTGGCGACCATGCATGCTGTATTGTGTATTGCAGGACCAAACGTCGACCCACCCATCCCTGTGGATGCCGACTGCCCCCAGGACGTGCCAGGGCACCCACCGGACAGGGAACGACCCGGGCTGTCAGGCATACGATGCCCCCACCCAGTGCTAGGGCACCCACTGGACAGGGATCGACCTGAGCCCTCGGGAATACGATGCCCCCACCCAGTGCCAGGACACCCACAGGATAGGGACTGACCTCGGCTGTCAGTAATACGATGCCACCACCCAGTGCCGGGGCACACAGGGGCCAGAGATAGACCCGGACCGTCAGGCGTCCGCTGCCCCCATCTGGTGCCAGTGCGGTGACGCCGTAGGGCCACATCCAGCAGCAGGGAGGGCAGCCACATCTGTCCCAGCCGACCCAAGACACTGACACCCAGGACACACCCATCCAGAACACACCCACCCAGGATACACCCACCCAGGACACACCCATGCAGGACACACCCACAGGATGCACCCATGCAGGACACACCCACGCAGGACACACCCACGCAGGACACACCCATCCAGAACACACCCACCCAGGACACACCAACCCAGGACACACCCATGCAGGACACACCCATGCAGGACACACCCACCCAGGGCACACACACACAGGACACACCCACCCAGGACACACCCACCCAGGACACACCCACCCAGGACACACCCACACAGGACACACCCACGCAGAACACACCCACCCAGGACACACCAACCCAGGACACACCCATGCAGGACACACCCACCCAGGACACACCCACGCAGGACACACCCACCCAGGGCACACCCACACAGGACACACCCACCCAGGACACACCCACCCAGGACACACCCACCCAGGACACACCCACACAGGACACACCCACACAGGACACACCTACCCAGGACACACCCACCCAGGACACACCCACACAGGACACACCCACACAGGACACACCCACGCAGAAACACACCCACGCAGAAACACACCCACCCAAGGCACACCCACACAGGACACACCCACCCAGGACACACACACCCAGGACACACCAACCCAGGGCACACCCACCCAGGACACACACACCCAGGACACACCCACCCAGGACACACCTACCCAGGACACACCCACCCAGGACACACACACCCAGGACACACCCACCCAGGACACCCACACACAGGACACACCCACCCAGGACACACCTACCCAGGACACACCCACCCAGGACACACGCACCCAGGACACACCCACCCAGGACACCCACACACAGGACACACCCACCCAGGGCACACCCACCCAGGGCACACCCACACAGGACACACCCACCCATGACACGCCCACACAGGACACACCCACACAGGACTCAACCACCCAGGACACCCACGCACAGGACACACCCACCCAGGACACACCCACCCAGGACACACACACCCAGGACACACCCACCCAGGACACACACACCCAGGACACACCCACACACAGGACACACCCACCCAGGGCACACCCACCCAGGACACACCCACCCAGGACACACACACCCAGGACACACCCACCCAGGACACACCTACCCAGGACACACCCACCCAGGACACACACACCCAGGACACACCCACCCAGGACACCCACACACAGGACACACCCACCCAGGACACACCTACCCAGGACACACCCACCCAGGACACACCCACCCAGGACACACCCACCCAGGACACCCACACACAGGACACACCCACCTAGGGCACACCCACCCAGGGCACACCCACACAGGACACACCCACCCTTGACACGCCCACACAGGACACACCCACACAGGACTCAACCACCCAGGACACCCACGCACAGGACACACCCACCCAGGACACACCCACCCAGGACACACACACCCAGGACACCCACACCCAGGACACCCACACACAGGACACACCCACCCAGGGCACACCCACCCAGGGCACACCCACACAGGACACACCCACCCAGGACACACACACCCAGGACTCAACCACCCAGGACACCCACACCCAGGGCACACCCACCCAGGGCACACCCACCCAGGGCACACCCACACAGGACTCAACCACCCAGGACACCCCCATACGGGACGGACGGACAGGAAACATCACCCCAGGGGACCCCGGATTTTGGGTCCGATGAGGACCTCGACATTATGCCACTGCTATCTCCTCCACCCTGCACCATCGCCTCACCTCAGTTGGGCACTTTGGCGATGAGACGTCTGGTACACTAACTGGTGCGCACCAGACAGCCGTCTTGGTACAGCAGGTGGAGGTAGGAGCAGCCGAGGGGCCGGACGGTCGGAGGGCAGCCCGGCCCCAGCCACCAGCTGCGGCCCAGACATGTCCCGGGTTCCTGGAGTTACCACACCCAACCATAGACCCGATGCAGTCACTGACCAAGAGACGATCGAAGGGGGTGATGGCCGGCTTGCGGCACCTGCAGATGCAAGTGGAGGAGTCCACCCGCATCCAGGAGCAGGGAGTGGTGCCGGTCATGCGTGCCACCCACGGGCGGCGGCCGCGGTGGAGGCAATGGACGACGGTGTCAGACATGGGTATCAGTATGCAAGGCCTGGGGCTTTCCATGCAGGCGGTGTCCATGGCCCGGGACATGGCTGCCCTCTCACAGAAAGCCATGGGCCAGAGCCAGCTGCAGACCGCAGCGGCACTCAACGCCATGCGCAGTCCCAGCAGGCCATCGCTGAGGGCATCGGCGCCATTACCCAGGTGCTGGCCGGCGTTCCCCGGACACAGGCAGGGATGGCCAACTCCCTGAGCTCCATGGCTGCAAACTTGCAGACCCTTGTTGATACCAGGGCGGGCCTCCAGGACTGGCAGCGCCAGGTGTCGAGGGGTGCGTCGGGTGCTGGATCCGATCGCATCCCCGACCCATGGAGAGGCCCAGGGACCATCGGGCACTCCGAGGGAGGAGGAGGTGCTGGGGCCCATTCCAGGTCCCCCTGCAGGGGAGGTCCCGGAACACCGCGACACCTCAGACTCCTCCCCTTCCGTCCCAGGTGCATCAGGTGGGCAACAGGCAGAACAGTCCCAGCGGGGTTCGGAGAATCCCGCCCCAGGTCTTTCTTTCCATGGGATGTGAGTGTCCCTAGAAAGTCCAACATTTGTTGCCCATCACCAATTACCCATGAAATGAATGACTTGTTCAGCCATTTTAAAGGGCAATTAACAGTGAACCACATTGCTGTATATCTGGAATCCCATGTAGGTCAGACCAGGTAAGTATAGCAGAAATGGGGGGTTGCAGAGGGTGGTTTTGGGGCAATGAGGGAAATAGGTGAGGGTGGATGGGTAGGGGTAATTGGAGGAGGAAGGAGGGATTGGAGGGAAATTGGGAGAGTGAGCTGTGGACACAGCCTGGTCCTATGAGAATCTGGTGAGGATGGTGACCTCCCTGGTCCGCCGGGCATGTTGGCCCCATGAAACCACCTGACCTCTATCCTCCAGCTCCTTCTGGTCTGCTTCCTCCTCAGATGAGGCCGCATACCCCTCCTCCTCCTCCAGCATGTCGCCCTGAGGTTATGGAGGACACAGCAAACCACAACAAAGTGGAAGGCCCTCTGGGGGAGTGTACCTCAGGGTGCAACCAGAGCGTTCCAGGTATTGGAACTGCATTTTGAGCAGCCCAATGCACTGCTCAATGACAGCACGGGTTGCAGCATGGGCTTCATTATAGAATCCTTACAGTTCAGAAGGAGGCCATTTGGCCCATTGCGTCTGCACCAGCCCTTGGAAAGAGCACCCTACTTAAGCCCATACCTCCACCCTTAACCAAATAATCCCACCTAACCTTTTGGACACTAAGGGCAAATTTAGCATGGCCAATCCACCTCACCTGCACACCTTTGGAATGTGGGAGAAAACTGGAGCACCCGGAGGAACCCCACACAGACATTGGGAGAAAGTACAAGTTCCACACAGACAGTCACTCGAGGCCGGAATTCAACCCGTGTCCCTGGAGTTGTGAGGCAGCAGTGCTAACCACTGTGTCACCATGCCGCCCATATTATAGCAGGTCTCCGCCTTGGTCTCAGGCCGCCACACCAACGTTATCAGCCAGGACCTCAGCGGGTATTCCTTGTTCTCCTAAAAGCCAACCCGACATCCTGGGGTGGTCTTCGAAGACACTGGGATTTCCGAGTGCCCTAGGATGTACCTGTCATGCACGGTCCCTGGGTAACGGGCACACACGTGCATGATACAGAGGTGCTGCTCACACACAATCTGAACATTCAGGGAGTGAACCCCTTCCTGGTAATGAAAGGCACTGCCTGATGCCCCGGTGAGCACAAGGCAACATGCGTGCCATCTGTTGCCCCCTGGACCTGGGGCATTCCGACAATGGTGGCAAATCCTGCAGCCTGGGCATCTTGGTCGGCCTGGCCCAGCTCAAATGTGTTGTAGTAGGATGCCTGGGCACACAGGGCATCCCTGACTTCCGGGATGCACCTGTGGGCTGCAGCTTATGAAATCCGCACAGATCCCCGCTCGAGTCCTGGAATGAGCTGATTGCAAAAGGTTCAGGGCTGCAGTGAACGTCACAGCCATCAGGAGCGGGTTTCCTCTTCCTCCAGGAGGTGCTAAGTTCACGAGGATAGAGGCACAGGTGCCGCACTGTCTCTTTGTTGAGAACAGAGTCTCGTGTGGCACATGCTGTCCACCATCTCATTGAAAGACCAACAACACCTGTACACCTTGGGGCATTGCTGGCATCCGCCTCTGACTTCCTCTTGATGCACGGCCAGGTTTTCAGGGTGTGCGGCAGCCCCCTGCATGTGGGGACCACCTTAGCCTGTGTTGTCGCTGCTGCCTTCTCCGGCGTCTGGCCAGCAACATGATGGCATCTGCTGCGGGACCTACGCCGCCAAGGAGATAGATCAACAATCAGTTTGGGCTTCCATTCTAGGAGTCTTAAATCCCCCAAACCTCCCCCACCCTTACGTGTCCTGCCTTCCCTGAGAGTGCCATCCAGTGACCAGTTGTGCTGGCAAACCTTGCTCCATCAGGAGCACCGAGACTCCAGACTCCAAACCTCTGCTAGGAGCATTACAGAGACTGTGCTCAGATGCCCTTCCATGATCCACCCACTTAACCTTTGTTCACGAGAAGATCCCCAGTGCTGAAGCCCTGCTCTTTAGTGTTTGATTTTTTAGCAGCTGCCTCTATGGAGCCGATGTTCCTAAAATTCAGGTAAACTGTTCAAGCATCAAAGTTTGATTGTAATGGGACGACACGGTGGTGCAGTGGTTAACACTGCTGCCTCACGCGCCGTGGACCCGGGTTCGATCCCGGCCCCGGGTCACTGTCCGTGTGGAGCTTGCACATTCTCCCTGTGTCTGCGTGGATGTCACCCCCACAACACAAAGATGTGCAGGGTCGGAAGATTGGCCACAATAAATTGTCCCTTAATCGGAAAAAATAAATTGGATACCCTAAATTTTATTTTTTTTAAGTTTGATTGTAATGATGTGCGCTAGTATTCTGATCCCAATCCAGACTCCAACAGTGGCTAGGATACTGGGCCGAAACCCCAATATTTTTGTTTAATCTACGACTGTGTAGAAAGGATGATTCACTCCAGGAGTGATTGCATGAAAGAAAATAGAGCTTTGGCATTTCTAAAACAGAACTTTATTATAAATACATCATTAAACTTTTAACTTCACACCTGGAAAAAAATAGCTTACCATTCCCCCCTTAACATCACTGCTCAATTCCCCATTAAACAACAAGAAAATAAATATACAGCTCTCAATCCAGCTTAAAATTAGCAGGGTAATACTTGCGATACAGAACAGATTCTGGCTCTGGTTCGAACCCCTTCAGACTCTGGCAGAATATCTTCAAATAGCTGCTTCAACTGGGTTGTTTCAGCTTCCTCCTTGTCTTCAGACAAGAAAATGAAATGAAATGAAAATCACTTATTGTCACAAGTAGGCTTCAATGAAGTTACTGTGAAAACCCCTAGTCGCCACATTCCGGCGCCTGTTCGGGGAGGCTGGTACAGGAATTGAACCATGATGCTGGCCTGCCTTGGTCTGCTTTAAAAGCCAGCTCCTTAGCCCTGTGCTAAACCAGCCCAATAAGCAGAGACAGCTCTGGTTTTCAAATATTATTACTCTTTTTCAAACTAACCTACTGGGAAAGAAAACTGCCTTTACTTGTGTTCTGAAAAAGACAAGAGTTGCCAGATTCACTTCCAAAATCCTTTCTCTCTCATGTTTTCAAAATGTCTCTCTGCCTTCCTTGGCTTTACCCAGCAATTACCTCATCTCCCTAAGTTGAAAAAACAAATGAACTTTACAGACACTGAAAGCACACTCTCCAGGGACTTCCCCTGGCAAACCACTTCGCATTTGCCCAGACTGAAAAACACATTCCTTCATCAATTTCACCTGCTGGCTGCTAAAACCACCCAGACCCTGAAGAGCAGAATATTTTATTTTAAAAACATGACTATTGCAGTCAAACACATTCTGTACCCAAGCTTTAACCCTTAAATTGCCCAATACTTTATCATCCAATTTTCTTAAGGTCTTCCCATCGTCACACTAGTTATCCTCTGAGACATGGCACGTGAGCCCTCAAGAAGCCACTTGAGTGTGGGCGAGTGCGAAGTGGTCTCACAACTAACAAGGCCAATTTCTCATTTGCAATGGCCTTCAGCTCACAGTCAAAAGGAGTTAAAGTGACTTTCAGCATGTAACCAAGAGTAGGGTTCTGTCCTGGCATGGGCTACTTGGCCCTTCCAGTCTACTTCGCCATTCATTAAGATTAGAGTTGATCTTCTAACTTTTTAAAAAATATTTTTATTCTGCTTTTTCAATTTTTAGACATAACAAAAACAGGTAATAGCAACTCCCCCCAACCCCTCCCCCCTGGATATCCAATCAAATATCCTACCAATGCCCCCCATCAACAACTAACGGTGATCAGCTCTTCAAAGTACAAAATAAATAGCTGCCATCTTCTGTGGAGCCCCTCAATTTACCCCCTTGCAGTGTACTAAACTTTCTCAAGATACATAAATTCCATAAGATCCCCCAGCCTTACCGAGGCGCTGGTTGGAGAAGCTGACCTCCAACCCATCAGCACCTGACTTCGACCAATCAGCGAGGCGAAGGCCAGAGCATCAGCCCCACCCCCGTTTGCAGCGTCGGCAGTTCCAATACCTCGAATATGGCCCTGAGGGACAAGGCTTCAGTTCAATTTGTAGGATCGCCGACATGGTACCAAAGAAGGAGATATGGCCAGAACATGGTTAGCCGGGCCCCTCCCACAATGCTCACACTCATCCTCCACTCTGCAAATAGACTGCTGATCCTGCACTTGGTCAAGTGGGCCCTGTGCACTGCCTTCAAATGTATCAGCTCTAACCTCACAGATGATGATGTTGCGTTCATCCTACGCAGAATCTCACATCATACCCCTCCTCCAACTTGGACCCAACTCCTCCTCCCACTTGGCCTTCACCCATTGCAAGGATACTGCCTCTTCCACTATAAGCCTCCCATAGAGCCTTGAGTTACTCCCCTCCTCCATCCCTGCAAGTGATAAACCCTCTCCAACAACAACGAAGGGGGCTCCACCAGGAATATTGGAAAGAACTTCTTTGCAAAGTCACACACCTGTAAATATCTGAATGCATCCGCCTGTGAAAGTCCAAATTTCTCCACCAACCCCTCCAAGCTCACAAATCGGCCCTCAAAAAACAAATCCTTCAGCACAGCAACCCACTTCTCCTCCCATCCCCTAAACCTAGCATCCAGCATGGCTGGCTTGAACATGTGGCACACACAAACCAGCACCAACTTCAATACCACCCCCGATTTAAAATACTGCCGAAATTGTCTCCATATCTTCAGTGCGGAGGCCACCACCGGATTCCCTGAGTACTTCCCAGAGAAAAAGGTAGAGAAGCCGTCTCCAAAGCCCTTAGCCCCGACCCCCTACACGAGCCCGACTCTATCCACACCCATAAAGCCTCTGAATCCCCACACCAACCCAACACCTTCTCAGCATTCGCCGCCCAATAATAATATATCATATTTGGCAACGCCAATCCCCCTGACTGCCTATCCCTCTGAAACACCATCTTCCTAATCCTGGCTATTTTTCCCACCTGGATGTATGTCAAAATCAATCTGTCTACGTCCCCATAAAAGGATTTTAGCAAAACAAACAGCAGACATTGGAATAGAAACAGAAAATGCAGCAGGACATTCATTTTCACCGACTGAATTCTGCCCGCCAAGGACCGAGGGGGGCTGTCCCAGCTCTGTAAACACACCTTCACCCTATACACCAGGTTCGTGAAATTTAATTTCTGAAGGCGGAACCAATCTCGGGCCACCTGTATCTCTCAATATCTAAAATGGGAACCTGTAAGACGGAACGGCCTTGATCTTCTAACTTAACTGCATTTTTCTATCCTTTCACATATCTCTTGATTCATTTAGCATCCAAAAGAAGTCAGTGTGATTGGTACAAAAAGTACATGGCATTTACAAGACTTTTCATATCTTAATTTTAGAATATTATTGAAAAGGGTGGTGGTATTGATTTAAAGAAAAGACAAGAAAAATAAATAATGGAATTAAACCAATTATAAATTTGGGTGATTTGCTATTAGGTGCAATGGCCGTTCACACTTATTATTGGGATCAATGCTTATCAAAGCACATTCATTGGCCATCCATAGTCACAAAGAGGAAGTGGTGGTACTTGACAATGGAATCACTTGCTGGGCAATTTCAGGAGGTATTGGGGTAGTAACTGACATGATTTGTTTCTGTTCTTTGAGTGTAAAACAGGTACAAAGCACACCAGTTTAACAGTAGGACAACCTATGTACAATCTATCCAGGTATTAAAACAGGTATTGTTCCTCTCAAATATGTAAATGAAGGACTTAATAGTATAGACTTGTCAACATTGTGACTGATACACTCAGGATTCTTAAGAATTAGCCATACTTGATAAAGATAAGTTTGAGAATTTTTTTAAAAACCTTCCTACGGAGCTGTGGGAATCAGAAATATTCACCGATTCCAGCTATGCCACAATTCTACTCCCCAATGACTTCTAATCATCTTCCTGTACCAGCCTCCCCGAACAGGTGCCGGAATGTGGTGACTAGGGGCTTTTCACAGTAACTTCAATTGAAGCCTACTTGTGACAATAAGCAAGTTTCATTTCATTTCATTTTTCTTCAAGGACATAAGGACAGTTGTGAATGAGGTACCTGGCTCAATATCTTTACCCATTAGCCGAGCATTCTGCGTAAATGTGACCAACACCAGCAGCTCGTTCAAATGAGACTCATACCACAGATGCAGGCTGCTATCACTCTGCCGTCCGAGCCTCAAATTCTACCCCATTAATTTTCCTGGCCCATGATGACAAGCTTCAGGGTGGGGGAGACTGGGAAACTAGCAGGAAGCTACATCAGTATGGCTTCTTAATGCTGTTGAAGTTTCTCAGAGGCAGGCAGAGACCTGAATTGACTACCCACTGAATAGAGGCCGCCAATTATCATTTTAAGACTCCAATTAGGAGCAAATTAGCTGACTAGCTGTCATTTTTCCAGGGGTGATGCCATCAACACCTGACCTCCCCAAAGCTGGGGAGGCAGTCAGCTCCATAGAGATTGCCTCCTTATGGCAGTCTAAGGCATTGTTTTACAATTATTTTTTCCCGGGACCCACTTTTGCCAACTGTCTGACCCTCGGGACCCACACTTCCTGACCTTCGTGATCCATGCTGACTAACTTTTGCAAACCACGCCACCAGCCTTCGCGACAAACATCATGTTTGCTTACCTTTAATGTGAAAGTGCTTGGTCCTCATGATCTCACTTGAATCATGTTCAAAGGAAGCGAGGGCAATGCGCATATCAGGTGAAGACTTCAGCCAGTTCCTTTGTGCTGTCTTCATCTTTGTGAAAATGGAAAATTCAACCTGGCACATGCAAGTCATCATGAAGAGCAAGAGCAACAAAATGCTTTTTTTACTCAGCACTGGATACTCCTGGGAGATGCTACACCAGAATGCTGACTGCCGCATGGGCTTTTGGTGTGTTTTTAATGTGGTATTACAGATCAGGAACAGCAGCATAGTCTTTTAGTTTGGAGTCAGCTGTAAATTAATACCTGACTGGGATGAGAACATCAAAAGGACTTTTTCACCCATCACTTCTCTTTCAAAATCTGAAACATCTCCTCTCATTTACAAGTACTTACCTGCATATAACACACATGGGCTTTGCATCCTTATTTGCATTGGCACAATTGACAAAACCATAGATCAAGAACTCATCTTTATACTGCTTTCTTCCTGAGTTACATGTCTCCTTTGTAGGCTGTTAACCAGAGACCCTGGAGATCTGTACAGAGCTAACACTAGCACTGCACTGCTCTGCCCTACTGTATTTCTCCTGAGCAGCTCTCTCCAGAAGATTCTGTTGTGAGATCCTGTCCAGTAAGTACACTGCCTATTTGAGTTTCACAATCCTCTTGCCTTGCTTGCCAGCAGCTAGAAAATGGAAACAGCTCTGCTCCGTGATTTGTCGGCAAAAGCACGGACATAGAGGACGCTTGACGTCAAGGGTATGTGCAGGGCGCTGCCACTGCTGGCTGGAAGACGGCACACATCTTAATTTCCTCTCATTAAAAAGGCGGCAGCGGCCACCATCCTCAACTTAAAAGCTAGTGGCAGCCGTTGGGCACTTATCCCGTGTCCGGGACCACTGCGGGAATGCCACAACGGACACCTGCTGTGACCAACTTGTGGGTCATGACCTACACTTTGAAAAACCCTGGTCTAGGGGAGCCATCAGATCTGGAAGCTCCATACCCCAAAGAGGGGTCACATACAGGAAAGCCATCCCCTGCAGGCCTGCATCGGAAGGAGTTTCCCGTCTGAATTATAATTTTAAACTTACCTCTCCCAGGCTGCCTTAATGTTGCGGCACCTTCTTGCTCTCTTACCGGTGGGGCTTCTGAGGTTTCAGAGCTCATGACCTTCTGTCTGAACCTGCACCTTTGGGTGCTTAACCGCCAGCCTTAATTAGGTAGGGAGCTTGGAAACCCAGCTAGGAATATGGCTGAGTCTGTCTCACTGTCAGCACTTGCTGGCTTGAAACGCTTCTATTTCACCCTGACATCAGGGTTTCAAAGCCTTCGGTAAAGGTCATTTTCACCCCGAAGAATCTACCATATAGAGTGAAATGACAGGTATTCTGGGAAAAAGTAGTGGGTTCCCTTCTCTGAGAAGCTTTTTCAACAGCCCACAATTTAATAGATTTACTGAAATCAATTTCACTATTTGCTGTCGTAGATTTGAACCCCTGACCTTTAGGTTGTAGTAGACTATTGTATGCTTACTTGCAGTTGGGATTTAATGATATTTATAGCATCATAGCTGCAGGGGAAGTTTTGTAAAGCTGACAAGATGAAAAAATATAGAAAGTGGAAAAATCATCAGTCGAAAAGCTGGTATGAATCTTGGTAAGCATGGATTATAAGTAGGAATTATAAAGTGGAGTTAGCAGTGAATAATTGCAATCGCAGATGTTTATTTATTTTAAGTCTGCTGGAGGAAGGAAGTGCTGATTTCTCAAAGGGTTAGGTTTTTTAAAATAAATTTTAGATGAAGGGAAGTGAGAACATTGATATTTATTTAGTCTTAGGTTAACAGTGAGAAAGAAATCCTCATCCCAAAAGGCCAGGATGATGCAAAGTAAAGCCAGGGATTATTTTTCATGACCGGGATATAGTTAAGTTTCAGGCTGTGGTATTCACTAATTAATTTATTTATTTGCAGTTTAGCGACTGTGGGATGTGTTCGTTTCAAAACACTGTCTTGTAAAAACAAAATTAAGGAAAATAACTTTATTTATAAAGGTTGATTGAATAAACTTTAAGGAGTGAAGTTAGGAGAGGCCCGCAGAAGAGAGCTGAATAACAACCATTATCGTGTCACTCATTAAAACCAATCAAAGCTGATGTTGCGGCTATGCCTGATGCATTGTCTCTGGGCATTACTCAATGTTACCTCCCAGAACTTACCTGGATTTTGGGGGTTTAGTATGTTGTTTATTGTTGTGTTTATTGTTGGTAACAGTGTCACTGTTGGAACAAGCAAAGACAACAAGTTCTTGCCATATTGATTTTTGAGACAACAGTATTATCCCACAGACTAAATAAATGCAGCAGGCATTAGGAGATGCCAGCTGCAGCTCAGTTCGGAGAACTCTCGCCTTTAAGTTAAAAGGTCTTGAAACATTCAAGCTTCACCCCAGAGAACAGAACATATAATCTAGCTTGATACTCCAGTGCAGTACTGAGAGAGTCATTTCCAGCTGAGATATTAAACCAAAGGCCCCTTCTGCTCTGTCAATGTATCCAAAGGTCCCACCGCCCAATTTGAAGAAGAGCAAGGGGATTTGGCCACCATTTTAAACATCAAACATCATCACTAAAACAGATTTATTTATTTCAATGCTATTTGTGGGACTTTTCACACTGTCTGCCACAATATTCTTGCAAATGGGATTACATTTCAAAAATACTGCATTGGGATGTTATGAAAAATGCCACATAAATACAGTTCTATCCATTAACATTGCAACGGGATAAATAGATAGAGTACAACAATTAGCTGCAAGTCTTTTCCAAGAGAAGTCACATATATGATTTATACATTTTATAAATATATGTTCATATAAATTCATGAGAAACAAGGTGTAATATTGAACTCAAACAGGACTGCACTTTTTTTCATAAATTGTTGTCCTTTCCTGAAGGTGATGATTGATGCTAGACTAAGGTGAAATGGGAAACAGCGACCCCCTTGATTCCTCACCCAGTACCTCAAAAACATCCTGCAATAGGAATTTTGAAATAAAAAACAGAAAATGCTGAAAATACTCAGCAGGTCACACAGTATCTGTTCAGCGAGAAACAGAGTTAATGGGCAGAATTCTCCCACCCCCTCAGTCATGGCTTCGAGAAAAACGGGCTGATTCTACAACTCAGCAGGTTGGGGAAGGCAAGCTCACAGCAGAGACTAATTGAAGACTAAACCTGACTTGATATGACCTATCGAAAGGGTGAAACCAGCAAGCCTGTGGTCAGCCACAGTGAAAGGCTGGCACTGGTAGAGGTTTCTTCAGCTGATACTCACAGGTTCCCTTGAGGACAGAAAATTAGTATCTATTCTTAATGTTTGAGCTTGACTAGGCTTTTTTAACCATGACAGTGGGAGTACCACAGGCGAAGTTGAGCTTGTGCTTGTTTGATATCTGCACACGTTTGCACCTGCATGGTGGAACAATGGAAACCTTGGCGCATTTTGTTTTCTCTCTCCAGCTTAAAATACTGCTCACAGATAATAGATTTCCTATTCTATGTAGCTCAATGCACCAGCGTGTTTACTCATTATTGAAGCCCCCAAGGTTGCATTCTTCCTCTAAAGCTATTAGGACTGTTGAGCTATTGTTACTCTTCTCCCAATAAAATTAAACACTTCAAAAAGAGATTCAATCCCCTGAAATGGGAAAGAAAATCAGTAGTCATACAGTTCAAATATATACGGATTTTCATACTCGGCACTTATCATTTCCTTCAAAAATTAGGATAATGATAAGAAAAGTTAATTATCACTTAATTAACAAGGTGTTAGGTTTACTACTGTAAGTATTTCATGCAAATCTAATTTCTATCAGAGTCAATTTTATGAAACCACTTCAAACCTGTTCTGGTAGTTCTTGTGCTATGAAAGAAGAACAGATTCATTTCAGGCATAGTCTCTGGTAACATGCTTAAAATTAAACCCTGACCTTTTCCTATCACATTTAATTAGCTTCCGTGTACCTACCCTCTGGCTCTTTAGACATTATCTAAATACATTCACTTTTTTAACTAAGGATTATACTGAGATCAGATTCCCCTTGACTTTAATTCTCTGATTCACAGAGACTGGAGCACTGATCTGTGATGTTGCATTCTTTGGAACCTGTGCTGCCAAGTTTAGTGCTCTGATCTCTATATGCTGATTAATTTGATACATTCTAAGACTCAAGCAACTGTGTATATTTATTTCTATTATTAACTTAGCTGAACCATGGCATTGTACAACAGGTACAAATTTTGGAACCACTATCACACATGATAAGAACCTGGTAATTTAGCTGTGCGATAATAATGTATGAACACTTAACGTTTATTATTTTAAACAGATGAATACTTCAGTTGCAAAGCAATTTTATAAGAGTGCATTATGTGCTTGTACGATAATTGTTATGCAGTATAATGTTTAGTTACAGTATCTCTAGCACTGCCCTGATAGCCTTGCATTGGGCTTGCTAGGCTCCAACTTGCATTTCTATACCATTTTTTTAATGCAACAAATGTCCCAAAACACTTCACAGAAAAGAAAATAGATGTGAAGCGGAATGAAAACAGTTAGGAGAGATGGTCATTAATTTTAATGGGCAACAAAATTGTGGAGAGTGTGGAGCATTGGAAATTCCAATAGTGCCAGCCTGCAACAATCCATCCAGACAGCACGGGCGTCATTCTCCGACCCCCCAGAGGGTCGGAGAATGGCCGTTGGCCGCCGTGAATACCGCCCCCTCCGGTTGCCGAAATCTCCGAAGGGAGAAAAGTCGGCGGGGCGTTAATGTCGCCACTGCCGCGGAGAATGTCACGGGTCTGCGCAAGGCAGCCGATTTTCGGCCTGCCGATATTCTCCCTTTCGGATGGGCCGAAGTCCCGTCGACGTGATGACCGTTCACGTCGATGTAATTAAACTTCCTTTTTGTCGGCGTGACCCGGTGCTCCAGGCTCACGCCGACCAGCGTGGAGGTGAGTGACGGCCTGGGGGGTTGGCTCCTGGGCAGGCAATGCGTGGCCGCAGTCTGAATGCGTGAGGAGAGGTGTGTCTCGGGTTGTATGTGTGTGCGTGCGGCGGGGGGGGGGTTTGGGGGGGGGGGGTGGTGGTTAGAGTAGGCTGGGCTCCGGGGGGGTGCCGGGAGGCGGTCCGTGCCGGGGAGGTGGATGGGGGGGTCCGTGCCGGGGTGGAGGTTGGGTGGGGGGAGTCCATGCCGGGGTGGAGGTTGGGGGGGGGGTCCGTGCTGGTGTGGAGGTTGGGGAGGGGTCCGTGCTGGGGTGGAGGTTGGGGGGGGTCCGTGCCGGGGTGGAAGTTGGGGGGGGGTCCGTGCTGGGTGGAGGTTGGGGGTCCGTGCCGGGGTGAGGTTGGGTGGGGGGTCCGTGCCGGGGTGGAGGTTGGGGGGGGGGTCCGTGCTGGGGTGGAGGTCGGGGGGGGTTCCGTGCCGGGGTGGAGGTTGGGCGGGGGTCCGTGCTGGGGTGGAGGTTGGGGGGGGGTCCATGCCGGGGTGAGGTTTGGGGGGGGTCCGTGCGGGGTGGAGGTTGAGGGGGGTCCGTGCTGTGCCGGGGGTGGAGGTTGGGGGGGGGGGTCCGTGCTGGGGTGGAGGTTGGGGGGGGGGTCCGTGCCGGGGTGGAGGTTGGGGGGGGGGGTCCGTGCCGTGCCGGGGTGGAGGTTGGGGGGGGTCCGTGCTGGGGTGGAGGTTGGGGGGGGGTCCGTGCCGGGGTGGAGGTTGGGGGGGGTCCGTGCTGGGTGGAGGTTGGGGGGGGTCCGTGCTGGGGTGGAGGTTGGGGGGGCGGGGGGTCCGTGCCGGGGTGTAGGTTGGGGGGGGTCCGTGCTGGGGTGGAGGTTGGGGGGGGGTCCGTGCCGAGGAGGGGGATGGGAGGGGAAGTGAGTTGGTCCACCTGGCCAGGTGCCAGCCTCCAACAGTTTGACCCATGCGGTCCATGCCACCTGGCTGGGGGGAGGAGGGGATATGGGCAATGATGACATGTCGTCGTTCCCCTCCCCCCCACCAGGCCGTCATGTTTTCAGATCATCCAGCGATGTTGGCCGCCGTGGTGGCAGCCGCTCATGTCTATGTTGCCCTGGATGAGGAGGAGGAGGAGGAGGAGCGTGCCAGAGAGGCGGCGCCAGGCTGCCGCAGAGGGGCAGGCGGCAGCGCCCAGGCTGGAGGGACACCTGACCGACAGGACGAGGAGGGGGAGGAGGACGTCGCGGCCCCACGGCAACGGAGGCACCCGAGGGCGCCCCGTGTGTACCGGCCCCGGCAGTCATACCAGGACCTCACGGACCGGGAATGCAGGAGGAGACTCCGGATGAGCCGGGGAAACCGTGGCACACATCTGCCACCTGCTGGCACACCTGTCACCGCGTGGCACTGGCGGGGGACGCCCTCTCCCCGTGTCCGTCAAGGTTACAGTGGCCCTGAACTTTTATGCAATGGGGTCATTCCAGGCACCGAGTGGGGACCTGTCCGGCATATCGCAGACATCGGTGCATCCGGGCAGTGACAGATGCCCTATATGCCATGGCGCACCGCTACATCCGCTTCCTCGTGGACCGGGCCAGCCAAGATGCCCGGGCCGTGGGCTTCTCTGCCGTGGCCGGGTTCCCCATGGTCCAGGGCGCGATCGATGGGATGCACGTCGCCGTGCGGCCACCTGCAGATAACAGGGCCGTGTTCACTAATAGGAAGGGGACCTATTCGATGAATGTACAGGTGGTCTGCGACCACCGCATGATGATCCTGCACGTCTGCGCCCGTCACCCAGGCAGTGTACACGACTCATTCGTGTTGTCGTGGTCATCCATCCCCGGCATGTACGAGGGATGCCAACCCCGGCTGAGGGGCTGGTTGCTGGGCGACAGGGGCTACCCATTGCGATCGTGGCTGATGACGCCTATACGGATGGCCACGCAAAGAGGCGGAGAATGATGCCCATGTAGCGGACAAGGGGAGTGATCGAGAGGTGCTTTGGCGTGCTGAAGATGCGTTTCAGGTGCCTGGACCTCTCTGGGGGCCCCCTCCAGTATCGGTCAGATAGGGTCGGCCGCATCATTGTGGTGTGCTGCGTCCTGCACAACATAGCCCAGCAGAGGGGCGATGTGCCGCAGGCAGAGGAGGGCGGAGTGGAGGAGCAGCAGGAAGAGGCCCAGTCCTCCCCAGATGAGGGGGATGGGGGCAATGGTCAGGGCAGACGGGGTAGACACAGGCGGGTGGCTGTCCACCGTTACCGGCTGGCCCAGCGGGCACGGGACAGACTGATAGACGCCCGCTTCACTGACTAGATGGGCGTGGGAATCGGGTAGTATGGCCACAGACCGCACACCATGGCAACAGCCGACCACCCACACCCCCCACCCATCCACCCATCCACCCACCCAGAACCCTCCCCCCCCTCCCCAACCCCACCCACCCCCACCCGCATGCACCCCCCCCCCCCATTGCTGATCCACCTGCGTCACAACGGCCGGGCTCACACAGTTGCGCGTGGACGCGTATCTATCGCAGGCCATGGAGGATGATGACAACCCGCCCTGCGATGAGCTCCTGGCTCTACATCGTTGGACTATGTCTGACCCATGGTCACAGTACCACCATCCACCCGGACCATCCCTGCATGCGGCTGTGACGCTGCAGCGCACGGTCCCGTCCTCTGCCTGGGGGATGTTGATGGCGGCCCAGGGGGAAGGGGGCAGACTCACCTGGGGCTGAGGTAAGACCACCCCTCACACACACACTTGCGCTCAACGTACATGACACCCCCGCACACTTTGGACAGAGCACAAAGGCAGCTTCGGTAGGTGTAACATTGACTTTAATAACCAAAGGAGTTCATGCTCGTACCCTAGCCCCTAAAACTCATCTGTGCCCTGCACCCGTGCCAACTTACTCAGTGTCTAATTGTTTGGGCCTACGGGCCCTTTGACTACGTCTACGTGGTTCCCCAGACGGTACAGCAGAACTGGAGGTGGACTCCTGTGATTCCTGCCCTCTGACACTGGATCCCTTTGGCGGCCGTTTCCTGGGACGTCCTGGCCTAGATGGGCCAAGCTGCGGCCCGGGCAACTGGGATGGCGAGCTGCCAGCCTGTCCTGCCCGTTGCCCACCCGATGCACCTGGGACGGAAGGGGGGGAGTCCGAGGTGTCGCGGTGTACCGGGACCTTCCCTACAGAGGGAGCCGGGACGGACCACACCACCTCCTCCTCCCTCGGGGTGCCCGATGGCCCCCAGGCCTCTACATGGGTGGGGGATGCGAACGGACTGGCCATCCGACGCCCTCCCGACATCTGGCGCTGCCAGTCCTGGAGGCCCCGTGCTGGTATCGACAGGGGTCTGCAGGTTTGCAGCCATGGAGCCCAGGGGGTTGGCAAACCCTGTCTGTGACAGTGCGACGCCGGCTCGCACATGGCCACTGGCGCCGATGCCCTCAGCGATGACCTGCAGAGACTGGGCCATGGCCTGCTGAGACTGGGCCATGGCCTGCAGAGACTGGGCCATGGCCTGCTGAGACTGGGGCTATGGCATTGAGCGCCTCTGCCATCTGGCGCTGGCACTGGCTCATGGCCTCCTGTGAGAGGGCAGCCATTTCCTGGGCCACAGACGCCGCCTGCACGGAAGGCCCCAGGCCTCGCAAACCGTTCCCCATGTCTGACACCGTCGCACCCATTGCCTCCACCGCGGACGCCATCCATGCGGTTGTCGCCCTGGGTGGCACGCATGACCAGCACCACTCCCAGCTCCTGGACGCGGGTGGACTCCTCCATCTGCGGACCGCAGCCGCCGCAAGCCGCCCGTCACCCTCTCGCTCGTCTCCGGGTCGGTGGTTGCATCGGATCTATGTGTGGGTGTGGTAACTGCAGGAACCCGGGATCCATCTGGGTGGCAGATGTTCGCTTGGGCTGGGCTGCCCTCCGACCGCCCGGTCCCTCTGCTGCTCCTACCTCCACCTGCTGTACCGGGACGGCTGTGTTGCGCGCACCAGTGAGTGTACCAGACGCCTCATCACTAAAGTGCCCAACCGTGGTGATTGTTTCTGCGATGGTGGAGGGTGTTGGTGACAGCAGTGGCGTTTGTGTCGTGCTCTTCGTCCCACTCTGAGTCCATGGCACTTTGGGGTGGGGGTTCGTCTCCACCCATCCACTCTGAGTCACTGTCCGGTATTTCGTCTTCCTGGGTAGTGCTGTCCCGGGTAGGGGTGTCCTGGGTAGTGGTGTCCTGAGTAGTGGTGTCCTGGGTAGTGGTTTCCTGGCTCGGCTGTGACGGTGGCCTGTGGCTGCCCCCCTCGTCGCTGGGTGGTCGCTCCCGCACGTGACGGGGGTGTCGTCTCCCTGTTTCTCCAGGTCTCTCCGTCTCCCGTGGTCTCCGAGGGGCATCCTGCGGGCGTCGCATGCTGGAGGGTCCGGGTCTCTCTGTCTCCCGTGGTCTCCGAGGGGCATCCTGCGGGCGTCACATGCTGGAGGGTGCGGGTCTCTCCGTCTCCTGTGGTCTCCGAGGGGCATCCTGCGGGCGTCGCATGCTGGAGGGTGCGGGTCTCTCCGTCTCCTGTGGTCTCCGAGGGGCATCCTGCGGGCGGTCTGCATCTGCGGGGATGGGTGCCTGGACGGGCTGTCGGTGGCTCACACGCTAGTACGCCCCCGACCTCTGCATCAGCAACCTCCCGGTCCTCAGGTCCGCCAGCCAGTTCCAGGGCCCTTTCCTCGTGTACGGTCAGTGGCCTCTCATCAGCGGGCCCTCCTCCAGTCCTCACATGCTCCCTATTGTGTGTGCGCGCTTCTCCTGTGGGAGGGGGGGGGCAGGGGGTAAAAAGGCAACAGTGTTAGGCAGGTATATGAATGCACGCCATCGGTTGCGCCTGCATTGCAGAGGTTAAGGTTAGGGCTGGATTCACTTGGGGATATGGGGGAGGGGGGATATGGGGGAGGGGGGGATATGGGGAGGGGGGGATATGGGGGAGGGGGTGGATATGGGGGATATGGGGGAGGGGGGATATGGGGGAGGGGGGATATGGGGGATATGGGGAGGGGGGATATGGGGAGGGAGGGATATGGGGGAGGGGGGGATATGGGGGAGGGGGGGATATTGGAGATATGGGGGAGGGGGGATATGGGGGATATGGGGGAGGGGGGATATGGGGGAGGGGGGATATGGGGAGGGGGGATATGGGGGATATGGGGGAGGGGGGGTATGGGGGAGGGGGGATATGGGGGAGGGGGTGATATGGGGAGGGGGGATATGGGGGAGGGGGGTATGGGGGAGGGGGGGATATGGGGGAGGGGGTGATATGGGGAGGGGGGATATGGGGGAGGGGGGATATGGGGAGGGGGGATATGGGGAGGGGGGATATGGGGGAGGGGGGATGTGGGGGAGGTGGGGATATGGGGGAGGGGGGGTATGGGGGATATGGGGAGGTGGGATATGGGGGAGGGGGGATATGTGGGATATGGGTGAGGGGGGATATGGGGGGAGGGGGATATGGGGAGGGGGGGGATATGGTGGAGGGGAGATATGTGGATATGGGGAAATATGGGGGAGGGGGGATATGGGGGAGGGGGGATATGGGGGAGGGGGGATATGGGGGAGGGGGATATGGGGGAGGGGGGATATGGGGGAGGGGGGATATGGGGGAGGGGGGATATGGGGGATATGGGGGAGGGGGGATATGGGGAGGGGGGGATATGGGAGGGGGGATATGGGGGAGGGGGGATATGGGGGATATGGGGGGGATATGGGGGAGGGGGGATATGGGGATATGGGGGAGGGGGGATATGGGGGAGGGGGGATATGGGGGAGGGGGGGATATGGGGATGTTGGGGATATGGGGGAGGGGGGATATGGGGAGGGGGGATATGGGGGAGGGGGGATATGGGGGAGGGGGGATATGTGGGAGGGGGATATGTGGGAGGGGGGCTATGGGGAGGGGGGTATATGGGAGGCTCACCCTGCCTGCTCTGACGAGGTCGTTCACCTTCTTGTGGCACTGGGTGCCTGTCCATGGTGTCAGGGCCACAGCGGTGACGGCCTCTGCCACTTCCCTCCACAGACGCCGGCTGTGGCGTGGGGCAACTCTGCGGCCGTGCCCGGGATACAGGGCGGCCCTCCTCTGCTCCACCGCATCCAGGAGCGCCTCCACATCGCGTGACTCGAACCTCGGGGCTGAGCGACGGCCAGCCATCCAGTCGGGTGTTGCGGTCGGGTGTTCCGGTCGGGTGGGGGGGAGCAACGCGGCCTTATGAGCCGTCACGCCGTGCAGTGCGTATGACGCTGCACAGCGTGAACCACTGCGCAAGCGCGGATCCCGTTACGTCGCTGCTAGCCCATTTCGGGCCGGAGACTATCGACCCATTTTTCCGACGTGACGCAAGTCGGATTTGCGCCGTTTTTTGCGCCGATCGGCGGACTTTCCGCCGATAACGGAGAATTTCGCCCCACATTTTGATCACATTTCTGTTTTGTTGTGCAGTAAGGGTTTAGACTGAGTTTGGGGATTGTCTAGTCTCCTCATTGTGCTGCTTGAGTCAAAGGTCCTTTTCACCAGAACTATTTATTTTCAGCAAATATTTCCACATTGGGTCCTCCACATGATGGAAGAGCTTTTGCTCTCTTCCAGATCTCCCTTATTTTTCAGTCATGTGATCTGACATAATTATTGCATGAGCATCAAGCATGTTTCTGAAGTTAATCCTTTACTTTACATCCTTCCCCAAGTCCTTATCCCCATCATGTCTACACTTTGTAAAATCTCCCCGCAAAGAGTTAGTCTCCAAGTGCCTACTCCAATAAAGCTGATCTTGTTCTGATCTCCTTTTGAGCTGAAGGATTTTTTTTGGTCTGAATGGTTTTTTTTCTCATGGATTGCTTGTAGTCGGGCTTTCCCTTTCTTCAGTATCGGACTGGCAAGCCCAAGTTTCCACTGGTTTTCTTTTCAAGGATTTTTAAGCGCTGCGGTATCTCCTTGTGATCGCCTGGCCTGTCTCAACCCTGTACAATCTTGGTTGTGGAGGTTTTCAATTATTATACCTTTCCTCTGTTCGTCTTGGATCCAAGCCCTTTCCCCAAGCTTCGGCACTGGTAACTCAAGTGCTCTATGCCTGTGATTGAAGTTCCCAGCCTGGTTATGTCTCTGTTTTTCCTCATGTCGCTTTATCCTTTCATGGTCGTTTATCGTGATGTTGGGTTCAAGGTTTTGTGTCAGAGATGGAAACCGTGCTGTCAATCTCCTATGCATTAGAGGCTGCGATGCTGGGAAATCATTCTACAATGGTGAGGTTCGATAACTCAGAAGAGCTAGGTGACGGTCTTTGTTTTTCTTTAAAGTGTGAAATGGCCAGCAGACCCAATGCCATTTCACGCTCTAACGAACGTTGAATGACAGACAGTGGGACTTCCGTCAGTCACCAGGAGGAAGTCCTGCCTCGGAGAGCTGCTGGCTAATCAGGTAATGGACAATGACATTTATCCAGTGGTTGTTCACAATTCAAGAGCTCTGACTGTGGTCAAGGGAACATCTTGGCATAATGTACTCTTTACTAACATGTAACTCTCAAAAACTTTAATTTCGCAGAGGACAAGAACTGGAAATATAGATTGAGGTTCAGACAAAGGCATTTGAACCAGAATAATTTGGCGTGGTGGCTCGAGGCAATACCAGGTAGATGGTATTAATGAAGAACAAAGTGTTTATTGACAATTAACAAGTGTAACGTATGTGCAGGTACAGAGGAGAGGATTCTCCGTATGGAAGACCCTGGTCGGGGTTCTCCGGTCACCGACACCGAAATCGCTTTCGGCGATCGGATGGAGAATCCCCGGACATGACCGAATCGGGGGCAGCGCTGCTTTCGCGAAGCTCCGCCTCCTGCAAAGCGGCACACTCGGAGAGTACGCTGCATGCCGTATCGACGGCCTAAGGATATTGCCTGAGGCCCATCCCCCAATGCTCCGCCGCTGACCAGCCGAGTTCCCAACAGCGTCGGTCGCGGGTGGTCTCATCCGTCGGGAACTCGGCGTGGCAGCTGCGGACTCAATCCAGTGCCGTCACAGTCGGGGGAGGGCCAACCTGTGGGCAGGGGGGACTTTACCAGGGTCTGGGGCACTGTTGGGAGATGGGCCGGGGCGCGCAAGCCAGCCAAAGAAGGGGCACTATTTTGCATGCTAGGCCCACGAGTGGCCGGCACCATGTGGCACAGCGCAGCTGCTGCCATGTGCATGTGCGGCCATGGCCCCAGCAATTCTCCAGGCCGTATCGGCAGCTGCAGCTGGGTGCTCTACGCTGCCTTGATGCTATTCCCCCAGCCAAACAGAGGATCGGTGGCTGTTTTACGTCATTTTTTCCTTCATAAAATGCCACAGTACCCACGCCGGCGGCGGCACGTGGTCTCCAAAAGGGTGAATCCAGCCCCCTGTTCTCTCGCCGGAGCTGAACCGTACTAGTTTTACAATGCCCTTGCAGTCGTAAAGTGGGATGCAGTTCAGTGTTCCATGCTATGTAAGTTCATGCATGGCATGGAATACGAGGGATTCCCAGGGAATCCAACTATTCGGCCGCCATCTTGAGTGGGCCCCGACCCCTAGTCCCCCTCACCGCAAACTGCCCCTGACCCACACCCCACCGCAAATCAGTCCTCCCCCTCCCCCCGCACCGCAAATCAGCCCGGACTCACACCTCCTCCCACTGCACGGCAGCCTCTCACCACCAGATTGCCTGGGTGCCCCACTACCCCCAAGTATGGGGTTGATCTGACCCCCCCCCCAAAGAACCCTGTAATAGGGGGACCCCCCGAGGGACCCCACAGGGACTACAGAGATAAGTGCAGTGAAATCATATGCTTGAGTGATTGGAATGCCCTTAGTGCACTTACATCTCTTTGACATGGTCAATGTTTACAAACGTTGGGGATTTACCACTTGGGCCACTGAAGCACTTGGCCCACAGTGAGGTCTACCACACTAGGGCCACGATTGTAGAGACCACAAGTGAACTGCACCCACATGATTCCCAGCTGCGGGAACCAGACAATCACAGGAGGGCGGAGCAATCGGCACCGGGCTTGTTAAATAGATACAAATGGGTCATTATGACCCATCTGCATTTATTTACACGCTCCCCCTGGCATGCAGCATGGAATTCATTCATTCCACCAGAGGGGAGTCGGAGCATCGCCTTCGGGTCTACGCTAATCCCAATTTTGCTCCGACGCCCGATTCTCCGTCCCATCGGGGAACGCATTACGGTCGGCCTGGGACAGAGAATCCAGCCCAGAGCCTATAACATAGGGGGCTTCCAGGTTCACTCTGACTGAACCCCTGCTCCCAGGCCCCATGTTGATCCCTCATTGATCGGGGTTCCTGCGCTCCTACATGATAGGCCCCGAGCCAATCATATGGACTGCGAGGACATGCCCATTAAAGGGTACACACTACCACATCCCTTATCCCTTAAATCCCTCAACTAACATATGTATGAAGAGACTATATACTATAATTAAATACAATATAAAACTGAGGAACAAAAAGGGAATAGAGCCCAAATAATCCATCGGTGTGTTCATCTATCTGGAGATATCCTGGGTCTTGAGCACCATCTTAATCCCCTAACAGGTTCCTTCAACTCAGAGTTAATGACATTGTCACTCTTAGCAGAATGTTCCTGAGAGTCAACTAACCCTGATGGGTTATTCCCTTCTGTAGTTGTTCCTCGATTATCGATGGGGACTTCCTGAGACTTCTGGATCCCCTTTGTTCTGGCTCCATCACAGGAGCACTGGTGCTGGCCGCCAGCTGCAACTGTTCCAAGATTGAGCTTGTGGTCCACCGGCTTCTCATGTGGTCAAAGTGTTTCCTTACTGTCTTGCCGTCCAAGCCCACTACATATGGAACTGATCCTCACTGGAACATGATCTGGCCTGGTAACCATAATGGGCCTGACGCAAAGTTGCTGACACGGACCAGGTTGCCCACTTGGAAAGATCTGTCTCGTTTTCAAGAATTGTGTTATTTCCTCTGGAAGGCCTGCCGTGCCTCATATTGTAAGACAAGAGAAAGTTGGTCTACCTCAGCCGTCGCAGTTGGCTGGACTGCTTCAACTTAGCTGCTTTGAAAGTTTGTACAGCTCTCTCCGTTTCTGATTTGGCGAACGCCATTTGTTCTTACAAAGTGCTGAAAGTCCTCAGCAGTGAAAGAGGATGCATTTGTCTGACACTATCACTTCAAGAGGCCACGCCTAACAAACACCTGTTGCAAGGCCTCTACTGTGGTCACCGAGATCTTCATTCCCATCTCTTGAACCTCCAACCACTTTGAATGGGCATTGGCCAAAAGAAGAACATCTTGCCCATGAAGGTACCAGCGAAATCCAAATGCACCCTCATCCATGGGAAGCCAGGTCACTCCCAAAGGTGGAGGTTTGATGTAGTTTATTTGCGCCAAATCACATTTAACTGGTTGGAAATATTTTAAATCTAGGAAAACATCTTTCAGTAAAGTCGAGAATAGATACAAGGACATGTTCCAGAACGACTTGGGTTGAATAAAGGGAGTAAAGGCCGAGATTTATGTCAACCCAGCCAAGGCCACCATTTTTAATGCTTTTCTATTTACTGCGAGAGCTGTTTTGCTCACTCTCACCACCTTTAATCTGTATGTTTCAGACTCTTCATCTGAATTCTCCTCTACCTTATTCACAGCTGGGTGCAATGATTTGCTGCCTTTTTTTTAATTGGTGCATTCTGGCGGGCGTGACAATGTGCCTGGATATGGCCTTTCCTACAGCACCAAAAACAAATAAATTCTTTGCAGTGGCACTGGGAGGGGATCTCGCCCTCACTGATAACAGTCATCTTGACTTCTGGGCTGATGGCTCACCTTTTTTTCTAGCCACTGACTCCAATCCTGTTCTCTGTGCCTGTTGCCCTGGCTGCGGGCCTTGCAAGCATATCATCCCACAACTGGTTCACCTCGCCTTCTTGCACACTTTCAAACTCTGACACACCTCTCTCAGTCCACTCAGTCACCTCGGCGATTTCAATTGTCCTACTATAATCTTTGTTTCAGCCAGAAGATTCTTTTGCACACTTATGTTGTTAATACCGCATACTAAACGATCAAGCAGCATGTCACCCAGTACTACACTGAACTTGCAATTCTCGACCATTTGCCCGAATCTGATAACAAAGGTGGACATAATCTCTCCTGGGTCCCTGGCAGCCAAATTTATATTGCTGTAGTACAATTGAGGATCTGTAGTTGAAATGCTCCCCGGCCAGCTTCACCAATCGGTCAAATAACTATGTGAGGAGCCTCTTATAAGGTTGCAGGTTGTTGGCCCACAAACTGTGAATTTCATTATTCCCTGGTTATTTCATTTGCTGTGAAGAAGTAACAGAGCAGCTCAATATACTGGCTCCAGTCTTCAGCCTCCTGATTGAATGGGTCTAAGGTCCCAATCATGGGCATTTTTCACTCACTGTTCTCTGGTATCATCAATGCTTTCTGACTCTGTTCATCCTGGAGGTTTTTCCTTCCCTCCTCAAATGTGACAACTGCGAGCTTGCGATCAATCCAGTTTACACTCGTCGCCGATGGCTCGTGGCCCAAGGCAATATCAGGTAGACAGCAGTAATGAAGAACAAAGTGTTTATTGGCAACTAACAAGGATAACTTATGGACAGGCACAGAATCTCTAACATAGGTGTTAACACTCTGGCTCTCGAGTTCATTCTGATTAGAACGCCGCTCCCCAGGACCCAAAGATTCCTCAATGATCAGGGTTCCCAAGCTCCCGCACAATAGGCCCCGAGCCAGGCAGATGGACTGTGAGGGCATGCCTCTTAAAGGGGCCACGCCACATACATTGGAAGTTAATTTAGGGATTGCAGTGACCGTTCACAAATATTAGTAATAATAATAATCTTTATCAGTGTCACAAGTAGGCTTACATTAACACTGCAATGAAGTTACTGTGAAAATCCCCTAGCCGTCATTAGGAAGTTACTTCTACTCATGTGATGCTGAACTATACACTTAGAAGTAGGAATAAGTTCAGCTGGTGGAACAGGAGAAAGAGACGCTGGTCAATCAGTCAGCTAGGTAAGTCTGACAAGAGATCTTGAATCAGTGAAGGAAAACCCATTCACCCGAAGCCCAGAAATGGCCAGAATCAGGAGGCTGACATGGAGAAATTAAGTAAGCCCATTAATCAGGATAGGTTAATGTACTTTTAATATTTTGTTTTGCCCTTGAGGTGGGTTCTTTGATTATTTCGATCCAAGTCAGATTTTTGGTCACATCTGTTTCTCTCATTAGCTGTATCTAAAATAAAGCAGCCCAATGATTCTTACCTGGCCTCAGCCTCATTAAAATATTACAGGAATTCATATGAAAGCTCATTTGATCGATGCTAATGGGGTTGATTTGAATTCCAGGGTGTGAATGTGGTCTAGTGAGCAGTCTGCCCAGCTGGCACTCACACCGATGAGACCCAACCAATCTCATTAACAGACTGCTGCTGACTTGCTGACAAACAGCAAGGAAATTGGCGGGAAGTGAATCCTGACCATTTAAACTGAATGTAGCACCGTCAATATACCACCACACTGAATGGCAAGAGGTTTGAACTGGGACTAGAAATAATGGGCTGAATTCTCCGTTTCTGTGACTGAGTGCCGATGCCAACGGGGAATCTGTGGTGCTCCACGATGGGAAAATCAGCATGAGTACCTCACTGATTTCGGTACCAGTGAGGGGCTAGCACCGGCACTGCGTGGAACGCCCGTGGATCACGCGGAGAATGGCCGGAGAATCAGTAGGTCCTGGGCCGCGAATGCGCAGGGCTGACAAGCTGCAGTCGCGCACGCCTACACCCCCACCGGTCACGCCGGGAAACATGGCGACGGCCGTGCTGGACCACGTACCCACCCAACCCGACCCCACAGCCCACCCCCTGGCCAGCCCCCACCACTCTCCCAGCCTTAAGCAGAAGCCCACCAGGCAGCGGCACAGATCTCGGCTGAGTGTAGCAGTGCTGTACATTGTCCGCAGCCGGCACGCCAAGCTCACGACCACACTTGGCCCTGCTGTCAGGAACTTGGAGGCGGAGCATCGTTGGAGGGCCTGCTGATGACGCACCAATGGCGCTGCAGCTGCGCACAGTGCACGTCCCAATGATACCGGTTGGAGGGGGCGGAGCATCGCAAACTGGCGGCTGCCCCGATTCCGGCCTCCGAAACCATTCTCCGCCCGATCGCCGTTCCCGATTTTGACATTGGTCTATGGAGAATCCAGCCCAATATTTCCCAGAACACACAGGGAAGTGATGAGAAGAGTTGGGGAGTCCAGGATCAGGAACATATCACAGTTATGAAAAGGGGAGGTGCCGGACTATGGAGTCCAAAGATTTCTTTTAGCACCCTTGCTGCTGCTGGTCTGCAGTAAATTACAGAAAATGTCAAATGAATGACCTCACTGAGCCTCTTCAGGAACACATCAACTTCTTGACTGGTTTGGCTTGGGGCCTAATTAAACCTTTGTCTGGTTTTCACAATTCATTAACAAGACACTCAGCATACTGCTACACCTAGAACACAGAACATAGAACATACAGTGCAGAAGGAGGCCATTCGGCCCATCGAGTCTGCACTGAGCCACTTAAACCCTCACTTCCACCCCATCCTCGTAACCCAATAACCCCTCCTAACCTTTTTGGACACTAAGGGCAATTTATCATGGCCAATCCACCTAACCTGCACATCTTTGGACTGTGGAAGGAAACCGGATCAACCGGAGGAAAATTACGCAGACACGGGGAGAACGTGCAGATTCCGCACAGACAGTGACCCAGCAGGGAATCGAACCTGGGACCCTGCCACTGTGAAACCACAGTGCTAACCACTTGTGCTACGGTGCTGCCCAACCTACCTAAAATTCACTCCCTAAAATAGCATCTATGGTTTACCCAAGACTTGACGCTCCATATTGTTAGTTTTTAAACCTGCAGGTGTTTCCTGGCATTTGACCTCCTTTTGTTTTGCTAGGGAAAATCACAGAGCTCGATGTAATTGCTCCTCTTCTAACCTCCTGCCCTTCTGCCCATACCAGACATCATTAGCTGCTTTGTGCAGACACTAATTGAGAAACAGCAATGTGCTGCTGTTAATCCAGTTATCTTTAATTGTAGAGGTAGAAACAAGACAGCAAAGTGAACATTTTCATAGTAACAATCCAACTGTAATATCCATAATTCATACATTTAGCAGCAGTAACAGGTGAAAAGAACTATGTGCAATGTCAGTCCAGTCCAGTCATAATAAATTGCAATTCTGTGGTATATTCCCTCTTTGTTAAAATGTATTAATGGGATCACGGTGGCATTATGGATAACGAAATGCAGTGGGATAAAGCATTTCTTTTCTTACAGGGGACCATTAGGTTTAATTATGAAGCTTTCACATTCGAACTTCCCAGGATGAATAGGAAATCTTATTCAGCTGGAGAGAGTGCTTTTTTTTCTGAACAACATTTCCTGTCATCCTGTTCCTTGCATTGTATTATTTCCATTGTACTGGAACTTTATAAAATGAAAAAGGACAGCTAATCAAAGAAGATTCAGCCTGCAGGAAAACCTGGTGACCTTCAACACCACATCAAATTTTAAACATCTTGATTCATCTAAATGGTAAAATGAAATTTTAAAAGAAAGCTTTTAGACTAAAAAGCTAAAGGCAAGGACAGATTAATTTCCATGTCTTAATATCAAGATTGTCTCTAACTGTGCAATGCTGCATTCCCACCTGTGTTGTATTTAATTGCCTGAGATGTGTAGATATAATGTAGGGAATAAAGTATAAAAGATAATCACCATTCTCCTTCTATTTGATGGAAAATAATATGCCGTGAGAGATATGATTAAAACGCGATTTATTACCAACCCAATGATTAAGACTAACAAATAGCTTTCTAATTTTGAGCAACACCATGGAAGATGTTTAGGTGAGAACCTCAGTTCTTTTTCTAACAATTCTGTAATTGCAATTTCATACAGATTTCAAGTAATTAGTTTCATTTTAGATCCCTCTCGTTTTAGTCTGTGTACAATCTCGTCAGTTGAAGTGTCTGACTGATTTTCCACAAGTTTTCACCATTTATCTGGCTATGCTCTGAGAAGGACTAAATATAAGTCGGCCTTCATGAAAATCCAATTTGTTCAGACTGGTGCTATTTTATACTCACAAAAAGAAAGTATGGCTCAGAAATAATAGGTGTAAATGCTATCTGTTAGCACTCCCATGTATAGAATTGCTCAAAAGTAGGGCAGTTCAAAAAACTGGGCATCGAGATCGGTGCAGCCAGGAATTTTGGCCATTTAAGGACACAACCCCAAAATTAGGAGGGTCAGCAACTGCTAATTGCTCAACCTGCAGTCCTCCAAAGAGAGGTTCCGCATTAGAAGTATAACTCGCTACAACACTTATAAATGCTAAAAGGAATGAAGTGATAAATTGACCAGTTGAGACTGATTAATTATCACTCTGCCTGGTGACTGCAGAATGTGGATTTGGTACTACGTATTGTAAGATCCATTTGATGTATTTGCTGAGGTCACCCCTGTAGTGCAGGTAGGCAGCACATCCCATTAGTTTTAACATATTGCTTTTGATGTTTTGTGACAGATGTAATCGAGTACGTAATTGAGATACAAATGGGGTCAGAGCTACATAGAGCATGGTTGAGGACGATAAGACAATGAAAATCATGCACAATTTACCTGCATTGTCATGGATAAAAGGGTATCCAGTTGCTATACTCAGTACAAGCCTGAACTATTTGAATACGTGCTGTCCATATTTCCAACAGCATTTAAACCCATAGACATAAGTGCGCGAAGAAGCTTTTCACCATACATCCGAGGTCATTAGTTGATGCGAATACTCAAAATACCTGCTACTCTACTTATTTAACACTAATTACTGCAAGATTCACTCTTCAGTGTTAAGTCTTGAGGAAGCTGCTTCACATGAGAAATTATTCATGAAGATTTTGCATATCCATTGTTGCCATTAATAGCTGTGCCTGTGCAAAGACATCTGACTGGAACACATTTATTTAAAGAGAAGGACAATTTTATTGTAGCATAAAAATATAGGAATCAGGAGCAGGAGCAGGCAACCTGGTCCATCGAGCCTGCTCCACTATTGAATACGGTCATGGCTAATCTTTGGTCTGAATTCAACTATTCCACCTAATCCAAATTCATTGATTCCCTGAGAGGCCAAGGGTGGGATTCTCTGTTGGCTGACTCCGAAATTGGGAAACGCGATTGGACGCAGAATCAGTCATGACGCCAAAATCGTGGCCAGGTTCACAATTCTCCGCTGCCTCGACAATGGCGTCAAAGCGTTCAACTCCACACATATGGTAAACGCCGTTTACATATCATTAGCGGGCCTGACCCAGTATTCTCCAGGACCTCTACAATGCTCCACCTCCTCTGCGGGAATTCCCAACAGCAGGTTCACTTTTGCTTTTAAAAATCTGGAGACAAGTGCCGTGGTTGATGAGGAGAGAGAGGACGGAGGAGATGCCAAGGCACAACCGTGGGCTACCACTGACGTTGGCCTGGCTGGCTGGGTGGGGGGACCCTGCCAAGGCTTGGAGAGGGTGAGCGGCAGGGGGTGGCGGAGATTGTCCGTGGGGCTGGGGTGACCCCCCAAGGGACCGGGGCGGTGTCCATGTACGAACTGCCATTGCCGCAGCCTGCAAGGCAACCATCTTGCTGCATGGCGTGTGGTTCTGCATAGTGACACCGGCCTCACTTATGGGTGCCCCCACCATACCACCCCGCACCCCAGACCCACTCTCCACCCCACCACCCCTGCACTCCATCCCCCACCAACCACCTCACTATCCCCGCACCGTACACTCTGCCAAATCACCCCCCCGCAACTGGCTGCCACCCGGCGGAATGGCATCATATGGCCCACCCAAGGGTAACGCCCACAGTAGCCTCTACAGGTGGGGCACCAGTCGGGGGCCACGCAGCGTATTGCTGGCATGGGCGCTGCCAGCCGATGGTACCCCTGGCAGAAGGGTTGGGCACCAGGGCCAGAGGCCCCCATGGTGCCAGGCACTGGTGGGCCAGGGATGCGGAGATTATGGGGGGGAGGGGGATATGCAGGGGCAGGGTCCGCAGTGCCAACCGGGGCCACCGAGTGTCCAGTTGGACGTGATTGGGCACTGCGTTACACACCATGATAACATGTCGGCCTCTCACCCCCTGCAGAGAAATGATATTGGAATACAACCAGCAATGGTGGCCTTCCTCCTAGTCGTCGCAGCCCTAGAGGATGCACTGAAGTTGTGCGAGCTGGAGCTGCTACGGGATGCACGTCGCCCGATGAGCACCTGCAGATGACAGGTCACTCTTCAACTACCAGAAGGGGTTCCGCTCAATAGACACGTGGCTGCTGTGTGACCATCAGATGCACATCATGCATTTGCACTTTCTCCCTGTGTCTGAGTGAGTTTCCTCTGGGTGCTCCGGTTTTCTCCCACTGTCCAAAGATGTGCAGGTTAGGTGAATTGACCATGCTAAATTGCCCTTAGTGTCCAAAAGGTTAAGTTGGGTTACGAGGATAGGGTGGAAGTGTAAACTTAAGTAGTGTGCTCTTTCCAAGGGCTGGTGCAGACGTGATGTGTCTAGTCTTACGACCAAAATCTCGGCGGCGCCGCTCACCGATGCTCTGCCCGGTGGGTGACTAGCAACCGCACCATGGAAAGCCCCCGGCTTTACCTGCAGATACGGACGGGGAATTGCCGAGTCCGTGGACGCGCATGCGCACGCCAGCGACCTGCGGTGGTCGCGTCATACAACATGGTGCCTGCCGCATGCAGACCCGGCCTGCCAGATAGTGCCCCCCGTAACCCTCCTCACCACCCCCGGACCACCCCCCAGCCCCCGACTGTGGCGGCGCTGGACACAGTCCGCAGACTCCAAGCGAGGTTTACGAATGCTCAGACCACAAGTGAGCCGTTCCATAGGGAAGTCGGCCCATCGGGGGAGGGCCTTCAGATGACATCCTGAGGCTGCCCCAATGGCGTGCGCCGTACTCAGCAATGATGCATTTGGAGGGGCGGAGCATCTGAAAAACGGCGCAGCCCCCCCATTTCGCCGTCAAAACGGATTCTCCGACCAATCGCCGAACGCGATTTCGGCGTCGGCAATCGGACAATCCAGCCCGTAGTCTCAGGAACGGAGAATCCGGCTGCAAAAGTCTGTCTATATCTGCCTTGTGTATACTCAACAATGGAGCAACCACAAAGCCATGAGGTGGAGAATTCACAACTCTCTGAGTGAAGACATTCCTTCTCATCGCTGTCCTAAATGGTCAACTGTTTAATCTAAGACTGAGTCCCATGGTTCACTTTGCCCAGCCAGGGCAAACAACCTCAGTGTCTATCCCATCAACACCCTTCAGAATTCTATATGGTGCAGTGAGATCACATCTCATTCTTCTAAACAGCACAGAGCATAGGCCAAATTTACTCAACCTCCCATCCTAGCACAACCTTCTCAACCCAGGAAACAATCTGGGGAATCTTCGTTCTGACGCTTCCAGGACAAGTGCACCCTTCCTTTGATATGGAGACCAACTGTACACAGTACTCCAGGTGTGGTCTCACTAAAACCCGATACAATTGTATCGACAACAATCTTTCCCTCAATGCCAGCAAAACTAAAGAGCTGGTCATTGACTTCAGGAAGCAAAGTACTGTACACACTGTAGTGATCTCTATATGTGCATGTACACAAGGGGTTAATGTGTAATCAGTAACACCACATGATCACTAGAGAGCCGGACGAACAGGGGTATAAAAGGCAACCACATTGGGTCTCCGGCTCTCTCGGGGGTGCACTGTGACCAGGCAATAGCAGAGTAGTTCAGATGGCTAGTGGGGTTACGTATAGTTACTGTAGTTAGATCTTGTTAACCTTATCACTAGTATCAATGTTAAAGTAAATAACTCGTGCAATTATTGTTATAGTTACTCAATAAACCTTTTTTTACTACTGGATGAGTTTGAGTCTTTATCGAGATTCAGAAGACCTCTTCATTAGCCAAGGATTGAGTAGCACATGTTACCTACCACACAGGTACCAAAACACACACCCCTGTCAGCATCAACGGGGCCGAGGTGGAGATGGTTAGCAGTTTCAAATTCCTAGGGGTACACATCTGCAAAAATCTGTCCTGGTCCACCCACGTTAACGCTCCCACCACAAAAGCACAACAGCGCCTATACTTCCTCAGGAAACTAAGGAAATTCGGCATGTCCACATTAACTCTTACCAACATTTACAGATGCACCATAGAAAGCATCCTATCGGGCTGCATCACAGCTTGGTATGGCAACTGCTCGGCCCAAGACCACAAGAAACTTCAGAGAGTCGTGAACACAGCCCAGTCCATCACACAAACCTGCCTCCCATCCATTGACTCCATCTACACCTCCCGCTGCCTGGAGAAAGCAGGCAGCATAATCAAAGACCCCTCCCACCCAGCTTGCTCACTCTTCCAACTTCTTCCATCGGGCAGGAGATACAAAAGTCTGAGAACACGTACGAACAGACTCAAAAACAGCTTCTTACCCCGCTGTTACCTGACTCCTAAACGACCCTCTTATGGACTGACCTGATGAACACTACACCCCTGTGTACTTCACCCGATGCCAGTGTCTTGTAGTTACATTGTGTACCTTGTGTTGGCCGATTATGTATTTTCTTTTATTTCCTTTTCTTTTCATGTACTTAATGTTGAGCTGCTCGCAGAAAAATATTTTTCACTGTACTTCGGTACACGTGACAATAAACAAAATCCAATCCAATCCAGACTTTGTTGTTCTTGTACTCTAATCGTCTGACGATAAAGGCCAACATGCCATTTACCTCCCTAGTTACTTGCTGTCCATGTATCTAGACTTTGTCTGCTCCTTATATGAATACACTCAAGTCTCTAAAAGCGTCAAGGGTAGGGGAGAGAATATGGTGTTGAGATAGAGGATCGGCCACAATCGCATTGAATGGCGGAGCAGGCTCGATGGGCCGAACAGCCCACCACTGCTCCTATTTTCTATATTTTTATGTTTCTCTCTGAATATCAACATTTAAAATTTTACCGTCTTTTAAAAAAAGATTCTGCTTTTATATTACTGCTTGCCTTCGTGGTATTAAGCGTTACCAAGGGTCGGGATCTTCCTGCAGAGTATGAGTTGAAAATGTAGTCAGCAACTATGGTGGAGCCTGCTGTTGCCTGGCAGATGTTAGGAGGCAGGAAAACGGAGAACCAAATGCCTAATTGTTCTCGAAAGTGGCCATACTGCAAAGTAAGGGATAATGCGCGCAATCTGGCTCAAGGTCCCGAGCTCTTGACATTTCCCACCTTCTTAAAAAAAAGCTTTCATATCTCCTGGCATCGAATCTCACAGATTTCTCAGGTTCACCGATTTCTAGATTGGAAATTCCTTTCTCACCCTCCCATTCTCATCAACAAGCTCCCCAAGGAGCTTAACAGGCCAATAATGGGAGGCGCGCATGTTCCCACTCCCCCCCCCCCCCCCCACCTTAAATTTGAAAACTGGGGCCTATCCTGGAGGCACTGGATCCAGAGACACGCACCGGGAATGTGATATTTAAATTACACTCACCCATTCCTGACCCCACTGGAAATTGAAAATTCAGATCCCTATTTCTGCTATATGAACTACACTTAGTATTCAAAGTCCACATTCACCGCAGCACACCCACCCTGCCAGTACCCCCAACAGCCTCTTCCACGCAACTCCCCACCCCACTCCACCCACAATCACCACCTAACCCCACCAATGGTGTTTGCATTTTGGTGTGATTGACAGTTCGAAGTCTCCTCGGATAAATTGTAAGGATTCTCCTGTAAAGCCTTGTCAGTCCCTTGTTTTCCTTTATTTCCTGTTCTTTTGGCTCTTATAATTTCTGTACCGTGACAATAAACTCACCTATACCTTAAAGATTAGATGCACCTTTAATTCAAATCCAGGCGATCCCCAACAGGCTGTGTTGTTGGTCTGACATCAATGATGACACATCTTGATGGACTTGACTGTCATCCAATGGACTACTTTATATTCCCGGGTCTGAGCTGACACTCGATGCTGATTGGTGCTGGACATTCCAGAATGTTCTGCAAAGGCAGGCTTGTTCTCAGGAGTTTTAATTTTGCGTTGACAAGAAGCTAGAGGACCACAGCCCTGATCTCTCTCTCTTACCTGATGGCCTCTGACTAAAGACCTGAAGAAAATAATCTGATCTCTCTGCCTGTGAGACTGTTTCCAATTGTTATTTTTGTTTTCAACACAAAGCTGAAAAAGCTCTTTTGGAATCTCTCCTCAGAGAGTAAAACTCTCTCAAACACCCCAGTTCGAGGCTCAGCTTTCTTCTCATCCGAGCTGGTAGGCGTCCTAGGGAAACTGGACAACAAGTAAGATTAGAGCAGCAAGGTAGCATAATGGTTAGCACAATTGCTTCACAGCTCCAGGGTCCCAGGTTCGATTCCCGGCTTGGGTCACTGTCTGTGCGGAGTCTGCACGTTCGCCTTGTGTGTGCGTGGGTTTCCTCCGGATGCTCCGGTTTCCTCCCACAGTCCAAAGATGTGCAGTTTAGGTGGATTGGACCTGCTAAATTGCCCTGAGTGTCCAAAATTGCCCTTAGTGTTGGGTGGGGTTACTGCGTTATGGGGATAGGGTGGAGGTGTGGGCTTGGGTAGGGTGCTCTTTCCAAGAGCCGGTGTAGACCCGATGGGCCAAATGGCCTCCTTCTGCACTGTAAATTCTATGAAAAGGTATGTAGTGTATTAAATTGATGCACTAAGCGTCAAAAACCACAAAGACATGTGAGACTTTAACTAAGGCTTTAATACACTTCATAGGAAGCTTACCTGACACAGATGACCCCAGATAGAATGGGTCCTGGTCACAGAAGTTGGTCTTATATTGAACACCTGGTGGAGTGGCTAAGGCGGAGCTCTCCGTGGCCAGGTCAGGTTACATACAGGTGACCGAACCTCTACAGAGCTACAGTACAATACACAGTACCATACACAGGATTATAGGGCCACGTTACACATAACTATTATACAACTATGTACAATGCTAGGGAAGTACAGTGGTGTATCACCACAAAGGTCAAGCTGAGAGCTGAGTTTGAGTGGAGACAAATAATCCTAAAGATCCAGACCAGCTACTAGCTGAGCAGAATCAGTGGTTTAAAAAATCCTCCTTGCAATCTCATGTGGAGAACTCTAGTCTTATCCCAGTGAGGCTGATAGTTATTCTAGTGGAGGTGGAAGCAAGACAGAATTAATCAGACCTGATTGCCTGACTTCCAAGATGGATACTTGCCTTCTCCGATCCCCTCAACAGCCATTGTGCTGGCTTCACATTTTTAAATAGGTATGCTAAAGGGGGCCCGCGTGATCGCTCCCTGAGGACCAGTTAGATCATGGGAGGCTGTTAGATAGGGGGTCTGTTCCATTCACAATATGGAGATTGACCTCAATTGGTCGTCCAAAAAGAGAATTCCACCCAATGTGTGAGACATCAGCATTTCAATAAACATCATCATGAAATCTGTCACCTCCTGCAACCAGAGCTTCAAGTTCAGTAGCTCAAGGTGTTAACTTGTGACAATTAACTTTTATGAAGTTGGCTGGAGTTCAAAATGTTTGTAACATCTCGCAGTTTGCTGCCCACTTTTGCCTGTGGGAGGTCACTGGGTCTCTCTCTTCAAAGACAGCTATTGCATTCTCTCTTGCCAGGGACAGGCAGATGGAGCAACTTTTGCGTTCTCCCCATGATGCAGGGTGCCATATACTGCATGCACATTGCTTTGTAAGGGCGGTTTGCCAACTCTTTCCTGTATCAGAGGCAAATGGCTGTTCCACCCTGTCAATGTTGATGTGTGACCATAGGCAGTGAATCATGCAGGTCAATGTCCAGCACCTTGGAGGTTGGCATGATATCTTCATTTTGAGATAGTCCATTGTGTCCTCTGCGTTCGCTCCATCATGGCAAATAAATTATGGCGACTGATCAGCCAGAGATACCACTAATGACATATCTGATCATTTTGATGCACAATCCCTACACACATGCTTAGCATGTATTCAATTAAAGCATGGCTGTTGCACACATCTGATAGAGCGGACCAATGATGTGCTGAAAAATGAGCTGAACTTTATGTGCCCCCAGCTGGCATGTTTCCCACTGGGGGGCATGTAAAATAAAGCGGACACACACTCCTGCAGCGCTTTGTGGCTGTGGGGAGGATCGGCATGGAGCCTGTCTTCCCCCCTGTATTATTCAGCACAATACTTCTGGCAGGTGAACTCTGGGGGAGCAGTGCAATATTTGGCAGTGCTTTGTCAAGATTCATGGTACCTATTGCATGTTAGCCCCGGTCGTCATCTATAGACCAAGCACAGAGAATGGGGGCTAGGATGAGGAAGTGGAATAATAACAATAATCTTTATTATTGTTAGTAGGCTTACATTAACACTGCAATAAAGTTACTGTGAAAATCCCTTAGTCGCCACATTCCGGTGCCTGTTCAGGTACAGTGAGGGAGAATTCAGAATGTCCAATTCACCTAACAGCACGTCCTTCAGGACTTGTGGGAGGAAACCGGAGCACCCGGAGGAAACACACGCAGAAATGGTGAGAACGTGCAGACTCCGCACAGTCAGTGACCCAAGCCGGGAATCGAATCTGGGTCCCTGGCACTTTGAAGCAACAGTGCTAACCACTGTGCAGGAAGAGGGAGGAAGTAATCTCCACAGCCTCTTTATGAACAGGCTGTCCATGAAGAACTCATCCAAGTATGAAACCAATAACCCTTCATCAATATTCCAAAACGTTGGGCGGGATTCTCCATTGGCTGATGTCTAAATCGGGAAAAGCGATTGGGCGGAGAACAGGTTCCAATGCCAAAATCACGGCGGCTGCCGATTTGACGCCAAATCACAATTCTCTGTAACCTCGCCAGCGGCATCAATGCGGTCCGGAATGCACATACAGTAAACGTCATTTGCATGTCATTAGCGGACCTGACCCAGTATTCTCTGGGGCCTCCGCAATTCTCCACCTCCAATGGGCAAGTTCCCGACAGCGCAGTTCAATTTAAAAATCACGAAACCAGCGTCGTGGCTGCTGAGGGAGAGAGAGGAGGTGTGGAAAGTGTCCAACATTGCCATAGTTTGCTGGCAATTGTGCCACTGGCCAGGGGGCTTCTGCCCGGGCTGGGGGGAGTAGTGGGGGCTTGGCCAGAATATGGGCTGTGGGGTCATAGTGAACGGGCATAGAACACCATGCAGCTGCGCATGCCGCTAACAACCCACTGTGAACTTGGGGTCCTGGGTCATTTAGGTGTGCCCCCAGATCACCCCCCCTATGTGTCCTCTGACCCATCAATTGTGTGGGGGCACACCAACACAACCAGTGCCATCTTTTTGGCTGGGTTGAGTGTGTGTGGGGAGTGTAATGTGTATGTGCGGCTGCAGCATGTCAGCCTCCCGAGTGTCAATCACAGACCCGGCGAATCCTGCACCGTTTTTCATTGGAAGCGATTATTTCCATGTAGTGCCAGTGCCAGCCCTTCCACAGATGCTGAACCGTTCCAGGTACGGCGCTAGTTTTTCTGTCGTGAAAGTCCACGAATTCTGCCCCGGCGTCAAAACTTACGGCGGGATTCTCCGCTTGCCGAATCCCTTTTATGAACAAATTGTGGGCGGCGCATGTTTTCTGATGCTCCGCCCCCTCCAAACAGCATCATCGAGGAGTACACCGCATGGTGTTGGGACGGCCTCAAGACGTTACCTGAAGGCCCTCCCCCGATGCTCCGCCTCTATGGGCCGAGTTTCTGACTGCGCAGGGCACGGGTGGTCTCAGTGGTCGGGAACCCGGCGTGGTGGCTGCGGACCATGTCCAGCGGCGCCACAGTTGGGCGGGGGACGTGCTGCTGGCCAGCGAGGCATTGGCGAGGGCTGGAGGGACTGTTGGGGGTTGGCCCGGGGGTGACGAGAGGGTGTCCAGGGAGACACTGTCTGGCAGGTCGGTTCCGCGCACGGCCGGCGCCATGTTGTACGGCATGACCATTTACGGCGATGGACCCGGCAATTCTCCGTCCGTTTATATCAGGAAGGCTGGGTGTTTTACGTGTCAGTCGGAGGATCGGTGCTGGGGCCTTGCGGACTTTTCCCACGTAAAACGCCACAGATCCTCCAGACAAGCCCCAACCCAAAATCGGAGAATCCTGCCCTTAGTCTTAGAAACTGAGAATCCCGCCCCATACCTTTCCTCTGTCACTCACCATTACAGTGCCTGCTTGGCCTTAATGCAAAACTAAATGTTACCACAAAATACAATTTTCAAACAAGTTTATAAATGGAACCATACCATATTGTGTACAAATGTCAAATTATTACCCTTGTGCATTCCCAGGCTGTCTGAATGCTATGTGCCTTTGCTTGTCCTGGTGCTCCTACACAGAGCTACACCAGTGACTGCAGCATGATTGGAACTAGGCTTCTGATTTTCAGTATGGGGGTGTGGGTGGGGGGTGGATTGCAGATGACCTTGCATGATATCCCAGAGTAGTTCTGGCCTCAGAACCCTAGTTGCAGATTGCACCATCTCAGCATGGCCAGCAGAAATCTAGGCTGCCTGCCTTTCAGATAGCAGCAGGCACTGGCAGACTGGCAAGGGTGGGAGGATCAATCCATCATCCTGAGAGAAGACAGCAGATTGTGCTCGATGGAACCATTGCCACCCCTTTGGAGAGTGCCCTCAATAAACCTCGTACCCTGCTGAAAAACAGATTTCTGGACCACTGTAATATCCTGAAAGGCCGTTTGAACACTAACACCCATAGCCATGATGATAGTAAGCTGACCTTGAACATCAGGAGATTGAGTTTCCTGTACGGCACTCAGAATGGGTGGCTGCTGTTTGTGATCCAATGGAAGTTGAGACATTGGTCATTAAACACTGCACGATAGTCGAGTCCACAGGGTAGGAAAGTAGTCGGTCACCTCTTCCATGCAGAAAGGGACCTGTAAACTCAATGCAAATACCCATGCTAAGTTGATGTTAATATTATAATTATGAGGTTTATTAGATTTGGCTTTAAATTTAGGGTAAATGAAGGAGATAATTTGAATTGTTCTGAAGTCTGCTTTCCAGAAAAGCCTGGGTGATTTAATTTCCAAATATCAAAGGAAAGCTTCGTTTTTTTTTCCCTGAGAGAAGGTGAAATGTATTTACACATGGGGACAATGACACAATTACTGAATTTACAATGAATGGACTCTTAATCTCCCAAAGTCCCAGCAAAGTGTTTTTTGATATCGTGCTACAAACTGTCTATTTACTTCTCAGATGGAAGGGGTTCGGGATCAAGAATAGCCAATCAACCTGAATGCAAGGTTAATGTCTTTCACAATGCCATGTGCAGAGGAAGCCATTTTTGAAATCAGGTAACAGGCTTCCCTACAAATCAATGAATATCTCAGATGGAGAGCAGTTCCTTGCGCCCAGCAGAGCAACAATTCCAGTTGACTTTGTGAACTACAATAGTTCGATATGGGAGGGAGACGGTCTCTAGCCAAAGAGATGCATCCTGCAGCCATCTAAGAATTCTCGAAGATTCACCCTGGAATGACTGTGGGAATAATAATAATTGGGTCAGGCTTTACTGCTGCTGGCAGATTTAAGGGGCTTTCTGAAAACTGATGAAAGAACTTGGAGTTGGTCACTCAAAGTTACTACTTAGCTAAATGGGGATATGGGAAATCATTGGAAGCTGGGAGCAAATGTGGGCTGCCTGCAATAGGAATGTAGTTCTATGGAGAGTGCAAAGTCTGGTTTAGCACACTAGGGGCTGGTTTAGCACACTGGGCTAAATCGCTGGCTTTGAAAGCAGACCAAGGCAGGCTAGCAGGACGGTTCAATTCCCGTACCAGTCTCCCCGAACAGGTGCGGAATGTGGCGACTAGGGGCTTTTCACAGTAACTTCATTTGAAGCCTACTTGTGACAATAAGCGGTTTTCATTTCATTTTCATTTCACCTTGAAATTTTCATTTCAAGGTCCCTCTCCGTAGTTTAAAGTAACCAACAAGGAAGTAATGCTTTGTCACTAATGCTTTCAGTTATTTGTTCCAGAAAAATGCTTTAAAATATAATATTTTGCTGTGTCATTCGTTCAGCTAGTAACTGGAAGTTCAAATATCTTGCTAAAAGTCATCGGTCTCGACAGAGATTGTACTGTTACACTGCTTCATGTTCCTTAACAATGACCACAAGATTTCTTGCAGGCTTCCCAATGCACCAAGCATTTAATTGTACATACCTGTTATTGGTCTTATGTAGTCTGCCCCATCAAAATCCTCACCTGAGTCTTCTGCTATGAAATCTGTGAGTGACCTTACTCTCCAAGGAGCTGACACCTGCCCTTTCCTTTCACTTGATCTGGCAACTGTGTTACCTATGCCCCGTGTCTCACCATGAGCTGATCCTGCCTCTAATCTATTCCCTAAGACATGGGGCAAAGTCAATATCTGAGCTGGTGGTTGTAAGCGTGAAATCAAATGATGGAGTTCTGTCTTCACCATCACCATCTTGGTGTTCATCCCTCACCTGCCCAGGTTCTTCTGATTGGAAAATTGCATGGAAAAGGGAAAGGCTGAGGGAGTTAATGGGCGGGGAGGGGGGAGGGGGAGAGGGGGTTGCTGCTGAGGGGGGGAGGAAGAGACGCTTGTTTACTCCATCTACAACTCATAAGTCAAAAGAGAGGAGGGATGAGGGGTCATGGGAGACGGAAGCAGGTATGAGGATACCATCACCTTTGATTGTTTCAACCTCGCAGTTGCATAGCCTGAGCAATGGTAGATCCCAAAAATACTTTGAAGGATTGACCAGACACCTCTGGCTTGATGAAAAGGGTTCTGTGGGTGTTAGGACTTTAGTTGCAAAAAACTAGACCACTGCCAAATCTCAAAATGACGGAATGACGGGAGGACTGAATCCATATTTGGAAGATGTATTTTAATATGTCATGATATTCAGGTGCACATCACAGCACATACATACACACATAATGATGGAGAGATCAACGGACCAATCAACACACAAAACACGACAGCCAATCACGGACAAGAGCATACACAGTACAATGCAGGGAACACGACATTTCCTGGGCACTCGAGCAGGAGAGGGCTCAGGGCACAGACCTCATTGCCAGCCACTCAGAGGTTCACCATGTGCTGAATACCAGAGTTTAATATGTTAATAGTTCATTGAAATAAAACTGCGTTGTACCATTCGCAACCGTGTTCATTCGTCTGTGTATCAGAGTACCCAACACTTCATGATACCAGGAGTGATTTTTCACCTACCCACAAATCTGCCATCCTGCGCCATGGACACCGTCAACACACCGCAGCCGCTGCAAGTCGCTGGAAACCTCAGCGTTAATTGAAAGCTGTTCAAGCAGCGCTTCCAGCTCTTTCTGGAAGCCAACGAAAGAGAGAGCGCCTCGGACACCAGAAAGATTACCATTCTCCTCACCACCGCAGAGCAGCACGCCATCCATGTCTACAACTCCCTGGTGTTTGCGGAAGGCGAGGACAAGTCCAAATACGAGACGGTCCTTCTCAAGCTCGACCAACACTTCAATGTCGAGGTCAACGAAAGCTTCGAGAGATATGTCTACCAGCAGCGGCTGCAAGGTAAGGATGAGCTCTTTCAGTCATTCCTTACCCATCTCCGCATCCTCGCGCAGTCCTGCGGTGACGACACCACCTCAGACTCCATGATTCGGGACCAGATCATTTTTGGGGTCGCCTCGGGCAGCCTACGCCAGCAGCTTTTAAAAATAAAAGGCCTCACCTTAGCCTCCGCAATCGAAGCCTGTGTCCTGCACGAAAACGCGACGAGCCGCTATGCACAATTTCAGGCGACCAAATCGGCGCGGCGGAGGTCCTACGCGGCCAGATCGGCGAGCCAGGTGCCCCACGAGGCCGAATGGGTCCAGACGATCGAGTTCTTCCCGGCCCGCGGCCCGGACGACTACGGCCATTTCGCGTGCTTTTCGGGGCCGCCCGCGCTTGTGCGCGCCAAAACCTATGGCAACACTGAGGGACGTGATGCGCAGGCGCGCCCGATGCAAGACCGAACTGCGCATGCGCAGTGGTGCAACGAATGTCATGACGTCACGACGTGCGGCAACTGTGGAGCTGCACATTTAAAGCGGCAATGTCCCGCAAGAACCCGACAATGCCTACGCTGTGGCAAGGTGGGCCACTACGCTGCTTACTGTCGAGCAGCTCAACCTGTCAATCTTCCACAACTCCGACAACCTCGCAGGGACGTGCGGACCATTCAGCCTCCCCATTACGCATCTTGCCCAGACGACATCCAGACCGGTGACACAGATGACGAGACGCCTTCCGTGTTGCGGTCATTGATGGGAACCGAGTTAACACGATCAATCCAGGTGATGAATGGTGTGCCACCCTGACGGTAAACCGATCGCCGATAACTTTCCGCCTGGACACTGGCACCTCCGCCAACCTCATAGCATTGTCAGCGTTCTACGCCATGAAGGTCAGACCACCAATTTGGCCGTCCCGGTACAGGATGGTCGACTACAACGGGAACGTTATCCCGGCTATGGGATCCTGCCAGCTCCAGGTGACACACAACACACACACGGCCACACTCTCATTCGAGATAGTCGGCTCATCGAAGGACTCCCTGCTAGGCACACAGGCATGCAAGGCTCTCCACCTCGTGCAACGAGTCCACTCTCTCTCTCCAGACGGAACGTCAGATTTCCCGGATGCAGAGTTTAACGCACAGCTCCAATCGCTCCTTGCCCACAACCAGGTGGCATTCAAGGGCATGGGAACACTGCCATACACCTATAGAATTCGACTCAAACCAGACGCCACCCCGGTCATTCACGCACCTCGCAAGGTCCCTGCGCAACTCAAAGACCGCCTCAAGCAGCAGCTGCAGGATCTCCAGGACCAAGGGGTCCTATCCAGGGTCACGGAGCCCACGCCGTGGGTCAGCTCCATGGTGTGTGTCAAGAAGCCCTCTGGCGAGCTCCGGATCTGTATTGATCCGAAAGACCTCAATAACAATATTATGAGGGAACATTACCCCATACCCAAACGGGAAGAGATCACGAGTGAAATGGCCCAGGCGAAAATATTTACCAAACTGGATGCCTCTAAAGGCTTTTGGCAGATCCAACTGGATCTGTCCAGCCGAAAGCTGTGCACTTTCAACACCCCTTTCGGCAGGTTCTGCTACAACCGAATGCCATTTGGCATCATCTCGGCGTGCGAGGTCTTTCATAGGATCATGGAGCAGATGATGGAAGGAATCGAAGGGGTGCGCGTCTACGTGGACGACATCATCATCTGGTCCACCACACCACAGGAGCACATCTATCGTCTCCATCGCGTCTTTGCACACATACGTGAAAACGGCCTGCGCCTCAACCGAGCCAAGTGTTCTTTCGGCCAAACCGAGCTGAAGTTCCTGGGGGACCACATTTCCCAGTCAGGGGTCCGTCCGGATGCAGACAAGGTGAGCGCCATCACAGCCATGCCGCAGCCGGTAGACAAGAAAGCAGTACTACGCTTCCTAGGCATGGTCAACTTCCTGGGGAAGTTCATTCCCAACCTTGCCTCCCACACGACAGCTCTGCGCCACCTCGTCAAAAAGTCCACGGAGTTCCAGTGGCAGCACACACACCAGCAGGAATGGGAGGAGCTCAAACTTCAAGCTCACCAATGCACCGGTGCTGGCGTTTTTTGACACGTCTCGTGCCACTAAAATCTCGACTGATGCCAGCCAGTCCTGCATTGGGGCAGTGCTCCTGCAGCGGGATGACACTGCGTCATGAGCCCCGGTCGCCTATGCCTCGTGGGCCATGACTCCCACAGAGCAGCGCTACGCGCAGATCGAAAAGGAGTGCCTGGGCTTGCTAACCGGTTTAGACAAGTTCCATGATTATGTGTATGGTCTTCCCCGGTTCACTGTTGAAACTGACCACCTCCCCCTGGTCAGCATCATAAACAAGGACCTGAACGAGATGACCCCTCGCCTCCAGCGCATCCTACTTAAACTCAGGAGGTATGACTTCCAACTGGTCTACACCCCAGGGAAGGACCTTATCATTGCGGATGCCCTATCGAGAGCAGTGAGCACGCTGCCAGATTCGGAGGGGTTCGTATGTCAGGTCGAGGAGCAGGTGGCCTTCACATCGGCAAATCTGCCAGCTGACGACTCCAGTCTGGCCCGTATTTGCTGAGAGACTGCGGCCGTCCCCCTTCTACAACGTGTGATGCGCCACATGACGGGAGGGTGGCTCAAAGGGCAGTGCCCGCAGCTCTACAATGTCCGAGACGACTTGGCGGTCATTGATGGTGTCCTTCTGAAGCTGGACCGGATTGTGATTCTGCACAGCATGCACAAGCTGGTTCTCGACCAACTACCCGAAGGCCACCTGGGGGTCGAGAAGTGCAGAAGGAGGGCCCGAGAGGCGGTATACTGGCCAGGCATCAGTGATGATATTGCCAATATGGTGCTCAACTGCCCAACCTGCCAAAGGTTTCAGCCGGCGCAAGCTCCTGAAATGCTTCTGCCCCATGAGCTGGTGACGTCCCCTTGGGCGAAGGTGGGTGTGGACCTCTTTCACGTGCTCGGCAGGGTCTATCTCATCGTCATTGACTACTTCTCCAACTACCCAGAGGTCATACGCCTGCACGATTTGACGTCGTCCGCCGTCATAAGGGCCTGCAAAGACGCCTTCGCTCGCCACGGCATTCCGATGACGGTCATGTCGGACAATGGGCCCTGTTTCGCCAGCCAGGAATGGTCATCGTTTGCTGCCTCGTATGGCTTCACACACATGACGTCTAGCCCTCTGCACCCCCAGTCCAACAGAAAGGCGGAGAAGGGCGTTCACATTGTCAAGCGGCTCCTCTGTAAGGCTGCTGCTGCCAGATCGGATTTCTGCCTCGCCCTGCTGGCCTATCGCACGGCCCCACTAGCTACTGGCCTCTCACCAGCCCAGCTGTTGATGGGTCGCGCCCTCAGGACTACCGTGCCTTCCATTCTGGCGCCCACAATCGACTATGCTCCGATACTGCACAGGATGCAACTGCAGCGCGGTCGCCAGAAGAGGTCATATGACACACGGGCAACTGATCTTCCCGCCCTGGCCCCTGGAGACGAAGTCCGCATCCACCTACAAGAAGGTGGCTGGTCAGCACCTGCCGAAGTTCTCCGACGCGTGGCTCCCTGCTCGTTCCTGGTTCGCATGCCTGATGGATCCGTTCGTAGGCGCAATCGCCGGGCTCTTCGCCTGCTTCCACGCTCGCTACGAGACCTTACACCGACACCGTGCCCTCCTGGTGTTCCTGATTTTGACTTCGTGGAGCTGCCTGCTACCATGCCCCTTCCGTCGTCGCCCGTGGCCAGGCCCGTTCCTCAGCCGGTGGTTCCAGACCTACCCTTGAGGCGGTCAACCCGAATTCGTCACCCACCTACTAGACTGGACTTATGAGACTGTTTATACATTGAACTCATGCAACCACTTTGTTAATATATTTATGTTCTTATTGTTACAGGAATTCGCTTTATCGTTCAACATTTCCCCGTTCTTTGTTATGGTACAACCTTGTTGTTATGTCACACCCGACATCGCCCCTTGTATATAGTTAAGCCCCATGTACATGCTGTAAATATTGCACACACACACATTTAGCTACACTCAGTACACATCTCTTTTTAAACACGTAGGCACATAATCCTGTAAAAAAAGGGGGGATGCCATGATATTCAGGTGCACATCACAGCACATATATACACACATAATGATGGATAGATCAACGGACCAATCAACACACAAAACACGACAACCAATCACGGACATTAGCATACACAGTACAATGCAGGGAACACGACACTTCCTGGGCACTCGAGCAGGAGAGGGCTCAGGGCACAGACCTCATTGCCAGCCACTCAGAGGTTCACCATGTGCTGAATACCAGAGTTTAATATGTTAATAGCTCATTGAAATAAAACTGCGTTGTACCATTCACAACCGTGTTGGTTCGTCTGTGTATCAGAGTACCCAACACTTCAATATAGACAAACATAGCAGGACATACCTAATTAAAGGAAACATGAAGCATGTGTACATCCTGTTGGATTGTGTGTAAAAAGGCTACTGAACAGAAGAAGGACTGACCGGCTGTTCTCGTACACAAGTCATTGAAAGTTCACGATCAGCGCTGCAAGGCTATCACAAAAGCAAGGACGTCAGGACTATTAAATGTAAAATGAAAGTACAATTCTGTGCCTTTACCAGGCTTATGTCTGCACCTTAATGATATTCACTACCCAGACTGATCATGAAGGATGACGATTTGGAACTGGTAGCCATTAAGACGTATGCCACCATCAAACACAGCCACTAAGAAGGAAATAAGAGAAGAAAATAAAAATGCTAATGTGAGAAAGCTACTAGTTATCTGGAATGTTGGTACATCTTTGAATATATTAATATTACTTTGTCACTGTTGCACTTCCTGGCAAATATAGCTTAGGTTTAAAAAAATTACTTCTCTAAAATTCTCTTCACAAAAAGTGCAACATTGCATTTGTTGGTAATTTATAAACAGATCAGAAAATCACATTCTCAGAGATTTGATTCGATGGTAATTGATTATGGAGGAAAGCAAGCATTCTCTCATTTTAATATGTTATTAAAACAAAAAAAATGCACCTCTTATTTCAGTATCTTCAGTTGTTCAGTTTTTGCAAAGCCTCAGAATTTTAACTGAAAAAGAGCGATACTTGATTTGTTGTCAAAGGATGCTTGTCTAAAAGCAGCTTCCACCAAGAATATTGTGCAAGCTAAAAATAGGCTTAATACAATTCAAAAAGATATAGGCATTGCATGGTTCAGTACCATTAATTACAGAGGGCCAATGGAAATGAGAGAGAAAAACAATTAGACAAGGCTCTGTGCAGCAGTGTGTGGGAAGGAGGGTATGAGTTTCACTGCTGCAAGCTAAACAAAATACTTTAATTTTGGATTGGTGAGGCTCAGAGAGCTTAAGGCTTGAAATGGTCCATTGTGCAATCTACTGCTCTAACATGAACTAGATTTAAAAGTTTCCAAAAGCAAAACAACATCCAAAATGTTTAATTGCAAAATGCCAACTTTTCATTGGAACATTTGTTTTATTTTATTTCATTTCTTGGGGTTGTAATCCCTAATTGCCCCTGAGAAGGTGGTGGTGAGCCATCATCTTGAACCACTGCAGTCCTTGTGGTGTATACATCCAGACTGCGGAAGGGAGTTCCAGGATTTTGACCCAGTGACAGACCAGGAATGGCAATATAGTTCCAAGTCAGGATGGTGTGCGGACTTGGAGAGGAACTTGGAAATGGGGGTTTTCTCATAACTTAGATTTCCAAGGTGCAGAAGGAGGCCATTTGGTCCATCGAGTCTGCATCGACCCTCCAAAAGAGCACCCTACCTAGGCCCACTTCCCCGCTCTATCCCCATAACCCCACCCAACCAGAACACCTTTGGACACTAAGGGGCAATTTAGCATGGCCAATCCATCTAACCTGCACATCGTAGGACTGTGGGAGGAAAACGGAGCACCCGGAGGAAAACACGCAGACACAGGACGAACGTGCAAAGACCACACATACAGTGACCCAAGGCCGGAATTGAACATGGGTCCCTGGCGCTGTGAGGCAGTAGTGCTAACCACTGTGCCACCGTGCCATCCATTGCATCTTCTGTCCTCATCATTTATTTTATCTACAGGTAAATGTGAACCAAAAAAAGAGCAAGAACAAAAAACAACAAGCTGAAGTGTAATTTTATTTTGTTCCACCTGAATGAAAATGTTTTAATATTTGGAATATTAAATCAGTAAGATTTTCATTTATTTTATTATGGAGAACATTAGATTGTTTTATTTCCTCTCCAGTTCCCTAAACAATGCAGCGCATTTTAACTAGGTGGAAAACATGCCCCAAAGCTTCTGCATTTCTGAGTTGAAGTACACCCACCAGTCCAAAATTAACCACTCTTTGCTTTTCTCTTGCCTCTTCATGTCTGCTTGACAGATCCTCATTGAGGGCTATGAGAGACCTGCCAATTAGTGGATTTGGAGGATTAAGTCTCTTTTTCATACTCTGTCATTCTTACTCCCTGTGTGACTGTTGCTGCATTAAATCTATTCCAATTTTTAGCTCTTTAGGATGAATAAATATCTACTATATTTATGATCTAAAACAGAAAAATTAAGTTAGACTGTACAGTTCTTTAAAATATTCTGCAGTCTGCTGATTTTTGATTTTGATTTGATTTATTGTCACATGTACCGAAGTACAGTGAAAAGTATTTTTCTGCGGCCGAGGGAAAGTACACAGTACGTGCATAGTAGACAAAAGAATAATCAACAGAGAACATTTACAAATGGTACATCGACAAACAGTGATTGGTTACAGTGTGGAACAAGGGGCCAAACAAAGCAAATACATGAGCAAGAGTAGCACAGGGTGTCGTGAATAGTGTTCTTACAGGGAACAGATCAGTCCGAGGGGGAGTCGTTGAGGAGTCTTGTAGCTGTGGGGAAGAAGCTGTTCCGATGTCTGGATGTGCAAGTCTTTAGACTTCTGTAGCTTCTGTCTGATGGAAGGGCCTGGAAGAAGGCAATGCCTGGATGGGAGGGGTCTCTGATAATGCTGTCTGCCTTCCTGAGGCAACGGGAGGTGTATACAGAATCAATGTGGGGGGTGGCATGCTTGTGTGATGCGTTGGGCTGAGTTCACCACACTCTGCAGTTTCTTGCAATCTTGGACTGAGCAGTTGCCATACCAGGCTGTGATGCAGCCGGATAGGATGCTCTCTGGTGCACATCTGTCGAAGTTTGTGAGAGTCGATGCAGACATGCCAAATTTCTTTAGCTTCCATAGGAAGTAGAGACGTTGTTGGGCTTTCTTGACTGTTGCATCAACGTGAGTGGACCAGGACAGACTGTTGGTGATGGTGACCCCCAGGAACTTAAAGCTATCGACCATCTCCACTTCGGAGCCATTGATGCAGACGGGAGTGTGTGTCACGCTACGCTTCCCGAAGTCGATGATCAGTTCCTTGGTCTTTCCAACATTTAGAGAGAGGTTGTTTTCGGTACACCATGCAAGCAAGTGATTTATCTCCCTTCTGTAGTCTGATTCGTCGTTGTTTGAGATACGGCCCACCACAGTTGTATCATCCGCAAACGAATAGATTGAGTTGGAGTTAAGCTTATAGATTGAGTTGGAGTGAACAGGTCAAAGACCACAACCACATTATACACTGCGGTCTCTCCACTCCGGAATGCTTGAGACTAGGGCATTTCTGGGTTTTGACATTTTCTGGATCGTAGAGTAACATTAGAATGTCTCACCACAAATGTGTGAACAGGACTTAAACATGTACCTGAGACATAAAACATGCCAAAGCTAGTAATAAAATATCAAAGTGGGTATTTTCAAATCCAATCATTTGAAACTATGGGTTGATGCACTGATGCATTGGGGATCAAAATAAAACTAGACATCATCGTGCCACGTGATAATGAGATGAGGAATAGGGAGAGAGAGCAATTAAACACGTGGCTACAGGGATGGTGCAGGCGGGAGGGATTCAGATTTCTGGATAACTGGGGCTCTTTCTGGGGAAGGTGGGACCTTTACAGACAGGATGGTCTACATCTGAACCTGAGGGGCACAAATATCCTGGGGGGAGATTTGTTAGTGCTCTTTTGGGGGGGGTTTAAACTAATGCAGCAGGGGCATGGGAACCTGGATTGTAGTTTTAGGGTACGGGAGAATGAGAGTATCGAGGTCAGGAGCACAGATTTGACGTCGCAGGAGGGGGCCAGTGTTCAGGTAGGTGGTTTGAAGTGTGTCTACTTCAATGCCAGGAGTATGCAAAATAAGGTAGGGGAACTGGCAGCATGGGTTGGTACCTGGGACTTCGATGTTGTGGCCATTTCAGAGACATGGATAGAGCAGGGACAGGAATGGATGTTGCAGGTTCTGGGATGTAGGTGTTTTAGTAAGCTCAGAGAAGGAGGCAAAAGAGGGGGAGGTGTGGCGCTGCTAGTCAAGAGCAGTATTACGGTGGCGGAGAGGATGCTAGATGGGGACTCATCTTCTGAGGTAGTATGGGCTGAGGTTAGAAACAGGAAAGGAGAGGTCACCCTGTTGGGAGTTTTCTATAGGCCTCCAAATAGTTCTAGGGATGTAGAGGAAAGGATGGCGAGGATGATCCTGGATAAGAGCAAAAGTAACAGGGTAGTTATTATGGGAGACTTTAACTGTCCAAATATTGACTGGAAAAGATATAGTTCGAGTACATTAGATGGGTCGCTTTTTGTACAGTGTGTGCAGGAGGGTTTCCTGACACAATATGTTGACAGGCCAACAAGAGGCGAGGCCACGTTGGATTTGGTTTTGGGTAATGAACCAGGCCAGGTGTTGGATTTGGAGGTAGGAGAGCACTTTGGGGACAGTGACCACAATTTGGTGACGTTTACGTTAGTGATGGAAAGGGATAAGTATACACCGCAGGGCAAGAGTTATAGCTGGGGGAAGGGTAATTATGGTGCCATTAGACGTGACGTGGGGGGGATAGGTTGGAGAAGTAGGCTGCAAGTGTTGGGCACACTGGATAAGTGGAGCTTGTTCAAGGATCAGCTACTGCGTGTTCTTGATAAGTACGTACCGGTCAGGCAGGGAGGTAGGCGTAGAGCGAGGGAACCATGGTTTACCAAAGAAGTGGAATCTCTTGTTAAGAGGAAGAAGGAGGCCTATGTGAAGATGAGGTGTGAAGTTTCAGTTGGGGCGATGGATAGTTACAAGGTAGCGAGGAAGGATCTAAAGAGAGAGCTAAGACGAGCAAGGAGGGGACATGAGAAGTATTTGGCAGGTAGGATCAAGGAAAACCCAAAAGCTTTCTATAGGTATGTCAGGAATAAGCGAATGACTAGGGTAAGAGTAGGACCAGTCAAGGACAGGGATGGGAAGTTGTGTGTGGAGTCCGAAGAGATAGGCAAGATACTAAATGAATATTTTTCGTCAGTATTCACTCAGGAAAAAGATAATGTTGTGGAGGAGAATGCTGAGACCCAGGCTATTAGAATAGATGGCATTGAGGTACGTAGGGAAGAGGTGTTGGCAATTCTGGATAGGCTGAAAATAGATAAGTCCCCGGGGCCTGATGGGATTTATGGAGTTTAATGTAGAGAAGTGTGAGGTGATTCACTTTGGAAGGAATAACAGGAATGCGGAATATTTGGCTAATGGTAAAGTTCTTGGAAGTGTGGATGAGCAGAGGGATCTAGGTGTCCATGTACATAGATCCCTGAAAGTTGCCACCCAGGTTGATAGGGTTGTGAAGAAGGCCTATGGAGTGTTGGCCTTTATTGGTAGAGGGATTGAGTTCCGGAGTCATGAGGTCATGTTGCAGCTGTACAAAACTCTTGGACGGCCGCATTTGGAGTATTTCGTACAGTTCTGGTCACCGCATTATAGGAAGGACGTGGAGGCTTTGGAGCGGGTGCAGAGGAGATTTACCAGGATGTTGCCTGGTATGGAGGGAAAATCTTATGAGGAAAGGCTGATGGACTTGAGGTTGTTTTCGTTGGAGAGAAGAAGGTTAAGAGGAGACTTAATAGAGGCATACAAAATGATCAGGGGGTTAGATAGGGTGGACAGTGAGAGCCTTCTCCCGCGGATGGAAATGGCTGGCACAAGGGGACATAGCTTTAAACTGAGGGGTAATAGATATAGGACAGAGGTCAGAGGTAGGTTCTTTACGCAAAGAGTGGTGAGGCCGTGGAATGTCCTACCTGCAACAGTAGTGAACTCGCCAACATTGAGGGCATTTAAAAGTTTATTGGATAAGCATATGGATGATAATGGCATAGTGTAGGTTAGATGGCTTTTGTTTCGGTGCAACATCATGGGCCGAAGGGCCTGTACTGCGCTGTATAGTTCTATGTTCTATCAGCGCTCCTTTAGAAATATTCCGTAAGGCTTGTAAATCCCAATGATTTCATACTATACATTCAAAGGTATTTGCTGTTATCTCAAGTTCTAATCTTACCTGTGCTTCCCAAACTGTTTTCCAAGGTAAGCCTATTTTTAACACAGGTACTGTAATCAGCCCCTTGCCCCAATGCCTGTGACTCAGAATCACCAGCCCAGGGTAAGGAGTCTATCTACACAATGGGCAGAGTGGAGCAGTAGCGCAGCACATTTGAAAGCCTCACTTCACATTCTCAGCTGGAGTGCACAGCCTCCTGCTTTTTCCTGCACACCAGACATAGGTAGTGAGTTCCAATTGTCAGTGAGTTTTTGCAGCACAAATGGTGGTGGGTATGTCAGCTGAGGGGCCAGCTGAAAAAAATCTGGACAATTGGGGCTGGATTCTCCGCCCTGCCGCGCCACATTTCCGCTTCACCCCACCGGCGAGATGCTCCGTTACGTCAGCCGGTCATTGGGGTTTCCCATTGTGGGGCAGCCCCACGCCATCAGGAAACCCCCGGGCTGCCGGCAAAATGGAGCACCCCGTCGGTGGAGAATCCAGCCCTAGGTTTTTGTGGATTTGGGAGTTTTGAACTGGAGATGTTCCAGTGTACCAACACAGCAGCAATTAGGTTTGAACAAATTAAGTTCAAATGCAGAGTTTTGTGTTGACATATTGATTATTGAAATGTGTTTTTTTTCCTTTCACAGGATATTGTCTCGGCCAGTATTTGTTGTCCAGCCCTAATTAACCTGGAGAAGATGGTGGTGGACTGCCTGCTGGGACTGCTGCAGTTCATGCGGTGTAGGCACACTCAAAGTCCTGTTAAGGAGGGAGTTCCACGATTTTGACCCAGCAACAGTGAAGAAACAGCAATGTAGTCAGAATCAGAATGGCATGTGGCTTGGAGAGTGTCATGATATGCAGACACACACATAATGATATACAGACAAGCAGCTAATGAACACAGAGAACAGGACATGACCAATAAGCAGGCAGGACACTCAGGGTTGGGATCTGACTATAAAAGACACGAGGCACTCACACTCCGCCTCTTTCCACTGATGAACATCTACAGAGTGAGTCAGGGTGTATGTACAGTATTACACATCCACCACGTGGCTAAGCGCTCGTCTGGTTCAGTCAGAGAGAGTAACCACACTTAGCAGAGAGTCAAACTCACAGAGAACTGTGATAAATGTGCTATTAGTTCAATAAACCTGATTGAACTAACTTCAAAGTATGGAGTATCTTTCTGATCTAAGCTGCATCCAGCTGCAGCCAGCGTTAGACCAGTGTACCTAACACGACAGAGAGGAACTTGCAGGTGATGGTGTTCCCACGCATCTACTACCCTTGTCCTTTTAGCTGATAGAGGCTGTGGGTTTGGAAGATGTTCTCTATGGAACCTTGGTGAGTTTCTAGAGTGCAACTTGTAGGTGGTACGCATTGCTGTCACTGTGTCAGTGGTGGAGGGAGTAAATGTTGAAGGTGGTAGATGGTGTGTCAATCAAGCAGAGTGCTTTGTCCTGGATAGTGTCAAGTTTCTTCAGTGTTGTTGGAGCTGCACTCATCCGGGCAAGTGGGGAGTATTCCATCATACTTCTGACTTGTGCCTTGTAGATGATGGATGGGCTTTAGGGAGTCAGGAGGTTAGTTAAACTTCACAGAATTCCCAACCTCATACCTGTTCATTTAGGTATAGTATTTATATGGCTAGTCCAATGCAGTTTCTCGCAACAGTGACCGATAAGATGTTGATAGTGGGGGATTCAGCAAACGTCATTGAATGTCATGGGAAGATGGTTAGATTCTCACTTGTTCGAGATGGTCATTGCCTGGCACTTGTGCGGCACAAATGTAACTTCCCATTTATCAACTTAGGCCTGAACATTGCTCAGGTCTTGCTGCAAATGCTTCAGTATCCAAGGAGTCACTAATGGTGCTGAACATTGTGCAATCATTAGTGAACATCCCCAGTTCTGAACTGATGATGGAAGGAAGGTCATTGATGAAGCAATTAAAGATGTTTGGGCCTAATACACTACCGTCTGGAACTCCTGCAGTTATGTTCCAGGACTGAGATGATTGACCGACATCAACTAAAACCATTTTTCGTTGTGTTAGGTATACTGTAAGGGTTTAGCTCACTTGGCTTAGCTGGTTCATGATGCAGAACAAGGCTAGCAGTGCAGGTTCAATTCCTGTATCAGCTGAGGTTACTCACATAAGGCCTGCCTTTGCTTGAGGTGTGGTGATCCTCAGGTTAACTCACTACCAGTCAGCTCTCCCCCTTCAAAGGGGAAAGCAGACTTTAGTGACTTTACCTTTGGATGTCATGGTAGCACAGTGGTTAACACTGTTGTTGCACAGTGCCAGGGACCTGGGTTCGATTCTCGGCTTGGGTCACTGTCTGTGCAGAGTCTGCATGTTCTCCCGATGTCTGTGTGGGTTTCCACAGGGTGCTCTGCTTTCCTCCCACAAGTCCCGAAAGACGTGCACATTAAGGTGAATTGGACATTCTGAATTCTCCCTCAATGTACCCGAACAGGTGCTGTAGTTTGGCGACTCAAGGATTTTCACAGTAACGCCATTGCAGTGTTAACGAATAAAGATTATTCGTTAACCAGTCAGTGGAGAGTTTTATCCCTGATTCCCATTCACTACAGTTTTGTGAGGGCTCCTTGATGCCATACTTGGTCAAATGCCGCTTTGATGTCGAGGGCAGACTCTTTAATCTCAGCTCTTGGGTTCAGCTCTTTTGTCCATTTTTGAGCCAAGGTTGTCCATAGCTGAGTGACCCTGGCAGAACTCAAACGGATCACCAGTGAGCAAGTTGTTTCTGAGTAATGCTGCGTGATTGTACTGTCAATCACCCCTTCCATCACTTAACTGATGCTCGAGAGTAGACTGACGTGGCAGTAATTGGCTGCGTTGGATCGGTCCTACTCTTTATGTGCAGAACACTCGTGAGCAATTTTCCACTTTATTGGGTTCTAGCTGTACTGGAACATGTTGGCTAAGATGCGGCTAATTCGGGAGCCCATAGCCTTTGCAGTACCAGTGCCTTCACAGGAATGAATCAAATTGGCTGAAGACTGGCATCTGTGATGATGGGGATCTCAGGAGGATGCCAAGATGAATCACCCACTCGAAACATCTGGCTGAAGATTGTTGCAATTGCTTCTCATTTGTACTAATGTTCTAGACTCCCGCATCATTGAGTATAGAGATATTTGGAAAGGCTCCTCCTTCAGTTAGTTGTTTAAGTGTCCACCACCATTTAAACATTTTTAGTTTTATTTTGAGTACCCAATTATTTTTTTCCAATTAAGGGGCAATTTAGCATGGCCAATCCACCTACCCTGCACATCTTTGGGTTGTTGGGGTGAAACTCATGCAGACAAGGGAAAAATGTGCAAACTCCACACGGACAGTGACCCAGGGCCGGAATTCGAACCGGGTCCTCAGCGCTGTAGACAGCAATGCTAACCACTGTGCCACCGTGCTGCCCTCACCACCATTTATAACTGGATGTGGCAGGACTACAGGGCTTAAATCTGACCTATTGGTTGTGAGATAGTGAAAATGAAATGAAATGAAAATCGCTTATTGTCACAAGTAGGCTTCAAATGAAGTTACTGTGAAAAGCCCCTAGTCGCCACATTCCGGCGCCTGTTCAGGGAGGCTGGCACGGTAATTGAACCGTGCTGCTGGCCTGCCTTGGTCTGCTTTCAAAGCTAGCTCTTTAGCCCTGTGCTAAACCAGCCCCTTTTAAAAAGATAGTTTAGCTTTATCTATTGCTTTCTCTGTTTGGCATGGAAGTAGCTTCATCAGGTTGACACATCATTTTTAGATATGCCTGGTGCTGCTCCTGGCATGTTCTCCTGCACTCTTCACTGAAGTAGGGTTAATCCCCCAACTTGATGGTAAGTGTAGAGTGGGGGAATATGTTGGGCCATGAAGGTAAAGATTGTGGGTGCATAGAATTCTGATGCTGCTGATGACGCACGGAACCTCATGGATGCACAGTCTTGAGTTGCCAGATCTGTTTGCAATCTACACATTTATAGCACGATAGGACTACACAACACAACAGAACATATCCTCAGCATGAAAATTGGACTTTATCTCCACAAGGACTGTGCGGTGATCATTCCTCCCAATTTGGTCAAGGATGAATGCATCTTCGACAGGTATATTGATGAGGATGAAGTCAAGTAGGTTTTTCCCACCTGTTGGCTTCCCCACCACATGCCACAATCCCAGTACAGCAGCTATGTCCTTTAGGACTTGGCCGGTGGTGGTGCTACTGAGCCGCTCTTGGGGAATGGCATTGAAGTACCCCACCCAGAGTACAATCTGTCCCCTTGATACCCTCAGTGTTTCTTTCAATGGTATTTAAATTGGAGGAGCACTGATTCACCAGCTGAGGGGATGGTGGGCGGGGTGATGATAATCAGCAAGAGGTAAGCACGGTAGCACAGTGGTTAGTACTGTGGCTTCACAGCACCAGGGTCTCAGGTTCGGTTCCCGGCTGGGCCACTGCCTGCGGAGTCCGCACGTTCTCCCTGTGTCTGTATGGGTTTACTCCATGTGCTCTGGTTTCCTCCCACAAGTCTCGAAAAGACATGCTTGTTAGGTGGATTGGACATTCTGCATTCTCCCTCAGTGTGTAGCCATCTGGGGCGAAATTCTCCCCCAACGGCGCGATGTCCGCCGACTGGCGCCAAAGACGGCGCCAATCAGACGGGCATCGCCCCGGCCCAAAGGTGCGGAATGCTCCGCATCTTTGGCGGCCTAGCCCCAACATTGAGGGGCTAGGCCGACGCCGGAGGGATTTCCGCCCCACCAGCTGGCGGAAATGGCGTTTGTTTCTCCGCCAGCTGGCGCGGAAATGCGGCGCATGCGCGGGAGCGTCAGCGGCCGCTGACAGTTTCCCGGCGCATGCGCGGGAGCGTCAGCGGCCGTTGAAAGTTTCCCGCGCATGCGCAGTGGGGAGAGTCTCTTCCGCCTCCGCCATGGTGGAGGCCGTAGCGGAGGCGGAAGGGAAAGAGTGCCCCCACGGCACAGGCCCGCCCGCGAATTGGTGGGCCCTGATCGCGGGCCAGGCCACCGTGGGGGCACCCCCCGGGGTCAGATCGCCCCGCGGATCGCCCCCCAAGACCCCGGAGCCCGCCCACGCCGCCTGGTCCCGCCGGTAAATACCAGGTTTGATTTACACCGGCAGGACAGGCAATTTCTGGGCGGGACTTCGACCCATCCGGGCCGGAGAATTGAACGGGGGGTCCCGCCAACCGGCGCGGCCCGATTCCCGCCCCCGCCCAATCTCCGGTACCGGAGACTTCGGCGGGGGCGGGATTCACGGCGGCCAACGGCCATTCTCCGTCCCGGCGGGGGGTCGGAGAATGACGCCCCTGGGATGGCCACATCCAGATTACAAAATGGACACCCGCAAAGACTGCAGGGAAAATTGGGCAATGCTAAGAAACAAGCAGGTGCAAGCTCTGTCTGTTGATTAGAACCTTAAACGCTCAGACAGGACAGAAACTACCAAACAATCTACAGACTAATGAGCCATCTCCGGGGACAAAAGGGAAACATTTAGATACACAATGTTAGGACAGACTCCCCGGCGCCAGATGAAGCTAAGACAAAGCAGACTAACAGTCACCAGGACACGCACAGCGATCAGGGAACCACCCCTCTATTGGAGGAAAATCGATAAAACTGATTGAGAAAGATCCAATTTGTTGAGGCCAAGTTCAAGGCCCGCCCAAAAGTGCGCGAAGCCTTTTTCAGTATAAGAGGTATCACCCAAGGGAGAACCTTCCTCCTTTGGCTTTGGCTCTCACCGAAGAGAGAGACCAGCCTAGCAGCTGCACCAGACCAAGTAAGTCCCAAGTCAACGCACGCTACGAGATAGATGCTCCTAGTTGCTACCCTGTAAACAGCTCAACCCAGCAGCCTCAGAACCGAGCAACGGCCATTGTCCCTCTGACTGAGTGGGCGCCCAAAGCTAAGTATAGGCTTTAGTAATAGTGGTAGTTTAGTTCGTAGAGTTTATGCATGAGTAGATTTGACTGTGTGTAAATAAATGAGCATTGCTTTTGAACTTACTAACTGGTGTGCCGAGTCATTGATCAGTATTCGGTTCTGAACCTTGTGGCGGTGTCGAAAGATACCTGGTGACTCTTGAGCAAACGTCATTAAATAGAGCCAAATTAAGAACCAACCAAAAGTTAGCAACAAGTGTCCCCGAACAGGCGCCGGAAAGTGGCGATGAGCTGCTTTTCAGATTAACTTCATTGCAGTGTTAATGTAAGCCTACTTGTGACAATAAAGATTGCTAGTATTATGTTTACTTGCCTGTGTTTGGCCTGATGCCATGAGACTTCAGTCAATGCTGAGGGCTCCTAGCGTTACGCCCTCCCAGATGCAAACCATTGTGCTGCCACATCAACTGGATCAGTTCTGCCAGTTGGACAGGACATACTCAGGGATGGTGATGGTGGTGTCTGGGACACTGTCTTTAAGGTATGATTCCATGCATGTGACTATGTCAGGCTGTTGCTTGTCTAGTCTGTGGCACAAGCCCTCAAATGTTAATAATCAAGACTTTGCAAGGATGGCAGGCTGGATGTGTAATTGTCATTCCCAGTGCCCAGCTCGATGCTGAGTATTACATTTAGTTTCACTCCTTTTTGTTAAGGCTTCGTAGTGGTTTGATACAACTGAATGGTTTTCTAGGTCATTTGAAATGAAAAAAAAATGAAATGAAAATCGCTTATTGTCACAAGTAGGCTTCAAATGAAGTTACTGTGAAAAGCCCCTCGTCGCCACATTCCGGCACCTATTTGGGGAGGCTGGTATGGGAATTGAACCGTGCTGCTGACCTGCCTTGGTCTGCTGTCAAAGCCAGCGATTTAGCCCTGTGCTAAACAGCCCTGTTTAGAACACACTTAAGAAGGCACTTAAAAGTCAATCACATTGCTGTGGGTCTGGAGTTATTTCGCTCCCGAAAGGGCACTCATGAACCAAGCGTGTTTTTACAAAAATTGGCAATGGTTTCATGGTCACTATTACTGAGGCTAGCTTTCAATTCCAGATTTATTAATTGAATTTAAATTCCACCAGCTCCTGTGGTGGGATTTATAATAATAATCTTTATTGGTGTCAGAAGTAGCTTACATTAAAACTGCAATGAAGTTACTGTGAAAATCCCCCAGTCATCGCATTCCGGCGCCTGTTCGGGTACACTGAGGGAGAATTCAGAATGTCCAATTCACCTAACAAGCACAACTTTTGGGACTTGTGGGAGGAAACGGGAGCACCCGGAAGAAACCCACACAGACACGGGTAGAACATGCACACTCCGCACACACAGTGACGCAAGCTGGGTCACTGAACCCGGGTCCCTGGCGCTGTGAAGCAACAGTGCTAACCTCTGTGCTACCATGCCGCTCAATATTTGAACCCCAGAACATTAGCCTGGGCCTTTGGATTGCTAGCCCAGTTACCACTACACCACCGCCTCCCCTCTTACCTTTCTCTGCGTGGGGTGAAGTGATTTTTAATGTTAAATTCACCCTTCCTTAGAGTTCATATTCAAATTAAAATAGCTGGCTTTTCAGAATGAAAACCATTTTCCAACGAAACCCTTGTAACTTTTCAGCAAACAAAATATCGGAGGCTGCTGGACAAAGGTTCCTCGTACTCTGTTAGAGATTAACATTTGACAGGATTTGATATTCCTGAGACAACTCAAATAATAACATGAAGTAGTAATCATGGACTCAAATGACCTTGCAGTTCATAAATTGTTATTTGAACTCCCGAGGTTCCATTACTGCTGTCTGATATATTACCCATGTCAATCATTCATGTTGCTGTCATGTCTGTATCTTTTATTGTCACCGCCATTAACATGCTTTGTCGTTCTCACACGGTGGCATAGCCCAGGGGGACTGTATCACACAACAGGAAACAAGGTGAGAAAAAGTTATTGTTTTCTGTGTGTTACTAGAACAACTGTTATTGCCGAATATATTATTAGGCTAGCTCGAGTGCTTTACAATTAGAAATATCCACTGAATAATGCAGTGAACAGTGTTTCTTTTTTAGCTTGCCCTCGAGGTAACCTTGTAAAGTGTGTCGGTATAAAGCTCTCTTAGCTGCAATGTAATGCAAATAATATTGGTTGAGATATGTTTCAAGCTAATGTTTGGGACATGGGAGCATAGTTTCAGTTCTAATGATATTTAAACACTGTCTTGCTGCATTGTCGAATACTGCCTTCTCCTGACTGATATTGTAGAACCACAATATGTTGCCCCAGGTGATGTCTATTCACTGCTTATTTAACATTGACAGAAAAGCAATGAAAAGTTTGAAAAAAGGATTTGAAATTATAAATTTCCTGAAGAAGATCCAGATCTACATGATGCCCATATATATCCTCTCATTCTGTATGCAACAGAAACCATCTTTTAATAATATGTTACAAAGATTCCAGTATAGATCAGTGACTTAATGCCACAATCCCTTTAAGCATACACTGAGTCTAAACTAATATTAAATGTCGGGATTTGTGACCTTTTCATCATTTTTCTCACTGCATGTCTGAACATTCTTAATGCTTTGATTATGAATCAAGTATGCTTTCACTCCTCTGAAGAATTTTCTTTTAGCTTACGTTTCAATATGAATTTGCTTTGTTTGTTCACAAAGACTTGAAATAATGAGGGAAAAGCAGTGAGCTAAATGCTGGAATTGGCATTTGTGTTGCTACAATCCACATTTATTACCGTTCTCATGTGAATTTAGTTCCCTTCGTCCAGTGTCGTTTTAGGTGTCTTTGAGGTACGAATCTAGCTGGGGCAGAACCTATCTATCAGCCTCCAACGAAGGTATTTTTAATGTTAGCACAGTAAATAGAGATTCCAGCTTTTGTCCTCCCCCATGGGCAAAGGCTTAACCACAAAAGGGTATTTTCCCCTTGGTGTGGTGAGTTTGGATATCACCAGGTAGGAAATCATAGATTTAAATCCACAACCCACACTCTTCAGCATTTGAGGCTAGTAGTTAAGTTCAAGAAAAAGGATAATATTATTGGCTTGGGAAGCATTGGGCCCCACATTCTGCCCAGTAATCTGGAAATGAGGAAGATCCCATCAGATTCAGGGCCCAACTGGGCTTCCAAGCCTGGGTCATCACTGAGAGCCCCAGTACAACCTCATTTGTTATTGGGTCACCTTGGAAAATGTTGGGTGTCTTGCTCTTAACGAGAGATTGGGTGGGAGTCATGGATCCCTTTTCCAAAGTAGCCTTGATTTACATCCTCAAATATGTGCAGAATTTCAAAGCACTAGGACAGAGCCTCTGCTCCTCTCTCAGATTCTCCCCATTCTTTTCTGTGTGACATTCTTATTACATACCTCCTTACGCACATGCTCTGTAGTCATTGTTAGAGTAGTGTTAGAGTTAACCCTTTACCATACATCCCCCTCAAGTCTTTGGGTGGGATTTTCCAGCCGTTCCCCCCAGCAAGATCTTCCGGTCTCGCCAATGGTGAGCCCCTGCCGTGGGTTCCCCCAACGGTGGAGGATATGAACAGTGGGAAACTCCGATGACAGCGACGGGACTGGAAGATCCCACCACTGGCCAATGGCCTCTGCCACCACAACACATGCCGCAGGGGGAGAGTAAAATCCCACCCTTTATCTCTGCAAGCCATGCACACGTCCTCCTACACTTTCCCTCAAAATCTTTTTATTACAGGGATAATCTTCATGGTAGTTTCTCCCCAAATACATACAGTGTTCTTTTTGAGGTACTTGAGGATTTGTTCACTCCAAACCCATTCTCTGAGAGTTATCATTTCTTGTTTCTCTCCTTATTGGTTCTGTAGTTGTAGTTTCCTCCTGCAGACCCAGGTTCGCAGCCCATCCGGCTTCTTGTTCATCAAAATCAAAGTGCTCCTATTTCTTCGGCTGATACTGCTTTCTGTTTGGACAAGGTATGGGGCAGAATCTAACCAAAAATGACAAGGTGTCAGTTCTGATGAGAAAAATGTGTGAATCCCTCCAGCAGCGAGAAATCTCACGGAATTTTGAGCCTCGTCAATAAATATTTTATCTTCAGGTGAATCATGCCCCACTCATGGCAGCCTCCCGCTGATTCGCTTGCCCCAGAGTACTTAATCACTGCAATTAGTGGAGAGCAATCAGTGAACATCTCCCCAGCACTCCACAGATCCAGTAGAGGGGATGACAGCTAGGAGGCCTGCACCTAGGTTCGCAGAGGGAGCCCTTACCAGACTCCTGGATAGAGTCCAGCAGAGGTGGGATGTCCTCTGCCCACGTTCCAGATGGTGTCCCTCCAGCAAGGTGGCCCAATGCGCCTGGGAGGCAGTGATCGCATTAACCCGTGTCAACTCACTGCAAAAGAGGACAGGTCAGCAGTGCCGTAAAAAGATGAATGATCTTCTTCGTGCAGACAAGGTAAGTCTGTGACCACTTGTCTCTCGCTGCACCCACTCACTCACCCCTCCCACCTCCAAGGTGACCTCTCACCCAGCCACATCATGGTCGGCAACACCTGGGGCAGCACGGTGGCGCAGTGGGTTAGCACTGCTGCCTTACGGTGCCGAGGTCCCAGGGTCGATCCCGGCTCTGGGTCACTATCCGTGTGGAGTTTGCACATTCTCCCCGAGTTTGCGTGGGTTTCGCCCCCACAACCCAAAAATGTGCAAGCTAGGTGGATTGGCCCCTTGGAAAAAATGATTGGGTACTCTAAAAAAAATTTTTTAAGTGGTTGCCAACACCTGCCATGAGGCCCTCTTTCACCCCTCACCCCACAATCCTCAGAGTGCCCCCCATTACCCACTCTGCTCCTCACATCCCCGCTCCCACTCCAGTCCCATGCATGCCACTCCTCAACCATCTGAATTAGCAAGACTGGCGCCTACTCTCTCCCCATCTGTTTCGCCACAGAACAAACTTGAGTACAACAGGCGTGAGTAGACACAGCTACCCGGAGTGATGCGCAAGCTCAGATGCCTCACCTCATTTGAGGAAAGAACCATTGAGCTGGTCAAGGAGGAGCAAGACCACGTCTGTGAGGAGGGCGAAGTAGGGACTGTGAGCAAAAGTGAGACACACAGTCAACAAAGAACAAAGAAATGTACAGCACAGGAACAGGCCCTTCGGCCCTCCAAGCCCGTGCCGACCATGCTGCCCGACTAAACTACAATCTTCTACACTTCCTGGGTCCGTATCCCTCCATTCCCATCCTATTCATGTATTTGTCAAGATGCCCCTTAAATGTCACTATTGTCCCTGCTTCCACCACCTCCTCCGGTAGCGAGTTCCAGGCACCCACTACCCTCTGCGTAAAAAACTTGCCTCGTACATCTACTCTAAACCTTGCCCCTCTCACCTTAAACCTATGCCCCCTAGTAATTGCCCCCTCTACCCTGTGGAAAAGCCTCTGACTATCCACTCTGTCTATGCCCCTCATACTTTTGTATACCTCTATCAGGTCTCCCCTCAACCTCCTTCGTTTAAGTGAGAACAAACCGAGTTTATTCAACCGCTCCTCATAGCTAATGCCCTCCATACCAGGCAACATTCTGGTAAATCTCTTCTGCACCCGCTCTAAAGCCTCCACATCCTTCTGGTAGTGTGGCGACCAGAATTGAACACTATACTGCAAGTGTGGCCTAACTAAGGTTCTATACAGCTGCAACATGACTTGCCAATTCTTATACTCAATGCCCCGGCCAATGAAGGCAAGCATGCCGTATGCCTTCTTGACTACCTTCTCCACCTGTGTTGCCCCTTTCAATGACCTGTGGACCTGTACTCCTAGATCTCTTTGACTTTCAATACGCTTGAGGGTTCTACCATTCACTGTATATTCCCTACCTGCATTAGACCTTCCAAAATTCATTACCTCACATTTGTCCGGATTAAACTCCATCTGCCATCTCTCCGCCCTAGTCTCCAAACAATCTAAATCCTGCTGTATCCTCCGACAGTCCTCATCGCTATCCGCAATTCCACCAACCTTTGTGTCGTCTGCAAACTTACTAATCAGACCAGTTACATTTTCCTCCAAATCATTTATATATACTACAAAGAGCAAAGGTCCCAGCACTGATCCCTGTGGAACACCACTGGTCACAGCCCTCCAATGAGAAAAGCATCCTTCCATTGCTACTCTCTGCCTTCTATGGCCTAGCCAGTTCTGTATCCACCTTGCCAGCTCACCCCTGATCCCGTGTGACTTCACCTTTTGTACTAGTCTACCATGAGGGACCTTGTCAAAGGCCTTACTGAAGTCCATATAGACAACATCCACTGCCCTACCTGCATCAATCATCTTAGTGACCTCCTCGAAAAACTCTATCAAGTTAGTGAGACACGACCTCCCCTTCACAAAACCGTGCTGCCTCTCACTAATACGTCCATTTGCTTCCAAATGGGAGTAGATCCTGTCTCGAAGAATTCTCTCCAGTAATTTCCCTACCACTGAAGTAAGGCTCACCGGCCTGTAGTTCCCGGGATTATCCTTGCTACCTTTCTTAAACAGAGGAACAACATTGGCTATTCTCCAGTCCTCCGGGACATCCCCTGAAGACAGCGAGGATCCAAAGATTTCTGTCAAGGCCTCAGCAATTTCCTCTCCAGCCTCCTTCAGTATTCTGGGGTAGATCCCATCAGGCCCTGGGGACTTATCTACCTTAATATTTTTTAAGACACCCAATACCTCGTCTTTTTGGATCTCAATGTGACCCAGGCTATCTACACACCCTTCTCCAGACTCAACATCTACCAATTTCTTCTCTTTGGTGAACACTGATGCAAAGTATTCATTTAGTTCCTCGCCCATTTCGCAAAACTCACATACGTAAACATCTCATGTCATTTATCCTCTGCGATGTACTAATACCATCTCCCTTCCCTTGCAGGGCAATCAGATGAGCTTTGTTGTGCCCTAGCCTGACACTTGGAAATACTAAGATGTCCTTGGTGAATTTTCTGGAGGACCTGCGGGTGGAGAGCTCGTAGGACCACCAACAAAGAGGTCAATGATGATGCTAATATGGCGACGTTGTTCAAAGTACTGCATCCGAACGGGGTTACTGGGAACATACTCCTGACCATCCATCAAGGCAGCATGTGCAAGCCTGCTCACAAGCATCACCTCGCATTTCAGCTCTCAATATTCGTACAATTTCCACGCTGTAGCTAGCAAATATTGAATGGTTAAGGTGATGAAGGCCTTGACTTCCTTGACAACATTTTTATCTCATTGTTCTAGGTAATGGATGTAATGGATGGGTAGGGCATTTTCCCTGAACATACTCTGTGATGGTATTGTGTCGCATCAGCCTTAATCTGAAATTTTGCTTTAAGGGTGTCACCTTTGCGATTACCTTCATCTTCACTAAAGGTGCCAGTAGTTTGTGATCAGTTTCAATCTTGAGCTGTGGAACTAAGCTGTCGTCAGAAATTTCTCATCTGCCCAAGTCGCTGCGAGGACTTCTTTCTCTGCTGCAGCTTTGAGTGAGGGAAGGTAGAAATTTTCACACTTGGTTCACCATACCTATAAATCTTTGTTGTTTGATGGTATTCCAGGGTGGTGGAAATTCTCTTATGGCTTTTGCCTTGTTCTTCCTTAGTTAAGCCCTGGATGAAAGCATCGTCCATGTGGTATATGATGCCTTCCATGCCTTCTAATATGTTGGATCCTTTGAAAAATCTTTGATGCCACAGTTTGAAATAGTAATGTCCGAGATTTGTTGTGAAGGCAGTCAGAAGTTTTGCCTCCTGAGCCAGTGGTAACTGTCAATCTGCTGTTGCATGGAGCTCAGTAAAGATTGCTCCTCACGAGTTTGGATAGGTTCCAGTCCATAATGCCACTGGGTGTATTTCCCGTTCTACCACCTTGTTCAATTGCATTAGGTTGACGTGCCTTCTGATAAATCCATTTGGTTTTGGAATTCGCACCATACCAGAGCATCACCTGTTTGGTTTCATAACTAGTGAAACAACCCCTTGTTGAAGCATTGCCTCTACTTCACTTCTTGCCCATTTTAGTGTGTAACCTTCCTGCGTGTAAACTGACAAATGGGTTTTAAATCTGTCATTAGCATGATATGATACACAGATTTCAATTTTCCCAAGTCTCTGAAGAGTTTTGGAAATTCTCTAAACTCCTTATATCTTTCTTGGTCATTGACTTTTTCAGCTTTAAGGATTAGGGTCAGACCCAAACGGGCTTTTCTGTTTAGCAAGGAATATTTCTGGTTCTGAATGACCCTTTTCCGTTTCAGAGACTAAGGGTGGGATTCTCCACTGCCGGACCCGTTTTCTGGTGCGCCATGCCCCCGCCGGCAGCGGGATCTTCCATCCTGGCAGCTGGCCAATGGGGTTTCCCATTGTAGACAACCCCACACAATCAGGAAATCCACGGGCGTGAGTGCGCTGCCGGCAAAGCAGATGATCCCGCCAAGGCCTTCCAACAGAGCAGGAAAACGTGGCACCACCTCCACAGGGAAGCCAGGGTGAGTAGGCACTCTGCCCCTGGCACTAACCATAGTCCCAAATACCCGTAATCTCACCCTCCCCCCACCCAGAGGGCAACCAAACCCCCATCCTGCACCACATGTCAGCACCCATACCGGCTGCCATGGCCAGGTGCTACGTCCATGAAGGCCATTAGCTACCTTCCCCCTGTGCTGCTTGCGCCTGACTGCCTAACACTGTGCGTTTTCTGTCTCTCACCCCCTACCCCCACCATCCAGGAGAAGGTGGCTCACAACCGCTGAGAGAGGGAAAAGACTGGAGGAGGACCGTCAGATCTGTGACCCCCTCATCGCATCAGAGCAGCGGACACTGTATCTGACCGATGGGCCCGGAGAGAGGGCAGTCACTGAAGCGGAGGTCGGCACCGGGCGAGCAAGTGAGACCCCGCTGAGTTGCGGTTCCCCATGGCATGTGTGTCGCCAGCCCCACCACCGCACCCACTACACCCCCCCTTCACCACCACGACCCACCACCACCCTGACAGGAGCAGGAAGTGGTGCTGACCATGCGTGCCGCCCTGGCCAACAATGCACAGGTGGCATCCGCGGTGTTGGACTTGAGGATGAATGTTTTGGCCATGGGTCAGGATGCCCAAGGCCTGGGGCATTTTGTGCAAATGGTAGCCAAGGCCCAGGACAGGGCTGCCCTATCACAGGTAGCCATGTACCAGGGCCACCTGGACATTGCAGCGGCGCGCCAGGTCATGGCCCAGTCACAGCTGGTGGAATGCGTCGACGGCATTGCCCAGACGCTGGCTGACATGGCACAGACCCAGAGGGAGGTTGCACAGGTTGATGTGGCGCAGTCCCAGAGGATGCTGGTACACTCACTATGCTCCATGAGTATAATGACCCTGGTTGAGACGGGCCTCCAGGACTGGTAGTGACTGGTGGCGGGATGACTCAGTGGTCAGCTCCACATGCATCCCCATCCCAAGGAGTAGCCCGGGGGCCATCGGCCACCCCGACAGAGGAGGAGGTGATGAGGCCTGTACCGGCGACTAACGCAGGGGAGATGCCAGAACAGCACAGCGCCTCAGACTAACCCCTCTCCTAAGCTGATGCATCTGATGGGCAGCAGGCAGAACAGACCAGCACCACACCACCTGGGACACCCAGCAGCAGCCGAACCCATCCAGGCGGGGCCGCCCCAGACGACGACCGCTAAAGGGAACCCAGGTCGCAGGACGGGAATTACAGCAGGCCGCCTTCATTCCTTCTATACTGCCTGGGAATCCACCTAGGTATAGCTTTACGGCCTGTAAGGCCAGAGAGTTAGAGATCAGTTATGTTGGCATGGGTGCAGCACATAGGATAGTGGGAGGGGTTAGGGCACAAACCTGTGTATATATGTTCAGAGAGACACTTTAAATACATGTTCACAATGTTTCATCCTACTTTGGTGCTGTCAGAAGGGTGTGAGCGATGGGCCGGGGCTGGGCTGGACCGGGTGCAGAGGGGATCCTGGGGCGGGGGACGGGGGAGATGAGTGAACGTTGGGGCTGAGCTTGGGCCAGGGACCCCACTTCAACCAAAACTCATCACTCTGGTGCCAGACCCCCATCCCTCTCCTTCCCTTTGCCCCCCTGCCTCCCACATTTTGTGGGTCGGGAAGGGCTGAACTAACTGAGGGGTCTAAGCACATAACTATGAGCTTAACCTGCTCCGGCTCGTCTAAACCATACATCAGGGTTTGCTGTTTTACTAACTCGAAAAAGTGATGTGGTCCGATGTCGGGTGGAAAGTATCTATCTTCTCGCGGGCATCTCGTAACTGGGTGATCGATAATGGGGTGGAGTACACAAAATCGGGTTGGCCTTCCGTGGTAACCCTGCGTGGTGATGGGGGTCATTGGGTTGGGTGCTGCCTGTGCAGTTGGTGGCTTGTCCATTTTACCCATCAATCTTTGCGAGTTGCCCTGTGCTTAGTTGGAAGTGGCCATGTCAGATGGCTACAGTACATTTCTAAATGCAGCACAGGACTGGCATAATCCCACCTTCTCCTCTATTTGGGCATCTAACCTGGGCCACCAAAATTGGCATCTTGCCAACTCCTTCATTCTAACTACGCAGATGTCCCAGGATTTTGCTTCGTAGGCACGGTGAAATTATTACTCTAATACCCCACAACAATACTGCATTTTGTATTGTCAACTCATTATACCTGGTAAGAGAGGGTTTAAGGTCTAGATTATTTCTGTGGCTCTTCTGTTAGACTGCTTTTTTAAACTATATCCAACACCTTCCCCATTCGGGATCTGATAGGTGAATTTTCATATCTGAGGAGACATGACCAGAACATTTTCCACATAAGCCAGATAGGGCTCGAGCTGCCGATAGTCCCTGGAGAATTGCCGGGTCCGTGACCATGCATGCACATTCCGGCAGCTTGCAGCGGTCGCGCCGTGCTACATAGTGGCGGCCGCTCAGGGACCCGGCCCGTGAAATAGTCCACCCTCTTCGGTCGCCTCGCACGCCCCGGACCACCCTCCCACAGTGCTCCCAGCCCCAAATAATGCCCCCCCCCCTGAACGCGGATAGGCCCTCCCATGACTGTCGCGGCGCTGGACGAAGTCCGCAGCATCCACGCCGAGATCCCGACGGGTGAGACCATGAGAGACCCACGCCGTCAGGAACTCGGCCGGTCGGGGGCAGACCATCGGAGGGCGGGCCTCAAGCAACGTCCTGAGGCCGTCGATACGTGGCGCGGCGTACTCCTAGAGTACGCAGCTTTGGATGGGGGGGAAGCATCACTAAAGCGGCGCCGCTACCGATTTGGTCGGGAACTCGGATTCTCCGGACGGTTGGCGAACACGATTTTGGCATCGGCGACCGGAGAATCCGGACAAATATTTTGTTGAAGTGTTCATCAGGTTCGTGCTAATCTTCTTGGACTTGCAGCAGCAGTCTAGACAAAGCGTACGTGTCTGCGTTTACGTGCTGGTCAGACTTATGATACTCAATGACATAACCGTGTGCCTTTAGGATTAATGACCACCATTGTAATAGACTGGCAGCGAGCTAAGGGATAACCTAATGCAGCCCAAGAGGTGTTGTCAAGGGACGATGGCTAGTTAACAGAGTAAACTGACAGCCAAATAAATAATGATAGAACCTTCAAATATCAAAAATAATCCTGAAAGCTTCTTTCTCAAGTTGAGTACAGCTAGATTCAGCACTGGTAAACATCCTGGAAGCAAATGCGATTGGTTTCTCTTCCCCCTTAGGCATTATTTTCAAGACAACTGCTGCAACCCCATAGGGTGACCCGTCCCAAGCAAGTTGCAGCTTCAGTTTTGGGTTATAATGCACCACTAAATCGGATTCTTGCAATCTTTTTGATATTTTGGTAAGCGTCCTCACAATCTGTCCTCCAGAGTCAAGTGCTACTTCTGCGGACAGGCAAAACACCCCCGGCAACGCTGCCCGGCGCTGAGCGCGCTCTGCAAGGCCTGTGGCAAGAAGGGACATTTTGCTGCAGTGTGCTGGGCCCGCTCAATCGCCGCTATTGTCCCAGCACCCCCCACGTGCGGCCAGTGGGCGCCGCCATCTTCCTCTCCTCAGACCACGTGCGGCCCGTGGGCGCCGCCATCTTGCTCCACTCACAACACGTGCGGCCCGTGGGCGCCGCCATCTTGCTTGCCTCAGAACCAATGGGCACCACCATCTTGCCTGCCCCAGGACACGTGCGGCCCAAGGGTGCCACCATCTTGCCTGCCCCAGGACACGTGCGGCCCGTGGGCGCCGCCATCTTACCCGCCTCAGGACTCCTGCCCGTCGGGCACCTCATCGGGCCGCTCATCGCCTGCAACCGCCGATGACCAGCCACGTCTCGCCTCGGTCACGATTGACCAGCCTCGACCGCACAACCTCGCGACCGCTTCGACAAAGGTGAAGGTCGACGGGCATGAGATACCCTGCCTTTTGGACTCCGGGAGCACTGAGAGCTTCATCCACCCCGATATGGTAAGGTGCTGCTCCCTCACGGTACACCCCGCTAACCAAAGAATCTCCCTGGCCTTCGGATCCCACTCTGTGGCGATCCGGGGGTACTGCATCGCCACCCTCACCATCCAGGGTGTAGAGTTCAGCGGCTTCCGGCTCTACGTCCTCCCCAACCCCTGCGCTGCCTTGCTACTCGGCCTGGACTTCCAGTGCAACCTCCAGAGCCTAACCCTGAAATTTGGCGGGCCCCTACCACCCCTTACTGTTTGCGGCCTCGTGACCCTTAAGGTCAACCCGCCTTCCCTGTTTGCAAACCTCACCCCGGATTGCAAACCCGTCACCACCAGGAGCAGACGATACAGCGCCCTGGACAGGACCTTCATCAAGTCTGAGGTCCAGCGGCTGCTGCGGGAAGGTATCATCGAGGCCAGCAACAGCCCCTGGAGAGCCCAAGTGGTAGTGGTGAAAACGGGGGAGAAAAACAGGATGGTCGTTGACTACAGTCAGACCATCAATCGGTACACGCAGCTCGACGCGTACCCCCTCCCACGCATATCTGATATGGTCAATCAGATTGCACAGTTCCGGGTCTTCTCAACAGTGGACCTGAAATCTGCCTACCACCAGCTCCCCATCCGGAAGGCAGGCCGCCCATACACTGCGTTTGAAGCAGACGGCCGACTTTACCATTTCCTTAGGGTTCCCTTCGGCGTCACCAACGGGGTCTCGGTCTTCCAATGGGAGATGGACTGAATGGTTGACCGGTACGGGCTGCGGGCCACTTTCCCGTACCTGGACAACGTCACCTCTGCGGCCAAGACCAGCAGGACCGTGACGCTAACCTTTCCCAAATTTCTCCACACTGCCACGCTCCTCAACCTAACTTACAACAAGGAGAAGTGTGTGTTCAGCACGAATCGATTAGTCATCCTCGGCTATGTGGTTCAGAATGGAGTTCTAGGGCCCGACCCCGATCGCATGCACCCCCTCATGGAACTCCCCCTGCCCCACTGCCCCAAGGCCCTCAAATGATGCCTGGGGTTCTTTTCGTATTACGCCCAGTGGGTCCCAAACTATGCGGACAAGGCCCTCCCACTCATTCAATCCACCGCTTTCTGACTGACGGTCAAGGCTCACCAGGTTTCAACCGTATCAAGGCCGACATCGCCAAGGCCGCGATGCACGCGGTCGACGAGACACTCCCCTTCCAAGTCGAGAGTGATGCATCAGACGTCGCTCTGGCCACCACCCTCAACCAGGCAGGCAGGCCCGTGGCATTCTTTTCCCGCACCCCCCATGCCTCCGAAATTCGGCACTTCTCCATCGAAAAGGAGGCCCAAGCGATCGTTGAAGCTGTGCGACACTGGAGGCATAACCTGGCCGGCAGGAGATTCACTCTCCTCACCGACCAACGGTCAGTTGCCTTCATGTTTAACTTCACACTGAGGGGTAAGTTCAAAAATGATAAAATCTTGAGGTGGAGGATCGAGCTCTCCACCTACAATTACAAGATTTTGTATCGCCCCGGTAAGTTCAACGAGCCCCCGATGCCCTGTCCCGAGGTACATGTGCCAGCGCACAAGTGGACCGACTCCAGACCCTGCACGACGATCTCTGTCACCCGGGAGTCACCCACTTTTACCACTTCATTAAGGCCCGCAATCTGCCCTACTTCATCGAGGAAGTCAGGGCTATCACCAGAAACTGCCAGGTCTGCGCGGAGTGTAAACTGCACTTCTACCGGCCAGACCGTGCGCGCCTGGTGAAGGCCTCCCGCCCCTTTGAAACCCTCAGTGTGGACTTCAAAGGGCCCCTTCCCTCCACCGACCACAACACATACTTTCTTAATGTGGTCGACAAGTATTCCCGATTCCCCTTCGCCGTCCCATGCCCCGATATGACGTCTGCCACCGTCATCAAAGCCCTCAACACCTTCTTCGCTCTGTTCTGTTTCCCCGCCTACGTCCACAGCGACCGGGGATCCCCATTTATGAGCGAGGAGCTGCGCCAGTACCTGCTCAACAGAGGCATTGCCTCAAGCAGGACGACCAGCTACAACTCCAGGGGAAACGGGCAGGTGGAGCGGGAGAATGGGACGGTCTGGAGGGTCATCAGCTGGCCTACGGTCCAGAAATCTCCTGGCCTGCTGCTGGCAGCAGGTCCTCCACGACGCACTTCACTCCTTTCGGTCGCTCTTGTCCATCGCAACCAACGAAACCCCCCATGAACGTCTCTATGCCTTCCCCAGGACGTCCACCTCCGGGGTTTTGCTCCCAATGTGGCTGGCAGATCCAGGACCCTTTCTCCTCCGCAAGCATGTGCAGATCCACAAGGCGGATCCGTTGGTTGAGAGAGTACAGCTACTCCATGCGAACCCGCAGAACGCCTATGTAGCATACCCCGACGGCCGCCAAGACACAGTCTCCCTCAGGGATCTGGCACCAGCTGGGTCCCCACCCCACCCCTGTCCCGGCGCCACCCTCCCCTCCCCCGGCACACCCCACCGCAGCCCCCGCTCCAGGAAAATCCGTCCTCCCCTTGCTCCCACCTGGGGATGAAGAGGATTTCGACACTCTCCCGGAGTCACCAAAGATCAAGCTGACGCCTGAGTCGCCACCAGCACTGCGGCGCTCTCAACGACAGATCAAGGCGCCCGATCGTCTGAATTTGTAACCTTCTCTGTAATTTTAAAACCAATCTGTATGTATATAGTTTTCCACCACCCCCGCTGGACTAATTTTTAACAGGGGGTTAATGTGGTAGTCACCACTGTTGTATTGTATTGTATATATGGGTATTACGGTAAGGCCCCTGTACTACAGGTACGGGGTAGATCCCTGCCTGCTGGCTCCGCCCAGGAGGCGGAGTATAAATAGAACATAGAACATAGAACATAGAACAATACAGCGCAGTACAGGCCCTTCGGCCCACGATGTTGCACCGAAACAAAAGCCATCTAACCTACACTATGCCATTATCATCCATATGTTTATCCAATAAACTTTTAAATGCCCTCAATGTTGGCGAGTTCACTACTGTAGCAGGTAGGGCATTCCACGGCCTCACTACTCTTTGCGTAAAGAACCTACCTCTGACCTCTGTCCTATATCTATTACCCCTCAGTTTAAAGTTATGTCCCCTCGTGCCAGCCATATCCATCCGCGGGAGAAGGCTCTCACTGTCCACCCTATCCAACCCCCTGATCATTTTGTATGCCTCTATTAAGTCTCCTCTTAACCTTCTTCTCTCCAACGAAAACAACCTCAAGTCCATCAACCTTTCCTCATAAGATTTTCCCTCCATACCAGGCAACATCCTGGTAAATCTCCTCTGCACCCGCTCCAAAGCCTCCACGTCCTTCCTATAATGCGGTGACCAGAACTGTACGCAATACTCCAAATGCGGCCGTACCAGAGTTCTGTACAGCTGCAACATGACCTCCCGACTCCGGAACTCAATCCCTCTACCAATAAAGGCCAACACTCCATAGGCCTTCTTCACAACCCTATCAACCTGGGTGGCAACTTTCAGGGATCTATGTACATGGACACCTAGATCCCTCTGCTCATCCACACTTTCAAGAACTTTACCATTAGCCAAATATTCCGCATTCCTGTTATTCCTTCCAAAGTGAATCACCTCACACTTCTCTATATTAAACTCCATTTGCCACCTCTCAGCCCAGCTCTGCAGCTTATCTATATCCCTCTGTAACCTGCTACATCCTTCCACACTATCGACAACACCACCAACTTTAGTATCGTCTGCAAATTTACTCACCCACCCTTCTGCGCCTTCCTCTAGGTCATTGATAAAAATGACAAACAGCAACGGCCCCAGAACAGATCCTTGTGGTACTCCACTTGTGACTGTACTCCATTCTGAACATTTCCCATCAACCACCATCCTCTGTCTTCTTTCAGCTAGCCAATTTCTGATCCACATCTCTAAATCACCCTCAATCCCCAGCCTCCGTATTTTTTGCAATAGCCTACCGTGGGGAACCTTATCAAATGCTTTGCTGAAATCCATATACACCACATCAACTGCTCTACCCTCGTCTACCTGTTCAGTCACCTTCTCAAAGAACTCAATACGGTTTGTGAGGCATGACCTACCCTTCACAAAGCCATGCTGACTATCCCTGATCATATTATTCCTATCTAGATGATGATAAATCTTGTCTCTTATAATCCCCTCCAAGACTTTACCCACTACAGACGTGAGGCTCACCGGTCTATAGTTGCCGGGGTTGTCTCTGCTCCCCTTTTTGAACAAAGGGACCACATTTGCTGTCCTCCAGTCCTCTGGCACTATTCCTGTAGCCAATGATGACATAAAAATCAAAGCCAAAGGTCCAGCAATCTCTTCCCTGGCCTCCCAGAGAATCCTAGGATAAATCCCATCAGGTCCCGGGGACTTATCTATTTTCAGCCTGTCCAGAATTGCCAACACCTCTTCCCTACGTACCTCAATGCCATCTATTCTATTAGCCTGGGGCTCAGCATTCTCCTCCACAACATTATCTTTTTCCTGAGTGAATACTGACGAAAAATATTCATTTAGTATCTCGCCTATCTCTTCAGACTCCACACACAATTTCCCATCCCTGTCCTTGACTGGTCCTACTCTTTCCCTAGTCATTCGCTTATTCCTGACATACCTATTGAAAGCTTTTGGGTTTTCCTTGATCCTTCCTGCCAAATACTTCTCATGTACCCTCCTTGCTCGTCTTAGCTCTCTCTTTAGATCCTTCCTCGCTACCTTGTAACTATCCATCGCCCCAACCGAAACTTCACACTTCATCTTCACATAGGCCTCCTTCTTCCTCTTAACAAGAGATTCCACTTCCTTGGTAAACCACGGTTCCCTCGCTCGACGCCTTCCTCCCTGTCTGACCGGTACATACTTATCAAGAACACGCAGTAGCTGATCCTTGAACAAGCCCCACTTATCCAGTGTGCCCAACACTTGCAGCCTACTTCTCCACCTTATCCCCCCCCAAGTCACGTCTAATGGCATCATAATTGCCCTTCCCCCAGCTATAACTCTTGCCCTGCGGTGTATACTTATCCCTTTCCATCATTAACGTAAACGTCACCGAATTGTGGTCACTGTCCCCAAAGTGCTCTCCTACCTCCAAATCCAACACCTGGCCTGGTTCATTACCCAAAACCAAATCCAACGTGGCCTCGCCTCTTGTTGGCCTGTCAACATATTGTTTCAGGAAACCCTCCTGCACACACTGTACAAAAAACGACCCATCTATTGTACTCGAACTATATCTTTTCCTGTCAATATTTGGAAAGTTAAAGTCTCCCATAATAACTACCCTGTTACTTTCGCTCATATCAAGAATCATCTTCGCCATCCTTTCCTCTACATCCCTAGAACTATTAGGAGGCCTATAAAAAACTCCCAACAGGGTGACCTCTCCTTTCCTGTTTCTAACTTCAGCCCATACTACCTCGGAAGAAGAGTCCCCATCTAGCATCCTCTCCGCCACCGTAATACTGCTCTTGACTAGCAGCGCCACACCTCCCCCTCTTTTGCCTCCTTCTCTGAGCTTACTAAAACACCTAAACCCCGGAACCTGCAACATCCATTCCTGTCCCTGCTCTATCCATGTCTCCGAAATGGCCACAACATCGAAGTCCCAGGTACCAACCCACGCTGCCAGTTCCCCTACCTTGTTTCGTATACTCCTGGCATTGAAGTAGACACACTTCAAACCACCTACCTGAACACTGGCCCCCTCCTGCGACGTCAAATCTGTGCTCCTGACGTCTATACTCTCATTCTCCCTTACCCTAAAACTACAATCCAGGTTCCCATGCCCCTGCTGCATTAGTTTAAACCCCCCCAAAGAGCACTAACAAATCTCCCCCCCAGGATATTTGTGCCCCTCAGGTTCAGATGTAGACCATCCTGTCTGTAGAGGTCCCACCTTCCCCAGAAAGAGCCCCAGTTATCCAAAAATCTGAATCCCTCCCGCCTGCACCATCCCTGTAGCCACGTGTTTAAATGCTCTCTCTCCCTATTCCTCATCTCACTATCACGTGGCACGGGCAACAACCCAGAGATAACAACTCTGTTTGTTCTAGTTCTGAGCTTCCATCCTAGCTCCCTGAAAGCCTGCCTGACATCCTTGTCCCCTTTCCTACCTATGTCGTTGGTACCAATGTGGACCACAACTTGGGGCTGCTCCCCCTCCCCCCTAAGGACCCGGAAAACACGATCCGAGACATCACGTACCCTTGCACCTGGGAGGCAACATACCAAACGTGAGTCTCTCACGCTCCCACAAAATCTCCTATCTGTGCCCCTGACTATCGAGTCCCCAATTACTAATGCTCTGCTCCTCTCCCCCCTTCCCTTCTGAGCAACAGGGACAGACTCCGTGCCAGAGGCCCGTACCCCATGGCTTACCCCTGGTAAGTCGTCCCCCCCACAAGTATCCAAAGCGGTATACTTGTTTCTCAGGGGAACGACCGCAGGGGATCCCTGCACTGACTGTTTTTTCCCAGTCCCTCTTACAGTTACCCACCTATCTCCAATCTTTGGTGTAACTAATTCCCTGAAGCTGCTATCTATGACCCCTTCTGCCTCCCGAATGATCCGAAGTTCTTCCAACTCCAGCTCCAGTTCCCTAACTCGGTCTTGGAGGAGCTGGAGATGGCAGCACTTCCTGCAGGTAAAATCAGCAGGGACACTAACTGCATCCCTCACCTCAAACATCCTGCAGGAGGAACATTGCACTCCCTTCCCTGCCATTCCTCTAACTTTCTACCAAGATCTGGCTAACAACTAAATTAAATTTTTATAAAAAATAATAATAATATAATAAAATATGGTACTTACCTCAGACCAATGGGTTTTATTATTAGGTTAGAGGAGGAGGGCGGGTGGGAGACACTACACGTGTAGTGTCTCGGGTTTCCTCTCCACCAGAATTTATTGGTGAGGGTATTCCCAGACGTCCGCGGGTCGACTTCCTGTTCCCGCCTAAAAAACTAATTTTTAAAAAAAGAAGAATAATTATCAGCTCCTGCTGAAATTGACTAACCAGCTCCACTCCCGCCGAAATCGACTGGCCTGCCCCTGCAAAGACAAGTGCTTTTAAAGGTTGGCTTACCTCCCAGCAACCTCCTTCCGCAGTGCTCCCGCTGAAACTGACTCACCAGCTGTTCTCACGCCGAAATCGACTGGCCTGCCCCTGCAAAGACAAGTGCTTTTAAAGGTTGGCTTACCTCCCAGCAACCTCCTTCCGCAATGCTCCCGCTGAAACTGACTCACCAGCTGTTCTCACGCCGCCGAAATGTGTGTGCTCTCCGAACAGCAGCCATTTTGTAAGCTGCTGTAGGGGGCCACACATCTCTGTGTAATAAAGCCTCGATTACATTCTACTCTCGTCTCGTCGTGATTGATAGTGCATCACCAACTGAGCTGAGAAAGGTCTCAGTGTGCAGGTCTACTGGTGTCTGATTGGCTTTAAGGAATGATTGGAAACTTTCTCATAAGAATCCCATGTCTCCTCCTCATCAAACACCATGGTGCCTTTGCTTCCCACCATTTTGGGATTGCAGCTCCACTGATCTGTGCTCCTTAACCTTCAGCCTGTCTTTCCTGTTGTTTATTTTCTCTCTGTTTAAAGCAAACTCACAGCGCACAAGCAGACTAGCTGTTTCTGTGCCTCGCTATCGAATCCCAAGCAATAGGTTGCAGTGTCACAGTCCTCTAGTTCGTGTTCCGTGGTCCCGTGTGCAGTCTCCGCAGCTCTACCCACTACAATGGCAAGGGTATTGTAAACTTTGATGCTCCTTTTGAAGTATGCCCCCAGAAACTTGCAGTTGTTCGATATCTGGGGCGTGATTCTCCATCGGCCGACGTCGGAATCAGGAAACGCAATTGGGCGGAGAATTGGTTTTGACTCCAAAATCGTGGCTGGTGGCAGTTTCACGCCAAATCACAATTCTCCGTTGCCTCGACAGCAGTATCAACATGTCGCACTCCGCACGTACAGTAAACGCTGTTTGCATATCATTAGCGGGCCTGACTCAGTGTCCTCCAGGGCCTCTGCGATTCGCCGCCTCCACTGGGGGGAATTTCCCACAGCGAGGTTCACTTGTGCTTTTAAAAATCGAGAAACAGGCGCCGTGCTGATGAGGGAGAGGGAGGAAGTTTGAGGATGAACACCCGCTCCCGATGGCCGTCAAGCAAGATGACAGTCAACCTGAACCTTTATGTCATGGAGTCCTTCTAGGCACCGAGTGGGGACCTTTCGGGGTCTCACAGAACTCAGTGCACAGGTGCACCCGCACCGTCACGGAGACCCTGTATGCCCGGTCGGCACAATACATCCACTTCAATGTGGACCGAGCCCAGCAGGATGCCCGAGCAGTGGGATTCGCCGCCATCGCCAAAATGCCCCTGGTCCAGAGGGAGATCGACGGGATGCATGTCGCCCTGCGGGCACCGACAAATAACAGGCCACTCTACACAAATCGAAAGGGGTTCCACTCCATGAACGTGCAGCTGGTGTGTGACCATCAGATGCGCATCATGCACGACGCCTTCATCCTGGCACACTCTACGATTCCCGGCCTCTTCGAGGCCCATCCCCGGCTGGGGTGTTGGCTTCTGGGCGATAGGGGCTATCCACTGCAGTCGTGGCTGATGATGCATATCCGGAGGCCACATACCAACTCGGAGATCCCTGCTACTGCGAAGCCCATGCAGTGACCAGGAGTGTCATTGAGCAGTGCTTCAGTATCCTGAAGATGCAGTTCAGGTGCCTGGACCGCTCTGGAAGGGCCCTCCAGTACGATGCTAGGAGAGTTGCCTATATCGTGGCAGCCTGCTGCGTCCTCCACGACATCGCGCAGGTTTACTGACTGGTGGGGTGGAACTGTCCAGGAGAAGGACACCGCATACCACCTCACACCCCACCCCCCTCCCTGGCTGACCTACCCCCACCCGCCTGCAGCTCCTTCCGTGATACATACCTGACGTACAACAGGGTCCTGGGTTGGCAGCAACACCGGGTCTGGTGCATGGGATGGAGGATGATGACAACCCGCTCTGCGATGAGCTCTGGTGCTCCACATCATTTGACAACGTCCGACTCCTGCTCACGGGAGCACTTTACACCATCCACCTGGGTGATCCCTGCATGCGAGCTGGCCATTCCATTGAATCCCTGGGGTGGCAGAGATGGGGAAGGTGGGTAGATCCCCAGATGGTACATCAGGAGTGGAGGTAGCCTGCTGTGATTCCCGCCCTGTGACCTGGGTCCCCTTTGGCGGGCTTCATCTGGGGTAACCGGGCCTGGATGGACTCGGCTGCTGCTCAGGCGTCCCTGATGGTGTGGTGCTGCCCTGGTCTGCTCGCTGCCCAACAGATGTGCCCGGGAGAGGAGAGGAGGAGTCCTAGGTGCTGTGGTGTTCCGGCACCGTCCCTGCATGAGTCACTGGCACAGGCCTCATCAACTCTTCCTCCCTTGGGGTGCCTGGTGGCCCCCGGGCTACTCCATGGGATGGGGGTATGAGTGGAGCAATGCCCAGAGGCTGTCCCGCCATGTGACACTGCCAGTCCTGGAGGCCCACTGTGGGCTCGACCATTGTCTGCATTCTTGTAGTCATGGTGCACAGGGAGTGGACCATCTCCGTCTGGGACTGCACCACATCACGCTGCGACTGTACCACCATCTTCTGGGTCTGTGCCACATCTCCCTCTGGGATTGGGCCACCCCTCTTTGCGTCTGTGCCATGTTAGCTGGTGCCTGGGCATATGGCTGTCTGTGAGAGGGCAGCCCTGTCCTGGGCCTCGGCCACTGCCTGCACAGATTGCCCCAGGCCTTGGACATGCTGAATCATAGCTGAAACCCTCCAGCTTGGACACCCCTCGTGCGGTGCTGGCCTGGGTAACTCACATGGCCAGCACCTCCTCCTGTTCCTGCACGCAATTGGACTGCAGGTACTGGATGCTCGCCGACAACCCCTCATGTAGTCCCTGGCCCTGCGATTGATGAGACTATCCATTCCAAAAGTCCAAAACCCATCTCGACAGTAGGTAGTCCGCACTCCCACCATCCGCCTCCTCGGGAGTTCCCACCTCCACCTGATTTACCGGAGTATTTGTGTGGTAGGCAACAGATAGTGTCCCAGGAGTCTCCTCACTAAAGCGCCCAACCAAGGTGAGTGTCTCTGGGATGATAGAGGGTGTTGGAGACAGCTGTGACGGGAAATCACTGTCATCCCCGAACATGAGCTCTGGGATGGCCTGCATCTCAGCTTCGTGGCTCCGTCCATGTCGGTGTCCTCATCGCCGCTTGGCACCCAGGGCTCTGGCTGTGGATGTGGCTGTGGGTGGGGGGACACCAGAAGGACCTGCCCCATCAGCAGCAAGTGCTACAAGACACAAGACAAGACGCATGATTAGACCATGGGCCAAGGGAGGGAGTAGGGTGTGTGGAGCGGGGGTGAAGGGGGTGGTGTGGGTGTGGTGTGAGGGTGGTGTGAGGGTGAGGGAGGGTGACACACATGTCACGGGGGAACCGTAACTCAGTGGGGTCTCACTTCCTCGCCCAAGGCCGATTGACACCCCGGCGACTACCCTTTCCTCAGGCCTGCTGACTACAATCCGGGCCCTGTGCTCTGCCACAGTGAGGGGCCACTGGTTCGGCAGTCCCCCTCCAGTCTTCTCCCGCTCCTGGCGGTTATGCCTTCTCCTGGGCGGGGTGGGGGGGGTCCGGTTAGTGTTGCTTGTGGCGCTGACGGCCTCTGTCACCTGCGCCCAGGCACAGTGAACAGCGGCAGCTGGCAGCCTCATTCCTCGGCTGGGGTACTGGGTCATCTGCCTCTTCTCCATGGCTTCTAGCAGGGGCTTGAGCTCGGCATCTGTAAAACGGGTGCCGCTCTCCTTGCTGCCATCTTGTTGGCTGGGATAGTGTGTGTGGGGAGTGAAGTGTGTATATGCAGCTGCAGCTTGTTGGCCTCCTGAGTGACAATCACGGACCGGCGAATGCAAAATCATTTCTCATTGGAATCGATTGTGTTCCACGTGTTACTCTGATATATAACAGAAGTGTGGTAGGTGCTGTAGGATGAATCCCGATGAACCATCAGTTATTGCCACATGCAATAACTCCTTGGTTCAGTTCTTCATTTACATCACATAAGACCGACAAGTTGAACAGAGAACATAGAACATTACAGCGCAGTTCAGGCCCTTCGGCCCTCGATGTTGCACCGACCTGTGAAACCACTCTAAAGCCCATCTACACTATTCCTTTATCATCCATATGTCTATCCAATTACCATTTGAATGCCCTTAGTGTTGGCGAGATTAGTTTTTTAAAAATCAGCCAGATGGCAGGTCCATTTATTTCCTGCCCAGAATCCTTCTCAAATATTGGCACATGCAGGTTGGACTGTAATACCGAGGCATGTCAGAACAAAACTCAATTGTATTACTAAACAAATAGTTGTGAGACTTCCATCTCAGGGCGCTAGGGCGGAAACTTAGATCTAGAACAAGCAGAGTTATTATCTCTGGGCTGTTACCATGCCACGTGCTAGCGAGAAGAGGAATAGGGAGAGAGAGCAGTTGAACACGTGGCTACAGGGATGGTGCAGGAGGGAGGGTTTCAGATACCTAGATAATTGGGGCTCATTCTGGGGTAGGTGGGACCTCTACAAATGGGATGGTCTACACCTGGACCAGAGGAGTACCAATATCCTGGGGGGGGGGGGGAGAAATTTGCTAATGCTCTTCGGGAGGGTTTAAAGTAGTTCAGCAGGGGGTTGGGTACCTGAATTGTAGCTCCAGTATACAGGAGGTTGAGAGTAGTGAGGTCATGAGTAAGGTTTCAAAGTTGCAGGAGTGTACCGGCAGGCAGGAAGGTGGTTTAAAGTGTGTCTTCTTCAATGCCAGGAGCATCCGGAATAAGGTGGGTGAACTTGTGGCATGGGTTGGTACCTGGGACTTCGATGTGGCCATTTCGGAGACACGGATAGAGCAGATGGTTGTTGCAGGTGCCAGGGTTTAGATATTTCAGTCAGCTCAGGGAAGGTGGTAAAAGAGGGCGAGGGGTGGCATTGTTAGTCAAGGACAGTATTACGGTGGCAGAAAGGATGTTTGATGAGGACTCGTCTACTGAGGTAGTATGGGCTAAGGTTAGAAACAGGAAAGGAGAGGTCACCCTGATAGGAGTTTTCTCTAGGCCCCCAAAAAGTTCCAGAGATGTAGAGGAAAGGATTACAAAGATGATTCTGGATAGGAGCGAAAGTAACAGGGTAGTTTTCATGGGGGACTTTAACTTTCCAAATATTGACTGGAAACGCTATAGTTTGAGTACTTTAGAAGTGTCCGTTTTTGTCCAATGTGTGCAGGAGGGTTTCCTGGCACAGTATGTAGATAGGCCAACGAGAGGCGAGGCCATATTGAGTTTGGTACTGGGTAATGAACCAGAACAGGTGTTAGATTTGGAGGTAGGTGAGCATTTTGGTGATAGTGACCACAATTCGATTATGTTTACTTTAGCGATGGAAAGGGATAGGTATATACCGCAGGGCAAGAGTTATATCTGGGGGAAAGGCAATTACGATGCGCTGAGGCAAGACTTAGGATGCATCGGATGTGGAGGGAAACTGCAGGGGATGGGCACAATTGAAATGTGGAGCTTGTTCAAGGAACAGCTACTGAGTGTCCTTGATAAGTATGTACCTGTCAGGCAGGGAGGAAGTGGTCGAGCAAGGGAACCGTGGTTTACTAAAGTAGCTGAATCACTTGTCAAGAGGAAGAAGGAGGCTTATGAAAAGATGAGACATGAAGGTTCAGTTAGGGTTCTCGAGAGTTACAAGTTAGCTAGGAAGGACCTAAAGAGAGAGCTAAGAAGAGCCAGGAGGGGACATGAGAAGTCTTTGGCAGGTAGGATCAAGGATAACCCGAAAGCTTTCTATAGATATGTCAGGAATAAAAGAATGACTAGGGTAAGAGTAGGGCCAGTCAAGGACAGTAGTGGGAAGTTATGCGTGGAGTCCGAGAAGATAGGAGAGGTGCTAAATGCATATGTTTCGTCAGTATTCACACAGGAAAAAGACAATGTTGTCGAGGAGAATTCTGAGATTCAGGCTACTAGACTAGAAGGGCTTGAGGTTCATAAGGAGGAGGTGTTAGCAATTCTGGAAAGTGTGAAAATAGATAAGTCCCCTGGGCCGGATGGGATTTATCCTAGGATTCTCTGGGAAGCTAGGGAGGAGATTGCTGAGCCTTTGGCTTTGATCTTTATGTCATCATTGTCTACAGGAATAGTGCCAGAAGACTGGAGGATAGCAAATGTTGTCCCCTTGTTCAAGGAGGGGAGTAGAGACAACCCCGGTAACTATAGACCAGTAAGCCTTACTTCTGTTGTGGGCAAAGTCTTGGAAAGGTTTATAAGAGATAGGATGTATAATCATCTGGAAAGGAATAATTTGATTAGAGATAGTCAACACGGTTTTGTGAAGGGTAGGTCGTGCCTCACAAACCTTATTGAGTTCTTTGAGAAGCATTGGAAAGGGTGCAGAGGAGATTTACCAGGATGTTGCCTGGTATGGAGGGAAGATCTTATAAGGAAAGGCTGAGAGACTTGAGGCTGTTTTCGTTAGAGAGAAGAAGGTTAAGAGGTGACTTAATTGAGGCATACAGGATGATCAGAGGATTAGATAGGGTGGACAGTGAGAGCCTTTTTCCTCGGATGGTGATGTCTAGCACGAGGGGACATAGCTTTAAATTGAGGGGCGATAGATATAGGACAGATATCAGAGGTAGGTTCTTTACTCAGAGAGTAGTAAGTGCGTGGAATGTCCTGCCTGCAACAGTAGTGGACTCGCCAACACTAAGGGCATTCAAATGGTCATTGGATAGACATATGGATGATAAGGGAATTGTGTAGATGGACTTTAGAGTGGTTTCACAGGTCGGCGCAACATCGAGGGCCGAAGGGCCTGTACTGCGCTGTAATGTTCTATGTTCTATGTTCTATGTGTTCAATCATGCTCCTGACTTGTGCCTTGCAGATGGTAGACAGGCTTTGGGGAGTCAGGAGGTGAGTTACTTGCCAAGGCATTTCTAACCTCTGACCTGCTCTTGAAGTCACAGTATTTATATGGCTAGTCCAGTTCAGTTTCTAGTCAATGGTCACCCCCAGAATGTCGATAGTGGGGGATTCAGTGATGGTAGTGCCATTGAATGTCAAGGGGCAATGGTTAGATTCTCTCTTACTGGAGATCGTCATTGCCTGCCACAAATGTTACTTGCTACTTGTCAGCTTAAGCATGGATATTGTCCAGGTCTTTCTGCATTTGCACGTGGACTTCTTCAGTGTCTGAACATTCGTAAATGGCATTGAATATTGTGCAATCATCAGCAAACATCCCCACATCTGGCCTTATGTCTTGATTAATAAGGAGATCTCTTGATTAATAAGGGGATCAGGGATTATGGGGAGAAGGCATGAGAATGGGGATGAGAAAAATATCAGCCCTGATTGAATGGTGGAGCAGACTCGATGGGCCGAGTGGCCTAATTCTGCTCCGATGTCTTATGGTCTTATGGTCTTATAAAAATGGTCATGGATGAAGCATATGAAGATCATTCTGAAGATGATTCTCAGACACCTTACTTCGTCACACTGCTATAAGCTTCATTTGTATGGTTACAGTAGCAGAGTGGGCAGCACAAAAAATCTTTGGAAGAACAAATTTGCATTTCTGCAGTGATGAAAACCGAGTGTCTCAAATTGCTTTCTGGCCAATGAAGTGCTTTTGAAGGAGAGTCATTATTGAAATGTCGGAAATAATTGTTTAAAATGGACACTATAGCTTGTGAGAATTTTTGGACAGTTCATCTACAACCTGTTGGAACCACACAGTGACCAGAAAACCTGCTTTGGAATATGTACAACAACATAGTATTAAAGCGAAGTACATATGAGGTACCCAAGTCATGATAATTAATGCTTCCTCTTGTTGTCAGTGCACATATATGCCACCTACGGTATCAGTAAAAGCATTTAATGGTTTGAATAAAATGACTAGAGTTGCAAAGATGCAGCAAAATTCTCATTAAAAAATCAAAATGGAAAAACTGAACAAATTGGCCCTCCCAGCATTGCCTGTCAAAAGCGGGATTGTGGATGCAGAGGTCAGCAGGCTTAACAGCATACTTAGTCCATTAAAATGACAAAGGTAATGGATGGAAAACCCTCCAGAGGTCACTATACATTGTACTCAAATTGCTTAAATGCACCCCAATAAGTGAAGTTCCACAGCAGTAAATTGTTAAATTATCCCCTTAGTTTCTTCCTCATTTATCATTGCTTCAGTTTCTATGTGTGAATAGGATTAAGCTGCCAGCAGATTGCAACTACTGCAGGAAATTGTCCCTTTAAGCCTTTTAACATAGGGCAGCTTTTCAAGAGTCATTTAATTTCTCACACTCTCAGAAGCTGGAAGTTTGACATAGAATCATAGAATCTCTACAGTGCAGAGTGAAGCCATTTGGCCCATCACGTCTACACCAACCCTTCGAATGAGCACCCTTGCCCACTTCCCCTTATCTCCATAACCCCATGATCTAACTTGCACATCGCTAGAAACTTAGGGGCAATTTAGCATGGCCAATCCACCTACCACGCACATCTTTGGACTGTGGGAGGAAACCCACGCGGGCACGGGGTGAACGTACCCATTCCACACAGACAGTGACCCAGAATTGAACCCGGGTCCCTGGTGCTGTGAGGCAGCAGTGCTAACCACTGTGCCACCATGCCGCCTATCTGCAGCACTGTGACCTTGAGGGATGACATTGTACCTCTGGTCTTATGTCAGCAATTAGTGTGCAGGTTACCTAGTCAGGAAATTCAATAAGCCACCTTTAACTTTTCCACTGCCATCAGGTTATGTTATATGCACATGCAATGTGATGCTAAGAGATCTTGGGGCAATGTGGTTGCATTCCCTACCTCTGGGCCAGAAACTCTGGGTTCAACACCCACACCAGAACAATCCCGACCCCGGCGAATCAGACATTGTTTTTCATTGGAATCGATCGAGTTCCACGTGGCGCCGGTGCTAACTCATTAATGGATCCTGAATTGATCCTGGACAGGCGCTAATTTAGTTGTCACGGAAGTCCACCGATTCAGTTCTGGCGTCAAGGCTTAGTTTCTGAAACGGAGAACCCCCACCCCATTGTTTTTTTTACAGAACATATCTTATCTCAGAAACTTCTGAAAAGATTCACAATAGGGAAAAGCCCCAGGAGATAGGCTTTATCATGCTCCAAAGAGGTCTTGAGTATCTGTTCCTTTTCATCCCACATGGAATGCAAGTTTGTATATTGTAGCTAGATAGTAATCCTTAATTGTCTTAATAGGGCTACGTTTATTGTTTTTCTTTTAAATCCAGCCAGATAAAGAAGAATTAAAATTAATCGGTGGGATTCTCCGTTCTTGAGACTAAGTGTTGACGCCGGGGCAGGATTCGTCGACTTCCATGACAGCAAAACTGCCGTCGCACCTGGACCGATTCAGCGACTGTTAAGGGGCCAGCATCGGGGCCACGTGGAACACAATCAATTCCAATGAGAAATAGTACCGGATTCGCCAGATTCAAACAAAAAGAACAAGAACAAAGAAAAGTACAGCACAGGAACAGGCCCTTCGGCCCTCCAAGCCCGTGCCGACCATGCTGCCCGACTAAACTGCAATCTTCTACACTTCCTGGGTCCGTATCCCTCTATTCCCATCCTATTCATGTATTTGTCAATATGCCCCTTAAATGTCACTATCGTCCCTGCTTCCACCACCTCCTCCGGTAGCGAGTTCGAGGCACCCACTACCCTCTGTGTAAAAAACTTGCCTCGTATATCTACTCTAAACTTTGCCCCTCGCACCTTAAACCTATGCCCCCTAGTAATTGACCCAACTACCCTGGGGAAAGGCCTCTGACCATCCACTCTGTCTATGCCCCTCATAATTTTGTAGACCTTTATCTGGTCGCCCCTCAACCTCCGTCGTTCCAGTGAGAACAAACCGAGTTTATTCAACCGCTCCTCATAGCTAATGCCCTCCATACCAGGCAACATTCTGATAAATCTCTTCTGCACCCTCTCTAAAGCCTCCACATCCTTCTGGTAGTGTGGCGACCAGAATTGAACACTATACTCCAAGTGTGGCCTAACTAAGGTTCTATACAGCTGCAACATGACTTGCCAATTCTTATACTCAATGCCCCGGCCAATGAAGGCAAGCGTGCCGTATGCCTTCTTGACTACCTTCTCCACCTGTGTTGCCCCTTTCAGTGACCTGTGGACTTGTACACCTAGATCTCTCTGACTTGCAATAATCTTGAGGGTTCTACCATTCACTGTATATTCCCTACCTGCATTAGACCTTCCAAAATGCATTACCTCACATTTGTCAGGATTAAACTCCATCTGCCATCTCTCCGCCCAAACCTCCAAACAATCTAAATCCTGCTGTATCCTCCGACAGTCCTCATCGCTATCCGCAATTCCACCAACCTTTGTGTCGTCTGCAAACTTACTAATCAGACCAGTTACATTTTCCTCCAAATCATTTATGTATACAACAAACAGCACAGGTCCCAGCACTGATCCCTGTGGAACACCACTAGTCACAGCCCTCCAATTAGAAAAGCATCCTTCCATTGCTACTCTCTGCCTTCTATGACCTAGCCAGTTCTGTATCCACCTTGCCAGCTCACCCCTGATCCCGTGTGGCTTCACCTTTTGTAATAGTCTACCATGAGGGACCTTGTCAAAGGCTTTACTGAAGTCCATATAGACAACATCCACTGCCCTACCTGCATCAATCATCTTTGTGACCTCTTCGAAAAACTCTATCAAGTTAGTGAGACACGACCTCCCCTTCACAAAACCATTCTGCCTCTCACTAATATGTCCATTTGCTTCCAAGTGGGAGTTGATCCTGTCTCGAAGAATTCTCTCCAGTAATTTCCCTACCACTGACGTAAGGCTCACTGACCTGTAATTCACTGGATTATCCTTGCTACCCTTCTTAAACAGAGGAACAACATTGGCTATTCTCCAGTCCGCCGGGACATCACCTGAAGACAGTGAGGATCCAAAGATTTCTGTCAAGGCCTCAGCAATTTCCTCTCTGGCCTCCTTCAATATTCTGGGGTAGATCCCATCAGGCCCTGGGGACTTATCTACCTTAATATTTTTCAAGACGCCCAACACCTTGTCTTTTTGGATCTCAATGTGACCCAGGCTATCTACACACCCTTCTCCAGACTCAACATCTACCAATTCCTTCTCTTTGGTGAATACTGATGCAAAGTATTCATTTAGTACCTCATCCATTTCCTCTGGCTTCACACATAGATTCCCTTGCCTATCCTTCAGTGGGCCAACCCTTTCCCTGGCTACCCTCTTGCTTTTTATGTACATGTAAAAAGCCTTGGGATTTTCCTTAACCCTTTTTGCCAATGACTTTTCGTGACCCCTTCTAGCCCTCCTGACTCCTTGCTTAAGTTCCTTCCTACTTTCCTTATATTCCACACAGGCTTCGTCTGTTCTCAGCCTTTTAGCCCTGACAAATGCCTCCTTTTTCTTTTTGACGAGGCCTACAATATCTCTCGTTATCCAAGGTTCCCGAAAATTGCCGTATTTATCCTTCTTCCTCAAAGGAACATGCCGGTCCTGAATTCCTTTCAACTGACACTTGAAAGCCTCCCACATGTCAGATGTTGATTTACCCTCAAACATCCACCCCCAATCTAGGTTCTTCAGTTCCCGCCTAATATTGTTATAATTAGCCTTCCTCCAATTTAGCACATTCACCCTAGGACCACTCTTATCCTTGTCCACCAGCACTTTACTGAATTGTGGTCACTGTTCCCGAAATGCTCCCCTACTGAAACTTCTACCACCTGGCCGGGTTCATTCCCAATACCAGGTCCAGTACAGCCCCTTCCCTAGTTGGACTGTCTACATATTGTTTTACGAAGCCTTCCTGGATGCTCCTTACAAACTCTGCCCCGTCTAAGCCCCTGGCACTAAGTGAGTCCCAGTCAATATTGGGGAAGTTGAAGTCTCCCATCACAACAACCCTGTTGCTTTTACTCTTTTCCAAAATCTGTCTACCTATCTGCTCCTCTATCACCCGTTGGCTGTTGGGAGGCCTGTAGTACACCCCCAACATTGTGACTGCACTCTTCTTATTCCTGATCTCCACCCATATAGCCTCATTGCCCTCTGAGGTGTCCTCCCGTAGTACAGCTGATATTCTCCCTAACCAGTAGCGCAACTCCGCCACCCCTTTTACATCCCCCTCTATCCCGCCTGAAACATCTAAATCCTGGAACGTTTAGCTGCCAATCCTGCCCTTCCTCAACCAGGTCTCTGTAATGGCAACAACATTATAATTCCATGTACTAATCCAAGCTCTAAGTTCATCTGCCTTACCCGTAATACTTTTTGCATAAAACATATGCACTTCAGGCCACCAGACCCACTGTGTTCAGCAACTTCACCCTGTCTGCTCTGCCTCAGAGCCATACTGGCCCTATTCCCTAGTTCTCCCTCAATGCTCTCACCTTCTGACCTATTGCTCCCATGCCCACCCCCCTGCATTACACCAACCTATACATAAAGGACACCACACAGATGATCAGCCCCTTTGGCCAGTGGAGACAGTCAGTGAGGAGAGGCACAGGGTTGATTCATTATCACACCCACCACGTGGAAGACAGCAGACGGTTAGTCAGTTTAGGTAGCTACAATAGGATTAGCAGTAGTGTCAAACTCAAGTTATAAAAGTGTACATAGTGTAAATAAATGAGTTGAAGTTATTTACACGTCTCAACCTTCCTTGACGAGTGCAACACAAGGAAGCCGCTTATGTTACAAAGGAAGCATAACAAAACATGGTACCAGTAGTGAACTGTTTAAATCCAGATAGCCATACCTCAGCATACAGTGACAACCAGCAATACCCTGGCAAGATGTACGAGCTCCTGGTTCCGCAGCCGCTCCAGTGCCACGGCGATCTCCACGAAAACTGGCAGCGATTCCGGCAAACGTTTGAACTCTTCCTGGTGGCAGCCGAACTTAAAGACCTGGCCGATGATGAAAAAATAGAGTTTCTCCTCACCATCGCCGGTGCAAGAGCAGAAGAAATCTTTTAAAAATTCAAGTTCTCCAAGGGGCAAAACAGGTACAACTTCCAGGCAGTCCTGGACAAATTCGGCAAATACTGTGAGGAAAACACACTCCAATCGGCAAGGAAAGGTAAGAGAAGCGCCAGTACTCACCTCGAGGCCGAAATCCCGGACCAGAGAGCGATTTGGGTCGAGGTCGGCGGCCATCTTGCTAAAGGGACTACACTAGCGCAGTTGCGCGAGAAGTGCGCAGAACCGGAAGGTTCGTTTACGCATGCACGAGACGCCGTGCATGCGCAATCAAGAAAATGGCCATCGGTAAAGGAACAGCGATCTGCGCATGCGCAATCGCTTCCTACGTGCTACGTCACGCGCGTCATGACATCAGAGGCCCCAGACCGCACCAATTTAAAGGGGAAATGTCCCAAATCCAATTTAAAGGGGAAACGTCCCAAATCAAAGAAAAAAATCTTTTAAAGCTGTAAAACAACCTTCCTTCACCTGGAATGACAGCACAATGCCTCAAATTGAACCAGGAAATGAATTTAACCTCCGAAGAACCCTGCAACAAGCAGTTACCTATGCACAAACCGATGATTCCGACCTCGAATACTTCGATACTGACCTTTACATTTTCTCTGGACCTCGCAAGCCCAATGACAGCTCCATAGTCCTAGACGACTACGACTCGGATGAACCTTTTGTGTTGCACATTGGCGACCCCCGCATTGAATCCGACGCAGATGCGGATTCATTTTTCGGATTTGAGGAACTTCAACCCAGCAGATATGATGTCCCAACTCATCGGTGCAGGATGATGCCGCAGCCTGAAATTAAGAGACAGAAAGTGGTATAAGCCCACAGAGAGCGGCCTGCTGCCACACAGAGCATGGTCCACGCCCCGCTCAGGGTTCCCGACTCTACGAAAGAAGACATGCAAGACTCCACACTGCAGTCCTTGCAGGAACAAGACGTGACTCCAGTGTCACAAGACTCCATAGCAAGCTCGTGGTCAGACTCAACAATTGCAGAAACGCATGACTCCGATGCGCAATCCTTGCAGGAACAAGACCATGAGGGTCTAGCAACCTCCTCTGACCAACTAGCGGCAGACGATGCAAGTCTGCCATGCTCACATAAACAGCAAGAAGGCTATAACAGTCTACCACGCTCCACTGCACAGCAGGACGACCATGACGGTCTATCATGCTACAAACAAGGGCACAGCACTGATGACTGTTCAAGCCCAAATGAAGACAAGCCAAAGGAATCGCCTCTTCCAAGCCTGAAGAAAAAAGGATTATGCGCTGACCTTCAGGATCATTCTAGCTGAAGAGATATTAATAATGCTGCACAGTCACAGAAGGATGCTGAGGATTTGCTAAAGAAATTGCTTGTATGTCTAACTTGCAAGGAGCAGACTGAAAATTGCCATTGCTTTAGTACGGATCGAAAAAATGGACAAGACAATGATCCTCATTTAATGGAAATCACACAACCTGAATCATATCTACAGCAGGAACAACTGTCTCCCTTCAACACAAAACCGCAAAGTCCCAACTACAGAGACCAGCAGTTAGTCAGTAATGACTCTTCAACCCCTGATGGGAATATTAATCGCATTGAACCTCTGCACAGTCCACTGATAAATGAGCAGAACACTGGAGCAAGAATCCTGAGGACACCGATATCGAGTAGCCAGATAAAGCACTTAAAACCCCCAGCAGTTTCAAGTGAACCAGTTGTGCTTTCCAGTGATGATGAATGTGCAGATAAGGTCGACCCGGTTATCCATTGTATCACATTAACTCCAGAGATTAAGCATTTATGTCTGGGGAGTAGAATGTGGGCAATTGAGAACAGTAAAAGAGAGACTGTGACTGTGCCAGTCCCAGCAAAATCAGAGCCAGAGACTATGAATGCATGTACAATAGAAAAGGATGCATATGAAGTAACTGAGAAGAAAATTGAAACGGACTGTTCTTTGGAAACTGGTACAATGACGAAAGAAACATTGGATCTAACATTTGCTGCCCTACATATGGGAGAAATTGAGGAAAATGAACAAGGTTCTGTAATGTCTGGGGGAAGATTTAAAATTCCAAAGAAGAAAAGCCCAAATGAAGGACAACGGCAAGACAATGACAGTCCACCCACATTGCTTGCACCACCAGATGAAAACTCTGACAATTTACCCAACCCTAGTGAACAGCAAGCAGCCACTGAGGGTCTACCCACGGTATGTGAAACGAGTGACGACAGCATCCCACTTCCCATGCAAAAGGTGCAAAGTGACAGACCTCAGCTAGTGTGTACAGAGGCACTCGACGATCACGGTGAGACCACTGGTGACTCCGGTGACACCACACTACTTCCACCCTCAATTGCTCGAACTTCTCCACTAGTCAATGCATTCCTGCATGTTCCGACTCCAGACGTGCAGCTTCAAGAAATCTCAGCTGACTCCAGTGAAACTGCTAAGACTCCGGACGGGGAGCATCAACAAAAAACAGACCAGACTCCAGATGGCGAGCAACCAAACGCCGACTCTGATTCACGTAAGCCAGACTTTACTCCAGACAGGCAGTGCCGCAACCTCAGTGATGGCACGCTCAGGGTGACAGTAGATGCCACAATGACAGGAGATGGATCACGTGACAATCACACTGGGTCAGCAATAACAAGCAGCAGCTACAGACCAAGAGGAATACACCAATTTTCACCACTGCTATGTCCACACATTTGTTCCACTGGACAAACCCAGTATTCAAGCCTGCAGCAGCCAGCAGTCTATGCAGCATATTCTCAAACAGGCCAGCACTACGGATTGCGCACTAATGGAATCAAGACCCAGGGAGGACTACCGCCAGCACAATCTGCACTACAGACTGGATGCCTTAGTCACTGCCCAGGATTTGCTGCACCACAGCCTGGCCAGACAGCATATTCCTATCAGATGCAAGGTTCTAGTTTCACACCATCACCAGACATTGATGCGAGCAGCAATTCTGTCTCCAAATCGACATGCTTCAACGCTTCTCAGCAGAATCACCCTTCCAGCACAGCATGTGGCCAGAACCAGTATGCACAGTCTCATCCAACTTCAGCATATGGCACATCCATGACCTCGAATGATACTGTTGATGGTACCTCTTCAATGTCAACGACCTATCAGCTACAAGATGCCATCCGACAGCACCACCACAAACACAAAAAAGCGGACAGCGCAGTGATTCGACCACTTCTTGGTTCCTGTTGATGGCGTTCATAACCAAGAGAGACATTTGACCATGATGATTGATGGTTTATGGACTCACATGAATGATTTGGACTTATTGTTTAATCACCGTTCCCATGACTTGTATATACCTTACCTTCTCTACTTGTTCTTTGTTCAGTTTTTCTTAAAGTGTACAGAAAATTTGAATATATTAAAAAAAAGGGAGGATGTGGTGATGTGCATCACTGTAAATACATGTAAGCTAGACAGACACCAGAGGGAGCACCAGAAACATCACACACACACACTCAACCAATAGATAAGTTAGATAGGAGGTGACCAATGGACATTCACGATAATCAAGGAGGTGACACGACCACAGGGGGGCATTACACCAACCTATACATAAAGGACACCACACAGATGATCAGCCCCTTTGGCCAGTGGAGACAGTCAGTGAGGAGAGGCACAGGGTTGATTCATTATCACACCCACCACGTGGAAGACAGCAGCTGGTTAGTCAGTTTGGGTAGCTACAATAGGATTAGCAGTAGTGTCGAACTCAAGTTATAAAAGTGTACATAGTGTAAATAAATGAGTTGAAGTTATTTACACGTCTCGACCTTCCATGTCAAATGCAACACAGGAAGCCGCTTATGTTACAAAGGAAGCATAACAAAACAGTGCTAAAAATGCTTAAGGTTTGAAGAAAACGACGGCGGTGACAAAGTTGAAATTCGGCGGAATGACCGATCTGGTGAATTGCAGCCTGTGGCGATTTGGCGCAAAAAATGATGGAGCTAGAATTGGACGGTATAAAGGGACCCCACCAGCTTCAGTTCACGCGTAATGTCGAAAAAAATTGGCATGCTTTTAAGCAGCAATTCTGGTTCTACATTGTAGCCCTAGGCCTGCAGGCACAGCCTGATGACAGGCTTATTGCGTTGCTCCTCGTGGCAACAGGTCCTCAAGCAGCAGAACTATATAATATCTTCACCTGTGGCAGCAAAGAGCAGAACAAGAGCTACAATGAAGCGTTAAAGTACTTTGATCGGTATTGCTCTGTTAGTCAGAATAGTCAGAAAGAAGGGCTTCAATCAAAAAGCCACATTAAGAGGGGTCTTGCAAACGAGGTGACCGCACAGCAAAACAGCGCACTCATTTCGAAACATTCTGGCGCCAACACAGTTAGTGCTGTGACGCATGTAATGAAGAAACGTGATCTCAGTGTGGGTGGCCATTTTGAGCCCGCCGATATTCACCATCAAAAGAAATGTGGTCTCGATGCAGGTGGCCATTTTGGGCAACAAGCCCCATCCGCCATCTTGTGCCAAAAATGTGGCTATCAACATAGCCCGAGGCACTGTCCGGCCTTTGAAAGAGTTTGTTTCAAGTACGGCCATATTGGTCATTTTGTGAAACAGTGTTCTGTGCGTACGGATGCTGTTGATAAATACAGTTAATGAGATGACCCTTGATGAATTGTTCTTATTGGATTCTATCTTGGCCAAAGACACGGTGAGCCTGACAATGGCGACCAGACATCTGATGACTGATTAGAATGCGTTACAGCCCAGCTGGTAACTTCGAAAGCAGATGGACCATTCCAGTAATGTTAAACAATACAATGGTAAAATGCAAACTTGACATGGGAGTGAAGGCAAACCTCCTCAGTTTGGTGAACTGCATGGTTTAGGGGTGATGCCAAAAGTCGTAACCCGGCCAAGGACGCTGGTCGACTACAGTGGAAATGAGTTTGAGAAAGTGGGGGAATGTGTCCTAGAATCAAAGACATATCGTGCCGGTCTACATTGTGAACATGAACTGTGAATCCATCCTGGGCGCAGATGTGTGTGAGGGCGTGAACATAGATGAGCGACTCTGGGTCCCAGAAGACGGCTGGCCAGCTGAATACTGCAAATCCTCACAAGATATCAGAGTGTGCACAGTTGATGTGGAGTCAGAAAAAATCCAGACGGAGGACGACAAATCAGACTAGGAGACGGAATAGCCAGCGAGCATCCCACAATTCAGGTGAACAGTCTTCAAGAATGTGCATGTGCTCAGTGGCATGATACAGGAGCAAGATGAACCTGTATTAAAGCATATAAATGTTAAATGGACCGAACATGAGAAGCCGTGGAGCTTCACTCTGGAGTTTAAGTTCGAGCCCAATGAATATTTCACAATTGAGGAATCACGAAAGTGTATCAGCTGGATTCCCGGCTGCTTGAATCATTCTTTGATGAACCAAAAATGATGGGGTACACAGGTTGTAAGATCGACTGGAGGGAGAGAATAAATGATGTCACTTTGAGAACAATTCAAACGAACACCAAAGCACAAAGATCAAAGAACTCGCAGAACAGTTACGAAAACTGTACCAAATAAATCGTTCTTTCATTTCTTCAGTACTCCTGAAGTTCCACAGCGTGGAATATTAAGCAAAAGTTCGGCAGCCAAACTCAATGCTGACTTTGAACTTGGCGGCCTCCTGCCTGAACACATAATTCCGTGTGCAATGTTGTATTTCACAGGAGAAATCATTGCAGATGATGCTGACTCCAATGAATATTTGTTTGAAGGTTTCAAAGAAGATGTGGAAAGTGATGTCATGGAAGGTGAGACAGGTGAAGACCAGTATGAACTGCTTGTAGATCTTTTAACGTGGGAGCAAAGACGGGCTCAATGAAAAGGTTCAAGAAGTGCCACTCCGGTGGTTTGGACGCAATGACGAGGTGGTCACGGGGGACACCCAGACCATGTTGGACACTGAGAAGAGTGGGAGCTCAGAGATGGCGCACTCCAAAATAAAAACTCAAATCGACGCTGCTGATACCACGGAAGACCAGCCGCTGACTAAGCTAGAAACATACAACATCGTCCTAATCTTAGAGAAGCTTGCTCCAGAGGTTGGGGGTGACTTGTTCTAGGCCTCTGAAACGATTCCTGTAGTTGACTCCCAGGTTCTGGAGGACACTGAGGATGAGTGGGAAGGCATCGATGATGAATACGATGATAGCAACTCTGATGTTGAAGAGATCGACGACTACGAGAGTGAAATAACGGAGGACCTGATAACAATCTCGCTATGCAGCTCAAAGGATCACTCATGTACTCTCAAATTAGATAATGATGACCCAATGCCTGGATTGTCATGGCCAGAGAGTATCAGCATGGTAATATCTAGTGAAGAGTGGCTAAGGTAAATATTGATCCTTTAGAGGATGAGAAGGGAGATTTAATAATGGGAGATGAGGAAATGGCTGAGGAACTGAACAGGTTTTTTGGGTCTGTCTTCACAATGGAAGACACAAATAACATGCCAGTGACTGATAGAAATGAGGTTTTGACAGGTGAGGACCTTGAGACGATTGTTATCACTAAGGAGGTAGTGATGGGCAAGCTAATGGGGCTAAAGGTAGACACGTCTCCTGGCCCTGATGGAATACATCCCAGGGTACTAAAAGACATGGCTAGGGAAATTGCAAATGCAGTCATGATAATTTACCAAAATTCACTAGACTCTGGGGTGGCCCTGGCAGATTGGAAGATAGCAAACGTGACGCCACTTTTAAAAAAAGGAGGCAGGCAGAAAGTGGATAATTATGGGCCAGTTAGCTTAACTTCGGTAGTAGGGAAGATGCTGGAATCTATCATCAAGGAAGAAATAGCGAGGCAACTGGATGGAAATTGTCCCATTGGACAGACGCAGCTTGGGTTCATAAAGGGCAGGTCTGCCTAACTAATTTAGTGGAATTTTTTGAGGACATTAGCAGTGCGGTAGATAACGGGGAGCCAATGGATGTTGTATATCTGGATTTTGAGAAAGCTTTTGACAAGGTGCCACACAAGAGATGGCTGCATAAGATAAAGATGCAAGGCGTTAAGGGTAAAGTGGTAGCATGGATAGAGGATTGGTTAATTAATAGAAAGCAAAGAGTGGGGATTAACGGGTGTTTCTCTGGTTGGCAATCAGTAGCTAGTGGTGTCCCTCAGGGATCAGTGTTGTGTCCACAATTGTTCACAATTTATACAGATGATTTGGAGTTGGGGACCAAGTGCAATGTGTCCAAGTTTGCAGACAATACGAAGATGAGTGGTAAAGCAAAAAGTGCAGAGGATACTGGAAGTCTGCAGAGGGATTTGGATAGTTTAAGTGAAAGGGCTATGGTCTGGCAGATGGAATATAATGCTGACAAATGTGAGGTTATCCATTTTGGTAGGAATAACAACAAAAGAGATTATTATCTAAATGATAAAATATTAAAACATGTTGCTGTGCAGAAAGACCTGGGTGTGCTGGTACATGAGTTGCAAAATGTTGGTTTACAGGTGCAACAGGTGATTAAGAAGGCAAATGGAGTTTTGTCCTTCATTGCTAGAGGGATGGAGTTTAAGACTGGGGAGGTTATGCTGCAACTGTATAAGGTGTTAGTGAGGCCACACCTGGAGTATTGTGTTCAGTTTTGGTCTCCTTACCTGAGAAAGGATGTACTGGCGCAGGAGAGTGTGCAGAGGAGATTCACTAGGTTAATCCCAGAGTTGAGGGGGTTGGATTACGAGGAGACATTGAGTCGAATGGGACTGTATGCGTTGGAATTTAGAAGGATGCGGGGGGGATCTGATAGAAACATACAAAATTATGAAGGGAATAGATAGGGAAGGTTGTTTCCACTGGCGGGTGAAAGCAGAACTAGGGGGCATAACCTCAAAATAAGGGGAAGTAGATTTAGGACTGAGCTCAGGAGGAACTTCTTCACCCAAAGGGTTGTGAATCTATGGAATTCCCTGCACAGTGAAGCAGTTGAGGCTCCTTCATTAAATGTTTTCAAAATAAAGATAGATAGTTTTTTGAAGAATAAAGGAATAAAGGGTTATGGTGTTCGGGCGGGAAAGTGGAGCTGAGTCCATAAAAGGTCAGCCATGATCTCATTGAATGGCGGAGCAGGCTCGAAGGGCCAGATTGCCTACTTCTGCTCCTAGTTCTTATGTTCTTAAGAAGAGCCATTAATCGATGCTACAGCGGGCCAAGAAGGGCCAGTACCTGTGGCCGTAGATCCCTCCACCCAGGCACCAGAAAGCAAGATGCTCCAATATTCTGTTGAGGCTGCAGAAGTGGGCGTGGTCACACAACCCAGTGATGATGCGTTGGCGCCTCAGGATCCACCTGAAGCTCAGCAAACCTCTGAGTACAGGGTGCAGAGCAGCACCCAACCAGAGGCTGCCGAGCCTCAACTCAAACACAAAAGACTTTGTAAACCCACTGGCAGAATAAGAAGAAGAAAGAGGAGAAGACTGGGAGAGCCAGATCATCCCACTGACAAAAGTAAAAAAGGAAAAGATGAGGACATGGCTGGCAAAGCAGAGACAAAGAGAAGCAGCAAACAGCATTATGGTAAGAAGAGGAAAAGAAAGAAGCTGGGGATGCAAGCGTGGCAATCACAGATGCATGCTTTCCAAAGGCAAAGAGCAAAGAGGAGATGAAGTAAGAGGTTGACATGTAAACCAGTCTTCAAAAGGGCTGGCAAAAGCCCGAATGATCACAGGGGTGATCCTGTGAGGGAGGCACAATGACCCGTGCAAAAGAGACGGACGCTGGCCAGACATATATGTTTATGGACGCCCTGGTTAAACTTATTCACATTGTGAGACATATCATGAATGTATAAAGCTAAAATAGTAATGAAAGTTGCAAATAAATGTTAATGTTTTCTAAGGAAGGAGGTTGTGGTGATATGCCTGTAAGTAACATTATAGATAGCTGGTGGTGCGACCTCCAACCAGTACATGGTGGTACAGACCCACCATGCGGTCTCAAGACAGTGGTCATGTGACAAGGCATTCAGATATAAGTGGGGACACATCCGGTGATCCTCAGATGGTTATAAGATGTATAAGAGGACATACGTGCTCTAGGAGTAGCTCCAGAGGAATACAAAGGAACTCCAAGATAACATGCTCTGGAACAGATCGTTATGTTACCACATGTGATTTAATAAAGGTCTCTGGTTTGGACAACTCTCAAGTTGTTTGGTAGATTCCTTGCTCGACATCGAACGCCAAACACAACATAATCCTCTTAAAGTTTTATTGTTTTCTATGAGGTGGTCACGGGGGACACCCAGACCCACCCCCCCCCCCCCCTCTTCCCCCCCCCCCCCCCCCCCCCCCCCCCGCCTCATTCTTGTAAATACCCAACAAATTTAATCCTAACTGACTCAATCTCTCCTCACCATCCCAGGAATTAGTCTGGTAAACCTTTGCTGCACTCTCTCTATAGAAAGAACACCCTTCCTCTGATAAGGAGACCAAAACTGCACGCAATATTCCAGGTGTAGCTTCGCCATGGCTCAGTATAGTTGCTGGAAGACATTCCTGCTTCTGTACTTGAATCCTCTCGCAATAAAGGCCAACAAACCATTTGCTTCATCACCTGCTGCATTTGAATGCTTACGTTCAGTGACTGGTGTACAAGGACACCTAGGTCTCATGCACATCCCCTCTCTCAATCTATAGCCATTCAGATAATGTGCCTTCCTGCTTGTTACCAAAGTGGATTACCTCACATTTATCCACATTATACTTAATCTGTTATGGCATTTGCCCACTCACTCAATTTGTCGATATGGTGTACTTGGATTTCCACAAGGCATTTGGTAAGGTGCCAGAGCAAAGATTTCTACACAAAATAAGAGCTCACAGTGTAGAGGGTAACATATCGCTTGGATTCACATTGCCATGGAGATGGATGAGAGTCCTGCTGCCATTGTTATTCACCAGACTGAAAGTGGGTCGGAGAAAATGCTTAGATTGAAGACACCCGGTCGGAATTCTCCGCCCCAGAAACTAAGTGCTGACGCCGGGACTGAATCGGTGGTTTTAATGACAGCAAAATTGGCATCATTCCCAGATTAATCCACTGACTATTAAAGGACTAGCACCGACTCCATGTGGAACATGACCGATTCCAATGCAAAACGATGTCTGGTTCATTGTATTCAGTATTGGCACTCGAGTGGCTGACAAGCTGCAGCCACACATAAGTACTTCACTCCCCACACACATTCTTCCCAGCCCACAAGCTGGCAGGAAGGAGAGCGGCACCACGGTTCACCGACGCTGAGCTGGAGACCCTACTAGACACAGTGGAGGAGAGTCGGGCCATCCTGTACCCCAGGGTGGGGAGGCGGTTGCCACCAGCCACTGTGCACCGGGACTGGGAGTAGGTGGGAGAGGTCATGTACGCCGTGGGCAACACCTCTAGGAGTGGGCTGCAATGCCGCAAGAAACTACACAACCTCAAGACAGCCAAGGTGAGTAGGCAGCACTGTGCCCCTGAGACCACCCCTTGACCCACACATCCTAATCCCACTCCTCCTGCACCACCCCCCCCCCCTCACGCGTGAGGGGAAACCGATCCCCACCTGCACCAACTGCCAGCACACATACTGGTCGCCAAGGTCAGGTGCCCCCTGACCACGAAGGCCAGCAGCCACCCACCCGCTGTGCTTCATGTGTCCAACTAACACTGTGCGTTTTATGTCTCACCACCACGGTCCCCATCACCAGCCACTCCGAGAATGCAGCACACAACTGCTGGGAGTGGGGGTAAACCGGAGGGGGACAGCCGGTCCTGCGGCCCCTCACTGTAGCTGAGCAGAGGGCCCTGGACATGATTGGCGGGTCTCAGGTGTGGGCTGTCGCCGAGACGGAGGTTGGCATCAGGCGAGCTAGTGGGACCCCGCTGAGTTGCGGTTCTCCATGGCATGTGTGTCAACCCCATCCTCATGAGGAGAGCAGTGAGGAGGAGGAGGACATGGACACGATCGGGAGCCCTCGACCCACAGCCGGAGACACCCTGGAACACCAGCCCGGATCGACACTGACTTCCCGCCACAGCTGTCTCCAAAACCCTCCGCCCTCCCAAAGACACTCACCTCAGTTGGGCAATTTAGTGAAGAGGCTCCTGGGGCACTATCTGTTATTCACCACACACATGTCGCGATACAGCAGATGGTGGTATAACTCCCAAGGGGGCGGATGGTCGGAGGGCGGCACAATCCCAAGGATTAGCTGCCGTCTGCACAGGTTTCGGGCTTCGGAAAAGGGCGTTCCCATCTATTGTTGAGATGCAGTCTCAGAGCCAGGGACTCCATCCAGCACCTGCAGTGCAGTTGGAGGGGTCGAATTGCCTGCAGGAGCAGGAGATGGTACCGACCATGCATGCCACCCAGACCAATGCCACACGGGTGGCGTCTGCAGTAGAGGCCTTGGGGGGTGAAAGTTTCGGCCATGGGCAAGAAGTGCAAGGCCTGGGGCACTCTGTGTGGGCAGTGGCCGAGGCCCAGGACAGGGCTACCCTCTCACAGGCAGCCATGTGCCAGGGCCACCTGGACATTGCAGCAGCACTCCTCAGCATGGCCCAGTCACAGCAGGCCATGGCTGAAGGCATCGACGACATTGCCCAGGTGCTGGCCAACTTGGCACAGACCCAGAGGGAGGCAGTGCAGTCAGTGGCTTATGTGGTACAGACCCAGAAGACATTGCGTGATGTGGCGCAGTCCCAGAGGGAGGTTGTGCACTCACTGTGCTCCATGGCTACGAGCATTGAGACGGGTAGGTGCTAACAAAGCAGTATTGGCTCAACATCTAAACTTTGAGGAGGAAAAAACTAATTCCAAATAAACCTCACGTTGAGTTAGCTAGGATTCAGTTGCAAAAGAAGCAATTTGAATTGGAAAAGAAATTTTAAAACTTGCACTTGAAAGGGAGGATAAAGAGAAAGGAAATGAAAGAGGAATGCGAAAGTTTGAATTAGAATTCTAAAGGGAAGGAGAAAAACAAAGTTTCAAAGAGGAAGTGAAAAGAAGAACTTTGAATTGCAAAGAGGTTGGGAATCTAGAAAATGTGAACTGAGCAGAAAAAAGCTTAGAATACTGATGCACAATCAATACTCTCGAGACAAAGAGGAGTCATATCTAATCGGCTTTAATCAGCTAGAACTGTACCCAGCAGCGGTGATACAGAAAGTGAGGGCTGCTGGGACGGCATCGGTTCTTATACCCCGCCTCTCAGGGCGGGGCTATGTACATTATTAAATGGTAGACCCCTCGGTCTAGCCAATGGTCATTCACCTCTCAGGTACTGCAATACTTGGTATTACCACAAATACGTGGACAAGAAGTAGCAGAAAGATTTAGTGATGAGTCAACTGGGGCGTCATTCTCCGACCCCCCAGCGGGTCGGAGAATGGCCGTTGACCGCCGTGAATCCCGCTCCCGCCGGTTGCCGAAGTCTCCGAAGGGAGAAAAGTCGGCGGGGAGTTAATGGCGCCGCTGACGTCGGAGAATGGCACGGGTGGGCGCAGGGCAGCTGATTTTGGGCCTGCCGATATTCTCCCGTCCGGATGGGCCGAAGTCCCGTCGACGTGATGACGGGTCACGTCGACGTAAATCAAACCTCCTTTTAATCGCCGTCAACCTGTGCTCCAGGTTCACACCGACCAGCGTGGAGGTGGGTGACGGCCTGGGGGGTTGGCCGCTGGAGAGGCGATGGCATGGCCACAGTCTGAATGTGTGGGGAGAGGTGTGTGTAGGGTTTTGTGTGTGTGTGCGGCGGGGGGGTGGTTAGAGTGGGCTGGGCTCCGGGGGAGTGCTGGGAGGGGGGTCAGTGCCAGGGAGGAGGATGGGGGGCCCCTGCCGGGGAGGAGGATGGGGGGGGTCCGTGCCGGGGAGGGGGATGGGGGGTGGGGTCCGTGCCGGGGAGGAGGATGGGGGGGGGGTCCGTGCCGGGTAGGGGGATGGGGGGGGGGTCCGTGCCGGGGAGGAGGATGGGGGGGTCCGTGCCAGGGAGGGGGATGGGGGGGGTCCGTGCCGGGGAGGAGGATGGGGGGCCCGTGCCGGGGAGGGGGATGGGGGGGGTTCCATGCCGGGGAGGAGGACGGCGGGGTCCGTGCCGGGGAGGAGGATGGGGGGGTCCGTGCCGGGGAGGAGGATGGGGTCCGTGCCGGGGAGGGGGGGTGCGAGGGCAAGTGAGTTGGTCCACCTGGCCAGGTGCCAGCCTCCAACAGTTGGACCCATGCGGTCCATGCCACCTGGCTGGGGTGAGGAGGGGGTATGGACAACGATGACATGTTGTCGTTCCCCTCCCCCCCCCTCCCAGGCCGTCATGCTTTCCGATCATCCAGCGATGTTGGCCGCCGTGGCGGCAGCCGCTAATGTCTATGTTGCCCTGGATGAGGAGGAGGAGGAGCGTGCCAGAGAGGCGGCGCAGGCTGCCGCAGAGGGGCAGGCGGCAGCCGCCCAGGCTGGAGGGACACCTGACCGACAGGACGAGGAGGGGGAGGAGGACGTCGCAGCCTCACGGCAACGGACGCACCCGAGGGCGCCCCGTGTGTACCGGCCCCGACAGTCATACCAGGACCTCATGGACCGGGAATGCAGGAGGAGACTCCGGATGAGGCGGGAAACCGTGGCACACATCTGCCACCTGCGTGGCACTGGCGGGGGACACCCTCTCCCCGTGTCCGTCAAGGTTACGGTGGCCCTGAACTTTTATGCAACGGGGTCATTCCAGGCGCCGAGTGGGGACCTGTCCGGCATATCGCAGACATCGGTGCACCGGTGCATCCGGGCAGTGACAGACGCCCTATATGCCATGGCGCACCGCTACATCCGCTTCCCTGTGGACCGGGCCAGCCAAGATGCCCGGGCCGTGGGCTTCTCTGCCGTGGCCGGGTTCCCCATGGTCCAGGGCGCGATGATGGGGTGCACGTCGCCGTGCGGCCACCTGCAGACAACAGGGCTGTGTTCACCAATAGGAAGGGGACCTATTCGATGAACATACAGGTGGTCTGCGACCACCGCATGATGATCCTGCACGTCTGCGCCCGTTACCCGGGCAGTGTACACGACTCATACGTGTTGTCGCGGTCATCCATCACCGGCATGTACGAGGGACGCCATCCCCGGCTGAGGGGCTGGTTGCTGGGCAACAGGGGCTACCCATTACGATCGTGGCTGATGACGCCTGTACGGAGGCCACGCAATGAGGCGGAGAACCGCTACAATGATGCCCATGTAGCGACAAGGGGAGTGATAGAGAGGTGCTTAGGCGTGCTGAAGATGCGTTTCAGGTGCCTGGACCTCTCTGGGGGTGTCCTCCAGTATCGGTCAGATAGGGTCGGCCGCATCATTGTGGTGTGCTGCGTCTTGCACAACATAGCCCAGCAGAGGGGTGATGTGCTGCAGGCAGAGGAGGGCGGAGTGGAGGAGCAGCAGGAAGAGTCCTCCCCAGCTGAGGGGGATGGGGGCAATGGTCAGGGCAGACGGGCTAGACATAGGCGGGTGACTGTCCACCGTTACCGGCTGGCCCAGCGGGCATGGGACAGGCTGATAGCCGCCCGCTTCACTGACTAGATGGGCGTGGGAATCGGGTAGTATGGCCACAGACCGCACACCATGGCAACAGACGACCACCCACACCCCCCACCCATCCACCCACCCAGCACCCTCACCCCCCTCCCCAACCCCACCCACCCCACCCGCATGCACACCACCCCCCCCCATTGCCGATCCACCTGCGGCACAGCGGCCGGACTCACACAGTTGCGGGTGGACGCGTGTCTATTGCAGGCCATGGAGGATGATGACAACCCGCCCTGCGATGAGCTCCTGGCTCCACATCGTCGGACTATGTCTGACCCATGGCCACAGTACCGCCATCCACCCGGACCATCCCTGCATGCGGCTGTGACACTGCAGCGCAGGGTCCCGTCCTCTGCCCGGGGGGATGTTGATGGCGGCCCAGGGGGAAGGGGCAGACTCACCTGGGGCTGAGGGAAGACCACCCCTCACACACACACACTTGCGCTCAACGTACATGACACCGCCGCACGCTTTGGACAGAGCACAAAGGCAGCTTCTGTAGGTGTAACATTGACTTTAATAACTAAAGGAGTTCATGCACGTGCCCTAGCCCCTAAAACTCATCTGTGCCCTGCACCCGTGCCAACTTACTCAGTGTCTAATTGTTTGGCCTTACGGGCCCTTTGACTACGTCTACGTGGTTCCCCAGACGGTACAGCAGAACTGGAGGTGGACTCCTGTGATTCCTGCCCTCTGACACGGGATCCCTTTGGCGGCCGTTTCCTGGGGCGTCCTGGCCTAGATGGGCCAGGCTGCGGCCCGGGCGGCTGGGATGGCGAGCTGCCAGCCTGTCCTGCCCGTTGCCCACCCGATGCACCTGGGACGGAAGGGGGGGAGTCCGAGATGTCGCGGTGTTCCGGGATCTCCCCTACAAGGGGACCCGGGACGGACCACAGCACCTCCTCCTCCCTCGGGGTGCCCGATGGCCCCCAGGCCTCTACATGGGTGGGGAATGCGAACGGACTGGCCATCTGACGCCCCCCCGACATCTGGCGCTGCCAGTCCTGGAGGCCCGTGCTGGTATCGACAGGGATCTGCAGGTTTGCAGCCATGGAGCCCAGGGGATTGGCAAACAATGTCTGTGACTGTGCGACGCCGGCACGCACATGGCCAATGGCGCCGATGCCCTCAGCGATGGCCTGCTGAGACTGGGCCATGGACTGCTGAAACTGGGCTATGGCCTGCAGAGACTGGGCTATGGCCTGCTGAGACTGGGCCATGGCCTGCTGAGACTGGGCCATGGCCTGCAGAGACTGGGCTATGGACTGCTGAGACTGGGCCATGGCGTTGTGCGCCTCTGCCATCTGGTGCTGGCACTGGCTCATGGCCTCCTGTGAGAGGGCAGCCATGTCCTGGGCCACAGACGCCGCCTGCACGGAAAGCCCCAGGCCTCGCAAACCGTTCTCCATGTCTGACACCGTCGCACCCATTGCTTCCACCGCGGACGCCACCCGTGCGGTGTCGGCCTGGGTGGCACGTATGACCGGCACCACTCCTGGACGCGGGTGGACTCCTCCACCTGCGACTGCAGCCGCCGCAAGCCGGCCGTCACACTCTTCGCTCGTCTCCGGTTCGGTGGTTGCATCGGATCTATGGGTGGGTTTGTAACTCCAGGAACCCGGGATCCATCTGGGCGGCAGATGTTCGCTTGGGCTGGGCTGCCCTCCGACCGCCCGGCCCCTCTGCTGCTCCTACCTCCACCTGCTGTACCGGGACGGCTGTGTTGTGCGCACCAGTGAGTGTACCAGACGCCTCATCACTAAAGTGCCCAACCGAGGTGAGTGTTTCTGCGATGGAGGGTGTTGGTGACAGCAGTGGCGTTGTGTCGTGCTCTTCGTCCCACTCTGAGTCCATGGCAATTTGGGGTGGGGGTTCGTCTCCACCCATCCACTCTGTGTCACTGTTCTGTATTTCAATTTCCTGGGTAGTGGTGTCCTGTGTAGTGGTGTCCTGGGTAGTGGTGTCCTGGGTAGTGGTGTCCTGGCTCGGCTGTGACGGGGGTCTGTGGCTGCCCCTCTCGTCGCTGGGTGGCACACGCCTGCGTCAACACACCCGCACGAGACGGGGGCATCGTCTCCCTGTTGCTCCAGGTCTCTCCGTCTCCCGTGGTCTCCAAGGGACGTCCTGCGGGCGTTGCAAGCCGGAGGGTCCGGGTCTCTCCGTCTCCCGTGGTGTGCGAGGGGCATCCTGCGGGCGTCGCATGCCGGAGGGTCCGGGTCTCTCCGTCTCCCGTGGTGTGCGAGGGGCATATTGCGGGCGTCGCATGCCGGAGGGTCCAGGTCTCTCCGTCTCCCGTGGCCTCCGAGGGGCATCCTGCGGGCGGTCTGCATCTGCGGGGATGGGTGTCTGGACGTTTGCTCCTGCGATACACAATGAAGCATGCATGGTTAGACATCAGGCAGTGATCAGGTGATACGGGGAGGGGGATATAGGGGAGGGGGGATATGGGGACGGGCTGTTGATGGCTCACTTGCTCGTGGGCCCCCGTCCTCTGCATCAGCAACCTCCCGGTCCTCAGGTCCGCCAGCCAGTTCCAGGTCCCTTTCCTCGTGTTCGGTCAGTGGCCTCTCATCAGCGCGGCCTCCTCCAGTCCTCACATGCTCCCTATTGTTGTGTGCGCGTTTCTCCTGTGGCGGGGGTGGGGGTGGGTGGCAGGGGTAAAAGGCAACAGTGTTAGACAGGTATATGAATGCATGCCATCGGTTGCGCGTGTATTGCAGACGTTAAGGTTAGGGCTGGATTCACTTGGGGATATGGGGGATATGGGGGAGGGGGGATATGGGGAGGGGGATATGGGGGAGGGTGGATATGGGGGATGGGGGATATGGGGGAGGGGGGATATGGGGTAGGGGGATATGGGGAGGGGGGATATGGGGGATATGGGGAGGGGGATATGGGGAAGGGGGGATATGGGGAGGGGGAGATGTGGGGAGGGGGATATTGGGAGGGGGATATGGGGATAGGGGATAAGGGGGAGGGGGGATATGGGGGAGGGGGATATGGGGGATATGGGGGAGGGGGATATGGGGAGGGGGGATATGGGGAGGTGGATATGGGGGAGGGGGATATGGGGAGGGGGGATATGGGGGATATGGGGGAGGGGGATATGGGGGAGGGGGATATGGGGGAGGGGGGGATATGGGGTATATGGGGGAGGGGGGATATGGGGAGGGGGGATATGGGGGATATGGATATCGGGCAGGGGGAGGCTCACCCAGCCTGCTCTGACGAGGTCGTTCACCTTCTTGTGGCACTGGGTGCCTGTCCGTGGTGTCAGGGCCACAGCGGTGACGGCCTCTGCCACCTCCCTCCACAGACGCCGGCTGTGGCGTGGGGCAACTCTGCGGCCGTGCCCGGGATACAGGGCCTCCCTCCTCTGCTCCACTGCGTCCAGGAGCGCCTCCACATCCCGTGACTGGAACCTCGGGGCTGAGCGGCGGCCAGCCATCCAGTCGGGTGTTCCGGTCGGGTGGGGGGGAGCAGTGCCTCCTTATGAGCCGTCACGCCGTGCGGCGTGTATGACGCTGCACGGCGTGAACCACGTGAGCAAGCGCGGATCCTGTCACGTCGCTGTTAGCCCATTTCGGGCCGGAGACTTCGCGACGATTTTTGCGGCGTGATGCAGGTCGGATTTGCACCGTTTTTTGCGCCGATCGGCGGACTTTGTGCCGATAACGGAGAATTTTGCCCCTGATTTTGGTTTGACAAGGAATATTGGTTCAGTGGCTAAATTCAGTAAGGAGTCAAAATATATTTTGATGTAATTCCAGAAAAGTGTTACAAATTGGACAAATGTATTCCGTAGTACTCTGGTGGAGAAAGTTTGGAGGTTTATTCAACTCTTTCAGATGAACAGTCTACAATTCTGATAATTGCTGCATTTCACGCTTGCCAGCTTGTTCCAGAAGCATACGGACAAAAGTATAGAAACCTCAGGAAGAGACTGAAATCTGACATTTGTGGCAATTGCTGGAGAAAAGGAAATTGAATTTGATAGATGCTGTAGAGCTGTGAAGTTTGAGCAGGATTTTGAAAATCTTACAGATGTGTTGTTAATGGTAGAATTTCAAAATAATGGGTGTCATCTAACTGAAAATAATCAGAGTCCGACCTGGGCAGGATTAGTGGGGTCGTTCCCGACGCTACGAACAGCACTTTGCTGCTATTTCGGGCGCCGGAGAGGAACATCTCCCAAGGCCGCACTTTAGCATCATTTCCTGCACTGAGTAGCAGCGACAAGCGGAGCTCCCCGACAAGCGGAGCTCCTCAGTGCAGGAAGAGATTGGGAAGCCATTTCTAAACGGCATCGCCATCTCTCAAAACCCCAACGTGACCCCGGACTCTTCCAATGCCCCAGCTCACCTATAAGGAGGGCCCGCAGGCAGGGCACTTCACCTCCCGCAGGCAGGGCACTTTGCCAATGCCAGCCTGTCACCTTGAAACTGCCAGTCTAGCACCTTGGCAGTGCCTTTGTCAGCTTGACAATGCCATATGGGCACCCTGGCAGCGCCATGGTGGCACACAGGTGACCCTACCAGGGCACCAGGGTGGCACTGCCAAGGTGTAAGTGCCAAGGCACCTGAGTGGCACCAGCAGTGCCAGGGTGCCACCCTGCCAGGAGGCCAACTACCCGGAGGCCCAAATTGCGTGGGAGCCCTCTCAAGTGCCGTTCCACATGGTCCGCAGTATAGCTACCAGTGCTAAACATGCTCGGCTGGGGTCTCCTCAGCGAGGCCGATAGATGTCAGCTGATCGTTCGATCCAACACGAGCATCTGTAAAAGAGTTTTTCAGTTCTTTTAACTATGTGAGTCTGGGTCCCGCCTACAAGGTGCCAGATTGCGATGTCTCGCGAGATCTGGTTAGATCCCGTGAGGCATAAGGATCGTCAGGAATCCCAGGAGAGGCCTCTCCCAGGATCTACTGGCTGCGTCCCATCCCGATTCCGGCAGGAAGCAACTGGTACATCGCGGCCAATATCTCTTTAAGAATAAGGTCATTAGATGTAGGAGCAGAAGTAGGCCATTCAACCCATCCCGTCTGCTTTGCCAATCAATGAGATCATGATTGATCTGATATAATCTTCAACTCCACCTTCCCGCCTTATCGCCATAACCTTTGATTCCCTTGCTGATTAAACATCTGTCTGTGCCAGCCTTGAACATACTTAACGACCCATCCTCTACAGCTCTCTGTGGTAAAGAATTTCACAGATTCACCACCCTCTAAGAGAAGAAATTGTAGTGATCTGTACATCTGTACATACATCTGCACATACACCAGGGACTGAAGACAGATGTAACTGCCACAGCATCACGAGAGAGCATCAGAGACGGGTATAAAGGGTCCAGCCCAAGGTAGGATCCGCCTCTTTCAGAAGCACAGGGCTAGGGAGCAGCAGCAGCAGACAGAGACAGCTCAGCATAGGCAGCTTACCTTAGCTTCATTGGTCATACCTCTTGACTGTATTGCATCTAGTTATGCTCTGGAAACAGAACAAACCTACTGAATAAAGTATTTGTGTTAACTGGAAGTCTACAATCTTTATTCAGACTTAGAGAATAATATATGATACCAAGAGTGATTTCAGAAAGCTAGCTAGACATCAGCAAGAGAAGAAAAACTTAAACCGGATATTCGACTGTGGAAGACTTTGCAGCAAATGGATCCTCGACGACTAACTGATTCGATGGAACTTGTTGGAACTCCATGGCGGCTGGAAACAACCGGTAATTTAAGTTATAACTGGAAAATGTTTGAACAGATGTTCCAAATATTTATCACAGCTAATGATTTAAGCCATGCCTCTGATGCAACAAAAATAGCCCTACTTCTCTCAACAGGAGGGCATGGAGCAAGGGAAATCTATAATTCCTTTAATTACTTAGAAGATGAAGACAAATCCAAAGTAGAAATCAGACTCAAAAAATTTGCTAAATGCTGCAACAGTCAGGCTGGTGAGATGCTGGAAAGATTTAACTCTTGTCCGAGAAACAGAGGGCCCATCTCTGTTTTTGTTACAAATCTCAAGTTAATAGCACAAGGCCATGATTATGCTGGTTTCAGAGACACTGTGATAATGCATCAATTAATTTCTGGACTATCTGATAAAAATTTGAGGGAAGAACTATTATAAAATAAGCATCAAACTCTAGAAATCGCTATACAAAAATGCCTTGCTCATGAACAAAAACAAAATCAATACTGTCAGTCATTACAAACACAGAATCAGTGTCTAGAAAAGAAAATCGGAAAAAACTGCGCCAAAACTTACCACGAGGCAGAGACAGGATTGAAAGAAGTTCTGAGCGGCAGCCATCTTGAGGAAGGAGCCGAACATGCGCAGTTGTGCCAAGAGCACATAGTAAAGGAAACTCGAATTGGGCATGCGCAATCGAGTCCGGCACATGATGTCACAAGCGGCATGACGTCAGATGACCAGGACCACACCCACGTAAAAGGGAAATGCACGAAAATGAACAAAAATAAATTTAAAGCTGCAACACCCAATGTTCTTGCCTCAAAATACAGAACAATGCCCGAACTTACACCAGCAGTTAAAAATAACTTTCACAACACCCTGGAACAAGCAGTTAGCACCGCCCTAGAAGATGATATGGTCCTTGTAGACTACGACTCAGACGGAGATTTCATCTTGGGAGATGGCTACCCCAGTACCAAATCCGAACCGCAACTAGAGGTGTTGTACCGTGAAGACCCCGACGATGAGTTCTTCGGAATGGGGAATCTTCAGCCCAGCATATATGACATCCCGACTCGTGAGTGCAGGATTATGCTGCGGCCTGATGTCAAGAAACAGAGAGTGGTCCACGCACCACGAAGGGTCGCAGCCTCCACACAAGAAGATGATTTGTTCATTGAACATGAAGAGAACGATCACAACTCCGAAACAAAAAGCGGTGATTTGTCTATCGAACAATACACACAATACTGCTCAGACATGGCTGAGTTATTCGGAGAAACTGATCACAACATCAGCAACACGGTTGAATAGTTCAATACGACTCTTCTCATGGTAGATGAATCCAACACCATGGTGCCATGGCAGCTCGTCGATACATTGGATGACAGCAATACCCAAGATGAAGACGACGCCACTGGAGAGCACAGAACGACTCCGTTGAGAGAGCACAGATCGACTCTACAGCGAGAACACAGCACGTCTCCACAAAGAGAGCTGACAGACTCCACAAAGAGAGCGATGAAAAACTCCACAGATGGAGCGATGAAGGGATTCACAGAGAGAGTGATGAAGGACTCCACAGAGAGAGCGATGAAGGACTCCACAGAGAGAGCGATGAAGGACTCCAAAAAGAGAGCGACACAAGCCTCCACAAAGAGAGCGATGCAAGCCTCCACAAAGAGAGCGACACAAGCCTCCACAAAGAGAGTGATGCAAGCCTCCACAAAGAGAGTGACACAAGCCTTCACAAAGAGAGTGGCGCAAGCCTCCACAGACAGCTCGGTGACAGACTCAAAAATGGAAGCAAGCAAACACTCCATAGCAAACGCCATGCATGTACAAGTCCATGAAGATCTATCAAGCTTATTTGAGCCACCAGAAGACGACACTGAATGTCTACCCACTGTATGTGAGACAAGTGATGAAGAAATCACAATTCCCATACAGGATGTGCAGGATCACAGCGAGACTGACATATCTCAGCTCATCTGCACAGAAGCACTCAATAATCAGAGGACGGCCACCCATGAGTCCAGAGAGACCACGTCAATTGAAATTCTGAAGATTTTGACTCCAGAAGAGGAGCACCAAGAGTCCAGAGAGACCACATCAATAGAAATCTTGAAGATTTTGACTCCAGAAAAGGAGCACAAAGAGATCACAGATGATTCAAATGAATCTGAAATGATTCCAAAAGGGAAGCACCAAGAAATCAATGAGAATTCAAGTGACCCTGAAATGACTCCAAAAGAGGAGCACCAAGAACTCAATGATGATTCAAGTGAACCAGAAATGACTCTAGAAGAGGTGTACCAAGTAAACAAAGAAGAGGAATCAAATCCACCACAAATGACTGATCTCACCAACATCAATGCAACAGCAGATCATTCTCACAATTCTCAAGAAGATACGCTCAATGTAGCAGATACCACAAAGGACATTGACACCAATAACTGTGATAATGACTCAAATCATCCACATGGCACACTCATTAAGCGCAACAAGAACAACAAAAACCGCACGAAGCACATCAGCAACAAGAACAACAACAGCAACAACAAAAGCAATATGCAGCGCAACAAGAACGACAAAAGCAACAAGCATCCCAAAAACAACAAGCACGACAAGAAAAACAGCAAGAATAAAAGCGAAAACAACGAAAACAGAATCAACAAGCACGACAAAAAGAACAACAAGAACGACAACAATGAAACAACGACCTGTACAACATGGTCCAACTCTGCACGTGAAGGACAATGCCACAGCACACTGCAAACAAATGACAAGACTGCAAACATGCCATGGCATGATAAAGAATCTCACAAATTCACATCTGCCCCAGAACAAACAAGCAAAACAGCTTTCACGAACGATGACATACAGAATCAATCCCACAAACAGAAGGAAAAGTCGAGGTCAGACAACGGTGCGACACAGAATCGCTACCCGCAATCAAATGGAACAGGGGAAAAAGGTGTCCACGTCATTAAATGGCTCACCAGCAAAGCAGCCGAGTCACGTTCCGACATCAACCTAGCTCTGTTATCGTACCGATAAACCCTATTGAGCTCAGGACTGTCGCCAGCGCAAATGCTCTTCGGCAGAGACATCCGGACAACCCTACCGACAAAGCAATTCCGAGACCCCGGCAACGCACCGGTTCTCGAAGACATGCGGGCACTATGCTCCAAACAAATACCATACTACGATCAACATGCGATCCCACTCAAGCCACTGACAACACCAGACAGTACTCTTGATGACATCAAACCATCATCCCTCCTACCACCGTTAAGACGCTCCAGCAGACGCCGTAAGGCACCCGACTGGCTAGATTTGTGACGACATTTCAACATACGCACAAGACGAATATGGACATTTCTCGCGATGGACTCACAACACAGTTAATTGTTTCTGTATTACCTTTATCATTTTCACAGTGTGCAGATTTTCATATTCTCACCACTTGTTATTTACAGTTTTCTTGAGGCCAGTCTAGAAAACATGTCCAATAAAAGGAGGGGGGGAATGTAGTGATCTGTACATCTGTACACACGTCTGCACATACACCAGGGACTGAAGACAGATGTAACTGCCACAGCATCACTAGAGGGCATCAGAGACGGGTATAAAGGGTCCAGCCCAAGGTAGGATCCGCCTCTTTCAGAAGCACAGGGCTAGGGAGCAGCAGCAGCAGACAGAGACAGCTCAGCATAGGCAGCTTACCTTAGCTTCATTGGTCATACCTCTTGACTGTATTGCATCTAGTTATCCTCTGGAAACAGAACAAACCCATTGAATAAAGTATTTGTGTTAACTGGAAGTCTACAATCTTTATTCAGACTTAGAAAATAATATAGAAATTCCTCCTCATCTCTGTCTTAAATGGATGACCCCTTATTCGAAGACTATGTCCTCTGGTCCTAGACTCTCCCACAAGAGGAAACAATCTCTCAGCATCTACCCTGTCAATCCCCTGTGAATCCGAGATGTCTTAATAAGGTCATCTCTCATTCTTCCATACTCCAAAGATTACAGGGCAGAGACGGACTTACACTTTTGGGGGCCTGCGCTCTTCCTCTTTGCAGGGCCCCACTCCCTGGTGATGTGATGGTCCTCCCCCAGTATTGTCAAGCCCCGCCCACAATGACATCTCTGCCCGCCTCTCGGTTCTCGCTCAGGTAGCCGTGCCATGAGCCTCGACAACTTCATATGCTCCAGGCTAGCTGCCTGGCTGTTGCTGCTAGTATCTGACCCGGTGACCTCTGTTCTTTTTAGTTGGATGCCCGCCTGCCCACCCTCCTCAGCTTTGGCCTGAAAGTCAAGAGTCGTCCAGCTGCTCCCCTCTAAGGACGTTGACTAGCGTCTCCTCCTCGGCTCGCTGAACGTTTCAAAGGTTCACACGCAATGTTAGGTCGGCGACCTCACGTTTGCCTCAGGCTGCCTGCCAGACCGAATGCCAGAAAACCTGACTGCTGCTTTGCTCCTTTACTCAATCAACCTTCAGAAAATTCACATCAATTCAGGGGATCCATGTCTGGACTGCTCTAAGTCTCCACCACCTCTCAATATCTGGCAAACTATTTTCCCGCTCTAAAGGAGAGTTCACCAATCAGAGACCGATGTTCTGTATTGCCTGCTGATAGGCTCAAGGAAATCGAATGAGCCTATCAGAAGATTTAGAGCTACCAATGCTCTGATTGGTGTTCCACCACAACAGTCACCTCTCCATATTGCCCCCCCCCCCCCCCCCCAACCCACCATTGGCCTAGGTCCCATTCTGCAGCACTATGTGCTTCATTGAAAGTCCACCTCTGGTACAGGCCCAATCTACTTAACTCCCCCTCATTAAAAAAATCTGTCCATACCAGGAATCAACTTTGCGAACCTTCTCTGGACTGTCTCCAATGTCAGTATATCTTTCTTTAGATAAGGGGACCAAAACTGTTCACTGCATTACATATGTGGTCCAACTAATGGTGTGTATAGTTTTAGCAAGACTTCCGTATTTTTGTACTATATTCACTTTGAAATAAAGGCCAACATTCCATTTGCATTCCCAATTACCTGTTGAATTTGCGTGCCAACTTTTTGTGATTTATGCACGAGGATCCCCAAATCCCTCTGAGCTGCAGTTTTCTGCTGTCTTTCTCCATTTAAATAATATTCAGCTCCATTATTCTTCCCATCAAATGCAGAACTTCACATTTCCTACATGTATTCTGAGTTTTTGCCCATTCACCTAACCTGACTATATCCCTCTGTGGACTCTTTGTAATATCCTCACCACTTGCCTTTCCACCTATTTTTGTGTCATCTGGAAATTTGGCAATAGTGCATTCATTTCCCTCGTCCAAGTGATAATGAATATATATTGTAAATAATATGGCCCCATTGAGATGACCATAAAGCTTCTGAAAAATAGAAGCTGCTGTTATAGCAGATGGTTATCAACTACCCCACAAATGTATAAGTGGCAGCAAACATTTGTTTTCAAAAGCACAGAGGCTGGAGAGATAAAATACATTCTAATGAACAGCACACTAGTTACAAAGAGGAAGATAACCTCAGCTGTAAACAAAAAGATAGTGTGGGGGATAAGCATGTTATTTTTGTCATAAGAGAGGCCATGTGAAGGCAGACCACTGGAGATTAAAACTCAAAATGAGTTTGTGAGCATGTATGGTGTGACTACAGACAATGTTGCATCTGGAGATGGTGCTCGTGACAAACCAGGAGGCACGTATTTGCTATTCATTAAAAAGTCAAAACATAGAGAATTATAAGGAATGCTTATTTATGGGTGAAATGTCCCACATCTTTTCTGATGAAGCAGAAAAACATAAATATTCTAAAAGATATTGGGCACGATTCTCCGGTCTCATTCACTCGAGTGAAACAAGGCCGGTGAATAGTGGGTGAGGACGAAAACGAGAACACCGGCAGTGTGCGATGCAACCAACCCGCTCCCCTAGGCGAAGTCGCGATCTCACCATAGCAAGGTGAGAAGCCAATTATCACCATTTAAGCCCTATTTCAATACAATCAACGCGAGCCACCCCATATCCACTGGCCTTCCATCATTCAGCGGTCTCCCCAGCAAGTGGTCACGCTGGCACCGATTAGTACTCCATTTGAAAAACATGAACCTGATAGAAGGGCTTCTGTGGGGAGCCGAGGAGGTGAGTAGCCATCGTTGCTCACAAGCAAAGAGCCCGGGGGCGCTGGGCTTGCACCTCAGTGCTCAGCAGGGGGTGAGGGACCATCAGCATTGGGTGGGAGAACCTCCACAAGGGGGGCCACCATGGGAGGGTGGGGGGGGGGGGGGCAGCGCTGGGGTGGACAACTGGGGCAACTGTGCAGAGCATGCCAGCTCCAGAATTGTGAGTACCCCTTTTGATGAGCAACCCTTGTCCCTGCCCATCTGTCCCACCAACCATCCACAACCCCCACTGACTGCCGAGGCCTCTGGCCGCATGGCTGAAGGATATTGCTAATAGGGAATTGGCAATCATGGTTAAGTGAGCAACCCAAGTGGATTCCCGTGGGTGGGCGGGCCATTTAGCTTGTGGGAGTCATTGCTTGGCATTCCAATCAAACCGTGATACATGAATACTGTGCTTTAACACTGCGGGAGCCAACACCTCACACGCACCAGCCAACATCTGAAGACCCAGGGGATGGCACACAGCTCCGGGAAAATATCCACAGTCAGAGGGTGGGTGAGTGCTACGGGGAGGCAGGGATGCCTGGAGAAATGGGCTAAGGGTTCGGAGGTCAGCCCGCATTGTGGAAGAAAGTGACAGAGGCATCATACTGGTTGTGCACAAGTGTGTTTAATGTGTTGAACAATTCCCTACTCTCCCAATGGTGCCCCCCCCCCTCACCCCCTTCATAGCACCCCCTCCCATCCCCTCCTCCCTCCCCTGGTGCCCTCAGTAATCCTCGATGTGCTTTGCCTTCCTAGCTCCACCACTATGTCTAGGTGTGTTCCTAGGATGCACACCTGAGGTGGGGACAGCCGGTCGCTTACCTCATCCCGTGGTCTCTGATGCCCCTGGCGGGCATCCTCTGGGGACTCTGAGGCCTGAGCGCCCCGGCTCACTTGTCAGCGGCACATGCACAGCTGTGCCGCCCTAACCCCGGTGCTGACCATGAGACATGGCCTCATCAGAGAGGCGCAACCTAGGTGCTGGTGGCCACCGCTGCCACTCCATGGGCTGTGTCTGGGTTGCTACCCAGCACCCACTCCTCCTTGTTAGTGCCCACAGGGCCCTGGGGTTCACCTTGGGAGGGAGAGGCAGCTGGTTCGAGCCCCGGCTGCCCCTGCATCATCTGGCTCTGCCAGCCCTGGCTGCTCCCCATGGTCCACACCATCATGTCGATACCCTCGGCAACGCTCCTCAGTGGTTGGGACACGCTCTGCAACACCTTGGCAATGCCCGCCTGCGAATGGGACAAGTTCCACAACGCCTCGACCATTCCCATCTGAGAGCGGGCCATGTCCCATGAACGGACATCACGCGACAATCGCCAGGCAGGAATGCTCCCTTCAAGTCGGGGAACACTTCAGCAGTCAAGGGCATTCAGCCTCTGATCTTCGGGTAAGAGTTTTCCAAGGCGGCCTTCAGGACGCGCGACAACGCAGGATCGCCGAGCAGAAACTGATAGCCAAGTTCTGCACGCTTGAGTACGGCCTCAACCGGGACCTTGGATTCATGTCTCACTACATTTAACCCCCCACTATCTGGCCTGGGCTTGCAAAATCCTACCAACTGTCCTGGCTTGAGACAATTCACACCTCTTTACCCTGTGATTACCCTCTCCAGTCGCACCGTCTGGATTTGTAAAGACTTAATTACCTGCAAAGTCCAAGTATCATCTTCCATCATTGACTTTGTCTTTGTATGCTGTGTTTGTGTCACCTCTTGTGTCACCAAATATTGCGCGAAACCCTCTGGCGGCTGTATTGGACAATGGTCCAGGCAATGGAAGTGCATCCTCAACAGCTCGATGAACTGCTCAATGAGGCCCCTGGTTGCTGAATAAGCATTGTTATAACGCCCTCCATTTAGGTCTGGGGCCTCCGCACAGGAGTCATCAGCCTGACCTCAGTGGGTAGACTTTTTCGCCCACTCTTCAACTCCTCACCCAAGGGAGCACCTCAAATGTGCCGGAACTTCCAAGTGACTGCTGCCTGAGTATTGGGCACTGACGTGCATGATGTGCAGCTGGTGATCACAGGCCAACTGCACGCCCAGGGAGTGGCCCCCCATTCCTGTTAATGAAGGGCAACTCCTGTTGAGTCGGTGCTCCGAGTGCATGCATGCCATCAATAACCCCTGGACATGGTGGCAGCAAATCCAGCAGTCCGGGCATCCTGGTGAGCCTGGCCCAAGTTAAAGTGGATGTAAGTAGCTTCCCCGGCGAATAGGGAAGCCTCTATCTTCACGACCTGTCCCTGCCAAATGGGGTAAGGGTGGCTGCCACAACGGGTGTTCATGAGGGGCTCTGTGGCCCCTGTCCTGTTTCTCCCAGTGGGGTGTACTGTGGGTGTCCTCATTGCCTTCCCGTCAGAACGGTGGCAGCTGGCTGTGTAGTGGAGGCATTCATATTGTAAGTGTCCTTCCTATTTATTCCCTGCTTATTCCCTTATTTCCCTTTTCTTTTATTTTGCTGTTGCATTATTGATTCCTGAATTTTTAATGGACAGGTGTCTTTGAGGCAAGTGGCCTGTGTCTTTAATTCAAGCAGAGGATTTCAGCAACAGGAGCGATTCATGCGCTTGTTCAAACTGGAGCTGAACACTGACTGGCACCAATGACACAGATTGGCTGGGACTCAATTTGATTGATTTGGCTGGTGGCCAATGTATGGAACCAAAAATCTGTACTCTTCCCGATAACAGGTGGTGATTGGACCTGCTCCCACTGCAATGTTTTCAGAGTCAGGAGGGTTCAGCTTGGTATCGTTTTGTATTTTGTCGCCTGGACGAGGACTAACTCTCTCTGAAAAGATAATAGAACATAGAACATAGAACATAGAAAATACAGCACAGAACAGGCCCTTCGGCCCACGATGTTGTGCCGAACCTTTGTCCTAGATTAATCATAGATTATCATTGAATCTACAGTGCAGAAGGAGGTCACTCGGCCCCCCGAGTCCGCACCGGCCCCCGGAAAGAGCACCCCACCCAAACTCAACACCTCCACCCAACACCAAGGGCAATTTGGACATTAAGGGCAATTTATCATTGGCCAATTCACCTAACCCGCACATCTTTGGACTGTGGGAGGAAACCGGAGCACCCGGAGGAAACCCACGCAGACACGGGGAGGACGTGCAGACTCCGCACAGACAGTGACCCAAGCCGGAATCGAACCTGGGACCCTGGAGCTGTGAAGCAATTGTGCTATCCACAATGCTACCGTGCTGCCCTTGAGAACAAATAAATCTACACTATATCATTTTACCGTAATCCATGTACCTATCCAATAGCTGCTTGAAGGTCCCTAATGTTTCCGACTCAACTACTTCCACAGGCAGTGCATTCCATGCCCCCACTACTCTCTGAGATCCAACTAATTCTCTCCAGAATACCAGTGTGAGAACTGACTCTCTCTCCAGCATGTCTGAGTGCCGTTCTCTTGAGACCCTGAATGACTGACCCTGCAAGGAAGACCATTACTAGCTGTAAACCGGAGACTTTGATCAACAAGCATGCTGTGAGGACAGCATGTTAAAGAACCACCATTTGAATCAAAGACCCTTATCTTTTGACCTTCATCCTTATTATTGTCACCCCCCTTTCCAACCCTCTGTGTTTGTCTATCATCTGTATATGGGTAGAGGGTAGGACAGTTAAAGGGGGTAGTAGTATTAGCTTGTTGTTATCCTGTTGTATTTACTGCATATATCATGATCATTCTTGATATAAAATAACAGTGATTATGTTTCAACTTACAAAACTGGTGACTGTAATTAATGGGCATTATTTAATTATTAAGGACCAAATACTTCAGGAATTTTTCTAACAATCGTTCGTTAAGTTACTTGACTCTGGGGCACGCGGGGCTTGAATTGACCGCACATTTGCCTAGAGTGGCATAGTTTAATTTGGGGGCTCGTCTGGGATCTTCGGAATGGTGGACAATGGATTTGGGTTACAGTGTAAATTGAAAAAGACACAGTTTGTAGTGATATTACAGGATGGCTCTGGAAGCTGCTAAAAACTTTCTTAGGGTGAATGACTTATCTCTGGTTTATTTAAATGAGCTTCAAAAAGACAATCGAGTCGAATTGGTAAGTGAATTAGAAATAGGGGTATCGGCTAGAGCTAAGAAGGTGGAGATAATTGAAGTGATTGCTCAACATTTAAATTTGAAATAGATGCTGGGAACACAGGCGAGCCCACTAAGTAGTGTAGCATCAGGAACATTTTTTGGTGGGGAAATTGAGTTGGAGAGAGTTTGGTTGCAGAAAGAGCGTGTAATGGAATTAAAAATAGAAATGGAGATGCAACAAAAGGAAAGGGAGCTGAAACATAAAGAAAAACAAAGAGAAATGGAGCTGCGGCAGAAAGAACAAGAAAAAGAAACTGACATGAAGTAAAAATAAATTGAGTTGGAAATGAGGAGGTTGGAATTAGAGAGATAGAGAGGAAAACAAAGGAGAGAGAGGGAAATGAAAGAAAGCGAGAGAGAAAGATAGGAAAAAGCGAAAGAGGAAAAACAAAGGGGGAACCTGCCAGCTTAAGGCAATGGAAATGAGTGGGGAGCTACCAGAAATTAGGAGGGAGCCTCATCCTATAATGGAACCCAGTGGTGATATGTTTAAATTTATGCAGGCCCTACCAAATGGCTTTTGAGAAAATCGTAAAATAGAGTGGCCAAGAGAAAAGTGGACATTACCATGCAGATTAAACGGACGAGCCGGCACAGGAAGTTTATGTTTCACTGTCAGAGCAGGTGTCTAAGAATTATATGAGGCAAAAAAGCCTATTCTGGATGCATATGAATTGGATCCCGAAGTTATTAAGGCAAAAGTTTTGTAATTTAAGGAGACAGCCAGGACAGACGTCTACAGAATTTGTAAGGGGTTAAGCAGAACAATTTTGATAGGTGGGTACAAGCATTGGGAGTTGAAAGTACCTATGAGGCTCCTAGACAGGTCATTCTCTTGGAGGAATTTAACACTTCCCTACCACCTATCGTAAGAACCAATGTTGAACACCAGAGGTTGAAGACTGCTGGGCATGTATCAATTATGGGTGATGGTTATGAGCTAGTCCGTAAATTTAAACTTTCTTCCATCAACACCATAATTTTGAAAAGGATAGGAAGTGAGAGAGTGAAAGAAAAGCAGGTAGCCACGGTAAGGAATGGACAGCTGGGAATGCGCCGGGATCTCCTCCTCCGCCCAGGAAAGAAGGTACTGAGGACAAAGGTGAGACTTGAAGTCTAGGTGTTACCATTGTAATAAGGTGAGACAGGTATGTTCAGCATGCTGGAAGATGCAAGGAACGCCTGTGGGACTTGTGGGGATTAATAAGGTGGATTTTGAAAAAGGGACAAAAGGGAGTATACTATAGGCAGACTGTAGCTTTAACTGGGCTGAGGAGACACTGCTGTGGGAGCAGGTGTGAGGAATGGGGTAGGTGAGAGATCTGCCGTTTTTTGTCTAAGAGGAGGGTCATCCCATTTTATTCAAGTCAGGCAGCCAAACCCATAACTGTACTAAGGGACACAAGTGCTACTCAAACTCTTACTGTGGAAGACTTTGTTTTTTCCTTCAGAGAGCTCAACGAAAGCTGACGTATTATTGATTGGGATAGGTGGAAATCGCATCACAGTTCCATTGTATAAAGTACAACTGGAGGGTAATTTACTTCTCGGCAATAATTTGGCAGAAGTAAAGGTTGTAGCTTCACTCATGATTACAGAGGGTCTGAGGGAAGTACTGTAGATAGCACAAGAGGTGGCAACAATAGGGCATGTGAGAGTTAGGAAGACTCAATGGGCATTAAATGACTCAAAGAAAGGAATGTTGAAAGAGTGGCACGGTGGTGCAGTGGTTAGCACTGCTGCCTCACAATGCCGAGGACCCGTGTTAGATCCCGGCCCTAGGTCACTGACCATGTGGAGTTTGCACCTTCTCCCCATGTCTACATGGGTCTCACCCCACAACCAAAAGATGTGCAGGGCAAATGGATTGGCACACTAAAATTGCTCCTTATTGGGAACAAAAGAATTTGGCATTTTAAATTTGAAGAAAATTAAATTTTAAAAAAGGAATGTTGAAAGATATTAATCACATATCAAATGACAATGGCAGTGAATCTGATTCAGCTGATGCTGACAAAATTATCTCCACGGGAATTATTCCTCACAGAGGTTTGTCAAAGATAAAATCTAGTCAAGAACAGGGGTGTCATTCTCCGACCCCCCGCCGGGTGGGAGAATCGCCGGGGGCTGCCATGAATCCCGCCCCCGCCGGTTGCAGAAGTCTCCGGCACCGTAGATTTTCGGGGGCGGGAATCGCGCCGCACCGGTTGGCGGGCCCCCCCGCTCGATTCTCCGGCCCGGATGGGCCGAAGTCCCGCCGATATATTGCCTGTCCCGCCGGCGTGGATTAAACCACCTTTTGAACGGCGGGACAAGGCGGCGCGGGCGGGCTCCGGGGTCCTGGGGGGGGGGCGCAGGGCGATCTGGCCACGGGGGGTGCCCCCACGGTGGCCTGGCCCACGATCGGGGCCCACCGATCCGCGGGCGGGCCTGTGCCGTGGGGGCACTCTATCCCTTCCGCCTCCGCCACGGTCTCCACCATGGCGGAGGCGGAAGAGACTCCCTCCACTGCGCATGCGTGGGAAACTCTCAGCGGCCGCTGACGCTCCCGCGCATGCGCCGCCCCGACATGTCATTCCCGCGCCAGCTGGCGGGGCAACAAAGGCAGTTTCCGCCAGCTGGCGGGGCGGAAATTCCTCCGGCGTCGGCCTCGCCCCTCAATGTTGGGGCTCGGCCCCCAAAGATGCGGAGCATTCCGCACCTTTGGGGCGGCCCGATGCCCGTCTGATTGGCGCCGTTTTGGGCGCTAGTCGGCGGACATCGTGCCGTTTCGGGAGAATTTCACCCCAGATCTGAGGGGCGGAATTCTCCGTTATCGGCGGAAACTCCGCCGATCGGCGCAAATCCCACTTGCGTCACGTCATAAAAATGGGCCGATAGTCTGCGGCCCGAAATGGGCTAGCAGCGACGTAACGGGATCCGCGCTTGCGCAGTGGTTCACGCCGTGCAGCGTCATACGCGTTGCACGGCGTGACGGCTCATAAGGCCGCGCAGCTCCCCCCCACCCGACCGGAACACCCGACCGCAACACCCGACTTGATGGCTGGCCGTCGCTCAGCCCCGAGGTTCGAGTCACGCGATGTGGAGGCGCTCCTGGACGCGGTGGAGCAGAGGAGGGACGCCCTGTATCCCGGGCACGGCCGCAGAGCTGCCCCACGCCACAGCCGGCGTCTGTGGAGGGAGGTGGCAGAGGCCGTCACCGCTGTGGCCCTAACACCACGGACAGGCACCCAGTGCCACAAGAAGGTGAACGACCTCGTCAGAGCAGGCAGGGTGAGCCTCCCCCATATCCCCCATATCCCCCCCTCCCCATATCCCCCATATCCCCCCTCCCCCATATCCCCCATATCCCCCCTCCCCCATATCCCCCCTCCCCCATATCCCCCCTCCCCCATATCCCCCCCTCCCCCATATCCCCCCTCCCCCATATCCCCCATATCCCCAAGTGCATCCAGCCCTAACCTTAACCTCTGCAATGCACGCGCAACCAATGGCGTGCATTCATATACCTGCCTAACACTGTTGCCTTTTACCCCTGCCCCCCCCCCCCCCCCCCACAGGAGAAGCGCGCACACAACAATAGGGCTCATGTGAGGACTGGAGGAGGGCCCGCTGATGAGAGGCCACTGACCGTACACGAGGAAAGGGCCCTGGAACTGGCTGGCGGACCTGAGGACCGGGAGGTTGCTGATGCAGAGGTCGGGGCCCCATGAGCAAGTGAGCCACCAACAGCCCGTCCCCATATCCCCCCTCCCCTATATCCCCCTCCCCCGTATCACCTGATCACTGCCTGATGTCTAACCATGCATGCTTCATTGTGTATCGCAGGACCAAACGTCCAGGCACCCATCCCCGCAGATGCAGACCGCCCGCAGGATGCCCCTCGGAGACCACAGGAGACGGAGAGACCCGCACCCTCCAGCATGCGACGCCCGCAGGATGCCCCTCGGATACCACGGGAGACGGAGAGACCAGGAGCAACAGGGAGACGACACCCCCGTCACGTGCGGGAGCGACCACCCAGCGATGAGGGGGGCAGCCACAGGCCCCCGTCACATCCGAGCCAGGACACCACTACCCAGGACACCACTATCCAGGACACCCCTACCCGGGACACCACTACCCAGGACACCCCTACCCGGGACAGCACTACCCGGGACAGCACTACCCGGGACAGCACTACCCAGGACACCCCTACCCGGGAAGACGAAATACCGGACAGTGACTCAGAGTGGATGGGTGGAGACGAACCCCCACCCCAAAGTGCCATGGACTCAGAGTGGGACGAAGAGCACGACACAACGCCACTGCTGTCACCAACACCCTCCACCATCGCAGAAACACTCACCACGGTTGGGCACTCAGCAGGCCATGGCCCAGTCTCAGCAGGCCATGGCCCAGTCTCAGCAGGCCATAGCCCAGTCTCTGCAGGCCATGGCCCAGTCTCTGCAGGCCATGGCCCAGTCTCAGCAGGCCATTGCTGAGGGCATCGGCGCCAGTGGCCATGTGCGAGCTGGCGTCGCACTGTCGCAGACAGGGTTCGACAACCCCCTGGGCTCCATGGCTGCAAACCTGCAGACCCCTGTCGATACCAGCACGGGCCTCCAGGACTGGCAGCGCCAGATGTCGGGGGCGAGTCGGATGGCCAGTCCGTTCGCATCCCCCACCCATGTAGAGGCCTGGGGGCCATCGGGCACCCCGAGGGAGGAGGAGGTGGTGTGGTCCGTCCCGGCTCCCTCTGTAGGGGAGGTCCCGGTACACCGTGACACCTCGGACTCCCCCCCTTCCGTCCCAGGTGCATCGGGTGGGCAACGGGCAGGACAGGCTGGCAGCTCGCCATCCCAGTCGCCCGGGCCGCAGCCTGGCCCATCTAGGCCAGGACGCCTCAGGAAACGGCCGCCAAAGGGATCCGGTGTCAGAGGGCAGGAATCACAGGAGTCCACCTCCAGTTCTGCTGTACCGTCTGGGGAACCACGTAGACGTAGTCAAAGGGCCCGTAAGGCCAAACAATTAGACACTGAGTAAGTTGGCACGGGTGCAGGGCACAGATGAGTTTTAGGGGCGAGGGCACGTGCATGAACTCCTTTGGTTATTAAAGTCAATGTTACACCTACCGAAGCTGCCTTTGTGCTCTGTCCAAAGTGTGCGGGCGTGTCATGTACGTTGAGCGCAAGTGTGTGTGTGACGGGTGGTCTTACCTCAGCCCCAGGTGAGTCTGCCCCCTTCCCCCTGGGCCGCCATCAACATCCCCCGGGCAGAGGACGGGACCGTGCGCTGCAGTGTCACAGCCGCATGCAGGGATGGTCCGGGTGGATGGTGGTACTGTGGCCATGGGTCAGACATAGTCCAATGATGTAGAGCCAGGAGCTCATCGGAGGCGGGTTGTCATCATCCTCCATGGCCTGCGATAGACACGCGTCCACCCGCAACTGGGTGAGCCCGGCCCGTTGTGCCGCCGGTGGATCGGCAATTGGGGGTGGGGGGGTGGTGTGCATGCGGGTGGGGTGTGTGGGGTTGGGGAGGGGGGTGAGGGTGCTGGGTGGGTGGATGGGTGGGGGGTGTGGGTGGTCGGCTGTTGTCATGGTGTGCGGTCTGTGGCCATACTACCCGATTCCCACGCCCATCTAGTCAGTGAAGCGGGCGTCTATCAGTCTGTCCCGTGCCCGCTGGGCCAGCCGGTAACGGTGGACAGCCACCCGCCTGTGTCTACCCCGTCTGCCCTGACCATTGCCCCCATCCCCCTCATCTGGGGAGGACTGGGCCTCTTCCTGCTGCTCCTCCACTCCGCCCTCCTCTGCCTGCAGCACATCGCCCCTCTGCTGGGCTATGTTGTGCAGGACGCAGCACACCACAATGATGCGGCCGACCCTATCTGACCGATACTGGAGGGCGCCCCCAGAGAGGTCCAGGCACCTGAAACGCATCTTCAGCACGCCAAAGCACCTCTCGATCACTCCCCTTGTCGCTACATGGGCATCATTGTAGCGGTTCTCCGCCTCATTGCGTGGCCTCCGTATAGGCGTCATCAGCCACGATCGCAATGGGTAGCCCCTGTCGCCCAGCAAGCAGTCCCTCAGCCGGGGATGGCGTCCCTCGTACATGCCGGGGATGGATGACCGCGACAACACGAATGAGTCGTGTACACTGCCTGGGTGACGGGCGCAGACGTGCAGGATCATCATGCGGTGGTCGCAGACCACCTGTACGTTCATTGAATAGGTCCCCTTCCTATTAGTGAACACGGCCCTGTTCTCTGCAGGTGGCCGCACGGCGACGTGCATCCCATCGATCGCGCCCTGGACCATGGGGAACCCGGCAACGGCAGAGAAGCCCACGGCCCGGGCATCTTGGCTGGCCCGGTCCACGGCATAAAGGGTATCTGTCACTGCCCGGATGCACCGATGCACCGATGTCTGCGATATGCCGGACAGGTCCCCACTCGATGCCTGGAATGACCCCGTTGCATAAAAGTTCAGGGCCACCGTAACCTTGACGGACACGGGGAGAGGGTGTCCCCCGCCAGTGCCACGCGGTGACAGGTGTGCCAGCAGGTGGCAGATGTGTGCCACGGTTTCCCGGCTCATCCGGAGTCTCCTCCTGCATTCCCGGTCCGTGAGGTCCTGGTATGACTGCCGGGGCCGGTACACACGGGGCGCCCTCGGGTGCCTCCGTTGCCGTGGGGCCACGACGTCCTCCTCCCCCTCCTCGTCCTGTCGGTCAGGTGTCCCTCCAGCCTGGGCGGCTGCAGCCTGCCCCTCTGCGGCAGCCTGCGCCGCCTCTCTGGCACGCTCCTCCTCCTCCTCCTCCTCATCCAGGGCAACATAGACATGAGCGGCTGCCACCACGGCGGCCAACATCGCTGGATGGTCTGAAAACATGACGGCCTGGTGGGGGGGAGGGGAACGACGACATGTCATCATTGCCCATATCCCCTCCTCCCCCCAGCCAGGTGGCATGGACCGCATGGGTCCAACTGTTGGAGGCTGGCACCTGGCCAGGTGGACCAACTCATTTGCCCTCCCATCACCCACCCCGGCACGGACCCCCTCCCCAACCCCCAACCTCCACCCCAGCACGGACCCCCCCCCCAACCTCCACCCCGGCACGGACCCCCTCCCCAACCTCCACCCCGGCACGGACACCCTCCCCAACCTCCACCCCAGCACGGACCCCCCCCCCCAACCTCCACCCCGGCACGGACCCCCTCCCCAACCTCCACCCCGGCACGGACCCCCTCCCCAACCTCCACCCCGGCACGGACCCCCTCCCCAACCCCCAACCTCCACCCCAGCACGGACCCCCCCCCAACCTCCACCCCGGCACGGACCCCCTCCACAACCCCCAACCTCCACCCCGGCACGGACCCCCTCCCGGCATCCCCCGGAGCCCAGCCTACTCTAACCACCCCCCCCGCCGCACACACACACAAGCCGAGACACACCTCTCCTCACGCAATCAGTCTGCGGCCACGCCATTTCCTGCCCAGAGCCAACCCCCCAGGCCGTCACTCACCTCCTCGCTGGTCGGCGTGAGCCTGGAGCACCGGGTCACGCCGATGAAAAGGAGGTTTGATTCACGTCGACGTGAACGGTCATCACGTCGACGGGACTTCGGCCCATCCGGAAGGGAGAATATCGGCAGGCCGAAATTCGGCTGCCTTGCGCAGACCCGTGCCATTCTCCGCGGCAGCGGCGCCATTAACGCCCCGCCGACTTTTCTCCCTTCGGAGACTTCGGCGGGGGCGGGGGCGGGATTCACGGCGGCCAACGGCCATTCTCCGACCCGGCGGGGGGTCGGAGAATGACGCCCGAGAATTTTAAGACTGACCATAAGAAAGAGGAGCCCGAATTTAATAGTAATGACAGTGATGAAGAGTCAGACGAAAGCTCTGAATTTGATTTCGGTTCTGATGATGACGTAATGATAAACAGCTGTTATCGAATAGACCCATCACTAACTAATCTTGAGCAAATGGCAAGTAATTCTTCCAAAGCTGGTAAAGAAGAGGGCAAATTGGTAGAAGTGACATGGACTTCCTAAAAGTAATTTTCTACAACCTATTGTAGTAAACCCATCGTCATTCCCTTCAGACAGAAATATTTCCGAGAACATGCCAGCTTTGAAGAAAAACATACGTGGTCGCATGACATCAGTTGGTCAGAATGAGGAGTAAGGACAGCGAAGTGATACCAAGCGAACGGCTGGTTAACCCACATCTTTCTAAAGGACTCCAGGGCATGTGGGGCTGGAATTGCCTAGGATGGTGTAACAATGCTGATGAGGAATGCTGCACCATGCTAAGAGACTGGTGTGTGGGCACGTCCTACAGATGGGGGTCACTGCAGGATATGTGCCTTTGCTGGGAGCTTGGCTGCAGTGTGATGTAGAACCTGGGTCTAACACAGAAGTTGTGACACGAAGCTGTTCAGGTTTCCTGGGAGGGTCCGAGATCCATACACTCATACCATGTGATACCAATGGGGCACGGTTGACCTGCAGGGCCTGGGGAAATCTCCTGATCCTTAGAAGTAGGTTGGCTGATTGTCTCACTAGTGAGGCTATCACTCTGAGAGGCACTGTGAGGGAGCGAGGGTTCCAGCAGCCATCGGTGCATCTGCCTCTGTGTGTGTTAGCTCTGTTAACCCTCTGCTTCCTTTTAGAAAAGTGTAGCAGTTATTTTTGACTGATCATCGACATGACCTTAAGGAGCATCTCAAAGCAGTAAAGGAAAATTGTGATCCAGCATTTAAATAGGACGACAATTCAGCTGTTTGTCTCGCTTAAACCTTCCAAACGATGTAAACATTAAAAACCTGACACCATGAAGGAGAAATGAGATCCGGAGTTAAAACATAAACACGGTGGTTCAAAGACTACGGCCAGAATTTTCCTGCTGTTCACAATGGTGGGTGGGACCTTCCAGTCTGACCGATGGTACACCTTGCCATGATTTCCTGGTGACAAGGGGTGCACACAACAGGAAACACCATTGACGATGGCAGGATCAGAAGATCCTGCCGCCATCCAATGGTGAGCCACCTCCGCTGCCAGGAAACAAGTGGAGCGTTGCACAGAAAATCCCACCATATGTTTAAAAGTTAACACTCTGATGGCATTGTGCTTCCAAAGAAGAACAAATGTTAATGCTGAAGCCAGGGGATGGGAGGCATTGTGACAGATTTAAATTTAAATTTAAATCAGCTCAATTTACTCGTTACACTAAATGGAATTTACAAATCATATTGATTGTCAGCAAGTAACAATGGGACCTGTACAAGAAGGATGGGTTGCATCGAAACTGGAGGGGGACCGATATCCTGGCTGGGAGGTTTGCTAGAGTCACTCGGGAGGTTTTAAACTAGTATGGCAGGGGGGTGGGAACCAGAATGTGAGCTTAGAAGGTGTATTAACTGAAGGGGAAAAAGAGAACCAAAATAAGAGAACAACATCAGCCTCAGGCAGAGCAAAAAAGGTGACAAGTGTGAGAAAGGAGGTGGTCAATGCAGGATTGAGGGTGTTGTACCTAAATGCGTGCAGTATACGGAGCAAGGTAAATAAGATTGTTGCTCACATTGAAATTGGCCGGTTTGATGTTGTGGGCATCACAGAGACGTGGCTGCAAGGGGATCAGGGCTGGGATCTAAATATCCAAGGATATCAGTCTTCACGGTGGAAGACACCAGTGGGATGCTAGAGCTCCAGGAGAACCAGGCAGATGGGCAAAGTCGGTGGGGTTGCATTGTTAGTGAGGAATGAAGTTAAATCGATAGCAAGGAGCGATATAGGATCAGAAAGCATAGAATCTCTGTGGGTAGAGTTGAGGAATCGCAAAGGTAAACAGACCCTGATGGGAGTTATGTACAGGCCCCCTAGCAGTAGTCAGGATGTGGGGCAGAAAATAAATCAGCAGATAGAAAAGGCGTGTAAAAAAGGTAATTTTGCAAAAATCATGGGGGACTTCAATATGCAGGTGGACTGGGAAAATCAGGTTGGTAGTGGATTCCAAGAAAAGGAATTTGTGGAATGTCTAAGAGATTTTTTTTGGAGCAGCTTGTGACAGAGCCTACTAGGGAACAGGCAATTCTGGATTTGGTGATGTGTAATGAGGCAGACTTGATTAGGGATCTTAAGGTGAAGGAATTCTGAGGGAGCAGTGACAACAATATGATAGAATTTATCCTACAGTTTAAGTGGGAGAAGCTGCAATCAGATGTAATGGTATTACAATTAAATAAGGGTAACTACAAAGACATGAGGGAGGAGCTGGCCAGAGTTGATTGGAAAAGGAGCCTAGCAAGGAAGACAGTGGAACAGCAAAGACCTGGGGCGTCATTCTCCGCCCCCCCGCCGGGTTGGAGAATCACCGGGGGCTGCCGTGAATCCCGCCCCCGCCGGTTGCCGAAGTTTCCGGTACCGGATATTCGGCGGGGGCGGGAATCGGGCCGCGCCGGTTGGCGGGCCCCACCGCTGGATTCTCCGGCCTGGATGGGCCGAAGTCCCGCCGATAAATTGCCTGTCCCGCCGGTGTGGATTAAACCACCTTTTGAACGGCGGGACAAGGCGGCGTGGGCGGGCTCCGGGGTCCTGGGGGGGGCGCGGGGCGATCTGGCCCCGGGGGGTGCCCCCACGGTGGCCTGGCCCGCGATTGGGGCCCACTGATCCACGGGCGGGCCTGTGCCGTGGGGGCACTCTTTCCCTTCCACTGCGCATGCGCGGGAAACTGTCAGCGGCCGCTGACGCTCCCGCGCATGCGCCCCCCCGACATGTCATTTCCGCGCCAGCTGGCGGGGCAACAAAGGCCGCTTCCGCCAGCTGGCGGGGCGGAAATTCCTCCGGCGCCGACCTAGCCCCTCAAGGTTGGGGCTCGGCCCCCAAAGATGCGGACCATTCCGCACCTTTGGGGCGGCGCGATGCCCGTCTGATTGGCGCCGTTTTGGGTGCCAGTCGGCGGACATCGTGCCGTTTGGGGAGAATTTCGCCCAAGAATTTTGGGGGGTTATTCGGGAGGCACAACAGAAATTCATCCCAAGGAGGATGAAACATGCTAAGGGGAGGACAAGGCATCCATGACTGACGAGCGAAGTCAAAGACAACATAAAAATAAAAGAAAAAGCATACAAAATGGCGAGGATTATTGGGAAGCCTTTAAAAGCGAACAGAGGACAACTAAAAAAGCATTAAGGGGGGAGAAGATGAAATATGAGTGCAAACTAGCTAGTAATATAAAGGAAGCTAGGAAGAGATTTTTTCAATATTTAACGGTAAGCGAGAGGCAAAAATAGACATTGGACCGCTGGAAAATGTGAGCGGAAAAGTAATAATAGGAAACAAAGAAATGGCAGAGGAACTGAATAGTTAATTTACATCAGTCTTCACGGTGGAAGACACCAGTGAGATGCTAGAGCTCCAGGAGAACCAGGGGACAGAGGTGAATGCAGTGACAATCACTAAGGAGAAGGTTCTGGGGAACGGAAAGGTCTGAAGGTGCTGAAGGTGGATAAATCACCTGGGCCGGATGGACTACACCCTAGGGTTCTAAAAGAGAGAGCTGAGGAGATTGTAGAGGCATTGGTGGCGATCTTTCAGGAATCACTTGAGGCAGGAAGGGTCCCAGAGGACTGGAAAATGGCGAATGTAGCATCATTGTTTAAGAAGGGAGGGAGGCAGAAGACTGGAAATTATAGGCTGGTTAGCCTTACTTCAATCATTGGTAAGATTTTAGAGTCCATTATTCAAGATGAAATCGCAGAGGACTTGGAAGTGCATGATGAAATAGGACTGAGTCGGCACGGCTTCGTCAAGGGGAGGTCATGTCTGACAAATCTGTTAGAGTTCTTTGAGGAAGTAACAAGGAAGTTAGACAAAGGAGAACCAGTGGACGTGATTTATTTAGATTTCCAGAAGGCCTTAAACAAGGTACCACACAGGAGACTGTTAAATACGTTAAGAGCCCATGGTGTTAAGGATAAGATCCTGACATGGATAGAGGATTGGCTGACTGGCAGAAGGCAGAGAGTGGGGATAAAGGGGTCTTTTTCAGGATGGCAGCCGGTGACTAGTGGTGTGCCTCAGGGGTTGGTGCTGGGACCACAACTTTTCACAATATACATTAATGATCTGGAAGAAGGAACTGAAGGCACTGTTGCTAAGTTTGCAGATGATACAAAGATTTGTAGAGGGACAGGTAGTATTAAGAAGTAGGCGGGCTGCCGAAGGACTTGGGCAGACTAGGAGAGTTTGCAAAGAAGTGGCAGATGGAATACAATGTGGAAAACTGTGAGGTTATGCACTTTGGAAGGAAAAATGAAGGCATAGACTATTTTCTAAATGGGGAGATGCTTAGGAAATCAGAAGCACAAATGGACTTGGGAGTCCTTGTTCACGATTCTCTTAAGGTTAACGTGTAGGTTCAGTCGGCTATTAGGAAGGCAAATGCAATGTTAGCAATCAAGTCGAGAGAGCTAGAATACAAGAACAGGGATGTACTTCTGAGGCTATACAAGGCTCTGGATGGACACATTTGAAGTATTGTGAGCAGTTTTGGGCCCCATATCTAAGGAACAAAGAACAAAGACAAAGAACAAAGAAATGTACAGCACAGGAACAGGCCCTTCGGCCCTCCAAGCCCGTGCCGACCATACTGCCCGACTAAACTACAATCTTCTACACTTCCTGGGTCCGTATCCTTCTATTCCCATCCTATTCATATATTTGTCAAGATGCCCCTTAAATGTCCCTATCGTCCCTGCTTCCACTAACTCCTCCGGTAGTGAGTTCCAGGCACCCACTACCCTCTGCGTAAAAAACTTGCCTCGTACATCTACTCTAAACCTTGCCCCTCTCACCTTAAACCTATGCCCCCTAGTAATTGACCCCTCTACCCTGGGGAAAAGCCTCTGACTATCCACTCTGTCTATGCCCCTCATAATTTTGTATACCTCTATCAGGTCGCCCCTCAACCTCCTTCGTTCCAGTGAGAACAAACCGAGTTTATTCAATCGCTCTTCATAGCTTATGCCCTCCAGACCAGGCAACATTCTGGTAAATCTCTTCTGCACCCTCTCTAAAGCCTCCACATCCTTCTGGTAGTGTGGCGACCAGAATTGAACACTATACTCCAAGTGTGGCCTAACTAAGGTTCTATACAGCTGCAACATGACTTGCCAATTCTTATACTCAATGCCCCGGCCAATGAAGGCAAGCATGCCGTATGCCTTCTTGACTACCTTCTCCACCTGTGTTGCCCCTTTCAATGACCTGTGGACCTGTACTCCTAGATCTCTTTGACTTTCAATACTCTTGAGGGTTCTACCATTCACTGTATATTCCCTACCTGCATTAGCCCTTCCAAAATGCATTACCTCACATTTGTCCGGATTAAACTCCATCTGCCATCTCTCCGCCCAAGTCTCCAGACAATCTAAATCCTGCCGTATCCTCAGACAGTCCTCATCGCTATCCGCAATTCCACCAACCTTTGTGTCATCTGCAAACTTACTAATCAGACCAGTTACATTTTCCTCCAAATCATTTATATATACTACAAAGAGCAAAGGTCCCAGCACTGATCCCTGTGGAACACCACTGGTCACAGCCCTCCAATTAGAAAAGCATCCCTCCATTGCTACCCTCTGCCTTCTATGGCCTAGCCAGTTCTGTATCCACCTTGCCAGTTCACCCCTGATCCCGTGTGACTTCACCTTTTGTACTAGTCTACCATGAGGGACCTTGTCAAAGGCCTTACTGAAGTCCATATAGACAACATCTACTGCCCTACCTGCATCAATCATCTTAGTGACCTCCTCGAAAAACTCTATCAAGTTAGTGAGACACGACCTCCCCTTCACAAAACCGTGCTGCCTCTCACTAATACGTCCATTTGCTTCCAAATGGGAGTAGATCCTGTCTCGAAGAATTCTCTCCAGTAATTTCCCTACCACTGAAGTAAGGCTCACCGGCCTGTAGTTCCCGGGATTATCCTTGCTACCCTTCTTAAACAGGGGAACAACATTGGCTATTCTCCAGTCTTCCGGGACATCCCCTGAAGACAGCGAGGATCCAAATATTTCTGTCAAGGCCTCAGCAATTTCCTCTCCAGCCTCCTTCAGTATTCTGGGGTAGATCCCATCAGGCCCTGGGGACTTATCTACCTTAATATTTTTTAAGACATCCAACACCTTGTCTTTTTGGATCACAATGTGACCCAGGCTATCTCCACCCCCTTCTCCAGACTCAACATCTACCAATTCCTTCTCTTTGGTGAATACTGATGCAAAGTATTCATTTAGTACCTCGCCCATTTCCTCTGGCTCCACACATAGATTCCCTTGCCTATCCTTCAGTGGGCCAACCCTTTCCCTGGCTACCCTCTTGCTTTTTATGTACATGTAAAAAGCCTTGGGATTTTCCTTAACCCTATTTGCCAATGACTTTTCATGACCCCTTCTAGCCCTCCTGACTCCTTGCTTAAGTTCCTTCCTACTTTCCTTATATGCCACACAGGTTTCGTCTGTTCCCAGCCTTTTAGCCCTGACAAATGCCTCCTTTTTCTTTTTGACGAGGCCTACAATATCACTCGTCATCCAAGGTTCCCGAAAATTGCCGTATTTATCTTTCTTCCTCACAGGAACATGCCTGTCCTGTATTCCTTTCAACTGACACTTGAAAGCCTCCCACATGTCAGATGTTGATTTGCCCTCAAACATCCGCCCCCAATCTATGTTCTTCAGTTCCCGCCTAATATTGTTATAATTAGCCTTCCCCCAATTTAGCACATTCATCCTCGGACCACTCTTATCCTTGTCCACCAGTACTTTAAAACTTACTGAATTGTGGTCACTGTTACCGAAATGCTCCCCTACTGAAACATCTACCACCTGGCCGGGCTCATTCCCCAATACCAGGTCCAGTACCGCCCCTTCCCTAGTTGGACTGTTTACATATTGTTTTAAGAAGCCCTCCTGGATGCTCCTTACAAACTCCGCCCCGTCTAAGCCCCTGGCACTAAGTGAGTCCCAGTCAATATTGGGGAAGTTGAAGTCTCCCATCACCACAACCCTGTTTTTACTCTTTTCCAAAATCTGTCTACCTATCTGCTCCTCTATCTCCCGCTGGCTGTTGGGAGGCCTGTAGTATACCCCCAACATTGTGACTGCACCCTTCTTATTCCTGATCTCTACCCATATAGCCTCACTGCCCTCTGAGGTGTCCTCTCGCAGTATAGCTGTGATATTCTCCCGAACAAGTAGCGCAACTCCGCCTCCCCTTTTACATCCCCCTCTATCCCGCCTGAAACATCTAAATCCTGGAACGTTTAGCTGCCAATCCTGCCCTTCCCTCAACCAGGTCTCTGTAATGGCAACAACATCATAGTTCCAAGTAGTAATCCAAGCTCTAAGTTCATCTGCCTTACCCGTAATGCTCCTTGCATTAAAACATATGCACTTCAGGCCACCAGACCCGCTGTGTTCAGCAACTTCTCCCCGTCTGCTCTGCCTCAGAGCCACACTGTCCCTATTCCCTAGTTCTCCCTCAATGCTCTCACCTTCTGACCTATTACTCCCGTGCCCACCCCCCTGCCATACTAGTTTAAACCCTCCCGTGTGACACTAGCAAACCTCGCGGCCAGGATATTTATGCCTCTCCGGTTTAGATGCAACCCGTCCATCTTATACAGGTCACACCTGCCCCGGAAGAGCTCCCAGTGGTCCAGATAACGGAAACCCTCCCTCCTACACCAGCTGTTTAGCCACGTGTTTGTCTGCTCTATCTTCCTATTTCTAGCCTCACTGGCACATGGCACAGGGAGTAATCCCGAGATCACAACCCTCGAGGTCCTGTCTTTTAACTTTCTGCCTAGCTCCCTGAACTCCTGCTGCAGGACCTCATGCCCCTTCCTGCCTATGTCGTTAGTACCAATATGTACAACGACCTCTGCCTGTTTGCCCTCCCCCTTCAGGATTCCCTCTACCCGTTCGGAGACATCCTGGACCCTGGCACCAGGGAGGCAACATACCATCCTGGAGTCTCTTTCACGTCCACAGAAGCGCCTATCTGTGCCCCTGACTATAGAGTCCCCTATTACTATTACTCTTCTGCGCTTTGACCCTCCCTTCTGAACATCAGAGCCAGCCGTGGTGCCACTGCTCCGGCTGCTGCTGTTTTCCCCTGATAGGCTATCCCCCCCGACAGTATCCAAAGGGGTATATCTGTTCGAGAGGGGGACAACCACAGGGGATTCCTGCACTGACTGCCTGCCCTTTCTGGTGGTCACCCATTTCTCTGCCTGCACCTTGGGTGTGACCACATTTACATAACTGCGATCTATGACGCTTTCCGCCACCTGCATGCTCCTAAGTGCATCCAATTGAAGGATGAGCTGGCCTTGGAAAGGGTCCATAGGAGGTTCACAAGAATGATCCCTGGAATGAAGATCTTGTCATATGAGGAACGGTTGAGGAATCTGGGGCGAAATTCTCCCCCAACGGCGTGATGTCCGCCGACTGGCACACAAAACGGCGCCAATCAGACGGGCATCACGTCGCCCCAAAGGTGCGGAATGCTCCGCATCTTTGGGGGCCGAGCCCCGACATTGAGGGGCTAGGCCGGCGGCGGAGGGGTTTCCGCCCCGCCAGCTGGCGGAAACGGCATTTGTTGCCCCGCCAGCTGGCGCGGAAATGACATCCCCGGGCGGCGCATGCGCGGGTGTGTCAGCGGCCGCTGACAGTTTCCCACGCATGCACAGTGTGGAGAGTCTCTTCCGCCTCCGCCATGGTGGAGGCCGATGCGGAGGCGGAAGGGAAAGAGTGCCCCCCACGGCACAGGCCCGCCCACGGATCGGTGGGCCCTAATCGCGGGTCAGATCGCCCCGCGCCCCCCCCCAGGACCCCGGAGCCCGCCCACGCCGCCTTGTCCCGCCGGTAAATACCTACTTTAATTTACGCCGGCGGGACAGGCAATTTCTCGGCGGGACTTCAGCCCATCCGGGCCGGAGAATTGAGCGGGGGGGCCCGCCAACCGGCGCGGCCCGATTCCCGCCCACGCCCAATCTCCGGTACCGGAGACTTCGGCAACCGGCGGGTGTGGGATTCATGGCGGCCAACGGCCATTCTCCGACCCGCTGGGGGGTTGGAGAATGACGCCCCTGGGCCTGTACTCGGAGTTTAGAAGGATGAGGGGGGATCTTATTGAACCTTACAGGATACTGTGAGGTCTGGGTAGAGTGGACGTGGAGAGGATGTTTCCACTTGTAGGAAAAACTAGAAGCAGAGGACGCAATCTCAGACTAAAGGGAAGATCCTTTAAAACAGAGATGAGGAGGAATTTCTTCAGCCAGAGGGTGATGAATCTGTGGAACTCCTTGCCGCAGAAGGCTGTGGAGGCCAAATCAGTGTCTTTAAGCCAGAGATAGATAGGTTCTTGATTAATAAGGGGATCAGGGGTTCTGGGGAGAAAGCAGGAGAATGGGGATGAGAAAAATATCAGCCATGATTGAATGGCGGGTAGACTCGAAGGGCCGAGTGGCCTAATTCTACTCCTATGTCTTATGATCTTATGGTGTGTTTCTTTGAAAAGGATCTGCCGTCAGAACTCTCATTGTTTAAGCAAGGATAATGGAAAAGTGTAAAAAGTGAGAAATGTATTCTATGATGCAAAATGGAAACTGAAGACACCAGGGGCGAAATTCTCCGGTATCGGCGTGATGTCCGCCGACCGGCGCCCAAAATGGCGCAAATCAGTCGGGCATCGCGCCGCCCCAAAGGTGCGGAATCCTCCGCACCTTGGGGGGCCGAGCCCCAACCTTAAGAGGCTAGGCCCGCGCCGGACTGATTTCCGCCCCGCCAGCTGGCGGAAAAGGCCTTTGGTGCCCCGCCAGCTAGCGTGGAAATGACATCTCTGGGCAGCGCATGCGCGGGAGCGTTAGCGGCCGCTCACGGCATCCCCGCGCATGCGCTGTGGAGGGAGTCTCTTCCGCCTCCGCCATGGTGGAGACCGTGGCGAAGGCGGAAGGAAAAGAGTGCCCCCACAGCACAGGCCCACCCGCGGATCGGTGGGACCTGATCGCGGGCCAGGCCACCGTGGGGGCACCCCCCGGGGCCAAATCGCCCCGCGCCCCCCCCCCCCCCCCAGGACCCCGGAGCCCGCCCACGCCGCCTTGTCCCGCCGGTAAGGTAGGTGGTTTAATTTACGCCGGCGGGACAGGCATTCTGGCAGCGGGACTTCGGCCCATCCAGGCTGGAGAATCGCGGGGGGGGTCCCGCCAACCGGTGTGGCGCGATTCCCGCCCCTGCCGAATATCCGGTGCCGGAGAGTTTGGCAACCGGCGGGGGCGGGATTCACGCCAGCCCCCGGCGATTCTCCGACCCGGCGTGGGGTCGGAGAATCTCGCCCCAGCAGTTGAATTAACATTTATGAGAGAACTTTAAAAACTTACACAAGACAAACTGTAAATCTTAATTTTCACATGTGATTTGGTGGTAATGGGTTAATCCATGTAAGAGTGTTGATGTGGATTGTGTAATGGTGAAAAGGAAAGAGGAAGCAAATATTGTTTGTATTGTATGTCGTAAATTGGTTGATGAGGGTATTCATAATGTTATATTCTGACAGTAATTACTTTTACTCTTTTTGGAGGAGTTGTTTCAAATATGAAGTTTATAAGATTTTGATGCTTTTTGACTGTCTCTTTAATTTAATTTAAAGTGGTGGAATGAAGGGGTTTATGTGACCTACAGTGAATTCTACCTGACAGCAAGTCCAGATGAATTGGTTGTAAAAGGTTAAAGGTGAGGAAGGTGCAAAATATCCACACCTGTAGTGGGTCGATTGTTCATCTCAAAGTATCACAGGGAGGTTTTAGGATGTCAGGTTTGTCATGAAATCTATTGAACTTTGTGTCCCTAGATACTTAATTAGCTGTCTGTGGAGATCTTGGGCGTCATTCTCCGACCCCCCGCCGGGTCGGAGAATGGCCGTTGGCCGCCGTGAATCCCGCCCCCGCCCCCGCCGAAGTCTCCGCTCCCGGAGATTGGGCGGGGGCGGGAATCCGGCCGCGCCGGTTGGCGGGACTCCCCGCTGGATTCTCCGGCCCGGATGGGCCGAAGTCCCGCCCAGGAATTGCCTGTCCCGCCGACGTAAATCAAACTTGGTATTTACCGGCGAGACCAGGCGGCGTGGGCGGGCTCTGGGGTCCTGGGGGGCGATCTGACCCCGGGGGGTGCCCCCACGGTGGCCTGGCCCGCGATCGGGGCCCACCGATCCGCGGGCGGGCCTGTGCCGTGGGGGCACTCTTTCCCTTCCGCCTCCGCTACGGCCTCCACCATGGCGGAGGCGGAAGAGACTCTCCCCACTGCGCATGCGCGGGAAACTGACAGCGGCCGCTGACGCTCCCGCGCATGCACCGCATTTCCGCGCCAGCTGGCGGGGCAACAAACGCCATTTCCGCCAGCTGGCGGGGCGGAAATCCCTCCGGCGTCGGCCTAGCCCCTCAATGTTGGGGTTAGGCCGCCAAAGATGCGGAGACTTCCGCACCTTTTTGCCGGCGCGATGCCCGTCTGATTGGCGCCGGCTTTGGCGCCAGTCGGCGGGCATCCCGCCGTTGGCGGAGAATTTCGCCCCTTAATTTTTAAGGGAAAGAATGTTACAATGCCTGTTACATTGGTTTCTGCATAATAACAAGGGTGGAACCCTCTATCAATGTTTTGATAGGTCCCCAGATCATTTCAATGGTCAATGAACATGTTTTCTTGAGGCAGATTTGGAAAGTCTTCCAGCCAGGAAGTGTCACATGAACAGGGACATGCAGTGATCCAGTTAGGTTAAGAAGTTGTGAGTCATAGAATTTTGCAGCACTGAAAGAGGCACTTTGGCCCATCGTGTCTGTGACAGTGATCACTTACTGTTCCAATCCCATTTTCCAACACTTGGCCTTGAATGCTGTGGCATTTCAGTGCTCATCTAAATGCATCTTAAACGTTGTGAAGGTTCCCAACTCTACCACCCTTTCAGGCAGTAAGTTCCAGGGACGAAATTCTCCCGAAACGGCGCGAAGTCCGCCGACTGGCGCCCAAAACGGCGCCAATCAGACGGGCATCGCGCCGCCCCAAAGGTGCGGAATGCTCCGCATCTTTGAGGGCTGAGCCCTAACCTTGAGGGGCTAGGCTGGCGCCGGACGAAGTTCCGCCCCGCCAGCTGGTGGAAAAGGCATTTGGTGCCCCGCCAGCTGGCGCGGAAATGACATCTCCGGACAACGCATGCACGGGAGCGTTAGCGGCCGCTGACAGCATTCCCGCGCATGCGCAGTGGAGGGAGTCTCTTCCGCCTCCGCCATGGTGGAGACCGTGGCGGACGCGGAAGGGAAAGAGTGTCCCCATGGCACAGGCCCGCCCGCGGATCGGTGGGCCCCGATCGCGGGCCAGGCCACCGTGGGGACACCCCCCGGGGCCAGATCGCCCCGCGACCCGCCCAGGACCACGGAGCCCGCCCGCGCCCCCTTGTCCCGCCGGTAAGGTAGGTGGTTTAATTTACGCCGGCGGGACAGGCATTCTGGCAGCGGGACTTTGGCCCATCCAGGCTGGAGAATCGCGGGGGGGGGTCCCGCCAACCGGTGTGGCGCGATTCCCGCCCCTGCCGAATATCCGGTGCCGGAGAGGTTGGCAACCGGCGGGGGCGGGATTCATGCCAGCCCCCGGCGGTTCTCCGACCCGGCGGGGGGTCGGAGAATTTTGCCCCTTATATTCCAAGACTCGGCTCATAAAGGCATGCATATTATAAGCCTTCTTAACCACCTCATCAACCCGCCTTGCTATGGGGAGCAGATTTTAAGTAAAGAGCGTCATTAGAGCAAAATTATTCCTTTGGAGCAGTGGGATGTTCTGCTTGGCTCGGCCATATAACGGAAAATGTACTTGTGAGCTAGTGTTGCGTTTATTAAGGAATCCATGGAGAAGGAATCTGGGAATGCAAAATTGAAATCCTGAGGTGGTTCGTTGTTCAAGCTGTCCGAGTGGCGGAACATTTTGGAGAGAATTCCGAGGAGAGATCATCAAAGGTGAAGCTGGGAATCCCTCGTGAGTTAGAGTTTGAACAAGATTGTTTGACCTCGTGTTTACTGACGTCTAGGTAGGTTCTTGAGAAATCTGTCCTTGTTACATCTGTCATTTATTCTGTAATGTGGTATGTACAACCACAGTTCACCTGTTAGTTCACCTTTACCTCATAATTACCCTGAATGTTAAAATATATAAGAAACATATTGCAAATTTTGTTATCTTCTTGAACTTGTATAATAAAGTTTGTTTGTGTTTGTTTAAAACCTGTGGAATCTTATGGATTTATACCAAAAGCAGGTGCCTTGAATATAAACCTTTATCTCCTTAGAACAAAACATTATTGGTCCCTGAATGGACCACCCCACGTGTCCTAGCTCCGGCCAAGCACCGTAACATGACAGCCGACTGTACTTTAAGCTATCAATTTAATTCCGAGACCCGATTCTCCGGGCCACAGTGGGATAGCACGGCGCTGGAGCGGCCCACACTGCTCCAGCTGCCGATCCCTGCATGAACCCGGCGCCACGGAGTCCGCTCATGCGCAGTGGCCTTCTTCCCCGCGCTGGTCCCGACGCCAAATGGCACAGGGCTACAGGAGACAGCGCGGAGGAAAGGAGGCCCCCCGACAGAGAGGCCAGCCCACCGATCGGTGGGTTCCGATCGCAGGTCAGGCCACTACGGAGCCCCCCCCCCCCCGGCCCGGGGCCAGACCCCCTCTCACCCCCCACAGGCCGTCCCCGGACCCTTCAACGCCGAGGTTCCGCCGGCTCAGAGGATGTTAGAACGGCGCCGGCGGGACTCGGCTTTTTGTTGACGGCCGCTCGGCCCATCCAGGCCGGAGAATCGGCGCGCCGGCCCGTACCGAAGAGTCGCCGCATACCCCGACCGGCGCCGCGCAGACCATGCCGGCCCAAGTGGCGCCGATTCTCCGCTCTGCAGAGAATCACGCCCCGCCATCGGGGCGGCGTGGTGCGATTCACGCGGCATGCTGCCGGGTCGGAGAATTCCGGCCAGAGTATTTACCAGGCAAAATAAAGAGGAAAAAATCCCACTCTTACGACCTGCCTCCTTTCTTACTTCCTCTTATACAGACATGCATACTGCCAGTGAACATCAATGGCCTATAGCCTCTGAGGTCCAGGGTGTCATGACAGAAGCGTACCCCAAAGAAGTACGAGGGACCCCCACCCCCTGAATTCCCCAGATAAGGGGCAAGCTTCTCCGACCCCCCACCGGGTCGGAGAATCGCCGTGGACCGTCGTGAATTCCGCCCCCGCCGCCCGCCGAATTCTCCGAAGGGAGAAAAGTCGGCGGGGCGTCAATCGCGCCGCACGCCTCGGAGAATGGCACAGGAGTCAAAACACCTTTCAATCGGCGCCAACCAGTGCTCAAGGTTGACGCCGACCAGCGTGCAGGTGGGTGACGGCCTGGGGGGTTGGCTGCTGGTGAGGTGATGGTGTGGCCACAGTCTGCATGTGTGGGGGAGAGCTGTGTGTAGGGTTGCGTGTGTGTGTGTGCGGTGGGGGGGGGGGGAGGTGAGAGTGGGGTGGGCTCCGGGGGAGTGCCGGGAGGGGGATGAGTGCCGGGGACGGGAGGCTGACTGCCGGGGAGGGGGACGGGGAGGTGCATGCCGGGGAGGGGGACGGGGGGGGCCGTGCCGGGGAGGGGGACGGGGACCGGGGTCCGTGCTGGGGAGGGAGGGGGCTCCGTGCCGTGGAGGGGGACGGGGGGGGGGTCCGGGGAGGGGGAGGGGGGGTCCGTGCCGGGGAGGGGGGATATGGGGAGGGGGGATATTGGGATACGGGGGGGTATGGGGAGGGGGAATATGGGGGAGGGGGGATATGGGGAGGGGGATATGGGGGATATGGGGGAGGGGGGATATGGGGGATATGGGGGATGGGGATATGGGGGAGGGGGGATATGGGGGAGGGGGGATATGGGGAGGGGGATATGGGGGACATGGGGAGGGGGATATCGGGAGGGGGGATATGGGGGAGGGGGATATGGGGAGGGGGATATGGGGAGGGGGATATGGGGGAGGGGGGATATGGGGGAGGGGAGATATGGGGAGGGGGTATGGGGGATATGGGGGAGGGGGGATATGGGGAGGGGGATATGGGGGAGGGAGGATATGGGGAATCTGGGGAGGGGGATATGGGGGAGGGGGGATATGGCGTATATGGGGGAGGGGGGATATGGAGGATATGAGGGAGGGGGATATGGGGGATATGGAGGAGGGGGGATATGGGGGATATGGAGGAGGGGGGATATGGGAGGGGGATATGGGGAGGGGGATATAGGGGATGGGGATGTGGGGGAGGTGGTATGGGGGATATGGGGAGGGGGATATGGGGGAGGGGATATGGGGAGGGGGGATATGGGGGATAAGGGAAGGGGGATATGCGGGAGGGGGGATATGGGGTGGGGGGATAGGGGGAGGGGGGATATGGGGGATATGGGTGAGGGGGATATGGGGGAGGGGGGATATGGGGGAGGCGGTATATGGGGGATATGGATATCGGGCAGGGGGGGGGGGCTCACCCTGGCTGCCCTGACGAGGTTGTTCACCTTGTGGCACTGGGTGCCTGTCCGTGGTGTCTGGGCCACAGCGCTGACGGCCTCTGCCACCTCCCTCCACAGACGCCGGCTGTGGCGTGGGGCGACTCTGCAGCCGTGTCCGGGATACAGGGCCTCCCTCCTCTGCTCCACTGCGTCCAGGAGCGCTTCAATGTCGCGGGACTGGAACCTCGGGGCTGAGCGGCGGTCGGCCGTCCGGTCGGGTCTTCTGGTCGGGTGGGGGGAGCAGCGCGTCTTATAAGCCATCACGCCGTGCGCCGTGCATGTCACCGCACGGCGTGAACCACGTGAGCCAGCGCGGGTAGCATCACGTCGCTGCTAGCCCATTCCGGGCCGGAGACTTTGCGACGTTTGGGGCGGCGCGATGCAGGTGGAATTTGCACCGTTATGGGCGCCGGTCGGCGGACATCGCGCCGATATCGGAGAATCCCGCCCAAGAAGTCCATGTCAATTGCCTGGAAAGTTCTGTTGGGCAATTCCCGTGCTCCAAAACAACTATATAATTCATAAACTTTGGATAGTTCCGACTGCGTTACATTAATAGCTATCAGTAAAGGTCAGAAGAATTAAAACTATAGGAGCGATTCTCCAGCTGCATTGTGCCCGGTGCAAACCCAGCTTTGTCGGGAGAATTGCAAGAGAACTCTGAATCTGGGGCGAAATTCTCCGTAATTGGCGCGATGTCCGCCGACCGGCACCAAAAACGGCGCAAATCAGTCCGGCATCGCTCCGCCCCAAAGGTGCGGAATCCTCTGCAGCTTGAGGGGCCGAGCCCTAACCTTGAGGGGCTAGGCCCACAGCGGACTGATTTCCGCCCCGCCAGCTGGCGGGAAAGGCCTTTGGTGCCCCCCCAGCTGGCGCAGATATGACATCTCTGGGCGGCGCATGCGCGGGAGCGTTGGCGGCCGCTGACAGCTTTCCCGCGCATGCGCAGTGGAGGGAGTCTCTTCCGCCTCCGCCATGGTGGAGACCGTGGCGGAGGCGGAAGGGAAAGAGTGCCCCCACGGCACAGGCCCGCCCGCGGATCGGTGGGCCCCGATCGCGGGCCAGGCCACCGTGGGGACACCCCCCGGGGCCAGATCGCCCCGCGACCCCCCCAGGACCACGGAGCCCGCCCACTCCGCCTTTTCCCGCCGGTGAGGTAGGTGATTTAATTTACGCCGGCGGGACAGGCGGAGAATTTCGCCCCTTATATTCCAAGACTCGGCTCATAAAGGCAAGCATATTATAAGCCTTCTTAACCACCTCATCAACCCGCCTTGCTATGGGGAGCAGATTTTAAGTAAAGAGCATCATTAGAGCAAAATTATTCCTTTGGAGCAGTGGGATGTTCTGCTTGGCTCGGCCATATAACGGAAAATGTACTTGTGAGCTAGTGTTGCGTTTATTAAGGAATCCATGGAGAAGGAATCTGGGAATGCAAAATTGAAATCCTGAGGTGGTTCGTTGTTCAAGCTGTCCGAGTGGCGGAACATTTTGGAGAGAATTCCGAGGAGAGATCATCAAAGGTGAAGCTGGGAATCCCTCGTGAGTTTGAGTTTGAACAAGATTGTTTGAATTCGTGTTTACTGACGTCTAGGTAGGTTCTTGAGAAATCTGTCCTTGTTACATCTGTCATTTATTCTGTAATGTGGTATGTACAACCACAGTTCACCTGTTAGTTCACCTTTACCTCATAATTACCCTGAATGTTAAAATATATAAGAAACATATTGCAAATTTTGTTATCTTCTTGAATTTGTATAATAAAGTTTGTTTGTGTTTGTTTAAAACTTGTGGAATCTTATGGATTTATACCAAAAGCAGGTGCCTTGAATATAAACCTTTATCTCCTTAGGACAAAACATTATTGGTCCCTTAATGGACCTTCCCACATGTCCTAGCTCTGGCCAAGCACCGTAACATGACAGCCGACTGTACTTTAAGCTATCAATTTAATTCCGAGACCCGATTCTCCGGGCCACAGTGGGATAGCACGGCGCTGGAGCGGCCCACACTGCTCCAGCTGCCGATCCCTGCATGAACCCGGCGCCACGGAGTCCGCTCATGCGCAGTGGCCTTCTTCCCCGCGCTGGTCCCGAAGCCACACCTGCGATCGGACCCCCCCCGGGCCCGGGGCCAGACCCCCTCTCACCCCCCACAGGCCACCCCCGGACCCTTCAACGTCGAGGTTCCGCCGGCTCAGAGGATGTTAGAACGGCGCCGGCGGGACTCGGCTTTTTGTTGACGGCCGCTCGGCCCATCCAGGCAGGAGAATCGGCCCATCGGCCTGTGCCGAAGAGTCGCCGCATACCCCGACCGGCGCCGCGCAGACCATGCCGGCCCCAGTGGCGCCGATTCTCCGCTCTGCAGAGAATCACGCCCCGCCATCGGGGCGGCGTGGTGCGATTCGCGCGGCATGCTGCCGGGTCGGAGAATTCCGCCCAGAGTATTTACCAGGCAAAATAAAGAGGAAAAAATCCCCCTCTTACGACCTGCCTCCTTTCTTACTTCCTCTTATACAGACATGCATACTGCCAGTGAACATCAATGGCCTATAGCCTCTGAGGTCCAGGGTGTCATGACAGAAGCGTACCCCAAAGAAGTACGAGGGACCCCCACCCCCTGAATTCCCCAGATAAGGAGCAAGATTCTCCGACCCCCCACCTGGTCGGAGAATCGCCGTGGACCGTCGTGAATTCCGCCCCCGCCGCCCGCCGAATTCTCCGAAGGGAGAAAAGTCGGCGGGGCGTCAATCGCGCCGCACGCCTCGGAGAATGGCACAGGAGTCAAAACACCTTTCAATCGGCGCCAACCAGTGCTCAAGGTTGACGCCGACCAGCGTGGAGGTGGGTGACGGCCTGGGGGGTTGGCTGCTGGTGAGGTGATGGTGTGGCCACAGTCTGTATGTGTGGGGGAGAGCTGTGTGTAGGGTTGTGTGTGTGTGTGTGCGGCGGGGGGGGGGGGGGGTTAGAGTGGGGTGGGCTCCGGGGGAGTGCCGGGAGGGGGATGAGTGCCGGGGACGGGAGGATGACTGCCGGGGAGGGGGATGGGGAGGTGCATGCCGGGGAGGGGGACGGGGGGGCCGTGCCGGGGAGGGGGATGGGGACGGGGGTCCGTGCTGGGAAGGGAGGGGGGTCTGTGCCGGGGAGGGAGACGGGGGGGGTGTTCCGGGCAGGGGGAGGGGGGATATGGGGGAGGGGGGATATGGGGAGGGGGGATATGGGGAGGGGGATATGGGGGATATGGGGGAGGGGGGATATTGGGGATATGGGGGAGGGGTGATATGGGGAGGGGGGATATGGGGGATATGGGGGAGGGGGGATATGGGGGAGGGGGGATATGGGGGAGGGGGATATAGGGGACGTGGGGAGAGGGATATGGGGGAGGGGGATATGGGGGAGGGGGGTATGGGGGATATGGGAGAGGGGGGATATGGGGAGGGGGATATGGGGGATATGGGGGAGGGGGGATATAAGAACATAAGAACATAAGAACTAGGAGCAGGAGTAGGCCATCTGGCCCCTCGAGCCTGCTCCGCCATTCAATGAGATCATGGCTGATCTTTTGTGGACTCAGCTCCACTTTCCGGCCCGAACACCATATGCCTTAATCCCTTTATTCTTCAAAAAACTATCTATCTTTATCCATCTTATCTATATATATGGGGGAGGGGGGATATGGGGGAGGGGGGAAATGGGGAGGGGGGTATGGGGGATATGGGGGAGGGAGGATATGGGGAGGGAGGATATGGGGGAGGGAGGATATGGGGGATATGGGGAGGGGGGATATGGGGCAGGGGGGATATGGCGTATATGGTGGAGGGGGGATATGGAGGATATGAGGGAGGGGGATATGGGGGATATGGAGGAGGGGGGATATGGGGAGGGGGATATGGGGGAAGGGGTATATGGGGGATATGGGGGAGGGGTGATGTGGGTGAGGGGGGTACGGGGGATATGGGGAGGGGGATATGGGGAGGGGGGATATGGGGGAGGGGGGAATATGGGGGATAAGGGGAGGGGGATATGGGGATATGGGGGAGGGGGATATGGGGTAGGGGGGATATGGGGGAGGGGGGTATGGGGGGATATGGGGAGGGGGATATGGGGGAGGGGATATGGGGGAGGGTGGATATGGGGGAGGGGGGATATGGGGGAGGGGGGATATGGGGGATATGGATATCGGGCAGGGGGAGGCTCACCCTGGCTGCCCTGACGAGGTTGTTCACCTTGTGGCACTGGGTGCCTGTCCGTGGTGTCAGGGCCACAGCGGTGACGGCCTCTGCCACCTCCCTCCACAGACGCCGGCTGTGGCGTGGGGCAACTCTGCGGCCGTGCCCGGGATACAGGGCCTCCCTCCTCTGCTCCACTGCGTCCAGGAGCGCTTCAATGTCGCGGGACTGGAACCTCGGGGCTGAGCGGCGGGCGGCCATCCGGTCGGGTCTTCTGGTCGGGTGGGGGGAGCAGCGCGTCTTATGAGCCATCATGCCGTGCGGCGTGCATGACACCGCACGGCGTGAACCACGTGAGCCAGCGCGGATAGCGTCACGTCGCTGCTAGCCCATTCCGGGCAGGAGACTTTGCGACGTTTGGGGCGGCGCGATGCAGGTGGGATTTGTGCCGTTATGGGCGCCGGTCGGCGGACATCGCGCCGATATCGGAGAATCCCGCCCAAGAAGTCCATGTCAATTGCCTGGAAAGTTCTGTTGGGCAATTGCCGTCCTCCAAAACAACTATATAATTCATAAACTTTGGATAGTTCCGACTGCGTTGCATTAATAGCTATCAGTAAAGGTCAGAAGAATTAAAACTATAGGAGCGATTCTCCAGCTGCATTGTGCCCGGTGCAAACCCAGCTTTGTCGGGAGAATTGCAAGAGAACTCTGAATCTGGGGCGAAATTCTCCGTAATTGGCGCGATGTCCGCCGACCGGCACCAAAAACGGCGCAAATCAGTCCGGCATCGCTCCGCCCCAAAGGTGCGGAATCCTCCGCAGCTTGAGGGACCGAGCCCTAACGTTGAGGGGCTAGGCCCGCACCGGACTGATTTCTGCCCCGCCAGCTGGCGGGAAAGGCTTTGGTGCCCCCCCCAGCTGGCGCAGATATGACATCTCTGGGCGGCGCATGCGCGGGAGCGTCAGCGGCCACTCACGGCATCCCCGCGCCTGAGCAGTGGAGGGGGTCTCTTCCGCCTCCGCCATGGTGGACACCATGGCGAAGGCGGAAGGAAAAGAGTGTCCCCACGGCACAGGCCCGCCCGTGGATCGGTGGGCCCCGATCGCGGGCCAGGCCACCCCCAGGACACCTGAGCCCGCCCGCGCCGCCTTGTCCCGCCGGTAAGAAAGGTTGTTTAATCCACGCCAGCGGGACAGGCATTCCAGCAGCGGGACTTCGGACCATCCGGGCTGGAGAATCGCCGGGGGGTGGGCCCGCCAACCGGCGTGGCGCGATTCCCGCCCCCTCCGAATCTCCGGTGCCGGAGAATTCGGCAACCGGCGGGGGCGGGATTCACGCCAGCCCCCGGCGATTCTCCGACTCGGTGGGATGGTCGGAGAATCCCTCCCTAGATCACAACTTATTTCCATTCCTATTAATCTCATCAGCGCGAATTAAGTTGAATGCAGCGGCCTCCCAGTATTAACCTGTGGGGGCGGGCCAGCGGGAAGTCACCCGGGCATGAATCACTATCGGGCGCTAAAAGCGGGGACAGTGTGCCATGGACACCAAGGCGGAGCAAGGGAGTGAGTACCTTCTCTACACTGACATCCAGGGTGCTCAGGGGGTCCGTCAGGGGAAGTGGGAGTCGGGGGGCTTCGGGCTGGACTGGAGAGGCACAGGGCAGGTCTCTTTCCCCAGATTGGGGTCATGTGGCAAATCTTCCCTCTGTGCTTTGAAAACCTTTAAACTCTCAGCATGTCAATTTCAAAGATCGTTCAAATGAAGGTGAAAGTCTTCCTTGTGATGTGTTGGAAACCTTTGATGTGCATTTTCACATTGAATTTTGTCCCCCTTTAACCTTTTCAAGCCTCTGGGTTTGCTTACATTCAATTTCATGATCCATTACCATTTACAAGTCTTTTGATTGACAGGAGAGGTTAGCTTTGTTTGTTAACTCTGAAGTGCTTTCTCTTTTGGTCAGGTGTTTGTTCTAACCACAGTTTTCTTTATCAAGGTGTTTTCTTTGTTCTGAAGTGTTTCCTAGAAAGAGCAGGTGTTGTTTCTAACCGCAGTGTTTTTCTGCTGGAGTTTCCTCTGTTCTGAAGTGCTTCCTAGAAAGAGAAGGTGCTCTGCTTGAGTGATTTTTTTTCAACCTCTGATGCCTGAACAGAATGCCTGCACTGAATTTACTATTCCACCATGGAAGCAGCTGGCACCACTCAGACATTGAAGTGCAAAGGTTCCTCATGAGGACCTTCTCGCGAGCTTCGAGGCCTTTCTAGCCCCCAGGTGGTCAGGGACCTGGCTGAAGGCCTTGGTACGGCCCAGCACCCTGGCAGTGCAGTGCCTGGTTGCTGGAAAAAGTGCCAGGTTGGCATTGCCAAGGGGGGTACTCGAAAGGAGAGACTGGGAGGGGGGGCCTGAAGGGGTGGCCTAAAGTGGGCTCCTGAAGGGGGGCCTGAAGTGTGGGGGATGCCTTTGGTGAGCCCAGAGCAGAGTGTCATTCACTTGGTTGGGGATGGGGGTCTTGCAAGAGGTTGGGTTGGGGAGGTATCTGTAGGATTATTCTGATATCAGGGCGCTCTTTAAAAAGATGCCTTGACCTCTGAAGATCTGGCCTTGCCGGCTTCTTCAGGTCCCACACCGTGGAAAAACCCCTGGCTTCAAAAGATTTTCCAAGTGTGGGTGGATTGTGATCTAGGTTGTGCCAATCCACCAGGTGGGTATCACACCTCATTTGTCACAGTACATCACTCTTTTTTGGGTAGAATTCCACCCTTTATTACTGACCCCTGACAACCAATGGGCCCTCCCACCGGCTTGACCCGACATGGGACACCCCCACCCCCCACCCTCTCGCGACCCCCCCACGGGTTTGGCAACTATCCCTGTCATAATATACACATCACTATATGATGGTGCAGAGACACTCACTGACTGACACACTGCAAGACCAATCAACACACACAACACAGCAGCCAATCACCAGTTAGGGCACGGTCACTATAAAGACAGAGGGCACTAGTTTTACCGCTCATTCGGGATGCAGCCTCTGAGACAGACAGAGCCCGCAGTCAGTAGCACAAACATCCACCATGTGCTAGCAGTATAGGCTGGTCAGGTTAGGCATAGGTCTTCAGTCAATCTAACATAGTGTCGACCCACAGTGCAAGTATGTTTAACAGCTCTTAGTTAAATAAAATAGAGTTGTACTATTACAAGTGTTGGTAGCCTGTCTATGTTACTGCTAAGGTAAACGCAGTCTCCACAGATCCAGAGTACCCAACACATCAATCCCTAACCCCTGCACAGGACCCCACAACTTACATTCCCCCTGGCTTCTGAAGTGGCTGGGCCCTTAAACTTGCTTTACGGCAGCTAATGTGTTCAAGAAAGGGACGTGGCTTCCGTACTTGACACAAGCCTCTGGAATCTGCTGCACTGCACTATTCTCCTCAAGCCAGAGAAAGGAGCAGCTTCATTTCCCAGGAGCTGAGTGGCAATCCAACTCTGACTGCCATTCCACAGAAGTTATGGACAAATGTGATTACACTGTGCAAGCCCGTAGAATCATAGAATCATAGAATCATAGAAGTTTACAGCATGGAAACAGGCCCTTCGGCCCAACCAGTCCATGCCACCCAGTTTTTACCATTAAGCTAGTCCCAGTTGCCCGCACTTGGCCCATAACCCTCTATACCCATCTTACCCATGTAACTATCTAAATGCTTTTTAAAAGACACAATTGTACCCGCCTCTACTACTACCTCTCGCAGCCCATTCCAGACACTCACTACCCTCTGAGTGAAGAAATTGCCCCTCTGGGCCCTTCTGAATCTCTCTCCTCTCACCTTAAACCTATGCCCTCTAGTTTTAGACTCCCCTACCTTTGGGAAAAGATGTTGACTATCTACCTTATCTATGCCCCTCATTATTTTATAGACCTCTATAAGATCACCCCTAAGCCTCCTACGCTCCAAAGAAAAAAGTCCCAGTCCCAGTTTAAAGGTGAGTCTGCTAGTCAGTACTATTAGTTACTTTACTGTCATTCTTGGCCTCCAATCACAGCTCACACATTTTTGGAGGTGAATTTCAGGTGTTAAGTTAACTGATGTACTCGTCACCTATCTGACAGATAATAATAATCTCTATTCGTGTCACAAGTAGGCTTACATTAACACTGCAATGAAGTTACTGTGAAAAGCCCCTCGTTGCCACATTCCGGCACCTGTTCGGGTACACAGAGGGAGAATTCAGAATGTCCAACTCACCTAACAGCATGGGCGAAATTCTCCCGAAACGGCGCGATGTCCGCCGACTGGCACCCAAAACGGCACCAATCAGACGGGCATCACGTCTGACTCTTCATCACTGTCATTACTATTAAATTCGGGCTCCTCTTTCTTCTGGTCAGTCTTAAAATTCTCAGATCAGGGGCGAAATTCTCCAAAAACGGCGCGATGTCCGCCGACTGGCGCCCAAAACGGCGCCAATCAGACGGGCATCGCGCCACCCCAAAGGTGCGGAATGCTCCGCATCTTAGGGGGCCGAGCCCCAACATTGAGGGGCTAGGCCGACGCCGGAGGAATTTCCGCCCCGCCAGCTGGCGGAAACGTCTTTGTTGCCCCGCCAGCTGGCGCAGAAATGACATCTCGGGGCGGCGCATGCGCGGGAGCGTCAGCGGCCGCTGACAGTTTCCCACGCATGCGCAGTGGAGGGAGTCTCTTCCGCCTCTGCCATGGTGGAGACCGTGGCGGAGGTGGAAGGGAAAGAGTGCCCCCACGGCACAGGCCCGCCCGCGGATCGGTGGGCCCCGATCGCGGGCCAGGCCACCGTGGGGGCACCCCCCGGGGCCAGATTGCCCCGCGCCCCCCCCAGGACCCCAGAGCCCGCCCACGCCGCCTTGTCCCGCCGTTCAAAAGGTGGTTTAATCCACGCCGGTGGGACAGGCAATTTATCGGCGGGACTTCGGCCCATCCGGGCCGGAGAATCGAGCGGGGGGGGGGCCCGCCAACCGGCGCGGCCCGATTCCCGCCCCCGCCGAATCTCTGGTGCCGGAGACTTCGGCAACCGGCGGGGGCGGGATTCACGCCAGCCCCCGGCGATTCTCCGACCCGACGGGGAGTCAGAGAATGTCGCCCCTTGTCTTTCGTGACTTGTGGGAAGAAACCGGAGCACCCGGAGGAAACCCACGCAGCCACAGGGAGAACGTGCAGACTCCACTCAGACAGTGACCCAAACCGGGAATCAAACCTATTGTAAAGCAACAATGCTAACCATTGCACTACCAGATATGTGCGGGCAGCTCATTACTGTGGTGAATGTATAATTACTGATAATTCACCAGTGCACTGTGTTATGTTATTAACCCTGTGGGCTCTACCTATGGGTCATTGTGTGGCTTCACCCACAGGGGATATGTTGGGGCATGTACGGGCTCCGCCCATGGCTCCACCCCCTTTACAGGAAGTATAAGAGCAGCTGACCTGCGGGGCCGCCTTCAGTATTGTACCGGTCGCAGGCAGACTCAGTTCTAAGCTGATTAAAACCACGGTTTACTTCTCCACGTGTCTTCAAGTGAATTGATGGTCACGTCAATTTAATCAGCTTAAAATGCTACTATGGAATCAGCCCTCAAACCTGACAGACTGGAACTCGATCCACAGGCCACGGAGACGAAATACATTTTTTCACATTGACTTTGATGCTTCAAGGCCTATCTCGCCGCGTCATCTACGCCATCCGTCACTGATGAACAGAAGCTGAGCCCACGCATGGGTGAGCCATCGCATTTCTGTCCAGCTCGATGAAGCCGCTTCCTATACAGAGGCCCTCGCACTACTCGACCGCCTCTATGTGCGGCCTGTGAACGAGGTATACGCGCAACACGTCTTCACCACTCGCCGCCAGCACCCCGGGGAGTCGCTAGATGACTACCTACGCGACCTCAAAGCCCTCGCGCTCAACTGTAACTACCAGGCTGTTACGGCCACTCAGCACATGGAGCTCGCCGTCCGAGGCGTTTACGTGGCGGGGGTCCGATCGAACTATGTGAGACAGCGCCTGCCCGAAAAAGGGGCCCAGGACTTGGTCGACACAGTAAAACTGGCTACCTCTCTGGAGGTCGCTTTTCAGAGCCTTCCTGCGTTCCCAGCCGACCATGCGACCACCTCGTGCGCCCCCGACCAGAGACTACCCCAGGCCTGTGCCGCACGGCCGCCCGCCCATCATGGAGGGCTACCCTGCTATTTTTGCGGCCAGTCCCAACACCCCCGACAGCACTGGCTCTGCAATGCGAACTGCAGCAGGTGCGGGTGAAAAGGCCACTTTGCCAAGGCCTGCCTAGCCGGGTCTAAGAACTCAAACTCACAGACCCGATCCACAGACTCACAGGCCCGCAGACCCCGCAAGGTGGCAGCGTGACTGTCGACTCCGCCTCCGCACCACCACGTGCGACTCATGGGGGCTGCCACCTTGGTCATCCTCCCCCATGCGGCCGGCCACATGCGATCCATGGGGGACGCCATCTTGGACGCCACCTTCCTCACCGCCCACCACGCTCAACCAACGGGGGCCGCCATCTTGGCCGCCATCTGCTACGCCGCTCGACGTGTACAACCTACATGGACAGCCATCGCGGGGCTGCCCCAGCACCTCCGATCACGCCACCGGCTACCCACAACTCAGCGTGGTCACCCTGGACCAGTCACGACCTAAGCACCTCCAGAGCTCCATGATGGCCGTCCGGGTTAACGGGTATGAGACACCTTGCCTTTTCGACTCTGGGAGCACAGAGAGCTTCATTCACCCGGACATGGTAAGACGCTGCTCGCTCCCAATATTCCCGACGCAACAAACCATCTCCCTCGCCTCTGGGTCACACTCGGTGCAAATCCAAGGGTGCACTACTGCAATCCTAGCGATACAGGGCGCTGAGTACGCTAATTTTCAACTATATGTGCTCTCAGACCTCTGCGCTCCTCTCCTTTTGGGACTCGACTTCCAGTGCAACCTCAGGAGCCTAACTCTTAAGTTCGGGGGGCCCCTGCCCCCACTCAGCATTGGTAGCCACGCGACCCTAAAAATCGACCCCCCCCCCCCCGCTCTTCGCAAACCTCACTGTCGATTGCAAGCCAGTAGCCACCAGAAGCAGGCGGTATAGTATGCAGGACAGGACGTTCATTAGGTCTGAGGAGTAGCATCTCTTGTGGGAGGGGGTCATAGAGGCCAGCAATAGACCCCGGAGAGCTCAGGTGGTGGTCGTCAAGACCGGGGAAAAGTTCCGGATGGTGGTTGATCACAGCCAGACCATTAACCAGTTTACGCAACTCGATGCGTACCCCCTTCCCCAGATTGCAGACATGGTAAATCAGATCGCGCACTGCCGCGTGTTCTCCACGGTGGATCTGAAGTCTGCATACCACCAGCTCCCAATCCGCCCGGAGGACCACCATTACACGGCATTTGAGGCAGACGGCCGCCTTTTCCATTTCCTCCGGGTCCCCTTTGGCGCCACGAACGGGGTTTCGGTGTTCCACGAGCGATGGACCGAATGGTGGACCAGTATGGGCTGCGGGCCATGTTTCCGTACTTGGACAATGTCACCATCTGCGACCAAGATCAGCAGGACCACGACGCCAACCTCCACCGATTTCTCCAAACCGCCCAAAAACTCAACCTCACCGACAACAAGGAGAAATGCGTTTTCCGCACAACCAGGCTAACCATCCTCGGCTACGACGTGGAAAACGGGGTCCTAGGGCCTGACCCTGACCGTATGCGCCCCCTCCTACAACTCCCTCTCCCTCACTGTCCCAAGGCCCTGAAGAGGTGCCTTGGATTTTTCTCCTATTATGCCCAGTGGGTCCCCCAGTATGCGGACAAAGCCCGCCCATTATTTAAGGCCACCCTCTTTCCACTGGCAGCTGAGGCCCGCTAGGCCTTCAAATGCATCAAGGCGGACATCGCCAAAGCCGCGGTGGATGAGTCTGTCCCCTTTCAGGTGGAGAGCAACGCATCAGAGGTCACTCTCGCCGCCACCCTCAACCAAGCATGCAGACGGGTAGCGTTCTTTTCACGCACCCTCACCATCTCTGAAATTCAACACTTCTCTGTCGAAAAAGAAGCCCAAGCCATCGTGGAAGCCATGCAGCACTGGAGGCACCACCTCGCTGGTAGGAGGTTTACCCTCGTCACTGACCAACGATCGGTTGCCTTCATGTTTGACAATACGCAGCGGGGCAAGATCAAGAATTATAAGATCTTGAGGTGGAGGATCGAACTCTCCGCCTATAACTACGATATAGTATATCGTCCTGGGAAGCTCATCGAGCCCCCAGATGCCCTGTCCCACGGCACATGTGCCAGCGCGCAAGATGACCGACTACGGGCTATCCACAATGACCTCTGCCACCCAACGGGAGAACGCGACGGTCTGGAAGACCATCCTACTGATGGTCCAGGAACCTCCCAGTTTCTCACTGGCAGGAGGTCCTCCCCGATGCGCTCCTTTGCACGGCCACAAACCAGACCCCTCATGACCGTTTGTTTGTTTTCTCTAGGGGAGCTACCTCAGGGGCCTCGCTTCCGCCCTGGTTGATGACACCGGGTCCAGTCGTCTGAAAACACGTTTGGAGCCATAAGACCGACCCCCTGGTAGAGAGGGTCCAGCTCCTGCACTCCAACCCACACTATGCCTACGTCGAACACCCCGATGGCCGGCAAGATACCGTCTCCCTCCGGGACCTGGCGCCCGCAGGCTCCACCACCACTACCACTACTGTGCCCCCCGCACTATGTCCTGTCCAACCTCCCATGTTCAGCGCCCCCACCCCTATATGGTTCCCACGCTCCCTCCCACCCGCCACACCGGTCCACAGGAATGAAGCTCCGGATGAGCCGCTCCCGGAGTCCACGCCTGTGCCCGCTCCGGACCCACTTCCACAGCAATCTGAAGCAGCTGCAACACCAGTGCTTCGGCGGTCGCAGCGTACGATCCGGGCACCGGACCGCCTGAATCTATGCGTACGTCACCCCCGCCGGACTTCATTTTTTAAACAGGAGGTGAATGTGGTGAATGTATAATTACTGATAATTCACCAGTGCACTGGAATATGTTATTAACCCTGTGGGCTCCACCTACGGGCCATTGTGTGGCTTCACCCACAGGGGATATGTTGGGGCATGTACGGGCTCCGCCCATGGCTCCACCCCTTTAGAGGAAGTATAAAAGCAGCTGACTGGCGGGGCCGCCTTCAGTATTGTACCAGTCGCAGGCAGGCACAGTTCTAAGCTGAATAAAACCACGGTTTACTTCTCCACGTGTCTGCGAGTGAATTGATGGTCACATCAATTACTTGATCCGTTGACCTGGAATTAAGTTCACTATCTCAGCCAGCTCAGATGGGATAGTGACAGAAAGACAGGTGGTGAGGCTACCTGTGATTTCCTCACCTCTATTCCCTCACCTTCTGTCCCAGAAAGATGTGTAAACGATGCCAGGGAAGCAGAAAGCAGCAAGGTAACCCCCTGCCTTCCATTATCTTTCTCTTCCAACCGAAATAGGAATGTCTGTGCCTCCAATTGAGTGGTGGGTGAGGCCAATGTTATTTTTGGAAGAGTAGAATACAAACCGCCCCTCAGGACTCAAACATTGAAAACTTGTAGTTTCAGACCAATCGAGGCTTAAAACTTCCATCTTTGAAGTTATTGTAATGGACGTTCCAATGCTATGACACCTGAATTTTCCTTGCTGGCAGCTGTAGGCTCCCTTCTACCCTGCATATTCTGGCTAGGATACAAAATTACACCAAACCCAGGAAATCTGTTGTCAGCAGGACTGGTGGAAATCCCTCTCCGACTGAGGTGGTTTCAGGAATATCCAGCCCTTAATGGCTCACATAGAGTGGCATAAAGGTTGGTGGTGGCAGTGGTCTTGACTGCCTCAGGATGCTCCAGGGCTACTTTCCAGGCCGGTAGCAGCTGTCCTTGCAGTTGATGGCAAAACCCGGTAACTGGACCCTGCTGACTACAACAAATAGGGGTAGGTTTCCTTTGTTTACTGGCAGCCATTATGGTTACTGTTATAATGGGTGCAGTCAGTAGGGCTGCGGTGCCTTTTGAGATTTTATTTCATCTTGCACCACTTCAATCGTGAAAAACTGGGGGTGCGATTCTCCGGAAAAAATTCCAAGTGTGGTAGCGAGCGGGAATTGTTCAGCAAGGCCAGCATTGCAAGTCAACACTAATAGGTGCACTTAACAAGGCCTCATGGGCTTCTCGTCACAAATTTACATAGAATTTACAGTGCTGAAGGACTCCATTCGGCACATCGAGTCTGCACCGGCTCTTGGAAAGAGCACCCCACCCAAGGTCAACACCTCCACCCTGTCCCCATAACCCAGTAACCCCACCCAATACTAAGGCCAATTTTGGACACTATGGGCAATTTATCATGGCAAATCCACCTAACCTGCACACCTTTGGACTGTGGGAGGAAACCGGAGCACCCGGAGGAAACCCACGCACACACGGGGAGGATGTGCAGACTCCGCAGACAGTGACCCAAGCCAGAATCGAACCTGGGACCCTGGAGCTGTGAAGCAATTGTGCTATCCACAATGCTACTGTGCTGCCCCTAAAATGAAGGCTCGGCAGCTGATTTTCCGGGACTGTGCTCGCCAGCCCCCCATTAACAAGGTCAAGCAGCACATAAGCTGCACTTGCTCAGCCAATCCCAGCTCACAGTAATGGCTCTGAGGCGACCGGCCCCAAGATCCCGGGACGTTAACCTGGGGAGGCTGCTAGACGGGTTGGAGGCCAGGAGGGATGTCCTGTTCCCCTGAGGGTGCAGCAGGGTCAGCCATAGGGCGGCCAGTGCTGCCTGAGATGAGGCGGCGGCAGCTCTCAGCTCGGAGAGTGTGACCAGGAGGATTGGCCTACAGTGCCACCGGGCAGCCCCTCGGTTGCCCCCCCCCCCCCCCAGCACCTCCCCCCCACCCTTCCACAGTGGCCTCCCCTGTGGAGGGTCCACCACCCCCAGCCGAGGTTCCCTCACCGCCCACCGAGCACCGGGGTGGCAATCCCAGCGCCCCCGGACTCTTTGCCTGTGAGCAAAGATGGCTACTCACCTTCTCAGCTCCTCGCAGAAGCCCTTCCACCAGGTTCACGTTTTCAAAAGGGGTACTAATCAGCAACCGCATGACCAGATGCTGGGGAGGTTGCTGAACGACAGAGGTCCGTTGGATATAGGGTGGGTCTTGTTAATTGTATGGAAATTGGACTTAAGTGGTGGGAATTGGTTTCTCGCCTTGCTGCGGCGAGATTCCAATTTCGCCTATGGGAGTGGGCTGCCTGGCGCGGTTCTCGTTTTTGGCCCCTCCCGCTATTCAGCGGCTTTGTTTCGCTTGAGCGAGAGCGTAACGAGGCCGGAGAATCGTGCCTTGAATCTGGAGCATAACAAAATCAACCCCTATTATTAACTTCATCTTGTACTGGGAATTGAGCATTTGAAAATGGGTATTTACAGCATACTTTTACAGGTATCCACTTTTCTTATCTGTTCCTGTTCTTCTGAAGTTTTATAAATGTCGTCTGATTACTTAATGGAGAATAATCCACTTTTTAAAGGATAAAACGTTCAGTTATGACAAAATGACATCCTAAAAACAAATGTACAAAAATATAAATGTTACTATTTTTGTTTTAAAATGCATAAAGCTACAAACATGCATGTTGCCCTGCAGGAACACACCAAGGTTCCTTCGACAGCATCTTCCAAATCTATGGGGCAGGATTCTCCGGTCCACAAGCAGCCAATGGGATTTACCATTGTGCCACACCATGCCGCTGGGAAACCCACGGGCGTGGGTGCGCTGCTGGTGCAACAGAGAATCCCGCCAGCGGAGAATCCAGCCCATGGCCTCTACCACCTAGATATCACCACCTGCAAGTTCCCCTTCAAGCCGCATGCCATCCTGACTTGGACCTATATCTCCATTCCTTCATTGTCGCTCGGTCAAAATCATGGAACTCCGTCCCTAACAGCACTATGAATATACCTACACCTCATGGATCACAACAGTTCAAGAAGGCAGCTCACCACCACCTTCAGGAAGGGCAGGTAGGGGCGGGCAACAAATGCTGGCTTAGCCAGCAACGCCCACATCCCGGGACGAATAAAATAAATAACAACATTTGCTTTCGCGTGTTTTGTATGTTGAAGTACCTCAAAATGTTCTTTTTGTTCACTGCATAACCGAGTATATTCTACATCTTAAATATGGGTTGTGTTTGATCATTATTATTTGTTGTGCATTCATTTGAGAGCTGTCAAATGTAATTTAAATGGAAATTTTGTGCTGTTCTCTGCCACACAATAGCAAGCAGCAACAGAATAAACTGGTGCCAATTAAACTCAAATTTAGAGCTACTTTGTGTTTGCGCCATTGTGTAATAAAATTTAACCATGCACCTTAATGCCTGCTCAGAGAAAAGTCATTTCAGAACTTTATGGACATTGATTAGGTGGCAAATGGTCTATTTTTTGGTAGTGCTCTATTTCTCATTCTAATGATTACATCTGGCACATTCTTTGAGCCGATTTAAAATGCAAACCAGCATTGCTAATCTGAGTAAAGTATCTGCAAATGCCATTAAAGCCATATGGTTTAATTAGTTCTCTGTTCTCCTTTTGGTGGGAAGTTTGAATGTTTGTTCTGACCATTCTTTGAAAAGTGTGAAAAGCATATTAATCACAAGACCACTGAGGTAAAACAATAGCCACGTTTTCCTCCAGAATGAAAAAAATGCTGGTGTTGCTATATTCTTTTGGAGTAACTGTTTTAGTTTGGCTTAACTGTTGTTATTGAAGGGGAAGAAATAACTTTTCACCGGTAAATGCATTCGGATTAAGATATTTTCCACTTTTACATCAGTAAATATTTCTATTTTTAATTCTCTGATTTGTTAAGATTTCTCAGTTAAGTTATCAGCCAATACTTGAAGAGAGCAGATTTAATTGGGATCCAAAATGTACATAGCCATTGGCTATGTTACAGGAGAAAGTGGGCTGGATTCTCCATACGCCGGCTGGTCAATCCGGGGTTTCCCAGTGTGGGGTAGACCGTCGGGAAACCCCCGGGTGCCAGCAAAATGGAAAATCCCGCCCCCTAGGTTAATAGTGCAGGTCTTAATAATCCTTTTAATTTCTGAATGCAAATCCAGAAATGTCATAATTAGCTGACTCTGGGTTAAGGAATAAGTATAATTTCTGGACCAGAATCCAGGAGTGAAAAGAATGCTAAAAATAAGATTGAGGCTACCTTGAGTGTGGGGGCTGTCGTCTAATTGAGAAATTCTCCTGTGATTCTGTGAAGATTAATTTCCTCGTGACTCCTAGAGAGGAGGAATGCTCACAAGGATTACAGGTTGGATAATGCTGGATCCATATTCCCTAATTTTCATGCTTTAACTTAGATATCAGAAAACTAGGTACTGGAATCATTAGGCTAGATTTACAGACCTTTGCTCCAACGGTACCTCTTTTTCCCCAGTGCGAGAGTCATGAAAAGGAGTTCCATTTTGCAGAATTTACATTGTCCAGGGATTTCCAGGATTTTCTGGAGAGGCAAAGCTTGGCTTGGGCCGATGACTGAGAAGATCTTAGTTTGGCCCTTAGTTTGAACACGGATGAGGCAGCAAGAGGCCTTTTCATGTTCCTGTCGGATTGTTAGCTGAACCACTCAGCCCAGGGTGGGACAAAACCCATGGTAATGTGAGGTGCTTTTAACTCTCCCACCAAGCCAGAGAATCTGCAAGGAATCTGGAAGCTGGTCAAAAAGTCAAAGCTAAGTCATTTTCTCACCGATTAACCCTCTGCCCCCACTTAACTTGCAATTTCAAAATTCTCAAAGCAACATCTTAAAACACGTTGCATCACTGGACGAATGGGTTGCAGTGCCTTATGGCTGTACAACCATGTCACTCATTCATACAACCATTACTGCACCTCCACAGGAATGCTGACTCGTGCGGAGAATCACGCAAAATGGAAAAGAATCTGAGTTGCGCCTGGCGCTGATTCCAACGCCGTGCTCTGGTCCTTCACCATCGGCGTTATCGAAGTTTGCATCCTGCACTGGTGGGTCCATGCAAAACCCGTTATTTGCATGGATTTTAATATCATTAGATGTTGGATACTTTATGCTCCATCCCCCCATGATGCTTCTCCACTCTTCGGAGGAAATCACATGGGCACAAATTAGTGCAAAGATTTACACGCGGGGCCTGGGCACCAAGGCTGCTGAGGGGGAGCGGGAGGCTAAATGAACTGTGGAAAAGCCTCAAAGATTGTCGGGCTTGCTGGGAGTTTGCTGCCTGGGGCCGGGGGCGGTAGCGGGGAACGATCCCCCTCAGGATCCGAGTAGCCTGGCTCGGACTGCTATAGCTGCAACATATGTTTTAAATGCACCCTTTTGATGCTACTCACAGGCTCCTAGCTGCTCACACAGCTGAGCGCTCACCATGTCCTGTGAAAGCTCAGAGAGCCTCTGGTGATCTGGGAGCCCACCCAGGCCACTCCACTGAACACTCTCATACCCCAGCTATATCATCGAGGGATGGGCTTGGCCAAGTTCAATAATTGGACCACCAAATGTTGACAATCATCAGAAGGATTTCCCCACTGCAGAGGAAGCAGGGGATCAGCAGAGCTCGCCCCACCATGGGACACCTGCACTGTGGCCTTTGGAATCCTTCCTGATTCTCTGCCCCTCTCAGGGCAGGGGCCCCACCAGTGACCCCCACCTCTCCGAATCATCAGCTGCTTCCTCCTGGTGAAGTTGACAGCACAGACTGTCTCTGCCCCTACCTCCCAGGCACTGTTCATGAGGGCGGGCTCGCCTCTGAGGTGTTATCCCCAGAGTCAGGGAAGGGGGCCGCCTGGGATGTGCCGGCACCATCGGCTGGAGGTCCTGCGGGAGAATGTGGTCAGTGGGAGGGATGGGTCAGTCAGTAAGGCAATAACAACTCACGTTTGACAGGACCTCGGTGTGGAGCCTGGTGGTCGCTCACACCTACGGCATCCGCCAGCCTCCGCTTTGGTGACCGCCCTGTCTTCAGCCACACCAGTCACCTCCAGGGGCCGCTCCTCAAAGGAGGTGTGGATTCTCAAATTTGGCACCTCACCGCCAGTCTGGGTCCTCTCCTGACAATTATGGGAGAGCTTTTCCTGAGGAGACAGAGAGGGCATCATTAGCCACCCGTGTGGTTCATAGTGATGGGAGGGTGGTGTGAAGGGTTGGGGAGGTGGTGTCAACTCACTCTGGCTGCCCAGTGTAGGTTGTTGACCTTCTTGCGACACGGGAGGCCAGTCCTCCTGGTCACACTGCCCTAACTGACTGCTGCCGCCCCCTCGTCCCAGGCAGCACTGGCTGCCTGTGGCTCACCCTCTGGGACATTTGGGGGATCAGGACATCCCTCCTGGTCTCCACTGCGTTCAGGAGCCTCCCCAGGTCTGCAACCACCAAACTTGGGGGCGGTGTCCTTGGCGCCATTGTTGCGAGCTGGCTGGGGTTGGCTGAGCAAGTGCAGTCTTTTTGCTGCTCGCCATTGTTAGCGGGGGGGCTGGCGAACGTGGTCCCGGCGAATCAGCTGGCGTGCCGGCATTCAGGGTGGGAAGCCCACGAGGCCTCGTTAAATGGACCAATTAACATTGAATAGTGTTGCCGGCCTCGCTGGACCGAGCGCCGGGATGCTCACAGCAATTCCTGCTCGCTACAGCACTTGGAAATGTTTCTGGAGAATCATGCCCTTTGTTTGATGAGGAAATAAGCTTTGTTCTTTGTAAAATACTTTGGTCCCAATCTCCCAAGGAGTGGTAACCACTGTCAGATTGTCACTCCGCTCCCGTTTTCTTACCCAATGCCAAAACTCCAAATTTCTGGTTCAGACTGCCGAACAGGCCTTTTCAGAAATGTGGAGTGCACCTGCTCTCAGAGACATTCCTCATAGTGTAAGATCATTGGAAGAAGCTAAGCCACACCCCTGTTTAGAGTATGAGCTGCTGACTTCTGCTATATCTTCAATCACTTACACACTGAAAAGTTTTGGGTCACGTAAATAGCTTTTCAAGATGTTATTACATGAGTGTGTGTAAGTGGGTGGGTAAGTAGACTGGCAGGTGGTAGATGATAGGGTGGCAGTGTGGTAAGCCATAGGTTTTAGGGTGGTCGGTGGCGGAGTGGGTATGGTGGCAGGGCGGTCGAGTGGGTATGGTGGCAGTTGCAGGATGGGTCGGGTGGGTAGGGTGATGAGGTCAGGTCAAGTTAGGTCAGTGGGAGGGGTGGTGTCAGAGCATCAGAGGGAAGTTGGAGGTTCGAGGGAATCAGAGGGCCGGTTGATGTCAGAAGGTCAGGAAGTAAGCGTGCCCAGGGAGTAGAACGGAGGGTGGGGCAGAGTCAGAGATTTGTGGGGAAATGAGGGGCCGGGGGGAGTCGGAGGGACAGAAAGAGTCAGAAGGTCAGAAGACTTGGAATGTGGATGTGGTTGGAGGGTCAGAAGGGAATCGGAGAGTCAGGAGTGGTCGGAGGGTTTGGTGAAGAGTCAGGGAATGTCAGTGTGGGATCGACAGTACGTTGTAAAGTTACCTGGGGCAGCACGGTGGCACAGTGGGTTAGCCCTGCAGCCTCACGGCGCTGAGGTCCCAGGTTCGATCCCGGCTCTGGGTCACTGTCCGTGTGGACTTTGCACATTCTCCCCGTGTTTGTGTGGGTTTCGCCCCCACAACCCAAAGACGTGCAGGCTAGGTGGATTGGCCATGTTAAATTGCCCCTTAATTGGAAAAAATGAATTAGGTACTCTAAATCTAAAAAAAAAAGTTGGATTGTTACCCGGACGTGGTTTATTCCTGTCTGATATTTCCTAGGTAACTATCCAAGTTAGGTAGTCAGAACCCTCTGATATCTCTGACTCTAAGTCGGATTTGGCGAGATTTTAGGCGGGACCTGGGAGTTGAAACTTCCTGGGCAATTCCCAGGGAATCCTGGCATTAGAAATTCTAATGGATCTCCTAGTGTATCATCCAGAATTTGTCAGGTCTCCGACCATTCGGAAATGGGAAGATCAGGGACATTATTTGCTGTAAGTCCCAGCAAACCTCCAATTCATTGGCTGACACAATGGTTTCAATAGTCACTCTGAAGTGGCCTGTGAAAATGTGACCTAATTTAATTTGATCTACCTGCAGTTTAATGGGCTTAATTGGTGTTTCATTCACAGCATTGCAAACTTCTTTCCAACATCTGTAACCAGATTAGAAACAAGGGATTTTCCACGCAACCTGGAGGCGGCCTGCCATTGGCTGTCAGTGGGACCTTTGTGATTGGCTGGGGAATTCCGGCCCAATGAGGCTCTGTCCACAGCTGACATGTATTTTGAGTTCTCGGTCGTGTTCGACCATGTCATTCACATCGACAAACCTCGAGCCTTCGTGTTCTGAAATTCAGCCATTTGAATATTAATATTCAAATGGATAACATAGAATCCTTACAGTAGACAAGAAGGCCATTCGAGTCTGCATGCACCCTCTGAAAGAGCACCCTAGCTAGGCCCACTCCTCCATTCTATCCCCATTATCCCATCAAGCCTTTTGGACACTAAGGGGCAATTAAGCATGGCCAATCCACCTAACCTCACATCTTTGGACTGTGGGAGGAAACTGGAACACCCGGAGTAAACTCGCATAGACATGGTGTTATGGGCCAGGGTTTAGTGCATCATGGAGTTCACCTGACCCAAAACTTTTAATAGATTGTGGGATGGGGAGCACATGGCCCACTCTACAGGTGTGGTGCAGCAGAAATGGAAAAGTAGTTTTTAAAGCAAAACAATGTTTATCCTATGAACTCAAGTTCACCTTTTTAAAACATACAGTGAACATCTTACCAACCATTAATTCAAATACAACCCCCAAAGACTACAACACTAAGTAATCCTTTAAGTTTTCCTTTTAACATCCATAAGACTTAACAACAAAGCTTTTAACAGAAGCACATCAGGTTAAAGTCACTACTGAGAGCAGTTATTAGTTTTAAATCACCAAAGGATCAATTTACAGTTTTTAGATTACAGAGAGAGAGACTAATACCCCTTCTGGCTGTGACTGCAGCTATCCAGCTCTGAAAATGAAACTAAAACACACCCTGCTGCAAACAGCCTAAAACAAAAGTAAAAAGCTGACAGACAGCCCAGCTCCACCCACTCTCTGACATCACTGCAGTAATAAACGCCCATTTCTTAAAGGTACCCTCACTACAGATATTTACATACACACCCATTTATAAACACCCATTTCTTAAAGGTACTCTCACATGACAATGGGGAGAAAATGCAAACTCCACACAGTCACCCAAGGCCGGAATTGAACCCGGGTCCCTGACACTGTGAGGCAGCCATGTTAACCACCGTGCCACCATTCTGGCCCAACTTGAAAGAATTCCTTTGTCTGCTATTTCGATGGCAACTTTAAGCTATTATTTTAAGCACGTGCACAGCTCTGTTAGAACAGTGGACAAAGAATTTCATCTGCAAATTTTAAGTAATCATACCTTTGAAATACTTACTTTCCAGCCATTTGATTCCACTGGTCAACATGAACTCCTGCTGGTTGCTTTTAAAATGGTGGTAAAGTAGCAGGAAGGCTGAAGGAGCTGTGGAATATACACCTCAGTGCTCATTTTCACACTGCTCATTTTGGCAGCAGATGAGGCAAGGCGAGAAAGCTATGGAAACAAATATCTTGAAATTGGATTTTGTGATGTTGGTGGCTGAATGTTTATCATGTTTACATCCAATTATTTTGGCTGTTATTTTATAAGAGCTGCAAACATGAAGAATCCCTACAGTGCAGAAGGAGGCCATTCAGCCCATCAAGTCTGCATTGAATCCCTGAAAGAATACCGTATCTAGGCCCACTATCCCACCTGTCCCCACAACCCCACCTAACCTGCACATTTTTGGACACTAAAGGGCAATTTTATTCTGGCCAATCCAACTAACCTGCCCATCTTTGGAATGTGGGAGGAACCAGAGCACCCGTTGGAAACCCACACAGACACGGGGAGAACATACAAACTCCACACAGTCACCCAAGGCCCGAATTGAACCCTGGTCCCTGACGTTATGAAGCAGCAGTGCTAACCACAGTGCCACCATGCTGACCAATCTATAAAGTTAGCAAACAAAGAGAATTTGTGCAAGTATGCTATGGATTCATATATTAACATTGAAATAGTTGGATGTTGGCATTTTTGTAATTTTCATATAATTTTCATTCAACATTCCTTCCTTTAATACTCGATCCACCATTCAATTGTTACCTGTTGAATTTGTCTATTTTTGTTTGTACCTGACAGTCACATGTTTCCAAGGGTACAATTTTACCCTCCCCCCCCACCAAGGTGGGTTCCAAGGTGGGGTGGGGGGAGGGGGTAATGTAAAATTGAATGGATGAAATTCTTCCCAAGAACCTGCCCGAAATTCATACTTGGGCAGGCAGGGCCTCAGGTGGGAAACCCACCCCTTCACCTCTTAAGTGGCCACTTAATGGCCAAATAAAGGCCTTATCCCGTCCATCCTCAATTTTTAGGCTGGCATGAGCGGGTGTGGGCAGAGTGGGAAAGTGACGTTTAAACTTTGCCCCATCTCGGGATGGAAGGTGGGAGGGAGGTTCGGGCCACCTCATTATGAAGGCCTTTGCAGAGATGGTGCACCTTCCATCCCCCGGACGCTGTATCTCTGGGACCCCCTCCTCCCTGGTCTACCCCAAGAAGCTGCAATCGCCCCTCCTTCCGACACCCGCAGGCATCCCCCACCCTCCCGCTCTGGAAAACTTGAGTCTGAACTTTTTAAACGTCCCAGGACTTAGGCCGCGATTCTCCCAAATAATTTCTCAGGGCGCAATTCTCCAGCCGCGTTGTGCTCTCGCTTGAGCACTCCCTGAAATACCCGCCACATTTTGGGAGAATCACGCCCAAAGTTCATTTGTGGTGGGTTTTACAGGGAGTTTCCCATCGGTTCTGCCGGCGAGTTCCCCACCACTATCCAATGACACGTTATCACTTTTCTGGGCCCTGGGGAGTTTCTCATCAGTTTAGCCCACACTTCAAATTTGTTTTAGCACTGGGGAGCTGAACTCAGCGATCAGGACGCCATTTTCAAAGGGTGCCCCGATCTCTAAGTGAGCTGGTGGGGCCCCCCCACCCTTTATCTGTGGTCAATCTCACCCCACCACACACATGGACACTACCCTACACCCCACAAGTGAGGACACCCCCTTCTTCAGGCCCCCAAAGCCCCCTTACAATACCCCCTCCCTTCTACGACCCCCATCCATCACCCACCCAACCTCCCGGAGGCCCCTACATACCTGCCCTGCACTCCCTCACTCTTCAAACCCCCCCACCATCCTCATTTCATGGGCATGGTCCCCCTCACGCTTTGGCCTTTGGCAGTGCCACCCTGGCATTCGGGCTCCCTTGCACTGTCACCCTGGCACCAGGCAGTATTCCTGCCAGCTGGGCAGTGCCAACGTTCTGGGGGAGGGCCGAGAAGCCACCCTGCACTTGCCCTGACCAACCAGCGGTCTCCGATGGCCCAGGAGACCCCCTGGATGCCATTCTGCCTGGTCCACATTTGTGCCGACCAGCACTGATCGGCATCCAGCTACAGTCTCTCTGGGGAGGCCAGTGGATCCTGGGCAGGTAGGTCGTAAGTAGATTTACAACTTACTTCCACAAGTGTCATTCAGTCCGGCCCATTTGAGGCGGGTTTCCAACTCTGGGGCGTCATTCTCCGACCCCCCGCCGGGTCGGAGAATGGCCGTTGGCCGCCGTGAATCCCGCCCCCGCCCCCGCCGAAGTCTCCGAAGGGAGAAAAGTCGGCGGGGCGTTAATGGCGCCGCTGCCGCGGAGAATGTCACGGGTCTGCGCAAGGCAGCCGATTTTCGGCCTGCCGATATTCTCCCTTCCGGATGGGCCGAAGTCCCGTCGACGTGATGACCGTTCACGTCGACGTGAATCAAACCTCCTTTTCATCGGCGTGACCCGGTGCTCCAGGCACACGCCGACCAGCGAGGAGGTGAGTGACGGCCTGGGGGGTTGGCTCTGGGCAGGAAATGGCGTGGCCGCAGACTGATTGCCTGAGGAGAGGTGTGTCTCGGCTTGTGTGTGTGTGCGGCGGGGGGGGGGGGGGGGGGGGGGGGGGTTAGAGTAGGCTGGGCTCCGGGGGAGTGCCGGGAGGGGGTCCGTGCCGGGGTGGAGGTTGGGGGTTGTGGAGGGGGTCCGTGCCGGGGTGGAGGTTGGGGGGGGTGGTCCGTGCTGGGGTGGAGGTTGGGGGTTGGGGAGGGGGTCCGTGCCGGGGTGGAGGTTGGGGAGGGGGTCCGTGCCGGGGTGGCGGTTGGGGAGGGGGTCCGTGCCGGGGTGGAGGTTGGGGGGGGGTCCGTGCCGGGGTGGAGGTTGGGGGTTGTGGAGGGGGTCCGTGCCGGGGTGGAGGTTGGGGGGGGGTCCGTGCTGGGGTGGAGGTTGGGGGTTGGGGAGGGGGTCCATGCCGGGGTGGAGGTTGGGGGTTGGGGAGGGGGTCCGTGCCGGGGTGGAGGTTGGGGAGGGGGTCCGTGCCGGGGTGGAGGTTGGGGGGGGGGTCCGTGCTGGGGTGGAGGTTGGGGGTTGGGGAGGGGGTCCGTGCTGGGGTGGAGGTTGGGGGGGGGTCCGTGCCGGGGTGGAGGTTGGGGGTTGTGGAGGGGGTCCGTGCCGGGGTGGAGGTTGGGGAGGGGGTCCGTGCCGGGGTGGAGGTTGGGGGTTGTGGAGGGGGTCCGTGCCGGGGTGGAGGTTGGGGGGGGGTCCGTGCTGGGGTGGAGGTTGGGGGGGGGGTCCGTGCCGGGGTGGAGGTTGGGGGTTGGGGAGGGGGTCCGTGCCGGGGTGGAGGTTGGGGGGGGGTCCGTGCTGGGGTGGGTGTTGGGGAGGGGGTCCGTGCCGGGGTGGAGGTTGGGGGGGGGGGGGGTCCTTGCCGGGGTGGGTGATGGGAGGGCAAATGAGTTGGTCCACCTGGCCAGGTGCCAGCCTCCAACAGTTGGACCCATGCGGTCCATGCCACCTGGCTGGGGGGAGGAGGGGATATGGGCAATGATGACATGTCGTCGTTCCCCTCCCCCCCACCAGGCCGTCATGTTTTCAGACCATCCAGCGATGTTGGCCGCCGTGGTGCCAGCCGCTCATGTCTATGTTGCCCTGGATGAGGAGGAGGAGGAGGAGGAGGAGGAGCGTGCCAGAGAGGCAGCGCAGGCTGCCGCAGAGGGGCAGGCGGCAGCCGCCCTACTGGAGGGACACCTGACCGACAGGACGAGGAGGGGGAGGAGGACGTCGCGGCCCCACGGCAACGGAGGCACCCGAGGGCGCCCCGTGTGTACCGGCCCCGGCAGTCATACCAGGACCTCACGGACCGGGAATGCAGGAGGAGACTCCGGATGAGCCGGGAAACCGTGGCACACATCTGCCACCTGCTGGCACACCTGTCACCGCGTGGCACTGGCGGGGGACACCCTCTCCCCGTGTCCGTCAAGGTTACGGTGGCCCTGAACTTTTATGCAACGGGGTCATTCCAGGCACCGAGTGGGGACCTGTCCGGCATATCGCAGACATCGGTGCATCGGTGCATCCGGGCAGTGACAGATGCCCTTTATGCCATGGCGCACCGCTACATCCGCTTCCCCGTGGACCGGGCCAGCCAAGATGCCCGGGCCGTGGGCTTCTCTGCCGTTGCCGGGTTCCCCATGGTCCAGGGCGCGATCGATGGGATGCACGTCGCCGTGCGGCCACCTGCAGATAACAGGGCCGTGTTCACTAATAGGAAGGGGACCTATTCGATGAACGTACAGGTGGTCTGCGACCACCGCATGATGATCCTGCACGTCTGCGCCCGTCACCCAGGCAGTGTACACGACTCATTCGTGTTGTCGCGGTCATCCATCCCCGGCATGTACGAGGGACGCCATCCCTGGCTGAGGGGCTGGTTGCTGGGCGACAGGGGCTACCCATTGCGATCGTGGCTGATGACGCCTATACGGAGGCCACGCAATGAGGTGGAGAACCGCTACAATGATGCCCATGTAGCGACAAGGGGAGTGATCGAGAGGTGCTTTGGCGTGCTGAAGATGCGTTTCAGGTGCCTGGACCTCTCTGGGGGCGCCCTCCAGTATCGGTCAGATAGGGTCGGCCGCATCATTGTGGTGTGCTGCATCCTGCACAACATAGCCCAGCAGAGGGGCGATGTGCCGCAGGCAGAGGAGGGCGGAGTGGAGGAGCAGCAGGAAGAGGCCCAGTCCTCCCCAGATGAGGGGGATGGGGGCAATGGTCAGGGCAGACGGGGTAGACACAGACGGGTGGCTGTCCACCGTTACCGGCTGGCCCAGCGGGCACGGGACAGACTGATAGACGCCCGCTTCACTGACTAGATGGGCGTGGGAATCGGGTAGTATGGCCACAGACCGCACACCATGACAACAGCCGACCACCCACACCCCCCACCCATCCACCCACCCAGCACCCTCACCCCCCTCCCCAACCCCACACACCCCACCCGCATGCACACCACCCCCCCACTCCCAATTGCCGATCCACCGGCGGCACAACGGGCCGGGCTCACCCAGTTGCGGGTGGACGCGTGTCTATCGCAGGCCATGGAGAATGATGACAACCCGCCTCCGATGAGCTCCTGGCTCTACATCGTTGGACTATGTCTGACCCATGGCCACAGTACCACCATCCACCCGGACCATCCCTGCATGCGGCTGTGACACTGCAGCGCACGGTCCCGTCCTCTGCCCGGGGGATGTTGATGGCGGCCCAGGGGGAAGGGGGCAGACTCACCTGGGGCTGAGGTAAGACCACCCCTCACACACACACTTGCGCTCAACGTACATGACACCCCCGCACACTTTGGACAGAGCACAAAGGCAGCTTCGGTAGGTGTAACATTGACTTTAATAACCAAAGGAGTTCATGCACGTGCCCTAGCGCCTAAAACTCATCTGTGCCCTGCACCCGTGCCAACTTACTCAGTGTCTAATTGTTTGGCCTTACGGGCCCTTTGACTACGTCTACGTGGTTCCCCAGACGGTACAGCAGAACTGGAGGTGGACTCCTGTGATTCCTGCCCTCTGACACTGGATCCCTTTGGCGGCCGTTTCCTGGGGCGTCCTGGCCTAGATGGGCCAGGCTGCGGCCCGGGCGACTGGGATGGCGAGCTGCCAGCCTGTCCTGCCCGTTGCCCACCCGATGCACCTGGGACGGAAGGGGGGGAGTCCGAGGTGTCGCGGTGTACCGGGACCTCCCCTACAGAGGGAGCCGGGACGGACCACACCACCTCCTCCTCCCTCGGGGTGCCCGATGGCCCCCAGGCCTCTACATGGGTGGGGGATGCGAACGGACTGGCCATCCGACGCGCCCCCGACATCTGGCGCTGCCAGTCCTGGAGGCCCGTGCTGGTATCGACAGGGGTCTGCAGGTTTGCAGCCATGGAGCCCAGGGGGTTGTCGAACCCTGTCTGCGACAGTGCGACTCCGGCTCGCACATGGCCACTGGCGCCGATGCCCTCAGCGATGGCCTGCTGAGACTGGGCCATGGCCTGCAGAGACTGGGCCATGGCCTGCAGAGACTGGGCTATGGCCTGCTGAGACTGGGCCATGGCCTGCTGAGACTGGGCTATGGCGTTGAGCGCCTCTGCCATCTGGCGCTGGCACTGGCTCATGGCCTCCTGTGAGAGGGCAGCCATTTCCTGGGCCACAGACGCCGCCTGCACGGAAGGCCCCAGGCCTCGCAAACCGTTCCCCATGTCTGACACCGTCGCACCCATTGCCTCCACCGCGGACGCCACCCGTGCGGTGTCAGCCTGGGTGGCACGCATGACCGGGACCACTCCCAGCTCCTGGACGCGGGTGGACTCCTCCATCTGCGACCGCAGCCGCCGCAAGCCACCCGTCACCCTCTTCGCTCGTCTCCGTGTCGGTGGTTGCATCGGATCTATGTGTGGGTGTGGTAACTGCAGGAACCCGGGATCCATCTGGGCGGCAGATGTTCGCTTGGCCTGGGCTGCCCTCCGACCGCCCGGTCCCTCTGCTGCTCCTACCTCCACCTGCTGTACCGGGACGGCTGTGTTGTGCGCACCAGTGAGTGTACCAGACGCCTCATCACTAAAGTGCCCAACCGTGGTGAGTGTTGCTGCGATGGTGGAGGGTGTTGGTGACAGCAGTGGCGTTGTGTCGTGCTCTTCGTCCCACTCTGAGTCCATGGCACTTTGGGGTGGGGGTTCGTCTCCACCCATCCACTCTGTGTCACTGTTCTGTATTTCAATTTCCTGGGTAGTGGTGTCCTGTGTAGTGGTGTCCTGGGTAGTGGTGTCCTGGGTAGTGGTGTCCTGGCTCGGCTGTGACGGGGGTCTGTGGCTGCCCCTCTCGTCGCTGGGTGGCACACGCCTGCGTCAACACACCCGCACGAGACGGGGGCATCGTCTCCCTGTTGCTCCAGGTCTCTCCGTCTCCCGTGGTCTCCAAGGGACGTCTCCACCCATCCACTCTGAGTCACTGTCCGGTATTTCGTCTTCCCGGGTAGGGGTGTCCTGGGTAGTGCTGTCCCGGGTAGTGCTGTCCCGGGTAGTGCTGTCCCGGGTAGTGCTGTCCCGGGTAGTGGTGTCCCGGGTAGGGGTGTCCTGGGTAGTGGTGTCCCGGGTAGGGGTGTCCTGGATAGTGGTGTCCTGGGTAGTGGTGTCCTGGCTCGGATGTGACGGGGGCCTGTGGCTGCCCCCCTCATCGCTGGGTGGTCGCTCCCGCACGTGACGGGGGTGTCGTCTCCCTGTTGCTCCAGGTCTCTCCGTCTCCCGTGGTCTCCGAGGGGCATCCTGCGGGCGTCGAATGCTGGAGGGTTCGGGTCTCTCCGTCTCCCGTGGTCTCCGAGGGGCATCCTGCGGGCATCGCATGCTGGAGGGTTCGGGTCTCTCCGTCTCCCGTGGTCTCCGAGGGGCATCCTGCGGGCGTCGCATGCTGGAGGGTCCGGGTCTCTCTGTCTCCCGTGGTCTCGGAGGGGCATCCTGCGGGCGTCGCATGCTGGAGGGTGCGGGTCTCTCCGTCTCCCGTGGTCTCCGAGGGGCATCCTGCGGGCGTCGCATGCTGGAGGGTGCGGGTCTCTCCGTCTCCTGTGGTCTCCGAGGGGCATCCTGCGGGCGTCGCATGCTGGAGGGTGCGGGTCTCTCCGTCTCCTGTGGTCTCCGAGGGGCATCCTGCGGGCTGTCTGCATCTGCGGGGATGGGTGCCTGGACGTTTGGTCCTGCGATACACAATGAAGCATGCATGGTTAGACATCAGGCAGTGATCAGGTGATACGGGGGAGGGGGATATAGGGGAGGGGGGATATGGGGACGGGCTGTCGGTGGCTCACACGCTAGTACGCCCCCGACCTCTGCATCAGCAACCTCCCGGTCCTCAGGTCCGCCAGCCAGTTCCAGGGTCCTTTCCTCGTGTACGGTCAGTGGCCTCTCATCAGCGGGCCCTCCTCCAGTCCTCACATGCTCCCTATTGTTGTGTGCGCGCTTCTCCTGGGGGGGGGGGGGGGTGGTGGCAGGGGTAAAAGGCAACAGTGTTAGGCAGGTATATGAATGCACGCCATCGGTTGCGCGTGCATTGCAGAGGTTAAGGTTAGGGCTGGATTCACTTGGGGATATGGGGGATATGGGGGAGGGGGGATATGGGGGAGGGGGGGATATGGGGAATATGGGGGAGGGGGGATATGGGGGATATGGGGGAGGGGGGATATGGGGGAGGGGGGAATATGGGGGATATGGGGAAGGGGGGATATGGGGGATATGGGGGAGGGGGGATATGGGGGAGGGGGGATATGGGGGATATGGGGAGGGGGGATATGGGGGAGGGGGGAATATGGGAGATATGGGGAGGGGGGATATGGGGGATATGGGGGAGGGGGGATATGGGGGAGGGGGGATATGGGGGGGATGGGGGATATGGGGGAGGGTGGATATGGGGAGGGGGGAATATGGGGGATATGGGGGAGGGGGGATATGGGGGATATGGGGGATATGGGGGAGGGGGGATATGGGGGAGGGGGGATATGGGGGATATGGGGGAGGGGGGATATGGGGGAGGGGGGGATATGGGGGAGGGGGGGATATGGGGGAGGGGGGATATGGGGGATATGGGGGAGGGGGGATATGGGGGAGGGGGGATATGGGGGAGGGGGGGATTTGGGGGAGAGGGGATATGGGGGATATGGGGGAGGCTCACCCTGCCTGCTCTGACGAGGTCGTTCACCTTCTTGTGGCACTGGGTGCCTGTCCGTGGTGTTAGGGCCACAGCGGTGACGGCCTCTGCCACCTCCCTCCACAGACGCCGGCTGTGGCGTGGGGCAACTCTGCGGCCGTGCCCGGGATACAGGGCGTCCCTCCTCTGCTCCACCGCATCCAGGAGCGCCTCCACATCGCGTGACTCGAACCTCGGGGCTGAGCGACGGCCAGCCATCAAGTCGGGTGTTGCGGTCGGCTGTTCCGGTCGGGTGGGGGGGAGCTGCGCGGCCTTATGAGCCGTCACGCCGTGCAGCGCGTATGACGCTGCACGGCGTGAACCACTGCGCAAGCGCGGATCCCGTTACGTCGCTGCTAGCCCATTTCGGGCCGCAGACTATCGGCCCATTTTTATGACGTGACGCAAGTGGGATTTGCGCCGTTTTTTGCGCCGATCGGCGGAGTTTCCGCCGATAACGGAGAATTTCGCCCCTGATGTTTCGCGGGACTCCGGTGAATCTCGTGAGGCACGGTGGTTGTCGGGAGGCGCGCTGCAGGCCTCTCCCAGTATTCTCCGATCGTGTTGTGCTCTCGCTTGAGCGCAACGCAGCCGGAGAAACGCAGCCATAGTCTCGGGCAGATGCCTGCAGTACCACTTCTGGCCGACAGCTCTTGCGGGCAGGTCATCCTTCCAAGGGTGGCCGGAATTCTGCCCACTGCCAATCAACGCTCACCATCCTTAAAATCTTATCCTAAGTTTTTAATTTGATGAATTTTTCAAGGTAAATCAGCCTTTGTTCTGCAAATGCGTTTCTTGAATAAAATGCCATGATTATTAATCTTAGTATCTTTTATGATCCCCACAACCAGCCATTAAACCCTTGAAAATGTAAACAATCCACCCACCCACTTAGCTTCCCTTCTGAATTTACCATGCTGCTGCCAACCTTATCTTAGCCAGTGCTGGCCACGGGGCATCTTTCACCTCCCCTCCATTCTGCCATTACTCCTGGCACCTCAACCCACCAGATATGACCTTCTGCCTTAAACTGGAAAGGAGCTGACCAATGGCATTCAAACACAGCCTAGTAGTTACAATCTTCTAGTCCTCCCATGATGACCCCTTACATACATACGTAGGTATTAGGAGCAGAAGTAGGCCACTCGGCCCCTCGAGTTTGCTCTGCCATTCAATAAGTTCATGGCTGATCTGATTGTAATTCAACTCCACATTCCTGGCTACCCCCCTATTAATTAAAAATCTATCTACTTCTGCCTTAAAAATTATCAAAAACTTTGCCTCCATTGCCTTTTCTGGAAGAGAGTTCTAAAGACTCACAAACTTCTGTGAGAAAGGAATTCTCCTCATCTAGGTCTTAAATGAGTGCCCGCTTATTTTTACACAGTAACCCTGAGTTTTGGATTATCTGACAAGAGGAACCATCCTCTCCACATCCACCACGTCAATACCGGTCAGGATCTCAAAGGAGCATTGCAGGCATTTGCACGCACCAATTTCCTGTCTGATATTAAAATAAAGCCTTTAGTAGCTTTAACGGACATTTTGCTTCGCCCAAAGTGCTCTCACAGTTGTTTCCACAATCGGAGTGTTGCAATCACCACCGGGCTTGTTGAGTGTTTGTTCAGTGGGGAGGGGAGTGCCGGAGGGAGATCCCCCTGCAGTAGCCCTCCCCATACACATCCACTCAGCTTCAGCCTCCTTTATCCACCCCCTTACGTTCTCCGTAGTTGCTGCCCAGTGGCAGTATTGCAGGTTTGGGATTGCTGGTCCCCTCATGGCTCTCGTTCTCTGCAGTACCTTTTGGGGATCCTTGAGTACCCCCCCCCCCCCTTACACACACACACACACAAATGCCATGATCAGTATTTCTAATGAGTTGAAGAAGGCCTTGGGGATATAGATCGGAATGGATCTGAACAGGAAGAAGAACATGGGCAGAATGTTAATCTTGATAGTCTGCATTCTTTTTGTCAGGGAGAGTGTCACCTTTGCAGGTCGTTTTTTATTTCCTCCACCAGACTGGTGAGGTTCCATTTGTGGATCTCTGTCCAATCTTGGGCTATTTGGATCCCCAGGTAGTGGAATTTGTGCCGGGCCTGTTAAAATGACATTCCTTCCAGCTCTGTCCCTCCCCCTTGCGGGTTCACCGGGAAGATCTCATTTTTGCCCAGGTTGAATTTGAAGCCTGAGAAGGCACCAAACTCTCTCAAGAGCGCCATGATTCTTTCCATGCTGCTTTGTGGGTACAAGATGTAGAGGAGCAAGTTATCCACATAGAGCGAGACTCTGTGCTCTCTGTCTCCTCTCCGGATCCACTTCCAATTCTTTGCCGCCCTGAGCGCGATCAGCAGTGGCTTGATCTCTAGGGGGAACAGCAGCGGGGTCAATAGGCAACCCTGCCTCTGTGCAGGGAAGTATTTAGAGCTGGTGGTATTTTTCTGTACGCTCGCTGTGGGAGCACTATACAGGAGTTTCACCCAGGCGGTGAACTCTGCTCCAAGCCCAAATTGCTCCAGTACCTATTTCCATTCGACTCTGTCAAATCCTTCTCTGCAATGGGAATGGGACAAAGTCCCATAGCAAGCACGTTTAGCCCCATGGCTATTTAACACAACTCACGCTGAATAAGGTGCCTCAGTGGGGAGCGCGCGGTCGAGGCCATACATAACCCCATTGTGTATGATGGGGAGCTTCACTTACCAGAACTGCCCGGTGCACCAAGAGATCAGGGTGCCATTCAAAAATGGCGAGGCCCCCAAAGCGATCACCAACCTCCTCCCACCCAGCCAGAATGCACCCCTCTGCCACAACACCCCCAAAGGGCACCCAGGCCCGATCACACACACATAGAAAATGCTAGTTTGACACCTTGGCAGTACCAACCTGGCAGTGTCCACACCAGATTGCAATGTTACCTTGCCAGTGCCAGGCGGCACTGCCAGTGTGTCAGGCTGACATTGCTAGGGTGCCACTTCCAGTGTGCCCAGGTGGCACCAGCAATGCCAGGACACCACCCTGCCCAAACGGCATGCAGCTGGGGGCCTCCAATCCCCTGGGAGATCCCCACAAGTGCCGTTCCATCAGGTCCTCATTTGTGGGGACCAGCGTTGAACAGCATTTGCCCAAGATCTCCAAAGTGTAGGGGATGAATCCAAATGCTTCAGGTACCTCGGAAATCTGCACATTAAAGTGGGACTAGCTGTCTCATTTTAATATGCAGATTTGCCAAAACATGATCCCGTCCACAATGGGCGGGATTTACATCGCAACGTCTCACGCGATCACGTTGGATCCCGCGAGGCACTGTAAGCCGGGTCGAACCCGGGAGCAGAGTCTCTCGGCTTTTATCGGCTACGCTGCGCCAGGGCAAGCTTCTTTTCCGGTGTAGTGTGATCATTGAATCATGCCCAATGGCTGGGATTTTCTGGCCTCATATGCCACCAAGATCGTCCAGTCCCGTCAAAAACTATGTAATTTTGGCTGACCTGCCACATTCCCTGCAAGCGGGTCCCACCAGAGCGGGGCCAAAGAAATCCCGGTTAGAGGACAGGATTCTCTGTTTCAGCAGCTAAGTGCCGCTGAAACTGAGAATTCCAGGGTGTTTTACGATGCCAAAATCGACGGCGAACCCTCACCGAGTCCGGGAGCGGTGTGGGGCTAGCAGCACTGCCGGGTAAACCTCTGTGCCGAGAATGGCCAGGTCCGTGGCCGCGCATGCGCACGCCGATGACCTGAAGCAGTCGCGGCGTACAACATGGCACTGGCCATGTGTGGACCCGACCTGCCTAATACGGCCCAACAGGCCACTCCTTGGCCACCCCCATAGCCTGCGGCTGCCACTCCCGGTTCCTGACCGCTCAGACCACACGTCAACCGCGCGGTCGGGTACTTGGCCCATCGGGGCCGGAGCGTCAGGGGAGGGCCTTCTGATGATGCGCCAACGGCGTTCCAATGGCGTGCAGCACGTGATACGATGACGCCATTTCGGAGGGATTGGAGACTTGAAAAACGGCGTCAAACCGGCGCCGCCCCCGATTTGGGCGTCGGAAGGGATTCTCTGCCCGATCGGCGATTACGATATCGGTGTTGGACAACAGAGAATCCCACCCATGAACTCTGTTTCTATCCACAGATGCTGCCTGATGACTAGTTATTTACAGCATTTTCTTTCTTTTGTTTCATTCCTAGGATGTAGGCGTTGTTGCCTAGGACAGCTTTTATTGCCCATCCCTAATTTCTCATGAGCTGGTGGTGATGATAATTTTGGGACTGTGCATATGCAGTCAATCTATGGTACCTGCACATGCAGAATCTCAGAATTATTACAGCACAATAGGAGGCCATATGGCCTGCTGTGTTTATGCCAGCTCTCCAAACGAGCAATGGATCAGGTGGGGGTGGCATGAATGAAGGGGCACCCTGAAATAAACAGTTTGGACCAGTATTCTTATTTCCCAGTTTGTACTAGTGTTCCATTTTAAGGTATGCACGACCAGTTCAGCCCAGTATTCTTAGTTCCCAGTTTTTATTTAATGTTATTTCTGGAGATGCAATGTGCAAGAAAGGGGTTTGGGTGCAGAGATTTATAGATCGCGGTGAGTGGAGTTGATGGAGGGGTCCTCGGGGGGAACTGAGGGTGCTGATCGTACGAAGGGACGGACACAGTGAGAGGGGGAAATGGAATGCCGGAGGGTCAGGGAGTGAGTAAAGCGGGTGTGTTTCTTCACGGAAACGTCACTGAGAAATGAAAGTGACAGCAGGGAAAGCTGGCACAGATTCCTGGCTTGGGTCACTGTCTGTGTGGAGTCTGCACGTTCTCCCTGTGTGTGCGTGGGTTTCCTCCAGGTGCTCCGGTTTCCTCCCACAGTCCAAAGATGTGCGGGTTAGGTGGATTGGCCATGCTAAATTGTCCTTAGTGTCCAAAATTGCCCTTCGTGGTGGGTGGGGTTACTGGGTAATGGGACTAGGTGGGGTTACTGGGTAATGGGGATAGGGTGGAGGTGTGGGCTTGGGTAGGGTGCTCTTTCTAAGAGCCAGTGCAGACTCGATGGGCCGAATGGCCTCCTTCTGCACTGTAAATTCCATGAAAAACTATGAAGATAATAGGAGTGGGCAGGATCAGGGTGGGCATGGGCACGGCAATGGTTGTGGGCTCAGTGGGGAGAGAAGGCATGTCCAGGTCGTTAGATATAGGATCCAAGGCTATGGGAGAAGGTTCAAGGGTGGCTGAGGGGAGAGTAAAAATCACATTGGGCAATATCAGTGATGATGGAGTGGGGGGGGGGGGAGTTGGTGGGTGAGAAGGGAGAGTAAAAGGCTGTTAAGACGGTTTAAAAAGTAAAGTGATGCAAACCAGCATGAGAGAAAGGCAGCTCAGCAGCAAGGCAATGTCCTCAATGTCCAACTGCAAAATATCGAGGTGGGAGGAGAGTCTTCTCAGGTGGATGGAGCTCAAGGCCAGCACAAGTGAGGAACTAAAGGGACACGGGAAATATCATGGAGAGCTATTTGGTTTTAAAATTCTCACTGTATGGTGAAGTTACATGGAAGCCGGTGTAACCCAAAGGGTTCTCATAAGATCCCAGCAAGTTGTACAGCTGCCCTTCACGCTGAGCCGTTTGGCATTGGCTCCAGTCAGACTTCGGGAAGAAGAGAAGGAGGGAGGGGGATGCCTACAAGGGCCATGCTGGTGAATGGCAGCTACTTTGTGACTGCAGACTTCCATCCTCCTCAGGGAATAGACCAGTCGGACAAGGCCCCAAGTGGTTAATCTTTCTGTTCTGATAAGTTAAAGGTCTCTCTGTAGAGTCTCGAGAGCAATGGAGGCAAATGGGATAGTGTGAATGGGAGGTTTCTCATGTATCATTCTCATCACCCGTGCCCAAGAGTGATGTCTCCATGCACATGTATTAGGGGGAAAATATCCATCCTTGGGCCCCAAGATATCCTTCACCTAGAAAGGGTGGAATTTGCACAACTATTACAAGAATTAATTCTTGCTAACGTATATTTACCAGTTCCAGAGCTGTATACAATGATAATACACGTTCATGCAAAACTTCTTAATTTTCTAACTTTACCACTATGTCTGAGTGCAGCTCTGATATCTGCAGCAGAGATGGAGGCAGTCTGCTGGCTGAAGTACCCTGTTGTCTCAGATGACTTCGGCGAGTGTGCTCTGGAGGTCCGAGGCTAGGAGGGACAGGTATGCTACAAGTCTCCTGCTGTGGGGCAGGTAATAATGATAATAATCTTTATTGTCACAAGTAGGCTTACATTAACACTGCAATGAAGTTACTGTGAAAAGCCCCTGTTCGGGTACACAGAGGGAGAATTCAGAATGTCCAATTCACCTAACAGCATGTCTTTCGAGACTTGTGGGAGGAAACCGGAGCATCCGGAGGAAACTCACGCAGACACGGGGAGAACGCGCAGGCTCCACTCAGACAGACCCAAGCCGGGAATCGAACCTGGGACCCTGGAGCTATGAAGCAACAGTGCTACCCACTGTGCTACCGTGCTGCCCAAGGAGGTGCATCCTCCTCAGCTTAACCTGCTGGAGTTGATGAGGGTCACAGGCAGAGGGGATTTGGAATGGCAGGACACCCTTAATGTTTCTGGGTGGATGGCCCTCAGGTGTCTGTCTGATGCTCTTGCTCCCTCTGGGTTCCCGAGGGCCCCTCCCTGACACCTTGAGAGGAAAGAGTACCTAGCGGAAGGTTGTGGTACCTCATCCCCTGCTCAACTAGCCACTGCTGAAATGCAGCCATGACTAAAGCGCTGGAATGCAGGGCTGAGTGCATTTCTGGCAGAAACCATGCATTCTTCTGAATCTGGGTCTCCAAAGTGGCTGCCACCCTTCCCATGGAGACCCCGAGGCACTTGCATGTCAGAGCCATGACAACAGAGAGCAGACGGACACATTCCTCCATCCCTCGTGCCACTCTGCTTTATTTATTTTTTCATTTTTTTTTTTAATTTAGAGTACCCAATTCATTTTTTCCAATTAAGGGGCAATTTAGCGTGGCCAATCCACCTAGCCTGCACATCTTTTGGGCTGTGGGGGTGAAACCCACGCAAACCCGGGGAGAATGTGCAAACTCCACACGGACAGTGACCCAGAGCCGGGATCGAACCTGGGACCTCGGCTCCGTGAGGCAGCAGTGCTAACCACTATGCCACCATGCTGCCCTGCCGTGCCACTCTGTTGACGGACAATGACAGCTCTGCCCGATATTCCCCTGTCTCTTTGAATTCTCAGATTATGTCCACGGGCCAATTGCGGAGGCTCATCATCTGATTTTGACTCTATAGTAGCCTGCTCTCCAGCAATCCTACAAGTACCAGAGACCTCGGCTCTCATTGCCGCCATCTGCTGGCATGAAGACATGTCAGTGCAGTGACTATCATCAATGTATGTGTCTCTGTGCTGGTGGAGGGTGAAGGTGAAAGTTGTGACGGCGCCATAGGGTCTTCTTCCTCCCCCAGTGTGACTGGGGACTGGGACTTTGTTCAGTGGAGGAGGCTGGCCCACTCCTCTTCCTACTGGCACCTGGAATGGAGTAAAGATAGAATGAGTGATTCCAAGGCTGGCTCAGATATTACAAACATCATTCACACAAAGTCATATTTGCCACCTCACTGGGAGTGATCGACTTCACCACTGCTGTAGGAATCGTCTCTGTCCTTCTCTGTCAGAAGTGGGAGGTCTCGCAGCTTTGCCATTCCACCTCCCGTCTTCTCTCTCTCCCTCAGGAGTGGACCATCTTGTCCTGCGTGAAGACAGATGGATTGAGTGTTAACACATTGGATGAAAGAGCTGGTCAGAGGCTGGAAACCCTGTCAAGAGTAGCTCATCTCATGATTCCCCAAAGCTTGTGCAGCATCTACAAGGCACAGGTGAGGGGTGTGATGGAATACTCTTGACTTACCAGGCTGTGTGTAGCTCCAACAGCAATGAAGAAGCTGGACTCCCTTTAGCACTGACACAAAGGCAGCAGTGTGTACCACATATATGATGGCCACTTCAGCAACTCATTTTGGCTCCTTTAGTAGTGCTTTCTAAATCCTCTGCAAGCTAGAAGGACAAGGAAACATGGGAGCACTAGCACATTTCCCTCCCAGCCACTCATCCTAAATTGGAGCTGCACCACTATCCCTTCACTGTTGGTGGGTCACAATCCTGTAACTTCCTCCCCAATCGTGCTGTGGGTATAACAAGGCCACACAATCTGCAAAAGTTCACAAAGCTGCTCACCACCACTTTCTCAAGGGCAATTAGGGAAGGGCAATAAAAACGCTGGCCTAGCCAGTGATGCCCACGACCCATATAAGATGAAAAAAAATAATTGCTGATGTAAATCCGGAACGGAGAAGATTCACTTGTCCTAGCAGGGCGGATGAGATCATTCATCCCTTTCCTGCTGTGCAAGGCTGCCCTCTTTTGGAGCACAGGGGCACTGATCACGCTGGCTACCTTCTCTCAGGCCACTGTGGTCAGGCAGTGGACGGCCTCCTGCCCTCGTCCCTCTGAAAGAAGATCTCCCATTTTTCCATAATGGCCTAAGGAGAATCTGCAGAGAGGTATCACTGAAGGAGAAAACCCAAGCGATCACTGGAGCTTGGAGCCGGAGCTTGCTGCCTCCTCATAGGGCCTGGCGCAATGACTGAATGGTTGTCTGGATGCTTTTTAAATATGGTAACCTGACATGACAGTGGGATGAGCGACTTTCTGCCCGCAGCTGCATAATTAATCAGGTGAACAGCGCCAAATTTGGCGTGTTTACCCAACACACTCTTTGGCAGAAATCACTCCAACTTCCCGCTCCCACGTTTCCAATGTAGTCAACCGATCACAGATCACATTTCGCCTGGACACTGGTGCCTCCGCCAATCTCCTTGCATGGTCAGCCTTCCAGACCTTGAAGGTTAAACCATCGATTCTGCCATCCCACTGTCAGCTGGTTGACTACAATGGAAACGTCATCCCGGCCACGGGGTCCTGCCAGCTCGATGTTACACACAAATGATCCAACACGGCTGTAGATGGTACAACTTTGTTTTATTATCTTAACAACGGTTACAACTAACCTGCTGGCTTGGGTACGTGCTTCACCAGCTAACCTGTGGACCCAGCCCTATCACTGTCTTTGTGAGGCACTCAGCACATGGTGTATGTCTGAGTGGCACGCTGTGAGCTCTGTGCTCTGAGCTATCTCCTGGTAGAATGAGCGGGAACTGTGGTGTTCCCTGTTTTATAGTGCGTGTGCTCTCACTGGTGATTGGCTGCGATGTTATGTGTGTGCTGGTTGGTCCAACTGCCTGTCCATCAGTGTGTGTGTGCTATTGTGGATATCATGACACCAACCATTGCGAGACTTTATCAGGAATGTGTCGAGGCAAAGTCAAGGAGCACACAGACGCCCAATGACCATCTACCCAGCCTTTCGAGCATCACCTACCTGCATGTGGCACAGTCTGCAGATCGCACATTCGACGTATCAGCCATTTCAGAACCTATTGAACTGGCGTGGAAGCAAGTCAACCTCGGTGTGAGGAATTGCCTGAGAAGAAGAATGTTTGAAGTGAAGTGCAGCACCTTGCCAGGCCTTTCAAGCATTTACTGTCTAAGCAAGCTGATGGAAACTTTCTTGCACGCACAGGTTCTCAAGAGCATGCTATAACTGCCCACTCGTTCCCAGTATCTTTCCCATTCATGTCTATTCATGTTCATTGTCCTGATAATCTTGTGACATTGCTGCACAAGCCAGGTTGCTCATATCAGCTTTCAAAGGGTTGCAGTAAAGAATGAAACGATGTTCGGTCTGCCTTTAAGTTTCATTTATGGTAAGTCACATAAATTAATATTTCTGGCTTAATTCGGTGAATCTCTGAATGTCTGCATTTTCTTCCTGATATAATGTGGTAGCCACCACTCGTAGTATATTATATGTAATACGGTACTGTCCGTATATTAGAGGTACATGGGTATATCCCTGCCTGCTGGCTCCGCCCAGTAGGCGGTGTATAAAAGTGTGTGCCATTCTGGTTCCAGCTACAGGAGGCACAACATCTTGTTCAATAAAGCCTCGATTGTTCCACTATTCTTGTCTTTGTGGTAATTGATAGTGCATCAATTTATTGAGCAAGTTTTTGTAAATGATGGATCGCCGCATAAAGCCTGATCGCCTGCAGCTGAGCCCTCAAGCAGCCAACGCTACGTCTGCCTTTGATCACTGGTTAGCCTGCTTCGAAAGCTACCTCAAAACAGCCGCTGAAGAACCCTCGGACTCGCAGAAGCTCCAAGTCCTCTATTCACGGGTGAGCCCTGACATTTTTCCCCTCGTCCGGGATGCGCCCACCTACTCCGAAGCGACGGAGCTCCTGAAGGGACATTATGTTCGACCAGTGAATCAAGTATACGCCAGGCACCTCCTGGCCACGAGACAGCAACTCCCCGGGGAGTCTCTGGACTATTTCTGGTGTGCGCTGCACATTCTAGGTAGGAACTGTGACTGCCAGGCATTTTCGGCAGTCCAGCACACTGAACTTTTAATTAGAGACGCTTACGTCACGGGCATGAAGTCTGCGTACGTCCACCAGCGGCTACTGGAAGGGGGTACACTCGAACTTGCGGGAACTAGGCAGCTCACTAACTCGTTAGAAGTGGCCTCCCTTAATGTTCAGTCCTATGCCCCCGACCGCGTGGCACCCTCGTGGGCATCGTAGGCCCCACCAGCTGTCGACTCCAGCTCACTGCAAGCCTGCGCCGCGCGGCAGCCAGCCAATTCTGGGGGGCCCAAGCGTTATTTATGCGGGCAAAACAAACACCCCAGGCTGTGCTGCCCGGCGCGGAGCACGACCTGCAACAGGTGTGGGAAGAAAGAACACTTCACTGCTGTTTGCCAGGCCCGGTCGGTCGCCGCTGTTTCCAGGCCTGGAGTTCCTACACCCCCCCACGTGCGACCCAGGGGCGCCACCATTTTCCCCTCCGCAAGCCATGTGCGGCCCGTGGCGCCGCCATCTTTGATGTCGCCCGCCATGTGCGCCCCGTGGTCGCCGTCATCTTCAACGCCATTTTGGACGGCGCATCAGGACCCCTGCTCATCGCCTGCCGCTACTTCTGCCACCGCTGACCAGCCCAGGACCTCCCAGCATCTGCCGCAGCTCACCTCTATCACCCTGGATCAGTCGCGGCCCCGCAACCTCGCGACCACGACGACGACGATGAAGATCGATGGGCACGAGACAACCTGCCTCTTTGACTCCGGGAGCACTGAGAGTTTCATCCACCTCACTACGGAAAGGCGCTGCTCCCTCCCGGTACACCCCGTCACCCAGAAAATCTCCCTGGCCTCCGGATCCCATTCTGTGGAAATCCGGGGGTACTGAATCGCGACCCTCACGTAGAGTTCAGCAACTTCCGGCTCTACGTCCTCCCCCACCTCTGCGCTGCCCTGTTACTTGGACTGGATTTTCAGTGCCATCTCCAAAGCCTAACTTTAAAATTCAGCGGACCCCTACCCCCCCTCACCGTCTGCGGCCTCACGACCCTTAAGGTCGATCCTCTTTCCCTGTTTGCGAACCTCACCCCGGATTGCAAACCCGTCGCCACTAGGAGCAGACGGTACAGTGCCCAGGACAGGACCTTCATCAGGTCGGAGGTCCAACGGCTTCTGCGGGAGGGGATCATTGAGGCCAGCAACAGCCCCTGGAGAGCTCAAGTGGTGGTAGTGAAACTGGGGAGTAGCACAGGATGGTCATTGACTACAGTCAGACCATCAACCGGTACACGCAGCTCGACGCGTACCCCCTCCCACGCATATCTGACATGGTCAATCAGATTGCGCAGTATCGAGTCTTTTCCACAGTGGACTTGAAGTCCGCCAGCTCCCTATCCGCCCGGAGGACCGCCAATACACTGCGTTCGAAGCAGATGGCCACCTCTATCACTTCCTTAGGGTTCCCTTCGGCATCACTAACGGGATCTTGGTCTTCCAGCGAGAGATGGACCGAATGGTTGACTGGTACGGACTGCTGGCCACCTTCCCGTACCTAGATAACGTCACCATCTGTGGCCATGATCAGCAGGACCACGGCGCTCCCCTCCAAAAATTCCTCCAGACCGCCAAACTCCTTAATCTCACATACATTAAGGAGAAATGCGTGTTCCGCACCAATCGCTTAGCCATCCTTGGCTATGTCGTGGAAAATGGAGTTCTAGGGCTCGACCCCGACCGCATGCGCCCCCTCCTGGAACTCCCTCTCCCCACTGCCCCAAGGCCCTGAAACGATGCCTGGGGTTTTTCTCCTACTACGCCCAGTGGGTCCCTAATTATGCGGACAAGGCCCGCACACTCATCAAGTTCACAGTTTTCCCCCTGGCGGCTGAGGACCCCTTGGTCGAAAAAGTCCACCTCTTACATGCTAACCCACAGTACGCCTACGTGGCACACCCCGACGGGCGCCAGGACAGTCTCCCTCCGGGACCTGGCACCCGCTGGATCCCCAACCATGACCCCCGACCTGACACCGCCCCCCCCCCCCCCCCCCCGGTTGTGTCATTCACCCCGCGCCACGCATCCTCCCACCAGCGAACCTCACTGCAGCCCCCACCCCAGCAGCATCCGTCCTCCAACTGGATCCACTCAGGGGTGACAAAGACGAGGGTAACACGCTCCCGGAGTCGCAGGTGACCAAGTCAGCGCCCACATCACCACCAGGACTGAGGCGATCGCAGAGGACGATCAAGGCCCCCGACAGACTTAACTTGTAATGTTTTTCACCACCCCCGCCGGACTCTTTTTTTAACAGGGGGTGAATGTGGTAGTCGCCACTAGTAGTATATTATATGTATTATGGCACTGCCCGTATATTAGAGGTACAAGGGTAAATCCCTGCCTGCTGGCTCCGCCCAGTAGGCGGCGTATAAAAGTGTGTGCTCGCCTGTGTTGCAGCCATTCTGGTTCCAGCTACAGGAGGCACAACACCTTGCTCAATAAAGCCTCGATTGTTCCACTATTCTCGTCTTTGTGGTAATTAAAAGTGCATCATATTCTCAGAGGTAACAGGCTTGTAACACACTATGGAGCCACTCAACAATTTCTTTCCATAACAAGAACTTCAGAGGATGGGACTGGGTGAGAGGTGTGGGGCAGTGGGGATCCTGCAGAAGTAGGGGAGGTGGGGTTGGTAATGGACCGTCGATAAATAGGTTTCTCCATTCCCTTATTTCTGGTTCAGTGCTTTGGGAGCCTTCATACCAGATGGGAGCCTGCTGAGCTTCATTCTCACAGTGGGATTGTTCAAGAAACTGTTCCATTACAGTTAGCCTATATTGGCTTCCCTGTTGTGTGATCGTTAGTACACCATTTCACACCAAACAAAAAGAATAAAACTACAGGTTTCTCAGTGTACTTTACCCGATCGTCATGAGTAATACTTGGTTAACCCTTGATTATTGAACACAGTAATTTTTAGCCTCATTTCTGCAAATCACTTTCATAGAATCAGAGAATTTACAGTGCAGAAGGAGGCCATTCAGCCCATCGAGCCTGCACCGGCTCTTGGAAAGAGCACCCTACTTAAGCCTACACCTTCAGCCTATCCCGTAACCCAGCAACCCCGCCTAACCTAAGGGCACTTTAGCATGGCTAATCCACTGAACCTGCACATCTTTGGACTGTGGGAGGAAAGCGGAGCACCCGGAGGAAACCCACGCAGACACGGGGAGGATGTGCAGACTCCGCACAGATAGTGACCCAAGCCGGGAATCGAACCTGGGACCCTGGCGCTGTGAAGCAACAGTGCTAACCACTGTGCTACCGTGCCACCCTTCACTTTCATCCTGAATTTTAATAGCCTTTAAAATTAACTCTCAAACATTTGTTTCATTATTAGGGTAAGCTCATTCACTCCATACTGCCTGTGGGAAGATACAGTGAAAGACACCATGGCCAGATTGGGGATGGGGAGAGAGCAGATGTCAGTTTAGGATCAAGAACGACAGAAAAGGTTTCTTTCAGATCCTGCTGAATTTCACAGGATCTGCTTTTGCATTTTTAATTTCCATTTCCTGAGTGCAGGCAGCCAGCCAGATTGAGAGGCCGCTGACAGGTAGACGATGGGCCTTCAGAAGCAGGCTGCAGTGGGGAGAGGAGATGATCGGAGGGAGGCAAAGTCATAGGTTGTGGAGGGTGGGGCGTATTGATAAGTGAATCAGGAGAGATCAGCGTCGGGGTGGGGGTGGAATGGATGGGGGGACGGGCAGTCATGTAGTGGGGAGAAGATCATGGAAAGGTTAGTGGGGGGGAATAGAAGCAACTCCCAGATCGGGGAAGACATTGACTGAAAATGAGTTTATCGTGGGGTTGTCTTATCAACAGGGTTTAACAGTTCTCTTGGCAGGTTGAGGAGAAACTTTCCTTTAGCTGTCAGGTTTCCTTGTTCCAGGAAACCCAGTTTGCCAGCCACTGAAACTGGAACAAACCTGAGGCACAGAGCCTCATTATAATATTGAAATGATTGACACACCTTACAGAAGTGATTTGGTTATCCACTCTCTGTTAAAGGCCCCCAAACCCACACCCACCCTTTTTTGGGGTTGAATTGGGACAGCCATGAGGCTGCTACATTTGGCTGCTAATTTCCAGCCCTGCTCTCCTTCCAAAGACATCTGCTGCAGGGGGTGTAGAACTGGTAAATTTACCCAACTGTTCCATTTTCTCTGCTACAGCTCATGTTATTCCCACCAATGTTATTTCCATTCCATCGACTCCAGATGGAAATGGAAAACACATCAAATTATTAGCAATGTATAATGAAGTACCATGCTTTGTCCTGTAGCAGTGGAACATCCTATGCTAGATAACTGTCTCAGGCAAATATAATGACAACATTTGCTTTCAGCCAGCAATTGATTTTCGATGACCCTCATAAAGATTGGTTATGACTGCAAAGATTATTGTTGTTCGTAATGATCACAAACATGGGGGAAGCTGTCTATGTTAGGTGCAGTAACACGTAAAAATGTGTTTGTTGCACTTGACACACAGGGCAAATCTTTAACCACAGTGTTTATTCAAGCTCCTTGAAAAATTGGGGTTTTCTTCTAATGAAAATGAAAATGTATTCTCCTCAAGGGTTTAAATGATCTCTGCCACTGAGTGGTTATTACTGTTGTGTTCCCTGACAGGCATGTGATGGCTTCTGACCATCACTCAGCCCCAAGGCTATACATATTGAATTTACATTCCAGGAGACATTTAAGCTGTGCATGCATTTTACTGGGTTTTCAGCTGCTGGTTTGCTGCCCTGTCCAGAGAACTGTACAAAAAGGATGCAGCTGGCCAGGTTCTGGAGATGGACAGACAACACCAATTATAATGACAGGACTGGCATCAAGTTCAGGGAAATGGACGACATGGGGCGTCATTCTCCGACCTCCCGCCGGGTTGGAGAATCGCCGGGGGCTGCCGTGAATCCCGCCCCCGCCGGTTGCCGAAGTCTCCGGTACCGGATATTCGGCGGGGGCGGGAATCAGGCCGCGCCGGTTGGCGGGCCCCCCCGCTGGATTCTCCGGCCCGGATGGGTCGAAGTCCCGCCGATAAATTGCCTGTCCCGCCGGCGTGGATTAAACCACCTTTTGAACGGCGGGACAAGGCGGCGTGGGCGGGCTCCGGGGTCCTGGGGGGGGGCGCGGGGCGATCTGACCCCGGGGGGTGCCCCCACGGTGGCCTGGCCTGGCGGGCGGGCGGGCCTGTGGGGGCACTCCTTCCCTTCCGCCTCCGCCACGGTCTCCACCATGGCGGAGGCGGAAGAGACTCCCTCCACTGCGCATGTGCGGGAAACTTTCAGCGGCCGCTGACGCTCCCGCGCATGCGCCGCCCCGACATGTCATTTCCGCGCCAGCTGGCGGGGCAACAAAGGCCGTTTCCGCCATCTGGCGGGCGGAAATTCCTCCGGCGTCGGCCTAGCCCCTCAAAGTTGGGGCTCGGCCCCCAAAGATGTGGAGCATTCCGCACCTTTGGGGCGGCGCGATGCCCGTCTGATTGGCACCGTTTTGGGCGCCTGCCGGCGGACATCGCGCCGTTTTAGGAGAATTTCGTCCATGGTTTTAATTAAATGGTGGTGTGGTCATTGTCATTTAACAACCAGATCAACAGTCTTGGGAAGACTTGGATTTACATAGCGCACTTCACTACCTCAGGAGAGTTCACATTATTTTTCAACAAATGAAGCTAACAAAAGCAAAATACTGCAGGTTCTGGAATTCTAAAATAACAGCAGAAAATGCCGGATGCACTCAATGGGCGGGATTCTCCGACCCCCCCGCTGGGTCGGAGAATCGCCATGGGGGCGACGTGAATCCCGCCCTCGCCGGCTGCCAAATTTTCTGGCGCTGGGGATTTGGCGAGGGCGGGAATTGCGCAGCGCCGGTTGGGCGGCCACTGGCAGCGGCCCGTCCCCGGCGATTCTCCGGCCCGCGATGGGCCGAGTGGTCGCCCGTTTTTTGCCGGTCCCACCGGTGTAAATTAGAGTAGGACCTTACCGGTGGGACCTGGCGGCGCGGGTGGCCGCCGGGGTCCTTGGGGGGGCGCGGGGGGATCTGAACCCAGGGGATGCCCCCACAGTGGCCTGTCCCGCGATCGAAGCCCACCGATCCGCAGGCGGGCCTGTGACGTGGGGGCACTCTATTGTTCCGCGTCGACCGCTGTGGTCTTCTGCGATGGCCGACGTGGAGATGAACCCCCCCTGCGCATGCGCTGGGATGACGCCAGCACACGATGGTGCTCCCGCGCATGCGCCAACTCGCGCCGGCCTGCGGAGGCCCTTCGCCGCCGGTTGCCATGGCGCCAAGCCCCTTCCCCGCCGGCCGGCGTGGCGCAAACCACTCCGGGGCCGGCCTAGCCCCTGAAGGTGCGGAGTATTCTGCACCTTTGGGGCGGCCCGACGCCGGAGTGGTTCACGCCACTCCTCGGCGCGGGGACCCCCCCCCCGCCCCACCGGGTAGGGGAGAATCACGCCCAATATCTTGCAAAATCTGTGGGGTGAAAGAGAGCTAATGGCTGGGATTCTCCGCCCCTATTTTTGGCAGACCTGGGGCGAAATTCTCCGGAAACGGCGCGATGTCCGCCGACTGGTGCCCAAAACGGTGCAAATCAGTCGGGCATCGCGCCGCCCCAAAGGTGCGGAATGCACCGCATCTTGGGGGGCCGAGCCCCAACGTTAAGGGGCTAGGTCCGTGGCAGACAAATGTCCGCCCCGCCAGCTGGCGGAAAAGGCCTTTGGTGCCCCGCCAGCTGGCGTGGAAATGACATCTCCGGGCGGCGCATGCGCGGGAGCGTTAGCGGCCGCTGAGGGCATTCCTGCGCATCCGCTGTGGAGGGACACTTAAAAAAAAAATGTTAAAATCCCCTCCGCAACGTTTCAGTTCAGTGACCTTTCATTAGAACTGAGGAAAGACAGACTTTTAATCGATTTAGAGCAAATGAAAGGGGGGGAAGGTGGGAAGAATAATAGAAGGGAAGTTGTGTTTTTAGATGGAGGGCAGGTACAATTCAAAGACAAAAGGTTTCATGGTGAAAAGTCGAAGTGATGAGATAAGTAAAGAAACAAAAGATCCATCTCGGTGAGTTGTGAAGGGCTATCCAAATGCAAAATAAAAGCATTCGGGGAGAAACAAAAGAAAAGATAATAGAACAAGTAAAAAGAATGAAACAAATGGGGAAGAGGTTATGATTTAAAATTATTAAATTCAATCTTGAGTCCAAAGGGTTGTGATATGCCGGGGATGTTGACCCTTGAACTTGCCTTGACCTTCATTGGAATAATGAGCAAATGCGAGAAGGACAGTGGGAGCAAGGTGGAGAATTGAAACGACAGACAATAGGAAACTGAGGAAGCCGTGGACTGAATGGAGGTGCTGTGCAAAGTAGTCACCTAGCCTGTCTTTGGTCTCCACGTAGTAAAGGAAACCATTTCATGAGCAGCGAATATAGTATACTAAATTGAAAGAAGCAGCAGTAAGTCACTGTTTCACTTAGAAGGAGCATTTGGGCCTTGGATCTAAAAAGGCAATAAGTAAAAGCATGGGTATTGTATCTCCTGTGCTTACTTGGAAAGTTGCCGTAGGAAAGTGAGGGATTTGCGAGGTTAATGAGGAGTAGGCCAGTATGTTACAGAGGGAACAGTATCCTTGGAATGTGAAGATGGAGGGAAGGGGAATTTTGTGATTGATGCCGGTAAACCAGGGGCTGGTTTAGCACACTGGGCTAAATCACTGGCTTTTCAAGCAGGCCAGCAGCACGGTTCAATTCCCACACCAGCCTCCCCGAACAGGCGCCGGAATGTGGCGACTAGGGGCTTTTCACAGTAACTTCATTGAAGCCTACTTGTGACAATAAGCGATTTTCATTTCATCATGTTGGCGAAGGCAAAAATGGCATCTTAATAGTTCCTTGGCATCTCAATGCTGTAGGTGCAACGATAGGCAACGGAACATCAGGCAGAGGTTTGACCATCGTTCAACAGTCCAGAGTAAACGATGGAGGAGTCTGTCCGCATTCTGTCTGCTGTTGCGACTCCGACATGCAAGCACTTTGAGGCCACCGTAGTTGCTACTGTGACCACAGAGGGGTCCACCTGAGAGGCGTAAAGAAACTGGTTATTTATTATTGAAGTAGCTATTTACACAGGTACCAGTCAGGATCACTCTGCTCCGCTCCCACTTGGGCCAAGCTTTTATACATAGTGTCCATTGCTCCGCTGATGAGGCCCTCGTCCCTCAGCAGGGAAACTTGTACTCGATCAGACTCATGGGGAGACTAATTGGTCCAACCCCATAGGCCACATGCGGGTTATAACATGCATTGGGATAGCCTTCCATTGGGATAGCCTTCTGTCTATCCTCCCCGTTATTTTGTTTGCTGTAAAGAAATAACGGAGTCGCTCAATATGCTGGCTCCAGTCTTTGGCCCCTGGTCGAATGGGTCAAGCTTCCCAATCGTGGCCATTTTTCACTCACTGTTTTATGATACTGTTGATACCGTCAATGCTTTTCAAATTCTCTGTTCATTTCAGTGGCTTCTCCATTCCCCTCGAATTCTGAACTACCAAGGCATTGCGATCGGTCCGGTTTACACTCATCACCAATATAATGGCTTGAAGCAATGCTATCGAGGTTTCCAGAATAGCTGAATAAAGGTTTATTGTTAAAAAGTAAAAGTAAACTATACAAAGGCACAGAGTCATTCAACAAGTCTTCACTCTCTGGTTCCAGAATCCACTTTGCCTGGGGCCCCAACCCTAATGCTCCATGCTGTTTCCCCATTGGCATGTGTTCACATGCTCCCACCTGATCAGTCCTGAGTTGGTCGCGTGGACCGCGAGGGCTCGCTTTTCAAAGGGGACACACTCCCACACCTACTTATACTGGTTTGATGATGCGACTTTAATGTGAAGCCAGTGAGTTATGCGTCTCCCTTTAACAGCACGAAGGAGAAGGTTGACTTTCAGTTGTTTCCTGGGCAAGAAGGTCTTCCTGATTTGTAACAAGCCTGACCCCTGTCCATAGCCCACAATAGCGATCCTCCATTCTACCTCATAACCATCCCGGGTAAAATTGCTGTTAATTTCACTGAACGCCATTGCTCTGGGATTGCAAATTTGCAGTGCGATACCTGTACTTCAGAAACAAGTTCAATGCTCCCTCTATCACTGTCCATTTGTGTCCAATTTACATGGGGCCTCACGATGTGACGGTAGAGCTACCTCCTGTAGCCTCGCCAACCTCCGCTCGTATACTGGACCCCATTGTTAAAGTGATGGACTTTCCAATCCTCCCGCTAAGCCCATTACCTGTAAAACGTCCATGCCCTATATAGACCTCTACCCACCCCATCTAGAGGCTCTGTGCATAGTCACCCACCAAGGTGACACTCCACTGAGAGATTCACATACTCCTTTATTATATCTTCCCTATCTACAGGCAGCAGACCATCACCAGTCCATCTGAAGCCCAGTATAGAGCCCACCAAGCCCAGGGACATCGACTGTAGGATAGCCCTGCCCACCAAGCTGTGTATTTTACCCATGGAGCACACAGCCCTTGCTACTCCCGACAGCTGGGGTACACCATGCTTCCGATGATTTCTCCTGCTTCATGCCCGCTGCTCTTCAGCACTGTCTCTTTTCTCTGACTTCAGACTGAGGTCCACATAGTCCTTGGACTGCCTGTCATCTGTAACTCCTTTTTATTTTGCAGCAGGAATGTCTGCACTCTCTCATACCTGCCTGTCAGCCCCTGACTGAAGACTTTAGCCTTCACAGTGCTCCCCATTGTATTGAGGACTAAGTATGACAGTGGCCCTCCCAAACCAAACCCACTCCCAACTTTTGAGTCTTCTTGCGAACCATCCCTAATGTGCCATCTTAACAATACCCATCCATCCCTGTTCTCTTCTGGAGTATGCGTCACCCCCTTCCAGTGAAAGATGGAACATAGAACATAGAATAGTACAGCACAGTACAGGCCCTTCGGCCCACGCTGTTGTGCCGACCATTTATCCTAATCTAAGATCAACCTGCATCCACCCCTTCAATTTGCTGCTGACCATGTGCCTGTCCAAGAGTTGCTTAAATGTCCCTAATGACTCTGACTCCACCAGCTCCGCTGGCAGTGCAATCCACGCACCCACCACTCTCTTGTGTAAAGAACCGACCTCTGACATCTCCTCTATACCTTCCTCCAATCACCTTAAAATTATGTCATCTCATGACAGCCATTTCCGCCCTGGGGAAACGTCTCTGGCTATCCACTCTATACATGCCTCTCATCACCTTGTACAACTCTATCAAGACACCTCTCTTCCTTCTTCACTCCAGTAAGAAAAGACCTAGCTCCCTCAAACTTTCTTCATAAGTCATGCCCTCCAGTCCAGGCAGCATCCTGGTAAATCTCACCTGCACCCTCTCCAAAGCATCCATATCCTTCCTATAATGAGGCGACCAGAACTGGACACAATATTCCAAGTGTGGTCTAACCAAGATTTTATAAAGCTGCAGCAAAACCTCACGGCTCCTAAACTCAATTCCCCTGTTAATGACAGCCAACACACCATACGACTTCTTAACAATCCTATCAACCTGGGTGGTAACTTTGAGGGATCTAGGTACGTGGTCCCCAAGATCCCTCTGTTCCTCCACACTTCCAAGAATCCTGCCTTTAACCCTGTATTCAGCATTCAAATTTGACCTTCCAAAATGAATCACTTCACATTTATCTAGGTTGAACTCCATCTGCCACTTCTCAGCCCAGCTCTGCATCCTGTCAATGTCCTGTTGTAACCTGTAACAGCCCTCAACACTATCCACAACTCCACCAACCTTCGTGTCATCGGCAAACTTACTAACCCACCCTTGGACTTCCTCACCCAAGTCATTTATAAAAACCACAAAGAGCAGAGGTCCCAGAACAGATCCCTGCGGAACACCACTGGTCACCACCTCCAGGTGGAATACTTTCCATCCACTACCACTTCTTTCGGCCAGCCAATTCTGTATCCAGACAGCCAAATTTCCCTGTATCCCATGCCCCCGAACTTTCTGAATGAGCCTACCATGGGGAACCTTATCAAATGCCTCACTTAAACCCATATATACCACATCCACTGCCCTTCATCAATGTGTCTCGTCACATCCTCAAAGAATTCAATGAGGCTTGTGAGGCATGACCTGCCCCTCACAAAACCATGCTGACTATCTTTAATCAAACTATATTTTTCTAAATAATCATAAATCCTATCTCTCAGAATCCTTTCCAATATTTTGCTCACCACAGATGTAAGACTGATGGGTCTGTAATTCCCGGGATTTCCCTATTCCCTTTCTTGAACAGGGCAACAACATTCGCCTCCCATCAATCATACGGTACTACTTCAGTGGAGAGTGAGGACGCAAAGATCAGCGCCAACGGCGCAGCAATCTCCTCCCTCACTTCCCATAGTAACCTTGGGTATATCCCGTCAGGCCCAGGGGACTTATCTATCCTGATGCTTTTCAAAATTTCCAGCACATCCTCCTTCTGAATATCAACCTGTTCGAGCCTATTAACCTGGTTCATGCTGTTCTCATGAGCAACAAAATCCCTTTCTCTAGTGAATACTGAAGCAAAATATTCATTTAGGGCCTCCCCTATCTCCTCAGACTCTAGGCACAAGGTCCCTCCACTATCCCTGATCGGCCTTACTCTCACTCTGATCATCCTCTTATTTCTCACATAGTGTAGAACGCCTTGGGGTTTTCCCCAATCCTTCGGGCCAGGGCTTTTTCATGCTGCCTTCTAGCTCTCCTAATTCCATTTTTGAGTTCCTTCCTGGCTACCTTGTAACCCACTAGAGCCGAGTCAGTTCCTTGCTTCCTCAACCTTACGTAAACGTCCTTCTTCCTGTTGACTAGAAGTTCCAGTTCTCTTGTCAACCAAGGCTCCTTCACCTTACCATTCCTTCCTTGTCTCAGTGGGACAAAACTATCCAGCACTTACAGCAAGTGCTCCGGAAACAACCCTCACACTACTGTTGTGCATTTTCCCAATGGGGGGCACGATTCTCCGTTCCTGAGACTAAGGGCTGGATTCTCTGATTTTGAGGCTAAGAGGAGTAACTGTGGCGTTTTACAACAGGAAAAACAGAGCAACAGCTGCACTGATTCAGCTACTTTAAATGGGCGTGCACCGGCGACCGGATGGGCCCAGCTGCTACTCGGGTGTCCCGGGTGGTGTTGTGCCACCCCGTTCTGCCCACTGCCCAGTAGATGCAGCAGGGGCAGAGGGGGGGGGGGGGGGGGGGGGGGGGGGAGTCTGAGGTGCTGTGGTGTTCCGGCACCTCCCCTGCGGGAGTCACCTGCATGGGCCCCATCACCTCCTCCTCCCTCGGAGTGCCCGATGGCCTCTGGGCTACTCATGGGACGGGGGTGTGAGCGGAGCTATCTCCTGAGGCTCCCCCACTACCTGCTGCTGCCAGTCCTGGAGGCCCCGTCTGGTCTCGAGTCAGAGTCCGCACCCTCGTGACCATGGAGCACAGGGAGTGGACCGTCTCCATCTGGGACTGCTCCACATCACGCTGCGACTGTGCCACCAACTTTTGGGTTTGTGTCACATCAGCAAGTAACTGCAACATCTGCCTTGGGACTGGGCCTCCTCCCTCTGTCTCAGTGCCACATCAGCCAGTGCCTGGGCAATGCTGCCGACGTTCCTAGCCATGGCCTGCTGTGACTGGGCCATGCTCAGAAGTGCCATTGCAATGCCCAGGTGGCTCTGGCACATGGTTGTCTTTGAGACAGCAACTCTGCCCTGGCCCTCGGCTAGCGCCTGTACAGAGTGCCCCAGACCGAGGACATGCTTATCCATAACCACATTTGCCCCCAATGCCTCCATCGCGGATGCCACCCATGCGGTGTTGGCCTGGGTAGCTCGCATTGTCGGCACCACCTCCTGCCGCTGCACGCAGTTGGACTCCTCCAACTGTACCTGCAGGTGCTGGATGCTGATAAACCCTCAGGTAGTCCCTGGCTCTGCGACTGCATCTCCACTATAGATGGGACTGTCCGTTCCAGAGGCCCAAAACCTGTCTGAACGGCAGCTGGTCCCGAGGGTCGACTTGCCCTCCGACAGCCCACCTGCTCAGGTGTTCCTATCTCCACATGCTGTACCGGATCACCCAGGTGCAGCGAGCGGCGGCGGCTGGCAGCCTCCTTGCCGAGCCAGGGCACAGGGTCATCTGCATCTCCTTCACCATGTCTAAGACGGTCTCCAACTCGCCACCGATAACCCTCGGGGCTGCTCTCCCCGCTGCCATGTTGTTGGCTGGGATGCTGTGTGTGGGGAATGCAATGTATATATATTGCTGCAACTTGTCAGCCTCCTGATTGTCAATCGTGGACCTGGTGAATCCGGCACCGTTTCTCATTCCGACTGATTGTGTTCCGTGTGGTTGGCCCCTGAACAGGAGTAGAACCGGTCCAGGTGCGGCACCAGTTTTGCTGTCGTAAAAGTCCACAAATTCTGCGTTGCCGTCAATGTGAAATGGAGAATCACCCCCCCCCCCCCCCCCCCCCCCCATTCTGTTTGTGATCAAGTTCAACTGGCCAGAATTGAGAAATAAATAAAACCAGGAAGTATTAACTAAGAAAGAGGTAAGGAGCGATGAAAAAGATGGGGAAAGAAAGATAAAAAGAGATTTTTTTTAAAAAATACAAAATGGATTACCCAAACCTGAGTTGATAAGGAGAGACTAGGCTGACACAGGGAGAGCTTTTCTTCATTTTGTAACTAAATGTAGTGAGGAGGGAGTGGAATTACACTTCGTGTCATTTGAGAAAATTACCACAAATCTGAATTGGCAGAAAAAACAATGGGCTATGCTCTTACAAAGTGTTTCCGCAGGGAAGACTTTGGAGGTGCACTCATCTCCTTCAGCAGAGCACTCACATGATTATGAGATAGGAAAGATGGCTGTACTCAATGCTTATGAGGTGGTGCCTGAAGTCTACAAGCAGAAATTTGAAAGATACAACAGGCCAAACAGAATTTCCATGGAGAAAGAAAATGGCATTTGATAGGTGATGAAAGTGAGTAAAGGTGGAACAGGACTTCAATAACGTCAGGGAGGTGACATGGTGGAAGAATTCAAAAATAATGCCCATTATTTGTTAATGCAAAATAAATGCACATTTGCTCCCAATGTGCCTCACCCTGGGCCTACCTGCCCTCACAGTAACCAAGCCACCCAGAACCATTGACAAATGGTCTAAGGCAATGTTTGAAGGTGTAGGATCGAATCCCACCACTTCAAAATGTTCAGTAGATTTACAAGGGTGGGGGATGAAGACAAGTGGTTAAACCATTTGTGGACTTTAAGCTTGGCCTCTCCAGAGCTGACGACGCTCTCACCCTCTGTGAAGACCCTGCAGGGAAACCAGCCCCCAAAACAGATCGGTTTGTATAGCAACCTCGTGTATTAGATTGTCTGTCTTTTGTCAAGCCAACCTAATTTTCTTTCCATTGATCTTATGAGAAGGTAAGTTAGTCAGGTGAGGAGTGGGGTGGGGGGGATTCTATAAAGGAAAAGCAATTTGCTCCACCAAATTTGTGTCCAAGCAGTGAAGTTGAAAATTATCCTGTCTTATTTTGCTCGTTGTGTATGAATGTAAAACATATTTCTGGTACTCAGTGTAAGATCTATACATAATGCACAAGCAGAGGGTCACTGTCTCATGAACCTAATATAATTTCAAAGGTTCCTTTTCACAATATTTCCCATCAGAGGTAAGAAAGTAATTGAAGCAGTCAGGAAAATTACAGTATAAAAGTCCCTCACATTCCTGTACTCAGAATTTAGTAGGGAAGTTAGCATACAATTCCTCATCTGTTTTGGATACAATTTGCCATTAGAAATGTATTACCACGATAGCTCCAAGAATGGTATGAACAGTCTGGGAGTGAATTTCTTCAACAGCTCTGGCACATTGCGGCATTGGAAAGATAAGGGATGGGATTCTCCGTTGGCTAATGCCAAAATCGGAAACACGATTGTGTGGAGAATAGGATCCAATGTCAAAACAAAATCGCAGCGTGCGCCAATTTGATGCCAAATCACAATTCTCCAGTACCTTGACAGTGGCGTCAATGCGTTGCGTGATGATACATAGCTACCGCACTACAGGGTGGGGGTTGGCAGTAACAGCGGGTCTGGTCCATGGGATGAAGTATGATGACAACCCGCTCTGCGATGAATTCTGCTGCTCCGCATCGTTTGTCAACGTCTTACTCCTGCCCACGGTTGCACTTTCCACCGTCCACCTGTCTGATCCCTGCATTCAAGCTGGCCATTTCATCACGCAGTCCCATCAAAATCCTGGGGTGATAGTGGTGGGTATATCGGGGGTAGGGAAGGGGGCGCGCCCACAATCTCTGCCCATTTCCCTCCAGCGCCCCCCCCCCTCCTCCCCCACATCCCCTCTCTGGCCAGCCCCCCCTCACACCCGTCTGACAGAGCACCAAGACAGGTGTAATAGTGTGAACTGGTGTTTAATGTGACAACATACATACAGATTTGTGCCTTAGTCCCCAGCACTAAACTGTGCCCACCGATGCCAACTTAACTGGTGTCTAACTTTCTGGCCTTACAGGCCCTAACGCTACGTCTTGGTACAGCAGAAGTGGAGGCGGCCTGCTGTGATTCCCGCCATGCGACCTAGGTCCCTGTTGGTGCCCATCTTCTGGGGGGGCCCGGCTGCTGCTCGGGCATCTCAGGTGGCATGGTGCTACCCGATTCTGCGCCAGGGACAGAAGGGGGGTGGGGGGGGAGTCCATGGTGCTGTGGTGTTCTGGCACCTCCCCTGTGGGAGTCACCGGCATGAGCCTCCTCCCCCCTCGGGGTGCCTGATGGCCCCTGGGCTACTCCGTGGGATGGGGTGCAGGCGGAGCTATCCGCTGAGGCTCCCTTGCCACCTGGTGCTGCCAGTGCTGGAGGCCCACTCTGGTCGCGACGCAGTCCTGCATGCTCGCGGCCATGGAGCACAGGGACCATCTCCATGAGGAGATGCATCAATATTGTGCCTCAGTTAGGCTCAATCGATAGAATTCTCCATTTTGAGTCAGTCTATTCAAGTGTCAAATTCAAATCTAACTTAAAATAAGGTTGACAGTGCAATAGTGAGGGATGCTGTGTTGTCAGATGCATTACCCTTCAGATAAGCTGTTAAGGCTCTATCTGCCTGTTCAGATATTTCAGGTGGATGTTATTGATCCCATGGCACTATTCAAAGAAATATGCTGAGTTCCCTGGCTTGCAGCCATGAACTCCTCTTGAACCATCATCATCGGGAACAGATTACCAGACCATTTATGTAATTTGCATTTTTGGGATCTTCTGTGCAAATGTTCCACTGTGTTTGCCTGTGTAACTCCAGTTACTCCACTTCAGAGTAATTCTTGATCCATGAAAAGTTTGTTGAAATTTGTGAAAGATGTGATAATGTATGTGCTAAACATGATAGGTGTGCAGATAGGTGGAGGGAAAGTGATCTCACTGAAACAAAGAAGATTCTGAAGGGCCTCGCCAGGGTAGACACTGAGAGGTTGTTTCCCCTGACTGAGGGATCCAGAACATGCGGGGAAAGTATTGAAATAAGGGGCTGGATTCGCCGATTTTGAGACTAAGTGCTGACGCCGTCTTGAAAACTGTGGACTTTTACGTCGGCAAAAACGGTGCAACAGGTGCAACGATTCAGCAACTCTAAATGGGCTTGCATCATCGTCACACGAAATGCAACCGTTTTGAAGCGAAATTGCGCCGGATTCGCCGGGTCCGTGATTGCCACCGATGGTTGGAAGCAGAGCAGTGCCACGGATCCGGGACGCTGAGCTGAAGACTCTCCTGGATGTCGTGGAGGAGAGGCAGATGACCCTGTGCCCCGGCCTGAGAGGAAGGTCATCAGGCACCGCCGTTCACCGTGCCTGGGCGCAGGAGGCAGACGCGGGCAGCGCCATTGGCGAGGTCGGCCGGACTGCCATCCAATGCAGGAAGAAACTGCATGACCTCCTCAGGGCGGCCAGAGTGAGTAGGCAGCGCTGTGCCCCTGGCACCAACCTCCCACACACATGTAACCCGGACCCCCCCGAGAACGGCCGAACCCCCACCCTTCCCCTCATGCCTACACCCATGCAAGCCACAATGGCCGGGTGCCATGGCCACTGAGGCCATCATCTACCCAACCCCTGAACTGCATGCGCCGGACTGTCTAACAGTGTCGCTGTTTGTGTTTGCCCCTCCCCCGAGAGAAGGCCGCGCACAACCGCCGGGAGCGGGAGAAGACCGGAGAGGGACCACCAGACCTGCGTCCCCTCACCATGCCCGAGCAGAGGGCACTGGATGGCGGCCCGGAGGAAAGGGAGGTCGCCGACGCGGAGGTCGGCAACGGGCGAGGAAGTGAGCCCCTGCTGAGTTGCGTGCGGATCCTCATGACACATGTGTGCCCCCCCCATACCCCCTCAACCTCACCCACAAACCCCCTTCACCCCTCACCCCCCACACATCGCTCACCCTCACCCCTCATCCCCCCCACCCCTCCTCAACCTCACCCCTCACCTCCCCACACCCCTCTCACCCTCTCGCCTCACCCCCCACACCCCCATCACCCTCACCTCCCCCCACACCCCCCTCACCCTCACCCCTCACCATCCCACATCCCCCTCATGTTCACCTTCCTTCTCGCTCTGGGTTCTTTACCGAGACTTCGGGACGTCCTGTGAGGGGGCGTTCGAATTTATCGCTCATCGTTCCTCCTGCAAAATACTTTAAAACATATATAGAACAATAACAACGACCACGGAAATCATTTACAAATACTACAGGGAGTGCACACCGGTGTTTATCCTTTCACGAAACTCAAAGTCTTTTTTTAAATATAAAATCTATTTTAGTGTCCATGGCACCTTTTTCTTCCCTTGCAGCTATCATTAATTAAGATAACTTATCCGAACATGAGTCACTGGCCAGTAATTAAGGCTGCTGAGCGCTGCCCCCCCTTTTCAGCTGGGTCGCTCTGTGGCTCTGTCCCTTTCAACTGAGAGAGTCCTATTTAGAGAGTCCTTTTGGGGTTCATGTCCCATTAAATTAGGGAAACTGCGCCGACTATGCCAATTTGTTTTGGAAATTATAATAAAGACAAATTCTTTGAGAGTTCGATTAAGGAAATTTATTTGACACAAATATTTGCGGGGAGGGGAATGGTCTGGCTGCATAGCCATTCCACAGCAATCTGAGTTATACACTTGAAAACCATTATATTTATAGTGTGAAATAAACAACTTCGAAGAGATAAACTTTGGGAACATACGCAAGAGGAAATATGAATGTTTTACTCTTGGTTTAAAAACCAATTCAAGTACACATTTTGTTGTCCTTCGGAAGAACAACTTATTGCCATGATAAGGCCGAGTCCAAAATACTAAGCAGTATTTTGTTTACGTTTCTGACCTACTTATTTTCGTTCAAAAGCAGAGTTAAACTATAGTCAAGCATTCCCAGCATTCTTTAGCCTTTCTTTATAAGAAGCCTTTATATAAAATATAGCCACGCAGCTAGATAAAAAGAATACCCTTAAGCGGGCAATGAATCCGCACACTAAAGTCCCTTCTACAACTCCCCACACCTCCCTTACCCTCACGCCTCACCCTTGTCCGGCTGTCTAACCGTACATGCCGTCTTGTGTCTTACAGGTCATGCCAGAGATGGGTCCGGTCCATCCAGAGCCCCCCGCCCCCAGCCAGTGCCAGAGCCTGTGCCCCCCAGATGGCAGAGCATTGTCGGGGAGAGCAGCCTGAACACCAGGCCTCTGCCCAAGATCCAGGAGACCCCGGAGTTCGGGTCGGAGGAGGACACAGATTTTCCATCACTGCCGTCTCCAACACCCTCCACCATCCCAGAGACTATCACCTCGGTTGGGCATACTAGTGAGGAGGCTCCTGGGACACTAGTTTGTGCGGATCACACGTCGCATCTGGTACAGCAGGTGGAGGTAGGAGCAGCCAAGGGGCTGGACAGTCGGGGGGCAGGCCGGCCCCAGCAATCAGCTGCCGCCCAGACGGGTCCCGGGCTGCTGGAACATCCAGTTCCATTCACAGTGGAGATGCCGGCAGAGGCCCAGGCACCACGGGAGGGGACGATGGCTGGCATCCAGCACCTGTGGGCGTAGGTGGAGTAGTCTATCCGTGTGCAGGAGCAGGGGATGGTGCCGGTCATGTGTGCCACCCAGGCCAAAACTGCATGGGTGGCATCCACGGTGGAGGCAATGGTGGCGTCGGTGTCGGATATGGATCAGCATGTGCAAGGCCTAGGGCATTCTGTGTAGGCGGGAGCCGAGGCCCAGGACAGGGCTGCCCTCTTACAGGCAGCCATGTGCCAGAGTCACATGGTCATCGCAGCGGCACTCCTCAGCGTGGCCCAATCACAGCAGGCCATGGCTGAGAGTGTCGGTGGCAATGCCCAGGCGCAGGCAGGAGTGGCACAGACTCAGAAGGAGGTGGCCCACATGCAGAGAGACATCGCCCACACCCAAAGAGACGTGGCCCACTCACTGGCTGATGTGGCACAGACCTTGAGGAACATGGCCCACTAACTGGCAGATGTGGCACAGATCCTCAGTGTGGTGGCACAGTCGCAGCATGATGTGGTGCAGTGCCAGATGGAGATGAGCCACTCCCTGTGCTCCATGGCCGCGAAGGTGCAGACCCTTCATAGAATCAAAGAGGTTACAGTGCATTGGATACCACTGCTCTCACTGGGGGCTGCTGTTGCTGTGGCCCTGGGTGGTCCTCCGGTGGGTGGATGCCGATTGGGTGGGGTGTTCAGGGGCGATGGGGGGGTGCACCAATACGGCCAGTGTAACTGTGTAGAACCAGGGGCTGAGGTGGGTGGTCAGCAAGATGGCCACCATAATGGCGATCAGTGTTTGGGCACCGCTCCTGTCCTGTGGGGGCCACCCCGGCTGCTCGGCTTGTTTCCCCTCCATTCCCCAGGCCCTGGCAGGGCCCACCCATCGCAGGCAGCATGGCCGGTGGCCAAGCTGGCAGCCCACAGTCACCCCATACCACTTCCTACCTCCTCTCCCTCACTCAGCAGCCAGGACGCCAGGTTCACGATTTTTAAAACCACAAGAGAAACACTGAGAAATTGGCCCATTCCGAGGTGCTCAATCGTGGAGGTCCCGGAGTACTGGGCGTCAGGTGATGTGTTAGGCAGGTTGGTTCGATGTGGACTGCAGGGAAGTTAGAAACAGACATCTAACACAAGAGAAGATCCAACACTGTTTTATTCAACTAGATGAACTGCTGTACATATTAAGCTGTGGGTCAACACTATATTGATCTGACTAGTGACCTTGTAGTAGCCTGACCAGACTTACGAGCTACCGCGTGGTGTTTGTGCATGCTAGCTCGTGGACTCTGACTGTCTCAGTAGCTGGGTCCCGAGAGAGTGGGAAACCTAGTGCCCTCTGGCTTGAGAGTGGTAGTGTCCTGTCTGGTGATTGGCTGTGCTGCGTAGTATGCTTACTGGTCATCCTCTGTGTCAATCACTGCCTGTCTGCATCTCATTATATACATGAGTGGATATTATGACATCTCACCTTTTTTGTTCAGTTAAATAAATACTGAGGTATGTATTGAACAAACGTATATACATGGGAAGGTGTCGATAGAGCAAATACATGACAAACTAAGCAATATTTACAAGAGTTAAGTCGATGGATTCAGTCACAAAATTGACAAAAGTTAAGTCTACAGATTCAATCTTTGTGGCAGGCGATGAATTGTTGTCGATCGCCACAGAGCTGGATCAGGAGCCACCTGCATGTGGAGAGGTGGGATCGCTGCCATTGCGGTGGTCGCGTGGGCCGGCAGGATCGCTGGCAGATCGGTGGCCTCGTGGCAGGGTATGTCCGGAGGCAGCATGATAGCCGGCGGAGCACTGCGGTCAGGTGGTGGGCGTGGAACTCTTCGCAATGCCCGTCTGTTGCACCGTAGCAGGGAGCCATCGGCCATGCGAACAATGAAAGACCTCGGTGCAACTTGTTTGACAACAACAGCTGTGGCTGACCAACCGCCCTCAGGCAACTGGACGTGAACATGATCGGCTGGAGCCAGCTCAGGTAAATCCGTGGCATGGGCATCATATGTGGCCTTCTGTTGGGCCTGGGACTGCTGCACTTTTTGTAGTACCGTGAGGTGGTCAAGGTCTGGAACATGGATGGCTGGAACTGTGGTCCTCAGAGTGCGATTCATGAGCATCTGGGCTGGAGACAACCCAGTGGACAGTGGGGTTGCCCTGTATGCCAGCATTGCCAGGTTAAAGTCGGGGCCTGAGTCTGCAGCTTTGCACAGCAACCGCTTTACAATGTGGACCCCTTTCTCGGCCTTCCCGTTTGATTGCGGGTAGTGGGGACTGGAGGTAACGTGACGGAAGTTGTAGGACTGTGCAAAATCATACCGTTCTTGGCTGTAAAAGCATGGACCATCATCGCTCATTACCGTTAGTGGTATCCCGTGCCTGACGAATGTTTCTTTGCAGGCTTTGATGACTGCCTTTGACGTGAGGTCGGACAGTTTCACCACTTCTGGGTAACTGGAGAAGTAGTCGACCAGGTGTACGTAGTCACGCCCCTTGGCGTGACAAAGGTCTACACCTACTTTGGACCACGGAGGTCACGATCTCGTGCTGTTGCAGTGTTTCCTTGAGTTGAGCCGGTTGAAACTTCTGAAGGGTAGGGCAGTTGAGGATCGTGTTGGCAATATCCTGGTTAATGCCCGGCCAGTAAAACGCCTCCCGAGCTCTGCGTCGGCATTTCTCGATTCCAAGATGACCCTCATGGAGTTGACCCAGCACCATAGCCTGCATGCTTTGAGGAATAACGATCCTGTCGAGTTTCAGAAGGATTCCCTCCACAACCGTCAGCTCGTCTTTAACATTAAAGAATTGGGGACATTGTCCTTCTGCCAGCCATGGGTAAGGTGCTGCATCACACGCTGCAGTAAAGGCTCCTTGGCTGTTACCTCACGAATTTGGACCACCCGTTTGTCAGAGGCTGCGAGGTTGGTGGCTTGCATCAGTTGATATCTTAGTTTCCTTGGTTGGGTCGAAGAACACTAGAACTGGGGCTCTGGTGAGCTTTGCCTTCAGCTCACGCCATTCCACTTCATGTGTGGGCAGCCACTGGAATTTCGTTGACTTCTTGACGAGATGGCGGAGGGCCGTGGTGTGGGATGCCATATTGGGAATGAATTTCCCGAGAAAGTTGACCATCCCGAGGAAGCGGAGGGCCGCCTTCTTGTCCTCCGGGGCCTTCATGGCATTGATCGCCAAGACCTTGTCGGCGTCTGGCCGCACACCCTGCCGCGAGATGTGGTCGCCTAGAAACTTTATATCAGATTGACCAAATGACCACTTGGCCCTGTTGAGCTGGAGACCATGTTCTTGAATTCGCTGGAAGACCTGCTTGAGGCGAGCGATGTGTTCCTGGGGCGTTGTGGACCAGATTATCACGCCGTCCACGTATACGCGTACCCCCTCGATGCCCTCCATCATCTGCTCCATGATGCGATGAAACATTTCGGAGGCAGATATGATACCGAAAGGCATGCGGTTGTAACAGTGGCTGCCGAACGGGGTGTTGAACGTGCACAGCTTGTGACTGGACGCGTCCAGTTGTATTTGCCAAAAACCCTGGGAGGCGTCCAGCTTAGTGAAGAATTTGGCATGAGCCATCTCACTGGTTAACTCTTCACGCTTCGGGATCGGGTTGTGCTCCCGCATGATGTTGCAGTTTAGATCCTTGGGATCAATGCAAATGGGGAGCTCCCCTGATGGCTTCTTTACACAGATCATGGAGCTGACCCAGTCTGTTGGCTCCGTGACCTTCGAGATGATGCCCTGGTCTTGGAGGTCCTGGAGTTGCTTTTTCAGACGATCCTTGAGGGGCGCCGTCACCCAGCATGTTGCATGGATTACAGGGGTGGTGTTCGGCTTGAGTAGTATTTTGTATCGGTACGGGAGCGTACCCATTCCATCGAATACACTGTGGTACTGCGTGATAATGTCGTCTTGCAAATTTCCATCGGGCGAGGCCGTCGCCAGTGACAATGACATGGTGTGGACTCGTTGAACCAGGTTCAGGAGCTTGCAGGCTCGAGCACCGAGCAGGGACGCTCTGTCAGGCCTGACGATTTCAAATCGTAACGTTGCCTTGATCGCATTGTTGGATAACCTTAGTTGACACGAGCCACTGGCAGCTATGGCATTGCCATTGTAGACAAGGGCCTGGCATGCCGGTGGAAGAATGCTTGGTCTGGCGCGGATGGTGTCGAGGTCGGATTGTGAGATGAGGTTCACAAACGCGCCGTTGTCCAGTTTAAGTTGGATGCGAGCCTTGTTAACTGCGAGGACAGCACACCACTCATCGTCGGGATCCACACTGAGGATCGGGAGGCGTTGCGCAGGTGTGGTGGAGGCCAGCTCATGTGTGGTTATGATGCCCACCCAATATGGAGACTTGAGGCAGTCAGCATCAGGGTCCGTTGGGCTGTCGGGATCAGAATCTGACATGCCTTATTGTATTGAGCGGATACTTCTGCGCCGCAGCTGGGATCGCTGGCTGCTGAGCTGTGGAGCGGATCTGCAGAGGGCTACGCAGTGGCCAAACGTGCCACACTGGAGACATCGGCGTCCTCTTGATGGACATTGCCACTTTAAGTGGGCGGAGCCACAATTCGGATATGTCATGAAGCTGACGTCAGCGCGATCCGTGCGCCATCGCGCATGAGCAGTTTGGTCGGCCGACATCCGCACCTGCGCAGTCGGGTTTTCGGTCTCATCGTCCACTCGGTCGTGGCTCGCATGCGCAAGGATCCGAGAAAAGCGCGCGAAACGGCCTCTCTCCTCGATGCCCAGGCCCTGCATCTGTGCAATGGCCTGCACGCTTTCTGCCTCGTGGGAGGCCAGCTTTGCAGTTTCTGCCGCCCTGATGTGGGAGTAACGATTCTTGGCATGCTCATGGACAACGTCCGTCTCGATAGTGACAGAGAACATAAGAACTAGGAGCAGGAGTAGGCCAGCTGGCCCCTCGAGCCTGCTCCACCATTCACTGAGATTATGGCTGATCTTTTGTGGACTCAGCTCCACTTTCCGGCCCGAACACCATAACCCTTAATACCTTTATCCTTCAAAAAACTATCTATCTTTATCTTAAAAACATTTAATGAAGGTGCCTCTACTGCTTCACTGGGCAAGAATTCCATAGATTCACAACCCTTTGGGTGAAGAGGTTCCTCCTAAACTCAGTCCTAAATCAAATTCCCCTTATTTTGAGGCTATGCTCCCTAGTTCTGCTTTCACCCGCCAGTGGAAACAACCTGCCCGCATCTATCCTATCTATTCCCTTCATAATTTTATATGTTTCTATAAGATCCCCCCTCATCCTTCTAAATTCCAACGAGTACAGTCCAAGTCTACTCAACGTCTCCTCGTAATCCAACCCCTTCAGCTCTGGGATTAACCTAGTGACTCTCCTCTGCACTCCCTCAAATGTCAGTACGTCCTTTCTCAAGTAAGGAGACCAAAACTGAACACAATACTCCAGGTATGGCCTCACTAACACCTCACACAATTGCAACATAACCTCCCTAGTCTTAAACTCCACCCCTCTAGCAATGAAGGACAAAATTCCATTTGCCTTCTTAATCACCTGTTGCACCTGTAAACCAACTTTTTGCGACTCATGCACTCGCACACCCAGGTCTCCTTGCACAGCAGCATGTTTTAATATTTTATCATTTAAATAATAATCCCTTCTGCTGTTATTCCTACCAAAATGGATTACCACACATTTGTCAACATTGTGTTCCATCTGCCAGACCCTAGCCCATTCACTTAGCTTATCCAAATCCCTCTGCACACTTCCAGTATCCTCTGCACTTTTTGCTTTACCACTCATCTTAGTGTCGTCTGCAAACTTGGACACATTGCCCTTGGCCCCCAACTCCAAATCATCTATGTAAATTGTGAACAATTGTGGGCCCAACACTGACCCCTGAGGGATACCACTAGCTACTGATTGGCAACCAGAGAAACACCCATTAATCCCCACTCTTTGCTTTCTATTAATTAACCAATCCTCTATCCATGCTACTACTTTCCCCTTAATGCCATGCATCTTTATCTTATGCAGCAACCTTTTGTGTGGCACCTTGTCAAAGGCTTTCTGGAAATTCAGATATACCACATCCATTGGCTCCCCGTTATCTACTGTCCTCAAACAATTCCACTAAATTAGTTAGGCACGACCTGCCCTTTATGAACCCATGCTGCATCTGCCCAATTGTACAATTTCCATCCAGGTGCCTCGCTATTTCTTCCTTGAAGATAAATTCCAGCATCTTCCCTACTACTGAAGTTAAGCTCACTGGCCTATAATTACCCGCTTTCTGCCTACCTCCTTTTTTAAACAGTGGTGTCACATTTGCTAATTTCCAATGCGCCGGGACCACCCCATAGTCTAGTGAATTTTGGTAAATTATCACTAGTGCATTTGCAATTTCACTAGCCATCTCTTTTAGCACTCTGGGATGCATTCCATCAGGGCCAGGAGACTTGTCTACCTTCAGCCCCATTAGCTTGCCCACACTACCTTCCTAGTGATAACAATCTTCTCAAGATCCTCACCTGTCATAGCCTCATTTCCATCAGTCACTGACATGTTATTTGTGTCTTCCACTGTGAAGACCGACCCAAAAAACCTGTTCAGCTCCTCAGCCATTTCCTCATCCCCCATTATTAAATCTCCCTTCTCATCCTCTAATGGACCAATATTTACCTTCGCCACTCTTTTTTGTTTTGTATATTTGTCGAAACTTTTACTGTCTGTTTTTATATTCTGAGCAAGTTTACTCTCATAATCTATCTTACTCTTCTTTATAGCTTTTTTAATAGCTTTCTGTTGGCCCCTAAAGATTTCCCAGTCCTCTCGTCTCCCACTAATCTTTGCTACTTTGTATGCTCTTTCCTTCAATTTGATACTCTCCCTTATTTCCTTAAATATCCACGGTCGATTTTCCCTCTTTCTACCATCCTTCCTTTTTGTTGGTATAAACCTTTGCTGAGCACTGTGAAAAATCGTTTGGAAGATTCTCCACTGTTCCTCAACTGTTTCACCGTAAAGTCTTTGCTCCCAGTCTACCTTAGCTAGCTTTTCTCTCATCCCATTGTAATCTCCTTTGTTTAAGCACAAAACACTAGTGTTTGATTTCACCTTCTCACCCTCCATCTGTATTTTAAATTCCACCATGTTGTGATCACTCCTTCCGAGAGGATCCCTAACTATGAGATCATGAATCAATCCTGTCTCATTACACAGGACCAGATCTAGGACCGCTTGTTCCCTCTTAGGTTCCATTACATACTGTACTAGGAAACTATCGCGGATACATTCTATAAACTCCTCCCCAAGGTTGCCTTGACTGACCTGATTAAACTAATCGACATGTAGATTAAAATCCTCCATGATAACTGCTGTACCATTCCTACATGCATCTGTTATTTCTTTGTTTATTGCCTGCCCCACCATAATGTTGCTATTTGGTGGCCTATAGACTACTCCTATCAGTGACTTTTTCGCCTTACTATTCCTGATTTCCGCCCAAATGTATTCAACCTTATCCTCCATAGCACTGATGTCATCCCTTACTATTGCCCGGATGTCATCCTTAAATAACAGAGCTACACCACCTCCCTTACCATCCACTCTGTCCTTCCGAATAGATTGATACCCTTGGATATTTAACTCCCAGTCGTGACCATCCTTTAACCATGTTTCAGTAATGGCCACTAAATCACAGTCATTCACGATGATTTGCGCCATCAACTCATTTACCTTATTCCAAATACTATGAGCATTCAGGTAGAGTACACTTATGTTGGCTTTTTTACCTCTGTTCTGAATCTTAACACCTCAATCAGTAACCTCTCTTAAGTTATATTTCCTCTTAACTTTTCTTCTAATTTTCCTTGTCGTTGAACCCATATCTTCATGTAACAACCTGCCGCGTCGCTTACCATTAATGTTTTTACTTCCCGTTTTATTTCTTTCAGTATTACTGGTCCTATTCACTGAGCTCCCCTCAGTCACTGTACCTTGTACTGTCCCCATTTTTGATTTTTGACGATGGCTTCTCTGCCTTACACTTTCCCCTTCCTGCCTTTTGTTTCTATTCCTGTTTTACTACCTTCCAACTTCCTGCATCGGTTCCCATCCCCCTGCTACATTAGTTTAAACTCTCCCCAACAGCTGTAGCAAACCCTCCCCCTAGGACATCGGTTCCAGTCCTGCCCAGGTGCAGACCATCCGGTTTGTATTGGTCCCACCTCCCCAAGAACCGGTTCCAATGCCCCAGGAATTTGAATCTCTCCCTCTTGCACCACATCTTGAGCCATGCATTCATCCTATCTATCCTGACATTCCTACTCTGACTAGCTCGTGGCACTGGTAGCAATCCTGAGATTACTACCTTTGAGGTCCTACTTTTTAGTTTAACTCCTAACTCCCTGAATTCAGCTTGTAGGACCTCGTCCCGATTTTTACCTATATCGTTGGTGCCTATGTGCACCACGACAGCTGGCTGTTCACCCCCCCCCCCCAGAATGTCCTGCAGTCACTCCGAGACATCCTTGACCCTTGCACCAGGGAGGCAACATACCATCCTGGAGTCTCGATTGCATCCGCAGAACTGCCTGTCTATTCCCCTTACGATCGAGTCCCCTATCACTACAGCCCTGCCATTCTTCTTCCTGCCCAGCTGCGCAGCAGAGCCAGCCACGGTGCCATGAACTTGGCTGCTGCTGCCTTCCTCTGGTGAGCCATCTCCCTCAAATGTATCCAAAGCGGTATATCTGTTTTGCAGGGAGATGACCGCAGGGGACACCTGCACTGCCTTCCTACTCTTGCTCTGTCTTTTGGTCACCAATTTTCTATCTCCCTCAGTACCTTTCAACTGCGGTGTGACCAACTCGCTAAACGTGCTATCCACGACGTCCTCATCATCGCGTACGCTCCAAAGTGAGTCCATCCGCAGCTCCAGAGCCGTCAAGCGGTCTAACAAGAGCTGCAACTGGACACACCTCTTGCACGTGAAGGAGCCAGGGACAGTGGACGTGTCCCTGAGCTCCCACATCGCACACGAGGAGCATGACATGGGTCTGAGATCACCGGCCATGTCTTAAATCTTAGGTTAACTACTACAACTACAACTCCAAAAAACGAAAGAAAAAATAAATAAATTAGACAATGAAAAGAAAAACTACTCACCAAGCAACTCCTCCCCACCCAGCTTCGAATTCCCACATAGATTCAAATTCTCAAACTCACTCTTTGCTGTCTCACTCTGGCTGTGTCTTCTCTGGCTCACTGAGAGAACTCAAGAGGGTCAACTGTTTGATTTTAAGGAGCTGCTGCCGCAGGGAGTCGGAGTGGACCCCGAAAACGATCTGATCCCGGATCATAGAATCAGCCGTCGTGTCATCATTACATGACTGCGCTAGGATGCGGTGATGGGTCAAGAAGGACTGAAAAGGTTCATCCTTACCCTGAAGCCTCTGCTGGAAGATGTACCGTTCAAAGCTCTCATTCACCTCAACGGCGCAGTGGCTGTCGAACTTCAGCAGGACTGTTTTGAATTTCGTTTTGTCTTCGCCGTTGGCGAACGTAAGCAAATGGATATGGATGACGTGATCCCCCGCAGTGGAGAGAAATAGCGCGATCTTCCTGGCATCCGATGCTGCCTCGAGGTCGGAGGCCTCGATGTTCAAGAGGAACTTTTGCTTGAAGATTTTCCAGTTGGCGCCGAGGTTGCCAGAGATGCGGAGTTGCGGAGGAGGCTGGATGTTTTCCAGTTCGCTGGATGGCTGCTTGCTGGGCGATGCGGATTCACTCGAGGTAGGTCGGTTAATATCACTCTAGTACCATGATGTGTTAGGCAGTTTGGTTCGATGTGGAGTGCACTCGATGCAGGGAAGTTAGAAACAGACGTCTGCAGACGATCCAACAATGTTTTATTCAAGTAGATGGACTGCTGTACATATTCAGCTGTGGGTCGACACTATACTGATCTGACTAGTGACCTTGTAGTAGCCTGACCAGACTTACTAGCTACCGCATGGTGTTTGTGCTTGCTAGCTCGTGGACTCTGACTGTCTCAATAGCAGGTCCCTAGAGAGCGGGAAACCTAGTGCCCTCTGGCTTTATAGTGGTAGTGTCCTGTCTTGTGATTGGCTGTGCTGTGTTGTATGCTTACTGGTCATCCTATGTGTCAATCACTGCCTGTCTGCATCTCATTATATACATGAGTGGATATTATGACATCAGGCCCACTAATAATATGCCTATTGTACTTTCTGGCCACACGGCGAACGCAGCATTTTCATCATTTTTCGGGGGCTGGAGAATCCCGATTTTCCGTAAAACTGGCGTATCCCTTGATCTCGGCATTGGAACCTATTCTCCGCCCGATCGCATTTGGTCTGACAGGGTATGATGGGATTTGGGGAGCGGGCAGGAAAGTGGAGTGGAAGCCGTGGATCAGCCATGATGGAGCAGGCTCAGGGACCGTATGGTTTACTCATGCTGCTATCTCATTTGAAAAATCTTCAGGTGCACGAGCTCTTCAGATCTGTAAATGCAACTTGCTGTTATTTTTTAATGTGAACATTGGCAGAGATGGTAGCACAAGTGGATAGCACTGTGGCTTCACAGCGCCAGGGTCCCAGGTTCGATTCCCCACTGGGTCACTGGCTGTGCGGAGTCTGCACGTTCTCCCCGTGTCTGCGTGGGTTTCCTCCGGGTGCTCCGGTTTCCTCCCACAATCCAAAGACGTGCAGGTTAGGTGGATTGACCATGATAAATTGCCCTTTGTGACCAAAAAAGTTAGGAGGGGTTATTGGGTTATGGGGATAGGGTGGAAGTGAGGGCTTAAGTTGGTCGGTGCAGACTTGATGGGCCGAATGGCCTCCTTCTGCACTGTATGTTCTATATTCTAAATGTCTATGTAAATATTCATAATTATAAGCTGCATGCAACTATTTTATAAAATGGGGATTTCCTGTGTAAACATTCAGCTATCATGTTGTAGATGTGGGTGTCGAGCACTAAATGGCATTGTGGCATGAGAGATCCAACTGTGTCTCCCAACTTCCTCAAACACTTTGGGTTCCCAGTCCTTTATCTCACTGAGATGGACAGTTAGTCTGAGGGAGTCAAAGGATGGAAATTTTCCCAGCACGGAAAGCTGTATGAAACTGGCCAGCTTCACGGATGCCTTTTCTCACCTGATTAAACAGGGCTCCGTGCAGTTTCAGAGTGCTGGCAAAAATCACACAGCCAGCTGGGGGGGGGCGGGGGCGGTGAGCGGGGGGGGGGGGGGGCTAAAGTTGGGATTCTGAGATGGGGAGTGCACTTTTTAAAGTTACAAAGAAGACACTACCCCCCCTCCCGTCATGGTGATCTGGACCTCCCACCCGAAAGTGATCAGGGCCTTCCCCCCTGGAGATTGGGACCCCTTGGAGGACAAGAGGAACATCTCCAAACCCCACACGGAGCAAGGAACCACTCCACCCACCAGGCAGAGATCGGGGCAGCCCTCGCCCACACCACAAAAGCAACAGAATGACCCAACCTCCTCTCCCCCTCCCCCCCCCCACCAGAATCAGGGAACCCCCCCCCTACTCACCCTCCTCGGTAGTCTCTGCACCCCCCCTCCCCAACCCCAATGCGTACACAACCCCATCCCCAGCAACTATTGGGCCCCCTCCCATACATAAGGGAAACCCCACAATAGGGCTCCCCAGAATGCCCACCCTGGCAGTGCCAGGTTGGCAGTATCAGGTTGGCAGTGCCAGGGCAGTCGGGGACAGTGCAAGGCCCCGCCATGTGCTTCACCTCCCGGGGGCTATCCTCACGTCCACGTCCCGGCGAGGTCACCATGACTGGTTGTCGTTTTTGAAAACCAAGTGTGATTTGGTCCGACATGATATCATGCCGCTGGAGGAGGGGGGGTGGATCCAGTATGGGTGAACGTTCCAGCGCAAACCCATTTATGAATAGAATTTGTAGAATTGCTACAGTGCAGAAGGAGGCCAAACAGCCCATCGAGCCTGCACCAACCCTCTGGAAAAGCACCCTACCTAGGCCTACTTCCCCACCCTATCCCTGTGACCAGACCTAACCTTCGCAGCTTTGGACATTAAGGAGCAATTTAGCATGGCCAATCTACCTAACCTGCACATCTTTAGACAGTGGGAGAAAACCGGAGAACCTGGAAGAAACCCACACAGACACAGGGAGAATGTGCTGTGAGGGCCCTTTCTGTTGATTTCCTTATTTCCCTTTCTTTTACTTTGTCATCATCATTTTGATCCATGGATATTTAACAGACATATACCTTTAAGTCAGGAAGAGGACGTTTTGGAACTCAAAAGTTGCAAAATAGTACACTCTGCTATTGGCGATTTAGCTTTTCAACAGCAGGACTCAGACTCTCTGACACCCGAGAGATCAAAGGGATTCAGTTTGATTGGTTGGCAACAGGTAGTGATTGGGTCCTACCCATGTGGGATGGTTGGAAGAGAACCCAGGAGGGGACAGTTGGGTCCTGGACACAGAGAGAAAAAGCTGTGAGTTGCTGTCTCTCTCTCTCTCTCTCTCATTCTCCAGAAATGCTGCCTACCTGCTGTTTTCTGAACCTGCAGAGAGGCGTTGAGACCTGGCTGAGTCTACAATGAAAACCATTACAGACTGAAAGCAAAAGTCTCCAACTGAATGTCTAGATGACAGAAAGGCGTACTGAAAACTTCCACATGAGAAGAGAGTTTTATCCTTTTTACTTTTCGTATTATTTTTTTCTTTACACCCATCCTTCCTCAAGACTGTTTTTCTGTCTTGTGTGTGTGTGGAGGGTGGGGCGAGTTAAAGAGGGTGGGTTAGGAACTAGAGAATAGTTTATTTGCTACCTATTGTTATTGTTACTTCTAAAATTAATTGTGTTTAAATTTACAAACCTGGTGACTGCAGTTATTGGGCAGCCAAAGAACAAAGACTTCGGGTATTTTCTCAGAATTCATTGCTAACTTCCATTGTGTGTGGTAGCACTGCAGTCTCGCGACGCCGAGGTCCCAGGTTCGATCCTGGCTCTGGGTCACTGTCCGTGTGGAGTTTGCACATTCTCCCCGTGTTTGCGTGGGTCTTGCCCCCACAACTCAAAGATGTGCAGAGTAGGTGGATTGAACACGCTAAATTGCCCCTTAATTGGAAAAAATGAATTGGGTAATCTAAATTTTTTTTTAAATTTCAATTGTGTTGCGAATCCGGGTCAGGAGCGGCTGGTCCAGGGTTCCATAACAGTGCAAACTCCACACAGTCACCCAAGTCCAGAACTGAACAAGGACCCGTGGTGCTGTGAGGCAGCAGTACTAACCACTATTTAAATTTATCAAAATGTATAGAAATCAGGTTCACGCCTGTTAGAATCCCTACGGGACCCACGGGGACAACTCGATTGATCTCCCCGCAGGGCTCATGGAGTCTGAGCTCCCCCGCTGAGGGATGGAGGCCCAACAGTGCACTCATTAATTACTTGAGATAAAAGCCGCCCAGGAGGGAGTCGGCATCTCAGGATGGTCCTGGCTGGGACTTGGACCGTTGTTACGTTGCTGTAAAGGTAAAGTCACCATAGTCCCAGATGACCATAGGCTGCTTCCCTCTTTGAGGGGGGAGCTGACTGGTCATGATTTATCCTGAAGATCACCACACCTCAGGCGAGGGGCAGGGTTGGGAAGGCGGAGACTTCATGAATAACCTCAGTTGGTACGGGAATTGAACCCGCGCTGCTGGCTTCGCTCTGCATCACAAACCAGCTGTCCAGACAACAGGGCTAAACCGGATCAAGATTGGATCTTGACAACAAGGTGTGTCCATGAATAAAGTGACCACTGGTTCCAGTGAAGAATCTTAGAAAAAAAGCAGAGAAGAAATACAGCACTGCCAGGTGCAAGTCAAATGACCATTGACAGACTATGGATCCCGTGACACCTGGATCAATCAGGTGGGCAATTCAATATGCCCCGGCAAGGGTGTCCCACATCCTGGTGGCCTGCTAAGCCCTGCACAAACTGGCACTTGAGAGGGGGGAGGCCCTGGTCAATGATCATTTAACAGTGTGTGTCGCCACCTCAGATGAGGAAGATGATGATGAAACTGATGACCAGCCGCAGAATCCTGAACAACACTATGGAATGCGAGAAGAGTACAGTGGCATAGGCACTAAGGAGGCTCACAAGGTACTTGTACATACATGTTTCAGATGACTCTTCCTACTCCGTCCTTATGTCTGCTTTGTAGTAGTGCTTCCAAAGTGTAACCTTTGAGTCGGTCCAAGGTAGCTTTTTGGAACACTTCCATTGGGATAGATGTATCACAAGCTTGATTATTCTATTGGTTAGCAGAGCTGATGTGATGTCACAATGGCATCCCTTGTCTCAGCATCCACTTCCAAATTGGTTAATGGTTTCTGTTGGTTGTTGACTAAAAGGTTCTGAAGTTGAGCCTCACTCGCAATTGATCTTTGAGTGTTGACCATATTTTATTTGGATTTTTTAGATGGTCGTCAGATAGACCTGACGTGTTCAGTCTATGGAGGCCTTCATTGCCTGTAGCAGTTTTAATTTTAATAGCTTGTTTATCTCGTTCGGAATTATTGATGTCCAGAAAATACAACTCAGCATATTGTTGGAACAAAGGAAATTCAGATAAAATATCTATTAACTTCTATTTGAGTGTTGGAAATGGTGTGGTCATCTTTCAGCTTTTTTCAGGAATGTTAATATTATCTGGAACTTTTTAAAAATATATATATTTATTAAAGTTTTTTAACACAATTTTTCTCCCTTACAAACAATAACACACACCCCCCCCCCGTAACAAAAAAAAATGAGAAATCGCGCAGAGCAAGATATATACATGGCAAAATGATATATTTACACAGCTTTGTACACTGGCCCTCACCCGTACGTGCCAGTTTCTCCAACCCTTCATGTTATCTCTTGCTCATCCACCCTCCCAGGCAGTCCCCCTTTCCCCCCCCTCCCCCCCCCAGGACGTCCCCTCCCCCCCCCCCCCCCCCCACACCCCCAAGGTTGCTGCTGCTGCTGACCGACCTTCCTCTAACACTCCGCGACATAGTCTAGAAACGGTTGCCACCGCCTGTAGAACCCCTGCGCAGACCCTCTCAAGGCGAACTTAATCCTCTCCAACTTTATGAACCCAGCCATATCATTTATCCAGGCCTCCAGGCTGGGGGGCTTCGCCTCCTTCCACATTAGCAAGATCCTTCGCCGGGCTACTAGGGACGCAAAGGCCAGAATGCCGGCCTCTTTCGCCTCCTGCACTCCCGGTTCGTCCACTACTCCAAATATTGCTCGCCCCCAGCTTGGCTCGACCCGGACTTTCACCACCTGAGATATTGCTCCCGCCACTCCTCTCCAGAACCCCTCCAGTGCCGGGCATGACCAAAACATATGGACATGGTTCGCCGGGCTCCCTGAGCACTTTCCACATCTGTCCTCTACGCCAAAGAACCTACTCAACCTCGCCCCCGTCAAGTGCGCTCTGTGTCCAAGTTTCTTCCAGTTCTTTTAGAGTTAATTTTGCTCTGAGTTGCAATACCTTTAGTGGCCACTGCCTTAGCTGGCCATAGGTTACTGCTTGACTGCAATGGTGACACTGTTGAGGTCCTTCTGATTGTCCTTGGTATAGCTGTAAAATCTGCTTACAAAGCAGTAATTTGGCACAAAATGAAGCTGTCTGCTTCAAACGGTAAGTGAAACAGTGAAATAATCTTTGTTATAACCTCCTTTTAGCTGCTAGGAGCTGTTAGTGGATGGGCTTTGTCTTTTCTGTCCAGACTACAGCATTTAACTTCAGATAAGTATTGAATTCACCTGTCTGCTGACAGTGAAACACTCCAGACCCTGCTATTTAATTTCTGGTTGTGCTTAAGCTTCTTAACCAATAGAATTTTACTATTTAAGCTCTCCCAGATTCGGACAATCTCACCAGGACCCCATGTTTTGGCTGGAATGAGATGTGATCCCAAAATAGAGGTGTGTAGAAACCAAAGAGAAAATGCTGGAAAATCTCACTGTTTGTCACCTGGACTCGAAACGTTAGCTTTTTTCTCTCCCTACAGATGCTGCCAGACCTGCTGAGATTTTCCAGCATTTTCTCTTTGGTTTCAGATTCCAGCATCCGCAGTAATTTGCTTTTATTATGATTTGCAGAATCCTTACAAACGGTGAACCTTGATTGTCTTTTTCACCTTCACACCAGCTCTTTTCTTCCGTTGCATGTGAAGGAGTTAACGGACGCATTCTGCTCAGTCGATCTTCAAAGATCATACTGCCACCCTGCCATCATGTTGGGTCGACTTCTCTTTGATGTAAACATACCAATCATATGCAAGGCTTGGTGAAAAAATAATGTAGTTCATTTATTTGAAGTTAAGTTCACCTACCCTGCACATCTTTGGGTCATGGGGGCGAAACCCACGCAAACACGGGGAGAATGTGCAAACTCCACAAGGACAGTGACCCAGAGCCGGGATCGAACCTGGGACCTCGGTGCCGTGAGGCAGCAGTGCTAACTACTGCGCCACCGTGCTGCCCTGTCAACATAATTCTTAACACACTGAAGAGTATCTCCCACATGTTGTCCAATCGCAAGGTACAGACCGTACCCAGCCAGCCCGTGCTTGCAAAACACAAAACACAGATGTGGTTCTGCAATTGGACAACATTAAATTGTTTTCGCTTACATTGGCATTCTTGTGAGTGGTGCTTGTTTTGTTATGCTCTTGTCATAGCATAAGCTGCTTCCTTGATGTGCACTCTGACAAAGGAAGGTTCAGACTTGGAGATAGCTTTAACACGTTTATTAGACTATTAACAATTCTCCTACTTGGATTCGTCGCTACTGTTAATCCTGCTATAACTATTCTGACTGACGAACCAGACTGCTACAATCCACGTGGTAGGAATGATCTTTTCAATCAACCCTGTGTACTCACTGAGTGTCTCCACTGGAAAGAGATTGAGCATGTGTGATGTGTCCTTTTATATGGGTTGGTGTAATGCCCTCCTGTGGTAGTGTCACCTCTGTGTGTATGGTGACTGCCCATTGGTCGTGTCCTATCTTACTGACCTATTGGTTGACTGTCTGTGTGTCATGTCTCTGGCGTCCCCTCTAGTGTCTAGCTAGGTGTAGTGTATGTACATTAACCCTTTGTGTACTTACAGTGATGTATATCACCACATCCCCCCTTTTCTCGTGTTACATATTTTCTGTACAGTGTTAAAGAAAATTGAACAAACTAGGTAGATGAGTGATACTCTGCACAAGTTATGATAACAGTGATCATTAAACAATAAGTCCAAATCATATGCATGAGTCCAAAGTTCATTAATTATTATGGTCGAGTGCCTTTCTTGTTTGGTTGGTGAGTTGGTGATGTTGATGATGGCATTGCTTTGTAAACGCCATCAGTGTCCCTGTGCTGAAGGAACCAAGAAGTGGTCACATCACTTTGTTGTCGGATTTGGACTCTTTTGTTTTTCTTTCGATGCTTGTGGTGGTAATTCTTGATGGCATCTGTCCTGAAAGCCAGGTTGCCTGTTGGTAGTGCAGCAAACGTGCATTGTCCTGCCATAGTATGTCATTGTACTGAGCTGAGCAGTAAGTGTCCCTCATGGGCAGAGTTGTACCATGTCGTACCAGTCGTAGTTCCATTGGTGTTGTATTTGTCGTGCTTGTTGTCGACGTTGTTGCCTTTGGTACGCTTCTTGCTACTGTCTTTGATGTTGTTGTTGTGGTTGGTTTTGTTGCCGTGTTTGATGCGCTCACGGACCACACTGTGGATAATACGAGTCCTTCACACAGTTACTCGTGTTAGCGTGCTTTGTGGCATCTGCTGTCTCCTTGAGCGTGCCGTCACTGAGTTTGTGGCGCTCCCCGTCTGGAGTCATGTCCGGCTTACTTGAATCAGCTTTGGCTTGTCGATGCTCCCTGTCTGGAGTTGGTCTGTTTCACCTGAGTCAGTTTTGGTTTGTCGATGCTCCCCATCTGGAGCCCTTTCTGGTTCACCTGAATCAGCTTTGGTTTCTGTCCGGAGTCATTGCAGGTTCACTTGAGTCAGCTGAGATTTCTTGATGCTACCCGTCCGGAGTCATTTCAGGTTCACTTGCATCTTCTGGGGTTTCTTGATGCTCCCCATCCGGAGTCAAAACATTCAGGAATGCATTTGCTTGTGGATAGGCTCGAGCGAATGAGGTTTGAAGTAACGTGGTGTCACCGGAGTCACCAATTGTCTCACTGTGATTGTCGAGTGCCTCTGTACACACTAGCTGAGGTCTGTCATGTTGCACATCTGGTATGGGAAGTGGGATGCCGTCGTCACTTGTCTCACATACAGTGGGTAGAGCCTCAGTGTCTTCTTGTCATTCACTTGAGCTGGGTAGACCGTCAGAGTCTTCTTCTGGTGGCTCAAATAATCTGGGTGGACTGTCATAGTCTGCTTGCTGTACACTTGAGCATGGCAGACTGTCATAGTCTTTCTGTTGTTCACTTGAGCATGGCAGACCTGCATTGTCTGCTGCTGATTGCTCAGGGGAGGTTGCTAGACCCTCATGCAAGGACTGTGCTTTGGAGTCTTGCATTGCATCTGTCATGGAGGCTGTCCACAAGCTCGCTATGGAGGCTTGTGTCACTCGTGTCACTTCTTGTTCATGCAAGGACTGCGCTGTGGAGTCTTGCGTTGCTTCTATCGTGGAGTCTGTCCATGAGCTCGCTGTGGAGGCTTGTGTCACTGGAGTCACTTCTTGTGTGGAGACGTGCAGTTGTCTCGCTGTGGAGTCTTTCATCGCTTTCTGTGTGGAGGCTGGGACCCTTTGTGGTGCGTGGACCACTCTCTGTGTGGAGTCGGGGACCCTTCGCGGTGCATGGCCACTCTCTGCGTGGCAGCAGGCCGCTCTCTGTGGGCTTGTACCGCTCTCTGTCTCTTGGTGTCAGGCCGCAGCATCATCCTGCACTCATGAGTCGGGATGTCGCATATGCTGGTCTGAAGATCCTCAAATCCGAAGACCACATCCGCGTCTGTGTCGGTTTCTTCAGTGTAGAACACTGAGCATGTGTGATGTGTCCTTTTATATGGGTTGGTGTAATGCCCTCCTGTGGTTGTGTCACCTCTGTGTGTATTGTGACTGCCCATTGGTCGTGTCCTATCTTACTGACCTATTGGTTGACTGTCTGTGTGTCATGTCTCTGGTGTTCCCTCTAGTGTCTAGCTAGGTGTAGTGTATGTACATTAACCCTTTGTGTACTTACAGTGATGTATATCACCACAGTGCTGATGAGTGTAAGATGAAAAGCTTCAATGAAATGTCTTTCTTCAGCAATATTATTCAAGCTTTGAACTCGAGACCCGTGTGCATTTCCTCCTTCTTTTACCCCAAGGTTAATGGCTGCCTAGCTCTTAAACTCTAGAATTCCCTTCCCAATCAAATCCGTCAGTCTCTCCACCTCCATAACCACCCCCCTTGCCCCCCACTCCCCCCCAACAGTTTGATCAACCTATTGATCATCTCTCCTAATATCTCTTTATTTGACTTGGCCTTCTGTGCAGCACATTGGGCTATCTTCTTAGCTCTAAAATGTTGGATTATGATCGCTGCTGTTATCATTTTATCATATTGTGTGATACACAATAGCACCCTCTGCAGGTCGCATGTAATTGATCATTTTGTGCACGGAAAAAGGGCTGCATGTATAAACTGCACTACCCTAGGAAGCTACATTGTTACCTAACATTTCCTATTGTCGCTGGCATGACTGTTTAACATTTACCAATTAGTAGTACTGCTTTCATATCAGTACAGCTTATAACAACTATAATCTAACCAACTTTTTGGTACACCTGAACTCTTTAACTGGTTCTTCATAACTTGCTAGGATGCATCCACATATTCAGTACCAGCCATCATATTGACTTTATGGTTGCTTGAGAAAGGATTAGGATTATGCACAGTATCATGATCTAAAGGCCTTTTCTTTTGCATTTTCATTGAAAGCCTTGCAACTATTTCAGTGTAACTCTGTAGCTCATTTTCACTTATAATGTGAATAATAACTGACTGTACTCATTTTTCTATTTCTTGTGTTACCTTTTGCTAAATATAAATTACTTGGATCTTTGAATATGGAGTAAGATTTCTAAATTTGCCGATAATACCAAACTTGGAGGAATAGCAGAGAGTGAGCATGATACGAATTGCATGCAAGGGGACATGGATACTCTTGCAGAATGGGCAGGCAAATGGCTGATGGAATTTAATACAGAGAAGTGTGAGTTGATACATTTTGGCATAAGGGATAGGAAAAGGCAATTGAGGCTTAATAACAAAACATGTGCAGGAATAGGAACCTGGGATGCATGCACATCACAGGACATGTTGAGAGAGTGGTTCGCAAAGCATATGGGATCTTGGACATTTTTTAATTAATTCATGGATGTGGCCATAACTGGCTAGGCCAGCATTTATTGCCGATCCCTAATTGCCTTTGGGAAAGTGGTGTGAGCTGCCTTCTTAAACCACTGCAGTCCCTGCAGGTGTAGCTGCACCCACAGTGCTGTTAGGAAGGGTGTTCCAAGATCTTGACTCACCGACAGTGAAGGAACAGTGATTTATTTCCAAGGCAGGATGCTGGGTGGCTTGGAGGGGAACTTCTAGGTGGTGCTGTTGCCATGTACCTGCTGCCCATGTCCTTCTAGATGGCAGTGGTTGTGCATTTGGAAGATGATGTTAAAGGAGGTTTGGAGAGTTCCTGCAGTGTATCTTGTAGATGGTACACATCGCTGCTACTGTGCGCTGGTGGTGAGGTAATGGATGTTTGTGAAAGGATGCCAGTCAAGCGGGTTTCTTTGTCCTGGATGATTCATAAATAGCTTCACGAATACAAAAGCAGGAAAGTTATGCTGAACCTTTATAAAGGGGCTGGCATGGACTCAATGGGCCGAATGTCCTCCTGCTGTGATGTAAATGGTTCTGTGACACTATGATTTTATATAGTTCGCTGATAGTTAATTATCAGCACTAATATCTGCCAATAAAAACCCCAATAGAAACATTTTCAAAACAATGTTTTTGTAAATAGCCTAAACTGTACCTTCTGCAGTTTAAGAATAAAATGATTACAGAGAGTTTTCATCCCCTCATGAAGAAACAGAAATGTATGTATTTATCCAACTGACTCTGGACAATAGTCAGTGACTTTCAATGTTGCCTTCATTTGAGCACTTTGGCACTACCAATGGTGGGTGGGATTAATGAAGATATTATGCCCGGCAAGGAAGCCTCCTGCTGATTACCGGCCACCATCAGCTGATGAAGCAGTACTCCTCCATGTTGAACACCACTTGGAGGAAGTACTGAAGGTGGCAAGGGTGCAGAATATCCTCTGGATGGGGGACTTCAATGTCCATCACCAAGAGTGGCTTGGATGTACCACCATAGACCTAGCTGGCCAGGTCCTAAAGCACATAGCTGCGAAACTAGGACCACAGCAGGTGGGGAGGGAACCAATAAGAGGGAAAAACATACTTGACCTAATCCTCACCATACTAAATGGGATAGACTTCAAACAGATCTCGCAACTCAAGACTGGGCATCCATAAGGCACTGTGGGCCATCAGCAGCAGCAGAGTTGTATTCAAGCACAAGCTGCAACCTCATGGCCTGGCACATCCCCCACTCTACCATTACCACCAAGCCAGGGGATCAACCCTGGTTCAATGAAGAGTGTAGGAGAGCATGCCAGGAACAACACCAGGCATGCCAAAAAAAGGTGTGAACCTGGTGAAGCTACAACACAGGACTACCTGTGTGCCGAACAGCATAAGAAGCAAGTAAAAGACAGAGCTAAACGATTCCACAACCAACGCATCAGGGTTAAGCTCTGCAGTCCTGCCACATCCAGCCGTAAATGGTGGTGGACTATTATATAATTCACTAGAGGAAGGGGCTCCACTAATATCCCCATCCTCAATGATGGAGGAGCCCAGCACATATGTGCAAAAGACAAGGCTGAGGCATTCGTAACAATCTTTAGCCAGAAGTTCCGAGTGGATGATCCATCTCGGTCCCCTCCAGAAGCCGCAGCATCACAGATGTCAGTCTTCAGCCAAAAGATTCTCTCCACGTGATATCAAGAAATCGCTGAAGGCACTGGATATTGCAAAGGCTATGGGCCTGACAATACTCTGGTAATAGTACTGAAGACTTGTGCTCCAGAACTTGCCACACCTCTAGCCAATACTGGCATCTACCTGTCAATGTGGGTTCACTCAGATGTACACAAGAAACAAGACAAATTCAATCCAGCCAATTACCGGCCTATCAGTCTACTCTCCACCATCAGCAAAATGAGGAAGGAGTCATCAATAGTGCAATCAAGTGACACTTACTCAGCAATAACCTGTTCACGGATGCTCAGTTTGGGTTCTGCCAGGTCACTCAGCTCCTGACCTCATTACAGCCTTGCTTCAAACATGGACAAAAGAGCTGAGTGCCAGAGGTGACATCAAGACAACATTTGACCGAGTATGGCATCAAGGAACCCTCGCTAAACTGGAGTCAATAGGATTCAGGGGTAAAACTCGCTGGTTGTAGTCAAACCTGGCACAAAGGAAGATGGGATTGGTGGTTGGATGTCAATCATCTCAGCTCCAGGACATCACTGCAGGAGTTCCTCAGGGAAGTGTCCAAAGCCCAACCATCTTCAGCTGCTTCATCAATGACCTCCCTTCAGCATAAGGTCGGAGGTAGGAATGTTCGCAGATGACTGCATAATGTTTGGCACCATTCACGACTCCTCAGATAATGAAGCAGTCCATGGCCAAATGCAGCAAGTCCTGGATCATATCCAGGCTTGGACTGACAAATGGCAAGTCACATTCGTGCCACACAAGAGCCAAGCAATGACTATCTCCAACAAGAGAGGATCTAGCCATCACCCCTTGACATTCAATGGCATTACACAATCCCAAACAATCAACATCCTAGGGGTTACCATTGATCAGAAACTGAACTGGGCTAGCCCATTAATACTATGGAGCACATTAATACTATGGCTACCAGGGCAGGTCAAAGGCTAGGAATCCTGTGGCGAGTAACTCACCTCTTGACCCCCCCCCCCCCCCCCCCCAAAGCCTGTCCACTATCTACAAGGCACAAGTCAGGAGTGTCATGAAATACTCTCCACTTGCCTGGATGAGTGCAGCTCCAACAACACTCAAGAATCTCAACACCATCCAGGACAGCCCACTTGATTTCTCCCCTTCCACAAACATTCAAACCCTCCACCACCAATGAACATTGGCAGCCGTGTGCACCATCTACAAGGTGCATAGACAGAACCTTCCAAACACACCACTGCTACCATCTAGAAGAACAAGAGCAGCAATATGTGGATGAACCTGCACCTCAGGGACTGCAGAGATTCAAGAAGACAGCTCACCACCACCTTCTGAAGGGCAACTAGGAATGGACAATAAATGCTGGCCTAACCAGTGATGCCCACTTCCCATAAATTAATGCTTTTAAAAAAAATTAAATGATAATGTCAGGGGAGGAGCTTAACCCTGAATCCCAAAGTAACAGCTTGTGGTATCATTTCATACCTAATGGGCGGGATTCTCTGTCCCGCCCGACCCGTTATCTGGTGCGACGCACCCCCGCCGGTAGCGGGAGCATCCATCTGGCAGCCAGCCAATGGTGTTTCCCATTGTGGTCACCCCACGCTGCCAGGAAATCCCCAGGTGTCAGTGCGCTGCTGGCGAAGTGGGGCATCCCGCTGGCGGAGAATCCCACCCAATTTCTTTTAAGAGTAAATGGCGGCAGTTTTTCAGAGATATCCTGCAAAATTCCTTTCAACATGCGGTTGTATTCAAATTGCCAAAATATAAGTCCAAATATTACAGAGGAAATGACAGAGATAGCGTTAAATCTCGCCTTCATTAACCTAGGAAGCTGACGGTAAATTGTGGTAGTTTCAGACACACAGATAAACACGGAAATCCAAAAGATGGCATAAATGATACCTAATCCTCCACAGGATGCACTTTGAAGTGCCCACAGATGACAATCTTTAGAAGTCATTGAACTGATTAGAACTTTTCTTACCAAGCTGTAATATCACTGTTCAAGAAAGATTTGATAAAGTCATGCCTTGTTAATGAGTGGCAACTGGGTTTTTAGCAGCATACTAAGTCATAATTATTGCTGAACCTATTCTCTGGCCATGGAAAACAAATATTAGTGGGTGTTTTTCCGGCCTGCTGGAAACCCCGCTACGTTGGGAGAATAGTGGCACAGGCCCAAAATGGGTTCTGCGCCAGTCACCGAATAGTGCGTCATGCTCGTGACCCGCTGCAGTTAATGTGATCTGGTTCATGCCCTCACTCGGTGTGAATCAGGCTAGCATATTAAAAGAGGCATTAAGCAGCATTACCATATTCAAAATCGACATTAAACCATGTTCAACCAGCTCCCGCTATTATACCACTCGCCAGCGTAACGTGAAGCCGGCGGGAATCACCACCGGAGATCAGATGTGATGGCTGTGTCGGGAGGCTCTGAGGACATGGAGGCTCCCGGGTGGTCAGAGACATGGCAAAACAGTGCCAGGTTGGCGCTGCCAGGTTGGTGCTACCAGTTTGGCACAGTTAGATTGACACTGCCAAGGTGAATGTCAGGTTGGCACTGCTGAGGGCGGAACCTGAAAGATATGATGCATCAAGGTAGGCATGAAGGGGTGCATTTGCCAATCTCGTAGCAGAGTATCACTCACCCGGGAGGGTGGGTGCGCTGCTACCGCTGATTGGGAAGGAGGGGCCTGATGCCAACGGGATGAGGGCGGAGCCTGAAGGTGGGCCCCGATGTTCGCAATCCTGGGGGGGGGGGGGGGGTGGGGGGGGGGCGGGGGTTGTAGGAGGAGGGGGAGATCAGGTGGGGTTGATGCCGTTGAGGATGGTGGTGGCGGGGCGCCAAAGCCCCGATGCCAGTGATGTTGGGGCCTTTACTGTCACTTTAAGATAAAGGCGCCTTTTTTACCTCCGTGAAGCCAGGCTTGCTGGCATGTTTAGGTCCCACCCCTCTCAATGCCGGAGCAAATCATGCCCCCTCCAAAAAACTGATTACGCGCAGGAAGATTTCTTCGGGAATCGTGCTGGATAAGCCGGCATGATTTGCACCGATCTTACACCAAAATGACACTTTTGGGAGAAAATTCCACCCTTAATATTTGTGAAATGTCATTTTTGTTATTATGATAAATTTTCCACACATTCTTATTAAAATCTTTTAAAGATTTATGATACTTCAGCTTCCAATGTGTATGTCACGATATTTAATTTGCTGCCTTTAAAATTTATAAACAGTGAAGATTAATCAGTGCATTTTATTTCATGGTTTGTTATCTGTGAGAATTCTTGAGTATGATTGGCTGTTCACCCTGCTTGATGACATCACTTTTGCTAGCATCCTGGAGATTTACTTGATTTGGCACCAGATTCAATGAATAGCAGGAAAGGTGGAATCCATGCCTCAGACATTCAATGGACTTTTGCAATGCAACTTGCTGTGATTAGAAATCCATTTCAGCGCAGCATACTGTGGGGAATCTGTTTGACCTGTATGAACAGGGCAAGCAACTGTGTATCATAGAATCATGGAATGGTTGCAACACAGGAGGCTATTCAGTCCTTCCATGCTAATCCTCTGCGGGAGCGACTCTGCTAGTCCCACTCGCCTGCCATTTTCCCCCCAACTATGCAAATATTCCTCTTCAGTTACCTAGCCAAGCCACCTGGCAAATTGGATCAAAATTGGCTTAGTGGAAGCAGGTGATGGTCAAAGGTTGTTTTTGTGATTTGAAGTTTGTGACCAGTGGTGTACCACAAGGGTCAGTGTTAGGTCCCCTGCTGTTTGTAGTGTACATTAATGATCTAGACATGAATATAAGAGGTTTGTTCAGTAAATTCACAGAAGACACAAAAATTGATGGTGTGGAAAATAAGAAGGAGGAGAGCCTTGGATTACAGGACGATACAGATGGGCTGGTCAGTTGGGCAGAACCGTGGCAAATGTCAGAGGTGATGCATTTTGGGAGTACTAACAAGGACTAACAAGGAAAGGGAATACACTGTGAACGGTGGGATGCTAGGAAATACAGAGGGCTAGAGGGACCTTGGGGTGCAAGAGCGGCACGGTAGCACAGTGGTTAGCACTTTTGCTTCACAGCGCCAGGGTCCCAGGTTCGATTCCCGGCTTGGGTCACTGTCTGTGTGGAGTCTGCACGTTCTCCCTGTGACTTTGTGGGTTTCCTCCGGGTGCTCCGGTTTCCTCCCACAAGCCCCAAAAGATGTGCTGTTATGTAATTTGGACATTCTGAATTCTCCCTCCGTGTACCTGAACAGGCGCCAGAATGTGGCGGTTAGGGGCTTTTCACAGTAACTTCATTGCAGTGTTAATGTAAGCTCACTTGTGACAATAAAGATTATTTTTATTATGTCCACAGATCCCTGAAGGCAGCAAGACAGGTAGAGATGGTGATTAAGAAGGCATATGGGCTACTTGCATTTATTAGTTGAGGAATAAAATATAAGAGCTGGCAGGCTTTGATGGATCTGTAGAAAATGCTCATTAGGCCACAGCTGGAATTCTCTGGTTCTGGTCGCCACACTATAGGTAGGATGTGATTGCACTAGAAAGGGTACAGAGGAGATTCATCAGGATATTGTCTGGGCTGAAGCGTTTCAGCTATGTAGAGAGGCTGGCTAGACTGGTGTTGTTTTCCTTAATGCAGAGAAGGCGGAGAGGGAGCTAAATTAAGGTGTTTAAAATTATGAAAGACATAGATATGGGAAGAATCCTTTGCCCTTCGTAGAAGGGTCTTAACCAGGGGGTATAGATTTATGGTCAGGGGCAGGAAATTGAGAGGTATTGGAGGAAACACCTTTTCACCCAGGAGGGTGGTGGGAATCTGAAACTTACTGCCTGAAAAGGTGGTAGACGCGGGAACCCGCACAAAATTTGAAAAGCATTTAAATAAGCACTTCAAACGCCATAGCATATAAGACTATGGACCAAGTGTTCGAAAATGGGATTAGAATAAATAGGTGTTTGATGGTCGGCACAGCCACAAAGGGCTGAAGGGCCTCTTTCTGTGCTGTAAAACTCTATGCCAGGTATCGGGTGTTTATCTCTGCCCATAACTCATCAATCCCATTCACCGCACTTTGTGCATTTACACACACATACTGTAAATTGAATTTAGACATTATTGCATTCCTTCTTAGACTGATCTAACTTACTATTTCTTACTTTGTTCCCTAACCTGCATGCACCTTGTTTTTTTCTGGTGCTACATGCGGGTGTCCACCCTACTGTCCAGTTAGCTTTTAACTCATTCACAACAGCACTAGTAAACTGCCCCATGAGAACATTGGTCTCAGCCTAGGTGCAACTAATTGGACAAGTCCAGGCCCCTCCTCACATATAAACTAGTTCCAATCCAGGAATCTAAACTTTCCCTCTTGGACTATCTCTCCAGCCGTGTATTCATCATGCCTATCCTCCTACTTCTATACTCACTAGCATGTGGCATCGGGAGTAATGCAGAGATTAATACCTTTGAGGCCTATTATCTGGACTGTTTCCCAGCTCAAATCCTTTAACAAATTAGACTGAAGAATTATTTATGAAATTTGCAGAGTCTGCACCAAGAAGTGCCAGTTGGAAAATTAAATTCAATGCAGGGTAAATACATAGAAAGAAAATTAGAGGGAAAGCTCAGATTAAAAAAGCAAAATAAAAGAGACAAAGAAAAGTTTTAAATTGTTTATTTTAAAAAAATCTCTAGGAAGAATGAAAATCTGAAGGAATGAAAGTTTGCATTTGTAAAAGTTAATTTTCAGGCTGTTTGACATTAATTACAACTTGTCACAATTGTCATGATACACATCAGCATATCATGGTGCAATCACACACACACTGACACACTGATGGACATTCAGTAGGACCAACCAGCATACATAACATCGCAGCCAATCACCAGTGAGAGAACATGCACTATAAAGACAGGGGACACCAGAGTTCCTGCTCATTCTAGCAGCAGCCAGCTCAGAGCACAGAGCTCACAGCCTGCCTCTCAGACATTCACCATGTGCTGAGTGCCTCACCTAGATAGTGATAGGACAGGGTCCACAGACAAGCTGGTAATGTACGTACCCACAGTTGAGTTGTTAATAAAATAGAGTTACACTATCTCCAGCTGTGTTGACCTGTTTGTAGACCAGAACACCCAACACAATATGGCTCCAGGAGTGGATGCATACTAGCCCCTGTGAGACCTACCTGCAACTTATCAGCAATCCGCCATCCTGCAGCATGGAGAACACCAACCCGCCGCCGCCGCTACGCATCGCTGGCAATCTCGGGGTGAATTGGAAGCTTTTTAAACAGCGCTTCCAGCTCTTCCTAGAGACCACAGACAGGGAGAATGCATCGGACATCCTGCGCCAGCAGCTCCTTAAAATCAACCTAGCGACGACCATCGAGACCTGCATCCTGCATGAGAAGGTCACCAGCCGGTACTCACACATCCAGGCAGCTGAAACTGCGCGGCAGGGGCCCCACGAGGCGGAGCGGGTCCAGACGATCGAGTACCTCCCGGCCCACGGCACGGAGGAGGGCGGCCGTTTCGCGCGCTTTCCGAGGCCTCCCGCGCTTGTACGCGCCAAAAGAGGGGACGCTGACGCGGAGGAACGCGATACGCAGGCGCGCACTATGCAAGACCGCACTGGGCATGCGCGGTGGCGCAACAAACGCACTGACGTCATGATGTGCGGCAACTGTGGCTCCGCCCATTTAAAGCGGCAATGTCTGGCCAAAGCGCAACAATGCCTAAGCTGTGGCAGGCTTGGCCACTATGCTGCCTGCTGTCGAGCACCGCAGCCTGCCAACTTGCAACAGTTTAACCAGCCTCGCAGAAATGTTCGGGCAATTCTACCCATGTTCACCGAGTCCGATCCTGACATCATACAGACCAGTGACACTGAGGACAGGGAGCCTTTCCGCGTTGCTGTCATCAACAAGAACAAACTGTCCCCGAGTCGAACGCACCAGCCGCTGTCGGTGCACAGCATTGATCCGGACGACGAGTGGTGTGCCACCCTGACGGTCAACCCAAATTCGTCGCCCACCCCAAATACTTGATTTATAAACCTTGCACTATTGGACTCACTGACTTGTTCTGCCGTATTGTTTAAGAGTTTTTCATGGTTTGTTAATAGCATTTGTTTCATTCTTGGTGTAACATAGTTTTCCTCTGCACCTGGCACCTTCCCGTGTATATAGCATAGCCACATGTACATATTGATGTAAATAATGCACACACATGATCAGACACACTCACTACTCTTTATTTATTCTCATGTAGGCACATATTTTTTGCGAAAAGGGGGGATGTCATGATACACATCAGCATATCATGGTGCAATCACACACACACTGACACACATACAGTAGGACCAACCAGCATACACAACATTGCAGCCAATCACCAGTGAGAGCACACGCACTATAAAGACAGGGGACACCAGAGTTCCAGCTCATTCTAGCAGCAGCCAGCTCAGAGCACAGAGCTCACAGCCTGCCTCTCAGACATTCACCATGTGCTGAGTGCCTCACCTAGATAGTGATAGGACAGGGTCCACAGATAAGCTGGTAATGCACGTACCCAAAGTTACAGTATGTTATTACAGTTGAGTTGTTAATAAAATAGTTACACCATCTCCAGCCAAGTTGACCTGTTTGTAGACCAGAACACCCAACACGACATATTGAAAATCTGAAGGAATGAAAGTTTGCATTTGTAAAAGTTAATTTTCAGGTTGTTTGACATTAATTACAACTTGTCACAGTATCAAACTGTCACTTGTATTAGAATGGACAAGCCCTAGCTTTTACTGGCAAGTTTAGCATGTATATATCAGGGGCAAAATTCTCCCGAAACGGCGCGATGTCCGCCGACTGGCGCCCAAAACGGCGCCAATCAGACGGGCATCGCACCGCCCCAAAGATGCGGAATGCTCCGCATCTTTGGGGGCCGAGCCCCAACATTGAGGGGCTAGGCCGATGCCGGAGGAATTTCCGCCCCGCCAGCTGGCGGAAATGGCCTTTGGTGCCCCGCCAGCTGGCGCGGAAATGACATCTCGGGGCGGCGCATGTGCGGGAGCATCAGCAGCCGCTGACAGTTTCCCGCACATGCGCAGTGGAGGGAGTCTCTTCCGCCTCCGCCATGGTGGAGACCGTGGCGGAGGCGGAAGGGAAAGAGTGCCCCCACGGCACAGACCCGCCCGTGGATCGGTGGGCCCCGATCACGGGCCAGGCCACTGTGGGAGCACCCCCCGGGGTCAGATCGCCCCGCGCCCCCCCCAGGACCCCGGAGCCCGCCCACGCCGCCTTGTCCCGCCGGTAAGGGAGGTGCTTTAATTTACGCCGGCGGGACAGGCAATTTATCGGCGGGACTTCGGCCCATCCGGGCCGGAGAATCGAGCGGGGGAGCCCGCCAACCGGCGCGGCGCGATTCCCGACCCCGCCGAATCTCCAGTGCCGGAGACCTCGGCAACCGGCGGTGGCGGGATTCACGCCAGCTCCCGGCGATTCTCCGACCCGGCGGGGGGTCGGAGAATGTCGCCCCAGGTGAATAGAGCAACGTTTACACCCTTTCTTGTATTTCAATGCCGAGCCTCTTATGAGATACTGTGACAACAAAGCTTTTGGAAATGCAGGACGACTCTGAGAGCAACTTCCTTATTTCCATATTTATTGTGCATGTGTGATTGTCGGGGGTCACTGTCTGACTTATTCTGTAATAACTGTGTGCTGATGGCTTCCCCGTTATTTTTAACATAAAATCGATGCCATCACAATTGTAGAACTAAAACCTTTGACTCGGAAGACGGTGCATATTATTTAGCCAATATGGCCATCATGGGTACTGAGGTGCTCAATAGCTTATGTTTCCATTATTTAGGGAGACAACACATATCTCTTAAAATCTGAACAACATATACTTCTCAAGGTGGAAAACAAAAATTAATCAATGACTGCTTCAAATATTTGAGCCGACTTGAATTACATTTTCTACACATTCTGAAAAATAAATTTCGATTTTGATTCTGTTTCCAACTAAAATTCTAAGCTGGAATGAAATTAAACTGCTATCATATACAGTTAAACTGACGTAACAACATCAAATTCTTCAAATTTCAAGCTTTATTTCATTTTCCAAAAGTGGTTCTGTTGCCAGGGCCATGTGATATCTTCCACTGCTGATAGAAACATACATGTAGTAACTGCTGTGTTGAATGTAAGTAAAAGAAAATATTCAATTTGAAATGAAAAATTACGTTTAATCAAATCATTTTGCAAAATAAATTGTACTTAGGAATAAGAGAAGCATCATTTCAAAAGTCAGAAGAAAAATCAATCAAAAAATTAAGTCAGAACATTTTAGATGACGTATTGAGATCTGAGGGGATATTTAGTGAATTTGAGGGAATATTTCGAGGATCTGGAGTATATTTAGTGAATCTGAAGCGTTATTTAGTGAATCTCAAGGGTCATTTAGTGGATTTGAAGGGATATTAAGTGGACCTGGGGGGTTGTTTCATGGATTTGGGGGGTTATTCAGTGGATCTGAGGGGATGTTTAAGGATGTTTCATGAGATCTGAGGGAATATTTAGTGAGATCTCAGGGGATATATGTAGTGAGATCCATGGAATAATCTGAGAGAATATCTAATGAATTTAACTTGTGTACTCTATTCTGTCACTAATGAAACAAACACCAAGGTATTAAACAATCAACAATCAACTTCTCCCTGAATTCATTCCATTCGTATACATTCAGTTCTGCAGTTAAATACTTTAAAGGTGGGACTCAGGAGGAGTCTGTAATTCCACTCTTAAATTGAGATGGAGTTTAATTCATAAAAAAGCTGTTGCATGGGTTATGCAAAAATTGTACACTTTGTGCCAATTTCACAGACAGTTAACTCCCCAATGGTGTACTGCAGCAATGGATCCAGAAGGCTGGATGGTTGCTAACAAGGCGGGAAGCTCGAGTTGGAAAATGATGAATCTCCAGGACACTGCTGTGAGCAACCCAGGAAAACCATCATGTTGGGGGGGGCATTTAAAATTAGTGTTTCTTTTTTCATTTTCTTTTGTTAATCGGTTATTAAAGTATCAGATAAGGGCAAAATATCTATTTGGCTGTACTTTGTGATACATAGTACATAGAACATACAGTACAGAAGGAGGCCATTCGGCCCATCGCACCGACCCACTTAAGTCCTCACTTCCACCCTATCCCCGTAACCCAATAACCCCACCTAACCTTCTTTTGGACGCTAAGAGCAATTTAGCATGGTCAATCCACTTAACCTGCACGTCTTTGGACTGTGGGAGGAAACCGGAGCACCCGGAGGAAACCCACGCAGACACGGGGAGAACGTGCAGACTCAGCACAGACAGTGACCCAGCAGGGAATCGAACCTGGGACCCTGGCTCTGTGAAGTCACAGTGCTATCCACTGTGCTATCATGCTGCCCAGACTGTCAGTCCATCAGGTACTGAAGAATCACTTCACATTTCAATTGGCGAGGCACGTATGGACATGTTGGGCAATCAGTGGTGGCAGTGTGAGGGTGGCATGGTTGGGGCAGGAGACCATGTGATGGCGCCTCCAGGAATATGTTCAGCCAAGTTGATTAAAAAAAAAGAAATGAAATGAAAATCGCTTATTGTCACAAGTAGGCTTCAAATGAAGTTATTGTGAAAAGCCCCTAGTCGCCACATTCCGGCGCCTGTTCGGGGAGGCTGGTACGGGAATTGAACCATGCTGTTGGCCTGCTTTGGTCGGCTTTAAAAGCCAGCTATTTAGCCCTGTGCTAAACGAGCCCCAAACCAGCTCAAACTTGTTCAGTTGTTTTGCATGATGAACAAGCTACAATCTTATAACTGTGGACCACTTGCTTTCCACCGTAGGCCATTTCAATCACCACGTTCTTACTCTTGCTGATACCGTGCTTTGAAACATCCAAGAATTTCTACCTGCCTAACCATAGCAGACCCAGGAGGAGGAGAAATACAACACTATAGAATTAATGAGGAGATTTAAGTAGATTTAATGGGCACAATTCAAAAGAAAAATTTTAAAGCCTGATTTTGGGCATATTTGGCGGGATATTTTGCGACAGCCATGTTGGCGAGATCACGGCGCATATTCAATGACACTTAGTGCCAAAAATGAGCCCCCACAAAATTCTCACCATTGCTGGCTCCCTCACTGTCTGATTTGCCTGACCTGCGCCTCAGCAGCTCGCCGATAACACATGAGAGCTGCTTTAAAACCCTCCGTCACCGCTCACTGCCAGTCAGTGCACAAGCATGGCAGCGTGCAGACCTGCTCCCCGCTTTGGTGGATGCCAACCTGACCAGGCATCTAGATGCTGTGGATGAGAGGCGGGCCATGCTGCTCTCCTGAGTGGGTCGGAGGACCAGTAGCAGGGTAAGCAATGCCGTTTGGGAGGCAGTGGCAGCGGCTCAGTGCAGGATGCATGAAAAGGAGGACCGCCTTCTGATACCAATCAACCCAGTCGAAGCGGTAGTTAACAAGAACTGTGGCTTTAAACTGCTAGAATGTGCCCACCAGTAGCGCCTCCCACACTGAGAGGCTGTCCCGGATCAATGGATTATATACCTTCTCAGAGGGGCGGAGCCAACAAAAACATCAACACAACAACAGTAACAGTGAGTAAATACAACAATGTATACAACAGCCATACGTGGCTCACCACATTCACCCCCTGTTAAAAAAATGTCCGGCGGGGGTGAAGTGGACTCACAGGTTCAGTCTCACAGGAGGGTGCATTGTCCGCTGTGAAATTCGCAGTGTAGGCGCTGGCGTCGAGACCTTTGACTCCGGGAGCACGTCGTCCTCACAACAGGGTCCCGGACAGGGTGACGGCACAGGGGCGGTGCTAATGGACCCCGGATGAGTTGATGGGGTAGATGGGGAGGTAGAAGGAAGCGGTGAGGTGATGGTGGGTGCAGGGGTACCAGTTGATGGGGTAGATGGGGAGGTAAAAGGAAGTGGTGAAGTGATTGTGGGCGCAATGGTACCCGCGGGGGCCAGGTCCCTAAGGGAGACTGTGCCCTGCCGCCCATCACGGTGTGTCACGTATGCATACTGAGGATTCGCATGGAGGAGGTGAACACTCTCAACCAAGGGGTCAGCCTTATGGCTCCTCATGTGCTTCCGGAGGAGTACCGGCCCAGGGGTGGTGAGCCAGGTAGGAAGCGAGACCCGGGCGATCGACGTCCTGGGAAAGACAAATAGACGGTCGTGAGGGGTCTCGTTAGTGACAGTACACAACAGTGACCGGATGGAGTGGAGTGCATCAGGGAAGAACCACCTGCCAGCGGGCGACTCGGAGACGTCTAGACCGTAGGACCAGAAGGACGGCCTTCCAGACCATAGCATTCTCCCTCTCCACCTGCCCATTTCCCCTGGGGTTGTAGCTGGTAGTCTTGCTCGAGGCGATGCCCTTACTGAGCAGGTACTGACGCAGCTCATCGCTCATGAATGAGGATCCCTGATCGCTGTTGTCATGCGAGAGTGCCTTTAAGAACTGGATGTTTAAGCAATGTACCTTTAAGAAAACAGTGATGTCATAGAGTGGGTGGAGCTCAGCTCAGTTCAGCCATTTTGCAGTTTAGTTTGGTTTTGCAATTTAAAAAGTGCCTGGCTGGTTTTGCTGAGAGCAGTTTAAAAGTAGAAAGCCAGTTTGAAATAGCAGCTTGAGAAGTTCTGGTTTGCTGTGATCTGCTTAGAAGGGAGAAAGCCAGGTTTGAGAAAGCAGCGTGGATGTGTCTGTGGGTTTCCAGAGAGCTGCATGAAGAAACAAGGTGCTGAAGCTGAAGTCACCCAAGCTAATATATCTCAGCCATTCTACAGAAAAAATATATAACCTTTAACCTGATGTGATTCTGTTTAAAGCTGTTAAATCTCTGGGAAGTTTGAAGGAACATTTTAAGGAGTTATTTACTGTTGCAATATTTTCTGAGTTATCTTTGAAGTAAGGGGTATTAAGATAACCAATGTTTATTTAAGATGTTAAGTTGAGTTCATGGAATAAACAGTGTTTTGTTTTTAAAAACCCACGTGTCCATAATTGTAATATCACACCTAGGGAAGAAGCTGCGTGCTAGGAAAAGCAACAAATCCATTAAAGGGTGAGGTTGGTTGCACTCCATGATACATTTTGGGGTTCTGAAAACGCCTCGCCCATAATACTGTGAATATAAGTGGGGGAACCGAACAGGGTGAAGATGCTGCGCAGGGCCTTGATGACTGTGGCAGAGGTCATGTCAGGGCATGGGATGGCGAAAGGAAAACGTGAGTACTCATCAACAATGTTGTGGTGAATGTATTATGCCAATAATCCACCATTGTATTTGTATCTGTGCTGTTGCCCCTGTATTTGTATCTGTGCTATGCTGTTGCCCTTGTGGGCTCCTCCTATGGGCCACTGTATAGCATAATCCATAGGGGAACATGTTGGGGCCTGTATGGGCTCCGCCCATGGCTCCTCCCCTTGAAGGGAGGTATAAAGAGCAGTCGACCTATAGGCGGTTCTCAGTATTGGATCAGTCGCAGGCAGGCACTGTTCTAAGTTGATTAAAGCCACAGTTTACTTCTACTCCCGTCTCGAGTGAATTGATGGTCGCATCAAACGTTGAGAAAGTACACGTTACGATCAGTGGAGGGGAATGGCCCTTTGAAATCCAGACTGAGGCATTCAAAAGGGCGGGAGGCCTTCACCAGGTGGGTCTTGTCTGGCCGATAGAAGTGCGGCTTGCACTCCGCACAGACTTGGCAGTCCTTGGTCATGGCCCTGACATCCTCTGTGGAGTAGGGCAGGTTGCAGGCCTTGACAAAGTGAAGAGGCCGGGTGACCCCCGGGTGACAGAGGTCATTTGTGGATAGCCCGTAACCGGTCTACCTGCATGTTGCGACAGGTGCCACGGGACAGGGCATCTGGGGGCTCATTGAGCTTCCCAGGACGATACAAGATGTCATAGTTATAGGTGGAGAGCCCGATCCTCCACCGCAAAATCTTGTTGTTTTTAATTTTGCCCTGCTGCGTGTTGTTGAACAAGAAGGCAACCGACCGTTGGTCTGAGAGGAGAGTGAATCTCCTGCCGGCCGGGTAATGCCTCCAGTGAGACGGGGAGGACCCGGAGGGAATAGCGCCTTACCATGTCCGGGTGGACGAAGCTATCCATGCCCCCGGAATCGAAGAGGCAGGACGTCTCCTGCCCGTTGAGGCTGATGGCCATCATCGAGCTTTGAAGATGGCAAGGCTGGGACTGGTCAAGTTGAATGGAGCTGAGTTGATGGCGATAAGTGTTGAGCGGGTCGCAAAATGGCGGCGTCGACGAAGTCGGACAAAATGGCGGCCCCCATGGATTGCACGTGGCGGGCGGAGTCGACGACATTGGCCAAGATGGCTGCCCCCACGGGTCGCACGCGACGAGTGACGCGTCAGCAGAGGGCGCTCCGGGCAGGCACGATGCCATGCTGCGGGGTCTGTGAGTCCCAGACCGGTCTTGACAGGCTTTTGGTTTTTGATGTTGATTTTTAGGCTTAGCTAGGCATACCTTAGCGTAGTGTCCCTTCTTGCCACATTCGTTACACGTGGAGTTGTGAGCCGGGCAACGCTGCCTGGGGTGCTGGCCCTGACCGCAGAAGTAACAGCATGGTCAGCAGTGAAAGAGCGCGAGGAGAGCGGCGGGGACACAGTGAAAGAGCGCGAGGAGAGCAGCGGAGACGCAGTGAAAGAGCGCGAGGAGAGCGGCGGGGACACAGTGAAGGCAGTGTAGGTGTCCCCTGCGATCATCTCCCTGCAAAACAGATATACCGCTTTGGATACTGTTGAGGGAGATGGCTCACCAGGAGAAGGCAGCAACAGCCAGGTTCATGGGACCGTGGCTGGCTCTGCTGCGCAGCTGGGCAGGAAGAAGAATGTCAGGGCTATAGTGATAGGGGACTCAATTGTAAGAGGAATAAACAGGCAGTTCTGCGGACGCAATCGAGACTCCAGGATGGTGTGTTGCCTCCCTGGTGCAAGGGTCAAGGATGTCTCAGAGCGGCTGCAGGACATTCTGGGAGGGAGGGTGAACAGCCAGCTGTCGTGGTGCATATAGGCACCAACGATATAGGTAAAAAACGGGACGAGGTCCTACAAGCTGAATTCAGGGAGTTAGGAGTTAAACTAAAAAGTAGGACCTCAAAGGTAGTAATTTCAGGATTACTACCAGTGCCACGAGCTAGTCAGAGTAGGAATGTTAGGATAGATAGGATGAATGCGTGGCTCGAGAGATGGTGCAAGAGGAAGGGATTCAAATTCCTGGGGCATTGGAACCGGTTCTGGGGGAGATGGGACCAGTACAAACCGGACGGTCTGCACCTGGGCAGGACTGGAACCGATGTCTGGAACCAGGACTGGGGGCTGTTTGCTAGAGCTGTTGGGGAGGGTTTAAATTAATGTGGCAGGGGGATGGGAACCGATGCAGGAAGTTGGAAGGTAGTAAAACAGGGAAAGACGGAGGTTGAGGAGGGACCTGAATGAGGTCTACAAAATTATGAGAGGTATGGACAGGGTGGATAGCAACAAGCTTTTTCCAAGAGTGGGGTGTCAATTACAAGGGGTCACAATTTCAAGGTGAGAGGGGGAATGTTTAAGGGAGATGTGTGTGGAAAGTTTTTTACGCAGAGGGTGGTGGGTGCCTGGAACGTTTTGCCAGCGGAGGTGGTAGAGGCGGGCACAATAGCATCATTCAAGATGCATCTAGACAGATATATGAACGGGCGGGGAACAGAGGGAAGTAGATCCTTAGAAAATAGGCGACAGGTTTAGATAAAGGATCTGGATCGGCGCAGGCTGGGAGGGCCGAAGGCCTGTTCCTGTGCTGTAATTTTCTTTGTTTGTTCATGGTCCTCCGGAGCTGTACAGCTGCCGCGCGGTGCAGGAATGAGGCACGCTTGGGTCGGGTGATGGTTGCGCCTCCGACGTCCCCGAGGATGCCGCGTTGTCGGATGGGAAGGCATTCAGGCTCTGGAAGGCCACTTCCAGCGAGGTAGCCAGCTTCACAGTCTCCTCGAGGTTGAGGGCCCCCTTGTCTAGAAGCCGCTGCCGGATGTAGCTGGACCGGACACCTGCCACATAGGTGTCTTGGACCATCAGCTCCGTGTGCTCGACCGCTGTGACAGTCCTGCAGTTACAACTGCGGACGAGTACTCTCAGTTCATGCAGATATTCAGCCAGAGACTCACCCTGGCGCTGACACCGCGTGGTCAGGCGGTGTCGAGCGAGTACCTTGTTTACCGGCCTCACAAACTGTCGTTTGAGCAGCTAAGAACATAAGAACTAGGAACAGGAGTGGGCCATCTGGCCCCTCGAGCCTGCTCCGCCATTCAATGAGATCATGGCTGATCTTTGTGGACTCAGCTCCACTCTCCGGCCCGTACACCATATCCCCGAATCCCTTTATTCTTTAGAAAGTTATCTATATTTTTCTTAAAAACGTTTAAAGGAGCCTCAACTGCTTCACTGGGCAAGGAATTCCAGAGATTCACAACCCTTTGGGTGAAGAAGTTCCTCCTAAACTCGGTCCTAAATCTACTTCCCCTTATTTTGAGGCTATGCCCCCTAGTTCGGCTTTCCCCGACCAGTGGAAACAACCTGCCCGCATCTATCCTATCTATTCCCTTCATAATTTTATATGTTTCAATAAGATCCCCCCGCATCCTTCTAAACTCCAATGAGTACAGTCCCAGTCTACTCAACCTCTCGTCATAATCTAATCCCCTCAACTCTGGGACCAACCTAGTGAATCTCCTCTGCACTCCCTCCAGTGCCAATATGTCCTTTCTCAGGTAAGGAGACCAAAACTGAACACAATACTCCAGATGTGGCCTCACCAACACCTTATACAATTGCAGCATAACCTCCCTGGTCTTGAACTCCACCCCTCGAGCAATGAAAGACAAAACTCGATTAGCCTTCTTAATCACCTGTTGCACCTGCACACCAAATTTTTGCGACTCGTGCACCAGCACACCCAGGTCCCTCTGCACAGCAGCATGTTTTAACATCTTACCGTTTAAATAATAATCCATTCTGCTGATATTCCTCCCAAAATGGATAGCCTCACACTTGGCAACATTGAATTCCATCTGCCAGACACTAGCCCATTCACCTAACCTATCCAAATCCTTCTGCAGACTTCCGGTATCCTCTGCACTTTTTGCTTTACCACTCATCTTAGTGTCGTCTGCAAACTTTGCCACATTGCACTTGGTCCCCAACTCCAAATCATCTATGTAAATTGTGAACAACTGCGGGCCCAACACTGATCCTTGAGGGATCCCACTAGTTACAGGTTGCCAACCAGAGAAACACCCATTTATCCCTACTCTCTGCTTTCTGTTAGTTAACCAATCCTCTACCCATGCTACCACTTTACCCTCAATGCCATGCATCTTTAGTTTATGCAGCAACCTTTTGTGTGGCACCTTGTCAAAAGCTTTCTGGAAATCCAGATATACCACATCCATTGGCTCCCTGTTATCTCTACTGCACTGGTAATATCCTCAAAAAATTCTATCAAATTAGTCAGACACGACCTACCCTTTATGAACCCATGCTGCGTCTGCCCAATGGGACAATTTCCCTCCAGGTGCCGCGCTATTTCCTCCTTAATGATAAATTCCAGCATTTTCCCTACAACCGAAGTTAAGCTTACCGGCCTATAATTACCCGCTTTCTGCCGACCTTTTTTAAACAGTGGTGTCACGTTTGCTACTTTCCAATCCTCTGGGACCACCCCAGAGTCTAGTGAATAGTCCCTTCCATCCTGTTACTATTTGGTGGCCTATAGACTACTCCTATCAGTGAACTTTTTGCCTTACTATTCCTGATTTCCACTCAAATTGATTCAACCTTGTCCTCCATAGCACCAATATCATCCCTTACTATTGCCTGGATGCCATCCTTAAACAACAGAGCTACACCAACGCCCTTACTGTCCATTCTATCCTTTCGTATAGTCTGATACCCTTGGATATTTAACTCCCAGTCGTGACCATCTTTTAACCATGTTTCAGTCATGGCCACTAAATCATAGTCATTCACGATGATTTGCACCATCAACTCATTCACCTTATTCCGTATACTACGAGCATTCAGGTAAAGTACACTTATGCTGTTTTTTATGTCTTTGTTATGAATCCTAACACCTTGATCAGTAACTTTTCGCAAATTATTTTTCCTCTTACCCTTTCTCCTAATTTTCCTTGTCTTTGAACCCATATCTCTACATAATAACCTGTCACGTAACATGCTGCCTTGATCTCCATTAACCATTATACTGTCCATAGCTTTACCCTTCACTTCCCCCCAACTTGCTAGTTTAAAGTCCTTGTGACCAACCTATTTATCCTATTCGCTAGAACACTGGTCCCAGAATGGTTCAGGTGAAGACCGTCCCAATGGTACAGGTCCCTCCTGCCCCAGTACTGATGCCAATGCCCCATGAAATGGAATCCCTCTTTCCCGCACCACTCCTTTAGCCACGTGTTAACTTCCCTAATTTTCTCAACCCTATGCCAATTGGCACGTGGCTCGGGTAGTAATCCAGAGATTATAACCCTGGAGGACCTGTTTTTTAATTTAGTCCCTAGTGTTTGATAATCCCCAAACAGGTCCTCTTTCCTAGTCTTACCTATGTTGTTAGTCCCAACGTGGACCACAACAACTGGATCCTCCCTCTCCAAAATCCTTTCAAGCCGATCAGAGATGTCCCTCACCCTGGCACCGGGCAGGCAACATACCATGCGGGACTCACGATCTGGCTTACTAAAGGATGCCATCAATCCCCCTAATTATAGAATCCCCTACAACTACCACTTGATTTTTTGCTCCCCCCTCTTGAATGGCTTCCTGTACCACAATGCAGTTGTCAGTCAATGCATCCTCCCTACAGCCCTCTTCCTCATCCACACAGGGAGCAAGTACCTCATACCTGTTGGACAAGGTCAAGGGCTGAGGCTCCTCAACTCCTAAACTCAGGATCCCCCTACCTGCCTCCCTTGCAGTCACACCACTCAGTCCCTGACCACGACCGAATTAACAGTACTTATTCTACCGGGTGTGACTGCCTCCTGAAACAAAGCGTCCAGGTAATGTTCCCCCTCCCTGATGTACCGCAGTGTGTGCAGCTCGGTCTCCAGCTCATCAATTCTGAGCCCAAGTTCCCCGAGCAGCCAACACTTGCTGCAGATGTGGTCACTAACGGTCTCAATGGGATCCACCAGTTCCATCATCATACAGCAACAGCACATCACCTGTCCAGCCATATTCAACTAGTTAATTAATTTAAAAAATTTATTTTTTATAGAACATCAAAGATAAACCCGAACACCAACAAAAACACAGCCCTCTCTCGCCACTCACCCGAACTCAGTCATTCACCTAAACTCAGATGCACTCTGTTCCAATCAGCACTCCATGTCTAAAGTCTCTCTGTGAACTCCCGCTGCTTTATGGACTCTCTCTCTGTGAACTCCCGCTGATTTATGGACTCTCTCTCTGTGAACTTCCACTGCTTTATGGACTCTCTCTCTGTGAACTCCCGCTGCTTTATGGACTCTCTCTCTGTGAACTCCCGCTGCTTTATGGACTCTCTCTCTGTGAACTCCCGCTGCTTTATGGACTCTCTCTCTGTGAACACCCGCTGCTTTATGGACTCTCTCTCTGTGAACTCCCGCTGCTTTATGGACTCTCTCTGTGAACTCCCGCTGATTTATGGACTCTCTCTCTGTGAACTCCCGCTGCTTTATGGACTCTCTCTCTGTGAACTCCCGCTGATTTATGGACTCTCTCTCTGTGAACTCCCGCTGATTTATGGACTCTCTCTCTGTGAACTCCCGCTGCTTTGTGGACTCTCTCTCTGTAAACTCCCGCTGATTTATGAACTCTCTCTCTGTGAACTCCCGCTGCTTTATGGACTCTCTCTCTGTGAACTCCCGCTGCTTTATGGACTCTCTGTGTGAACTCCCGCTGCTTTATGGACTCTCTCTCTCTCTGTGGACTCGCGCTGCTTTATGGACTCTCTCTGTGAACTCCCGCTGATTTATGGACTCTCTCTCTGTGAACTCCCGCTGCTTTATGGACTCTCTCTCTGTGAACTTCCACTGCTTTATGGACTCCACTGCCTCCGTGTAGAGACCGCGTCTCTGATGAGTTGGAAAATCCTGTGGCTCACCCGGGCGTTGAGGAGACGCTGTTTAATTTCCGGGGCCACCTCGGCGGCGAAGGAGCTCAGGTAGGACTCAAAGCAATTGAGCCAATGCTCAAATATTGCCGTAGCCTCCGGCGCTTGCGGGTCAAGTTTGAGGCGTTCTGGTTTTAAAACGGCTTCCATCGTAAAAATGTCTAGCTGATTAAATTGATACCAATCAATCCAGTCGAAATGGTAGTTAACAAAAACTGTAGTTTTAATCAGCTAGAATGTGCCCACCAGTAGCTCCTCCCGCACTGAGATGCTGTCCCGGATCGATGGGTTATATACCTTCTCAGAGGGGCGGAGCTACAGGCGGAGCCAACAACAACATCAACACAACAACAGTAACAATGAGTAAATACAATAATATATACAACAGCCATATGTGGGTCACCACACCGTCCAAAGTAGGAAGAAGATAAACAACCTCCAATGACAGGGTAAGTTACCACCTCTCCTGGCATCAGTTCGGTCTGCCACCCCTCAAATTCCCAATCCCCCACCCCACATATTACTGGCTGACACCTCGCACTCTCCCCACATCCGATCCTCCCGCTTCTACCTCCGAGTCCCCTGGCACATAACAGCACAACCCCGTCATGTTCAGGTACGGTGCCCACACATGCCACCTGCTATAGCCACCTTGACCCATCAAGCGTGCCGCTCACAAAGCCCTCTCTTTTTCCCTGCAGGAGAAGACAGTCCATAATCAATGGGAAAGGACCAAGATGGGGCCTGAGTCCCAGAGATTTGAGTCCTCACCCGCTATGAGGAACAGGCCCTGGAAATCGTGGGATTGCCCAAGGAGAGAGCAGTCGCTGACAGCGAGGTTGACCTGCGCCAGAGAGGTGAGGATCCACTGCCTCTTCACCCAGATGAATTGCCTCAAGTGAGTTGGTGATGCCAGACAACATGATCCTTCCCTCTCACTGACTACATGTCTATCTGATGAGGCCGGGCCACCTGGAGCCGTACCCACCCTTCCTCTGATACCCAAGAGAACACCTCACAGGAGAGTTCTGAGATTAACACTGGCGATGTGTCACAGCTATCACGCCCCCTTCCACCAGCGCAGAGACACGCACCTGGGTGGGTGACATTATTCGAGGGAATAATCTGGTGAATTCCACACAGTTGCTGATGCACATCAGGTGGAGGCAGGAACATTCAAGGAAGATAGCAATCAGAGGTCTGCTGGATCCCAGGATTCAGCTGGGTCCCAGTCAGATGCCGAGCCTCTGGACAAAATTCTCCCAGAACTGAAGCAAACGTTAGGATACAGCCCCGACATTCAGGAGGGGGCGTCAACGACATTCCAGCCATTGCAAGGCCAGTTGCAGGAGACCAAAAGCCTTCAGGCGCAGGAAGTGATGCCAACAATGCATGGCACCGAGGCCAACACTGCCAAGTTGGAACTGCAGTGTACAACCTGTAGAACGATGCCCGCATCTTGAGTGGTGGCGTCCATTGCATGACTCAGTCTGTGACGATCATGGTTGAAGGCCTCAACATCATGTCCCAGTCACTGAGGGACATGTCCCAGGAACAGGTCAAAATTTTTGAGGCACTCCTGAACTTGTCCCGATCACTGAGGACCATCGCTGAGGGCGTCGAAACTATGCTGCAGACAATGGGAGCCTGACCTCCTGACCCTGAGGACTGACAGCGCCAGATGATTCAGAGGCCTCTGGAGCTCACTCCAGCTGTCCCTCTGTCCCATGGAGTTCCCCCCAGGCCCTTCAGGCATCGTGAGGGAGGAGGAAGTGCTGGAGGCCAACCCAGGGCCTGCCGCCAAGGAAACAACAGCAGTCTCCAGTTCTTCCGAATCCCCCTCTCCTGACACCAGCACTCCTGAAGGGCACCTTGTAGAACAGGGTGGCACAGAAACACCCGCAACAAGGTATGTTTTATGGGGCCCCCTGGCTCGAGGCCCTCCAGAGGATATCTGCCAAGGGCATCAAATCCACAGGACGCGGAAAGCATCAAGCTGCTTCCACCTCTGATGTGCAACCTGGGGACATGCTTAGATGTAGCTCTGAACCACGAAAGATCAAGAAGAGTGAGGAGCACTGAATGGGCACTAGCAGGGGTGGGCCTGGTCACTATCTGTACCTCGGGGGAATGGAAATCTGTCACAGTAAAATGTTCACTGTTAAAACATGTAACGCTCAATACATTTGAAGCCTCTGTCACATTAATCTTCCCAGTGGGCCTGCCTAGTCCCCCACCCCCTGTAGCCTTGCAGCCCCCCAGCTCCCCCGCCCTCCAGACACAGTAGTCCAAGATCAAAAGCCCCAATGCAGACCATGTTCAGGGGATGGGTGTGAGCGCGCTGTCAGCAGAAAGACAGGAGTCAGACTTTAGCATCAGCTGAGTGGCACCGGAACATTCCGAACAACGAGTTATCATCACTCTCCTGCCTTGATTGGTGACCCACTGATGGTGCCCACAAAGACCCATCACCCTGGAGTGATGTTACACAGACCCGTGGAGGGGAGAACAGGTTGGTCAGGCAGTGGATGGTGTGATTGGGGGGTGGGGGGGGGGGGGGGGGGGATTGTGGAATATAGGGGGGAGGAAGTGAAATGGAAGGGAATGGGGGAGGCGGGAATTGGGAGGGAGGGAAATGGCGGGAGGGGGATTTGAGCTGAAGGACACAGCCCAGGAGAATCTAGAGACAAAAGGGGTCTCCTTGGTCCTTCTTGCATGTCGAACCCTTGCCGCCATCTATCCTCTATCCTCCAGCTCTTCCTTGGGCACATTCTCTAGTCCTCATGGATTGCCTCCTCCGCCCCCTCAGATGAGGCTGCATGTCCCCCTCCTCCTTCTTCTCCTCCAGCATGTCACCCCGCTCCTGTGCCATGTTGTGGAGGGCGCAGCAGACCACCACAGAGTGGGACACCCTCTGGAGGTGCCCTGCAGGGCACCTCCAGACCGATCCAGGAACCAGATATTCAGCAGGCCGATGACCGCTCAGTGACAACATGGGTGGCAATGTGGGCCTCATTATAACGGGTCTGCGCTTCCATCTCAAGCATCATTAGCTGTGACCTCAGTGCGGATATCGCTTGTCCCCCATGAACCAACCCATCATCCTTGGGTGGTCCTTGGAGGCACCGAGGATCTCCAAGTGCACCAGGATGTAGCAGTCATGCCCGCTCCTGGGTAGCAGGCACACACGTGCAGGTTCGGAGGTGGTGGTCGCACATGATCTGAACTTTGAGGAAGTGGAACTCCTTCCTGTTAATATAGGGCACACCCTGATGCCACAGTGCTCGCAGGGTGACATGGTTGCCATTGTTGGCCCCCTGGCAATGGCAGCAAATCCTGAATCTTGGTGGGACTGGTCCAGCTGGAAGGCAATGTAGTTCTATGCCTGAAAGCATCTGTAACCTCCTGGATGGACCTATGGGCTGTAGATTGAAAAATACCACACAGGTCCCTGCTCAAGCCCTGAAATGACCCAGTGGCATAAGTCACCAGGAGTGGGTGCCCTCCTTCTCCATGGTGTGCCATGTCCACGAGGTGCTGCACTGTTTCCCTGCTGAGACGCAGTTTGTTGCGGCACGTGGTGTCCGTCTGCTCATTGAATGACCAATGACACCTGTACACCTTGGGCCGACATTGGCCTCCCTTCTGTGTCTCCTCTGCGTGATGGCAGCCAGGTCTTCAGGGTGTCATCTCGGACGGCTGCCTGCCTCGGCTGCCAACAACAATGCAAGGGCAGCCTCCGTGGGATTGATTCCACCACCCATCGTTATATCTTCTATCGCAGTCAAAGGGAGTGAAATTCAATTTCAGGATAGAAGCTGCTGTGTGCCTGAACTCCAGAAGCATCAGCACCTTTGAGGCAGCTACCAACAATCAAACACTAAAGAACAGGATTTCAACACTGAGGCACACAGTTCAGGCGTCAACATTTGCTGGACATGCTGGGCACTAATTATCCTCTGAGACATGGCCCTTGAGGATGTGCTTGGGATTTGAGGAGTGTGAAGTGCTGTCATAACTAACAAGACTAATTCCTCATTTCAAATAGCCTTGAGCTGTGAAGCTAGAGGCTGCTCACAGTCAAAGGAAGTGAAATTCAATTTCAGGATAGAAGCTGCAGAATGGCTCTGTCCTGTAAGTGTTTGGTAAGACAGACAAGCTACAGCTGTGTTGCCCTTGTCATCGGTATCCACAATGTTTAAAGATGGCTTGAAGGCCTCGCAAGGCCCCTCAACCCCTGGTTCAGGAGCAACCCCTGACCTTGAATACTTCAACCCCCTGACCAAGCCCAACCCACCTGAGGGGTCCCCCATGCATGCCCCTCTCCCCTCCAATGCCCTTGATCTGTGTGATGGAAAATGGAAATGATTACTCACCTCCTGACTTCCCCTCAATGGCCATTGCGCCAGCTTCACATTTCTGAAATTATTATTTTTTTTTAAATAAATTTAGTGTACCGAATTCATTTTTTTCCAGTTAAGGGTCCAATTAGTGTGGCCAATCCACCTACCCTGCACATTTTTGGGTTGTGGGGACGAAACCACACAGGGCGAATGTGCAAACTCCACACGGACAGTGACCCAGAGCCGGGATCGAACCTGGGACCTCAGCGCCGTGAGGCAGCAGGGCTAACCCACTGCGCCACCGCGCTGCCCCACATTTCTGACATGGAGTACTAAACGACACCCATGTGACTTTCCACAGGCGAGTCAGGTAATTCCTGGGAGGCCACTGCCATCAATTTCAATCTTGTTAATGAGGTTGAAATGATTGCAAATTAGGTTTTATATTCTTGCCATATCTGGGCAAGATCCGGAACTTGCCATGGGGAGCAGGTCAGGTAAATTGCAAAATATTTTGCGCCCAATGCATATCTCGATTTTGGCCTCCCCGCTATTCACCTGGCAGGTCAAGATCCACCCGGACACAATGCAGTAGTTGAATCGGTTCCAACATTCTTAGCCACAAACTCAGACATAGGCAGCTTCAAGGCTAGGCTAGAGTTGGGATTGGCACATAATGAGTCACTGGGCATGAGTGAGCTGCAACCAGGTTAGAAATAGAGGATGGTTCCTATGCCAACTCACCAGAGGGCAATGTTGCAGATTCTGCTACAAGGGACGTAGATGAGGACTTTGAGTATACAGGAGAATGGTGATGATGATGGACATTAGGATGATGTGTGCATTGGCAGGTCTACCAGACAGCCTCCTATCACTGTCAAGGAATGTGGTGGAACCTGCTCCAGGTTAGCCGAGGACTTCACATAGAACTTGAGCTTGCTACTGCCTTTGTTTCCTGAGTTTAGGATTAATAATATGATTCAATGGCCTGAATGATGCAGTCAGTGGTGAAACAGGTAGTCGCCACTGGTTTTGTGAAGAACTCTGACCTTACCCTGATCATCGTCTGGGAACTTGCTCTTGCGGCTGCAGCATGGGTTTAACAGCAAAGTCAGTGGAGATACCTCGCAGCATGGCTCCATGCTGGTGAAGCTACACCCCCTTTTGATTTCATGAACTGAAGACTGCAATTAGCTTCATGAAAGATAAGTGTTTCTTGACTCTTCGGAATCTCTTATTTAATGGTAGCAAAGTAGTTGTGGAAGACCTTGAAATACAGGTCCTCTCCAGAAGCCCAGGCTCCTGTCCACAAACCATTGCAACATCCGCCTGCCCCTCCCTTCACCTACCCACCCAACCCCCTGCCACCCCACTTCCACTCCAGCTCCTTGGCTCCTCTACTCCACAGCTCCTCAATCCCACCGAGGACGGAAATAATTTTTAAAAAAAATTTAGAGTACCCATTTATTTTGTTTCCCAATTAAGCGGCAATTTATCGTGGCCAATCCGTCAGAAACAATGTTTGAAGAGCGAGGGTTTCCCCTCCAGCAAATGTTGTTTCATCTATTGGCATGACTGAGAATCTGGGGTGGCGGGGAGCTGGGGTTACCTGAGGTGTGTGGGAGGGGAGGTGCTTGGACGTGAAGAAGAGCTAAGGAAGTCGGAGGAACTTGTTGGTTTAAGGGATAAACTCCTGTTCAGGCCCTGCATCTGTGAGAAGCAACCCTGAAAATATCAACATAATGGGTAGAGCAAGTTCTGGGTAATCAGCCAAAGTTCCTGAATGACAGCAAAACCATCAGCGTGGACTCCTCCTGAGCTCTTTCGGGAACATGGAAGCTTCCAAATTTCAGCCTAAGTGAGACCACTGGAAATTGCAGCCATCCCCAATAATGGCAAATATCTCAGCATTCACTGCTATTGGGACCGCAGGATTTGGGCCAATCATTCTAGCCTGTTTTATTTAATATAGTTAAAGTATAATCCTGTTATTTGAAGATGGGGTTAAATCTATATGGTTTATGAAGCATCTGCTTTGAATCGGATCTGGTTTTAATCTCTCTTAATCCAGCCTCATTATCCTCATCCTTTCTCGGACCGCAAGTCTTGCTTTCCAAATTCCATTCTCTGAACCTCCCTCCTTCTTGCTTCTCTCTCCCTGCTCCATCCCTGCAAACATTTCTATTTCTGCATTTGTAACCTGGTCAATATTTTTTAATTTTACTGTTTCCTTGAAAAAAATGAAACGTATTAGAGGGAGGTTGGTTCTCCAAAAGTGGTTAATGCTTGTTTTAGCAGTTAGACAATTAATAATTTCATGTTGACTATAAAATAAAACAGCCTTAAAGCCAACCAAATATTGAAATAGATCACCACAATCGACAAACTAATCATGGTGCTTCTTTGGGGGGGAAGGATCCTGAGGATCGGAAGAAGATCCTCTAAAGAAGGAGAAATGTGGGATGCCTGGCCCTCCTAAACCTCCAGTTCTACCACTGGGTGGCTACCACAGAAAGGTTACAGGGCTGGGTCAAGGAACCAAGAGCAGAATGGGTCAGAATGGAAGAGAGTTCTTGCACAGAGACATCCCTCCGAGCATTGGCCACGACCGCACTCCCTTCCCACCCCAACCAAATACTCAAAAATCCCAGTGGCAATAGCCACACTTCGAATGTGGAACCAAATGCAACATCACCGAGATGTCCACCATGGCCCCCATGCCATGCAAAAATCACAAGCTCACCCTTGCGACAATGGGTGCCTCCTTTAAAAGGTGGAGACTGGACAAGGGGACACTGACAGTTAGAGACATGTACATAGAGGGCAGAGAGCGACCCTGAGAGAGCTTACAGACAAGTTCCCAAAAAGAAACAAGCTCAGACATAATCAAGTCCAAAACTTCCTCCACGAGGAAACAACGACTTTCCCCCAGATACTGGGACACACACTACTGGGCGGGCGACTGACTGCGGATGAATTAGGGAAGGGGAACTGTGTGGACTCGTACGGACAACTGCTGGAGGAGGTGCACTCACCCCTGGATGATACAAGAAGCAAATGGGATGAAGAACGAGGTAGGGAGATAGGGGGAGGACTCGGTCAAGCACTGCACAGGGCAAATCTCACCTTCACATGAGCAGGGCTGAGCCTAACACAGCTAAAGGTGGTGCACAGGTGCACCTAACCAGGGCTAAAATGAGCAGTGGTGGACGACAAGTGTGAACGGTGCCAGGGAGGCCTGGCCAACCATCCCCACATGTTCTAGGCCTGCCCCAGATTTGTTGGGTACTAGATGTCCTTCTTCGCGACCCTGTACCGGGTTGTGGGGGTCCGGGTGCCTATGTCACTTGGCACTTTCAGCCTGGCACCTTGGCACTGTTACCTGGGCATCCTGGCAGTGCACCTGGCAGCCTGGCAGTGGCACTGCCAAGCTGGCAGATGCACGGCCAGGTTGCCTGGCTGGCAGTGCCAAGGTGCCAGGTTGCCCATGCCAGGGATTGGGCCGGAGGGTGCCCTGCCCTTAAGAGGTGGAATGGCGGGAGGCTCGAGGACACTCTAAGAGGTAAGGTGGGCAGTGAGGGGGTTGGGGGACCATGGTAGGGGAACAGAGAGGGGGTCAAAAGATAGGGGTGGCACTTAATAATGGCATCCCAATCCACGATTACTCTTCCTGCATTGAGCTGAGCTCGTCAGTGCAGGGAATGATATAAGTGTGGCCTTGGCGGGGCATTCCTCGCCAAGGCCCAAAAAAACCGGTCTGGTCCAGTTAGATAGCAGGGTCATTCTCGTTGCTGCAGATGCCTCGAAACACTCTGCTAAACGCATCCAAAACGGGACTCTGTTTTCTTCGTTAGATCGCTCCCTATATTTAATTTAACAAATTTTCATCACCTTCCTTATCCGACGGCTCTGTCGCCGATTCCAATCATTTTTCATTTCCTTCATATGATTCTTTCTTTCACAGGATGCACAAGTTACAAGTTGCCGGCTAGGCCAGCATTTATTGCCTCCTTGAGCTGCTCCAGTCCATGTGGTGTACGTACATCCACAGTGCTGTTAGGGAGGAAGTGCCAGGAGTTTGACCCAGCAATAGTGAAGGAACGACAATATAGTCCAAGTCAGGATGGTGTGGGGCTTGGAGGGGAACTTGCATCTGCTGGTGGTGCTCCCAGGCATCTGATGCCCTTGTCCTTCTAGGTGCTAGATGTGCTGACAAAGGTGATTTGGTGGTTGCTGCAGTGCATCTTGTATCCTTGTAACAAACTCCAATATTTATCTTAAGTTTAAATTGGAGTTTCAAATTGGGAGCTACAGTTCCCGTTGGGACTCGGAATTTCTGCACATGCGCTAGTCAGAAAAAGGCCGCATCTGCATACTTTGTGGTTTTTATGTTCTTTAGGTCAGGAATTGGCCGCATACAGATACGCAGAAGGAAAACATGAAAAGATGTGGAATAGCGTGAAACTGTAGATCAGGTAACCTGAAGAGGATCTCCAATTGAGAGGTGACCCAAGGAGCAGGACACAGAGAGGGAGACAGGGGACCATCCCAATCCAAGAAGAAGGCCCCCAAATAGGGAGTGGGATGGAAACAGATCCCAGAGGACAGTCCCAGGTAGGGAAAAAGACAGGAATCAGGGAGATCCCACTGAGTCAGAATATATGACAGTGACGAATGTGATATAAAATAGTTACTTTAAAGATATTAGTTACTGTAATGTAGATATAGGCCGGTCTAATTCATGTTAGTTCACAGACAAAGGATTTCAGAACTCATGGCAAAGGAGGGGGGGATGGGGTGTTTAGAGTATGAGGAGAAAAGGATGCTGAGTAATAAGAGGCCAGGGGAAGGGATGAGAAGTGAGCCAATTAGGATGTATGGCCAGGTCAGGAGGGGTATAGGATGACCTATGGGAATCGTGTATGTGACACTTGATGCCATTTGAATGTGTTGGTAGCGATTTCTTTGTTCTACAGAAGCACTCGATTCGGGAGACCCAGGAGGCAGCTTGCGTTCTGGGTTTGTGTGAAACGAGTCAGACTTGCAAGTCAAATAAAAATAACTAATGCTATGCTTACAAATCCATCTCGCGTTTTATTGAGGCCAGACTGACGGGTAAAGAATTTATTAATTCTCATTTGGTGCCGGAAACCCGGGATTTCTCAAGACGGTTCTGACCAACCGTGAAATCAGAATTAGACTGATTTTGGACAAGGAGAGTGGAAAAGGGCCCACAATGTATAGCTGGAAAATGACCGCGCATTGATTTTTCCCCTCTTCTTATGGTCTGATTAGTCTGGTCACTCGCGGTTGGTACAGAAAGATCGTCTCGACAAAATCAAAGGTCAGTCTGGGGATTAGAAATTTAACTGATGGGATTTCATAATTGATGATTTGGTTTTGGGTTAGGTTTTGGAATTAATGGGACATCAAAAAAGATGGTTTAATTCCATGTGTGAGTGTTTTTGAAGAACTGATGCGACCTCAGGATGAGGGTTTAGTTCAATGAGTGTTTTTAAATCTATAGTTGATTAAGCTAAAATTGTATCCTTGGACTGTAGTGGCGAGAAACGATAAATTTTAAAACAAACTGGATGCTGCATGTTAGTTAAAGCAGAAGTCTCTCAAAGGGTTAACAGCAGCTTGAGATAACAGGCAGCTTGTGGTGTAATTGGATACCTTTCTTTCGAGTCAGTGAAACTCCAGCAAAGTTACGTTTTGATTTAGTTAAAGGAAACCAGTGGGTTTCTCCACCTCTTTGATAAAGTCTCATCATGGGCCCCCGTTGCATATGCGTCATGCGCCATGACCCCCACGGAACAGCGCTACGCGCAGATAGAGAAGGAGTGCCTGGGCCTTCTGACCGGTGTGGTTACGTTTCACGATTATGTGTACGGACTTCCTCAATTCACCGTTGAGACCGACCATCGCCTGCTGGTCAATATAATACAGAAAGACTTGAATGACATGACGCCTCGCCTCCAACGTATTCTTCTCAAGCTCCGGCGATACGACTTCCAGCTGGTATACACCCCAGGCAAAGACCTCATCATTGCCGACTCTCTCTCCAGGGCAGTCAACACTCTGTGTGACCCAGCGGGATTCGTCTTCCAGGTTGACGCCCATGTGGCCTTCGTGGCCTCCAATCCACCTGCCACGGATGAACGTTTCATCCCAATTCACCGCGAGATGGCGGCTGACCCTTTGCTACAGCGTGTCATGCGCCACCTAACAGACGGGTGGCTCAAGGGCCAATGCCCTCAGTTCTATAATGTCAGAGATGATCTGGCGGTAGTAGACGGGGTTCTTCTGAAACTGGACCGCATTGTCATCCCGCATAGCATGCACCACCTCGTCCTGGAACAGCACGGTAGCACAAGTGGATAGCACTGTGGCTTCACAGCGCCAGGATCCCAGGTTCGATTCCCCGCTGGGTCACTGTCTGTGCGGGTCTGCACGTTCTCCCCGTGTCTGTGTGGGTTTCCTCCGGGTGCTCCGGTTTCCTCCCACAGTCCAAAGACGTGCAGGTTAGGTGGATTGGCCATGATAAATTACCCTTAGTGACCAAAAAGGTTAGGAGGGGTTACTGGGGTGACGATGATAGGGTGGAAGTAAGGGCTTAAGTGGGTCGGTGCAGACTCGATGGGCCGAATGGCCTCCTTCTGCACTGTATGTTCTATGTAGTCTATCTATGTAGCTACACGAGGGCCACCTTGGCGTGGAAAAGTGCCGCCGACGGGCCCGAGAGGCAGTGTACTGGCCCGGCATTAATGACGACATAGCCAACACAGTGCTCAACTGCCCCACTTGTCAGCGATTCCAGACGGCCCAACCACGTGAGATCCTGCAGCCCCATGAGTTGGTCATGTCACCTTGGACCAAGGTGGGCATCGACCTGTTCCACGCGCTGGGTAAAGACTATGTCCTGATTGTGGACTACTTTCCAAATTACCCGGAGGTGATACGGTTGCACGACATCACATCATCTGCAGTCATCCATGCCTGTAAGGACACCTTGGCTTGACACGGCATCCCACTCACGGTGATGTCGGACAATGGCCCCTGCTTGCAAGCCAGGAATGGTCCAACTTTGCCAGGCGGTACAATTTTGCACATGTGACATCCAGTCCCCTGTACCCCCAATCCAACGGCAAAGCGGATAAGGGCGTCCACATAGTCAAACGGCTCCTCTGCAAGGCTGCCGATGCTGGGTCCGATTTCTACCTCGCCTTGCTGGCCTATCGCTCCGCCCCACTGTCCACTGGCCTGTCGCCAGCCCAGCTGCTCATTGGTCGCACCCTGAGGACGACGATGCCGTCCATTCATGTCCCAGACCTCGACCACGTTCTGGTCCATCGACGGATGCAGCTGTCTCGTGCACAGCACAAGGCGGCTCATGACTCCCGTGCAGCTGATCTCCCTGCTCTGGCTCCAGATGACAACATCCGCATCCATCTTCCGGATGGTGGCTGGTCTGCAACCGCTGTGGTCCTTCGGCAGGTGGCCCCCCGCTCGTTACTGGTTCGTCTACCGGATGGCTCCATTCTGCGCCGCAATCGACGCGCCCTTCGTCTCGTTCCGCGCTCGCTACGTGATCCTCCACTGTCGCCTCGCCCTCCTGCTGACCCTGCCATGGACTATGCAGAGATCCCGGTCACTCTGCATCCTCCTCACTCTGACGCAGTCCAGCCCGCTCCTCAGCCGGCGGCTCCCGACCCACCCTTGAGGCGGTCAACCAGAATTCGTCGCCCACCTTAGAGACTTAATTTGTGAACTTTGTAGACTTATGGACTTTCTGATGTGTTCTGTTCTTCCATTTAATCGTTTACATGGTTTGTATATAGTATTCATCTCGTTATTCTTGTGACATACTGTTGTTCTGCACCAGGCACCTTCCCATGTTAGTTCTCATGTACATAGTCCTGTAAATATTTCACACACACGTAGTCAGGGACATTCTCACATTACACTATTTATTGCCACACAGGTACATTTTTTATAAACGGGGGAATGTCATAATATACACCAGTATATCATGGTGCAGACACACACTGATGGACACACAGTGGGACCAATCAACATACACACCGCAGCCAATCACCAGTGAGAGCACACACACTATAAAGACAGGGGGCATCAGAGTTCCCGCTCATTCGAGCTGCAGCTAAGTTGGAGGACAGAGCTCACAGCCTGCAGCACAGACATTCACCATGTGCTGAGTGCATCGACCGGTTAGGACAAGGCAAAGGTCTTTAGTTAAAGCTAGTATCATGTTAACCCACAGTCAGAGTATGTTAAACAGTTAATGATTCAATAAAATAGTGTTGTACTATTTCGAGTGTTGGTGACCTGTATGTGTTCCAAAGATCCAGAACACCCAACACATCAACATCTAGCTTATTAAAGCCTTCAGTTGGACTACAACCTCACTTTAGTAGTCATTGATCGTGCATCAACGGCCACAGTTGTAGTGAAGTTACTTGCTTGTGAATATATGTGTTGGTTTTTGGTGCAGTTTTGTAATTTATAAATTGTTGGAGATAAAAATCTGTAAACTCCATAAAAATGCTTTGTAAAACAAATGTTTATTCTTTGTGTCAAAAGTCCATCAGTGGCATGGTGGCACAGTGTTTAGCACTGTTGCCTCAATGCGCCAGGGACCCTGGTTCGATTACGCCCTTGGGTGACTCTGTGGAGTTTACATGTTCTACCCGTGTCTGCATAGGTTTCCTACGGGTGCTCCCACAGTTCAAAGATGTGCAAGTTAGCTGGATTGGCCATGCTGAATTGCCCCATCATGTCCAAAGGGTAAGGTGGGGTTACAGGGATAGGCCTGGGGCCTTGGTAGGATCCTCTTTCGAAAGGTTGGTGCAGACTCGATGGGCTGAATGGCCTCCTCCTACACTATGGGGATTCTATGATCCTTTGATCAGCAGACTCTGTAAATTTGTTCAGTAATTTTCCTCTGTGGTTTTTCAAAAATGCTAAGATCTGTCAAGTCATTTTCACTCTGGGATCTGACTTATCCAGTATTCACATCAGCCTGAATTGTTACATGGGACACAAGGCTGCCACTATGTGTCGGGGGTGGAGGGAGTGGATGTTGAGTTTGGTGGATGGAGTGCTAATGAGGTAGGCTGCTTTCTCATGAATAGTGTCAAGCTTCTTGAGTGTTATGTTGAAGAATTGATTCAGCCTGTGAAAGGGTTACAATTTTAATTCAAACAAAATACAGTTAAAAGTTTTCTGTGAGAAATGGACAATATTTTCAGACACCCAGAGACAGAGAGTTGGCCTTGAATCACAGCCTTTCCAGACAGCTAACCAGGCTTAAACTGATAACATGACACATGTTTTCAGGAAAACAAATGATTTTGATTCAAAAGAATTTCTCAGACAATGAGCCTCAGACACACGACACAAAATAAGGGTCTTATTCTCAACCAATGGATCTTCTTTACATTAACACCTTAGGTAAACAAATAGTCAGATCTGCAAACTCTGTAAGAAAGTCAGATCTCCAGAGTTGTAGAACATAGAACGTAAAACAATATAGAGTTGAGGTCTTATTTGAACTCCCCATAAACTGAGATAAAAGTAAGAAAAGCCACCCTTCATAATTTGGATTGTAAGTATAAAACAAATTTGTTATTTGTTGAATGACTTAACAAATTTCATTCTTAAGTAGATTTGAGATTTGAAGTTAGTACTTGTAAATTAATTAGTTTATCTCGTACGCAGAACAACATTATGTAATCCAAAATTTTAATTTTAATGAAGTATTATAGCAACCATTATTGGGCAGCATGGTAGCCTTGTGGATAGCACAATTGCTTCACAGCTCCAGGGTCCCAGGTTCGATTCCTGGCTTGGTCACTGCCTGTGCGGAGTCTGCACATTCTCCCCATGTGTGCGTGGGTTTCCTCCGGGTGCTCCGGTTTCCTCCCACAGTCCAAAGATGTGCAGGGTAGGTGGATTGGCCATACTAAATTGCCTTAGTGTCCAAAATTGCCCTGAGTGTTGGGTTGGGTTACTGCGTTATGGAGATAGGGTGTGGGCTTGGGTAGGGTGCTCTTTCCAAGAGCTGGTACAGACTCAATGGGCCGAATGGCCTCCTTCTGCACTGTAAATTCTATGATTCTGTGATTATAAGGGGTGTCGTCTCAACCTGTAAACCTCATGAACCTCATAAATCTCCTGGGATTCTTAATCATAAGATTCTAAGTTCTGATAGAAGAGACTGTGAAAGAGACAGGTCAATTCTAATAAACAGTGTATACGGAAACGATTTGGAGGAAAGTATAGCTGGTCTGATTAGTAAGTTCGCAGAAGACACCAAGATTTGGTGGAGTGGCAGATAATGATTCAGGATTGAAAGGGGATACAGCAGGACATAGATAGGTTAGAGACTTGGGCAGAGAAATGGCAAATGGAGTTTAATCCAGATAAATGTGAGGTAATGCATTTTGGTAGGTCTAACAGAGAGGGGAAATATACCGTAAATGGCAAAACTCTTGGGGATATAGAAAGTCAGAGAGATCTGGGCGTGCAGGTCCATAGATCTTTGAAGGTGGCAACACAAGTGGACAAGGTAGTCAAGAAAGCATACAGAATGCTTGCATTCATTGGACGGGGCATCGAGTATATAATCTGGCAAGTCATGCTACAGTTGTCTAGAACCTTGCTAAGGCCGTACTTGGAATATTGCGCGCAATTCTGGTCGCCATACTACCAGAAGGATGTGGAGGCTTTGGAGAGACTGTAGGAGGAGGTTTACCAGATTGTTGCCCGGTCTGGAGGGTGTTAGCTATGTGGAGAGGCTGAATAGACTCGGACTGATTTCATTAGAAAGATGGAGGTTGAGGGGTGACCCCTGACAGAGATCTACAAGATTATGAGGGGCATGGATAGTGTGGATGGGTAGGCACTCTTTCCCAGAGTAGGGGGGTCAGTCACCAGGGGGCATAGGTTTAAGATCCTTGGGGCAAAGTTTAGAGGAGATGTGCGAGGCAGGATTTTTACACAGAGGGTGAGTGCCTGGAACACGTTGCCAGGGAAGGTTGAGGAAGAAGATACATTAACAGCGTTCAAAAGGCATCTCGACAAATAGATGAATAGGATGGGAATAGAGGAATACGGCACAAGGAAGTGCTGTAGGTTTTGGCCAAGGTATCATGACCAGTACAGGCTTGGAGGGCTCATAGAATCATAGAATTTACAGTGCAGAAGGAGGCCATTCGACCCATCGAGACTGCACCGGCCCTTAGAAATAGCATCCCACTTAAGCTGACACCTGTAACCCAGTAACCCCGGCCTCCCTGAACAGGCGTCGGAATGTGACGACTAGGGGCTTTTCACAGTAACTTCACTGAAGCCTACTTGTGACAACAAGCAATTATTATTATTAATCTTTTTGGACACGAAGGGCAATTTAGCATGGCCAATCCACCTAACCTGCACATCTTTAGACTGTGGGAGGAAACCGGAGCACCCGGAGGAAACCCACGCTGGCACGGGGAGAACGTGCAGACTCCGCACAGACAGTGACCCAAGCCGGGAATCGAACCTGGGACCCCGGAGCTGTGAAGCAACAGTGCTAACCACTGTGTTACCGTGCCGCCCTGTTCCTGTGCTAAAATTGGAACGATATAGCGAAGATTAGCATTGCCCCAGCGCAAGGATAACACCCAAATTCGTGAAGCGTTCCATATTTTTTCTCGACAAATGCATGGATAGGATAGGTATAGGCAGTGTTTTTCAAACTTTTTTGCCTGGGACCCATTTTTACCAACTGGCCATCCTTCAGGACACACGCCGGCTGACCTTCACGACCCACGCCGGCCGACCTTCGCGACCCATCATTTTCTCTTACCTTCATGTGAACAATTCTATAATCTAGAGTAGCAAAGAATGAGAAATGACCTCATTGAAACAGGCAGATGCAGAATGCAAGTTTTCCTCAGATGGGTGGTTTGTAGCCTGGGGATATAGTCTGCAAATTTCAATGCGATGATTTTAGACATAGATGAGGAGGAATTACTTAACTCAAAGTATTGTGAATTTTTCAATCTCTAAAATTCATTATCAAAGAGAGTTCTGCAGGCTCAGCCATTGAGCATATTCAAAACAGATGCAGGAAGACTGTATTGAATTGAAAACAAAATCTTCTCCTGGTTCAATGCTCTGGCGTCAGGAGGAGGAGATCTTTCTCTCAGGGCTCCGGGCATGCGCACTAATGAGCGGGCACGCATGTGCAGCACGCCCGCATTTTTAAAGCTGATCGCAACCTTCATTTTTAAAGCCTCTCGCAGCCAACATTTTTAAAAGAGGGCTGCTGCGGCCATTGCTCCTGAATTCACGCAATCGGGAATGCCGCGAAGGATGGCTGCACAACCCTCCGGACACCCGCCCGTGACCCACCAGTGGGTCATGACCCCCACTTTGAAAACCTGGTACAGAGGGATACGGCATTTGGCAAAGAGTGGTATCGTGACCGGTAAAGGCTTTGAGGGCCGAAGCGCCTGTTCCTGTGCTGTATTGTTCTTTGTTCTTTGTATGTTCTCCCTGATATAAATTTGATTTGTTTGAAAACCCCTGGAAGAAAGTGCATTTTATGTTCGATGGAAGCACTATCTAGCCTTGCTGATTAAAGCCTTATGAAACTGTATTGTAGAATTTATTTTAGTTGATGTTTTAATCTAGCAATAAGTTCAAAATGAAAATGTATCCCTGTGGGCTGGGGAATGGGGTGGTGGTGGGGGGGGGGGGGGGGGGGGGGGGGGAGGGGGAGGGGGGGGGGAGGGGGGGTGGTGCGGGGGTTGGGGGGGGGGTGTCGGTGGTGGTGTAAAGAAAGCAGAGCGCTAAAAATTGGAGCTGTGGCAATGGAGAGTGGCATCAGGAGGTGAGTTACTCTCCGCAGAGTTCCCAACCTCTGACCTGCTCTTGTAGCCACAGTATTTATATGGCTAGTCCAGTTCAGTTTCTGTTCAATAGTAACCCCGGGATGTTGATAGTGCGGAATTCCCTTGAATGTCAAGGGGAGATTGTTGTATTCTGCTTTGCTGGAAATGGTCATTGCCTGATACTTATATGGAGAGAACAAAACTTGACACTTATAAAACCAAGCCTGAATATTGTCCACGCCTTCTTACATATGGGCACGAACTGCTTCAGTATCTGAAGAGTCATAAATAATGAACATTGCACAATCATCAGCAAACATCCCCACTTCTGGGGCGGGATTCTCCGCAATCGGCGCAATTCCGCCGTCCGGCACCAAAAACGGCGCGAATCAGTCCAGCATCGTGCCGCCCCAAAGGTGCGAATTCTCCGCATCTTGAGGGGCCGAGCCTTCACCTTGATTTCTGGCGGACTGATTTCCGCCACACCAGCTGGCGGGAAAGGCCTTTGGTGCCCCGTCAGCGGCCGCTCACGGCATCCCCGCGCATGTGCGGTGGAGGGGGTCTCTTCCGCCTCCGCCATAGTGGAGACCATGGCGAAGGCGGAAGGAAAAGAGTGCCCCCACGGCACAAGCCCGCCCGCGGATCGGTGGGCCCCGATCGCAGGCCAGGCCACCGTGGGGGCACCCCCCGGGGCCAGATCGCCCCGCAGGACCCCGGAGCCCGCCCGCGCTGCCTTGTCCTGCCGGTAAGAGAGGTGGTTTGATTCTCGCCTGCGGGACAAGTATTCCAGCAGGGGGGCTTCAGCCCATCGCGGGCCGGAGAATCGCCGGGGGGGGCCCGCCAACCGGCGCGGCGCGATTCCCACCCCACCGAACATCCGGTACCGCAGAATTCGGCAACCGGTGGGGGCGGGATTCACGCCAGCCCCCGGCGATTCTCCGACCCGGCGGGGGGGGTCGGAGAATCCCGCCCCTCATCTTATGATGGAGGGAAGGTCACTGACTAAACAGTTGACCGTCCTGTTAATTCCTGGCTGGCCCATGTTTTTTGCTTTTAATTTCTGTTATTCTTCTATTTCAATTTCTGTACATGGCCAAAAATTCACCTGTGCCTTTGAGATTATTTTTACCTTTAATTTACAAAAGGAATCCAGCAGGATGTGCTGCCATTGGTGATGATTCATCTCAATGGACTTTGCTGTCGGCCTATGAGCTGTTTACTTTGTTGGGTCCTTAGCTGATAATCTATGCTGATTGGTGTTGTTCTGCCAAGGATGGGAATGCTTCATTTGGTTTTTAGTTTCGTTTTGAGCTCTGAGCTGTAGGAGGCTCTTTAGAATTTCTCTCTCCCCAAAAAGGGTAAATGTCTTTCTGATACCCCAGTTGGAGGCTCTGTTTTCCTATCAGCCAAGTTGTAGACATTCTAGTGAGGCTGGACACCAAGTAAGAATAAGATCCAAGTTGAGAGCTGGGTTTGAGGGGAAACAAGGGGCTGGAATCTCCGGTCGCCCACGCCGAAATCCCGTTTCTTGAACGGCCGGAGAATCCAGTCTCTGACCAAATCGGGGGCGGCGCCTCATTCGCGATGCTCCACCCACTCCAAAGCGCCGTTCTCAGAGACTTACGCCGCGCCACTTATCGACGGCCTCAGGATATTGCCTGAGGCCCGCCCCCCGATGCTCCGCTCCCGACTGGCCGAGTTACCGACGGCGTTGGTCTCTCATGGTCTCATCCGTCGGGAACTCAGCGTGGCGGCTGCGGACTCAGTCCAGCACAGCCACAGTTGGAGAAGGGCCGATCGGCGGACAGGGGGGCAATATTCGGGGCTGGGGACACAGTGGGAGGGGTGGTCTGGGTACACGAGCCGGCCAAAGGGGGGGGCGGCACTATTTCACGGGCCAGGTCCACGGGCTGCATCCACCATGTAGCACGGCGCGGCCGCTGCAGGCCACCGTCATGCGCATCCGCGCCCACGGACCCGCCAATTTTTCGGGACATATCGGCAGCGAGAACAGGGTGCTAAACGCTGCCGTCCTGCTAGCTCACAGCAAAATGGGGTATCAGTGGCCATTTAGCACCAGTTTTGCCACTGTTCCCATGCCTGCGTGGGGACATAGCCACAGAATCGGAGAATCCAGCCGAAGGAATCTTAAGGGTCCAATCCAGCCACTAGCTGAAAGCAGGTTCAGGTGTTAAAATAACTCTTCTTGCGGTCTCATGTGGAGAACTCTGTTCTTGCCTCGGAAAGGCTGTTGGTCATTCTGGTGGAGTTGGAAACAAGTCAGAATTAAACAGACCTGAGGCAGATCCTTTGAGTGAAGGCCTAGGTTAATAAGAATTAAAGTGATTCCCCAGAGGGAATCCCACATTCTGGGGATTCAGACTATATTTTCAGCTAGAAGATCCTCATTAGCCATCCAACCAATGGTTCTCAACCACTCAAGGTCCTGGAAGGACAGTCAACTGAAAAAACAATATCAACATCCGAGCAAGAGCACCTATCTTCCATCTCACAGTATCCTTTTATATTTTTTTCCTCACCCCTCCCTCTGCATGTGTATGTCTTGTGTGTGTTTAAGTAGCGGGTGGAACGGTAAAATGGGGGAGTAGATTAGTTGGCCGTTATACTATTAGAATCATTGCATATCTTAACTCCATTTTTGTTATACATAAACAGTTGTTGTGTTTCATTTACAAATCTGGTACCTGTAAGTCATTGGAGCAGTCAAGGGCCAAAGATCTCAGAAACTTTATACAAATGATTGGTTAATTAACCTGTGTTGAGACTCCGGGGCCTGGAGTTGACCCCGCACTAACCCAGGGTGTCATAACAATTGAACCAGGTTTAATGGTAATGATAGACGGGGGATATTCCAGGCCATGAGATTACAGATTGTGACACAATGCTGCTTGCCGCTGCTGATGGCCCACAGCATCACATGGATGCTCAATTTTGAGTTGCTAGATCTGTTCAAAATCTATCCCATTTAGCATGTGCCAAATAACACAATGGAGAGTATCTTCGCCATGAAGGTGGAACTTCATAGATGGGGCTTCATCTCCACAAGGAATCATAGAATCATAGAATCATAGAATTTACAGTGCAGAAGGAGGCCACTCGGCCCATCGAGTCTGCACCGGCTCTTGGAAAGAGCACCCTACCCAAGGTCAACACCTCCACCCCATCCCCATAACCCAGCAACCCCACCCAACACTAAGGGCACTATGCAGCGGTCACTCCTACTGATACTGTCATGGGCAGATGCACCTGCAACAGATAGATTGGTAAGGTTAAGATCAAGTCAGTTTTTCTCTTGTTAGTTCCATCTTTAGATGCGATAGACCCAGCCTAGCAATTATCTCCTTTAGCATCTGGCCTGGCTGGTCAGTAATGGAACTACCGAGTCACTTTTAATGAGGGACATTGAACTCCTCCACCCAGAGTACCTTTTCTGCCATTTCCACCCTCAGGACCTCTTTCATGTGGTGTCTAACATGGAGGAGTACTTATTCACACCTGAAGGGGCTGGTAGGTGATAACCGGCAGGAATTTTCATTGCCCATGTTTGGTCTGACGACATAAGACTTCATGGGTTCTGGGGTCAATGTTGACAGCTCCCAGTGCAACTCCCTCCCAAATGTATACCATTGTGCTGCCACCTCTGGTGAGTCTGTCCTATTGGTGGGAAAGTGATGGTGGTATCTGTGATTTAACAACCATGTTGCGCCGAGCATTGCTCTGGGCACGGTGGGTGAGGGTAAAATCAAGATTCACGCCAGGCGAATCGCATTTTGCGATTCACCCGACCCGCTCCCAATGGGGGTGAACTGGAACTTGCCACAAATGGTGAGAATATCATTAACACTCATTTACTTACATTTCAATCTCATTAACAAGATCATAGTTGAATGCAGCGGCCTCCCGGGAATTACCTGGCTCCTCAGCGCGAAAGCAGTGGGCGTCTTTTCGCACTTGTTTTCAAAAATGTGAAACTGGGGAAAAGAGGAGGTGAGTAGCCATTTCCATTATCCTGCACGCAGCTCAAGGGCACTGGAGCTGCTGCCCAGTGATCAGGAGAAGTGGGGGACCCTTCAGGGGGGTTGGACTTGGTCAGGGTGCTGAAGCGTTCAAGGTCGGAGGTCGCCCCTGGTCCGGAGGGTGGGGGTGAGGGGCTTTGCATCTGTGATGCCTTCAAGCCATATTTAAATATTGTGGAGACCTATAACAGCAGCAACTACTGCTGCAGCCTGTGGGTCCTACAAATCTCTTCCAGGACAGAGCCTGCTGCGGCTTCTATTTCACTCCCTTTGACAGTGAGCAGTCTCTAGCTTCACAGCTAAGGGCTATTTCAAATGAGCAATTAGCCTTGTTAGTTGTGAGAGCACTTCACACTCCTCAACTCTCAAGTGCCTCCCCGAGGACATATGTGCCATGGCTAGAGATGATTACCACACTGTGTGTCCAGCAAACTTTGATACCTGAACAGTGTGCCTGAACTCTAGAAGTGTCAGCGCCATAGAGGCAGTTGCCAAAAATCAACCGAGCAGTGCTTCACCACTGAGGATCCTCTCGCGACCAAAAGGATAATATGTGGATCAGCGGAGGGCAGCTGAGTACGGCCTCCCTAATGTTACCGGCAGAAGGCTGGGGTCCAGGGGCTCCTGGTGTGGCCAGAGGTTATGTATGCAGAGTAAGATGCCCGCACTGGATGGCACTCTGAGAGAAGGCGGGGCAGTCATGGTAAGAGTGGGGAAGGCTTGGGGGATTTGAGGGTCCCGGGATGGAAGCCTAAACGGATTGTTGGTCTCTCTCTTTCCAGATATAACTATGTTTGCTGGTGTCGATCTCGCGGATGCTCCCTCACATTTCTTGTGGCAGCCAAGGCAGGCAGATGCTGTAGAAGGCAGCAGAGACAACTCAGGCTGGAGGCGGCACCTTATGTGCAGGGGGCCGCCGCACACTCTGAAGACCCGGTCGCCCATCAGGCTGAGGAGGTGTCATGTCCTGTAGACTGGCCGAAGTGAATGATGAACTACAGAACATCTAATTTAAATAATTTATTATGGAACAACTGTGTGATGAGATAACTAGGATAAATAAAATAATAAACTACTGAGACTAATTAACTATTGTAGAGCTACTGCAAAATATATCTATCCTCCAGCACGACCTACTCCCAACTCTCCAACTAGAGAGTCACCTGATGGGTTTACACTGCCACCTAGTGGTCAGAGATTGTGCACAACATTATGTATAAATTTGCTTCAGGCATATCATTAACACATCATGCATATTATCACAGGAGGGACACAGAAGTGGAGGCTAGCGACATCCCAAGATGTACAGGCGTCACTGATCATTCAATGAGTGACGGACACCATGTGCCGCAGAAGAATGCATCTCAGCAAGGAGACAGTGCGGCATCTGTTCCATGACCTCGCGGACATAGCACCCCATGGAGGAGGAGGACACCCACTCCCGGTGGCCGTGAAGGTCGAGGCCACCGGGTCATTCCAAGGCTCAAGTGGGGATCTGTATGACATATCCCAATCTTCCACCCACAGATGCATCTGGGAGGTGATGGATGCTCTGTATGCCCGGACATCTGACAATACCATCTTTGACCTGGACTATGCCCACAAAGATGCCCAGGCTGCAGGATTTGCTGCCGTCGGCGGGATGCCCCAGGTCCAAGGGGCGATCGATGGCACGCATGTCGTCCTGAGAGCACTGGGGTATCGGTGTGCCCTATATTAACCGGACCGAGTTCCACTCCATGAATATTCAGATCATGTGTGACCGAACCTCAAAATTATGCACATATGTGCCTGCTATCCTGGGTGTGTGCGTGACCACTACATCCTGGGGCACTCAGAGACCCCGGTGTCTTCAGGATGACAGATCGATTCATGGGTATAAGGGATACCCACGTTTATTGCAAAAGGACCAGAGTATAAAAGTAGAGAAGCGTTGTTACAATTCTATAATGTGTTGGTGAGATCACATCTGGAGTATTGTGTCCAGTTTTGGTCTCCTTATTTGAGGAAGGATGTTTTGGCATTGTGGACAATTCAGAGGAGGTTCATCAGGTTGATTTTGGGGATGAAAACATTGACGTATGAGGAGAAATAAACAATTTAGGCTTATGCTCGCTGGAGTTTAGAGGGAATTTAATTGAGATGCATAAAGTACTAAATGAGATTCATAAAGTAAACGTAGACCAAATGTTCCCCCTTGTGGGGTAATCTAGAACGAGAGATCACGGATATAGGTTGAAAAGTGGTAGATTTAGAACTCAGATGAGGAAGCGCTACTTCTCACAGAGGGTGGTGAATTTGTGGAACTCGCTGCCCCAGAGTACGGTGGAATCTGAGTCATTTAATGGTTTCAAGAAGGAGATAGATATATTTCTGATTTTAAAAACGGGTTAAAGGGATATGAGGAATAGGTAAGGAGGTGGATTATGAGGCCAGGAAGAGACCAGCCTGATCTGATTGAAAATGGAGCAGGCTCGAAGGGCTGAATTGCCTACTTCTGCTCCTAAGTCCTATGTGCCTATGTCATGGCTGATGATGCCGATGTGGAAGCCTGAGACTGAGGCGGAGACCTCTTATAATGAAGCCCATGTGGCCATCTGCAATTTGATTGAGCGGTGCAACGACCTGGTGAAAATACAGTTCCGATGCCTTGACCACTCTGGTGATGCCCTGCAGTACACACTCCAGTGGACTGCCCCCTTTGTGGTGGTCTGCTGTGCCCTTCACAATCTGGCACAGCAGCAGGATGACATGCTGGAGGAGGAGGAAGAGGAGCAGGAGGAGGTGGCATGGGTCCAACTTGCCAGGAGAATCAGGGAGGCCCTCATCTTCTCCAGATTCTCCTGGGACAAGGCTTGTCTATCAGCTCAACCACCCCCCCATCTATTTTGTCCCCCATTTCCCTCCCAACCCCCCATTTCCTCCCTCCCAAGTCTGACACCCCCATTTCCTCCCTCCCGTGTTCCCCATCCCCCAATACCCCCGTTCCCCCCATTCCACCATTCCCTCCCATTTTCAGCACTCCCCCATTACAGTGCACACACTCCCCAACCACACTGTCCCCCCCTCCAAGGGTCTGAGTAACATCACTCCAGGGTGATGGGCCTGTGGCAGCACAGTCAGTGGGCCAATATCGAAGACAGGAGATAACTCGCTGTGGGCAAAGCTCTGGTGCTCCTCAGTTTCTGCAACAGTCTGACTCCAGTCTTTCTGCTGACAGCACACTCACACCCATCCTCTGAACAGCATCTGCATCGGGGGGGCTTTTGACCTTGGACCACTGTACCTGGGGGGGGGGGGGGGGGGGGGCAATAGGGGGCGGGAATGTGGGTAGGCCAACTGTGCAGATTGACGTGACAGAGGTGTCACATGCATGACGTGCGACATGTAATCGTGAACATTTCACTATGACAGAATTGCATTCCTCCTAACTCCAGATAGTGAGCCCCATCCCCCAGTGCCCACTCAGTTCTCCTCAGACTTCATGAACTTGCGTGCCCTACTGCAGTGTCCAGGTGTGCCCCAGGATGGACATCAGAGACGGAGGCAGAGTGCTGCTTTTTGTGACCTGTGAGCTTTGAAGCCCTTGGCAGACGTTCTCTGGAGGGCCTGGAGCCTGGGGACCCCAGTCGACTTACGAGTGTCACGGGCATCACCTGTTACCCTGTTCTGCCCGCTAATCTTGAGATGTGCAGGTGTTAGGAGGGGAGGATTCGGAAGAAATGGAGATCCCCTTCGTCTCCTTGGCGGCAGGCTGTGGGTTGGCCTCCAGCACTTCCTCCTACCTGATGGTGCCCGTAGGCCCCTGTGGGTCTCCATGGGCAGAGGAGCAGCTGGAGTGAGCTCCAGAGGCCTCTCAAGTCACCTGGCGCTACCAGCCCTGGAGGCTCCCCATTGCCTGCACCATGATGTTGATATACTCAGCGATGCTCCTCAGTGACTGGGCCACACTCTGCTGAGCCTCCGCAATGTCCACTTGCGCCTGGTACACATCCCTCAGTGACTGGGAAATGCTTTGGACACCACCATTCAATGCGGACGTCATGCTCCAGGTTTTCCCCTGGTCGTCACCCTAGCAGTGTTGGCCTTGGTGCTACACATTGTTGGCACCATCTCCTGCACCTGCAGAGTCCTCCAATCGGCCTTACAGTGGCTGGAATGTCGCGGACACCCCCTCCTGAATCTCATGGCTGTGTCCTATCATCTGCATCAGCTCTTGGAGTACCTTGTCCAGGGGCTCATCATTTGGCTGGGACCCAGCTGTGTCCTGACTTCCAGCAGACTTGTGACTGCCGTCGCCCTTGGATGTCCCTGTCTCCAACTGATGTGCATCAGCAACTGTGTGGTGCTCACCGGATTGTGCCCCAGAAGATCCAGGTGTGTGTCTGTATGCTGGTGGAAGGTGGGGATGATAGCTGTGGTGCCTTGCCAGTGATCTTCTCTGAGCTCTCCTCCCATGTATTCTCTTGGGTGGCTGGGGGGGGGCGGGGGGGTCACGGTAAAGGACTCCGGATGACCCGGACTCATCAGATCAAGATACTGCGAGACAGTGGACATGTGGTCAGTGAGAGGGAAGGATCATTTTGTCTGAAATCAACAACTCACCTGAGACAGGTCATCTGAGTGAAAGGGCAGTGGATCCTCACCTCTCTGGCAAAGGCCAACCTCACTGTCAGTGATTGCTCTATTCTTGGGCAACCCCACGATTCCAGGGCCGCTTCCCCATAGGGGGTGAGGACTTGAATCTCTGGACTCCTGGCCCCATCTTGGCCTTTCCCCTTTATTATGGACTATCTTCTCCTGTGGGGACAAAGAGAGGGCTTTGTGAGCTGCACGCTTGATGGATCAGGGCGGCCTCTAGCAGGTGGCATGTGTGGGCATGAAGGGATTGTGCTGGTGGGTACCTGGTGGTTCTGAGGAACAAGGACGAAGATCAGATATGGGGAGGATGCGAGTTATCTGTCATAATATACACACAAGTATATGATGGTGCACAGACAGACAGTGAGTGACACAAAGTATGACCAATGAACACACAGAACACAGCAGCCAATCACCAGACAGGACACGACCACTATAAAGCCAGAGGGCACTAGTTTTTGCGCTCTCTTGGGATGCAGCCTCTGAGACAGTCGGAGCCTGTCAGCAACAACTTGAACATCCACCATGTGGTAGTAAGATAGTCTGGTCAGGTTAGCCTCAGGTCTCCAGTCAACTCAGCATAGTGTCAACCCACAGTTCAAGCAAGTTTAATGGTTAAGAGTTCAATAAAATAGAGTTGCATTTCTTCAAGTGTTGGAGCCTGTCTCTCTCTGCTACAGTAAACGCAGTCCTCGCAGACCCAGCTTACCCAACACATCAGTATCAACCAGGTCAATGCGGGGGTGGGGGGGGATGAGGAGGAGGGTTTTGGAAATTTAAGGGGTGGCAGGCTGGACTGATGCCAGGAGAAAGGTGATAACTTATCTTTGCAGCTCGTTGGAGGTCGTTGGTCTTCTGACATTGGGTGGCGGTCCTCCTCGTCAAGATGCCCACACTGACAGCCGTTGCCGCTGCCTCCCAAGAGGCATTGCTAACCCTGCTGCTGGTCCTCCGAACAGGGGGCCCACCTATCATGAACATCATCGAGAAGCCTTGTGAAGTAGGCATCCCCAAAGTGAGGAGCAGGTCTGCACGCTGTCACGCTTGTGTGTCGTCTGGGAGTGAGTGGCGAGGGGACGTTTGAAAGCAGCTCCCTATTTTTAACGATGAGCTGCTGAGGCACGAGTCGGGAGAATCAGACGGCAAGGGAGTCAGTCATTTTGAGAATCACGTGGGGCTCATTTCTGGCAGTCAGTGCTGCTGAATATGGCCCGCGGTCTCGCCAGTGTGGCTGTCGCAAAACTCTCCACCAAACGTGCCCATTATCTGTAAGGTATGATTCTGTGAGGCTGTTGCTTGACGAGTCTGTAGGATTGCTGTCCCACTTTTGGCACAAGCCTCCCGATGTTAGTTAGGACGGCTTTGCAGGGTCAACAAGGCTGAATTGTCCCATTGTTGCTTCCCGTGCCCTGGTCGATGCTGTGCCGTCTGTCCGGATTCATTCCATTTTTTTTAGGTTTCGTAGCTGTTTGATACAACTGAGTTGGTTTATAATAATAGTCTATAATAATCTTTATTATTGTCACAAGTAGGCTCACATTAACATTGCAATGAAGTTACTGTGAAAATCCCCTAGTCGCCACATTCCGGCGCCTGTTTGGGTACACAGAGGGGGAATTCAGAATGTCCAATTCACCTAGCATCACGTCTCTCAGGATTTGTGGGAGGAAACCGGAGCACCCGGAGGAAACCCACGCAGACACAGGGAGAACGTGGAGACTCCGCACAGACAGTGACCCAAGCCGGGAATCGAACCTGGAACCCTGGCGCTGTGAAGAAACAGTGCTAACCATGGTGCTACCATGCCAATTGCAGGTAATTGCAAAGTCAATCACATTTCTGTGGATCTGGAGTCACATGTAGGCCAGACAGGATAAGGAGGGCAGATTTCCTTCCCTTCCCTAAAGGGCATTATTGAACCAGATGTGTGTTTCTATAACAATTGACATGGTCACATTTAATTTCAGATTGTGTTATTTATTGAATTTAAATTCCACAAGCTGCTGTGGTTGGATTTGAACTCTTGTCCGTAGATCATTAGTCTGTGCCTGTCAATTACTATGACAGTTCTACTGCACCAGCGCCTCCCTTATCACTCTCACCACAACCTCGGAGATGAACAAGTCAGTGAAGTAAAAAGAAAAAATGCTGGAAATACAGAGCACCGTCTGTCAGCATGTCCGTGATTGTTTTCTATTTGCTCCGAGTAGCATCTTTGACCTTTGTTCTTCTATGTCTTGATCTACCTGCCCACTTAATCTCCTGTGACACTGTTCCTCTTTCCTTTGCATCTGAAGTTGCAATTATTTTGCTTGGAATTTCATACCTTTTTTTCCAATTTTACTCGGATAAAACTTTGTTGAAGCTGACAAATGTATTTTTTCCCTCAGAGCACTTCTGTCATAGAGCTCCATATTAGAGAGCTGAGTTCTGTATGCCTCGTGACAGTCGTCCTGTTGAGTAACATGTCACATTGTGCTCTCCGACATAAGACCTGCGCATCTTTCAGCCATGCTTAATAAGACCATGCTTAACAAATATGCACATACACAAAATACACCAACAATAACAAATTAGCAGCTTATGATTTTGTACTAATGCAAGGTACTTTATATTGCATTTGTATAAAGATGAGCAAATGGGTCACAGGAAGGGGAACCAAGGGCATATTTTGTCAAGTAAGTGTTTGAGTTTTTTGGGGGATCGGACTCTACTCTGTAATGCAATGATAAATCTGGTGGGATAAATCTTGACTTTGTGTAATGCATAGGCTGGGTAAGAGTGAATTGGCAGCTCGCTTTACATCTCTTCCTCCATTTTGACTGCAGTGCTGATTCACTTTTTCACGATTACACAAAGATAAATTATAACCCAGTGATTTTTTAAAAAAAATCTTTCACAGGATGTGGCTGTAACTGGCTGAACCAGCATATGTTGCCCATCCTTAATTGCGCTTGAGAAGATGGCGGTGTGCCACCTCACACTCAGCGCTGCTTGGTGCTCTTCTCAATTGAATTCTGGCTGATTGGAATCTGTAAGCTAACTCCCACAGTTTATTTTGCTAAGTCCAGCTCCCTCATCCTGACAGTAGGCCCAAATAAGATTGCCAGCTGAAGGGTCCCAGCTGCGGCACTGTAGATACCAGTAACCAGTTCATTGATATTGCTTTCCCAAAATCTGAATGAAATTGGTGAAGAACTAAAAGTAACTGATTAACGTCCTTCGAAGAAAACATATGGCGGAATAGTACCAAAAAATGCGAAAAAGGAGTGATTGCTCATGGAATCTTATGCTGCTTAAAGAAAACCTTTCTCCCCACAAGAATCACGCAGCGCTCTTGGTGGCCTCCCACTGATTTGCTCGCCCAGGGGCAACTTAATCAGTGCAATCACTGGAGCACTCCATGTAAACACTTCCCCAGCACTGCCCAGCACTTGTTCCAGATCCATGAGAGGGGATGGCAGCACAAAAGCCAGCACCGCGTTTCACATAGGGAGCCCTGACTAGACGCTTGGATGGTGTGAAGCAGAGATGGGAAGTCCTGTACCCACAATCCGGCAGGCAGCCCACCAGCAGGGTCTCCAGCAACGTCGTGGAGGCAACAGCTGCCTTAGTGAGTGCCAGCCCTCTCCAGTGGAGGATGGGGCAGCAGTCCAGGAAGAAGATGAATGACCATCTTTGTGTGGCCAGAGTAGGTCTGCCATCTCCAGTCTCTAACTGCATCCCCTCACCCACCCTTCGGACCTCTAAGGTGATCTTTAAGCCAACCCCCTCACGGGTTGTCCACAGCTGACGAGGTCCTTTTCCCCCAACCCCCAACCTTCATGCTGCACCCCCCAGTCTTAACTCGGTTCCTCACATCCCTGATCCCACTCCAGTCCCACGCATGCCAGTCCTCAATCATCTCCCACCTACATTCTTCCCATCGGTGTCAGGGCAAACCCGAGCACAACTGGTATGAGAGGACACAGCTACCCGGTGTCATGCGGGGAGCTGCAGAACCTGACACAGCAAGTGGAAAGAGCCCTTGAACTGGCCGGGGAAGAGTCTGTACTGATGACGAAGTGGGGGCAGTGAGCAAAGGTGAGAACCTGAAGGACAAACAGTCATTCCTCTAGCATCACATGAGTATTCATGTTGCATCATGTAACCCCGCGATGTACTAATGCCATCTCCTTTCCCCTGCAGGGCATTCAGATGAACAGCACGGACCATCCTTGTGCCCCCCTTCCCCCCGGAGTCACCAGACCTGAGCAGCTCTGAGGGAGATCGCGGACATCACCATTGAAGAGGTGTCACATCTGTCACCCGCATCCTTCTCAGATACTCACACCTCGGTGGGATTAAATAGCAGGCAAGCTTCTGGGTGCTCAATGGTGAGCACTTCACAGATTATGATCCACAGCAGGTGGAGGCAGGGATGTCCCAGGGATTCAGCACTCGGAGGCCCTGGACACTGCTGAGCTTCTGGCCAATAACATGCCTCTGGATCCGGTCGTCCCCGAGCTGATGGAAATACCAATGCAGAGTCGCAAGAATCAGGAAGGGATGACTGCATCCATCCCAGGACTGCAAGGCTGACTGGAGGATTCCAATTGCCTTCTCTCTGAAGAGATGGTGCCGTCGCTCCTACCCAATGAGGCCAACACTGCAAGGGTGGAATCCGCAGGGGAGACCTTAATGCAGGAGGTGCACTTCATGGTAGGGGATGCCCACTCCATTGCTAAGGGCATGACCTCCATAGCTGAGGGCTTCATCTTGTGCAGTCACTGCTGGGAATCCACAGGTGTCTGCACCAGAGGATGGCGGGGCTTCTGGATCTCACTCAAGCTGCCCCTCTATCCAACCGGAGCTTGGAGGATCAGCAGGCGTGTACCCCGGGGCCCTTCACCCAAGGTTATCCAGTCCATCTGACATCCCCCTCCCTGTGAGCAACACACCTCCAGCCTCACACACCGAGGAGGGCAGCACTGCAACACCATGCTGCTCGAGAATACGACTGTACCCTCAAGATTCAGGTCCCCCTGGGGATGCCTGCCAACGTCACCTCAGGCAATAGGGTGTGGAAGGCAGCAGACCACCTCAACCTCAGCTGTGGATCCTGGGCAGACACCTAGACGTGGTGTGAGGGCGAGGAAAAGTAGGAAACTGCAGGCCTCTAGTGGGCACGGGTGAACATAAGCACTCGTTAAGATAGCTCACTACAGTAAATGGACATTTGTAAATAAACATCACTTTGCTCACCACCAGACATCCAACCTGACATTTCATGGCTCCATACTCCACAAACCCCCATGCACACTCGGTGCTCCATCCCTGTGCAGTGTGAGAGTGGCAGTGCTCTGTCTCTGCTGGCTCCCACACTGATGACTCAGTGAAGTCGCTTTGCTGCAGGCAAAGCCCCCACCCAACCCACGACATTCCACCCCCCCCCCCCCCCCCCCCCCCCCCCCCCACACACACACACACACACAACCAGGCATCAATGCTCAGGCCTCTCATTGCAGCCAGTCTTCTCCAGTGATGAGGATGCTGTGGGCTGACAAAGTGTAGAGAGGCTTTCCCACCCTGGAGGTGAGTTGGAGGAACACACCAGAACCCCTGACCTCGAAGGGGGCTGTGGCAGATGAGAGTTTATCCCCACGTCTCTAAATCCCATGATAAGCCCGTTCATAATTCCCGTACCAGCCTCCCCGATCAGGCGCCGGAATGTGGCGACTTGGGGCTTTTCACAGTAACTTCATTTGAAGCCTACTTGTGACAATAAGCGATTTTCATTTCATTTCATTTCATTGGCTGGATGGATTCAGCTCTCTGTAGGCAGAAGGCAGACATACCGCTGAGGAATAGAGGAACATTGTTCTGTCCTCAATGCAGATCATCATCATTTTCTTGCATAGCAATGGCTTTAGCGTCCTGTCCATGGTATCGGACACCATCGTAGAAACTTACCGCTGTCACCGCGGTAATGCTGGGATATCAGTCCCCATGGTTGGCGATATCCTCACCCCTTGTCCTGCTCGTCCCCAAACCTGGAGGCCAAGAGGGCAACCCTAGCTCGATGGCCCAAGTGGGCCCTAGCCATGGCCCGAGGTCTTTCCTCCTCCTCTGTGAATTTTCCTTGCCGTCATCCTCCTCATCTGAGGAGACGTGGCTCTCCTGCATCTCCCCCGGATCCAGATGGTCTCCAAGTTGTTGAGAACCCAGCAGACCACAACCATGCAGGACACCCTCTGGAGGCTCTGCTGGAGGGAAACCCCACCTGGTCCAAGCACCAGAACCGCATCTTCAACTGTTCGATCGCCTGATCCACCAGCACGCAGGTTGAAGTGTGAGCCTCATTGTAGCAAGCCTCCACCTCCGTTTGTGGCCTCAGCACTGACATCATCAGCCACCTCCTTATTGGATACCCCTTGTCCCCGAGGAGCCTTCCCTCCAGACCCTGCTCTCCCTCAAAGACGTCTGGGATCTGCGAGCACCCCAAGATGTAACTGTCATGGACGCTCCCCAGGAAAGGGGTACACACCTGCATGATTCACATTGTGGGGTCACAGACGATCTGGACATTGATGGAATGGAATCCTTTGCAGTTTATAAATGACACTACATGATGCCATGGAGACTGCAGGGCCATATGGGTACACTCTAGCAAACATACCTGCTAAATGGGTAAAGCCCATGGCTCTGGCGTCTTGGCTCTCCTAGTCCCGGTCTAAGTTAATATACATGTGGGCCCTCACATAAAGGGCATCTGTAACCTTCCTAATGCATTTGTGGAAGATGTCACACAGATCCCTGGTGCTGCTCTGAAATGAGCTGCGCACATTGAGGTTCCTCCCATCTCATGTGGTTCCAGTTCTTGCAGGACATGGCAAAGGTGGTCCACCTTCCCCCAGAAAGGCACAGTCTTCTCTGGCACTGTGGCTCCGACACCTGTAGATAGGAAGACTGACGTCGGAAAACCCTTGGCCAGTACAGTCTCAAACTGGGCTCTTCCCTCTGTGATTCCGCTCTCTGTACAGTTAAGGGCCCAGGCTCCCCCTTCTCAGCTGGGTGCTGGTCCTGGCCGTGTGCAGCGGCATGTATCTGACTTTGCAGCTGCTTTAACGCCAACTCGACAGGTTCCATAATTCTACAGAATCATGCACTGAAAAGAGAAGAAAACCAAAGGGAGCGATGAGGGTTCCTAACAAGGACCTGCCCCTCAGCCGTCTACTCCTCCGGGGCTTCCACCATGTGCTTCCATTTGTCTTCAATGTTTCTGAGTCAGATCTTTACCTGCTGGTGGCACATAAATCACAAACTTGAGTGTCTGTACCCCCAACAATATTCCATTCAGTCACATCAGGAAAATTTGCCCCATCAGTCGAGTCATAGGGTGTAATTTTCCCCCAAAATGGCAGTGTCAGGTTCAGTCAGAAAACTGGTGAGCTGAGAAACAGACAGCTTTCCCGATAAGATCTTACAATTTGCCATTGTCCAGAAGGGTGACGAGTTTTGTGGTGTCATTTTGAGAGGTGGGGCCTAAACGTGCCAGCAAGCAGGGCTTCGCAGAAATAATGGCACTCCAAATTCAAAGTGGAAGTAAAAACCCCCTCCCATGCCCCCACGGACATTGAGACCCCCTTTCATTGATGCCATGTTTCTCCCTCCAACTCCCATGCATAGATCGGCAGCCTGATCACCCCTTCCCCGAACATAGATCAGGGCACCAGGGTCTTCCCAATGAATAGTCCCATATGCCCTGACCCCTTCATGCCTCGTTCCTTCAGGCACTGACACTGCCCTCTGGCACCCTCGCAGTGATAACCTAGGTTGGCATTGTCAGGTTAGCACTGCCAGGGTGCCAGAGCAGCACCAAGGCCCTACCCTGCCATGTCCCCAACCACCCGGGAGCTACAATGGCCACTGAGTCCCACAGCATGGTCATCACCTCTGGTCTGAATTTGTGGAGACCAGTAATAATTCCTGCCGATGCCACATCATGCTGGCGGGTGGTATCATAGCACGTTCCTGAAAGATTCGGTGTTAAGCCAATTTATAATATGAAAATATATTTAAATGAGTAGTAATCCGGTTCACACCCTCACTGGGCATGAACCCAATTATGTCTATTGGGAGGGCCCGGGAACATCGGCAACTGTTTTTTATTTATAAATTTAGAGTGCCTAATTATCTTTTTTCCAATTAAGGGGCAATTTAGTGTGGCCAATCCACCCACCCTGCACATCTTTGGGTTGTGGGGGTGAGACCCACGCAAACACGGGGAGAATGTGCAAACTCCACACGGACAGTGACGCAGGGCCGGCATTCGAACCCGAATCCTCAGCGCCGTAGGCAGCTGTGCTAACCACTGTGCCGAGTGCTGCCCGGAACATGTTTGACACCCATCGCAAATCCCACTTCAGGCGTCTCCCAGATGTTCCCTGACATAGCGGGATTTTCGCCACAGGCAATGCAGCCAAAAAACCACCCCCATAACGTTTTACAGCACGAAAAGAGGCCCTTCAGCCCATCATGTCTGTGCCAGCCAACAAACACCAATCTATTCTAATTCAATTTTCCATCACTTGGTCAGTAGCAAGGAATTCACTTTTAAAACTCACAAATAGATAAGGCTTAAGATTGGATGTCGCATGTTCTAAAGCAATGAGTCACAAGAGAAGATTAGTTTATGATCTTATGAACAGGGCAAACATCTTTCTGCAAGTTGCCAATGAATCATGATTCTCACTTTATGTTGTTGCTCAAAGTGACAATTCTATTTCTATCTAACCGATATTAAAAATCTTACATTTACAAAGCATTACTTCCTGTGTAACATTCTTCTCACAAGTTTGTGTCAACTTTTTTCATCAGTAATTCCTATGTTCACATTTATAACGGAAACTGTCGATGTTAGCTTGTTATACCGTGATTACACCCAGGTGTCAGCTGTGAGATGTTTTGCATCTCCCAATCTCTCAGACAAGGTTACAGAGACGGGACCCAGACTTAGCGGTGCAAAAGACAGGATTCACCTCACACACGTTGTTTTGAAAGAATCTGAAGGAAAACGTAACAAAAATTAAAGTAACTTTGAACAATAGCCTCCCAAGATGCATTGGGATGACCTCGTCCTCCAATCTACAAAAACAATTGGGTAGATTTTTGTCTTTCGTTCTTCCTATTCAGAATTCCACATCTGGAAACTGAGTCAGGAAATTGAGTGTGGGCTCCTAATAATATTCCATCCAGTTACATCAGGAAAATTTACCATTTCATTCTGAGCAAAGAGTTCAGAGTTAAAACTCATCTGCTCCAACAATCCACTTTTCCAAATTGCCATAACATTTAACTGAATAATTATATAAAATCAATGTGTTATATCAAGATAAGAAAATAATATATCTCAAAATACAAAAAGAATATATGACTTTGAAATTGCAACGGAATTGCATTTGCTGTTCAACTTTTCCACTGCCCTTCAACTGCACATCATTTGGAAAACTGCATGTGATTTACACACCAGAGTGTAACACATCTTATTAATGACATTCATAATATGATGGGGCGCCATGGTGGCACAATGGTTAGCACTTCTCCTCACAGCAGCAGGGACCCGGGTTCAATTCTGATCCTCGGCTGTATGGAGTTTGCACGTTCTCTCCATGTCTACATGGGTTTCCTCCCACAGATGTGTAGGATAGATGGATTGGCCATGCTAAATTGCCCCTTATGTCCAAAGGTTGGGTGGGGATACAGGGATAGGGTTGGGAAGTGGGCCTTTCGGAGATGGTCTTTCGGAGCATCGGTCCCATCTCAATGGGCTGAATGGCCTCCTTCTGCATGGAGGGATTCTATCATAAAACAACATCCTCATCACAGAACAACAACATGGGAGATCTGCTATACCTCCTTTAACTACAACCTCCTTTAACTACAACATTTACCTCCTATGTCACAATTCCAGTCACAGTTTCCTGTACTTTTAATCAGTGACTTTATATTAATTTTACCAGATTTCCTCAACAAAGCACTGACTGGCTGATGCCAATACGTGACTCATTTCTCAATTCCATTCTGACCACTCAAATTACCAAGAAGATCTCTCATTTTCAAGAAGCCTATGCTTTCCCATTCAAAATGGAAGTTAATTAAGACTCTTCTCAGACATATATTAAAATTCATGAATGGATCACGATATTACTTTTCAAAACGATTGCAAAACCCAAGCCTCTCATCGAGCACTGGACTACTTTAAAATTGTTCATATTTAGCTGCAATCCCTGTTATGCCTGTAGGTGACACTGTGATCGATGTGTTCAATATGCACTCATCCTTATGGGCTGTAAAATTAACTGTGAATTAACGCTGCCAAATAGGCCTTTATTCACAATCCAAGCATAATTTCACAAATTCAATAATCCAACTCTAGTCACATGATCTCAAAGGTTCGGATATCAGGTCCATGGTTTTTGCACAGAGACAAACTGCCTAGCTGTAGGCAGTCCCCTGAACTCCCACCTATCATTGTGAGAATGCCAGATGCACTCCCTCCTCTGACAGCAAGTGGATCCCATGCCTAAACCCAGCGAGGACCACGCCAGCATGTTAGAGCACTGCTCAACTACCCCTCCCAAAACAGATCAGGACAATCACCCGAGCAAGCACCCACACCCACCCCTCACCACAGGCTACACACCGCTTGGAGTATTTGATAACCTGGTCTACAATTTCCTCTGAGAACCTATGTTGGCCTAGCCCAGTCACATTTATTGTTTATTGCTGTTCCCAACCTTGCTGAGAGTTTATCTATATTCGCTCTGACCCCCCCTCCCCGTCCCCTCCCCACACCCCCACTTCCATCCCTGCTAAATCTTTATTGACTGACAATTCTAATTGCTGTCTTCCTCTTCCACTGTTGCAGTGCTGTGAGGTTTGGCAGATGTTGCCGCAGTCAAACTGCGGTAGAATATTTTATGTTCTGTTCTTATTACGCTCCCCTGTGGAGTTCCTTCTGCAGATTGTCACGATTTCAAAGCAGAAGTAATGTGATATGTGAAGATTTTCAGCAACTAATTGTGTGATAATGTTGTTGCTATCTATGCAACCATACCACGTTAAAGGAACAGATGCAATCACACCAATTTGTGCGTAAACACTGAAATTCCTAAGCGTATGTTTTATGAAGTAATAGAAACTTAAGAATAGCTTTATTACATATTCATAAAATAAGTAATAATTTTTTTAATATAATGTTGGCCGTAACTCTCCGAAGCAATTGCAAAGTGTCAGGTTCTGATTGAAAACCTGTGTTTTTCTCCTCAGAAACCAGCCAGATTTTCTCCCCAGGGGCAGGATTCACCTAAAAAATGACTAGGGGCACGATCCAATTGCCACGCTGTTCCTGAAACTCCGCCTGCCATGGCGCAGTGTATCTGATAAAAGCCACAAAACCTTGCTCCCCGGATCTACCTGACTCACAATGCCTCGCGAGACGTTGCGATGTAAATCCCGTCCCCATTGTGGGCGGGGTCACTTTTTGGCAAATCTACATATTGGAGCAATTCAGTTAGTCTCACTTTACTGTGAAAATTCCCGAGATACTGAGGTTTTGGGATCTATCCCCTTTACCTTGGAGGCCTCGGGCGAGCGCCATTTAGTACCTGTCTCCACAAAAAGAGACCTGTGGCGGTCTCCCAGGGATCAGAGGACCCCATCTGCATGCTTTTTGGGTAGGGTGGTGCCCTGGCACTGCTGGTGCCAGCCTTTCACCCTGGCAGTGCCAGCTGGGTGCCAGCCTAACACTGCCAAAGGACAGTGGCATGGGCAGTGCCAAGTTGGTATTTTATTGCGCATGTGTGATCGTGCCAGGAGTGCCTTGCGTGGATATTGCCAGGGGGGTGGCGGGAACCCTCCTATAGTCCATTTGACATGGGGAAGGGTGCTTCAGGGACCTTGGAGATCGGGACGCCATTTCTCTCGCTACGCTAGGGAGTTCCAGTGAGCAGAGCTCCTCAGTGCACAAAACGGGACTATGTGCGGCCTTGGCCACGTATTCCCTGCTGAGACCCCTTATACAATGTGAATCGCGTTGTATAGCAATGTGTTCCTTGGCACTGTGAGCACCAGGGAACACGCGGCTGAACACACTCACTATGGGGCTTTGTTCCCAATTTATTGAATTGGGCACCAAGAGGTTGTGGAAAATCTCAAACTGCGATCCCCCGGCCCAAATCCTGTTATGGTCCTCACGCGAGATTCAGCGTCCAAAACAGGATTTGCGCTCCCATCGAACGGGCCTGAAAAATCGCACCCATTACTTCTAAGCTGGAAATTCATTTGGTTCACTTAATTATTTTGGACTTGATGGTAATGTTAGAGTCACACAGTACAGAAGAAGCCCATTTAACCCATTGTGCCTGCATTGGCTCTTTCAAAGAGCTGAAATTAGTGTTACTCCCTTCTTCATTCTCCATAGCCCTGAAAATATTTCCCTTTCAAGTAACTATCCATTTTCTTTTAATAGCCCGCCGCCTCAAACACATGTCTTCATCTATACTGTTATTTTGTCAGTTAGAAAATTTATGTCTGCTGGTTTTTGCCTCTCATGGGCAGTGGAAAGAATTCCTCCCTATTCACTCTATCAAAGCCTCACAATTTTGAATACATCTTTCAAATTTAATATGAGGCCAGAATTCCCCTTCCGTTCATGCCAGCGGGATTCTCTGGTCCCACTGCAGTGAATGGAGTTTTGGCTGAGCACCAAATACTTCGTTCTCGCTAGCAACGGTGCCGGGGTGAACTCGGATCGGAGAATTCCGGCCTTAATGTTTGCTGCTCTGAAGAGAACGAATCCCAGTTTCTCCAACCTCTCTATGCAGATACAGTTCCTCGTCTCTGGATGCCTGGTCACACTGGCAAATCTCCTCTGCATCCTTCCAAAAGGATGATACCCAGCGTTTAACACAGTGGAAGGTATTTAATTGAGGCAATGGCAGGGTCTTGCCAGTTGGTTGGCGAGCCAGTGAGAACTCCACATCGGCTCTTTTCGGGAGTTCTGTGAATTATGCCAATCAGGCAATTAATAGGGCAACAAAGGGTCTTCCCAGGATCAACCACCCAGGGGTGGAAGTTTTGCCTTTCAAGAGCTTCACAAATGGATCCAGGCACAAATGAGAGATGGCATGTAGAGATCGCAGCAGGGGGGGGGGGGGGGGGGGGGGAGCAGAGAAGGGAGGGGGGGATTAGTGTAGGGTTGGGTGATCAGCAACTAGGGCAAGGTGGGGACTGTCAGGACCACTCTCTCCTTTTCCAATGCCAGGTCCCTCAATCAGACACTAAGTGCCTCAGAATGAGGATTCCCTGTGGGGATAAGACTGGGAATTAATTGCCCACTTAATGGTGTCAATTGGCAGCAGGCAAGTAGGCTGTCCATGGGCTTTTCTATCACATGCTTTATTAGGACATTGGCAGGAAGTCAGTGGGGATCCCTAACCACTACCAACCCGCCTGATTAAATGCCTGCCACCACCAAAGTCAACATGGGGGAATGATCTTAATTCCCTCCCAGTGTTACAAATTAGTTATAAAGCTTTTGTATAATGTCCTTGCTGTTATACTCTTTGTATGAAACAAAATACACCACATGTTTATTTAACAACCTCATCAATTTATCCTGCCACCTTCAAAGATTTATACTGTAGTCAATGAGGAGTCCCAAAAAGGAGAGTCAAATATAGTTAATTTCCTACACATGCTGGGAAATACAATAACAAAGTAACAGTCCCAGCGGGTGCATCCTGAGGTATCCCTCTTCCTGTGCTGGCTTTTATCTCAGGGAATTAACAAGCACACTGTTGGGTCACAATGAGGGAACTGGTACAGGGAGATCAGTTGGGTTGTCTCCGTGTGTCTCATGGGGGTTATAACATTTCCCCCCCCTCCCCCAAAGTCCATACATTCCTCTGTTGTAGGGAGCGGAGGAGGTTATTTTCTCCACTTTCCACTTTGCCTGTGGTTGCGCCTCAGGCTGTTGCGGAGCTGGGTCAGGGGGGCTGTAGCGTATCGGGGAACATCATTTCCACGTCGACCATCTTGGGGGCATCGTTGCTGACTGTTCCCTGGCGAGGCAGTCATCTGAAAACTCACCTCCATGTCGGATTCCGAATCCTCCACTTCCCACATCTCAGTGTCGAGCAACCCAGGGGCAATGACCACAGGCCTCCTTGTGCCGAGCCAGCGGGGCTAGAAAACAGTCCATCCAATGCGGTTTGTCCTAACTCTGGCTCCCTGTTCCGGAAGTGATCTAGGCGCTGGCACACCATTCATTCATAAGTCTTTATTTGGTAAGATACCGGTCCAGTCTTTTTCACCACGATCCCTGGTGTAGTGATATCATGGTTATGCTGTAATTCACCGGCTTTACCTACAAGTGTTCTTGTAATATAAATCAGGCCATCCGACAAGAACATTACATGGTACCAGGCCTGGATAGTATTAAACACTGAGAATAAACTATCACATTATCCAGTGAAGCCTGCCACAAGGTCCACAGAGATTTGAAGATTTTGCAGACTGCAAGAATGAGCTACAGGAAGCCATTGAAGCAACAAATGAGTCCCAGATTTCATGGTAATGTGGACAGCAACTGGGGCCTGTGTTTAAACAACAATTTAATCTGAGTCTTACTGCTGTAAATTTAGGAGATCAATCAGATTTGCCTACGGTAATGATGCTCCTAACAGCGGAAGGGCCTGAAGTAATTGCTGTGTTTAATACATTTAAATTTGCAAACAATGAATATAGTGCATATTTTAAAGAAGTAATTCGAAGATTTGATAAACATTGCTTCTCCAGAAAGAATGAAATTCATGAATGCTTTGGATTTAGTTCACATTTACAGAAGACAGATGAATCCATAGATCATTTCCCAGGGCAAAGTATTTCTGTGCAAAAGATGTGGGGCTAGATTCTCCGCTGTCGGGTTTCTCTGTTACGCCGGCAACCCGGGGATTTCCTGACAGCGTGGGGCTGCCCATAATGGGAAACCCCATTGGCACTGGCGGGTCAGGGAATCCCGCCCCTGGTCAAAGGCACAAATTAAGGCAGTGTCCAGTGTTTGACAAATCTTGTTCCAGATGCGAAGGAAAAAAATCACTTTGCTCAGAATTGTTAGTCAAAACTCAACCCCAGATTAGTCACCATAGTGGAAGACATAAGTTTCCAGTGATGAAACATCATTGTTTTTTGGAGTAATAACAGAGAAGAAGAATGTTTTGGAGACATCAAAAATTCTCCAACACTTAAAAAAATGCAAAATCATGCTTCATTTAAAATAATAGCTGCTACCACTTGAAGTGAACAGTACAGTGGTCCAATTGAAGTTAGACACTGGTGCCAAAGCCAATTTAATTTGCATGACTGATTTTAAAAATCTAAAAATTCAGCCAATTAGAAGATATCACATCTTGGGCGGGACTCTCCGACCCCCTGCCCATTTAATACCCCATTTGGACGGTATTGCTTTCTGAAAATATCGTTTGGCATAATTTCGCCATCACAAAATTTTCACTGTGCCATGGAGCACATAATCGAAGGCATCGAAGATATATGTGTGTACGTGGATGATTGCGGCTCAAGCTTGGAAGAGCACAATATGAGTTTGCTTAAAGCTCTAACGAGCATCAAGAGAAGTGGGCTGAAGCTCAACCGGGAAAAGTGCCAATTTAGTGTAACTGAGGACATTGAACCTGATATCTCGCACTATTGAGTTACAGAGCATCACCACTGTCACATGGTAGATCACCAGCAGAGTTAGTCATGACTGGAAGGTTGCGTCCCACACTTCCATACTTGTAAATGAAGGAGGAGAATGCAGTGGTACTGCAGGAAATGCAAAACATTAAAGCAAAACAAAAGCAGTTCCAAGATAGTGTTTAGAACTTTACCACCTCTGAGTAGTGATGACATTGTGAGAGTAGAAGATTCAGGCAAATGGTTGAAAAAAACTATTGCGCTTGAAGAAGTAGCACCTCGCTCCTATAGTGTACAGACAGAGGAAGGGTTGGTTTTAAGAGGAAATCGTCACGCACTCTTGAAAACCAGAGAAGACTTTCACAACAACGTGATGGATGACGAATCTACATCAGAGTCAACGTCAGCTGCAGTGTTAGACAGTCAGCTGCAGTGTCCACACTCACATCAAACATATCAAGTCTACCAAAAAGTGGTATTTTTGAAACAATGCAAGCTTTGCCACTTTGTGTCGAGAAGCAACCATAGCCTGAGTGGCCAGCAGCACCATCTATAGTTGCATTTTATCTCATCGCCAATACTGTAGTCAATGAGGAGTCCCGAAAAAGAGAGTCAAAAATAGTTTATTTCCTCGTAAATACAATAACAATGTAACAGTCCAAGGCCCATCTGGGACCATCCTGAGATCCTGCCTCCTTCCTGGGCCGGTTTATTTCGGGGAGTTAACGAGCCTGCTGTTGGGCCTACGCCCCTCAGCGGGGGAGCCCGTGCTCCATGAGCCCCACGGGGAGATCAACCGGGTCATCCTCACGAGTTTTGTGGGGGTTATAACAATTTGGATATGTGCCACTCTCACCCCCTGGTCTTTCTGTTCCTGCACTCCCTTTAAAATAGTATCATTCAGCTTATATTGCCTTTGTTTTACCTTATTGTTTAATGTTATCTTCCCAAAGTAGAGAGGTGACAGAAACGTTATGACTTTACACTCCTGGCCCGTTGGAAGTAGATATTGGGAATGCAAACTATGGTTCTCTCATTGAAACCGATGGTCAGAAATCACAAACAGCATCTAGGCATTCCTGGTGGACAAGGCCCCTTTCTGGGAGCCCTCAGTCAGAAAATATACCCTGTAGTTTTCATAGAATCATAGAATTTACAGTGCAGAAGGAGGCCATTCGGCCCATCGAGTCTGCACCGGCTCTTGGAAAGAGCACCCCACCCAAGGTCCACACCTCCACCCTATCCCCACAACCCAGTAACCCCACGCAACACTAAGGGCAATTTTGGACACTATGGGCAATATAGCATGGCCAATCCACCTAACCCGCACATCTTTGGACTGTGGGAGGAAACCGGAGCACCCGGAGGAAACCCACGCACACACGGGGAGGATGTGCAGACTCCGCACAGACAGTGACCCAAGCCGGAATCGAACCTGGGACCCTGGAGCTGTGAAGCATTTGTGCTATCCACAATGCTACCGTGCTGCCCTTAACATTCTACCAAATAATAGTTTCTCTTAACATTCACTCTTTCTAAGTTATCTTCTCCTCGTGCTAAGTAAAGAGGATGACCTGTTGCCAAATCTCCATAAACATCAATCAGAAAACAGACATTGGTCATTGCAATGTCAGGAACTTCCCAGTTTGTCTTTCCCCAGGGAAACATCCAACTTTTATTCGGCAAATCCTCACAGCAAAGCTGCTGAGATATGAAACTCAGCAGTTGGGGAACCTAGTTGAAGCTGTTAAAGATTTGCTAACCACGCCACTTCATCACCGATGGATTTTCAAGTACTCGAGATCACAATGTGATATTTACCAACACATGGTAATCAATGGTTTTTAATTTCATGTTAAAGCAGGTAATTATAAAATGAAGCAAAGTAGAATATAGCCCGAAGGATCTGGAAATGCAGCATCCTTTGACTTGATTTCATTTTTTTGTACACCCACACTGTTTTTTTACACTTTGGGTAATAATGGGAGGGGGGAGGGTGGGGGGGGAGTGATGGAAGGATTCCAGAGCTAATCATCAGCCTATTGAACCATGTTAAACGCTCCGTCCTTGGCAAACAAGTCTTGGCATTGGACTTGAACCTGGAGCTTCTGGTACAGCGGAGGCTACCACTGCACCACAAGGCCTCCTTTTTTACTTCATGAAGTTGAACTAATCTGTTGAATGATATGTATGCAAGATGTTTTTCTCTCACCAATTTCCATCTCCTCTCTGAATTTATATTTAAATGGCACATTTAACATTGCAAAATGTCCCACAGTGCTTCACAGGCAGTGAGCCAAGGGAAAAGACAATAAGGCAGAAGACAAAGAGGTATGTTTCAAGGAAAGACAGAATCCTGATAAGGTGCTCAAAGTGTCCTCCAGTATCGCATCCAAGTGGCCATTATTCACACATTAACCATGACAATGAATTCTGGCAGGAATTTGAGCACAAGAGATGCCACAGTGAAAATCAGTCACCTCCTTTATTGCAAGATGACTACATGAGAGTCTATTCAATAACTGGATAGAGATGTCTAACCTAAGGATGCTGAGGTCAATTGTAGTGCCCCCTATCCCTGTCTCAGCTAAGATCAGTTAAAGACTAGAGGTGCTGTGGGAATGAAGAGATATGGAGAGTTTACAATAATAATAATCTTTATTGTCACAATTAGGCTTACATTAACACTGCAACGAAGCCCTTAGTTGCCACATTCTGGCGCCTGTTCAGGTACACAGAGGGAGAATTCAGAATGTCCAAATTACCTAACAGCATGTCTTTCGGGACTGTGGAAGGAAACTGGAGCACCCGGAGGAAACCCACGCAGACACGGGGAGAACGTGCAGACTCCGCACAAACAGTGACCCATGCAGGGAATCGAAACTGGAACCCTGGAGCTGTGAAGCAACAGTGCTAACCACTGTGTTTACTGGATGAAACCTGAAATTCAGCACGAGGATCACAAAGTGCAATTAATCCGCTGGGCTCATTCATTGAGGTGCCAGCAGCACACAAACTTTATGCTGCCAACTGATTTCAGTGATAGTCATGTGCAGCCTCGTACCAAAAAATCTGCTGAATGGCTACATGCCTCAACAGGACCCCAGGTTTGAATGAGGAAAGTACCAGATAAAACGTGTTTGTGTTACTTAAAGTCAGTCTGCATCTCTTAAAGTAGAGAGGATTGTCGATGTCTGAGCAGCTATTTTAACAAAAGCAGAAGACATTCAATACCTCAGAATGAGGTCATGATATCTTGTTGCCGTACAAGCGCAACGTTGTGCCAAGCAAGCTCCGACTCCTGCCATCATAGCTGCAGCTACAGTGATCAAAGATACTTGCAAGGCCATACAGAAATACAGATGTCTATTCTCCAGAAGCTAACTAGGTTTACTGAGGTGTACCTGATGCGACCATCAATTCACACAAGATGAAGAGTAGAAGTGAACAGTAGTTTTAATATGCTAGATCTGTGCCTGCCTGCGACTGCTCTGTACTGAGTGCCACTTACAGGCTTACAGGTTTATATACCACCCCCGAGGGGGCGGAGCCCACAAGGGCATCAACATAATACAACACAGTACAGTGGTGAATTGTAATAGCATACGTTCACCACATTCACCCCCTGTTAAAATTTAAGTCCAGCGGGGATGAAGTGGGCTCACAGATCGAGTCTGTCCGGTGCCTTGATCGTTCTCCGTGATCGTCTCAACTCCGGCTTCGCTGCGGGCACGGGTGTTGAACTCGTCACTGCGGGCACGGGTGTTTGGCTTGTTGACTCCGGGAGCATGTCGTGTGGAGCTTCATCATGGTGATGGAGGACGGGGGGTGTAGGCCATGTAGGGGCGGGGCAGTGTTCGGTGTAGGGGAGGGGGGGGTAGGTGGTGATCGCAGGGGAACCAGCGGGTGCCAGATCCCGGAGGGAGACTGTATCTTGTCGGCCGTCGCGGTGTGCCACGTAGGCATACTGAGGGTTGGCGTGAAGGAGCTGGAACCTCTCGACCAGGGGGTCAGACTTATGGCTCCTCATATGCTTTCGGAGGAGGACAGGCCCCAGTGTTGTCAGCCAGGACGGAAGCGAGACACAGGAGGTGGATTTCCTGGGGAAGACAAATAGGCGGTCATGAGGGGTCTCGCCCAAAGTTCTCGGGGAAAAGGAGTTGAATCCCAAAGCCTCAGGTACCTTGGGAATCTGCACATTGGAATAAGGCTTACAAGTGCCTCACTCTAGTATGCAGATTTGCCAAAAAGTGATTTTTGCAAGGTCACGCGAAATTACGTAGAATCTCTCAAGGCATTGTGAGCCGGGTAGGTCCCGGGAACGGCTTTCAACAGCCACACTGCACCACGTTGCAGCGTGACCGGAGGACAGCGCCTTAGAATTTGTTTTAGCACTGGGGAGCTGAACTCAGAGATCAGGCTGCCATTTTGAAAAAATACCCCGATCTCTAAGTGAGCTTGTGAGTCCCCCACACCCCTCTCCCACAGGCAATATCACCCCCACACCCATGGGCACTACCGCACCCCCCCCCCCAAGTGAGGACACCTTGCTATGGGATCCCCCTCTTCAAGCCCCCCCAAGCCCCTTTACAGCACCCCCCTTCCCAGAACCCCACCCGAACCCCCCAACCACCAGGAGACCCCTACTTGCCTGCCCTGTACACCCCCACCTTCAAACCCACCCCACCCTCATTACATGGGCATAGCCCCCCTTGGGCTCTGACCCTTGGCAGTGTCACCCTGGCACCTGGGCACCCTTGCACTGGCACCCTGGCACCCAAGCAGTGCTCCAGGCAGCTTGTAGTGTCAGAGTGTCAGTGGCAAGGTCCCCACATTCCAGGAGGAGGGCAGGGGGCCATCCTGCACTGACCCTCACCCTTCGGGTGCTGTTCCATCTGGCCCATGTTCTTGTGGGCCAGCACTGATTGGCGCCTGGCTGCAGCCTCCCTGGGGAGGACGGTAGTTATCGGTTAGAAAGGCCTCAAGTAGGTTTATGACCTACTTCCGCGAGCATTGTTTGCTCCTGCCCAATTTTGGGCAGAGTTCCGAATCTGACACCTCGCGGGACCTGGGTGAATCCCGCGAGATGCAGAAGCTGCCAGGAAGCCCGTGTGAGGGCTCTCCTGAGGTTCTTCGTCTGCATTGTGCTCTCACTCGAGCGCAACGTGGCCAGAGAATTGTGCCCAAAATGTCATTCGGGCCAGGATTCGCAGGATGATTTGCGTAGGGTGTATGGGAGCGTTCCAGACCACTATGCACCCACACTTAGTGCAAAACATGAGCCCCCACGTGAAATACGCCATGCTTGAGTCCCCAGGCATCTGATTGGCCTGACTTGGGGCTCAGTTGTTCACTGCTAACAAGGCATTTAAACGTTCCCTCAGCATTCACTCCCAGTCAAGCCAGGAGGATGGCAGCACGGGGACCTGCTCCTCGATTTGTGGACGCTGGCCCGGCCAGGCTTCTAGATGCCATGGAGAAGCAGTGGGGCACCTGTACCCCCGAGAGGGTAGGAAACCCAACAGCAATTTGACAAATGCCGCCTGGGAGGAAGCATCAGTGAGTGCGGGCAGCGTGACAAGGCGGACCGCTGTCCAATGTAGGAAAAAGATGAATGACCGCCTGTGAGCTGCAAGCGGAAGTTACCACTTCTCTCCTCCTGGCATCAGTCTTCCTGCTATGCTTCAATTCCCAAACCCCTTCCTGCCCCACACCAACCCCTCCCTCCCCTACCCTCTCTCTCCAATCCACTGGCTGACACCTCACCCTCTCCCAACATCCAACCGCCAAGATTGTTCCTCAGAAGCCCCTGGCACGCACCATCACAACCCCTTAGTGTTGAGGTGCGGTGCCCACACATGCCACCTGCTATAGACCCCTGACCCATGGGGCGTGTGGCTCACAATGTCCTCTCTTTGACCTGCAGGAGAAAATAGCCCATAAGAAGGAAAGGGAGAAGACTGGAGGTGGAATTCTAGAGTTTTGAGTCCCCGCCCTCTATGAGGAAAGGGCCCTGGAGTTCGTGGGGTTGCCCGACGAGAGAGCAGTGACCGCCAGAGAGGTCAGCATGCACTAGAGAAGTGAGGGTCCACTGGCCCTTCATCCAGATGACCTGTCTTGAGTGAGTTATTGATGTCCCAGATAATTACTCTTCCCTTTCGCTGAACCCATGTCCATTGTCTTGCAGGATCACCATCTGATTAGGCCGGGCCCTCCAGACTTGCTGCTCTACCCAGCCACCCAAGAGACTTCCTCGGAGGAGAGCTTTGAGAAGAACACTGGCGATGCGTCACAGCTATCACCTGCACCTTCCACCATCATAGAGACACACACCATGATGGGTGAGATTAGCAGTCAGGCTTCTTCGTCAGTCTGCTGAGCATCATACAGCTGCTGATGCACATCAGGTGGGGGCAGGAACATCCAAGGGAGTCAGCAGTCAGAGACCTGCTGGATCCCAGGACACAGCTGGGCCCCAGCCAGATGCCAAGGTACAAAGTTCTCCCTGAGCTGCTACAGGTGATAAGCCGGAGGCGGGAGATTCAGGAGCGGGTGTCAGAGACATCTCTGTGATTGCAATGCCAATTGGCGGAATCCCAAAGACTACAGGCACAGGAGATGGTGGCAGCATTGGGTGGCACCCAAGTCAATACTGCTAGGGTGCCGACCACAGTGGAAAACCTGGAGCACGACATCCAAGTCATGAGTGGTGGAGTCCAAGGCATGATTCAGTCTGTGACAACCATGACTGAGGGCCTCAACATCACGTCCCAGTCGATGAGGGACATGTCCCAGAGACAATGCAGACCCCGTTCAGAGGATGGGTGTGAGCGCGCTGTCAGCATTCTGAAAAGCACCAGAGCTTTCCTCATCCACAGCAGTCATCATTATCCTACCTTGAATAGTGACCCGTTGACAGTGCCAACACAGGCCCATCACCCTGGTGTCATTACAATAGACCCTTGGAGGCAGGGAGGAGGGACAGGGGATATGGAAGGGGTGGTGCGATGGGGGTGGGGGGGGGTGGTGTGGGTGTTGAGCTGACGAACACACAGCCTGGTCTCGTGCACTTCTGGAGACTATGAAGACGTCCTTGGCTCTCCTGGCCTTGCGGATCCTTACTACCGCCTGTCCTCCATCCTTGTGGCCTGCATCGGACCTGTCCTCCTGGTATCCTGGTCCTCCTCAGGTGAGTCACATGTTCCTCCTCCTCAACCAGCACCGTGCCCCGCTACTTTGCCACGTTTGGAGGGCACAGCAGGCCACCACAAAGCAGGGGACCCTCTTGGAGCTGTACTGCAATGTACCACCAGAGCGGCCCAGGCAGCAGAACCACATTTTCAGCAGCTCGGTGCGCCGCTCAATGACAGGCAACATGTGCCACATTATAACAGGTGTCCGTCCCGGCCTGAGACCTCCGCAGTGGCGCGTCATCAGCCATGACCTCAGCGGGTATCCCTTGTCCCCCATGAGCCAGCCTGTCATTTTGGGGTGGTCCTCAAAGATACCGGGAATCTCCGAGTGCCCCAGGATGTAGCTGTCATGCACATTCCCGGACAGTGGGCGCACACGTGCATGATTCTGAGGTGATGGGCTCACACGATCTGAATAGTCATGGAGTGGAACCCCTTCCTGTTAATATAGGGCACTCCCTGATACCTCAGTGCTCGTAGGGTGACATACATGCCATTGATGGCTGCCTGGATTTGAGGCATCCTGGTGATGGTGGAGAATCCGGCAACCCAGGCTTCTTGATGGGCCTGGTCCAAGTTGAAGTTGATATAATCTGATGCCTGGGCATACAGAGCATCTGCCATCTCCCAGATGCACCTGTGGACTGACGACTGCGGGATGCCACACATGTCCCTGTGCAAGCCCTGGAATGACCCAGTGGTGTAAAACGTAAGGGCCGTTATCACCTTCATGGCCACTGGGAGCAGGTGTTCTCCTCCTCTATGTGGTGCCATATTCACGAGAATGAGGCACAGGTGCCGCACTGTGTCGCTGCTAAGATCCAGTCCTCTGCGGCAAGTGTTGTCCGTCAGCTCATTATAAGATCAGCGACTTCTGTACACCCTGGCTCATCGTTGGTCTCCCCTTCTGACCCCCTCCTCAGCCTGATGGGCAGCTGGGTCTTGAGCGTGAGTGGCACACTCCTGCAGATGTGCGCATGGCTCCAGCCTACATTGGTCTTGATTCCTTTCGTAATGTCTTCCCATCGAGCTTGCGACAATCAGTACAACGGCAACCTCTGGGGATCAACCACAACATTCATCTTTGTATCTGGAAGGATTTGGAGAAGGAGAGAGGCCGACAATCAGTTAGGTCTTCCATCCTGCGACCCTCAAGTCCCCCAAGCCTCCTGCACCATACCATGGCTGTCCTGCCTTCCCTCAGAGTGCCATCCAGCAAGCCAGTTGAGCTGGCAACCTTTGCTCTGCACACCACACCCAATCAGATCAGGAGTCCCGAGACCGCAGAACTCTGCAACAACATTAGGTAGGTCATGCTCAGTTGTCATCCGCTCATCTAGCATAGTGGTGAGCATTGTTGCTTCACGGCTCCAGGGTCTCAGGGTTGATATCCGGCTTGGGTCACTGTCTTTGTGGAGTCTGGCACGCTCTCCCCATGCCTGTGGGGGTTTGCTCCGGTCTCCTCCCACAAGTCCCAAAATCCGTGCTGTCAGGTGAATTGGATGTTCTGAATTCTCTCTCTGTGTAGAGTGTGGTGACTAGGGGCTTTTCACAGTAACTTCATTGCAGTGTTAATGTAAGCCTACTTCTGACAATAATAAAGGTTATTATTATTATTTCCCTTTGGCCGCGAGAGGGTCCTCAGTGGTGAAGCCGTGCTCGTTCCTGTTTGATTGGTGGCAACTGCCTCTATAGTGCTCCTAGGCACACTATTCAGGCATCAAAGGTTCAAAGGTCACAGATCAACCAGTCCACAAATCATCCTCTCAGATAGGTCACCTGAGAGTTCAGAGACTGTCAAGTGCTATTCCAATTTACAAGGCTAGTCCCTGCTTTGAGATCGCCTTCAGCTGTCAAGCTAGAGGCTGGTGACGGTCAATAGGGTGTGAAATGAACCGTGAACACCCAAGAACAGAGGTAGAAAAGAAGGCAGACTGCAAAATTGAAACCACGGAGCCTATTGGAACCTCAAGGGGGCGAAATGGATTTTCATGAGACAAGATGCGGCATGGCTCTGACCTGTGAGATTGTGGTAGGACAGGCAGGTTGCAGCTGTGGTTGGCCCTGTTATTGGTCTCCACAATAATTAAAGGTGGCTTGAATGCCTCACGTATGCAAATCCCACCACCCCCGGCCCAGAGGCGACCCCCGACCTGGCCCCCTCCAACCCACCGAACAACTCCAGTCCCTTAGAAAGGGACCCTCACATCACTGGGGCATCAACTACGGTGCCCTAGAGCTGCATGCCAGTTACTGGAGAAGGGTACTAACCTCCTCGCTCCCCCTTGGAGTCCATGGCGCTAGAACCCCACTTTTCTCGAGCAGTACTGAACAATCTCTCATTGGGGAGGAGGGTGACTACCGGGAGGCTACTGTATTTGACTTTAATTTTATTAATCAGATTAAAATGAAAGCAAATGAAAAGGGCGAGATCATGATCACGCCATCGGGAGCGGGTCGGTAGAATGCTGAACTGTTTGGAATCCGGCGTAAATCCCACTTTTGGCCTCTCCCACCATGCACCCGACATAACGAGATCAGCACTGGGCTCTAGGCAGTGAAAAATCAGGCCCATTGTTTGAGTACTGATGTAGCACAATCAATCACTCACAAGACGAGATGAGAGGAGTCAAACGATGGCTTTATTATGTAGACTTGTTCCCCAGCAGCACAGGTACAGAATGCGGCTGCTGGGAGAACCCGGGCTCTTATACTCTGCCTTACTGGGTGGAGCCAGTAGGCGGCTGATCCAATCAGGACCCAGCGTCTATCCACCAATAGCCTCTCGGCATCACAGGGTACCGTAATACCCCTAATACATACCACCATATTCACCCCTTGTTAAAAAAGAACCCGGCGGGGGTAGTGGGCCGTATGGTGGTAGGGGTTTACAGAGTCGGTACTTAGGATGCCGCTAACGTGGCGGCTATGCTCCGATATCAACTACCAGTACTATTTACAATGCCACATTTACTGGGCAACTGAATTATTTACAGAGGCATTTATTGATTTGTTATATGGATTCGATGAGTTGAATGGGTGCCCTGGTCGTCCTCGCTGATCGTCTCAGCCCCGGTGGTGATGCAGGTGCTGGTTCGGGCACCGACGTCTCTGGGAGCGTAGCGATGCCTCTTCCTGCTCCACTACCCCTAGGCGAGGCCGGGGGAAGGACCGATCCACCCGGGAAGGGGGCGGCTGTGGGGTGCGCCGGTGGGAGGGAGGGGGTGATTGGTGTTGGGGGGGGGGTGTGGAGATCCAGTGGGCACCAGGTCCCGCAGGGAGACCGTGTCCTGTCAGCCATCGGAGTACGCCACGTAGGCGTATTGAGGGTTCGCGTGGCGATGAACCCTCTCAACCAACGGGTCCGATTTGTGCGTCCGCACATGCTTTCGGAGCAGGATGGGTCCCGGGGCTGCCAACCAGGTCGGAAGTGACGTTCTGGAGGAGGACTTCCTAGGGAAGACAAGGAGGCGTTCGTGAGGTGTTTGATTCGTTGTTGTACAGGGCAGCGACCGGATGGAGTGGAGGGCGTCCGGGAGGACTTCCTGCCAGCGGGAAACTGGGAGACTTCTGGACCGTAGGGCCAGCAGGACAGTCTTCCAGACCGTTCCGTTCTCCATCTCTACCTGACCGTTCCCCCGGGGGTTGTAACTGGTCATCCTGCTCGAGGCAATGCCTTTGCTGAGCAGGAATTGATGCTGTTCGTTGCTCATGAAGGAGGACCCCCTATCGCTATGTATGTAGGCGGGGAAACCGAACAGTGTAAAGATGGTGCCGAGGGCTCTAATGACCGTGGCCGCGGTCATGTCGGGGCAGGGGTTGGCGAATGGGAACCGGGAGTATTCGTTAATCACGTTGAGGAAGTACGTGTTGCGATCGGTGGAGGGGAGGGGGCCTTTGAAGTCCAGACTGAGGTGCTCAAAGAGACGGGAAGCCTTTATCAGGTGCGCTTTATCTGGCCTGTAGAAATGCGGCTTTCACTCTGCACAGATTTGGCAGTTCCTGGTGGCTGTCCTGACCTCCTCGATGGAGTAGGGCAGGTTGCGGGTCTTTACGAAGTGATAGAACCGAGTGACCCCCGGGTGGCAGAGGTCCTCGTGGAGGGTCTGGAGACGGCCCACTTGTGCGTTGGCACATGTGCCGCGGGATAGGGCATCGGAAGGCTCGTTCAGCTTTCCGGGACGATACAAGATCTCATAGTTATAGGTGGAGAGTTTGATCCTCCACCACAAGATCTTGTCGTTCTTGATCTTTCCCCGCTGTGCATTGTCAAACATGAAGGCAACCGACCGTTAGTCAGTGAGGAGAGTGAATCTCCTACCGGCCAGTTAATGCCTCCAATGTCGCACAGCTTCCACTATGGTCTGGGCCTCCTTTTCCACTGAGGAGTGGCGGATTTCTGAAGCGTGGTGGGTGCGTGAAAAAAAGGCTACGGGTCTGCCCGCTTGGTTGAGGGTGGCCACCAGAGCTACGTCGGATGCGTCGCTCTCGACTTGGAAGGGTAGGAACTCATCGATCGCGTGCATCTTGGCCTTTGCGATATCTGCTTTGATGCGGCTGAAGGCCTGGCGGGCCCCTGTCGACAGGGGAAAGACCGTGGACTGAATTAGCGGATGGGCCTTGTCCGCGTAGTTGGGAACCCACTGGGCGTAATAAGAGAAAAAGCCCAGGCAGCGTTTCAGGGCCTTGGAGCAGTGAGGGAGGGGGAACTACATGAGGGGGCACATGCATTCAGGGTCTGGGCCTATAACTCCATTTCGCACTACGTAGCCGAGGATGGCTAGACGGTCGATGCTAAACACGCATTTCTCCCTGTTGTATTTGAGATTCAGGGCGTTTGCGGTCTGGAGGAATTTGCGGAGGTTGGCGTCGTGGCCCTGCTGGTCGTGGCCGCAGATGGTGACGTTATCGCGGTACGGGAACGTGGCCCTCAAACCGTACCGGTCAACCATTCGGTCCATCTCCCGTTGGAAGACCGAGACCCCGTTAGTGGCGCCGAATGGAACCCTTAAAAAGTGATAGAGCCCCCCACCTGCTTCAAAAGCAGTGTATTTGCGGTTGCTCGGGCGGGTGGGGAGCTAGTGATAGGCGGACTTAAGGTCCACCGTGGAAAAGGCCTTGTACTGTGCAATCCGATTGACCATGTCGGATATGCGGGGCAGAGGGTACGCATCCAGCTGCGTGTACCTATTTATGGTTTGACTATAGTCTATGACCATCCTCTGCTTCTCCCTGGTCTTTACAACTACCACCTGAGCTTTCCAGGGACGATTGCTGGCCTGGATTATGCCTTCCCTCAGAAGCCGCTGTACTTCTGACTGGATAAAGGTTCGGTCCTGGGTACTGTACCGTCTGCTCCTAGTGGCGACTGGTTTGCAATCCAGGGTGAGGTTCGCAAACAGGGAAGGCGGATCGACCTTGAGGTTCGCGAGGCTGCAGATAGTGAGTGGGGCTATAGGGCCGCCGAGTTTAAACGTTAAACTCTGGAGGTTGCACTGAAAATCCAACCCCAGGAGTGTGGCAGCACAGAGGTGGGGGGAGGACGTAAAGCCGGTAGTTCTTGAACTCCCTCCCCTGCACTGTGAGGTTCACGATGCAGAACCCTTTGATCTCTACAGATTGGGATCCTGCCACCAGAATTTTTTTTTGATTACTCAGGTGGATCGGAAGGGAACAGCGTCTTACCGTATTGGGATGAATAAAACTCTCCGTGCTCCCAGAGCCGATCAGGCAGGGCGTCTCGTACCCGTTTATGAATACCGTCGTTGTTGCCGTTTGGAGCGTTCGGGGCCGCGACTGGTCCAGGGTCACCGAAGCTAGTCGCAGTTGCTGCATCGGGGCGTTTTCTTCAGGCCCCGTGGGGCCGTCCATCCCGGGGTCCTTAGCCGGCAGCCAAGATGGCGGCGTCCACGGGTTGCACGCGGTCAAGGTGGACAAGATGGTGCCGCCCATTGATCGTACATGGCCGGAGGAGCACAAAATGGCGGCGCCCATCCCTCCCGCATGGAGTCCGGGACCCATGATGGCGACGCCCGGTGGCCGCATATGGATCATTGGGGGGGGTTGAGGTTGGGGTCCTGATTCTCCCCTGGAGATTGCGGTGACTCCCGGGCCTGGCACACTGTTACAAAATGCCCCTTTTTGCCGCACCGTTTACAGAGGGCTGAGCGGGCCAGGCAGCGCAATCGGGGGTGTTACGCTTGCCCACAAAAGTAGCAGCGGGGCCCACCCGGGTGATCTGGCGCTCTGGCAGCACAGGCCTGCGGGGGAGCGGGGGGTGCCGGGGGTTCGGTCGCGGCGGGGGTCCACAGTGCCTATCAGCATGATTCCTATCAGCTTGACGAGCGCCGCCTGGAAATCGTCCATGTCCTCTATGAGAGTGTAGATTTCCAGGCTCATCCTGGAATGCAGGACCTGTATTTTCTGGTCTTCTGTAGGTACGCGGGGGGCCGTTCGGAGGTATCCATCAAAACACGCTAACCAGTGTTTAAAAGTGGCCGCTGAGTTTGCCGCATGGGAGCTGATTCGCAGAAACTCCGGAATGATTCGGAGCTCCATGTCCTTTAAAGTCTGCACAATAAATTGTAGCACAATCAATCACTCATGAGACGAGATGAGAAGGAGTCAAACGATGGCTTTATTATGTAGACTTGTTCCCCAGCAGCACAGTTACAGAATGCGGCTGCTGGGAGAACCCGGGCTCTTATACTCCGCCTTACTGGGTGGAGCCAGTAGGCGGCTGATCCAATCGGGGCCCAGCGTCTATCCACCAATAGCCTTTCGGCATCACAGGGTACCGTAATACCCCTAATACATACCACTACAACTGTGATGCTCTATTCTGGGATGTTTTGTGTGGCAACATGGCTCTCATTCTATGCATACTGATCATGTGTGCTTAGGTTGCGCACTAGAGTAAAGAGCCAGATTTTTAGCAGGTAGTCTTTATTGCCCAGAAGCCACCCTCTCGTTAATATGTTGGTTCTAACTCCGAGGGAACAGATTGCTGTAGCATAGAGACACCGCAACAGCTGTCAGGATAATGGGCACTCAACAGTATGATGTGCTGAGCATGGTCATCCAACTACTGTACGATCAGGAAATTGAATCTTGTATGCTTGTAGTACATCTTAGCATTTAGATGCTGGGCCTGCAAAGCCATAATGTGCAGTCAATGGCAGCCTGCACCATGGGGTATCCAATATCGTGACAAAGACTTCCTGCACATGTTAGTCCTTTCTACTGGCATAAAGAGCATCAGGCACCTCCATTTTGAAGGATTGCTAACTGGGAGATATTGTAGATGTTGCCAGCTCCAGGCTGGAAGAATCCTGACAAGAAGATATTTATGACCACAGTCACCTTCACAGCCATCAGCAGTACTGTCCTTGCCCTGCTCTGAGACAGCAAGAGGCAGGCAATTTCCATCTGCTTCGTAAAGGAGACATTTCTCTTGGCCTAGGTTGAGATAAGAGAACTGCTTGCAAGGATCCTGGGTAGGTAAGACCCCCTGATGAGAACCCTTCTCCCCCTTCTCTATTTCCCTCCACAAACTGCTTGTCTTCTCCTGTATTTCCTTTACTCATTTCCTATGTCATGCTGCAAAAGAAGAGGAAGTGATAACGACAACATCCATGAGTGAGGCGGCTTCACCAACTTTAATCATCTCTGGAAACTACCCAACATTTCTCCAAATTCAAGTAGAACCACCAGAAATTAACCAGCAGCTACCTGAGAACGGTTGCTGATCTAAACAAGAACACCCATAAATGGTGTTGGGGAAGAGGTGGAACAGCGGTATAGTTGCTGGACTAGTAATCTCCCCGGAGCGGAGAAACTACGTCATCTTCTTCACAGCCTTCAACACGTCAATGATCACGATGAACATCTTGCCAAGGTCATCCCCACACCCCCACTACTTGCCTTCAAACAACCGCGCAACCTCAAACAAACCATTGTTTGCAGCAAACTACCCAGTCTTCAGAACAGTGACCACGACACCACACAATGCTGCCATGGTAATCTTTGCAAGACGTGCCAGATCATCGACATGGATACCACTATTACACATGAGAACATCACCCACCAGGTACGCGGTACGTACTCGTGCGACTCGGCCAACGTTGTCTACCTCATACGCTGCAGGAAAGGATGTCCCGAAGTGTGGTACATTGGCGAGACCATGCAGACGCTGCGACAACGAATGAACGGACATCGCGCAACAATCACCAGGCAGGAATGTTCCCTTCCAGTCGGGGAACACTTCAGCAGTCAAGGGCATTCAGCCTCTGATCTCCGGGTAAGCGTTCTCCAAGGCGGCCTTCAGGACGCGCAACAACGCAGAATCGCCGAGCAGAAACTTATAGCCAAGTTCCGCACACATGAGTGCGGCCTCAACCGGGACCTGGGATTCATGTCGCATTACATTCATCCCCCACCACCTGGCCTGCGAAATCCTACCAACTGTCCTGGCTTGGTACAATTCACACCTCTTTAACCTGGGGTTACCCCATCTCTGGATCTGTAAAGATTTAATCACCTGCTAATGCTCGCATTCCAAGCATTGTCTGGCATCTTTGAATTTGTCGATATATATGTTTCTGGAACATACCTCTTCATTCACCTGAGGAAGGAGCAGTGCTCCGAAAGCTAGTGACATCGAAACAAACCTGTTGGACTTTAACCTGGTGTTGTAAGACTTCGTACTGTGCTCACCCCAGTCCAACGCCGGCATCTCCACATCATAGTAATCAAGAGACACAGGATAATGTTCTGGCTTGAATCCCACCGCAGCAGATGGTGAGAATGTAAATCCGATTTTTTTCAAGACCTGGAATTAAAATGATGACCGTGAAACCATTGTTGATTGTCATAAAAAGCCATGTGGTTCACTAATGCCCCTTTAGGGAAGGACCTGCTGTCCTTACCGGGTCTGGCCTTCATGGACTCGCAAGTGCCCTATGAAAGGGCCTCGAAAGCCACTCAGTTATATCCAACTGCTGGGAAGTCTACAAAAAGAAATGAAATTGAACAAACTACCCAGCACTGGAAATGGCAATGACCACAGTCACCTTCACACGCGTCAGCAGTACTGTCCCAGCCCTGTCAACCCTGCAAAGTCCTCCTTACTAACATCTGGAGGCTTGGGTCAAAATTGGGAGCTGTCTCACATAGTCACACTGACGGAATCATACCTTACTTTTCGAAGGCCACAAAGAAGTCCATACCGAGTCAAAGAAACTTTATTTATTTTTTATTCACAATAACTATTATACACATCACACAGTAGATCCCAACTGGGTTTGCCTTGCCGGTGCCTAATTGGTCGGCTTTATAAACCCTACAACTATACATTGTTCAGAGGTATCCCGCCGCCTTAATGGGGGAGCTCATATTCTGCAAGGTCCATGGGGAAGTTAATTGTTTCCACCCCATAAAGTACTTGCAGGTTATAACACTTATATTGTTCCAGACACCACCATCACCATTCCTGGGCATATTCTGTCTCACCGGCAGGACAGACCCAACAGAGGTGGCGACACAGTGGCATACATTCGGGAGGGAATTGCCCTGGGAGTTCTCTTGGCATGGCCAGTGAAGAGTGCCGGAGCAGCACCAGGCATAATTAAAAATGAGGTGCCAACCTGTTGAAGCTACAACACAGAACTACTTGCTTGCCAAACAGCATGAGCAGCAAGTATTAGACAGAGTCAAGCAATCCCACCACCAATGGATCCGGTCTAAGCTCTGCAGTCCTACCACATCCAGCCATGAACGGTGGTGGGCAATTAAACAACTCACTGGAGGAGGATACTCCAAAAATACCCCTGTCATGATATTCAAACACACACATCATGATAGACACACCAACAGACAAATCAGCACACACAACACGACAACCAATCATAGACAAGGACAGAGACAGTATAAGAGAAGACACACGAAACCTGGTGGCCAGTAGATCTGGAGACCAGGACAAGGACAGGACCTGATTAACATCACACACAGGGAGTCACCACGTGCAGAGTATCAAGACAGAACTGTAAATAACAAGTTGAAATAAAAGAGCGTTGTACCAAATACAACCGTGTTGGTTCATCTGTACATCAGAACACCCAACATTACATGGTACAGGAGTGGATCGATACCTGCCGGCAAACCTGCCATCCTGAGATATGGACATCACCAACAAACCGCAGCCGTTGCAAGTCGCTGGGAACCTTGGCACCAATTGGAAGCTGAGCCAACGAGAAACAGAGTGCCTCGGACGAAACAAAGATTGCGATGCTCCTCACCACCGCAGGTCAGCACACCATCGATGTATTCAACTCACTGGTGTTCGCCGAAGGCGAGAACTAATCCAAGTATGACACGGTCCTCCTCAAGCTAGACCAGCACTTTAACGTTGATGTGAATGAAAGTTTTGAAAGGTATATCTTTCAGCAACGCCTGCAAGGTAAGGATGAGCTCTTTCAACCCTTTCTGACGCACCTCCGCATACTCGCGCAGTCCTGCGGTTACGGCAACACCTCAGAGTCCATGATCCGGGACCAGATTGTTTTTGCCGTTGCCTCCAGTGGCCTACGCCAGCAGCTTCTTAAAATTAAAGGCCTTACCTTAGCGTCTGCGGTGGAAGCTTGTGTCCTCCGTGAAAATGCAACCAGCCGTTTTGCCCAATTTCAGGCGACCGACTCGGCACGGAGGGGGTCCCTAGCCATCGAATCAGCAAGCCAGGCCGCTCACGAGGCCGAACGCATCCAGGCAATTGATTATCTCACGGTCCGCGGCCCGGACGTGGGCGGCCGTTTCCCGCGCTTTTCGCGGTCTCCCGCGCTTGTGCGCGCCAAAACCAACGGCAACATCGAGGGACGCACTGCGCAGGCGCGCCCGATGCAAGACCGAACTGCGCATGCGCAGTGGCATAACGAACGCCGTGACGTCATGACGTGCGGCAACTGTGGAGCTGTACATTTAAAAGGGCAATGTCCTGCTAAAAAACGACAATGCCTATGATGTGGCAAGATGGGCCACTACGCTGCCGACTGTCGAGCGGTTCAACCGATGGATCCTACACATCTCCGACCACCTCGCAGACACGTCAGGACCGTCCAGCCCGTACATCAGGACATCCAGCCAAATGACACAGATGACCAAGATGCCTTCCGGGTTTCAGTCATTGATGTGAACAGGGTCAACACCATCAATCCGGCCGATGAATGGAGTGCCACCCTGACGGTCAACCGATCGCAGATCACTTTCCGCCTGGGCACTGGCGCATCCGCCAACCTCATAGCATATTCAGCATTCTATGCCATGAAGGTCAAACCACCTATCCAGCCATCCCGGTGCAAGATGGTTGACTATAACGGGAACGTCATCCCGGTCATGGGATCTTGCCAGCTCCAGGTGACACACAAAACGCTCACGGCCACACTCCCCTTTGAAATTGTTGGCTCATCGAAAGATTCCTTGCTGGGCGCACAGGCATGTAAGGCTCTTCACCTTGTACAGCGAATTATGTCTCTCTCTCCAGACGATACATCCGACTTCCTGGATGCTGACTTCAACGCAAATCTCCAATCCCTCCTTGCTCACAACCAGGAGGTATTTGAAGGCATGGGGACACTGCCATACACATACAAAATTCGCCTCAAACCGGACGCCATCCCGGTTGTTCACGCACCTCGCAGGGTTCCTGCGCCACTTAAAGATCACCTCAAGTTGCAGCTGCAGGATCTCCAGGACCAAGGGGTCCTATCCAGGGTCACGGAGCCCACGCCATGGGTCAGTTCCATGGTGTGTGTCAAGAAGCCCTCTGGCGAGCTCCGCATCTGTATAGACCCTAAAGACCTAAATAATAACATTATGCGGGAACACTATCCCATACCTAAACGAGAGGAAATCACCAGTGAGATGGCCCAAGCCAAAATATTCACCAAACTGGATGCTTCTAAAGGATTTTGGCAGATCCAACTGGGCCCGTCCAGCCGAAAGCTATGTACTTTTAACACCCCTTTCGGCAGATTCTGCTACAACCGGATGCCATTTGGCATCATCTCGGCATCCGAGGTCTTCCACAGAATAATGGAGCAGATGATGGAAGGCATCGAAGGGGTATGCGTATATGTGGACGATAATTCATCTGGTCCACCACTCCGCAGGAGCACATACATCGTCTCCAACGCGTTTTCGCCCGCATACGAAACAATGACCTGCGCCTCAACCGCGCCAAGTGTGCCTTTGGCCAGATCGAATTGAAGTTCCTGGGGGACCACATCTCCCGATCAGGGGTCCGTCCCGATGCGGACAAGGTAAGCGCTGTCACAGCCATGCCGTGGCCGGCCGACAAGAAAGCTGTACTACGATTCCTGGGCATGGTCAACTTCCTCGGGAAATTCATTCCCAACCTTGCTTCCCACACAACGGCTCTGCGCCGTCTCGTAAAGAAATCTACAGAGTTCCAGTGGCAACATACACACCAGCTGGAATGGGAGAAGCTCAAACACAAACTTGCCACGGCACCAGTGTTGCCGTTCTTCGACACGTATCGTCCCACCAAAATCTTAACTGATGCCAGCCAATCTGGTATTGGAGCAGTGCTCCTGCAGAAAGATAACACGTCGTCATGGGCCCCGGTTGCCTATGCATCACGGGCCATGACCCCTATGGAACAGCGCTATGCGCAAATTGAAAAAGAATGCCTGGGCTTGCTAACTGGTTTGGACAAGTTCCACGATTATGTATATGGTCATCCACGATTCACGGTCGAAACTGACCACCGCCCCCTTGTCAACATAATAAACAAGGACCTGAACGACATGACCCCTCTCCTCCAGCGCATCTTACTTAAACTCAGGAGGTATGATTTCCAATTGATCTACACTCCAGGGAAGGACCTCATCGTGGCGGGTACCCTATCCCGAGCAGTGAGTACACCACCAGATGCGGAGGGGTTCGTATGTCAAGTTGAGGCACACGTGGCTTTGACAGCGGCAAATCTGCCGGCCAACGACCCCAGTCTGGCCCGCATACGCGCAGAGACAGTGGCCGACCCCCTTCTACAGCGAGTGATGCGCCACATGACGGAAGGTTGGCTCAAAGGGCAGTGTCCGCAGTTCTATAATGTGCGAGATGACCTAACCACCATTGATGGGATCCTTCTGAAGCTAGACAGGATCGTCATTCCGCACAGTATGCGCCAGACGATTCTCAATCAAATACACGAAGGCCACTTGGGAGTCGAGAAGTGCAGACGGAGGGCCCGAGAGGCGGTATATTGGCCGGGCATTAATGACGATATTGCCAACATGGTACTCAATTGCACAACCTGCCAGAGGTTTCAGCCGGCGCAACCTCCTGAGACGCTTCTGCCCCATGAGCTGGTGACGTCCCCCTGGGCGAAGGTGGGTGTCGACCTATTTCACGGGCTTGGCATGGACTATATTATCATCATAGACTACTTCTCCAATTACCCAGAAGTCATACCCCTACACGATCTGACGTTGTCTGCAGTCATCAGGGCCTGCAAGGACACCTTTGCTCGCCACGGCATTCCGATGACTGTCATGTCGGACAATGGGCCCTGTTTCGCCAGCCGTGAATGGTCGTCCTTTGCCGCATCATGTGGTTTCACACACGTAACATCCAGCCCTCTACATCCACAGTCAAATGGAAAGGAGGAAAAGGGCATTCATATTGCCAAGCGGCTCCTCTGCAAGGCTGCTGCTGCCGGATCGGACTTTCACCTCGCCCTGCTGGCCTATCGATCGGCCCCGCTAGCCACGGGTCTCTCGCCAGCACAGCTACTGATGGGTCGCACCCTCAGGACAACTGTGCCTTCCATCCTGACACCAACAACGGACCATGCTAAGGTACTGCACAAGATGCAACTGCAGCGTGATCGCCAGAAGAGTCTGTACGATACAAGGGCGACTGATCTTCTCCCCCCTGTCCTCCGGGGATAAAGTCCGCATTCATCTGCCAAATGGGGGCTGGTCAGCACCTGCCGAAGTTCTCCGACGTGTGGCTCCCCGCTCGTTCCTGGTACGCATGCCGGATGGATCAGTGCGTCGCCGCAATCGGCGAGCCCTTCGCCGCCTTCCACGCTCGCAACCGAACAGTGCACACACGCCGGGTCCTCCACTGGTTCCCGAGGATGACTTCGTGGAGCTGCCACAGATCATGCCCCTTCCATCGCCACCCGTGGCCAGGCTTGCACCTCAGCCGGTGGTTCTCGACCCACCCTTGAGGCGGTCAACCCGAATTCGTCGCACACCTACTAGATTGGACTTATGAGACCGTTCACACGTTAAAGTTGAAACACTATTGTATTGTAGCATGTTACTGTTTTATCATTCCAGATATCGTTTGACCGGACCACACTTCAAAGTTTTTCGTCTTCCTGTTTTGTTATGGTACAACCTCGTTAGCATGACACACCCGACATCGCCCCATGTATATAGTTACGCCACATGCACCTGCTGTAAATATCACGCACACACACTTTTAGATGCACTCACGACGCATTCGTATTTATAACCACGTAGGCACATAATTTTGTAAAAAAGGGGGGATGTCATGATATTCAAACACACACATCATGATAGACACACCAACAGACAAATCAGCACACACAACACGACAACCAATCATAGACAAGGACAGAGACAGTATAAGAGAAGAAACACGACACCTGGTGGCCAGTAGATCTGGAGACCAGCACAAGGACAGGACCTGATTAACAACACACTCAGAGAGTCACCACGTGCAGAGTACCAGGACAGAACTGTAAATAACAAGTTGAAATAAAACAGCGTTGTACCAAATACAACCGTGTTGGTTCATCTGTACATCAGAACACCCAACACTACAACCCCCATCCTCAATGATAGGGGAGCCTAGCCACTGATTGCCACTCCGAGAAAGTTATGGGTCTAGAGCGTCAGTTTTTAAACTTAGTTAAGGGCAATTATGAGGGAATGAAAGCAGAGCTGGTTGAAGCGAATTGGCTAATTAGGTTAAGGGATAAGTCAATAGAGATGCAGTGGAAAACATTTAAGGGGATATTTCAGAATGCACAGAATAGATACATTCCAGCAAGTAAGAAAAGGCCCAATGGACCGGTATACATCTGTGGTTAACTGGAAAGGATTATGACAGTACCAAACTTAAAGAAAAAGCATGTAAAAGTGCAAAGCTAGGTGGCAGGTCAAAATATTGGATGGAACAGCAAACAATGGCTAAATGATTAAAAATTAGAATATGAGAGGAAGCTAACCAGAACTATACACCGGAATTCTCCATTCTTGAGACTAACTGTTGACGTCGGGGCAGGATTCACGGACTTCTACGACAGGAAAACTGGCACCGCACCTGGACAGATTCAGCGACGATTGAAGGGCCCCCTGGTGACTGACCCCTCTACCCTGGGAAAGAGTGCCTGCCCATCCACTCTATCCATGCCTCTCATAATCTTGTAGACGTCTCTCAGGTCACCCCTCAACCTCCGTCGTTCTAATGAAAACAGTCCGAGTCTATTCAGTCTCTCCGCATAGTTAACATCCTCCAGACCAGGCAACATTCTGGTATATCTCCTCTGCACCCGCTCCAAAGCCTCCACATCCTTCTGGTAATGTGGCGACCAGAATTGTGCACAATATTCGAAGTGCAGCGTTACGAAGATTCTTTACAACTGCAGCATGACTTGCCAGTTTTTATACTCGATGCCCCGTCCAATGAAGGCAAGCATTCCATATGCTTTCTTGACTACATTGTCCACTTGTGTTACCACTTTCAAAGATCTGTAGACCTGCATCCCCGGATCTCTCTGACTTTGAATAGGAGTTTTGCCATTTACGGTATATTTCCCCTCGATGTTAGACCTACCAAAATGCATTACCCCACGTCTGTCCGGATTAAACTCCATTTTCCATTTCTCTGCCCAAGTCTCCAACCTATCTATGTCCTGCTTTATCCTCTGACAATCCTCAACTCTACCTGCCACTCCACCAACCTTAGTGTCATCCGTGAATTTACTAATCAGACCAGCTACATTTACCTCCAAATCGTTTATGTATACTACAAACAACAGAGTCCCCAGCACAGATCCCTGTGGAACACCACTAGTCACAACCTTACATTCAGAAAAACACCTTTCTACTGCTACCCTCTGTCTTCTGTGACCCAGCCCGTTCTGTATTCATCTAGCCACCCCACCTCTGTTCCCATGTGAGTTCACCTTGTGTACCAGTCTGCCATGAGGCACCTTGTCAAAGGTTTTACTGAAATCCATGTAAACAACATCCACCGCCCTCCCCTCATCAATCATCTTTTTCACCTCCTCCAAAAACCCTTATCAAGTTAGTGAGGCACGAACTCCCCGTCACAAACCATGCTGTCTATCGCTGATGAGTCCATTTGTTTCCAAATGGGTATAAATCTTATCCCTGAAAATTCCCTCCAATAATTTACCTACTACCGTCGTGAGGCTCACCAGCCTATAGTTTCCAGCGATATCACATTAGCTATTCTCCAGTCCTCTGGGATCTCACCTGTAGATAGTGAGGATACAAAGATGTCAGTCAAGGTCCCACAATTTCGTCTCTTGCTTCCCTCAGTATTCTGGGGAAAATTCCATCCGGCCCAGCCTTACTATATTTCAGAAGACCCAATACCCACTCCTTTTCGATGTCAAATGATCCAGACTATCCACACACCCTACCCAAGAATCATCTTCCACAAAGTCCTTTTCTTTGGTGAACACTGATGCAAAGTACTCGTTTAGTATTTTGCCCATTTCCTCTGGCTCAACACATAGATTCCAACCCCCCCCCCCCCCCCCCCGCGTCCTTAAGTGGCCCAATGTTTTCCCTGGCTACCCTCTTGCTTTTTACATATGAATAAAAAGCTTTGGGATACACCTTAATCCTACTTGCCAAGAACTTTTCATGATCCTTCCTAGCCCTCCTAATTTCCCGCTTAAATACCTTCCTCCTTATGACGAGGTTCACAATATCCCTTGTTACCCAAGGCCCCCTAAACTTCCCATTCTTATCCGTTGTTCTCTCAGGAACATGATTTTCCTGAAACCTAACTGTTGCTTGAAAGGCTCCCACATGTCCGATGTTGATTTATCTTCCAACAGCCGCACCCAATCCAAATTCTCCAATCACTATCTAATGTTATCGTAATTTGTGTTTCCCCTGTTTAGCACCTGAACCCGAGGGTTACCCTCATCCCTATCCAAAAGTACCCTAAAACCTATGGAATTGTGGTCACTACTCCCAAAATGTTCCTCTACTGAAACCTCAACCACCTATCCAGGCTCATTCCTCAATACCACGTCCAGTACTGGTTGACCATGTTAGGGAAGAGGCTTCTGGGCACTATCTGGTGTGCACCACACACCTGCTCCAGGACAGAAACTGGAGGTAGGAACACCGGAGTGGGCGAATGGTCTGAGGGCGGGTCGACCCCAAGGACTAGGGACTAGCTGTGTCCAGACGGGTTTGGAGCTTCTGGAACGGACAGTCCCGTCAATCATGAAGATACAGTCACAGCCAGGTGTGGTGAATGTATAATTACTGATAATTCACCAGTGCACTGTGTTATGTTATTAACCCTGTGGGCTCCACCTATGGGTCATTGTGTGGCTTCACCCACAGGGGATATGTTGGGGTATGTACGGGCTCCGCCCATGGCTCCACCCCCTTTACAGGAAGTATAAGAGCTGCTGACCTGCGGGGCCGCCTTCAGTGTTGTACCGGTCACAGGCAGGCTCAGTTCTAAGCTGATTAAAACCACGGTTTACTTCTCCACGTGTCTTCGAGTGAATTGATGGTCGCATCACCAGGGACTACATGAGGTGTTGTTGGTTAGCATCCAGCACCTACAGGTGCAGGTGGAGGCGTCCAACCGCATGTAGGAGCAGGAGGTGGTGCTGGCCATGCGTGTCACCCAGGCCAACACCGCAGGGGTGGCGCCGCAGTGGAGGCCTTGGGAGCAAGTGTTTCAGCTCGGGATCAGCATGTCCAAGGCCTGGGGCAATCTGGCAGGCGGTGGCCGAAGCCCAGGACAGGACTGCCCTCTCACAGCATGTGCGAAAGCCACCTGAACATTGCAGCGGTGCCCCTGAGCATGGCCCAGTCACATGACTGAGACGTCAGCAGCATTGACTAGGCACTGGCTGGCGTGGCACAGACACAGCGGGTGATGGTGCAGTCACTGGCTGATGTGACATAGACCCAGAAGGTGGTTGCACAGTCAATGGGTGATGTGGCACAGTCCCAGATGGAGATGGTCCACTCCCTGTGCTCCAAGGCAATGAGCATGCAGACCCTGGCCGAGACGAGAACGGGACTCCAGGACTGGCAGTGCCAGGTGGCAGGGGAGCCTCAGGGGACAGCTCCGCTCGCATCGCCGTCCCATGGAGTAGCCCTGGGGCAAACGAGCACCTCGAGGGAGGAGAAAGTGTTGGGGCCCATGCCGTGGACTCCCGTAGAGGAGATGCCAGAACACCACAGCACCTTGGACTTCCCCCCACGTCCCCCAACCCTCCTGTCCATGGAGCATCTGTGCGCAGTGAGCAGAACAGGGCGGCATCACCACGGACATCTGAGTAGCAGCCATGCCCATCCAGGCCCGGTCGCCCCAGAAGACGCCCGCCAAAGGGGACTAGGTCGAAGGGCGGGAATCACAGCAGGCCACCTCCACTCTTGCTGTGCCGACTGGGGAACCACCTCGGCATAGCATTAGGACCCGTGAGGCTAGGAAATTAGACACCAGTTAAGTTGGCAAGGGTGCAGGGCACAGGTTAGTGATAGCCAGGGCAGAAATCTGTGTATATGCTTTCACATTAAACACCTGTTCACAATGTTACAACCTACCTCAGTGCTCCGTCAGAAGAGTGTGAGCGGAGGGCTGGCCGCAGAGGGGGCGCGGGTGCAGGTTGTGGAGAATGACCAGACGTTGAGGGTGGGCTTGGCTCAGGGACTGCAGATCAGCCAGCGCTCACCGCTCTGGTGTCCACCCTCATCCCACCCTCTGCACCTCCCCCCCCCCTCCCCCCACCGGCCCCTATCCCCCACCTCCTCCACTCGAGGGAGAATCGATGGGACCATGTGATGGAATGGTCAGTTCACATGAAGGGATCACCCAGGTGGATGGTGGAAAGTGCTACCTTGTGTCGAACAATGTGGAGCACCAGAGCTTAGTGCAGAGCAAGTTGTCATCATCCTCCATCCCATGGGCCAGACCGTCTGTTACTTCCACCCAGGGCCCGCACCTCTTAGTGTGGTAGGTATGTATCACAGAGGGGGTTGCAGGCGGGGGGGTGGCCGGGAAGGGTGGGGTGTGCAGGTGGGATGTGGAGTCCGTGCCTCTGGCCAGTCCCCCCCACAGTCCCCCCTGGAGGCGATCAGAGCATCCCATGCATGTTGACCCTGGTGCACTTGTGTGGCCTCCTGTGCCTGCCTGGGCCCCATGTCCTGTTCACCCTCCCCTCTCCTGTATCCTCCTCATCGGAGGGGGCCTGGCGTTCGTCCTCCTCCTCCTGCGCGATGCTGTGGAGGACTCAACAGACATCCCAGCGCCACACTGGAGGGCCCCTCCAGAGAGGTCCAGGCACCTGAACCGCAACCTCAGGATGCCGTAGCACCGCTCGATCACGCTCCTGGTTGCTGCATGGGCATGTTGTAGTGGATCTCCGCGTCTGTCTGTGGCCTCCGGATAGACAACATTAGCCACGACCACAGCTGTAGCGCACAATGACTTACGAGAGAGACGAATAGAGATGAAGTCGATGAGGCTTTATTAAGCGTGACTTGTTCCCCGCAGTTCAGCAACAGACTGGAGCTGCGGGGAGAAGCCCGGGTTCTTATACTCCGCCTTCAGGGCGGAGCTAGGGATCAACAGCCAACCAGGACCCGGGATCTGTCAGCCAATAGCATCACGGCTTCACAGTCCCACATGGCCCCTAATGCATACTACCACATTCACCCCTTGTTAAAAATGAACCTGGCGGGGTGGTGCTTCGCATGGTGGTAGGGGTTTACAAGGCTGGTCCTGGGAGGAAAAAAAATTTTTGGCATGTCCTTTCAATGCCCTACACTTTGCCCTACACTGGGCTATGTACAGGGTTTGTGAACTATTTACAATATTCGTAAGAGGAAAAGAACATTCTCGTTACAGTCCAACAACATTCTTGTGTTACACCGATGCCACGAGTCGAGCGGGCGGTCTGGTCTTCCTTGTCGATCGCCTCAGCCCCGGTGGTGGTGCAGGTGCTTGTTCCCGCGTTGTCGTCTCCGGGAGCATTTCGGTGTCTGCTTCTGTTTCACTCCTGGTCGGACATGGGAGGAGGACCGATCCTCCTGGGAAGCGGGCGGTCGCGGGGTGCGCCGGTGGCAGGGAGGGGGTGATCGGTGTCGGGGGGGTGTGCGTGTTGCCGGCGGGCGCCAGGTCTCGCAGGGAGACCGTGTCCTGTCGGCCGTCGGGGTACGCCACGTAGGCGTACTGCGGGTTCGCGTGGAGGAGATGAACCCTCTCGACCAACGGGTCCGACTTGTGCGCCCGCACATGTTTCCGGAGCAAGATGGGTCCTGGGGCCGCCAGCCAGGTCGGCAGCGACGTTCCGGAGGAGGACTTCCTGGGGAAGACAAGGAGGCGCTCATGAGGCGTTTGGTTAGTGGTGGTACACAGCAGCGACCGGATGGAGTGGAGAGCGTCCGGGAGGACCTCCTGCCACCGTGAAACTGGGAGATCCCTGGACCGTAGGGCCAGTAGGACGGTCTTCCAGACCGTGCCGTTCTCCCTCTCTACTTTCCCGTTCCCCCGGGGGTTGTTGCTGGTCGTCCTGCTCGAGGCTATACCCTTGCTGAGCAGGAACTGGCGCAGCTCGTCACTCATGAAGGAGGACCCCCTCTCGCTATGGATATATGCGGGGCAACCGAACAGTGTGAATATGGTGCTAAGGGCTTTAATAACTGTGGCCGCTGTCATGTCGGGGCAGGGGATGGCGAAAGGGAAACGGGAGTACTCGTCCACCACGTTCAGGAAGTATGTGTTGCGATCGGTGGAGGGGAGGGGCCCTTTGAAATCCAGACTGAGGCGTTCAAAGGGACGGGAAGCCTTGATCAGGTGCGCTCTATCTGGCCTGAAAAAATGCGGTTTGCACTCAGCGCAGATGTGGCAGTTCCTGGTGACTGTACGGACCTCCTCCACAGAGTAGGGGAGGTTGCGGGACTTTATAAAATGGTAGAACCGAGTGACCCCCGGGTGGCAGAGGTCCTCGTGGAGGGTTTGGAGACGGTCTATTTGTGCGATAGGGCATCGGACGGCTCGTTCAGCTTTCTGGGACGGTACAAGATCTCGTAGTTGAAGGTGGAGAGCTCGATTCTCCACCTTAAGATCTTGTCATTTTAAATTTTGCCCCGCTGTGCATTATCGAACATGAAAGCTACCGACCGTTGGTCAGTGAGGAGAGTGAATCTCCTGCCGGCCAGGTAATGCCTCCAATGTCGCACAGCTTCCACTATGGCTTGGGCTTCCTTTTCCACTGAGGAGTGGCGGATTTCTGAGGCGTGGAGGGTTCGGGAGAAGAAGGCCACGGGCCTGCCCGCTTGGTTAAGGGTGGCCGCTAGAGCTACATCGGAGGCGTCGCTCTCGACCTGGAAGGGGAGGGACTCGTCGATGGCGCGCATCGTGGCCTTTGCGATATCCGCTTTGATGCGGCTGAAGGCCTGGCGAGCCTCTGTTGACAGGGGGAAGGTAGTAGTCTGTATTAGTGGGCGGGCCTTGTCTGCATACTGGGGGACCCACTGGGCGTAATATGAAAAAAAAACCCAGGCAGCGTTTCAGGGCTTTGGAGCAGTGGGGGAGGGGAAATTCCATAAGGGGGCGCATGCGTTTGGGGTCGGGGCCTATTATCCCATTGCGCACTACGTATCCCAGGATGGCCAGCCGGTTTGTGCTAAACACGCACTTGTCCTCGTTGTATGTGAGGTTCAAGGCGTTTGCGGTCTGGAGGAATTTTTGGAGGTTGGGGTCGTGGTCCTGCTGATCGTGGCCGCAGATGATTACGTTGTCGAGATACGGGAACGTGGCCTGCAACCCGTGTTGATCAACCATTCGGTCCATCTCCCGTTGGAAGACCGAGACCCCGTTTGTGACGCTAAATGGGACCCTTAGGAAGTGGTATAGTCGCCCATCTGCCTCGAAGGCTGTGTACTTGCGGTCACTTGGGCGGATGGGGAGCTGGTGATAGGCGGACTTGAGGTCCACGGTGGAGAAGACCTTATATTGGGCAATCCGATTTACCATGTCGGATATGCGGGGGAGAGGGTACGCATCTAGCTGTGTGTACCTGTTGATGGTCTGGCTATAGTCTATGACCATCCTTTGCTTCTCCCCGGTCTTTACTACTACCACCTGTGCTCTCCAGGGACTATTGCTGGCCTGGATTATGCCTTCCTTCAGCAACCGCTGGACTTCGGACCGGATAAATGTCTGGTCCTGGGCGCTGTACCGTCTGCTCCTAGTGGCGACGGGTTTGCAATCCGGGGTGAGGTTTGCAAACAAGGATGGCGGTTCAACTTTGAGGGTTGCGAGGCCGCAGATAGTGAGTGGGGGTATTGGGCCGCCGAATTGAAACGTTAGGCTCTGCAGGTTGCACTGGAAATCTAATCCCAGTAATGTGGGCGCGCAGAGTTGGGGAAGGACGTAGAGCCTGTAGTTTTTAAACTCCCTCCCTTGCACCGTTAGGTTCGCGATGCAGAACCCTTTGATCTCTACGGAGTGGGATCCTGCAGCTAGGGAAATCTTTTGCGCACTGGGACGGATGGTCAAAAAACAGCGTCTTACCGTGTCGGGGTGGATGAAGCTTTCGGTGCTCCCGGAGTCGATCAGGCATGGTGTCTCGTGTCCGTTGATCAGCACCGTTGTTGTCGCCGTCTGGAGCGTCCGGGGCCATGCTTGATCCAGCGTCACCGAGGCCAGATGTGGTCGTAGTGTCTCAGCGTCTTCGGACCCCGTGGAGCCGTCGATGCTGGGGTCCATTGTTGTCATCCAAGATGGCGGCGTCCATGAATCGCACGCGGCCGGGGGTGGACAAAATGGCCACCCCCACGGATCGCACGTGGTGGGGAGTGGACAAAATGGCCACCCCCATGCATCGCACATGGCTGGGGGGTCACAAGATGGCGGCGCCCATCCTCCCCTCGTGGTGGCCGGGACCCAAAATGGCGGCGCCCGCGGGTCGCACCTGGGGCGCTGGGGGAGTTGGGGAGCGTTTGGGATGCGCTGGACTCTTTCTTCTCCGGGGACAGCGGCGACCCCCCGGGACCGGCACACAGCCGCGAAATGGCCCTTTTTGCCGCAGCTCTTGCAAATCGCTGCGCGGGCCGGGCAGCGCTGCCGGGAGTGTTTCGCCTGCCCGCAGAAATAGCAGCGGGCCCCCCCCCCCGGGATGATCTGGCATCTTAACCGCGCAAGCCTGTGAGGGAGGGGGGGGGGGTTTGTCACGACGGGGGTCCACGGAGCCCAAGGGGCTGCCGCGCGGTCGGGGCCGTAGGCGCGGGCGTTTTGCGAGACCACATCTAGGGAAGCTGCGATGGCCCGTGCCTCTGAGAGTCCTAGCGACTCTTTTTCTAAAAGTCTTTGGCGGATTTGGGGAGAGTTCATACCTGCCACAAACGCATCGCAAATTAACATGTCTGTGTGTTCAGTCGCGTTTACTGGCGGGCAGCTGCAGCCCCGTCCCAAAATTAGCAGCGCGGCGTAGAACCCCTCTAGCGATTCTCCGGGACGTTGCCGTCTCGTTGCGAGTTGGTAGCGTGTGTAGACCTGGTTCACGGGGCGAACGTAGACGCTCTTTAGTGCTGTGAGCGCCGTCGGGAAATCCTCTGCGTCTTCTATGAGAGGGTAAATTTCCGGGCTTACCCTTGAGTGCAGGACCTGTAGTTTCTGGTCTTCTGTGATCCGGCCGGGGGCGGTTCGGCGGTAGCCTTCAAAACAAGCCTGCCAGTGTTTAAAAACTGCTGCTGAGTTCACTGCATGGGGGCTGATCCGCAGGCATTCCGGGGCGATCCTGAGCTCCATAGTCCTTTAAGCACGCTTAATAAATTGTAGCGCACAATGACTTACGAGAGAGACGAATGGAGATGAAGTCGATGAGGCTTTATTAAGCGTGACTTGTTCCCCGCAGTTCAGCAACAGACTGGAGCTGCAGGGAGAAGCCCGGGTTCTTATACTCTGCCTTCAGGGCGGAGCTAGGGATCAACAGCCAACCAGGACCCGGGATCTGTCAGCCAATAGCATCACGGCTTCACAGTCCCACATGACCCCTAATGCATACTACCACAACAGCGAATACCCCCTGTCACACAGGATCCAATTCCCCAGCTGGGGGTGCACCTGGAAGAGGCAAAGAATCATAGAGTGTGCCAGGTTGAAGATGTCATGCACACTGAGTGGGTTTCAGGCACAGACGTGCGTGATGGTCACACACCATGTTCATTGAGTGGAACCCCTTTTGGTTTGTGTCGAGTGGCCTGTCATCTGCAGGTGTTTTTAGGGGGACATGCATCTGGTCGATCACCCCATGGACCTGGGCATCTGTGCAATGGTGGCGAACCCCGCTACCCGGGTACCCTGGTGGGTTTGGTTCACATGGAAGTGGATATATTGTGCCGACTGGGCATATAGGGTCTCTATGCACCTGTGCACCGAGATCTGTGAGATCCCGGAATGGTCCCCACTTGGCACCTGGAAGTATCCCGTGGCATAGAAATTAAGTTTGACTGTCATCTTGATGGCAACCGGGAGCGAGTGTCCTCCCCTATTCCCTCACGGTGCCAGGAGCACCATGATCCGGCAGATAAGTTGCAAGGTCTCCCTGCTCAGCCGGAGTCTTCGGCAACATTCCCCAGTCCGGCAGGTCCTCGAATGACAGGCATGGCCGGTACACGAGAGGCCTCATTAAGTGCCTACTTTGCACCTCCACCTCCTCCTCCTTGGCCTGTTGGACGGCCGGCTCTCCATCCTTAGTGACTGCCTCCTGTTGCTCTGGGTCGGCACCATCGGATGGAGATCCTGTGGGAGAATGGACAGGTGATCACTGGGAAAGAAGGATCATTATGTCTGGCATGAACACCAGTCATGTGATATGTCATCTGGGTAGGGGCTGGTGAATACTCACCTCTGCAGTGCAGGCCAAGCTCAGCATTGGTGACCTATCTGTCCTCAGCTACTCTGTAACCTCCAGGATCCCTTTCTTGTAGGCGGTGAGGACTCTGATGTCTGGCAATCCGCCGCCCACCTGGGCCTTTTCCCGTCTGTCATGGGCCAACCTTTCCTGCGGGGAGTAAGAGAGGGCATCTTGAGCCACATGCTACATGCATCATGGGACAGGCGGGTTGGGCAATGGCAGCGGTTTAGTGTGGGCACCGCCTCTGGGCATAGGTGGGCTGTGTTGTTGGGTTCCAAGGTGGGCTGGGGCACTGGCACGGTACTGTGCTGGGGGGAGGGGGTTGTGGTGCCAATCGCAGGGCTGTCGGGAGGGAACGCAGGGGGCATTGGGAGTGGGGGCGGCTGGAGGTTGCAGGCCGGACCCATGCCGAGGGCCGATGCCAACTCACCCATGCAGCCCTGGAGGTCGTTTAGCTTCTTGTGGAACTGGTTGATGGTCCTCCTGGTTACACTCCCTGCACTGACGGCCACTTCCACTGATCCGGCTACCCCCTCGGGGGAACAGGGCATCCCATTTGGACTCCACCGAGTCCAACAGTCGGGTCAGGTCAAGGAGCTGGTCTGCACAGTGGCAGGGCTGCCTGCTGTCTGGGTTTTCCTCGGCAGGATCGGTTTAAGAGCTGCTCCCTCTCGTTAGTAGGGAGCTGCCGAGTGCGGTCCAGACAAGAATGGGAGGACGAACTGGGGACAGAGGTAGGATGGGGACTCTGGAGTGAAGCACTGAGCAGGGTGAACGCCACCTCCTCCTGCGCAGGGCTAAGCCTAATGCAGCTCAAAGTGGTGCACAGAGCGCACCTAACCAGAACCCGAATGAGCAGGTTCTTCCCGGAGGTGGAGGACAAATGTGAGCGGTGCCAGAGGGGCCCGGCCAACCACACCCATAGTGGCAGGACAGCCATTTCTGGCATGAAGCCCGTGGCATGAAGCCCGTGGGGCATCATTAACTGCCCTAATTGATGTTAGATACCATTGACGGCCTCGCTGGGTCAGCCGTTGGGAAACACACAGGAATTCCCACTCACAAACATTCTTTGAGACTTTCCCGTTAGATTGCGCCCTAAAAGTTTCTATAAATATTTTTTTAAATCTTTTTATTGGCATTTTTCATATTTCTAAACAATTATATACATTTCTCTTAACCGCGTTAGTCTACTTCATTGTACAGAAAGGTTTATCCTGTCCTTCGTTTAACTAACTTTACATACATCTCACCGCCTTCTGGCTCAGCCTATGGTTCCTTCGATACCCATCTCCTGCCACCCCCCCCCCTCTTCCGCCTCCCTCTGTCCCCCCTCCCCCCCTTGTGCTCTCCCCCTGATCCACCCCCCGTCGACTTTGGTTGTGTTTGCTTTTGTGTTCAGGGAGGGGGGTGTTACCCCCCTCTCACCTCTTTTGTGGCTGTCCCACCTTCCCTCTTTCTTCTCCTCCCCCCACCCCTTCCTCCGACCCTAGGATGGCGTACTTGGTCTTCTACAGGTGGAGAAATTCCGAAAGGTCAGCGAGCCAGTCTGCAGCTGTGGGTGGTGCTGCCGATCGCCAGCCGAGCAGGATTCTCCGGCGTGCGATTAGGGAAGTGAAAGCAAGGGCGTTGGCCCCCTTCCCCATGTGTAACTCTGGCTGCTCCGATACCCCGAAGATTGCCACTATTGGGCATGGCTTCACCCTCACCCCCACAATCTTGGACATTGCCTCGGAGAAGGCTGTCCAGAACCCAGCAAACTTGGATCAAGTCCAAAACATGTGGGTGTGGTTGGCCGGGCCCCTCTGGTACCGCTCACATTTGTCCTCCACCTCCGGGAAGAACCTGCTCATTCGGGTTCTGGTCAGGTGCGCTCTGTGCACCACTTTGAGCTGCATTATGCTGAGCCTTGCGCAGGAGGAGGTGGAGTTGGCCCTGCTCAGTGCTTCGCTCCAGAGTCCCCATCCTACCTCTGTCCCCAGCTCGTCGTCCCATTTTTGTCTGGTCTCATCCAGTGGAGTCCAGGCTCTGTCCAGTAACTGTCTGTATATTTTCCCACATAGACCCCCCTCCTTGCTGCTTGTGCCTATCAATTCCTCTAATAGTGCAGTTTCTGGGGGCTCGGGGTACCCTACTGTCTTCTTGCGTACGAAGTATTTTATTTGGCTTACCAGCTGAGAAAGCTGGTAGCCACGAGGGAAATAGCCCAGGTAAAGAATAGCAGAGGCAGACTAGTAGCAGAACCAAAAGAGTTCAATCAAGTGTTTGAGACCTTCTACTGAAGACTGTACACCTCCGAGCCCCCCGACGGGGACGCGGGGATGAAATAGTTCCTCGATGGACTTGAACTACCAATTATGGGGGAAGACAGACGGGCGAACTGGAAGCACCAATAGATCTGGGAAAATCATGGAGAGCTTCAGCTCCACACAGGCAGGGAAGGCGCCATCACCTGAAAGGTTCCTGGTGGCCCCACACCTAAGGGACATGTTCGCAGACTCACTGCCAAGGGGCACTTTGCCCCCTATGCTACCGCAGGCCACAATCTCACTCATACCCAAAAAAGTAAAGACCCGACGGAATGTGGATCATATAGACCCATTTCACTGCTGAATGTTGATGTGAAAATACTCACAAAGGTCCTGGCCAAAAGGCTGGAGGGTTTGTACTAGAGGTGGTCGCAGAGGACCAAACTGGCTTTGTTAAGGGTAGGCAGCTCACAGCGAACATGAGGCGGCTGCTGAATGTGATAATGACCCCCCCACCAAGGAGAGAACACCAGAAGTGATCATCTCCCTGGACACAGAAAAGGCCTTTGACAGAGTCGAATGAAATTACCTCCTCGAGGTACTGGAACGGTTTGGGCTAGGAGTGGGGTTCACCGCCTGGGTGAGGCTCCTGTACAACGCTCACAAAGGGAGTATCCGAACTAACACCACCAGCTCAGAATACTTCCAGCTACAGAGAGGAACAAGACAGGACTGCCCGCTGTCCCCACTCTTGTTCGCGCTAGCAATCGAACTCCTGGCAATAGCCCTGCGGGACGCAAAAAGCTGGAAGGGTATCTGGAGAGGAGACAGAGAGCACAGAGTTTCACTCTATGCAGATGACCTGCTCCTCTTTGCCTCAGAGCCACAGGAGGGACTGAAGGCAATACTGCAGATCCTGAAAGAGTTTGGAACCTTCTTGGGCTACAAACTTAACCTGGGCAAAAGTGAGGCATTCCCAGTGACAAAATGGGGGAGGGACAGAGCTGGAAGGGCTCCCATTTAAAACGCCCCAGAACAGTTTCCGTTACCTGGGGATCCAGATAGCCAGAGACTGGACACAGATCCACAAGTGGAACCTGACCAGCCTGGTCGAGGAAGGACCTACAGAGGTGGGGCTAACTCCCACTCTCCCTGGCGGGAAGAATGCAGACGATCAAGATGGACATATTGCCAAGGTTCCTCTTCCTGTTTAGATTCATACAGATCTTCATCGCCAAGGCCTTTTTCTGGTCTGATCATGGCATTTGTGTGTGTGTGTGTGTGTGTGGGGGGGGGGGGGGGGGGGTGGAGGTATAAACCCGAGAATTCCCAAACCGACACTGCAAAGAAGGAATATCAAAGGTGAGTTGGCATTACCGAACCTACAATACTACCGCTGGGCAGCAATGGCAGAGAAAGTGAGGGGGATGGGTGCACGAACCCGACTCAGAGCGGGTACAGATGAAGGAGGCCTCCTGTAAAGGAAGGACCCTCCGGGCCCTGGCCACAGCAGCACTCCCATCCCCCTCATCAAGATACACAACAAGCCCAGTGGTAGAGGCCACACTGAGAACATGGGATCAACTGAGACAACACTTCAGGCTAACTAAGATGTCTCCCATGGCCCCCATCTGCAGCAATCACAAATTCTCCCCAGCCATGCTGGATACCACCTTTCAAAGATGGAGGCGGAACGGGGGCACACTGACGGTTAAGGGACTTTTACATAGGGCACAGACATAGTGACACTGGACAAACTGATGAGGAAGTATAAGCTAACAATAGGACAGGAAATGAGGATCTTCAAATAAAACACTTCCATAAATATTTTTGAAAGAAAAGTTAACAAAGTGAGCATTGGTCCTGTAGCAAGTCTGTCTGGAGAATTGATCATGGAAACAATGAAATGGCAGACAAATTGAACAGGTATTTTGCATCAATCTTCACTATAGAGGATACCATGTCCCAGAGGCAACTGTAAATCAAGGAAAGGAAGGGAGGGAGAAACACTGGAAAATTAAAATCACCAGAGAAACACTGGAAAATTAAAATCACCAGAGAAGTAGTACTGAGTAAATTGTTGCGTGTGCAGGCTGACAGGTCCCCAGACCCTGATAGGCTTCTTCCTAGGGTCTTAAAAGAAGTGGCTACTGAGATAGTTTTTTTTTAATTTAGAGTACTCAATTTTTTCCAATCAAGGGGCAATTTAGCATGGCCAATCCACCTATCCTGCACATCTTTGGGTTGTGGGGGTGAAACCCACGCAGACACAGGGAGAATGTGCAAACTCCACACGGACAGTGACCTAGAGCCAGGATTGAACCTGGGACCCCGCGCCGTGAGGCAGCAGCACTAACCACTGCGCCACCGTGCTGCCCTGGCGAGTGAAATAGTTGATGTATTGGTTTTAATTTTCCAAACATCCTAGATTCAGAAGGTCCTATTTGATTGGAAGGCAGCGAATGATTTAGAATGAGAATGAGACAGACAGCAGGAAACTACAGACAAGTTAGCTTAACACGAGTCATAGGTAAAATGTTCAAAACTATTCATAGATCATAGAATCCCTACCGTGCATAAGGAGGCCATTCGGTCCATCAAGTCTGCACTGACCCTCTGAAAAAGCACTACACCCAAGCCCAATCCCCCACCCTATCGCCATAACCCCACCTTGGGACAATTTAGCATAGCCCCTCCACCTAACCTGCACATCTTTGGACTGTGGGAGGAAACCTGAGCACCTGGAGGAAACCCACGCGGACACAGGAAGAATGGGTAAACTCCACACAGACAGTCATCCACGGTCGGAATCAAACCTGGGTTTCTGGCGCTGCGAGGCAGCAGTGCTGACCACTGTGCCAGCGTGCTGCCACCTATTATTAAAGAAGCTAAAGAAACTGAATAAGTTCAGGCTGATTAGGCAAAGTCAACGTGACTTTGTGAAATGGAAATCATGTTTAACCAACTTATTGGAGTCCTTTGAGGAAGTAACATGTGCTTTGAACAAAAGAGGAACTGGTGGATGTACTGGGCATAGATTTCCAGAAGACAATTAATGAAGTATCACATCAAAGGTTATTGTGGGAAATAAAAGCTCATGGTATGGGGGTAACATATTGGCATGGATAGAAAATTGACTGGTTAACAAGAAGCAGAGAGTAGGCATAAATGGGTCTTTTGCTGGTTGGCAAGAAATAATGGCCTGGGACTGGTTTAGTACAGTGAGCTAAACAGCTCGCTTGTAATGCAGAACAATGCCAGCAGCGCGGGTTCAATTCCCGTACTGGCCTCCCCGAACAGGCGCTGGAATGTGGCGACTCGGGGCTTTTCACAGTAACTTCATTGAAGCCTACTTGTGATAATAAGTGATTATTATTCTGAGTGGAGCGCCATAGGGATCAGTGCTGGGATCTTAACTATTTACAATTTATATAAATTACCTGGATGAAGGGTTGGATTGGATGGTTGCCAAATTTGCTGATTACACAAAGGTAGGTAGGAAAGTAAATTGTGAAGAATTCATAAGGAGGTTACAGATATAGATAGGTTAAATAAGTGGGCAAATATCCAACAAATGGAGTGTATTGTCCATTTTGGCAGAAAGAATAAAAGAGAAGCTTATATATATCTAAATGTTGAGAGATTGCAGAGCTTTGAGATACAGAGGGATCTAGGTGTATTTGTGCATGAAAAAGGCTAGTTTGCAAGTAGAGCAAATAATTTGGAAGGTGACTTCAACGTTATCATTTATAGAAATGGGAATTGAATCAAAAGTAGGGAAGTTATGTTTCAGTTTTAGAGAACACTAGGGAAACCACAACTGGATGACTGTGGTCTCCTTATTTAAGCAAAGATGTCAACGTGTTGGAAGCCGTTCAGAGAAGGTTTACCAGACTAATTCCTGGTCATGGGCAGGTTGTCTTATGAGGAAACGTTGAACAGGCTAGGTTTATATCTGATGGAGTTTAGAAGAGATAGTGGTGTCACTGTTCAAAATTAAGAAAGGGTCACCCATTTAAAATGGAGATTAGGAGAAATCTTTTCTCAGAGGGCTGTGATTCTTTGGAACTCTTTTCCTCAAAAGGTAGTAGAAGCAGAACCTTTGAATATTTTGAAGGCAGAGGTGGATAGATTCTTGCTAAGCAAGGGTGTGATAGATTACTAGGGGTAGGTGGGATGCAGATGTGAGGTTACTGTCAGATCAGTCATGATCCTATTAAATGGCAGAGCAGGCTTGAGGGACCAAATGGCCTACTCCTGCTGATAGTTCATATGTTCCCATGATGGTCTCCTGCTGCATTTATCACAGTCGTTAATTGCATCCACCGCTTGCTGCAAGGGCATAGGTGGTCAGCAGAATAGAGGACAGGTCTCCTCTTCTGGACGTCTGCCACCAAATGTTGAAGGTCCTGGTCAGAATAGCATGGGACAGCTGGAGCAGTCCCTTTCTCCAATCTCCTCTGTGTGATATTCTGTGAATAAAAATGTACAGTGAAAAGGGAAATGAGCCATACAGATTACAATCCTCTCAGTCACTTTTGAGTGGTTACTTTCACCAACCATTTTCACCATGTCATAAATTATTACTGGTACTGTTTGTTGGAGAAAATGTGAACTGCTGGTTGCCGTGTCTGTTGCGGCTGGGGCTCCAAGGTAAAATGCTGTGCTTCGCGACCACTGACAGCCCGACTGGTTTTCTCCCTCTCAGTAATACTGTTATGTTGTGACTATGCAGCGTGAAAGACCTCATCAAAAGTCAACAGTGTGGACACATGCTGATAAATGGGTGGCAAGAGGGCAAGTGGGTGGGGTATGAGCATGGCGTTGTGCATCACCCACTTTAGCCTTGGCAGCTAACTACATGACTGCATAATAGCTGCACCAGACAGTGTTGCAAGAAAATTCTATCTTTGTGGCTTTGTTTTGAGAATCCACTCCATGCTCTCCATGATTCAGTAGAGAATATTTTGAATAGGCAGCAACAAAGTTAATTCCCTATAGGGAAAGCCCGTGATAGGCCACCGATCTACAGTTGGACAACATTTACAGCTTCGACACTCACCTGATGGGGCAATGATGTCTCCTCCAAGGGGCAGGATAGAGTCTTCATCTTTTATGACTTACCTCTCAAATAGCCTTTCGGAAGATACACATTTTATCTGCATCTGATCAGGCCTGCCACCGACCACTCATTACTTCAGATTTTGCCCACCCTGGCTCATATTCTAGCCTGCCCACCACCCGCCCTCCCTCCCATACATAAATATCGGGGCTGGATTCTCCGTTCTGGAGACTAAGGGCTGGATTCTCCGATCCCTGACAGCGAAATTGCATTCGGCGACGGGGCAGAGAATCCCGGATGACGACAAAATCGTGGGTGGCACCACTTTTGCAATGCTCCGCCTCCTGAAAAGCCGGGTATTCTAGGAGTACGGCACTCGCCGGAAAAGTGGTGCAAAGCGGCTACCGATTCCCCATGTTGCTGGGGGCTAGCAGACAGGCAGCATAGAGGTCCCAGCTCTAGCTGCCGATACATCCCGGAGAATTGCCGGGTCTGTGGCCGGGCATGCGCACAACAGCGGTCTGCAGCGGCCACGCCGTGCTTCATGGCGGAGGCCGCTCGCAGACCCGGCCCGCGAAATAGTCCCCCCGTTTGGCCAGTTCCTGCGCCCCGGGCCTCCCCACCACAGTGTCCCAGCCCCTAATAATGTCCCCTCTACCCACGGATCAGCCCTCCCCGACTCTGGCGTCGCTGGATTGAGTCCGCAGCCGCCACGCTGAGTTCCCGACGGCTGAGACCACACGCTGTCGGGAACTCGGCCGGTCGGGGACGGAGCATCGTGGGGTGGGCCTCAGCCAACGTTAGGAGGGCTTGGTTACGGCATGTGGCGCACTCTTGGCGCCGCCCCCGATTTCGGCATCATCAGGGATTCTCCGCCCCGTCGCTGAACGCGATTTCGCTGTCAGGGATCGGAGAATCTAGCCCTTGGTCTCCAGAACGGTGAATCCAGCCCCGGATCTTCAGCCAGACATTTTTAGAGGCCGGGTTCAGAGAGCCAGGAATTCTCCCTTCTCTGCACCCCTTACCTTGGAGCAAAAATCTGGACCTCTGTTTACCACCACCCCCCCGAACTAGATTTCCACCCAATATCCATCCTGTATTTCTATTACATTGATCAAGAAACAACAAATATGTTTTGTTGTTCCAAATTGAGAAAGATTTTGATTGTTGAAAATATTCCCCAAAGAAGTAGTGGCACAAAATTAAAGTTTGTGCCAAACTAAACTGTTGAACTGCATTTGCAGTGCACAGGAAAAATAACACTTCTATTTGGTCAGACGAGGCTTGTACCATTTGAGTTTGGACTGATATCAAATCTAACCAAACAAAATAGTTTAGTTAGACATGCATATTCCTATTTTTGTAAGTGTGCTTTGAATAAAACAAACCTCAAGGCCATTCACTAAATTAACTTAGTAATATTTACAAAAGGAACAGTAACAGTCGCTGATATGTCCCAACATTTTGCATGGGTTCATTTTATTCTGACCACCTTTGAAGAATGTTTGTTGTTCTGTTCAAAGTCATTTATAATTTTGTTTTGCAAACCTATTCATCACGCACCTCACTCGGGTTTGATAGAATACTGACCAATAGTATAGGCCAGCTCTACCCCCCCACCCCCCGCCCCACCCCCACACACACAGTGCAAATACTGACTCAGTCACAGGAAACAGTATGCAAGTGGTCAGTGGCTGACGACCACACATTTCTGCTTAAAACAGAACAATTGGCATGATAAGATAATGCTATTAAAAGCATAACTGTTACAGGTATGTGAAAAATCTCTGGCTTAATTAGACTTTGAAAAATAATTAATCATTGTTACCGAACCAAAACAAAGAGCAAAATATTCCTCAAACAATTCTACTTCCACATGGTGATTAATATTTAGGGAAGCATCTGAGAAAAGCTGTAGTTTTCAACACTTTTCTGCAGCTCTGTTCTGGCAGTCGAGAAACTTGCAGTAACGTTACACCAACATTTAAAAAGTTAGCACAAGCATAGAAGAAATGTTTATGAAGCCCGTCATACCTTGTGAAATTTGTTATCGTTATTGTGTTTATGGTACCTACGGTCAGTTCATTTAATCTTATTATGTCAGAGCTTAAATGTCTGTGATGATGGAAATATATATATATGTTCATTCTGAGTTGATCAGTTCAAAAATGACGTTCTTCAGACAGTAAGGTACAAATCATGAACTACTTGTAGGGTGTTGTCAATTCATTTTGTTGGCATGATTGAAGCTCCAAATTGCTTTTGTTTTGGGATCAGGTAGTTCAATGTCAAATTGCCAATTCATAAAGGTGTAATTCCAAAACAATTAACTCTGTTATTCCTCAGTTTGTTTTTATTGCATGTTTTGTACTGTGGGAGCATACAATTCCGTTAAAAAGTAACTGAAGAGTTATTATGAAACTAGTTTGCGACTGGCGGTCATCGTATTCTTGTTGAAGAGAAATGTTAAAACAAGTTAGGATGGTGTGTAATCTGCTTCTATTGTGAAATAATTTTGACTGGAAATGTCTTGAAGAGATTCATTAATAATTAGATCAGTAATATATGCTATAGATTATTGGTGAACAATGAATGGTGAGGCCGTCCTGAACATTCAGGTAATATTCAGTTTCAAAATTAGTTTGTGCAAACTTTCCTCACACTAAATGAGACAGATGTCTCAACTTTATAAAAATTTATTTCGGAATACCGAATTACTTTTTTTCCAATTAAGGGACAATTTGGTGTGGTCAATCCACCTAGCCTGCACATTCTTGGGTGGTGGGAGCAAGGCCCGCGCAGACAGGGGGAGAATGTGCGGGCTCCACAGGGACAGTGACCCCGGGCCAGGATTGAACCCCAGCAGATGTCTCAACTGACAAGACTATAAGATACAGAACTTAGTCTGCACTTCAAAATGTAAAAGCATTTGTTCAGCAATTTGGGGAAGCACGGTAGCATAGTGATTAGCACAGTTGCTTCACAGCTCCAGGGTCCCAAGTTCGATTCTCGATTGGGTCGCTGTCTGTGAGGAGTCTGCGCGTTCTCCCCGTGTCTGCGCGGGTTTCCTCCAGGTGCTCCAGTTTCCTCCCGCGGTCCAGGGATGTGCAGGTTGGGTGGATTGGCCATGCTAAATTGCCCTCAGTGTCCAAAAAGGGTAAGTGGGGGTTACGGGGATAGGGTAGATGCGTAGGCTTCAGTGGGGTGCTCTTTGTAAGGGCCGGTGCAGACTCGATGGGCCGAATGGCCTCCTTCTGCACTGTAAATTCTATGATTCTATGATTCTAATCCTGACCTTCAGAATAGCAGACATCTGCCTTATGACATGCAGTAGCCACACAATGCAGATAGTAACATATTTGTCTCTGCCTTCATTTCTACTTTTGCAATTCCTTTTATGTCAATAGATTGCCCCAAAAGAATTATTAACTCAAACATATTTGCTGTCAGCTTCTCAAGCAAAGTAATTTGCTTACAATATTTTCATTATGCTCCCTTTATTTACAGTTCAATGATGACCACCAATCATTTTTTAAGCACCCAACACTTAGCATTTTACATTAAAATAACATTGGACCAACTGGTTTAATTATATTTCTATTTTGGAAATAAATGTTAAGCTGTCTTTGTACATTGATAATATAATGTTTTGCTCACTTTAATATTGAAGGTCATTTTTTTGAACAGTAAATCCTGCTGCATAAAAAGCTGACAAATATCTATATAGTAATGACTGGATTAATCCAGTTTGTAGATAAAACAAGTCTCAGCTCTAAAGGTGTCTTGGCTCTGTTAGCGATTAAGTTAATGCCAATACGCTTCAAGTTCATAATAAATCAATTCAAAAACAAAAGCACCATGTGCCACTTTGAAAATCTTTTTTTATTAGCAAGGCATTAATTTGAAGTTTTGTTTTGAGAGCTGTCAGCATTAAATGTAAAAGTCGAGAGAATCCATGAATGTTTGATGCGATTAATGTTGAACTTCTTTTGGATTCTGAATTACACAAAGATTTCAATTCTATCCAGCAAGTAGAGCAAAAGAAATGTGTTGCTATTGTACGCCTGCAGCATTTTCTGTTTTGATAGTGAATCATTCAGCTATAATATACATACATATAAAATGTTTCAATATTATTGTTTAAATAAGCAAACTCCAAGCCACTTTGCTGAGGTTATTTCAGAGAAGTTTGACTGAATATCAGAGATCTTAATGGTGTTTTGAACTTTATTGAAAATATTGCCAAGACAAGTGTCCAAGCACAAACTGGCAGCCAGCCTAATTTACAAAGATTGAAATGTTAAGTGTTTTTTCTTACCGTTCTATTCATTCTAAGCAACAATGATCATTCATAAATGTCAACATTTGCAGCCTACACACTCCACTAAATACCATTACTGCCTAATGTTTGCACTCAACTATATAAAACACGATTGAAATTGTCATCCAAGGATGAATAAGCAGAGATTAATTTGGGTTAGTAACTACATAGAACATAGAACATAGAACAATACAGCGCAGTACAGGCCCTTCGGCCCACGATGTTGCACCGAAACAAAAGCCATCTAACCTACACTATACCATTATCATCCATATGTTTATCCAATAAACTTTTAAATGCCCTTAATGTTGGCGAGTTCACTACTGTAGCAGGTAGGGCATTCCACGGCCTCACTACTCTTTGCGTAAAGAACCTACCCCTGACCTCTGTCCTATATCTATTACCCCTCAGTTTAAGGCTATGTCCCCTCGTGCTAGCCATTTCCATCCGCGGGAGAAGGCTCTCACTGTCCACCCTATCTAACCCTCTGATCATTTTGTATGCCTCTATCAAGTCTCCTCTTAACCTTCTTCTCTCTAACGAAAACAACCTCAAGTCCATCAGCCTTTCCTCATAAGATTTTCCCTCCATTCCAGGCAACATCCTGGTAAATCTCCTCTGCACCCGTTCCAAAGCCTCCACGTCCTTCCTATAATGCGGTGACCAGAACTGTACGCAATACTCCAAATGCGGCCGTACCAGAGTTCTGTACAGCTGCAACATGACCTCCTGACTCCGGAACTCAATCCCTCTACCAATAAAGGCCAACACTCCATAGGCCTTCTTCACCACCCTATCAACCTGGGTGGCAACTTTCAGGGATCTATGTACATGGACACCTAGATCCCTCTGCTCATCCACACTTTCAAGAACTTTTCCATTAGCCACATATTCCACATTCCTGTTTTTCCTTCCAAAGTGAATCACCTCACACTTCTCTACATTAAACTCCATTTGCCACCTCTCAGCCCAGCACTGCAGCTTATCTATATCCCTCTGTAACCTGCTACTTCCTTCCTCACTATCGACAACACCACCGACTTTAGTATCGTCTGCAAATTTACTCACCCACCCTTCTGCGCCTTCCTCTAGGTCATTGATAAAAATGACAAACAGCAACGGCCCCAGAACAGATCCTTGTGGTACTCCACTTGTGACAGAACTCCATTCTGAACATTTCCCATCAACCACCACCCTCTGTCTTCTTTCAGCTAGCCAATTTCTGATCCACATCTCTAAATCACCCTCAATCCCCAGCCTCCGTATTTTCTGCAATAGCCTACCGTGGGGAACCTTATCAAACGCTTTGCTGAAATCCATATACACCACATCAACTGCTCTACCCTCGTCTACCTGTTCAGTCACCTTCTCAAAGAAACTGGGACTGAAGTTTGTCTTTCAAAGTAAAATATAGAGAGTTAAAATATATTGGATGATATTAATTGTTCTATCAAAGCAGAAAAGTACTAAGGACATTAAGGTTTCCTTTGTGTTAAGTATTTGTATTTTTATTAATGAATAATTTCCCTCATGCTATATGATGTTAGTCTGGTTTCAGTGAATAAAAAATCATAAGCAGTCCACCTAAAAATTTAAACTCATCGTCGGGCATGCTAACACAAATTACACTGAGTAAATTACACCCATGGTTCTAAAGCACACACAATTTTTAACAACTAGATAATTCCACGGTTAATTTGGAAAATTGAGATCGATGAAGAAATTAAAAGAAAAAGTTTTTTCTTGAAAATTGTATCTTATTTATCTTTTCAGATACTGGCAGAACTGAAAAGTATTTTGCGGCTTTATATTAGATAAGAAGGCTGCAATAGCTAATGAACTTAATGAGGCGTAACAAATGTGGTTTTAGTTATACTGAACTACTCGTTTGAAACTGATAGTTGGAAAGCACAGCAGTTGGCAAGACCAGAGATAAATTGCAGCCTCCAATTTTTAATCTACCCACCATGGAGATCGGGGCATGTCTACATACCTATGTACAGAGCATTCTGCTGAATGGCATCACTTGGTGAGTGATGTGCCCAGAAGACCCTCCAGGACGTGCCAGTAATTTTAAAGCCTAGATTGTAACTTGCCCTGTGCCAAGCCTGAATGGTGTGATGTGGCTTCTTTTGATGTGAGGGGGGAAGGGTGTCTATTGGCTTTATTCAGCTTTAATGGATTCAGATGACAAATGGGGATATGCCGCTTTTGTTTTTGCATTTATTCAACATGGCTTTGTACCAACACAGAATGATCACAAGATTTATATTACTGAGGAAAAAGCAATACATTCAAATAAAATCTTTGATCGGGAAATTTGTTGCTGCTACGGCTATTTTACAGATGTAAAATTTGGACCTAAGAGTCACATAGGTGGGTGCTCTATGTTCACACATTGCATGCTGGAAGTGGTTCCTGCTTTATTGCTAAGGCTCCAGTCGGAGTTCAGAGCCCATGCCTGAAACAGGTGATAGTCCTATTCTGTATGCAGATAGGGGGAACCACTGTTTGAAACTCTCTTCCCAAAATTAAGCTGCCGTGAATATAGCCAATGCAGAGCCATTGAATTCAGAAAAACCATGTCCCCATGCAGCCTAATCAATGGTCTTAAAGGGACCACTGGACGTTGCTACCAAGTGTCGAAGATCATTGCTAGCCCCCAGTCAACCCCCTCCGGATCATGTACCATTCGTCCTGATCTCCCCCCTCTCAAATGCCCCTTCTTTATTGCCCCCACCACTCCCGATTACAACTTCCCCCCCACCTCCCAGGAACTGTTCAAGACTTGCTGCCAAGGAGTCTGCCAGCACAACTTCATTCTCATTAAAATGACATGCTATCTCCGAATGCTTCATTAGTGTCCATATCTCACCCACTATATACGAATGAGGCTCACAGCTCAAGGGCCTCATGCCTCTAATTTCTGGCATGCACTTCCAGCTTGCGAACTATATCAAGCCCAAAATGAAACCAAAATAAAATTTCACCCCATCGTCTTTACATGGACGTCTGGGCTAAACACAGGCTCCAACAGAAATGTTAACTGTATCAGATTGTGGTTCAATTCAGCACTCTCGATGGAACAATGCAAAACATGTCAAGAATATTAAAGTATCACAGGTACAAATTAGTTTAAGAAATTTTATGAACTGGGAATCTAATTAAAATGTTGTCCTTTTCAGACCAATCCAGAAATTGTCCATTGAAAAGCGTCAGTACTTTCTAAGAACGCGTAGACGTGAGCAGTAAGTACAATTTGCAATACTTCCCTCATACTTTGAACAGTTGATTTCCTATCACAGCACAGATTACAAATATAACAATATTATTTTAAATTCGGTATTAATTATGCAACTGGAGGCATTTTGTAAGAGACTTGTTGAACGCTATAATACGTGAAGGTGTCAGATTCCAGTGGTAACGCTTGTTTATCTGAGTCAGAATTTCATGGTTCAAAGTTAATTTCAGAGCCTTCAGCACATAATCTCATCGAAATACTATTGTAGTTCAGAGAGTAAGTTGCGTTTGAGGCACAAGCTTTGCCTGAGCCATTAAATCAACGTCCTGTTTGACCTCTCAGTGAATAGAAAGGCCCCATGGCATTCTTTGAAGATGAGCAGAGTTCCTTTGTTCTGGCTAATATTTATCACTCAACTACTATCATTAAAGCAGATTATCTGGTAATTTATCTCATTGTTTGTGGGACCTTGCTGTGAGAAACTGGCCACGTTTCCCTATGTTACAAGAGTGACTGGACTTCAAAAGTGATTTAATGATTTTGAAAAGTTTTTTTAGGACACCATGAGGTCATGAACGATGCAGCATTTCGTTCTTGCTCATATATTGATTCTATAAAAATAAACCTGCATATTTTTCTTAATTGAAAAAATATAATGCATTACCATCTGTACATTATAGTTTCTTAAAGAAAAACAGGAGTTGATCTATATACACTTGTTGCACCAACCCAGAGGATGTTGTTCAGGGTTGGGGGGGGGGGGGAATCGTGGTGATTTGTAATGATGTGCCATTTATGACTATAACAAAAGTACAATGTTTAGGTTGAAGTAACATCAGAGAGTGGCCTTTGATTTAATACAAAATAATTCAATTGTTTATATAAGTGCAAGCACATTAAACATGAATATAAAACTCATTTTCATTGTTCTGATTTGATATGGCTGTCTAATGAGTCAAATGATTCAAGTTCCAATGGTAAAACTAGCTGCACATAATGTAATGATTATAACTTGTATTGATACTAAAATAATTATATTAATTGCTTATTAAACTTTGAGACTACATCCAATGCATCAAAACAATGACTGTTCCCCGTGGTCTCTCATGCCCCCACATGTCAATTGCATAATGATTATTTACACAAAATAAAGAGGGTTCAAGTACTTGCAGTCTCTACTATTGATACTTTAAAGTATGACAGACAATTTTACTGATCTGTTACAAAAAAAAGTTTCTTTTTGAAGAAAGTGGAAAGTTATCAATGAACAACTGTGTTTTTAGAGCTTTCTTTACACATCCTATTGTCATTATAGAATTCATTGGTTTAATGCAGTGCATATTGGATGAATGGACATGGAAGTCCATAGTTTGACATGGGGGTATTAGAGGCCATGGGGGTGAGTAGTGTGCATGCCTTGGCAAGAGGGTGAATCAGAGGCCATGAAGGTGGCATAACTTGCACTGGGGGGCATAAGGGAGGGTCTGTGTGAATGAGGGCATAAAATGGCATGGAAACCATGAAAGGCCATGGGAGGGGGAGGGGGAATCCCTTGGCATAGGGGACATGAGGAGGGCCTCATGAACTTGCCTTTCAAGAGGTTCCCTCATGCAGACTTTGGTTCATGGCGCCTCTGAACTGCCATGAATCACGACTCTTTGAAAAGCCGGCCGAAATCCATGAAAATTATGAGGACTAGTACATGCCTGTCCATCAATGGAGACATCCAGGTTAAGAGTGTCGGGCGTGGGTTCAGCCCACACCCTTAAAAGACTCCACTGAAAATCAGAAACCCCAGGAATGAGGTCAGGTATCCTGTCCCAACCGTTGTTCTCACCCCTGCATGGAGTCTCCCCAACGCCACAAAGAGCCAGCCTCAAATGTTGAATGAATAAATTGATGTGTAGAGAACATTTTTAAGAAGTGGGAGGGGTGATTTCTTGGGGATCTTACAAACTGATTATATATGTACATTTGAAAAGCTGCAAAGACTTGTGTCTAAAGAGGGTTAATATTATTACATTAGTATTATTAATGATAACATTATTAAAGACCAAAACAGAGTTAAACATCATTAAAAGTAATACAGTGATTGGACAAACACCACCAGCTCCGCGGCTGCACAGTGGCACAAGGCAGGGATGCCCGCTATCCCCGCTGCTGTTTGCTCTGGCAATCGAGCCACTGGCAATCGCCTTCAGAGTGGTAAAGAGGTGAAGAGGTATCCAAAGGGGAGACAGAGACCATACAGTCTCAGTCAATGCGGTTGACCTGCTCCTCTACGTCTTGAACCCCAGGGCCAGCATGGAAGAGATAATGAAATTCCTAAAGGCGTTTCCAGCCTTCTCAGGTCACAAGCTTAACTGAGCAAGAGCAAGATTTTCTCTGTGAACCTGCAGGGGGGAGGGACAGAGCTGGGGAGATTGCTGTTCAAACGAGCCCAGACTAAATTCCACTACGTGGGGATCCAAACAGCCCACGACAGGACACAGATCCACAAATGGAACCTAATGAATCTGGTGGAGGAAGTCAAAATGGGCCTGCAGAGGTGGGGCCTGTCGTGTTGGGTGCTCTGCTACATAGACGAACAAACACGGTTGCGGATGGTACAACTCAGTTTTATTACTAACAATAATTACATCTGTAAACTGGTTACTGTGGTTCGTTCATTACCCTCTAACCTGTGGACCTAGCCCTAACACTATCTTGGAGAAGCACTCAGCACATGGTGAATGTCTGAGTTGCTTGCTGTGAGCTCTGTGCCCTGAGCTGTCTCCTGCTGGAATGAGCGGGAAGTGTTGTGTTCCCTATTTTATAGTGTGTATGCTCTTGCCTGTGATTGGCTGTGATGTTGTGTGTGTATTGATTGGTCCGTTGATCTGTCCATCAGTGTGTATGTATGTTTGCACCATGATGTTTATCTGAACATCATGACAGAGCTCACTACCACTCGCCACCGCAGTGAGAAAACAGATGATCAAAATAAATGTGCAGGGATGGGTCAAAGAACTAGGAGCAGAGTGGGTGAGGATTGAGGGGAGTCCCTCTGCAGGGATGTCCCTCCGAGCATTGGCCACAAACGCACTCCCATCCCCGATTGGCCAGATACTCAAATAGCCCAGTGGTAGTCGCCACACTCCAAACATGGTATCAAATGAGGCAGCACTTCAGCCTAACCAAAACGTCCACCATGGCTCCCACCTGCAACAACCACAGATTCGCTCCAGCAACAAAGGACGCCTCCTTCAACAGGTGAAGACAGGACAAGGGGACCTTAATGGTTATGGACATGTACACGAACGGTAGAGTAGTGACCCTGTGGGAACTCACGGAGAATTCCAGTTCGCGAGAGAAAACCTCCTGAAATATATTCAGATCAAAAACGTCTGCTGCAAAGAAACCATGATTCACCCCAGATACCAGGATACTCACAAGTAGAAAGGAGGACGTGGGCGATCTAGTTGGGGGGAGGGTGGGGGACCTGTGGGGACATGATGGGGGGCTGTTGGGGGAGGTATGCTCATCCATGGATGAGACAAGGAAAAAATGGGATGAGGAACTAGGCATGCAGATAGGGGGAGGAATTTGAATCGAAGCGCTGAGCAGGGCAAACTTCACCTCCACATGCACAGGGCTGAGCCAAACGCAGTTAAAGGTGGTGCACAGTGCGCACCCAACCAGAACCCGAATAAATGGGTTCTTTCATGAGGGGGAGGCCAAATGTGAATGGTGCCAGGGAGGCCCAGCCAACCACACCCGCATGTTCTAGTCCTGCCCCAGACTTATTGGATACTGGACATCCTTCTTTGGGGCCATGTCCAGGGTTGTAGGAGTGAGGGTGGAGCCATGCCCAAAAGTGGCGGTCTTCGGGGTATCAGATCAGCCAGAGCTCTTCATGGGAAGGGGGGCCAACACCTTTTCCTTATCTTCCCTGATCGCCCGCCGGAGACTCCTTCTCAGCTGGTGATCGACAGCACCACCTGAAGCTGCAAACTGGCTGGCCTGATCTGGTGTGATGTCTCAGGCTGGAAAAAATAAAATCTACCATCCAGGGGTTGGAAGAGGGATTTCACAGGACGTGGAAACCGTTCACCAACTTGTTTTAAGGCATGTTCGTAACCAGCAACCAACAAAGCGGGAGCGGGGGGAGATATGGGACTAGCCACAGAACTGAGAGGAGAAATAAAGGTGGGGGGGGGGGGGGGGGGGGGGGAGAGAGAGAGGGGAGGGGTGGGTGGGGGGGGGATAGGACGGGGGAGGGGGCGAACGCACACAAGTCGAACGCGAGGGACAAGCAGGAGTAAAAGAAACCGCAGAAGACCGGCTCATAGGCAAGCTAAGGCCCGAACCAATCTGTATATACGTATCTGTAATTACGTGTTTTGGCCATTTGGTCAAATATAAAAGAAAATTATGCCTGTTAAAGAGGGAGTCATGGCCACAATTATTGTTTTGTAAATTGGGTGGATACAAAATGTGAAAATGAATTAAAATATATTTTTTTAAAGTGGCACACTGATAATTTGTACCACTCTGAAAAGCAAAAAGGCTGGGCTGGATTCTTTGTTTCAGAGACTAAGTGCTGACGCAGCGACGGAATCGCGTGGGTTCTACGGCCCCGAAAGTGGTGCCGGTGAAAGAGCGATTCAGGACATCCTAATGGGCAAGGGCAGTCATGTAGAACTAGTGCAATTCCAACAAACACTGGTGTGATTCAACAGGGTCGGGATTGGCACTCGAGATCCTGACAAGCTGCAGCTACATATAAGCACTCACCTACCCACACACTCTCGTTCCAGCCAAGAAGATGCCACGCCGAAGAGCGGCAATGAGGTTCACTGATGCCAAGCTCGAGACGCTACTGGAGGCCGTGAAAGATAGACGGGACACCCTGTTCCCCAGGGTGGGAAAGAGGCTGACGTCCGTCCGGCCTGGGTGCAGGTGGCAGAGGCTGTGAGTGCTGTGGGCCCCACCGCCAGGACTGTCCACCAGTGCACATTGAAGCAGCATGACCTCCTCAGGGGAACTAGGGTATGTCACCGCCACTATGCCTCTAGCACCAACCCCCTCCCACATGCCCCATCACCCTCCATCCCACCTCCACAATGTGGCCCCCACCAGGTGGACCGGTATGCAGCACCATACAAGGGTAAGCAACCACAGGGCCAGCCAGGGTGTGCTACCTCCATCACCTTGCCCCTGACACCAACCACCGCCCCACTCACCAATACCTCCCCAGTGCCCCCCCTCCCACCTCGGAGTGATCGAACCACACCCGCCGATCAACCATGCGCACCCCACCTTACACCCATGCCTCCCGCCATGGCCGGGTGCCCTACACAGAGGCGTTGAACCTGGTGGGTGGGGTCGGAAGGCGGGCAGTCGCTGAGGCGGAGATCAGCATCGGAGAACCAAGTGAACGCGTAGTGAGTACTGATGTCCCTATGGTACATCTGGCAACCCCCCCCTGTACGTAGCACAGTCCTGGTGGTCTATGGCCGCGAGCATGGAGACCCTGGTTAAGACGAGAGGTAGCCTCCAGGACAGTCAGCGCCAGGTGGTGAGGGAGCCTCCGGAGCTCTATCCAGCCATGCCCCAATCCCAAGGAGTGGTCTAGGGGGTCATCGGTCACCTAGAGAGAGGAGGAGGTGATGGAGCCCATGTCGGTGACTCCTGCAGAGAGGTCCTGGAACAACTCAGCACCTTTGAATCCCCCCCCCCCCCCAACCTGTCCCTGGCGCATGGAATGAGCAGTGGCCAGACCAGGGTGACACCATGCCACCTGTGACACCCAGGAAACTGCCAGCTCAATCCGGGCCCGGCTGCTCCAGAGGACGGCTGCCAAAGGGGACCCAGGTCACAGGCCAGGAACCACAGCGTGCCAATTCCACATCTGATGACCCGCCTAGACGGAGCATTCGGACACGTAAGACTAGAAAGTTACATGCCAGTTAAGCTGGCATGGGTGAAGAACATACATTAGCAATAGGGGCTAAGCCAAAATACTTGTATATCTCACAATAAACACCTGTTCCCCAATGTTCCGACCTGCCTCAGTGCTCTGTCTGAATGGTGTGAGGGATGGGCTGGGCTTGGTGCAGAGAGTGTGCCTGGTTGGGGAGGGTTCCGCTGGTGTGGACTGTGGTGTTGGGGGTGCTATGGGCCAGGGCCACCAAGGCCACCAGAGCAGTCGGCGGCCACCCATGGTTTTGACCCCGGAGGCTGCAGGTGACAGGGCCAGATATGTGGGGGTGCCATGTGTAACCGCTAAGTGACCTGCCACCGCACACCACCCCAATGCCCAACCCGGCCCCCTCCCCCCCATTTTAGCAGGTTTCCGCATTGGCCCAAGGCCAGCAGGTGGCATCAGCCAGGATTGCAGCGGATAACCCCAGGAGCCAACTCTTCACCTGGGGTGTGCCTCGATGGTGCTGGCCACCATTGAGTGTGCAGGACGAAGGCGTCGTGCATGCTGCCAGCTTGAAAAATGTTAAACGAATTCTTAGCCCTGCAGGGGGTTAACAGGGACCCGGAGTGAACCTCGCAGCCTCTGCTACAGATACGGGCCCCCGCACTTCCGGGTCCATCGGCCGTGCTGTGTTCCATGGTGGACTCGGACCGCGGAGCCACACCGAAGATGGAGACCCCCGCGATCGGCCACTCGCCTGAGCCTCAACCCCAGCACATTTAATCTCCGGCCGCCTTTAAGACCATGCCCTGGTCTCCGATGCACCCTCCCCCGATGGCTTCAGAAATGGATTCCATGAAGCACTGCTAAGCAACCGTTCAGGAGCAAAGTAAGATCCTGATAGGACAGATTCATTGGGATGAGGACACACCTCTGCTACAACAGTCATATTCCTGTCTAGTAGACATTTCAAATGTCACTGAGTGGAACCAACTTCCATCACTCAGCGTCATGCATGGGGAGCTAATAGAGGAATGATGCTCATTCTTAATAGTGGAAAAGAAATAATGGAGGTATGACAAATTTGGTGCTCAGTAATAAATAATGGCTGGAATCTTTTTTAGTCTAGGACAAATTTTAATCTAGGACAAAGGTTCGGCACAACATCGTGGGCCGAAGGGCCTGTTCTGTGCTGTATTTTCTATGTTCTATGTTCTATGTTCCAGTTGTTCGCTGGTGACGGGATTCTCTGGTCCCGTCGGCAGCCCACTCCCGTCCACAGGTTTCCCGGCAACGTGAGGTGGTTTTAATGTGAAATTCCAGCGGCAGGTGCAGAGAATCCCGCCGACAGCGAACGACAGGCCATCTCCCGCCAGCGGGAAACACCCAGCGGATGAAAAATTCTCATGAGTTCACAGAATGTGTGCCTGGGATACAAGGGACACATAGGGGTTACTTTGGCCGGGATTCTCTGAAATCGCGGCTAAGTGTTGACGCTGGCATAAATACCGGAGTGTTTCACGCCTGCGTCAACAGGCCTCCTGGCCCAGCGATTCCATGGCCCACAGGAGGCCAGCGCGGCGCCAGAGTGCTCCGTGCTGCTCCAACGCCGATACACAGCCCTGCTCTGCTGGCCGCGAGTCCGCTGATGCGCACGGCGGCAGCTTCCGCACCGCGCCCACGCAACATGGCAGAGCCACACAACGGGCCGGCGCGGATGAAGGCAGCCCCCCCCCCCCGGATCGCACACGCTCGCCGATCGGTGGCTCCCGATCGTGGGCCTGGCCGTCGTGGAGGCCCCCCCGGAGTCTGATCCCCCCCCCCCCCCCCCATCAGGACGGCCACTGCGGTCGCGGGTCCAACCTCGAGAATCGCCGTGGGGGCCTCTTTCAAATCCAGAATTATTCACTTAATTTAAAGTCCACCAGCTGCCGTGGTGAGATTTGAACCCATGCCCTGAGAACATTAGCCTGGGCCTCTGGATTGCTAATCGAGTGACATTACCATCTCCACATGCAGCCACCATTTTCATGTAGGTGCCTTTATTCATGTTGCCGATGTAGAACCAAAAGCTGTGAGGAGAGTGAGTGAGACATAATGGAATTGAGGGACAAGATGGGAGATATTTGGGAGGGTGGGTCATTTACTACCCTTGAATGAATATGGGACTTTGCATCACATTGATTAACTATCAATACCTGAGACTTGGAGAGGGATAAACTAAAATATGTTTACAATAGTGCAGATTATATGAATGAACAGCCAGGCCACCATTGTGCATTCAAAGCTTCTTAATTTTCCTAACTCTACCACTAAATCCACGTACAGCCCCAACATCCACAGCAGAGGTCGAGGCAGCCTACTGACTGCAGTGCCCTATTGTCTGAGATTAGTTTGGCATTGACCTCTGAAGGGCCAAGGGCTGGAGGGCCCCGGCCTGCAAACGGTCTCCTTTTCCAGGCAGGTACACCATCCTTGGCCTGACTTTCTGAAGCTGATGGTGTCAGAAGAAAAGGGGTTTTGGAGTGGCAGGACATCCATTGATGTCGACGGGGTGTCTTCAAGGCACTTTGCCTCCTTTAGAGTGCCCGAAGGCCCCTCCCTGACTCCTTGAAGAGAAGGAACACCTTGTGGGAGGTGAAGGTGCCCTGTCCCCCTCTCGCTTGCTGCTCCGTTTACAAGGAGAGTATCCTCAGCTCCAGGGTACCGGTACCCCCTCCAGCCTTTGCTTTCTCCTGTCCGTTGTGGAAGATTGTGTCCTGGATAAAATCAGATGGATTGTCTGTGAACGCTTTGGTTGAAAGAGCATGTCAGAAGCACACATGCCTGTTTTGTGTGCTGAGTTCTCCTCAGTAAGGGATTAAGACACCGTTTGAGCTGGAACTTAAATGAGATTGTGAGCTTAAAATGGCTGGTGGACGATTAGTGCTGATGTCCCATCTGCTGCTAGTGCATGACATCCCTATAGATTCTAACCCTTAGACTGCCTGATGCTCTTTTGAGAGTGTGAGATTGGAGTGAGTAGAATTGTAACTTACCCTGGTGGAGCACAGAAGATCATTTCTGCACTGCAGGGCGGTCCTTCTTTGTTGGCCTCACATGCTGACCTCATGGTGACCTCCTCCTAGGCCAGGTGGGAGGGCCCCCGGCCCCCATCCCTCGAAAAGCGGATTTCCCACTTTTTCTGGATGGCCTGGAGGAGAATCCCCAGGGAGGCCTTGCTGAACCGTGGAACAGAGAGCTTTGTTCTTTTGGGCACCATGCTAAGCCTGCAGTGAGTGAACGTTTGTGCTGGTGCCATTTGAATATGGCACGAGAACCTTCGACCCCCTGGGGTAATGGCAAGTTGGATTTATCCATTCCTACCCTCCCACAAGATTCGCCTGGCTCCTCGATGATGCATAAGTAATGCTCTGAAAAGTGTAAAATCGGGCAAGAAAGCCCGCCACCCAATGGGAATCATGCTGATTTTCCGGCCCACTGTGGTAAACACCACTGGTAACGCACTACATGTATTACGGTACTGCCCCTGTATTACACGTACCACAGTAATCCCAGCCTGCTGACTCCTCCCAGCAGGCGCTGTATAAAAGTGTATGCTCTCCTGCACTGCTCCCATTCTGGTTCCAGCTGCAGGAGGCTCAACATCTTGTACAATAAAACCTCAATTGTTTCACCATTCTCGTCTCGTGGTCATTGATGGTACATCACCCACCACCGCACTTAGTCTCCAGAATGGAAAATTCAGCCCGTGGGCTCGGTATTGTGGGATTTGAGAGGTGGGCCCTCAATATCTGTTCCCAACAAGATCTTGATGTGTTGGGTGTTCTGGATCCGTGGAACACATACAGGTCACCAACACTTGAAATAGTGCAACACTATTTTATTGAATCATTAACTGTTTAACATACTCTCACTGTGGGTTAACACGATACCAGCTTTAACTAAAGACCTTTGCCTTGTCCTAATCAGTCGATGCACCCAGTACATTGTGAATGTCTGTGCCGCAGGCTGTGAGCTCTGTCCTCCTAGCTAGCTGCAGCTCGAATGAGCGGGAACTCTGTTGCCCCCTGTCTTTATAGTGCGTGTGCTCTAACTGGTGATTGGCTGCGGTGTTGTGTGTGTTGATTGGTCCCACTGTGTGTCCATCAGTGTGTGTCTGCGCCATGATATACTGGTGTATATTGTGACAGATCCTGGCATAGATTAGGCCTATATATGGATGCTGCTGACTGCCTGATGGGATGGAGAGGGAGGAAGGTTTACCAGCTGCAGCTGGACATCTGTACCTGGTATTTGAAGGAGCTGCTTCACTGTTGCTTATCAGAGAACAAATAGTGATTGAAGAAAGAGCAATATCGGCACTTCCAGTTTCAGATCACATTCTGGAGATTCTGAAGGAAAAAACTGCAGTAAAGTTTCCCTCTTTGGGATCACACCGTCCCAAGAAGCATCAAGTTCAATTTTGCAAGCTTGACTAATGGCACGGAGACTTATAATGCTGCCACATTACAGCTATACAAAGCTCTGGTTAGACCATAATGAACAGTGCTGGCCCCCACACCTTAGGAAGGATAGACTGACCTTGGAGGACTGTTGTAGATTAGCCAGAATGATATTTGATCTCCAATTTAAGAGGCAGGATTATGCAAACAAGGGTTATGTCCCCTGAATATCAGAAGGTTAACGGGTGATTTGATCAAAATTTTCAAAATGTTGAGGGAACTGATAGATAGATAGAGAAAAACTAACTCCACTGGTTAAGGTCTATGACTAAGTTGCATTCCCCAAAAATTAGAGCTCAGCCTTTGAGGACTGAAATCATGAACCAATTCTTAATATTAAATCTGAAATTGAAACTTAGGGATATGAAGCAAGGGCTTCCCTACGGAGTTAGACACAGATCAGCACTGAACTCACTTGAGTGATGAAACAAGGGCCAAAAGGCCTATTCAAGGTCGCATGTTCCTATGGCTCCCATCTGTATTATGAAGCTAATTATACTGATATCCATGCTAGCCGTACTTATTTTTACCTGAAACAGATGCTTGTGAACTTTATAAAATGCCGTTTGTTTATTCTCCTTTTCTTCTAGTAAGTTCAATTAGGACGTTGCTGTATAACATACATGTCGCATTTTCATTTCTTAATCAATGGGGATTATCAAAGTCATAAACAGAAAGATGGGGCAAAATTCTCCGGAAACAGCGCAATGTCCGCCGACTGGCGCCCAAAACAGCGCAAATCAGTCGGGCATCGAGCCGCCCCAAAGGTGCGGAATCCTCCGCATCTTTGGGGGCTGAGCCCCAACCTTGAGGGGCTAGGCCGGCGCCGGACGAATTTCCGCCCCGCCAGCTGGCGGGAAAGGCCTTTGGTGCCCCGCCAGCTGGCGCGGAAATGACATCTCCGGGCGGCGCATGCCCGGGAGCGTCAGCGGCCGCTGACGGCATTCCCGCGCATGCGCAGTGGAGAGAATCTCTTCCGCCTCTGCCATGGTGGAGACCGTGGCAAAGGCGGAAGGGAAAGAGTGCCCCCACGGCACAGGCCCGCCCGCGGATCGGTGGGCCCCGATCGCGGGCCAGGCCACCGTGGGGGCACCCCCCCGGGGCCAGATCGCCCCGTGCCCCCCCCCCCAGGACCCCGGAGCCCGCCCGCGCCGCCTTGTCCCGCCGGTAAGGTAGGTGGTTTAATCTACGCCGGCAGGACAGGCATTTTAACGGCGGGACTTCGGCCCATCCGGGCCGGAGAATCGCGGGGGGTGGCCCGCCAACCGGCGCGCCGCGATTCCCGCCCCCGCCGAATATCCGGTGGTGGAGAATTCAGCAACCGGCGGGGGCGGGATTCACGCCAGCCCCCGGCGATTCTCTGACCCAGCGGGTGGTCGGAGAATCTCGCCCATGGTCAGTGTTAACCTCAGTGTTCCTAAAGTAACCACAGGCTGAAATTTCTAAGTAAAAATAACCTGACATTTCTGCTTCTAAATGAACTGCAAGCGGTGGGTGGAACAGAAAAAGCTCTGAAAAAAGTAAACCCATAAAAACATTTGCACATAAGACCATAAGACATAGGAGTGGAAGTAAGGCCATTCGGCCCATTGAGTCAACCCCACCATTCAATCATGGCTGATTTCAACTCCATTTACCCGCTCTCTCTCCATCGCCCTTAATTCCTCGAGAAATCAAGAATTTATCAACTTCTGTCTTAAAGACACTCAACGTCCCGGCCTCCACCTCCCTCTGTGGCAATAAATTCCACAGACCCCTCACTCTCTCGCTGAAGAAATTTCTCCTCATCTCTGTTCTAAAGTGACTCCCTTTTATTCTAAGGCTGTGCCCCCGGGTCCTAGTCTCCCCTGCTAATGGAAACAACTTCCCCACGTCCACCCTATCTAAGCCATTCATTATCTTGTAAGTTTCTATTAGATCTCCCCTCAACCTCCTAAACTCCAATGAATATAATCCCAGGATCCTCAGACGTTTATCGTATGTTAGGCCTACCATTCTTGGGATCATCCGTGTGAATCTCCTCTGGACCCGCTCCAGTGCCAGTATGTCCTTCCTGAGGTGTGGGGCCCAAAATTGCTCACAGTATTCTAAATGGAGCCTAACTAGTGCTTTATAAAGCTTCAGAAGTACATCCCTGCTTTTATATTCCAAGCCTCTTGAGATAAATGACAACATTGCATTTGCTTTCTTAATTATGGACTCAACCTGCAAGTTTACCTTTAGAGAATCCTGGACTAGGACTCCCAAGTCCCTTTGCACTTCAGCATTATGAATTTTGTCACCGTTTAGAAAATAGTCCATGCCTCTATTCTTTTTTCCAAAGTGCAAGACCTCGCACTTGCCCACGTTGAATTTCATCAGCCATTTCTTGGACCACTCTCCTATTTAGTTTCTCAGCTATTTCCTTGTCTCCCATCACTAGATTACCAGCGTCATTTTGGAGCGGCCCAATGTCTACTTTTGCCTCCCGTTTGTTTTTAATGTATTTAAAGAAACTTTTACTATTATTCCTAATGTTACTGGCTAGCCTACCTTCATATTTGATCCTCTCTTTCCTTATTTCTCTCTTTGTTATCCTCTGTTTGTTTTTATAGTCTTCCCAATCTTCTGACTTCCCACTACTCTTTGCCACATTATGGGCTTCCTCTTTTGCTTTGATGCATTCCCTGACTTCCTTTGTCAGCCATGGCTGCCTAATCCCTCCTCTGATAACCTTTCTTTTCATTGGGATGAACCTCTGTACTGTGTCCTCAATTACTCCCAGAAACTCCTGCTATTGGAGCAGCACGGTAGCATTGTGGATAGCACAAATGCTTCACAGCTCCAGGGTCCCAGGTTCAATTCCGGCTTGGGTCACTGTCTGTGCGGAGTCTGCACATCCTCCCCGTGTGTGCGTGGGTTTCCTCCGGGTGCTCCGGTTTCCTCCCACAGTCCAAAGATGTGCGGGTTAGGTGGATTGGCCATGCTAAATTGCCCATAGTGTCCAAAATTGCCCTTAGTGTTGGGCGGGGTTACTGGGTTATGGGGTTACTGGGTTATGGGGATAGGGTGAAGGTGTGGACCTTGGGTAGGGTGCTCTTTCCAAGAGCCGGTGCAGACTCGATGGGCCGAATGGCCTCCTTCTGCACTGTAAAGTCTATGATAATCTATTGCTGTTCTACTGTCTTTTCCACTAGGCTCTGCTCCCAGTCGATTTTCGTCAGTTCCTCCCTCATGCCCCTGTAGTTACCTTTATTTAACTGTAACACCTTTACATCTGATTCTACCTTCTTTCTTTCAAATTGCAGACTGAATTCTGCCATATTATGATCACTGCCTCCTAAATGTTCCCTTACCTTAAGATCTTTTATCAAGTCTGGCTCATTACATAACACTAAGTCCAGAATGGCCTGTTCCCTCATGGGCTCCATCACAAGCTGTTCCAAAAAGCCCTCCTGTAAACATTCAATGAATTCCCTTTCTTTGGGTCCACTGACAACATTATTTACCCAGTCCACCTGCATATTGAAGTCCCCCATGATCACTGTGACCTGGCCTTTCTGACATGCCCTTTCTATTTCGTGGTGCATTTTGTGCCCCTGGTCCTGACCACTGTTAGGAGGCCTGTACATAACTCCCATTATGTTTTTTTTGCCTTTGTGGTTCCTCAACTCTACCCACACAGACTCCACATCATCTGACCCTATGTCGTTTAATGCTATTGATTTAAAAGCATTCCTAATTAAAAAGGCAACCCCGCCCCCTCTGCCCACCTCTCTGTCTTTTCGATAGGTTGTGAATCCCTGGATGTTTAAATGCCAGTCCTGAACCCCCTGCAACTACGTCTCTGTGATGCCTACCACATCATACCTGCCAGTCACAATCTGGGCCACAAGCTCATCTCCCTTGTTCCGTACACTGCGCGCATTTAAATATAGCACCTTTAATTTTCTATTGACCGTCCCTTTTTGTTTTCTTAGTGTGGTGGACCTTGGTTTACTAAGCTTTTCCATACACTGTCTCATATTTTGTGAGATGGGGACTATCGTAACCTCTCCCGAGTTCTGTCTTTTCGTGCTTTTTTGTATTCCTAAGCAGCTACGCTTCCCACTGATTACTTCACCTCTTGGTTCCCTGACTTTCCCTTCCCCCCCAATCTCGAGTTTAAAGTCCTATTGATCACCCTATTTACTCTTTTCGCCAGAACACTGGTCCCAGCTCAGTTCAGGTGGAGACCATCCTAACGGTATAGGTCCCCCCTGTCCCAAAACTGATCCACGCCACTCTTTCAGCCACGTGTTAACTTCCCTTATTCTTGCCTCCCTATGCCAATTTGCACGTGGCTCGGGCAGTAATCCGGAGATTATGACCCTTGAGGACCTGGGGGTATACTACAGGCCTCCCAACAGCCAGCGGGAGATAGAGGAGCAGATAGGTAGACAGATTTTGGAAAAGAGTAAAAACAACAGGGTTGTGGTGATGGGAGACTTCAACTTCCCCAATATTGACTGGGACTCACTTAGTGCCAGGGGCTTAGACGGGGCGGAGTTTGTAAGGAGCATCCAGGAGGGCTTCTTAAAACAATATGTAGACAGTCCAACGAGGGAAGGGGCGGTACTGGACCTGGTATTGGGGAATGAGCCCGGCCAGGTGGTAGATGTTTCAGTAGGGGAGCATTTCGGTAACAGTGACCACAATTCAGTAAGTTTTAAAGTACTGGTGGACAAGGATAAGAGTGGTCCGAGGATGAATGTGCTAAATTGGGGGAAGGCTAATTATAACAATATTAGGCGGGAACTGAAGAACATAGATTGGGGGCGGATGTTTGAGGGCAAATCAACATCTGACATGTGGGAGGCTTTCAAGTGGCAGTTGAAAGGAATACAGGACCGGCATGTTCCTGTGAGGAAGAAAGATAAATACGGCAATTTTCGGGAACCTTGGATGACGAGTGATATTGTAGGCCTCGTCAAAAAGAAAAAGGAGGCATTTGTCAGGGCTAATAGGCTGGGAACAGACGAAGCCTGCGAGGAATATAAGGAAAGTAGGAAGGAACTTAAGCAAGGAGTCAGGAGGGCTAGAAGGGGTCACGAAAAGTCATTGGCAAATAGGGTTAAGGAAAATCCCAAGGCTTTTTACACGTACATAAAAAGCAAGCGGGTAGCCAGGGAAAGGGTTGGCCCATAGAAGGATAGGCAAGGGAATCTATGTGTAGAGCCAGAGGAAATGGGCGAGGTACTAAATGAATACTTTGCCTCAGTATTCACCAAAGAGAAGGAATTGGTAGATGTTGAGTCTGGAGAAGGGGGTGTAGATAGCCTGGGTCACATTGTGATCCAAAAAGACGAGGTGTTGGGTGTCTTAAAAAATATTAAGGTAGATAAGTCCCCAGGGCCTGATGGGATCTACCCCAGAATACTGAAGGAGGCTGGAGAGGAACTTGCTGAGGCCTTGACAGAAACCTTTGGATCCTCGCTGTCTTCAGGGGATGTCCCGGAGGACTGGAGAATAGCCAATGTTGTTCCTCTGTTTAAGAAGGGTAGCAAGGATAATCCCGGGAACTACAGGCCGGTGAGCCTTACTTCAGTGGTAGGGAAATTACTGGAGAGAATTCTTCGAGACAGGATCTACTCCCATTGGGAAGCAAATGGACGTATTAGTGAGAGGCAGCACGGTTTTGTGAAGGGGAGGTCGTGTCTCACTAACTTGATAGAGTTTTTCGAGGCGGTCACTAAGATGATTGATGCAGGTAGGGCAGTAGATGTTGTCTATATGGACTTCAGTAAGGCCTTTGACAAGGTCCCTCATGGTAGACTATTACAAAAGTTGAAGTCACACGGGATCAGGGGTGAGCTGGCAAGGTGGATACAGAACTGGCTAGGCCATAGAAGGCAGAGAGTAGCAATGGAGGGATGCTTTTCTAATTGGAGGGCTGTGACCAGTGGTGTTCCACAGGGATCAGTGCTGGGACCTTTGCTCTTTGTAGTATATATAAATGATTTGGAGGAAAATGTAACTGGTCTGATTAGTAAGTTTGCAGACGTCACAAAGGTTGGTGGAATTGCGGATAGCGATGAGGACTGTCAGAGGATACAGCAGGATTTAGATTGTCTGGAGACTTGGGCGGAGAGATGGCAGATGGAGTTTAATCCGGACAAATGTGAGGTAATGCATTTTGGAAGGTCTAATGCAGGTAAGGAATATACAGTGAATGGTAGAACCCTCAAGAGTATTGAAAGTCAAAGAGATCTAGGAGTACAGGTCCACAGGTCATTGAAAGGGGCAACACAGGTGGAGAAGGTAGTCAAGAAGGCATACGGCATGCTTGCCTTCATTGGCCGGGGCATTGAGTATAAGAATTGGCAAGTCATGTTGCAGCTGTATAGAACCTTAGTTAGGCCACACTTGGAGTATAGTGTTCAATTCTGGTCACCACACTACCAGAAGGATGTGGAGGCTTTAGAGAGGGTGCAGAAGAGATTTACCAGAATGTTGCCTGGTATGGAGGGCATTAGCTATGAGGAGCGGTTGAATAAACTCGGTTTGTTCTCACTGGAACGAAGGAGGTTGAGGGGCGACCTGATAGAGGTATACAAAATTATGAGGGGCATAGACAGAGTGGATAGTCAGAGGCTTTTCCCCAGGGTAGAGGGGTCAATTACTAGGGGGCATAGGTTTAAGGTGAGAGGGGTAAGGTTTAGAGTAGATGTACGAGGCAAGTTTTTTACGCAGAGGGTAGTGGGTGCCTGGAACTCGCTACCGGAGGAGGTAGTGGAAGCAGGGACGATAGGGACATTTAAGGGGCATCTTGACAAATATATGAATAGGATGGGAATAGAAGGATACGGACCCAGGAAGTGTAGAAGATTGTAGTTTAGTCGGGCAGCATGGTCGGCACGGGCTTGGAGGGCCGAAGGGCCTGTTCCTGTGCTGTACATTTCTTTGTTATTTGACCTGTTTTTAATTTGAATCCTAGCTCTTTATAATCTCTAAACAGGTCCTCTTTCCTAGACTTGCCTATGTTGTTGGTACTGACATGGACCACAGCAACTGGATCCTCCCCCTCCCTCTCCAATATCCTTTCAAGCCGGTCAGAGATGTCCCACACCCTCGCACTGGGCAGGCAACATACCATGCGGGACTCTTTATCCTGCTCACAAAGTATATTATCCATCCCCCTGATAATAGAATCCCCTACAACTACAACTTGCCTATTTACTCCCTCTCCTTGAATGGCCCGCTGAACCATGGTGCCTTGGTCAGCTGACTCATCCTTCCTGCAGCCCTGTTCGCCATCCACACAGGGAGCAAGTGCCTCGTACCTGTTGGACAGGGTCAAGGGCTGAGGCTCCTGAGTTCCTGACTGCTGGTTCCCTTTACATGCCTGACTTGCAGTCACACCCTGCTGTCCCTGGCCACTGGCAGGATTTAGACCATAAGACCATAAGACATAGGAGCGGAAGTAAGGCCATTCGGCCCATCGATCTAAACTACTTACTCTGACAGGTGTGACTGCCTCCTGAAACACAGTGTCCAGGTAAGTCTCCCCCTCCCGGATGTGCCTCAGTGTTTGAAGCTCAGACTCCAGCTCATCAAATCTGAGCCGGAGCTCTTCGAGCAGCCAACACTTACTGCAGATGTGGTCGCTGCAGCTCGCAATGGAATCTGTCAGCTCCCACATCAAGCAGCTCAAGCACATCACCTGACCAGCCATCTCTAATTAATTAATTAGTTTAATTTAAGTTTACGAGTTTAGCTGTGTTTTTTTTTAATTTGGGGCAGATTTGCGATCAACCAATCAGATCACAGCTTCCCTCTGACGTCACTTTTGAAAAACAAAAGTGGAAAACAGGAAGTTACCATTAGGTTTTTATACTCACACAGAGACTGCTCTTCCTCCTCCGAACGGCTCCCGAAACTAGGCCGCGATCCCCGGGTTAAAGTAGGTTTTTATACTCACACAGAGACTGCTCCTCCTCCTCTGAACGGCTCCCGAAACTAGGCCGTGATCCCCGGGTTAAAGTAGGTTTTTGTACTCACACAGAGACTGCTCCTCCTCCTCCGAACGGCTCCCAAAACTAGGCCGCAATCCCCAGGTTAAAGTAGGTTTTTATACTCACACCGAGACTGCTCCTCCTCCTCGAACGGCTCCAGAAACTAGGCCCATGATGCTCATTAAAATGTAATAAGTTCCTAGTTTTTATGTTTCATTCCCCCATTGAAATTGTACATATCTTAATGAGAAAATCACTTTAGCATCTGTTTCCAACAATATCTGTACATAAGTTGGATTTCATTTTGTAGCTTGTACCTGTTAAACATTGGAATGATAATCGTTGATTATTACCACAGGCGGGTGTGGTGATTGTCTTTTTTCCTTCATAATAAGAAAAAGAAAAATGACAATCACCGCAGCGGGTTAGTCCCAACCAAATAAAAATGTAACAGGGTGGAATTTTCCCCAAATTGCTCAGAGTGCCGGATCAGGTGGTAAAAGCTGTGTGAATCTCGGTGGCTTCAGAGATGCTTCTTCTCGTCTGATGTAAATGCCCCTCCCTGTCACCAGTACAGACCCCCTCCCCATCACTAGCACTGCCCCCACCCTCCTGCACAGTCTCCAGCTACCCCCACCCCAATACAAGCACAACCCCCCCCCCAGCCCCGCACATAAGGGAAACCCTCCGAATTGGGCTCCCAGAGGGCCTGCTTCTGGCACTACAAGGGCCAATGCTAGGATACTTTGCAAACATGTAGCTCACCACCCAGGGGCTATACCCATCTCAGCGCCCCCAGTATTGTCATCACGACTGGTTCTCGCTTTTGAAATCTAGTAGTGATTTGCTCCGGTGTGACCTCACGCCGACTGGGTGGGAGAATAAGTTGTGGGTGGACGTTACGGCGTCAAGTCCAGTAAGTGTATGTTAATGCATGAAATTTATGGATATCAGGTTCACGCCCAGAAAGTCACAGGTGGAAGGGGGGAGAAGATCTTAAATTGAGATCTCGCTGGAGCAAATCTCATTATGACCCTCTCACAAGATTTAGCAGTCATAAAGAGATTTGTGTCGATAACAAACAGGCCTTTTAATTCTTGCCTACAATGTCTATGAATGTTGCATTAGCAGCGCAGGCATAGTGTTGCCTCACAACAACAGGGACCCGGATTTGATTCCGGCCTTTGGTAACTGTCCATGTGAAGTTTCTCCCCATGCCAGCGTTGTTTCCTCCTGGTGCTCCGGGTTCCTCCCACAGTCCAAAGATGTGCAGATTAGGTGGTTGGCCATGCTAAACATTGCCCATTATTGTCCAAAGATGTGCAGGTTAGGTGGGGTTACGGGGATAGTGCGGGGGATTGGGCCAAGGTGAGGTGCTCTTTCAAAGAGTTGGTTCAAACTTGAGGGCCGAATGGCCTCTTCTTGCATTGTAGTTATTTTATTCCAAACTAGAAAATAAAGATTGTGCACTCAAAGGCTGCATTCAAATCTGGTGGATCTCTCAGACAAATGCAAAAATTAAGTGATTTGTTTTGAGCATGTTAAGATTGATCATGCACTCACAGGGTCATTTCTGAATCAATACTGAGCTTCATTACAGCTTTTGATGAACAACGGGCTATTTCTGTAGCATAGCTTTTTCTCCATGATGCAGCTTCCACTTATTTTGTCACCCTCTCATTGTCTCTTTTTTTCGAACATTCAAATCCTTTTCAGAAGATCCATATTTACATTGAAATGGAAAATGGCACTTTTTAACGTCAGTTCCCCACTGACTGTCATTTTGTTGTATTTAATTATTATGCACACATCCATTTTGACATTCTCTTGGTATGGGGATACGATTCAAGCAAGCCATAAGTTTTCCTAAGGTGACAGCTTAATCAAAACCTTCACTAAATTGTCATTGCAATCGCCACGAAAAGCAACTGACTTACTTTCCCTTGATTGTTATTGAACTGGTTTGCCTTTACAGAAAGAAAAGTGCAACTTTGAAAGGAAACACTGTTATTGTTACTCCAGGTTTCACTGAGCTTTTTCAGAGTTGCTAGGAAACAGACACAACAAAAGGCAAGCAGAGTGTGTGGATTTATATCCAGAGTTCTTGAATACAAAAGCAAGTAAGATTTCTGATGTGTTGGGTGTTCTGGATCACAAACAGGTCACCAACACTGGAAGTGGTGCAACTCTATTTTATTATAAGGTTAATAATATTAACATACTTGAACTGTGGGTAAATGCAATACCAGCTTTAACTGTTGACCCTTGCCTAGTCCTAACCAGGTGATGCACTCAGCACATGGTGAATGTCTGTGTTGCAGGCTATGAGCTCTGTGCTCCGAGCTGGCTGCTACTAGAATGAGCGGGAACTCTCCTGTCCCCTGTCTTTATAGTGCGTGTGCTCTCATTGGTGATTGGCTGCGGTGTTGTGTATGCTGATTGGTCCCACTGCATGTCCATCAGTGTGTGTGTGTGTGTCTGCACCATGATATACTGGTGTATATTGTGACAATTTCTGGACAACAAAAAACCTGCAGTCTGTTTATTCACAATATGACAACCATTTCTCATAGCCCTGAATCCCATTTGACAAGAGTCAGTCCAGTTGCTTCATTAAGTGTCTTGTTCTGCTACCTCCGCTAGTAATCTGTTTCATATTCTAACAAACCTTTTCAATAATTTCTTCTGCAATTCTTATTCCTTTTGTTGACCTTAATTTGTAAACATGGCTCTATTGTACAGGCCATTGTTCTGATCTCAGTGGAGACTAATAACTTCTAAAAGTAAATTTGAACTCCTAATTATTAATTGTAAGAATCATACCACGGGATTTCAGATTTTAAACAAAAACGCCTATTGTACAAGAATTAAACAAAGCAAATTACTATCCTAACATTTTAGTTGGTAAACACTTGTTCTTTAATCCCAAAGACCTCAAGAAGCCACTCCTCAGTCTATTGTTATTTCCTCCCAAGAGTTTCCCTATACTTTACAGGATCTTAAAGTTTCTTTCACTTCTCCTGGGACCAAACCAAAGTGTGCCACAGGTCTATGGAATTCCCGGGACACAGCTGGTTCCCAGTCAGATGCTGAGCCTCTGGACCAGGTTTACCCGGAGTTGATGCAGACGCTAGCGTGCCGCCGTGATATTCAGAGAGGGATGTTAGCCAGCAACACTCCAGCAGGTCCATAGATGATTGGAGGAGTCCCAGAGTTTACGAGTGCAGGGGACAGCACTGGCAATGCATGGAACCGAGGCTAACACTGCTAGGGTGGCCACCACAGTGAAGAGCCTGGTGCAGGACATCAGCAGACGGTGACGGCCATTGCTGAGCAATCAACAGCATGTCCCAGTCGCTGGGCGACATGTCCCAGTCCCATGTTGACCTTGATGAGGCTTGCGGAGCATGTTACAGTCTCAGGTAGACATTGTCAAGGCCCCCCAGAGCACGTCCCGGTTGCTGAGGGAGGTGTCCCAATCTTAGGTGGGCATACCGAGGTGCTGTGGAGCATGTCCCAGACACAGGTGGGCATTGCCAGGTTGCTCCAGAGCATGTCCCAGTCACTGAGGAACATTGCAGAGGGCATTGACACTGTGCTGCAAACTTTGGGGAGGTGCCAGGGCTGGTAGAGCCAGATGACGCAAGGGTAGCCGGGACATGTGCTGCCGGCAAGTGGGCCCGGGCCCACTGGCCCCAGGGCCCCCAGAGGATGCCCACCAGATGCACCGAAAGCCATGGGACGCGGTAGGCAGCAGTCTGCCTCCATCTCTGATGTGCATCCCGGGGACACATCTAGGCGCAGTGCTAGAGCACAGAAGGATAAGCAGGTCGAGGATTACTGAGAGGACACGGTGGGATGGGGGTTGGGAGTAAAGGGGGAGAGAGGGCTTGGGAGGGGTGGGGAAGGTGAGGTGGCACCATTGGGTGATTGCGGCAGTTGGGGACACATATGGACAGCATTAAAAACGTTGCACTCAAGGCAAATTATGCCTTTGACACATTCTTGCGCATGCAGGCTGAGCACCAATCCACTGCCTCAGCTCCCCGGGCATGGAGGTCCTGGGTGCCTCTCCCCCCTCCTACTCCCCACCCCCAGGCACATGCAGGCATGATAGGTGTAAGCGAGCACTTGGCGGACAGGCAAAAGTCAGGCTATGACATAGGTTGAGGAGCACCAGCGCTCAGCTCTCAGTCCCCGTTTTTGGTCTCTCTCGCAATCTAACGGCCTCATCACAATCTCGCTTAAGCGCATCGCTGCCATTAAATCATGCCCACAGTCTGTTTACCAGGTTCTCATCAGGCTCTTCCATTACCTCACATTTAACATTTTCAATCCCTATTCTAAAAACTATGAATTATGAAATCAGACATTTTCACAGCACCGCACCACAACACCATAAACTAATACACCCCAACACCATAAACTAATACACCCCAACACCATAAACATAATGCACCCACCACCATAAACTAATACACCCCAACACCATAAACATAATGCACCCAACACCATAAACTAATACACCCCAACACCATAAACATAATGCACCCCAACACCATAAACTAATACACCCCAACACCATAAACATAATGCACCCAACACCATAAACTAATACACCCCAACACCATAAACATAATGCACCCCAACACCATAAACTAATACACCCCAACACCATAAACATAATGCACCCCAACACCATAAACTAATACACCCCAACACCATAAACATAATGCACCCAACACCATAAACTAATACACCCCAACACCATAAACATAATGCACCCCAACACCATAAACTAATACACCCCAACACCATAAACATAATGCACCCAACACCATAAACTAATACACCCCAACACCGTAAACTAATACACCCCAAAACCATAAACTAAAACACCCCAACACCATAAACTAATACATCCCATACCATAAACTAATACACCCCAACACCATAAACTAATACACCCCAACACCATAAACATAATGCACCCCAACACCATAAACTAATACACCCCAACACCATAAACTAATACACTCCAACACCATGAATATAATGCACCCTAACACCATAAACTAATACACCCCAACACCATAAACTAAAACACCCCAACACCATAAACTAATACACCCCATACCATAAACTAATACACCCCAACACCATAAACATAATGCACCCCAACACCATAAAGATAATGCACCCCAACAACATAAACTAATACACCCCAACACCATAAACATAATGCACCCCAACACCATAAAGATAATGCACCCCAACAACATAAACGAATACACCCCAACACCATGAACTAATACACCCAAACACCATAAACTAATACACCCCAACATCATAAACATAATGCACCCCAACACCGTAAACTAATACACCCCAACACCATAAACATAATGCACCCCAACACCATAAACTAATACACCCCATACCATAAATGAATACTCCCCATACCATAAACTAATACACCCCATACCATAAACTAATACACCCCATACTATAAACTAATACACACCACACCATTAACTAATACACCCCATACCATAAACTAATACACCCCATACCATAAACTAATGCACCCCATACCATAAACTAATACACCCCATACTATAAACTAATACACCCCAACACCATAAAATAATACACCCCATACCATAAACTAATACACCCCAACACCATAAACTAATACACCCCAACACAATAAACATAATGCACCCCAACACCATAAACAAATATACCCCAACACCATAAACTAATACAACACAACACCATAAACAAATACACCCCATACCATGAACTAATACACCCCAATACGCAAACTAATACACCCCAACACCATAATCTAATACACCCCAACACCATAAACAAATATACCCCAACACCATAAACTAATACACCCCAACACCATAAACTAATACACCCCATACCATGAACTAATACACCCCATACCATAAACTAATACACCCCAATACGCAAACTAATACACCCCAACACACAAACTAATACACCCCAACACCATAAACTAATACACCCCAACACCATAAACTAATACACCCCATACCATAAACAAATTCACCCCACAACATAAACTAATACACCCCAACACCATAAATTAATACACCCCAACACCATAAACTAATACACACCATACCATAAACAAATTCACCCCACACCATAAACTAATACACCCCAACACCATAAACTAATACACCCCAACACCATAAACGAATACACCCCAACACCATAAACGAATACACCCCAACACCATAAACTATTACACCCCATACCATAAACTAATACATCCCATACTATAAACTAATACACCCCAACACCATAAGCAAATACACCCCAACACCATAAACTAATACACCCCATACCATAAACTAATACACCCCATACCATAAACTAACACACCCCATACTATAAACTAATACACCCCAACACCATAAACTAATACACCCCATACCATAAACTAATATACCCCCAAACTATAAACTAATACACCCCAAAACTATAAACTAATGCACCCCAACACAATAAATTAATACACCCCAATACCATAAACTAATACACCCCAACACCATAAACTAATACACCCCACACCATAAACTAATACACCCCAACATCATAAACTAATACACCTCAACGCCATAAACTAATACATCCCATACCATAAACTAATACACCCCAACACAATAAACTAATACACCCCATACCATAAACTAATACACACCAACACCATAAACTAATACACCCCATACCATAAACTAATACACCCCAGCACCATAAACTAATACACCCCACACCATAAACTAATACACCCCAACACCATAAATTAATACATCCCATACCATAAACTAATACACCCCAACACCATAAACTAATACACCCCATACCATAAACTAATACACCTCAACGCCATAAACTAATGCACCCCAACACCATAAATTAATACACCCCATACCATAAACTAATACACCTCAACACCATAAACTAATACACCCCAACACCGTAAACTAATACACCCCAACACCATAAACTAATACATCCCATACCATAAACTAATACACCCCAACACCATAAACTAATACACCCCATACCATAAACTAATACACACCAACACCATAAACTAATACATTCCAACACCATAAACTAATACACCCCAACACCATAAACTGACTTAGAATACACAAGATCCAACCTTTCATAATTTGAAACACCTCTATTGTGTTCCCTTTCAGTCTTTTCCTTACAAACATTCCCTTGTGCCTTATTCCCTTCCGCACTGGGGTCAACTCTGTAGATCTTTTCAGTGCCCATCAATAACATTTGAGATTTTGCACCAATTTCCAATTTTGAGCAAAATTCCTCGACCCCAAGAACAACTGAAATCCATCCCATCCTTCCCACCACCCCTACATTGCAGTTGCATCAGACTTTCTGTAAATTGCTGATAACCTTTGTTGAGCCCTTTGAAATGTTGACGCAACATTTATCTCCAGTGGCAGTACGGTGGCGCAGTGGTTAGCACTGCTGCCTCATGACGCTGAGGACCCGGGTTCAATCCCGGCCCAGGGTCACTGTTTTGTTCACACATTCTCCCCGTGTTTGTGCGGGTCTCACACACACAACCTAACGATGTGCAGGAGCTTTTATTCTTCTTGGATTTGCAGAGCATTCTTTTCTCTATGCTGGAATTTTCCAGCCCTGCATGCCATTCAAACTTTCATTGATTTGAAGGGACCGGAAGAAATATGTTGGTGAGAGGGACTAGAAAATCCTGACCTTCGCTGGTTTGTCGACACTTTGGTCACAATTGTTTGGCCCGAGCAGTTTGATTATGTACTGAACCTGCATGCTTTAAATCATACATTTAAAGGTGTTCCATTGGTCTTCTAATAAGGGACTTTTCTCAACAAAGTTACAAATAAACTGTAAAAAAATACAGTATTTAAACGTTATTTCTATGTGTTTCCCTCAACCGAACTTTCTAGGATATACTTGGCAGTGGACTTCTGTAATGAGTTTTCCATGCAATTTGGTTGTCATCTCCTTTTGGAGCCACTCTTCTTAGGGCTGGTTGAGCACAGGGCTAAATAGCTGGCTTTTAAAGCAGACCAAGGCAACCAGCAGCGCGGGTTCAATTCCCGCACCAGCCTCCCCGAATAGGCGCCGGAATGTGGCGACTAGGGATGTTTCACAGTAGCTTCATTTGAAGCCTATTTGTGACAATAAGCGATTATCATTTTCATTTCATGTATTGACAGATTTTACTTCAGCATCGCCAGGGCTTATGAGCAAAATAGGGAGTGGAATAAGAATAGTTCTACTTCATTTACGAATGACACTGGACCCTTGTGCTTTAAACTTTTAAAAATAGAAAGTATTTTCAGGATGAGCAGCACCTTTAAGTGGAAAAGAAAAATCATGTTTAGAAATTACCCTTCACCTCCACTTGACTCTTAAGCTTTGTTTCAGTGATATCAATGTTGCCCCTTACCCCTACTGAAACCACTTCAAAAGAACAATGACTTAAAATAGTTAAGTCAGCGTACCTTCAGTGCAAGTAATCCCCCCTTCCGCAACTCCCCCACCACCACCACCTCTGGGATCGGGAGGATAGAAGCAGACGGTTTCTTGTGAACATGGAATCTTTTGCCTCCTTTCAGCATTACTGATGACGCGTGTTATCAAAAGTTTCAGTTCATAAATGAACAAGCTATATCTGAGCTTAGATTTATCCCCATTGCACACCCCCTGCCCCCCCCCCCCCCCCCACCAGCAAAAAAATAAACAAATCCTGTAAAATCGTATTGAACCCTCCACCTCTGTTTTGGCATTCAAAAGATTTACCATCCTTCCAGGAGAAATCATTCCTGGTTTGAAAGGCAGAAATACAAGAGACTTCAAAAATGCCAGACAATGCAACAAGTAATCCAAAAATAGAAATTTCCTTTGGGGCATGGGGCCTGCCTCAGTTCTTGCTAGAAAAAGAAATCTCACGCCTCAGTACTCACATCCCTGTTTAATCATTTCAAAATCTAATACTGCTGAAAACTTCTATCTTGTGTGTGTGCCTCTCTGTAATAGGAGTGCTCAAATGCTTGGTATACCTGCAGCTTAAGTTATAACCGACTTACGCTCCACTGCACTTTCAGCCTCACAATCTTTGTGTGTTATGGCCTATATTAAGGCTTTTAATTGTAGCTTGAGCTTTTTTTGAAGTTGATGGTCAGCTTCAGAAAGCTTGTGGTGTCCAGATATGATATACTAGCAGCAAAATCACAGACAAAAAAAGGTTTTGCTTCATCTCCTGGTCTATTCCTATTTTAGTCCAGACTTCTTATTAGGCAGTGAGGATTTCCCTTAAAGACAGGGGAAATTTCATCACCAATTAGAATGCAGGCTCCTATGACACTGAAATTGGTGGAGATTGTTCACAAAATTGTGACTGAATGGTTTTAGAAGCAATTTGAGCTAAATTGCATACCCTGATTTGCCACAAAAATGGCTGCATCCGTTATGTAGAGACAACGTCTCTACTTCCTACGGAAGCTAAAGAAATTTGGCATGTCTGCATCAACTCTCACAATCTTCTACAGATGTGCAATAGAGAGCATCCTATCCGGCTGCATCACAGCCTGGTATGGCAACTGCTCGGGCCAAGATCGCAAGAAACTGCAGTGTGGTGAACTCAGCCCAACGCATCACACAAGCTTGTCACCCCCACATTGATTCTGTGTACACCTCCCACTGCCTCAGGAAGGAAGACAGCATTATCAGAGACCCCTCCCACCTAGGCATTGCCTTCTTCCAGACCCTTCCATCAGGCAGAATGTACAGAAGTCTGAAGACCCGCACATCCAGACATAGGAACAGCTTCCTCCCCACAGCTACAAGACTCCTCAACGACTCCCCCTTGGACTGATCTGTTCCCTGTAAGAACACTATTCACGATGCCCTATGCTGCTCTTGCTCATGTATTTGCTTTGTTTCTCTCCTTGTTCTGCACTGTAGCCAATCACTGTTTGTCGATGTACCATTTTTCAATGTTCTCTGTTGATTATTCTTTTGTCTACTATGTATGTACTGTGTATGTTCCATAGGCCATAGAAAAATACTTTTCACTGTACTTTTCACTGTACTTTCACTGTGCTCCTGGAGTGGGCATTGGCTCAATCCATGACTGCCTGTCTGATACCAGCGAGATAATTAAGTCACCCTCATTGGCTTCTTAAGATTTGAAATAATAGTTATCTTTATTAGTCTCACAAATCGGCTTACATTAACACCGCAATGAAGCTACACTGAAAATCCCCTAGTCGCCACACTCCGGCTCCTGTTCAGGTACACAGAGGGAGAATTTAGAATGTCCAATTCAGCTATCAAGCACGTCTTTCAGGACTTGTGGGAGGAAACTGGAGCACCTGAAGGAAACCCACGCAGACACAGGGAGAATATGCAGACTCCACACAGATAGTGACCCATGCTAGGAATCAAACCCAGGTCCCTGGAGCTATGAAGCAACAGTGCTAACCACTGTGCTACCGTGCCGCCCATATATGTCAGATCAACCTATTCATCATTGTTATTGTATTTGGCTCTCTTTATTACCCTGTTCAAGGACACAAAGCAATGGTGAAGTGACGAGTGCAAAGATGCTTTACCTTCAGAATGTTATACTCCCTCTAACAAACTTGTATTTTCGGCATTCTTGAGGCAAGATCTTCCGGCTCTTCACACCAGCAGGATCTACTGGTCCTGCTGACGGCAGGTTGCCATCTGTGCCGTGAAATCGGGCAAATGGAGGGTGGATATTTACACACCCCTCCCCCACCCACGACATGTTTCTTGGCAGCAGGAGGTAGCCTGCCATTGGCCGAGGCTGTCAATGGGATTTCCGTTGAATCCATCCCCCAAACCGGGAAACCCACGGCGCGGGATTCACCAATCGTGGGACGAGAACATTCTACTGGTGGGAACAGCTGGAAAATCTGCACACCCCCGCCAAAGTAACAGAAGCAAAATTAAACTTTGAAGTGGTTTTGGATTTTACCTTGTCACTGCAAGAGAATTGACTAAATTATGCTGTTGCTTTGTTTCTAAGCTTGTGCCTTCAACTGCAATTAAGAAATTAAGATCTCAATCAACTCTGGATCTCTAAACTCTGAAGGAACGTACTACTTTATTTTGTTCTGTCAGGATAGAATTGATTAATAACCCTTCAAAAAGACTGTATTTTATAATTTAGAGTTTAGCATTTCAGGGGAATGGGTAGTCGTGAATCAGATACCTGCCATACACCACACCCACTTTCCTTGTCCACCGACATCACTGCAAAATAAAATTGTGCAGGATGTACAACAAGTGAGAATCCACTATTGCCTGTTTTAGACACTCACTAACCTAGAATTTACACCCTTGACCATTGATATTTTCCTTTATACTTCAAAAATTTCATACGACAAACATTCAATCCCTCCACCACCAACGAACAGTGGCAGCCGTGTGTACCATCTACAATACTGCAGTAACTCACCAAGGTTCCTTAGGCAGCACCTTCCAATCCATGACCACTACCATCTAGAAGGATAGGAACAGCAGATACCTGGGAACCCCACCACCTGGAGGTTCCCCTCCAAGTAACTCACCACCCTGTCTTGGAAATATATCACTATTCCTTCACTGTCACTGGGCAAAATCCTTGAATTCCGTCCCTAACAGCACCGTGGCTGTACCTACACCACATGGGCTGCAACAGTTCAAGAAGGCAGCTTACCACCACCTTCTGAAGGGCAACTAGGAATGGGCAATAAATGTTAGTCAACCCAAAGGCGCCCACATCCCGTAAATGAATTTTTACAAACTTAAGTTTTAACCCTTTTGTAAGTGGCACAGTGGCACAGTGGTTCGCACTGCTGCCTCACAGCTCCAGGGTCCTGGGTCCAATTCCAGCCTCAGATGGCTGTCTATGTGGAGTTTGCACTTTCTCCCCAGGTCTGCATGGGTTTCCTCCGGGTGCTCCGGTTTCCTCCCACAGTAGGTGGATTGGCCAGGCTAAATTGCCCCTTAATGTCCAAAAGTTTAGGTGGGGCTACTGGGCTACGGGGATAGGGTGGAGACATGGGCTTAAGTCGGGTGCTCTTTCCCAGAGCCAGTGCAGATCCCCGATGGGTTAAATGGCCTCCTTCTGCACTGTAAATTCTATGAAAATACATTTACAGTTACAACTGTTTTACGAATTTGGTTAAAGAAAATCTTGGAAGAAAATATTGGTTTGTTGTTTCTGAAACAAAACCTACATCTGTTGTAATTTCATTAGAATTTCTTTATTTAATTCTTGGCCATAGACCCTTGCACTATCAGTCCCATGCAGACTGGTGCTTAAAATCAAATCCAAATCAGAACAAAGCTGTCCACTTGATTAATACTCCTTCCATTGGCTTAACCATCCACGTCACTTTGTGTACCATGACTGTTGTTTGTACCATCCACAGGATGTATTGCAGCAACTCCCAGGGTTACTGCTCTCGAACCTGTCATACCCAATATCTAAGAGAAGAAGAGGTGTATGGGAACACATGGGATAATGGGCTTATCTTATAAAGAAAAATTTAACAGGTTGTGCTGAAGCCCAATGGAGTTTAGTAGAATGAGAAGTAAGCTTATTGAAATATTTAAAATCCTGAGGGGACTTATGGGTGGACATTGGGACAATGTTTCCTCTTGTGAGGATTCAATGTTAGAAATGCAGGTACCTTCAAGGATAAACCAGGACTAGCTTCACAGTGAATTGAGAGCAGGTGATGCTCAATGAAACTGTATTTAAATGCTGGGTTTTGCCCCACTGGGATTGTGTCAGGACAGGGAGAGGATCTAGACAGATACAGTGAAAACTGGTGTGCCTGCGTACACTGAACTATCAGACCACAACACAACTGGTGTGAATCCTCAGAATGACTTTTTCTGCTTGATTTGGTAAATGGATTTTCACCTATTTAACTGGGGGAGATTAGAACTGGGGGCCGGTCTCCCTTTTTTAAGACAAAGTGAGGTGAAGTATTTTCACTGAGGGCTGTTGGTCTGTGGAATTCTCTCACCCAGAAATCAGTGGATGTTTGGTTATTCCATAGATACATAGATACAGAGAAGGATGAGGCGTTTTGGCCCTTCGAGCCTGCTCCGCCATTCATCACGATCATGGCTGATCATCCAACTCAATAGCCTAATCCGGCTTTCTCCCCATAGCCTTTGATCCCATTCTCCCCAAGTGCTATATCCAGCCACCTCTTAAATATATTCAAAGTTTTAGCATCAACTACTTCCTGTGGTAATGAATTCCACAGGCTCACCACTCTTTGTGTGAAGAAATGTCTCCTCATCTTTGTCCGAAATGGTTTACCCTGAATCCTCAGACTGTGACCCCTGGTTCTGGACACACCCATCATTGGTAACATCTTCCCTCCATCTACCCTGTCTAGTCTTGTTCGAATTTTATAAGTCCCGATGAGATTCTCCCCTCATTCTTCTGAGCTCCAGCTAGAACAATCCCAACCTAGTCAATCTCTCATATGACAATCCCGCCATTCCTGGAATCACGTATTCAATGCTGAGTTGGATAGATTTTTGATAGACAAGGGAGTCAAGGGTTGGGAGAGGGGTGGGGACAGACATTCAGACAGGTAAGTGGAGTTGAAGCCACATGATCTTATTGAAAGGTGGACCAGGCTCAAATAGCTGAATGGTCTACTCCTGCTCCTAAGTCCTATGTTCCTGTACCTTCACCTCTAAATTCCCATCCAAGTCACGCATCATCCTGATTTGGACATGCATTGGCAGACCTTCATCATCATCACTGGATCAAAGTCCTGCAATTGCAAACCAATAGCATTGTGGAAGTATCTCCACCACACCGACTGGGTGTTGGTTCCTGAAAATGGGTAACTACCACTCTGTGAAAGGATGGACAATACATGTCAACCTACTCACTGAAGTCCATATCAAAAGCATGATAAAAAGTAAATCTGCTAAACTACCCTCTGCTGAGTTTGTGGTGACAATTGTTGTGGCATCCCTGGGCCAGGAGGGGAATCCAGCCACCTTTCTCGTTCATTGCTGCTGTTGATTTTGGAAAGTACTCACTAATCCAGATATCAGGAGATTATCAGGAGTTCCCAATGCTGGCTTCAAAATTCACATGGGTTGCTAATGCTCACTGTTCTACACATCAAGAGTGGTTAGTTTGGCAAGGTAAGAGAATGCATGTGAATCGATATCCAACTAGGGAGCAGTGTCTTCAGGAGTGAAAAAAAAAGAAACTTGAGAGAGGGGTAAAGAAGAAAGCAGCAATTTTAAACAACTATTACAGTACATGTCAGAATCAATGACATAAGGAAGCAAAGCATTCAGGTCACATTAAAAAATTCCAAAAGTTAAGTAATACATTAAGAAAAAGAGGTAATTTTCAAATGCTGATCAATCATCTCTTGCCTCATAATATTCATCCAGTAGTTCAAAAACATGGGTAGTTGAGGGCATTGAGGTTGAGGTATTTGATAGAGCGGATGGTCTATCTGATGCAATTGTCAAGCCATGCTACAAATGAGAATATTAGGATCCTATCATCTTCATTGGATCCCACTTTCAATCTGGAATGAATACAAGTGCCAGGGTGGTTTAGACAAAATTTACCTTTTTTGTCCATTGCAAATGAGCGTTGAGTAATGTGGGTAAATGTCAATATACCTGTTGGGTGGGAGTCTCTCTTTCTGCGACGAGTGTTGACGGCGACGCAGAATTTGTGGCACTGAACCTGGATTGATTCAGCAACTGTGGAGGGGATGGCACCGGCGTCAAGTGGAACATAATTGATTCCAATGAGAAACAGTGCAGGATTCGTGATTGGCACTCCGGAGGCTGACAAGCTGTAGCTGCATAATCCCCACACACACCATCCCAGCCAACAAGATGGCACTGGTTGTGCTGGAGCGTGCCCATACAACCGATGGGTCGGCTGGGACCAGAGGGCACCTGGGGTGGTGGTCTGGGGGGGACACCTATAAGGTCCATGGCATTAAGTTCACAGTGAGCTGCCAGCGGCCGGCGCAATTGCATGGCTGCCATTCCAGCTGCGGCAATGGTGTTCCGTGTCCGTCCTCCCCGACCACACAGCCCACCTCCTGGCCATCCCCGCTACTCCCCCTGGCCCTGGCAGAAGTCCCCCGGCCAGCGGAACTGTCAGCAAACTATGGCGATGTTAGACCAGAAGACCATAAGACATAGGAGCGGAAGTAAGGCCATTCGGCCCATCGAGTCCACTCCACCATTCAATCATGGCTGATTTCAACTCCATTTACCCGCTCTCTCTCCATAGCCCTTAATTCCTCGAGAAATCAAGAATTTATCAACTTTTTTCTTAAAGACAATCAACGTCCCGGCCTCCACCGCCAATGAATTCCACAGACCCACCACTCTCTGGCTGAAGAAATTTCTCCTCATCTCTGTTCTAAAGTGACTCCTTTTATTCTAAGGCTGTGCCCCCGTGTCCTAGTCTCCCCTGCTAATAGAAACAACTTCCCGACGTCCACCCTATCTAAGCCATTCATTATCTTGTAAGTTTCTATTAGATCTTCCCTCAACCTCCTAAACTCCAATGAATATAATCCCAGGGTCCTCAGACGTTCATCGTTCCTGGGATCATCCGTGTGAATCTCCACTGGACCCGCTCCAGTGCCAGTATGTCCTTCCTGAGGTGTGGGGCCCAAAATTGCTCACAGTATTCTAAATGGGGCCTAACTAATGCTTTATAAAGCTTCAGAAGTACATCCCTGCTTTTATATTCCAAGCCTCTTGAGATGAATGCAACATTGCATTTGCTTTCTTAATTACGGACTCAACCTGCAAGTTTACCTTTAGAGAATCCTGGACTAGGACTCCCAAGTCCCTTTGCACTTCAGCATTATGAATTTTGTCACCGTTTAGAAAATAGTCCATGCCTCTATTATTTCCAAAGTGCAAGACCTCGCACTTGCCCACGTTGAATTTCATCAGCCATTTCTTGGACCACTCTCCTAAACTGTCTAAATCTTTCTGCAGCCTCCCCAGCTCCTCAATACTACCTGCCCCTCCACCTATCTTTGTGTCATCGGCAAACTTAGCCAGAATGCCCCCAGTCCCGTCATCTAGATCGTTAATATATAAAGAGAACAGCTGTGGCCCCAACAATGAACCCTGCGGGACACCACTCGTCACTGGTTGCCATTCCGAAAAAGAACCTTTTATCCCAACTCTCTGCCTTCTGCCTGACAGCCAATCGTCAATCCATGTTAGTACCTTGCCTTAAATACCATGGGCCCTTATTTTACTCAGCAGTCTCCCGTGAGGCACCTTATCAAAGGCCTTTTGGAAGTCAAGATAGATAACATCCATTGGCTCTCCTTAGTCTAACCTATTTGTTATCTCTTCAAAGAACTCTGACATGTTTGTCAGGCACGACCTCCCCTTACTAAATCCATGCTGACTTGTCCTAATCCGCCCCTGCAATTCCAAGAATTTAGAAATCTCATCCTTAACGATGGATTCTAGAATCTTGCCAACAACTGAGGTTAGGCTAATTGGCCTATAATTTTCCATCTTTTTTCTTGTTCCCTTCTTTAACAGGGGGTTACAACAGCGATTTTCCAATCCTCTGGGACTTTCCCTGACTCCAGTGACTTTTGAAAGATCATAACTAACGCCTCCACTATTTCTTCAGCTATCTCCTTTAGAACTCTAGGATGTAGCCCATCTGGGCCCGGAGATTTATCAATTTTTAGACCTCTTAGTTTCTCTAGCACTTTCTCCTTTGTGATGGCTACCGTATTCAACTCTGCCCCCTGACTCTCCTGAATTGTTGGGATATTACTCATGTCTTCTACTGTGAAGACTGGCGCAAAGTACTTATTTAGTTCCTCAGCTATTTCCTTGTCTCCCATCACTAGATTACCAGTGTCATTTTGGAGTGGCCCAATGTCTACTTTTGCCTCCCGTTTGGTTTTAATGTATTTAAAGAAACTTTTACTATCATTCCTAATGTTACTGGCTAGCCTACCTTCATATTTGATCCTCTCTTTCTTTATTTCTCTCTTTGTTATCCTCTGTTTGTTTTTATAGTCTTCCCAATCTTCTGACTTCCCACTACTCTTTGCCACATTATAGGCTTTCTCTTTTGCTTTGATGCATTCCCTGACTTCCTTTGTCAGCCATGGCTGCCTAATCCCCCCTCTGATAACCTTTCTTTTCTTTGATATGAACCTCTGTACTGTGTCCTCAATTACTCCCAGAAACTCCTGCCATTGCTGTTCTACTGTCTTTCCCACTCGGCTCTTCTCCCAGTCAATTTTCGTCAGTTCCTCCCTCATGCCCCTGTAGTTACCTTTATTTAACTGTAACACCTTTACATCTGATTCTACCTTCTTTCTTTCAAATTGCAGACTGAATTCTACCATATTATGATCACTGCCTCCTAAGTGCTCCCTTACTTTAAGATCTTTAATCAAGTCTGGCTCATTACATAACACTAAGTCCAGAATGGCCTGTCCCCTCGTGGGCTCCATCACAAGCTGTTCCAAAAAGCCCTCCTGTAAACATTCAATGAATTCCCTTTCCTTGGGTCCACTGGCAGCATTATTTACCCAGTCCACCTGCATAGGTAAGTCCCCCATGATCACTGTGGCCTTGCCTTTCTGACATGCCCTTTCTATTTCGTGGTGCGTTTTGTGCCCCTGGTCCTGACCACTGTTAGGAGGCCTGTACATAACTCCCATTATGGTTTTTTTGGACTTTGTGGTTCCTGAACTCTACCCACACAGACGCCACATCATCTGACCCTATGTCGTTTAATGCTATTGATTTAATATCATTCCTAATTAACAAGGCAACCCCGCCCCCGCTGCCCACCTCTCTGTCTTTTCGATAGGTTCGATAGGTCCGCCGCCTCCCTGGCACGCTCCTGCTCCAGCTCCCCCAGGGCAACATGTGGAAGTGCGGCTCTCGCCACGGCGGCCAACATCGCTGGGTGATGACCAAACATAACGGCCTGCAGGGGTTGGGGGGGGGATAGGCGACATGTCACAATTGCCCATACCCCCGCCCCCCCCACCCCCCTCCACAGCCAGGTTCCATGGGCTGTATGGTCGCGACTGTTGCCAGCTGGCACATGGCCAGGTGGCCCCCCTTCCCCGGCACGCACCCTCCCCAACCCCCCCCCCCCCCATCTCCTCCCCGGCACACACCCTCCCCAACCCCCCCCCCCATCCCCTACCCAGCACGCACCCTCCCCAACCCCCCCCCCCCTCCTCCCCGGCACGCACCCTCCCCAACTCCCCCCCCCTCCTCCCGGGCACGTACCCTCCCCAAACCCCCCCCTCCCTGGCACGCACCCTCCCCACCCCGCACCTCTCATCCCCGGCACGTACCCTCCCCAACCCCCCCCCCCATCTCCTCCCCGGCACGCACCCTCCCCAACCCCCCCCCCCCCCCATCCCCTACCCAGCACGCACCCTCCCCAACCCCCCCCCCCCTCCTCCCCGGCACGCACCCTCCCCAACTCCCCCCCCTCCTCCCGGGCACGTACCCTCCCCAAACCCCCCCCTCCCTGGCACGCACCCTCCCCACCCCGCACCTCTCATCCCCGGCACGTACCCTCCCCAACCCCCCCCCCCATCTCCTCCCCGGCACGCACCCTCCCCAATACCCCCCCCCCCTCCTCCCCGGCCTGCACTCTCCCCAAACCCCCCCCCCCTCCTCCCCGGCACGTACCATCCCCAAACCCCCCCCCTCCCTGCCACGCACCCTCCCCAACCCGCCCCTCTCCTCCCCGGCACGTACCCTCCCCTACCCGCCCCTCTCCTCCCCGGCACGTACCCTCCCCTACCCCCCCCCCCTCTCCTCCCCGACACGTACCCTCCCAACCCCCCCCCCATCTCCTCCCTGGCACATACCCTCCCGAACCCCCCCCCCCCCCCCTCCTCCCCGGCACGCACCCTCCCCAACCCGCCACTCTCCTCCTCGGCATGTACCCTCCCCAACCTGCCCCTCTCCTCCCCGGCACGCACCATCCCCTACCCGCCCCACTCCTCCCCGGCCCGCACCCTCCCCAACTCCACGCCCCTATCTCCTCCCCGGCACGCACCCTCCCCAAACCCCCCCCCCCATCTCCTTCCCGGCACGCACCCTCCCCAACCCGCCCCTCGCCTCCCCGGCACGCACCCTCCCCAACCCCCCCCCCCTCACCTCCCTGGCACATACCCTCCCCAACCCCCCCCCCCTCCTTCCCGGCACGCACCCTCCCCAACCCGCCCCTCTCCTCCCCGACACGCACCCTCCCCTACCCGCCCCACTCCTCCCTGGCACGCACCCTCCCCAACCCCCCTCCCCTCTCCTCCATGGGACGCACCCTCCCCAACCCCTGCCCCTCCTCCCCGGCTTGCACCCTCCCCAACCGCGTCCCCCTCCCCGGCAGGCAACCTCCCCAACCCCCCCCTCTCCTCCCTGGCACGCACCCCCCCCCAAACCCCCCCCCCTCTCCTCCCCGGCACGCACCCTCCCCAACCCCCCCCCCCTCCTCCCTGGCACGCACCCTCCCCAACCCCCCGCACCCTCTCCTCCCCGGCACGCACCCCCCTCTCTCCTCCCCGGCCCGCACCCTCACCAACCGCCCCCTCCTCCCCGGAAGCACCTCCCTCTCTCCTCCCCGGCACACACCCTCTTCATCACACACCCTCCCCAACCACCCCCCTCTTCCCCCCCAGCCCCTCCCCCACAGCCCCTCCCCTCCCCCGGCCGCACACTACAATGGCTCCTGCGACCCCCCCCCCCCTCCCCCACCACCTGCGGCCGTGCCGTCATTTCTCCGGCGGTCGTCCCACGCCGACCCCGACCTCCGCGCTGGCCGGCGTCAACCAGCATGACTGGTTGATGCCGTTAAATAGGTGGTTTGATTTATGCCGGTGTGACCCGTGGTCACGTCAGCGGGACTTCGGCCCATCCGGCCCGGAGAATTGAGGCGGCCCGGGGGCCCGTTGCGTCGCGCCGGTCCTCGACATTCTCCGAGGCGTCAACGGGATTTTGGGCGGGCCGGACAATATCGCGGGGCGGCCAGGCGAGGTTTACGCCAGCGCCCCCCCTGGCGATTCTCCAACCCGCCAGGGGGTCGGAGATTCCCGCTCGTTGTCTTTTTCCACAACTAAATACCTTCTAGTAAAATTATAGAAATCCTCAACATTGAACCCTGCAATTAGAGAATGTAATGTTGTTAATATGTTTCTAATATTAAACACTTTTCTTACTATTGTTATATGTTAACAGTGCTCTACAAATGCAAGTTGTTGGTTTAGATTGTGAGGAAAAAAAGGGACTTTTTCATTAAAAAAGGGAAATTTCACCCTTGGTGCTCCACAATTTACAGATTCCGTTTATTTTTGACACTGACTAAAATTGGGAGAAAGTAGCAGCGTGAGGAGGCCAGCTGCCTCCACCTCCGACGTGCATTCTGGGGACACATCTCGGCACAACGATAGAGCACGGGAGGCTAAGCAGGTCGAGGGTCACTGAGAGGGCACAGCGGGGGAGGGGGGTTGGGGTTAAGGGTGGGGTGGGTACGATGAGGGGGGAAGGGATGGGGGAGGGTTGGGGAAGGTGGGGCAGCATAAATGGGGAGATTGGGCCAGTTGAGGACACATATGTATACACACAAGAAATATGACACCTCTGGCATATTCTTGCGCAATGCGGGCCGAGTGAAAATCCCCTGCCCCAGCTCCCCAGTCTGGATGCCCCCTCCCCGCACCCCCCACAGGCAATGGGTGTGAGCAGGGGACAGGCAGAAGCCAGACTGTGGCCCAGATTGAGGCGCAGCAGCGTTCAGCCCTCTGCGGGTGATCATTATCCCCCTGCCTTTGACAGTGACCCGCTGATGGTGCCGACACAGTCCCATCACCCTGGGCTGATGTTACCCAGACCCTAGGAGGGTGGAATGGGAGGGGATGGGGCTGGGGGTTGGAGGGGAAGGGAGAGGGAAGGGGAGGGGATGTGGGGGAAAGGGAGAAGGGGAGGGGAAGGCTGAGGGGGGGGAGTGGGAAGGGGGAGGGACGGGGGAGCGAGGGTGGGGGAATGACGGACAAAGCCATGTCTTATGTGAAGCAGGCGAGGGTGCAGCCTTCCTGGCCCTCCGGGCTTGCTGGACCCTCACCACTGCCGCCTGCCCTCAAGCCTCCGGCTGATCCTGTGGGTCCTCCCGGGCTTGTCCTCCAGCTCCTCTTTATCTGGTGCTTCCTCATCTTCCTCCCCCTCCTTGGAAGTGACCACATGATCCCCCCTCCTCCACCACCAGCACAACGCCGCGCTGCTGTGCCAGGTTGTGGAGGGCACAGCAGACCACCACAAAGCGGGCGACCCTCTGCGGGGTGCACTGCAGGGCACCACCAAAGTGTTCGATGCATCGGAACTGCATCTTGAGGAGTCCGGTGCACCACTCAATGATAGCTCGGGTAGCCACATGGGCCTCATTGTATCGTGTCTCTGCATCGGTTACCGGCCTCCGTTCTGACATCATTGCCATGTCCTCAGTGGTTACCCCTTAGCCCCCAAGAGACAACTGCCCATCCTGGGGTGATCCTCGAAGAGGCCGGGGATATCCAACTGCCCCAAGATGTAGCTGTTGTGCACACACCCTGGGAAGCGTGAACACACGTGCTTGATCTTCAAGTGGTGGTCGAACTCGAGCTGGACGTTCAGGGAGTGGAACCATTCCCTGTTGATGTAGGGCACCGTCAGATGGCCTAGTGAGTGCGAGGCGACATGCATGCCAGCTACTACCCCATAGACCTGGGACATCCTGGTGATGGCGGAAAATCCTGCTGCCTGGGCATCCTGTTGGGCCTGGTCCATGTCAAAGTTTATATAGCTTGCTCGCCAGGCAAACAGGACATCCGTGACCTCCAGTGCACTTGTGGGCTGTAGCTTATGAGATGCCACACAAGTACCCACTTGAGCCCTGGAATGATCTGGACATGCAGAGGTTCAGGGCTGCAGTGACCTTGACGGCACTGAACATAGAACATAGAACATTACAGCGCAGTACAGGCCCTTCGGCCCTCGATGTTGCGCCGACCTGTGAAACCACTATAAAGTCCATCTACACTATTCCCTTATCGTCCATATGTCTATCCAATGACAATTTGAATGCCCTTAGTGTTGGCGAGTCCACCACTGTTGCAGGCAGGGCATTCCACGCCCTTACTACTCTCTGAGTAAAGAACCTACTTCTGACATCTGTCTCATATCAATCTCCCCTCAATTTAAAGCTATGTCCCCTCGTGCTAGACATCACCATCCGAGGAAAAAGGCTCTCACTGTCCACCCTATCCAATCCTCTGATCATCTTGTATGCCTCAATTAAGTCACCTCTTAACCTTCTTCTCTCTAACGAAAACAGCCTCAAGTCCCTCAGCCTTTCCTCATAAGATCTTCCCTCCATACCAGGCAACATTCTGGTAAATCTCTTCTGCACCCTTTCCAATGCTTCCACATCATTCCTATAATGCGGCGACCAGAATTGCACGCAATACTCCAAATGCGGCCGCACCAGAGTTTTGTACAGCTGCAACATGACCTCATGGCTCCGAAACTCAATCCCTCTACCAATAAAAGCTAACACACTGTACGCCTTCTTAACAACCCTCTCAACCTGGGTGGCAACTTTCAGGGATCTATGTACATGGACACCGTGATCTCTCTGCTCATCCACACTGCCAAGAATCTTACCATTAGCCCTGTACTCTGTCTTCCTGTTATTCCTTCCAAAATGAATCACCTCACACTTTTCTGCATTAAACTCCATTTGCCACCTCTCAGCCCAGCGCTGCAGCTTATCTATGTCCCTCTGTAACTTGTAACATCCTTCCGCACTGTCCACAACTCCATCGACTTTAGTGTCATCTGCAAATTTACTCATCCATCCTTCTACGCCCTCCTCCAGGTCATTTATAAAAATGACAAACAGCAGTGGCCCCAAAACAGATCCTTGTGGTACACCACTAGTAACTGGACTCCAGTCTGAACATTTCCCATCAATCACTACCCTTTGTCTTCTTCCAGCTAGCCAATTTCTGATCAAAACTGCTAAATCACCCTGAATCCCATGCCGCCGTATTTTCTGCAGTAGCCTACCGTGGGGAAGGTATCCTCCTCCTCCACATGGTGCCAAGTCCGCAATGATATAACACAGGTGCCGCACCATCTCCTTGTTGACGCAGTGCCTCCTGCGGCCCACGCTGTCCACCTTCTGTTCAAAAGACCAGCGACAACTGTACACCTTGGGACGTCGCCGGCCTCCCGCTCTGGGACCCTCCCTGGCCTGATGGATGGCTGGGCCCTCAGGGTGTGGGGAGGGGCCCTGCATATGGGCCGCCATCTTGGGCCTCTGTAGACGCTGCTGCCATCACCTTCTCTGGCGTCTGGCCGCCTGACATGCCAGCAGCACCACGAGGACAACTTCTGCAGGGTCCAAGACATCATCTATCCCATGTAATAAGGAATTGGAGAGGGTGTGAGATTGATAACCAGTGGTGTCTTCCACCCGGGACCCTCCATTCCCCCATTGCTACCCACCTCTTGCCATCCGACATGCCCTGCCTGCCCATGCAACCCTGGCTGCAGCAGGTGGCTCTGCTCACCAAACCCCACACCCTGTACCCCAGCACGTAACATTACCTAGACCGAGCACTGGTCCCCTCCTCGATGCACACACCCACCCTCTGGTCGCCGAAATGTTCCCGGTGGTCAGATGGTGGCTGTTATGTCCGCGGTTTTGCATCCCGCAGTGTTCAGACACAGAGTGCAGGCATCACGGTCTGATTGCAATAACTCCCACATGCACGCCTACCCATGGGAATTCACTTTGGAATGTTTTGTTTCTTAAACAGTCAACAGCATACAAAAGGGTAGAAAAAAAGATAAAACCAAATCACTTATATCATCATAACCAATAATCGGCATTCGGCATTGGTATACACACAAAGTTCCAACAGAGCAGTTGTACAAAGAAACACAAATGCACAGTAAACAGTCAGCAGTATATTCAAGTGGGAATCCACTTTGGAGCTGCAAAGTTCTCACTTAACTACAATTGCTAATTCCCAATTCAGCCGTGCGGCCAGAAGCCAGTGGGAGTTGTGGGTGCTCGGCGGGGTGACAGGCAGGGGCTGGGGTTGCCCTCGGAACGGAAACACACAGCCCAGGGGTGGCGTGGTGGCCCTGCGAGTGCTGAGACACCCATTCCCCTGCCACCCCCCCCCTCCCCCGCCCTCCCCGGCCATGGGCGGGCAACCCCCCCCCCCCCATCCCGTCTCTACACCCATCCCACCCCACCCCGGCTCTGCACTCCCCCCCCCCCCCCCCCCCCCCCCACCCCCCAACACCGATGGCAGGACACCCCGACAGAGACTGACCCCCCAGGGGGCTCTCCCTAAGATCACTGGGGCGGCAATCCAGTGCCCGCCGGCTTATTGCCCGGGAGTGAAGTTGGCTACTCACCTCCTCGGATCCCACAGCAGCCCTTCCACCAGCTTCATATTTTTAAAAAGAAGTACTAATCAGCACCCAGGTGACCACTTGCTAGGGAGGCGGTTAAATCATTGGATGCCGTTAGATCGGGGGTCTCTCCCGTTAATTGTATAGAGATTGGCCTGAGGTGACGATTATTGGTTTCTCCATGATATGGCAGGTTCCTGATTTCCACAACGAGAGTGGGCCGATTAGATTGCCAACCGATTGGTGCCCAGCGTGGTTCTCATTTTTGCTTCTCCCTCGATCTAACTGCCTCGTTGCGCTCTCACTTACACGCAACGTGGCCATTAAATCGCCCCCTGAGTCTCTAAAAAGGGTTGGAACTATTGTTCTGTGAACTTCAGTAGAAAGAAAATCATGGAGAATGAAAATTCAACTGGCGTTTGATCAAAAGCTCGTTTAATGTTGCTGGTTCGAACAATCCTTCCCCAATCCCCCCATTTTTACCATTAGACAGATAGAGCGAGGAATCCTCTCAAAATAAGTCACACTATGATCTTTGAATTACTGTTTTAATTCCTTGTCCATAAAGTCCTAGTTTTAGACCAATCTGGAAACGTGAGAACAATAAAACAATCTCAAAATGATTCACTTTTCTCGCACAAGTACTCAGCTTCCAGTCCTCAATTCTTCTTTCAATAGAAAGGAAACGTAAAAAATGACAGATGTCAGTTTAAAAACAACTAAATTTTGGAAATGGTTTCGTAACCACCAATTATAAAATGAACGATATTGTCATTTTCACCATGGGATGACTTAAGCTCTGTGCTCCTCTATTATTCATTTTGCCATGCCAATCAATCTGCTGATTTACATCTTTGATAAGTGCACAGCAGAGCTATTTCAAACGCTCCCTGTTATAAGACTGGACTTCCTATTCCAAGTGTTACAAGCGAGTTCCCAGGAGGCTCGGCTTCATTTCCTTCAAAATTGACTTTGGTCTGATTGGGATCAGAAAAACAGCGGCGCCATCTGAAATTTTAACACCACTATGGAAGAGGATCTGTGGCCGTCTGGAGCCACTTCATTTCTTAGTTTTCCTCTCAGTTCCCAGTATTTTCAAGATGTTAAGATATGCGAGTCATAATGAAATAGTTTTTGTTCATAATAGAATCAAATATGTACGAGGACAGTACTTATAATTACTGACGTGTTCTCCTTCCTAACCAGTGAGGTGGTGTGCACTAATTTCAATCGTACAGCATCGGTACTTTCTTGTTGTAATTATCCTATTCAGACAGGCAACTACTTTCATCTGATACAAACAGAAACCAGGGGCGAAATTCTCCCCCAACGGCGGGATGCCCGCCGACTGGCGCCAAAGCCGGCGCCAATCAGACGGGCATTGCGCCGGCCCAAAGGTGCGGAAGTCTCCGCATCTTTGGCGGCCTAGCCCCAACATTGAGGGGCTAGGCCGACGCCGGAGGGATTTCCGCCCCGCCCAATCTCCGGGAGCGGAGACTTCGGCGGGGGCGGGGGCGGGATTCACGGCGGCCAACGGCCATTCTCCGACCCGACGGGGGGTCGGAGAATGACGCCCCTTGTCACCGGTTCCATCAAAAACCTGTGTATTTCCACTTAAATTCATACGCAAGGCACAATGAACTGCTTCTGCTGATAACATTTCTACAGTTTGTGAGACAGACAGCTATTTCTAACATTGTCCACATGGATCATTTTTAAACTTGAAGTTAACTCACACCAGTCACAAAATTGTTAAACTGATGTTGTTTTGGCCATTGTTGTGTTGTAACCTTTACATTGCTGCAATGCAAGATATGCAGGGCAAGATTTAGCGGCTGCTAAATCTCACAAGAGGCCAAAACTGGGATTTACACCAATGGGATTTCTGATTGCGATCTCCCCCCCACCACCCAATGACAGGATCAGGATCACGCCCAGGAAACAAGGGCACAAACGTGCTTTGCATGAGTTTGAATCCATTGCAATACACTTCGCATGGTTAAAACATTGCATTATCAGCCCTCATTGACTCTCTCGCACCCCGCCCCCCCCCCCCCCCCCCCCCCCCCCCCCCCCCAGCCCCACCGCAAATCACGACTACTTTTTTAAAATGGGAAACCAGCATCATGATGTCCGAGAGGGAGGAAGGAGGTGAGTCCTTGAATACCTGCTGCCCGGTTAATGCAAGAGGGTGATGACGCCATAGCAAGGAATGGTCTGTGATGCTCCTCAGATATTGTTTATGTCTGACTCCTGTCAGCACGTTGACTCATGTCTGAGTGAGGTTCTGCGCTACATTCCTTTGTCCCTTTGCTCTAGAGGGGCAATCGTGGTAAGGGTCTAGGGATCACTGAATCATGCTTGAGTCCTATCACTACGATTGAAGTATTCGCTCTGAGAGGACCTAACCGTCTCGTGGGTTCGCGGGCCCACTGAGAACACCTGCATCCTGATGGAAAGAAGAGCTATGCCACTGGGAGGAGGGTTCAAGAATGGAAGGCATTAAGTTGGTGAAGAACAGTAATATTTAATTCAGTGATGTGCAGATTTCTCAAGTGAGAATGTCCGCCCTACTGCTTACTTCACCCATGCCCATGCTGTGCCCCTGAAATTCCTTTAACTTCCGTACCCTCTTACTACATCTTGGTTGTTCCCAGGATGCACATCAGAGGTCTAGGTGGCCTGGTCCCTTCCTTGCCCTGTTGCCTGAGATGCCCATTGCAGGAGTCCACTGGACAGCCAGGAACTGGAGGTCACCGGACTACTTTTGGGTGGCACTGGTTTTGTCATGACACCCTGTTTTTCCCGCTATGCATGAGTTATGCCATGTCTCAGGAATGGAGAATTAAGATTGGCTGATCACTCCCAGAGTCTCCTACTGGGAAAGCACCAGGATGATACCCAGCAGAGCCTCTTCTCTCTGGGTGCTCAAGGGCCCCTGGCTTATTCTATGGGATGGAGGGGCAGCTGGAGTGAAAGCAATAAGCATCCAGCACTGCCAGGCCTGGACTCTCACAATTGTCTGCACCATACAGTTGAAGCCCTTAGCCATGGTACTCAGGGACTGAGCCATGCTTCGGAGTTCTCCCATCATGGATCTGACCTCGTGCCCCAGGTTTTCCACTGTGGATGTCATGCGTGCAGGGTTGGCCTGGGTGCCATGCATGCATCTCATGTGACAGCAGGCTGCGGGACCTTTCCATTCAGCTTTGCAGTTGCAGGAGTGACGCTGACTCCCCCTCCTGGTATTCCCAGCTCTGCCTTTGCATCTGCAGAAGCTGAGGGGCAAAGGTGTCCAGAGGCATGGCATCTGGTTGGGCACAGCCGAGTCCCGGATTCCAGCAGACCTCTGACTGTCTGATCCTTGGGACATTCCTGCTTCCACCTAGTGGGCATTAGAAGCTGTGTGATGATCACCAGATTGTGACCCAGGCACCTGCCTGGTAAGGTCACTCACCAACGTGTGCATCTCTGCAATGGTGGATATTGCGAGGGAAAGCTGTGACACTTCTTCGGTGTCTTCCTCTGAGATCTCCTCCGAGGGCGTGTTGAGGAGGGAGCAGTTCGACACTCCTGGTGGACTGGACAAGGCTCTTCGGATGATGTTATTGAAAGGCAAGAGACATGAGGTGCTATTCAGTGGACTGAAGTTAAAGTCCGCTGAACAATGCTTTTATCGGGGTGTTTCTTGGCAGCTGCTGCCCAGAGAAGCATCCTGCTATTCAATGACACTCGTTTCATTTGACCTTAGGGAGTTTCTCCCTGCTGAGGCCAGACTTAGAGGGATTTCCTTCTGGCAAGCTTCAGCGCGCAAGCAGTAAGGGCTCCTCGCAGATCGCGGCTCCATTTTGTCCAGCAGCCTCGATCTCTCTCCCCCACCCCCACTCCCCCATCCCTTTCAGGTCAACCCCACACCTTTTTGACCCCTCGCAACCCCCTCAACCTTGGGGAGGCCCACGGGAACCTCCCCTCTACTTGGCAAGGCCCTGACCCCAGGCCAACCCCTAGCAGTGCCAGCCTGACACCTGGGCACCCTGGCAGTGCTCTGGGCACCCTGTGGTGAAGTGCCTATATCGCACTTATTGCAGCTAAAAATTGGATTTAGCATTTGTTAAATAAATGTAGATAAGCCTCAGTACGACATTGTGTTTGGGACCTGCAAGGCATTCCTTATCAGCACTTTATTTCATTGAGGTTTGTGTTCCTTTGCTCGGTCTACTGCAGCGTCTCCCAAGAGCACAAGAACAGTTTGTGATAGTGAGAGGTTTGTAATAACACAGTTTGTTATATTTAGGTTGCACTGTAAAGTCTCACAGCATTTGTAAGACTGTGAGCATGTACCTGGGGACTGGTGGTGTTCCGATCAAATTTAGTCAGCCTGTCAGTGACACTGAGCGATCAGATTAGATTAGATCGTCCTGTGTCACTGCGCGCTGCCTGATACCTTCTACAGTTTCAAATGTGACCTGACAACTGCTTCAATAGCACTAAGTGGTTTCAAAACAAAACAAAATTATATTGTGCAATACTGTAAAAAGGAATGAAGTTCTTGAAATGGAGAAGCAAACAGCTTCTGAAAAATATTGAAATAGTTATGCAGCGGTATTAATTGTTTTGGAAGATTTTGTGATCCAGGTATTGTTTCTCTCACTCACCTTGACCAATAATTTGCTTCAGAAGACATTAACCCACTTGGGGCAATCTTCATCCACTTGTGCACCCCTGAGTTGCCAGAATGCTCTCCCAGTGCCCACAACATCTTGCCAATAGCGTAAAATCAAAAGTTTGTCCCTGTTGGCTGTCTGTTGAGGTATCCTTGGTTGCTACTTCATCCAAGTGATTATTATTCATGTGTGGACCTTGACAATGAGTGTGAGAGATCATGTAACTGTGGTAGTCCTCAGAGGAAAATCTGATCCGCTACACTGGGGCGAAATTCTCCATTATCGGCGGAAAGTCCGCCGATCGGCGCAAAAAACGGCGCAAATCCCACTTGCGTCACTTCATAAAAATGGGCCGATAGTCTCCGGCCCGAAATGGGCTAGCAGCGACGTAACGGGATCCGCGCTTGCGCAGTGGTTCACGCCGTGCAGCGTCATACGGCTCATAAGGCCGCGCAGCTCCCCCCCACCCGACCGGAACAGCCGACCGCAACACCCGACTGGATGGCTGGCCGTCGCTCAGCCCCGAGGTTCGAGTCACGCGATGTGGAGGCGCTCCTGGACGCGGTGGAGCAGAGGAGGGACGCCCTGTATCCCAGGCACGGCCGCAGAGTTGCCCCACGCCACAGCCGGCGTCTGTGGAGGGAAGTGGCAGAGGCCGTCACCGCTGTGGCCCTGACACCACGGACAGGCACCCAGTGCCACAAGAAGGTGAACGACCTCGTCAGAGCAGGCAGGGTGAGCCTCCCCCATATCCCCCCTCCCCCATATCCCCCCTCCCCCATATCCCCCCTCCCCCATATCCCCCCTGCCCGATATCCCCCCTCCCCCATATCCCCCCCTCCCCCATATCCCCCCTCCCCCATATCCCCCTCCCCATATCCCCCCCATATCCCCGCAACCGATGGCGTGCATTCATATACCTGCCTAACAATGTTGCCTTTTACCCCTGCCACCACCACCGCCCCCCCCCCCCCACAGGAGAAGCGCGCACACAACAATAGGGAGCATGTGAGGACTGGAGGAGGGCCCGCTGATGAGAGGCCACTGACCGTACACGAGGAAAGGGCCCTGGAACTGGCTGGCGGACCTGAGGACCGGGAGGTTGCTGATGCAGAGGTCGGGGGCCCACGAGCAAGTGAGCCATCAACAGCCCGTCCCCATATCCCCCCTCCCCTATATCCCCCTCCCCCGTATCACCTGATCACTGCCTGATGTCTAACCATGCATGCTTCATTGTGTATCGCAGGACCAAACGTCCAGGCACCCATCCCCGCAGATGCACACCGCCCGCAGGATGCCCCTCGGAGACCACAGGAGACGGAGAGACCCGCACCCTCCAGCATGCGACGCCCGCAGGATGCCCCTCGGAGACCACGGGAGACGGAGAGACCCGGACCCTCCAGCATGCGATGCCCGCAGGATGCCCCTCGCACACCACGGGAGACGGAGAGACCTGGAGCAACAGGGAGACAACACCCCCGTCACGTACGGGAGCGACCACCCAGCGATGAGGGGGGCAGCCACAGGCCCCCGTCACATCCGAGCCAGGACACCCCTACCCGGGACACCACTACCCAGGACACTCCTACCCGGGACACCACTACCCAGGACACCCCTACCCGGGACAGCACTACCCAGGACACCCCTACCCGGGACAGCACTACCCGGGACAGCACTACCCGGGACAGCACTACCCAGGACACCCCTACCCAGGAAGACGAAATACCGGACAGTGACTCAGAGTGGATGGGTGGAGACGAACCCCCACCCCAAAGTGCCATGGAGTCAGAGTGGGACGAAGAGCATGACACAACGCCACTGCTGTCACCAACACCCTCCACCATCGCAGAAACACTCACCACGGTTGGGCACTTTAGTGATGAGGCGTCTGGTACACTCACTGGTGCGCACAACACAGCCGTCCCGGTACAGCAGGTGGAGGTAGGAGCAGCAGAGGGACCGGGCGGTCGGAGGGCAGCCCAGGCCAAGCGAACATCTGCCGCCCAGATGGATCCCGGGTTCCTGCAGTTACCACACCCACACATAGATCCGATGCAACCACCGACACGGAGACGAGTGAATAGGGTGACGGGTGGCTTGCGGCGGCTGCGGTCGCAGGTGGAGGAGTCCACCCGCGTCCAGGAGCTGGGAGTGGTCCCGGTCATGCGTGCCACCCAGGCTGACACCGCACGGGTGGCGTCCGCGGTGGAGGCAATGGGTGCGACGGTGTCAGACATGGGGAACGGTTTGCGAGGCCTGGGGCCTTCTGTGCAGGCGGCGTCTGTGGCCCAGGAAATGGCTGCCCTCTCACAGGAGGCCATGAGCCAGTGCCAGCGCCAGATGGCAGAGGCGCTCAACGCCATAGCCCAGTCTCAGCAGGCCATGGCCCAGTCTCAGCAGGCCATAGCCCAGTCTCTGCAGGCCATGGCCCAGTCTCTGCAGGCCATGGCCCAGTCTCAGCAGGCCATCGCTGAGGGCATCGGCGCCAGTGGCCATGTGCGAGCCGGCGTCGCACTGTCACAGACAGGGTTCGACAACCCCCTGGGCTCCATGGCTGCAAACCTGCAGACCCCTGTCGATACCAGCACGGGCCTCCAGGACTGGCAGCGCCAGATGTCGGGGGCGCGTCGGATGGCCAGTCCGTTCGCATCCCCCACCCATGTCGAGGCCTGGGGGCCATCGGGCACCCCGAGGGAGGAGGAGGTGGTGTGGTCCGTCCCGGCTCCCTCTGTAGGGGAGGTCCCGGTACACCGCGACACCTCGGACTCCCCCCCTTCCGTCCCAGGTGCATCGGGTGGGCAACGGGCAGGACAGGCTGGCAGCTCGCCATCCCAGTCGCCCGGGCCGCAGCCTGGCCCATCTAGGCCAGGACGCCCCAGGAAACGGCCGCCAAAGGGATCCAGTGTCAGAGGGCAGGAATCACAGGAGTCCACCTCCAGTTCTGCTGTACCGTCTGGGGAACCACGTAGACGTAGTCAAAGGGCCCGTAAGGCCAAACAATTAGACACTGAGTAAGTTGGCACGGGTGCAGGGCACAGATGAGTTTTAGGGGCTAGGGCACGTGCATGAACTCCTTTGGTTATTAAAGTCAATGTTACACCTACCGAAGCTGCCTTTGTGCTCTGTCCAAAGTGTGCGGGCGTGTCATGTACGTTGAGCGCAAGTGTGTGTGTGAGGGGTGGTCTTACCTCAGCCCCAGGTGAGTCTGCCCCCTTCCCCCTGGGCCGCCATCAACATCCCACGGGCAGAGGACGGGACCGTGCGCTGCAGTGTCACAGCCGCATGCAGGGATGGTCCGGGTGGATGGTGGTACTGTGGCCATGGGTCAGACATAGTCCAACGATGTAGAGCCAGGAGCTCATCGGAGGCGGTTGTCATCATCCTCCATGGCCTGCGATAGACACGCGTCCACCCGCAACTGGGTGAGCCCGGCCCGTTGTGCCGCCGGTGGATCGGCAATTGGGGGGGGGGTGGTGTGCATGCGGGTGGGGTGTGTGGGGTTGGGGAGGGGGGTGAGGGTGCTGGGTGGGTGGATGGGTGGGGGGTGTGGGTGGTCGGCTGTTGCCATGGTGTGCGGTCTGTGGCCATACTACCCGATTCCCACGCCCATCTAGTCAGTGAAGCGGGCGCCTATCAGTCTGTCCCGTGCCCGCTGGGCCAGCCGGTAACGGTGGACAGCCACCCGCCTGTGTCTACCCCGTCTGCCCTGACCATTGCCCCCATCCCCCTCATCTGGGGAGGACTGCGCCTCTTCCTGCTGCTCCTCCACTCCGCCCTCCTCTGCCTGCGGCACATCGCCCCTCTGCTGGGCTATGTTGTGCAGGACGCAGCACACCACAATGATGCGGCCGACCCTATCTGACCGATACTGGAGGGCGCCCCCAGAGAGGTCCAGGCACTTGAACGCATCTTCGGCACGCCAAAGCACCTCTCGATCACTCCCCTTGTCGCTACATGGGCATCATTGTAGCGGTTCTCCGCCTCATTGCGTGGCCTCCGTATAGGCGTCATCAGCCACGATCGCAATGGGTAGCCCCTGTCGCCCAGCAACCAGCCCCTCAGCCGGGGATGGCGTCCCTCGTACATGCCGGGGATGGATGACCGCGACAACACGAATGAGTCGTGTACACTGCCTGGGTGACGGGCGCAGACGTGCAGGATCATCATGCGGTGGTCGCAGACCACCTGTACGTTCATCGAATAGGTCCCCTTCCTATTAGTGAACACGGCCCTGTTCTCTGCAGGTGGCCGCACCGCGACGTGCATCCCATCGATCGCGCCCTGGACCATGGGGAACCCGGCAACGGCAGAGAAGCCCACGGCCCGGGCATCTTGGCTGGCCCGGTCCACGGGGAAGCGGATGTAGCGGTGCGCCATGGCATAAAGGGCATCTGTCACTGCCCGGATGCACCGATGCACCGATGTCTGCGATATGCCGGACAGGTCCCCACTCGGTGCCTGGAATGACCCCGTTGCATAAAAGTTCAGGGCCACCGTAACCTTGACGGACACGGGGAGAGGGTGTCCCCCGCCAGTGCCACGCGGTGACAGGTGTGCCAGCAGGTGGCAGATGTGTGCCACGGTTTCCCGGCTCATCCGGAGTCTCCTCCTGCATTCCCGGTCCGTGAGGTCCTGGTATGACTGCCGGGGCCGGTACACACGGGGCGCCCTCGGGTGCCTCCATTGCCGTGGGGCCGCGACGTCCTCCTCCCCCTCCTCGTCCTGTCGGTCAGGTGTCCCTCCAGCCTGGGCGGCTCCCGCCTGCCCCTCTGCGGCAGCCTGCGCCGCCTCTCTGGCACGCTCCTCCTCCTCCTCATCCAGGGCAACATAGACATGAGCGGCTGCCACCACGGCGGCCAACATCGCTGGATGGTCTGAAAACATGACGGCCTGGTGGGGGGGGAGGGGAACGACGACATGTCATCATTGCCCATATCCCCTCCTGCCCCCAGCCAGGTGGCATGGACCGCATGGGTCCAACTGTTGGAGGCTGGCACCTGGCCAGGTGGACCAACTCATTTGCCCTCCCATCACCCACCCCGGCACGGACCCCCCCCAACCCCCAACCTCCACCCCAGCACGGACCCCCCCCCCCCAACCTCCACCCCGGCACGGACACCCCCCCAACCTCCACCCCAGCACGGACCCCCCCCCCCCAACCTCCACCCCGGCACGGACCCCCCCAACCCCCAACCTCCATCCCAGCACGGACCCCCCCCCCAACCTCCACACCGGCACGGACCCCCCCCCCCAACCTCCAGCCCGGCACGGACCCCCTCCCCAACCTCCATCCCGGCACGGGCCCCCCCAACCCCCAACCTCCACCCCGGCACGGACCCCCCCCCCCAACCTCCACCCCGGCACGGACCCCCCCCCAACCTCCACCCCAACACGGACCCCCTCCCCAACCTCCACCCCGGCACGGACCCCCCCCAACCCCCAACCTCCACCCCGGCACGGACCCCCCCCCCCAACCTCCACCCCGTCACGGACCCACCCCAACCCCCAACCTCCACCCCAGCACGGACCCCCCCCCCAACCTCCACCCCGGCACGGACCCCCTCCCCAACCTCCACCCCAGCACGGACCCCCCCCCAACCCCCAACCTCCACCCCGGCATGGACCCCCTCCCCAACCTCCACCCCGGCACGGACCCCCCCCCAACCCCCAACCTCCACCCAAGCACGTACCCCCCCCCCCAACCTCCACCCCGGCACGGACCCCCCCCCAACCTCCACCCCGGCACGGACCCCCTCCCCAACCTCCACCCCAGCACGGACCCCCCCCCAACCTCCACCCCAGCACGGACCCCCCCCCAACCTCCACCCCGGCACGGACCCCCCCCAACCTCCACCCCGACACGGACCCCCTCCCCAACCTCCACCCCGGCACGGACCCCCCCCCAACCCCCAACATCCACCCCAGTACGGACCCCCCCCCCCAATCTCCATCCCGGCACGGACCCCCCCCAACCCCCAACCTCCACCCCAGCATGGACCCCCCCCCCAACCTCCACCCCGGCACGGACCCCCCCCCCCCCAACCTCCACCCCGGCACGGACCCCCTCCCCAACCTCCACCCCGGCACGGACCCCCCCCCCCACAACCTCCACCCCGGCACGGACTCCCCCCAACCCCCAACCTCCACCCCGGCACGGACCCCCCCCCCAACCTCCACCCCAGCACGGACCCCCTCCCGGCACTCCCCCGGAGCCCAGCCTACTCTAACCACCCCCCCCCCCCCCGCCGCACACACACACACAAGCCGAGACACACCTCTCCTCACGCAATCAGTCTGCGGCCACGCCATTTCCTGCCCAGAGCCAACCCCCCAGGCCGTCACTCACCTCCTCGCTGGTCGGCGTGAGCCTGGAGCACCGGGTCACGCCGATGAAAAGGAGGTTTGATTCACGTCGACGTGAACGGTCATCACGTCGACGGGACTTCGGCCCATCCGCAAGGGAGAATATCGGCAGGCCGAAAATCGGCTGCCTTGCGCAGACCCGTGACATTCTCCGCGGCAGCGGCGCCATTAACGCCCCGCCGACTTTTCTCCCTTCGGAGACTTCGGCGGGGGCGGGGGTGGGATTCACGGCGGCCAACGGCCATTCTCCGACCCGGCGGGGGGTCGGAGAATGACGCCCCTGATGTCTAAGTGTGGCAATTTCAGCTGGGGGTTAGCAGATAATAATCAGGAGTGTGACATTGATCAACTGTCCCTTCCAAAGGCAGATGCCTGATAGACTATTGCTGTTGCCCATTGTCCCAAATGAGGTCAGTACTCACAAGGGATTTGAATCAGGGACATTCCTGATCTGTAAACCTCAGTTATTCACGGAGTAAACCGACTCTACAGATAAGTCAATTGTGTCGGCTTAAGACCAGCATCTACTTCAAATTATATTGAGATGATATATTGAATACTATTGAATCCAGATTGTTGTTCAGTACTTATATAGAAAAAAAACATTGAACTCTAATTAGCAACATTCAATTTAATTATACTGAAGAGTAATATATTTTGGGCTAAACTTTTGACATTGCCGCTTTAAGGGCACGGCAATTACAATGTGTGATTGCTCCAACCCCAATCAAGGTTGTACAGGCAGCCGAAATTTTGGTCTTCATTCACGTTTTCATGTCACACCAGCCCAGTGCTCAATGCACTGTCGAGTGACTGCACGCTCAGCAGGATTTTCAGATGTGTGCAAGGCTTGCATGAGTTAAAGCTTACCTGCATTTCCAAAAGGGAAACTGCATTGAAGCAAGTGTTGGAACTGTCTCTGTATTTGTTTTGCATAAGGAAGAAACAACAGGAGGTCGGAGAAAGAGTTCCCAGGTTCTCCGCTGCAGCGCTCGATGTCTTCGTCCAGAAGGAGGGAGGGAGGAAAGTTTCTTTGTAGCTGGGTAGGAGGGGGTCTTTGATTATGCTGCCCGCTTTCCCCAGGCAGTGGGAGGTGTAGATGGAGTCAATGGATGGGAGGCAGGTTTGTGTGATGGACTGGGCGGTGTTCACGACTCTCTGAAGTTTCTTGCGGTCCTGGGCCGAACAGTCGCCAAACCAGGCTGTGATGCAGCCTGATAGGATGCTTTCTATGATGCATCTGTAAAAGTTGGTAAGGATTAATGTGGACATGCCGAATTTGCTTAGTTTCCTCAGGAAGTATAGGCGCTGTTGTGCTTTCTTGGTGGTAGCGCGACGTGGGTGGACCCCACGTGTGCAAGATGTGCAAGTTAGGTGGGGTTATGGCATTGCAGGGATAGGGCAGGAGCCTGGTTCGGGTGTTCTTTCGGAGGATTAGTACAGGCTCGATGAACCTGACTGGCCTCTCTCTGCACTGTAGAGATTCTATGATTCTATTCTATAATTCTAGGGTGAGTTCCTGTGCAGTGATCCTGATATACTCTCATTGGGAATGACTTAGTCATTATTCCTATTTGTTGATATGGTAGTCACCTTTATCATCCTATTCAATCATGGGAACAGTTTATTAATTTAGCGATTCTACTGTGTAATTTGGCATTTATTATAAATAGCCAGTTATCTTAATTTCTTTTTCAGTTTTAGTTTGAACAAGTGGCAGCACTTTCAGTTAAAAGATTTTAGGCTCAAGACTTGCTCTAGAAAGTGAGCAAAAGCTGGAAGAATTTTAGTTCAGTTACCGGAAGATACTGGGAAAGATGGAAACCGACAACTCAGTATTTTCTACTTTACACTATTGCCAGGAGTTAAAATGGCCCTGGGAGTGCTATATTATTGGAGTTGCAATGAAGCTAAGTCCAACATGCTAACTCCCTACTTAGCTGTTTTAAGTAGATGTTAAAGATCCCGTGGCAATATTTGAATAAGAGCAGGAAATTCTTTTTTTCCTAGATATTATTCTTCCCTCAACCAACACCACAGGAAATAACAGTTGAACCGATTATTTATGGCCATTTGTAGTTATGAGCAAGGAGCAGGAGCACGCCATTTTGCCTCTCAAGCCTGCTCCGCCAATTAATAAGATCATGGGCGAGGGCAGCATGGTGGCGCAGTGGGTTAGCCCTGTTGCCTCACGGTGCTGAGGTCCCAGGTTCGATGCTGGCTCTGGGTCACTGTCCGTGTGGAGTTTGCACATTCTCCCCGTGTTTGCGTGGGTTTCGCCCCCACAACCCAAAGATGTGCAGGGTACAAAGAACAAAGAACAAAGAAATGTACAGCACAGGAACAGGCCCTTCGGCCCTCCAAGCCCGTGCCGACCATACTGCCCGACTAAACTACAATCTTCTACACTTCCTGGGTCCGTATCCTTCTATTCCCATCCTATTCATATATTTGTCAAGATGCCCCTTAAATGTCCCTATCGTCCCTGCTTCCACTACCTCCTCCGGTAGTGAGTTCCAGGCACCCACTACCCTCTGCGTAAAAAACTTGCCTCGTACATCTACTCTAAACCTTGCCCCTCTCACCTTAAACCTATGCCCCCTAGTAATTGACCCCTCTACCCTGGGGAAAAGCCTCTGACTATCCACTCTGTCTATGCCCCTCATAATTTTGTATACCTCTATCAGGTCGCCCCTCAACCTCCTTCGTTCCAGTGAGAACAAACCGAGTTTATTCAATCGCTCCTCATAGCTTATGCCCTCCATACCAGGCAACATTCTGGTAAATCTCTTCTGCACCCTCTCTAAAGCCTCCACATCCTTCTGGTAGTGTGGCGACCAGAATTGAACACTATACTCCAAGTGTGGCCTAACTAAGGTTCTATACAGCTGCAACATGACTTGCCAATTCTTATACTCAATGCCCCGGCCAATGAAGGCAAGCATGCCGTATGCCTTCTTGACTACCTTCTGCACCTGTGTTGCCCCTTTCAATGACCTGTGGACCTGTACTCCTAGATCTCTTTGACTTTCAATACTCTTGAGGGTTCTACCATTCACTGTATATTCCCTACCTGCATTAGCCCTTCCAAAATGCATTATCTCATATTTGTCCGAATTAAACTCCATCTGCCATCTCTCCGCCCAAGTCTCCAGACAATCTAAATCCTGCTGTATCCTCAGACAGTCCTCATCGCTATCCGCAATTCCACCAACCTTTGTGTCGTCTGCAAACTTACTAATCAGACCAGTTACATTTTCCTCCAAATCATTTATATTTGGTAGTTGGTAGTTGGATTGGCCACGCTAAATTGGCCTTTAATTGGAAAAAATGAATTGGGTACTCTAAATTTTTTTTTAAAAGCTCATGGGCGGAATACTCCGACCCCCCGCTGGGTCAGAGAATCGGCGCAGCGCCGCGCGAATTGTGCCACGCCGCCCGACAGGGGGACGCAATTCTCCGCAATGCGGAGAATCGGTGCCATTGGTGCCGGCATGGTTGGCGCGGCGCCAGTCGGGGGTATGCGCCGACTTGCCCGGGCCGGCACGCTGATTCTACGGGCCGGATGGGCCGAGCGGCCGTTAACAAAAAGCCGAGTCCCGCCGGCGCCGTTCTAACCTGGCGGGACCTCAGCGTTGAAGGGTCCGGGTGCGGCCTGTGGGGGGGGAGAGGGGGGTCTGACCCCAGGGGGGCCTTTGTAGTGGCCTAGCCCACGATCGGGGCCCACCAATTGGCGGGCTGGCCTCTTTTCCCCCCAGCCTCCTTTCCTCCGTGCTGGCTCCTGTAGCCCTGCACCATTTGGCGCTGGGGCCGCTGCGGGGAAGAAGGCCACTGCGCATGCGCTAGTTGGTGCGGGCTCAACTGCGCATGCGCGGACCCCGCGGAGCGGGGTTCAGGCCGGGATTGGCAGCTGGAGCAGCGGAGGTCGTTCCAGTGCTGTCCTCGTCCCCTGTGGGCTGCAGAATTGGGTCTCAGAACGGACGCCGACGGCACAGTAAAACACTCCCGTTTTTTCTCCGGCGTCAGCACTTAGCCGCCCGTTGGCAGAATCCCGCCCCATAGCTATCGGATAGTGACGCTCAAATCAGTATTCCACCTACTCCTGAGAACCTACAATTTCCTTGCTTATCAACAATCTATCCACCTTTGCCTTAAAATATTGAAAGACTGCTTCCAAAGACTCACAATCCTCTAAGAAAATGTTTCTATTCATCTCCATTTTAAATGGGTAACCCCTTAATTTTAAAAAGTGACCCCAGTTCTAGATTCTCCCACAAGAGGAAACATTCTTTCCCATCCAATGTGTCAAGACACTTCAGCATCTTCTATATTTCAATCAAGCAACCTCTTGTTTTTTAATTTAGAGTACCCAATTAATTTTGATCCAATTAAGGGGCAATTTAGCGTGGCCAGTCCACCTACCCTGCACATCTTTAGGTTGTGGGGGCGAACCCTGCAAACACGGGGAGAATGTGCAAACTCCACACGGACAGTGACCCAGAGCCAGGATCGAACCTGGGACCTCAGCGCCGTGAGGCATCAGGGCTAATCCACTGCACCACCGTGCTGCCCTACAATCAAGTCACCTCTTACTCTTCTAAACTCCAGGGACCTTCAAGCAGCTGTTGGATAGGTGCACGGATTACGGGAAAATGATATAGTGTAGATTTATTTGTTCTTAAGGGCAGCACGGTAGCATTGTGGATAGCACAATTGCTTCACAGATCCATGGTCCCAGGTTCGATTCCGGCTTGGGTCATTGTCTGTGCGGAGTCTGCACGTCCTCCCCGTGTCTGCGTGGGTTTCCTCCGGGTGCTCCGGTTTCCTCCCACAGTCCAAAAATGTGCGGGTTAGGTGAATTGGCCAATGATAAATTGCCCTTAATGTCCAAATTGCCCTTGGTGTTGGGTGGAGGTGTTGAGTTTGGGTAGGGTGCTCTTTCCAAGAGCTGGTGCAGACTCAAAGGGCCGAATGGCCTCCTTCTGCACTGTAAATTCAATGATAATCTATGATTAATCTAGGACAAAGGTTCGGCACAACATCGTGGGCCGAGGGGCCTGTTCTGTGCTGTATTTTCTATGTTCTATGTTCCAGTGGATACAAGCCCAGCCTGTCCAACATTTCCTCATTAGACAACCCGCCCATTGGTCTGGTAAACCCTCTTTGAACGGCTCCCAATGCATTTCCATCTTCCCTTAATCAGAAGACTAATACTATGCACAGTACTCCAGATATGGGGCACGATTCACCGGAAAAATTTACAAGTGTCATTTTGGGCTCGTTTGGCAGGGTGTTCCTTGACGGCTGCGTTGGCGAGATCACAGCCCATTTTTAACCGCACTCAGTGCCGAAAATTAGCCCCCACGAGCTTCCCACAATTACTGGCTGTCTTGCCGCCTGTTTCGCTGGATTTGCGCCTCAGCTGCTCACTGCTAACAAGGGGGAACAGCTTTTAAACGCTCCCTCACCACTCACTCCCAATCAACACACAAAGCATCCTCGCTTTGGGGTTGCTGACCTGGTCAGGCTTCTCGACACTGTAGATGAGAGGCGGGTATCCTTTGCACCCGAGGGGTCGGAGAGGCAGCATGACAAGGAGGACTGCCATCCAATGTCAGAAGAAGACCAGCAACCTCCACTGAGCTGTGAGGGTAAGTTACCACCTCTCTCCTGGCATCAGTTCCACCTAGCATCCCTCAAATTCCCAACCACTCCCCAAAAAATCACTAGCTGACACCTGGCACTCCCCCCACATCCAATCTTCGTGCTTGCTCCACAGAACCCTGTCACCCACCAGCACAACCCCTTCATGTCCAGGTGCGGTGCCCACACATGCCACCTGACCCATCAAGCGTGCAGCTCCCAATGCCCACTCTTTGTCCCCACAGGAGGAAATAGCCCATAATAAGTGGTAAAAGGCCAATATGTGGGGCGGAATGCCAGAGATCTGAGTCCTCACCCCCTATGAAGAATAGGTCCTGGAGATGCCAGGTTTGACCGGGGAGAGAGCAGTTACCGACAGTGAAATTGCTTGTACCACAGAATCCACTGCCCCTTCACCCAGGTGACCTGTCTTAAGTAATTAGTTCATGTCAGACAACTGATCCTTCCCTCTCACTGATCACGTGTCCATTGTCTCACAGGATCTTTAACTGATGATGCCGGGTCATCTGGAGTCATTTCCTCCCGTGCCACCCAGGATACCAACTCGGAGGAGAGCTCCGAGGAGACCACCATCAAGGCATCACAGCTATCACTCCTACCTTCCACCAGCGCAGAGGCACTCACCTTGATGGGTGACATTGGTAGACAGGCTTCTGGGGCACAATCTAGTGAGCACCACAAAGTTGCTGATGCACATCAGATGAAGGCAGGAACATTCAAGGGAGTCCAGTCTGATGCCAAGCCTCTGGACAAGGTTCTCCTGGAGCTGATGCAGATGATAGGCCAGAGCCCTGATATTCAAGAATGGATGTTGGGTATATTCCAGCGACTGCATAGCCAATTGGAGGTGTCCCAAAGGCTTCAGGACCAGGAGACGGTGCCAACAATGCGTGGCACTGAGGCCAATACTGCCAGGGTGGCGACCGCAGTGGAGAGCCTGCAGGACGATGTCAGGGTCTTGAGTGGTCATGCCCAAGGCAAGGCTCAGTCTGTGATGACCATGACTGAGGGCGTTGACATCATGTCCCAGTCGCTGAGGGACTTGCCCCAAATGCAGGTGGACATTGCCGAAGCACTGCAGAACATGACACTGGCAACCATCACTGAGGGCATCAACGCCATAGTGCAGACACTGGGGAGCCGCCAGGATTGGCAGAGCCAGATGACCCGCGGCGTTTGGAGTGCACTCCAGCTGCCTCTCCATCCCATGGAGTACCCAGGGCCTTATAGGAATCGTCAGGGAGGAGGAAACGCTGGAGACCGACACTGACCCTCCCACCAAGGAGACAAGGGCGGTCTCCAGTTCTTCTAAATCCCCCCCTTCTGACACCGGCACATATAAAGGGCAGTGGGTAGAACAGGGTGGCACGACGGTGCCATTGACAACGATAAGTCGGCCGGCGCCCTATGGCTCCAGGCCCATCAGAGAACATCCACCAAGGGCATCAAAGGCCCCAGAGTGTGAAGTGCAGCAGGCTGCCTCCACTTCTGATGTGCATCTGGGGGCACATCTAGACGTAGCAATGAACCACAAAAGATCAATAAGAATGATAGAGCACTAAGTCGGCACTGGTGAGGTCACTGTCAGTAGCTAGTGGGAATGGAACGTCAAATATTCACTATTAAAACATGTTACACCTGATTCACATGCAGCCTCTGTCATATTAATCTTCACAGCATGCCTGCCTTCACCCACACCCCATGTTGCTCGCCGCTGCCTCCAACCATCGTAACCCAGGCAAGTGGTCCAAGATCAAAAGCTCCTGTTGCAGACCCCGTTCAGAGGATGGGTGTGCGTGCATGTCAGCAGGAAGACTGGAGTCAGACTGTTGCAGAAACTGAGGAGCACCAGGGCTTATGTGACAGAAAGTGATCATCGCTCTCCTGCCTTGTATATTGACCCGCTGATAGTGCCAACACATGCCCATCACCCTGGAGAGATGTTACACAGACCCTTGTGGGCGGAACAGGGTGGAAGGAGCGGTGTGATGGGGGGCGGGGAATAGGGATGGAGGAGGGGGGATTGAGGAGAAGGTGCATGGGGGGGGAGGGGGGAAGGAGGGGGTTGGGGAGGGGTTTGTGGGGAAAGGCGAGAAGTGGGGGAAGGGGAGTTGGTGGGGAAGGAGGGAAACGATGGGGGGAGGGTGAAGGAAGGATTGGGGGGAGAGAGGGAAATTGGGGAAGTTCAGCTGATGGACACAGCCTCGTCCAATGAGAATGTGTTGAGGATGAGGACCTCCGGGAGTGTCAGACCTTTGCCACTGCCTGTCCTTCATTCTCCAGCTCCTCCTCTGCTCCTCCAAGGGCTCAAACTCCAGCCTCTCCTGGTCAGCCTCCTCCTCAGACGAGGCAGCATGTCTGTCCTCCGCCAACATGTTGTCCCGTTGCTGTACCAGGTGTTGAAGGGCACAGAAGACCACCACAAAGCATGAGACCCTCTGGGAGGTGTACCCCTTCAGGACCACATTCTCAGGAGTCTGATGCACCGCTCAATGATAACTCGGGTGGCAACATGGGCCTCATTATATCAGGCCTCCGTCGCAGTCTCAGACCTCCCTGGGGACTTAATCAGCCATGACCTCAGCGGGTACCCCTTGACCCACAAGAGCCAACAGGTCATCATGGGGTGGTGCTCGAAGACGCTGAGGATCTTCAAGTGCCCCAGGATGTAGCTGTCATGCAGTTTCCCTGGGTAATGGGCACACACATTCATGATACTGAGGCGGTGGCCGCACACAATCTGAACATTCAGGGAGTGCAATCCCTCCCTGTTAATAAAGGGCACTCCCTTATGCCCCACACACGCTTGTCAACATGCATGCCATCTATTGCCCTCTGAACCTGGGGAATCCCGGCAATGGCAGAAAATCTCATAGCAGGACACCTTGGTGGACCTGGTCCAGTCAAAGTTGATATAGTCTGATGCTTGGTTATGCAGGGCATCTGTCACCTCCTGGATGCACCTGCGGGCTGCAGCTTGTGAAATACCACACAGGTCCCCGCTCGAGTCCTGGATCCTGGAATGAAACAGTGGCATAAAGGTCGAGGACAGGGAGTGGGTGTCCTCCTCCTCCTGCATGGGTTGCCAAGTCCGCAAGGACATGGTTTATGAGCCGCACTGTCTCTTTATTGAGACTGAGTCTCCTGCGGCACACGCTGTCTGTCATCCCATTGAAACACCGCCTGTACACCTTGGGTGGTCACTGGCCCCCCCCTGATGGGTGGCTGGGTCTTCAGGGTATGTGGCGACCCCGTGCAGATGGGGTACTGCCCCTCGCCTGTGTCCACACTGCTGACCTCTCTGGCGTCTGGCACCTGGGCTGTCACCAGCAGCGTGAGGGCAGCCATTGCGGGGCAAACACCAACAACCATTTTCGTATCTGTAAGGAATTGAAGAAGAGGGAAGACTGATAATCAGTTCGGGCTTCCATCCTGGGACCCTCAAATCCCACAAGCCTCCCTCACACTTACGTGTCCCGCCTTCTCTCAGAGTGCCATCCACTAGCCAGTTGTGCTGACAAACCCCACTCTGCACTCTCACCCCCGGCCACATCAGGAGCCCCTAGACCCCAGACCTCTGCCGGGAACATTAGGGAGACTGTGCTCAGGTGCCCTCTCCTGATCCACACACTTACCCACAAGATCCCCAGTGCTGAAGCCCAGCTGTCTCTATGCCGCAGACGCATCTAAAGTTCAGGCAAAGTGTTCAGGCTTTATTGGGTGCTTGAAATACAATGCACTCATCACCCTCTGAGACATAGCATGTTAACTGGTAGTGGGTGCCTGGAACTCGCTGCCGGAGGAGGTGGTGGAAGCAGGGACGATAGTGACATTTCAGGGCATCTTGACAAATACATGAATAGGATGGGAATAGAGGGATACGGACCCAGGAAGTGTAGAAGATTGTAGTTTAGTCGGGCAGCATGGCCGGCATGGGCTTGGAGGGCCGAAGGGCCTGTTTCTGTGCTGTACTTTTCTTTGTTCTTTGTTCTTTGTACTCTCAAGGAGGCACTTGAGAAGATTTGTTTATTAAATGGTCAACAGTAACAAAGATTTGAAAATCAACTACGTAATATTCCACATACCACACTAGCCATTAAACAACATGGAAAAATCACTGTTCCATATAGGTACTGTCGTGTTGGGTGTTCCGATACACAAACGAAGCATCACGGTTGTAGATGGTACAACTCTGTTTTATTATTCTGTACAATAATAACTATTAACTTCTGGCTGTGGTTCGTACTTCACCAGCTAACCTGTGGACCCAGCCCTTGCACTATCTTAGTGAGGCACTCAGCACATGGTCTATGTCTGAGTGGCACGTTGTGAGCTCTGTGCTCTGAGCTATCTCCTGGTGGAATGAGCGGGAACTGTGGTGTTCCCTGTTTTATAGTGCGTGTGCTCTCACTGGTGATTGGCTGTGATGTTGTGTGTGTATTGGTTGGTCCATCTACCTGTCCATCAGTGTGTGTCTGTGATTGCACCATGATATGTTAATGTGGATATCATGACAGGTACCAATACTAAGCTATATCAGCTCACACATCACCCCACACAGGTTCCTCAACAGAAATGGAGGATAGTGCTATCACAATTTAAAAGGCTTTTTTGTCATTTGCAATACACTAAAGATGTGTTTGCTCTAGTTTACACCGGTATCCAGAAGCTCACATAACCTGCAATCGCAGCACATTACCTGCCCTGTCATCACCAATATGTGTTTATTAATTAATAATTGTTAATTGATTAATTTATAATTACTAAAGCCCAATATCTTTTGGGCCGGATAACGATAGTCACTGCACTTTCATTAATACTGTACTGGGCAAGCTAAATTGGTCAATCTCTAGAAATGTGATGCGAAGATAATTTCTTGCTGCCATGTCGCCTGCTCTTTTCACTGTGTGCTGTAACCTTGTTGTGATGGAGAGGCATACGAGCCCCAGATATTCTGCGAGTTATTCGGGAAGGATGTCAAACCCCTAGAGAGTGCAGAGGAGATTTACTGGAATGATACCAGGAATTAGATACAAGGAATGATAAGAGAAATGAAGCTTGTTCTCCTGAGAGCAGGGACGATTAAGAGGTGACCTTATTGAGGTGTTTATGAATAATTTTGACAGAGCAAAGGAGGATATTCTGTTTCCACTAGTTGGTAAGCCAGTGATTAGGGGGGTCATAATTTCAAGATGGTCAGCAAGAGAGCTTGGAGTGAGATGAGGAGAAACTTCTAGAGTTGTTGGGATTTGGAATGCTTTGCCTGGGAGAGTGGTGGAGACAGATTCCATGGGAGGTTTCAAAAGAGAGCTGTTTACATATTTGAAAGTGATTATTTAAGTGGGCTGTGGAGATAGGGCTGGGGAAAGGCACTGGCAAGGTAGCTCTTTCGGGAGCTACCGGTGCAGACACAATGGGCCAAATGGGCTCCTTCTGTGCTGTAAAATTCTATGATTCTATACTGGTGAGGTTTACCCAAACCAAACAGGTTTTAGGTGAGGGCGAAACACAGCACCTGGTCCTCCAGGTTGGGTTTGGGAGTGGGACCAACAACTCCACCCCGTAAAACAACATCAAGTTACGGAAACTGCAACAAATTTTACACTAAATCTAGGGACCCAATAGGGAACTCCAGCCGACAAGGCGGCAACATGGCAGCTGCATATGAAAGCCCAAACAGGGAAGTCAGGAATTGGATGAGAAGATTTCTGAGACCCAGAACACTAGTCTTGGCAGTCTTGGAGCATGGAACATCTGCACCATATATGAAACATCAAAGACAGGACAAGTTACCAGAGAGATGCTGAGGTAGAACTTGGACGTCCTTGATATCAGTGAGTGTAGATGGATTGGTTCAGGATGCAAGGTGATGGTTCAACCATCCTTTTCTACTACATAAGAGATGTAACATCTACTAGTTGAATAAAATTTCCAATGAGGATTTGTACAGAAGACTGGTTGCTACAACAAGAAGCACGGGATAAGTTGGTTGGGACATGTGCTAAGGATGTCCCAAGAGCGAATACAGGCGGTTGCTCTAATGTGGACACCAGCCGGAAAACGTAAATTGGGAAGGCCAAAAGCAACATGGCGTAGGACTGGGGTGGCCGACCTGGAAGAAATTGGGCCTACATGGGGCAAGGCACAAACCACATCACAAGATAAGGCCCAATGAAGGAACGTTGTTGCAGCCTTATGTCCCACCTGGGACAAGAGGTTAACAAACTAACGTTGCCTGTTCATTATAACTAGTGTTTGCAGCCAGTGCTAAAAGGGCTGTTCATGGGCCACTTGCAACAGCAGGGACCCAGAATCACTCCTAGCTAGCACTACTTAAAACCAGCCTGTATCGCTTAAACAGGAGGTGCACTGTGACTACAAAAGGCACAACGATCATTAGGAAGAGTGCTGCGCAACAATGAAAAATCACTGGTCATGGGAGAAAGTGTGCTCCAAATTTCAGGTGCCGCACTGGAGGACTTACTGGCCCAAACACATGATGAGGTCTTGATGGAGCAGGCAGAAAGGAGAAGCGATATTCTATATCTGGAATCCCAGACACATGGTGCGAAGTGGTGGGTTCATACCCAAGGACTGAGATGGAGTGAGGGAAGAAGTTCAATAACATTGAACGAGTGGTCAATGCTATTGGATTTATCTTCAAATGCCATAACCTACCGATTGCACCAAAAGTCTCAGTTATTGTTCAATTTTCTGCAAACTACCATTCACATGCCAATTTTATACATATCTTATCAATCAGGACTCAAACCTAACATTTCTACGCTTCCTCGCCTCTTGCATACTTAACATTTTTGCAAGCCTCTGACACATAATGTACAGCCTGAACACACACCAAACTCTTCAACCATGCCAATACCATCGCACATACGGATTGCACAACACTCAGTGACACATTTGCCTCTCTTTTGCAGGACAAGGTGGTGCTCAGAAGAAGCACCAGGAACTAACCAAATCATCTTTGTACCAGCCCATTTTCCGTTCATCCCATATTCTCTTGCAATTATGTGCTGCAGACGGTGTAAGCACATATCTCTAACTTTACCCTTGTCCCTTCACTGCTGCAAAGGGCTCAAATCATGACTTTTTTTTTGATAAATTTAGAGTACCTAATTATTTTTTCCAATTAAGGGGCAGTTTAGCGTGGCCAATCCACCTACTCTGCACATCTTTGGGTTGTGGGGGTGAAACCCATGCAGACATGGGGATAATGTGCAAACTCCACATGGACAGTGACCCAGGGCCGGGATTCGAACCCGGGTCCTCAGCGCCGCAGTCCCAGAGCTAACCACTGCGCCACATGCCGCCCCTCAAATGATGACTTTGAGAGACCAAGCTACAGAAGAAGGCTGATGGGAATGCACAACAAAACACTTGGTGCATTGGCAATGTGACCAGAAATCCTGGGCGGAATTCTCCGGAAACGGCGTGATGTCCGCCGACTGGCGCCCAAAACGGCGCAAATCAGTTTGGGGGCCGAGCTCCAACCTTAAGGGGCTAGGCCCGCGCCGGACGAATTTCCGCCCCGCCAGCTGGCGGAAAAGGCCTTTGGTGCCCCGCCAGCTGGCACGGAAATGACATCTCCGGGCGGCGCATGCGTAGGAGCGTCAGCGGCCGCTGACGGCATTCCCGCGCATGCGCAGTGGGGGGAGTCTCTTCCGCCTCCGCCATGGTGGAAACCGTGGCGAAGGTGAAAGGGAAAGAGTGCCCCCACGGCACAGGCCCGCCCGCGGATCGGTGGGCCCCGATCGCGGGCCAGGCCACCGTGGGGGCCCCCCCCAGGGCCAGATCGCCCCGCGCACCACCCAGGATCCCGGAGCCCGCCCTCGCCACCTTGTCCCGCCGGTAAGGTAGGTGGTTTAATCTACGCCAGCGGGACAGGCATTTTAGCGGCGATACTTCGGCCTGTCCGGGCCGGAGAATCGCGGGGGGGGGGGGCCGCCAACCGGCGCGGCGCGATTCCTGCCCCCGCCGAATCTCCGGTGGTGGAGAATTCGGCAACCGGCGGGGGCGGGATTCACGCCAGCCCCCGGCGATTCTCCGACTCGGCGGGGGGTCGGAGAATCTCGCCCCCTGTGTTCATTGGCAGCATTTTCCAATCTCGCCAAGGTTGTCCAGGGTCACGGGCGGAATGAGAATATCTGGAGAGCTGCAAAAAGCCAACTAACTTTTGGCCAATCTCCAAATGTTCCCATCCCTCCTGGGGTGATGCCCACCATTGGCAGGACTGGAAATCCCTGGCCATTGTTCGGTAGCATGGAGAATTGCCCACTAAAGGTCCGTGGGTGGATAGAGCCTCCTGCGATTCACTCTTCTCCTCTTCCTCATGGTTCTGGCAGCTTGTCCAGTTCTGTGTGGCCTCTGACTTCCCCAGTCATGTTCAATTCAGAGACCTACTACAGCGCCCCTGTCAAGGGGAACCTGACTCTGCGGAAGCCTTGAAGTCAGCAAAAGGTCTCGCTGCACCTACAAAACCACTTCCTGTACACTTCTGAAACTTGAAACAACAATGTCAAGCAACAAAAAGTGCACAGAGCTGCAGTGGCGCCCAAAACAAATAAACCAGTAACTATCCTGTAGGTTGCTTCTGATCCCTTCAAAAAACACTGGTGATGCACCCACTTATCGGGTGTTCAGCTGTGCATGCTTAAAGTGGGTGTCAGGTGGAGTGTGAAACTCAGAATGGCAGCATTGGCTGAGCTAAGCTGCTTCTAGAAGATGTTAGGTGCATAAGGGTGAACCTCTTTAGCACAGTGGCTTCTGCTTTGCATCAGAAATGTGTACATTCCAGCCACATGGACGCAATAAAACAGGCATAATTGAACCCAGTTTCCCCCCCCTCACTATATATGAGACATTTTGAAAAATGTGTTAAGTGTTGGGGAGGAGAAAAGTTATTTTCCTGATGGTTGCCTTTAACACAAGTATTTTTTCCTTCTAATCATTTTCAATTAATTTAAACATACTGGGGAAGAAATTTGTTCAAATTGCAGATCAATGCAGGGGTCTCACATGCAGCAGCCCATGTCACTGCCTGTCCCTGGGGAATCGTGTAGATTGCATAGTGCTATTCAAAAGTGCTCTGCACACTCAGATTCTGCATTATGCCTAATAGTCAATAGTAAATCATCTAGTATAAATGAGGTGCTGAATTTGTAGTGCACATGCTGTATACTCTCTGAACTAGATTTTCAACACCGAAACGGTTAGCTCAAGTCACAAATTTCCTGGCTTGCCACACCCACCTTGGGAATAGGTGCCCCAAATAGCTTGTAATGCTATCATTCAAGCAATTATTTTCCTTCTGTACACCTATTTCAATAAAGGTAAGTCTATTTGTACATCTGTGGTCTCAGCCAAGGCTCGCTCTGCATGTTTGACCGAGAGCCACGACTTCCTTATTTTATTGAAAAAGGTGTGCAGAATAGAAACTTCATTGATGGCATTCAAATTATTTTTCTCAGATCTGTTTCGACAATGGTGCAATGCTTATTTACACAGGATAAAGAATGCTTATAGTTTTTGCAATTGATACTTTAAAGGTCTGGTTGATTGACACTTTTCTAGAGTTACTGCAGCAGCAGATGTAGTTAAGGAATTTAGGATTTTTTTTAAAGCATTTCCACACATGTCATCGTTATTATAGGGTTCATTGGTTCTGTACAGGATGCATACAAGGTGAATGGGGCTTTTTTTATATTCAATCATGGGATGTGGGCATCACTAACTAGGCCAGTATTTATTACCCATCCCTAATTGCTCTTGAGATGGTGATGGTCAGCTGTCTTCTTGGACCACTGCAGTTCCGGTGACGTGAATAAACTCACAGTGACGTGAATGAGGGATTTCCAAGATTTTGACCCAGAAACAGAGAAGGAATGGTGATACATTTTCAAGTCAGGATGGTGAATAGTTTGGCGGGGATCTTCCCAAATATTTGCTGCTCTTGTTCTTCTAGCTGGTAGCAATCATGGGTTTGGATAGAGTCTTTGTGAGCTCCTGGGGTGCATCTTATAGATGGTACACACTACTGTCATTGTGCACTGGTGATGGAGGGAGGGCATGGAGGGCATTGGTTGGCATGGAGGGTTTGAGAGATCATTGGGAGTGGGTGGAGGACATGAGTTGGCATGGGACACATGGATAATGTCTTTTTGAAGTTATCTTTCAAAGCATTCCCATATCTAGATTATGGTTCACGGCACTTCTGAGGGGCTGGCCTGATTCCACAAAATCTGCCTCCCATATTTGTTCCAACCACAGCTATATCCTTGATACATCTGCCTCCCATACTAAACCAAACCACAGCTATAGTCTTGATCCATCTGCCTCCCATACTGGATCCAACCACAGCTATATCATTGATCCATCTGCCTCCCATTCTAGTTCCGACACAACCATATACTTGATTCATTTGTCCCTACGTAGACTTAGTAAATCAAGACCTTAAAAATATAGACAGATGTTGTGTGCAAATTACACAATTTTGCCAATTGTCGTTATTCCATCATTAATGTCTAACCAGCATGCAATGCCCCAGGGCTGTGTCATCTCTATTATGAGAATCTGATGAGCTTATTTGAATGAGAACCCATCTGGTCGAGGATTGAACGGAGGTGGTAATAGAAATAATGAGCATTTTGAATCTGTCCGCTGCCCAATGATTCAACAACTGAGAACTGAGAGTCCACAAAATGATTGCACAAAAAACGAAAGTTCTATCATAAAGAGAAAATGAGGAGAGATCTGATAGGTGCCTAGATGGAATAGATAGAAGAAACTTCCATTGGCAGAGGATCGAGAGCATTGGTCACAGATTTCAGATGACTGATAATGAAAACCAACTGCAACATGAGGAAAGCCTTTCTGATGCTGCAGGTGGTTAGGATACAGAATGAACTCCCTGAGAGTGTGGTGGAGGCAGACTTAATTGCACCTTTTAATGGGCTAAGCACATAAGGAGAACTGAACTGGAGAAGCCATATAAATACTCTGGCTACAAAGGCAGGTCAGAGACTGGAAGATTTTCAAAGAGTAACTCACCACCTGACTCCCCAAAACCTGTCCACCATCTACAAGTCACAAGTCAGGAGTGTGATGCAATGCTCTCCACTTGTGTGGATGAGTGCAGCTCCAACAACACTCAAGAAGCTCATCACCCCCCTGAACAATCAGCCCGCTTGATTGGAACACCATCCATCACCTTAAACGTTCACTCCCTCCACTACCTGCAGTAGCAGCAGTGTGAACCAGCTACAGGATGGCAGCAACTCCATAGGTTCCTTTGGCAGAGCCTTTCAAACCTGTGACTTCTACTATTTAGAAGGACAAAGGGAACAGACACATGGGAACACCACCACCTGCAGTTTCCCCTCCAAGCCACACACCATACTGACTTGGAACTATATCGCCATTCCTTCACTGTCTCTGGGACAAAATCCTGGAACTCCCTTGCAGGGCTGTGGGTATGCCTACACCACATGGACTCCAACAGTTCAAGGGAGCAATTCACCACTATCATCATAAAGGATGGGCAGTAAGTGCTGGCCTGGCCAGTGAAGTCCACATCCAAGCAACTAATAACAAAAAAGAAAAATATTTGCATGCTACAAGAAAAAGATGGGGGATGGGGCGGGGGGGGGGGGGGGGCTGCACTTGCAGAGGGCCAGCTTGGACACAATTAACCTGTTTTCATGCTCCGCCCATTCTATCAGTCTATCCTATAATGACCCTGACACTTGTGGGAGAGCAAATAGGAGCTCAGTAACAGGGGAAACTTGAAGAGCTTGGGGACATGGGAGTCCTGCTGATATTAACTTAATTATCATTTTCTTTCTTTGAATTCCCACCCAGAAGCCAGCCAGATTGACATTGAGAATAGTCACCAGCAATCGGGAGTGACATGTGTTTGGTGGTTAATGGGTTGACCGAGATCAGTGCCCAGCTTGAAATGTGCTCTAAAAAGCATGAAGCTGCTGAAGCCGGCAGCTCTCATCTCCATTTTATTGGCAGGTTTCCAGGATTCTGGGTAATTCGGCTGAATGCAGAACAAGGCCAGCAGCGCGGGTTCAATTCCCGTACCGGCCTCCCCGAACAGGCGCCGGAATGTGGCGACAAGGGCTTTTCACAGTAACTTCATTGAAGCCGACTTGTGACAATAAGTGATTATTATTAAGGCTGTTAAATTTCAATCATGCTCCAACTGCATAGTGGGAGTTGATTTAAATGTGATCCTGAGGTGCTCCATCTCTTTAAGAGGGTAAACACACACACCACACAGTCCAATACGGTAGAAATGGCAGCAGGGTTTGGCCTGCCTTCTCCGATTTTTAATCTTGAACCACCTGCCTGCCCCCATTCTCAGATTCCCACCCCCATTCCTGGCACCCTAAATTTTCACTGGGGTGGGAGTAGGATGTGAACAGAAAGAATTCCCTTTAATGATCTTTGTGGAGAATTGGGGGTCAAGTCTTACATGTTTGTCCAATTCAATTTTGAAATTAAAGTCTGATTTACATTTGTAGGTTCACTTTTACTTTTTAACTCAAGTGCAAAGGGTAACATTATTACTTTCCAGCAACAAAAGCCTACCTTGCGGTTTCTGTCGGATTTAAGAGTTTGTTTGAGTTTAGTGGGAAATAAGAACTGAAACTTGTGAAGGATACCACAAAGTCAAAATGGAAGTCTAAGGACTGATTTAAGATTGAGCCAAGATCACCCTGAGTTAAGGCGTGTACTTCACAGTTTTTTGTCCGTTTTGCAAATAGCAGTGATATTTGAGAATTGCAGACAGCTAGCTGAGTAGAAAATTAAAGAAAATGGAAAAACTAAGAAAAGAAACTAAAGTTGCTTCTCTGTGAAAAGAGAAGTTGAACAGGCTTGGTTCAATATTTTGGAGTTTTTTATTCTGCCAGGCAAAATCCAATGCATGAGAGATCTATTGAAAGAGACAAAATGCTGCCACGCCTACCTGAGAACAGGTAAGGAAGTTTTCATTCTTTCATTTTGAGAACATTTCTTGGATAAAACTTGCAAAGAATGCAAACTATCCTGACCATCATGCCAACATGAACAAAATGTGCAAAAGATAATGGGGGTAAAAGTACGCTTCAGAATAATATTTTTATGTGAAAACTATACCAAAATTAGACACCAGAAGAAGTTGAACAGTTTCGTTTTTTATAGGGGTTAAAGATGATAGCCTTTTTACAATATTTACATTGCACAGACTTTCTGGAAGTATCGTTCACAACAAAAGTATTGGCTTCCTGCACATATAACCGGTCTCAATTAGTTTATCAATTAAGTCAGTAAACAAAGGCCTGCTCTCGAACATTTCTAAGTTAGTCAGTTGCACTTTACTCAATTGTGTTTTCCAGCTTTTTCTGTTTTTATAACATAGCAAATGATTTCATAATGTTTTCCTTCATAGTGTTTTAAATAAATATACTGCAGTTGGCAGTAGTAAAATAAGATTGTGACATTGCATTTGCAATTTTGCCTGACTAACGTTAAAATCTTCTGGCACTCAGGAATATTTAGATCACATTAGATTTAAATTTATTATTACGTGTACCGAGGTACAGTGAAATGTATTGTTCTGCGTACAGTCCAGGCAGATCGCTCCATACATGAAAAGCATAGGACATATGTTAAATACATGAGGATACATAACGAAAATACATAAAAAATAGACAGCGGGTGAAGTATATGGGGCGTCATTCTCCGAACCCCCGCCGGGTCGGAGAATGGCCGTTGGCCGCCGTGAATCCCGCCCCCGCCCCCGCCGAAGTCTCCGAAGGGAGAAAAGTCGGCGGGGCGTTAATGGCGCCGCTGCCGCGGAGAATGTCACGGGTCTGCGCAAGGCAGCCGATTTTCGGCCTGCCGATATTCTCCCTTCCGGATGGGCCGAAGTCCCGTCGACGTGATGACCGTTCACGTCGACGTGAATCAAACCTCCTTTTCATCAGCGTGACCCGGTGCTCCAGGCTCACGCCGACCAGCGAGGAGGTGAGTGACGGCCTGGGGGGTTGGCTCTGGGCAGGAAATGGCGTGGCCGCAGACTGATTGCCTGAGGAGAGGTGTGTCTCGGCTTGTGTGTGTGTGTGCGGCCGTGGGGGGGGGGTTAGAGTAGGTTGGGCTCCGGGGGAGTGCCGGGAGGGGGTCCGTGCCGGGGTGGAGGTTGGGGGGGGGGGTCCATGCCGGGGTGGAGGTTGGGGGTTGGGGAGGGGGTCCGTGCCGGGGTGGAGGTTGGGGAGGGGGTCCGTGCCGGGATGGAGGTTGGGGGTTGGGGGGGGGGTCCGTGCTGGGGTGGAGGTTGGGGAGGGGGTCCGTGCCGGGGTGGAGGTTGGGGGTTGGGGGGGGGTCCGTGCTGGGGTGGAGGTTGGGAAGGGGGTCCGTGCCGGGATGGAGGTTGGGGGTTGGGGGGGGGTCCGTGCTGGGGTGGAGGTTGGGGAGGGGGTCCGTGCCGGGGTGGAGGTTGGGGAGGGGGTCCGTGCCGGGGTGGAGGTTGGGGGGGGGCCGTGCCGGCGTGGAGGTTGGGGAGGGGGTCTGTGCCGGGGTGGAGGTTGGGGGGGGGTCCGTGCTGGGGTGGAGGTTGGGTAGGGGGTCCGTACCGGGGTGGAGGTTGGGGGTTGGGGGGGGGTCCGTGCTGGGGTGGAGGTTGGGGAGGGGGTCCGTGCCGGGATGGAGGTTGGGGGTTGGGGGGGGGTCCGTGCCCGGGGGGAGGTTGGGGGTTGGGGAGGGGGTCCGTGCCGGGGTGGAGGTTGGGGAGGGGGTCCGTGCCGGGATGGAGGTTGGGGGTTGGGGGGAGGGTCCGTGCTGGGGTGGAGGTTGGGGAGGGGGTCCGTGCCGGGGTGGAGGTTGGGGAGGGAGTCCGTGCCGGGGTGGAGGTTGGGGGGGGGGGGTTCGTGCCGGGGTGGAGGTTGGGGGTTGGGGAGGGGGTCCGTGCCGGGGTGGAGGTTGGGGGTTGGGGGGGGGGTCCGTGCTGGGGTGGGTGATGGGAGTGCAAATGAGTTGGTCCACCTGGCCAGGTGCCAGCCTCCAACAGTTGGACCCATGCGGTCCATGCCACCTGGCTGGGGGGAGGAGGGGATATGGGCAATGATGACATGTCGTCGTTCCCCTCCCCCCCCACCAGGCCGTCATGTTTTCAGACCATCCAGCGATGTTGGCCGCTGTGGTGGCAGCCGCTCATGTCTATGTTGCCCTGGATGAGGAGGAGGAGGAGCGTGCCAGAGAGGCGGCGCAGGCTGCCGCAGAGGGGCAGGCGGCAGCCGCCCAGGCTGGAGGGTCACCTGACCGACAGGACGAGGAGGGGGAGGAGGACGTCGCGGCCCCACGGCAACGGAGGCACCCGAGGGCGCCCCGTGTGTACCGGCCCCGGCAGTCATACCAGGACCTCACGGACCGGGAATGCAGGAGGAGACTCCGGATGAGCCGGGAAACCGTGGCACACATCTGCCACCTGCTGGCACACCTGTCACCGCGTGGCACTGGCGGGGGACACCCTCTCCCCGTGTCCGTCAAGGTTACGGTGGCCCTGAACTTTTATGCAACGGGGTCATTCCAGGCACCGAGTGGGGACCTGTCCGGCATATCGCAGACATCGGTGCATCGGTGCATCCGGGCAGTGACAGATGCCCTTTATGCCATGGCGCACCGCTACATCCGCTTCCCCGTGGACCGGGCCAGCCAAGATGCCCGGGCCGTGGGCTTCTCTGCCATTGCCGGGTTCCCCATGGTCCAGGGCGCGATCGATGGGATGCACGTCGCCGTGCGGCCACCTGCAGATAACAGGGCCGTGTTCACTAATAGGAAGGGGACCTATTCGATGAACGTACAGGTGGTCTGCGACCACCGCATGATGATCCTGCACGTCTGCGCCCGTCACCCAGGCAGTGTACACGACTCATTCGTGTTGTCGCGGTCATCCATCCCCGGCATGTACGAGGGACGCCATCCCCGGCTGAGGGGCTGGTTGCTGGGCGACAGGGGCTACCCATTGCGATCGTGGCTGATGACGCCTATACGGAGGCCACGCAATGAGGCGGAGAACCGCTACAATGATGCCCATGTAGCGACAAGGGGAGTGATCGAGAGGTGCTTTGGCGTGCTGAAGATGCGTTTCAGGTGCCTGGACCTCTCTGGGGGCGCCCTCCAGTATCGGTCAGATAGGGTCGGCCGCATCATTGTGGTGTGCTGCGTCCTGCACAACATAGCCCAGCAGAGGGGCGATGTGCCGCAGGCAGAGGAGGGCGGAGTGGAGGAGCAGCAGGAAGAGGCGCAGTCCTCCCCAGATGAGGGGGATGGGGGCAATGGTCAGGGCAGACGGGGTAGACACAGGCGGGTGGCTGTCCACCATTACCGGCTGGCCCAGCGGGCACGGGACAGACTGATAGACGCCCGCTTCACTGACTAGATGGGCGTGGGAATCGGGTAGTATGGCCACAGACCGCACACCATGACAACAGCCGACCACCCACACCCCCCACCCATCCACCCACCCAGCACCCTCACCCCCCTCCCCAACCCCACACACCCCACCCGCATGCACACCACCCCCCCACCCCCAATTGCCGATCCACCGGCGGCACAACGGGCCGGGCTCACCCAGTTGCGGGTGGACGCGTGTCTATCGCAGGCCATGGAGAATGATGACAACCCGCCTCCGATGAGCTCCTGGCTCTACATCGTTGGACTATGTCTGACCCATGGCCACAGTACCACCATCCACCCGGACCATCCCTGCATGCGGCTGTGACACTGCAGCGCACGGTCCCGTCCTCTGCCCGGGGGATGTTGATGGCGGCCCAGGGGGAAGGGGGCAGACTCACCTGGGGCTGAGGTAAGACCACCCCTCACACACACACTTGCGCTCAACGTACATGACACCCCCGCACACTTTGGACAGAGCACAAAGGCAGCTTCGGTAGGTGTAACATTGACTTTAATAACCAAAGGAGTTCATGCACGTGCCCTAGCGCCTAAAACTCATCTGTGCCCTGCACCCGTGCCAACTTACTCAGTGTCTAATTGTTTGGCCTTACGGGCCCTTTGACTACGTCTACGTGGTTCCCCAGACGGTACAGCAGAACTGGAGGTGGACTCCTGTGATTCCTGCCCTCTGACACTGGATCCCTTTGGCGGCCGTTTCCTGGGGCGTCCTGGCCTAGATGGGCCAGGCTGCGGCCCGGGCGACTGGGATGGCGAGCTGCCAGCCTGTCCTGCCCGTTGCCCACCCGATGCACCTGGGACGGAAGGGGGGGAGTCCGAGGTGTCGCGGTGTACCGGGACCTCCCCTACAGAGGGAGCCGGGACGGACCACACCACCTCCTCCTCCCTCGGGGTGCCCGATGGCCCCCAGGCCTCTACATGGGTGGGGGATGCGAACGGACTGGCCATCCGACGCGCCCCCGACATCTGGCGCTGCCAGTCCTGGAGGCCCGTGCTGGTATCGACAGGGGTCTGCAGGTTTGCAGCCATGGAGCCCAGGGGGTTGTCGAACCCTGTCTGCGACAGTGCGACGCCAGCTCGCACATGGCCACTGGCGCCGATGCCCTCAGCGATGGCCTGCTGAGACTGGGCCATGGCCTGCAGAGACTGGGCCATGGCCTGCAGAGACTGGGCTATGGCCTGCTGAGACTGGGCCATGGCCTGCTGAGACTGGGCCATGGCCTGCTGAGACTGGGCTATGGCGTGCTGAGACTGGGCAATGGCGTTGAGCGCCTCTGCCATCTGGCGCTGGCACTGGCTCATGGCCTCCTGTGAGAGGGCAGCCATTTCCTGGGCCACAGACGCCGCCTGCACGGAAGGCCCCAGGCCTCGCAAACCGTTCCCCATGTCTGACACCGTCGCACCCATTGCCTCCACCGCGGACGCCACCCGTGCGGTGTCAGCCTGGGTGGCACGCATGACCGGGACCACTCCCAGCTCCTGGACGCGGGTGGACTCCTCCACCTGCGACCGCAGCCGCCGCAAGCCACCCGTCACCCTATTCGCTCGTCTCCGTGTCAGTGGTTGCATCGGATCTATGTGTGGGTGTGGTAACTGCAGGAACCCGGGATCCATCTGGGTGGCAGATGTTCGCTTGGCCTGGGCTGCCCTCCGACCGCCCGGTCCCTCTGCTGCTCCTACCTCCACCTGCTGTACCGGGACGGCTGTGTTGTGCGCACCAGTGAGTGTACCAGACGCCTCATCACTAAAGTGCCCAACCGTGGTGAGTGTTTCTACGATGGTGGAGGGTGTTGGTGACAGCAGTGGCGTTGTGTCGTGCTCTTCGTCCCACTCTGAGTCCATGGCACTTTGGGGTGGGGGTTCGTCTCCACCCATCCACTCTGAGTCACTGTCCGGTATTTCGTCTTCCCGGGTAGGGGTGTCCTGGGTAGTGCTGTCCCGGGTAGTGCTGTCCCGGGTAGGGGTGTCCTGGATAGTGGTGTCCTGGGTAGTGGTGTCCTGGCTCGGATGTGACGGGGGCCTGTGGCTGCCCCCCTCATCGCTGGGTGGTCGCTCCCGCACGTGACGGGGGTGTCGTCTCCCTGTTGCTCCAGGTCTCTCCGTCTCCCGTGGTGTGCGAGGGGCATCCTGCGGGCGTCGCATGCTGGAGGGTCCGGGTCTCTCCGTCTCCCGTGGTCTCCGAGGGGCATCCTGCGGGCGTCGCATGCTGGAGGGTTCGGGTATCTCCGTCTCCCGTGGTCTCCGAGGGGCATCCTGCGGGCGTCGCATGCTGGAGGGTGCGGGTCTCTCCGTCTCCCGTGGTCTCCGAGGGGCATCCTGCGGGCGTCGCATGCTGGAGGGTGCGGGACTCTCCGTCTCCCGTGGTCTCCGAGGGGCATCCTGCGGGCGTCGCATGCTGGAGGGCGCGCGTCTCTCCGTCTCCTGTGGTCTCCGAGGGGCATCCTGCGGGCGTCGCATGCTGGAGGGTGCGGGTCTCTCCGTCTCCTGTGGTCTCCGAGGGGCATCCTGCGGGCGGTCTGCATCTGCGGGGATGGGTGCCTGGACGTTTGGTCCTGCGATACACAATGAAGCATGCATGGTTAGACATCAGGCAGTGATCAGGTGATACGGGGGAGGGGGATATAGGGGAGGGGGGATATGGGGACGGGCTGTTGGTGGCTCACTTGCTCGTGGGGCCCCGACCTCTGCATCAGCAACCTCCCGGTCCTCAGGTCCGCCAGCCAGTTCCAGGGCCCTTTCCTTGTGTACGGTCAGTGGCCTCTCATCAGCGGGCCCTCCTCCAGTCCTCACATGCTCCCTATTGTTGTGTGCGCGCTTCTCCTGGGGGGGGGGGGGTGGTGGCAGGGGTAAAAGGCAACAGTGTTAGGCAGGTATATGAATGCACGCCATCGGTTGCGCGTGCATTGCGAGGTTAAGGTTAGGGCTGGATTCACTTGGGGATATGGGGGAGGGGGGGATATGGGGGAGGGGGGATATGGAGGATATGGGGGAGGGGGGATATGGGGGATATGGGGGAGGGGGGATATGGGGGATATGGGGGAGGGGGGAATATGGGGGATATGGGGGAGGGGGGGATATGGGGGAGGGGGGGATATGGGGGAGGGGGATATGGGGGATATGGGGAGGGGGGATATGGGGGAGGGGGGGATATGGGGGATATGGGGAAGGGGGGATATGGGGGAGGGGGGAATATGCGGGATATGGGGGAGGGGGGATATGGGGGATATGGGGGAGGGGGGATATGGGGGAGGGGGGATATGGGGGATATGGGGAGGGGGGATATGGGGGAGGGGGAATATGGGGGATATGGGGGAGGGGGGAATATGGGGGATATGGGGGAGGGGGAATATGGGGGATATGGGGAGGGGGGGATATGGGGGAGGGGGGGATATGGGGGAGGGGGGAATATGGGGGGTATGGGGGAGGGGGGATATGGGGGATATGGGGAGGGGGGATATGGGGGAGGGGGGATATGGGGGATATGGGGAGGGGGGATATGGGGGAGGGGGGGAATATGGGGGATATGGGGGAGGGGGGGAATATGGGGGATATGGGGGAGGGGGGAATATGGGGGATATGGGGGAGGGGGGAATATGGGGGATATGGGGAGGGGGGATATGGGGGAGGGGGGAATATGGGGGAGGGGGGAATATGGGGGAGGGGGGGATATGGGGGAGGGGAGATTTGGGGAGGGGGGATATGGGGGATATGGGGAGGCTCACCCTGCCTGCTCTGACGAGGTCGTTCACCTTTTTGTGGCACTGGGTGCCTGTCCGTGGTGTTAGGGCCACAGCGGTGACGGCCTCTGCCACCTCCCTCCACAGACGCCGGCTGTGGCGTGGGGCAACTCTGCGGCCATGCCCGGGATACAGGGCGTCCCTCCTCTGCTCCACCGCGTCCAGGAGCGCCTCCACATCGCGTGACTCGAACCTCGGGGCTGAGCGACGGCCAGCCATCAAGTCGGGTGTTGCGGTCGGCTGTTCCGGTCGGGTGGGGGGGAGCTGCGCGGCCTTATGAGCCGTCACGCCGTGCAGCGCGTATGACGCTGCACGGCGTGAACCACTGCGCAAGCGCGGATCCCGTTACGTCGCTGCTAGCCCATTTCGGGCCGCAGACTATCGGCCCATTTTTATGACGTGACGCAAGTGGGATTTGCGCCGTTTTTGGCGCCGATCGGCGGACTTTCCGCCGATAATGGAGAATTTCGCCCATGGTATTTGGTGCTACAGCTATAGAGAAAATGTGTCGAAAGATTAGTCAGTCCAAGAGATCAGTTCAGACCCTAAGAGTGTCATTCAGGAGTCCGGTAACAGCGGGGAAGAAGCTGTTTTTGAATCTATTGATGCATGTTCTCAAACTTTTGTATCTTCTGCCCGATGGAAGAGGTTGGAAGAGAGAATAACCCGGGTGGGAGGGATCTTTGATTATGCTGTCCGCTTTCCCACGGCAGCGGGGAGTGGTGTAGACAGAGTCAATGGATGGGAGGCGGGTTCACATGATGGACTGGGCTGTGTTCACGTGTTCATATTTAAACCAGGTCTCGTCTGCCAGTGGAATCTTTTATCTGATGAGGGAACAAGATGGGAAACAAGACAATGAAAATATTTCAAGTCCAACTCTGACCCTACAAACAAGGTGGGCGATCAAACAGCCTCATATAGAACGATACAGCGCAGTACAGGCCCTTCGGCCCACGATGTTGCACCAAAACAAAAGCCATCTAACCTACACTATGCCATTATCATCCATATGCTTATCCAATAAACTTTTAAATGCCCTCAATGTTGGCGAGTTCACTACTGTTGCAGGTAGGGCATTCCACGGCCTCACCACTTTTTGCGTAAAGAACCTACCTCTGACCTCTGTCCTATATCTATTACCCCTCAGTTTAAAGCTATGTCCCCTCGTGCCAGCCATTTCCATCCGCGGGAGAAGGCTCTCACTGTCCACCCTATCTAACCCCCTGATCATTTTGTATGCCTCTATTAAGTCTCCTCTTAACCTTCTTCTCTCCAACGAAAACAACCTCAAGTCCATCAGCCTTTCCTCATAAGATTTTCCCTCCATACCAGGCAACATCCTGGTAAATCTCCTCTGCACCCGCTCCAAAGCCTCCACGTCCTTCCTATAATGCGGTGACCAGAACTGTACGCAATACTCCAAATGCGGCCGTACCAGAGTTTTGTACAGCTGCAACATGACCTCCTGACTCCGGAACTCAGTCCCTCTACCAATAAAGGCCAACACTCCATAGGCCTTCTTCACAACCCTATCAACCTGGGTGGCAACTTTCAGGGATCTATGTACATGGACACCTAGATCTCTCTGCTCATCCACACTTCCAAGAACTTTACCATTAGCTAAATATTCCGCATTCCTGTTATTCCTTCCAAAGTGAATCACCTCACACTTCTCTACATTAAACTCCATTTGCCACCTCTCAGCCCAGCTCTGCAGCTTATCTATGTCCCTCTGTAACCTGCTACATCCTTCCACACTGTCGACAACACCACCGACTTTAGTGTCGTCTGCAAATTTACTCACCCACCCTTCTGCGCCTTCCTCTAGGTCATTGATAAAAATGACAAACAGCAACGGCCCCAGAACAGATCCTTGTGGTACGTCACTTGTAACTGAACTCCATTCTGAACATTTCCCATCAACCACCACCCTCTGTCTTCTTTCAGCTAGCCAATTTCTGATCCACATCTCTAAATCACCTCAATCCCCAGCCTCCGTATTTCTGCAATAGCCTACCGTGGGGAACCTTATCAAACGCTTTACTGAAATCCATATACACCACATCAACTGCTCTACCCTCGTCTACCTGTTCAGTCACCTTCTCAAAGAACTCGATAAGGTTTGTGAGGCATGACCTACCCTTTACAAAGCCATGCTGACTATCCCTGATCATATTATTCCTATCTAGATGATTATAAATCATGTCTCTTATAATCCCCTCCAAGACTTTACCCACTACAGACGTGAGGCTCACCGGTCTATAGTTGCCGGGGTTGTCTCTGCTCCCCTTTTTGAACAAAGGGACCACATTTGCTATCCTCCAGTCCTCTGGCACTATTCCTGTAGCCAATGATGACATAAAAATCAAAGCCAATGGTCCAGCAATCTCTTCCCTGGCATCCCAGAGAATCCTAGGATAAATCCCATCAGGCCCCGGGGACTTATCTATTTTCAGCCTGCCCAGAATTGCCAACACCTCTTCCCTACGTACCTCAATGCCATCTATTCTAATAGCCTGGGTCTCAGCATTCTCCTCCACAACATTATCTTTTTCCTGAGTGAATACTGACGAAAAATATTCATTTAGTATCTCGCCTATCTCTTCAGACTCCACACACAACTTCCCATCCCTGTCCTTGACTGGTCCTACTCTTACCCTAGTCATTCGCTTATTCCTGACATACCTATAGAAAGCTTTTGGGTTTTCCTTGATCCTACCTGCCAAATACTTCTCATGTCCCCTCCTTGCTCGTCTTAGCTCTCTCTTTAGATCCTTCCTCGCTACCTTGTAACTATCCATCGCCCCTACTGAAACTTCACACCTCATCTTCACATAGGCCTCCTTCTTCCTTTTAACAAGAGATTCCACTTCTTTGGTAAACCACGGTTCCCTCGCTCTAAGCCTTCCTCCCTGCCTGACCGGTACGTACTTATCAAGAACACGCAGTAGCTGATCCTTGAACAAGCTCCACTTATCCAGTGTGCCCAACACTTGCAGTCTACTTCTCCAACCTATCCCCCCCAAGTCACATCTAATGGCATCATAATTGCCCTTCCCCCAGCTATAACTCTTGCCCTGCGGTGTATACTTATCCCTTTCCATCACTAACGTAAACGTCACCGAATTGTGGTCACTGTCCCCAAAGTGCTCTCCTACCTCCAAATCCAACACCTGGCCAGGTTCATTACCCAAAACCAAATCCAACGTGGCCTCGCCTCTTGTTGGCCTGTCAACATAACATATTGTGTCAGGAAACCCTCCTGCACACACTGTACAAAAAACGACCCATCTAATGTACTCGAACTATATCTTTTCCAGTCAATATTTGGAAAGTTAAAGTCTCCCATAATAACTACCCTGTTACTTTTGCTCTTATCCAGGATCATCCTCGCCATCCTTTCCTCTACATCCCTAGAACTATTTGGAGGCCTATAGAAAACTCCCAACAGGGTGACCTCTCCTTTCCTGTTTCTAACCTCAGCCCATACTACCTCGGAAGATGAGTCCCCATCTAGCATCCTCTCCGTCACCGTAATACTGCTCTTGACTAGCAGCGCCACACCTCCCTCTTTTGCCTCCTTCTCTGAGCTTACTAAAACACCTAAACCCCGGAACCTGCAACATCCATTCCTGTCCCTGCTCTATCCATGTCTCCGAAATGGCCAGAACATCGAAGTCCCAGGTACCAACCCATGCTGCCAGTTCCCCTACCTTATTTCGTATACTCCTGGCATTGAAGTAGGCACACTTCAAACCACCTACCTGAACACTGGCCCCCTCTTGCAACGTCAAATCTGTGCTCCTGACCTCTATACTCTCATTCTCACATACCCTAAAACTACAATCCAGGTTCTCATGCCCCTGCTGCAATAGTTTAAACCCCCCTAGAGAGCACTAACAAATCTCCCCCCAGGATATTTGTGCCCCTCAGGTTCAGATGTAGACCATCCTGTCTGTAGAGGTCCCACCTTCCCCAGAAAGAGCCCCAGTTATCCAGAAATCTGAATCCCTACCGCCTGCACCATCCCTGTAGCCACGTGTTTAATTGCTCTCTCTCCCTATTCCTCATTTGATTATCACGTGGCACGGGCAACAACCCAGAGATAACAACTCTGTTTGTTCTAGTTCTGAGCTTCTATCCTAGCTCCCTGAAAGCCTTCCTGACATCCTTGTCCCCTTTCCTACCTATGTCGTTAGTGCCAATGTGGACCACGACTTGGGGCTGCTCCCCCTCCCCCTTAAGGACCCGGAAAACACGATCCGAGACATCATGTACCCTTGCACCTGGGAGGCAACATACCAATCGTGAGTCTCTCACGCTCCCACAAAATCTCCTATCTGTGCCCCTGACTACCGAGTCCCCAATTACTAATGCTCAGCTCCTCTCCCCCCTTCCCTTCTGAGCAACAGGGACAGACTCCGTGCCAGAGGCCCGTACCCCATGGCTTACCCCTGGTAAGTCCCCCCCCCCCACAAGTATCCAAAGCGGTATACTTGTTTCCCTCTTACAGTTACCCATCTATCTTGGTGTAACTAATTCCCTGAAGCTGCTATCTATGACCCCCTCTGCCTCCCGAATGATCCGAAGTTCTTCCAACTCCAGCTCCAGTTCCCTAACTCGGTCTTGGAGGAGCTGGAGATGGCAGCACTTCCTGCAGGTAAAATCAGCAGGGACACTAACGGCATCCCTCACCTCAAACATCCTGCAGGAGGAACATTGCACTCCCTTCCCTGCCATCCCTCTAACTTTCAACCAAGATCTGGCTAACAACTAAATTTTTTAAAAAATGTATCACTTCGTCATAAAGAAAGGTGACGCGTCAAGGCCGTTAAATCTCATGAGAGGCTTCTCATGAGATTTGGGCCGCTCGGAAAGCCTTGCAAAACCTAACAAGATCTTGTGAGACATCGCAATCTGGATCCTGCCCTCTCTGGGCAGGGTTGAGAGATCAGGCTGGCTGTGATGAACGGTTACTGCCTTATCAACATGTAAGGTGATGTCCACTTTAAGACCGGGCTTGGAACCCTGGGGACTCCGCCTCTGGCTCCGCCCATCTGGGAGCCACACATAAAGGCCTGCCTCATGGTCTGTGTTACAATCAGCTCTCGTCTCCAGCTGTAGTATAGTTATTAATCTAATAAAGCCTTCTTTACAGTTTAATCTCTAAGCATCATTATTGAGGGTACCTCACTGGCATTTAAAAATGGAGGTAAGTGCGGCTTTGGTGAGGAAAAGTTCTGTTTGATACCGGGGTCGCTCTCAGCGCAGCCAACGTCGAGAAACACCCCGCTAATTGCGGCCAAAATGGGGCTGTGCTTTGTTCCCCATTAAATCGCACTCAAATTGTTTTTCATTGGTTATGGTGTAGTTCTGATGAAGAGTACAGAGTTACATAACAGGCCGCAGACTGAAAGTGAAAGTGCACTGCAAGTGGAAGGGTCAAAATGAGAGGTAACACTGGGATTGGATTCTCCGCTGCCTGCTGTCGGTAGCCGTACCCAATGCAGCAAAGAATCAAGCGCCCTGGAAAAGTCAGGATCAGCGACATGGCGGATCAGAATTTGCATCTGTGCACCAGCAGGAGGTTGCTAATGGATGCAAATGGGTCCCTTTAGTTTGGGGGTCCCTGTGGGGCTCCCTCTGGTTAGGGGGTTCCTGTGGGTGGTCCCTTTAGTTAGGGGGTCCCTGTGGGGGCTCCCTCTGTTTAGGGGGTCCTTGTGGGTGATCCCTTTAGTTAGGGGGTCCCTGTGGGGGCTCCCTCTGGTTAGGGGGTCCCTGTGGGTGGTCCTTTTAGTTAGAGGGTCCCTGGGGGGAGTGGGTTTTCCCGAGTTAGGGAGTCCCTGGGGGGTCCCCTATTTTAGGGAGTTTCTGGGGGGCAGTGGGGAGGTCTGGAAGAAGAGGGGTGGACAGGTCATGCATTGTGGGAGGGGAAGGATGGCCCATGGATGGACTTTGGGGGCAACTCCTTTAAGGGCAACCCCCTTGGCCCATCGCAAGGACTACCACGTCAGGTACACATTTGGTGATACCTGTTGTAATCGGCGCTGATTCCTGGCCTAGAGGACTAGAGAATCACGAGGGCCCGTAGAAGCTGGTGCCGTGCCCGCTAATGGGTCATTAGGATCCATTTGGATCCATTTGCACCCTCCCATTGCCGTGCGGGCACAAACCCCATTGCTGCAGCCAGCAGGAGGCCGGAGCACCATGATCATTTCCCTGATGCCTGGTTTTCCACCCCATCGGGGACCCTGCTACCGCCGGTGGGCAGCGGAGAATCCCGCCCATAGTCTCCCAAATGGAAAATCTCGCCCACTACTTCTTTTTTGTTTAAAATTTCTGATTTAGTGTTGTTGGAAATATATCTTAATTATAATTTCTACTGAATTTTAGTAATAATGCTGCAAATAAAATGTTGCACAAAAATTGAGATGTTTTCTTTTCAGTTTCGCTGATAGTTTTATGCCACGAACGTTAACAGAATTGATCAGTTTTTCCAGTAGATCAAACAAGTTGTATTGACTGATGTTTGCACTTTCAAAAATAAAGCAAGGTGTTCGCCTTTGATTGGACTTCCTTTATGACGAAGTGATAAATTTGTTCTGTGGAGTTGTTGTGGTCAGAGTTACTTTGTGAGCAGAGGCTGTTCAAAAGCAGGAGGCCATTCTGGCACTAACAGGAAATGACCAATGTACGCTGGAACACAGGGTGGAGCGAGTCTCATTCTACCAGTATATACGTGAATGATGTCTCCCCAATAAAACAGATCTGTAACATGATCTGTTTATTGAGGCAAAAGTGAGAAAGGGATAATCTCAAGAGGCTGTCCCAGGTAAGTTGACAGTGAATGCTCTCCATGGATTTTGCTATTACTTTCCAGAATTTTCAATGATGTACACAGATAGTGTATTTTCAAGTAAAACGTACATTGAAATATCTAATTTGTTAGCATTACTGTGTCTCTAGGTAATGCAATGTCTGGTGTGTCAGAAACAGTGTTTTGTTGCTCAGTGGAAGTTATTTTGTGTTTACTTTCCTGGTCATGTAATTGAACGCTCCCCTCTAGACTATGTTTTAGTCTACTTCTCGATGTAACGTTTAGTGGATCTACTGAAGGGAATCTTATTGTACAACAGTTCAGGATGGAGGTACAAACAGCTTTGAGCTTGAGAGCAATTGGTCCCGGGTTCTTGCAAGGTCTTTCCAATCACTTGACATACCTTTGGTGGAAGATTGGTGGAACTCCTGGAGAAAGCGTCTAAGTGGCTATTTCCAGGCACTCAAATCAATTTTGCCAATCTCCTGCTAGGGCACAGCTGTCCCTGACAGCAAAGTATTGTGCACAAACCAGTCCATCAGTTATGTTATATAATAATAATATAATAATCTTCATTATTGTCAGAAGTAGGCTTACATTAACACTGCAATGAAGTTCCTGTGAAAATCCCCCAGTCGCCACACTCCGGCGCCTGTTTGGGCACACAGAGGGAGAACCTAGAACGTCCAATTCACCTAACAAGCATGTCTTTCGAGACTTGTGGGAGGAAGCCGGAGCACCTGGAGGAAACCATGCAGACAAGGAGAGAACGTGCAGACTCCACACAGACAGTGGCCCAAGCTGGGAATCGAACCTGGGACCCTGGAGCTATGAAGCAACAATGCTAACGACTGTGCTACCGTGCCGCCCATATGCAGCATACGTGAAGGTAAAATGTGTAATTATGTACACTCAAGCAGTGAAACACACTTGCAAGATGTGTTGGCCAGAGAATTGGGCTAAAATGTTGGATTTCTTTCCTCCAACTGTGGTGATATACATCACTGTAAGTACACAAAGGGCTAATGTACATGCACTACACCTAGCTAGACACTAGAGGGAACAACCAGAGACATGACACACAGGCAGTCAACCTAGGTTAACAATAGGTTAGTAAGATAGGACATGACCAATGGGCAGTCACGATACACACAGAGGTGACACTACCACAGGAGGGCATTACACCAACCCATATATAAAAGGACACATCACACATGCTCAGTCTCGTTCCAGTGGACACTCTGAGTGAGTACAGACACAGGGTTGATTGAACATCACTCCCACCACGTGGATTGTAGCAGACTGGTTAGTCAGTCTGAGTACCTATAGAAGGAGTAACAGTAGCGTCGAATCCAAATAGGAGAATTGTTAATAGTTTAATAAACGTGTTAAAGCTATCTCCAAGTCTGAACCTTCCTTTGTCAGTGCGCATCAAGGAAGCAGCTTATGCTACGACAAGAGCATAACAAAACACGGTTCCAGGAGTGATTTGTTAAATCCATATAGTTTCAACTCAGCGAACAGTGACAACCAGCAACAACAGCCACCAACCTGTTGCTGCTGGCAGAAGGTTGAACCAGAGGATGAAGATTGAAGATAATAGGCAAAAAAAAACAGGGAGGTGAAGTGAACAGTATTTACTGCAAAAAGTTATCACATTTGGGATACATTGCCTAAACATAGAGTAGAAATAGATTCAATTATAACTTTTTAAAATAGAATCCACTATCGGGGTAAAAAGGAAAACTTTGCAGGTCTGTGGGAGTAGACGATGGAACTGAGCCGATAGCTCTTTCAGAGAGCAGGCAGAGGAATGATAGACCAAATAGTTTCCTCTGTATTGCTTATGTTTATAGAAGAAATCACAGCCAAATTTATTTACAGGCAGTTGTGGATTAAATTCGAGGAATTTTAATGGGGCGAGATTTTCTGGTTCTCCCGGAGCAGGTTTAATGCGGGTGGGGGGGAACATGGGACTATGTGGCGGGAGCCCACAAATGACGGTGGGAGCTTCCAAACATCATGGCGGCTCACCATTCCCGCCAGAGGCCGGCGTGAAATCATGTTGCATCCCGTTAATGGGATGCACATGCAAACCTAACGGGAATTCTCCCGCCCCTCTCAATCGTTTGCACCGCCCACAGGATTTCACTGCAGTGCAGGACATGTCTGGACCAATGTGGTGTGGGCATGTCGGGACTTACCTGAAGAAGGCCTGCAGCAGCCTGCAGAGATCGGGATTGAGACCTGCAGAGGCGGTGGACCTCGGAACGCAGCAATGGGTGGACAGAGCATCAACCATGTTTATCTTCTCTCTACAGGAGATTCCAGGAGGTGGATCTTCAATCTGTAGGTGGACAGCTATGGGAGGTTCTGTTGCAAAGCAATGGTCTGTGCTTCCTATACATGTATGATTCTGAGGAACATAGACTCAGCCTTGGATATCCATCTGAAGATAGTTGGTGGGGGGAGGCGGTGGGAGGGTTGGCCTGCACGTGTTTAAGGACACCGGACCTCACTAAAGTATAAGTGCATTATATTTACAAGGGTGACACAACATTAACCTTCATAGTAAGAAGTCTTACAACACCAGGTTAAAGTCCAACAGGTTTGTTTCAAACACTAGCTTTCGGAGCACTGCTCCTTCCTCAGTTGGAGCAAGTTTGGGCTCCTTCCTGAGGAAGGAGCAGTGCTCCGAAAGCTAGTGATTCAAAACAAACCTGTTGGACTTTAACCTGGTGTTGTAAGACTTCTTACTGTGAATGTTACTGTTATGTCACCCTTGTAAATATAATGCACTTATACTTTAATGAGGTCCGGTGTCCTTAAACTCATGCAGGCCAACCCTCCCGCCGCCTCCCCCCATCCCCCCACCAACCATCTTCAGATGGATATCCAAGGCTGAGTCTATGTTCCTCAGAATCATACATGTATAGGAAGCACAGACCATTGCTGTGCAACAGAACCTCCCATAGCTGTCCACCTACAGATTGAAGAGTCAGGGTTCCACAGTGACATCTCGACCTGCAGACTAGATGATATGCAGTGGGACTACATTGAGTAACTCCTATATGTTGGCTGCATGTTGATGCCCTTGCCACTGAGGCCCATGTCCCCTCTACCATTTAATGAGGTGAGTGTGAACAGTTGCGGGCTCACTTACCCAGGTGGCAGCATTCATGCGTTTGCAGCACCAGGGCAGTGAGGCCCTTGTGGAGGCCCTGGGCACTGACCTCCCTGGATATTTCCACCCCTGCAGTGTTGGTGGGAGGACTTCGCCTTCTCCTTCCATCCTCCGGGTAGAGGATGCCCCTCCTGGGCTATACTGCATTGAGCAGCACATCGAGGGGAGTGTCACTGAATCTTGGGGGCCAGAACTCCATGTGGGCGGTGGGCCATCTCCAACAGCGGGTGGCTCGATGGCCTTTTAAATATTGTGCTCAGATATGGCAGTGGGCGCAGGTCATTCAGCTGGCCCCGCCGCTAAAATCGTTGGTAAACCCCTGATTGCACAATTAATTTGGTTGGCATCAGCGATTCAGTGTGAATTACCACCAACATACATGGTGAGAAACCAGGGAGCTGCCCTCATCACGGGGCTGAGGACATTTAGTTAGATGATCCATTAAGCTATTTTAAATATGCGTTCGCGGGATTCTCCCGGCGTCCGGCACTTAAGGGCCACACCTGCGAGACCTCTCCAGTGCACCGTTTAGCACAAACGTGGACCAGCTGTAATGACACCTGGGGAGTATCCCAGGGTATTAGACCACCCCCGGGTGGTCGGGGACAGGGCAGGGTGTCATCCAGCACACCCTCTGGCACCAGGAAACCTTGGCACTGCCAGCGTGACACCCTGGCACTGCTATTCTGGCACTGTCAGGGTGCCCAAGGGCCACTGCCAGGCTGGCAGGGGCACTGACAGAGTGTCCGGATGCCAGGTTGGCACTGCGAGGGATCAGGCCTGGGGGGGGAAGAAGCCTTAACAGGTGGAGGGGGGATGAATGGGTATTCCCAGGGCCTCCTTCTGGTTGTGGGGGGGGGTGGGGGGGGGTCGAAAACGGGGGTGACCTCAAAACCTGGGGGTGCGGGGAGATCTGGGCTGCCAGACAGAATGGTGTCCCGATCTGCGAGGAGCCTTTCCTCCTGGGTTCGCTGGCAGGAAATTACTCTAAGGGCGCTATTTAACGGAAACATTTCTAAGTGTCATTTTGGGCACAATTGACGGGGAGTCTCTCGACGGCCATGGTGGGTGGGATCGCAGCCCGTATTTAATGGCACATAGTACCAGCTATGAGGCCCCACAAGCTCATCGCCATTGCTGGTAGTCGCACTGTCTGAGTAGTCAGACTCTCGCCTCAGCAACTTGCCGCTAGCAATGGGAACCCCTTCAAAGAGCTCCCTCACCAATCACTCCCAGTCAACACACAAGGATGGCAGTGTGCACACCTGCACCTCGCTTTGGTGACACTGATCTGACCAGGCTTCTGAATGCCATCGATGAGAGATGGGGCATCCTGTTCCCCTGAGGGGGTTGGAGAGTCAGCAGCAGGGCCAACAATACCACCTGGGGGGCAATGGTAGCGGCTGTCAGTACAGGCATCATGACCAGGGGGACCGCCAGAGAATGTTGGAGGAAGACCAACGGCCACCACCTAGCTGCAAGGGTAAGTTCCACCCCTTTCCTGGAATCAGTTCCTCCTGCCACCCCTCAAATTCCCAACTGCCACCCCCACCTACAAATCACTGGCTGACACCTTGCACCCTCCTCACATCCAATCTTCGTGCTTGTTCCTCAGCACCCCCTGGCAACCAACAGCACAATCCTATGATGTCCAGTTGTGGTGCTCATGCATGTCACCTGCTATAAACTACCCCGATCCATCAAATGTGTGACTCGCAATGGTCTCTCTTTGTACCCGCAGGAGAAGATAGCCCATAATAAGTGGGAAAGGGCCAAAACAGGGGTGGGGGGTTCCAGAGATTTGAGTCCTCACCCCCAATGAGGAACGGGCCCTGGAGACCACGGGGTTGACCGAGGTGTGAGCAGTCACTGGCAGTGAGATTGGCCTTCACCACAGAGGTGAGGATCCACAGCCCCTTCACCCAGATGACCTGTCTCAAGTGAGTGGTTCATGTCACTAGTACTCATCTCTGGTTTCCTCCTCGGCCTGATGGGCAGCCGGGTCTTTGGGGTATGCGGCGGCCCCCTGCATATGGGGTGCTGCCTCCATCCTGCATCCTGTTATGGGTCTCCACAATATTTACAGGTGGCTTCAAGGCTTCACAGATGAAAATTCTTTCAACCCCCCTGGCCCAGGGGCCATCTCCGACCTGGAATACGTCACCCCCCCCCCCCTCCCGACCAAGCCCAACCCCCCCTGATAGGTCCCCCCCCCCCACCCCCCCCACCCCCCACCCCCCCCCCACCCCCCCACCCCCCCCCACCCCCCCACCCCCCCCCCCACCACCCCCCACCAACCCCCACCCCCCCCACCCCCACCCGAGTACTGAGTCAGCAGCTCCAGTACCCTTGAGCCCCATAGCCGAAAATGAAAATGGCTACTCACCTCTTCAGTTCCCCTCAGCAGCCTTCATCCAGCTTCACGTTTTTAAAAAGGAATACTAAACGACGCCTCCATGATTTCTCACTGGAGAGCCGGTTAATTCCCAGGCGGACGTTACATTCGACTCCAATCTTGTTAATGAGATGGAACTTAATGCAAATTGGTGTTAATGATATGCTTGTCATATTTGGGACAGATCCACAACTCGCCATCGGGAGTGGGCCAGTTAGATGGCAAACTGATTTGCGTCCAGCACAATTCTCAATTTTGGTCTTTCCCACTATTTAACCTGCGCAGCCAGATTCACCCCGGGTGCAACCCTGTGGTTAAATTGTGCTCTAAGTGCGGCCTCAGCAAAGAGGAACTCCCCGCGGCCAAAAGATTCGGCAAAGTGCCATTGAATAGCGGGGTCTTTCTCGATACTGCAACCGCCGAAAAACACCCCGCTAAACATGTCCAAAACCGGACAGGGGTTTCTTTTCCGGTTAAATCGCACCAGTTAACTGTTTCATTCTCCACACTTGCTGTCTAACCTGCTGATTTTTTCCAGGACTTTCTCTATATGTTACTACCTAAAGTGCATGAGATTGGGGTAGTGCATTGAGATAGATAGAAAACTAGTTGGCAGACCGGAAACAAAGAGTAGGAATAAACAGGTCTTTTTTCAAATTGTCAGGCAGTGACTGGTGTTGTACCACAAGGATCAATGCCAGGAACTCAGTTATTCACAATCGATATTAATGATTTAGACGCGGGAACAAAATGTGGTATTTCCCCACTTGTAATCTCCAAATAAGTATAGCCCAACCAGCTCAAACTTTCCTCATAACATAGAACATAAAACAAACAGTGCAGAAGGAGGCCATTCGGCCCATCGCGTCTGCACCGACCCACTTAAGCCCTCACTTCCACCCTATCCCCGTAACCCAATAACCCCTCCGAACCTTTTTCGTCACTAAGGGCAATTTATCATGGCCAATCCACCTAACCTGCATGTCTTTGGACTGTGGGAGGAAACCGGAGTACCCGGAGGAAACCCACGCACACACGGGGAGAACGTGCAGACTCCGCACAGACAGTGACCCAGCGGGGAATTGAACCTGGGACCCTGGCGCTGTGAAACCACAGTGCTATCCACTTGTGCTACCGTGCTGCCCTAACAAAATCTCTTAGAATCATACAGTGCAGAAGGAGGTCATTCAGCCCATTGAATCTGACCCTCGGAAAGAGCACCCCACCTCGGCCAACCCTGCCCTATCGCCGTAACCCCGCCCAGCCATTTAGACACGAAGGGGTAATTTAGTGTAGCCATTCCACCTAACCCGCATATCTTTGGACTGTGGGGGTAAATCAGAGCACCCGGAGGAAACCCACGCAGACACAGGGAGAACGTGCAAACTCCACACAGACAGTCACCCAACGCCTGAATTGAACCCGGATCCCTGAATCTGTGAGGCAGCAGTGCTAACCACTGTGCCACCACACCACACTACATAATCCAGAATTTTACTAATTTCGGAATAGTCTATCGTACAAGGGCAACATTGATTACACACCACCTCAAAAACATCTAGCCCCATGATAGGGAAGAAAACTTATTTTTAATTTGTTCATGATGTCACTGGCTGGGCAGGTATTTATTGCCCATCCCTAATTTCCCTTCAACTGAATAACTTGCCTGGCCAGTGAAGAGTTACATGTCGGCCAGACCAGCTAAGCACTTCAGACATTAGTGAACTGGATGGGTTTTTACCACAATCAATAATGGTTTATTCAAATTCTAATTTCACCATCTTCCTTGGTGAGATTCAAACACAGGACCCCAAATCATTGTCTTGAGCCTTTGGATTACTGGTCCAGTGACAACAGCACTGCCCCATCACCTCATGCTCTTCACTTATTCTCTTTCTGTCAAATATGCAAACTCTGTAACCCCGAGATGCCCAAGAGTTTCTTCAGGATCATCACCAGTCTCTCATACTGAAAGGCAACAGCCTTCCACCAACCATTCTGTAGCCTTTGGGGTAGCAAACAGGCAAAGACACCTGGAGGTCAGACACTATGAGAATGAACAAGGGTAATTAGTTGACTTTTGGATGGAATATTGAATTGATGGTCTGATGTTTGGAATGGTTGTTTTATGGTGACTTTTATTTCATAATTGTAGCCAAGAAATGCTGTGATGGTCACTGACAGAGAGAAGGTGTGCGACTTTTGTAGAATGGGGATTTGAGGTTGTTCTAGTTGGAACCATAGTCAGCTGAAGTGATCATAGACAGTCGGTGGAAAGAGTATGTGACAGTTACCTATTCCTTTCCTCCCACTCCTCCTCTTCCTCTCCTTCCTCTTCAGCTGCTCAATATATCCCTGCTGGCAAGGTCTGTGTCCCCCTAATGGTGAGACCATGCAGGATACAGCAATCTATGATGAATTGGAGCACATGACCAGATGAGTACAAAAGGTCCTCCCCAGAGCACCTCAGGCAGTGGAATCATTTTGCAAGCAGCCCCATGATTTGTACTGTTAGATATTGTGTGGCAGCACTGCTGTCTTTATGAGCCATGCTCACCATGTATGGCTGGATTATACATCGGACACGGATAGGCCTTGTCAGTCTGAAACCACCCTCTAGTTTAATGTGGTAGATAAAATAATGAGGAAGCAGTGGACTGGTGCAGAATAAAAGCATCATGACTGCTGCTAGGATGCTCGGCATTCACTTGTATGATGTATGGTAAGCATGATTGCACACCAAATGCACATTGAGGGAGTGGAACTCTTTGCAGTGTCAGTATATCTCTGCATTTAAAATCAATGCCAAAGACACATTGCACCATGGGGAAGTCCATTATCTGGCAAAACCTTGTGTATGTTCAGCCTGCTTCTCTCTGGTCAGGGGAAGGCAATGACCTCCATCTACTGGCACAAGGAGCATTAGTCATCTCCCTTGTGCATTAACGCTTGGCACACTGGGAGTTGCTCCAGGTGCTGCCTGCTTCCGCCTGGAAGGAACCTACTGCAAAGAATTTTAGCGAGATGGTCACACCCACTACCACTTTGATTTAAGAATTGTAGCCAAGAGCACGTTGTGATGGTCAGTGACAGAGGGCAGGCATGTGACTGCTGTAGAATGTAAGGTAGAACGTAAAGGGAGTTAAGGTTGTGCTCACTGGAACTACAGACAGATGAAGTGATCCCTCAGATGCCAGGTGCAAAGGGGGTGTTTTGCTTGCCATCTTCCTTACTCCTGCCCCTCCTCTTCCTACCCCTCCTGCCATCCTCATTTCTTTCCGCGGTTCAGATATAGGTTTGCTTGAAGAGCACCTCCTTCACAAACAAATTCGACGTGTACACTGCTTCAAGAGAAATGCTCCCTCAGTTGATAATGCTTCCTGCTGCGAGCCTTTCTCCTCCACCACCTCATTTATGTTCTGAAAGCAGCTCATCCTCTTGCATTACCTTTGCTCAATATCCGTTCTGCCTCAAGCCAAGGGTGACGGTAACTGCAGCACTAATGACTGAGTGCAACTGGTTGGACCAAAACCCTTGAAGTCAAAACCAAGGCCTTCTCTACAGCAACTTCTCCAATTTTAAACAACTCGAGAAACCACTGACATAATATGCACCCATGCACATCATGAGGTAAAAGCAGGCACTGACAGACACGCAGGTGAGCCAATCAACATACAGAACAGGACACAACCAATCACCAGACAGAACACCAGAGGGGGGCTTCCAACTATAAAACACACGAGGCATCAGCACTCTGCCTCTTTCAACTGGTGACAACTGTAGTGACAATCAGGGTGTACAAATCGTTCAACATCTTCTACAGGTGGATCAGAGCTAGCCTGGTCTAGATAGTTAATGTTAGTTTACTTAGAGTAGTAGAGAGTCAACCCACAGGCAGCTGTGTGCTTCGTTACTGAAGTTCAATAAATCTTACTGAACCAACGCCTACGTTTGGTGTATTCTTGATCATTTCACTGCATCGTGTTGCAGTCCGTGTTACCCCAGGGTGAATAACACGACAACCACCAAATTCTCGTGCAAAGTCAGGCAGAGCCAGTAGAAATTAATCAGCATCTAATTTCTGAGCAGTTGGTGTTCACTTTAAATATTGCTGGTTAAACAGTGGCTTTGTGTGTCAGCTGGAGCAGGAGACCAAAAATGGCAGTGTTGGTGTTAAATCAGCATTACACATTGACTGAAGTCATGATCTGCCTATCTTGGCACAATCTTCGAACACCTGCACTCCTGACCGCCCCAAAAATGGCATCTGATGTGACCGACTACAGAGGCGAAGCCATTTTGGGACGTATGGGTGTTACAGAGATCAATCTCGCAGCCATTATCTAGTCAGTATCTCATTGCTGTTGTTGCATCTTGCTGTATGCAAATTGCCTGTCGTGCTTGCTACATTGTAACAGTGATTACAGTTCAAAAATACTTGATTGACTGTAAAGTGCTTTGGGGTGTCTTGAGCTCATGAGATATCCTGCAAATCATTTCTTTTAACATTTTCATCTTTGGATGTGTGTCTGACAGTTCAACCTTGAGCTCTTATGATTTAATGTTCTTCAATGAATGCACAGACTGGCATTGTGTAGAGGTCACACTGTTGATTTGGTTGATACATTTACTACATAACGGGTGGGATTTAATGGAAAGTGTCATTTTGGGCGCGATTGGCAGGGTGCGTCAAGCCAGTTCATTGGCCACCAGAGAAGTCAGTCAAACTGAGTCATCACTGATCTCTTCTGCTTGAATTAAAGGCAAAGGCTGCATTAAAGTCATAGGTCTTTTAATCTTCCATGGATCAAAATGGTAATAGCAAAAAGTAAAAGAAAGGGAAAAATGAGGGAATAAACTGGGTTTAAACAGGAGGATCCTTACACCTTCATCTGGATGGCAGCATCTCCTATTATGCAGCACTCCTTCGGTGTCAGTCTAAAATATGTGCCCCAGTGCCTGCAGTGGAGATCGAATCCACAACCTTTTGATTGAGGCAAGAGCTCTATTACTGAACCACGCTGATGCTTCCAATAGATGTTCTCCGATAGAATTGCACTATTACGATTGACTCTGAAAAGGTGCACTGAACAAGTGTGTTTCTTTTGCACAAATTCAAGTTGTCCATTAATTAGGGAATCATCTTGCAAATGTTTTTCTTTCTCTTTCAACTATGAAACATAATTGATCACAATGAAGAAAGTTTGTTGCAAGGGAAAGTTTATACTCCAGCTTTCAGAGCAAATTAGATTGAACCACATATAAATTGTGACCCGTAGATCTGGAAGAAAATCGATGCACTGATCACAAGTGGCAGCGGTGATAAAAAGAGCTATTGGCAGTGAATTACAGTATTCATTGGGAACAATCAAGGGGTCAAAGTAACTGGTGAGGCTGGGGTTACTGCACTGGCTAGTAGAGGTGGGTAGTAATGACAGCTAAGTGACTGCGCTGCTGATGAAAATGTAACTGATCATTATCAACAAAAGCAAGAAAAGAGATCTTATCAAAAAGGAAATATGAAGCCTACTGGTTCAATAACCGCAATGGAACAAATAACCTTGAGCCATTTCTCAGCCCAGCACTATGCATAACAAAATACTCACAGCACATGATATATTTCCCAGCTATGTGAAAACGCGACTGCATTTTTGTTTATTTTAAATTGTGTAGGTACTCTGAATGAATTATAGGTGCCATTAGTAGCAAGCGTCATTCATAGAAATGTGATCAAATCATAGAATGGTCCAAGTTGTGTTCAGGCAGCATTGAAAGAGAAATCGTGAACAGATCCAGAATTTCAGACACCAATGAATGAGTTGGAAACAGAGCATGCCAAATACCAAAATAATCATTTGCACAACAAGAATCAAATGCAGTGATAAAAGCAAAATGTTGCAGATGCTGGAAATCTGAACTAAAAACTGAAAATGTTGGAAAAACTCAGCAACACTGGCAGCATCTGTGGAGAGAGAAACAGTGTTAATGTTTCCAGTCCGTATGACTCTTCTACAGGGCATCTAATGAGAATCTAATGCATGCAGGTATTGGTTATCATTAGTGAAACAGCTAGGCTTTAGGTGCAGCTAGTTCTGGAGCATAGGTCTTCAGTACTATTGCTGGAATATTGTCAGGGCCCATAGCCTTTGTGGTATCCAGTGCCTTCAGCTATTTCTTGATATCACTTAGAGTGAATCAAATTGGCTGAAGATTAGCAATTGTGATGATGGGGATCTTAGAAGAAGGCTGAGATGGATCATCCACTTGGCACTTCTGGCGGAAGATGATTCTCAATGCTTCAGTCTTGTATTTTGCATTGGTATGCTGGACTCCCCAGTCATTGTTTCTATTGTAAGAAGTCTTACAACATCAGGTTAAAGTCCAACAAGTTTGTTTCAAATCACTAGCTTTCGGAGCACTGCTCCTTCCTCAGGTGAAGGACCTTCACCTGAGGAAGGAGCAGTGCTCCGAAAGCTAGTGATTGAAAACAAACCTGTTGGAATTTAACCTGGTGTTGTAAGACTTCTTACTGTGCCCACCCCAATCCAACGCCAGCATCTTCACATCATTGTTTCTATTAACCATTACATGGGGATGATAACTGGAATACTGAGTTAATATTCTCCATGGGTAGTCTGTGGCTGCATGAAAATCGTAGGTTTAGATTTCTCCATTCACAAACTAAACTTCAAGGATTCAGAGCTAGAATCAAGAATCAACGTGCAGAGAAATAAATCAGCGACAATTATTCACCGATTGATGTATTTACCACGGATGTGCTGCAATAGTTATGATACATGTTACAGACCTGTGATCAGCTGATCAATTTGGATGTCACATCCTTTATTTATTTTAGCATCTATTTTGTTGATAAAGTACCAGCAGTTATTTAACAGCATGGCACTAGCTAGCCACAATGCTGATATTGATTCAGGTAGTACTAATTCTAATAATAGGTCATACTAAACCAATGAACATTTAATAGTTTTTTAAAATAAATTTAGAGTACCCAATTAATTTTTCCAATTAGCGTGGCCAATCCACCGAACCTGCACATCTTTGGGTTGTGGGGGCGAAACCCACGCAAACACGGGGAGAATGTGCAAACTCCACACGGACAGTGACCCAGAGCCGGGATCAAACCTGGGACCTTGGCACCGTGAGGCAGCAGTGCTAACCCACTGCGCCACCGTGCTGCCCCAACATTTAACAGTTCAATGTGCTTTAAGTGAATTTTGTTCTCAAGCAGTATTTAGCACAAGAGCAAATCCTGTATTCTGATATTCTGTTGTGTATTGAAAATTGTCCAGCTTGTGGTGTAAATAATCGGTTGTGGCGAGAAGTAGTATATTATTTTGGATTCTTGGATGTTGGGATCAAGAACTAGGTCATTCCTTGGCAGTTTGCATATGGCTTGTGCTTCTAACTGATATTTTATCATAATATGGGCCAGGACTCATCCATGTTCACCCCACCATCACTGCAGCGAGACTGGAGAATACCTGTCATGTTCGTAGCCATGGGGCGGGATTCTCCATCCCGCCGCACCCATATTCTGGTGCGGCACACTTGTGGGGTTGGAGGGCCTTCCAAAGGATTTTGGGGGACACCTCCGTTATGCTCTGACCTCCTTGACCACCTCGGGGTCCACCGCAGCAGGGCCACACTTGGACAAACTTGCACCAAAGCCCTGTTGGTGGATTTCCTGAAGTGGTGATCAGAGCATAACAGGAAGGAGGAGACATAGGGATGGATCCTCCATCCCGGCAGCCAGACAATGGGGTTTCCCATTGTGGCCATCACCACGCCGTCGGGAAACCTGTGGGTGTGAGTGGGTTGCCGGCAAAGCGGATGGCGAATCCTGCCCAAGGTTTTTGTTTCAGCTTTGGAAAAGTCTGGATTCAAAGAACTAAAAGAAAATGATTCTGGGTTTCCGACCAAGAAGAACATTGACTCTATCCCAGATCGGGGAGAGATAAAACCATAAGACATAGGAGCCAAATTAGGTCATTGGGCCCATCACGTCTGCTCCTCCATTTAATCATGGCTAATATGTTTCTCATCCCTATTCTCTTGCTTGCTCCCCATAACCCCTGATCCCCTTATTAGTAAAGAAACAAATGCCTTTCATAGCCTTAGGATTTAAAGGCACTTTACAGCCACTGAAGTACTTTTGAAGTGACAGCAGGAGGGAGCAGGATTTGGATTGTGGGGTTGGAGGGCCTTCCAAAGGATTTTGGGGGACACCTCCGTTATGCTCTGACCTCCTTGACCACCTCGGGGTCCACCGCAGCAGGGCCACACTTGGACAAACTTGCACCAAAGCCCTGTTGGTGGATTTCCTGAAGTGGTGATCAGAGCATAACAGGAAGGAGGAGACATAGGGCTGGATTCTCCGATTCTGCGGGTACTCGGCCCATTGGGGCGGAGCATCGGGGATGGACCTCAGGTGACATCCTGACGCCGTCCCGACGGCGTGTGGCGGAAAGTACGCCGAATTTGAGGGTGTTGAGCATCGGAAAAACGCTGTCGGCCCCGATTGTGGCGTAAAAAGGGATTCTCCGGCCGGTCGCCGAACACGATTTCGGCAATCGGAGAATCCCGCCCATAGTCTTCGAGCCCATTCACATTTATCTAAACGAGTTCTTTGTCTCGTCCTACCGGAGTGGGGCAGGTAGCGCGTTGAAACTGCCGGCTTGGGATCAGAGCATCGCAATGGGGTGCTAAGCCTTTTTTCACTGGACACCCCACTGTCCGTCCAATCGGGAATCCTGATCTGAGCAGTGCTGAATGGTAATCTCGGCCAACATCTTTGTGACTACAGCACTGAAGTACTGCACTGAAGAATTACACTTTACATTTTGTGTTCAAGCCTCTAGAGTGGGATTTGAATCTACTGGATGTCCTTTTGACTGAGTGGCAAGAGGCAAGACTGAACCACGGCTTGACACTTCAAATGATGTAATCATTTTAATCTTAAAGGTGGAAATGAGGCACTGAGTATGGGCCTCAAGACAGACTCCGGCAAATTTCTAACTCTAATATTTTGTTTACTTTTATTTGTGTTTTGAGAATTTATTTCCAAAAGAAAAAAGCAACAAAGGTTGATTTTCAACAGTGAAAGGTATTTTAAAAATGAGTATTTTTCTCTTTGGGATTTGTTATTTTATCTAAATTAAATTGAAATTAAGTTTTTCAGTTTAAAAAACATATGTGGTTCCTCAGAATGTTTTTTCTAATCCCCCAACAGGCAATTTAAAACAACATTCCAGGATAGATCTTTTGGAGGAGAAAGAATGAAACCAGCTCTGCCCATGAGCCGGTAAGGAACATCTCTTTTATGAAACCTTTATGGTGATATACAATTAATCCACATGAGGGTAACCTGCCTTCACTGTCCTGAAACAAAGGTATTGACCTACATAAAGCACAGATCAGAGATGAGGTAAATTAAAGATGGAAAAAACTAAAGTGTTTTAAGTCATTCCTGTCATCATATTATTCTCCTTTTCACGTGTAATGTTTCCAATGTCCTTTCTTGTCTCTCTGGTGGTCTGACCATTTTGCAATTTCAGATGAATTCAAGCTTCAGATTTATGTCATCCTTCAGTGCTCCAATACTTAATCTAAAATCTGCAGCCAGAACAGAGCGGAGTGCGATCATGTACAGCCACACAGTACTATGAGCAGACTAGAAATTGTGATATATCTATTCCCTATCTCCCTGCGTCCCTCCCCTACCAATTCTTGAACTGAACCAAAACCACCTGATGTATTCTCTCTCTGATTAGAAAACAGACTGCAAGACATTCTTCCCTCCAGAATAGGAAGAATTGGGACAGAAATATTAAAACAAACTATGAATCTACTATTGGATATCAAATCCATTTTAAAGGAAAAACTCCATGAAACTTTTGTTTTCGCAACATCTTTGCGAACATGTGCCCACAAGTCTAATTAGGCCGAGTGCAAGATGGAAATCATTGCCCAAGATGTGTAAGATTTCAATCTGAAACTATCCCCCACCAAGCAGATTAAGGAACATATTTGTTTTGTTTTTAGGGACCAGCAAAACACACAATTCCATAATAATAATCGCTCATTGTTACAAGTAGGCTTCAATGAAGTTACTGTGAAAAGCCCCTAGTCGCCACATTCCGGGACCTGTTAGGGGAGGCCAGTACGGGAATTGAACCCGAGCTGCTGGCCTTGTTCTGCATTTCAACCCAGGATGTTTAGCCCACTGTGCTAAACCAGCCCCCAAAATGATCCACACTGAAGCCAAATTCAGATTCTTTTTTAAGAAGTAACAAATTTCTAATCCCATTCTGACTGCCTTAAATGCATAGATTGGCCTTGTTGCACCTCACTCTCACATTACAGCTATCTGCCTGGACTTTTAAGGGTTGAACTTTCAGTTATTCACCTAATTGACTGTGAGCATTCAGCAGGAGGTCTGCTGAAACCCCGGAGTATTAGTATTAATACCAAAATTATAGCAGTTGGAATAAGGTCCATTGAAATGAAAGGCACTATTGATATCTCTTTCTTGAGCAGGTCTTTAGATAATTGCTACCTTCAAGCTTTTCCCCAGAGCAATGTGAATAGAAATGTTCCCTTTATCATTTGGACTTCAGTGTACTTTCAAAGATTGCAACATAATAGACAGAGACTTCCAGGAAGCATATCATAAACTTTTACATGAAAGAGTACTGGTTATGGATGGTTCCGAATAAGACATGGGAATGGATAAGAAATTGGCTGCAACTTGGAAATCAATCATTACATATTTGCATCATGTCAGGGTTGGGGAAGTGCCATTTTGGGAGATTGAAGTTGGGTCTCTTACAACTTTTGATTTACATTTTTTCATTCATTCATGGGATGTGGGCTTCATTAGCTAGGCCAGCATTTATTGCCTATTTGCCCTTGAGAAGGTGGTGGTGAGCTGCCTTCTTGAATGGCTGCAATCCCTGTGGTGTAGGTACATCCAGGATGCTGTTTGGGAGGGAATTCCATGGCTTTGACCCAGTGGCAGTGAGGAAACAATGATATTCTGGAAGTCAGAATGGTGAGTAACCTGAAGGGGAACCTCCAGATGGTGGGGTTCCCAGGTATCTGCTGCTCTTGTCCTTCTAGATAGTAGTGGTCGTGGGTTTGGAAGGTGTTGCCTAAGGAACCTTGGTGAGTTCCTGCAGTGCATCTTGTAGATGGCACACAAGGCTGCCATTGTTCATCAGTGTGGAGCGAGTGAATGTTTGTGAATGGGGGTTCCAATCAAACAGGCTACTTTGTCTTAGCTGGTGTCAAGCTTCTTGAGTGTTATCCCGGTCACGGCATGCGGAGTGGTCTGACTGCAGAACAAAAATCTGACCAATCTCGTGTCCATTGACCCCGAAGTCTGCTTTTTCAGCCCTCATTTGAACATCTGTACAGTCCTTTCCAACAGGCTGTTGGAAGTCAGGTGATACGGGGCCATGGGGATGTGCCATAACCATTTATCTTCAGGGATACCGCACTGCTAGACTACCCTTTCTATACCTGCATCAAGGTCCCTGGAAGAACACTATTCACAACACCCTATGCTGCTCTTGTTTGGCCCTTGTTCGGCATTGTGATCTTATGTGTTCTAGTGTGTTGTTTATTTTAAGTACATCTCACAGTGGTTATACTTTATTTTTAAATTGCATTCTTCCTTAGTTCGCGTTTTAACTGTTTGAATTTGCTGAATCTTCCTGTTGACCTGATTGCAGTTGTGATCTCAGTTCTTGAACATCAGTTTGTAACCAATCATAAAATCCACTCAGTAGATATGACATAGAATTTACAGTGCTGAAGGAGGCCATTCGGCCCATCGGGTTTGCACCTGTCCTTGGAAAGAGCACCCTACCCAAGCCCACACCTCCACCCTACCCCGTAACCCAGTAACCCCACTTAACCTTTTTGGACACTAAGGGCAATTTAACATGGCCAATCGACCTAATCCGCACATCTTTGGACTGTGGGAGGAAACCAGAGAACCCAGAGGAAACCCACGCGCACACAGGGAGAATGTGCAGACTCCGCACAGACAGTGACCCAAGCCAAGAATTGAACCTGGGACCCTGGAGCTGTGAAGCAACTGTGCTAACCAATATGCTATTGTGCTTCCCTCACTATGCTACCGTGCTGCCCTCATGTCACTTATTTGCAAGATTTAGATCACTCCTATTTGCTGTTTGCAGTAGGAGCAGAAATGCAAGAATGAAGGATGTGATTATGATTTTCATCTCATTGAGTTTCTTAGTTACTCAAGAAAACTTCCCACAACACAAAGCTTAAAATATTGTGCCAGACTGGTTCAAATGATAAGCATAATTAAAAAGCATGTTGTTAGCTTTCCCACATTTCAATGTCATAAAGTTTAGCAACCAGAAATAGCAAATGAAATTCACCAGCTATCTGACTTCTATTTATAGAAACATAGAAACATGAATAGGCCATTCGGCCCTTCGAGCCTGCTCTATCATTCATTATGATCATGGCTGATCATCCAACTCAGAAACCTGTTCCCACTTTCCCCCCATATCCTTTGATCTCTTTAGTCCCCAAATCTATAACTAGCTCCTTCTTGAAACCAGACAATATATTGCCCTCAACTCCATTCTGTGGTAGCGAATTCCACAGACTCACCAATCTTTGGGTCAAGACATTTCTCCTCATCTCAGCCCTAAATGGTTTACCCATATCCTCACTGTGACCCCCTAGTTCTGGACGCTCCCGCCATCGGGGACATCCTGTCTAGTCCTGTTAGAATTTTATTGGTTTCTATAAGATCCCCCTCATTCCTCTAAACTCTAGCGAATGTAATCGCAACTGACTCAATCTCTGATCCTAGTCAGTCCCGACATCCCATAAATCAGCCACTGCACTCCCTCGATAGCAAGAACATCATTCCTCAGATAAGGAGACCAAAACTGCATACAGTATTCCAGATATGGTCTCACCAAGGCCCTGTACAATTGCAGCAAGATATCCTGCTCCTGTACTCAAATCCTCTTGCTATGAAGGACAATAAACCATTTACCTTCTTTACCGCCTGCTGCACCTGAATGCTTACTATCAGCAACTGGTATACAAGGACATCCAGGTCTCGTTGCACATTCCCCTCTCTCAATCTATAGCCATTCAGATAATAATCTGCCTTCCTTTTATTGGTACCAAACTGGAGAATTTCACATTCATCCACATTTCTACTGCATCTGCCCAAATCCCACTGAAGCATCTCTGCATCCTCCTCACAGATCTCCCTCCCACCCAGCTTTGTGTCATCTACAAATTTGGAGATATTACATTCTAAATCATTCATACACATTGTGAATAGTCCTAGCACTGATCCCTGTGGTACCATACTAGTCACGCCTGCCATTTGGAAAAAGACCCATTTATTCTTATTCTTTGTTTCCTGTCTGCAAACCTGTATCCATCTCAATGCACTCTCCCCAGTGCCATGCATTTTAATTTTACACACATAATCTCTTATGTGGGACTTTGTCAAAGACCTTCTGAAAGTCCAAATAAACCAGATTCACTGATTCCCCCCATTCAACTCCACCAGTTACAACCTCAAAGAATTCCAGTAGATTTGCCAAACATGATTTTCCTTTCGTAAATCAATGCTGATTCTATCCGATCCTGCCATTGTTTTCTAAGTTCTTTGCTATTAAATCTTTTATAATGGTCTCTAGCATTTTCCCCACTGCCAACATCAGGCTGACTGGTCTATAATTCTCTGTTTTCTCTGCACCACACATTTTATATATTGGAATTACATTAGGAATCTGTAGGAACTGTTCCAGAACTATAGAATCTTAGAAGGTGAACACCATTATATTCATTATTTCTAGGGCCATTTCCTCAAGTACTCTGGGATGTAGAATATCAGGCCCTGGTGATTTATTAGCCTTCATTCCCATCAATTTCCCCAACACCATTTTGCTACGAATATTGATTTCCTTCAGGTCCTCCCTCTCACTAAACCCTGGGCGGGATTCTCCCGCAATCGGCGGGCTGGCCGGACGCTGGCGCCAAGAACGGCGCGAACCACTCCAGTATCGGGCCACCCGGAAGTTGCGGAATCCTCCGCACTTCCGGGGGCTAGGCCAGCGGCAGAGGGGTTGGCGCCACGCCAACCGGTGGAGAAGGGCTGCCGTGGTCCTGCGCATGCGCAGATCCGCCTCCGTATTTGCCGCATTGCGCAGAACCGCCGTGTTCTTACGCATGCGCAGGAAGTTTCTTCTCCGCACCGACCATGGCGGAGCCCTACAGAGGCCGGTGCAGAGGGAAAGAGTGCCCCCACGGCACAGGCTCGCCCGCAGATCGGTGGGCCCCGATTGCCACCGTGGGCCCCCGGGCCTCCCCCCCCCCCCCCCCCCCCCCCCCCCGGGAGCCGGATCCTCTCGCGCCTCCCCAAGGATTCTGGTAGATAGTCTACCAGCCAGGTCCCACCGTGATGGACCATGTCCATTTCACGCTAGCAGGACTGACCGGAAACGGGCGGCCGCTCGGCCCATCGGGGCCCGTAGAATTGCCGGGGGGGGGGTGGTGTTACAGCCAACGGCCCCCGACCGGCGCGGTGTGAATCACGCTCCTGCCCAAAAACCGGCGCCAGAGAATTTTGCAGCCGCCGTCGGAGCGACGTGGCGGGATTCTCGCTGCCCCCCAGCGATTCTCCGACCCGGCCCCGGGGGGGGGGCGGGTGTCGGAGAATCCTGCCCCCTGTGTTCCCAACATTTCTGGTACATTATTTGCGTCCTCCTGTGTGAAGGTAGAACCAAAGTTTGTATGTGGTTGGTTAGCCATTTCTTCATTCCCCATTATGAACTCCCGTATCTGACTGTAAGGGACCTACATTTGTATTCATCAATCTTTTTTTCTTCACATACCTATAGAATCATTTACAGTCAGTTTTTATGTCCCCTGCAAGCTTAATCTCATATGTTATTTTCCCCTTCCTAATAAATCCCTTGTCCTTCTTTGCTGAAATCTAAACTGTTCCCAATCCTCAGGCCAATTGGTATGCCTTGTCCTTGGATCTAATGCAACCTCTAATTCCCCTTGTAAACCATGGTTTGCCCACCTGACTCATTTTATTTTTGCACCAGACAGTGATTAACAACTGTTGCAGTTCACCCATGAGCTCTTTGAATGTTTGCCATTGCCTATCCACAGTCATCCTTTTAAGTAATGTTTCCCAATCTATTATAGCCAACATGCACTTCATACCATCATAGTTTCCTTTCTTTAGATTCAGGACTGTAGTTTCAGAATCAATTGCGCCACTCTCCATCTTGATGGAGAATTCTATCATATTATGATCGCTCATCCTCAAGGGGCCTTTCACAACTAGATTATGAATTATTCCTTTCTTATTACATAATACCCAGTCTAGGATGGCCTGTTCTCTAGTTGGTTCATCAATGTATTGGTCTGGATATCTATTCTGTATACACTCCAGGAATCCCTCCTCTATGGTTTTGTTACTAATTTGATTTCCAATCTATATTCAGATTAAAGTTGTCCGTAATTACAGTGATGCAATCCCACTGCCTTTTCCTTTTTTTCTGTCCTTCCTAAATACTGAATATCCCTGGATGTACAATTCCCATCTCTGGGAAAATGAGACTCCAGGATGTTATATTGCCTCCCTGGTGCTAGGGTTAAGTATGTCTCAGAGCATCTACAAGACATTCTAGAGGGAGAGGGTAAACAGACAGTGGTCATGGTACACATTGAGACAAACCACATAGGTGAAAAAAGGGATGAGGTCTCAAAAACAGAATATAAGGAGTCAGGAAGTAAGTTGAAAAATAGGATCCCAAAGGTGGTATTCTGAGGATTACGACCAGTGCCGTGTGCTAATCAAAGCAGAAATATCAGGATATATCAGATAAATTCATGGCTGAAGAGATGATGTGATGGGGAGGGTTTCAGATTCCTGGGACATTGGAACTGGTTCTGGAGGAGGTGGAACCAGTATAAACTGAATGGGTTACAGCTGGGCAGGTCTAGAATTGATGTCCTGGGGGAGTAATTGCCAGAGTTGTTGGAGATGATTTAAATTAAAATGTCAGGGGGATTGGAACCTATGCAAGGAGTTAGAGGAAGGTGAAACACAGACAAGAACAAAAGACATGCCGCCATGTCTTCAAAATCCCAAATATATCATACCCATGTACATCTATTTGCACGATTAATTCATCCACTTTATTGTGAACGCCTCTGTGCAATAAGGCACAAAGCCTTAAGGCTTGTCTTTTTAATATTCCTTGCCTCTGTTTCCCCTTCCTCTGACTCGTTGCATCGGTTCCCATCCAATGCCATTTTAGTTTAAACCGTCCCCAGCCACTCCAGCAAATACTCCCACAACGTACTCACACAATGACATAGCTACAGCACTGGTGACCACTTTCATAGCTCACCATTCCAAAAAGGAGGATCAAATTTTATGCCCTACCTACCTAAAGGGCAAATATGGAACAAGGATGAGCCTTTCCTGTGAAAAGCACAGCTTAATGCACAATTGTTTTCCAACAGTGCTCATTAGGGAAGACTGTACCAACAAAGCCAAGTAATTGTGCAAGCAATCCTTATAATAGTTTCCCACTAACTACCTCACTCATTTATTTCCTGACCTAATTGCATTCTTCTTAAATAAATTAATTGGTGACACAACCGTCTGGGTCTTATTTATGTTGAGTACCCGGAATTGGATGGAGCTAGCTGCACTCTGATGCACGATCAATGACCACTAAAGCGAGGTTGTAGTCCAACTGAAGGCTTTAATAAGCTAGATGTTTCCCCCAGCAGCTCAGGTACAGAATGAGGGCTGCTGGGGCAGCACGGGATCTTATACCCCGTCTATCAGGGCGGAGCTATTATACACTCTAGCCAATAGCAAGCATACAGGTTCTACCAATGGTGCTTTAGCCTCTCAGGTACCGTAATACCTATAATACCACATTCACCCCCTGTTAAACAAAAGTCCGGCGGGGGGGTGGCCAGAAACTACAAAACATAACAACATGGTATAATTAGTTATGGAGGTACCGTAATACCTCCGTACAGTGTTTAGTAACTATTTACAAGTCTGTTAGCTATGTACATTTGGTGGTTTATATTTACAGATTACAGTTAAAATGAAGCAATCAGTCGAGCGGGAGCCCTGGTCGTCCTCTGTGATCATCGGAGCCTCGGTGGTGACTCCAATGGAGGGCCGGGCGTGTGTGACTCCGGGAGCGTGGCTTCAATCTCCATGGCAGCTTTGTCACCCCTAGACGGCGCTGGTGGGGAAAACGGCTGACCTGGGAAGGGAGCGCCTGTGGGGGGCATCGGTGGGTGGGGCCTAGACGGGGGCGGTGGAAGGACCAATCCTCCTGTAAGGTGCTGCGGTGGAGGGGAGGGTGGGACTGGTGTCTGGGATGTGCGTGGAGTTCCAGCAGGCGCCAGGTCTCGTAGGGAGACCGTATCTTGTCGGCCGTCGGGGTACGCCACGTAGGCGTACTGGGGGTTAGCATGGAGCAGATGGACCCTCTCGACCAACGGGTCCGACTTGTGCGCCCGCATGTGTTTTCGGAGCAGGATGGGTCCGGGTGCTGCCAGCCTGGTTGGGAGCGAGGTCCCAGAGGAGGACGTCCTGGGGAAGACAAGGAGACGTTCGTGAGGTGTCTGATTGGTGGTCGTACAAAGCAGTGACCGGACGGAGTGGAGGGCATCCGGAAGGACTTCTTGCCAGCGGGAGACTGGGACATTCCTGGACCGTAGGGCCAGTAGGACGGTCTTCCCGACAGTTCCGTTCTCCCTCTCTACCTGTCCGTTACCCCGGGGGTTGTAACTGGTCGTCATGCTCAAGGCGATGCCCTTGCTGAGCAGGAATTGACACAGTTCGTCGCTCATAAAGGAGGACCCCCTATCACTATGTATGTAAGCGGGGAACCCGAACAGCGTAAAGATGCTATGGAGGGCCTTGATGACGGTGGTTGCGGTCATGTCGGGGCAGTGATGGCGAATGGGAACCGGGAGTACTCGTCAATCACGTTCAGGAAGTACGTGATGCGGTCGGTGGAGGGGAGGGGGCCTTTGAAGTCCATGCTGAGACGTTCAAAGGGACGGGAAGCCTTTATCAGGTGCGCTCAATCTGGCCGGTAGAAGTGCGGTTTGCACTCTGCGCAGATTTGGCAGTCCCTGGTGGCCGTCCTGACCTCCTCGATGGAGCAGGGCAGGTTGCGGGTCTTGACGAAATGGAAAAAGCGAGTGACCCCCGGGTGGTAGAGGTCCTCGTGGAGGGCTCGGAGGCGGTCCACTTGTGCGGTGGCACATGTGCCACGGGACAGGGTGTCAGGAGGCTTGTTTAGCTTCCCGGGACGATACAAGATCTCGTAGTTGTAGGTGGAGAGTTCAATCCTCCATCGCAAGATCTTGTCGTTTTTTATCTTGTCCCGCTGTGCATTATCGAACCTGAAAGCAACCGACCGTTGGTCAGTGAGGAGAGTGAATCTCCTGCCGGCCAGGTAATGCCTCCAATGTCGCACAGCTTCTACTATGGCCTGGGCCTCCTTTTCGACTGAGGAATGGCGGATTTCGGAAGCATGGAGGGTACGGGAGAAGAAGGCCACGGGTCTGCCCGCTTGGTTGAGGGTGGCCGCCAGAGCTACGTCGGATGCATCGCTCTCGACCTGGAAGGGGAGGGACTCGTCGATGGCGTGCATCGTGGCCTTTGCAATGTTTGCTCTGATGCGGCTGAAGGCCTGGCTGGCCTCTATCGACAGGGGAAAAGCTGTGGATTGGATCAGGGGACGGGCCGTGTCCGCATAGTTGGGGACCCACTGGGCGTAGTAGCTAAAAAACCCTAGACAGCGTTTCAAGGCCTTAGAGAAGTGAGGGAGGGGGAACTCCATAAGGGGTCGGGGCCTATAACTCCATTTCGCACTACGTAGCCGAGAATGGCTATACGGTCGGTACTAAACACGCATTTATCCTTATTGTATGTTAGGTTAAGGATTTTAGCGGTCTGGAGAAATTTTCGGAGGTTGGTGTCGTGGTCCTGCTGGTCGTGGCCGCAGATGGTGACATTATCGAGATACGGGAATGTTGCCCGTAAACCGTACCGGTCAACCATTCGGTCCATCTCGCGCTGGAAGACAGAGACCCCATTAGTGACACCAAAGGGAACCCTTAAGAAGTGATAGAGCCGCCCTGCTGCCTCGAAGGCAGTGTATTTGCGGTCACTAGTGCGGATGGGGAGCTGGTGGTAGGCGGACTTGAGATCCACCGTGGAGAAGACCTTATAATGCGCAATCCTGTTTACCAGGTCGGATATGCGGGGGAGAGGGTACGCGTCCAGCTGCGTAAACATGTTGATGGTCTGACTGTAGTCGATGACCATCCTATGCGTCTCCCCGGTCTTTACCACCACTACTTGAGCTCTCCAGGGGCTGTTACTGGCTTCAATGACCCCTTCACTCAGTAGCCTTTGGACCTCTGACCTAATAAAGATCTGGTCCTGGGCACTGTAGCGTCTGCTCCTGGTGGCGACGGGTTTGCAATCCGCGGTGAGGTTCGCAAACAGGGAAGGCTGGTCGACCTTAAGGGGGTATAGGGCCGCTGAATTGGAAGGTCAGACTTTGAAGGTTACACTGGAAGTCTAAACCCAGGAGTGTAGCCGCGCAGAGGTGGGGAAGGACATAGCGACGGAAATTTCCCTTCCCTGGACTGTGAGGTTTGCTACACAAAACCCCTTTATCTCCACTGAGTGGGAACCGGAGGCCAGTGAGATTTTTTGATTAACAGGGTGGATGAGGAGGGAACAGGGCCTTACCGTGTAGGGGTGTATGAAGCTCTCCGTGCTCCCAGAGTCAATTAAGCAGGACATCTCGTGCTCGTTGATGAATACGGTCATCGTAGCGGTTGAGAATGTTCGAGGTCGAGACTGATCCAGAGTCACCGAGGCCAATCGCAGTAGTTGGGAATTCTGTTCAGGCAGTGTGTGGTCGGCCGAGCTGGGATCCTGGGGGTTCATCCAAGGTGGCGTCTCCCATTGGTCGCACATGGCCGGGGGTGCACAAAACGGTGGCGCCCATCCTTCAAGCGTGGCGTCCGTGGAACAAGATGGCGGCGCCCGAGATCCGCATGTGGCCCTGAGATATGGGGGTGGCGGCAACCGCTGGCCGCACGGGGCCCGTGGAGAAGTTAGTGGTGGCGGTCCGGATTCGCCGCTGGAGACCGCGGCCACCGCTCTGGCCTGACATACCCCCATGAAATGGCCCTTTTTGCCGCATCCCTTGCAGGTGGATGCACGGGTCGGGCAGCGCTGGTGGGGTGCTTGGCCTGCCCGCAAAGGTAGCAGCGGGGCCCCTCGGGGTTGCCAGGCTGCCTTGCAGCGCAGGCCTGTGGGGAAACGGGGGAAGTCTCGGGGTTGGCCGCTGCGGGGTTCCACGCTGCCCAGGGGGCTACCGCGCGGTCGGAAACGTAGGCGCGGGCGTTCCTGGAGGCCACGTCCAGGGAGCCTGCCGGAGCCTGTGCATCCCTGAGACCCAGGGTGTCCTTCTCTAACAGGCGCTGGCGGATTTGTGACGAAAGCATACCTGCCACAAAAGCGTCCCTGACTAAGAGTTCCATGTGTTCGCTCGCCGAAACTTGCGGGCAGCCGCAGTTTCTTCCCAGCACCAGGAGTGCGCGGTAGAATTCCTCCAGCGATTCCCCAGGGGTTTGTTGCCTTGTTGCAAGCAGGTGCCGGGCGTAGACCTGGTTTACTGGGCGAATATCGTGTCCTTTTAGCAGCTCAATTGCTGCATCAAAGTCTTCCGCTTCCTCGATGAGGGTGTAAATCTCCGGGCTCACCCTTGAGTGCAGGGCGTGCAGTTTCTGCTCTCCCGTGGGTGCGTTTTCGGCCGTCTCGAGATACCCTTTAAAGCACGCCAGCCAGTGCTTAAAGATTGCCGCTTAGTTCGCCGCGTGGGGGCTACGTTGCAGACACTCCGGCTTGATTCGGAGCTCCATCATTTATTCTTAAATATCTAGCTTATTAAATTGATGCACATTCAATGACCACTAAAGCGAGGCTGTAGTCCAACTGAAGACTTTAATAAGCTAGATGTTTCCCCCAGCAGCTCAGATACAGAATGAGGGCTGCTGGGGTGGCACGGGTTCTTATACCCCGTCTATCAGGGCGGAGCTATTATACACTCTAGCCAATAGCAAGCATACAGGTTCTACCAATGGTGCTTTAGCCTCTCAGGTACCATAATACCTATAATACCACACACCCAAACAGGTTGGGTCATCGAGGCACATGCCGGACTATCCCCCGATAAGTGAATGGATGGACCTCCTAACACAGGAGCTCCTGAAGCACAGAGACACCATCAATCTAGAGATGATGGTAACAGTGAAGGCGGTGGTCGTAGATGTCTTGGCCCCCTTCAAGGTGGCGCTGGAAAAGACGGAGCAACAGCTGGAGGTGCAGGAGGCAACCATCAGTGGGCTGGAGAAGGCAGCAACCAACCAGATTGGCCGGATTGCTTCATTAGAGATGGAGGTGAAAAGTTGGTGGCGACCCAAGGGATGCTGAAAGGGAAGGCCGAGGACCAGGAGAACCGGTCGCAATGCCATAACCTCCGCATTGTTGGCCTACCCGAGGGCATCGAGGGCAGGAGCCCCACGGTGTACATGGGCCAGATGCTGAGGAAACTGGTCGGGTGGGGAGAACTTCCCCAAATCCCAAAAGGTAGACTGAGCCCACGGGTCACTCCGGCCAAGGCCCAAAATTGGGGAGCAGCTTCGGGCTACAATCGCAAAGCTGAACCGGTACCAAGACTGGGAGAAGATCCCGAACTGGGCAAGGTGCACACAGTCCTGTAAGTGGGAGGGACCCTCGATCCATGTGTACCAGGACATTGCGGCAGATCTGGCCAAGCGCCGGGCTGAATTCACCACAGCCAAGGCAGGTCTATACGATAGCAAGGTGCGGTTTGGGAAGCTGTACCCAGACAAGATCTGGGTAACCTTCCAGGGGAAGGAGTATTACTTCACTGCTCCAGCCGAATTGAACAAATTTGCACACAGGCCCAGGCTGGGAAAGCAGCAGCAACAGCACTGAATACAGATTTCTGAAAAAAAGGACAATTGCGCAAGATAGAACTGCCTTGTTATTGGTCTGCTCTGAGTCCCAGGAAGGAGAGGGTGAGAGCATTAAGGTGCAGAAACGTGTGGGGAGAAGGAGGAGGATGGGGGGGAAGGAACACAGCGAGTAGGAGAAGGTAAAGATCACTCCTGGGGGAAGCCGCCACAATAGCGAGCAAACTAACGCAAGCAAGTATGGGAGAAGGGGGGACCACGGCACAGCTCCCAAGGGGGAGAGAGTGCCTAGCAGAAGGAGGGGAGAAAACGCTGGATAGGGGAAGTAGGGGTGAAAGATAGGGGGGTGCAAAGGTAGGGGGAGGCCCGCAGGGCATGCGGGGGTGGGGGGATAGATGGGCTCAAGGGGGGAACTGGGAGGTGGGGGGATGGTAGAACGCTGGCTATGACAGGGCACACAAGGCAACCGCAGAAAGAAGTACACCGAGAACAGCCATCTTAGATGGGCCACAAACGAAGGGAAATCCAGGAATGCAGCGGACCGTCCACATGATGAATATGGTGGCAATGGGCAACTTGGATGGTCCTGAGACAAAGGGAAACCCCAGAGTGCAGGGGCTCAGTCGCTTGGTGAACATGATGACAACAGCCATCTTGAATGGACACCAATTAAAGGGAAACCCCCAAGTGCTGGGGTGTATCCACAAAGTAAGTATGGTTAACCCTGCAGGAGTGGGGGTGGGGGTGGGGGGACAGAAACCGGCCATTAGGAGAGTTACCTGGAATGTCGAGGGACTGAACGGCCCAGTGAAAAGATCCAGAGTCTTCATCCATCTGAAAAGCCTGAGGGCCGATATTATCTTCCTCCAAGAGACACACCTGAGGGAGAAGGACCAACTGTGGGTAAGAAAGAGCTGGGTGGGACAGACAAACCAATAGTGTTACGGGATGACGGATAGAGGGGGTGGCCAGACTGTTTAACAAGAGGACAGCCTTCACGCCGACAAAGACATACACAGACCCCGGGGACAGTATGTCATGGTTAGCGGTGTCCTGGAAGGAGCATCAGTGATCATCGTAAACTTGTATTTTCCCAACTGGGATGACGCAGAATTCATAAATAAAACCGTGGCAGAAATCCCCATCATAGACTCACAGTGACTCATTATGCGGGCGGCAGGAGGTGGGGACAGGATCCATGAACGGACAGCTCCAGCCCCAAATCGAGGGAACTATCAAACGTGGCGAGAGAGTTATTACCTTCATGGAGCATGTGGAAGCAGTGGACCCATGGAACCTCATGCACCCAGGGGAGAAGGAGTTCTCCTTCTCCCAGGCACATCTGGTCTACTCCAAGATCGACTTCTTTGTAGTGGGAAAAGCGGTGCTTCCAGAGATAGTGGGAGCGGAGCAATCTCGACCACGCTCTACACTACGTGGATTTGAGGTTGGAGATGGGCCGGGCACAGCGCTCCCCATGGAGGCTGGACACAGCCATCCTTGCTGACAAGGTATTTTGTGAACAGATATCACAAACCATAGACGGGTACATTACCAATAATCAGAATGGAGAGGTCTCACCCTCCACGTCCTGGAAGGCACTGAAGGCCATGATAAGGAAGGGAAATTATTGCATTTAAGGCATGCAAAGACAGGAACAAGAGGGCAGCTAGGCAACAGCTGGTCGACTCCATACTGGAGGTTACTGCACCAGATACATATATATATAAGAAACTGAAATTCCTACATTGATGCATTCATCACAGTAAGCAATGTTTCCTACTTTCGGCTGCTAGTTTGCTTCCCATTTTCAGCCCGCATTGTTGGCTAGCAGCAATATGAAAGAGAGCCAAATGTGTAAATTCTCCCTGTCAGTACATAGCCTCTCCATCTGCATGTCCTCAGTTTTGCCTCCTTGTGGTGATGCACGGAAACTGAGTCCCTCATGGCCCCACACTAAAGCTTCAGAGGGGCTTTGAGGAGGTTTGGGCCCCAGACATGCATATGTGGATACTCCCTGCCACTCATGAACCAAACTCCCAGCCAAGGGCCAATAGCTCCACTGCCTTGTAGATACCTCAGGAGAACTGAAGGCTAAGGAATTAAACCTTGCCAAAGTAATCTGTATTAGAGTTCAAAGTCAGACTGATGTCTAAATATACCGGGCTGGATTCTCCATTAGTGGGATCCTCCGCTTCGCCGGCAGTGTACCCATGCCCATGGGATTCCCGAAGGCGTGGGATGGCCACAATGGGAACCCCATTGGCCAGCTGCTGGAACGGAGAATCCTGTTGCTGGCGGGGGTGCGCCGTATCAGAAAACAGATGCAATGCCGACAGAGAATCCCGCCCATCATCTTTCTGGCAATCCCTGCAACCGAGCTATAGTAGCAGGCCCCTTTAAAGAGTGTACATTGGGAAGATCATGTGACCCCTATCACCCAATGGATCTTGGTGCAGAGTGCAGGTTTTTGCAGCCTGAGTAGATCCTAGAGCTAGTCGGGATAACATCGGAAATGACTCAAAACTGAGCGTGTGGGACCAAACTCAAGCAGTGAGTTGAGTACAGAAGTGGGAAGAATCAATAAATACGAAAGATTTAAGCAGCCGAGGAATAACAGAGTGCTTTCGATATGCCACTACCCAGATGTGTCTAAATTTCAAGGAGCCGCATGCTATGGGTGCGGCAAAAGAAGTCATCTAAGGCATGGCCTGCCCAGCACAGACAGAGCAAGTAATGAAGTATCAGTAAATAACATGGGGGATTGTCCAATGGGAGAAGATAATGTCATGTCCTTAAACGATGTGGAAGAGGGTAAGGTAACCCCCATTACAGTCGTGCTGATGGTAAACAGCCAGCCACTAAAAATGGAGGTGGACACAGGGATGTCAGCGAATGTTAGAAATAAACGTGCTAGTATGGAGTACGTTCATACTGAAAGTACAAAACTGGCACGGCACCTGGACCAATTCAGCGACCGTTGAGGAGCTAGCACCAGTGCCATGTGGAACACAATTGGTTCCAATGAGAAACGGTGCCGGATTTGTCGGGTTTGCGATTGATACTCGGGAGGCTGACAAGCTGTAGTATACACATTTCACTCCCCACACACACCATCCCAGCCAACAAGTTTGCAACAAGGAGAGCGGTGCCTAGATTAATTCATGCCGAGCTCGAGACCCACCTGAACGCAGTAGAAGAGAGGCAGGCCACCCTGTATAGGAAGGAGGCTGCCAGCCGCTGCTGTTTCCAGCCATTGCTGACGCGAGGAAGACTCAGAAGGATGTGGCCCAGTCCCAGAGGGAGATGGCACAGTCACTGGCTGATGTGTCACAGACCCAGAAGGTAGTGGCACCGCTCGATCACACCCCTGGTCGCTGCATGGGCGTCGTTGTAGCAGATCTTGGCATCGCTCTGTGGCCTCCAGGTAGGCATCATCAACCCGACCGCAGTGGATAACCCCCATCGCCCAGCAGCCAACCCAGCAGCCAGTGGGGGGAGAGGGGTGGGTCAAGAATCGTCAAGTGTGCCAGGTTGAAGGCATCGCGCACACTGCCCAGGTATCGGGCGCAGATGTGTATGATGCTCATCTGATGGTCACATATCAGCTGCATGTTCATCGAGTAGAATTCCTTTCGATTGGTGTAGAGCGTCCTGTCATCTGCAGGTATTCGTAGGGGGACATGCATCCCGTCGATCACCCCCTGGACCCAGGGCATCCCAGCGATGGCAGCAACCCCGCTGCCCGGGCATCCTGGTGGGCTCGGTCCACATTGAAGTGGATGTATTGTGCTGACTGGGCATACTGGGCCTCCTTGATGGCGCGGATGCACCTGTGCACTGAGGTCTGTGAGATCCTGGACAGTTCCTCACTCAGTGCCTGGAAGGACCTTGGCGTAAAAGTTCAGGGTGACTATCACCTTGGTATCCACCGGGAGCAGATGTCCTCCCTCATTCCCCCAGGGTGCCAGGTCCACACTATCTCTCCGCTCAGCTGGAGTCTTCGACAGCATGCCCAGCCCGGCAGGTCCTGGAATGACAGGCGCTGCCAGTACACACAAGGCCTCATGTGGTGCCTCCTTTGCACCTCCTCCTCGGCCTGTTGGGCAGCTGTCTCTCCATCCTGGGTGGCTGCCTCCTGTTCCTCTGCGGTCGGCTCCGCTGCTGCAGCTTCCTCCTCCTCGAACAGCTCCAGCTCATAGAGCCGCAGGGCATCCCCCAGGGCTGTGGCTATTAGGAGGAAGGCCACCATTGCTGTTGAATTCCAATATCCATTGTCTGCAGGGGGTGAAAGGCCGGCATGTTAGCATGGTGCATACCCCCGTACCCAACCAGGTCCACCGGGCTACAGAAAAGCAAATTACTGCGGATGCTGGAATCTGAAACAAAAGAGAAAATGCTTTGACAAAGAGTCATTGGACTCGAAACATTAACTCTTTTCTCTCCCGACAGATGCTGCCAGGCCTGCTGAGATTTTCCAGCATTTTCTCTTTCCCACCCCATCCCTGCACCCCTGGCAGCAGAGTCCCCATGGTGTCAGGCACTGCTGCGGCCATAGGCTGGCGCTGCCTTTGCCAGCGGTATGCTCCGCGGCCCACCCGGTGCCCCATAGGGGTTACTGTGGGCGTTTTGCTTGAGTTAGCTGCGTGTTGCCCCGCCTGCAGGTGCCGGCCAGTTGGGTGGGAGGATGTGGTATGGGGGAGGGTTGGGTGCGGGGATAGTTCGCTGGGGGGTATGGCCGTGGTGCGGGGGTGGGGGGACCCATAGGGCCAGCTTCACTCTGCAAAACCAAGGTGTGTGGTCAGTGAAGTGCGCAGCAAGGTGGCTGCCTTACAGGCGGCGGCAATAACGGCCCGTGCCTGGGCACCACCCCAGTCCCGTGGGGGGTCACCCCGGCCACACGACCCATTCCCCTGTCACCCCCCACCCAATATCCAGCCTGGCCAGTGTCCGACCCAGCAGCCCACAGTCGCTCTTCTCTGTGTCCTACCTCCTCTCTCGCCCTCATCAGCCACGATGCCAGTTTCCCGATTTTTCAAAGCACAAGTCAACCTCACCGTTGAGAATTTGGACCATCGGAGGCGGAAAATCGTGGAGGCCCCAGAGAATACCGGGTCGGGCCCGCTAATGATATACAAATGGTGTTTACTGTACGTGCATTCTGGAACGCTGTCAAGGTGATGGAGAATTGTTATTTAGCATGAAATCGGCGCCCGCCGCAATTTCGCTGTCACAACTGATTCTCCACCCAATCACGTTTCACGGTTTCGGCGTCGGCCGATGGAGAATCCTGCCCATAGTTTTTGAATTTAGTTTGTATACTTTTCCTATTGCATTTGTTTGAGATTTTCCCTGGCTTAATTTTCACAGAATTAGAGAATCACTACAGTGCAGAAGGAGGCCATTCAGTCCATTGGCTCCCCACTGAGCCTCTGAAAGAGCACCATACATATGCCCACACCCCCACCCTATCCCCATAACCCAATAGCCCCAACTAATTTTGTCCCTTCCTTTTCCATTTATGCCTTTTCGGCATCTGCAACTTCAGCTGTGACGACTGAGAGGATGTAAATTCTTCTGCACATATCACTCTTAAATGTGTCAACTTTATAAAAGACAATTAACTCAAACCCGTCATCTCCACTCATGTCTCTGCCCTGTCTCTGTTTCTGGTCCCTAGTCAGTGATCTGCTCCCATGATAAGTTCAATAACTTGCATGAGAGCAGATTACAGTACAGCAATTAAGTATGTGAAACCGTTTTCTCTCAATTCAATTCCCCAGTCTGTGCATGACAGACTCCTGTACATTGGAGATTGACTCCTCCTTAGACCTGGTCAGGAAATAGATGAGAAAAACTGAAGTTGGACGTCAGAGCTCCACAATTGACACACAATCCAATTACATTATCGTTCCATTTATTGGTCATGTAACACTGGTCAAACGTGGGTAGTAGACTTCTCCACAGTCACAGCCAGACTTTGCACATTCCCAAATGACTCAATAAAATGATGGTGCTTAGGTATCTGACTTGTTTTGTTTGCAGGCTCTATCACCTGTCTTCCAATACCTTGGCTCAGCAGCAAACAGAGGACTTGGTCTGATTCTCTGCCCAGCAAGTTTCCATTACTCCTCTGCTACCTCTGCTTAGTCTTCTTCACTTGAGTTCTGTAATTCAGCCAGCATTCCTAATGCACTTCGCGTCCTGAACCCAGTGCCAAAGTGGGTCTTTCTGCACCAATGTCGCCAGTGTTAGCATGTGTCCATGGTTATACCACAGACGTTAACTTAAAGGGGGTCTCATTCTAAACTAGAGAGCAACTTGAGAATGCTGGCAGTGAAGCAACTATTGAAACAACAGTTTGCTCTGCTGCTACCGTGTAGTGTTTGTCCAAAAATTACACGGAAAGGCATGGGTGACAGGTCCAATGCCTGCTTACTGCCATGCCTTTTGGCCCACAGAGCGAAAGGTGTTAGAGCCCGTGGGCGCCGTGGGCCCCACCACCAGGACTGGTCAGCAGTGCCGGAAGAAGCTGCACGGCCTCCTCAGGGTGGCCAGAGTGAATAAGTAGCACTGTGCCCCTGGCACCGACCCCTGTCCCACACACCCTTAATCCCCACCCACACCCAGAGGACGAACAAACTCCACCCGCCGGCAGTGTGCCCGCTCCCCACTCTGCATCACATGCCAGCACCTATACCGGCCGTCATGGCCGGGTGCCTATGGCACAAAGGCCTATAGCTGCCCACCCCTTGTGCTGCCCACATCCGAGTGCCTCACACTGTGCATTATCTGTTTCCCCCCAGGAGACAACCGCCGAGAGAGAGAGATAAGACCGGAGGGGGACTGCCGGGCTTGCAGCCCTCCACCACTGCATGGTGGCCGTTACTGGACCTGGTCAGTGGGCCCGGAGAGAGGGTAGTTGCTGATGCAGAGGCAGCATGCGAAGCAAGGTAGCACAGTGGTTAGCACTGTTGCTTCAGAGCGCCAAGGTCCCAGATTCGATTCTCGGCTTGGGTCACTGTCTTTGCGGAGTCTGCACATTCTCCCCGTGTCTGCGTGGGTTTCTTCCAGGTGCTCCAGTTTCTTCCCGCTAGTCCTGAAAAACATGCTGTTAGGTGAATTGGACATTTGGAATTCTTCCTCTGTGTACTCGAACAGGTGCCGGAATATGGCGACTAGGGGCTTTTCACAGTAACTTCATTGCAGTGTTAATGTAAGCCTACTGGTCACCTCCCAATACTCTCCCCGACCTTAGCAGGTGCACCCCTCCCCCCTCCCAGCCAGCCAAGCCAACAGCAGGACCGGCAGCCCACAGTCGCACCGCTGGGAAAATCTCCTACCTCATCTCTTCCTCAGCAACCATGGCGCATGTTTCCCGAATTTTGAAACCACAAGTGAAACTCGCCATCGGTAATTCCTCCTGCCGGAGGTGGAGCATCGCAGAGGCCCCGGATAATACCAGGGAGGGCACGTTAATGATATGTCAATGGCGTTTCCTATACGTGCAGAGTAGAATGCACTGACGTCCCTGTCGAGGCATCGGAGCATGGCATTCCGTTGGGAGCTCGATGCCAGCCACAATTTATGGCTCACACATGACTCCACCCAATCGCATGTCCCAATTCTGTCATCGCTGGACGGAGAATCCCCCCCCAGCTCTATTTGATTGTTTCTCTTCAGCTCTTTCAATGTATTTTTCCCTCTAGAAATTGAACATGAACAAAAATGCTGCACTTATTTCGAAGTATGTGGAAAAGATTATCAGCTGTGTTTTAAAAACGTTGAGTTGTGTGGGTATTGTTGTTTATTTTGTAAATTGAGTCACATCCATTGCAAATAAATCGATAGCCGACATCACCATTCACAGAATTCTGGCACCCAAATATTTTCTTACTGTATTGTAAAAGATTAACCTCCATTTGATTTATCACACTGCATCTTTCTTCATTAATCTACAATGATATCATTTTATTATTCTTTCTGGTCACACAAATCAAGGAATCATCTAGCTTTACAGTTAAGGAATGCTAAGGTTGAGAGGGACGTTGCAGTCCAAAATGGCAATATTTGCTAAACTGCACTTTATTTTACAACTCATTGTTTCAGGCAGGGATTTAATGGTGATTACTGGCCCTAAAATGAAGATTACTTTCCAGCCCAAGTGAAGGATGGTAATGAGAAGCTCAAGGCTACCAGGCCCCCCAAAAAATTCTCACTACTATTATAAACCCCACTCGTTTTGAACTCATTATAATTTATTGGACTTTTTCTGTAGTTCACGTGGCAGGTTTCCAACTACTGTTATAAGCACATTGATATATATTTAACACCATGAAAGTACATTTCCTGCACAAAGCCTTTCATTAAATGCTGCTTTCTCTTCAGAATCACTGTACCTGGAGAGTGGGTGGATAGTGAGTATAATCTGCCTACTTCATCCGTAGAGGTGGGGAAAGCACTTTGCGATGGTAGAGTCGGCCTCCCACCAGGGAGAAAAAAGCTCTGGTCAGTTTAATACAGTAGAGAGGTTATTGCAATGGACCAGTCTTGCCCATAACCGGCTGTAAGCCTTGTCAGGCTACCATGTATTGCCCAGGTGCTTGATCTATGTTGTCAAACTGCAATGTTCTGTGCTAACTCAGTTTTCAAACACTGTAAACTTAAAATATTACTTTGACTTGCTATTAATCTAAAGATCGCATTTGGTACGTGCAATATAAAACACATGGGGACATAAGCAGCAAATTACCTCATCAGAATAACATTTTACAAGCTGGCCAAGCAATGAAGTGAAACCATTTCCACAGGGAGCCCAGACTAAAGGGAAGCAAGCCAACTTAATTTGAGGTATGGATTCCACTGGGCGAGGTAATATGAAGCAGAGCATGAGGTCTATTGGCCTATATGAGGAAGGACTGTAAATGTGGGGCAGCTGAATCAGAACTGAATCCCCCTATTTGATACTATTTGAATGTAAAAACAAAAATGGCAAACTTGCAATTTTCTCCGACATAACCATTGAGGGGAGACAAGTTTCCCTGCACCACTGGTGGACCAGTCGTAATTTTAAACAGGTAGTGTAGCTGTAAATATCAGAGATTTACTCCGTCAAATTAATCCAAACAAGTGTTCAAAAGCCGTTTGCTTTACAGATCCCTAATCTTTCTGAACCATGGAATACATGATTACTCGGATCGTGTTTTCCGGGTCCTTAGGGGGGAGGGGGAGCAGCCCCAAGTCGTGGTCCACATTGGCACTAACGACATAGGTAGGAAAGGGGACAAGGATGTCAGGCAGGCTTTCAGGGAGCTAGGATGGAAGCTCAGAACTAGAACAAACAGAGTTGTTATCTCTGGGTTTTTGCCCGTGCCACGTGATAGTGAGATGAGGAATAGGGAGAGAGAGCATTTAAACACGTGGCTACAGGGATGGTGCAGGCGGGAGGGATTCAGATTTTTGGATAACTGGGGCTCTTTCTGGGGAAGGTGGGACCTCTACAGACAGGATGGTCTACATCTGAACCTGAGGGGTACAAATATCCTGGGGGGGAGATTTGTTAGTGCTCTTTGGGGGGGTTTAAACTAATGCAGCAGGGGCATGGGAACCTGGATTGTAGTTTTAGGGTAAGGGAGAATGAGAGTATAGAGGTCAGGAGCACAGATTTGACGTCGCAGGAGGGGGCCAGTGTTCAGGTAGGTGGTTTGAAGTGTGTCTACTTCAATGCCAGGAGTATACGAAACAAGGTAGGGGAACTGGCAGCATGGGTTGGTACCTGGGACTTCGATGTTGTGGCCATTTCGGAGACATGGATAGAGCAGGGACAGGAATGGATGTTGCAGGTTCCGGGGTTTAGGTGTTTTAGTAAGCTCAGAGAAGGAGACAAAAGAGGGGGAGGTGTGGCGCTGCTAGTCAAGAGCAGTATTACGGTGGCGGAGAGGATGCTAGATGGGGACTCTTCTTCCGAGGTAGTATGGGCTGAAGTTAGAAACAGGAAAGGAGAGGTCACCCTGTTGGGAGTTTTTTTATAGGCCTCCTAATAGTTCTAGGGATGTAGAGGAAAGGATGGCGAAGATGATTCTGGATATGAGTGAAAGTAACAGGGTAGTTATTATGGGAGACTTTAACTTTCCAAATATTGACTGGAAAAGATATAGTTTGAGTACAATAGATGGGTCGTCTTTTGTACAGTGTGTGCAGGAGGGTTTCCTGAAACAATATGTTGACAGGCCAACAAGAGGCGAGGCCACGTTGGATTTGGTTTTGGGTAATGAACCAGGCCAGGTGTTGGATTTGGAGGTAGGAGAGCACTTTGGGGACAGTGACCACAATTCGGTGACGTTTACGTTAATGATGGAAAGGGATAAGTATACACCGCAGGGCAAGAGTTATAGCTGGGGGAAGGGCAATTATGATGCCATTAGACGTGACTTGGGGGGGATAAGGTGGAGAAGTAGGCTGCAAGTGTTGGGCACACTGGATAAGTGGGGCTTGTTCAAGGATCAGCTACTGCGTGTTCTTGATAAGTATGTACCGGTCAGACAGGGAGGAAGGCGTCGAGCGAGGGAACCGTGGTTTACCAAGGAAGTGGAATCTCTTGTTAAGAGGAAGAAGGAGGCCTATGTGAAGATGAAGTGTGAAGTTTCGGTTGGGGCGATGGATAGTTACAAGGTAGCGAGGAAGGATCTAAAGAGAGAGCTAAGACGAGCAAGGAGGGGACATGAGAAGTATTTGGCAGGCAGGATCAAGGAAAACCCAAAAGCTTTCTATAGGTATGTCAGGAATAAGCGAATGACTAGGGAAAGAGTAGGACCAGTCAAGGACTGGGATGGGAAATTGTGTGTGGAGTCTGAAGAGATAGGCGAGATACTAAATGAATATTTTTCGTCAGTATTCACTCAGGAAAAAGATAATGTTGTGGAGGAGAATGCTGAGCCCCAGGCTAATAGAATAGATGGCATTGAGGTACACAGGGAAGAGGTGTTGGCAATTCTGGACAGGCTGAAAATAGATAAGTCCCTGGGACCTGATGGGATTTATCCTAGGGTTCTCTGGGAGGCCAGGGAAGAGATTGCTGGACCTTTGGCTTTGATTTTTATGTCATCATTGGCTACAGGAATAGTGCCAGAGGACTGGAGGACAGCAAATGTGGTCCCTTTGTTCAAAAAGGGGAGCAGAGACAACCCCGGCAACTGTAGACCGGTGAGCCTCATGTCTGTAGTGGGTAAAGTCTTGGAGGGGATTATAAGAGACAAGATTTATAATCATCTAGATAGGAATAATATGATCAGGGATAGTCAGCATGGCTTTGTGAAGGGTAGGTCATGCCTCACAAACCTTATTGAGTTCTTTGAGAAGGTGACTGAACAGGTAGACGAGGGGAGAGCAGTTGATGTGTATATGGATTTCAGCAAAGCGTTTGATAAGGTTCCCCACGATAGGCTATTGCAAAAAATACGGAGGCTGGGGATTGAGGGTGATTTAGAGATGTGGATCAGAAATTGGCTAGCTGAAAGAAGACAGAGGGTGGTGGTTGATGGGATATGTTCAGAATGGAGTACAGTCACAAGTGGAGTACCACAAGGATCTGTTCTGGGGCCGTTGCTGTTTGTCATTTTTATCAATGACCTAGAGGAAGGCGCAGAAGGGTGGGTGAGTAAATTTGCAGACGATACTAAAGTCGGTGGTGTTGTCGATAGTGTGGAAGGATGTAGCAGGTTACAGAGGGACATAGATAAGCTGCAGAGCTGGGCTGAGAGGTGGCAAATGGAGTTTAATGTAGAGAAGTGTGAGGTGATTCACTTTGGAAGGAATAACAGGAATGCGGAATATTTGGCTAATGGTAAAGTTCTTGAAAGTGTGGATGAGCAGAGGGATCTAGGTGTCCATGTACAAAGATCCCTGAAAGTTGCCATCCAGGTTGATAGGGTTGTGAAGAAGGCCTATGGAGTGTTGGCCTTTATTGGTAGAGGGATTGAGTTCCGGAGTCGGGAGGTCATGTTGGAGCTGTACAGAACTCTGGTACGGCCGCATTTGGAGTATTGCGAACAGTTCTGGTCACCGCATTATAGGAAGGACGTGGAGGCTTTGGAGCGGGTGCAGAGGAGATTTACCAGGATGTTGCCTGGTATGGAGGGAAAATCTTATGAGGAAAGGCTGATGGACTTGAGGTTGTTTTCATTGGAGAGAAGAAGGTTAAGAGGAGACTTAATAGAGGCATACAAAATGATCAGGGGGTTGGATAGGGTGGACAGTGAGAGCCTTCTCCCGCGGATGGATATGGCTGGCACGAGGGGACATAACTTTAAACTGAGGGGTAATAGATATAGGACAGAGGTCAGAGGTAGGTTCTTTACGCAAAGAGTAGTGAGGCCGTGGAATGCCCTACCTGCTACAGTAGTGAACTCACCAACATTGAGGGCATTTAAAAGTTTATTGGATAAACATATGGATGATAATGGCATAGTGTAGGTTAGATGGCTTTTGTTTCGGTGCAACATCGTGGGCCGAAGGACCTGTACTGCGCTGTATCGTTCTATGTTCTATGTTCTATGTTCTACTGTTAAGTGCAGCAACAGAATTTGAAGTGTAATCATTTCACCACTCTCAGCCATCAGAAACAAATGTTAGAAATAAGTTGTTTCCATGCGCTAGTTCCACATCTACCAGCTCTGCCATTTCAGACCCATAGCTCACATCATCACCCCACATCCTTCACTATTACTTTTTCAGCGTTCCACTGTAAATGCATAAGAAAGGAAAAAAGATTTGAGACATGAACTAACCGTCCAATGACACCCTTAACACAAAGTCTTGCATAAATACTCCCTGATCCCAAAGGTAATGGGCAGCACGGTAGCATTGTGGATAGCACAATTGCTTCACAGCCCCAGGGTCCCAGGTTCGATTCCCGGCTTGGGTCACTGCCTGTGCGGAGTCTGCACGTTCTACCCATGTGTGCGTGGGTTTACTCCGGGTGCTCCGGTTTCCTCCCACAGTCCAAAGATGTGTGGGTTAGGTGGATTGACCATGCTAAATTGCCCATAGTGTCCAAAATTGCCCTTAATGTTGGGTGGGGTTACTGGGTTATGAGGATAGGGCGGAGGTGTGGACCTTGGGTAGGGGGCTCTTTCCAAGAGCCAGTGCAGACTCGATGGGCCGAATGGCCTCCTTCTGCACTGTAAATGCTATGCTCTATGAATAATCAAACCAAACTGCGAAATAATCATCCGCTCACATGTTTTAACTCTTCATTCTTTGGTGCATAGCCATCCACAGCCAACTGTTGTTCCTCTAATCCCATTCTTAAACTGATATTAGCCAACCTCTATTGTTACTTTTCTATTTTAGAAATCACTTCTTTTAGCTTGGAATATATCTAAGACTAAAAACATTGTCTCGGGCAGTGACGCAGAACAAGTGATATCAGACTGACCTCCAGTGCCTGGTAATCAGTTCCATTGTACATCTGATATTATCTATCTTTCATCACAGAACCTCTGGCTTTTCACAAGATTAGTCTTTATTGCTGGGTTTTAATAGAACTAATTGACAGTGAGTAACTGTAGTTTCTTTCTAGTTTATGTGCTAATTGCATTTCTTTTGTATTTTACTAGCTCCAGGCCACAACTACATACAGGTTTCACAGACCATGCAACAGGTACGTTATCTCTCCCAAAATCATTATGAACAAACACGTCCAGTGCCTTCCAAAAGAATGAATTGTTTGGAGACAGCAGTGAAGAATTAGTATTCAGTAAATATTTTGCGCTGGATTGATAACAACAAAGCATGAATTTGGTGTTAACCTCAGGGTCTGCAGAAAGTAAACTCGATGTGAAAAAAAAAGTAAACTACAAAAGCTGGTAACCTGAAACAAACATGGAAGGTGCTGGAAACAAATAACAGGTGAGACAGCATCTGTGAAGAGAGCAGACAGAAGAACTGAAAAATGGTAACTGAGTGGACAGGTTGTAAAAGTGAGTGAAGGAAAGGAATAACAAACAAATACTTCAAGCACAGAGAGGAAGTATAATTTGAGTGATCTGTAACCCGCTTCAAAGAAAAACAGGATATTTGTAAGGGCTGTAAGTTTGGGTCAGGCATTAGGAATAATCATGGAATGGTTTTAATAATCCTCATGTGACCCACGGGGACATTTCAATTGATCTTCTCTGGGACTCGTGGAATACGAGCTCCCTCAGCAGAGATCCCACCTAGCTGGAGCTCGTAAATCTGCCAAGAAAAACCCACCCTGATTGGGACCGGCATGATCAGTAGACCTTTGAACAGTAAGCTACATGGCGGCCTTTACTTTGTATTGATTTATTAAATACTGTTTAACTTACCCTCTCGGGGCCCTCTGAGCTTTTATAATGATCAAGTGGAAAAGGAGGTAATTTGTACTCTTCATGTCTATACCAGCTCTTTGAAGTGGTCCGAGTCGCCTGGCCTTTCCCTATTGCCCTTCAAACTATTCCATTTCAAGAATTGATACAATTCCTTTTTGAAAGTTATTATTGAATCTGCTTCCTGCTTCCACCACCCTTTCAGGTATTCTATTGGAAAACCTTTGCGACTTTGAATACCTCCATTAAACTTCCACTTAATCTTCTTTGCTATATGAACAAAAGAACAAAGAACAAAGAAATGTACAGCACAGGAACAGGCCCTTCGGCCCTCCAAGTCCGTGCCGACCATACTGCCCGACTAAACTAAAATCTTCTACACTTCCTGGGTCCGTATCCTTCTATTCCCATCCTATTCATATATTTGTCAAGATGCCCCTTAAATGTCCCTATCGTCCCTGCTTCCACTACCTCCTCCAGTAGCGAGTTCCAGGTACCCACTACCCTCTGCGTAAAAAACTTGCCTCGTACATCTACTCTAAACCTTGCCCCTCTCACCTTAAACCTATGCCCCCTAGTAATTGACCCCTCTACCCTGGGGAAAAGCCTCTGACTATCCACTCTGTCTATGCCCCTCATAATTTTGTATACCTCTATCAGGTCGCCCCTCAACCTCCTTCGTTCCAGTGAGAACAAACCGAGTTTATTCAATCGCTCCTCATAGCTTATGCCCTCCATACCAGGCAACATTCTGGTAAATCTCTTCTGCACCCTCTCTAAAGCCTCCACATCCTTCTGGTAGTGTGGCGACCAGAATTGAACACTATACTCCAAGTGTGGCCTAACTAAGGTTCTATACAGCTGCAACATGACTTGCCAATTCTTATACTCAATGCCCCGGCCAATGAAGGCAAGCATGCCGTATGCCTTCTTGACTACCTTCTCCACCTGTGTTGCCCCTTTCAATGACCTGTGGACCTGTACTCCTAGATCTCTTTGACTTTCAATACTCTTGAGGGTTCTACCATTCACTGTATATTCCCTACCTGCATTAGACCTTCCAAAATGCATTACCTCACATTTGTCCGGATTGAACTCCATCTGCCATCTCTCCGCCCAAGTCTCCAGACAATCTAAATCCTGCTGTATCCTCAGACAGTCCTCATCGCTATCCGCAATTCCACGAACCTTTGTGTCGTCTGCAAACTTACTAATCAGACCAGTTACATTTTCCTCCAAATCATTTATATATACTACAAAGAGCAAAGGTCCCAGCACTGATCCCTGTGGAACACCACTGGTCACAGCCCTCCAATTAGAAAAGCATCCCTCCATTGCTACCCTCTGCCTTCTATGGCCTAGCCAGTTCTGTATCCACCTTGCCAGTTCACCCCTGATCCCGTGTGACTTCACCTTTTGTACTAGTCTACCATGAGGGACCTTGTCAAAGGCCTTACTGAAGTCCATATAGACAACATCTACTGCCCTACCTGCATCAATCATCTTAGTGACCTCCTCGAAAAACTCTATCAAGTTAGTGAGACACGACCTCCCCTTCACAAAACCGTGCTGCCTCTCACTAATACGTCCATTTGTTTCCAAATGGGAGTAGATCCTGTCTCTAAGAATTCTCTCCAGTAATTTCCCTACCACTGAAGTAAGGCTCACCGGCCTGTAGTTCCCGGGATTATCCTTGCTACCCTTCTTAAACAGAGGAACAACATTGGCTATTCTCCAGTCCTCCGGGACATCCCCTGAAGACAGCGAGGATCCAAAGATTTCTGTCAAGGCCTCAGCAATTTCCTCTCCAGCCTCCTTCAGTATTCTGGGGTAGATCCCATCAGGCCCTGGGGACTTATCTACCTTAATATTTTTTAAGACACCCAACACCTCGTCTTTTTGGATCACAATGTGACCCAGGCTATCTACACCCCCTTCTCCAGACTCAACATCTACCAATTCCTTCTCTTTGGTGAATACTGAGGCAAAGTATTCATTTAGTCCCTCGCCCATTTCCTCTGGCTCCACACATAGATTCCCTTGCCTATCCTTCAGTGGGCAAACCCTTTCCCTGGCTACCCTCTTGCTTTTTATGTACGTGTAAAAAGCCTTGGGATTTTCCTTAACCCTATTTGCCAATGACTTTTCGTGACCCCTTCTAGCCCTCCTGACTCCTTGCTTAAGTTCCTTCCTACTTTCCTTATATGCCACACAGGCTTCGTCTGTTCCCAGCCTTTTAGCCCTGACAAATGCCTCCTTTTTCTTTTTGACGAAGCCTACAATATCACTCGTCATCCAAGGTTCCCGAAAATTGCCGTATTTATCTTTCTTCCTCACAGGAACATGCCGGTCCTGTATTCCTTTCAACTGACACTTGAAAGCCTCCCACATGTCAGATGTTGATTTGCCCTCAAACATCCGCCCCCAATCTATGTTCTTCAGTTCCCGCCTAATATTGTTATAATTAGCCTTCCCCCAATTTAGCACATTCATCCTCGGACCACTCTTATCCTTGTCCACCAGTACTTTAAAACTTACTGAATTGTGGTCACTGTTACCGAAATGCTCCCCTACTGAAACATCTACCTCCTGGCCGGGCTCATTCCCCAATACCAGGTCCAGTACCGCCCCTTCCCTAGTTGGACTGTCTACATATTGTTTTAAGAAGCCCTCCTGGATGCTCCTTACAAACTCCGCACCGTCTAAGCCCCTGGCACTAAGTGAGTCCCAGTCAATATTGGGGAAGTTGAAGTCTCCCATCACCACAACCATGTTGTTTTTACTCTTTTCCAAAATCTGTCTACCTATCTGCTCCTCTATCTCCCGCTGGCTGTTGGGAGGCCTGTAGTATACCCCCAACATTGTGACTGCACCCTTCTTATTCCTGATCTCTCCCCATATAGCCTCACTGCCCTCTGAGGTGTCCTCTCGCAGTATAGCTGTGATATTCCCCCGAACAAGTAGCGCAACTCCGCCTCCCCTTTTACATCCCCCTCTATCCCGCCTGAAACATCTAAATCCTGGAACGTTTAGCTGCCAATCCTGCTCTTCCCTCAACCAGGTCTCTGTAATGGCAACAACATCATAGTTCCAAGTAGTAATCCAAGCTCTAAGTTCATCTGCCTTACCCGTAATGCTCCTTGCATTAAAACATATGCACTTCAGGCCACCAGACCCGCTGTGTTCAGCAACTTCTCCCCGTCTGCTCTGCCTCAGAGCCACACTGTCCCTATTCCCTAGTTCTCCCTCAATGCTCTCACCTTCTGACCTCTTGCTCCCGTGCCCACCCCCCTGCCCCCTGGAGCTTTTCTTTTTCCCTCCATAAAACTGAAGACTTTAATTCCATTAATGCCATTCTATTAAATCTCCTCTGCACTCTCTCTAAGAGTTTGGCATCTTTACTGCTGTTCAGAGCCCAGAATTAAACTAAATAGTCCACCTGGGGATTAACCTGGAATTTATAGAAGCTAAACATTTAAAGATGTTAAAGAAATGAAGAATGGGTAACTAGCTGAGGCCATGAGAGGTGCAAACAGGGAAAGGGGTGAGAAAATGTGGAACATTTAAAGTGTGGAAAATTTGCCAATCAATCTCAAATGAAAATATTTCTATTTGTCTAAGGCCCAATTTACATTGTTAATTGGGAACTCTTGAATTCTCCCTGTTTCTGGTTAACATGAATTGTTGTATAGGAATTGTGACTTGTTGACTGGTGACATTTGGCAGACCATTGGTTTACCAATTAGATTGTGGTGAATTGAGAATTGGCTCTTTTCCCCACATTGCCATATTCCTCGACACATGTTTTCCAGATTTACATTGGTGCCGGAGAACCTTTCCTTTCACCATCAGATATCGGAAATCACAATCATGTAGTCATTACAAGCATCAATATGGTGAGGGAAATGTGATTTTTCTGGAGTGCATCTGTCCAATGATACGGAAGTGTAATGATGTCTCATTATTGTAGCATTCTGAGGGCCAAGTCATGCATGCTAATGTTCATTACTAAGTGACAATGATATATACCTGTTCAGGTAATCTACAGTATAAGCAGATTTGTCCAGTCTCACGGGTGCTATAAACTCTGCAAAGGTGGAGTGGTTCAAGAGTGCATGGCTGGTGTCAGTCTTTGACAGTTCAATTAACTGTTAATTGTTTTTTGTGATCTCAGTAACATCTATTGTGCTTCTGCTTGAACTTTCATCTCATTCTCAATGACCTGCTCTGCAGATTTGACTTTGCAAACTGTCCAGGCAATAGGTGTTCTGTGAAAGAGAACAGATGCCAGAAAGATGATAATGAAAACAGAAGCAGCTGTAAAAACCCAGCAGGTCAGGCAGAATCTGGGGGGAAACAGCAGCAACCAACACTTCAGCCCTTCACCTTTCCTTAAACAGGAATATTTGCATTTATATAGTGCTTTCCACCACCTTGGAACGTCCCAAAGTACACACCCCAAAAGCAATGAAGTACTCATTTTGAAGTGTCGCCGCTGCTGAAAACATAACAGGTAATTTGCACAGAGCAAGTTCCTACAAACAGCAATGAGGTAATGACCAGCAAATCTGTTCTTAGGTGTTGATTGTGGGATGAATATTGGCTCAGGCACAGAGAGAATCATGCACCCCGACCCCCCCACCACTTCTTTGAAATGGTGACATGGTATCTTTTATGTTCGCCTGAGAAAGAGAGGGCCTCATTTTAACTGAAAGATGGCACTTCCAATATTGCAGCACTCCCTCAATACTGCAGTAATCACAAACTAGATTATGGGCTCCAATTTCCGGAGAGGACAATTCTAGGTCAGAGGTGAAAGTGCAACAAATTGCACCAGGTCTGACAGGGTGACGCACTGAAATTAAAAGCTGTTGAGTTCCAGATCAGCTAGACTTAGTACCCATCAATGAATGTGTTACTGTTGAAATCCCAGTCTGGGGATTATATCCTATGGCCCACCAATGCACTTTTACATGCAGCAAGATCTACAAGCAGCAATGCATGAGCCAATACAGCAGTGTTTTGATGATGTTGGTGGGCCTATATATTTGATTATGATGGTCCAAAAATTAATAGTCAATAAAGCTCTGATTCAATCTAATTCAATCCATATTCCACTAGTGTGGCACAATTTTCTTTTTTTTCCCAAAGTGCTGACTCACGCGAGAAAAACGGTATGCAGCACATCTGTTGCACTGCTAGCTTTTTTTGCCATATCTTACAACGCTTTGATTTGTCCCATGTCGTCACATCTGTGGAGCTGGTCCGCCTGCTGGCAACATGACTTTCCAAAGATTCAAGGGCAGTGCCAGGGTACTGCCTAGACATGTCCCTCTCCCCCCTGGGGGCTGTCCTTACCTGTGAACGCCTGGCATAGTCTCTTTGCCTGGTTCACATTGTTCCAGACCTGTTGTAAACCTCGCCTACGGCGGCAAGGGGAGATGTCAAATGTGAGGGACAATACAGCGAGGAAGTGCACGAATGACATGGTAATGTATCACTGGTGGGAGAAGGGACAATCGCGTTGAGATCTTGCTGGCGAGATTCACATTTGTGGTCTCTCGTGAGATTTTGCACTCACATTGCCATTTGCCGTAGGCGCAATATCGCAGCCACTGAGTTAGTGACCTGACCATTGCTGGGTGGGCAGGTACTGAGCAGATGATATAGATCCCCCTGTAAGAGAAAACGCAACCAATTGATATGTGATGAGTGATCTCAGAGTAGGTCAACAGCTTGTCTTCTAAGTAAGGAAGAATATGGAGCCTTTGCAAATACAAAATGGTGCTTAAAAAAGTACTTTTAAAGAAGTGTCTGATGTGTAATTAGAAATTAATACCTCCCCCTCCCCAAATCATTTAGGTTCCCTCTGCACCCTCCAGCAGAGTGCCAACTATCAAGCCTCTGCAGTTCTTATTTTCCCACTGCCATGAAGTGTATTCTGTGATTACTCAGCTTTTTTTCCTTCCCTCCATCCTTGTTGGGAAATATTGGCCCGTGACTTCCTCAGAGTGGCTATTACCGGCAGACTGGACTTGCCCTCGCTGAAATTCCAAAGACCCTGGGCAGGATCTACTGGTCGCGTTGCGCTTGAAAAGCAGCATGGTGCAGCCAATAGAAGCCGGGAGATCCCACTTCCGGGATCTACCTGGCTAGCCACGCTTTTTGAGACCTTACGCGATCTCGCAAGATGTGGTAATGTGAACCCCACCTATTGTGGGCGGGATCACTTTGTGGAAAACCTGCATATTAGAGTGAGACAGCTAGTCTCACAATAATATGCATTCCTGAGATCTAACCAAGGCATGGGACCTAACTACCTTGCCTTGGAGACCTATGGCAAGCACTGATCTGTACTGGTCTCCACAAATGGGAACTTGTGGGGAGCTCGCATGGGATTTGGAGGCCCCAAATGAATACCCTCTGGGCAGTGTGGTACCCTGGCACTGCTGACACCAACTTGACACCCTGGCAGTGCCAGCCTGGAACTGCTAAGGTGCCCAGCTGGCACTGCCAGCTGGCAGGGGTACTGCCAGGGTACCAGGCTGGTGGTGCCAGCTGGCATTTTTTGTGCAGTAGTGATAGGGCCAGGTGGTGCTCTGTGCGGGTGCGGAAGGGCCCGGGGACCCACTTATGGTGATTTGGGGCTTGTGGGGCGGAGTTCGGGGTCATGTCGGCGACTCATGAGATTGGGACGCCATTTACATATGGCGCCCCAATCACCCGCTGCACAGAGGAGTTCTGGTGGGCGGTGCAGAAAACGGGGCTCAGTGCAACCTTGTCGGGGTGTTCCTGGCTGAGGCCCCCAATCTACCCGGATGATCATTAAATCTTTGGCGCTCCAAGCACTGGGAAACACCCGGCTAATCTCGTGCTATGGGTCTCTGCCCCCATTCGGGTAGATCTGGCACCTAATGGTCCTAAGTTGCTAGCTGATTTGCAACCGCTCCACGGTTATTTTTGCAAGAACAATATCGTGGCCTTATTCTTTCCATGAATTTCAGGAATTCTTTTTATTATTTCATAGTATGTGAGAATCGCTGGCGATCAACATTTGTGGCTTATCTATAATTGACCTTGAGGAGATGGTGGTGAGCCATCTTCTTGAACCATCGCAGCCCACGTGGTGTAGATTTTTCCACAGTGCTGTTAGGGGAGAAGTTCCAGGATTTTGACCCAGTGAAGAATCTGTGATATAGTTCTAAGTCAGGTTAACGTGTGGCCAAGTGATGGTATTCCCATGCATCTTCTGCCCCTGTCCTTCTATGTGGTAGACTTTATGGGTTTGTAAGGTATGGTTGAAGGAGCCTTGGGGAGTTGCTGCAGTGCACCTTGTGGATGGTACACACTACGTCACTGTGCTTTGGTGGTGGAGGAAGTGAATTCTAAGGTGGCAAGTGAGGTGCTGATCAAGTGGACTGCTTTGACTTGGACTGTGTCGAACCTCTTGTGTGTTGTTGGAGCTGCACCCATCCAGTCAAGTGGACTGTATTCTATCACATTCCTGATTTGTGCCTCCTTGATGGTGAACAGACTTTGAGGAGGAGCCAGGGAGCAAGTTACTCGCCACAGAATTCCCAGCCTCCGACCTGCTCTTGTAGTCATAGTATTTATATGGCTGGTCCAGCTCAGTTTTTGGTCAATGGTAATCCCCAGGATGTTGACAGTGGGAATTCAGCGATGGTAATGTCAAAGGGAGATGGTTAGATTCTCTCTTGCTGGAGATGATCGTTGCCCAGCACTTGTTTGACACAAATGTCATTTGTCACTTATCAGCCCAATTTGTCCAGATCTTGCTGCATATGGACACGGACTGTTCAATACCTGAGGAGCCATGAATGGCAAACTGTACAACCAACAATCAACATCCCCACTTCTGACTTTATGGTGGAAGGTGGACAGCACGGTGGCGCAGTGGGTTAGCCCTGCTGCCTCTCAGTGCCGAGGTCCCAGGTTCAATCCCGGCTCTGAGTCACTGTCCGTGTGGAGTTTGCACATTCTCCCCGTGTTTGCATGGGTTTCGCTCCCACAACCCAAAGATGTGCAGGGTAGGTAGATTAGCCACGCTAAATTGCCCCTTAATTGGAAAAAATTAATTGGGTACTCTAAATTTATTTTTTTTAAAGTGATGGCAGGTAGTTCATTGATGAAACAGGTGAAGATGGATAAGCCTCGGACACTATGCTGAGGGAGGAACTCTTGCAGTGATGTCCTGTGGCTGAAATAATTGGCCTTCAACAACCACAATCATCTTCCTGTGTGCTATGTATGACTCCAATCAGTGGAGGTTTTTGCAATAACTTGCCACATTCAGTCAAATGCTGTCTGATGTCAAGGGCAGTCAGTCTCCATTAACTGTATTTGTTGCTCTATTTGCTCATTAATTGCTCACTGAACTGTCACAAAAAGTTAAGTTTAGTAACTACTGGTAAAAGTACCCTTTAAACATAGGAACATATGATGTAGGAGGAGGAATAGGCCATTCGAACTCTATAGCCTTCTTCACCATTCAACTAGATCATGACTAATCTTTTACCTCAATGTCAATTTCTTACACTATCCCCATATCCCTTGCTATCTTTAATATCTTGAAATCTACCGATCTCTATCTAAAGCATGCTCAATAACTGAACTCCCACAGTCCTCTGGGATAGAGAATTCTAAAGATTCAACACCCTTTGAGTGAATAGGTTCCTCCTCATCTTAGTCCTACTTCTTATTTGGAGGCTGTGGCCCCTCATTCTAGACACACCACAGCCCAGGGAAACATCCTTCCTGCATCTATGCTGTTGAGCCCTGTAAGGATTTTGTACGCTTCAATGAGATCACCTCTTATTCTTCTAAGCCCAGTCTCCTCAAACTCTCCTCATAGAGCAATCCTGCCATCCCAGGAATCAGTTTGGTTAACCTTTGTAGCACTCCCTCAATGACAAGTATATCCTTCCTTAGATATGGGGCTGGATTCTCCACCGGCGGCGGGATGCTCCATTTTGCCGGCAGCCCAGGGGTTTCCCGATGGCGTGGGCTGCCCCACAATGGGAAACCCCATTGACTAGCCGGCGTAATGGAGCATCCCGACAGCGGGGTGAAACAGAAATGTGGCGCGGCGGGGCGGAGAATCCAGCCCATGGAATCCAAAACTGTACACAATATTCCAGGTGAAGTCTTATCAAGGCTCCAAACAATTGCAACAAGACACCTTCACTCCTATACTCAAATCCTCTTGCAATAAAAGCCAACACACCATTTGCCTTCCTAATTGCTTGCTGCACCTGCCTGCTAGCTTTCAGTGACTTATGAACAAGGACACACACAGGTTCCTTTGGGCATCAATAATTCTCAAAATTCTGCCATTTTCTTGGTCACTCACTTTATCTTTCCAAATCTCCTTCAGAAGGCTTTTGATATGTTCCCACACAGGAAGATAGCAAAAAATATTAGAGCACATGGGATTGGGGCTAATATATTCTCATGGACTGAGGATTGGTTAATGGACAGAAAACTCTTGCCCTCTCCACACAGCTCACATTCCCACCAAGCTTTATGTCATCAACAAACGTGAAGATATTACGGGTGGGATTTACCGGGCAACACACCGCGTTTTTTTCAGCGGCGGAGAGGGCCCACCAGCGGGATTGTCTCGTCACACGATGATTTCCCGTTGTCTTCACCCTTCATCACCGGGAAACCTGTGCACGGTCGGTGGAAGCGGAATGTACCGCCGGCGTGAACAGACGGTAAATTCTGCCCCAGATTTATGGCGCGATTTAATGGAAACATTTTGGCCACAATTGGAGGGTTGTTTCTTGATGGCCACGGTGGTGAGGTCGCAGCCCATATTTAATGGGACTTAGTGCCGAAAATGAGCCCCCACAAACTTCTTGCCATTACTGGCTGTCTCACCATCTGATTCGCTGGACCCGTGCCTCAGCAGCTCGCTGCTAACAAGGGGAAGCTGCTTTTAAATGCTCCCAATTGCTGACTTCCTTGGATGTTTCTGCCTCGACCTGATGTGCATCACCAACTTTGTGGTGCGCACCAGAATGTGCCCCACAAGCCTGTCCAATAATCTTGTCCACCAAGGTGTGTGTCTCTGTGCTGCTGGAGGGTGGTGGAGATAGCTGTGACGCATCGATGGTGGCTCTCTTCCAAGGTGTTTTCTTGGGTGGGGATGGGGATGGGGGGGGGGGGGGGGGAGGGGGGATGGCCCAGCCCCATCCGATGGAGATCCTGTGAGAGAAAGGACATGCGGTCAATGAGAAGGAAGGATCATTTTGTCTGACATGCACAACTCACTGGAGACAGGTCATCTGGTTGAAAGAGCAATAGATCCTCACCTCAGTGACGCAGACCAACCTCGCTGTTGTTAATTGCTCTATCCTCGGTCAACCTCGGGACGTCTAGAGTCCATTCTTCATAGGGAGTGAGGACTCTGATGTCCAGCAGCCCGCTGCCCGCCTAGGCCCGTTCCCGCCCCTTATGCGGCAGATTCTCATGCGGGGGCAAAGAAAGGGCATCCATGAGCCTCACGCCTTATGCATCGGTTGGGGGGAGGTGAGGTCTCTGGCAGGCGATATGTGAGAGCACACTGCTGGGGACATGGGTGCATTGTGCTGGTGGATGCCAGGGTGTGCTAGTATTATGCTTGGCGGGTGGGTGTGCAGTGAGATGCCAGCCATCGACACATGGGGGGAATGGGGTGTGGGGGAGGTCAGTGGGCATTGCCGGCCCTCCCAGGCAGCATTGGCGGCCCTGTTGCTGGTTCTCTAACCCCCTTGGGGGACAGGATGTCCTGTCTCACCTCCACGGCATCCAGCAGCCTGTGCAGGTCGGCATCCCCGAAGCATGGAGCAGGTCTCCCTGGTGGCATGGCTGTCTGCTGTATGGAGTGTGTTCAGAGGGAGTGCTTTATGTGCTGCTCCTCCTTGTTAGCGGGGAGCTGCCGAGAGCATTCCAGGCAAATCAGCTGGCGGGACAACCATTTTCACCGTGAGGCCTGTGAGGGATCATTTCTGACCCTGATTGACATTAGATACTGACCGCGGTTTCACCCAGACGGTTGGCGAGAAGCACCCAGGAATTCGCGCCCGCTAGCGCACTTAGTGCTTCTCCCGTTAGATCGCACCCCATGTAAAATTCTATCATATTATGGTCCTCAAAGCTTCTTTACAAGATTATTAATTAGCCTTTCTCATTGAACAATGCCAGATCTTAAATAGCTCATTCTCTAGTTGGTTCCTCAAAATTCTGTTCTAGAAAATCATCTTGTATACATTCCAGGGATTCATCGTCCACAGCATTCATGCTTAATTAGGTTTAATCAAATGTGCAGATCAAAGTCCTCCAAGAGGTTGTATGCACCTCTAATTTCTTGATTTATACCATGCCCTGCATTACCATCACTGTTGGTAACCTATAAACAACTTGCTGCCCTTTGCAGTTTATTAGCTCCACCCAAATCTAAGCTCCTTTCCCACCAGTGTACTAATCTCATCATTTATTAACAGTTCCTTTTCTTTTCCATCTATCCTTCCTAAATATTGAGTAACTTGAGCATTCAGTTCCCAGCTTTGGTCACCCGACAGCCATATCCCCATAATGCCAATTAGATCATAGCTGTTTACTTCCACTTGTGCCATCAATTCATCTACCTTGTTGCGAATGCAGTATGCATTCAGATAGAGTGTCTTTAATTCTGTCTTTTTATTATTTCCATGAACTCTAGCTTTATCAGCTGGCATACTCCTAAATCATACACTCCCTTACTGCCACACTCAGATTATCAATTCACTTTCTGCTACCTTGCATTCTTGCCTTGTTCTCTCTAATTTATTACTTATTTCCTCAAGTCAAATTTCATTATAACTGTTCATAACTATTGATCAGCCTCTATTGCCTAGAAAGAGGGAGATAGTGGTGATTTCACTCGACTGGTGATTCCAAGGCCTAAATTAATTCTCTGGGGTCATGGATTCAAATCCCACTTAGGCAGCTAGGGGAATTTAAATGCACTTCATGAATTTGGAATTATAAAGTTAATCTTGTCATGGTGACCATGAAAGTAGAAACCCATCTGGTTAACTAGTGTCCTTTAGGGAAGGAAATTTGCCATCCTTACCCTGGTCGGGCCTACCTGTGACTCCTGACCCACAGCAATGTGATTGATTCTTAACTGCCCTCTGCAATGGCCTACCAAGCTACTCAGGGATGGGCCTAAAATGCTAGCCTTGTTGGTGACACTCACATCCATGAAAGAATTTTAAAAAGTGAAGAATACACCATTAACATGGCTGAGCCTCATCCCTTCAGATTGGGAATTGTTGCTGTCAAAGTTCAAATTTGTCTTTTTTATCCCATCTCTTCTTTTTTTTACCTATTAACCCAAACTTTCAAACCTCCCTGCATTTCTCTCCTCGAACCTGATTTGACATTGAATTCACCCACTTCAATTCAACCTCCTCCAGAGTCCGTCCGCTGTTTATTTTCCACTCCTTTAACCACACTGTTTGTCCCGTTGTTCACCAAGGTCTCAAATGGCTTGGTGCCTTCACTGCACTTTTCTCAACCGGCACTTCCAGCCAACTTTATGGAGAGATAAACTGCGCATGAACATGCCTAACTATGTCGTGAGACGCCCTGCTGCAGCAAAATCTGAGCCGGTGTAATTGGAGTGATTGTGTTTCCATGTCTCTCCATTGGACAGCTATGTGCCCTTTGCATTATGCACCAAAGCCAATGAGTCGGAAATTACGCAATGCTGATGCTCCATAAAGCTGATCCGCAAAGCCAATTTCTGCTGCTGCAATGAAATAAAAATGTTCCCAACATTTCCAATCTTATTCAATTACATTATTAAATGCTCTCAACCTATAAAAAGGTTGAAACATAAATTTGTCTTGTGGCTGCCGAGCTCATTCATGACAGCTGAGTCATATTGGTGAAAAAATATATGACCAGAAAGAGAAGCTTTATGATGTGATGTCCTCAAGCTTGGGATTTAACAGCTAGTCAGGGCTGGGTCTGTAACAATACTTCCCGTTGATCCAATGCTGATTCCTTACAAACTGGATTCTCTGCTAAGTGGTCTGTTTGGAAAAATACTGCTTATTACATCTGTTTCAAGTGAAGTAGTCCCAGGTGGGGCAGTTTATATGAAGCACTAAATTGCGACTGTATTTTATAATGGAGAGTTCTGACTAATGTACTGTATCTGGGTATAGCTTTCACTGAGAGATGAGTTCACGATGAAGTCAGGCAGGAATTGATTTTTATGGACTATATGTATGTGATCCCTAAAGTGCTTTACACCTAAAGGATTGGAGAAATGCTGTTGTTCACATAGGATTTGCAGGATAATTGTTGATATGAGGGTACATACAATCTGTTGGTAGAAGACTGGCAGACACTTGAAACTGGAGGCTAATTAAAAGACCTTCCAGTTTGAGATTGGGCAGTAAGCTACAGTAGCTGGTTAGTAACTGAGCTGCATCTCGATGCTCACAGTGCCGAGCAACACATGGCTATTCAACCCGTCTTGCATTGAATAAGCAACGTGAACAGGGAGCGCGCGGCTGAGGCCGCACTCAGCCCGTTTCGAACAGTGGGGAGAACCGCGCGCTAAACTCCCCATTGTAGCGAGAGATCGGGACGCCATTTTTAAATGGCGTCTCGATCTCCGAGGCTCGCAAAACAATCCCCGAACACACTATGGGAGGCCCCTCGGCCCCACCCCCACCCCCCCAACACCCACACCTGGCAACCCCAGCCCAATCGCATTCGCGATAAAATGCCAGCTTGGTACCTTGGCAGTGCCAACCTGGCACCCTGTCAGTGCCCATGCCAGTTGGCAGTGCCACCTGGGCACCTTGGTAGTGTCAGGCTGGCACCAAGGTGGCACTGCCAAGGTGCCAGGCTGACACTTCCAGGGTACCCAGGTGGCAACAGTGTGCCAGGGCACCACCCTGCCCAAAGGGCATGCAGCTGGGGGCCTCTTATCCCCTGCGAGACCCCAATGAGTGCAGTTCCATCTGGCCCCCGGTTGTGGGGACCAGTACTAAACGACGCTCTGCCAAAGTCTCTGAGGTGAAGGGGTTCCATCTTGTAGATGGTACACGCAGCTGCCACAGATGCAGGGAGTAAATGTTGACGGTGGTGAACAGGGTGCCAATCAAGCGGGCTGTTTTGTCCTGGACGGTGTTGAGCATTTGTGTGTTGTTTGAGTTGCACCCATCGAGGCAAGTGGAGAGTATTCCACCACACTCCTGACTTATCCAGAATACTGAGGTCACCAAGGGAGGAAGTTGCTGGGGCCTTGACTGACATCTTTGTGTCCTCATTGGCTACAGGTGAGATCCCAGAGGACTGGAGAATAGTTTGGTACCACTATTTAAGAAAGGTAGCATGGATAATCCTGGAAACTATAGGCCGGTGACCCTCAGGTCAGTAATAGGTAAATTATTGGAGAGAATTTTCAGGGACAGGATTTATACCTATTTGGAAACAAATGGACTCATAAGCGATAGACAGCATGGTTTTGTGAAGTGGAGGTTGTGCCTCACTAACTTGATTGCTGTTTTGTTACCTGTATGGTAGGTAACATGTGCTACCCAATCCTTGGTTAGTGATGAGGTATTCTGAATCTCGATGAAGAAGATTCAAACTCTTCCAGTAGTAACAAAAGGATTATTGAGTAACTACAACAATATTTACACGAGTTCTTTACATTAACTTTGATACTAGTGATAAGATTAACAAGATTTAACTATGGTAACTATACGTAACTCCACTGGCCATCTGAACTAGTTTGCTGTTGCTTTGATCACCGTGCACCCAAGAGAGAGAGAGAGACCCAATGTGTCTGCCTTTTGTACCCCTGTTGGTCCGGCCCTCTAGTGATCATGTGGTGCTACTGATTACACATTAATCTCTTGTGTACATGCACCCATAGAGATCACTACTTCCCCTTTTGTTCGTGTTACATATTTTCTGTATGTTGTAAAGAAAAGTGAACAAACATAATGGATACAGTTTGCAAAGGCATTACATAAAATCAATGCATTTGTCCGTCAAATGTTAATACATTTAGTCTCTTAAGTGTTTCTTTTTTTGCTTGCGTGAACTAGGTAGACAAATAATGTTATCTACAAGTTGTGATGATCTTGACGATTATACAAAGCCAATTAATGCTTGAGTCCAGTTTTAATTTTTTTCAAACATTTTTGTGAGTCCATACTTTATGAGTTTGTTCGGTCGAGTTGCTGTCTTCTTCTGTTGTTGAAGTGGCGATGTTGATGTTGTTATTTCTGTGTGAACGTCGTCAGTGCCCCTGTGTTTAAGTAGCCAAGAAGTCATCAATGAGGTATTTGCATGGTCGAATCACTTTGTTGTCTGACTTATGCTTTTCTTTTCTGTGCTTGTGGTAGCAATTCTGTGTTACATCTTTGTTGCCTGACCTGGACTTTTTCCTGTGTTTATGGTGTTGATTCTGCGTGTCATTTTTGTTGTCTGACCTGGACTTTTTCTTGTGTTTGCGGTATTGTCATCTTACTTGACAGCTGGTTTGCTTGTTTGTTGTAGAGGTTTGCTTGTTTGTTGTAGAGCAAATGTGAATTTGTGAGATTTGTTGCCATGCCATGGCATGTTTGTACTCGTGCCATTGTTTTGCAGTGTGCTATGGCATTGTGCTTCATATGCAGAGTTGTACCATGTTGTACAGGTCGTTGTTTCATTGTTGTCGTTTCTGTCTTGGTCGTTTTCACTGTCGTTCTTGTTGTTGTTGTTCTTGTTTTCGTCATGCTTGGTGTTTCTGTTTTTGTTGTTTTCTTTCGTGTTCTCGTTGTTTTTCTCATGCTCGTTGTTTCTGCTTTTGTTATGCTTCTTGTTGTGTTTGTTGTTATGCTTGTAGTTTTTGATGGTGCTGTCGTTGTTCTTATTTCTGCACCGTTTCGTATTGTTGTTGTTGCTCTTGTTGCGCTGCATGTTGTTTTCGTTGTTGCTGTTGCACTCAATGAGTGTTCTGTTTGGATGATGTGAGTCATTGTCACAGTTATTGGTGTCAGTGTCCTTTGTGGTATCTATTACATTGAGCGTTTCTTCTTGAGAATTGTGAGAATGATCTGATGTTGCATTGATGTTGGTGACATCAGCCATTTGTGATGGATTTGATTCCTCTGCTTTGCTTCCTTGGTACTCCTCTTCTAGAGTCATTTCTGGTTCACTTGAATCATCTGTGATATCTTTGTGCTCCTCTTCTGGAGTTATTTCTGGTTCATTTGAATCACCTTTGCTTTCTTGGTGTTCCTCTTCTGGAGTCAAAATCTTCAAGATTTCTATTAACGTGGTCTCTCTGGACTCTTGGTGCTCCTCTTCTGGAGTCAAAATCTTCAGGATTTCTATTGACGTGGTCTCTCTGGACTCTAGGTGCTCCTCTTTTGGAGTCAAAATCTTCACGATTTCTTTTGACATGGTCTCTCTGGACTCATGACTTGGCTAAGGTAAATATTGGTCCTTTAGAGGATGAGAAGGGAGATTTAATAATGGGGATGAGGAAATGGCTGAGGAACTGAACAGGTTTTTTGGGTCTGTCTTCACAGTGGAAGATACAAATAACATGCCAGTGACTGATAGAAATGAGGCTATGACAGGTGAGGACCTTGAGAGGATTGTTATCACTAAGGAGATAGTGATGGGCAAGCTAATGGGGCTAAAGGTAGACAAGTCTCCTGGCCCTGATGTAATGCATCCCAGAGTGCTAAAAGAGATGGCTAGGGAAATTGCAAATGCACTAGTGATAATTTACCAAAATTCACTAGATTCTGGGATGGTCCCCAGCGGATTGGAAATTAGCAAACGTGACACCACTGTTTAAAAAAGGAGGTAGGCTGAAAGCGGGTAATTATAGGCCAGTGAGCTTAACTTTGGTAGTAGGGAAGATGCTGGAACCTATCATCAAGGAAGAAATAGCGAGTCATCTGGATGGAAATTGTCCCATTGGGCAGATGCAGCATGGATTCATAAAGGGCAGGTCGTGCCTAACTAATTTAGTGGAATTCTTGGAGGACATTACCAGTGCGGTAGATAACGGGGAGCCAATGGATGTGGTATATCTGGATTTCCAGAAAGCCTTTGACAAGGTGCCACACAGAAGGTTGCTGCATAAGATAAAGATGCATGGAATTAAGGGGAAAGTAGTAGCATGGATAGCGGACTGTTTAATTAATAGAAAGCAAAGAGTGGGGATTAATGGGCGTTTCTCTGGTTGGCAATCAGTAGCTAGTGGTGTCCCTCAGGGATCAGTGTTGGGCCCACAATTGTTCACAATTTACATAGATGATTTGGAGTTGGGGACCAAGGGCAATGTGTCCAAGTTTGCAGACGACACTAAGATGAGTGGTAAAGCAAAAGGTGCAGAGGATACTGGAAGTCTGCAGAGGGATTTGGATAGGCTAAGTGAATGGCTAGGGTCTGGCAGATGGAATACAATGTTGACAAATGTGAGGTTATCCATTTTGGTAGGAATAACAGCAAAAGGGATTATTATTTAAATGATAAAATATTAAAACATGCTGCTGTGCCGAGAGATCTGGGTGTGCTAGTGCATGAGTCGCAAAAAGTTAGTTTACAGGTGCAGCAGGTGATTAAGAAGGCAAATGGAATTTTGTCCTTCATTGCTAGAGGGATGGAGTTTAAGACTAGGGAGGTTATGCTGCAATTGAATAAGGTGTTAGTGAGGCCACACCTGGAGTATTGTGTTCAGTTTTGGTCTCCTTACTTGAGAAAGGACGTACTGGCACTGGAGGGTGTGTAGAGGAGATTCACTAAGTTAATCCCAGAACTGAAGGGGTTGGATTATGAGGAGGGGTTGAGCAGTTGGGACTGTACTCGTTGGAATTTAGAAGGATGAGGGGGGATCTTATAGAAACATATGAAATTATGAAGGGAATAGATAGGATAGATGCGGGCAGGTTGTTTCCACTGGCGGGTGAAAGCAGAACTAGGGGGCATAGCCTCAAAATAAGGGGAAGTAGATTTAGGACTGAGTTTAGGAGGAACTTCTTCACCCAAAGGGTTGCGAATCTATGGAACTCCTTGCTCAGTGAAGCAGTAGAGGCTCCTTCATTAAATGTTTTTACGCTAAAGATAGATAGTTTTTTGAAGAATAAAGGGATTAAGGGTGATGGTGTTCGGGCCGGAAAGTGGAGCTTGAGTCCACAAAAGATCAGCCATGATCTCATTGAATGGTGGAGCAGGCTTGAGGGGCCAGATGGCCTACTCCTGCTCCTAGTTCTTACGTTCTTATGTTCTTATGAGTAGCCGTCCTCTGATTATTGAGTGCTCCTGTGCAGACGAGCTGAGATATGTCAGTCTCGCTGTGATCCTGCACATCTTGTATGGGAATTGTGATTTCTTCATCACTTGTCTCACATTCAGTGGGTAGACATTCAGTGTCTTCTTGTTGGTTAAATGACCTGGCTAGACTTTCATAGCCTTCTTCTGGTGGCTCAAATAAGCTGGGTAGACTGTCATAGTCTCCTTCTGGTGGCTCAAATAAGCTTGATAGATCTTCATGGTCTTGTTCATGCTTGGCGTTTGCTATGTTTGCTTGCTTCCATTTTTGAGTCTCACCGAGCTGTCTGTGGAGGCTTGCGTCACTCTCTTTGTGGAGGCTTTCGTCGCTCTCTTTGTAGAGGCTTGCATCGCTCTCTTTGTGGAGGCTTGTGTCGATCTCTTTGTGGTGACTTTCATCGCTCTCTCTGTGGAGTTTTTCATCGCTCTCTCTGTGGAGTCTGTCATCGCTCTCTCTGTGGAGTCTGTCATCGCTCTCCCTGTGGAGTCGTGCAGTGTTCTCGCTGTAGAGTCGATCTGTGCTCTCTCAACTGAGTCGTTCTGTGCTCTCTGTGTGGCATCGTCTTCGTCTTGGGTATTGCTGTCATCCAATGTATCGACGATCTGCCATGGCACCATGGTATTGGATTCATCTACCATGAGAGCTTTTCAACCTTGTTGCTGATGCTGTGATCAGCATATCCGAATAACTCAGCCATGTCTGAGCAGTATTGTGTGTATTGTTCGATAGACAAATCATCACTTTTTGTTTCGGAGTTGTTATCGTTCTCTTCATATTCAATGAACAAATCATCTTCTTTGGTTTTGGATTTTTCATTGGCTCTTCACTTTGGGTGGTGCAGACTGCATGATCCAGGGTGTTGTGAAAGTTATTTTCAACTGCTGGTGTAAATTCGGGCATTGTTCTGTCTTTTGAGGTAAGAAAATTGGGTTTTGCAGCTGTAAATTTATTTTTGTTCATTTTCGTACATTTCCTTTTTAAGTGGGCGTGGTCCTGGTCCTCTGACATCATGACGCTCGTGACGGCAGGCGTAGGACTCGATTGCGCATGCGCAATTTGAGTTTCCGTTACTGTGCGCTCTTGGCGCAACTGCACATGCACGGCTTCTCGCGCATGCGCAGAACGCTTTTTTGCTGGTTTACATCTTTTAGGGAAGTGCGCACGTGCGCCTCCTTTCTCCAGGTGACTGCCACTCAGAACTTCTGTCTTCTTAAATTTCAACCCTGCCTCTGCCTCGTGGTGAGTATTCGTGCCCTTTTTACCGATTTTGTTTTCTAAATAATGATTCTGTGTTTGTAGAGAATTAAAGTATTGATTTTGTTTTTGTTCATTAGCAAGGCATTTTTGTACAGCAGTTTCTAGAGTTAGATGCTTATTTTATGACAGTTCCTCCCTCAAATTTTTATCAGATAGTCCAGAAATTAATTGATTCATTATCACAGTGTCTCTGAAATCAGCATAATTACAGCCTTGTGGTATTAACTTGAGATTTGTAATAAAATCAGTGATGGGCCCTCCGTTGCTCTGGTATTTATGACAATTGTTAAATCTTTCCAGCATCTCACCAGAGTGACTCTTAGTGTTCATCAAATATTTTGAGTATTACTTCTATTTTGGTGTCGTCTTCACCTTCTAAGTAATTAAAGCAATTATAGATTTCTCTAGCTTCATGCCCTCCTATTGAGAGTAGTAGTGCTATTTTCATTGCATTAGAGACTGTGCTTAAACCATTAGCTGTGATAAATATTTGGAATATCTGTTCAAATCTTTTCCAGTCATAACTTAAATTACCAGTTGGTTCCAGCTGCCCTAGAGGTCCAATGAGTCCCATAGTTTGTCGTCGAGGATCCATTTGCTGCGAAGTCTTCCACAGTCAAATGTCCAGTCTTCTCATTTTCTTCTCTTTTTGTCTAACCTAATCTAACTATTTCTGTTAAAGCCACTCAACTGGTACCATGTTTTGTTACCTGTATGGTAGGTAACATGTGCTACTCAAGCCTTGGTTAGTGATGAGGTATTCTGAATCCCGAAGAAGAAGTTTCAAACTCTTCCAGTAGTAACAAAAGGTTTATTGAGTAACTACAACAATATTTACATGAGTTCTTTACTTTAACTTTGATACTAGTGAGAAGGTTAACAAGATCTAACTATGGTAACTATACGTAACTCCACTGGCCATCTAAACTAGCCTGCTGTTGCTTAGATCACTGTGCACCCAAAAGAGAGAGACAGACCCAATGTGGCTGCCGTTTACACCCGTGTTGGTCCGGCCCTCTAGTGATCATGTGGAGCTACTGATTACACATTAACCCCTTGTGCACATGCACACATAGAGATCACTAGAATTGTGTTTTTTGAGGAGGTGACAAAATGAGGGGAGGGCAGTGGATGCTATTTACATGGACTTCAGTAAAGCCTTTGACAAGGTGCCTCATGGCAGATTGGTACAAAAAATGAAGTCACACGGGATCAGAGGTGAGGTGGTAAGATGAATACAGAACTGGCTTGGTCACAGAATGCAAATGGTAGGAGTAGAAGGGCGTTTTTCTGAATGGAAGGTTGTGACTAGTGGTGTTCCACAGGGATCTGTGCTGGGGCCTCTTGTTTGTGGTGTACATAAACGATTCATTAGTAAGTTCACGGCTGGCACCAAGGTTGGTGGAGTGGCAGGTAGTGTTGAGGATTGTCAGAAGATACAGCAGGGCATAGATAGGTTGGAGACTTGGACAGAGAAATGGCAAATGGAGTTTAATCCGGACAAATGTGAGATAACGCATTTTGGTAGGTCAACATAGAGGGGAAATGTACCGTAAATGGTAAAACTCTTAGGAATATAGAAAGTTAGAGAGATCTGGGAGTGCAGGTCCACAGATCTTTGACAGTGGCAACACAAGTGGACAAGGTAGTCAAGAAAGCATACGGAATGCTTGCCGTCATTGGACAGGGCATCGAGTATAAAAACTGACAAATCATACTACAGTTGTTTAGAACCTTGGTAAAGCCGCACTTGGAATATTGCACATAATTCTGGTCGCCACACAACAAGAAGGATGTGGAGGCTTTGGAGAGGGTGCAGAGGAGGTTGACCAGGATGTTGCCTGGTCTGGAGGATGTTAGATATATGGAGAGACTGAATAGACTCAGACTGTTTTCATTAGAAAGAGGGAGGTTGAGGGATGACCAGATAGAGGTCTACAAGATTATGAGGGGCATGGACAGAGTGGATGGGCAGGCACTCTTTCTCAGGGTGGAGGGGTCAGTCACCAGGGGGCATAGGTTTAAGGTCCGTGGGGCAAAGTTTAGAGGAGATGTGCGAGCCAGGTTTTTTATGCAGAGAGTGGTGAGTGCCTGGAACACGTTGCCAGGGAAGGTTTTGGAAGCAGATACACTATCGGCATTCAAAAGGCATCTTGACAAACACATGGATAGGATGGGTAGAGAGGGATACAGCACAAGGAAGTGCTGAGGGTTTTGGCAAAGGTTGGTATCATGGCCGGCACAGGCTTGGAGGGCCGAATGGGCCTATTCCTAAGCTATATTGTTCTTTGTTTTTTTGTGGCTAGTAGATGATGGACAGGCCTTGGGGAGTCAGGAATTGAGTTATTTTTGTGAAGCTGGAGGGATGTTATGGCTTGGGCTGAAGAAGCCCAAAGACATCTTGCTGGAGGGAGTATTCCTATATCCCCGGTACCCAATCAGCAAGAGAAGGATATTTTTTAAACTTACTTTGGCATTTTCTGTACTTGATTTCTCCCAGCAGAGCTCTGCAAGACTTCCCTGGCTTGATGTTAACATTACAATGTGATGTTAATAAGGTAATTGGGCCCCAACTTCTGCACCTTACTAAGCCCTGCCTACTTTTAGTGGGAGTTTGAATCATCACCATTACAGAGACCAGAAATGCGCGGGTTAAGACACTGGCCGGAATTCTCCGTTTGGGAGATTATGTTCACTCGCTGGAGATGAATCGCCTCTGATTTGTTGCTCAGGCTTGGAGTGCAAATCATAGGTGGTTCACTAACCCCTGCCGTACAAATTTGTGCGTGGCAGGAATTGCAAGGGTGTGTGTCACTTTGAGCGGGTTGTCCGATAGCGAGGTTCGGTGGCTGGGCCACCCCCCCAAAGCAATTTCACCACCTCCCACCATGGGATTTTCTGGGTCACCAGAATGTTTAATCTCATTTCCCTTCACGCTTCAGTGGATTTCAAGTGGCCTGCAATGTTTATGAACATCTAGCTATGACTGACAGCTCTTGGACCACATCAAAGACAGTTAAATTATTTCTGCAGAGAAGAGAGGAAGTGAGAGCACTTAACTGTCTTTGATATGGGCCAAGAGCTGTCAATCGTAGCTAGATGTTTCAAAGCAATGCAGTCAAATTTGTGCCGCGAACCTTGATGCTGATGCCAGCAGGAGACTGGAGCAATGGAACAGGAGGAATGCCGATTCCATTTTTGGCCAACGCACTGGGAATCCACTACCAATGTCGGGCAGCAGAGAGCAGCCTAATAACTCTTAAGCCACCTTGCCCATATCGAGCAAATGAGGTTAACATTGAGGCCAAATATTGGCAAGTTATTTAACTATGCAAAGTTCATTCAAACACACATTCCATCAGAAATCACTCAGATCACAATCAGGAAGTGTAAGCCTGAGTGATTTTTCCTCTGTTGCCCGGGACACTTTTGCAGGAATATCAGATTTCCCAGCCTTGACCTGCTCTTGTAGCTAGAGTAATTATATGGCTAGTCCAGTTCAGTGTTTGGTCAATGATAACCCCTGGATGTTGAAAATGCGATATTCTACAATTGTGATGCTCAATCATTAAAATCAGCTGGACTCAAGGCAGTTTTAGTTAGCACTAAACTGACTCCAAAGGGTCCTTATGGTCAGAAGAGGGGGACAGGAGTTCAGGGCAGGCGATTACCAGATTTTCTTTGCTGGAAGATGCTTGAAAAAAAATGTTTTATACAATTAATGAGTGTTGTTTAGCACAATATCCAACTCCAGAAACCTTTGAGCTGCCAGGGAAGCAACCAGTGCTCCCCTGCTCATGCCTCAAGGGCCAATTACATTATCAGAACCTATTACGCCAATTGAATGAGCACCCACTGGCTTTAGGGCAGGTGTCCTTGCCACCTGAAATTTAAAATTACTATCAGCCAAATCAAGGCGTCAATGCGTTGCTGAAGTTAACCGCTTTATTAAACTGCTTAGTCCTACCATGCTTCGGAGGGAGTTAGCATTGTGCCCATGTCTTTTTGGGCCATGGACAATCTTATGGTGCTTAGAACATTGGGATATATCAAAAGAGGAAGGTTGTTAATTGTGCAGTGTTGCATCCTGGATACAGGTCATCTCCTAGAACTTCACTGACTCTCATTAGCAGAGTTCCTCCGAGGGTTTTTATTCTGAAATTGGTCACATTTTTTTTATCCAGGAGCGAACATTACTCGTGTTTAGGGACTATGATGTCACTGATGGGATGGAACTCCATGGAACTGATTCTTTTTATCTATTTATAACACTTTTGTTGTTAATATCTGTTCTCTTCCATTTTGATAAAAAGGGGTTGAGCTTTACTTATTTATTTTGTGTGTCTATACCATTGCCAACACTGGCATCTGCATTTTTGTTGAATAATCTGCTCCAGGATTTTATTTTAAACATTCACACTTCTGACGTGATCTGTGGTTCAAATTTTTTCATTCTGTTGTGTGAAAAAAGGAAAACCATCGCATATGTTGAACTGTAATTCTAGTTCGCCTTTATAACATAGTGCTTTAATTTCCGAGAATATTTCGCTTTCAGGTATAATTATCTAATTAAAAATATCTTCACATCAGGCACACTGCACAGAAAATTGAAATGTTAATGGGATTCATTTTGATGCGGATTGTTGCATGAAATAGCACTTAGTTTCTTTATCCGAATAAGGACAGAGCTCAGATGTATTTCAATAAAATCTCCATGATATAAATCTCATATAACTTTGAGGAAAAATACATTTCATAAAATTACAGTTGTTTCACCATTTGGTTGCACCAATAATTTGAATGATGTATTTAAATTGCTATTGCTTTTCCAGTATTAAGTTAGATTCATAAAATCCTACAGTTCAGAAGGAAGCCATTCAGCCCATCGTCCCTGTGTTCGTTCTTTGAAAGATTTACCCATTTAGCCCTACTACCCCGCCCTTTCCCCAATATCTTGCAAAATGTTCCCATTCAGATATTCAAGTGCCTTTACTGAACCCACTTTCACAACCCTTTCTGACAGTGTGTTCCTGATTGTTATAACTCACTGCACACACAATAATTTCTTCTCACCTCCCCCTTTCTTCTTTTGCCAATTGGACATTTATGTCCAGTGCCGGTCTACCCTTATCTACTTTATCAAAATCCTTCATAATTTTGAAGACCTCTATCAAGTCTGCCCTGAACATACTCTCCACCAAGGAGAACTATCCCATCTTTTCCAGTTTCGCCAAATAATGGAAGCCCTTCAGCCCTTTTATCATTCTAGTAAATCTCCTCTGCGCCTTCTCCAAGGCTTTGGCATCCATCCTAACTGTGATGTCCAGAATTGGCCACAACACTCCAACCTGACTCATGGCATATAAAGATACAACATAATCTCTTTTGTTTCATACTCTAGTTAGTTTCCAATTATCAAAGTGGACATTATGCAACTTAATGAATGAAATGCTATTTTCAGCTCCTGCAAGAATGGCTGATATGAGTTACTTTTCTATATCTTTATGAGTGGCATACTGCATGCTTTTCTGCTTTAAACATTTACAATTTAAAGTTTTTGGTTTCTCACAATATTTTTGTTACATTTATCCAGCTTTCTCCCCTCTTATGCTGAGGTGCCCAGCTCTTGAAGGGTTACAATTCCATGGGTATGGGTACCTTGGCTTAAACAACCATTCTTTATGTGTGACATAAGTATTTAAGGCTACAATTTTAGTAGAGTGCTTATGAGTCTGATAGCAGGTAATGCATCAGATCAAGTTAGGGATGTACAGGTCTTGCTAACCTTCAATATCTGGCTGGTGGGCGGCAATGTAATTTGATGGCGGGAGGTTATAGTTATGGGTGGCACAATAGCACAGTGGTTAGCACTGTTGCGTCACAGTTCCAGGGTCCCAGGTTCGATTCCCGGCTTGGGTCACTGTCTGTGCGGAGTTTGCATGTTTTCTCAGTGTCTGCATGGGTTTCCTCCGGGTGCTCTGGTTTCCTCCCACAGTTCAAAGATATGCTGGTTGGATGGATTGGCCATGCTAAATTGTCCCCAGGTGAAGTTATGGCGATAGGATAAAATTGCCACTTAGTGTCCAAAATGAAATGAATGAAAATCGCTTATTGTCACAAGTAGGCTTCAAATGAAGTTACTGTGAAAAGCCCCTAGTCGCCACATTCCGGCGCCTGTTTGGCGAGGCCGGTACGGGAATTGAACCCACGCTGTTGGCCTGCCTTGGTCTGCTTTCAAAGCCAGCTATTTAGCCCAGTGTGCTAAACCAGCCCCATTACTGGGTTGCGGGGATGGGGTGGAGGTGTGGGCTTAAGTGGGGTGCTCTTTGCAAGAGCCGATGCAGACTCGATGGGCCAAATGGCCTCCTTCCGCATTGTAAATTCTATGATTCTGTGACCTGTGGGAATCGTTCCTTAAAGTCAGTGGGGAGAAAGAATGGTTGCAGGTTTCTCATATGTAAGCAGTCTGAAAGTCTGGTATTCTACTGCAACCTTTTGGAGGGGTAAGGAAGTCAGGGCTGAAGAAGCCTAAAGGCTCCTTGAGGGATCTGAAGAGTGCAGTCCCATACCTCCTGGTACCCAAGCTCTAAGAAGACATTTCTGAAACTTATTTGGCATCTTCTTTACTTGACTTCTCCGAGTTCTGCAAGAATTTCCGTGGCTTGATGTTAATATTACATTGCAGTGATAATAATGTAATTGGGCCACAGCCTTTGCACTTTAAGCCCTGCTTGCTTTTAGTGAAAGTTTGAATTGCCACCATTAATATTACAATGGCCGGAAATGTGGAGGGTTAGAGTTTCAGCTTTCAAGATTTTAACTCTTCAGCCATCTTGCCCATTGCGAGCGGGTGGGTGGGTTAAAATTAAAGCCAAAGTATTGGCAAGTTATTCAAGTATGGAGGGCTTTTGAGTCAAATACAAACCAGTCTCCATGCAAAGTCCACTCAGACACACATTTCAGCAGAAATCAGTTAGATCACAATCAGGCAATGGAAGCCTTGAGTGATTTTCCTCACTGTTGCCCAGGATGCTTTTGCAGCGGTTATCAGCAATTAATTAACTCAACACAAATACAACGGCTCATGTTGACTTTGGCTAATAGTGTGAGAGACATACATAAACACAAGAAATGTATACCAGACAGAAGAACTTCTATTGTCCATTTTACATTATTGGTCAAAGTCAAAACCGCTCCTCCCTTTTGCCCAAGGACTCAGATCAGCACTGGGTAGTGCATTACCCAGGAGAGGCTCTCATTTCACTTTAGTTTAATTGCATTCTGTAGTATATGTGCACTGTTGCAGAGTATCTATGTTGAGCAATGAATAATTCTGCTGGCAGTTTCATTTTATAATCAGTAATTGTCAAGTGTGAGGTCCTGACACAGTGCCATTAAATAGATACTCTCGCAGAGCCAAACTCCATGATTACACTGTTCCCTTTCGGATATAATGGAATTTCTACTGTCTTACTGATTAAAGCTGAGAGGATTGCACTTACAATATTGTTATTGCTTACATCACTTCCTGCAGCAAGCTGCCAGTCTAATCTTCTGATTCTCTTCAATAAATGGTTTTTCATGCTTCACCTGAAAGCTGACTCATTTATTCTCAATCTCTCGTCTAATTTTTTATAAACCCAAATTATCACCTGGTCATTCATTCAATCTTTGTCTGATGAGAGAGGATTGATTACAGCTCCCTCTAAGTGATTTTAACCCAATCTAATATAAAAAGCTTTTATTAAGTGACCCAGAAAATAGAATATATTTAATCTTTACTGTATCTGTGAAGAAAATTACATTGTGCTGGATCTTGTTGACATTAAGAAGACACTCACATTCACATCAATATGAATTGGTTTCATTAGTGCAACACTGCTTGGATGTAAAGTTTATCTGAAGCAAATTTAGGAAAATGGGACAGGATTTTCTACTGAATCTGGAAATCTCTGGAGGCCTTTGAAAATGGCAGGCGCCCTGCCTCCCTTTCCGGCAGATACCATTTTCACCAACAGGGATAAGTGGCAGTCAGTGAACCACACTGGCATGAAACACAAATCTGCTAGCCTATTTGGAAATAGATGTGAGTTTAAACAGACAAAATGTTTGCTGCTTTAAGTGCCTTTCCCTGTAGTATGGAAGTCACAAAATTATGGTGGGAGTGTAAACACCTGTTAAAGCCTCTAAAGGTCCCGTGTGCAGAGCTCCACATAGCAACATGTTAAACACATTAAGCAGACTTTAGAGATAGAGGTTGGTGGCAGACCACAAAGAAGGGTGAGGTGAGGGTTGTTATGAGCCAGGGTTTAGAGAACCCCAAAGTGTAGCATGGAGTTCACCTGACCCACAACTTTTAATAGATTGTGGTATGGGGAGCACACGGCCCACCCTACAGGTGTGGTACAGCAGAAATGGAAACTTATTTTTTAAAGAAAACAATGTTTATTGTATGAACTCAAGTTAACCTTTTTAAAACATACAGTGAATATCTTAGCAACCATCAATTCAAATACACCCCCCAAAGAATACAACACTAAGTAATCCTTAATAACGTCCCAAACAACATCCAGAAGACAAAAGAAACACCTTTTAACAGAAGCACATTAGGTTTACATTTACTACTGAGAACATTTATAATTCTGAATTCACCAAATGATCAAGAGAGAGGGCGTGATTCTCCGATCGCAGGGCAGAGTGTCTGCGCCGTCGTGAATGCCATCGTGTGAAACTGGCGCGGGCAGTACCAATTCTGGCTCACGGGGGGCCAGCCCCAACGCAACATGGCGCGGGAGTTCTAGGGCCGGACGCGCAACAAAGTTGGCTCCGGGGGGAGATGCGGGCCAGACCCCATCAGAGGCCCCCCCCCCCCCCCCCCAGGGATGGAGCCCCCCCACAGAACTCCCCCCCCCCCCCCCCACCGACCCTTCGCTCAGAGTTCCGGCCGGCAGCAACCAGGTGTGGACGCGCCGGCGGGACTCTACTTTTTCCGCTCGGCCGCCGCTTGACCCAACCGAGCCAGAGAATCGGCGGCCCCGACGCGTACAGTAGCCCGCGACCGGCGCCGATTCAAACGCGCCTTCACAAATGGCTCTCATTCAGCGCACCTCGGAGAATCGCGCACCGGCGTCGGGGCGGCGTGGCGCGGTTGAGGCGATCTCCGGCCCGGCTCGGAAAATCGCGCACAGAGTCTTTTCATGGCAGAGAGATCAACAGTACACCTGCTCTGTCTGGCTTCAGCTCCAACACTGAAAACGAAACTAAAACACACCCTGCCACAAACAGCCTAAAACGAAAGTAAAAAGCTGACAGACAGCCCAGCTCCCCCCACACTCAAACATCACTGATAAACACCCATTTCTTAAAGGTACATTTCTTAAACACCCATTTGTTAAAGGTACTCTCACATGACAGGGTGGATTTGTGAAAGAGGAGGAACAGATGTGTGTGGCCACATAGAATTGTTCCTTGCTTCAGGAAACCAAGTGGCAGATAGGACAGACTGCCAGCCTCGCTAGGTGATGATTGCGCTGTGAAGGAAGCCAAATGGGTGCGGCTTCTCCATCACATATGGACGATACAGGAAGGGCAGCCAAGCAACGTGCAGTTAGAGCCAGAGCATCCAGGCAATACCAAAGAGAATAGCAAGAAGATGATGTTACCCTGAGAAAAAGGGATGCCATCTCCAAAGTCCTTTATTCAACATAACTGAGAGGCAATGCAGGCAAGGAGAAATGATTCGATACATCTGTGCTCTGGTGGAGGAAGATCTTGCGCCACAATCAACAGATCATCATGGCCTGCCTGCTCCCATCAAGATTCCCATGCTGTCAATTTCTATGCAGCGTCTCTTTCCAGGGGTCTGCCACAGATCCCAGCAGCATCTCTCCATCAGACACTCACTGATGCATCACCTCCATCACCGATGCACTCTTTTCCCAAGTGGGGGTTCACATCAATTTGCCTACAGATATGGCATCACAGACGCAGAGGGCACCAGGCTTTGTCTCCAGAACCAGCTTGCCGCAAGTTCAAGGAGTGAAAGGTTGTATCCACGTTGCTTTATGGGCACCATTGTAACAGCTGGAGACATTCATGAACAGGGAATCATTCTGTGCGATATGTGTGCAACCACACTATGGCCTTCCTGCACGTATGTGTATGTTTCTCTGGTAGCTTCCATAAATAATTGTCCTGTGCAGTCACGCCGACCACAACTTTTCCAGCCCCAGGGCCATGGTTGGTTTCTGGAAGGCAAAAGATAACTATTTAGGAGGTGGCTGCTTACTCCCTTGAGGTGACTGGGCCCCAAAACCAGTACAAGAACAATCATTTGCAGATGAGGACCATCATCAAGCAGACTATGGTTCTGTTAAAGATGTAGTTCAAATTCCATGACCGCTTGGAAGGAGCACTCATTGTTCGTCTGCAGGGGTGTGGAGGTTATTGGTTGTTTTTTGCATGCTCCATAGTATGGTGCAGAAGAGGGGCCTTCACACTGCCACAATTACTGTCTATGAATACCTTAATTTGGTGATATTGGAAATGGTAACCAGTTCAGTACTCCTTCATGCAGTCGTGTTGGATGTTCTGGTTCACAAACAAGCCAACAATGCTGGAAGTGGTGTAATGCTATTTTATTAACTGTTCAACTATGCTAACATACTGTAAACGTCGGTATAAGCAATACCAACCTAACTGTGGTCCCTTTCCTATCACTAGCTATGGCGAGGCACTCAGCACATGGTGAATGTCTGTGATGCAGGCTGTGAGCTCTGTGCTCTGAGCTGGCTGCTGCTAGAATCAGCGGGAACTCTCCTGTCCCCTGTCTTTATAGTGCGTGTGCTCTGACTGGTGATTGGCTGCGGTGTTATGTATGCTGGTTGGTCCCACTGCATGTCCATCAGTGTGTGTTTGTGATTGCACCATAATGTACTGATGTATATTATGACATCCCCCTTTTTTACAAAGAACATGTGCCTATGTGAGAATAAATAACGTGTAATGAGTGTATCTGACCATGTGTGTGCAGTATTTACATAACTATGTACATGAGGCTAGTCTATATACACGGGAAGGTGCCTGGTGCAGAGAAAAGAAAAACAAGATGTTACACCAACAACAAAACTAATAACAAATGCTATAAACAAACTAGTGAAATGCTGAAACAGGATGAAAGAACAAAGCATTGAGTCCAACATTGTAAGGCTCATAAATCAAGTCTCTGAGGTGCGCGACGAATTTGGGTTGACCATCTCAAGGGTGGGTCAGGAGCCACCGGCTGAGGAACGGGCTGGGCCACGGCAGGGTGAGGAGGATGCAGAGTATCCGGAAGCTCTACAAAGTCCAGGTTGGGGACAACAGGAGGGCGTGGCACCGGTGGAGGATCGCGTAGCGAGCGTGGAACCAGACAAAGGGCACGCCGATTGCGGCGGCGAATGGAGCCATCAGGCAGCCGAACCAGGAATGAGCGGGGAGCCACCAGCCGAAGAAACACAACAGTCGCAGACCAGCCACCCTCCGGAAGATGGATTCGGAGGTTGTCACCTGGCGCCAGAGCAGGAAGATCAGTCGCTCGAGCGTCATGCGCCGCCTTGTGCTGCGCGCGAGACTGTTGCATCCGCTGACGGACTGGAGCATGGTCGGGGTCTGGGACGTGAATGGACGGTACAGTGGTCCTGAGGGTGCGACCCATCAGCAGCTGGGCTGGTGACAGGCCCGTGGACAGTGGAGCCTAGTGATAGGCCAGCAAGGCGAGGCAGAAGTCGGATCCTGCATCAGCAGCCTTGCAGAGGAGCCTCTTTATGATGTGGACGCCCTTTTCTGCTTTGCCATTTGATTGGGGGCGCAGGGGACTGGACGTCACGTGTACAAAGTTGCACCTGCTGGCGAAGTTAGACCATTCCTGGCTCGCGAAGCAGGGGCCATTGTCCGACATCACAGTGAGTGGGATGCCGTGACGAGCAAAGGTCTCTTTGCAGGCACGGATAACACCCGGTGACGTGATGTCGTGCAGGCGTACAACCTCGGGATAGCTGGAAAAATAATCAACTATGAGAACATAGTCCCTGCCGAGCGCGTGGAACAGCTCCACGCATACTTTAGACCAAGAGGACGTGACCAACTCATGGGGCTAAAGGGTCTCCCGTGGTTGGGCCGGCTGGAACCGCTGACAGGTGGGGCAATTGAGAACAGTGTTGGCAATGTCCTCATTTATGCCAGGCCAGTAGACAGCCTCTCAGGCCCTCCGTCGGCACTTCTCCACGCCGAGATGGCCCTCGTGCAGCTGCTCTAAAACCAGGTGATGCATGCTGTGTGGGAACACGATGCGGTCCAGCTTCAGGAGGACGCCATCAACGAATGCCAGATCGTTTCGAATATTATAGAACTGCGGGCATTGTCCCTTGAGCCATCCGTCAGTCATGTGGCGCATCACACGTTGTAGCAGGGGGTCAGCCGCAGTCTCACTGCGAATGTGGGTTAGGCGTTCATCCGTGGCTGGCAGATTGGCGGCCGTGAAGGCCACATGGGCGTCGACTTGGCAAACGAACCCTCTGGGTCGGACGGAGTGGTGACTGCCCTGGACAGAGCGTTGGCTATGATCAGGTCCTTACCCGGTGTGTACACAAGCTGGAAATCGTATCTCCGGAGCATGAGCAGAATGCGTTGTAGGCTAGGGGTCATGTCATTGAGGTCGTTTTGGATGATGCCGACCAGCGGGCGATGGTCGGTCTCCACAGTGAACTGGGGAAGGCCATACACGTAGTCATGGAACTTTTCGACACCGGTCAACAGGCCTAGGCACTCCTTCTCGATTTGCGCATAGCGCTGCTCTGTGGGGGTCATGGCCCGTGACGCATAGGCAACAGGGGCCCATGAAGAGGCGTCATCTCGTTGCAGGAGCACCGCCCCTATGCCAGATTGGCTAGCGTCCGTTGATATTTTCGTCTCCCTTGCAGGATCAAAAAATGCCAATATCAGGGCGGTGGTCAGCTTGACCTTGAGCTCCTCTCATTCACGCTGGTGGGCGGGAAGCCACTGGAAGTCCGTCGTCTTCCTAACTAGGTTGCAGAGAGCCGTGGTGTGGGAAGCGACATTAGGGATGAACTTTCCTAGGAAGTTGACCATTCCTAAGAACCGGAGCACCGCCTTCTTATCCGCCGGCTTCTGCATGGCCGTGATGGCTGCCACCTTGTCCGCATCCGGCCACACACCCAACCGGGAGATCCTAAAAACGTGAGTTCGGTCTGGCCAAAAGAACATTTGGCTCTGTTGAGGCGCAGGCCTTGGTCCCGTATTCGCTGAAAAACGCGTTGGAGGCGACTGATATGCTCCTGCGGGGTGGTGGACCAGATGATGATGTCGTCCACATAGACGCGCGCACCCTCAATGCCCTCCATCATCTGCTCCATGATGCGGTGGAACACTTCAGATGCTGATGAGGGGCGTCATTCTCGTGACCCCCCGCCGGGTTGGAGAATTGCCGGGGGCTGCCGTGAATCCCGCCCCGCCGGTTGCCGAAGTCTCCGGTACTGGATATTCGGCAGGGGCGGGAATCGGGCCGCGCCGGTTGGCGGGCCCCCCCCCGCTCGATTCTCCGGCCCGGATGGGCCGAAGTCCCGCTGATAAATTGCCTGTCCCGCCGGCGTGGATTAAACCACCTTTTGAACGGCGGGACAAGCCGGCGTGGGCGGGCTCCGGGGTCCTGGGGGGGGGCGCGGGGCGATCTGACCCCGGGGGGTGCCCCCACGGTGGCCTGGCCCGCGATCAGGGCCCACCGATCCGCGGGCGGGCCTATGCCGTGGGGGCACTCTTTCCCTTCCGCCTCCGCCACGGTCTCCACCATGGCAGAGGCGGAAGAGACTCCCTCCACTGCGCATGCGCGGGAAACTTTCAGCGGCCGCTGACGCTCCCGCGCATGCGCCGCCCCGACATGTCATTTCCGCGCCAGCTGGCGGGGCAACAAAGGCCTTTTCCGCCAGCTGGCGGGGCGGAAATTCCTCTGGCGTCGGCCTAGCCCCTCAATGTTGGGGCTCGGCCCCCAAAGATGTGGAGCATTCCGCACCTTTGGGGCGGCACGATGCCCGTCTGATTGGTGCCGTTTTGGGCGCCAGTCGGCGGACATCGCGCCATTTCGGGAGAATTTCGCCCATGATTCCAAATGGCATTCTATTGTAACAGTACCTGCCAAATGTGGTGTTGAAGGTACACAGCTTTCTGCTGGACTTGTCCAATTGAATCTGCCAGAAGCCCTTTGATGTATTCAGCTTGGTGAATGTGTTGGCTCGAGCCATCTCGCACATGATCTCCTCACGCTTGGGGATAGGGTAATGCTCCCGCATGATGTTACGATTTAAATCCTTCAGGTCAATACAGATCCGGAGCTCGCCGGAAGGCTTCTTGACACACACCATGGAACTGACCCAGTCGGTTGGTTCCGTCACTCTGGAAAGCACTACTTGGTCCTGGAGGTCCTGCAGCTGCTGCTTGAGGCGGTCCTTGAGGGGTGCTGGGATGCTGCGAGGTGCATGAACCACAGGCACGGCGTCCTGTTTGAGCAGGATTTTGTATGTGTAGGGAAGTGTGCCCATGTCTTCGAAGACATCTCAGTGTTGAGTGGTAATGGCATTTAGTTGTGCCCTGAAGTCCGCATCTTGGAAGTCAGACGTGTCCTCTGGAGAGAGGGAATGTAGGCGCTGCACGAGGTTGAGGAGCTTGCACGCCTGTGTGCCTAGCAGGGAGTCCTTTGAGGAGCCCACGATCTCGAAGGGTAGGGTGACTTTTCGCGAGTTGTGCGTCACCTCGAGTTGGCATGACCCGGTGGCGGGGATGACGTTACCATTATAGTCGACCAGTTGGCAATGGGGTGGAAGAATTGTTGGTTTGACCCCCAGGGTTTGAAATGCTGACCGTGCGAGGAAATTGGCGGAAGCACCAGTGTCCTTGTACCATGTCGTGTTAGGTGTTCTGGTTCACAAACAAGCCAACAATGCTGTAAGTGGTGTAATGCTATTTTATTAACTGTTCAACTATGCTAACATACTGTAAACGTGGGTATAAGCAATACCAGCTTAACTGTGGACCCTGTCCTATCACTATCTAGGTGAGGCACTCAGCACATGGTGAATGTCTGTGATGCAGGCTGTGAGCTCTGTGCTCCGAGCTGGCTGCTGCTAGAATCAGCGGGAACTCTCCTGTCCCCTGTCTTTATAGTGCTTGTGCTCTGACTGGTGATTGGCTGCGGTGCTATGTATGCTGGTTGGTCCCACGGCATGTCCATCAGTGTGTGTTTGTGATTGCACCATAATGTACTGATGTATATTATGACACATGCTACTATCTGGAAGTGGCACAATAGCCTCAAATTAACCCACCCACAATGGGTGGGAGAATATTAAAATGGAGTTTGCATTTTTTAAAGGGGGAATATGCCCCCTGTCCACCATGTACATGCCCTTTGTCTGTTCTATTGGACAGCTTTTGCAGTGTACGAGTATTACGGATACATGTAACACTTAATCAATTAATTAAAACTAGGAACTTGGGAGTCTGACTTAAATTTAAGTTGTTGCAAGGATTTCCCAGGGCTTGGGAAACCCAGCAGTGAAAGGGAGCGGGGAGCTGCCAGCTAAAGAAGTTAAGGGCCTTTTACAGCATTGCTTGCGGGCCAGAGGGCAGGATTACTTCCTCCAAGCTGCTCAAGGAAGCCTCTGGTCTCTATTCCACTGCAATCACTGATATTACCCTCTCCTTCCCCAACCCCACCCAACCCCCATCACTGGTCATTCCATGCCATAATCACAGATACCTCACCACCCTAAACCCCCAACATTCACCTTCCTCTTCAAATTAGTTTTCACTTCCCTTCCCCACAAATCTCAGTTTATCTTCTCCCTCCTGATTGTCTCTCAGTCAATCCCCCTTAACTATCTTAGCCTGACAGCCTCTCTCACTGTGATAATATTGGTTGTCAGCTGGTAGAGTTGGTGGTGTTTTGATGGGTCAAGCAGGTTCTATCGCTTTTCATCCCTCTCACTGTTATCTACCTGTGGCTGCTGCCATTTATTGGAAGTTCCTGATACCATTTTGGATTATATCGCATTGGCGGCATTATGGTCAGAATCAGCATTTGCCTTCCATGTATTAATATTGACATTAATATTGCTGACCTTCACAGAAATTTTGAGATTGTCTTTGAAATGTTTCCTTTGACCCCCATGTGAAGAGGCTCCCTGGCATAGCTCAGACTATTTTGCCAATGTTGAGTCTCATTGCCTGATGAGATGTCATCACCATGTCAAAGCCCAAGAACATTACCAATGCTGTCTTAGATGGGGGACAAAAGAACAAACATGAGCATCCTCCAAGATGCAGATATGCTAAGCATAGAAGCGATAATAACCCCACATCAGCTGAGAGGGGCCAGTTTTGAATGGCATTTGCAATAATATGATTGATTCTGTTTCAATTGCTATGAGTGTAAAGATTATGGGCGGGATTCTCTGAGCCCCCGCCAGGTCAGAGAACCGCTGGGGGGGCGACGTGAATCCCGCCCCCGCCGGCTGCCTAATTCTCCGGCCCGCGATGGGGGGGGGGTGCGGGGGGATCTGGCCCTGGGAGGTGCCCCCATGGTGGCCTGGCACGTGATAGGGGCCCACTGATCCGTGGGTGGGCCTCTGCCGTGGGGGCACTCTATTCCTCCGCATCGGCTGCTGTGGTCCTCTGCGATGGCCGACGCGGAGACGAACCCTCCCTGCGCATGCGCTGGGATGACGCCAGCACACGCTGGCGTTCCCGCGCACGCACCAGCCGGCGGAGACCCTTCGGCACCAGTTGGCATGGTGCCAAGCCCCTTCCGTGCCAGCCGGCGGGGCGCAAACCACTGCGCCGCTGACCTAGCCCCTGAAGGTGCGGAGGAGACTGCACCTTCGGGGCGGCCCGACGCCGGAGTGGTTCACGCCACTCCTTCACGCCGGAGTTGCCCGCCCCACCGATTCCCGCAGAATCCCACCCTACAGCTATTTGAGAATTATCAAAAGCTGTAATATGGTCACAAATAATGAATGTAAATACTTATTGCTCAATGATGTAAGGCCAGAAAAGATTTGTTTTTAAAGAAGAAAGTGAGTTTTGAACCTCCACTGCTTTAGCCAAGGTAGTGTCAGGTTTGAAGGTGAGTAGTTCTATGAGATTGGAATTTGCAAGGTGCATTACTACTCGTTCCAGTTCAACAGCAACAGTCTATATTTACATAGCACCTTTAATGTAATAAAGCTTCCCAAAGTGCTTCATAGCAGCATTATAAAACAAAATATGACACAGAGCCACATCAGGAGGTATTAGATTAGATGACTGACTAAATTATGGTCAAAGGGGTAGATTTAAGGAGTGTCTTAAAGAAAGAAACTGTGGTAGTGAGGGTGACAAGTGAAAGGTGGGATTTCCTAAGCTTAGGGCGTATGCAGCTGAAGGCAGAGCCAATGGTGGAGCAATTAAAATCAGAGATGCTCAGGAGGCCAGAATTAGGGAAGCGTAGATATCTTGGGCTTGTGTGATAAGAGCCTAACTGTGGGCAGAATCTTGATTGGAGGGATCCAAATGTGGAGCATGAATTCCAGAGGCTTCAAAATGTTCAGAACTTTGGGAAGGAAAAAAGGGTTGGTGATGAGACAGGAGTTTGCAAGGACTGAGGCGAACGCTTCTACTTTACGTTTCCCTTCCGATTTCAGAAATGTAATATGGTTTTAAAATAACGCTACTTAATTTGATGTGATTTTATATTTTAATTTTACCATTGCTTCTGTCTTTACCAAATGTTATAGTACTATCTCAGTTTCTGTTGTTATATCATGAACCAACAAGCATTTTAGATTTAACTAGATGTACAGTGCTATGGACAAAAGAGACACTTGCAGCCAGTGAATGGATTACATCACAACCCATCCATTTGGAATGGCAAAAAAAGATAAATCCAACGATTCTAATAATAAGTATTTAAATAATATATTAGAATTCAGTTACTGTTAAGGAGATTGCAAATATGAGCAATTTTTTTCAGCAAATCCTATTTTGTTTCTAACTTATTGAATTCTAATGTAGCAATTCTCAGATTTAGCCATCGATAAGAAGCTTTACCTGTCCCGCCATACTTAGTTTCATACAGCAAGTTCACATTGTGTAACCATTGTGGGAAGAAGTGTTCTAGCCAGGAGGAAATATCATCTACTAATTATAATTAAATAGTTAGGTTCATTCTGGATCAAAATATGCATAAGTAAATGTATAACAATTGGAAGTTTGTTCTTGCAAGCTCAATTAACTTTTATGTGGAGGCACAAAAAAATTAGTTGCGTATATCTAGCAACATTATACACTGACCTACACCCTGCCGCCCCCCCCCCCCCCCCCCCCCCGATCCCGTCACTGTCAATGTGTTTTCCCATTGTTCACACCTTCCACCACGTGTGAGGGGCACAGTGGGGAGCACCATTGCTTCACAGCGCCAGGGTCCCAGGTTCGATTCCCGGCTAGGGTCGCTGTCTGTGTGGAGCCTGCACGTTCTCCACGTTTCTGCGTTGGTTTCCTGCAGGTGCTCCAGTTTCCTCCCACAAGTCCAGTAAGATGTGCTGTTAGGTGAATTGGACGTTCTGAATTCTCCCCCCGTGTACCTGAACAGGCACCGGAATGTGGCGACTCGGGGCTTTTGACAGTAACTTCATTGCAGTGTTAATGTAAGCCTACTTGTGACAATAAAAATGATTATTATTGGGAATCTGCAGCAGGAAGTTGCTGTCAGCAGAACCATAAGATCCCATTGGCGGGAACGGTTGGAAAATTCAGCCCCATCTATAAATCTGTTTGGGTTTTAATAATGGGGATATCAATAATCACAGAACATGTTTTTGAGAGTATTTTACCAGCTGTTCTTGGGTGAAATTCTCCACCTCGCGATCCGCAAACGTGAACCGCGATCGGGCAGAGAATCGAGCGTCAGGCCAAAATCGAGATCTGAGCCCAGCACTGAATCAGACGCCATGGTCCAGTCCCTTGCTGGTGGCGATAACGAGGTTTGCGCACCGCGTGGGCAGCAGCATGCAAAACTGACATTTGCATGCATTTAAATTTCATTACAACTTTGACCCAGTCTGTTCCTGGCCCCCGTGATTCTCCGCCCCTCTCAGGCAGAAGTCTCCTGGGTGTGAATTACTACAAGTATTGACAAACGTGGACTGGGCCCATTGGCTGTGGAGGGGGAGCGGGAAAAACACTGAAAAACCGTTGAAAATTGTCAGGCTTGCTGGGGGATAGCTGCCCATTCTGGGGGCACTAGCAGGTAGTGAAAAAGTCTGTGGACTTGATGTCCCCCTCGTCACAGGGGTGGCCTGGCTCAGCCTGCCATTGCCACAGTCTGTCTTTTAAATGCACCCCTTTAGTGCTACAGGCTCCTGGTTGCTCACACTGTTGAGTGCTGCTGTGTCCTTTAAATGCTCAGAAGGCCTCTGGTCATCTGGGAGCCCACCCTGGTCACCCCTCTGGACACCCTCATACCCCAGCTGTATCATCAAGGGCCAAACTCAATCAGGAGTCCACCGGGTGTAGGCACTCCTCAGAAGCGCTGCCTAGTGCAGAGAAAGCAACAAATCAGCAGAGCTCACCCCAACCAGTGGACACCTGCATTGGAGCCTTTGGAACCCTCCCTGGTTCTCTGCCCCTCTCAGGACAGCGGCTTCACCAGTGAGCCCCCATCCCATCGGATCACCAGCTCTCTCCTCCTGGTGAAACTAGCACTACGACTGCTTCTACCACCACCCCCGAGGCATTGTCCAGGAGTGCAGGCTTGAGTTTGAGGCCCAGCAGGGGGAAGAGGGTGTCCCTCCGCTCCTCGCTGTCACGGACCTGTGGGCCTACCTCGGACTCCCAACCATTGGGGAGAGGTCCTCTCTGAGACATCTGGCTGGTTGTAGTGAGCGTGTGATAAATGGAGCGCTTAAAAGCAGCTTCAGCTACCAGGCTCTATGGCACTAACTCAGGCCCCAGTGGTTAGAACACCACTGCGATGGGAATTGCTGACCCATTAGCATGTCCTGAATTGTTCCACGAAAAGCAGCCCCAATGGGAATGGGAATTTCACGCAATTCAGTCCTGGCGTCAACATTTAGGGCATGATCTACCTGCATTGCACTCGAAAAACAGCACGGTGCTGCCAGTAGACGCTAAACCTCGTGAGAGCTAACGATGTGAATCCCGCCCATTGTGGCCGGGATCACTTTCTGACAAATCTGCATATTAGACAGCTAGTTTCACTTTAAACGCATTCCCGAGATTTAACCAAGGCATGATCTAACCCCCTCACCTTGGAGACCTTATGCGAGTACCATTCAGGGCTGAGCTCCACAAATGTGGGGCTCTCCTAGGGAATCAGAGGCCCCCAGGTGCTTGCCCTCTGGAAAGTGTGGTACCCTGGCACTGCCACCTGTGTGCCAGCCTGGCACTGCCAAGGTGCCCAGATGGCATTTTTCATGTGCCAGGGATTGGGCGTAGACGTGCCCTGCATGGGTGTGGTAGGAGCCAAGGACCTCCTTATAGGTGAGTTGGGGCTTGGGGGTCATGTCGGGGGAGTCGAGAAATTGGGACGCCATTTAAAAATGGCAACACGATCTCTCCCTGCACTGAGAAGTTCCGCCGAGCAGAGCTCCTCAGTGCAAAATACGGGACTAAGTGCGGCCTTGGCCGTGCATTCCTCTCTGAGGCCCCCGATCTACCCGAATGGCCGTTCGATAGCTCCGAGCACAGGGAAACAATTGGCTAATCGCACGCTAATCGCACACTGTTCCCATTTGGGTAGATCGCGTCCTTAGTCTCCCAAACGAAGAATCTCACCCCTTGTCATGCAACCAATCAAAAATTATGGGCTGGGTTTTATGCGCCCTACCACCTAGCCCCAATCATCAACCTTCCACCAGACATGTTTCACATGGAGACACGTAAAACATGACAGATGGCTAGCCATCAATAGGAATAAAATAAATGTAGGTTGTTTACTGGCAGTGAACTGACAGCATTCTGGTACATGTGCTACTGAGCAGAATAGAAGAAGCCGTATTGCAATAATGTAATTCCCAAAGCATATAATATCACAAAATGTATGACTGGATAGAACAAGTTACTTTTGTAATTGATGATCGGGTTGTTCGCTAGGTATTATAATAATTGCTAATCAAATCATTCAACATGTCTGTTCTTTCTGACCATATTTTTCACTTTCTAGAGCCAATAGCAAGTAAGAACTACAAATGGACATCCAAAACATTTGTAAGTATCATTAATTTCATTTTGAAACCAATAACTGTGCTGCTAGGTTATCAAGCAATAGTTTTTGCTGTAATTATCTCTCACTGCCAATCATATGAGAAGTGATTAGTCCTAAATGTATACAAATATCAACCACACGGACTTCCGGTGGCGGCCATGTAGTGAGTGGATGCACACAGGGCGGTCCAGCTCGAAGGCGTTGGTTTTGGCTCTTTTCACCTGTGTGTTGGGTAGATTCGGCAGAAAAGTGAAGCGGAAAGGGTAAGGGAAGAAGTTCTTCCCAGGATGGGCATGTTTGCTGGCTATCAGACCTGGCAGAAGACAGTGCGAGACCTATACATGTTATGCCAGGATGCTTGCATAAAGTTATAGTCAATGGCACTCAAATTCTGGTGAAACAATTCACAATGCCAAAACACCAATGCTTTTTGTTGATATTGACACGGTTGAAACAGTTCACAAACTATTTAATAATAATAATCTTTATTAGTGTCACAAGTAGGCTTACATTAACACTGCAATTAAGTTACTGCGAAAATCCCAGCTACACCAGCTAGACCCAGGTTTTATTTCTGTACTTGTCACATCACCACTTGTCTTTGTATTATCCTTTAATCACCCTAGCCCTCCACACTATCATAGCCCTACCCTCTTATTATTTCCCCGTTACACCAGCACCCAGCCACACCTTACACCCACCTATCTTTTCTTGGGCTCCACACTTGTTTAAAAACTGTTCATCTCTATTTTCTTCCAGTTCTAATGATAAGACATTGACCGAAAACATTTATTCTGTTTCGTTCTCCACAGGTGCTGCCCAACTACCTAGTGTGCTTCCAGTGTTATTAAGTTCTGAAGCACTTCTTAGGCCAAACAAGTGCCTGCCAACTTTTTAAAACTATCTGTTTCAGGTGGTCAAACTCCACTGGGCAGAATGTAACTCTTATTCCTGAGTTATATTACATTATGTGCATTGATACAAAGCCAAAACTATTTTGCATCAACATAATTGTGTTGAATGACTGACCTAGAAAAATCACATTTCAGATCATTTTCTAACAAATTAGAATTCATTTTGATCAGAGAGAATCAAGAGCAGTGTAGCTCTGCACATTGACCTTCATGCCTCAGCATCCAGCTTCCATCAAGCAAGACTTTGCAATGGGAGAGGAGTTCAGAGAAAGATACCTTCTCAATTAACACATAATCTTAGAGCTAACAAAAAAAATACCTTATATAAGCAATTGTATCCAAAAGAAATGTCATGAATTGTTATATTTGCTTAGGCTCAGTCTCCCCAAGTGTTTCCATTATATTTTCAGTCAATAACCCAGCATAATCTTCAGCAGTTAATCACACAGGGCTCAGTGAGAACCTCTCTGATCACATGCTTTTCTTGTCGGCTTAGATGTTTGAATGGATTGCTTACCTGCCGAAATCCAGGATGAATTGGCACCATTGTCTATTTTTCTGAAGTGAATTAAGTCCCCGAGTTCCATTGCAGCATCCTATTAAAGCAGCAAAACCTAGCATCAATGATTTACTTCCTTTTCTCCACCAGTAATTGAAATGTTTAGTTTGGAACTCAGGTGGCCCTGTTTTGGGGAAGAGGTGACAGTATCTATTTGACCTCTAAATAATAAACTCCCTCAATATTGCACGATTATTTTACTCTTCTTTCTCTATTCTTTACTCTCCCTCTGATTGTGTATCTAATCCTCTTTCATCTACAGCTCTAATCTTCCACCACCCCGACTGCCACTGATTCTCTCATCTCCAATTAGAAAACCCCTGATGACACATATCCATATTCTTAGCTTTCAGTAAGTCTGTGTGGTGCACTGGTTAGCACTTTGAACCCACACCAGACTAACAGGATGAACGACCTGCTGAGAAATGAACTTGGCTCGTTCTTTAGTAGTACTTATCGGAAACTGTGAATAATTTAATAAAAGATCAGGTAATTTTATTAAGAGACATCAGGGGCTGGATTCTCCGTTGTCAGGATTCTCCTTTGCACCAGCAGCGAACCCACGCCCGGGTATTTCCAACGGCGTGGGACTGCCCACAATGGGAAACCCCATTGGTCTGCTGGCAAGGCGGAGGATCTCGCCACCAGTGAGGGCGCGCCGCACCAAGAATCTCGTGTAGCGGGACGGAGAATCACGCTGCCAGCGAGGGCGCACTGCACCAAGAATCTCGTGCAGCGGGACGGAGAATCCCGCCGCCAGCGAGGGCGCGCTGCACCAAGAATCTCGTGTAGCGGGACGGAGAGTCACGCTGCCAGAGAGAGCGCGCCGCACCAAGAATCTCGTGCAGCGGGACGGAGAATCCCGCCGCAAGGGAGGGCGCGCTGCACCAAGAATCTCGTGTAGCGGGACGGAGAATCACGCTGCCAGAGAGGGCGCGCTGCACCAAGAATCTCGTGTAGCGGGACTGAGAATCACGCTGCCAGCGAGGGCGCGCTGCACCAAGAATCTCGTGTAGCGGGACGGAGAATCCCACCGCCAGTGAGGACACGCTGCACCAAGAATCTCGTGTAGCGGGACGGAGAATCCCGCCGCAAGTGAGGGGGCGCTGCACCAAGAATCTCGTGTAGCGGGACGGAGAATCCCACCGCCAGTGAGGGCACGCTGCACCAAGAATCTCGTGTAGCGGGACGGAGAATCACGCTGCCAGTGAGGGCGCGCCGCACCAAGAATCTCGCGTAGCGGGACGGAGCATCACGCTGCCAGAGAGGGCGCGCCGCACCAAGAATCTCGTGTAGCGGGACGGAGAATCACGATGCCAGAGAGAGCGCGCCGCACCAAGAATCTCGTGTAGCACGACGGAGAATCACGGTGCCAGAGAGAGCGCGCCGCACCAAGAATCTCGTGTAGCGGGACGGAGAATCACGGTGCCAGAGAGAGCGCGCTGCACCAAGAATCTAGTGTAGTGGGACGGAGAATCACGGTGCCAGAGAGGGCATGCTGCACCAAGAATCTCGTGTAGCGGGACGGAGAATCACGCTGCCAGTGAGGGCGCGCCGCACCAAGAATCTCGCGTAGCGGGACGGAGCATCACGCTGCCAGAGAGGGCGCGCCGCACCAAGAATCTCGCGTAGCGGGACGGAGCATCACGCTGCCAGAGAGGGCGCGCCGCACCAAGAATCTCGTGTAGCGGGACGGAGAATCACGATGCCAGAGAGAGCGCGCCGCACCAAGAATCTCGTGTAGCACGACGGAGAATCACGGTGCCAGAGAGAGCGCGCCGCACCAAGAATCTCGTGTAGCGGGACGGAGAATCACGGTGCCAGAGAGAGCGCGCTGCACCAAGAATCTAGTGTAGTGGGACGGAGAATCACGGTGCCAGAGAGAGCGCGCTGCACCAAGAATCTAGTGTAGTGGGACGGAGAATCACGGTGCCAGAGAGAGCGCGCCGCACCAAGAATCTCGTGTAGTGGGACGGAGAATCACGCTGCCAGTGAGGGCGCGCCGCACCAAGAATCTCGTGTAGCGGGACGGAGAATCACACTGCCAGTGAGGGCGCGCTGCACCAAGAATCTCGTGTAGCGGGAGGGAGAATCACGCTGCCAGTGAGGGCGCGCCGCACCAAGAATCTCGTGTAGCGGGACGGAGAATCACGCTGCCAGTGAGGGCGCGCTGCACCAAGAATCTCGTGTAGCGGGACGGAGAATCACGCTGCCAGTGAGGGCGCGCCGCACCAAGAATCTCGTGTAGCGGGAGGGAGAATCACGCTGCCAGTGAGGGCGCGCTGCACCAAGAATCTCGTGTAGCGGGAGGGAGAATCACGCTGCCAGAGAGGGCGCGCCGCACCAATAATCTCGTGTAGTGGGACGGAGAATCACGCTGCCAGTGAGGGCGCGCTGCAACAAGAATCTCGTGTAGTGGGACGGAGAATCACGCTGCCAGAGAGGGCGCGTCGCACCAAGAATCTCGTGTAGTGGGACGGAGAATCACGCTGCCAGTGAGGGCGCGCCGCACCAAGAATCTCGTGTAGCGGGACGGAGAATCACGCTGCCAGTGATTCACAATTTGCCATAAGGGAGACTACAGACAAGAGTGAGTAAGCAGCTCCCCTAGTATTGCAGACTTCCCTGTGGTGCAAAGTACTGAAAACTGCAAGTACATTGAATTGCGGCTGTCAAATGTCAACTCTGCCAGATACCGAACCAAAAGAAATTCCGCTCCCTCAATGTCCTGGTGACGCGAGGCCATATTCAGTAAATCATATCAGTCATTGCAAGTATCTTACTGACAGGTGCCATGCTCCCATTGTATCGATTTTGAGTCACCACCGTGAACAAAAGTGATGATAGCAATAAGTGGTTGCCGCTGCGCTCGAAGATTCCCTGAGCTTGACGCTGCTATGCATTTATTCTGAGATCTTCCATTCCCGATTGTCCAAGAATTGCAGCATCCCTCAAGGAACTCTGTCGGAGTGAAGTCAAGTCAGGGGAAGACGTGTTGCATGGTAGCACAGTGGTTCGAACTGTTGCTTCACAGCGCCAGGGTCCCAGATTCGATTCCCGCTTAGTCACTGTCTGTGTGGAGTCTACACGTTCTCCCAGTGTCTGTGTTTGTTTCCTCTGGGTGCTCTAGTTTCCTCCCACAAGTCCCGAAAGATGTGCTTTTTCGGTGAATTGGATATTCTGAATTCTGCCTCAGTGTACCCAAACATGTGCCGTAGTGTGGCGACTTGGGAATTTTCACAGTAACTTCATTGCAGTGTTAATGTAAGTCTACTTGTGACACTAACAAAGATTATTATTATTATGGGACATAACCCTTTTTATGCCCCTAGCTACCATATGATAACTTTAAAGGAGCAATCTTTGAATGTTAATGAATGGAGGAGTGAATGGGTGACTGAATGAATGGGTGAATAGGTGAATAAGTGACTGGGCAGGTGGGTGCGTGGATAGAGTGGATAAGGGTTACATGGATTTGATGGTTGCGGTTCATAGAATTCCTATAGTGCAGAAAGACACCATTTGACCCATTGAGTCTGCACCAACCCTCTGATAAAGCATCCTACCCAGGCCCACTCCCCTTTTCTATCCCTGCAACCCCACATAACCTGTACGTATTTGGACTGTGGGAACAAACTGGAGCACCCAGAGGAAACCCACGCAGACACGGGGAGAACGTGCAGACTCCACACAGACAGCCACCCAAGGCTGGAAGCAAACCAAGGCCCTTGGCTATGTGAGACAGCTGTGATAACCACTGATGGTATGTTGATGAAGTAGGTAAGATACATACATAGATACATAGAAGATAGGAGCAGGAGGAGGCCTTTTGGCCCTCCGAGCCTGCTCTGCCATTCATCACGATCATGGCTGATCATCCAACTCAATAGCCTAATCCTGCTTTTCACCATAGCCTTTGATCCCATTCTCCCCAAGTGCAGGCCGCCTCTTGATATGTAAGGTTGGTGACATGGACAGTTGGGTGAGGGAGGTGGTGGGTGGATGATGTGGCAGGTGGGTGAGGTGGATAGTTTGGTCAGGAGATAGTCGGGTTGGGGAGTTGTTAGTTCGATTGGATGGCATTCGTTAGGTGGTTAGGGGGCATGGTTGGGTCCGGGGATAGTGGAGCTTTTGAAGGTTAGTTGGATTGTCAGCTGTAGGCCGGTCATATCAGGTCAGGGCTTATTCAGGTCGGATTGGAGGAATAGTCAGATGGTCGGTAGTCAGGTGGTTAGTCAGATGAAGAGGGTAGTAGGGTCTGAGGGTGGTTGGGTTGGGGGGTTAATTGTGTTGGGGTAGTCGGGTTTGGAGTATTTGGGTTGAGGAGTAAAGGGGTCGTGGGGTAGTTGAGGCGATGGGGTGGTCAGGTAGTCGGTGATTACGGTAGCATAGTGGTTAGCACTATGGCTTCACTGTCCCAGGGTCCCAGGTTCAATTTGTGGCTTTGTGCGGAGTCAGCATGTTCTCCCCATGTCTGCTTGGTTTCCCTCTGGGTGCTCCGGTTTCCTCCCACAAGTCCCGAAAGACGTGCTGTGAGGTAATTTGGACATTCTGAATTCTCCCTCTGTGTACCAGAACAGGCACCGGAATGTGGCGTTTAGGGGATTTTCACAGTAACTTCATTGCAGTGTTAATGTAAGCCTACTTGTGACAATAAAGATTATTATTATAAAAAGATTAGTTGGGTTGTGAGAGTGGGCAGTGGAATCAGGGGTAGTTAGGTTGGGGGCAATCGGGTCGGGGTGGGGGGTAGTGGGGTCGGGAGGGGTAGTTGGGCCATGGGTAGTCAAGTCAGGTGGTAATCAGGTCGTGGGGGCAGTCGAATCCTGTAGGTAATGTTATCGGCAATGGTATTCGTGTTGGGGCATACTCAGTTCAGGTAAAGACACTCAGATCAGGAGGTGGGCAGGTCGGGAGATGGTCAGAGGTAGTGGAGTCAGGGGGTAATTGGGTCGGGGGATAGTTGGGTGGTTGGGGGGTAATCGCATTGGGTGTTGGCTGGTCAGGGGCTTGTCGGATGGTCAGTTGGGCAGTTGAGGGATAGTCGCGTGATCAGGTTTAGTCCTGGCATTGATAGGGAGTGGGGGTGATTGGAGCGGGTCAGATGTTTGATTAGGTTTAAATCAGTCTAACATTTCCTGGGTAACTATTCATGTAAGTACATGGGAACTATCCAAAATCTCCAACTCTAACTCACAAATCAGATGCATTCACAGGTGGTCCCTGGGAGCAGTGTCATTGCCCATTGGACAATTCCCAAGGAGACCAATGGATCAGGAGTTCCACAGATTCTGATCCACATCCTCAGTCATACGTCCAGTCTCTGAGTATCCAGAGACCAGAAGATTTGGCCCAATACCTCCAAACCTATACTGCTTTGAGGAACCCTACAGTACTCGGAGAGATATGCAGCATGCTGTACAAGTTCACCATCAGGAGGAGGCAGCCAATGCCACCAGCTATACAATGAGCAGCTGAGAAATGGGTTCATGAGAATAAAGGAGGAACACTAGACAGCCCCTTTATGGCTGGGATGTATGAAAGTTCAATACCAGCAAATGCAACCCCAATTTTTCATTCACAAACAGTACCACATCTTCCCTCTATTACTGACCATCATAGCTCCACTTGGCTACAATGCAAAAGTGAAAGTTACCACAAAATAAACATTCTAGACCAAATTTATTAATCAAGCTATGCCATAAGGAGTACAAACATCAACAAATAATTGTTGTGCATTCCCTCAGTGTCTGTCTTCCATGTGCCTTTGTCTGTTCTAGTGCTCCCCAGTGACCAAAGCATGGCTGCTGGAGGGCTTCTGACCTTTCATGGACCAGACTGCAGTTGGCCCCAGAGGATGCCTCTGAGCAGTCGTTCCAGCTTCAGACCACAGTATCTCAGCATTGTTGGTAACCGCGTGGGCGAGTTGCCGACAAGCAGCAACAAGGTGGAGTAGCAATTGTGGGAGGTCAGACGCTGTCATCCTGGAGGAGGACAGCAGTGTTGTGCTTCATCGAATCCACCGTCACTCCCCCAGGACTGCACCTCAGCAATCTGAATAATCTGTTAGAGGAACTGCTGCTGCACCCTGCAAGCTCTATGGGGCAGTGGTACCTGCAGCTATGATGGCAGCTATCTGAGATCGCACAATTGCAGTCGGTGCAGCACACAAACGTTGATGGTTTCTGCTTGTGCTGCAATGGGAGCTGAGACATTGGCCATCGAGTGCTGCATCATGGTTGAGTCTGCAAGTGTCCTCATGAAGGTAGACACCATGTCCACACTGGCAAGGTAGGGCACCTGCATACAGCCCTGTGCCAAGTTGATGTCAGACTCCTCATGCCTCTGGATATTGGCAGCAGGCTTTCTGACAGATATGGGCAGCATGGTAGCTTAGTGATTAGCACAGTTGCTTCACAGCTCCAGGGTCCCAGGCTCGATTCCCGGCTTGGGTCACTGTCTGTGCGTTCTCCCCGTGTGTGCGTGGGTTTCCTCCGGGTGCTCCGGTTTCCTCCCACAGTCCAAAGATGTGCAGGTTAGTTGGATTGGCCATGCTAAATTGCCCTTAGTGTCCAAAATTCCTTAGTGTTGGGTGGGTTTACTGGGTTATGGGGATAGGGTGGAGGTGTGCGGTTGGGTAGGGTGCTCTTTCCAAGAGGCGGTGCAGACTCGATGGGTCGAATGGCCTCCTTCTGCACTGTAAATTCTATGAATCTATGACAGGGCTGTCAATGCACCAAGCATTTTATTTGCATATCATCAGTCTTCCTCTTGTAGGCTGCTCCTTCAGTGCCCTCATCTGAGTCCTCTGCAGCAGAAACCATGGCTAACATTATCCATTGGCAAGCTAGAAGCCATGTTGCCTTTGTCCCCTGCCCATCCCGTGCAGGTCGCTTATACTCAGTGGGCGGGATTGACCTCCGTGTGTTCCCAAGGCAGAGGCGGCTTGCTATTGGCAACCAGCAGGATCTTCTGGTCTCGCTGATGTCTATTGCATTTTGTGTAGCTCGCCTGTCCCATCGCTGGGGAACCTGCCAATGGGGGGGGCGGTGTCCTTCAGGAGGACCAAATATCCCACCGGCAAGAAGGGCTGGAAAATCCCACCCAGAGTCTCACCATGTACAGATCTCTGCTCCAAGCTGTTCTCTAAGGTATATGCAGGGTCAATATCTGCCAGTGTGCGAGTGAGCGATGGTGTTTCTTCTACTTCAGTGTCTTCCTGTTCTTATGCCTCTTGCTCTTCCAACACTACCCTGACCAAATTGTAATTTTTGCGTTTCTAAAGGAGAAATGCACAAGCGCAGGATTGCGGTGAGGGGAGGGGAGAAAGAAAGAGGCGTCTCCTTGCACCATCTGTGGTTTGCAAATCAGTTAGGGAGCAGGAGAATGTGAGAACACCAGTGACTACATTTTAAAAGTAACCCATTGCACTTTGAGTAACCTGTGGATATGAAAGGTGCTGTATGAATGCAAATTCTCTGTCTATGCCAAAAGAAAATCCACATCGCTGCAACATTGAATTTATTTTGCTGGAAAACTGGTGAAGCACGTCTGTCACCGAGGCTGGTATTCTTCCCATTCTCTCCAGATAACCTGTGCCTTAAGGTGTACAAGATGCTCATTGGGAAGTTTATCAATGTTATACATTTGTAAGTTTGTTTCTACTTTTTTTTCTTAATGTATATTCTACTAGCAAAACTATAATTTATTGCCGACCCCTAGTTTCCCTGTACAGCTAAATAGAATGCCAAACCACACCAGAAGGCAGTAAAGAGTCACCAATGTTGATGTGGGACTACAGACATGAGCATGTTTCTTATCTTAAGGGCAAGGAGATAAACTGCACAGTTATAAACTGCCAGCCATATATACTTTTGCAGGTTCTTAGACCTAGAACAAGTCCTTAGTTCTCATCTCGCCACTCTGCATCTCGGCTAGTGCTTCAGTAAGTGCAGTGTTTCTTTAGGGAACAAGTAGACAGAATTATTCAGCAAAATATGTTTCAATACAAAAGTCAGAGTTTGGGTTCAAAAATGTTATAATGGTTCCAAAAATTCATGGGTCAACAATCTGAGCAACATCAATCGCTCACTCTATGGCAGCATTCTCAGAGCTCTGGAATAGCCTGAACTATATTCGCACCCATATCACTAGAGCAGGCATTTTCAAAGTCGAGGTTGCGACCTGTGGGTGGTTCGTGGGCTGGTGTCGGGAGGGTCGCGGAGCCGTCCGTCGCGGCGCTGTCGCTTGCACAAATTCACGCGCAACAGCCGCAGCAGCCGTCTTTGAACAATGCCGGCTGCGAGCGGCCTTCGAAAAGGCCGCTGTGATATTTTAAATAATGACTTATCTAAAATATATATATTACTCTTGAATCCACCAGATTATAAAATGACCACTAGTCCTCTTGTTGAAAGACGAACTATTTAATGAGTAATAAAATAATAAACTGTGAGTCCTTTTACTCAATACTAAACTAACTACAAAGAAATAAAGTACAATACAGATAACTATAAAACTCTACAGTATGATAACAAACTAGTTCTAACTTCTCTCACTCTCGCTATTCTATGTCTTGCTTGTTCACTGTTCTGGATCACACTCTCTAACTAACTAAAAAGAGCGCGAATCCGGGGCGGGATTCTCCGTAATTGGCGCGATGTCCACCGACCGGCGCCACAAACGGCGCGAATCAGTCCGGCATCACGCCGCCCCAAAGGTGCGGAATTCTCCACATCTTGAGGGGCCGAGCACTCACCTTGAGGGGCTAGGCCCGCGCCGGAGTGATTTCCGCCCCGCCGGCTGGCGGGAAAGGCCTTTGGCGCCCCGCCAGCTGGCGCGGAAATGACTTTGCCAGGCGGCGCATGCGCGGGAGCATCAGCAGCCGCTCACGGCATCCCCCCGCATGCACAGTGGAAGAGGTCTCTTCCGCCTCCGCCATAGTGGAGATCATGGCAAAGGCGGAAGGAAAAGAGTGCCCCCACGGGGAGGATGTGCAGACTCCGCACAGACAGTGACCCAAGTCGGAATCGAACCTGGGACCCTGGAGCTGTGAAGCAATTGTGCCATCCACAATGCTACCGTGCTGCCCATAAATGGGTCGTGAAGGTCGGCCGGCATGGGTCACAAAGGTCAGCCAGCGTGGGCCGCAAAGGTCGACCCGCGTAGGTCGCGAAGATACGCCAGCTTGGGCCGCGAAGGTCGGCTGGTGTTGGTCGCGAAGGTCGACCTGTGTGGGTCGCGAAGGTCGGCCTGCGTGGGTCACGAAGTTCGGCCGGCGTGGGTCGCGAAAGTCGGCCGGCGTGGGTCCCGAAGGTCGGCGTGAGTCGCCAAGGTCGGTCGGCATGGGTCGTGAAGGTAGGGCGGCGTGGGTCACGAAAGTCGGCCAGCGTGGGTCCTGAAGGTTGGCCGCTTGGTAAAAATAGGTCCCTGGAAAAAAAGTTTGAAAAACACAGCACGAGAGCCATGCTGAAAGTGCCCACCATTATTAAGATGTTGGAATATCCACAAAAGACAGCCTCAGATGTTATTGAGATACTGGGTGAGAATCTCCCATTACAAAACTAAGTGCTCCTGCCAGCAGGTTAACAGGAGTTGTTCCCGATGGCACTACAAGCATGACCGAGGTGGGATTCCATCACGTTTAGTATGCCAAAATATTCATAGCGGTAGCACGCCAGCAAGCCTGCACTTACCGATTTCGGAAAGGGCGCCCCACACAGAGTTCAGAGATCAGCCCTCCTCTCCCCAACAATGGAAATGGTCACCCCTGCAGCCCTGCTGACAAGGGGAGTGCCCCTAACCCCTCAGCAAAGAGGGCCATCCTCCCCAACCACTAAAATAAGGGGTCATCCCCCCAACACCATGCAGACATGAGGGTGACCCAACCCCACCCCTCCCCTTTGCCCACACCTCAACCATCCCATTTCAGGCCCCCCCTCTTCAGGCCCTGATCCTTGGCATTGTCAACAGCTCCATGTCCTCTGGCACCCCGACTGGCGCGTGGACCCTGAGAAGGGTCAATGTGGTAAGTCCATTGCCCATGTACCCTTCTGCTGCTACCTGGCTGCAGAGGGAGGATCCCCCAAGGTGGTTGGGTGGGCTCGGGCTGGGGGTAAGGGGTTGACCTCCAGAAGGTGACAAATGTTGAACTCTTTACCCGTCAGTCTGGCCTCCATAAAACTCGAGATGGATTTGTAGGACTAGTATTATTTATTTTTAACCAACTTGCAAGTCTAACTCACTTCTCAAGGACACAGAACACAGAACCAGTCTCCTGGGCCCCTTGGAAACGAATGAGGTCCGAGGCAAAGGGATCTCTGCAAATACATTCAAATGGCATCAAGTTTCACATACAGATTCCCATAGGTCATCCTATACCCCTCCTGACCTGGCCATACATCCTAATTGGCTCACTTCTCATTCCTTAACCCTGGGCCTCTTGTTACCCAGCATCCTTTTCCCCTCCTCGACCAGACACCCCTCCCCCCTTCCTTGCCATGCTTGCTGAAATCCTTTGTCCTTTGTCTTTTGTGAACTCACTAGAATTAAACTGGCCTACATCTACATTACTGTAACTAATATTCAAACTAACTATTTTATATCGCATTCGTCATTCCCTCCTTTTATCATTTCATGATAACCTATCTATTCTATTCGTAGCTACGGCCCCTCATCTAAAAGATTTGTCACTGCATTTCCAATTCCTGTTGCAGCCCCCCTTCATCCGCTGCACCCTCGTGGATCCTAACAGCCAAGATTCTAGGGGCGTCTATCTGTTCCAGTGCACCCCGCATTCTACCCATCACGCATTTAAGGATGGCCAGGCCCACAAAGATGCAGCCAAGTGCCACTGCTAAATACATGGCCATATTTATCAACCAGTCCTTCCAACCTCCAAATCCCCAGTTACCCCAAGAGCCAGGGTCCTGCATTCCGTCCAGATGATCCCGTATGCGATCCATAAATTTAGTGATGTTAGCGGTTAGGTCTTGAACTCCCATGATACACTTGCCCTGCACTATGGCACATACCCCACCCTCACGGGCCAGAAGATAGTCAAGAGCATCCCGGTTCTGTATTGCAAACAACCGCAGCTGAGACAATTCCTTGGTTATTGCCCCAAGGGCTCCCAAGGTTTCGTTTCCCAGGATGGTAAGGCCACAAATAAAATAGTTCCTATCGCTGACTGCCAAGCAACCCCCCACACCTCCCAGTTGGATTGGATTGGATTGGATTTGTTTATTGTCATGTGTACCGAGGTACAGTGAAAAGTATTTTTCTGCGAGCAGCTCAACAGATCATTAAGTACATGAGAAGAAAAGGGAATAAAAGAAAATACATAATAGGGCAACACAACATATACAATGTAACTACATAAGCACTGGCATCGGATGAAGCATACAGGGTGCAGAGTTAATGAGGTCAGTCCATAAGAGGGTCATTTAGGAGTCTGGTGACAGTGGGGAAGAAGCTGTTTTGAGTCTGTTCGTGCGTGTTCTCAAACTTCTGTATCTCCTGCCCGATGGAAGAAGTTGGAAGAGTGAGTAAGCCGGGTGGGAGGGATCTTTGATTATGCTGCCCGCTTTCCCCAGGCAGCGGGAGGTGTAGATGGAGTCAATAGATGAGAGGCAGGTTCGTGTGATGGACTGGGCGGTGTTCACGACTCTCTGAAGTTTTTTGCGGTCCTGGGCCGAGCAGTTGCCATACCAGGCTGTGTTGCAGCCAGATAGGATACTTTCTATGGTGCATCTGTAAAAGTTGGTAAGACGCTCAGAATTCCCCACCCGGCTGAGTGGCCCCGGTTGGGTGCGAGAACCTGAGGTTGTTTCCAGTTCTCGCAGAATTCAGCTGAGACTGCCCGGCGTGCTAACTGATTATGCAGTATCCACGCAGAGGGGCAGGGGACTGTGGTAGGGACTAGAGTCCCAAGAGCAATTTGGCGGGGAAATGGGGGTGACAAAACATTGGTCGCTGTGCCATTAAAAAAAAAGTAGTATCCTTGCTCCGTGTACAGGCTAGCATCACAATCAGTATATCGGTTGCGTAGGGATCCCCCAGTAGCCCTGTTTATCCAGCTTTGGAACGCCCGTTCGGGCCTCCTAGCAATGCGGAAAGCCTTAGTCCCAACAGTGATATGAGAGACATTCGCTCAGCCACAAAGGAGCTGGAGGCTGGCGTTCAATGGAACGCAGGTGGTGTTGTAACAGACGCAATGGCCAGACGCCTGAGTGATAAGACACCTCCTGTCCGTACAGGTGGGGAACAGACATGTTATATTCATTTCCACCTCTACCAGCAAACAGCTGTACCCGTCACTGCCGAAGCAATTCTCGTATGACCGGGAGTCTCTATTTGGAGTGAAGTGGCTAGGTATGTACGCCCTCCACCGTTGCAGCCTATCATACTGTGAGTGGGAATTATCCCGAGGAAGGGGAAGGCAAATAGCCGGTGGTGCTGAACCCGGATCGTAAGGAAGAGTGACTTGCTCGGGCTGTGGCTCAGAATGCTGACAATGAACCACCGTTTGGGGAGTGTCCCAAAGCGGTGAAACAGAAAATAACCTAGACACCGATGCGGGGTTCGGGTAGCAGACAACCCGTCCCTGGCCATACAAGCGGTGGTAAATCTGGTAGAAGAGATTCATACTACCCGGGTTTTCCTCAGTCTGGGTCCTAAATGAATTAAGTGTATCTCCTGATAACTTACGTTCTATTTGTACTCCCCTCCTTACACGCCCTGTCCTCTCTCTAGTCCCCCTCTCTCTCTCACAACCTCTTCCTACCCTCTCCTGACGGTCTAACTTTACCTTTATGGCACCAAACTTAACACATCCAAAATCAAATTTACATGTACTCCAAAAACAAGGCAATGTCCATGTAATGTTCCCTTCCCATCGCCGGGACCGGTGCAATTGCTTCATGAGTCCCGCATTGTCCGTTAACCTGATGACCTTCCATGAGTCGATACCATGTCCTCGTATATGGGGGCAGCGAAGAATATCACCTCTGCATAAACAAAATGTCCTTGTAGTTGGGGTTACAGATGTAGATGATATTTCCCTTTCCATGTCCGTCGTGATGTCACTCCAAGCGAGGCGAGGCCGAAGATTACACAGGCGGTGCGCAGCCACCCCATCATGCTCCACACCTGTAAAACAGCGCTGGGGAAGGGAGGCAGGTTAGTAACCGACCTTTTTACCGTGGTAGAGGTGGACCCAATTTACAGTGGTGGAGTGGACCCAAGCACTCCACCCCTCTACTTTAACTGCAGTGGGGGTGGTAAGGAGAACTTGGGAGGGCCCCTCCCGGCCCCTCCCATCGTGTCTCCAACCCTTTCCGAGTCCAATTTTTGACCATGACATAACTACCGGGCTGCACTGAAAGTGAGCTAGGTAATGGGGGCGGTGGCGGGTGAGCCGCACGGACCTGGCCATGGAGCTCTTTGAGGACCTTAGTGAGGGCTAGAACATAGGTGGTCATTTCTTCAGTCATATGGTGAAACTGAACCAGTCTAGGAACATGCAGGTTTCAGGGAGTTCTAAGGGGCCTGCCATAAAGGATCTCGGCAGGAGAGAGCCGGGCCGGTCCCGCAGGTGCAATCCGCAGCTGGAAGAGGGCAACGGGGAGCAACTTAAGCCATGTCATTCCCGTGTCTGCTCTTAATTTAGCCAATTTAGTTTTGAGGGTCTGATTGTGTCCCTCAACCAACCCGGCCGCCTGCGGTCTGTACGCACAGTGTAACTGCTGGCGTATGCCCAACTGGGAGCAGAACTCTCTATTAATCTGTCCAATAAAATGAGGCCTGTTATCAGAACTTAACTGAGGTGGTATACCGCACCGGGGAATGATTTTCCGCATCAGAACTTTAACCACAGTAGCAGCTTTATTAGCGGTAGTCGGATACGCCTCGACCCATCTGCTGAACACATCCACAATGACCAAAACATATTTATAACATTGACACCTTTCCAACTCAATGTAATCCATTTGGAGCGTCTCAAAGGGACTACTGGGCAATGGGGTTTGCCTCATACCACAAAGGATACCTTTGCCGGTGTTATTTTGCTGACAAATCAAACACCGATTACTGATACTCTGGGCCAGCCCCTGCATTTTAGGGTGCCACCAAGTGGCCAGCAACAAATCACTAGTCCCCCAAGCCCCACAATGAGTTGCAAAGTGTACACATTCGATGACTCATAAAGCCAGTACATCAGATATACAAGTCTGATGTGCTGGCGTGGTCCATAAAGAGGAAATAGAATCATATGTACAACCTAACCGTTTCCACATTTGTTTATCACTCTCAGGAGCGTCCTCCTGTAACCTTATGATGTCTTGGATGGTTGGCATTGGCTTGTCAGAGGCAGACCTATTTTTGCAGAACGTTTAGTCTGACTTAACATTTTAGGCACCATCACTTGCTGAATTTGCGCGGGCATAAGGAGGGCCTGCAGTAGGTCATTAACTAAACCCCGGTGGGATATTTCCGTGCCGGCCGAGGTAAGGAAACCCCTAGTCTTCCAGAGCTGTGGGTTGGCTGAAGTCGAGTGTTAATCGTTTCAGGGATCTCAAAATATTTTATGGAAGTGCCGTCTGGCGTGACTTGAAGTGCGTACTCTGTTGGATCTGAATGATCCACTGCCCTCCTTACCATAGGCCCCAGATCCTTGGCATGGTACTGGTTGTGGATCAGACGTGTAATATGAGGGCCCACAGAAGCTGACTGTGGCCATAAATGTGGTGGTATTGTAACAAAATTGGCTGTACCTTCTTTTCCCGTGACTGTGGCTGTAGCCTTGACTGGCCATTTGGTCCCAATTAACGGCCGGTATTTGTCCTCCAACTCCCTGTTTTGTCCGTTTCTGTCATAGGCCAGGGTAACGTGGTGCAGTGAATGTTCAATGTCTAACGTCCACCACTGGGGAGTGATAGAAATATAGCACTGTTGTCTCATCCTCCATGATTTAACCATTACCCCTTCGTCTCCGCACTCTGGCTGGAGCTGGAAGATACACAGTAAATCTCGGGCCAACAAGTCACAGTCCAATCCAGTAGTCACCACAAACTGATGACCCGCAGACTTATTCTCGTAAGTGACTGTCACAGGTTCAGAAATAGGATACTCACACACCTATCCTTGGAACCCCAACAAATGCTGCGTGTGGTCGGATAGTGGTAGTCGAAGTTCTGATTGCACCGAAGACATGGCTGCTCCAGTGTCGATTATAAATAGGTAATGTTGATCTCCTATCTGCAGAGAAATAATAGGTTCCCTGTCCGATTGGAGAGTCCTTATGACTAAATTAGCTAGTCAATCCTGTGTTGGGAAAAGGGTTTGCCTGGGAGAAGTCAGTGTACCTCGTCTGTCCTCCCCTTGGTGGGTACCCCCTCCTTTGAGTCGGGTAGTCTCCTTCTGCTGCCCGTCTTTTAAAGGGGCATTCCTGTTGCCAGTGATCTGCACGGCCGCAATTAAAACATGTATTGTTCCCTCTATATCTGCCCCGTCCTCTTTTCCCAGTAGACCAATGGCCCCTTAGAGGGTGCGGCAGTTGTGAAGCTGTTGGTGCATACGGTGGGCCATAAAGAGGAGCTGAGGGTCCATTTGGGTGGGTTTGATATCCTACCCCATGTTGATCCACCCACCCAAGGTCACAATATTGGGGTTCCAGCTGGTAAGCCACCGTATCTGCAATACATGGCCATATTTATCAACCAGCCCTTCCAACCTCCAAATCCCCAGTTACCCCAAGAGCTAGGGTGCTGCATTCCATCCAGGTGATCCCGTATGCGATCCATAAATTTAGTGATGTTAGCGGTTAGGTCTTGAACTCCCATTATACACTTGCCCTGCACTATGGCGCATACCCCACCCTCACGGGCCAGAAGATAGTCAAGAGCATACCGGTTCTGTATTGCAAACAACCGCAGCTAAGACAATTCCTTGGTTATTGCCCCGAGGGATCCCTGGTTTCAGCACCAAATGACAAATGTTGAATTCTTTACCCGTCAGTCTGGCCTCAATAAAACTCGAGATGGATTTGTAGGCATAGTATTATTTATTTTTAACCAACTTGCAAGTCTGACTCACTTCTCAGGGACACAGAACACAGAACCAGTCTCCTGGACTCCTTGGAAACGAATGAGGTCCGAGACAAAGGGATCTCTGCAAATACATTCAAATGGCATCAAGTTTCACATACAGATTCCCATAGGTCATCCTATACCCCTCCTGACCTGGCCATTCATCCTAATTGGCTCACTTCTCATTCCTTAACCCTGGGCCTCTTGTTACCCAGCATCCTTTTCCCCTCCTCGACCAGACACCCCTCCCCCCCTTCCTTGCCATGCTTGCTGAAATCCTTTGTCCTTTGTCTTTTGTGAACTCACTAAAATTAAACTGGCCTACATCTACATTACTGTAACTAATATTTAAACTAACTATTTTATATCACATTCGTCAAAGGAATGCGGGCCTCGTGACTGGACTGCCCCTTCTACCCCTAGGGGACCAGAAGATGACTCTTGGCATAGTGATTTCAGGCAGGTCCATGACCAAAATCTTCGCTCTGTGCAAGAAGCCCGTTTTGCGCAGCAGGGTGGAACTGGAGACACACGGTGGGTCTGCCACCTGGCACGATCCCAATTTTGGGCCAACGCGTGATTATTCATCCAATCACGATTTGTGATATTAACTATTGGAGGGGGGAATGGGGGAGGGGGTTGGGGGTCGGTGAGAAGCGGAGAATCATGGCCACTATCTCCCTGGAAAAAAGATGTAGCTGGGCGGGATTCTCCGAGTCCACGCCAGGTCGGAGAATCACCAGGGGGATAGCGCGCGAATCCTGCCATGCCGCTCCGTTGCCGGGCCACTGATTCTCCAGCCAATCGCGCCGGCACGGCCACAGTGGCGCAGATCGGGGCCGTTGAAAGCGGCCCCCGTGGCGATTCTCCGCGTTCGACGAGCCGAGTGCCCGCCGAGTCCCATCGGCATCGTTTGCGTATAGTCCTACCCCGCGGGACCTCAGCGTTCTGGCTGCGGGGGCCGTCCTGGTGGGGTAGTGTGGAGAGCCGACTCCAGGGGGGCCTCCATGGTGGCCAGGCCCACGATCGGGGGCAACCTATCGGCGGGCGCACTCATTCCGGGGGGGGGGGTGGCTATGTTCCTCAGCACCGGGCCCTAGGACTCCTCCACGTTGCCCGAAAGCCGGCGCGGAGACGGCCGTGGCGCGCATGCGCGGACCTGTGCTGGCCATGTAGGGCCGGCTTTCGGCGCTGGAGCACCGCACAGTACTCTGGCGCAGTGCTAGCCCCCGTGGAAGGGAAGAATGACTGGGCCTGGAGGCCCGTTGACGCCGGAGTCGTTCGCGCCAGTTTTGACCCCGGCATCAACATTTGGCCGGGATTTCGGAGAATTCCGGCCGCTGTCTCTCCAACCTGTCATGAAGTTCCCCCAGAGCAAATTCACAAGTATTGAAATGAATTGGTGAAACAATTGAAAAAATCCTTAATTGTTTTCTTACAGCTTGTTTTAACCTCTTTTTAAAAAAAAATTTAGAGTACCCAGTTCAATTTTTCCAATTAAGGGGCAATTGAGCGTGACCAATCCACTACACATCTTTTGGGTTGTGGGAGCGAAACCCACGCAACACGGGGAGAATGTGCAAACTCCACACGGGCAATGACCCAGAGCCGGGATCGAACCCGGGACCTCGGCGCCTTGAGGCAGCAATGCTAACCACTGCACCACTGTGCTGCCCTTAACCTATTTTTAATGCTGGCACCATTTCTTTGTATAGTTCTGGTCATATTCCTGTCCGGAATTCCCAGATAGGCACTATTTGCATGGGTTACTAGGAAGGTACGCCTGATCTGACTGGGCATACCCTCTGCTAACCATACACCAGATCAATGCAGAGAGCATAGAATATAGGATGGAAATGTGGCGCGGCAGGGCGGAGAATCCACCCCAGGAACTCCCGAATTGGGGAGTCATCGTGCCTGGTTCCTTTCTCTTACCCCCCTATGCTGATTGTATATTTGGGGCAGCACAAATCTATGGATGGGACCTGACACATGGTCTAAATTCTGGCTCCAGCCAAAATTAGGACAGGGGTAATAGACAAAGGTTGCAGACTTTTGAGGGACAGTGTTTGCTTTTATGCATCTCAAACCCCGCCGAATTTTAATAAAAGTAATGCTTCAGCTGTAACCCTCACGTGCAATCTTTGCCTGTGAGCTATTACTTCACCTGCTATTCCTTTCCGCCATTTTCTGTTTCCACTTCAGGTTTCTAACTTCTGTAGCTTTTCTTTTGCTCCTACACATCGGACAATTCTCAAATGCAAATACCAGAAAAACCCAGATGATCGTTCCTAAATTGCTATTGAAATCTAATGAGGAAAGGATGGGATTTTTTGATTGCCTCATCAATGCTTTCCTATAGATATTCAGCCTCCACCTTGTCGTGTTAGATACACTGGTGTAACACTGGCTGCAACTGGATGCAGCATAGATCAAAACGATACTCCAGATCTTGAAGTTAGTTCAATCAGGTTTATTGAACTAATAGCACAGTTCTCTGTGAGTTCGACTCTCTGCTAACTTAAGTGTGGTTACTCTGTCTGACTGAACCAGACTAGCTCTTGGCCACGTGGTGGATGTTTGAGATTGTAACAACACCCTTGACTGACTCTCTAGATGTTCATCAGTAGAAAGCGGCGAAGTGTGACTACCTCGTGTCTTTTATAGTCAGATCCCACCCCTGAGTGTCCTGCCTGCTTATTAGTCATGTCCTGTTCTCTGTGTCCATTAGCTGCTTGTCTGTATATCATTATGTGTGTGTCCGCATATCATGACACACCTCACATGAGTGAAAAATAGGAAGAGTTGGCAGTGGTTACACCTATTATTTTAGCAGAACGTAGAATATAGAACATTACAGCACAGCACAGGCCCTTCGGCCCTCGATGTTGCACCGACCTGTGAAACCACTCTAAAGCCCATCTACACTTTTCCCTTATCGTCCATATGTCTATCCAATGACCATTTGAATGCCCTTAGTGTTGGCGAGTCCACTCCTGTTGCAGGCAGGGCATTCCACGCCCTTACTACTCTCTGAGTAAAGAACCTACCTCTGACCTCTGTCCTATATCTATCTCCTCTCAATTTAAAGTTATGTCCCCTCGTGCTAGCATCACCATCCGAGGAAAAATGCTCTCACTGTCCACCCTATCTAATCCTCTGATCATCTTGTATGCCTCAATTAAGTCACCTCTTAACCTTCTTTTCTCCAACGAAAACAGCCTTAAGTCCCTCAGCCTTCCCTCATCTGGGGCGAAATTCTCCGGAAATGGCGCAATGTCCGCCGACTGGCGCCCAAAACGGCGCCAATCAGATGGGCATCGCGCCGCCCCAAAGGTGCGGAATGCTCCGCATCTTTGGGGGCCGAGCCCCAACATTGAGGGGCTAGGCCGGCGCCGGAGGGATTTCCGCCCCGCCAGCTGGCGGAAACGGCCTTTGTTGCCCCGCCAGCTGGCGCGGAAATGACATCTCCGGGCGGCGCATGCGCGGGAGCGTTAGGGGCCGCTGACAGTTTCCCACGCATGCGCAGTGGAGGGAGTCTCTTCCACCTCCGCCATGGTGGAGACCGTGGCGGAGGCGGAAGGGAAAGAGTGCCGCCACGGCCCAGGCCCGCCCGTGGATCGGTGGGCCCCGATCGCGGGCCAGGCCACCGTGGGGGCACCCCCCGGGTCAGATTGCCCCGCGCCCCCCCCCAGGACCCCGGAGCCCGCCCGTGCCGCCTTGTCCCGCCGGTAAGGTAAGTGATTTAATTTACGCCGGCGGGCAGGCAATTTATCGGCGGGACTTCGGCCCATCCGGGCCGGAGAATCGAGCTGGGGGGCCCGCCAACCGGCGCGGCGCGATTCCCGCCCCCGCCGAATATCCGGTGCCGGAGACTTCGGCAACCGGCGGGTGCGGGATTCACGCCCGCCCCCGGCGATTCTCCGACCCGGCAGGGGGTCGGAGAATGTCGCCCAAGATCTTCCCTCCATACCAGGCAACATTCTGGTAAATCTCCTCTGCACCCTTTTCAATGCTTCCACATCCTTCCTATAATGCGGCGACCAGAATTGCACGCATGTCCTTTGTAGATTATGAAGATCCAGTTCTGCTTGTACTTCCCATTTTTCAAATGTGGTGCAAGTTATAAAGAATTACATTTCACAAGGATTGGATTGAGCATTGTTTATACTCAATGGGAGGAAAATCTAGCTTATGGGTGAAATTTTCGCAAAAAATGGCAAGTGTCAGGTTCAGTCAGAAAATAGGCGAGTTTAGCGAAACAGGCAGGTTTCCCAACTAAATCATCCCACACTATGCCATTTTTTGCCATTTGTGCCGTCATTGTGACGGGCAAGCCTCAACATGCCGGCAAACCCAGCGTCACAGAGATCGAAGGACTTCCCAAACTCAAAGTGAAATTAAAGTCACCCCACGGACATCGGAAACCCTCCCCTCATTGATGGCATGTTCCCTCACCCTGCCTCAACATACATCGCCTGCATGATTCACCCCCCGCTGCCATTGGGGCATCAGGACCCTCCCAATGGGTCGCTCTTTATGTGCCGCCCCTTCTGGCCCCGCCCACTGGCAATGCCCGCCATGTCCCTGATCACCCGGGGCTGTAATGGCCTCTGAGAAACTCAGTGTGGTCATCACGCCTGGTCTCTGTTTGTGGAGATCAGTAATGATTCCCACCGGCGCCACGTCACACCAATGGGTGGAAACATTGCATGCTCCCAGAAGATTCGGCATTAAGCCACTTTTGGATATTAAAATATTCGTGCCCTCTCTGCGCGTGAACATGATTACAATGGCTGGGATGGCCCGGGAACATCATGAGCTGTTTGGCGCCTGGAGCAAATCCCGCTTCAGGCCTCCCCCGGAATTTTACCAATATAGCAGGATTTGCACCGGATGCAACGTGACCGGAAAATCATACCCTATATTTCTGTAGGAATTATGTTCATTAATCTTTTACTCTGTATTAAGATATCCTTCCTGTTGTAATTATTTCCATGTTACCCTTATAAAGCACAAGCTAAAAGTATACCACCTGATGTGATACATAGGAAATGACTATCTTCCTCGATAAATAAGCTGCAACTCTCATAGGATTGCACTTGTGCACTACAGTTATTTTTAAACTAATGCAACCTCCCAGTCATTGAAGTCATGTAACAAAGCATCATAATTAACAGTTGATTTCCTTGGGTTTCCTCTCTTGTCAGAAAGAAGGAAATTAGAAGGGCCTGGAAATGATTGTCTGATGTAATCATGCGGATGTTTAAATAAATTGGTGAGCACCTCTTCGGAATATCTGAAAGAGGACTTGTAGTGAGCACATTGTGTCCACATGATGATATTTCTTGTAGTCATTTCCAGGCTGTGGAATATGTCTTTTTAAACAATTGCCCAAAGAACTTCAGTATTGTATGGATTTTTTTTTAGAAATGCTACATTTGTGGGGATAAATTGTGAATTATTATAGTATGTTTCCAATAAATGAGGAGCCAGATTCCACTGACACAAATTTGTGTCTGCATCAGATAAGAACCTTGGAAAAATAAAGACCAAATACTCAAAACAAATTTCACCTGGTATCTGCATCGTATGAGACAGAAATTCTTGTCATTTCTTGTGTTGCCTTATAATTTTGGTTCCATAGCAGATTACCAAGAAATATTATAAAGTATATAAAAGACTGTTTGTTTTTCTTATTAACCTGTGTTATTGATATATCATTGCAGCCTGACATTAATGTAAGGATGATGACTGACAGTCAATCCGAATATGTACAGCCTTGTGATGATCAAGATGAGCAAATTGACTACGACTATGAGTATGTAACCTCCTCCAGTCTAGAAGATTTACGGCATGTGAAAATTTGCCCGGCTAAGCCAATAAACATGCAGTCAGTTTATGCAGGTAATTGTGCAGAACTATTCAAGCATTTTGCTCATATTTCAATATCTTAATTACAAAGCTGCTTCACACGAAGAATGTCATTGTTTGAACCAATTTATTATCACCCAAAATTAAAGTCAATGCCCCGTTTACCTGCACAATTGAGAGGTATTTGCCCAAGAGAAATTTGGTATGATATAAATAAATAAATAACCTTTATTGTCACAAGTAGGCTTACATTAACACTGCAATGAAGTTACTGTGAAAAGCCCCCAGTTGCCACACTCCGGCACCTGTTCGGGTACACAGACGGAGAATTCATAATTCTCAACTGGTACGGGAATTGAACACACTCTGCTGGCCTTGTTCTGCATCACAAACCAGCTGTCTAGCCCACTGAGCTAAACTATGCTCCTGCAAGTGGTTATTTAGTAAATAAATACACGCTATGATCCTATACGGATCTATATACAGCAGAAATGCCCAAAGTTTGATTCCTTGTGTGAATTGAGAAGAGTGACCTAAACTCGGGAGGAAAATAAAGTGATAAGCCTCACTATCTCAGAACTAGACTTCTTGTTTAGCCACTGCCTAAAAGTGCACATATTTAGAGGCTGGTGATATAATGAAATCAATGTGCTGTCCCAGACTATTTTCAATTGGAGAAGAAGGTTAGAGAACGGTATGAAAGATATTTCCCTCCATAGTCTCAGTTTTTAATTTGATATTTCACATCTCTCTACATTGTTCCAAATGATAGGGAGCGCCTAATATTTACGCATAGTTGCATCGCAACCACATGGGTCACCATCAATGTATATTGTGTCTTGAACAGAATAAAAATCTCTAAGGCACTTCACAGGGTATTATAAAGCAATAATTAATACCAAGCCATGCAAGGAGATATCAGGTCATATGGCCAAAAGTCTGGTCAAAAAGGGTAGTGTGAAGTCCCAGGCAAGCGACTACTCAGAAGCAATGACTGTAAGAAACTAAAATATTTATTATACCTATTATATTATACCTTCTACTCCTCGAAGGGTCTCCCGCGCCCAGCCCACACTTGGGCCGGGGTGTTTACCCTGCATCCAGAGGCCTCTGGATTAAGGAGGTAACTCACCCCCCATCATCTAGGTAGATCGTACTCAGTCGGGGGGCCGAGGGACTGTGAGGCCGCAGTTCCCTTGGCCTCCTGTAAGGTTATAACACCCCTAGGGTCCCGTTTCGACTGCTGATGGCAAAGTGTCATGTCGACGTCTGGTACAGTTGCCAGTGAGCAGGATGGACAGTTGCCAGGGAGAGGGATGGAGTTAGTAGTTAAAGAAAGGAGTGTGAAGCAGTGAGTAAATACAATGGCTGGAATTCTTTGATTTTTGGGAAGGGGGTTCCATGATGTCTTGCTGAGATCTGAATCTCAGGCTCTGAATGAGCCTGTGCCACCAGAAACCTCGGTTCCTGACAGATCGGGGACCTCAATCTAAAACAAATAAAATAAAAGTACCAACACCCCAGGGAGCTTCCCCACGGACACAGGAATCCCCCCCCCCCCTCCACCAGGGAGAAAGTCCGGGGGCCTGCTGGGGCACTGCCCGGGCATGACCCTCACCTCCCTGGGGGCTGTCCTCGTTTGCCATGTCCCTGTTTGTCAAAACCCTACCGATGTGATGTCACACCAAGGGAGAGAAATACCCAATCGTGGGGGATCATACAGCTGGGAAGCCCGTTAAGTGAATGTTAATGTATTCCCAAACTTTCATGGTGGGAAAACCCCATTATGTCATTGGCGGGGTTGGGGAGGGGACAACCTCAATGGGAAATCCTGCTGGCATAAATGCTGCATGGCGCCACCCATTGCACTCTCCGCCCCCTCCATCATTCCTGCCCACAAAAATGGGAGGGGGGGTGGAAAATCCACGCGCCCAATGATTTGGATGTTCCCGATATTGAACTAGAGGAAATTCCTGCTCATTCGGTACTGGACATCTGATAAGCAGTCACCTCAGCATGTCAAAACTGACATGGTGTTTCCAAATGATGGGGGCAAACTTAGACGAGAAATAGGATAATAGGATACAATTATCATAGAATTTACAGTGCAGAAGGAGGCCATTCGGCCCATCGAGTCTGCACCGGCTCTTGGAAAGAGCACCCTACCCAAGTCCACACCTCCACCCCATCCCCATAACCCAGTAACTGCACCCAGCACTGAGGGCAGTTTTGGACACTAAGGGCAATTTATCATGGCCAATCCACCTAACCTGCACATCTTTGGACTGTGGGAGGAAACCGGAGCACCCGGAGGAAACCCACGCAGACACGGGGAGAACGTGCAAACTCCGCACAGACAGTGACCCAGTGGGGAATCGAACCTGGGACCCTGGAGCTGTGAAGCAATTGTGCTAACCACCATGCTACCGTGCTGCCCCAATCAAGGATGGATCCTTGGGAACACCAGATGAAATGGTATGGGAAAGATGGCTACCGACATGGGAGGCAAAAACAGGTTTAAGAACATTGGTGAAGAATGGGAGGTTGATGTTGGCGTGTTAGTTTTCAGGAATGGTGGGGTGAAGATTTGGCTTTTTTGAGGAGGGGATGTTGAGAACAGATTTGAAGGAGAGAAGGAAAGTACAAGTAGAGAGAAATTTGTTAACAATACCAGCTATCAGTTGAACTCCAAAAGTTGTTTATTCCTATTTAGTGCAACAGTAGAAAGGGAGCTGTGGGCAATCCATGGCTTACAAAGGAAATTAGAGATAGTATTAGATTCAAAGAAGAGGCATACAAATTAGCAAGAAAAAGCAATAGGCCTGAGGATTGGGAACAGTTTAAAATTCAGCAAACGTGGACCAAGCGATCGATTAAGGGGAAAATACAGTTTGAAAGTAAGCTAGTGGGGAATGTAAAACTGACTGTAAAAGTTTCTGTAGGTAGGTAAAGAAAAAATGATTGATAAAAACAAATGTAGGCCTCTGACAGTCAGAAACGGGGGAATTCATTACAGGGAACAAAGAAATGCTGAGGAACTAAGTTTGTACCTTGCTTCTGTCTTCACAAAGGAAGACATGAAAAATGTACCAGAAGTTCTGAGAAACACAGGTTTTAGTGTGGAAGTTGTCATAATATCCACTCATGTATATAATGAGATGTAGACAGGCAGTGATTGACACATAGGATGACCAGTAAGCACACAACACAGTGCAGCCAATCACCAGACAGGACACTACCACTATAAAGCCAGAGGGCACTAGGTTTCCCGCTCTCTCGGGACCCAGCTACTGAGACAGTCAGAGTACACGAGCTAGCAAGCACAAACACCATGCGGTAGCTAGTAAGTCTGGTCAGGCTACTACAAGGTCACTAGTCAGATCAGTATAGTGTTGACCCACAGCTGAATATGTACAGCAGTCCATCTAGTTGAATAAAACAGTGTTGGATCTTCTCCTGTGTTAGACGTCTGTTTCTAACTTCCCTGCATCGAGTGCAGTCCCCATCGAACCAACCTGCCTAACACATCATGGTACCAGAGTGATATTGATCTTGACAGACCTACTTCGAGTGAATCAGCATCCACCAGCAAGCAGCCATTCAGCGAAATGGAAAACACCCAGCCTCCTCCGCAAATCCGCATCTCCGGCAACCTCGGCGCCAACTAGAAAATCTTCAAGCAAAGGTTCCTCTTGTACATTGAGGCCTCCGACCTTGAGGCAGCATCGGATGCCAGGAAGATCGCGCTATTTCTCTCCGCTGCGGGGGACCACATCATCCATATCTACAATTCGCTTACGTTCGCCGACGGCGAAGACAAAACAAAATTCAAAACAGTCCTGCTGAAGTTCGACAGCCACTGCGACATTGAGGTGAATGAGAGCTTTGCACGGTACATTTTCCAGCAGAGGCTTCAGGATAAGGATGAACCTTTTCAGTCCTTCTTGACCCATCTCCGCACCCTAGCGCAGTCATGTAACTATGACTCAATGGCTGATTCAATGATCCGGGATCAGATCGTTTTCGGGGTCCACTCCGACTCCCTGCGGCAGCAGCACCTTAAAATCAAACAGTTGACCCTCTCTGTCGCTATCGAGACGTGCGTTGTCCATGAGCATGCCGAGAATCGTTACTCCCACATCAGGGTGGCAGAAACTGCAAAGCTGGCCTCCCACGAGGCAGAAAGGGTGCAAGCCATTGCACAGATGCAGGGCCTGAGCATCGAGGAGAGTGGCCGTTTTGCACGCTTTTCTCGGATCCCTGCGCATGCGCGCCACGACCGAGTGGACGACCAGACCGAAAACCCGACTGCGCAGGTGCCTACGTCGGCCGACCGTACTGCGCATGCGCGATGGCGCACGGATCGCGCTGATGTCAGCGTCATGACATGTCTGAATTGTGGCTCCGCCCACTTAACGCGGCAATGTCCGGTAAGAGGACGCCGATGTTGCCAGTTTGGCAAGTTTGGCCACTACGCAGCCCTCTGCAGATCCGCTCCACCGCTCAGCAGCTAACGATCCCAGCTGCGGCGCAGAAGTATCCGCTCAATACAACAAGGCATGCCAGATTCTGATCCCGACAGACCAACGAACCCTGATGCTGACTGCCTCAAGTCTCCATATCGGGTGGGCATCATAACCACACATGAGCTGGCCTCCACCACACCTGCGCAACGCATCTCGATCCTCAGTGTGGATCCCAACGATGAGTGGTGTGCTGTCCTCGCAGTTAACAAGGCTCGCATCCAATTTAAACTGGATACTGGCGCATCTGCGAACCTCATCTCACAATCCGACCTTGACACCATCCGGGCCCGACCAAGCATTCTTCCACCGGCCTGCCAGCTCCTTGACTACAATGGCAATGCCACAGCTGCCAGTGGCTCGTGTCAACTAGGGGTATCCAACAAGGCGATCAAGGCAACGTTACGATTTGAACTCGTCGGGCCTGACAGAGCGTCCCTGCTCGGTGCTCGAGCCTGCAAGCTCCTGAACCTGGTTCAGCGAGTCCACACCATGTCATCGTCACCAGCGACAGCCTCGCCCGATGGAAATTTGCCTGCCGACAGAGACGACATTATCACGCAGTACCACAGTGTATTCGATGGAATGGGCACGCTCCCGTACCTATACAAAATACTGCTCAAGCCGAACGCCACCCCTGTAATCCATGCACCACGCCGGGTGCCGCGCCCCTCAAGGATCGTCTGAAAAAGCAACTACAGGACCTCCAAGACCAGGGCATCATCTCGAAGGTCACGGAGCCAACAGACTGGGCCAGCTCCATGGTCTGCGGAAAGAAACCATCGGGGAGCTCCAAATTTGCATTGATCCCAAGGATCTAAATCGCAACATCATGCGGGAGCACAACCCGATCCCGAAGCATGAAGAGTTAACCAGTGAGATGGCTCATGCCAAATTCTTCACTAAGCTGGACGCCTCCCGGGGTTTTTGGCAAATACAGCTGGACGCGTCCAGTCGCAAGCTGTGCACGTTCAACACCCCGTTCGGCCACTACTGTTACAACCGCATGCCTTTTGGTCTCAGATCTGCCTCCGAAGTGTTTCATCGCATCATGGAGCAGATGATGGAGGGCATTGAGGGGGTACGAGTATACGTGGACGACGTGATCATCTGGTCCACAATGCCCCAGGAACACATCGCTCGCCTTAAGCAGGTCTTCCAGCGAATTCATGAAGGGGCTGTTTAGCACAGGGCTAAATCGCTGGCTTTGAAAGCAGACCAAGGCAGGCCAGCAGCACGGTTCAATTCCCATAACAGTCTCCCCGAACAGGCGCCGGAATGTGGTGACGAGGGGCTTTTCACAGTAACTTCATTGAAGCCTACTTGTGACAATAAGCGATTTTCATTTCATTTTTTTCAACATGGTCTCCAGCTCAACAGGGCCAAGTGCTCATTTGGTCAATCTGAAATAAAGTTTCTAGGCAACCACATCTCGCGGCAGGGTGTGCGGCCAGACACTGACAAAGTCTTGGCGATCAACGCCATGAAGAACCCGGAGGACAAGAAGGTGGTCCTCAGCTTCCTCGGGATGGTCAACTTTCTCAGGAAATTCATTCCCAATATTCATCCCACACCATGGCCCTCGGCCATCTCGTCAAAAAGTCAACGGAATTCCAGTGGCTGTCCACACATGAAACGGAATAGTATGAGCTGAAGACAAAGCTCACCAGAGCCCCAATTCTAGCGTTCTTTGACCCAGCCAAGGAAACCAAGATATCAACTGATGCAAGCCAGGACGGCATTGGGACGGTGCTCCGCCAGCGAGATGATTCCTCGTCCTGGGCTCCAGTGGCGTATGCCTCCAGGGCCATGACGCCCACTGAGCAACGGTATGCCCAAATCGAAAAGGAGTGTCTGGGTCTCATGACATGAATAGTCAAGTTTCAAGGTTACGTTTACGGCCTGCTGAAATTCACGGTGGAAACGGACCACAGGCCTCTAGTCCACATAATCCAAAAGGATTTAAATGACATGACACCTCGGTTACAGTGAATTCTTCTTCGGCTCCACCGCTATGACTTGGAACTTGTCTACATGCCAGGCAAAGAGCTGATCATTGCAGATGCCCTATCTCGTTCCATCACCACACTGTGTGAACAAAATGACTTTATCTGCCACATAGAAGCACAAGTGCAATTGTGTGCCACCAACCTCCCAGCCTCTGACGAACGGGTGGTCCACATTCGTGAGGAAACGGCCAAGGATCCTTTACTGCAGCATGTGATGCAGCACCTTATCCATGGCTGGCAGAAGGGACAATGTCTCCAATACTTTAATGTTAAAGATGAGCTGACGGTTGTGGAGGGAATCCATCTGAAACTCGACAGGATCGTTATTCCTCAAAGCATGCAGGCTATGGTGATGGGTCAACTCCATGAGGGTCACCTTGGAGTCGAGAAATGCCGACGCAGAGCTCGGAAGGTGGTTTACTGGCCAGGCATTAACCAGGATATTGACAACACGGTCCTCAACTGCCCCACCTGTCAGAAGTTTCAACCGGCTCAACCCAAGGAAACACTGCAACAGCACGAGATCGTGACCTCTCCGTGGTCCAAAGTAGGTGTAGACCTTTTTCACGCCAAGGGGCGTGACTACGTACTCCTGGTCGACTACTTCTCCAGTTACCCAGAAGTGGTGAAACTGTCCGACCTCACGTCGAAGGCGGTCATCAAAGCCTGCAAAGAAACGTTCGCCAGGCACGGGATACCGCTAACGGTAATGAGCGACAACGGTCCTTGCTTTTACAGCCAAGAATGGTCTGATTTTGCACAGTCCTACAACTTCCGTCACGTTACCTCCAGTCCCCACTACCCACAATCAAACGGGAAGGCCGAGAAAGGGATCCATATTGTCAAGTGGTTGCTGTGCAAAGCTGCAGACTCAGGCTCCGACTTCAACCTGGCGATGCTGGCATACAGGGCAACCCCACTGTCCACTGGGTTGTCTCCAGCGCAGGTGCTCATGAATCGCACTCTGAGGACCACAGTTCCAGCCATCCATGTTCCAGACCTTGACCACCTCACAGTACTACAAAAAGTGCAGCAGTCCCGGGCCCAACAGAAGGCCACATATGATGCCCATGCCACGGAGTTACCTGAGCTGGCTCCAGCCAATCATGTTCGTGTCCAGTTGCCTGAGGGCGGTTGGTCAGCCACAGCTGTTGTTGTCAAACAAGTTGCACCGAGGTCTTTCATTGTTCGCATGGCTGATGGCTCCCTGCTACGGCGCAATAGACCAGCATTGCGAAGGGTTCCACGCCCACCACCTGACCGCAGTGCTCCGCCGGCTATCATGCTGCCTCTGGACGTACACTGCCACAAGGCCACCGATTTTCCAGCGATCCTGCTGGCCCATGCGACCACCGCAACGGCAGCAATCCCACCTCTCCACATGCAGGCGGCTCCTGATCTACCGTTGCAGCGATCGACAAGAATTTGTCGCCCGCCACAAAGACTGAATCTGTCGACTTAACTGTTGTAAATTTTTGTGACTGAATCCATCGACTTAACTCTTGTACATATTGCTTAGTTTGTTGCCATGTATCTGCACTATCGACACCTTCCCATGTATATACGTTTGTTCGATCATCGTTTGTATATAGTCAGGCATATATACACACAAACACCTCAGTATTTATTTAACTCAAAAAATAAATGGGGGAGATGTCATAATATCCACTCATGTTTATAATGAGATGCAGACAGGCAGTGATTGACACATAGGATAACCAGTAAGCATACAACACAGCACAGCCAATCACCAGATAGGACACTACCACTATAAAGCCAGAGGGCACTAGGTTTCCCGCTCTCTCTTGGGACCCAGCTACTGAGACAGTCAGAGTCCACGAGCTAGCAAGCACAAACACCACGCGGTAGCTAGTAAGTCTGGTCAGGCTACTACAAGGTCACTAGTCAGATCAGTATAGTGTCGACCCACAGCTGAATATGTACAGCAGTTCATCTAGTTGAATAAAACAGTATTGGATCTTCTCCTGTGTTAGACGTCTGGTTCTAACTTCCCTGCATCAAGTGCAGTCCCCATCGAACCAACCTGCCTAACACATCAGACGTAAAGGAAATTAGTATTGGTAAAGAAATGATTTTGGGGAAATTAATTGGATTGAAGGCGGATAAATCTCCAGGGCCTGATAATCTTCATCCCAGAGTACTTAAGGAAGTGGCCCTCGAATAGTAGATTCATTGGTGCTCATTTTCCAAAATTCTTTGGACTCTGGAATGGTTCTTACAGATTGGAGGGTAGCTAATATAGCCCCGCTATTCAAAAAGGGAGATAGAGAGAAAACAGGGAACTATCGATCAGTGAGCCTAATGTTGGTATAGGGAAGTTGCTAGAGTCCATTATCAAGGATAGAAAGCTGATTAGCTGACAGGAAGCAAAATGTTGAAATAAAGGGGTCTTTTTCCAATTGGCAGGCAGCGACTAGTGGGGTGCCGCAGGGATCTGTGCTTGGACCCCCAACTGTTCACATTATATATTAATGATTTGGACGAGGTAACTATATGTATTATCTCCAAATTTGCAGATGATACGAAGTTGGGTTGGAGGATGAGCTGTTAGCAGGATGCAGAAATGCTTCAGCGGGATTTGGACAGGCTGAGTGTGTGGGCATATGCATGGCAGATGTAGTATAATGTGGATAAATGTGAGGTTATCTGCTTCAGTAGCAAAAATAGGAAGGCAGATTATTATTTGAATGGGTGTAAATTGATAGAGGTGGATACTCAAAGAGACTTTGGTGTCCTTGTTCTTCAGTTGCTGAAAGTAAGCGTGCAGGTACAGCAGGCAGTAAAGAAGGAAAATGGTATGTTGACCTTCCATAGCGAGAGGATTTGAATATAGGAAGAGGGATGTTTTACTGCAAAGGGCATTGCTGAGGCCACACTGGAGTATTGTGTGAAGTTTTGCCATCCTTATCTAAGGAAAGATGTTCTCGCAATGGAGGGAGTGCAGCAAATGTTTACCAGACTGATTCCTGAGATCGCGGGACTGTCATATGAGGAGAGACTAAGTCGGTTTGGTTTATACAGTAGGAGGGCATCTGATAGAAACTTGTAAACTTCTAACAGGATTAGACTGGGTAGATTCAGAAAGAATGTTCCCGATGGTGGGGGAGTCCAGAACTAGGGGTCATAGTTTCAGGATAAGTAAACCTTTTAGGACTGTGGTGAGGAGAAATTTCTTCACCCAGAGAATGGTGAATCTGTGGAATCGTGACCACAGAAAGTAGTTGAGACCAAAACCATTGTGTAATTTCAAGAAGGAATTAGATATAGCTCTTGGGGCTAAAGGAATCAAAGGATATGGGGGGAAAGGCAGGATCAGGGTATTGAAGTTGATGATCAGCCATCATAATGAATGGCGAAGCAAGCTAGAAGGGTCACATGGCCTCCTCCTGCTTCTATTTTCTACGTTTCTATGTATCATGGGAAACAGGAAGGGAAATCGCATGGTCAGCAGCTTTTCATGGCAACAGGATCGAGGGAGCAGGAAGTAGGTCTTATGTTCAAGATGAGCTCAGAGAAGGCATGAGAGGAGATAGGAGAGAACGAGAGTAATGTGAGTTCAGGGCTAGGACAAGGAAAATGTCAGAGCAGGTTTGGCCCGGTGGACTAGGAGAAGCGAGGGAAGTGGCAAAAGCGGTTAATCTGATTGCCTTGATTGTGGTGACAGAAAATGTCATTGAGCTCCTTACACTTATTATTGGAGGTGAGGATGGAGGAAACAGAGAACAGATGTTGAAAGAGATGAGTTGTGGCAGAGAAAATAAGCCAGGGATTATATTTGCATTCCAGGATGACCCTGGAATAGTGAACAATTTGACTAGACAGGAGCAGGATCTAACAGTGGTGAATGATTAAACCAGCTGTCCACTATGCCTTTTCAAGACTGCATCCCTTGGACTTAAGGGAGTAGAAATAAAAGATGAACCGTGGAAGCAGCCCAAGTAAGAGAGTGTAATGGTTTTATTGAAAACAAGAGCCTTAAAGTTGAAGGTGAAGGTGTAGTTGAGCAAATCAGTAGCTCCAAAAATATCATGGTGAATGGAGGAAGGTTAGACCATGGGGATTTTGCAAACATTGTTGTCAGTGAATTGGTTCTTTTTATGGACTCGGCGAGAAATGCGCCACCAAGGCTGCACTTAACTTAATTTCCTACCATTTTAAAATACCACCCCGATCTCCCCGATATCTGAACCCCACCGCGACCTCTGGACCCCACCCCCCAATGTACCTGTTAGGGTTCTCGAGCCTCGCCTCATCTCACCTCACAAGGGCAGGGCACCCCAGGCCTGATACCTGGCAGTGTCAACCTGGCACCCGGGCACCTTGGCACTGCCAGCCTGACACCCTGGCAGTGCCAAGGTGCCTGGGTGCCAGCAGGAGTGCCAGGGTACCTGCCTGCCCAGAGCACGACCACCCGGGAGCCTCTGATGGCCTGGGAGACCCCCCCAGATGCTGTTACACCTGGTCCAGTCCTAAAAAGCGTCACGGTGAGGTCTCCCAGGCACAGGCGTTCAATCCCAGGCTTTGGGAGCCTCTGGCGCTGACATATTTAAGGGAGCCTAACTGCTCACTTAAATCTACAAATCTGGATCCTGCCCAGTGAGGGCGAGATCCAGCTCACGAGATCGCATTAGCTTTCACGAGGCATCCCAAGAATCGTAAATTCCGTGAGAGATCTCTCGCGTGATTTAACTGCCTCGTCGCATCCCGAGTCGGGCTTGACGAGGCCGTTTGATCGGGCCCAAAATCTTGGTTCTCTGTTGTAATATGCCTTTAAAGGATAACAGGATGGCATTACTGGAAACGATGTGTGTCATGTGATCCAATCTCAGTTTCACTTGTGCCTGTGAGCAGAACACAACAGGCACAACTCTGCTCTTGATGTCTTCAATCTATCTTTCCAAGTTCTCATGTGTCTAGTCTAAATAAATGAACCCACAACGTTTACACAATGCCTTATGAGTGATTAGTTTTATAATTATAAAACCCCAAGCAGCATAAAGGTTGAAACTGCCAGGTATCAGATATCTTCACTGCTTTCCTCTCTCAACCAATGCACTATGTGACTTCTCATCGTTGATGATTTCAAACTCCATTTCTATTCATCGCATTCTCTATAGGTCAATTCCCTATTATCGTCCCTAAATCTCTCCCTCAATATAAAATTCCCAATGCACATTCATGGCCATTCCCTTGACCTTACCATCTCACATTGTCTTGCTAGTCCCAACATATCAACCACCGATAAGTTCTCTAGGCACGTTTGACAGGGGGCAGCGCTGAGAAACACCCTGCTAAACACACCCAAAATGGGGGTTTGTTTTTTTCCCGTTAAATCGTGGAAAGGGGGTGGAACAAGCTGAGATGCTGAAAGGAGGAGAAGGTGCCTGAGGTATTGTTGCTCTTTCTAGCTTTAGTCTATTTGCTCTGTTTAGGTCACCTTTGCTCATGAGTCGCCAGGTATCTTTATGATACCGCCACGTGGTTCAAGTTCAGGTTATGATTAATAACACAGCACACCGCTTAGTAAGGATTAAAACAACGGTCACTTATTATATACAACAAGCAATATTAATACCCTAATACTACTTTCTATATAATAAACCTATCACTACTGGCCAATACTTAACTTAGGAAGAGCCCACCAGGTCAGGGAAACGAATGGCTTGTCCAATCAAATCTGGCCCGCGGGATTCAAAAGGCTGCTACAGGTCGGTGGCTAGGTGTCTCTACCAGATAGCGATCGTTGGATTCACACTTACAGTGGCCGGTGGCTGGTCTTGCGAAGGCCTCGAGCAGGCGAAGATGAGAGAGAGAGAGATCTGAACTTGTACCTTCACTTTTATAGGGCCCAGGGGCTTCCCGCCTCCCGGGGCAGCCCTTGACCCTGAGTCCCAAGTGATTGGATTCTGTCCCCAGTCTCTGGGGTCGATGTGTCCAATGGTGAGGCGATTCCTCGATCAGGGGGTGGTCGCTCACCTGTCTTTGTTTCGGCCACTGCAGGCGGCGACAGGTCTGGCCCGGTATTCAATTGCTAATATGTTGCAATTGTTCCCGGGGATAGCCGATTTAGATGTGGATGTCTGAGTAGATTAGGTGTAAACAGTCCTGAATGAAACAGCTGATACCTGGGTTGATGGGCTGTTGATAGCCCTGAGTATCGATCTGGGCTACATTCCCCAAACTGAAGCTGCAAACCTGTCTGCAGCTGCCTGCTTGTGTCTTTTTTGGCTGCTTTTCCCAGTAGTCTTTTGGGTTAGCCATTTTAAACTGGGTTTTGGCCAGATTAATCGGAACGCGGCCATTTTACATGGCTACATTCCCGCCTTGTGATCCTAACGCGAAGCGTGAAGGATCACATAAATTTTGTCCTCTTTGTTTCCCGACTTGGGGGGGGGCACCTCCCACATGGCCGCTACTCTGACCCTAGCTATGCACAAAAATTTACCTAAACAATTCTTGAGGGCGCTATGTCAGGCAGGGGCATGTGTCTGGAAAAAAATAAACTGGGAACCTCTAATTTTACCTAAACAATTCTTCAAACTTACAGTCTTATCTCTCTATACAATAACAATTACAACATTTAATATATTCTTTTCTGGCTTGGCAGTCAAGCTCAGGATCATACATTTCCATACATTCTCTTTTTTTATTTACAGGAAAAAAAACCCGCCAGTGCATGTTTTATTATTCATATATCGCGGGGGTCTGGGGTCTGGTTGTAGCCGAATATCGGGGATCGGATCCAATAGACCGGGATTCGAGCGCGGCACGCTCTCCTTTTCCACTTGCGGAGGCGCATGGTCTGTACTGCACAACTGAGTATAGCCAATGCCAACAGTGCCTCAATGATGTATGATCGGGAGTACCAAGTTATGAACTTGGCACACCAGGATAATGCAGCGTGGTTGGTGACTGGGCCCTCGGTACTACTGGGCAGTGAAGTGTTAACGGCAGGGGGGTTTGGAGTAATGGGGTCCGCGTTCCCGCGCAACCAAAAGTCCATAATAAATATGTTGAGCACGAAGAAAGGAGTCCTCCTGGCTGTCTTCTTTCTTTCCTTTTCCTGTTGTTGCTGGTTTTCTCTGGACTTGGAGCTTCTGGAGTTCTGTAAGACAAGCGTAGTGTGTGTAAATACTTCGGTTTAATATCTGGTGTGTTAGTGTGTCTGTCCTTCTTGGGGCCAATTAAACCCTTATAATTGGTCACAGCATGTGACTCTCCCCCCATTTTTTTTTTTCAAAACAAATGTTTGGACACGGCACACTTCCCAATGGTGGACCAGTGCTAACTTTATCATCCAAATGCTCTAGGATGTAAATAGCACGTGGCAGCAACCCAAAGGTTGCCGAAATAAAATAAAACGGTTTTTGAAAGTAAAGTTCGAATGAGGTGCGTGTGGGCCGCGACGGGTAAGATTTGGGTGGAGTCCCCGGGTAGGATGGCTACCAATACCGTATCTCCCCTACCCGAGCGTTTTTGACCAACGGGGGGTCCCCAGGCAGGGCGGGTCTCACGCCGTTTCTCCACTGCCTGAGCGACCAAAGAACGGACAAAAATGTAGTCATCATGGTGGGGTTACTGTTCTGATTCTACCATCCAATCAGAAGAGTAGCTACGATCGGGCGCCTGGTCTGGTGGGCCTCTGAGGCAAGTCCTCAGAGGTTTCGGCAGAATGGGCGTGTGGCCACGGTGGGTGTCAGCGGGAAAAGTTAAAAAGTTCAGGTGAATGGGTGTGGGGCGGTGAGAAAATTCTCCTGTAGGACGAACAACATTTAACAAACAGACAGACAACGTTTAACATTCTGCAGGTTCCATCAGAAAGGACAACACTTTTCACCAAGTGTCTCCTTTAAATCATCATGTGGACACCTCAGTTCTCGGTTGCTATGGGCTCTGCCTTTTTCTTATCGAGAGTGCCTGTCTGTTGGGCACTCTGTGGTTTCTTAGGGCCTTTGCATTCCCTAGCAAAATGTCCCAATTGGCCGCAATTGTAGCACTCTTGCGATTTGGCTGGGGGGCTGTTCTTTCCCTCGTTTACCCAGGTTGTGAAGAGTGGTTCTTACTGCCTGCACATCTGCGGCAGCTTGGTTTTCCTCGGGTGTTCTAATGGCTGATTTACCGTGAGCCGTTTGTTCCCAAACGCGGGATAATCTCTTGACCACCCACTTCTCATTATGAGCCTCCTCCGAGGGGTCATAATTGTTACAGGCATTCTGTCCTGCTTCCGTGGCATGGGAGATAAGGGTGCGGGTCCATTTTGCCATATTGTCTGCGGACAAATGGGCGCGATCTACGTTGCCGAAAACGGCTTCAAAATGAATCCACAAGCGTCCTGCGAATGCTGTGGGGTGTTCAGACTTTTTCTGTCTGCATTTATTCAGACCGTCTATGGGGTCGCCCCGGTTGTACCCGATCGCATCCAGGATCGCGGTATGCATTTCTGCAAGGGTGCCTCCTCCTACATTCTGTGGGTCGGGAAGGGCTGCTGCGACCGATGGGTCTAAGCTGAGGACCGTGAGCTTTACCTGCTCTTTCTCATCCAGGCCGTACATGGTCGCCTGGTGTTTGACGGTGGCAAAGAAATGGTGTGGGTCTGAAGCGGGAAGGAACGGTGTGATTTTGGCACACGCGTCCCGTAATTGGGTCACTGTGAGGGGGGTGGAATATAAGACGTCCGCCGCGTCTGCTGTGGCGGTGCGGTGGGTTGTTACAGGGTTCATGGGAGCCTGTATTATCTGTTGTGTGGGGGGTGGGGGTGCTTTCCTCCTTTGGGGTTTTCCCTGCGCACATGCTCCCTGAACATATCTCTGCGCTGTCTCTTGCAATTCTTCCCAATCAGGGCCGTCTTCCTGTTCTAAACTTCCCCCAAGGGAAATCCCTTTTGGACAGAAAGCAGTGCTTTCAAGTCTGCAACCTGCTTTCGGAACTTTGCATGGTCTAAAGTACTCTGCCTTTGTTCCGTTGTTGTGGCATGGAGCACTCTCAAGGCTGCCTTGAGATCACTGCATTGTTTCTGGAGCTTCTCTAACTGGTTTTCTGTTTCTTTCTTTACCAGGACTGCACGCTGCAGGTCCTGATAAGCCTTCTCATATTGTGACTGGAAACTACTCAAGTGCGCCAGACAAGATTGGTGACCCCGTTTGGCGTCAGCCACCTCTTCGTCTTTTGCTGCTAATTTCCCTTTCAATTCCTGGTTCTCTTTCTCAATTTCACATATATCGGTTTTACTTATCCGATGTATGCCTTCTATTTCCTTGCGGAGCGTCCTGACGACCTCCTCTGTGCCTCGCAATTGTGCCAGACAGGACACAGTTGCCATCGGCTTGCGCGCTTTTGCTAAACTCTTTCTGTGAATCTCACTCAGGTTCTCCCACCAAGTATGCCCTATACTTCCAGGACCTGAGTCGTCGTTACTGCAGAAATCCTTCCACACGGGCCATCCTTTGCCCTGCAGAATTTTGCGGATTTCCACCTCCCAAACGGGACACTGTCCCGCTCCTACGCTGCTGACTGGTGCGACAGCAAAATCTTCGGGGTTCATGAGGCGCTGCATCGCTTGCATTGCCTGCATGGCTCTCTCTTATCTGCTCGTTACGTTCGAATTTGGAACAGGGGGTCAAGGTGGTGTGGTAGATACGGGTACGGCTTGCGCTAATTTCCGAAATACCAACTGCCGATAGTTTTGACGCAATAAAAAGTCTATCAGTTTTGCCTTATAACCCTGTTAGTTACGCATGCATATACACACTTCCAAATTGTGAATTATTAACCAGAACCGCTTGAACACTTGTGGGTTTTTTTTTTGTTTCCGATTGGATTCTAATTCAAAATTTTGGGTTTCTCCCGGAGTGGTTTTCCACTTCTAAGTCGGGTCCCGTCAGGATGTTGCCAATTATGTTGCTCTTTCTAGCTTTAGTCTATTTGCTCTGTTTAGGTCACCTTTGCTCATGAGTCACCAGGTATCTTTATGATACCGCCACGTGGTTCAAGTTCAGGTTATGATTAATAACACAGCACACCGCTTAGTAAGAATTAAAACAACGGTCACTTATTATATACAACAAGCAATATTAATACCCTAATCCCTAATACTACTATTTATATAATAAACCTATCACTACTGGCCAATACTTAACTTAAGAAGAGCCCACCAGGTCAGGGAAACGAATGGCTTGTCCAATCAAATCTGGCCCGCGGGATTCAAAAGGCTGCTACAGGTCGGTGGCTAGGTGTCTCTACCGGATAGCGATCGTTGGATTCACACTTACAGTGGCCGGTGGCTGGTCTTACGAAGGTCTCGAGCAGGCGAAGATGAGAGAGAGAGAGATCTGAACTTGGACCTTCACTTTTATAGGGCCCAGGGGCTTCCCGCCTCCCGGGGCGGCCCTTGACCCTGAGTCCCAAGTGATTGGATTCTGTCCCCAGTCTCTGGGGTCGATGTGTCCAATGGTGAGGCGATTCCTCGATCGGGGGGGTGGTCGTTCACCTGTCTTTGTTTCGGCCACTGCAGGCGCCGACAGGTCCGGCCCGGTATTCAATTGCTAATATGTTGCAATTGTTCCCGGGGATAGCCGATTTAGATGTGGATGTCTGAGTAGATGGGCTGCAAACAGTCCTGAATGCAACTGCGGATACCTGGGTTGATGGGCTGTTGATAGCCCTGAGTATCGATCTGGGCTACGTTCCCCGAGCTGAAGCTGCAAACCTGTCTGCAGCTGCCTGCTTGTGTCTTTTTGGCTGCTTTTCCCAGCAGTCTTTCGGGTTAGCCATTTTAAACTGGGTTTTGGCCAGATTAATCGGAACGCAGCCATTTTACATGGCTACAGTATAGCGACACAGGCCAAGGTGTGATCTGGTGATTAAGTCACATAGCACCACGACAGACACTGTGGATGGATGGATGGATGGACACTTTTCATAGAATCATAGAATCACTACAGTGCAGAAGGAGGCCATTCGGCCCATCAAGTCTGCACCAACCCCCTGAAAGAGCACCCTACCTAGTTGCCCGCCCTTGCCCTGTAACCCCACCTAGTCTTTAAACACTAAGGGGCAATATAGCATGGCCAATCCACCTAACCTGCATATCTTTGGACTGTGGGAGGAAACCAGAGCTCCGAGAGGAAACCCAAGCAGATATGGGGGGAGCATACAAACTCAGGAGTATAATGGAATATTCTCCACTTGCCTGGATGAGTGAGGCTCCAACAACACTCAAGAAGCTCGACACCATCCACGATAAAGCAGCCTGCTTGATGCTCACCATTCCACAAACATTCAAACCCTCGACCACTGACGAACAGTGGCAGCCGTATGTACCATCTACAAGATGCACTGCAGTAAATCACCAAGGTTCCTTCGACAACACTTTCCAAACCCACGACCATTGCCATCTAGAAGGCCAAGAGCAGCAGATACCTGGGAACCCCACCACCTGGAGATTCCCTCCAAGTTACTCACTACCCTGACTTGGAAATATATCATCGCTCCTTCACTGTTGCTGGGGCAACATCCTGGAACTCCCTCCCTAACAGCACTGAGGGTGTACCTACACCTCAAGGACTGCAGCGATTCAAGAAGGCAACTCACCACCACCTTCTGAACGGAAACTAGGGATGGGCAATAAAAGCTGGCCTAACCAGCGATGCCCACATCCTGTAAAATGAATTTTTAAAAAAATCTCACAGTCACTCAAGGCTGGAATCGAACCAAGGTTCCTGGCACCGTGAGGTATTAGTGGAAACCAATGAGCCACCGTGCCATCCTGGTGGGGTGTCCATTATTTTTGTCCATCACTTTTGAATATTTTTGAATGTCCGACTATGATGCCTGCTAGTGGAGTATAGGTTCCATGACTCAGATTACTCCAATAAAATAAAAATATGTATCAATTGCAAAGAATGGATTTGCAGGTGAAGTAGGGAAACAGCTAGTTTCTGGGCAAATTTGAATCAGTGCCTTCAAAGAAACAAAGGAAACAAACTTGATCAAACCAGATGGGACATTAGGTGAAAATATACTTGTGTACATTATTTCCAGGCTGGATGCATTATGTCATTATTCAACAACTCTTCAGAAATAATTTTCATAACGGTCATTCATTATCTGAAAATTAGACACTGTTGCCCTCTAGTGACTAAATACAGACATTGTGCAGTGTGATTTTACATGTGTGTATGTGTGAAATAGAGAAAGAGAAAAACAAGGGTGAGAGGCGGCAATTTTAATCTGAAGGAGCTCATAGACTTGGGTATAAGTGGTGTTAAATCTGGCAGAAATGCAGTGTCCTGAGGAACTGGGCTCCAAGCCACCAACTAATCTCCTGAGGGTGGACAGAGGTTTTACCAATTCAAAAAACGTAATAGCTCAACTTGTGTGATAGTTCAGCACTGTTTTAAATTGAATGGCATATCCAAACATTTTTGGAGCTGACTGGAACTAGCAATAAAAAGCAGGGCCAGAACAAAATTGCAATTGTGGTGGCTGATTGAAACTCACGAAATACTGCACTAAATGCAACCAGGGGCTGGTTTAGCACAGGGCTAAATAGCTGGCTTTTAAAGCAGACCAAGGCAGGCCAGCAGCGCGAGTTCAATTCCCGTACCAGCCTCCTCGCACAGGCGCCGGAATGTGGCGACTAGGGGCTTTTCACAGTAACTTAATTTGAAGCCTACTTGTGGCAATAAGTGATTTTCATTTCATTTTCATTTTTTTCATTTCATAAATGTTAAGTATGCATAACTGTTTTCCCATTCTTTTGTTCAGCGTTTTTTTCTTCTAAACTTTGAGAATTTTTTGAATCAGGTCAGGATGGGTGGCAGTTGGTTGCCTCAGATTGAACCTTGTCAAGGAACAATATCGCCAATACCACTTGCAGCAGATGCGGCCTGCTCCTGAGAGATCTGTAATTGGACAGTCGAGAAGGGAGTAGCAGAGGACTATAGGTCCAAGGAGGCACTACCCATGACACACTGTGTATAGGCAAAGACTGAGCTTCCTTGATATGTTGGAATAGACGTGCTTCCAGTTATGGGGTCAGGTGGTGACATATATCTGCAGTCTCCTAAATGAAGACTTGTTGCCTGGTGGACCGAGTGACAATGCTTTACCAGTGGTTGTCATTGTCACCACCATTCTTAATTCTTAACCTTTTTGCCTCTGGGTCCTTCCTCGGCTGTGCTGAAGACATGGTCAGGGTCTCCCAGTCAACAATGCTAATGCAGAAATCAGGTGACTGATGGGTTGTTTGGCAGGACCTGCAATTATGTGATCTTTTCCTGTGATGACGCCAGTCAGAATGAGCAGGTACTTGGATTTTCATCACTGGCCATCTTTACACAGGTGCAGGGCATTGTCAACAGCCAGAGGCAAATTTTCAATGAAACATACAGCGCTGCAGTGCGGGACTCTGTCCAGTGGTGAGGGCCCATACTGAGAGATAGCTGTAGTGTGTATGTGGGAGCACCAATCAGTCGAAGTCCGCCTCTGTATTCATGTGCTTTTCCCTGGTCGCTCAGTTCCAATGCTTAACTTTGAACTTTGGCAATCGAACCGCAGTCACTGACTGCAACACATGCGGATTTGCAGCACACTCAGGTCCTCACTTGGTCTCAAAATTTACACTGTAATAAATCAAGCTTCCTTCACCCTCTTAAACAATCACTGCTTTGCAAAGCAACCAGAGAACGTTCTCTCTCTGGTAAAAACGGTGACAAGTTTGTTAGATCACTTCCAGTCAGTCAAAAATAAACACAGGGTGGGATTCTGTGACCCTGAGGCTAAGTGTTGACGCCGTCGGAAACACCGTCGCCTTTCTCGACGGCATCAACACGGCCTTAGGATCAGCACTTAGCATGGCACTGGAGCAGTTCACGCCGCTCCAGCTGCTGATCCCAGCGCCAACTGGGCGCCGCGGGATCCGCGCATGCGCAGTGGCACCGGCGCCAACGTGCGCATGCGCAGTGGCTTCCTTCAAAGCGCCGGCCCCGACACCACAAGGCGCAGGGCTACAGGGGCCGGCGCAGAAGAAAGGAGGCCCCCAGCCAGAGAGGCGGCCCGCCAATCGGTGGGCCCCGATCGCGGGCCAGGCCACATCAGAGGCCCACTCCCGGGTGGGACTCCTCCTCCCCCACCACAGGCTGCCCCCCCCGACCCTTCCACGCCGAGTTCCCGCCGGCTGAGAGCAGGTGTGGACGGCGCCGGCGGGACTCGGCTTTTTTACAATAGCTGTTCGGCCCATCCCGGGCCGGGAATTGGCGGCCAGCCGCGTACAGCGGCCCCCAACCGGTGCCGCGGCAACCACGCCGGCGCCAATGGTGCCGATTCTCCGCTCTGCGGAGAAACGCGTGCCGGCGTCGGAGCAGCGTGGCGCGATTCGCGCTGGTCGCGGGGATTCTCCGGCCCGGCCCTGGGCTGAAAGAATCCCGTCCACAATACCCGAAATCTCCGATTGGCAGCTCCTTCGCTTTTCAAGTTTTTTTTAAATGACAGCTGTAGTGAGAGATTACAACTTGAGTGTGCTAAGGAACAACCCCAAAGAATGACTACCAAACAATCGATGAATAGCTCTACCTCTGTTCCAGTTTGCCATCGCTTCACCCTCTTTCTCTCTATAGCGTGTGTTTGTTTTAAATAAAACAGCCAATCAAGTTGGAACTGAGAGGTTGGGCTTTGTGCTTCTCCAGGGAAAGTGTACAAGCAAGTCAGTCTCGGCAAGCATAACTATGGGCCAGTCAGTGGCAAGCTGAACACTGACAGACTGCAACTCTCACCAGACTTCCTGGGCAGGATTCTCCACCCTCCGAGCCGCGAGTTTCTCAGCGGTGGGAGGCAGCGCGCTGCTTGCTGGCGGTGATATCCTCTGCTTCCGCCGCTGTTAATGGGAATTCCCATCAAAGCCATCCCATGCCGCTGGGAAACCCGTGGGCGGGGATGAACTGCCGGCGGGACCAGAGCATCCCACTACCAGCGAATGGCCGGGGAATTCTGGCCTATGTGTTCATCAGCAACAGCCCTGTTATTTTTAAGACGGCGAAAGCCTACTCTTTCCAAATTTTTACGAGAAGCCTCCAATTCAGTGTACAATAATAATTGAGATAAAGGAGAGGGAGGGTACGCAAACTCATCTGCCTTACACTTCATTTGACAGACATTTTACTGGAAAGCACCATTTCCAGGTTTGTGGTTCAGTGGATGTGACTGCTCTTCCATATCTGCTGCATCAAATTCTGAGGGCAGGATGTGGCTTGATGGCCCCGCAAAGAGGAAGAACGTGGGGCACCCAAAGGTGTAAGTCTGCCTCTGTGGACAGCAGGCTCATAGCAAATTAATGCATCCATAAATCACCCAAGAGTGTTTATCAATCACAAGGATTTCCAGTCTGTGAACATACAGCGTGTGCAACAACAGAAATAGGCTTTTGCAGGTGCACAAGATTCCCAGGGAACTGCCACAATGCTTTTGTCCTTCGGCATTCGAAGCTCACTGGTCACCTTGGACCAGCATGTTGAATTTTGGGGTGGCTTCCAAGAGGCATGAGACATGGCTAATGCCAAGAAGCCCAACCAATAAAGTCCAACAGCGCTACAGTGAATTCCATATGATCATCAACTGCTGCATGCTGAAAACACACTTGAAGTACCTGGACTGATCTGGAGGTAGCCTTCAGTATGCAGCGGGCAAGGATCTCCGGAAAGATATTGGCTCGCTGCAAACTTCACAACATTGTGCATCAATGGGAATTCCTTCAGGAAGAATAAGACAAAGAGCGCTAATCAGCTGCAGATAATTCTGAGGCGAGTGAAGAAGAAGGGGGAAGAGCAAGGGAGGCAGTGGCCTAGCGGTTTTGTCACTGGACTAGTAATCCAGAGACCTGGGTAATGCTCAGATGGTAGAATTTGAATTCAATAAACATCTGGAATTAAAAGTGTAATGATGACATGAAACCGCTGTCGATTGTCATAATAACAAAAACCATCTAGTTCACTAATACCCTTTAGGGAACAAAATCTGCTGTCCTTACCTGGCTTGGCCTCCATGTGATTCCCGACCCACAACAATGTGGTTGACTCTTAAGTGCCCTCTGAAATGGTCCAGTAAGCTATTCAGTTCAAGGGCAATTGGGGATGGGCATCAAATGCTCGGCATAGCCAGCGATACCCACACCTCTTAAACAATGAGAGAAATGTAGCCGCCGCTACTCACCTCTTGCGTGCAACCCATGTCAGAATCACATGTAATGATCGCCTAACCTCCAATGCCATCGACACAACCTGTAAACAACCATCAACTGCAACCCCCCCCCCCCCCCCCCCCCCCCCGAGCCGTCCCTATCAATTTATGTCTTCCCATTCATAATCAAGCAAGTTAAAAGGAAACTTGCCTCCCAGTGACCAAGAAGGGGCAACACGGGAAAGTGATGCAGACTAATAAAATTAATGTCATTCTGTTAAAGAATAGAAAGTTCACAACATAACATTTTTTCATTCATGCTGTATGTGCCCTTGGTGAACTACAAATCTTTACTCTTTTTTTTCATGTCCTGTGGATTCGGCAGAGTTGGCAGCAGGTAGCTCAGATTCCTGCCTTGACTGCTGACATGTTCTTGGTCAATGATTTCTGGGTATTGCCAAAGACTGCTCCACCTGCACTGCGCATGGGCAAATGGCTCTATCCGGAGACAGGGCAACATGTCGGGTACGAAGCAAGGTGGGGAAGCAATGGGTGAGAAGTGGAAAGGCTTTGAGTGAAGTCCCCACTTCCCTTTTGGCTTTCATCACTGTCATGGGCCAGTACACTTCGCTCTGATGAAGAACATTTTGCTACAGGTCAGTGCAACACTCTAAGGCCAAGGCTAGGGTATTCATCATCTTATTTAAGGTGGTCATGATCAAAGGTTAGATGGGCTAGTGGGTGTTTATGGATGAAGGCTCATGCAGAGGGACCTTCCTCCGGGCCCTGGCCATGGGGGCACTTCCATCCCAACTGAATAAATACTCAACAAGCCCAGTGGTGATAGCAACACTCTGGTTATGGAACCAACTGTGACCGCATTCAGGCTAACCAAAATGTCTGTTAAGGACCCCATCTGCAATAGCCACAGGTTCTCGCCCGCGACAATAGACACCACCTGGCGTGGAGACAGGACAGAGGGATGCTGACAGGGTCATGTACACAGACAACAGACTGACAACACTTGAGAGACTAACAGAAATTCCAGCTGACAGGGAGGACGGAACTAAGATACATTCAGGTCAAAAACTTTTTACGTAGGGAAACAAGGACATACGCACGACCACCCCAACAGTCGTTGTTAGAGGACCTACTGCACGTGGACATCTTGGGGAAGGGGAACTGTGGCGACGTGTATGGGTGCCTACTGGGGAGGGCTAACACACAACTGGATGGGACAAGAAAAAAATGGGAGGAGGACTTGGGGTTTGAAATAGGGTTGGGACTCTGGAGTGAAGCACTGCATAGGGTCAACTCCACCTCCACTTGCACAAAGCTAAGCCTAATGCAGCTGAAAGTGGTACACAGCTCACTTAACTAGAACCCGAATGAGCAGGTTCTTCCCGGAGGTTGAGGACAAATGCGAACGATGCCAAGGAGGCCTGGCCAATCATGCCCATATGTTCTGGTCTTGCCCCAGACTTGTTGGGTTCTGGACAGGCTTCTTTGAGGCAAAGTCCAAGGTGGGGGAGATGAGGGTGGAGCCATGCCCAAGAGTGGCAGTCTTCAGGGTATCAGAACAGCCGGATCTCTTCTTGGGGAGGAGGGCCGATGCCCTTGCCTTTGCCTCCCTCATCGCCCGCCAGAGAATCCTACTCAGCTGGTGATCAGCAGCACCATCCAAAGCTGCAGACTGGCTGTCCGACCTGTTGGAATTTCTTCAGATGGTGAAAATCAAATTTGCCACCCGGGTGGCGGAAGAAGGCTTCCACAAGACATGAGATCCATTAACTCAGTTGTTCCATGACCTGTTTGCAGCCAACAGCCAGTAAACCAGAGGGAGCTGAAAGCCACAACACAATAACGTATGACAATGAAAGGGGTAGTGGGAGGGGGAGGAGGGAACAATGAAACATAGAACCCAACCAAGATCAGCAAACAAACAAAAAAATATGCGTCGTCACGCCAATTACGCAATAACAGAAAACAGGAACTGAAGAGGAAAAAGAGCATGCCAGATGACCAGAAAGGTTAATGAGGTCGAGAAGAAAGTGAGAGTGGAGGACCCGGTAGGGAACAAACACCCACTGGAGAATGCTAAACAATAAGCCACAACCGATGTAAATAGCAAAACACAGTCGATGTCCATACAATTTTTCCTTTTTGCTCTTTACTGTTTTACTGTTTTACTTTGTAGTAGTATTAGTTTATTATTTCATTCCATACATTATCTTTCAATGTATGTTCACAATTGCCTTTGTCTTGTACAGCTTAAAAATCCTCGATAAAAACACTTTTTAAAAAAAGGTTACTTGGACTCATTTGATTACCATATTTGATTTTCCAAGGAGTTAGCCACTCTGTCCATGCAAGAAAACATCTGTGCAATGTCCTTCAGCATCATTGACTCATGGGTCAGGTAGGCTTCTTCATTCAGTCTGTAAGCATGGTCTCATCACATCACCCTTTATGGTGCTGCGGCTCAATGATTCTCCTGTTTGTGCCCCCACCGCACTGTGGGATACATCATCTGCGCCCTGCTGAGCAGACATGCACCTTCTGATGTGAACTTTCCACTACTGTCCCTGTTACCACCATCTGCCTTTGCTGACTTGTGAAATGTGCGTCAACAGGTTAGAAACCCAACTGTCTTGTGTTATTGATCCCACTGTGTTATTGATCCCACTTAAATGCAAGTATGTTGCACTGGTGCATGGTCTGCATGAGTCCTCTGAATTAGTTCATCACCTGTGATCTTGGCTGACTGCTGCTGAGTGAAGCAGTTATTACTGGGAAATCGTTAAAGAATCAGGTCCGGTTTGCTCCCTCTCCCTTGTGTTTTGCACTTCTCCTGCGTCAGGAAGATAGGAACAGAATTATGAGTGACTGTAATGACTTGTGTTCACTAGATGGATGCAGTGCATTTGGTGAGGGTGACTACCAGGGAGAGGCATCAAATTGCATAAGAATCAGAGTGAATGTCAGTGGTGGATAGATAGATGAGGATGTGAGGAAGTGCAGTGTACGAGAATGAGGAGAGCATTTTATGGTACGTATCTTGGCCTGAACACACATGTGCTATGTGCCATTTCAATCGGTTTTGCAGGGAAGCATATCGCTGCCTGAAATAAAAACAGATTCACCTGAGGAAGGAGCAGCGCTCTGAAAGCTAGTGACATCGAAACAAACCTGTTGGACTTTAACCTGGTGTTGTAAGACTTCGTACTGAAATAAAAACAGAAGATGCTGGAAAAACTCAGCAGATCTAGCAGCATCTGTGAAGACAGAAACAGAGTTAACGTTTCAAGTTCGAATGACTTCTTCAGAGCATCTCTCCCTGGCTCCTCTCACGTGCCACAAGTACGTCCATGGTGGCATTATTGAAGTGGGGTGCAGTCTCCAGGTGTCCTGAATTCATTGTCACACTCTTGTTTCTCCTGGTTGCAATGCAAAACCCCTCCAAATTTCATCTTTGTACGGCCATTTAAATACTAGAGTCGAAAAGATTGCCGCCATGCGGATCCTCATTACACCAGCTGCACAAAAGTCACCATATACAGGAGTAAAATGGTAACAAGGTGGCTGCTTTAAAATGTTTTTGTCGGGTAGTTGAACTTACTTCTGGGTTTCCTGTAGATTACCAGAGCTCATGCTCTCTTCCCCACCCCTCAACTTCAAATGTGCTTCCGAGTTACTATCAGAGCCAAAGATTGTAAAGTCTGGTTCATTTCTTCCCTGCACCCTCTCCCCTACCTCCCCGCCTCCCCATGCAACCCCACCCCCACGCACCTACCACCCTCCCCATCCAATAACAATATCCTTCATACCCCAAAACAATTTTTCATTTTCTAAGTAATATTGACGCATTATACTTGTTTTTGCAATAATCATCTTTTATTTGATAAGACAAACATTTTTTTTTTTTTAAATGTAGAGTACCCAATTCATTTTTTCCAATTAAGGGGCAATTTAGTGTGGCCAATCCACCTACCCTGCACATCTTTGGGTTGTGGGGGTGAAACCCACACAAACACAGGGAGAATGTGCAAACTCCACATGGACAGTGACCCAGAGCCGAGATCGAACCTGGGACCTCGGCGCCGTGAGACTGCAGTGCTACCACTGCGCCACCGTGCTGCCCTTGATAACACAAACATGATATAATACATGCATGGAAATGAAAATTGACGTTACACAGACTTGAGGGACATAACTCGGCCAACCACCAATTCCTCCCTTCACACATTGTTTGACAAATTTTCTAACAGAACCGTGAGTCAAAAATACTTCAAATTCTTTTTCTGTTTACAGATAAGCGGTGTTTACAGATGATGTCAACCCAACCTTTTTTGAAGGGTGGTCTACCTCCAAGTCAGATACCCCAAGCCGACCTCAGACAGCAGTCAATGCTGAATATGCAGCCCAGCACACAGTACAAGAGCAGCAATGTAAGCAACTACTGTAATTATAGCTTCACTGTAGTGTTATATCTTCTGCAATTATACCAAATGGTGTAAAATTCAGAAATAAAAAGAGAAAATGCTGGAAATACCCGGCAGATCTGACAGCATCCATCGGAAGAGGAAGAGAGTTCATGTTTCCTATCAATTATCATTGTTAACTCTCTTTCTCTCTCCACAGATGCTGTCAGTCCTGCTGAGTATTTCTAGCATTTCCTTTTTATATTTCAGGCATCATTCGCAAGATTTCGCTCTTGAACACGTAATTTATAATGGACACTCCAAAATATACAAGTTATCCATAAATAGTGAACCAGTAATGCTTAAAATTCAAAGATACTTCTTATGAAAAATTCAAAGAAAGCAACCTATTCGTCTTTTTAATTTAGCGACTTACTCTGCTGCCATTTGAACTAGTGTCTTCAGTGGAATTTTATTCTTCATCCGGGAAAGATTGGTTTAACAGGAGTTAATAGAAATAAAAACAGAAAATACTGGAAATTAGCCACCTACTTCAGGGGCCCACAGATCATCCTTAATAGGACAGCAAACATGGAGGCAGCAGATTAGGAGGCAATCTCCTGGAAGGTTATACCAGGAGGAGGGGGCACCTTGAAGTCATGTGTGAGCTCAGGATCCCCACATGGTCCTGACGTCAGGGCTTCAATGCCGATCATAAATACAGCGCAACATTTAATTTTGATCAACTTTTATGGATGGGATGCCTTGGGGGTGATAGGTGGGAGAATGAGTGGGGTGCTGCATGGGACATCTGGAGGCGTGAGAGGGGGGCTGAAGAGGGGTCTGGGTTTGATGGGGGTACTGAGGGAATGAAGGGGGCTGAAATGAGGGTCTGGGGAGTGAGGTAGATGAATGAAGAGAGGCTGAATGGGAGGCCTGTGGGGGGGGGATCAGTTGGGGGAATGAAGGGGGTGCTGAAGGGGTGATCTGGAGGGGTGCGATGTGGCTCAATGGGGGCTGAAGGGAGGTTCTGAGGAGGGGGGGGGCTATGCCAGCGATAAGGGTGAGGTGATGTCCTGCCTGTTAGCTGGTGGGCGCTGCAGCAGCTAATGCAGATCGGAGCGGCCCTTAAAATGGTGCTACAATCTCAGAGGTACGGGACCTGTCTCAGAGATTAGGTCCCACCCCTGTCTGCTGCAGACTGGACCCCGGTATGCCATAGAATGGCACGGAGAAGCCAATTTCCCAAACAAATGTTTCCAAGTGCCATGGAATGACATGTCGGGCTTCTACTAGAGCCAGCGGGGACCAGTCCCGATTCTCTGCTGACGGGAGCGCTTAGACTTTGGAACGGCGAATCCAGGCCTAGGTGACAAAAGAGTTGGTTGTGTATGGCCAAAGTGAGTCATAATGGTGCAAGTAAAGAAACAAAATGTGTGTCGAGGGGAGGTATGAATATTTTCTTTATTCTTTCACAGGATTTGGCCATTTCAGGCAAGACAAGTATTTATTGCCCATTTCATATGCCCTTGAGAAGGTGGTAGTGAGCCGTCTTTTTGAACCCCTGCAGTTCATGTGGTGAGGTTCACTCAGTGCTGTTAGGAATGGATTTCAGAATTTTGACCCTGTGACAGTGAAGGAATGGTGATCTAATTTCAGCACGGTGCAGCACGGTAGCATTGTGGATAGCACAATTGCTTTACAGCTCCAGGGTCCCAGGTTCGATTCCGGCTTGGGTCACTGTCTGTGCGGAGTCTGCACATACTCCCCGTGTGTGCGTGGGTTTCTTCCGGGTGCTCCGGTTTCCTCCCACAGTCCAAAGATGTGCAGGTTAGGTGGATTGGCCATGCTAAATTGCCCTTAGTGTCCAAAATTGCCCTTAGTGTTGGGTGGGGTTACTGGGTTATGGGGATGGGGTGGAGATGTTGACCTTGGGTAAGGTGCTCTTTCCAAGAGCCGGTGCAGACTCGATGGGCCGAATGGCCTCCTTCTGCACTGTAAATTCTATGATAATTTCAAGTCAGGAATTTTGGCTTGGATGGGAACTTCCAAGTGTTAGTGTTCCCATGTATCTGCTGTCATTGTCCTTCTAGGTGGTAGAGATCGTGGACAGGATTCTCCGTGCCGCCGCACCTGGTTTCTGGTGTGGCGTGCCTCCGCTGGCAGCAGGATTCTCCGTCCCGGCAGCCAGCCAATGGAGTTTCCCATTGTGGGCACCCCCACACCATCGGGAAATCCGCAGGCGTGAGCGCACTGCCGGCGAAGCGGAGGATCCCGCCAACGGAGAATCCAGCCCGGCAAGTTTGGAAGGTACTGCCGAAGGAGCCTTCTTGAGTTGCTGCAGTACATCTTGTAGATGGTAAACACTGCTGCCACTGTGTGGTGAAGGGAACACATGTCAAGGTGATAGACAGGGTGTCAATCAAATAAAATGTTGTTGAGCAGATGCAAAAGCAAAAAAAAAGAGAAAAACAAGAGAATACAACCAAAACCAGCAAAGAGAAAGAAAATAAAACAAGGTTCCAGTCTGAAACTGTTGAACTCAGTTTTGAGTCCAGAAAGCTGTGAAGTGTCTAATAAAAAGAGGAAGTACAAAACAGAAAATGTTGGAAATATTCAGCAGGCCAACAGTACAATGACAGAGTTTAATATAATGGGGATTAACTCTGAATTAATTTGATTAAATTACATATTTTGAAACCATTATTTGTTAACTTGCTACAGCCAGAATTACTTTGCTTTCCCTGATGTTTTGATTTGCTCTCATTATTCTAGCTTTTGTGTTTTTTAGATGCAAAGAGGGAAGAAAAGTTGTGACAGTCATGCAGTTCCAGGTACCGCCACGGAAGCCGTTTTACAAGATAGTAAAGCATTTTGCCTCCCACCTTCAGTAAACAGGAAATAAGACAGCTATCTGTACTTGCCCTTGGCCCTGGATCATCAGCTTTCATTTTTTAGCTCTTTTCTCACTCCCGTTTTAGAACCATAGAACTGCTACAGTACAGAAGGAGGCCATTCGGCCCAACGGATCTGCACCGACCCTCTGAAAGAGTATCCTACCTAGGATCACTCCCCCAACCTATCTCCGTAACCATACCTAACCTGTACTTTGGACACAATGGGCAATTTTAGCCTGGCTAATCCACCTAACCTGCACATCTTTGGGCTGTGGAAGGAAACCGGAGCATCCAGAGGAAATCCACGCAGACACGGGGAGAAAGTGAATACTGTCTGTATTCAAAGATCTAATAGTTTGCTTCAGAATAGCTTTCTATTGTCTACCAAGCCAAATGATTTCAGGCATTGTAACAATTTGATGTGACCCTCTATAGACCATCTATGAAAAATGTGCAGAACATGGACAACCGTGACCAGGCCTTTCCCCTCCTCTGTAAGATATGGTGAAATACATTTGTCACAAAGTAAAAGTTCTATCTTTTCACGATAAACATTATACTTTGTATGGTCTACTATGCATGAATGACACTTTATAAAATGGAGTAACTATAATAATTAGTTTGCTACATTACCAAAATTGGCAATGAAATAACCTATTTGGAAAGGTAATTAATTGAGCATTAGCTCTCTATTTAGAGTCTGCCATTTTAATGGTTGTGATACAATTGTATGCAACTTGGTTTATTTTGTCAAGTTTTGACCACAAACAGAAAAGATTACTAATGCGCAACCCTCCCAAAAGAATAGGCTCATGACCAGCATGCTGAAAGATATCTTAATATTCCATAGATGTACAATGAGTAATGAAGGGCAAATACAGAAGAATGTGACAGAACCATTCCATTTATCCAGATGTTTTTGTTTGTCTTCAGGCCCAACTGTTGACAGAACTGTCAAACCATTCACAACTGTAAAAGTCCCTGTCCAAACTTCAGGTATTTGAGTAATTTGTTACCATTAGAGTATAAACTGTCAAATTTCAAAGAAAAGATATGGATTGTAGTTTCTACTGTGCTATTTAAACATCAACTTTCATCATGAAAGAAACACCATGGGGGAAAAACTTCTAGTAGTGCCTCGCTGACTTAATCCAATCCCCTGGGAGTAAACAACACCACGGGCCATTAACTGCATAACCCACATGGTACCATTGAAGAATACCACAAAGGTAGTGGATTTCCACCCAATGTATAAAGCAGCCCCCATTCTAGATAGGGAGATAAATAGGTGAATTCTCTCCCCTTGCATGTACCACCTCCTGCCATGCAAAGCCTTGGCACAGGACTGAGTTTGTGTGGGCAATCCTGGGGCATTCCTGGACTATCCTGCAAATTCTTCCCAGATCGATGCTGCAATCCAGAAAATTGCTCCTTATAATTGAAACATCAGCGTGAAGGGAAGGCACTTCAAGCTGACAATATACTTGTGGTGTAAATGATGAGCCATGTCTGTTTGAGAGGGGGTTGACAGTTCAGTAGAGCTCGCCCCATCTATAAAAAGCGGTATACTGCAAATACTGAATATATGAGTCCAGGCCACAGAAAAGCCAGAAACTTGCCACATGTCAGTGAGATGTAAAAAGACAATGCTCAGAACTGAAAAATAACTGCCAGACAAGCATTTTTACAGACGAATGGAGAGGACAGGAGAAAAAAAATATATATTTTTAAAAGCTCATTGGAGACCTGGAGTGTAATGACTGAAAATGCTGTAAAATCTCAGCATATCTGCCCAGCATCTGGGGAGAGCAAAACAGAGTTTAACAACCTTTCTTCTTGCAAAGGTGCAGGAAGGATGGGCACAATCCCAGTAGTGGGCGGAGGGGGGGGGGGGGGGGAGGGGGGGTTGCTGGTGCGTCTGGGTACATGGGAGGCCTAGCTGTTCTTAATAACATGGGCTAATTTAAGTAAAGTTTTTGGGGCAGTGGTGTCGGGGTGTGTTAACATCAAGGTCAACATTCCAGATCGATGACCTTTCACCAGTCCCCTCATGGAGTCGTTAATCTTCTTGTGGAGTTGTCAAATTGGCAGTTCTCTTTGAAGGTCATTACCAAATATTTTGAAAGAAAAATATCCATGCTCAATGTATGAATTATCAAAGAGTAGCACCGATAACCTCTGCCAAAGAGTTATTTATTCATAGATATTCAAATAATTCATTTTTCAGCTGTTATGCTAATAAGTGTAAGTCAACAATCTGATTGTACCTGATATTAATTCTTGCTTCTAATTTATCAGATCTAAGTCCAATCCTTGATTACAAGGTAAGAACATTATTATATAAATCCAAGGAAATATATGCTTTATTTGTCATTTATACTGCCTTGTATTTTTTACTTGTATATTTGGAGTATTTTTTTCAATTCTGTCCATGTTGGAAAATTGCTGTCTATAATTTGCCATCTTTTATGGATGAATTTCCCAGTTTCTGCGACTCATGGTGAGGATTCTTGTCTCTAGCTCAAACTCAGTCCTTTTAACTTTCCTTTTGGCTGTCTTCAATAGTTAGTTGTCTTGTTGATCTATCAAGCTTCTAAAAAGATGTAGCAAAGGGTTGAAACATAAAACAAGCCAGTTGGATCATCATTTCTTTATGATCCAGATCCCGAGATCAAATGTCACTGCCTGTCATTTTAGCTGCGCTTGTACAACCTGAATGTTAACTGTCTGCTGTTTTACTGTGATGTGTCATTCTCATTGGTTTCTTAATTTTCAGATTGAACTTATCATGATTTACTGTGATGCTAATAGGGGTAAGAATATGTTACTGGGGTTTTGTAAAAAATTGTAGGGGTTTAACAGAGGAGCTTAGAGAAAGTGCTTCCACTTATAGGGATGCCCAAAATGAGAGGACCTAAATATAAGGGCCGGAATACTCCGGCCTTTGGGATTCTCCTTTCCTGCCGGCAGTGCACCCCTGCCCGTGAGTTTCCCAGCGGCGTGGGGTGACTTCAATGAGAAATCCCATTGACACACGGTGGGATTGTAAAATCCTGCCTCCAGCAAACGACGCACCAACATTGTCGGCAAATGACACCCTCCGGATCCACACAATGTGGTCCTTAATGGGCCTTACTCTTTCCCGAGTTATCCTTTTACCCTTAATATATTTGGAAAACAACTTAGGATTTTCCTTTATTTTATTTTAGCACAGCGCAGTACCATATTGGTTAGCACTGTGGCTTCACAGCGCCAGGCTCCCAGGTTCGATTCCCTGCTGGTGCACTGTCAGTGCACAGTCTGCACGTTCTCCCCGTGTCTGCATGGGTTTCCTCCGGGTGCTCCGGTTTCCTCCAACTGTCCAAAGACATGCAGGTTAGGTGGATTCGCCATGATAAATTGCCCTTAGTGTCCAAAACAAAATGTTCGGAGGGGTTATTGGGTGAGGGGGATAGGGTGGAAGTGACGTCTTAAGTGGGTCGGTGCCGACTCGATGGGCCAAATGGCCTCCTTCTGCACTGTATGTTCTATCTGCCAGTATCCTTTCATAGCCCCTTCTTGCTCTCCTACTTTCCTTTTTACGTTTCCTCTTGCACATTGTTAGAACACCCTGGGATAGTGCTTGATCAGTTCCAGCCCCACAGACCCCAGAGTCCCAACATAAGTGAATTAACCAATAATTTGTGTATTTTCCTGAGATCTTTAACCCTTGACTGCTCCAATGTGTTACAGGCACCAGGGGTGGGATTCTCCATTGCCCGACGCCAAAATTGTGTTCGGTGATCGGGCAGAGAATGGGCTCCGACGCCGGTGGTTTGAAGCCGGTCAGCCATGCTCTGCCCCCTCGGAAATGGCGCCATCGCGTTGCGCGCGTGCGCCATTGCAACATAATTATTGCATAATCGGCTGGCCCTCCCGCGATGCTCTGCCCCTGATGGGCTGCATCCCCGACAGCGCGGGACACATGTGGTCTCAGTCGTGCGGGAACCTGGTATGGCGGCTGCAGATTGTGTCCAGCACCACCACACTCGGCTGGGATCCGTGCTGCAGGCCGGTGGGAGGGAGCTTTCGCGAGGGTTGGGGGACTGGTGGGGGGTGGCCAGGAATTGGCTAGGGGATGGGCTGTCGGGTTACAGATGGCAGGTCGCGTCCACGCATGGCCGGCGCCATGTTGCATGGTCGCCAGCCATGCGCATGTGCGTACCGGGACCCAGCCATTCACCGATTTTGGCACGGGGGGGGGCGGGAGTTTCACCCGGCGCCGGTGCTAGCCCCTCATCTGTCCCAGAATCGGTGAGCGGTCGGCACTGATTGTTTTGGTCGTAAAAGACCACACATGCTCCGCTGGCGCCGGTACTTAGACGCTGATTCAGAGAATCCAAGCCCAGATCTTTAAGTAAAACAATAAAAAATTGTTTTTGTATAACAAGAGTAAAAGATGAACATTTGATGGGAGTAATGGAACAATGGTCTACTAGGCTCAAGCATTAGGCAAGAAGTCACAAGAGGATCCTTACAACATTCTATACATCTCTAGAGCTACTGCTGTTTTCAGCCCTCAAAATCTGCCATAAGCCTCCCTTTGTCTCTTCATCTAATACAGTATATCTCCCGATATCCAGGGTTCTCTGGGTTTGTTGGTCCTACCCTTTTTCTTTATTGGAACATGTCTCCGTACTTCCCCTATTTCCTTTATGAATGCATCCCACTGTTCGGTCACAGATTTACCTGAAAGTGGCTGCTCCCAGTGCACTTATTCAAATTGGCCTTCCCCCAGTTTAGAACTTCGATTTCAGGCCCATCCTTGTCCTTTTCCAAAACAATCTTGAATTTAATGGAGTTATGATCGCTGTCTGTAAAATGTTCTCCCACTGATACTTCAACCACATGCTCGGCTTTGTACGTAGAATTAAGTTGAGGTCCCCCTCTCTTATAGGACCTTCTACATACTGGCCTAAAAAGCTCTTCTGAACATTTAAAAAATTCCCTTCCTCTGAACCTTTCACACCACAACTACTCCAGTTAATGTTGGGGAAGTTGAAATCCCCCACTACCACTACCCTATTACTTTTACACTTCCTCCATGTTTTGTTTCCTATGATCTTCAGTTGTTCACAATTTTACAAATAGTCTCATTTTATAAATGCATGTTATGATTTGTTCTTCCATTCTTTTTCCTTCTATTACTTTTTCTATTACTCTTATCTCCAGATGCCTGGCTTTTCCTGGCCAATCTAATGAGGCTTTCCCACTTCATGGATATAGGTACTGATAAATGGATCGATCTTTCATTACTTACAATACTCCAGAAGGAATCCAATCTTCAGCGTTATACTTTTGGTTTCACTGTGCTTCTAGTGTAATTATGTATCTTTAAGGTTTGTTGCACAAGTTATAAACAAGGTTGAAATAAACAAGCTATCCTGGACAATAAGCACTGGGTTTGAGGACATGAATGTAAAATTCAAAAGTTTCAAACAAGGTTATAGATTAGAGAAATACATTTTTTCTCAACAAAATAGTAGAGAAATAGACATGTTAGAGAAGCGTGTCAGTTTTTAGTTTAAGAAGAAGCTGGATGATGATTGTTGAGAAGCAAGATTGAGACTTATGACGTTTTCTCTGGGGAAATTGTTCTTCCCTTCATTGATCTCTCTTTAAAATAGTTAAAGCTACAGATTATATAAATATAAACACATCATTGGACTTTGTGAGCACAAAACTAGACAGTACAAGTTTACAGTTAATATTCTCCTTGCGAAATTAGAAAACCTTTTGTATCGTTTTGTTTGTTTATCTTTAGGGACCAGGGATTATTTAAGGGGATATTTTTCAAGGTACAATGAGGTTTCACAATAGGCTAAACTACAAACACTCGTGTGGAAGCAGCAACATTAATGGAACTAATGACCTTTTGTCATTTCATACTTCCTTAATATTTTGGAAGGTTCTGAAGAAAACTGTGGACTGAAAAGCCAGTGGGGGGGGGGAAGAGGCTGAACCTTGGGAATGGGCTAGAATGCATTCCCCCGGGATCTTTGCCAGTGAACCTGCCAAAATCTGCAGTGTCGATGTGGTCCCTTTATCATCAGGCCAGTGGAAGGTGCTCATGCCGCAAAAGATGTCTTTGTAGCTGTCTGATTCTTGAGGCAGTAAATGGCCAGGGAAGGGTAGCCAGCTGGAGGAGGACAGTTGTGAGGAGACCTTCACTTCACAGAAAGGATTAAATAATGTCAATTTGGTTGCCTGCAATGTTGAAACAAAAAAATTGTGCTAACCTTGAATCTTTAAGGTCCTGATGTATGTTCCCAGCCTGTCCCACCAGACAAGACCCACATGCTTGAACACCTGCTACAGCTGGTCCCACCTAATTTCTGGCTATTCTAGCACAGTCCCGCTGACATTAAGGCAGGACTGCATTTTGTTACTTGTGTTTGCTGTAAGCACAATTATAATTCAAAGCAGTTATATTGTTTTGAAAATTTGGGCATACTTTTATGTCAAACAACTATGATTGGATAATATTATATTGGTTATATTGTAATGGTTATCTTACTAAAAGCTCAACTGTTTTTATTCTCCACAGCAACCAACACGACCACCACCCAGGTAATGCAAGTTGGTATATTTGTTCAGAATTCAACCATGTATAGAGAGATTTTTGGCAGAGTACATTGTAAATGAGAAAGAAAATACGTAGAGCGGTCTCCTTCCCAGGCATGTTTTCTGGTGGTGGATACAGCTTGCATTGGCTGTCGACGGGAGTTTCCGGCCCTGCCAATGTCCACACCATTTTGGGTGGCTCGCCTGTCCCATTGCTGGGGAACCGCAGGGGGACCACCTTGGGAGGGACTGGAAGAACCTGCCATGGGAAGGGCTAGTAAAGGCCTATAGTTTATCCTACTGGCACCCACTTCCTTAACCCTTACGACATCTTCTACACAAAAGCAAAATACTGCAGATACTGGAAATATGAAATAAAAACAGAAAATGCTGGAAATACTCAGCAGGCCTCACAGCATCTGTGGAGAATGAAACAGAGTTAAAGTTTCAGGTCATGAGAGCTCACAGACCTCAACAGTTCTCTGTTTCTCCCTCTACAGTTGTTCTCTTCCTGTGTTGATGCTGAAGATTATCTCAGAATGGTCACATCTGTGCAATAATTGTGTAAACTTTCAGATTTCTGGCTGAGAAGCTGGCTGCTTCATCCACAATGGATAATGGGAATAAAAAGCGCTCCAAACTAAATTACATTTTACATGCAGTGGGGCTGAAATTCCTCAGCTGCAATTTCATTAAAATCCATCAGAATTGCTGAGAGCCAACATACCCAAGTGTGGATAAGGTTTTTAGGATACCCTCACTTGGGCAAAGCTTAAGTCCATTCCTGTCGAGGAAAGAGGGTGGAGTTGAAGAATGGCTTCCTAAGACCAGAGTGCCCATGATCCTATACCCAGATAGGCTCAATTGTAGCATCAGCACAATACACCCCACCAACAAAATGAATGTAGGACTCACCTGGGTGCTAAGACTTGGATCGCTGAGGATAGATTTCAGAAATCGTTTTGCAAGTGATTTCTTGATAAAGTGACACTTTAATGCAGCCACTTCCCCTTGTAACACAGGTAAGCAGATTTCCACCAAACATCTGACTTTGAACCCAGCACTCAGATGTTCCCCAATCTACGAAAATGTAATACTCATTCCCTCTATTCCTGGAACTACATACACTGTGGTGAAAAATATGTTGAAATTTCATCTCAATTTTTTGTTTGGCTTCTGTCACAATTTAGAATTTCTGGCTTTCACAATTCGGGGATCTTGGTCTATTCTTTCTCAGAATGTTACTGCTACATCAGATTTAGCTCAGAAGAGATTGAAATCTGCCTAAGCTGAGTGAGGGGGGATAAACTTTGAAAGTTCATGAAATGTTGTTTCCACATAATGGAGGTAATGGGTGTCTTGCCCATCAGCTGGAGAGCTTCCTCGTTACCTCATTTAAGCAGGGCCCGCTAAATGACTTGCCACTCTAGCATTTAACTGGGCAGCAGTGGGCATTCCCCAAGATCAAGGACTCCAGGGGAGGATGTCCCACCCAATGAAAGCTACCAGCCAATCTAATGCCAGCTGCTCTATTGAACAGCAGCGGCATGGGGAGGGAGAAGGTTGGTGCTGGTGTGACACCCACCCTCGGATCATCATTGGATCACAAGCGAGTGATGGCAGGAGGGATTTCACAGGGCAGGTGGTTCGGAAGCAAGGGCATAAGTGTGGTTCTCAGCAGAATACCATCCTTCCCTCCCAGGTCCTCAATCAGGCACTGAGTACTGTCAGGTGGATGTACCTTTAAGAAATGGGTGTTTATCATATAGCTGCAGTGATGTCAGTGTGTGGGTGGAGCTGGGCTGTCTGTCTTTCACTTTCATTTTTGGGCTGGCAGCTGCAGTGCGTTTTTGGTTTCGTTTTCAGAGGTGAAGAGCTGTATTCAAAGCAAGCAGCTGTATAATGATCTCTCTCTCTCTACAAGCTAAAGAATGTCTCCAGATCATTGATGATTTCAAAGTAATCCCTGTTTCTGTAGAGCATTTAAACCTGCTATCTTTATTTTAAAATGGATTTAACTTATGGATGTTGTTTGGGGAGTTATTAAGGATTACCAATAGAATATTGTATTTGGGAAAGTATCAGTGTCTGTAGTTGATAAGATGTTTACTGTGTGTTTATAAAATGTTAACTGGATTCAGAGAATAAACATTGTTTTGTTTTAAACATACTTTAGATCTCTGTTGCATCACACCTGGAAAGTGGGCCCTTGTGCTCCCCATAACCAAAATCTATTAAAAGTTGTGGGTCAGGTGAACTCCATGATATACTTTGGGGTTCTCTAAACCCTGGCCCGTAATAGTACCTTTGAATGAGGGCACCGCCACAGAGCCCACAGCAACTTGTTATGCTAACAACATAGCGAGCTCCCTGTTGGATTAATACCAACAGTGACGCTCTGTTGCTCTTAAGTGGAATTTTCCACCATGGAATTAGCTGTGGTGGAGGCAGGAAAATGATAGGATGGCTAACCCACTGGATTAAATGCTGCCCACCACCAAACGCACCACAGGGCAGGCATTAAATTTCACCCACTACTTTAACCGAAGGCGTTAAAAATCATTAACACAATCCAGCCAGGAGGCTAGGTGATTACACAGACCTATTTTCTTCCCTGTGGGCCAACTAGGCTCAATGGGCTGGATTCTCCAAAAATGGGGCTATTGTCCCACGCCAGCGTAAAAAAACTGGAGTTTCACTCCCCAGTTTTCCGCAACAAATAAAGAGCAATTCACTTACTTTCTGGGGGCTATCAGGGATCCATCGTGATTCACACAGCTTTGGCTGCGGATACGGGCCCCTGCACTTCCGGTTCCGAGTACGCACATGCGCAAGGCGGCGGCCACCAGCGGCCGTGCCGAGCGCCATGGAGGACTCGGACCGCGGACCGGCACTAAGAAAGAAGGTCCCCCCGATCAGCCCCGTGCGCTTCATTCGACCCGCCCGATCGCGGCCCCTGCTACCCATAAGGGTCCCCCCTCCTCCGGTGATTGATCCCCCCCCCCCACCCCCCAGATGTGGTTAGAACCACGCAGTTGGGAACTCGGCTGGCCAGGATCGGAGTATTGCTCGGAGGGCCTCTGGCAATGGCCCCCCAGCCGCGCGGCGCAATTCGCGGGTGAGCAATTCTCCGGGAACCGGAGAATCGCAGGAGCAGCGCCGGGCCTGATTCGGGCGTAAAAGCCGATTGTCCACCCCCGCACCAAACGCGATTTCGGCGCGGGGCTGCAGGGAATCCAGCCCCGTGTGTTAGAAATTGATGCACATTGTGTCATTTTTCAGCTGTGAATCAGTGCAAAGCATACTCAGTTAGCGGTAGAGTCTACAACAAATCTGTGCAGATTTTAACCTTAACTGTCTGCCTTACCAGTCCTGCTACGCCTAGAGTAGCTCAAGGATAGGCAATTTTGAAGGGCAAGGACCAGTATGGCAGAAAATCAGAGTTGTTTTGCTGATCCTCCTCCTGCTGGCCCATACGTAGTACATTTCTGGATCTTTTGGGGCCTTAAAGCAATCGCTGGAGATTGCTCAAAGCCCATGTGTACCAGTTGAACCCTATACACTGACTAAAACAAACAAATTCAAGTCTGGATAATTCAGGATCAGAATGCTCAAGAGGGTATGGAACTAAGATAGTTAGTTATTACCATCAATTTGAGTGTTTATTAAACTATAAGTGCGGCAAATGGATAAAAGGTTCTGATGAGAGATCATGGACCGAAAATGATACCTTTAATAATAATCTTTATTATTGTCACAAATAGGCTTACATTAACACTGCAATGAAATTACTGTGAAAATCCCCTAGTCGCCACACTCTGGCATCTGTTTGGGTACACAGAGGGAGAATTCAGAATGTCCAATTCATCTAACAGCGCGTCTTTCGGGACTTGTGGGAGGAAACCGGATCACCCGGAGGAAACCCCCACAGACACTGGGAGAACATGCAGATTCCGCACAGACAGTCACTCAAACCGGGAATCGAACCTGGGACCTTGGTGCTGTGAAGCAACAGTGCTAAGCACTGTTCTACCGTGCCGCCTGTGGTGATATGCATCATTGTAAATACACAAGGGGTTAATGTAAATACACGTAGACTAGCTAGACACTAGCGGGAGCACCAGAGACATGACACACAGACATTCAACCAATAGGTCAGTAAGATAGGACACAACCAATGGGCAATCAAGATACACACAGAGGTGACACTACCACAGGGGAGCATTACACCAACCCATATAAAAGGACACAGCGCATATGATCTTCCTCTTTCCAGTGGAGACACTCAGTGAGTACAGACACAGGGTTGATTGAACATCACACCCACCACATGGATTGTAGCAGATTGGTTTGTCAGTCTAAGTAGTTATAGAAGGATTAACAGTAGAGTCGAATCCAAGTAGGAGAATTGTTAATAGGTTAATAAACGTGTTAAAGCTATCTCCAAGTCTGAACCTTCCTTTGTCAGAGTGCACATCAAGGAAGCAGCTTATGCTACGTCAAGAGTATAACAAAACACCGCCAACCTTTATTTCTCTCTCCACTGATATTGCTTGACCGGCTGAGTATTTTCAGCATTTTATGTTTTAATTCAGATTATCAGCCTCCACAGTATTTTATTTTTATAAAAGTTCAAATATTAGATATTTTTGTTACGTATGTTGTGATCTACCTTGCTACTGAAATCATACCTGCATGATAAAAATTGACAAGTGCAAAACAGGATTGAGCTGGAATGAAGAGGCAGAAAGACTTACTCTGCTCAAGTGAACATGCAGTCGGTGCAAGAAGAGAAGTGTTTTTCTTACAACCTGCTGTCCCATAACATATACATTAATACAGCACCCTTATTGTCTTAAGGATGGGAAGGAACAATCAGGAGAAATTAGTCCGAGTGATCAAAGTGGATCTGAGATCTTTACTGTGGGACATTAAAGACAGATGATGAACATGTTTCCCAGCTTGTGGCAGAAGTGAGAAAGCTGCCTGCGTCAAAATAATAATATGTCTGTGGTTTAAAGGAAGCATCACAAAAAGGAACCTTGGTAGAAGTCAGACTCACGTCTGCTTGAGCTCTCAAAATAACAGCTGGAATGGAGATTGCTGCCAAGTATACCAGGAACAAACAGTTCCGAGTGAAAAGAGTCATTCAACCATGTTAGAGCTGTGGTAAAAGAAATCAGCATCCAGACTGCTGCTTGTGTTAGAAGATTAAGTGTCTTAACTGACATTCCCTCAAAGGGAATGGGCAACATGATGTTGTTATCCCTGCCTGGACAGAAAGAATAAAATATGAATTTGAACTTGACATAAAGGCTGTGGTAGCCATAACTTTACCAAAAGTCGATGAGGAAAAGTTTCAGAATATTACACTCCAGGAAAAACCACATCTTACTGACTATTTATTCTGTTCTTCATTGCCAATTCTTGAAAAAAATTGCAGTCCGAATTATATATTTAAGAGGAAAGATCCCTCATTCACTGGTTTTGTAACCTGAAGCTAAACTGGGCCAGTGGTAAGACCCATGGATATATTCATGGAAAAATATGCATCCTTATTCAATCAGAAATTCAGTGCACTGAAGGATATCCATGTATAATGTAAAAGACTGGGTGGAACAAAAAAAAAATATTGAAATGCTTAATCAATACTTGGGTACCTCCAGACTCAACAATTCCTGCACCATGACACCATCGCAGAGATTATCACGTCGATGGGTAATGGTAGCGATCAGACTCCTGGGTCAGCCTCTGGTGAGTATCACACACATGCTGCAGCACATCAGGTGGAGCCAGGGACTCCCAAGGGAGCAGACAGTCAGAGGGCTGCCCAATCCCAGAGAACAGTCGTCTGAACAGGTGTTGCGCTTCTGCAAAAGATGACCCCTTCATTGTTGCAGATGCTGAAGCAGAGCCAGAATCTCCAGGAGGGGGTCAGCAGCTTTCCAGCACCTGCAAGAACAACTGGATGAACTCAGCCACCTTCAGGTGCAGGAGATGGTGTTGGCAATGTGTGGACCCAGGCCAACATTGAAAGTTCATGGGCTGGATTCTCCGTTTGGGAGACTAAGTCCCCAGGCCGGCATCAAAATGGTGGCATTTTACGCCAGGAAAACTGGCGAAAAACGGCCACCGATTCTCTGCTCTGGAGGGGGCTAGCAGCCTGGCAGCATAGAGCTCCCAGCTCTAGTTGTTGATATGGCCCAGAGCATTGCCGGGCCCGTTGCCGCGCATGCGCTCGGCAGCGGCCGACAGCTTCAGGGCGGACGCAGCCTACGGACCCAGCCCGAAACAATAGTCCCCCCTTCAGCCAGCTTGCGTGCCCTGGACCGCCCCCCCTCCCAGCCCCGAATAACGCAAACCCCTGTCCGCGGATCGGCCCTCCCCCGACTGTGGCGACGCTGGACTGAGTCTGCAGCCGCCATGCTGAGTTCCCAATGGGTGAGACCACACGTGTCCCATGCCGTCGGGGATTCAGCTGGCCGTGGACGAGCATCGCGGGGCAGACCTCAGGCAATGGCCTGAAGTCGCGGATACAGCGTGCGCCGTACTCCTGGAGTACGCCGCCTTTAAGGGGGCATAGCATCGCGAAAGCGGCGCCGTCCCTGATATCATCGGCATCGGGGATTCTCCGACCCGTCGCCGAACGGGATTTTGGTGTCGGGGATCGGGAGAACCCAGTCCCATAAGTTCATAAGATATAGGAGCACAATTAGGCCATTTTGTCCATCAAATCTTCTCTACCATTCGATCTTAGCTGATCTGATCCTGGCTTTATCTCCACCATCCTGCCCGTTCTCCATAACCCTTCAACCCATTACCAATTAAAAATCTGTCTAACTCCTCCTTAAATTTACTCACTGTCCCAGCAACCCCTGCCCTCTGGAGTAGCAAATTCCATAGAAAGGGTGGTGTCTGCAATGGAAGGCCCGGAGCAAGATGTAAGAGCCATGTGTCAAGACATCCAAGGCTTGGGGCTCACTGAGCGGTTGATGGTAGAGCCTCAGGACAGGGGAGCCCACTCACAGGACATATACCTGGCCCCGATGGACATTGCTGCGATGCTCCAGAGCTTGGCCCATTCATAGAATTTACAGTGCAGAAGGACGCCATTCGGCCCATCGAGTCTGCACCGGCTCTTGGAAAGAGCACCCTACCCAATGTCCACATCTCCACCCTATCCCCATAACCCAGTAACTCCACCCAACACTAAGGGCAATTTTGGACACTATGGGCAATTTAGCATGGCCAATCCACCTAACCCGCACATCTTTGGACTGTGGGAGGAAACCGGAGCACCCGGAGGAAACCCATGCACACACGGGGAGAATATGCAGACTCCGTACAGACAGTGACCCAAGCCAGGAATCGAACCTGGGACCCTGGAGCTGTGAAGCAATTGTGCTATCGACAATGCTACCGTGCTTCACAACGGGTCATGACTGAGGGCATCAAGAGCATTGGCTGGGAACTGATTAACCTTAGCCAGTCACAGAAAGCCATGTCACAGGCACAGAGAAACATGACACAGTCCCAGAGGGACATGACCGAGGCAGTCAGGGAGATTGCTCACTCGCTGCGGCCCATGGTCTAGTCTCAGTGCTCCGTGGTTGAGGGCATCATGGCCATGGCTCAGACGAGGGTGAGTCTCCAGGACTGGCAGCACCAGGTGACAGTGGCGTCTCCGGAGCTTACTCCGGTCTCCCCTCCGTCCCATGGACTGGCCCGGGGGCCAGCGAGCACTCCAAGAGAGGAGGAAGTGAAGGGGCCCATGCTGGTGCCTTCCGTAGGGGAGACACTGGAACACTTCAGCCCTTCCAAATCCTCCCCGCCCCCAACTGGCACATTTCATAGGCAGCGGGCAGAACAGGCTGACACGTCATCACATGTGACACCCGAACGTTGGCCGGGCCCTTGACACATCCCACATGGTTACACCCTCACCGAGAGGGCATGAGGGCAACAGTGTAAGCCCACCTTTCTTGACAGCATCCCCAGTGAGTGAGCCCTAACCGTTCACCATCTCCCACAACTTATCCGCCCAACATTTTGGGCCTACAAGAGGAATCGCCAGCACACATACAAGGATCATCTGGCTGGACGGTGGCATATTGTTTGAAAGACGGGAGTCAGACTTTACCAACAAGGAGCAGCAGAGCTCATCTCACAGCGAGTCGACATTATCCTCCTCCTTCCTGCTGATACAGCTAACGCAGAGCTAACACCCGATGGTGATGCTAGTATGACCCTCAGAGGGGGAGCTGTAGTAGTGGGAAGGGGTGGAAGGTTAGGGAGAAGGTGGATTGAAGGCTAAAGGAGAGAGAAGAGGTGAATGGACTAAGGGACAGAGAAGGGGTGGGTGAACTGAGGGAAAGCAAAGAGTTGAGAGTCTCGGGAGAAGACGGATTTTGTGTAGGGGGTGGTGAGTAGGTGGGTTTGAAGTAGGGGACGGGGTAAAACAGGTGGGTCGGGCCTGCAGAGCTGCCGCTGTCCCGGCCTCCTGGTTGATAAAATTGGGAAGTAATGAGGTTGTCGCCTGTGCAGTGGTCCTAGATCACGCATTGGACGGTCTGCCATGTTAGCTCAGGCTCCACACCCAGGTCTTCTTAGACACCATCCTCATCCTCCTCATCAGATGAAGTCTGTCATTCTTCCTCCTCCTCATCCAGCATGTAACCCAACTGCTGCGCGATGTCATGAAGTAGGCAGCAGGCCACCACAATGCTCAATACCCTCTGGCGGCCATATTGGAACACCCCACCAGAATGGTCCAGGCAGCTTAAGCAAATCTTGAGTAAGCTGATGCACCGCTCAATGACGCATCTGGTTGCTGTGCAAGCGCCATTATAACGGGTCTGCACCTTGGTCTGGGGCCTCCTCACAGGTGTCATTAGTCATGATCTCAGAGGGTAACCCTTGTCGCCCACTAACCAGCTCCCACCCGAGGGAGCACCTCGAAGATGCTGGGAACCTCAGAGTGCACCAGGATGTACGCATTGTGCACGCTGCCTGGATATCGGGCACAGACATGCATGCATGATGTGCAGCTGGTGGGCTCACACCTACTGCAAATTCATGGAGTGGAACCGCTTCCTATTGATGAAGGGTACCCCATGTCAAACCGGTGCTCAGAAATTTGGGTTTCCACCTGTTAAACAGATGCAAATGGGTGAAAATCACCGATTTGCATGACACCACCAGCCCAGGGCGTGTAGCTCGTGCCACCGCTGGCGCTGGACCAAAGCATCAGAACGGGATTGGCACCTGGTGCCGATCCTATTTTCTGCCATAGCTCTTTTCTCCCGCAGATCGGGGAACCCATCAACGGAGTTGGGCAACGGTGAATTCAACCCTGGGCGAGACTCTCCATTTGGAAGACCTTGGGCGAGATTCTCCGACCTCCCGCCAGGTCGGAGAATCGCCGGGGGCGGGCGTGAATCCCGCCCCCGCCGGTTGCCGAATTCTCCGGCACCGGAGATTCGGCGGGGGCGAGAATCGCGCCGTGCCGGTTGGCGGGTCCGCCCCCGCGATTCTCCGGTCCAGATGGGCCGAAGTCCCGCTGCTAGAATGCCTGTCCCACCGGCGTAGATTAAACCACTTCTCTTACCGGCGGGACAAGGCGGCGCGGGCGGGCTCCGGGGTCCTGGGGGGGGCGCGGGACGATCTGGCTCCGGGGGGGTGCCCCCACGGTGGCCTGGCCCGCGATCGGGGCCCACCTATCTGCGTGCGGGCCTGTGCCGTGGGGGCACTCTTTTCCTTCCGCCTTCGCCACGGTCTCCACCATGGCGGAGGCGGAAGAGACTCCCTCCACAGCGCATGTGCGGGGATGCTGTGAGCGGCCGCTGACGCTCCCGCGCATGCGCCGCGAGGCAATGTCATTTCCGCGCCAGCTGGCGGGGCACCAAAGGCCTTTTCCTCCAGCTGGCGGGGCGGAAATCAGTCCTGCGCGGGCCTAACCCCTCAAGGTTAGGGCTCGGCCCCCAAGATGTGGAGGATTCCGCACCTTTGGGGCGGAGCAATGCCGGACTGATTTGCGCCGTTTTTGGCGCCGGTCGGCGGACATCGCGCCGATATCGGAGAATCTCGCCCCATGGGCTGGATTCTCCAATTCAGCTGCATTGTCTGCAGGATCCGTCTGGTCTTACGACCAAAATGTCGGCGGCGCCTCCACACCGATGCTCCGCCCGGTGGGGGCTATCAGCCGCGCCATGTAAAGTCCCCCGGCTTTACCTGCCGTTATGGACGCAGAATGGCCAGGTCCGTGGCCACGCATGCGCACGGCGGCCGCACCGTACAACATGGTGCCGGCCCCACGTGGACTCGGCCTGCCAAAAGCTGCCCCTCTGTAATCCCTCTCGCCTCCCCCGGACCACCCCAACCAGTCCCCCCAGCCCCAGCCAAAGCCCCCCCCTGTCAGTGGAATGGCTCCGCTGCCGTCATGCCAGGTTTACGAAATGTGAGAGGACACGTGTTCCACACCATCGTGTAGTTGGCCCATCGGGGGCGGAGCATCAGAGGGTGACATCCTGAGGCCATCCCAACAGTGGGCCACCCCCCCCACCACCACCTCGCATTGGAATTCAGTCCCCGGATTTTCTGGGTTCCCCCCTTCCCCCAAATATTAGGGTGACCTGACTCACCTCCCCCACAGAGCCCCCCTAAATAAGGATTCCCATGTAGACACCCCCTAAATAAAGGAACCCCCCCCCCAGAGACACCCTAAAGGAAGAGACCCCCTAAATAAAGGGACCCCCCCCCCCCCCCAAGGACCCCCTAAAGGGCCTCACCCAGAAAAGATACCCCTGTCTGGAAGCTAGAGATAAAACCAGACAGAGGCAATGAAGATAATTACTATTGCCACACTCACCCGTGCAATGCATCTGCTGGCTCAGACACAGAAAGCACCACGTATCAATTCCTGGAAAGAGAACTGCAAGCCATTCATTAATTTCCCTTACTAGGTGTGATTGACAGCTTCCACACACACAGCTGTCAACCTTGTTTCATTCATCTTCCTTCACGGTTGAGTAACTTAAGTGCTCTCACCACAATGTTTATTACATCAATCACTTCAAAGATAGTTAAAGCTGTAAAATTCCACTTGACCACTTCAAAAGCACTCAAGCCTGAAGGGGATTTGGAAAGCTCTTAACTCTCTTTGAAGTGATTGATGTTTATAAACACTGTGGTTAGAGCACTTCAGAGTTACTCAACTGTTAAGGAAGTGAATGAAGCCAGATTGACAGCTGTGTGTGTGGAAGCTGTCAATAACAGCCCAGCAAGGGAAATGAATGAATGGCTTGCAGCTCAAGCGTCTGAGGGGTTTAAACACAGCTGCCTGGTTTCTCATTCCAGAAATGGACACATGGTGCTTCTTTTGTTTAAGCCAGCAGGTGCATGCCCAGGTGAGTGTTAAAACAGTACTTTTGTTCACTGCTGGACTGCTCTCTAACTTCCAGACAGGTTTCCCTTTTCTGGTGGGCTTCCTGATGGGGGTCTCTTTTCTAGAGGCTTCCTGACGGGGGTCTCTTTTCTTGGGGGCCTGGGGGAATGCCTTTATTTAGGGGGCCTCTGGGGTGCCTTTATCTAGGTGGTCTCTGGGAGGGTCCCTTTATTTAGGTGGTCGCTGGGGGGGGGGTCCCTTTATTTAGGGGTCCCTGGGTGAGCGGTAGGGAGGGTCTGCTGGGGATGGAGTGGGCAGATCTTGCATTGTGGGGGGAGAGTGGCCCTCGAATGGAATTTGGCACAATCTTCCTCAGGGGTTACCCCCTTGGCCCACAGGAAGGTCCACCACATCAGGGTCATGCTTGTCCATACTTATAGTGATTCTCGCCCACGTGATTCTCGCCCGGCGCCAATCGCAATTTCTCCCTGACGTGGGATTCTCCGCCGCATCAGGTAGTCCGCTACCGATGATGGAGAATCCAGACCCCTGTATCTTCCCTAAGCTCTGAAATGTTGTCTTCTCTAAACCTTTCCATTTCTCTCTTCACCCTTTATGCTGCTTCTTAAACCCCTGTCCCAGACCAAGCTTTTAGTTCCTGCCACTATCCCTCTCCCTCAACATTTCTTTGTGTACAGTAGGTTCAAAATCTATGTGATAACACATGTGAAGCATTTTGGGACGCTTTACATGTTGAAAGCGCCATATAAATGTAAATTTTTATTGTTGAATTAGATCGCATGAAGGCGTTCGTTTAAACAATTACACCAGTGCTATGGGCAAGCCTAACGGCATCTGCAGAAAGATCTGACTGATATAAATAGTGCCTAGAGAATAGGTGTTCATCAAAATTCGCTGCTCAGTGCTGAAGAGTTTGCCAATCTCAGTGGCAGCCAACACTTTTCTAAATTGCATTGCTTTATAAAGGTTTTTCTCAGGCTTACCTTTAATTACAGTTTCCTGAAGAAAGGCCAAATTTAACAACAGTAAATGCACATCGAGGACCTCATTGTCACAAGGTTGCATTTTTGTTGAGCATCTGCAGTACATATATTTCTAAAAGCCATGGAGACACTTTGAACCAATCTCCGAGGAACTGAGTGAATCTTGGAGCATCTCCTAGTTTCAGGAAGATCAGAGTAGGAACATCTGCAAAATCTCAAAGCCGTTTTCAAGCATTTACATGAATGTGATCTTTGAGTAGAATTGTTCAATTGCTCACTGCTACAATGCTCCCTCGAGTATTTGTTCTTTTATTGTTAACAAACTTGGTATTCAATCAGCAAAGAAGAAAGTTGAAGCAATGACCTCGCTCCTAATTCCAACAAACAAGAGTTGCAGTCATTCTGGCCAATTATTACCAGAACTTTATTCCAAATATGTTGATGGTCACATACCCATTGAATAGACTCTCTTAGTAAGACTTTACTAGCATGTGCAGAGCCGCTTGGACAGTGTGACCTTAATTTGCCACTGATTTTATCTGTTGATGCATCAATCAGGTACATGAAATTGACCGACACCCTGTCTGTTCGAAACAACTGAAAGCATTCACCTCCCATGCCCTAACTACATCTAAGGCCAGTTAGCCACTAATCAATAGGAAACCCTTGCAATTATATTGAAGTGAAAACATTTTATACATACCTTTTCAAGCATTGTTTGCTCTGTATACTGATCATAGATGTTTAACTGTCACATTCTTTCGGAACAATGAAATATCTGTTTCAGCTTCAGTATAAATTCAAAACCAGCCCATACAGTTATCAGCTGATATATATGACATCAAGTTTAAACTACCAAAATTGAATGCCAATGTAGATTTTATGTCACACTTACATGCATCAGTTCCATGTACTGATGGAAAACCTGACCATCACAATTGTATTTTACTGAGCAGCTGAACTCACTTCCAATCATGGTCAATGACAGACGTTATGCTCCAGTGTCAAATAACGCATTGCAATTGGTTTCCCCCATGTTGGGGGTTTTCCAACTAAACTACAATTATGCAGTCGGCATCGAGATGAATGATCAATTGAAGAGAAGCTGGCTTCCTGGATTTTGTTTCTCCACCTCAATTCCAAATTGCTGGGATCCAGAGTTTGCACGCCAGTCATCCTGGTATACTTAGAATGAAAGGGTCATCTAGAACAATGTGTCTTTCCCAGATAGCAACACGGAAGATGCCGTTCATGAGTGTCCAGCCTGACAGATCATCGAACTATAAATATTGGGCAATCAATGGCAGAGAATTTAAGTCAATTTTGGATTTTCAATCTAAGTATCCCAATGTTATTCTGATTGATAACTGACAGTATTTAGTTGCCCAATATGGATTTCTAACAGAGTTGGTCTCTGACAAGGGGCAAGCTTTTAAATAATTCAATTTTTCAGTAAGAAAGATCTGCTTCATATTATTTCGCCACCCGGGCAACAGAATGTAATTGGGGAAGTTGCAAGGATTGTCCAAATGTTCAAAACTTCCTTCAAGGTGTTTAAAGACCTGGCACCACAGATCAGAAATTGGCTGTGCATCTTTGGAGGTATTGTACCACGCCTCTTACCTTTATCACTATGGAATGGTTGTCCACGCAACGGAGGTGACAGGCTTATTTTTAGATTTTTAAACCCGACTTGGAAGAACCATTTTTGAGAAAGGGATTTTACAATGGTGGATCATCAATTTTGAAGCAATATTGTGTGGGAAAGAGTATTATGCTTTGACTTCCTTAGAAATGTTCTTGAGGATCTGGAAACAAAAGCAATGCATTATTATCACCAATTTAAATGTTTCTTCAACATTTCTTTTTCTTTGAAAATATGTTTATTCAGAAATTTTCATAATAACCAAAACAACCCGAAACAATCAAACAGAAAAATACAAGAGAAGAGAAGAAAACTTAAATACAAAAACTAACCTAAACCTCCTAACAGCTGACGGTGACTAACTTCTTGAAAAAGGAAATAAATGGCTGCCATCTTAGGTAAAAACTCTCTACCGACCCCCTGATAGTGAACTTAACCTTCTCCAAATGTAAAAATGACATTAGGTCACCCAGTGAAACTGAGGCACGAGGCGGAGTGGGAGACGCCACCCAAGCAAATTTCACCTCTGGGCTATCAACGAGGCAAGGGCGAGGACATCCGCCTTCGCCCCAAACTGAATCACTGGCGAATCTAACACCCCAAATATGGCCACCAGCAGACACGGATACAAATCTACATCGGGTATCTCTGATGTGGTGTGAAAGAAAGAAGCCCAGAAGCCTATCAACTTGGGACAAGAACAGAACATATGTGTATGGTTAGTCGGCCCACGAGAACAGCACTCACACTCATCCTCAACCCCAGGGAAGAACCCACATATCCTTGCCTTGGTCAAGTGCAAAACCTTAAAGTGAATCCTACTCAGCTGAGCATGTGAAGAGGTGGAGCTAACCCTATGTATGGTCTCGCTTCACGCCTCCCCATTAAGAATGGGACCCAATTGACTCTCTCATTTCACGCTCACACCATTCAATGGAGCAGAATCCAATGAAAGAATATGACCATATTGTGGTGAATGTATTACTGCTACCATTCACCATTGTATTGCATTGCACTGTATTGTATTATGTTGATTCTCTTGTGGGCTCCGCCTATGGCTCCACCCCCTCGGGGGAGGTATATAGATCTGCAGCCTGTAGGCAGCTCTCAGTACAGAGCAGTCGCAGGCAGGCACAGATCTAGCTGATTAAAACCACTGTTCACTTCTACTCATTGTCTTGTGTGAATTGATGGTCGCATCACATATCTATACGAAATAGTACCCCCTGTCAGGCCTAGCCAAAGACAGAAACTTCTTCATCAAGGAAGAGGATGGCGCCAAAGGAAATGAGGGAAAAACTTTACGTGGATAATGGTGAATTTCCCAAAAAAATAATGGAACTGGGCACCTGTTATTTCCCAACCAATTCGTTAAAACTAGAAAACCTCCCTCCATGAATGGATCTCCAATCCGCTCCAGACCCTTCACCTCCCAAGATTTAAATGTCGAGTCCAAACCAGCAGGTAGGAAAAGGTGATTATTGCAAATAGGGGCGAGGCGAAGTCAGGGAAAGAAGATTGAAATGCTGCCTAAACTGTGTCCAGATTTTCAGGGAATAGACCTCCACGGTATTTGAGGAAAATCTAACAGGGGAAAAGGTAACGGTGCAGAAACTATTTGTTCAATTGTCCCCATATGGTTCCAGGATTGCTAAACCACAATATTTTCCGAATATTAAATGCCCAATAATAAGTCATAAAATTGTGAAGGGCCTGGCCCCGTGACTATCTGTCCCTCTGGAGCAGAGCACCATGGATTCTGGAAGCCCAACCCGCCCAAAAAAAGGTACCAATTTGTTGACCTTGATAAAAAGGACTTGGGGAGAAAATTAGGGAGGCGCTGAAAGAAATAAAAGTCTTGGGAGCATTTTAATAGTCTGAACTGTACCCGTCAAGGATAGGGGGAGGTTGATCCACCTCTGCACGTCTGCTTTAATACCACTAACCAGACTAGTGCAGTTTAATTTATGAAGTGAGGCCCATTGCAGGCCACTCAGACCCCCAGATAGTGAAAATCTGTCTTTTTTTAAAAAATATATTTTATTGAAAATTTTTCGATCACAATTTTTTCCCCTTACACATCAAACATAACAAAAAAGAGAATTTAACAGTGAACAAATGGCTAACCAACATGGTAAACTAATCATTTAACATAAAATAAAACTTTCCCCCCCTCCCCCCTGGGCTGCTGCTGCTGGTCATCTGTCTTCCCTCTAACGTTCCCCTAGGTAGCCGAGGAATCGCTGCCACCGCCTGGTGAACCCTTGAGTCGATCCTCTCAGCGCAAACCTCATCTGCTCCAGTTTTATGAACCCCGCCATATCGTTTATCCAGGCCTCCAGTCCGGGGGGTTTCACTTCCTTCCACATGAGTAAAATCCTACACCGGGCTACTAGGGACGCAAAGGCCACAACGTCGGCCTCTTTCGCCTCCTTCACTCCTGGCTCATCCGCAACTCCAAATAAAGCTAGCCCCCAGCCTGGTTTGACCCGGACCTTCACCACCTTCGAAATCACTCCCGTCACTCCCTTCCAATACCCCTCCAGTGCCGGGCATGACCAAAACATATGTGCGTGGTTTGCCGGGCTTCCGCCGCACCTCCCACACTTGTCCTCCATTCCGAAGAACCTGCTCAATCTTTCTCCCGTTATGTGTGCTCTATGTAGCACCTTGAATTGAATCAGGCTAAGCCTGGCGCACGAGGAAGAGGAATTTACCCTGCTTAGGGCATCAGCCCACATACCCTCTATCTCCTCCCCGAGCTCTTCTTCCCACTTTCCTTTTAATTCGCCCACCAGCTCCTCCCCCTCTTCCCTCATCTCTCGGTATATCTCTGACACCTTGCCCTCCCCGACCCACACCCCTGAAACCACTCTGTCCTGGATCCCCTGTGTCGGGAGCAGCGGAAATTCCCTCACCTGTTGTCTTGTGAACGCCCTCACCTGCATATATCTAAGGAAGTTTCCCCGGGGCAACTTATACTTTTCCTCCAATGCTCCCAAGCTCGCAAACGTCCCATCTATAAATAAATCTCCCACCCTCCTAATTCCCAACTGGTGCCAGCTCTGAAATCCTCCATCCATCCTTCCTGGGGCAAACCTGTGGGTGTTCCTGATTGGGGACCCCACCAGGGCTCCCCGCGCACCTCTCTGTCGCCTCCATTGTCCCCAAATATTCAATGTTCCCGCTACCACTGGGTTTGTGGTAAACATTTTTGGTGAGAGCGGTAGCGGCGCCGTCACCAGCGCCTCTAGGCTCGTCCCTTTACAGGACTTTCTCTCCAGTCTTTTCCACGCCGCTCCCTCTCCCTCCATCATCCATTTACGAATCATCGCCACATTGGCGGCCCAATAGTAGTCGCCCAAATTCGGTAGCGCCAATACTCCTCTGTCTCTGCTACGTTGTAGGAACCCCCTCCTTACCCTCGGGACTTTCCCTGCCCACACGAAGCTCATGATGCTCCTGTCTATTTTTTTTTAAAAAGGTCTTAGTGATTAGTATAGGGAGACATTGAAATACAAATAAGAACCTCGGGAGGACCATCATCTTAATTGCCTGCACTCTGCCCGCCAACGACAGAGGCTGCATGTCCCACCTCTTGAAGTCCTCCTCCATTTGTTCTACCAATCGTGTCAGATTAAGTCTGTGTAAGGTTCCCCAGCTCCTGGCGATCTGAATCCCCAGGTATCGGAAGTTTCTTTCCACTTTCCTTAGAGGCAGGCCTTCTATCTCTTTACTCTGGTCCCCAGGGTGTATCACGAATAGTTCACTCTTCCCCATGTTAAGCCTATATCCCGAGAAATCTCCGAACTCCCTCAATATCTGCATGACCTCTGTCATCCCCCCCACTGGGTCCGTCACATACAACAGTAGGTCATCTGCGTATAGCGACACTCGGTGTTCTTCTCCCCCTCTAATCACCCCTCTCCATTTCCTGGAGACTCTCAACGCCATGGCCAGAGGTTCAATTGCCAACGCGAACAACAATGGAGATAGCGGGCATCCCTGTCTTGTTCCCCTATATAGTCGGAAATACTCCGATCTTTGCCGACCCATGACCACACTTGCCGTTGGGGCCCCATAAAGGGGTTTGACCCAGCTAATAAACCCGTTCCCGAACCCAAACCTCCTTAGCACCTCCCATAAGTACTCCCACTCCACCTTATCAAATGCCTTCTCTGCATCCATTGCCGCCACTATCTCTGCCTCCCCCTCCACTGGGGGCATCATTATCACCCCTAATAGTCGTCGCACGTTGACATTCAGTTGTCTCCCCTTTACGAACCCTGTCTGGTCTTCGTGCACCACCCCCGGGACACAGTCCTCTATCCTCGATGCCAGTACCTTTGCCAGCAATTTGGCGTCCACATTCAATAATGAAATAGGTCTACAGGACCCGCACTGCAACGGATCTTTATCCCGCTTCAGAATTAGCGATATCGTCGCCTCCGACATTGTCGGGGGTAAAGTCCCTCCTTCCCTGGCCTCATTAAACGTCCTCACCAACAGCAGGGCCAACAAGTCCACGTATTTTCTATAAAATTCCACCGGGAACCCGTCTGGTCCCGGAGCCTTCCCTGCTTGCATATTCCCCAGCCCCTTAATAACCTCGTCCACCCCACCCGGTGCCCCCAGGCCTTCCACCTCCTGCTCCTCCACCCTCGGGAACCTCAATTGATCCAGGAACTGCCGCATCCCCTCCTCTCCCTCCGGGGGTTGGGACCTATACAGTCCTTCATAAAAGGTCTTGAACACCTCGTTTATCTTCCCTGCTCTCCGCACCGTAGCTCCCTTTTCGTCTCTAATTCCCCCTATCTCCCTCGCCGCTGTCCTCTTTCGCAGCTGATGGGCCAGCAGGCGACTAGCCTTTTCCCCATATTCATACCTCCTCCCCTGTGCCTTCCTCCACAGCACCTCTGCCCTTCTGGTGGTCAAAAGGTCGAACTCCGTCTGGAGTCGTCTTCTCTCCCTGTACAGTCCCTCCTCCGGGGTCTCCGCAAATTCCCTGTCCACCCTTAAAATCTCCCCCAGTAATCTTTCCCTTTCCTTGGCCTCTGTTTTCCCTTTGTGGGCCCTAATGGAGATCAGCTCTCCTCTGACCACCGCTTTTAGTGCTTCCCATACCACTCCCACTCGGACCTCCCCGTCGTCATTGGCCTCCAGGTACCTCTCAATACATCCCCGCACTCTTCCACACACTCCCTCATCCGCCATCAATCCCACATCTAATCGCCAGAGTGCTCGCTGCTCCCTTTCCTCTCCTAGTTCCAGGTCCACCCAGTGTGGGGCATGGTCCGAAACCGCTATGGCTGAATACTCAGCTTCTTCCACCCTTGAGATCAACGGCCTTCCCAGAACAAAAAAATCTATCCGGGAGTACACTTTATGGACATGGGAGAAGAAGGAGAACTCCCTGGCCCTCGGTTTAAGAAATCGCCATGGATCCACTCCCCCCATTTGGTCCATAAACCCCTTGAGCACCTTGGCCGCTGCCGGCCTTCATCCGGTCTTAGATCTGGATCTATCTAACCCTGGGTCCAGCACGGTGTTGAAGTCCCCTCCCAATATCAAGTTTCCTACCTCCAGGTCCGGTATACGACCCAACATCCGTCTCATAAATCCCGCATCGTCCCAATTCGGGGCATATACGTTAACCAGCACGACCTCCATTCCCTCCAGCCTGCCACTCACCATTACATATCTACCTCCGCTATCTGCTACAATGCTCCTTGCTTCAAATGCTACCCGTTTCCCCACCATTATGGCCACCCCTCTATTCTTTGCATCCAGCCCTGAGTGGAACACCTGTCCCACCCATCCTTTCCTTAACCTAACTTGGTCCGCCACCTTCAGGTGCGTCTCCTGGAGCATAGCCACGTCTGCCCTTAGTCCTTTCAAGTGCGTGAGCACTCGGGCCCTTTTAATCGGTCCATTCAGGCCTCTCACGTTCCACGTGATCAGCCTCACTAGGGGGCTACCTGCCCCTTCCCGTGTCGACTAGCCATCACCTTCTCTAGGCCAGTCCCGTATCCCGCTTCCGCGCTCCCACTCGCTCCCCAGGCGTCGCATTCCATCCCCGTCCACCCACTCTTTAGCCATTTCCTCTTTGATTTCCGCAGCAGCAACCCAGTTATCCCCCCCCCCCCCCCCGCTAGATCCCCTTCTAGCGTGATTGCTCCCCCCATATTACTTCCGCAAGTCAGCTGACTTCAACTGACCCCGGCTACTCCTGCTCCCTCCTTGACCCTCCCGTGTGGGGAACTCCCATCTGCCTTGCGCCTGTCTTCCCGCCATTATCTTTCTGGCGCGGGAACATCCCTATATCTGACCCGCCTCTTGTGGCGCAGCTCCCTTTCCCCTCCCACTCCCATTCCTCATTCTCCCCCTATGTCCCTTCTTTCCCCCCCTCACCGGCACCCACATTTCTTAGTGTCTCCCCCCTTCCCAATTTACTTCTCTATTTACATCGACAATAACATTCCCTACAGTATCAGTCCCTCAGTTCCGATCCAATTTCTCATCTTTAATAAAGGTCCATGCTTCTTCCGCCGTTTCGAAATAGTGATGTCTCTCCTGGTACGTGACCCATAGTCGTTCCGGCTGCAGCATCCCGAACTTCACCTTCTTTTTGTGTAACACCTCCTTGGCTCGGTTAAAACTCGCCCTCCTTCTCGCCACCTCCGCACTCCAATCCTGGTACACCCGTACCACTGCATTCTCCCATCTGCTACTCCGTACCTTCTTAGCCCATCTCAGGACCTCTTCTCTATCTTTAAGGTGGTGAAATCGCACGATTGCCGCCCTAGGTGGTTCTCCCGCTTTTGGTCTTCTCGCCGGGATCCGATGGGCCCCCTCCACCTCTAAGGGGCCCGCAGGGGCCTCAGCTCCCATCAATGAACTTAGCATCGTGCTTACATAAGCCCCGCAATCCGCTCCTTCCACTCACTCAGGGAGACCCAGTATCCGAAGGTTCTTCCTTCGCGCTCTGTTTTCTAGGACCTCAATCCTTTCAATGCACTTTTTGTGGAGCGCCTCGTGCGCCTGTGTTTTGATTGCCTGGCCCAGGATCTCGTCCTCATTATCCGTCACCTTCTGCTCCACCACGCGGAGCTCTGTCTCCTGGGTCCTTTGTGCCTCCTTGAGCCCCTCAATTGCCTGTAGCATCGGGGTCAGCACCTCCCTCTTTAGTAGCTCCACACACCGTCTCAAGAATTCGTCTTGCTCGGGCCCCCATGTCGCCTGGGCTCTCTCCGCCGCCATCTTGTGTCTTCTCCCTTTCTGTCCCTATCGTCGAGGATTCCTCGCGCTGCAGCCGCCGCCGCCGATATTTTCCTCTTTCGTTGGGGGGGGGACTCCCTATTCACTCACCCCACATCGGGTTTCGTCGCGCGAAAATTTCCCGTTGGGGCTCTTAAAAGAGCCCGAAGGTCCGTTGGAGCTGGAGCCGCCGAAAAGTGCGGCTTAGCTAGTCATCGCCGCAACCGGCAGTCGTGAAAATCTGTCTTGGCAAGGTGAAAAGGTAACATCCCCGGTTGGAGTCTCCCCTCAGAGGTGTTGACCAGGAAACATTCACTCTTACCGATGTTCAAGTTCCCAGCGAAGGAGCCAAAAGAGCTAAACAAATTCATTATGTCATTTATGGAGAGTGCTGGTTCTCTAATATAGAGAAGTAGGTCATCCACATAAAGGGACACCCGTGCTTCCCCCTCCCTGATCAATCCCCCTCTACTTAACAGAGGACCTCAGCGCTATCGTGAGCGGCTCTATTGCCAAAGAAAACAGGAGTAGGGACAGTGGGCAGTCATGTCTCGTGCCCCTGTTCAACAGAAAATAATCAGAATACAGGACGTCATGTGAACATGGTGGCCTTATACATTAGAGAATACAAGAAATAAATTTGTGGCCAATACCAAACCTCCCAAGATTCTCAAATAAATGCTCCCACTGCTCTCTATCAAATGCCTTTTCAGCATTCAGAGGCACAATCACCTCAGGTTCGGGCACTGAGGACGGGAAAAGGACAATATTTAACAAGCGACGTATATTGGCCGACAACTGTCAGCCCTTTATGTAGCCCGTCTGATTATATTTAGGAGGCAAGCCTCCAGACGAAGCGCCAGCACCTTATCAAGTAGCTTGACGTCTACGTTCAAAAGTGAAATAGGATGGTACGAACCATACTCCGTCGGGTTTTTATCCCTCTTAAAAAGCGAAGAGGTGGGTGGCACATGTGGCGCAGGGGTTAACACTGCTGCCTACGGTGCTGAGGACCCGGGTTCAATCCCGGCCCCGGGTCACTGTCCGTGTGGAGTTTGCACATTCTCCCAGTGTCTGCGTGGGTTTCGCCCCCACAACCCAAAGATGTGCAGGATTGGCCACGCTAAATTCCCCCTTAATTGGGAAAAAATAATTGGGTACTCTAAAAAATAAAAATAAATTTAAAAAAGCAAAGCGATAGAGTCCTGAGTGAGGGTAGAGGGCAGCATTCCCCAGGATAGGGACTCATTGAACATGTCCAGAATTAAAGGCACCAGTTGCTCCGAGAACTTATAGAATTCAATCAGAAAGCCAGCACCTTTGCCAGATCGCATCAATGCAATACATTTTAAGATTTCATCAGGGTGTAACAGGGATTTCAATTCACCGCTTCCCTCCACCCCAACAATTGGGATGAGTGAGCCATCCAAAAAGTCAGACATGACTGACCCATCCGCCGGAGGCTCCGATCTGTAAAGATCATGGTAAAAAGTTTCAAAAGCTGCATTAACCCTTGGAGGGGAAATGTGGTTCCTGCTTGAATGGAGAATCTGTGATTTCCCGGGAGGGCACTTGGTGTTCAAGCTGGTAAGCCAAAAGAAGACTGGCCTCCTTCTCTTATTCATAAAACATGCCCCTTGAGCGTCACACCTGGCTCACTGCCCTGCCAGCCGACAACAATCCGAACTGCGTGCGCAGTTATTCCCTACTTGCCAGCAATTCTGGGGTAGGATCATGCGAGTACTGGTAGTCCACCTCTAGAATAGAATCCACCAGCCTCTGCTGCTCCACCCTCATTGTCCTCACCAAATACGCTCTGTAAGAGATTATTTGCCGCCTGAGGACCACCTTAAGGGCTTCGCACAATGTGGAAGGTGAAATTGACTCGCTCTTGTTTAATTTTATATAGTCCTCTATGGCAGTGGACATATGCCCATAATTTTTTTTTATCCACTAATGGTGTTATATATAATCTCCGTGGTGTTGGGTGGGGCCAGACTCCAGCGCCAAAACCACAAAGTGCAGGGCATGGTCCAAAATAACAATCGCTGAGTACTCAGCTACTACAACTGAAGGGAGGAGAAAGCTACCTAATTCCGCAAAAATACTTGTTGGGCATGCGAAAAAAATTAAAAATCTTCATCACTTGGATGCAAGAAGCACCAAGGATCTATCTCCCCTCCATCATGAAAGATGCCAAACCCTGAGGAAGAAAAGATTTAGGTTGGGAATGATCCAATCGAGGGTCCAATTCCGGTCCCCACCCAAAATAAGCTGATGTGAGTCTGAATTGGGGAGAGAGGCAATAAAGTATTTTCGTTGGGTTTGGCCAAAATCTTTGAAGCAGAGAACTGAACCCATTTGTTAATGAAAATCGCCGCACCCCTGGCCCTAACATCTAAATCTGAATGAAACACCTGCCCTACCCACTTCTTGCACAGCCTAGCTTCGTCTCTGACCTGCAAATGGGTCTCTTGCAGAAACATCACGTTGGAGTTTAAACTATACAGATGAGCAAATGCCCTCGATCTTTTCACTGGGCCATTCAAACCCCTTAATTTCCAGGTGACCAAGTGAATTGGGAATCTCCGACCACCCCCCCCCCCCCCCCACCCCGCAAATCCGGAGTCAGCCCTATCCACCAAGAGAGATTACCCAAGGGATACTAAAAAGGTACAGCAAAGAGATCCTCGCAAGGTGGCCACCCAACCAAGTCAAAAACCTGGACAAAGAAAAATCTACGGACACCGTCAGTAAACTACCTCACTCGTCCCCTACACCATTACCCTTAAGCCACGCCCAAGTACACATAGAAATAGAAGCAAGACAAATGAAAACTACTCAAGCCTATGTCCAACAACCCGAAACAAAACAAGAACTCTAAGCTCATTCTCTAAAAAACCTCTATAATGAGCTACAGCGAACCCTTCAAAACTGCTCCTGTTAATTAACCCCTGAGTTAGCAGGGAGGCTCCCGACTGGAGAAAAAGAAAAATAGATACAAACAACAAAATACCAAAACCCCATATACCTAGCTCACCGAAAGGAAGCTATATTATTAACATAACAAAGAAGACTTCACATAGTATAAAAACCCAAATCTAAACAAGAACTATAAGAACTCAACCCCATTAAGAACAAGAAGAAACAAGAACAAACCTGAAACCCCACCAATGTAACATTCAACATGCCCATCGACCGAACCGAAAACCCAATTACACCACGCCCAACTTGTGTCTTTTAACCAAAGAGTCCGCCTCAAGATAAAAGAATCCGCCTCTCCCGGTACGTCGTAGAAATAGTCTTTCCCCTCAAAAGTTACTCTGAGCAGAGCTGGGTAGACCAACCAGAACCGGAATCCATTTTTATACAGGACGGTCTTGACTCCATTGATCGTGACTATCTTCTTTGCCAGCCCCGCACCCTTGTCCTGATAGAAACTGATGGAGTGGCCTTCCCACTTAAAGTCGCAGTGTTCCTTTGCCCATCGCAAAACCTGCTCTTTTTCCTTGAAACTGTGGAACCCATCATCACTGACGTGGTGGATCTTCAGGACAAGGCCTCAGCCGAAGCTTATGATGGGTTCGGTCCAATTCAGACAGGGTTGTGAATCTACCCTCACCCACCATTTTGCTGAACATGCCCAAGAAGTACTCCATGGGTGTTAGGCCCTCCATTCCCTTCGGCAACCTCGCAATCCAAATCATTTGCCTCCTGGACCCTATTTTCTCAGTCATTCATATTGGCTCTCAACGATTTATTTGTTTTGATCACCGAGGACATTTCCGATTCTAGCAAAGCAGTCCGATCGCTGTGGCCCGCTAAGACATATCTTTGATCGTGGCACCCCGGGCTTCAATGGTCTAATTAGTTTTCCAAAGCAGCTCGAATGGGGGCCAAGGCCTCTCAAATGATTTCCTGAGGTCTTCCGACAATTTGTCGTCAATGTTTTTCAAATTCTTTTGCCAAGAAAGCTAGAAAGCACCTCGGCCGTTAGTGGAGTGGTGGAGAGCCAGAAACTGACTCCGCCATTTTTTCGTGCCGATGAGCTCTGAGAGGCCTCAGGCTTCCGTTGATGAGTTACTGCTCCCAGCTGCCTTTCCCCTGAATGTTTTGGGCTTTCCATCATACAAGATCTTTAGTACAATAACTATGTGGGTTTTTGACAGTAAACAATCCGTGGTCCTCAGAAAAGGGGCAAAAAGTACATACTCCAGCGGGGGCCACCTCGTGCGTGCCTTCCACCTTACATTGCGCCACCAAATGTCTTTTTCAACATTTCAATGTCATATTCAGTTTACAAGTCATGATAAAAACATCTGTCACGTTTGTCAGTTTTTTCAGTAAATTGTTTTGTGCAATTCCAGACCTCCTAAGAGCATATCCAAAGAATTACAACAACTTCCTCCTAAACCAAGCCACACACACAGTTTCTCAGGACCTGACCACCTCCCGCATTCCACAAACAAGCCATCAACAACCCACTCTGAAAATAACATTGGGTGAGTTAAATCAAATACTCAACTGAGATAGCTAACTGGTTTTATGACTTGAAAACAAAAGCGACAGTTACTCTCTAGTAAATATGATAATTCAACATATCAGCTTACTTTTATTTTCATTTCAGATTACACAGGAGCAAACAAAATGAGGTCTGTATACTCTTGTAGATCCTTTTCATTTTCTCAAATCTTTTCCAAACTATGCAAGTAAAACAGCACTGTTTGTTTTCGTCAGTTTCCGAACTGTATACTTGCTTTTTGAACTTAATAAAAGCATTTGCATATTCTTCCTTTTAATATCTGGCCTCAAATGATAGTAATGGTTTTGAGTTTTATTAACTGAATGCTTACACTCTAATGTTATAACTCTTGTTTTCTTCCCCGGCAGGCACTCATACCGAAGAATGGTAGGTACATTACAAAGAAAAGTAACAGTTTTTGTTGGAAAATGTATGCAATACATTTGCCAAAATATTTTATTTTCTAAAAAAAATCACAATCATACATCATTTTACAATAACATAAAAAGATGATTATTAAAGATAAGAGTTTTAAAATTATTTTTTTGGTGTGTGTATTGAAGAAGTTAAATTAAATTGCATGGACTGATACATAAAAAGATATTTCATGAAGGCTTCACTTTAGATTGAAATTTCTTCCAAACCACAAGCTGATGAATACCTGCCTGAGGAACAAGGGATTTGATAATCCAATCTTCCAGGGAATTCGCAGGAACCCAGCATATGGATTTCTGGTGATTCATTTTAAACCAATTGGAATGCTAGATTGCAAAATAAACAGACCTTAAGGACATTAGAAAGAGGAGCAGAAGTAGGCGATATGACCCCTTGAGCATGCTCGGCCATTATCAAGATCATGGCAGATACTTAGCCTGAACTCCACCTTCCCATCTAATCTGTATATTTCCTGCTTCCTTTAAAGTCCAAACTTCTATTGACCTCAGCTTTGAATATACTAAAGAACTGAAAATTCCAAAGACCTATAAACTTCTGAGAGAAGAAATTTCTCATCATCTAAGTTGGAAAAGGCCTCCCCCTTATCCTAAGATTCCACCCCCTCTCCAAGACATGTATATGCTTCCTTATGTACAGAATTCACAGAACTCCAGGTGTAGATAAGTTCATGTAACTATTTCAAATACCCAGAATGAGCCTCGCACAGGAGAACTCCCACATCCCTGACCCCCGAGAGAAAGCCCCTCCCCAACTAAGCCACCCTGACCCCCACGGTATTCCCCTCCCACACAGGATTCCCCACCATCCCCTGACCTGACCCCTTTACCAACCCAATCATCATCCAACCGGACGAAACCCCACCCACCAACAACACATCCACCCCTGATCCGACCTAACCCCCAATTCCCCAGTCCCGACCCACATCCCCCAGTGACCAACTCCCCCCACTGTCCCACCTGGCTAGACCCGCAACCATTCCAATGTCGAAACCCCCACACATTCACGTACCAGCCTCCCCGAACAGGCGCCGGAATGTGGCGACTAGGGACTTTTCACAGTAACTTCATTTGAAGCCTACGTGTGACAATAAGTGATTTTCATTTCATTTCATTTCATGCACCCGATGTCCAAATGCCCCACCCATGTCCGACCCCACCACCACATCTGATGTCCAACACTTCCAACCCCCTGATGTCCAACTCCCCCATTCCCTCCGATGGCCGTGCCCCCCCCCCCCCCCCCCCCCCCCTCCACTCCAACATCTGACTCTCGGTGCACATCAGAACACCAGCCCCCCACATTCAATTCACTTACCTTAGGCACTTACCTTCTCGCTGGCCTCTTATTTTAAATGGACCATTTAAACTCATCTGTTTTATTGCAGCTAGTGTCGTTAAAAAAAAGGGGGCTCGGGTAGCACGGTGGTGCAGTGGTTAGCACTGGGGCTATGGCGGTGAGGACCCGGGTTCGAATCCTGGCTCTGGGTCACTGTCGGTGTGGAGTTTGCACATTCTCCCCTTGTCTGTGTGGGTCTCACCCCCGCAACCCTAAAGATGTGCAGGCCAGGTGGATTGATCATGCTAAATTGCCCCTTAATTGGAAAACAAAATAATTGGGTACTCTATTTAAAAAATTTAAAAAGGGGGCGTGTCCTCCTTTTCTCCTCTACTTTTGGACTTTGACATGGAACCACGGACGTGCTGCACTGTCGAAATCTCACCCGACCTGAGTCAGGCGAGGCAGGCGCTTAAGAATTTTAGTGCAAGTAAATTGCTAAGGTGAGGTGGTGGTGTATTGGTGTTGTCACTGGACCAGAAACCCAGAGTAATGCTTCAGGAAGTGGGTTTGAATCCCACCATAGGCAGATGGTGAAATTTTTATTAAATAAAAATTCTGGAATTAAAAGTCTAATAATAATAACCACAAAACCAGTTTGGTTCACTAAATGTGACTCCAGATCCGCAGAAATGTGGTTGACTCTTAAATTCCCTCCGAAATGGCCGAGCAAGACATTCAGTTGAAGGCCAATTAGGGATGGGTAATGAATGCTGGCCCCGCCATTAAAAAAAAGTGGCAACCTGATGCTGATTACCACTCCGAGGATGTTATGGCCCATCTGTCTCTGTTTCTCCCCCCATTAACTGAGTGTTTCCAGAATTTTCTGTTGTTAGCCTGTGCTAAACAACCTTTCTAAACACATTAGCGCAAGTGCGGTGTTTGGTGTTAAAAATTGAATTAATTGATAGGTATCTATTTTCATGTTGTTATTGGAATGCAGACAAAACCAATTAAATGAAATGAAATGAAAATCGTTTATTGTCACAAGTAGACTTCAAATGAAGTTACTGTGAAAAGCCCCTAGTTGCCACATTCCGGCGTCTGTTCGGGTATAATGTAGTATCAGTATTACTCAAAAACTGAACTGGACTGGCCATATAAATACTGTGGTCATAAGAGCAGGTCAGAGGTTAGGAATCCTGCGGCAAATAACTCACCTCCTGATCCCCCAAAGCCTGCCCACCACCATCAGGGCACAAATGTGATGAAATGCTCACACCTGCCTGGATGAGTGCAGCTTGAACAACACTCAAGAAGCTCGACACCATCCAGGACCAAGCAGCCCCCTTGATTGCTCCCCCTTCCACAAACATTCACTCCCTCCACCACCAGCGCACAGAAGCTGCCGTGTGTACCATCTGCAGGGTACACTGCAGGATTTCATCAAGGTTCCTTAGGTAGCACCTTCCAAACCCACGACCACCACCTTCTAGAAGGACAAGAGCAGCAGATACATGGGACCATCACCACCTGAAATTTCCCTCCAAGTCACTCACCTTCCTGACTTGGAAATATGTCGCTGTTCCTTCACTGTGGCTGGTTCAAGATGCTGGAACTCCCTCCCTAACAGCACAGTGGGTATACCTACATCTCAGGTACTGCAGCAATTCAAGAAGGCAGCTCACCACCATCTTCTCAAGGGCAATTAGGGATGGGCAACAAATGCTGACCTGGTCAGCTAAGCCCATATCCCGTAAAAATGAATTTTTAAAAATGCAGCACCCATGGTATAATAAATGCCATTAGTTTCATCGAGGAGCTGCATGTTGCTTTAACAATTTCAATGCACCATTTATTTCAGAAAAATTATATATATATCTGTGATACATAGCTGAATAGCAGCGCTTGTCCGAGGAAACAGAAGAGCTCTTACGTGACTGCCTAGAGATAGTGGACAGGTCCATATTTAAGAACTCAGCGACCAACTTAAATGAGTATGCCACCACCGTCACAGACTTCATCAGCAAATGTGTGGATGACTGCGTGCCAAAGAAAGCAGTTTGTATGTTCCCCAACCAGAAACCATGGCTCAATCAGGAGATTGACTCCTTACTGAAGGAAAGATCTGAGGCGTTCAAGGCAGACGACTCTGACATATACAAGAAATCTAGGTACGACCTCCGCAAAGCCATCTGAGATGCCAAGAGAGAATACCAAACCAAGCTAGAGTCACAGACAGACTCTCGGTGATTGTGGCAAGGACTAAAAAACATAACGGGCTACAAAGCCAAGCCGAGCAGTATCTCCGGCAGCAGCGCACTCCTCCCCGATGAACTCAGTGCATTCTATGCTCGGTTCGAGCAGGTAACCAACAATCTGCTGTCGAGTGCCCCAACAGCCCATAATTCACCCATACCCACCATCACAGCTTCCGAAGTCAGATTGGCCTTTCTGAAAGTGAACCCTCGGAAGGCGATGGGCCCGGACGGGATCCCTGGTCGTGCACTCAGAGCCTGCGCGGACCAGCTAGCAGAGGTATTCGCGGACATGTTTAACCTATCCCTACTCCATTCCGAGGTCCCCACCTGCTTCAAGAAGACCACCATCATACCGGTACCAAAGAAGAACCAGGCAACGTGCCTCAATGACTACTGTCCGGTGGCCCTGACTTCAGTCGTAATGAAGTGCTTCGAGAGGTTGATCATGAAGCGCATCACCTCCATACTCCCAGAACGCCTTGATCCACTACAATTTACATACTGTCGCAATCGGTTCACAGCAGACGCCATTTCCCTTGCCCTGCACTCATCCCTAGAGCATCTCGACAACAAGGACTCCTACATCAGACTCCTATTTATTGACTACAGCTCCGCCTTCAACACCATAATCCCAGCCAAGCTCATATCAAAGTTCCAAAACCTAGGACTTGGCTCCCACTCTGCAACTGGATCCTTGATTTTCTGACCAACAGACCACAATCAGTAAGAATGAACACCAACACCTCCTCCACAATAGTCCTCAATACCGGGGCCCCGCAAGGCTGGGTACTTAGCCCCCTACTCTACTCCCTGTACACACACGACTGCGTGGCAAAATCTGGTTCCAACTCCATCTACAAGTTTGCTGATGATACGACCATAGTGGGCCGGATCTCGAATAACAACGAGCCAGAATACAGGAGGGAGATAGAGAACCTATTCGAGTGGTGCAGCGACAACAATCTCTCCCTCAATGCCAGCAAAACTAAAGAGCTGGTCATTGACTTCAGGAAGCAAAGTACTGTACACACCCCTGTCAGCATCAACGGGGCAGAGGTGGAGATGGTTAGCAGTTTCAAATTCCTAGGGGTGCACATCTCCAAAACTCTGTCCTGGTCCACCCACGTTGACACTACCACCAAGAAAGCACAACAGCGCCTATACTTCCTCAGGAAACTAAGGAAGTTCGGCGTGTCCACATTAACCCTTACCAACTTTACAGATGCACCATAGAAAGCATCCTATCAGGCTGCATCACAGCCTCGTATGGCAACTGCTTGGCCCAGGACCGCAAGAAACTTCAGAGCGTCGTGAACACCGCCCAGTCCATCACACGAACCTGCATCCCATCCGTTGACTCCATTTACACCTCCCGCTGCCTGGGGAAAGCGGGCAGTATAATCAAAGACCCCTCCCACCCGGCTTACTCACTCTTCCAACTTCTTCCATCGGGCAGGAGAGACAGAAGTCTGAGAACACGCACGAACAGACTGAAAAACAGCTTCTTCCCCACTGTTACCAGACTCCTAAATGACCCTCTTATGGACTGACCTCATTAACTCTGCACCCTGTATGCTTCATCCGATGCCGGTGCTTATGTAGTTACATTGTGTACCTTGTGTTGCCCTATTATGTATTTTCTTTTCTTCCCTTTTCTTCCCATGTACTTAATGATCTGTTGAGCTGCTCGCAGAAAAATACTTTTCACTGTACCTCGGTACACGTGACAATAAACAAATCCAATCCAAATAAGCAGCAAATATTCACCATCTTTTGTTTGTTATCTTCAATGTTTAATGGACCTAAAGTGAGTCCTAATGCAGCTACATAGTGCATAGTGATGGATGAAAGTATGTTGAAGTGTGAAGTTTATTCCCCGATATATGGGAGCATTCAAAAGTTAATATGTATTCCCTCATTCACCCCGCTTTATCTAAAGTTAAGTCTTTTGTTATTTTTAGTTAGGAAACAGAAAACATTGTAAATTGCTCCATCTAGTGGCCTCCCAGAGGACTGCACAACTTTCCACCTTTAAGACAGGATCGGCTGCAACACATAGGGCTGGATTCTCCGATCCTGCGGCTATGTCCACAGGATTCGTCTGGTCTTACGACCAGAAAGCCGGTGCCACCCCTGCACCAATCTCCGTCCGGTGGGGGGCTCGCAGCCGTGCAGTGTAAAGCCCCCTACTTTACCTGTGGATACGGCCGCAGAATGTCTGAGCAACATGGCGCCGGCTGTGCACGGACCCAGCCTGCCAAAAGCTGCCTGTTCTGGAACCAGCCTCGCCAACCCTGGACCACCCCCCCCCACCCCCCACCAGTCCCCCAGAAGCCCACTCTGCCAGCGGGATAGCGTCCACCCCGGCTGTGGCAGCCCTGGACTGGGTCCGCAGCCGCCATGCACGGTCCCCGAACAGTGGGCGCGATTCTCCACCCCCACGCCGAAGTGGCCACGCCGTCGTGAACGCCGTCGAGTTTCACGACGGCGCGGAACAGCCCCGGTCACGACCGATTCAGGCCCTGACAATGGGCCAGTATTGGGGCCGCGTCATCTACCCGCGCGAGGCCTTGTCGCCCGCGTAAAAGCGGCGCCGATTAGATGACGCGGCCGGCGCCGCATAACGGACGTCATCCGCGCATGCGTGGTTGCCATCCTGTCCACATCCGCCCCGCAAGAAGATGGCGGACGGATCTTGCGGGGCCGCGGAAGGAAGGAGGTCCTCCTTCAGAGAGGACGGCCCGATGATCGGTGGGCAGCGATCGCGGGCCACCCCACATTCGCGGTGAAGCCCGGTGCAGGATCCCCCCTCGCCCCCCCACAGGCCGCCCCCCCAGCGTTCACGCACCACCCACGACTGTAGCGACCAGGTGTGGATGGCGCTGGGGGGAACCCGCAGTTTTGGCCTGGCCGCTCGGCCCATCCGGGCTTCAGAATCGTGGGGGTGCCGGAGAATCGCCATTTTGGGTATCTCCGGCCTGCGGCCCGCGAAACTCGACTGGCCCGTTCCCGCCGCTCGGGAGAATTGCGGGAGGGCGTCGGACCGGCGGTCCCGGAAATTTCGGCGGCCCAGGCGATTCTCCCAACCGGCGTGGGAGTGGAGAATCACGCCCAGTGTGAGCACACGTGTCCCAAGCTGTCGGGGACTCGACCCGTCGGGGCAGAGCATCGGGGCAGGGTCTCAGGTGATGTCCTGAGGCCATCCATGTGACGTGCGGCGTACTCCTCGAGTACGATGGCCAAAGGCCAGGGGCTGGATTTACCGATCGCCGACACCGAAATCACACTCTGCGATCTGCCGGACAATCCCCGTTTATGCCATTTATCGTGGGCGGCGCTGTTTTTGCGATGCTCCGCCCCCTCAAAAACGGCTTAAACGGGGATTCTCCGGCCGATCGCCGAACGCGATTTCAGCGTCACCGATCGGTGAATCCAGCCCCTGGCCTATGGCCATCGATTATCAATACTCACACATTAATGATGTGACCATAGAGGACAGGGGACTTTGCAGAGAAATGAATGTGTTGCACAAGTTGTATAAGAGATAAACAGGGCAACAAATGTTGGGGAGTGAGTTGTCAAAATGCCAAAATGAAATGGTGAATACATGGAAGGTGCCCACCAAACAAGAAGAAAGTAGTGTTTGAAGCTAGTCATATTGTGTCACACTCAGCTTAATGCCAGTAGCTGGCTACGGTACAAGACACAGAACTGTATGCAGTCTGCGAGCTGTAGAATGGGACATGAATCAGGAGACAAATGAATTTAAAAATCAACATTTAAAAAAATCAATGCAGCTTGGAACATTACGAGTGAAAAACTCAATGTACACGTTTGTGAACAAATTGGGAATGTGCTACTCACAATTCTTAAGATGTCTCTTACTTTGAAATTTTCTTCTTTAGGTACTGATTTCCGAAGTTCACCTGACATTATTATGCCAATGAGACAGCAACATTCATTGCCGTTTAAACCCACTTCTAAAAGCCTGCCAACAGCAAGGTACAATTAAATATTTGCCTGTAATTTTTGATCATAGGTGCTTGGCAATCAAGGTCAGATATCGGAAAGCAGTGGGCCTAATTCTCAGGTCGACAACAGGTACAAAGCATGCCAACATTGCCAGTGGACAGCCAATGCCCAATCTGTGCAGGCATTGGATGATGGCAACATTTGCTTCAGACATTCCTGGCAGATCAAATTGACAAGTCCATGCAGCCACCAGTGAAAAGTGAGATTAAATAAGTTAAGCTCTTAACAAAGGTTCTGGTGGAACAGGACTGCTAAATGTGTGCACAGACGGCAGCACAGAGGGCGGGCACAGACAGCAGCGCAGAGGGCGGGCACAGACGGCAGCGAAGAGAGCATGCACAGGCGGTTGCGCAGAGAGCGGACACTGATGGCAGCACAATGAGCGGACATTGAGGACAGAGCAGTGAGCGGACACTGACAGCAGCGCAGTGAGCGGACACTGACAGCAGCGCAGTGAGCGGACACTGACAGCAGCACAGTGAGCGGACACTGACAGCAGCGCAGTGAGCGGACACTGACAGCAGCACAGTGAGCGGACACTGACAGCAGCACAGTGAGAGGACACTGACAGCAGCGCAGTGAGCGGACACTGACGACAGAGCAGTGAGCAGCCATTGAGGGCAGAGCATAGAGCGGACACTGACGACAGAGCAGTGAGCGGGCACTGAGGGCAGAGCAGTGAACGGGCACTGATAGCCGTGCAGTGAGTGTACACTGATAGCTGAGCAGTGAGTGTACTCGGATAGCAGAGCAGTGAGTGTGTACTGATAGCAGAGCAGTGAGTGTGTGCACTGATAGCAGTGCAGAGTGTACACTGGTAGCAGTGCAGTGAGTGTACACTGATAGTAGAGCAGTGAGTGTACACTGATAGTAGAGCAGTGCGTGTACACTGAAAGCAGAGCAGTGAGTGTACACTGATAGCGGGTCAGTGAGTGTACACTGATTTCAGTGCAGTCAGTGTACACTGATAGCAGAGCAGTGAGTGTGCACTGATAACAGAGCAGTGAGTGTGCACTGATAGCAGAGCAGTGAGTGTACACAGAGAGCAGAGCAGTGAGTGTGCACTGATAGCAGAACAGTGAGTGTGCACTGATAGAAGTGCATTGAGTGTACACTGATTTCAGTGCAGTGAGTGTACACTGATAGCAGAGCAGTGAGTGTACACTGACAGTACAGTGAGTGTGTACAGATAGCAGAGCAGTGAGTGTACACTGATAGTAGTGCAGTGAGTGTACACAGAAAGCAGAGCAGTGATGTACACTGATTTCAGAGCAGTGAGTGTACACTGATAGCAGTGCAGTGAGTGTGTACTGATAGCAGAGCGGTGAGTGTGTACTGATAGCAAAGCAGTGAGTGTGTACTGATAGCAGTGCAGTGAGTGTGTACTGATCACAGAGCAGTGAGTGTACACTGATAGCAAGAGCAGTGAGTGTGCACTGATAACAGTGCATTGAGTGTGAGCAAATAGCAGTGCAGTGAGTGTACACTGATAACAGAGCAGTGAGTGTACACTGATAGCAGAGTGGTGATTGTGTACTGATCACAGAGCAGTGAGTGTACACTCATAGCAGAGTGGTGAGTGTGTACTGATAGCGGAACAGTGGGTGTACACTGATAGCAGAGCAGTGAGTGTACACTGATAGCAGAGTGGTGAGTGTGTACTGATAGCAGAGCAGTGAGTGTACACTATTAGCAGTGCAGTGAGTGTGTACTGAAAGCAGAGCAGTGAGTGTACACTGATTTCAGTGCAGTGAGTTTACGCAGAGCAAGCACTGAGTGTACACTGATAGCAGAGCGGTGAGTGCGCACTGCAAGCAGAGCAGTGAGTGTGTACTGATCGCATAGCAGTGAGTCTGTGCTGATAGCAAAGCAGTGAGTGTGTACTGATAGCATTGCGGTGAGTGTACACTGATAGCAGATCGGTGAGTGTGTACTGATAGCAGAGCAGTGAGTGTGTACTGATAGCAGAGCAGTCAGCCTACACACATAGCAGTGCAGTGAGTGTACACTGATAGCAGAGCAGTAAGTGCACACTTATTTCAGTGCAGTGAGTGTACACTGATAGTAGAGCAGTGAGTTTGTACTGATAGCAAAGCATTGAGTGTCCACTGATTTCAGTGCAGTGAGTGTACAGTGATAGCAGAGCAGTGAGTGTACACTGATAGCAGTGCAGTGAGTGTGTACTGATGGCAGAGCAGTGAGTGTGTACTGATAGCAAAGCAGTGAGTGTGTACTGATAGCAGTGCAGTGAGTGTGCACTGATAGCAGAGCAGTGAGTGTACACTGATAGCAAAGCAGTGAGCATGTACTGATAGCAGAGCAATGAGTGTACACTGATAGGAGATCAGTGAGTGTCCACTGAGAACAGAGCAGTGAGTATACACTGATAGCAGAGCAGTGAGTGTACACTGATAGCATTGCAGTGAGTGTACACTGGTAGCAGAACAGTGGGTGTACACTGATATCAGTGCAGTGAGTGTGTACTGGTAGCAGGGCATGAGTGTACACAGATAGCAGTGCAGTGAGTGTGTGTACTGATAGCAGAGCAGTGAGTGAACACTGATAGCAGTGCAGTGAGTGTGTACTGATAGCAGAGCAGTCAGCCTACACTCATAGCAGTGCAGTGAGTGTACATTGATAGCAGAGCAGTAAGTGTAAACTGATTTCAGTGCAGTGATTGTACACTGATAGCAGAGAAGTGAGTTTGTACTGAAAGCACAGTGTGTGTACACTGATAGCAGAGCAGCGAGTGTGTACTGAAAGCAGAGCAGTGATGTACACTGATTTCAGAGCAGTGAGTGGACACTGATAGCAGTGCAGTGTGTGTGTGCCGATAGCAGTGCAGTGAGTGTGTACTGAAAGCAGATCAGTGAGTGTACACTGCAGGCAGAGCAGTGAGTGGGGACTGATAGAAAAGCAGTGAGTGTGTGCTGATAGCAGTGCAGTGAGTGTACACTGATAGCAGATCTGTGAGTGTGTACTGATAGCAAAGCACTGAGTGTGTATTGATAGCAGTGCAGTGAGTGTGTAATGATAGCAAAGCAGTGAGTGAACACTGATAGCAGATCGGTCAGTGTGTACTGACAGCAGAGCAGTAAGTGTATACTGATTACAGTGCAGTGAGTGTACACTGATCGCAGAGCAGTAAGTTTGTACTGAAGCACAGCAGTGGATGAACACTGATTTCTGTGCAGTGAGTGTACAGTGATAGCAGAGCAGTCACTGTACACTGATAGCAGAGCAGTGAGTGTACACTGATAGCAGTGCAGTAAGTGTGTACTGATAGCAGAGCGGTGAGTGTGTAATGATAGCAAAGCAGTGAGTGTGTACTGTTAGCAGTGCAGTGAGTGTACACTGATAGCAGATCGGTCAGTGTGTACTGACAGCAGAGCAGTGAGTGTACACTGATAGCAGAGCAGTGAGTGTGCACTGATCACAGAGCAGTGAGTATACACTGATAGCAGAGCAGTGAGTGTGTACTGATAGCCACACAGTGAGTGTAACTGATAGCAGAGCAGTGAGTGTGTACTGATCACAGAGCAGTGAGTATACACTGATAGCAGAGCAGTGAGTGTGTACTGATAGCCACACAGTGAGTGTAACTGATAGCAGAGCAGTGAGCGTACACTGAGAGCAGAGCAGTAATTGTGTACTGATAGCAGAGCAGTGAGTGTAAACTGATAGCAGAGCACTGACTGTGTACTGAAAGCAGAGCAGTGAGTATACACTGATAGCAGTGAGGTGAGTGTACACAGATAGCAGAACAGTGGGTGTACACTGATAGCAGTGCAGTGAGTGTGTTCTGATAGCAGTGCATGCGTGTACACTGAGAGCAGAGCAGTGATTGTACACTGATAGCAGTGCAGTGAGTGTGTGTACTAATAGCAGAGCAGTGAGTGTACACTGTTAGCAGTGCAGTGAGTGTGTACTGATAGGAGGGCAGTGAGTGTGTACTGAAAGCAGAGCAGTGAGTGTACACTGATTTCAGTGCAGTAAGTGTACACAGAGCAGAGCACTGAGTGTACACCGATAGCAGAGCAGTGAGGGTGCACTGATAGCAGTGCAGTGAGTGTGTACTGGTAGCAGAGAAGTAAGTGTGTACACTGATAGCGGTGCAGTGTGTGTATACTGATACCAGAGCAGTCAGTGTACACTGATAGCAGAGGACTGAGTGTACACTGATAGCGGTGCAGTGAGTGTACACTGATTTCACTGCAGTGAATATACACTGATAGCAGAGCAGTGAGTGTACACTGATAGCAGAGTGGTGAGTGTGTACTGATAGCAGAACAGTGGGTGTGCACTGATATCAGTGCAGTGAGTGTGCACTGATAGCAGTGCAGTAAGTGTGTACTGATAGAAAAGCAGTGAGTGTACACTAATAGCAGTGCAGTGAGTGTGTACTGATAGCAGAGCAGTCAGCCTACACTCATAGCAGTGCAGTGAGTGAACACTGATAGCAGAGCAGTGAGTATACACTGACAGCAGAAAAGTGGGTGTACACTGATAGCAGTGCAGTGAGTGTGTACTGATAGAAGAGCAGTGAGTGTGCGCTGATAGCAGAACAGTGAGTGTATACTGGTAGCAGGGCATGAGTGTACACTGACAGCAGTGCAGTTAGTGTGTACTGATAGCAGAGCAGTCAGCCACCACTCATAGCAGTGCAGTGAGCGTGTACTGACAGCAGTGCAGTGAGTGTACACTGACAGTACAGTGAGTGTGTACAGATAGCAGAGCAGTGAGTGTACACTGATAGTAGTGCAGTGAGTGTACACAGAAAGCAGAGCAGTGATGTACACTGATTTCAGAGCAGTGAGTGTACACTGATAGCAGTGCAGTGAGTGTGTACTGATAGCAGAGCGGTGAGTGTGTACTGATAGCAAAGCAGTGAGTGTGTACTGATAGCAGTGCAGTGAGTGTGTACTGATCACAGAGCAGTGAGTGTACACTGATAGCAAGAGCAGTGAGTGTGCACTGATAACAGTGCATTGAGTGTGAGCAAATAGCAGTGCAGTGAGTGTACACTGATAACAGAGCAGTGACTGTACACTGATAGCAGAGTGGTGATTGTGTACTGATCACAGAGCAGTGAGTGTACACTCATAGCAGAGTGGTGAGTGTGTACTGATAGCGGAACAGTGGGTGTACACTGATAGCAGAGCAGTGAGTGTACACTGATAGCAGAGTGGTGAGTGTGTACTGATAGCAGAGCAGTGAGTGTACACTATTAGCAGTGCAGTGAGTGTGTACTGAAAGCAGAGCAGTGAGTGTACACTGATTTCAGTGCAGTGAGTTTACGCAGAGCAAGCACTGAGTGTACACTGATAGCAGAGCGGTGAGTGCGCACTGCAAGCAGAGCAGTGAGTGTGTACTGATCGCATAGCAGTGAGTCTGTGCTGATAGTAAAGCAGTGAGTGTGTACTGATAGCATTGCGGTGAGTGTACACTGATAGCAGATCGGTGAGTGTGTACTGATAGCAGAGCAGTGAGTGTGTACTGATAGCAGAGCAGTCAGCCTACACACATAGCAGTGCAGTGAGTGTACACTGATAGCAGAGCAGTAAGTGCACACTTATTTCAGTGCAGTGAGTGTACACTGATAGTAGAGCAGTGAGTTTGTACTGATAGCAAAGCATTGAGTGTCCACTGATTTCAGTGCAGTGAGTGTACAGTGATAGCAGAGCAGTGAGTGTACACTGATAGCAGTGCAGTGAGTGTGTACTGATGGCAGAGCAGTGAGTGTGTACTGATAGCAAAGCAGTGAGTGTGTACTGATAGCAGTGCAGTGAGTGTGTACTGATAGCAGAGCAGTGAGTGTACACTGATAGCAAAGCAGTGAGCATGTACTGATAGCAGAGCAATGAGTGTACACTGATAGGAGATCAGTGAGTGTCCACTGAGAACAGAGCAGTGAGTATACACTGATAGCAGAGCAGTGAGTGTACACTGATAGCATTGCAGTGAGTGTACACTGGTAGCAGAACAGTGGGTGTACACTGATATCAGTGCAGTGAGTGTGTACTGGTAGCAGGGCATGAGTGTACACAGATAGCAGTGCAGTGAGTGTGTGTACTGATAGCAGAGCAGTGAGTGAACACTGATAGCAGTGCAGTGAGTGTGTACTGATAGCAGAGCAGTCAGCCTACACTCATAGCAGTGCAGTGAGTGTACATTGATAGCAGAGCAGTAAGTGTAAACTGATTTCAGTGCAGTGATTGTACACTGATAGCAGAGAAGTGAGTTTGTACTGAAAGCACAGTGTGTGTACACTGATAGCAGAGCAGCGAGTGTGTACTGAAAGCAGAGCAGTGATGTACACTGATTTCAGAGCAGTGAGTGGACACTGATAGCAGTGCAGTGTGTGTGTGCCGATAGCAGTGCAGTGAGTGTGTACTGATAGCAGATCAGTGAGTGTACACTGCAGGCAGAGCAGTGAGTGGGGACTGATAGAAAAGCAGTGAGTGTGTGCTGATAGCAGTGCAGTGAGTGTACACTGATAGCAGATCTGTGAGTGTGTACTGATAGCAAAGCACTGAGTGTGTATTGATAGCAGTGCAGTGAGTGTGTAATGATAGCAAAGCAGTGAGTGAACACTGATAGCAGATCGGTCAGTGTGTACTGACAGCAGAGCAGTAAGTGTATACTGATTACAGTGCAGTGAGTGTACACTGATCGCAGAGCAGTAAGTTTGTACTGAAGCACAGCAGTGGATGAACACTGATTTCTGTGCAGTGAGTGTACAGTGATAGCAGAGCAGTCACTGTACACTGATAGCAGAGCAGTGAGTGTACACTGATAGCAGTGCAGTAAGTGTGTACTGATAGCAGAGCGGTGAGTGTGTAATGATAGCAAAGCAGTGAGTGTGTACTGTTAGCAGTGCAGTGAGTGTACACTGATAGCAGATCGGTCAGTGTGTACTGACAGCAGAGCAGTGAGTGTACACTGATAGCAGAGCAGTGAGTGTGCACTGATCACAGAGCAGTGAGTATACACTGATAGCAGAGCAGTGAGTGTGTACTGATAGCCACACAGTGAGTGTAACTGATAGCAGAGCAGTGAGCGTACACTGAGAGCAGAGCAGTAATTGTGTACTGATAGCAGAGCAGTGAGTGTAAACTGATAGCAGAGCACTGACTGTGTACTGAAAGCAGAGCAGTGAGTATACACTGATAGCAGAGAGGTGAGTGTACACAGATAGCAGAACAGTGGGTGTACACTGATAGCAGTGCAGTGAGTGTGTTCTGATAGCAGTGCATGCGTGTACACTGAGAGCAGAGCAGTGATTGTACACTGATAGCAGTGCAGTGAGTGTGTGTACTAATAGCAGAGCAGTGAGTGTACACTGTTAGCAGTGCAGTGAGTGTGTACTGATAGGAGGGCAGTGAGTGTGTACTGAAAGCAGAGCAGTGAGTGTACACTGATTTCAGTGCAGTAAGTGTATACAGAGCAGAGCACTGAGTGTACACCGATAGCAGAGCAGTGAGGGTGCACTGATAGCAGTGCAGTGAGTGTGTACTGGTAGCAGAGAAGTAAGTGTGTACACTGATAGCGGTGCAGTGTGTGTATACTGATACCAGAGCAGTCAGTGTACACTGATAGCAGAGGACTGAGTGTACACTGATAGCGGTGCAGTGAGTGTACACTGATTTCACTGCAGTGAATATACACTGATAGCAGAGCAGTGAGTGTACACTGATAGCAGAGTGGTGAGTGTGTACTGATAGCAGAACAGTGGGTGTGCACTGATATCAGTGCAGTGAGTGTGCACTGATAGCAGTGCAGTAAGTGTGTACTGATAGAAAAGCAGTGAGTGTACACTAATAGCAGTGCAGTGAGTGTGTACTGATAGCAGAGCAGTCAGCCTACACTCATAGCAGTGCAGTGAGTGAACACTGATAGCAGAGCAGTGAGTATACACTGACAGCAGAAAAGTGGGTGTACACTGATAGCAGTGCAGTGAGTGTGTACTGATAGAAGAGCAGTGAGTGTGCGCTGATAGCAGAACAGTGAGTGTATACTGGTAGCAGGGCATGAGTGTACACTGACAGCAGTGCAGTTAGTGTGTACTGATAGCAGAGCAGTCAGCCACCACTCATAGCAGTGCAGTGAGCGTGTACTGACAGCAGTGCAGTGAGTGTACACTGACAGCAGAGCAGTAAGTGTACACTGATTTCAGTGCAGTGAGTGTACACTGATCGCAGAGCACTGAGTTTGTACTGAAGCATAGCAGTGGGTGTACACTGATTTCAGTGCAGTGAGTGTACAGTGATAGCAGAGCAGTGACTGTACACTGATAGCAGAGCAGTGAGTGTGTACTGAAAGCAGAGAAGTGATGTACACTGAGTTCAGAGCAGTGAGTGTACACTGATAGCAGTGCAGTAAGTGTGTACTGATAGCAGAGCGGTGAGTGTGTAATGATAGCAAAGCAGTGAGTGTGTACTGACAGCAGTGCAGTGAGTGTACACTGATAGCAGATCGGTCAGTGTGTACTGACAGCAGAACAGTGAGTGTACACTGATAGCAGAGCAGTGAGTGTGCGCAAATAGCAGTGCAGTGAGTGTGTACTGCTCACAGAGCAGTGAGTGTACACTGATAGCAGAGCAGTGAGTGTGTACTGATAGCCACACAGTGAGTGTAACTGATAGCAGAGCAGTGAGTGTACACTGAGAGCAGAGCACTGACTGTGTACTGAAATCAGAGCAGTGAGTATACACTGATAGCAGAGAAGTGAGTGTACACAGTTAGCAGAACAGTGGGTGTACACGGATAGCAGTGCAGTGAGTGTGTTCTGATAGCAGTGCATGCGTGTACACTGAGAGCAGAACAGTGAGTGTACACTGTTAGCAGTGCAGTGAGTGTGTACTGATAGGAGGGCAGTGAGTGTGTACTGAAAGCAGAGCAGTGAGTGTACACTGATTTCAGTGCAGTGAGTGTATACAGAGCAGAGCACTGAGTTTACACTGATAGCAGAGCAGTGAGTGTGTACTGATAGCAGAGGAGAGAGTGTACACTGATAGCAGAGCAGTGAGTGTGCGCAAATAGCAGTGATAGCAGTGCAATGAGTGTGTACTGATCATAGAGCAGTGAGTGTACACTGATAGCAGAGCAGTGAGTGTGCACTGATAACAGTGCATTGAGTGTGAGCAAATAGCAGTGCAGTGAGTGTACACTGATAGCAGTGCAGTGAGTGTGTACTGATGGCAGAGCAGTGAGTGTGTACTGATAGCAAAGCAGTGAGTGTGTACTGATAGCAGTGCAGTGAGTGTGTACTGATAGCAGAGCACTGACTGTGTACTGAAATCAGAGCAGTGAGTATACACTGATAGCAGAGAAGTGAGTGTACACAGATAGCAGAACAGTGGGTGTACACTGATAGCAGTGCAGTGAGTGTGTTCTGATAGCAGTGCATGCGTGTACACTGAGAGCAGAGCAGTGATTGTACACTGATAGCAGTGCAGTGAGTGTGTGTACTAATAGCAGAGCAGTGAGTGGACACTGTTAGCAGTGCAGTGAGTGTGTACTGATAGCAGAGCAGTGAGTGTACACTGATGGGAGAGCAGTGAGTGTCCACTGATAGCAAAGCAGTGAGTGTACGCTGAGAACAGTGCAGTGAGTGTGTGCAAATAGCAGTGCAGTGAGTGTACACTGAGAACAGAGCAGTGAGTGTACACTGATAGCAGAGCAGTGAGTATACACTGTTAGCAGAGCAGTGAGTGTACACTGGTAGCATTGCAGTGAGTGTACACTGGTAGCAGAACAGTGGGTGTACACTGATATCAGTGCAGTGAGTGTGTACTGGTAGCAGGGCATGAGTGTACACAGGTAGCAGTGCAGTGAGTGTGTGTACTGATAGCAGAGCAGTCAGCCTACACTCATAGCAGTGCAGTGAGTGTACACTGATAGCAGAGCAGTGAGTTTGTACTGAAAGCACAGTATGTGTACACTGATATCAGTGCAGTGAGTGTGTACTGGTAGCAGGGCATGAGTGTACACTGATAGCAGTGCAGTGAGTGTGTGTACTGATAGCAGAGCATTGAGCGTACACTGACAGCAGTGCAGTGAGTGTGTACTGATAGCAGAGCAGTCAGCCTACACACATAGCAGTGCAGTGAGTGTACACTGATAGCAGAGCAGTAAGTGCACACTTATTTCAGTGCAGTGAGTGTACACTGATAGTAGAGCAGTGAGTTTGTACTGATAGCAAAGCATTGAGTGTCCACTGATTTCAGTGCAGTGAGTGTACAGTGATAGCAGAGCAGTGAGTGTACACTGATAGCAGTGCAGTGAGTGTGTACTGATGGCAGAGCAGTGAGTGTGTACTGATAGCAAAGCAGTGAGTGTGTACTGATAGCAGTGCAGTGAGTGTGTACTGATAGCAGAGCAGTGAGTGTACACTGATAGCAAAGCAGTGAGCATGTACTGATAGCAGAGCAGTGAGTGTACACTTAGAACAGAACAGTGAGTGTACACTGATAGCAGAGCAGTGAGTGTACACTGAGAACAGAGCAGTGAGTGTGCACTGATAGCAGAGCAGTGAGTATACACTGATAGCAGAGCAGTGAGTGTACACTGATAGCATTGCAGTGAGTGTACACTGGCAGCAGAACAGTGGGTGTACTCTGATATCAGTGCAGTGAGTGTGTACTGGTAGCAGGGCATGAGTGTACACAGATAGCAGTGCAGTGAGTGTGTGTACTGATAGCAGAGCAGTGAGTGAACACTGATAGCAGTGCAGTGAGTGTGTACTGATAGCAGTGCAGTGAGTGTGTACTGATAGCAGAGCAGTCAGCCTACACTCATAGCAGTGCAGTGAGTGTACATTGATAGCAGAGCAGTAAGTGTAAACTGATTTCAGTGCAGTGATTGTACACTGATAGCAGAGAAGTGAGTTTGTACTGAAAGCACAGTGTGTGTACACTGATAGCAGAGCAGCGAGTGTGTACTGAAAGCAGAGCAGTGATGTACACTGATTTCAGAGCAGTGAGTGGACACTGATAGCAGTGCAGTGTGTGTGTGCCGATAGCAGTGCAGTGAGTGTGTACTGAAAGCAGATCAGTGAGTGTACACTGCAGGCAGAGCAGTGAGTGGGGACTGAGAGCAAAGCAGTGAGTGTGTGCTGATAGCAGTGCAGTGAGTGTACACTGATAGCAGATCTGTGAGTGTGTACTGATAGCAGTGCAGTGAGTGTGTAATGATAGCGAAGCAGTGAGTGTATACTGAAAGCAGTGCGGTGAATGTACACTGATAGCAGATCGGTGAGTGTGTACTGATAGCAGAGCAGTGAGTGTGCGCTAATAACAGTGCAGTGAGTGTGTACTGATCATAGAGCACTGAGTGTACACTGATAGCAGATCAGTGAGTGTGCAATGATAACAGTGCATTGAGTGTGAGCAAATAGCAGTGCAGAGAGTGTACAGTGATAGCAGAGCAGTGAGTGTACACTGATAGCAGAGTGGTGAGTGTGTACTGAGAGCAGAGCAGTGATGTACACTGATTTCAGAGCAGTGAGTGTACACTGATATCAGTGCAGTGAGTGTGTACTGATGGCAGAGCACTGAGTGTGTACTGATAGCAAAGCAGTGAGTGTGTACGGAGAGCAGTGCAATGAGTGTGTACTGATAGCAGAGTGGTGATTGTGTACTGATAGTAGAGATGGGGGTGTACACGGATGGCAGAGCAGTGAGTGTACGCTGATAGCAGTGCAGTGAGTGTGTACTGATAGCAGAGCAGTGAGTGTCCGCTGATAGCAGTGCAGTGAGTGCGTACTGATAGCAGAGCAGTGAGTGTACACTGATAGCAGAGCAGTGAGTGTACACTGATAGCAGAGTGGTGATTGTGTACTGATAGCAGAGATGGGGGTGTACACGGATGGCAGAGCAGTGAGTGTACACTGATAGCAGTGCAGTGAGTGTGTACTGATAGCAGAGCAGTGAGTGTACGCTGATAGCAAAGCAGTGAGTGCGTACTGATCGCAGAGCAGAGAGTGTACATTGATAGCAGAGTGGTGATTGTGTACTGACAGCAGAGCAGTGAGTGTACACTGATAGCAGTGCAGTGAGTGTGTACTGATAGCAGAGCAGTGAGTGTGTACTGAAAGCAGAGAAGTGAGTGTACACAGATAGCAGAGCACTGAGAGTACACTGATAGCAGAGCAGTGAGTGTGCACTGATAACAGTGCAGTGAGTGTGTGCAAATAGTAGTGCAATGAGTGTGTACTGACAGCCACACAGTGAGTGTGTACTGATAGCAGAGCAGTGAGTGTGCACTGGGAACAGTGCAGTGAGTGTGTGCAAATAGCTGTGCAGTGAGTCGGTACTGATCACAGACCAGTGAGTGTACACTGATAGCAGAGCAGTGAGTGTGCACTGATAACAGTGCAGTGAGTGTATGCAAATAGTAGTGCAGTGAGTGTGTACTGACAGCCACACAGTGAGTGTGTACTGATAGCAGAGCAGTGAGTATGCACCGATAAGAGTGCTGTGAGTGTGTGCAAATAGTAGTGCAGTGAGTGTGTACTGACTGCCACACAGTGAGTGGGTACTGATCGCAGAGCAGTGAGTGTACACTGATAGCAGAGCACTGAGTGTACACTGATAACAGAGCAGTGAGTGTTCACTGAGAACAGTGCAGTGAGTGTGTGCAAATAGTAGTGCAGTGAGTGTGTACTGACAGCCACACAGTGAGTGGGTACTGATTGCAGAGCAGTGAGTGTACACTGATAGCAGAGCAGTGAGTGTACACTGATAGCAGATAAGTGAGTGTGCACTGATAGCAGAGTGGAGATTGTGTACTGATAGCAGAGCAGTCAGTGTACACTGATAGCAGAGTGGTGATTGTGTACTGATAGCAGAGATGGGGGTGTACACGGATTGCAGAGCAGTGAGTGTACACTGATAGCAGTGCAGTGAGTGTGTACTGATAGCAGAGCAGTGAGTGTACGCTGATAGCAAAGCAGTGAGTGTGTACTGATAGCAGAGCAGTGAGTGTACATTGATAGCAGAGTGGTGATTGTGTACTGATAGCAGTGCAGTGAGTGTACACTGATAGCAAAGCAGTGAGCGTGTACTGATAGCAGTGCAGTGAGTGTGTACTGATAGCAGAGCAGTGAGTGTACGCTGATAGCAAAGCAGTGAGCGTGTACTGATAGCAGAGCAGTGAGTGTGTACTGATAGCAGAGTGGTGAGTGTGTACTGATAGCAGAGCAGTGAGTGTACGCTGATAGCAAAGCAGTGAGCGTGTACTGATAGCAGAGCACTGAGTGTACACTGATAGCAGAGCAGTGAGTGTGCACTGATAACAGTGCAGTGAGTGTGTGCAAATAGTAGTGCAGTGAGTGTGTACTGACAGCCACACAGTGAGTGTGTACTGATAGCAGAGCAGTGAGTGTGCACTGAGAACAGTGCAGTGAGTGTGTGCAAATAGCTGTGCAGTGATTCGGTACTGATCACAGACCAGTGAGTGTACACTGATAGCAGAGCAGTGAGTGTTCACTGATAACAGTGCAGTGAGTGTGTACTGATAGCAAAGCAGTGAGTGTGTACTGATAGCAGAGAAGTGGGTGTACACTGATAGCAGAGCAGTGAGTGTACACTGATGGCAGAGTGGTGAGTGTGTACTGATAGCACAGCAGTGATGTACACTGATTTCAGAGCAGTGAGTGTACACTGATAGCAGTGCAGTGAGTGTGTACTGGTGACAGAGCTGTGAGTGTGTACTGATAGCAAAGCAGTGAGTGTGTACTGATAGCAGTGCAGTGAGTGTGTACTGATAGCAGAGCAGTGAGTGTACGCTGATAGCAAAGCAGTGAGCGTGTACTGATAGCAGAGCAGTGAGTGTACACTGATAGCAGAGCAGTGAGTGTACACTGATAGTAAAGTGGTGAGTGTGTACTGATGGCAGAGATGTTGGTGTACACTGAGAGCAGAGCAGTGAGTGTACACTGATAGCAGAGCAGTGAGTGTACACTGATAGTAGAGCAGTGCGTGTACACAGAAAGCAGAGCAGTGAGTGTGCACTAATAGGAGTGCAGAGTGTACACTGATAGCAGAGCACTGAGTGTACACTGATAGAAGAGAAGTGAGTGTGCACTGCAAGCAGAGCAGTGAGTGTGTACTAATAGCAAAGCAGTGAGTGTGTACTGATAGCAAAGTACTGAGTGTGTACTGATTGCAGTGCAGTGAGTGTGTAATGATAGCAAAGCAATGAGTATGTACTGATAGCAGTGCGGTGAGTGTACACTGATAGCAGAACGGTCAGTGTGTACTGATAGCAGAGCAGTGAGTGTGCGCAAAAAGCAGTGCAGTGAGTGTGTACTGATCATAGAGCAGTGAGTGTACACTGATAGCAGAGCAGTGAGTGTGCACTGACAACAGTGCATTGAGTGTGAGCAAATAGCAGGGCAGTGAGTGTACACTGATAGCAGAGCAGTAAGTGTACACTGATAGCACAGTGGTGAGTGTGTACTGATAGCAGAGAAGTGGGTGACACTGATAGCAGAGCAGCGAGTGTACACTGATAGCAGAGTGGTGAGTGTGTACTGATAGCACAGCAGTGATGTATATTGATTTCAGAGCAGTGAGTGTAAACTGATAGCAGAGTGGTGAGTGTGTACTGATAGCATAGCAGTGATGTACACTGATTTCAGAGCAGTGAGTGTACACTGATAGCAGTGCAGTGAGTGTGTACTGATAGCAGAGCAGTGAGTGTATGCTGATAGCAAAGTGGTGAGTGTGTACTGATAGCAGAGATGTGGGTGTACACTGATAGCAGAGCAGTGAGTGTACCCTGATAGCAGAGCAGTGAGTGTACACTGATAGTAGAGCAGTGCGTGTACACTGAAAGCAGAGCAGTGAGTGTGCACTAATAGCAGTGCAGAGTGTACACTGATAGCAGAGCAGTGAGTGTGCACTGATAGCAGTGCAGTGAGTGTGTACTGGTAGCAGATCAGTAAGTGTGTACACTGATAGCGGTACAGTGAGTATATACTGATACCAGAGCAGTCAGTGTACACTGATAGCAGAGCAGTGAGTGCACACTAATAGCGGTACAGTGAGTGTACACTGATTTCACTGCAGTGAATCTCCACTGATAGCAGAGCAGTGAGTGTGCACTGATAACAGAGCAGTGAGTGTGCACTGATAGCAGAGCAGTGAGTGTCCACTGATAGCAGAGCAGTGAGTGTGCACTGATAGCAGAGCAGTGAGTCTACACTGATTTCAGTGCAGTGAGTGTACACTGATATAAGAGCAGTGAGTGTACACTGATAGAAGAGCAGTGAGTGTGTACTGATAGCAGAACAGTGAGTGTACATTGATAGCAGAGCAGTGAGTGTACACTGATAGTGCAGTGAGTGTTTACTGATAGCAGTGCAGTGAGTGTACACTGATAGTAGTGCAGTGAGTGTGCACTGATAGCAGTGCAGTGAGTGTACACTGATAGCAAAGCAGTGAGTGTGCATTGAGAACAGTGCAGTGAGTGTGTGCAAATAGCAGTACCGTGAGTGTGTGCAAATAGCAGTGCAGTGAGTGCACACTGATAGCAGAGCAGTGAATGGACACTGAGAACAGAGCAGTGAGTGTACACTGATAGCAGAGCAGTGAGTGTACACTGATAGCAGAGCAGTGATTGTACACTGACAGCATTGCAGTGAGTGTACACTGGTAGCAGAACAGTGGGTGTACATTAATATCAGTCCAGTGAGTGTGTACTGGTAGCAGGGCATGAGTGTACACTGATAGCAGTGCAGTGAGTGTTTGTACTGATAGCAGAGCAGTGAGTGTACACTGATAGCAGTGCAGTGTGTGTGTACTGATAGCAGAGCAGTCAGCCTACACTCATAGCATAGCAGTAAGTGTACACTGATTTCAGTGCAGTGAGTGTACACTGATAGCAGAGCAGTGAGTTTGTACTGATAGCATAGTGTGTGTACACTGATATCAGTGCAGTGAGAGTGTACTTGTAGCAGGGCATGAGTGCACACTGATAGCAGTGCAGTGAGTGTGTGTACTGATAGCAGAGCTGTGAGTGTACACTGATAGCAGTGCAGTGAGTGTGTACTGATAGTAGAGCAGTCAGCCTACACACATAGCAGTGCAGTGAGCGTACACTGATAGCAGAGCAGTAAGTGTACACTGATTTCAGTGCAGTGAGTGTACACTGATGGCAGAGCAGTGATGTTGTACTGATAGCAGAGCAGTGAGTGTACACTGATTTCAGTGAAGTGAGTGTACAGTGACAGCAGAGCAGTGAGTGTACACTGATAGCAGAGCAGTGAGTGTGTACTGAACGCAGAGCAGTGATGTACACTGATTTCAGAGCAGTGAGTGTACACTGATAGCAGTGCAGTGAGTGTGTCCTGATAGCAGAGCAGTGAGTGTGTACTGATAGCAGAGCAGTGAGTGTACACTGATGGCAAAGCAGTGAGTGTACACTGATAGCAGAGTGGAGAGTGTGTACTGATAGCAGAACAGTGGGTGTACACTGATATCAGTGCAGTGAGTGTGCACTGATAGCAGTGCAGTGAGTGTGTACTGATAGAAGAGCAGTGAGTGTACACTGATAGCAGAGCAGTGAGTATACACTGATAGCAGAGCAGTGATTGTACACTGATAGCATTGCAGTGAGTGTACACTGGTAGCAGAACAGTGGGTGAACACTGATTTCAGTGCAGTGAGTGTGTACTGATAGCAGAGCAGTCAGCCTACACTCATAGCCATGCAGTGAGTGTCAGTGATAGCAGAGCAGTGAGTGTACACTGATAGCAGAGCAGTGATTGTACACTGATAGCAGAACAGTGGGTGAACACTGATATCAGTGCAGTGAGTGTGCACTGATAGCAGAGCAGTGAGTGTGTACTGATAGCAGAGCAGTGAGTGTGTACTGATAGCAGAGCAGTGAGTGTGTACTGATAGCAGTGCATGATTGTACACTGATAGCAGTGCAGTGAGTGTGTACTGATAGCAGAGCAGTGAGTGTGTACTGATAGCAGAGCAGTGAGTGTGTACTGATAGCAGAGCAGTGAGTGTGTACTGATAGCAGTGCATGATTGTACACTGATAGCAGTGCAGTGAGTGTGTGTACTGATAGCAGAGCAGTGAGTGTACACTGATAGCAGAGCAGTGAGTGTGTACTGATAGCAGTGCATGATTGTACACTGATAGCAGTGCAGTGAATTTGTGTACTGATAGCAGAGCAGTGAGTGTACACTGATAGCAGAACAGTTGGTGTACACTGATAGCAGTGCAGTGAATCTACACTGATAGCAGAGCAGTGAGGGTACACGGATAGCGGTGCAATGAGTGTGCACTGATTGCAGAGCAGTGAGTGTACACTGATAGCAGAGCAGTGAGTGTACACTGATAGAAGTGCAGTGAGTGTACACTGACTGAAGTGCAGTGAGTGTACACTGATAGCAGAGCAGTGGGTGTACACTGATTGCAGAGCAGTGAGTGTGCACTGATAGTAGAGCAGTGGGTGTACTGATAGCAGAGCAGTGAGTGTACTGAAAGAAGTGCAGTGAGTGTGCACTGATAGAAGTGCAGTGAGAGTACACTGATAACAGAGCAGTGAGTGTGTACTGATAGCAGAGCAGTGAGTGTACTGATAGCAGAGCAGTGAGTGTACACTGATAGCAGAGCAGTGAGTGTGTACTGATAGCAGAGCAGTGAGTGTACACTGATAACAGAGCAGTGAGTGTGTACTGATAGCAGAGCAGTGAGTGCACTGATAGCAGAGCAGTGAGTGTACACTGATAGCAGAGCAACGAGTGTGTACTGATGGCAGAGCAGTGAGTGTACACTGATAGCAGAGCAGTGAGAGTACTGATAGCAGAGCAGTGAGTGTGTACTGATAGAAGTGCAGTGAGTGTGCACTGATAGTAGAGCAGTGGGTGTACTGATAGCAGAGCAGTGAGTGTACTGATAGAAGTGCAGTGAGTGTGTACTGATAGCAGAGCAGTGAGTGTACACTGATAGCAGAGCAGTAAGTGTACACTGATAGCAGTGCAGTGAGTGTGCACTGGTAGCAGAACAGTGGGTGTACACTGATATCAGTGCAGTGAGTGTGTACTGATAGCAGAGCAGTCAGCCTACACTCAGAGCCGTGCAGTGAGTGTCAGTGATAGCAGAGCAGTGAGTGTACACTGATAGCAGAGCAGTGAGTGTACACTGATAGCAGAACAGTGGGTGAACACTGATATCAGTGCAGTGAGTGTGCACTGATATCAGTGCAGTGAGTGTGTACTGATAGAAGAGCAGTGAGTGTACACTGATAGCAGAGCAGTGAGTATACACTGATAGCAGAGCAGTGATTGTACACTGATAGCATTGCAGTGAGTGTACACTGGTAGCAGAACAGTGGGTGTACACTGATATCAGTGCAGTGAGTGTGCACTGGTAGCAGGGCATGAGTGTACACTGATAGCAGTGCAGTGAGTGTGTGTTCTGATAGCAGTGAGTGTACACTGATAGCAGTGCAGTAAGTGTGTATTGATAGCAGAGCAGTCAGCCTACACTCATAGCAGAGCAGTAAGTGTACACTGATTTCAGTGCAGTGAGTGTACACTGATAGCAGAGCAGTGAGTTTATACTGATAGCATAGTGTGTGTACACTGATATCAGTGCAGTGAGTGTGTACTGGTAGCAGGGCATGAGTGTACACTGATAGCAGTGCAGTGAGTGTGTGTACTGATAGCAGAGCAGTGAGTGTACACTGATAGCAGTGCAGTGAGTGTGTACTGATAGCAGAGCAGTCAGCCTACACACATAGCAGTGCGGTGAGTGTACACTGATAGCAGAGCAGTAAGTGTACACTGATTTCAGTGCAGTGAGTATACACTGATAGCAAAGCAGTGAGTGTACGTACACTGATAGCAGAGCAGTGAGTGTGTACTGATAGCAGAGCAGTGAGTGTGTACTGATAGCAGAGCAGTGAGGTTACACTGATAGAAGTGCAGTGAGTGTGCACTGATAGCAGAGCAGTGAGTGTACACTGAAAGCAGAGCAGTGAGTGTGTACTGATAGCAGTGCATGATTGTACACTTATAGCAGTGCAGTGAGTGTGTGTACTGATAGCAGAGCAGTGAGTGTACACTGATAGCAGAACAGTTGGTGTACACTGATAGCAGTGCAGTGAGAGTACACTGTTAATAGAGCAGTGAGTGTGTACTGATAGCAGAGCAGTGAGTGTACTGATAGCAGAGCAGTGAGTGTACACTGATAGCAGAAGCAGTGAGTGTGTTCTGATAGCAGAGCAGTGAGTGTACACTGATAGTAGAGCAGTGGGTGTACTGATAGCAGAGCAGTGAGTGTACTGATAGAAGTGCAGTGAGTGTACACTGATAGCAGTGTAGTGAGTGTACACTGATAGCAGAGCAGTGAGTGTGTACTGATAGCAGAGCAGTGAGTGTACTGATAGAAGTGCAGTGAGTTTACACTGATAGCAGAGCAGTGAGTGTGTACTGATAGCAGAGCAGTGAGTGTACACTGATAGCAGAGCAGTGAGTGTGCACTGATAGCAGTGCAGTGAGTGTGTGCAAATAGCAGTGCTGTGAGTGTGTACTGATAGCAATGCAGTGAGTGTGCACTGATAGCGAAGCAGTGAGTGTGCATGATTGCAGCACAGTTAGTGTGTACTGATAGCGGAGCAATGAGTGTACACTGATAGCAGTGCAGTGAGTGTGTGCAAATAGCAGTGCAGTGAGTGTGTACTGATAGCAGCACAGTGAGTGTGTACTGATAGCGGAGCAGTGAGTTTGTACTAATAGCGGAGCAGTGAGCGTAGTGCAGTGAGTGTGTACTGACAGCCACACAGTGAGTGGGTACTGATTGCAGAGCAGTGAGTGTACACTGATAGCAGAGCAGTGAGTGTACACTGATAGCAGATAAGTGAGTGTGCACTGATAGCAGAGTGGAGATTGTGTACTGATAGCAGAGCAGTCAGTGTACACTGATAGCAGAGTGGTGATTGTGTACTGATAGCAGAGATGGGGGTGTACACGGATGGCAGAGCAGTGAGTGTACACTGATAGCAGTGCAGTGAGTGTGTACTGATAGCAGAGCAGTGAGTGTACGCTGATAGCAAAGCAGTGAGTGTGTACTGATAGCAGAGCAGTGAGTGTACATTGATAGCAGAGTGGTGATTGTGTACTGATAGCAGTGCAGTGAGTGTACACTGATAGCAAAGCAGTGAGCGTGTACTGATAGCAGTGCAGTGAGTGTGTACTGATAGCAGAGCAGTGAGTGTACGCTGATAGCAAAGCAGTGAGCGTGTACTGATAGCAGAGCAGTGAGTGTGTACTGATAGCAGAGCAGTGAGTGTGTACTGATAGCAGAGAAGTGAGTGTACACAGATAGCAGAGCAGTGAGTGTACACTGATAGCAGAGCAGTGAGTGTGCACTGATAACAGTGCAGTGAGTGTGTGCAAATAGTAGTGCAGTGAGTGTGTCCTGACAGCCACACAGTGAGTGTGTACTGATAGCAGAGCAGTGAGTGTGCACTGAGAACAGTGCAGTGAGTGTGTGCAAATAGCTGTGCAGTGATTCGGTACTGATCACAGACCAGTGAGTGTTCACTGATAACAGTGCAGTGAGTGTGTACTGATAGCAAAGCAGTGAGTGTGTACTGATAGCAGAGAAGTGGGTGTACACTGATAGCAGAGCAGTGAGTGTACACTGATGGCAGAGTGGTGAGTGTTTACTGGTGACAGAGCTGTGAGTGTGCACTGATAGCACAGCAGTGATGTACACTGATTTCAGAGCAGTGAGTGTACACTGATAGCAGTGCAGTGAGTGTTTACTGGTGACAGAGCTGTGAGTGTGTACTGATAGCAAAGCAGTGAGTGTGTACTGATAGCAGTGCAGTGAGTGTGTACTGATAGCAGTGCAGTGAGTGTGTACTGATAGCAGAGCAGTGAGTGTACGCTGATAGCAAAGCAGTGAGCGTGTACTGATAGCAGAGCAGTGAGTGTACACTGATAGCAGAGCAGTGAGTGTACACTGATAGTAAAGTGGTGAGTGTGTACTGATGGCAGAGATGTTGGTGTACACTGAGAGCAGAGCAGTGAGTGTACACTGATAGTAGAGCAGTGCGTGTACACAGAAAGCAGAGCAGTGAGTGTGCACTAATAGGAGTGCAGAGTGTACACTGATAGCAGAGCACTGAGTGTACACTGATAGAAGAGAAGTGAGTGTGCACTGCAAGCAGAGCAGTGAGTGTGTACTAATAGCAAAGCAGTGAGTGTGTACTGATTGCAGTGCAGTGAGTGTGTAATGATAGCAAAGCAATGAGTATGTACTGATAGCAGTGCGGTGAGTGTACACTGATAGCAGAACGGTCAGTGTGTACTGATAGCAGAGCAGTGAGTGTGCGCAAAAAGCAGTGCAGTGAGTGTGTACTGATCATAGAGCAGTGAGTGTACACTGATAGCAGAGCAGTGAGTGTGCACTGACAACAGTGCATTGAGTGTGAGCAAATAGCAGTGCAGTGAGTGTACACTGATAGCAGAGCAGTAAGTGTACACTGATAGCACAGTGGTGAGTGTGTACTGATAGCAGAGAAGTGGGTGACACTGATAGCAGAGCAGTGAGTGTACACTGATAGCAGAGTGGTGAGTGTGTACTGATAGCACAGCAGTGATGTATATTGATTTCAGAGCAGTGAGTGTAAACTGATAGCAGAGTGGTGAGTGTGTACTGATAGCATAGCAGTGATGTACACTGATTTCAGAGCAGTGAGTGTACACTGATAGCAGTGCAGTGAGTGTGTACTGATAGCAGAGCAGTGAGTGTATGCTGATAGCAAAGCAGTGACCGTGTACTGATTGCAGAGCAGTGAGTGTGCACTGATAGCAAAGTGGTGAGTGTGTACTGATAGCAGAGATGTGGGTGTACACTGATAGCAGAGCAGTGAGTGTACCCTGATAGCAGAGCAGTGAGTGTACACTGATAGTAGAGCAGTGCGTGTACACTGAAAGCAGAGCAGTGAGTGTGCACTAATAGCAGTGCAGAGTGTACACTGATAGCAGAGCAGTGAGTGTGCACTGATAGCAGTGCAGTGAGTGTGTACTGGTAGCAGATCAGTAAGTGTGTACACTGATAGCGGTACAGTGAGTATATACTGATACCAGAGCAGTCAGTGTACACTGATAGCAGAGCAGTGAGTGCACACTAATAGCGGTACAGTGAGTGTACACTGATTTCACTGCAGTGAATCTCCACTGATAGCAGAGCAGTGAGTGTGCACTGATAACAGAGCAGTGAGTGTGCACTGATAGCAGAGCAGTGAGTGTCCACTGATAGCAGAGCAGTGAGTGTGCACTGATAGCAGAGCAGTAACTGTGCACTGATAGCAGAGCAGTGAGTCTACACTGATTTCAGTGCAGTGAGTGTACACTGATATAAGAGCAGTGAGTGTACACTGATAGAAGAGCAGTGAGTGTGTACTGATAGCAGAACAGTGAGTGTACATTGATAGCAGAGCAGTGAGTGTACACTGATAGTGCAGTGAGTGTTTACTGATAGCAGTGCAGTGAGTGTACACTGATAGTAGTGCAGTGAGTGTGCACTGATAGCAGTGCAGTGAGTGTACACTGATAGCAAAGCAGTGAGTGTGCGTTGAGAACAGTGCAGTGAGTGTGTGCAAATAGCAGTTCCGTGAGTGTGTGCAAATAGCAGTGCAGTGAGTGTACACTGATAGCATAGCAGTGAGTGTGCACTGATAACAGTGCAGTGATTGTGTGCAAATAGCAGTGCAGTGAGTGCACACTGATAGCAGAGCAGTGAATGGACACTGAGAACAGAGCAGTGATTGTACACTGATAGCAGAGCAGTGATTGTACACTGACAGCATTGCAGTGAGTGTACACTGGTAGCAGAACAGTGGGTGTACACTAATATCAGTCCAGTGAGTGTGTACTGGTAGCAGGGCATGAGTGTACACTGATAGCAGTGCAGTGAGTGTGTGTACTGATAGCAGAGCAGTGAGTGTACACTGATAGCAGTGCAGTGTGTGTGTACTGATAGCAGAGCAGTCAGCCTACACTCAGCCTATCAGTGTAGCATAGCATAGCAGTAAGTGTACACTGATTTCAGTGCAGTGAGTGTACACTGATAGCAGAGCAGTGAGTTTGTACTGATAGCATAGTGTGTGTACACTGATATCAGTGCAGTGAGAGTGTACTTGTAGCAGGGCATGAGTGCACACTGATAGCAGTGCAGTGAGTGTGTGTACTGATAGCAGAGCTGTGAGTGTACACTGATAGCAGTGCAGTGAGTGTGTACTGATAGTAGAGCAGTCAGCCTACACACATAGCAGTGCGGTGGGCGTACACTGATAGCAGAGCAGCAAGTGTACACTGATTTCAGTGCAGTGAGTGTACACTGATAGCAGAGCAGTGATGTTGTACTGATAGCAGAGCAGTGAGTGTACACTGATTTCAGTGCAGTGAGTGTACAGTGACAGCAGAGCAGTGAGTGTACACTGATAGCAGAGCAGTGAGTGTGTACTGAACGCAGAGCAGTGATGTACACTGATTTCAGAGCAGTGAGTGTACACTGATAGCAGTGCAGTGAGTGTGTCCTGATAGCAGAGCAGTGAGTGTGTACTGATAGCAGAGCAGTGAGTGTACACTGATGGCAAAGCAGTGAGTGTACACTGATAGCAGAGTGGAGAGTGTGTACTGATAGCAGAACAGTGGGTGTACACTGATATCAGTGCAGTGAGTGTGCACTGATAGCAGTGCAGTGAGTGTGTACTGATAGAAGAGCAGTGAGTGTACACTGATAGCAGAGCAGTGAGTATACACTGATAGCAGAGCAGTGATTGTACACTGATAGCATTGCAGTGAGTGTACACTGGTAGCAGAACAGTGGGTGAACACTGATATCAGTGCAGTGAGTGTGTACTGATAGCAGAGCAGTCAGCCTACACTCATAGCCATGCAGTGAGTGTCAGTGATAGCAGAGCAGTGAGTGTACACTGATAGCAGAGCAGTGATTGTACACTGATAGCAGAACAGTGGGTGAACACTGATATCAGTGCAGTGAGTGTGCACTGATAGCAGAGCAGTGAGTGTGTACTGATAGCAGAGCAGTGAGTGTGTACTGATAGCAGAGCAGTGAGTGTGTACTGATAGCAGTGCATGATTGTACACTGATAGCAGTGCAGTGAGTGTGTACTGATAGCAGAGCAGTGAGTGTGTACTGATAGCAGAGCAGTGAGTGTGTACTGATAGCAGAGCAGTGAGTGTGTACTGATAGCAGAGCAGTGAGTGTGTACTGATAGCAGTGCATGATTGTACACTGATAGCAGTGCAGTGAGTGTGTGTACTGATAGCAGAGCAGTGAGTGTACACTGATAGCAGAGCAGTGAGTGTGTACTGATAGCAGTGCATGATTGTACACTGATAGCAGTGCAGTGAATTTGTTTACAGATAGCAGAGCAGTGAGTGTACACTGATAGCAGAACAGTTGGTGTACACTGATAGCAGTGCAGTGAATCTACACTGATAGCAGAGCAGTGAGGGTACACGGATAGCGGTGCAATGAGTGTGCACTGATTGCAGAGCAGTGAGTGTACACTGATAGCAGAGCAGTGAGTGTACACTGATAGAAGTGCAGTGAGTGTACACTGACTGAAGTGCAGTGAGTGTACACTGATAGCAGAGCAGTGGGTGTACACTGATTGCAGAGCAGTGAGTGTGCACTGATAGTAGAGCAGTGGGTGTACTGATAGCAGAGCAGTGAGTGTACTGATAGAAGTGCAGTGAGTGTGCACTGATAGAAGTGCAGTGAGAGTACACTGATAACAGAGCAGTGAGTGTGTACTGATAGCAGAGCAGTGAGTGTACTGATAGCAGAGCAGTGAGTGTACACTGATAGCAGAGCAGTGAGTGTGTACTGATAGCAGAGCAGTCAGTGTACACTGATAGCAGAGTGGTGATTGTGTACTGATAGCAGAGATGGGGGTGTACACGGATGGCAGAGCAGTGAGTGTACACTGATAGCAGTGCAGTGAGTGTGTACTGATAGCAGAGCAGTGAGTGTACGCTGATAGCAAAGCAGTGAGTGTGTACTGATAGCAGAGCAGTGAGTGTACATTGATAGCAGAGTGGTGATTGTGTACTGATAGCAGTGCAGTGAGTGTACACTGATAGCAAAGCAGTGAGCGTGTACTGATAGCAGTGCAGTGAGTGTGTACTGATAGCAGAGCAGTGAGTGTACGCTGATAGCAAAGCAGTGAGCGTGTACTGATAGCAGAGCAGTGAGTGTGTACTGATAGCAGAGCAGTGAGTGTGTACTGATAGCAGAGAAGTGAGTGTACACAGATAGCAGAGCAGTGAGTGTACACTGATAGCAGAGCAGTGAGTGTGCACTGATAACAGTGCAGTGAGTGTGTGCAAATAGTAGTGCAGTGAGTGTGTCCTGACAGCCACACAGTGAGTGTGTACTGATAGCAGAGCAGTGAGTGTGCACTGAGAACAGTGCAGTGAGTGTGTGCAAATAGCTGTGCAGTGATTCGGTACTGATCACAGACCAGTGAGTGTTCACTGATAACAGTGCAGTGAGTGTGTACTGATAGCAAAGCAGTGAGTGTGTACTGATAGCAGAGAAGTGGGTGTACACTGATAGCAGAGCAGTGAGTGTACACTGATGGCAGAGTGGTGAGTGTTTACTGGTGACAGAGCTGTGAGTGTGCACTGATAGCACAGCAGTGATGTACACTGATTTCAGAGCAGTGAGTGTACACTGATAGCAGTGCAGTGAGTGTTTACTGGTGACAGAGCTGTGAGTGTGTACTGATAGCAAAGCAGTGAGTGTGTACTGATAGCAGTGCAGTGAGTGTGTACTGATAGCAGTGCAGTGAGTGTGTACTGATAGCAGAGCAGTGAGTGTACGCTGATAGCAAAGCAGTGAGCGTGTACTGATAGCAGAGCAGTGAGTGTACACTGATAGCAGAGCAGTGAGTGTACACTGATAGTAAAGTGGTGAGTGTGTACTGATGGCAGAGATGTTGGTGTACACTGAGAGCAGAGCAGTGAGTGTACACTGATAGTAGAGCAGTGCGTGTACACAGAAAGCAGAGCAGTGAGTGTGCACTAATAGGAGTGCAGAGTGTACACTGATAGCAGAGCACTGAGTGTACACTGATAGAAGAGAAGTGAGTGTGCACTGAAAGCAGAGCAGTGAGTGTGTACTAATAGCAAAGCAGTGAGTGTGTACTGATTGCAGTGCAGTGAGTGTATAATGATAGCAAAGCAATGAGTATGTACTGATAGCAGTGCGGTGAGTGTACACTGATAGCAGAACGGTCAGTGTGTACTGATAGCAGAGCAGTGAGTGTGCGCAAAAAGCAGTGCAGTGAGTGTGTACTGATCATAGAGCAGTGAGTGTACACTGATAGCAGAGCAGTGAGTGTGCACTGACAACAGTGCATTGAGTGTGAGCAAATAGCAGTGCAGTGAGTGTACACTGATAGCAGAGCAGTAAGTGTACACTGATAGCACAGTGGTGAGTGTGTACTGATAGCAGAGAAGTGGGTGACACTGATAGCAGAGCAGTGAGTGTACACTGATAGCAGAGTGGTGAGTGTGTACTGATAGCACAGCAGTGATGTATATTGATTTCAGAGCAGTGAGTGTAAACTGATAGCAGAGTGGTGAGTGTGTACTGATAGCATAGCAGTGATGTACACTGATTTCAGAGCAGTGAGTGTACACTGATAGCAGTGCAGTGAGTGTGTACTGATAGCAGAGCAGTGAGTGTATGCTGATAGCAAAGCAGTGACCGTGTACTGATTGCAGAGCAGTGAGTGTGCACTGATAGCAAAGTGGTGAGTGTGTACTGATAGCAGAGATGTGGGTGTACACTGATAGCAGAGCAGTGAGTGTACCCTGATAGCAGAGCAGTGAGTGTACACTGATAGTAGAGCAGTGCGTGTACACTGAAAGCAGAGCAGTGAGTGTGCACTAATAGCAGTGCAGAGTGTACACTGATAGCAGAGCAGTGAGTGTGCACTGATAGCAGTGCAGTGAGTGTGTACTGGTAGCAGATCAGTAAGTGTGTACACTGATAGCGGTACAGTGAGTATATACTGATACCAGAGCAGTCAGTGTACACTGATAGCAGAGCAGTGAGTGCACACTAATAGCGGTACAGTGAGTGTACACTGATTTCACTGCAGTGAATCTCCACTGATAGCAGAGCAGTGAGTGTGCACTGATAACAGAGCAGTGAGTGTGCACTGATAGCAGAGCAGTGAGTGTCCACTGATAGCAGAGCAGTGAGTGTGCACTGATAGCAGAGCAGTAACTGTGCACTGATAGCAGAGCAGTGAGTCTACACTGATTTCAGTGCAGTGAGTGTACACTGATATAAGAGCAGTGAGTGTACACTGATAGAAGAGCAGTGAGTGTGTACTGATAGCAGAACAGTGAGTGTACATTGATAGCAGAGCAGTGAGTGTACACTGATAGTGCAGTGAGTGTTTACTGATAGCAGTTCAGTGAGTGTACACTGATAGTAGTGCAGTGAGTGTGCACTGATAGCAGTGCAGTGAGTGTACACTGATAGCAAAGCAGTGAGTGTGCGTTGAGAACAGTGCAGTGAGTGTGTGCAAATAGCAGTTCCGTGAGTGTGTGCAAATAGCAGTGCAGTGAGTGTACACTGATAGCATAGCAGTGAGTGTGCACTGATAACAGTGCAGTGAGTGTGTGCAAATAGCAGTGCAGTGAGTGCACACTGATAGCAGAGCAGTGAATGGACACTGAGAACAGAGCAGTGATTGTACACTGATAGCAGAGCAGTGATTGTACACTGACAGCATTGCAGTGAGTGTACACTGGTAGCAGAACAGTGGGTGTACACTAATATCAGTCCAGTGAGTGTGTACTGGTAGCAGGGCATGAGTGTACACTGATAGCAGTGCAGTGAGTGTGTGTACTGATAGCAGAGCAGTGAGTGTACACTGATAGCAGTGCAGTGTGTGTGTACTGATAGCAGAGCAGTCAGCCTACACTCAGCCTATCAGTATAGCATAGCAGTAAGTGTACACTGATTTCAGTGCAGTGAGTGTACACTGATAGCAGAGCAGTGAGTTTGTACTGATAGCATAGTGTGTGTACACTGATATCAGTGCAGTGAGAGTGTACTTGTAGCAGGGCATGAGTGCACACTGATAGCAGTGCAGTGAGTGTGTGTACTGATAGCAGAGCTGTGAGTGTACACTGATAGCAGTGCAGTGAGTGTGTACTGATAGTAGAGCAGTCAGCCTACACACATAGCAGTGCGGTGAGCGTACACTGATAGCAGAGCAGCAAGTGTACACTGATTTCAGTGCAGTGAGTGTACACTGATAGCAGAGCAGTGATGTTGTACTGATAGCAGAGCAGTGAGTGTACACTGATTTCAGTGCAGTGAGTGTACAGTGACAGCAGAGCAGTGAGTGTACACTGATAGCAGAGCAGTGAGTGTGTACTGAACGCAGAGCAGTGATGTACACTGATTTCAGAGCAGTGAGTGTACACTGATAGCAGTGCAGTGAGTGTGTCCTGATAGCAGAGCAGTGAGTGTGTACTGATAGCAGAGCAGTGAGTGTACACTGATGGCAAAGCAGTGAGTGTACACTGATAGCAGAGTGGAGAGTGTGTACTGATAGCAGAACAGTGGGTGTACACTGATATCAGTGCAGTGAGTGTGCACTGATAGCAGTGCAGTGAGTGTGTACTGATAGAAGAGCAGTGAGTGTACACTGATAGCAGAGCAGTGAGTATACACTGATAGCAGAGCAGTGATTGTACACTGATAGCATTGCAGTGAGTGTACACTGGTAGCAGAACAGTGGGTGAACACTGATATCAGTGCAGTGAGTGTGTACTGATAGCAGAGCAGTCAGCCTACACTCATAGCCATGCAGTGAGTGTCAGTGATAGCAGAGCAGTGAGTGTACACTGATAGCAGAGCAGTGATTGTACACTGATAGCAGAACAGTGGGTGAACACTGATATCAGTGCAGTGAGTGTGCACTGATAGCAGAGCAGTGAGTGTGTACTGATAGCAGAGCAGTGAGTGTGTACTGATAGCAGAGCAGTGAGTGTGTACTGATAGCAGTGCATGATTGTACACTGATAGCAGTGCAGTGAGTGTGTACTGATAGCAGAGCAGTGAGTGTGTACTGATAGCAGAGCAGTGAGTGTGTACTGATAGCAGAGCAGTGAGTGTGTACTGATAGCAGAGCAGTGAGTGTGTACTGATAGCAGTGCATGATTGTACACTGATAGCAGTGCAGTGAGTGTGTGTACTGATAGCAGAGCAGTGAGTGTACACTGATAGCAGAGCAGTGAGTGTGTACTGATAGCAGTGCATGATTGTACACTGATAGCAGTGCAGTGAATTTGTGTACAGATAGCAGAGCAGTGAGTGTACACTGATAGCAGAACAGTTGGTGTACACTGATAGCAGTGCAGTGAATCTACACTGATAGCAGAGCAGTGAGGGTACACGGATAGCGGTGCAATGAGTGTGCACTGATTGCAGAGCAGTGAGTGTACACTGATAGCAGAGCAGTGAGTGTACACTGATAGAAGTGCAGTGAGTGTACACTGACTGAAGTGCAGTGAGTGTACACTGATAGCAGAGCAGTGGGTGTACACTGATTGCAGAGCAGTGAGTGTGCACTGATAGTAGAGCAGTGGGTGTACTGATAGCAGAGCAGTGAGTGTACTGATAGAAGTGCAGTGAGTGTGCACTGATAGAAGTGCAGTGAGAGTACACTGATAACAGAGCAGTGAGTGTGTACTGATAGCAGAGCAGTGAGTGTACTGATAGCAGAGCAGTGAGTGTACACTGATAGCAGAGCAGTGAGTGTGTACTGATAGCAGAGCAGTGAGTGTACACTGATAACAGAGCAGTGAGTGTGTACTGATAGCAGAGCAGTGAGTGCACTGATAGCAGAGCAGTGAGTGTACACTGATAGCAGAGCAACGAGTGTGTACTGATGGCAGAGCAGTGAGTGTACACTGATAGCAGAGCAGTGAGAGTACTGATAGCAGAGCAGTGAGTGTGTACTGATAGAAGTGCAGTGAGTGTGCACTGATAGTAGAGCAGTGGGTGTACTGATAGCAGAGCAGTGAGTGTACTGATAGAAGTGCAGTGAGTGTGTACTGATAGAGCAGTGAGTGTACACTGATAGCAGAGCAGTGAGTGTACACTGATAGCAGTGCAGTGAGTGTGCACTGGTAGCAGAACAGTGGGTGTACACTGATATCAGTGCAGTGAGTGTGTACTGATAGCAGAGCAGTCAGCCTACACTCAGAGCCGTGCAGTGAGTGTCAGTGATAGCAGAGCAGTGAGTGTACACTGATAGCAGAGCAGTGAGTGTACACTGATAGCAGAACAGTGGGTGAACACTGATATCAGTGCAGTGAGTGTGCACTGATATCAGTGCAGTGAGTGTGTACTGATAGAAGAGCAGTGAGTGTACACTGATAGCAGAGCAGTGAGTATACACTGATAGCAGAGCAGTGATTGTACACTGATAGCATTGCAGTGAGTGTACACTGGTAGCAGAACAGTGGGTGTACACTGATATCAGTGCAGTGAGTGTGCACTGGTAGCAGGGCATGAGTGTACACTGATAGCAGTGCAGTGAGTGTGTGTTCTGATAGCAGTGAGTGTACACTGATAGCAGTGCAGTAAGTGTGTATTGATAGCAGAGCAGTCAGCCTACACTCATAGCAGAGCAGTAAGTGTACACTGATTTCAGTGCAGTGAGTGTACACTGATAGCAGAGCAGTGAGTTTATACTGATAGCATAGTGTGTGTACACTGATATCAGTGCAGTGAGTGTGTACTGGTAGCAGGGCATGAGTGTACACTGATAGCAGTGCAGTGAGTGTGTGTACTGATAGCAGAGCAGTGAGTGTACACTGATAGCAGTGCAGTGAGTGTGTACTGATAGCAGAGCAGTCAGCCTACACACATAGCAGTGCGGTGAGTGTACACTGATAGCAGAGCAGTAAGTGTACACTGATTTCAGTGCAGTGAGTATACACTGATAGCAAAGCAGTGAGTGTACACTGATAGCAGAGCAGTGAGGGTAAACTGATAGCAGAGCAGTGAGTGTGTACTGATAGCAGAGCAGTGAGTGTGTACTGATAGCAGAGCAGTGAGTGTGTACTGATAGCAGAGCAGTGAGGTTACACTGATAGAAGTGCAGTGAGTGTGCACTGATAGCAGAGCAGTGAGTGTACACTGAAAGCAGAGCAGTGAGTGTGTACTGATAGCAGTGCATGATTGTACACTTATAGCAGTGCAGTGAGTGTGTGCTGATAGCAGAGCAGTGAGTGTACACTGATAGCAGAACAGTTGGTGTACACTGATAGCAGTGCAGTGAGTCTACACTGATAGCAGAGCAGTGAGTGTACACGGATAGCGGTGCAATGAGTGTGCACTGATTGCAGAGCAGTGAGTGTACACTGATAGCAGAGCAGTGAGTGTACACTGATAGAAGTGCAGTGAGTGTACACTGATTGAAGTGCAGTGAGTGTACACTGATAGCAGAGCAGTGGGTGTACACTGATTGCAGAGCAGTGAGTGTGCACTGATAGTAGAGCAGTGGGTGTACTGATAGCAGAGCAGTGACTGTACTGATAGAAGTGCAGTGAGTGTGCACTGATAGAAGTGCAGTGACAGTACACTGATAATAGAGCAGTGAGTGTGTACTGATAGCAGAGCAGTGAGTGTACTGATAGCAGAGCAGTGAGTGTACACTGATAGGAGAAGCAGTGAGTGTGTTCTGATAGCAGAGCAGTGAGTGTACACTGATAGTAGAGCAGTGGGTGTACTGATAGCAGAGCAGTGAGTGTACTGATAGAAGTGCAGTGAGTGTACACTGATAGCAGTGTAGTGAGTGTACACTGATAGCAGAGCAGTGAGTGTGTACTGATAGCAGAGCAGTGAGTGTACTGATAGAAGTGCAGTGAGTTTACACTGATAGCAGAGCAGTGAGTGTGTACTGATAGCAGAGCAGTGAGTGTACACTGATAGCAGAGCAGTGAGTGTGCACTGATAGCAGTGCAGTGAGTGTGTGCAAATAGCAGTGCAGTGAGTGTGTACTGATAGCAGCACAGTGAGTGTGTACTGATAGCGGAGCAGTGAGTTTGTACTAATAGCGGAGCAGTGAGCGTGTACTGATAGCGGAGCAATGAGTGTGTACTGATAGCGGAGCAGTGAGGGTGTACTGATAGCAGTATAGTGAGTGTGTACTGATAGCAGAGCAATGAGTGTGTACTGATAGCAGCATAGTGAGTGTGTACTGATAGCGGAGCAGTGAGTGTACATTGATAGCAGTCTAGTGAGTGTGTACTGATAGCAGAGCAATGAGTGTGTACTGATAGCAGCATAGTGAGTGTGTACTGATAGCGGAGCAGTGAGTGTGTACTGATAGCAGCATAGTGAGGGTGTACTGATAGCAGAGCAATGAGTGTGTACTGATAGCATCATAGTGAGTGTGTACTGATAGCGGAGCAGTGAGTGTGCATTGATAGCAGCACAGTGAGTGTGTACTGATAGCGGAGCAGTGAGTGTACATTGATAGCAGCACAGTGAGTGTGTACTGATAGCGGAGCAGTGAGTGTGTACTGATAGCGGAGCAGTGAGTGTGTACTGATGGCAGCACAGTGAGTGTGTACTGATAGCGGAGCAGTGAGTGTGTACTGATGGCAGCACAGCGAGTGTACATTGATAGCAGCACAGTGAATGTGTACTGATGGCCATTTGTACTGATAGCGGAGCAGTGAGTGTGTACTGATAGCAGCATAGTGAGTGTGCACTGATAGCAGAGCAATGAGTGTGTACTGATGGCAGCACAATGGGAACTTACAATCCCACTGACGGAAACTGCTGCTGTGAAAGTCCATTGACAATGGTGACACCAGAAATCCTGCCATTGCCTAATGGTGGGCCACATTCAACGCGGGGCAGGGAAAATCCTCCCTGTGGCATTACGTTCTAGCCAAGGACTACATCCTCCCAGCATCTGCCTTGTCAACCCCTCAAGAATTCTCAGTTTTCTGAGGCATATTTAATTTTCGTAAACTGCATAGAATATAGACCTAGGGCTGCATCGAGGGCCCACCGTAAGTTCTCGGGCGCAAATCCTGTTATGCCCGCTAAATCCCGCGAGAAGGCCAAAATGAGATTTCCGGCGGTGAGCTCTTGGTCTGAGATCTTCCCCACCCCACTGGTGAATTTGAATACGTTTTAATATAATTAGGGGGCTTTATGCTGTCTCGCCCACCCAGGACGTATTCTCCTTCCCCCAGTGGCCTGACGTCACACTGACGTGAATCACTACTGGTTTTCAAAAACAAAAGCCTGTCGTGATGACCACGTCATGGGGCACAGAGATGCCTGGAGGCCTCAAGGGTTAAGGTACATGAAATGAAATGAAAATCGCTTATTGTCACAAGTAGGCTTCAAATGAAGTTACTGTGAAAAGCCCCTAGTCACCACATTCCGCCGCCTATTCGGGACATGGCTGGGCATTGCCTCCTGGCACCATGGCAGTGCCCCCGGCACAGTGTGAAAGGGTCAGTGCCAAGTAGATAGCGCCAAGTGGACACATGGAGGGGCAGTGCGAAAGGGGCTCTGCTGGGGGAGCTAACCCTATCCCAGTGAGTAGGTGGGATTCCCTTCATGTGTGGTGGCGCGGAGAGGTGTGCCCCATGACAGATATGGGGGGAGAGGTGGGTGTGAAAGAGGGGAGAGAGGGGACAACTCCAATGACAGTCAGGGGGGGTGGGGTTCTCCGATTTTGGCACTGTGGTGAAGGAGTGCTGTGATGCTGGGGGACCCTGATCCCCGTGGGGTGGTTTATATGTAACTTTTGGATGGGGGCACCTTCTAAAAATGGCGTACCGATCTCAAAATCTCAGCTTTGACTGCATGTTTAGGCCCTGCCCACGCCCCCCCCCTTCCTCCCCCAGCTGACTGTGTAATGCTGATCAGCACTCTGAAATTGCACAGTGCTGTTAAATCAGGCGAGAAAAGACAAATGTAAAACGGGCGAGTTTCACACCGCTTTTTCCACCTGATTCAAAACCCTGTGCAATTTTGGGAAAATTCTGGCCATATTCTACGCAATCTGTCCTCCGTGGACAATCCTCCCATCCCAGGAATCAGCCCGCTGAACCTATGTTGCACCCTCTCTGAGGAAAATGCATCTTTCCTCAGGTACAGAGGTCAAAACTGTACACAGTACTCGAGATATAGTCTCACCTCTATTATTTCTGCCATTAGTCTAACCGCTATTTTGTAAACAAATTATGGTGTTAGCTACTTCAATTAATTTCTGATCCACATTCCTGCAGTACCTAATTAACGGCAGAGTTGGATTAATCGCAAATTTTCATAATGGAGCTGATAATTGATACAAAACATATAACTGATCTCTCACTTTTTACTTGATTATAATATTTTTTTCCCCATGCTAGCTCTTTACATCAAACAACACACATGCCAGGTATGTATCTGCATTTGTCAATGATTAAATATTGACTGTTGTTGAATCCTATTTCGGTTTTGTATCTTATATTACATCTTAAAACTTTTGGAACCCATTTTGTGGAGTTCCTTCCATGCTTATCAAATTAATGTTAGACATTATAAAGTCCATTATAAAGATTTGAGAATTACTTTCATTTAAGTGGTATTAGTTATATTATTATAAGATTAAATAAATATCGGCGATACAAATGTTAACTTCTCACCATTATTGATTATGCTATTGCAAGATCCTTCCAGGATACCAAAACTTCATTTTCCCAGACTTCCTGCAAAGGTATAGTAAAATATTCAAATTTCTTTATGAGTCAAATTTTGCATCAAATAGAATCTGTTTATTTCTGTAGCTGTGGTGATCCATACTCCTAAGTACAGTACAGCAGCTGTTGCATTATGGTCAGGCTGTTCAGATGAGAGGTTTCCCTTCCCGCCATCTATAGAGTCAGCGGGGAACACATTCCCGTCTATACTGTACGCCTTGCAGTGATTTCATGCTCCAACGAGTGTAATTGGCTGGAGGTAGGACTTCTGCTCCTCACGCGGGTGGAAGTCCTCCCTCAGAGAGCTGCCATCCAACCTGATTGTCTGGTTTCTCCCTAGTTCCTGCAGTGGTCAGAACAGGGACTGCAAGCAGCTCCCAGAGGCAAAGTCCTGGGATTCCAGGAAGAGGTAAGTTTTGGAGGTCTCAGATAGAAAGTGTAGGGGAGGCCTGAGGGGAGTGGACAGTAGGAGATTGCATTATCAGTGGAGAAGCCCGGGGGTGGGTGGTGGGGGTGGGGGTGCACGGGGGCTGGGTGGGGTGGGGGGCAGCTGAATTCCGGCAGTTACCGGACCTTAGATGAGGGGCAGGGAGATGCTCAATGTTAAAAGGAGAAGGGGCTGTTGATGGTGGTACCCCTCACTTTCCTGTCTGAGGCCTAATCCCGAATATTTTTGGTCTTCCCCTATACTTTGCAAATCCTCGTACCACTCCTCTTTCAAATTTGGGGCTGGGCGAGAAATGGCCCATGAGTGGTCAATAATTGGTCACTTAAGGACTTCAATTGGGGCAAGGGTGTTTTGTCATCCAGGGCCTCATCCACCCCAGTGTAAAATTGCAGAGAGGTCAGGGTGGGCGGGAACCCAGCGGGAAGCCCATCCGACAGATTTTACGCTCAACTCCCACCTACAAACCCTTCGGTGGGGGAATGTAAGATTCTGGCCCATGTGTGTGAAGAGTTGTTACTCCACTAAGTTCAGTAATGAACCTATCTGTATCTGAAATTAATTGTTGGAAGGACAAGTTGGGACACACGCATGCAGTTTCTCTCCATGTGAACCTGATTTTGTCAAACTGGCTCTGCAGTGCATTAACTGATGACTGGAGAGTAAATGTACCCGTGGGTAGGTAATGACAAATACAGAGCAGAAAGATTCCATCCCTAGAAATAGGGATACAGCAAATTCACTTCAGTGCTCCTGGTAGAATCACATAGGATTCCCAGTAACAATCGCTGTGCAGTGTCCCACATCGCATTGTGTGCGTGTGGATGTGGGCCGAGCAGGGGTCGAGTTGTACCCTCCACAGCCAAGTGTCAGCCCAGGATTTACAACGTAATAAAGAATGGCAACTAGAATGGAACGGTTGAGGACTAAAGCAACCAAACCCAACATAAATTGAGGCCTTCAGGAGAGGAGGGAAAAGAATGATATCCTAATTAAATGGCATAGTTAATCAGAGCAATGCTGCAGAGCGGAATGGAGCATTCAGGAAGGAGGGTGATCAGTCAAGACTCAGTGAGTGTTGCGCCTACACAGGTGTGTATCCTAAACATGTGGTGGGACTGATTTATGCCAGTGCCAAGCTGTGACTATAATTTGGTTAGTACAAGGTCAATTGTGGGACGGATTTGAGGTGAATCACAGCTCAGCTGCTGCTGAGAACAAAGCAGCACAAAAGATAATGTCAAATGTTACACCCTGTTGCAAAGTACTTCCCATTATTTACATTATGAAAATCTTTCAGGATTTAGAAAGAAATATATGGTACGTTGGTGCTTGTGACCGCTATAAAGCAGAGGAGGCTTTAAGGATAAAAAATAAGGTAATCAATTCTATTACATTTACAAAATAATTCCAATGGAGACATTTTGCTGCAAGCATTTGATAAGTCAGTGTCATATTCTTATTGAAATCAAATATCTTCTCACCTCTGGCAATATATTTAGAAGTTATCAAAGTTCTAATTTGCTTATCCAATATGATGTGTTTGTATTTTTTCTAGATCTTTATTCTATTATGAAAGTTATTTCTGGATACTGTATTCACTATATAACGAGTCAGAGGCATACATTGAGACTTTACTGCTGATTCAATGACAGCTTGTTTTCACTTCATTCAGAACGGTGCTTTCCTGGTGAGAGATAGTTCCAAAGGAATCCCCGATAAGCCATACGTGTTGCTGGTATATTACAGATTTAAAGTTTACAGCATTCAAATACGATACCTAGAGGACACTAAACAGTATGCTTTGGGGAGTGGGCTCAGAGGACATGACGTAAGTTTTCTGCTATTGCATTGCTCCAGTCTTCTGTCGAATATAAATGTACCACTTTTGCTGCTCTCAGTAGACCAAGTTAATATTCTTGAGTTTTTCTAAAGCTATTTAAACATACTTTGCAAATTTAAAAAAGCTTGAATGCAAAATGTAAATGCATAACCCCCATGTGAAACATAATGCTAAAAGATCTGTGCTGAGGTCCTTTTGTGAAATGGCGTAAAACTCAAAGAGGAAGGAGCAATGAAAATTACTTTAAAACTACACAAATTTGAGAATATGTCGAGCAACAAAAATATATATTTTTAATAAATTTAGATTACCCAATTCTTTTTTTCTAATCAAGGGACAATTTAGCGTGGCCAATCCACCTACCCGGCACATCTTTGGGTTGTGGGGGTGAGACCCACGCAACACGGGGAGAATGTGCAAACTCCACACAGACAGTGACCCAGGCCCTGGATCGAGCCAGGGTCCTCAGCGCCATGGAACAAAAATATTCTACCTGCTTTTCCTATATATAGAATAATTAAATATTTTAGAGAAGATTATCTTGGATCAATGGCCTGGCAATCCAGTAAACATTGTAAGATTGAGTAGGTTGAAGTGAAGCATGTAAATGTCCCCTACCCCTTTTCCTTCCATTTTAAAAGTCTATGTCATTTCTATACTTTGGGCCATGTCATTTTAATATGCTAATTAATGTGAGGTAAAATGCAGTAGCCATAATCATCATGATGCAGAGATGGTGGATTGTTTTGGAGCAGATTCTTTTTATAATTCTATCTTTAGAAAGCATGTAAAATAAGGGGAAATCAAGCAAAATCACTGTGTGATTTGTCTCTGTCAGCTTTAACAAATCAATAAACATGCTGTTAACTATTCATATTGGCGGCAGCGCGGTGGCGCAGTGCTGCCTCACGGCGCTAAGGACTCGGGTCGATCCTAGCCCCCTAGTCCGTGTGGAGTTTGCACATTCTCCCAGTGTCTGCGTGGGTCTCACCCCCACAACCCAAAAAGATGTGCAGTGTAGGTGGATTGGCCATGCTAAATTGCCCCTTAATTAGAAAAAGAAAATTGGGTACACTAAATTTTTTTTTTAACTATTCAAATTGCGGACAGCCTAGCAAGTCAACAGAAATGTTCACAATGAAGACTTTGCAGCACGATCGTAAATTTCTGTTGCAAAAATAAATTTTATTTTGATTTTATATTTTTAAGTCCACATTTCCTTTCCCGCTCACTCACACAATATGACCCTGATTATAAACATAAAACATGTAGAATTTATCTATTCAGTTCTCACTTGTCCTTGTATGTGTGTTTCTCTCATTTTTTGGGGGGGATGTGTGCGTGTGTGAGGGTGTGAGGTTGTGTGTCTCCTTCTCCTCTGCTTCCCTTCTATAATCTCTATCTCTGGGAATTACCTTCACGGTTCTCCTATGGCTCGAGTGAATTATCTACTCATCTCAGATCAAACCTGACACCAAGGTTGTGAATATACTGGCTTAATCTCAAACGTTTGGCAGGGAGAGGGATGGTGTCAGTAGTTAGAGACTGGAGTTTGGATAAAGGTCTGAAAACAATAGTTATAACCTTCCCAATATTTAATTGGAGGAAACTTTTGCTCATCCAGCACTGGATGTTTGATAAGCATCCTGATAATTTAGCAACAGTGGAGGAGTTAGACCATAAGACCATAAGACATAGGAGCGGAAGTAAGGCCATTCGGCCCATCGAGTCCACTCCACCATTCAATCATGGCTGATTTCAACTCCATTTACCCGCTCTCTCTCCATAGCCCTTAATTCCTCGAGAATTCAAGAATTTATCAACTTCTGTCTTAAAGACACTCAACGTCCCGGCCTCCACCACCCTCTGTGGCAATGAATTCCACAGACCCACCACTCTCTGGCTGAAGAAATTTCTCCTCATCTCTGTTCTAAAGTGACTCCCTTTTATTCTAAGGCTGTGCCCCCGGGTCCTAGTCTCCCCTGCTAATGGAAACAACTTCCCTACATTCACCCTATCTAAGCCATTCATTATCTTGTAAGTTTCTATTAGATCTCCCCTCAACCTCCTAAACTCCAATGAATATAATCCCAGGATCCTCAGACGTTCATCGTATGTTAGGCCTACCATTCCTGGGATCATCCGTGTGAATCTCCGCTGGACCCGCTCCAGTGCCAGTATGTCCTTCCTGAGGTGTGGGGCCCAAAATTGCTCACAGTATTCTAAATGGGGCCTAACTAATGCTTTATAAAGCTTCAGAAGTACATCGCTGCTTTTATATTCCAAGCCTCTTGAGATGAATGACAACATTGCATTTGCTTTCTTAATTATGGACTCAACCTGCAAGTTTACCTTTAGAGAATCCTGGACTAGGACTCACAAGTCCCTTTGCACTTCAGCGTTATGAATTTTGTCACCGTTTAGAAAATAGTCCATGCCTCTATTCTTTTTTCCAAAGTGCAAGACCTCGCACTTGCCCACGTTGAATTTCATCAGCTATTTCTTGGACCACACTCCTAAACTGTCTAAATCTTTCTGTAGCCTCCCCACCTCTCCATACTACCTGCCCCTCCACCTATCTTTGTATCATCGGCAAACTTAGCCAGAATGCCCCCAGTCCCGTCATCTAGATCGTTAATATATAAAGAGAACAGCTGTGGCCCCAACACTGAACCCTGCGGGACACCACTCGTCACCGGTTGTCATTCCGAAAAAGAACCTTTTATCCCAACTCTCTGCCTTCTGCCTGACAGCCAATTGTCAATCCATGTTAGTACCTTGCCTCGAATACCATGGGCCCTTATTTTACTCAGCAGTCTCCCGTGAGGCACCTTATCAAAGGCCTTTTGGAGTTGAGCGAGATAGTTCCGAGGTAGAGCTGGATGTCCACATATGAAAACTAATGCCCTGCCTTCGCGTGATATCGCCAAGCAACAGCATGTAATTTAAAAACAGGAGGGGAAAAGGATGAATCCTTGGTCAATACCAGAGGTAATAGTGCAAGAGCAGAAAGAAAAATTGTTGCAAATAAATCTCTGATTATGACTAGATAGATAAGATTGGAGCAAGCTGAGAGAATTCCCAATCAGCTTGATGACAGTCAAGAGGCATTGGAGGAGGCTGGTGTGGTCCACTGTGTCAAAGGCTGCAGACAGTTTGAGAAGGACGAGAAGGAAAAGTGTACCATTTTCACAGTCACATAGGACATCATTTGTGACTTTGAAAAGAGTTATTTTGGTTCTGTGGTAGATGTGGAAACTTGATTGAAGGGATTCAAGCATAGAGTTTTGGGAAAGATGGGAATGAATTTGTGAGATGACAGGATGTTTAAGGATTTAGGAAAGGACGGATGTGGATGAGATGACCTTGTGGGTCAAGAGTTGTTTCTTTAAGGAGCCAGTAGATTCAAGAGAGAGACAAACCTGAAGAGAGAGAATCATTTACAATATCCACAGTGCTATAACATCATGAAGGAAATATTAATACAAGCTGGTAGAAGTATAAATTCAGCATTAAAGTTTCAACACAGTCACTGATTTTATATCATCAATTGCTTGCATTTGGCAGAAAATTCCTAATGAAGCAGTAGCTATGCACAATAATTGCTTATTTGTGCAGACACAAAGTGAGAGAGAGGCACCTTTTTTAACATATCATAATTACATTATCCAAATCCTTGTTTGCTGTCAGTGCAGATATTCACTGCATAGTTCCTGGGCCATATAGTTATTATTTAACCAGTAGTGTTTCATACAAAATTAATTAGCTTTTTTCCCCATAGCTCCTCTTCCTGGGATCAAACAACATTACTACTGTTCTGATTCCATGCAAAGGAAATACAGGCCCAAAGAGACTTCTTCTTCATCAGGAAACAAAGGGCCGGTTTTTCAACAGTTTCTAAATTTGCCTCAATATATTGACAGCAAGAAATAATTATGGGGTTACATTTTTGTTGCCAAATCAGTTTCATTGAGCATTTACTTATAGGGGCACCTATTTTTGTATTCCACTTACATGGGGCCTGAATTCACCTTGGATCTCACCTTTTTTGAGTTTGCATTCAACCACTATCCTTTGCGATCATCAAACGAGATTGTCAGATCACCAGGTGACATTCACTCTTGATGTCATATTTAAAGAACCAATGTCCACCTGCTGCTCATTTGGAACAAAACATTGAGAAAAAGCTGAAGGTGTTGCTAAGCAACAAGCTCGATGTGACACTACGAAGATTCAGATTTTAAAAAGCTCCCGAGTTCAAGATGCCAGTGCAGTTGCTAAATATGTCAACAATGTAGTTCAATTTGGTTCATGTAAAAACATGGACACAGAGCATGAGGAAGCAAGGTCACCACATTGAACTATTTACAATTCCTGATTTTTTTAAAAATTGTTTTGCACGTACAATATCCTCCAACAATTTGAGCTCTTCATCACCTCATGAAATGTGCCATTTACTCTGCCTAAATAATGCAACAAAATTCAGTTGTGTTTTTGAAATTAAATTATTGGAGCAAAGTTTGTGCTTTAAATTCGATCGTAAATCCGGGTTTTGCGAAATGGTTTCTGCACAAAATCATTTGCCCGCAGAGAATGTAAAATCTGCCATGAATCAGTGTCATTGAACGATGTTTTAGGGTGTAATTTTTTCAAAAAGCTTTGTTTTATAAAATACTAATTTTTACCCTTAAGATTGGTAACTTGATGTACTTTGATTAATATGGCTGAAAATGGTTATCTCAAAAAATAAACTTTTTTAATTTGAGGGTCTAGTCAACCACCAGATTTTAAATAACAGAAAATGACTTTGAAAAATATGTAGATCCTTTGTTAGTTACTTTACGTTATAATAGACAATCTCTTCAGTTATGAAGAAAAATTATATTCAAAAGCCTTTCAAACATACATGTCCTTCCATCTCGAAAGCAGCTTAATCTTAAAAGCATCTTCCAAGGCCTCCAATTGAATGCAGTTAACTGAAATACACAATGAAGATTAATTTGATCTGGGCCAATGGCCATGTTGTGGGCAAGCGGACTTCAAGCAGAATGGACTTTGAACTAGGACAAAATCGATTTGCACAAAACATAATTTGCACTTGAAATTCTGCAATCTTTTGTGCTGGTTTTACCAATTTGGGGCAAATTGTATCAATAAAACTCATTCAATAGGTTGAAAATTCTAGGACAATTAAATTTGAAATGTTCATTTAAATCAGTAGTTACAAGCACTTTGGGAATTACAGTCCACCTTGACAGTTGCAAATGTAACACCGCTGTTCAAGAAAGGAGGGAGACAGTAAATAGTAATCAGGCTAGTTTGCCTGATACCAGTAATCAGAAAAGTAATCTATTATTAAGGAATTATTAATAATGCACTGAGAAAATCACATTCTGATCAGACAAATTCAAAATGATTTTATGAAAGGGAAATTGCATTTTGCAAATTTCTTAGTTTTCAGAGGAGTTAACCTGTAGGGTAGACAAAGGGAAACAAGTAGATGTAGTATATTTGGATTTTCAAAAGATGAGGTGCCATACAAAAAGTTAATATGCAAGATAGGGGCTCATGGAGGTGGGGGTAATTTTTTTGCCTGGAAAGGGGATTGTTTAACATAGAGGAAGGATAAATGAGGCATTTTCAAGTTGACAGGCTTTAAATAGTGTTGTGCTGTAAGGATCAGTACTGGGGCCTCAGCTATTCACAATCTATACTACTGACTTAGATGAAGAGACAGAGAGTAAGGTATCTAAGTATTCTGATTATATAAAGCTAGGTGGGAAGAGTTGTAAGGAGGACAACAAAGAAGTAAAGTCAGATGAAGTGAACGAGAAACAAGGTGGCATATTATGTGAGGTTACTGACTTTTGTAGTAAGGCTAGGAAACCATAATATTTTTAAGAGGGGTGAATTCTTTTTTGGAGTTTGCACATTCTGGAGTTTATACATTCTCCCGTGTCTGCATGGGTCTCACACCCACAACCCAAGGTCGTGCAGGGTAGGTGGATTGGCCACTAAATTTCCCCTTAATTAGAAAAATGTTTCAAAATATATATTCAAAAGAAGAGGTGTGAAATTTATTTATGTTGATGTACAGGAAGATGTGGATGTACTGGTACAAAGAACACAAAATTAGCGTGCAGGTACATCACGCAATTAGAAAAGCAAATGACATGTTGGCCTTTAATGGAAAGTGATCAGATTGCAAGAATAAAGACATCCTGCTACGATTGTACAGCATCTTGGTGGGACCACACCTGGAATACTGTGTGCAGATTTGGTCACCTAAGGAAGCATATAGTTGCATTGGAAGGAGTAGGTAACGCTTCACGAAATTGGTCCCAGAGATGAGAAGGGCATCCTTTGATGAGAAGCTGAGTAAATATTCTCTGGAGTTCATGATGAGAGTGATCTAGTTGAAACATTCAAGATTCTAAAGGGGCTTGACAGGATGAATACTGAGAGGTTGTTTCCACTGGCTGGGGAATTTCTAACATAACCTTAGGATATGGGACAAATCATTCAGGACTGAGATGAGGGGGAAATGATTCACGCAAAGGGGTGTGTGTGTTTGAAATTCTTTATATCAAGGGATTGTGAATGCTTTATTATTGAATCTATTTAAGGCTGAGGTAGACAGATTTTGGTCCCTCAGGGAATCAAGGAATATGGGGACTGGGTGGAAAAGGGGAGCTGAAGCCGAAGACCAGCTATGGTTGTATTGACTAATGGAGCAGGCTCAATTTACCGTGTGGGCTACTCCTGCTCCACTTTCTTATATTCTTATGACAGCACCATACCCAAGACTTCTATCACACAGACAATAAAGGGCAGAACACCACCCCAAGTAAGTTCCCCCTTCAAGTTTCACACCATCCAGATTTGGAACCAAATCATTGTTCTTTCACTGTCACTGTGTCAAAACATTAGGAATGGGCTTCACAATCAGGGATCAAGGTGAGATTTTGGGGCCCAGAGCCCGGTGGCAGACCTCAGACTGAGCACAAACAGCTTCAAGGCCTTCTTAAATCCATGCTTGTTTTTCTAATGGTGGGCTTGGCTGAACAGACATCTTTGAGGCCCAATTCCTGCTGCAAAAGCAGGCTGTGTAAAGGTAGGTGCTCCTTTTTCTGCAGTTTAAACACTTGCCACCATGCAAGCCTCACTGCTCCTCACTTGTCCCCTCAGCAGCTGAAGGCTCAACAAATCTTTTACCCCACCAAACCTACTCTTCGGAATTATGCAAAGTCTGGGACATTAAAATGGGATCACACCAAGAAAATGTCCCTGACCAACAGCACTCTGGTTATGCCTACACACGGGGACTGCAGCACTTTAAGCAAGTGGCTCACCATCATCTTCTCAGGGGTAACAAGATATGGGCAGCAAATACCAGCCATTCCAACTACAAAGCAATTCGTTTTGATCACAGCAATGTTGTACAGATATCAATTGCTTGCTTTTACGAAGCAAAATTTGCAGATAAGATAATGGCCAGAATTCCCGAACCATTTGCTGGCGGCAGGATTCTCTGGACCCGTCGGCAGTGCAAACTCGGCAGCATGAGGTGGCTTAAATGGGAATTCCCATTGACAGCAGCGGGAGCAGAGAATCGTGCCGCCAGCGAACACTCGCTGCCTCCCGCCAGTGGGAAATAGGCAGCTGGGAGGCTGGAGAATCCTGTCCAATTTGTTTTTACATAATCAAAGTAGCAGTCACTTTCCAGCTCTTTACAATTTAACGACATTTTCGGAGAGAATTACAACTGAACCCAAAAGTATTATGCCTCTCCAGTTGGGATCTTCCATGACATTTTGATAATAGTGTCTATCTTTCTCCTCTCCACAGATATTTTATTCAGTGCCTGATATCATAGAAATCCACAAAAATATTCCTTTGCGATTAATTGATCGAAGAGACCAATCAGGAAGCCAAATGGAACAATGTATCCTAACCGTTCCACTGACACTGCACTGACAGATTGATAATGTCACATGTTCAAGACTTTAATCCTCTCATATTTACGTTGTATATCTAAAACAGCACTAATTTATTTTTAATGTAAATATGTACATGCTAAAAATTCTTTCTATTGTACTTTACTAACAACTTCTAATGGTTATTTGTTCAGATGATACAGTTAGTTGTCACTTAAGATAATAATAATAACCAGAAAAATATATTTGCAAGAAAAGGAGATTTGCTATTATGTTTTCTTACAAAATGTAAAAATACAACTTTCAGCTGTTTCTGGTAATCATGCTATTTTTGTTGGGAGTGTTACCTGTATGTTTTTATATAGTTGTATATTTCTCACTTTCATGGACAATGGTACAACAAAGAAATTCAACTTTTCTGAGAAAATTTGATTTATTTGCTCACCTATCACTGTTGAGTGTGAAAATACTAGTCGACAAACATAACTAACATCAAAAACAGAATAATCCAGCAAAAGCACCAGGCAGTATAATTCATTACATGGTGAGAAGATGCCACTCATTATTTGTGATATCTTGAAATGCTGACGAAACAACCTGTTTAGGAAGTATATATACCAAATACATCTCTCATTACACAGTCTGAAAAGCAGCCTACGCACCAATGTAAGTATCAGGATGCAACACTGGCCCTGCCAAAGTTTAATAGGAGGCAGGTGCCGGTGCATCATAGAAACACACCTGTCAGTCCTGACTGAAAATTCCAGCTTTGAGTTTTAGGGATATGGGCAGGTACTCTAATTGTCGGTACTAGTGGTGTCTGCCAGGATCTGTGTTGGGGCGTCCAGTATCCACTGTATTCACTAACGGCTCAAATGATGGGAGAGAAAGCCACATATCCAAATTTGCTAATGACAGATAGGCAGTATTGAAAGTGTTGCCTTTTTACCCTTTAGGTGAACCACAAGCTGTTTCTTCTATTGACCAAATGACAACACAACCAGTATGTTAGCTCAAAAACACAGTTCATAATGTGTTCATTAATAACACAGGACTTGTATCTCTATGCAATAATACATGCGGCTCCATACTAAACTAAACCTAGTTAAACTAACTTCGAGTGACCAGCACTATGCGAGATAAGGCCTTTATCCAGGTCCACGTGGTCAGTTGGAAGTTGTTGGGTTCGTCTCAGCTGGGCTCGTCCTTCAGGAAATGGTCGCGGGTCCTTGAACTTGGTTGTTCTGCTACAGTTGGTCGCACACAGGCCGGTCCCAAAAGAGGCCGATCCCTAGTGTGCAGGTCTTTTTACCCTTCATCTCTTTTGCGCCCTTTTGGGTGGTCCTTACTCCAGGTCCAATGGATCGATAGGGTTTCGATCACCCTCATCGACCTTAGCCAATTACGGGGCGGATACCTCGATGGCTGGGCGGGTCCCAGCTAACATTGTCCCAGACACATAGGCCTTTCCAAATAAGGTGGGGTGGCACCAGTTAGTCTTCTATCGTTGATGGTCCTCAATGCGAATGCTATTGTCTTGCGGAAAATGGTGATCTATCTTTAATGAACTGGGAGTTTCTTACCAGGTCTGGTTTCTTTGCACAATACACAGAGGCTGTGTACCTGTCTGTGTCCCAAATTGACCACAATTCCCATAGTCCATTGCAGGTGCCCATTTTTAATGACTACAAAAGCAAGTATAAAAATACAAAGATATATTGATAGATTAAGTAAATGGGGAAAACAATGACCAAGGAATTTCAGTGTAGACAAGTATGATGCCATATGCTTTGGACCAAAAAAGGATAGAAGCAAATACTTTCAAAATGGTGAAAAGCAAGAAACCAGTGCAGATGGAAAGATGGTTGGGGATCCATATAGATTATTAAAATGTCGTGAACAAATACAGAAAATAATCAAAAAGGAATGTTGAAATTCTTAGAGAACTGGAATACAAAGGGATGGAAAATATGCTTCAACTGTACAAAGTCTTGGTTCCACCACACATGGAGGACAGTTGGGCACCACACCTTAGAAAGGATATATTGGACTTGGAGTGAGTGCAGTGTAGATTACTGGCATGATACCTGGACTGCAAAAGTGAAACCACATCGCGAGATTGAACATAGTATAGGGTTGTATTCCGTGGAACTTAGAGGTTAAAGGGTGATTAGGTCAAAATTTGTGAGCCCCTAAGGGGAACAGATGGGGTAAATTGGGAGAAATCATTTCCACTAACTTGGGAGTCTGGCACTAGTGAGCGTAGTCTAAAAATTAGAGCTAGATATTCAGGAATGAAATTAGATAACATTTTTTATGCAAAGGGTGATAGAAGTTTTGAACTCCCATCCTCAAACAGAATTGATGCTCGATCAATTGTTCATTTTCACACTGAGATTGCTAGATTCAAAACCTACCTGTACATATATTCCTAGATCCATAAAGGATGCAGATGTATGATCCATTGATACCACAGTCCCCCTTGAGTGACGCAAACACAAAAGCTATGACATAGGGAGCCTCTACTCCAACCCAACCAACCGTACCATTTCATACATCGGTAAATATATTTGGGCCAGACACCCTTAATACTTCAGGAACCCCAGGAAAAAATCAGGAGCTGGAGTGGTCAAATTCAGGCTAATATCCTGCCTTTAGTTGAATGCCTCGCGGGTAGAAGTTCTGATGGTGGTGCATTAGAAAGCATATTGGATCAACTGCTCATAATGCGCCCTGACAGAATTTCCTTGCCATTGAGGTCAATATTAGCTGATCCAATATTGGCCATTTTACACCTCAAGGTTGAAAGTTCCAAATCTTCTGAAGTAAATCATTAAAACATTGTTCAGTTTTTTTTTAAAAGAAATGTATTCTTCATTGTATCATATTCCGTTAACTTATTTGATTTATCTATTCTGCCTATTGTTGTATGGGACCCTACTCATGCATAATCCTGCATAAATGAGATATAAAAAACACTTGTGGCTCCTTATTATAGAACAAGGTTTTTCAAAGTGTGGGTCACGACCTGTCCGGGTGGGTGTTGGGAGGGTCATGGAGCAATCGGTTGCTGAACGATCGCAGGAGAAGCACCCAACATGTTACCATGTTCTATGTTAGCAGTATTTAAATTGAGAATGGCAGCCGCTACCGGCTTTCAAATGAGAACAAAATTAGGCTGTGTGCAGTCTTCCAAACATAAGCAGCAGCAAGTCACGTGCCCTGCACGCACACGTGATGTCAAGCACCCTGTGTTTAGGTGCCAAATCATGAAGCAGAGTTTCTTCCATTTTCTAGCTTCTAGCAAGCAAGGCAAAGGGGCTGTGAAGCTGGATCATTTTGTTACAAGAAAAAGACGGCCAGAGACACATATAGGCAGTGTACCTACTGGCCAGGATCTCATATGTGATCTGCTTGAAAGAACTGCTCAGGAGAATCCACGGCGGGGCAGAGAAATGCTGGTGTTAGCTCTGTACGGAGCTCCAGGGCCTCCGGTTAACAGTCTACAATGAAGAAACTTAACTCAGGAACAAAGCAGTATAAAGATGATTTCTTGAGCTATGGTTTTGTCAATTGTGCCAATGCAAATAAGGAAGCAAAGCCCGTGTGTGTTATATTTAGGGAAGTACTGGCAAATGAGAGGAGAAGTTCCAGACTTTGATAGAGAAGTGGTGGGTGAAAATTTTCTTTTGAGGTTGAGACCCCAGAGTCAGTTTTAACTTACAGCTGACTGCAAATGAGTACACAGCTGTACCTGACCTGTGACAACACATTAAAACACGCCAAAATCCCATGAGGCTGTCAGCATTCTGGAGTAACATATCCCAGGACTATCCACTGGTGAGTGAAACAAACATTTTGTTGCTATTGCCCTTCAAGACAACCTACATGTGCGAGGTTGGATTTTATGTTCTCACAAAGATGAAGACGGCACAAAGGAACCAGGTGAAGTCTATACCTGGTATGCGCATTGCACTCTCCTCCTGTGACCTTATTGGAGTGAGATCGTGAGGAACAAGCAGGCTCCACTTTTGCATTAAAGATAAGCGAACATGACATGTATCCTGAAGGTCGGCCGGCATGGGTCCTGAAGACCGGCCAGTTGGCAAAAGTGGGTCTCGGGAAAAACATTTAGAAAAACACCGCAGTAGGGTATAACGAGCATATCTAATTATTTTTGGATGCCAAAGGCCTGGCTTTAAAAATGACAAATCACACTAATATAGACTATATAACAGCCATTTTCTGATGAAGAAAGTGAGGATCTGTGGCACTTGCCTTATGGAAGAGCAGGTTTTGGACTATTACATAGTTAGTGATTCATTAAGATCAAAGACTAAAAATTAATGGTGGCATTAATTTAAGGAGAAGCACTTGGGACTATTGTTATGGCATTCTACTATTTTAACCTTTTATTTTTAAATAGATGGGTTAACCACAGTGAGTGATATTATTAACCCACTGTCAATATTGCCAGCAACCAATGCCGAGTCAGTAAAACCTAGCAGTATCGATTGCTGCAAAATACAATATTTACTGTCATCGTTTACAGTTCAGTTTGGTGGAATGAAGACGCGCACAAATAAAAGTATTACTCCAACATGGTGAAAACTGCTACAGCAATCAAGCATTTTGGTAAGGGCCGAGGAGAATCTCCCCAGTATTTCCCCCGACAAATGAATTCCCTTCATACGGCGCCGAATATTCATTTCACTGTTGTGCAGGGTAGGTGGTGCGATATCCAGCAGTGATCGCATGAAGGTGATCAAAGAAAACATGACAGACGAGAGAAGACCTATTGGTTCATCCAGCCCGTCCAGTACAGGTGTGATCTGCTGGAAGGATAGCTGAAAAAAGATAAAAGCAACCAGGGTGGAAAAATCTAGCATTTCCTTTCCATCTCCTTAAGCAACTGAAACAAATCCATTCACCTTAATTCCCTATTGTGTGAGTTGATCTTCACCTCAGCCAGAATCATGACAGCCACTAACTGTTTGCATGTATTTGTTGGTGCATTCCTTTCTCGTTTAGTCTGCTAGACGAGTTCATGAAAGCCTTTCAGATGTTCATTTGGACTGTGTCTGTTAACCTCGCACATTCAATACTGTGGGGGGGGGGAGCATTCCGCAGGGTTCTCCCAATTTTTTCTCCACCTCCTAACTTTGACAGAAATTCTGGAGAAATGAGTCGGGATTCTCTGTCGGAATCGCAAAACGCGATTGAGCGGAGAATCGGTTTTGACGCCGAAATCTTGGCTGCTGCCGGAATGACGCTAAATCCTATTTCTCCGGTGCTTTGACAGCGGTGTCAATGTGTTCCACTCCGCATGTACAGTAAACGGCGTTCACATATTATTAGCGGGCCTGACCCGGTATACTCCGGGGCCTCCATGATCCTCCTCCTCCACTGGGGAATTCATGGCGGCGAGGTTCACTTGTGCTTTCAAAAAATCATGAAACAGGCACCGTGGCTGATGAGGGGGAGGCAGGGGGTACAGAAAGTGTCCAAACTCGTCATAGTGTGCTGATAGTCGTGCCACTGGCTGGGAGGCTTCTACCATAGAATCATAGACTCCACCAGGCAGAAGGAGGCCATTTGGCCCATCGAGCTGACACCGGCTCTTGAAAAGAGCACCCTACTTAAGCCCACACCTCCACCCTTCCTCATCCCTTCTCTCATTCCTCTCCCCCTCAACCTCTCATCTACCTCCATCACCCCTATCTCCCCCTCACTCTCATCACCATCCTAGACACCCCGCCTCTATCTCATCCGCATTCCTCCCCAGGCTCTTCCTCCTCCCCACCACCAGGGCCGGAGGAAGTAGCAGGGGGTGGCCAGGTGGTGGGCTGTGGGGTTTGGATGAATTTGCATGGAACACCATTGCTGTAGGGTGCCATGCGCCTGCGCATGCCACTGACTGACCACTGTAAATCTAGCGCCATGGGTCATATGGGTATTTCCCCAGGCCACCCTCCTAGGTGTGTACTATATATCTGCTATGTGGAGCACTCTCCCGGAACCAACCTTCCATTCCACCTCACTCCCCATCTTCAAATGTGATTTCCTCCTTGTTCCCAGTCCAAACCTTTCTGACCTGTTTAGCATGTGTCTTTTTGTCCCGAGTAAAATGTGAAATGCTATGGTTGCTGTGTACCAGTTAAAGAGCATTGAACCACTATGAAGTAGCACGTAGTGGACCGATACAGCTGCCAATTGTGCTATTTCTTGGCAAACAAAGGAAAATAACAGAAGGTGTAAAACCCAATTGAAAAACAAGCTCTGCAGCTGTTGACAGATGGGATAAAACACTGAAATGATCTCAATGGGGAGGGGCAACTCACCAGCTAACAGGGTATTCTGGATGAGGGTAGCACAGTGGCACAGTGGTTAGCACTGCTGCCTCACAGCACTGGGGACCTGGGTTCGATTCCAACATTGGGTCTGTGTGGAGTTTGCATGTTCTCCCCATGTCTGAGTGGGTTTCCTTCGGACACTCATGTTTCCTTCCACAGTCCAAATATGTGGTTAAGTGCATTGGCCATGTTAAATTGCCCCTTAATGTTGTTAACGGGAATGAATCCAGAATACCCTCAACACTTGGGTATGCTTCAACGTCAAATGTTTGATTACGCTAGCGGGGAGCAGTCCGCTGAGCATGAGGAATCATACACTGCCTATATTGGTGCTAGGCAGCTTAGGACTGCGCAGGTGGAGGCTTCTCTTAACAGCTGTCCTTGGGATCCCTGGCATACCTACAGACTAGGACTACCTTATCTGCATGTCTGTGTTATAAGCAGCATTCCGAGGGCGGCTGCTGATAAAGGATGTCTTGCAGAATAAGCCATTTCAGTGCAGTCCCATGGGAAGTAAAGATTTACATACGTGGCCAAGCTAGTTGGCTAACAACACCATGATGCCTCACAACCTGTTATCTTTCACTTGGAAGCAAGATTTCGGATTATGTATTGTCCATGTACATTTACGGCTCGTGTGTATATATGATTGTACATAAAGTCAGTCTGTGTATTGTTGGTGTATATCTGAGATTAGTATGTGACTATATATTTACACTGGTATACATTCAGTACGTGCACATATATGACAGGTGTCTCTGCTCCCAGCCCACGCCCACAGTGTCCAAAAGGATAGGCAAGGTTACGGGGGTGGGGCCACGGGCCTAGGTGGGGTGCTTGATGAAAAAGAATGAAGAACAATCGAATGCTGCCACATTTGCTGGAAGCCAGTTGTGCCTATTTAAGCTAAATTTGATTGTGGGTGTTCTCCTGATTGCTGTAATTATAGGTGGAGACTTGGAAAAATGGCATAAAAGGCCTTCGGCGGGATTCTCCATTCCTGAGACTACAGTGTTGATGCCGGGGCAGGTTTCGTGGACTTCTACGACAGCAAAAATGGCGCTGCACCTGGACCGATTCCACGACCGTTTTGGGGAGCTAGCACCGGCGCAATTTTGAACACGGTCGATTCCAATGGAAAACGGTGTCAGATTTAACAGGGTCAAGATTGACACTTGAGAGGCTGACAAGCTGCAGCTGCATATCAGCACTCCACTCCCCACCCACATTCATCCCAGCCAACAAGATGTCGCTGGTTGCTATATATCTATATACCTAACCTTTGACACTAGGGAACAATTCATCATGGCCAATCCATCTCACCAGCACATCTTTGGACTATGGGAGAAACCGGAGCACTCGGAGGAAACCCACGCAGACACGAGGAGGAAGTGCAAACTCCACACAGGCAGTCACCCGAGGTCGGAATTGAACCCGGGTCCCTTTCACCGTGAGGTAGCTGTGCTAAACATTGTGCTACTGTGCTGCCCAAAGGCTTTAAACTAAACAATGGGGAAGCGGGTTCACATGAGCGAGTCTGAAAGAAAAGTGGAAACAACTGCACAGGGTAGCAATGCGGGTAAGGATAACCAGAGGATGAGCAGAAGAGAGTGTACAAATATAAGCATGCACCAGCAAATAAAGTCAAAGTTGGGAAATTGATAAAAAGACAGAATTAAAAGCTCTTTATCTGAATATTAGCAGCATTCAAAGCAAGATGGAAGAATTAATAGCAGAAAAAGAAAGAAATAAGTATGAAAAAATTACCATTACAGAGATGCACTTGCAAGGTGACCAAGGCTGGAGCCTGACTATTCAAGGGTATTTGACATTTCAGAAAGACAGAAGAAAAAATAGGAGCAGGGTAAGCTCTTTTAATAAAGGCTGAGATCTGTACAGTAGTGAGAAATGATCTTGGTTCAGAAAAACAAGATGGAGGATCAGTTTGGGCAGATATAAGAAATAACAATGGAAGAAGATCACAGGTGCAGTAGTTTATAGGCTCCCTAAAAGTAGCTATATTGTAGGTCAGAGTATAAATCCAGAAATAATGGGAGCTTTTAAGAAAGATATTGCAATTAATGTTGGTGATTTTAATCTTCACATAGATTAGGTGAATCAAATTGTCAAAGATAGCCTGGTGGGTGAGTTCATGGTGTGTGCTTGGGACAGTTTCTTAGAACAATATGTTCTGTAACTAACCAGGGAGCAGACAATATTAGATTTGGTAATGTGCAGTGAGACAAGATTAATGATCATATAGTTGTCATGGTTTCCCTCTTTTTCATAAAATAATCGGAGGAGTTTCAGGCACAGAACAATCGTTATTGACCAACGCGCTGGGAGAGCACAACTTTAGAGAAGGGTCTTTGGAGCTGATCTTGCCCAATGTAAGAAATTAGGTAACATTTATACAATGCCAGTCACGTGGACAAAAATATTGTTTACATTTGATCATGTCCGGTTTAAACGTTACATTAAACAAGGTGCATGTGTGCACCCAGACAGAATGAGTGTTATATACTTGTATCTACCCTTCATCATTCTATGGATTCCTCCTCAACCTCCTTTCTTAGTGTTAGACCCAATAGATGCGCCTGGTCCTTAGGTTGATTTAGGAAACCATGTTGTTAACCTTCATCCTGACTCCTTACAGATAGTGTCTTAAGAACAAGTTGTTAAGGTCACTAAGAACTAGTTAAACTGGAAACATGTTGTTTGACCCTTATTCGGACTACTTGCAGATGATGCCCTGTCAGCATTCAGTTGACATCTGTCTAAAATAATCCCCGAACTGCTTTAATATATTATACTACACTATATAAATTCAAAAATCCCTAAGGATAATTGTTGATTATCCTAATAAATTGTTGTTAGCAAACCCTATTCATTTGCCTCCCCACAACATAATACAGAATCCTCTGGGAAAAAGTGATCACAGCATAACAGAATTTCACATTCAGTTTGACGGTGAGCAATGGGTCTTAAACTAGTGTCGTAACATTGAATACAGACACTTACAAGGATCTGAAGACAGAGTCGGCTAGAGTGGGCTTTGAAAACAGTTTAGTAGGTAAGACAGTGAGCAGGTAAGACAGCAGGCAGCTAAGCAGTGACAGACATTTAATCAGATATTTCATCAATGTTAACAAAGATGTATTACATTGAGAAATAACAATTCCATGAGAAGGATGCACCATCTGTGGCTAACTGAGGAAGTTAAGGTTGACATAAATTGAAAGAAAAGGCTCACAATGCTGTGAAGTGGAGATGCCTCACCGATGTCCTCAGAAGACAAACACGACACAACCGACAGAGTACCCTTAACGTCCAGTACTTCCCCGGAGCGAAGAAACTACAACATCCTCTTCGCAGCCTTCAACACATCATTGATGAAGATGAACATCTTGCCAAGGTCATCCCCATACCCCCACTACTTAACATCTCCACATCATGGCTACCATCGACACCCGAAAATGCTGTGAAGATTAGTAGACCAGAAGATTCGGAAATTGTTAGAAATTTGTAAAGAATGACTGAAAAAAAGGGTAGAGTTTGAGGCAACACCAGCAAGAAATTTAAAAGCAAACAGTAAAACCTCTACAAGTGTATAAAAAGGAAAAGAATAGCTAATGTAAGTGTTGGTTCTTCAAGCAATGCTTCTCGAAGAATTACCTGGGAACAGTTATTACCTACTATGAAACATTCATCTAACAATATACAAGTCAGGGCATAGCATGAGGCTTCACATAGAACCATCCCTCAGCGAGCTTTACTGTCATGTGATCTTACATCACTGATTATGTAGACCGTTAGTTACACATTTAATATTCATACACAGCACACTGCTTTTAATCTCAGTTCTTACCATCAAGACTTCTTTTTAATAACAAATTATTTTTGTTTCTGATACATGGGAGTTGCAAAGTTAGATTGGCTATCTCACACAATTATCAATGCAACTCGTCATTTTGCATTAGTTGTATATGTACTGATTTTAGTTGTGTAGCCATCTGGGATGGCCACTTACAATAAGGAACATGGACAGTCGCAAAGCATAACGGGAAAAATGGACAATGCAAGGTTCAGGCAGGCTCAGAGCCTGAATGTATATTTGTGAGCAAAGAATTAGCATTTTGATGGCCCATTTCCGTCAAACAAAGGACTGATACTTGAGCAACCAATACAATCACAGACATTTCGACGCCACTTCCTGTACTCAGGACGCATAAACAACAGGGTCAATGACCGCTTAGGACACGCCCGGCCATCGAAGCACCTGCCCCTTTATTGGCTCAAATCGAACACAGTGATCAGGAATTACCCAATTAGTGGGGTCCAAGCTGAACGACAGCCCAAAAGAGCGCAAAACCCCCAAGGATAAAGAGAGAGACCACCATGTGTTCGGCCTCTCTTGGACCTGACACTCCGGCTGAGCAGGTGTTACTTCTACAGATGTCAATAGACCCAGATTCAAACAACGGCCACTGTTCCTCTGACCTAAGCCGGGTGCCTGAAGTTAAGTACAGGTTGTCATAGCTGATAAGTGTATAACCTGTCTGCGTTGGTACTACATTGGATCAAATTTCTCGAATTCAATTCCACACCCACTCCCCACTGTCTCCCCATTCTTTTCCTATTATTTTCAATATTTATGAGCTGTTCATCTGAATTCTGCTTAAATATAATTAGCTTTGTGTGGTAATGCATTTTATATTCTAACCAGTCTTTGCTGTACAACAAGCAGACAGGAACAGGAACACATCAAAATGTAACGCCACCACTCACTTTCCCTGCTCAGCCACATGACTTCACAGTTTGTCTGGAGCTCACTCAGTCCGAGTTACGCTTGCCTGCCTCTGCCTGTACCAACTGGGGTACAAACACCATGAGCCTGCTCGGCACTCGCTGCTTGAGGTGCTTACCAAGGTTAAAGCGTGCTTTGGTCTCAGCATCTGCCCCTTTGCTACTTGACAATAAACAACCAGTGTGTCCATACATACAATTCCTACAGTGCACTGGGAGGCCACTCGGCCCATCGAGTCTTCACCAACACTTGTCCAGGCCCACATCCCCCACCCTATCCCCGCAACCCCAACCTAACTTGCACATCTTTGGACTGTGGGAGAAAACCAGAGCACCTGTACGACACCCACGCAGACACGGGGAGAACGTGCAGACTCCGTACAGACACCCATGGCCAGAATCAAACCCAGGTCTCTGGCAATGTGAGGCAGCAGTGCTTTTTAAAAAAATGTATTTTATTCCAAACGTATATGAAAGGTTACAAATCCTAAACAATTCGAGGAACAAACGCTCTACACAACTATATAGTTTGTACAAATTTTTCCCTTTTTCAGAGCCCCCCTCCCTCCCCCTCCTCACCCCCCTCTGATTAACAGCTCCTCAAAATGCCACGAGCAACCCCTACCTTGCCTCAAAGCCCTCTGCTGAACACCTTAATTCGTACTTAATCCTTTCCAATCAAAGAAAGTAATATAAGTCCCCCAGCCAAGCCGCCATCCGCGGTGGCGTTCTGACATCCACTCCAGCAGAATTCTTCGCCGTGTAATCAGCGAGGCAAAGGCCACAATATCGGCCCTCCTCCCCTCCATCAGATCCGGCTCCTCCGATGTCCCAAATATCACCACCAATGAGTCCAGCTCAACCTCCACCCCCACTATCCTTGCTAGCGCTGTGAACACTCTCGCCCAAAATCTCCCAAACATTTTGCAGATCCAGAACATATGAACACGATTCGTTGGTCCTCATCCATACTTGTCATATTCTTCTGTCATTCCATTCTTGCTCGAGTCATATGTACCCTGTGTACCACCTTGAACTGTATCAGGCTAATCCTTGCGCACGAGAAGGTCACATTTACCCTTCGTAGCGCCTCACTCCATATTCCCCAGTTTACCTCCCCACCCAGCTCACCCTCCCAGCTGCCCCCATAATCTTCACCACCCCCTCACCGCCCTGTTCTCCCAGCCACCTGTGTATGTCTCCAATCCTGCCCTCCCCTTCCACATCTGGAAGCAACAGTCGCTCCAGCAGGATGTACCTCGGCAACCTGGGGAACTCTCCAAACCTTCCGTGTGAAGTCCCTTACCGGCAGGTACCTAAACTCACTTCCTCTTGGGAGCTCTACCCTCTCCAGTTCCTCTATAGTGGCAAACCCTTCTTCCAGGTACAAATCCCTCACCTTAACAAGCCCCACTTCTCTCCACTTCCTATACGTGACATCTATCTCCCCAAACTCAAAACCATGGTTTTCACACAACGGCGTTAACACTGACATCCCCTCTACCTTAAAATGCCTCCTCAGCTGGTTCCATATCTTCACTGTGGGCTGCACCACAGGGCGATCCGAGTGTATCCTTGGCGCTATTGTCAATGCCGCCCGCTGTCACCATAGCTCTCAAGCTGGACCTCCTACAGGATTTGTTCGCCATCCTAACCCATTCTACTCATTCACCTTCTCCACGTTCACCACCTAGTAATAATGTAGCAGGCTCAGCAACGCCAACCCCCCATTCTGTCTCTGTCTCTGTAACAGGGTCCTCTTAACCCTTGGTACATTCCCTGCCCATACAAAGTCAGAAATAATCATTTCCAGTTTTCAAAAGAAGGCCTTAGGTACAAAGATCAGAAGTGTCTGGAATATAAACAGAAATCTCGGCAGAATGTTCATCTTCACCACTTGGACCCTCAATGCTAAATTCAATTGCAGTGTGTCTTACCTCATCAGATCCTCCATCACCTCCTCCACTAGCTTTGTTAGATTCCATTTATGTAGCATCGCCCATTCCCTTGCTACCTGAATCCCTAGGTATCTAAACCTGTCTCTGGCTATCTTAAATGGCACTCCCGTTAGATTGGCTCGCCAACCCAACTCGTTCACCGGGAACACTTCACTTTTCCCTACATTTAACTTATATCCTGAGAACGCCCCAAATTTCCCCAACAGGCCCATGATCCTCTCCATGCTCCCCAGCGGGTCTGAAACATACAATAGTAGGTCGTCTGTGTATAGCGACACCCGATGCTCCCTTCATCCCCTCGTAATCCCTCACCACTCTGCCAACCCCCTAGAGCCATTGCCAGAGGCTCTATAGCCAGTGCAAACAACAGCAGTGACAGCTGGCATCCCTGCCTTGTTCGCCTGTGCAGTTCAAAGTTCAGTGAACCCATGTAATTGGTCCGCACACTTGCCATCGGTGCCACATATAACAAGCACACCCATGCCACAAACTTCGGCCCAAACCCGAACCTTCCCAGGACCTCACACAGGTACCGCCACTGCACCCGGTCAAATGCCTTCTCAGCATCCATGGACACTACTACCTTCGGTACCTAGGCTCTTGGCGGGGTCATGGTCACGTTTAACAGCCTCCTTATATTACTAGAAAGCTGACTGCCCTTTCCGAAGCCTGTTTGGTCCTCCGCAGTCACCACCGGGACACAGCCTTCCATCCTTCCCGCCATCAACTTAGCCTGGACTTTTAACAGCGATATGGGCCTATACGACCCACATTCCAACGGGTCCTTCCCCTTTTTTGGTATTAATGTAATCGCTGTGTGGCCATCTAAAATGGCCGCCCACAAATAATGATGGGAAATGTGGTCAGGCTTGGGACCTAGACAAGCTGCAGTTTGTATATTTGCAAACAACAGCTCAGACTTACACAGGAATTCACACCTGCTGAAGGCCATTCAAAGGTCTGCCCGGGACAATGGGCTCCAGATAGAAACTAACAATATGTGGCAGACTCAGGGGCATCTGTTTGCCTTATTTGGGAAGGCCAACGTGCCCTGGACACTAACGGCCATGGCCGACTTAGTCCCGCCCAGCCATCAAGGTACCCACCCCTAATTGGCCAGGATCGATTAGGGTGATCGAAACCCAATCATTCCATTGGATCCTCACCTGGGGGTGGGCGTGAACAAATGATCAAATGATCCTCAAAGGGTGTGAAAGATCGGTGGAGAAGAAGAACTGCACTGCCAGTATTCACTCTCTTTCGGAGCGGCTCTATACTTGATCACCGACCGCAGCATAGCTCCAGACATCAGCCAAGTTCAAGGACCTGCGACATCTACCGAAATACGACCATCGAACACAGACAACCCACTCGACCTCCAGCCGACACACGTGAGGAAACAGATAAGACCATATCTACCCTGCACCAAGCCGGTCATTTGGAAGTTAAGTCAATGGAGTTTAAATTGATAGTCATAGTCTTGATGTGCATGAACACGTGATTTCTTAAGTATATAACTAACCTTGTGTCCAATAAATAAACTGCGATTGAACTGAATACTTGTGTGGTCATTTGTCCAACACACGGGGTAAACACACAGTGGTTCTAAACTAAAAAAGCAACAGCTGCCTGCGTCATCGTCTCCGGCAGCTCCCTCTTCTCCAATGCCTCATTAAACTCCCCCAAGAAATGTGGTGAAAGTTCCGTCGCAAACACTTTATAGAATTCCGCCAGGTAACCATTGGGCCTCGGGGCCTTCCCCGACTTCATACCCCTTATACTATCCAATACCTTCCTCAGCCCCAAGGGCTCCTCTAGCGCCTGCCTCTTCTCTTGCTCCAAGTATGGAAACTCCAGTTCATCTAAGAACCGTCCCATGTCCCCTTCTTCACCCCTGGGTCCATCCTGTACGGCTCCTTATAGTAATCCCTAAACACCTCGTTTATCTTCCCCGGCTCCAACACCAGATCCTCTGCCCCAGTCCATATCTTCAATATTTCCCAGAACGCGGCCTGCCTCCTCAGCTGATGCACTAATATTCGACTCACCTTCTCCGCATATTCGTACTGTACCCCTCTTGCTCTACATAGTTGTCCTACCGCCTTTGTCAACCTATCAAATTGCCCCTGTAATTTGTTCCTCCTCGCCAATCCCTCGAGTGTTCCCTGTATACCTCCACTATCTCGTTCATTAGCCATTCATATTCCTCCCTCCTTTTCCTATCCTCATGTGCCTTGAACGAGATAACCCTCGGACCATCGCTTTTAGCACTTCCCAAAATGTTTCCGCCGACACCTCCCCGTTTGGTTCAATTCTACATAATCTTTAATCACAGTCCCCACTTTATAACAAAACTCTCTGGGCTGAATTCCCTGCCGTTGGGATTCCCCATTTTGCCGACAGTCCAGGGGTTTTCTGACAGCGTGGGGCTGCCTCACAATGGGAAAGCCCATTGACCAGCCGACGAAACGGAAAATCCCAATGGCTTGCCGCACCAGAATTCTGTGCGGCGGGATGGAGAATCACGCCTTCCATCCACCAACAACCCGAAATCGAGCCTCCACCCCAGCCTCTGCTCCCATCCTGATCTGAACCGAATCTCCAGCCAGTGGGGCGCATGTTCTGAGATTACTATCCCCGTGTATTCTGCACCTCCACCCCAACCAAAACCTCCCGGCTCACCACAAAAAAGTTGATCCTTGAATGCACCCTATATACATGTGAGAAAAAGGAATACTCCTCGCCCCCCCCTGGTTCTTGAAGTGCCACGGGTCCACCATACCAATTTTTTCCATAAACCCACCCAGCTCCTTTGCCATTCATATCCAACCCATTGTCCTGGGGCTCGATCTATCTAACCTTGGCTCGAGGACACAGTTAAAATCTCCTCCCATAATCAACCCCTTCATAAAACCTGTATCGCCCCAATTCGATGCATACGCATTCACCAACACCACCCTTCTAATACCCCGCTCACAATCACATATCTCCCACCCGGCTCCCTCACTTCCTTTTCACTCACAAAACCCCATTTTCTTACTCATCTTTGAATCAAACCCCGAGTGTAAAATCTGACCCACCCACCCCTTCCTTAGGCTAACCTGGTCCTTTACCCGGAGGTGCATCTCCTGCAGAAAGACCACTTCTGTTATTAAACTCCTTAGATGCGCAAAGACCCGAGATTTTTTTTCACCGGCCCATTGCACCCTCGCAAGTTGCATGTTATCAGCTGTAACGGGAGCTTATGCTTTCATTCCCCTCTACAGTCCGTCATTCTCACTTTTCAGCTCTTCCCACTCCTTACTGCACCCCCCCCCCCCCCCACCCCCATCCCCACCTACGACCACCTCTCTCGGCCTTCTCCCCCGCCTCACTTCCATTCACCCAGCATTACCTGCCAGCGTGGCAACTCCTGCCCATGGGCTTGTCCTACTGACACCCACACTCCCACGCCCTCACCTCTCTGTTCCATGAAAAAGGCTCCCCGCTGACAGCACCCTCCCCCGCCCAATAAAAGACTTATCTCGAACCATAGGTCACCTCCCCCAAAGTCAAATAAAAATAAAAAACACTGCCCCAGGCAGTCGTCCCCATACAAACTTTTCACGCCTGCTGACCTTTGTTGACCCGACAGTAAAAAGAAAAAGCCCTCCACACTGGAGCAAAAGAAACCTCCCCCCTCTCACCAACCCCTACTCTACCCGTGTTCCCAATTATTTCACAGTGCTAGCACCTCCGTCTCCCAAAATTGTTCAGTTCTCCCCCAGTTTATTCTTCTTGATAAAGTCATTGGCCACGCCTGGGGGGCTCAAAATAATATTCCCGGCCTTCATACGTCACCCAAAGCTTCGCCAGGTAAAGCACCTCAAACCTGATCTGCCACCGATATAGCACCACCTTGGCTTTGTTGAGCCCCACACGCCATTTTGCCAGCTCAGCTCCAATGTCATGGTATATTCAGACCTTGTTCCCTCCCATTCACAGCTGCAATTCTCCCTGACCAACTGTAGAATCTTCTCCTTCTTCATGAACTCATGGAGCCTCACAATCACTGCCCGCGGCGGCTCCCCCACTCTAGGCCTCTGCCTCAGATACCTGTGCGCTCTGTCCACTTCAGGGGCCTTATCAAACACCCCCTCCGCCACCAGCCCTGCCAGCATCCTCGAAATGTACCTCGTGGCACTCGCACCTTCCACTCCCATCAGGCAGGCCCACTATCCGCAAATTCTGCCTTCTCGATCTATTTTCCTGCTCCTCCACCTTTGCTCTCAACATCTTCTAAGAGCCCCACCTCAGGCTCCAATGCCATCACCCGATCGCTATGGTCTGACATCACCCTCTCAATCTCTCGGATCAGCGACCCCTGCACCTCCAAGCATTTCTCCACCCTCTCCATCGAGCCCTTCAGGTGTGCCACAGCCCTTTTGATGGCCTTCGAGCGATCCTCCTGTATCTCCTTCCTCTCCTGGCAGAACTCTTCCTTGAGGAAGGCCATCAACTGGTCCATCTGGGGCTTTGCTACTTGCACTAGCCTTCCCCCTCCTCCATCCTTCCACTGGCTGCTGTGCCACAGGTCGTTTCCAACTCCTTTGCCAGGTCTTTTACCTTCTTCTGCCAGGTATGGTAAGCAGCAGACATACCACTCCTGGGGGGAACTTTTCCTCCGACCTTCAGTTATACTTTCCGTCGAAGTTGCCCCCGATTTCAGGTAAAAAGAGCTCTTGTCTACGCCTTCAAGCATGGGCTGCCCTGTGTGCGACCACTCACACCATGGCTGCCACCGGACATCTTCGTGAGGCAGCAGTGCTAACCACTGTGCCGCCGTGCCACCCCAAGGCTGTCCCACTAGAATCTGCTATCCACTTGAAGGACAGTGAGCTCATAGCCCCAAATGCTATGTTTGTGACCCCATTGGGGGTTGCGACTCTCGGTTTGGGAGCCACTTGCTTAGACGATGAGACTGGGAATTATTAATGGTAAACAAGGAAATGGCAGAAACTGTTAACAAGCATTTAACCTGCAGAGACCATCATCTGATGCAAGGATTCTTTTCTCTTTCACTTGCATATCCCCCCCCCCCGTCTGTGTTTGTCTGTCCTGTGTGTTACACCACCTGGGCCAGTGTGTGATCAATTCCAACCACATGTGCCCTGGAGTCACAACACAAGTGAATTAAACAATAATTTATATAAATATCCCCAAAAGCTTTGGCTCTTGGCGGCCCAATAATTACAGTCAACAGGTTTGTTAGTTGAAACACAATCACTTTATTTACAACAAGAACGAATATGAAATATACAATAAACACAGCTGCTTAATGTCGAGCTGACTCCCCTTGAACTGCCCCACCCTCTACCCACACACACAAGACAGACAAACACAGAAGGGGGAAAAGGTGGAAAAAGAATAAGGATTAAGGTTAAAAGATAAGGGTTCTTGCTACAGATAACGAGTCCTTTAGTGCACTTCCTTCACAGTTTGAGTGTGAGTTAAAGTCTCTGGAGTACAGGTTGTAATGATCTTCTTTACAGCTCAGCAGTGTATCTTACTCACAGTTTTTCCAGAGAGACATCTGGCTTCACATCAGCCTGTTCATAGACAGAGTTATCAGATTCTGGTCTCTGCTTGCACATCAGCCACTTTCTTTCAGAGGGACAGATATCAGATTCTGAATTCTGTTTGCACATCAGGGGCTGAATTCTCCGTTTCTACAGCTAAGTGCCAATGTTGTTGTGGGATCTGTGGTGTTTCATGACCGGCAAATCGGCGAGAACCCCTCACTCATTCCAGCACCGGTGAGGGGCTAGCACCGGCACCGACTGAAACTCCCGCCTCCCACACCAAAAACGGTGGAAGAATGTCCGGGTCCCAGGCCGCACATGCTCACGGCTAACTACCTGCAGCAGTTGCGGTGTATAACATGGCATCAGCCACGCGCGGACCCAGCTCACCATCCGCGACCCCTCAGCCCACTGCCTGGCCATCACCTGGCCACCCACTACCAGTCCGCCCAGCCCTCGCAGAAGCCACCCCAGCCAGCGGCACGGATCCCGGCCGAGTGTGGCAACGCTGGACACCGTCCGCAGCCGCCACACCGGGTTCACGATTTGTGTGACCACCCATGCCCCACGCCATCAGGAACTTGGCCCAATGTGGGTGGAGCATCGCAGGTGGGCCGGCCGATGAGGTGCCAATGGCACTTTGACTGCGCACGCGCCCCGATTATGCCATTCCGGAGGGGGCGGAGCATGGCTGACCGGCATCGGAGCCCATTCTCCGCCTGATCGCCGAACACGATTTCGGCATCGAGCAACGGAGAAGCCCATCACAGGTTTCCTTTGCAGAGTGAAAGACATCAGAGGCTGGATTCTCCATTTTTGGGACAATGTCCCGAAGTCGTCGTGAAAACTGTGATCTTTTAGACCAGGAAAACTGGCACCAACAGATTCACCGTCTTGCAGGCTTTCAGGCAGCTGTCATGGAGCTCGCAGCTCCAGCTGCCAAGACGGACCCCGCACTTCCGGGTCAGAGGCCGCACATGCGCACGGCGGCAGCCTGCAGCAGCCATGCTCCATGGCGGACTCAGGCCGCGGAGTTGGACTGCCGAAATAGTGCCCTGCATCGCTCGCACACATAGCCCCCAGTCCCGAATGAAGCCCCCCCTGCCCTCTGTTTGGCCCTACCCCGACTGTGGCAGCCGCGGACTGAGTCCACAGCCTCCTCGTGAGGTTCCCAAATGGCAGGACCAGATTAGAACCACGCTGTCGGGAATTCTGACGGTCAGGAACGGAGAATAGCGGGCCTGGCCTCCGGCAATGGCATGAAGCTGTGGATACTTGGCTCAGCGTACTCCCCGAGTCCGCCGCTTTTCAGGGGGGCGGAGAATAGCGGAACCGGCGCCGGTCCCGCTTTCGTGCGGGATTCCCTGCTCCGTTTCCGAATGCGATTTTGGCTTTGGGGTGCGGAGAATCCAGCCCCAGATTCTGGATTCTGCTTGCACAGCCAGTTCTGGAGAGAGAGAGTTATCAGATTCTCACAGTGGCATTTTGCTGAGAATTAACTGGATATTCATGGAGTGAGTTGGTTAGTTGCCACCATCCATCTTGCAGAAACAAACTCCAACCTTGTGACCCTGAGGAACATGTCAGTGGGACCACATTGGCCACCGGGAAGGGCACAGATATTTGAGCCAACTCGTTGGTCGCCAGTCAAGTCAATCAAATCTGAGTCATCACGGTTCGGCTGAAACAGCCTTCTAGAATCTGCGTGTTTGAATTAAAGGTTACATACAGGCTGCTTCTTTGCCTTAAAGATACCAGCCGCATTAAAGTCACAGGTCCATTACTCATCCATGGATCAAAATGGTAATAGCAAAATAAAAGAAAGGGAAAACAAGGGAATAAACAGGAAACAAACAAGAGGGACCCTTACAGTGTGTAGTGGGTGGGGGGAGTCAAGTTACAGTAGGAGTTAGCTACTTATTCATATTTAACCAACTGTATCTGCTGCATATTTTCACCATTAATCTTGTTATAAATAAACAGTAATTGTGTTTCAACTTACAAACCTGATGATTGTAATTATTGGGGAGCCAAGGGCCAAACATTTTGTGAACTGTTATAAGAATTATTGGTTAATTCACTTGTGTTGTGACTCCGGGGCACATGGGGCTTGAATTGACCATGCACTTGCCCAGGGTGGCACAACACTTGCCACTTGCCAGCCCAAGCATTGATATTGTCCAGGTCTTGCTGCATTTGGACATGAACTGCTTTAATATCTGAGGAGTCACGAATGGTGCTGAACATTATCTGCAAATATCCCAACTTCTGACCTTATGATAGAAGGAAGTCAGATACCTGGGGATTCATATAACCCATCCCTGAGCACAGATCCATAAGTGGAACCTGTCCAGCCTGGTGGAAGAGCTGAAGAGGGACCTATGGAGATAATACACACTCCTGCTCTCCCTGGTGGGAGGAGTGCAGACGATAATAATGAAAGTGCTGCCAAGGTGTCTCCCAATCTTCATCCCCAAATTCGTCTTCACCAGGGTGGATAAACCGATCATAGCCTCCCTCTGGGTGGGAAAGAACCCAAGGACCTGTAAGACCGTCCTACAAAGAGGGCGGTGCATGAGGAGCGTGGCTATGCCGAACCTCGCATTCTACCACTGGGCAGCAAATGCAGTGGTTGGGAGTGCCGGAGGCAGAATGAGTACAGATATGGAGGCCTTCTGTATCAGGATGTCCCTTTGGGCAGTGGCCACTGGCACACTTCCATTCCCCCCAACCAAGAACTGAGCCCAGTTGTAGTAGCCACAGTAAGGACCTTGAAGCAGCTCAAACCATCTGCAGAAAGCATAGATTCGTCCAAGCAAAAATAGACGCAACTTACAAACGGTGGAAAAATGACAAAGGAGCTGACAGGGACCGGTATGGTGAAGGTAAAATGACAACCATGGGGGAAGTAGCGGAAAAGCTTCAGCTCCTGAAAGGGAACGAGCTCCAATACGTGCAGCTATAGTGCCTCCTTCACAAGGAGACCACCCTACTGGACAGACTATTAGCTCAGGGCAAACTATGGGATGGTGAATGTGCCGACATATATGGCTGACTGTTAGAAGAAGTAAAGGCCCCATTAGATGAAACACGAAAAAGATGAGAGGAAGAACTAGGCATCAAGATAGGGAGAGGACTCTGGATCGAAGCACTGCATGGGGTGAACTCCCACCTCCTCATAGGCAGGGCTGAGCCTTAAGCAGCTAAAGGTGGTGCACAGGGCGCACCTGACCAGGACATGCATGAGCGGGTTCTTCCCGGAGGTGGAGCTTAAGTGTGAGTGGTGTCCCGGGGTTCCACCCAATCACACCCACGTGTTCTAGTCCTGCCCCAAGCTCATCGGGTTCTGGACCAACTTCTTCGAGGCCATCTCCAACGTGGTGGGGGTAAAAATGGAGCAATGCCCTTTTTTGGTGGTTTACGGGGCATCCAGAGCTCTTTATAGGGAGAGGGGCCGACGTCTTGGCCTCCTGCTCGAATGGAGGTCGGCGGTGCCACCCAGGACCTCAGACCAGCTATTCGAGCAGAGTACCTAAAACTAGAAAAAATTAAGTTCACCATCAGGGGATCAGAGGAAGGGATCCACCACACGTGGAAACAATTCACCAGCCTCTTCAAAGACTTGTTTGTGACCAGCAACTAAGGGGGGGGAGGGAGCAGGAGACGAATAGCCAGAGAGGGAGGAGGGTGCGGGGGGTGGGGGGGAATGGAGAGGGAACACCCACACCACAGTGAGAAGGTGAAATCTTCACAGTGCAGCAGAGGGGTGGGGGCATGGGTGCCCACAAACAGCATCACAGCAATACTGCCATACAAAAGGCGTAACTGCCATGCTCAATCTCATCTCCTGTTTTGCTTTTTCCTGGGGTGTGGTACTCACTGGGTATCCATCACCTCAGGCTACAAATGGGCAGCTCTGACTATATCTTTGCCATGCTGGTTACAATGACCTAAGTAGACTTTTTTTTTAATAGCATGTTTTAACACAAGTACAAATTTTGATCACATTTCGGGAATGAAAAGTAAAATGTTCCAATTTATTTCTAACTTCAGTTATGATTGACACAACTGTGTAATTGAATTATATGTTTAATAGATTTGCAGGTCATAGATGAAAAACTTCAATGAAAACATTTTTTTTAAATGATGAAAGGAAGGTCATTGATGAAGCAGCTGTAAATGATTGGGTTGAGGACATCTACTCCTAAGTCTTATGACCTTCCAAATTAAAGCTGCACAAGTAAATCCCTGGAAAGAATGTTGGAAGCCTTGAGTTGTGAGAAGGGAGGAGAAATCTTCTGTGCTGGCATGGAAAAGTGCTAGAGAAATGGGGTGTTGGGGGTGATGGAGGAGTGGACCAGGATGTTGTGGAGGAACAGTCCCTTTGGAATGCTAAAAAAGGAGGGCAGAGGAAGATATGTTGGCTGGTGGCATCATGCTGGAGATGGTGGAAGATGATCCATTGAATACAGAGACTGGTGAGGTTGAAGGTAAGGACAAGGGGAACCCTATCATGATGCTGGGAGAGGAAGGCATGAAAGAAGCGTATGAAATAGGAGGTCCCTGTTAATCACGCCGGGGTGTTATCCTTGATTTGAGGAAAAAGGTAGACATATTGGAAGAGCTAGTGTAGAAGGTTGCAGTGTCTGAGCAGAAGAAATGGAGACAGAGAAACTGGTAGCTGTGTGAGTTCATGAAGATTAGTTGAGAGCCTATCACCAGAAATGGAGAAAGAGAAGTTGAGGAAGGGAAGGGAAGCGTCGGAGATGGTCCAGGTGAAGGTGCGAGAAGAGTGATGATTGGAAACAAAGTCAATTACATTTTCAATTCATAGCGAGAGTGGGGCAGCACGGTGGTGCAGTAGTTAGCACTGCTGCCTCAGGGTGCCAAGGACCCTGGTTCAATCCCGGCCCCAGGTCATAATCCGTGTGAAGTTTGAGTATTCTCCCCGTCTGCGTGGGTCTCACCCCGCACAACCCAAAAGGATGTGCGGGGTAGGAGAATTGGCCATACTAAATTGCCCCTTAATTGGAAAAAAATAATTTGATACTCTAAATTTATTTTTAAAAATAGAATTCATAGCGAGAGCAGGAGGTGCACCAATGCAGTCATCAATGTGCGAGAAGAAATGATAAAGAAGGCCTGAGTAAGACTGGAATAAGGAATGATCTACATAATCCCACAAAGTGGTAGACATAGCTGTGACCCCTGCAGGTACCCATAATAGTACCTTTTATTTGGAGGAAGTGAATGGAGCTGAAGAAGTTGTTCAATGTGAGAACAGGTTCAGACAGCATAAGAGATAAAAGGGATAAAAGGTGGATTGAAATTGGTCAAGCCTATTTTCAAGGTCAAAAAACAGACCTCCGACCATAATGATGGTGGTGAATGGAGATAAAGAGTGATGTTCATGGTGAAGAGGGGATTGTAAGGGGATGAAAACTGAAAACTGTTGAAGCGATGTAGGGTATCGTCACAGTCTGAGCATAGGTAGGAAGAGACAATACAATTTGTGTGGGGTGATTAAAACAGGCAGTCAAAACACAACCTAAAAAGTTAGCACCTAATTTTAAAATGTGAGATGTCTTATTGTAAGGTCATTTAATTCTACAATGGATGGTCGCAGAAAAGATGCACAGTGGGTAAAAATAAACAAAATTCACCAATGGCACTCCCATTTTGAAGCAAGCTATTTGGAAGTGCTGCCTGTTCAAAAATCCTCCAGTGAAATCTGCTCAGGTGCAGAAAATCATTGTAAGTGCACAAGAAATATCGGGCGGCACGGTGGCACAGTGGTTAGCACTGCTGCCTCACAGCGTCGAGAACCTGGGTTCGATCCCAGTCCCAGGTCACTGCCCATGTGCAGTTTGCACATTCTCCCGATATCCACGTGGGTCTCACCCCGACAAGCCAGAGATGTGCAGGTTAGGTGAATTGGCCACCCAAAATTGCCCCTTGATGTCCAACGGTTAGGTTGGGCTAAGGGGTTAGGGCAGGGGAGTGGGCCTGGAGGGGTGCTCTTTCAAAGGGTCGGTGCAGACTTGATGGACTGAATGGCCTCCTTCTGCACTGTAGGGATTCTATGATTCCATGAACATAAATCTCAAAATTAAAGGAATGAGAAATTGCATTCTACAGCTCATTAAAATACCCATTAAAATATCAAAATAAAATTGAGAATTGTGTGGGTGTCTAGAAAATTCAAATCATTGTTCATGTTGTTACCAAAATGAAGTTGTTAGTTTGGCAAATTTATGAACTTTGCACTAGAGATATTCATTCCCAATAAACATTAGCCGATTTATTTTAAAATTGATTATTCAAAACACAGAATCGCTACAGTGCAGCGGTTAGCCACTCGGCCCATCGGGTCAGCGTCAACCCTCCGAAAGAGCATCCACCCAGCTCCACGCCCCCACTCCATCCCCACCAACCTTTTGGACACGGAGGGTCAATTTAGCATGGCCAATCCACCTAACCTGTACATTTTCGGACTGTGGGAGGAAACCTTGGCACCCAGAGGAAACCCACAGATATGGGGAGAATGTTCCTGCAAGGCCAGAATTGAACCCAGGTCCCTGGTGCTGTGAGGCAGCAGTGCTAATCACTGTGCCAACAAATAAGACGTTAAACCTATTTCCCATACTTTTAATTCAAAATAATGCATTTGGAAACCTATCAACCGATATATACCATGCAAGGTTTACTACTAATAATGTTTGGTGAGAATCTATAAAAAGTAAACCTCCATTTAAATTTAAGGAGCACTCCACCATAATCCACTCAAAGTATCTAATGGTCATTATGAAAATAACTGCTGATAAAAAAAGTGATGCTTCTTTGAGTGAGCTATTTTTATGTAGGGTTATATCCAGATCCATCACCATGTTTCTCTTTTCCATTCATTCTCTGCTAACGTCTTTTAAACAAAAGAAGATTTAAAGGGTGGAATTTAATGCTCCCCCAGTCAAACTGGGCAGCTGGTGGGGCCACACCACATGGACAACCCACCAGGTAATCCTTAACAATATGCCTGCAGACTGTCGGGTGCTTCCCTCATACTTGGCCAGGTTTTGCCCAATGAAGAGACCCACCAGCAGCAACTTGCGTGTGATGATCCTGCCTACCCTTTAAACCACCCTCCCCGGGTTCCCCTCACTGGACCCAATGATCCCACCTCACCTCCCTTTCTTCCCAGGCTCTGACAATCTTCAACCCTAGGCCTACTGCAGTCCCAGCAGCAGTCACCGCTCCTGGGGCAGTGCCGTTACTGGAGAGCTGCTGGTTTCTAATTGGCTGGTAACTGTCGGAGGTATGAAATTAACCCTGAAGACGCTGAGTGCCCCTTTGGCAAGTACCTGATTAGCATTAAATCATGTTTTGGGGCAGAATAGCCATGGCAGGATTGCCACTGGCTTTCCTGCAGTGGATGGGCCCACCCCTGCAACCCTGGGAACAGAATTCCCACTTAAACAGAATTCAAATTTTAATGGCTGCATCTGTAGGTACAGTCCATCAGTTATTGGACTAGTTTTAATAGATATAGGAGAAACAAATTGGAAAGCATGCAACAAGAAGAAAAATGTGATTTAAAATGATTAGTGAGGAATATGATAAAGAAGAAAACAAATTTGTAAAATTAAATATCCAAGTTAGTCAGATTCCAAGTTAGTACCAAACAAATAACCATACCAACTACAATTATGGTAACGGCATCAAATTAATTAAGAAAATATGACATACAAGGTTTCTTACAGCATTCAGGAATTGATACTAACGTGTTTAATATGACAGCCCAATCATTTAAAAATATTCTGATCAAATTACTCTGAAAGCTTTCTAATCTCCTATATGCTAGCATTAACCTCGAATATAACTATTACTGAATTCAAATATTGAGAAGTATACACTCATGAAAGACATTTTGAAATAGCTGTGAAAATTTCACCTAATTTTCTTTATTAAGACAAATATCAAACAACCAATATGCAAAAAGTATCAATTTTCTGAGAACAATTTCCTGTAGTGTTTAGTCTACTGGTACACAAGTAATGCTGTATACATCATCTATTCCTATACATTCCATAGTTTGACAAGAACACTTAAATGAGTTAATAAAATTACATTGTGCTGTTTTAATAAAACAAAATAGCACTTGCTGCACAATAGTGAGTTTTACTCAGGTCTACAAAATGTAAATATTAAACAACGGTAGAAGTTAGCAATGTGGAAGTTAAATGAATGAATCTTCAAACTTTAATACCTAATTTCTCCCAATACATCGTTGCAATTAGTACAATCACACAAGAACATTCAGATGTTCAATTGTGCACCTTTAATGACAAACGATGTTTCCTTTTTGATACAGCTTTACCCCACACTTTACCCAAGGAATAGCAGTTTGTGGCCAGCTTATCTTTCACTCCAAAAGATCAAACAAGTCAAAAAGAGAACACAGAAATCACGCTGAAAAAGGTGAACCAAAACGAATCAGTCCTTGTTCATTTTGAACTTGTGCGCATTCTGGGCCAAAATCAACTCTGAATCTTCAGCCTCAAGGTCTGACATCCCCTGATCTGTCATTCTAGATCTAATTTTCTTTGTACATTCATGATTCAGCCTCATTTTTTGTAATTTCTTGAATGGTGACAACATCATTCCAGTCCCGGGTGGCTTCCATTAAGTGACGTTGTCCATGAGCAATCCATTCTTCTTGACCACAAAACATCCGCCCACAAAACCAACAGTGAAATTTATACTGCAAATGCTCATCATGAACATTTTTTACTATTTGATAATTATTTTTATGAATCTTCTTCAGTTTCATTTTCAACATATGTCTTTCGTTCACTGGGCTGACTACCTTGCAGTTATGCAATTTGTCCAGTAAAATGCCTCCATTTTCAAATTCCTGCCTCTGATGTTTTTCCTTTAAATTAAGAGAAATAACAGTTCTCTCAGATAAAACCACCTTGAGTACATGTCCTCTGTACTTGCCTATTGTTTGCATTACATTAGCTACCTCTTGAACATCTACATCTGGATGGTTTAACACAACTACAGGCTGATTGCGGCGAGGGCATTTTACCAATTGACTTTCACGAAATGGTTTGAGCCTCAGTTTGCGGGCAGTCTTTAATACCTCATCATCATTGCTAACAACAGGAATAAGGCTGTCTTGTCTTCTTACTTTTTCTAATGGGATATCATCCTGTGTGTGATCAGGTTCTTTTTTTCTGGTATTTTTGCGTTTCAAAGGTACACCTGCACTGGACTTTAAGAGTCGGGGTTTCTGACGAGCAGCTGTCTTAACTGAAATAGTATTACATGTGTTTGCTCTGTCAACTGAATTAGAAGGTTGATCTTGGTTACTTTTCTCCTGGCATCTTACCTTAGAGGAACAATTTATTGAATTAGATTTGGCGCGAACTTTCCGCTTCTTTGTCGCAACTGATGCTCGCGTTTCTGATTTTCTTGAGGTGCTACATGAAACTGGTGTAAGGTTTTGTGACTGGTTGACAGATTGATAACTTACACTTGAAGCTTTCTGTTTGGAATCATCAGCAGCATTCAGTACTCGAAGCACAATGCCACTTGGAACAACTTTGTAAGTTGTTTCATGTTTAGCACAGTCAGTGTCTTGGACTAAGTAATCAGGAGGTGGTGTGTTCTCAAGGTTAACGTGGCTTTTAGTGGAACATAAAGGAAATACCGAAAAACAGGAAGAAGTCATTTCTGATTTGGACTGCATATATGGAAGAAGGAGATTTGGTAAATCTTGTTCCACAATGTTATTTCCAGAACCATTTTCACAAGGATAGTTTGGTACAATGTTCTCAATCTCAGCAGCATCCTGAGGATTAACAAAATCTACAGCCTCTTCAGACTGGCTAGATGTATCATCATCTTTATGGATACAAGGATGGGTTTTGCTGGTTTTATTCGAATTATTTAATTGAACTTTGGTGCGATTGCTTTGGTTGTCTACAACAGGTGAGGTTGACAATGAAGTATTTTGTAGTTTTGCTGTGGATGGACGTTTTACCTTTTCTGGGAGCTGCACAGTTTTGCCAAGACTAGTACTTATGCATTTAAGTTTCTCAGCGGCATCAGTACAGTTCACAATTTTAGGAACAGCAACTGAATTACAGCTTGAAGGAAACAAAGGGACTTTGCTTTGCAAACTAGGCTGGAGGCAGACTTTCAAAGAGGATGCACTAGTTATAGCTGTCTCTTCTTGTAGCTTTTCTGAGGAATTATAAATATTCTGGTGAAAGAAACTTAGCCCTGGACTGTTACTATTTGGTTTGAAACTCTTTGTAAGTGCCACTGGCAATTGATTAAAAGTTGAAATTTGCTGTTTAAAAGCATTTGACGTTAGTCCAGAGGAAGTAGATGTAACTAAAATGGCTTCACTGAAGTTGTGAGAAACTGAAGGCTCATCAACTCCATCTATAGCTGAAGGTAAAACATATTCAAGAGATTTATTTTGAAAAGGTACACCTACTGAGGAGAAATTTGGAAAAACATTGTTTTTTGGGAATGAGAAGGATTTTGTTTGGTTGTTTTGTGTCAAACCAGTTAATGGATTCCCAGTAATGCTAGGAACATTATTTGACATTTTCTGTACAAAGCTATGCATTTGTGTGCAACATTGCACTGCTGTATTGTTATTGCTTGTCGGAGACAGTCCTGAAGATAAACTGGCACTACTCTGATGTGCATCAAGCACATGGGCATTATCAACAAGCTGTTGGAATTGATTTGCTGAACTACCTGGAATCTCAACGAATGACATTGGTGGCACAGGAGCCAATGGTGGAAATAACGAAAGACACTTACTGAAGCTAACACCACTGGATAACTGAAATAGATTTCCATTTATCACTGGCGGGCATGATGTTGTAGTGAGGTCTTTTTTAGCTATCTGCAAACACACTGGATTCTTGTGACTTAATGATTCACTTATATGTTCTTTTTTCTCAAGGGGGACCGTGAAGCTTTTACTACTTTCCTGAGTCTGAGAACATAGGTTAGTTTTTAGGATTTCTTGTGTTGAGGTGAATGATGTACAATTGTTTTCTTGGTCATTATCCCATTGAATACTGTCTGGAAGATTATTAGTACCGCAACTAAGAGAAAACACTGAAGAAATTATAGGCCATTGTTTATCAACAGAAGGATCCTTAGTGGACTTGTCAGTATCTAGGTCACACTGATTACTGCAATCACCAAAGTCGGTATTAATTTCAATGTCTTGTGATGTGCCCTCCCTAACTATCATTTCATTATAATTTGCATTAATTTGATGCTTCCATTTATTCAATTGCTGATGAGGCAAGTCTGGTTTTATTCTGCTATGTTCACACTTTCCCAATGTACAATACGAATTGCTAACACAATGCACTTCACCTTGATCTGGAGTGGATGCAGATGCATTGCTATAAGTCTGTACTGCAGCAGAGCACATACTATGATGTTCAAATGTGCTTTGACAAGCTTCAGAATTGCTGGGTCCCTTATCGACAATACTGGCACATTGACATTTCAAATATTCTGCATCAAACATTTCTTTAGGTATAATTGCAGATGAACAGTTCAGTGTAATTGGATGATCATCACTGGATTTAGAAGCTGCTATTATGTCATTGCTGGATGAAGCCTTACAAATATCAAGTCGTTTACAGCTAGATGTGATACAATGCTGTGTATTTTCTTTAGATCCCTCATTTGGCAATGATTCAATTAATTTGATAGCAGTTTTGCAACTGGAGCCTATCAATCCTTGAGAATCACACAAATGTATATTTTTATTGGGCAATCTATCCACAGACTTAGGCAGCTGTACAAAGGATTTCTCAAAAGTTGCTTCAAAGTTAACATCTGCACCTTTATTGAATCTCGGTACATAAGATTGGTCTCCTTTTGAAATAGATCCCCGTCCTTTACTAGTAGCAACTTCAGAAGCTAAGTAAGTGTTTGTAATTTTTAGTGTTTCCTTAGATTCAGAAAACATTAATGACTCCTTATCAATTTGATTCAGGATCTCTTGGGTATCTGCATTCAAATCTTTCATCGTGATTTTGCTGCCAAAAGCCCCTTGCTCAAGATAATGCGTCACTTCACCCACAATATCTGGGGATGCAAGGGGAGCCCCGTTCTGTGAATCGCAGGTCAGGTTAGTTTCCATTGGTTCACTATATTGTGGCTGTTCTACAATTACATTTCTGTTCTGTTTTGGACTGCCTTTGTTTCTACTCTCCAATATGGAAGAGTTGCTACCCATAGGTTCTACATCAAACGAAGAATGAGGATTTGAAAAGAGCATTTTAGTATTTATTCCCATATTGTTCTGATCAACATCATTCAAAGGACCTGCACAGGGTAATTCATTGTGATCCACAATTTTTGTCAGCAGTGCAGGAGAATGATTTGACACATTGTTATTTTCAGGCTGTGCCATTTCTGTGTCCACATGTTGCATTTCTTGTGCTGGATGTGTCGGCCTTCCTGATTCTCCAACTGCTGAAACTTGTGGTATTAGTTTGAACACCAACTGTTGTTTCCCATTAACAGTTTTTATTTCTATTAGCTGAGCCAAACAGTTAGAAGGAATAACCATCTGTGCTGGAGCAACCAGCGTTAATGGTGTACCAGGCTGAACAGTGTGTTTAGAGCATGCAAGCACTTGTAGATGAATCTTTCTCACATCAATGGGAGAGCCATTCAAATGTTTAACATGTTGTATAATTGATTTATCCACATCTTCATTGGCACTGTTTATACCTGTCCCTGGAAGAACAGCAATATCCAAGTCTTGCACTTGACAAGAAGTGCCACTGGGATTAGAAGTCAAAGTTGCCGATTTTGTCACGCAATCATGTAGACTAATGTTAGCAGAATTCTCATGCTGTGTAACTTTGTTTGGTTTAACTTTGATGATGTTCAGAGGTTTGGAAAAAGCCTTCTTCTTATGGCCCTTCCTCATTGGTAGAACAAGTGCAGATCCACCATTTTTTATGATGTCTCTGTGTACTCCCTTGGTATGTTTCACAACATAATCCTTTCGGACTGCACCATAATCACAATACCTACACTTAAAAGGAAATGTTCCAGTATGCTGTACAGAGTGACGCTGAAATTCTCCCCTAGTGTAACAAACACGATCACATCGTCCACATTTGTACTGAATTTCTTCATGTCTCAGAACGTGCTTTTGAAATAGAAATGGATATTTTGTTGAAAACCTGCATTTATTACAATACAAGGTATTTGGCTTTAAATGCCTAGTTTTATGTAGTTCCACTTCTCTCGGCAAGTAGAGATCTCCCTTGCCGCCACCGAGTTCTGTGATTGACATTCTGTCCATTTTGTGTGAAAGTCCATGTACATTCATTTGTTCCACATCATCGACAGTGACTCCACATCTGCTACAGACAAATACAGGTTTGTCTTCGGGATGCTTTTGTTGGCAGTGTTCCAGAAGTTCTGTAAAGTTGAACTGCTGGATATCTTTGCACTTAACACAAAACATTAACATTTCATTTTTCTCTTGTCCACATCCTCCTTTTTGATCACAGATTTCTATTCTCTTTTTACTTAATCTCAAATTTTGTGTTGACTGCTGCTTTTTAGCACTCAAGTGACTCTTGACTGCTATGGTCTTCCTTGCAGTCTGCTTTCTTCCTAGACCACATTTTATTGAAACTTCCGAAGCACTGTAAGCAAAGCTCTTCTTCCCTGTAAGATCTTCTAATTTTGGCAACAGTACTTTTAACCATTTAAGTTGCATTTTTCAAGTGTTCTTAAATTTCAGCAGACTTTTCGAAATTTTGAAGGTAAGCTGTATTGCATTAGTTCTTCATTTGTGTCTTATTCCTTTACATTGCTCAAATTAATTCGAAAACTGGTCTACATAATCAGCTGCAGGGCTCTTTTATTTAAATTTTCACCACCTCAATAAAAATCCAAGTCATCGACTGCACTTTGAATGAAGAACATCCAGAAATTAAACTGGTTTCCTTTCTGCAAATGCTATTTGAGCAGCTTCTTTGCAACAGCCCCTGAATTTCAATACAGCAAGGATAGTCCGTCTTAAATACACTAGAATGCTTCCATCTATAACAAGAAAAATGGAAAACAAAATTAGGTTATAAAATATTGTATGGATTCTGAAAGTAGCCGCTTCACTAGAATCATAATACATTAAAAAATGAAGTAAAACTGGCATCCACCACAAAATGCTAAGTATTCATCAGCTAAAAGTTGTTTGGGAAAGCACAACATTTGGGAAGCCAAACTAACGATGCTCAGTTCTTAAATCTTTGAGTCCAATTGCCCATGTAGAGATTAAGGTGGGCTTCTCATGTCCCTCAATTCCCTTTCAAATTGGTATAAAGAAAAGGCTCAGGTATTGTATTTCTTAAATTCCAACTGAAACTTCCACATTATCCTCTTTTGGCAAAAATCAAGATGCAATAGATCAAATATCAGTGAATGTGAACACACCAACAATGAAAATTAGATGACCAAACAAAAACTTGCAAACACATGTCCTTATTTTGGGAAGAGGGCAACATACAAATTCATTTATAGAGAGTAATGACATCCAAATACAAAGTTGAACCTTAAAGTCAAATCTAAGTAAATTATATACAAAACAAAGCTTAAGTATGGTTGGAAGAGAACTGCAGGTAACAAGCAGAAAGAAAAACAGAGTTAACTTTTCAGGTCGATGATTTTTTACCAGAACTGGGAAGTGTTGAAGTGACGGTGGCAAAGGAACAAAAGGGAAGATCTGTGATAGTGTGAAAGATAGGAGAAATAAATAACAAAAGACTTGGTGAATTACCAAAGGGATTGGTAATGGGACAAGTAAAGAAACAAAAGATGCATCCAGAGGTCACGTGAAAAGCAGAATGAGGAACAACCACCCTCCAAAAGCAAGGTTAGAACATAACTAAAATCTGCAGAGAAAAAGGAAACAAAATAGGGGTTGAACTTCTAGTTTGAAATTGTTGACCTCAATGTTTGAGTCCAAAAGACTGTGAAGCGCCCAGTTGAAAGGTGAGGTGCTGCATCTTGAACTAACACTCAACTTCACTAGAACACTCCAGGAGACCATGGACCGATGTCAGTGCAAAAACAAGCTGGAGATTAAAATAATAGGCTGGGGATGCTGAAATCTGAAACAAAAACAGAAAATCCTGGACAATGCTATGACAAAGTCATCCAGATTAATAACATTAGCTCCCTTCTCCATAGATGCTGTCAGACCTGCTGAGATTGTCCAGTATTTTCTGTATTTGTTAAATAATAGGCGACTGGAAACTTGGGAACATGCTTGGAAACCGAAGAGGTATTCCACAAATATGTCACCTGATATGAGTTTGGTCCCCCAGCACGGAACATTATGAACAGTGGAAACAGTATGCTAAATTGAAATAAATACACACACATCACTGTTTTACCTGTAGCCGTTGACACTGAGGAAAAAAACAGGTTTAAAAAAAGAGGGCAAATGTTTCAACTCCTGCTCTTACATGGAATGATTCTGTTAGAAATGGAGGTGTTTTGGGAGTGACTAAGGTGGACCAGGCAGACATGGAGAGAACCGAATCTTTGGAACGCTGAAATGAGAGCGCAGCAGAAGATGTGCTTGGGGACAGTACTACGTAAGGTGATGGAGGACGAGCCATTGAATACTGAGACTGTTGAGATGGAATTTGAGCTGTGGGAAATGGGAAAGACACGGTCAAGGGTCAGTTGAGGGGTGTGGATTTCTCAGTTGAGGAAGACCTCATGAGTGCTCGAGAGTATTAATGTGTGTCCGTGTGTGTATGTGTGGGTGTTGGTGTGAGAAAGAGAGGGAGGAGGAAGAGAAAGTGGCCCAGGGAGTTTGGGACGTGAACTGTTCCCCCATAGGAGTGGAGGGGAGTGGGAAGACCATATCCGTGCGTGGAAGGTTGTGGAAAGGGCTGCAACCCTCGTCATGCCCTCGCGGGGATGGATTGTGACCACCCCTCTCCTCGCAGGGATAGATTGTGACCCCCCTCCCCTCACGGGGATGGATTGTGACCCCCCCCCCCTCCACTCGCTGGGATGGATTCTGACCCCCCACCACTCGCGGGCATGGATGGTGATCCCCCCCATCGCAGGGGATGGATTGTGACCCTGCCCCGTCACAGGGTGGATGGTGACACTCCCCCTCCCCTCGCGGGCATGGATGGTGACACTCCCCCTCCCCTCGCGGGCATGGATGGTGACACTCCCCCTCACGGGGGATGGATTGTGACACCCCCCCCTCGCGGGGATCGATTATGACACCCCCCCTCGCGGGGATCGATTATGACACCCCCCCTCGCGGGGATCGATTATGACACCCCCCCTCGCGGGGATCGATTATGACACACCCCTCCCTTCGCGGACATGGATGGTGCCCCCCCCCCCCTCGCAGGGGACGGATTGTGATACCCCCTCACGGAATGGATTGTGACACCCCCTCCCCTCACGTGGATGGATTGTGACACCCGCCCTCCCCTCACGAGGATGGATTGTGACACCCCCCTCCCCTCACGACGATGGATTGTGACACCCCCCTCCCCTCACGACGATGGATTGTGACACCCCCCAAGGATGGATTGTAACACCCCCCTCCCCTCCCCTCCCCTCACGGGATGGATTATGACACATCCCCTCGCGGGCATGGATGGCGCCCCCCTCCCATCACGGGATGGCTCGGAGCTGAGGAACTCAGCCCACCCTTCGGGTCAATTCCCCAAAATAAAAATTTCGGCAGCGGCGGCACCTCGAACGATAACGTCCGGTGAGCGCGCTTTTTAAAAAAAAAACTTAAAACGTTCCAATAAAACAACGAGAGCTCGACTCACCGACCCGAACAAAAGAGAGAGAGACCCACAACTGGTTTGGCTGCTGTAAGAAGGGACCCTCCCTTCCCGCTATCTTTCATTGTCAAATTTTCTCAATACAGATGATGGACAAATAGTCCCCGGGGAACTATTTGGCCGCCTCAGCACCGGCTCGACTGGCGGCGGCTCGCCGGCGGCTCGGCTTGGTGTCCCGCCGCCGGCTGCTCCTATTGGCTGCCGGCTGGAGTATAGAAATCTACTGGCGGCGGCGGTGGCCATGGCCAAGACTGAAACCAAAGTCAACACTCTTCACCCGTCCTCGGGCACACAGTGTACACAGTCCCAGCTCTGCATCGGTGCTGTGCACCTCTCAGGAAGCAGCATTGTGAACAAAAAGAACAATCGAGTTAAAAATAAAAATTATTCAAAACCCATCCTGAACACGCTTCTTCGCCCCTGTATTTTGTAAAGGATTAACACTCTCTCTCTCTTTGTGAGCTACAATAGCTCGTTGCATTAGATCGCAACTCCAAGATGCAGTCGCTGAACTCCACCTCCCTCAAACCAAAGTGACGATCGGGTACGTTGGCGCCAATGAAACGATTCTACCATTTTCCTTACCCGGTGGGGCTAATAAATCTCGAAATGCTGCGGAGCGGCAGCTTTGGCTTTGCCACAGGATCTGCACATGGCTGGCTTTCAGCTGCCAATAATTCAGCTGAAACTGATACCTCTTGGCTGGATGGCTACTCTCCCGAGGGGTTTGCTCTTTCAAAAGGAGTCCGGCTGCGGAATGCACAGAAATGCTCACAAGATATGTTTATCCAAAATGTAATGTCGAGGTTCAGAGATAGAATCCCATGTTTCACGAGGAGCCGCAGACGTGTAATTATTTATCGTGAATCTCGAAATGCTTTTAATCCGATTAAGCAGCCTCGAGCAACTTGCTCGGGGTTACTGGTAACAACTTTATCATTTGAAATTATCTGTTAGCACCGAAACTGGATTTTCTTTGAAGTGGCAAGTCGAGTAATCGATAATCCTAGTCAATACAAAAAACTATTAACCAACGCAATGCAAGGTTAACAGAACGTGTAAAGAGACCAGGTAGACTGAACGTTTTATACCCATCGTGGTGGTTACAAAAGTCTGTGTCATTAACAAAAAAACATTCCTCTCAAGAAGAATGATATTGGTTATTATTTATATTGCAGTTCAGTAACTTTAAACAAAATAATTCGCAATAAGGACAATTTGCAATCTATATTCGACAATGTTTTAAGGGACAACATATCTTCGCCATCTCAGATTTGACTTCAATGTGTACTCCCAACTAGGGGAGAGCTGGACCAAACAAAATTAAACCAAGCCATATGGGTGGCCCGGCACTCTGACGCAACGTGGGCGAAAACGCCGGGGGAAACTTTCTTTATTGGTTTCTATTCCATTTGAAGTCACGACGAATGGTCAGGAAAGGTCACCCTCATAAGGGCAGAGGCTCAATGCTTTCAGAATACATTGTGCATGGGCTGTGCTGGGAAACAAAGGGAAAACAGAATAAGAAAATATTTAGTGACTGATTATGATGATCATCCTCATGATGCTTATCAGTCAAATACGTCCAAGAGCTTGCCGGTGTTTTTTAAGTCCAGAATTAATGGCTTATTCCAAAGTGGTGGAGATGCCGGTGTTGGACTGGGGTGAGCACAGTAAGAAGTCTTAGAACACCAGGTTAAAGTCCAACAGGTTTGTTTCAAATCAGTAGCTTTTGGAGCACTGCTCTTGCCTCAGGTGAATGAAGAGGTATGTTCCAGGCACACATATATATATAAAGACAAAGTCAAAGATCCAAGACAATGCTTTGAATGTGAGCATTTGCAGGTAATTAAGTCTTTACAGGTCCAGAGATGGGGGTAACCCCAGGTGAAAGAGGTGTGAATTGTCTCAAGCCAGAACAGTTGGTAGGATTTTGCAAGCCCAGGCCAGATCGTGGGGGATGAATGTAATGCGACATGAATCCAAGGTCCCAGTTGAGGCCATACTCGTGTGCGCAACTTGGCTATAAATTTCTGCTCGGCGATTTTGCATTGTCGCGCGTCCTGAAGGCTGCCTTGGAGAACGCTTACCCGGAGATCAGAGGCTGAATGCCCTTGACTGCTGAAGTGTTCCCCGACTGGAAGGAAACATTCCTGCCTGGCGATTGTCGTGCAATGTCAGTTCATCCGACAACTAGTGATTTGAAACAAACCTGTTGGACTTTAACCTGGTGTTGTAAGACTTCTTACTGTACTTATTCCAAAGGGTCAGATGTCCCATCTCAAGCAAATACAAAATAGGATATACAAATACAAAAGATCTTGATGGCAAATTCGAGCAGATGAAACAATCCAAGCACTTGCTTCAATAAATATTGACAAGCGACATTGTACCAAGGTAGGGCTTTACAATATTTTCTATGATTTAGTCAATTAACCTTTTTTCATTTACGAGAGCTCTGGTACAATTCAATTGTTCAAGCTGAGTATCACGATCAGCATCAGTTCACGGAGAGCCTGACAGCGCCATTGGCGATTTTCTTGTCCATCCCTCACTTTAAAGTTCTACCATTTGAGCCAGACAGCAAACTTAACATTTTCAATGTTAACATGAGACTTTGGTACTTCATGTCCTAGGCAAATGTTTCAGTTCATTAAATGGGTGTGGTCCTCATTTTTTTAGGATCGACTTCAGTGCTGTATTACTGCTAGACAGCTAGGTCATATTTCAATTTAATTTAAAATTTTTTAACATGAATTCCATGTCACTCAATTGCTGCATTTTCCATTCCAGGGGTTTCCAGTAAGGGGTGACTTGATGAAATGTTGATCGTTTTGAAGGGCATGGTTAGAGCTTCAGGACTTTTCTTTTTAAAGTACAGGGTTATGAAAGGCACTATCAGAATTCATGTTTTAAGCTGTGATCATGTCAACATTTTAGAAAGATCATAGAATTTACCGTGCAGAAGGAGGCCATTTGGCCCATCGAGCCTGCACCGGCTCTTGGAAAGAGCACCGTACCAAAGACCACACCTCCACCCTATCCCCATAACCCAGTTACCTCACCCAACACTAAGTGCAATTTTAGATACTAAGGACAATTTAGCATGGCCAATCCACCTAACCTGCACATCTTTGGACTGTGGGAGGAAACCGGAGCACCCGGAGGAAACCCACGCACACACGGGGAGAACGTGCAGACTCCGTACAGACAGTGATCCAAGCCGGGTATCGAACCTGTGACCCTGGAGCTGTGAAGCAATTTTGCTAACCACTATGCTACTGTGGTAATCTAACCCCGATTAGATTAGTGCTTGAAGATGAATGAAGGCATGTGAGATTCGGATTATTACTCACAGAATATACACCATTATTGATTGTTTACGCCAAACAGCTATTTTGTGGAAAAACAGCTGATCTAATTTTTTTCCAATACTCAGGACTTTAAGAATTAATTAAGTCTCTGAAAGATACAATACAAACTTTTTTTTTAAATCTCAATTTTTTCACGTCTCAACTCATTAGTTAAGGAATAGACTAGACCAAGTGTTTGCAACAGACCATCTTTTGGAAAAATAAATAAGCTGTTCAAAACTTGTTATTAAAAAGGACCAGAACTGTTGATGTAATTTGAATGAAATGAAAATCGTTTATTGTCACAAGTCGGCTTCAAATGAAGTGACTGTGAAAAGCCCCTAGTCGCCACATTCCGGTGCCTGTTCGGGGAGGCTGGTACGGGAATTGAACCATGCTGCTGGCCTGCTTTGGTCTGCTTTAAAAGCCAGCGATTTAGCCCAGTATGCTAAACCAGCCCCAATTTTAAACCAAAATACTCTGATCGTATGTAGCTTGGGACAAATTTAACAATTAGAAATCTAGGAATGGAAAACAAATTAGTTATTTACCTCTTGTGGTATTTTTAAATATTGGTATCTTAATTTTGATATAATCTGGCATCCTACAAATTTAACACTGATTTGTTAGTAATCAAGTACACAAAGATCAAATCAAGCAAATATTTGAAAACACTGATTTGTTACTAATCAAGTACACAAAAGATCAAATCAAGCAAATATTTGCAAATTCTTTTTGTATTTGTGTCACTATTTTGGTGCTAATGGGGTTTTCTGAGCCTCATTTGCATGTTGGCCATTTTAGCAATGACAAAGCAAAAACCATGTAGTAAGAGTGCAAATTTAAATTGTCTGCCGAGAAAGGCCTCATAAAAAAACTATGCATATATTATGCAGGTGTAAGGATTGCTTTAAAAGTCGAATATTTATTTCTGAACACACCACTATCTAAATTGATTGTTTTTCTAGGTTCTATTTCTTAAAATCAAAGGTTGGGAGAAAACCAGAGGATGTAAGCCCCCAAGGTACGCTAGTAAACTTTAGAGGATAAAAAACAATCACTATATGTATTCAGGAATTCAAATACAATTAATCCAAAATTCCATGGCAAAATAAAATGATTCTGTTGTAAATGGATAGCTTCAATGAAATGATAAATACTTCAATTAAAATATTTATATTCCATTTAACATAATTAACCCTCCCACATTTGCCTGCTTGCAATTGAAGGTGTGCTGTTCCCCTGATCCCCAAGAAGTTCTGTTACAGTAAAAAGTTAATTTGTTTTACGGCAGGAGACTACTCTGTGACACAAGCCAGCTATCATGATGTGGCTGGAGAGAATAGTTAGGGAAAATGTTCACACTGGAGGAAGGATCAAGAACAAGAGGTAATTAGCAAAAGTAGCAATGGAGACATGGGGAGAAACCTTTTCACATAGCAAGTGGCTAAGATCTGGAATGCACTGCCTGAGAGTGCGGTGGAGGTAAGTTTAATCAAAGCATTCAAGGGGGGACTAAATTATTGTCTGAAATGGAATGTACAGGATTGTGGGGAGAAGGCGGTGGAGGGGCTTGGGATTGCACTAAGTGCATTGTTCATTCAGAGAGTAGACACAGATTTGATAAACCAAATGGCTTCCTTCTGCATTGTAACAAAGCTGTGATTCATTTACTTTGGTAGATCAGGCCTCACCATGCTGTAAAATGAACATAGGACTTAGGAACAGGAGTAGACTATTCAGCCCTTAGACTTTGAATGTTAACCAAAGGCAGGGGTGGGAAAACACATTAATATACCATTTTGCAGTGATTTCTGCTCCTTTAATAGAATCCCAACAGTGCAGGAGGCCTTTCGGCAGATCAAATCTGCACCACTCCTCTAAAAGAGCACTTCACCCAAGCCCATTCTCCACCTTATCCCAATAACCCCTTTACCTAATCTACATATCTTTGGATATTAAGAGGAAATTTAGCAAGGCCTATCCACTTAACCTCCACATCTTTGGACTGTGGAAGGAAACCAGACCACCCGGAGGAAACTCACGAGACACGAGGAGAATGTGCAAACTCCACAAAGGCACCCAAGGCCGGAATTGAACCAGGGTCCCTGGCACTGTGAGGCAGCAGTGCCAACCACTGTACCATTTTAAAGCATAGGAAAGTTTCTATGCAGTTGCTGAAGTTTTGTGGTTTCTTGCATCTTGCTGAAACCACGTGAAACAAAAATAAATCAGCAGCATGCAGTTATCTGCAAGTCTTTACGTATTACTAATTTAATAGAAATTTTGAATAGGATAACTATTACCTGCTCATATACTGTAGTAAGGACAACAAAGCTGTCCAACAGTCATCATGGGGTGGATATCTCAACATAAGCTTTTAGGGGCCAGACTAAGTTTAAATCCATGAATCTCAATATCACCAGTGACTTCTACTAACAGATCAAAATGAGTTGATTTGGAATTCATCCTCTATGAGGTAAAAGCACCAAGTGCAGCCCTTTGCAAATTATCAAACCCCCAAATGTAATATACAAGCGCAAATAAAACAATCAATTTACTAAAATTGGGAATTACAGACGATACATCTCTGACCCAAATCATAAACAATTGAAAAACCTATTTGCACATTACGCCAGCAACAGTACAGCTAATTATTGCATGCCTATATCAGATTCATTATATTCACCTATTTAAGTAGTGATGTGCAGCTATAACTATCTGGATAAATTCAGGAGCAGTGCCAGTTTCCAATTGTTCCTTTCAACTAAATGCAGTTTCCAGTATGTTCTTATTTGGCCAGTTTCAGTTCACTGTAATGTCAGCAGATCTGTTACTGATATTTAAAAGTAAAGTGATGATTAATATTAAATAATCTTTTATTAGAATTATATTACGGGAGTTCGAGCACTGCTAAAATATGACTGCCAAACTTTGATATTTCAATTACTGAATCTGTAATAGTGCATTCACAAAAGGTCAACTTTCACAAAAAGGAAGTCAGAAATAGCAATACAAACAGTAAAGGATGTAATCATACATGATACTGTCACGCAGGCATAAACATATGGGTGAATGTAACTTCTCGTCCTCAAAGTGCTCGTACAGACATTTGATCTGCTTTCACTCTCATATTTATATTTATTTCTATAAATGTTCTGAGCTTAAAATTTACCTTCAAAGGAGAAAAAATTAATGTACTATAAAATGTTGTGAGTAAGTGAAACTGTTCCTTCTGATACTGAACTGTAATGTATTCGATTGTTAGCACTGGAATTCAATGACTGCATCTTTTACAATGGAAGACAGATAATTTCACTTGAAATCTCTGATTATGACTGAAAGTTACTATTTAAAACAAGAAATTTGAGAGTTATGGTTTTCTCAATCAATTTTCAGATAGTACTTAGTTTTTTGAAGGGGACAGTCTCCTACAGTCATGCTGTTCTGACATCAGTTTGATTCTCATTTCCTATTTTCTCTACGCACCACTAAAACCCAGACTTTCTGCCACAAAAGATCCTTCCCAACTTAAAAAAAGTCTTCTAAAATCTAGTCAATTATACTTCTGACCCTCACTTTAACTTGATTGTTCCTCTTTTGCAGCAGGCACTTTTTCCATTTGATTTTTCAAGTGCCTTGGGTCATTTTACCATGCTTCTAGGAGTGCTATGTGGAAATGCAAGCTGTCAATGTTAATGTTCTAGGGTTCAGCTTGGAATTAATAACTTATCAGTTAAGAAATCCGTGAAACGGTCTATGATTTCTCAGCAAATAGTGAGCATACACACATCCTACAACTCCACCATACTGTAATACCAAAAAAAAAGTACTTATTTATTGAATTCACATGGTCAATGAGGACATTCAATGAATAACCGTTTTTGGTTAAAAATATTTTTAACAATGTGGCTGATTGTCCAGTGTGACTATCTTTTTCAAATAAAAGTCCCCTGCATCACACCATTGACCATGAATGAGAAGAATTCCTCTCCTAAGTCTTTCTGTAATCTGCTAAATTAGTGATACTTATAGCAATCAGCTGAGAGTGGGAACACAATTGTGTTCAGCATCTGGAGCATGCCAGCACTGGCAACTAGAGCTGTGTTAACACAATAAAAAGGTGGCATTCTTTCTCTCCATATCTTTAGCAGTACACAAACAAAATTAAGGCCTATGCTGCTCCCAGAAGTTTAATAAATGGCTAAATATTCAAAGAATTTGCTCAAAACTATTTGTTTTAGGTTTATTGTGAAACCAAAAGTGATGCTTGGCATATTAAAAGAGATATATAACAATTTGAATTTGGCCCATTTCTCATCTAGAAATACAAGAAGCCACTCTATTATGGAAGTCCAGTTCAATTTCACAATGACTAAATGGCTATATTTGTCTGAATGTAGATTGTTAATATCAGATTATCAATAGTCTTAAGTCCAGCCATTCACCATGGTTTGTACAAGACTTCCCAGTCAAGCTTGTTCTGTGAAGCTGAGCTTCCACCTTATTTCATAAACATGCACGCTTGTAAGTTTTCTTTGCATACATACAAGATAATCCAATTGAATTGCTATTGCTCAAGCAATTGGCAGCTGGAGGAAAAGTAAAACAGCTGTATCATATAAGCAACAGCAACTTCCAACTGTAACCATAGTAACACATAGCCCATAACGATCACTGAGCTTTTTGTCTTTTCAGTTTACTGGTATGTCCAAATTTTACAGTGCATTCCAAAATCATCAATTGAAGGAAATCAGGGAGGAAAATAGGTGTAGATCAATTAGCCTCTTGGACATGTTCCGTGGGAGCAGGGCTGATTTGTGGCCTAACTCTACATACCCTCCTTTGACCATTTTAAAATTCACAATTAATCTAGCATCAATTGTCATTTGTAGGAGAGTTGTAAACTTTTACAATCCTTGGTGTACAGAAGCGTTTCCTAATTTCACACTGTAAATGTCTAGCTCTAACATTTAGACTGTGCCTCCTAGTCTTAGACTTCCCAATCAGTGGAAATAATTTCTTTGTATCTACCTCATCTGTTGCCTCACTATCCTGAAACTTCAATCGAATCACCACTTAACCTTATAAATTCTAGGGAATACACAACCTTACATTATGTAATCTCTCCTGGTAAAGCTACACTGCACTCCCTCTGAGATCAGTGATATCCTTCTGAGGATATGGTGCCGAACTGCTAACAATATTCCAGGTGTGATCGAATTAGTGTTTTGTATTGCTAAAGCATGATATGTGTCCCTTGCATTCTAGTTCTTTAGATATAGAGACAAGCATTTTCTTAGTCTTTTTGATTGTTTTCAGTATCAGTTAATGCCATTTTAATGATCTATGTACCTGAACCCTCTTGTTTCTAATTTTGCACCATTTAGAAAATAGCCTGTTTTAGGTCCAAAATGAATCCATTTGTCACGGTTTTGACCATTCATTCAATCTGTCAATTGGATGTGTGGTTTTCTACTTCATCATCTAACTGATAATCAATATGGTGAATAGTTGAGACTCCATCACAGATCCTTGCAGATGATTAGTCATATTCTGCCTCTCAGAGTACCTGCCCATTATCCTTACACCTGTCTCCTCCCACTCAGCAAGTTCTTAACCAGGCTAATAATTTTCCTTCAAATCTATGAACTTCAACCTTAGCTAATAATCCCTTCTTTATCACATGTCCTCTGGAAGCACATATAAATAATATTTATGTTATTATGATTGTGAAAGTGAAAGTAATTCATATTAGTTTTTTTTTTAAGTAGCATGGGAGAATTAACAGGATTGAAAGTTGATAAATCCCCTGAACCTAATGATTGAAATCGCAGAGTGTTGTAGGACGTGGCTGTAGAGGTGATAGATGCATTGGTGGTCATCTTCCAAAATTGTTTTGATTCTAAAATGGTTCCTGAAGGTTGGAAGGTAGCAAATGTAGCCCCGCTATTTTAAGAATGGAAGAAGAGAAAATGGGACTCACAGACGGATTAGCCTGATATTGTGGAAAATGCAAGAATCTATTAGAATGGACGCAATAACTGGGCATTTAGAAAATAATGGTAAGTTTAGACAGATTCAACATGGGTTTACAAAAAGGAAATAATGTTTGACGAACCTTTTTTTGGAGATTTGAAGATGTAACTAACAGAAAAGATTAGGGGGAAATCAGTGGATTTGGTGTATTTGGATTTTCAGATGGCTTTCAAAAACGTTGCACATAAGAGGTTAGTAAACAAAATTAATGCACATGGGACTGTGGGGTAATATACTGGCATTGATTGAGAATAGATCAATGGCAGAAAGCAGATATAAACAGGTCATTCTCAAGTTGGCAGGCTGTAGCTGGTGGGGTATTGCAAGGGTCAGTATTGGGGCCCTGCTATCCATAATGTTTATCTGATGTTTTCCATTCCCTAGCCACAGACTCCAAAAATCTTCCTTCATAATTGTGAGGCTGAAACAGACTGTTTGCAACCTATTTGATCCTGAGCTGAAGTTGCAATAACATATCCACAGCATCTTCAAGACTGCCCATTTTCACCTCCATAACATCACCCATGCCTGCCCCTGCCTCAGTTCATCTGCTGCTGATAGCCCTCATTCACGCCTTTGTTACCTCTAGATATGAATCTTCCAATGCATGCTGACAATCCTCCCATGTATTATCCTCTAAACTTGGGGTAATCCAAAACTCCATTGCATGGGTCCTAACTGAGACCAAGACCTGCTTACCCATCATCCTGTGCTCGCTGATATACATTGACTCCTCACTAAGCAATTTAAATTCTCCTCCTTATTTTCAATTCCTTCCAGGGTCTCAACCTTCTGGAATTCCACCAACCCCACAATCCTCCAAATTATCGGCACTCCTCTAATTCTAGCCTCTGAACATCCTAGATTTTAATCGCTTCACAGTGTCACCATGCCTTTATCTGTCTAGTCCCGAAGCTCTGAAATTCCCTCAAAAACTCACCCACTCTCTTTCTTTGCTTAAGCCCCTTCTTCTATTATCAAAGTTTTAGGCATTTGCTGCAAAATCTTCTTACATGACTGGTGTCAAATTCTGCTTGATAACACTCATATGAAATGCCTTGGGACATTTTCTAATGTTAAAGTTACTATATAAATCCACATTATTGAGGAAATCTGTTGGTCAATTTGTACACAGTGCATATGGTCCCACAAACAACAATGAAATGAATAACCAGGTGAACTTCTTTTCATTATGTTAATTAAGGGATAAACATTGGACAGGAGAGATGAGAAACTATATTTAGAAGGATAAATTGGACTACTGCTACAGGGGCAGAGAAGGCCAAGAGGAGAGTTAACAGAAGTTAGGAAAATTATGAAAGGTTTTAACAGAGCCAATAGTGAAAGATTGTAACTCCTATAATGAGAGAATGAGAAGTCAATGATTTCAAATTGCCACAGTGATGGGTTAGATATGAAAAAGATTTAGCATTTTATTGATAATTCAGGCTGAAACATACATCATAGAATCCTATTGTGAGTAGTGAAACAGTAAAATACATAATTATTTTACAAAAAGTAAGTGAAAAATGATAGAACGGAAGTATAACATAGTTTTTAAGTCGCTGCATTATTCCTGAACTGATCATGAGAAAATGAGCAAGATACATCACATCTTATTTATATGTGTAGGTGGCAAAGAAGGGTCAATTTTAGCATAACTATATTTCCCTTCTCTCACTCATCAATACATTTTCAACATTCAATGTATGAGTTCACAAGTGGAGAATGACTACTTGGGCAACCTGTTGGAATTCTCCCAATGGAACGGAGCTACCGGAGTCACTAACAGCAGGAAGGATGGAAAGTGAAATGGAATGTGCATGATGGAGGTCAGTTTAAAAGGCTATTTGCATTGGGCAGAGGCCCATTAGTCACATAATATCAGAGTATTTCAGAAATAACCAACTACAAATAAGCCAAACATAAGTCAGTCCAATCAAAAGAAAATCAATATACATCACATTCATTAAAATAAAACAATTCTTCAAAGTGTAGCAATGACATGGAGTTCTGTGATTGTAAATGTTAGATACGTCATCAGGCTTCAAAAATATCTGAAACAAAATACCCCAAATCTAATCGTGGATACATCACATGGATTTTTATTCTAGTGTTTAGATGACGCGTATCTTGCGAAGGGCTTGATAAACATTGTTGTCGTCTAATCTTCAGGCCATCAGATTTCAACAAGACATTTCGATCTGTGTTCTGCAGGCATCGCTATTCCTAACCCTCCCCAAATCTCTTACTAAAACCTAACACCCTTTCCAAATCTTCAAGCTTTCTTTATGTTTCAAGTGTACGTCCCGTACAAAATAATTTATTTTTCTAACAGTAAGGTGAGAAATTGAGGGCATTTAATGTATCACTGCGATTGCAATTACACATCGTTTGCCAAACTATCTTCCGATGTTTGTTTGCACCACGTTATTTGCTCACTCATTGACCATGAAGCGACATGGAATATTTGCCTTAGCGATCATCCATCGAAAACAAACTCGGGGAAGGTGGATTACTGATCAGTTGTTTGGCAGAGACGTCAGTGAAAACCTCAGATTGCCCGAAACTTTGCGCTGGAACACGAGGATCCGATTGGCTGCCTCGTGACTGAAAAACACAAGTAGATTTCTACTGCTGAGGCTTAGAGAGAGAGAGCAAACTGTTGGCGTCAACACAACTTTAGGCAGGAATCAACAACCCTTTCTCCAATAACTAGCTTTGCTGTTGTTTTTGGACTAAACCCTCTTCTCACCCGAAGGTTTTGCCCGGTCTGCAGAAACAAAGCTGCTGCTGTCTCACCAAGCCAACACACTCTCCCCGTCCAAACCGTCAGAAATTACTCACTCCGTCCAGTAGACAACTGGCCACATCGCACCGCATCACTCTCCCTTCAATTCAACGAGAACCCAAGAATCAGTCTGCCTCTCGCGCCATTTTAATTCCCGTTTTCCCTGAACAACAACGGGAAGGTTTTTTTCCTCCCCCCTCTGGTCCCTGGCGACGGCGGCGACGACATGTACAGCTGGCAGTGGGTCGTCAGTTCATCTCCCACCAGCCAAGAGTGCGTTGACTCCGTCAGCGCAATAAAAACTTGCTTAAAGTGGAAACAGAGATACAGCAATGCAAAATATGTACTAGCTCAGGAATTCATCCTTGCCAGTATTGCAAAAACTAGTTGCACTATTTGATGGGCGCAGGGATACCATTCTGCATACTTTCCGTAACTCAGAGCTGTCATTTTCCTCTATGTTTATTTTGTATACAGTATAAACTTCCAGGCCAGGCTATGTCAATACCAAATGCGGACAAAACGCACTTTTTGTGCACTATAGAAAATAAGTACTCTAGTCTAACTGGTCCTTCTTCAAATACAGGCTGCCTGAAACAGAGTTTCTGGATTGAGTGCCACTTTTATTTGTTGTGAGCAGATTAGAGTCGTTCAATTTCCAACATCTGCTTTATTTTAGATGATGAATTTCAATGTGAAACCTAACAGGATTTAATAAAATGTTTCACAAAACAATGTCTTAAAACAACAGTTTTTTAATACCAGCAAACTACCATGAGTTCAGACTTTTAAGCTTATGTTGGTACAAGCGTGAATCTATAGAATCTCTACAGTGCAGAAGGAGGCCGTTCGGCCCATGGAGTCTGCACCAACCCTCCGAAAGAGCACTTTACCTAGGCCCTCGCCCTATAGTCCTAACCTGCACATCTTTGGACACTAAGGGGCAATTTAGAATAGCCAATCTACCTAACCAGCATATCTTTGGACTGTGGGAGGAAACCGGAGCAACCAGAGGAAACCCAGGCAGTTACGAGGAGAAGATGCGAACTCCACACAGCCACCCAAGGCCGGAATCGATCCCGAATCCCTGGTGCTATGATGCAGCAATGCTCACCACCATGACATCCTGTAATGGCTTGTTCTCACTGCACTGCTAAATATAAACCAGCATCTACTTCTAATCATGTTGTGCCACACATTCTCCGTTATTTGCAAGAATTTTACACAAATAAATAAACAAAGAAAATGTGTTCCATTTTACAGCGATTGGCAGCACATTATTCTTTTTGGTGTAGAATTTCCCTTCATTATCAGATCAGAAGTGGAGATGTTCGCTGGTGATCGCATTGTTCAGTACTATTAATAATTCCAGGTTCTGGGGGATTTTTCAGGGTATAAATTGAACATGGGGAAAAGTGAGTTGTTCGTGGTGCATCCAGGGGAGCAGAGCAAGGAAATAGAGGATTTACCGTTGAGGAAGGTAATAAGGGACTTCCGGTATTTGGGGATCCAGATAGACAAGAATTGGGGTACATTACAAAGGCTTAATTTAACGCGGTTGGTGGAACAGATGGAGGAGGACTTTAAGAGATGGGACATGGTGTCCCTGTCACTGGCAGGTAGGGTGCAGGCGGTTAAAATGATGGTCCTCCCGAGATTCCTTTTTGTGTTCCAGTGCCTCCCGGTGGTGGTCACGAAGGCTTTTTTCAAGAGAATCGAGAAGAGTATTATGAGTTTTGTGTGGGCCGGGAAGACCCCGAGAGTGAGGAGGGGATTTTTGCAGCATAGTAGGGACAGTTGGCACTACCGAGCCTAAACGACTATTACTGGGCCGCCAATATTTCAATGGTGTGTAAGTGGATGGGAGAAGGGGAGGGAGCGGCGTGGAAGAGATTGGAGAGGGCGTCCTGCAGGGGGACTAGCCTACAAGCAATGGTGACAGCACCGTTGCCGTTCTCACCGAAGAAATACACCACAAGCCCGGTGGTGGTGGCTACATTGAACATTTGGGGGCAGTGGAGACGGCATAGGGGAAAGACGGGAGCCTCGGTGCGGTCCCCGATAAGAAATAACCATAGGTTTGTTCCGGGGAGAATGGATGGGGGATTTGGAACATGGCAAAGAGCTGGGGTAGCACAACTGAGAGATCTGTTCGTAGATGGGACGTTTGCGAGTCTGGGAGCGCTGACGGAAAAATATGGGTTGCCCCAAGGGAATGCATTTTGGTATATGCAACTGAGGGCTTTTGCGAGGCAACAGGTGAGGGAATTCCCGCAGCTCCCGGCGCAGGAGGTGCAGGATAGAGTGATCTCAGAGACATGGGTGGGGGATGGTAAGGTGTCGGACATATATAGGGAAATGAGGGACGAGGGGGAGATCATGGTACATGAGCTGAAAGGGAAATGGGAAGAAGAGCTGGGGGAGGAGATTGAGGAGGGGTTGTGGGCTGATGCCCTACGTAGGGTAAACTCATCGTCCTCGTGTGCCAGGCTAAGCCTGATACAATTTAAAGTGTTACACAGGGCGCATGTGACTGGAGCACGGCTCAGTAAATTTTTGGGGGTAGAGGATAGGTGTGGGAGATGCTCGAGAAGCCCAGCGAATCACACCCACATGTTCTGGTCATGCCCGGCACTACAGGGGTTCTGGGTGGGGGTGGCAAAGGTGCTTTCGAAGGTGGTGGGGGTCCAGGTCGAACCAAGCTGGGGGTTGGCTATATTCAGGGTTGCAGAAGAGCCGGGAGTGCAGGAGGCGAGAGAGGCTGATGTTTTGGCCTTTACGTCCCTAGTAGCCCGGCGCAGGATATTGTTAATGTGGAAGGAAGCCAAACCCCCGGGTGTGGAGACCTGGATAAACGACATGGCAGGGTTTATAAAGTTAGAACGGATCAAGTTCGTATTAAGGGGTTCGGCTCAAGGGTTCACCAGGCGGTGGCAACCGTTCGTCGACTACCTCACAGAAAGATAGAGGGAATGGAAAAGAAGAAGACAACAGCAGCAACCCAGGGGGGAGGGGGGGAGGAGGGGGGGGGGGGGGGGGGGGAGGAACCGGACGGACTCTCAGGGATGTCATTGTATATGTATAGACACTTGTTATAGGTAATGTATATTGGATTGTTGGATTGTATCTTTGGAGAGTAACTATTTTTGACAAGGCATTTGCCACTCAGTTTTGTTTTTGTTTTTGTTTATATATTATTTATTTATTTGTTTAAAACTGGCCACGGTTATTTAGATTGCTTTGTTGTTGTTCAAAAGAAAAACTATGTACTGTTATGTTTGGCCACAAAATTTTGAATAAAATATATATTTTTTAAATAATAATAATTCCAGGTTCTGAAGCAATCTGTGCCCATTTTCACAAAGGCCATGGAAAATATTCAGGCTTGGCTGAATATGTGACAAGTACATTAATTCCAGATAATGACCCCGTCCAACAAAAGAAAATCTCACCATCTCTACTTGATGTTCAATGATATTACCACCACTGAATCTCACATCATCGAAATCCTCAATGTTAGCATTGACCAAAAGCTTAACTACACCAACCATATAAATATTTTGGCAACAAAAGCAGGTTAGAAACTGGGAATTCTGGGGTGAGAAACTTCCTCCTGGCTCCCCAATATCTATCCACCATGTACAAGACGAGTCAGGAGTGTGATGGAATATTCTCAATTTGCCTTGATAAGTGAAGCTCTAACAACACTTAAGAAGCTTGACAGCATCCAGGACAAAGCAACTCGTCCACCATATTAAATATGTACTCCTTTTCACACTAGCACATGCACAGTGGTAACAGTGTGCACCATTTCCAAGATGCACTGCAGCAACTCAGCAAACATCCTTGGACAGCATTTTTCAAACCCAAGACTAATACTACCTAATAAAACAAAGTAAGAAGTCTTACAACATCAGGTTACAGTCCAACAGGTTTGTTTTGAATCACTAGCTTTCGGAGCACTGCTCCTTCATCAGGAGAATGAAGAGGTGGGGTCCAGAAACATATATATAGACAAAGTCAAAGATGCAATATGATACTCTGAATGCGAGTCTTTGCAGGTAATTCAATCTACAGGTCCAGACGGTGCGACTGGAGAGGGATAATCACAGGTTAAAGAGGTGTAAATTGTCTCAAGCCAGGACAGTTGGTAGGATTTCGCAAGCCCAGGCCAGATGGTGGGGATGAATGTAATGTGACTTGAATCCAAGGTCCCACTTGAGGCCGTACTCATGTGTGTAGAACTTGGCTATTAGTTTCTGCTTGGCGATACTGCGTTGTCGCGCGTCCTAAGGCCGTCTTGGCGAACGCTTACCTGAAGATCAGAGGCTGAATGCCCTTGACTGCTGAAGTGTTCCCCGACTGGAAGGGAACATTCCTGCCTGGCGATTGTCGCGCGATGTCCGTTCATCTGTTGTCGCGGCATCTGCACGGTCTCGCCAATGTACCACGCTTCGGGACATCCTTTCCTGCAGCGTATGATGTAGACAATGTTGGCCGAGTCGCACGAGTATGTACCACATACCTGGTGGGTGGTGTTCTCACGTGTAATAGTGGTACCCATGTCAATGGTCTGGCACATCTTGCAGAGATTGCCATGGCAGGGTTGTGTGGTGTCGTGGTCGCTGTTCTGAAGGCTGGGTAGTTTTCTGCAAACAATGGTTTGTTTGAGGTTGCGCGGTTGTTTGAAGGCAAGTAGTGGGGGTGTGGAGATGACCTTGGCAAGATGTTTGTCTTCATCGATGATGTGTTGAAGGTTGCAAAGAAGATGTTGTCGTTTCGCCGCTCCTGAGCATGGTACATTGACAAGGTCATGCAGATGCTGTGACAATGGATGAACGGAGATCACCCCAGTCCAATGCCGGCATCTCCACATCATAATAAAACAAAAGCAGCAGACACATGGGAACACCACCACCTACAGGATCCCCTCCAAGCCACACAGCATCTTGATTTGGAACCATATAATTGTTCTTTCAGTGTCACTGGGTCAAGATAATAGAATTCCTTTCTAATTACATCCTGGATGTACCTACACTCAATGCACTGCAGAGATTTAAAAAGTCAACTCAATGGCAACTAGAGATCGACATTGAACACTGGCCTTGTCAGCAACATTTACATCCCAAGAATGAATGAAACATAATTATAGTACAACATGACTGCACTTCATAAATATCAATTGGCTATAAAGCATTTTAAAACCTGAAATAGGAGCAGAAAGAGGCCTTTTGTCCCCATCAAGTCAATACCGCCGTGCAATAAGATCTTGGCTGATCTGATTGTGGCTTTAATTCCATTTTCCTATCTGTGCCCCATAACTCTCAACTTCCTTATAGATCAGAACCCTCTAGCTCAACCTTGAATATATTCAATGATCAAGCTCCCACAGCTCCCTGTAGTAGCAAATTTCAAAGATTAATGAACCTTTGAAGGAATAAATTCCTCCTTGCCTCTGCCTTAAATAGGAGACACTTATTTTGAAATTGTATTCCCAAGTTCTAGATTCCCCCACGAGAGGAACATTCCTCTCAGTATCCACCCTTAGAAACATCTCAGAATCTTATGCTTTAATAAGATAATCTTTCATTCTTCTGAACTCCAAGTCCAACCTGCTCAACCTTCCCCCATAGGACAACACTTTCATCCCAGGAATCAACCTGGTGATCCTTCCCTGAACTGCCTGCAATGCAAGTATATCCCTTCTTAAGTAAGGAGACCAAAACTGTATGAAGTATCCCACTGCCATCTCGTCAATGCCCTGTATTTTTATACTCCAGTTGCGACATACAAATCTTCCGTGCTTTCCTTTATCGAGGAATTACAACAGATAAGCACGTCGTTGATCCCAACCAGGAGCTGTTGTTCATTCTCCTCATAGCATTAGCGGTAATGCCATTTTGTATGCCCTTTTCTCACATCCCTTTGTTCCCCATTGCTGTACAGTTACCTATCTCACCAATTCTTAAAACGTCAATGTGGTACCTGTTACCATTTGTAAATAATTGTCAATAATATGTATGAAGTTGAATCAAATAAATTTGTAATATGTTCAACAGATTTAGCTGAAGTATAAAGACCGTCAGTTGAATAAACTAAGATTTGGATTCAAAAGAATATTATGTTGACATTTCAATGAGATTTTAAATATTTAAATGCTAAATTGAAAATGTAAAAAGCAAGAAAATAAAGACAATTGTTCAGTGGCAGTAAGGGTATGTTGCGTTTGCTCCGTCAAATTAACCGCCGAATTCTGGATTGTATACTCTCTGAATGGAGGTTGCACACACAGCGAGAGATGATGTCCTCTCTTATTCCGGTCAACTGTTTGAAGACACAGGGGGAAACTCCTCACTACTTATCTGGGTTATATATATAGAACTCCGGGAATTAGACAAGTAACTTTTCAGGCTCTGATCCAAATTTAGTCTTGTTAATTTTTTAAAATAAAATGCACAGATTTAATCATATTTTGCTAATAGTTTGCGCCATGCAAGTTGTGCAAACGTTCAGAGGGCTTTACCTGTTACTAATGGCAATTTTTCATTTCCCAAAACAACTGATTACATTGAAAATAGTTACTCTTCCCTGCACCGTGGGCTCCGAATCTGGGTCATTGATATGACTGCAATATCCAGTATCGCAAACGTATGCCCATAGATTAAGGTCAATAGGAGCAACAGCAGCATCAAAAGCGGCGGTCAAGCTACGATTTTTACAGCGTTGGTTTCATGAAGTCATGTGTTTTATTATTCTTTGATCATTAATGTCTGAACTTCGGGAATTAATGCTTCCAAAGGGACCAGGCCCGCTTCAATTACAGCCCCCTAAATTCAAACCCTGTTTATCTGAATAATAGCAGCCTCCCCGTGTAAGGAAAATAGATTTTAAAATGTTTAAAGTGTCCGACGTACACTTTGTCACACATTTCCGGAAAGTAGTTCCTGTTTCTTGGATTACTGGCAGAACTCCGACGTTTATGCATAAAATAGAGTTAAATCCAGAAAACAGTGTCTGGAGTCTTATCTCTTGCACACTTGATGAATATGCAAAGTTGCGGATTCCACATAACCTTCGCTATTGTAATCGAGCAATCTAAACAAGTACTTTCCGACCATTAAAACACCGATTTCTTCCCCTGGGGCACTATTCCTTAGTTAAAGACTAGTTATTTAATATCATGCCTTATATATCACAGCATTCACTCTGTGAAGAGACTGCTTTCATTTCATCCAGTCTTTATGATGTATATGTCTCGGGATTAATGTAGACAATACAGTAATTTTGTTCGTTGAAAACATGCAATGAAATATTCAATTTTTCAGCATACCCGTATTTTTTACTGCTGCGTGGTAAATTGAATAATTATAAGCACGAAATTGGAAGATTTTTGACAGTGAATTGTAATCTTTTATTCACAACAAATGTGGCAGGGTGGCACAGTGGTAGCACTGCTGCCTCACACCTCCAGGGTTCAATTCTGGCCACGGGTGACGGTGCGGAGTTTCCACGTTCTCCCTGTGTCTGCATGGTCCTCCTCTGGGTGCTCCGGTTTCCTCTGAGAGTCCAAAGGTGGGCGGGTTAGGTGGATTGGCCTCGCTAAATTGCCCCTTAGTGTCCAAAAAAGGTTAGGTAGGGTTACTGGGATAGGGTGGAGGCCTGGAATTAAGTATGGTGCTCTTTCCAAGGGCCGGTGCAGACTCGACGGGCCGAATGGCCTCCTTCTGCACTGTAAATTCTATGATTTTATGAAGTGGCTAAATTGCTAGCCTGTTTCTTAAACTGATATATGATTAGATGAGGGGGGAAAATCACCTTGTTTGTCCTTCAAAAGTTTGAGCTTAATTTTAAAACTCTTACTGAAGAATTCTGGACTTGCTCCCAACAGAAACAAGTTTATTTCATCGTTCCTTTTGTCTTTGGCGTATTTTCAATTTGACTGAGGTACTGTTTATTTTACATTCCCTGCTGTTAAATGCTGAATCAAGATGAAATCAATTATTTATTAAAATACTTTCGAGCAGCACCAGACGGATTTAAGATGGATATGCAACATTTTACAACATTTGAACCACCCATAAACATCCAGAAGGAAAGGTCATGGACCTAAACGTTTAACTCAGTCTGTCCTTCCACTGTCTAGACCTGCTGAATATTTTCAGCATTTTCAGTTTTTAATCCATAACAATGCAATATGGATTAGATATTAAAGACATTTTGTGGAAAAATATAATATTGTAAACACAGCATTTTTCTTACCTTTTTTCCTCTGGCTAATTATTTTGTGAAAACATTTGATTATCATATATTATATGAGCTTGAGATTTTATTTTGTTTTCCATAAGGTGTACTCTGAAAGTGTCCTCACTAAATCCCAACTATTAGGGGCAGCACGGTAGCCTTGTGGATAGCACAATTGCTTCACAGCACCAAGGTCCCAGGTTCGATTCCGGCTTGGGTCACTGTCTGTGCGGAGTCTGCACATCCTCCCCGTGTGTGCGTGGGTTTCCTCCGGGTGCTCCGGTTTCCTCCCACAGTCCAAAGATGTGCGGGTTAGGTGGATTGGCCATGATAAATTGCCCTTAGTGTTCAAAATTGCCCTTAGTGTGGGGTGGGGTTACTGGGTTATGGGGATAGGGTGGCGGTGTTGACCTTGGGTAGGGTGCTCTTTCCAAGAGCCGGTGCAGACCCGATGGGCCGAATGGCCTCCTTCTGCACTGTAAATTCTATGATAATCTATGATTACATTTGTATTAACTATGAATGGATTTCATACGGGTCATAAATGCAACTGATAGCTGAATGTACTTCATCCATAATATTCTAAAGCTCTCGGTTCACAATATGTCACTTTAGATTTGAAAATTGTAAATGTAATTTACTACTTAAGAAAGCTCTGAGGGAAAAACCTGGAATTGTCGACTTGTTATACATCCATTCAGAAGTTATTGACATCTGTAATTAAGGCAAGTGTCTGAACACTTAGGGAGACTTGAGCTGAATAGAAAGAGTTAGCAAGGATTTGTAAAGGATAGATCATGCCTCATGAACTTAACTGACTATTTTCTTGGAAGTCACTAAAGTAGAAGACAGGGGATTCTCCATTGATGTAGTTTATGTGGACTTCTAGAAGGCATCCAATAATGTTCCAGTGTAAGCTAAAATAAAGTGTTATACAACTGAAGGTGCATTATTGACTTAGTAAGGAAATTGGTTAAGTTACAAAAGATGAGGGATAATGGGTTTGTGTGCACTTATCGGTTGGGAGCGACTTGTGCTATCCCAAAAGGATCTGTTCTGGGGTTTCAGCCATTCACTTTATTAATGGCTTAGATAACACAATAGAGAGCCATCTATCCAAGTCTGCCAATGAGACAATGGTTCAGGGGGCTATCCCTCGATTCAAAGAGGACGTCTTTTTAGGGTCATTAGTTTCTGCCATGGATCTTCATGTGATTGAACAGGCCAATTCTTGACCACAGATGCTTGGGCACACGAAGAAGGATGTCCCATGATGTAGTGGGATCCAGGGTGCAGGATTTATTTCCTCTTCTTTCCTTCGCTGATGTCAGTCTCTTTCATCATTAAGAAATTGGGCAGAATTTTGAGTCCGCGGGAACGGCGCTCAGGGTGGAGAATCACGTGAGAATCAGGAGTCACGAGTCTTGCCAGAGAGGTCATGGATCCGATTCTCCGGCCTCACTGTGCTCAAGCGAGAGTGCAACGAGGCAGGTGAATAGCCGGAGAGGCCAAAACGAGAACCACACCAGGCGCCAAACAATTTGCGATGTCACCGGCCCGCTACGTAGGTGAAATCGGGATCCCACCACAATGTGGCGAGAAACCAATTATCACCACTTAAGCCCCATTTCCATACAATTAACGGGAACCACCCCTTATCCAATGGCCTCCTGTGATTCAGCAGCCTACCCAGCAAGTGATTACGCTGGCGCTGATTAGTACTTTCTAAAAATGGGAACATGGCAGAAGGGAGCCTGGGAGGTGAGTAGCCATCTTTGTTCACAGGCAAAGAGCCCTGGGGCGCTGGGCTTGCCACCCTAATGCTCAGTGAGTGTGGGTCACCCTCAGCTGGGGGAGTATCCTCGGCAGTGGTGAGCCGCCATGGGAGGGGGACACTGCGGGGAGGGAAACCGCGTGCAGCTCCACCACGACAACCCCTGGATCGTGTGTACCCATTCTGGGAGCAACACTGTCCATGCCCGTCCTGTCCATAACTGACCAGCCATAACCCCCACCAACTGCTGAGGCATCTGGTCTTGCGGCTGAAGGCTATTGCTAATAGGGAATTGGCAATCGTGGTTAAGTGAGCACTTTACACAAGTGGATTCCCATGGGTGGGCGGGCCATGAAACATGCGGGAGTCATTGCCTAGCATCTCAATCAGACTGCGATGCCTGGACAGTGTGCCCGAACACTGCGGGAGGCAACACCATGGACACAGCAGCCGACATCGTGACAGAACTCCAGGACATGTCCATGGCCGCAGGGTGGGTGAGTGCAATGGAGAGGGGACCAGCACCCGGTCCAGGTGAAGTTATGTGCAGGTGTCTGGGGCACAGGGTCTGGAATCTGTTGAGGGGGGCCCGCTGCGGCCAGAATGCGTGGTCAGAGTATTCCGGGTGTGGGGAGTGAAGGAGGGGTTCAATGGGGGAATGGAGCGACCTGGGATGGGAGCCACTGCTGTTTGTCAGTCTAACACCTTCTCCAATTCCTTACAGATATTGAATGCTATGGACGGTATTTTGGACCCCGCAGAACAGGCCCTAGCGGTGTTGCTGGTAGGCCGAGCGGCCAGTCGGAAGAGATGGCGGCAGCAACAGAGTCTTCAGTAGCTTGAGGCAGCGGCCCATGTGTAGGGACCCACCCTGCAGCCTGAGGACCCAGCTGCCCAACAGGCCAGGGAGGGACCCAAGGGGGAAGCCCGCAAATGCCCAGAGTGCACAAGTGTCGCTGGTCCAGCGAAGAAATGACGGATAGTGCGTGCCGCAGGAGGTTCCACTTCAACAAGGGGACAGTGTGGCACCTGTGCCATGTCCTCGCGGACTTGGCACCACATGGAGGAGCAAGACACCCACTCTCTGTGACCTTCAAGGTCATTGCAGTCGTGGACATTTACACCTCAGGAACATTCCAGGGCTCGAGTGGGGACCTATGTGGCATCTCGCAGGCCACAGCCCACAAGTGCTTATGACAGGTCAAGAATGCCCTATTTGCCCAGGTGAAAAATATATAAACTTTGACATGGACCAAGCCCAACATGATGCCCGGGCAGCAGGTTTCTCTGCTATCGCTGAGATGCCCCAGGTCAAGGGGTTGATAGATTGTTTGCATGTCGCCTTATGCTCACCGGGCCATCTGGGAGTTCCCTACATTAACAGGAAGGGGTTCCACTCCCTGAACATAGAGCTTGCGTGTGACCACCAATGAAGATCATGCACATATGTACATACTTCCCAGGGAGTGTGCACAACAGCTACATCTTGGGGCAGTCAGGCATCCCCAGCGGAGGCTGCAGGACAGGTGGCAGTGGCCAGGGTCTGGCAAGCCCGGAGGGCCAGGGAGGCCCTCATACTCACCTGTTTCACTTAGAACATGGCCTGGTCTGTAATCACTACCTTCCCCAGAGTCAATGGATGGGAGGCAGGTCCATGTGATGGACCAGGCTGTGTTCACAACTCTCTGAAGTTTCTTGCGGTCTGGGGCCGAGCAGTTGCCATACCAGGCTGTGCTGCAGCCAGATAGGATGCTTTCTCTGGTGCATCTGTAAAAGTTGGTAAAAATTCATGTGGACATGCCGAATTTCCTTAGTTTCCTGAGGAAGTATAGGCGCTGTTGTGCTTCCTTGATGGTAGTGTCGACATGGGTGGACAAGGACAGATATTTGGAGATGTGTACCGCTAGGAATTTGCAACTGCTAACCATCTCCACCTCGGCCCCGTTGATGCTGACAGGGGTGTGTACAGTGCTTTGCTTCCTGAAGTCAATGACCAGCTCTTTAGTTTTGCTGGCATTGAGGGAGAGATTGTTGTCGCTGCGCCAGTCCACTAGGTTCTCTATCTCCCTCCTGTATTCTGACTCGTCGTTATTCGAGATCTGGCCCACTATGGTCGTATCGTCAGCAAACTTGTAGATGGAGATGGAACCAAATTTTGCCACGCAGTCGTGTGTGTACAGGGAGTATAATAGGGGGCTAAGTACGCAGCCTTGCGGGGCCCCAGTATTGAGGACAATTGTGGAGGAGGTGTTGCTTATTCTTACTGATTGTGGTCTGTGGGTCAGAAAGTTGAGGATTCAGTTGCAGAGTGAGGAGCCAAGTCCTAGGTTTTGGAGCTTTGATATGACCTTGGCTGGGATTATGGTGTTGAAGGCGGAGCTGTAATCAATAAATAGGAGGCTGATGTAGGAGTCCTTGTTGTCGAGATGCTCTAGGGATGAGTGTAGGGCCAGGGAAATGGTGTCTGCTGTGGACCGGGTGCGGCGGTATGTAAATTGCAGTGGATCAAGGCGTTCTGGGAGTATGGAGGTGATGCGCTTCATGATTAACCTCTCAAAGCATTTCATTACGACTGAAGTCAGGGTCACTGGACAGTAGTCATTGAGGCACGTTGCCTGGTTCTTCTTTGGCACCGGTATGATGGTGGTCTTCTTGAAGCAGGTGCGGACCTTGGAGTGGAGTCGGGATAGGTTAAAGATGTCCGCGAACACATTTGCCAGCTTGTCCACGCAGGCTCTCAGTGCACGACCAGGGATCCCGTCCGGACCCATCGCTTTCCGAGGGTTCACTGTCAGGAAGGCCGACCTGACTTCGGAAACTGTGATGGTGGGTATGTGTGTGATATGGGCTGCTGGGATACTCAACAGCGGATCGTTGGTTTCCTGCTCAAACCGAGCAGAGAATGCATTGAATTCATCAGGGAGGGGTGCGCTGCTGCTGGAGATACTGCTCGGCTTCGCTTTGTAGCCCATTATGTTGTTTAGACCTTTCCACAACCTCCAAGAGTCTGTAACGCTAGTCTGTGACTCTAGCTTAGTCTGATATTCTTTCTTGGCATCTCGGATGGCTTTGCGGAGGTTGTACCTGAATTTCTTGTATATGTCAGAGGTCAGGGCCGCCTGACTTGAATGCCTCAGGCCTGTCCTTCAGTAGGGAGTCAATCTCACGATTGAGCCATAGTTTCCAGTTGGGGAACATATGTACTGCTTTCTTTGGCATGCAGTCATCCACACATTTGCTGATGAAGTCTGTGAGGGTGGTGGCATACTCATTTAAGTTGGTCGCTGAGTTCTTAAATATGGACCAGTCCACTGTCTCTAAGCAGTCATGTAGGAGCACTAATGCTTCCTCGGACCAGTACTGCGTGACCTTCTTAGCTGGATTCTCCCGCTTGAGTTTCTGCTTGTATGCCGGGAGAAGGAGCACCATCTTATAGTCTGATTTGCCAAAGTGCGGTCGGGGGATGGAACCGGGTGCACCCTTGAATTTTGAGTAGCAGTGGTCAAGAGTGTTGTCGCCCCGGGTGGGACAGGGAATGTGCTGATGGAATTTTGGCAGTACGCTCTTCAGGTTAGTCTTGTTGAAGTCCCCGGCCACGATGAACAAGGCCTCCGGATGTTCTGTTTCATAGTTGTTTATAACTGTGTACAGCTCATCCAGCGCCTTCTTCACTTCTGCCTGGGGTGGGATGTAGACCTCTGTGATAATGGCTGAAGTGAACTCATGTGGAAGATAGTATGGGCGGCACTGAGGATACAACTGCAACTGTCTTAGTTGGGAGATCTGAAACTGATGTCTTCAGAATCTGGACACTGTTCAAGCAAGGTAATAATACAAATATTAGCATTTAGTGAATACAGAATTGTTTAAATCTTGACATCATAAACTTATAAATGTCATTTCTCATGAAACGCTTTTTTGTATTCATTTATCAAATGTTTTTCTTTGATTCCCATTGACTTCAAGGGTCGTTGATAGCATATTCAATTAAATGCTGCATTGATGCCAAGGGCAGTCACTCTCAATCTTGGAATTCAACTCTCTTGTCTATATTTGGACCAAGCCTGTAATGATTTCTGGAGCTGAGTGGTCTTGGCAGAATCTGATCTGGGGATCAGTGAGCAGGTTCTTCTTGAGTGAATGCCACTTGATAGCACTGTCCATGACACCTTCCATCCCTTTGCTGATGACTGAGAGTTGACTGAACAGGAGATAATCGACCAATTTGGACTGGTCCTGTTTTTGTGGACAGGACATACCTTGACAATTTATTACACTGTCAGGAAGATACCAATGTTGCAGCTGTACTGAAACAGCTTGTTATTGATGGACTTTATGATTTATATTATCAAAGGCAGCATGGTGGCACAGTGGTTAGCACTGCTGCCTCATGATGCCGAGACCCGGGTTTGATCCCGGCCCTGGGTCACTGTCCATATGGAGTTTTCACATTCTCCCCGTGTCTGTGTGGGTCTTGGCCCCACAACCCAAAAAATGTGCAGGGTAGGTGGATTGGTTAAGCTAAATTTCCCCTTAATTGGAAAAAAGGAATTGGGCACTCAAAATTTATTTTTTAAAAGATTTATATTCGCAAGAGTAATGATATTGAAGCAGTGAACATACAGATCAGAAGCAATTCTTATGGGCTCAATTCTCTGCTTCCCGCACAGAATTGTGATCGGGCAGAGAAGAGTACACAATAGAAAGACCGCGATTTGTGCCTGGCGCCGATTCTGTTGGGGTGCTCTGGCCCCCCCGTTGGCGATGATAGTGAGGTTTGCGCCCCATGCAGGTGGGCCCATTCAAAACCGTAATTTGCACAGATTTAAATCTCATTAGCGGGTTGTACACTGCATACTTTACTCTTCCACAATGCTCCACTCCTCACAGACGGGGGTCACGTGTGCAAATTGGTGCAGGTATTTACAAATGGGGCCTGGGCACCAGAGCTGTTGAGGAGGAGCGAAAGGGTAAAAAAAACTCTCAAAAACTCTCAAAGCTTGCCGGGCTTGCTGGGGCGGGGGGGTCGCTGCCTGGACCAGAGGGAATAGTGGGCAATGACTTGGTGCGAAACTGGTGGACTCGGGGTGTGTCCCTTGGGTTCAGGTGGTTTGGCTCCGACTGCCATTGCTGCAGTATGTGGTTAAAATGCACTTCTCTGGTGCTACTTACAGCATCCTGGCTGGTCACACTGCCTAATGCTCACTGTGTCCTGTAAATGTTCACAGAGCCTCTGGTGATGTGGGAGCCCAGCCAGGCCTCCCCTCTGGAAACCCTCAGACCCCAGCTGACCCATCAATGGGATGGGTGTGGCCAAGCTCAATCAGTGGCCCACCAGATGCTGTCACTCCTCAGTGCACTCGTCAGAAGCGCAGCCCCACTGCGGGGAAGCAAGGGCTTAGCAGAGCTAATCTCAAACGAAGGACACCTGCACCATGGCCTTTGAAACCCTATCTGACACACTGAGCCTCTCAGGGCAGAGGCCTCACCAGTGACACCCACCCATCAGGATCATGAGCTGTCTCCTCCTAGTGAGGTTGGCAGCACTGACTGCCTCTGCCACCTCCACCCAGGCGCTGTTCAGTTGGGTGGGCTTCAGACTACGGCCCACCCTGGGGAAGAGGGTGTCCCTCCTCTCCTCATTGGCATCAGGCAATGGGACCACTTCATAGTCCTGAAATGAGTGAGACAGGTCTTCTCTGAGCCATCTCCGTGGCTACAATGAGTGTGTGGTGAGTGGAGCACCAATAAGCACCTCCAGCTTCTCAGACTCTTTAGCACTAATTCCGGTCCCTGCAGTTGCACCGCCTGCTGCGCTGGGAATTGCTTCCAATTCACACCAGCAGCGCGCTGGCCCATCTGCATGCCCTGAACAAATAGCACCTCCAACGGAAACGCAAATCATACACATTGTTCAGTTCTGGCAGGAACACTTAGTCTCACAAATGAAGAATCCTGCTCTATATTTCCATTTTCATTTTGACAGTGGCAGAAAGGTAGTTTATTGCAAATTGTAGGGCAAACCTTCCAAACTGCATATTGTCTAGAATGGCCCCTAATTGAACAATGTTTTCAATATCAGAATAAAGGTCATGATAACGTGATGCAAGAAATAATAGTTCAGAACATGAACCCTGTTTGTTTAACCAAGTCAGAACAGAAGAGAGTTTCCCGACGGCGTCAACATGGTCTCAGGAGCAGCAATTCTGGCCCTTACAGGGGGCCAGCACGGTGCTAGGGCGACCCACGCCGCTCCAGCTGCCGATCCCGGCGTTAGGTGGGCGCACGGGTCCGCACATGCGCAGTGGAACCGGCGTGATTTCCGCGCATGCGCGGTGTCTCCCTTCTCCGTGCCGGCCCCAGTGCGCGGAACAAGGGAGGCCCCCAGCTCGAGAGGCCGGCCCGCCGATCGGTGGGCCCCGATTGCAGGCCAGGACTCGCTGGCGGGACTCGGGTTTTTTGGTACGGCCGCTCGGCCCATCCGGGCGGAGAATCGCCAGGGGAGGGGGCCCTGTAGAGCAGCCCCCGACCGGCGCCACGCCAGCGCCAATGCGTCTATTCTCCACTCTCCGGAGAATTGCGTCCCAGTGTCGGGGTGACGTGACGCGTTTCCGCCGGTCGCGCCAATTCTCTGGCCCGGCCCCGGGGTGAGAGAATTCCGCCCGTGGTGTCTACAGTGCTTCCAAAGAGGTGTAGTCCTGACAGATATTTTGATTTGAGCATTAGAGCTAAATTAGTTCAAAAGCATACAATGAAACCTGCAATAGGACATAGAACATAGAACCTGACAGCGCAGTACAGGCCCTTCGACCCTCGATGTTGCGCTAACCTGTGAAACCACTCTAAAGCCCATCTACACTTATCATCCATATGTCTATCCAATGACCATTTGAATGCCCTTAGTGTTGGCGAGTCCACTACTGTTGCAGGCAGGGCATTCCATGCCCTTACTACTCTCTGAGTAAAGAACCTACCTCTGACATCTGTCCTATGTCTATCTCCCCTCAATTTAAAGCTATGTCCCCTCATGCTATACATCATCATCCGAGGAAAAAGGCTCTCACTGTCCACCCTATCTAATCCTCTGATCATCTTGTATGCCTCAATTAAGTCACCTCTTAACCTTCTTCTCTCTAACGAAAACAGCCTCAAGTCCCTCAACCTTCCCTCATAAGATCTTCCCTCCATACCAGGCAACATTCTGGTAAATCTCCTCTGCACCCTTTCCAATGCTTCCACATCCTTCCTATTATGTGGCGACCAGAATTGCACGCAATACTCCAAATGCAGCCGCACCAGAGGTTTGTACGGCTGGAACATGACCTCATGGCTCCAAAACTCGATCCCTCTACCAATAAAAGCTAACACACCGTACGCCTTCTTAACAACCCTCTCAACCTGGGTGGCAACTTTCAGGGATCTATATACATGGACACTGAGATCTCTCTGCTCATCCACACTACCAAGAATCTTACCATTAGCCCAGTACTCTGTCTTCCTGTTATTCCTTCCAAAATGAATCACCTCACACTTTTCTGCATAAACTCCATTTGCCATCTCTCAGCCCAGCGCTGCAGCTTATCTATGTCTCTCTGTAACTTGTAACATCCTTCCGCGCTGTACACAACTCCACCGACTTTAGTGTCATCTGCAAATTTACTCACCCATCGTTATACGCCCACCTCCAGGTCATTTAAAATGACAAACAGCAGTGGCCCCAAAACAGATCCTTGTGGTACACCACTAGTAACTGGACTCCAGTCTGAACATTTCCCATCAACCACCACCCATTGTCTTCTTCCAGCTCGCCAATTTCTGATCCAAACTGCTAAATCACCCTGAATCCCATGCCTCCGTATTTTCTGCAGGAGCCTGCCGTGCGGAACCTTGTCAAATGCTTTACTGAAATCCATATACACCACATCAACTGCTTTACCCTCATCCACCTGTTTGGTTACCTTCTCAAAGAACTCAATAAGGGTTGTGAGGCACGACGTACCCTTCACAAAACCGTGTTGACTATCTCTAATCAAATTATTCCTTTCCAGATGATTATACATCCTATCTTATAAACCTTTCCAAGACTTTGCCCACAACAGAAGTAAGGCTCACTGGTCTATAGTTATCGGGGTTGTCTCTACTCCCCTTCTTGAACAAGGGGACAACATTTGCTATTCTCCAGTCTTCTGGCACTATTCCTGTAGACAAAAATGACTTAAAGATTAAAGCCAAAGGCTCAGCAATCACCTCCCTAGCTTCCCAGAGAATCCGAGGATAAATCCCATCCGGCCCAGGGGACTTATCTATTTTCAAACTTTCCAGAATTGCTAACACCTCCTCCTTATGAACCTCAAGCCCTTCTAGTCTAGTAGCCTGTATCTCAGTATTCTCCACGACAACATTGTCTTTTTCCTGTGTGAATACTGACGAAAAATATTCATTTAGCACCTCTCCTATCTCCTCGGACTCCACGCACAACTTCTCACTACTGTCCTTGACTGGCCCTACTCTTACCCTAGTCATTCTTTTATTCCTGACATATCTATAGAAAGCTTTAGGGTTATCCTTGATCCTGCAATGGGATTGAGATGGGTGGGGCTTAATAAAGTTCTTTCTTATCCGTTTACATGTGTGTTTTCTGGGAGAGGGTGTTGGTTGCTGTTTGGACTTTGTACAGTTTGCAGAGCACAGAGAAGCCCTGGGAACTGTTAGCAGGATCGAGGCAGTGAGGGCCCATGGGAAGCAGAGAAAGTCATGTGAAGTCACTGATTCTGTGCCAGGCATTTAAACTTCAGAATCACAGAATTGCGAGAGTGCAGAAAGAGGCCCTTTGGTCCATTGTGTCTGGCCCTGACCCTCCAAGAAGAAGCCCTGGGAACCATTTATAGCTTTGGGGCAGCCAGAAGTCTGGTGCTCAGAGAAACACAAGCACAGTCCAGCTTAGTGAAGTTAACAGTCTGTGAAAGGGTTTGAATTGTACCAGTAATCAGCGGTGATAGTGCAACTTTGTGATTCCTGTGGAACACAGTCCAGGAGAAGAGATTGAAATATTGGCAGGTGACCTGTCATTGAAGGAGTAAAAATAAGAGCACCTTTTGAGAGAATCCAGAGGTTACATCTTCAAAAGCAAAGTGTAGGAATCCCTGATGAGGAAGACAGAGCTTTTTTCAATAAACATTTCATTGAGGTATTTTTGGTATAGAAACAACAACTAAATAGACAAGATACATGAAACCATAAACATGGTGCAAAAACCGTTTACCTTTCGTACAGGTTCCACCTGTATTACCCCCCTACTCTAATCTAAACTACTCCCCCCGCCTGCTGACAATTAATTTTCCGCAAGGAAGTCGACGAACGGTTGCCACCTCCGGGTGAACCCTAACAGTGAACGTCTCAAGGCGAACTTAATTTTCTCCAAACAGAGAAAGCTAGCCATGTCCGATAGCCAGGTCTCCGACTTCGGGGGCTTTGGGTCCCTCCATGCCAATGGTATCCGTCTCCGGACTACCAGGGAAGCAAAGGCCAGAACATCTGCCTCTTTCTCCTCCTGGATTCCTGGATCTTCCGACACCCCGAAAATCGCCACCTCTGGACCCAGCGCCACCCTTGTTTTCAAAACCTTGGACATGACGTCCGCAAACCCCTGCCAAAATCCCCGAAGCTTTGGACATGGTTCGCTGGTGCTCTCGTGCTTTTTGTGCACCTGTCCTCCACCCCAAAGCATCTGCTCATCCAGGCCACTGTCATGTGAGCCCGGTGCACAACCTTAAATTGTATCAGACTGAGCCTGGCACATGTTGCGGACGTGTTGACTCTACTCAACGCGTCTGCCCATAAACCATCCTCTATCTCACCTCCCAGCTCCTCCCACTTACGCTTCAGCTCCTCGGTCTGCGTCTCCTCCGACGCCATAAGCTCCTTCTGGATGTCCGAAACGCTCCCCTCCCTACCCTGTCCTGAATCCCCCTCAGCTGTAGAAGCGGGAAGGTTGCCACCTGTTTACGAAGGAAGTCCCGCACCTGCAAATATCTGAATTTGTTTCCGCTCGCCAACCCAAACTTTTCCTCCAGCACCCCCATACTCGGAAAACTCCCCTTTATGAACACATTCCCTATCCTCTCAATCCCCGCTCCGTCACACCCGGGACCCCCCACCCATACTACGCAAACCAGTGGTTATCACAAATTGGGGCCCAGACCGATGCTCCCACTTCTCCCACTGGCCCCAAACGCTCAGGGCCGCCACCACCACGGGGCTGGCGGAGTACCACGCCGGCGGGAGCGGCAGAGGCACAGTTACCAACGCCCTTAAACTGGTGCCCTTACAAGAAGCCACCTCCATGCGCACCCATGCCGTCCCTCCCCCACCACCCACTTCCTGATCATGGCTATGTTAGCTGCCCAGTAATAATTGCTAAAATTTGGCAGCGTCAGCCCGCCCTCTCCCCGACTCCGCTCGAGCATTACCTTCCTTACCCGCGAGGTCTTGCCCGCCCAGACGAAGCCCGGGATCACCCTGTTGACCCGCTTAAAAAAGGACCGCGGAATAAAAATGGGGAGACATTGAAATACAAACAGGAATCTCGGGAGGACCGTCATTTTAACCATTTGTACCCTCCCGGCCAGCGTCAACGGGAGCGCATCCCATCTCCGGAAATCGTCCTTCATTTGGTCCACTAGCCGGGCCAGATTCAATTTATGCAGCTGGTCCCATTCCCACGCCACTTGGATGCCCAAGTACCTAAAACTACCCCCTACTGACCTAAACGGCAGCTCCCCCAGTCGCCCTTCCTGTCCCCTCGCCTGAACCACAAACATCTCACTCTTATCCATGTTTAGCTTATACCCCGAAAACCGGCCGAATTCCCCTAAAATCTTCATGATTTCCTCCATCCCCTCTACTGGGTCCGAAACGTACAGAAGCAGATCATCCGCATAGAGCGAAACCCTGTGCTCCACCGGCCCCCCTGCCCTCCCCCGGACCAGTCCCCGCCAGCCCCTTGAAGCTCTCAGAGCGATTGCCAACGGCTCTATAGCCAGCGCAAACAACATTGGGGAGAGGGGGCATCCCTGTCTCGTCCCCCGGTGCAGTAGTCCGAAGTTGTCCTGTTCATCCTCACACTTGCCACAGGAGCCTGATATAGCAACCTGACCCAGTCAATAAAGCCCCGCCCAAATGCGAACATCCCAGTTCCTCCCACAGATAGTCCCATTCTACCCGATCAAAAGCCTTTTCTGCATCCATTGCGATCACTACCTCAACCTCCCTACCTTCCGGGGACATCATGATCACATTTAACAGCCTTCTTACATTGGCCACCAACTGTCTACCCTTAACAAACCCCGTCTGGTCCTCCCCAATAACGTCCGGAACACAGTCCTCAATCCTGGAGGACACGATTTTGGCCAGCAACTTGGCATCCACATTCAGCAGGGAGATCGGCCTGTAGGACCCACACAGCTCCGGGTTCTTGTCCCGCTTAAGAATCAGCTAAATCATTGCCTGTGACATCGTCGAGGGCAGCACCCCTCTTTCCCTTGCCTCATTGAAGATTCTCAACAAAACTGGCCCCAGTATCCCCGAGAACTTTTTATAGAACTCCACTGTGTACCCGTCCGGACCCCGGGCATTACCCGCCTACATGGCGTTCAAGCCTTCCACTATCTCTTCCAGCCCAATTGGGGCCCCCAGCCCTTCTACCCGATCTCCATCCACCGTTTGGAAATTCAGCCCCTCCAAGAAGCGCCTCATCCCCTCCGGTCCCATAGGGGGTTCCGACCTGTACAGCCTGCTGTAAAAATCTCTAAACGCCTTATTCACCCCTACCGAATCACCAACCAGGTTCCCCTCACCGTCCTTTACTTTCCCTATCTACCTAGCTGCCTCCCTCTTCCTAAGCTGCTGTGCAAGCATTCTGTTGGCCTTCTCCCCATGTTCATAAATCGCCCCCCTCGCCTTTCTCTGCTGCTCCACCGCCCTCCCTGTGGTCAGCAAGCTAAACTCCGCCTGCAGCATCCGCCGTTCCCTCAAGAGCCCTGCCTCTGGGGTCTCCGCATACGTCCTATCGATCTGTGATATTTCTTTTACCAGTCTGTCCGTCTCCGCCCTGTCAACCTTCTCCCTATGAGCCCGGATCGAGATCAGCCCCCCACCCTTACCACCGCCTTCAGTGCTTCCCAGACCATCGCTGCTGAAATTTCCCCCGTGTCATTGACCTGCAGGTAGTTCTGAATGCATTTCCTCAGCCGCTCGCACACTCCTTCATCCGCCAAAAGTCCCACATCCAACCTCCAGTGCGGGCGCTGGTTACCGTCTTTACTAACCTGCAGGTCAATCTAGTGCGGTGCATGGTCTGAGATTGTGATCACCAAATATCCCGTGTCCACTACCCCAGCCAGAAAGACCCTGCTCAAAATAAAGAAATGAATCCGGGAGTACACTTTATGCACGTGTGAGTAGAAGGAGAACTCCTTTGCCCTCAGCTGCCCAAATCTCCATGGATCCACCCCCCCACATCAGCTCCATGAACCCTCTGAGTTCCTTTGCCATTGCTGTCACCCTGCCCGTTCTCGAGCTTGACCGGTCCAAGCCAGGGTCCATTACTGTGTTGAAGTCCCCTCCCATGACCAATCTGTGTGAGTCCAGGTCCGGTATCTTCCCCAGCATCCTCTTTATAAACTCACATCATCCCAATTTGATGCATATTAATTCACTAACACCACCTGCACCCCGTCCAGTTTCCACTGACCATAATATACTGACCTCCCACGTCCAAGACTATTTTACCCGCCTCAAACACCACCCGGTTATTGATCAGGATCGCGACCCCTCTAGTCTTTTCTAGTCCCGAGTGAAACACCTGGCTGACCCAGCCTTTCCTCAATCTAATCTGGTCCATTACCTTAAGGTGCGTCTCCTGCAACATCACCACGTCCGCCTTCAATCCCCTAAGATGCATGAATAAATGTGCCCTTTTGACCGGCCCATTTAACCCTCGAACATTCCAGGTGATCAGCCTAGTTAGGGGGCTCATTGCCCCCCCCCCCCCCCACTCCGGCGATCAGTCATCCCCTTTTTTAGGCAGCCACCAGCCTGTGGTCCGCGCCTCCACCGATCCGTCCCCAGGCAGCCCCTGCCCCCGACCTCCTCTCTGTCCCTCAGCCCAAGTCCCTCTCTCGCCAACAGAACATTCACCCCTCCTCCTCCCCCTAGCAACAACACCCTGTAACCTAATCCCTTTCCTAAACCAAACATATGCACACCCCTCACTGCACTTCCGAGAGCTAGCTCACCCAGCTAGCTTGGTGGCCCCCATCCCCGGTGCCAAATAGTCTCCCAACTATAGTTCCCTCCCCACCCTCCCCCCCGCTCATACAAACAAACTTCAACATCAAACAATACCCGCACAATTGCCCATCTGAAAAACACCAAGATCAAAACTAGCACACCACTATTCCCCACCAGTGCAAATGAAAGCCGAATCTCACCCAGCTCTACTGCTGGTTCCAAGCAAAACGAGAAACATTTTACAAAAACAAAGAAACAAAACAGAGAAAACAGAAACGTGAACGTTGCAGCCAAGTTCAAAAGTTCTCAGTCCTTCCTCAGCCCTTTCTTTCTTGCAAAGTCCAACGCGTCCTCAGGCGACTCAAAGTAAAAGTGCTGATCCTCATGTGCGACCCAGAGACGGGGTGGGAATAACAGTCCAAACTTCACCTTTTTCCTGAAAAGGATCGCCCTGATCTGATTGAAGCCTGCTCTCCTCCTGGCCACCTCCACACTCAGGTCTTGGTAAACCCACAGGATGCGATTATCCCACTTACAGCTCCGTGTCTGCTTGGCCCACTGCAGAATATGATTCTTATCCGAGAACCTGTGTAATCTCACCACGATAGCCCTCGGGGGATCTCCCATTCACGGCTTCTTCGCAGGTGCTCTGTGAGCCCTATCCACCTCCAAGGGCCGGGAGTATGCCCCATCTCCCAGTAGCTTCTCAAACATGTCTGCGACGTATGCCCCAGCGTCCATTCCTTCGGACCCCTCCGGGAGCCCGACAATTCTTAGGTTCTGCCAGCGGGACCTATTCTCCAGGTCCTCCACCTTCTCCAGAAGCTTCTTTTGCTGGTCCCTCAGCATCCCCACCTCCAGCTCCACCGTGGTCTGATGCTCCTCCTGCTCAGCCAGCACCTTCTCCACCTACTGGATCGCCCGATCCTGGGCGTCCAACCTGAGCTGCCGCCGCTCAATCAACGCTTTTATCGGGTCCAAGCAGTCCCGTTTCTGTATAGCAAAGCCCTCCTGGATGACTTGCATCAGCTGCTCCATAGACTGCTGGGTCAACAGGCCAGAGGTTCGCCCCTCCGCCATGCTGTCTCCTGTTGCAACTACAGCCCAAGTCTTTTCTGTCTTCTTATTTCTGCCCTTACGAACACTTCTAGTCCTTTTCTCCATGCACCGAAGTGGGAATTCAGTAGAGAATTGCCACTAACATCCGTTCTACAATTCAAGTCCATTAAAAGATCGGGGGAAAAGGTCCAAAAGTCCGACCAGAGCGGGAGCCATCAAATGTGCGACTTACTCCTTCATAGCCGCCACCGGAAGTCTGAGGAAGACAGAATTTTAATGAGACTTTTTGACTCACAGTGATCACTGATGTTGGATGGGTTACTAAGAAATCTGTGGGACCTGTCTTGATTGCACCTGCTATTTCATGTGCAATGTGGTGTATATAACTGTAGTTTGTTTGTTAGTTCATATTTACCACATGTTTATTCTGCATCTCAGAGTAGATATTGGAGCTTGTTTTACTTTTATGACTTCATACAATAAAGTTTGTTTTGTTTCTTTAAAACTGTGGAACCCTGCAGATTTATTCTCTTTAGTGACTAACTGTTATTTCAAACCTTGTCTACTTTAAACAAAATGTTCCTTGTCCCTACCTGGATTGTAACAAAAGTCATCATTTCCATCTACTGCTTTTCTGTTTAACTTTCACTTTTCTTTTAATGCAAATAAGAGTTTACAATAAATTGGATTTTTTTACATATTTGCATGAATAATCCCAACAGTCAATGCTGATAATATGTAAATAGAAATATACATATTGCAGGTTTCCAAACAACCCAGCACTAATGCACATTACAACCTGACTTATTGGTTTTCCGGGTTAGGGATTGCTTTGTGCTTGCTAATAAAGTACTCCACCAATATCAAAATTAAAAACATCAACACATTGCATATTTCTTCTTTGCATCATAGGCACACCTATGATAATTGTGCTAACGTGTATTAGATCATAGTTCCCTTTAGCACAAAGCTTACTGGTAATTTAGTCATGAAAATGTCTATATTCAAAAATTGCAACATTACAATGGTCAATGCTGATTTTGAAGTGTCAGGAAGACAATCCAAAATAAAAATGCAAGATGCAATTGCTCTTAACTTCAGTCCTAAATGTCTCACTCTGTATTCTGATCTTTGTGACTCCCCGGTTCTAGACATTTCAGCCTAGGAAAACATACTACCGCCTCTATCATGTCACGTTCCTTAAGAATTGTATTCATTTCAGTTAGAATTACCTCTCATTCTTTCAAACACTCAGAAATACAGGTTTGACTACTCAACCTCTCCTCATAGTACAAATCCCCCATCTCAGGAAAGCATTCTAGTGAATCTCCATTGCATTCCATCGAAGTCAAGTGCATTCTTCCAAGTAAGGAGACCAAAACCATACACAGTACTCCAGGTGTGGTTTCATCAAGGCCCTAGACAATTGAAATGATAATCCTATACTTCAATACTTGTATAATAAAGGCTAACATACTGTTTGCTTTTCTAATTGCTCACTGTCACAGTACACCCAGATCCCACTGAATGCCAACATTTCCCATTCATGCACCATTTATAAATATGCTGCGTTATTTTCTTGCCAAAGTGAATAGTTTCTTTCACATTTCTCCACATAATGGGTGAAATTGGATTGGATTGGATTGGATTCGTTTTTTGTCTCGTGTACCGAGGTACAGTGAAAAGTATTTTCCTGCGAGCAGCTCAACAGATCATTTTGTACATGGGAAGAAAAGGGAATAAAAGAAAATACATAATAGGGCAACACAAAGTATACAATGTAACTAACTACATAAGCACTGGCATCGGATGAAGCATACAGGGTATAGTGTTAATGCGGTCAGTCCATAAGAGGGTCATTCAGGAGTCTGGTAACAACGGGGAAGAAGCTGTTTTTGAGTCTGTTCGTGCGTGTTCTCAGACTTCTGTATCTCCTGCCCAATGGAATAAGTTGGAAGAGTGAGTAAGCCGGGTGGGAAGGGTCTTTGATTATGCTGCCCGCTTTCCCCAGGCAGCGGGAGGTGTAAATGGAGTCAATGGATGGGAGGCAGGTTCGTGTGATGGACTGGGTGGTGTTCACGACTCTCTGAAGTTTCTTGCGGTCTTTGGCTGAGCAGTTGCCATACCAGGCTGTGATGCAGCCAGATAGGATGCTTTCTACGGTGCATCTGTAAAAGTTGGTAAGGGTTAATGTGGACATGCCGAATTTCTTTAGTTTCCTGAGGAAGTATAGGCGCTGTTGTGCTTTCTTGGTGGTAGCGTCGACGTGGGTGGACCAGGACAGATTTTTGGAGATGTGCACCCTTAGGAAATTGAAACTGCTAACCATCTCCACCTCGGCCCTGTTGATGCTGACAGGGGTGTGTACAGTACTTTGCTTCCTGAAGTCAATGACCAGCTCTTTAGTTTTGCTGGCATTGAGGGAGAGATTGTTGTCGCTGCATCACTCGAATAGGTTCTCTATCTCCCTCCTGTATTCTGACTCGTCGTTATCCGAGATCATGCCCACTATGGTCGTATCGTCAGCAAACTTGTAGATGGAGTTGGAACCAAATTTTGCCACGCAGTCATGTGTGTACAGGGAGTAGAGTAGGGGGCTAAGTACGCAGCCTTGCGGGGCCCCAGTATTGAGGACTATTGTGGAGGAGGTGTTGTTGTTCATTCTTACTGATTGTGGTCTGTTGGTCAGAAAATCAGGGATCCGGTTGCAAAGTGGGGAGCCAAGTCCTAGGTTTTGGATCTTTGCTATGAGCTTGGCTGGGATTATGGTGTTGAAGGCGGAGCTGTAGTCAATAAATAGGAGTCTGATGTAGGAGTCCTTGTTGTCGAGATGCTCTAGGGATGAGTGTAGGGCCAGGGAGATGGTGTCTGCTGTGGACCGGGTGCGGCGGTATGTAAATTGCAGTGGATCAAGGCATTCTGGGAGTATGGAGGTGATGCGCTTCATGATCAACCTCTCAAAGCACTTCATTACGACTGAAGTCAGGGTCACTGGACAGTAGTCATTGAGGCATGTTGCCTGGTTCTTCTTTGGCACCGGTATGATGGTGGTCTTCTTGAAGCAGGTGCGGACCTTGGAGTGGAGTCGGGATAGGTTAAAGATGTCCGCGAACACATTTGCCAGCTGGTCCACGCAGGCTCTCAGTGCACGACCAGGGATCCCGTCCGGACCCATCGCTTTCCGAGGGTTCACTGTCAGGAAGGCCGACCTGACTTCGGAAACTGTGATGGTGGGTATGTGTGTGTTATGGGCTGCTGGGATACTCAACAGCGGATCGTTGGTTTCCTGCTCAAACCGAGCACAGAATGCATTGAATTCATCAGGGAGGGGTGCGCTGCTGCTGGAGATACTGCTCGGCTTCGCTTTGTAGCCCATTATGTTGTTTAGACCTTTCCACAACCACCAAGAGTCTGTAACGCTAGTCTGTGGCTCTAGCTTAGTCTGATATTCTCGCTTGGCATCTCGGAGGGCTTTGCGGAGGTTGTACCTGAATTTCTTGTATATGTCAGAGGTCAGGGCCGCCTGACTTGAATGCATCTCGGATGGCTTTGCGGAGGTCGTACCTCGATTTCTTGTATATGTCAGGGTCGTCTGACTTGAACGCCTCAGATCTTTCCTTCAGTAGGGAGTCAATCTCCTGATTGAGCCATGGTTTCCGGTTGGGGAACGTACGTACTGCTTTCTTTGGCACGCAGGCGTCCACACATTTGCTGATGAAGTCTGTGACGGTGATGGCATACTCATTTAAGTTGGTCGCTGAGTTCTTAAATATGGACCAGTCCACTGTCTCTAAGCAGTCACGTAAGAGCTCTTCTGTTTCCTGGGACCAGCAATGCATGACCTTCTTAGCTGGATTCTCCCGCTTGAGTTTCTGCTTGTATGCCGGGAGAAGGAGCACCGTCTTATGGTCTGATTTCCCAAAGTGCGGTCGGGGGCTGGAACGTTAGGCGCCCTTGATTTTTGAGTAGCAGTGGTCAAGAGTGTTGTCACCCCTGGTGGGACAGATGTGCTGGTGGAATTTTGGCAGTACGCTCTTGAGGTTGGCTTTGTTGAAGGCTCTGACCAAGATGAACAAGGCCTCCGGATGTAACAAATTGTAACAGAACAGACCTTCAAACAGCAAGGAGTGTGGTAGCAGGTCAGGACTTTTTTTTATCATTGAAATGGGCTTTGCTATGTCTCTTTAACTCAGTCATGGCAAAGCCGCTTTCAGGGTTCACAACCAAAAAGAGAGGGGGGTGCAGGATGATACAGCACATCTGTCAAATGAAGGATTTCTAGTTAAAGGGACAAAGGTAAATTACTGCGGATGCTGGAATCTGAAAGCAAAACAGAAAATGCTGGAAAATCTCAGCAGGTCTGGCAGCATCTGTGGGGAGAGAAAAGAGTTAACGTTTCGAGTCCAAATGACCCTTTGTCGAAGCTAAAATTAAAGGGACCCTGGTAGGGATCAGCATGACTGAACTGAACATCGATACCTGACGCTTCAGCAACCACAATACCAGAAAGAAGACCTGGGAAGGCGATCATCTCCATTTCTAACTCTCATTGGAAGTTCTGCTGTGGTTTCTGAGGGACTGAGGTGATGTTTCCAAAGGAAGGGAGGAAGAGGCGAACCCCTGATGCCAAACAAATTATGGACGTGACCAAGTAGCAGACGTTGCTGTCTCTCAAACTTAGCTATAGTTCCAAAGTGATTCAAGGATCTCAACAGGGCAGAAAAGGTGAATGCTGTAACCATTTCCCAGCATTCCCTTGTGCAATACTCTTCAGAGCAAAAACCACTCATTCCTCTTTCTCAAGGTGCTTCCTCACATCCCCATAGGAACAATCAATGCTCACACTCAACTTCTTTGAGAAGGTGACCAAACAGGTGGATGAGGGTAAAGAAGTTGATGTGGTGTATATGGATTTCAGTAAAGCGTTTGATAAGGTTCCGCACGGTAGGCTACTGCAGAAAATACGGAGGCATGGGATTTAGGGTGATTTAGCAGTTTGGATCAGAAATTGGCTAGCTGGAAGAAGACAAAGGGTGGTGGTTGATGGGAAATGTTCAGACTGGAGTCCAGTTACTAGTGGTGTACCACAAGGATCTGTTTTAGGGCCTCTGTTGTTTGTCATTTTTATAAATGACCCGGAGGAGGGCATAGAAGGATGGGTGAGTCAATTTGCAGATGACACTAAAGTCGGTGGAGTTGTGGACAGTGCGGAAAGATGTTACAAGTTACAGAGGGACATAGATAAACTGCAGAGCTGGGCTGAGAGGTGGCATAGATCCCTGAAAGTTGCCACCCAGGTTGAGAGGGTTGTTAAGAAGGCGTACGGTGTGTTAGCTTTTATTGGTAGAGGGATTGAGTTTCGGAGCCATGAGTTCATGTTGCAGCTGTACAAAACTCTGGTGCGGCCGCATTTGGAGTATTGCGTGCAATTCTGGTCGCCGCATTATAGGAAGGATGTGGAAGCATTGGAAAGCGTGCAGAGGAGATTTACCAGGATGTTGCCTGGTCTGGAGGGAAGATCTTATGAGGGAAGGCTGAGGGACTTGAGGTTATTTTCTTTAGAAAAAAGAAGTTTAAGAGGTGACTTAATTGAGGCACACAAGATGATCAGAGGATTAGATAGGGTGGACAGTGAGAGCCTTTTTCCTTGGATGGTGATGTCGAGCATGAGGGGACATAGCTTTAAATTGAGTGGTGATAGATATAGGACAGATGTCAGAGGTAGGTTCTTTACTCAGAGAGTAGTAAGGGCGTGGAATGCCCTGCCTGTAACAGTAGTGGACTCGCCAACATTAAGGGCATTCAAATGGTCATTGGATAGACATATGGACGATAAGGGAATAGTGTAGATGGGCTTTAGAGTGGTTTCACAGGTCGGCGCAACATCAAGGGCCGAAGGGCCTGTACTGCACTGTAATGTTCTATGTTCTAGAATCGTCATAGAATTTACTGTGCAGAAGGAGGCCATTCAGGCCATCAAGTCTGCACTGGCCCTTGGAAAGAGCACCCTAGCCAAGCTCATATCTCCACCCTCTCCCGTAACCCAATAACCGTACCTAGCCTTTTTGGACATTAAGGGCAATTTAGCATGGTCAATTCACCTAATCTGCACATCTTTGAAATGTGGGAGGAAACCGGAGCACCCAGAGGGAATCGGAGCAGACACGGGGAGAAAGTGCAGACTCCGCACAGACAGTGACCCAAGCCGGGAATCGAACCTGGGACCCTGGAGCTGTGAAGCAACAGTGCTAACCACTGTGCTACCATACCGCCCACTCTCGCATGGAGACCACCCCCAACTGGGAGGGTACTGCAGCTTTAGTAAGTGCCAGCTCCCTGAAGAAGAGGACAGGGCAGCAGTATCATAAAAAAATGAATGAGCTTCTTCGCACGGCCAGGGCAAGTCTGCCACCTGTAGTCTCTCGCTGCACCCCCTCACCCAATCCTCGCAACTCCGAGGCGATCCCTCACCCAGCCACCTCGCAGGTTCCCCACCTTTCACGAGGCCTTCTTCACCCCACCCCTATCCTCATGCTGCCCACCCCCCAATCTCTACTCAGCTCATCACATCCCCGCTCCAGTCCCATGCATGCCACTCCTCAACCATCTAAACTGGCAGCACTGCCGCCTACGCTCTCCCCATCTCTCTCCCCGCAGAACAATATTGAGCACAAATGGTGTGAGAGGGGAGCCACTCAGAATCATGTGCGAGCTCCACACTCTTACCCCACATGATGAAAGAGCCCTTGAGCTGGCTGGGAGGAGCAGGATCACACCTGTGCTGAAGACAAAGTGGAGGCAGCCAGCTAAAGTGAGAACCCTCAGCACACATAGTCATTCCTCAAGCCTCACAGGAGTAAATATCTCACTTAATTTACTCCCGTGATGTACTAATACTATCTCCCTTAAATTGTAGGGCAATCAGATGAGCAGCCTGGACCATCCTCGCACCCCCTGGATACCACTGATCTGAGTAGCTCAGAGGGGAATTCTCAGACATCACCAGAGAAGAGGCACCACATTTGTAACCTGCACCCTCCACCAGCACAGATACTCACATCTCAGTGGGATTAAATAGCAGGCAGGCCTCTGCTTCACTCACTGGTGAGCACCTCACAGCTGACGATCTACAGCAGGTGGAGGCAGGGAGTTTCCAGGGACCCAGTACTTGGAGGGACATCGGAGCCCGGGATACTGCTGAGGTCTTGGTTGATCACATGCCTCTGGGCCTGGCCATACCAGAGCTGATGGAACTGCAAAGGCAGAGTCGCGAACATCAGGATGGGAGCATCAGAGTCGCGAGCATCAGGGCAGCACGGTGGTGCAATGGTTAGCACTGCAGCCTTACGGCGGCGAAGTCCCAGGTTCGATCCCGGCTCTGGGTCACTGTCCATGTAACATTCTCCCCGTGTCTGCATGGGTTTCGCCCCCACAACCCAAAGATGTGCCGGTTAGGTGGATTGGCCACGCTAAATTGCCCCTTAATTGGAATAAATGAATTAGGTACTCTAAATTTATATTAAAAAAGGATGGGAAGGTAGCATCCCTCCTCGGACTGCAAGGCTGACTGGAGGAGTCCCATCGCATTCTCTCCGATGAGATGGTGCTGTTACTCCAACTCAAGGGGGCCAACACTGCGCGGGTGGCATCCGCAGTGGAGACCTTGGTGCAGGACGTGCACTCCATGGCTCAGCTCATGACCTCCATGGCTGAGGGTACCAGTTCCATGGTGCAGGGCTTCAACTGCATGGTCCAGGCACTGGTGAGAATCCACGAGTGTATTCACCAGAAGATGATGGGGCTTCTAAATCTCACTTCCGCTGCCCCTCTATCCCATGGAGGAGCAGAGGGACCCCCGGCACATGAAAGGTAGAGGATTGGCAGGAACGCAGACAAAGGCTCTCCATCCAGGTGACCCTGGGTGTGTCCAGCCCATCTGACACCCTCTCCCTGTGAATAACAAACCTACAGCTCTGCACACCAAGAATGGCAGAACTGCAACAGGCATGCTGTCCGAAAGTAGGCCTGGACATTCATGGTCCAGGCCCTTCATAGGATGCCCATCAAGGACACCTCAGGCAACAGGGCATGGAAGGCAGCAGGCCACCTCCACCTTAGCTGTGGATCTCGAGGATACCAGGAGACTGAAACATACCAGGAGACTGAGAAAGAGTAAGAGACAATAGGCACTGGTTAAGATAGGTTGCTACTGTAATATAGCACTTGTAAATAAACATCACTCTGATTGCCAACAGATCCTCCACCCTGTCAGTTCATGGCACCATGCTCCACAAATCCTCGTGCACACAAAGCGCTTCATCCATGTACAGTGTGAAAACGGCAGCACTATGTCTCGTGCAGCTCCCACACCGATGAGTCAGTGAAGATGCACTGCTGCTGGCATCTATCCCCCTCCCCAACTCCGCCATCAATGCTCAGGTCTCTCATTTCAAGGAGCATTGCGCTGTCCTCAATGGAAGTCATCATCATTCTCTCACAGAGTCCAGCCAATAGATTTAGCACCCTGCCCATGGAATTCGGCACCACCACAAAAACATACCACTGGCAACACATCAATTTTAAGATTAAACTCCCCATAGTGGGAGAGCTCCTCACTCCCTAGTCCTGGTCATCTCCAAACCAAGAGGCTAAGAGGACATCCCTAGTTCGATGGCCCATGCGGGCCATGGCCATGTCCCGAGGTCCTTCCTTCTCCTCCTCCGTGGGTAGTACCTCACCACCCCCCCCCCCCCCTCGGCCTCCTCCTCATCTGAGGAGATGTGATGCTCCTCCACATCCTCCTGGTCCAGCTGGTCTCACCTCTGCAGCACAAGTTGTGGAGAGCGCGGCAGACATCAATAATGCAGGACACCCTCTGGGGGCTGTATTGAAGGTCAACCCCCCGACCAGAACAAGCACCAGAACTGCACCTTCAGCAGTACAATCGCTTTCTTGACCAGCGCATGTGCTAATGCATGAGACTCGTTATAGCCAGTCTCCGCAGGTCTTGTGGCCTCTGCATTGGCGTCATCAGCCACCTCTTCAGTGGGTACCTTTTGCCCCTGAGGAGTCATCCCTCCAGCTGCTGCTCTCACTCAAAACCTCAGGGATCTGAGAGCGCCCCAAGATGTAACGGTCATGGATGTTCCCCGTGAACTGGACATACACCTGCATTATACACATCATGTGCGCACAAATGATCTGGACATTGAGGAAGTGAAATCCCTAGCGGTTCATGAATGGCACCGTATGATGCCATGGAGACCGCAGAGCAATGTGGGTGCAGTCTAACACACCCTGCAGTTGGGGCATGCCGGCTAAATGGGAGAAGCCCATAGCTCTGGCTTCCTAGCTCTCCTGGTCCCAGTCCAAGTTGATACACATGTAGGCCCTCCCATTAAGGACATCTCTCTAATGCATTTGTGTGTGGTTGACTGGGAGATGCCACACAGATCACTGGCACTGCCGTGAAATGAGCCACTCACATCAAAGTTCAGAGTGGCGGTTATGTTAAGGGCCACAGGCAGTGGGTGTCCTCCCATTCCATTTGGTGCCAGCTCTTGAAGGACATGGAAAAGGCGGTCCACCATCCCCCAGGAGGGGCACAGTCTTCTCCGGCACTGAGACTCCTACAACTGCAGATAGGGTGTTCGACATTGAATACCCTTTGCTGGTAGTATCTCCGAGGAGGCTCCACCCTCTATGATGCTGTTCCTTGAACAGCAATGGGCCTAGCTTCCCCCTCCTCTACTGGGCGCTAGTCCTGGCCACTGCTGCTCGATCGCTATTAGCAGAAAAGCCAACTACACCGGTTCCATGATACTCCAGAATCATGTACTGAAAAGAACACCAAAGTGAGCGGTGAGGATTCTCGACAAAGCTCGACCTCTCAGCCATGGACTCCTCTGGGACCTCCACACATGCGTTTACCCCTGAGTGAGTGCCTCTCCACTAGGTCTCACACCATACTCTTTCACACTTGCAAATCCCAACAGCTGTCCCTCTCAACTCCACCAGGATTAGGCGCCAGGACCCTTGCAAGACTCAGTAGCACATCTCCCCAACATTTCACCAATGTCCACGCCCCCACCCCCAGTCCTTGCAGTAGGTGACAGGACAGTTGGCTGGATACAAGGGACCAACATCTGCGCCCTCATGGGACACCTCAAAGACGCCCCCAGTCTTGACCTTGAACAAGGTGAGTGATGATAGGCTTAACCATGAAGTCTTGCATTGCGGTACACATCAGTGTGGTTAACCCTTGTATTACCATTGGAGTTCAAAGCTTTGGACTCCAAACAATGGCATGGCTGTTTAACTCAGATTTCATTGCCACAATTGACTGGTCAATGAAGGGTGACGTAACAAATCAGAAAAATGACTGCCTCTTGTGGCGGATGAGGCACAGTTGGTTAGACTGAAACCTGCAATTAGTTTGACAATCACATACCTAGTGGGAACCTTCACTCCCCCAGTTCACATCCCAATACACTAATTCCTAACAGTCAAACTTCCCGACAGGTGAAATTGAAGTTCCATACAGATTAACCTCTTTGTCCTCACAGTGTTGCCTGAGTGCAGGGTTCTACTCACACTGTAGTAGTGCTTCCATAAGTAAGAGGGTCTTCATTCCTTATGAGACAGGGATGTAACCCATTTCTGAGACCCCACTCTGCCCTTGCAGCCTGGCCTCTCATGAAATCCCATCCAAGTACTTCACATTTGCACCCAGTGCTGAACCTCTGTATTCACCTCCTCCCACTCATTTTCCAGCTCACACAGGCACTCCCTCAGTGGTTATTTGAGCACAGGTCCAACAAGGTGGTCAGAGGAAGCGATGCCTCCATGCCAGCCTCCAAACCCCCTTAAAGTAAGGGGCATCCTTAAATGAATGGAAAGTGATGCTAGTGACACCCCCTGATATTGAGAGACTGAACCTCCAGTTCGACGTATATGTGTCCCCCATATCTTCTCTGGTGCACCCTGTGAATTGAAGGCCCTGAGCGAATGATGGCTGACTTAGCGGTAACATCCTCGATAGCCCCATGGAGGCCGCTAGGTTCACTATCGGCGTGACGTCACGCCGGCCCCAGGTGAATATCCCATGACGGGGGGAAGGTCTGGAGTGAGTTCTCGCTGATGACTTACTAATGCGTTAAAGATTCCTGGGTTCCTGTGGCATGATTTGTATTACTCCACTGGAAAGGGGGGAATGAAAACTGCAAAACCCAATCACACTGGACAGAACGCCGTTTTTCGATCTCTCTGGATTTTGAGCCAGCGCCGCATTTTTCACTGACTGAGAGTGTGGACTCAAAATCGCCCCCATAGATGTAGGGTCCAAGGGATTATTCTGCCCCATTAATATGTATTTACTAATATTAATATCCTTATGCTCTTCATTTCTCTAGAATCTTGCTCTGCCATTACTTCCAAACTGATTTTTCAGTCTTGTACTGCGAAAATAGGTACAGAGCAATAAATTAGTGACTCTTCCTCATTATATGGCATGGTTCAACCAAAATGTTTCGAAGTGTTATTTTGGGCGTATTTGGAGGGGTGATTCTTGCCGGCTTTTTGGGCGAGATCAACACCACTATTAAACCACACTGAGAGCTCAATCTACCACCTATACTGCACCTGAAAAGCAGCACCCCGCGGTGCAATGTGGTCAGTAACGGCCTGGAGATCCTGCTCCCAGGATCTACCCAGCTCACTACACCTCGTGAAATCTAATGTGATCTCATGAGACGTTGCAATGTCAGGCCCATCCACTGCGGGCAGAATCACTTTTCTGCAAATCTGCATATTATCGATATTCATTTTCACTAATCTTTCATTTTGCATACCAGTCATAACATTTACAATCTGTTTTTAGATAGTTTACACCCATACCCTATTTTTGTTTTCTTTATCAATTTATTTGACATCCTTTGCTGAATGTTCAAATGTTCTGGCTTTTTGGCAACATCCTAAACCTCCTCCTTTAATCTAATGTTACCTGTAAAGGTTTTTATTAGCCATGGCTAAAGCCACTACTTTTCTCATGGGATTTTTATTTCTGAAGGGAATGCATGTAAATTATGAATTTTTAAAATATCTACCATTGCTTATCTTTTAGTCCATTTTCCCAACCTATCAATGCACCTCTTGCCGACACAGTTTACATCGTATAGATTAAAGATCCTCGCATCCGATTTAACAGAATAATTTGCAAATTCTATGTAAAATTCTATTAGGTTACAACCCATACTCTTCAGAAGCCCATATATTACAAGGTTATTAATTACTCCTGCTTCATTACACAGTAAACAGCCTGTTCCCTAATTGGCCCCATGATGTACTGATCTAGAAAATGATCTTTTATCCATTCCATTAACTAATCCCCAACATTATTATGACAAATGTGGTTTGCCCATATGAAGATTAAAGTCCCCATCATTATTATACTATCTTTGTTACATCTATAATTTCCTGATTTATAATCTGCCCAACACTGCAAGTACAGCTAGGTGGCCTATCAGCTACTCCCCCAGTATTTTCGGCTCTTTGGTGTTGCTTTGCTTTATGCAAACTGATTCTGCACCTTGAATTTCCAAACTATGATCATTTCCCTTTACTGACTTCACCCCATCCACTATTATCAAGGCAATCACTCTTTTTCCATTTTTCTATTTTCCTGGAATGTTTAATTCTCTTCCTTGGTCACTCTGCAACCACGTTAATGGCTATTAAAATAACTGGCTTAATTTTTAACATGTCATTAATTCTGAGAGAAAAGGTGATGATAGAGAAAGATATAAGTATGATGAAAACCAAATTATCAGTTTGAAGGAAAGCTGATTTTGAGAACTCAGAATAGAACTTGGGGGAAATATAATGGGAAATTATATTGGAAATTAGAAAAGGGGAACAAGGTTCAACAGATTGCCCGGAAGCTATATTTCGCTGAAAGGAAAGAACAATGTGAACACTTTTGGGACTTCCTTGATGATTAAGGGAACAATTGACAGGAAAGAAGCATTGGCAGAATTCTGAGCCCGCATCAGCCATCAGCGAAAGCAATTCTCAATTTAAAAAGAAAATCCAATTCTTGCCGGCAAGATCGCATTTTCCGATTTTCCAGTGTCCACGCCGGTGGTATAACGAGAATTTAACCTAATTTAAAACAATATAATAATATTAGCAAGCCATCCCGCTAGGATGTCTCCCATCACTGAATATTCATCAGTCACATGGCACGATTTACAACAGCTGTATAAAAAAAAGAACCTGGTGACCTCACCAACAAAGGGGATGTTGACATAAGAACATAAGAACATAAGAACTAGGAACAGGAGTAGGCCATCTGGCCCCTCGAGCCTGCTCCGCCATTTAATGAGATCATGGCTGATCTTTGTGGACTCAGCTCCGCTCTCCGGCCCGTACACCATATCCCCGAATCCCTTTATTCTTTAGAAAGGTATCTATCATTTTCTTAAAAACGTTTAAAGAAGGAGCCTCAACTGCTTCACTGGGCAAGGAATTCCAGAGATTCACAACCCTTTGGGTGAAGAAGTCCCTCCTAAACTCGGTCCTAAATCTACTTCCCTTTATTTTGAGGTTATGCCCCCTAGTTCTGCTTTCCCCGACCAGTGGAAACAACCTGCCCGCATCTATCCTATCTATTCCCTTCATAATTTTATATGTTTCAATAAGATCCCCCCGCATCCTTCTAAACTCCAATGAGTACAGTCCCACTCTACTCAACCTCTCGTCATAATCTAATCCCCTCAACTCTGGGATCAACCTAGTGAATCTCCTCTGCACTCCCTCCAGTGCCAATATGGCCTTTCTCAGGTAAGGAGACCAAAACTGAACACAATACTCCAGATGTGGCCTCACCAACACCCTATACAATTGCAGCATAACCTCCCTAGTCTTGAACTCCATCCCTCTAGCAATGAAAGACAAAACTCGATTAGCCTTCTTAATCACCTGTTGCGCCTACACACCAACTTTTTGCGACTCGTGCACCAGCACACCCAGGTCCTTCTGCACAGCAGCATGTTTTAATATCTTACCGTTTAAATAATAATCCATTCTGCTGTTATTCCTCCCAAAATGGATAGCCTCACACTTGGCAACATTGAATTCCATCTGCCAGACCCTAGCCCATTCACCTAATCTATCCAAATCCTTCTGCAGACTTCCAGTATCCTCTGCAATTTTTGCTTTACCACTCATCTTAGTGTCGTCTGCAAACTTTGCCACATTGCACTTGGTCCCCAACTCCAAATCATCTATGTAAATTGTGAACAACTGCGGGCCCAACACTGATCCTTGAGGGACCCCACTAGTTACAGGTTGCCAACCAGAGAAACACCCATTTATCCCCACTCTCTGCTTTCTGTTAGTTAACTAATCCTCTACCTATGCTACCACTTTACCCTCAATGCCATGCATCTTTAGTTTATGCAGCAACCTTTTGTGTGGCACCTTGTCAAAAGCTTTCTGGAAATCCAGGTATACCACATCCATTGGCTCCCCATTATCTACTGCACTGTTAACGTCCTCAAAAAATTCTACCAAATTAGTCAGACACGACCTACCCTTTGTGAACCCATGCTGCGTCTGCCCAATGGGACAATTTCCCTCTAGGTGCCCCGCTATTTCCTCCTTAATGATAGATTCCAGCATTTTCCCTACAACCGAAGTTAAGCTTACCGGCCTATAATTACCCGCTTTCTGCCGACCTCCTTTTTTAAACAGTGGTGTCACGTTTGCTACTTTCCAATCCTCTGGGACCACCCCAGAGTCTAGTGAATTTTGATAAATTATCACTAGTGCGTTTACAATTTCCCTAGCCATCTCTTTTAACACTCTGGGATGCATCCCATCAGGGCCACATTTAGCTTGTCATCCAGATGCAAATAGCAGAGGGGGCAGCAGAAAAGACTCGGGGGACCCAGATAAGTTCAACTCGGGCCGGGTAGGTGTGGGGTTCAGTATCGGCATCTCGGGGGGATGGGGGGCCTCTCACAGGCCTTAGCAGCCCTTCATGCCTCTAGGTTTATTGGGGATTGGGAAACTGTTTCCAGGCGGAATTTCCCATGTCCACCTTGATGGGCTTGTGGCAATATCACTGCTGAGGGATTGCCTTTCCAGAGTGGCAGCTGGGTTGGAGCAGGTGAATCCATAGGGTCAGCACAGGGAGATTCATAGGTGGGGTCCCAAGAGACACCGGGATGCATGGGCAGAATGGAGGACTCCAACATGGGGTGTTTTCCAGCCTCATGAGGTCTGAAGACCCTCACACAGGAGGGAGGATGACTGCAGTGGGAATGAGCCCCCACACTCAGGCAGCACTGTGAAGCCAGAGGGCAAGAGCTGTACGAAGGTTCAAGGCCACTGGTTATGGAGGCCAGGCTGTCAGGGATTTGTTTCTGGGTGGTCAGCTGTTCCAGTTGGAAGGCTTGTTTAATCTGCCCTCTCAGGATGAAAGTTGATATGCTAGTGCAGTCTTCACACAAATCAGGTGTGCCTCACCTGCTACAAGCGGAAACTAGTTGCCTGATCAGCTTCCTGACCATTCTTTAATAAGTTAATTATGCCAATTAAGTCAGAATTGCAATGCATGAGTGTGCCACTGAATGGCACTTCATTCTGGTGGAGGTGAGAGGGACAACTCTGGTGAAGGCTTTGTGAAAAGGTGTTTGTCGTGTGAAGCACAGTTAAGGCAGCACGGTAGTATAGTGGTTAGCACAATTGCTTCACAGCTCCAGGGCCGCAGGTTCGATTCCCTGCTTGGGTTACTGTCTGTGCGGAGTTTGCACGTTCTCCTGTGTCTGCGTGGGTTTCCTCCGGGTGCTCCGGATTCCTCCCACAGTCCAAAGATGTGCAGGTTAGGTGGATTGGCCATGATAAATTGCCCTTTGTGCCCAGAATTGCCCTTAGTGTTGGATTATGGGGATAGGGTGGAGGTGTGGGTTTGGGTAGGGTGCTCTTTCCAAGAGCTGGTGCAGACTCGATGGGCCAAATGGCCTCCTTCTGCACTGTAAATTCTATGAAAAGATAACACAGGCAGCAACTGGATGCAGCTTTACCTGAGAGTTACTCCACACCTTGAAGTTAATTCAATATGTTTTATTGAACCTGTCACACAGTTAGCTCAATCCTCTGTGACTTTGTCTCTCTGCTAACCTAGTGTGATTAATCTGTCTGACTGAACCAGACTAGCTCTTAGTCACGTGCTGTAGGAGTTATATGATATGTACACCCTGACTCACACTGTAGATGTCACCAGTGGAAAGAGGCGGAGTGTGAGTGCCTCTTGCCTTTTATAGTGGGAAACCACCCCCAAGTGTTCTGGCTGCTGATTGGTTATGTCGTGTTCCCTGTATCCTTTGGTTGCCTGTTTGTATCTCATGATATGCATGTCTGCATATCAGTACATCTCCCCTTTTGAAATGTTTTTCTATGGCCTATGTGAAAATATTTACGTGTGTAGGCTGAAAAATTAACTTATTTACATACAGTAGCAGATGAGAACATATGTACATGTGAAAACAGATGTCTAAGGTGCAAAAACAAAACATAGCAAACAAAACAAATGTTCAAAAGTCCAGTCTCTGGGGCTGGCGTCTGATCCTGGTCGACCGCCGGAGAGGTGGTGGTGGGGATGACGGCGCCTTGATAGGCGGGATTGAAGCCTGACTGGTGGCCTCATGGTTCGAGGTATCAGGAGGTGGCACAATAACGGATGGAAACAATGAAGAATGTGGTTGCGGGCGGGCAACTGTGCGCAGTGCCCGTCTGTTGTGCCGCACAATAGAGCCATCAGCCATACACGGTACATACGATCGGGGAGCAGCCTGTCGAGCAACAACAGCTGGAGCTGACCAACTTCCATCAGGTAGCTTGATCCGAACAGCATCCTCCGGGAGTAGCACAGGCAAATCAGTGGCATGAGCATCATAGCTCTGCTTTTGCCGGTCCCTGAGCGTCTGCACCTTCTGCAGAACCGGGAGGTGAACCAGGTCAGGCAAGTGTATGGCTGGAAGAGTCGTCCACAGGTCCCTGTTCATCAGGAGTTGTGCCGGTGACATGCTGGTAGACAGAGGGGTTGCCCTGTATGCAAACAGCGCAAGGTTGTCGTCAGAAGCAGAATCCGCAGCCTTGCAGATGAGCTGCTTCACTATGTGCACCCCTTTCTCAACCTTCCTGTTGGACTGCGGGTAATTTGGGCTGGAAGTGACGTGATGAAACTGATATAACCGGGCAAATCTTGACCACTCTTGGCTGCTGAAGCAAGGACCATTGTCACTCATGACAGTGAGTGGAATACCATGCCTGGAGAACGTCTCCTTACAGGCCTTTTTGACGGTCTTGGATGTCAGGTCCGAGAGCTTCACGACTTCTGGGTAGTTGGAAAAATAATCAATGATTAACACATAATCACGGCCATTGGCGTGAAAGAGGTCGATGCCCACCTTGGACCACGTGGAGGTCGCGATTTTATGCTGCTGAAGCGTCTCCTTGCTCTGCACTGGCTGGAAGTGCTGACAGGTCGAACAGTTGAGGACCATATTCGAGATGTCCTGACAAATCCCAGGCCAGTAGACAGCTTGCCTGGCTCTGCGCCTGCGCTTCTCGACACCCAGATGTCCCTCGTGGATTTGCCGGAGCACCAAGCTCTGGAGATTGAGTGGAATGACAATGCGGTCCAGCTTGAGGAGGATGCCATCAACTACCGTCAGGTTGTCCTTCACATTGAAGAATTGAGGGCACTGCCCTTTTTGCGAGACATTGGCGAGGTGGCGCATGACACGCTGCAGAATAGGGTCTTTGGCTGTCTTCTCGCGAATGCGGATCACCTTTTCATCCGACGCCGGGAGGTTGCTGGCCCATTCGATCTGTTGGATGAATGCCGGCGGGTCAGCAGGACAAGGGAGCGGGACAAGGCATCTGCAATAATGAGCTCCTTGCCAGGCGTGTACACGAGTTCAAAGCCATACCTCTGGAGTCTGATGAGGATGCACTGCAGCCGGGACGTCATGTCGTTCAGTTCCTTGTGGAAATTTGGCGGACCCCTATCACCCCTTACTGTATGCGGCCTCACGACCCTTAAGGTCGACCCGCTTTCTCTGTTTGCAAACCTCACCCTGGATTGCAAACCCGTCGCCACCAGGAGCAGACGGTACAGCGTCCAGGACAGGACCTTCATCAGGTCTGAGGTCCAGCAGCTGCTGCAGGAAGGTATCATCGAGACCAGCAACAGCCCCTGGAGAGCCCAAGTGGTAGTGGTGAAAACAGGGGAGAAAAACAGGATGGTCGTTGACTACAGTCAGACCATCAATCGGTACACGCAGCTCGACGCGTACCCCCTCCCACGCATATCTGATATGGTCAATCAGATTGCACAGTTCTGGGTCTTCTCGACAGTGGACCTGAAATCTGCCTAACACCAGCTCCCCATTCGCAAGGTGGACCGCCCGTAGACCGCGTTTGAAGCGGTCGGCCGCCTTTACCATTTCCTTCGGGTTCCCTTCGGCATCACCAACGGGGTCTCGGTCTTCCAATGGGAGATGGACCGAATGGTTGACCGGTACGGACTGCGGGCCACTTTCCCATACCTGGATCACGCCACCATCTGTGGCCACGACCAGCTAGACCACGACACTAACCTTTCCAAATTTTCAATGGATCAAGCTCTCCACCTACAATTACGAGATTTTGTATCGCCCCGGTAAGCTCAATGAGCCCCCCGATGCCCTGACCCGAGGTACATGTGCCAGCACACAAGTGAACCGACTCCTGACCCTGCACGACGATCTCTGTCACCTGGGAGTCACCCGCTTTTACCATTTCATTAAAGCCCGCAATCTGCCCTACCCCATCGAGGAATTCAGGGCTTTCACTGAGACTGCCAGATTTGCGCGGAGTGTAAACCACACTTCTACCGGCCAGACCATGCGCGCCTGGTGAAGGCCTCCCGCCCCTTTGAACGCCTCAGCGTGGACTTCAAAGGGCCCCTCCCCTCCACCGACCGCAACATGTACTTTCTTAATGTGGTCGACGAGTATTCCCGATTCCCCTTCGCCGTCCCATGCCCCGATATGACGTCTGCTGCCATCATCAAAGCCCTCAACACCATCTTCGCTCTGTTCGGTTTCCCCGCCTATGTCCACAGCGACCGGAGATCCTCATTTATGAGCGAGGAGCTGCGCCAGTACCTGCTCAACAGGGGCATTGCCTCCAGCAGGACGGCCGCCTACAACCCCAGGGGAAATGGACAGGTGGAGTGGGAGAATGGGATGGTCTGGAGGGTCATCAGCTGGCCTACGGTCCAGAAATCTCCCGGCATCCCGCTGGCAGGAGGTCCTCCCCGACGCACTTCACTTCATTCGGTCGCTCCTGTGCACCGCGACCTACAAAACCCCCCATGAACGTCGCTGCCTTCCTCAGGAGGTCCACCTCCGGGGTTTTGCTCCCAATGTGGCTGGCAGCTCCAGGACCCATTCTCCTCCGCATGCAAGTGCGGCTCCACAAAGCGGACCCGTTGGTTGAAAGGGTACAGCTACTCCATGCCAACCCGCAGTACGCCGACGTAGCGTACCCTGACGGCCGCCAAGACACAGTCTCCCTCAGGGATCTGGCACCAGCTGGGTCCCCACCCTGTCGCCCCCCCCCCCCCCCCCCCCCCCGGCCCCGGCACCACCCTCCCCTCCCCGGCACACCCCACCACAGCCCCCGCTCCAGGACAATCCGTCCTCCCCTTGCTCCCACCCGGGGACAAAGAGGATTTCGACACGCTCCCGAAGTCACCGAAGACCAAGCCGACGCCTGAGTCACCACCAGCACTGCGGCGCTCTCAACGACAGATCAAGGTGCCTGATCGTCTAAATTTATAACCTTCTCTGTAATTTTAAAACCAATCTGTATGTATATAGTTTTCCACCACCTCCCCCGAACGGGCACTGGAATGTGGCGAGTAGGGGCTTTTCACAGTAACTTCATTTGAAGCCTACTTGTGACAATAAGCGATTTTCATTTTTTTTTTCACTGGACTCATTTTTAACAGGGGGTGAATGTGGTAGTCACCACTGTATCTCCGGGTATTAAGGTAAGGCCCCTGTACTACAGGCACGGGGGTAGATCCCTACCTGCTGGCTCTGCACAGGAGGCGGTGTATAAATGTGTGTGCTGTCCGAAAAGCAGTCATTTGTAAGCTGCGGTAGGAGGCCACACATCTCTGTGTAATAAAGCCTCAATTACATTCTACTCTTGTCTCGTTGTAATTGATAATGCATCATGAGGTCTATATATAGACTGTAGAGTAGCAATCCTGGGGGAACAAATGAAGAAACTCGAGCTCCCAAAAGGGAATGAGCATTGATATCTCCAAATATGGGACTTCCTCCGCAAGGAAGCCCCATTGTTCCCTCAGCTGCCCAGAAACTCCCTTTTGGACAGGCCATTAGCACAGGATAAATTAGGGGAGGGTAAGTGCGTGGACATATATGGACAACTGCCAGAGGAGGTAAGGGCTCCACTGAACAAAATGAGAGAAAAATAGGAGGAAGAACTAGGCATCGAAATATGGGGAGGACTCTGGAGGGAAATACTACACAGGCTGAACTCCACCTCCTCTTGCACAAGGCTGAGCCTGGTGCAATTGATGGTGGTACACAGGGCACACCTGACCAGGATACGCATGAGCGGGTTCTTCCCAGAGGTGAAAGACAGATGCGACAGGTGTCAGGGAAGGTCTGGTAACCACTCCCACATGTTCTAGTCTTCCTCTGGACCGGCCTTATTCGAGACCATCTCCGAGGTTGTGGGGGTTAGGGTCAAGCCATGCCCATTAGTGGCATTTTGGGGTTTTCAGAGCAACCACAGCTCTTTGAAGGGAGTGGGCCCAACACCCTGGCCTTTGTCCCCTCCCCCAATAGCTTGGATGGAAATCGGCAGCACCACCCAAGACCTCGGACTGGCTGGCCGACCTAGTGAAATTCCTGAGGCTCGAAAAAATAAAATTTGCTATCGGGGGTCGGACGAAGGGCTCCATCTCAGGTGGATGCAGATCACCACCATCTTCAAAAACCTGTTTGTGGCCAGCAGCTGGGGGGTGGGAGTGGTGCGGGAGTAGCTGGGGGTAGATGGGGGGAGGTGAGGAGAATGGGAAGAGGTGAAGGAATGACGGTTACATCCATTCACACTAGTACAAAGAAAAAATGTGTTTGCTCTACACCCGTGGGAGCATACTGCTGTTCATACAGACAAGCTCAGCCTTGAACTGGAGGGCATGAACCGGTCTGCCTCAGCAGAATAGCGTTTAGTGCAACAGGATCAGTGCAGCCATATGGTACAACGCAGTGCCATCCGCGCTCTCAAGACCAACCGCAACATCGTCCAGCACACAAAGGAGGGGCCACCGTCATACTGAACAGAACGGACTGCTGCAAAGAAGTGTATTGACAACTCAACAACCAGGAACACGACAGACAGTTACCGCAGATCCGACCAAGAAACACAGCCACCAACTCAACAGACTGATCAAGACCTTGGATTCAGACCTTCAGAGCACCCTACGTGCACTTATCACATGTACTCCCCACGTTGGAGATTTCTACTGCCTCCTGAAAATACACAAGGCCAACACACCAGGCCGTCCTATCGTATCAGGCAATGGGACCCTGTGTGAGAATCTCTGGCTACATCGAGAGCATCTTGAAACCCCTCGATAGGAATGCCTATCTTCTGTTGTGACACGACAGACTTCTCACAGAAACTCAGCACCCATGGACCAGTTGAACCAGGAACATTGCTCGTCACAATGGATGTCTCGGCACTCTACACCAGCATCCCCCATGATGACAGCATTGCTGGTACAGCCTCAGTACTCAACACTGACAACTGCCAATCTCCAGACGCAATTCTGCAACTCATCCGCTTCATCTTCATGCATAAGTTTGAACAAGACCTCCTCACCGCACAGGACCTTCAACTGACGTTATACACCAGATACATCAATTACATTTTTTTCCTCAATAAGTTCCATCCCACCATCAGACTCACCATGGACTACTCTCCAAAATCGGTTACATTCTTGGACGCACTCATCTCCATCAAGTCTGGTCACCTCAGCACTTCGCTTACCGCAAGCCCACAGATAACCTCACGATGCTCCACTTCTCCAGCTTCCACCCTAAACACATTAAACAAGCCATCCCCTATGGACAAGCCCTCTGTATACACAGGATCTGCTCAGACGAGGAGGAGCGTAACAAACATTTACAGACGCTGAAAGATGACATCGTACAAAAGGGATATGGCGCTCGACTCATTGATCGACAGTTCCAACGCGCCAAGGCAAAAAAATGCACCGTCTTCGTCAGAAGACAAAAAAAGAGCACAACCGACAGAGTACCCTTCATCGTCCAGTACTTCCCCGGGACGGAGAAACTACGACATCTTCTTTGCAACCTTCAACACGTCATCGATGAAGACAAACATCTTGCCAAGGTCATCCCCACACCTCCACTACTTGCCTTCAAACAACCGCGCAACCTCAAACAAACCATTGTTTGCAGCAAACTACCCAGCCTTCAGAACAGCGACCACCACACCACACAACCCCACCATGGCAATCTCTGCAAGACGTGCCAGATCATCGACATGGGTACCACCATTACACATGAGAAAACTACCCACCAGGTACACGGTACATACTCGTGCGACTCGGCCAATGTTGTCTACCTTATACGTTGCAGGAAAGGATGTCCCGAAGTGTGGTACATTGGCGAGACCATGCAGGCGCTGCGACAACGGGTGAGCGGACATCGCGCGGCAATCGCCAGGCAGGAATGTTCCTTTCCAGTCGGGGAAGACTTCTTACTGTGTCCACCCCAGTCCAACGCCGGCATCTCCACATTATGGTAGGTAGGCCATATTGCACTCAGCTCAAAGTCGTGAGTGAACTGAGGTCCGCCTAGTGCTTGTCACACTTTGTGAAAGGTTTTGACATCAACTAATTTCCTACTGGTGTCATGGAAGATTCAAAGGCCTGACAGGATTTTGGTGATCTGCGGTTTCAATAAGCATTCATGAGATGCAAATGAATGCAAAAAATGTTCACGTCACCAGACACCCACCATTGGAGAATTGCAAACTTTTTACGTTGGCAGATTTCCGACTTTTCGGCTCCCATTGGATTCTCCCTCCCACCTATCACCAAACCTGCCCATTGTGTTTCACCAAGTCCAGGCTCTTGTAATCTCGTTGATCAGTAAACATGTTGAAAAATAAATTAAGTTACTACATTTTTCAGCATAGAGATACAACCTTTCATCCTGATGATTTTCTTGCAGTTGGGGAGATTCCATGGAAATGTAAGAAAGGCAATCTTGACCCAATTCTGGGATTCCCAACCCCATTTCCAGGGTTTTGCTTTCAACAAGTGTAAATTAAGGATGAGGGTCGCTGCCCCATTGCGGAAATAGGCATGTGCAAATCCTCCGCAGTTTCCATGGAATTAGGTCAATGTTGTTGGTCATGGCACCTCAGAATTGTTGTGAACTTGGTCTGAATGAAGGAACTTTTGAAAGGCAAGTTCAAAACACCTTGCTCACATCATGCATGCCAAGGTATACCCCCCACCCACATCCCCCCATGGTCCCCCACACCCTCCATGCTAAGCTATGCCCCTCCACCCACCTTGCATGGCATCTCGTACCCTCCATGCCAAGCTGCTGTGCTTCCATGTTCTTTCCTCCACCATACACTCTCTATCGAACCAATAAACCCTAAAGTGACAATAGAAGGTATAAAAAAGCTTTTTAGAAAAGTAATTCATGCATAACTTTCCACTGCCTTAAAAAAAACTCCTTGCACTACAGATCAATAAAAGTATCAATCATCCAGACCAGGCTTGTCTAACATTTTTATGTGAGAGGCCAGATTTAAATATTTTTCCTCACTCAAGGAGCCGATTTCAGAAAGATAATGTTTGACGTAACAGTAAACATAAATTTCATTAAAATGTTGAGGTATGAGAAAAAAAATAGTTTGTTGAGTAAAAATGAACCAATATCAGAGCAACCGATTGATAATTAACAAAAAAGAATAATTAATAAAGATGGTAATTTGAGTGTGAGAAGGTCAAATTGTGTTTGTCCGGTTCACTCCCAGTGTAGCCACCTAAATTGGCCAACTCCCGATTTAAAATGGCGAACGGCAAAGGCTGATGGGAAAGTCAGCCAACATAGATAGACACCAGCAGCTGCAGGTTTGCTGTGTATTTACCTCTGCAAAGGCCAGACAACATTGATACCAGCAACCATCAGCATAACAAAGTAACAGTCATCTGCATACAGATGAGCAATCCCCAGGAAACATAAGTAACATTTTGGACACACAAAGCAAAGCCAGACTCCTTGGCGCCAGCAGGAGCCAACACAAAGGAGGTGAACGAGCACCTCAAGACCGCCCATCGATCAGGGAACCACTCCAGTATTGGAGAAAATTGAACCAAGCGATTGGGACAAAGTCCAATCACTTAGGACCAGGTACAGAGTCTGCCCCGAAAGGCGGGAAGCCCCTGGGGACTATAAGAGTCAAGCCCCAAGTTCAAATCGCTCTCTTCAGCTCTTCACCTCTTCTTCCTGCCCGGGTCACCCAGCAACACGAACCAACATTGACCGTGACTGGTTCAATGATCGTCGACTGACGTAAGTCTTAACTCAACGCTCGCTACGAGATAGGCGCTCCTAGCTACCTATCCGTACCAACTTCGAATCCCGCAGACTCAGAACCCTGACCTGGTGGGCCAGTCCGAAGTTAAGTATAGGCCTGTTAGTTGTAGAAGTAGCTTAGACGTAGAATTTATGCATGAGTAGCGATTACAGTGTATAATAAATGTGCTTTGATTTAAATCTTACTCATCGGTGTATTGTGTTATTGATCATTACGCGGACTTGAACCTCGTGGCGGTATCATAAAGATACCTGGCGACTCAAGAGCAAAGGTAATAAAACAGAGCAATTGAACCAAGGAGAAAATCAGCAACATTATTTGGCGACCTCTGACGGGACCCGATCTAGAAGTGGAAAACCACTCCGGGAGAACCCAGAATTTGAATTAGAGGTCCAATTGGAAACAGAAAACCACAAGTGTTCAAGCAGTTCTGATCAATACTCATAAATTCGGAAGTGTGTGTATGCATGCGTAGCTAACAGGACTATAAGGTAAAACTGATAGATTTTTTTGTTGCGACAAAACTGTCGGAAGTTTGTATATTGGAAAGTAGTGAAAGCCGTACCCGTATTTACAGCACCGCCTTAATACCCCTGTCCCAAATTTGAAGAGCAGCATTCGGATAGGAAAGATGGCAATGCAGGGAATGCAGCGCCTAATGAACCCAGAGGAATTTGCGGTCGCAGCGACCAGCAGCAGTAGAGTGGGACAATGTCCCATTCGGGAGGAAATGATCAGGAAATATGTCAAAGGGAAAGGATGGTCCCTTTGGAATGAATTCTGTGACAACGAGGAATCAGGTCCCGGGAGTATAGGACATACTTGGTGGGAGAACCTGAGCGAGATCCACAAAAAGAGCTTAGGGAAAGCTCGCAAGCCGATGGCAATCGTGTCCTGCTTGGCACAATTGCAAGGCACAGAGGAGGTCGTTAGGACGCTCCGGAAAGAAGTAGAGGGCATACATCGAATGAATAAGGTCGATGTAAGCGAGGTAGAAAAGGAGAATTTAGAATTGAGGAGGAAGTTGGCAGCAAAAGATGGAGAGGTGGAGGATGCCAAAAGGGCACACCAGTCTTGTCTGGCGCACTTAAGCAGCTTCCAGTCTCAATATGAAAAGGCCTATCATGACACGCAACGTGCAGTCCTGGTACGTGAAGAAACAGAAAAGCAGGTAGAAGTATTACAGAGACAGTGTAGGGATCTAAAGGCAGCATTAAGAGCACTCCATGCTGCCACCACAGACCAAAGACAAAGCACGCTAGATCACGCAAAGTGCCGGAAGCAGATTGCAGAGCTGCAATCGCTGCTTTCAGTTCAGAAAGGCTTCCAGGAAACCTTTGGAGCGAAATTAGATCAGGAAGACGGCCCTGATTGGGAAGAATTGAATGAAACAGTGCAGAGATATGTTCAGGGAACATGTGTGCAGGGAAAGCCACAAAAGAGAAAAGCGCCCAAACCCCCCACAGAGCAGATAGTTCAGGCTCCAATGAACCCAGTCACCACCCCGCACAGCCATAGTGGATGATATGGAATTTCTATACTACACCCCCTTAACAGTGACTCAATTACGGGACGCGTGCAAGAAAATCACACCGTTCCTCCCCACCTCAGACCCCCACCATTTCTTTGCCACCGTTAAGCATCAGGCGACCATGTACGGCCTGGATGAGCGAGAGCATGTAAAGCTCACAGTTTTAAGTTTAGACCCGTCAGTAGCAGCAGCCCTTCCCGACCCACAGAATGTAGGAGGAGGCACCCTTGCAGAAATGCATACCGCGATCCTGGATGCGATCGGGTATAACCGAGGTGACCCCGTAGATGGCCTCAACAAATGTAGGCAAAGGAAATCCGAGCACCCCACAGCGTTTGCTGGACGCCTGTGGATCCACTTTGCAGCAGTCTTTGGAGACTTAGACCGCGCCCATTTGTCCCCAGACAACATGGCCAAATGGACCCGCACCCTTATCTCCCATGCCACAGAAACAGGACAGAAAGCTTGCGTGAGTTATGATCCCTCAGAGGAGGCCCATAACGAAAAGTGGGGAGTGAAAAGATGGTCCCGCGCTTGGGAGCAATCTATACAAAGCAAACCCGCAGTCAAGAATCCTGAGGAAAAGCAGGCCGACGCAGATATACAGGCAGTTACAACACACCAGGACCCCGCATGGGTGAATGAAGGAAAGAACAGCCCCCCACCCAAGTCACAGGAGTGTTACAACTGCGGACAGTAGGGACACTTTGCAAGAGAGTGCAATGCCCCTAGAAAGCCACAGAGAGCCCAGCCGACGGGCACTCTGAGCAAGAAGAAGACAGAGCCCATTCATAGCGTTAGCGCCCGTTCAGATCAGACGGACTTGACCGGAACGGATTGACGGTGTACGGGCTCCTCCAGTTGGGTCTTCAACACCCTTTGGGATAGGTCCGGACGACCGGTAGTTGCAGCGAAAATTCGGGGACAGCCCATCGAATTTCTATGGGACACAGGAGGGTCCCGCACCACAATAAATTCCTCCACCCTGTTTCAAAAAGACACGTGTCCCACTACAGCCACTATCACCCTCAGCAGCTTTACAGGCCATTCACAGCAGGGACACATCACAGCTCCTGTACCCATTCAAATCGGTAACATTACCACCAAGCACCCCGTTGTTTTAGTTAACCTGCCCCACACAGCAGAACACATTCTGGGAATCGATTTTATGAATTCCCACAACTTATCATTTGATCCAGTCAACCAGTGTGTCTGGAAGATGGCAAAATCCGCAAGAGCCCCCACAACGCTCAACATAGGAGAATACGCGAACTAAATTAGTGCAGTAGGCAAATTTTGGTTCAACCCGACCAGGCTTAGCACGGACAAGCAGGTTAGGGCAGTTCTGCAAAAGAACAGGGCAGCATTCGCGACCCACAAGCATGACTGTGGATGGATGACTGGCTCCGTACAAATAACAGGACTTGACCCTAGACCCCAAAAACAATATGGATTTCACCAAGAGGCAGAGGGAGAAATCTCAAAGGTAATAGACAGCTTATTAGAGCAGGGTGTACTTAGATCAGTAGCCTCCACTAATAATGGCCAATTTGGCCAGTGAGAAAGTCCGATGGATCATGGCGACTGACCATCGATTACCGGGAGCTCAACAAAATCACCCCCGCAGCAGCCCCCACAGTAGCAACAAGTCCCGAGACCATGCTCAAGCAGGGACTCAATTCCCGATTCTTTACGGTTTTGGATGTCAGTAATGGATTCTGGTCCATTCCATTGGCAAAGGCATGCCAGTACAAATTTGCCTTCACTTTTAAAAATCAGCAGTACACGTGGACATGCCTGCCACAAGGATTCTACAACTCCCCCTCCATTTTCCACCGAAAGCTGGCAAATGGTTTAGCCAAATTATCTCGCCCCGAATGTCTGGTTCAGTACGTAGACGACCTACCACTGCAGACAGACACCAAGGAAGAGCACATCGAGCTTCTGTCCAAACTCCTGGAACTCTTACACTCAATTGGTTGTAAAGTCAACCCCAAAAAGGCCCAGATTTTGGAAGGTGATATATTTGGGAACAATTATCACACATGGTAAACGCGAGATCGAGCATAAAAGGATTGACTCGATTGCTAAATTGCCCCTTCCCCAGAACGTTTCAGCCCTCCGGTCGTTTTTAGGACTGGTTGGCTACTGCCGAAACCACATTGACGGTTTCGCCAGCAAGGCAGCACCCCTCTCAGACCTCCTAAAGAAAGGAGCCCCCTGGGAATGGCTTCCGCAGCATACGGATACTGTGGATGCGTTGAAGCAATCACTCATAGCAGCCCCCGCACTACAAGTTACAGACCCGCTTTCCCCCTATGCGATAGAGGTAGCAACCACAGACCGCACCCTTTCAGCCGTGCTCCTTCAGGAACGGCATGACCAGTTAAGACCCGTAGCTTACGCCTCCAGAATTTTAGATGCTGTGGAGCAGGGATTTTCAGCCTGTGAGAGGCACCTGCTCGCAGTATTTTGGGCAGTTCAGTATTTTGGGCAGTTCAGTATTTTTCATATATTACCGGACTGAACCCCATCACAATTCTCACCGAACACACCCCCACCCAACTTTTACTGGACGGACAACTCAAGGACGGCACATTAAGCCAAATTAGAGCAGCTAGATGGACCCTTCTCTTGCAGTGACGGGACATCATTGTTAAACGGACAAAGACGCACACCTTTTTAGCCGACAACTTACAGTACCCCGGAACACCCCATGAATGTGAAATTATCTCTCCACACCACAACACAGGCCCCTTCATTGCTAAAACACCCCTAGAAAGATAGGTAGTTCAACCCAGAGCCCCCAGCACACAGACACGTGTGAGCCCATAAAGATCTATGTGGATGGATCTTCCACAGTCTTGGATGGGAAGCGCATAACAGGTTGCGGTATATATGTTGAGGACGCGCAGGGACGCGCCCTTGAGGAAATATCATTGAAACTGCCAGGCCACTTAGGCGCGTGGGCAGCAGAACTTGCGGCCATCGCATATATAGTGGACCAGATTCCTTCCCCAGCCCAGCAGACATATACTCAGACAGCCTCTATGTCTGCAACAGCCTCACGGAATTCCTGCCCCTGTGGAAAGCAAGAGGATTTGTTTCCGCAGACGGGAAACCCCTCCCCTCAGCCCCATTACTCCGTCACATTTTAGAGAGAGCCCAGAGCAGGACTTTTGGGATAGTCAAGGTTCGTAGTCACCATCATTCCTCCCCCCTGGAAATGTGAAAGCCGACGCACTGGCTAAGGCAGGTTCCAGGCATGGATATTTTTGGACATCCCCCGAAAGCGCACCAGTGAGTGCAGTTCAGGTCTCACAGACAAAGATCGAGGATCTAGTGCAGGCCCAGAAGCAGGACAGCAATTTCAAGGAGATTGTAAAAGGAAAATATCCAGCTCCCTATGAGAGGTTCAAAAACGCACTGACCACACATGACGGTGTGGTGTTAAAAGACACCCTTTATGTTGTTCCTGAACAGGACAGGAATCAACTGATTTGTTTGTTCCATGGCGGTCATGGACATCAGGGAATCAATCCCACTACAGCCCTTCTCAAGCAGCTTTGTTGGTGGCCAATTTTAAAGGATGATGTGAATCACTACATCGAGAATTGTCTTATCTGTGCCCAGAATAATCCGGACAGATATGCCAAAAAGGCTCAACTCAGCCACACCCAACCCGTTAATGGTCCCTGGACTAACCTCCAGATTGATTTTATAGGACCATTGCCCCCTTGCAGGAATGGCTATAAATATGTACTCGTGGTGATAGACACGTTTACAAAATGGGTAGAAGCATTCCAAGCCTGCACAAACACTGCAAAAACCACAGCCAAGATTTTGACCCACCACATCTTTACAAGATGGGGACTCCCCCGCAGCATTGAATCCGACCAAGGTTCCCATTTTACGGGACGTGTCATGCAGAACGTCCTCACGATATTTGGCATCACCCAAAAATTCCACATAGCATACCACCCACAGTCAAGTGGTATCGTGGAGCGCATGAATCGGACCCTAAAATCCACCCTCAGAAAAATGGTCCAGCAAAACAACACCACTTGGGACTCAGTCCTCCCTTTTGCGCTGATGTTTTTGCGTAACACAATTTCAATTTCCACAGGTTACACCCCACACACCCTCATGACTGGACGCCCCATGAAAGGCACAGAATTTTTATTAGGTTTAGACTTGACCAGCCCCGAGGTGACAGCCCTCACACCCGAGAAAGCAGTAGAGCAATTAGTGGAAAATGTTAAAACGGCTCAGCTCGCAGCCGCTGTAAAATTGGGCACCAGAAAGAAACAGAACAAGGCTTGTTTCGACAAGACAGTGCATGCGACTGAGTACATGCTCTCCGTATACAACCCCAGCACATTCCTGTCACCAAAGTACTCGGGTCCGTACTCCATTGCGGACAAAGTAAGCCCCTCCATCTACAAAATAAAGTATCCCAACGGTAAGACTGCATGGTTCCATATCAAACAGCTGAAGGCATATGAAACACAGTCTTTAAAATATCAATAGCTGAAACTGCAAGCACTTGAAACCATTTTATGACATGGAAATAAACATTGTGCAATTGACAAAATAGATCAAAGCCTGAACTGTTAATCAAGCCACGTTTTCCATGGGGCAGAGCTGTTTCACTGAAAAGGATATCTGGGATTTCAGCCAAGGATGTCTGATGAGGTTTGACCAAAAAGCCTGTGAATGCATATTGAGGCTTAACTGAGTACCCATAAATTCTTGTGAAATATTGTGGCATACTTCTTTCAGTTAACAACCGGGAGTTCAAATTTCTTTTTAAAAGTTCTTAGTCTTCCTCGGGATCATAAAATCATGTATTTTAACAGTCAAAGAGGCACCATAGAGATATTTCTCAGGCACTTTCCTATGAATGGTTATGGCGTTAAAATTCAAAATTCCAAAATTTTAGCTCTATTAGTTAGTTCCTCCACCATCATAATCCAAGGTATTTTAAGATTTCAGATTCACTCAGATGTCTTTTTTCAACATTGCTTTTAAGACTTTGATTTGTTTCTGGTACACATTTCTTCATGAAAAAGCCATACTTTAATATCAATAACAATCATCTTGAGCTCCCCAGCTCAAAAAACTATGTTCCGCAAGTACTCGCGCAGCAGATTGCAGCTGATAATTGAAAATCGGACCATGTAACATGTCTTTTCATTCAGCGATGGAAAGTGGAAGTAAGGGGCTAATTGCTCATTCGTAAGAAAAAACATGGTTTAATGAGGAATTGGCCAGTACAGGTTGCAAACATGCTAACCAAAATAACTTTGAAAATGTTCAAAAAGTAATTTTGAAATTCTCCAAAGCTATTTTTACTTTAAAAAGAATTGTACATTTGAACAGAAGTAGAAAGTAAATCACAGTCAATATAAATCACTACCCCAAAAGAATATTGCCAAATACTTTATGAAAGTAAATACCCATTTTGTGGGGGCACAATTTTAAATTACAATGAACAAAGAACAAGAACAAAGAAAAGTACAGCACAGGAACAGGCCCTTCAGCCCTCCAAGCTTGTGCTGACCATGCTGCCCGTCATCTTCTACACTTCCGGGGTCCGTATCCTTCTATTCCCATCCTATTAATGTATTTGTCAAGGTGCCCCTTAAATGTCACTATCGTCCCTGCTTCCACCACCTCCTCCGGCAGCGAGTTCCAGGCACCCACCACCCTCTGTGTAAAAAACTTGTCTCGTACATCTCCCCTAAACCTTGCCCCTTGCACCTTAAACCTATCCCCCCTAGTAATTGACCCCTCTACCCTGGAGAGCCAATGCAGACACGATGGGCCGAGTCGCCTCCTCCTACACCATAACAACAAGTGATTTTGTGAGTTAAGGTACAGTAATTCTAACAATTACATTCACACCTCTCATAACAAGTCCAGGTATCTTAATTACACTAAATAATTCAACCCATTCTAGCTCTTATCTACCTTAAACTGTGAATTCCTTGTAATGAGTTGATTAACTCAAAAGTGTTCAATTTTATTTCTGTACACACAATGGAAGCCAACAGGATTTATGTAACTTGTCGCCATCCGCAGAAAACAGAATGAGGAAAGGACAGTAGTAGGAATGGTTCTTGTCTCAGAAGGTCAAGAAGTTGAACTAGTATTGGTGAGGTTTAGGAATAAGAAAGGTCAGAAAATGTTACTGGAATAGTTTATCGGCAGCAAAAGAGTAGTCATACATTGGACAGAGAATTGGGCAAAAAATAATTTTGGGTGTGATTCAGCGGATAAATGTTAAAGTTCGCTTTTGGGTGAATTTAGCGGGGTGTTTCTTGGCAGCTGCATCGCTGAGAAAAACCCCACTATTCAGAGGCACTTCGCCCTTTTTCTTTGGCCTCAGGGAGTTTCTCCCTGCTGAAGCTGCACTTGAGTTGATTTCCTGCTGGTGAACTGATCTCGCCAGCAGGAATGGCCGTTCACAGATCGGGGCGCCATTTTGATCAGCAGCCCCAATCTGTCCCCCACCCACTTTCAGGCCTCCCTCCTGGCTTTATCAATGCCCCTCCCACCCCCAGAATCTCATTGACGCCGTTGGGAACTCATCCTCACTCCAATTGGCAAGGTTCTCCTGGCCTGACTCCAACCTGGCAGTTGGACACCATGGCACTTTCCTGGAAACCTGGCAGTACCACCCAGGGTGTCTGGGTGTCTAATAGAGTATAGTTTTATTTATATAGGAGCTAGTTGAATGCATATAGCTAATAGCCAAAAATATTAAAGTGTTTTGACTGTGGGAACGCATTCAGTTTCTCATATACTGACCTGATTAATACTGCACTCCTGTATGCTTCACCCGATGCCGGTGTCGATGTATTTACATTGTGTTTGAACTGTTGCAGAAAAATACTTTTCATTGTACCTCGGTACACGTGACAATAAACAAATCCACATAATGAGAATTGACCATTGTATTCCAGTGTATTCAGCACTGAGGACGTATTGTTCTCTGTCTAATCAACGAATCAATTCTTAAGGTCTTGTGGCTCTGTTTCTCTGGTTCTAAATATGGCAGTCAATATGGTCACCTTCCTTAATCCTAATTATGTTTGCCTTAGAGTCGCCAGGTATCTCTCGATACCGCCACAAGGTTCAAACCCGAATACTGATCAAAGAGCCAATACACCAGTTAGTTAGTTCAAAGTCAATACTATTTATTTACACACACAGTAAGATCTACGCATGCACAAAGTACTACAAACTAAACTATCTCTAACGCTAACGCCTATAATTAGCTTCGGGTGTCCACTCAGTCAGAGGAACAATGGCCGTTGTCCGGATCTGAGGTTGCTGGGTTCGAAGTTGTACAGGAGAACAGCTAAGGTCGTCCGTCTGGTAGCGAGCGTTGACCTTGGACTTACTTGCTTCTGGTGCAGCTGGTGGATGGGTCTCTACGCATTTGAGAGCCAAATCCAAGAGAGCGATTCTCTCGTAGGGGTTTCTTCTTATACCAGGAGGGGCTTCGCGTGCTTTTGGGCGAGCCTTAAACTTGGCCCCAATTAATTTGGCCGCTTCTTGATCACTGGTATTGATCTTGACCAATAAAGGGGGGGGGTGCCCTGATGGCTGGGCGTGTCTTTAGTGGCCGTTGGCCTTGCTTTGTTTGTGCTTTTGGTTTCGAAGTTTTTATTCAGTTCTTATTCAAGTATATTCAAGTGAGTAATTAACAATAATAAAGTCGTATTTTTGACACCCCCCCCCCACCAACCGCACTACCGATTCTTATTAGAAGGTAAAATAAGAGATCCACAGTGGCACTCCCAGGGTGCTACTCCCAGGGTGCCAGGCTGGCAGTGCCAATGACCCCAGAGACAGGGTATGCCAGGGTTCCCAACCACATGAGGGTCTCAATGGACTACAAGACCCCCCCCCCCCCCCCGAGGTGTCTTTATGCCTGGTCCACTACTAAATGGCACCCTGGCGAGGCCTCGCAGGCATGACCGTTAATTCCTGGCGCTGGGTGAATCCATTGTCCAGGTATTTAATGGCTCATTTAAATATTCAGATCTGGATCTCGCCCAGTGAGGGCGAGACCTAGATCTCGTCGGGCAGAGCAAATCGAGGGACTTGCGATCGGCCCAGTGCCCAGCCAGAACCCGATTTGGGGCTCTTGTGCAATTCACCCGTTGTGCCCAGATCGTAACAGGAAGCAATGGGGTCACTGAATCGTGCCCATGAGCCTGTAACAAAGCAAGGTAATAATTGTGGGCACGTTAATCTTCACATAGACTGTTATTGGGCAGGAAGCAGACAGTAGGTATTTTCATGTTGGCACGTTATGATTAGCTGAGTGCCAGAAGAACTTTGCCGCAGTGGTGTTAATCACCAGATCACACATTGGCCTGACCCCCCTACTATCTGACACTTCATCCTCCTTTGAGCATCTCACCTTATTTCATCCCTTCATCTCCCATTCAAAGTAATTATTCTCTACAACCATCCCAAGTACAATAGAAATGTTCTCACCACGAGATCTTCAAAGCTCTCTTCCCTCAGCGTTTGCACCAGTTTCCCATCTTGATGATTCCAACTTTCATCTTAACTCTGCATGATCCCTCTCCTCTTTTTAGAAATATTTTTATTAAAGTATTTATAAATATATACATAAAACACAACCAAAACCATGAAAAAGAGAACAAACAGGAAATCTCATAACCAATAAATAACAACTCACCCTCCCCCAAATCCACCCTGCCTCCCCTGTTCTTACCCCCTATAACCCCCCCATCCCCCCCCCCCCCGCCAAATGTTGATGTCTTAACTATCTTTGAAGAAGTCAATAAATGGCTTCCAACTCTGGGCAAACCCCCCCACAGACCCTCTCAAGGCAAATGTTTCCAGCTTCAGGAATTCTGCGAGGTCGCTCACCCACACCTCCTGACATAATATACACCAGTATATCATGGTGCAGACACACACTGATGGACACACAGTGGGACCAATCAACACACACAACACCGCAGCCAATTACCAGTTAGAGCACATGCACCATAAAGACAGGGGGCATCAGAGTTCCCGATGGTTCGAGCTGCAGCTAGCTAGGAGGACAGAGCTCACAGCCTGCAGCACAGACATTCACCATGTGCTGAGTGCATTGACTGGTGAGGACAAGGCAAAGGTTTTTAGTTAAAGTTAGTATTGTGTTAACCCACAGTCAGAGTATGTTAAACAGTTAATGATTCAATAAAATAGTGTTGCACTATTTCAAGTGTTGGTGACCTGTATGTGTTCCACGGATCTAGAGCACCCAACACAATCTGATACCAGGAGTTGAGGGATATTAGCATTTCTTTTTTTTTAAATATATTTATTAAAGTTTTGTAACACAATTTTTCTCCCTTACAAACAATAACCCCCCCCCCGTAACAAAAAAACAAAAAAAAACGAGAAATCGCGCAGAGCAAGATATATACATGGCAAAATGATATATGTACACAGCTTTGTACACTGGCCCTCACCCGTACGTGCCAGTTTCCCCAACCCTTCATGTTATCGCTTGCTCATCCACCCTCCCAGGCAGTCCCCCCTTTCCCCACCCCCCTCCCAGGATGTCCCCTCCACCCCCCACCCCCCCCAAGGTTGCTGCTGCTGCTGACCGACCTTCCTCTAACGCTCTGCGAGATAGTCTAGGAACGGTTGCCACTGCCTGTAGAACCCCTGCACAGACCCTCTCAAGGCGAACTTAATCCTCTCCAACTTTATGAACCCAGCCATATCATTGATCCAGGCCTCCAGACTGGGGGGGCTTCGCCTCCTTCCACATTAGCAAGATCCTTCGCCAGGCTACTAGGGACGCAAAGGCCAGAATGCCGGCCTCTTTCGCCTCCTGCACTCCCGGTTCGTCCACTACTCCAAATATTGCTAGCCCCCAGCTTGGCTTGACCTGGACTTTCATCACCTGAGAAATTGCTCCCGCCACTCCTCTCCAGAACCCCTCCAGTGCCGGGCATGACCAAAACAAATGGTCATGGTTCGCCGTGCTCCCTGAGCACCTTCCACATCTGTCCTCTACCCCAAAGAACCTACTCAACCTCGCCCCCGTCAAGTACGCTCTGTGGACCACCTTAAATTGTATCAGGCTGAGCCTGGCACACGAGGAGGAGGAATTAACCCTACCTAGGGCATCAGCCCACAGACCTTCCTCGATCTCCTCCCCCAGCTCCTCCTCCCATTTTCCCTTCAACTCTTCTACCAGCGCTTCCCCCCCTTCTTTCAACTCCTGGTGTATTTCCGACGTCTTGCCCTCCCCGACCCATACACCCACGATCACCCTATCTTGAACTTCTTGTGCCGGGAGCAACGGGAATTCCCTCACCTGTCACCTCACAAAAGCCCTCACCTGCATATATCTAAAGGCATTTCCCGGGGGTAACTCAAACTTCTCCTCCAGTACCCCTAGGCTCGCAAACGTCCCGTCGATGAACAGGTCCCCCATTCTTCCAATCCCCGCCCGATGCCAGCTCTGGAACCATTTTCCCCATTTTCCCTGGGACAAACCGGTGCTTACCCCTGATCGGGGACCACACCGATGCTCCCATTGCACCCCGGTGCCGTCTCCACTGGCCCCAGATCCTTAGCGTTGCCGCCACCACCGGGCTCGTGGTATACTTTGTCGGCGAGAGCGGCAGCGGTGCCGTCACCAACGCCCCCAGGCTCGTTCCTTTACAGGACGCCATCTCCATCCTCTTCCATGCTGCCCCCTCTCCCTCCATAACCCACTTGCGGATCATCGCCACATTTGCTGCCCAGTAGTAGCTCCGCAGGTTTGGCAGCGCCAACCCTCCTCGGTCCCTACTGCGTTCCAGGAACCCTCTCCTTACTCTCGGGGTCTTATTCGCCCACACAAACCCCATAATACTCCTGCCTACTCTCTTAAAAAAGGCCTTAGTCATCACGATGGGAAGGCACTGAAACACAAACAGAAACCTCGGAAGGACCACCATTTTGACCGACTGCACTCTACCCGCCAGCGAGAGCGGTAACATGTCCCATCTTTTGAAATCCTCCTCCATTTGCTCCACCAACCTCGTCAGATTCAGTTTATGTAGGGTCCCCCAACTCCTGGCTATCTGGATCCCCAGATACCGAAAGCTCCCCTCCGCCCTACTCAGCGGTAGGTCCCCTATCCTTATTTCTTGGTCCCCCGCCTGGAATACAAAGAGCTCACTCGTCCCTACATTGAGCTTATAGCCCGAAAACTCCCCAAACTCCCTTAGAGTCTGCATGACCTCCACCATCCCCTCCATTAGATCCGCCACGTACAGCAACAGGTCATCCGCAAGAGCGACACCCGATGCTCTTCTCCCCCTCGGACCACCTCCCTCCATTTATTAGACTCCCTCAATGACATGGCCAATGGTTCGATCGCCGATGCGAACAACAGGGGGGACAGGGGGCATCCCGCCTCGTCCCTCGGTACAGTCGAAATTACTCCGACCTCCGCCGGTTCGTCACTACACTCGCCGTCAGGGCTCTGTAAAGGAGCTTAACCCAATTGATAAACCCTACCCCGAACCCAAACCTATGCAGCACCTCCCAGAGGTACTCCCACTCTACTCGGTCAAAGGCCTTCTCCGCGTCCATAGCTGCCACTATCTCCGCCTCTTCCTCCTCCGATGGCATCATTATCACGTTTAAGAGCCACCGCACATTGGTGTTTAGTTGCCTGCCCTTTACAAATCCCGTCTGGTCCTCGTGGATTACCCCCGGGACACAGTCCTCGATCCTCGTGGCCAGCACTTTTGCCAGCAACTTTGCACTTACATTGAGGAGCGAGATCGGCCTGTACGATCCACATTGCAGTGGGTCCTTGTCCCGCTTTAGGATCGAAAAAATTGTCGCTTCCGACATTGTCGCGGGCAGGGTCCCCTCCTCTCTTGCCTCATTAAAGGTCCTCACCAGTAGCGGGGCCAACAGGTCTGCGTACTTCCTGTAGAACTCCACCGGTAATCCGTCCGGTTCCGGGGCCTTCCCCGCCTGAATGCTCCCCAAACCCTTGCTCAGCTCCTCCAACCCAATTGGTGCCCCCAAACGAGCCACTTCTTGCTCCTCCACCCTCGGGAATCTCAGCTAATCTAGGAATCGCCTCATCCCCTCTTCCCCCGCTGGGGGCTGGGATCTGTACAGCTCTTCATAAAAGGCCTTGAATACCTCGTTTATTTTCGTCGCACTCCGAACCGTGGCTCCCCTTCCATCTTTGACTCCCCCTATTTCCCTCGCTGCCATCGTCTTACGGAGCTGGTGTGCCAGCATCCGACTAGCCTTTTCCCCGTACTCGTAGCTCGCCCCCTGCGCTTTCCTCCACTGTGCCTCCGCCTTCCCTGTGGTCAACAGGTCAATCTCCGTCTGGAGCCATCGTCTTTCCCCAAGTAATCTTTCCTCCGGGGCCTCTGCGTATCTCCTGTCCACTCTCAAAATCTCCCCCACTAACCTCTCCTTTTCCATGCCCTCTGTCTTCTCCCTGTGAGCCCTAATGGAGATTAGCTCTCCCCTGACCACCGCCTTCAACGCCTCCCAGACCACCCGCACCCGCACCTCCCCGTTGTCGTTGGCCTCCAAGTACCTTTCGATACACCCCCTCACCTTCCCACACACCACCTCGTCCGCCAGCAGTCCCACATCCAGCCGCCACAACGGGCGTTGGTCCCTCTCCTCTCCCAGCTCCAGTTCCACCCAGTGCGGGGCATGGTCCGAAATGGCTATAGCAGAATACTCCGTCCCCTCCACCCTCGGGATGAGCGCCCTACCCAGAACAAAGAAATCTATCCGGGAGTAGGCTTTGTGTACATGGGAGAAGAAAGAAAATTCCCTGGCCTGCGGCCTTGCAAACCGCCATGGGTCCACTCCCCCCATCTGATCCATAAACCCCCTAAGTACCTTGGCCGCCGCCGGCCTCTTTCCAGTCCTTGATTTGGAGCGGTCCAGTGCTGGATCCAACACTGTATTGAAGTCCCCTCCCATTATCAGGCCTCCTATCTCCAGGTCCGGAATGCGCCCCAACATGCGCTTCATGAATCCTGCATCATCCCAGTTCGGGGCGTATACGTTTACCAACACCACCCACGTCCCTTGCAGCCTACCGCTCACCATTACATATCGCCCTCCATTGTCCGCTACAATAGTCTTTGCCTCAAATGACACCCGCTTTCCCACCAATATTGCCACCCCTCTATTCTTCGCGTCCAGTCCCGAGTGGAATACCTGTCCTACCCATCCCTTTCTTAACCTGACCTGGTCCGCCACCTTCAGATGTGTCTCTTGGAGCATGGCCACGTCCGCCTTCAGTCCCTTTAAGTGCGCGAACACTCGAGCCCTCTTCACCGGCCCATTCAGGTCCCTCACATTCCACGTTATCAGCCGGATTGGAGGGGCTCTCACCCCCCCACGCCCCGCCGACTAGCCATCTCCTTTTCTGGGCCAGTCCCGTGTCCACGCCTCCCTCACCCTCCAGTCCCCCAGAGGGGGGACCCCCGTCCCGACCACCTCTTCTGTGTCCCATTCCCTTTCGGCCAGTGCAGCAGCAATCCTTTTCCCCCTCCCTCCCCTCCCCCCCCCCCCCCCCCCCCCCCCGCTAGACCCCTGTCTAGCTTTTTTGCTCCCCCCATATCACTCCCGTAAGTCAGCTGACGCCTGCTGACCCCGGCTTCCCCCGCCGTCCCATTGACCTCCCCGCGCGGGAGTCTCCCAATCCATATGCATTCCTTCGTTCCCCTTCCCGCCTTTCTTCCCGCGCGCTGGAAAAAAACCTCGCTTTCCAAAGCCCGCTCCGCCCCCTCTGGCGCAGCTCCTGTCGCGGCCTTGTCTCTCTCCCCCAGCCCATGTAACATTTCCTGCGCGTGATTGACCCCCTATATACAACAACCATCACACATCAAACCCCAAAACATCCCCCCCACCCTCACAAACCCTCAGTTAGAGTCCAACTTTTCGGCTTGTACAAATGTCCACGCCTCTTCAGGCGTTTCAAAGTACTAGTGTTGGCTCTTGTATGTGACCCACAGTCGCGCTGGCTGCAGCATTCCGAATTTCACTTCTTTCTGGTACAACGCCGCTTTGGCCCGGTTGAAACCCGCTCTCCGCTTTGCAACCTCCGTGCTCCAGTCCGGGTATATTCGGATCTCTGCATTGTCCCACTTACTGCTCCGCTCCTTCTTGGCCCATCTCAGGACCCACTCTCTGTCCGTGAACCGGTGGAACCTCACCACCATCGCCCTTGGCGGCTCATTTGCCTGGGGCTTCTTCGCCAGCACCCGATGTGCCCCGTCCAACTCCAGCGGCCTCGAAGGGGCCTTCGTGCCCATCATCGTCTCGAGCATCGTGCTCGCGTATGCCCCAGCATCAGCCCCCTCCACTCCCTCAGGGAGACCCAGGATTCGCAGATTCTTTCTCCTTGACCTGTTCTCCAGGTCTTCGAGTCTCCCCGCCCACCTCTTGTGTAGCACCTCGTTCTGCTCCACTCTCACCGCCAGGCCCACGAGCTCGTCCTCGTTCTGACTGACTCTTTTCTGTACCTCCTGGATCTTAGTTTCGTTGGCCTTCTGCGTGATCCCAAGTCCTTCAATTGCCGAAAGCATAGGCGCCAACATCTCTTTGCGCATCTCCTCGCGCTGCTCCTCGAAGCAGCGCTTGATGAACTCCTGCAGCTCCCCTTTGTCCCTGGCCGTCGCCATTTTGTTTTCTTTCCCTCGCTTCTCCCGTTGCTCCAGTGCCGCTCCTTTGGCCGTTACACTTCTGGTCCGTTTCATAGAAGTTGGCAGTGTTTGCTTCACCAGTCTGCCCCAAAAGGTCTATGGAAACTCCTGAAAAAGGTCTGAGAGTTGGTTCCAGACGGGAGCTGCCGAATGTGCGACCTACTCCTCCATGGCCGCCACCAGAAGCCTCGTCCCCGCCTCTTCAATGGCCTTGGTAGATTCTTTCACAGTTGTTCCCTCTGCTGCTAGAATTCACCTTTGATAGAGTCAAGTCAGATTGCAGCTTTAAGCTTGCCCTTCCCCCGCCTGCATGCTGGAAGGGGCCTCTGTCTATTGCTGCAGCTCAAGCCAAATCCTTCACTGTTTCTGCCGGGTCTGGCAGCCAAAAGACACAACATTCCTGGGGGACACTGTCAGGGGAATGCTGCAGTCTTCTTCCCACACTGGGAAATGTCAAACAAATGCCGTGGGGGCCCTGTAAAAGAGCCCAAAAGTCCGTTCCAAGCGGGAGCTGCCGAATATGCGACCTAGCTCTGCATAGCCACACCCAGAAGTCCATATTAGCACTTCTTAGACCTACCTGCAAGTGATCTGCCTTTCGCCAGCATTCCGTCATCCTGCAACATGGACAACATCAGCCCGCCACCGCCGCTCCACATCGCTGACAACCTCGGGCCAACTGGAAGGTATTCAAACAGCGCTTCCAGCTCTTCCTTGAGGCCACAGACAGGGAGGACACCCCGGATACCAGGAAGATTGCTCTCCTCCTCTCCACGGCCGGAGGCCATGCCATACACATTTTCAATTCTCTCACCTTTGCGGATGATGAAGATAAAACAAAGTTCAAGATGGTCCTCCTCAAGTTTGTCACTCACTGCAGCGTAGAGGTGAATGAAAGTTTTGAGCGCTACGTGTTCCAACAGCGTTTGCAGGGTAAGGATGAACCTTTCCAATCCTTTCTCACGCACCTCCGCATCCTTGCGCAGTCTTGCAGCTACGGGCCCACCTCCAACTCCATGATACGCGACCAGATCGTTTTTGGTGTTCAGTCGGACCCCCTACGACAGCAGCTCCTCAAAGTAAAGCAGCTCACCCTAGCGACCGCTATTGAGACCTGTGTCTTACACGAAAACACCAGAAGTCGGTATTCCCACATCCAAGCGGCTGCAACGGCGCAGCAAGGTACCCACGAGGCGGAACGGGTCCAAGCGATTGAGCAACTCCAGGGCCTCAGCCTGAATGAAGTCAGCCATTTTGCGCGCTTTTCGCGGACTCCTGCGCTTGTGCGCACCAAACGAGGGGACGGCGACGTCGAGGAGCATAATGCGCAGGCGCGCATCACGCACGACCGCACCACGCATGCGCGGTGGCGCAGCGAACGTGCTGACGCTACGGCGTGCGGCAACTGTGGCTCCGCCCATTTAAAACGGCAATGCCCTGCCAAATCTCGACAATGCCTAAGATGTGGAAGACTTGGCCACTATGCTGCCTTCTGCCGAGCAGCTCAACCTGCCAATTCATATCGCTTCAGCCAGCCTCGCAGGAATGTCTGGGCAATTCAACCCACGGTCACCAAGTCCGATGCGGGCCGCCCACACAGCAGTGACACCGAGGACCCAAAGACACCTTTTCCAGTCTGTGTCATGACAAAAAACAGGGTGTCCCCGAAGCAAAGACACCAGCTGCTGTCGGTATACAGCATCGATCCAGATGATGAGTGGTGTGCCACCCTGACGGTCAACCAGTCCCAAATACGATTCCGCCAGGACACTGGTGCCTCCGCCAATCTCATTGCACGGTCTGACCTCCAAAGCCTTCGTGTCAAACCAGCCATCCTTCCATCAGCCTGCCAGCTATTGGATTATAATGGCAATGTCATTCCTGCTAGCGGCTCGTGCCAACTTGAAGTGACGCACAGTTCACGCAAAGCCATCTTTCCTTTTGAAATCGTGTGCTCCTCAAAAGCCTTTCTGCTTGCCGCGCAGGCATGTAAGCTGTTGAACCTAGTTCAGAGAATTCACTCTCTCTCTCCTGATTACACGTCTGTCTTTCAGGACACTGACTTCAGGGCGCAACTCGACGCCATCATCAACCAGCACCACGACGTCTTCGAAGGCATGGGCACGCTCCCATATACCTACAAGATCTTATTGAAACAGAATGCCACGCCTGTGGTGCACGCACCTCGCAGGGTCCCAGCACCCCTTAAGGACCGCCTCAAGCAGCAGCTGCAGGACCTCCAGTACCAAGGAGTGATCTCCAGAGTCACGGAACCAACCGATTGGGTCAGTTCCATGGTATGTGTAAAAAAGCCTTCCGGCGAATTGAGAATTTGCATTGATCCCAAGGATCTAAATCGCAATATCATGAGGGAGCATTATCCAATTCCCAAGCGCGAAGAGATCACATGTGAGATGGCTCGCGCCAAGCTCTTCACCAAACTCGACGCCTCAAAAGGATTCTGGCAAATCCAGCTTGACAAATCCAGCAGGAAACTGTGTACATTCAATACCCCCTTTGGCAGATATTGTTACAACAGGATGCAGTTTGGGATCATATCTGCTTCAGAAGTGTTCCACAGGATCATGGAACAAATGATGGAAGGCATAGAAGGTGTTCGCATCTATGTTGACGACATAATCATTTGGTCCACCACCCCATGCAGGAGCATGGCAGTCGCCTCCAGCGCGTATTCAAACGCATTCATGAGCAGGGCCAACGCCTCAACAGGGCCAAATGCTCTTTTGGTCAGACGGAACTCAAGTTCCTCAGGGACCACATCTCCCAGTTGGGTGTGCGGCCGGATGCGGACAAGGTGGCTGCTATCACAGCCATGAAAACGCCAAAGGACAAGAAGGCGGTCCTCCGATTTCTGGGCATGGTCAACTTTTTAAGGAAGTTCATCCCTAACCTCGCCTCTCATACCACGGTTCTCAGGAACCTGGTCAGGAAGACGACAGACTTCCAATGGCTCCCTACCCACGAGCGCGAATGGAGAGAACTCAAAACCCAACTCACCACGGCCCCGGTCTTAGCTTTCTTTGATCCAGCAAAAGAGACCAAAATTTCGACCGATGCCAGCCAATCCGGCATTGGGGCAGTGCTCCTTCAACGCAGTGAGGCCTTATCATGGGCACCAGTTGCATATGCGTCACGCGCATGACCCCCACGGAACAACGCTACGCGCAGATAGAAAAGGAGTGCCTGGGCCTTCTGACCGGTGTGGTTAAGTTTCACGATTATGTGTACGGACTTCCTCAATTCACCGTCGAGACCGACCATCGCCCGCTGGTCAATATAATACAGAAAGACTTGAACGACATGAAGCCTCGCCTCCAGCGTATTCTTCTCAAGCTCCGGCGATACGACTTCCAGCTGGTATACACCCCAGGCAAAGACCTCGTCATTGCTGACGCTCTCTCCAGGGCAGTCAACACTCTATGTGACCCAGCGGGATTCGTCTGCCAGGTTGACGCCCATGTGGCCTTCGTGGCCTCCAATCTACCTGCCACGGATGAACTCCTCGTCCAAATTCGCCGCGAGATGGCGGCTGACCCTTTGCTACAGCGTGTCATGCGCCATCTAACAGATGGGTGGCTCAAGGGCCAATGCCCTCAGTTCTAAAATGTCAGAGGTGATCTGGCGGTAGTAGACGGGGTTCTTCTGAAATTGGACCGCATTGTCATCCCGCATTGCATGCGCCAGCTCGTCCTGGAACAGCTACATGAGGGCCATCTTGGCATGGAAAAGTGCCGCCGACGGGCCCGAGAGGCTATGTACTGGCCCGGCATTAATGACGACATAGCCAACACAGTGCTCAAAAGCCCCACTTGTCAGCGCTTCCAGCCGGCCCAACCACGTGAGACCCTACAGCCCCATGAGTTGGTCACGTCGCCTTGGACCAAGGTGGGCATCGACCTGTTCCATGCGCTAGGTAAAGACTATGTCCTGATCGTGGACTACTTTTCAAATTACCCAGAGGTGATACGGTTGCATGATATCACATCGTCTGCAGTCATCCCTGCCTGTAAGGAAAGCTTTGCTCGATATGGCATCCCACTCATGGTTATGTCGGACAATGGCCCCTGCTTCGCAAGCCAGGAATGATCCAACTTTGCCAGGCGGTACAATTTTGCACATGTGATATCCAGTCCCCTGCACCCCCAATCCAACGGCAAAGCGGAGAAGGGCGTCCACATAGTCAAACGGCTCCTCTGCAAGGCTGCCAATGCTGGGTCTGATTTCTACCTCGCCTCGCTGGCCTATCGCTCCGCCCCACTGTCCACTAGCCTGTCGCCAGCCCAGTTGCTCATGGTTCGCACCCTGAGGACGACGGTGGCGTCCATTCATGTCCCAGACTCGACCACGTTCTGGTCCTTCGACGGATGCAGCTGTATCGTGCACAGCACAAGGCGGCTCATGACTCCCATGCAGCTGATCTCCCTGCTCTGGCTCCAGATGACAACGTCTGCATCCATCTTCCGGATGGTGGCTGGTCTGCAACCGCTGTGGTCCTTCGGCAGGTGGCCCCCCGCTCGTTCCTGGTTCGTCTACCGGATGGCTCCATTGTACGCCGCAATCAACGCGCCCTTCGTCTCGTTCCACGCTCACTACGTGATCCTCCACTGTTGCCTCGCCCTCCTGCTGACCCTGCCATGGACTATGCAGAGATCCCGGACACACTGCATCCTCCTCACTCTGACGCAGTCCAGCCCGCTCCTCAGCCGGCGGCTCCCGACCCACTCTTGAGGCGGTCAACCAGAATTTGTCGCCCACCTCAGAGACTTAATTTATGAACTTTGTGGACTTTCTGATTTGTTCTGTTCTTCCGTTTGATTGTTTACATGGTTTGTATATAGTGTTCATCTCGTTATTCTTGTTGCATACTGTTTTTCTGCACCAGGCACCTTCCCATGTAAATAGTTTAGTTCTCATGTACATAGTCCTGTAAATATTTCACACACTTCTGCTTAACTTCACCTATCGGGGCTCCCTCCCAATCCATTAATTCCTTTTCAATCTCCAACGCCCTACCCTCGCCTACTCTTGTTTTGGACACCACCTTGTCCTGCAGCTCCGGGAGTGGCAGGCCAGGAAAGGACGGCACCTGCTTCCCAACATAATCCCGAACCCATATCTACCGGAACCCATTTTCGCTGGACAGCTCGTACTCCTCGTCCAATTCCTCTCGGCACTAGAAGCTCCCCACGAATAGGTCCCCAAACTGCTTGATCCCTGCCTGCCGCCACTCTCGGTAACCCGGGTCCAGCCCCCCCCCCCCCCGGAGCAAACGTGTGATACCCACAGATCGGAGCCCAAACCGACGCACCCTACAACCTCAGGTGCTGCCACCATTGTCCACATACCTTCAGGGCCACCACCACCGCTGCGCCTGTGGAGTACCTTGCTGGCGAGAATGGCAGAGGCGCTGTCAACGTGCCCCTAAGCTAATGTCCTTACAAGAGGCTGCCTCCATCTGCTTTCACACCGACCCCTCCCCCACTGCCCACTTCCTAACCATGGTAAGATTTGCTGCCCATTAATAGTTCATTAAGTTTGGCACGGTCAGCGCCCCCCCCCCCACCTCCCCCTACCGCCCCACCCCCACATCCCCGCTCCAGCAGCACCTGCCAGCAGCACCCAGGGAGATTTCCCCAGGTTCAATTAGTGTAATTGTCCCCAACCCCACACCACCCGGATGCCCAAGTATCTAAAGTTCGTCCCCACCACTTTAAAGGGCAGCTCCCCCAGCCTCCCCTCCTGTCCGTTTGCTTGAATTGGGAAAACCTCCCCATGTTTAATGTATACCCAGAAAACTTTTTAAAATAAATTTAGAGTCCCCAATTCATTTTTTCCAAGAGGCAATTTTAGTGTGGCCAATCCAACTACCCTGCATATCTTTTGGGTTGGGGGGGGCGAAACCCACACAAACACGGGGAGAATGTGCAAATTCCACATGGACAGTGACCCAGAGCCGGGATCGAACCTGGGACCTCATCGCCGTGAGGAGGCAGTGCTAATCACTGCGCCACCATGCTGCCCTTATACCCATAAAACTGGCCGAATTCCTCTAAGATGTTCATGATCCCCTCAATGCCTTCCAATGGGTCCGAAATGTAAAGGAACAGGTCATCCACACAGAAAGAAACACTAAACTCCACCAGGGGGGTCACTATCCCCTTCCAACTCTTTGGCGCCATAAGCGCCTTTGCCAATGGCTCTATTGCCAGGGCAAAAAGCAACGTCGAGAGTGGGCATCCCTGCCTTGTCCCACGATGTAATCCAAAATACCCCGTGCTCACCCAATTTGTCCTCACACTTGCTACCAGCGCCCTATATAGCGATCGGACCCAATCCACAAACCCCTGCCCAAACCCAAACCGTCCCAGTACTTCCCACAGATATTCCCGATCAAAGGCTACCTGATCAATGGCTTTCTCTGCATCCACAGCGACTACACCTCCACCGCCTGTCCCACTGGGAGCATCATAGTCACATTTAATAAACGCCTGACTTTCGCCGGCAATTGCCTCATCTTTACAAACCCTTCTGGTCCTCCCCTAAACCCCCGGTAAACGGTCCTTGATCCGCAAGGTCAAGATCTTTGCCAGCAGTTTGCCGTCCTCATTTAGCAGCGAGATCAGGCGGTAAGACCCACACTGCTCCGGGTTCTCATCCTTCTTCAGAATTAAGGATATCGAATCCTTCGATAGTGTAGGTGGAAGCTCCCTCTTCTCCCGCACCTCATTGTATGCCCTGACCAGCAGGGGCCCCAGATCCCCCGAAAACATTTTAGAAAATTCCACCGGGGACCCATCCGGACCCGGGACTTTCCCTGCCTGCATCGCCCCCATGCCCTCCAGCACCTCCACCTTCAATGGCTTCCCCCAACCCCTATACCAGGTCCTACTCCACTTTGGGGAATTCCAACCCATCTAGAATTCGTTGCATTCCCTCACCACCCCTCCGTTTCACATAATCTTCTTATAAAATTCCTCAAATGCCCCATTCACCCCACAGAGTCCAGGACCACCCTTCCCCTCCCATCCTTCATCTTTCCAATCTTCCTCGCTGCCTACCCATTCTCACACACTGCCACCCCTGGCCCTCCACAGCTGCCCCTTTGCTTTCCCCATAGACACAATCCCGAACTCCATCTGGAGCTTTTGACGCTCCTTCAACAGGCCTGCCCCTTAGTTCCTTCGTCACAGCCGACACCCACCCGATCACGGACTCGACCGGTCCAATCTTGGCTCGATAACCATACTAAAATCCCTCCGCCATGATCAACTGGTGCGAGTCCAGGTCCGGGATATTCCCCAACAGCCCCCTCATAAATTCGACATCATCCTATTTTGGGGCATTAACGTTCACCAAGGCCACTGCCATCCCCACCAATTCCCCGCTCACCATCACAAAACTTCCCCACCTCAAACGCCACCCGCTTATTTATCAGCACCGCCACTCCAGGCATCTTCAGAACAACCCCGAGTGAAAAATGTCCAACCCACCCCTTACTCAGCCCAGTCTGGTCCCCAATCTTCAAATGCTTTTCATGTAGAAATGCCACATCCGCCTTTAAGCTCCTCAGGTGTGCAAATACGCGCAACTGTTTGACTGTCCCATTCAGCCCCCTCACATTCCATGTGACCAGCCCATCCATACCCCTTCTTCGGCCTGCCCCAAGCTCGCGACCCGTAACCCACCCTTGGATGTCCACCGTCACCAACTCCCTCCTTATTGCACATCAACTGCCTCACCCCCATCATCAGTCCCCCCCCCCCCTCCCCTGAATAACTAGCCTTGCAGCCCCCGCTCATGATGCCAAGCATCCTATCCCCCACTGATCCCCCCCCCCCCTGCCCCGCTCACACTCCTCGATTGTGCAAACAACAATAACACTATAAAGAAGAAAAAAAGGTGCATTCACCCTTCACCGTCCTCCGGCCTCCCATCAAAGAACCCCATAAAAAAGCTAACCTGCCCCTAAGGGAAAAAAGGTTCTCCCCTGGCCATCACTAAAACAAAAGAACTCAGAACAATACAACAAAAAGAGGGGCAGGGAGAACAAACACCATCTCGCATTTCCTCCAAAGTTCAGTGTCCTCCCTCTCCTGCCAATTCATTGTCTCTCAAAAACTCCATTGCCTCCTCTGGTATTCCAAAGGAATATTCAGGGCCATTGTGGGTCACCCAAAGGTGGGTCAGGTACAGCATCCCGAACTTCACCGCCTTCTTAGAGAGGGCAGCCTTGAAATGGTTGAATCTGGCTCTCTTTGCCAGTTCCGCGCCCAGGTCCTGATATACCCAAAGCTCGTTGTCTTCCCAGGTACATCTTCTCGTCTGTCTGGCCCACCACAAGATCTTCTCTTTGTCCAAGAACCGGTGTTGCCTCACCACCATCGCCCTCAGCGGCTCGTTTGCCTGCAGCTTCCTCATATGCGCCCTATGCGCCCAATCGACCTCCAGGAGACGGCCGAAAGCCCCCTCCCCCATTAGCTTCTCCATCTTGGTCACATAAGAGTCTGCGTCCGCAGGCATCCCTGCTATTCTCAGACTCTGCCTCCGGGTTCGGTTCTCCAAATCCTCCACTTTCTCCTTGAGCTGCTTCTGGGTCTTCCTCAGCATCCCAACTTCAGCCGCAATGAGGTCAGCTGCTCCTCGTGCTTCCCCACTGTCTCCTCCACCTTCTGGATCACCTGGCTCTGGGTTTTCAGCCTCAGCTCCACAGGGTCGATCCCCACTTTCAGCAGGTCTACCACCTTCACCAGGTCCTCCTGAGCCTCCCTCCTCTGTTGGCTGAACCTTTCTTTTAGAAAGTCAACCAACTGCTCCGTCGACCATTGGACTGGTAGGGCAGACCCACTACCCTCCACCATCTACCCCTGTGTCGCACAAAGAGTTTCTTGCTCCAGCAGCTCCTTTCTTCTAGACCCATTCATGGTCCGCGGATCCATCCAATGACCTCACCACTGGAGTACAGCTTTCCCCCACCACCTCGACACCTTTTCCCTCCAAAACATCCACCCGGCAACTGGGGAAAAGGACCAAAAAAAACGCATCGATCGGGAACTGCCAAATGTGTGCCCACTCACACCATGGTCGACACCAGAAGTCATGATCCCTCACTCCTGAGTTCACTGCCCTATTAGACTCCCTAAATTTCTCCCTCCATGTAAATTTCCAAACCCATATTCAATGTTACCCCCTAAATCTCACATGGTTTGCTCGTTCTATCGCATCAGTCACAGAAAAAGGCCATCTCTGATCACTTCCTTTTACCATTCACCACCCACATCCTCCTTCCATGTTATAACATCCCCAATAAAGCCATTAATCTCTCTCACCCAGGTTGTTCTCTCTGGTACGGCCCTCATCTTGAATCTCTTCAGTCCAAGGGATGCAGAATTGAAAGGATATGGTGGACAGCTGATTTAAATATCCACCACCACATCTGGTTGGATCACATAAAACACAATTCATAGATTCATAGAATTTACAGTGCAGAAGGAGGCCATTCGGCCCATCGAGTCTGCACCGGCTCTTGGAAAGAGCACCCTATCCAAGGTCCACACCGCCACCCTATCCCCATAACTCAGTAACACCACCCAACACTAAGGGCAATTTTGGACACTAAGGGCAATTTATCATGGCCAATTCACCTAACCTGCACATCTTTGGACTGTGGGAGGAAACCGGAGCACCCGGAGGAAACCCACGCACACACGGGGAGGATGTGCAGACTCTGCACAGACAGTGACCCAAGCAGGAATCGAACCTGGGACCCTGGAGCTGTGAAGCAATTGTGCTATCCACAATGCTACCGTGCTACTGTAGGACAATTGGGTCCTATGTTAAAATTAATCACTATTCCAGGCTTATGACTTATGGACTTCATTGACACTAAGATGAAGACCATTCAAACAGGCACGACCCCTCCTTCCACTAGCCCATTGAGTCAAACTTCCTCCAAAGTTTCCCTCACCCTAGACCTGAACTTGCATCTTTCTCTAATTTCTGGCCTATTTCGCCTCATGCCCTCTTCGAGCTCATCTTGTCTATGAGACTCTTCTCTGGCTCCCTTGACACTATTTATACTAAACTGCTAACCATCAAACCTTTATTCCTGGTCTGCATTTAGCCAATATTGTTAATGGTTCGTTCTCTTTAGATGTTGTCCTCTTCCCCTTTAAAATCTGTTTTCATCATCCCTCTTTGCAAAACACTAACATTTGATCCCATCGTTCTTGCAAACTACACCCCATTTACAATATCCTTTTCCTCTCCAAAGCCCTTAAATGTGTTGGCACCTCACAGTGGTCATTACTGGAAACCGGAGCACCCGGAGGAAACCCACACAGACATGGGGAGAATGTACAAACTTCACAGACAGTGACCAAGGCCGGAATTGAACCCGGGTCCCTAGCACTGTGAGGCAGCAGTGCTAGCCATTGTGCCACCATGCCACCTACGAAATGAAAGGAAGCTTTAAAGCGGGCAAAGATTATAAATTAATAAAGCAACGTTATAGCCTTTTTTCCCACAAATAGTGGCTATAAAGACAACATGAACATTTTTTAAATTCTGGGAAAAGCAACTACCAAAGAAAAGTTAAGAAAAATAACGAAAGAGAAAGAATATATTTAAGGAAAGATTGAAAATTGTATTAGTAGGAGTGGCCATGTGATATCCTGAAGAGAATGCTATGCTTGAACTGACCTGTGAAGTGAACAGCCTCTGGCCACCCCTGAGAAGTGTCCGTTTGTACCAGAAAGCAAGGTTTTGTTATAAGCCTTGCATTTCCATTATCAAGTGAGTGGGAGAGAGAAGCCCTGTGAAATGCCACACCAATGCTAACAATGCCTGCCTTGTAGTAATATTACTGGAATTTCTACAAATTAAGAATCTATAGAGACTGGAAAAAGGTCTTTATTTGCGAGTCTAGTGAAGTAGAAATCTTTTGGGAAATGTTGTAAAACTGTAATCTTGTGTGTGTTAAATTTACCCTTCTTTTGATAATAAATGTTTTAATTTAATATTTAAAATTTCCACCAGTGGTATTGGATGTCTTACTCCTGACGACAGTGCCCAAACCTCCTTGTAATAAAATACAAATTGCAAATCATTGTGATAGTTTGATAAAGTTTCCCCTCGGGATTTGGTCAGACTAGCAATTACTACCTGCCATATCAATTTTTAAAATGTAAAAAATTTAGAGTACCCAATTCATTTTTTCCAATTAAGGGGCAATTTAGCATGGCCAATCCACCTACCCTGCACATCTTTGGGTTTGGGGGCAAAACCCACACAAACACAGGGAGAATGTGCAAACTCCACACGAACAGTGTCCCAGAACTGGGATTGAACCTGGGACCTCGGTGCCGTGAGGCAACAGGGCTAACCCACTGCCCCACCGTGCTGCCCCCCACCTGCCATATCATAACACTACCCCAAGGTCTCTCCACTTTGTCCAGTTGGATGGGGCTGTACTCACCTGGTTCTATTCTAATCTATCTAACCAATAGCCAGAGAATCACTTGCAATAGCTTCTCTTCTTTCTCCAACATTATTACCTCTGGTGTCCCCCAAGGATCTATACTTGGCCCTCTCTTATTCCGCACATGTTGTCCCTTGGTGACATAATTTGAAAGAACAGCATTATCAGTCTTTAGGGAAGGAAACCTGCTGCCCTTCCCTTGCTTGGTCTGCGCGTAACTCCAGACTCATTGCAATGACCAAGCAAGTGTTACAAAGGTGTGCTATACAGAATATTAGTTTGTAATTTCATGTGTATAATATAGAATTGTTTTGTTTAGAAATACACTCTTGCTAAATAAAGGACACTGAGTTAAAGTAACTGCTAATTTGCATCTGTGAAGCTACATTCCATTCTATGGGGATCCAAAGTCTACAAAGACCCCAACAGAGACAATGGCAGGCCTGGAGGTGTGAACAGCTCCTTCCTATCTCATCACGGGAATGATGGATCATTCATGTGTGAATGGTTGGGACAGCCCACTGTGCTTTGAGTTTTGGAAGCACAGGTTAGATGAGTACAGCCTGTACCTTACCCATTGCAAGGTCCAGTTGAGAATCTACTGTCAACCAATCAGCACTCTCTTCTCCTGCGGTATAAATTTGTTATCTCCCTTGGATGTGTGTTCTTAGGAAATGTCCTGATGTGGGCACGATGAAAAGCTTTGACATAAAATGTCTCCTTTTTCAGAATTTTTGAACATACTTTCAGTCTTCCTAAAATATGGAAGAATTTTGGGCGGGATTCTTCAGCCTCCCAGCGTAGTGTTTCTCGACAGCGGGAGGCAGTGCGCCAGTTGCTGGCGGCAGGATTCTCTGCTGCTGCCAATGGAAATTTCCATTGAAGCCACCCCATGCCGCCGGGAAACTCGCGTTGCGGGTGTGCTGCCTGCGGAAGCACAGAATCCTGCGACCAGAGAATGACCGGAGATTTCTGGCCTTTATCTCCTCCCTGAACCATCGCGCAATTTCTTCGTTTAAATAGTTACATCCCTTTAAATACCCAGACACCTCCATTTGCACTTTCTTTGTGTTTGATTTAATGTGTACAGGGAACATATAAATGACTTAAATTTACAAACTCAATCAAAGTAACCTAATTAGACTAATAGTGCATTAATTGGTCCCTTGAGTTATAAATATTGTTTACTACAATGTGGAGTTAATTTTGTGCTTGAATAATTTTCCACTCCCAATGGACAGCTGTGGCTGGAGAATTAGCAGATAGCGAAGGAAGCCAGCATGTGGCTCTGCACGGAAACCAGGATTGAACCAGGGACCTTCAGATTTTTAGTCTGATGCTCTCTCAACTGAGCTACTTCTGCTGATGACCAGCTTTGATCTGAAGAAAGTCAGCTCACTGATCAACACTGTAGAAATAAATCTTCTCCCTCTGAGCATGGCTCTCCACTAAACTATGGAATTTGTCAAACCTACACTGGAGTGGAATTCACACAGAGTTGCGTTGGGAAGAAAAAATATGGGAATTTAGGGAAGAATTCAAATACATTGATTTTGTTCATAGAAAATCCCAGTCAGAGGCAGGAGTTGCCAGCATATGTCTTCCTGCCTACCCGTTTGCCAGCAACAGTTTGGAATGTGTTCATAAACTCGCCTTGGAATTACACCAGTTTCACCTTTGACAGGCTCAGTGTATCTATTCAGTCATCCCTGGAGGGCTGTCTGTAAACACTATGGCCTTCATTGAAATATGACTGGTATTTTTGCCTTTTAAAGGAACCTTTTTCCAAATTAAACTACAGAAGCATTGGATTCACGGAATCTTAAAATCTGTTCAGTAATTCTTGTCATCAACAGTCAGCAAGTCGGCCACTTCGGCGATATTTAAATGGATCTTCAGCTACACTCAGTTAGATCTCAAATTCATTTTTTAAGTAGATTGTGAGCTTGTAAGATTTTTTCTTGGCCACTGTGGCTTCAATGCTGTTTGCAAAACTCAAGGGGAGAAGTGACAATTTAACAGTAATAATAATAATAGTAATCTTTATTGTCACAAGTAGGCTTACATTAACACTGCAATGAAGTTACTGTGAACAGCCCCTAGTCACCACATTCCAGCGCCTGTTCGGGTACACAGAGGAAGAATTCAGAATGTCCAAATTACCTGACAGCACGTCTTTCGGGATTTGTGGGAGGAAACTGGAGCACCCGGAGAAAACCCATGCAGACACAGGGAGAACGTGCAGACCCAAGACAGGAATGGAACCTGGGACCCTGGCGCTGTGAGGCAACAGTGCTAACCGCTGTGCTACCGTGAAACCCCATCACGTTATCCCATCTAACACCCCAGGCACTGCTGATTTATAATGATCTAACAAGTCGCATGCCATTTTTATTTTGAGATATTCTGCAATTTTTACCACTATTGAATTAAATTTTATAGTTTCGATTTTGAGCTGGAAGGTGGAAGGTGCTGTAATATTGCGGTGTCAGTAGAGAAGCCCGGTGTCTTTATATTGCAAGTGGATATTTCAAAGGATGGTCAACATGGCGGGAAGATCTTACGCTGAAATGTAGCAGGAAGATAATTAAGCCCATTGAACAGGCAAGTAACTGCTACTTAACCAGGGATTGCAAAGTTTTACAAATCATAGAATATAGAACATCCAGTGCAGAAGGAGGCCATTTGGCCCATCGAGTCTGCACCGACCCACTTAAACCCTCACTTCCACCCTATCCCTGTAACCCAATAACCCCATCTAATCTTTTTGGCTACTAAGGACAATTTATCATGGCCAATCCACCTAACCTGCACGTCTTTGGTGTACCCAAACTGGAGTACCCGGAGAAAACCCACGTAGGCACGGGGAGAATGTGCAGCCTCCGCACAGACAGTGACCCAGCGAGGAATCGAACCTGGGACCCTGGTGCTGTGAAGCCACAGTGTTAGTCACTTGTGCTACCATGCTGTCCTATAATAATAACCTTTTATTGTCACAAGTATGAAGTTTCTGTGAAAAGCCCCAAGTCGCCATATTCCGGCATCTGTTTGGGTGCACTGAGGGAGAATTCAGAATTCTCAGCTGGTACAGGAATTGAACCCGTGCTGCTGGCCTTGTTCTGCAGCACAAGCCAGCTGTCTAGCCCACTGAGCTAAACCAGCCATGCAAGGGAGTAACAGATTTCAGAGCCTTGCAAGGAATAAGAAGGTGGTGGATGAGTGGGAGATAGCAGTGCTGGCTCCAGATTGTGAGAGCTGCAGCCTCAGAGGTTGCAGAGGGGAGGAGGATGCAGAGGAAGACACGACCAGCCACTTGTGTGCAGCAGAGCTTACTTGCCAGAGAGGGTCTACCATCAGAGGCACAGCTTCCTGTAAATGTCAAAGCAGCAGTGTCACTGAATACTCTGCTTCTCTGCTTCCATTACAAATCTGTATGTCATGAGAGAGGGTGGGCCTATGGAAATTGATTGCCACCCAATGCATGTGGGGCTGAAGGTCACTGTGGTGCTAAATTTAAACATCCCCAGATCATTCCAAGGATCTTCTGGAAATGTGTGGGATCTCCCAGACCTCAATTCATCATTGCATCAAGATGGTCACCAATGCTATGTTCGAGAGGGCCAGCCAATGGTTGTTTTTCAGATTGGAGTAAGATTTGAAGTGGAGTTCCTGGCCCTTCCTGATATATATTAATGACCCAGATGGTGGTGTTCAGGGCATGATTTCAGAATTTGCAGATGATAGGAAGATTCGGAACCTTGTCAATTGTGATGAGGATAGTCTTGAAATTTGGACGGTCAAGTGGCAGAAGTTCAATGGAGAGAAGTATAAGTTGATTCATTTTGGCAGAAAGACTATGGAAAGACAGTGGGCTGGATTCCCTGGTTCCCCAGCTGCATGTTTTTCGGCGGCAGCTGTTTGCTGGCAGTGGAATTTTCTCCTCTCGCTGTTTGTTAATGGAATTACCCATTGAAGCCATCTCACGTCGCCGAGAGCTGCCAGCGGGAACAGAGGTTCCCCAAGAGCCGAGAATTACGGCTAGTATAAAATAAAGGGAGACACCCCAAAGGAGGTGCAGGAACAGAGGGACCTCGATATGTATGCACATAAGTCATTGAAAATGGCAGGGTAGGTTGAGAGAGCAATTAATAAAGCATATGATATCCTAGGCTTATTAATAAAGGTATTGAGTACAAGAGTAAGGAGGTCACGTTGAACTTGTGGAAGACACTAGTTAGGCCTCATCTGAATACTGCATTCAGTTCTGGGCACCATACTTGAGCAAGGATGTGAAAGCATTGGAAAGAGTACAGAGGAGATTCACAAGAATGATTCCAGGGACAAAGAACTGTAGCTATGAGGATAGATTGGAGAGTGGGTCTGTTTTACATGAAGAAAAGATGATCTGTGGGAGACTTGATAGAGGTATTCAATGGGTGGCACAGTAGCACTGTGGTTAGCACTGTTGCTTCACAGCACCAGGGACCCAGGTTTGATTCCCGGCTGGGGTCGCTGTCTGTGTATGGGGTCTGCACGTTCTCCCCGTGTCTGCATGGGTTTCCTACATGAATCCTGGGTTCCTCCCATGAGTCCCGAAAGACATGCTTTTTAGGTGAATTGGGCATTCTGAATTCTCCCTCTGCAGTGTTATTGCAAGCCTTCTTGTGACACAAATAAAGATTATTATTGTTAAGATCCTGAGGGCTATGGGCATGGTAAATAGTGAGAAACGATTCCCACTCAAGGGAGCATCAAGAACTATAGATTCAAAATAATGGGCAAAACTGATGTGAGGAAATTTTGTTTCACCCAGAGACTGGACCGAACTTCCTGAAAGTGTGGTGGATGTAGGTTCGATGAAGTATTGAAAAGGGAGTTGAATTGCTATCTGAAAATAAATAATGTGCAAGGTTACGGGGATAAGACAGGGGAATGGGACGCGGTAGAATGCTCTTTTTTATTTTTATTCAACAGATTTCACCATTTTCGCCATACAAAAACAAACCTCGCCCCCCCCTCCCCCCGCCGACACCCCCCCCCCAACAATCAACGGAGGCCCACTCCCAAAAGTGTATGATGAACAAACCCCAAAAATTGTAGAACCCGACCTTCACTCCCTTCAGTTCGAACTTCACCTTCTCCAGGGTCACAAACTCCAGCAGGTTCCCCCCACCATGCCAAGGCACAAGGTGGAGAAGCTGACCTCCACTTCCATTCCAATAAGAGCCGCCTACGAGCGATCAGCGAGGCGAAGGCTAAGACATCTGCCCCCGCTCCCTCCTGCAATCCGGGCCGGTCCGACATCCGAATATGGCTTCTAGGGGACCGGGCTCCACATCCACATGTAAGGGCCCCAAGATTGTACTGAACACCGTCCTCCAAAACATTTCCAGCTTCAGGAAGGACCAAAACAAATGAATATGGTTCGCAGGGTCCCTCCCACACCTCTCACAGACATCCTCCACCCCCTCAAATAGCTGGCTCATCCTTGATTTTGTGACGTGCGTCCTACACACTACCTTCAGCTGTAACAGCCCCAACCTCGTGGCAAAGTCGAGGCATTCACCCTCCGCAGCACCTCAAACCACAGTAGGTAGAAGGCTCTGAAAGAGAGCCAGGACGGACCTGATGGGCTGAATAGCCTATTTTGGCACTGTAAAGATTCTGAGATTCTGCGATAAACATATGCAATGCCTATGGTGGTGGCAGCCGGATTGTCATTGATGGTACCACAGGAATGCTCTGTGTGAGGATTCTTTGCTGCCAGTCCGGATGAAATGATCAGTTGAACACCTCGTGACTTTAACATATGTTTATTTCTCGGCCGGTGCTAAGACCGCTGTATCTCTGAGAGTTACAACAGTAGTCAAAGTCAATACATCTAACAGCAGTTCTTATACATTTTTGGTTCATTGCTGAGGGCAGCCCCCTCGCATTCTACCTGTGATTTTAGCTCAATTATAATTCAGCCCCCTCAATTATAATTATCTTTAAAACCAGCGCAACCATTCCCAAGGCCGTTACTGCAATTTGTCTGGTACAAAAACATAAGAGATAACATAAATTCCATTAGACCAAAAGTTCTTTTTGACATTTAATTTCCCCATCAAGCTTGATTCTAGATCCAGACTAAAACTCTTGTTGGACATTCTATAGCTTGAGCCATATTCTCATTCCCCACTTTTATCATTTCATGATAACTTCTAATCCATAGCCAATCGTCTCAATCTCTCCCATTCTATCTGTACTTCTATAATTTCCTCATATTCCTTAGCACTTACTTTTACATCCATTAACTCGTTAAGGCTCACTTCATGTTGCTGCATTAACTGTTGAGAAATTACTGCTGCACTTTTACACAAGCATTTCATTAGGAAGCTAAGCATAATTATTACAAGTATTATAAGTACCAGGATTATCAATCCATGCACGAGGTAAGACCCCCATGATCCGGCAAATAACCAATCTAACCACCCATCCCTTGATGTTTCATGCAGTTTCTTAACCTCTTTGTGGATATGATCCACAAGGTGAGTGATGTTCTCCGAACTATCGGGGATGTAGGTGCAACATTCCGAACCGATTACGGCACAAGTCCCACCTTTGTTTGCAAGGAGGTAATCGAGGGCCATTCGGTTTTGTAGGGCTACGGTTCTTATTGCCACCATTTCATTATTTATCTCAGTCAATGCTTCAGTGGTGTCGTTTGCTACCTCTTCCATGATTTTTGCTATCTTCCTTATTTCCTTTATTGCAAGAGCTACCCCGATAGGGGGAAGCAGGATCCCAAAGTATTGTTGCGTTTTGGTTATTGCTCTCTTTTGTCGCTTCATCATTTGGTAATGGTCGCCTAAATTGGCGAGGTGGTGTATAAAGGGGACCACATACCCCAGATAACAGGATCCCGTCCAATTCTCTGGCAGCCAGGGATATGCCTTGTGGCCACAAATAAAGTACCTCCCATTGTATGAAGTGAGTTTGTCCACATCAAACCCTTGGGCCATCAGGGTGCCTGTCCCGTTAGCGTATGGGATGTCCAGTGTACACCCATAAAACTGAGGAGACGTATATACGGGATAGACCTCGGATATGTTGGCCACCACAAATCTGTGCTCGCATTGACTCGCACCTACAAATATCCCTTTAACCACATTCCTTACCAAACATATTATTCCCAGTGGTCTTCCCATGTTGGTGGTATTAGTGAGGGTAAGAAACGGAGGCTGGTGGGATTTGTTATAACTTGGTTGGTACCACATCTCAAAGGTGTTCATTGGATAGCCCCCTCTTTCCAAGGTCTTGGGGATATGGGGAGAAACGATAAACTAGAAGCTGCCCCGCTGTCTGGGTGTCTTACCATAGATGCAATTCTTATAGTCCTGGGGGATTGACGAGTACCATCCTGGTAAATATACCATTCTACTGTTTCTGACAGGTTAAGGGGAACAGGTCTGAGGGGGATCCCTCCCTTAGCATGGGTCGGGATATGTGTACATACCCAGCAACCAGAAACATTCATATCCTTTGCGTACACATATGACATATACAGATATGTGTTTACATGTAATTCCCTTTTTTCCCGCAGCCTTACCCTCCCTTGGTCAATGCATCCCAAGGGTAAAGTCTTTTTTTCTGTTTCTGCAGCTATCGTCCCATTTACAGTTGACCTGATGACAGGGTAGGTTGCCCTTCATCACTCCACTGATGAGTATGGTCCGATTGCATCGTTGTACGTAGGGCGAACATCCGTCCGCAGGGGTCGCGTTCCAAGGTCCTTCTCCTGGGCCTTGTCTGGTGCATTGTAAGGTGTCTCCTTGACAGAGGTGATGAGTCCGTCTTCCCTTGGGGCCACAGGTTCTTCGCTTGGCCTCTCCTCCCGTTTCCAAAAGTCCCAGCAGGGTTACGATAATAAGGCTGTCCTTCATCCCGTGAATGATGCTGAAGTTATTACTTAGGGCTCGAAACAGAGCGTTATTCTCTATTGCATTTTCACAACTTTACAATGGTGGATGTGGATCCAGGCATTTCTGCCTTCCACTTTTACAGCAGTGGGGGTAGTGAGTAGGGCCTGGTGTGGTCCTTCCCATCGGGGTTCTAATCCTTCCCTAACCCAATTACGAATCAGAACATACTCCCCCGGATTAATAGTGACAGAACTGGACAAGGGAGGTATCTCCTCATAAGCGGCTCGTACCCGTGAATGGAGGCCCTTTAGTACTTTAGTCAAGGCTATCACATAGTTGGCCATTTCAGTGGTCATATGATGAAACTGTACTTCCTTATGTTTCCCTTGATCCCAAGGAGTACGCAAGGGTCTTCCGTATGAAATTTCGGCGGGACTCAGTCGTGTCTTTCCAGCTGGGGTTGCACGTATTTGGAAGAGGGCAATAGGCAATAATTTGAGCCAAGTGGCTCCAGTCTCTGCCTGTAGTTTTGCCAGTTTTGTTTTTAATGTCTGATTAGCCCTTTCTACCATTCCCGCTGCTTGGGGTCGGTATGCGCAATGTAATTGTTGTTTTATTCCCAGCTGAGTACAAAATTCCTCATTGATATGTCCCACAAAATTAGGTCCATTATCAGAGCTAAACGATATGGAATCCCAAATCTAGGAACAATTTCTCGCATCAAAACTTTTACTACCGTGGAAGCTTTGTTATCTACAGTGGGGTCAGCGTCTATCCATTTGCTAAATACATCAACAATAACCAATACATGTTTATAACATTGGCATCTTTCCAACTCAATGTAATCCATCTTGAGTGTCTCAAAGGGACCTTCCGGTAGCGGGGTTTTACCCATTTCACATGGTATTGCTTTACCAGGATTATACTGCTGACATACTAGGCAACGGCTGCTAATGTTTTGCGCTATGTCCTGCAGTCTTGGATGCCACCAAATCTTGAGCAATACATCACCCGTAGCTCGCGCACCACAATGAGTTGCAAAGTGAACACATTCGGTGACCCAGGCTGCTAATGCATCGGGCATACAAGTTTGCCCTGCCGGGGTGACCCACAATTTGTTTACAGGATCATGACAACATCCCAATTCTTCCCATAGTCTTTTTACACAAGCAGGAGCGTCCTCCTGTAACTGAATGACGTCAGTGACGGTCGGCATTGGTTTTTCAGAGGGAGACTGACCCTTAGAGCTTTTAGTCTGGCTCATCATTTTTGGTACCACCATGTCTTTTAAGCGAGAAGCCTCTTTGGCTTGGTGGTCCGCTTGTGTTTTGCCTGTCGTATGGGCAGCACACTTTATTACGGCTATTTGTTTAGGGAGCATTAAAGCCTGTAGTAATTGTGTAACTAACTGTTTGTGGGATATCTGAGTGCCTGTAGATGTAAGAAATCCCCTGTTCTTCCATAATTAACCGAAGTCGTGTGTGACTCCAAATGCATATCTGGAGTCTGTGTAAATGTTTATTTTTTTATTCTCTCCTAACACGCACGCTCGGATAAGCGCAAATAGCTCGGCTTGTTGGGCGGAGAACGGCGTTTCAAATGCTGCTGCTTCCAGGGTTTCTCCCTGCTGATTAACTATAGCGTACCCTGATAATCTACCCCCCCTTTCGCCAACGGAAGCACTGCCGTCGGTGAAAACAGTTAAGTCTACATCGGGCAGGGGAGTGTCGGGGGCTTCCTCTCTGAGGAGCGTCAGGCAATCGTGGCCCGGCTGTGAGCATTCCGAGGGTGGTTCGGAGAGTAAACTTGCTGGATTGATAGTGGTGCAGTGGTGAAATTGGAGCTTGGGATTATTCAGGAGATAAATCTTGTATTTGTTCTGCCGAGCCATGGTTAAATGTTGGGTTTGGAGCTGTCCGACCAGTGCCGTGACAGAGTGGGAACTGTAAACCACAATGTCCTGCTTGGAGGGTAAGGTTACCTACCCGCCGACTGGAGGCTGTTGTAAATAGAAGCAAGGATCTGAGTGCAGGTGGGATAGTCAAGAACTGTCAATTTAAGAGAACTGTCATTATTCTGAATATTGCTTTATTAATTTTAAGAAACCAACATATCTTGCTAGTAGTGCCTTCTTTAATAGAATCGATGAATTCATCCACAGAAAACCTATATGTTTAATAAGTTATTGTGTTTGATATTTTAAAATAAATGTTTAGAATTAGCCTGGGAATTAAAATTTCAAACAATGTGGAAGCTGTTTTTTTTTTTAAACTCTAATTAAAGGCAAATCTATATTCCAAAAGAACAGATTGTTCAAGGACATTTGATAATGGGAATTTTTTCAGCAATCCAACTTTTACTCCCAGTCCATTTGAGTGACAAATATTTTTTTTTTAAAGTTTAGATATGCGAATGGCATCATTCCAAGCTATACGCCTCTTTTTGTCTCTGCAATAAAATTAACCCTTTCAACAAGCTTTTGTGTACAATCCAGAAGATGTCAAAGTGCAGAATGTTGCACTTTCATTCCCAATAACTCTAAAGAAGTTAAAGATTTGGCATTACATATCCAAAAAGAAATTTAAAAACTTGATCCACCCCAATTTATCTCTCTCTGGGATAAAATTTGTGGGTGGCTTGGACACACTGGAATGTCCACAATAAGAATAATCTTATTCTCCTGTGTAGCTGTATTCATCATTTACATAACATACCAATATGCTAAGTGCATAAAAAAACTATTTGCTAAACGCAGGGGACCAACTATTAGAATGATTCAAACTAGCCCAACTGTACCCCCAATCGATGAATTTGAGCTGAAATACTGTTATTGAAATGTTACTGATCAATCAACTGTTTGGCTGTATTATTAACATATTGTATAATTTATTAATACTGAATCAGTATCAAATTTGATTAATTTATTAATTATAATAATTATTTTGAAATGCCTGGTTGTTGGGCCCCGGGGGTTGGCAGGGTTGTATGCTATATTGGGAACTTACCGGACGGGGAACTGACACTGCGGCTGATAATCGTCTGGGTAATCAGGGAAATCCACCTCCGGTGCTCCCTCTTTTCCCAGGACTAACTCTTGATTCATCTGTGGGAATTGATTAGCACGGGTTTTAGAACGACTGCGACGTTCTTGCGGCGGCGGAGGTGGTGGTAGTGGCGGGGGGAGTGGTGGATAAAGGGCTTGAATGTACACATCTTTAATGTAATTTCTAACATGGTCACACCAGAGGAATAAAGAGTTTTTCGTCTGAAACATCATTTGTTTTAGAACAGTTTAAACTACAATCAGAACCCTGGGAATGTAAGGTGGAGGCGGTCGTAGTGGCGATGTAACGGTCGGTCGTCCCCTATATAGCCAATTTTCAGGGTCATCCTCATCGTCTCCCTCGGTCAAGACAAGGCCGGCCATTTGACTGTACGGTCCTGATTTAGAAATGGGGGGTTTTACAGACTTAGGTTTTTTTCTATGGTGGGCACATTCCTTTTTCAAAACCTCCGCAGTCTTAACAATTCCCCCTTCTGTTAATTCAATACCCAATTTTAAAGCGTTAGCCTGCCAACTAGACAATAAAGATGTATCTTTTAATTTTTGGCAGTACTCCCGCCATGACTCAATCAATTTCTTAGCCGTGGAGCTACGGTTACGTTGCCAAATAATCTGCTGTGCCTCCATAACCGTGGGCAAATCTTTTGATCCTCCCAGGGGCCATTTCCCCTTCCCCAATTTCTTATGCAATTCTCCCGATAACTGCCGCAGCTGCTGAGAATGTTCCGGATACTGTTCACAAAGAGTTTGAAGCGCGCTTCCACTATCAGAGGTGCTATCTAAAGTATTACCCATTGTCTCCTATCCTCAGATGATCCTTGTGGTTACCTGCTTATTTTTGATAGCGATCCTAAATCGCCTATTCAATCAAGAATTTAAACGGGGTTATCCTGCCCCGTTACCCAATCAAGAGGCTAAATCAAATTGTTCGAATGTTCCGACAGGGCATGCAACGGTCAAGCCCTGTTTATTATGTTTCCTTTAGGTGTTATCCGCACCACCATTTAAATTTTATATATAATTTGGACAGAGTTATCCGTTCTCCGTAATATTCAATCTGATCAACCCGAAGTGTCGAACAAGTCTAGACACCGGTTGATAGACTTATTTATCGAAAACCACCTTTTATTGTGAAGGTATTAGGCAACCCTAAGGATCATCGTCATTCAATCACCTTACTAATTTGGAGAGGATTCTAACCTCTCACGGGCTATTTACCCAGAGATTTAAGGAGGACTCTAACCTCCCAAGGTTTGCAACCCGGGACTTTAGGAAGGACTCTAACCTCCCAGGGACTCCAGCCCTGGACCTTTTAGGGAGGACTCTAACCTCCCAGGGTTTCCAACACGGGACTTTAGGAAGGATTCTAACCTCGCAGGGACTCCAACCCTTTCAACCCTTATTCGTAACGGGTTCGCCGGACTGTTTTGATTTTGTCAGAGTCTCCACCGAAACCGAACAGCAGGGCGTGGCCACACTCGGGACAGCAGAGGGGGAAACCAAAGTGGTAACAAGGGTACTCACGTTTGGTGGCCCATTCCCTCCTCAGCGTCCGAATGTGATCAGTCTGTTACGCCATCAGGTTCCAGGGAGGCTCCTTGAAATCCCACTTCTGACACCAAATGAGGATTCTTTGCTGCCAGTCCTGATGAAATGATCAGCCGAACACCTCGTTACTTTAACATATGTTTATTTCTCGGCCGGTGCTAAGACCACTGTATCTCTTGAGAGTTACAACAGTAGCCAAAGTCAATACATCTAACAGCAGTTCTTATACATTTTTGGTTCATTGCTGAGGGCAGCCCCCTCGCATTCTATCTGTGCTTTTAGCTCAATTATAATTCAGCCCCCTCAATTTTAATTATCTTTAAAACCAGCGCAACCATTCCCAAGGCCGTTACTGCAATTTGTCTGGTACAAAAACATAAGAGATAACATAAATTCCATTAGACCAAAAGTTCTTTTTGACATTTCATTTCCCCATCAAGCTTGATTCTAGATCCAGACTAAAACTCTGTTTGACTCTGTAGCTTGAGCCATATTCTCACAAGAATGTGGCAATGTGGGAATCAACTCTGCCGGAATGAGGCCCTTTTCCACAGAGGCTGACAGGCAATGCTATAGATTCAAAATAATGGGTTAAATAATGATTACTGCCAGTGGCTGGGGTAGAGATGGCCTTCCTACCTGTCATGATATGCAGACACACACATAATGATATACAGACAAGCAGCTGATGGACACAGAGAACAGGACATGACCAATAAGCAGGCAGGACACTCGGGGGGGGGGGGGGGGGGTCTGACTATAAAAGACAGGATGCACTCACAATCTGCTTCTTTCCATTGATGAACATCTAGAGAGTCAGTCAAGGGTGTTGTTACAATCTGACACCTCCACCACGTTACGAAGAGCTAGTCTGGTTCAGTCAGACAGAGTAACCACACTTAAGTTAGCAGAGAGTTGAACTCACAGAGAACTGTGCTAACTGTGTTATTAGTTCAATAAAGCTGATTGAACTAACTTCAAGGTCTGGAGTATCTTTCTGATCTAAGCTGCATCCAGTTGCAGCCAGTGTTAGACCAGTGTACCTAACACGACATGATACCAGGGGACTACTAATTTAAGGTGGCTTACCTCAGTCCATTCCGTGACGACCAGCAAATGTATCCCGGTACCATGGAGAAGATTCAGGCTCCTCACCAGCTCAGGACCTCCGGCAATCTCAGTGCCAACTGGCGGATATTCAAGCAAAAGTTTCTGCTGTACATCGAAACCTCAGACCTCGAGGGTGTGTCTGGTGCAAGAAAGATCGCACTTCTCCTCTCAACAGCAGGTGATCAAGCCATCAAACTCTTCAACTCGTTTAACTTCACCGAAGGCCAGGACAAGACAAAGTTTCAGACCATCCGGGACAAATTCGATAGTCACTGTGAAGTGGACACCAATGAAATCTTCGAGTGCTACATATTCAAACAACGTCCTCAAGGTAAAGATGAATCTTTCAATGCCTTCTTAACTAGCCACCTCCTGCTAGCGCTGTCCTGCAACTTTAGTGATATTGCTGACTCCATGATCAGAGACCAAATCATGTTTGGAGTTCACTTTGATCCTCTGAGAGAGCAGCTCTTAAAAATCAAGCATATGACCTTGCCAGTCGGGACTGAAACATGTACAGTGCATGAGCACGCAAAAAATCAGTATTCCCTATACAAATCGGCTGAAAATGAGAAATTTGCCTCCCACGAGGCAGTGAGTGTGCAGGCCATCTCCCGGATGCAGCGCCTCAGCACTGAAGACAGCGGCCATCTCACGCACTTTTCCCGGAGCCCCACGCATGCGCAATGCGAATGGGATAACGAAGCGGCTGACACCCACACTGCACAGGTGCAGACATCTGCCGACCGCACTGAGCATGTGCGACGCCATACACCGCGTCACAACGCCGACGTCATGACGTGCCCGAACTGTGGCAACGCTCACGTAAAGAGGCAGGTGATGTTTAAACTGCTGGAAGCCTGGACACAATGCAGCCTTGTGCAGGTCTGCACGACCAGTCAGAGGCCAGCGCTCCCAATTCCGACGACGGCGCGTCCAGAATATGCAACGACGATTACAGGATTCTGATCGTGGCAGTACAACGGATCCAGAGGACGAGTGCCTGGAGTCCGCCTACCGAGTGGGCATCATTACCACACGTGAACATGCCACACCTAGCTCATCTCGCATTCAGTCCATCCTCGCTGTGGATTCGGAGGACGAATGGCGTGCGGTGATGCAGGTCAACCGCTGCTCCATCCAGTTCAAGCTGGACACAGATGCTTCTGCCAACCTCCTCTCACAGGCAGACTTCAAACGCATCAAGAAACCCCCCAAGGTCCTTCCAGCAGCCTACCAGCTCCTGGACTATAACGGTAATGCCATCACGGCACTGGGGTCCTGCCACCTACTCATCTCCAACCGGAGTACCCATGCACGGCTAAGATTTGAAATTGTCAAGCCGGACAGGGCATCCCTACTGGGCGCGCATGCCTGCAAAAAGCTAAACCTGGTGCAGCGGGTTTATTCAACGAAATCCGCCAACATGGATCTTCAAGCTGGCATTGACGACATCCTCGCTCAGTATCCAGATGTGTTTGACGGGATGGGCACTTTGCCATATCGGTACAAGATCCTACTGTGACCTGATGCCAAGCCAGTGGTCCATGCACCACACCGGGCCCCGGCTCCGCTGAAGGAGCGCCTGAAGGAACAGCTCAAGGAGCTGCAGCAGCGGATCATTTCCAGGGTAAGCGAACCAACTGACTGGGTCAGCTCGATGGTGGTGGAGACCTGCGCATCTGCATTGATCCCAGGATCTCAACCAGAATATAATGTGTGAACACTTACCCCATCCTGAAGCGGCAGGAACTCACCAGTGAGATGGCACATGCACGGTTTTTCACAAAGTTAGATGCGTCACATGGATTCTGGCAAATCCAGCTGGATGAGTCCAGCAGAAGGCTCTGCACCATCAACACACCATTTGGCAGGTACTGCTATAACCGTATGCCGTTCGGCATCGTCTCGGCATTGGAGATATTTCATCGCATCATGGAACAGATGATGGAGGACATCGAAGGGGTTTGTGTGTATGTGAACGACGTCATCATATGGTCCATGACCCCTGAGGAGCATGTTTCCCGTCTCCAGCAGGTATTCCGCCGTGTCCACGCCAATGGTCTGAAGCTGAACAGGGCCAAATGTTGCTTTGGCGTGTCGACACTCAAGTTCCTAGGAGACCAGATCTCTCAGCAGGGCGTGTGCCCCGACACAGACAAGGTCAAGGCCATTGCAGCCATGAAGGTCCCGGAAGGCAAGAAGGTGGTATTGCACTTCCTGGGCATGGTCAATTTTCTGGGCAAGTTCATCCCAAATATGGCCTCACACACCACGGCCCTACGAAACCTAGTGAAGAAGTCCACTGCCTTCGAGTAGAAGGCGGCCCATCAGGCAGAGTGGTTGGAGCTGAAAGCCAAGCTCACCACTGCACCCGTATTGGCATTTTTCAAGCCAGACAGGGAAACGAAAATCTCGACAGATGCGAGCCAGGCTGGCATCGGTGCCGTCCTGCTGCAACGTGATGACACCTCATCCTGGGCAGCGGTTGCCTACGCATCAAGGGCAATGATACCCACCGAACAAAGGTATGCACAAATAGAGAAGGAATGCCTGGGCCTTCTCACTGGCATTCTCAAGTTTCACGACTATGTCTACGGCCTGCCGTCATTCACAGTCGAGGCGGATCACAGGCCCCTGGTCCACATTATCCACAAGGACCTTAATGACTTGACGCCTCGGTTGCAGCACATCCTCCTCAAACTCAGAAGGTACGACTTTGACCTGGTCTACACGCCTGGCAAGGAGCTCATCATTGCCGATACACTGTCCCGCTCCATCACCGTGCCTAGTGAACCAATGAACGTCATCCGGCACATTGAGTCACAGGTTGAGGCACAGGTGCAGCTGTGTGCTCGCACCCGGCATCTGATGAGAAGGTGATTCGTATCCGTGAGGAGACAGCCAAAGACCCCCTCTTGCAGCGTGTTATGCAACACCTAGCCAATGGCTGGCAAAAAGGGCAGTGCCCTCAGTTTTTCAATGTAAAGGACGACCTGACGGTGGTTGATGGTATCCTCCTCAAACTGGACTGGATTGTAATTCCACACAGTCTCCAGAGCTTGGTGCTCCGTCAAATCCATGAGGGCCACCTGGGTGTGGAAAAGTGCAGGCGCAGAGCCAGGCAGGCTGTCTACTGGCCCGGGATCAGCCAGGCCATCGCGAACATGGTCCTTAACTGTGCGACCTGACAACGCTTCCAGCCAGCGCAGAGTAAGGAGACACTTCAGCAGCATGAAATCGAAACCTCTCCGTGGTCCAAGGTTGGCATCGACCTCTTTCATGCAAATGGTCGTGATTACGTGTTAACCATTGATTACTTTTCCAATTACCCTGAAGTCGTGAAGCTCTCAGACCTCACATCTCGGACCGTCATCAAGGCCTGTAAGGAGACATTCTCCAGGCATGGTATCCCACTCACTGTCATGAGTGACAATGGTCCATGTTTCAGCAGCCATGAATGGTCTCTGTTTGTCCAGTCGTATCAGTTCAAACGCGTCACTTCCAGCCCACACTAACCGCAGTCAAACAGTAAAGTTGAGAAAGGGGTGCACATAGTGAAGCAGCTCATCTGCAAGGCCGCGGATTCTGCGTCTGACATTCACCTTGTGCTGCTTGCGTACAGGGCGACCCCGCTGCCCACTGGCATGTCGCCGGCTCAACTGCTGATGTACATGGACCTGCGAACGATACACGTGCCCAACCTGGATCACCTCCCGGTGCTGCAGAAGGTGCAGCAACTGCGACAGCGGCAAAAACAGGGCTACAATGCTCATGCCACCGATTTGCCCGTGTTATCCCCGTCAGACACTGTTCGGATCAAGATCCCTGATGGAGGCTGGTCAGCTCCAGCTGTTGTTGTTCGACAGGCTGCCCCCCGCTCGTATGTTGTGCGTCTGGCTGATGGTTCTGTTGAGCGACGAAACAGATGGGCACTGCGCAAAGTTGCCTGCCCGCAACCACATTCTTCTCTGTTTCCTTCTGTTGTTTTGCCACCTCCTGATAGCTCGACTCACGAGGCCACCAGTCAGGCTTCAATCCCGCCCATCAAGGCGCTGTCGTCCCCCACCACGACCTCTCCGGCGTTCGACCAGGATCAGACGCAAGCCACAGAGACTGGACTTATGAACATTTGTTCTGTTTGCTATGTTCTGTGTTCTCGCATTAGACAGCTGTTTTCACATGTACATATGTTCACATCCACTGCATGTATATATGTTAATGTTGGCCTATTCTTGTAAATACGTTCACATATGTCATCCAAACATTAAAAAAGGGGAGATGTCATGATATGCAGACACACACATAATGATATACAGACAACTAGCTAATGGACACAGAGAACAGGACATGACCAATAAGCAGGCAGGACACTCAGGGGTGGGATCTGACTATAAAAGACACGAGGCACTCACACTCCACCTCTTTCCACTGATGAACATCTAGAAAGTCAGTCAAGAATGTTTTTACAATCTCACACCTCCACCAAGTGGCTAAGAGTTAGTCTGGTTCAGTCAGACAGAGTAACCACACTTAAGTTAGCAGAAAGTCGAACTCACAGAGAACTGTGCTAACTGTGTTGTTAGTTCAATAAAACTGATTGAACTAACTTCAAGGTCTGGAGTATCTTTCTGATCTCAGCGTCATCCAGTCGCAGCCAGTGTTAGACCAGTGTACCTAACACGACACTACCAATCTCACATTCATGCATAGTCACATGTAAAACTGTAAGGACAGCAATGTGTCTGCACTCACTTGGTACTGTGTAACATTTTACTTCACAGTACACCACATTTCCACCAAATAGCAGCTTCTCATCCACAATGATGCCAGAACACAGGGTCCCACACCTCCCACCCCAGAATGGTGCCAAATTGCAGGACATTCCCGCTCCTCCTCGCGGTGTCAGATTACAAGTCACCATCCTCCCCACCCTGACTTCTTCCCAAACTCTCCTAATCCAACTCCCAATGCTTCAAATAGTCATTGTGCCTTTCGGAACACATTTGGATCACACAGTCCATTTCACATCAGTAAACAGTGCAAGTTGAACTCCTTCCTTCTTTGTGCCATTTCGACACTAGCTATAACTGAGTTTAAATTCCAGTCTCCAATCACTGAAGGTCTTTCTTCCTGTTTTATTCTGAAATGATTTTGTATCAGTAACGAGTGGAGGGTTTCAAAGTCTGACCTGCAAGGATTGGTTCCCTAATCGGGTACTATCAGGGATCAGTTCTGGGTCCTCTGCTGTTTGTGATTTTCATTAATGACTTGGATGAGGGAGTTGAAGGGTGGGTCAGTAAATTTGCAGACGATACGAAGATTGGTGGAGTTATGGATAGTGAGGAGGGCTGTTGTCGGCTGCAAAGAGACATAGATAGGATGCAGAGCTGGGCTGAGAAGTGGCAGATGGAGTTTAACCCTGAAAAGTGTGAGATTGTCCATTTTGGAAGGACAAATATGAATGCGGAATACAGGGTTAACGGTAGAGTTCTTGGCAATGTGGAGGAGCAGAGAGATCTTGGGGTCTATGTTCATACATCTTTGAAAGTTGCCACTCAAGTGGATAGAGCTGTGAAGGAGGCCTATGGTGTGATCGCATTCATTAACAGAGGGATTGAATTTAAGAGCCGTGAGGTGATGATGCAGCTGTACAAAACTTTGGTAAGACCACATTTGGAGTACTGTGTACAGTTCTGGTCGCCTCATTTTAGGAAGGATGTGGAAGCTTTGGAAAAGGTGCAAAGAAGATTTACCAGAATGTTGCCTGGAATGGAGAGTAGGTCTTACGAGGAAAGGTTGAGGGTGCTAGGCCTTTTCTCATTAGAACTGAGAAGGATGAGGGGCGACTTGATAGAGGTTTATAAGATGATCAGGGGAATAGATAGAGTAGACAGTCAGAGACTTTTTCCCCGGGTGGAACAAACCATTACAAGGGGACATAAATTTAAGGTGAAAGGTGGAAGATATAGGAGGGATATCAGAGGTAGGTTCTTTACCCAGAGAGTAGTGGGGGCATGGAATGCACTGCCTGTGGAAGTAGTTGAGTCGGAAACATTAGGGACCTTCAAGCAGCTATTGGATAGGTACATGGATTACGGTAAAATGATATAGTGTAGATTTATTTGTTCTTAAGGGCAGCACGGTAGCATTGTGGATAGCACAATTGCTTCACAGCTCCAGGGTCCCAGGTTCGATTCCGGCTTGGGTCACTGTCTGTGCGGAGTCTGCACGTCCTCCCTGTGTCTGCGTGGGTTTCCTCCGGGTGCTCCGGTTTCCTCCCACAGTCCAAAGATGTGCAGGTTAGGTGAATCGGCCAATGATAAATTGCCCTGAATGTCCAAAATTGCCCTTGGTGTTGGGTGGAGGTGTTGAGTTTGGGTAGGGTGCTCTTTCCAGGAACCGGTGCAGACTCAAAGGGCCGAATGGCCTCCTTCTGCACTGTAAATTCAATGATAATCTATGATTAATCTAGGACAAAGGTTTGGCACAACATCGTGGGCCGAAGGGCCTGTTCTGTGCTGTATTTTCTATGTTCTATGTTCTATGTACCAGGGAGGAGCAGCTCCTGCTGGTTGAGAAATTATGGGCACAGTTTTGTAATTTTCCCATCTGTTCATTCAACTAGTCAAAGAACTTTGCAAATTAGAATGTGCCTGTTAAATTCAGGCTTCAGGGAAATACGAATACTGGTCTGAACTGTTCTTGTATACTTTAAAATGGAACGCAGTAAAATGGGAAATAAGAATACTGATCCAAACTGTTTTTTCCTTCTAAAATAGAGAGATAAATGTTAACTTTGTTAGAAATTGATCTTTTTTAACAAGAGTTGTCCACTGGGACTGATTCTTTATTGTGAATTATCGTGATGTTGATTTCGTCTGAACAGAGTTAATGACTATAGTTTCATTACTCCACAACAAATTTGTTTGCAACTACATAGAAATTGCTTGGGGCCATCTGCCATGGATTAAGTTGATGCTGTTTTATTCAGTCATGAAATAATTAGATGCTGTTTAACGTGAAACTCTAAAGGTTGATTTGAAGAACTGTGAACTTCTGTCGTGCAAACTATTTCACTTTGTGATGCCTCTGGTTTGCAAGAGACAAATAATCTTATTTTATAAATAAATTTAAAAGTGAGAGCAAAGTCTGCTGCTACAATATGTTTTTAAATGTGTTTGTCCTAAACATCATGGAAAACAGCTTTGCCGCCAACTAAAACTGCTAATTATGTAAAAGAGTCGCTGGGGTAATTTTCTGAGCGTATACCACCAGCAGGGAGTCTCAGCCAATCACTGTGCATTTTGGGAAATTAGGGCATCATTGTTGGTGATTTTCCGACCAAAATCTGTGTGAAATCAACAGCAGGTGCTGGATGAGATTCCCTGCTGGTAATATGATCTCAGAAAACAGCCCTCCTGTTTTTTTGCATACATCACAACCACTCTTTTTAAAAAAATATATATTTTATTCAAATTTTTTGGCCAAACAGAACAACAATAAATAAATAAATAATATATACATAAACTAAATGGCAACTGCCATATCAAAAATAATAACTCTCCAAAAATAAAATCAAACAATCCAATATACATAGCCTAATACAAATGTCTATACAAAAACAACCCTGAAGACCCGCCCGGACTCTCCCCCGCCACCCCCCCCCCCCCCCCCCGGGTTGCTGCTGTTACCTTCCCATTTCCTTTATCGTTCTGTGAGGTAGTCGACGAACGGTTGCCACCGCCTGGTGAACCCTTGAGCCGAACCCCTTAGTGCGAACTTTATCCGTTCTAGTTTTATAAACCCTGCCATGTCATTTATCCAGGTCTCCACGCCCGGGGGTTTGGCTTCTTTCCACATAAACAATATCCTTCTCCGGGCTACTAGGGACGCAAAGGCCAAGACATCAGCCTCTTTCACCCCTTGCACTCCCGGCTCTTCTGCAACCCCGAATATAGCCAACCCCCAGCCTGGCTGGACCCGGACCCCCACCACCTTCGAAAGCACCTTTGCCACCCCCACCCAGAACCCCTGCAGTGCCGGACATGGCCAAAACATGTGGGTGTGGTTTGCTGGGCTTCTCGAGCATCTCCCACACCTATCCTCTACCCCAAAAAATTTACTGAGCCTTGCTCCGGTCATATGCGCCCTGTGTAAAACCTTGAATTGTATCAGGCTTAGCCTGGGGCACGAGGACGACGAGTTTACCCTACGTAGGGCATCATCCCACAGCCCCTCCTCAATCTCTTCGCCCAGCTCTTCTTCCCATTTCCCCTTCAGCTCATCCACCATGATCTCCCCCTCGTCCCTCATTTCCCTGTATATATCCGACACCCTACCATCCCCCACCCATGTCCCTGAGATCACTCTATCCTGAATCTCCTGCATCGGGAGCTGCAGGAATTCCCTCCCCTGTTGCCTCGCAAAAGCCCTCAGTTGCATGTATCGAAATTCATTCCCTTGGGGCAACCCATATTTTTCCGTCAGCGCTCCCAGACTCGCAAACGTCCCGTCTACGAACAGATCTCTCAGTTGCACAACCCCAGCTCTCTGCCATGCTCCAAATCCCCCATCCATTCTCCCCGGGACAATCCTATGGTTATTTCTTATCGGGGACCGCACCGAGGCTCCCGTCATTCCCCTATGCCGTCTCCACTGCCCCCAAATTTTTAGTGTTGCCACCACCACTGGACTTGTATTTCTTCGGAGAGAACCGCAACGGCGCCGTCACCATTGCTTGTAGGCTGGTTCCTTTACAAGACGCCATCTCCAATCTCTTCCACGCCGCTCCCTCCCCTTCTCCCATCCACTTACACACCATTGAGATATTGGCGGCCCAGTAGTATTCACTTAGGCTCGGTAGTGCCAGCCCCCCCCTATCCCTGCTACGCTGCAAGAACCCCCTCCTCACTCTCGGAGTCTTCCCGGCCCACACAAAACCCATGACACTTTTCTCAATTCTCTTGAAAAAAGCCTTCGTGACCATCACCGGAAGGCACTGAAACACAAAAAGGAATCTCGGGAGGACTACCATTTTGACCGCCTGCACCCTACCCACCAGTGACAGGGGCACCATGTCCCATCTCTTAAAATCCTCCTCCACCTGTTCCACCAATCTTGTTAAATTAAGCCTATGTAAGGTTCCCCAACTCCTGGCTATCTGAATCCCTAAGTACCGGAAATCTCTTGTCACCTTCCTCAGCGGTAAGTCATCTATTCCCCTGCTCTGCTCCCCCGGATGCACCACAAACAACTCACTCTTCCCCATATTCAATTTATACCCCGAAAATTCCCCAAACTCCCTAAGTGTCTGCATTATCTCAGGCATCCCCTCCACTGGGTCCGCAACATACAGCAATAAATCATCTGCATACAAAGATAGCCGGTGTTCTTCTCCTCCCCTCAGTACTCCCCTCCACTTCCTGGAGCCCCTCAGTGCTATGGCCAGGGGCTCAATCGCCAATGCAAACAGTAGCGGAGACAGGGGACACCCCTGCCTCGTCCCTCTATGAAGACGGAAGTATTCAGACCTCTGTCTGTTTGTGACCACGCTCACCACCGGGGCCCTATACATCAGCTGTACCCATCCGATATATCCTTCTCCAAAACCAAATCTCCTCAGTACCTCCCACAGATAATCCCACTCCACTCTGTCGAATGCTTTCTCGGCGTCCATTGCCACCACTATCTCCGCCTCCCCCTCTGGTGGGGGCATCATCATTACCCCTAGCAACCTCCGTATGTTCGTGTTCAGCTGTCTCCCCTTAACGAATCCAGTTTGATCCTAGTGGACCACCCCCGGGACACAGTCCTCTATCCTCGTCGCCATCACCTTGCCCAGGAGCTTAGCATCTACATTTAAAAAGGAAATGGCCCTGTAGGACCCACACTGCAGCGGGTCTTTTTCCTTCTTCAAAAGGAGCGATATCGTTGCCTCCGACATAGTTCGGGGCAGCTGCCCCCTTTCCCTGGCCTCATTAAAGGTTCTCGTCAAAAGCGGGGCCAGTAGGTCCATATACTTCCTATAAAATTCCACCGGGAATCCGTCCGGTCCCGGGGCCTTCCCCGCCTGCATGCTCCCAATCCCTTTTACCACCTCCTCCATCTCAATCTGTGCTCCCAGTCCCGCCCTCTCCTGCTCCTCCACCTTAGGGAATTCCAGCTGATCCAGAAAATGCATCATTCCCTCCTTCCCTTCCGGGGGCTGAGCCTTATATAACCTCTCATAAAATGCCTTGAACACCCAGTTCACTCTTTCCGCTCCCCGTTCCATCTCTCCCTCCTCATCTCTCACCCCACCTATCTCCCTCGCTGCTCCCCTCTTCCTCAATTGGTGGGCCAGTAGCCGACTCGCATTCTCTCCATACTCATACTGTACACCCTGTGCCCTCCTCCACTGTGCCTCTGCCTTACCCGTGGTCAGCAGGTCAAATTCTACTTGTAGCCTTTGTCTTTCCCTGTACAGTCCCTCCTCCGGTGCCTCCGCATATTGCCTGTCCACCCTCAGAAGTTCTTTCAGCAATCGCTCCCTTTCTTTACCCTCTTGTTTCCCTTTATGTACCCTTATGGATATCAGTTCCCCTCTAACCACTGCCTTCAACGCCTCCCAGACCACTCCCACCTGAACCTCTCCGTTGTCATTAAGCTCCAAGTACCTTTCGATGCACCCCCTCACCCTTAAACATTCCCCCTCATCCGCCAATAAGCCCATATCCATTCTCCAGAGTGGGTGCTGTTCTTTTTCCTCTCCTACCTCCAGGTCTACCCAATGTGGAGCGTGGTCCGAAATGGCTATGGCCGTATATTCCGTCCCTGTCACCTTCGGAATCAGTGCCCTTCCCAAGACAAAAAAGTCTATCCGTGAGTATACTCTATGAACATGGGAGAAAAATGAGAACTCCTTACTCCTAGGTCTACTAAATCTCCAGGGGTCTACCCCTCCCATCTGTTCCATGAAGTCCTTGAGTACCCTGGCCGCTGCCGGCCTCCTCCCGGTCCTGGACCTCGACCGGTCCAGTCCTGGATCAAGCACCGTATTGAAGTCTCCCCCCATTACCAACTTTCCCGCCTCCAGGTCAGGGATACGTCCCAACATACGCCTCATAAAATTTGCATCATCCCAGTTCGGGGCATATACGTTCACCAGAACCACTGCCTCCCCTTGCAATCTGCCACTCACCATCACATATCTACCCCCACTATCCGCCACTATGGTCTTTGCCTCAAATACTACCCGTTTCCCCACTAAGATAGCCACCCCCCTGTTCTTCGCATCTAAACCCGAATGAAACACCTGCCCCACCCATCCTTTGCGTAGTCTGACCTGGTCTATCAGTTTCAGATGCGTCTCCTGCAACATAACCACATCTGCCTTTAATTCCTTTAGGTGTGCGAGTACCCGTGCCCTTTTAATCGGCTCGTTCAGCCCTCTCACGTTCCACGTGATCAGCCGGGTTGGGGGGGTCTTTACCACCCCCCCCCCCCCCCCCCGCCTTGTCGACTAGCCATCCCCTTTTTTAACCCAGCTCCTCACCCGGTTCCCACGTACCCGTATATCCCCCCGAGGGCGCCCTCCCGCCTTGACCACCCCATCCCATAACAGCTCCCCCTTCTCCTTAGCAGCAGCAACCCAGTTAACCCCCCCCTCTCCCCCCCTTCCGCTAGATCCCCCTCTAGCGTAGTTGCACCCCCCATGTTGTTCCTAGAAGTCAGCGAACTCTGGCTGACCTCGGCTTCCCCCCTTGTCCTCGGCCCCCACTGTGCGAGGCCCCCTCCTTCCTGCATCCCTGTTCCCGCCATAATTACCATAGCGCGGGAACAAAGCCCGCATTTCCCACTCGGCCCCGCCCCTAATGGCCGGCGCCCACAGTTCCTCATACTCCCCCCACCCCCCCCCCACCCCGCCAACATGGGGAAGAGAGAAAAGTTCCAGGATCGCAAAATTAACAAATTGAAAAAACCATCCCCCCCCCACCTCGCCCCACATAATCACCCCACCACTTTGTCCCAAAAGTTCTTTCTCTTGCCCGACTATTCCAGCTTCTCGTCCACAATGAATGTCCACGCCTCTTCTGCCGTCTCAAAGTAGTGGTGCTTCCCTTGGTGTGTGACCCACAATGTCGCCAGTTGCAACATTCCAAACTGGATCTTCTTTTTGTGAAGCACCGCCTTAGCCCGATTAAAACTTGCTCTCCTTCTCGCCACCTCTGCACTCCAATCCTGGTATACGCGGATCACCGCGTTCTCCCACCTACAGCTCCGAGTTTTCTTCGCCCATCTGAGGACCGTCTCTCTGTCATTATAGCGGAGAAACCTCACCACTATAGCTCAGGGTATTTCTCCAGCCTTCGGTCTTCGCGCCAGAACTCGATAAGCTCCCTCCACCTCCAAGGGGCCCGCCGGGGCCTCCAATCCCATTAGCGAGTGAAGCATCGTGCTCACATATGTCCCGACGTCCGCCCCTTCTGCGCCTTCGGGAAGACCCAGAACTCTTAGATTCTTCCTCCTCGAGTTATTCTCCAGTACTTCCAACCTTTCCACACACCTTTTGTGCTGTGCCTCGTGTGTCTCTGTCTTCACCACCAGTCCCTGTATTTCGTCTTCATTTTCAGCAGCCTTTGCCTTCACGACCCGAAGCTCCAGCTCGTGTCCTCTGCTCCTCCTTTAGCCCTTCAATCGCCTGTAATATCGGGGCCAACAGCTCCTTCTTCAACTCCTTTTTCAGCTCTTCCACACAGCGCCGCATGAACTCTTGTTGGTCCGGGCCCCATAACAAGCGGCCACGTTCCGACGCCATCTTGCTTTGAGCTTCCCTTCCTTGCCGCTGCTCCAGAGGATCCTCCGCAATCCGGCCGCTATCCTCTCCCTTATCCATGCGTGTCCGGGGGGGATTCCCTTCTGGTTTACCGCACAGTGTTTTTGGCCGTTTAAATTGCCGTTGGGGCTCCTATTAAGAGCCCAAAAGTCCGTTCCAACGGGAGCTGCCGAAACGTGCGACTTAGCTGGTCATCGCCGCACCCGGAAGTCCAGTAACCCCTCTTAAGCTTTATATATATATATATATCCACATTTATAATTGCTATATCACTATATTTTGTGTGAGTTAACTCTAATATTGTTTACAAATATAAACAGCCGAAGTTGCCCAAGTCAAAAATAGCCTTCCAACATAACCAATTGCTCATACAAATACAAAATTATGTGCATGTTCATCACTGTTAAAAATGATCACACAGTTCAGCCAAACACAAAATTGGTTTAACCCAAATATAGGGCCAGATCCTCCCAATCCGCCTGCTACGGGTTGGCGGTGGGTGGGAGGGGCGAATCTAGTGGAGGCAAACGTCAGAAACCCGCTGGCGTAAAATCACGTTACAACTCTCCCAATGGCGGGTCGCTCTTCCACTGGCTGGTGGCATGAACATGATTTGCATTTATTTACATCTCATGAATGCTGATTAAAACAGCTGCCCGCCAGTGTCCCATCAGGCCTTTCAATCTTGTGTCACGCCAGCGAGACATCACATTGGCATCAAGCCCGATTGCTAATGAATGGCATGCACAAAGCGGCCCTCAGTTGGCAAGAGACTTGGAGGTGAGTGCAACACTACAATAGTGCTTCATTGCTCCTGATGCGTTGTATACCTCCCTGCCAGGGTGTTTTCTGCCTTCCATCTCTATGACGAGCTGGTCTTCATGGACAGCACCATGCTGCTGGATTCATGGACCCTCCTGTGTCACCATCTCAGATCTGTACTTCATCTGGGGTTGGGGAGTACAGGCATCTCCCTCCCTCCTGATGCCAAACACCAGTGTCTAACTGGACAGCACTGTTCTGTGGGACCCATGCAGCCAATGCAGCAAAGGTCTGAAGTCCAACTGGTGGGGGAGTGCAAGGGGGGTGGGGTGGGGGGGAGTTTACCTGACAAAGACAAGGGGACAATGTGGCAATGTCGGGAAAAGTTTACAAGAAAAATTAATGGGTGCTTGAGATAAAGTAACAGCAATAATCATAGATGACTTTAATCTACATATAAACCAAAAAAATCAGATTTGCATTAGTAGCCTGAATGCGGAGTTCTTAGAATGTTTTGAGATAGTTTCTTAGAATAGCATGTTCTGGAACCAGCCAGAGAGCAGGTTATTTTAGACCTAGTATTGTGTAATGTGACAGGATTAATTAATGATCTCAGAGTAAAGTTGCCCCCGAGGTAGCAGTGACCACAATACGATTGAATTTTACATCCAGTTTGAAAGGGAGAAGAGTGGGTTTGAGACTAATATATTTAACTTAAATAAGGGTAACTATGTGGGTATGAAAGCTGATCTAAGTGAATTCAGCTGGAATATCAGACTCGAGGATAGGCCCATTGAGGAGCTGTGGCAGATATTTAAGGGGACATTTCATAATACTCAGAATAAGTATACTGCTGTAAAGAAAAATTCTAAAAGGAGGAGCCACCATCCGTGGTTAATTAAAGTTAAGGAAAGCATTAAACTTAAGGAAGAAACATAACTTAGCAAAGATGAGTGGCAGGTCAAATGAATTGGCAGAATATAAAGAACAGCAGAGAATGACTAAAAAGTTAATCAGGAGAAAGAAATTAAAGTATGAGACAAAGCTTGCTAGGAATGTAAAACAGAGAGCATGAGTTTCTACAGGTATTTAAACAGAAAAAGAGTGAGTAATAATAATCTTTATTATTGTCACAAGTAGGCTTACATTAACACTGCAATGAAGTTACTGTGAAAAGGCCCTAGTCGCCACACTCCGGCCGCTGTTCGGGTACACAGAGGGAGAATTCAGAATGTCGAATTCACCTAACAAGCACGTCTTTCGGGACTTGTGGAAGGAAACCGGAGCACCCGGAGGTAACCCACGCAGAGACAGGGAGGCCTTGTGGTGCAGTGGAAGCACCCGTAGCACTGGGTTTGAGTGCAATGCCAGGAGTGTTCAACACGGTTCAACAAACTGATAATCAGCTCGGAAATCCTTCCACCACTTTCCCCACTATCCCCTCGAGGGTGAGAGCATTATATGGGTGTAAAGTTAGGCTAACAATAACATAGCAGATACAAAAAACATTCCAGTAACAGCTGTAAATTGGGAGGTGGAAGAGAGATAGGGACTTGGTAAAATTACCAATCACTGGGGAAGCAGTACTGGGCAAACTGATGGAGCTGTGGGCTGACAAGTCTCCGGGTCATTATGGACTTCATCCAGGGTCTTAAAAGAGATGGGTAATGAAATAGTAGATATATTAGTTTTCCACAATCCGTTAGATTCTGGAAAGGTTCCAACAGACTGGAAAGGAACACTTATGACCCTCTATTCCAACAATTCGGGAGAGTCAGGGGGCAGAGTTGAATATGGTAGCCATCACAAAGGAGAAAGTGCTAGAGAAACTAAGAGGTCTAAAAATTGATAAATCTCCGGGCCCAGATGGGCTACATCCTAGAGTTCTAAAGGAGATAGCTGAAGAAATAGTGGAGGCGTTAGTTATGATCTTTCAAAGGTCGCTAGAGTCAGGGAAAGTCCCATAGGATTGGAAAATCGCTGTTGTAACCCCCCTGTTCAAGAAGGGAACAAGGAAAAAGATGGAAAATTATAGGCCAATTAGCCTAACCTCGGTTGTTGGCAAGATTCTAGAATCCATCGTTAAGGATGAGATTTCTAAATTCTTGGAAGTGCAGAGTCGGATTAGGTCAAGACAGCATGGATTTAGTAAGGAGAGGTCGTGCCTGACAAACCTGTTAGAATTCTTTGAAGAGATAACAAATAGGTTAGACCAAGGAGAGCCAATGGATGTTATCTATCTTGACTTCCAAAAGGCCTTTGATAAGGTGCCTCACGGGAGACTGCTGAGTAAAATAAGGGCCCATGGTATTCGAGGCAAGGCACTAACATGGATTGACGATTGGCAGTCAGGCAGAAGGCAGAGAGTTGGGATAAAAGGTTCTTTTTCGGAATGGCAACCGGTGACGAGTGGTGTCCCGCAGGGTTCAGTGTTGGGGCCACAGCTGTTCTCTTTATATATTAACGATCTAGATGACGGGACTGGGGGCATTCTGGCTAAGTTTGCCGATGATACAAAGATAGGTGGAGGGGCAGGTAGTATGGAGGAGGTGGGGAGGCTGCAGAAAGATTTAGACAGTTTAGGAGAGTGGTCCAAGAAATGGCTGATGAAATTCAACGTGGGCAAGTGCGAGGTCTTGCACTTTGGAAAAAAGAATAGAGGCATGGACTATTTTCTAAACGGTGACAAAATTCATAATGCTGAAGTGCAAAGGGACTTGGGAGTCCTAGTCCAGGATTCTCTAAAGGTAAACTTGCAGGTTGAGTCCGTAATTAAGAAAGCAAATGCAATGTTGTCATTCATCTCAAGAGGCTTGGAATATAAAAGCAGGGATGTACTTCTGAAGCTTTATAAAGCATTAGTTAGGCCCCATTTTGAATACTGTGAGCAATTTTGGGCCCCACACCTCAGGAAGGACATACTGGCACTGGAGCGGGTCCAGAGGAGATTCACACGGATAATCCCAGGAATGGTAGGCCTAACATACGATGAACGTCTGAGGATCCTGGGATTATATTCATTGGAGTTTAGGAGGTTGAGGGGAGATCTAATAGAAACTTACAAGATAATGAATGGCTTAGATAGGGTGGACGTAGGGAAGTTGTTTCCATTTGCAGGGGAGACTAGGACCCGGGGACACAGCCTTAGAATAAAAGGGAGTCGCTTTAGAACAGAGATGAGGAGAAATTTCAGCCAGAGAGTGGTGGGTCTGTGGAATTCATTGCCAGAGGGCGGTGGAGGCCGGGACGTTGAGTGTCTTTAAGACAGAAGTTGATAAATTTGTGATTTCTCGAGCAATTAAGGGCTATGGAGAGAGAGCAGGTAAATGGAGTTGAAATTAGCCATGATTGAATGGTGGAGTGGACTCGATGGGCCGAATGGCCATACTTCCGCTCCTATGTCTTATGGTCTTATGGTCTTATTCAAGAACGGAGGGAGGTAGAAAGCAGGATATTATAAACCAGTTAACTTGACATTTGTTGTGGGGAAGGTGTTAAAATTGATCATTAAAGAGGTTATAAATGGGTACTTAGACAATCTCAAGATAATAGGGAAGAATCAGAATGGCTTTATGAAAAGAAATCATATTTGACCAATTTGGTCGCGTTCCTTGAAGGAGTAACATGCTCTGTGGATAGGGAGGAGCCTTGGATTTCTAGAAAACATTTACATCAGTGACTTAGATGAGGGGAGCGGAGATTGGTGTCCAAATTTGCAGATGAGACAAAAATAATGCGGAAAGTAGGTTGTGACGACATACACAATTTGCAGATGGATATAGATAGGTTGAGTGATTAGGCAAAAATCTGTCAGATGGAGTATAATGTGGGAAAATATGAAGTTGTTCACTTTGGCAGAAAGAATAAAAAAGTAGAGAATTACTTAAATTGGGATGGACTGCAGAATGCTGAGGTGCAGGGGGATTTAGGTGTTCTCGTGCATGAGTCACAAAACCTGAGTATGCAGTTGCAGCATGTAATCAATGAAGCTAACAGAATGCTATCCTTTATTCCAGAGGAACTGAACCCATAAAAGTATAGAAGTTTTGCTTCAGTTACACAGGGCATTAGTGAGACCACATCTCGAATACTGCGTGCAGTTCTGGGGTGGGATGCTCCCAGACATGTGTTTCTTGGCAGCAAGAGGCAGCGTGCCATTCGCTGGCAGGGGGATTCTGTGCTCCCACTGCTGTCAATGGAATTTCCCTTTGAAGCCACCCCACATCGCCGGGAAACCCGTAGGCAGGAGTACGCTGCCAGCTAAATGCTGGAGAATTCCTGGCCCTGATCTCCTTATCTAAGGAAGGATATAAATGCATTGGAGGTAGTTCAGAGGAGGTTTACTAGATTGAGACCTGGAATGAGTGAATTGTCTTATGAGGATGGGTTAGAAAGGCTGGGCTTGTTTCCGCCGGAGTTTAGAAGAGTGAGGGGTGACTTGACTGAAATATATAAGATCCTGAATGGTATTGACAAGGTGGACATTGAAAAGATGTGTACTCATGTGGGGGAGTCCAGAATTAGGGTGTACTGTTTTAAAATTAGGGGCCGCCCTTAGAGGAGAGATATGAGGAGAAATTGCTTCTCTCAGAGGGTTATGCAACTTTGGAACTCTGCCTCAGAGGGCACTGGAAGTGGGATCACTGCATATGTTTATGGCAAAGTAGATAGATTATTGTTAGGCAAAGGAATCAAAGCTTATTGGGGATAGAAGGGGAATGTGGAATGCACATTCATCAGCCCACCCTGAGCTGATGGTTTTGAATGTCCAGGAGCCATGCGGAATGCAACATGAAGAGATGAGCCATGATGTTATTGAATTAGGGAGCATGCTTGAGGGGTCGAATGGCTTACTTCTGCTCCTAGTTTGCAGGTTCATATAAGGATTGTGTAAGGTGGGATTGGACAAGGATGAGGGCTAGCGATGGCAGGCAGAGTGTCAAGGAGCTGGATGAGGATGATGAAATGGAAGGCAGGGGGAAGACAGGGGAGGGAAGCTGAATCCTGACAAGGCTGCACGAAAAGCTCACAAATAATGGGGGTCAAAAGGATCCACATTGTTTATCGGAAGGGGGTGGATGAAAACTCCATTTGCAGTGGGTAGAGGTCCAAGTGGGGCATGGATGCCTCGCAGATGATGAGCTTGGAGAGAAGGTGGTAAAATGGAAGAACAGACTTCTTCTTGAAGCATCTAACCTTTTTTCCTGGGTTGCGAACATCTTGCACAGTCTGGTGAAGACAAGTGGGCTAGAGAGAGTGATATGAGTACAAAGCCCATCTTCTCACATTTGCTACAATTGTCCTTCTCCAAAACAATTTCAATACTAATCTCCCCCCCACCCCCAAGTAGAGCAATTATCTCCCACACTGTGCCAAAAGAAGTTAATACCAATTCCCAATTTACAACAACAGGTTACATTCACAGAAGTGTAATCAGATTAAAATTGGAAACCAAGCAAAGGAGATATTAGATGGATTGACTAAATATTTAGTGAAACAGGTGTAGACAATTGAGGTTGATCTTGTTTCAGACAAAGCCAGTGCCATTTATCCCTTTCAACACCTAATTTCCCTAAATATCCTACCATTTCTTTCCTTACATCTACCTTCAACCTGCTTGCACTTCACCTCCTCCCTATTTGTTCTGTTTCTCCTTCTCTCTTCATCCTTCTCCTTTATTTGCTCCTTGTGTCCCCAGTTCATTCCTCCCCCTTCTTTCTTCCACTAATTCACTCCCTCCCGCACCACTTGTGGGAAGCTTATGTAGGAAGTGTCCATTATAAACGGAAATACAAAAAATAAGAACAGAATGTACGACTTTAAAATGGAAACTGAACTATATCTGTATACTCCAGTTCACTTACACTTTCTAATGCAATATAATGGAATTTTAATTGGTATTTCTGAAATTCAAACAAACAGGTTAGATTGCTAACATAGTTTTGCTTGCCTGAGGGCTAAAAATGTATGAATAGCTAAGGGTTAAATTACAAAGCAAAATCATAAAGGTAATAGAAGTGACTGCAGTGATAGTGGTTGAATTAGTTGTAATATTCCAAAATTCCCTACAAAGGTCCTTGTGTTAATTGTATAAATTAAGGCTACATCGATATGGGTGGACGTCACAGATTGATTGATTACTTGAGCGCATATAAAGAGACACTTGTATTCATAGTCAGGTGGCTTGGAGAGGGAGCATGCAGTGTCACTGGTACACTTCAGGCCTTCCGCGGTGAGTGGGTGCTGCAGGACTGGGGTGCACTATCACCCCCAAGAATTATATTATAGTTTTGTTAATTAAGTTTCCTTTGATATTTTGCTTTGGTTACAATGCCCCACCAGGGACTGTCACCCCTGTCATTTTAGTTTCATTTATTAATTATTGGTTTCATTAAAAAACTATAAGGAGACACTTGTACTCACAGCCAGGTGGCCCTGGAGATGGAGCATGCGGTGTCCACCGGTACACTTCAGGTCTTCCGCAACCGGTGAGTGCTGCAGGACCAGGATGCATCACTACAACCCCACCCCCGGAAATGATATTTTGGTTTAGTTAGTCAGGCTTTCTTTGACGTTTTGTCTTGGTTGCAATACTCTACCAGGGCCTTCACCCCCTCTTATTTCTGTTTAATTGATTTTTGTTTCATTAAAAGAGTATAAAGAGACACTTGTCAACATTGGTGTGTGAGTGGAGTTCGGAACCCTACACTTGTAATGCTTAACTCTGTGAGTAAATCTAAAACTGAGTAAAGGTTGGTTTCTGGTCTTTTACTTCACCAACTGGCCATTAGGAGTTTAACATCCAGTAGATTGCAAAATTGCAAATGTAATGCCTCTATGCAAGAAAGGAGGGAGCTAGAAAACAGGAAACTATGGGCCAGTTAGCCAAACATTTCATTGAGAAAATGCTGGAATCCATTTTTAAGGAAATAGTAGTAGGACATTTAGAAAATCAGAATACAATGAAGTAGAGTGAACATCGTTTTATGAAACAGAAATCGTCTTTGTCAAATTTATTAGAGTTCTTTGAGGATATAACAAGCAGGGTGGATAAAAGATAATCAGTGGATGTAGAGTATTTGGATTTGTAAAAAATGGTGCCACATAAAGGGTACAAGATAAGAGCTCAAGGCGTTGGGGGTCATATACTAGCATGGATAGTGAATTGGGATAAATAGATACATTTTCAGACTAACCAATGGGGTGCCACAGGGATCAACTATTTTTAAACTATATTCATGATTTGGATGAAGGGACCCAGCAGACTGTAGCCAAATTTGCTGATGATACAAAGATAGGTATGAAAGCAAGCTACGAGGAGGACACAAAGGGATATCAATAAGCTAAGTGAGTGGGCAAAACATTTGGTGGATGCTGTATGGGAAATTTGAGGTTGTCCACTTTAATGAGAAGAATTGAAAAGCAAAATTTTTCTTTAAATGGAGAGAGACTGCAGAATGCTATAGTGCAGAGGGATCTGGGTATCTACATGCATAAATCACAAAACATTAGCATTCAGTTACAGTAATAAAAAAGGAGAATGGAATGTTGATCATTATCCCAAGTGGGATGGAGTATAAAAGTAGGGAAGTTTTGTTACAACACTGCAGGGCATTAAAATGAAATGAAATGAAAATCGCTTGTCACAAGTAGGTTTCAAATGAAGTTACTGTGAAAAGCCCCTAGTCGCCACATTCCGGCGACTGTTCGGGGAGGCTGTTACGGGAATTGAACCCTGCTGCTGGCCTGCCTTGGTCTGCTTTCAAAGCCAGCAATTTAGCCCTGTGCTAAACAGCCCCTGTGAGACACCACTTGTAGTACTCTGCAGAATTTTGGTCTCCTTACTTAAGGAGGGATGTAATTGTGTTGGAGAAGTTGGGAGAAGACTCACAAGGTTGATTCCTGGGATGAAATGATTGGCTTTTATGGAAAGATTGAACAGGTTGGATCTATGCTCATTGGTGTTTAGAAGAATGAGAGGTGATCTTATTGAAACATATTCTCCATTTGAGAGATTAAGTGCTGACGCCGGGACTGAATGGGGGTGTTCCATGGTCCTGATGCAGGCCCAGTCCCGGGGCCATTCAGGATATGCAAATAGTCCAGAACCCACGCCACGTGGAAGTGCAATGCCAACCCATGCCTGAGTTGGATTCGCTGAAGTCAGGATTGGCACTGGAGAGCCTGACAAGCTGGATCTGCATATAAGCACTTCTCTCCCCTAACACACTCAATCCAGCCGAGAAGATGGCACCATGAAGAGCGGCCCTGAGGTTCATCGACACAGAGCTAGTGATACGGCTGAATGCTGGGAGGAGAGGTGGGACAGCCTCTCCCCCTGAGTAGGAAGGAGGCGCCATCCACCGACGTCAACCGGGCCTGGAAGCAGGTAGCAGAGGCCATGAGCGCCATAGGCCCCACCACAAGGACCAGCCAGCAGTGTAGAAAGAAGCTGCATGAACTTCTCAGGGGGGCCTGGGCGACTCCCCATCTCCGTGCCCCTGGCACCACTCCCGTCCCATACATCCCAACCCACTCCTCTCTCTCTCTCCCCTCCCCTCCCCCCCCCCCCCCCCCCGCCCGCCCCGCCACCACCACCACCGTCACCTCCCTGCCCATGCAGCCCTCGCTAAGCGGACCGTTAGACAATGCTGGGTAGGATGGGCAATCCTCCAGGTCAGCCACCTCCACTGTGCCCCTGGTACCATCCCTGTCCCACAGTCCCATAACCCATCCCTATCCCTCCGTCCCCAAGAGGGCAACCGAACCCCAGACGCCGCAACCCTTCACACTCTACCCTGCAGCAATGCCAACACTCATACCACCCACCATGGCCAGGTGCCCCACGCACACAAGCCACCAGCTGCGGACCACCTGCATTGCCCATGTCTGAGTGTCTCACACTGTGCATTATCTGTCTCTCCAGGAGAAGATGGCCTCCACCGCAAACACTCAAATACCATGATTAGTTTGTCAACTTTGGTAAAGAAGGCCTTAGGGCTGAAGATCAGGAGGGATCTGAACAGGAAAAGGAACCTGGGCAGCACGTTCTTCTTGATTGTCTGCAGTATCCCCACCAGGGTGAACGGGACAAGTCCCTTTTTATCTCCTCCACCAGACTTGTCAGGTTCCAGTTATGGATTTGGGTCCAGTCTTGGGATATTCGGATCCCCAGGAATCGGAATTTGGTCTGGGCCAGTTTGCCCCAGGAATCGGAATTTGGTCTGGGCCAGTTTGAACGGCAACTTCCCCAGCTCTGGTTCCCTCCCCTGGGGGTTCACAGGGAAGATTCTGCTCTTTCGCAGGTTGAGTTTGTAACCTGAGAAGGCGTCAAACTCCCTTAGGAGTTCCATTATTCCTCCCATTCTGGCCAGGGAGTTCAAGACATAGAGGTGCAGGTCATCTGCGTAGAGTGAGACTCTATGCTCACTTTCTTCCCTTTGAATGCCTCTTCATCCCTTTGCTGATCTGAGAGTGATTGCCAGTGGCTCAACTGCCAGGCTAAATAGTAGCGGGGACAATGGGCATCCCTGCCTCGGGCCTCTGTGAAGCCGGAAGTATCCAGAGCTGCTGGTTTTTGTCCTTCTGCTCACCATGGGAGCATTGTGCAGTAACTTCGCCCATGAGATGAATCTTGGCCCGAATCCAAACCATTCCAATACCTCTGTGAGGTACCTCCATTCGACTCTGTCGAATGCCTTCTCTGCATCCAGGGAGATGATCACCTCTGGTGTCTCGTCCCCAGGTGGGGTCATGATCACATCTTTGGAAACTTTTCTTACCTCCTCTCTCTCCCTCAGCAGCCACGACGCCCGGTCCCCATTGTTGTATCTGCTAAATCGCAGATACGTCAACCAGTATATCATTCAAAGTTTTACCCAGATGCCCTTAGTTGCAAGATGGACAAAGGACAAACACAAGTAAAGGTTCAATAGGTTTATTAATAATAATACTATTAATCCTTAAATTACCCACATAAAACAAGAGAATACCCCGGATTCAAATATACTAACCACAAAGATGGCTTGGTAGGCTGTGGATCTAATCGTTGGAATTGCTCTGGCCCATCTTCACAAAGCTGGTTCTTATTGGTGGTCTCTTCCTTGCTTCCTTTCTTCCCTCTGGTCTGGTCAAGGTCACCTCACACACCGAGTCTTTACTGCGCGTGAGTTTGAGATGTGTACATTTATACCCCACCCTCTCCACCTTTCAAGAAACTTCTCTGGCTTCTGGGCAATGAGGGTCTCAACTGGGGGTCCCAATACCCAGTAGGGTTCTTGATGTCTGCTTAACAAGGCACCGGAGCCTGCCCCAGGTGCCCATCTCCATGTTGTTGCTTACATGTGACATGTTGTCGTATAAGGTAATGGCAGGAACTCTAGGTGACAGAAAATCTGGCCCGATCTGGGCTTCTAACTGAGTCTCAGTAGAGTGCGATGATCTTTGATGGGTGATTGTGAGATAGGCCCAGACATGTACTGGCAGCTTGTCTGTTGGTTGTGTATTTGACTTTAGTCAAGTTTAAATTCCAACAGCCTGCCTGAGGTTTTACTGCAGTGTGATTTTAAAATGCCCAATTCTTTAATTTAAGATATCCAATTTACTCGGACAAATTCTTTAATTAAAAATACCCAATTTTACTCGGGTCTAAATCTAGGCCTTGCTAGATTACTACACCATTTTTAAATAACACAAGTGAACCACGATGGCATCACTTCCATCTGGCGGAGGCGGAACATAGCGGGAGGCCGGAGACCACCGGATCGGGCCTATTAATGACATGTAAATGAGTGTTACTGTACGGTTTGCATGCCCATGCCACCACGGGGCGTGGAATGCATCCATACTGCCATCGAGACACCGGAGCATGATGCTCCATGGGCGCCTGGCACCGACCTCAATTTTCAGCTGATGCTTGATTCTCCACCTAATTGCGATTTGCGATTCCGGAGTCGCTGGATGGAGTATCCTGCCCACAAAATATTGTTTCTTGACAAAATAGATGCGGAGAGGCTGTTTCGCACATGAAAGGTAGGCCATGCAAGTTGATTCAAGCGTATTCAAGGCTGAGTTCGACAGATTTTCCATTTACAAGGTAGTGATGGGGCGGGCAGGAAAGTGGAGTTGAGGCCACAATCGTACCACATACTTGTTGGATGATGGAATAGGTTCGAGGGGCTAAATGGCCCACTCCTGATTCTTTTCCTTCCGATCTTATGTTTTTATATTCCTGGATATGTCACAATCCAAATAGTAAACTCCTTGACATTGGAATGCATTAGAATAAATACTCTTTCAGAGCACAATTTAAGTTATAATCTACAGTGTACAACTACTAAAAGATAGACAATGGCAATAGGCAGTACAGAGGATTACAATAGTTTACAAAATTTTATCTCAATCGCAACACAAATTTATATAATTCTCTCAGGAATAATCAACTTGAATCTGCATCAATAGCAGAACTTACAGGTGGGATTTTGTCCAATTTGGTCCCTGTGGCGCGATCTACCAGCTGCGTTGCGCCTGAACGGAGTAGATGCCGAGAAAGGCCTCCCAGCGCTTCCCGACAGCCGTTACGCCTCATGGGATCTGACCGGATCTCAAGACGTCACGATCTCGATCCCACCAACAATGGGCGCGATCCGGTCTCGCAGAGTCAATTCAGTTTTGAAGCTGACATACCTCTGCCTTTGCCAGGTCAACGGCAGCCTGCATCTACCGGCCTCGCCGAGGAGACCCCCAGACAGACGGTGTTCAGTACTGGTCCCCAATAACAGGGACCAGGCGGAACGGTAACTGGGAGGGTTTCCGAGGCATCCAGGAGGTTGGCCTCAGGCCAGGCTGACACCCTGGTGTCACCCAGGCACTGCCAGCCTGGCAGTGCCAATGGGCACCAGGCTGACAGTGTCAAGGTGCCAAGTTGGCATTGTGCCTATGCCAGGGTTCAGGCCCAGGGTGCCCTGCCCATATGTGGTGGAGGGCAGGGGCCCCTTGGACTCACCGACAAGTGAGTTGGGCTGTTGGGAGTTCCGGGGGTCGTGAGATCGGAACGCCATTCGCCCCAATCTCTTCCTTCCCTGAGGAACTCCACTTGTTGGAGCACTCCCCAGCAGAGCACAAAAACAAGACAGAGTGCCATAGATAGCAGGGTCTGTTCTGAATCCCACCAAGAAGGGCACTGTTTTATTTTGGTTAGATTCTATGTTGGGGGGGATGATGCTTGGGAAATGGTGACGTCCTGGTAATGTCACTGAACTAGTAATTTCCGGCCAGAGCTCCAGGCACCCTTTCTGCAACTGCTTGAAACAAAAATAAATAACTTCAGCAGCCTGGCCACCATTGTGGAGCCGGAACTGTGGCCGGGCAGATAGGAAGTGAAGGCTTCACAGTCTGCCTGGAGTCTTGGCCTGCTGCCAGGAGACAACCTCCAGGCATTTGATTTGTTCACAATGCTTCAGGGTCGATTAGAAAATCGCAGGCAGCTATCCCGTCAGTTGCCATTCCGAGAAAATGGTCTGGAGGTTCGCTCGCCCCTGCTTTCCGATATGGAGGCGACATTTCTGCGTCTGGGCTCTGAACTTCCGCAGGGTTCTCCGGATCTGCTGCAACTTGAGTGGGGGGTCGGCAGGACCCTCAGAGAAACAGCGCCATTGAAGGGTGTTCCCTTCAATATTTTTGTGACAGCAGAGCCTCCACTTCATTCCAGGCACGTTCTTCATATGTCAGATATATGAATGCAAATTCTGTAGATTGTAATTTTTAGTTAATTTAATATAAACTATTGGTGCACTGAGGCCACCTCGTGGTGTATCGAGTGCAGTTTATTATTCCTGTGGTTACATTTCTGACATGGAAACACCAATTACATCGCAATAAATACATACACTTACATATAAATGTCACTTTTCAACGCTCTCGGTTAAGCAATGTATGCGGACCGTAAGTCACAACACCCAGTTAGAACCATTCACTACCTGAATTAGTATTTGCGAATGAAATTTGACTAACTTGTAAGCGTTGCTTGCACTCCTTAATCTGAATTATCTGTTTTAGTTAAATAGTTGATAAAATTCACAACAGGACGGGTGCCGGGGAGACAAACTTGTGCGTGCACCGATCAGGGGTTATGTCTTGAAATGTCACATAAAGACTCAAATGCAATTGCAAGAGCGAGAATTTGTTTCTGAACGTCAACACCTAAAGCGCATTTGGGCCCAGAAGAAAAACTGGGTGCGTGTGCCGGAAATTATGTCAGAACTCGAGACGTCAGGTTTATACATCTGGAGCCTTTTAAGGGTGGCAATCTGCCTTCTATTCCTTACAAGGCCAGCATAGGAGAGAGTGAAGTGATAGGTCCACAACTCCTTGTTCTTTCTTCTTATTCTTGCAATCTTTCCCCCCCAATGTTTATCTAATTTTCCCTGAGGGAGCAAGCATCGAGATAAATGTTGAAAGATTCCCCAACAACTAAGTGGATGAATGAATGCATTGTCAGATGCGCAACTGTACCATAAATAAGCTCTTCAGTCAGCTAGCTGAACAAGTCAAATCAGTGGAGCAATAACATCAACCAGAGCTACCATTCGTCAATGTCATCCAAAAGGAGAATGATAAATTAGTAAATGGCGACTGTGAGCTCCGACTTGATTTCAGGTTTTAACTGAGGTGAGGGCAGCACAGTGGTTAGCACCGCTGCTTCACAGCGTCAGTCCCAGGTTCGATTCCCGGCTTGGGTCACTGTGTGGATTCTGCGTGGGTTTTCTTCGGGCACTCCGGTTTCGTCCCACAAGTCCCGAAAGACATGCTGTTAGGTAATTTGGACATTCTGAATTCTCCCTCTGTGTACCCAAACAGGAGCCGGAATGTGGGAACTAGGGGCTTTTCACAGTAACTTCATTGCAGTGTTAATTAATGTAAGCCTACTTTTGACAATAAAGATTATTTATTTATTTATATTTTCAGTGGTCATTGTAAGATATTATTGCTACCTTTTGATAAACAGTTCAGAGGTTTTCAGTTGTAATTTGTGACATTTGTTGGGGGGGGGGGGGTGCATGAAAAGGGCGAAGACACTGCCTAAATTAAAAAATATATAAAGGATGAGTTTGCACCAGACAGTGTTACAGTGCCGCCAATATAAAGCCTGCTCACATGAATAACTGCTCAGACGTTCCCTTGTTTACTAGTACAGGGTGTCACCAGTAATGTTTACTGAATGTTTGGCACCAGGATAGTGATTTTTCTTTGCCACAGAGATAACGGCTTTAGATAGTAAATCTTTTAAGAATTATATAGATGTTTTCTAGATCTCAACAAATTAAATATAGTTATTTATGAACTTGAAATTTAAAGAAAAAAATAAACTACTTTCAGGATTTTATTTTACCCTAATTCCTCCTGTGTGGCAAAGTCTACACTACAGAGGCCAGAAATTCCTAACTTTATGAGCAATAGATCAAGTTCTATATTTGGATGCAAAATTGCGAGCCTGCGGTGATCTTTCTTTCTGACTTAACTGTATTTAGAATGTTAAAATATAGACCACTTATTTCCATTCAGGGCAACATGAGATGTAATTTGACAAAAGTGGACTGGCAGCGATTTGAAAATAAATCAGTGTGAGAACAGTGTGAGGCAAGCAAGGAGGAGATAAAGAAGGGTTACATAGAAAAAGGGTGGGAATCCCAAACCTAGAATCCTTCAGATTTCAACAGCACACACAGTAGAATAAGGCAAAAAGTGAAAGCATATGTCAGATACCAAAAGCTCTGCAGAAAACTAGGAGTATAGAAAGCGCAGGATAAAGTTAAAAAAGGAAATTGGGAAAATAAAGAGATGACAGGAAAAAATATATATTGGCATATATATATGTTTTATAAATACATAAAGAGCAATAGAAAAGAGTAAGGCCAATTAGAAACCAAATGGGTAACTTCTCTGTGGAGGTGGAAGGTGGGGTATGCTTCTTAATAATTGTTTATCATTTGCTTTTCAAAAAAGATGGAAGCAAAGCAGACATAGAACTTGAAGGGGAAAAGTGTGAATTGTTGAATGGGCTAAACACAGTGATGGAGGAGATATCAAGTGTCTAGCATCCTTCAAAGTGGATAAACCATCAGGCCTGGATGAACCATATCCTAAGGGATGCAAAAGAAAACTTAGTGGAAGCTCTAACCATCATTTTCCAATCGTCTCTCGCTGCAGGTGTGGTGCCAGAGGAAGGGAGCACTGCCACTGTTGTTTAAATGAGGAAGGAGGCAGAGCCCAAATGACTACAAGCTTGTCAGCCTAAACTCCACGCTGGGAAAGTGATTGAAAATAAAATTATGAGAGATGGTGTAAATCATCATTTAGAAAAGCACACAGAAACCAAGGACAGTCTGCATGCATTTGTTAAAGGAAGGTCATGTCTAACCAAATTGATTGATTTTTTTGAGGCGATAACCAGGAGGATCAATGAGAGTAGCATGTTTGATGTCGTCTACATGGATTTCAATGAGGCATTTATGAGGTCCTACATGGCAGCGAGATTAGAAAATTAAAACCTTATGGAATTCAAAGGAAAGAAACAGGTTGGATCTAAATTGGCTGGAAACAAAGGGTGAACAGGTGTTTTTGTGACTAGAATGGTGCTTCCAGTAGGATACTGCAGGGCTCCATTCTGGGTCCCTCACTGCTTCTGGTATATACCAATGATTTAGACTTAAAGGCAGCATGGTTTTGTGACGGGGAGGTCGTGTCTCAGTAACTTGATAGAGTTTTTCGATTAGGTCACAAAGATGATTGATGCAGGTAGGGCAGTGGATGTTGTCTATATGGACTTCAGTAAGGCCTTTGACAAGGTCCCTCATGGCAGACTAGTACAAAAGTTGAAGTCACACGGGATCAGGGGTGAGCTGGCAAGGTAGATACAGAACTGGCTAGATCATTGAAGGCAGAGAGTAGCAATGGAAGGATGCTTTTCTAATTGGAGGGCTGTGACCAGTGGTGTTCCGCAGGGATCAGTGCTGGGACCTTTGCTGTTTGTAGTATATATAAATGATTTGGAGGAAAATGTAACTGGTCTGATTAGTAAGTTTGCAGACGACACAAAGGTTGGTGGAATTGCGAATAGCGATGAGGACTGTCAGAGGATTTCGATTGTTTGGAGACTTGGGCGGAGAGATGGCAGATGGAGTTTAATCCGGACAAATGTGAGGTAATGCATTTTGGAAGGTCTAATGCAGGTAGGGAATATACAGTGAATGGTAGAACCCTCAAGAGTATTGAAAGCCAGAGAGATCTAGGAGTACAGGTCCACAGGTCACTGAAAGGGGCAACACAGGTGGAGAAGGTAGCCAAGAAGGCATACGGCATGCTTGCCTTCATTGGCCGGGGCATTGAGTATAAGAATTGGCAAGTCATGTTGCAGCTGTATAGAACCTTAGTTAGGCCACACTTGGGAGTATAGTGTTCAATTCTGGTTGCCACACTACCAGAAGGATGTGGAGGCTTTAGAGAGGGTGCAGAAGAGATTCACCAGAATGTTGCCTGGTATGGAGGGCATTAGCTATGAGGAGCAGTTGAATAAACTTGGTTTGTTCTCACTGGAACGACGGAGGCTGAGGGGCGACCTGATAGTGGTCTACAGAATTATGAGGGGCATAGATAGAGTGGATAGTCAGAGGCTTTTCCCCAGGGTAGAGGGGACAATTACTAGGGGGCATAAGTTTAAGGTGAGAGGGGCAAGGTTTAGAGTAGATGTACGAGGCAAGTTTTTTACACAGAGGGTAGTGGGTGCCTGGAACTCGCTACCGGAGGAGGTGGTGGAAGCAGGGACGATAGTGACATTTAAGGGGCATCTTGACAAATACATGAATAGGATGGGAATAGAGGGATACGGACCCAGGAAGTGTAGAAGATTGTAGTTTAGTCGGGCAGCATGGTCGGTATGGGCTTGGAGGGCCGAAGGGCCTGTTCCTGTGCTGTACATTTCTTTGTTCTTTGTTAAATGTAGGGGACATGATGAAACGTTTTGCAGATGATATTAAAATTGGTTATGTAATTGATAGGGAGAAAGCTGTAAAGTGCAGGAAAGTATGAATCAACTGTCAAATGGGCAGAAAAGTGGCAAATACAATTCAATTCTGACAAATGTGAGGTAATTCATTTGGGATGGATAACGCAATAAATGATAGGATTCTGAGAAATGTAGATGAACAGAGAAATCTTGAATTCGGTACCACACATCCCTGAAGGTAGCAGGACAGGTAGACGAGATGGTCAAGAAGGTATACAAGATACTTAACTTAGTGACTGAGGTATAGAGTATATGGGAAGGGAGGTTATGCCAGAACTGTAACTGTTTTTGTAACTGTATTGCAGGAATTATATGGTCACTCAAGGGAGGGTACAGAGGAGAGTTAAGAGGAGTTGCCTGAAATGGAGAATTTTAGCTGTGACAGACGATAGCTGTGACACAAGATTGGATAGGTTGGGGTTATTTTCTTTTGAAGAGGTTGAGAGCAGATTTAATTGAAGTGATTAAGATTATGAGGGAGCTAGACTTACCGGATATGAAGAAAGTGAGGCCAATAAACAGTCGGTATACATAATTGAAGGATGTTAGGATCCCTGTAGAGACCAATAACTTTTATAAAGAGATTAATTTCTTGAACGATTAACTGAACTAACCAAAGGACAATATATCACATTTTGAGATTCTTACTGTAACAAACCAAAAAAATCAACAGAAATCAAACATTACTTAACAAGCAACTAATACAGTGAATAAAGAAAAGGTACTTTCACATTAACTAATTAATGTAACCGAGATACATTTTCCAACATCTTCCAATGTGGACTGCACTTCTGCAGATCAATAATGTTGCAAGATCAAGCTCCAAGTTAATCACAGCTTTTCAGCAGGCTGACTTCTCCCTACCATCCAAGTCGAATCTTCCAGTGTCCCCAAAAATCATTTCACTTAGCCTGAGTATTTTTGAACCGACTTCCACCACCAAGACCCACCTTGGCAACCCTTTGTTCCTTAAATTTTGAGAAGTCCCATCTGCTTCATTTTCTTTTCAAACAAAGAACCAGCCCTCCCCGGCATCCTTCTTGGTTGTTCAGTGAAAAAGGTCTTTTTACTGTTCTTCAGAGTATCAGCATTCTCTCTCTCTCTCAGTGTGCCTCTGTGTCACTCCCCAAAAATCAGCTGTCCCTTTTCTGTGTCAAGGTGTGAAAACAGTCACTTGATTTTCAATAGGTTTTGGTTTGGGTTTCTTTCTTTGCAATAATCAGATCACATTGGTCTGTCACCATCCAGAGGTTTAGTATGACCACCATACCCTTATCCAGAGCATTCTATTTCACCTTAAGTTAAAGGTAACATTTTAAAACATAACCATCTTGTGAGTCCTGCATTTGTAACAAGGATGGGAATGAAGTTGAGGAATACCTTTTTTCATCCAGAGGGCAGTGAGGGTCTGGAAGTCACGATCTGAATGGATGGTGGAGGCAAAAACCTTTATTTGCATTTTAATAATGCTTCGATATGTGTTTGAGGTACTCGGGTCCAAGAGCTGGAAGGTACGATTAGTCTAGTTAGTTCTTTCTCAGCCAGCGCAGACACAATGAGCTGAGTGGCCTATTTCTCTGCCGTAAATCTTTCCGTTTCTGTGTAACTGGATAAGAGGGCAGAGTTGTGAAGGACAGATATTGAGGAGTGTGTATTTACTTAGAAGAATGATTGATTTTTAAAAATCCATTCATGGGGTGTGAGTGTTGTGGCAAGGCCACTATTGTTGCCCACCTTAATTTCCCTTGAGAAGGTGGTGGTGAGTTTCTTGAACTGCTGCAGTGCATGTGATATAGGTACACCCACAGTGTTGTCAGTAGAATGGTTCCAGGATTTTGATCCAGCAACATTGAAGGAACAGCTCTGGAGTTACAACTCTGGATAATGTGTGGCTTGAACTTGCAAGTGGTGGTGTTCTCATGCACAGCTCTCAGTGTTGTTCTCCCTCGGTGGTAGAAGTCACGCATTTGGAAGAGAATGTCAGAGGATGTTTGGCAAGTTGCTGCAGTTCGTTTTGTATATATTGCACGATACTGCAGCTGTGCAAGGTGGTGGGGAGGGTGAATGTTTTAGGTGGTGAACGGGGTGCCAATCAAATCAGTTGCTTTGCCCTGGATTATATTGAGTTTATAGAGTGTTGTTGGAACTGTGCTCATCCAGGCAAGTGGAATATATTCCGTCTCATTACTGACTTAGTTAGGTTGATATTTTGAAAATATTAGATTAAATGGATTGACAAATATTAAAATTTTAATTTCATTGGAATCACCATACACTTACATTATGCTGAATAAGTCAGATGTGCACAGGTCAGGAGTGAACCGTTTGACAACCCCAAATATTGGCCGTGTGTTTCTTGGCGGCATGAAGGAGCACACCATTCACTGGCAGTGGGATTCTCTGCTCCGGGGATAGGGTGGGCGAAATGGGCCTAGGTAGGGTGCTCTTTCAGAGGATCGGTGCAGACACAATGGGCCGAATGGCCTTCTGCACTGTATCTTTGTTGTACCTTTATAATCTAAACTGGAGGGTCATAAATATTCTGGCTGGGAGGTTTGCTAGTGTCACACGGGTGGATTTAAACTAGTTTGGCAAGGGGTGGGAGCCTAAGCAAAAGTGAATTAACTGAAGGGGAACTAGAGAATAGGACCAGTTAGATGCAGAGGAAGAGCAGGCAGGGTATGCTTGCTGATCAAAGAGGGTTTGGAGGACTGAAGTGTATTTGTTTCAATGCGAGAAGTGTAACAGGTAAGACAGATGAATTTAGAGCTGGGTTAGTACTTGGAACTATGATGTTGTTGCCATTACAGAGACTTGGTTAAGGGAAGGACAGGATTGGCAGCTTAATGTTTCAGGATACAGATGTTTCAGGCAGCATAGAGGGGGGTGTAAAAGGGGTGGGGGAGTTGCAATACTGGTTAAGAAGAATATCACAGCTGTACTGCAAGAAGACACCTCGGAGGGCCTATACTGCGAGGGAATATGGGTAGAGCTCAGGAATAGGAAGGGTGTGGTCACAATGTTGGGTGTTTACTATAGGCCTCCCAACAGCCAGCAGGAGATAAAGGAACAGATTTGTAGGCAGATTTTGGCAAGGTATAAAAGTAACAGGGTTGTTGTGGGATGATTTTAACTTCCCCTATAGTGACTTGGACTCCCTTAGGGCTCGGGGCGTGGATGGGGCAGAGCTTGTAAGGAGCATCCAGGTGGGTTTCTTGAAACAGTATGAAGATAGTCTAACTAGGGAAGGAGTTGTACCGGACTGGTATTGGGGAATGAGCCCGGCCAGGTGATCAACATTTCAGTAGGGGAGCAGTTCGCGAACAGTGACCAGAATTCAGTAAGCTTTAAGGTACTGATGGATAAGTGCAGTCCTCAGGTGAGTGTGCTAAATTGGGGGAAAGCTAATTACAACAATATTAGGCAGGAACTGAAGAATGTAGTTTGGGGGCAGAAGATTTTTTTCTTTTTTGTAATAAATTTAGAGTACCCGATTCATTTTTTCCAATTAATGGACAATTTATCATGGCCAATCCACCAACCCTGCACATCTTTGGGTTGTGGGGGCGATACCTGGGGCAGATCTTTGAGGGCAAATCGACATCTGGCACGTGGGAGGCTTTCAAGTGTAAGTTGATAGGAATTCAGGACCAGCACATTCCTGTAAGGATGAAGGATAAGTATGGCAAATTTCGGGAACCTTGGATGACAAGTCTAGTTAAAAAAGAAAAAGGAAGCATTTGTCAAGTCTAGGAGTCTGGGAACACACAAAGCAAGTGTGCAATACAAGGAAAGTAGAAAGAAACTTAAGCAAGGAGTCAGGAGAGCTAAAAGGGGTCACAAAAAGTAATTGGCCAGCAGGATTGAGGAAAATGCCAAGGCTTTTTACACATATATAAAGAGCAAGAGGGTAGCCAGGGAGAGGGTTTACCCACTCAAGAATAGGGGAGGGAATCTATGCGTGGAGTCAGAGGAAATGGGTGAGGTATTAAATGAGTGCTTCAGTATTCACCAAAGATAAGGACTTGGTGATGATGTGTCTGGGGAAGGGAGTGTAGATAGTTTGGGTCATGTTGAGATCAAAAAGGAGGTATTGGGTGCCTTGAAAAACATTAAGGTAAACAAATCCCCAGAATACTGAGAGAGGCAAGGGAGGAAATTGTTGGGGCCTTGAAAGAAATCTTTGTATCCTCACTGGCTACAGGGAAGGTCCCAGAGGATTGGAAAATAGCCAATGCTGTTCCTTTCTTTAAGAAGGGTAGCAAGGATAATCTAAGTAATTACAGGCCGGTGAGCCTTACGTCAGTGGTAGGGAAATTATTGGAGAGGATCCTTTGAGACAGGATTTACTCCCACTTGGAAATAAGTGGACCTATTAGACATAGAATTTACAGTGCAGAAGGAGGCCATTCAGCCCATTGAGTCTGCACCAGCCCTTGGAAAGACCACCCCACTTAAGCCCACATCTGTAACCCAGCAACCCTACCCAACCCCTTTGGGTAGTAAGGGCAATTTGGCAATCCACCTAACCTTCACGTCATTCGACTATGGGAGGAAACTGGAACTCCCGGAGGAAACCCACGTAGACACGAGGCGAACATGCAGACAGTGACCCAAGCCGGAAATCGAACCTGGGACCCTGGAGCTGTTAAGCGACAGTGCCACCCACTGTGCTACCGTGCCGCCCATATTAGCGAAAGGCAACAAAGTTTTGTGAAGGCGAGGACATGTCTCACTAACTTGACTTTAGTTTTTCGAGGAAATGGCGAAGATGATTGATTAGGGTAGGAGAGTGGATGTTTTCGACATGGACTTCAATTTGGATGTTGTTTGGGGAACAGGGGAAGTCTTACAGAGTTACGGTATCATAGATATATTTTGTAACAAGAGAAACGGTCAATGGAAAGTGTTTAATAATTCATACATCTTAAATTGCGCGATGTAGAGTAATAAAGTTTGTGTGTATTTGTCTTTACTTTAATAAATAATCTTTAATAATTGTTACCCAACGACTGGGTTATTTATTCTCACTGGGGTTTCACTTGTCTCCACACACCAAAACAAAACTATACACGCCCACAAACTGGTGTTCGAAGTTGGGATAACATCAGCGTGCTTTGTGACAGCATAAATCAAGAAATGATAAGGGGCTTGTGAGAAAGTTTTTGCAATAATTGTGACCAATTTTTATCTTTATTTGGATTGATTAATTAAAGGACCCCTGAGGATGAGTTAATAGAGCGCATCCATGGCAGTTTCTTAGAACAATATGTTGGGGACCAACCAGGGAACAGGCTAATTTAAAACTGATTATGTGTAATAAGACCGGATTAATTAATGACCTCATTATATAGGATCTACGAGGCACGACATTCTGAAGGGTGAGGATGAACAGCCAGAGGTTGTGGGCCATATCAGTACCAACGACATAGGTAAGAAGAGGGATTAGGCCCTGAAAGCAGAATATAGGGAGCTTGGGAAAAAATTAAAAAGCAGGACCTCAAAGTTAGTAATCTCAGGATTACTCCCATTGCCACACACTAGCGAGAGCAGGAATAGGAGAATAGACCAGGTGAATATGTGGCTGGATAGATAGTGATGGAGGGAGGGATTTGGATTCCTGAGGCATTGAGAACGATTCTGGGGAAGGCAAGACCTGCACAAAATGGATGGGTTGCCCCCCAGCAGGACTAGAACCAATATCTTTACAGGGGTATTGGCTAGTGCTGTTGGGGAGAGTTTAAACTAGAGTGGCAGGAGGTTGGGAACCTAAGCAGGGATAGACAAGAGAGGGAAACAAAGATAGAAATGAAAGACAGAAAATAGAAACCAAAAGTGGAAGGCAGAGGAAACAAGGGCTAGCAGCAAATAGGGCCATAGTACAAAAACCTATGTGTAAAGATGTTTTTAAAAAATAAGTTTAAAGGCACTGTATCTGAATGCATGGAGCATTCACAATAAGACGGGCAAATTGTTTTATACAGGTACGATATGATACACAGGGTGACCAAGGCTGAGAATTGAATGTCCAAGGGGTTTAGGAAGGACAGGCAAAAAGGAAAAAGAGGTGAAATGGTGTTATTAGTCAAGGATTAAATCAAGAGTAAAATTGAGAGAGGATATTGGCTCAGAAAATCTAAATGTAGAATCAGTCTGGGTGGAGCTAAGAAGCAACAAAGGGTAAAATATCATTGGTGGGAATTGTCTATCGGCCTCCAAACCGTAGTTGTGAGGTAGGGGATGGTATTAAATAGGAAACTAGAGATGCATGTAACAAGTGTGCTCCAGTAATCAAGGGTGACTTTAATCTACATATAGATTGGGCAAATCAAATTAACAATATTGTGGTGGATGAATTCTTGGAGTGTGTACACAATGTTTTTTAGACCAGTACATTGAAGAACCAACCAGGAAACATGCTATCCTAGATTTGGTATTATGCATTGAGAAGGGGTTAATTAATAATCTTGTTGTGCAGGCTCTTTTAGGGAATTCTTCCTTAGGATAAAAAGTGAAGAAGTCCGATCTAAAACTAGGATCCTCAATCCAAACAAAGGAAACCACGAAGGTATGAAGTGTGAGTTGGTTAAGATAGATTAGGGAACTTAATTAAAAGGCATGACGGAGGATAGACAATGGCTAATATTCAAAGAACAGATGTATGCATTGCAACAGTTATACATTCCTTTCTGGGGCAAAAAAACAAGAAAAATGGCCCAAAAATAGCTTACAAAAGATTAAGGATAGTATTAGATCTAAAGAGGAGTCAGATACAGTTGCTAGAAAATGTAGCAAGCCTGAGGATTGGGAGCAATTCAGATTTCAGCAAAGGAGAACTAAGAGATTGATTAAGAGGGGGAAAACAGTATGAGACTAAACTTGCCCAAGGACCATAAAAGCGGACTGTAAAAGCTTTTAGTATGTAAAATAAAAAAGATTAATGAAGACAAATGTAGGTCCTTTAAAGTCCGAAACAGGAGAATTTATAATAGAGGACAAGGATATTGCGGAGCAATTAAACTACTTTAGTTCTGTCTTAGCGGAGAAAGAATAAATAACTTCCCAGAAATGGTAAGGAACCAAATGTCAAGTGAGAAGGAGGAATTGAAGGAAATATGTTTTTTAAAGCATAGTGTAGGAGGAAGTAATGGGACTATAAGCTGATAAATTAAAGACTGACTAGCCTAACATCAATAGTAAGGAAAATTCTAGAGACTATTTTGAAGGATGCAATAACAGGACACTTAGAAAATATCAACAGCATTAGACAAAGTCAACATGGATTTATGAAAATCATGTTTAGTGGGAAAGACAGTAGAACAGCAATGGTGGGAGTTTCTGGGAGTAATTGAGGACACAGTACAGAGGTTCATCCCAAAGAAAAGAAAGGTTATCAGAGGGGGGATTAGGCAGCCATGGCTGACAAAGGAAGTCAGGGAATGCATCAAAGCAAAAGAGAAAGCCTATAATGTGGCAAAGAGTAGTGGGAAGTCAGAAGATTGGGAAGGCTACAAAAACAAACAGAGGATAACAAAGAGAGAAATAAGGAAAGAGAGGATCAATTATGAAGGTAGGCTAGCCAGTAACATTAGGAATGATAGTAAAAGTTTCTTTAAATACATTAAAAACAAACGGGAGGCAAAAGTTGACATTGGGCCGCTCCAAAATGACGCTGGTAATCTAGTGATGGGAGACAAGGAAATAGCTGAGGAACTAAATAAGTACTTTGCGTCACAGTAGAAGACAGTAATATCCCAACAATTCCGGAGAGTCAGGGGGCAGAGTTGAATATGGTAGCCATCACAAAGGAGAAAGTGCTAGAGAAACTAAGAGGTCTAAAAATTGATAAATCTCCGGGCCCAGATGGACTACATCCTAGAGTTCTAAAGGAGATAGCTGAAGAAATAGTGGAGGGGTTAGTTATGATCTTTCAAAAGTCACTGGAGTCAGGGAAAGTCCCAGAGGATTGGAAAATCGCTGTTGTAACCCCCCTGTTCAAGAAGGGAACAAGAAGAAAGATGGAAAATTATTGGCCAATTAGCCTAACCTCGGTTGTTGGCAAGATTCTAGAATCCATTGTTAAGGATGAGATTTCTAAATTCTTGGAAGTGCAGGGTCGGATTAGGACAACTCAGCATGGATTTAGTAAGGGGAGGTCGTGCCTGACAAACCTGTTAGAGTTCTTTGAAGAGATAACAAATAGGTTAGACCAAGGAGAGCCAATGGATGTTATCTATCTTGACTTCCAAAAGGCCTTTGATAAGGTGCCTCACAGGAGGCTGCTGAGTAAAATAAGGGCCCATGGTATTCGAGGCAAGGCACTAACATGGATTGACGATTGGCAGTCAGGCAGAAGGCAGAGAGTTGGGATAAAAGGTTCTTTTTCGGAATGGCAACCGGTGACGAGTGGTGTCCCGCAGGGTTCAGTGTTGGGGCCACAGCTGTTCTCTTTATATATTAACGATCTAGATGACGGGACTGGGGGCATTCTGGCTAAGTTTGCCGATGATACAAAGATAGGTGATGGGGCAGGTAGTATGGAGGAGGTGGGGAGGCTGCAGAAAGATTTAGACAGTTTAGGAGAGTGGTCCAAGAAATGGCTGATGAAATTCAACGTGGGCAAGTGCGAGGTCTTGCACTTTGGAAAAAAGAATAGAGGCATGGACTATTTTCTAAACGGTGACAAAATTCATAATGCTGAAGTGCAAAGGGACTTGGGAGTCCTAGTCCAGGATTCTCTAAAGGTAAACTTGCAGGTTGAGTCCGTAATTAAGAAAGCAAATGCAATGTTGTCATTCATCTCAAGAGGCTTGGAATATAAAAGCAGGGATATACTTCTGAAGCTTTATAAAGCATTAGTTAGGCCCCATTTAGAATACTGTGAGCAATTTTGGGCCCCACACCTCAGGAAGGACATACTGGCACTGGAGCAGGTCCAGTGGAGATTCACACGGATGATCCCAGGAATGGTAGACCTAACATACGATGAACCTCTGAGGATCCTGGGATTATATTCATTCGAGTTCAGGAGGTTGAGGGGAGATCTAATAGAAACTTACAAGATAATGAATGGCTTCGATAGGATGGACGTAGGGAAGTTGTTTCCATTAGCAGGGGAGACTAGGACCCGGGGGCACAGCCTTAGAATAAAAGGGAGTCACTTTAGAACAGAGATGAGGAGAAATTTCTTCAGCCAGAGAGTGGTGGGTCTGTGGAATTCATTGCCACAGAGGGCGGTGGAGGCCGGGACGTTGAGTGTCTTTAAGACAGAAGTTGATAAATTCTTGATTTCTCGAGGAATTAAGGGCTATGGAGAGAGAGCGGGTAAATGGAGTTGAAATCAGCCATGATTGAATGGTGGAGTGGACTCAATGGGCCGAATGGCCTTACTTCCGTTCCTATGTCTTATGGTCTTATGTTTGACAAACCTATTGGAGATAGATAAGGGTGAATCATTGGATATGGTCTATTTGGATTTTCAGAAATTTTTCAATAAAAGTCCACATTAAGAGGTAAGTGTTAAATGTGCAAAATTAAAGTGCGTAGCATTGGGGGTAAAATATTGGCATAGATTAAGAATTGGTTAGCAGACAAGAAACAGCGGTATGACTGATTATTTTTCAAAGTGGCAGGCAAAGACTAGTGGGGTCCTGCAGGGACCAGTGCTTGGGCCCCAGCTGTTTACAGTATACATCAATCATTTGGATGAGGTAAACAAAATGTAATGGCCGCAATTTAACCAAAAGGTTTCTAAGTGTGCTAACGAGCGGGAACTGCTGCGAGCTTTCTAACGCTCGACCTGGGAGGCCATCACCACTATAAAACGTTAATTAAGACCATAAGACATAGGAGTGGAAGTAAGGCCATTCGGCCCATCGAGTCCACTCCACCATTCAATCATGGCTGATTTCAACTCCATTTACCCGCTCTCTCTCCATAGCCCTTAATTCCTTGAGAAATCAAGAATTTATCAACGTCTGTCTTAAAGACACTCAACGCCCGGCCTCCACCGCCCTCTGTGGCAATGAATTCCACAGACCCACCACTCTCTGGCTGAAGAAATTTCTCCTCATCTCTGTTCTAAAGTGACTCCCTTTTATTCTAAGGCTGTGCCCCCGGGTCCTAGTCTCCCCTGCTAATGGAAACAACTTCCCTACATCCACCCTATCTAAGCCATTTATTATTTTGTAAGTTTCTATTAGATCTCCCCTCAACCTCCTAAACTCCTATGAATATAATCCCAGGATCCTCAGACGTTCATCGTATGTTAGGCCTACCATTCCTGGGATCATCCGTGTGAATCTCCGCTGGACCCGCTCCAATGCCAGTATGTCCTTCCTGAGGTGTGAGGCCCAAAATTGCTCACAGTATTCTAAATGGGGCCTAACTAATGCTTTATAAAGCTTCAGAAGTACATCCCTGCTTTTATATTCCAAGCCTCTTGAGATGAATGACAACATTGCATTTGCTTTCTTAATTACGGACTCAACCTGCAAGTTTACCTTTAGAGAATCCTGGACTAGGACTCCCAAGTCCCTTTGCACTTCAGCATTATGAATTTTGTCACCGTTTAGAAAATAGTCCATGCCTCTATTCTTTTTTCCAAAGTGCAAGACCTCGCACTTGCCCACGTTGAATTTCATCAGCCATTTCTTGGACCACTCTCCTAAACTGTCTAAATCTTTCTGCAGCCTCCCCACCTCCTCCATACTACCTGCCCCTCCACCTATCTTTGTATCATCGGCAAACTTAGCCAGAATGCCCCCAGTCCCGTCATCTAGATCGTTAATATATAAAGAGAACAGCTGTGGGTCCATCACTGAACCCTGCGGGACACCACTCGTCACCGGTTGCCATTCCGAAAAAGAACCTTTCATCCCAACTCTCTGCCTTCTGCCTGACAGCCAATCGTCAATCCATGTTAGTACCTTGCCTCGAATACCATCGGCCCTTATTTTACTCAGCAGTCTCCCGTGAGGCACCTTATCAAAGGCCTTTTGGAAGTCAAGATAGATAACATCCATTGGCTCTCCTTGGTCTAACCTATTTGTTATCTCTTCAAAGAACTCTAACAGGTTTGTCAGGCAAGACCTCCCCTTACTAAATCCAGGTTGACTTGTCCTAATCCGACCCTGCACTTCCAAGAATTTAGAAATCTCATCCTTAACAATGGATTCTAGAATCTTGCCAACAACCGGTCCACTTAACGAGGCCTTGCACCACAAATGATGGTCCTGTCGGCTGATTTGCTGGTACCACGCTTGCCAGCCTCTCCCCGCTAACATGGGAGAACAGCACTTAAACTGCTTCTGTGCAGTCAACCCCACTCGGCTCACAGCCACGCCACTGACAAGATCAGCCCCACAATTCAGGGATGCTAAACTGGGCAGATTCCTCGATTTGGTCCAGGCCAGACGGGATGTCCTATTCCCCCAAGGGTCAGCCGCAGGGCCGCCAGTGCTGCCTGGGAGGAAGTGACAGTGGTCGTCAGCTTAGGGGGTATGACCAGGAGGACCGACACCTAGAGCTGTCAGATCAATGACCTCCGCTGGGCCGCACGGGTGAGTTGGCACTGGACACCCGATTGCCCTCCCCCCCCCATCAGTATGCACCTGGTACCCTCACCGCCCAGCACCGTTCCGTGCCCCGGTTCCCACCCTGTGATCCTGGAGATGGGAGTTGGCCCACAAAAGATGGGAGGGGGCCCAGACAGGCAGCGGGGTGCCAAACATCGAAGTCCTCACCCCCTACGGGGAATGGGCCTGGAGATCGTGGGAGTGGCTGAGGACATCTCTGTAACCAACATAGAGGTTGGCATACAGCGCAGAGGTGAGGATCCACTGGCCCTCACCAGATGACGCTGACCGAGGTTGGCCCCGCCGGGGGTTCTCCACCCCCTCCGAGCACCGGGGCAGGAATCCATGTGCCCTAGTGCTCATTGCCTGGGAGCGAAGATGGTTACTCACCTTGGGTTCCCGCAGCAGCATTTCTGCAAGCTTCACATTTTTAAAAGGAGTACTAATCGGCGCCCGCATGACCACTTGCTGGTGAGGTTGTTAGATCACTGGGGGCCGATAGATAGGGGGTCGCTCCCGTTAATTGTATGGAGATTGGGTTTAAGTGGTGATTATTGGGTTCACGCCACGCTAAGGTGGGATCCTGATTTCGCCAATGGGAGTGGGCCGGTTTGATCGCAAACAGGTCGTGTCTCTCCTGCGATTTAATGGCCTTGTCGCATTCTCGCTCAAGCACAACACGGCCATTAAATCACTCTCAATATATCTCACTGCAGCTGTACAGGATCTTGGTGAGATCACACCTCGAGTATTGTGTGCAGTTTTGGTCTCCTTATCCAAGAAAGGATATGCTGGCCTTAGAGCGAGTGCAATGAAGACCCATACTTGAATTTTGGGATGGCAGGGTTGTTCTATGAGGAGAGATTGGGTCGACTGGGCCTGTTTTCATTGGAATTTATAAAAATAAGAGGGGATCTAATTGAAATGTATAAAATTATGACAGGGTTGGAAAGACAGATGCAAGAAGTTATCTCCTCTAACTGAGCAGTCCAGAACAAAGAGTCACAGTCTCAGGAAACTGGGTAGATCACTTGGGACTGAGATGAGGCAAAACTTCCTCATTCAGAGGGTGGTGAACCTGTGGAATTCTGAAAAGTGTTAAGGGCATAGCAGAGCGCAAGGGAATGATATTGAGATAGAAGATCAGCCATGGTCATTGAATGGCGGAACAGGCTCTTAAGGATGGAATTACCTACTCCTGCTCTTACTTTCTATGTTTCTAAGAGTGAAGATATTGTAGAATTTAACATTTATTTTGATAGTGAGCAACTTGGGTCTGAAACGAGTGTCTTAAACTTGAATAAAGGTAATTACAAATGGATGAAGACAGAGTTGTCTAAAGCGGACGGGGGAAATTAAGATGGTAGATAAGCAGTGGCACACACAAAAAGATATTTCATAACTCTCAAAAAGATACTCTTTGAGAAAGGCTTGAATTTTTAATTTGTCAAACAGGCACATGTTGGACACGCGTGTATGCAAAATGAGGCATTGCAAGAGGTGTCAGACATCATCGCGTGGCCTCACGATATTTCGACCATTGGGCATAGGTGGAAGTCAGAAGCAAGCCTGCCAAAAGTTAAATGGCCAATTCAACTCATTAAAAGGCCAACTGATAGCGATTTTGAGTGACCTTTGTGCTTTAATGCTCAGCGCTCAGATTATCCTTCACATTTTCCATTCATTCTACATCCAGGGTGCGATAAAAGGCCAACAGGATATTGGTAATTTTGATGTGAATTGTTTGGAGTTTGTTCGGAGTTCATTCTGGCATTTTTGGGGTGTTTTGGATAACTCTTTCTGATTTTTAAACACTTGCCCACGCTTCATGCAGAAAGCCATTTTCAGTGCAGACGCCTATGCAACCTTCTGGACAAACGTGGGGATTGTGTATTCGGCACCCAGAGTCAGAAAGGAGGCTAATCATCTGAAGGCACCATTCCAGAATCTTCCCTGTGAATTGAGAGGTCCAGACAGAAGGGGTGGAGGGCCAGCAGGAATCATAAGGCAGATGGTCCGGAGATGACGCCATTACCTAGCAGGTTGATGTACAGCCCACAATCATGCTATCTGGATATGTCAGAGGTTCAGTGTTGAAAAAGGCTGTGCCTTCCCAGGGACAGTGTTACCTCTAATTGCAACTTGATCCGCCCCAAAATTGCTTCCAACTGTGTGGGTGACTGAAGCCGACAGTGACCCTGAACGCTTTGTTCCAAGAGGCAGTGGGAAGTCTCTGTGGACTTTTCCAATCCGCTGCCCACAGCTACATCAGCTTGATCACAGATACAATGTTCCAATGGGTCAACACCTTCATTCACTTCAGGACAGATGAGGCCAGTCAGGCAGAGTGATCCAGAGACGTTGCTGCAATTGTCGGATTTCCTTCAATTCAGGGAACCATTCATAGAATCATAGAATCCCTACAGTGCAGAAGGAGGCCATTTGGCCGACTGAGACTGCACCGACTCTCTGATAGAGCACTCCGTCCAAGCCCACCTCCCTTCCCCTTATCCCAATAACCCCTTAACCTAACCTGCACATCCCTGGACACCAAGGGGCAACCTTAGTTTGGCCAATCCATCTAACCTGCACATGTTTGGACTGTGGGAGGAAACCGAGCACCCAGAGGAAACCCACGCAAACACGGAGAGAATGTACAAACTCCACTCAGACAGTTACCTGAGGCCAGAATTGAACCCGGGTCCCTGGCGCTGTGAGGCAGCAGCGCTAACCACTGTGCCACCGTGCTGCCCTATTGACTACGTGTCTGTGCCATAAAGCTGGAGTGCAGGAACTAGTTGCCTTTGTTAGTAGAAAGGGCAGGGCGGTGGGTACCGGAGCAATAGGTCAGAAGGTGAAAGCATTGAGGGCGAACTAGGGAATAGGGTCAGTTTGGCTCTGAGGAAGAGCAGACAGGGAGATGTTGCTGAAAGCAGCGGGTCTGGTGGCCTGAAGTGCATATGTTTTAATGCAAGAAGTATTACGGGTAAGGCAGATGAACTTAGAGCTTGGATTAGTACTTGGAACTATGATGTTGTTGCCATTACAGAGACTTGGTTGAGGGAAGGACAGGGTTGGCAGCTAAATGTTCCAGGATTTAGATGTTTCAGGCGGGATAGAGGGGGATGTAAAAGGGGTGGCGGAGTTGCGCTACTGGTTAGGGAGAATATCACAGCTGTACTACGGGAGGACACCTCAGAGGGCAGCGAGGCTATATGGGTAGAGATCAGGAATAAGAAGGGTGCAGTCACAATGTTGGGGGTTTACTACAGGCCACCCAGCAGCCAGCGGGAGATAGAGGAGCAGATAGGTAGACAGATTTTGGGAACAAGTAAAAACAATAGGGTTGTTGTGATGGGAGACTTCAACTTCCGCAATATTGACTGGGACTCACTTAGTGCTAGGGGCAGAGTTTGTAAGGAACATCCAGGAGGGCTTGTTAAAACAATATGTAGACAGTCCAGCTAAGGAAGGGGCTGGACCTGGTATTGGGGAATGAGCCCGATCAGGTGGTAGAAGTTTCAGTAGGGGAGCATTTCGGGAACAGTGACCACAATTCAGTAAGTTTTAAAGTGCTGGTGGGCAAGGATAAGAGTGGGCTGAGAGTGAATGTGCTAAATTGGGGGAAGACTAATTATAACAATATTAGGCGGGAACTGAAGAAACTAGATTGGGGGAGGATGTTTGAGGGTAAATCAACATCTGACATGTGGGAGGCTTTCAAATGTCAGTTGAAAGGAATTCAGGCCCGGCATGTTCCTGTGCGAAAGAAGGATAAATACGACAATTTTCGAGAACCTTGGATAACGAGAGATATTGTAGGCCTCGTCAAAAAGAAAAAGGAGGCATTTGTCAGGGCTAGAAGGCTAGGAACAGATGAAGCCTGTGTTGAATATAAGGAAAGTAGGAAGGAACTTAAGCAAGGAGTCAGGAGGGCTAGAAGAGGTCACGAAAAGTCATTGGCAAATAGGGTTAAGGAAAATCCCAAGGCTTTTTACACATATATAAAAAGCAAGAGGGTAGCCAGGGAAAGGGTTGTCCCACTGAAGGATAGGCAAGGGAACTATGTGTGGAGCCAGAGGAAATGGGTGAGGTACTAAATGAATACTTTGCATCGGTATTCACCAAGAGAAGGAATTGGTGGATGTTGAGTCTGGAGAAGGGTGTGTAGATAGCCTGGGTCACATTGAGATCCAAAAAGACGAGGTGTTGGGCGTCTTGAAAAATATTAAGGTAGATAAGTCCCCAGGGTTGGATGGGATCTACCCCAGAATACTGAAGGGGGCTAGAGAGGAAATTGCTGAGGCTTGACAGAAATCTTTGGATCCTCACTGTCTTCAGGTGAGGTCCCGGAGGACTGGAGAATAGCCAATGTTGTTCCTTTGTTTAAGAAGGGTAGCAAGGATAATCCAGGGAACTACAGGCCGGTGAGCCTTACATCAGTGGTAGGGAAATTACTGGAGAGAATTCTTCGAGACAGGATCTACTCCCATTTGGAAACAAATGGACGTATTAGTGAGAGGCAGCATGGTTTTGTGACGGGGAGGTTGTGTCTCACTAACTTGATAGAGTTTTACGACGAGGTCACAAAGATGATTGATGCAGGTAGGGCAGTGGATGTTGTCTATATGGACTTCAGTAAGGCCTTTGACAAGGTCCCTCATGGTAGACTGGTACAAAAGGTGAAGTCACACGGGATCAGGGGTGAGCTGGCAAGGTGGATACAGAACTGGCTAGGTCATAGAAGGCAGAGAGTAGCAATGGAAGGGTGCTTTTCTAATTGGAGGGCTGTGACTAGTGGTGTTCCGCAGGGATCAGTGCTGGAACCTTTGCTGTTCGTAGTATATATAAATGATTTGGAGGCAAATGTAACTGGTCTGATTAGTAAGTTTACAGACGACACAAAGATTGGTGGAATTGCGGATAGCGATGAGGACTGTCAGAGGATACAACAGGATTTAGATTGTTTGGAGACTTGGGCAGAGAGATGGCAGATGGAGTATAATCCGGACAAATGTGAGGTAATGCATTTTGGAAGATCCAATGCAGGTCGGGAATATACAGTGAATGGTAGAACCCTCAAGAGTATTGAAAGTCAGAGAGATCTAGGTGTACAGGTCCACAGGTCACTGAAAGGGGCAACACAGGTGGAGAAGGTAGTCCAGAAGGCATACGGCATGCTTGCCTTCATTGGCCGGGGCTTTGAGTATAAGAACTGGCAAGTCATGTTGCAGCTGTATAGTACCTTAGTTAGGCCACACTTGGAGTATAGTGTTAAATTCTGGTCGCCACACTACGTGAAGGATGTGGAGGCTTTAGAGAGGGTGCAGAAGAGATTTACCAGGATGTTGCCTGGTATGGAGGGCATTAGCTATGAGGGGCGGTTGAATAAACTCGGTTTGTTCTCACTGGAACGACGGAGGTTGAGGGGCGACCTGATAGAGGTCTACAAAATTATGAGGGGCATAGACAGAGTGGATAGTCAGAGGTTTTTCCCCAGGGTAGAGGGGTCAATGACTAGGGGGCATAGGTTTAAGGTCTCCATTAGAGGAGATGTACGAGGCAAGTTGTTTACACAGAGGGTAGTGGGTGCCTGGAACCCGCTGCCGGAGAAGGTGGTGGAAGCAGAGACGATAATGACATTTAAGGGGCATCTTGACAAATACATGAATAGGGTGGGAATAGAGGGATATGGACCCAACCATGTTCTATCCAACCATGCTAATGCAATGAACAGCCTTGGTACCTGGGAGTGACACAGGATGTAGGCATCATGGCACCTTCCTGGATATCTAGCCCAAACCTGCAGGATTTCACTCTTGTCATCACACACAATCTGGACATTTAGTGAATGAACAAAGAGAACAAAGAAAAGTAAATCACAGGAACAGGCCCTTCGGCCCTCCAAGCCTGCGCCGACCATGCTGCCCGTCTAAACTAAAATCTTCTACACTTCCGGGGTCCGTATCCCTCTATTCCCATCCTATTCAGGTATTTGTCAAGACGTCCCTTAATCGTCACTATCATCACTGCTTCCACCATCTCTCTGACTGTCAATACTCTTGAGGGTTCTCCCATTCACTGTATATTCCCTACCTGTATTAGATCTTCCAAAATGCATTACCTCACATTTGTCCGGATTAAACTCCATCTGCCATCTCTCTGCCCAAGTCTCCAAATGATATAAATCCTGCTATATCCTCTGACAGTCCACATTGCTATTCACAATTCCACCAACCTTTATGTCGTCAGCAAACTTACTAATCAGACCAGTTACATTTTCCTCCAAATCATTTATATATACACTATGAACAGCAAAGGTCCCAGCACTAATTCCTGCGGAATACCACTAGTCACAGCCCTCCTGTCAGAAAAGGAACCTTCCATTGCTACTCTCTGCCTTCTATGACCTAGCCAGTTCTGTATCCATCTTGCCAGCTCACGTCTGATCCCGTGTGACTTCACCTTTTGTACCAGTCTGCCATGAGGGACCTTGTCAAAGGCCTAACATATAGACAGCATCCATTGCCCTACCTGCATCAGTCATCTTTGTGACCTCCTTGAAAAACTCTATCAAGTTAGTGAGACACAACCTCCCCTTCACAAAACCATGCTGCCTCTCTCTAATACGTCCACTTGCTTCCAAATAGGAGTAGATCCTATCTCGAAGAATTCTCTCCAGTAGTTTCCCTACCACTGACGTAAGGCTCACCGGCCTGTAGTTCCCTGGATCATCCTTCTTGATGAAAGGGACAATATTGGATATTCTCCAGTCTTCCGGGACATCACCTGAAGACAGTGATGATCCAAAGATTTCTGTCAAGTCCTCAGCAATTTCCTCTCTTACCTCCTTCAGTATTCTGGGGTATATCCCATCAGGCCCTGGGGACTTATACACCGTAATATTTTTCAAGATGCCCAACACCTCGTCTTTTTGGATCTCAATGTGACCCAGGCTATCTACACACCCTTCTCCAGACTCAACATCCACCAATTCCTTCTCTTTGGTGAATACTGATGCAAAGTACTCATTTAGTACCTCGCCCATTTCCTCTGGCTCCACACATAGATTCCCTCCCCCGTCCTTCAGTGGGCCTACCCTTTCCCTGGCTGGCTACTGGGAACAAAGGCTATATGCTGAAAAGGTGGCTGATGAGGCCACTGACAAGCCGAAGACAGCTGCAGCCGCAGTCATGTCTCCACAAGGGCAATAATTGTGAGGACCATAGGCCTAATCTAAATGAGGTTTTGCTGCCTGGATTGCTCAGGAAGATTACTGCAATATCCTCCTGAACGCATCTCACTTATTCTCGTAGTCTGCTGTACCCACCATAATCTGGCTCCTTCAAAGGATACCCCAGAGTGAGGAGCAGTAGGACTTTCAATTAGGACTCCAAAGCAAGGAGTCAACGTGATAGCAAGGAAACACCATCTTACTGGGTCAGTGCTGGTGAGGCACTCTGTCACCCTTCACTCCAAGTCCTGACCTTTTATATGTGTGGCACACAACTCCAGGCTTCTTCCCTAGCAATTGCATGAAGAACACTCAGTCCATTGCAGATGATCTAACATTTTAACATTGACGGGAGAGATATACATTAACTATAGCACACGTGTGAAAGAAAATGAATTACTCATGAGATCCCGTATGTGATCATTGTGACTTAAATTTGCACTCATGAGTGCTCCATCGCCTCACATGCAACTAACTGGGTTGAAGACAGCCTGCTGACTCTAATGTCCCATTGGCCTTGATGACCATGGTGACCCTGGTCGTTTGGACCTGTGTAAGGTGAGAGCCAGTGCCATGACTGGGCACTCAGTCATTGTGGTCCCTGGCAGAGGAGCTGCTACCATCATCAAGAGCGCCTTGCGAAGAGCCCCTAGATACATGGAGCTGCAGGTTGTCCAACAACATGAGGTGGTTTGAATGTCCCTGCTTACCATAGATGGACAGGCAGCTAGTAGAGTCACTTGGTGCCTCATCCAACTCTTACATTGGCAGCGACCTAATGAGGACATTGCCAGTGTGTGGGCTCTCAGTTCTGAATGCAACTCAAGAAATCCCTGATTGATTCTTGGACTTACCTCTCCATGTGAATCACCACTCCCTCAATGAAGGAAGCTGTGCGTTCAGAGTTCTGGACCAACACAGTGCTCACGATCCACATAGACACCTCCAACACTGAGACAGTGGCACACAGGTACTTGGTGATTTCTGCCACATCTTCACGTGCATCCCACTGGATGTTCAGTATCTGCTGCCTGATGAATGACTCCAGAAGCTCATCATCTGCCTCGGGTGCAGCATTATCCTTGTCTCCAGCAATCCTCCAATTGCTGGCATCCTGGGGACTCCCTGCCTTGACCAGCTCCTCAGGGGAGTGTAATGTACCTTCACCACTGTGCACCACTATCTTTTCCAATAAGCATATGTCCCCAGTGTGCCCGTACCTGCGCTAGGGCATGGACCAGAGGAAGGATGTGACATGGGATCATCTGGCTGCTGGCCATCCTCAGAGGTCAAGAGAACTTCAGGGGTCATGAGAATGTTCCATTTGAAGGGGGAAGACAAAATGTCAGTCTCGAACAGCATAATGAAGTCAGAGTGCATGCAGTCGGGTTGCTTCTTGAAATTGACTTCTGGCTGAGCAATGGGGATAAGTAGATTTCACATGTCAGTCTTACAACCACTGCCCAACATCTCTCATACCATCCTCCAATCTCATCCCATGTCCAGTTGATTCTTACCCTCCTCCGTGACCAGTGGACATGGCTCCATGCTCACACGCCACCTCCTCCACCTGACTTTGAAGCAGAAAGTTTGGGATTCCACCAACCGTCCTGTAGATTGTGATTCCTCTTCTCCTGTTCAGACAAGAATGCTTTCATTTGTCCCCCATCTAGATGCCGAAACATATCAGCTCCCCACGCGCCTCAAGAGATGCAGGTCAGGTGCTCATCACATTGCCTCACTTCACCCTTGCATACCTGCCAGCCATCCTATCTAATCACATACAGGCTTTCAAGATAAAGGAATATGTGCCACTCTACGCTCTGCATTTCACACCCATGAGCACCAACAGTTGTTGCCACCCACAAAAACAATATCAATGCTTGCAATGGAATTCAGTACTCACCGTGGTAGAGCACATGGATTCAGGCCCTTCACATGATATCAAGTCTGTTGACCTGACCTGCCACTTCCATCCAGGTATTCTTTGTTAGGTAAGTGGCCTCCTCTTTCTGTCATGGCAGCATGATATCATGTCGGGCACTGACTGCCTCCACAGCAGAACCCGCAGGCACTCATCAGAAAGGAGGGGGGCAGACTGACTTTGGGCACTTCCATCCCACCTGTCATGGACTTCAGGTGCAGGTGACATACTGCAGACAGTTTTATCACAAAAACCGAAATTAGTAAAACATTTCAAAATTTAAAGCAGCTCCCCGAGACCATTGGGCACTGATTGTCAGCCTTCAGGGAACTCCATTTGAACCTCACCTCCTCGCACCCATATTTATCGAGGGGCTGTTTAGCACAGGGCTAAATCGCTGGCTTTGAAAGCAGACCAAGGCAGGCCAGCAGCACGGTTCAATTACCGTAACAGCCTCCCCGAACAGGCGCCGGAATGTGGCGACTAGGGGCTTTTCACAGTAACTTCATTGAAGCCTACTTGTGATAATAAGCGATTTTCATTTCATTTCCTGATGCCCATCCTTTTCCTACCCCCACTTGTAGCACTGAACCTGTCTCAACGCATTTTTTACACAGGCTGGCAGTTAATTCACATCCGTTTCTGGTCCTGCCGAGCGTGCTCCCTCACCAGGCCTAAAATTCAGGCCAGAGACTCTTTCAAATGGATAAACCATCTGTGACTAACTAAGGAAGGCATCAATTTGAATGAAAAGGCATACAATACTACGAAGATTAACAGTAGGCAAGTGTATTAATACCATGACTGAGTTCTAGGTGTCTTTGATAGAAGAGAGCTGGAAGCCATGCTGCTGCCAAAAAATGAACATTTGTTCACTATTTACAGAGGCACACCTTTGCTGGACTCCAGTCCAATGATGTGCAGATTAGGTGGATTGGCTATGCTAAATTGCCCCTCAGTATCCAAAAGTGTGGTCGCTTGGAGAGGGCGGTGGAGTGGGCCTAGGTAAGGTACTCTTTCAAAAGGTTGGTGCAGACTAGATGGGCCGAATGGCCTCCTTCTACACTGCAGGGATTTTATGATTCTATTCTATGATTCCATGAGAACCTTCTTTCTTCAGGCTCCAGTTACATGTGATCAGGCATCATCTAACATCGCTGATGATGCACTGTATCTATTGACATAATAGCTGTTAACCATTTCTACTTGTCAGAAGATTGGAAAAATTCTACAAGCCAGTGAAGGATAACGAAAGGAATTGTAAATAAATTAGAATGAGAGTAAGCTAGCAAGAAATATAAAGTTAGACAGTAAAGTTTCTAAAAAGGGAACAGCTGAAAAAAATGTTGGTCTTATAACGGATAAGACTGGGGATTAATGATGGGAAACAAAGAAATGGCAAAGACAGAGAACAAGTATTTTGGTACCTGTGTTATGATTCTGGACCAGACACCTATGTTTTTGATACAATCCTACTTGGAAATAATCCAGCTTGGAAACAGAAATCTTTTGTTTCAGTGTCAAAGTTTGAGATTCAAGGCATTTACAAAGAGAATAAAGCCACAAAATTCCATTGGTTTTGAACAAATAAAATAAACTTGACTGTCCAAGGTCAGAAAGATAAGGGGCGCGATTCCACGCTCCTGCGCCGGTTTGGAGAATCGCCTGGGTCACCAAATTTTCTCGCCACGCCGGTCCGACGCCCTCCCGCGATTCACTGAAGCGGCCAGATCGGCACAATCGCGTTTTGCGCGGCACGGTCCAGTGAATCGCCCGAGACAGCCAAAATGCCGATTCACCGGTACCCCCCCCCCCGATTCTCAGTGCCGGATGGGCCGAGCGGCCTGCCCAAAACGGCGGGTTCCCCCTGGTGCCGTCCACACCTGGTCACGGCCGGCGGGAACGCTGGGGGGGGGGGGGCGGCCTGCGGGGGGGGGGGGGGTGTGGGGGGGGGATCCTGCACCGGGGGGGGCCTCAAATGGGGTCTGGCCCACGATCGGTGCCCACCGATTGTCGGGCCAGCCTCTCTGAAGGAGGTCCTCCTTTCTTCCGCAGCCCCGCAAGATCCGTCAGATTCTTCTTGCGGGGCGGACTCGGAGAGGACGGCAACCACGCATGCGTGGGTGACGCCAGTTATGCGGCGTCGGCCGCGTCATGTATGCGGCGCCGCCTTTACACCCATGACAGCTAATCCCGCCCATGACAGCTAATCTCACTCTAATATGTGTTCCCGAAATCTAACCAAGGCGTGGGACCTAACTCCCTCACCTTAGACACCTTGGGTAAGCGCCGTTCAGTCCTGGTCTCCACAAATGAGGATCAAACAGAACGGCACTCGTGGAGGTCTCCCAGGTGATTGAGGCCCCCAGGTGCACTGCCCAGGTGGCACTACCAGCTGGCAGGGGGCACTGCCAAGGTGCCAAGCTGGCATTTTGCTGCGATTGGGCCAGAATGTGTCCTGTGTGGGTGTGGAGGAATGCAGGGAGGCCCAGGGACCCCTTATAGTGAGTTTGGGTTCAGAGGTCACATTGGGGGCTCAAGAGACTGGGACACCATTTTTAATGGAGCTCCTCAGTGCAGAAAATGGGGCTAAGTGCAGCCTCGTTGGGGAGTTCCCTGTTGAGGCCCCGTATCTACCCGGATGAGCGTTAGATAGGGGGTGTTTCTCAGTGCTCCGAGTGCAGAGAAATACCCGGCTAATATTGCGCTACGGGGCTCTTTCCCCATTTGGGTAGATCTCTTCCAATATCTATCTTGTAATTTTGACATGCAAGGTTAATATGAGGTATACATCAATGAACAGGGAAAATGGGGCCAAACACACAGCATGATAAATTGTAATGTGATCAAGACGGATTCCATGGATTTCTCAACAATCCACACCGATGCAAATAAACTTTAATCAATAAATTTCACAAAGTCTGTCTTTCATGAGGGATTCCAGTCTTCACCTTTGATGATCCTGTCTTGGAATTCTCTCTAAGGTTTGCTCCATCTCAGATAGCCTCAACAACCCACCCTGGTAGGTTTCAGTCTCGTCTCCCAAGACTCCATTCCCCTGGATTCCCGAGTCTGCTTGTCAGCATCAACTCATAAGCATAACTTCAGCTCTTTGCTTGTGTCAAGCTGAACCCATTGGGTTACCTTTACCCCAACAACCTGCAACATGGAGACATCAACCTTCTTCTGCTTTCTTAGATCTTTGCGACTTCTCCAGAGGCCTGCTCAACAGAGCTTCTCCTGAGATCCCTTCAAATGCCATGGCTGCTTCTGAGCCCTCCCCACTTATATTCTGCCAACCACAGCTCTTTTTCAGCTTTGAGCCCTTTTCTCTGCTCCTGTTCTTAATTCAGGCCTCTCCCTATGCCCTCTCTCACTGGATTATGGCAGTCTGCTCCGGTCTCCAGATCTTCATGCAATTTTTCATTTTTTTCTCTTAATGTAGGAACTCTGATACCTCTATGCTACACTGTACATGTGCAGCCCATTTCTGGTTCACACATGCATGACAAATTCCTGAGACATGCTTGGAATTGTAGTTCTCTGCCCCTGCTTGTCGAGAAAGTAAATTGGATCTCATCACACCTGTTTTCACAGTCGAAGACACTAAACCATCGCAAGAATATTAGTAAATGAAGGAGCAAAAGGAAGGAGGAAGTTAAAACTATTCCTGGAGAAAAATAACTAGGAAAACTAATGGTTTCTAAGTTCCCTGGACTGGTTTCTACCACCTTAAAAGAAGTGGCTGCAAGATGAGGAGAGGTGGTGGCGTAGTGGTATTGTCACTAAACTAAGAGTAATGCTCTGGGGCTCAGGTTCCAATCCCACTACTGCAGATGGTGACATTTGAATTCAATAAAAATCTGGAATTAAAAATCTGATGATGACCATGAAACCATTGTCGATTCTCATAAAAACCCACCTGGTTCATGAGGTAATATGCCATCCTTAAATGTGACTCCAGATCCACAGCAATGTAGTTGATTTTTTAATTGTGTCCCCTCAAGGGCAATTAGGGATGGTCAATAAATGCTGGCCCAGCCTGCGAAGTCTTTGTCCCATGAACAATAAAAAAAAAGATAGTGGTTGCGTTGGTTGTAAAATATCAAAATTCTCTAGATTCTGGAAATATATTATAAATTAAAGTTAAATATATTCAGGTGAAGGGCATTGATTGGTTGACTATTGAGTCCATTCCCTTGAGAGGGTATTGGCAAGCCACCTTCTTGAACAGCTGAAGTTACGTTACACCCACGGTGCTGCTCGGAAAGATGATCCATGATTTTGACTCGGTGAAAGTAAGGGAAGAATAATATAGTTCCAAATGGTGTGCATCTTAGGGGGTAAGGTAATGCCATTTTCTGCCCTTGTCCTTCTTTCTGCTAGAGGTTGAAGGTTTGGAAGGTGCTGTCAAAGGAGTCTGGTGAATTGCAGCAGTGCATTTTGTACATCCTTGCTGCCATTGTGCATCGGTGGTGCAGGGAGTGAATGTTTAAGGCATGGTATTTGGTGCTGGTCAAACAGTCTTTGTCCTGGATAGTGTCAAGATTTTTGAGGGTTAGGGCAGCATGGTGGTACAGTGGTTAGCATTGCTGCCTCAGGTTCAATCCCGGCTCTGGGTCACTGTCCGTGTGGAGTTTGCATATTCTCCCTGTGTTTGACTGGGTTTCGCCCCCACAACCCAAAGATGTGCAGGGTTGGTGGATTGGCTACACTAAATTGCCCCTTAATTGGAAAAAATGAATTGGGAACACAAATTTAAAAAACAAATAATTAAAAAAAAATGTTTGAGGGTTTTTCAAGCTGCATTCATCCAGGTAAGTGGAGAATATTCAATCACACCTCTGTCTTGTAGATGCTGAACAGACCTTGGGGTGGCATGGTGGTTAGCACTGCTGCCTCACAGCTCCAGGGTCCTGGGTTCAATTCCAGCCTCAGGTGAGTGTCTGTGTGGAGTTTGCACTTTCTCCCTGTGTGCGTTTCCTCCCACAGTCCAAACATGTGCAAATTAGATGGATTGGCCACACTAAGATTGCCCCTTAGTATCCAAAAGGTAAGTGGGGTTACTGGGATAGGGTGGCAGGCATGGGTTTAACTAGAGTACCCTTTCCAAAGGCCAGGGCAGAATTGATGGGCCGAATGGCCTCCTTCTTCACTGTAAATTCTCTGATTCTATGAAATAGCTGGTGCAGAATTACCAACCTCTGACCTACTCCTGTCCATCGATAATATTTATATGCCTGGTAAAGTTAGGTCAATTAATAATTAATAATCGCTTATTGTCACAAGTAGGCTTCAATGAAGTTACTGTGAAAAGCCCCTAGTTGCCACATTCCAGCACCTGTTCGGGGAGGCCAGTACAGGAATTGAACCTGCGCTGCTGGCATTGTTCTGCATTACAAGCCAACTGTTTAGCTCACCGTGCTAAAGGTTCTGGTCAAAACCCCAAAATTCTTACCCATGTGATTGGTGAGCTGTCAGGATTTCTGGATACTCAGGTGACTTCCTCCCACGGCCTTGTTGTCTCATCTCTCTGCCTCCCCTCCCAAGAACTGATTTGAACTCCAAAAGAACACTTGAAACAATAAAAGCAAAATCTTCAGAGAGCCAGGCCATTTTTCTGGCTCAGGACCCACAAATTCCACACGGTATTTCACTCACTCAAATACACCAGCTAATCCTGTGCCAAATCCTCTTCCAGTCGGTAGTGCAGGATTTGTCTGCAACTGAAATCCTAACACCTGTTTTCATAATTTCAAGTCTTGAATATTTCAATGCGTTCCTGACATCTTTTAACCCTTCCAAAACTTGGGTCTCACCCAAACTTCTGCTGACTGTATCCTAAGTTGCAACAAGCCACAATCATTCATCACCTCAGGCTTATAGAATCTATACACTGCAGGAGGTCTTTCAGCCCATCGTGCCTGCACCCACTCTCCAAATGAGCACTCTACCTAGGCCTATGCAGACACAGGCTTGCTGAACTACATTGGCTCCCAATCAACCAATGCCCTGATTTTAAAATTCTCACTCGCTGAACCTCTTTAACCTATCACCTGAGGAAGGAGCAGTGCTCCGAAAGCTAGTGTTTGAAACAAACTTGTTGGACTTTAACCTGGTGTTGTAAGACTTCTTACTATAACCTGCTGCCCTATTACGCTCCCAGAACTGTGTTCCAACAACTCTGGACTCTTCTACACGCCCCACTCCCGACAGCTGTACCTTCAGCTATCTGCATCCGAAGCTGGAGAATTGTCTTTGCAAGCCTCGTCGCCTCTCTACTCCTTCAAAACATTCCTTAAAAAGTTAATCCTTTTGCCTCAGACTTATCCTAAGTCTGATGATGAAGCGCCTTGTTGAATGCAGTTTATAAGTGCAAGTTTCTGAAGGACCCATGTCTGTTACTCGGCTGGCAAAGAGCCCCAGAAAAGTTCTATTGCATAAAAGGTGCGGCGGGATTTTGTTTCACACTTCTTAGAACTGCCATCCCGATTAAGTTGCAACAAGCAGGCAGCAAGTCAACACCTGGGAGCTGCTCTTCCACGGCCACAGGTATAGTCTCCCCAGTCGCCCCGCCCCCGCCCCCTGGGGCCAATGGGCAGCAGCCAGGCCTCCCCCCCCCCCCCCCCCCCCCTCACCGTGGCCGCCACCGCAGTGCGCGTTGACGTCAGCCGCTCTACGTCAAGCCATGGAGGAGGCGGTGGTTAGCGTTCGGGCTCAGAGCCGTGGCTGCTGGAGCGGCTTTGACTATATTTGGTCAAAGCGGCGAGGCAGTGAGGGAGTGAGCGCCTGTTTCCGGGTTGCAGCGCTCACTGCCTCCGCCCTGTCTGTGAATCCTGCAAGGGAAGGCGGCCGTGTCCGGGGAAGGCGGAGGGAGGTTGTGTTAAGCGTTACCGACCGACCGATTGACTGACTGACCGACCGAGCAGCAGCCACCGCCGCGCTCTCTCTGCCCTGCCTTGTGTGTACCGACTGCCGGTGTGCGTGCAGCCCAGCCCGCGGAGATGCCTCACGAACTGTGTAAGTGTTTGCAGGCGGGCACTACCGCCCGGCCCGGGGTCTGTCTCCAGCGATGGTTCCGAACAGCGGAGGCTTCAGGTGGGTGGGGGGTGGGGGGGAGATAACAAGGGTGAGGCTGACCCTGGCCCGTGTCCCAATGCTGGGCCCGGGGTTCCCAGCAGAGAAAGGCAAACGTGAGGATGGAACCTCACCCGCCTGTCTCTCTGCGGGTTTACCCTTCCCTTCCTCATTTTCCCTCCTGGTTTTAAACTGGTTCAAACTTGACAGTGCATTCCACCCGCCGCTGGGTTTCTGCTCAGTCAGGAGTAACCAAAAAAGGGCGTATCTTTTGGATTGGTCAGCGAATTCAATACATTGGGATTAGGGAGTTAACAAGTGGCCTCTTTTACCTGTATTCGTTTTTGCAACCTGGAATGTATCCGGTGAAGACCCATCTCCCGCGAATACATATTTGAGTGGTTTATTCAACACATAATTTAAGATCGCTTCTCATTCCCCCTCCCTCCAAACAGATTAAAGTTCAGAACCACCTAACCTTTATAAGCACACTTTCTGTACTGTCTTGTTTGATTTCTATTTTGACTTAAGTGTAATAGGTTACCAGTATACTGAAATTCAACATTTTAAACCTTTTGGACACTCGGTGACATTTAGGAACTATTTATTTCGAGTAAAACCACCCCGAGAATGTTTCAAACTGTTGAATCGTGTTTCCTTTTGCTAATCGTCGTGTTATTTTGTAACCATTACTTCTGTTACTTCCATTTGTGTTGTTTCGATAACTTGCAAATCACTTCTGGTAGTCCATAAAACTTGTCTCGTCACATGCACTAAAATTATAAGATCCCGTTTGCAATAATTTTAATAAGGACTGGGAACATTTAAGAAAAAATACAATTGACTTAAAAGTACCAACTCGTAATTGTAAACACTTTTACACAATATGCAAGCATTTATTTTGCCATAGGTGTGATGAGTGATAATTTAACTTGGATAATTATTGCTGGTACATTATTTAAGCTATTGCTTAAAAATTGCATCATATCACCATAGGAATAGAAATGTGACATTTAGCCCCTCCAGCCACCATTGAGTGAGATCATGATGTTTGCATCATTGCTGGACTCTGTAACTTGAATGTCTCGACACAACACCACCCCTATCCCTACGGGTTTTACAGGTCCAAGAAGGCCACCCACTAACTAGAGTGGGCAAGTATATGCTGTCTTAAGTCACCTGTGATTTTTTTTTTTTAAAATTGAAAATACCGAAATTATCCATTGTAGATATTGTGTAACATCTGTTCTGCCCTCTTGTAAATGTTACTACTTGGAGTATATTTCTGTTTTTTTATATTACTATCAGCAATGAACTGCATTCACCATGTCTTATCTTCTAAATTGCATATCATGTTTTTTGATATACTGTTGAATTCAATTTCTTTTGGAAATAACTTTTGTCATTAGTCTTTTGTGTACACTTCCAAGTTATTTGTGTTTGAAGAACAGGACATCTTAAATGAGGGTCTGTGGGTCATCACTAGCCCATATAAGAAATGTTTTTTCTAGTCTTGCATTATTACTTGGCTAATACTGTATCCATATCATATAACCTTTAATACAATGGGCCCTGATCTTCAATAATAAAGCTTTTATCAAATGATTTCAAAAGTTCAAATATAGTGCATCTTGCACTTTTTGTTTTCAGACTTGGGAAATAGCAGTCAGGTATCTGCATGAAAACTAATCTGTATGGAAATATTTCAATAGGAGCATTCACGCCCAACCCTAAAGAATCAATAAGAAAGTGATTGGATAAGCATACAGTACGTGGACACAAAATACAGATGTTATGTAACTGCTATGTCTACAGAGGACACCTGTCTTCAAGCAGTGGTCAGCATATTTGGTACCCTTTGTATATAAGTAGCAAATCACTGGTGGGAGCGTTGGGAAAGCGAGTCCGTATTCTCTTTGTGATCATAATTTGGCACCAAGTTGTTCTGCTTATAACCACACTAATGTTGGGTTAGTGAGCAAACGTCAGGCATGTGTTTTGAAAAGTTCCCTCCATACACATATATATATTTATTTATATATTTATTTATATAACTACCAGGGGCCTTTCCATTTCCAGGTGGATATATATTCCAAAGTGTGTTGCATGCATAGCCTTTTGGTATTGCTTAATTTTAGAAAATGACTACCTTTCATGCCTTGAGGACATTCTAATGATTTACAACCAATTAAGAGCTTTGAAGTGTATTCACTAATGTAGAAAATGTGGCCACTAATTTCTGCAAAGCTCTCACAATTGGTGATGAATGAAATGACCAGATATGTTGATTGAGGAATAAATGTTGTCCAGAAGAACTTCCTATTCTTTAAATAATGCCAGGCAATATTTTACACTCCAGGAAAATGGGATCTTTTTTAAATGTTTATTTGTTGGCATTTTCAATTATTTTTTTTTTTTTTACAAGTAATCGCATCAATCAAACTTTTACAATAGGTACATCACAAAACAATCATTACATAATTGGGAACAAATAAGGTGAGATAAATCGGACAAAATTCCCAACAAGTTTCTTCCACGGATAAATGCACTCGTCTGCACCCAAACAGGATACAGGCAACATGAAGTGCTTCGAAAGGTTAGTCCTGGCACGAATCAATTCCAGCCTCCCGGATTGCCTTGATCCACTACAGTTCGCCTACCACTGCAACAGGTCCACAGCAGACGTCATCTCCATGGCCCTGCACTTTACCCTGGAACACCTAGATAACAAAGACAGCTATGTCAGACTCCTGTTTATCGACTACAGCGCAGCCTTCAACATCATCATTCCTACAAAACTCATTTCCAAACTCTGTGGCATTGGATTGGATTTGTTTATTGTCACTTGTACCGAGGTACAGTGAAAAGTATTTTTCTGCGAGCAGCTCAACAGATCATTAAGTACATAGGAAGAATCGGCTCCTCCCCCTGCGACTGGATCCTGAACTTTCTAACCCACAGGCCACAATCAGAAAAGATAGGCAACAACACCTCCTCCACGATCATCCTCAACACTGGTGCCCCACAAGGCTGTGTCCTCAGCCCACTGCTACACTCCTTATACACCTATGACTGGCCAAATTCCCCATCAACTCTCTTTTAAAATTTGCTGATGACACCACCGTAGTGGATCGGATTTCAGACCGTGACGGGACAGAGTATAGGAATGAGATCGAGAATCTGGTGAACTGGTGCGACGACAGTAATCTCTCCCTCAATGTTAACAAAACAAAGGAGATTGTCATCGACTTCAGGAAGCGGTAGTGGTGAACATGCCTCTGTCTACATCAATGGGAACGAAGTAGAAAGGGTCGAGAGCTTCAAGTTTTTAGGTGTACAGATCACCAACAGCCTGTCCTGTTTCCCTTCCCTTCCCTCCTCTTTCTCTCTCTCTCTCTCTCCCCCCCCCCCCCCCCCCCCCCCCCCCCATGTCGACACTATAGTTAAGAGAGCTCACCAATGACTACTCTCTCAGAAGACTAAGGAAATTTGGCATGTCAGCTACAACCCTCACCAACTTCTACAGATGCACCATAGAAAGCGTTACATACATAGATACATAGAACATACAGTGCAGAAGGAGGCCATTCGGCCCATCGAGTCTGCACCAACCCACTTAAGCCCTCACTTCCACCCTATCCCCATAACCCAATAATCCCTCCTAACCTTTTTTTTTGGACATTAAGGGCAATTTAGCATGGCCAATCCACCTAACCTGCACGTCTTTGGACTGTGGGAGGAAACCGGAGCACCCGGAGGAAACCCACGCAGACACGGGGAGAACGTGCAGACTCCACACAGACAGTGACCCAGCGAGGAATTGAACCTGGGACCCTGGCGCTGTGAAGCCACAATGCTATCCACTGCGCTACCGTGCTGCCCTTGAAGATACAACCAGTTCTTTCTGGTTGTATTACAGCTTGGTATGGAGCCTGCTCTGCCCAAGACCGCAGGAAACTACAAAAGGTCGTGAATGTAGCCCAGTCCATCACGCAAACCAACCTCCCATCCATCGACTCTGTCTACAATTCCCGCTGCCTCTGAAAGGCAGCCAGCATAATTAAGGACCCCACGCACCCCAGACATACTCTCTTCCACCTCCTTCCGTCAGGAAAAAGATACCAAAGTTTGAGGCCCCGTACCAACCGACTCAAGAACAGCTTCTTCCCTACTGCCATCAGACTTTTGAATGGACATACCTCGTGTTAAGTTGATCTTTTCTCTACACCTTGCTATAACTGTAACATTATATTCTGTAGTCTCTCCTTCCTTCCCTATGTACGGTATGCATTGTTTGTACAGCATGCAAGAAACAATACTTTTCACTGTATACTAATGCATGTGACAATAATAAATCAAATCAAATAATAAATCAAATCAAATTATAGACCTACGTCTGAACCATAGCTACAAAGAAAATGGCTGAAGAAGATAATACCCCGAGAACCACACTGCTATTGGGAAATCGACTAGCTCTTGCAGTGTAATTTCAATTGTTCTCCAAATCCAGACAAGAACAGGAAGCCATGCTATACCTCTTTAAGAAGGCAAAATAGCAAAAACAAAGATGAGGAATGGGCACAACCAAACTTTACTACTTTGCCTAGGGTCTCCCATAAAATAAATAAAAAGAGAGCAAGAACAAGAAACCAAACTTCCATAATCTTAGCCCCAGATCAAAGGACAGCACACACCAATGGACCATCAGCAGCAGTAGCCCCTTCGGACGATGTCCTGGGGCCAAGAACCAAAAGGAATATAAACTGGTCCCAATCTTAAAACAGCTGGAAATCCATTCCAACATCACTCAAAAATAGAAAGGAATAAGCCACCCACAAACAAATGTAAGTCCGTATCAGAGTGTCCATGACGCCAAAGCCCACCGAGACCAGCCCACACAGACACCAATGATAGTCAAAGAGGGAGATCCACACCAGGCGAACGACCAACTCCCTTCGAAAGAGGAATCAACTAGCCCCAGTCCTCAAACAGGGTAATATGCAGTCCACCTGAGCCTGAAGAAGGAAAGGCGCAGCCAAAATTTTTAAAACTCTTGCCTATGGAGGACCTTCCTGGAATGTCACAGCAAGGACAGAACTAAACACACCCTCCACCCCGTTCCTGCTAAGGCTCTGCTCATGCTCGCCCCAAGGATATATTAGGAAAAAGAGACTGCAAATCCTGAAATTAATATTCAGTGGAACAGGATAAAATGTTTTAAATAAGGATAATAACAGTACAGAACATCACACTGAAGTATTTACTTCCCTTCAAGCAAATTACTCCTGTGAAGTCTGAGGAATGAGGCAGATGGATAAAGACCACTCCACTGGCACACAAAGAAAGTAGGCATCCAGAATAAAGCAGGATCTGGGACAGAGAGCACTCCCAAGATCTTCCAAGGATCCCAATGATCAGAACACTAACCTCATTACTTCCAACATTCTGACTCGACAAAACCCAGACGGTCAACGATCTAGGCTCCAGCAGGGACAGGGTGTGATCCAGCAGGCTCAGGTGACCTCATCCCCTCTTGACCAACAACAGGAACAAGACCACAGATCCAAAGGCTGGAAGGTCAACCCAACACCTGGCCTGTGGAGTCGGGATGAAATGTGCTCCATCAAGCTGCCTGCCTCCAGTTCGAGATTCCTGAAACGTGGCAGCCAGTTCTCAAATTTGTCTGGGAACTCTCCACCACCTCAACTCCTCATCGGTTCCCTTTTGCCCCCCCCCCCCCTCTCTTTTTTTGGATGGGATGACAGGCCATGCAATATATTCAACCGTGCGGAGGTGGGCTTCCACCAGAGATTGGGCTCTCTGCTACAAGAACTGCCTCATGCACTGCCACTGCCTCCATAACGATGCCTTGCAACTCTTAACATTGGGCTTCAACTAGCCTGCACCCAACTACCCTGCACCCTAATGCCGTGCACCGCAGAGCCAAGTCGATCAGATGGATCACCTTAATCGCTAGCAATCATCCATTGATGTGCACCACACCATCAGGGAGGAAACCTCTCAAAGGCAACTCCGCCACGAAGGATCAGGCTCCACACCAATTCCCTCCAGCCGCCACAAATCAATGAGGTTTAAAGCATACTGTCTCAGCTGAAAGTGCTTCAACATTGACCAAGAAGTAACAGCACATAGTAATAGCCATGTAAACTTAAAGACAAGAAAAGAGATGTGTACAAAGACTTGGATGAGCAGAGCTGGAGCTCGGGGAAAATACAGCTGCACCCACGCGCATCATTTGATCCAGGGGTCTTGATCTAATATCTCCTTTGAAAGATATCAGCTGTGACAATGCAGCACACTATAATTTCTACACTGAGCTATCAGCCTAGATTGTGTGCTCAAGTTTATGAAGTGCTCCCTGAATCCACCAACCCCAAATGCGAGAGTGCCATCACTTGAGCTACGGCTGATTTTTAAAAAAACTTCAGGGAAATGAAATTGCAAACTTGGGAAGTCTTCACTAAATCATGGAATTTAGATGCTTGCATTTGTGTAGTGGCTTATGTCTGTATAGAGAGTGCTACACGGTTGCGCAGTGGTTAGCACTGCTGCCTCACGGCGCCGAGGAATGTTTGCACATTCTCCCCATATCTGCGTGCTCACCTCCACAACCCAAAGATGGGTTTGGGGGAAGTGTATTGAGATGGATAGAAAACTGGTTGGCAGAAAGAAAAAGAGTAGGAATTATCAAATTATTTTCCAATTGGCAGGCAGTAACTAGTGGGGTGCAACAGGAATCGGTGCTGGAATCCCAGCCATTCACAATATATATTAACGATTTGGATGAGGGAATAAAATTTAACATCTCAAAGTTCGCAGGTGATACCAAGTTGGGTGGAAGGGTGAACAGTGACGAGGATGCGGAGACCCTTCAGCATGATCTGGACAGGTTGGGCAAGTAGGCAAATCAATGGCAAATACAGTATAATTTGGATAAATGTGAGGTTATTCACTTTGGAAGCAAAAACAAAAAGGCAGATTACTACCTGATTGGTTCTAAATTGGGAGAGGGGCGTGTGCAGCAGGACCTAGGTGTCCTTGTGCACCAGTCGCTGAAGGTAAGTATGCAGGTAGTAGGAAAGGCAAATGGAACGTTGACTTTCATTGCAAGAGGATTCGAGTACAGGAGCAGGGATGTGTTACAATTATAGAATATTATGTTCCGTTTTGGTCTCCTTTTCTGAAGAAGGATGTGCTCTCGGGTGAGCAGCGAAGGTTTACCAGGCAGAGTCCAGGGACGGCGGGACTGTTATATGAGAAGCAATTGACTAGGAAAACTATTGTTTTCACTGGAGTTCAGACGAATGAGGGGGCATCTCGTGGAGATTTAAAATTCTAACAGGACTTGATAAGGTTGATGCAGGGAGGATGTTCCTGATGGTGGGTGTGTCCACAACTAGGGGTCACAGTCTAAGGATTCTGGGTAGACCATTTAGTACAGAGATGAGACATTTCTTCACAATGAGTGGTAAGCCTGTCGAATTCATCAGCACAGGAAGTAGTTGAGGCTAAGACATTGAATACATTCAAGTGGCGGCTAAATATGGCACTTGAGGCGAGTGGGATCAAGAGTTATGGGGAGAAAGCAGGATTAGGCTATTGTGTTCAGCTGTGATCGTGATGAATGGCAGAGCAGGATCGAAGGGCTGAATGGCCTCCTCCTATCTTCTATGTGCAGGGTAGGTGGATTGGCCACACTAAATTTTTCCCTTAATTGGAAAACGTTTTTTAAAGAATTCTGTACAGTGCTTCATGCAGTGAAATGTTCAAATATTTTGAACTAAATCTCTAATTGTAGTGAGGTTAATGTTTTTGTGCTGTTGGCTGGAGGAGGGATGTTGCTAAAGACATCAGGTGAACACACCTCTTATTCAAACAAGGTTTTTGAAAACAAGGGAAGCAAGTGGGACCTTTGTTTTTTCTGAAGGATGGTGCCTATGACCACGTAGCATTCCTTTGGATTTAATCTTTAATAATCTTTATTAGTGTCACAAGTAGACTTGCATTAACCCTGCAATGCAGTTACTGTGCAAAGCCCCTAGTCGCCACATTCCGGTGCCTGTTCGGGTACACTGAGAATTCAGAATGCCCAAATCACCTAACAGCACATCTTTCGGGACTTGTAGGAGGAAACCCACGCAGACACGGAGAGAACATGCAGACTCCGCACAGATAGCGACCCAAGCGGGAATCAAATGCCCGGTCCCTGGCGCTGTGAAGCAACTGTGCTACCGTGCTGCCCATTTATTACCCATGCTGCCAAAAATGTTCTAATCTAGAGAAAATGGTGATATCAACCTAACCAAACATAAACCAGTTGATAGTTTTCCAAACACTTAACTGTTCTTACAAAATCTATTCCACAGAACATAAAAGGCCTTGAAGTATGCAGGATTTTGAATTGAGTTAAATTTCAGTACTGGCTAACAAATAAATATACAGCTGAGAATTTATAATATAGTGATCAAAAATGATAGTTGGTCATGTAAGCAGGAGACATGCCCAGCTACATGGGTGTATAATTATGCAGTTTAATTATTCAAAAGAGTTCTTATTGTCTCCCTTGCTTCTGCGAGCCTCTTTTTTTTTGTGACAAAGACCTTGGCTTCTGGAATAAATAAAAAATAGCATCAATTACCAAATATTTCATATGAAAAATTGAGATTATATTCTTGGCATTTTGGATCTGGGAAAGATTTGATTTGCACATTTTACTTTTAATTTTGACTTATTATTGCAGAACTTTAAGATGCTGCGTTTTCTCAGGTTTTTTTTCCTTATTTCTCAACAGGTAAAGTGTTTGCTAGCCTCCCTCTAGTCGAAAGAGGTGTTTCAAAGGTCCTTGGAGGTGATCCAAAAGGAATCAACTTTCTTTATACCAATCAGAAAAGTGTCATCATAAGGAACATTGATGTAATACTGTTTCAAAAACTTTTTAAATTTCCCAGTATGCATATTTCAAATTCAGAATGTCTAAAAATGTTTTCCTTGTTTCAGAATCCAGAAATTGCTGATATATATACTGAGCATGCTCATCACGTTCAGGTTGCTCAATATGCACCTAGTGGATATTACATAGCCTCAGGAGGTATGTCAGTTAGACTGTACTCAACACTGTTTATTATATGCTGCAGCAAGAATTTCTGGTACTGTTTTTTGACGTTTACCAAGGTCAATCTGCCTGTCAAAGGAATAGGTGATATTTTTTAATGCTGATTCTAGTCCAAAGATGTGCAGGTTATGTGGATAGGCCATGATCAATGCCTGGGGATATGGTGGGGGAATGTTCCTTCAGAGGGCTGGTGCATGTTTGATGGGCCAAATGGCCTCCTTCTGCACTGCATGGATTCCAAAGATTCTTCAATTGAAAAGAAAGCTCATAGCTGGGCTACCTCTTATCATCCTATAATTCCCAAGTTCCTCATTCTAAATGTCTATTGACCAATACATGTTGTAGCTAATAGTTCTTTTGCCTGGAGCAATGTTTTGCAGAGACGACAAAGTTGAGAAGTTTGGTACTGCTATACAATATCAGATAATAGTCTGCTTTGTGACTTTTAATGACTAAATTAATTGCTTGTGGCACAGTTTGTTTCCTGGTGTGAAGATAGCACAATCTTTCACATCATAAACAATCTCGAATTAAAAGTCTGACGATTACCATGAAAGCATTGTTGATTGTCGTTAAAAACCCATCTGGTTTACTCATGTCCCTGAGGGAAGGAAATTTGCCATCCTTACCTGGTCTGGCCCAGCCAGCAACACCCACATCCCATGAACAAATTTAAAAAAAACTTTAGGCTTTGCAGATGTGGTGTTAGAACAGAGTTGCCGGAGGAAACGTGACCGATACTTTTTAATTTTTTTAAAAATAGAAAATTGTTATAGATTCGGACGGTGGAAAAATTGATGTTGACCTGTTCGGGCACTGCTCACAGGAGGAAATTAAATATTCTTGCCTGTTTTACTATTTCATTTTATCACTCATTTTGTGTGTGACTGCTTTGTCACCTATGCTGCATTTCACTACTTCTACACATTAAATCATTCAGAAAGCCTTGTGGGATAAACAGTAGTGCCTCATTGGGTGAATGTTTATTAAATGACCCTTCAACTCGGAGGGGAGAGTGCTAAAAGATCTTGGATGTAGAATCTTTTCCTCTAAAGCATTCAAAGTAAATGTATAGTGCTGTTTTTTTTTTTTGTTTTGCATTCAAAACATAAAAACATATCCATGGTTTCTGAGTCAACTTAATTAAGTTGTACTTTAAGTTGCTAAATAGATTCTACTACTGCCACTGCTAAGGTGGTGAATGATGTCCTGATGATGCGGGCTGCTTTGTCCGGGATGCTGTTGAGTCTTTTGAATGTTAGTGCGGTTGCACCCATCCAGTCCCCCATCCAGTCAAGTGGAGAGCATTCCATCACATTCCTGACTTGTACCAGGTGGTGGGCTGACCTGAAAAGACAAAAGTTGAGTTTGCCTGAAAATTCCCAGCATCTGATCTGCTTCTGCAGCCTCCCCACCCACCCAGCAGTCAACAGTAACCAACTCTCCAAAATGCAGAATGAACAAACTCCAGCTTTTGTGGAACCCATTATTCGTCTCCCTAAGAGCAAATTTCACCTCCACGGCTAACAACTCCAACAGGTCCCCCCCGCCATGCTGAGGCACAGGGTGGAGAAGCTGGCCTCCACCCTCCAAAACCGCTTCGGGCAGGACCAGAACATAAGACCCCTCCAATATCTCTCACAGATATCCTCTTTCCCCCTTCCATCTGGCTCATCCTCGACTTTGCCAGGTGTGCCATGTTTGCCACCTTCAGCTGTATCAGCCTCCGCCTCGCACATGAAGTCGAGGCATTCACCCTCCATAGCACCTCACGACAATCCCTCCTCCAACACTGCCCCAACTCCTCCTCCCACTTAACCGTAACCCCTCCCTCCATGGATACTTTATCCTCCTCCAAAATCCTTCCAGAAATAGCCGAGACGACTCCCCTCTCCGCCCCCCAGCTGACAGCACTTCCTCAAACAATGAAGAGACAGGCACTATTGGGAAGATCGGGAAACCTTCCTCGCAAGGTCCTGCACCCGCATTTACACTTCTCTTCTCCCAACCAACCAGCTTCTCCAAGCTCGCAAACCGCCCTCCCAGAAACAAATCCTTCGATCTCCCTCTCCTCCCATCCCCGGAACCTCACGTTCATCCTCCCCGGTTCAAATCCATGATTTCCCCTGATTTGGCACCCCGACCCCCTCCCAACCTAAACTGCCTCCAAATCGACAGCTTGGCCATGACTGGACTCACCGAATACTTCCTTGGAGCCAACCAGTTGCGGCGCCATTGGCAGCGCCTGTATCTCGGACCCCTATATGAACCCGCCTCCATTCTTCCCCACAAAGCCCGCCTCCCTATTCCATCCCTGAACTTTCTCTGCATTCGGGAGGCCTAACCCCCTGTCCCGACTGCCATCCCCTCTGCAGCACCACCTTCCCCGCCAACACAAATGAAGAGATCAGCCGATCCACCCATGAAAAACACCTTTGATAAAAAGACCGGCAGGCACTGAAACAAAATAGTGGTAGAATGTTCATCTTCACAGCCTGTACCCGGCCTGCCAGCGCGAGAGGAAGATTATCCCATCTCGACAAATCAGCCTTCACCCTCCCCACCAAACTGGATACTGAGAGAGAGCGAGAGATTGAGAGAGAAAGGAAAAGCATTTAAGTTTTTAAAATATCAAACCCATTAACACCTGCAGGATGAGATTCGATATTGAAAATAGTTTTCACTGCCAGTGCTGTTCATTGGAAGTAATTAGCTCCTTGCACCATCATTAAAATCTCTCCGTTAATACAGGCTGTCGAATAAGTTTGGACTCTAAATGGTAATCAAACATGTTCCTTGCATCAGACTGGCTCTGATTTTCTTTGGCAAGTTTAGTTTATCTCCTAAGTGCAGTAGCATTATGCTGTTTAATACATTTCAGTGATAAGCCAGTGACAAAAATTCTATTTTCACAAAGCACCTCAAGCAGCAACCTTTAGGTTTCCATGTTGAATTTAACATCTGTCATGAAATTGCTAGAATTTCTACTTGAGGACAAGGTAGACTTGTAAACAGATAGAGTTAGTTAACTTTGTTGATGGGGGTAGCAATTATGATCAATAAGTGGGTTCGATTTGAGGCGGAGGGCGTAATGGCAGACAGCGGGGGCAGATTCCTTATGGTAAGGGGCAAGCTGGAGGGGAGGAGAGTGGTGCTGGTGAACATATATGCTCCGAACTGGGACGACGTCGACTTTATTAAAAGAGTGCTGGGGAAGATCCCAGACCTAGACTCACGTAAGTTGATGATGGGGGGGGGGGGGGGGGGGGGACACACACAACACTTTAATACGGTCCTCGACCCGGTGCTAGACCGGTCATGTCCCAGAACGGGTAGGCTCCCAGCAATGGCAAGGGAGCTGAAAGGGTTCATGGAGCAAATGGGAGCAGTGGACCCATGGAGAGCTGGACAGCCGACGGGAAGGGGTTACTCGTTCTACTCACATGTTCATAAAGTATACTCTAGGATTGATTTCTTTATCTTGAGCAGGGACTGTGTGGGGGAGGTAAAGAATACGGAATACTCGGCAATCACTATCTCGGACCATGCCCGACATTGGGTGGACCTGCAGGTCGGTGGGGCGAATTACCAATGCCCGCAATGGAGGTTAGACGTAGGATTGTTGTCGGAGGAGGGGATATGTGAGAGACTGCGGAAGTGTATGCAAAATTACTTGCAGGTGAACGATACAGGGGAGGTTTCAGCAGCGACCCTGTGGGAGGCGCTGAAGATAGTAGTGAGGGGGGAGCTGATCTCAATTCTGGCTCACAGGGATAGGATGGACAGAGCAGAAATGGATAGATTGGTTAAGGAGATTCACCGGATAGACGAGGAGCATGCGGGGTCCCCGGGGGAGGATCTACTCGGGGAGAGACGGAGACTGCAGGCGGAACTGGGAGTGCTATGCACGAGTAGAGCCGTGGAACAGTTTAGGAAGGCAAGGGATGTGGTGTATGAGCATGGTGAGAAGGCCAGCAGATTGCTAGCGCAGCAACTGAGGAAGAGGGAGGCGGCCAGGGAAATAAGTAGGGTGGTGGACTGGGAGGGAAGCAGAGTGGAGGACCCGTCAGGACTGAATAGGGTGTTTCGGGACTTTTATAATAAGCTCTACACTTCAGAACGGCCGGAGGAGATGAAACGGTTTCTGGACGGACGAACCTTACCAAAAGTAGGCGGGGGACTAGTGGACAGGCTGGGTGCCCCGATTAGAGTGGAGGAGGTACTGGGGGGCCTAAAGACCATGCAGTCGGGGAAAGCCCCGGGGCCGGATGGATACCCAGTAGAGTTTTACAAGATGTTCTCGGAAATAGTGGGACCGGTCCTGACTAGGGTTTTTAATGAGGTGAGAGACAGAGGGACCTTGCTGTCGACGATGTCGCAGGCCACCATCTCGCTGATATTGAAGCGGGACAGGGACCTGGAATCCTGCGTGTCATACAGGCCGATCTCCCTGATCAATGTAGATGCCAAGCTCCTGGCCAAGGTCCTGGCGATTAGAATTGAAGACTGCGTACCGGAGATGATTGGGGACGATCAGACAGGGTTTGTGAAAGGCAGGCAGCTGACAGCTAACTTGAGAAGATTGCTTAATGTGATCATGATGTCCCCGACGGACAAGGAGGTGGAGGTGGTGGTGGCAATGGACGCTGAGAAGGCCTTCGACCGGGTGGAGTGGGGCTATTTGTGGGAGGTACTCGGACGGTTCGGGGAGGGACTGGTTAATTAGGTCAGACTGTTGTACCAGGCCCCAAAAGCTAGCGTAAGGACGAACAGGATAATGTCAGATTATTTCTGGCTACATCACGGGACCAGGCAGGGATGCCCACTCTCCCCGTTCCAGTTCGCACTGGGGTGGGGGCGGGCACAGGGTCTCTCTCTATGCGGATGACCTGCTCCTGTACATGTCGGACCCACTGGACGGAATGGAAAATATACTGGAAATATTGAGGAAGTTCGGCAGGTTCTCCGGGTATAAATTAAATATGGCCAAGAGTGAGATGTTTGTAGTGCAGGCAAGGGGCCAGGAGAATAGACTGAAGGAGCTGCCATTTAGGCTGGTTGGGGAAAGTTTTTGGTACTTGGGGATATAGGTGGCATGAGACTGGGGCAGGTTCATAGAACATAGAACAATACAGCGCAGTACAGGCCCTTCGGCCCACGATGTTGCACCGAAACAAAAGCCATCCATAAGTTAAATTTGACGCGAGTGGTAGAACAAATGAAGGGGGAGTTTCGGATATGGGATGCACTCCCGCTGTCACTTGCGGGGAGGGTGCAGACGGTAAAGATGACAATCTTCCCTAGATTCCTGTTCATCTTCCAGTGCCTCCCGATCTTTATCCCATGGTCCTTCTTCAAAAGGACCGGCAAAATCATAATGAGCTTTGGGTGGGAAAATCCCCGCGGGTGAGGAAGGCGATGCTTGAAAGGAGCCGCAGCGAGGGGGGACTGGCATTGCCAAGCCTGATCAACTACTACTGGGTGGCTAACATAGCCATGATATGGAAGTGGTTCCCTAATAGCCGGTGGCGAATACTGCTGGCATGGAGGGACTCAACCGCCAAAGACCAGACTATGGCTTTCGGACATGTCAAGTTTTCTGGGTATGGAAAAAAATCAAGTTCACCTTGAGGGGATATGTATTGGGGTTCGCATAGACTTCTTCGCGGGAGAGTGAGTGTCAGCGGGGGGGGGATAAACAGGCAGGGAGTGTAGATGGGAGAGGAGCGGATATGTGCATTATGGTTTGGTTGAAATGTTGGTTTTCTGTTGATGTTTGCATATTTCTGTAATCTGTAACTTTACAATGCCAAAAAATACCTCCATAAAATTGTTTGTTAATAAAAAAAACTTTGTGGATGGGTAAGGAAGGAGCGAGCGGGGGGGGAAAGGGATCCAAGAAGAGGGGAGGGGGAGAAGAGAGGTGACCCAACCCAGAACACAGGTGATGTAGGGGAGAGGGGCCAAAGGGGTACAAGGGTAAGGGAGGACAGCCTAGGAAGGGCACTCCTGGGGGACCACAGGCATGCCCCTGTTTCAATACCAGAAAGCAGTAGAACAGAGGGGTCGGGTACCCAATCACCAGGAACCTAAAGCGAAAGACCCCCCCCCCCCTCCAAAACCTGTACATATATTTCCGTATATTGGCAACAAACTACGTTAACTCCCAGCTTGGACAATGTGTAAAAAGTGGGGGGAAAGGGAAGTGGAGGAGTTGGACTGTGGGAGGGTGTAGGGTATGTTTTGGGGTGTTCCTCCTAAGAGACTGAATTGAAGACAAATTATCGCCCGATTAGAAAATGAGTTGAATGGTCGGAGCCAGAGTTGTGATAATCAGCTATTGAATGTGATTCGTGGTGTGCCACAGTGTCTGTGTTGGGATCTCAACAATCCACTATATTTGTTAATGACGGGGTAGAAAGCCACATCCTTTTGTCATCAACAAAACTGGATAGGTGGCATTGTGAGCAATATGCATGGAAGCTTAAATGGACAAAAAATGATAAATAGATTCCATTGTCAGCAAATGTGAGGTTATCCATTGGACAATGAAGGATTGTGCTGGGTAAATGGTGAAAAATAAAAAACAGTGGAGGTCCGAAGAGAATAAATTACAACTTGATCACTAAGATACAGAAAATATTGTTGGGAAACCAGCACTTCACAAACTGGATTTTAAATTTGGAAGGACCGTGCATGATTTGGACCTTTTTTTGTTGCAAGAAATTCATTGTTACAAGAAATTCATTGTTGCTCCCAGTCCAAAACCATGTCCTAAAGAAATCAACTGACCCGCATGGTACTTTGGGAACAGCTGTTTGTTTGTTTGTTTTGAACAGCAATCACTTTACTTGATTGTGTGTGTGTGTGTGGTGGTAGTGGTTGGGGGGGAGCAGGAAATACTTTAAAAAGGCAAAGGCTAGTGACTGAAATCACATGACTGAGGCAAGCTTTAGCTATTTTTTAATTCCGTCTTTTTTGGGGAATAAGCTGAGGAGGACGGATAATCTTTATTAGTGTCACAAGTAGGCTTACATTAAAACTGCAATGAAGTTACTATGAAAATCCCCGAGTTGCCACATAACGACGCCTGTTCGGGTACACTGAGGGAGAATTCACAATGTCTAATTCATCTAACATCACGTGTTTTGGGACTTGTGGGAGAAAACTGGAGCACCCGGAGGACACCCACACAGACACGGGAAGAACATGCAGACTCGCAAAGACAGTGACCCAAGCCGGGAATCGAACCCGGGTTCCTGGTGCTGTGAACCAACAGTGCTAACCACTATGTTGCCGTGCCATCCCACCACCCTAACTGACTCCTTAAAATGCCATATGTGGTTATCCATCTGTAGCCAGAGAATCTTTATTTAATTGTAACTTGTCTATGTTTAGAAACCTGCAAAGCTGAGCCAAAATAATTGATCCAGTGACAAATAAAATTTACAGTCCAGAAAGAGGCCATTCGGCCCATCAAGTCTGCACTGGCCCTTGGAAAGAGCACCCTAACAAGCCCACACCTCCACCCTATCCCCGTAACCCCAACTAACCTTTTTATTTTCGCCACTAAGGGCAATTTAGCATAGCCAATCCACCTGACCTGCTCATCTTTGGACACTGGGAGGAAACCGGAGCACCTGGAGGAAACCCATGCAGACGCTGGGAGAACGTGCAGACTCCGCACAGACAGTTACACAAGGCAGGAATCGAACCTGGGACCCTGGAGCTGTGAAGCAACAATACTAACCACTGTGCTGCCCATAATAATGTGTCATTTGTTTGCCTAAGTGTTGTGTTGCACACTGGGGAAGTTTTAAGAAGAGACAGATAGTTCTACTTCTAGTTTACAGTTGTGTGTTGACCAGTTCCTGCAACTTGTTAAGAGGTTTGTTTTAAAATCAATTGTTCTGAATTTATTGGGTAAGGTCTTTTATTCTGGATTCTAGTAGTGAAGGTAAACAATTGGCCATTTTGGTGAGCAAATTTTAAATAAATGGTAAGACCCATGGTGTAGTGGCGCTAGATAATTTGTGTACCCCTCCCATTCTAGTCGTAACAATGTCAAAAGGTTACGCAGGCCTTTTATATCAAGAGGACAGTAGAAATCATGCTTTAGCTAAACAAAGCCCTGTTTAGGCCAAATGTAGAGGACTGAACAACTCTGGATATCATGTCTTTGTTCGGATATATTGGCCTTTGAGGGAGTGCCTTACAGTGTAGATTTATAGAGTATACCTAGACTCCAAAGGTTAAATTATGAAAGATTGCAAAATATAAGGTTGTATTCCCTGGAATTGAGAAAGTTAATTATTGATTTGCTAGGTTCGGTTCCCCTTATCTACCATTTCTCTTCAAATGGAGAAGGTAGACTTAGAACACGGAATCTTGCAGGTGGAATTGAATTGTGAATCAGTCATGATATTGTTGAATGCTGGCGTAAGCTCATAACATAAGAACGTAGATTATATGGTCCCTTGAACCTTTCCTGCATTCAGTACAATCATGGCTTCTTCCACTCCACTTTACCACCACTCCCATATCCTTTGATTCTCTGAGACATCTAAAATCTTGTCTATCTCAACCTTAAATGTATTCAATCATGGAGCATCTGCAACCCTTCAGATGATGTTGCAAAATATTAGTCTCATTGTGTTTTGACTGTAAATAATGCGTCCGTTGGAAATCTGAATAGACTAGTCTCAATTTTTAGATTAGCTTTTTTTCTGAGAATTAACTTTATCTGCAGATTGACTACAAACTCTGTTTTTGGCTTTCAAGGCTAGTGTGACTTGTGATAACCAATGCACAACATTTGAATGCCTCCAAAGCTTAGTTTTTATAAGGGTACATATTGTTTTTGGGGATTGCATTGAATTCAAATCCATATGAACATCAGAATCAGGATGGGAATTGGCCAATTGATCCCTTGTGCCGACTCAACCATTGAATAAGATCATAGCTGATCCAATTGTGGCGTCAACCTCACTTTCTATCCTGCCCTATACTCTTTGATTCTTGATTGACAAGGAAGTCCATCTAATTCAGTCTTAAAAATATTAAATGACCTTGTCTCTGCTACTCTCTGGGGGAGAGAGTTACACAGTCTCTCGACCCTCAGAATTGTTTTTTCTTCATCTCCACCTTAAATGGGAGACCCCTTATTTTTAAACTGTCTCCTGGTCTAGACTCTCTCACAAGGTGAAACATCCTTTTAGCATATGTTTCAATAAGATCGCATTATTCTGAACTTCAATGGATACAAGCCCAAATTATCCAACTTCTCCACTTAAGATGACTCATTCCAGGAATGAGTAGAATGAACCTTCCCTGAACTGTTTCAAAAGCAGTAATTAAAGAAGGCAACCAAAACTCTACACAGTACACCAGATATGGTTTCACTAATACACTACACAACTGTAGCAAAGCATTCCTACTTGTATATTTTGTTCCTCTTATTAGAACAAACTATAACATTCCATTTGCCTTCCTACTCCTTTGCTGTACCTGTATTCTAACTTTTCCTGATTCATGTACAAAGACGTCCAGATCCTTCTAAGGCAGCAATCTGTCGCCATTTAAATATTATGGTGCTTTTTTTATTCATGCCAAAGTGGACAAGGTCACATTTTCTACATGTACTCAATCTCCCAAATTTTTGCCACTCACCTTACCTATATATATCCCTGTGCAGACTGGTTTTATCTTTTTTTCAACTTCTCTACCTATCTTGGTGTCATTAAATTTAGCACCCTTCGATTCGATCCCATCATCCAAGCCATTAATGTAGATTGTAAATAGTTGAGGTCTCAGCATTGATCCCTGTAGCACTCTGTTGCATCGTGCCAAACTGAAAATGACCCTACTTTATGCTTCCAATTAGCTAACTAATGAATCCCCTAAACATGCTAATATGTTATCTCCTACATTGTGGGCTCTTATTTTGCGGTGTAATCATTGATATGTAAAATACCTTCTGGAAATCTAAGTAGACCACATCCACAGGTCCCCCTTTATCGACATTGCTTATTACATCCTCAAATAGCTCTAATCACAATTTTCTTTTCACAAAAATAAGAGGAATTGGGCAGACACCGATTTTCCTGCAAGATTGAATATCAGGCGTCCAGTTTCTTCAGGATAATGTTGTTTTGAGCTAGAGTAATATGGAAATGAAGTATTTTAATTCTTCCATGGGGTGTGGGTGCTGCAATTCTTAGCACTTGTTGCTCATCCCTATTGACCATCCCTATTGACCATCCCTATTGACCATCCCTATTGACCATGCATTGATTGGTTTGTTCGGCCATTTCAAAGGGCAATTGAGAGTCAACCACATTGCTGTAGGTCAGGAGTCATATGAAGGCCAGATCAGGTAAGGATGGCAGATTTCCTTCCCTCAAGGGCATTAGTGAACCCAGTAGTTTTTTAATGACAATAGACAGTTTCATGGTTACTGTTACTGAACGTAAAGAGATTGAGGGACTTTTTGGCCTATTTGACAATCCACCAGTATTGAGGGGTTTTCTATATTTTTTTTGTTTGGTGTGCTACACATCACCTTAAAGTAAGTTTTTGTTTTGTATTATAACAGATATTTCTGGAAAAATTCGCATTTGGGATACCACCCAGAAGGAACACCTATTGAAGTATGAGTACCAACCCTTTGCAGGAACAATCAAAGATATTTGTTGGTCTGGGGATAGTCAAAAAGTTGCAATTGTTGGACAAGGAAAGCAAATGTAAGTCTACAAATTACAGAATAAGGAACAAGTTTAGAAGAAAGAGTGATGAAAACTCAGCAAATTTTGTTTTTTTGGGACGTGTTTACTTTGCGCTGTATTAGTATACTGCATTATGTTCGGATAGCAAAAGATATCAAGTGTTTTTTTTTCAAAATTGAGACTATTTAGATCCTAAAACTGCTGATCTGCAGAAATACTTGATTCCTGTCTTGAAAATTCCTCTATCCAAATTGGGGTAATTGCATCTTTTAGAAAGAGACTAAACTGTGAACACGAATAGCTTTAAAGTTCGTGTTGTTTTTGAATACGCTGGACTTTTCCCATTGCTAGCTCCATGACTCAGTGCTAGTTTCTTCATATTCATTTCCAAAATGCTGCCGAACATGAATATTTCCAGTATTTGCTGTTTATATTTCAGATTTTCAGCATCTGCAATATTTTGCCCTTTTATAGTCATCCTGTGATATATGAAATCCTACAGAGTTCTTAGTCTATCCAATAGGGTAGCACACATTAACTCGAGTGCAAGTTAAAACCTGTGGTTTCATTGATAGAGTTGAAGTTGTTTACATCCTGTGGTCACTGGAAAATCATTTCTAAAGTCTGGACCCTTTTTCTTTTTACATAATTAGTCGCTTGGAAACATCTGAAATTGTTTTTGAGATTAGCAATCAAAATGTTATTTTATAATGTTAATGAGGCACCTCAGAAATTTGCTGTCATCACTTAGAAATGTATCACAGGCAGCAGTTAGCAATGCAGCTATATGTGGAGCATCTTCCTTATGGAATTAGCAACAGTTGCATATGGGACAAGAATGGAAGTGAATTCTATATGGGTGAGTTACTTTGCAGAAAATATTCAGTCTAAGCAACAAATGTAAAGTATAATCTCTAATTAATTGACTGGAAACTCTCTCAATCCCTACAAAACAGTAACATTCTTTGGTGTTTTTAACTGTGCCGCTATGGGGAAATTGTACACCAAGCCCAGGATACATTCCTTAAAGAAATAAGTGAAAACTGGATGAAAATGCAGTTTGAACTCCATTGTTGGTCTAATCATTTCTGAACTTGAATAATGCTAGTGCAAAAAACATCTTAACTCCGTCCTTTTTTAAAAAATTGGCACTCAGTTGGTTGTTGCTAAAGCAGTGTTGGAATCCCAGCAGATCGGGCAGCATCTATGGAGTGAGAAAGAGTTTATATTTTGAGCCCAATATAATATAACTCTTCACCAAAGGGTCATATTAGACTTGATGTTAACTCTTTGCTGGACCCTCTCAATTTTTCCAGCACTTACTGTTCTTATGGTAGTTCCGGTCATTGTCCCAGTCCTATGTGGAATTTATAATAAGTGAAAATTTTTTATAAAGCACAGAAAATATGGATGAAAGTAGGTTATAGGATGCATAACGATAGCCTGTGTTGGATAGAGAATAAGTCAGGAAATGATTTGGTATTTGATGAGAGTAATATAATCATGGAAGATGGTAAACCTCATGTAGATTGGACCAAACCAAATGGGTGAAAGTAGCTAGGAAGATGAGGTCACGGTATGCATTCGTGTTATCCAGAAAAACGTTTGTGTCGACTAGGGAACAGTCTACTTTATTGTAATTGGTTGGCGTTAATTAGGAATCTTGTCGTAAAAGATTCTCTGAAAAAAAGTGATATTTATTTGATAGAATTTCATGCAAAGTTTGAGAGTGATGAAGTTAAATCTGAATGTAGAGTTGAACAAGCTGGAATTCTTAAGGGGCCAGGATAGGGGCGGCACAGTGGTGCCTCACCGCGCCAGAGGCCCTTAGCATTGCTGCCTCACCGTGCCAGAGGCCCGGGTTCAATTCTGGCCTTGGGCAACTGTCTGTGTGGAGTTGCACTTTCTCCCCGTGTCGTGTCTGCATGGGTTTCCTCCAAGTGCTCCAGTTTCCCCTACAGAGGTAGAGGGAGTGAAATAAAGCTGGAGATGAGTGTTGAAGAGATGTGGGGCTTGAAGTTCAGTTTGAGGTCTAACAAGGCTATGAATAAACAGTTATATGCTTCAGCACAAGTGAGGTGACAGGGAGAATAATGTGAGGAATTTGCAAAGTTTTTGTTGGAAGCGGAATTTGTTAAGCACAAAGAAATGTACAGCACAGGAACAGGCCCTTCGGCCCTCCAAGCCCGTGCCGACCATGCTGCCCGACTAAACTACAATCTTCTACACTTCCTGGGTCCGTATCCCTCTATTCCCATCCTATTCATGTATTTGTCAAGATGACCCTTAAATGTCACTGTCGTCCCTGCTTCCACCACCTCCTCAGGTAGCGAGTTCCAGGCACCCACTACCCTCTGCTTAAACAAACTTGCCTCGTACATCTACTCTAAACTTTGCCCCTCTCACCTTAAACCTATGACCCCTAGTAATTGACCCCTCTACCCCGGGAAAAAGCCTCTGACAATCCACTCTGTCTATGCCCCTCATTATTTTGTAGACCTCTATCAGGTCGCCCCTCAACCTCCTTCGTTCCAGTGAGAACAGACCGAGTTTATTCAACCGCTCCTCATAGCTAATGCCCCCCATACCAGGCAACATTCTGGTAAATCTCTTCTGCACCCTCTCTAAAGCCTCCACATCCTTCTGGTAGTGTGGCGACCAGAATTGAACACTATACTCCCAAGTGTGGCCTAACTAAGGTTCTATACAGCTGCAACATGACTTGCCAATTCTTATACTCAATGCCCCGGCCAATGAAGGCAAGCATGCCGTATGCCTTCTTGACTACCTTCTCCACCTGTGTTGCCCCTTTCAATGACCTGTGGACCTGTACTCCTAGATCTCTTTGACTTTCAATACTCTTGAGGGTTCTACCATTCACTGTATATTCCCTACCTGCATCAGACCTTCCAAAATGCATTACCTCACATTTGTCCGGATTAAACTCCATCTGCCATCTCTCCGCCCAAGTCTCCAAACAATCTAAATCCTGCTGTATCCTCCGACAGTCCTCATCGCTATCCACAATTCCACCAACCTTTGTGTCGTCTGCAAACTTACTAATCAGACCAGTTACATTTTCCTCCAAATCATTTATATATACTACAAACAGCAACGGTCCCAGCACTGATCCCTGTGGAACACCACTGGTCACAGCCCTCCAATTAGAAAAGCATCCTTCCATTGCTACTCTCTGCCTTCTGTGACCTAGCCAGTTCTGTATCCACCTTTCCAGCTCACCCCTGATCCCGTGTGACTTCACCTTTTGTACTAGTCTCCCATTGAGGGACCTTGTCAAAGGCCTTACTGAAGTCCATATAGACAACATCCACTGCCCTACCTGCATCAATCATCTTAGTGACCTCCTCGAAAAACTCTATCAAGTTAGTGAGACACCACCTCCCCTTCACAAAACCATGCTGCCTCTCACTAACTTAACTTGGATTTTTTTGCAATGATCAGTTGAAGGAAGCTGTTCCGACTTCAAGACTGTTGTGCAGTCAGACAGCAGCAGTGGCCCAGAATGGTGCTAGCGTGAGAGAGGGGAAAAACATGGCATACCCGTGAAAGTATAATCATCCATTAACGATTTATGCTGCTGAAATGTGTGTAGGGGTCAAATGTGGTAAGAATGGAATCCTGGGAATGACCAGTGTGAGATGAGGACAGAGGAGAAGAACTGTTGCAGAAGTGGCACAGGCTTCGTTGGGACACTTTGAAGAAAGTTCACAGCACTGTAGAGAAGTTAACCATATGCATTGTATCTGTTTATATTGAATAAGAGTATTGATTATGTTTGAATCATTGCAGATATGGAGCCGTCTTCCAGTGGGACACAGGAACTTCTGTTGGCTTGCTTACTGGCCACAGCAAAATTGTAAACAGCATCGCTTTTAAGCCAAATCGACCTTTCCGAGTTGTGACTGGAAGTGATGATTTTAGCTGTGTGTTCTTTGAAGGACTTCCTTTGAAATTCTGCTTTACAATTAAAGTAAGTGGCCTATGATTAAATGTTTTGCTGAACAGACCCCGTTTTGAGTTATGCAGTTAAAACTGTGGCGTAACTAAATTATAATCCCATCATACAAAAGTTCAAACATTTTAAGTAGTTTGCAGTTTTACTTCTCTAAATGAGTAGGTTCATTCAAATTTTCTTTCATTTATGGTTTGTCTAGTTTGTGCTTTGCCGATCACACCTGGGGTGATCATATCTGTGTGTAGACATGATAAAATTGGCAGGTGGTAAGTAAAATCAGAGGATTGATGGAATGGCTCAAAGTTTGATATTGGAGAAATGGGTTTTAACTCGGGGCGCAGGCCCCAGTACTGGGGAACAAGGAGCTGTGCTGTTGGAAATGGCTGCACTTGGACGTCTTTGGGGTCAGTGTCCTGGTGAGTCGTAAAACCAAGTCTGCAGATGGGGCTTTAAACTAAATAGTTAGGGAAGACCTGTAAGGGGTGATTTAGAAAGTCAAATGAGAAACGACAAGGCAAGAGACAAAAGTAGCAATCTGGTAATAGCCAGAGTGTGACAAAGGGATAGATCATTTACACACAAGAGTAGCAAATAGGGTCAAAGAAAAATGATAAGACCAGATTAAAAGCTCTTTATCTGACTGCATACAAGGTATTTGTAACAAGATGGATGACTTAACAGTACAAATGGAAATAAATGAGTGGGATTTGACGGCCATTATGGAGATGTTATGCAAAGGTAACCAAGAAATAACATGGGGAAGAGGTGACTGGGAGTAGTCAGTTCAGCCCCCAAACAACACAGTAAAATAGAGTACAATTCAAGAAATGGGGGATTATATGAATGGTATTGCAATAATTGTGGGCAATTTTAATCATCTTGTAGATTGTACAAATCAAATTGGCAAAGGTAGTCTTGAGTTCACTGTATTTACGTTAGTTTCTTTGGACGTTATGTTCTGGAACTGACTGGGAGCAGACTATTTTCGTTCTGATGATGTGTATTGAGACCAGATTAATAAATTATCTCCTAATAAAGGATTCACTAGGCAAGAATGATCATAACATGATTGAATTTCATGAATAGTTTGAGGGTGAGAAACCTGGGCTGTGACGGCAATTTCAAAGCAATGAAAATGGTGTTGGTGAAAGTGGACTGGTAAAATAGCTTGAAAGGTAAAATAGTAGAGAAGCAGAGGCAGGTATTTAAGAAGATATTTCATAAACCTCAACAAAGATACCTTTCACTGAGAGAGACTCCGAAAGAACAATGTATCATCCTTAACCGGCGAAGGAATTTATAGCTGATATCAAATTGAAATAAAGTTGCGCAATGCTGCAAAAATAAGTGGCACTTCAGTTCTCCCAGTGAGCCAGAGAAGACACAGCCAGAGTGAGACAGAGCCAAGAGTGAGTTTGGGAATTTGAATCTAGGTGGGAATTCGAAGCTGGGTGGGGAGGAAGTGCTTTTTATCCCTGGTAAATAGTGTTTCTGTTTTCTTTTTCTTTTCATTGTTATATTTATTTATTTTTTTCTTTGTTGTTTATTTATTTATTTTTGGGAAATTGAAATTGTTGAAGTTAACTGAAGGTTTAAGACATGGCAGGAGATCTCAGACCCGTGTCATGCTCCTTGTGTGCGATGTGGGAGCTCAGGGTCACGTCCACTGTCCCTGGCTCCTTCACGTGCAAGAAGTGTGTCCAGTTGCAGCTCCTGTTAGACCGCTTGACGGCTCTGGAGCTGCGGATGGACTCACTTTGGAGCATCCGCGATGCTGAGGACGTTGTGGCTAGCACGTTTAGCGAGTTGGTCACACCGCAGGTGAAAGGTACTGAGGGAGATAGAAAATGGGTGACCAAAAGACAGAGCAAGAGTAGGAAGGCAGTGCAGGTGTCCTCTGCGGTCATCTCCCTGCAAAACAGATATACCGCTTTGGATACTGTTGAAGGAGATGGCTCACCAGGGGAAGGCAGCAGCAGCCAGGTTCATGGCACCGTGGCTGGCTCTGCTGCGCAGCTGGGCAGGAAGAAGAATGGCAGGGCTATAGTGATAGGGGACTCAATTGTAAGGGGAATAGACAGGTGGTTCTGCGGAGGCAATCGAGACTCCAGGATGGTATGTTGCCTCCCTGGTGCAAGGGTCAAGGATGTCTCGGAGCAGCTGCAGGACACTCTGGGGGGGAGGGGGGTGAACAGCCAACTGTCGTTGTGCACATAGGCACCAATGATATAGGTAAAAAACGGGACGAGGTCCTACAAGCTGAATTCAGGGAGTTAGGAGTTAAACTAAAAAGTAGGACCTCAAAGGTAGTAATCTCAGGATTGTTACCAGTGCCACGAGCTAGTCCGAGTAGGAATGTCAGGATAGATGGGATGAATGCGTGGCTCGAGATATGGTGCAAGAGGGAGGGATTCAAATTCCAAGGGCATTGGAACCGGTTCTGGGGGAGGTGGGACCAGTACAAACCGGACGGTCTGCACCTGGGCAGGACTGGAACCGATGTCCTGGGGGGGGTGGTTTGCTAGAGCTGGTGGGGAGGGTTTCAACTAATGTGACAGGGGGATGGGAACCGATGCAGGAAGTTGGAAGGTAGTAAAACAGGGACAGAAACAAAAGGCAGTAAGGGGGAAAGTGTAAGGCAGAGAAGCCATAGTCAAAAATCAAAAAGGGTGACCGTACAAGGTACAGTGACTGAGGGGAGCTCAGTGAATAGGACCAGGAATACTAAAAGGAATAAAACGGGAAGTAAAAACATTAATGGTAAGTGACGCGGCAGGTTGTTACATGAAGATATGGGTTCAACGACAAGGAAAATTAGGAGAAAGGTTAAGAGGAAATATAACTTAGGAGAGGTTACTGATTGAGGTGTTAAGATTCAGAACAGAGGTGAAAAAGCCAACATAAGTGTACTTTACCTGAATGCTCGTAGTATTCGGAATAAGGTAAATGAGTTGATGGCGCAAATCATCGTGAATGACTATGATTTAGTGGCAATTACTGAAACATGGTTAAAGGATGGTCACGACTGGGAGTTAAATATCCGAGGGTATCAAACTATTCGGAAGGACAGAGTGGATGGTGAGGGAGGTGGTGTAGCTCTGTTATTTAAGGATGACATCCGGGCAACAGTAAGGGATGACATTGGTGGTATGAGGGATAAGGTTGAATCCATTTGGGTGGAAATCAGGAATAGTAAGGCGAAAAAGTCACTGATAGGAGTAGTCTATAGGCCACCAAATAGTAACATTTATGGTGGGGCAGGCAATAAACAAAGAAATAACTGATGCATGTAGAAATGGTACAGCAGTTATCATGGGGGATTTTAATCTACATGTCGATTGGTTTAACCAGGTCGGTCAAGGCAGCCTTGAGGAGGAGTTTGTAGAATATATCCGCGATAGTTTTCTAGAACAATATGTAATGGAACCTACGAGGGAACAAGCGGTCCTAGATCTGGTCCTGTGTAATGAGTCAGGATTGATTCAGGATCTCATAGTTAGGGATCCTCTCAGAAGGAGCGATCACAATATGGTGGAATTTAAAATACAGATGGAGGGTGAGAAGGTAAAATCAAGCACTAGTGTTTTGCGCTTAAACAAAGGAGATTACAATGGGATGTGAGGAGAACTAGCTAAGGTAGACTGGGAGCAAAGACTTTATGGTGAAACAGTTGAGGAACAGTAGAGAACCTTCCAAGCGATTTTTCACAGTGCTCAGCAAAGGTTTATACCAACGAAAAGGAAGGACGATGGAAGGAGGGAAAATCGACCGTGGATATCTAAGGAAATAAGGGAGAATATCAAATTGAAGGAAAAAAAATACAAAGTAGCAAAGATTAGTGGGAGACTAGAGGACTGGGAAACCTTTAGGGGGCAACAGAAAGCGACTAAAAAAAGCTATAAAGAAGAGTAAGATAGATTATGAGAGTAAACTTGCTCAGAATATAAAAACAGATAGTAAAAGTTTCTACAAATATATAAAACAAAAAAGAGTGGCTAAGGTAAATATTGGTCCTTTAGAGAATGAGAAGGGAGATTTAATAATGGGAGATGAGGAAATGGCTGAGGAACTGAACAGGTTTTTTGGGTCGGTCTTCACAGTGGAAGACACAAATAACACGCCAGTGACTGATGGAAATGAGGCTATGACAGGTGAGGACCTTGAGAGGATTGTTATCACCAAGGAGGTAGTGATGGGCAAGCTAATGGGGCTAAAGGTAGACATGTCTCTTGGCCCTGATGGAATGCATCCTAGAGTGCTAAAAAAGATGGCTAGGGAAATTGCAAATGCACTAGTGGTAATTTACCAAAATTCACTAGACTCTGGGATGGTCCTGGCGGATTGGAAATTAGCAAACGTGACACTGTTTAAAAAAGGAGGTAGGCAAAAAGCGGGTAATTATAGGCCAGTGAACTTAACTTCTGTAGTAGGGAAGATGCTGGAATCTATCATCAAGGAAGAAATAGCGAGGCATCTGGATGGAAATTGTCCCATTGGGCAGACGCAGCATGGGTTCATAAAGGGCAGGTCGTGCCTAACTAATTTAGTGGAATTTTTTGAGGACATTACCAGTGCGGTAGATAACGGGGAGCCAATGGATGTGGTATATCTGGATTTCCAGAAAGCCTTTGACAAGGTGCCACACTGCATAAGATAAAGATGCATGGCATTAAGGGTAAAGTAGTAGCATGGACAGAGGATTGGCTAATTAATAGAAAGCAAAGAGTGGGGAATAATATGTGTTTCTCTGGTTGGCAATCAGTAGCTAATGGTGTCCCTCAGGGATCAGTGTTGGGCACACAACTGTTCACAATTTACATAGATGATTTGGAATTGGGGACCAAGGGCAATGTGTCCAAGTTTGCAGATGACACTAAGATGAGTGGTAAAGCAAAAAGTGCGGAGGATACTAGAAGTCTGCAGAGGGATTTGGATAGGCTAAGTGAATGGGCTAGGGTCTGGCAGATGGAATACAATGTTGACAAATGTGAGGTTATCCATTTTGGTAGGAATAACAGCAAAAGGGATTATTATTTAAATGATAAAGTATTAAAACATGTGCAGAGAGACCTGGGTGTACTAGTGCATGAGTCGCAAAAAGTTGGTTTACAGGTGCAACAGGTGATTAAGAAGGCAAATGGAATTTTGTCCTTCATTGCTAGAGGGATGGCGTTTAAGACTAGAGAGGTTATGCTGCAATTGTATAAGGTGTTAGTGAGGCCACACCTGGAGTATTGTGTTCAGTTTTGGTCTCCTTACTTGAGAAAGGACGTACTGGCACTGGAGGGTGTGCAGAGGAGATTCACTAGGTTAATCCCAGAGCTGAAGGGGTTGGACTACGAGGAGAGGTTCTGTCGGCTGGGACTGTACTCGTTGGAATTTAGAATGATGAGGGGGGATCTTATAGAAACATAAGATTATCAAGGGAATAGATAGGATAGATGCGGACAGGCTGTTTCCACTGGCGGGTGAAAGCAGAACTAGGGGGCATAGCCTCAAAATAAGGGGAAGTAGATTTAGGACTGAGTTTAGGAGGAACTTCTACACCCAAAGGGTTGTGAATCTATGGAATTCCTTGCCCAGTGAAGCAGTAGAGGCTCCTTCATTAAATGTTTTTAAGATAGAGATAGTTGTTTGAAGAATAAAGGGATTGAGGGTTATTGTGTTCAGGCCGGAAAGTGGAGCTGAGTCCACAAAAGATCAGCCAAGATCTCATTGAATGGTGGAGCAGGCTCGAGGGGCCAGATGGCCTACTCCTGCTTCTAGTTCTTATGTTCTTCAGAAGCTTGGGTAACTTTTTTTTAAAAAATAGCGAAGGATGACTGGGAAAAATAATCAAGAGGGAGAAATTAGAATGAGCGAGTAAGCTAGCAAGAAATATAAGTAAGAAGTCTTACAACACTAGATTAAAGTTCAACAGGTTTATTTCAAATCACTAGCTTTTGGAGCACTGCTCTTTCCTCAAAGACCTGAGGAAGGAGCAGTGCTCCGAAAGCTAGTGATTTGAAACAAACCTGTTGGACTTTAACCTGGTGTTCGGCATCTCCACATCAAGAAATATAAGAGCAGGGGCTTCTGCAAGGGCATAAAAAGAAAGAGAGGAACTAAAGTAACGTTGATCTCTTAGAGGATGAGACTGTGCAATTAACAATGAGAAATCAGTGTGGTGATATACGCCAATGAGCCATATCACAGTTGGATGGCGTGAGACCTCCAACCAGCAGGTAGCGGTGCAGACACACCATGTGGTCTCAAGACCAAAGTCATGTGACCCGGGGATCTGTATATAAAGAGAGGCTCATCCGGCCATCTCCAAAGAACACTATGTAAAGGGGAATAAGACATACACTTCTGCTGGCATGTTACATGCAAGTTCCAGAGGAGTAGCTGACCTGTTACATGTAAGTTCCAGAGGAGTAGCAAAACTCCATGATAACGTGCTCTGTATCAGATTGCCATCCTACTGCACGAGACACAATATAAGGATCTTGGTTGGACAGATCAAAGTGTTTGGCGAGTTCAAATTAAAATACAAGGGACCAAACACAACAACCAGGAAATGGCAGAAACTTTGAACAAGTATTTTATATTTGTCTTTATGTTGGACACAAAAAGCATTGATTGTAATCTTCCAAAATTCTCTTGCTTCTGGAAAGTGGACTGAAAACAAAAAATGTAACATCTCTGTTCAAGGAAGATGGGGATGGAAAGCAGGAAACTATAAGCCAGGTAGCTTGACATTTGTTTTGGGAAATTCTTGATTTGATTATTAAGGAAGTCATAGCAGGACGTTTACCAAGTCAGAATATCAAGCAGAGTTAACATTGATGAAAAGGAAGTCGTATATGAAGAGGTTGAGGCCACAACCACATCAGCCATGATCTTATTGAATGGCAGAACAGCCTCGAAGGGCAAATGGCCTACTCCCTATTTCTTATGCAGCAAACCTGCAAGAACGTAGTGGATGAACGTTATTAGTTATTCAGAAAACAAATTCTAACTGAAGTAGAAAACCTTGAAATCAAGTAAAGTATCGTGATTAGAAATGACTAAGGAGATGTAAAAACATGGAATTAGAATTCCGTTGAGCCTTGGCTGTAAAAGAGATAGGAACATGTTGAAATGTTCTCATTATTTTGGACCGTGTTCTGGCAGCTAACTCACTTTCTCCACTAAGTTGAAAATGTGCTAGTATTGAGGCTTGATAGTTTAACTGACAATAGTTTGTACACTGAGTCGGAGGCTTCTCTGGGCTCTTGGGTGGAGAAAATGGCGCAGGCTGCTGCTGTGACTCTGGCCATTCGACTAATTGCTGAGATGCTTACTGGCATCTTGGCAGCGGAATTCGAGAAGCAACCATGGGCTTTGGCTGAGAACCTCCATAAATCAATGGAAGATGCCGTGGCTCCCATTCAGTCGGCGTTTGAGAAGACCAATGAGGTGGATCTCTTGATCTCGCTATCTGTGATAAAACCCTTCCACTGACTCATGGTAAATTTAACCTCCTCAAGGTGTAAAAACTCCCAAGTCACTCAGCCATGCCGAGGTGTTTGGCAGAGTAATCGATCTCCAGCCCATGAGGATCTGCCTCCTTGCCACCAGTGAGGCAAAGGCCAGGATGTCTGCCCCTGTCCAGAGTTCTGCCACAACCCAAACCTACAAGCGCCACCAATCAGCAAGGCTCCAACCCAATGTTCAGGATTGCCGACATTGTCTCAAAAAAGGACCTCCAGACGTTTGCCAGACTTGAACACGACCAGACCATGTGCCCATGGTGTGCCCCCCCCCCCCCCCCCCCCCCCAATCCCCAAACACCGATCGCATCTAGCATCCACTCCTTTAGAAAATAGAAAGTAAGGTGTGCTCAGAACACCACTTTCAGCTCGATGAGACTGCTATGGGCCAGGGCTTAGAGAACCCCAAAGTGTATCATGGAGTTCGCCTGACCCACAACTTTTACTAGATTGTGGTATGGGGAGCACATGGCCCACTCTATAGGTGTGGTACAGCAGAAATGGAAACTTATGGTACAGCAGAAATGGAAAAGTATTGTTTAAAGCAAAACCATGTTTATTCTATGAACTCAAGTTAACCTTCTTAAAACATACAGTGAACATCTTCGCAACCATCAATTCAAATACACCCCCAAAGAATCCTTAACTTCCCAAACAACATCCAGAACACAAAAGAAACACCTGTTAACAGAAGCACATTAGGTTTATCCACCTATCAAATTTGAGCTGTTTGATCCTTTCAGACTCCATGTATGTTTGACCAGGTTCTTTCCTTAAATTTCTAAACCTTTTGTAAGCTTCAGGCACTAGTTTATATGCACCTGAGATGGATTTTTTTCACCTCCTCGTATGACTCGGATACCTCCTCCAGCAGTGATGCAAACACTTCACTAGCCCTACCTACCAGCTTTGTTTGAATCAGTAATACCCACATATCCTGTGGCCATTTCATTTGTTTAGCTACCTTCTCAAATGAAATGAAAAGGGCCTCCACCTCCTCATCAAACCTTGGCAATGCTTGAACATATTTAAATAGATCCCCACCAAGCGTTCGACTATGACGCTCTTTCTCACTCTCCTCACTATCATCCAACTGTACGTTTCCCTTTGTCTGCTAATTTTAACTGACTTTCATGTTTCATGGCCATTTTCTGAAGTTCAAACTCTCTCTCTTTATCTTTTTCCCTGATCTGTATCTCCCTTTCCCTTTCCTTTTCCTCTTTCTTTTTCCTCTCTTTCTTTTTCCTCTCTCTCTCTCTCTCTCTTTCGTATTCAAGCTGCTTTAATTCTTTCTCATGTTCCATTTGTTTAATTTGTAACTGAATTTTTGCCACTTCCAATGAGTCAAACTGTATCTCAGGCAACTTTCAATGCTTAGCCGCCACCATAATTACCTCAACTTTTCGCATTTTGTCACCATGTTAATTGCAATGTTTTGCCAAATCTAACCATCTGCTTTTATTCTCTGTCCGTAAGGTACTGCGTGTGACCGTCTCCACCCCCAAAAACTTCAGAGCCTCTGAAAGAACCATTGTCCACAACACACTTTCTGCTTAAACTGAAATACCACACCTGAAAAGCAACCACAATATGCTCACCCCTCACTGTCTTTAAGTTCACTAAGCCAATCCAATAGATAGACGTTTATCCCCCTCGAGCCCCCAATTTATTATGGGCCAGGGTTTAGAGAGCCCCAGATGGTATCATGGAGTTCGCCTGACCCACAACTTTCAATAGATTTGTGGTATAGGGAGCACACGGCCCACTCTACAGGTGTGGTACAGCAGAAATGGAAATGTATTGTTTAAAGCAAAACAATGTTTATTCTATGAACCTTTTTAAAACATACAGTGAACATCATAGCAACCATCAATTCAAATACAACCCCCAAAGATTACAACACTAAGTAATCCTTAATAACTTCCCAAACAACATCCAGAAGACAAAGGAAACACCTGTTTACAGAAGAACATTAGGTTTACATTCACTACTGAGAACATTTATAATTCTGAATTCACCAAATGATCAAGAGATAGTCTTTTTGTGGTAGAGAGATCAACAGTACACCTGCTCTGCCTGGCTTCAGCTCCAACACTGAAAACAAAACTAAAACACACCCTGCAGCAAACAGCCTAAAACGAAAGTAAAAAGCTGACAGCCCAGCTCCACCCACACTCTGACATCACTGCAGTAATATGAGCAGCCAAACATTTCTTCAAGCGACATTCTCATGACAAACCTCCAAGTGCCACCAATCAGCAAGGCTCCAACACAATGTTCAGGATTGCCGACATAGTCTCAAAAAAGGACCTCCAGACATTTGCTGGATTTGAGCATGACCAGACCATGTGCACATGAAGTGCCGCCCCCTTGACCCCCCAAACACCGATCGCATCTAGCATCCACCCCTTTAGAAAATAGAAAGTAAGGTGTGCTCAGAACACCACTTTCAGCTGGATGTGACTCTGCCTCACACAGGTTGAGTTCATGTTCCTCACTTCAAACCTCCTCCTCCCAAGAGCGGTCCCAGCACCTTGGTCCACTTTGCCTTCACATCCTCAACAGAGCACGTCCCCTCCCCCATCATCTGTCGGTATATATTCGAACTAGAGTAGGATAAGATCCTCTCGAGCAAGGCAGAAGGTTGCTTCATCGGAAAGGCTAAAAAGTACTTTTTGACCGAGCTGTGCACTTGGAAATACACAAACCCAATGAACCCATATTTTTCTTTCAGTTCCCCTAAGCTAGCGAACTCACCCCATTAAAGATAAGTCCCCCACTTTCTTCCCATTGTCATTATTCGAAATATAATCTAGATAGCCCCTGAGATCCTTGCACAGAACACAATATCCGCTAGCACAGCCACATCCAGCCACCACCCCTTTCAATGCCCTTTATCTACCCCCAACTGAAGGTCCATCCAATGTGGGGCATGGTCAGAAATGACCAGTGCTGAGCACTCCAAATTTTTCACCCCTGACACTAGCAATTGGCTTATGACAAAATAGTCAATCCTGGAAAACCTTTGTAGTGAGGAGAAGAACGTGAACCCCCATCCCCCGAGTGACGGAACCGTCAAAGGTCTGTTCTCCATTTTCCCCCAACTGATGTTTCCATAAAAGCAATTGTTAGCAGGAGAGGATCTCAAAGAAATCACTCACGCGCAGGGCTGCTGGTCCTCTCATCATACGGTTTATTTCGCCAGTGGGTAGATGGCATCTGTTAAAGTCCCAGACCGCGTCTCCACCGAACAAAGGAAAACATCAATTCTTATATTTTCAAAACAGCTACACAGCCCATTTGGCTGGACCTTGGCCAATAATATTGCTTATACATTACATGTATTAGTTATATATCCAATTAAGTTCGACATTACATAAAGTGGGTTGGCCCCTTACCAGCCCCTGACTTCATGAAGAAGTCATTCATACTAACTGTTGAAGTTATGTCTCCTGCCTGCCCCTGGAGACCTTGAGCTGGTGAGGATACATAATGCTCAATGTCCTGTGGAGCTGTTACCAGTCGCTGGTGAAGTCTTCCCACTTCTCCCATGTCTGTTTCAATCATTCTTGCCCCCCTGACTAACTCTACTGCCTGTAATTAAATGATGTTGTTTATACCAGTTTGTAACTTAACCCAGCTAATGATTATTCACGAATGTGGCTAGCTCAGCTAACAGCCATTTTGTGTCCTGTCTATTCGTAATTCTTGGGTTATAAAATCACAAGCATTGTTTATACACTATCTATTCCTACAAATTGCCTCTTATACAGGAAACTAAGCCAATGGGTACCTTTTGTCTAAAAGCCCTCTTTCTGAATCTGACTTCAAGAGCAATTAACGCCTTTGCTATACCCCTTTCGACCAGCAAACTTGGCCTAGAATGATCTATCCTTGGGTCGAACACTCAATTGTGTTCTCCTCCCTTAATAAGCTGATGGGTTCCCCCAACCCGGGCCCTGCTGTCAAATCCTGAATGGAAAACCTGGCTCTCCAAAGCTGCGCCTGATCTTGCTCGTGCACTTGGGTCCCCTGAGGAATTTCACATCGGCTCCCAATGAGCAGAAACCCAGGTTCTTTTGACTGTGCCTCCCAGGCCCTGCACATTCCAGGTGACCACCCTCGTAGGGGTACGCTAGTCAGTCTTTACCAACACGAAATGTCATCGCTTCACGCAGGCCCACGGGGACGACCCATCCCACCTAAATGGTGGAGCAGAAGAAGATATCTGGTCACTGTCAAGTTTCCACCTCTTTCCCACTACCCCCTCTAGATCCATCGAGCTCAATAAAACTAGCCTGATAAGTTGCAGCCTCATTCCCCACTTGACTCCTGTTACCAAGCTAACTTTCTAGTGCTAGTAAGGTGACAACCTCATCCCAGGTCCCACCTATTCCTTAATCCCACCTAACCCACCCCAGTCGACATCCCAGCAACTACTAAGCCCATAAAGAAGGAAAATCTTTTTTTTTTTTTAAACAGATGAGGAAACAATGCCATCCAAACCATCTCCACCACCAACCCAACTCAACAAAGTGAACACGAACAATAAAATATAACTTTTTTATAAATTTAGAGTACCTAATTTTTTCCCAATTAAGGGGCAAATAAGCGTGGCCAATCCACCTAACCTGCGCATCTTTGGGTTGTGGGGGTGAAACCCAAGCAGGCATGGAGAGAAAGTGCAAACTCCACACGGACAGTGACCCAGAGCCGGGATCAAATCCGGGTCCTCGGGCGCTGTAGGCAGCAGTGCTAATCACTGCGCTGCCGTGCCACTCAACAGTAAAATATTAACATGCCACCCGCCCGCGTCCCTCAAGCCATGTAAAGATCACAATCTCTGATAAAGCCCTCCGCCTGCTCGGAAGTTTCGAAATAGAAATCTTTTGAGTCAAACATGACCCTTAATTTCGCTGGCACACAAAGCCAAATCACACTCTTTTCGATTAAACAGAAGGCCACCTGCCTTTTCGCCAGATCCATGCCAATGTCCTGATAAATCCTTCCATGTTGCCGTCCCAGTTGATGTTGCGGGCTTTTTTGGCCCACCTGCCTCAGGATCATGCACCTGGACCTATTTTCTAAATCATCCAACTTTGCCTGGAAGCTTCTCGCCCGCTCGGAAGAATAAAAAAAACCAGACTTACTCAGCAATGAAATTGACCGCAAAAAGTGGGATGTTGAAATTGACGTCGAAGAGGAGTGAAAGGGTAAAGTTACAAACGTCGAGCCTGAACAAGGGGGCACCAAAGATAGCGAAGAAAGCAGCTATGGCCATCACCCTCGACATGACAGGGGTGGTAGCCAGAGAATTAAAGAAATTTGGTGGAGAAATGGATGAACGCTTCAAGAAAGTTGGTCAGGAATTGAAGGCTTCATTTAAAGCCATGGTGGAAGAAGCATTGAGCAACTAAGCAAAACAATTAAAGCAGTAGGCGAGCAAGTGGCGAAATTGAAGAATGTGCAGGAGGCCTTATCCCAGCAGGAAGACAGACTTGCATCCTTGGAGGTCGAAATGGTGATTGTCGAAGATAGGGCTTCAAGGCAAAGTTGGATGATTTGAGAAAATAGGTCCAGGCACATGATCCTGAGGCAGGTGGGTCTCCCCGGGGGAGTTGAGGGTGCAAGACCCACCAAATACTTTGCTGCAAAGTATTCCCCATTGATGAGCGGTCATGAGGTATTTGCTGCACCAGAGCTCGACGGGGCACACAGGGCCCGAGGCAGAAACCATGACCAAATGAGCCATCTCAAGCGGTGATCATTCGGTTTCGTAGTTTTCAGAGAAAGGAGTGGATCCTGGAATGGGCCAAGAAAGCCCGCAACATCAACTTTCAGTAAAGCGTTTGATAAGGTTCCCCACGGTAGGCTATTGCAGAAAATACGGAGGCTGGGGATTGAGGGTGATTTAGAGATGTGGATCAGAAATTGGCTAGCTGAAAGAAGACAGAGGGTGGTGGTTGATGGGAAATGTTCAGAATGGAGTTCAGTTACAAGTGGAGTACCACAAGGATCTGTTCTGGGGCCGTTGCTGTTTGTCATTTTTATCAATGACCTAGAGGAAGGCGCAGAAAGGTGGGTGAGTAAATTTGCAGACGATACTAAAGTCGGTGGTGTTGTCGATAGTGTGGAAGGAAGTAGCAGGTTACAGAGGGATATAGATAAGCTGCAGTGCTGGGCTGAGAGGTGGCAAATGGAGTTTAATGTAGAGAAGTGTGAGGTGATTCACTTTGGAAGGAAAAACAGGAATGTGGAATATTTGGCTAATGGAAAAGTTCTTGAAAGTGTGGATGAGCAGAGGGATCTAGGTGTCCATGTACATAGATCCCTGAAAGTTGCCACCCAGGTTGATAGGGTGGTGAAGAAGGCCTATGGCGTGTTGGCCTTTATTGGTAGAGGGATTGAGTTCCGGAGTCAGGAGGTCATGTTGCAGCTGTACAAAACTCTGGTACTGCCGCATTTGGAGTGTTACGTACAGTTCTGGTCACCTCATTACAGGAAGGACGTGGAAGCTTTGGAACGGGTGCAGGGGAGATTTACCAGGATGTTGCCTGGTATGGAGGGAAAATCTTATGAGGAAAGGCTGATGGACTTGAGGTTGTTTTCGTTAGAGAGAAGAAAGTTAAGAGGAGACTTAATAGAGGCATACAAAATGATCAGGGGGTTAGATAGGGTGGACAGTGAGAGCCTTCTCCCACGGATGGAAATGGCTAGCACGAGGGGACATAGCCTTAAACTGAGGGCTAATAGATATAGGTCAGAGGTAGGTTCTTTACGCAAAGAGTGGTGAGGCCGTGGAATGCCCTACCTGCAACAGTAGTGAACTCACCAACATTGAGGGCATTTAAAAGTTTATTGGATAAGCATATGGATGATAATGGCATAGTATAGGTTAGATGGCTTTTGTTTTTTGACTTCCCATGTCGGTGCAACATCGTGGGTCGAAGGGCCTGTACTGCGCTGTATCGTTCTATGTTCTATGTTCTAACTGGGACAGCAACATGGAAGGATTTATCAGGACATTGGCATGGATCTGGCGAAAAGACAGGCGGCCTTCTGTTTCATCAAAAAGAGTGTGATTTGGGTTTGTGTGCCAGCGAAATTAAGGGTCATGTTTGACTCAAAAGATTTCTATTTCGAAACTTCCGAGCAGGCGGAGGGCTTTATCAAAGATTGTGATCTTGACATGGCTTGAGGGATGTGGGCGCGTGGCATGTTAATATTTTACTGTTGGGTGGCCGACAGTGCAGTGTTTAGCACTGCTGCCTACAGTGCCTGAGGACCCGGATTTGATCCCGGCTCAATTCTCGTACCAGCCTCCCCGAACAGGTGTCGGAATGTGGCGACTAGGGGCTTTTCACAGTAACTTCATTGAAGCCTGCTTGTGACAACAAGTTGTTAATAATAATAATATGTCCATCGGGTTTACTCAGTATTGACATTTTTGTGGCCCCTTGACTGAAGTGGGTGGGGTATTCAGTGATTGTGATTTCGGATCAGATCCCACATTTTGTGTATTTGATGTGAGTCAAGTCCGTCGTAACGTCCGCCATGATGATTGGATGCGGCGTTGTTGGCGGACAAAATATTTTGTGAACGCATGTCCTGTCATTGGGGAATATAATGAATTCAATATGAGTGAGTCTATCTCCCCTTCTGTGTTGTGGGAAGTTCTTAAGGTTGTCATCAGGGGGGCGACATTTTCCTACAAAGCACATATTGAAAGGTCTGCGAGGGTGGAGCAGCAGAGGCTGGTGGACTCTATCCTGGAGGTGGACCATCAGTACTCACTTGCCCCTACCCTGGAGTTGCTGGTGAGCAGCAAAAAGCTGCAGACGCAATTTGAATTACTATTAAAGGGTAAGGCCAGCAGCGAAGTTCGAGGAGGGCCTTTTATGAACAATGGGAGAATGCCAGTCGCCTTTTGGCTCATCAGCTTAGGTGGCATGGCTGCTTCCTGGGAGGTTGTGCAGATAAGAGACTCGGTGGCAGCTTGGTTTCCACCCCACCTAAGGTCAACGTGGCTTTTGAAATGCTCTATCGGGATCTCTATAGGTCGGAATCCCCGGAGGAGAATTTGATCATGGCTTGAGTTTTTGGATGGGCCATCATTCCCAGTGGCGGAGAGTGGGGAGGAGTTAGAATCCCTATTGGGCCCTGAGGGAATTATGAAATTAATTGAGTTAATGCAGATGGATAAAGCTCCCAGCCCTCATAGATTCCGTATTGAGTTTTATAATTTTTCAGGACAGTTGGTTCCTTTAATATTAGATATGTTCAATGACTCCTTGTGCTGGGTTTGTTGCCTGTTGCGCTTGCAGAGGCCTCTAGCTCTCTGATCGTGAAGGAGTCTGGAATGTTGTCTGTTTCAAACCAACTTGCTTTTGAACGCAGATGCTAAATTGCTTGCAAAAGTGCTCGCACAGTGGTTGGAGCCCTGCCTCCCAGAGCTAATCTCAGATGACCAGGCAGGCTTCGTCAAGAGTCGGCAATCGTTGGCCAAATATGTTGGCTGTGGAATATTATCCTTCCCCCTCTTCAAGTGCCCGAACAGGAAGTGAGTGTTACCATGGACACGGCAAAAGCATTTGATAGGATGGAGTGGGATGCCTCTTTGAGATTCTTGGGAGGTTTGGTTTTGGGCAAAAGTTAATATCCTGGATTTGTGTACTATATCGGGCTCCCACTGCTAATGTTTGCACAAGTGCCTTGTGCTTGGGTTATTTCCTGCTGAATAGGGGTACAAGGCAGGACTCAACTTCTATTTGCTTTAGTAATTGAACCACTGGCCATAGCGTTAAGATCTTCTGGTTAGTGGAGGGGGATAAATCGGGGAGGGAGCATAGTGTCCTTGTACGCAAATAATCTGCTTCTTTAGGTTACAGACTCTGTTTCCACTATAGATGAGATAATGAAGCTACTGAGGAGTTTTGGCTCCTTTTCTGGGTAGAAGAGCGAATACTTTCCGGTGAACTGCCCAGGGAAGGGGCCTATCTGGGGACATGGTACGCCTGGCCAGACCTAGCTTTCATTATCTGGGAATCACGACTGGGATTCTCTCCATAAATTAAATGATGCTAGTCTGGCAAATGGGGTCAAATCTGACTTACAGAAGTACGATAACCTTCCCCTGTCCTTGGCTGGCAGGGTTAAGTTAATTGATGCTAGTCTGGCAAATGGGGTCAAATCTGACTTACAGAAGTACGATAACCTCCCCCTGTCCTTGGCTGGCAGGGTTAAGTTAATTGATGCTAGTCTGGCAAATGGGGTCAAATCTGACTTGCAGAAGTACGATAACCTCCCCCTGTCCTTGGCTAGCATGGTTCGGACTATTAAAATCAATGTCCTCACGAACTTTTTATTTCTTTTTCAGTGTCCCCCCCCACTTTTCTCCCCAAAGCCGCATTTCTCGGAGTTAAATTAATGTCCTCTTTTATTTGGGGGGCAAGACCCCAAGAATCCCCAGGGCCTTCCTCCAGAGAGATAGATATGTTGTTTAGCTTTACCCAATTTGTTGTTTTATTATTGGACTGCCAATATTGAGAAATAAGGTTATCCGAGTTCAATATGGGAGAAATTGAAAATGTGTTCTTGTAGAGGCTCTGGTTTGAGAGCTTTAGTAACTGCTTCACTTCCGTTCTCTCAAGATTTTCAAATCCGGTAGTTGTGTCCACCCTCAGAATCTGGAAGGACTTCAGAAAGCATTTTAAATTTGGTTCCATATCGTTTTTGACCCCTATCTGCAGGAGTCATCTCTTTGAGCCTTTCGTTTAGACTCTACATTTAGGTTATGAGAGGGGAAGGGTTTGGAGAGGGTTGGGGACCTGTCCGTGAAGGGTGGGTTTGCCAGGTTTGAGGAGCTGTCGGAGAAATTTCAACTTCCAAGGCAATTTGTTTATATTTTTCCATATTTATGATTTTTTTTTTTGCATACGGCTTTTCCTTCTTTTCCCTTGGTACCACCAAGGATTTTGTCTTTGGCCATGTCTGGTGGGGGTGTATTTCTATCAGCGGAGTTGGCTTCATTGAATGAGGTGAAGGGGAAATGGGAGGGTGATTGGTCCTATTCTGGATGCGGAGGTGTGGAGCCAAGCTCTTTGGGAGTTCAACTCCACGTCCTCTAGAGCTCTGTTCAGTTTGATCCAGTTCAAGGTGGTGCACGGTCATCAGACCAAGGTGCGAATGAGTGTTTTTTGCAGGTGGACGACCGGTGTGAGCGGTGTTCTCTGGTGCCAGCGAACATACTCTCCTGGTCTGGTCATGTCCCAATTTATTGAGCTTTTGGATCTCCTTGAACACCATTTCCGAGATTCCTAAAGTCGATCAGGAGCCTTGTCTGCTAGTAGCTGTTTTTGGGGTGTCGCTCTCGCCGGTGCTGCAGATGGGCATGAAGGCGGATGTCCTCGCCTTCGCCTCGTTAAAAATCCGGAGACAGGTTCTGCTTAGGTTACTTATTAGGGGGTCGGTAGAAAGGTTATACATCAGACAGCAGCCATTCATTTCCTTTTTTAAAGAGTCAGTTACCGTTAATTGTTAAGGGGGTTTTAGTTTAATGTTGGGGGTTTAAGATTGGATGTGCTCTTTATTGTTGATTGTGCTATTTTTATATTGTAACTTGAAGCATCTGTTTTGTTGCGTCATTTTATCATGAAAATGTTCAATTAAAAATAAATAAAACTGGCAATAACCTGAATGTGTTCAATTCAATTGTATTCAAAATGCCCATAAGAGTTTCACATGGAGGTTTTTATGCCAATTTCAGACTTGAACTTGTACCAGAATCATCTGTTGTAGGGTGCAGCTCTTGGGCATCTTTGCCAACAGCACCCACATTTCAGGTTTGACAGCCTCTGTTCAGATACTGGGCATATCAAGACAATTTCCTCACCTGCTGTCCATGTGTCTCAAAAACATTGAGAACTAACATTGAGAGTGGCACAGTGGTTAGCACTGCTGCCTCACAGCTCCAGGATCCCAGGTTCAATCCCGGCCTCGGGTGACTGTCTGTGTGGAGTTGCACTTTCTCCCCATTTCTGCCTGGGTTTCTTCCGGGTGCTCCAGGATTCCTCCCACAGCCGAAAGATGTGCAGCTTAGGTGGATTAGCCATGCTAAATTGCCTCTTGGTGTCCCAAAAAAGTTAGATTACGTTACGGGGATAGGGTTGAAGCCGGGGCTTAATTAGTGTGCTCTTCCCTAGGGTGCAGACTTGATGGGCCGAATGGCCTCCTGTATTGTAAATTCTGTGATAACCTTCCAAGCAACCAATTGTCAGAACAAAATAAAGCCTAACGTTGGAATTTTCTGTTAAATATTTTTGCAGTAAGTTGGTATAAGTTGCGATTTTCCAACAATTTTTTAAAAAAAACACATTTGATATGTGCAGAAAATGATAGTTTGAAATTTTTCTATCATATTTCAAATTAATTTATGTGAAAAGATTTGTACTTGAGCTTGTACTTGCCACTGAAAATTTAGTAAACAAGCTGGAAATGCGTTTACTATTTTGCTGTCCCAATTCGAAATACTTTGCTCCTGGGTATATTAACCACCCTTCCTGGAAAGGAGTTATTTGTATATTTTTACCTGTACTTTGAGCATTTAACATTGAGGAAACTGTCAGGTAATAGGAATATTTAAATTTGTCGTGGTTTTAAAAATTAGTTAAATAAGAATCCATAACTTATGTGCTTTAGGTTGTGTGGGGGCAAGTTAGTGCTGATTAGGTAATTATAGAATACAGTAATGAGCTTGGTGATATCACCTCTGACTGAATCATGAAGTTAGATGAGTCAGGAAGATATTTTTGTTTAAGTATTTGAATTTTATCGACCTACACATGAAACTATCGGCTGTTGTAAAAATCCATCTTGTTCACTAATGTCTTTTAGGGAAGGAAATCTGCTGTTCTTACCTGATATGACCTACATGTGACTCCAGACCCACAGCAATGTGGGTGACTCCAAGCTGCCTTTTAAAATGGCCTGGTAAACCACTCAGTTCAAGGGCACTTGGGAATGGACAACAAATGCTGGCGCCTCCAACGATGCTCAGATACCATCAATTTTTGTTTTTAAACTCCAACATAAAGGGTGGTAGAAGTTTGGAATTCTTCCACAAATGGCAATTGATGGTCGATCGGTTCATTCTAAATTGAAGATTGATAGGTTCTTGTTAGCTTCCAGTATTAAGGCATACAGGGCAAAGGTGGGTACATGAAGTTGGGTCACAGATCAGTCGTGGTCTCATTAAATGGCAGAGCAGGTTTAAGTGACTAAATGGCTTACACTTCCCATATCCCAATGATCCTCTTGTTAGCCTTCACCTCAAACCTTCAGTAAAACTATTTCCTTCATAGCTCTGTATTCAAACCTTTACCAAACCTCATTCACCCATTACTCATGTGTTTGCTGACCTACCCTATATTAGCTCCCAGTTTGGTTGAGTGGAGGTTTTTTGTGATGGAGTTATTCAGCTTATTTTTCCTTGGGAATGGAGCATACCTGGGCTTTTTTTTTCATTGGATTAGATGCCAGTGTTGCAGCTATCCTGGAACAGTCGTCTTGAAATTCAGCCAGCTATGAAACACAAATCTTCGGCATTCCACTTTTTAACGTCATTTGAATTGGCTGAGCACTCACAGTAATAATGGGAACTTTGAGAAGAGACAGAATAGAATCATCAACTCAGCACTTAGCTGAAGGCATTCACAACATTTCAACCATGTTTCTTGGAATAATTATTGGCAGCCCGCCGTATGTTGCTTGCCATGTGGATAGGGTAGTTTCCATGAAGATTTTCCTTTTTGTTAATGTTTAGTTGAGTTTATTTGTCTCCGGACATTAGTTGGGCTTCTTTCCCTATTTCATTCATAATATTGAAGGTACTTCAGAGAAATCTAGTTATTGACAATGTGGTTTACTGTCTGTTTTGTGGCAGGTATGAGCTATTATCAAATTTGTGTGGCCTTTATTCTACTTTAAAATTTAAAATCTCAACTAGAAAATAATTGCCTTGTCTTGTACCTATGAAATACATTTTCTAGACTGGCTTCTCTCTTTTTTCTTAGAACCATTCAAGTTTTGTTAACTGTGTGCGATATTCTCCTGATGGGACCAAGTTTGCTTCAGCTGGTACAGATGGGCAGGTAAAATTCAACTAAATTATTCTAGAGTACAGTATCTCATTTCCGAATTTGCATGTGCTCACTGCTTACATTTCTTCAGGGTGAAAATTTCAGTGCTATTAACCCTGTCTCAACATGTAATTAGATCCGTTTGATCTTCCTGAATTTGCATGTTGGCAGAAGAGCAAAGCTGGTTTTCTTTATTGCTGATGGTAATTTTTTTAAAATGCCAATAGTGATCCAGTATGTACGTTTTTGCAGGGGCAATATTTAATCTATTAGCAGTCACAATTTGCTTCAGTGGCATTTCCAAAGGGTGGCAAGCTGGTCTAATTACCATACAGTATTGGGATCTGTTTCTTTAGTCTTAATGAAATCTTGGAAATGGCTACTGTGAACGTTGAATTATTTTTCCCAATTCATGTCTTCAGAGAAGTGTCTTGTCTTTCCTCTGTACGGTGTGAACAGCTTAGAAGGGGAAAAAGACATGCATTCAGTTATGCAGATGACAGCGCTTACAAATTAGTGCCTCAGGGATTTAAATGCCCTGCATTGAGTATAGTAACTGTAAACATGCATATAGAAATATAATGACAGATATTTTAAGATGTGATCACTGTTCAGTGCATAATTGCTTTAACAGTTATACTGTGTTTGCCTGCCAATAAATATTACACTCAGCTGGCTCTTGATGGGGTATACTTTCTTGCTCTTCCATATACAACTAATGTATTGTTAACATCATTAATTGAAAATGTTTCTTGTGAAATGCCACATTTTAAGTATAAAACTTGCAAATGTTGGCAAAAAAAAAATGTATCTTGTCAAACCATAATCATTGATCCTAATTGTCAACAGAAATAAATATCTGACTACCATCTCAAATAAAACAACAAATAAAGCTGGAAATAACCAAAAGAGACACTAGAGAACATTTAGGCTTAAATTTAATACAATCCAAACCTGTAAAATAATTTTAAACAGTCATGCGCTAATATAGTGTCTCATCCTATAGATATGTAAATATACTTCCTGGCCCTTTATTTAAACACAAGATTGTCACAGTATGTCAATTTATGGGCCCAAAATCTGGCATGGCTGCCACCATGTTTGTCCTCACTTTTTTTAAATGTGCCTGATGGCTACCTGAATTTGGCATTTGGATCAATTTATATACGCAAAGGTTCTGTGTCTGCTTCAGTTCCCTTTTGCGAGTGGAAAAACGAGGCCCTGCAGTTTTGATTAGTTTGTCTGGTTAATGACTGTTGGAGGCAAGGCAGCTGAATGAATGTTAGGGAAAGTTGTGCTTTCAGGAGTCATTTAATGTTTTAACATAAGATTTGGAATAATGGGCAGAACACTGGATAATACAAAGTATAATTCAATTATAACTTAAACAGGATTTCCTGTTTGTGGGGAGATGTTAAATATATTTTTTGTTCTAAATGTTTCTTTAATTGTTGTATTTATAATTGTCAGTCAGTGCATGCATTTTATTTGGGTATCTCAAATAATGCAAATGGAATTTGGAGATTCTTGCAAAAATTCAAAACCTGATTTCTCTCTTCCATTTTAAGTACTAATTAATTTGCATCTTTTTTTCAAAATAGATTTTTATCTATGATGGGAAGGATGGGAGTCAGATTTGTGCTCTTGGAGGTGACCGTGCCCACAGTGGAGGTGTATATGCTGTAAGTTTGTTTTAAGGCCCACCAGTCTGTTACATTAGGCTTAAATTGAACTCGTAAACATTTACTGCAAAGCTAATGTTTGTTACTTTGTATAACTTTGAAATTCAGCTTAACTTGGGAACTGAAAGACAGATATTAAATTATTTTTTTATTATCCCTCTTTCCATTGCTAATTTGATAACATTCTGTTGTGTAATCTAACTATTGTATTTTTGTTCACCTTGGTTTTAAAAAAAAAGAAATACATTGAAGCTGTTGTTGTCATGGAGAAATCGTGATTAATTAGCTGTAAGGTTCTATTCAGTGTACAGTTTGAAACTTGTATCTACATGTTAACTTGGTTGTAATTTAGCAACTATTTTAAGCTGACAGCCAGTGAACGTTGAAACCCCATATTTTATTTTTCGTCATTTATCTTCCATAGGTTAGTTGGAGTCCTGAGAATAGTATGCACCTACTTTCTGCTTCTGGTGATAAAACTGTTAAGCTATGGGATATTGAAGCCAACTCTGCAGTGACAACATTCAATATGGGGTCTGATGGAATGGACCAACAATTAGGCTGTTTGTGGCAGAAGAATCATCTGCTAAGCGTTTCACTTTCTGGCTATATCAACTATTTGGATAAAGCAAATCCCAACAAGCCTCTTCGTGTTCTCAAGGTATTGAAATTGCTGTATTCATGTGTTCTCCCCAAACACTGACATCTACAGTGCTGGATGTTCTAAAAGGGGTGTGTATTAGTTCAGAGGTGCTAAACAGTTTTATTGTTGCCCTTTATTCTGAACAATTCAATAAATCACTATTAAAGCAACTGTAAACAGTTACATAACATACATACATGAAAAGCTGTGTACTTGAGTATACTTATTTTGCTGTAATTAGAATTATATTTTCCTTACAAATTTACCATTCTTATGCCAGAGGGTTTTTTTCTGAATTGGAATGGAATACTTTTCATGGCATTTTACCTTAAAACTAGGTGGGAGAGAAGTAATTTTAATGTGGGCCTTGATAAAATACAGTGCTTAGAAAACTTTGTTCTAAAAGTTGTGCTTATGCTGTTTTTTTGCTTTGGTGCCTGGCCCTTGTCCATCTCTGGCCCCAAGCTCCCTCAAATTAAAAGTTGCCATATGTTAACTCTGAAACACAAAAATTCTGAATCTTTCATGCAGCATCATTGCCAAGTGGATAGCTGCTGCTCTCTTGATACTTGATACTGCTGTGTATCCCTTGGGGATCTCCAGAGTGGAGCGCAGTCAGGAGACAACAGGACAGCCCCCTTTCTATGGCATTGGCCGCAGTATGATAAGTTTAAAGGTCCAGTTTTTGACTGTTAGTGAATGGGGTGAGGTGATAGTCAGGTATGGTTGTAGGTGTAGTTGGGATGAAAGTTGGTTGATTGTCAGGTGGGGAGTAGGGGCACTAGGAGCAGTAATCCTGTTGGAGGATGCTTGTGGGGGGGAGTGGGTGGTCAGTTGTGTTGTTACCCCCGTGTTATATCAGGCTTTAATGTGTCCAGCATTTCCGTAGCTATCCAGGTAAACGCTTTGGACTCAAGCCCAGAGAGCAGGGAGTTGCCCATCAGAATGTTAAACTTTCTGGTAAATTTTGAAGTAGGTACACCCATCAGGACTTCCACAGTTGATCTTCAGCCATACATCTAGTCTTTGACTATCAGGAAACCAGCAGATTTGGTCCATTATTACAAATGCTACAAGCAGGCAAACAAACAACATTAAGCCACTGCCACAAAGTAACATTAGTTGCAGTATATGCCACAGTGTTACAACATTACTGAGAACTAGTTTGTTTTATTGGTCTTCCACAAATCACTTATCTCTTAGCAGAAAATTTGTTAAGTGTGTATTTCCCCCAAAAGAACCAGAAATAGACCCACAATACTTTTTATTATTTCCTACAGTTGAACTGATCAGCCTTGACTGGCTGATTTTCACAGGCAATGCCTTTTGCCTCCAGTAGCATGACGACCATATATCATGTGGGCTCTTTGATCTTTTCAGTCAGATTTATCCCTACGATTCCAATTCCCATTCTGCCCAACCATTTATCAAGTGTTGGAAAAGGGGCTAGCACAATCTTGCATTGGAACAAAGGATTTGTGAGCAGGATTAGGCCATTCAGACCATTGAGCATGCACTGCCATTCAATAAGCACAGCTGATCTGATTGTGGTCTCAACTTCACTTTGCAATCTTACATCCATAAGCCAGTACTCACTTGTCTATCAAAATCAGTCTCACATAGTGTGGAATTAATTTAATGACAGCCTCTTCTGCTTTCTAGGAAAGAGAATTCCACATATAACCCTTTCAGAGAGAAAAATTCTCCCAATCTTTGTCTTAATGCGAGACCTCTTATTCTTACACTGTTCCCTGGTTCTAGTCTCTCCACAATGGAAACTTCTCCGTTATCTACCTTATCAAATCAGCTCAGCGTCTTGTGTTTCAATAAGGTCACCTCTTATTCTTCACTTGCCTTAGTTTCTTTGGCGGAATCTTCTAAACTCTGTCTCCACCACTGAGAACTAACCCACCAATTTCCAAAACTCCATGAATTGTTTTGCCATTTAAAAGGATGCTATGTTGCACAGAAATCTGGAGAACTAGCCTCTGGACACTGGCTGCAGATATATGATTCTGGGAAGATTTTTAACCTGCTATCAGAGTGTGAAGAGACTGTTTGATGGTTGGAATAAAAAGTGGAGGAAGAATATGAAAACATTGTCAAAACTTATTTAACTACTTTTCCTGTTTGGTTCAGGCTTGTGTTTTGCCTATGCTGTCTGTTTTTATCCAGTTCGGAGCCACTGTATCTGGAGTATGCTTTGAATTAGTTTAATTCAAAAGATTGTACAAAACATCTAGTTGAATAGCTGATCAATTGTGCGTCTATTGTATATTAAAGACAGATTTTAATACAGCAATTAAAAATCTGCAATTCAGATATTTGGAGTTCAGGCTAGAGCTGAAAAAGACCAAGGGCTGGATTCTCCGCACCCCTACGCCGAAATCGTGGCCGGCGCCAGGGCGGAGAATCCTTTTCCCAGCACTGAATTGGGATCGGCGCCGGTTCCACCATTCTGCGGGCCCCGGAAAGCGGTGTAGTCGGAGAGTACGCCAAGCCGCATATCACCTACCAGCGGCCATTGCTGGAGACCCGCTCCGCCATTCTCCGCCCCCGACCGGCCAAAGTCCCGACAGCGTGGACTACTCATGGCCCTGCCAGTCGAGAAACTAGTGTGGCGGCTGCGGACTCAGTCCGCGGCCGCCCTGGTCGGGGGCGGGCCGATCGGAAGGCAGTGGGGCAATGTACGTGGCCGGGCAATGTTTGGGCGGGAGGTCAGGGTCTGGCACGTGACCAATCGGTTGGGGGGGAGGGGCTCCATTTTTAATGTCCAGCTCCGTGGTCTGAGTCTTCCATGGAGCATGGCGCAGCTGCTAGAGGCCGCCGCCATGCGCATGTGTGGCCTCTGACCTGGAAGTGCGGGGGCTCGTATCTGCAGCAAAAGCTACTAGTTTTACGCCGGGTCCCTGCTAGCCCCCTACAGGACTAGGAATATGTGGCCCTTTCCAAAGTCCACAGTTTTTACGACGGCGTGGGGACATAGTCCCAAAAACAGAGAATCCAGCCCCACGTGTTAGGAATAGATCTAGGGGTGCAGAGGGGAGAATAGACCAAACAGCTGTGGGAGTGTGGGGTGCAGTAGTCAGGAATCTGCAGCTGGAGCTGATGAGTGTGTAAACTAATTATCTTTCCATGGTCCAGTGGTTTGTAGGCACACTCTTGTTTATATGTCTAAATATATACAAAATAATTGCATGGTTATATTTGTTACTTTTGGGGAAAATATGTTAATTAGCCATTAAAAATAAGGAAACTTATTACAATAGGAATTGTGTATGAACGTGCTGCAATTTTTTGGACATGCTGAGCTGGCATTTGTAGCTAAAGGAATAAGAGTATAAAGTAGGAAAGTGTTGATGCAACTGTACACAGCATAGGTGAGACCGCACCTGGAGTATTGAGTACAGTTTTGGTCCCCTTATTTGAGGAAAGATGTAGTGGCATTGGAGGCAGTTCAGAGGAGGTTCATAAGATTGATTCCAGAGATGAGGGGTTTGTCTTGAGAGAGATTGACCAGTTTAGGCCTATACTCTCTAGAGTTTCGGAGAATGAGGGGCGATCAATTGAGGTAATAAGATGATAAAAGGTATGGATAAAGTAGACATGGAGTGGATGCTTCCTCTTGTCAGGCATTCTAGAACGAGAGTAGTGAATTTAAAACAGAGATGAGAAGAAACTACTTTTCCCAAAGGGTCGTGAATCTGTGGAATTCGCTAACCCAAAGTACGGTGCATGCTGGGACAGTGAGGAAATTTAAGGAGGAGTTGGACAGATTTTTAATTGGAAATAGGTTGAAGGGTTATGGAGAACGGGCAGATGAGACCATGATGAGATCCGCAATGATCTTGTTGAACAGTGGAGCAGGTTCAAGAGGCTAAATTTCCTTCTCCTAATATGTTCGAAGAAAGAACTAATCTGTCTAATTCCAACTATTGGGCTGTAGCCCTGTGGGTAACAGCTCCTCGAGCACAAATCTGATCTTGATTCATAAGGGAATATGGGGAAAATAATAATTACATATTGTCTCAAATATGCTTCAATGAAGTTACTGTGAAAAGCCCCTAGTTGCCATATTCTGGAGCCTGTTCGAGATGCCGTTACGGGATTTGAACCCGTGCTGCTGCCTTGTTCTACATTACAAGCCAGCTGTTTAGTCCATTGTGCTAAGAAAAGGCAGGAGAATGGGGGTGAGAAAAATATCAGCCATGATTGAATGGCCTAGTTCTGCTCCTGTATCTTCTGCTTTAAGCTTATACATGATGCAAATTTTTTGTATCTGATAATATGCAGCAATGGTGGCACAGTGGTTAGCACTGCTGCCTCGCAGTGCTAGGTACCTGGGTTCAATACCGGTCTCGGGTGACTGTGTGGAGTTTGCACTTTCTCCCCGGGTCTGCGTGGGTTTCCTCCCACAGACCAAAGATATGCAGGATAGGTGGATTGGCCATGCTAAATTTCCCCTAAAGTGTCCAAACGGTTAGATGGGTTTATTGGGTTACGTGGATAGGGTGGTAGCATGGGCTTGGGAAGGGTGCTCTTTCCAAGGGCAGACTTGATGGGCTGAATAGCCTCCTTCTGCACTGCAGGGTTTCTATGAATCAATCAAGATAGTTTTTCTTAATTTGCTGTGATTTTTTTACATGTTTTATGACGTTATGTTCTTGGAAAATCATTTTCACTAAAGATTAACTTTTCTGAAGAAACTAATCCTCTTGGGCTCATGTTACTATTTATATTGAGATTATCATGACCAGAACAATCTTGAGCTATAACAATCGGAGAAATATTGTCCTTCAACAGAGGACATTGTAGAATAAAATGCCATAATCTGTGCTGTGGTGATTTGACTTGGGCTTATTGGCATTGTTTGGTATGTGTTCAGAAAGTTTTTAGTAAAATTCTCTCCGGATAGTGTGGGAATAAAGTTTTTCAATGTATTTTTCATAAATAATTGGTGATACTTGCCAAAAGAAAATCTTACTTCATTGTAGTAAACCACGAAAGGGCCAATCATCTTACAAGAACACCGATACTTTGCTTTTCCTATTCAATTTATGGGATGTGAGACTGTTGGCAGGGCCAGCATTTATTGCCCTTCCCTAATTGGCCTTGAACTGAGTGGCTTTCTAAGCCATTTTATTGCTGTGGATCTAGAGTTGCAGGACTAGGAGTGGAAGGCAGATTTCCTAAAGGACATTGATGAACCAGTTGGGGTCTCACAGCAATAGACATTGCTTTCACGGTCATCATTATACTAATATCCAGATTTTAATAGGGTCTCAATTCCAACATCTGCCTTGATGGGATTCAAATCCGGCTCTCCCGAGACCTTTACCATGAAGATCATTCATCCTTGTACCTTTCAGAGCTGGGTTAGGTTAATATCTTACACTTAATCATATTAAATTGAGCTGCCTGCATTCCTTAATTCTTGAAGTTAATAAACTTTAATAAACAGTATTAATAGTTCCAAGAGCAAAATACCAAGAATGCTAAAAATATGCAAAAAGCACAATGCTGGAAATTCTCCAGCCTGGTAGCATTTTGAGGAACGTTTCGGGTCAATAACCTTTCATCAGAACCAAAAATAATAATTTCATGCTGGAATTGATTCAAATGGAATTGTTAGTGGGCCTTTCTCAGCGAGCTCGTGGGGAAAGGTCCTGATCTAAATTCATAGCATGCAACTCCATTTTTCAGCAATGTCATTAGTGGGGGAAAACTGTACATCTACAAATATTTGAGACAGTATGAAGTATCAGACTTAAAGGGATTCCTATATATTTGTAAAATGTACTCCAGCTTCAAGCTCTTTATAATAGCTGCAGTATGGACAATTTATCAATTGCTGCAGTACTATAATATTTAAGCTTGATGTCAGGTTTTTTTTCTTCAAACCCAGTGGATGTAAATTGGTTGTGCTCTGAACAACAGTAGAACCAACACACATTGATGAAGGCTAATTCCTGAGTCACAGAAAGTCTTATTGCAAATGAAAGTTTGGAATAAGAATTTGATTTAATAGCTTGCTGCCACTTTTTAAAAAATGGTTTGAAACGCATCTATTTTTTTTTTCTAGTCTTTCTATGCTAATTACTGAAGCTGTGATGATGCTTAAGATTGGTCAGAAATGTTGCCCTCAACATTATTGAAGTAATGATTATCGAGGGCAATGAATGATGGGCAAAACATCCTGGCCTGGACAGTGACACCAATGTCCTGTGAAGGAAAAAAATAAATACTGTGATCCTAAGAATACAATCGTTGATACAGATACTCTGCACCAACCAACTTAACCTTTAAGGACCATTCCTCCTTTAGCAATAATTTATGGATTGCTCATCATTAACTGGCCCCCCAAAAATTTACTGTGCAGCTCTTTTTTTCATTCATTCAGTCGCTGGCTGGGTCAGCATTTATTGTCCAGCCCTAATTGTCCTTGAGCTGAGTAGCTTGATATTCCATTTCAGAGGGCATTTAAGAGTCAGCCACATTGCTGTGAACCTGGTGTCTGAAAGGACATTAGTGAGCCAGATGGGTTTTTACAACAATCAGCAATGGGTTGCATGGTGATTATTTGACTTTTAACTTCAGATTGTTATTGAGTTCTACTTTCCCCATTCACCACACACCCAGGTCCCCAGAGCACTGCCCTCAGTCTCTGGATTATTAGTCCAGTGGCAATACCACTACCACCCCCATCTATTTTTCAATTGTCCAAACTAATATTGGTTATTTATCTTGTCCACTTCTGTAGATTCTTAGAAGTACTGAATATTTGAGATTAAATCTAATATTTGGGGAATTCTACGGTGGAGATATTTACCCAGGGCATTTATTTTATTTATTTATATTTTGTTTTTATTTTTCCAATTAAGGGGCAGTTTAGTGTGGCCAATCCCCCTCCCCTACACATCTTTGGGTTATGGGGGTGAGACCCACACAGACATGGGGGGGAGAATGTGCAAACTCCACACAGTGACCCGGGGCCAAAATTGAACCTGGGTCCTCGGTACTGTGAGGCAGCAGTGCTAACCACTGCTGCCTTTACCCAGGGCATTTAATGTTCTAACTATAATCATTTAGTAATTTACCTTGCCTTTCCCTCAAATATTTCTCCGTATTGGTTTAAAGGAAAATATTTTAAAAAGCAAGCAAAAAGATCTGTTCACTTTGTTTCTTATATGCTTCTCCCTTCTGTTCTTGGAAGTTATTGCTGGGCTGTGATTTCATGAGCATCATGTGTGACCAGTATCCCTCGCAAGTGACCAGTATTAATATCTTAATGATGACTTTCAAGATCATGGATTATCACAGTCGAGCTCGATCTTGTCTTTGCCTAAGATTTGCCCACATATTTTTCTCCAAGGTTGTTGATCAGTGATTAAAACAGGAAACCAAACCAAGGCATTTTACTTGCGCTAACTAAAGAGGTCAGTTGTAATCCTGGTCTGGATTGGCTAATCAGCATAGCTCTTGAATCCGGTTTGATGCTGCTTGGCTGCTGCACTGTGTAAACCCATTTGTCATTTGCAGTTCAGCTACTAACTAGCGTCAAACAATCTGGTACTGTTTCTGATGCATTTTCTTTGCTGAATTTCTATTTGCCTAACGTTTTATTTATTCCTGAATTATACAGTTGATTTTGGTTACAAAAGCAACTGCGTACAATAACTACCATTGTATTTATGCATTTGCCAAATATATCCAAAAATATTTTGATTGTGCTGTTTTACTTTATAGGGGCACAGCAAATCAATTCAATCCTTGACAGTCCGCACCTGTGATGAGAAGCATGTCATCTACTCGGGCAGCCATGATGGTCATATCAATATCCTTTTGTCAGTGCATATATACAAGTTCTGGTACCTTGACTGCATTAGTTACCGCCAAAATATCAAGCTGTATAACTTAGAACCTGTTAGATGAAATGATTTAGCTTCTTTATTTTTCTCAATTCCTCCATTTTTTGTATGACATTTTAAAAGAAATATCATCTGCATTTTTGGTTACTTCATTTCCTGATCGAATGACAATGTTTGTATTTCTTCATATAAAGACAAAATCTGTGGATTCTGGAAATACTGCAGATATAGTGGCACGTTTGTTAACATTTCGGGTAGATGACTTGTAGCTCAACAGGAAGGTAAACTGAAATGTTAGCCTTACTGCTCTCCACAGGTAACTGCCGGACCTGCGACGTGTGTTTCCAGCAATTTCTGCTTTTATTTTTAATTTCTTAATTTTGTTCTATGCAGTTGTCCTTTGCTTCAAACAGTTGAAATTTACTTATCAGTTTGTAGACATTTAGTTATTGGAGCAATTTTGGGATTTGCCGTTGATGTTTAACAACCTTGAAACTTTTCTTCCAACTGAGCTAGATTGAGAAAAGAGCACCTACTTTTCTTCCCTTGTTGCCATCCCATTTAGTAATTTAATTAATTCCTAAGTTGATATGTATTGCTTTATTTAGGCAATGCAGTAACATGTATTTTGCTTCCTTCTCTGCCAAGGCTCAAGTTTTATAGTCCTGCTTAAAAATGTGAAAAAATTAAAATGCCTTCAAATTGGAAAAATTTGCCTTCCCTGTAGTTATATACTTGGTGATATGTTCTTTTTGTAACCGGTTTGAGTTACTTTATTAGTCTGTGAATTCTATTTAGGTCTGAAGTATGGACCATTTAAAGCTTCTCCGTGAAGTAGGACTTCAGGAATGATCTCCATGGCTTTATCTTTTCTTTTTAGTTTTTTGCTGTCATAGGCAGCGCTTTAACTTTCAGTAAGGTAATGCTGTGGAGCAGTTGTTAGATAATGTTTTAATGGTTGAGTTTCAGGTATTCCTTATTCTGTCAGGTACAACAGTGCTGGTCTCTACTCAAGAGTCTTAACAACAGCACTCCCCTTCAGTCTGAAAAGCAGAGACTGAAAATCTGAAACCAAAACAGAAACTGCTGGAATTACTGATTGAAATACTCAGAAGTCATTGACCTAAAAAAACATTTAACTCTGTTTCTCGCTCCAAAGAATACTGTCTGACTTGCTGAGTATTTCTCGTTTTCTGGTTTTGTATCTTGTGGTCTGAATTAAATATGTTTCAAGTATCCACTTGCCTTTCTGAAGCCAGACTTTGGGAAAAAATGTTCTTTGGTTGTTGCAGTTCCATGTTGCCAAAATTAATGTAATTCCGCTTTGCTGCTTCTATGAGCAGACTTTACTTTCTGACCTGATTGAGGGCTTTATAAGCAAGTTTCTCTTCACTACACCAAGCTTTTACTTGGGTGCTATTTGGTTGCATGACTATCTCTCTCTTCCTTTTCTCTCTGGGGAAACGTATGTTTCTTCTTCCTAGTTGGTGTTTAATTAATAGACTGGTCAGTAAAACCAGCTTTTTCTTTCACACACCAGACGTTTGAATACCTCTTCAGTGTCTGCAACCTGTGGCTTTGTTGCTCACCTGTGTGAATTTATTGTTTTAAAGCACTACACTTAAATATAACTCATGAGCAAAACCTTTCCATTGTAAAAAAAAAAACAAAGATGTAAGATATGTTGAAGTCCTATTGAATTCATTGTGTTTTCAAACTTGGAATCCATCCAGAAAGATTGCACTCATGATACTGCTTCCCTCAGATGTGTCATGCAATGCTTTCAAATGTATTTGACAAAGTTTTTGTTTTAATATTTCCTTGACTAATAAGGTCTCACATGATTGGAATGCTCAAACTGGAGAGAATGATACTTTTGCAGGGAAAGGGCATACGAACCAGGTGTCATGTATGGTGGTTAATGACTCAAATGAGCTGGTCACTTGCGGTATGGATGATGATGTGCGTTTCACAAATATGATCAAGAAAGAATACAAGTAAGATGCTGTTACATTGTTGCATGTTTTATTGTCATCAGCTAGTATATATCCTGTTTCAAAATCTGAAACTTTGCTGAGTCGTATCCTTTTAGGATGCAAGGTCTCTCCTTAACAATTACTTGCACGCAGAATATGATGGTTGTAAATGGTCTGGTGCAGACCAGGGATGGGGAATGGAGTTGAGTGCAAAAGACTGGAGTTTAGTGGGAGCCCAAAACAATATTTCAGTCTCGTGCTTAGAGGCGATTTAAGATTTAGCAAACAGGCAGATTGGGCTGGTTTAGCTCAGTGAGCTAGACAGCTGGTTTGTAATGCAGAACAAGGCCAGCAGCGCAGGTTCAGTTTCTGTACCAGCTTACCTGAACAGGTGCTAGAATGTGGTGACTAGGGGCTTTTCACAGTAACTTCATACTTGTGGCAATAAAAGATTATTATTATTATTGGATGGGTCTTGCCAGGGTGGCAAAGTGGCCCAGTGGTTAGCACTGCTGCCTTACAGTGGCAGGAATCCGGGTTCGATTCCGATGACTGTGTGGAGTTTGTATATTCTCCCCATGTCTGCGTGGGTTTCCTCCAGGTGCTCCGGTTTCCTGGATGTCTAAAGAATTGCAGGTTAGGTGGATTGGCCATGCTGAATTTTTCCTTCAGGTGGAGTTGCAGGAATAGGGCGGTGGAGTGGTCTATTCAAAGGGTCGGTGCAGACTTGATGGGCCGAATGGCCGCCTCCTGCACTGTAGGGATTCTATGGTTCATTGCCAGTGGAGGATTCCAAATGTGGAAACCAATCTCACTTGTGCACATGATGTCACCAATTGACAGAATGTAGAAGAGGGAGATGAGGATGAATTCTTGTGGACCCAGGGTTTATAGAGCCCAGAGGGGAAAGGAAGTCATTGCTGGAAATGATTTTTACAATTTTTTTTTTTAAAGCTTTTCAGGTGAATGGTGTAGGTGACCATGTCAAAGGCTGCAGAGGGGTTGAGAGAAAGATCATGCACACAAGTGTGTGTTGCTCAATGTTGTTGAGAGTGGAGTGGTGAGCAATTGATATTGGCAAGATGTCATCTCTGCCCAGGTCATGGCTTGTGACTCTGGTGCACAGCCAACATCGTCAATTAAAGCCATGCTGCTCCATGAAATGTGGTAGAGTAAACCATTGGCATGTTGAAACAACACTGGGGGAATCTTGGAATATTCAGCAGATCAGTTGGCAAGGTTCATGGCCTGCAGCAACCTCTCTGACACAAAGACAACTCTTGGCACCAATTATATGGTGACCGGCTGAGAAGCAAGAGTATGAGGTGAAAGAGGCGGTGAGGAGGCAACCTAGGTGCCTCTTTCTACTCTGGCTATCTGCGAAGAACTAGAGAGCAATATCATTAATACAACTCCATTTGCTAACCATTCTGCACCTTGCTTCTCTCTGTCACTGCCATGATGCAAAAATTAAAGGTAACACAAAACGAACATTCCAAAATAAATTTCTAAATGAAATTGTCAGATTGCATACAAAAATCAACAGATCTTTCTTTTGTATTCCCTTAGTGTGTTTCTTCTCTGGGTGCCACTGCCTGTCCTCGTGTTCTTGCGTAATACTACCCCTTGGCTGAGCATGACTGGTGGATGGCTGCTGATTTTTAGCAGATGATCCACCATATATGGTCTTGGAGGTTGCCCTCCAGCAGCTCTGGGCTTAGCTGTGTTTTGGACATAATTCATGAGAGGCAGCTGTTTGGGCTGGCTGGCTGAGTGTCAACAGCAAGGCACAGTGGTGAAATGAATGCCCTCCTCTGAGACAACTGCAATCTTTCTCCTGCAACCATGGCCACACTGGGGCATGCCTCTGGTTGAAGAACTGGAAGGGAGGAGGTACGCCGATGGTCGCTTTTGGGCTGGAATTTCAACAGCTCCACTAAATGTAATATCAGTAACTGAATTCCTCAGATTAACAGATTTTACTTCATCCTGTTCCCTCACAAAGTTGCACTAAGAAACAAAGTAAGAAGTATTACAACACCAGGTTTAGTTCCAACATGTTTGTTTCGAATCACTAGCTTTTGGAGCGCAGCTCCTTCCTCAGGTGAGTCACCTGAGGAAGGAGCTGCGCTCCAAAAGCAAGTGATTCGAACCAAACCTGTTGGATTTTAACCTGGTGTTGTAAGACTTCTTACTGTGCCCAGTCCGGTATCTCCACATCCTGGCTACGTTTGGTTGTGGTGTGGAAATAGGGAGGGGTGGAGAAGAATTAGTACTTACACCACCTGCAGTTTGCAAGTCAGGAGTATGTTGGTTAAGAGGGAATGGGATGCATAGAGGATGAGGTATGATAATATGACCACTTTCTCATTTAAACACACACATGCATCTTTGAAAAAACTGACTGGCTGTATGGTAAATTGAGTAATATGAGAGATCATTAAACTAGCACAATGTCTCGATCCTTGGGGTATTGACCTCCATGGCTATCTGTTTCCACTGCCTTCTGAATGAATGCCTTGACAGCGTACTGGCCACATTTGCCCTCCTCGCCACCTGTTCCAACAAGGCCTTCAGTGCAGCATCCAAGAACCTTGGAACCCACGCTCCCATGTACCAATGTTGTCAAGGTCATGCTCCCTACATAATTGCCAGCACTTGATGTATTGAGATACCTTCTAAGAAGTGGAGGCTAGCTTTAAGTGACTCTAAGCCGTCCTTTTCTTTACTTTTGTCTATATTTGATGCTGGGCTATCGCCCAATATTTACAAGAATCCCACATTTACTTTGATTACACCTCTCACGCCTTATTTTCTGAAGTTTCTCCAACTCCATTGCATCTGTTCAGATGAAGCAACTTTTAAAATTATTGACTCATTGCACCTTCCATTTTTCTCAGCGGACAATTGCCTCCTGCTGTGGTTGACTAGGCTTTCAATCATGTCCATTCTTTTTCCTGCACTTCTGCTTTCCTCCTTTCTTCCCAGAACCGTAATAGGATTCCCCTTGTCCTCACATTTCTCTCAACCAACTTCCATATTCAACAGGTCGTCTTCTGCCATTTCAGCCACCTCTAGCATAACGCCACCACCAAGCACACCTTCCCCTCGCCCCTGCTTTCATATTCTGGGAAAAAACTATTCACACTGTGACACTCTTGTGAATTTTCGTTTCCCTTCAGTCCGGATGAAATGATCAATCGAACACCAAGTTACTTCAACAAATGAACGTTTATTCACGGCCGGGACTTGAGCACTGTACTTCAAAGAGTCTACAGTACCAAGCCAAAGTTAATACAGCAGACAGTTACTTATATACAATTAAATGGCAATGTTTCCTTCCTAAGGACAGCCCCCTTAGAGGATGCCTGAGAATGACAGCATTCTGTTGCTCTCAGCTAAAATATAGTTATCTGTAGAATGAGAAACGATTCCCAAGGCCGTGTCTTGTTACTGCAAACTGTCTCGCGCAAAAGCATAAGCGATTACAAAAAGCCTTGACATTCCATTAGACTAAAAGCTCTGTTTGACATTTCATTTTCCCATAAAGCTCTATTCTAGCGTTAGACTAAAAGCTCTGTTTGACATTCTGTAGCTTGAGCCATATTCTCGCTCTAATCCGGTGTTTTCAAACTTTTTCCCGGGATCCAGTTTTGACAACCTTCGCAACACACCATTTTTGCTTGCCTTAATGCGACAATTGATGCTGCTTGGTCTTCATGATCTCACTCCAATCAGGTTTACAGGACGAGAGGGCAATGTGTATATCAGGTGCAGACTTCAGCCAGTTCCTTTGTGCCGTCTTCATCTTTGTGAGGACAGAAAATCCAACTTCGCACATGTAGATCATTGTGAAGGGCAAATAGCAATAAAATACTTGTTTTACTCAGCACTGGATACTCCTCAGAGATGCGACTCCAGAATGATGACAGTCTCAAATGCTGAAGTCTCATGGACTTGTGGCGTGTGTGCTGCAGGTGAGGTGCAGAAGTTCACTCTTCATTTGGAGTCAGCTGCAGTTAATAATCAACTCTGGGGTCTTAAAGGATTTTTCACTCGCCTCTTTTTCAAAATCTGAAACTTCTCTGTAAAGTAGCGACAAAATATGTTGATCAGCGCAGCCAGATGTGACTGAATAAGGCTATTGACAGTTCCCTGACTAATATTTTTCTTTGATATGTCGAAGTAGTTTTGGCTTTGTACTCGCAATATCAATGACTTTCAATGACTTTTGGGAAGAATCTACAGTGTCAAAAAAAATCATCCTTTCTTTGCAATTTGTGGTTTAGTTTATTTAGAATTGAAAAGATGTCTGCAAGGTAAGACATAATTAGCATCCAAGTTTCATCACCAAACGAATCATCATGATTTTTCAAGGAGGAAAATGATTCCAAACAATGTCCTGACCAGCTTCCTCCCTAATCCTTATTAGAACTCTGCTGTTCTGCCCAGCCATGTTGGCCAACCCATCACTTGTGATTCCTCTCCAATGAAGCTAGTTGAGCCCGCACTTTATAACCAGATAACCACAATGCTTCAAAAATCTGTGCGCTAATCGTGCTGGTTGGTAATGTCATGGTAGCACAGCAAATCCTCAACAAATTCATTGTGCCAAACATACCTAATGTAAACTAGCACGGTTGCACAATCTTGAAATGTCTATACTTCCATCTAGATGTATTGAGAGCTCCTGTGCTGACTTTAAACAAGAAATAAACTGGGCTTCTAAATTCTCAGCAATATCAAATTCGGCGAGCCACTGTGTTGTCACTAAGTGGGGTGCATTTCAGTTTTTTAGCTGACCCTAGACCATATGAGCTATGTGTAATCTACAGGGAGAATTAATCTCTTTGCTACAGCATGGGGCATTTGTTCTTTAGCTACATGGTGAGCTATCATACAAGAGGCTAGCTGTGTTTTGTCATTCCATATTATATTCCTGTTAAGGACTGCAGCTGAAGTTCTCGCAGTATCCTTTGGAAAAAAATTGGTTTGTTCTCTAAATCGCCATGTTTAGTCTTCAAATGCCTTTGAAGTCTTGAGGGTTTTAAACTCATTTGCCAGTACTTCCCTGCATATATCACACATGGGCTTTGCATCCTGATTTGCATTGGCACAATTAACAAAGCCATTTCCCGATAAATCATCTTTATACTGCTTTGTTCACGATTTCTTCTTTGTTGGCTGTTCACCAGGGCCCTGGAATTCTGTACATAGCTAACGCCAGCACTGCTTTTTCCTGCTATGACTCTTCTGAACAGCACTGTCCATATTCAGTAGTGAGATCCTGGCCAGGAGGTACACTGGCCCTCTCTTCCTTTATAACAAAACAATCCATCTTCACAGTCCTGTTGCTTTGCTTTCTTGCAGTTCGAAAATGGAGGAAGCTCTTCTCCGTGATTGTGCACCAAAAGCACAGACGTATAGGGCGCTTGACGTCAAACGTACATGGTCAGCGCATGACCTGATCTCTGCTGTTGCTTCTGGCTGGAAGAGTATCGTTTGCATTTAAAAGCCAGTTGGACGCTTCTCCCACGATCGGGAGCACTGCTACTGCTCATTCTGTGACCCTTCCGACACCCGCGTGCCACCTGCACTTTGAAAATCCGTGCTCTAATTCACCCTGTAGTCCCTCCAGCATCCCTTCCCTTTCCATGCAAGTGCGGAAAATGCAACACCTGCTTTCTTTACCTCATTCTGTACTTGTACTACTTTCATTTTAATATACTGGATCCACTCCTCATATTGTGGTCTCCTTTACACTGGAGAGACCAAATGCTGGTTTTTGCTGAATACCTCTGTACAGTCTGCATGTGCGATCCTGATGTTCCAGTTTCCTGTCATTTTAATTCCCCATCTTGCTTCCAATCTGACCTTTCTGTCATTGGACTGCTACAGTGTTCCAATGAAGCTGAACACAAGCTTGAGGAACAAACAGCTCCATTTATCGACTGGGCACTTTGCAGTCTTCTAGATTGATCGTAGGTTTGGTTGTTTATGTTTTCCGATTTCCATTACTTTTGCACTGCAGCTGCCATTTACATGTACTCCCGGCACTATCATCTTTTATTTATTTACTTGCCCCGTTAACATGACTTTGGCCTAGCACTGTGAAATATTTTTTCATTTAATCCCTTCTGCCCTTCAACCTATCACAGACCTTCCTTTTGCCATTCTTCCCACCCTCCCTCTTTCTCCTTGCTAAAAATAGAATTGGCTTTTAACTCTTCCCAATTCTAATGAAAGATCGCAGGCCTAAAACATTAACCCTGTTTCGCCCTTCGTTGATGCTGCCAGACCTGAGTATTTTGAGCACTTTGTTTTTACTTTAACTTTATGTGGTGATAGCTACTCGGGTCTTTTCCTTCTGATGTTTCCAGGCAATCAGCAGCATGGTCATCACTGGATGGTGACTAAAATCATAGAAACAAATCATAGTATCATAGAATTTACAGTGCAGAAGGAGGCCATTCAGCCCATCAAATTTGCACCGGCCTTTGGAAAGAGCAACTTACTTAAGCCACACCTCCACCCTATTCCAGAAACCCCACCTAACCTTTTTGGACACTTAAGGGCAATTTAGCATGGCCAGTCCACCTAACCTGCACACCTTTGGACTTGTGGGAGGAAATCGGAGCATCCGGAAGAAACCCATGCAGACACTGGGAGAACATGTAGACTCCGAACGGACAGTGACCCAAGCCTGGAATCGAACCTGGGACCATGGATCTGTGAAGCAACAGTGCTAACTACTGTGCTACCATGCCGCCCATACAAAGTTGGAGTGCTGCCTGCATTGCAGTCAAACGAGCATGGATTAATTGTACATCGCAATCCCGGTGCTGATTTTTCAGGAGCTTTTGATTTTTACCCCCCAAGAATTTATTCACTTATGGTATAATTCTGTCAGTGGCTGGAACTTTCCGGCCTTTCATGTCGGGACGGCACCCCCCCGCCACGGGTTTCATAGCGACGAGGTGTGCATTCAACGGGAAACTCCATTGACAATGGCGTGACCAGAAGATCCTGCTGCTAGCCAAAGGCTGACCACTCCCTGCCACTGCGCAACACATGATGAATTGCGCAGTAAATCCCAGCCCCACATGTCTAATGTTAGCAGTATTGCTGTATATGTTCTATCTACGCAATATTTTCACTGCATATTGTTTATAGTGCTGAAGACAGAGTAAAGATGGATGCCCAACCCACATCTGTTGCAGTTGGTCCTGGTGGCTATACAGTGGTCATTTGCATTGGGCAGGTAATAACTATTGTCCACTTGTGGATAATATGCAGTTTTACATCTAATATAACGGTATTATTTTAAAGTTTTTTAAAAAATATTTGATTAGCCTCTTAACTGTGCTTGTAATGAATAACTGCATCCTTTGCTAAGTGTAAATATATAGCTTTTATTTTTAGCTATATGATTGAACTGCTCAAATTTTTCATCAAGGCACATAAAGACCAATCTTAATAGTAGCTAGTGGACTATGGAACAAATGGCCGCATTTGTGACCTTCACCCCCCAGTACATCATGCATCCATAAACCATATAATGTACATCATCACAACTTTATTCTGCCTCCAATTCAATGAAAAAAATAAATTTGTTAGCTAATAATTTCTAACTGGTTAAATTAAAAGCAATTAATTAGCTTGTGACTCTGAAGGTTGTATTAATTCTCAAATTGGAACCCAGGACTTGTGTAGAAAGGATATTAAATTTGCTCATCTGTTCAGATTGTGCTGCTAAAGGACAAGAAGAAAGTCTTTATGTTTGAGAACCTCGATTATGATCCGAGATGTGCAGCAATTCATCCTGGAGGAGGAACTGTGGCTGTGGGAGGAAATGTAAGATATGTCTTCTGTTTATCATTGTTGGAAAATATTTTTTAGTTGATACGGAGTCTTGAGGAATAAACCTCTGATAGAGACTTGTTACTTGTTTAATTGAGCTGTAGTTGTGCCAAAATGTGCATTAAATATGCATAGTCAGTGAACATGAATATTGTCAAATATGCACCGATATTAAAAATATATTTATTCCTTCAAAATTGTAGTAATATGCTTGTAATACAAGCTCACTGGGGTATTAATTTTAGCATGACATAGTATATATGTATTTAATTTTCAATGTTGGTGTTCTATTGAAATATTCAGTTTCTGGTTGCAAATTAATTTTAATTTTCTGGCGTTTATCTGCATGTTTGAGTTGGTGATCTTTTAAAATTCTGTGACTATTGAAGTTGGATCTACAGTGGTAACTTTGATAATTGAGCAGATAGATTTTAAATAAGTGGGCATCTGTTCGTACGAAATCTGCATCATGGTGCAGATATTTTCAATAGGCAAGGAAATGACATTTGCAAATTCTGTGCAGTGTCATTGCGTTCTGCCTTTTAAAAAAGACTAAGTATAAACTTTTATTAGTTTTTCTCTTTGCAGGAAATTATTGTATAATTCATAATTTTCAAACATGCTTTCTTTTACCATCAGGATTCCATAGTGCACCTGTATTCCATTCAAGAAAATACATTGCAAAAAGATTGTGTTATAACTTCTGAGAGTTTGGAAGCAGTGCTGGCTATGGCTTATTCGCCTGATGGTGCAAACCTTGCTGTTTGTTCTGAAAACAAAGTCATAACAGTATTTGGTGTCGCAGATGGATACAAGGTGATTTTACTTCTGCAATCTTTTTAGAAATGGCTCTTGTCTTTTAGTGTTATATCTGAACAGGATGGTTGCAGTGCATTATCAACTTAAGTTTTGATTAGCTTATGGGCTACACTGGTTTTCGGTGTGCATTAGAATATCTCAAAGTTAATTTAACAAAATATATTTTCTTGCTGCAGAATGTTGTGCTTCAACATTTAGGGCGTGATTCTCCACTCCCACGCTGGTTGGGAGAATCGCCTGGGCCGCCAAAATTTCCCGCGACGCAGGTCCGACGCCCTCCCGTGATTCCCCCAAGCGGCGGGAACGGCCCGGTCAAGTTTCACGGGCCGCAGGCCGGAGAATTGCCCGAGACACCCAAAACGGCGATTCTCCGGCACCCCTGCTATTCTCAGGCCCGGATGGGCCGAAGTCCCGACGGCGTGACCCCAGTTCACGCCGTCGCCGTTCACACCTGCTTTTTAAAGTCGTCAGCCAGTCGTGCTGGCTGACGCTGAGCAGTGAGGAGGTGAGCGGACTGTTGCGCAGCACCTGGAGACCAGGTCGGCTTACCCGAGAAGGCTGCAGCTAAAGGGGGGGTGCGGGCGAGTGTGCAGGTGGGGGGCGGAAGCGTGCAGGTGGGAGGGGGTGCAGGTGTGGGGGGGGGGGGGTGTGCGGGAGAGTGTGCAGGTGGGGGGGGTGGGAGAGCGTGCAGGTGGGGGGTGGGGATGGGAGAGCGTGCAGGTGGGAGGGGGGATGAGGGAGCGGCGTGCAGGTGGGAGGGGGTGAGGGAGTGTGTGCAGGTGGGAGGGGGGGATGAGGGAGCGGCGTGCAGGTGGGAGGGGGGTGAGGGAGAGTGTGGATGGTATCGTCGATCCGCGGATGCCACAGGTCAGCCGCCCTGATATGGCAGGACGGTGCCGAGGACATGGCCGCAGTGTGCGTGTGGCTGATGGGCACCGGAGAGTGGCACACTGGTGAGCAGTACGGTGTGAACTGACCGTTGGGCGCAGAATGTGACCAGGTGTTAGGCTGGCTGCGTGTCTGCAGCGCGACCAGGCTACCGGGGCACACCGGTATCCCATGCAGCCCGGCTGACAAGGTGTGGAAGAACCTCCGTGTAACATGTCGTTTCTCTGCCTCCCACCACCCTCCTGCAGGTCACCATGTATGCCAACCAGACAGCGATGTTCACTGCCGTGGTTGGAGCAGCAGCTCTGGAGTTTGCCATCCGGCAGCGTAGAATCGGACGGCCCACAGTGGCTGCAGATGCAGCGGTCGCCGGTGCAGCAGAGGGGATGGCCGCGGAGTGGCCCGTCGTCGCCCCGCAGGCGCTCAGGGCCCGAATGTACAGGGGGATGCCGAGGGGAACATTGACCGCCAGACGGCGAGGAATGCAGAGGAAGTACTTGGGGGAAGCAGGTGGATCCACTGATGGTGGTGCCAGGGCGCCACAGGCGTCCAGCAAGGCCGAGGGTGTACCGTGACAGAATGTCGATCGAGGCCCTACCGGACATCACATGCAGGAGGAGACTACGGTTCAGCAGGGAGACGGTCGCACATATATGCCAGCTCGTGGCGCACCTTGCACCACGTGGAATGGGAGGAGGACACTCGATACCAGTCTCCGTCAAGGTGACGGTGGCCCTAAACCTCTATGCGACCGGTTCCTTCCAGGCGCCGAGCGGGGACCTATCCGGGATATCACAGGCATCGGTCCACAGGTGCATCAGGGCCGTCACCGACGCCTTGTGCGCCATCGCGGACAGGTACATTCAATTCCCTGAGGACCGAGCACAGCAGGAAGCACGGGCACGTGGATTCGCCAAGGTGGCCGGGATACCGATGGTCCAGGGTGTCATCGATGGTGCGCACGTCCCCATGCGCCCACCTGCAGACAGCAGGGATGTGTTCATGAACAGAAAGGGCGCATATTCCATGACCATTCAGGTGGTGTGCCACCCCCACATGAAGATCATGCACGTGTGTGCAAAGTACCCCGGCAGTGTGCATGACGCCTACATTCTGGCACAGTCGTTCATCCCCGCAATGTTCGATGGATGCCCATTCCGGCTGAGGGGCTGGTTGCTGGGCGACGAGGGCTATCCATTGAGGTCATGGCTGCTGACGCCAATACGGAGGCCTCACACCAACACTGAGAGCCTATACAACGAGGCACATGCAGCAACCAGGGGTGTGTTGGAGCGGTGCTTTGGGCTGCTGAAGATGCGCTTCAGATGCCTGGACCGATCAGGAGGGGCCCTGCAGTACCAACCCGACAGGGTCGGTCGCATAGTTGTGGTCTGCTGTGCGCTGCACAACATTGCCATGCAGAGGGAAGATGACCTGGTGGAGGAGCCGGGAGGGAGGACCCAACGGCACCGGAGCCAACGCAAACGAGGGGGATGGGGAAGAGGAGGATGAGGATGATGGGGCGCATCAGGTTGGGGGGAGGGGCGCAGGACGCAGACACTGCCCGGCTGCTCATTACGCCCAGGAGGCTGTGCGACGGCACCGCCAAGGACAGCGGGCACGTGATGCGTTGGTGGCCGCACGGTTCACGCACTGTGGGGGTGGGATTCGCTGAACACTGCCACTTGCACCGTCACTCCTGTACACGGGCACCACACAGCACCCATCACCTCCCGCCCCCGCACCGCGTTCACGGCAACAATTCCACATCACCTTACCACTGCGGCACTACGGGATTGCACAACATTGATGATTGGGTAAGCGCGTGTGATCAGTGCCATGTTGAATGATGACAGCCCGCTCTGCGATGAGCTGTGTGCTCCGATTCGAGAGCCGAGGTCTGACTCATGGCTATAGCTGAACCATGCACTCCGGTGCTCACAGCCTTCATGACGGATATTTCACCACATGCCCGTGGGGTGGCTGGCGTCGGTGTACCGAGGACAACGGTGTCCGATTATGGGGGGCGGGGGGGGGAGAGAAGCGTCAGCACATCCGGAACAGACCTTGAATGGCTAGTATACCACTATGCCAATCGGGCACCCTCACGAGCCCCCTGGCACTGGACGTAGCACACAGTCTTACAAGTCAGATTTAACAGTGCGTTTATTCGTGTGGTAAACATAGGTGCCCTACCCACTACAACTAGACTGTGCCCTGCACCCGTGCCAACTCCTTGCGTGCCTAACGACTTTGCCTTACGGGCCCTACCACTACGTCTAGGTGTGTTCCCAGATGGTACAGCAGGAGTGGAGGTGGACTGCTGTGAATCACGCACTTCGACATGGCTCCCCGTCGGCACACATTTCCTGGGGCGGCCCAGCTTCTATGGGCCAGGCTGCTCTGCGGGCGTGCTGGATGGCGTGGTGCCACCCTGACCTGCCCGCTCCCCACCAGGTGCGCCAGGGACTGAACGGGGGGAGGCCAAGTGTACCGGGACATCCCTTGGTGGAGATACCGGGACGGGGCCCCAGAACCTGCTTCTCCCTCGGGGAGCCCAGTGGCCCCCGGGCCTCACTGTAGGACGGAGATGCGCTCGGAGACATGCCCTGTCGCACCCCCGACACCTGGCACTGCCAGTCCTGGAGGCCTGCAGCGGTATCGACCACGGTCCGGATGTTCGCCGAGATGGGGCCCAGGGAGTGCCACATTCCTGCCAAGGTCTGTGCGATCTCGACCTGTGAGTGCGCGACGCCATCCATCACGTGCGCCAGGCGGTCAATGCTCTCCGCGTCCGACTGCTGGGACTGAGCCATCGCTTGCTGGGACCGGGCCATGGCGTGGTGAGACTCAGCCAGGGTCCGGAGAGCGGCGGCAATGTCGTGTTGGCTCTGGCGCATGGCTACCTGTGAGAGGGCAGCCCGCTCCTGGGCCGTGGATGACGCGTGCAAATGAAGCCCAACGCCTTGCAGAACCTGACCCATCGCCGAAACCCCTTCACCCATTGCCTCCACCGCGGATGCCACCCGTGCGGTGACGGCCTGGGTGGCTGCGATGAGCGGCACCACTCCCTGCTCCTGGACGTGGATAGACTCCTCCAGCTACGTGTGCAGGTCCTGGAAGATGGCCCTCATCCCGTTACTCAGTCCCTGGGTGTCCATACGCATCGGTTGTCCGGGTGGGTCAATTACATCCAGGAACCCGGGAACCGTCTGGGTGACAGCTGGTTGCTGGGCCTGGGCTGCCCTCCGACCGTCCAGCCCCTCGGCTGCTCCAAACTCCACCTGCTGTACCTGCTCGGCTGTGGGGTGCGCACCAGACATTGACACGGGAGCCTCCTCACTTGTATGCCCAACCGAGGTGAGTGTCTCTGCGATGGTGAATGGTGTGGGAGACAGCAGTGCCGAAAGCTCGAGGTCATCATCCGTACAGAAGTCTGGTGTGTACTGGTCCCCCTCATGGCCCGGTGCTAGCTCCATGCGGGCCGTGACGTCTTGAGTTTGATCCAGCGGGTGTGTGGCCGTGATGTGGGCTTTGGCATTACTGTCCACCCTGTGCCCCTGACTAATGTCTGTCCCGTGGTCTCAGCGTCCCGGTCCTGTGTCCCAGACTGTGAGGTCTGCCCTCCTGTCCGACCAACTGCCAACCTCTGGCGTGCGTCCCTGGGTGCAGTTGCAGTGGGCGGCGTTGCGCTGCTTCCTGGGCGAAATGTCCCTGAAGGTTCGGCGGATGGCCCTGGGGAACATAAAAGATTCGGGGTACGTTAGACACGGTGGCCCGGGTGTATGGTGGTAGGTGCACAGTGTGAGGGGGGATGGGATCTGGGGTGCAGTGGCCAGAGTGTGAGGGGGGGATGGGATCGGGGGTGCAGTGGCCAGAGTGTGAGGGGGGATGGGGTCGGGGGTGCAGTGGCCAGAGTGTGAGGGGGGATGGGATCGGGGGTGCAGTGGCCAGAGTGTGAGGGGGGCGATGACTGGTTGGGGGTGGAGAGGACATGCAGGGTTCTCTCACTTGCTTCTGCGCCTCCGACCTGGCATGGTGCGACCTCCCGGGTGGCGGATCCTCCAGCGAGGTCCAGGGCCCTCTGCTCGTGAACAGTTTGGGGGTGCAGGACCAGAGAACCCCCTGTGGTTCTCATGCGCTCCCGCTGGTTGTGCGCTCTCTTGTCCTGGGGGGGGGGGGGGGGTGTTGGATAAAGCATCACCATTAGGCGGGTATCATCAGGGCATGCAGGTATAGACAACATTGTTGCTGGTTCAGGAGACAGCACGCCATGGCTTCGCTCCAGGGGGGTCCCGGGGCTCATGTGGGTCAAGTAGATAGTTGGGCACCGTGACCCCCCCCCCCCCCAAAAACCCCCCTGACCCCCCCAACATTGTCCCTGATGCCCCAGTCCCCCCCAACACTCCAACCCCCCCCCCTACTTCTCTTCTCCTCCCCCCCCCCCCCCCCCCCACCGTGCCGGGGGGGGGGCTTGGGGGCACCCTCATGGCACTTACCCTGGCAGCCCAGGTGAGGTCGTGCAGCTTCTTGCGGCACTGCTCCCCCGTCCGGGGGGATCTGGCCCACAGCACTGACTGCGGTGCCCACCTCCCGCCAGCCGCGCCTCACCGCGCTGGATGGCTGACGATGCCCACGTCTTGGGCAGAGGGTGTCCCTTCTCCGCTCCACCTCATCCACCAGGGTGTCCAGGTCTGTATCCCGGAACCTCGGTGCGGCTCTTCGGGGCTCAGCCATCTCCTCTGTTCTCCTCCGGGTCCTCTGTGCGCGGATCGCGCAATTTATGACGCAGCGCTGCGTCATTCGGGTGTCGCGCGGTGACGACGCGGCCTTCGCGGAATGCCCCCCCCCGAGGTTCTGGCGGCCCCGATCCTAGCCCATTTTCGGGCCCTGAATTGGTCAGGATCGGGGCCGTTTCGCGCCGTCGTGAACCTCGACGGTGTTCACGACGGCGCGGCCACTTCAGCGTGGGAGTGGATAATCGCGCCCTTAGTCTTTGTAAAACGGTAAGTTTCTCATGTTCATCCCAATCAAGATGTGCAAAACCTTGGCATCGTATTTGGACCTGTAATTGAGTTTTAAACGCCACATTCTATCTAACTCAAAGACCCATCACATAATTCGCCTCTTCACTATTACCACTGAAATTTTACCCAGATTTTTCTCTCTAAGATTCTGTTCTCTGGTGGCTGCCTTGCTGTGCTTCACTCTTCCTTACCATAGGATCCCTACCGTGCAGGAGGCCGCCATTCAGCCCATCGAGTCGGCACTGACACTCTGAACGAGCACCCCACCTAGGCCCATTCCTCCCCCTATCCCCGTAACCCAACCCAACCTTTTTTGTTTTGGACACTAATGGCAATTTAGCATGGCCAATCCACCTAACCTGCACTTCTTTGGACTGTGAGAGGAAACCAGAGCACCCGGAGGAAACCCACGCAGACATGGGGAAAATGTGTGAACCTGGGTCCCCAGAGAATTACCCTGGGTCTCTGGATTACTAGTGACAATACCACCACACCAGCGCAACCTCCCGGCTGTAAGAAGTGTCCTCTGTGCAGGACAGCATGAGTGACCATGTTCCACCAGCTTCGTTATCCTTCTACAGACCTATAAAGCCGTACTCTCATGACCCCATTTAGCCAGTCCATTAAATTCAAAATATTTTTATGGTGTTGTTTAGCTCTCACTTCTATGTCACTTTCCGCCTTGAATCCAGATTCTTCAGTTTTACTCATCTTTCATGCATCCCTTTACCCCACTGTTTTATGCCAAAATTATCAGCTGCCTTGCCCTTTATCATAGAATGTACAGTCCAGAAGGAGGCCATTCGGCCCATCAAGTCTGCACCGGCCCTTTTGAAAGAGCACCCCACACTTCCAACCTATCCCTGTAACCCAACCTAACCTTTTTTTGGGGGGGACACTAAGGGCAATTTAGCATGACCAATCCACCTAACCTGCACATCTTTGGACTGTGGAAGGAAGCAGGAGCACCCAGTGGAAACCCACGGAGACCCAAGCCGGAATCGAACCTGGGACCCTGGGCTGTGAAGCAATTGTGCTAACCACTGTCTGGAATTCTCATGTTTAATCTCTCCACATTTTTTAAATCTTTCGCAAAGCTTTTGGTAAAGTAATTGGTTATCTCTTCTAACTCTCCTGCAATGCCTTCGTGAACAGTCCATTATACAATTTTCCCGTCCTTCCTCAACTCCCTCCAGAAAGTACCTTGGGACATTATTCACACACAAATATACATATCCGCAAATTAAGCTTGTTTATTGGGATGAAATGGAATACCGAAGAATCTAAAAAGTAAATTGTGCTTTCTGTATATTCAGCAAAATTTACTATAGTTCACATTTGATTGATTCAACCATGAGATGAATGGAGAGGCTTTTTCTCATGGTGACTTATAAACCATAATTTTCTGTTACTATCTTATAGCACATCAGTATTTGAGTTGTCATTGTATGTAATATGCTGTGACAAATAGGCAATCTTTGCTGTAATCTGTATTTAACTTAATCTGTAAAATGATTTTTTTTCCATCATTATACAGAGATGGTCACCAGGGGGAATAATCCTTCATTCCGGTGACCTTCCTTTTCTTCCAGCTTACTTTTGCCAGAAGTTTTACTAGTACTGTTGCTATGTATTTGAATTTTAAATAAATGCTAAAAGGCAAAGGGATGAGTTGTTGGTGGGGGTGGAAAGTATACCCAGGACACCACTCTTAACATTTACCCAAGTTACTCTTGCTAGCAAGTGTAACGTAGTTCAGGCTCGCTAGTACAGCCTTCTGACATTTGCCTATAAGCTTGCGCAAGAAGAATACCCAGGCAAAGTAAGGGAAGGCAAATAGCAACCCATATCAAGCATTGTGACCAATTTCAGAAGAAGATTAAGGAATGAGAAATCAGATTTGATTTTTGTTTTAATCAAAAAATTGATGTTGACGTTTTTGACAATAGAAATCTAGAGCAATATACACGGTGAAAATCTGAGATGAAAGCAGATTAGACCTCCTTTGAATTCCCGAAATCGAGCAAAAATCGATCAGGCCAGAGGTACTTGCCCTTTGCCATGTTGGAACTATGCTGTAGTTTGAGGCATTCTCCCTCAACCCATTGGTTGGCTTTGTGCACCCAGTGGATAGATCTTTCATTCCATTAATTGAGACAATACCTAAATTTCTGAGAAGACTATTTGCAAACAGTTATACCCAGCTACGACAGCCATGTCAACACTTTCTCAAATGGTGTGTGTCTCTACTGTGTGGACACTCCCATGTAGGGCAAACAATGAAGACCTGTGTAATTTCTCAGTAACTTCAATAGTTTTTCATTTAAATGTTTTCAAGCTATGTTGGACAGTTGATTTTTATTTTTGAAATGACTTGCATGTTGCCAGTCCCAGAAAATTGTGGCACTCCAGTAGCAGGGTTTGACTCCATTGAGCAAGGGAGATCTTTAGGAGATCTGGAATGATTATGCGGAAAGGAACTTCAAAAATAAAAATTGTATTTCCCTGTGTTCCATAGCAAAGTAAATTCTGGCATCAGTTCAGGCCCAATGACAAGTTACACAAGTGGGTGTGAAATTTCTGTTCGCCATGATGCCCTCCAAAAAATAAATAAATAATGTGGGAGGTGACATTGTTGTTTAGACTTCCACATTAGTAATAAACTTTGTGTGAGAATATTGATAAACTGTCAGAAATGTTCTACACTGCACAATCAAGTAAGATACTGTAGTCATAAAAAATTATTATATATTGGGTGACAAGAAGCCATATTTTAACTGCCTGCATTTCAACAGGATGGAAGTGCATTCTATGGACATCACGCTAAAGCTCTTTGCATATCCTGGTCTCCAGACAATCAACATTTTGCAACTGGTGGGATGGATGGATTAATCTTTATTTGGACCCTGAATGATAGAAATAAAATTTTCAAAATACCAGGTATTTATAGTGAGCTGTAAAGCATGCCTGTTTTAATCGTTACGAGCAGTTTGTAAGGGTATAATGGATGTTATCATTTTAATTGTTGACCCTTGCATCTTTCTCATCAGTGCCTCCATCAGTCACGACAAAGTCAAAGAATATAACATTAGCTGAACTTTGGAATAACAGTGGATATTAGCTACATTGGGGGAAAGCATTTAATGCAATATTTATTGATTATTTTTGCATGTCGCACCAGCTATCATTCTCGAGCAATGTGCTTTTTCACTGTAGGTGATCATTGTGAGGACCGTCAAGGTGCTGAGGACCCAGGCTTGATCCCGGACCTGGATCACTGTACATGTGGAGTTTGCACATTCTCCCCATGTTTGTGTGGGTCTCACCCCCACAACCCAAAAAGATATGCAGGGTACGTGAATTGGCCACGTTAAATTGCCCCTTAGTTGGAAAAAGAACTGGATACTCTAAATTTTTAAAAAATCTTTGTGAGGATCTGAGCTTTTAAGCGTATCTTCTCTTCTCAGACCTTTTTCCTTTCGGGGAATAGTGGGGATGTGGTGGAAGGATCCCCGAGCTGATTTTCAGCCTGTTGAACGACGATATAAATGCCCCTTCCATGGCCAACAAGTCCTGGCATTGGACTTGAACTCAAGAGCTTCTGATTCGGGGTAGGGATGCTACTGTGCCATAAGACCTCCTAGAATCTGTTTTGGGACTCGTAGAATCCTGCAGTGCAGACATAGGCCATTCAGCCCATCAGGTCAGCTCCGACCCTCTGGGCCCAATCTCCTCCCCTAACCCCATAATCCCCACCTGACTCTTGGACACTAAGGGCAATTTATCATGGCTAATCCACCTAACTTGCACATATTTGGACTGTGGGAGGAACCCGGAGCACCCGGAGGAAGCCCACACAGACACAGGAAGAATGTACAAACTCCACACAAGTCGCCAGAGATCGGAATTGAACCCAGGTCCCTGGCGCTGAGACAACAGTGCTAACCACTATGCAACCATGCCAAAACTGCCAGAACTCTCCATGCAAGATGTTTGTTTGTTATTTACAGCACGGAAGGACCCCATTTGGTCCATCATGTCTGCAATCTTTATGACCAACTGATGACTAATTTTAAAATGAACAATTTATTCAATTTATCCAAGAAAGAGGCCATTCACCCTATTTTGTCTGCACCGGCTCCCAAAAGAGCAACTTAGCTAGTCCCGACCATTATGACTAACTGATGACTAATCAAATTGCAAGAAAGAATGTACTCGCACCACTGCATTATCCAGTCGACAATGTGCCTTATTTTTAAACAAAACATTACAAACTGTTGAGCATCAACTAACTATTTAAGCTTAGTGCTGTTCTTTTCTTTAATGAAAATAGATGCTTTTTCTTTTTAGTATTCCCAGGATTGAATATCTTGCTTTCCACCACAGAAAAAAAATCTTAGAGGATGAATTTGCACAGGGGCCTCTTGCTTGTCTACCATGATGTTCGCCGAACAGGCCATCTGAGAAAATTTATCCATTCAATTTTTATAGAAGAAAAATATACTTTGCAAAAACATTTACAGAAACTAATTAAAAGGTTGGGGATTACAAACTTTATTATCCACAATAATACTGTAAACTGCACTCAACATAAGTTTTTAGGAAATCCTGCCTGATCAAACTGCTGAACTTTTAAAGTAATATCTAAAATGAACTTTGTAAAGCCCTCTGACTTGGTGTAGGTCCCAAAAACATTTGAGACCTAAATTCGGAATAATGGGGATTCCGGGTAATTCCACTGATAAATTAGCTGAACATAGCAAAATGTGTCCACACCTCCAGTGTAACTTTCCAACAACTTCTGGGTGATGCATCTGCAAATTTACAATCCAATCACTTGGATATCAGATTTGAAGTTATGCCAAAATAGAACTAAGAGGAGGCAATGTTCACCTCATTTCGAGGGGCAGAGAAAGATAAACCAGATGCTTGGGTCTTGTATCAGTGCGATTCAGGTAGAATTAACCAAACTGGCACAAAAGCGCAGTGAATTTAAATGCAAGTGGGTTACGTTCAAAACCACTTGCATTTTTGTCTTCGCGAATCTTTCACGCTGCTTCACTTTTTCTTCCTGACTTGGGTCCTGCTCGTGAAACTGCCCAGGTTTGATTTTGGGAAAGTTTTTCAAACAACATTCTTATTTGTACGGCTTAGGCACATTTTTAAAGAGTTTTCTATCCTAAATGTTTTAATTTACTGTAACTGTGCAAATAGTCGTTTTTATTCACTTTTATCCAGTCATTCATAAGTGGAGACCTGGACATTTACTAAACATTCTATTTTTTATTGAAAAATATTTTTTTTGGCATTTTCAAAGTTCTATACATTGTCGTTCGTCTTCATTTATTATACAGTGCGAAAAGGCGTTTTCTTATTTTACTCTATTTACATATTCTTGCCGTCTGATACGGCGAGTCCTCCCTCCCCGCCCATCCTCCTGATGTTCCCCCCGCCCGGGTCTATCCGGGGGGGGGTTCCCCCTTCTTGTTTCTCTCCCCCCCCCCCCCCCCCCCTTTGTTTCTCCCTCAGTCGGCTTCAGCCGTGCCTTTTCAGTGGATCTCTCTCTCTTTCCCCCCCCACCCCCCCTTGCATTGTTTCTCTTTGTCCCTCTCAGGCTCTGTCTTCTCAGCACCCCACCCCCTCCGGTTGTGCATCCCTGACGTTCCTCCTTGTTGTCTTTTCTTTTCCGTTTCTACTCCTTCCAGTTATCCCCCTCTACTGGCTGTTGTTGGCCTCAAACAGGTTTTGGAACAGACCGACAAATTGCCCACATGCAGGAAGGAAGCCTTCCTCCGACCCTGTGATGGCATATTTCGAGAGGTCAGCAAGCCAGTCTGCAGCTGTGTGTGGTGCTGCCGATCGCCAGCCAAGCAGGATTCTCCGGCGTGCGATTAGGGAAGCGAAAGCAAGGGCGTTGGCCCCCTTCCCCATGTATAGCCCTGGCTGCTCTGATACCCTGAAGATTGACACATTTGGGCATTGCATCACCTAACCCCCACAACCTTGGACATTGCCTCGGAGAAGGCTGTCCAGAACCCAGCAATTTTGGGACATGCCCAGAATATTTGGGTGTGGTTGGCTGGGCCCCTCTGGCACCGTTCACATTTATCCTCCACCTCCGGGAAGAACCTGCTCATTCGGGTTCTGGTCAGGCATGCTGTGTGCACCACTTTGAACTGCATGAAGCTGAGTCTTGCACAGGAGGAGGTGGAGTTGGCCCTGCACAGTGCTTCGCTCCAGAGTCCCCATCCCACTTCTGTCCCCATTTCCTCCTCCCATTTCCATCTGGTCTCATCCAGTGGTGTTTGGGCTCTGTCCAGTAGCTGTACATATATTTTCCCACCGAGTCCCCCTTCTTTACTGTCCTTATTCATCAGGCACTCTAATAGTGTGGTCTTCGGGGCCCAGGGGTACCCTACTGTCTCTTCGCGGAAGAATTGTTTTATTTGCAATTGTCTCATTTCCTGTCCTGTCGGCAATTCCTATTCCATCGTCAGTTCGTTCAGCGTCTCTAGTCTGTGTCCTATGTAAATACCCCTAACTGTCAGCGTTCCCCCGTCCTGTCTCCATTTTTTAAACGTTGCATCTAGCATGGCTGGCGGGAATCTGTGGTTACCGCAGGTGGGGGTCATGGGGGACATCTTGGTCAGCCCCAAGTGCTGTCTTAGTTGACCCCACGTTTTCAGTGTGGCTGCCACCACTGGGCTCCGTGTATTTTGCCCCACACCACACACACACATGCCATAATTACGCTATCTATGTTTTGGAAGAGTGCCTTGGGGATGAAGATCAGTATGGGTCTAAACAGGAAGAGGAACCTCAGCAGTACGTTCATTTTGATCGTCTACACTCCCCCCCCCCCCCCCCCCCCCCCCCCCAGCTAGGGAGAATGTGACTGCATCCCACCATTGTCGGTCCTTTTTGACTTCATCCACCAGGCTGGTCAGATTCCACTTGTGGATCTGTGTCCAGTCCCTGGCTATTTGGATCCCCAGGTAACAGAATCTATTTTGGGCTGTTTTAGACGGGAGCCCTTCCAGCTCTTGACCCTCCCCCCATTTGGGTTCACTGGGCATGCCTCACTCTTGCCCTGCCCAGGTTAAGTTTGTAACCCAAGAAAGTTCCAAACTCTTTCAGGATCCGCATGATTGCTTTCAATCTTTCCTGTGGCTTTGAGACGTACTGGAGCAGATCATCCACATCGAGTGAAACTCTGTGCGCTCTGTCTCCTCTTTAAATGTCCTTCTAGCATTTCGCATCCCGCAAGCTATCGCCAGGGGTTTGATCGCTATTGCGAGCAGGGACAGTGAAAATCCCTGCCTTGTGCCTCTTTGCAGCTGGAAGTATTCAGAGCTGGTTGGTGTTAGTTTGAACGCACACTTTGGGAGCGTTGTTACAGGAGTCTCACCCAGGTGGTGAATCCTGCTCCTAGCCCAAACCGTTCCAGTACCTCGAGGAGGTACTTCCATTCGACTCTATCTAAGGCCTTTCTGTGTCCAGGGAGACGATCACCTCTTGTGTTCTCGCCCGAGTGGGGGGCCTTTTAGCCAGGACCTTTGGCGAGTATTTTCGCATTCACATTTAGCAGCGAAATGGGTCTGTATGATCCACATTCTGTCGGGTCTTTGTCTTTTTTGGGTATCAGTGAAATTGTGGCCTGCGCTAGTGTAGGAGCCAAGGTGATGCTCTCCATGATTTTCCCAGATCTATTGGTGCTTCCAGCTCCTCTTCCCTGTGCGTGCCCCATAATCAGTCTGTGTGTGTCAATGTCGGGGATTTCCGCCATGGTCTTTTTCATAAATTCTGTGTCGTCCCAGTTGTGCGCGTACACATTTACCAGGACTACCAGTGCCCCTTCCAGGACACCACTGACCATGATGTACCATCCCCCTGGGTCCGAAACCATTCTGGGCTCCGTAAATCTCATCCTCTTGCTAATCAGTATGGCTACTCCCCTAGCCCTCGTCCCGCAACATGAATGGTATGTCTGTCCCACAAAGCCTTCCTTACCAGTAACCTGTCCATGGGTGTGTCTCCGGTAGGTAGATTATGTCCAACTTCAGGCTTCTCGGGTGGGTGAAGACTTTGGATCTTTTCACTGGGCCGTTAAGTACCCTTACATGCCAGGTGACTATCCTGATTTGGGGGGGGGGGGGGTGCTTCTGTCTCCCCGTTCCTGTGGGATCACCCATACTTATCTGGTGGTTGGGTCCCTGCACCCCGGGGTTTCCCTTTGTCCAGGGTGCACCCAATATGGCTACCAACTGTGTGTCTGCCACGTGGGTGCGCCCCTGCACTCTGGGGTCTCCCTTTGTTTGGGGCCCTCCAAAGTTGCTGATTGCGCTGCCATCTTGGTTTCTCGGCCTGCTCCCTGCCTGCCAAAACTAGTGCTTACCTTGCTGCCAACCCTTCTCCCTCCCTCTGTCTCTTAGCTGTTCTGTGCACCCTTCATGCCTGCTCCCGCTCCCCCACTCCCACCCCCCCCTCCACTCGTGTTCATCCTCCCCTTTGCTGTTTTCCCCCCCCCCTTTGGCCAGATGCTCCCTCTCCCCTGAGAGGTGGTCCTCGGCCCCCTTTACTGCCTGTCTTCCCGTGCTAGTCCTCCCTGCTAGTACGGTGGCTCCCCTCCCCGGGCTGGTTCAGCCCTGTGCCCGAGTTGTCTGCCTACCTACGTTCCCTTCATCGCCCCCTCACCTGGTTTCCCTATCACCTCTGTCTCCTCTCTGTAGTCTAACCCTTAGTTCAAAACAAGGCAGAACAGTCCCGCTCAAACACAGTCTATAAAATAGTCTCTGGTCTACGCTTTTCTCTCCCATTAACGTCCTTCTCCAACGCCTCTTCACCGCTGCCGAGCCTGTTCTCTGTCCAAGTCGTTGACTCTCACAAATTCGTTGGCCTATGCCGTGGTGTTAAAGTAGTGTTCTTTCTGGTATGTGACCCAGAGTCTGATCAGGAACAGCATGCCAAATCGTACCCCACTAGAGTGCCGATTTTGCTCTATTGAATTCGGCCCTCTTCTTAGCAAGGTCCGCCCCAATGTCCTAGTAGTCCCGGATTCTATGTCCTTCCCATGCACTTGACTTCATCTGCCGGGCCCACCTCAGGATTTTTTCCCAACCCTAGCAACTTAGCGATAATCGCTCTCAGCTGTTTCCCTGCTTTAGGCTTCAGCCGGAGCGACCTGTGGGCCCTGGGGGGTTGGGGAAGCTGTCCCTCCCGACTAAATTACCCAGCATTTGGGCGATTATAGTCCATTGGGTCCCTGCCCCCGATGCCCTCTGGCAGACCCACAATCCGGATATTTTGCTGTTGAGGCCTGTTCTCTTGGTCTTCGACCTTCCCCTTCACGTTCCCTGGGCCGCCACCAACCTTTTCACCTCTGCCTCCAGAGCTACGATCCTGTCACTCTAGTCTGACAAGGTTGTTTCAAGGTCCAAAATTGTTCTCTCATGCTGCTCCACTTTCTTCCCCAAGCCCTCCATTGTGCGCCATCACCTCCGTCACCACCTCCTTCACTGGAACCTGGAACTCTGTTTTGATCGCTTCCCTCATGGTGGTCAGTTCCACCCATCCCCTGGTGATGGAGGGAGAGGTTGTGGTTGGGGTTGCAGTCTGCTTCGGTGCCTCCGCTTGGGTCGCCGGCCTACTCCATTCTAGTGCAGCCAGGGCTTTCAAGTCGCCTCGTGGTTCTGCCGTTCCGTCCGCTCGCTGGTCTTGCCCTTTTCTGCCAATCCTGCCCTCTCATAGCCGTTCAGCAGCATCCTTTTTCCCATTGTTAGTCATCGCATTGGGGTTTGTTTTGTTTATGATGGCTTTTTGGGCTAAAAGACTCTGCAAATTAACTCTTTTGGTTCTAGTTGGGAGGAGAGCCACCTGATGTGCGTCTGCTCAGCACGTCGCCGCCACCGGAAGTCTACTGAACGTTCTTAAAGTTCTTATTGTTGATTAGCTGATTTTCAGCTGTACTGATCAACTGAATTGGGTTATCACTCTCAAATACATCAAAGGCTATATTAGACCATAAATATACTGTTACATTTTGTTACTTGATGGCTCATGGAAGATTTTACATTTGAGGTGATGTGTATTAATTTTAGCAGAAAGTTGAGCCATCATCAAACAATAATTTCACATGCATCATAGGTGGAAACTACCCATATTCGACGAATAGGATTATCCAAATTTGTGTTGTGGGTTGAATATTTGTCCGATGTCCATGGATTTTTCGAAATCAATCTCTGGGGGGGCACGCGAGTGCAGTGGTTAGCACTGCGCCGAGGAGCCAGGTTCGATTCTGGCCCCGGATCACTGTCTGTGTGGAGTTTGCACATTCTCTCTCTGTCTACATGGGCCTCACCCCCACAACCCAGAGATGTGGAGGGTAGGTGGATCGGCCACGCTAAACTGCCCCATAATAGGAAAAAAAAATTGGCCGCTTTAAATTTTTTTTTTTTAAATCAATCACCACCCGGGAGTCTGCCAGTGAGTTACTTAGCGAAATGGATTACTGTGTGCCTTTGTTAAAATGCAGTACTTTCATTTTGTGGTGAAATTTGTAATCCAAAATGTACAGTTTGGTGAAGGCAGGCAGTTGGATTCAGATAAAAGCTGAATTGCACTAAATGCACGTGACCAGGTACGTCTCCACTTTTAAATTTAGACTTGCAGCAATATGCAAGAGGACCATTTAGAAGACCCAATATAATTCAATTTTTAAATCTGCGGAAGTGACACAGTATGCTAGTGTTTTCATTTGTTTGATTAATAATCCAGAACACTGCTACAGCAACTAGCTTTCAATGTGATTTTTATTTTCAGTACCAACTGTCCTGCCCCAAATTAAAAATTGCAAAACACCAATTTTAAGTTCATGGACTTGAAGTAGGACTAATTGTCTTCTGTAGTGTAAATGTGGACTATGATGCTGCCTTTTTATTTTTGCAAAACTCCAATCCTGCGTGAACTTTGTATAAAAAGTTTTTTGTATGTAAAGTTTATTGCCTTTTTTCCTCAGATGCTCACCGATTATATCACATCAACTGTATTGCTTGGTTGGATGAACATACTCTGGTTTCATCTTCTCCTGATGCTTGTGTGAAGCAGTGGACCATTACCTACAACTGAATGAGAATTGCTGTTTTTGGGGAGGACACGTAGAATTTCAGGGACTAGGGTGCTGCTGTAGAAACTTAGCATTGAGCGGAATATTTCTTTATTGCCCATTGGGCCTCATATCACAATCCTAGTTCACCATACGTGTTCATATCTAATATACTGTGTTTGGAAAGCTTTAGCAGAAAACAAATTGCACGTGAAAAGCACTTGTTAACCTAATCTCTGGAGCTTAACTCGTATGTTCAACATTCCAGAGGCAACAGCCTTATTTCTATTCCTATAAAGCCCTATATGCAGCTTTTTTTTTGTTTAAGTCCAGATCTATGAAGTTGTATTGAGTTGAATCAAGAGACACTCAATTGCAACTAGAGAATATTTCTGTACAGTGACAAAAATTCTTGGAAAATTGTGATCTGAAATTATGTAAGTGCAGCTACTGTATATTGTACATGTTTTTTCTTTGCTTTAGAAATCTGTACTGCACAATTGTTGCCTCAGACTTTCTCCAGATGGTCAGAAAAGTACCTAATAAATTTTTAATGCTTTAAAAATTCATCTATGCATAGTTAGTTTGTAAGTGAAGTCTGCTGTGTTTTTTCATGAGGTGCAGTTGATATTCAGTGAGCCAAATGAGTGAGACACAAGACTCTTCAGGTGCTGAACACTTCCAGAAATGTCTATAATGTGAAACAAAAGATAGTTTGTTTTGATTTATGTCTTCATAAAATTACTGCAACTCTTAAAAGTGTGAATAAGCGGGCTTGTAAAGGGAAATGAAAGAAACTGGTGGCTTTTCAAACTTTTTTAAATACCGATAGACTTTTGAAAAATTTACATTCTGAGAGCATCCTTCAGTGCTTTAACATTAAGAGCAGATATAGACAAAAAAGTCCAAATGGCTCCATCAAACCTTCTCTCTTGGCTTGTGCACAATCCATCTATTATATGTGTAACAATGGTAATGTTAGAATAAATTGATCATTTGAATCCTTAAGTGTAAAAAAAAAAGAGAAACTGGTTATTGCCTGGGGGGACATTCATGGTATTTAATTTCTGCCTTGGGGTACTATGCTTCAATCAAAGTGATACGACCGGTCCTTGAAATGTGTAATTATTTTCTTAGTAGAAATGAAAGTGAATGCAATTGAAATAGATTGGAAATTAGTTTGGAAATGGGTCACAGCAGGAATACCAGACATGTATTCTGAATGCAAATAACAAATATGAAATACATTGGAAGATCACAAACCTGAAACATGAACTGTTTCTCTCTCCATCAACGCTGCCAGACCAGCGTTTTCTATTTTTTGTTCCACGGGATCACACAAAATATTTGGCACAGAAACAGGTCATTGGGTCCAACCAATATATGCTGGTGTTTACCCTACACTTTAGCCTCCCTTATCTCCCCGTGAATCTAGTACAACCCATGACAATTTTGTTAATTAAACCTGGCATTGCTTAAAAAACATGTCAGATTTATCATCATTACTAAATAAATTCAAGATTTTATTTCTGGTCTCGACTACAGCAAGAAAAATTTAATGGATACATATTCCTACAAATATTTGCTGCAATTATTCGCAAGGTTTTGGGAAATTGGCTAAAGGTTTCTAAAGACTTGGTCCCTAAGATTGTAGAGAATGATGAGGCTTATAATATGACCATAAAATGGATTGAACATAAAGTATGGCAAAATAACCCTTCTGTTTTTAGGCTAATATGTTTGAATTTAAAAATAAGGAACACATAATTTGAAAGGAAGTGGAAAACACCCAAAAAGGAAGTAGGAAACACCATGAGGAAAATAAGCAGACAAAAAAAAAAACGGAAATTCAGAGATGAAGGGAAACATGACTGATTCCATTGTCTCATGTGTTGAAAGATTTTTAATTAACATTGCATGGGGCGCACGGTGGCACAGTGGTTAGTACTGCTGCCTCATGGCATCAGGGACTCGGGTTCGATTCCGACCTTGGGTGACTGTAATGTGTGGAGTTTGAAATTTCTCCCCATGTCTGCATGGGTTTTGTTGCACATCCAAAGATATGCAGGTTAGGTTTCAGGGATTGGGTGGGTGAGAGGACCATGGTAGAGGGCTCTTTCGGAGGGTCGGTGCCGACTTGATGGGCCAAATGACCACCTTCTGCACTGAAGAGATTCTATGATACTCACTGCAGAGTTAGAATATTACAAGTGAGAGATAAGCCTACCCAGAAAAATCAGAATCCAATGGTTGGAGGAAGCCATGTATCAACTAGCAAATTTTGCTGACCACAAGATGTGGCTCACTTAAGCTCTGGGAAATGGACAAATGGCGATGATTAAACCCCATTGAGATATTTTAAAAGATGAGGATGACTCCAGGATTTTGGAGATTATGGTAAACGAGCATTGCTGAGGCCTCGTGAGATCGTCACTGCTGTTGTCAGGTGTAATTCATTCTATTGTGTGATTAGCATACCTCGGGGAGAGACCATTAACGTTTGAAACGGATTTAGTCCAAGAGCGGCGACCAATTAGAAAAGCAAATAACCTAGTCAGGTTAGTGGTTTTGGTGCAGTTCATTAAATGAAGCAGGTCCGAAAGAGTGATAGATGCAGCATGTGAACATATAATTAAGATCTCAGACCCAAGTATTCATGGACTGACACCCATATACAGGATCCTAAATTTGACATCATGCCTGCCTTGTGTATGAACCATATTAATGCTGCCAGAGTGAAACAAAAATGCCGATGGGCTTTTCCAAATGGACTGCAGGAGTTGACTGAATTGGCTCAAGCCTGAGGACAATGATCACTAACTCTTCAGACAGTCTTTTATTGTTGGGATCACACACTGGTAAAGGCCACTTTTAGCATAAATGTTAATGAAGCCACTGGCCGACGACTGGGATGTGCTGAGCAGTCGCACATCAGGTGGCTCTTCTCCAGAATACAGTAAAATAGGCACTTTAGGATGGATTTAGCTTGAAAATTCAGACTTATTCAACCCTTAAACAGAAAAGGAAAAGAAAACGTTCAATATGCCAGTAAGTGGTGGCTCAAGAGGCCACAGGGAAACTGGAAAAAGGCAGGAGCAGCGAGTGAGTCGGTGGACCCAAGAGGCGAGGGGCCCCCGGCCACCCCGAGAGAGGGAGACCAAGACCCGGACAATGCATTTCCTCATTCTCCGCCCCCGACTCCCCACCAACCTGGTGAGGGATGGAAGACATTCCCAACCAAGGAATTGACCGCGATGAAGGAGGAAATCCAAGTGGAGATCCAGGTGATGGTCAAGTTGGCGGCGGCACTGGTAGCCATGCAGACGGCACTCGATGGAATGTGGAAGAAGCTGGAGGCTCAGGGAAAGACGACCCAGGAACTTGAAAAGGCTGACCAGAGCGACAGAATTGTAGCTATGGAAGCTGAGATAAAAAGGTTGGTGGCGACCCAGGGGTGCCTGAAGGGGGAAGTTGAGGATCAGGAAAACCGGTCTCTGGGCCAAAAGACTTGAATAGTGGGCCTGCCAGAGGAGATCGAGGGCAGAGACCTGACTGACTATGTGGCCCAGATGCTGGGCAACTGGGTCAGAAGGGACAGCTTCCCCAACAACTGGAGAATGACAGGGTCAACAGGTCACTCCGACTGATGATCAAGCCAAGGGTGTTTTTCGCCAGACTACACAGGTATCAGGATTGGGAGAAGTTACTGCTTTGGACTGAATACCAAAGCAAGCAGTTGGAAAGGAAACAATACGGGTGTACCAAGATATTGGGCAGAATGCAGGGGAAGCATGGTAAACAATCAACTATTGCTCCCAATGTCAGAAAAGAAGTCATATTGTTGACTGCCAGTAATATAATGCCTTCTATGCTGAAAAAGTTTAAACAACAATTGTGTTATTAATAGCACAGCTGCTCCTTTGCAATTTTCACTTAACAACCAGACTAACAGCAGTTGAGAACAAACTAATCAGGGGGAAAGCTACGTGTTAACGGAAATGTAGCTTCAGGTTGATGAAAAAGGGGACCCATGTAGGTCAGATGGCTAAAGGAAGCCAATCAAATGGAACAGAAGCAGATTCAAGATTTTGAGGGCATAGGAAATGTATATTAAAAAGACATTTTAAATTTGCGTAACGGTGGGAACATGTTTGCATATGCTTTATTCTATGAAATGAAAGACAAAAGTAATCATCAAGCCTCTCAACATCCAGAAACAAGTAGTAATAATGAATATTCAGCATAGATTTCAAAAGAAAAATCTCACTTTACCAACATTATTGATTTTCTTTTAGGTTTCAGAGAGTGATGCAATTTATTTGGATTTTCAAAGGTCTTTGTATAATATCCCGATTATAGAATGTGGAGTCGGGACAAACAGCAGACTGGATTGCTAGCAGGTGTCATGACAGAAAGCGGAGTGGGAATAAAAGATGGTTTACTGGTGTCCTTCATGGAGGGAAATCTGCCACCTTTACCTGGTCTGGCCTACATATGACTCCAGACCTGCAGCAATATGGTTGGCTCCTAAATGCCCTCTGAAATACCCACTCAATTGTATCAAATTGCTATGAAGTTTCCAAGAAGGAATGAAACTAGACGGAATCAACCGAGGCAACAGCAAACCCGACCTTGACGACCCTGCAAAGCCCTCCTTACTAACATCTGGGGGCTTGTGCCAAAATGAGAGAGCTGTTGCTCAAATTGGTCAACGAACAGCTTGACATAGTCATACTCTTGGAATTGCACCTTACAGCTAATATCCCAGACATCACCATCCCTGGATATGTCCTGTGTCACTGATAGGACAGACATACGAGGGGTGGTGGCACAGTGACATACAATCAAGAGCATATTTCTTTGGGAGTCCTCAACATTGCGGAGACTTCCGAAACCTTCCCCTCCCCTAATCCATCCTTCAACAGCACCTTGTCCTGCAACCCGAGTGGCGACAACCCACGAAAGGACGATACCTTTCTCCTCACGAAGTCCCGAAACTACAGGTAGCTAAAACCATTCGCGATGGCCAACTCATACGCTTCCTCCAAATCCTCCAGCCCCACAAATGTGTCCCCTACAAAAGTCTCCAAAGCGGTCAAACCCCGCCTGCCGCCACCTCTGAAATCTCACATCCAGCCACACTGGCACAAACCTTTGTTTATCGCAGATCCACCAGTCAAACCAAGTTCAGTTTATACAGCTGCAGCCAGCTCCTTGCCACCTGGATACCCAAATACCTGAAACTCGCCCCACCACCCTAAACGGCAAATCCCCTGGTTTCCTTTCCTGCCCTCTGGCATTTATCGGGAACACCTCGGGCTGAATTTTCTGCCAATTGGGATGCTCCGTTTTGCCGACAGCCCGGGGGTTTCCCGACTGTGTGGAGCTGCCCCACAATGTGAAACCCCATTGACCAGCTGGCGAAACGGAGAGTCCCGGTTTCTGGTGTGGCAGAACGGAGAAACCCGCCCTTCATCTTTCCCATGTTCAATCCCAAAAAACAGCCAAATTCCTCCAAAATATCCATAATCCCTCAAATGCTACCCACCAGATCCAAAATATTCAATAACAGGTGGTCCACGTACAGCGAGACCCTATGCTCATCAGCACCCCCCACACCTGCTCAATCCCTTTCCAATCCCTCAACGCCCTAAGCAGCATTGCCAACGGCTCTATCACCAAGGCGAAAAGCAATGGAATGGCTCATAGAGCCTCCTGTAAAAGGCCTCAAACACCCCATTCACCCCCTCTGGGTCCATTACCACCTTACCCTTATCATCCTTCACTCTACCAATCACCCTTTTAGCCTCCTGCTTCCTCAACTGAATGAATGAATGAATGAAATGAGAATCGCTTGTCACAAGTAGGCTTCAAATGAAGTTACTGTGAAAAGCCCCTAGTCGCCACTTTCGGCACCTGTTCTGGAGGCTGGTACAGGAATTGAACCGTGCTGCTGGCCTGCCTTGGGCTGCTTTAAAAGCCAGCAATTTAGCCCAATGTGCTAAACCAGCCCCTACTGATGAACCAACAGCCTATTCGCCTTTCCCCGTACTCATACGCAGCCCCTCTGGCTGTCTGCAGTTGCCCCACTGCCTTCCCTGTAGGAAACTCCATTTGGAGCCTCTGTCCTCTCCTTCAAAACTCTGCCTTCTGCGGCTCCAAGTATCTCCTGTCTCCCCTCAAAATCTCATCGACCAGCTTTGCCCTCTCCTCCCACTCCACCTTCTCCTTGTGCGCATGGATCAATATAAACTCCTCCCTGACTACAGCCTTCAGTGACTCACACATGACGGCTGTGACCTCCCCCATGTCATTCAACTCCATGTAGTCCTGAATGGCAGCCCTCACTCATTCACACACCTTCTCATCCGGCAGCAACCCCATGTCTATCCTCCACTGCGGCTGTTGCCCACCCCCGAGCCACCCGCAAATCTACCCAATGCAGCGCGTGGTTGGAAACCGCAATCGGCAAATACAATTGGCCACCCCCGCCAGCAGCTGCTTGTCCCTGGCAAAATGTAAATCCGGGAGTACCCCCGGTGCACATGGGAGAAGTATGAAAACTTCTTCACCCTCAGCTCGCAAACTTCCACAGGGACACCCCCCATGCGCTCCATGAACTCCCTCAGCTCTCTCACCACTGCCGACACCCTCAACGACTTGGGATTCGACCGGTCTAAATTCGGATACATGACCATATTAAGGTTCCCCCCATAATCAACCGGTGCGAGTCCATGTCGGGAATCTTCCCCAACACCCACCTCATAAAGTCCACATCGTCCCAATTCGGGGCATGAACGTTTACCAAAACTACCAGCATCCCCTCCAACTTCCCATTAACCATCACATATCTCCCCCCGGATCGGCCACAATGCTCACCACATCGAACGCAACCCTCTTATTAACCGCCACCCCCCTCATCTTCATATCCAACCCTGAATTAAAAACCTGCCCCACCCTTCCCTTTCTCAGCCTCATCTGATCACCCAGGGAAGGGAGTTGCGGGGGGGGGGTGCTCCCCAACTCCCTTCCCCCGCCGATCAGCCATTTAATTTTTTTAGTGTACCCAATTCTTTTTACCAATTTAGCATAGCCATTTCACCTACCCTATCTCTTTGGGTTGTGGGGGCAACACCCACGCAGGCACAAGGGTTGATCAGCCATATCCCTTGTTGGGCCAGCCCCCGGCCTACGACACGCACCCCTCCAGGACCGCCCATGGATATCCACCGCCAGCGATCCCCCTCCCAACTGCGCCACACAAACCACACCCTTGCCAACAACCCTCCCCTCCGCTCGCCCTCAAACAAGAAAAGAACCCCATCCCCCCCCCCACACACACACACACACCTGTCTCCTAGCAACCCACCGCTTCACTCCCATTAACCAGCCCACCCAGCTAGCATGGTGGCCCACGCCCAAGGCCTCCAACTTCTTCTCTTCCATCCAGCTCCCCGTACCAGCCTCCCCGAACAGGCGCCGGAATGTGGCGACTAGGGGCATTTCACAGTAACTTAATTTGAAGCCTACTTGTGACAATAAGCGATTTTCATTTCATTTCATTTCAGCTCCAAGCCCCCCGCCCCCGACCAACCCAACACAAAGAGTAACAAAAGGAACACTCACCTTCAGTGCTCCCCAGCCAAGACCTGCCCCGGAATACCAAGCCCCAGACACTTAAAAAAGCACACAAAACTTCCCCAAAGTCCAATATCCTGACACTCCCCCCCGTCCATTGTCCTTCATAAAGTCTGTCGGCTCCTCTGGCATGTCAAAATAGAGCTCCTGTTTCTGGAAAGTCACTCACAGGTGGGCCGGGTATAATACTCCAAACTGCACCCTCTTCTCAAAGAGGGCCACCTTTATCCGGTTGAACCCGGCTCTCCTCTTCGACAACTCCGCACCCAGGTCTTGATAGATCCACTGCTCACTTCCTTCTTGGTCTGCCTCGCCCAACGTAGGATCTTTTCCTTATCCAAAAAGTAATGTAGGTGCAGCGCCATTGCGCTTGTCAGCTCGCCCACCTGCGGCCTCCTCCTCAGTGCTCTGTGCACTCGGTCCACCTCGAGAGGATGATCAAAGGCCCCCTCCCCCATCACGTCTCCAGCATTCTTGCCACACACACAGCGGCCTCTGCACCTTCAATGCCTTCAGGTTGACCTTAGATTAAAATAAATGGTTGGCACAACTTTGTGGGCTGAAGGGCCTGTACTGTGCTGTATTGTTCTATGTTCTATGTTCCATGTATCGCAACAATCCTCACATTTGCCTCCTGGAGCGGTTCTTCAGGTCTTCCACCTTCTCCCTCAGCCTCTTATGGCTTTCCCGCATCAATCCCAACTCTGTTGCCAACGAGGCCATCTGCTCCTCATGCTCCGCCACAGTCTCCTCCTCAGTGCTCAGGATGGCCCGGACCTGGAACTCCAGCCTCTTCTCCACTCACTCAATCCCAGTTCTCAGCGGCTCCACCACCTTGGCCAAGTCCTCCATGGCCTTTTTCCTCTGCTGCTGGAACTAGTTCAAGAACTCCACCAGCTGCTCCATCGAACACTGGGAGGGCAGCGCACCCCCCTTGCCCTCCACCATCTTTACCTGTGGCACACCACAAAAACTCTCCTGCTCTAACTGCTCTTTCTTTCTCGTGACGCTCCTCTTCCGTTGGTCTATGCACCAGCCACTTCAGAGGAGTGTTTGTTACCTTCCCCAGGCATGCCTGCACCTTTTGCCCTTTCGCTGCGGAAAGACCGAAAGAAATCCACCTGGAGTGGGAGCCACAAAAATGTGCGACCACTCACTCCATGGCCCCCACCAGAAGTCCATCTTGCACTTTTCAGGGTTAAATTCCATCTTCCATTGATCTGCCCATCTGACCAATCCACTTATAGCTTCCTGCAACCTAAGACTTTCTTCTACACTATTAACCACCCTGCTAATCTATGTGTTATCCTCAAACTTACTTATTAACCCCCCCCCACATTCTCATCTATATAGTTTGTATATATCGAGCGCGATATAGCGACCATGTTGCGCCCAACGCAGACCATTCGGCTGTTTGAATATCTGGAGAGGGCAAAATCGAGATTCGAGCCAGGTGCAATCCATATTGCGATTCACTTGACCCGCTCCTGATGGCAAGTTCCGGATCATGCCCACAAATGGTGCGAATATCATCAAACCCCATTTGCATTAATTTCATTCTCATGTTCAAAATTGAAGTTGAATGCATCGGCCGACTGGGAATTACCCGACCCGACTCCCCAGCGGGGAGTCACGGGGGCACCATGTCGTACTCCTTTTCAAAAATGGCAACCTGCCCCTGTCGTGTTAGGTACACTGGTCTAACACTGGCTGCAACTGGATGCAGCTTAGATCAGAAAGATACTCCAGACTTTGAAGTTAGTTCAATCAGGTTTATTGAACTAATAGCACAGTTAGCACAGTTCTCTGTGAGTTCGACTCTCTGCTAACTTAAGTGTGGTTACTCTGTCTGACTGAACCAGACTAGCTCTTAACCACGTGGTTGAGGTGTGAGATTGTAACAACACCCTTGACTGACTCTCTAGATGTTCATCAGTGGAAAGCGGCGGAGTGTGAGTGCCTCATGTCTTCTTTAGTCAGATCCCACCCCTGAGTGTCCTGCCTGCTAGTTGGTCATGTCCTGTTCTCTGTGTCCATTAGCTGCTTGTCTGTATATTATTATGTGTGTGTCTGCACATCATGACAGCCGCAATATCCACTGAGGGCAAGTAAGTAGCCATTTCTATTTTCCGGCATACAGCTCAAGGGCACGGTGGGTATCAGCGTGGGCGGCCTTTCAGGGGGTTGAGCGTGGTTTGGGGAGGCTGACGCATTCCAGGTTGGAACTTGCCCATGGGCCAGGAGGGGTGAGGGGTTTTGCACCTGCGAGGCCTTCAAGCTATCTTGAAATTTTGTGGAGACACACAACAGGAACAACCACAGCTGCAGCTGCCTGATTTCTATACAAGAAATCCAGGAACGACCTCCGCGAAGTCATCAGGGATGCCAAGAGACAATATCAGACCACGCTAGAGTCACAGGCTAATGCCATAAGACTGTCGTTGGTTGTGGCAAGGCTTCAACAACATATCAGGCTACAAAGCGAAGCTGAGTACAATCTCTGACAGCAGTGTATCCCTCCCCGATGAAATCAATGCATTCTGCTCGGTTCGAGCAGGAAACCATCATTTAAAAAAATTAATGTACGGGTGTGGGTGTCGCTGGTTAGGCCAGCATTTATTCCCCATCCCTAGTTGCCCTCCAGAAGGTAGTGCGGGTAGATGCCAGTGTTGTAGCTGTACTGGAACAGCTTGGCTAGGGGTGTGGCAAGTTCTGGAGCACGAGTCTTCAGTACTATTGCCAGATAGTGTCAGGGCCCATAGCCTTTGCCATATCCAGTGCCGTCACGTGGAGTGAATTGTATTGGCTGAGGACTGACATCTGTGATGCTGGGGACCTCCGGAGGAGACCGAGATGGATCATCCACTCGGCACTTCTGGCTGAAGATTGTTGCAAATGCCTCAGCCTTGTCTTTTGCATATACATGTTGGTCTCCTCCACTATTGAGGATGGGGATATTTGTGGAGCCTCCTCCTCCAGTGAGTTGTTTAATTGTCCACCACCATTCACGGCTGGATGTGGCAGGACTACAGAGCTTAGATCTGATGTGTTTGTTGTGGAATCGCTTAGCTCTATTACTTGCTGCTTATGCTGTTTGGCACACAAGTAGTCCTGTGTTGTAGCTTCCCCAGGTCGACACCGCATTTTCGCGGTATGCCTGATGTTGCTCTTTGATGTGCGATCAATGAACACACGACAAGTGGTGAACGTAACTGAGGCTTTAATAAACTAAACAGAAAGCCTCCTGGCCTCGGATCCCGAACTGGGGCAGTGGCGGAGACTAGCCACCTTTATACCGAGCCCGGGGGAGGTGGAGCCAGCAGGCAGTAGTTTACCACATTACATATAATACAGTGGCAGTTTACCACAATACACATATTATATACTACAGTGGTTCGGGCCTAGCAGGGACAAGGCCAGGTATGTAACAGTACAACAATACAATACAATACAGTGGTTTATCACACTCCTGGCATGCTCTCCTGCACTGTTCATTGAACCAGGGTTGACCCCCTGCACATAAGGTTGCAGATTGTGGTTGAACACAACTCTGCTGCTGCTGATGGTCCACACGCCTCATGGATGCCCAGTTTTGAGTTGCTAGATCTGTTCGAAGTCTAACCCATTTAGCACGGTCGTAGTGCCACACAACATGATGGAGGGTATCTTCAATGTGAAGACGGGACTTTGTCTCCACAAAGACTCTGCGGTGGTCACTTCTACCGATACTGTCATGGGCAGATGCATCTGCAGCAGGCAGGTTGGTGAGGTTGAGGTCAAGTATGTTTTCCCCTCTTGTTGGTTCCCTCACCAGCTGCTGCATTCGCAGTCTAGCAGGAGTGGACCTGCTTGGGAGGTTTGGAGGGTTCTCGGGGTATAAACTAAATGTAGGGAAAAGCAAGGTTTTCCTGGTGAATGAGCTGGGACAGTGGGCAAATTTAGCGGGAATGCCATTTATGGTAGTGAGGGATAGGTTTAGGTATTTGGGGATTCTGGTAGCGAGGGAATGGATGGGGCTCCATAAGTGGAACTTAACAAAGCTGGTGGAGGAGGCCAGGGAGGATCTTAAGAGGTGGGATGCACTGCACTTAACGCTGGCAGGGAAGGTCAAGTGGTGAATGAATATTCTGCTGAGGTTCTTGTTTATCTTTCAGGCTCTCCCGATCTTTATACCAAAGGCCTTTTTTTGGAAAGTGGACACGATCATCTTGGACTTTGTATGGGAGGGGAAGGTGCCGAGGGTGGGGAGGAGCCTGCTACTGAGGCAGAGGCAGCAGGGGGGTGGGGGGTTGCCTAACTTACTTCCTTATTATTGGGAGGCAAATGTGGACAAGGTGCGGCAATGGTGGGAAGGGGAAGGGGTAGAGTGGGTTAGGATAGAGGACAAATCTTGTAAGGGGTCCAATTTGAGGGCTAAGGTGACAGCAGCATTGCCAATGGCTCCGAGTAGGTATTCAGGGAGCCCGGTGGTGCAGTCCACGGTGAAGATATAGAATCAGCCGAGGAGGCATTTTAGGGTGGAAGGGATGTCGGTGCTAACTCCGCTGTGCGAGAATCAGGGGTTTGAGTCGGGGGAGGGGGATGGATAGTGTATACATGAGGTGGAGGGAAGTGGGGCTGGCCAAAGTGAGGGAGGGATCTGTTCTTGGAGGAAGGGTTCGGGAGTGTTCCCGGTCTTGGCCAGGATAGTGGAGGAAGTGGTGGACCGGACCCTTTGGTGGCGATATTTGGGGTTTCAGAGAAGACGGAGCTCATGGAGAGGAGGAAAGCCGATGTCTTGGCCGTCGCCTCTCTGATTGCACGGCGGCGAATTTTGCTGGAGTGGCGATCGGCATCGTCACCGGGGATAGCGGCCTGGTTGGGTGACCTGTACAACTTCCTGCGGTTAGAGAAGATAAAATATGAGTTAAGTGGCTCTGCAGACGGGTTTGAGAAAAGGTGGGGGATGTTTGTGACCGTGTTTGAGGAGCTGTTCGGCACAGGGTGTGGGGGAGGGCGGGGAGGGGGAGGGGGGGGGAGGGGGTGCATGGGTGAAAAAGGGGACAAATTTGTACAGACTGTATAGTCGATTGCTAGGAAGCATGTTTCCCGGGGTGTTTATGTGTTGTAGCCTGTTTTGATACATGTAATAAAATACATTAAATAAAATATAAAATATACTATCTGGCTGCATCACAGCCTGGTATGGCAACTGCTCGGCCCAAGACCATAAGAAACTTCAGAGAGTCGTGAACACAGCCCTGTCCATCACGCGAACCTGCCTCCCATCCATTAGCTCTGTCTACACCTCCCGCTGTCTGGGGAAAGCGGGCAGTATAATCAAAGATCCCTCCCACCCGGCTTACTCACTCTTCCAACTTCTTCCATTGTGCAGGAGATACACAAGTCTGAGAACGCACACAAACAAATTCAAAAACAGCTTCTTCCCCGCTGATCCGAGATTCCTAAATGACACTCTTACGGACTGATCTGATCTCTTCACACATCTTCTCTATTTAGTAGTGCTGCACTCCTGTATGCTTCACCCGATATCTGCGTCTATGTATTCACATTGTGCAGTTATGTGTGCCCCATGTTTTTTTTCAAGTATGGAGTGATCTGTCTGAACTGCTTGCAGAACAATACTTTTCACTGTACCTCGGTACACGTGACAATAAACAAATCCAATCCAACACCTCGAGGATAGAGTCCTGTTTCTATCCTGAAATTCAATTTCACTCCATCTGACTGTGAGCAGCCTCTAGATTCACAGCTGAAGGCTATTTCAAATGATCAATTAGCCTTGTTATTTGTGATAGCACTTCACGCACCTCCTGCAGGATTCTCCATAGGTGGATCTGTGCCGCCTCCTCGCGGACTTGGCACCCCAGGGAGGAGAGGAGGACACCCGCTCCCAGTGGCCGTGAAGCTCACTGCTGCCCTGAATCTTTCCAGGGCTCTATCAGTGACCTGTGTAGCATTTCCCAGTCTTCCGTCCACAGGTGCATCCGGGACGTTACAGATGCTCTGTATGCTCAGGAATCCGACAATATCACCTTCCAGCTGGACCAGGCCTACCAAGATGCATGGGCCTGGGCTGCACAATTTGCTGCCATCGCCGGGATGCCCCAGGTCCAGGTGACGATCGATGGTGTGCATGTCACCCTGCAAGCACCGACCCTCCCAATGAGCACCCTACCTCGGCCAATCCCGCCCGATCCCTGTAACCCTGTTACCCCACCTAATGTAACCTTTGGACACTAAGGGGCAATTTAGCATACCAGCCGTGGGGGAGGAAAGGAGCAGGGACTGGAAGCACCATTAGAACTGGGGGATTGGATGTCATGGAGGGCATTAACTCCATGCAGTCGGGGAAGGCACCGGGGAAGAGAGATTCCTGGTGGACTTCTATTAAAATCTCGCGACAGCACTGGTCCCGCACCTGTGGAAGATGTTGAATGACTGGCTATCGAGAAGGACCCTGCCATCCACCCTGGCGCATGCCTCAATGTCACTGATCCATAAAAAGGACACAGACCCATCTCACTCTGAATCACTGATGCCAAAGCTCTGCCAAAGGCCCTCCCAGGTGACTGGAGAATTATATGCCAGCGGCAGTCTTCATCTGAATCATGCTGGGACCAGAGTCCTGGCGAATCATATAACTAGGGCTGGAGATGGAGCTTTAAATTATATAGTGGGGGGGGGGGGGGGGGGGGGGGGGGGGGCATCACAGAGACGTGGCTGCAAAGGGATCAGCACTGGGATCTAATTTACAAGGATATGTGTCCTGTCGAAAGGACAGGCAGATGGGCAAAGGGGCGGGGTTGCATTGTTAGTAAGGAATGAAGTTAAATCGATAGTAAGAAGCGATATAGGATCAGAAGGCATAGAATCTCTGTGGGTAGAGTTGAGGAATTGCAAACCCTGATGGGAGTTATGTACAGGCCCCCTAGCAGTAATCAGGATGTGAGGCAGAAAATAAATCTGGAGATAGAAAAGGCATATAAAAAAGGCAACATTACAATAATCATGGGGGACTTCAATATGGACTGGGAAAATCAGTGGATCCCAAGAAAAGGAATTTGTGGAATTTTTTTTGGGAGCAGCTTGTGACAGAGCCTACTAGGGAACAGGCAATTCTGAATTTGGTGATGTGTAATGAGGCAGACTTGATTAGGGATCTTAAGGTGAAGGAACCTTTAATGAACAGTGACCTCAATATGATAGAATATACCCTGTAGTTTGAAAGGGAGAAGCTGCAATCAGATGTAATGGTACTACAATTAAATAAGGGGAACTACAAAGACATGAGGGAGGGGCTGGCCAGAGTTGATTGGGAAGGGAGCCTAGCAGGGAAGACAATGGAACTGCAATGGCAGATGTTTTGGGGGGTTATTCGGGAGGCACAGCAAAAATTCATCCCAAGGAGGAAACATGTTAAGGGGAGGACAAGGCATCCATGACTGACGAGGGAGGTCATGGACAGCATAAAAGGAAAAGGAAAAGCTTACAATGTGGTGAGGATTAGTGGCAAGCAGAGGATTGGGAAGCCTTTAAAAGTGAGCAGAGGTCAACTAAAAAACAATAAGGGGGGAGAAGATGAAATATGAGTGTAAGTTAGCTAGTAATATAAAGGAAGATAGGAAGAGTTTTTTCAATATATAAAAGGTAATAGAGAGGCAAAAATAGACAATGTCCCACTGGCAAATGAGGTTGGATAGGAATATAATAGGAAACAAAGAAATGGTAGAGGAATTGAATGGTTACTTTGCATCAGTCTTCACGGTGGAAGACACCAGTGGGATACCAGAGGTCCAGGAGAATCAGGGGGCACAGGTGAGTGCAGTGGCCATCACTAAGGAAAATGTTCTGGGGAAACTGAAAGGTCTGAAGGTGGATAAATCACCGGGACCGGATGGACTACACCCCAGGGTTCTAAAAGAGATAGCTGAGGGGATTGTGGTGGCATTGGTGGTGATCTTTCAGGAATCACTGGAGGTAGGAAGGGTCCCAGAGGACTGGAAAGTAGTTAATGTAACACTGCTGTTTAAGAAGGGAGGGGGGCAGAAGACAGGACATTTTAGGCCGGTTAGCCTGACTTCGGTCATTGGCAAGATTTTAGAGTCCATTATTAAAGATAAGATCACGGAGTTCTTGGAAGTGCAAGATAAAATAGGACTGAATCAGCACAGCTTCGTCAAGGGGAGGCCATGTCTGACAAATCTGTTAGACTTCTTTGAGGAGGTAACAAGGAAGTTAGACAAAGGACAACCGGTGGACGTGATTTATTTAGATTTCTAGAAGACCTTTGAATAGGTGCCACATAGGAAACTGTTAAATAAGAGCCCATGGTGTTAAGTGTAAGATCCTGGCATGGATAGAGGATTGGCTGACTGGCAGAAGGCAGAGAGTGGGGATAAAGGGGTCTTTTTCAGGATGGCAGCTGGTGACTAGTGGTGTGCCTCAGGGATCGATGCTGGGACCACAACTTTTCACAATATACATTAACGATTTGAAAGAAGGAACTGAAGGCACTGTTTCTAAGTTTGCAGATGATACAAAGATCCGTAGAGGGACAGTTAGTATTGAGGAAGCAGGGGGGGGGGGCTGCAGAAGGACTTAGACAGGCTAGGAGATTGGGCAAAAAGTGGCAGATGGAATACAATGTGGAAAAGTGTGAGGTTATGCACTTTGGAAGGAGGAATGGAGGCATAGACTATTTTCTAAATGGGGAAATGCTTAGGAAATCAGCACAAAGGAGTCCTTGTTCAAGATTCACTGAAGGTTAACGTGCAGGTTCAGTCGACAGTTGGGAAGGCAAATGCAATGTTAGCATTCATGTCGAGAGGGCTAGAATACAAGACCAGCGATGTACTTCTGAGGCTGTATGGGGCCCTGGTCAGACCCCATTTAGAGTATTGTGAGCAGTTTTGAGCACCGTAACTGAGGAAGGATATACTGGCCTTGGAAAGGGTCCAGAGGAGGTTCACAAGAACGATCCCTGGAATGAAGAGCTTGTCGTATGAGAAGCAGTTGGAACTTAGAAGGATGAGAGGGTATCTTATTGAAACTTACAGGATACTGCGAGGCCTTGATAGAGTGGACGTGGAGAGGATGTTTCCACTTGCAGAAAAAACTAGAACCAGAGGACACCACCTCAGACTAATGGGGCGATCCTTTAAGACAGAGATGAGGAGGACTTTCTTCAGCCAGAGTCATGAATCTGTGGAACCCTTTGCTGCAGAAGGCTGTGGAGGCCAAATCACTGAGTATCTTTAAGGCAGAGATAGATAGGTTCTTGATTAATAAGGGGTTATGGCGAGAAGGCATTAAAGATAAGTATGGGGATGAGGAAAATATCAACCATGATTGAATGGCGAAGCAGACGCGATGGGCCGAGTGGCCTAATTCTGTTCCCATGTCTTATGGCCTGAAGGTCATGGAGCATCAGATGGGCTTTATCAAGTGCAGACAACTAACAATGAACATCAGACGTCTGCTGAACGTGATAAGGACCCCACCGGGGGAGGAGACACCAGAAGTGATCATCTCCCTGGACGATGAGAAGGCCTCCGACAGATTCGAATGGAGGTACCTCATGGAGGTTCTGGAATGGTTTGGGTTTGGGCCAGGGTTCACCTGGTGGGTGAAAATATTGTACAGCTCTCCCATGGCGAGCGTATGGACAAATGCCACCAGCTCTGCACAGAGGCACAAGGCAGGGATGCCCTTTATACCCGCTGCTATTTGCCCTGGTAATCAAGCCACTGGCTTTCGCTCTCAGATCAGCGAAGGGGTAGAGAGGCACTCGGAAGGGGAAACAAAGAGCAGAGATTCTGACTCTATGCAGATGACCTGCTCCTGTACGTCACAAACCACCTGGCCAGCATGGGAGGAATAATAGAATACCTGAGGGAGTTCGGAGCCTTCGCAGGTTGCAAACTTAACCCGAATAAGAGCAAACTCTTCCCCATGAACCCGCGATGGTGTGTGGGGGTGTGGGGGGTGGAAATTAGAGCTGGGAAGTCACCATTCAAGCTGACCCAAACCAAATTCCAATACCTGGGGATCCAAATAGCCCACAACTGGACACGGATCCACAAGTGGAACCTGTTGAACCGAGTAGAAGAGGTAAAGAGAGATCTGCAGAGGTGGCACTCGCTCCCACCCTCCCTGGTGGGGAGAGTGCAGACAATCAAAATGAACGTACTGCCTGGGTTCCTCTTCCTCTTCAGATCCCTCCCAATCTTCAGCGCCAAGGCCACCTTCTCTAAGGTAGACAAAGCAATCATTGTGCTTGCGTGAGGTGGGGTGGGGGGGGGGGGGGGGGGCGTGGGGGGGAATCTGCTACAAAGAAGGAGGAACATGGGAGGCCTGGCCCGCCCGAACCTTCTATTCTACCACTGGGCCGCAACCGCAGAAAGATTACGGGGATGAGTACAGGAGTCGGGAGCAGAATGGGTCAAAATGGAGGAGCACTGGCCAGCTCCACTCCCATTTCTCCCAGCCACATACTCAAGAAGCCCAGTTGTGTTCGCAGGTGGGTCCTGTTGGGATGGAGGTCAGTTTCTCCATCCTGTGGCTGGGGGGGATTTAATGGAGTTCCGGCACTTGGAAAAGGTGAAATTTGCTCTGAGGGAGATAGTGAGGGTTCTATAAGAGATGGGAATTGTTTATACCACACTCAAGGAGCTGGTTACTATCAGCTGCTGGGTGGGGGGGGGGGGGAGAGAAGGGAGAGGCAAAGGGGGGTTGGTTAGAGTATCGGGGGGTGGATTTTGTGGTTTTATGTTGGTTTTATTTTGTACTGTTGTGCGCTTTAAATGTTCAAATGTGAAAAATTTTGAATAAAAATACTTTTGAAAAAAGAAGCCCAGTGGTAATGGCCACACAGAGAATGTGGAATCAACTGAGACACCATTTCGGTCTGACCATAATGTCCACCCTGGCCCCATCTGCAATAACCATACGTTCCCCCACGACTATGGACACCTCCTTTAAAAGTGAGACAGGACGAAGGGGTACTGACAGTAGGGGACGTATTCATAGATGGCAGAGGTTGGGGGAACTCACGGATAAGCTGCCACCCCTGAACGGAACGAGCTAAGAAACATACAATTAAGGAACTTCTTCCGAAAGAAAACAGCAACATTCCACCAGCAATCAGGACACTTCCTACTGGACAGACCTCTGACTGCGGGCCAACTAGAGGACGGGAATTGTGCCGACATGTACGGATGGCTACTAGAGGAGATAGGGTCACCACTGGATGAGGCGCGGGAGAAGTGGGAGGAAGAGTTGGCATGCAGATGAGGGGAGGACTCTGGATCGAAGCACTGCACAGGGCTCCACCTCCTCATATGCAGGGCTGAGTCTAATGCAGCAAAAGATGGTGCACAGGACGGACTTAACCAGAACACGAATGAGCGTGTTTTTCACGGAGCTGGAGGACAAATGTGAGCGGTGCCAGGGAGGCCCAGTCAACCACTCCCACATCTTCTGGTCTTGCCCCAGACTCGTCGGGTACTGGACAGCCTTCTTCGAGGCGATGTCCAAGGTTGTGGGAGTGAGGGTAGGGCCACGGCCACTAGTGGCTGTCTTCGGGGCTTCGGAGCAGCCAGAGCTCTTTAAGGGGAGAGGTACAGATGCCCTACCTTTTGTCTCCCTTAGTGATCAGCAGCACCACCCAAGGCCGCAGACTGGCTGTCCAACTTGGCAGAATATCGCAAATTGGAAAAAACATTCAGGGAATGGAGGAAGGCTTCCACAACACGGGGAGACTATTCACCAACCTGTTCCAAGACCTGTTCATGACCAGCAACCAGTAAGCAAGGGGGAAGGGGGGAGGGAGGGACGAGCGGACAGGACAATGGAGGGAGAGATGAGTGGGGGGAGGGGGAGGATAGGAAGGTGGGGATGGGGGGTGGTGGTGAGGACGCCAAGGCGAACACTGGGCAAGCAGGGGAGAGGAGCCAGAAGGCACAATGAGTGAAGGCACACATGGGGGCGACCACAGTGGCCACAGCAGCAAACCATAGGCATGCATGGCCGACACCAAACATGCCACCCCCCCCCCCCCCCCCCCACCACCACACCCAACCCCCAGTACATTGTAATACCAGGGGTCAGCAGAGACATAAATAAAACAGTACGGCTGTGGCAACTATCTCCAGGGGGTTCATTAACAGGCTCCCCATTCCTGTGCACTCATTGGTCCACTTGTGTGAATGTATAAAGGTTTGTTTGTCCATCATTATTTCCATTTGTATACCCACTTTGTAGACTCCCGTTTTTCTTTCTTCTTTGTTTTTATTATTGTGTATTCTGCACAGCAAATTTTACTGTAAATAATTGTAAAACAAATAAAACCATTTAAATAAAAAAAGGCAGCTCACCACCTTATCATGGTCAATTATGAATGGGCAATAAATGCTGGTAGTAAATGCTGTCCTAGCCAGCGACGTCCACATCCCATAAAGAATAAAAAGTGATGTTCCACAAAGATCAGTATTGGGAACACTGTTTTTGCAATTTCTATTAATTGGTTGGAGTTTGCAGTCAAAAACAAGTTTGTGGATGACATTAAATTGCAGAAATGGTCAATACTGAGTATAGCTGTACAAAAATTACAGGAGGATATTAATCAACTTGCAAAATGAACAAATAAACAAAGTTCAACACCAATACAATTAAGGGAGTTCAGTATGGCAGAATAAATAGCAAGGTTAATTATTACTTGGAAGGTGCAAGTCTAGGTGCGGTAGAGGAACAAAGGGATCTCAAAGTACAAATACACCAATCACTAAACAATGCGCCACAGGCTCGTAAGGTCATGAATAGGAATCCAACCGCTAAACTTTATTTCTAAAGGGATAGAATTGGAAATAAAAGGGAAGGTGATTTAAACCTGTATCGAATCTTGGTTAAATCACACTTTCGAGTCCTGCATGCAGTTCTGGTTGCCATATTATAGAAAGTATACAGAGGCATGAGAGAGGGTGTCGGGCGCGCGACACAGTAGCACAGTGTTTGCACTGTTGCTTCACAGCGCCAGGGTCCCAAGTTCGATTCCCAGCTTGGGTCATTGTGCGGAGTCTGCACGTTCTCCCTGTGTCTGCGTGGGTTTCCTCCGGGTGCTCCGGTTTCCTCCCACTAGTCCCGAAAGATGTGCTGTTAGGTAATTTGGACATTCTGAATTCTCCCTCAGTGTACTTGAATAGGCGTCGGAATGTGGCGACTAGGGTATTTTCACAGTGACTGTTAATGTAAGCCTATTTGTGACAATAATAAAGATTATTATTATTAAATGATCAAGGATGATACCAGAAATGCACATCAGGAAACGATTGATAGGCTGGGTTGTGTCTCTTATGTAAATAGAGGGAGATGCCATGTGTGGTGGTTTATTTGGATGACTTATTAGTCATGGGTACGATGTAGCAAGAACAGTTGAATAACCTGATTGAGGTGCTCTGCTGCTTTACAGAATCTGGTATCTGCCTCACAGGAGAGAAGGTCATTTACCTGGGTTACCACGTAGACCGGGATTGACTACAGCCAGTAGACGAGAAAGTGTGAGCAATTCAATAGACCCCCTCACACCGGAGAACACAACTGAGATGCACTCATTTCTGGGGCTCGTGAATTACTATGGAAAATTAATTCCTGGACTCGCAACCTTACTCGCCCCCTGCACGTCCAGCTGAAAAAGAAAATAATCGTGGGTGTGTTGAACATCACACAAAGAGATATTTACTCAAGTAAAAAGGCAATTGACTTCATCCGGCCTGCTAACGCACTAAGATCCCATCAAATCACTGGTAGTCATGTGCGATGTCTCACCGTATGGTATTGGCGCCATGTTGTCACACCGTATGGATGACGGTAGAGAACGGCCAATTGTATCCACCTCCAGAAAACTGGCTGTGGCAGAGAGAAACTATGCACAAATTGAAAAAGGATTGCCGTAGTTTTTGCAGTCAAAAAGTTTCATCAGTACATGTACCTAGTCGTTTTATAATACTGACGGACCACAAACCGTTGTTGGGGCTCTTCAAGGAGGACAAGACTATCCCGCCTATCGTGTCAGCCCAGATCCAGAGATGGGCTCTCTTATTGAGCACCAACCGGTCACACAGATTGCGAACGCAGATGCATTGAGTAGACTTCCGCTGACGACACAGCCCCCGACTCCTCCCAGAGCCAACAAAGTTGTAGCCATATTAAACTTTATTAATACGTTGCTAGTCACGGCGGCGCAAATATGTGAGTTGACGCAAACAGATCCTTTATTGTTCAAGGTCCACCATATCGCGCTATTCGGTGGTCAACACCAGAAATTGCCCAACCAGTTAAAGGTTTACTCGACCAAGATAGCAGAGTTCAGCACCGAAGGAGACACGCTTCTATGTGGAACTCGCGTCCTGGTCCCACACAAGGTTCAGGACTTTATACTGTGAGATCTGCATATCCAAAATAAAAATGCTCGCCCAAAGTTACGTGTGATGGCCAGCTTTAGATGTGGAGATAGGGCGGCTGTCCCATCAGTGCGGCGTTTGCCTAGAAGAGCAGAAGTTCCCACCCGCTGCGCCTCTTCTCCCATGGGAATGGCCAGGATGACCTTGGGTGCAGCTTCATGCTGCCTTTGCCAGTCCCTTCCAGGGCTCCATGTTTCTGATTATTGTGAATGTTCATTCAAGTGGCTGGAGGTCCACAGGATGTTGTTCATTACATCAAAGGCAACGATTAAAAAACTGTGATTCTAATTTAGTACACACGGTAGCCCAGAGGTGTTGGTCAATGACAATGGCACGCCTTTTACTAGGGAAGGGTTTGGGTGTTTCATGAAGGCAAATGGGGTGCAGCACATCCACAAGGCCCCATACCACCTGGCTTCAAATGGGCAAACTGAAAGGGCGGTGCAAACTTTTAAAGGAGGCTTGGTGAAACATACCTCGAGATCTCTCGACACATGAGTGGACAGATTTTTATTTTGTTACCTTACCCCCTACATGCCACGGCCGGTGTAGCACCGGCAGAACTATTAATGTGCCGAAGACTCTGGACCCACCTCAGCCTCGTGTTCTCAGATATTGGCGGGAACGTGCGCCGTAGTCAGGAGCAGCAGGGCCGTTGCGCAGGTAGGTGTCGCGGACCAGGCAGTTCGGACTCGGTGACGCAGTTTACATTCGAAGCTTCAGTGTGGGTGCCCAGTAGATCCCAGTAATGGTAGTTTGACAGACAGGGCCAGTTTCATACCAGATTTAGGCACAAGACCAAGTAATGAAGCAGAGGCCACCTCGTCAGAAGCAAGCGAGCAGCTCCACGCAAGATCCCTCTGGAGGAACCAGTTTTTAATCAGTCAGGTGGGCACCAGTGAATTCAGGGTGTTGTTCCCTGGGGAGCCCGATGCAGAGATGAGGGAGGTCAAGGAATCTGACTCCGTTATGGAGCCCTAGGCATTGGAGGTTTCTGACGGTGAACAAGCCAGAGAGCAGCCACCAGTAGTGTTTCCTCCATGGCGATCAGCTGGGTGTTCACCACCCAGATATACACCTCCTGATCTGGCCCCACAGGCACAAGAAGCGCAAACACAGGTGAAAAAGAGCAGGCGCCCTCCTGCTCCACCTTCCTAGCAAGGGTCTTCAGACTTTGAGGGGGGGGGGTGATGTTATAACCCGCACGCGACCTACAGGGCTGAACCAATTAACCTTCCCGCGAGCCTCATCATATACGAGCTTCTCCGCTGAAGGACGGGGACCCATCAGCAGAATAATGGACTCTGTCATAAAGTTGGCCCAGATGGGAGCCAAGCATGAGTAGTCCCAGCTGTCCCTGGAGTGCACTGTGTATTAGTGTGCTTTGCAATAAAATGAGTTTCTTTACGTCTCTCGTTTTGGATTTCTCTGTGGCCACTAAACATGTAAACCACCTTGGGACATAAATGAAAGTTGTTGGTATTGGTCCAGGCCTCTCGAGAGAGAGACAGCTGTGGAATTCCAGTGTTATCGTTGTACCTGACAATCATCCCTGTTCTAAGTGTGGGAAGTCAACACCAGTTGATCTTAGCGGACACCGGGATAAAGATAATGATCGTACATGCTCCATTTCCTGACCACCACTCACAGAAAAGGGGAAAACTCATCATTGTTTTAAACGATCAACGCAATTGGTCTCCAAGATAAACGGTGCAACAATTAAAAATGTGAATCATAGAGGAACTTTTGAACAGTGGTTACAAAGTGCCTGACTGACAGTAGGGGTATCTAAGCATCTGCCTTTTTATTGGTGCACCGGGCAGTAATAGATTACCAGCAGAAACCTACACCGCAGAAATTTGTGGTCAAATTATACCTTTATTGCAATAATACTCCTTTGCATGCAGGATTTCTAATTACTCTTTCATCAAAGTCTTCAACAGAATCAAAACATCCCACTCTGGGAAATCTTCTTAAAGCTGTCCATTTGTAAAAACAGGCTTTGGAATATGAATACAAATCTTGTCAGAAACTTGGCCTTCTGACTTATTCACTGTCACTGAATAGGGAAGCCTAATTGGAAACTTGCCATAACCCCCACGATTTCCACGGGATCATTGATCTCTCGTGGGACTCGTGGATTTCAAACAACCCAGATAGGGGCAGAGTACTAATATAAAAGCTGGCTTGAAGCAGGGACTGGTGTGGTTTATTCAAGAATATTCAGGGGAGAAATACTTAGTGAACTAAGTCCTTTCTCAAAGAAGCAATGGGTTACAGGAGCCATATTTGAGCCATATATATGTTTCCACCTGATGTGATCATATTATGCTGGCTAACCAAATTAATGACTGAAAAATTCTATCAATTAGGATTAGCCCACTCATTGTAAAATTAGCAATCAATTTATTGACACATCGTCACCCCACACCACTACCAATGGTGGCAGCAGTGATGGGGTTGGTGAGCTGGTGGAGTATAAAAGCAGCGGAAATGTGGTGAAACCCTTGAGTTGGATTGCCACAGTAGGAAGTTAGATTCAAGGAAAGAGCAGTTACAATGTTCCAATGAAACTTAAATCCTCCATAAGAACTTAGTCATGGACCAAGGTTAGGAGTTAGGAAACTGTTTCCTTCACTGATAGATGCTGGAATTATAACAGATTCCAAGGAAGTACAGTGTTTATTCTTCAAACAATATTAGGCCCACACGATGTTAACTTGCCTTTAACTCAGGGGAAACAGTTCTTTAGTAACTTGACGCCGTGGTAAATGAACATTAATTTATTAAACTATTTCCAGAGTGCTGCTCAAAGTAGCATATATCTCCCAGTACAGACCTTGCTGGGAGATCCAACCACACCAGCCTGTACTTTGGCCCAGCTTTTATATTAGTACATAACGAGCCCCATGCGGGTGGCCTCCGCTCCCTATCTGGGGAGCTGGTACTCCACGAGTCCCAAGGGGAGATCAATGTGGTTCCCTATGGTCCTCGTGGGGGTGATGACACCCCTCTCCCCGCCCCAAAGCCCGAAGGTCCCTCTTCAGCTGCCAATGGTGAGGCCTTCTGCACGGCATTTCCCGCTCCTGGGCTTCCGCCTGTTGCAGCTCTGGGTTGGGTGGAGTGTATCGATTTGCTGACCGTCATTTCCTGACTGACCGCCGAAGAGTTACCGCTGGGACCTCCATCCACGATACGTTATCATCTGCCAGATTGGTTTCCACTGCGCCCATGTCGGATTCAGATTCACCCTCCTCTCGCTGGATTTGGCGTTGTGACCCGGACAGCTGAGCCCCCAGGCTGACGGGTGGTTCCTGACGCAGCAGAGGTGGCCCTACCGCCAGTCAGGTGTCGAGCTGTCTGGGTTCCCGCTTCATCAGGTGGTTCAAATGTTTCCGGTGGAATTTACCTTGAACCTGGACCTCATAAGAGATTGGATCCGTTCATTCCAGTACTACTCCTCGGAGCCACAACGCCAGAATTGTGAGCGTAGACCGCATCCCGAGAGTGCCCAGGCGTCCTCAGGTCATGGTGGCTTTTCTGCATTTCCTGTTGTACCTCTACCTTTCTGCCTAGACTTGGAGATGTCAGATTCAGCCAGGTTCTGAGTCTGAAACCCATCAACAGTTCCGCCGGGGTGACTCCCATTGTCATATAGGGTGTCATGTGATAATTAGGGGCTTTTCACAGTAACTTCATTGAAGCCTGAGGCACTGGATAGTTGAATCCAACTGAGGCTTTATTGCTATCAGATGTGTGGCCTCCCACAGCAGCTGGCGAAATGGCTGCTGGCTGGAGGACACGCATATTTATACCCCGCCTCCTGGGCGGAGCCAGCAGGCAGGGACTACCGGCGAACCTGTAGTACAGGTCCTACCGTACATCGCCTAATACAGGTGCAACAGTGGTTTACCACAAAGCCCACTTGTGACAATAAGCGATTATTATTATTATTAATTAGAAAGGAACCGCACCAGACGTACGACCATCGACCCCATGGATTGCTTTAAGCCCCTCTTCAAGGTTTGGTCTGCCCTTTCTGCTAGACCATTGGAGGGGGGATGATATGGATGGGTTCTAATATGGCAAATGCAGTTACTCTTCATAAATATGGTGAATTCTTCGCTAGTGAACAACATCCCATTATCTGTCACTTGAACCTCAGGGGATTCCATGGGTGCTAAAAATACGTGGGAGCTTCTCTATCATGGCCTTGGACATTGTGGAGGCCATCTTACACCTCTCGATACTTTGAGTGAGAATTCACGAGCACGAGGAAGTAGAGCCTCGAAACAGTCCTGCAAAATCTGCGTACAGGCATACTCATGGGCGTCCCGGCCATTCCCAAGGAATACAAAAGGCTGCCAGTGCGAGTTTCTGATGCTCCTGGCACTCCAGGCACCTGTACACGATCCTTTCAATGTCCCCATCGATACCAGGCCATCAGACATAACTGTGGGCCAACATTTCCATTTTGGATGTTCCCTGGCTTTAGAGCCATTGGCAATGGCGCTTAGAGCATCGAGGGATTGGAGAAGGTTGTGCGAGGGAGCGTTGGGCACAGGGTTTTGCTGTATGCGGACGACCTGCTGCTATATATTTTGGACCCACTGGGTGGCATTGGGGACATTATGAGGATTTTGTGGACTTTGGCCGGTTCTTCGGATACAAGTTAAATATGGGAAAGAGCGACGTGTTCCCGATTGAGACCAGGGGGCATGAGAGGAGATTAAGGGATTTAAGGTAGTGGGAGGCAATCGTTAGTTGCCTGGTCATTCAGGTCTCGTGGGGCTGGGCACAGGTGCATAAGTTACATTTAACTAGTTTGGTGGAGCAGATGAAGAGGGATTTCAAGAGGTAGGATGTGCTGCCACTGTCGTCGGTGGGATGGGTGTAGAGAGTTAAGATGACGGTGCTGGCAAGGTTTCTGTTCGTATTTCAGAACCTCTTGATCTTTGTCCCAAAGTTGTTGTTTAAAAAGGTTAACGCACTGATCTCTGGGTTTGTATGGGCGGGAAGACCCTGAGGGTAAAAAGGGCTTTTTTAGACTGGGGGCGAGGAGGCGGGTTCGGGGGGGGGGGGGGTGGTAGCATTGCTGATTATAATTAATTACTACTGGGCGGCGAACATCACCATGGTTAGGAAATGGGTAGTGAGGGAGAGGTCAGCGTTGGGGCGGATGGAGTTGACTTCTTGTAGGGGAACGAGCTTAAGGGCATTGTTAACAGCGACCCTGCTGTTCTCACTCACAGTGTCGGCCATGAGGGTGTGGAGGCAGCATTTGGGACTGGAGGGTGCCTTGGCTTGGGCACCGATCTGAGATGATCATAGGTTTGAACCAAGGGGGGGCTGAATGTGAGGTTTCAGGGTGGCGGCAGGTAGGGATTGAGCGATTTGGTGACATGTTTGTAGGGGACAGTTTCTTGAAATTAGAGACCCAGGAGGAAGAGTACGAGCTGCCTTGGGGGAACGGTTTCAGGTATCTGCAGGTCCGGGTTTTGTGAGGAGAGAGGTACTGTCCTTTCCTGGGTTACTGCCCTTGGGGCTGCAGCTTAAGGTATTGTCGAAGAAGGAGATAGGGGGGGGGAAGGTGCTGGAATTTTACAGGGCGCTGATGATTGGGAGGTGGCCCCGGTGGAGGATATGAAGCAGAGGTGGGAGGAGGAGCTGGGTGGAGAGGTGGAGGCCGGGACGTGGGCTGAGGCCCTGCACAAGGCGAATGTGTCCATGTTGTGTGCGAGGCTATGCCTCATCCAGTTTAAAGTACTTCACAGGGCGCATGTGACGGCAGCACGATGAGTAGGTTTTTGAGGGGGTAGAGGATAGGTGTGGGTGGTGTGCTGGGAGGCCCGCGAATCACGTCCACATGTTTTGGGCCTGTCCGAAGATGAAGGGGTTCTGGCAGGGGTTTGTGGACGATAATGTCGGAGGTGCTGGGGGTGAAGGTGGCCTCGGGTCCATGGTAGCGATATTTGGGGTGTCGGAAGATCCGAGAGTCCAGGGGACGAGAGAGGCCGACATTTTGGCCATCGCCTCCCTGATAACCCGGAGCCAAATCTTACTTGGATGGAGGGAGTTGGAACCGCTGAAAGCGAGGATGTGGGTGAATGACCTGGCAGAATTCTTGAGGCTGGAGAAGGTCAAGTTCGTCCTAAGGCAGTGGTTGATGGGTTTGCCCGGAGATGGAAGCCGTTAATTGACTTCTTTAAGGAGGATTGAGAAATCAGCAAAAGGGGTGGAAAGGGTGGATAAGGGGCTTAAAATGGGGAAGGCAGTACGGGAGGAGGGGGCGAGATTGGGGAGCGGGGCGGGGGGGGGGGGGGGGGGGTGTGATTGGATGTTGGTTATTTATAATGTATAACTTTGCTTCTGATTTGGTTTTTTTATGAAAATGCCTGAATAAAATATTTTTTAAAAAGAAATCGAAGGCACCGCCCACATGCCCATGGCATACGGAGACCAGTCCGCATGCCTACCATTGGCGGTAGTCTGCGGCAACAGGCCCAGCCTATTAGGGCGTGATTGGATGCGTCAACTACATTTGGATTGGCAACGCGTGCGCCAATTGTATCCCCATGGACCGGATGGAGTGCATTCCAAATTCCCATTGGTTTTCGGCGAAGGCCTCAGTAGCATTGAAGAAGCAATGGCCGCGATAAATGTGGAAGAGAACACCCAGCCCCTATATTATCGCGCCCGCCCTGTGCCGTACGCACTTCACGCTAAGGTACCCCGGGAATTGGACTGTTTGGAACAGCTGGGTATTATTTGCTCCGTCCACTATGCCGATTGCGCCATGCCTGTAGTCCCCATGTTGAAGCCAGATGGGTCGTTACGGTTCTGTGGGGATGACAAAATGACCGTAAACCGTGAATCCCGCCCTGACCGTGACCCGGTCCCTCGGATTGAAGGTCTCTACATCCGGCTCAGCGGGGGGGAAAACAGTCACTAAGGTGGACATGAGACACGTTTACTTTCAGCTGGTGCTCGAACCGAGTTCCTGGAAATATGTGATGATCAATACCCATCGGGGACTATACGAGAATATCTTGCGAGGGCTATCAAGGATGGCTGGACGATGCTCTCACCACCAGGACCTCGCATCAGGAAAAATAGAGAACCTACCCGAGGTCCATGTGCGGATTGATCAGGCCGAGGTCCGTCTCTAGAGGGAGAGGTACGTTTTCAACGTGCCAGAGGTCACATATCTCGGCTACTGAGTGGACAGCAGGGGCCTCCATCCAGTGGAGGACAAGGTGCGGCCGATTCGCCAGGTCCCCATCCTTCATGACCAAATGGAGCTCCGCTCTTTCCCAGGCCTGGTGAATTACTATGGGAAGTTCATACCCAGGATGGCGACACTACTCAGCCCACTCCTCTAACTGCTGAAGAAGGGGCAGAAGTGGGACTGGGGCTCCCAGCACTAGAGGGCATTTCAAGAGGTGAAGCAACGTCTCGCGTCAGATGAACTGCTGACCCACTTCGAGACTAGACAAACCCCTACTCCTCACGTGCGATGCCTTGCCATACGGTGTCGGGGTGGTCCTGGCACATCGCATGCCCTATAGCTCAAAGCCACCTATAGCCTTTGCGTCCCGCTCGCTCACGGTCGCTGAGCGAAACTAGTACAGAAAGAAAAGGGTGGCCAGGCCGTTGTATTCACGGTGAGGAAATTCCACCAGTATGTTTATGGATGGGCATTCAAGTATATACATGCTGGGGTTATTCAAGGAAGATCCGCTGCGGAATTCTCTATTCTTGAGAATAAGGGCAGTATTCTCCATCAGCCGATGCCAGAATGGGAAAAGGGGATTGGGTGGAGAATCAGTTTTGTCGCCAAAATCGTGGCTGGGGGCGGTTTTACGCCAAATCGCAATAATCCAGTGCCTCGACAGTGGCGTCAATGATTTACACCCTGCATGTTGGCATATCATTAGCGGGCCTGACCCGGTATTCTCCGCGGCCTCCACAATTCGCCGCCTCCACTGGGGGAATTCCCAATGGCGAGGTTCACTTGTGCTTTTAGAAATCGGGAATCATGCGCTTTGGCTGATGAGGGAGAGAGAGGAGGTAGGACATGCAGAGGGGCGATCATAGGCTACAGGGCCGGACATGGCAGGACTGCCTGGTGGTGGGGTGCCCTTCCAGGGCCGGGTGTGGGGAAGGTGATGATGGGACGGGTTGTGGGGCCGGGGTGACCCCCCACAGGATGGGGCAGTGTCCAGACATGGACCGCCATTGCCGCGGCCTGCAATGCAGCCATCTTGCTGCACATCCCCGACCATCTCCTTGGCCTTGATTCTGCAGAGTGCCACTGAACGTTTGGGTGCCCCCACCCCACCACTCCCACACCCCAGCCCCCACCCTCCACACCAACATCCCCATACCACAGACCCTACCCTCCACCCCTGCACCCCAGCCTCCACACTCTACCACACCACTCTCATACCACACCCTCTGCCACCAACCCACTCCCCCAACCGGCTGCCACCCGCCGACGGGGCATCACACTGCCCATCCCAGAGCAATGCCCACAGTAGTCCCTACAGGGGGGAGCCGGACAGGGGCTGCGAAACATACTTCTGGCAAGGGTAGCACCAGCCAACAGTACCCCTAGCAGCAGGGACAGGTGCCAGGGCCCCCACGGTGCCAGGCACTGACAGGGTCAGGGTGCGGGGATGGGGACAAGGGGGACATGCAGCGGCAGTGTCCGCAGTGCCAACCGGGGCCATGTAGCCAAGTTGAGTACGGGATTACGCACCATGCTAACATGTCAGCCTTTACCCTCTGCAGACAATGGATATTGGAATTCAACCAGCAATGGTGGCCTTCCTGCTAGTTGCTGCAGCTCTGAGGGATGCCCTGCAACTGTACGAGCTGGAGCTGCTCAAGGAAGAGGAAGCTGCAGCAGCGAAACAGGAGGCAGCTGCTGAGGATGGAGAGCCGGCCACCCAACAGACCAAAGAGGAGGAGGTGGTGCAGATCGAGGTGGTACATAAGGCCTCTCACCGGCAGCGCCTGTCATTCAAGGATCTGCCGGACAGGGCATGTCGTCGAAGACTCCGGCTGAACAGGGAGACAGGGAGGCATATTTGCCAGATCCTGGCGCACCGGGCACCGTGGGGGAATGGGAGTGGGCACCCAGTCTCGGTGGCCGTCAAAATGACGGTCACCCTGAACCTTTACGTCTCAGGGTCCTTTCAGGTGCCGTGTGGGGACCTGTCCGGGATCTCACAGAGCTCGGTGCGCAGGTGCATAAACGTCGTCCCGGAGGCCCTATATACTGATGAGCGCTGGCAGAACTGCAGTCCCTGCAAGTCCACCCATAACGTCATCCATTCCCCCCTCCTCCTTCACCCCCTCTGCAGCCAGCCCAGACCTACCCACCCCTCACACCCTTCTGACAGAGCAGCGAGGTTGGTTGGAATATTGTGAACAGGTGTTTCATGTGAAAACATACATACAGATTCATGCCCTAGTCCCTATCGCTAAACTGTGCCCTGCACCCGTGCCAACCTAACTGGTGTCTACTTTTCTGACATTATGGGCCCTAACACTACATCTAGGTGGACCCCAGTATATCAGGAGTGGAGGTCGTCTGCTGTAATTCCCGCCCTGCGACCCGAGTCCCCTTTGGCGGGCGTCTTCTTGGGAGACCAAGCCCGCTGATGCTCGGGTGTCCCAGGTGGTGTGGTGCCACCCTGTTCTGCCCACAGACGTGCCGGGGGGGGGGGGGGGGAGGCCGAGGTGCTGCGGTTTTCTGGCACCTCCCCTGCGGGGGGTCACTGGAAAGGGCCCCATCACTTCATTCCTTGGGGTGCCTGTGGCCCCCGAGCTACTCCATGGGACGGGGGTGTGAGCGGAGCCATCCCCTGAGGCCCCCCACCACCTGGCGCTGCCAGTCCTGGAGGCCCACTCTGGTCTCGACCAGGGTCTGCATGCTCGCGGCCATGGAGCACAGGGAGCAGACCACTTCTGTCTGGGACAGCGCCACAACACTCTGTTACTGTGCCACCACTCCTGGATCTGTGCCACATCAGCCAGTTTCTGGGCTACCTCCTCTGGGCGGTTATGGGCTGCCTTTTCCTGGGGAGGGGGAAACAGAAAATGCAGTGTAGGACATTCCGACACATGCAGCCCAGGGGGTGGGTAATATTAACCTTTTTCAGTGTCACAAGTAGGCTTACATTAACACTGCAATGAAGTTATTGTGAAAATCCCCTAGTCGCCACACTCCGGCGCTGCACAGAGGGAGAATTCAGAATGTCCAATTCACCTAACAAGCACGTCTTTCGGGACTTGTGGGAGGAAACCGGAGCATCTGGAGGAAACCCACAAAACACAGGGAGAACATGCAGGCTCCACACAGCCAGTGACCCAAGAGGGAATCGAACCCGGGTCCCTGGCGCTGTGAAGCAACAGTGTTAACCACTGTGCGACCGATAGCTGGCGGCTACAGTGGCCTCGGCACCCAGCCTTGACAGCCAGTATGGGTGCCAGCAGGTGGTGCAGGGTGAGGTTGCAGCTGCTCTCTGGGTGGGGGAGTGTGGTTATGGGTGTATGGATGTGGGTTGGTATCAGGGCACAGTGCTGCCTACTCGCCCTGGCTGCCCGAAGGGAATTGTGCAGTTTCTTCCGGCATTTCTGGCCTGGACGGTGTTGCTAATGGCGCTGAGAGCCTCTGCCACCTGCACCCAGGCGCGGCGAACGGCTGTGCCTGCCAGCTTCCTGGACTCAGGACCGGAGAATTCTGTCTTAAGTGTTGACGCTGGGGCAGGATTCGCAGAGTTCTACGGCAACAAAACTAACGCCGTACCTGGACCATTCAGGTGGGCCAAGTGGAACACAATCAATTCCAATAAGAAACGGTGTGGGATTCGTCGGGTTTGCAATTGACACTCAGGAGGCTGACAAGCTGCAGCCGCCTATACACACTTCACTCCCCACACACACCATCCCAGCCAACAAGGTGGCAGCAAGGAGAGCGCAACCCCATTTTACGGACACCTAGCTTGAAACCCTGCTAGACGCCATGGATGAGAGGCAGGTGACCCTGTACCCCGGCCAGGGAAGGAGGATGCCAGCCACTGCTGTATGCCGTGCCTGGTCACAGGCGGCAGAGGCGGTCAGTGCCGTCAGCAACACCATCCAGACTGACCAGTAGTGCCAGAATAAACTGCACAACCTCCTTAGGGCGGTTAGTGTGAGTAGGCAGCACTGTGCCCATGGCACCAATCCCCGTCCCACACATTCAAATCCCCACTCTGCACCACCTGCCTGCGGGGAGTGGAGAGGAGTGATTGCTGTATCTAATGTGAGAAGAAATGAGAGTTGTACCCTGTCAGCCTTGCCTCTTGTACAGTCTTTGCCACCATCTACAAGATGGACCTGTTGTGTTGGGTGTTCGGGATCCGTGGAACATATACTTGTCACCAACACTTGAAATAGTGCAACACTATTTTATTGAATCATTAACTGTTTAACATACTCTGACTGTGGGTTAACACGATACTAGCTTTAACTAAAGACCTTTGCCTTGTCCTAACCAGTCGATGCACTCAGCACTTGGTGAATGTCTGTGTTGCAGGCTGTGAGCTCTGTCCTCCTAGCTAGCTGCAACTCGAATGAGCGGGAACTCTGATGCCCCCTGTCTTTATAGTGCGTGTGCGCTAACTGGTGATTGGCTGTGGTGTGTATGTTGATTGGTCTTGCTGTGTGTCCATCAGTGTGTGTCTGCACCATGATATACTGGTGTATATTATGACATTCCCCCGTTTATTAAAAAAATGAACCTGCGTGGCAATAAATAGTGTATGGTGAGAATGTCCCTGAATACGTGTGTGCGAAATATTTACAGGACTACGTACATGCGAACTAAGCTATTTACATGGGAAGGCCTGGTGCAGAACAACAGTATGTCACAAGAATAACGAGATGAACACTATATACAAACTACGTAAACGATTAAACGGAAGAACAGAACAAATCAGAAAGTCCATAAGTCCACAAAGTTCACAAATTAAGTCTCTGAGGTGGGCGACGAATTCTGGTTGACCGCCTCAAGGGTGGGTCGAGAGCCGCCGACTGAGGAGCGGGCTGGACTGCGTCAGAGTACGGAGGATGCAGAGTGACCGGGATCTCTGCATAGTCCATGGCAGGGTCAGCAGGAGGGCGAGGCGACAGTAGAGGATCACGTAGCGAGTGCGGAACGAGATGAAGGGCACGTCAATTGCGGCGCAGAATAGAGCCATCCGGTAGACGAACCAGGAACGAGCGGGGAGCCACCTGCCGAAGGACCACAGCGGTTGCAGACCAGCCACCATCCGGAAGATGGATGCGGACATTGTCATCTGGAGCCAGAGCAGGGAGATCAGCTGCACGGGAGACATGAGCCGCCTTGTGCTGTGCACGATACAGCTGCATCCGTTGAAGGACCGGAACGTGGTCGAGGTCTGGGACATGAATGGACGGCACCGTCGTCCTCAGGGTGCGACCCATGAGTAACTGGGCTGGCAACAGGCCAGTGGACAGTGGGGCGGAGCGATAGGCCAGCGAGGCGAGGTAGAAATCAGACCCAGCATCAGCAGCCTTGCAGAGGAGCCGTTTGACTATGTGGACACCCTTCTCCGCTTTGCCGTTGGATTGGGGGTACAGGGGACTGGATGTCACATGTGCAACAGGGTCCCAGGTTTGATTCCAGCCTGGGTCACTGTCTGTGCGGAGTCTGCACATCCTCCCCGTGTGTGCGTGGGTTTCCTCCGGGTGCTCCGGTTTCCTCCCACAGTCCAAAGATGTGCAGGTTAGGTTGATTGGCCATGCTAAATTGCCCTTAGTGTCCAAAATTGCCCTTAGTGTTGGGTGGGGTTACTGGGTTATGGGGATAGGGTGGAGGTGTTGACCTTAGGTAGGGTGCTCTTTCCAAGAGCCGGTGCAGACTCGATGGGCCGAATGGCCTCCTTCTGCACTGTAAATTCTATGATAAATTCTATGATAAATTATATCGCCTGACAAAGTTGGACCATTCCTGGCTTGCGAACCAGGGGCCATTGTCCGACATCACAGTGAGTGGGTTGCCGTGTCGAGCAAAGGTGTCCTTACAGGCACGGATGACTGCAGACGATGTGATGTCGTGCAACCGTATCACCTCCGGGTAATTTGAAAAGTAGTCCACAATCAGGACATAGTCTCTACCCAGCGCGTGGAACAGGTCGATGCCCATCTTGGACCAAGGTGATGTGACCAACTCATGGGGCTGCAGGGTCTCACATGGTTGGGCCGGCTGGAAGCGCTGACAAGTGGGGCAGTTGAGCACTGTGTTGGCTATATCGTCATTAATGCCGGGCCAGTACACGTCTACTACCGCCAGATCATCTCTGACATTATAGAACTGAGGGCATTGGCCCTTGAGCCACCCATCTGTCAGCTGGCGCATGACACGCTGTAGCAAAGGGTCAGCCGCCGTCTCACGGCGAATTTGGACGAGGCATTCATCCACGAAGGCCACATGGGCGTCAACCTGGCAGACGAATCCCGCTGGGTCACATGGAGTGTTGACTGCCCTGGAGAGAGCGTCGGCAATGATGAGGTCTTTGCCTGGAGTGTATATCAGCTGGAAGTCGTATCGCTGGAGCTTGAGAAGAATATGCTGGAGGCGAGGCGTCATGTCATTCAAGTCTTTCTGTATTATATTGACCAGCGGGCGATGGTCGGTCCCGACGGTGAATTGAGGAAGTCCGTACACATAATCGTGAAACTTAACCACACCGGTCAGAAGGCCCAGCACTCCTTTTCTATCTGCGCGTAGCGCTGTTCCGAGGGGGTTATGGCGCGTGACGCATATGCAACGGCGACCCATGATAAGGCCTCACTGCGTTGCAGGAGCACTGCCCCAATGCCGGATTGGCTGGCATCGGTCGAAGTTTTGGTCTCTTTTGCTGGATCAAAGAAAGCTAAGACCGGGGCCGCGGTGAGTTTGGTTTTGAGTTCTCTCCATTTGCGCTCGTGGGCAGGGAGCCATTGGAAGTCTGTCGAAGGAAGTCTTCCTGACCAGGTTACTGAGAGCCGTGGTATGAGAGGCGAGGTTAGGGATGAACTCCCTAGGAAGTTGACCATGCCCATAAATCGGAGGACCGCCTTCTTGTCCTCTGGCATTTTAATGGCTGTGATAGCAGCCACCTTGTCCGCATCCGGCCGCACACCCAACTGGGAGATGTGGTCCCCGAGGAACTTGAGTTCCATCTGACCAAAAGAGCATTCGGCCCTGTTGAGATATAAGCCCTGCTCACGTATGCATTTGAATACACGCTGGAGGCGACTGACATGCTCCTGCGGGGTGGTGGACCAAATGATTACGTCGTCGACATAGACGCGAACACCTTCAATGCCTTCCATCATTTTTTCCATGATCCTGTGGAACACTTCTGAAGCAGATATGATCCCAAACGGCATCCTGTGGTAACAATATCTGCCAAAGGGGGTACTGAATGTACACAGTTTCCTGCTGGATTTGTCGAGCTGGATTTGCCAGAATCCTTTTGAGGTGTCGAGTTTGGCGAAGAGTTTGGCGCGAGCCATCTCGCATGTGATCTCTTCACGCTTGGGAATTGTATAATGCTCCCTCATGATATTGCGATTCAGATCCTTGGGATCAATGCAAATTCTCAACTCGCCGGAAGGCATTTTTACACATACCATGGAACTGACCCAGTCGGTTGGTTCCGTGACTCTGGAGATCACTCCTTGGTCCTGGAGGTCCTGCAGCTGGAGGCGGTCCTTAAGGGGTGCTGGGACCCTGCGAGGTGCGTGCACCACAGGCACGGCGTTCTGTTTCAATTAGATCTTGTGGGTATATGGGAGCGTGCCCATGCTCTCGAAGACGTCGTGGTGCTGGTTGATGATGGCGTCGAGTTGTGCCCTGAAGTCAGTGTCCTGAAAGGCAGACATGTCATCAGGAGAGAGAGAGTGAACTCTCTGAACTAGGTTCAACAGCTTGCATGCCTTTGCGCCAAACAGGGAGTCTGTCGAGGAGCCCACGATTTCAAAAGGAAGGGTGGCTTTGCGTGACCTGTGCATCACGTCAAGTTGGCACGAGCCGCTACCAGGAATGACATTGCCGTTATAATCCAATAGCTGGCGGGCTGTTGGAAGGATGGCTGGTTTGACACAAAGGCTTTGGAAGTCAGACCGCGCAATGAGATTGGCGGAGGCACCAGTGTCCAGGCGGAATCGTATTTGGGACCCGTTGACCGTCAGGGTGGCACACCACTCATCGTCTGGATCGATGCTGTATACCGACAGCGGCTGGCGTCTTTGCTTCGGGGACAGCCTGTTTTCTGTCACGACACCGACTCGAAAAGGCGCCTTCGGGTCCTCGGTGTTACTGCTGTGTGGGAGGTCTGCATCGGACTCGGTGACCATGGGTTGAATTGCCCGGACATTCCTGCGAGGCTGGCTGAAGCGATATGAATTGGCAGGCTGAGCTGCTCGGCAGAAGGCAGCATAGTGGCCAAATCTGCCACATCGTAGGCATTGCCGAGATTTGGCAGGGCATTGCCATTATAAATGGGCGGAGCCACAGTTGCCGCACGTCGTAGCGTCAGCACGTTCACTGCGTGGTCGTGCGTGGTGCGTGCCTGCGCATTACATTCTTCGATGTCGCCGTCCCTTCGTTTGGTGCGCACAAGCGCAGGAGTCCGCGAAAAGCGCGTGAAATGGCCGCCCTCATCCAGGCTGAGGCCCTGGAGTTGCTCAATCAATTGGACTCGTTCCACCTCGTGGGGATCTTGCCGCGCCGTTTCAACCGCTTGGATGTAGGAATACCGGCTCGTGGCGTTTTTGTGTATGACACAGGTCGCTAGGGTGAGCTGCTTTACTTTGAGGTGCTGCTGTCGTAGGGGGTCCGACTGAACACCAAAAACGATCTGGTCACGTATCATGGAGTCGGAGGTGGGCCCGTAGCTGCAAGACTGCGCAAGGATGCGGAGGTGTGTGAGAAAGGATTGGAAAGGTTCATCCTTACCCTGCAAACAATGTTGGAACACGTAGCGCTCAAAACTTTCATTCACCTCTATGCTGCAGTGAGTGTCAAACTTGAGGAGGACTGTCTTGAACTTTGTTTCATCTTCATCATCCGCAAAATGAGAGAATTGAAAATGTGGATGACATGGTCTCCGGCTGTGGAGAGGAGGAAAGCAATCTTCCTGGTATCCGAGGCATCCTCCCTGTCTGTGGCCTCAAGGAAGAGCTGGAAGCGCTGTTTGAATATCTTCCAGTTGGCCCGAGGTTGTCGGCGATGCGGAGCGGCGGGCAGATGTTGTCCATGTTGCAGGATGACGGAATGCTGGTGGAAGGCAGATCACTTGCAGGTAGGTCTAAGAAGTGCTAATATCCCTCAAATCCTGGTATCATGTTGTGCTGGGTGTTCGGGATCCGTGGAACACATACAGGTCACCAACACTTGAAACAGTGCAACACTATTTTATTGAATCATTAACTGTTTAACATACTCTGACTGTGGGTTAACACGATACTAGCTTTAACTAAAGACCTTTGCCTTGTCCTAACCAGTCGATGCACTCAACTCATGGTGAATGTCTGTGTTGCAGGCTGTGAGCTCTGTCCTCCTAGCTAGCTGCAGCTCGAATGAGCGGGAACTCTGATGTCCCCTGTCTTTATAGTGCGTGTGCTCTAACTGGTGATTGGCTGTGGTGTTGTGTGTGTTGATTGGTCCCACTGTGTGTCCATCAGTCTGTGTCTGCACCATGATATACTGGTGTATATTATGACAGCACCTTGACAGGATGCTTGATGCAGTGAAGGAGAGGTGGGTCTAGGATAAGGTGGCAGAGGTGTTCAGTCTCACCAGGAGGACTGGAACCCAGTGCAGGAAGAAGATGAATGATCTCCTTAGGGCAGCTCGAGTGAGACACCACCTCTGTTTCCCTGGCATCACTCCTGTCCCTCATTCCTCACATCACCGCCCACTCCCCGGGAGACCAACCAAAACCCATCTGCCCACCTCTCCCTCACATCCCACCTGGCATCAAACCCCAACAGATGTGTTGTCCTCTTTGGCCAGATGCCTTGCATACGCATGCCACCAGCAACAGACCCCCCTGTGGAACTCGCCTCTATACATCTCGCCATGTCCTTTATGTGTCCCCATGGAAAAGGCAGCGCATAACAGGCGAGAGCAGGAGAAGACTGCTGGGGGCGTACCAGACCTCAGGGCTCACAATCCCGCTGAAGCTTGCCAGCGATTTTAGAGGAGGGTTGTCTCTGAGGCTGAGGACAGCATACTTCAACCACGCTAATGCAAAATGAACCCCTAATGCAAAACGATGTCTCTACTGCAAGTGAGGCACCCCTCTCCCGCAGACCACTCCTTCCCAAGATTTCACCATGGGTCTTATCTTTTGTCTTGCAGGATCACCAATCGACCAGGCCAGCCCGTCCAGGATACCTCACCCCCAGCCAGTTCCCCAGCACATCCCAGAGCACCACTCCGGGGATGATACCTACTTCTCGTCACTGCTGTCAACTGCCCTCTCCACCATCTCAGAGACGATCACCTTGGTGGGGCATTTTAGTGATGCGGCTCCTTGCTCACCTTCTGGTGCAGCACGTCACACATGCTGCAGCACATCAGGTGGAGGTTGGGACTCACAAGGGAGCGGGCAATCAGAGAGCTGCCCCAGCCCAGGAAGCAGCTGCAGTCCAGACAGGTATCGCACTTCTGGAAAGTATGTCCCATCACTGGTGGAAATGTAGATGCACAGCCAAGATTGACAGGAGGGGTGCCAGCAACTTTCTCACTCCGGAGGTACAGTTAGAGGAGTCCTTCAAGTGCAGGTGATGGTGTTGACAATGTGTGGTACTCAGGCCAACACTAAACTGGTGGCGTCTGCAGTGGAAGGCCTGAGTCAAATGTCACAACAATCGGTCTAGCCACACTTGCACACTGTGCGGTCGATGATTGAAGCTCAGGACAAGGGAGCCCAGTCACAAGTAGACATGTTCTGGGACCACATGGACATTGCTGCGGTGCCCCAGGGCTTGACCCATTCACTAAGGACTGAGGGAATCAAGAGCATTGGACCATCGCTGATTTGCCTGGGCCAATCACAGAGGGATGTGGCACAGTCCCAGAGGAACATTGCACAGTCCCAGAGGGGTATTGCACAATGCCAGAGGGATATTGCACAGTGCCAGAGGCATATTGCACAGTGCCAGAGGGACATGACTGAGGCAGTGAGGAACATGACTCACTCGCTGAGGGACGTATCTCAGTCTCAGTGCTTCATGGTTGAGGGCATCAAGACCCTGGTTCAGACAAGAGAAAGCCTCCAGGACTGGCAGCGCATGTGATGGTGGAGTCTCTGGAGCTCCCTCTGGCCTAACCTTTGTCCCATGGAGTAGCCTGGGGACAATCGAGCACCCTGAGGGAGGAATAAGTGATGCAGGTGCAGGTGCCTCCACTGGGGAGGTGCTGGAGCACCTCAGCACTTCTGAATCCACCCCCCCCCCAACCCCCTACCATCACCTGACGCTGGCACATCTGCTGGGCAGTGGGGAGAACAGTGTGGCAACTTGTCATCTGTGACATCTGTAGCCACCTGAGTTGGCCACTTCCCGACTTAAAATGGAGAACCGCAAAGGCTGAAGGGAAATTCAGCCAACACAGGCAAAGACAGAAATCATGTATATTGGAACCTGCAAAACAACCAGACAGCACCGAAACCAGCAGCCATCTGCATAGTAATGTAGCAGCCATCTGCATAGTAATATGCGATTCCCAGGCACAGTGGCAACAGTTAAGGTAAACAAAGCCATGCCAGACTCCTCGGGGCCAGCAGGAGCCAAGCCAAAGGAAGGCCAACGAACATTTAGGGACCGCCTAGCGATCAGGGAACCGCTCCAGCATTGGAGAAATCGATCCAAGTGATTGGAACGCAGTCCAATCACTTGAAACCAGGTACGGGGTCCGCCCCGAAGGGCGGGAAGCCCCTGGGGACTATAAAGCAAAGCCCCCAAGTTCAAATCGTCCTTCTTGACAGGGTCACTCAGCAACGCGAAGCAACGCCTGAGAGTGAACTGTCCAGCGGCCTCCAAACAATTAAGTCTCAAGTCAACGCTCGCTACGAGAAAGGCGCTCCTAGCTACCAGTCCATACCAGCTTTTGAATCCTGCAGACTCAGGACCTGAACGAAAGGCCATTTGTTCCCCTGACCTGGTGGGCCAGTCCGAAGCTAAGTATAGGCCTGTTACTTATAGAAATAGCCTAGAAAGTAGAGTTTATGCATGAGTAGCGATTTACTGTGTATAATAAATGTGTTTTGATTTGAATCTTACTAACTGGTGTTTTGAGTTATTGATCATTACTTGAACTTGAGCCTCGTGGCGGTATCATAAAGATACCTGGCGACTCTAGAGCAAAGGTTATAAAACAGAGCCTATTGAACCAACCAAAAGTTAGCAACACATCCGAACGTCGACCAGTCACATCCAGGTCCAGCCGTTCCAGAAGACGGCTACCAAAAGCATCTCAGTTCAGAAGGCGAGAAACGCAGCAGGCCTAATCCATGTCTGATGAGGTGTCTGGGGTCACACCTAGAAAGAGCGTTAGAGAAACATAAAGTTAGACACCAATTAAGTTGGCATGAGTGCAGCACATAGATTAGAGGTAGGGGTAAAGGCACAACAATGTATATAGTCACCATTAAATACCTTTTCACCAACATTCTGGAGAATCCTGCCTCAGTCCTCTAGGTGTGATGGATGTGCTTGACTGGGTGTAGAGGGTGTGCCGAGTGTGAGATGTGGGAGGTTGGTGGTGGGGGTGTGGGGGAGGGGTGGGGATGTGTGGGGGGAGGATGATGGGGGGATGGGGGAGAGGGATGTTGGAGGATGGCATGGGGCAGGGCCCCCAGGACACTTGACCATTCCACCTAGGATCACCCTCAGAGGTGGCAGGGAACGGGGCTTGAAGTGTGAGGCTGCCTCGTGGGACAGCTTACCGAATGAGTGGCCGTCATCATCGCTCACCATCTTCGTGACAGCGCTTCCCACTCCTTCCCCCCCCCACAAAGGATGTATGGGCCCGTGAGATGGAATGGCCAGCACACATGCAGGGATCACCTGGGCAGACAGTGGAAGGTGACTTAGACAATTCTAACAGGACTAGACGGAGTAGATGCAGGGAAGATGTTACCAATGCTGGGTGTGTCCAGAACCAGGGGTCACAACCTGAGGATTCAGGGTAAACCATTTCGGACAGAGATAAGGAGACATTTCTTCACACAAAGAGTGGTGAGCCTGTGGAGTTCATTACCACAGGAAGTTGCTAATGATAAAACTTTGAATATATTCAAGAGGCGGTTGGATATAGCACTTGGGGAGAATGGGATCAAAGGCTATGGGGAGAAAGCAGGATTAGGCTATTGAGTTGGATGATCAGCCATGATCATGATGAATGGCGGAGCAGGCTCGAAGGGCCAAAAGGCCTCCTCCTGCTCCGACCTTCTATGTATCTATGTATGTATGTATGTGATCCTGAAGGTGGGAGTCAAACTTTGTCAAACTATGAGGAGCACCAGAGCTCATCCCACAGAGAGTCGTCATCATCCTCTGCCCCATGGACAAGACTCACTGATACTACATGCCCAGGGCCAACGCTCTGCCGTGATGCTGGTAGGACCCTTGGAAGGGGTGGAGGGTGTTGGAGTGGTGGGATGGAATGAAGGGCAATTGGTCAGGGAAGGTGGAGTGAAGGGAGGAGGGACAGGGAAGGTGGAGTGAAGGGAGGGGGAACAGGGAAGGTGGAGTGGATGGAGGAGAGACAGGGGAGGTGGAGTGAAGGGAGGAGGGACAGGGAAGGTGGAGTGAAGGGTGCAGGGACGGGGAGGCAAAGTGATGGGAGGGGGAACAGGGGAGGGTGGAGCGAAGGGAGGAGGGACAGGGGAGGTGGATTGAAGGGAGGAGGGACAGGGGAGGGGGAGTGAAGGGAGGAGGCACAGGGGAGGGGGAGTGAAGGGAGGAGGAACAGGGGAGGTGGAGTGAAGGGAGGAAGGACAGGGGAGGTGGATTGAAGGGAGGAGGCACAGGGGAGGGGGAGTGAAGGGAGGAGGGACAGGGGAGGTGGATTGAAGGGAGGAGGCACAGGGGAGGGGGAGTGAAGGGAGGAGGGACAGGGGAGGTGGACTGAAGGGAGGAAGGACAGGAGAGGTGGAGTGAAGGGAGGGGGAACAGGGAAGGTGGAGTGGATGGAGGAGGGACAGGGGAGGTGAAGTGAAGGGAGGGGGAACAGGGAAGGTGGAGTGGATGGAGGAGGGACAGGGGAAGTGGAGTGAAGGGAGGAGGGACAGGGAAGGTGGAGTGAAGGGTGCAGGGACGGGGAGGCAAAGTGATGGGAGGGGGAACAGGGGAGGGTGGAGTGAAGGGAGGAGGGACAGGGGAGGGGGAGTGAAGGGAGGAGGAACAGGGGAGGTGGAGTGAAGGGAGGAAGGACAGGGGAGGTGGATTGAAGGGAGGAGGCACAGGGGAAGGGGAGTGAAGGGAGGAGGGACAGGGGAGGTGGATTGAAGGGAGGAGGCACAGGGGAGGGGGAGTGAAGGGAGGAGGGACAGGGGAGGTGGAGTGAAGGGAGGCGGGACAGGGGAGGTGGAGTGAAGGGAGGAGGGACAGGGGAGGTGGAGTGAAGGGAGGAAGGACAGGAGAGGTGGAGTGAAGGGAGGGGGAACAGGGAAGGTGGAGTGGATGGAGGAGGGACAGGGGAGGTGGAGTGAAGGGAGGAGGGACAGGGGAGGTGGAGTGAAGGGAGGAAGGACAGGGGAGGTGGAGTGAAGGGAGGGGGAACAGGGAAGGTGGAGTGGATGGAGGAGGGACAGGGGAGGTGGAGTGAAGGGAGGAGGGACAGGGGAGGTGGAGTGAAGGGAGGAGGGACAGGGAAGGTGGAGTGAAGGGAGGAGGTACAGGGGAGGTAGAATGAAGGGAGGAAGGACAGGGGAGGTGAAGTGAAGGGAGGGGGAACAGGAAAGGTAGAATGAAGGGAGGAGGGACAGGGGAGGTGAAGTGAAGGGAGGGGGAACAGGGAAGGTGGAGTGGATGGAGGAGGGACAGGGGAAGTGGAGTGAAGGGAGGAGGGACAGGGAAGGTGGAGTGAAGGGTGCTGGGACAGGGGAGGCAAAGTGATGGGAGGGGGGACAGGGGAGGGTGGAGTGAAGGGAGGAGGGACAGGGGAGATGGAGTGAAGGGAGGAGGAACAGGGGGGGTGGAGTGAAGGGAGGAGGCATAGGGGAGCGGGAGTGAAGGGAGGAAGGACAGGGGAGGTGGAGTGAAGGGAGGCGGGACAGGGGAGGTGGATTGAAGTGAGGAGGCACAGGGGAGGTGGAGTGAAGGGAGGAAGGACAGGGGAGGTGGAGTGAAGGGAGGAGGAACAGGGGAGGTGGAGTGAAGGGAGGCGGGACAGGGGAGGTGGATTGAAGGGAGGAAGGACAGGGGAGGTGGAGTGAAGGGAGGCGGGACAGGGGAGGTGGATTGAAGTGAGGAGGCACAGGGGAGGTGGAGTGAAGGGAGGAAGGACAGGGGAGGTGGAGTGAAGGGAGGAGGGACAGGGGAGGTGGAGTGAAGGGAGGAGGAAAGGGTTAGTGCAGCGAGAGGAGGATGTGAGTGACAATGGGGAAGAGGGCACCACTTCGAAGAGTGGGGGGAGTTTGGAGAGGTGGAACTGGGTGGCAGAGCTGCTGGGGGCCAGGCCTGTTCAATGGCAAACCGGGAGGTGGTGAGGTTGTCCCATGTGTGACAGATCTGGAGCACACTCTGTGCATCCTGCCATGCCAGACCGGGCTCCATGCTTCGGTTCCTCCTGGCCATCCTCGTCAGATGTGGCCTGGCGTTCTTCCTCCTCTTTCAGAATATCCCCTGTAATGTTCTTGTCGGATGGCCTGATTTATATCACAAGAACACTTGTAGCTAAAGCTATAAACGATGTATTAACATTAACTGTGGGTCAAATTTAGGCAAAACAACAGATGAATAACCGTATGATCATTCACAAAGCACTATCTCCCAACTACCTGGTCAGTCTGAGGTCACGTGACCTTGACATTCACTTATAGACTAATGAGACTCCTAGTGGTCAGTCAGTGCATTATAACACAACCATGAGATCACTACACGAAAGAGAAAATGCTGGAAAATCTCAGCAGGTCTGGCAGCATCTGTGGGGAGAGGAAAGAGCTAACGTTTTGAGTCCGATGACTCTTTGTCAAAGCTTTGAAGGGGAGGGCTGACTGGTGGTGATTTAACCAGAAGATCACCACATCTCAGGCAAGGGACAAGGTTGAGACATGAATAACCTCAACCAGGACAGGAATTGATTGCACGCTGGTCGCTTCACTCTGCATCGCAAATCAGCTGTCCAGCCGATTCAGCTAAACTGTCCCCCAGAGTTCAAAGGGTAGGTTAGGTGGGATTACAATTCACAGAATTTCTGTAACATTGACTGTGCCTGGAAAAAGTGATTACTATAGTAATATTCCTATCTGAATTCCCTGAAGCCAAATTTTTCGTGAAATAAATGCCTCGCTAATGACACCTTGATTGAATCACCCTTGTCCAAAATTAGTCTTGACGCCAAGTTCTAACAGACCCTTTGACAGCTGCACCGCTGAGATTAACATGTGGCCAACTGAATTCTGAACAACAAGAGGATCAAAGGCATTCATTGTCACCAATTTCATTACAAAGTAATGATGTGCGAATCACAAAGTTTAAATGTTGGATTGGTGTTACATGTAACTACTGGTCAACAGGCTGAATGTGAAATGGAAAGATTTGTAAAGAAAGAATGTGAAGGAATGTAAGTGCTCGATTCTCCACTTTGCGATGCTGGTATCGTTAGCCATGATCGGGCGGAGCTTCGGGCATCACTGAAAATTGAGGTTGGTGCCAGATGTCGAACTGACTGCCATGCTCCAGTGGCCCACTGGTGGCGTCAATGCGCTCCACGCCCCGCGCCACCATCAGCATGCAAAGCCGGCGTTAGCATTCGTTAGAAAATCATTACCAGGTTCGGCCCGGCATTCTCCAGGCCTCTGCGATGCCCTGCCTCTGCCAGGCGAAAGCGACATTAGGACGGTTCACGTGTGCTATTTTAAAATGGGGACCAGGCACCATGGCTGCTGAGGGAGAGAGAGGAGGTCAGAGAAATTTCCAAACTCGCAATAGTGTGCTGACAGTTGTGCTGCTGGCTGGGGCGGGGGGTAAGCAGGGCGCCACCCAGAGATAGGCCGTGGGTTCAGAGCGTTGCCCCCCCCCCCCCCCCCCCCCCCCCCGCCCCCGGGGATCGGGGTGGCCGGGCATGGATCATCATTACCACGGCCTGCAAGGTGGCCATCTGGCTGCGCTCCGGCTGCTCACCATGTCCTGTAAATGTGCAAAGCACCACCGGTTGTTTGGGTGCCCCCCACCCCCCCAGACCATCCCCGTGGGAATCTTCAGACCCCAGCCGGCCAATCAACGGGATGGGCATGGCCATGGGCACCCAGTGGCCCTCCAAGTGGTGGCACTCCTCAGTTCACTCATCAGAAGCGCAGCCTCACTGCAGGGGAAGCAGGGGAGGAGCAGACTGCACCCTGGACAGAGGACGCATGCACTGTGACCTTTGGCACCCTCCCTGGCACACTGTCCTCTCAGAGGTCCCATCAGTGGCACGATCAGCTTGCCCACACCACAGGACCACCAGCTGTCTCCAAGCCCTGTCTGCATACTGTGCCCCTGCTCTCATCCATCCTGACCCAGGACAGGATGTCACAACTGTGTGCTGCACACAGGACCCACAGCACAATACAGCTAAAGTCCTAACAGCTGCACCCCCCCCCCCCCCCTTACCCAGCCAATCTTTGGGCCCTGACTGCACGCTTGCCAGCAAGCATGGAGATGGTCGGTGGCACACTGTGATCCCACCACCCCACAACCTGGTGCCACCCTGCTGGTGGGGTATCACATGGCCCACCCAAGGAGGACACCCACAGTAGACCCTCCTGGAGGGCACAAGACAGGGGCCGTCTATCGCTGACATGGGTATCGCCAGCCACCGGTACCCCTGCTGGCAGGGATGGGTGATGGAGCTAGAGGCTCCCCAGTGCCAGTCACCGATGGAACCAGGGGTGTGGAGCGGAAGGCACGATGTCGCCGGGAATGGCTGGGGGTGGGAGGTAGGATTGGGAGGGGGGGACATGCGGAGTCTGGAGCTGCAGTGCAAGCCAGTGCCATCGTGTAGCCTCTTGGACCTGGATGGGCCCGGGAGTACTCACCATGGTAACATGTCTGCCCCTTTTCCCCTGCAGAGAATGGACTTCGGTGTTCAACCAGAAATGGTTGGTATCTGCCTGGCTGCAGCAACCCTTGTGGACGCACTGAGGCTGCAGGCATAGGAGCTGCTGAGGGAGGACCCTGCACAACAGGAATCTTCCCCAGAGGAGCAGGACCAGCCGGTGAGGCCAGAGAGCCAGCCGTCCAAAAAGGAGACATTGCATCAAGCCACGTGTATACCGTCAGCGCCTGTCCTTGGAGGACCTGCTGGACCGAACGTGTCGCCGATGGCTTCGGCTAACCATAGAGACTTCGCAGCTGGAACCATGGGGTAATGGGGAGGACACCTGCTCCGGGTGGCCAGCAAGGTGGCGGTCGCCCTGAGCATTTTTGCCACCAGGTCTTTCCAGGTGCCGAGCGAGGACCTGTCCGGGGTCTCACAGACGTCCGTTCAAAGGTGGATACGCACCATATGGATGCTAGCTGGCAGCAGACTATATAAACTTCAATGTGGAGAGAGCCCGTGCAGCGGGATTCACCGCCATCCCTGTCATGCCGCAGGTCCACAGGGTGAGTGGTGGAGCACATGTCCCCCTCGGGTACTGCTGCATGAGGGGGTGCCCTTCATCAATTGGAAGAGGTTCCACTTCCTGAATGTGTCGGTGGTGTTTGACTACTGGATGCACATGATGCACATCTGCGGCCGCAATCCAGGCGGTGTGCACGACACATTTGTCCTGGCACACATGACCGTCTCCGACACCTTTGAGGTGCCCTTGGTGAGGGGTTGGCTCTAGGGTGACAGGGGTTATATGCTGCGGTTGTGGCTAATGATGCCTGCCCAGAGGCCCCAGCCTGACGTGGAGAACCGTTACAATGACGCCCATGCAGCAATCAGGAGCGCCATCGAGCGGTGCATCGGCGTCCTAAAGATGCTGTGGTGAGACCCTCCAACATAGCCCTAGGAGGGCCGCCCACATCGTGCTGGCCTGATGTGTCCTGCACAACATCACGCTGCAGAGGGGGACATGCTGGAGGTGGAACACCAGGTCTCATCCGGCGAGGAGGATGGCTCGGATGGACAGAGCATTGGGCCCGTGCATGCACAGGAGACAGAACAATGTGTGCGCCAGGGCCACCACGCATGGGGGAATCTCATAACCTCCAGGTTCGCTAACTTGGAGGCCTGGCAACTAGCAGCCCAGCCTTCCCCTCCCACCTCCCCACACTACCCCCACATAGCCACCCACCACCTCCACTGTCTCCCTTCCTGCACTTCATCACCCCCCACCCAAGCACCTCCACCTCCCTCCGAGCCTCCCATTAGCATCATTACAGGGTGTTGGCCCTGGGTGGCAATATCAGTGGGTCTGCTCCATGGGATAGAGGATGAAGATGACCCGCTCTGCTCTGGTGCTCTACATCATTTAGAGAAGTCTTACTTCTTCGGTACTACACTCCAATATCTGCCTGGGTGATCCCTTCATGTGTGCTGGCCATTCCATCAAACAGGCCTATAGACCTTATGGGGAGGCGGAGGGAGGGATGAGGTTTGGGGGTGGTCAAGGGGGTGGTTAGTGGTGATGGGTCACTCTCAGAGTAGGTCCTGCCATTGGCACCCCCATATCTCTGGCCATGACCCCTGCCGCCTCCATGGGTGAACCCCCGGGGGAATGTCAGACTGTCCTGAGGGCCCTGCCTGTGCTTCCTCTAACAATCACACCCCACACCACCGGCCTCCCATTCCCCACCACCCTAACCACCCCACCTGGCACGCACTCTCTACCCAACCCACCCCTTACACCCTTCAGAAAGAGGACCGAGGCAGTTTGGAACGTTGGTGAACAGGATATAGGTAGATTGGAGACTTGGGCACAGAAATGTCAGATGGAGTTAAATCCGGACAAATACGACGTGAGGCATTTGGAGGATCAAATTTAGGTATGAATTATATTGTAAATGGCAGAACCCTTCGGAACATTAACATACAGAGGGATCTGGCTGTGCAGGTCCACAGTTCCCTAAAAGTGGCAACACAGGTGGCCAAGGTGATTAAGAAGGCTTGCATTCATCAGCCGGGGCATTGAGTACAAGAGTCGGGAAATCATGTTGCAGCTGTATAAAACCTTGGTTAGGCCGCATTTGGAGTACCGCGTGCAGTTCTGGTCACCACATTATCAGAAGGACATGGAAGCTTTGGAAAGTGTGCAATGAAGGTTCATCAGGATGTTGCCTGGTCTCGAGGATGTTGGCTATGAGGCGAGGTTGAATAAACGAGGATTGTTTTCACTGGAAAGATGGAGGCTAAGGGGAGACCTGATAGAGATCTACAAAATTACGAGAGGCTATTTCCAAGGGTGGAAGTGTCAATTACAAGGGGGCACAGGTTCAAGGTGAGAGGGGGAATGTTTAAGGGAGATCACGTCGAGCGTGGTGGGTGCCTGGAATACACTGCCAGAGGATGTGGTGGAAGCAGGTACATTAACATCATTTAAGAGGCACCTGGATGGATTGGATTGGATTTGTTTATTGTCACGTGTACCGAGGTACAGTGAAAAGAATTTTTCTGCGAGCAGCTCAAACAGATCATTATGTACATGGGAAGAAAAAGAATGTACATGGGAATAAAAGAAAATACCTAATAGGGCAACACAAGGTACACAATGTAACTACATAAGCACCGGCATCGAATGAAGCATACAGGGTGTAGTGTTAATGAGGTCAGTCCATAAGAGGGTCATTTACGAGCCTGGTAACAGCGGGGGGGAAAGCTGTTTTTGCGTGCGTCTGTTTGTAATGTGTTTTCAGACTTCTGTACCTCCTGCCCGATGGAAGAAGTTGGAAGAGTGAGTAAGCCGGGTGGGAGAGGTCTTTGATTATGGTGCCCTCTTTCCCCAGGCTGCGGGAGGTTTGAATGGAGTCAATGGATGGGAGGCAGGATTGTGTGATGGACTGGACTGTGTTCACGACTCTCTGAAGTTTCTTGCGGTCCATGCGGATACATAAATAGGGAGGAAATAGAGGGATATGGACCGAGTAAGGACAGAAAGTTTTTTTAGTTAGGATCATGATCGGCACAGGCTTGGAGGGCCGAAGGGTCTGTTTCTGTGCTGTACTTTTTTTTGTTCACTGTTCCAGGTATTTATTGTGCCATGTACAAGTATTGTGCCCTTGCCCCTAAATCTAAGCTGTGTGCCGGATCCATGCCAACTTAACTCGTGTCAAACTTTCTAATCTTACGTGATCTAATGCCCCTACTGGGTGGTCTCCCAGGTGGTATATCAGAGGTGGAGCCTGCTGCGTATCCCGCCCTGTGACCTGGGTCCCCTTTGGTGGCCGGCCTCTGGAATGACTGGGTCTGGATGGATCCGGCCGACTCTCTGGTGTCACAGGTGACGTAGTGCCCCCTGTTCTGCCCGCTACACATCAGATGTGCCAGTGACAGGTGGGGGAGGGGGTGGATTTAGAGACAGTGTGGTGTTCTGGCATCTCCCCTGCAGGAGTCACCGGCACAGGTCATATCACCTCCTCCTCCCTCGGGATGCCCGATGGCCCCCAGGCTACTCCCTGGGACAGGTGTGCGGCCTGAGTGAGCCTCGGTCCATAGTCGACTGGCACTACCATCCCTGGAGGCCTGCTCTTGTCTTGACCGGGGTCTCAATGCATGTGGCCATAAAGCACACGTCCCTCTGTGACTGGCTCAGGTCAGCCAGCCCCCGGCTAATGCTCTCAACACCTGCAGCCATGGCCTGTTGTGACTGGGCCACACCCTGGTACATGGGTGCCTGAGACAGCCACCACCCAGACACTGTGCCCCAGACCTTGGACATCCTGACCCATGGCCATGACCCTCGCACCCAAGGCTTCCACCACGGATGCCACCCGTTCGGTGTTGGCCTGGGTGACACGCATTGTCGGCACCGCCTCTTTCTCCTGCAGGTGCTTGAACGCCTCCAACTGCACCTTAGTGAAGAGGTTCCTGGGACACTATCTGGTGCGCATGGAAGGGTACTGACACCCCCTCATGTTGTCCCTGACTCTGCGTCTTCATCTCCAGAATGGATGAAATCGTCGTTTCCAGATGCGTGAGAACCATCTGGACGGCAGCTAGCCTTTGGGGTCGGGTCGCCCTCCGACTGCACATCTCCTCGGGTGTTCCTACCTCCACCTCATATACCGCGGCAAGTGTGACAAGCGCACCAGATAGTGTCCCAGGAACCTCTTCACTAAGGAGTCTCTGGGATGGTGGAGGGTGCGAGTGACAGCAGTGACGAGAAGTTGGCGTCGTCCCTGGACTGGTGCTCCGGGGTGTCACAGGGTTGCGGCTAGGAGCGACGTACACCAGACAGTCTTGCCTCGTCGGATGGTGATCGTGCAAGACAAAAGACAAGACGCATGGTGAGATTTCAAGTCGCCATGGTGTGATGGGGAGGGGTGACTCACTTGCCATAGGGTTGTTGCCATTCATTGGGGCTCACTTGGTTGTCCCATGCCGACATCTGCCGGGGCGACTGCCCACTCTCCCATCTCCTCGACCAGGTCCATCGCCCTCTGCTCCATGACAGTCCGGGCCCACAGGTCCGGCGGGCCGCCAATGGTCTTTTCCCATTCCTGGCGGTTGTGGGCCGTCTTCTGCTGGGGGACAGATAATGCAAAGTGTGGGACGTTCGGACGCGGATTGCACAGGGGGTCCGCAATTAGTGGCCTGTGTGTGCAGGGTACTAATTTCACCTGGAAAGAGTGCTGACCCAATAGTATGCAATGAATGGATCTGGGGCTGGTGCCCCCATTATGACCATGGAATACTCCCTATTCAGTCCCAGCGTCAGCACATTGGGCTGGATTCTCCGATTGCCAATGGCGAAATCGCATTCGGCGATTGGCCGGAGAATCCGTTTTGATGCCGGAATCGGGGGTGGTGCTGTTTTTCGGATGCTCCGCCCCCTCAAAAGCAGCGTCATCACTGAATACACCGCACGCAGTTTGGACAGCCTCAGACGGCCCTCCCCCGTTGCTCCACCCCCAATGGGCCGACTTCTCAACGGCGTGGGGTGCGTGTGCTCTCAGTTTTCGGGGACCTCGCGAGGTGGCTGCGGACTGTGTCCTGCACCGCCACAGTCGGGGGGGGGAGCTGTTCTACTGGCTTTGGGCCAATGGGGACATTGTCCTGACTTTCAACATTATTTTAAAAAAAATTAATTTAGAGTAGACAATTCTTTTTTCCAATTAAAGGGCAATTTAGCATGGCTAATCCACCTACCCTGCACATCTTTTTGGGTTTTAGGGGTGAGACCCACACAGACACGGGGAGAATGTGCAAGCTCCACATGGACAGTGACCCGGGGCTGGGATTGAACCCAGGGCCTAGGTGCTGTGAGGCAGAAGTGCTAACCACCGTGCCGCCCTGACTTTCAACATTATACCTCTTGTTTACAATGCTCTCCTGCACCTGAGCAGATACACTGGAGGTTCATTTTTTTGACTGTCAGCGCTTTCTATGAGCTTGCTTCAAAAACAGGAGTGACATTGTCGAATTTTGTTTATTTCCTCCACTATGCATCTTTTCAGCGATCATCCATCCAGTAACAATATAACCTCACAATAACACAATTTGTGCGTTATTTTGAAGTTAAATGCTAACCGACTGGGATGTCTGCCTGCATTCACCACCATGTGCGATTCTGTTCCTTTTCCCTGTTCAACATGAAACTATTTTTTTAAATTTAATTTTGCCTCAATGACTTTACCTCTAACAGAAATATTTCTTTAATTTATTTCACTTTCCTGAATTTTTTCCCTCCCTCATGAAAACATGTGAGATGCGCTATGTGAAGTCATCTCAACAGTGGTACTCATAGCGTCTTGAAAACAGTCTGGGTCCTACCTGTTGTGTTCCCTTGTTTGTCATCAGCAAGTCCAATTCACAGATTTTAAAAAAAATGTAGACTACCCAATTATTTTGTTTCCAATTAAGGAGCAATTTAGCGTGGCCAATCCACCTAGCCTGCACATCTTTGGGCAGTGGGGTGAAACCCACGAAGACATGGGGAGAATGTGCAAACCCCACATGGACAGTGACCCAGGGCCTGGATTCGAACCGGGGTCCTAAGCGCCACAGTCCCAGTGCTAACCACTGCGCCACATGCTGCCCTCAGTTCACAGATTTAATAGTAATAATATATTTTAATGTCACAAGTAGGCTTACATTACCACTGCAATGAAGTTACTGTGAAAATCCTGTAAAGTTGACTGTGCCTGCCAAATGTGAGTCCAATAGTAACATTCCTTTTGTGATATAAGAGTAGTGAGCTTCTTATGCATGAACTAAATACCTAACTGATGATGCTTTGATTTAATCTCCATTTCCCAAAACAGGTCTAGCCACCAAGTTCTAACAGGTCATTTTAGGAACAGCGTGCATCTAGTTTCTACCTCATTACTGAGATTAACATGTGACCAACTGAATTCTGAGCAACACAGATATCAAAGCCATTCATTAACACCAATTCAAATATTAGCTAATGACGTGTGAATGGCATATTTTAAATGTTGAGCTTTGAAGAACTGAATATGAAATGGAGAGATATGCAAAGAATGTGAAGCAATCTAAGTTTGCAATAATGTCATCTTCACTTTGAAAACTGATTGAAATTGCTGCTTCCTGAGGTAAGATTCAGCTGTCTCCTCAGTGAAAAAATTGTGTTTATGTCATCCCTGTCCGATTTGGCCGTGCTATTTCACATCACAGACAACTGTTACCTCAACACTAGCATTTGCTGTGATAAGTGTTACCTGTTTGGGTCCATAAAACCACAGAATCCCTACAGTACAGAAGGAGGCCATTCAGCCCATCAAGTCTGCACCATCCTTCTGAAAGAGCATCCCACCTCGGCCTACTCCTCCACCCCATCTTCATAACCCCACCTAACCTGCGCATCTTTGGACACTAAGGGCAATTTTGCTTGGCCAATCCACCTAACCCGCAGATCTTTGGACTGGGAGGAAAACGGATTACCCATCGTGAACTTGGCTCATTGGGGCCAGAGCATCGGGGGAGGGCCTTCAGGTAACGTCCTGAGGCCGTCCCAACAGCGTGCGGCGAAGTCCCCGATGACGCCATTTTGAAGGGGCAGAGCATCCGAAAATAGGCGCCGCCCCCGATTCGGTCATAAAAAGGGATTCTCCACCCAATCGCCGATTACGGTATCAGCGTCGGGGAATGGAGAATCCCGTCCTTCGTCTCAGAAATGGAGAATCCCGTCCTGATGCCAGGGCAGGATGTGTGGACTTCCACAACAGCAATACCGATGCCAAACCTGGACCGATTCACAGACCGTTAAGGGGCAGCACCAGCGCCACGTGGAACACAACCGATTCCAATGAGAAACGGTGCCCGATTCGCCGGGTTCGGCATTAACACTCAGGAGGCTGCAGCCGGCCATACACACTTCACTCCCCATGCCCAGCATCCCAGTCAACAAGATGGTAGCGAGGAGAGCAGGCACACGATTCTTGGATGCCGTTTGCCGTGCCTGGACGCAGGTGGCAGAAGTCATCAGCACCGTGGGCAACATCGCGAGGACTGGCCCACAGTGCAGAAAAAAACAGCACAGTGCCCCTATCACCAACCCAGTTCCACACATCCGTAACCCAGCTTCTCCCTCTGCCACAGGATGCGGCCGAACCCCCACCCTGCACCACAACGGCACCCATACCGGCCACCATGGCCAGGTGCCCAGCCACCGAAGCCACCAGCTACCCACCCCCTAGGCTGCATGCACGGACTGTCTAACACTGTGCGTTTTTGTTCCCCCGCCATCGCAATCGCCGAGAGAGGGAGAAGACTGGAGAAGGACCGCTGGACCTATAACCCCTCACTGCAGCGGAACAGGGGGCACTGGACGTGGTCGGTGGGCCCAAAGAAAGGGCAGTCGCCAGGGCATCGGGCAAGGAAGTGAGATCCTGCTGAGTTGGGGTTCCCCATGGCACTTGTGTCACACACCCATACCATCATCCCTAACACCACTCAGCCACAAACCCAAACCACCACTCCAGAACCCCCAAACTCCCACATCACCACCTCCACAGCCCCTGTCCACCACCATTCCCTCCCCACACAGCCACCTCTCCCCACACACCTCCTCTACACCCACTCCCCCCCTGGCCCAGTGATGCAATCATGCATCTTATGTTGTGTCTTGCAGGAGTTGCCAGTGTTGGCGCAGGCCCTTCTGGTGTCCCCTGCCGCCACCCCAAACACAAGTGGAGAGCAGCGACAACTAGTACAAGGATACGGATGGGAGCCCTCGACTTGTATAGAATAAAATCTCTGTAGAAGGAGGCCATTCAGCCCATTAAGTCTGCGCCGACCCTACCTACGCCCGTCCCTACCCTGCCCACATCCTGACCCAACCCTATCCCTGTAATCCAGAAGTCCCACCTAACATTTTGGGCATTGGAGGCAATTTATCATGGCCAATCCACCTAACCTGCACATCTTTGGACTGTGGGAGGAAACCGGAGCACCCGGAGGAAACCCACGCAGACACGGGGAGAACGTGCAGTCTCCGCACAGACAGTGACCCAGCCGGGAATCGTACCTGGGACCCTGGGCTGTGAAGCAATTGTGCTCCTGCCCCCAGCTAGTGCCAGAGCCGGTGCCCCCCAGACAGCTGAGCACCGACGGGGAGAGCAGCCGGAACACCAGCCCTCTGCCCAGACGACCCAGGACACCACGGAGTTCGGGTCGGAGGAGGACACAGACTTTCCGTCATTGCTGTCTCCTACATCCTCCACCATCTCAGAGACTATCACCTCGGTTGGGCAAATTAGTGAAGAGGCTTCTGGGACACTCACTGGTGCGCACCACACAGTCGTTCTAGTACAGCAGGTGGAGGTAGGAGCAGCCGTGGGGCCGGACGGTCGGAGGGCAGGCCAGCCCCAGGAACCAGCTGCCACCCAGACAGGTCCCGGGCACCTGGAACATCCAGTCCCACCCGTAGTGCAGGTGCTGGCAGAGACCCAGGGACTAGAGGAGGGGATGACGGCCGGCTTCCAGCACCTGCAGACGCAGGTGGAGGAGTCTATCCATGTGCAGGAGCAGGGAGTAGTGCTGGTCATGCGTGCCAACCGGGCTGAAACCGAACGGGTGGCGTCCGCAGTGGAGGCAATGGGGACGACAGTGTCGGACATGGTCAACGGTTGCAAGGCCTGGGGCATTTTGTGAAGGCGAGTGCCGAGGGCCACGACAGGTCTACCCTCTCACAGGCAGCTATGTGCCGGGGTCAGCTGGACTTTGCAGCAGCGCTCCTCAGCATGGCCCAGTGACAGCAGTCCATGGCTGAGAGCATCGGCGGCATTTCCCAGGTGCTTGCACAGACACAGAGGTAGGTGGCCCACTCACTGGTTGATGTGGCACAGACCCTCAGGATGGTGGCACAGTCGCAGATGGCCCACTCCCTGTGCTCCATGGCGGCAAACGTTGTCGATACTAGAGTGGGCCTCCAGGACTGGCAGCAGCAGGTGTCAGGGGGGGCCTCAGGGGGATGGCTCTGCTCGCACTCCCATCCCATGGTGAAGCCCAAGGGTCATCGGGCACCACGAGGGAGGAGGAGGTGCTGGGGCCCGTGCCGGTGACTCCTGCAGGGGAGGACCCGGAAACACCGCAGCACCTCGGACTCCCCCCCCCCCCCCTCCTGTCACTGGTGAGCAGCGGGCAGAACAGTGTGGCACCACACCACCCGGGATGTCCGAGGAGCAACCGGGCCCATACAGGCCGGGCCGCCCCAGGAGACGTGCGCCAACGGGGGCCCTCGTCACAGGACAGGAGGCCACCTCCACTCATGCTGTACCGTCTGGGGAAACACAGAGGCGCAATGGTAGGGCCCGTAAAGCCACAAAGTTAGACACAGGTTAAGTTGGCACGGGTGCAGGGCACAGCTTAGAGAGACGGACTACGGCACAGACTGTATTTGTTCACAATATACACATGTTCACACCATTAAAACCAGCTTTGGTGCTCTGTCTGAAGGGTGTGGGAGTGGGCGGGGGGGTCAGTGATGGCCACTGGGGGTGAGGGGTGGTGGACGAGTGAGGCCCAGTAGTTGGACCGTGTAGCCCCCCCCCTCCACATTGTCAAACGATGTGGAGCTCGGAGCACATCGCAGAGCGGGCTGTCATCATCCTCCATCCCAAGGACCAAACCCGCTGTCACTGACAACCCAGTGCCCCCAGCTCGTAGTGCCACAGGTATATATAACTGAGGGGGGTGTGCATGCGGGTGGTTTGGTGGTGTGGGAGGTGAGGGTGTTGGGTGGTGTGGGAGGTGAGGGTGTTGGGTGGTGTGGGAGGTGAGGGTGTTGGGTGGTGTGGCAGGTGAGGGTGTTGGGTGGTGTGGGAGGTGAGTGTGTTGGGTGGTGTGGGAGGTGAGGGTTTTGGGTGCTGGAGGAGGTGAGGGTGTTTTGTGGTGTGGGGGGTGAGGGTTTGGGTGGTGGAGGAGGTGAGGGTGTTGGGTGGTGGGGGAGATGAGTGTGCTCGATGGTGGGGGTGGTGAGGGTGTTGGGTGGTGTGGGAGGTGAGGGTGTTGGGTGGTGTGGGAGGTGAGAGTGTAGGATGGTGTGGGAGGTGAGTGTGCTCGATGGTGTGGGTGGTGAGGGTGTTGGGTGGTGTGGGAGGTGAGGGTGTTGGGTGGTGTGGGAGGTGAGGGTGTTCGGTGGTGTAGGAGGTGAGGGTGTTGGGTGGTGTGGGAGGTGAGAGTGTAGGATGGTGTGGGAGGTGAGTGTGTTGGGTGGTGTGGGAGGTGAGGATGTTGGGTGGTGTGGGAGGTGAGGGTGCTCGATGTTGTGGGAGGTGAGGGTGCTCGATGGTGTGGGAGGTGAGTGTGTTGGGTGGTGTGTGAGGTGAGTGTGTTGGGTGGTGTGGGAGGTGAGGGTGTTCGATGGTGTGGGAGGTGAAGGTTGTGGGTGGTGTGGGAGGTGAGGGTGTTGGGTGGTGTGGGTGGTGAGGGTGTTCGATGGTGTGGGAGGTGTGGGTTTTGGGTGGTGTGGGAGGTGAGGGTGTTGGGTGGTGTGGGAGGGGAGGGTGTTGGGTGGTGTGGGAGGTGAGGGTGTTCGATGGTGTGGGAGGTGTGGGTTTTGGGTGGTGTGGGAGGTGAGGGTGTTGGGTGGTGTGGGAGGTGAGGGTGTTGGGTGGCAGGGGAGGTGAGTGTGTTGGGTGGTGTGTGAGGTGAGTGTGTTGGGTGGTGTGGGAGGTGAGGGTGTTGGGTGGTGTGGGAGGTGAGGGTGTTGGGTGGCAGGGGAGGTGAGTGTGTTGGGTGGTGTGTGAGGTGAGTGTGTTGGGTGGTGTGGGAGGTGAGGGTGTTCGATGGTGTGGGAGGTGAGGGTGTTGGGTGGTGTGGGAGGTGAGTGTGTTGGGTGGCAGGGGAGGTGAGTGTTTTCGACGGTGTGGGAGGTGAGGGTGTTGGGTGGTGTGGGAGGTGAGTGTGTTGGGTGGCAGGGGAGCTGAGTGTTTTCGACGGTGTGGGAGGTGAGGGTGTTGGGTGGTGTGGGAGGTGAGGGTGTTGGGTGGCAGGGGAGGTGAGTGTTTTCGATGGTGTGGGAGGTGAGGGTGTTGGGTGGTGTGGGAGGTGAGTGTGCTCGATGGAGGGGGAGGTGACTGTGTTGGGTGATGTGGTGGATGAGGGTGTTTGGTGGTGACGGAGTGCGGTATCCATGCCCCTACCCAGCAACCCCACTCCCCCCTAGTTGGTGAATTGTGTCTTGATTAATATGTCCCGTGCTCGCTGGCCCTCGTGGTTCCGTTGTGCGGCCTCCCGTGCCTGGCCAGCCCAAATGTCCTGCTCATTGTCCCCCTCCCACTTATCCTCCTCATCTGACGAGGTCTGCCCTTGCTCTTCGTCCTCCTTCAGCACATCGCCCCTCTGCTGGGCTATACTGGGAGGACGCAGCAGCCAACCATGATGTGGCCGACCCTCCTGGTCTTGTACTGGAAGGCCCCTCCAGAGCGGTCCAGGCATCTGAAACGCATCTTCAGGACCCCGAAGCCGCTCTCCACCTGGCCGCACAATGGGCATCACTGTAGCGGTGCTCCACATTGGTCTGTGGCCTCCGCATAGGCGTTATCAACCACGACTGCAACGGGAAACCCTTGTCGCCCAGCAATCAGCCCCACAGCCCAAGGGGGATATCCCTCGAACATGTCGGGGATCACAGACTGTGCCAAAACGAATGAATCATGTATACTGCCCAGGTACCGGGCGCAGGCGTGCAGGATCCTCATCTGGTGGTCACAGACCACCTGAACGTTCATGGAGTGGTACCCCTTTTGGTGTTGAACAGCGGCCTGTTACCGCCGGTTGCCATAGAGCGACATGCACCCCATCGATTACCCCCTGGACCCGGGGCATCCCAGCGACGGCAGCAAACTCCGCTGCCCGGGCAGCCTGCTGGGTGTAGTCCATAGGGTACTGGATGTACCCGATCGCAAGGGCATACAGGACGTCCGTGATGGCACGGATGCACCTATGCTTGATGCCTGTGAGATGCTGGACAGGTCCCCACTCGACGACTGGAACGACCCCGTCGCGTAGAAGTTCAACGTCACCATCACCTTAATGGCCACCGGAAGTGGGTGTCCTCCTCCCTTCCCATACGGTGCCAGGTGTGCCATCATGTGGCAGATATGTCCGACAGTCTCCTTGCTCATCCGCAGTCTCCTCCTGCATGCCCGGTCCGGGAGGTCCTCAAAAGACATGCAGTCACGATAGACACCTCCTTGACACCACCTCCTCCTCCTCCTCGTCCTATTGGGCAGGCGGCACTCCAGCCTGAGTGGCTGCCACCTGCCCCTCTGCTGAAGCTCCTCTGCCGCCTCCTCTCTGAGCGGCCCCCGCTCACGCTGCCACAGAGCTGCATGCAGGGCAGCAGCCGTCGCCATGGCGGCCAACATCGCTGGTTGATGGCCGAACATAATTATCTGCAGGGGATGAGGGGAAAACATGTTATCATGGCGCATACACCCATGCCCAACCAGTTACCATGGGCTACACAGTGGCCGCGGTTGTCACTGTGCGCCCCAGCTACTCATGCCCCCCACCCCCGCACCCCCGCAGAATCAGTCGTCAGGGCAAATAATGAGATGTGTACTGTACATCTGGGCGACGCTGTAGGCGCGCTATTCCGTCGAGTTGGGGGGGTCCGGAGAAATCCAAATCAGCGCGAAACCGGCGTCAAGCCCGATTTCGGCGGCAGAGCCGATTCTACGGCCGATCGCAATTTCGCCGCGATGTCACGGAGAATCCAACCCATTGTATGTCCCGGAGATATCTGTAATCCTGGCTGGATTCAAAATATGAGGGTGGAACTTGATTTGGAATCCACATGTGAATCGGAGACAAAGGCAATCGCTGAGGAAGAAAATATAGTTGTGAATGCAAATTTTGGTAAACATCTTTTCAAACACCAGGAGGAAAATGGAAAGCAATGAAAGTCGACAGGGTGACACAGACGGATGGAAGTCCTGTTGGAGAGAAGTACGGCACTTCTTCAGGACAGGGATTTTTTAAGAGAAGTGGCAGTAATTTCCATCAAGTTACTTTCATTTTTTTCATTGATTCGTTTTGCTCTCAGCGTTGCCTCATCTCCCCCTAACCCACCTGACTAGGGCCATCTGTTCCCTGTTCCAGGTTGCCCTTTGACACAATGCTCATCTTTGTTCTGCCATTAACACATTCTGATCTCTTCATGTGCCACTATCAGCACCTTTCTTAGTCATTATCACCATCATTTACACTCCCTTTGTCTTTTTGTCCACGGCATCTTTGTCAATCTCCACCTATGGCCTATGGCTGGCTCTCTATCCAGCCCCACCGCTCCACACCCCCTCCCACAAAACAGTATAAATCTGATCCTATTTCCAATTCTCTCCAGCTTGGACGAAGAGTCATCTACACTCGCAACGTTAGTCCTCTTCTCTCTCCACAGATGCTGTCGGACATGCTGAGATAGTCGAGCATTTTTAAATCTGTGCTATGAAGGATTGCTGTTCCATTCAACCAGTGACCAAAGGCAGAAAGTGAAATGTAGAGATCGGCAAAGAATGAGTGTTGTGGAATTTGGATTTGTAAGTATGTGATCTTCACTTTGGAACCTTATTGAATTTGAACTTCATGAAGCCAACAACGTAGATGTGCAGCTACCTCAGGCAAGAACATTCTATGTTGGTCTTGCCTTGTCACATTACAGACACTGAACACTAACGCTTTTACTTTGCTGAGGTAAGTGCTACCCCGTTTGGGTCACAGTTGTCTGACTATGAACCTGCACCCCTGTAATTAATCTGAACACCTGAGCACTGTAATGCCCGGATAGATCCCTGTTTTGTTATGCTATGTGTTATCTGCTCTTACTTAAATAAGCTCTCTTTTCGTTATACTTCACCTGTCAGAATGATTCGGCATTTCAGCCTACCGTTTATAACACTGCAACCTGTGCGGCCTAAAGACACCACAACCTGAGTGCAAACAGCTCCTTCTCATAAAAATACTGGAAGTGCGACTTGTTGTGGTGACTTTTTTTGCTGCAATGCACAAGATACCTGTTGAGAAATTAGCCTGACTTTCGACATTATACCTCTCGTTTACCGTGCCCTCTGCACCTGCGCAGAATTCACTTTTTTTTTAACAGTCAGCACTTCCTCAGCAGTTGCTTCAAAACCGGGAGTGGCATTGATTAATGTTTCACCCATTGTATATCTTTCTGTGGCCATCCATTGTAGATTAATATGAGTCCGCAATAAGACATCTTACATCATGTTAAACCTCGTGGCTTGAGTTTCGACTGCCTGTTTTAACCACCCGTGCAAATTCATTCCATTTACCTGTTCAATCTGCCAACATTTTTTTCAAACTTTTGCATGGAGTGACTGAATTCTACAGCTCTTAACACGACTATTTATAATTTGTTTTATTTTCCTGAACTCTTTCTCTCTCCCTCACGATAGCAGGGTGTATCATCTGAGAGGTGGAATGTGATGTCACCTCAACAGTGGGACTCAGTCCTTGTTTGCCATCATCAGCAAGTCCTGTTCACAGTTTCTCTGTGAATGTGACTGCTTGGCAAAGAGAAATTCTGAGAGCGATATTTCCTATGTGAAGTAGCTGAAGTGAGCTTCTTTTGATGAATTATATACCAGGCTGATGACACCTCAACAGAATCACCATTTTTCAAAACTTCTAGCTACCAAGTTCTAACAGATCATATTAGTAACAGCGTGCATCGAGTTTCTTTGTCAAAACTGAGATTACCATGTGACCAACTGAATTCTGAGCAACGCGGATATTCCTTAGCACCAATTCAAATATCAGCTAGTGGCGTGTGAATTGAGTTTTGAGGAACTATGAAGGATTGCTGTTACATTCAGACTCAAAGTGAAATGGAGAGATGTGAAAATCTAGGATGTGAAGGAATCTGAGTTTGCCAGAAAGAGATCTTCACATTCAAAACTGACCGAAAATGCAGCTTCCGAAGGTGAGAGTTCACGGTAACTTCATTGCAGGGTTTATGTAAGCCTGCTTGTGACACTAATAAATATTATTATAATATATTATTATATTTACCTGCTATCTCAGGGAAAGTATACTGTGTTGATATCATCCCGGTCTAATTTGGCCTTGACATTTCACATTATAGACAATTGTGCTATTGCTTGTTTGCTTTAGCCACGAGAGCCGTTTCAGCCCCTTATCCCGAAATTGTGTTTGCATTTTGCAGATGACAACTCAATTCCACATCCTGTACAATTCCACATCTTGTGGAATTGTACTTTATCGTAACACGTGCTTTATTTTACTTTGCTAAAGTATTCCTCTCTCCTCACGGTAAAATGTGCAATACGAAGTTACCTCAACAGTGGAGCACATAGTATCTTGAAAACAGTCTAAGTACTACCTGTTGTGGTGCCTTGTTTGTCACATCATCATCAGCAAGTCCAGTTCACAGAGTTACTGCAATGCTGTTCTGATTTGCTTCACAGAGGTGATTGGGTTTGGTGTATTTTGTTTATTCTCACCCAAAGCCCATTATAATGTTGAAAATCTATTCAGGACTGCAATGACTTTACAATACAATGTCCATTTTTCAACTGCAAAGCACTAAATTTTTGTGCGAGTGTTTGCCTGCTTTTGCCATGGAGTATCAACCTGTACATTTCAGCCGTTTTTGCTGCAATCGTCTTTGCATTTTGCTTCTGACAATTGAATTCCACAGATCTAACAGCACTTGATGTCACTGGAGATATTTTAACCGACTGAATTTGTTCAGAGTTGCTTCGCAGAATTGATTGTATTTGGTTAATTTTGTTTATTCTCGCCACAGCCCATTTTAATGTTAAAAATGTATTCTGGAACAAAATGACTTTACAATAATACGTTTTTGTTTTCTACAGCAACTAAGGGATAAATTATTGTTATTCGGGTGTTTGCCTCCTTTTGACGCGTGGTGTCAACATGTACGTTCCAGCTATTTATCCAGCAATCGTCTTTGCATTTTGTTGATGACAACTGAATTCCACAGCTCTAAAACTTTATTTCACTTTGCTAAAGTATTTCTCTCCCCTCACGGTAACAGGGTGTATCATAGAAATGTGCAATACGAAGTCACATCAACAGTGGTACTCATAGCATCTTGAAAACAGTCTAAGTGCTACCTGTTGTGGTGCCTTTTTTGTCATATCATCATCAGCAAGTCCAGTTCACAGATTTACTGTAATGCTGACTGCCTTGAGGATGTGAGTCCAACACTAATATTCCTTTTGTGAAATGGAAGACATGAGCTTTCTTCCCTGAAATAAATAACTGGCTGATGACATTTTGATTGAATCTCCAAATTCAAAAATTAGTCTAGACACCAAGGTCTAACAGATCATCTTAGTAACAGCATGTAGTTCTTGCTATATCGCTGGGACTAACGTGTGACCAACTGAATTCTGAGCAACACAGACATCAAAGTCATTCTTTGCCGCCATCGAGTTTTGAAGAAATATATAGTGTTATATTAAACAAGTGACCATCAGGCTGATAGTGAAACAGACAACCAGATTTTGCAAGGATGAGTTCTTCTCTTTGAAAACTCATTGACTTGGTTGCTTCGTAAGACACCACAACATGAGTGCAAACAAATTCTCTCCATCAAAATACTAAGTGCTACTTCTGGTGGCATTTTGCTGCAAATGAGAAAGGTGTCCATTGAGAAACAAACATGAACTCAGTTGATATCATCGCTGTTTTGCATGGTCCTTGCCGTTTGACATCACAGACAATAGTGACCTGAACAGGAGCATTTGCTTTTTCTTTGCTGTGGTAAGTGCTACCCTGTTTGGGTCATAGATGTCTCGCTATCTACTTTAGACTTTGTGAGTAATTTGTAGAGCATTTTGATGGATCGCTGCATGGATATCCTCATAATGAATACATTAACTTGCTTCCCAAAACATGCTCTCTGTCTATAGACGACACCGCTCACAACGATTCTTTATTTCAGCCTTACGTTTGTAACACTGCAACCTGTGCAGACTAAAGACACCACAACATGAGTGCAAACAGCTTCTCCCCATTAAAAAATGCTGTAAGTGTGACTTGTTGTGGTGGCTTTTTGCTACGATGAGCAATGTGTCCATTGAGAAACAAAAATGAATTGATACAGCATGGCTCTTGTTGTCCCAATGCTTTTCATCACTTAAGCAGATTTCACTGGAGACACTTTAACCGACTATCATAAAATGTGAAATCAAGTCACCTCAGCAGTGGCACTCATAGCATTATGAAAACATGCCAAGTCCTACCTTGTTTGTCATATGATCATCAGCAATTCCAGTTCACAGATTAACTGTAATATTGACCAGCCACTAGAGATATTTTAACTGACAAAATTTGTTCAGAGTTGCTTCACAGAGATGTGGTTTGGTGTATTTTGTTTATTCTCTCCCACATCACATTTTATTGTTGAAAATCTATTCTGGATTGCAATGACTTTTCATTCAAATTTTTCAACAGCTCTGCACTAAATTATTGTTTGCCTGCTTTAGCCACGCCGTGTCAACCTGCAGGTCTCAGTCGTTGATCCTGCACTTGTCTTTCCATTTTGCTTTTATGACAACTGAATTCCACAGCTCTAACAGCATTGTTTGCCTTTATTTCACTTTGCTGAAGTATTTCTCTCCCCTCACCGTAACTGGGTGTATCATAGAAATGTGCAATACGAAGTCACCTCAACAGTGGTACTCATAGCATCTTGGAAACACTAAGTGCTACCTGTTGTGGTGCCTTGTTTGTCATGTCATCATCAGCAAGACCAGTGCACAGATTTACTGTAATGCTGACTGCCCGGAGAATGTGAGTCCAACAGTAACATTCCTTTTGTGAAATGGGGGAAGTGAGCTTTCTCCAATGAAATAAATGCCTGGCTGATGACACTTTCGACTGAATCTCCATTTTCCAAAATTGGTCTAGACACCTAGTTCCAACATATCATTTTAGTAACAGCATGTAGTTTCTGCTACATCGCTGAGATTAGCGTGTGACCAACTGAATTCGGAGCAATACCGATATCAAAGTCATTCTTTGCCACCAATGCAAATATCAGGTAAGGCCGTATGAATCGCATAGTTTAAACATGGAGTTTTGAAGAAATATAAAGCATTGGTGTTACATTAAACAAGTGACCATCTGACTGATAGTGAAACATAGACAACCGTGCAAAGAAAGAATGTGAAGGAACCTGATTTTGCAAAAATGAAATCTTTTCTTTGAAAACTCATTGACTTGGCTTCTTCGTAAGATAAGATTTAGCTGCAATTCGGGGGAAATATATTGTGTGATTTCTTCTGTCCAGCTTGGCCTTACCTATTCACATTACAGGCAATTGTGGCCTGAACACTAACATTTGCTTTTTCTTTGCTGTGGTAAGTGTTACCCTGTTTGGGTCATAGATGTCTGGCTATCCACTTGAGACTTTGTGAGTAGTCTGCAGAGCTGCAATATCCCAATGGATCTCTATCGTCAGTGCTTTTTGCTGCAAATGAGCCTGGTGTCCATTGAGAAACAAAGATGAACTCAGTTGATATCATCGCTGTTTTGCTTGGTCCTTGCCGTTTGACATTACAGACAATTGTGACCTGAACAGGAGCATTTGCTTTTTCTTCGCTGTGGTAAGTGCTACACTGTTTGGGTCATAGATGTCTCGCTATCTACTTGAGACTTTGTGAGTAATTTGTAGAGCATATAGACGGATCTCTGCATGGATATCCTCATAATAAATAGATTAACTTGCTTCCCAAAACATGCTGGAAATTTGTAGTGCATAAATTCTTGCAATTGTCTTTGCGTTTTGCTTATGACAACTGAATTCCACAGTTCTAACAGCACTGTTTGTCTTTATTTCACTTTGCTAAAGTCTTTCTCTCCCTTCACGGCAACTGGGAGTATCATATAAAATGTCCAATATGAAATCACCTCAACAGTGGTACTCATAGCATCTTGAAAACAGTCTAAGTGCTACCTGTTGTGGTGCCTTGTTTGTCATGTCATCATCAGCAAGTCCAGTTCGCAGATTTACATCGCTGAGATTAACCTGGGACCAACTGAATTCCGAGCAACAGGATTACCAAAGTCATTCATTGGCACCAATTCAAATATCAGGTAATGAATGACGTGTGTAGTGGAAAGTTAATTTAAATGTTGCGTTTTGTGGAACTATGAAGGACGGTGTCCCATTCAACCAGTGATCAAAAACAGAAAGTGAAACGGAGAGATATGCAAAGAATGAATGTGGAGGAATTAAGGATTGTAAGTCTGTGAACTTCACTTTGGAACTGTATTGAATTTGCAATTAATGAAGCTTGCAACATAGGTTTAGGATAAGTTAAGGCAAGAACATGTCGTGTTGAGATAATCACTGTTTTATTAGGTCCTTGCCGTTTCACATTACAGACAATTGTGACCTGAACACGAAGCATTAGCTTTTTCTTTGCTGTGGTAAGTGCTACCTGTTTGGGTCATAGATATCTGGTTATTCACTTGAGACTTTATGAGTAATTTGTAAAGCATATAGACGGATCTTTCCATGGATATCCTCATAATAAATAGATTAACTTGCTTCCCAAAATATGCTCTCTGTCGAGAGATGGCACCGCTCACAAAGATTCTTAATTTCAGCCTACCGTTTGTAACACTGCAACCTGTGCAGACTAAAGACACCACAACATGAGTGCAAACAGCTGCATCCCATCAAAATACTGTTCGTACTGCTTGTTGTGATGACTTTTTGCTGCAATGAGCAAGGTGTCCATTGAGAAACAGAAAGTAATTGATACATAATGGCTCTAGATATCAGTGGAGATGTTGTAACTGACTGAATTTGTTCTGATTTGCTTCAGAGATGATTGGGTTTGGTGTATTTTGTTGATTCTCACCCGCAGCCCATTATAATGTTGAAAATCGATTTTGGAATGAAATGACTTGACAATACTATGTCCATGTTTCAACACAAAAGCACTAAATTATTGTTGTGCGAGTGTTTGCCTGCTTTTGCCATGCAGTATTGACCTGTACGTTTCAGCCGTTTTTGCTGCAATCGTCTTTGCATTTTGCTTCTGACAACTGAATTCCACAGATCTAACAGCACTGTTTGTGTTTATTTACTTTGCTGAAGTCTTTCTCTCCCTTCACGGTAACTGGGTATATCATAGAAATGTGCAATACGAAGTCACCTCAACAGTGGTACTCATAGCATCTTGAAAACACTTTGTTAAATTTGCAATTAATGAAGTTTGCAACATAGGTTTAGGATAAGTTAAGACAAGAACATGTCGTGTTGAGATAATCACTGTTTTATTTGGTCCTTGCCGTTTCACATTACAGACAATTGTGACCTGAACATGAAGCATTTGCTTTTTCTTTGCTGTGGTAAGTGCTACCTGTTTGGGCCATAGATGTCTGGCTGCTGACTTGAGATTTTGTGAGTTAATTGTGGAGCACAATTTCTTGCAATCGCCTTTGCGTTTTGCTTATGATAACTGAATTCCACAGCTCAAACAGCACTGTTTGTCTTTATTTCACTTTGCTGAAGTATTTCTCTTTCCTCACCATAAATGGATGTATCATAGAAATGTGCAATACGAAGTCACATCAACAGTGGTACTCATAGCATCTTGAAAACAGTCTAAGTGCTACCTGTTGTGGTGCCTTGTTTGTCATGTCATCATCAGCAAGTCCAGTTCGCAGATTTACATCGCTGAGATTAACATGGGACCAACTGAATTCCGAGCAACAAATTATCAAAGTCATTCATTGGCACCAATTCAAATATCAGGTAATGAATGACGTGTGTATTGGAAAGTTAATTTAAATTTTGAGTTTTGAGGAACTATGATGGATCTGTGTCCCATTCAACCAGTGATCAAAAACAGAAAGTGAAACGGAGAGATATGCAAAGAATGAATGTGGAGGAATTATGGTTTGTAAGTATGTGAACTTGACTGTGGTTCTGTATTGAATTTGCAATTAATGAAGTTTGCAACATAGGTTTAGGATAAGTTAAGGCAAGAACATGTCGTGTTGAGATAATCACTGTTTTATCTGGTCCTTGCCGTTGGACATTACAGACAATTGTGACCTGAACACGAAGCATTTGCTTTTTCTTTGCAGTTGTAAGTGCTACCTGTTTGGGTCATAGATATCTGGTTATTCACTTGAGATTTTGTGAGTTATTTGTAGAGCACAATTTCTTGCAATTGTCTTTGCGCTTTGCTTATGACAACTGAATTCCACAGTTCTAACAGCACTGTTTGTCTTTATTTCACTTTGCTAAAGTCTTTCTCTCCCTTCACGGCAACTGGGAGTATCATATAAAATGTACAATATAAAGTCACCTTAACAGTGGTACTCATAGCATCTTGAAAACAGTCTCAGTGCTACCTGTTGTGGTGCCTTGTTTGTCACATCATCATCAGCAAGTCCAGTTCACAGATTTACATCACTGAGATTAACATGGGACCAACTGAATTCCGAGCAATAGTATTATCAAAGTCATTCATTGGCACCAATTCTCATATCAGGTAATGAATGACGTGTGTATTGGAATGTTAATTTAAATGTTGAGTTTGAAGGACTATGAAGAACTATCGGTGTACCATTCAACAGTGATCAAAACAAGAAAGTGAAAGGGAGAGATGCAAAGAATGAATGTGGTGGAATTCAGCTTTGTGAGGTTTGTAAGTACGTGATCTTCACTTTGGAACATTAAAGACACCACAACATGAGTGCAAACAGCTTCTCCCCATCAAAATACGGTCAGTGCTTTTTGCTGCAAATGAGAAAGGTGTCCATTGAGAAACAAACATGAACTCAGTTGATATCATCGCTGTTTTGCATGGTCCTTGCCGTTTGACATTACAGACAATAGTGACCTGAACAGGAGCATTTGCTTTTTCTTTGCTGTGGTAAGTGCTACCCTGTTTGGGTCATAGATGTCTCGCTATCTACTTTAGACTTTGTGAGTAATTTGTAGAGCATTTTGATGGATCGCTGCATGGATATCCTCATAATGAATACATTAACTTGCTTCCCAAAACATGCTCTCTGTCTATAGACGACACCGCTCACAACGATTCTTTATTTCAGCCTTACGTTTGTAACACTGCAACCTGTGCAGACTAAAGACACCACAACATGAGTGCAAACAGCTTCTCCCCATTAAAAAATGCTGTAAGTGTGACTTGTTGTGGTGGCTTTTTGCTACGATGAGCAATGTGTCCATTGAGAAACAAAAATGAATTGATACAGCATGGCTCTTGTTGTCCCAATGCTTTTCATCACTTAAGCAGATTTCACTGGAGACACTTTAACCGACTATCATAAAATGTGAAATCAAGTCACCTCAGCAGTGGCACTCATAGCATTATGAAAACATGCCAAGTCCTACCTTGTTTGTCATATGATCATCAGCAATTCCAGTTCACAGATTAACTGTAATATTGACCAGCCACTAGAGATATTTTAACTGACAAAATTTGTTCAGAGTTGCTTCACAGAGATGTGGTTTGGTGTATTTTGTTTATTCTCTCCCACATCACATTTTATTGTTGAAAATCTATTCTGGATTGCAATGACTTTTCATTCAAATTTTTCAACAGCTCTGCACTAAATTATTGTTTGCCTGCTTTAGCCACGCCGTGTCAACCTGCAGGTCTCAGTCGTTGATCCTGCACTTGTCTTTCCATTTTGCTTTTATGACAACTGAATTCCACAGCTCTAACAGCACTGTTTGTCTTTATTTCACTTTGCTGAAGTATTTCTCTCCCCTCACCGTAACTGGGTGTATCATAGATATGTGCAATACGAAGTCACCTCAACAGTGGTACTCATAGCATCTTGGAAACACTCTAAGTGCTACCTGTTGTGGTGCCTTGTTTGTCATGTCATCATCAGCAAGACCAGTGCACAGATTTACTGTAATGCTGACTGCCCGGAAAATGTGAGTCCAACAGTAACATTCCTTTTGTGAAATGGGGGAAGTGAGCTTTCTCCAATGAAATAAATGCCTGGCTGATGACACTTTCGACTGAATCTCCATTTTCCAAAATTGGTCTAGACACCTAGTTCCAACATATCATTTTAGTAACAGCATGTAGTTTCTGCTACATCGCTGAGATTAGCGTGTGACCAACTGAATTCGGAGCAATACCGATATCAAAGTCATTCTTTGCCACCAATGCAAATATCAGGTAAGGCCGTATGAATCGCATAGTTTAAACATGGAGTTTTGAAGAAATATAAAGCATTGGTGTTACATTAAACAAGTGACCATCTGACTGATAGTGAAACATAGACAACCGTGCAAAGAAAGAATGTGAAGGAACCTGATTTTGCAAAAATGAAATCTTCTCTTTGAAAACTCATTGACTTGGCTTCTTCGTAAGATAAGATTTAGCTGCAATTCGGGGGAAATATATTGTGTGATTTCTTCTGTCCAGCTTGGCCTTACCTATTCACATTACAGGCAATTGTGGCCTGAACACTAACATTTGCTTTTTCTTTGCTGTGGTAAGTGTTACCCTGTTTGGGTCATAGATGTCTGGCTATCCACTTGAGACTTTGTGAGTAGTCTGCAGAGCTGCAATATCCCAATGGATCTCTATCGTCAGTGCTTTTTGCTGCAAATGAGCCTGGTGTCCATTGAGAAACAAACATGAACTCAGTTGATATCATCGCTGTTTTACTTGGTCCTTGCCGTTTGACATTACAGACAATTGTGACCTGAACAGTAGCATTTGCTTTTTCTTCGCTGTGGTAAGTGCTACACTGTTTGGGTCATAGATGTCTCGCTATCTACTTGAGACTTTGTGAGTAATTTGTAGAGCATATAGACGGATCTCTGCATGGATATCCTCATAATAAATAGATTAACTTGCTTCCCAAAACATGCTGGAAATTTGTAGTGCACAAATTCTTGCAATTGTCTTTGCGTTTTGCTTATGACAACTGAATTCCACAGTTCTAACAGCACTGTTTGTCTTTATTTCACTTTGCTAAAGTCTTTCTCTCCCTTCACGGCAACTGGGTGTATCATATAAAATGTACAATATGAAGTCACCTCAACAGTGGTACTCATAGCATCTTGAAAACAGTCTAAGTGCTACCTGTTGTGGTGCCTTGTTTGTCGTGTCATCATCAGCAAGTCCAGTTCGCAGATTTACATCGCTGAGATTAACATGGGACCAACTGAATTCCGAGCAACAGGATTACCAAAGTCATTCATTGGCACCAATTCAAATACCAGGTAATGAATGACGTGTGTAGTGGAATGTTTATTTAAATGTTGCGTTTTGTGGAACTATGAAGGACGGTGTCCCATTCAACCAGTGATCAAAAACAGAAAGTGAAACGGAGAGATATGCAAAGAATGAATGTGGAGGAATTAAGGATTGTAAGTCTGTGAACTTCACTTTGGAACTGTATTGAATTTGCAATTAATGAAGCTTGCAACATAGGTTTAGGATAAGTTAAGGCAAGAACATGTCGTGTTGAGATAATCACTGTTTTATTTGGTCCTTGCCGTTTCACATTACAGACAATTGTGACCTGAACACGAAGCATTAGCTTTTTCTTTGCTGTGGTAAGTGCTACCTGTTTGGGTCATAGATATCTGGTTATTCACTTGAGACTTTGTGAGTAATTTGTAGAGCATTTTGATGGATCGCTGCATGGATATCCTCATCATAAATAGATTAACTTGCTTCCCAAAATATGCTCTCTGTCGAGAGATGGCACCGCTCACAAAGATTCTTAATTTCAGCCTACCGTTTGTAACACTGCAACCTGTGCAGACTAAAGACACCACAACATGAGTGCAAACAGCTTCTCCCCATTAAAAAATGCTGTAAGTGTGACTTGTTGTGGTGGCTTTTTGCTACGATGAGCAATGTGTCCATTGAGAAACAAAAATGAATTGATACAGCATGGCTCTTGTTGTCCCAATGCTTTTCATCACTTAAGCAGATTTCACTGGAGACACTTTAACCGACTATCATAAAATGTGAAATCAAGTCACCTCAGCAGTGGCACTCATAGCATTATGAAAACATGCCAAGTCCTACCTTGTTTGTCATATGATCATCAGCAATTCCAGTTCACAGATTAACTGTAATATTGACCAGCCACTAGAGATATTTTAACTGACAAAATTTGTTCAGAGTTGCTTCACAGAGATGTGGTTTGGTGTATTTTGTTTATTCTCTCCCACATCACATTTTATTGTTGAAAATCTATTCTGGATTGCAATGACTTTTCATTCAAATTTTTCAACAGCTCTGCACTAAATTATTGTTTGCCTGCTTTAGCCACGCCGTGTCAACCTGCAGGTCTCAGTCGTTGATCCTGCACTTGTCTTTCCATTTTGCTTTTATGACAACTGAATTCCACAGCTCTAACAGCACTGTTTGTCTTTATTTCACTTTGCTGAAGTATTTCTCTCCCCTCACCGTAACTGGGTGTATCATAGATATGTGCAATACGAAGTCACCTCAACAGTGGTACTCATAGCATCTTGGAAACACTCTAAGTGCTACCTGTTGTGGTGCCTTGTTTGTCATGTCATCATCAGCAAGACCAGTGCACAGATTTACTGTAATGCTGACTGCCCGGAGAATGTGAGTCCAACAGTAACATTCCTTTTGTGAAATGGGGGAAGTGAGCTTTCTCCAATGAAATAAATGCCTGGCTGATGACACTTTCGACTGAATCTCCATTTTCCAAAATTGGTCTAGACACCTAGTTCCAACATATCATTTTAGTAACAGCATGTAGTTTCTGCTACATCGCTGAGATTAGCGTGTGACCAACTGAATTCGGAGCAATACCGATATCAAAGTCATTCTTTGCCACCAATGCAAATATCAGGTAAGGCCGTATGAATCGCATAGTTTAAACATGGAGTTTTGAAGAAATATAAAGCATTGGTGTTACATTAAACAAGTGACCATCTGACTGATAGTGAAACATAGACAACCGTGCAAAGAAAGAATGTGAAGGAACCTGATTTTGCAAAAATGAAATCTTCTCTTTGAAAACTCATTGACTTGGCTTCTTCGTAAGATAAGATTTAGCTGCAATTCGGGGGAAATATATTGTGTGATTTCTTCTGTCCAGCTTGGCCTTACCTATTCACATTACAGGCAATTGTGGCCTGAACACTAACATTTGCTTTTTCTTTGCTGTGGTAAGTGTTACCCTGTTTGGGTCATAGATGTCTGGCTATCCACTTGAGACTTTGTGAGTAGTCTGCAGAGCTGCAATATCCCAATGGATCTCTATCGTCAGTGCTTTTTGCTGCAAATGAGCCTGGTGTCCATTGAGAAACAAACATGAACTCAGTTGATATCATCGCTGTTTTACTTGGTCCTTGCCGTTTGACATTACAGACAATTGTGACCTGAACAGTAGCATTTGCTTTTTCTTCGCTGTGGTAAGTGCTACACTGTTTGGGTCATAGATGTCTCGCTATCTACTTGAGACTTTGTGAGTAATTTGTAGAGCATATAGACGGATCTCTGCATGGATATCCTCATAATAAATAGATTAACTTGCTTCCCAAAACATGCTGGAAATTTGTAGTGCACAAATTCTTGCAATTGTCTTTGCGTTTTGCTTATGACAACTGAATTCCACAGTTCTAACAGCACTGTTTGTCTTTATTTCACTTTGCTAAAGTCTTTCTCTCCCTTCACGGCAACTGGGAGTATCATATAAAATGTACAATATGAAGTCACCTCAACAGTGGTACTCATAGCATCTTGAAAACAGTCTAAGTGCTACCTGTTGTGGTGCCTTGTTTGTCATGTCATCATCAGCAAGTCCAGTTCGCAGATTTACATCGCTGAGATTAACCTGGGACCAACTGAATTCCGAGCAACAGGATTACCAAAGTCATTCATTGGCACCAATTCAAATATCAGGTAATGAATGACGTGTGTAGTGGAATGTTTATTTAAATGTTGCGTTTTGTGGAACTATGAAGGACGGTGTCCCATTCAACCAGTGATCAAAAACAGAAAGTGACACGGAGAGATATGCAAAGAATGAATGTGGAGGAATTGTAAGTCTGTGAACTTCACTTTGGAACTGTATTGAATTTGCAATTAATGAAGCTTGCAACATAGGTTTAGGATAAGTTAAGGCAAGAACATGTCGTGTTGAGATAATCACTGTTTTATTTGGTCCTTGCCGTTTCACATTACAGACAATTGTGACCTGAACACGAAGCATTAGCTTTTTCTTTGCTGTGGTAAGTGCTACCTGTTTGGGTCATAGATATCTGGTTATTCACTTGAGACTTTGTGAGTAATTTGTAGAGCATTTTGATGGATCGCTGCATGGATATCCTCATCATAAATAGATTAACTTGCTTCCCAAAATATGCTCTCTGTCGAGAGATGGCACCGCTCACAAAGATTCTTAATTTCAGCCTACCGTTTGTAACACTGCAACCTGTGCAGACTAAAGACACCACAACATGAGTGCAAACAGCTGCATCCCATCAAAATACTGTTCGTACTGCTTGTTGTGATGACTTTTTGCTGCAATGAGCAAGGTGTCCATTGAGAAACAGAAAGTAATTGATACATAATGGCTCTAGATATCAGTGGAGATGTTGTAACTGACTGAATTTGTTCTGATTTGCTTCAGAGATGATTGGGTTTGGTGTATTTTGTTGATTCTCACCCGCAGCCCATTATAATGTTGAAAATCGATTTTGGAATTAAATGACTTGACAATACTATGTCCATGTTTCAACACAAAAGCACTAAATTATTGTTGTGCGAGTGTTTGCCTGCTTTTGCCATGCAGTATTGACCTGTACGTTTCAGCCGTTTTTGCTGCAATCGTCTTTGCATTTTGCTTCTGACAACTGAATTCCACAGATCTAACAGCACTGTTTGTGTTTATTTACTTTGCTGAAGTCTTTCTCTCCCTTCACGGTAACTGGGTATATCATAGAAATGTGCAATACGAAGTCACCTCAACAGTGGTACTCATAGCATCTTGAAAACACTTTGTTAAATTTGCAATTAACGAAGTTTGCAACATAGGTTTAGGATAAGTTAAGACAAGAACATGTCGTGTTGAGATAATCACTGTTTTATTTGGTCCTTGCCGTTTCACATTACAGACAATTGTGACCTGAACATGAAGCATTTGCTTTTTCTTTGCTGTGGTAAGTGCTACCTGTTTGGGTCATAGATATCTGCAACAGCATTTTGATGGATCGCTGCATGGATATCCTCATCATAAATAGATTAACTTGCTTCCCAAAATATGCTCTCTGTCGAGAGATGGCACCGCTCACAAAGATTCTTAATTTCAGCCTACCGTTTGTAACACTGCAACCTGTGCAGACTAAAGACACCACAACATGAGTGCAAACAGCTGCATCCCATCAAAATACTGTTCTTACTGCTTGTTGTGATGACTTTTTGCTGCAATGAGCAAGGTGTCCATTGAGAAACAGAAAGTAATTGATACATAATGGCTCTAGATATCAGTGGAGATGTTGTAACTGACTGAATTTGTTCTGATTTGCTTCAGAGATGATTGGGTTTGGTGTATTTTGTTGATTCTCACCCGCAGCCCATTATAATGTTGAAAATCGATTTTGGAATGAAATGACTTGACAATACTATGTCCATGTTTCAACACAAAAGCACTAAATTATTGTTGTGCGAGTGTTTGCCTGCTTTTGCCATGCAGTATTGACCTGTACGTTTCAGCCGTTTTTGCTGCAATCGTCTTTGCATTTTGCTTCTGACAACTGAATTCCACAGATCTAACAGCACTGTTTGTGTTTATTTACTTTGCTGAAGTCTTTCTCTCCCTTCACGGTAACTGGGTATATCATAGAAATGTGCAATACGAAGTCACCTCAACAGTGGTACTCATAGCATCTTGAAAACACTTTGTTAAATTTGCAATTAATGAAGTTTGCAACATAGGTTTAGGATAAGTTAAGACAAGAACATGTCGTGTTGAGATAATCACTGTTTTATTTGGTCCTTGCCGTTTCACATTACAGACAATTGTGACCTGAACATGAAGCATTTGCTTTTTCTTTGCTGTGGTAAGTGCTACCTGTTTGGGCCATAGATGTCTGGCTGCTGACTTGAGATTTTGTGAGTTATTTGTAGAGCACAATTTCTTGCAATCGTCTTTGCGTTTTGCTTATGATAACTGAATTCCACAGCTCAAACAGCACTGTTTGTCTTTATTTCACTTTGCTGAAGTATTTCTCTTTCCTCACCATAAATGGATGTATCATAGAAATGTGCAATACGAAGTCACATCAACAGTGGTACTCATAGCATCTTGAAAACAGTCTAAGTGCTACCTGTTGTGGTGCCTTGTTTGTCATGTCATCATCAGCAAGTCCAGTTCGGAGATTTACATCGCTGAGATTAACATGGGACCAACTGAATTCCGAGCAACAAATTATCAAAGTCATTCATTGGCACCAATTCAAATATCAGGTAATGAATGACGTGTGTATTGGAAAGTTAATTTAAATTTTGAGTTTTGAGGAACTATGATGGATCTGTGTCCCATTCAACCAGTGATCAAAAACAGAAAGTGAAACGGAGAGATATGCAAAGAATGAATGTGGAGGAATTATGGTTTGTAAGTATGTGAACTTGACTGTGGTTCTGTATTGAATTTGCAATTAATGAAGTTTGCAACATAGGTTTAGGATAAGTTAAGGCAAGAACATGTCGTGTTGAGATAATCACTGTTTTATCTGGTCCTTGCCGTTGGACATTACAGACAATTGTGACCTGAACACGAAGCATTTGCTTTTTCTTTGCAGTTGTAAGTGCTACCTGTTTGGGTCATAGATATCTGGTTATTCACTTTTGTGAGTTATTTTGTGAGTTATTTGTAGAGCACAATTTCTTGCAATTGTCTTTGCGTTTTGCTTATGACAACTGAATTCCACAGTTCTAACAGCACTGTTTGTCTTTATTTCACTTTGCTAAAGTCTTTCTCTCCCTTCACGGCAACTGGGAGTATCATATAAAATGTACAATATAAAGTCACCTTAACAGTGGTACTCATAGCATCTTGAAAACAGTCTCAGTGCTACCTGTTGTGGTGCCTTGTTTGTCACATCATCATCAGCAAGTCCAGTTCACAGATTTACATCACTGAGATTAACATGGGACCAACATGCGAGCAATAGTATTATCAAAGTCATTCATTGGCACCAATTCTCATATCAGGTAATGAATGACGTGTGTATTGGAATGTTAATTTAAATATTGAGTTTGAAGGACTATGAAGAACTATCGGTGTACCATTCAACAGTGTTCAAAACAAGAAAGTGAAAGGGAGAGATGCAAAGAATGAATGTGGTGGAATTCAGCTTTGTGAGGTTTGTAAGTACGTGATCTTCACTTTGGAACATTAAAGACACCACAAAATGAGTGCAAACAGCTTCTCCCCATCAAAATACCGTCAGTGCTTTTTGCTGCAAATGAGAAAGGTGTCCATTGAGAAACAAACATGAACTCAGTTGATATCATCGCTGTTTTACATGGTCCTTGCCGTTTGACATTACAGACAATAGTGACCTGAACAGGAGCATTTGCTTTTTCTTTGCTGTGGTAAGTGCTACCCTGTTTGGGCCATAGATGTCTCGCTATCTACTTTAGACTTTGTGAGTAATTTGTAGAGCATTTTGATGGATCGCTGCATGGATATCCTCATAATGAATACATTAACTTGCTTCCCAAAACATGCTCTCTGTCTATAGACGACACCGCTCACAACGATTCTTTATTTCAGCCTTACGTTTGTAACACTGCAACCTGTGCAGACTAAAGACACCACAACATGAGTGCAAACAGCTTCTCCCCATTAAAAAATGCTGTAAGTGTGACTTGTTGTGGTGGCTTTTTGCTACGATGAGCAATGTGTCCATTGAGAAACAAAAATGAATTGATACAGCATGGCTCTTGTTGTCCCAATGCTTTTCATCACTTAAGCAGATTTCACTGGAGACACTTTAACCGACTATCATAAAATGTGAAATCAAGTCACCTCAGCAGTGGCACTCATAGCATTATGAAAACATGCCAAGTCCTACCTTGTTTGTCATATGATCATCAGCAATTCCAGTTCACAGATTAACTGTAATATTGACCAGCCACTAGAGATATTTTAACTGACAAAATTTGTTCAGAGTTGCTTCACAGAGATGTGGTTTGGTGTATTTTGTTTATTCTCTCCCACATCACATTTTATTGTTGAAAATCTATTCTGGATTGCAATGACTTTTCATTCAAATTTTTCAACAGCTCTGCACTAAATTATTGTTTGCCTGCTTTAGCCACGCCGTGTCAACCTGCAGGTCTCAGTCGTTGATCCTGCACTTGTCTTTCCATTTTGCTTTTATGACAACTGAATTCCACAGCTCTAACAGCACTGTTTGTCTTTATTTCACTTTGCTGAAGTATTTCTCTCCCCTCACCGTAACTGGGTGTATCATAGATATGTGCAATACGAAGTCACCTCAACAGTGGTACTCATAGCATCTTGGAAACACTCTAAGTGCTACCTGTTGTGGTGCCTTGTTTGTCATGTCATCATCAGCAAGACCAGTGCACAGATTTACTGTAATGCTGACTGCCCGGAAAATGTGAGTCCAACAGTAACATTCCTTTTGTGAAATGGGGGAAGTGAGCTTTCTCCAATGAAATAAATGCCTGGCTGATGACACTTTCGACTGAATCTCCATTTTCCAAAATTGGTCTAGACACCTAGTTCCAACATATCATTTTAGTAACAGCATGTAGTTTCTGCTACATCGCTGAGATTAGCGTGTGACCAACTGAATTCGGAGCAATACCGATATCAAAGTCATTCTTTGCCACCAATGCAAATATCAGGTAAGGCCGTATGAATCGCATAGTTTAAACATGGAGTTTTGAAGAAATATAAAGCATTGGTGTTACATTAAACAAGTGACCATCTGACTGATAGTGAAACATAGACAACCGTGCAAAGAAAGAATGTGAAGGAACCTGATTTTGCAAAAATGAAATCTTCTCTTTGAAAACTCATTGACTTGGCTTCTTCGTAAGATAAGATTTAGCTGCAATTCGGGGGAAATATATTGTGTGATTTCTTCTGTCCAGCTTGGCCTTACCTATTCACATTACAGGCAATTGTGGCCTGAACACTAACATTTGCTTTTTCTTTGCTGTGGTAAGTGTTACCCTGTTTGGGTCATAGATGTCTGGCTATCCACTTGAGACTTTGTGAGTAGTCTGCAGAGCTGCAATATCCCAATGGATCTCTATCGTCAGTGCTTTTTGCTGCAAATGAGCCTGGTGTCCATTGAGAAACAAACATGAACTCAGTTGATATCATCGCTGTTTTACTTGGTCCTTGCCGTTTGACATTACAGACAATTGTGACCTGAACAGTAGCATTTGCTTTTTCTTCGCTGTGGTAAGTGCTACACTGTTTGGGTCATAGATGTCTCGCTATCTACTTGAGACTTTGTGAGTAATTTGTAGAGCATATAGACGGATCTCTGCATGGATATCCTCATAATAAATAGATTAACTTGCTTCCCAAAACATGCTGGAAATTTGTAGTGCACAAATTCTTGCAATTGTCTTTGCGTTTTGCTTATGACAACTGAATTCCACAGTTCTAACAGCACTGTTTGTCTTTATTTCACTTTGCTAAAGTCTTTCTCTCCCTTCACGGCAACTGGGTGTATCATATAAAATGTACAATATGAAGTCACCTCAACAGTGGTACTCATAGCATCTTGAAAACAGTCTAAGTGCTACCTGTTGTGGTGCCTTGTTTGTCGTGTCATCATCAGCAAGTCCAGTTCGCAGATTTACATCGCTGAGATTAACATGGGACCAACTGAATTCCGAGCAACAGGATTACCAAAGTCATTCATTGGCACCAATTCAAATACCAGGTAATGAATGACGTGTGTAGTGGAATGTTTATTTAAATGTTGCGTTTTGTGGAACTATGAAGGACGGTGTCCCATTCAACCAGTGATCAAAAACAGAAAGTGAAACGGAGAGATATGCAAAGAATGAATGTGGAGGAATTAAGGATTGTAAGTCTGTGAACTTCACTTTGGAACTGTATTGAATTTGCAATTAATGAAGCTTGCAACATAGGTTTAGGATAAGTTAAGGCAAGAACATGTCGTGTTGAGATAATCACTGTTTTATTTGGTCCTTGCCGTTTCACATTACAGACAATTGTGACCTGAACACGAAGCATTAGCTTTTTCTTTGCTGTGGTAAGTGCTACCTGTTTGGGTCATAGATATCTGGTTATTCACTTGAGACTTTGTGAGTAATTTGTAGAGCATTTTGATGGATCGCTGCATGGATATCCTCATCATAAATAGATTAACTTGCTTCCCAAAATATGCTCTCTGTCGAGAGATGGCACCGCTCACAAAGATTCTTAATTTCAGCCTACCGTTTGTAACACTGCAACCTGTGCAGACTAAAGACACCACAACATGAGTGCAAACAGCTTCTCCCCATTAAAAAATGCTGTAAGTGTGACTTGTTGTGGTGGCTTTTTGCTACGATGAGCAATGTGTCCATTGAGAAACAAAAATGAATTGATACAGCATGGCTCTTGTTGTCCCAATGCTTTTCATCACTTAAGCAGATTTCACTGGAGACACTTTAACCGACTATCATAAAATGTGAAATCAAGTCACCTCAGCAGTGGCACTCATAGCATTATGAAAACATGCCAAGTCCTACCTTGTTTGTCATATGATCATCAGCAATTCCAGTTCACAGATTAACTGTAATATTGACCAGCCACTAGAGATATTTTAACTGACAAAATTTGTTCAGAGTTGCTTCACAGAGATGTGGTTTGGTGTATTTTGTTTATTCTCTCCCACATCACATTTTATTGTTGAAAATCTATTCTGGATTGCAATGACTTTTCATTCAAATTTTTCAACAGCTCTGCACTAAATTATTGTTTGCCTGCTTTAGCCACGCCGTGTCAACCTGCAGGTCTCAGTCGTTGATCCTGCACTTGTCTTTCCATTTTGCTTTTATGACAACTGAATTCCACAGCTCTAACAGCACTGTTTGTCTTTATTTCACTTTGCTGAAGTATTTCTCTCCCCTCACCGTAACTGGGTGTATCATAGATATGTGCAATACGAAGTCACCTCAACAGTGGTACTCATAGCATCTTGGAAACACTCTAAGTGCTACCTGTTGTGGTGCCTTGTTTGTCATGTCATCATCAGCAAGACCAGTGCACAGATTTACTGTAATGCTGACTGCCCGGAGAATGTGAGTCCAACAGTAACATTCCTTTTGTGAAATGGGGGAAGTGAGCTTTCTCCAATGAAATAAATGCCTGGCTGATGACACTTTCGACTGAATCTCCATTTTCCAAAATTGGTCTAGACACCTAGTTCCAACATATCATTTTAGTAACAGCATGTAGTTTCTGCTACATCGCTGAGATTAGCGTGTGACCAACTGAATTCGGAGCAATACCGATATCAAAGTCATTCTTTGCCACCAATGCAAATATCAGGTAAGGCCGTATGAATCGCATAGTTTAAACATGGAGTTTTGAAGAAATATAAAGCATTGGTGTTACATTAAACAAGTGACCATCTGACTGATAGTGAAACATAGACAACCGTGCAAAGAAAGAATGTGAAGGAACCTGATTTTGCAAAAATGAAATCTTCTCTTTGAAAACTCATTGACTTGGCTTCTTCGTAAGATAAGATTTAGCTGCAATTCGGGGGAAATATATTGTGTGATTTCTTCTGTCCAGCTTGGCCTTACCTATTCACATTACAGGCAATTGTGGCCTGAACACTAACATTTGCTTTTTCTTTGCTGTGGTAAGTGTTACCCTGTTTGGGTCATAGATGTCTGGCTATCCACTTGAGACTTTGTGAGTAGTCTGCAGAGCTGCAATATCCCAATGGATCTCTATCGTCAGTGCTTTTTGCTGCAAATGAGCCTGGTGTCCATTGAGAAACAAACATGAACTCAGTTGATATCATCGCTGTTTTACTTGGTCCTTGCCGTTTGACATTACAGACAATTGTGACCTGAACAGTAGCATTTGCTTTTTCTTCGCTGTGGTAAGTGCTACACTGTTTGGGTCATAGATGTCTCGCTATCTACTTGAGACTTTGTGAGTAATTTGTAGAGCATATAGACGGATCTCTGCATGGATATCCTCATAATAAATAGATTAACTTGCTTCCCAAAACATGCTGGAAATTTGTAGTGCACAAATTCTTGCAATTGTCTTTGCGTTTTGCTTATGACAACTGAATTCCACAGTTCTAACAGCACTGTTTGTCTTTATTTCACTTTGCTAAAGTCTTTCTCTCCCTTCACGGCAACTGGGAGTATCATATAAAATGTACAATATGAAGTCACCTCAACAGTGGTACTCATAGCATCTTGAAAACAGTCTAAGTGCTACCTGTTGTGGTGCCTTGTTTGTCATGTCATCATCAGCAAGTCCAGTTCGCAGATTTACATCGCTGAGATTAACCTGGGACCAACTGAATTCCGAGCAACAGGATTACCAAAGTCATTCATTGGCACCAATTCAAATATCAGGTAATGAATGACGTGTGTAGTGGAATGTTTATTTAAATGTTGCGTTTTGTGGAACTATGAAGGACGGTGTCCCATTCAACCAGTGATCAAAAACAGAAAGTGACACGGAGAGATATGCAAAGAATGAATGTGGAGGAATTGTAAGTCTGTGAACTTCACTTTGGAACTGTATTGAATTTGCAATTAATGAAGCTTGCAACATAGGTTTAGGATAAGTTAAGGCAAGAACATGTCGTGTTGAGATAATCACTGTTTTATTTGGTCCTTGCCGTTTCACATTACAGACAATTGTGACCTGAACACGAAGCATTAGCTTTTTCTTTGCTGTGGTAAGTGCTACCTGTTTGGGTCATAGATATCTGGTTATTCACTTGAGACTTTGTGAGTAATTTGTAGAGCATTTTGATGGATCGCTGCATGGATATCCTCATCATAAATAGATTAACTTGCTTCCCAAAATATGCTCTCTGTCGAGAGATGGCACCGCTCACAAAGATTCTTAATTTCAGCCTACCGTTTGTAACACTGCAACCTGTGCAGACTAAAGACACCACAACATGAGTGCAAACAGCTTCTCCCCATTAAAAAATGCTGTAAGTGTGACTTGTTGTGGTGGCTTTTTGCTACGATGAGCAATGTGTCCATTGAGAAACAAAAATGAATTGATACAGCATGGCTCTTGTTGTCCCAATGCTTTTCATCACTTAAGCAGATTTCACTGGAGACACTTTAACCGACTATCATAAAATGTGAAATCAAGTCACCTCAGCAGTGGCACTCATAGCATTATGAAAACATGCCAAGTCCTACCTTGTTTGTCATATGATCATCAGCAATTCCAGTTCACAGATTAACTGTAATATTGACCAGCCACTAGAGATATTTTAACTGACAAAATTTGTTCAGAGTTGCTTCACAGAGATGTGGTTTGGTGTATTTTGTTTATTCTCTCCCACATCACATTTTATTGTTGAAAATCTATTCTGGATTGCAATGACTTTTCATTCAAATTTTTCAACAGCTCTGCACTAAATTATTGTTTGCCTGCTTTAGCCACGCCGTGTCAACCTGCAGGTCTCAGTCGTTGATCCTGCACTTGTCTTTCCATTTTGCTTTTATGACAACTGAATTCCACAGCTCTAACAGCACTGTTTGTCTTTATTTCACTTTGCTGAAGTATTTCTCTCCCCTCACCGTAACTGGGTGTATCATAGATATGTGCAATACGAAGTCACCTCAACAGTGGTACTCATAGCATCTTGGAAACACTCTAAGTGCTACCTGTTGTGGTGCCTTGTTTGTCATGTCATCATCAGCAAGACCAGTGCACAGATTTACTGTAATGCTGACTGCCCGGAGAATGTGAGTCCAACAGTAACATTCCTTTTGTGAAATGGGGGAAGTGAGCTTTCTCCAATGAAATAAATGCCTGGCTGATGACACTTTCGACTGAATCTCCATTTTCCAAAATTGGTCTAGACACCTAGTTCCAACATATCATTTTAGTAACAGCATGTAGTTTCTGCTACATCGCTGAGATTAGCGTGTGACCAACTGAATTCGGAGCAATACCGATATCAAAGTCATTCTTTGCCACCAATGCAAATATCAGGTAAGGCCGTATGAATCGCATAGTTTAAACATGGAGTTTTGAAGAAATATAAAGCATTGGTGTTACATTAAACAAGTGACCATCTGACTGATAGTGAAACATAGACAACCGTGCAAAGAAAGAATGTGAAGGAACCTGATTTTGCAAAAATGAAATCTTCTCTTTGAAAACTCATTGACTTGGCTTCTTCGTAAGATAAGATTTAGCTGCAATTCGGGGGAAATATATTGTGTGATTTCTTCTGTCCAGCTTGGCCTTACCTATTCACATTACAGGCAATTGTGGCCTGAACACTAACATTTGCTTTTTCTTTGCTGTGGTAAGTGTTACCCTGTTTGGGTCATAGATGTCTGGCTATCCACTTGAGACTTTGTGAGTAGTCTGCAGAGCTGCAATATCCCAATGGATCTCTATCGTCAGTGCTTTTTGCTGCAAATGAGCCTGGTGTCCATTGAGAAACAAACATGAACTCAGTTGATATCATCGCTGTTTTACTTGGTCCTTGCCGTTTGACATTACAGACAATTGTGACCTGAACAGTAGCATTTGCTTTTTCTTCGCTGTGGTAAGTGCTACACTGTTTGGGTCATAGATGTCTCGCTATCTACTTGAGACTTTGTGAGTAATTTGTAGAGCATATAGACGGATCTCTGCATGGATATCCTCATAATAAATAGATTAACTTGCTTCCCAAAACATGCTGGAAATTTGTAGTGCACAAATTCTTGCAATTGTCTTTGCGTTTTGCTTATGACAACTGAATTCCACAGTTCTAACAGCACTGTTTGTCTTTATTTCACTTTGCTAAAGTCTTTCTCTCCCTTCACGGCAACTGGGAGTATCATATAAAATGTACAATATGAAGTCACCTCAACAGTGGTACTCATAGCATCTTGAAAACAGTCTAAGTGCTACCTGTTGTGGTGCCTTGTTTGTCATGTCATCATCAGCAAGTCCAGTTCGCAGATTTACATCGCTGAGATTAACCTGGGACCAACTGAATTCCGAGCAACAGGATTACCAAAGTCATTCATTGGCACCAATTCAAATATCAGGTAATGAATGACGTGTGTAGTGGAATGTTTATTTAAATGTTGCGTTTTGTGGAACTATGAAGGACGGTGTCCCATTCAACCAGTGATCAAAAACAGAAAGTGACACGGAGAGATATGCAAAGAATGAATGTGGAGGAATTGTAAGTCTGTGAACTTCACTTTGGAACTGTATTGAATTTGCAATTAATGAAGCTTGCAACATAGGTTTAGGATAAGTTAAGGCAAGAACATGTCGTGTTGAGATAATCACTGTTTTATTTGGTCCTTGCCGTTTCACATTACAGACAATTGTGACCTGAACACGAAGCATTAGCTTTTTCTTTGCTGTGGTAAGTGCTACCTGTTTGGGTCATAGATATCTGGTTATTCACTTGAGACTTTGTGAGTAATTTGTAGAGCATTTTGATGGATCGCTGCATGGATATCCTCATCATAAATAGATTAACTTGCTTCCCAAAATATGCTCTCTGTCGAGAGATGGCACCGCTCACAAAGATTCTTAATTTCAGCCTACCGTTTGTAACACTGCAACCTGTGCAGACTAAAGACACCACAACATGAGTGCAAACAGCTGCATCCCATCAAAATACTGTTCGTACTGCTTGTTGTGATGACTTTTTGCTGCAATGAGCAAGGTGTCCATTGAGAAACAGAAAGTAATTGATACATAATGGCTCTAGATATCAGTGGAGATGTTGTAACTGACTGAATTTGTTCTGATTTGCTTCAGAGATGATTGGGTTTGGTGTATTTTGTTGATTCTCACCCGCAGCCCATTATAATGTTGAAAATCGATTTTGGAATTAAATGACTTGACAATACTATGTCCATGTTTCAACACAAAAGCACTAAATTATTGTTGTGCGAGTGTTTGCCTGCTTTTGCCATGCAGTATTGACCTGTACGTTTCAGCCGTTTTTGCTGCAATCGTCTTTGCATTTTGCTTCTGACAACTGAATTCCACAGATCTAACAGCACTGTTTGTGTTTATTTACTTTGCTGAAGTCTTTCTCTCCCTTCACGGTAACTGGGTATATCATAGAAATGTGCAATACGAAGTCACCTCAACAGTGGTACTCATAGCATCTTGAAAACACTTTGTTAAATTTGCAATTAACGAAGTTTGCAACATAGGTTTAGGATAAGTTAAGACAAGAACATGTCGTGTTGAGATAATCACTGTTTTATTTGGTCCTTGCCGTTTCACATTACAGACAATTGTGACCTGAACATGAAGCATTTGCTTTTTCTTTGCTGTGGTAAGTGCTACCTGTTTGGGTCATAGATATCTGCAACAGCATTTTGATGGATCGCTGCATGGATATCCTCATCATAAATAGATTAACTTGCTTCCCAAAATATGCTCTCTGTCGAGAGATGGCACCGCTCACAAAGATTCTTAATTTCAGCCTACCGTTTGTAACACTGCAACCTGTGCAGACTAAAGACACCACAACATGAGTGCAAACAGCTGCATCCCATCAAAATACTGTTCTTACTGCTTGTTGTGATGACTTTTTGCTGCAATGAGCAAGGTGTCCATTGAGAAACAGAAAGTAATTGATACATAATGGCTCTAGATATCAGTGGAGATGTTGTAACTGACTGAATTTGTTCTGATTTGCTTCAGAGATGATTGGGTTTGGTGTATTTTGTTGATTCTCACCCGCAGCCCATTATAATGTTGAAAATCGATTTTGGAATGAAATGACTTGACAATACTATGTCCATGTTTCAACACAAAAGCACTAAATTATTGTTGTGCGAGTGTTTGCCTGCTTTTGCCATGCAGTATTGACCTGTACGTTTCAGCCGTTTTTGCTGCAATCGTCTTTGCATTTTGCTTCTGACAACTGAATTCCACAGATCTAACAGCACTGTTTGTGTTTATTTACTTTGCTGAAGTCTTTCTCTCCCTTCACGGTAACTGGGTATATCATAGAAATGTGCAATACGAAGTCACCTCAACAGTGGTACTCATAGCATCTTGAAAACACTTTGTTAAATTTGCAATTAATGAAGTTTGCAACATAGGTTTAGGATAAGTTAAGACAAGAACATGTCGTGTTGAGATAATCACTGTTTTATTTGGTCCTTGCCGTTTCACATTACAGACAATTGTGACCTGAACATGAAGCATTTGCTTTTTCTTTGCTGTGGTAAGTGCTACCTGTTTGGGCCATAGATGTCTGGCTGCTGACTTGAGATTTTGTGAGTTATTTGTAGAGCACAATTTCTTGCAATCGTCTTTGCGTTTTGCTTATGATAACTGAATTCCACAGCTCAAACAGCACTGTTTGTCTTTATTTCACTTTGCTGAAGTATTTCTCTTTCCTCACCATAAATGGATGTATCATAGAAATGTGCAATACGAAGTCACATCAACAGTGGTACTCATAGCATCTTGAAAACAGTCTAAGTGCTACCTGTTGTGGTGCCTTGTTTGTCATGTCATCATCAGCAAGTCCAGTTCGGAGATTTACATCGCTGAGATTAACATGGGACCAACTGAATTCCGAGCAACAAATTATCAAAGTCATTCATTGGCACCAATTCAAATATCAGGTAATGAATGACGTGTGTATTGGAAAGTTAATTTAAATTTTGAGTTTTGAGGAACTATGATGGATCTGTGTCCCATTCAACCAGTGATCAAAAACAGAAAGTGAAACGGAGAGATATGCAAAGAATGAATGTGGAGGAATTATGGTTTGTAAGTATGTGAACTTGACTGTGGTTCTGTATTGAATTTGCAATTAATGAAGTTTGCAACATAGGTTTAGGATAAGTTAAGGCAAGAACATGTCGTGTTGAGATAATCACTGTTTTATCTGGTCCTTGCCGTTGGACATTACAGACAATTGTGACCTGAACACGAAGCATTTGCTTTTTCTTTGCAGTTGTAAGTGCTACCTGTTTGGGTCATAGATATCTGGTTATTCACTTTTGTGAGTTATTTTGTGAGTTATTTGTAGAGCACAATTTCTTGCAATTGTCTTTGCGTTTTGCTTATGACAACTGAATTCCACAGTTCTAACAGCACTGTTTGTCTTTATTTCACTTTGCTAAAGTCTTTCTCTCCCTTCACGGCAACTGGGAGTATCATATAAAATGTACAATATAAAGTCACCTTAACAGTGGTACTCATAGCATCTTGAAAACAGTCTCAGTGCTACCTGTTGTGGTGCCTTGTTTGTCACATCATCATCAGCAAGTCCAGTTCACAGATTTACATCACTGAGATTAACATGGGACCAACATGCGAGCAATAGTATTATCAAAGTCATTCATTGGCACCAATTCTCATATCAGGTAATGAATGACGTGTGTATTGGAATGTTAATTTAAATATTGAGTTTGAAGGACTATGAAGAACTATCGGTGTACCATTCAACAGTGTTCAAAACAAGAAAGTGAAAGGGAGAGATGCAAAGAATGAATGTGGTGGAATTCAGCTTTGTGAGGTTTGTAAGTACGTGATCTTCACTTTGGAACATTAAAGACACCACAAAATGAGTGCAAACAGCTTCTCCCCATCAAAATACCGTCAGTGCTTTTTGCTGCAAATGAGAAAGGTGTCCATTGAGAAACAAACATGAACTCAGTTGATATCATCGCTGTTTTACATGGTCCTTGCCGTTTGACATTACAGACAATAGTGACCTGAACAGGAGCATTTGCTTTTTCTTTGCTGTGGTAAGTGCTACCCTGTTTGGGCCATAGATGTCTCGCTATCTACTTTAGACTTTGTGAGTAATTTGTAGAGCATTTTGATGGATCGCTGCATGGATATCCTCATAATGAATACATTAACTTGCTTCCCAAAACATGCTCTCTGTCTATAGACGACACCGCTCACAACGATTCTTTATTTCAGCCTTACGTTTGTAACACTGCAACCTGTGCAGACTAAAGACACCACAACATGAGTGCAAACAGCTTCTCCCCATTAAAAAATGCTGTAAGTGTGACTTGTTGTGGTGGCTTTTTGCTACGATGAGCAATGTGTCCATTGAGAAACAAAAATGAATTGATACAGCATGGCTCTTGTTGTCCCAATGCTTTTCATCACTTAAGCAGATTTCACTGGAGACACTTTAACCGACTATCATAAAATGTGAAATCAAGTCACCTCAGCAGTGGCACTCATAGCATTATGAAAACATGCCAAGTCCTACCTTGTTTGTCATATGATCATCAGCAATTCCAGTTCACAGATTAACTGTAATATTGACCAGCCACTAGAGATATTTTAACTGACAAAATTTGTTCAGAGTTGCTTCACAGAGATGTGGTTTGGTGTATTTTGTTTATTCTCTCCCACATCACATTTTATTGTTGAAAATCTATTCTGGATTGCAATGACTTTTCATTCAAATTTTTCAACAGCTCTGCACTAAATTATTGTTTGCCTGCTTTAGCCACGCCGTGTCAACCTGCAGGTCTCAGTCGTTGATCCTGCACTTGTCTTTCCATTTTGCTTTTATGACAACTGAATTCCACAGCTCTAACAGCACTGTTTGTCTTTATTTCACTTTGCTGAAGTATTTCTCTCCCCTCACCGTAACTGGGTGTATCATAGATATGTGCAATACGAAGTCACCTCAACAGTGGTACTCATAGCATCTTGGAAACACTCTAAGTGCTACCTGTTGTGGTGCCTTGTTTGTCATGTCATCATCAGCAAGACCAGTGCACAGATTTACTGTAATGCTGACTGCCCGGAAAATGTGAGTCCAACAGTAACATTCCTTTTGTGAAATGGGGGAAGTGAGCTTTCTCCAATGAAATAAATGCCTGGCTGATGACACTTTCGACTGAATCTCCATTTTCCAAAATTGGTCTAGACACCTAGTTCCAACATATCATTTTAGTAACAGCATGTAGTTTCTGCTACATCGCTGAGATTAGCGTGTGACCAACTGAATTCGGAGCAATACCGATATCAAAGTCATTCTTTGCCACCAATGCAAATATCAGGTAAGGCCGTATGAATCGCATAGTTTAAACATGGAGTTTTGAAGAAATATAAAGCATTGGTGTTACATTAAACAAGTGACCATCTGACTGATAGTGAAACATAGACAACCGTGCAAAGAAAGAATGTGAAGGAACCTGATTTTGCAAAAATGAAATCTTCTCTTTGAAAACTCATTGACTTGGCTTCTTCGTAAGATAAGATTTAGCTGCAATTCGGGGGAAATATATTGTGTGATTTCTTCTGTCCAGCTTGGCCTTACCTATTCACATTACAGGCAATTGTGGCCTGAACACTAACATTTGCTTTTTCTTTGCTGTGGTAAGTGTTACCCTGTTTGGGTCATAGATGTCTGGCTATCCACTTGAGACTTTGTGAGTAGTCTGCAGAGCTGCAATATCCCAATGGATCTCTATCGTCAGTGCTTTTTGCTGCAAATGAGCCTGGTGTCCATTGAGAAACAAACATGAACTCAGTTGATATCATCGCTGTTTTACTTGGTCCTTGCCGTTTGACATTACAGACAATTGTGACCTGAACAGTAGCATTTGCTTTTTCTTCGCTGTGGTAAGTGCTACACTGTTTGGGTCATAGATGTCTCGCTATCTACTTGAGACTTTGTGAGTAATTTGTAGAGCATATAGACGGATCTCTGCATGGATATCCTCATAATAAATAGATTAACTTGCTTCCCAAAACATGCTGGAAATTTGTAGTGCACAAATTCTTGCAATTGTCTTTGCGTTTTGCTTATGACAACTGAATTCCACAGTTCTAACAGCACTGTTTGTCTTTATTTCACTTTGCTAAAGTCTTTCTCTCCCTTCACGGCAACTGGGTGTATCATATAAAATGTACAATATGAAGTCACCTCAACAGTGGTACTCATAGCATCTTGAAAACAGTCTAAGTGCTACCTGTTGTGGTGCCTTGTTTGTCGTGTCATCATCAGCAAGTCCAGTTCGCAGATTTACATCGCTGAGATTAACATGGGACCAACTGAATTCCGAGCAACAGGATTACCAAAGTCATTCATTGGCACCAATTCAAATACCAGGTAATGAATGACGTGTGTAGTGGAATGTTTATTTAAATGTTGCGTTTTGTGGAACTATGAAGGACGGTGTCCCATTCAACCAGTGATCAAAAACAGAAAGTGAAACGGAGAGATATACAAAGAATGAATGTGGAGGAATTAAGGATTGTAAGTCTGTGAACTTCACTTTGGAACTGTATTGAATTTGCAATTAATGAAGCTTGCAACATAGGTTTAGGATAAGTTAAGGCAAGAACATGTCGTGTTGAGATAATCACTGTTTTATTTGGTCCTTGCCGTTTCACATTACAGACAATTGTGACCTGAACACGAAGCATTAGCTTTTTCTTTGCTGTGGTAAGTGCTACCTGTTTGGGTCATAGATATCTGGTTATTCACTTGAGACTTTGTGAGTAATTTGTAGAGCATTTTGATGGATCGCTGCATGGATATCCTCATCATAAATAGATTAACTTGCTTCCCAAAATATGCTCTCTGTCGAGAGATGGCACCGCTCACAAAGATTCTTAATTTCAGCCTACCGTTTGTAACACTGCAACCTGTGCAGACTAAAGACACCACAACATGAGTGCAAACAGCTTCTCCCCATTAAAAAATGCTGTAAGTGTGACTTGTTGTGGTGGCTTTTTGCTACGATGAGCAATGTGTCCATTGAGAAACAAAAATGAATTGATACAGCATGGCTCTTGTTGTCCCAATGCTTTTCATCACTTAAGCAGATTTCACTGGAGACACTTTAACCGACTATCATAAAATGTGAAATCAAGTCACCTCAGCAGTGGCACTCATAGCATTATGAAAACATGCCAAGTCCTACCTTGTTTGTCATATGATCATCAGCAATTCCAGTTCACAGATTAACTGTAATATTGACCAGCCACTAGAGATATTTTAACTGACAAAATTTGTTCAGAGTTGCTTCACAGAGATGTGGTTTGGTGTATTTTGTTTATTCTCTCCCACATCACATTTTATTGTTGAAAATCTATTCTGGATTGCAATGACTTTTCATTCAAATTTTTCAACAGCTCTGCACTAAATTATTGTTTGCCTGCTTTAGCCACGCCGTGTCAACCTGCAGGTCTCAGTCGTTGATCCTGCACTTGTCTTTCCATTTTGCTTTTATGACAACTGAATTCCACAGCTCTAACAGCACTGTTTGTCTTTATTTCACTTTGCTGAAGTATTTCTCTCCCCTCACCGTAACTGGGTGTATCATAGATATGTGCAATACGAAGTCACCTCAACAGTGGTACTCATAGCATCTTGGAAACACTCTAAGTGCTACCTGTTGTGGTGCCTTGTTTGTCATGTCATCATCAGCAAGACCAGTGCACAGATTTACTGTAATGCTGACTGCCCGGAGAATGTGAGTCCAACAGTAACATTCCTTTTGTGAAATGGGGGAAGTGAGCTTTCTCCAATGAAATAAATGCCTGGCTGATGACACTTTCGACTGAATCTCCATTTTCCAAAATTGGTCTAGACACCTAGTTCCAACATATCATTTTAGTAACAGCATGTAGTTTCTGCTACATCGCTGAGATTAGCGTGTGACCAACTGAATTCGGAGCAATACCGATATCAAAGTCATTCTTTGCCACCAATGCAAATATCAGGTAAGGCCGTATGAATCGCATAGTTTAAACATGGAGTTTTGAAGAAATATAAAGCATTGGTGTTACATTAAACAAGTGACCATCTGACTGATAGTGAAACATAGACAACCGTGCAAAGAAAGAATGTGAAGGAACCTGATTTTGCAAAAATGAAATCTTCTCTTTGAAAACTCATTGACTTGGCTTCTTCGTAAGATAAGATTTAGCTGCAATTCGGGGGAAATATATTGTGTGATTTCTTCTGTCCAGCTTGGCCTTACCTATTCACATTACAGGCAATTGTGGCCTGAACACTAACATTTGCTTTTTCTTTGCTGTGGTAAGTGTTACCCTGTTTGGGTCATAGATGTCTGGCTATCCACTTGAGACTTTGTGAGTAGTCTGCAGAGCTGCAATATCCCAATGGATCTCTATCGTCAGTGCTTTTTGCTGCAAATGAGCCTGGTGTCCATTGAGAAACAAACATGAACTCAGTTGATATCATCGCTGTTTTACTTGGTCCTTGCCGTTTGACATTACAGACAATTGTGACCTGAACAGTAGCATTTGCTTTTTCTTCGCTGTGGTAAGTGCTACACTGTTTGGGTCATAGATGTCTCGCTATCTACTTGAGACTTTGTGAGTAATTTGTAGAGCATATAGACGGATCTCTGCATGGATATCCTCATAATAAATAGATTAACTTGCTTCCCAAAACATGCTGGAAATTTGTAGTGCACAAATTCTTGCAATTGTCTTTGCGTTTTGCTTATGACAACTGAATTCCACAGTTCTAACAGCACTGTTTGTCTTTATTTCACTTTGCTAAAGTCTTTCTCTCCCTTCACGGCAACTGGGAGTATCATATAAAATGTACAATATGAAGTCACCTCAACAGTGGTACTCATAGCATCTTGAAAACAGTCTAAGTGCTACCTGTTGTGGTGCCTTGTTTGTCATGTCATCATCAGCAAGTCCAGTTCGCAGATTTACATCGCTGAGATTAACCTGGGACCAACTGAATTCCGAGCAACAGGATTACCAAAGTCATTCATTGGCACCAATTCAAATATCAGGTAATGAATGACGTGTGTAGTGGAATGTTTATTTAAATGTTGCGTTTTGTGGAACTATGAAGGACGGTGTCCCATTCAACCAGTGATCAAAAACAGAAAGTGACACGGAGAGATATGCAAAGAATGAATGTGGAGGAATTGTAAGTCTGTGAACTTCACTTTGGAACTGTATTGAATTTGCAATTAATGAAGCTTGCAACATAGGTTTAGGATAAGTTAAGGCAAGAACATGTCGTGTTGAGATAATCACTGTTTTATTTGGTCCTTGCCGTTTCACATTACAGACAATTGTGACCTGAACACGAAGCATTAGCTTTTTCTTTGCTGTGGTAAGTGCTACCTGTTTGGGTCATAGATATCTGGTTATTCACTTGAGACTTTGTGAGTAATTTGTAGAGCATTTTGATGGATCGCTGCATGGATATCCTCATCATAAATAGATTAACTTGCTTCCCAAAATATGCTCTCTGTCGAGAGATGGCACCGCTCACAAAGATTCTTAATTTCAGCCTACCGTTTGTAACACTGCAACCTGTGCAGACTAAAGACACCACAACATGAGTGCAAACAGCTGCATCCCATCAAAATACTGTTCGTACTGCTTGTTGTGATGACTTTTTGCTGCAATGAGCAAGGTGTCCATTGAGAAACAGAAAGTAATTGATACATAATGGCTCTAGATATCAGTGGAGATGTTGTAACTGACTGAATTTGTTCTGATTTGCTTCAGAGATGATTGGGTTTGGTGTATTTTGTTGATTCTCACCCGCAGCCCATTATAATGTTGAAAATCGATTTTGGAATTAAATGACTTGACAATACTATGTCCATGTTTCAACACAAAAGCACTAAATTATTGTTGTGCGAGTGTTTGCCTGCTTTTGCCATGCAGTATTGACCTGTACGTTTCAGCCGTTTTGCTGCAATCGTCTTTGCATTTTGCTTCTGACAACTGAATTCCACAGATCTAACAGCACTGTTTGTGTTTATTTACTTTGCTGAAGTCTTTCTCTCCCTTCACGGTAACTGGGTATATCATAGAAATGTGCAATACGAAGTCACCTCAACAGTGGTACTCATAGCATCTTGAAAACACTTTGTTAAATTTGCAATTAACGAAGTTTGCAACATAGGTTTAGGATAAGTTAAGACAAGAACATGTCGTGTTGAGATAATCACTGTTTTATTTGGTCCTTGCCGTTTCACATTACAGACAATTGTGACCTGAACATGAAGCATTTGCTTTTTCTTTGCTGTGGTAAGTGCTACCTGTTTGGGTCATAGATATCTGCAACAGCATTTTGATGGATCGCTGCATGGATATCCTCATCATAAATAGATTAACTTGCTTCCCAAAATATGCTCTCTGTCGAGAGATGGCACCGCTCACAAAGATTCTTAATTTCAGCCTACCGTTTGTAACACTGCAACCTGTGCAGACTAAAGACACCACAACATGAGTGCAAACAGCTGCATCCCATCAAAATACTGTTCTTACTGCTTGTTGTGATGACTTTTTGCTGCAATGAGCAAGGTGTCCATTGAGAAACAGAAAGTAATTGATACATAATGGCTCTAGATATCAGTGGAGATGTTGTAACTGACTGAATTTGTTCTGATTTGCTTCAGAGATGATTGGGTTTGGTGTATTTTGTTGATTCTCACCCGCAGCCCATTATAATGTTGAAAATCGATTTTGGAATGAAATGACTTGACAATACTATGTCCATGTTTCAACACAAAAGCACTAAATTATTGTTGTGCGAGTGTTTGCCTGCTTTTGCCATGCAGTATTGACCTGTACGTTTCAGCCGTTTTTGCTGCAATCGTCTTTGCATTTTGCTTCTGACAACTGAATTCCACAGATCTAACAGCACTGTTTGTGTTTATTTACTTTGCTGAAGTCTTTCTCTCCCTTCACGGTAACTGGGTATATCATAGAAATGTGCAATACGAAGTCACCTCAACAGTGGTACTCATAGCATCTTGAAAACACTTTGTTAAATTTGCAATTAATGAAGTTTGCAACATAGGTTTAGGATAAGTTAAGACAAGAACATGTCGTGTTGAGATAATCACTGTTTTATTTGGTCCTTGCCGTTTCACATTACAGACAATTGTGACCTGAACATGAAGCATTTGCTTTTTCTTTGCTGTGGTAAGTGCTACCTGTTTGGGCCATAGATGTCTGGCTGCTGACTTGAGATTTTGTGAGTTATTTGTAGAGCACAATTTCTTGCAATCGTCTTTGCGTTTTGCTTATGATAACTGAATTCCACAGCTCAAACAGCACTGTTTGTCTTTATTTCACTTTGCTGAAGTATTTCTCTTTCCTCACCATAAATGGATGTATCATAGAAATGTGCAATACGAAGTCACATCAACAGTGGTACTCATAGCATCTTGAAAACAGTCTAAGTGCTACCTGTTGTGGTGCCTTGTTTGTCATGTCATCATCAGCAAGTCCAGTTCGGAGATTTACATCGCTGAGATTAACATGGGACCAACTGAATTCCGAGCAACAAATTATCAAAGTCATTCATTGGCACCAATTCAAATATCAGGTAATGAATGACGTGTGTATTGGAAAGTTAATTTAAATTTTGAGTTTTGAGGAACTATGATGGATCTGTGTCCCATTCAACCAGTGATCAAAAACAGAAAGTGAAACGGAGAGATATGCAAAGAATGAATGTGGAGGAATTATGGTTTGTAAGTATGTGAACTTGACTGTGGTTCTGTATTGAATTTGCAATTAATGAAGTTTGCAACATAGGTTTAGGATAAGTTAAGGCAAGAACATGTCGTGTTGAGATAATCACTGTTTTATCTGGTCCTTGCCGTTGGACATTACAGACAATTGTGACCTGAACACGAAGCATTTGCTTTTTCTTTGCAGTTGTAAGTGCTACCTGTTTGGGTCATAGATATCTGGTTATTCACTTTTGTGAGTTATTTTGTGAGTTATTTGTAGAGCACAATTTCTTGCAATTGTCTTTGCGTTTTGCTTATGACAACTGAATTCCACAGTTCTAACAGCACTGTTTGTCTTTATTTCACTTTGCTAAAGTCTTTCTCTCCCTTCACGGCAACTGGGAGTATCATATAAAATGTACAATATAAAGTCACCTTAACAGTGGTACTCATAGCATCTTGAAAACAGTCTCAGTGCTACCTGTTGTGGTGCCTTGTTTGTCACATCATCATCAGCAAGTCCAGTTCACAGATTTACATCACTGAGATTAACATGGGACCAACATGCGAGCAATAGTATTATCAAAGTCATTCATTGGCACCAATTCTCATATCAGGTAATGAATGACGTGTGTATTGGAATGTTAATTTAAATATTGAGTTTGAAGGACTATGAAGAACTATCGGTGTACCATTCAACAGTGTTCAAAACAAGAAAGTGAAAGGGAGAGATGCAAAGAATGAATGTGGTGGAATTCAGCTTTGTGAGGTTTGTAAGTACGTGATCTTCACTTTGGAACATTAAAGACACCACAAAATGAGTGCAAACAGCTTCTCCCCATCAAAATACCGTCAGTGCTTTTTGCTGCAAATGAGAAAGGTGTCCATTGAGAAACAAACATGAACTCAGTTGATATCATCGCTGTTTTACATGGTCCTTGCCGTTTGACATTACAGACAATAGTGACCTGAACAGGAGCATTTGCTTTTTCTTTGCTGTGGTAAGTGCTACCCTGTTTGGGCCATAGATGTCTCGCTATCTACTTTAGACTTTGTGAGTAATTTGTAGAGCATTTTGATGGATCGCTGCATGGATATCCTCATAATGAATACATTAACTTGCTTCCCAAAACATGCTCTCTGTCTATAGACGACACCGCTCACAACGATTCTTTATTTCAGCCTTACGTTTGTAACACTGCAACCTGTGCAGACTAAAGACACCACAACATGAGTGCAAACAGCTTCTCCCCATTAAAAAATGCTGTAAGTGTGACTTGTTGTGGTGGCTTTTTGCTACGATGAGCAATGTGTCCATTGAGAAACAAAAATGAATTGATACAGCATGGCTCTTGTTGTCCCAATGCTTTTCATCACTTAAGCAGATTTCACTGGAGACACTTTAACCGACTATCATAAAATGTGAAATCAAGTCACCTCAGCAGTGGCACTCATAGCATTATGAAAACATGCCAAGTCCTACCTTGTTTGTCATATGATCATCAGCAATTCCAGTTCACAGATTAACTGTAATATTGACCAGCCACTAGAGATATTTTAACTGACAAAATTTGTTCAGAGTTGCTTCACAGAGATGTGGTTTGGTGTATTTTGTTTATTCTCTCCCACATCACATTTTATTGTTGAAAATCTATTCTGGATTGCAATGACTTTTCATTCAAATTTTTCAACAGCTCTGCACTAAATTATTGTTTGCCTGCTTTAGCCACGCCGTGTCAACCTGCAGGTCTCAGTCGTTGATCCTGCACTTGTCTTTCCATTTTGCTTTTATGACAACTGAATTCCACAGCTCTAACAGCACTGTTTGTCTTTATTTCACTTTGCTGAAGTATTTCTCTCCCCTCACCGTAACTGGGTGTATCATAGATATGTGCAATACGAAGTCACCTCAACAGTGGTACTCATAGCATCTTGGAAACACTCTAAGTGCTACCTGTTGTGGTGCCTTGTTTGTCATGTCATCATCAGCAAGACCAGTGCACAGATTTACTGTAATGCTGACTGCCCGGAAAATGTGAGTCCAACAGTAACATTCCTTTTGTGAAATGGGGGAAGTGAGCTTTCTCCAATGAAATAAATGCCTGGCTGATGACACTTTCGACTGAATCTCCATTTTCCAAAATTGGTCTAGACACCTAGTTCCAACATATCATTTTAGTAACAGCATGTAGTTTCTGCTACATCGCTGAGATTAGCGTGTGACCAACTGAATTCGGAGCAATACCGATATCAAAGTCATTCTTTGCCACCAATGCAAATATCAGGTAAGGCCGTATGAATCGCATAGTTTAAACATGGAGTTTTGAAGAAATATAAAGCATTGGTGTTACATTAAACAAGTGACCATCTGACTGATAGTGAAACATAGACAACCGTGCAAAGAAAGAATGTGAAGGAACCTGATTTTGCAAAAATGAAATCTTCTCTTTGAAAACTCATTGACTTGGCTTCTTCGTAAGATAAGATTTAGCTGCAATTCGGGGGAAATATATTGTGTGATTTCTTCTGTCCAGCTTGGCCTTACCTATTCACATTACAGGCAATTGTGGCCTGAACACTAACATTTGCTTTTTCTTTGCTGTGGTAAGTGTTACCCTGTTTGGGTCATAGATGTCTGGCTATCCACTTGAGACTTTGTGAGTAGTCTGCAGAGCTGCAATATCCCAATGGATCTCTATCGTCAGTGCTTTTTGCTGCAAATGAGCCTGGTGTCCATTGAGAAACAAACATGAACTCAGTTGATATCATCGCTGTTTTACTTGGTCCTTGCCGTTTGACATTACAGACAATTGTGACCTGAACAGTAGCATTTGCTTTTTCTTCGCTGTGGTAAGTGCTACACTGTTTGGGTCATAGATGTCTCGCTATCTACTTGAGACTTTGTGAGTAATTTGTAGAGCATATAGACGGATCTCTGCATGGATATCCTCATAATAAATAGATTAACTTGCTTCCCAAAACATGCTGGAAATTTGTAGTGCACAAATTCTTGCAATTGTCTTTGCGTTTTGCTTATGACAACTGAATTCCACAGTTCTAACAGCACTGTTTGTCTTTATTTCACTTTGCTAAAGTCTTTCTCTCCCTTCACGGCAACTGGGTGTATCATATAAAATGTACAATATGAAGTCACCTCAACAGTGGTACTCATAGCATCTTGAAAACAGTCTAAGTGCTACCTGTTGTGGTGCCTTGTTTGTCGTGTCATCATCAGCAAGTCCAGTTCGCAGATTTACATCGCTGAGATTAACATGGGACCAACTGAATTCCGAGCAACAGGATTACCAAAGTCATTCATTGGCACCAATTCAAATACCAGGTAATGAATGACGTGTGTAGTGGAATGTTTATTTAAATGTTGCGTTTTGTGGAACTATGAAGGACGGTGTCCCATTCAACCAGTGATCAAAAACAGAAAGTGAAACGGAGAGATATGCAAAGAATGAATGTGGAGGAATTAAGGATTGTAAGTCTGTGAACTTCACTTTGGAACTGTATTGAATTTGCAATTAATGAAGCTTGCAACATAGGTTTAGGATAAGTTAAGGCAAGAACATGTCGTGTTGAGATAATCACTGTTTTATTTGGTCCTTGCCGTTTCACATTACAGACAATTGTGACCTGAACACGAAGCATTAGCTTTTTCTTTGCTGTGGTAAGTGCTACCTGTTTGGGTCATAGATATCTGGTTATTCACTTGAGACTTTGTGAGTAATTTGTAGAGCATTTTGATGGATCGCTGCATGGATATCCTCATCATAAATAGATTAACTTGCTTCCCAAAATATGCTCTCTGTCGAGAGATGGCACCGCTCACAAAGATTCTTAATTTCAGCCTACCGTTTGTAACACTGCAACCTGTGCAGACTAAAGACACCACAACATGAGTGCAAACAGCTTCTCCCCATTAAAAAATGCTGTAAGTGTGACTTGTTGTGGTGGCTTTTTGCTACGATGAGCAATGTGTCCATTGAGAAACAAAAATGAATTGATACAGCATGGCTCTTGTTGTCCCAATGCTTTTCATCACTTAAGCAGATTTCACTGGAGACACTTTAACCGACTATCATAAAATGTGAAATCAAGTCACCTCAGCAGTGGCACTCATAGCATTATGAAAACATGCCAAGTCCTACCTTGTTTGTCATATGATCATCAGCAATTCCAGTTCACAGATTAACTGTAATATTGACCAGCCACTAGAGATATTTTAACTGACAAAATTTGTTCAGAGTTGCTTCACAGAGATGTGGTTTGGTGTATTTTGTTTATTCTCTCCCACATCACATTTTATTGTTGAAAATCTATTCTGGATTGCAATGACTTTTCATTCAAATTTTTCAACAGCTCTGCACTAAATTATTGTTTGCCTGCTTTAGCCACGCCGTGTCAACCTGCAGGTCTCAGTCGTTGATCCTGCACTTGTCTTTCCATTTTGCTTTTATGACAACTGAATTCCACAGCTCTAACAGCACTGTTTGTCTTTATTTCACTTTGCTGAAGTATTTCTCTCCCCTCACCGTAACTGGGTGTATCATAGATATGTGCAATACGAAGTCACCTCAACAGTGGTACTCATAGCATCTTGGAAACACTCTAAGTGCTACCTGTTGTGGTGCCTTGTTTGTCATGTCATCATCAGCAAGACCAGTGCACAGATTTACTGTAATGCTGACTGCCCGGAGAATGTGAGTCCAACAGTAACATTCCTTTTGTGAAATGGGGGAAGTGAGCTTTCTCCAATGAAATAAATGCCTGGCTGATGACACTTTCGACTGAATCTCCATTTTCCAAAATTGGTCTAGACACCTAGTTCCAACATATCATTTTAGTAACAGCATGTAGTTTCTGCTACATCGCTGAGATTAGCGTGTGACCAACTGAATTCGGAGCAATACCGATATCAAAGTCATTCTTTGCCACCAATGCAAATATCAGGTAAGGCCGTATGAATCGCATAGTTTAAACATGGAGTTTTGAAGAAATATAAAGCATTGGTGTTACATTAAACAAGTGACCATCTGACTGATAGTGAAACATAGACAACCGTGCAAAGAAAGAATGTGAAGGAACCTGATTTTGCAAAAATGAAATCTTCTCTTTGAAAACTCATTGACTTGGCTTCTTCGTAAGATAAGATTTAGCTGCAATTCGGGGGAAATATATTGTGTGATTTCTTCTGTCCAGCTTGGCCTTACCTATTCACATTACAGGCAATTGTGGCCTGAACACTAACATTTGCTTTTTCTTTGCTGTGGTAAGTGTTACCCTGTTTGGGTCATAGATGTCTGGCTATCCACTTGAGACTTTGTGAGTAGTCTGCAGAGCTGCAATATCCCAATGGATCTCTATCGTCAGTGCTTTTTGCTGCAAATGAGCCTGGTGTCCATTGAGAAACAAACATGAACTCAGTTGATATCATCGCTGTTTTACTTGGTCCTTGCCGTTTGACATTACAGACAATTGTGACCTGAACAGTAGCATTTGCTTTTTCTTCGCTGTGGTAAGTGCTACACTGTTTGGGTCATAGATGTCTCGCTATCTACTTGAGACTTTGTGAGTAATTTGTAGAGCATATAGACGGATCTCTGCATGGATATCCTCATAATAAATAGATTAACTTGCTTCCCAAAACATGCTGGAAATTTGTAGTGCACAAATTCTTGCAATTGTCTTTGCGTTTTGCTTATGACAACTGAATTCCACAGTTCTAACAGCACTGTTTGTCTTTATTTCACTTTGCTAAAGTCTTTCTCTCCCTTCACGGCAACTGGGAGTATCATATAAAATGTACAATATGAAGTCACCTCAACAGTGGTACTCATAGCATCTTGAAAACAGTCTAAGTGCTACCTGTTGTGGTGCCTTGTTTGTCATGTCATCATCAGCAAGTCCAGTTCGCAGATTTACATCGCTGAGATTAACCTGGGACCAACTGAATTCCGAGCAACAGGATTACCAAAGTCATTCATTGGCACCAATTCAAATATCAGGTAATGAATGACGTGTGTAGTGGAATGTTTATTTAAATGTTGCGTTTTGTGGAACTATGAAGGACGGTGTCCCATTCAACCAGTGATCAAAAACAGAAAGTGACACGGAGAGATATGCAAAGAATGAATGTGGAGGAATTGTAAGTCTGTGAACTTCACTTTGGAACTGTATTGAATTTGCAATTAATGAAGCTTGCAACATAGGTTTAGGATAAGTTAAGGCAAGAACATGTCGTGTTGAGATAATCACTGTTTTATTTGGTCCTTGCCGTTTCACATTACAGACAATTGTGACCTGAACACGAAGCATTAGCTTTTTCTTTGCTGTGGTAAGTGCTACCTGTTTGGGTCATAGATATCTGGTTATTCACTTGAGACTTTGTGAGTAATTTGTAGAGCATTTTGATGGATCGCTGCATGGATATCCTCATCATAAATAGATTAACTTGCTTCCCAAAATATGCTCTCTGTCGAGAGATGGCACCGCTCACAAAGATTCTTAATTTCAGCCTACCGTTTGTAACACTGCAACCTGTGCAGACTAAAGACACCACAACATGAGTGCAAACAGCTGCATCCCATCAAAATACTGTTCGTACTGCTTGTTGTGATGACTTTTTGCTGCAATGAGCAAGGTGTCCATTGAGAAACAGAAAGTAATTGATACATAATGGCTCTAGATATCAGTGGAGATGTTGTAACTGACTGAATTTGTTCTGATTTGCTTCAGAGATGATTGGGTTTGGTGTATTTTGTTGATTCTCACCCGCAGCCCATTATAATGTTGAAAATCGATTTTGGAATGAAATGACTTGACAATACTATGTCCATGTTTCAACACAAAAGCACTAAATTATTGTTGTGCGAGTGTTTGCCTGCTTTTGCCATGCAGTATTGACCTGTACGTTTCAGCCGTTTTTGCTGCAATCGTCTTTGCATTTTGCTTCTGACAACTGAATTCCACAGATCTAACAGCACTGTTTGTGTTTATTTACTTTGCTGAAGTCTTTCTCTCCCTTCACGGTAACTGGGTATATCATAGAAATGTGCAATACGAAGTCACCTCAACAGTGGTACTCATAGCATCTTGAAAACACTTTGTTAAATTTGCAATTAACGAAGTTTGCAACATAGGTTTAGGATAAGTTAAGACAAGAACATGTCGTGTTGAGATAATCACTGTTTTATTTGGTCCTTGCCGTTTCACATTACAGACAATTGTGACCTGAACATGAAGCATTTGCTTTTTCTTTGCTGTGGTAAGTGCTACCTGTTTGGGTCATAGATATCTGCAACAGCATTTTGATGGATCGCTGCATGGATATCCTCATCATAAATAGATTAACTTGCTTCCCAAAATATGCTCTCTGTCGAGAGATGGCACCGCTCACAAAGATTCTTAATTTCAGCCTACCGTTTGTAACACTGCAACCTGTGCAGACTAAAGACACCACAACATGAGTGCAAACAGCTGCATCCCATCAAAATACTGTTCTTACTGCTTGTTGTGATGACTTTTTGCTGCAATGAGCAAGGTGTCCATTGAGAAACAGAAAGTAATTGATACATAATGGCTCTAGATATCAGTGGAGATGTTGTAACTGACTGAATTTGTTCTGATTTGCTTCAGAGATGATTGGGTTTGGTGTATTTTGTTGATTCTCACCCGCAGCCCATTATAATGTTGAAAATCGATTTTGGAATGAAATGACTTGACAATACTATGTCCATGTTTCAACACAAAAGCACTAAATTATTGTTGTGCGAGTGTTTGCCTGCTTTTGCCATGCAGTATTGACCTGTACGTTTCAGCCGTTTTTGCTGCAATCGTCTTTGCATTTTGCTTCTGACAACTGAATTCCACAGATCTAACAGCACTGTTTGTGTTTATTTACTTTGCTGAAGTCTTTCTCTCCCTTCACGGTAACTGGGTATATCATAGAAATGTGCAATACGAAGTCACCTCAACAGTGGTACTCATAGCATCTTGAAAACACTTTGTTAAATTTGCAATTAATGAAGTTTGCAACATAGGTTTAGGATAAGTTAAGACAAGAACATGTCGTGTTGAGATAATCACTGTTTTATTTGGTCCTTGCCGTTTCACATTACAGACAATTGTGACCTGAACATGAAGCATTTGCTTTTTCTTTGCTGTGGTAAGTGCTACCTGTTTGGGCCATAGATGTCTGGCTGCTGACTTGAGATTTTGTGAGTTATTTGTAGAGCACAATTTCTTGCAATCGTCTTTGCGTTTTGCTTATGATAACTGAATTCCACAGCTCAAACAGCACTGTTTGTCTTTATTTCACTTTGCTGAAGTATTTCTCTTTCCTCACCATAAATGGATGTATCATAGAAATGTGCAATACGAAGTCACATCAACAGTGGTACTCATAGCATCTTGAAAACAGTCTAAGTGCTACCTGTTGTGGTGCCTTGTTTGTCATGTCATCATCAGCAAGTCCAGTTCGGAGATTTACATCGCTGAGATTAACATGGGACCAACTGAATTCCGAGCAACAAATTATCAAAGTCATTCATTGGCACCAATTCAAATATCAGGTAATGAATGACGTGTGTATTGGAAAGTTAATTTAAATTTTGAGTTTTGAGGAACTATGATGGATCTGTGTCCCATTCAACCAGTGATCAAAAACAGAAAGTGAAACGGAGAGATATGCAAAGAATGAATGTGGAGGAATTATGGTTTGTAAGTATGTGAACTTGACTGTGGTTCTGTATTGAATTTGCAATTAATGAAGTTTGCAACATAGGTTTAGGATAAGTTAAGGCAAGAACATGTCGTGTTGAGATAATCACTGTTTTATCTGGTCCTTGCCGTTGGACATTACAGACAATTGTGACCTGAACACGAAGCATTTGCTTTTTCTTTGCAGTTGTAAGTGCTACCTGTTTGGGTCATAGATATCTGGTTATTCACTTTTGTGAGTTATTTTGTGAGTTATTTGTAGAGCACAATTTCTTGCAATTGTCTTTGCGTTTTGCTTATGACAACTGAATTCCACAGTTCTAACAGCACTGTTTGTCTTTATTTCACTTTGCTAAAGTCTTTCTCTCCCTTCACGGCAACTGGGAGTATCATATAAAATGTACAATATAAAGTCACCTTAACAGTGGTACTCATAGCATCTTGAAAACAGTCTCAGTGCTACCTGTTGTGGTGCCTTGTTTGTCACATCATCATCAGCAAGTCCAGTTCACAGATTTACATCACTGAGATTAACATGGGACCAACATGCGAGCAATAGTATTATCAAAGTCATTCATTGGCACCAATTCTCATATCAGGTAATGAATGACGTGTGTATTGGAATGTTAATTTAAATATTGAGTTTGAAGGACTATGAAGAACTATCGGTGTACCATTCAACAGTGTTCAAAACAAGAAAGTGAAAGGGAGAGATGCAAAGAATGAATGTGGTGGAATTCAGCTTTGTGAGGTTTGTAAGTACGTGATCTTCACTTTGGAACATTAAAGACACCACAAAATGAGTGCAAACAGCTTCTCCCCATCAAAATACCGTCAGTGCTTTTTGCTGCAAATGAGAAAGGTGTCCATTGAGAAACAAACATGAACTCAGTTGATATCATCGCTGTTTTACATGGTCCTTGCCGTTTGACATTACAGACAATAGTGACCTGAACAGGAGCATTTGCTTTTTCTTTGCTGTGGTAAGTGCTACCCTGTTTGGGCCATAGATGTCTCGCTATCTACTTTAGACTTTGTGAGTAATTTGTAGAGCATTTTGATGGATCGCTGCATGGATATCCTCATAATGAATACATTAACTTGCTTCCCAAAACATGCTCTCTGTCTATAGACGACACCGCTCACAACGATTCTTTATTTCAGCCTTACGTTTGTAACACTGCAACCTGTGCAGACTAAAGACACCACAACATGAGTGCAAACAGCTTCTCCCCATTAAAAAATGCTGTAAGTGTGACTTGTTGTGGTGGCTTTTTGCTACGATGAGCAATGTGTCCATTGAGAAACAAAAATGAATTGATACAGCATGGCTCTTGTTGTCCCAATGCTTTTCATCACTTAAGCAGATTTCACTGGAGACACTTTAACCGACTATCATAAAATGTGAAATCAAGTCACCTCAGCAGTGGCACTCATAGCATTATGAAAACATGCCAAGTCCTACCTTGTTTGTCATATGATCATCAGCAATTCCAGTTCACAGATTAACTGTAATATTGACCAGCCACTAGAGATATTTTAACTGACAAAATTTGTTCAGAGTTGCTTCACAGAGATGTGGTTTGGTGTATTTTGTTTATTCTCTCCCACATCACATTTTATTGTTGAAAATCTATTCTGGATTGCAATGACTTTTCATTCAAATTTTTCAACAGCTCTGCACTAAATTATTGTTTGCCTGCTTTAGCCACGCCGTGTCAACCTGCAGGTCTCAGTCGTTGATCCTGCACTTGTCTTTCCATTTTGCTTTTATGACAACTGAATTCCACAGCTCTAACAGCACTGTTTGTCTTTATTTCACTTTGCTGAAGTATTTCTCTCCCCTCACCGTAACTGGGTGTATCATAGATATGTGCAATACGAAGTCACCTCAACAGTGGTACTCATAGCATCTTGGAAACACTCTAAGTGCTACCTGTTGTGGTGCCTTGTTTGTCATGTCATCATCAGCAAGACCAGTGCACAGATTTACTGTAATGCTGACTGCCCGGAGAATGTGAGTCCAACAGTAACATTCCTTTTGTGAAATGGGGGAAGTGAGCTTTCTCCAATGAAATAAATGCCTGGCTGATGACACTTTCGACTGAATCTCCATTTTCCAAAATTGGTCTAGACACCTAGTTCCAACATATCATTTTAGTAACAGCATGTAGTTTCTGCTACATCGCTGAGATTAGCGTGTGACCAACTGAATTCGGAGCAATACCGATATCAAAGTCATTCTTTGCCACCAATGCAAATATCAGGTAAGGCCGTATGAATCGCATAGTTTAAACATGGAGTTTTGAAGAAATATAAAGCATTGGTGTTACATTAAACAAGTGACCATCTGACTGATAGTGAAACATAGACAACCGTGCAAAGAAAGAATGTGAAGGAACCTGATTTTGCAAAAATGAAATCTTCTCTTTGAAAACTCATTGACTTGGCTTCTTCGTAAGATAAGATTTAGCTGCAATTCGGGGGAAATATATTGTGTGATTTCTTCTGTCCAGCTTGGCCTTACCTATTCACATTACAGGCAATTGTGGCCTGAACACTAACATTTGCTTTTTCTTTGCTGTGGTAAGTGTTACCCTGTTTGGGTCATAGATGTCTGGCTATCCACTTGAGACTTTGTGAGTAGTCTGCAGAGCTGCAATATCCCAATGGATCTCTATCGTCAGTGCTTTTTGCTGCAAATGAGCCTGGTGTCCATTGAGAAACAAACATGAACTCAGTTGATATCATCGCTGTTTTACTTGGTCCTTGCCGTTTGACATTACAGACAATTGTGACCTGAACAGTAGCATTTGCTTTTTCTTCGCTGTGGTAAGTGCTACACTGTTTGGGTCATAGATGTCTCGCTATCTACTTGAGACTTTGTGAGTAATTTGTAGAGCATATAGACGGATCTCTGCATGGATATCCTCATAATAAATAGATTAACTTGCTTCCCAAAACATGCTGGAAATTTGTAGTGCACAAATTCTTGCAATTGTCTTTGCGTTTTGCTTATGACAACTGAATTCCACAGTTCTAACAGCACTGTTTGTCTTTATTTCACTTTGCTAAAGTCTTTCTCTCCCTTCACGGCAACTGGGTGTATCATATAAAATGTACAATATGAAGTCACCTCAACAGTGGTACTCATAGCATCTTGAAAACAGTCTAAGTGCTACCTGTTGTGGTGCCTTGTTTGTCGTGTCATCATCAGCAAGTCCAGTTCGCAGATTTACATCGCTGAGATTAACATGGGACCAACTGAATTCCGAGCAACAGGATTACCAAAGTCATTCATTGGCACCAATTCAAATACCAGGTAATGAATGACGTGTGTAGTGGAATGTTTATTTAAATGTTGCGTTTTGTGGAACTATGAAGGACGGTGTCCCATTCAACCAGTGATCAAAAACAGAAAGTGAAACGGAGAGATATGCAAAGAATGAATGTGGAGGAATTAAGGATTGTAAGTCTGTGAACTTCACTTTGGAACTGTATTGAATTTGCAATTAATGAAGCTTGCAACATAGGTTTAGGATAAGTTAAGGCAAGAACATGTCGTGTTGAGATAATCACTGTTTTATTTGGTCCTTGCCGTTTCACATTACAGACAATTGTGACCTGAACACGAAGCATTAGCTTTTTCTTTGCTGTGGTAAGTGCTACCTGTTTGGGTCATAGATATCTGGTTATTCACTTGAGACTTTGTGAGTAATTTGTAGAGCATTTTGATGGATCGCTGCATGGATATCCTCATCATAAATAGATTAACTTGCTTCCCAAAATATGCTCTCTGTCGAGAGATGGCACCGCTCACAAAGATTCTTAATTTCAGCCTACCGTTTGTAACACTGCAACCTGTGCAGACTAAAGACACCACAACATGAGTGCAAACAGCTTCTCCCCATTAAAAAATGCTGTAAGTGTGACTTGTTGTGGTGGCTTTTTGCTACGATGAGCAATGTGTCCATTGAGAAACAAAAATGAATTGATACAGCATGGCTCTTGTTGTCCCAATGCTTTTCATCACTTAAGCAGATTTCACTGGAGACACTTTAACCGACTATCATAAAATGTGAAATCAAGTCACCTCAGCAGTGGCACTCATAGCATTATGAAAACATGCCAAGTCCTACCTTGTTTGTCATATGATCATCAGCAATTCCAGTTCACAGATTAACTGTAATATTGACCAGCCACTAGAGATATTTTAACTGACAAAATTTGTTCAGAGTTGCTTCACAGAGATGTGGTTTGGTGTATTTTGTTTATTCTCTCCCACATCACATTTTATTGTTGAAAATCTATTCTGGATTGCAATGACTTTTCATTCAAATTTTTCAACAGCTCTGCACTAAATTATTGTTTGCCTGCTTTAGCCACGCCGTGTCAACCTGCAGGTCTCAGTCGTTGATCCTGCACTTGTCTTTCCATTTTGCTTTTATGACAACTGAATTCCACAGCTCTAACAGCACTGTTTGTCTTTATTTCACTTTGCTGAAGTATTTCTCTCCCCTCACCGTAACTGGGTGTATCATAGATATGTGCAATACGAAGTCACCTCAACAGTGGTACTCATAGCATCTTGGAAACACTCTAAGTGCTACCTGTTGTGGTGCCTTGTTTGTCATGTCATCATCAGCAAGACCAGTGCACAGATTTACTGTAATGCTGACTGCCCGGAGAATGTGAGTCCAACAGTAACATTCCTTTTGTGAAATGGGGGAAGTGAGCTTTCTCCAATGAAATAAATGCCTGGCTGATGACACTTTCGACTGAATCTCCATTTTCCAAAATTGGTCTAGACACCTAGTTCCAACATATCATTTTAGTAACAGCATGTAGTTTCTGCTACATCGCTGAGATTAGCGTGTGACCAACTGAATTCGGAGCAATACCGATATCAAAGTCATTCTTTGCCACCAATGCAAATATCAGGTAAGGCCGTATGAATCGCATAGTTTAAACATGGAGTTTTGAAGAAATATAAAGCATTGGTGTTACATTAAACAAGTGACCATCTGACTGATAGTGAAACATAGACAACCGTGCAAAGAAAGAATGTGAAGGAACCTGATTTTGCAAAAATGAAATCTTCTCTTTGAAAACTCATTGACTTGGCTTCTTCGTAAGATAAGATTTAGCTGCAATTCGGGGGAAATATATTGTGTGATTTCTTCTGTCCAGCTTGGCCTTACCTATTCACATTACAGGCAATTGTGGCCTGAACACTAACATTTGCTTTTTCTTTGCTGTGGTAAGTGTTACCCTGTTTGGGTCATAGATGTCTGGCTATCCACTTGAGACTTTGTGAGTAGTCTGCAGAGCTGCAATATCCCAATGGATCTCTATCGTCAGTGCTTTTTGCTGCAAATGAGCCTGGTGTCCATTGAGAAACAAACATGAACTCAGTTGATATCATCGCTGTTTTACTTGGTCCTTGCCGTTTGACATTACAGACAATTGTGACCTGAACAGTAGCATTTGCTTTTTCTTCGCTGTGGTAAGTGCTACACTGTTTGGGTCATAGATGTCTCGCTATCTACTTGAGACTTTGTGAGTAATTTGTAGAGCATATAGACGGATCTCTGCATGGATATCCTCATAATAAATAGATTAACTTGCTTCCCAAAACATGCTGGAAATTTGTAGTGCACAAATTCTTGCAATTGTCTTTGCGTTTTGCTTATGACAACTGAATTCCACAGTTCTAACAGCACTGTTTGTCTTTATTTCACTTTGCTAAAGTCTTTCTCTCCCTTCACGGCAACTGGGTGTATCATATAAAATGTACAATATGAAGTCACCTCAACAGTGGTACTCATAGCATCTTGAAAACAGTCTAAGTGCTACCTGTTGTGGTGCCTTGTTTGTCGTGTCATCATCAGCAAGTCCAGTTCGCAGATTTACATCGCTGAGATTAACATGGGACCAACTGAATTCCGAGCAACAGGATTACCAAAGTCATTCATTGGCACCAATTCAAATACCAGGTAATGAATGACGTGTGTAGTGGAATGTTTATTTAAATGTTGCGTTTTGTGGAACTATGAAGGACGGTGTCCCATTCAACCAGTGATCAAAAACAGAAAGTGAAACGGAGAGATATGCAAAGAATGAATGTGGAGGAATTAAGGATTGTAAGTCTGTGAACTTCACTTTGGAACTGTATTGAATTTGCAATTAATGAAGCTTGCAACATAGGTTTAGGATAAGTTAAGGCAAGAACATGTCGTGTTGAGATAATCACTGTTTTATTTGGTCCTTGCCGTTTCACATTACAGACAATTGTGACCTGAACACGAAGCATTAGCTTTTTCTTTGCTGTGGTAAGTGCTACCTGTTTGGGTCATAGATATCTGGTTATTCACTTGAGACTTTGTGAGTAATTTGTAGAGCATTTTGATGGATCGCTGCATGGATATCCTCATCATAAATAGATTAACTTGCTTCCCAAAATATGCTCTCTGTCGAGAGATGGCACCGCTCACAAAGATTCTTAATTTCAGCCTACCGTTTGTAACACTGCAACCTGTGCAGACTAAAGACACCACAACATGAGTGCAAACAGCTTCTCCCCATTAAAAAATGCTGTAAGTGTGACTTGTTGTGGTGGCTTTTTGCTACGATGAGCAATGTGTCCATTGAGAAACAAAAATGAATTGATACAGCATGGCTCTTGTTGTCCCAATGCTTTTCATCACTTAAGCAGATTTCACTGGAGACACTTTAACCGACTATCATAAAATGTGAAATCAAGTCACCTCAGCAGTGGCACTCATAGCATTATGAAAACATGCCAAGTCCTACCTTGTTTGTCATATGATCATCAGCAATTCCAGTTCACAGATTAACTGTAATATTGACCAGCCACTAGAGATATTTTAACTGACAAAATTTGTTCAGAGTTGCTTCACAGAGATGTGGTTTGGTGTATTTTGTTTATTCTCTCCCACATCACATTTTATTGTTGAAAATCTATTCTGGATTGCAATGACTTTTCATTCAAATTTTTCAACAGCTCTGCACTAAATTATTGTTTGCCTGCTTTAGCCACGCCGTGTCAACCTGCAGGTCTCAGTCGTTGATCCTGCACTTGTCTTTCCATTTTGCTTTTATGACAACTGAATTCCACAGCTCTAACAGCACTGTTTGTCTTTATTTCACTTTGCTGAAGTATTTCTCTCCCCTCACCGTAACTGGGTGTATCATAGATATGTGCAATACGAAGTCACCTCAACAGTGGTACTCATAGCATCTTGGAAACACTCTAAGTGCTACCTGTTGTGGTGCCTTGTTTGTCATGTCATCATCAGCAAGACCAGTGCACAGATTTACTGTAATGCTGACTGCCCGGAAAATGTGAGTCCAACAGTAACATTCCTTTTGTGAAATGGGGGAAGTGAGCTTTCTCCAATGAAATAAATGCCTGGCTGATGACACTTTCGACTGAATCTCCATTTTCCAAAATTGGTCTAGACACCTAGTTCCAACATATCATTTTAGTAACAGCATGTAGTTTCTGCTACATCGCTGAGATTAGCGTGTGACCAACTGAATTCGGAGCAATACCGATATCAAAGTCATTCTTTGCCACCAATGCAAATATCAGGTAAGGCCGTATGAATCGCATAGTTTAAACATGGAGTTTTGAAGAAATATAAAGCATTGGTGTTACATTAAACAAGTGACCATCTGACTGATAGTGAAACATAGACAACCGTGCAAAGAAAGAATGTGAAGGAACCTGATTTTGCAAAAATGAAATCTTCTCTTTGAAAACTCATTGACTTGGCTTCTTCGTAAGATAAGATTTAGCTGCAATTCGGGGGAAATATATTGTGTGATTTCTTCTGTCCAGCTTGGCCTTACCTATTCACATTACAGGCAATTGTGGCCTGAACACTAACATTTGCTTTTTCTTTGCTGTGGTAAGTGTTACCCTGTTTGGGTCATAGATGTCTGGCTATCCACTTGAGACTTTGTGAGTAGTCTGCAGAGCTGCAATATCCCAATGGATCTCTATCGTCAGTGCTTTTTGCTGCAAATGAGCCTGGTGTCCATTGAGAAACAAACATGAACTCAGTTGATATCATCGCTGTTTTACTTGGTCCTTGCCGTTTGACATTACAGACAATTGTGACCTGAACAGTAGCATTTGCTTTTTCTTCGCTGTGGTAAGTGCTACACTGTTTGGGTCATAGATGTCTCGCTATCTACTTGAGACTTTGTGAGTAATTTGTAGAGCATATAGACGGATCTCTGCATGGATATCCTCATAATAAATAGATTAACTTGCTTCCCAAAACATGCTGGAAATTTGTAGTGCACAAATTCTTGCAATTGTCTTTGCGTTTTGCTTATGACAACTGAATTCCACAGTTCTAACAGCACTGTTTGTCTTTATTTCACTTTGCTAAAGTCTTTCTCTCCCTTCACGGCAACTGGGTGTATCATATAAAATGTACAATATGAAGTCACCTCAACAGTGGTACTCATAGCATCTTGAAAACAGTCTAAGTGCTACCTGTTGTGGTGCCTTGTTTGTCGTGTCATCATCAGCAAGTCCAGTTCGCAGATTTACATCGCTGAGATTAACATGGGACCAACTGAATTCCGAGCAACAGGATTACCAAAGTCATTCATTGGCACCAATTCAAATACCAGGTAATGAATGACGTGTGTAGTGGAATGTTTATTTAAATGTTGCGTTTTGTGGAACTATGAAGGACGGTGTCCCATTCAACCAGTGATCAAAAACAGAAAGTGAAACGGAGAGATATGCAAAGAATGAATGTGGAGGAATTAAGGATTGTAAGTCTGTGAACTTCACTTTGGAACTGTATTGAATTTGCAATTAATGAAGCTTGCAACATAGGTTTAGGATAAGTTAAGGCAAGAACATGTCGTGTTGAGATAATCACTGTTTTATTTGGTCCTTGCCGTTTCACATTACAGACAATTGTGACCTGAACACGAAGCATTAGCTTTTTCTTTGCTGTGGTAAGTGCTACCTGTTTGGGTCATAGATATCTGGTTATTCACTTGAGACTTTGTGAGTAATTTGTAGAGCATTTTGATGGATCGCTGCATGGATATCCTCATCATAAATAGATTAACTTGCTTCCCAAAATATGCTCTCTGTCGAGAGATGGCACCGCTCACAAAGATTCTTAATTTCAGCCTACCGTTTGTAACACTGCAACCTGTGCAGACTAAAGACACCACAACATGAGTGCAAACAGCTTCTCCCCATTAAAAAATGCTGTAAGTGTGACTTGTTGTGGTGGCTTTTTGCTACGATGAGCAATGTGTCCATTGAGAAACAAAAATGAATTGATACAGCATGGCTCTTGTTGTCCCAATGCTTTTCATCACTTAAGCAGATTTCACTGGAGACACTTTAACCGACTATCATAAAATGTGAAATCAAGTCACCTCAGCAGTGGCACTCATAGCATTATGAAAACATGCCAAGTCCTACCTTGTTTGTCATATGATCATCAGCAATTCCAGTTCACAGATTAACTGTAATATTGACCAGCCACTAGAGATATTTTAACTGACAAAATTTGTTCAGAGTTGCTTCACAGAGATGTGGTTTGGTGTATTTTGTTTATTCTCTCCCACATCACATTTTATTGTTGAAAATCTATTCTGGATTGCAATGACTTTTCATTCAAATTTTTCAACAGCTCTGCACTAAATTATTGTTTGCCTGCTTTAGCCACGCCGTGTCAACCTGCAGGTCTCAGTCGTTGATCCTGCACTTGTCTTTCCATTTTGCTTTTATGACAACTGAATTCCACAGCTCTAACAGCACTGTTTGTCTTTATTTCACTTTGCTGAAGTATTTCTCTCCCCTCACCGTAACTGGGTGTATCATAGATATGTGCAATACGAAGTCACCTCAACAGTGGTACTCATAGCATCTTGGAAACACTCTAAGTGCTACCTGTTGTGGTGCCTTGTTTGTCATGTCATCATCAGCAAGACCAGTGCACAGATTTACTGTAATGCTGACTGCCCGGAAAATGTGAGTCCAACAGTAACATTCCTTTTGTGAAATGGGGGAAGTGAGCTTTCTCCAATGAAATAAATGCCTGGCTGATGACACTTTCGACTGAATCTCCATTTTCCAAAATTGGTCTAGACACCTAGTTCCAACATATCATTTTAGTAACAGCATGTAGTTTCTGCTACATCGCTGAGATTAGCGTGTGACCAACTGAATTCGGAGCAATACCGATATCAAAGTCATTCTTTGCCACCAATGCAAATATCAGGTAAGGCCGTATGAATCGCATAGTTTAAACATGGAGTTTTGAAGAAATATAAAGCATTGGTGTTACATTAAACAAGTGACCATCTGACTGATAGTGAAACATAGACAACCGTGCAAAGAAAGAATGTGAAGGAACCTGATTTTGCAAAAATGAAATCTTCTCTTTGAAAACTCATTGACTTGGCTTCTTCGTAAGATAAGATTTAGCTGCAATTCGGGGGAAATATATTGTGTGATTTCTTCTGTCCAGCTTGGCCTTACCTATTCACATTACAGGCAATTGTGGCCTGAACACTAACATTTGCTTTTTCTTTGCTGTGGTAAGTGTTACCCTGTTTGGGTCATAGATGTCTGGCTATCCACTTGAGACTTTGTGAGTAGTCTGCAGAGCTGCAATATCCCAATGGATCTCTATCGTCAGTGCTTTTTGCTGCAAATGAGCCTGGTGTCCATTGAGAAACAAACATGAACTCAGTTGATATCATCGCTGTTTTACTTGGTCCTTGCCGTTTGACATTACAGACAATTGTGACCTGAACAGTAGCATTTGCTTTTTCTTCGCTGTGGTAAGTGCTACACTGTTTGGGTCATAGATGTCTCGCTATCTACTTGAGACTTTGTGAGTAATTTGTAGAGCATATAGACGGATCTCTGCATGGATATCCTCATAATAAATAGATTAACTTGCTTCCCAAAACATGCTGGAAATTTGTAGTGCACAAATTCTTGCAATTGTCTTTGCGTTTTGCTTATGACAACTGAATTCCACAGTTCTAACAGCACTGTTTGTCTTTATTTCACTTTGCTAAAGTCTTTCTCTCCCTTCACGGCAACTGGGTGTATCATATAAAATGTACAATATGAAGTCACCTCAACAGTGGTACTCATAGCATCTTGAAAACAGTCTAAGTGCTACCTGTTGTGGTGCCTTGTTTGTCGTGTCATCATCAGCAAGTCCAGTTCGCAGATTTACATCGCTGAGATTAACATGGGACCAACTGAATTCCGAGCAACAGGATTACCAAAGTCATTCATTGGCACCAATTCAAATACCAGGTAATGAATGACGTGTGTAGTGGAATGTTTATTTAAATGTTGCGTTTTGTGGAACTATGAAGGACGGTGTCCCATTCAACCAGTGATCAAAAACAGAAAGTGAAACGGAGAGATATGCAAAGAATGAATGTGGAGGAATTAAGGATTGTAAGTCTGTGAACTTCACTTTGGAACTGTATTGAATTTGCAATTAATGAAGCTTGCAACATAGGTTTAGGATAAGTTAAGGCAAGAACATGTCGTGTTGAGATAATCACTGTTTTATTTGGTCCTTGCCGTTTCACATTACAGACAATTGTGACCTGAACACGAAGCATTAGCTTTTTCTTTGCTGTGGTAAGTGCTACCTGTTTGGGTCATAGATATCTGGTTATTCACTTGAGACTTTGTGAGTAATTTGTAGAGCATTTTGATGGATCGCTGCATGGATATCCTCATCATAAATAGATTAACTTGCTTCCCAAAATATGCTCTCTGTCGAGAGATGGCACCGCTCACAAAGATTCTTAATTTCAGCCTACCGTTTGTAACACTGCAACCTGTGCAGACTAAAGACACCACAACATGAGTGCAAACAGCTTCTCCCCATTAAAAAATGCTGTAAGTGTGACTTGTTGTGGTGGCTTTTTGCTACGATGAGCAATGTGTCCATTGAGAAACAAAAATGAATTGATACAGCATGGCTCTTGTTGTCCCAATGCTTTTCATCACTTAAGCAGATTTCACTGGAGACACTTTAACCGACTATCATAAAATGTGAAATCAAGTCACCTCAGCAGTGGCACTCATAGCATTATGAAAACATGCCAAGTCCTACCTTGTTTGTCATATGATCATCAGCAATTCCAGTTCACAGATTAACTGTAATATTGACCAGCCACTAGAGATATTTTAACTGACAAAATTTGTTCAGAGTTGCTTCACAGAGATGTGGTTTGGTGTATTTTGTTTATTCTCTCCCACATCACATTTTATTGTTGAAAATCTATTCTGGATTGCAATGACTTTTCATTCAAATTTTTCAACAGCTCTGCACTAAATTATTGTTTGCCTGCTTTAGCCACGCCGTGTCAACCTGCAGGTCTCAGTCGTTGATCCTGCACTTGTCTTTCCATTTTGCTTTTATGACAACTGAATTCCACAGCTCTAACAGCACTGTTTGTCTTTATTTCACTTTGCTGAAGTATTTCTCTCCCCTCACCGTAACTGGGTGTATCATAGATATGTGCAATACGAAGTCACCTCAACAGTGGTACTCATAGCATCTTGGAAACACTCTAAGTGCTACCTGTTGTGGTGCCTTGTTTGTCATGTCATCATCAGCAAGACCAGTGCACAGATTTACTGTAATGCTGACTGCCCGGAAAATGTGAGTCCAACAGTAACATTCCTTTTGTGAAATGGGGGAAGTGAGCTTTCTCCAATGAAATAAATGCCTGGCTGATGACACTTTCGACTGAATCTCCATTTTCCAAAATTGGTCTAGACACCTAGTTCCAACATATCATTTTAGTAACAGCATGTAGTTTCTGCTACATCGCTGAGATTAGCGTGTGACCAACTGAATTCGGAGCAATACCGATATCAAAGTCATTCTTTGCCACCAATGCAAATATCAGGTAAGGCCGTATGAATCGCATAGTTTAAACATGGAGTTTTGAAGAAATATAAAGCATTGGTGTTACATTAAACAAGTGACCATCTGACTGATAGTGAAACATAGACAACCGTGCAAAGAAAGAATGTGAAGGAACCTGATTTTGCAAAAATGAAATCTTCTCTTTGAAAACTCATTGACTTGGCTTCTTCGTAAGATAAGATTTAGCTGCAATTCGGGGGAAATATATTGTGTGATTTCTTCTGTCCAGCTTGGCCTTACCTATTCACATTACAGGCAATTGTGGCCTGAACACTAACATTTGCTTTTTCTTTGCTGTGGTAAGTGTTACCCTGTTTGGGTCATAGATGTCTGGCTATCCACTTGAGACTTTGTGAGTAGTCTGCAGAGCTGCAATATCCCAATGGATCTCTATCGTCAGTGCTTTTTGCTGCAAATGAGCCTGGTGTCCATTGAGAAACAAACATGAACTCAGTTGATATCATCGCTGTTTTACTTGGTCCTTGCCGTTTGACATTACAGACAATTGTGACCTGAACAGTAGCATTTGCTTTTTCTTCGCTGTGGTAAGTGCTACACTGTTTGGGTCATAGATGTCTCGCTATCTACTTGAGACTTTGTGAGTAATTTGTAGAGCATATAGACGGATCTCTGCATGGATATCCTCATAATAAATAGATTAACTTGCTTCCCAAAACATGCTGGAAATTTGTAGTGCACAAATTCTTGCAATTGTCTTTGCGTTTTGCTTATGACAACTGAATTCCACAGTTCTAACAGCACTGTTTGTCTTTATTTCACTTTGCTAAAGTCTTTCTCTCCCTTCACGGCAACTGGGAGTATCATATAAAATGTACAATATGAAGTCACCTCAACAGTGGTACTCATAGCATCTTGAAAACAGTCTAAGTGCTACCTGTTGTGGTGCCTTGTTTGTCATGTCATCATCAGCAAGTCCAGTTCGCAGATTTACATCGCTGAGATTAACCTGGGACCAACTGAATTCCGAGCAACAGGATTACCAAAGTCATTCATTGGCACCAATTCAAATATCAGGTAATGAATGACGTGTGTAGTGGAATGTTTATTTAAATGTTGCGTTTTGTGGAACTATGAAGGACGGTGTCCCATTCAACCAGTGATCAAAAACAGAAAGTGACACGGAGAGATATGCAAAGAATGAATGTGGAGGAATTGTAAGTCTGTGAACTTCACTTTGGAACTGTATTGAATTTGCAATTAATGAAGCTTGCAACATAGGTTTAGGATAAGTTAAGGCAAGAACATGTCGTGTTGAGATAATCACTGTTTTATTTGGTCCTTGCCGTTTCACATTACAGACAATTGTGACCTGAACACGAAGCATTAGCTTTTTCTTTGCTGTGGTAAGTGCTACCTGTTTGGGTCATAGATATCTGGTTATTCACTTGAGACTTTGTGAGTAATTTGTAGAGCATTTTGATGGATCGCTGCATGGATATCCTCATCATAAATAGATTAACTTGCTTCCCAAAATATGCTCTCTGTCGAGAGATGGCACCGCTCACAAAGATTCTTAATTTCAGCCTACCGTTTGTAACACTGCAACCTGTGCAGACTAAAGACACCACAACATGAGTGCAAACAGCTGCATCCCATCAAAATACTGTTCGTACTGCTTGTTGTGATGACTTTTTGCTGCAATGAGCAAGGTGTCCATTGAGAAACAGAAAGTAATTGATACATAATGGCTCTAGATATCAGTGGAGATGTTGTAACTGACTGAATTTGTTCTGATTTGCTTCAGAGATGATTGGGTTTGGTGTATTTTGTTGATTCTCACCCGCAGCCCATTATAATGTTGAAAATCGATTTTGGAATGAAATGACTTGACAATACTATGTCCATGTTTCAACACAAAAGCACTAAATTATTGTTGTGCGAGTGTTTGCCTGCTTTTGCCATGCAGTATTGACCTGTACGTTTCAGCCGTTTTTGCTGCAATCGTCTTTGCATTTTGCTTCTGACAACTGAATTCCACAGATCTAACAGCACTGTTTGTGTTTATTTACTTTGCTGAAGTCTTTCTCTCCCTTCACGGTAACTGGGTATATCATAGAAATGTGCAATACGAAGTCACCTCAACAGTGGTACTCATAGCATCTTGAAAACACTTTGTTAAATTTGCAATTAATGAAGTTTGCAACATAGGTTTAGGATAAGTTAAGACAAGAACATGTCGTGTTGAGATAATCACTGTTTTATTTGGTCCTTGCCGTTTCACATTACAGACAATTGTGACCTGAACATGAAGCATTTGCTTTTTCTTTGCTGTGGTAAGTGTTTGGGTCATAGATATCTGCAACAGCATTTTGATGGATCGCTGCATGGATATCCTCATCATAAATAGATTAACTTGCTTCCCAAAATATGCTCTCTGTCGAGAGATGGCACCGCTCACAAAGATTCTTAATTTCAGCCTACCGTTTGTAACACTGCAACCTGTGCAGACTAAAGACACCACAACATGAGTGCAAACAGCTGCATCCCATCAAAATACTGTTCGTACTGCTTGTTGTGATGACTTTTTGCTGCAATGAGCAAGGTGTCCATTGAGAAACAGAAAGTAATTGATACATAATGGCTCTAGATATCAGTGGAGATGTTGTAACTGACTGAATTTGTTCTGATTTGCTTCAGAGATGATTGGGTTTGGTGTATTTTGTTGATTCTCACCCGCAGCCCATTATAATGTTGAAAATCGATTTTGGAATGAAATGACTTGACAATACTATGTCCATGTTTCAACACAAAAGCACTAAATTATTGTTGTGCGAGTGTTTGCCTGCTTTTGCCATGCAGTATTGACCTGTACGTTTCAGCCGTTTTTGCTGCAATCGTCTTTGCATTTTGCTTCTGACAACTGAATTCCACAGATCTAACAGCACTGTTTGTGTTTATTTACTTTGCTGAAGTCTTTCTCTCCCTTCACGGTAACTGGGTATATCATAGAAATGTGCAATACGAAGTCACCTCAACAGTGGTACTCATAGCATCTTGAAAACACTTTGTTAAATTTGCAATTAATGAAGTTTGCAACATAGGTTTAGGATAAGTTAAGACAAGAACATGTCGTGTTGAGATAATCACTGTTTTATTTGGTCCTTGCCGTTTCACATTACAGACAATTGTGACCTGAACATGAAGCATTTGCTTTTTCTTTGCTGTGGTAAGTGCTACCTGTTTGGGCCATAGATGTCTGGCTGCTGACTTGAGATTTTGTGAGTTATTTGTAGAGCACAATTTCTTGCAATCGTCTTTGCGTTTTGCTTATGATAACTGAATTCCACAGCTCAAACAGCACTGTTTGTCTTTATTTCACTTTGCTGAAGTATTTCTCTTTCCTCACCATAAATGGATGTATCATAGAAATGTGCAATACGAAGTCACATCAACAGTGGTACTCATAGCATCTTGAAAACAGTCTAAGTGCTACCTGTTGTGGTGCCTTGTTTGTCATGTCATCATCAGCAAGTCCAGTTCGGAGATTTACATCGCTGAGATTAACATGGGACCAACTGAATTCCGAGCAACAAATTATCAAAGTCATTCATTGGCACCAATTCAAATATCAGGTAATGAATGACGTGTGTATTGGAAAGTTAATTTAAATTTTGAGTTTTGAGGAACTATGATGGATCTGTGTCCCATTCAACCAGTGATCAAAAACAGAAAGTGAAACGGAGAGATATGCAAAGAATGAATGTGGAGGAATTATGGTTTGTAAGTATGTGAACTTGACTGTGGTTCTGTATTGAATTTGCAATTAATGAAGTTTGCAACATAGGTTTAGGATAAGTTAAGGCAAGAACATGTCGTGTTGAGATAATCACTGTTTTATCTGGTCCTTGCCGTTGGACATTACAGACAATTGTGACCTGAACACGAAGCATTTGCTTTTTCTTTGCAGTTGTAAGTGCTACCTGTTTGGGTCATAGATATCTGGTTATTCACTTTTGTGAGTTATTTTGTGAGTTATTTGTAGAGCACAATTTCTTGCAATTGTCTTTGCGTTTTGCTTATGACAACTGAATTCCACAGTTCTAACAGCACTGTTTGTCTTTATTTCACTTTGCTAAAGTCTTTCTCTCCCTTCACGGCAACTGGGAGTATCATATAAAATGTACAATATAAAGTCACCTTAACAGTGGTACTCATAGCATCTTGAAAACAGTCTCAGTGCTACCTGTTGTGGTGCCTTGTTTGTCACATCATCATCAGCAAGTCCAGTTCACAGATTTACATCACTGAGATTAACATGGGACCAACATGCGAGCAATAGTATTATCAAAGTCATTCATTGGCACCAATTCTCATATCAGGTAATGAATGACGTGTGTATTGGAATGTTAATTTAAATATTGAGTTTGAAGGACTATGAAGAACTATCGGTGTACCATTCAACAGTGTTCAAAACAAGAAAGTGAAAGGGAGAGATGCAAAGAATGAATGTGGTGGAATTCAGCTTTGTGAGGTTTGTAAGTACGTGATCTTCACTTTGGAACATTAAAGACACCACAAAATGAGTGCAAACAGCTTCTCCCCATCAAAATACCGTCAGTGCTTTTTGCTGCAAATGAGAAAGGTGTCCATTGAGAAACAAACATGAACTCAGTTGATATCATCGCTGTTTTACATGGTCCTTGCCGTTTGACATTACAGACAATAGTGACCTGAACAGGAGCATTTGCTTTTTCTTTGCTGTGGTAAGTGCTACCCTGTTTGGGCCATAGATGTCTCGCTATCTACTTTAGACTTTGTGAGTAATTTGTAGAGCATTTTGATGGATCGCTGCATGGATATCCTCATAATGAATACATTAACTTGCTTCCCAAAACATGCTCTCTGTCTATAGACGACACCGCTCACAACGATTCTTTATTTCAGCCTTACGTTTGTAACACTGCAACCTGTGCAGACTAAAGACACCACAACATGAGTGCAAACAGCTTCTCCCCATTAAAAAATGCTGTAAGTGTGACTTGTTGTGGTGGCTTTTTGCTACGATGAGCAATGTGTCCATTGAGAAACAAAAATGAATTGATACAGCATGGCTCTTGTTGTCCCAATGCTTTTCATCACTTAAGCAGATTTCACTGGAGACACTTTAACCGACTATCATAAAATGTGAAATCAAGTCACCTCAGCAGTGGCACTCATAGCATTATGAAAACATGCCAAGTCCTACCTTGTTTGTCATATGATCATCAGCAATTCCAGTTCACAGATTAACTGTAATATTGACCAGCCACTAGAGATATTTTAACTGACAAAATTTGTTCAGAGTTGCTTCACAGAGATGTGGTTTGGTGTATTTTGTTTATTCTCTCCCACATCACATTTTATTGTTGAAAATCTATTCTGGATTGCAATGACTTTTCATTCAAATTTTTCAACAGCTCTGCACTAAATTATTGTTTGCCTGCTTTAGCCACGCCGTGTCAACCTGCAGGTCTCAGTCGTTGATCCTGCACTTGTCTTTCCATTTTGCTTTTATGACAACTGAATTCCACAGCTCTAACAGCACTGTTTGTCTTTATTTCACTTTGCTGAAGTATTTCTCTCCCCTCACCGTAACTGGGTGTATCATAGATATGTGCAATACGAAGTCACCTCAACAGTGGTACTCATAGCATCTTGGAAACACTCTAAGTGCTACCTGTTGTGGTGCCTTGTTTGTCATGTCATCATCAGCAAGACCAGTGCACAGATTTACTGTAATGCTGACTGCCCGGAAAATGTGAGTCCAACAGTAACATTCCTTTTGTGAAATGGGGGAAGTGAGCTTTCTCCAATGAAATAAATGCCTGGCTGATGACACTTTCGACTGAATCTCCATTTTCCAAAATTGGTCTAGACACCTAGTTCCAACATATCATTTTAGTAACAGCATGTAGTTTCTGCTACATCGCTGAGATTAGCGTGTGACCAACTGAATTCGGAGCAATACCGATATCAAAGTCATTCTTTGCCACCAATGCAAATATCAGGTAAGGCCGTATGAATCGCATAGTTTAAACATGGAGTTTTGAAGAAATATAAAGCATTGGTGTTACATTAAACAAGTGACCATCTGACTGATAGTGAAACATAGACAACCGTGCAAAGAAAGAATGTGAAGGAACCTGATTTTGCAAAAATGAAATCTTCTCTTTGAAAACTCATTGACTTGGCTTCTTCGTAAGATAAGATTTAGCTGCAATTCGGGGGAAATATATTGTGTGATTTCTTCTGTCCAGCTTGGCCTTACCTATTCACATTACAGGCAATTGTGGCCTGAACACTAACATTTGCTTTTTCTTTGCTGTGGTAAGTGTTACCCTGTTTGGGTCATAGATGTCTGGCTATCCACTTGAGACTTTGTGAGTAGTCTGCAGAGCTGCAATATCCCAATGGATCTCTATCGTCAGTGCTTTTTGCTGCAAATGAGCCTGGTGTCCATTGAGAAACAAACATGAACTCAGTTGATATCATCGCTGTTTTACTTGGTCCTTGCCGTTTGACATTACAGACAATTGTGACCTGAACAGTAGCATTTGCTTTTTCTTCGCTGTGGTAAGTGCTACACTGTTTGGGTCATAGATGTCTCGCTATCTACTTGAGACTTTGTGAGTAATTTGTAGAGCATATAGACGGATCTCTGCATGGATATCCTCATAATAAATAGATTAACTTGCTTCCCAAAACATGCTGGAAATTTGTAGTGCACAAATTCTTGCAATTGTCTTTGCGTTTTGCTTATGACAACTGAATTCCACAGTTCTAACAGCACTGTTTGTCTTTATTTCACTTTGCTAAAGTCTTTCTCTCCCTTCACGGCAACTGGGTGTATCATATAAAATGTACAATATGAAGTCACCTCAACAGTGGTACTCATAGCATCTTGAAAACAGTCTAAGTGCTACCTGTTGTGGTGCCTTGTTTGTCGTGTCATCATCAGCAAGTCCAGTTCGCAGATTTACATCGCTGAGATTAACATGGGACCAACTGAATTCCGAGCAACAGGATTACCAAAGTCATTCATTGGCACCAATTCAAATACCAGGTAATGAATGACGTGTGTAGTGGAATGTTTATTTAAATGTTGCGTTTTGTGGAACTATGAAGGACGGTGTCCCATTCAACCAGTGATCAAAAACAGAAAGTGAAACGGAGAGATATGCAAAGAATGAATGTGGAGGAATTAAGGATTGTAAGTCTGTGAACTTCACTTTGGAACTGTATTGAATTTGCAATTAATGAAGCTTGCAACATAGGTTTAGGATAAGTTAAGGCAAGAACATGTCGTGTTGAGATAATCACTGTTTTATTTGGTCCTTGCCGTTTCACATTACAGACAATTGTGACCTGAACACGAAGCATTAGCTTTTTCTTTGCTGTGGTAAGTGCTACCTGTTTGGGTCATAGATATCTGGTTATTCACTTGAGACTTTGTGAGTAATTTGTAGAGCATTTTGATGGATCGCTGCATGGATATCCTCATCATAAATAGATTAACTTGCTTCCCAAAATATGCTCTCTGTCGAGAGATGGCACCGCTCACAAAGATTCTTAATTTCAGCCTACCGTTTGTAACACTGCAACCTGTGCAGACTAAAGACACCACAACATGAGTGCAAACAGCTTCTCCCCATTAAAAAATGCTGTAAGTGTGACTTGTTGTGGTGGCTTTTTGCTACGATGAGCAATGTGTCCATTGAGAAACAAAAATGAATTGATACAGCATGGCTCTTGTTGTCCCAATGCTTTTCATCACTTAAGCAGATTTCACTGGAGACACTTTAACCGACTATCATAAAATGTGAAATCAAGTCACCTCAGCAGTGGCACTCATAGCATTATGAAAACATGCCAAGTCCTACCTTGTTTGTCATATGATCATCAGCAATTCCAGTTCACAGATTAACTGTAATATTGACCAGCCACTAGAGATATTTTAACTGACAAAATTTGTTCAGAGTTGCTTCACAGAGATGTGGTTTGGTGTATTTTGTTTATTCTCTCCCACATCACATTTTATTGTTGAAAATCTATTCTGGATTGCAATGACTTTTCATTCAAATTTTTCAACAGCTCTGCACTAAATTATTGTTTGCCTGCTTTAGCCACGCCGTGTCAACCTGCAGGTCTCAGTCGTTGATCCTGCACTTGTCTTTCCATTTTGCTTTTATGACAACTGAATTCCACAGCTCTAACAGCACTGTTTGTCTTTATTTCACTTTGCTGAAGTATTTCTCTCCCCTCACCGTAACTGGGTGTATCATAGATATGTGCAATACGAAGTCACCTCAACAGTGGTACTCATAGCATCTTGGAAACACTCTAAGTGCTACCTGTTGTGGTGCCTTGTTTGTCATGTCATCATCAGCAAGACCAGTGCACAGATTTACTGTAATGCTGACTGCCCGGAGAATGTGAGTCCAACAGTAACATTCCTTTTGTGAAATGGGGGAAGTGAGCTTTCTCCAATGAAATAAATGCCTGGCTGATGACACTTTCGACTGAATCTCCATTTTCCAAAATTGGTCTAGACACCTAGTTCCAACATATCATTTTAGTAACAGCATGTAGTTTCTGCTACATCGCTGAGATTAGCGTGTGACCAACTGAATTCGGAGCAATACCGATATCAAAGTCATTCTTTGCCACCAATGCAAATATCAGGTAAGGCCGTATGAATCGCATAGTTTAAACATGGAGTTTTGAAGAAATATAAAGCATTGGTGTTACATTAAACAAGTGACCATCTGACTGATAGTGAAACATAGACAACCGTGCAAAGAAAGAATGTGAAGGAACCTGATTTTGCAAAAATGAAATCTTCTCTTTGAAAACTCATTGACTTGGCTTCTTCGTAAGATAAGATTTAGCTGCAATTCGGGGGAAATATATTGTGTGATTTCTTCTGTCCAGCTTGGCCTTACCTATTCACATTACAGGCAATTGTGGCCTGAACACTAACATTTGCTTTTTCTTTGCTGTGGTAAGTGTTACCCTGTTTGGGTCATAGATGTCTGGCTATCCACTTGAGACTTTGTGAGTAGTCTGCAGAGCTGCAATATCCCAATGGATCTCTATCGTCAGTGCTTTTTGCTGCAAATGAGCCTGGTGTCCATTGAGAAACAAACATGAACTCAGTTGATATCATCGCTGTTTTACTTGGTCCTTGCCGTTTGACATTACAGACAATGGTGACCTGAACAGGAGCATTTGCTTTTTCTTCGCTGTGGTAAGTGCTACACTGTTTGGGTCATAGATGTCTCGCTATCTACTTGAGACTTTGTGAGTAATTTGTAGAGCATATAGACGGATCTCTGCATGGATATCCTCATAATAAATAGATTAACTTGCTTCCCAAAACATGCTGGAAATTTTTAGTGCACAAATTCTTGCAATTGTCTTTGCGTTTTGCTTATGACAACTGAATTCCACAGTTCTAACAGCACTGTTTGTCTTTATTTCACTTTGCTAAAGTCTTTCTCTCCCTTCACGGCAACTGGGAGTATCATATAAAATGTACAATATGAAGTCACCTCAACAGTGGTACTCATAGCATCTTGAAAACAGTCTAAGTGCTACCTGTTGTGGTGCCTTGTTTGTCATGTCATCATCAGCAAGTCCAGTTCGCAGATTTACATCGCTGAGATTAACCTGGGACCAACTGAATTCCGAGCAACAGGATTACCAAAGTCATTCATTGGCACCAATTCAAATATCAGGTAATGAATGACGTGTGTAGTGGAATGTTTATTTAAATGTTGCGTTTTGTGGAACTATGAAGGACGGTGTCCCATTCAACCAGTGATCAAAAACAGAAAGTGACACGGAGAGATATGCAAAGAATGAATGTGGAGGAATTGTAAGTCTGTGAACTTCACTTTGGAACTGTATTGAATTTGCAATTAATGAAGCTTGCAACATAGGTTTAGGATAAGTTAAGGCAAGAACATGTCGTGTTGAGATAATCACTGTTTTATTTGGTCCTTGCCGTTTCACATTACAGACAATTGTGACCTGAACACGAAGCATTAGCTTTTTCTTTGCTGTGGTAAGTGCTACCTGTTTGGGTCATAGATATCTGGTTATTCACTTGAGACTTTGTGAGTAATTTGTAGAGCATTTTGATGGATCGCTGCATGGATATCCTCATCATAAATAGATTAACTTGCTTCCCAAAATATGCTCTCTGTCGAGAGATGGCACCGCTCACAAAGATTCTTAATTTCAGCCTACCGTTTGTAACACTGCAACCTGTGCAGACTAAAGACACCACAACATGAGTGCAAACAGCTGCATCCCATCAAAATACTGTTCGTACTGCTTGTTGTGATGACTTTTTGCTGCAATGAGCAAGGTGTCCATTGAGAAACAGAAAGTAATTGATACATAATGGCTCTAGATATCAGTGGAGATGTTGTAACTGACTGAATTTGTTCTGATTTGCTTCAGAGATGATTGGGTTTGGTGTATTTTGTTGATTCTCACCCGCAGCCCATTATAATGTTGAAAATCGATTTTGGAATTAAATGACTTGACAATACTATGTCCATGTTTCAACACAAAAGCACTAAATTATTGTTGTGCGAGTGTTTGCCTGCTTTTGCCATGCAGTATTGACCTGTACGTTTCAGCCGTTTTTGCTGCAATCGTCTTTGCATTTTGCTTCTGACAACTGAATTCCACAGATCTAACAGCACTGTTTGTGTTTATTTACTTTGCTGAAGTCTTTCTCTCCCTTCACGGTAACTGGGTATATCATAGAAATGTGCAATACGAAGTCACCTCAACAGTGGTACTCATAGCATCTTGAAAACACTTTGTTAAATTTGCAATTAATGAAGTTTGCAACATAGGTTTAGGATAAGTTAAGACAAGAACATGTCGTGTTGAGATAATCACTGTTTTATTTGGTCCTTGCCGTTTCACATTACAGACAATTGTGACCTGAACATGAAGCATTTGCTTTTTCTTTGCTGTGGTAAGTGCTACCTGTTTGGGTCATAGATATCTGCAACAGCATTTTGATGGATCGCTGCATGGATATCCTCATCATAAATAGATTAACTTGCTTCCCAAAATATGCTCTCTGTCGAGAGATGGCACCGCTCACAAAGATTCTTAATTTCAGCCTACCGTTTGTAACACTGCAACCTGTGCAGACTAAAGACACCACAACATGAGTGCAAACAGCTGCATCCCATCAAAATACTGTTCTTACTGCTTGTTGTGATGACTTTTTGCTGCAATGAGCAAGGTGTCCATTGAGAAACAGAAAGTAATTGATACATAATGGCTCTAGATATCAGTGGAGATGTTGTAACTGACTGAATTTGTTCTGATTTGCTTCAGAGATGATTGGGTTTGGTGTATTTTGTTGATTCTCACCCGCAGCCCATTATAATGTTGAAAATCGATTTTGGAATGAAAAGACTTGACAATACTATGTCCATGGTTCAACACAAAAGCACTAAATTATTGTTGTGCGAGTGTTTGCCTGCTTTTGCCATGCAGTATTGACCTGTACGTTTCAGCCGTTTTTGCTGCAATCGTCTTTGCATTTTGCTTCTGACAACTGAATTCCACAGATCTAACAGCACTGTTTGTGTTTATTTACTTTGCTGAAGTCTTTCTCTCCCTTCACGGTAACTGGGTATATCATAGAAATGTGCAATACGAAGTCACCTCAACAGTGGTACTCATAGCATCTTGAAAACACTTTGTTAAATTTGCAATTAATGAAGTTTGCAACATAGGTTTAGGATAAGTTAAGACAAGAACATGTCGTGTTGAGATAATCACTGTTTTATTTGGTCCTTGCCGTTTCACATTACAGACAATTGTGACCTGAACATGAAGCATTTGCTTTTTCTTTGCTGTGGTAAGTGCTACCTGTTTGGGCCATAGATGTCTGGCTGCTGACTTGAGATTTTGTGAGTTATTTGTAGAGCACAATTTCTTGCAATCGTCTTTGCGTTTTGCTTATGATAACTGAATTCCACAGCTCAAACAGCACTGTTTGTCTTTATTTCACTTTGCTGAAGTATTTCTCTTTCCTCACCATAAATGGATGTATCATAGAAATGTGCAATACGAAGTCACATCAACAGTGGTACTCATAGCATCTTGAAAACAGTCTAAGTGCTACCTGTTGTGGTGCCTTGTTTGTCATGTCATCATCAGCAAGTCCAGTTCGGAGATTTACATCGCTGAGATTAACATGGGACCAACTGAATTCCGAGCAACAAATTATCAAAGTCATTCATTGGCACCAATTCAAATATCAGGTAATGAATGACGTGTGTATTGGAAAGTTAATTTAAATTTTGAGTTTTGAGGAACTATGATGGATCTGTGTCCCATTCAACCAGTGATCAAAAACAGAAAGTGAAACGGAGAGATATGCAAAGAATGAATGTGGAGGAATTATGGTTTGTAAGTATGTGAACTTGACTGTGGTTCTGTATTGAATTTGCAATTAATGAAGTTTGCAACATAGGTTTAGGATAAGTTAAGGCAAGAACATGTCGTGTTGAGATAATCACTGTTTTATCTGGTCCTTGCCGTTGGACATTACAGACAATTGTGACCTGAACACGAAGCATTTGCTTTTTCTTTGCAGTTGTAAGTGCTACCTGTTTGGGTCATAGATATCTGGTTATTCACTTTTGTGAGTTATTTTGTGAGTTATTTGTAGAGCACAATTTCTTGCAATTGTCTTTGCGTTTTGCTTATGACAACTGAATTCCACAGTTCTAACAGCACTGTTTGTCTTTATTTCACTTTGCTAAAGTCTTTCTCTCCCTTCACGGCAACTGGGAGTATCATATAAAATGTACAATATAAAGTCACCTTAACAGTGGTACTCATAGCATCTTGAAAACAGTCTCAGTGCTACCTGTTGTGGTGCCTTGTTTGTCACATCATCATCAGCAAGTCCAGTTCACAGATTTACATCACTGAGATTAACATGGGACCAACATGCGAGCAATAGTATTATCAAAGTCATTCATTGGCACCAATTCTCATATCAGGTAATGAATGACGTGTGTATTGGAATGTTAATTTAAATATTGAGTTTGAAGGACTATGAAGAACTATCGGTGTACCATTCAACAGTGTTCAAAACAAGAAAGTGAAAGGGAGAGATGCAAAGAATGAATGTGGTGGAATTCAGCTTTGTGAGGTTTGTAAGTACGTGATCTTCACTTTGGAACATTAAAGACACCACAAAATGAGTGCAAACAGCTTCTCCCCATCAAAATACCGTCAGTGCTTTTTGCTGCAAATGAGAAAGGTGTCCATTGAGAAACAAACATGAACTCAGTTGATATCATCGCTGTTTTACATGGTCCTTGCCGTTTGACATTACAGACAATAGTGACCTGAACAGGAGCATTTGCTTTTTCTTTGCTGTGGTAAGTGCTACCCTGTTTGGGTCATAGATGTCTCGCTATCTACTTTAGACTTTGTGAGTAATTTGTAGAGCATTTTGATGGATCGCTGCATGGATATCCTCATAATGAATACATTAACTTGCTTCCCAAAACATGCTCTCTGTCTATAGACGACACCGCTCACAACGATTCTTTATTTCAGCCTTACGTTTGTAACACTGCAACCTGTGCAGACTAAAGACACCACAACATGAGTGCAAACAGCTTCTCCCCATTAAAAAATGCTGTAAGTGTGACTTGTTGTGGTGGCTTTTTGCTACGATGAGCAATGTGTCCATTGAGAAACAAAAATGAATTGATACAGCATGGCTCTTGTTGTCCCAATGCTTTTCATCACTTAAGCAGATTTCACTGGAGACACTTTAACCGACTATCATAAAATGTGAAATCAAGTCACCTCAGCAGTGGCACTCATAGCATTATGAAAACATGCCAAGTCCTACCTTGTTTGTCATATGATCATCAGCAATTCCAGTTCACAGATTAACTGTAATATTGACCAGCCACTAGAGATATTTTAACTGACAAAATTTGTTCAGAGTTGCTTCACAGAGATGTGGTTTGGTGTATTTTGTTTATTCTCTCCCACATCACATTTTATTGTTGAAAATCTATTCTGGATTGCAATGACTTTTCATTCAAATTTTTCAACAGCTCTGCACTAAATTATTGTTTGCCTGCTTTAGCCACGCCGTGTCAACCTGCAGGTCTCAGTCGTTGATCCTGCACTTGTCTTTCCATTTTGCTTTTATGACAACTGAATTCCACAGCTCTAACAGCACTGTTTGTCTTTATTTCACTTTGCTGAAGTATTTCTCTCCCCTCACAGTAACTGGGTGTATCATAGAAATGTGCAATATGAAGTCACCTCACCAGTGGTACTCATAGCATCTTGGAAACACTCTAAGTGCTACCTGTTGTGGTGCCTTGTTTGTCATGTCATCATCAGCAAGACCAGTGCACAGATTTACTGTAATGCTGACTGCCCGAACAATGTGAGTCCAACAGTAACATTCCTTTTTGTGAAATGGGGGAAGTGAGCTTTCTCCAATGAAATAAATGCCTGGCTGATGACACTTTCGACTGAATCTCCATTTTCCAAAATTGGTCTAGACACCTAGTTCCAACATATCATTTTAGTAACAGCATGTAGTTTCTGCTACATCGCTGAGATTAGCGTGTGACCAACTGAATTCGGAGCAATACCGATATCAAAGTCATTCTTTGCCACCAATGCAAATATCAGGTAAGGCCGTATGAATCGCATAGTTTAAACATGGAGTTTTGAAGAAATATAAAGCATTGGTGTTACATTAAACAAGTGACCATCTGACTGATAGTGAAACATAGACAACCGTGCAAAGAAAGAATGTGAAGGAACCTGATTTTGCAAAAATGAAATCTTCTCTTTGAAAACTCATTGACTTGGCTTCTTCGTAAGATAAGATTTAGCTGCAATTCGGGGGAAATATATTGTGTGATTTCTTCTGTCCAGCTTGGCCTTACCTATTCACATTACAGGCAATTGTGGCCTGAACACTAACATTTGCTTTTTCTTTGCTGTGGTAAGTGTTACCCTGTTTGGGTCATAGATGTCTGGCTATCCACTTGAGACTTTGTGAGTAGTCTGCAGAGCTGCAATATCCCAATGGATCTCTATCGTCAGTGCTTTTTGCTGCAAATGAGCCTGGTGTCCATTGAGAAACAAACATGAACTCAGTTGATATCATCGCTGTTTTACTTGGTCCTTGCCGTTTGACATTACAGACAATTGTGACCTGAACAGTAGCATTTGCTTTTTCTTCGCTGTGGTAAGTGCTACACTGTTTGGGTCATAGATGTCTCGCTATCTACTTGAGACTTTGTGAGTAATTTGTAGAGCATATAGACGGATCTCTGCATGGATATCCTCATAATAAATAGATTAACTTGCTTCCCAAAACATGCTGGAAATTTGTAGTGCACAAATTCTTGCAATTGTCTTTGCGTTTTGCTTATGACAACTGAATTCCACAGTTCTAACAGCACTGTTTGTCTTTATTTCACTTTGCTAAAGTCTTTCTCTCCCTTCACGGCAACTGGGAGTATCATATAAAATGTACAATATGAAGTCACCTCAACAGTGGTACTCATAGCATCTTGAAAACAGTCTAAGTGCTACCTGTTGTGGTGCCTTGTTTGTCATGTCATCATCAGCAAGTCCAGTTCGCAGATTTACATCGCTGAGATTAACCTGGGACCAACTGAATTCCGAGCAACAGGATTACCAAAGTCATTCATTGGCACCAATTCAAATATCAGGTAATGAATGACGTGTGTAGTGGAATGTTTATTTAAATGTTGCGTTTTGTGGAACTATGAAGGACGGTGTCCCATTCAACCAGTGATCAAAAACAGAAAGTGACACGGAGAGATATGCAAAGAATGAATGTGGAGGAATTGTAAGTCTGTGAACTTCACTTTGGAACTGTATTGAATTTGCAATTAATGAAGCTTGCAACATAGGTTTAGGATAAGTTAAGGCAAGAACATGTCGTGTTGAGATAATCACTGTTTTATTTGGTCCTTGCCGTTTCACATTACAGACAATTGTGACCTGAACACGAAGCATTAGCTTTTTCTTTGCTGTGGTAAGTGCTACCTGTTTGGGTCATAGATATCTGGTTATTCACTTGAGACTTTGTGAGTAATTTGTAGAGCATTTTGATGGATCGCTGCATGGATATCCTCATCATAAATAGATTAACTTGCTTCCCAAAATATGCTCTCTGTCGAGAGATGGCACCGCTCACAAAGATTCTTAATTTCAGCCTACCGTTTGTAACACTGCAACCTGTGCAGACTAAAGACACCACAACATGAGTGCAAACAGCTGCATCCCATCAAAATACTGTTCTTACTGCTTGTTGTGATGACTTTTTGCTGCAATGAGCAAGGTGTCCATTGAGAAACAGAAAGTAATTGATACATAATGGCTCTAGATATCAGTGGAGATGTTGTAACTGACTGAATTTGTTCTGATTTGCTTCAGAGATGATTGGGTTTGGTGTATTTTGTTGATTCTCACCCGCAGCCCATTATAATGTTGAAAATCGATTTTGGAATGAAATGACTTGACAATACTATGTCCATGTTTCAACACAAAAGCACTAAATTATTGTTGTGCGAGTGTTTGCCTGCTTTTGCCATGCAGTATTGACCTGTACGTTTCAGCCGTTTTTGCTGCAATCGTCTTTGCATTTTGCTTCTGACAACTGAATTCCACAGATCTAACAGCACTGTTTGTGTTTATTTACTTTGCTGAAGTCTTTCTCTCCCTTCACGGTAACTGGGTATATCATAGAAATGTGCAATACGAAGTCACCTCAACAGTGGTACTCATAGCATCTTGAAAACACTTTGTTAAATTTGCAATTAATGAAGTTTGCAACATAGGTTTAGGATAAGTTAAGACAAGAACATGTCGTGTTGAGATAATCACTGTTTTATTTGGTCCTTGCCGTTTCACATTACAGACAATTGTGACCTGAACATGAAGCATTTGCTTTTTCTTTGCTGTGGTAAGTGCTACCTGTTTGGGCCATAGATGTCTGGCTGCTGACTTGAGATTTTGTGAGTTATTTGTAGAGCACAATTTCTTGCAATCGTCTTTGCGTTTTGCTTATGATAACTGAATTCCACAGCTCAAACAGCACTGTTTGTCTTTATTTCACTTTGCTGAAGTATTTCTCTTTCCTCACCATAAATGGATGTATCATAGAAATGTGCAATACGAAGTCACATCAACAGTGGTACTCATAGCATCTTGAAAACAGTCTAAGTGCTACCTGTTGTGGTGCCTTGTTTGTCATGTCATCATCAGCAAGTCCAGTTCGGAGATTTACATCGCTGAGATTAACATGGGACCAACTGAATTCCGAGCAACAAATTATCAAAGTCATTCATTGGCACCAATTCAAATATCAGGTAATGAATGACGTGTGTATTGGAAAGTTAATTTAAATTTTGAGTTTTGAGGAACTATGATGGATCTGTGTCCCATTCAACCAGTGATCAAAAACAGAAAGTGAAACGGAGAGATATGCAAAGAATGAATGTGGAGGAATTATGGTTTGTAAGTATGTGAACTTGACTGTGGTTCTGTATTGAATTTGCAATTAATGAAGTTTGCAACATAGGTTTAGGATAAGTTAAGGCAAGAACATGTCGTGTTGAGATAATCACTGTTTTATCTGGTCCTTGCCGTTGGACATTACAGACAATTGTGACCTGAACACGAAGCATTTGCTTTTTCTTTGCAGTTGTAAGTGCTACCTGTTTGGGTCATAGATATCTGGTTATTCACTTGAGATTTTGTGAGTTATTTGTAGAGCATTTTGATGGATCGCTGCATGGATATCCTCATAATGAATACATTAACTTGCTTCCCAAAACATGCTCTCTGTCTATAGACGACACCGCTCACAACGATTCTTTATTTCAGCCTTACGTTTGTAACACTGCAACCTGTGCAGACTAAAGACACCACAACATGAGTGCAAACAGCTTCTCCCCATTAAAAAATGCTGTAAGTGTGACTTGTTGTGGTGGCTTTTTGCTACGATGAGCAATGTGTCCATTGAGAAACAAAAATGAATTGATACAGCATGGCTCTTGTTGTCCCAATGCTTTTCATCACTTAAGCAGATTTCACTGGAGACACTTTAACCGACTATCATAAAATGTGAAATCAAGTCACCTCAGCAGTGGCACTCATAGCATTATGAAAACATGCCAAGTCCTACCTTGTTTGTCATATGATCATCAGCAATTCCAGTTCACAGATTAACTGTAATATTGACCAGCCACTAGAGATATTTTAACTGACAAAATTTGTTCAGAGTTGCTTCACAGAGATGTGGTTTGGTGTATTTTGTTTATTCTCTCCCACATCACATTTTATTGTTGAAAATCTATTCTGGATTGCAATGACTTTTCATTCAAATTTTTCAACAGCTCTGCACTAAATTATTGTTTGCCTGCTTTAGCCACGCCGTGTCAACCTGCAGGTCTCAGTCGTTGATCCTGCACTTGTCTTTCCATTTTGCTTTTATGACAACTGAATTCCACAGCTCTAACAGCACTGTTTGTCTTTATTTCACTTTGCTGAAGTATTTCTCTCCCCTCACAGTAACTGGGTGTATCATAGATATGTGCAATACGAAGTCACCTCACCAGTGGTACTCATAGCATCTTGGAAACACTCTAAGTGCTACCTGTTGTGGTGCCTTGTTTGTCATGTCATCATCAGCAAGACCAGTGCACAGATTTACTGTAATGCTGACTGCCCGAACAATGTGAGTCCAACAGTAACATTCCTTTTGTGAAATGGGGAAGTGAGCTTTCTCCAATGAAATAAATGCCTGGCTGATGACACTTTCGATTGAATCTCCATCTTCCAAAATTAGTCTAGTCACCTAGTTCCAACAGATCATTTTAGTAACAGCATGTAGTTTCTGCTACATCGCTGATATTAGCGTGTGACCAACTGAATTCTGAGCAACACAGATATCAAAATCATTCTTTGCCACCAATTCAAATATCAGGTAAGGCCGTGTGAATCGCATAGTTTAAACATCGAGTTTTGAAGAAATATAAAGCATTGGTGTTACATTAAACAAGTGACCATCTGACTGATAGTGAAACATAGACAACCGTGCAAAGAAAGAATGTGAAGGAACCTGATTTTGCAAAAATGAAATCTTCTCTTTGAAAACTCATTGACTTGGCTTCTTCGTAAGATAAGATTTAGCTGCAATTCGGGGGGAAATATATTGTGTTGATTTCTTCTGTCCAGCTTGGCCTTACCTATTCACATTACAGACAATTGTGGCCTGAACACTAACATTTGCTTTTTCTTTGCTGTGGTAAGTGTTACCCTGTTTGGGTCATAGATGTCTGGCTATCCACTTGAGACTTTGTGAGTAGTCTGCAGAGCTGCAATATCGCAATGGGTCTCTATAGTCAGTGCTTTTTGCTGCAAATGAGCCGGGTGTCCATTGAGAAACAAACATGAACTCAGTTGATATCATCGCTGTTTTACTTGGTCCTTGCCGTTTGACATTACAGACAATTGTGACCTGAACAGGAGCATTTGCTTTTTCTTCGAAAAGGTAAGTGCTACACTGTTTGGGTCATAGATGTCTCTCTATCTACTTGAGACTTTGTGAGTAATTTGTAGAGCATATAGACGGATCTCTGCATGGATATCCTCATAATAAATAGATTAACTTGCTTCCCAAAACATGCTGGAAATTTGTAGTGCACAATTTCTTGCAATTGTCTTTGCGTTTTGCTTATGACAACTGAATTCCACAGTTCTAACAGCACTGTTTGTCTTTATTTCACTTTGCTAAAGTCTTTCTCTCCCTTCACGGCAACTGGGTGTATCATATAAAATGTACAATATGAAGTCACCTCAACAGTGGTACTCATAGCATCTTGAAAATAGTATAAGTGCTACCTGTTGTGGTGCCTTGTTTGTCGTGTCATCATCAGCAAGTCCAGTTCGCAGATTTACATCGCTGAGATTAACATGGGACCAACTGAATTCCGAGCAACAGGATTACCAAAGTCATTCATTGGCACCAATTCAAATATCAGGTAATGAATGACGTGTGTAGTGGAATGTTTATTTAAATGTTGCGTTTTGTGGAACTATGAAGGACGGTGTCCCATTCAACCAGTGATCAAAAACAGAAAGTGAAACGGAGAGATATGCAAAGAATGAATGTGGAGGAATTAAGGATTGTAAGTCTGTGAACTTCACTTTGGAACTGTATTGAATTTGCAATTAATGAAGCTTGCAACATAGGCTTAGGATAAGTTAAGGCAAGAACATGTCGTGTTGAGATAATCACTGTTTTATTTGGTCCTTGCCGTTTCACATTACAGACAATTGTGACCTGAACACGAAGCATTAGCTTTTTCTTTGCTGTGGTAAGTGCTACCTGTTTGGGTCATAGATATCTGGTTATTCACTTGAGACTTTGTGAGTAATTTGTAGAGCATTTTGATGGATCGCTGCATGGATATCCTCATCGTAAATAGATTAACTTGCTTCCCAAAATATGCTCTCTGTCGAGAGATGGCACCGCTCACAAAGATTCTTAATTTCAGCCTACCGTTTGTAACACTGCAACCTGTGCAGACTAAAGACACCACAACATGAGTGCAAACAGCTGCATCCCATCAAAATACTGTTCGTACTGCTTGTTGTGATGACTTTTTGCTGCAATGAGCAAGGTGTCCATTGAGAAACAGAAAGTAATTGATACATAATGGCTCTAGATATCAGTGGAGATGTTGTAACTGACTGAATTTGTTCTGATTTGCTTCAGAGATGATTGGGTTTGGTGTATTTTGTTGATTCTCACCCGCAGCCCATTATAATGTTGAAAATCGATTTTGGAATTAAATGACTTGACAATACTATGTCCATGTTTCAACACAAAAGCACTAAATTATTGTTGTGCGAGTGTTTGCCTGCTTTTGCCATGCAGTATTGACCTGTACGTTTCAGCCGTTTTTGCTGCAATCGTCTTTGCATTTTGCTTCTGACAACTGAATTCCACAGATCTAACAGCACTGTTTGTGTTTATTTACTTTGCTGAAGTCTTTCTCTCCCTTCACGGTAACTGGGTATATCATAGAAATGTGCAATACGAAGTCACCTCAACAGTGGTACTCATAGCATCTTGAAAACACTTTGTTAAATTTGCAATTAATGAAGTTTGCAACATAGGTTTAGGATAAGTTAAGACAAGAACATGTCGTGTTGAGATAATCACTGTTTTATTTGGTCCTTGCCATTTCACATTACAGACAATTGTGACCTGAACATGAAGCATTTGCTTTTTCTATGCTGTGGTAAGTGCTACCTGTTTGGGCCATAGATGTCTGGCTGCTGACTTGAGATTTTGTGAGTTAATTGTGGAGCACAATTTCTTGCAATCGTCTTTGCGTTTTGCTTATGATAACTGAATTCCACAGCTCAAACAGCACTGTTTGTCTTTATTTCACTTTGCTGAAGTATTTCTCTTTCCTCACCATAAATGGATGTATCATAGAAATGTGCAATACGAAGTCACATCAACAGTGGTACTCATAGCATCTTGAAAACAGTCTAAGTGCTACCTGTTGTGGTGCCTTGTTTGTCATGTCATCATCAGCAAGTCCAGTTCGCAGATTTACATCGCTGAGATTAACATGGGACCAACTGAATTCCGAGCAACAAATTATCAAAGTCATTCATTGGCACCAATTCAAATATCAGATAATGAATGACGTGTGTATTGGAAAGTTAATTTAAATTTTGAGTTTTGAGGAACTATGATGGATCTGTGTCCCATTCAACCAGTGATCAAAAACAGAAAGTGAAACGGAGAGATATGCAAAGAATGAATGTGGAGGAATTATGGTTTGTAAGTATGTGAACTTGACTGTGGTTCTGTATTGAATTTGCAATTAATGAAGTTTGCAACATAGGTTTAGGATAAGTTAAGGCAAGAACATGTCGTGTTGAGATAATCACTGTTTTATCTGGTCCTTGCCGTTGGACATTACAGACAATTGTGACCTGAACACGAAGCATTTGCTTTTTCTTTGCTGTGGTAAGTGCTACCTGTTTGGGTCATAGATATCTGCAACAGCATTTTGATGGATCGCTGCATGGATATCCTCATCATAAATAGATTAACTTGCTTCCCAAAATATGCTCTCTGTCGAGAGATGGCACCGCTCACAAAGATTCTTAATTTCAGCCTACCGTTTGTAACACTGCAACCTGTGCAGACTAAAGACACCACAACATGAGTGCAAACAGCTGCATCCCATCAAAATACTGTTCTTACTGCTTGTTGTGATGACTTTTTGCTGCAATGAGCAAGGTGTCCATTGAGAAACAGAAAGTAATTGATACATAATGGCTCTAGATATCAGTGGAGATGTTGTAACTGACTGAATTTGTTCTGATTTGCTTCAGAGATGATTGAGTTTGGTGTATTTTGTTGATTCTCACCCGCAGCCCATTATAATGTTGAAAATCGATTTTGGAATGAAAAGACTTGACAATACTATGTCCATGGTTCAACACAAGCACTAAATTATTGTTGTGCGAGTGTTTGCCTGCTTTTGCCATGCAGTATTGACCTGTACGTTTCAGCCGTTTTTGCTGCAATCGTCTTTGCATTTTGCTTCTGACAACTGAATTCCACAGATCTAACAGCACTGTTTGTGTTTATTTACTTTGCTGAAGTCTTTCTCTCCCTTCACGGTAACTGGGTATATCATAGAAATGTGCAATACGAAGTCACCTCAACAGTGGTACTCATAGCATCTTGAAAACACTTTGTTAAATTTGCAATTAATGAAGTTTGCAACATAGGTTTAGGATAAGTTAAGACAAGAACATGTCGTGTTGAGATAATCACTGTTTTATTTGGTCCTTGCCGTTTCACATTACAGACAATTGTGACCTGAACATGAAGCATTTGCTTTTTCTTTGCTGTGGTAAGTGCTACCTGTTTGGGCCATAGATGTCTGGCTGCTGACTTGAGATTTTGTGAGTTATTTGTAGAGCACAATTTCTTGCAATCGTCTTTGCGTTTTGCTTATGATAACTGAATTCCACAGCTCAAACAGCACTGTTTGTCTTTATTTCACTTTGCTGAAGTATTTCTCTTTCCTCACCATAAATGGATGTATCATAGAAATGTGCAATACGAAGTCACATCAACAGTGGTACTCATAGCATCTTGAAAACAGTCTAAGTGCTACCTGTTGTGGTGCCTTGTTTGTCATGTCATCATCAGCAAGTCCAGTTCGGAGATTTACATCGCTGAGATTAACATGGGACCAACTGAATTCCGAGCAACAAATTATCAAAGTCATTCATTGGCACCAATTCAAATATCAGGTAATGAATGACGTGTGTATTGGAAAGTTAATTTAAATTTTGAGTTTTGAGGAACTATGATGGATCTGTGTCCCATTCAACCAGTGATCAAAAACAGAAAGTGAAACGGAGAGATATGCAAAGAATGAATGTGGAGGAATTATGGTTTTGTAAGTATGTGAACTTGACTGTGGTTCTGTATTGAATTTGCAATTAATGAAGTTTGCAACATAGGTTTAGGATAAGTTAAGGCAAGAACATGTCGTGTTGAGATAATCACTGTTTTATCTGGTCCTTGCCGTTGGACATTACAGACAATTGTGACCTGAACACGAAGCATTTGCTTTTTCTTTGCAGTTGTAAGTGCTACCTGTTTGGGTCATAGATATCTGGTTATTCACTTTTGTGAGTTATTTTGTGAGTTATTTGTAGAGCACAATTTCTTGCAATTGTCTTTGCGTTTTGCTTATGACAACTGAATTCCACAGTTCTAACAGCACTGTTTGTCTTTATTTCACTTTGCTAAAGTCTTTCTCTCCCTTCACGGCAACTGGGAGTATCATATAAAATGTACAATATAAAGTCACCTTAACAGTGGTACTCATAGCATCTTGAAAACAGTCTCAGTGCTACCTGTTGTGGTGCCTTGTTTGTCACATCATCATCAGCAAGTCCAGTTCACAGATTTACATCACTGAGATTAACATGGGACCAACATGCGAGCAATAGTATTATCAAAGTCATTCATTGGCACCAATTCTCATATCAGGTAATGAATGACGTGTGTATTGGAATGTTAATTTAAATATTGAGTTTGAAGGACTATGAAGAACTATCGGTGTACCATTCAACAGTGTTCAAAACAAGAAAGTGAAAGGGAGAGATGCAAAGAATGAATGTGGTGGAATTCAGCTTTGTGAGGTTTGTAAGTACGTGATCTTCACTTTGGAACATTAAAGACACCACAAAATGAGTGCAAACAGCTTCTCCCCATCAAAATACCGTCAGTGCTTTTTGCTGCAAATGAGAAAGGTGTCCATTGAGAAACAAACATGAACTCAGTTGATATCATCGCTGTTTTACATGGTCCTTGCCGTTTGACATTACAGACAATAGTGACCTGAACAGGAGCATTTGCTTTTTCTTTGCTGTGGTAAGTGCTACCCTGTTTGGGTCATAGATGTCTCGCTATCTACTTTAGACTTTGTGAGTAATTTGTAGAGCATTTTGATGGATCGCTGCATGGATATCCTCATAATGAATACATTAACTTGCTTCCCAAAACATGCTCTCTGTCTATAGACGACACCGCTCACAACGATTCCTTATTTCAGCCTTACGTTTGTAACACTGCAACCTGTGCAGACTAAAGACACCACAACATGAGTGCAAACAGCTTCTCCCCATTAAAAAATGCTGTAAGTGTGACTTGTTGTGGTGGCTTTTTGCTACGATGAGCAATGTGTCCATTGAGAAACAAAAATGAATTGATACAGCATGGCTCTTGTTGTCCCAATGCTTTTCATCACTTAAGCAGATTTCACTGGAGACACTTTAACCGACTATCATAAAATGTGAAATCAAGTCACCTCAGCAGTGGCACTCATAGCATTATGAAAACATGCCAAGTCCTACCTTGTTTGTCATATGATCATCAGCAATTCCAGTTCACAGATTAACTGTAATATTGACCAGCCACTAGAGATATTTTAACTGACAAAATTTGTTCAGAGTTGCTTCACAGAGATGTGGTTTGGTGTATTTTGTTTATTCTCTCCCACATCACATTTTATTGTTGAAAATCTATTCTGGATTGCAATGACTTTTCATTCAAATTTTTCAACAGCTCTGCACTAAATTATTGTTTGCCTGCTTTAGCCACGCCGTGTCAACCTGCAGGTCTCAGTCGTTGATCCTGCACTTGTCTTTCCATTTTGCTTTTATGACAACTGAATTCCACAGCTCTAACAGCACTGTTTGTCTTTATTTCACTTTGCTGAAGTATTTCTCTCCCCTCACAGTAACTGGGTGTATCATAGAAATGTGCAATATGAAGTCACCTCACCAGTGGTACTCATAGCATCTTGGAAACACTCTAAGTGCTACCTGTTGTGGTGCCTTGTTTGTCATGTCATCATCAGCAAGACCAGTGCACAGATTTACTGTAATGCTGACTGCCCGAACAATGTGAGTCCAACAGTAACATTCCTTTTTGTGAAATGGGGGAAGTGAGCTTTCTCCAATGAAATAAATGCCTGGCTGATGACACTTTCGACTGAATCTCCATTTTCCAAAATTGGTCTAGACACCTAGTTCCAACATATCATTTTAGTAACAGCATGTAGTTTCTGCTACATCGCTGAGATTAGCGTGTGACCAACTGAATTCGGAGCAATACCGATATCAAAGTCATTCTTTGCCACCAATGCAAATATCAGGTAAGGCCGTATGAATCGCATAGTTTAAACATGGAGTTTTGAAGAAATATAAAGCATTGGTGTTACATTAAACAAGTGACCATCTGACTGATAGTGAAACATAGACAACCGTGCAAAGAAAGAATGTGAAGGAACCTGATTTTGCAAAAATGAAATCTTCTCTTTGAAAACTCATTGACTTGGCTTCTTCGTAAGATAAGATTTAGCTGCAATTCGGGGGAAATATATTGTGTGATTTCTTCTGTCCAGCTTGGCCTTACCTATTCACATTACAGGCAATTGTGGCCTGAACACTAACATTTGCTTTTTCTTTGCTGTGGTAAGTGTTACCCTGTTTGGGTCATAGATGTCTGGCTATCCACTTGAGACTTTGTGAGTAGTCTGCAGAGCTGCAATATCCCAATGGATCTCTATCGTCAGTGCTTTTTGCTGCAAATGAGCCTGGTGTCCATTGAGAAACAAACATGAACTCAGTTGATATCATCGCTGTTTTACTTGGTCCTTGCCGTTTGACATTACAGACAATTGTGACCTGAACAGTAGCATTTGCTTTTTCTTCGCTGTGGTAAGTGCTACACTGTTTGGGTCATAGATGTCTCGCTATCTACTTGAGACTTTGTGAGTAATTTGTAGAGCATATAGACGGATCTCTGCATGGATATCCTCATAATAAATAGATTAACTTGCTTCCCAAAACATGCTGGAAATTTTTAGTGCACAAATTCTTGCAATTGTCTTTGCGTTTTGCTTATGACAACTGAATTCCACAGTTCTAACAGCACTGTTTGTCTTTATTTCACTTTGCTAAAGTCTTTCTCTCCCTTCACGGCAACTGGGAGTATCATATAAAATGTACAATATGAAGTCACCTCAACAGTGGTACTCATAGCATCTTGAAAACAGTCTAAGTGCTACCTGTTGTGGTGCCTTGTTTGTCATGTCATCATCAGCAAGTCCAGTTCGCAGATTTACATCGCTGAGATTAACCTGGGACCAACTGAATTCCGAGCAACAGGATTACCAAAGTCATTCATTGGCACCAATTCAAATATCAGGTAATGAATGACGTGTGTAGTGGAATGTTTATTTAAATGTTGCGTTTTGTGGAACTATGAAGGACGGTGTCCCATTCAACCAGTGATCAAAAACAGAAAGTGACACGGAGAGATATGCAAAGAATGAATGTGGAGGAATTGTAAGTCTGTGAACTTCACTTTGGAACTGTATTGAATTTGCAATTAATGAAGCTTGCAACATAGGTTTAGGATAAGTTAAGGCAAGAACATGTCGTGTTGAGATAATCACTGTTTTATTTGGTCCTTGCCGTTTCACATTACAGACAATTGTGACCTGAACACGAAGCATTAGCTTTTTCTTTGCTGTGGTAAGTGCTACCTGTTTGGGTCATAGATATCTGGTTATTCACTTGAGACTTTGTGAGTAATTTGTAGAGCATTTTGATGGATCGCTGCATGGATATCCTCATCATAAATAGATTAACTTGCTTCCCAAAATATGCTCTCTGTCGAGAGATGGCACCGCTCACAAAGATTCTTAATTTCAGCCTACCGTTTGTAACACTGCAACCTGTGCAGACTAAAGACACCACAACATGAGTGCAAACAGCTGCATCCCATCAAAATACTGTTCTTACTGCTTGTTGTGATGACTTTTTGCTGCAATGAGCAAGGTGTCCATTGAGAAACAGAAAGTAATTGATACATAATGGCTCTAGATATCAGTGGAGATGTTGTAACTGACTGAATTTGTTCTGATTTGCTTCAGAGATGATTGGGTTTGGTGTATTTTGTTCATTCTCACCCGCAGCCCATTATAATGTTGAAAATCGATTTTGGAATGAAAAGACTTGACAATACTATGTCCATGGTTCAACACAAAAGCACTAAATTATTGTTGTGCGAGTGTTTGCCTGCTTTTGCCATGCAGTATTGACCTGTACGTTTCAGCCGTTTTTGCTGCAATCGTCTTTGCATTTTGCTTCTGACAACTGAATTCCACAGATCTAACAGCACTGTTTGTGTTTATTTACTTTGCTGAAGTCTTTCTCTCCCTTCACGGTAACTGGGTATATCATAGAAATGTGCAATACGAAGTCACCTCAACAGTGGTACTCATAGCATCTTGAAAACACTTTGTTAAATTTGCAATTAATGAAGTTTGCAACATAGGTTTAGGATAAGTTAAGACAAGAACATGTCGTGTTGAGATAATCACTGTTTTATTTGGTCCTTGCCGTTTCACATTACAGACAATTGTGACCTGAACATGAAGCATTTGCTTTTTCTTTGCTGTGGTAAGTGCTACCTGTTTGGGCCATAGATGTCTGGCTGCTGACTTGAGATTTTGTGAGTTATTTGTAGAGCACAATTTCTTGCAATCGTCTTTGCGTTTTGCTTATGATAACTGAATTCCACAGCTCTAACAGCACTGTTTGTCTTTATTTCACTTTGCTGAAGTATTTCTCTTTCCTCACCATAAATGGATGTATCATAGAAATGTGCAATACGAAGTCACATCAACAGTGGTACTCATAGCATCTTGAAAACAGTCTAAGTGCTACCTGTTGTGGTGCCTTGTTTGTCATGTCATCATCAGCAAGTCCAGTTCGCAGATTTACATCGCTGAGATTAACATGGGACCAACTGAATTCCGAGCAACAAATTATCAAAGTCATTCATTGGCACCAATTCAAATATCAGATAATGAATGACGTGTGTATTGGAAAGTTAATTTAAATTTTGAGTTTTGAGGAACTATGATGGATCTGTGTCCCATTCAACCAGTGATCAAAAACAGAAAGTGAAACGGAGAGATATGCAAAGAATGAATGTGGAGGAATTATGGTTTGTAAGTATGTGAACTTGACTGTGGTTCTGTATTGAATTTGCAATTAATGAAGTTTGCAACATAGGTTTAGGATAAGTTAAGGCAAGAACATGTCGTGTTGAGATAATCACTGTTTTATCTGGTCCTTGCCGTTGGACATTACAGACAATTGTGACCTGAACACGAAGCATTTGCTTTTTCTTTGCAGTTGTAAGTGCTACCTGTTTGGGTCATAGATATCTGGTTATTCACTTGAGATTTTGTGAGTTATTTGTAGAGCATTTTGATGGATCGCTGCATGGATATCCTCATAATGAATACATTAACTTGCTTCCCAAAACATGCTCTCTGTCTATAGACGACACCGCTCACAACGATTCTTTATTTCAGCCTTACGTTTGTAACACTGCAACCTGTGCAGACTAAAGACACCACAACATGAGTGCAAACAGCTTCTCCCCATTAAAAAATGCTGTAAGTGTGACTTGTTGTGGTGGCTTTTTGCTACGATGAGCAATGTGTCCATTGAGAAACAAAAATGAATTGATACAGCATGGCTCTTGTTGTCCCAATGCTTTTCATCACTTAAGCAGATTTCACTGGAGACACTTTAACCGACTATCATAAAATGTGAAATCAAGTCACCTCAGCAGTGGCACTCATAGCATTATGAAAACATGCCAAGTCCTACCTTGTTTGTCATATGATCATCAGCAATTCCAGTTCACAGATTAACTGTAATATTGACCAGCCACTAGAGATATTTTAACTGACAAAATTTGTTCAGAGTTGCTTCACAGAGATGTGGTTTGGTGTATTTTGTTTATTCTCTCCCACATCACATTTTATTGTTGAAAATCTATTCTGGATTGCAATGACTTTTCATTCAAATTTTTCAACAGCTCTGCACTAAATTATTGTTTGCCTGCTTTAGCCACGCCGTGTCAACCTGCAGGTCTCAGTCGTTGATCCTGCACTTGTCTTTCCATTTTGCTTTTATGACAACTGAATTCCACAGCTCTAACAGCACTGTTTGTCTTTATTTCACTTTGCTGAAGTATTTCTCTCCCCTCACAGTAACTGGGTGTATCATAGATATGTGCAATACGAAGTCACCTCACCAGTGGTACTCATAGCATCTTGGAAACACTCTAAGTGCTACCTGTTGTGGTGCCTTGTTTGTCATGTCATCATCAGCAAGACCAGTGCACAGATTTACTGTAATGCTGACTGCCCAAACAATGTGAGTCCAACAGTAACATTCCTTTTGTGAAATGGGGAAGTGAGCTTTCTCCAATGAAATAAATGCCTGGCTGATGACACTTTCGATTGAATCTCCATCTTCCAAAATTAGTCTAGTCACCTAGTTCCAACAGATCATTTTAGTAACAGCATGTAGTTTCTGCTACATCGCTGATATTAGCGTGTGACCAACTGAATTCTGAGCAACACAGATATCAAAATCATTCTTTGCCACCAATTCAAATATCAGGTAAGGCCGTGTGAATCGCATAGTTTAAACATCGAGTTTTGAAGAAATATAAAGCATTGGTGTTACATTAAACAAGTGACCATCTGACTGATAGTGAAACATAGACAACCGTGCAAAGAAAGAATGTGAAGGAACCTGATTTTGCAAAAATGAAATCTTCTCTTTGAAAACTCATTGACTTGGCTTCTTCGTAAGATAAGATTTAGCTGCAATTCGGGGGGAAATATATTGTGTTGATTTCTTCTGTCCAGCTTGGCCTTACCTATTCACATTACAGACAATTGTGGCCTGAACACTAACATTTGCTTTTTCTTTGCTGTGGTAAGTGTTACCCTGTTTGGGTCATAGATGTCTGGCTATCCACTTGAGACTTTGTGAGTAGTCTGCAGAGCTGCAATATCGCAATGGGTCTCTATAGTCAGTGCTTTTTGCTGCAAATGAGCCGGGTGTCCATTGAGAAACAAACATGAACTCAGTTGATATCATCGCTGTTTTACTTGGTCCTTGCCGTTTGACATTACAGACAATTGTGACCTGAACAGGAGCATTTGCTTTTTCTTCGAAAAGGTAAGTGCTACACTGTTTGGGTCATAGATGTCTCTCTATCTACTTGAGACTTTGTGAGTAATTTGTAGAGCATATAGACGGATCTCTGCATGGATATCCTCATAATAAATAGATTAACTTGCTTCCCAAAACATGCTGGAAATTTGTAGTGCACAATTTCTTGCAATTGTCTTTGCGTTTTGCTTATGACAACTGAATTCCACAGTTCTAACAGCACTGTTTGTCTTTATTTCACTTTGCTAAAGTCTTTCTCTCCCTTCACGGCAACTGGGTGTATCATATAAAATGTACAATATGAAGTCACCTCAACAGTGGTACTCATAGCATCTTGAAAATAGTATAAGTGCTACCTGTTGTGGTGCCTTGTTTGTCGTGTCATCATCAGCAAGTCCAGTTCGCAGATTTACATCGCTGAGATTAACATGGGACCAACTGAATTCCGAGCAACAGGATTACCAAAGTCATTCATTGGCACCAATTCAAATATCAGGTAATGAATGACGTGTGTAGTGGAATGTTTATTTAAATGTTGCGTTTTGTGGAACTATGAAGGACGGTGTCCCATTCAACCAGTGATCAAAAACAGAAAGTGAAACGGAGAGATATGCAAAGAATGAATGTGGAGGAATTAAGGATTGTAAGTCTGTGAACTTCACTTTGGAACTGTATTGAATTTGCAATTAATGAAGCTTGCAACATAGGCTTAGGATAAGTTAAGGCAAGAACATGTCGTGTTGAGATAATCACTGTTTTATTTGGTCCTTGCCGTTTCACATTACAGACAATTGTGACCTGAACACGAAGCATTAGCTTTTTCTTTGCTGTGGTAAGTGCTACCTGTTTGGGTCATAGATATCTGGTTATTCACTTGAGACTTTGTGAGTAATTTGTAGAGCATTTTGATGGATCGCTGCATGGATATCCTCATCGTAAATAGATTAACTTGCTTCCCAAAATATGCTCTCTGTCGAGAGATGGCACCGCTCACAAAGATTCTTAATTTCAGCCTACCGTTTGTAACACTGCAACCTGTGCAGACTAAAGACACCACAACATGAGTGCAAACAGCTGCATCCCATCAAAATACTGTTCGTACTGCTTGTTGTGATGACTTTTTGCTGCAATGAGCAAGGTGTCCATTGAGAAACAGAAAGTAATTGATACATAATGGCTCTAGATATCAGTGGAGATGTTGTAACTGACTGAATTTGTTCTGATTTGCTTCAGAGATGATTGGGTTTGGTGTATTTTGTTGATTCTCACCCGCAGCCCATTATAATGTTGAAAATCGATTTTGGAATTAAATGACTTGACAATACTATGTCCATGTTTCAACACAAAAGCACTAAATTATTGTTGTGCGAGTGTTTGCCTGCTTTTGCCATGCAGTATTGACCTGTACGTTTCAGCCGTTTTTGCTGCAATCGTCTTTGCATTTTGCTTCTGACAACTGAATTCCACAGATCTAACAGCACTGTTTGTGTTTATTTACTTTGCTGAAGTCTTTCTCTCCCTTCACGGTAACTGGGTATATCATAGAAATGTGCAATACGAAGTCACCTCAACAGTGGTACTCATAGCATCTTGAAAACACTTTGTTAAATTTGCAATTAATGAAGTTTGCAACATAGGTTTAGGATAAGTTAAGACAAGAACATGTCGTGTTGAGATAATCACTGTTTTATTTGGTCCTTGCCATTTCACATTACAGACAATTGTGACCTGAACATGAAGCATTTGCTTTTTCTATGCTGTGGTAAGTGCTACCTGTTTGGGCCATAGATGTCTGGCTGCTGACTTGAGATTTTGTGAGTTAATTGTGGAGCACAATTTCTTGCAATCGTCTTTGCGTTTTGCTTATGATAACTGAATTCCACAGCTCAAACAGCACTGTTTGTCTTTATTTCACTTTGCTGAAGTATTTCTCTTTCCTCACCATAAATGGATGTATCATAGAAATGTGCAATACGAAGTCACATCAACAGTGGTACTCATAGCATCTTGAAAACAGTCTAAGTGCTACCTGTTGTGGTGCCTTGTTTGTCATGTCATCATCAGCAAGTCCAGTTCGCAGATTTACATCGCTGAGATTAACATGGGACCAACTGAATTCCGAGCAACAAATTATCAAAGTCATTCATTGGCACCAATTCAAATATCAGATAATGAATGACGTGTGTATTGGAAAGTTAATTTAAATTTTGAGTTTTGAGGAACTATGATGGATCTGTGTCCCATTCAACCAGTGATCAAAAACAGAAAGTGAAACGGAGAGATATGCAAAGAATGAATGTGGAGGAATTATGGTTTGTAAGTATGTGAACTTGACTGTGGTTCTGTATTGAATTTGCAATTAATGAAGTTTGCAACATAGGTTTAGGATAAGTTAAGGCAAGAACATGTCGTGTTGAGATAATCACTGTTTTATCTGGTCCTTGCCGTTGGACATTACAGACAATTGTGACCTGAACACGAAGCATTTGCTTTTTCTTTGCTGTGGTAAGTGCTACCTGTTTGGGTCATAGATATCTGCAACAGCATTTTGATGGATCGCTGCATGGATATCCTCATCATAAATAGATTAACTTGCTTCCCAAAATATGCTCTCTGTCGAGAGATGGCACCGCTCACAAAGATTCTTAATTTCAGCCTACCGTTTGTAACACTGCAACCTGTGCAGACTAAAGACACCACAACATGAGTGCAAACAGCTGCATCCCATCAAAATACTGTTCTTACTGCTTGTTGTGATGACTTTTTGCTGCAATGAGCAAGGTGTCCATTGAGAAACAGAAAGTAATTGATACATAATGGCTCTAGATATCAGTGGAGATGTTGTAACTGACTGAATTTGTTCTGATTTGCTTCAGAGATGATTGGGTTTGGTGTATTTTGTTGATTCTCACCCGCAGCCCATTATAATGTTGAAAATCGATTTTGGAATGAAAAGACTTGACAATACTATGTCCATGGTTCAACACAAGCACTAAATTATTGTTGTGCGAGTGTTTGCCTGCTTTTGCCATGCAGTATTGACCTGTACGTTTCAGCCGTTTTTGCTGCAATCGTCTTTGCATTTTGCTTCTGACAACTGAATTCCACAGATCTAACAGCACTGTTTGTGTTTATTTACTTTGCTGAAGTCTTTCTCTCCCTTCACGGTAACTGGGTATATCATAGAAATGTGCAATACGAAGTCACCTCAACAGTGGTACTCATAGCATCTTGAAAACACTTTGTTAAATTTGCAATTAATGAAGTTTGCAACATAGGTTTAGGATAAGTTAAGACAAGAACATGTCGTGTTGAGATAATCACTGTTTTATTTGGTCCTTGCCGTTTCACATTACAGACAATTGTGACCTGAACATGAAGCATTTGCTTTTTCTTTGCTGTGGTAAGTGCTACCTGTTTGGGCCATAGATGTCTGGCTGCTGACTTGAGATTTTGTGAGTTATTTGTAGAGCACAATTTCTTGCAATCGTCTTTGCGTTTTGCTTATGATAACTGAATTCCACAGCTCAAACAGCACTGTTTGTCTTTATTTCACTTTGCTGAAGTATTTCTCTTTCCTCACCATAAATGGATGTATCATAGAAATGTGCAATACGAAGTCACATCAACAGTGGTACTCATAGCATCTTGAAAACAGTCTAAGTGCTACCTGTTGTGGTGCCTTGTTTGTCATGTCATCATCAGCAAGTCCAGTTCGGAGATTTACATCGCTGAGATTAACATGGGACCAACTGAATTCCGAGCAACAAATTATCAAAGTCATTCATTGGCACCAATTCAAATATCAGGTAATGAATGACGTGTGTATTGGAAAGTTAATTTAAATTTTGAGTTTTGAGGAACTATGATGGATCTGTGTCCCATTCAACCAGTGATCAAAAACAGAAAGTGAAATGGAGAGATATGCAAAGAATGAATGTGGAGGAATTATGGTTTGTAAGTATGTGAACTTGACTGTGGTTCTGTATTGAATTTGCAATTAATGAAGTTTGCAACATAGGTTTAGGATAAGTTAAGGCAAGAACATGTCGTGTTGAGATAATCACTGTTTTATCTGGTCCTTGCCGTTGGACATTACAGACAATTGTGACCTGAACACGAAGCATTTGCTTTTTCTTTGCAGTTGTAAGTGCTACCTGTTTGGGTCATAGATATCTGGTTATTCACTTTTGTGAGTTATTTTGTGAGTTATTTGTAGAGCACAATTTCTTGCAATTGTCTTTGCGTTTTGCTTATGACAACTGAATTCCACAGTTCTAACAGCACTGTTTGTCTTTATTTCACTTTGCTAAAGTCTTTCTCTCCCTTCACGGCAACTGGGAGTATCATATAAAATGTACAATATAAAGTCACCTTAACAGTGGTACTCATAGCATCTTGAAAACAGTCTCAGTGCTACCTGTTGTGGTGCCTTGTTTGTCACATCATCATCAGCAAGTCCAGTTCACAGATTTACATCACTGAGATTAACATGGGACCAACATGCGAGCAATAGTATTATCAAAGTCATTCATTGGCACCAATTCTCATATCAGGTAATGAATGACGTGTGTATTGGAATGTTAATTTAAATATTGAGTTTGAAGGACTATGAAGAACTATCGGTGTACCATTCAACAGTGTTCAAAACAAGAAAGTGAAAGGGAGAGATGCAAAGAATGAATGTGGTGGAATTCAGCTTTGTGAGGTTTGTAAGTACGTGATCTTCACTTTGGAACATTAAAGACACCACAAAATGAGTGCAAACAGCTTCTCCCCATCAAAATACCGTCAGTGCTTTTTGCTGCAAATGAGAAAGGTGTCCATTGAGAAACAAACATGAACTCAGTTGATATCATCGCTGTTTTACATGGTCCTTGCCGTTTGACATTACAGACAATAGTGACCTGAACAGGAGCATTTGCTTTTTCTTTGCTGTGGTAAGTGCTACCCTGTTTGGGTCATAGATGTCTCGCTATCTACTTTAGACTTTGTGAGTAATTTGTAGAGCATTTTGATGGATCGCTGCATGGATATCCTCATAATGAATACATTAACTTGCTTCCCAAAACATGCTCTCTGTCTATAGACGACACCGCTCACAACGATTCCTTATTTCAGCCTTACGTTTGTAACACTGCAACCTGTGCAGACTAAAGACACCACAACATGAGTGCAAACAGCTTCTCCCCATTAAAAAATGCTGTAAGTGTGACTTGTTGTGGTGGCTTTTTGCTACGATGAGCAATGTGTCCATTGAGAAACAAAAATGAATTGATACAGCATGGCTCTTGTTGTCCCAATGCTTTTCATCACTTAAGCAGATTTCACTGGAGACACTTTAACCGACTATCATAAAATGTGAAATCAAGTCACCTCAGCAGTGGCACTCATAGCATTATGAAAACATGCCAAGTCCTACCTTGTTTGTCATATGATCATCAGCAATTCCAGTTCACAGATTAACTGTAATATTGACCAGCCACTAGAGATATTTTAACTGACAAAATTTGTTCAGAGTTGCTTCACAGAGATGTGGTTTGGTGTATTTTGTTTATTCTCTCCCACATCACATTTTATTGTTGAAAATCTATTCTGGATTGCAATGACTTTTCATTCAAATTTTTCAACAGCTCTGCACTAAATTATTGTTTGCCTGCTTTAGCCACGCCGTGTCAACCTGCAGGTCTCAGTCGTTGATCCTGCACTTGTCTTTCCATTTTGCTTTTATGACAACTGAATTCCACAGCTCTAACAGCACTGTTTGTCTTTATTTCACTTTGCTGAAGTATTTCTCTCCCCTCACAGTAACTGGGTGTATCATAGAAATGTGCAATATGAAGTCACCTCACCAGTGGTACTCATAGCATCTTGGAAACACTCTAAGTGCTACCTGTTGTGGTGCCTTGTTTGTCATGTCATCATCAGCAAGACCAGTGCACAGATTTACTGTAATGCTGACTGCCCGAACAATGTGAGTCCAACAGTAACATTCCTTTTTGTGAAATGGGGGAAGTGAGCTTTCTCCAATGAAATAAATGCCTGGCTGATGACACTTTCGACTGAATCTCCATTTTCCAAAATTGGTCTAGACACCTAGTTCCAACATATCATTTTAGTAACAGCATGTAGTTTCTGCTACATCGCTGAGATTAGCGTGTGACCAACTGAATTCGGAGCAATACCGATATCAAAGTCATTCTTTGCCACCAATGCAAATATCAGGTAAGGCCGTATGAATCGCATAGTTTAAACATGGAGTTTTGAAGAAATATAAAGCATTGGTGTTACATTAAACAAGTGACCATCTGACTGATAGTGAAACATAGACAACCGTGCAAAGAAAGAATGTGAAGGAACCTGATTTTGCAAAAATGAAATCTTCTCTTTGAAAACTCATTGACTTGGCTTCTTCGTAAGATAAGATTTAGCTGCAATTCGGGGGAAATATATTGTGTGATTTCTTCTGTCCAGCTTGGCCTTACCTATTCACATTACAGGCAATTGTGGCCTGAACACTAACATTTGCTTTTTCTTTGCTGTGGTAAGTGTTACCCTGTTTGGGTCATAGATGTCTGGCTATCCACTTGAGACTTTGTGAGTAGTCTGCAGAGCTGCAATATCCCAATGGATCTCTATCGTCAGTGCTTTTTGCTGCAAATGAGCCTGGTGTCCATTGAGAAACAAACATGAACTCAGTTGATATCATCGCTGTTTTACTTGGTCCTTGCCGTTTGACATTACAGACAATTGTGACCTGAACAGTAGCATTTGCTTTTTCTTCGCTGTGGTAAGTGCTACACTGTTTGGGTCATAGATGTCTCGCTATCTACTTGAGACTTTGTGAGTAATTTGTAGAGCATATAGACGGATCTCTGCATGGATATCCTCATAATAAATAGATTAACTTGCTTCCCAAAACATGCTGGAAATTTTTAGTGCACAAATTCTTGCAATTGTCTTTGCGTTTTGCTTATGACAACTGAATTCCACAGTTCTAACAGCACTGTTTGTCTTTATTTCACTTTGCTAAAGTCTTTCTCTCCCTTCACGGCAACTGGGAGTATCATATAAAATGTACAATATGAAGTCACCTCAACAGTGGTACTCATAGCATCTTGAAAACAGTCTAAGTGCTACCTGTTGTGGTGCCTTGTTTGTCATGTCATCATCAGCAAGTCCAGTTCGCAGATTTACATCGCTGAGATTAACCTGGGACCAACTGAATTCCGAGCAACAGGATTACCAAAGTCATTCATTGGCACCAATTCAAATATCAGGTAATGAATGACGTGTGTAGTGGAATGTTTATTTAAATGTTGCGTTTTGTGGAACTATGAAGGACGGTGTCCCATTCAACCAGTGATCAAAAACAGAAAGTGACACGGAGAGATATGCAAAGAATGAATGTGGAGGAATTGTAAGTCTGTGAACTTCACTTTGGAACTGTATTGAATTTGCAATTAATGAAGCTTGCAACATAGGTTTAGGATAAGTTAAGGCAAGAACATGTCGTGTTGAGATAATCACTGTTTTATTTGGTCCTTGCCGTTTCACATTACAGACAATTGTGACCTGAACACGAAGCATTAGCTTTTTCTTTGCTGTGGTAAGTGCTACCTGTTTGGGTCATAGATATCTGGTTATTCACTTGAGACTTTGTGAGTAATTTGTAGAGCATTTTGATGGATCGCTGCATGGATATCCTCATCATAAATAGATTAACTTGCTTCCCAAAATATGCTCTCTGTCGAGAGATGGCACCGCTCACAAAGATTCTTAATTTCAGCCTCCCGTTTGTAACACTGCAACCTGTGCAGACTAAAGACACCACAACATGAGTGCAAACAGCTGCATCCCATCAAAATACTGTTCTTACTGCTTGTTGTGATGACTTTTTGCTGCAATGAGCAAGGTGTCCATTGAGAAACAGAAAGTAATTGATACATAATGGCTCTAGATATCAGTGGAGATGTTGTAACTGACTGAATTTGTTCTGATTTGCTTCAGAGATGATTGGGTTTGGTGTATTTTGTTGATTCTCACCCGCAGCCCATTATAATGTTGAAAATCGATTTTGGAATGAAAAGACTTGACAATACTATGTCCATGGTTCAACACAAAAGCACTAAATTATTGTTGTGCGAGTGTTTGCCTGCTTTTGCCATGCAGTATTGACCTGTACGTTTCAGCCGTTTTTGCTGCAATCGTCTTTGCATTTTGCTTCTGACAACTGAATTCCACAGATCTAACAGCACTGTTTGTGTTTATTTACTTTGCTGAAGTCTTTCTCTCCCTTCACGGTAACTGGGTATATCATAGAAATGTGCAATACGAAGTCACCTCAACAGTGGTACTCATAGCATCTTGAAAACACTTTGTTAAATTTGCAATTAATGAAGTTTGCAACATAGGTTTAGGATAAGTTAAGACAAGAACATGTCGTGTTGAGATAATCACTGTTTTATTTGGTCCTTGCCGTTTCACATTACAGACAATTGTGACCTGAACATGAAGCATTTGCTTTTTCTTTGCTGTGGTAAGTGCTACCTGTTTGGGCCATAGATGTCTGGCTGCTGACTTGAGATTTTGTGAGTTATTTGTAGAGCACAATTTCTTGCAATCGTCTTTGCGTTTTGCTTATGATAACTGAATTCCACAGCTCAAACAGCACTGTTTGTCTTTATTTCACTTTGCTGAAGTATTTCTCTTTCCTCACCATAAATGGATGTATCATAGAAATGTGCAATACGAAGTCACATCAACAGTGGTACTCATAGCATCTTGAAAACAGTCTAAGTGCTACCTGTTGTGGTGCCTTGTTTGTCATGTCATCATCAGCAAGTCCAGTTCGGAGATTTACATCGCTGAGATTAACATGGGACCAACTGAATTCCGAGCAACAAATTATCAAAGTCATTCATTGGCACCAATTCAAATATCAGGTAATGAATGACGTGTGTATTGGAAAGTTAATTTAAATTTTGAGTTTTGAGGAACTATGATGGATCTGTGTCCCATTCAACCAGTGATCAAAAACAGAAAGTGAAACGGAGAGATATGCAAAGAATGAATGTGGAGGAATTATGGTTTGTAAGTATGTGAACTTGACTGTGGTTCTGTATTGAATTTGCAATTAATGAAGTTTGCAACATAGGTTTAGGATAAGTTAAGGCAAGAACATGTCGTGTTGAGATAATCACTGTTTTATCTGGTCCTTGCCGTTGGACATTACAGACAATTGTGACCTGAACACGAAGCATTTGCTTTTTCTTTGCAGTTGTAAGTGCTACCTGTTTGGGTCATAGATATCTGGTTATTCACTTTTGTGAGTTATTTTGTGAGTTATTTGTAGAGCACAATTTCTTGCAATTGTCTTTGCGTTTTGCTTATGACAACTGAATTCCACAGTTCTAACAGCACTGTTTGTCTTTATTTCACTTTGCTAAAGTCTTTCTCTCCCTTCACGGCAACTGGGAGTATCATATAAAATGTACAATATAAAGTCACCTTAACAGTGGTACTCATAGCATCTTGAAAACAGTCTCAGTGCTACCTGTTGTGGTGCCTTGTTTGTCACATCATCATCAGCAAGTCCAGTTCACAGATTTACATCACTGAGATTAACATGGGACCAACATGCGAGCAATAGTATTATCAAAGTCATTCATTGGCACCAATTCTCATATCAGGTAATGAATGACGTGTGTATTGGAATGTTAATTTAAATATTGAGTTTGAAGGACTATGAAGAACTATCGGTGTACCATTCAACAGTGTTCAAAACAAGAAAGTGAAAGGGAGAGATGCAAAGAATGAATGTGGTGGAATTCAGCTTTGTGAGGTTTGTAAGTACGTGATCTTCACTTTGGAACATTAAAGACACCACAAAATGAGTGCAAACAGCTTCTCCCCATCAAAATACCGTCAGTGCTTTTTGCTGCAAATGAGAAAGGTGTCCATTGAGAAACAAACATGAACTCAGTTGATATCATCGCTGTTTTACATGGTCCTTGCCGTTTGACATTACAGACAATAGTGACCTGAACAGGAGCATTTGCTTTTTCTTTGCTGTGGTAAGTGCTACCCTGTTTGGGTCATAGATGTCTCGCTATCTACTTTAGACTTTGTGAGTAATTTGTAGAGCATTTTGATGGATCGCTGCATGGATATCCTCATAATGAATACATTAACTTGCTTCCCAAAACATGCTCTCTGTCTATAGACGACACCGCTCACAACGATTCTTTATTTCAGCCTTACGTTTGTAACACTGCAACCTGTGCAGACTAAAGACACCACAACATGAGTGCAAACAGCTTCTCCCCATTAAAAAATGCTGTAAGTGTGACTTGTTGTGGTGGCTTTTTGCTACGATGAGCAATGTGTCCATTGAGAAACAAAAATGAATTGATACAGCATGGCTCTTGTTGTCCCAATGCTTTTCATCACTTAAGCAGATTTCACTGGAGACACTTTAACCGACTATCATAAAATGTGAAATCAAGTCACCTCAGCAGTGGCACTCATAGCATTATGAAAACATGCCAAGTCCTACCTTGTTTGTCATATGATCATCAGCAATTCCAGTTCACAGATTAACTGTAATATTGACCAGCCACTAGAGATATTTTAACTGACAAAATTTGTTCAGAGTTGCTTCACAGAGATGTGGTTTGGTGTATTTTGTTTATTCTCTCCCACATCACATTTTATTGTTGAAAATCTATTCTGGATTGCAATGACTTTTCATTCAAATTTTTCAACAGCTCTGCACTAAATTATTGTTTGCCTGCTTTAGCCACGCCGTGTCAACCTGCAGGTCTCAGTCGTTGATCCTGCACTTGTCTTTCCATTTTGCTTTTATGACAACTGAATTCCACAGCTCTAACAGCACTGTTTGTCTTTATTTCACTTTGCTGAAGTATTTCTCTCCCCTCACAGTAACTGGGTGTATCATAGAAATGTGCAATATGAAGTCACCTCACCAGTGGTACTCATAGCATCTTGGAAACACTCTAAGTGCTACCTGTTGTGGTGCCTTGTTTGTCATGTCATCATCAGCAAGACCAGTGCACAGATTTACTGTAATGCTGACTGCCCGAACAATGTGAGTCCAACAGTAACATTCCTTTTTGTGAAATGGGGGAAGTGAGCTTTCTCCAATGAAATAAATGCCTGGCTGATGACACTTTCGACTGAATCTCCATTTTCCAAAATTGGTCTAGACACCTAGTTCCAACATATCATTTTAGTAACAGCATGTAGTTTCTGCTACATCGCTGAGATTAGCGTGTGACCAACTGAATTCGGAGCAATACCGATATCAAAGTCATTCTTTGCCACCAATGCAAATATCAGGTAAGGCCGTATGAATCGCATAGTTTAAACATGGAGTTTTGAAGAAATATAAAGCATTGGTGTTACATTAAACAAGTGACCATCTGACTGATAGTGAAACATAGACAACCGTGCAAAGAAAGAATGTGAAGGAACCTGATTTTGCAAAAATGAAATCTTCTCTTTGAAAACTCATTGACTTCTTCGTAAGATAAGATTTAGCTGCAATTCGGGGGAAATATATTGTGTGATTTCTTCTGTCCAGCTTGGCCTTACCTATTCACATTACAGGCAATTGTGGCCTGAACACTAACATTTGCTTTTTCTTTGCTGTGGTAAGTGTTACCCTGTTTGGGTCATAGATGTCTGGCTATCCACTTGAGACTTTGAGTAGTCTGCAGAGCTGCAATATCCCAATGGATCTCTATCGTCAGTGCTTTTTGCTGCAAATGAGCCTGGTGTCCATTGAGAAACAAACATGAACTCAGTTGATATCATCGCTGTTTTACTTGGTCCTTGCCGTTTGACATTACAGACAATGGTGACCTGAACAGGAGCATTTGCTTTTTCTTCGCTGTGGTAAGTGCTACACTGTTTGGGTCATAGATGTCTCGCTATCTACTTGAGACTTTGTGAGTAATTTGTAGAGCATATAGACGGATCTCTGCATGGATATCCTCATAATAAATAGATTAACTTGCTTCCCAAAACATGCTGGAAATTTTTAGTGCACAAATTCTTGCAATTGTCTTTGCGTTTTGCTTATGACAACTGAATTCCACAGTTCTAACAGCACTGTTTGTCTTTATTTCACTTTGCTAAAGTCTTTCTCTCCCTTCACGGCAACTGGGAGTATCATATAAAATGTACAATATGAAGTCACCTCAACAGTGGTACTCATAGCATCTTGAAAACAGTCTAAGTGCTACCTGTTGTGGTGCCTTGTTTGTCATGTCATCATCAGCAAGTCCAGTTCGCAGATTTACATCGCTGAGATTAACCTGGGACCAACTGAATTCCGAGCAACAGGATTACCAAAGTCATTCATTGGCACCAATTCAAATATCAGGTAATGAATGACGTGTGTAGTGGAATGTTTATTTAAATGTTGCGTTTTGTGGAACTATGAAGGACGGTGTCCCATTCAACCAGTGATCAAAAACAGAAAGTGACACGGAGAGATATGCAAAGAATGAATGTGGAGGAATTGTAAGTCTGTGAACTTCACTTTGGAACTGTATTGAATTTGCAATTAATGAAGCTTGCAACATAGGTTTAGGATAAGTTAAGGCAAGAACATGTCGTGTTGAGATAATCACTGTTTTATTTGGTCCTTGCCGTTTCACATTACAGACAATTGTGACCTGAACACGAAGCATTAGCTTTTTCTTTGCTGTAGTAAGTGCTACCTGTTTGGGTCATAGATATCTGGTTATTCACTTGAGACTTTGTGAGTAATTTGTAGAGCATTTTGATGGATCGCTGCATGGATATCCTCATCATAAATAGATTAACTTGCTTCCCAAAATATGCTCTCTGTCGAGAGATGGCACCGCTCACAAAGATTCTTAATTTCAGCCTACCGTTTGTAACACTGCAACCTGTGCAGACTAAAGACACCACAACATGAGTGCAAACAGCTGCATCCCATCAAAATACTGTTCTTACTGCTTGTTGTGATGACTTTTTGCTGCAATGAGCAAGGTGTCCATTCAGAAACAGAAAGTAATTGATACATAATGGCTCTAGATATCAGTGGAGATGTTGTAACTGACTGAATTTGTTCTGATTTGCTTCAGAGATGATTGGGTTTGGTGTATTTTGTTGATTCTCACCCGCAGCCCATTATAATGTTGAAAATCGATTTTGGAATGAAATGACTTGACAATACTATGTCCATGTTTCAACACAAAAGCACTAAATTATTGTTGTGCGAGTGTTTGCCTGCTTTTGCCATGCAGTATTGACCTGTACGTTTCAGCCGTTTTTGCTGCAATCGTCTTTGCATTTTGCTTCTGACAACTGAATTCCACAGATCTAACAGCACTGTTTGTGTTTATTTACTTTGCTGAAGTCTTTCTCTCCCTTCACGGTAACTGGGTATATCATAGAAATGTGCAATACGAAGTCACCTCAACAGTGGTACTCATAGCATCTTGAAAACACTTTGTTAAATTTGCAATTAATGAAGTTTGCAACATAGGTTTAGGATAAGTTAAGACAAGAACATGTCGTGTTGAGATAATCACTGTTTTATTTGGTCCTTGCCGTTTCACATTACAGACAATTGTGACCTGAACATGAAGCATTTGCTTTTTCTTTGCTGTGGTAAGTGCTACCTGTTTGGGCCATAGATGTCTGGCTGCTGACTTGAGATTTTGTGAGTTATTTGTAGAGCACAATTTCTTGCAATCGTCTTTGCGTTTTGCTTATGATAACTGAATTCCACAGCTCAAACAGCACTGTTTGTCTTTATTTCACTTTGCTGAAGTATTTCTCTTTCCTCACCATAAATGGATGTATCATAGAAATGTGCAATACGAAGTCACATCAACAGTGGTACTCATAGCATCTTGAAAACAGTCTAAGTGCTACCTGTTGTGGTGCCTTGTTTGTCATGTCATCATCAGCAAGTCCAGTTCGGAGATTTACATCGCTGAGATTAACATGGGACCAACTGAATTCCGAGCAACAAATTATCAAAGTCATTCATTGGCACCAATTCAAATATCAGGTAATGAATGACGTGTGTATTGGAAAGTTAATTTAAATTTTGAGTTTTGAGGAACTATGATGGATCTGTGTCCCATTCAACCAGTGATCAAAAACAGAAAGTGAAACGGAGAGATATGCAAAGAATGAATGTGGAGGAATTATGGTTTGTAAGTATGTGAACTTGACTGTGGTTCTGTATTGAATTTGCAATTAATGAAGTTTGCAACATAGGTTTAGGATAAGTTTAGGCAAGAACATGTCGTGTTGAGATAATCACTGTTTTATCTGGTCCTTGCCGTTGGACATTACAGACAATTGTGACCTGAACACGAAGCATTTGCTTTTTCTTTGCAGTTGTAAGTGCTACCTGTTTGGGTCATAGATATCTGGTTATTCACTTTTGTGAGTTATTTTGTGAGTTATTTGTAGAGCACAATTTCTTGCAATTGTCTTTGCGTTTTGCTTATGACAACTGAATTCCACAGTTCTAACAGCACTGTTTGTCTTTATTTCACTTTGCTAAAGTCTTTCTCTCCCTTCACGGCAACTGGGAGTATCATATAAAATGTACAATATAAAGTCACCTTAACAGTGGTACTCATAGCATCTTGAAAACAGTCTCAGTGCTACCTGTTGTGGTGCCTTGTTTGTCACATCATCATCAGCAAGTCCAGTTCACAGATTTACATCACTGAGATTAACATGGGACCAACATGCGAGCAATAGTATTATCAAAGTCATTCATTGGCACCAATTCTCATATCAGGTAATGAATGACGTGTGTATTGGAATGTTAATTTAAATATTGAGTTTGAAGGACTATGAAGAACTATCGGTGTACCATTCAACAGTGTTCAAAACAAGAAAGTGAAAGGGAGAGATGCAAAGAATGAATGTGGTGGAATTCAGCTTTGTGAGGTTTGTAAGTACGTGATCTTCACTTTGGAACATTAAAGACACCACAAAATGAGTGCAAACAGCTTCTCCCCATCAAAATACCGTCAGTGCTTTTTGCTGCAAATGAGAAAGGTGTCCATTGAGAAACAAACATGAACTCAGTTGATATCATCGCTGTTTTACATGGTCCTTGCCGTTTGACATTACAGACAATAGTGACCTGAACAGGAGCATTTGCTTTTTCTTTGCTGTGGTAAGTGCTACCCTGTTTGGGTCATAGATGTCTCGCTATCTACTTTAGACTTTGTGAGTAATTTGTAGAGCATTTTGATGGATCGCTGCATGGATATCCTCATAATGAATACATTAACTTGCTTCCCAAAACATGCTCTCTGTCTATAGACGACACCGCTCACAACGATTCTTTATTTCAGCCTTACGTTTGTAACACTGCAACCTGTGCAGACTAAAGACACCACAACATGAGTGCAAACAGCTTCTCCCCATTAAAAAATGCTGTAAGTGTGACTTGTTGTGGTGGCTTTTTGCTACGATGAGCAATGTGTCCATTGAGAAACAAAAATGAATTGATACAGCATGGCTCTTGTTGTCCCAATGCTTTTCATCACTTAAGCAGATTTCACTGGAGACACTTTAACCGACTATCATAAAATGTGAAATCAAGTCACCTCAGCAGTGGCACTCATAGCATTATGAAAACATGCCAAGTCCTACCTTGTTTGTCATATGATCATCAGCAATTCCAGTTCACAGATTAACTGTAATATTGACCAGCCACTAGAGATATTTTAACTGACAAAATTTGTTCAGAGTTGCTTCACAGAGATGTGGTTTGGTGTATTTTGTTTATTCTCTCCCACATCACATTTTATTGTTGAAAATCTATTCTGGATTGCAATGACTTTTCATTCAAATTTTTCAACAGCTCTGCACTAAATTATTGTTTGCCTGCTTTAGCCACGCCGTGTCAACCTGCAGGTCTCAGTCGTTGATCCTGCACTTGTCTTTCCATTTTGCTTTTATGACAACTGAATTCCACAGCTCTAACAGCACTGTTTGTCTTTATTTCACTTTGCTGAAGTATTTCTCTCCCCTCACAGTAACTGGGTGTATCATAGAAATGTGCAATATGAAGTCACCTCACCAGTGGTACTCATAGCATCTTGGAAACACTCTAAGTGCTACCTGTTGTGGTGCCTTGTTTGTCATGTCATCATCAGCAAGACCAGTGCACAGATTTACTGTAATGCTGACTGCCCGAACAATGTGAGTCCAACAGTAACATTCCTTTTGTGAAATGGGGAAGTGAGCTTTCTCCAATGAAATAAATGCCTGGCTGATGACACTTTCGACTGAATCTCCATTTTCCAAAATTGGTCTAGACACCTAGTTCCAACATATCATTTTAGTAACAGCATGTAGTTTCTGCTACATCGCTGAGATTAGCGTGTGACCAACTGAATTCGGAGCAATACCGATATCAAAGTCATTCTTTGCCACCAATGCAAATATCAGGTAAGGCCGTATGAATCGCATAGTTTAAACATGGAGTTTTGAAGAAATATAAAGCATTGGTGTTACATTAAACAAGTGACCATCTGACTGATAGTGAAACATAGACAACCGTGCAAAGAAAGAATGTGAAGGAACCTGATTTTGCAAAAATGAAATCTTCTCTTTGAAAACTCATTGACTTGGCTTCTTCGTAAGATAAGATTTAGCTGCAATTCGGGGGAAATATATTGTGTGATTTCTTCTGTCCAGCTTGGCCTTACCTATTCACATTACAGGCAATTGTGGCCTGAACACTAACATTTGCTTTTTCTTTGCTGTGGTAAGTGTTACCCTGTTTGGGTCATAGATGTCTGGCTATCCACTTGAGACTTTGTGAGTAGTCTGCAGAGCTGCAATATCCCAATGGATCTCTATCGTCAGTGCTTTTTGCTGCAAATGAGCCTGGTGTCCATTGAGAAACAAACATGAACTCAGTTGATATCATCGCTGTTTTACTTGGTCCTTGCCGTTTGACATTACAGACAATTGTGACCTGAACAGTAGCATTTGCTTTTTCTTCGCTGTGGTAAGTGCTACACTGTTTGGGTCATAGATGTCTCGCTATCTACTTGAGACTTTGTGAGTAATTTGTAGAGCATATAGACGGATCTCTGCATGGATATCCTCATAATAAATAGATTAACTTGCTTCCCAAAACATGCTGGAAATTTGTAGTGCACAAATTCTTGCAATTGTCTTTGCGTTTTGCTTATGACAACTGAATTCCACAGTTCTAACAGCACTGTTTGTCTTTATTTCACTTTGCTAAAGTCTTTCTCTCCCTTCACGGCAACTGGGTGTATCATATAAAATGTACAATATGAAGTCACCTCAACAGTGGTACTCATAGCATCTTGAAAACAGTCTAAGTGCTACCTGTTGTGGTGCCTTGTTTGTCGTGTCATCATCAGCAAGTCCAGTTCGCAGATTTACATCGCTGAGATTAACATGGGACCAACTGAATTCCGAGCAACAGGATTACCAAAGTCATTCATTGGCACCAATTCAAATACCAGGTAATGAATGACGTGTGTAGTGGAATGTTTATTTAAATGTTGCGTTTTGTGGAACTATGAAGGACGGTGTCCCGTTCAACCAGTGATCAAAAACAGAAAGTGAAACGGAGAGATATGCAAAGAATGAATGTGGAGGAATTAAGGATTGTAAGTCTGTGAACTTCACTTTGGAACTGTATTGAATTTGCAATTAATGAAGCTTGCAACATAGGTTTAGGATAAGTTAAGGCAAGAACATGTCGTGTTGAGATAATCACTGTTTTATTTGGTCCTTGCCGTTTCACATTACAGACAATTGTGACCTGAACACGAAGCATTAGCTTTTTCTTTGCTGTGGTAAGTGCTACCTGTTTGGGTCATAGATATCTGGTTATTCACTTGAGACTTTGTGAGTAATTTGTAGAGCATTTTGATGGATCGCTGCATGGATATCCTCATCATAAATAGATTAACTTGCTTCCCAAAATATGCTCTCTGTCGAGAGATGGCACCGCTCACAAAGATTCTTAATTTCAGCCTACCGTTTGTAACACTGCAACCTGTGCAGACTAAAGACACCACAACATGAGTGCAAACAGCTGCATCCCATCAAAATACTGTTCTTACTGCTTGTTGTGATGACTTTTTGCTGCAATGAGCAAGGTGTCCATTGAGAAACAGAAAGTAATTGATACATAATGGCTCTAGATATCAGTGGAGATGTTGTAACTGACTGAATTTGTTCTGATTTGCTTCAGAGATGATTGGGTTTGGTGTATTTTGTTGATTCTCACCCGCAGCCCATTATAATGTTGAAAATCGATTTTGGAATGAAATGACTTGACAATACTATGTCCATGTTTCAACACAAAAGCACTAAATTATTGTTGTGCGAGTGTTTGCCTGCTTTTGCCATGCAGTATTGACCTGTACGTTTCAGCCGTTTTTGCTGCAATCGTCTTTGCATTTTGCTTCTGACAACTGAATTCCACAGATCTAACAGCACTGTTTGTGTTTATTTACTTTGCTGAAGTCTTTCTCTCCCTTCACGGTAACTGGGTATATCATAGAAATGTGCAATACGAAGTCACCTCAACAGTGGTACTCATAGCATCTTGAAAACACTTTGTTAAATTTGCAATTAATGAAGTTTGCAACATAGGTTTAGGATAAGTTAAGACAAGAACATGTCGTGTTGAGATAATCACTGTTTTATTTGGTCCTTGCCGTTTCACATTACAGACAATTGTGACCTGAACATGAAGCATTTGCTTTTTCTTTGCTGTGGTAAGTGCTACCTGTTTGGGCCATAGATGTCTGGCTGCTGACTTGAGATTTTGTGAGTTATTTGTAGAGCACAATTTCTTGCAATCGTCTTTGCGTTTTGCTTATGATAACTGAATTCCACAGCTCAAACAGCACTGTTTGTCTTTATTTCACTTTGCTGAAGTATTTCTCTTTCCTCACCATAAATGGATGTATCATAGAAATGTGCAATACGAAGTCACATCAACAGTGGTACTCATAGCAACTTGAAAACAGTCTAAGTGCTACCTGTTGTGGTGCCTTGTTTGTCATGTCATCATCAGCAAGTCCAGTTCGGAGATTTACATCGCTGAGATTAACATGGGACCAACTGAATTCCGAGCAACAAATTATCAAAGTCATTCATTGGCACCAATTCAAATATCAGGTAATGAATGACGTGTGTATTGGAAAGTTAATTTAAATTTTGAGTTTTGAGGAACTATGATGGATCTGTGTCCCATTCAACCAGTGATCAAAAACAGAAAGTGAAACGGAGAGATATGCAAAGAATGAATGTGGAGGAATTATGGTTTGTAAGTATGTGAACTTGACTGTGGTTCTGTATTGAATTTGCAATTAATGAAGTTTGCAACATAGGTTTAGGATAAGTTAAGGCAAGAACATGTCGTGTTGAGATAATCACTGTTTTATCTGGTCCTTGCCGTTGGACATTACAGACAATTGTGACCTGAACACGAAGCATTTGCTTTTTCTTTGCAGTTGTAAGTGCTACCTGTTTGGGTCATAGATATCTGGTTATTCACTTGAGATTTTGTGAGTTATTTGTAGAGCACAATTTCTTGCAATTGTCTTTGCGTTTTGCTTATGACAACTGAATTCCACAGTTCTAACAGCACTGTTTGTCTTTATTTCACTTTGCTAAAGTCTTTCTCTCCCTTCACGGCAACTGGGAGTATCATATAAAATGTACAATATAAAGTCACCTTAACAGTGGTACTCATAGCATCTTGAAAACAGTCTCAGTGCTACCTGTTGTGGTGCCTTGTTTGTCACATCATCATCAGCAAGTCCAGTTCACAGATTTACATCACTGAGATTAACATGGGACCAACATGCGAGCAATAGTATTATCAAAGTCATTCATTGGCACCAATTCTCATATCAGGTAATGAATGACGTGTGTATTGGAATGTTAATTTAAATATTGAGTTTGAAGGACTATGAAGAACTATCGGTGTACCATTCAACAGTGTTCAAAACAAGAAAGTGAAAGGGAGAGATGCAAAGAATGAATGTGGTGGAATTCAGCTTTGTGAGGTTTGTAAGTACGTGATCTTCACTTTGGAACATTAAAGACACCACAAAATGAGTGCAAACAGCTTCTCCCCATCAAAATACCGTCAGTGCTTTTTGCTGCAAATGAGAAAGGTGTCCATTGAGAAACAAACATGAACTCAGTTGATATCATCGCTGTTTTACATGGTCCTTGCCGTTTGACATTACAGACAATAGTGACCTGAACAGGAGCATTTGCTTTTTCGTTGCTGTGGTAAGTGCTACCCTGTTTGGGTCATAGATGTCTCGCTATCTACTTTAGACTTTGTGAGTAATTTGTAGAGCATTTTGATGGATCGCTGCATGGATATCCTCATAATGAATACATTAACTTGCTTCCCAAAACATGCTCTCTGTCTATAGACGACACCGCTCACAACGATTCTTTATTTCAGCCTTACGTTTGTAACACTGCAACCTGTGCAGACTAAAGACACCACAACATGAGTGCAAACAGCTTCTCCCCATTAAAAAATGCTGTAAGTGTGACTTGTTGTGGTGGCTTTTTGCTACGATGAGCAATGTGTCCATTGAGAAACAAAAATGAATTGATACAGCATGGCTCTTGTTGTCCCAATGCTTTTCATCACTTAAGCAGATTTCACTGGAGACACTTTAACCGACTATCATAAAATGTGAAATCAAGTCACCTCAGCAGTGGCACTCATAGCATTATGAAAACATGCCAAGTCCTACCTTGTTTGTCATATGATCATCAGCAATTCCAGTTCACAGATTAACTGTAATATTGACCAGCCACTAGAGATATTTTAACTGACAAAATTTGTTCAGAGTTGCTTCACAGAGATGTGGTTTGGTGTATTTTGTTTATTCTCTCCCACATCACATTTTATTGTTGAAAATCTATTCTGGATTGCAATGACTTTTCATTCAAATTTTTCAACAGCTCTGCACTAAATTATTGTTTGCCTGCTTTAGCCACGCCGTGTCAACCTGCAGGTCTCAGTCGTTGATCCTGCACTTGTCTTTCCATTTTGCTTTTATGACAACTGAATTCCACAGCTCTAACAGCACTGTTTGTCTTTATTTCACTTTGCTGAAGTATTTCTCTCCCCTCACAGTAACTGGGTGTATCATAGAAATGTGCAATATGAAGTCACCTCACCAGTGGTACTCATAGCATCTTGGAAACACTCTAAGTGCTACCTGTTGTGGTGCCTTGTTTGTCATGTCATCATCAGCAAGACCAGTGCACAGATTTACTGTAATGCTGACTGCCCGAACAATATGAGTCCAACAGTAACATTCCTTTTGTGAAATGGGGAAGTGAGCTTTCTCCAATGAAATAAATGCCTGGCTGATGACACTTTCGATTGAATCTCCATCTTCCAAAATTAGTCTAGTCACCTAGTTCCAACAGATCATTTTAGTAACAGCATGTAGTTTCTGCTACATCGTTGATATTAGCGTGTGACCAACTGAATTCTGAGCAACACAGATATCAAAATCATTCTTTGCCACCAATTCAAATATCAGGTAAGGCCGTGTGAATCGCATAGTTTAAACATCGAGTTTTGAAGAAATATAAAGCATTGGTGTTACATTAAACAAGTGACCATCTGACTGATAGTGAAACATAGACAACCGTGCAAAGAAAGAATGTGAAGGAACCTGATTTTGCAAAAATGAAATCTTCTCTTTGAAAACTCATTGACTTGGCTTCTTCGTAAGATAAGATTTAGCTGCAATTCGGGGGGAAATATATTGTGTTGATTTCTTCTGTCCAGCTTGGCCTTACCTATTCACATTACAGACAATTGTGGCCTGAACACTAACATTTGCTTTTTCTTTGCTGTGGTAAGTGTTACCCTGTTTGGGTCATAGATGTCTGGCTATCCACTTGAGACTTTGTGAGTAGTCTGCAGAGCTGCAATATCGCAATGGGTCTCTATAGTCAGTGCTTTTTGCTGCAAATGAGCCGGGTGTCCATTGAGAAACAAACATGAACTCAGTTGATATCATCGCTGTTTTACTTGGTCCTTGCCGTTTGACATTACAGACAATTGTGACCTGAACAGGAGCATTTGCTTTTTCTTCGAAAAGGTAAGTGCTACACTGTTTGGGTCATAGATGTCTCTCTATCTACTTGAGACTTTGTGAGTAATTTGTAGAGCATATAGACGGATCTCTGCATGGATATCCTCATAATAAATAGATTAACTTGCTTCCCAAAACATGCTGGAAATTTGTAGTGCACAATTTCTTGCAATTGTCTTTGCGTTTTGCTTATGACAACTGAATTCCACAGTTCTAACAGCACTGTTTGTCTTTATTTCACTTTGCTAAAGTCTTTCTCTCCCTTCACGGCAACTGGGAGTATCATATAAAATGTACAATATGAAGTCACCTCAACAGTGGTACTCATAGCATCTTGAAAACAGTCTAAGTGCTACCTGTTGTGGTGCCTTGTTTGTCATGTCATCATCAGCAAGTCCAGTTGGCAGATTTACATCGCTGAGATTAACCTGGGACCAACTGAATTCCGAGCAACAGGATTACCAAAGTCATTCATTGGCACCAATTCAAATATCAGGTAATGAATGACGTGTGTAGTGGAAAGTTAATTTAAATGTTGCGTTTTGTGGAACTATGAAGGACGGTGTCCCATTCAACCAGTGATCAAAAACAGAAAGTGAAACGGAGAGATATGCAAAGAATGAATGTGGAGGAATTAAGGATTGTAAGTCTGTGAACTTCACTTTGGAACTGTATTGAATTTGCAATTAATGAAGCTTGCAACATAGGTTTAGGATAAGTTAAGGCAAGAACATGTCGTGTTGAGATAATCACTGTTTTATTAGGTCCTTGCCGTTTCACATTACAGACAATTGTGACCTGAACACGAAGCATTAGCTTTTTCTTTGCTGTGCTAAGTGCTACCTGTTTGGGTCATAGATATCTGGTTATTCACTTGAGACTTTATGAGTAATTTGTAGAGCATATAGACGGATCTTTCCATGGATATCCTCATAATAAATAGATTAACTTGCTTCCCAAAATATGCTCTCTGTCGAGAGATGGCACCGCTCACAAAGATTCTTAATTTCAGCCTACCGTTTGTAACACTGCAACCTGTGCAGACTAAAGACACCACAACATGAGTGCAAACAGCTGCATCCCATCAAAATACTGTTCGTACTGCTTGTTGTGATGACTTTTTGCTGCAATGAGCAAGGTGTCCATTGAGAAACAGAAAGTAATTGATACATAATGGCTCTAGATATCAGTGGAGATGTTGTAACTGACTGAATTTGTTCTGATTTGCTTCAGAGATGATTGGGTTTGGTGTATTTTGTTGATTCTCACCCGCAGCCCATTATAATGTTGAAAATCGATTTTGGAATGAAATGACTTGACAATACTATGTCCATGTTTCAACACAAAAGCACTAAATTATTGTTGTGCGAGTGTTTGCCTGCTTTTGCCATGCAGTATTGACCTGTATGTTTCAGCCGTTTTTGCTGCAATCGTCTTTGCATTTTGCTTCTGACAACTGAATTCCACAGATCTAACAGCACTGTTTGTGTTTATTTACTTTGCTGAAGTCTTTCTCTCCCTTCACGGTAACTGGGTATATCATAGAAATGTGCAATACGAAGTCACCTCAACAGTGGTACTCATAGCATCTTGAAAACACTTTGTTAAATTTGCAATTAATGAAGTTTGCAACATAGGTTTAGGATAAGTTAAGACAAGAACATGTCGTGTTGAGATAATCACTGTTTTATTTGGTCCTTGCCGTTTCACATTACAGACAATTGTGACCTGAACATGAAGCATTTGCTTTTTCTTTGCTGTGGTAAGTGCTACCTGTTTGGGCCATAGATGTCTGGCTGCTGACTTGAGATTTTGTGAGTTATTTGTAGAGCACAATTTCTTGCAATCGTCTTTGCGTTTTGCTTATGATAACTGAATTCCACAGCTCTAACAGCACTGTTTGTCTTTATTTCACTTTGCTGAAGTATTTCTCTTTCCTCACCATAAATGGATGTATCATAGAAATGTGCAATACGAAGTCACATCAACAGTGGTACTCATAGCATCTTGAAAACAGTCTAAGTGCTACCTGTTGTGGTGCCTTGTTTGTCATGTCATCATCAGCAAGTCCAGTTCGCAGATTTACATCGCTGAGATTAACATGGGACCAACTGAATTCCGAGCAACAAATTATCAAAGTCATTCATTGGCACCAATTCAAATATCAGATAATGAATGACGTGTGTATTGGAAAGTTAATTTAAATTTTGAGTTTTGAGGAACTATGATGGATCTGTGTCCCATTCAACCAGTGATCAAAAACAGAAAGTGAAACGGAGAGATATGCAAAGAATGAATGTGGAGGAATTATGGTTTGTAAGTATGTGAACTTGACTGTGGTTCTGTATTGAATTTGCAATTAATGAAGTTTGCAACATAGGTTTAGGATAAGTTAAGGCAAGAACATGTCGTGTTGAGATAATCACTGTTTTATCTGGTCCTTGCCGTTGGACATTACAGACAATTGTGACCTGAACACGAAGCATTTGCTTTTTCTTTGCAGTTGTAAGTGCTACCTGTTTGGGTCATAGATATCTGGTTATTCACTTGAGATTTTGTGAGTTATTTGTAGAGCATTTTGATGGATCGCTGCATGGATATCCTCATAATGAATACATTAACTTGCTTCCCAAAACATGCTCTCTGTCTATAGACGACACCGCTCACAACGATTCTTTATTTCAGCCTTACGTTTGTAACACTGCAACCTGTGCAGACTAAAGACACCACAACATGAGTGCAAACAGCTTCTCCCCATTAAAAAATGCTGTAAGTGTGACTTGTTGTGGTGGCTTTTTGCTACGATGAGCAATGTGTCCATTGAGAAACAAAAATGAATTGATACAGCATGGCTCTTGTTGTCCCAATGCTTTTCATCACTTAAGCAGATTTCACTGGAGACACTTTAACCGACTATCATAAAATGTGAAATCAAGTCACCTCAGCAGTGGCACTCATAGCATTATGAAAACATGCCAAGTCCTACCTTGTTTGTCATATGATCATCAGCAATTCCAGTTCACAGATTAACTGTAATATTGACCAGCCACTAGAGATATTTTAACTGACAAAATTTGTTCAGAGTTGCTTCACAGAGATGTGGTTTGGTGTATTTTGTTTATTCTCTCCCACATCACATTTTATTGTTGAAAATCTATTCTGGATTGCAATGACTTTTCATTCAAATTTTTCAACAGCTCTGCACTAAATTATTGTTTGCCTGCTTTAGCCACGCCGTGTCAACCTGCAGGTCTCAGTCGTTGATCCTGCACTTGTCTTTCCATTTTGCTTTTATGACAACTGAATTCCACAGCTCTAACAGCATTGTTTGTCTTTATTTCACTTTGCTGAAGTATTTCTCTCCCCTCACCGTAACTGGGTGTATCATAGAAATGTGCAATACGAAGTCACCTCAACAGTGGTACTCATAGCATCTTGGAAACACTAAGTGCTACCTGTTGTGGTGCCTTGTTTGTCATGTCATCATCAGCAAGACCAGTGCACAGATTTACTGTAATGCTGACTGCCCGGAGAATGTGAGTCCAACAGTAACATTCCTTTTGTGAAATGGGGAAGTGAGCTTTCTCCAATGAAATAAATGCCTGGCTGATGACACTTTCGACTGAATCTCCATTTTCCAAAATTGGTCTAGACACCTAGTTCCAACATATCATTTTAGTAACAGCATGTAGTTTCTGCTACATCGCTGAGATTAGCGTGTGACCAACTGAATTCGGAGCAATACCGATATCAAAGTCATTCTTTGCCACCAATGCAAATATCAGGTAAGGCCATATGAATCGCATAGTTTAAACATGGAGTTTTGAAGAAATATAAAGCATTGGTGTTACATTAAACAAGTGACCATCTGACTGATAGTGAAACATAGACAACCGTGCAAAGAAAGAATGTGAAGGAACCTGATTTTGCAAAAATGAAATCTTTTCTTTGAAAACTCATTGACTTGGCTTCTTCGTAAGATAAGATTTAGCTGCAATTCGGGGGAAATATATTGTGTGATTTCTTCTGTCCAGCTTGGCCTTACCTATTCACATTACAGGCAATTGTGGCCTGAACACTAACATTTGCTTTTTCTTTGCTGTGGTAAGTGTTACCCTGTTTGGGTCATAGATGTCTGGCTATCCACTTGAGACTTTGTGAGTAGTCTGCAGAGCTGCAATATCCCAATGGATCTCTATCGTCAGTGCTTTTTGCTGCAAATGAGCCTGGTGTCCATTGAGAAACAAATATGAACTCAGTTGATATCATCGCTGTTTTGCTTGGTCCTTGCCGTTTGACATTACAGACAATTGTGACCTGAACAGGAGCATTTGCTTTTTCTTCGCTGTGGTAAGTGCTACACTGTTTGGGTCATAGATGTCTCGCTATCTACTTGAGACTTTGTGAGTAATTTGTAGAGCATATAGACGGATCTCTGCATGGATATCCTCATAATAAATAGATTAACTTGCTTCCCAAAACATGCTGGAAATTTGTAGTGCACAAATTCTTGCAATTGTCTTTGCGTTTTGCTTATGACAACTGAATTCCACAGTTCTAACAGCACTGTTTGTCTTTATTTCACTTTGCTAAAGTCTTTCTCTCCCTTCACGGCAACTGGGAGTATCATATAAAATGTACAATATGAAGTCACCTCAACAGTGGTACTCATAGCATCTTGAAAACAGTCTAAGTGCTACCTGTTGTGGTGCCTTGTTTGTCATGTCATCATCAGCAAGTCCAGTTGGCAGATTTACATCGCTGAGATTAACCTGGGACCAACTGAATTCCGAGCAACAGGATTACCAAAGTCATTCATTGGCACCAATTCAAATATCAGGTAATGAATGACGTGTGTAGTGGAAAGTTAATTTAAATGTTGCGTTTTGTGGAACTATGAAGGACGGTGTCCCATTCAACCAGTGATCAAAAACAGAAAGTGAAACGGAGAGATATGCAAAGAATGAATGTGGAGGAATTAAGGATTGTAAGTCTGTGAACTTCACTTTGGAACTGTATTGAATTTGCAATTAATGAAGCTTGCAACATAGGTTTAGGATAAGTTAAGGCAAGAACATGTCGTGTTGAGATAATCACTGTTTTATTAGGTCCTTGCCGTTTCACATTACAGACAATTGTGACCTGAACACGAAGCATTAGCTTTTTCTTTGCTGTGGTAAGTGCTACCTGTTTGGGTCATAGATATCTGGTTATTCACTTGAGACTTTATGAGTAATTTGTAGAGCATATAGACGGATCTTTCCATGGATATCCTCATAATAAATAGATTAACTTGCTTCCCAAAATATGCTCTCTGTCGAGAGATGGCACCGCTCACAAAGATTCTTAATTTCAGCCTACCGTTTGTAACACTGCAACCTGTGCAGACTAAAGACACCACAACATGAGTGCAAACAGCTGCATCCCATCAAAATACTGTTCGTACTGCTTGTTGTGATGACTTTTTGCTGCAATGAGCAAGGTGTCCATTGAGAAACAGAAAGTAATTGATACATAATGGCTCTAGATATCAGTGGAGATGTTGTAACTGACTGAATTTGTTCTGATTTGCTTCAGAGATGATTGGGTTTGGTGTATTTTGTTGATTCTCACCCGCAGCCCATTATAATGTTGAAAATCGATTTTGGAATTAAATGACTTGACAATACTATGTCCATGTTTCAACACAAAAGCACTAAATTATTGTTGTGCGAGTGTTTGCCTGCTTTTGCCATGCAGTATTGACCTGTACGTTTCAGCCGTTTTTGCTGCAATCGTCTTTGCATTTTGCTTCTGACAACTGAATTCCACAGATCTAACAGCACTGTTTGTGTTTATTTACTTTGCTGAAGTCTTTCTCTCCCTTCACGGTAACTGGGTATATCATAGAAATGTGCAATACGAAGTCACCTCAACAGTGGTACTCATAGCATCTTGAAAACACTTTGTTAAATTTGCAATTAATGAAGTTTGCAACATAGGTTTAGGATAAGTTAAGACAAGAACATGTCGTGTTGAGATAATCACTGTTTTATTTGGTCCTTGCCATTTCACATTACAGACAATTGTGACCTGAACATGAAGCATTTGCTTTTTCTATGCTGTGGTAAGTGCTACCTGTTTGGGCCATAGATGTCTGGCTGCTGACTTGAGATTTTGTGAGTTAATTGTGGAGCACAATTTCTTGCAATCGTCTTTGCGTTTTGCTTATGATAACTGAATTCCACAGCTCAAACAGCACTGTTTGTCTTTATTTCACTTTGCTGAAGTATTTCTCTTTCCTCACCATAAATGGATGTATCATAGAAATGTGCAATACGAAGTCACATCAACAGTGGTACTCATAGCATCTTGAAAACAGTCTAAGTGCTACCTGTTGTGGTGCCTTGTTTGTCATGTCATCATCAGCAAGTCCAGTTCGCAGATTTACATCGCTGAGATTAACATGGGACCAACTGAATTCCGAGCAACAAATTATCAAAGTCATTCATTGGCACCAATTCAAATATCAGATAATGAATGACGTGTGTATTGGAAAGTTAATTTAAATTTTGAGTTTTGAGGAACTATGATGGATCTGTGTCCCATTCAACCAGTGATCAAAAACAGAAAGTGAAACGGAGAGATATGCAAAGAATGAATGTGGAGGAATTATGGTTTGTAAGTATGTGAACTTGACTGTGGTTCTGTATTGAATTTGCAATTAATGAAGTTTGCAACATAGGTTTAGGATAAGTTAAGGCAAGAACATGTCGTGTTGAGATAATCACTGTTTTATCTGGTCCTTGCCGTTGGACATTACAGACAATTGTGACCTGAACACGAAGCATTTGCTTTTTCTTTGCAGTTGTAAGTGCTACCTGTTTGGGTCATAGATATCTGGTTATTCACTTGAGATTTTGTGAGTTATTTGTAGAGCACAATTTCTTGCAATTGTCTTTGCGTTTTGCTTATGACAACTGAATTCCACAGTTCTAACAGCACTGTTTGTCTTTATTTCACTTTGCTAAAGTCTTTCTCTCCCTTCACGGCAACTGGGAGTATCATATAAAATGTACAATATAAAGTCACCTTAACAGTGGTACTCATAGCATCTTGAAAACAGTCTCAGTGCTACCTGTTGTGGTGCCTTGTTTGTCACATCATCATCAGCAAGTCCAGTTCACAGATTTACATCACCGAGATTAACATGGGACCAACTGAATTCCGAGCAATAGTATTATCAAAGTCATTCATTGGCACCAATTCTCATATCAGGTAATGAATGACGTGTGTATTGGAATGTTAATTTAAATGTTGAGTTTGAAGGACTATGAAGAACTATCGATGTACCATTCAACAGTGATCAAAACAAGAAAGTGAAAGGGAGAGATGCAAAGAATGAATGTGGTGGAATTCAGCTTTGTGAGGTTTGTAAGTACGTGATCTTCACTTTGGAACATTAAAGACACCACAACATGAGTGCAAACAGCTTCTCCCCATCAAAATACGGTCAGTGCTTTTTGCTGCAAATGAGAAAGGTGTCCATTGAGAAACAAACATGAACTCAGTTGATATCATCGCTGTTTTGCATGGTCCTTGCCATTTGACATTACAGACAATAGTGACCTGAACAGGAGCATTTGCTTTTTCTTTGCTGTGGTAAGTGCTACCCTGTTTGGCTCATAGATGTCTCGCTATCTACTTTAGACTTTGTGAGTAATTTGTAGAGCATTTTGATGGATCGCTGCATGGATATCCTCATAATGAATACATTAACTTGCTTCCCAAAACATGCTCTCTGTCTATAGACGACACCGCTCACAACGATTCTTTATTTCAGCCTTACGTTTGTAACACTGCAACCTGTGCAGACTAAAGACACCACAACATGAGTGCAAACAGCTTCTCCCCATTAAAAAATGCTGTAAGTGTGACTTGTTGTGGTGGCTTTTTGCTACGATGAGCAATGTGTCCATTGAGAAACAAAAATGAATTGATACAGCATGGCTCTTGTTGTCCCAATGCTTTTCATCACTTAAGCAGATTTCACTGGAGACACTTTAACCGACTATCATAAAATGTGAAATCAAGTCACCTCAGCAGTGGCACTCATAGCATTATGAAAACATGCCAAGTCCTACCTTGTTTGTCATATGATCATCAGCAATTTCAGTTCACAGATTAACTGTAATATTGACCAGCCACTAGAGATATTTTAACTGACAAAATTTGTTCAGAGTTGCTTCACAGAGATGTGGTTTGGTGTATTTTGTTTATTCTCTCCCACATCACATTTTATTGTTGAAAATCTATTCTGGATTGCAATGACTTTTCATTCAAATTTTTCAACAGCTCTGCACTAAATTATTGTTTGCCTGCTTTAGCCACGCCGTGTCAACCTGCAGGTCTCAGTCGTTGATCCTGCACTTGTCTTTCCATTTTGCTTTTATGACAACTGAATTCCACAGCTCTAACAGCATTGTTTGTCTTCATTTCACTTTGCTGAAGTATTTCTCTCCCCTCACCGTAACTGGGTGTATCATAGAAATGTGCAATACGAAGTCACCTCAACAGTGGTACTCATAGCATCTTGGAAACACTAAGTGCTACCTGTTGTGGTGCCTTGTTTGTCATGTCATCATCAGCAAGACCAGTGCACAGATTTACTGTAATGCTGACTGCCCGGAGAATGTGAGTCCAACAGTAACATTCCTTTTGTGAAATGGGGGAAGTGAGCTTTCTCCAATGAAATAAATGCCTGGCTGATGACACTTTCGACTGAATCTCCATTTTCCAAAATTGGTCTAGACACCTAGTTCCAACATATCATTTTAGTAACAGCATGTAGTTTCTGCTACATCGCTGAGATTAGCGTGTGACCAACTGAATTCGGAGCAATACCGATATCAAAGTCATTCTTTGCCACCAATGCAAATATCAGGTAAGGCCATATGAATCGCATAGTTTAAACATGGAGTTTTGAAGAAATATAAAGCATTGGTGTTACATTAAACAAGTGACCATCTGACTGATAGTGAAACATAGACAACCGTGCAAAGAAAGAATGTGAAGGAACCTGATTTTGCAAAAATGAAATCTTTTCTTTGAAAACTCATTGACTTGGCTTCTTCGTAAGATAAGATTTAGCTGCAATTCGGGGGAAATATATTGTGTGATTTCTTCTGTCCAGCTTGGCCTTACCTATTCACATTACAGGCAATTGTGGCCTGAACACTAACATTTGCTTTTTCTTTGCTGTGGTAAGTGTTACCCTGTTTGGGTCATAGATGTCTGGCTATCCACTTGAGACTTTGTGAGTAGTCTGCAGAGCTGCAATATCCCAATGGATCTCTATCGTCAGTGCTTTTTGCTGCAAATGAGCCTGGTGTCCATTGAGAAACAAATATGAACTCAGTTGATATCATCGCTGTTTTGCTTGGTCCTTGCCGTTTGACATTACAGACAATTGTGACCTGAACAGGAGCATTTGCTTTTTCTTCGCTGTGGTAAGTGCTACACTGTTTGGGTCATAGATGTCTCGCTATCTACTTGAGACTTTGTGAGTAATTTGTAGAGCATATAGACGGATCTCTGCATGGATATCCTCATAATAAATAGATTAACTTGCTTCCCAAAACATGCTGGAAATTTGTAGTGCACAAATTCTTGCAATTGTCTTTGCGTTTTGCTTATGACAACTGAATTCCACAGTTCTAACAGCACTGTTTGTCTTTATTTCACTTTGCTAAAGTCTTTCTCTCCCTTCACGGCAACTGGGAGTATCATATAAAATGTACAATATGAAGTCACCTCAACAGTGGTACTCATAGCATCTTGAAAACAGTCTAAGTGCTACCTGTTGTGGTGCCTTGTTTGTCATGTCATCATCAGCAAGTCCAGTTGGCAGATTTACATCGCTGAGATTAACCTGGGACCAACTGAATTCCGAGCAACAGGATTACCAAAGTCATTCATTGGCACCAATTCAAATATCAGGTAATGAATGACGTGTGTAGTGGAAAGTTAATTTAAATGTTGCGTTTTGTGGAACTATGAAGGACGGTGTCCCATTCAACCAGTGATCAAAAACAGAAAGTGAAACGGAGAGATATGCAAAGAATGAATGTGGAGGAATTAAGGATTGTAAGTCTGTGAACTTCACTTTGGAACTGTATTGAATTTGCAATTAATGAAGCTTGCAACATAGGTTTAGGATAAGTTAAGGCAAGAACATGTCGTGTTGAGATAATCACTGTTTTATTAGGTCCTTGCCGTTTCACATTACAGACAATTGTGACCTGAACACGAAGCATTAGCTTTTTCTTTGCTGTGGTAAGTGCTACCTGTTTGGGTCATAGATATCTGGTTATTCACTTGAGACTTTATGAGTAATTTGTAGAGCATATAGACGGATCTTTCCATGGATATCCTCATAATAAATAGATTAACTTGCTTCCCAAAATATGCTCTCTGTCGAGAGATGGCACCGCTCACAAAGATTCTTAATTTCAGCCTACCGTTTGTAACACTGCAACCTGTGCAGACTAAAGACACCACAACATGAGTGCAAACAGCTGCATCCCATCAAAATACTGTTCGTACTGCTTGTTGTGATGACTTTTTGCTGCAATGAGCAAGGTGTCCATTGAGAAACAGAAAGTAATTGATACATAATGGCTCTAGATATCAGTGGAGATGTTGTAACTGACTGAATTTGTTCTGATTTGCTTCAGAGATGATTGGGTTTGGTGTATTTTGTTGATTCTCACCCGCAGCCCATTATAATGTTGAAAATCGATTTTGGAATTAAATGACTTGACAATACTATGTCCATGTTTCAACACAAAAGCACTAAATTATTGTTGTGCGAGTGTTTGCCTGCTTTTGCCATGCAGTATTGACCTGTACGTTTCAGCCGTTTTTGCTGCAATCGTCTTTGCATTTTGCTTCTGACAACTGAATTCCACAGATCTAACAGCACTGTTTGTGTTTATTTACTTTGCTGAAGTCTTTCTCTCCCTTCACGGTAACTGGGTATATCATAGAAATGTGCAATACGAAGTCACCTCAACAGTGGTACTCATAGCATCTTGAAAACACTTTGTTAAATTTGCAATTAATGAAGTTTGCAACATAGGTTTAGGATAAGTTAAGACAAGAACATGTCGTGTTGAGATAATCACTGTTTTATTTGGTCCTTGCCGTTTCACATTACAGACAATTGTGACCTGAACATGAAGCATTTGCTTTTTCTTTGCTGTGGTAAGTGCTACCTGTTTGGGCCATAGATGTCTGGCTGCTGACTTGAGATTTTGTGAGTTATTTGTAGAGCACAATTTCTTGCAATCGTCTTTGCGTTTTGCTTATGATAACTGAATTCCACAGCTCTAACAGCACTGTTTGTCTTTATTTCACTTTGCTGAAGTATTTCTCTTTCCTCACCATAAATGGATGTATCATAGAAATGTGCAATACGAAGTCACATCAACAGTGGTACTCATAGCATCTTGAAAACAGTCTAAGTGCTACCTGTTGTGGTGCCTTGTTTGTCATGTCATCATCAGCAAGTCCAGTTCGCAGATTTACATCGCTGAGATTAACATGGGACCAACTGAATTCCGAGCAACAAATTATCAAAGTCATTCATTGGCACCAATTCAAATATCAGATAATGAATGACGTGTGTATTGGAAAGTTAATTTAAATTTTGAGTTTTGAGGAACTATGATGGATCTGTGTCCCATTCAACCAGTGATCAAAAACAGAAAGTGAAACGGAGAGATATGCAAAGAATGAATGTGGAGGAATTATGGTTTGTAAGTATGTGAACTTGACTGTGGTTCTGTATTGAATTTGCAATTAATGAAGTTTGCAACATAGGTTTAGGATAAGTTAAGGCAAGAACATGTCGTGTTGAGATAATCACTGTTTTATCTGGTCCTTGCCGTTGGACATTACAGACAATTGTGACCTGAACACGAAGCATTTGCTTTTTCTTTGCAGTTGTAAGTGCTACCTGTTTGGGTCATAGATATCTGGTTATTCACTTGAGATTTTGTGAGTTATTTGTAGAGCATTTTGATGGATCGCTGCATGGATATCCTCATAATGAATACATTAACTTGCTTCCCAAAACATGCTCTCTGTCTATAGACGACACCGCTCACAACGATTCTTTATTTCAGCCTTACGTTTGTAACACTGCAACCTGTGCAGACTAAAGACACCACAACATGAGTGCAAACAGCTTCTCCCCATTAAAAAATGCTGTAAGTGTGACTTGTTGTGGTGGCTTTTTGCTACGATGAGCAATGTGTCCATTGAGAAACAAAAATGAATTGATACAGCATGGCTCTTGTTGTCCCAATGCTTTTCATCACTTAAGCAGATTTCACTGGAGACACTTTAACCGACTATCATAAAATGTGAAATCAAGTCACCTCAGCAGTGGCACTCATAGCATTATGAAAACATGCCAAGTCCTACCTTGTTTGTCATATGATCATCAGCAATTCCAGTTCACAGATTAACTGTAATATTGACCAGCCACTAGAGATATTTTAACTGACAAAATTTGTTCAGAGTTGCTTCACAGAGATGTGGTTTGGTGTATTTTGTTTATTCTCTCCCACATCACATTTTATTGTTGAAAATCTATTCTGGATTGCAATGACTTTTCATTCAAATTTTTCAACAGCTCTGCACTAAATTATTGTTTGCCTGCTTTAGCCACGCCGTGTCAACCTGCAGGTCTCAGCCGTTGATCCTGCACTTGTCTTTCCATTTTGCTTTTATGGCAACTGAATTCCACAGCTCTAACAGCACTGTTTGTCTTTATTTCACTTTGCTGAAGTATTTCTCTCCCCTCACAGTAACTGGGTGTATCATAGAAATGTGCAATATGAAGTCACCTCAACAGTGGTACTCATAGCATCTTGGAAACACTCTAAGTGCTACCTGTTGTGGTGCCTTGTTTGTCATGTCATCATCAGCAAGACCAGTGCACAGATTTACTGTAATGCTGACTGCCCGGAGAATGTGAGTCCAACAGTAACATTCCTTTTGTGAAATGGGGAAGTGAGCTTTCTCCAATGAAATAAATGCCTGGCTGATGACACTTTCGATTGAATCTCCATTTTCCAAAATTAGTCTAGACACCTAGTTCCAACAGATCATTTTAGTAACAGCATGTAGTTTCTGCTACATCGCTGATATTAGCGTGTGACCAACTGAATTCTGAGCAACACAGATATCAAAGTCATTCTTTGCCACCAATTCAAATATCAGGTAAGGCCGTGTGAATCGCATAGTTTAAACATCGAGTTTTGAAGAAATATAAAGCATTGGTGTTACATTAAACAAGTGACCATCTGACTGATAGTGAAACATAGACAACCGTGCAAAGAAAGAATGTGAAGGAACCTGATTTTGCAAAAATGAAATCTTCTCTTTGAAAACTCATTTACTTGGCTTCTTCGTAAGATAAGATTTAGCTGCAATTCGGGGGAAATATATTGTGTTGATTTCTTCTGTCCAGCTTGGCCTTACCTATTCACATTACAGACAATTGTGGCCTGAACACTAACATTTGCCTTTTCTTTGCTGTGGTAAGTGTTACCCTGTTTGGGTCATAGATGTCTGGCTGTCCACTTGAGACTTTGTGAGTAGTCTGCAGAGCTGCAATATCGCAATGGGTCTCTATCGTCAGTGCTTTTTGCTGCAAATGAGCCTGGTGTCCATTGAGAAACAAACATGAACTCAGTTGATTTGATATCATCGCTGTTTTACTTGGTCCTTGCCGTTTGACATTACAGACAATGGTGACCTGAACAGGAGCATTTGCTTTTTCTTCGCTGTGGTAAGTGCTACACTGTTTGGGTCATAGATGTCTCGCTATCTACTTGAGACTTTGTGAGTAATTTGTAGAGCATATAGACGGATCTCTGCATGGATATCCTCATAATAAATAGATTAACTTGCTTCCCAAAACATGCTGGAAATTTGTAGTGCACAAATTCTTGCAATTGTCTTTGCGTTTTGCTTATGACAACTGAATTCCACAGTTCTAACAGCACTGTTTGTCTTTATTTCACTTTGCTAAAGTCTTTCTCTCCCTTCACGGCAACTGGGAGTATCATATAAAATGTACAATACGAAGTCACATCAACAGTGGTACTCATAGCATCTTGAAAACAGTCTAAGTGCTACCTGTTGTGGTGCCTTGTTTGTCATGTCATCATCAGCAAGTCCAGTTCGGAGATTTACATCGCTGAGATTAACATGGGACCAACTGAATTCCGAGCAACAAATTATCAAAGTCATTCATTGGCACCAATTCAAATATCAGGTAATGAATGACGTGTGTATTGGAAAGTTAATTTAAATTTTGAGTTTTGAGGAACTATGATGGATCTGTGTCCCATTCAACCAGTGATCAAAAACAGAAAGTGAAACGGAGAGATATGCAAAGAATGAATGTGGAGGAATTATGGTTTGTAAGTATGTGAACTTGACTGTGGTTCTGTATTGAATTTGCAATTAATGAAGTTTGCAACATAGGTTTAGGATAAGTTAAGGCAAGAACATGTCGTGTTGAGATAATCACTGTTTTATCTGGTCCTTGCCGTTGGACATTACAGACAATTGTGACCTGAACACGAAGCATTTGCTTTTTCTTTGCAGTTGTAAGTGCTACCTGTTTGGGTCATAGATATCTGGTTATTCACTTGAGATTTTGTGAGTTATTTGTAGAGCACAATTTCTTGCAATTGTCTTTGCGTTTTGCTTATGACAACTGAATTCCACAGTTCTAACAGCACTGTTTGTCTTTATTTCACTTTGTTAAAGTCTTTCTCTCCCTTCACGGCAACTGGGAGTACCATATAAAATGTACAATATAAAGTCACCTTAACAGTGGTACTCATAGCATCTTGAAAACAGTCTCAGTGCTACCTGTTGTGGTGCCTTGTTTGTCACATCATCATCAGCAAGTCCAGTTCACAGATTTACTGTAATGCTGACTGCCCGGAGAATGTGAGTCCAACAGTAATATTCATTTTGCGAAATGGAAGACATGAGCTTTCTTCCCTGAAATAAATAACAGGCTGATGACATTTTGATTGCATCTCCATTTTCCAAAAGTAGTCTAGACACAAAGGTCTAACAGATCATTTTAGTAACATCATGTAGTTTCTGCTACATCGCTGAAATTAACGTGTGACCAACTGTATTCCGAGCAATACCGATATCAAAGTCATTCTTTGCCACCAATTAAATATCAGGTAATGCCCTGTGAATCGCATAGTTTAAATATCGAGTTTTGAAGAAATATAAAGCATTATTGTTCTCTTAAACAAGTGACCATCAGGCTGATATTGAAACATAGACAACCGTGCAAAGAAAGAATGTGAAGGAACCTGATTTTGCAAGAATGAGACCTTCTCTTTGAAAACTCCTTGACTTTGTTGCTTCATATGCCAAGATTTAGCTGCAAATCGGGGGAAATGTATTGTGTTGATTTCTTCTGTCCAGCTTGGCCTTACCTATTCACATTACAGAAAACTGTGACCTGAACAGTAGCATTTGCTTTTCCTTTGCTGTGGTAAGTGCTACCCTGTTTGGGTCACAGATGTCTCGCTATCTACTTGAGACTTTGTGAGTAATCTGCAGAGCAGATATGTCTGGACGATAACTGCATGGTTGTCCTCAACAAATAGCTTAACTTGCTTCACCAAACATGCTCTCTGTCCGCAGACAACACCTTTCACAAAGGTTCTTCATTATCAGCCTACCGTTTGGAACACTGAATCCTGTGCAAACTAAAGACAGCACAACATGAATGCATTTTGCTTATGACAACTGAATTCCACAGCTCGAACAGCACTGTTTGTCTTTATTTCACTTTGCTGAAGTATTTCTCTCCCCTGACAGCAAATGGATGTATCATAGAAATGTGCAATACGGAGTTACATCAACAGTGGTACTCATAGCATCTTGAAAACAGTCTAAGTGCTACCTGTTGTGGTGCCTTGTTTGTCATATCTTCATCAGCAAGTCCAGTTCACAGATTTAATGTAATGCTGACTGCCCGGAGAATGTGAGTCCAACACTAATATTCCTTTTGTGAAATGGGGGAAGTGAGCTTTCGCCCCTGAAATAAATCTGGCTGATGACACTTCGATTGAATCCTCATTTTCCAAAATTTGCCCAGACACCAAGATCGAAAACACTTTTTAGCAACAGCATGCATGTAGTTTCTCCTGCATCGCTGAGATTAACATGGGACCAACTGAATTCCGAGCAACAGGATTATCAAAGTCGTTCATTGGCACCAATTCAAATATCAGTTCATGAATGGCGTGTGTATTGAAAAGTTAATGTAAATGTTGAGTTTGAAGGACTATGAAGAACTATCGGTGTACCATTCAACCAGTGATCAAAACCAGAAAGTGAAAGGGAGAGATGCAAAGAATGAATGTGGTGGAATTCAGCTTTGTGAGGTTTGTAAGTACGTGATCTTCACTTTGGAACATTAACGATACCACAACATGAGTGCAAACAGCTTCTCCCCATCAAAATACGGTCAGTGCTTTTTGCTGCAAATGAGAAAGGTGTCCATTGAGAAACAAACATGAACTCAGTTGATATCAGCGCTGTGTTACTTGGTCCTTGCCGTTTCACATTACAGACAATTGTGACCTGAACAGGAGCATTTGCTTTTTCTTTGCTGTGGTAAGTGCTACCCTGTTTGGGTCATAGATGTCTCGCTACTACTTTAGACTTTGTGAGTAATTTGTAGAGCATTTTGATGGATCGCTGCATGGATATCCTCATAATAAATAGATTAACTTGCTTCCCAAAACATGCTGGAAATTTGTAGTGCACAAATTCTTGCAATTGTCTTTGCGTTTTGCTTATGACAACTGAATTCCACAGTTCTAACAGCACTGTTTGTCTTTATTTCACTTTGCTAAAGTCTTTCTCTCCCTTCACGGCAACTGGGTGTATCATATAAAATGTACAATATGAAGTCACCTCAACAGTGGTACTCATAGCATCTTGAAAATAGTATAAGTGCTACCTGTTGTGGTGCCTTGTTTGTCGTGTCATCATCAGCAAGTCCAGTTCGCAGATTTACATCGCTGAGATTAACATGGGACCAACTGAATTCCGAGCAACAGGATTACCAAAGTCATTCATTGGCACCAATTCAAATATCAGGTAATGAATGACGTGTGTAGTGGAATGTTTATTTAAATGTTGCGTTTTGTGGAACTATGAAGGACGGTGTCCCATTCAACCAGTGATCAAAAACAGAAAGTGAAACGGAGAGATATGCAAAGAATGAATGTGGAGGAATTAAGGATTGTAAGTCTGTGAACTTCACTTTGGAACTGTATTGAATTTGCAATTAATGAAGCTTGCAACATAGGCTTAGGATAAGTTAAGGCAAGAACATGTCGTGTTGAGATAATCACTGTTTTATTTGGTCCTTGCCGTTTCACATTACAGACAATTGTGACCTGAACACGAAGCATTAGCTTTTTCTTTGCTGTGGTAAGTGCTACCTGTTTGGGTCATAGATATCTGGTTATTCACTTGAGACTTTGTGAGTAATTTGTAGAGCATTTTGATGGATCGCTGCATGGATATCCTCATCATAAATAGATTAACTTGCTTCCCAAAATATGCTCTCTGTCGAGAGATGGCACCGCTCACAAAGATTCTTAATTTCAGCCTACCGTTTGTAACACTGCAACCTGTGCAGACTAAAGACACCACAACATGAGTGCAAACAGCTGCATCCCATCAAAATACTGTTCGTACTGCTTGTTGTGATGACTTTTTGCTGCAATGAGCAAGGTGTCCATTGAGAAACAGAAAGTAATTGATACATAATGGCTCTAGATATCAGTGGAGATGTTGTAACTGACTGAATTTGTTCTGATTTGCTTCAGAGATGATTGGGTTTGGTGTATTTTGTTGATTCTCACCCGCAGCCCATTATAATGTTGAAAATCGATTTTGGAATTAAATGACTTGACAATACTATGTCCATGTTTCAACACAAAAGCACTAAATTATTGTTGTGCGAGTGTTTGCCTGCTTTTGCCATGCAGTATTGACCTGTACGTTTCAGCCGTTTTTGCTGCAATCGTCTTTGCATTTTGCTTCTGACAACTGAATTCCACAGATCTAACAGCACTGTTTGTGTTTATTTACTTTGCTGAAGTCTTTCTCTCCCTTCACGGTAACTGGGTATATCATAGAAATGTGCAATACGAAGTCACCTCAACAGTGGTACTCATAGCATCTTGAAAACACTTTGTTAAATTTGCAATTAATGAAGTTTGCAACATAGGTTTAGGATAAGTTAAGACAAGAACATGTCGTGTTGAGATAATCACTGTTTTATTTGGTCCTTGCCGTTTCACATTACAGACAATTGTGACCTGAACATGAAGCATTTGCTTTTTCTTTGCTGTGGTAAGTGCTACCTGTTTGGGCCATAGATGTCTGGCTGCTGACTTGAGATTTTGTGAGTTATTTGTAGAGCACAATTTCTTGCAATCGTCTTTGCGTTTTGCTTATGATAACTGAATTCCACAGCTCTAACAGCACTGTTTGTCTTTATTTCACTTTGCTGAAGTATTTCTCTTTCCTCACCATAAATGGATGTATCATAGAAATGTGCAATACGAAGTCACATCAACAGTGGTACTCATAGCATCTTGAAAACAGTCTAAGTGCTACCTGTTGTGGTGCCTTGTTTGTCATGTCATCATCAGCAAGTCCAGTTCGCAGATTTACATCGCTGAGATTAACATGGGACCAACTGAATTCCGAGCAACAAATTATCAAAGTCATTCATTGGCACCAATTCAAATATCAGATAATGAATGACGTGTGTATTGGAAAGTTAATTTAAATTTTGAGTTTTGAGGAACTATGATGGATCTGTGTCCCATTCAACCAGTGATCAAAAACAGAAAGTGAAACGGAGAGATATGCAAAGAATGAATGTGGAGGAATTATGGTTTGTAAGTATGTGAACTTGACTGTGGTTCTGTATTGAATTTGCAATTAATGAAGTTTGCAACATAGGTTTAGGATAAGTTAAGGCAAGAACATGTCGTGTTGAGATAATCACTGTTTTATCTGGTCCTTGCCGTTGGACATTACAGACAATTGTGACCTGAACACGAAGCATTTGCTTTTTCTTTGCAGTTGTAAGTGCTACCTGTTTGGGTCATAGATATCTGGTTATTCACTTGAGATTTTGTGAGTTATTTGTAGAGCATTTTGATGGATCGCTGCATGGATATCCTCATAATGAATACATTAACTTGCTTCCCAAAACATGCTCTCTGTCTATAGACGACACCGCTCACAACGATTCTTTATTTCAGCCTTACGTTTGTAACACTGCAACCTGTGCAGACTAAAGACACCACAACATGAGTGCAAACAGCTTCTCCCCATTAAAAAATGCTGTAAGTGTGACTTGTTGTGGTGGCTTTTTGCTACGATGAGCAATGTGTCCATTGAGAAACAAAAATGAATTGATACAGCATGGCTCTTGTTGTCCCAATGCTTTTCATCACTTAAGCAGATTTCACTGGAGACACTTTAACCGACTATCATAAAATGTGAAATCAAGTCACCTCAGCAGTGGCACTCATAGCATTATGAAAACATGCCAAGTCCTACCTTGTTTGTCATATGATCATCAGCAATTCCAGTTCACAGATTAACTGTAATATTGACCAGCCACTAGAGATATTTTAACTGACAAAATTTGTTCAGAGTTGCTTCACAGAGATGTGGTTTGGTGTATTTTGTTTATTCTCTCCCACATCACATTTTATTGTTGAAAATCTATTCTGGATTGCAATGACTTTTCATTCAAATTTTTCAACAGCTCTGCACTAAATTATTGTTTGCCTGCTTTAGCCACGCCGTGTCAACCTGCAGGTCTCAGCCGTTGATCCTGCACTTGTCTTTCCATTTTGCTTTTATGGCAACTGAATTCCACAGCTCTAACAGCACTGTTTGTCTTTATTTCACTTTGCTGAAGTATTTCTCTCCCCTCACAGTAACTGGGTGTATCATAGAAATGTGCAATATGAAGTCACCTCAACAGTGGTACTCATAGCATCTTGGAAACACTCTAAGTGCTACCTGTTGTGGTGCCTTGTTTGTCATGTCATCATCAGCAAGACCAGTGCACAGATTTACTGTAATGCTGACTGCCCGGAGAATGTGAGTCCAACAGTAACATTCCTTTTGTGAAATGGGGAAGTGAGCTTTCTCCAATGAAATAAATGCCTGGCTGATGACACTTTCGATTGAATCTCCATTTTCCAAAATTAGTCTAGACACCTAGTTCCAACAGATCATTTTAGTAACAGCATGTAGTTTCTGCTACATCGCTGATATTAGCGTGTGACCAACTGAATTCTGAGCAACACAGATATCAAAGTCATTCTTTGCCACCAATTCAAATATCAGGTAAGGCCGTGTGAATCGCATAGTTTAAACATCGAGTTTTGAAGAAATATAAAGCATTGGTGTTACATTAAACAAGTGACCATCTGACTGATAGTGAAACATAGACAACCGTGCAAAGAAAGAATGTGAAGGAACCTGATTTTGCAAAAATGAAATCTTCTCTTTGAAAACTCATTTACTTGGCTTCTTCGTAAGATAAGATTTAGCTGCAATTCGGGGGAAATATATTGTGTTGATTTCTTCTGTCCAGCTTGGCCTTACCTATTCACATTACAGACAATTGTGGCCTGAACACTAACATTTGCCTTTTCTTTGCTGTGGTAAGTGTTACCCTGTTTGGGTCATAGATGTCTGGCTGTCCACTTGAGACTTTGTGAGTAGTCTGCAGAGCTGCAATATCGCAATGGGTCTCTATCGTCAGTGCTTTTTGCTGCAAATGAGCCTGGTGTCCATTGAGAAACAAACATGAACTCAGTTGATTTGATATCATCGCTGTTTTACTTGGTCCTTGCCGTTTGACATTACAGACAATGGTGACCTGAACAGGAGCATTTGCTTTTTCTTCGCTGTGGTAAGTGCTACACTGTTTGGGTCATAGATGTCTCGCTATCTACTTGAGACTTTGTGAGTAATTTGTAGAGCATATAGACGGATCTCTACATGGATATCCTCATAATAAATAGATTAACTTGCTTCCCAAAACATGCTGGAAATTTGTAGTGCACAAATTCTTGCAATTGTCTTTGCGTTTTGCTTATGACAACTGAATTCCACAGTTCTAACAGCACTGTTTGTCTTTATTTCACTTTGCTAAAGTCTTTCTCTCCCTTCACGGCAACTGGGAGTATCATATAAAATGTACAATACGAAGTCACATCAACAGTGGTACTCATAGCATCTTGAAAACAGTCTAAGTGCTACCTGTTGTGGTGCCTTGTTTGTCATGTCATCATCAGCAAGTCCAGTTCGCAGATTTACATCGCTGAGATTAACATGGGACCAACTGAATTCCGAGCAACAAATTATCAAAGTCATTCATTGGCACCAATTCAAATATCAGGTAATGAATGACGTGTGTATTGGAAAGTTAATTTAAATTTTGAGTTTTGAGGAACTATGATGGATCTGTGTCCCATTCAACCAGTGATCAAAAACAGAAAGTGAAACGGAGAGATATGCAAAGAATGAATGTGGAGGAATTATGGTTTGTAAGTATGTGAACTTGACTGTGGTTCTGTATTGAATTTGCAATTAATGAAGTTTGCAACATAGGTTTAGGATAAGTTAAGGCAAGAACATGTCGTGTTGAGATAATCACTGTTTTATCTGGTCCTTGCCGTTGGACATTACAGACAATTGTGACCTGAACACGAAGCATTTGCTTTTTCTTTGCAGTTGTAAGTGCTACCTGTTTGGGTCATAGATATCTGGTTATTCACTTGAGATTTTGTGAGTTATTTGTAGAGCACAATTTCTTGCAATTGTCTTTGCGTTTTGCTTATGACAACTGAATTCCACAGTTCTAACAGCACTGTTTGTCTTTATTTCACTTTGTTAAAGTCTTTCTCTCCCTTCACGGCAACTGGGAGTACCATATAAAATGTACAATATAAAGTCACCTTAACAGTGGTACTCATAGCATCTTGAAAACAGTCTCAGTGCTACCTGTTGTGGTGCCTTGTTTGTCACATCATCATCAGCAAGTCCAGTTCACAGATTTACTGTAATGCTGACTGCCCGGAGAATGTGAGTCCAACAGTAATATTCATTTTGCGAAATGGAAGACATGAGCTTTCTTCCCTGAAATAAATAACAGGCTGATGACATTTTGATTGCATCTCCATTTTCCAAAAGTAGTCTAGACACAAAGGTCTAACAGATCATTTTAGTAACATCATGTAGTTTCTGCTACATCGCTGAAATTAACGTGTGACCAACTGTATTCCGAGCAATACCGATATCAAAGTCATTCTTTGCCACCAATTAAATATCAGGTAATGCCCTGTGAATCGCATAGTTTAAATATCGAGTTTTGAAGAAATATAAAGCATTATTGTTCTCTTAAACAAGTGACCATCAGGCTGATATTGAAACATAGACAACCGTGCAAAGAAAGAATGTGAAGGAACCTGATTTTGCAAGAATGAGACCTTCTCTTTGAAAACTCCTTGACTTTGTTGCTTCATATGCCAAGATTTAGCTGCAAATCGGGGGAAATGTATTGTGTTGATTTCTTCTGTCCAGCTTGGCCTTACCTATTCACATTACAGAAAACTGTGACCTGAACAGTAGCATTTGCTTTTCCTTTGCTGTGGTAAGTGCTACCCTGTTTGGGTCACAGATGTCTCGCTATCTACTTGAGACTTTGTGAGTAATCTGCAGAGCAGATATGTCTGGACGATAACTGCATGGTTGTCCTCAACAAATAGCTTAACTTGCTTCACCAAACATGCTCTCTGTCCGCAGACAACACCTTTCACAAAGGTTCTTCATTATCAGCCTACCGTTTGGAACACTGAATCCTGTGCAAACTAAAGACAGCACAACATGAATGCATTTTGCTTATGACAACTGAATTCCACAGCTCGAACAGCACTGTTTGTCTTTATTTCACTTTGCTGAAGTATTTCTCTCCCCTGACAGCAAATGGATGTATCATAGAAATGTGCAATACGGAGTTACATCAACAGTGGTACTCATAGCATCTTGAAAACAGTCTAAGTGCTACCTGTTGTGGTGCCTTGTTTGTCATATCTTCATCAGCAAGTCCAGTTCACAGATTTAATGTAATGCTGACTGCCCGGAGAATGTGAGTCCAACACTAATATTCCTTTTGTGAAATGGGGGAAGTGAGCTTTCGCCCCTGAAATAAATCTGGCTGATGACACTTCGATTGAATCCTCATTTTCCAAAATTTGCCCAGACACCAAGATCGAAAACACTTTTTAGCAACAGCATGCATGTAGTTTCTCCTGCATCGCTGAGATTAACATGGGACCAACTGAATTCCGAGCAACAGGATTATCAAAGTCGTTCATTGGCACCAATTCAAATATCAGTTCATGAATGGCGTGTGTATTGAAAAGTTAATGTAAATGTTGAGTTTGAAGGACTATGAAGAACTATCGGTGTACCATTCAACCAGTGATCAAAACCAGAAAGTGAAAGGGAGAGATGCAAAGAATGAATGTGGTGGAATTCAGCTTTGTGAGGTTTGTAAGTACGTGATCTTCACTTTGGAACATTAACGATACCACAACATGAGTGCAAACAGCTTCTCCCCATCAAAATACGGTCAGTGCTTTTTGCTGCAAATGAGAAAGGTGTCCATTGAGAAACAAACATGAACTCAGTTGATATCAGCGCTGTGTTACTTGGTCCTTGCCGTTTCACATTACAGACAATTGTGACCTGAACAGGAGCATTTGCTTTTTCTTTGCTGTGGTAAGTGCTACCCTGTTTGGGTCATAGATGTCTCGCTACTACTTTAGACTTTGTGAGTAATTTGTAGAGCATTTTGATGGATCGCTGCATGGATATCCTCATAATAAATAGATTAACTTGCTTCCCAAAACATGCTGGAAATTTGTAGTGCACAAATTCTTGCAATTGTCTTTGCGTTTTGCTTATGACAACTGAATTCCACAGTTCTAACAGCACTGTTTGTCTTTATTTCACTTTGCTAAAGTCTTTCTCTCCCTTCACGGCAACTGGGTGTATCATATAAAATGTACAATATGAAGTCACCTCAACAGTGGTACTCATAGCATCTTGAAAATAGTATAAGTGCTACCTGTTGTGGTGCCTTGTTTGTCGTGTCATCATCAGCAAGTCCAGTTCGCAGATTTACATCGCTGAGATTAACATGGGACCAACTGAATTCCGAGCAACAGGATTACCAAAGTCATTCATTGGCACCAATTCAAATATCAGGTAATGAATGACGTGTGTAGTGGAATGTTTATTTAAATGTTGCGTTTTGTGGAACTATGAAGGACGGTGTCCCATTCAACCAGTGATCAAAAACAGAAAGTGAAACGGAGAGATATGCAAAGAATGAATGTGGAGGAATTAAGGATTGTAAGTCTGTGAACTTCACTTTGGAACTGTATTGAATTTGCAATTAATGAAGCTTGCAACATAGGCTTAGGATAAGTTAAGGCAAGAACATGTCGTGTTGAGATAATCACTGTTTTATTTGGTCCTTGCCGTTTCACATTACAGACAATTGTGACCTGAACACGAAGCATTAGCTTTTTCTTTGCTGTGGTAAGTGCTACCTGTTTGGGTCATAGATATCTGGTTATTCACTTGAGACTTTGGGAGTAATTTGTAGAGCATTTTGATGGATCGCTGCATGGATATCCTCATCATAAATAGATTAACTTGCTTCCCAAAATATGCTCTCTGTCGAGAGATGGCACCGCTCACAAAGATTCTTAATTTCAGCCTACCGTTTGTAACACTGCAACCTGTGCAGACTAAAGACACCACAACATGAGTGCAAACAGCTGCATCCCATCAAAATACTGTTCGTACTGCTTGTTGTGATGACTTTTTGCTGCAATGAGCAAGGTGTCCATTGAGAAACAGAAAGTAATTGATACATAATGGCTCTAGATATCAGTGGAGATGTTGTAACTGACTGAATTTGTTCTGATTTGCTTCAGAGATGATTGGGTTTGGTGTATTTTGTTGATTCTCACCCGCAGCCCATTATAATGTTGAAAATCGATTTTGGAATTAAATGACTTGACAATACTATGTCCATGTTTCAACACAAAAGCACTAAATTATTGTTGTGCGAGTGTTTGCCTGCTTTTGCCATGCAGTATTGACCTGTACGTTTCAGCCGTTTTTGCTGCAATCGTCTTTGCATTTTGCTTCTGACAACTGAATTCCACAGATCTAACAGCACTGTTTGTGTTTATTTACTTTGCTGAAGTCTTTCTCTCCCTTCACGGTAACTGGGTATATCATAGAAATGTGCAATACGAAGTCACCTCAACAGTGGTACTCATAGCATCTTGAAAACACTTTGTTAAATTTGCAATTAATGAAGTTTGCAACATAGGTTTAGGATAAGTTAAGACAAGAACATGTCGTGTTGAGATAATCACTGTTTTATTTGGTCCTTGCCGTTTCACATTACAGACAATTGTGACCTGAACATGAAGCATTTGCTTTTTCTTTGCTGTGGTAAGTGCTACCTGTTTGGGCCATAGATGTCTGGCTGCTGACTTGAGATTTTGTGAGTTATTTGTAGAGCACAATTTCTTGCAATCGTCTTTGCGTTTTGCTTATGATAACTGAATTCCACAGCTCTAACAGCACTGTTTGTCTTTATTTCACTTTGCTGAAGTATTTCTCTTTCCTCACCATAAATGGATGTATCATAGAAATGTGCAATACGAAGTCACATCAACAGTGGTACTCATAGCATCTTGAAAACAGTCTAAGTGCTACCTGTTGTGGTGCCTTGTTTGTCATGTCATCATCAGCAAGTCCAGTTCGGAGATTTACATCGCTGAGATTAACATGGGACCAACTGAATTCCGAGCAACAAATTATCAAAGTCATTCATTGGCACCAATTCAAATATCAGATAATGAATGACGTGTGTATTGGAAAGTTAATTTAAATTTTGAGTTTTGAGGAACTATGATGGATCTGTGTCCCATTCAACCAGTGATCAAAAACAGAAAGTGAAACGGAGAGATATGCAAAGAATGAATGTGGAGGAATTATGGTTTGTAAGTATGTGAACTTGACTGTGGTTCTGTATTGAATTTGCAATTAATGAAGTTTGCAACATAGGTTTAGGATAAGTTAAGGCAAGAACATGTCGTGTTGAGATAATCACTGTTTTATCTGGTCCTTGCCGTTGGACATTACAGACAATTGTGACCTGAACACGAAGCATTTGCTTTTTCTTTGCAGTTGTAAGTGCTACCTGTTTGGGTCATAGATATCTGGTTATTCACTTGAGATTTTGTGAGTTATTTGTAGAGCATTTTGATGGATCGCTGCATGGATATCCTCATAATGAATACATTAACTTGCTTCCCAAAACATGCTCTCTGTCTATAGACGACACCGCTCACAACGATTCTTTATTTCAGCCTTACGTTTGTAACACTGCAACCTGTGCAGACTAAAGACACCACAACATGAGTGCAAACAGCTTCTCCCCATTAAGAAATGCTGTAAGTGTGACTTGTTGTGGTGGCTTTTTGCTACGATGAGCAATGTGTCCATTGAGAAACAAAAATGAATTGATACAGCATGGCTCTTGTTGTCCCAATGCTTTTCATCACTTAAGCAGATTTCACTGGAGACACTTTAACCGACTATCATAAAATGTGAAATCAAGTCACCTCAGCAGTGGCACTCATAGCATTATGAAAACATGCCAAGTCCTACCTTGTTTGTCATATGATCATCAGCAATTCCAGTTCACAGATTAACTGTAATATTGACCAGCCACTAGAGATATTTTAACTGACAAAATTTGTTCAGAGTTGCTTCACAGAGATGTGGTTTGGTGTATTTTGTTTATTCTCTCCCACATCACATTTTATTGTTGAAAATCTATTCTGGATTGCAATGACTTTTCATTCAAATTTTTCAACAGCTCTGCACTAAATTATTGTTTGCCTGCTTTAGCCACGCCGTGTCAACCTGCAGGTCTCAGCCGTTGATCCTGCACTTGTCTTTCCATTTTGCTTTTATGGCAACTGAATTCCACAGCTCTAACAGCACTGTTTGTCTTTATTTCACTTTGCTGAAGTATTTCTCTCCCCTCACAGTAACTGGGTGTATCATAGAAATGTGCAATATGAAGTCACCTCAACAGTGGTACTCATAGCATCTTGGAAACACTCTAAGTGCTACCTGTTGTGGTGCCTTGTTTGTCATGTCATCATCAGCAAGACCAGTGCACAGATTTACTGTAATGCTGACTGCCCGGAGAATGTGAGTCCAACAGTAACATTCCTTTTGTGAAATGGGGAAGTGAGCTTTCTCCAATGAAATAAATGCCTGGCTGATGACACTTTCGATTGAATCTCCATTTTCCAAAATTAGTCTAGACACCTAGTTCCAACAGATCATTTTAGTAACAGCATGTAGTTTCTGCTACATCGCTGATATTAGCGTGTGACCAACTGAATTCTGAGCAACACAGATATCAAAGTCATTCTTTGCCACCAATTCAAATATCAGGTAAGGCCGTGTGAATCGCATAGTTTAAACATCGAGTTTTGAAGAAATATAAAGCATTGGTGTTACATTAAACAAGTGACCATCTGACTGATAGTGAAACATAGACAACCGTGCAAAGAAAGAATGTGAAGGAACCTGATTTTGCAAAAATGAAATCTTCTCTTTGAAAACTCATTTACTTGGCTTCTTCGTAAGATAAGATTTAGCTGCAATTCGGGGGAAATATATTGTGTTGATTTCTTCTGTCCAGCTTGGCCTTACCTATTCACATTACAGACAATTGTGGCCTGAACACTAACATTTGCCTTTTCTTTGCTGTGGTAAGTGTTACCCTGTTTGGGTCATAGATGTCTGGCTGTCCACTTGAGACTTTGTGAGTAGTCTGCAGAGCTGCAATATCGCAATGGGTCTCTATCGTCAGTGCTTTTTGCTGCAAATGAGCCTGGTGTCCATTGAGAAACAAACATGAACTCAGTTGATTTGATATCATCGCTGTTTTACTTGGTCCTTGCCGTTTGACATTACAGACAATGGTGACCTGAACAGGAGCATTTGCTTTTTCTTCGCTGTGGTAAGTGCTACACTGTTTGGGTCATAGATGTCTCGCTATCTACTTGAGACTTTGTGAGTAATTTGTAGAGCATATAGACGGATCTCTGCATGGATATCCTCATAATAAATAGATTAACTTGCTTCCCAAAACATGCTGGAAATTTGTAGTGCACAAATTCTTGCAATTGTCTTTGCGTTTTGCTTATGACAACTGAATTCCACAGTTCTAACAGCACTGTTTGTCTTTATTTCACTTTGCTAAAGTCTTTCTCTCCCTTCACGGCAACTGGGAGTATCATATAAAATGTACAATACGAAGTCACATCAACAGTGGTACTCATAGCATCTTGAAAACAGTCTAAGTGCTACCTGTTGTGGTGCCTTGTTTGTCATGTCATCATCAGCAAGTCCAGTTCGCAGATTTACATCGCTGAGATTAACATGGGACCAACTGAATTCCGAGCAACAAATTATCAAAGTCATTCATTGGCACCAATTCAAATATCAGGTAATGAATGACGTGTGTATTGGAAAGTTAATTTAAATTTTGAGTTTTGAGGAACTATGATGGATCTGTGTCCCATTCAACCAGTGATCAAAAACAGAAAGTGAAACGGAGAGATATGCAAAGAATGAATGTGGAGGAATTATGGTTTGTAAGTATGTGAACTTGACTGTGGTTCTGTATTGAATTTGCAATTAATGAAGTTTGCAACATAGGTTTAGGATAAGTTAAGGCAAGAACATGTCGTGTTGAGATAATCACTGTTTTATCTGGTCCTTGCCGTTGGACATTACAGACAATTGTGACCTGAACACGAAGCATTTGCTTTTTCTTTGCAGTTGTAAGTGCTACCTGTTTGGGTCATAGATATCTGGTTATTCACTTGAGATTTTGTGAGTTATTTGTAGAGCACAATTTCTTGCAATTGTCTTTGCGTTTTGCTTATGACAACTGAATTCCACAGTTCTAACAGCACTGTTTGTCTTTATTTCACTTTGTTAAAGTCTTTCTCTCCCTTCACGGCAACTGGGAGTACCATATAAAATGTACAATATAAAGTCACCTTAACAGTGGTACTCATAGCATCTTGAAAACAGTCTCAGTGCTACCTGTTGTGGTGCCTTGTTTGTCACATCATCATCAGCAAGTCCAGTTCACAGATTTACTGTAATGCTGACTGCCCGGAGAATGTGAGTCCAACAGTAATATTCATTTTGCGAAATGGAAGACATGAGCTTTCTTCCCTGAAATAAATAACAGGCTGATGACATTTTGATTGCATCTCCATTTTCCAAAAGTAGTCTAGACACAAAGGTCTAACAGATCATTTTAGTAACATCATGTAGTTTCTGCTACATCGCTGAAATTAACGTGTGACCAACTGTATTCCGAGCAATACCGATATCAAAGTCATTCTTTGCCACCAATTAAATATCAGGTAATGCCCTGTGAATCGCATAGTTTAAATATCGAGTTTTGAAGAAATATAAAGCATTATTGTTCTCTTAAACAAGTGACCATCAGGCTGATATTGAAACATAGACAACCGTGCAAAGAAAGAATGTGAAGGAACCTGATTTTGCAAGAATGAGACCTTCTCTTTGAAAACTCCTTGACTTTGTTGCTTCATATGCCAAGATTTAGCTGCAAATCGGGGGAAATGTATTGTGTTGATTTCTTCTGTCCAGCTTGGCCTTACCTATTCACATTACAGAAAACTGTGACCTGAACAGTAGCATTTGCTTTTCCTTTGCTGTGGTAAGTGCTACCCTGTTTGGGTCACAGATGTCTCGCTATCTACTTGAGACTTTGTGAGTAATCTGCAGAGCAGATATGTCTGGACGATAACTGCATGGTTGTCCTCAACAAATAGCTTAACTTGCTTCACCAAACATGCTCTCTGTCCGCAGACAACACCTTTCACAAAGGTTCTTCATTATCAGCCTACCGTTTGGAACACTGAATCCTGTGCAAACTAAAGACAGCACAACATGAATGCATTTTGCTTATGACAACTGAATTCCACAGCTCGAACAGCACTGTTTGTCTTTATTTCACTTTGCTGAAGTATTTCTCTCCCCTGACAGCAAATGGATGTATCATAGAAATGTGCAATACGGAGTTACATCAACAGTGGTACTCATAGCATCTTGAAAACAGTCTAAGTGCTACCTGTTGTGGTGCCTTGTTTGTCATATCTTCATCAGCAAGTCCAGTTCACAGATTTAATGTAATGCTGACTGCCCGGAGAATGTGAGTCCAACACTAATATTCCTTTTGTGAAATGGGGGAAGTGAGCTTTCGCCCCTGAAATAAATCTGGCTGATGACACTTCGATTGAATCCTCATTTTCCAAAATTTGCCCAGACACCAAGATCGAAAACACTTTTTAGCAACAGCATGCATGTAGTTTCTCCTGCATCGCTGAGATTAACATGGGACCAACTGAATTCCGAGCAACAGGATTATCAAAGTCGTTCATTGGCACCAATTCAAATATCAGTTCATGAATGGCGTGTGTATTGGAAAGTTAATGTAAATGTTGAGTTTGAAGGACTATGAAGAACTATCGGTGTACCATTCAACCAGTGATCAAAACCAGAAAGTGAAAGGGAGAGATGCAAAGAATGAATGTGGTGGAATTCAGCTTTGTGAGGTTTGTAAGTACGTGATCTTCACTTTGGAACATTAACGATACCACAACATGAGTGCAAACAGCTTCTCCCCATCAAAATACGGTCAGTGCTTTTTGCTGCAAATGAGAAAGGTGTCCATTGAGAAACAAACATGAACTCAGTTGATATCAGCGCTGTGTTACTTGGTCCTTGCCGTTTCACATTACAGACAATTGTGACCTGAACAGGAGCATTTGCTTTTTCTTTGCTGTGGTAAGTGCTACCCTGTTTGGGTCATAGATGTCTCGCTACTACTTTAGACTTTGTGAGTAATTTGTAGAGCATTTTGATGGATCGCTGCATGGATATCCTCATAATAAATAGATTAACTTGCTTCCCAAAACATGCTCTCTGTCTATAGACGACACCGCTCACAATGATTCTTCATTTCAGCCTTACGTTTGTAACACTGCAACCTGTGCAGACTAAAGACACCACAACATGAGTGCAAACAGCTTCTCCCCATTAAAAAATGCTGTAAGTGTGACTTGTTGTGGTGGCTTTTTGCTACGATGAGCAATGTGTCCATTGAGAAACAAAAATGAATTGATACAGCATGGCTCTTGTTGTCCCAATGCTTTTCATCACTTTAGCAGATTTCACTGGAGACACTTTAACCGACTATCATAAAATGTGAAATCAAGTCACCTCAGCAGTGGCACTCATAGCATCATGAAAACATGCCAAGTCCTACCTTGTTTGTCATATGATCATCAGCAATTCCAGTTCACAGATTAACTGTAATATTGACCAGCCACTAGAGATCTTTTAACTGACAAAATTTGTTCAGAGTTGCTTCACAGAGATGTGGCTTGGTGTATTTTGTTTATTCTCTCCCACATCACATTTTATTATTGAAAATCTATTCTGGATTGTAATGACTTTTCATTAAAATTTTTCAACAGCTCTGCACTAAATTATTGTTTTGCGTTTGTTTGCCTGCTTTTGCCACGCCCTGTCAACCTGTAGGTTTCAGCCGTTGATCCTGCAGTTGTCTTTCCATTTTGCTTTTATGACAACTGAATTCCAGCTCTAACAGCACTGTTTGTCTTTATTTCACTTTGCTGAAGTATTTCTCTCCCCTCACGGTAACTGGGTGTATCATATAAAATGTACAATATGAAGTCACCTCAACAGTGGTACTCATAGCATCTTGAAAACAGTCTAATTGCTAAGACTTCTTACTGCGCTCACCCCAGTCCAACACCGGCATCTCCACTTCATGCCCATCCAAATACTGTAAGTACAAAGATCAAAGATAATTACAGCACAGGAACAGGCCCTTCGGCCCTCCCAGCCTGCGCCGATCCAGATCATTTATCTAAACCTGTCGCCTATTTTCCAAGGATCTACTTCTCTCTGTTCCCCGCCCGTTCATATATCTGTCTAGATGCATCTTAAATGAAAATTATCGTGCCCGCCTCTACAATCTCCGCTGGCAAAGCGTTCCAGGCACCCACCAACCTCTGCGTAAAAGACTTTCCACGCACATCTCCCTTAAACTTTCTCCCTCTCACCTTGAAATTGTGACCCCACTCTTGGAAAAAGCTTGTTGCTATCCACCCTGTCCATACCTCTCATAATTTTGTAGACTTCAATCAGGTCCCCCCTCAACCTCCGTCTTTACAATGAAAATAATCCTATCTACTCAACCTTTCTTCATAGCTAGCACCCTCCATACCAGGCAAATCCTGGTGAAACTCCTCTGCACCCTCTCTAACGCATCCACATCCTTCTGGTAATGTGGTGACCAGAACTGCACGCAGTGTTCCAAATGTGGCCTAACCAAAGTTCTATACAACTGTAACATGACCTGCCGACTCGTGTACTCAATACCCCGTCCGATGAAGGCAAGCATGCTGTATGCCTTCTTGACCACTCTATCGACCTGCGTTGCCACCTTCAGGGTACAATGGACCTGAACTCCCAGATCTCTGTACATCAATTTTCCCCAGGACTCTTCCATTGACCGTATAGTCCGCTCTTGAATTCGATCTTCCAAAATGCATCACCTCGCATTTGCCTGGATTGAACTCCATCTGCCATTTTTCTGCCCAACTCTCCAATCTATCTATGTTTTGCTGTATTCTCTGACAGTCCTCCTCGCTATCTGCAACTCCACCAATCTTAGTATCATCTGCAAGCTTACTAATCAGACCACCTATACCTTCGTCCAGATCATTTATGTATATCACAAACAACAGTGGTCCGAGCACGGATCCCTGTGGAATACCGCTAGTCACCTTTCTCCATTTTGAGACACTCCCTTCCACCACTACTCTCTGTCTCCTGTTGCCCAGCCAGTTCTTTATCCATATAGCTAGTACACCCTGAACACCATACGACTTCACTTTTTCCATCAACCTGCCATGGGAAACTTTATCAAACGCCGTACTGAAGTCCATGTATATGACATCTACAGCCCTTCCCTCATCAATTAACTTTGTCACTTCCTCAAAGAATTCTATTAGGTTTGTAAGACATGACCGTCCCTGCACAAAACCATGCTGCCTATCATTGATAAGTCTATTTTCTTCCAAATGTGAATAGATTCTATCCCTCAGTATCTTCTCCAACAGTTTGCCTACCACTGACATCAAGCTCACAGGTCTATAATTTCCTGGATTATCCCTGCTACCCTTCTTAAACAAAGGGACAACATTAGCAATTCTCCAGTCCTCCAGGACATCACCCGTGCTCAAGGATGCTGCAAAGAAATCTGTTAAGGCCCCAGCTATTTCGTCCCTCGCTTCCCTCAGTAACCTGGGATAGATCCCATCCGGACCTGGGGACTTGTCCACCTTAATGCCTTTTAGAATACCCAAAACTTCCCCCTTCCTTATGCAGACTTGACCTAGAGTATTTAAACATCCATCCCTAGCCTCAACATCCGTCATGTCCCTCTCCTTGGTGAATACCGATGCAAAGTACTCATTAAGAATCTCACCCAATTCCTCTGACTCCATGCATAAATTCCTTTTATCTTTGAGTCGGCCAATCCTTTCTCTAGTTACCCTCTTGCTCCTTATATACGAATAAAAGGCTTTGGGATTTTCCTTAACCCTGTTTGCCAAAGATATTTCATGACCCCTTTTAGCCCTCTTTATTGCGCGTTTGAGATTTGTCCTACTTTCCAGATATTCCTCCAAAGCTTCATCAGTTTTAAGTTGTCTAGATCTTATGTATGCTTCTTTTTTCATCTTAGCTAGTCTCACAATTCCACCCGTCATCCATGGTTCCCTAATCTTGCCATTTCTATCCCTCATTTTCACAGGGACATTTCTGTCCTGCACTCTAATCAACCTTTCCTTAAAAGACTCCCACATTTCAAATGTGGATTTACCCTTAAACAGCTGCTCCCAATCCAAATTCCTAGCTCCTGACAAATTTTGTTATACTTGGCCTTTCCCCAATTTAGCACTCTTCCTTTAGGACCACTCTCGTCTTTGTCCATGAGTATTCTAAAACTTACGGAATTGTGATCGCTATTCCCAAAGTAATCACCGACTGAAACTTCAACCACCTGGCCGGGATCATTCCCCAATACCAGGTCAGTATGGCCCCTTCCCAAGTTGGACTATTTACATACTGCTCTAAAAAACTCCTGAATGCTCCTTACAAATTCTGCTCCATCTACGCCTCCAACACTACATGAGTCTCATTCAATGTTGGGGAAATTAAAATCTCCCATCACGACCACCCTATTGCTGCTACATTTTTCTATAATCTGTCTACATATTTGTACCTCTACTTCACGCTCGCTTTTGGGGGGCCTGTAGTAAAGTCCCAACAATGTTACTGCACCCTTCCTATTTCTTAGCTCTACCCATATTGCCTCAGTGCTCGAATCCTCAATCGTGCCCTCCTTAATCACAGCTGTGATATCATCTCTGACCAGTAATGCAACTCCTCCACCCCTTTTACTTCCCTGTCTATCCCTCCTGAGCACAGTACGAAGTCTTACAACACCAGGTTAAAGTCCAACAGGTTTGTTTCGATGTCACTAGCTTTCGGAGCGCTGCCCCTTCCTCAGGTGAATGAAGAAGTCTGATCCAGAAACACATATATAGACAAATTCAAAGATGCCAAACAATGCTAGGAATGCGAGCATTAGCAGGTGATTAAATCTTTACAGATCCAGAGATGGGGTAACCCCAGGTTAAAGAGGTGTGAATTGTATCAAGCCAGGACAGTTGGTAGGATTTCGCAGGCCAGATGGTGGGGGATGAATGTAATGTGACATGAATCCCAGGTCCCGGCTGAGGCTGCACTCATGTGTGCGGAACTTGGCTATAAGTTTCTGCTCGACGATTCTGCGTTGTCGCGGGTCCTGAAGGCCGCCTGAGTATCCCTCCTGAAGCATCTATACCCTGGGATATTTAATTGCCAGTCTTGCCCTTCCCTCAACCAAGTCTCGGTAATACCAATAACATCATATTCCCAGGTACTAATCCAAGCCCTAAGTTCATCTGCCTAACCTGCTACACTTTTTGCATTAAAACAAATGCAACTCAGACCACCTGTCCCTTTGCATTCATCATCTCTTCCCTGTCTACTCTTCCCCTCAGTCACATTGAGTTTATTATCTAGTACCTTACTGGCTTTAGTTGCTGCCTCTTTACTGACCTCTAACTTCCTAATCTGGTTCCCATCCCCCTGCCACATTAGTTTAAAACCTCCCCAACAGTGTTTGCAAAAGCACCCCCTAGGACATTGGTTCCAGTGCTGCCCAGGTGTAGACCATTTGATTTGTAATGGTCCCACTGCCCCCAGAACCGGTTCCAATGTCTCAAAAATATGAAACCCTCCCTCCTGCACCATCTCTCAAGCCACGTATTCATTCTGACTATTCTTGAATTTCTACTCTGACTGTCTCGTGGCACTGGTAGCAATCCTGAGATTACTACCTTTGAGGTCCGACTTTTAAACTTATCTCCTAACTCCCTAAATTCTGATTGTAGGACCTCATCCCGTTTTTTACCTACATCGTTGGTGCCTATATGCACCACGACAACTGGCTGTACACCCTCCCCCTTCAGTATGTCCTGCAGCCGATCTGAGACATCCTTGACCTGTGCACCTGGGAGGCAACATACCATTTGGAAGTCTCGTTTTCAGCCACAGAAACACCTGTCTACTCCCCTTACGATTGAATCCCCTATGGATATAGCCCTGCCAGTCTTTTTCCCGCCCTTCTGTGCAGCAGAGCCAGCCAAGGTGCCATGAGCCTGGCTACTACTGCCTTCCCCTGGTGAGTCATCTCCCCCAACAGTATCCAAAACGGTATACCTGTTTTGGAGGGAGATGACCGCAGGGGACACCTGCACTGCCTTCCTGCTCTTTCTCTGCCATTTGGTCACACATTCCCTGTCTCTCACCAATCCTAATCAGCGGTGTGACCAACTCACTGAACTCAGTGCTATCCACAACCTCCTCAGCATCGCAGATGCTCCAAGGTGAGTCCATCCGCAGCTCCAGAGCCATCATGCGGTCTATCAGGAGCTGTGGCTGGACACACATCCCGCACATGAAGGAGTCAGGGGCATCGGCCGCGTCCCTGAACTCCCACATTGAGCATGAGGAGCATAACATGGGTCTGGGATCTCCTGCCATTTTAACACTTTACCTTAACTGATTACAAATATAATATCAAATAATGAATAAGTGAAAGGAATAAAAATTTTACTTACCAATCACAATACTTTCCAACACACAAAGAGTAAAATTTCTCCCAGCTACTGCGAATTGGAGCACTTTCCTTACCAGCCAATCAGGGCACTGCTTCAAGGTAAGTTTTTAAAGAGGTAAACTTACCTTCCCGACAGACCCCTGGCCACTGCTCTCACCGCAAATCTGAAGGCCGCTTCTCCGGCAGCTGTGTCCCCGCTGCTCTCGCGCTCTTTCACTGTGTCCCTCCCGCTCTCCTCTCGCTCTTTATGCTGTGTCTCCGCCGCTCTCATCACACTCTTTCATTGTCCCCGCCGCTCTCCTCGTGCTCTTTTATCCTGTGTCCCCACCGCTCTCCTCGCGCTCTTTTATCCTGTGCCCCCGTCGCTCTCCTCGCGCTCTTTCACTGTGTCCCCGCCGCTCTCCTCGCGCTCTTTCACAGTGTTACTGGTGGTGGCCTTTTGCTGCAAATGAGCAAGGTGTCCATTGAGAAACAAACATGAACTCAGTTGATATCATCGCTGTTTTACATGGTCCTTGCCGTTTCACATTGCAGACAATTGTGACCTGAACAGGAGCATTTGCTTTTTCTTTGCTGTTGGGGTCATAGATGTCGCGCTATCTACTTGAGACTTTGTGAGTAATTTGTAGAGCATATAGACGGATCTCTGCATGGATATCCTCATAATAAATAGATTAACTTGCTTCCTAAAACATGCTCTCTGTCTATGGACTACACCGCTCACAAAGCTTCTTCATTACAGCCTTACGTTTGTAACACTGCAACCTGTGCAGACCAAAGACACCACAACATGAGTGCAAACAGCTTCTCCCCATTAAAAAATACTGTAAGTGTGACTTGTTGTGGTGGCTTTTTGCTGCGATGAGCAAGGTGTCCATTGAGAAACAAACATGAATTGATACAGTGGCTCTTGTTGTCACAATGCTTTTCAGCACCTAAGTAGATTTCACTGGAGATACTTTAAGCGACTGTATCATAAAATGTGCAATCAAATGTCACCTCAACAGTGGTATTAATAGCATCTTGAAAACAATCTAAGTGCTACCTGTTGTGATGCCTTGTTTGTCATATCATCATCAGCAAGTCCAGTTCACAGATTAACTGTAATATTGACCAGCCACTAGAGATATTTTAACTGACAAAATTTGTTCAGAGTTGCTTCACAGAGATGGGGTTTGGTGTATTTTATTTATTCTCACCCACAGCCCATTTTATTGCTGAAAATCTATTCTGGATTGTGATGACTTTTCAATACAATGTCCATTTTTCAACAGCCGTGCACTATAGCATCTTGAAAACAGTCTAAGTGCTACCTGTTGTGGTGCCTTGTTTGTCATATCAGCATCAGCAAGTCCAGTGCACAGATTTACATCGCTGAGATTAACATGGGACCAACTGAATTCCGATCAACAGGAGTATCAAAGTCATTCACTGGCGCCAATTCAAATATCAGGTAATGAATGGCGTGGTATTGGAATGTTAATTTAAATGTTGCGTTTTGAGGAACTATGAAGGCCGGTGTCCCATTCAACCAGTGATCAAAAACAGAAAGTGAAACGTAGAGATATGCAAAGAATGAATGTGGAGGAATTAAGGTTTGTAAGTATGTGAACTTCACTTTGGAACTGTATTGAATTTGCAATTAATGAAGTTTGCAACATATGTTTAGGAAAAGTTAAGGCAAGAACATGTCGAGTTGATATCATCGCTGTTTTATTTGGTCCTTGCCGTTTCACATTACAGACAATTGTGACCTGAACACGAGCATTTGCTTTTTCTTTGCTGTGGTAAGTGCTACCTGTTTGGGTCATAGATGTCTCGCTATTCACTTTCGATTTTGTGAGTTAACTCTAGAGCAGAAATACCAAGAAGGATCTCTGTATGGTTATCCTCATAATAAACAGCTTAACTGGCTTCCCAAAAAAAGCTCTCTGTCTATAAACGACACCGTTTACAAAGATTCTTCATTTCAGCCTAACATTTGTAACACTGCATCCTGTGCAGACTAAAGACCACAATATGAGTGCAAACAGCTTCTCCCCATCAAAATACCGTAAGTGCGACTTGTTGTGGTGGCTTTTTGCTGCAATGAGCATGGTGTCCATTCAGAAACAAACATGAATAGACACAGCAAGGCTCTTGATGTCACTGGAGATATTTTAACCGACTGAATTTGGTAAGAGTTGCTTCACAGAGACGATTGTATTTGGTTAATTTTGGATATTCTCGCCCACAGCCCATTTTAATGTAGAAAATCTATTCTTGAATGTAATGACTTTAATATAATGTCCTTTTTTTTCAACAGCTAAGCTCTAAATTATTGTTGTGTGAGTGTTTGCCTGCTTTAGCCACGCAGTGTCAATCAGTACATTTCAGCGTTTATCCTGCAATCATCTTTGCATTTTACTGATGACAACTGAATTCCACAGCTCAAACACTTTGTACTTTATTTTACATTACTGAAGTCTTTCTCTCCCCTCACGGTAACTGGATTTTTCATAGAAAATGTGCAATACGAAGTCACCTCAACAGTGGTACTCATAGCATCTTGAAAACAGTCTAAGTGCTACCTGTTGTGGTGCCTTGTTTGTCACATCATCATCAGCAAGTCCAGTTCACAGATTTACTGTCATGCTGAGTTTACCTGGAAAATGTGATTCCAATCCTAACATTCATTTTGTGAAATGTGGGAGTGAGCTTTCTTTGAAATAAATGCCTGGCTGATGACACTGCGATTGAACTTCCTTTTTCCAGAATTAGTCTAGACACCAAGTCTAAAATACTTTTTAGTAACAGCATTCATCTAGTTTCTGCTCCATCGCTGTTTAACATGGGACCATGTTAAATTTCGAGCAACAGGATTGAAATTGAATTTCGAGCAACAGGAGTATCAAAGTCTTTCATTGGCACCAATTCAAATATCAGGTAATGAATGACGTGTGTATTGGAATGTGTGGTAGTATGTATTAGGGGTCATGTGGGACTGAAGCCATGATGTCATTGGCTGACAGATCCCGGGTCCTGGTTGGACGTTGACCTCTAGCTCCGCCCTGAAGGCGAGTATAAGTACCTGGAGTCCTCCCCTGCAGGCAGTCTACTACTGAACTGCGGGGGAAACAGTCACGCTTAATAAAGCCTCATCAACTTCACTCTATTCGTCTCTCGGAGTCTTTGTGTGCTACAATTTATTAAGCGTGACTAAAAAGGACTATGGAGCTCAGGATCATCCCGGAATGTCTGAGGATCAGCCCCCACGCAGTGAACGCGGCAGCAGCTTTCAAGCACTGGCAGACTTGTTTTGAGGCCTACTTCAGAACGGCCACCGGCCGGGTCACAGAAGACCAAAAACTACAGGTCCTGCACTCGAGGTTAAGCACGGAGATTTTCTCTTTCATCGAAGACGTAGAGGATTTCCAGACGGCGTTCGCAGCACTAAAAAGTCTCTATGTCCACCGAGTAAACCAAATCTACGCTCGCTATCAACTCGCAACGAGACGGAAAAGTCCCGGAGAATCGATAGATGAATTCTACGCCGCGCTACTAATTTTGGGACGAGCCTGCAGCTGCCCGTCGGTGAACGCAAATGAACACACGGACATGTTAATGCGTGATGCTTTTGTGGCAGGTATGAACTCCTCCCAAATCCGCCAAAGACTTCTAGAAAAAGTCGGTAGGACTCTCAGAGGCACGGGCCCTAGAAGCCTCCCTAGACGTGGCCGCGCGAAATACCCGCGCCTACGGCCCCGACCGCGCAGCAGCCCATTGGGCTCCGTACGTACCCGTCGTGACAAACCCCTCCCCCCCCCGGACACCCCACAGGCTTGCGCGGTCCAAACGCCAAGTCGCACCGGGGCGCCCGCTGCTAATTCTGCGGCCAGGCGAAACACCCCCGGCAGCACTGCCCGGCCCGCGCAGCGATCTGTAAGAGCTGCGGGAAAAAGGGCCATTTTGCGGTTGTGTGCCGGTCCCGCGAGGTCGCCGCTGTCCCGGGAGAACAGGGAGCCCTGCACGCCGCTTACGCTCCCCAACCCCCCCTGCGCCCCATGTACGACCCGCAGGCGCAGCCACTCTGGGTCCCGACCACCGCGGTCCCGGGAGAACAGGGAGCCCTGCACGCCGCTTACGCTCCCCAACCCCCCCCCCCACGCCCCATGTATGACCCGCCGGCGCTACCACTTTGGGTCCCGACCACCGCTCTCCCCGGAGAAGAGGGAGTTCTGCGCGGCTCTAACGCCCCCCAAACACCCCCCGCGTCCCACGTATGACCCGCCGGCCCTACCAACTTGGGTCCCGACCACCGCTGTCCCTAGAGATGAGGGAGCCCCGCGCGTTCCTAACGCTCCCCAACCCCTCCAGCGCCCCATGTGCGACCCGCAGGCGCAGCCATTTTGGGTCCCGGCCACCACGAGGAGAGGAAGGGCGCCGCCATCTTGGACCACCCCAGACCTGTACGACGCATGGGGGCGGCCATTTAGTCCACCCCCGCCGCCATCTTGTGACCCCCCAGCCATGTGCGATGCATGGGGGCAGCCATTTTGTTCACCCCCGACGCCATCTTGGACGGCAACAACGGACCCCAGTGTCGACGGCTCCACGGGGTTCGAAGAAGACGCTCAACTACTACAACCACGTCTCGCTTCAATAACGCTGGACCAAACTCGGCCCCGGACACTCCAGACGACGACGACAACGGTGCTGATAAACGGGCACGAGACACCATGCCTAGTCGACTCCGGGAGCACGGAGAGCTTTATCCACCCCGACACGGTAAGACGCTGTTCTTTGACCACCCATCCCAGCGGACAAAAGATTTCCCTAGCTGCAGGATCCCATTCCGTACAGATCAAAGGCTTCTGCATAGTTACCCTAACGGTGCAGGGGAGGGAGTTCAAAAACTACAGGCTCTACGTCCTTCCCCAACTCTGCGCCCCCACATTACTGGGATTAGACTTCCAGTGCAATCTACAGAGCCTTACCTTCAAATTCGGCGGCCCAATACCCCCACTCACTATCTGCGGCCTCGCAACCCTCAAGGTGCAACCACCGTCCTTGTTTGCAAACCTCACCCCGGATTGCAAACCCGTCGCCACTAGGAGCAGACGGTACAGCGCACAGGACCGGACCTTCATTCGGTCCGAAGTCCAGCGGCTACTAAAGGAAGGCATAATCCAGGCCAGCAATAGTCCCTGGAGAGCACAGGTGGTAGTAGTAAAGACAGGGGAGAAGCAAAGGATGGTCATAGACTATAGCCAGACCATCAACAGGTACACACAACTAGACGCGTACCCTCTCCCCCGCATATCCGACATGGTCAATCGGATTGCCCAATATAAAGTCTTCTCCACCGTGGACCTCAAGTCCGCCTACCATCAGCTCCCCATCCGCCCAAGTGACCGCAAGTACACAGCCTTCGAGGCAGACGGGCGATTATACCATTTCCTAAGGGTCCCATTTGGCGTCACAAACGGGGTCTCGGTCTTCCAACGAGAGATGGACCGAATGGTTGATCAACACGGGTTGCGGGCCACGTTCCCGTATCTCGACAATGTAACCATCTGCGGCCACGATCAGCAGGACTATGACGCCAACCTCCAAAAATTCCTCCAGACCGCTTAAGCCTTGAACCTCACGTACAACGAGGACAAGTGCGTTTTTAGCACCAACCGGCTAGTCATCCTGGGCTACGTAGTGCGCAATGGGATAATAGGCCCCGACCCCGAACGTATGCGCGCCCGCATGGAATTTCCCCTCCCGCACTGCTCAAAAGCCCTGAAACGCTGCCTGGGGTTTTTTTCATACTACGCCCAGTGGGTCCCCCAGACAAGGCCCGCCCCCTAATACAGACCACGACCTTCCCTCTGTCGACAGAGGCTTGCCAGGCCTTCAGCCGCATCAAAGCGGATATCGCAAAGGCCACGATGCGCGCCATCTACGAGTCCCTCCCCTTCCAGGTCGAGAGCGACGCCTCCGACGTAGTTCTAGCGGCCACCCTTAACCAAGCGGGCAGACCCGTGGCCTTTTTCTCCCGAACCCTCCACGCTTCAGAAATCCGTCACTCCTCAGTGGAAAAGGAAGCCCAAGCCATAGTGGAAGCTGTGCGACATTGGAGGCATTACCTGGCCGGCAGGAGATTCACTCTCCTCACGGACCAACGGTCGGTAGCCTTCATGTTCGATAATGCACAGCGGGGCAAGATTAAAAACGACAAGATCTTAAGGTGGAGGATCGAGCTCTCCACCTTCAACTACGAGATCTTGTATCGTCCCGGAAAGCTGAACGAGCCGTCCGATGCCCTATCCCGCGGCACATGTGCAAACGCACAAATTAACCACCTCCAAACCCTCCACGAGGACCTCTGCCACCCGGGGGTCACTCGGTTTTACCACTTTATCAAGTCCCGCAACCTCCCATACTCCTTAGAGGAGGTGGGTACAGTCACAAGGAACTGCCACATCTGCGCAGAGTGCAAACCGCATTTTTTCAGGCCGGATGGTGCGCACCTGATTAAGGCTTCCCACCCCTTTAACGCCTTAGTCTGGATTTCAAAGGACCCCTCCCCTCCACCGACCGCAACACATACTTCCTTAATGTGGTGGACGAGTACTCCCGCTTCCGATTCGCCATCCCCTGTTCTGACATGACCGCGGCCACAGTCATTAAAGCCCTGAACACCATATTCACACTGTTCGGTTGCCCCACATACGTCCACAGCGACAGGGGGTCCTCTTTCATGAGTGACGAGCTGCGCCAGTTCCTGCTCAGCAACGGGATAGCCTCGAGCAGGACGACCAGCTACAACCCCCGGGGGAATGGGCAAGTAGAGAGGGATAACGGCACAGTCTGGAAGACCGTCCTGCTGTCCCTACGGTCCAGGGACCTCCCAGTTTCACGGTGGCAAGAGGTCCTTCCGGACGCCCTCCACTCCATCCGGTCACTACTGTGTACTAGCACTAACCAAACTCCTCATGAGCGCCTCCTTGTCTTCCTCAGGAAGTCCTCCTCTGGAACGTCGCTGCCGACCTGGCTGGCGGCCCCAGGACCCATCTTGCTCCGAAAGCACGTGCGAGCGCACAAGTCGGACCCGTTGGTCGAACGGGTTCACCTCCTTCACGCGAACCCGCAGTACGCTTACTTGGAGTACCCCGACGGCCGACAGGACACGGTCTCTCTGCGAGATCTGGCGCCCGCCGGCAACACACACACCCCCCCGACACCAATCACCCAACCCCCCCCCCCCCTTCCTGCCACCGCCGCACCCCGTGACCGCCCCCTTCCCAGGAGGATCAATCCTCCTCCCAGGCCCGACCAGGAATGAAGCCCAAGCTGAAACCGTAAGGCTCCCGGAGAAGACAACACCGGAACAAGCACCACCACCACCACCGGGGCCGAGGCGATCGACACGGACGACCAGACCGCCCGACCGACTCGTGGCGTCGATCTAACAGTACAATGTGGACTTTTAACGAGAACATTTTGTCTATTCCTGACGATTACTGTAAATAGTTTGAAACAAAAAAAAAAAACCTTGTACATACTGTTATAACATGTGAAAGTTTTCCTCCCAGGACCAGCCTTGTAAACCCTTACCACCATGCGAAGCATCACCCCGCCGGGTTCATTTTTAACAAGGGGTGAATGTGGTAGTATGCATTAGGGGTCATGTGGGACTGTGAAGCCATGATGTCATTGGCTGACAGATCCCGGGTCCTGGTTGGACGTTGACCTCTAGCTCCGCCCTGAAGGCGGAGTATAAGTACCTGGAGTCCTCCCCTGCAGGCAGTCTACTACTGAACTGCGGGGGAAACAGTCACGCTTAATAAAGCCTCATCGACTTCACTCTATTCGTCTCTCGGAGTCTTTGTGCGCTACAGAATGTTAATTTAAATGTTGAAAATTTGAAGAACTATGATGCATCGGTGTCCCATTCAACTGAGGCTGAACGAGCAGTAGCTGCTCGGGGAGGAACCTGCAGCAGTTGAGCCTGCCCCAGAGGAACAGGAGGCAGCTGATCTGGACGGAGAACTGGCTACCTTACAGGTCGAGGAGGAGGTGGGAAGGAGGTGCCGTATGAGCTCTCCTGTGTACCGGCAGCGCCTGTCATTCGAGGACCTGCCGGTCCAACCATGACGTCAGAGACACCGGCTGAGCAGGGGGAGAGTGCGACATATCTGCCGGATCATGGCGCACCTGAAACCATGGGTGTAGGTGAGAGGTCACCCGCTCCCAGTGGCCGTCAAAGTGACGGTCGCCATGACCGTTTATGCCATGGGATCCTTCCAGCTACCTAGTTGGGACCTTTGCAGAATCTCAGAGACTTCGGTGTACAGGTGCATCCATGCCATCATGGAGATCCTATATGCCTGCTCGGCACAATATATCAAATTCAATGTGGACCTAGCCCACCACGAAGCCCGGGCAGCGGAGTTCGCCGTCATCGCCAAGATGCCCTGGGTCTAGGGGCAGATCGATGTGACGCATATCCCCCAACATCACCGGCTCATGACAGGCTGGTCTTCACAAAGCAAAGGGGTTTTATTCGCTGGCAGTGTGCATGACGCCTTTATTCTGGCACACTGGACGGATTCTGACACCTTCGAGGTGCATCCTCCAGATGAGGGTTGTCTCTTGGGCGATAGGGGTTATCTGCTGCAGTCGTGGCTGATGATGTCTATCTGAAGGCCACAGACCGATGCGGAGACCCGCTACAACGATGCCCATGCGGGATCAGGGGTGCGATCAAGTGGTGATTTGGCAACCTGAAGATGCAGTTCAGGTGGCGGACGGGGTGCAATTGGAGCAAACTCTTGGGGCTACCCCGCCACCTGGTGCTGCCAGTCCTGGAGGCTCACTTTCGTCTCAACATGGGTCTTTATGCTCGAGGCCATGGAGCACGGACTGGGTCATGGCCCTCCGTGACTGGCTCAGGTCAGCCAGCGCCCGGGCAATGCCGCCGACGCCCTTCGCCATAACCTGTTGTGATCAGACCAAGCTTTGGTGTGCCGGCTGCAATGTCCAGGTGGCCTGGTACATGGCTGTCTACGGCCAGGCCACCCTGTCCTGGGGCTCAGCCTCCACCCGCACAGAGTGCCACAGGTCGTGGACATCCTGACCCATGGTCGATCCTTCGCCCTAAGGCTTCCACCGCAGATACCATCCGTTCGGTGTCGGCACCGCCTCCTGTCCCTGCAGGTGGTTCCAGCTGCACCTGCAGGCGCTGCACGGTTGCTGACAGCCCCTCAGATAGCCCCAGCTCTGTGTTTGCATCAATGGAGCACCCTTTCGAGAAGCCTGAGACGTGTCTGGACGGTAGATCGTTCCTGGGGTCTGGCCGCCCTCCGGCCCTCAGGCGTTCCTACGTCCGCAGCATGTACACAGCATGTACACATGCACACAGCATTTGTGTGGTGTGCACCAGAATTGATTTTGATGTGATTTGATTTATTGCCACGTGTACTGAGGCACTGCATACTGTCCAGACAGATTGTTCCATGAATTAAAAAAAACAGGACATACGTAAGTACACAATGTAAATACATAGACACAGACATCGGGTGAAGCAGAGGGAGTGCAGCACTACTCAATAGAGGAGATGTGTGAAGAGATCATTTCAGTCCACAAGAGGGTCATTCAGGAGTCTTGCGGGGAAGAAGCTGTTTTTGAACATGATAGTGCGTGTTCTCAGACTTTTGTTACTCCTGCCCAATGGAAGAAGTTAGAAGGGAGAATAAGCTGGGTGGGAGGGACCTTTGATTATGCTGCCCGCTTTCCCAAGGCAGCGGGAGATGTAAACAGAATCAATAGATGGAAGGCACGTTGGCATGGACTGGGCTGTATTCATGACTTTCTGCAGTTTCTTATGGTCTTGGGCCGAGCAGCTGCCATATCAGGCTGTGATGCAGCCAGATAGGATGCTTTCTATGGTGCACCTGTAAAAATTGGTAAGAGTTAATGTGGTCATGCCAAATTTCCTCAGTTTCCTGAGGAAGTATAGGCGCTGTTGTGCTTTCTTGGTCGTAGTGTCGACGTGGGTGGACCAGGACAGATTGTTGGTGATATGCACACCTTTGGAACTTGAAGCTGTCAACCATCTCCACCTCAGAACTATTGATGTAGACAGGAGTGTGTACAATACTTCGCTTCCAGAAGTCAATGACTAGATTGTTGCCGTTACACAACACCTATCTCCCTCTATCTCCCTCCTGTACTGTGACTCATCTGTGTTCGAGATCCGACCCACTATGGTGGAGATGGAATTGAGCCAAATTTTGCCACACAGTCGTATGTGTATAGGACGTACAGCAGAGGGCTGAGTACGCAGCCTTGCTGGGCACCGGTATTGAGGACTATCGTGGAGGAGCTGCTGTTTATCCTTACTAATTGTGGTCTATGGGTCAGGAAGCCGGGGATCCAGTTGCAGAGGGAGGAACCAAGTCTTAGGTTTTGGAGCTGTGATATGAACTTGGCTGAGATTATGGTGTTGAAGGCGGAGCTGTAGTCAATGAACAGGAGTCTGACGTAGGATTCCATGTTGTCGGGATGCTCCAGGAATGAGTGTAGAGCCAGGGAGTTGGCGTCTGCTGTGGAGCGGTTATAGCAGTGTACGAATTGCAGTGGGTCAAGGCATTCTGGGAGTATGGAGTTGATGTGTCTCATGACCAACCTCTCAAAACAATTCATAAAGATAGATGTCAAGGCCACTGCCAAGGGTGGCTGCCTAGTTCTTCTTTGGCACCGGTATGATGTCCAGCACGGTAGCACAAGTGGCTAGCACTGTGGCTTCACAGCGCCAGGGTACCAGGTCGATTCCCCGCTGGATCACTATCTGTGAGGAATCTGCACGTTCTCCCTATCTCTGCGTGAGTTTCCTCCGGGTGCTCCTGTTTCCTCCCACAAACCAAAGACATGCAGGTTAGGTGGATTGGACAGGCTAAATTGCCTTTAGTGTCCAAAGCGGTTAGGACGGGTTATTGGGTTACGGGGATAGGATGGAAGTGAGGCGCTTAAGTGGGTCAGTGCAGACTCAATGGGCCGAATGGCCTCCTTCTGCACTGTATGTTCTATGTTCTATGGTGGTGGCAGGTGGGAATCTTGAAACGGAGTTGGGGGAGTTTGAAGATGTCCGCGAGCACGCCCGCTGTTGGCCTAAGCAGGATCTCAGTGCGTGACCAGGGACACCGTTGTTGCTTTCCCAGGGTTCAGTTTCAAGAAGGCCGATCTGCGCCTATGGCGCTGAGGACCCAGGTTCGAATACTGGCCCTGGGTCACTGTCAGTGTGGAGTTTGCACATTCTCCCCATGTCGGCGTGGGTTTCACCCACACAACCCAAAGGTATGTCGGTTAAGTGGATTAGCCACGCTAAATTGCCCCTTAATTGGAAAAAAATAATTGGGTACGCTAAATTTATTTTTGAAAAGGCCGATCTGACTTCGGAAGCTGTGATGGTAGGCATGGGTGTGTCCGAGGCTGCTGGGGCAGTTGACAACGGTTTGTTGGTTTCCTGCGTTCATTGGGAAGCGTGCGCTGCTGCTGGAGATTCTACTCTGCTTTGCTTTGTAGCTTATGTTGTTTAAGCCTTGCCACAACCGACGAGAGTCCATGTTGTTATTCTGTGACTCTAGTTTGATCTGGTATTGTCTCTTGACATCCCTGATGGATTTGTGGAGGTCATACCTGGATTTCTCGTATAGGTTAGGGCTGCCTGTTTTGAACACCTCAGACCTGGCCTTCAGTAGGGAGTGGATACCCGGATTAAACCATGGTTTCCAGTTACATAGAACATTACAGCACAGTACAGGCCCTTTGGCCCTCGGTGTTGCGCCGACCTGTGAAACCAATCTAAATCCCATCTACACTATTCCTTTATCATCCATATGTTTATCCAATGACCATTTAAATGCCCTTAATGCTGGTGAGTCCACTACTGTTGCAGGCAGGGCATTCCACGCCCTTACTACTCTCTGAGTAAAGAACCTACCTCTGACATCTGTCAATCTCCCCTCAATTTAAAGTTATGTCCCCTCGTGCTAGCCATCACCATCCAAGGAAAAAGGCTCTCACTGTCCACCCTATCTAATCCTCCGATCATCTTGTATGCCTCAATTGTATCCCTCAGCCTTTCCTCATAAGATCTTCCCCCATCTGTACTACCTTCTTTGGCACAATCTTCTGCACACTTGCTGATGAAGTCTGTGACAGTGGTGGCATACTCATTTAGGTTGGCCACTGAGTTCCTGAAGATGGAACATGCAGCCAACTGGGATGGCCACTTCCAACGAGGTACAGAGAAACTCGCAAAGTCTGGCAGGTAAAATGGACAAGCCAAGACTCAGGAAGGCTCAGAACCTGAAATGCATATTCGTAAGCCAGACGTCCAGACGGTATCGAAACTCCGTCCCATTAGCATGTTAATCAGGTCGATTAGCATTTGACGGCCCATCTTCACCAAAACAAAGGACTGGTACTCAAGCAACCGGGACAGTCCCAGACATTTCAGCGCTACTCCATGTTCAAGCGAAACGGGGTCAGTGACCGCTTGGGACACACCCAGCCATCCAGATTCCCACCCACTTATTGGCTAAGGAATCAAACGGAGTGATCAGGGATCACCCAATTAGTAAGGCCCAAATCGAAGGACCGCCCAAAAGAGAGCGAACCCCCCCCCCCAACAGGTCTGCCAGCCAGTCTGCAGCTGTGGGTGGCACTGCTGATCGCCAGTCAAGCAGGATTCTCTGGTGTGCGATTAAGGAAGCAAAAGCAAGGGCATCGGCCCTCTTTCCCATATGTAGTTCTGTCTGGTCCGACACACTCGTGGTCCGAGTGCCACTCTCGGGCACGGATCCACCCTCACCACCACAACCTTGAACATTGCCTCGAAGAAAGCTGTCCAGAACCCGACAAGTCTGGGGCATGCCAGAACATTGGTTGGCTGGACCTCCCTGGCACCGTTCACATTTAACCTCCACCTCCAAGAAGAACCTGTTCATTCGGGTTCTGGTTAGGTGTGCTCTGTGCACCAGTTTAAACTGCATGAGGCTTAGCCTTGCACAGGAGGAAGTGGAGTTGGCCCTACTTAGTGCTTCACTCCAGAGTCCCCACCATACTTCCGTCCCAGGTTTGTCCTCCCATTTCTGTCTTGCTCTGCCTAATGGCGTTCTTGCCCTTTCTAAAAGTTGTCTGTAAATATCCCCACAGTTCCCCTTCCCCATTCTGTCCATGTCCAGTTGTTCCTCCAGCAATGTGTCTCTCAGGGCCCTCGGGTACCTCGCTGTCCCCTTGTGGAGAAAGGTTTTGATTTGTAAATGTTGGAGCTGCTGTCCATTCGGTAGCTCCAGTCTCTCCGTTAGCTCATCCAGAGTTGAGAGTCTGTCCCTGATTGTTAGCCTCCCCCGCCCCCACCACGTCCTGTCTCCACTTCTTAAAATGGCATCTAGCATGGCTGGTGGGGATTTGCGGTTAATGCAGATGGGAGCCATGGTGGACACCTCGATTAAGTGTTGGCTCATCTGGTTCCAGGTTTTCAACGTGGCTACCACCTCAGGGCGTGTATTTTTCTGGGGGGGGGGGGGGATGGCAACAGCTCAGAGGGCATTCCTTTTCAGAAGGCATCATCCAGCCTTACCCATTCCGTGCTCGGTTTCCTTACCCATCCTCTCACTCTCTCAACTATGACTGCTCAGTCGCTGTATTACAAGTTTGGGAGGGCCAGGCCACCCATGTCTCTTCTCCTCTGCAGTGTAGTCTTGGGGATTCTTGGATTCTTGCCTCTGTACAACTGGAAGCATTCAGAGTTGGTGGTTTTTGGTCCGAACGCTCACCTTGGGCGTTGTACAGCAGTTTCACCCCGAGGTGAACCCATCCCTAGCCCAAAACGCTTGTGTACCTCGAGGAGCTACTTCCATTCAACTCTGTCGAAGGCCTTTTCTGCGTCCAAGGAGACAATCACCTCAGGTGTTCTCTCCACGATGGGGTTAGTATCACATTCAACAGCTGTCTGACGTTCGCACTTAGCTGTCTACCCTTGACAAAGCCTGTCTGTCCTCTGCGACCACCTCAGGTACACAGTTCTCCCGTCTCCTGGCCAGGGCTTTTGCGAGTATTATGTGTCCAAATTGAGCAGCAAAATGGGCCTGTGTGATCCACATTCCATCGATCCTTTGTCATTTTTTGAGTGGCCTGTATTAGCGTAGAAGGCAGGGAGCCCCTCACTAGCGAGCCTATGAACATCTCCCGCAGGTGCAGGGCCAGAATTGGTGAAAATCTTTTATAAAAGTCCACAGAGAACCCACATTGGGTCCCGGCGCTTTCCCCGCATGCATGGAGTCAATGCTCTCCATGACCTCTCCCAGTCCTAATGGTGTTTCCAGTTCCCTCCACCTCTTGTCCCCATGATGGCATGTCCAGTCCATCGAGGAACCGTTTGATCCCCGAGTCCCCATTGGGGTACAGGTGTACAGTCCCCGGTAGAAGGCCTCAAAAGGCTTGGTTGACTTTTTTTGGTTCGGCTACCAGTTCACTTCTGCTGTCTTTTACCTGTGTTATTTCCCTCGTGGCTGCCTGCTTTCTCAGCTGGTGAGCCAGCAGCGGCTGGCCTAGTCTCCATGCTCATAAAAGGTCCCCCGTACCTGGCGTAGTTGATGCACTGCTTTCCTGGTGGATAGCAGGTTAAAGCCCATTTGTCGCTTTTTCCTCTCTGCAAGAAGCTTTACGATCTGGGCCTCAGTGTATTTTCTGTTGACCTCCAGGACAGAGTCAATCAGGTGTTGCCTAGCCGTCCTCTCTTCCCCTGTTTCTGCGAGCCTTGTAGGCTATTATTTCTCCTCTAATCACTGCCTTTAGTGCCTCCCAGAATGTGGAAGGTGAGACTTCCTCTTCCTGGTTGTTTGTGATGTACTCGCCTGTGGCCTGTGATGTTTTCTTGCAGAAGACCTTGTTGGCCAACATGGTCTGTGTCCAATCTTCAAGCGGGCATTGGGCACGGCCAATCTCTAACCTCACATCCATGTAATGTGGAGCGTGGTCGGAGATGGCCATCGTGGAGTATTCCGCTCTGACTATTTCTGGAAGCACCAATTTTCCCAATGCAAAGAAGTCGATATCTTGAGAATAGGAATTCCTTCCCACCAGGGTATAGGAACCGCCATGGGTCCACTGCCCCAATCTGCTCCATGAATGCTCCCAGTTGCCTTGCCGTGCCTGTCGTTTTCCCCGTTTTGGATCCGTCAATGGGTCCTGTACTCAGTGAAAGTCACCTTCTATGATCAGTTGGTGTGTGTCGATGTCAGGGATTTCCACCATAGTCTACATTATGAAATCCGTGTCGTCCCAGTTGGGCTCATACGCATTTACCAGGACTACCGGTGCCCCGTCTAGGACACCGCTGACCATGATGTACCGTCCCCCTTGGTCCGTAACCATCCTTGTCAGTGTAAACACCGTCCTCTTACTAATCAGTATTGCTACGCCCTAGCCCTTGTCTCATAACATGAATGTTACGTCTGTCCCATCCAGCCCTTCCTTACCCATAGTCAGTCCTTCTCCCTCAGGAACCAAAGGAAGACTGTCGTTTTTCAAACTCCTTAAATGAGCGAAGATTCTGGATCTTTTCACTGGGCTGTTAACTCCCCTAATGTTCCAGGTGATAATCCTGGTGGGGGCTTTTTGTCCCCCATTTCTACGGGACCATTCTTGCCTGGTGGATGCGCCCCTGTATTCTGGGGGTTCCTTTTGTTCGGGGCCGTCTAAAATGGCCACGGTCACCGTTCTCATCATGAGGCCAAGCCCCTGCTATCCGGTGTTTCCCATTGTCCAATGGACATCCAACATTACCACCAACATGTGTATGCCACCTGGGTGCGCCCCTGCATTCTGGGTTTTCCTTTGTTTGGGGGCCCTCCAAATTGGCTACTTGCGGCGCCATCTTGTAACGGTCTGCACTGAGTCTGCACTGACCCACTGCTCCTGACCTGTTTAAACCAATCTGAGACCCATCCCTTTCTTCTTCTCATGTTCCCCTTGAGTTCCCTCTTCCCCCGTTCTCCCTGCTATCCCTTACCACCCCTGTCCCCCCGTCCCCCCCGCCCTGTGTCTCCCCGTATGTTTTCCCTCTGTGTCCCTGTGTTCCCCGACCCCTGCTAGGGACTCTCTCCCTGCCGGGAGGTGCGCCGTGGTCCCTCTTGCTATCATACTTCCTGCGCTAGCTTTCCTCGCTGGTGTGGTGCCCCCCCCCCCCCCCCCCCAGGGCTGGTTGTACCCCTGTCCCATACCCACTAACTAACCGTTCCCTCTGTCTATGCCTTACCCTCTCCTGCAATCTGTTGCCCTCACCCTTCCCTGTGATCTGATCTTTCTGATCAAAGCAAGGCAATACAGTCCCGCACAAACATAGTGTGTGTTCATCATAGTTCTGTTTTTGCTCCTTTCTCCTCTGCTTCGCCTTCAGCATTGCCTTGCCTGCCTCTTGTCCAGGCCATTCTTCCAAACAAACGCGTCCATCTCTGCCGGGTGTTGAATTTGTGTTCCTTCTTTTGGAACGTGATCCAGAGCCTGGCTGGGAACAGCATTGCAAATTTCATTCTGTTCCTGTACAGGGCCGATTTCACCTGGCTGAACTCGGGCCCTGCGCTTTGCCAGGTCTGCCCTAATGTCTTTCCCACCTGCTCACTTTCTTTTGCCTCACCCACCTCAGGATGCTCTCACGATCCTGATAATGATGCAGTTTCGCGATTATCGCCCTTGGTTGTTCCTCCGCTTAGGGTTTCGGCCGGAGGGATGTGTGCTCTGTCGATCTTCGGCAGGTTGGGGAAGATGTTCCTCTCAACTAAGTTGCCCAGCATTTAGGCCACATAGCCTGTCGGATCCCTGCCCTTGATCCCCTCTGGCAGGCTCACGATCTGGATATTCTGGCGGCGGGACCTATTCCCCTGGCCCTCGACGTTCCCCTTCAGGCTCCCTTGGGTTGCTCCAACCTTTTGATCTCGACAATCCTGTTGCTCTGGTTTGTCGACGCCTTCTACAGTTTGAGGATTGTCTTCCCCTCGCCTCCACCTTCTTCCCCTGTCCATCGATTGCTATCTGCATGGCAACCAACGCCTCCGCTACTGCCACCTTGGCCGCCACCTGGATCTCCACCTATATTGCCTCGCTCATCGCCATCAGTACCTTTGTCAGGAACGTCTTCCATCCATTTCCTTATGGGGGGGCCATTGCTCGGGTCATCGGTCTCCCTCTCTCTGAGGTGGCCAGGGGCCTCGTGGGTCCACCAACTCGCCCACCCTATGTTCGTGGCCTTTTCCTCTGGTCCTGCCATCTCTGCGGCCTCTTGAGCTCCCATTTGTTGGCATGATAGTTCTGTTCTTTCCCTTTCTTAATTGTGGGTGAGATGCTACAAATCTCATGTTTTGGAGGAGAGCCACCTGATGTGCATCTGCTCCATACATCACCATCACCGGAAGTCCTTGCATGACCTTCTTAACCAGATTCTCCCACTTAAGTTTCTGTTTGTATGCCGGGAGAAGAATACGGTCTTATGGTCCGATTTTCCGAAGTGTGGTCGGGGGATGGATCGGTAGGCACCCTTGATGTTTGTAATGCCCCAAGCACCTATTCACTAAAGTGCCCAACCGAGGTGGGTGTCTCTGGGTGTCGTTCCTGGACTGGTGCTACGGGGTGTCTCGGGTTGGCGTTAGGGGGTTCTCTTCGCTATCCATCGCCTGCTTGTCCTGAAATCTGCTTGGGGTTGGGGTCAGGGGACACCAGAAGGGCCCGCCTCATCGCCAGGTGATCCTGCAAGACACAGGACATGACGCATGATTGGATCATGGGTTGGGTGGTGTGGTGTGGTGGGGGTTGTGCCATGCATGCCATGGGAAACTGCAATGCAGTAGGGTCTTGTTTCCTTGCCCAATGCCGACCTCCACCTCGGCGACTGCCCATCTCCTGGCCCACTGACCAGGTCCCGTGCCCACTGCTCTGTGGTGGTGAGGGGCCACAGGCCCAGCACTCCCACTCCAGTCTTCTCTCTCTCCCTGCAGTGTGCGCCACCTTCTCTGGAGAGGGGGATGGATATGGAAAGCACGCAGTGTTAGGCAGTCGGACATGGGCAGCACAGGGGGTGGGCAGCTTGTGGCCTTTGTGGCCAGGGCACCCAGACATGACAGCTGGTATAGGTACTGGCATGTGATGGAGAGCGCGCACACTGTCAGTGGATATGTGGGATAGAGGTTGATGCCAGGGGCACAATGCTACCTACTGGCCACCCTGAGGAGCTTCTTCCTGCACTGCTGGCCAGTCCTGGCGCTGGGGCCCATGGCCTCTGCCACTTGCACCCAGGCCCGGTGTACGGTGGCTGCTGGCAGCCTCCTTCCCACCCTGGGGAACAGAGTGGCCTGCCTCTCCTCCAGGGCGACCAGCAGGGTCTCCAGCTCAGCGTCAACAAACCAGGGCGCTGCTCTCCTTGCTGCCATCTTGTTGGCTGGGATGAGTGGGTGTGGGGAGTAGAGTGCTAATGCGCAGCTTCTCGAGTGACAATCCCGACCCGAGCGAATCGGAGACCATTTTTCATTGGTATCGATCATGTTCCAATTGGCACCGGTGCTAGCCCATTAATGGATCCCGATTGATCCGGGACCGGCGCTAATTTAGTTGTCGTCGAAGTCCACCGATTCAGTCCTAGCATCGACTCTTAGTTTCTGAAACGAAGAATCCCGCCCATTGCCTCTCGGCCATATCAGTTCTCCTTAATATGTTGGATAATTTGATTAAATCATCCCTTAAACTTCTAAGATCCAGGCAGTGCAACCTTAATTTATGCCATCTTATTTTTTTAAATCATGTCCAACTTCTGTAAAAGAGCATCCACTGCTGGAAAAGGCACCATAGAAATAAGCCGGAGGAGTCACATGCAGTTGCAATATTGACCACTAGGTGTCACTCAGATGCTTAGAATAAGCTCGATCAGCATTAGACTTTTGTGTTGGTGTGCTTTAAGTGAACCTTCGCCACCCAGAGAAATTTATTCTCTACATTTAAACAGAAAAATAACTATGCTTCAAATTTTGCCTCAATTAAGTGTCATCTTTTTGATGTGCTCACTTCCTTCACATCAACCCAGTTAATTTCTCAGTGGCGGCACGGCAGCACTGTTGCTTCACAGGGCCAAGGACCCCGCGTTTGATTCCCGGCTTGGGTCACTGCCTGTGCGGAGTCGGCACGGTCTTCCAGTGCCTGCGTGGGTTTCCTCCGGGTGCTCAGGTTTCCTCCCACAAGGACACGAAAGATGTGCTGTTAGGTGAATTGGACATTCTGAATTCTCCTGTGAACCCGAACAGGCGCCGGAATGTGGCGACTAGGGGCTTTTCACAGTAACTTTATTGCAGTGTTAATGTAAGCCGACTTGTGACACTAATAAAGAATATCATTATTTATTTCACTGTGGTGTAAATTTAATATGGAATTGATTAATGATAAATAAGGGAGAAAAAAATCTGGACTGGAAGTACCTGGATAGGATGTGATTTATATTGATAGGTTAAAATCTAATCGTTAATTGTACCTAAAAAGAAATCATAATTGTCCTGGACAACCTGATGTTCAAATACTTTGCAAACATGAATTTGCCTGCAATATTTCGATTAATATTCACGAGGGCATTCCTAGATCTGTTTCCCATACCTTTGAATTTCAATGATTACGCATCACCCTTTTTTCTTTTGCAAATTCATATTCAACTAAAATCACAATTTGACAGAAAATGACTTTTTTTTGACAAAATAATGTCAGGTTTAATCTTATAAACGGATTTATTTCTTGACTGGCTCAGATCTGTTCATTTGGGCAGGTATTCAAAGTCTGAACCGAGCTAGGATATTCATTTCAATGACATAATTCTCATTGACAATGGTTTCAAATTGTGAATTGAATTTTGTTTTGGATTGCAATTAAAAGCTTTCCATTTTAAAGGGGATCTGGATTACTGTACATCCGTGTGGCGTGCTAGTGCAATTAAAACCTATTATAACATCACGCCATGTGGTCATTCACATCGCTGAAGTTGAAAGTGTATGAACTTAATTCAAGTCCTCCACCCAGTGTGCATGCTGTTGGAATGATTCCACTGCACCTGCTAATATAGTGTTGGCAGCATTTGAACAGTGAAGTAAACGAGGGAAAACCGTGCATTGACTGCTCAAATTACTGCAGAATCCATGTGGAACCTATCTGAAAGAATGAACACATGCTTTCTGGGCTAATCAACTTAAGAGCGTCAGGTACATCAGAGAGATTTATCCCGCAAGTAACCTGACCAGCAACACATCGCATCTGGCATCATTTTCTTTCCCGATCCACTGTTACCAACCATCGTTGCCAACCACCCGGAATTGATTGACCGATTTCCATATGTGTGCGCAACATATCCTGACCTGCCTCTGGCTGTGGAGAGGGTGGGGATGGTTGGATATCTTCACTCTGAACAGTAGAATGATGGCACAATGAGGCTGCCTTTGTCGTTTTGTCCCTGACTCTTCTCGGTTGCTTCTGCAAGCATTGGTAGACCGTCACCCAAGCAAACCTTCGTCAGATGTGGTCAGCCTGGACAGTAGCCAGAAATGTGTACCCCAGCTAAGGTGTAAAAAGAGGCGATATCAGATCGGCCATCCACTCTTACACCCTGTCCAACTTTTCTTTCCAGAAGGCACCAAACCATATACATAATAGATGACGAATCCGATATGACCCATGTTTAAGCCTCTTGTCAAAGAGGTCACCGAGTACCGATTGGCTATTTAAGCCAAGTCGAATCTTCTCCACATCTGATGTGCACACACTGTCCAGCAGGGGTCGCTGGATAACAATGAGCCCAGGAACCATCTGCGGGATTTTTCTGCACAGTAAGACCCCGCGTGGAAGGCTGGCACTGACGTTCAGGGTGAACTGTGCAGCGCACTCCCATAACCCAGCAGAGAGCATCTAACCAGCACTCGGAATAGGCTTAGTTCAAGATGTTTAACTCTATCGTCTCGAAGCAGCATGACCCAGCCACAAAGAGCGGACGGAGTTATGTTTCGACATCAGCACTATTATGCCAAAAAGTGTGCCATTGGCAACGAATATAGTGAATTAATGACCACCAATCAACTTTTGCAGAAAATGTTATGATAGATGTTAATAAGTATATAATAATAAAACGAATAATAATTGTTACTGCAGCTTGAATTGTTTTTTGTGTTAATGTTATCTTTTTGAAAAAAATGTTGCCACTAATGTTAGTGCTGTGTTTTATAGCATCAACTCATTCACACGCAATACTGATTCTCAAATTCTCTCAGCGGTTTTTAAAGTTAAATCTAGCTTATTTTTTGGGAGCAAAAGCGTTGAAAATGCACAACACGCGCCGAAAACCAAGGCCAAATGTTATATATAGCCAAATCTCTTATCTTCATAGACTACCTCCTGTGAAGCTCCAGTATTTTCTGTTCACGATTTCCAGCTTGTCCTAATAGTCATTGGCTAGTCGAATTATAGGCCTGTTGTTAAGCAGCATTCGTTTGGGAGCGGGGGGGGGGGGGGGGCGGGGGGGCAGAGGGACGACAACTCTTTATCACATTTAAAGAATAATTCCGCCCACCACAAAGTCACTTGCAGCTCCTGTGGCCGAATAGCTGTTGGAGCGGAGTGGAGGAGGGGTAGGCGGCTGGACAGTGGAGATGTTACAATTTGAACAAAGGATATTGTTCCCTGAAGTGTTTTGTTTTGAGGGTTTTGAAAATGTATCTGGGGCATGAGCAAGGTGGTCCTGCAGTTGTGAGCAGCAAGGGTACACAGATGATTGACGACTTCATAACAGGGTGAACCCGGGCGCACGGGTAACTAAACAGTGATAATAACATTCCGAGATTCAAAATTCAAATTCCCAGGTGTGCACATCACCAACAATCTGTCCTGGTCCACCCACGTCGACGCTATAACTAAGAAAGCACAACAGCGCTTATACTTCCCCAGGAAACTAAGGAAATTCAACATGTCCACATTGACTCTTACCAATTTTTACAGATGCACCATAGAAAGCATCCTATCTGGCTGCAACACGGCCTGGTATGGCAACTGCTCGGCCCAAGACCATAAGAAACTACAGAGAGTCATGAACACAGCCCAGTCCATCACACAAACCCGCCTCCCATCCGTTGACTCTGTCGACACCTCCCGCTGCCTTCGGAAAGCAGGCAGCATAATCAAAGACCCCTCCCAACCCGGTTATTCTCTCTTCCAACCTCTTCCATTGGGCAGGAGATACAAAAGTCTCAGAACACGCACTAACAGATTCAAAAACAGCTTCTTCCCCGCTGCTACCAAATTCCTGAATGACCTTCTTATGGACTAATCTGATCTCTTCACACATCTTCTCTACTGAGTGGTACTGCACTCCTGTATGCTTCACCTGATGCCTGTGGCTATGTATTTCCAATGTGCAGTTATGTATGCCCAATGTTTTTTTTCATGTATGGAACGACCTGCTTGGACAGAACACAGAACAATACCTCTGCACACTTGACAATAAATCAAATCAAAGAATCTGAATCTAGACTGACATAACTGACTTTTTACTGACTCAGGCGCTCACCTTAATTAATCCTGACCCACACCCTCCCAATGGTGAGAGAAACAGAAAAATGCTGAAAACACACAGCAGGTCAGTCAGCGTCTGTGAGGAGAGATACAGATGACAATCCAGCTCTGACAAAGAGACATCCAGACTCAGCTCTGGTTTCTCTCTCGACAGAAGAGAGGAGATTTTCCAGCATTTTCTGCTTTTTCTTTCAGATTCCAGCATCCGCAGTAATTTGCTTTTATTTTATTATAACACATATAACATTACAGGCCGGTTGCCCGTTTGTGATGGGTCTCACATAAGAACAAATGTTCTGTTACCAGTCTCCTAAATGACCCTCTTATGGACTGACCTCATTAACACTACACCCTATATGCTTCACCCGATGCCGGTGCTTATGTAGTTACATTGTGTACCTTGTGTTGCCCTATTATGTATTTTCTTTTATTCCCTTTTCTTCCCATGTACTAAATGATCTGTTGAGCTGCTGGCAGAAAAATACTTTTCACTGTACCTCGGTACACGTGACAATAAACAAATCCAATCCAAATGGCCTGTAACGTGAATTCTCCTCTCTCCACAGACGCTGCCTGACCTCCAGAGTGTTTGCAGAGTTTGCTGTTGGAGTTTGCAGCATCCGCAATGTTCTTTGTTACAGAGGAGGTGAAAGTGAGTCACTCTGTTGAGGTACATGTCCCTCAAGGATACAGTGCGGTGCCATTGGGAAGGACAGTGGTTATATAGTGCCACTGTCTCCAGACTGTAATCACAGGTCACCTCCTATTCTCATTTCAACTATATAAGGACGAGTGACATTATGAGTGCATTGCGGTCCAACCGCTGTACACAAATGTTCGGTGTGCTCGTCTCCTTCATTCCCCCAGTGTTTGAGCCCTGAATAGTGACTGAGGGTGGTTTTTGTGTGGATTGTTGACAGGTCTCAGGAGCACCGTGCCCTGCTCCCCCCACAAGAGGCGGCGGGAGGTTTACATATCTGAGCAGCATTATGTAAATCGCGCTGGGACGGGGTGTGGGGGACTGAAGGCGTATTTACCATCTGCAGTCAATACGCGGCAAACGAGACCAGGGCAGTGGATCCGCACACACACAGTACTCACAGAGAGAGAGAGAGAGTGGACAGACAGGGAACTGAGCCCATTCCTCAGCCAGCACACACACACAGTCAGGTAGCAGCCGGCACAGCAACAAGTCAGAGCACTCCTTTGATTCACTGAATCTGGCCAGATTTAGCAGAGAGCAGACACCAGTTGAGACACCACTTAAGAGAGAGAGAATATATGAATGATCGCCTTGCCCCGTCTTGCTGAAACTGAGGCTATCTCCCATGCTGATTGGTCCTTTGCGAGGTTTTGGGGGAAGGAATATGCCGAAGATGTCCACAGAGCGAAGTGCGAAGCGGAGGCAGCAGGTTGAGGAGATGGGGGTGACTGCCAGTCCGGTTCTGGCTGCCCAGGGGAGTCTCTGCTGCTGGACAATGTCAAACGCCCTGTGGTTCCTGCTGTCTGTGGGCTCGCTGGCGTTTTGTATCAGCCTCAGTGTTAAAACGTCCCAGCTGGAGGAGAGGATACTGGACCTGGAGATTGTGAAGGGGGACACCCTGCCTCACCGGGCCCCCAGTATAGCGGCAGATCGCATGAGACTTCTCGTCCAGGAGAGAGTGGAACAACTTCTGAGCCAGGTAGCGCCCGCTGAACCCAATCGCCTGCTTTCCTGTTGATCCTACCGGTTGAGGCATGACCCCGCCGCGGGCACTTGGGGGCTATTCCCATTTTAAGCGACACGGTGTTTTTTTTTAAAGCGAGCACGGAGCAAAATGTGAATGCAAACTGCCTTCGGCAACTAACAAGTGGGGAATGTGCTGCAGACTGAGACTTCACTCTCTGTCCCCCAGCTCCTGTCCCGGAGCACTCAGCTCCCGGGCTGTGCTGCAACTGGCTAGGGATAAGGACGCGCCCGTGCCCTTCAAAGATGTTGTCTAACGGTGCTGATTTGTCACTGAAATGTGGACATTTGTCTTGTTTCCCTGCAGAGATCTTACGAAGACTCAGCGAAACGCAGAGCAGCAAGAGAAGCGCCAAGTGACTGTAACTGTCCTGCAGGTAGGTGGATTCCACTGTGCAGCAATACCCTTATCCCAAAATCCATCCTCCAGCACAGCTCAGTGTCAGCAGACAACCGCTTAACTCATTCATGCGAGTAAACTCTTCCCATTTTAACGGAGGCGTTAACCTGTTTAAAGTAAACACGGATGTGATAAGTGGACGAGTTAAACATTTGCTCACCAATATTGCCAGCAGTCATTTGTTCTGCTCTTAGATTTGCTACTGGAAACTTGTCCTGGGCGTTAATAACACAGAATGACCCCCCGCAGAAAAATCACGCTGAGAATTATTCCAGTGTACTGTGTTTCTGTCGCTTTTCTCAATGAATCCCGCACCTCACTCAGCCTGTATCCCGAGTAAAAGCCATACTCACACCCGGCTCTCTGCAGGGCCTGGCCCCTCACCGTCACTTGCTTTAACACAGGGGTGCAGACTAGGATGCACCTGGCAAACAGCTGGTTGAGCTGTTCACCCACAATGCTGGCTAGATGGATGGGCCACACGAAGAACTGTCAGGCACTGCTCTCTGTCAGATCTGTTCACTGCTCCAGACTGGCCCTGGAATGCAAAGTCAACACAGTTTAATTTCTCTGCTCCCGTGCCCATTCCCTGCTCCATCACCTTCAGAAAGTGTGAGGATCTTGTGGGCCTTCATATTCAGATTGAGACCTTTCGTTAGTAGCATCTGGTCATTATCTTCCTTTCCCTTATCCACAAAGCCAAACATCCTTAAGGAACCTCCTTCAGCTTCTTTTACTCTGTTCCCTCTCTTCATCCCCTTACAGGTTCATCTTGTCCATGAGATCCATTTACTGCACCTTAGACCCAATTCCAATGAAACTGCTGACCACTCAAACTTCCTTTCCTGGCCCCCATGCTAGCTGACGATGTAAATGACTTATCTCTCCCCAGACACTGCCCCTCTCCCTTTTAAATCTACCGTAATCACTCCCTTCTCAGAACCCCCTCCCCCACGATTCCACTCTACCTTACATCTCCCCACTCATCTTCAACTTCCCTTTTCTTTCCAAAGTCTGCAAACATGTTGTTAGCTCCCAAATTGGTGCCATTCCTTTTCTCAACTCCATGTTTGAATCACGTTTCTGACCCTGTCACAGCAATGGCACAACCCTTGTTAAAGTAACAAATCACATTCAATGTGACAGTCACCATGGTAAACAATTCCATTTTGTCCTCTTGACCCATCTGCAGCCTTAACCCCCCTCAGTCGAATAGGATTGCTACAATCCAAGTCCATTTTTACCTATCCTGTCGTAGCCCGAGAATCTCCTACAATGAATTATCATAACCCTGGACCAACGCCTTTGAAGTCCACCAAGGATATCCTTGGCCCTTTTAATTTCTCGCCTGCAGACTGTCCCTTGTTAACATCATCTGAAGCATGACATCAGATCCCACAAGTATGCAGAACATTTTCAGTTCTACTTTACCGGTATATCTTTCAACCCCTGCACCACCTGTGTTTTATTAGCATATTTGCCTGACATCCAGTCCTGACTGTGCTGTAATTTGTTCAAATTAAGCTGTGGCATGTTCAAAGCCATTATCTTCATCCCTGGTCCCAACTTTGTTTCCTCACTACTGATTCTATTCCATTCCCTGGCCATTGTCTCAAGTCCATTTTCTTTTGTTGGATTATTCCCATGCTGTTTAGCCAATCCCCTCTCTTCTACGAACTCAAACTCATCCAAAATTCTGCAACTGTGTTGTAACCTCCATCAAGCTCTGCTCACCCTTCAGTTCTTTGATCACTGACCTACAGTTGCTCCCGATCCACTAATGGTTCAAATTTTAAATTCTCATCCTGGTGTTCAAATCCTTCTGTGGCCTTACCCATCTCTATCTCTAATCTCTTCCAACCCTACAACCTGCCAATATTGCAGTGTTCTGACCTCTTGTGCATTCCTTAGCACCTTTGCTTCACCATTAGCTTTCAGGCACCTAGGTCCTAAGGACTGGAATTCCACCATGCCAACTGTCTCTCCCACTTTACAACTTTCCTTGTCTGATTACATCCCTGTGAAGCAACAGGGTATGTTTTACTGGGCTAAATGTGCTGTATAAATGCAATTTTTTGTTGCAATCCATGTAAACTGGCAAACAAAATAGCTCTAAAGGGCTGTTTTACATTCATGGTAAAGCACCTTGCCCACCAGAACTATTTATTGGAAATTCAGGTGTGCATTGCAAATTAGTTTCTGACCATTCATTTGGGATGCAGTACATACCTGAATTAATGACATTGAACACAAACTTGGAATGTCCCAAGTTTGTTGAGTTGAAATACATAGGTTGAAAATTACAGTTAAACCTACTTTAAATATTTTTATGTTAAGTTTTGCAAAATTCAATAATGAACAAATGATAACAATTGCAGAGTATTGTGAGGATCAAACACTGAGTCAATTGCATTATAAAGAATTGTATGAATGATTGGAGATAAGTAATTGGTGAGTTTCCTGATTCATTTTGTAATGATTCTTTAGATGGGGCTTTATATGATTGTTGTGGAGATTACCATCCATTTTTTGTTTCCCCTACTGAAAATAGCGAGTCTATTTGCATAATTGAATACTGTCCTAACAAGACATGTTGCAATTTTCTACTTCTTCATTCCATTCGAAATTGTGTTACATTATCATGAAAACCTAATGTTCATGAGACGTACCAAGTAGAGTTATAAGATATAATAAGGAGCATATGATCAGAATGTGCAACAGTCTCATGATTTTTTGTAACAAATAATTTGTTACATTCAGAAAGCACAATATGACTGCAAAATTGTGCAAAATCCCTATACCAGAGTGCCAAATCCCTTACTCTAACCGTGAGATATGCTCAGAAGAATTGTGACCACTTCTGAGCTTGCAAAAAAAATGTTTCTATGTCACACATACATACACAGTGATCTTTTTCATTTCTTTGACTTTTCCCAATATAACATCTGTTGTACCGTCCTTGGCATAGCTCTTCTACTATGCTGTGTGTCTTTCTTGAAATCTACATTTTTTTTCAGGTTTACCCATGAATTGTAGATTAATTGTATTTGTTTTGACAAGGCACAGAGGAAGAAGACCATTTACTATCTGATAGCGCATCCATGGTGTAATGGGTATTACAAATCAAATCATTTTAGTGGAAAACTGACAGGTTAAATGCAGTGGTGAAGACTTAAAAATCATTTAGCACAGGCTCTCAATTTATGGCGAGGAGTTTTGTTCATTTCAGATCAAGTTGAGTCCATTTAAGTGCAATATTTTATTAGTTACACTGAACCCAGCCTTGAGCTTGTTCAAACACCAGGCAATGTCAAATTACCAGCCTGATTTGTGCAATGCAGCTTTTTTTCAGCGATAAGTGAGCAGGAAATAAAATTAGAGTGTATACAACCATCTGATCTGAATCATGTTGTTTCTCAGCCGACCTTAAGCCATGATCAGATGGAAGGATATTTTACTCTGAATTTGGATTTAAGTTAATAAGCATCAGTAACTAAATAACAATATTAGGTGTAAATGCACTGGAAACTACCATGAGAGCATTCAGATGGTGGCAGCTATTGTCTACAGAGACGTTATATAGATAAAATAGTAAAACAAGGAAGTTGCGAGTAATGACAACAAGGGATAAAATGTGGATGCTAATCTTTTAAAGTAACTAACAGTTGGGCATCAGTATTTTATGGTTGATGCCTGAAGCAGTGAGTTTTGACTTATTTAATAATTCAACAAAAATGCAATCAGTATAACTGGGATTCAGTGCTGAGAGTGGTGTTACAGTGCAGTATAAGCAGGGCATTAAATCTACTTTAAGCCTTATTGCCTGAAGTTTATAGAGATAGGCAGTCTTCGAACACAAGACTGAAACATTAACTGTTGGTATTGACATCCGTTTGTCACTCGAGGCAGCTGCTCTTTCCATACAGATTAAAAATGAGCAGCTGTCATACTTTTGATTTATTGCAGAATTATAAAGGTACCCAATTTTGTGTGAATGAATGATGCAGGAAATTATTAATAAATCACTTTTCCTGAATAGCCTACAATTACTCACAGAATTAAAGCTGCTTCTGTCTTGCTAGTTGCCAGTTATGTGGAGCTCTTTGGAAAATGGAAGCATCTTTAGAAATCGCCTACAGTAATGATTTGTCTGTTCCGCCTAGTGACTGATGTGTTTCCCAGCAATCAGTACGGCATGTGCTTTGAGAAGTAAATGCTCATTAGGGAAAAGTTGCCAATTAAAATAAACGTTATATTGTCTGGAAACTTTGATGCATAGGTTTTACTGATATGGATGAAATATATTACATTCATTTCTCTGTATTACAGAACCGGTTAGTCTAGAGTTCGATAAGGGTTCATCTGTTTCAGCTTAAAACTATGTGCAATGCATTGAAGTAAAAGTTTACAGTGCCCTCGATCTTGCATACAAGATCCCAACTTTGATGACGTGATGTATCAATTTTCAAATCATAGCTTTTAGTGAGGGCAATAGGTAAAATTTAAAATTATACAACAAAATGACTGGCCTCTATCTTCTATTCTATGGAATGAAGCAACACCAATTGCTGTATCGACAGCAATGAAACTGCGAGAATTAGATGACGTGTGTCTGGCTGAAAATAAAGAAGCTGTGACATAAGAATTCAGTTTTGATTGTTCAAAGAAAATTTGCAGTTAGTTGTAGTAACTTTAAGTCCCACTTGAATCTGAAGAAAAACTCCATCCGACATCTGTTCAATCTACAACCACGTGATTTGATAAAAGCTTTTGATTCACTGATGCTTATTCAGTAATTAGGCTCTTATTCTGAGACAGTGACCCTGTGTTCTAGATTCCACAGCCAGGGGAAACATTTTCTCAGCATTTACCCTGTCAAGTTCCTTTCCAATTTTTTGTAGATCACCTCTCATTCTTGAAACTCCTGGGAATATAGGCATAGGCTGCAATTCTCCCAATCCGTGACAAAGTGTTCCCGCCAGCAGCAAAGCCTCACCCCTTGGCAGTGCCAACCGGGCACATTGCAGTCTGAGGGGTGGGAAGGAAGTGTCGAGGCAGCCCCTGCTCTTCAAAGGAAGCACTTGAGAATGAAGAGGCAGCCTCAAAAAACATACAGTTAGGAAAACACCTGCTCCCCTGAGTTAATTGATCCCTACAGGGGTATATAAATAAACAACTGAATCTCCCCTTTGAGACTGCCTCAATGTGTCAATCAAAAAGCTTTTAGCAAGCAATGGGGCATGAAACTGATTGTAAAGAATGCAGTTCAAAGCTTTCAGTCTTCTGGCATACACAGGCTTCTACACTTCAAAGGGCAATGGAAACCACTTCAAAGTTTCCCACCACTTTAAAGGGATTACTTTTACATTCATCTCAGTCTTTTAAACTTGGCGTACTGAAGACTTTTAAAAGCGTTTCGGGTACAGGTGGGATCACTTTCATTTAATTTTAATTTTAATTTCCAATTAAGGGGAAATTTAGTGTGGCCAATCCACCTCATCTGCACATCTTCGTGGTTTGTGGGGGTAAGACCCATGCAGACACGGGAAGAATGTACAAACTCCACATGAACAGTGACCTGGGGCCAGGATCGTTAGGCACCACCATGCCGCCCCACTTTCATTTTATTATGAGAGATGTGTATTTGTGAGATTCTGAGTGACTGTTTAGTGGGTTTACGCATTTGGCTGTAATCACTTTTACTAGAAAACTTAATATTTACATACTGACCGACTGTTTCATAGAATCATAAAATCCCTACAGTGCAGAAGGAGGCCATTTGGCCCATCGAGTCTGCACCAGCCCTTGCCCCGATAAAGCACCAAGGCCCAATCCCCCTCTCCGAGCCCCGTAACCCGACCTAATGTTTGGAAAATTTAGCATGGCCAATTAACCTAACCTGCACACCTTTGGTCTGTGGGAGGAAACCGGAGCACCTGGAGGAAATCCACGCAGACATGGGGAGAACGCGCAAACTCCACACAGACAGTCACCTGAGGCTCGAATTGAACTTGCGACTCTGGTGCTGTGAGGCAACAGTGCTAACCACTGTGCTACCATGCCGCCCCACGAAGAGGGTTACTGAGGGGTAGCATGGTGGCGCAGAGGTTACCGCTGTTGCCTCACGGCGCCGAGGTCCCAGGTTCGATCCAGGCCCTGGGTCACTGTCCCTGTGGAGTTTGCACATTCACCCCGTGTTTGCATGGGTTCCGCCCTCCACAACCCAAAGATGTGCAGGGTAGGTGGATTGGCCACGCTAAATTGCCCCTTAATTGGGAAAAATGAATTGGGTACTCTAAATATTTAAAAAAAGAAAAGCAGCTACTGCTTCCTCAGTTGCACTGGCCCAGTCGTCTTGTATCTCTTTCCGATGCTGCCGAAACACCCTCCTTGATAAACGCCATCAACTACTCCACAGGAAGTGGGGTAGGCGATGAAAAAACAGTAAGTGGGGTAGGCGATCGCGATGGTTTAAGGGGTTTAAAGTATGCAGAAGGAAGCCAAATGAGCCCCATCCCAGAAAAAGACTCCTGGCCTGAGTCCCTCCAGCTCAGTTTAAGCCCCCCTGACCTCCACCTCCCACGAAGGAGCTCTCTTGGCACCCTGGAATCATTTGCAGGAGGGAATATGCCACCTTTCCACCCCTCAGACTGCAAGCCACCAGGCCCACGTTCCTCAAGACTTGCACCAATTTACGCTGCAGGACCCAGGGGGCTGGTAGGAGGCGGCTGGAGCATGCCAGCTGGCAAGTGAATCGGGTGTCCTGCCTATCAATGAGATGTAATGAGCTATTTGCATGGTCCCACCAGGTTGAGGCGGGTAGGTCCAGGAAACCAGTTCTGGTTGGTGGGGTGAACCAGGAGATTCGCGACTGGTTTGACACCTGGCACAAATTGATTTTGGACCATACGCCCCAGAGAATCCCAGCCGCGGTCTATTCTACCGTGCCTCTTAGAATCAACAGGAAACAGTCCGGTCAAATAACAGCATAATATAGTCATATTCACCGAATCCTACCTTACACACCATGTGAGTGGAAATCCTCTCCCACCGGCAGGACAGAATCACCAGAGTTGATGTTCAGTGGCACAGAGTCAGGAGGTAGTTGCCCTGGGTGACTGCAACATTGACTCCACATCCCACTAGTCAAATGGGCAAGCAAACCACCTGCTGCTGATCATGATGCCTCAACCGGTGAATCAGTACTCCATGTTGGACACCACTTGGAAGAAGCAGGAAGGGTAACAAGGGCAGAGAATGTAGTCTGGGTGGGAGACTTCAATGCTTATCAAAAAGAGCCAATAAGTACCAACACTACTGACTGAGTGGGAGGGAAAACACATGTGACTTTGTCCTCACCAATCCACTGGTCGCAGATACATCTGTCCATGACAGTATTGGTAGGTATGGCCAATGTACAGTCCTTATGGAGATGATCTCTCATCTTCACACTCAGATTCGTCCATCGTGTTGTGCGGCATTTTCTTTTTTCTTTTATGGTATGTGAATATCATTGGTTAATCCAGCATTAATTGCCCATCCCTAATTCCCTTGTGAAAATTGAAGTAAGCTGCCTCTTGAACCGCTGCAGTACATCTATTGCAGGTACACTCAGTGCTATTAGGAAGGGAGTTCTAACTTTTTGACCCAGCGACACTGAAGGAATGCCAATTTTGTTCTGAGCAGGATGGTGTGTTGTTTTCAAGTGAACTTGGTGGTATTCCAAAATATCTTCTGCCCTTGTCCTTCTAGATGGTAGAAGTGCTATGTTTGGAAGGTGTTGTCGAAGGAACATTTGTGAGTTGCTGCAGTGCATCTTGTAGATGGGGCACACTGCTGCCACTGTTATTCAATGGCAGAGTGAGTGAATGCTTATGGCGGTAGATGGGGTGCCATCAAGCAGCTACTTTGTCTTGGATGGTGTCAGGTTTATTGTGCTGTTGGAGCCGTACTCATCCAGGTAAGTGGAGAGCATTTCATCACACTTCGACTTGTGTCCTGTAGACGGAGGACAGGCTTTGGGAGGTCAACAGGATGGCACGGTGGCATAGTGGTTAGCACAGCTGCCTCACAGCACCAGGGACCCGGGTTCAATTCTGGTCTTGGGTGACTGTCTGTTTAGAGTTTGTACATTCACCCCGTGTCTGCATGGGTTTCCTCTGAGTGGTCCATTTTCTCCCACAGTCTAAACATGTGCATGCAAGGTGGATTGGCCATGATAAATTGCCCCGTACTGTCCAGGGATGTATAGGTTACGTTACGGGATTCAGGATATAGGGTGGAATGTATCGGTGCAGATTCGATGGGCCAAATGACCACCTCTGCACTGTAGTGATTATATGAGAACGCATTATAGGGTGGCACGGTAGCACTGTGGTTAGCACAGCTGCATCACAGCACCAGGGACCCAGGTTCAATTCCGGCCTTGGGTGACTGTCTGTATGGAGTTTGCACGTTCTCTCAGTGTCTGTGTGAGTTTCCTCTGGATGCTCCAGTTTCCTCCCACAGTCCAAAGATGTGCAGGTTAGGTGGATTGGGCATGATAAATTGCCCCTTAGTGTCCAAAAAAGGATCATTGGGTTATGGGGATAGGGTGGAGCATGTGTCTAGATATGGTGCTCTTTCAGAGGGTCGGTGCAGACTCGATGGGTCAAATAGCCTCCTTCTGCACTGTAGTGATTCTATGATTTTATTCTATTCTAGGGGCTGAGAAGTCACCATAAAATTCCAAACCGCCTTGTAGATGCAATATTTATATGGCTTGTCCAATTATGTTTCTGGTCAATGGTAACACAATGTTGAGGTATTCAGCAATGGCGATGCCTTGATTGTCAAATACAAATGGTTAGATTCTTTTTTGGAAATGGTAATAGTGTGGCATGAATATTACTTACCACTTGCTTGCCTGCCTAAGCCTGGACATTGCCCAGGTTTTGCTGAATATGGACTGAATATGGACTGGTGCTGCTGCATCATATGAGAAGTCATGACGTGGACTGAAAACTGTGCAATCATCAGCGAACACACCAACTTCTGACCTTATGATGGAGGAAAGGTCATTAATGAAGCAGCTGAAGATGGTTAGACCGAGGACACTACCCTGAAAAACTCTGTAGCAATGTTCTGGGGCTGAGATGATTGGCCTCTTTGATGCCATACTCGATCAAATGTTGCTTTGGTGGTCACACTCAGCTCACCAGCTTTTGTCCACATTCGGGCCTATCCCATAATGAGGTCAGGAATCTCATGTTCTTGGTGGAACCCAAACTGAACATCAGTAGGCAGATTATTGCTGTGTAAGTGCTGCTGGATTCCACTGTTGACAGCATCTTCAATCATTTATCACTGTGGTAAATGGGATAGATTCGGAACAAATCTGGCAGTTCAAAACTGGATATCTATGAAACGCTGCGGGCCAACAGCAGCATCAGAATAGTATTCAACCACAATTTGTAACCTCATGGCATGGTGTATCCCCCCACTCCACCATTACTATCAAGCCAGGGGACCAACCATGGTTTAATAACAGTGCATCAAGTATACCTAAAAATGAGGTGCCATCATTGCACTGTCTACATCAGTAGTAGCATCCTGTAGACAGGACTAAGCAATCCTACAATTCATCCCACATTCAGTAGTCTTACTCCATCCATGCATGAATGGGGGTGGACAATCAAACAATTAACCAGAGGAGGCTCCACAAACATTTCCATCCTCAGCACATCAGTGCAAAAGGAAAGGCTGAAGAATTTGCTACCAGCTTCAACTGGAAGTGCCAAGTGGATGATCCATCTCAGCCTCCTCCCTAGAACTCCAGCATCACAGATGACAACCTTCAGCCATTTCAATTCACTCCATATGATATCAATAAATGGCTGAAGGTACTGGATACAGCAAAGGCCTTGACAACATTCTGGCTATAGGGCTGAAGACTTAGTGTTTGAGAACTAGTTCACTGCTAACCAAGCTTTACCAACGTGGCTACAAACCTGGCATATACTTGGCAAAGTGGAAATTTATCCAAAAATGTCCTGTCCTCAAAACGTAAGACAAATCTAAACTGACCAATTACTGCTCCCCCTCCCATCCCCAATCCCCCCAATCGTCAGTCTCCTCTCAACCATTAGCAAAGTTATGGAGGTGTTGCCACCACCTACCCGGCAATAACCTGCGCACTTATGTCCATTTTGGGTTCCACCAAGGCCACTGGACAAAAGAGCTGAATCCCAGAGGTTTGGTAGTGTATTGGGGCAAACATCTTCAGATTCTTCATAAATGACCTTCTCTCCTTGATGTTTAATGACATTATCATTGTATCCTCAACCATCAAAATTCTAGGGGTGAACATTGACCAGAATACTGTGGCTAAGAGAGCAGCACGGTAGCACATGTGGCTAGCACTGTGGCTTCACAGTGCCAGGGTCCCAGGTTCGATTCTCCACTGGATCACTGTCTGTGCGGAGTCTGCACGTTCTCCCCGTGTGTGCGTGGGTTCCCTCCGGGTGCTCCGGTTTCCTCCCACAGTCCAAAGACGTGCAGGTTAGGTGGATTGGCCATGCTAAATTGCCCTTAGTGTGCAAAAATGTTAGGAGGGGTTATTGGGTTATGGGGATAGGGTGGAAGTGAGGGCTTAAGTGGGTCGGTGCAGACTCGATGGGCTGAATGACCTCCTTCTGCACTGTATGTTCTATGTATCTATGAGCCAAGACAAGGTTAGAGCTGGAGATTCTGCAGTAAATAACTCATCTCCTAAAAATCTTTCCACCATCTACTAGGCACAAGTCAGGAGTGTGATGGAATACACTCTACTGGCTTACATGGATGCACCTCCAACAATACTCAAGGCCAAAACCATCTAGCACAAAGCAGCCCGTTTGATCGGCATCCCTTCTACCACTTTAAACATTCACTCACTCCACCACGGATGCACCATTTATAAGATGTACTACAGCAACTTTCCAAGGTTCCTTCATGAACACCTTCCAAACCAACAACTTCTATCACCAAGAAGAGGCAGCACACACACCACCACCACCACCAAGTTTCCTTTCAAGTCACACATGGTTTTGGCTCAGTCCTATATCCTGTTGTTTCACTGTCACTGGGTCTGGAAGTCTCTTCCTTACAGCACTATGGATGTACCAACACAACATGCTCTTCAGCAGTTCAAGGCAGCGACTCACCATCATCTTCTCAAGGACAGCTAGATTGGGCAGGAACACCCACATCCTATGAATGGATAAAGAGTTTTTTAAATGTTATGAATGTGGACTACCAAGTATTGGCAAAAAACCAAGGTTAGAAACCATTATATTTCAGTGAGGTAGCACTTCAAGTATTAAGCCTTTGTACACACTTAATTGTTGTGACAAATCTCCACAATTCATTTTGTTTAAAGGTGCAGGTGGTAAATGAGGAACAGTGAGCAGACACTGTGGCATCCAAACAAAAGTATTCTTCAGCTGATTCTCTGTGGCATCAGCAGGTGATAGCACTGTTCTCATAGCAACCATCTACCTAGCGCTGTTTCTTCAAACATTACAGCCCACAGATTGCTGCACGATTAAAGCATCATTGCCATTGGCATGATGACAGCTGCTGTTGTATATAATAGTGCTTTGTTGTTAGACATTAACCAAAGGAAAACCTTTTCTTTTCATGTAGACCAGGGCATTACGATGGGTGTCTACACACCAGGTAACTGATAAAAACTAGGCCCCATTTGGCAACTTGTCAAACAGAGAAACAGTTTTGAGATATTGTAAGCTGATTAAGTACTTGCATAATGGCAAATATTTGGCCATCATACGTATTATTGAGTGGCCATGTATTCTGTAGCTAGGTTGCTTTCAATTAAAATTGGAACTTTGATGTAATTCCTTGCCCTAATGGAGGATGGCCATACAATACTTGAGCAGGGAAAGAGCTGTTTTCTGTGGCCTTATCTCAGATATGGTTTGACAAATTGAGAGGAAACACTTTGTTGTACGCGTACTTTGCCCACCCACCTGTCAGAGAGAAAGGGGTGGATATTTCATTGTCCCCTGCCAGTAACGACTTTCCCAATCTGGTGGAGGATCAAGCATCAGCTGAAAAGTGGGATCAGCGACGGGCTCCATTCCCGTTCCAATTCTCCAGTCGCCCACTCGCAGCGAGCTACATAACCTTTCCACCAGCATCATGCAAATGGGTTATTTGCACCTATTTGCATCCGATTAACAGGCTGGAAGCCCAGTTCTCCAGCGCCCCTCCATGATGCTCTAGTCATCTAAGCCGAGAGTTACGTCAGTGGGAATTGACCCATTTGCGGTGGGTCAAGGGCATCAGTGTACAATGGAGATGTGCCCCAAAGTCCATCAGAAGAGACCCCTCTCCCCCAAAATGAAATTCCTGTGCCCCCCTGCCTGGTCACCCCCTTGCACCCCCCCCCTCAGATCCCGCCATCAGACTCCCTCAACAGCTGTATCAGGCACCTCCTTCAGAGACCCCCCCCTCCCCGCCCCCCATCAGAGACCTCTCCTCCCACCCTCCCGCCCAGAGACCCTCCCTAAAAGCTGAAGAACAGCTTAGGGAAGCTAAGCGCTATGACTTCCTCTTTTTCCACAGATAAAAGCACTTAGTTGCTCTTGATGTGTGAGTAGCTGTCAATTATAGCAAGAGTGTTTATAAACATCATGGTTTGCATCAAAGCAGGGTAACGTAGATGTATTCAAGCATGAAGGGAAAGATCAACCCGTCAAGAAGTCGACTTTTGAGTAATAAAACTGCCAGTCACTGGCTAATGCAAAGTATTGCTGTGTGAAATTGAATGGAAATTTACATTTCAAAGGCTGTTGAGGGATTTCAAGCCCTTTGAAGTGCACTTGGCTTTCAAGGAAGCCTCTGACAAGTGTAACATATGTTGCTTTAAACACATTTGTCTGAGACAGCCGATGTTAAGAAATGGTAAGTGAAAAAGCAGTAATTTTTCACTCCGCTGCCTGGACTGCTCTTTTTCAGGCAGGAGTCTCTAAAGAGGGTATGATTGGGAAGAGTGGGGGTCGGGTCACCCTCATGCGTGCATGCTGTTGGGAGGGGGTGACCCATTATTCCCGTGGTGGGGGCGGAAGGATGCCCCTACTTGGTTAGTGAAGGGCGGGGGAGTTTGCATTGTTGATTTGATTTATTTATTGTATTGAGGTAGAGTGAAAAATATTGTTCTGCTTAAAGTCCTGGCAGATCACTCCATATGTGAATACATAGAACATACTATAATAACGATTATAAAAGATGTAGGAAGATTATCTGTCGGGGAGAACTCGCAGAGTGTCGCAACGCTCCGATGTCACCTTGGAAAAATAAATAGGATTAGAAATAAATATGGTGGAGGGGCCAGCCGCCAGACCTTTGCATTAAGCGGCAGCCCATTACCGGGATTCAAACAGAATCTCATGAGCTCCTCACAATGCATAAATTTGCATGGAAAAATGAAGGAATTGCACCTCCTGGCACCAGCGGACACAAGGAGCGAGTCCCCGCTGGAAGACGCACTTAATCTCCAGAGAATCCAGCTCAAAGACTCATTAACTTATCTTGTCTTGACAGAGTTCCTGAGGTTATTAAAACTTTTCTTTACCCCTTTGGGTAAAGAAATTCCTGTGCCCCCCTGCCTGGAGGGCAGGGTAATGTCAATTTGGGTAATGTCCTTTGGGTGTTCACATGGCTTTAACTGTATCTCAACAAGTGGTGTCAAAGCAATGAGCAATGAAATATAAACATGCTATGCCTTGGCGTAGCCACAATATATTATCAGTTAGTAAGTCAACAACACTGCAACTTGGGGTGCTGCCTATAATTCATGCATTGGAATGCATGATATCATTTAGTGGCAATGACTAACTGGACCTTTCCCCTCTCCTTGTATTCTTACAAGCCTCCTTTGTTTTGTTGCACTGTACTTTACTGTATTGTATTGGGCTATATATTAAACTATACCATGTATGGTATCATCGCATTACATCATTATATAGCATCGTAGCACATCAGCAGGGCTGTTTCAGAGATTTTAAATACTGTTACAGAGATATTAAAACCTATTTAGATGGCCATTGCAGAATAGAGATCCCTTTTCAGAATTGAGATCCAATTATGAACAATTGTGAATTTGCAGAGAAAATTATTTAAACTGGAATAAACGTGACAGATCTTCCAAGAATTTGTATAATGGAGAAACGTTGGAGCCCACTGTTCAATGCAATAGACCTGATTTAACCTCAGCATCAAAACACACCATTTCAATTCCACCGTTCATTATTAAAGGTTCAAATATCACACTGTTGCGCTATTCATATGATTCAGCGATATTTCTAAACTTATTTATGGAATCATAACAAAACCAGAAGGACATGACTGACATAAAATCCAGTATTTCATAGAATATAGAACATACAGTGCAGAAGGAGGCCATTCGGCCCATCGAGTCTGCACCGACCCACTTAAGCCCTCACTTCCACCCTGTCCCAGTAACCCAATAACCTCTCCTAACCTTTTTGGACACTAAGGGCAATTTATCATGGCCAATCCACCTAACCTGCACGTCTTTGGACCGTGGGAGAAAACCAGAGCACCTGGAGGAAACCCACGCAGACGCGGGAAGAACGTGCAGACTCCGCACAGACAGTGCGAGGATTCCCCTGCGGGGAATCGAACCTGGGATCCTGTCGTTGTGAAGCCATAGTGCGCGTCACTTGTGCTACCGTGCTGCCCGGCAATTCAATTGCGAATTGTAATGATAATTTTCTACAACAACTTAGCAATCCTTTATTTTAATATTGTATCTAAATTGATCTTAACAGAGGTGCTCTTAAAATGAGTCTTTGCTTTTAACTGAAAAGTTATTTCTCAACTGATTATCCTGCTTTGTGACTGAGATACATAGGAGCTTCAACTCTATACTGAGCAGGAGATTCGCTGATCTATATAGGGCATGTCATATGGCAAGTAATTATGGGCTGGATTCTCAGTTTGGGAGACAAAGGGCGGGATTCTCCAACACCCCGCCGGGTCAGAGAATCGCCGGTGGGCGGCATGAGCCTCTGTAAGGCTCCGCCATGGCCAGCGCGGAGAAGAAACGTCCTGCGCATGCGCAGGAAACACGGCGGCGGCTCTGCGCATGCGGCAACTCGCGTCGGCCCACAGCGTGGCGCCAACCCTGCCGGCACCGGCCTATCCCCCGGATGTGCGGAGTTTTCCGCAACCTTTGCGCGGCCTGATGCCGGAGTGGTTCGCGCCGCTCTTGGCGCTGGCGTCGGGCTGTCCCACCAATTGCGTGAGAATCCCGGCCCAAGTCTCCACGCCGGCTTGAAAACGGTGGTATTTTATGCCAGGACACCGATTCCCTGCTCCGGGGAGGGGGGGGGGGGTGCGGGGGTGGCTAGCAACCAGGCAGTATAGAGATCCCAGCTCTAGCTGCTGATGCGTCCCGGAGCATTGTCGGCTGAATGGCCGCGCATGCGCAGGGCGGCAGCCTGCAGTGGCCGAGCCATGCTTCATGGCGGATGCAGCCCGCAGATCCGGACCACAAAAATAGTCCCCCCCTTCAACCAACCCTGAATAAAGCCCCTCCTGCCTGTGGATCAGCCCTCCCCTGACTGTGACGCCGCTGGACTGAGTCCGTAGCCGCCACGCTGAGCTCATAACGGGTGAGACCACACGTGTCCCACGCCGTCGGGAACTCGGCCTGTTGGGGATGGAGCATTGTGGGGCGGGCCTCAGGAAATGGCCTGAGGCATTGGCGTACCTCTAGAGTACACCGCTTTTCAGGGGTCGGAGTATTGTGAAAGCAGCGTCGCCCCCGATTTTCGCATCAGCGGGGATCGGGGAATCCAGCCCTTTGTTCCAGATCAATCAACCAACTGTGAACTATTAATTATTTAGTTTATGTTATTAAACTTTGTTTCCCTTGTTTGTTATCCATAGCAGAGCAAAACTTTTTTTTTTAACCTTAAATGAATAATGACAGTTAAGATTAATAGACAAAACAGTTAAATAGGAAACTTAATCAAAGCACCAAGAAAGGCAGCAGTTGGGAATACAATTTACTCTTTAATAATCATGGCTGTTTAATATTTTATCATGTTACGCGCTGATGTCTTAGGGCTGAGTCCTCACATGACAAAGAATGAAATGGCTGATTTATTTATTTCAGTGCAGAAATGTTTGGTACACTTATGTACTGGAAATAAATAGTAGATTTGGAAATGTTTGGTTGGTACTGTACTTGTAATGGGTGTGTCTGCTTGATTTGTTTTTCCTATGTGACTATTCTTCCTGTTTGTCCCAGACTGTACATAAAATGGGAAAGATTAAAAATATATTGAGTCTCATGTGGATACTGAGCAGCAAGTTATAATTTAAGGACATTATTATGTTCTGTCACTGAGCCAACTGCCGATTGTCTGCACTGTTGCAGTAAAGTTAAGGATAATTGCAATAATGAGCTCTTTCATTAATATTAAAGGGGCACCATCTTCCTGAGTCTAGCATGTAACATTGAGGTGAAGTAAGGCAAAGTTCTTCTCACTGAGCCATAATAAATGCTTTTTATTGAAATTCGGTATATTAATATACCAACAGCTTCTTATTGTTTCTGAATCCAAATTTGCTAAGATTTTCTATTATCCCTCCATCAATGGTAATCCATCCAATTTTCGTAACTGAGAATGCAGCCAAGCAGACACAAGTCCCACAATTGGAAGACTCTGCTGCTGGCACAGATCAGGCTTATTATATGCCATGATGTGGCGATGCCGGCGTTGAACTGGGGTGAGCACAGTAAGAGGTCTTACAACTCCAGGTTAAAGTCCAACAGATTTGTTTTGAAACACTAACTTTCGGAGCACAGCTCCTTCCTCAGGTGAATGAAGAGGTAGGTTCCAGAAACATTTATATGGACAAAGTCAAAGACGATACTTTGAATGCAAATCATTGCAGGTAATTAAGTCTTTACAGCTCCAAACGGAGCAACTGGAGAGTGGGATAATGCACCTAGGGGGTTTCTGATCCCCTGGGAGACCCCCATGAGTGCCATTCCATTTGTGGAGACCAGTACTAAACAGCAGTTGCTCAAGGTCTCCAAGGCAAAGGAGAAAGACCCCATGCCTCGGGTAACTCAGGATTCTGCACATTCAAGTGAGACTTGCTGATCAGCTGCTGGTTATAGAATCTGCAAATGTTCCCTTTTCAATCATTTCAGTCGAAATGAAAACAAGACTTGTGTCTTGCGTGTGGCAGCATATGGAAAGAGAAACAGAGTTAATGTTTTAGAGTAAACCATATTAATGCTGTGGTTAAAAGGCCAGGTCATGAACTGGGTGTTCTGTGGTAATGACTCATATTAAGGCTCCCTTTCCACCACATGCAAGACACAAGTCAGTATTGTGATGGGATACTCTCTGTCTGCCTGGATGAGTGCAGCTCCAACCATGAAGAAACTGAACATTAACCAGGACAAAGCTGGTTTCATTGGCAGCCAATCCACCACCTTAAACATTCACCCTCTTCGCCACTGGTGCACAATGGCAGTGGTGTGTACCATCTTTAACATGCACTGCAGCAACTCATCACTGCTCTGAAAAAGCACCTCCAAAACCCATGAGTGCAACCACCGTGAAAGACAGAGGCAGGAGATGCATGGGTGTGCCACCACCTTCAAGTTCCCTTCCAAGTCACACACCGTCTGGGAAATACATTGCCATTCTGTCATCGTTGCTAGGTCAGATCCTGTAACTCGCCTCACCCCAACAACATTGTAGAAGTGCCTTCATCATGTGGATTGTTGCAGTTCAGAAAGGATGTTCCACCATTACCTTCTCGGGAACAATTAGGGATGGGCAATAAATCCTGGCTGTGACAGCGATATTTACTTCCTCTGAATCAGCAAAACAAACTAGCCTCCTATATATTGAACACATGTTATAATTAGGCTGTGTTTGCTGCTGACGCTGTGCATGTGCAGTTGTCTTCACGGTGGCCATCTTTAGAGGGGTCGGTGTGCAGCAAGGTGCATGCACAATCGTCACTGGCCTTGGAACGGGAAATATTGCAGTGCTGGCAGCACCAAGTTGCTGGTGCTTCGAAAACAATTTAAAGACAATACAAAATCTAAATGAAAACCCTGTACCCCAAAATTGATGTGGTTAGCACAACAATGCCAATAAAAACAACATGTGATAGAATAACGTAAACACCTAAAAATCAGAAAGCATTACTCCATTATTTAAATTTATCGAAATTGTCCATTATTCCATTACTCCATAACTGAAATTTATTTCAAATTGTCATTTAACTTGGAATCATGTGAAAAATGTTTCTCCAATAGAAACCCATAATTCACTGAAAATGAACTGACTCAAAAAAATTAAGTCGAAGTGTAAACCCATGAAAGATAAATGCAGAATGGAACAAACTATCGTGACATCAAAGATGCGTCATTTACTCCTGCTAGTTTTTAAGCATGCTAAAGTTTATCATTCCCCACAATATCTCACTCGCAGGTACCTAGGGTGGATTTCTGTCTATGTGCGGTCAAGTGCGCATGCACAGAAGCTCTATTGGCAGCCATGTTACATTGGCAGGAGTTGCATTTTTATAATTAATGGGAAGAACCTGTCTTGCAGCTTCTAGATATACCAATCCTGTCTGTCACTGGCACAAACATGCCCTTGTCACAGGCGGGCACAAACCTTATATTGTAAACCTAACAGCACAGTGAGTATGATATTCCCGCTGCGTTGCACCCGGTGCCAATCCAGACGTACAGAATGAATCGCGGGAGAGGCCCAAATTGAGATCAGCACCAGGCACAAACCATTTTGCAATTCACCCGGGCCCACTCCCGATGGTAAGCTCTGGATCTCGTCCAAAAATGGCAAGAAGCTGAATAAGCCTAATTTGCATTTCAATCGCATTAGCGAGATTGCAGCCGCCTCCTGGGTGACACCAGACTCTCCGGCAAGAAATCATGTGGCCGTCGTTTAGTACTCCTCTACAAAAACGGATACCTGACGCACTGTCTATTGAGGTGAAGTGAGGCGGTGAGTAGCCATTTCAGTTACCAGATGCTGCTCAAGGGCACCGGAACTGCTGCTCCAGTGCTCGGCACAGGGTGGGGGGGTTGCATTCAGGGGTTGGGATTCTTTGGGGGCTTGAGGGGGTCAGGGGTGGGGCTTTGCATTTGTGAAGCCTTCAAGCCATCGTTAAATATTGTGGAGTTCCATAAATAGGGGCAATCACAGCTGCAGCTTATCTGTCTTTCCAAGACAGAGCCATGCTGAAGCTCCTCTCCTGAAAGTCAATTTCACCCCCTTCAACAGTGAGCAGCCTCCAGCAGCCTCCTCTAAGGACGGATTAGCCTTGTTAGTTGTCAGAGCACTTCACGCTACTGGACTCTCAAGTGCCTCCTCAAAGGAACAGCTGCCCTGTCTGAGAGGTTGATTAGTGGACTCGATGTCCTGCAACGGTTGATGCCTGAACAGTGTGCCTGTACTCTAGGAACATCAGCATCGTTGAGGCAGATGCCAACACTCAAACACTAAAAAGCAGGGCTTCACCAATGAGAACCTTCTTGCAGCCAAAGAGTAAGTGTGTGGATAAGCGGAGGACAGTTGAACACAACCTTGTTAATGTTTTTGTCAGAGGTCGGGGTCTAGGGGTGTCTGATCTGGCCGGGAGTGAGTGTGGAGAGTGAGGCTCACGGGATGGCACTGAGAGAAGAAAGGACAGTCATTGTAAGGGTCGGGAGGCTTAGGAGATATGAGGATCCCGGGATAGAAGACTAATTGATTGTTGGTCTCTCCCCTTCTCCAATTCCGTCCAGAAACAAAAATGTTTGCTGGAGTTGATCCTTTGGAGGCTGTCCTCACTCTCCTTGTCACAGCCTGGACAGGGAGATGCCAAAGAAGGCTGCAAGGCCAACGCAGGCTGGAAGTGGCACCACATGTGCAGGGGGTTGCCGCACACCCTGAAGACTTGGCCCCCCATCAGGCTGAGGAGGGGGCCAGAAGGGGAGGTCAACGACATGCCAGTGTGTACAAGAGTCGTTGGGTCTTTCATGAGCTGCCGGGTGGTATATCCCACAGAGGACTGCAACTCAACAGAGAGACATTGGAGCACTTGTGCCATTTCCGCCGTGGAGCAGCTCCCAGTGGCTGTGAAGGTCAGTGCAGCTCAAAATGTTTACACCACCTTGTCATCCCAAGGCTTGATTGGGGGCCTGTGTGGCATTTTGCAGATGTCATCCCAGTGATGCATCCAGGAGGTGACGGAGATCTGTATGCCCGGGCATCCGACTATATCACCTTCGGTCTGGAGTAGGCCCTCTAAAATGATCAGATTGCAGGATTCCCCGCCACTGCTGGGATGCCCCAGGTCCAGGGGGCCATTGATGGCACACATGTCACCCTGCAGACACCAGGGCATCAGGGAGTGCCCTATATTAACAGGAAGGGGTTCCACTCTCTGAATGTTCAAAACATGTGTGACCGCTACCTGAGGATCATGTACGTATGTACACACTATCCTGCGAGAGTGCATGACAGCTACATGCTGGGGTACTTGGAGATACCCAGTGTCTTCAAGGGCCACCCCAGGATGGTGGGTTGGCTCGTTGGGGACAAGGGATACCCGCTGAGGTCATGGTTGATGACACCAGTGCGTTAGCCTGAGATCAAGATGGAGACTTGATACAATGAGGCCCACATTGCCATACGGGCTGTCATTGAGCCATGGATCGGGTTGCTCAATATGTGGTTCCGATGCTTGGACCACTCTGGTGGGGCTCTACAGTACAGCCCCCAGAGTGTCTCCCACATTGTGGTGCCCACCACAATCTGGCACAGCAGTGGGGCGACATGGTGGATGAGGCGGGGGAGACGGAAGGACATGCAGCCTCGTCTGAGGAGAAGACCAGGAGGGCCCGCAGGATGAGCGTGTCGAGGAAATGGAGGATGGGGCACAGGTGGTGGAAGGGGCTGACGTGCCAGAAGGGACAGGGAGGCCCTCAGCTTCTCCAGATTGTCCGGATATTAGGCTGTGTCCGTCAGCTCAACAGTGCCCCCATTCCCCCTACCCCCATCACACTCCCCTCTCCCCGACCACTCTGTCCCATTCCAAGGGTCTATGTAACATCACTGCATGGTGATAGGCCTGTGTTGGCATTGCCAGCGGGTCACTACACAAGGCAGGAGAGTGCCCTCTGTGAGGAAAGCTCTGGTGTTCCTCAGGATCTGAAGAAGACTGACTCTTCTCATTCTGCTGACAGCGCGCTCATATCCATCCACAAGACGGAGTCTGCATCGGGGGTTTTTGATCTTGGATCACTGTTGGGGGGAGGGGGGTGGCAGGGGGAGCGGGAGGAACAGGGGATGGAGGTGCAGGCAGGCCCGCTGTGAAGATTAAATTGGCAGAGGCTTCACAAGTATCAGGTGTGAATGTTTTACTGGTGAACATTTTAATGTGACGCAGTTCCATTCCCCCTAGTTACAGATAGTGACTCTGCCAGTGCCCACTCAGTGCTCCTCATACTTCTTCGACGACGAAAGAGAAAATGCTGAAAAATCTCAGCAGGTCTGGCAGCACCTGTAGGGAGAGATCTCTCCCTGCTGAGATTTTCCAGCATTTTCTCTTTCGTTTCAGATTCCAGCATCCGTAGTAATTTGCTTTTATCCTCACTCTTCTTGATCCTCTGCGGTCTAGTGCTACGTCTAGGTTTGTTCCCAGGATGCACATCAGAGATGGAGGAATCCAGCTGCTTTCCGTGCCTTGTGGCCTTTGATGCTCTTGTCCTCTGGAAGGCCTGGAGCCAGAGGGCCACGGCCGGCTTACCAGTACCACCGGTGTCGCCGTGCCACACTCTTCTGAGATGCGCCGGTGTTGGTAGGGGGGGTGGGGGGGAGATTCAGAGGAACTGGAGACTGCCTTTGTCTCCTTGGTGGAAGGCTCCAGGAATGGGCTCCAGCACCTTCGCCTCCCTGAGGGTGCCTGTAGGGTTCTGGGCGACTCCATGGGACTGAGGGGCATCTGGAGTGAGCTCTGCCAGTCCTGGCAGCTCCCCATTGTCTGCACCATGATGTTGACGCCTTCAGCGATGGTCCTAAGTGACTGAACCAATCTCTGTAGTGCCTCAGGAATGTCCAACTGCATCTGGGACGTGTCCCTCGGTGACTGGGACATGATGTTGAGGCCCTCAGCCATGGTTATCACAGACTCATCAATGCCTGGACAACACCACTCAAGACGCTGATGTAGTCCTCCAGGCTTTCCACTGCAGCTGCCACCCTAGCAGTGTTGGCCTGGGCACCACACGGGTGCCACGCAATGCCGGCACCATCCCCTGTGATTGTAGGCTTTGGGACTCCTCCAATTGGCCTTGCAGTCATTAGAATGTCACTGGTAACCCCCCCAACCCCCAATGTTAGGGCTGTGCCCTATCATCTGCATCAGCTCTGAGAGAACCTTGTCCAGAGGCTCGGCATCTGACTGGGACCCAGCTGAGTCCTGGGATCCAGCAGACCTCTGACTGCTATCCCCATTGAATGTTCCTGCCTCCACCTGATGTGCATCAGCAACTGTGTGGTGCTCACAAGATGGTGCCCCCGAAGCCTGTCGACTAATGTCGCCCACCGAGATGCGTATCTCTGCAATGTTGGGAGGCTGATAGCTGTGACGTATTGCCGGTGTTCTCCTCGGAGCTCTCCTCCGAGGTGTTCCCTTGGGTGCGGTGGGGGTGATGGTGGTGGTGGGGGTGGGGGGGGGGGGGGGGGGGGGGAGGTGGCGAGGGAATGACTCCGGATGTCCCGGCCTCATCAGTTGGTGATCCAGCAAGACAATGGACACGTGGTCCGTGAAAGGGAAGGATAATTGTGTGGGACACCAACAACTCACTTGAGACAGGTCATCTGGATGAAGGGGACGAGAATCCTCTTTTCTCTGGCGCAGGCTGACCTCGTTGTTGGTCACTGCTCTGTCCTCGGGCAACCATGTGATCTCCAGCATCCTTTCCTCATAGGTGGTGAGGACTCTGCCCTTTCCTTCTTATTATGGGCTATACTCTCCTGAGGGGACAAAGAGAGGGCATTGTGAGCCGTACGCATGATGGGTCAGGTGATATGTGTGGGCAATGCACTTAGACATTAAGGGGTTGTGTTGGTGGTTGCCAGTATGTTCTGAGGAGCAAGTACGAAGAAGGGATATTGGGAAGTTTCGGGGTGTCAGCCAATGGATTGGATGGGGGTTGGGAAATTGAAGAGTGGCAAGCGGGACTGATGTCATGAGAGAGGAGGTTACCCTTCCAGCTCATAGGAGGTTGTTCGTCTTCTTCCTACATTGGATGGTAGTCCTCCTGGTAATGCTGTAATGCTGCCTGCACTCACTGTAGCTGCCACTGCCTCCTAGGTGGCATTGCTCACCCTGCTGCTGCTTTTCCGCCCCATCAGGGTAACAGGGTGCCGCGCCTCTCATCCACGACATTGAGAAGCCTGGCAAGGTCGGCAACCCCAAGGCGAGGAGCAGGTCTCCATGGTGCCATGCTGGTGTCTAGACTGGGAGTGAATGCTGTGGAAGTTTCAAAGCAACTTCCCCTAGTTACAGGTGAGCAGCTGAGGTGTGACTCAGGTGCATCAGACAGCGAGGGAGCCAGGCATGGCGAGATTCATGTGGGGTCTCATTTATTGGGCTAAGTACGGGTGAACCAAGGATGCAATGTCGCCATTACGGTTGGCGCAAAACACCCCCGCCAAATTCGCCGAAAATGACACTCAGTCATGTTTTGGGTGAATCACGCCCAGTGTCTCCAAACTATGCCAGTAACTGGCTGAAGTGTCAAGGAAAATGAAAACATTTATTTAACAACTGTACACATGACTATAAATGGAGACTTTTCAGTGGAAAACTCAAAAGCATTGAACACATCTAGATTAGTCAGCTTCAGTCTAATAGAAGGTGACAGTTGCTGGAGGTGCATTGCAGAATCAGGACATTGATTAATTTCCTCTGATGTGTCTCAGAAAATAAATAATAAGAAGAAAGGATACAAAACCTTGTATAAAAGTTCTCCAAATAACCCAATCAGTCCATCAGATAAAGAAGGAACACGCCTATATCTGTCGGGGGCATCTGATGATATTAATAACTTAATCTTAGAAGCTGAAATCCACAGATTAATTAATTGCTGAATGTAAAGTTTTGGTTAGAGAAAAATGAGCAGTGTCAAACACAAGGGCATGATAGTTTAAGACAGCCTGTAACATTTATGTCCCTAAGACACAGCAATATTACCAGAATAAAGGAGACAACATGTTAACAAGCCGTCTTAAAAACTTAAAATAACAGGGTAAGATTGAGAGATGTTCCAGTTTTCTGAGGCGCCATGAAGCATGTATAACCAATGGTTTGATTCTGGTAACCAAGCAGATATTTTTCTGTTTCTTACATAATGTTTATGGAATCAATCGTGAAATGATTGCACTGGGAAGTTCCAATGGAAGAATTGTGCACAATTAATAACAAGGAAAATAAAGCAATTCATTGAAAATAAATCAATCTGACATGATTCCTAGCCCACGTCATGGGTTTCATAGAACCATAGAAACTTACTGCATGGAAGGAGGTCATTCAGAGATTGTGTCCATACCAATTATGGAGGAACTCTCCAGCCAAATCCTTCATTCCAACTCTTGGGTGCTTGTGCTAAAGAGACAGCAATAATCATGGGTGATTTTAGCTGGAAAATTCAGATTATCAATAGTAGCCTGGTTTCAAACATAAAAGTAAAGATGTTGTGCGGGATTCTCCGTCCCGCAGCAGTGCACCTCCGGGATTCTCCGTCTCGCCACCTGGCCAATGGGATTTCCCATTGTGGGCAGCCCCACGCCGCCGGGAAATCCCCAGCTGCCGAAACAACGGAGAATCCCGACAGTGGAGAATACAGCCTGTTATGCTTCAGTTGTACAGGACATTGGTGAGACCGCGTCTCGAATATTGTGTGCAGTTTTGTTCTCCTTATTTAAGGAAGGATGCAAATGGTGACGTTTCAGAGGAGATTTATTAGGGTCTACTTGGAATGAGCGGGAATGTCTTATGAGAATAGGTTGGATAGGTTGGACAGGCTGGGCTTGTTTCCACTGAAATTTTGAACAGTGAGGGTGACTTGACTGAAGTATATAAGATCCTTAAAGGCCTTGACAAGGTGGTCGCAGAGATGATATTTCCTCTTGCGGATGAGTCAAGAACCAGGGCCACAGTTTTAAAATAGAACAGTTTTCGAACAGAGATGAGTTTTATTTCTATGAGGGTTATGCAACGTTGGAACTCCCTGCCTGAGAAGATGGTGGAGGGGGTGGGGACAGATCACTGAACATTTTTAAGGCGGTGATAGATAGATCCTTGTCAGGCAAGGGAATCAATGGTACTTGGGGATAAGTGGGAATGTGGAATTCAAAACATAAACAGATCAGCCATTATCTTCTTGAAAGGCGGAGAAAACCCAAGCGGCCGAATGTCCTAATTCTGCTCCTATTCCATCTGTTTGTATGTTTGTTTGAATGGTCTGTAGTTTTGTAGGTTATGACTTTTGAATGCATTTCCACGTTCTTTTAAATGTTATGAAGGTTTCTGCCTGTACCTTTCTTTCACAGCATGAGTTCCAGATCCCCTCCATCCTCTGGGTGAAACGATTTCCCCTCAAACCCCTCTAAACCTAAATTCCTGGCCCTGGTCCAGAACCTGGGGCGAGATTCCCCGACCCCCCACCGGGTCGGAGAATCGCCGGGGGCTGGCGTGAATTCCCCCCCGCCGGTTGCCGAATTCTCCGGCACCGGATATTCGGCGGAGGCGGGAATCGCGCCGCGCCGGATGGCGGGCCGCACCCCGGCGATTCCCCCGCCCGAATGGGCCAAAGTCCCACTGCTAGAATGCCTGTCCCGCCGGCGTGGATTAAACCACCTCTCTTACCTGCGGGACAAGGCGGCGCGGGCGGGCTCCAGGGTCCTGGGGGGGGGGCTCGGGGCGATCTGGCCCCGGGGGGGTGTCCCCACGGTGGCCTGGCCCGCAATCGGGGCCCACCAATCCGTGGGCGGGCCTGTGCCGTGGGGGCACTCTTTTCCTTCCGCGTTCGCCACGGTCTCCACCATGGCGGAGGCGGAAGAGACTCCCTCCACTGCGCATGCGTGGGGTTGCCGTGAGCGGCCGCTGACGCTCCCGCGCATGCGCCGCCCGGCAGTGTCATTTCCGAGTCAGCTGGCGGGGCACCAAAGGCCTTTCCCGCCAGCTGGGGGGGGGGGGGGGCGGAAATCAGTCCGGCGCAGGCCTAGCCCCTCAAGGTTAGGGCTCGGCAGCTCAAGGGGTGGAGGATTCCGCACCTTTCGAGCGGCGCGATGCCGGACTGATTCGTGCCGTTTTTGGCGCCGGTCGGCGGACCTCGCGCCGATACCGGAGAATTTTGCCCCTCATGTTCCATGTTTTCCCAATTTGATATCCATAGATCCAAAATTGCTTTGACTTTCTGCTGGTCATTTTTGTCTGTCAATTGGATAAGTTCACCTGGTTTCCTCTTTAACCAGGGTTCATTGCAGAATGCCTTGTGATAGTGGAGGATGTAACCTTCTCCAGCCTGGGTAAATCTGCCTTCTCACTATGTTAAAAGTTACAAATCTTGTTGGATGATTACACTGAAGAAGCAAATATCTCTTCAAGTCTGTGAGGAGAATTCCCAGGTCCTCTGGATTACACAGATTTAAGTGTGATCGTTCAAATCCCCTTTTTGGTCAGCTGATTAGCATTAGAATGACCAGATGAGAGGCCAATACCAGAATTTGGTTTCAAATCTTTTCGCAATGCTCTTTACTGAGTAAAATGCAATGGGCAAAATGTACTTAGTGTTCAGGTATTCACTGTCATCCAGCAGGGCAGCCTTCCGTCGGTCAAGTGAGTTTTGTGGAGCTGGTGACCAGCCAAATTCCTCTTCTTGCCTCTGTCTGCAGTTCAGCTGTCTTCTTTCTTCTTCCTGTAATGGTGCAGAGCTCATACGTTTTATAGCTCTCTTTACTGCAAGATTCTTCTCACATAGGCAAGGTTTCAAGTCACCATGGTGATCTAATCAGTTGGCTGGTGACCCAGTCCAGTTGCAGCGACCAGATTAGTTTATCCCCTGGCGTTTATATTTGGATACAATTGATTATTTATTATAATAGGACACAGCAATTGCTGAAACAGTACAAATATACCCAGTGTTTGATAATGCTAAATGGTTTAGCAATGTCCTTTTCTTTCTGTGTCAGAGTTTGCTGAGGTCAACTAAATTGTCCCAGGTTAAAGTAAAAGGTCGTAACTTAGGTGTATGTCCTTTGAAAATACAATGACCATCGCTTCTCGGCTTTTGGCTAAGATCAAGTGTCTGTAGATTGAGCCTTTGGTTCAGATCTGGTATGTCTCTCTTGTGGGGACCATGAATTGGATTCAATTTGAATTAGTTTTTTGGAGCAGGCGAGGAGCTGGATTAGGGGTTCGCCCCTGACCCACACTCTGAGCCCTGGCTTGGTAACTCAGAAAAGGAAAAAAATTATAATAAAAAAAAAGAAAATACAATGACCGCCTCCAAGTCTATGGCATGGACAGCAATGGTTAAGAGGTAAAATATTGTTTATTTTGGGAATGGAGTGTTCTGGTGAAAAAGGAAGACAAAAGCTAATTGAACTAACTATACCAAATCGTATTGTTTTGTAATACATGATGTTTTGTTAGATAGTGTAACTGGTGTACAATTATTGGAGTTGTATCAGTACAGTATCAATCGTAAGCACAGGTTCTGATTATAGTGATTGAATTTACAAGCAGCTAATACCGAATTGATTAATCTCACTTCTGCATGAAAGAATGAGACAGGAGTAATGTTGCGATACTGAAGGCTAATCACAGAAAACTTCTATATTTATGAAGCTTGGGAATGATGAAATGTGACTTGAACATATGCTGATGGATTGTCAAACTCACAGCTTCTGACTACATAAGTGGAATGTTAGCATTTGCCAAGAACAGACCTGCAGGTCGTCTTGATGAAATTGTTCATTCAACACGAGCTGCAGCTACTGGCGGAGGAATTAACTGATCAGGTTAATGTCACCAAGGTGAGTAATTAATCAGAGAGGAAGCGAGTTTCAAATGTACTAAGTGTGCCACCCTCGAGACAGGTCCAATGGAGCAGGGATCAAGATAGGTGGAATCAAGGCAGGGACTTCCTGTGTAAATATGCAAAACCAACAAGGAAAACTGAGGCAGGCCACCAGGGGAAAACACATACCAATGGATAAGAAAGCAAAAATAGTTATCCCGAAACCATCTGACACTTAAGACGGTTCCAGAGCCACATTCAACACGGGCGACAACATTTTTGATGAGAAATAAGATAGTCCCTCTAACACATCACCGTTTAAAAGAAGCTGGTCTATATTGAGAGGGGGGAATGGCGGGGGTGAACATCTTTAAAAGTTCTCACGATGTTAGCCAAAGAATATATGAAACAGAAGGATAGGAAGAGATCAGCGGTCTATTGAATCTGCCCCATCCTAGTAGGGTGTGATTTTCACAATGTCTCCAACACCCTCATCATTCAGCCTTGCAATAGTCTGGGAAAACAAAATCAGAGAAAGAAACAACAGGGAAATTTAGGAAAAAACAGGTTTGGGGGTTTCCTCTCCGACCGACAATGAATTCCAGGAGACTACCTGTAAGTGAATGATGCAAACCCCAGTGGAACACTCATCTCTGTCTGTGACATTTTAACCTTTTGTACACTTAGGTGAGTTGCTCTTGTAGAGAACTAGCATGGACATGATGGACCCAATGTTCGCCATTGGCCGCCAATGGGACAGGAAGATTCTGTCAAAGTCAATGGCCATTTGCATTGCTCGTCTGCCATGCCACCACCGAAACCGCCGCTGAGTGTCACCTTCGGCAGGGCAGGAAGATCCTGCCAACGGGAAGGGTAGAATTATCTTTCAAGTTTATCATACGGTGCATTTTTTGTGATCCTTTCTAGCTACACGTCTGTAACTAAAATCAAATTGCTGGGCCTATCACCTCTCAGGTTTGATTTATTGCCCTTCTTAAATTTTGGTATCACATGGTCTCTCTTTCCAGTCCATGGGGACAATCCCATTGAATGATTAAATAAATGAGCAAATGGCTTTAATTTCATTGAGCACGCATCAGCCCAATTTTATAAAACCATTCATCCTACAAATGAACCCATTTTATATTCATTCTAATCCAGTATCATCTTGAGTAAATATTAGCCATTTAAAATCAATGCCATATGCTGAATTCCACCCAAATCTTCCCTGTAAAATCCTGAAATGACCCTATATTGTCTTTTATAGCCTCTGACTCTGAACATAGATGAGTTCTGTCCCCTGGAGCTTCAGCAGGAAACTGGGGGAAGCCTTAGGGTTGAACCCTGGAAGGGAAGATGGTGCTGCAACCAACCAATGCTCAACAAGACAACCACCTTGCAGCAATAACATGTTTTGAGTGGCTTTCAGTGGGTGAAGGTCAGACTTCTGCCCCACAGAGGGATAAATTCTCACCCTTGAGAGCTAGCAAACTGATTTGCCGGCAGCTCTAGCAGTCCTAGCAGCACCAGTGCTCAGTGGGCACTACTGGGATTGCAAGGAGATGATAGATGGATCCTAAACTAAGGTGAATCCAGGGCTATTAGGGTGGGAAGGGGTGGGGAGTCTAAGGACGAGGCTGAGGGGGGAAGGGCAGGTGGGGAGGAACAAAGTGGAGGGTAGCATTTTGGGAGAGTGCCCCAAATGCACACAGGGCACCATTCAAAAGATACACCTGCCCCCACCTTCCTGCCTTTTCCACAAAGTTATTTTAACAACGGCCTGAATTTGCCCACCTTTTCATGGAGTGGGCAGCATATTATCTGGGTCAGTTGGCTTGTTAACAAGCTCAGCTTACCCATTAATTATTAAAAATGGCAAGCTGGTTGTCCACCTACCGTATTATAGGAACTGGGTCAGGGCAGAAAGTTGGTGGGCTAGCCACCCATCACATTTTACTCTCTCTCTCCACTCACCTCCCCCTCCCCCCCTCCTCACCACACCAAAAACATGGCCTGTGGGACGTGCTATCCCGTAGAGAAATGTAAAGTATTGAAAATGGCCACTCAACTTCCGGGTGCGGCAATGCGGAGCTGAGCCGCACGATTCGGCAGCTCCCGCTACCACGGACTTTCGGGCTCGCTAGAAGAGCCCCAACGGGATTTTTTTTTTAAACTAACCCGTGGAAGGTAAGAGGGAGGTCCCCCTCCAACTTGCATGAAACGGACTCGAAGCGCAACGGCCACAAAAGTGGCATTGAAGCAACGGGAAAAACCGGGGAAAAAAGAAAAAATGGCGGCGGCCAGAGACAAAGGTGAGCTGCAGGAGCTGGAGCAGTGGGAAGGACCGGGAAAGAAAGATAGAATGGCGGCGGCCAGAGACAAAGTGGAGATGCAGGAGTTTATTAGGCACTGCTTCGAGGAGCATCGCGAGGAGATGCGTAAGGAAATGCTGGTGCCTATGCTTTCGGCAATCGAAGGACTAGGGATCACCCAGAAGGCCCATGAGGTTCAGATCCAGGAGGTACAAAAAAGAGTTGGTCAGGACGAGGACGAGATCTCGGGCCTGGTGGCGAGAGTGGAGCAGAGCGAGGCGCTGCACAGGAGGTGGGCGGGAAGACTTGAAGACCTGGAGAACAGGTCGAGGAGAAAGAATCTGCGGATCCTGGGTCTCCCTGAAGGAGCGGAGGGGGCTGATGACGGCGCATACGCGAGCACGATGCTCGGGGCGATGATGGGCAAGGAGGCCCCTTCGAGGCCGCTGGAGTTGGACGGGGCACACCGGGTGCTGGCGAGGAGGCCCCGGGCAAATGAGCCACCAAGAGCGATGGTGGTGAGGTTCCACCGGTTCACGGACAGAGATAGGGTCCTGAAATGGGCCAAGAAGGAGCAGAGCAGCAAGTGGGACAATGCAGAGATCCGAATATACCCGGACTGGAACACGGAGGTTGCAAAGCGGAGAGCAGGTTTCAACCGGGCCAAAGCGATGTTGCACCGGAAAGAAGTGAAATTCGGAATGCTGCAGCCGGCGCGACTGTGGGTCACATACAAGGGCCAACACTATTACTTCGAAACGCCTGAAGAGGCGTGGACATTTATACAAACTGAAAAGTTGGACTCTAACTGAGGGTTTGTGAGGGTGGGGGGGATATTTGAGGTTTGATGTGTGATGGTTGTTGTATATAGGGGGTCAATCACGCGCAGGAAATGTTACATGGGCTGGGGGAGAGAGACAAGGCTGCGACAGGAGCTGGGCCAGAGGGGGCGGAACGGGCTTTGGAAAGCGCGGGGTCTGGTTTTTCCCGCACGCGGGAAGAAAGGTGGGAGGGGGAGCTCCCACACGGGGAGGTCAAAACGATAGCGGGGGTAGCCGGGGTCAGCAGGTGTCAGCTGACTTACGGGAGTGACATGGGGGGAGCAACAAAGCCTGACAGGGGTCTAGCGGGGGGGAGGGAAGGGGGGGGAAAAAGGGTTGCTGCTGCACTGGCCGAAAGGGAATGGGATTTGGAAGAGGTGGTTGCGATGGGGGTCCCCCGTCTGGGGGACTGGAGGGTGAGGGATGCGCAGACACGGGACTGGCCCAGGAAAGGAGATGGCTAGTCGGCGGGGGTGGTTGGGGGGGGGGGGGGGGGGGGGGGGGGGTGAGAGCCCCTCCAATCGGCTGATAACGTGGAACGTGAGGGAGCTGAATGGGCCGGCGAAGAGGGCTCGAGTGTTCGCGTACTTAAAGGGACTGAAGGCGGACGTGGTCATGCTCCAAGAGACCCACCTGCAGGTGGCGGACCAGGTCAGGTTAAGAAAGGGATGGGTAGGACAGGTATTCCACTCGGGACTGGACGCGAAGAATAGAGGGGTGGCAATATTAGTGGGAAAGCGGGTGTCATTTGAGGCCAAGACTATTGAGGTGGACAATGGAGGGCGATATGTAATGGTGAGCGGTAGGCTGCAGGGGACGTGGGTGGTGTTGGTAAACGTGTACGCCCCGAACTGGGATGATGCAGGATTCATGAAGCGCATGTTGGGGCGCATTCCGGACCTGGAGAAAGGAGGCCTGATAATGGGAGGGGACTTCAATACAGTGTTGGACCCAGCACTGGACTGCTCCAAATCAAGGACTGGAAAGTGGCCGGTGGCGGCCAAGGTACTTAGGGGGTTTATAGATCAGATGGGGGGAGTGGACCCATGGCGGTTTGCAAGGCCGCTGGCCAGGGAATTTTCTTTCTTTTCCCATGTACACAAAGCCTACTCCCGTATAGATTTTTTTGTTCTGGGCAAGGCGCTCATCCCAAGGGTGGAGGGGACGGAGTATTCGGCCATAGCCGTTTCGGACCATGCCCCGCACTGGGTGGAACTGGAGCTGGGAGAGGAGAGGGACCAACGCCCGCTGTGGCGGCTGGATGTGGGACTGCTGGCGGACGAGGGGGTATCGAAAGGTACCTGGAGGCCAACGACGACGGGGAGGTGCGAGTACGGGTGGTATGGGAAGCGTTGAAGGCGGTGGTCAGGGGAGAGCTAATCTCCATTAGGGCTCACAGGGAGAAGACAGAGGGCATGGAAAGGGAGAGGTTGGTGGGGGAGATTTTGAGAGTGGACAGGAGATACGCAGAGGCCCCGGAGGAAAGATTACTTGGGGAAAGACGACGGCTGCAGACGGAGTTTGACCTGTTGACCACAGGGAAGGCGGAGACACAGTGGAGGAAAGCGCAGGGGGCGACCTACGAGTATGGGGAAAAGGCTAGTCGGATGCTGGCACACCAGCTCCGTAAAAGGATGGCAGCGAGGGAAATAGGGGGAGTCAAAGATGGAAGTCAAAGATGGAAGGGGAGCCACGGTTCAGAGTGCGACGAAAATAAACGAGGTATTTAAGGCCTTATATGAAGAGCTGTACAGATCCCAGCCCCCAGCGGGGGAAGAGGGTATGAGACGATTCCTAGACCAGCTGAGGTTCCCGAGGGTGGAGGAGCAAGAAGTGGCTGGTCTGGGGGCACCAATTGGGTTGGAGGAGCTGAGCAAGGGTTTGGGGAGCATGCAGGCGGGGAAGGCCCCGGGGCCGGACGGGTTCCCGGTGGAGTTCTACAGGAAGTACGTAGACCTGTTGGCCCCGCTATTAGTGAGGACCTTTAACGAGGCAAGAGAGGAGGGGACCCTACCGCCGACAATGTCGGAAGCGACAATTTCGTTGATCCTAAAGCGGGACAAGGACCCACTGCGATGTGGATCGTACAGGCCGATCTCGCTCCTTAATGTTGATGCAAAGTTGCTGGCAAAAGTGCTGGCCACGAGGATCGAGGACTGTGTTCCGGGGGTGATTCATGAGGACCAGACAGGATTTGTAAAGGGTAGGCAGCTAAACACCAATGTGCGGCGGCTCTTAAACGTGATAATGATGCCATCGGTGGAGGGAGAGGCGGAGATAGTGGCAGCTATGGACGCGGAGAAGGCCTTTGACCGAGTAGAGTGGGAATACCTCTGGGAGGTGCTGCGTAGGTTTGAGTTCGGGGGAGGGTTTATCAGTTGGGTTAAGCTCCTTTACAGAGCCCCGGTGGCGAGTGTAGTGACGAACCGGCGGAGGTTGGAGTACTTTCGGCTGTACCGAGGGACGAGGCAGGGGTGCTCCCTGTCCCCCCGTTATTCGTATTGGCAATTGAACCATTGGCCATGTCATTGAGGGAGTCTAACAAATGGAGGGGGGTGGTCCGAGGGGGAGAAGAGCATTGGGTGTCGCTATATGCGGATGACCTGTTGCTGTACGTGGCGGATCCAATGGAGGGGATGGTGGAGGTCATGCAGACTCTAAGGGAGTTTGGGGAGTTTTCGGGCTATAAGCTCAATGTAGGGAAGAGTGAGCTCTTTGTATTACAGACGGGGGACCAAGAAAGAGGGATAGGGGACCTACCACTGAGGAGGGCGGAGGGGAGCTTTCGGTATCTGGGGATCCAGATAGCCAGGAGCTGGGGGCCCCTACATAAACTGAATCTGACGAGGTTGGTGGAGCAAATGGAGGAGGATTTTCAAAGATGGGACATGCTATCACTCTCGCTGGCGGGTAGAGTGCAATCGGTCAAAATGGTGGTCCTTCCGAGGTTTTTGTTTGTGTTTCAGTGCCTTCCCATCGTGATCACTAAGGCCTTTTTTAAGAGAGTAGGCAGGAGTATTATGGGGTTTGTGTGGGCGAATAAGACCCCGAGGGTAAGGAGAGGGTTCCTGGAACGCAGTAGGGACCGAGGAGGGTTGGCGCTGCCAAACCTGGGGAGCTACTACTGGGCAGCAAATGTGTCGATGATCCGCAAGTGGGTTATGGAGGGAGAGGGGGTGGCATGGAAGAGGATGGAGATGGCGTCCTGCAAAGGAACGAGTCTGGGGGCATTGGTGACGGCACCGCTGCCGCTCTCGCCGACAAAGTATACCACGAGCCCGGTGGTGGCGGCAACGCTAAGGATCTGGGGCCAGTGGAGACGGCACAGGGGTGCAATGGGAGCATCGGTATGGTCCCCGATCAGGGGTAACCATCGGTTTATCCCGGGGAAAACGGACGGGGGGTTCCTGAGCTGACATCGGGCGGGGATCAGAAGAATGGGGGACCTGTTCATTGACAGAATGTTTGCGAGCCTAGGGGCACTGGAGGAGAAGTTTGAGTTACCCCCGGGAAATGCCTTTAGATATATGCAGGTGAGAGCTTTTGTAAGGCGACAGGTGAGGGAATTCCCGTTGCTCCCGGCACAAGAAATTCAAGACAGGGTGATCTCGGGCGCATGGGTTGGGGAGGGTAAGGTGTCGGAAATACACCAGGAGATGAAAGAAGAAGGGGAAGCGCTGGTAGAAGAGTTGAAGGGTAAATGGGAGGAGGAGCTGGGGGAGGAGATCGAGGAAGGTCTGTGTGCGGATGCCCTAGGTAAGGTTAATTCCTCCTCCTCGTGTGCCAGGCTCAGCCTGATACAATTTAAGGTGGTTCACAGAGCTCACCTGACGGGGGCGAGGTTGAGCAGGTTCTTTGGGGTAGAGGACAGATGTGGAAGGTGCTCAGGGAGCCCGGCGAACCATGTCCATATGTTTTGGTCATGCCCGGCAGTGGAGGGGTTCTGGAGAGGAGTGGCGGGAGCAATATCTCAGGTGGTGAAAGTCCGGGTCAAGCCAAGCTGGGGGCTAGCAATATTCGGAGTAGTGGACGAACCGGGTGTGCAGGAGGCGAAAGAGGCCGGCATTCTGGCCTTTGCGTCCCTAGTAGCCCGGCGAAGGATCTTGCTAATGTGGAAGGAGGCGAAGCCCCCCAGCCTGGAGGCCTGGGTAAACGATATGGCTGGGTTCATAAAGTTGGAGAGGATTAAGTTTGCCTTGAGAGGGTCTGCGCAGGGGTTCTACAGGCGGTGGCAACCGTTCCTAGACTATCTCGCGGAACGTTAGAGGAAGGTCGGTCAGCAGCAGCAGCAACCTGGGGGGTGGGGGGGGGGTCCGGGTTGGGGGTGGGGGGGCGGGAGGGTGAGCTGCCTGGGGGGGTGGATGAGCAAGAGATAACATGAAGAGTCGGGGAAACTGGCACATACGGGAGAGAGCCAGTGTACAAAGCTATGTAAATATACTATTTTGCCATGTATATATCTTGCTCTGCGCGATTTCTCGTTTCTTTTTTTTGTTACGGGGGGGGGGTTATTGTTTGTAAGGGTGAAAAATTGTGTTAAAAACTTTAATAAATATATTTTTTTTTCAAAGAAAATGGCCACTCATGTCACTTCAGTTGTAATTAACGGCAGGAGGTTGGCACAAATCCAATGGATATTCAGGGCCAACAACAAAAAAATCCCATCCACGTCAAAAAATTTATTTCCTCTTTGGAGCTTCAAGAGGTCTACACATTCTGCTGTTAGTGCCATTTACTGTTGCGTGCTCAGTTTTCCTTGTTCCATGCCAGATTTTATGCCTATGCCAATGTCGTGAGCCAATGTAGAAATCCAACAGAAACCTCCCAGACCTGGCACATGCACAAATCTAATTCACCTTGCAAATAAAAGATGGCTTTTATTTGTTTTGGAGCAACTCAATTCATTGCGTTTTAACTTCGTTGAGACTGGATAAATGCCAAAGCTGTACTGAAAATTCAAGAACCTCCTGCACAGCATCTTGTGTTTTAGAAATAGAAAATTTCGAAAACAATGAAAAATCTCAATATTTTGCTGCTCTGTCTTGGAAAATTCCATATCAAAGTAGTTGCTGCACAGCATTCAGTCACAAAATGTATTTTGGTGAAGTTCTTAAGCGAGTAAAATATGTATGTTTATCGATACCAATATATCCAAAAGCTGAAGTGGGTTCATTTGCATTCAAACTTCAAAGTATTTGAATGGCAAATGATGATTCAGACAACATTCAAGGTAAAGTTGTGCTTTAAATGTCTATTTTGACTGCGTAATATTTTTTCCAATTCAGTAAATAAAGATAATGGTCGCTCCTGCACCAGTTCAGACATTTCATCTTCTCTGACTGAACATGTTTTAAATACTTTGAACCTTCTGACCTGGCTGGGATGTATGCTATAAAGAATGTTATGTAGGTCTGAGTTGTGATTATTTTTAAACATAGATTTCTAAAGATTTACAATGGGGGCGATTGTCTGTTACTTGAATTCATTCTCTTCTCCATTACGAGAAGCACCCTTAATGTGGGGCACTTGGAGAAAATAATTTGGCTTTGTTCCAAAGAATGGGACTCGTACATATATTACACAGAACCAAAGTTTTGCTGGTTGCATCTTCATTGAACTGAAGAACATATGACTGAGAACTGATTTGTCTCATTGAAATACGTTCATTGAACAATGTATATTTTCTTCCTGAGCTCGCAGCTCTGAAAATAGTTTAGCCAAATTTAAAACATATTTTTTTCAGAGTTGATTTATCTTGGGAAGTTAGGCGGAAGATCCTTGGATATGTTCTACTTGTAATGAGGAGTGAAATTAATTAAGTTCAGATTGGAATTCATGAATGTCAATCAGCCTTTTGAATGATCTAACCCCCTTTTTGGTTGCACACTGGTAAAAAGAGCATCTGTGAAGGGCAGCCAACTCGTCAGGCAGAAGCCGAGAAGAGTTCCATGGATTTTAGTGCCTTACTCTTTTGGAAAGAAAAAAAATTGCAAATGTCGCTCTCTGCCCGAAAGTCTGCAGTATTTAGTACAGATCAGGGTGGCCAATTCAGCCCATCTAGCTATTCCTCAGTAGAATCTTTATAATTTCCTATACTGGCAATCCCCATTACAGGATCCAATTGCCTCTTGATTAAAAACATTTTGTTCATGGGATGTGGGCGTTGCAGGCTGGGCCAGCATTTATTGCCCATCCCTGAGGACAGTTGAGAGTCAATCAGTTTGTCTGTGTTGAGTTTGGAGGTTCTCCCGTGCCTGTTTGGGTTTCCTCTGTGTCCTCCGATTTCCTCCCACAGTCCAAAAAAGTGCAGGTTAGGTGGATTGGCCATGTTAAACTGCCCCTTAGTGTCCAAAGATTAGGCAGGTATATGGGGATAGGGCAGTGGAGTGAGCCTAGGTGGGATGCACTTTCAGAGGGTTGGTGCAGGCTTGATGGGCCAAATGGCCTCCTTCTACACTGTAGGGATTCTATGATTCTATATTTCTGTGGGTCTAGAATCACATGTAGGCCAGACTGGATAAGGACTTCCTTCTCCAAAGGACATCAGTGAAGCAGATGAGTTTTTCCAACAATCGACAATAGTTTTGTAGTGATCATTAGACTTTTATTTCTAGATTTTTATTTAATTCCAATTTCACCATCTGCCATGGTGGGATTCCAACCCTGGTCCCCAGAGCTTTGCCCTGGGTCTTCTGTTGTCCAGTGACAATACCACTACACCACAACCTTTCCATGCTATGTGTCATGCCCCTATTGCCTTGCCCACCCTGGTCTTTTTCTGGATGCTGAAGGATCTGTCGTATTTCCAAGATCTAGGGACAGATTTCACTACTGCACTGAGTAGCTTGGGTTTGGAAATGTTCTGACTCCGCAGGTTCGCCTCGGTTTAAAGTGCCTGGCCACAAAAGAATTTCATTCTGGGAGGCAGGATGTAGAATAGAGCCGGATCAGCTGATTCTGGAAGCAGATGCTAGGCAGCCATGGGGAGGGAGCAGGGGGCGGCTGAGTGCTGAGGTGGGCTGGTTAGGAGGCCCACCTCGGTTCTTTGAGACTTTGTCCCAGTTGTAACAAAAGCAGTAAGGGTCTCCACCCTTCACCACATCACCACCAAAACACTTTTCATTGTTCCTCATGCTTTCCATGCCAACTCAATGTCAACCCATGCCCCCCAGCCCCTTATACTCTCCATGCCAACTCAAGCCCTTTCCATGCTCATTAATCAAGTATGCACAATGTACATAACTAATGAAACAATCTAGAGCTGGATGCTCCGATCCCCGAGCAGCGTGTTTCTCGGCAGTATGCCGTTCACTGCTGGCGGGATTCTCTAATGTCACCGATTGTCAATGGGATCCCCATTGAAGACTCCCAATGCAGCTGGGAAACCAATGGGCGGGGGTGCACTGCTGGTGGGAAAAGGAAGTTCCAACAGCCGATGAATTCCGGTCAAAATTACAATGGCAAGTGTGGAACTATTAATAAAAAAGCACCTATTCAGAAATGTTCTTTGAAAAAATAACTGTTGAAAATGAAATGAAAAATGAAATGAAATGAAATGAATGAATGAAATGAAAATCGCTTATTGTCACAAGTAGGCTTCAAATGAAGTTACTGTGAAAAGCCCCTCGTCGCCACATTCCGGCGCCTGTTCGGGGAGGCTGTTACAGGAATTGAACCGTGCTGCTGGCGTGCCTTGGTCTGCTTTCAAAGCCAGCGATTTAACCCTGTGCTAAACAGCTAAACTTTTGTTTCTATAACCCAATAAAAGTGCCAATCAGACAGACCATTAAAATGGTAATAAAAGAGACTTCAAGAACTTCATAACTCTTAATCCTATCTAAATAGACATTGAAACATTGACAAAAAGAGATCACCGAAAGATCAACTTATAACCACTTAGAAATGTCAATAAAGCAGTCAACAATTCAATTCATTTGTCAAAACTAATACCCTGCTGAGCTAATGCTCTTATTGAACTGGGATCTCAGCTGAACATACATAATGAGGACAGGTAGAAATCCAAATAGCCCTGTCTTCATTGTACATACTCCTTCAATGTCTCACTGTTTATTGAGAGAAGATTAAGAGTGAGCATGATTGAGACATTTTGAGTTTACTTTTCAAAAGGTACCTGAAACCAGAATATGATTCATGAATCCTCTAAGGGGCCGTGAACCATGAGTTATGGAGGAGCTGGCCTGACTTCATGAAAATTGTGTGGGGCTAGGAGATGCTTACCCCTGGAATGGAGCACGCCAGGTTGGGAGTGCAGGGTGCTGGAGCACCACCCACGTCCTTCATCATGAGCTGGTGAAAACAGGGGGTGCCTGTTTTGGTATTGGGAATCAAGGTCCTGCCCGTGATTTTTAAATAGCCCTGGAGTTGTTCCAACTCTGTGACAATATGACCCGTAATGGTTTTATTTTAATGTCTCTTGTTGCAGCTAGCTGATTCAATACATTCCCGGTTACTGCCTTCATTAAATTTCATCTGAAAGTAACTGAGACTATTTTCCATGGAGTCAGAAAGGAAGAATTCTGTTGGTTGATTTTGTGTAATAGGTATAATAGGGACAGAACAAGAGAGGCTGCCTACATATTGCAAGAGTTCCTAGGCCCAAACATCTTCAGCTGCTTTATCAATGACCTCCTTACCATTATAAGGTCAGAAGTGTTGTTGTTTGGGGATAACTGCACAATGTTCAGCACCATTCGTGACTCAAAGAACAAAGAACAAAAAAAGTACAGCACAGGAACAGGCCTTTCGGCCATCCAAGCCTGTGCCGACCATGCTGCCCGTCTAAACTAAAATCTTCTGCACTTCTGGGGTCCGTATCCGTCTATTCCCATCCTTTTCATGTATTTGTCAAAATGCCCCTTAAACGTCACTATCGTCCCTACTTCCACCACCTCCTCCGGCAGCGAGTTCCAGGCACCCACTACCCTCTGTGTAAAAGACTTGCCTTGTACATCTCCTCTAAACCTTGCCCCTCGCACCTTAAACCTATGCCCCCTAGTAATTGACCCCTCTACCCTGGGAAAAAGCCTCTCTATTTGGATTTCTACCTGTCCTCATTACCCACTCTGTCTATACCCCTCATAATTTTGTAGACCTCTATCAGGTCGCCCCTCAACATCCGTTGTTCCAGTGATAACAAACCGAGTTTATTCAACCTCTCCTCATAGCTAATGCCCTCCATAAGAACATAAGAACTAGGAGCAGGAGTAGGCCATCTGGCCCCTCGAGCCTGCTCCACCATTCAATGAGATCATGGCTGATCTTTTGTGGACTCAGCTCCACTTTCCGGCCGAACACCATAAGCCTTAATCCCTTTATTCTTAAAAAAACTATCTATCTTTATTTTAAAAACATTTAATGAAGGAGCCTCTACTGCTTCACTGGGCAAGGAATTCCATAGATTCACAACCCTTTGGGTGAAGAAGTTCCTCCTAAACTCAGTCCTAAATCTACTTCCCCTTATTTTGAGGCTATGCCCCCTAGTTCTGCTTTCACCCGCCAGTGGAAACAACCTGCCCGCATCTATCCTATCTATTCCCTTCATAATTTTATATGTTTCTATAAGATCCCCCCTCATCCTTCTAAATTCCAATGAGTACAGTCCCAGTCTACTCAACCTCTCCTCGTAATCCAACCCCTTCAGCTCTGGGATTAACCTAGTGAATCTCCTCTGCACACCCTCCAGCGCCAGTACATCCTTTCTCAAGTAAGGAGACCAAAACTGAACACAATACTCCAGGTGTGGCCTCACTAGCACCTTATACAATTGCAGCATAACCTCCCTAGTCTTAAACTCCATCCCTCTAGCAATGAAGGACAAAATTCCATTTGCCTTCTTAATCACCTGTTGCACCTGTAAACCAACTTTTTGCGACTCATGCACTAGTACACTCAGGTCTCTCTGCACAGCAGCATGTTTTAATATTTTATCATTTAAATAATAATCCCTTTTGCTGTTATTCCTACCAAAATGGATAACCTCACATTTGTCAACATTGTATTCCATCTGCTAGACCCTAGCCCATTCACTTAGCCTATCCAAATCCCTCTGCAGACTTCCAGTATCCTCTGCACTTTTTGCTTTACCACTCATCTTAGTGTCGTCTGCAAACTTGGACACATTGCCCTTGGTCCCCAGCTCCAAATCATCTATGTAAATTGTGAACAATTGTTAGCCCAACACTGATCCTTGAGGGACACCACTAGCTACTGATTGCCAACCAGAGAAACACCCATTAATCCCCACTCTTTGCTTTCTATTAATTAACCAATCCTCTATCCATGCTACTACTTTCCCCTTAATGCCATGCATCTTTATCTTATGCAGCAACCTTTTGTGTGGCACCTTGTCAAAGGCTTTCTGGAAATCCAGATATACCACATCCATTGGCTCCCCGTTATCTACCGCACTGGTAATGTCCTCAAAAAATTCCACTAAATTAGTTAGGCACGACCTGCCATTTATGAACCCATGCTGCGTCTGCCCAATGGGACAATTTCCATCCAGATGCCTCGCTATTTCTTCCTTGACGATAGAGGCAACAGCCTGGTAAATCTCTTCTGCACCCTCTCTAAAGCCTCCACATCCTTATGGTAGTGTGGTGATCAGAATTGAACACTATACTCCAAGTGTGGCCTAACTAAGGTTCTATACAGCTGCAACATGACTTGCCAATTTTTATACTCAATGCCCCGGTCAATGAAGGCAAGCATGCCGTATGCCTTCTTGACTACCTTCTCCACCTGTGTTGCCCCTTTCAGTGACCTGTGGACCTGTACACCTAGATCTCTCTGACTGTCAATACTCTTGAGGGTTCTATCATTCACTGTATATTCCCTACCTGCATTAGACTTTCCAAAATGCATTACCTCACATTTGTCCGGATTAAACTCCATCTACCATCTCTCCGCCCAAGTCTCCAAACAATCTAAATCCTGCTGTATCCTCTGACAGTCCTCATCGCTATCTGCAATTCCACCAACCTTTGTGTCGTCTGCAAACTTACTAATCAGACCAGTTACATTTTCCTCCAAATCATTTATATATACTACGAACAGCAAAGGCCCCAGCACTGATCCCTGCAGAACATCACTAGTCACAGTCATCCAATCACAAAAGCACCCTTCCAATGCTACTCTCTGCCTTCTATGACCTAGCCAGTTCTGTATCCACCTTGCCAGCTCACCCCTGATCCCGTGTGACTTCACCTTTTGTACTACTCTGCCATGAGGGACCTTGTCAATGGCCTTACTGAAGTCCATATAGACAACATCCACTGCCCTACCTGCATCAATCATCTTTGTGACCTCCTCGAAAAACTCTATCAGGTTAGTGAGACACAACCTCCCCTTCACAAAACCGTGCTGCCTCTTGCTAATACGTCCATTTTCTTCCAAATGGGAGTAGATCCTCTCTCGAAGAATTCTCTCCAGTAATTTCCCTACCACTGACGTAAGGCTCACCGGCCTGTAGTTCCTTGGATTATCCTTGCTACCCTTCTTAAACGGAGGAACAACATTCGCTCTTCTCCAGTCCTCCGGGACATCACCTGAAGACAGTGAGGGTGCAAAGATTTCTGTGAAGGCCTCAGCAATTTCCTCTCTAGGCTCCTTCAGTATTCTGAGGTAGATCCCATCAGGCCCTGGGGACTTATCTACCTTAATATTTTTCAAGACGCCCAACACCTCGTCTTTTTGGATCTCAATGTGACCCAGGCTATCTACACACCCTTCTCCAGACTCAACATCCACCAATTCCTTCTCTTTGGTGAATACTGATGCAAAGTATTCATTTAGTACCTCGCCCATTTCCTCTAGCTCCATACATAGATTCCCTCGCCTGTCCTTTAGTGGGCCCATCCTTTCCCTGGCTACCTTCTTGCTTTTTATGTACATGTAAAAAGCCTTGAGATTTTCCTTAACCCTATTTGCCAATGACTTTTCGTGACCCCTTTTAGCCCTCCTGACTCCTTGCTTAAGTTCTTTCCCACTTTACTTATATTCCACACAGGCTTCGTCTGTTCCCAGCCTTCGAGCCCTAACAGATGCATCCTTTTGTTTTTTGAGGAGGCCTACAATATCTCTCGTTATCTAAGGTTCCCGAAATTTGCCGCATGTACCTTCTTCCGCACAGGAACATGCCGGTCCTGAATTCCTTCCAACTGACATTTGAATACCTCCCACATGTCAGATGTTGATGTATCCTCAATCATCCACCCCCAATCTAGGTTCTTCAGTTCCTGCCTAATATTGTTATAATTAGCCTTCCCCCAATTTAGCACATTCACCCTAGGACCACTCTTATCCTTGTCCACCAGCACTTTAAAACTTACTGAATTGTGGTCACTGTTCCTGAAATGCTCCCCTACTGAAACTTCTACCACCTGGCCGGGCTCATTCCCCAATACCAGGTCCAGTATAGCCCCTTCCCTAGTTGGACTATCTATATATTGTTTTAAGAAGCCCTCTTGGATGCTCCTTACAAACTCTGCCCCATCCAAGCCCCTAGCACTAAGTGAGCCCCAGTCAATATTGGGGAAGTTAAAGTCTCCCATCACAACAACCCTGTTGCTTTTACTCCTTTCCAAAATCTGTCTACCGATCTGCTCCTCTATCTCCCGCTGGCTGTTGGGTTGCCTGTAGTAAACCCCCAACATTGTGACTGACCCTTCTTTTTCCTGATCTCTACCCATATAGCCTCGCTGCCCTCTGAGGTGTCCTTCCGCAGTACAGCTGTGATATTCTCCCTAACCAGTAGCGCAACTCCTCCACCCCTTTTACATCCCCCTCTATCCTGCCTGAAACATCTAAATCCTGGAACGTTTAGTTGCCAATCCTGTCCTTCCCTCAACCAAGTCCCTGTAATGGCAACAACATCATAGTTCCAAGTACTAATCCAAGCTCTAAGTTCATTTGCCTTACCTGCTATACTTCTTGCATTAAAACATATGCACTTCAGGCCACCACTCCTGCTGTTTTCAGCAATATCTCTCTGTCTGCTCTTCCTCAGAGACATACTTCCTTATTCCCTCGTTCGCCCTCAATTTGTTCGCCTTCTGACCTATTGCTCCGGTACCCACCCCCCCGCCATACTAGTTTAAACCCTCCCATGTGGCACTAGCAAACCTCGTGGCTAGTGTCACACGGGACTCCTCAGACACTGAAGCAGTCCATGTTCAATTGCAGCAAGACCTGCACAATATCCAGGCTTGGGCTAACAAGTGGAAAGTTACATTCGCGGCACAAAAGTGCCAGGCAATGACCATCTCCTACAAGAGAGGATCAAGCCATTGATCTTTGACATTCAATGGCATTACCATCACTGAATCCCCCACAGTCAACATCCTGGGGCTTACTATTGACAACAAACTGAACTGGACTAGACATATTAATACTGTGGCTACCAGAGCAGGTCAAAAGCTAGGAATCCTGCGACGAGTAACTCACCTCCTGACCCCCCACAAAGCATGTCCACCATCTACAAAGCACAAGTCAGGGGTGTAATGGAATACTCTCCACTTGCCTAGATGAGTGCAGCGCCTAGAGCACTCAATAAACTCAACACCATTCAGGACACTTGATTGCTACACCTTCCACAAACATTCAATCCCTCCACCATCGATGAACAGTGGCAGCCGTACCATCTACAAGATACACTGCAGAAAGTCGGCAAGGTTCCTTAGGCAGCACCTTCCAAACCCACAGCCGCTACCATCTAGAAGGACAAGAGCAGTAGATACCTGGGAACCCCACCATCTAGAGGTTCCTCTCCAAGTCACTCACCACCCTGCCTTGGAAATACATCGCCATTCCTTCGCTGTCACTGGGGAAAAATCCTGGAAGTCCCTCCCTAACAGCACTGTATGTGGACCTACACCTCAAGGACTGCAGCGGTTCAAGAAGGCAGCCCACCACCACCTTCTGAAGGGCAACCAGGAATGGGCAATAAATGCGGCCTAACCAGCGACACTCACATCCTGGAAATCAATGATAAAAAACTTTAAGGAATAATCTTCAGTAAGCTGTCATCTAAACAGTTAAAGAGAATCAATGATTTTTATTGAAGTGATGTAAAATTAACCATCTCTGTTTTAAGTTACATTCTGGAGGTCTGGTGAAGAAATAGTACTTTAATATATTGGAACTGCATGGAGAAATAAAATCTGTTTACTGTACAATGAGTACTTGAGTTTGGCAAGTTGCTTTCCAGTTCAGATGTGGCTTGTTAAATGGAGTTTTTGGAATAATATGTCATATCAAAAATTTGCAACAAATGCCATGTCGAACTAACAGCAACCTTTAGTTAATTCTAGTTGGTGGGGTACAGGGGGGAAGGGGGTGATAGCCGTAGTAGGGTTGGAGTTGGTCACTTGTGAACCCTCCACTTACTGGCTCTGCATCGTTTTAACAAATAAGTTATCGCCAATCTTTTGCTGGCGGCCACAAAGGCCACCGTGGAATTCTGAGTGGGTGAGGCCTGCTCATTGCCAGCGGGTTTTGAAAAGGGGTTCTTTAGCAGTTGGTAGGCACATAAGATGCATCTTTAAGGGGCCTCACACCATCCATATGTCTGTCCAGAATAAAGGACCCCACCAGAACTTAGCAGTGGGACGTATGCCTATGCAGAATCAAGGCACATCATCCCACTATTAAATTGGTATGTTTTACATGTTTTAGACCTGAAAATGGTTGCAACACATAACAATTCATGTGTTGCAGTATCCATATGATTTGTCATGGAATTGCCTACTGCCAAAACATGAGGAGTTTTTTCTTCTTCATGGGATGTATGCATCCCTGGTTAGGCCAGCAGTTATTGCCCATCCCTAATTGCCCTTGAGAAGGTGGTAGTGAACCACCTTCTTGAACTGCTGCAATCCATTTGATCTAGGTACACCCACAGTGCTGTTAGGGAGGGAGCTCCAGTATTTTGACCCAGAGCCATTGAAGAAACGGTGATATATTTCTAAGCCAGGATGGTGAGTGGATTGGAGGGTGGTTGTGTTCCCATGTGCCTGTAACAGAAACATGGCGGGATTCTCTGGTCCCCCGACCGCATGTTTCTCGGCAGCGCGCCGTTCGCTGCCGGCAGGGTTCTCTCTTTCCACTCCTTGACAATGGGATTTCACATTGAGGCCACCCCATGCCGCCGGGAAACCCAAGGGTGGGGGTGCGCTGCCGGTGGGAAAACAGAATCTCAATGACCGGAGAATTCCGGCCCAATATCTTTGTGAAGTTAACACCAGAATTTGTAAAATTGTATTGAAAGTCACACTAAGGACCAATATTATGCATTCAGTAGGGTTATTAAAGCAGGTCTTTGCATTTTCTGATTTAAAAAAGATAAATCAGTAAAATATATAGTTGATAATATGGCCTAATTAAAAGTTCTTTGAACTGATGTTTACACCCTTGCTCTTAAAAAAATGTCTGGCAGCTGCTGGTGGCCTAGGAAGTTTCTTGCAAGTTTCCTGGGTAATGTATTTTTCATTTCCATGGTGCAATCATCGGTGTAAAATCTGTATAAGAAGGACTTCTTAACCTGGTGTTGTAAGACTTCTTACTGTATAAAAGGGGTGTAAGTAGCTGAATTATCTGAGGGTATTTGTGACCTTTAAAAGAACAATTCCGTCTGACTCCTCTTCAGCGATAGGACATGCGGCAAATGGGTCAGGGAACAACAGTTTTGGTCCAACAATTTCACTGTGTATCTCACCAATATTTTTATTAATCTCGTAAAGATCACTCAAGGACCATCATCCCCACCTCTCAAGGGAAATTAAGGATGGACAATAAATGGCGGCCTAACCAATGAAGCTGACATTCTGTGAAAGAACTTTTAAAACTCTGGACCCAGAGGGCAGTTATCCATGACACCTCGATCTAGTCAGTCAGGAATGCACAGCAACATTTACTCAGAGCTCCAAACCTTTGTCAAGCTGCATTGGAACAGATAACTAGGTGCTATCAAAACATTTAGGGCAAAATGTTCTATGCTATCAGCAAAGGCTGATGTCGGGTGAGAAAAGCCACCTAGGGGCTGTCAAAGGCAATAGAACATAGAACATAGAACATTGCAGCGCAGTACAGGCCCTTCGGCCCTCGATATTGCGCCGACCTGTGAAACCACTCTAAAGCCCATCTACACTATTCCCTTATTGTCCATATGTCTATCCAATTACCATTTAAATGCCCTTAATGTTGGCGAGTCCACTACTGTTACAGGCAGGGCATTCCACGCCCTTACTACTCTCTGAGTAAAGAACCTACCTCTGACATCTGTCCTATATCACCCCTCAATTTAAAGCTATGTCCCCTCGTGCTCGACATCATCATCCGAGGAAAAAGGCTCTCACTGTCCACCCTATCTAATCCTCTGATCATCTTGTATGCCTCAATTAAGTCATCTCTTAACCTTCTTCTTTCTAAAGAAAATAACCTCAAGTCCCTCAGCCTTCCCTCATAAGATCTTCCCTCCAGACCAGGCAACATCCTGGTAAATCTCCTCTGCACCCTTTCCAATGCTTCCACATCCTTCCTATAATGCGGCGACCAGAACTGCACGCAATACTCCAAATGCGTCCGCAGCAGAGATTTATACAGCTGCAACATGACCTCATGGCTCCTAAACTCAATCCCTCTACCAATAAAAGCTAACATACCATATGCCTTCTTAACAACCCTCTCAACCTGGGTGGCAGCTTTCAGGGATCTATGTACATGGACACCAAGATCTCTCTGCTCATCCACACTACCAAGAATCTTACCATTAGCCCAGTACTCTGTCTTCCTGTTATTCCTTCCAAAATGAATCACCTCACACTTTTCTGCATTAAACTCCATTTGCCACCTCTCAGCCCAGCTCTGCAGCTTATCTATGTCCTTCTGTAACGTGTTACATCCTTCTGCACTGTCCACAACTCCACCGACTTTCGTGTCATCGGCAAATTTACTCACCCATCCTTCTACGCCATCCTCCAGGTCATTTACAAAAATGACAAACAGCAGTGGCCCCAAAACTGATCCTTGTGGTACATCACTAGTAACTGGACTCCAGGCTGAACATTTCCCATCAACCACCACCCTTTTCCTTCTTCCAGCTCGCCAATTTCTGATCTAAACTGCTAAATCACCCTGAATCCTATGCCTCTGTATTTTCTGCAATAGCCTACCGTGGGGAACCTTATCAAACGCTTTACTGAAATCCATATACACCACATCAACTGCTTTACTCTCGTCCACCTGTTTGGTCACCTTCTCAAAGAACTCAATAAGGTTTGTGAGGCACTACCTACCCTTCACAAAACCGTGTTGACTATCTCTAATTAAATTATTCCTTTCCAGATGATTGTACATCCTATGTCTTATCAACCTTTCCAAGACTTTGCCCACAACAGAAGTAAGGCTCACTGGTCTATAGTTACCGGGGTTGTCTCTACTCCCCTTCTTGAACAAGGGGACAACATTTGCTATCCTCCAGTCTTCTGGCACTATTCCTGTAGACAATGATGACATAAAGATCAAAGCCAAAGGCTCAGCAATCTCTTCCCTAGCTTCCCATAGAATCCTAGGATAAATCCCATCTGGCCCAGGGGACTTATCTATTTTCACACTTTCCAGAATTGCTAACACCCCCTCCTTAAGAACCTCAAGCCCTTCTAGTCTAGTAGCCTGTATCTCAGTATTCTCCTCGACAACATTGTCTTTTTCCTGTGTGAATGCTGACGAAAAATATTCATTTATCACCTCTCCTATCTCCTCGGACTCCACGCACAACTTCCCACTACTGTTCTTGACTGGCCCCACTCTTACCCTACTCATTCTTTTATTCCTGACCTATCTATAGAAAGCTTTAGGGTTATAGAACATAGAACAATACAGCGCAGTACAGGCCCTTCGGCCCACGATGTTGCACCGAAACAAAAGCCATCTAACCTACACTATGCCATTATCATCCATATGTTTATCCAATAAACTTTTAAATGCCCTCAATGTTGGCGAGTTCACTACTGTAGCAGGTAGGGCATTCCACGGCCTCACTACTCTTTGCGTAAAGAACCTACCTCTGACCTCTGTCCTATATCTATTACCCCTCAGTTTAAAGTTATGTCCCCTCGTGCCAGCCATATCCATTCGCGGGAAAAGGCTCTCACTGTCCACCCTATCCAACCCCCTGATCATTTTGTATGCCTCTATTAAGTCTCCTCTTAACCTTCTTCTCTCCAACGAAAACAACCTCAAGTCCGTCAGCCTTTCCTCATAAGATTTTCCCTCCATACCAGGCAACATCCTGGTAAATCTCCTCTGCACCCGCTCCAAAGCCTCCACGTCCTTCCTATAATGCGGTGACCAGAACTGTACGCAATACTCCAAATGCGGCCGGACCAGAGTTCTGTACAGCTGCAACATGACCTCCCGACTCCGGAACTCAATCCCTCTACCAATAAAGGCCAACACTCCATAGGCCTTCTTCACAACCCTATCAACCTGGGTGGCAACTTTCAGGGATCTATGTACATGGACACCTAGATCCCTCTGCTCATCCACACTTTCAAGAACTTTACCATTAGCCAAATATTCCGCATTCCTGTTATTCCTTCCAAAGTGAATCACCTCACACTTCTCTACATTAAACTCCATTTGCCACCTCTCAGCCCAGCTCTGCAGCTTATCTATAGCCCTCTGTAACCTGCTACATCCTTCCACACTATCGACAACACCACCGACTTTAGTATCGTCTGCAAATTTACTCACCCACCCTTCTGCGCCTTCCTCTAGGTCATTGATAAAAATGACAAACATCAACGGCCCCAGAACAGATCCTTGTGGTACTCCACTTGTGACTGTACTCCATTCTGAACATTTCCCATCAACCACCACCCTCTGTCTTCTTTCAGCTAGCCAATTTCTGATCCACATCTCTAAATCACCCTCAATCCCCAGCCTCCGTATTTTTTGCAATAGCCTACCGTGGGGAACCTTATCAAACGCTTTGCTGAAATCCATATACACCACATCAACTGCTCTACCCTCGTCTACCTGTTCAGTCACCTTCTCAAAGAACTCAATAAGGTTTGTGAGGCATGACCTACCCTTCACAAAGCCATGCTGACTATCCCTGATCATATTATTCCTATCTAGATGATTATAAATCTTGTCCCTTATAATCCCCTCCAAGACTTTACCCACTACAGACGTGAGGCTCACCGGTCTATAGTTGCCGGGGTTGTCTCTGCTCCCCTTTTTGAACAAAGGGACCACATTTGCTGTCCTCCAGTCCTCTGGCACTATTCCTGTAGCCAATGATGACATAAAAATCAAAGCCAAAGGTCCAGCAATCTCTTCCCTGGCCTCCCATAGAATCCTAGGATAAATCCCATCAGGTCCCGGGGACTTATCTATTTTCAGCCTGTCCAGAATTGCCAACACCTCTTCCCTACGTACCTCAATGCCATCTATTCTATTAGCCTGGGGCTCAGCATTCTCCTCCACAACATTATCTTTTTCCTGAGTGAATACTGACGAAAAATATTCATTTAGTATCTCGCCTATCTCTTCAGACTCCACACACAATTTCCCATCCCTGTCCTTGACTGGTCCTACTCTTTCCCTAGTCATTCGCTTATTCCTGACATACCTATAGAAAGCTTTTGGGTTTTCCTTGATCCTTCCTGCCAAATACTTCTCATGTCCCCTCCTTGCTCGTCTTAGCTCTCTCTTTAGATCCTTCCTCGCTACCTTGTAACTATCCATCGCCCCAACCGAAACTTCACACTTCATCTTCACATAGGCCTTCTTCTTCCTCTTAACAAGAGATTCCACTTCCTTGGTAAACCACGGTTCCCTCACTCGACGCCTTCCTCCCTGTCTGACCGGTACATACTTATCAAGAACACGCAGTAGCTGATCCTTGAGCAAGCCCCACTTATCCAGTGTGCCCAACACTTGCAGCCTACTTCTCCACCTTATCCCCCCCAAGTCACGTCTAATGGCATCATAATTGCCCTTCCCCCAGCTATAACTCTTGCCCTGCAGTGTATACTTATCCCTTTCCATCATTAACGTAAACGTCACCGAATTGTGGTCACTGTCCCCAAAGTGCTCTCCTACCTCCAAATCCAACACCTGGCCTGGTTCATTACCCAAAACCAAATCCAACGTGGCCTCGCCTCTTGTTGGCCTGTCAACATATTGTTTCAGGAAACCCTCCTGCACACACTGTACAAAAAACGACCCATCTATTGTACTCGAACTATATATTTTCCAGTCAATATTTGGAAAGTTAAAGTCTCCCATAATAACTACCCTGTTACTTTCGCTCATATCCAGAATCGCCATCCTTTCCTCTACATCCCTAGAACTATTAGGAGGCCTATAAAAAACTCCCAACAGGGTGACCTCTCCTTTCCTGTTTCTAACTTCAGCCAATACTACCTCGGAAGAAGAGTCCCCATCTAGCATCCTCTCCGCCACCGTAATACTGCTCTTGACTAGCAGCGCCACACCTCCCCCTCTTTTGCCTCCTTCTCTGAGCTTACTAAAACACCTAAACCCCGGAACCTGCAACATCCATTCCTGTCCCTGCTCGATCCATGTCTCCGAAATGGCCACAACATCGAAGTCCCAGGTACCAACCCACGCTGCCAGTTCCCCTACCTTGTTTCGTATACTCCTGGCATTGAAGTAGACACACTTCAAACCACCTACCTGAACGCTGGCCCCCTCCTGCGACGTCAAATCTGTGCTCCTGACCTCTATACTCTCATTCTCCCTTACCCTAAAACTACAATCCAGGTTCCCATGCCCCTGCTGCATTAGTTTAAACCCCCCCAAAGAGCACTAACAAATCTCCCCCCCAGGATATTTGTGCCCCTCAGGTTCAGATGTAGACCATCCTGTCTGTAGAGGTCCCACCTTCCCCAGAAAGAGCCCCAGTTATCCAAAAATCTGAAACCCTCCCGCCTGCACCATCCCTGTAGCCACGTGTTTAAATGCTCTCTCTCCCTATTCCTCATCTCACTATCACGTGGCACGGGCAACAACCCAGAGATAACAACTCTGTTTGTTCTCGTTCTGAGCTTCCATCCTAGCTCCCTGAAAGCCTGCCTGACATCCTTGTCCCCTTCCCTATCTATGTCGTTGGTGCCAATGTGGACCACGACTTGGGGCTGCTCCCCCTCCCCCCTAAGGACCCGGAAAACACGATCCGAGACATCACGTACCCTTGCACCTGGGAGGCAACATACCAAACGTGAGTCTCTCACGCTCCCACAAAATCTCCTATCTGTGCCCCTGACTATAGAGTCCCCAATTACTAATGCTCTGCTCCTCTCCCCCCTTCCCTTCTGAGCAACAGGGACAGACTCCGTGCCAGAGGCCCGTACCCCATGGCTTACCCCTGGTAAGTCGTCCCCCCCACAAGTATCCAAAGCGGTATACTTGTTTCTCAGGGGAACGACGGCAGGGGATCCCTGCACTGACTGTTTTTTCCCAGTCCCTCTTACAGTTACCCACCTATCTCCAATCTTTGGTGTAACTAATTCCCTGAAGCTGCTATCTATGACCCCTTCTGCCTCCCGAATGATCCGAAGTTCTTCCAACTCCAGCTCCAGTTCCCTAACTCGGTCTTGGAGGAGCTGGAGATGGCAGCACTTCCTGCAGGTAAAATCAGCAGGGACACTAACTGCATCCCTCACCTCAAACATCCTGCAGGAGGAACATTGCACTCCCTTCCCTGCCATTCCTCCAACTTTCTACCAAGATCTGGCTAACAACTGAATTAAATTTTTATAAAAAATAATAATAATATAATAAAAATATGGTACTTACCTCAGACCAATGGGTTTTATTATTAGGTTAGAGGAGGAGGGTGGGTGGGAGACACTACACGTGTAGTGTCTCGGGTTTCCTCTCCACCAGAATTTATTGGTGAGGGTCTTCCCAGACGTCCGCGGGTCGACTTCCTGATCCCGCCTAAAAAACTAATTTAAAAAAAAAGAAAAATTCTCAGCTCCTGCTGAAATTGACTAACCAGCCAGCTCCACTCCCGCCGAAATCAACTGGCCTGCCCCTGCAAAGAGAAGTGCTTTTAAAGGTTGACTTACCTCCCAGCAACCTCCTTCCGCAATGCTCCCGCTGAAACTGACTCACCAGCTGCTCTCACGCCGCCGAAATCGACTGGCCTGCCCCTGCAAAGAGAAGTGCTTTTAAAGGTTGACTTACCTCCCAGCAACCTCCTTCCGCAATGCTCCCGCTGAAACTGACTAACCAGCTGCTCTCACGCCGCCGAAATCGACTGGCCTGCCCCTGCAAAGAGAAGTGCTTTTAAAGGTTGACTTACCTCCCAGCAACCTCCTTCCGCAATGCTCCCGCTGAAATTGACTAACCAGCTGCTCTCACGCCGCCGAAATCGACTGGCCTGCCCCTGCAAAGAGAAGTGCTTTTAAAGGTTGACTTACCTCCCAGCAACCTCCTTCCGCAATGCTCCCGCTGAAACTGACTCACCAGCTGCTCTCACGCCGCCGAAATCGACTGGCCTGCCCCTGCAAAGAGAAGTGCTTTTAAAGGTTGACTTACCTCCCAGCAACCTCCTTCCGCAATGCTCCCGCTGAAATTGACTAACCAGCTGCTCTCACGCCGCCGAAATCGACTGGCCTGCCCCTGCAAAGAGAAGTGCTTTTAAAGGTTGACTTACCTCCCAGCAACCTCCTTCCGCAATGCTCCCGCTGAAACTGACTAACCAGCTGCTCTCACGCCGCCGAAATCGACTGGCCTGCCCCTGCAAAGAGAAGTGCTTTTAAAGGTTGACTTACCTCCCAGCAACCTCCTTCCGCAATGCTCCCGCTGAAATTGACTAACCAGCTGCTCTCACGCCGCCGAAATCGACTGGCCTGCCCCTGCAAAGAGAAGTGCTTTTAAAGGTTGACTTACCTCCCAGCAACCTCCTTCCGCAATGCTCCCGCTGAAACTGACTAACCAGCTGCTCTCACGCCGCCGAAATCGACTGGCCTGCCCCTGCAAAGAGAAGTGCTTTTAAAGGTTGACTTACCTCCCAGCAACCTCCTTCCGCAATGCTCCCGCTGAAACTGACTAACCAGCTGCTCTCACGCCGCCGAAATCGACTGGCCTGCCCCTGCAAAGAGAAGTGCTTTTAAAGGTTGACTTACCTCCCAGCAACCTCCTTCCGCAATGCTCCCGCTGAAATTGACTAACCAGCTGCTCTCACGCCGCCGAAATCGACTGGCCTGCCCCTGCAAAGAGAAGTGCTTTTAAAGGTTGACTTACCTCCCAGCAACCTCCTTCCGCAATGCTCCCGCTGAAATTGACTAACCAGCTGCTCTCACGCCGCCGAAATCGACCATGGTTCCCTCGCTCGACCACTTCCACCCAGCCTGACAGGGACATACTTATCAAGGAAACGCAGTAGCTGTTCCTTGAACCAGCTCCACATTTCATTATCCTTGATCCTACCTGCCAAAGACTTCTCATGTCCCCTCCTGGCTCTTCTTAGCTCTCTCTTTAGGTCCTTCCTAGCTAACTTGTAACTCTCGAGCGCCTTAACTGAACCTTCACGTCTCATCTTTGCATAAGCCTCCTTCTTCCTCTTAACAAGTGATTCAACTACTTTAGTAAACCATGGTTCCCTCGCTCGACCACTTCCACCCAGCCTGACAGGGACATACTTATCAAGGAAACGCAGTAGCTGTTCCTTGAACCAGCTCCACATTTCAATTGTGCCCATCCCCTGCAGTTTCCCTACCCCATCCTATGCATCCTAAGTCTTGCCTTATCGCATTTTTCGGATTTTTCCGCCAAATAGGGCCGGACTTTGAAGAAAGCGAAGACAGGCAGTGGTTCCACATTGTATTGCTGGTGGGCAGCCTCTGATTTGCACACCCCACCAGCAACTCCGCAAATTGATGATCGGAAGTCATTTTTAATGGTCGCCCCAGTGCACAGCAATCATGTCAGGAGACAGTCTTCACCCAGGTGCATTTCTTGACATCATCTTGGTATCAAGCTGGCATCAAGGTGGCATCAATCTAGCTTCAACCAGGCATCTCATGGCTTTACCTTGGTATAACCATTGTTGCTCTTTTTAGCCTTAGTTTTATTACCTCTGATTATGTCACCTTTGCTCACGAGTCGCCAGGTATCTTTCTGATACCGCCACGTGGTTCAAGCTCGAGTTATGATCAATAAGTCAGCACATCGCTTAGTAAGATTGAAATCAACGGTCATTTATTATATACAACAATTAATGCTTACACAATAATCCTACTACCTCGAAAGAAACTTTAGGAAGGGCCCACCAGGTCAGGGAAACGAATGGCTTATCGAATCGGATCTGGCCCGTGGGATTCAAAAAGGCTGATACGGGTCGATGGCTAGGAGTCTTTATCGGGTAGCGATCGCTGGAGTCAGACTTACTGTTTCTGGTCGATGTTCTTGCGAAGGTCTCGAACAAGTGAAGAAGGTAGAGAGAGAGAAATCTGAACTTGGCCCCTCACTTTGTAGGGCCCAGGGGCTTCCCGCCTCTCGTCCCAAGTTATTGGACTTGCTCCCAATCACTGGGTTCGATATGCTCCAATAATGGGGGGATTCCTCGATCGGGGGGTGGTCGTTCACCTGTCTTTGTTTCGGCCACTGCAGGCGCCGACAGGTCTGGTCCGGCATTCAATTGCTAATATGTTGCAATTGTTCCCGGGGATAGCCGATTAAACTGCAGATGTCTGGGTTGGTGTGCTGCTAATAGTCTTGAGTATCGATCTGGGCCGACTTCCCCAGAGCCGAATACGCTATTCTGTCTGCAGCTGTCCGTTTGTGTCCTGTTGGCTGCTTTTCCCATCAGTCTTTTCGGTTAGCCATTTTAAATCGGGTTTTGGCCAAATTAATAGGGAATCAGCCATTTTAGGTGGCTACACCATCCCCCCCCCCCCCCCCCCCCCCCCCAAGCACTGCGCTCGCCCCCGGGTTCCCCAAGAATACTGTTTGCCAAATGCATGCCTTCTAAGACCAGTCGCGCTTTGCTCTGTTCTGACATCACGCCCATGTGGTCGCTTTATTTGATGTGTGGGTATGATTCTGGCATGATAATTTCTTCCAATGAGGTTTCTTTTGTGAGGACAATGTCCCCAGCCAATAGTATTCAGGCAGGTATTCAACAGTTTCTAAATGTTGAACGGTGGGAAATGCGCTCCGCCAATGACGGTGAGGGGAGGTGACGATTACCTTCCGATTTGGGCCTTCACAGGCTCTCTTACGAAAACTCACTCCTAAATGGACATCAAACAACAATGTTCAATTTGGAAAATAAAAAAACTTTGCAAACCAGTTTAGATAATATGCTTTCCAAAATGTCAAACATTGCTGCACAAATGTACAAAAAATTTCTGATATACTGTAATAAAAACTGTTCTTCAAGTCTGTTAATAAATTAAAAAAGAATCTTGGAGCAAGCTTACAGACTATGGTTATTGAGGCTACAGTGATCACAGGAGTATTAATACACATTGGGGAGGTTCATGTAACAGAGCGGTAAATTTCAGCTTTGCTATGCTGTATACGGTAATTACTTTGATAATTTCCCACTGGATTGCAGTTGACTGTGCTACGTTTACTTCAGCTACTTTTCAAACCTCCAAACTGCTTTGTGTATTCTGTATGTTGAATAATAGAAACATAGGAAATGAACTATGAGGACCATTCTACTTTTTAAGTTTGCACCTACTGTAACTGTTTGATATTTGAAACCATCTCACCAGGGAAATGAACTTTATTACATTAAAGGAGTTGTTTATTTCCCTGAAAGTCCAATTGCAGTAAAATTGAGATGGTGGAGCTCTCTGTTATATTCTGGTCGTTTGTGGGTTACAGCATGGTTACCAGTAATAAATCTGAAAATAGCACAATTAAATGTATTGTTTTCTCAGGGAGTGGGTGGAAGTGACCTAATAGGTTTAGTAGACTACACATTTTAGCCATGATGTGGAGATGCCGATGTTGGAATGGGGTGGGCACAGTAAGAAGTCTTACAACACCAGGTTAAAGCCCAACAGGTTTGTTTCGAATCACTAGCTTTCGGAGCACAGCTCCTTCATCAGGTGAAGCTAGTGAGTTTAGCACAATGGGCTAAATAGCTGGCTTGTAATGCAGAACAATGCAAGCAGCGCAGGTTCAATTCCCGTACCGGCCTCCCCGAACAGGCACTGGAATGTGGCGACTCGGGGCTTTTCACAGTAACTTCATTGAAGCCTACTTGTGACAATAAGTGATTATTATTATTATTAGTGATTCGAAAGAAACCTGTTGGACTTTAACCTGATGTTGTAAGATTTCTTACTCTACACATTTTAGGAGTAAGTTGACAAATTTGACCTCCTGGTGCAAAGTCTCATCCGTCAAGATCTTGGGCGGGATTCTCCGCCCACCCGCCGGGTCGGAGAATCGGAGAATCGCCGGGGGCTGCGTGAATCCCGCCCCGTCTGGCTGCCGAATTCTCCGGTGCCGGGGTTTGGGCGGGGGTGAGAATCGCGGCGGCCGGTCGGCGGCTGCTGGCAGCGCCCCCCCCGGTGATTCTCTGGCCCGCGATGGGCCGAGTGGCTGCCCGTTTGCGGCGGGTCCCGCCGGCGTAAATCATAACAGGTCCTTACCGGCGGGACCTGGCTCCACGGGCGGCCCACAGAGTCCTCGGGGGGGGCACGGGGCGATCTGGCCCTGGGGCTTGCCCCCACAATGGCCTGGCCCACGATCGTGGCCCACCGATCCGCTGGCGGGCCTGTGCCGTGGGGGCACTCTTTCCCTCATCACCGGCCGATGTCAACCTCCGCCATGGCCGGTGCGGAGAAGAACCCCCCTGCGCAAGCGCTGGGATGACGCCTGCACATGCTGGCGCTCCCGCGCTTGCGCCAACTCGCTCTGGCCGCGGAGGCCTTTTGGCGCCGGTTGGCATGACGCCAAGCCCTTTCGCGCCGGCTGGCGTGGTGCCAAACACTCCGGCACCGGTCTAGCCCCTGAAGGAGCGGAGGATTCCGCACCCCGATGCCGGAGTTGTTCACGCCATTCCTCGGCGCCGGAGTGGCCCACCCCGCCGGTTTGTGGAGAATCCCGACCCATATTTTGGGAATTTGGGTGCCTCAGAGGTCATACATCCCATGCACCCTCCAAGAAAACAATGACCATCCATCCTCCCATTCATTTGAATAATAGGGCAATAGGGGAGGGAAGGCTGCACCTCCCCAAATTCCTGTTATGAGTTGGTGAAAGGATGGAGATTTCCCATCAAATCTTTAAGTAGTCTCGATACAGAATCTGGAAAAATAACATACCAAACACAGCCTCGAACCAAAGCATCAATCCATATGATTTTTGGACACTATCCGACCACTTATAACTTACTCCTGTGTGTGTATGTGACCTTTTTGATACATGTGTGAGTTGAAGCATTTTAGTTTATTTCTTATTGATCGTGTGTTAAGTACAATAAATATTTCCTTTTCTTTTAAAACTTAGAAGAAAACCTCTCTGTATGAGTGTTTTTTACAGTCACAGCACTCAAACAGTTAAATACTCATCAAATCGGTAAGCAAATTCTTTCCAAGAAACGTGGTTATAGTTAACTAGGCGGTGGAAAGAGAGGGGAGTCATTCTACCACTCATCACCTAGCCAGAACACTCCCAGAAGTTGGTCGGATTCTCCACTTGGGAGACTAAGGGTGCGATTCAGTGGCCTCGTTGGCCCGACTTGGTGTCGGGATGAGGCCGTTGTATCTCACAGCGGCTTCTCGTGAGATTTACGATGCTCAAAACGATATACTACAGATGTCACGGTCTGGATCTCGCCCTCACTGGGTGTGATCCAGATGAGCATATTTAAATGAGTCTGTATGGTTCATTTAAATAATTATTCTCCGGCTTCACCCGATGCCCGGGTGCCAGGTTGGCACAGCCAGGGATTGGCCCAGGGATTCTTACCAGTTAGAGGGAGATGAGGGGGTTTCCCAGGGGCCTCCCCAATGTTGGGGGAAGGGTGCGGGGTGGAGAAGATCAGGTCAGCCTTCGAAAATGGTGTCCTGATGTGCGAGGAGCCTTTCATGCTGGGGAGCTTCACTCTAAGTGAGGCCTTGATGAAGAGAATCTCACCGAGGCCAATAAAATGGCAAAGTGCCTTTGAATAGCGAGATGTTTCTTGGTGTCACTGAGAAACACCCCGGCAGATGGGCCCGAAACTGGATTGAAATCTTTTGGGTGAATCGCGCCCTAAGTCTGGCCACCAGGACTGAATTGCGTGCCATTCGCATTCCCATTGGGGACGTTGTTCAGCAAGCGAGTCAGGACATGCAAATGGGCTAGCACATTGCCAGCGCGGCAATTCCCAGCCTAGCAGGCATTCTAACCGCTGCGGCTGGCGTTTGTGCCAAAGAGCTTGGCAGCTAGAGGTATTTTTAAGCACTCCACTTAGAACACACTCACTGCAGCCGTGAAGATGGCTCACAGAAGATATGCTCCCAAAGCTCCATGCCAGTGAGGAGCGGAGGGTCACCCTCTTCCTCAGGTTGAGCTGCAGACGCAACCCTGCCCTCTTGAACCCCACCTGGGAGGTGCTGGCAGAGGCACTGCATCCCCCGGCCGGGCGGGCAGCCAGCCCCGCCCCCCCCCCCCCAAGCAAGCCCGACAGTTTTCAATGGTTTTTCAGTGTTTATTTAGCCTCCCGCTCTCCCTCCGCAGACTAGGCGCCAGTTTCCATTTGTAAATACTTGTACCAATTCATGTCCGTGCGATGTCTGCCTCACAGAAGAGCAGAGCATACTGTGTCAACCTGCTAATCAGATTTAAATAATTAATAATCTTTACAATTAACAATAATCTTTATTCATAGATCATAGAATTTACAGTGCAGAAGGAGGCCATTCGGCCCATCGAGTCTGCACCAGCTCTTGGAAAGAGCACCCTACCCAAGGTCAACACCTCCACCCTATCCCCATAACCCAGTAACCCCACCCAACACTAAGGGTAATTTTGGACACTAAGGGCAATTTATCATGGCCAATCCACCTAACTTGCACATCTTTGGACTGTGGGAGGAAACCGGAGCACCCGGAGGAAACCCACGCAGACACGGGGAGGATGTGCAGACTCCGCACAAACAGTGACCCAAGCCGGAATCGAACCTGGGACCCTGGAGCTGTGAAGCAATTGCGCTATCCACAATGCTACCATGCTGCCCCAAATTGTCCTTTATTGTCACAAGTAGGCTTACATTAACACTGTGATGAAGTTACTGTGAAAAGCCCTCAATCACCACATTCCGGCACCTGTTCGGGTACACAGAGGGAGAATTCAGATTGTCCAATTCACCTAACCTGCACATCTTTCGGGACTTGTGGGAGGAAACGGAGCACCCGGAGGAAACCCACGCAGACACGGGGAGAACATGCAGACTCCGCACAGACAGTGACCCAAGCCGGGAATCGAACCTGGGACCCTGGTGCTGTGAAGCAACAGTGCTAACCACTGTGCTACCGTGCTGCCCAATACATGCAAATGCTGGTTTTTGCATGCCCCCGCCAGCACGGAGCGCAAACCTATGTTTTGCCACCAGGGAGGATCCGGAGCATAAATCCAGAATCAGCTCCGGGCACAAACCTCGATTTGCACATGACGCCCGATTCTCCGCTCAATTGCGATTCGCATTCCCTGCGTCGTGAGGCAGAGAATCCAACCCAATGTCTTGTTAATTTGCTGAGTTTAATCCATGTTATTGTATTCAGGGGGCAGGATTCTCTGATCCTGAGGCTAAGTGTTGACGCCGTCGTAAATGCCGTTGTGTTTCTCGACGGCGTCAACATGGCCTCCGGAGCAGCGATTCTGACCCCTACAGGGGGCCAGCACGGCACTGGAACGACCCACGCCGCTCCAGCTGCCGATCCGGCATCAGATGGGCGCTGCGGGTCTGCGCATGCACAGTGGGACCGGCGCCAATGCGCGCATGCGCTGTGGCTCGCTTCTCCGCGCCGGCCCCAACACAACATGGTGTAGGGCTACAGGGGCCGGCGCGGAACAAAAGAGGCCCCCAGCCCGAGAGGCCGGTCCGCTGATCGGTGGGCCAGGCCACAGCGGAGGGCCCCCCCGTGGTCGGACCCCCCAGGCCGCCCACAGATGCATCCAAAGTCCCGCTGGGTAAGAGCAGGTGTGGACGGCGCCGGCGGGACTCAGCTTCTTTAGCGTGGCCACTCAGTCCATCCGGGGCTGAGAATTGCCGGAGGGGGCCCCACAGAGCGCCCCCCGACCGGCGGCGCGCCGACCATGCTGGCGCCAATGGTGCCGATTCGCCGCTCTCCGGTGAATCGGCGGACCGGCGTCGAGGCGTCGTGCCGCGATTCGCGCCCGTCTCGGCAATTCTGTGGCCAGCCCCCGGGGTGAGAGAATCCCGCTCAGGATCTACGATGGCGACAGGGAGGAGAAGTCGCCTATAAGGTAACACTCGCCGTGGTCTTTGTTTTTTGGACTTTTTAACCCGGGGTTTTTGGTTATCAAAACCCGCCCAGCATATGGGATAAGGAATTTGTCGGCGAAAATATGTCAAAATCTATGAAGAAAATTGGTGGCAAGAAGATTACAGGAGGTAATCCTTCGACGGAGCCAGAAAGCCTGCAAAGCTCAGCAGCTGGAAAGGTGGCGGACGTGGCCTTGGGCGTGGCTGCTTATATCATGGAGAAAACGCTGACTGGGGTGATGGCACAGGAGTTTGAAAAACAGTGAACTGGATTCTCCGCAGCCTAGTGCTGCTCCTGCGATTCTCCAGGCCCCGAAGAATCGCGGGTTTGCGATTTATAATAATAATAATCGCTTATTGTCACAAGTAGGCTTCAATGAAGTCACGGTGAAAAGCCCCTAATCGCCATATTCTGGCGCCTGTTCGGGGAGGCCGGTACGGGAATTGAACCCGCGCTGCCGCCTTGTTTTGCATTGCAAGCCAGCTGTTTAGCCCACTGTGCTAAACCAGCCCCTGATTTACGCCGCGCATGGTGATTGAAACACCTCATTGGAAGCTGAGATCCTGGCGGTGGAGAAGAGGAACAAGGGGCGTCATTCCCCGACCCCCCGCCGGGTCGGAGAATGGCCGTTGGCCGCCGTGAATCCCGCCCCCGCCCCCGCCGAAGTCTCCGCTCCCGGAGATTGGGCGGGGGCGGGAATCGGGCCGCGCCGGTTTGGGACCCCCCGCTGGATTCTCCGGCCCGGATGGGCCGAAGTCCCGCCCAGAAATTGCCTGTCCCGCCGGCGTAAATCAAACCTGGTATTTACCGGCGGGACCAGGCGGCGTGGGCGGGCTCCGGGGTCCTGGGGGGGGCGCGGGGCGATCTGACCCCGGGGGGTGCCCCCTCGGTGGCCTGGCCCGCGATCGGGGCCCACCGATCCGCGGGGGGGTCTGTGCCATGGGGGCACTCTTTCCCTTCCGCCTCCGCTACGGCCTCCACCATGGCGGAGGCGGAAGAGACTCTCCCCACTGCGCATGCGCGGGAAACTGACAGCGGCCGCTGACGCTCCCGCGCATGCGCCGCATTTCCGCGCCAGCTGGCGGGGAAACAAACGCCATTTCCGCCAGCTGGCGGGGCGGAAATCCCTCCGGCGTCGGCCTAGCCCCTCAATGTTGGGGCTAGGCCGCCAAAGATGCGGAGCCTTCCGCCAAAGATGCGGATGCCCGTCTGATTGGCGCCGGCTTTGGCGCCAGTCGGCGGACATCCCGCCGTTGGGGGAGAATTTCGCCCAAGATTCTGAGGGAAAAGGTGGATGACTGGGAGAATAGTTCGAGAACGCAGAACCTCAGAATCATGGGGTTGCCGGAGGGGGTGGAGGGCCTGAAGCTGACTGAGTACTTTTCTCGGCAAGCTTTTAGTGGGGGGACGGGCGAGTTTCTCCCCCAGAGTTGTATCGAGCCCACTGAGTATTCCGGAGGAAGTTTGTGGCAAATAAGGCGCCGCGGGCAGATATTATTAGATTCCACAGCTTCCAGGAGAAGGAGCAGGTTCTGCAATGGGCCAAAGTGTATCGGGACTCGAGATGGGAAGAAAGCATTATTCGGATATACCAGGATGTTGGAGCAGAGTAGGCAAAGCAGTGTGCAGCTTTTAATAAGGCAAAGCCAGTGCTGTTCAGGAGAGGAGTCAAGTTGGAGTGTACCCGGCAAAGCTGAAAGTGCAGTTTCGGTCAAGATTATTTTTTCAATACATCGGAGGAGGAGGAGGAGGCTTTTGTCAAGGAGCATGGACTTGGACTTGGTTAAATGGATTTGATTGGGATTTTAATGGGATCGGTTGGGAGAGGGTTGTTTGGGGTGTGTTGTAGGTATCTGTTCAATGTTAGGGACTGACGGTGGCTACAGTTGATGGGGGTAGTGGTCAGGGTAATAGTATGGGGAATAAATGGCCCTCAGGAGGAGTTTAAGTACTGTAAAGCTGTTGGGTTTTGGTTACTCCTCTGTAGCCAGGACAGGCCGGAGAGCGGTGTTTTTCTTTTTTCTACGAGTGCCTGGGTGGGGGGTTACCTTTGCTAACTGTAAAGTTTTAGCTGGTGAACGGGAATGAGGTAGGGGGAGGGGTAGCAGCTTATTGGACCTGTTAAGACAAGGCTCAGCGAGCCTAGCTTGTTTGTTTGTTGGGGGGAGGGGAAGAGAGGAAGGAGTTGTTTTTTCTGGTCAGCTCTTTTCAGGTTTATTGGGGGGGGGGATGTTCAGGGCTGGGGGTTGGGTAAGGGTCTGAGGGGGACTCGGGGCCTTTCTTTGTCAGTATAATGCATGGGGTTAGAGGCTGACTTGGGTGGGCCCTGGGCCTCGGTCTACAGGGCGGCATGGTGGCACAGTGGTTAGCACTGCTGCCTCACAGCTCCAAGGACTCGGGTTCGATTCCGGCCTCGGGTGACTGCCTGTATGGAGTTTACACTTTCTCCCCGTGTGTGCGTGTGTTTCCTCCAGGTGCTCCAGTTTCCTCCCAGAGTCCAAAGATGTGCAAGTTAGATGGGGTTGTGGGGATAGCGTGGGGTGGGTTGGAGGGAACCTAATCTAGGTAGGGTGCTCTTTCAGAGGGTCGTGCAGACCCAATGGGCTGAATTACCTCCTTCTGCACTGTAGGGATTCTATGATGCTATATTCTGTTTTAGATGCAAACCAAGCAGCTCTGCATTCCCAGCATGCTTTATTTAGCAGTTTAGTTAACAGTTTAGAAATGCACTGTATACAATAACATTTTTTGAAATAAATGTTGTTATTAAAGTTTTCATTTTATGAAACACAAAATAAACAAACCGAGCACCCAGAGAAAACACACGCAGACACGGGGAGAATGTGCAAACTCTACACAGTATTTAATGAAAAGCACTAATTTTGAAATGTAGTAATTAATGCAGAATTTCTTAAGTTTCTTTTTCATTCTGTCTGTCTCTTCTTTTCTGTCTTGCTTTCTTCACATTATATACAAATCACATATAATATTTTCACATGCATTGTCTATATTTCTGTTTGTTGCAATTATTGATGTAAGCCTTTGAGAAAACAATATTTTAAAGGACTTCTTCTCGAGTATTCAAGTTTTTGGGGAATATTTCCAACTTCATTAAAGGACACTTGTTTCTAAATGAGGACGAATTTTCATTAATGTTTAATTGTTTCTCTTCGGGGTGGTCCAGCATGTGCCTAGGGACCATTTTCAGTGTTCTCTAATGCGGGTTAAAGGACATTACCAAGAGGGTGCTCGCATCTTTATGTGGCACTATACCTGAATTCACTGACCTTTATGTTGGCCTGTATTTTGTCACTTCTTCCTACAACCTGTGTAAGAGTGGCTTTAAAGTAACTTATTTATCAGGCAGTGAGTTTTATCTCAAAAGGTTGAATTGATGGGTGGGTTCTCTTTTCACAATGATGGGGTAGATGGTTTCTATGGCTCAGATTGCACACTTTATTCCCAATAATAGGAGAAGTTTCAGCATCCCAGATATGAGTGAGGAGAACACATATTGTTCATGCGAACCACAGGGGTGCAGTTACTCTTTCCTACTGCACGTTTCATACTCTTTGTTGGTGAGCCAAGGCTGGGTTAATGTAGAGTAAATAGCTCCCAAATCAGCAACAGCTTTATAAGGAATGCCATTAGATGGATATGTACTCCATCTATGCAATGATTAATTCCATACAGTTACACAAAAATATGCGCAAACCTCTATTAAGTAGCTAATTTCATTGAAGGAGCATTTCATTTATGTTCGTTCAACAAAAGATTACTAAAATTAATTTAAGAAAAGCCATTCATGGGAATTGCACAGATATGTTTAAACCAACTTAAGAAGCTTTTATTGGATTCTGTGAGCAATATAGATGAAGCAGGTTTTCTTTATCAAAACCATAATTCACAAGCTGATTTGTGGGAAAGAGCAGAGTTTGATAACTCATTATACAACAGTCCCTCCTGTGGTATATTATCAATATGCCTGTTTTTCATGGGCTTTACAAAATAGCAGCATACAGTTTGGCTTTATAATTTTGTCGAACACATTTTCTTGTGGTAAATAATTGGACTGGACTGTATTGGAGTGTGCAGTATTTGGTTGTTTAGTAGTATTTGGTCGCATTCATTCCGACCAGCATTATCTCTGGTTGTAACATTTTTGTAAGTATGTTATTGGGCTTTACTAATGACTAGTTATTGGCATGCCAACTTTGACAGCATCAGCTCAAAGCATCTTAGCAATATTACTGTTGGTATTTGTGTATTGTGGTGGACAATATTTTGGTGTTTTCATGGACAAGCCCAGGCTGATTCATCCTGAAAGCAATAAGTAGTATCCATTTTGTGATCAAAAACATCAGGAATATTTGTAGTGGACTTCAAGTCATGGTAAAAAACAGAGAGGATGAAAATTTTTCCGGAGCGGAAATATTCTGACTTTAAGTTTGGGAAACTGATATATTCTCCAGTATACTGCATTTATTTTTAGTATGATCATTATGCTTTTTTTCTTTGATAACTGCATATATTCCATAAAGAGAATACTTAGAACACAACCATAATGCCTTTTTCTTAACCTTATCAAGTAAATCACGTTGCCTATCTGAGTTACTTGAGGTAACAGTCCTCTATGCCACTTTATGTACGGCACTAAATTCAACAATAATATGTGCAGTTAGAAAAAAGTCCATGAAAAGGCATGTCAACTGAGCAGGCGCATTTACAAAGCAGACAGCAGAAACTGCTATTATATAAATTTGTTACCCTTAAATCAGTCAACTAATGGATAAATGGACCGGAGCTAACTCAAACAAGCGGTTACATGTGTTTTACAAATAAGTACATAGAAATGAAATTACATATTTTCAAAGAACCAAATATGGCTGGAAGAACCTTTGTGTAATGCCAAGTAACAGCTCTATATTTCTACAGATTACAGGTCTGGAATTTAATGCAAGGCCATGAGGTTTAGTTCACTACATCCTGCAAATTTCACTAAAACTGAAAAATCATCGCTAAAATTGAGGTGATCCGGGCAAAGAATCATACCTGAGGCAAATCAACATGTCATATTTTAATTCTGTAGTTTTTGTAGCTACTATATGTTGAGTCATAAAGAATACTCTCATTTTAAACCTCCTTTTTCATGTTACCCCAAAATAACTAGTGTGTAATAAATTCCCGTAATGTGTTATTTATATGTTAATATGTAAAACAATATGTAAAAGCCCTATTCAACATAAGAATGAGACTAAAGTCAAGAGCTCAGTACACATGCTATTCCCATACCCAATTATCTATGCTTATAAGTGAATCTTCACATAAATTAACTGAAACAAAATATCATCGTTTTCTGCAAATATAAACCCAGTCAAAATTCATTTCTGTCATTTCTCCAGTGAATCTAATCTAATTAAAGAATAGAATTAAAGAAAATGGAGTCATCAATCTCTCAACATGCTATGGTTAGCTCCTGTGTGATGAAACTACCTTTGAGAGCTGATTGTATATATATTGTATATTGTCTATACCGTATATTGATATTTATTGTCACATGTACCAAAGTACAGTTAAAAATATTTTTCTGCGGCCAAGGGAACGTACACAATACGTACATAGTAGACAAAAGAGTAATCGACTGAGTACACTGACAATGGTACATCAACAAATAGTGATTGGTCACAGTGCGAAACAAGGGCCAACAAGAGCGCATAGGGCGTCGTGAATAGTGTTCTTACAGGGAACAGATATATACAATGGGGAAACCATTGAGGAGTCTAATAGCTGTGGAGAAGAAGCTGTTCCTATGTCTGTTGCTATGTCCAAACAGTGATACCAAATCCTAGCAATCTGATTCATGAAACAGAGACAACTTTCTGCTAGTTTTGCTTATTGCTTGCTCACTGTCGGCCCTATTTGAATTTTATAGGCTTGGAGATTTGGAAAGAGATGATCTTAGCAATAATATTTCATCGGTGGATAAAAGACAGCCACATCACAAAAGAAAAATGCTTGTTTTTACTTATTTGTCCTTTGTCATCACAAAGTGTAAAAGAAAACCTGCAACAGCATTAAGAATGCTGGAGCACATAAAAAGTGTCTAATATATATGAACATATTCCATTCTTGTTAACTAATTGCAGCACAAAATGGTACATCGCATGCAGGCAAAATGATAATCTGGAATAAACATGGAATCATTAATGTAAGTAAAAAGGGACGAGTTAAGAAACTAAAATATAGTTTGATCATGGCTCTCAATAAAATTAGCGATGTTAATAGCCAAAGAAAGCCCTTTAATAGCCAAAGAAAGCCTATTGAAAAAACATGTAGTCTAGATTGTGGTTCTGAAAGCGTGCCATGTGGGTCTTTGGTTCTCTGATTTATTTGGCATTTTCTTGAAAGCCCTACTCTTTCACTTTGGAAAGTGGTGAATAGCTTCTGAGCTACCCTTTGAATTCAGCAGATTGGTAGTTACTTTAAAAAAGCTTTAAGTAGGAAGATAAAGTTATTTGATGACCTATTATGGCTTTGGAAGATGATAAAAGCCATTGGATAGTTCCAAACGTTTTCGTGAATGCAGATTCTAACTAATAAGTTTCTGAACTTGGCTGTTGGTTAAAAAGTGAGTATTGTTGACTTGAGAATTGTAAACAGGCGGTCTGGGTTTTCTGTGGAAGGCGGTTGAAATTCAGGGTCTGGATGGTAACAATGTAATGCTTGTCAGTATCCAATAATCATTCTACTAAACTAGGTTAGCCAGCAGCTTGACTAAATCTGTCTGATTTCATAGCTTATTGAACAGTGACCTTAACAGATGAATTTGATCCATCTGTCAAGATAGAGGAAATAGGCTGCACAGGTGAAGTAAAATTAAACCAGATGAAAATACCTGACTAGATAACGATGTCTGGCAGCATTGCATCTTGTGGGTATAGTGGAAGCCTTTAATGCTCGTACAGGATTCATTGCCAGATTCAACTTGTAAATCTGCAATTCAGAAAAAGAAATTGAGCAGGTTTTTGGGGCAAGGGTGGGGGAGTGGGGAATTGTTCTTTTGGAGAGCCAGTGCAGATATGATAGGGCCGAATGACCACCTTCGGCACTGCAACAATGTGATTCTGTGATCTCTTGGGCGGGATTCTTCCATTAGGGTCGGAGAATCGCTGGGGGTCGGCGTGAATCCCGCCCCCGCCGTCCTCCGAATTCTCTGCCCCCCCCCAAAACGTCCCGGCGTGAATCGCGCCGCCCACCTCGGAGAATGGCGGGGACTGGCGCGACTCAATGGGCCCCGGGGCTGCCCGAATTCGCCGGGCCGTGATGGGCCGAAGTCCCGCCCGTTTAACGAGGGTCCTGCCGGCGTAAATCAAGGTTGGTCCCTACCGGCGGGACCCAGCTCCGTGGGCAGCCTCCAGGGTTCTCGGGGGGGCGCGGGGGGATCTGGTCCCGGGAGGTGCCTCCATGGTGGCCTGGCCCGCGATTGGGGCCCACCGATTCGCGGGTGGGCCTGTGCCGTGGGGGCACTCTATTGTTCCGCACTGGCGGTTGTAGCAGTCCGCAATTGCCGGTGCGGAAACAAAGCCCCCTGCGCATGCGCGGGGATGACGCCAGCACACGCTGGCACTCCCGCACATGCGCCAACACGCGCTGGCCGGCAGAGGCCCTTCGGCGCCGGTTGGCGTGGCGCCAAGCCCCTTCCCCGCCGGCCGGTGGGGCGCAAACCACTCCAGGGCGGGCCTAGCCCCTGAAGGTGAGGAGGATTCCGCACCTTAGGGGCGGCCCGATGCCAGAGTGGTTCACGCCACTCCATCTCTCCGGTGTTGCCCGCCCCGCCAATTAAGGAAGAATCCCGCTCCTTATGTAGTAATTTTTAAAGTAAGTTTTGCCCATTTTTAACCGTGCACTATTCCTCAGCTGGCAAGTGATCTACTTCCAGGTTACCGTCAAAGCCACCCACAAAAATGATCACTCCAAAGGAATTGTATCATAGTGTTGAGGGCTGATGTGCCCTCTAATTTTCCATTATTTTCCGTTGTGAAGTACTTAACCCTTGCCTACTGCCTTCTTTAATTCCATGTTGAAATCAGACACAATTGAGACAGCACTTTTACCAGTAGAACAGGAAGAGGAGACAGCAACTGCGAAATGCAAAGGGCAGCAAAGGTGAATGATAAGCATTAGGAGGTGTGTCCCAACTGAATCAGCTAACCAAACGCCAAATAGGAGGTTCATGCTTAATAATAAAGTGGATAATTGGGTGTGTCGCCTGAATTATAAAACCCTACAAGTCAATTTTAACTGTTTTTACTGAATGGGAAAAGGGCAACATTGAGCCAACCATCCATTTTACACGCTTGCCACATTTCTTTAGTGTCTGGTACAGTTAGTGTTGCACTGGCTTCTCCTTGCATGCAATACAGATACATAATCATGCTTATTCTCTGGGATGTATATAGCATCCAGACAGACTGTTAGGAAATAGTTTAGAATAAGCATATATACAAATGTTCTTACAACATATACAAATTCTAATATATTTAGTATGGTTCATATCATTAGTTCTGGGCTGTCCTTCAGTCTTCACAAGTCTTCTGAGTCAGTTGGTTAAGGTTTGGAGATCTATCACTGGTTTCTAGTCCAGTGGTATTGTCACTGGACTAGAAACCAGAAACCCTGGGTAATGTTTTGGATACTTGGGTTCGAATCCCACCATGGCAGATGGTGAAATTTGAATTCAATAAAAAATCTGGAATTAAAAATGGAATGATGACCATGAAACCTTTGCTGATTGTCATAAAAACCCATCTAATGTCCTTTAGGGAAAGAAATCTGCCATCCTTACCTGGTCTGGCCGACGTGTGACTCCAGACCCACAGCGATGTGGTTGACTCTTAACTGCCCCCCAAGGACAATTAGGGATGGGCAATAAATGCTGGCCAGCCAGTGATGCCCACATCACATGAACAAATTTTTAAAAATTACCTTTCCATTATCAGCTACTTTTACTTTTAAACATGAGATCGGTGGGAATTCACACAGAGTAATTTTTTTTTTCAAAATATTTTTATTGAATTTGTTATGGGCCAGAGTTTAGAGACCCCAAAATGTATCATGGAGTTCACCTGAAATTATAATAGATTGTGGTATGGGGAGCACACAGCCCACTCTACAGGTGTGGTACAGCAAAAATGGAAAAGTAATTTTTTAAAGCAAAACAATGTATATTTTATGAACTCAAGTTAACCTTTTTAAAACATACAGTGAACATCTTAGCAACCATCAATTCAAATACAACCCCCAAAGACTACAACACTAAGTAATCCTTTAAGCTTTCCTTTTAACATCCATACGACTCAAAAACAAAGCCTTTAACAGAAGCACATTAGATTAAAGTCACTACTGAAAACATTTATAATTCTGAGTTCACCAAATGATCAAGAGATAGTCTTTTGATGGCAGAGAGAACAGCAGTACACCTGCTTGGTCTGGCTTCAGCTCCAACACTGAAAACGAAACTAAAACACACCCTGCAGCAAACAGCCTAAAACGAAAGTAAAAAGCTGACAGATAGCCCAGTTCCATCCACGCTCTGACATCACTGCAGTAGTAAACACCCATTTCTTAAAGGTACTCTCACTTCAGATATATATATACACACCCATTTATAAACACCCATTTCTTAAAGGTACTCTTACATGACACCTTCCCCCAAGAAAAATAAATAAACCATCAACTTCAAGATGGTTTCGTTTTCCACCTTTTCACTATCCTTTAAGAAATGCACACAGTAAATATACATTTTCGTTTTTTAAAAAAACACACGCAAACAGATATAATAATATAGTCCATTTTTTTCTTCTTCCGCCAACTGAAATCCTTCTCAATTGACAGTCTCTTTGAACAAGACGGTCTCTGCACGATCCATCCATTTCTCTACGCCTCGGCATTTCTCTTTAAAGTCAGATACTTTAGTTCAATCTGATAACAGAGTCCCTTGCAATTCTCCAACACAGGAGCATTGGTTATCACAGCTTTCAGGCAGTCAAATGCCTGTTGAAAGTCCCTGTCCACTGAAAGTTTTGACGTTTTTTCAGCAAGTCTATCAGTGGAGTAACCATGCGACAAAAATTTTCCACAAATGTTCGATCAAATCCACTCATGTCAAGAAATCGCATTATTTCCCTTCGTGTTGAGGGTAGCGGAAACTCCTCAATAACTGTTGGTTTCACATCCCGTATGACCATTCAACCCTGTCCGATTGTATCGCCAAGGAAAGTGACTTAGGCTTTTCCAAATTCACTTTTGGCTAGGTTTATCACCAAACCCGCCTCCTGAAGTCCATCGAATAACTCCATCAGATGTTTCAAATGTTCTGTCCATGTCTGGCTGAAAATTACCAGATCGCCGATGTGTGCCGCACGATTGGGTAATGTGGCTGGGGTGTTTTTCATGCCAAATGGCATAACTTTGAATTGGTATATACCATCTGGAGTCACAAAAGCTGAAATCTCCTTCGCCCTTTCAGATAAAGGTACCTGCCAGTAACTTTTAAGTAAATCCAGTTTGGAAATAAAAGCTGATTGTCCCACTTTCTCAATGTATTCCTCCAAACGTGGGAGAGGATAAGAGTCCATCCTTGTAACTGCAGTAACCTTTCTATAGTCCACACACAACCGTTGGGTACCGTCTGGTCACTATGGGTGAGCTCCATTGGCTGCAACCCACTTCAATTATGCCATTTTTAAGCATGCTCTCAATCTCTTTGTTAATCTGTGCCAATTTTAAAGGGTTAAGTCTATATGGATGTTGTTTGTTTGGAAAAGCCTTTCCCTCATCTACACCATGTGTAGCCATTTTAGTACTTCCCAATTTATCTCCACAAACTTGCCCATGTGATATCAATAACTCTTTCAGGTCAGTCCGTTTTTCCTCTGGAAGGTAACTCAACAATTTATCCCAATTTTTAAGAACATCCACATTTTCCAATTCAATTTGAGGTATGTCAAATTCACAGTCAGCTGGATTTGGTTCATCACTTTGAGTTAGAATCATTAAAACTTCCTTTTTCGCTCCTTCCCTTTCAAAGTACCTTTTAAACATATTCACATGACATACTCGGTGAGTCTTCCTTCTATCTGGTGTTTTTACCACATAATTCACCTCACTTAATTTCCTTTCAATCTGATAAGGTCCACAAAACCTTGCTTTTAAAGGTTCACCTGCAACTGGTAACAACACTAAAACTTTATCTCCACTGGCAAAACTACGAACTTTGGATTTCTTGTCCACTACCCGTTTCATCACATGTTGTGCAACTTTGAAATGTTGTCCAGCCAATTCACCTGCTCTATTTAAAATTTGACACGTAATCCAATAATGTAATTTCCGATTTCTCACTCACCAATTTTTCCTTAATCAATTTAAGTGGTCCTCTTAACTCATGACCAAAAATTAGTTCAAAAGGACTAAATTTGGTTGACTCATTAGGTGCATCCCTAACTGCAAACAGTACGAATGGAATTCCTTTATCCCAATCCTCTGGATAATCATGACAATAGCCCTCAACATTGTCATTAATGTCTGATGCCACCTTTCTAATGCTCCCTGCGATTCTGGATGGCACGCAGTTGATTTAAATTGTTTTATTCCTAAGCTATCCATAACTTCTTTGAATAACCTTGAGGTAAAATTTGATCCTTGATCCGATTGTATTTCTGTGGGTAGTCCATATCTACTAAAGAACTTAAGTAACTCCTCCACAATCTTTTTAGCTGTAATATTACGTACTGGAATGGCCTCTGGAAACCTAGTAGACACATCCAATATAGTCAAAAGATATTGATTCCCACTTTTTGTTTTGGGAAGCAGTCCTACGCAATCAATTAGGAACCTTGAAAAAGGTTCCTCAAATGCTGGAATTGGTATTAAGGGTGCTGGTTTTATCACTGCTTGAGGTTTCCCTATCACTTGACATGTGTGACATGATTGACAAAATTTAACTACATCTTTATGTAGTCCAGGCCAATAAAAATGTTTCTGGATTTTAGCTTGAGTTTTCCTTATTCCCAAATGACCTCCCACTGGTACCTCATGTGCGACTTGCAACACTTCCTTTCTATACCCTACCGGCAATGCTACTTGATGAACATCTGTCCGCTTTTCATCCGCCTGCATATGTAAAGGTCTCCATTTTCTCATCAAGACATCACTTTTACAGTAATAACAGTCTGGTATCCACTCGGTGTATGCTTTCTGATATATCCGTTTTATTTCTACATCTTTCTGTTGTAACTCCGCCAATTTTCCTGAACTAAACATATCGCCTCATCCTCCACCTGTCCTTGTTCTTTTTCAACTATCTGATCAAATATCGTTTCTGATAATTGCACTTCAACTTCATCTTCACTCTTTGATTTCTCCTCTTGTCTTAACCTGTGACTTTGCGACCTTGTTACTACACAATCCGGAAAAATCCCAGGATATTCGTCCTTCAACACTTCAGTTGTCTGATTTTCCACTGGCTTATCAACCACAGTAGGCATCACTCCCACTTGCGATCCAGCTATATCATTACCCAAGATAAACTGTATTCCTGGACAAGATAGTTTCTCTATTACTCCTACTACCACTTCTCCATTCTTCACTGGACTTTCGAACCTTACCTTATATAATGGAACACTACTCCTCTCACCCTGAATTCCACATATTACCACCTTTTCTGGCAATATTCTTCCCAAACTACATAACTCTTCTCTCTTACCATTAAAGATTGACTAGCTCCCGTATCTCTTAAAATTGTGACTTCTTTACCTGCTCCTCCTGATACACGAGTAAACTTTACCCACAAAATTCTTTAAAGAGATCTAGCACCTTCTTATCAATCACCTCTTGATCAGGCTGTACAGTCTTTTGCACCTCCTTCGCTTCACTTGGGCTTTACTTTACCACTTTAACAAACCCCACTGTCTTATCCTGTTTTACCACATCAGCCTTCCCAGTGCTTTTCTTCAACCACCAACACTGTGACTTTACATGGCCTAGTTTATTACAGTGAAAACATTTGAAACTTTTCATTTCTTTTCCACCCTCCTGGATTTCTTTTTTAATCTGAGGTACACTCTTCTTATTATCTCCCATCACCTTTGCCTCTACCACCTGAGTAGTTCTCATGTCCCCAGTTGCTATCCCTCACCGGCTGAAACTGATGTTGGAAACCAAGCTTTGATTTATGAACTAATTCATAATCATCTGCCATTTCTGCTGCTAACCTCGCAGTTGTAACCCTCTGCTCTTCCACATGAGTTCTCACTACATCAGTAATTGAACTTTTAAACTCCTCCAAAAGTATAATTTCTCTGAGAGCTTCATACGTTTGGTCTATTTTCAAAGCCCTTATCCACCTATCAAAATTACTCTGTTTGAGCCTTTCAAACTCCATGTATGTTTGACCAAATTCTTTCCTCAAATTTCTAAACTGTTGTCTGTAGGCTTCAGGCACTAGTTCATATGCACCTAAGATGGATTTTTTCACCTCCTCATATGTCTCAGATACCCCCTCCGGTAGTGATGCAAACACTTCACTAGACCTACCTATCAGCTTTGTTTGAATCAGTAATACCCACATGTCCTGTGGCCATTTCATTTGTTTAGCTACCTTCTCAAATGAAATGAAAAAGGCTTCTACCTCTTTCGCGTCAAATCTTGGCAATGCTTGGACATATTTAAATAAATCCCCACCAAGCCTTTGACTTTGACGCTCTTTCTCACTCTCCTCATCACTGTGATCCAACTGTACGTTTCCCTTTACGTCTGCAAATTTTAACTGACTGTCATGTTTCATGGCCATTTTCTGAAGTTCAAACTCTCTCTCTTTATCTTTTCCCCTGATCTGTATATCCCTTTCTCTTTCTTTTTGTTCTGCGAGGGCTATTCTTTCTTTTCTCCTTTCTTCTCTCTCCTTTTTTTTTCTTCTCTCTCTCTTTCTTTTTCCTCTGTATCTCTTTCTCTTTCTTTTTTTGCTCTCTCTTTCTTTTTCTTCTCTTTCGTATTCAAGCTGCTTTAATTCTTTTTCATGTTCCATTTGTTTGATTTGTAACTGAATTTTTGCCATTTCCAATGATTCAAACTGTATCTCAGGCAACTTTAAATGCTTAGCCACTGTCATAATTACCTCATCTTTTCGCATTTTGTCAGGTAATGTTAATTGCAATGTTTTGCCAAATCTAACAGTCTGCTTGTAGTCTCTATCTGTAAGGCACTGCGTGTGACCGTCTCCACCCCCAAAACCTTCAGAGCCTCTGAAAGAGCCATTGTCCACAACACACTCCCCACTTGAACTAGAATACCACACCTGATAAGCAACCACAACATGCTCACCCCTCACTGTCTTTAAGTTCACTAAGCCAATCCAATAGATAGACTTTTATCCCCCTCGAGCTCCCAATTTGTTATGGGCCAGGGTTTAGAGAACCCCAAAGTGTATCATGGTGAGTTCACCTGACCCACAACCTTTACTAGATTGTGGTATGGGGAGCACACGGCTCACTCTACAGGTGTGGTACAGCAAAAATGGAAAAGTAATTTTTTTAAAGCAAAACAATGTTTCTTCTATTAACTCAAGTTAACCTTTTTAAAACATACAGTGAACATCTTAGCAACCATTAATTCAAATACAACTCCCAAAGACGACAACACTAAGTAATCATTTAAGCTTTCCTTTTAACATCCATACGTCTTAAAAACAAAACCTTTAACAGTTTAAAGTCACTACTGAAAACATTTATAATTCTGAATTCACCAAATGATCAAGAGATAGTCTTTTTGTGGCAGAGAGAACAGCAGTGCCCCTGCTGGTCTGGCTTCAGCTCCAACACTGAAAACAAAACTAAAACGCACGCTGCAGCAAACAGCCTAAAACAAAAGTAAATAGCTGACAGACAGCCCAGCTCCACCCACTCTCTGACATCATTGCAGTAGTATACATCCATTTCTTAAAGGTACTCTCACTTCAGATATTTATATACACACCCATTTATAAACACCCATTTCTTAAAGGTACTCTCACATGACAAAATGTTAACAAATGTAACATTTACAAAACCAGACAATTACACCCAGTAATAACCCCCATGCCCCCACAACAATATAAACTCAATCCCCCATCCACCCTATCCCACCTTCCCTAACAACTGACAGTGACCAACTCTTTAAAGTACATTATAATCTGCCGCCATCTACGGTAAAGCCCTTCCACCGACCCCCTCACGATGAGCTTGACCTTCTTGAGGTGCAAAAATGTCCATCAGGTCACCCAGTCACGTCGAGGCGCTTGGCGGTTTTGTTGACCTCCAGCCCAAGAGGATCTGCTTCCTTGCCACAAGGAGGCAAAGGCCAGAACGTCTGCACCTGCCCCCGTCCACGGCTCCGACACATCCAAAACCCCAAAAATCGTTACCAGTGGGCAAGGCTCCAACCGAATGTTCAGGATTGCCAATATGGTATCAAAAAAGGACCTCCAGGAGCCCACCAGCTTTGAACATGACCAGAAAATGTGAGCGTGGTGTCCCCTTGAATAATGATTGCATCTATCCTCCACCGCATCAAAAAACCGTCTCATTCGTGAGGTGTGCTCGAAATGCTACTTTTAGCTGAATGAGACTCAGCCTCACACAGGACAAGGTCCTGTTCACCCCCCACAAAACCTCCTCTTCCAAAATGGCCCAACTCTTCAGTCCAGTTTGCCTTCATTCCCTCAACCTAGCCTGTCTCCTCCCCCACTCCCGTATCTAAGGGAGCATGTGCTGTCCTTGAAAAGGACCCCGGAAGGGGTTCACAAGAATGATCCCTGGAATGAAGAGCTTGTCATATGAGGAACATAGAACATAGAACGATACAGCGCAGTACAGGCCCTTCGGCCCACGATGTTGCACCAAAACAAAAGCCATCTAACCTACACTATGCCATTATCATCCATATGTTTATCCAATAAACTTTTAAATGCCCTCAATGTTGGCGAGTTCACTACTGTAGCAGGTAGGGCATTCCACGGCCTCACTACTCTTTGCGTAAAGAACCTACCTCTGACCTCTGTCCTATATCTATTACCCCTCAGTTTAAAGCTATGTCCCCTCGTGCCAGCCATTTCCATCCGCGGGAGAAGGCTCTCACTGTCCACCCTATCCAACCCCCTGATCATTTTGTATGTCTCTATTAAGTCTCCTCTTAACCTTCTTCTCTCCAACGAAAACAACCTCAAGTCCATCAGCCTTTCCTCATAAGATTTTCCCTCCATACCAGGCAACATCCTGGTAAATCTCCTCTGCACCCGCTCCAAAGCCTCCACGTCCTTCCTATAATGCGGTGACCAGAACTGTACGCAATACTCCAAATGCGGCCGTACCAGAGTTCTGTACAGCTGCAACATGACCTCCTGACTCCGGAACTCAATCCCTCTACCAATAAAGGCCAACACTCCATAGGCCTTCTTCACAACCCTATCAACCTGGGTGGCAACTTTCAGGGATCTATGTACATGGACACCTAGATCCCTCTGCTCATCCACACTTCCAAGAACTTTACCATTAGCCAAATATTCCGCATTCCTGTTATTCCTTCCAAAGTGAATCACCTCACACTTCTCGACATTAAACTCCATTTGCCACCTCTCAGCCCAGCTCTGCATAAGAGATTTTGTTGAGGACTCTGGGTCTGTACTTGTTGGAGTTTAGAAGGATGAGGGGGATCTTATTGAAACTCACAGGATACTGCAAGACCTGGGTAGAGTGGACGTTGAGAGGATGTTTCCACTAGTAGGAAAAACTAGAACCAGAGGATACAATCTCAGACTAAAGGGACGATCCTTTAAAACAGAGATGAGGAGGTATTTCTTCAGCCAGAGGGCGGTGAATATATGGAACTCTTTGCCGCAGAAAGCTGTGGAGGTCAAATCACGGAGTGTCTTAAGACAGAGATAGATAGGTTCTTGATTAATAAGAGGATCAAGAGTTATGGGGAGAAGGCAGGAGAATGGGGATGAGAAACATATCAGCCATGATTGAATGATGGAGCAGACTCGATGGGCCGAGTTGAATTCAGCCCCCATGTCTTACGGGCTTATGGTCTTATGCGTACTGGCCATGCCTGACTCCAAGACTCCATGCAGGATAAAATCCACTTGAGCAAGGTAGAAAGCTGCTTCACTGGGAAGGCTGCAAAGTACTTTTTGAACACACACAGTAATTTCAGAAATTAGTTCGCCACCATGGCCTGTATTATCTAGGTTGCATAATCAATACGTTTTGCAATTATTATCTCAATTTCTTATGAACTAAGCTTTATGAGAGCTGTTGACCAACATGGCTATGGAGCTCTGATTTCTCATGGTTCCATTCCTTTGTAGTGCCTCTGGCTACAGAAGAGCTGCATTTCTAGTCTGTTCCAGAAGCAAACGGAGCATTAACAGCGGCATAATTGGTTGGATCAAACATCCTTATTTGGCTGTTAATTTCATGTAAATCTATGTAGTTACACACTCAAGTTTACAGTGTATCACATATTGCATTCGATGATTGGACAAAGGAATGAGCCACCCTCCAGTAACGCTCAATCTTTGTTAAATAGTTTAATTATTCAAATTAGCACTCTTGTTGCATGATGAAACATCAAGGGCTGGATTCTCTCTGCCCGGGGCCGGTCCGGAGGATCCCCGCGACCGGCGCGAATCACGCCACGATGCCCCGACGCCGGCACGCGATTCTCCAACCCGGAATAGGCCGAGCGGACGCCGTAAAAACGCCGAATCCCGCCGGCGGCATCCACACCTGCTCTCAGCCGGCGGGAACTTGGCATGGAAGGGTCGGGGGGTGGCCTGTGTGGGGGAGGGAGTTCCGACCCGGGGGGGCATCCGATGTGGCCAGGCGATCGGGGCCCACCGATCGGCGAGCCGGCCTCTCTGGCTGGGGGCTTCCTTGCCAACCCCTGTAGTCCTGCACCATGTTGCGTCGGGGCTGGCGCATTGAAGGGAGCCACTGCGCATGCGTGCGTTGGTGCCGGTGCCACTTCATATGCATGTGTTGGCGCCAGTGCCACTGCGCATGCGCGGACCCTGCGACGCTCAGTTCACACCGGGTCAGCAGCTGGAGCAGCGAGGGTCGCTCCAGTGCCGTGCTAGTCCCCTGTAGGGGCCAGAATTGCTAATCCTGAGGCCGTGTTGATGCCGTCGAGAAATGCGACGGCGTTTCCGACGGCGTCAACACTTAGCCTCAGGATCAGAGAATCCCGCCCCAGGCATCTGACCGATATAAAATGAGTTTATTGAACTCTTGGAATTAGGTAGATTTCTACCCGACTGGGCATCTTAAAGGCAGGTTGTTGTTTCAATTGGTGAGAAACCTATGTGGAGGGCATTTTCTTTTATGTTTTCAATTCCATTTCAGTGTATTTTGTTATATGCCCTAGTTGTTTTTTCCTCTGTAATCTGTCATGTTTACATTGTTTTTTTACTCCTGCCAGGACTGAAGAACATAAGAAATCTCTGTTTGTAATTCTTGGTCATTCCTGGCATTTCACTCATACAGTGCAAAGTACTGGCAGGGTATTCCTCCCAGGATTCTCCTTGTGCTGCTGTAGAAGAAAGGTTAATGAGGTAACACTTGAGGGGCGCAATTCTCCCATCGGGAGACCTTGGGCGCGATTCTCCGCTCCCGCGCCGGTTGGAGAATCGCCTGGTGCGCCATTTTTCCCTGCGACACCGGTCCGACGCCCTCCCGCGATGCACCCAAGCGACAGGAATGGCCCCGTCGAGTTCTGCGCGGCGCAGGCCGGAGAATCGCCCGGGACACCCAAAATGGCGATTCTCCACTGCACCCGCTATTCTCCAGCGCGGATGGCCGAGCGGCCTGCCCAAAACGACGGCTTCCTGCCGGCGCCATCCACACCTGGTCGCTGCCGGCGGGAACAGCGCAGGAACACTGGGGGGGCGGCCTGTGGGGGGGGCGAGGGGGGTTCTTTCACCGGGGTTGCACTCAAAAGGGGTCTGGCCCGCGATCGGTGCCCACCGATCGGCGGGCTGGCCTCTCTGTAGGAGGACCTCCTTTCCTCCACGCCCCGCAAGATCCATCCGACATCTTCTTGCGGGGCGGCCTCGGGGAGGATGGCAACCACGCATGTGCGGGTGACGCCAGTTAGGCGGCGGATGACGCGGCGCCGCTTTTATGCCCGGCGCACGCTGACGACGCTGCTTTAGCGACACGCCCCCCGAGTTTCTCGCGGCCCCGCTCCTAGCCCATCTTTGGGCCCTGAATCGGTCGTGATCGGGGCCGTTTCGCGCCGTTGTGAACCTCAACGGCGTTCACGACGGCGTGGGCACTTAGTCGCGGGAGCGGAGAACCGCGCCCGAAGTCCTGACACCCGAGTGAAAACCGGAGTGTTTCACTCCGGCGTCGGAGGCCGTTCCCAGCCCCCTATTCTCCCGCTCCCGGGGGGCTAGGAGCGGCGCCGCGTAAATGTCGCGACCGGCGCCGCATAAATGACGTCACCTGCGCATGCGTGGTTGCCGTCCTCCCCGCGGCCGCCCCGCAAGATGATGTCGGATCGATCTTGTGGGGCAGCGGAGGAAAGGAGGTCCTCCTTCAGAGAGGCCGGCCACCGATCGCGGGCCAGACCCCTTTTGAGCCCCCCCCCGGTGCAGGAACCCCCCTCGCCCCTCCCCCACAGGCCTCCCCCCCAGCGTTCCTGCGCTGTTCCTGCCGGCAGCGACCAGGTGTGGATGGCGCCGGCGGGAACCTGTCGTGTTGGGCAGGCTGCTCGGCCGATCCGGGCTGGAGAATCGCCGCTCGGCCATTACCAACGGCATACGGCGATTCTCCCAGTGGCCACCCGTGATTCGCGCCGCGCCGGTTGGGTGGGAGGGTGGGAGAATCGCGTGCGGGCGTCGGGACGGCGTGGCGGGACTCGCGCGGCGCCCGGGCGATTCTCCCACCTGGCGTGGGGTGGGGGGGGGGGGGGGGTGGGGGTGGGGGGGTGGCGGGGAGAATTCCACCCCATGTGTTTGCCCACACCTGTCTTACCATGTGGTCTGCATTTATAGAGTGTTTCAGAAGTATTTGGGCAACTGGTTCCATCTTTGTTCCTAGCTTTATAAAGACAGGTTGTACCACCTGTTGCAGGATGGGTGGCCTACACACAGCAATGATAACAGGAACAGCCATTCCGTAATAATAATTGTGAGCATACTGAGAAGCTTTATTGCTATTAGACACTGCCCAAGCCACAAAGTGACAAATGATGTGTTTGCAAGCATCACACCTTTATCAGTTTCTCTGTATAAAGAAGGCATCAGGGCGGCACAGCAGGACAGTGATTAGCACTGTTGTTTCACAATGCCAGGGTCCTTGGGTCACTGTCTGTGCAGAGTCTGCACGTACTCCCCATGTCTGCGTGGGTTTCTTCCCACAGTCCAAAGATGTGCAGGTTAAGTGGATTGATCACATTAAATTGCCCCTTAGTGTCCAAAGTTAGATGGGGTGCGGGGATAGGACGGAGGTGTGGGCTTGGGTAGGGTGCTTTTTCAGGGGTCGGTGTAGACTCGAATGGCTTCCTTCTGCACTGTAGATTCTATGATAACAAGGCAGCAAAGATCGCTCACATTCAAGGCTTAAGTAAATGACATCCTGGTATCAGGCTTTTCATACTGGAAGAAAACATTTTTTATTAATATTGACACCAGAAATAAGCTCCTAAATCAATCAATAGAAAAATAACCCCTAATTTTGTGCATGTGTTGAAAATTAGGTTAAATTAGTTAGCTTAGCTCCATGAAAAGCTCAGAGCGGGAACTGTACTCAAGTTTACATCAGGAATCCTTCTCACTAATTTGATTAGGTTACTAGCACATGGAAAGCCTGTGCAGAAAGCTTGTCCTCTGGTGAATTTTCCAATGCCTTGAACATGCAACTGTCCACTGAGGACAAGTACTGTGCTCTAAAATTATCTACAGCCACAAAAGACTCACGTAACTAAGGAAATTGAAGATTGATCTTGTCATGTCGGTGAAGCGACTAGAGCAACCTTCTGATTGTTTTAACCCTGGGTTCTCAATAAGAGATCTCAGTGGTCACTCAATGTAGCAGACCCCAGTAATGAGGGTCTTATCAGCCACGCTTTGGAGATTAAATATTCTGGTCCTGCCCACATATTTAGCCATTAAAAAAATAGGTAACATATTGCAAATTAATGTACCCAGCACTCCACATCCTAAGTTATTTCCACTCCATCCTTGAGTTTAAAAGTCTTGAAAGATTTGTGTCCTTTGAAGTCTTCTTCAGTCCACCCTGCAGGTTTTCAGTCGAGTCAACATTACTTCATTTATTTCAGTTAGACTTCAAGCACTTGAAAGGAGACAACAGAAAAGGTAATTAGGCCATAAAACTGCCACAGTATTGAAAATACTTGTGTTGCTAACTCCACAGATGTATTGCATTTGGAAAAATAACAGCCAATATTGGTTTCTTTCTGTGTAATTAGGTATTATGTATCAGCAAATGTTGACAGAATGTTGCCAGAAGCAACTTTTGAAAAAGCTGGCGTTCATCTGGGAATAATAATAAATATTAAATTTAGTTATTTTAAAGTTGAAGGTGAACAGATGCAAGACCTCGAGTATTTTAGCTCTGTAAGGTTTACGGCATATCTGAATTCAATGGGAAATGCCTAATGGAAGTCTGCAGGGCAGGACAACACTAGTATGACAAAATGAAGCATTTTCTGATCTTAAGATGTAAAATGCTATTAGCTTCTTTATTTCTGTGATTGTATGCAAGGTTAAGAACAGCTTGACTCAGAGAAATTTATATCGGGCCAGAATTTTATGCTCGCCCCACCCCAGTGGGTTCTGAGGCAGAGTTGTTTGGGAGGGGGCTGGTGAGGGAGCATGAAAGTCCTTGGACAGATTGCTTCCTGGTTCCCGTCAGCTCAGACCTCAGTGATTTCACACAGGGTGGGCAAGACCTCGGACGGGAAGCCTACCCTGGCCCCAACACGGTAGTACAGTGGTTAGTACTGTCGCTTCACAGCTCCAAGGTCCCAAGTTCGATTCCCGGTTTGGGTCACTGACTGTGCGGAGTCTGCACGTTCTTCCCGTGTCTGCACGGATTTCCTCTGGGTGTTCCGGTTTCCTGCCACAAGACCAGAAAGACGTGCTGTTAGATAATTTGGACATTCTGAATTCTCCCTCTGTGTATCTGAACAGGCGCCGGAATGTGGCGACTCGGGGCTTTTCACAGTAATTTCATTGCAGTGTAAGCCTACTTTTGACAATAAAGATTATTATTATTAAGTGGCCACTTAATGGCCACTTAAGTGCCGTTTCCTGCCCAGCCTTGATTTTTAGCTGGCGGGAGGATGCCAACTGTTGGGGGGGTGGGGGGGGCCTAGAAATGAACAGAGTTAGATCTCGGGTGGGTTGGGGTGTTGGAAGTCCTATGGGGGGGGGCATTGGAAACCTCATTCTGACTGGGTGCAGGGGCTGGTTTAGCACAGGGCTAAATATCTGGCTTTTAAAGCAGGCCAAGGCAGGCCAGCAGCACGGGTTCAATTCCCATACCAGCCTCCTCGAACAGGCACCAGATTGTGGTGACTAGGGGCTTTTCACAGTAACTTCATTTGAAGCCTACCTGTGACAATAAGCGATTTTCATTTTCATTTTATTCATCCGGCACCCTCCCCTTAAGGCCCAGTGACGTCTAGACACCCCCCACCGACCCATGCCTATCTTCCGGGACTCCGACAGCCCATCCCCCCATCGTGACCCCTTCACCTCTTCTCCCGTCCGACTCCTGGGGCGAAATTCTCCCGAAACGGCGCGATGTCCGCCGACTGGCGCCCAAAATGGCGCCAATCAGGCGGGCATCGCGCCGCCCCAAAGGTGCGGAATGCTCCGCATCTTTGGGGGCCGAGCCCCAACATTGAGGGGCTAGGCCGGCACCGGAGGAATTTCCGCCCCGCCAGCTGGCGGAAACGGCCTTTGTTGCCCCGCCAGCTGGCGCGGAAATGACATCTCCGGGCGGCGCATGCGCGGGAGCATCAGCGGCCGCTGACAGTTTCCCACGCATGCGCAGTAGAGGGAGTCTCTTCCGCCTCCGCCATGGTGGAGACCGTGGCGGAGGCGGAAGGGAAAGAGTGCCCCCACGGCACAGGCCCGCCCGCGGATCGGTGGGCCCCGATCGCGGGCCAGGCCACCGTGGGGGCACCCCCCGGGGCCAGATCGCCCCGCACCCCTCCCACGCCGCCTTGTCCCACCGTTCAAAAGGTGGTTTAATCCACGCCGGCGGGACAGGCAATTTATCGGCGGGACTTCGGCCCATCCGGGCCGGAGAATCCAGCGGGGGCGCCCGCCAACCGGCGCGGCCCGATTCCCGCCCCCACCGAATATCCGGTGCCAGAGACTTCGGCAACCGGCGGGGGCGGGATTCACGCCAGCCCCCGGCGATTCTCCGACCCGGCGGGGGGTCGGAGAATGACCCCCCTGATACTGAACATTTTCTCTGATTCCCAAGAAGCTTTGTGCAGTACCTCCTGTGGCCACTGCAATGCTGTTCTTGGAGAGACTGGAGAGCTGTTGGCTATTCTGATTGGCCAGAAACTTTCCAAGGCAGAATTTCTCCTGTGTGATGGACAGAAGTCTCACCTTACGCCAATCAACGCTCATTAGAATGTAATATGGCAGTGGGGCTGTAGGAAGAGGCAAGGATTTGCCACTGACTCTTCAGACCCCACTATCTCAAAATTTCAGCCCATAATTTATCTTCATACAAATACTACAGATTTTACTTGTTTAGTAGGCACACTTATTCAAAGGGCACAGGCATTGACACTCTCTTAATATTTTAAAGATATCCTGAGGTCCAAGTGGCTGCCTAGACAAAGTGTGAACCGAGTTTAACAACACATTTTTTCAAATGATAGGAAGACAGTCCATGAGCCCTCCTTGGCTTAATTGGGTGGAGGATCGTCAACATCTTTTCCTAAAGGTAGAGGAGTCTAGAACTAGAGGGCACAGGTTTAAGGTGAGAGGGTAGAGATACAAAAGAGACCAGAGGGGAAATCTCTTCACACAGAGGGTGGCGAGCATCTGGAACGAGCTGCCAGAGGCAGTGATTGAGGCGGGTACAATTTTATCCTTTAAAAAACAGTTAGACAGTTACATGGGCAGGGTGGGTATAAAGGGATATGGCCAAATGCGGGCAAGTGGGACTAGCTTAGTGATAGAAACTGGGCGGCATGGACAAGCTGGGTCGAAGGGCCTGTTGCTGTGCTGTTAACGTCTTTGACTCTATAACTGTATGAGGAGGGAAGGCAGAGGTGGCCCTACCCAGACCCTCTCATCCAATTAAGTGTCCACCTCTCCCCACCTTCAAACTCACCTATGAAGTCTGTGTATGTGAGCGTGGTGGGGGGAGGGAATTATGTTTTGTCCTTTTGGTGGAGAAATTTCTGCTCATCTCAATCCTAAATTGATGACTCCCCTCTCCCGTTACTGTGACCACGCCCCCCCCTTCGCCGTGTTTTTGAAGTGCCCCCCTATAATGCCCACTGCTGTAAAAATGGCAGTATGTTATACCATATTGTGGACTTCTTTCCTTTATGAAACTTTTGTGCACTTCAAACGTAATTCATTGTGATATGTTTTGCATGTGTTGAAAAGATAGCGAGGGGTTATATAAAAGTATTTTTAACCAGTTGTGGTGCTCTGATTAAAATCAAACAAGTTTTCTGCTCTCCTTTACTGCAATAATAATACTAGTAATGACTGACAAAACAATACTATTGCTTTATTTCAAACCCAAACATTGCTTGAGGCCTGCCTGCACTACAATGTTTACATGAAGTTACTGATCCAGAATAACTCATGACAATAAGAATGAAATCATTTTGTGTTGTTCTGTAACATTGCTGAGGAGGTTCGACACGAGAGAACATCCCACTTCAGTATTTTCCTGCTGATATTTGTCACAGAAGGGCAGAGCAATGGGCATTGGAGTTCCATGGAAACTGTTGCTATCCATTCTGATATACTTCACTGATTCAGAATCTAAAAATCATGTCCAAATGGTAGCCAGAAAATAATCTTTGCGCATAAAGCAGAATTTAATAACTTAAGTCAGTGCTGAATAAAACAGGTAAAAATGGTTTAGCTTCATATGAATTCTCTCCCTGAACTGGAAGGAAAACTGTGCATATTGCATCTCACAGACAAACCACAAAGCTTTTCAAATGTAAAGCAGAACTTTGAATTCAGAGACCGTTGGTATGTTGGCAAATACAGCAGTCAATCTGGACATGGCAAGGTTCCACATAAAAAGCATTTGTTTACTTGAAATTGACAGATGGAGAGATATTGGTGAGGGCATTGGAAGAACTCCCTGCATTTCATTTAGTGCCAGTGGATCTTCGATATCTTAACCACAAGGACAGTCAGTGCCCAGTCTAGCATCTCACATGAAGGGCGTTACCTTAGACACTACAGCACACCCTCAGTACCAAAACAAAATACTGCAGATTCTGAAAGTCTGAAAGAAAAATAGAAAATACTGGAAATACTTAGCAGATGTGGTAGCATCTTGGCGAGATGAACAGAGTAACATTTCAGGTCAATGACCTTTCATCTGAATTTCGAATGAAAGGTCAGCAACCTCAAATGCTCACTCTGTGACTGGAATCTTGTGGAGATGCCGTGGGTCTCGGCCACCAGGTAGAGAGTTGGTGAGATCGCTGCTCTTTGTAGGAAGGCTCCCATTTGCATGTGCCGTTCGGGCACTTGCAGGTCAGCAGTGGGCATGGAAGCCCTGCTCACCGAGAGCTGCCAGCCAATCAGAGGTCAGAAGATCTATTGAACAGTAGCATGGCGGGGAGGCAATGACTGCCCCTGGCATGACACCTACCTGAGACCTTGGATTATTGTTGGATCCTATGCCAGAGGTGAGTAATGGCTGGAGGCGGCTTGTGGGGAGATGGGTCGATTGCAAAGGCTGGGGGGTGGCTCTCAGAGTGCCTGACAATGAGGAACCCCTCCTGCCCCGAGGGAGCCTGCAAGTAAACACGCCCTCTGCCACCTCGTTCATCGCAGAATCTCAGAATAATACAGTGCAGAAGATGCCCTTCGGTCCATTGAGTCTGCACTGACGCATGAAAAACACCTGACCTCCCGACCTAATCCCATTTGCCAGCACTTGGCCCATAGCCTTGAATGTTATGACATGCCAAGTGCTCATCCAGGTACTTTTTAAAGGATGAGAGGCAACTTCATGGGGTAGAACAATATCTCTCCAAAGATGCTCCCCTTCCTGCTGAGTATTCCCAGGCATTTCTGCTTTTATAATTATAACTTCCCACAGTACTGTACCGAAATAGGAGACTAGATATGTATACTGTCCTGCAGTGGACCTTGAATATTCTGACTAACAGCCAAGTGTACCACAACAGAGTTCAGAACTTGGTAAAATCAAATAACAATCTAGTTTTCATAAAAAGTAAGAATTTGCAGCTTGATTTTAAAAATTAATTATTCATCTGAAAAATGCATGCTTTTAGAATGGTTATATTCTTAGTTGACAGCTTGTATAAACATATTTGTTACTGTCAGGGTCCTTTCATAGGGTAGCTACCACATGGAAACGCCAAGCAATTCCGCAAGGCACTACCTTGTCAACCGTTTCTGAAGGTTTGGAACTGGAACACATGCTACAGGAGACAGTGCTGCACAGAGGAGCATATCTGCATTCACAGAGTTGCCCCCACTGTCGTTAAAATTGAAATATTTAGAGAACTTGGACACAAGCATTGGCATCCTCTGAATATATAAATGGTACTCTGGAGGTTCGTCTGAGCGAAGGATGAACCGAGTTTGACAACACATTGAAATCATATACTCTGTACAGTTAACAACTCCAGAGTCAGCTGTCTCCTCCTTCGCTGACCACTCCCCTTCAGAGTCAGGTATGACTCAACGCCAGTGTTCTAGTGAGGAGTTAGAGCTGTTGCTGAATACTAACAGCTTCACAGTGATATCAAAGCCGTATGATCAATTTTATGTTGGAATTAAGAGATTTATAATTGGAGTAATTTCCTTCTGCAGCTCTCCTGTTTGGCCGATGCATCTTTAACAAAAGATCAGCAGAAAACCGGTCAATTCATGTCTCCAAAGTATTTGCTGATCTTTAATCAAATCAACGTAGGCCAGTCAGAAATCTCACTAAGGAAATTTCCTGCATTTGTATTTGAATTTGAGTATAAGTGGAGAACATTAATACAGTAGACATTAAAATCATAAGTCCTTAAAACGAATGTGATTTTATAAATCGTCAATCCTGTGGAACATACTTGAGTGTGAAACTCACCCTGCCTGCGGTCCCATTGTTTTGATTGGAAGAACACAGCTGCTTTTCTTGTAACATTCTTTGTACCACACATGTGAACTGTTGGCCGGTGGTTTATTTTCATGCACTTACCTTTCCCCCAGAAGCAATTGCTCTGACATTGCATAAGTACAGGTCACTTATGGTCACAAGTTCCACCATCGCTATCACTATCTAAAGCTAATAATTTTTCTTCCTCAACTATACTAAGTTATTCGAGACAAAAGGCACATTGTTGATGGCTCAACAATTAAATAAATGAATATCATGATGTATGAGGCACGATTTAATGGCCTCGCTGCGTCCGAAAACCAGCTCGCCGTGGCCGATGGAAGCCGGGAAACCCCGCCCCCGGGATCTACCCAGCTCGCAACGCCTTGCGAGATCTAACGTGATCTCGTGAGACGTTGCAATATGAATCCCGCCCATTGTGGGTGGGATTACTTTTTAGCAAATCTGCATATTAAAGCGACAGACCTCGCACTGGTCTCCACAAATGGTAGCCAGACAGAATGGCACTCGTGGGGGTCTCCCAGGGGATTGGAGGCCCCAAGGTGCATGCCGTCTCGGCAGGTTAGCACCTTGGTACTGCCGGCCTGGTACCCTGGCAGTGCTAGCTTGGCACCCTGCCATTGCCACCTGAGTGGCAGTCTGGCACTGCCAACATGCGCAGGTGGCACTAGCAGGGACACTGCTAGGATGGCAGTTTAGCACTGCCAAGGTGGCACTTTTTGCATGGGTGCGATCAGGCCAGGGGTACCCTGCATGGGTGTTGGGGGATTGTGGGGGTGGGGGGGGGAGACTTCCCATGGTGTGTTGGGACTTGGGCGGGGGGAAGGGGGCAGGGGTCGGGGACCTCACTATGGGACTTTAGTTGCATTTAGCTAAATCATGCCCATGGAGTTTAAGAGCCCTGGTAAACTTCCTCGATTCAGTCAATTTTTGGCAGCAAAGTGACGATGACTTTTAAGTACTCTGCCCCATTTTATAATTATGTCTGCTTTTTGCTAAAACTAATGAATGAAAGAAAATATAATGCTGATCTCCAGTATCCTGGGCACCAATTTCCCTGATATCCTTCTTTGATTCCCACTTTGATCCTTTGTATAATTGAAATTAGTGCCACATTATGGTGCAGAAAATGATATACTAATGCACCAGCAGCACTGCTACCGCAACAAAAGACAACATTTACAAACTGGTGAAGTAGCGGTGAAAAAGTCACTAAACTAAACTAAAAAGCTGTGGGGTCCATTTTTAATAACTGAGGAAGCCAGCGGTAGTGGAACAAGGATTTATTAGAACAATGCCCACATCAGTAACTCTCTCCTAATCCAGTCCCTGTTGGGACAACCAATAGCTCCGGGCCCTGCTTGGGCCGGCTTTATATGTAGGTCTAACGAGCTGCAGCTGGATGGTCTCCGCCTCCTTCCTGGGAAGCCCGTACTGCTCGAGTCCCACAGCAAGACTTACAATGGTTTCCCCATGGTCCTCATGGCGTTATGACACCTTTATTCGCCTTCTCAGCCTCCAGAAGGGCAGTTACGAACGGGCATCTGGCAAGCTCTCAGAGGTTCCTACCGATGAGCGTGCGGACAAGTTCTCAGAGGTTTCGGCCAAAAGCGCGTGGGGCGGTGGAAATTTTTTTTTCCGATCTGACATACAACATTTAACAGTACAAGTACAAACAACATCAAACATGCTGCAGGTTCCATCAGAAAGGACACCGTTTTCTCCCAAGCGGTTCCTTTAAAACATCATCTGGACACCTCAGTTATCGGTTGAGAACAGGGTCGCAAAGGGGTTCTCGTTTTGGGAGTCAGACTCAAGGTCGTCATCTCCTCCCGGATGCCAAACTCTCGAGTGTATCAGGGCTGATAGGGCTGTTTGGTATGATTTTGGATCGCTCTCGTCATTCCGGACGAGTCTGTACGAATTATCTCTGTGCCAATAGGTGGTGTCTAGTTGTGTGGGGACGGAATCGGGGTCGTCATTGTAGGTCGGTGGTCGGTTTTTTTTAGGAAAGTGATCGTGAAGGGATCACTCGAATCATGGTCAGATTCGCTGGGTGTAGGTCCTGTTGCATGGGGAAAGTAGGGAGGCGTGCTGTGGCTATCGTCCGAGTCACAGTCGCTGTCTCTGCTGCTGCAGTCTGTGGGAGTTCCGGGGCGGGGTGTATAGTTCGGGGGTGGAGTTGAGGTTGAGTCCGTGGCTGGGCTGGACGTGTTGGGGGAGGGTAGGGTTACATTGGCTGCGGGCGGGACGTGGGCTGCTGCGTCAAGCATGGCGTGGTGTGCGTGGTTAGACTGTGTTCCATATGCCTTCAGCTGGTTGATATGGAACCACGCAGTCTTTCCGTTGGGATACTTTATTTTGTAGACGGAAGGGCTTACTTTGTCCGCAATGGAGTACGGACCCGAGTACTTAGGTGACAGGAATATGCTGGGGTTGTATACGGAGAGCATGACTTGCTGTCCTACACTGAACTCAGTCGCATGCACTGTCTTATCAAAACAGGCCTTGCTCGGTTTCTTTCTTGTGCCCAATTTCACTGCGGCTGCTAGCTGAGCCGTTTTAACATTCTCTACTAATTGTTTGACTGCGTTCTCGTGTGTGAGGGCCGTCACTTCGGGGCTGGTCAGGCCTAAACCTAATAAAAATTCTGTGCCTTCCATGGGGTGTCCAGTCATGAGGGTGTGTGGGGTGTAACCTGTAGGCGTTGAAACTGTATTACGCAAAAACATCAGCGCAAAAGGGAGGACTGAGTCCCAAGTGGTGTTGTTTTGCTGGACCATTTTTCTGAGGGTGGATTTTAGGGTCCGATTCATGCGCTCCACGATACCACTCGACTGTGGGTGGTAAGCAATGTGGAATTTTTGGGTAATGCCAAGTATAGTGAGGACATTCTTCATGACGCGTCCCGAAAAATGGGAACCTTGGCCGGATTCAATGCTGCGGGGGAGTCCCCATCTTGTATAGATGTGGTGGGTCAAAATCTTGGCTGTGGTCTTTGCCGTGTTAGTTCTGGATGGGAATGCTTCCACCCATTTCGTAAATGTGTCTATCGCCACGAGTACATATTTATAACCATTCCTGCAAGGGGGCAATGGTCCTATAAAATCAATCTGGAGGTTAGTCCAGGGGCCATTAACGGGTCGGGTGTGACTAAGCTCAGCCTTTTTGGCATATCTGTCCGGATTATTCTGGGCGCAGATAAGACAATTCTCGATGTAGTGATTTACATCGTCCTTTAAATTCGGCCACCAACAAAGCTGCCTGAGGTGGGCTGTAGTGGGATCGATTCCCTGATGTCCATGACCGTCATGGAACAAAAAATCAGTTGATTCCTGTCCTGTTCAGGAACCACATAAAGGGTGTCTTTTAACACCACACCGTCATGTGTGGTCAGAGAATTTTTAAACCTCTCGTATGGTGCTGGATAGTTTCCTTTTAAAATCTCCCGGAGATTGCTGTCCTGCTTCTGGGCCTGCACTAGATCCTCGATCTTAGTCTGCGAGACCTGAACTGCATTCACTGGTGCGCTTTCGGGGGGGTGTCCATGCCTGGAACCTGCCTTAGCCAGTGCATTGGCTTTTACATTTCCAGGGGGGGAGGAATGATGGTGACTTCGAACTTTGACTATCCCAAAAGTCCTGGTCTGTGCTCTCTCTAAGCTGTGACGGAGCAATGGGGCTGAAGGGCGGGGTTTTCTGTCTGCGGAAACAAATTTTCTTGCTTTCCACAGGGGCAGGAATTCCGTAAGGCTGTTGCAGACACAGAGGCTGTCCGAGTATATGTCTGCTGGGCTGGGGAAGGAATCTGGGTGTTCAACTATATATGCGATGGCCGCAAGTTCTGCTGCCTGTGCACCTAGGTGTCCTGGAAGTTTTATTGCTATTTCTTCTAGGGCGCGTCCTCGACATATATACCGCAACCTGTTATGCGCTTCCCTTCCAATACTGTGGAAGATCCATCCACATATATCTTTATGGGCTCGCACGTGTCTGTGTGCTGGGGGCTCTGGGTTGAACTAGCTATCTTTCTGGGGGGTGCTTTAGCAATAAAGGGGCCTGTGTTGTGGTGTGGAGATATAATTTCACATTCATGGGGGGTTCCGGGGTACTGTAGGTTGTCGGCTAAAAAAGTGTGGGTCTTTGTCCTTTGAACAGTGATGTCCCGTCCCTGCAAAAAAAGGGTCCATCTGGCTGCTCTTATTTGACTGACTGTACCATCCTTAAGTCATCCGTCCAGTAAAGGTTGTGTGGGGGTGTGTTCTGTGAGGATTGTGATGGGGTTCTGTCCGGTAATGTACGAAAAATATTGAACTGCCCAAAATACTGTGAGCAGGTGCCTCTCACAGGCTGAAAATCCCTGCTCCACAGCATCTAAAACTCTGGAGGTGTAAGCCACGGGCCTTAACTGTTCGTGCCGTTCCTGAAGGAGCACGGCCGAAAGGGTGCGGTCTGTGGTTGCTACCTCTATAGCGCAATGGGAAAACGGGTCTGGAAATTGTAGTGCGGGAGCTGCTATGAGTGCCTGTTTTAAAGAGTCCACAGCATCCGTATGCTGCGGAAGCCATTCCCAGGGGGCTCCTTTCTTTAGGAGGTCTGAGAGGGGTGCTGCCTTGCTGGCGAAACCGTCAATGTGGTTTCGGCAGTGGCCAACCAGTCCTAAAAATGACCGGAGGGCTGAAACGTTCTAGGGAAGGGGCAATTTGGCAATCGAGTCAATCCTTTTATGCTCGATCTCGCGTTTACCGTGCGTGATAATTGTTCCCAAATATATCACCTTGTCTTCCAAAATCTGGGCCTTTTTGGGGTTAACTTTACAACCAATTGAGTGTAAGAGTTCCAGGAGTTTGGTCAGAAGCTCGATGTGCTCTTCCTTGGTGTCTGTCTGCAGTAGTTGGTCGTCTACGTACTGAACCAGACATTCGGGGCGAGAAAATTTGGCTCAACCATTTGCCAGCTGTCGGTGGAAAATGGAGGGGGAGTTGTGGAATCCTTGTGGCAGGCATGTCCACGTGTACTGCTGATTTTTAAAAGTGAAGGCAAATTTGTACTGCCACGCCTTTGCCAATGGAATGGACCAGAATCCATTACTGACGTCCAAAACCGTAAAGAATCGGGAATTGAGTCCCTGCTTGAGCATGGTCTCGGGACTTGTGGCTACCGTGGGGGCTGCTGCGGGGGTGATTTTGTTGAGTTCCCGGTAATCGATGGTCAGTCGCCATGATCCATCGGGGTTTCTCACTGGCCAAATCGGGGCATTATTAGTGGAGGCTACTGATCTAAGTACGCCCTGCTCTAATAAGCTTTTGATTACTTTTGCGATTTCTCCCTCTGCCTCTTGGGGAAATCCATACTGTTTTGGGGTCTGGGGTCAGGTCCTGTGATTTGTACGGAGCCAGTCATCCGTCCACAGTTGTGCTTGTGGGTCGCGAATGCTGTCCTGTTCTTTTGCAGAACTGCCCTAACCTGCTTGTCCGTGCTAAGCATGGTCGGGCTGAACCAAAATTCGCCTCCTGCGCTAATTTTGTTCGCGTATTCTCCTATGTTGAGCAATGCGGGGGCTCTTGCAGATTTTGCCATCTTCCAGACACACTGGTTGACTGGATCAAATGATAGATTATGGGAATTCATGAAGTCTATTCCCAGAATGTGTTCTGCTGTGTGGGGCACGTCAACTAAAACCACGGGGTGCTTGGTGGTGATGTTGCCGATTTGAATGGGTACAGGGGCTGTGATGTGTCCCTGCTGTGAGTGGCCTGTAAAGCCGCTGAGGGTGATGGTGGCTGTAGTGGGCCACGTGTCTTTTTGGAAAATGGTGGAGGAATTTATTGTGGTGCAGGACCCTCCTGTGTCCCAGAGAAACTCGATGGGCTGTCCCCGAATTTTCGCTGCAACTACCGGTCACCCGGACCTATCCCAAAGGGTATCGCAGACCCAACTGGGGGAGCCCGAACACCGTCAGTCCATTCCGGTCAGGTCCGTCTGATCTGAACGGGCGCTAACACTATGAATCGGCTCTGTCTTCTTCTTACTCAGAGTGCCCGTCTGCTGGGCTCTCTGTGGCTTTCTAGGGGCATTGCACTCTCTTGCAAAGTGTCCCAACTGTCCACAGTTGTAACACTCCTGTGACTTGGGTAGGGGGCTGTTCTTTCCTTCATTCACCCATGCGGGGTTCTGGTGTGTTGTAACTGCCTGTATATCTGCGTCGGCCTGCTTTTCCTCGGGATTCTTGACTGCGGGTTTGCTTTGTATAGATTGCTCCCAGGCGCGGGACAATCTTTTTACTACCCACTTCTCGTTATGAGCCTCCTCTGAGGGATCATAATTGGCGCAAGCTTTTTGTCCTGTTTCTGTGGCATGGGAGATATGGGTGCGGGTCCATTTGGCCATGTCGTCTGGGGACAAATGGGCGCGGTCTAAGTCTCCAAAGACTGCTGCGAAGTGAATCCACAGGCGTCCAGCAAACGCTGTGGGGCGCTCGGTCTTCTTTTGCCTGCATTTGTTGAGACCATCTACGGGGTCACCCCGGTTATACCCGATCGCATCCAGGATCGCGGTATGCATTTCTGCAAGGGTGCCTCCTCCTACATTCTGTGTGTCGGGAAGAACTGCTACGACTGAAGGGTCTAAACTTAAAACTGTGAGCTTTACATGCTCTCGCTCATCCAGGCCGTATATGGTCGCCTGCTGCTTTACTCTGGCAAAGAAACGGTGGTCGTCTGAGGTGGGGAGGAACGGTGTGATTTTCTCGCACGCGTCCCGTAATTGGGTTACTGTTCAGAAATATAGAAGTATAGAAATTCCGCATCGTCCGGTGTGGCTGTGCGGTGGGTGGTGACTGGGTTCATTGGAGCCTGAACTATCTGCTCTGTGGGGGGGTTGGGGCGCTTTCCTCTTCTGTGGCTTTCCCTGCGCACATGTTCCCTGAACATATCTCTGCGCTGTCTCGTTTAATTCTTCCCAATCAGGGCCGTATTCCTCTTCTAACTTTGCTCCAAAGGTTTCCTGGAAGCCTTTCTGGACTGAAAGCAGCGATTGCAGCTCTGCAATCTGCTTCCGGCACTTTGCATGGTCTAGTGAGCTTTGTCTTTGCTCTGTGGTGGCAGCATGGAGTGCTCTTAACGCTGCCTTTAGGTCGCTGCACTGTCTCTGCAATGTCTCTACCTGCTTCTCTGTTTCTTCTCGTACCAGGACTTCACGTTGCTGATAGGCCTTTTCGTACTGGGATTGGAAGCTGCGTAAGTGTGCCAGACAAGACTGGTGTGCCCTTTTGGCATCCCCCACCTCTCCGTCTTTTGCTGCCAACTTCCTCCTTAATTCTAAGTTCTCTCTTTCTACCTCACTTACATCGACCTTACTCATTCGATGTATGCCTTCCATCTCTTTCCGGAGCGTCCAAACGACCTTCTCGGTGCCTCGCAACTGTGCCAAGCAGGACACGATTGCCATCGGATTGCGAGCTTTCCCTAAGCTCTTTTTGTGGATCTCGCTCAGGGTCTCCCACCAAGTATGTCCTATACTTCCGGGACCTGATTCCCCGTTGTCACAGAATTCACTCCAAAGGGGCCATTCCTTCCCTTTGAGATATTTCCTGATTTCTTCCTCCCAAATGGGACTGTGTCCCACCCTACTGCTGCTGTTGCTGCGACCGCAAATTTCTCTGGGTTCATGAGGCGTTGCATTGCCTGCATTGCCATCTTTCCTATCCGAATGCTGCTCTTCAAATTTGGGACAGGGGTATTAAGGCGGTGCTGTAAATACGGGTACGGCTTTTGCTACTTTCCGAAGTACAAACTCCCGACAGTTTTGTCGCAACAAAAAATCTATCAGTTTTATCTTATCGCCCTGTTAGTTACGCATGCATACACACACTTCCGAATTATGAGTATTGATCAGAACTGCTTGAATGCTTGTGGTTTTCTGTTCCCAATTGGGTCTCTAATTCAAATTCTGGGTTCTGCCGGAGTGGTTATGCCACTTCTAAATCAGGTCCCGTCAGATGTCGACAAATAATGTTGCTAGCTTTCCAGTTGGTTCAATTGCTCTGTTTTATTACCTTTGCTCTTATTACCTTATTATCTTTATGATACCACCACAAGGTTCAAGTCCAAGTAATGATCAATAACTCAATACACCGATTAGTAAGATTCAAATCAAAGCACATTTATTATACACAGTAATCGCTACTCATGCACAAGTTCTACGTCTAAGCTACTTCTATACCTAACAGGCCTATACTTAGCTTCGGACTGGCCCACCAGGTCAGGGGAACAAATGGCCCTTTGTCCGGGTTCTGAGTCTGCGGGATTCGAAGTTGGTATGGATTGGTAGCTAGGAGCGCCTAGCTCATAGCGAGCGTTGAATTAAGACTTACTTCTGTCGGTGGTCACTGCACCGGTCACAGTCAATGTTGGTTCGTGTTGCTGGGTGACCCGGGCAGGACGAAGAGACAAAGAGAGCGATTTGAACTTGGGGCTTAACTCTTATAGTCCCCAGGGGCTTCCCGCCTTTCAGGGCGGACCCTGTACCTGGTTCTAGGTGATTGGACTTTGTTCCAATCGCTTGGTTCGATTTCTCCAATACTGGAGCGGTTCCCTGATCAATGGGCGGTCTTGAGGTGTTCGTTAACCTCTTTTGTGTTGGCTCCTGCTGGCGCCGGGGAGTCTGGCTTAGTTTTGAGTGTCCCAAATGTTGCCATTGTTCCCAGGGATTGCTCATTAGTATGTAGATGGCTGCTACATTGTTATGCTGACGGTCGCTGGTATCGATGCTGTCTGGGCTTTGCAGAGTTAAATACACAGCAAACCTGCTCCTGCTGGTTTCTGCCTGTGTTGGCTGACTTTCCCATCAGCCTTTGCCGTTCGCCATTTTAAATCGGGAGTTGGCCAATTTAGGTGGCTACAGTTTCCCCATGGTCCTCATGGAGTTATGACACCTTTATTCGCCTTCTCAGCCTTCCCCTCACCTGAGGTCTGGTGACCCTCAGGTTAAACCACCACCAGTCAGCTTTTGGTAATTGGGGACTATGGCGACTTTACCTTATGACACATTTGTAATGAAGCTAAAGCTCAGAGATTTCAACCAATTAGCCAGTGTTTCAGTGTCTGGAGGATAATAGGTTATTTAATGAAGTCCAAAGTTTCAAAATACAGACTATGGGTTGAAGTCATGCTCTGCGGTATTAAAAAGACTATCTACTGTTAAAATAAGCAGGTTAAAATGAACAGATTAGTGTCTTTGCTAAAAAGGAGCATTCTGTCGTAGAATTTCAACTGAATATGGGTTCCTAATGTCCCACAGTGTGATTTGAAAAAAAAAATTGTATTCAAATTTTACATTTTTACAATCAATAAATACAACCCAAACACCATCCTTCGCCCCCTCTCCGAATTCCCCCTCCCACTCCTTGATGGCAACCAGATCCCCACACTATAATTTTAATCAATTAATCTTTAATAAATTGCAAAAATATCTTTCCTTTTTATAAGGATTCTCTTTCTAAAGTGCCAGGATTTATAACATTTTCCAATGCTAACGTCTAATTGGTCACAGATGAAGTTATGACAAACTTGTTAATTTTTGTCATTTTAATTGAAGATATTTTTAGCTAATCTATGATTTTAAAAACAGTTTATTTTTTTCGGTCAGATGATCTGTACGTGCCCCATGTTTTAGTTCATCAATGGGCAATGTTATCAGAGAAAATAAATTGCTGCAGGAAACCACAGATGAGGTTTAAAAGGTTACTTTTTGTTCAGATGTCATGTGGATCAAAGTAGGAAAGTTGCAACATGAGAATGATGTTATCCCAAATGAGTAACATTAAAATTACTGCTAGATTTAGCAATACAAAATAGACTATTGACTACAAATAAAATCCTGCTTCCCTCTCGATAAATTTCTATAAAGTGAAAGGACAAGTGTACCCAGAGCTGAGCTTTGGAAGGTCATTGTTGCGCAATTTTTAAAGGAAATACTTTATATCAAAACTACTTCCCACCCCCACTCCCCTGCCGCCACCACCCCACCATGGTATTTTCTTTTAACTTGAAACAAGTAGAAGTTACATTAAAGGCGATCTTTTGGTGAACAGTATATGAAGTGATTTATATTCCATTCAGGATGATGATTGTGAAGTTGTTTAGGTGGAGGGCGAGGGATGATATTTATAAAGATGCAAAACTCTTGTGGTTCACAAAGAATAATGCATTAAATACTTCTGACACTGCACACTTCTACATCTGGAACCACTAAAGTACTTGTTCTGAGTGTGCGAAGCAGATTTAGCTGGGAACATGTCACAAACTCACATTAGGAAATGAATGTCTCTATCTGATTAGATACAAGGGGGTGAAAGCAAAACACTTTAACTGAAAGGTGTGAGGAAATGAAATAGCACTGGTAAGGAAAGTGGCAAATGAAGGCTGTCGAACTGGAGCACTGAAGGCGAGGTGTCCGATGTGCAGTGTATGTTTCATTTTACTTTGTATTACAGAAACAGCAAACTGAGCTGACATGCTGAATGATAAATGGAATCATTTGTGTGCACAACTTGTGTTAATTAGGAACAATAACAGGCAATTGCTGTTTTTTATATAATCTCAGCGGCATGGTAGGCACGAGAAAGGGAAAAAAAGGTCGTGCAAAGGGGGATTGATTTTGCCTAATGGATACTTCATGGGTAATAAAAAGAGATGATAATTACCTGCAGTTTATGATGTTAATTCTGAATATTATGTCCATTTTTTCCTGCACTGTTGTTTTATTATTAATAACCATGTGTACTTAGTATCAATACTTTCAAAAATCAATAAATGTCATGTTCAGAAAAATCATTTTCTTGTTTTACTGAAAAACCTTTGTGAAATGCAGGAAACCACTAAAGTTGAAAAGCAAAGGGAGAAGGTGAAGTGAATCAAGAAGTGTGATTAGATGATATTAAGTTAGCGTTTTGAAATCCTGTTGGAGGCGCAACTGAAGCCTGAGCAAGGTCAAGAGTTCCATGCTTTGCAGTTCTCGGCAAGAATGAACCAGAGGAGAAGATAGTTTAGTGATTTTGATTTCAAAACAATGAGGATGTAAGGACTATGAAGAACACATATATTGTGGTGTATTTGATGCACAGCAGATGAAGATTCCACAGATTGGTGTATTATCTGATGGAGGGAGATTGAAGAGTTCCTGGGTTGGTGCATTTGCTGCAAAGGGGAGGTTTAGCCACTTAAAATGTATAAGCACAATGTGAAAAAGCAATAGTAGTTGTTCATTGCATTTCAGACACTGACACACTAAATCATTGGGCATGACCCACCTCTACCTCTTCCGGGATCTACCCAGCTCGCCAAGCCTCATGAGATAGAATCATTACAGTGAAGAAGGAGGCCGTTCGGCCTATCGAGTCTACACCGATGCTCTGAAAGAGTACTCTACCTAGGCCTACACCCCCCACACTATCTTTGTAAACCAGTAACACTGCCTAACGTTTTGGATACTAAGGGGCAATTTAACACAGCCAATCCACCCAACCTGCACATCTTTGAATTGTGGGAGGAAACCAGGAGCACCCAGAGGAAACCCACGCAGACACGAGGAGAACATGCAAACTCCACGGACACCCAAGGTCGGAATGGAACCTGGGTTCCTGGCACTGTGAGCAGCAGTGCTAACCACTGTGGCACCATGCTGAGATCCAGCAGAATGTCGCAAAATGTCACGATCTGAATCCTGCCATAGTGGGTGAGATCAGTATTTGGCAAATCTACATATTAGAGTGAGACAGCTAGTCTCACTCTAATATGCACTCGCCTGATCCACCACGACCCTGGGATCTAATCCAGGGAAACCTCAGACAAGCGCTGTTCATAGATTCATAGAATTTACAGTGCAGAAGGAGGCCATTCGGCCCATCGAGTCTGCACCGGCTCTTGGAAAGAGCGCTCTACCCAAGGTCAACACCTCCACCCTATCCCCATAACCCAGTAAACCCCACCCAACACTAAGGGCAATTTTGGACACTAAGGGCAATTTACCATGGCCAATCCACCTAACCTGCACATCTTTGGACTGTGGGAGGAAACCGGAGCACCCGGAGGAAACCCACGCACACACGGGGAGGATGTGCAGACTCCGCACAGACAGAGACCCAAGCCGGAATCGAACCTGGGACCCTGGCGCTGTGAAGCAATTGTGCTATCCACAATGCCACCGTGCTGGTCTCTCCTAGGTGGTTGCCCACTGGGCAGGGTGACACCCTGGCACTGCTACCCGAGCACTGTCACCTGGGTGGCATTTTTCCTGCACCAGGGATCGGGCCTGAAGTGAGGTGTGATGCGGGGGACCCGAGGACCCCCTTATAGGTGATTTGGTGCTTTGGGGGCTCTGGGTGGCACGGGAGGAGGGAGGGGGGAGGGGGGGGGGGCGAGGGATTGGGACACCATTTACATTTTTTAAAATTACGCTTCGATCTTCTCTTGCACAAAGGAGTTCTGACGAGCGGAGCTCTCCTGTGCAGAAAACGGGACGAAGTGCGGCCTCAGTGGAGGCCCCTGATTACAATAAAGTCCCGTTAGGTAGTGTGGTGTTTCTTGGCACTGCGAGCACCAGAAAACACCTGGCAAAACGCACTCAACAAGGGATTCTGTTGCAATTCATTAGATTGGGCCCTTTGTCTTCAAAGGCTTTCAGATGCAAACTTATTGCTGTGGTCAAATAGGTTAGATGTTCAACATGCCAATTATTTACTGTTATTTAGCATTTTTCAGTTTTAATAAGTTTGTAATGTCAGCGGCTGCTGAGCATCATAAGTTTAAAATGACTAAGTTGAATGGGGCCTTGTGAAAGCGATGTCACCTCCAAAGTTAATGACCACTAAATGCGATTAAAGGACACCCTTTAAATAATTTGATTCATTCACTGGGTGTAGATGTTGCTGGCAAGGTCAACATTTATTGCCCGTCCCTTGAGAATGTGGTGGTGAGCTGTCTTCTTGAACTGCTATGGTCCTTGTGGTGTAGGGACACCCAAAGTGCTGATGGAGGTGGGATTCCAGGAGTCTAACTCGGCGATGATAATGGAACAGCGATATAAACCCAAATCAGGTTGGTGTGTGACTTGGAGGGGAACTTGCCTGTTGTGATGTTTCTATGCACCAGCTTCCGTGTCTTTCTAGATGGTAGACATGTGTATTTGAGAATGTTGCTGATGAAGACTTGCCGAGTTGTATACCGTAAATGAGGCAAAGTGCTGCCATGTTAAGCTGGTGGTAGAGGGAGTGAATGTTTAAGTTGTTGAAAGGGGTACCATAAAGCGCCTGCTTTGTTCTGGATGGTGTCAAACTTCTTGAGTGTTGTTGAAGCTGCACTCATCCAGGAACTCACTCTGACTTGTGCCTAACAGGTAGTGGAAAGGCTTTGGTGAGTTAGAAGATAAGTCACTCACCGCAGGCAATAATCAATCCAAAAGTCTCAGAAAAGCAACATTCGGCCTGATTTTAACTCTTGCCACTAACTGGAATGTGGCAGGCAGATGGTAAAAATACTGGTAGAGTAGTTGATGCTGGAGTCCTGATGTGCTCCTATCTGCTGATGTTTTAATAATGAAATTCCAGCATTGGTTTAGGTTCCCCAGAGTCAGACAGGGGCCTTGTGAATATATGTAAACAGAACACTTGCGACGCAATTAGGAACTTGACACCAGAGGTCCCACCAAGTACACAACCACCAGTAAACTCCGCCGGAATTGGTCTCTCGGCCACTAAAGTAATCTTTAAGGAATTCCAAAATTTTACAGGGTGGATCAAATGCAGGTGATGGATCGGGGAATCTTTGTCCTATCTAGACACCCATGAGAGATTCCAGCTTCTTTCTCACCCGTTGTGGTCCTGTGCATACATGAGACATCAGTTGGGTTGTACATTTTCACTTATATGTTGGTGACGCCTGGTCCTCAGAAGGAGCTGCGCCCCAGCTGGGTGACTGACGAGATTGTCAGCTGGATGTGAAAATCCTTCTATGTCAAAAATTAGCCTCACTAATGCATAGTTTATATCACGCTTCGAACCAAGTGTACATCACTTGTATGTTTTCAACTGAAATTCGCTCAAAGTTGCAAAGGGATTACATAATGTTATATCAGTCAGTTCTTTCTTAATAGATGACAAGAAAAAATCATCGTAAGGCTCTGGGTTGTCAATATACAGCCATTTTTAGTTTAATAAGGCAACGTCAAACTCAGGCAACATAAACCTAACACTGGTAACTACTGAAAACATAACCGACATGTGGTTCATCTCTGTAAGAAATTTTAAGCAATGGAAAGAGAATTTAACATGTGGTACACTTGAGAGACTGGTTTCCATTATTATCAAGTCCTGTTTATTTATGTTGAAGATACTGTCTAGAATATTCCTTTAATGTGGGCAAAAGCACCTTCAGAGAAATGAACTTTCCAATGTCGTATATTGGTAACATAACAGTGGGAGATGCATTCTTTTTACAAATATAGTGCAAAATCTGGAAATAAAGGGCACGATTCTCCCAGCCCCGCGCCGGGCCGGAGAATCGGCGCAACCGCTCCATGCCGCTCCGACGGCGGCGCGCGATTCTCTGAGCTGCGGAGAATCGGCGTCATTTGAGCTGGCACGTTTGGCGCGGCGCAGGTCGCGGGCCACTGTCCGCGGCCGGGCCGCCGATTCTCCGGCCCGGATGGGCCGAGTGGCCAGGTGACGGTGTTCATGATGGCGCAAACACTTAGTCTCCATTTCGGAGAATTGCGAGGGCGCGATTCACCGATTGCGATACTAAGTGCCTGCGCCATCATAAACGCCCTTGCGTTTCACGACGGTGCAAAACGGGCACGGGTAGGGATTCTGGCCTCTACAGGGGGCCAGCACGGCGCTGGAGCAGATCACACTGCTCCAGCCTTACATCCTGCCGCAGACTGGGGGGCGGCGCCAACTGCGAATGCGCAGTGGCGAAGCGCCAACCAATGCATGTGCGGTAGACTCACGGAACACTCCGGCCCCGACGCAACATTGGGCGGGGTTTCTGGGGCCGGATGCACAACAAAGTAGGCCCGGGGGGGGAAGAGGCCGGCCCGCCGATTGGTGAGCCCCGATCGCGGGCCAGACCCCATCGAAGGCCCCCCTGGTGAAGGATCGCTTTTCCCCGCCCCACAGGCCACCCCCCGACCCTTCGCGAAGAGTTTACGCCGGCAGCGACCAGGGGTGAATGGCGCCGGTGGGACTCTGCTGTTTCCACGTGGCCGTTCGGCCCATTCGGGCCGGATAATCACGGCCCGGCCGCGGACAGCGGCCCGCGACCGGCGCTGAGCCAAACGCGCCGGAGCAAATGGCGCCAATTCTCCGCACCTCGGTGAATCGTGCGCCGGCGTCAGGGCGGCGTGGCGCGATTGCGGCGATTCTCTGGCCCGGCGCGGGGCTGGGAGAATCTCGCCCATAATCATCAAATGATATCGGTGCTGGTCCATTAACAGCCTGTAAACATCATTTCTGGTTTCAGTTGTTTTAGAGTACCTGACAAACCTTGGGCGAAATTCTCCCCCAACGGCGGGATGCCCGCCGACTGGCGCCAAAGCCGGCGCCAATCAGACGGGCATCGCGCCGGCAAAAAGGTGCGGAAGTCTCCGCATCTTTGGCGGCCTAGCCCCAATATTGTGGGGCTAGGCCGACGCCGGAGGGATATCCGCCCCGCCAGCTGGCGGAAATGGCGTTTGTTGCCCCGCCAGCTGGCGCGGAAATGCGGCGCATGCGCGGGAGCGTCAGCGGCCGCTGTCAGTTTCCCGCGCATGCGCAGTGGGGAGAGTCTCTTCCGCCTCCGCCATGGTGGAGGCCGTAGCGGAGGCGGAAGGGAAAGAGTGCCCCCACGGCACAGGCCCGCCCGCGGATCGGTGGGCCCCGATCGCGGGCCAGGCCACCGTGGGGGCACCCCCCCAGGGTCAGATCGCCCCGCGCCCCCCCCAGGACCCCGGAGCCCGCCCACGCCGCCTGGTCCCGCCGGTAAATACCAGGTTTGATTTACGTCGGCGGGACAGGCAATTCCTGGGCGGGACTTCGGCCCATCCGGGCCGGAGAATCCAGCGGGGGGTCCCGCCAACCGGCGCGGCCGGATTCCCGCCCCCGCCCAATCTCCGGGAGCGGAGACTTCGGCGGGGGCGGGGGCGGGGGCGGGATTCACGGCGGCCAACGGCCATTCTCCGACCCGGCGGGGGGTCGGAGAATGACGCCCCATATCACCACTTTATGAGTCTCACAAATAATTCTGAATAAAACGATTATTGACAGGGAAAGTTGTGACGATCATTTGAAAATCAAAATGAAGGCTCGCGGGTGGAGTTTTCTGTTCTGGAGTCCGGTGCTGGAAGCAAAAGGGACTTCCACTGGAGCATGGGGCGGCTGATCTTGCGAGGTCTTGTGCTGTTCAGCTCATTAATTATGCAGCCATGAGGAGCCCATCAAATCCAATGGTGGGGTGGGGCATGAGGGCTTTGTTATCATTTCATAGGCTCCAATGTCTGGACACTGTTTTGTTACCTTGTCTGGTAGGTAACATGTGCTACTCAAACCTTGGTTAGTGATCAGGTATTCTGAATTCCGATGAAGAAGATTCAAACTTTTCCAGTAGTAACAAAAGGATTATTGAGTAACTACAACAATATTTACACGAGTTCTTTACTTTAACTTTGATACGAGTGATAAGGTTAACAAGATCTAACTATGGTAACTATACGTAACTCACCTGGCTATTAAACTAGTCAGCTGTTGCTTTGATCACCGTGCACCCAAGAGACAGAGAGAGACTCAATGGGCGTCATTCTCCGACCCCCCCCCGCCGCCGGGTCGGAGAATGGCCATTGGCCGCCGTGAATCCCGCCCCCACCCCCGCCGAAGTCTCCGGTACCGGAGATTGGGCGGGGGCGGGAATTGGGCCGCGCCGATTGGCGGGACCCCCCGCTCAATTCTCCGGCCCGGATGGGCCGTAGTCCCGCCCAGAAATTGCCTGTCCCGCCGGCGTAAATCAAAGCTGGTATTTACCGGCGGGACCAGGCAGCGTGGGCGGGCTCCGGGGTCCTGGGGGGGGAGCGGGGCGATCTGACCCCGGGGGGGGTGCCCCCACGGTGGCCTGGACCGCGATCGGAGCCCACCGATCCGCGGGCGGGCCTGTGCCGTGGGGGCACTCTTTCCCTTCCGCCTCCGCCACGGTCTCTACCATGGCGGAGGCGGAAGAGACTCACCACACTGCGCATGCGCGGGAAACTGTCGGCGGCCGCTGACGCTCCCGCGCATGCGCCGCATTACCGCGCCAGCTGGCGGGGCACCAAACGCCATTTCCGCCAGTTGGCGGGGCACCAAACGCCATTTCCGCCAGCAGGCGGGGCGGAAATCCCTCCGGCGCCGGCCTAGCCCCTCAATGTTGGGTCTCGGCCCCCAAAGATGCGGAGCATTCCGCACCTTTGGGCCGGCGCGTTGCCCGTCTGATTGGCGCCGTGTTTGGCGCCAGTCGGCGGACATCGCGCCGTTGGGGGAGAATTCCGCCCAATGTGTCTGCCTTTTATACCCCTGTTGGTCCGGCCCTCTAGTGATCATGTGGTGCTACTGATTACACATTAACCCCTTGTGTACATGCACACATAGATATCACCACAGTCACCATAATTAAACGTTACCTGGGCAGACATTCATCATTCCACTCTGCCCCTTAACACCACCCATCCCCCCCCCCACACCACCCTCCAAGTCCTGCCTCAATCTCAACTCTCCCCTGTGCCCAGCCTTGGCGCAGTGTATGTGTCAGGTGGCTGACATCTCCCACTGACGGTATGAAACAAAGACAAAAGCAACCTTTAACCCACCATGAAAGCCGGGAGAACGAGATTCCAAACAAATTGCCTGATGTCGGGAAACAGATTTTGGGCCTCCTGCCAAATCTCGCACTCACCCACCACAGTTTCCACTGTTGGCAGGAAGGGAATATTCCACGCTCCGCTGTTTTACTGCCATTTACAAGTTGGGTAATAATATTGACAAACCGAAAAGTAATTATTTCATTCATGAAGCAGTGAACCCAAGTCGTTACATCAAAAACGCAACAAATGTTGTGTAGGAAAACATTTTTTGAACTAAAACAAATGAATTAACTTCCTGGTTAAGAATGAGATTGAAGGTACTGAGGGCAGAATGATACAGTGCCCCTCTGGCAGGTTTGAAGGCAAGGGAGATTGCAAAATGCAGCACATGGCCTGCCCAATGCCTACCCACCAGCTCTGACTGGTCTCCCATTTTGGGGGTGTGTGGACAGGCTGTGGAAAGTCTGCCCACTCTTGGACCTATTGAAGCCTTCAAATAGATAATTAGTGGCCACTTAGGAGCCTCATCCCGCCCCTGTTGTCCACTCGAACCTGCCTCTCTAAAGTGGGACTTCCCCCTCAGATGGGGTGGCAGAATTGCCCTCGATCAATTACTGGCCTGTCAAAAGTTAAATTGCTGTGGGGTCAACTAGTATCAGCGAGGATGTGTTCTCTGCCAACTCTTTGGGTGGTAGAACAGGAAATCCCACCATCAGTAAAATGCTGCCCTAAGCATGTGTACAAATAGACAACCAAGAATGTTATGTCTTTAAAAAATATATATTTATTAAAGTTTTTTAACACAATTTTTCTCCCTTACAAACAAAAAAAAAACGAGAAATCGCGCAGAGCAAGATATATACACGGCAAAATGATATATTTACACAGCTTTGTACACTGGCCCTCACCCGTACGTGCCAGTTTCCCCAACCCTTCATGTTATCTCTTGCTCATCCACCCTCCCAGGCAGTCCCCCCTTTCCCCCCCCCTCCCCCTCCTCCCAGATGGGCATGGTTCGCCGGGCTCCCTGAGCACCTTCCACATCTGTCCTCTACCCCAAAGAACCTACTCAACCTCGCCCCCGTCAGGTGAGCTCAGGTGAGCTCTGTGAACCACCTTAAATTGTATCAGGCTGAGCCTGGCACATGAGGAGGAGGAATTAACCCTACCTAGGGCATCAGCCCACAGACCTTTCTCGATCTCCTCCCCCAGCTCCTCGTCCCATTTACCCTTCAACTCTTCTACCAGCGCTTCCCCCTCTTCTTTCAACTCCTGGTGGATTTCTGACACCTTGCCCTCCCCGACCCATACACCCGAGATCACCCTATCTTGAACTTCTTGTGCCGGGAGCAACGGGAATTCCCTCACCTGTCGCCTCACAAAAGCCCTCACCTGCATATATCTAAAGGCATTTCCCGGGGGTAACTCGAACTTCTCCTCCAGTGCCCCGAGGCTCGCAAACGCCCTGTCGATGAACAGGTCCCCCATTCTTCCAATCCCCGCCCGATGCCAGCTCTGGAACCCCCCGTCCATCTTCCCCGGGACAAACCGGTGGTTATCCCTGATCGGAGACCACACCGATGCTCCCATTGCACCCCGGTGCCGTCTCCACTGGCCCCAGATCCTTAGCGTTGCCGCCACCACCGGGCTCGTGGTATACTTTGTCGGCGAGAGCGGCAGCGGTGCCGTCACCAACGCCCCCAGGCTCGATCCTTTACAGGACGCCATCTCCATCCTCTTCCATGCCGCCCCCTCTCCCTCCATAACCCACTTGCGGATCATCGCCACATTTGCTGCCCAGTAGTAGCTCCCCAGGTTTGGCAGCGCCAACCCCCCTCGGTCCCTACTGCGTTCCAGGAACCCTCTCCTTACTCTCGGGGTCTTATTCGCCCACACAAACCCCATAATACTCCTGCCTACTCTCTTAAAAAAGGCCATAGTGATCACGATGGGAAGGCACTGAAACACAAACAGAAACCTCGGAAGGACCACCATTTTGACCGACTGCACTCTACCCGCCAGCGAGAGCGGTAACATGTCCCATCTTTTGAAATCCTCCGCCATTAGCTCCACCAACCTCGTCAGATTCAGTTTACGTAGGGTCCCCCAACTCCTGGCTATCTGGATCCCCAGATACCGAAAGCTCCCCTCCGCCCTCCTCAGCGGTAGGTCCCCTATCCCTCTTTCTTGGTCCCCCGCCTGTAATACAAAGAGCTCATTCTTCCCTACATTGAGCTTATAGCCCAAAAACTCCCCAAACTCCCTTAGAGTCTGCATGACCGCCACCATCCCCGCCATTGGATCCGCCACGTACAGCAACAGGTCATCCGCATATAGCGACACCCGATGCTCTTCTCCCCCTCGGACCACCCCCCTCTATTTATTAGACGCCCTCAATGACATGGCCAATGGTTCGATCGCCAATGCGAACAACAGGGGGGACAGGGGGCACCCCTGCCTCGTGCCTCGGTACAGTCGAAAGTACTCCGACCTCCGCCGGTTCGTCACTACACTCGCCACCGGGGCTCTGTAAAGGAGCTTAACCCAACTGATAAACCCTCCCCCGAACCCAAACCTACGCAGCACCTCCCAGAGGTACTCCCACTCTACTCGGTCAAAGGCCTTCTCCGCGTCCATAGCTGCCACTATCTCCGCCTCTCCCTCCTCCGATGGCATCATTATCACGTTTAAGAGCCGCCGCACATTGGTGTTTAGTTGCCTGCCCTTTACAAATCCCGTCTGGTCCTCGTGGATTACCCCCGGGACACAGTCCTCGATCCTCGTGGCCAGAACTTTTGCAAGCAACTTTGCATCCACATTGAGAAGCGAGGTCGGCCTGTACGATCCACATTGCAGTGGGTCCTTGTCCCACTTTAGGATCAAAGAAATTGTCGCTTCCGACATTGTCGGGGGCAGGGTCCCCTCCTCTCTTGCCTCATTAAATGTCCTCACCAGTAGCGGGGCCAACAGGTCTGCGTACTTCCTGTAGAACTCCACCGGGAATCCGTCCGGTCCCGTGGCCTTCCCCATCTGCATGCTCCCCAAACCCTTGCTCAGCTCCTAAGAATGTTATGTTGAACATGATGCTTCTTGAACTGCTGAGAAATATACCAACAAAGACAAACTCTTAAATTTGAATAATATAGGTTACACAGATATTCTATGATTTTTATAAATTTACATTTAGGAGATCACAGAGTAACTTTAAAGGTCAATTCTTGAAGAGATTAAATGGGTGGCAAGTGCCGATGTCAAGACAAATTGTAAGGGATCAATGCCAGGAATGGGTTTGATAGCTGAATGGACTTTTCTCATCCCCTGCTTCTTTTTAAAAATAAATTTAGAGTACCCAATTATATTTTTTCCAAATAAGGGGCAATTTAGCATGGCCACTCCACCTAAACTGCACATCTTTGGGTTGTGGAGGTGAAACCCACGCAGACACGGGGAGAATGTGCAAATTCCATACAGACAGTGATGCTGGGCCAGAATCGAATCCGGGTCCTCAAGGCCTTTGTTGCAGTGCTAACCACTGCACCACCGTGCCACCCCTCACTCCCTGCTTCCTTATGATTTTTTTTTTGGTGAGTTTTTGTGCACATTAAGGTGAGGGATATTTGCGTTGGAAGACAGACTTTTTCAACACTTCAAGTATCAAGTGCTCCGAGGTTAGATACAGTAAGGGAGTAAAGCTTTCTCTTCTCCAGCTCAACAATAGTGATAATGTTCAAGTGCTTCACTGCCTACACATACCAGAGAAGGCCCTGTTAGAATATGAAGCATTCATTTTGATCAGCAGAACATTGGACAGGCTGAGTAACAGACACACCATCCTGCCCAGCTGATATTCCAGTGCGTGATGTGTTGGGTGCTCTGGATCAGTGGAACACATACAGGCCACCAACACTTAAAATAGTGCAACACTATTTTATTAAGTTAGAAACTGTTGAACATACTTTCACTGTGGGTTAACACGATGTTAGATTAAACTAAAGACCTATGCCTGTCCGAACCAGTCTATGCACTCAGCACATGGTGAAGATCTGTGCTGTAAGCTGTAAGCTCTGCCCTTGTAGGAAGCTGCATCCCAAATGAGCGGGAACTCTAATGCCCCCTGTCTTTATAGTGAGTGTGCTCTAACTGGTGATTGGCTGCGGTGTTGTATGTGTTAATTGGTCTTGCTGTCTGTCCATCAGTGTGTGTCTGCACCATGATATACTGGTGCAGATTATGACAGTGTGCACTTCCAACACTTGCTGTTTTGTATGAGGAGAGCAAAAGAGAAAATGACCTTTAATGCACTTTAACCCCAACTGCACCAGTATGACCTTTTTCTTGCTTCATACACCAGCTACCTTGTCGTGCTTGAATAAGATTAACAAGTACCTTCCTAACCATCAAAGGTTTTCATCCTATCAATGTGGGTTGAATTTGAACTCATTCTTTCTCAGCTCCACATTATTTGGAATTGGGGTTCTGAATACAGATATTGACGTATCAAACCTATCATAGACATTATCATAGAATTTACAGTGCAGAAGGAGGCCATTCAGCCCATCGAGTCAGCACCGGCTCCTGGAAAGAGCACCCTACCCAAGGTCAACACCGCCACCCTTATCCCCATAACCCAGTAACCCCACCCAACACTAAGGGCAATTTTGGACACTAAGGGCAATTTATCATGGCCAATCCACCTAACCTGCACATCTTTGGACTGTGGGAGGAAACCGGAGCACCCGGAGGAAACCCACGCACACACGGGGAGGATGTACAGACTCCGCACAGACAGTGACCCAAGCCGGAATCGAACCTGGGACCCTGGAGCTGTGAAGCAATTGTGCTATCCACAAGGCTACTGTGCTGCCCCCTCTGGAGGCCTTTTTCTGTAAGAATGATTTGGAGTACATTTCTGGCTTCAGCGTTCTCAGCTCCAAGGTTCATACACAGAAGCACAGACTGGAAAATTAGGTTGGTGCTGCCAATGATTTTCTCTTGTGTGGCTTGCCAGGGAATGCCCAGTTTTCCAATACAAGTTCCCGGAATACAAAGCTTGTTAGGAATGTTGCAGACAAAGTTCACCTTGTATGTTTTTGACAGCTAGGAGTGAACATCATCGACTTTGGCAAATCTGTGGCCCAAATCAGCTCATTTGATCGCTGAAATGTTGTCCTGTCCACCTCAAAGCCACTTGCAATGTCTCACTGATGCCTCAACTGAGATTGACTAACTCAATGTAGCGTAATTTACTGGAACCTACATGGTCGGTATTGGCGTACTACATGGTGCCGGTCGCGCATGGATCCGGCCTGCCAGATAGTGCCCCCCTGTAACTGCCCTCACCACCCCTCACCAACCCCCTCAGCCCCCGTCGAAGCGCCTCCTGCCAGCGGAATGGCTCTCCCCCCCCCCCGCCGACTGTGGCGGCGCTGGACACAGTCCGCAGGCGCCACGCCAGGTTGATGAAAGTTGCGAGGACACATCTCCCACGCCGTCGGTTAGTTGGCCCATCGGGAGAGGGCCTCAGGTGACGTCCTGAGGCTGTCCCGACAGCGTGTGGCGTACTCATGGCATTCGCCGTATTTGAAGGGGCTGAGCATCTGAAAAACGGAGTCACCCCCGATTTTGGCGCAAAAACAAATTCTCCAGCTGATCGCCGAATGCGATTTCGGCGTCGCAATGGGATGATCCCGCCCCCAGGTTCTGGAGATTTGTCGGATTCTAGTCCCTCATGTTGCTCCAGTACTTTGGCTGGAATTCTCCATCCGTTCACGCCAGCGGGATTCTCCTGTCCCGCTGCAGTGATTGGAGTTTTAGCTGAGTGACACATTCTCCATTCTCACTGGCAGCGGTGGAGGGGCGAACTCGGATCGGAGAATCCTGGCCTTTATCTATGCTGATATTAATTTTCTTAATTTCTGCTCTGTTTATCTTCTAATTCTGATATGAAACTGTCTCTTCAGTTGTGAAGATGGACAAAAAGGGCTGGATTCCCTGGTCCCTGCGCTGCCGAAAAACATGCGGCTGGTGGACCAGAGAATCAAGGGAGAGCTGACTGGTGGTGATTTAACCTGGGGATTAACACACTTCAGGCAAGGGCCAAGGTTGAGAAGGCGAGGCTTTCATGAAGTCCCTCAGACAGTACGGGAATTGAACCTCTGGCCTTCCTCTGCATCCAAAACCAACTGTCCAGCCCACTGAGCTAAACCGACCCTTAATTACTAATTAACCCTGTTTCATAGATTCAATACAGCTTCTTTCCCTAGTCGGTTCCACTACATACAGCTCCAAGGAAATATCACTGAAACATTTTGCAAACTCTTCTTCTTCCAGATCATTCTTTGTTCCAGTCTATATGAAGATTAAGGGCCCCAATAATTATTATAAATGCATAATACCACGGATGCTGGAAATCTGAAATAAAACAGAAAATGCAGTAAAGACTCAGCAGGTTTGGCAGCATTGGCGGAGAGAGAAACAGAGTTAATTGGCGGAATTTCACCATACTTTTTAGGGTGCTGGTTCTGGTGAGAAAACTGGCGTCGGCAGGAAACTCACCAAATATTGAGCCTCTTTAGTAACATTTCTTTTCCCCACTTGATTCAAACCACGCTCGTGGAGGCTTGCCCCCGATTCACTCACCCAGGAAAACTTAATCCCTGCAATCAGTGGGGTGCCCCTTTTAAACGTCTCCCTGTACTTATTCCAAGTCCAATCGGGGGATAGCCGCCAGGAAGACATCACCAAGATTTTCAGAGGGAGCCCTCACCAGACACCTGGATGGTGTGAAGCTGAGGCATGATATCCTCTACCCTCAATCGTGCAGACGCCCATTAAGCAAGATCACTACCGCCGCCTGGTGGCCAGGGGCCACGATGGTGAGTGCCAGCTGGCTCCATAAGAGGACGGAGAAACAGTGCAGGAAGAAGATGAATGACCTTCTTCGTGAGGTATGGGTAAGTCTACCAGAATTTGGCAAAGTGTCAGGCTCAGACTGAAGAGTGGCGTGTAACTCGCCAGTTGCACAGACCAATTTTCTCTCCAAATATTGAGCCTCTTAAAAGAGAAAAATAATGAGTGGGTGTGGTTTATACTGTCACTCCAGCGGGTCGGGGTCTGATAGAGCTGGTAACTGGCACACAGAAATCAGGGAGTCATCCTTAAAATGGGGTCTGATCAGCTCTGAGCCCTAATGGCCCCCAGCCCCCACCACAGAGATATTGGGGTCTCTCACCCCCACCCCCTGACAATCATCACCGACATTTCCCTCCCGCCCCCACCACCACCATGGAAGTATAGCCAGCAACACCCCAAGTGCCCGCTCTTGCCCCCCCCATACATAAATGAACCCCCCTCCCACTGGAGACCACCCTGGTACTGCCCCTAACACAGGTTGGCACTCTCAGGTTGGCACTGTGACAACCTGGCATTGCCAACCTGGGAGTGTCAATCTGTCCCCCTGCCCCCCCCCCCCCAGGGGCTATACTTAACCCTGCGCCCCCGGAGGGATCCCCACGACTGATGCTCGTTTGGCCAGAGCTGCTGTAAACCATAGGGAGAAACAAGGGCGAGTGAGAGAGGATCTGGTCTCAGGAGATCATGAAGCAGAAATAGTAAGGGTGGAAATTAGGAAGGACAAGAGTCGGGAAACATTGGTGGGAATACTTTATAGGTCCCCCAACTGTGGTTATATCCATGGCAGAGCATTAAACAAGAAACTATTGGAGCTTGTAACAAAGGAAATGTAACAATTTTTAAAGAAGAGTCAGAAGGACTCTAATGATTGGTGGTGCTTTCGAACCTCTGTTAGCATAAGACGTCCACTGCAGAATACATTGTGATATAATTAGTGAGCCCTCCCTCCGGGACTTCCCCACTCACTGAATATTCATTGGTTGCCAGTGAGATTTACAACAGCTGCACAAAAACGAGAACCTGACGACCCCACCTCCGAAGGAGATATCAGAGGTGAGTGCTCAGGTTGCCATTACCCTCCAGGGTATCAGTCGTGGAAGAGCAGCAAAGAGGATGCAGGGGACCCTCATAAGTTCAACTTGGGGCCGGGGCTTCAGTCTCGGCATCTCTGGGATGAGGTCACTCGTAGACTTTAGTGGCCTTCCATAGCTGTTAGCCTCTAGGTTAAAAGGGGTCTGGCAGCTGTCATGCAAACAGCGCTTCCCATGTCCTCCTTGCCAGGATTGTGGCGGCAATATAACCGCTGAGGGATTGCCCTTCCTGGGAGGCAGCTGGAAAGTGGATGGGAGCAGGATAATCTATAGGGTCAGCACTGGGGGTGACTGTGAGGTTCTTGGGTGGTGGTCCCATGAGATACTGCAATGGCAGAGTGGGAGACTCCGACATGGGGTGTTTTCCAGTTTCATGAGGCCTGAAGTGTGGAGGACGACTGAAGTGACAATGAACCTCTACACTCAGGTAGCACAGCGAAGCCAGAGGTCAAGAGATATATGGAAGTTCAAGGCCACTGGTAATGGAGGTAATGATGTTCCTTGTATAGTTCTCCAAGATAGCTAAAAGTCATAGGCCGGGATTCTCTGACCCCCCCCGCCGGGTCGGAGAATCCCCGGGGGGGCGGCGTGAATCCCGCCCCGTCGCTCTGACATCAGCTGCCGAATTCTCCGGCGCTGGTTTGCGGGCAGGGAAGGGGATCATGCCACGCCGGTCGGGGGCCGTTGGCAGCGCCCACCCCGCCCGGCAATTCTCCAGGCCCCAATGGGCTGAGCGGCCACCCGTTTTCAGCCAGTCCCGCCGGCGTCAAATGAACATGGTCCATCACGGCGGGACCTGGCTTGGAGGGCGGCTAGCGGAGTACTTGGGGGGGGCACGGGGGGATCCGGCCCCGGGTAGGGCCCTGCTGTGGCCTGGCCTGCGATTGGGGCCCACCGATCTGCAGGCGGGCCTGTGCCGTGGGGGAACTCTTTCCCTCCGCGTCAGCCTCGGTAAGGCACCGCCGTTGCCGGCGTGGAGAAGAAACCCCCAGCGCATGTGCAGGAAACACGCCGGCGGTTCTGCGCATGTGACAACTCATGCCTGCCCACGGCGGCCCTTCGGCACTGGTTGGCGCAGCGCCAACCCCTCTGGCGCTGGGCTAGCCCCCAGAAGTGCGGAGAATTCCGCAACGTCCGGGTGGCCCGACGCCGGAGTTGTTCGCGCCGCTCTTGGAGCCGGCGTCGGGCCATCACGCCAAATGCGGGAGAATCCCGCCCTCTATCTCAACCTCACACTATCCTTCTCCATAAGCTTCTCCGAGAATTCTTAGAGACGCAGCCTTTTATAAGACTACTCAGTGATGCCATCTAGTGTTGAGATACATGAACATCATCTTGTTAATCTTGTACTCTCCTTAGATTAGACATCTGGGGCGACATTCTCCGACCCCCCGCCGGGTCGGAGAATCACCGGGGGCTGGCGTGAATCCCGCCCCCGCCGGTTGCCGAAGTCTCCGGCACCGGATATTCGGCGGGGGCGGGAATTGCGCCGCGCCGGTTGGCGGGCCCCCCCGCTGGATTCTCCGGCCCGAATGGGCCGAAGTCCCGCCGATAAATTGCCTGTCCCGCCAGCGTAAATTAAATCACCTACCTTACCGGCGGGACAAGGCGGCGTGGGCGGGCTCCGGGGTCCTGGGAGGGCGCGGGGTGATCTGACCCTGGGGGGGTGCCCCCACGGTGGCCTGGCCCGCAATCGGGGCCCACCGATCCGCGGGCGGGCCTGTGCCGTGGGGGCACTCTTTCCCTTCCGCCTACGCCACGGTCTCCACCATGGCGGAGGTGGAAGAGACTCCCTCCACTGCGCATGCGTGGGAAACTGTCAGCGGCCGCTGACGCTCCCGCGCATGCGCTGCCCGGAGATGTCATTTCCGCGCCAGTTGGCGGGGCAACAAAGGCCGTTTCCGCCAGCTGGCGGGGCGGAAATTCCTCCGGCGTCGGCCTAGCCCCTCAATGTTGGGGCTCGGCCCCCAAAGATGCGGAGCATTCCGCGCCTTTGGGGCGGCGCGAAGCCCGTCTGATTGGCGCCGCTTTGGGCGCCAGTCAGCGGACATCGCGCCGTTTCCGGAGAATTTCGCCCCTGATTACAGAGGTCAGGCTGTCAGGGATGAATGCCTGGGTGGCTGGCTGTTCCAGTTGGAAAACTTGTTTAATCCACCCTCTAAGGGTGAAGTTGACATACTAATTGCAGTGTTCACATGAATCAGGTGCCTCGCCTGCCGGAAGGGGAACCAATTGCCTGATCAGCTCCCTGACCCTGTTGTGTTGAGTCAATTGAGCCAATTAAGTCAGCATTGCAATGCATGAGTGTGCCACAGAATAGTGCTCAATTTTTAACCCTTTGAAAGCGTAACCCCAAGCATTGAACTCCAAGGCTCATACTCACATCTACGTAACAGAGAAGTAACACAGCTGTCACCTCCAAAGAAAGGTATTATAGTCAAGTCTCTCATCAGTCATCCCGTCAGGGTATAACAGAGTCAACATCTTGCTCCGCAGTGAGGTTAGAATGCCGGTCCATTGAATGCACCCATTTGCCCAAACTCCTTATGGGGGCGGGGAAGGGCACATGTAAACCGCTGAGGCTCTCGAAGATCGATAAACCAAGGACGTGAACTTTGTGACATCATCAGTGAGAAGCAGGGAAAATTAGGAAACATGCTCTTACCAGAGAAAATCACTTTTCCCAATTGTCTGTGGATTTTCCGCCTGCATTGCTGATCCTGTGCACGGCTATTACTGGCTCAAAATTGCCCCCAATGTCCCTGATTGGGGGTGAAACGCATTTCATTTTAAAAAAAATTTAGAGTATCCAATTATTTATTTTTCCAATTAAGGGGCAATTTAGCATGGCCAATCCACCTACTATTTTGGGTTGTGGGGGTGAGACCCACGCAGACATGGGAAGAATGTGCAAATTCCATATGGACAGTGACCCAGAGCAGTGATCGAACCTGGGACTTCGGCGCCGTGGGGCAGTAGTGCTACCCGTGCCGCCCTGTGAACTTCATTTCAATAGATTTTAATGCACTAAATATTATTAATGGTCCCCCTACCCTTTGATCACCCCCTCCCAAAATATTGTGCACCCTGGAATATTTATTTCCCAGCTTTCATCAGCTTGTAACAATGGGGCGATTCTGCACCCGCATTGGGCCGGACGCACATCCCAAAATTCCAAGAGTTTAGCAGGGGAGCCCCTAAATGGAATTCCTGTCGGGCGCCAAACAGAGCCCGCAGCACTAGACGCCCTTGCTGGGTGTGAACTAGATTTGCTTATTTAAACGAGCATTTAAGTATGCATTTAGCCAGAGTCTCTCGGCTCCCGGATTTTCCACCCCCGCAGCGTGAGGCCAGCGGGAATCACTACTAGACCATACATGATACCACACCTGTGGGTTCGGAAGCGTTGCTACCTTTATTTACAAATCACAAGCTGCGAGTATGTTTCTTGAATTGACCAAATGACCACACAACCAGTATGTTAGTTCAAAGGACAGATTATTAAACACAAGACTTATGTCTCTGTGCAATGATACACGTGGCTACGCATTACACACACCTATCAACTAAGATGACCTTTACTTAACTTCTGGATGACCGGCTCTGTGCAGGTAGATAAGGCCTTTATCTGAGTACCCATGTGTGTCGGCTGGAAATCGTCAGGTTCGTCTCGGCTGCGGCTCGTCTATCTCAGGTAGCGATCGCGGGTCTTGAACTTGGCTGGTCGTTATGCAGCACAGGCCGGTCCCAAAAGAGACCGATCCCTAGTGCGCAGGGCCTCTTATCCTTCTCTATCGCGCCCTTTTGGGCGGGGTTAACTCAGATCTAATGGATCAATAGGGTCTCGATCACTCTGATCAATGCTGGCCAATTAGGGGCGGGTACCTCGATGGCTGGGCAGGTCCTAGTCATCATTGTTCCAAGTGCGAAGGCCTTTCCAAATAAGGGGAAGTGGCGCCGGGGAGTCTGAATATGTTGCTATTCCATAATTTGAGTCTATTGTCCTGGGGAAATCGGTGATTGACCTTTAACAGGTGCAAGTTTCAGTTCCGTCTGGTTTTCCTTCGCTCAATACACAGAGGTTGTGTACTGTCTGTGTCCCGACTTGACTACAATTCCCTTTATCCTTTACAGGCGGCCATTTTAGATGGCCACAGAGGCCATGGGAGCCCTCGGGTGGTCGTGGACAGGCACTGCCTCCTTACATGATGGTAGTGCCAACCTGGTGACAGTGTGAAGGTGCTAGTTCGGCAATGCTGGGTGCCAAGGGCCACTGCCAAGATGCAGGGCCTGAATTGGTGTGTGGCCAATAAAGCGGGTGGATGGGGGGGCATGAAAGGAGGGGACCTGAAAGAGAGGTATTTCAGCAACCCCATAACAGGGTGTCAGTCACTGGGGGGGGGGATGCAGTTATCAAAGATGGGGGCGGCGGCCTGATACCTGTGAATGGTGGGGGAGGGGGCCGCTCTGCTGGCGAGTGGGGGTGCTGCTATATGATAGTATGGAGATCGGGATGCCCTTTAAAAAAGGCGCTCAGATCTCTGAGGAGCCAACCTGGCTGTCGCCTTTAGGTCCTGCACATCTCTTTCCCATTGGGGATCTCCCCAAGCTCCGAACAATGTGAGGAAGTGTGGGTGGATTGCAATCTGGAATGCACTGACCCACCCAACGGGAATCTCACCTCTTTTCATAGAATCCCTTCAGTGCAGAAGGTGGTCATTCGGCCCATCTAATCTGCACTGACCCTCTGAAAGAGCACTTTACCTGGGCCCAATCCCCCACTCTATCTCCCTAACCCCATCTAACCTGCACATCTTTGGACTGAGAGGGGAAACTGGAGCACCTGATGGAAACCCATTCAGACGCAGGGAGATTGTTATGAAACCCCGGGCTAGTGCGCAGTTGATTCCAGCCCCACAGAGCCCAGAGAATTAACCAATAATTCGTAAATGTTTCTGAGATCTTTGGCCTTTGACTGCTTCAAAGACGTACAGGCACCAGATCTGTAAATGAAACACACAACTGTTTATTTATTTAAAAAAAGATAAGACATGCTATATTTACAATAGAAGAATGACCAGCTAATCTACTACTCTCCCCCCTCCCCCTTTACTGTCACACCTCTATCCAAACACACACAAGACAGATACATACGGGGGAGGGGGAAGGGTAAAAAATAATAAGCGGATTAATCTGAAATGGAAGATGAGTGTCCTTGCTTCGGATGTTGAGGTTGTTGCAGCCACAGGCTGTCCTTCCAGGAGGTGGACTGATTGGAACCACCAGAGTATGGTTAGAATGATTTCCTGACAGTGGCATTCAGTCAGGACTCCCAGGCTGTAGGATTCCCTCTGAGGAGTCACTTTAACTTGTATTAACCTGGGCCTTCACTCGGAAGATCTGCCTGTTTCATTCTTACCGGTTTCCAACTCCACCAGAATGCCAACCAGCCTTCCTGACACAAGAAAAGAGTTCCCTGCACAAGACTTTAAAAGGGTTTTTAAACTACTGACCCTGCTTTCAGCTGGTGGATTGTCTGGATGTTCTTAAGATTTTCTTCGTCTCCCCTCAAACCCAGTTTTCAGCCTGGGTTTACTCTTACTTGGTTTCCAGGCTCACTAAAATGTCCTCCAGCTTTACAAAGGAGTAAACAGAGTGCCCAACTGGGTGTTTGAGAGAGTTACCCATTCAGGGAGAGAAACTCAAAAGAGCCTCCTTCAGCTCTTGAGTTCAAAACAAAACGAACAACACAGAGTCTCACAGAGAAAGAACATTCCAGAGAAAAACCTGACCAATCATCATAATCCATTGATAAGGCCTGACAATCTGAAACAGTAAATTGGCTGTCAGACAAGTCCATCAAGAATTGTCATCGATCATGTCAGACCTAACAGCACATCCTGCTGGAGGTTAAGTTAAAGGTGAAGTCCATCTTAAAGGCATTGGTCTCATTAGCTGTCCAAGTACAAAAATTGAAATAACAGAGTAACAGAAATTAAAAGGAAAAAACAAGGGACATACAAAGAATAACAGGAGGACCCTTGCAACATGCAAACTCCACACAGTCTCCCAAGACTGGAATTGAACCCAAGTCCCTAGTGCTGTGAGAATTTCAGAATTTGCAGTGCAGAAGGAGGCCATTCAGTCCATCGACTCTACACTGGCTCTTGGAAAAAGCACCCCACTTAAGCTCACACCTCCACCCTATCCCCGTAACCCAACCTAACCTAAGGGCAATTTAGCATGGCCAATCCACCTAACCCTGCACATCTTTGGACTGTGGGAGGAAACCGGAGCACCCGGAGGAAACCCATGCAGACACGGGGGAGAACGTGCAGACTCCACACTGACAGTGACCCAAGCCGGGAATCGAACCTGGGACCTCGGAGCTGTGAAGCAACTGTGCTAACCACTGTGCTACCATGCTGCCCCCAAGATAGGTGACGCAGAAAAATAATATACATATGAAACGGTGAGGTCATGGCCAGGTTCGAGTTATGCTCTCTCAGTGCTTGGACTCTCTGGCAGGCAACTGTGAGGCCACTCAGGAAGGATTTAATTGTCGGCTTGATGTACAATATTGTAATGTACAGCACAGCCTTCTCAACAACAAATGGGAAGGAAACCAAGTCTAAATCACTCCGTTTTCCCGCTAGGGACAACACTTGGAACTTTATTGGGGAGAATTCCACCCCTGTAATGGCGATTAAATCTAAATCATTTACAGTTGTTTGTGCCACTGATTCAGCTATCTTATTGCAGATGTTTGATCCATTCAGGTAAAGTATCCTTAGTTTCATTTTTAAAATTTATATTCTTGCTGTACATATTTAGTTAAACTCTCTGCTTGTCTTTGCCCACATCGCTATATTGTTTCATTACCCTGACTTTTCTTTTCGGATTTCTATGGGCTTGAGCAAATAGCCTCATCAAGCCCGACTCGGGACGCGACGATGCCGTTAAATCTTGTGGGAGGCCTCTCGTGGGACTCTAATGGCAGAGGACGCCTCACAAAATGTAATGTGATTTCGCAGATCTGGATCTCGCCCTCACTGGGCGGGATTTGCATGTTTATTGAGCAATTGGGCTCACTTGAATATGTCTGCTGCGGATTCTCCCAAGGCCCGGGATTGAATGCCCTGCTCCACACAAACATTGGAAATGGAGGTAAGTGTGCTCTCTGCGGAGCATTCCTCACTGAGGCCTCAAAAAGAGTCCAGTTTGATAGCAGGGTCGTTCTCGGTGTCAAATGCCCCCTAAACGGGACTCTGCTTTTTCCCGTTAAATCGTGCTCGTAGTCTCCCTTCCCCACCACGCACTCTGGAAGTTTAAAGTGACGTCCGCAGCTTAGTTATACAATTGGCCAGGTCACTGAGCCCAGCCCTATTCAGGTGGAGCCCATCTCAGCGGAATAGCTCACACATCGCTGAGTACTGATATCAGTGCCCCATGAAGCAAAACCCTTTCCTGCGCCATTCTTTGAGCCACGTGTTTAATTCGCTAAAATAAACACTGTGGTACCGTCAATAACGACGCTTAGAGTGTAAACAGTAAAGAAGACTTTAATAAACTAAGAACTAGACTAGTGCCGAGACGTGCGCTAACTGCTGCACTGCCCACAAGGCAGCCCCGTATATACGGCTCCCAGATAGGCGGAGCCGGAGGCGGAGTTCCCCAGGGTTCCAAGCCCGGTCTTAAAGGGGACATCACCCTACATGATGACAAGGGTACAGTGTTACCGTAACCGTTCATCACATTCACTCCCTGTTTAAAAAAGAGTCCGGCGGGGGCGAAGTGCCATCATAGGTCCACCCGTCTCAGTGGCCGGGTCATCCTCATCGACCTCCTCAGTTCGGGCGGTGGTGTGACGGCCGGTGGTGCGGTGGACACGGACGTCCTGGTTGAGGGTATGTCCGGGAGCACGTCGGTCGGAGTTTCGGTCCGGGTCGGGGCAGGGGAACAGGGCGCAGGGAGAATAGGCGGGGCCGGGGGTAGCGGTGCCGGCGCCGGCGGGGTGTGTAAAGGGGGGGCGCTAGGGTGCGCGCGCGGTAGGTGTTCACCAATAGGGGTGTGGGGGCAGGAGGGGGTGTGTTGTAGGGGGTGCCGGGTCCTGCAGGGGAGCGGTGCGGGAAAGGGCGTCTGTAGTGGGGGTTCCAGCGGGTGCCAGGTCCCGGAGGGAAACCGTATCTTGCCTGCCTTCGGGGTTCTCAACGTAGGCGTAACTGGGGTTGGCGTGGAATAATCGGACCTTTTCGACCAGGGTGTCCATTCTATGGCTCCTCGTGTGCCTCCGGAGAAGATCAGGTCCCGGAGCCATCAGCCAAGGTGGAAGCGAGACCCAGAGGTAGACTTCCTGGGGAAGACAAACAATCGGTTGTGAGGGGTCTCAATCGTGGCCGTGCAGAGGAGTGACCTAATGGAGTGTAGGGCATCGGGTAGGACCTCCTGCCAGCGGGTAGTTGGGAGACTTCTCGACCGTAGGGCCAGAAGGACAGCCTGCCACACTGTCGCGTTCTCCCTCTCCACTTTCCCGTTTCCTCGCGGGTTATAACTGGTCGTTCTGCTCGAGGCGATGCCTTTGCTGAGCAGATACTGACCCATTTCATCGCTCATGAACGATGTACCCCGGTCGCTGTGGATATAAGCGGGGAAACCGAACAGAGTGAAGATGCTGAGCAGTGCCTTAATCACGGTGGCTGAGGTCATGTCGGTGCAGGGAATGGCGAATGGGAAACAGGAGAACTCATCGATCACGGTGAGGAAATAGGCATAATGGTTGGTGGACGGGAGGGGCCCCTTGAAGTCCACGCTCAGTCGCTCAAAGGGCCCCGAGGCCTTCACGAGCCAAACCTTGTCTGGCCGATAGAAGTGTGGTTTGCACTCCGTACAGATCTGGCAGGCCCTGTTCATGGCCTTGACCTCCTTGGTTGAGTAAGGTAGGTTGCCGGACTTGATAAAATGGATGAGCCAGGTAACCCCCAGGTGGCAGAGGTCATTGTGGATGGCTAGCAGGCGGTCGTCCTGCGCGTTGGCGCATGTGCCGCGGGACAGGGCATCTGGAGACTCGTTGAGCTCCCCTGGACGATACTTGATATCGTACGTGTAGGTGGAGAGTTCGATCCTCCACTTCAAAATTTTAATCATTTTTTATTTTGCCCCGTTGCGTGTTATCGAACATATAGGCGATTGACCGTTGGTCGGTGTTGAGGGTGAACCTCCTACCGGCTAGGTAGTGCCTCCAGTGTTGCACGGCCTCCACAATGGCTTGTGCCTCCTTCTCGACTGCAGAGTGTCGAACTTCGGAGGTGGCGAGGGTCCGGGAGAAGAACGCTGCTGGTCTGCCTGCCTGATTGAGGGTAGCAGCCAGGGCGATGTCTGATGCATCGCTCTCTACCTGGAAGGGGATAGTTTCGTCCACCGCGCGCATAGCGGCCTTGACAATATCGGCCTTAATGCGGTTGAAGGCCAATTGAGCCTCAGCCGAGAGGGAAAAAGTGGTGGTCTTTATGAGTGGGCGGGCTTTGTCCGCATACTTGGGGACCCATTGGGCGTAGTAGGAGAAGAGCCCCAAGCACCGTTTGAGGGCCTTGAGGCTGTGGGGGAAGGGGAGTTCCTTAAGGGGGCGCATGCGGTCGGGGTCGGGATCTATGACCCCGCCTTCCACGACATAGCCGAGGATGGCTAGCCGGGTTGTGTGGAAAATGCATTTTTCCTCATTATAGGGCAGGTTAAGGGCTCGGGCGGTCTAGAGGAACTTTGAGGTTAGAGTCATGGTCCTGCTGGTCATGGCCGCAGATGGTGACATTGTCCAAGTACGGGTATGTAGCCCGCAAACCGTACTGGTCCACCATTTGATCCATCGCCCTTTGAAAGACCGAGACCCCATTTGTGACGCCGAAGGAAACCCTGAGGAAGTGGAAGAGCCGGCCGGCTGCTTCAAAGGCAGTATAGGGGCAATCTTTTGGTCGGATGGGGAGCTGGTGGTAGGCGGATTTGAGGTCGACCGTGGAAAATACTCGGTATTGGGCGATCCGATTTACCATTTCCGCGATGCAAGGAAGGGGGTACGCATCAAGCTGCGTGAATCGGTTTATGGTCTGGCTATAATCCACGACCATCTGTTTCTTATCCCCGGACCGGACTACCACCACTTGTGCTCTCCAAGGGCTGTTGCTAACCTCGATGACCCCCTCTCCCAGTTAACGCTGGACCTCTGACTTGATAAAAGCCAAATCTTGGGCACTGTAGCGCCGGCTCCTGGCGGCGACTGGCTTACAGTCGGGAGTGAGATTCGCGAATAGCGAGGGGGTGTGACTTTCAGTGTCGCAAGGCAGCACACCGTGAGGGGGGGCAAGGGTCCCCCGAACTTCAGTGTCAGGCTTCGGTAGCTGCGCTGGAAATCCAGTCCGAGCAGCAGGGGGGCACAGAGGTGGGGAAGGATATAAAATTTGAAACGGGTGTACTTGGCCCCCTGGATCAAGAGATCTGCGCTACAGTACCCCTTGATTTGTACCGAGTGGGACCCGGATGCGAGGGCTATGGTTTGGGACACGGTATGGGTGCGCAGGGAGCAGCGCCTTTTCGTTTCAGGATGGATAAAGCTCTCCGTGCTCCCAGAGTCGAAGAGGCATGCAGTGTCGCGCCCGTTGACCTGGACCTGCAACATAGAGTTCTGCAGGTGTATTGGCTGAGTTTGGTAGAGGGTGATCGCACCCACTCGCGGGTAGTCGGAGTCCTCAGCTGAGTCGAACTCGTAAAATGGCCGCCGCCGGCTGCACGTGTCGGGTCGAGAAGGTGGCCGCCGACAAGATGGCCACTCCCATGATTCGCACGAGGCTGATGACGGGTCAGAAGGGGTCGGGTCGGTGCGCAGCCGCATTGCGAGGCCTGCGGGCCTGAGAACCTGATTTTCGGGCCGGCTGTTCTTTGTTCTTCTGGCCCCTGGGTCTGGCCAGGCAGACCCTCGCAAAATGCTCCTTCTTCCCGCAGTCACTGCAGATCGCGGACCCGATCTCCTCAAATTCTCTTAGCAGAACATCATTCCTAGTTTCTGACCGTATGCCAATTTAAAAAAAACTAAATTTAGAGTACCCAATTCATTTTTTCCAATTAAGGGGCAATTTAGCGTGGCCAATCCACCTACCCTGCACATCTTTGGGTTGTGGGAGTAAGACCCACGCAAACACGGGGAGAATGTGCAAACTCCACACGGACAATGACCCAGGGCCGGGATCGAACCTGGCACCTTGGCGCCGTGAGGCAGCAGTGCTAACCACTGTGCCACCGTGCTGACCCCAGTATACCAATTTATGACAGGAACAACAGGGCCTAAAGAAAGGAAGTTGCTTGAGAGAAGTTTATGCGTTTAAATGGTAATGAAATGTTTGAAACTATCGAATTAAGATTGATGGATGTACATTGGCTATTAATTAGAGCACAGAAACCAGTTTATACAACAGGTTTTCATTGCCTGCTTTAGTACAGTTCAGACCATTAATTCAACTGTGGAGATATGCTACTGGTTTTGTGTCAGTTTGCACCTAAAATTATTTTATATCAAAAAAAACCAGCAGTATAATTGTTCAACTTGTTGTTAACCATCTCAAGTATTAGATCATTTAAACCTTTCATTAGATACTGAACTGGATCATTATTCTGTAACGTGAATGCCATAATAGGTAACTATGGATGGGACTTTATGGTCATTAATGCTGGTGGGATTTTACAGTCCCACCGACAGTGCACCCCACGGCGAGGAGTGGTGTGTTCAAAGGAAAACCCTGTTGACAATGACGGGACCAGAAGATCTTGCCACCAGCCACTGGTGACCACCCCCCCCCCCACCATGCAGAACATGCTGCAGAACGGGAGGGAAATCCCACCCTCTATTAGTAATTCTGAAGTTTTGGTTTCCTTCTGTCTTAACTGAAGCGTAATAGCTTTTTAACTGTGCGACCTTATCTATTTTAAACTTTCTGAAATATCTGAAGATCAAGGGCAGCTGTCTGTGAAATTCATACAACTGAGTTAAGCTTGAATAGTGCAACAGATAACTTTTAACTGCACCATTCTCATGTTAAAATCTCGGAAGAAAGAAGCATGCAGTCTATCAAGCAGAGTCTGCAAAGAGGCCGCAACTAAACAAATTAGAAAATGAGAGCGAAATACAAATTAGTGAAAGCCTCAGGCTATCTTCTGTTACATTCTTATCTCCAAAGATAAAAACAAACTCTCATTAGCAGACGAGCATCAGAAAGGCTTTTCGAGAATGTGAAGCATTTGTGTTCCAGACCAGTTGCACAGTGACACAGGGAAAAATAAATTGAAGATGATTGGGAGATACAGCATAATTACTGTTGGAAAGAACAAAGGCAGACATGGCACTATCTCTGCTGGTCACTAAAGTGACCCAGATCAAAGTTCTTTGTGGTATGATTGTATGCTTTTTCAACAACAAGGCACAATGGTCAGTTACCATTGTGCTGCGTCTGCTCAGCAAACAGTCAGTTTAGAGTGAGGCAAATGCCCAGGATTAACTTTCATTCCTCAGCTAACATTACAGTTGCATGTGTGCGGGGTGTTGCACATGCTTGTCCTCTGTGCTGTCCTTGCAGACTGTTCAGTCCGAAATAAGCAAAGTGAAAAAAACTCCTTCACTTCGCCATTTACTTTCAAGCCCCCTTCAGCAGCTAGCATTTTGTTTATTATTCTTTGAACATCACATCCACAGGTCCACTACTTTATTAAATGAACCGGTTTGAAGGGGCACTGGTTTCGCATTCATGGAAACGTGTTTGACAAACGTTTTCCAGATGCAATGCTTTATTTTGTCACTTGTGTATAATGGCATAATGATGGGGGGATAAATGGATTGTGTTTCTTGCTCTTCTCAAAAACATCAAAAGTTTCAGCATGTAGATATGCCCCTTGAACATGTTTTCATGGGTGAATCATTCTAGATGACAATGCCTTCCCACCCACCTACTCAGATTAACAGAATCACAGAATTGTGACGGCGCAGAAGGAGGTCATTTCTGGGAGCACAGTGGTTAGCACTGTTGCTTCACAGCGCAAGGATCCCAGGTTCGATTCCCGGCTTGGGTCTGTCTGTGTGGAGTCTGCACGTTCTCCCCGTGTCTGCGTGGGTTTCCTCCGGGTGCTCCGGTTTCCTCCCACATGTCCCAAAAGACGTGCTGTTAGGTGAATTGGACATTCTGAATTCTCTGTGTACCCGAACAGGCGCCGGAGTGTGGTGATGAGGGGCTTTTCAAAGTAACTTCATTGCAGTGTTAATGTAAGCCTACTTGTGACACTAATAAAGATTATTATATTATAGTAATAAAAGTAAATGCGGTGATCTCCGGAATTGTTTGGGTGGGTGAAACCCGCGGGTGAAGAAGGTGCTGCTGGAGCAGGGCGTGGGGGCGGTGGGGGGTGGGGGCTGGCTCTTCCGAATTTTATAAATTATTATTGGGCGGCGAATATTGCGATGGTCAGCAAGTGGGTAGAGGGGGAGGGGTCACTGTGGGAGCAGGGGGAGGTGGCCTCATGTAGGGGCACATGTTTGGGGGCCCTATTAATGACACTCCTGCCGTTCTCGCCGGCCAGGTACTCACACAAGCCAGGTAGTAGTGGCAGCCCTGAGGGTGTGGGGACAGTGGAGGCAGCATATGGGTTTGGAGGGGGCGTCGATGTGGGCACCTATATGTGATAACCACCGGTTCGCTCCGGGCGGGGCTGGATGGGGGGTTCTGGATGTGGTGGCGGGTAAGGATCGAGAGATTTGGAGATCTTTTCATTGATGAGGGCTTCCCCAGCTTGGAGGAGTTGGAGGAGGAGTTTGAGTTGGCAGGTGGGAATGGGTTCTGGTCTCTGTAAGTGAGGGACTTTGTGGGGAGGCGGGTTTTGAACTCCCCGCATCTTCCGCACCAGGGGCTACAGGATAAGATGATATCGAGAACAGGAGTAGGAAAGGGGAAGGTTTCAGAGATCTGCAGGGAACTGATGGAATGGGAGGGAGCCCCGATAGGGGAGTTGAAGAGAAAGTGTGAAGAAGAGCTGGGTGGGGAGTTGGAGGCCGGATTATGGGAGGAGGCCCTTGGGCAAGTCAATGCATCCTCGCCGTGTGCCAGGCTCAGTCTGATACAATTTAGTTGGTTCACAGGTAGCACATTACTGTGGCCAGGATTAGCAGGTGCTTGGAGGATAGGTGTGGGCGCTGAGCGGGGGGTCCTGCTAACCTTGCCCATATATTTTGGCCACGCCCGAGGCTGAGGTGTTTCTGGCAGGGCTTTGCTGACGTCATGTCAGAGGTATTAAAAATGAGGGTGGTACAGAGTCCAGAGGTGCGATCTATGGCATGTCGGACAATCCGGGAGCCCAGGGGGTGAGAGAGGCCGATGTCCTGGCCTTTGCCTCCCTGGTGGCCCGTGGACGGATCCTACTAGGCTGGAGGGGGTCGGAGCCCCCAAAGCTGGTGGTATGGGTTAGTGACATGACAGGATTTCTCAGACTCGAGAAAATCAAGTTCGCCTTGAGGGGATCATTGCAGGGGTTTGCCTGGAGGTAGCAGCCGTTCATCGACTTCTTTGAGAAAAATTATGCTGTCAGGGGAAGGGCGGCATGGGTGGGGCCGTGTAAGGGCAGGAGAACCAGTGGGAGAGGGGCTGGGGAAGGTGGTATTGTTTGTGTAAGCCATGTTGGCTGGGGTTTGTCACTGGGGTTGGGGGGTTGGGGTGGGGGGTTGGTTTTACTGTTTTGTTCTTGTTGAAACCTGGGGCTCGATTCTCTGAAGCGCTCCCCGGAGAATCGCTCGGGAGTCGCGCGTGGGTAGGGGTCCATCGACAGAGGTCCCCCCCGCGATTATCCACGCGCAATTGGGCGAGTTCCCGACAGCGTGGTTCTAACCACGTATCGGCCGTCGAGAACTACAGGTGGCGGCTGCGGACTCAGTCCGCGGCCGCCCTGGTGGGGAAGGGGGGGTCAAATACCGGGGGGGGGGGCAATATGGAGCGGCGCAGGGCCGATCATTGGGACCTTCTTTCCTGGTCCAGGTGAGCCGGCTGAGTCCGCTATGTCGCATGGGACGGCCGTTGCCATGCGCATGCGCGGACTCACGACCGGAAGTGCGGGGCCCTGTATCCGCAGCCAGAGCTGCGAGAAGCACTCCTGGGCCCTGCTAGCCCCCTGCAGATGGGAGAATCACTCAGGACTTTAATCTGGCGTGGGGACGTAGCCCCATTTTTGGAGAATCCAGCCCCTGAAGTTTAAAATTGTTAAAATTGTAAATGCCTCAATTAAAAAATATATATTTTCTAAAAATAAATTGTTATATTATATATATTATATACATTTGGCTCCATCATGTCTGCATCAGCACTCCAAACAGGCATCTTGACTGAGTGCCATTCCCCTGCACTTTCTCCAGCGTGATAGAACAGGACAAAAACAGAGTCCCCTTTTGGGCGTGTGTAGCGGGTGTTTCTCAGTGCTGTGACATCACTTTTAACGGGACTTTGCAGATTTTTTGGGCCTCATCTAGGAACAAGGCCGCACTTACATCATTTCCTGCACCGACGAGCTCAGCTCGTCAGTGCAGGAAGAGTATTCGCAGATCGGGGTGCAATGAGGTGCGATTAAATTCCAGACCCGAACCACTCGTTATTCAAAAAAGTATTTTCTCTCGTCACATTTGCTTCCTTTGCACGTCACCTTATATGTGTGCCCTCTCATTTTTCATCCTTTTACAAGGGGAGCAGTTGCTAGATAGGAATCAATAGCTTTCCAATATTCAGAACTTCCCATTCAATGGGCGGAATCTTGTTATAGAGGCGAGCGTTTGGGTTGGAGGACCAGAAGTGAGCAGGACATACGCACATTGACAGAATAGTTGGTCATGTAGAATCACAAGAGGACCAGTCACTTAGTCATGACAGTCAAGGGACCTGGGCATCTGTGCGGCAGGAGCAGGCAGCATGTCACCAATCCCACAATAATCTCGCAATTGTCATGATATTCAAACACACACATCATGATGGACACACCAACAGGCAAATCAGAGCACACAACACCACAACCAATCACACACAAGAACACCAACCACATAAAAAGCACGAGCACGACACCTGGTGGTCAGTAGGTCTGGGGACAAAGACACGGAGAAGAGCTGTTACAAAATCACAAACAGGGAATCCCCACGTGCAGAGTGTCAAGACAAAACTGTACATAGTAAGTTTAAATAAAATAGCGTTGTACCATATACAACCGTGTTGGCTCATCTGTGTGTCAGAACACCCAACACCACAGCAATGACTAAAGGTCTGGGTACCATATTAAAATGCCACACAGGCAGCCATCCACTCTTTGAAAGCAAGTCCACAGCATCATTCTGATTGTCTGAGCGGAGCATTTTAAACTTGTACTGTTGCCACACAACCCCCACCCCTCCAAACTGCTACATTTGGATCGCTGGAGCTACAAGCCGTCACCTTCCACCTTCCCTTGGCCAACTTTAGCGTTTCCTCAATCACCCTCGACCCTCACTCCATCACCCTCGCCCCGCCTTTTGTGATCCTGGAGCCTCCCACCATCATTCTTGACCCATTGTCTGCCAACTTAGAGCTACGCCACTGCCATCGAGCTGCCAGCAGCTACCCTGGACCTGTCACCCTTGACCTGCCAATTGTCATCTTTGAACCTCCCGCTATCATTCTTGACCTATTCTCAGCTCTCACGGCTTCACCACTGACCAACTCTCAACCACTCTTGATTTCCTATCTATCGTGCTTCCTCCACACTTCATAGAGATTGACCTTACCGTTATCATCCAGCCTGGACCCCCAAACTTCTTCCTTGTAAAGCCATGCCATGACCTCCCTGGACAGCCACCACCCAAGTTCAGTGTAGCAGCTCTGCCTCCTATCCCCTGGTCCAACTAAGTTCATCATACAGCTTGTACTCACTCAAATCCAGCAGGAAAACTATCTCACTCGCTGCACACTACCTTTAACCAATTGTGAATCTGAAGGCACAAGTTTCTCATTTGCTGCTGACTAAATCTCAAAGTTACAGTTTAATGAATATGCCTGACATTCTAATGGATTAAAAATCAGTTCCTGCTGCTACTGTTGGGAACTATGACCCACCTTTAATCTACTGTCAATTCCCAACCTATATGTCATTGTCAGGAAGCTGACATTTTGCGTCCAGCGCAATTGAGTGCCCCCGACCGCCTCGTTCCTGGAACATTATATTGGCGATGGGACTCTTTCTCAGGGTGGAGCAGACAGTGGGGGGCAGGCATGGGGAAGCTGAAGCTGGGCAGGGGGGGCCGGGGGGGGGGGGGGGGGGGTGGGTGGTGGAGGGAGCGACATGGAGAAAAACAATTTCAAAATGAGTTCTACTGACCACTGCACTAACAATTGGATGTAAAAGGCAATTCTTGTTACAGCTTGCAAACTCACAGTGCAAGAAAAATAGTCGGCTCACCTTCAATTAAAATGAACTGTCTTAAAATCCACATCAGTTCATGAAGCATCTGTGGTGATTTATAAGCTGATAAATTGAAACTTCCTTTCAGGATCTCAAATGACCACGCAAGCTATGAAATGTTGTTCTCTGGTGCAACATGTTTGTTGCTAACTCCACCATTACTACAGAACCGTTCAAAATCGACATCCCAAGCATTTTTGCCTATTGTAGTTTGTGTGTGTAAAATCAAAATGCTTTTCCATACAATATGTGTACAGAGTCACATACATTTGTTGTATTAGGAACCAAAGGAGCTCCGCATTTTTACCCCTTCCCTGTTGCACAGACAAATATTCAAAATCACAAGGCGAGTCACTCAGTTGGCACTGTTAAAGACTGAAATTAGAAATTCATTAATGGTTCCTAAAAAGGACTATTTTTCAGATACATATGACTGATGTATCCTTGGCTCTGTATTTTACATGTTTGCATATACCATGAATTTTGTTTGATCTAGTTGTTTAGGAATGATGTCGCCAAATGCTAATTTTCTACGGCAAGAAAGCTTTATAATACTTTGGTTTTTCTAACGTTGCAACATTAACCAAGATCTTGTCTACCCATTTTACTGGTTGAGGTTGATGTTAAAGATCCTGTGGTACAATTCAAAAGATTAGCAGAGAGCTCTTCCATTGGTCTGACCAAAAAGAAAACATTAACTAGTAACTTTTCTGGTTACTATTTGTGGAAATCGTACATGTGCAAATAGGCTGCCACGTTTGCCTGCTTAAGTAGGCAAAGAACTTTAAGTTGTTGCTGGGATACATAATATGCTACATAAATGACACTTTCTTTTTAATAGTACTCAGAATTTAAGAACAAATTGGAGCCTGTCAAAAATACATTTATATCAGATCTATCTTTCTGTCGATCTGACTGTATATCTGCACGTGGCGCATCAGTTGGAAAGCTTGAAGAGTAGTCGGTATTTCCTAAAGACCAAATGCTGATCCAAAATCAGCTTGCCAAGTTGGCTTCCTTTCCACTGTACAGGAAATTTGTTCCAGTCACTGAAGGAGATGGGCACAGCTGCAGCTTCTGGTCAGGAGTGCAGCCTGACTGACTCTGATACTCGCCCAGCCCTTCTGGGAGGAAGTCAGTGAAATGCAATACAGGGTGTTGAAAAAAGAGCTTGGGTCAACTGGCCTAGTTATTCATGTCAAATAAAAGTTAAATAAAATTTTGTCACTTTTAGAGGATTAGGGCAAATCACATTAGCTGTTCTTACATTACAGGGTCTGGCATTTGCCCAGTTTAATAAGTGGCAGTGCAGATTTATATCTGTTTGCAGCATATGTTGTGAGGATGGTATCCCTTCTGATTATTGTTTCCTGATGCATAGCACAATTCCATCTGCCATACACACATTGAGGAAGAGTAAAGTCTGAAAGGAAGAGTCATTTCTCCATGACACAGTTTCAGTGAAAGATATTTGGGTTAGCAATAGTAAAGCACCACAAATCATGACTGTGAATCCAGAAATCTGAAAAATCACTGGTCAAATTCCCCAATTGTACAGTGAGTTTATCCAGCCAAATCAGCTGCACCAGGAATTTTACAGCATCAGTTTGAGCTAAATTAGAACATTCTAACATAGGACTGAGGAACAAGAGTAGACCATTCAACCCTTCCAGCTTACTCTGCCAATAGCTTATCTGATTGTGGTCTCAACTCCACTTTCCTGTCCATTCTCTGTTACCATTGATGTCCCTCCACCCAATGTCTATCAAAACTCTATCTAACGCAGCTTTGAATAAATTCGATGACCAGCCTCTACTACTTTCTGGGGAAGGGAATTCCACAGACCAATAACCCTCTGAGAGAGAAAAGTTCTCCTCATCTCTGTCTTAAAAAGGGACACTTCACATTCTTCTGAATGTCAGTGGGTATGGACCCAACCTGATTTATCTTTCCTCAGAAAACAAGCCGTTAATCATAGGAATAAGTCAATTGAACCTTTTCTGAACTGCTTCTAACACATTTTATGAGGGGAGGGCGAGATGATCCCCAATGTCCTGAGGTTAAGGAACATCTAGCTGGTGGAAGTGCGCAACTGGGTGAGGTCAAACCATGAAATAATCTACTTTCAGTCACCTTTGATGCTGGTGCTGGAAGAATGGCTATTTGAGTGAGATTTGGAAGGGCAACCGATGCCTGTGCAATTATAGTGTAACATGGGGGGCACATCCACGTGGAGGAAAGCAGCAACAGGAGAAAATCTCTGAAGGAGAAGAGTTTCAACATTACAAACAACACTAATGTCAATTAAGTTACTGGTTATCTTTGACGTGTGTGTGTTTTTAGGCAAAAAAGAAAAAAAACATGCACTTATTTGGTACCTTTCACAACATCAAAACATCCCAGAACGATTTACAACCAATGATGTACCTTTTGCAGTATAGTCACTGTTGTCAATGCTTGTGTGTGTGGAAGCTGAGATTGGTCATGGTCAGATAAGCGAGACGTAAAGTGTAGAGCAAGACTCAGCACATGTCAGGTAAATTTGATTTGAAGCTCATATCTGATTGAAAATCACCCAATCTGATTTAATCCGAAAAGGGAATTCTGCAATGTGTCATCTGCTGCCAATGCCAGACTTTTGTTTGGGCCAAGACACACCAATCAAAAAGACAGGAAAGAAAATGACTCTTATTTTGAGTCATGCCTCGCTTCAGATGTTGTACTGTTTTTAATGATGTGCGCAGAAATGGCTTCTTCTTTCATTCTCTTTCTGCGATCCATCATGTTTCATAAACCAAATTACGAAAGTAATAAAACCTGAACTTAGCCCCGCTCTTTGACAGCACGATTAGCACCAAAGTGCAGCACATAATATATTGCAGAAGCAATAAGTAAAACAAGACAAAAAGCAGGACAGCTTGATGTTAAAGTTCTGAAAGATGATCTGTACGTTTGATTTTTTTTAAGTAAGAATGGAAGATATGTAATCTTCAACATACTTTCTACTCCTTTTGTCCGTTTGTCTCATTTTCCTGAAGGCGTTGGTTCAAATTCAGTAATGTGTATTAGCAGTGACTGGCCACCGACAGATACCCTGGCCAAGTGGCCACACTTCATGTCAGCATTGACAGTGCTGCTTCCTTTGACTTGGGGGACGATCGTGTAAAACATGCAAAATTGGCTAAGACACCCATTAGAAAATATCCACTGATTGATGATAATGGAAACAACAAATCAGGAGAGGTGTTCAATGATTTGGTATTGCCTGTTTTACACTATCATCTAAACTTCAAGATTGTCCCCCCGTTGAGTGTTGGGAACACCTGATTGAGGCAGGACTGTATGGAAGAGCTTCTTTTGGGGGCCTTGTTCAGCGAAGCCACAACAACAAGGCAGCATAGTGTGAAAGCAGAATGAGACTGACCTCTTTACAGTTTCTGCATGAAATAATTACAGGCTAAAGTGATTAGCGAACATCTCCTGAAGTATAAAAGACACGGTCTGCGTCATTCAGTCTTTCAGTCAATCTTTCATTCTGTCTTTTTTTAAATTAAATCAAGAAGTTTGCAGGACAAGAGGAAAAGGAAAGGCGGGTGAGCGTGCGATATTGCCGGATAATAAAAGTGTTGTTGGAAACGTTGGTGCCCACACAGACGTCTCCTCAGAAAGGAGCCATTCATTCCTATTCGTTGGACAAACTACTGAACTTTAGTTACCAGCAAAAGGAAAACTTAGCCTTTTACCAATAAATCCCAACAGAAGTATGGCAAAATTGCTCAGTAATTAAAGACTAATGGCACAAGAAATTGTTCTCTGGTTCTGATATTTGACTTAGAAATTAGTGTTACCGATGACATGCCAGATTGACCTGCATTTCCAGTTTCACTGAACCTACTTCAAAGCATACTTTTATGGGGATGCCCATAACAAATGCGAAGTTATATGCAGTGGATGCGAAAACAGACCTTATTTAAGCTGTTCCTCCCTGTGTGTGACATACATGAATCTGGCACCTGAACTGGTAAACAGCTGCTCACTAACTCAAAGAACATATGCTTAATGTAACCCTGTCCAAAACCAGCTGGCATCTGTATCCCAGTTTTAATTTACACAAGGAACTAGCACTGACTGTGTTAGCTTTCAGCTGTATAAACATGTTTTTCAGATTGGCTGTCCGGCAGCTTCTTTGTCGCTTCCTTTGCTGTTAGTGCAGTTGGAACATACTGAATAAAAGTGCACACATTTCCAACCCATTACACTCTACAGAGCTCTGCTGGCAATTAACCGGCAAACTGTTTTTTGATTAGTGTATTTTGCCAATCCCTTACAATAACTGGCGTTATAAACGATACCCTGTTTAGACAGGTGACAACTTGAATGAGACAGGGTAAAATCTTTATCAAACTTGAATTTCAAATCCTGTTGTCTAGGTCTGATATTACTGAATCATTCCCCAAACTGTCCTCCATCCCTTCTTCTATCTGCATAACCCCACCACCAAGCTCAAAGTCCCGATACCTTGCAATTTCTTGAGAGCCTCTTCCAACTTCTGTTCCATCATTCTATGACTGACTAGTCTTTGTCAGGCACTGTTTACCCCATGCAGCTATAGTGCCTGTAATATCTGGCATTCCTTTCTTCCCACACCCTTGTTTGGGAAGCAAAATGCTGAATTCACCTGAGCTACATGCAATTTACAATGCATAATGGCAAACACTAGTTCCCACTCGTTGCTCAGGTCGCAATCTTCTCTACAGTAGGGAGACCACGGGCGGGATTCTCCGACCCCCCGCCGGGGTAAATCCCGCCGCTCCGATGCCACCCGCGATATTCTCCGGCAGCCAAAAATTTGTGCCGACGGGAATCGCACCGCGCGCCTCGCAGAATAGCGAGGACTGGCGCGGCACTATGGGCCCCGGGGAAGCTCCAATTCTCCAGGCCGGATGGGCCGAAGTCCTGCTGACGTGACCACGAGTCACGCCGGCGTAAATCAAACAACCTTTTTAACGGCGCCAACCAGTCGTGCCGGGGAGGGTGAGCGCCGGGGAGGCTGAGTGCCGGGGAGGGTGAGTGCCGGGGAGGGTGAGTGCCAGGGAGGGTGAGTGCCGGGGAGGGGGGGTTGCCTGGCCAGGTGCCAGGTGGCAACGGTCACGACCATGCTGCCCATGGCACCTGGCTGCGGAGGGGGGTATGTACAATGATGATATGTCGTCTATCCCCCATCCCCTGAAGACCGTTATGTTTGGGCATCACCCAGCGATGTTGGCCGCCATGGCGGGAGCCGCATTTCTACATGTTGCCCTGGGGGACCTGGAGCAAGAGCGTGCCAGGGATGCGGCGAAGGCTGCCGCAGAGGAGCGTGCTGCAGAGCGGCACGTAGCAGCCGCCCAGGCTGGAGGGCTGCCCGCCTGAAAGGATGAGGAGGAGGAGGAGGAGGAGGAGCTGGTGGTGCCACGGCGACGGAGACACCCAATGAGGCTCCGTGTGTACCGACGCCGTACGTCGTACCAGGACCTCATGGACTGGACATGCAGGAGGCGACTCAGGATGAGCCGGGAAGCCATCGCCCATATCTGCCATCTCATGGCACACCTGGCACTGGAGGAGGACACCCTCTGCCGGTGGCCGTCAAGGCTATGGTGGCCCTGAACTTCTACGCGACGGGGTCATTGCAGTCGCCGAGTGGAGACCTGTCCGGCATCTCGCAGGCATCAGTGCACCGGTGCATCCGTGCAGTGACGGACACCCTGTATGCCATCGCGGACCGCTACATCCAGTTCCCTGTGGACCGGGCCAGCCAGGATGCCCGGGCAGCGGGCTACGCTGCCATGGCCAGGATGCCCATGGTCCAGGGGGCGATCGATGGTGTGCACGTTGTCATGGGTCCACCAGCTGATAACAGGGCTGTGTTCACGAATAGGAAGGGGACCTACTCCATGAACATTCAGGTGGTCTGCGACCACCACATGATGATCCTGCATGTCTGCACCCGGTACCTGGGCAGTGTACATGACTCATTCGTATTGGCGCAATCGTTCATCCCCACCATGTTCGAGGGACGCCACCCCCGGCTGAGGGGATGCTTGCTGGGCGACAGGGGTTACCCGTTGTAGTCGTGGCTGATGACGCCACTACGGAGGCCACAGATTGATATGGAGAACTGCTACAACGATGCCCATGCAGCGACCAGGGGTGTGATAGAGGTGCTTTGGGATGCTGAAGATGCGTTTCAGGTGCCTGGACCTCTCTGGAGGGGCCCTCCAGTACCCGTCAGATAGGGTCGGCCGCATCGTTGTGGTCTGCTGCGTCCTGCACAACATAACCCAGCAGAGGGGCGATGTGCCGCAGGCAGAGGAGGGCGGAGGGGGAGGAGCAACACGACAAAGGGCAGGCCTCCCAGATGAGGAGGATGGGGGCAATGTACAGGACAGGTGGGAATCGCCGGGTATGGGCACAGACAGCACAGTATGGCACCAGCCTACCACCCTCACCCCACCCACCCACCACCAATCACCCTCACCCCACCCACCCACCACCAACCATCCTCCCCCACCCACCCACCACCAACCACCCTCCCCCCACCCACCCACCACCAACCACCCTCACAAACCCGTATGCACACCACCCCTCCACTGCACATCCACCTGCGGCACAATGGGCCGGGCTCACGGTCGCCAGTGGAAGCGGGTCTATTGCAGGCCATGGAGGATGATGACAACCTGCTCTGCGAGGAGCTCAGGGCTCTACATCGTTGGACAATGTCTGACTCATGGCCACAGTACCACCCTCCCCCCGGATCGCCCTGCATGCGGCCTTGACACTGCAGCGCACGCTCCCGACGTCTGCCCGGGGGGGAATGCGAGGGCGACCCGGGGGGGGGGCATTCTCACCCGAGGCGGACGTCCTATCACCCCACACACACACACTGGCACTCACCTCACACCACACCCCTGCAAACATCGGACAGAGCAAATGGGCAGCTTCTGTCAGTGTGAAAGTGATTTTAATGAGAAACAGTTCATACACGTGCCCTAGACCCTATAACTAATCTGTGCCCTGCACCCGTGCCAACTTACTCAGTGTCTAATATTTTGGCCTTATGGGCCCAATGACTACGTCTAGGTGGTTCCCCAGACGGTACAGCAGAACTGGAGGTGGACTCCTGTGATTCCTGCCCTGTGACTAGGGTCCCCTTTGGCGGCCGTTTCCTGGGGCCAGGCCACGGCTTGGGTGACTGGAATGGCGAGCTACCAGCCTGTCTTGCCCGTTGCCCACCAGATGCACCCGGGACGTAAGCGGGGGGTGGGTGGGAGGGAGTCCGATGTGCCGCGGGCGGGGGGGGGGGGGGGAGTCCGATGTGTCGCGGTGTTCCGGGACCTCCCCTGCAGAGGGACCCGAAACGGGCCCCAGCACCTCCTCCTCCCTCGGAGTGCCCGATGGCCCACGGGCCTCTCCATGGGTCGGGTGTGCGAACGGATCCAGCATCTGCCAGTCCTGGAGGCCCGCCCTGGTATCAACAAGTTTGCAGCCATGGAGCTCAGGGAGTTGGCCATCCCTGTCTGTGTCTGTGCCATGCCGGCCAGCACCTGGGCAATGGCGCCGGTGCCCTCAGCGATGGCCTGCTCAGACTGGGCCACGGCATTGAGCGCCTCTGCGATCTGCTGCTGGCTCTGGCTAATGGCTTCCTGTGAGAGGGCAGCCATGTCCTGGCCACAGACGCTGCCTGCACGGAAACCCCAGGCCTTGCATACTGCTCCCCATGTCTGACATCGTCGCCCCCATTGCCTCCACCGCAGACGCAACCCGTACGGTGTCGGCCTGGGTGGCACGCATGACCGGCATCATTCCCTGCTCCTTGACGCGGGTGGACTCCTCTACCTGTGTCTGCAGTTGTAGCAAGCCAGCCGTCACCCCCTTCGATCGTCCCTGGGTCCTTGACTGTATCGGGTCTATGGGTGGGTGTGGGAACTCCTGAAACCCGAGACCCATCTGGGCGACAGATGGTTGCTTGCGCCGGGCTGCCCCCCAACCGACCAGCCCCTCGGCTGCTCGTACTTCCACCTGCTGTACCAGGACGGCTGTGTTGTGCGCACCAGTTAGTGTACCAGAGGCCTCATCACTAAAGTGCCCAACCGAGGTGAGTGTCTCTGCGATGGTGGAGGGTGTAGGAGATTGCAGTGGCGTTGTGTCGTGCTCCTCATCCGACCTAAAATCCGGGGTCCCCTGGAGTGGTGTTTCCTGTCCATCCGTCCCCTGTGTGTGGGTGTCCTGTGGGTGGGTATGTCCTGGCTGGGTGTGTCCTGGCTGGGTGTGTCCTGTGAGTGGGCGTATCCTGGCTGGGTGTGTCCTGGGTGGGTGTGTCCTGGCTGGGTGTGTCCTGTGAGTGGGCGTATCCTGGCTGCGTGTGTCCTGGCTGGGTGTGTCCTGTGAGTGGGTGTGTCCTGTGAGTGGGTGTATCCTGGCTGCGTGTGTCCTGGCTGCGTGTGTCCTGGCTGGGTGTGTCCTGGGTGGGTGTGTCCTGTGAGTGGGCGTATCCTGGCTGCGTGTGTCCTGGCTGCGTGTGTCCTGGCTGGGTGTGTCCTGGCTGCGTGTGTCCTGGCTGGGTGTGTCCTGGCTGGGTGTGTCCTGGCTGAGTGTGTCGTGTGAGTGGGTGTGTCCTGGCTGGGTGTGTCCTGGCTGCATGTGCCCTGGCTGGGTGTGTCCTGTGAGTGGGTGTGTCCTGGCTGGGTGTGTCCTGGCTGGGTGTGTCCTGGCTGCATGTGTCCTGGCTGGGTGTGTCCTGGCTGGGTGTGTCCTGGCTGAGTGTGTCGTGTGAGTGGGTGTGTCCTGGCTGGGTGTGTCCTGTGAGTGGGTGTATCCTGGCTGGGTGTGTCCTGGGTGGGTGTGTCCTGGCTGGGTGTGTCCTGTGAGTGGGTGTGTCCTGGCTGAGTGTGTCCTGTGAGTGGGTGTATCCTGGCTGGGTGTGTCCTGGCTGCGTGTGTCCTGGCTGGGTGTGTCCTGGGTGGGTGTGTCCTGGCTTGGTGTGTCCTGTGAGTGGGTGTGTCCTGGCTTGGTGTGTCCTGTGAGTGGGTGTGTCCTGGGTGGGTGTGTCCTGTGAGTGGGCGTATCCTGGCTGCGTGTGTCCTGGCTGGGTGTGTCCTGGCTGGGTGTGTCCTGGGTGGGTGTGTCCTGGCTGGGTGTGTCCTGTGAGTGGGTGTGTCCTGGCTGGGTGTGTCCTGGCTGCATGTGTCCTGGCTGGGTGTGTCCTGTGAGTGGGTGTGTCCTGGCTGGGTGTGTCCTGGCTGGGTGTGTCCTGGCTGAGTGTGTCGTGTGAGTGGGTGTGTCCTGGCTGGGTGTGTCCTGTGAGTGGGTGTATCCTGGCTGGGTGTGTCCTGGCTGGGTGTGTCCTGTGAGTGGGTGTGTCCTGGCTGAGTGTGTCCTGTGAGTGGGTGTATCCTGGCTGGGTGTGTCCTGGGTGGGTGTGTCCTGGCTGAGTGTGTCCTGTGAGTGGATGTCTCCTGGCTGGGTGTGTCCTGGCTGCGCGTGTCCTGTGAGTGGGTGTATCCTGGCTGGGTGTGTCCTGGCTGGGTGTGTCCTGTGAGCGGGTGTATCCTGGCTGGGTGTGTCCTGGCTGGGTGTGTCCTGTGAGTGGGTGTATCCTGGCTGGGTGTGTCCTGGCTGGGTGTGTCCTGTGAGCGGGTGTATCCTGGCTGGGTGTGTCCTGGGTGGGTGTGTCCTGGCTGAGTGTGTCCTGTGAGCGGGTGTATCCTGGCTGGGTGTGTCCTGGCTGCGTGTGTCCTGTGAGTGGGTGTATCCTGGCTGGGTGTGTCCTGGGTGGGTGTGTCCTGGCTGAGTGTGTCCTGTGAGCGGGTGTATCCTGGCTGGGTGTGTCCTGGGTGGGTGTGTCCTGGCTGGGTGTGTCCTGTGAGTGGGTGTGTCCTGGCTGGGTGTGTCCTGGGTGGGTGTGTCTTGGCTGCGTGTGTCCTGGGTGGGTGTGTCCTGGCTGGGTGTGTCCTGTGAGTGGGTGTATCCTGGCTGGGTGTGTCCTGGCTGCGTGTGTCCTGGGTGGGTGCATCCTGGGTGGGTGTGTCCTGGCTGGGTGTGTCCTGTATGTAGGTCTCCTGGGTGCTTGTGTCATGTCTCAGTGTCCCGAGTCGCCTGGGACGGGGGCCTGTTGCTGTGGCTGCCCTCCTCGTCGCTGGGTGTGGCCCACTGATGTTCCCGCACTGGCACTAGATGGGGGCGGCGTATGCCTGATGCTCTGGGTCTATCCCTGGCTCGCGGGCACCCTGGCACTAGGTGGGGGCATCGTTTGGCTGGCGCTCCGGGTCTATCCCTGGCTCGCGGGCACCCTGGAACTGGGTGGGGGCATCGTATGCCCGATGGGCCGGGTCTATCCCTGTCTTGTGGGCGCCCTGGCACGTCCTGGAGGCGGTCAGCATCCGCAGGAATGGATGGTCGACGTTTGGTCCTGCAATACACAATACAGCATGCATGGTTAGACACGCAGACGAGGATGGGGGGAAGTGTGGGGAGGGGGAAAGGAGGGGAAAGGGGGAAAGGGGGGATGGGGAAGGGGAAAGGGGGAAAGGGGGAAAGCGGGGATGGGGGGGGGAAGGGGAAAGGGGGAAAGGCAGAAGGGGGGTTGGGAAGGGGGATGGGGATGGAGGAATGGGGGAAAGGGGGGATGGGGAAGGGGGAAAGGAGGGCAGGCAGTGGGGGGTCTCACTTGGTGCTGCACCCCCGACCTCTGCATCTGCAACCTCCGAGTCCTCGGGTCCGCCTGCAAGGCCCAGGGCCCTCTCTTCATGAACGGTGAGGGGGCGCAATTATGGTGGACCCCCTCCAGTCCTCTCATGCTCCCGGTTGTTCCCGCTGGGGGGGGGGGGGAGGGATAATGGGCAATAGTGTTAGGCAGACATATACATGCGGACCAGCGGTTGTGTGCATGGTGGCATAGGTTAACACCGCATCCTGCCAATGCAGCCTGCATGGGTGGGTGCAGCCATGTCGGTTTCAGCTAGGGCTGTCCCGCCCTCTGGGGGTGGGGGGGGGGGCTACTCACCCTGGCTGCCCTGACTAGGTAATTGACCTTCTTGTGCCACTGGTTGCCTGTCCTGGCAGTTACGGCCACGGCGCTGAGGGCCTCTGCCACCTCCTTCCACAGGTGCCGGCTGAGGTGTGGTGCGACCCTGCGGCCGTGTCCGGGGTAAAGGGCCTCCCTCTTCTGCTCCACTGCGTCCAGGAGCTCCTCAATGTCGCGCTCCTGGAACCTCGGCGCTGCGCGGCAGGTGGCCATTTTGCGGGGTCTCCGGCGGAGGCGTCGTTTGTGCTGTCACGGCGCGCGCATCAGTGACAGGTGATGCCATTGCGATTGGCGTCACTCCGCTGCTCGCCCCTTCCGGGTCGAAGGTTTTCCGACATTCCGGTTGGCCCAATACTGGAGAGGTTCGCGCCGTTTTTGACCCCGGCGTCAGGCCATCGCGCCGATCACGAAGAATCCCGCCCCATGAGTAGGATTTCCCCGTGTTCTTCAGGACCACCTGGGTATCCCGAGCCCGCACTTGCAGAGAACTAGACCAGCGAAGCTATTGTCCTTAATGCAATGTCCCAACTGGCCCCCGCAACAATCATGTCAGACGGGTGAGCTCCTGGTGCTGCAGACCCAGTCAGAGGGCCGACTGCCCCAAAGCCTCGGTAACCCCATTGGGAGAAATGGCTGCTGCTGAGGCAGGGCTGGGAATTCCAGGTCAACCCAAAATAGTGCCGCCCTCCGAGGGCTCAAATTAATTAAATATTTTAGAGTAGGGGAGGTGACAGGAATAGCGGAATGGGGGTAGGAGGGAGGGTGGGACCCTCTGGGGAATTGTTGTAGTCATGGGGATAACATTCTCTTTTAGCCCACTCTGATGGCTAAACCAGCCTGCGACAGAGAGCTGGCTCCATTGAGCTGGCGGCCTCCACATATGAAACTGGGGAGGGAGTGGTGGGGTGTGGTGGTGGCAGTGGGGCACAATGGTTGGTGGTGGGGGGTTGGGCGTGGGGGTTGTTGTACGTGGTGGTGGAGTAGGTGGTGGCGTTGGGGATGGGGTTGTTGGTGGTGGTCGTGGTGGTCTTGCGGTTGGTGGTATTGGGGTGGTGGTGTTGGGGGGGCGGTGGTGGTGGGACATGCGCTCCACCAGCAGCAAAACTGGCAGATACCTAAATTGTCTGCCCGACTCCGTACAGTGAGCAGCTGATCCACATCCCGCCCCACCCCTACGAAACTTTCCCAATGGTGGGAATGCATCGGGGAACTGTCCCAGCAGAGCTTGCCCCCAGGTCTCCGTGGGGCCAGGAGGATTTCACATCATATGTGGACTGGGTGACAAGTTTTATTTGAACAAGTATGTTCATGAACCTTTGCCCCATCCACATGCACCGCTTCAACTTCCCTCCCCCTGCTCCTTCTCACACTGGCCCCTTTGCCTTTGGTCTCTTGCATTGTTTCAAGCAAGCTTTTTCAGCTTCCAGCCAGTGCAATACAAACTGAGTTTGGAAACGTCAGTAATTTAGCCCTGATCTCTCGCACCCATTTTCGTGCCAATTTCTGACATTCCCATTCCACTTTATTGCTTCCACGGTCGAGCTGCTTTACTGACTCTCAGTCAGGAACTCATTGACTGCAGTAAGCGGATGATGGCAAATTGGCAGCCAATGGAAAAACAAAATCACACAAGATAGGAAACTATTCGTCGCCTACCAGTAAAAGTTAAAATGACCCCCAGCTTTTATAAACAGGTTTAAAACTTTGCTATGGCTAACACACAAAGGAATGCTTGTAATGCCTTTTCACAGCCTGACTATGATGACCTTTATATATCATCCAGCAATTTCACATCTGCAGTTTAAAACAAAATCCATTCCAAGGCATGAAATCCTTTATCTGTTTCTTTGAACTTATATTTGGGTTACTTGTCTGGCAAAGCTTATGTATTATTCCACTCTCCTCTCCCATCTCTGTTTTGCTCACTCTTACCTTCCTTTCCTCGGGCCTAATAAGAGGTCACTACCCGAAACGTTCGTTTTTCTCTTTCCAGCTGCTGCAGATCTGTTCGGTATTAGCAACAGATTTACATCTATTTCCCTATGTTAACCATCTAGTGAGGTTGATTTATTTCCAAAGACAGCACCAGGACTCTATTTGTTGCAGGTTAACTCGAGTCACAGCACGAGATGTAAAGGATTTAGTGAACCTTCCACTCATGGCATATTAAAGCTTCTAGCAATAAGACACGGGACCAATGTTCCTCCTGGGCAGTGCATCTTTGGTGAAGTGAGACTTTGCCCGATCCAGTCCTACACCCCAATCCAGGCTTGTCATTTTGCCAGGATCCCACATGTAGTGGGGAACTCGCCTCTATTCGGATTCATGCACAATTGATAACATAATGCATTTTGCAATGCCAATGTTTGTAGTATTCAGCATTTCTTTGGCAGAAATTATGAGCAATGTATGTATTCCTGTCATATGTGCATTTTTACAATATACCCTCCCATAGGTGAGCATATGTTTTAAACACCTGATGCCATTTCTGGCAAAAACAGTTCCTGGATGTGGGGATAGTGGCTTTCCAATCCCTTAATTTACATTTATCTTTCACAAAGACAACAGCTACAATAAGGATTTCCAAAGACACTGAAGCATGTGAATTAAATTGCACAAATACAATATTAAAACACGGGCCAAATTTAACACCATCAACCCCCTCTTCCCCCACCTTACCCCCCCAACATTCGGGGGTGGGTTGGCAAACATTGGGTGCCATGACAGCAGCACACTGTGACTTTAAAAAATTCATTCATCTGATGCAGGCATCATTGGCTATGCCAACATTTATTGCCCGTCCCTAACTGCCCATTCTTTTTTAAAAATAAAAAACAAATAAATTGACAGTATCCAATTCACTTACTTTCCAAATTAGGGGCAATTTAGTATGATCAATCCACCTACCCTGTACATCTTTGGGTTGTGGGGTGAGACCCACGTAAACACGGGGAGAATGTGTAAACTCCACACGGACAGTGACCCGGGGCCGTGATCGAAATAGTTTGGGGCTGAAATTCCATGGGAGTTTCCACTCATGATTCCAGTGGGAAACCAGGGAAACCCACAGAGGAAGAGCAGGACAAGCCTTTTCCACCATTTACCTGGGGAAAGGTGCTGACTTTCTGCTGGTGTTATAATAGGAGACCAATCGAATTCCCACTGAGTTTCAGCAAATGCATTCGAACTGGTGGGACATCATGGCCGGGATTCTCCCTTCCGGGAAAACCGGCAGCAACGACTCTGGCATCAATAGGCCCCCAAGGTGAGTAATTCTCACCTGTCTCGGGGGCTAGGTGGACGCTGGAGGGATTGGCGCCGCTGCAGCTGACACGAGTTTGCGCATTCGACAAAGGGCTGGTGTGATCTGGCGCATGCGTGGACCGCCAGCGCGGTTCCGCTCATGCGCAGACCGGCTGGCATATTTTGGCGCATGCGCGGGGGGTTCTCTTCTCCGCGCCAGCCATGGCGGAGCCCTACAGGGGCTGGCGCGGAAAGAGGAAGTGCCCCCATGGAACAGGCCCGCCTGCAGATCGGTGGGCCCCGATCGTGGGCCAGGCCACCCGCGAGGTCAGATTCGGCCACACACCCCCCCCCCCGAGGACCGCCCCCGTTAACTTACCTGCCAGGTCCCGCCGTGTGGGACCGTACATAACCCACGCTGGCGGGACTGGCCAAAAACGGACGGCCGCTCGGCCCATCGGGGCTCGGAGAATTGCTGGGGGGGGGCTGCTGCCAACGGCCCCCAATCGGCGTGGCGTGAATCCCGCTCCTGCCCGAAAAACAGCGCCGGAGATTATGGCAGACGGCGTCGGGGCGGGATTCGCACCGCTCCCCGGGGATTCTCCGACCCGGCGGGGGTTCGGAGAATCCCAACCGGCACATATTTTAAAATTAGCTAGATGCCAGAATGGTTATCAAACAGAGAATGCTGGAAAAACTCAGCAGGTCTGGCAACATCTGTAGGGAGAGAAAACAGGGTGGCCCAGTGGTGAGCACTGCTGCCTCAGCGCCAGGGACCTGGATTCAATTCCAGCCTTGGATAATTGTCTTGTGTGCGGTTTGCTCTTTCTCCGCATGTCTGCGTGGGTTTCCACCGGGTGCTCTGATTTCCTCCCACAGTCCAAAGAACTGCAGATTAGATGAGGTAACGGGGCTAGAATGGGGGAGTGGGCCTTGGGAGGGATCTCTTTCAGAGAGTTGGTGCAGAGTCAATGGGCCTGTAGGGATTCTATGGTTTCAGGTTCATTTGACCCTTCATTAGAACTGAGAGGGAAATCTGACAGAAACCATATTGTAACTGGAAGAGGTTGTAACATCAGTGTAACAAACTTAAGAACAAGAGATAAATGACCAGGTGCAGAGGATGGGGGAGGGGAGAGGGGAAGGGCATGTTTTTTTTTGTACTGAGACAAAAATTGAGGCCAGAATAACTAAATTGTTCAGATGAAAATGAGATTAAATGATACAAACGTTCTTGGTCAAGCAATTGTGTGTTTGTATTGTATGTATGTATCTATCTATCTGTACATATGTTCCATATATAAACCATTTTACAGTTATATAATGTGACCCTTTTCAGAAAAGCTTCAGATTTAATGAATCACACAAAGAAAACTGGCTGTGAATAACACAAAAGGCATGATCTTTTTCTTCTTCACAAATGTTCAAGAAGTTGCAAATATAAAACCGCAGATGAGGGAGTATCCTTTTTAACTTACTTTCAGAAAACATGGACCGTCTGTGCCGACTTTTGTTTCACTGAATCAGAGTTCAGGGCTACTAGGCAGGTTTAAAATCTCTGGAGTGGTTCCTCCTTCTTTACCCATTGTGCAGTCTTTTCAGAGAGCAGGTTTTCCCAGCAAGTCTGCGGTTAGTGAAGACCCACCACAATAATGTTTCAAGCTCACCAAAGTGAATGGGCAGTCTGAGGCTTGGAGAAGTGAACACACTTATCAAAAGCATCTTGAAGGCAGCCACTAAATTATACACAAAGGCCCGGTACATTTCTGAGAATGGTGAACAGTGTGGGAGATAAGTCTGATTCCCTGTGAGTCCACATGTAAAACAGATTGGCAGAGAGATAATGTGCAACTTATCAGAAAATTACCGGCACTTTTGTTTTATTGCAAGAAACCTCCAAACATGTTGGAATGATAACGAAGGATCAATTCAATTAGCTTGGGTTATTTTAAGGCCAGGATTTTACATTGCTTGGGCAAGCACGCGCCTGACCTGCAAGTGCATGATATCGCGTGAGAAGACATCGGGGGCGCATCCCAACATCATCGCACACTACGCACGATATTTCAGTCAGCGAGCAAGCATGAGAGTCGGAAGAGTGCCCGCCAACAATTAAATGGGTACTTAAACCCATTAAGGAGTCAATTGAAAGTGATTTCACATGGCCCGTCCACTTTTACAGTTGGCAGGTGGGCCAATTGACCAGGCAGCTTGCACGATTTCGCTACAACCTCAATCCAGGATGGGATGAAATGTCTGGGGTGAAATAAAATTTAAAAATATGTCTGGGGACTGAGGTTTTCTGAGTTCTGCTGCAAGGTGTTTGAATATGCTGCTGAGACAGTTTGCTGCATTTTATCATCGCATTTAATGTGCGGAGATCTCCCTGAGGCAGCTCCGCAGCAGCTGTTCACCTTGAGAGAGCCCATCATAAGGGCCAGCCCATCCCCTCCCTTTTCTTGGCACCCACCCTCTTTCTGCCTCCCCTCATCAATACTGAGCCGTTCCCAGCACCTGGTTCATGCTGGTTGCCCGTTAATTGACCAACCAGTGTGAAATCATGTCCTGGGGCAAATCGTGGCCTGAAGAGCATTCCACACCCACTTCTAGGTCCGCTGAGCGCAATGCGGCAAACGGGGGAAAAATTCAGGCCCCAAGTTAAATGGATGAGTTTGGTCTGTAGCCAGACTCCATTCCTGAAACATCTACCTGTTTCTCTTTCCACTCCTCAGTCTGTAGACTAAGCATTCTCAGTATGCTGTATTGTGCTCTGATTCTATATCAGGAAACATTGCTGTAATAATGAAATGCCAATTATACTTCTCACACACATTCTGTAAAGATATTTGTCTCCATTTCGGAGACAGGCATCATCATCTCATACTTGTGGCATGATTGGGTCATGCTATAAATAAAATAATCACACTTAAACACTTCAGTGTTCAGGTAGCACTCTGCAAAGAAAAGTAAATTACCCTGAACCAGTGGAACGCCATTGTTAGAATCCCTGTTGATGTAACAACAGATCTGACCATTCAACAATAATTTCCAGAACAAGTTTAACTATTCAGGGTGGCACGGTGGTACAATGGTTAGCACGGCAGCCTCACGCCGCTGTGGACCCGGGTTCGATCCAGGTCACAGTGTGGAGTTTGCATATTCTCCCTGTGTCTGCGTGGGTTTCACAGCTACAACCCAAAGTTGTGCAGGGTAGGTGGATTGGCCGGCCTTGCTAAATTGCCGCTTAATTGGAAAAAAATAATTGGGTATTCTAAATTTTAAAAATAAGTTTTACTAGTCAGAATCCATAACTTGCTTTCCATGTTTCAAAATTTCCCAGTAAATTATTACTAATCAGCATTTAGAAGCCCTTTCTCCACATTTATAACTAGATGGGAAGATCGCAGAATGGAAACCAAGTTCAAACGACCGTACATGTTAGATTAAAAAAAATAAAACATGGAGGAACAGAATCACAGGACTGCTAATTTGTTTTAAGAACAGGAAAAAAACATTTATTAAACATAAAAAGTTGGATCATATAATAATAATCACTTATTGTCACAAGTAGACTTCAATGAAGTTATTGTGAAAAGCCCCGAGTCGCCACATTCCGGCGCCTGTTTGGGCAGGCTGGTACAGGAATTGAACCCGCACTGAACAATCCTCCTTTATTTCCCCTCCCCACCTTAGCTTAACAAATGCACACAGATTCAAAGATTAACATGGCTTTCAAAGTACACCGTAAGCAATAATGTGTCTCATTCATACAAAAAAGTCCCTTTTAAGCACACAAGTTGACTGGGGAGGCAGTGGCGCACTGGTATTGTCATTTGACTAATAATCCAGATATCCTGGGTAGTGCCCTGGGGATTGGGTTCAAATTCCGCCATGGCAGATGGTGAAATTTGAATTCAATAAAATAAAGTTGAATGATGGCCATGAATTACAGGATTTAGATGTTTCTGGCGAGATAGAGGGAGATGAAAAACGGGAATTGCACTACTCGCTAAGGAGAATATCACAGCTGTACAACAACACTCAAACAACCCGCTTGATTGCTCCCCCTTCCACAAACATTCAGCCCCTCCACCACCGACGAAATGGCAGCCATGTGCACCATCTACAAGATGCACTGCAGTGACTCACCAAGGTTCCTCAGACAACACCTTCCAAGCCCACGACCCCTACCATCTAGAAGGACAAGAGCAGCAGATGCCTGGGAACCCCACCACCTGGAGGTTCCCCTCCAAGTCACTCACCACCCTGACTTGGAAATATATTGCCGTTCCTTCACTGTCGCTGGGGAAACACCCTGGAATGTCCACCCTAACAGCACAGTGGGTGTACCTACACTTCAAGGACTGCAGTGGTTCAAGAAGGCAACTCACCACCACCTTTTGAAGGGCAACTAGGAATGGACACTAAATGCTGGCCTAATCAGCGATGCCCACATCCCGTAAAATGAATTTTTAAAAAGTACTGTGGGAGGTTACCTCAGAGGGCTCATGCAGCGAGGCAATATGGGTAGAGCTCAGGAATAGGAAGGGTACAGTCATAATTGGGGGTTTACTACAGGCCTCCCAACAGCCAGCGGGAGATAGAGGAGCAGATATGTAGGCAGATTTTGGAAAGGTGTAAAAGGAACAGGGTTGTTGTGGTGGGCGATTTTAACTTCCCCAAATTGACTGGGACTCACTTAGAGCTAGAGGCTTGGATGGGGCAGAGTGTGTAAGGAACATCCAGGAGGGCTTCTTGAAGCAATATGTAAATAGTCCAACGAGGGAAGGGGCCGCACTGGACCTAGTATTGGGGAATGAGCCTGGCCAGGGGGTTGAAGTTTCAGTAGGGTAGCATTTTGGGAGCAGTGACCACAATTCAGTGACCACAATTCAGTAAGTTTTAAGGTACTGTTGGATAAAGATAAGGGTAGTCCTCGGGTGAAGGTGCTAAATTGGGGGAAGGCTAATTCTAACAATATTAGGCAGGAACTGAAGAATCTAGATTGGTTACAGATGTTTGAGGATAAATCAACATCTGGCATGTAGGAGGCCTTCAAATGTCAGTTGATAGGAATTCAGGACCGGCATATTTGTGTGAGGAAGAAGGATAAGTATGGCAAGTTTCGGGAACCTTGAATAATGAGGGATATTGTGAACCCAGTGCAAAAGAAAAAGGAAGCATTTTTAAAGGCTAGAAAGCTGGGAAAAGCCAAAACCCCTGAGAAATATAAGGAAAAGAGGAAGGAAATTAAACAAGGAGTCAAGAGGACTAAAAGGGGACCATGAAAAGTCATTGGCAAACAGAATTAAGGAAAATCACAAGGCTTTTTATACATATATAAAGAGCAAGAGTGTAGCTAGGGAAAGGGTTGGCCCATTCAAGGATGGGAAGAGAATCTATGTGTGGAGCAGAGGAAATGGTTGAGGAACTAAATGAGTACTTTGTATTTAGTATTCACTAAATAGAAGGATTTGGTGCATGATGAGTCTGGGCAAGGGTGTGTAGATAGTCTGGGTCACATTGAGATCAAAAGAAAGAGATGTTGGACGTCTTGAAAAACATTAAGGTAGCTAAGTCCCCAGGACCTGATAGGATCTACCCAAGAATACTGAGAGGCAAGGGAGGAAATTGATGTGGTCTTGAGAGAAACCTTTGTATCCTCACTGGCTACAGGTGAGGTCCCAGAGGTCTGGAGAATAGCAGAGAATTACAGAATGGTGAGCTTTACGTCAGTGGCAGGGAAGAGAGGATTCTTCGAGACAGAATTTACTCCCATTTGGAAGTAATTTGGAAGTAAATGAACATATTAGTGAGAGGTAGCATGCTTTTGTGAAGGGGCAGTCGTGTTTCACTAACTTGAGTTTTTCGAGGAAGTGATGAAGATGATTGATAAAGGTAGGGCAGTGGATGTTGTCTACAGGGACTTCAGTAAGGCCTTTGGCAAGGTCCCTCATGGCAGACTGGTACAGAATGTGAAGTCTCAAGGCATCAGAGGTGAGCAAGTAAAATGGATACAGAACTAATTCAGTCATAGAAGACAGAGGGCAGTGTAAGGGTGTGTTTCTGAATGGAGGGCTGTGACTAGTGGTGTCTCACAGAGATCAGTGCTAGGACCTTTGCTGCTCGTAGTATATATAAATGATTCAGAGGAAAATGTAACTGGTCTGATTAGTAAGTTTGCAGACGACACAAAGGTTGGTGGAATTGCGGATAGTGATGTCAGAGGTTACAGCAGGATTTAGATCGGAAAGAGACTTTTGCAGAGAGTTGGCAAATGGAGTTTAATCCAAACAAATGTGAGGTAATGCATTTTGGAAGGTCTAATACAGGTGGGAAATATATAGTAAATGGCAGAAACCTGAAGTGGTTCAGTGGGTTTACCTGGTTACGGGGATAGGGTGGAGGTGTGGGCTTAAGTCGGGTGCTCTTTCCAAGGGCCAGTGCAGACTCGATGGGATGAATGGCCTCCTTCTGCACTGTAAATTCTATGTAACCCAATCTATGTAATCTATGTAAGTGTATTGACAGGCAGAGAGATCTGGGTGTACAGATCCACGGATTCTGTGATCTGTGGAGGAGGTATTAAAGATGGCATACGGCATGCTTGCCTTCATCGGCAAGGGCATTGATTATAAAAATTGGCAGGTCACGCAGCAGTTGTATAGGACCTTGCTTTGGCCACTTAGAATAATAGTGCTCAACTCTGTTCGCCACACTAGCAGAAGGATGTGGAGGCTTTGGAGAGGGTACAGAAGAGGTTTACCAGGAGGTTGCCTGGTATGAAGAGCATTAGCTATGAGGAGAGGTTGGATAAACTTGGCTTTTTCTCACTGGAACGACAGATGTTGAGAGGTGACCTGATAGAAATCTACAAAATTCTGAGAGGCATGGACAGAATAGATAGTCGAAAGCTATTTTCCAGGATGGAACAGTCGCTTACTAGGGGTTTAAGGTGCGAGGGGCAAAGTTTAGAGGAGATGGATGAGGGAAGTTATTTTACACGGAGGGTAGTGGGTGCCTGGAACTCACTGCTGGGGGAGATGGTGGAAGCAGGGACAATAGTGACGTTTAAGAGTCATCTTGACAAATGCATGTATAGGATGGGAATAGAGGGATACGGGCCCTGGAAATGAAAAGATTTTAGGTTAGACGGGCAGCATTGTCAGCGCAGTCTTGGAGGGCCGAGGGGCCTGTTCCTTTTTTTGTTCTTTGAAACTATTGTTTTTGTTGTAAAAACCCAACTGGTTTACTAATGTCCTTTAGGGAAGGAAATTTGCTATCTTTACCTGGTCTGACCTGCATGTGATTCCAGATCCACAGCAATGTGGTTGACTCCTAAATGCCCTCATGGATGGGCCATATGCAGTAGCCCAGCCAGTGACACCTTTGTCCCAAGAACAAATAAAAAACAATGCATGTACTCTGTTCTGAACCCACGTTAGTGTCTGTGGATTTTTCCTCAGAATCTCTCCAGATGATGATCACATGAGAACTTCCCAACTCCACTCCCACAAATCTGCTTTAAAATTTTCTAAAGAGGTTTGCATTCTGAAATCCAGTCCAGGTTTTATAAATTACACATTCAAACAATGTTTCCGCATCACTTTTAACAGCAAATCCAGTCCAGGATTTCACCAACCCCTTGAAAATTTCTGTGCAAACAGCTTACAATTGCTTTAACTCTTGATTTCCAGATTATATTAAAGTGACCTCAGATTACTTAACTCCAGACTTCTTGGAAATTTCTCTTCGTTTCTCTAGTTTCCTTAACTAATTGGACTTTTGATCTCTGGTATTTGTTTTCTTAACCATTACTCCATAGTATGGCTTCTCTCCTAGAAAGGCTGAGAGATATATTCTCTCTTTGACCTTCTGAAACCCAACTGCTTCTAGCAGAGCTATCACTAATTATCTCCAACTACAATCAAATTAGCTCAACTCCAACTTAAAAGCATCTCTACCTCTAAGCAATCACTGCTCGTTTATTTATGCTTCATGCCGTAGCACTCTCTAAGCACAATAGGAGCACAGGTGGAACTGAACAAACCCCCACACATACAAATACCTTTGTCCAGCATGAATCTAATAATAGGGTTTAGTCTTCCAGACACAGAAACATTAAATTAAACCCATTTCTAATGTTTATCCATACAAATATAAATTCTTTAAAACTACCTTTGTTTTCCCAACACCACATGGCATTCAGGGAGGGAGGGACGGAATTCACGGTTCTTTAATTGCTCTTCAGTGCTGAACAACTTCCTGGACTCAGAAAGTGTTGCTGTGTAATTGATGACAAATGTAATCAAACTATTACAGAAAACAAAATGCGGAATCATCCCAGAAATCGGCAATGTCTGATGTCCATTGGACCAGCCAACGTCAATGGTGTTTTTTTCCACTGTATTGTGCAGTACGTAGTGTAACAAATGTGCAGGCATTGATTTAATTTCGGATCACTGGTGGGACAGCCTATGATTCCCAGCCTGCCATCACCTCATTGTTTCAATAATCTGGCTGCCATATTTAAAAGCTGCCCCTGCACACAGCTAGTACACTTCAAGTCAGAGGAAGCCCCTGGGAAGTCATGGCTACCAAATCTAGGAAGCATATAGCGCCAAAGTTCACCAACGCCTCCCTCGTGCACCTGCTGGACAGAGTGGAGGTTCTCTGCGATGTTGTAGTTCTATGTTCTGGACCAGTACTCTCATACAAAGTGACCTTGGCTGGGAGATGGTGGCAGCGGTGGTCAGTATCAATGCGTACAGTAGAGGACAGTCATCCAGTGCCATAAGAGGATAAATGATCTCTTCTATTCTGCCAGAATAAGTTCCTCTTCCCGTCACTTTCACCTCACACACTCACACACCCATCACACATCCACAGGAATCTCACTCAATGCCAGCTCAAGGGACATCAACACTAACTCTCCCACACACATTTTCATCTCCCTTGTGGGTCACTTCCTCGTCTCCTTGCTTTGTCCCATTCACCATCCACAGGCATCCTTATCATCTGCTCTGGCATGCATCCTGCTTACACTCTCTCCATCTGTCTTCATGCAGGACAAGCTGGCACACAACAAATGGGAGAGATTCCACACGGTTGAAGGATACCTGAATTCAGGATCCTCAGATTTTGAGGAAAGAGCGAACCAGATGGCTGAGGAGGGTGTGGGCCGTTCGTGTGCTGATGATACGGTTGGCAGCATTCAACTGAGTGAGGGTCGACTGAGGTGCCTGCAGGCAATGGTCTCTGGTGTTCATCCTCTGTGTGCAGTTCTGCTCCTGCCTTTGGTGAGCCAAGCACCACCATTGCAGTCTTCTTCTTCTCTCCTGCCTATAAGCAATGGGGGAGACAGCAGGATCACCAAGCTTCATCTTCCTGACTGTCTCCTCACTGCAGTATTAAAGAGAGTCTTGACGGTTAGCATTTTTCTGGTAAGGACCATTCTTTGTACACCAACCGCAGTATCCATCAGACAACAATGCTGTGAGTGATATATCCTGTTTTTCATGCTCCTGCCATGTGCAGCCACATCTGGGACGCAGCCGAGAGGGTCCACGAGCCAAATCCTTGACTCCTGCCCAGAGAGCAGCACAGAGGAGAAATTCATAGACGGAAACATTGAATACCCATCACAACGCTCACACCCTCCACCTGTATAGACACACACACCTTGGCAGGACATAATTCTAGAGTAGCCTTGGGCTTGCAGTCTGATGAACACATCGTACTATCTGATCCATAGGCAGAGAGAGGGGCATCCAGGTGTCTCCAACAATTGCTGGAAGCCAAGAATTTGCTGAGTCTGAGTCAAATGGCAAGCCTGGTGTCATCAGTCAGACGCGAGTCCAATTCTAACAGACGCCATGTGAAGATTACAGGCGGTGTTCATTCTATATCCTCATCACTCTTCCATGATGAGAGCAATGAGTGCAGCCTGAGCTCATCTGCCTCACCTGGGCATTGTCAAGGCCTCATGGCCGACCTCCTCACCCTCATCCCTGTTGACGTCCTCTTCACTGGAGGAGATGTGACGCTCCTCCATCTCCTCCTTCGGCAATTCCTCACCCTGTTGCAGCGCCAGGTTGTATAGCAGGCAATGGCGATATGTGACACCCTCTGTGGATTGTATTGCAGGGCTCCGCCAGATGGGTCCAGGCACTGGAAGCGTATCTTCAGCATCCTTATAATTTGTTTCACCAAAGTGTGAGTTGCAGATATAGTCATGTTGTATCTTCTTGCTGCTATACACTGTGGCGTCCAGACTGGCGCCATCAGCCAACTCCTCAGTGAGTTTCCCTTGTCCCTGAGGAGCCAAACCTGCACTCTCTGTGGACCCTGAAACATGTCAGGGATCAGAGAGTGACTGAGAATGTAGGAGTCACTCCCTGGGAATAGTGCACACACCTGCAGGGTGCATTTGGTGCAGTCACAGACCAGCTGAATATTTAGCCAGCAGAAGCCCTTGCGGTTCACATAGTTGACAGCTTGATGCTATGAAGACCTGAGTGCCATGCGAGTGCAGTCCATGGCACCCTGCACCTGTGGAAACCCAGAGATCTGGGCAAATCCCAGTGCTCGTAATTCCTGGTTTGCACGATCCAGTTCGAAATCCAGGGCACTTGTGTATTCTCCAGCAACAGGATGTTGCCGTCAATCCAAAAAGCAGTTCTGATTGTTACACAAATGAATAATGAGATATATGAATTTCAGTGCCAGTGTGATTCTAGGTATTTAGGCCATATGTTCCAAAGACTAATGGATCATATCACACAGCCGGTCCCTTCTGCTGTATGCAATGGGCATTGTACTCAACCAGTCCATGCTTGCAAGACTCAAAATACAGTGCTCAACATTAGATGTGATTCCACAATTTGCAAACTAATCCTCAGTGTGCTAGGAATTACGATGACAATCAATATAAGATTGTCAGGGCAGCAGGGTGGCGCAATGGTTAGCATTGCTGCCTCACGGCGCCGATATCCCAGGTTCGAATCCTGGCTCTGGGTCACTGTTCGTGTAGAGTTTGCACATTCTCCCCATGTTTGCGTGGGTTTCGCCCCCACAACCCAAAGATGTGCAGCATAGGTGGATTGGCCACGCTAAATTGCCCCTTAACTGGAAAAAATTAATTGGGTACTCTAAATTTAATAAAATAAAAAATCTTTTAAAATTAAGATCGTCGTCAGACTCGCAGTGTGGCACATCTGCATGCCCGGGAAACTTCATTTGTAAATAGACAGGGCCTTGTTCTTTGCAGACAGAAAGAACATGGGCGGGATTCTCTGACACCCCCCCCCCCCCCCAACCCCCCCGCCCCCCGCCGGGCCGGAGAATCGCCCCAGCGCGGTATGAATCCCGCCCCGCCGCCGGCTGCCGAATTCTCCGGCACTGTTTTTTTGGCGGGGGCGGGAATCGCTCCGCGCTGGTCAGGGGCCGTTGGCAGCGGCTCCCCCGCCACCCGTTTTCGGCCAGTCCCACCGGCGTAAATTACACAAGGTTCTTACCGGCGGGACCTGGCTCTGCGGGCAGCATGCGGAGTCCTCGGGGGGGATCTGGCCTCAGGGGGGGCCCCCACGGTGGCCTGGCCCGCGATCGGGGCCCACCAATCTGCGGACGGGCCTGTGCCGTGGGGGCACTCTTTCCCTCCGCGACGGCCGCTGTAAAGATCCGCCGGCGCGGGGAAGAAACACCCTGCGCATGCGCAGGGATCACGCCAGCAGTTCTGGGAACACGCTAGCGCTCCTGCACATGTGCCAACTCGCGCCGGCCGGTGGAGGCCCTTCGGCGCCAACCACTCCAGCGCCAGCCTAGCCCCCGAAGGTGTGGAGGATTCCGCACCTTCCGGGCGGCCCGACACCGGAGTGGTTCACGCCACTCCTCGGCGCCGGTACGGCCCGCCCGCCGGATACCAGAGAATCCCGCCCCATGTATATGCATTGTGCCTATTTCATTTGATTGACCATTTAGAGTCGAGCTGTCAGGTTTAAATTTCAAACAGTGCTTGGCAATTAACTGTCAGTCACCATCATCTTCCGCCTTGTCTGCAGCAATGCCTCTACCAATCAGAGTCCATTTTCCAACCAATCAGCACACTCTTCTCATATAGTATAAATTTGTTGTTTTCCCTTGATATTCTTGCAAAATTGTCCTGATGAGTACTAGATGAAAAGCTTTGACAAAAAGTGTTCCTTTTTCAGCAGTATTCCCTCATAAAGTACTATGTGATGTTATCTTAATGGAAATGTCCAGAATAAAATTGTTTGCGGTTTAACTGCAGAACTTGTTATGCATGTAGGTAGTATTGGAATAGGTTTATTTTCAATGTTAAATATCATGGACGGGATTCTCCGCAATCGGCGCGATGTCCGCCGATCGACGCCAAAAACGGCGCGAATCAGTCCGGCATCATGCCGCCCCAAAGGTGCGGAATTCTCCGCATCGTGAGGGGCCGAGCCCTCACCTTGAGGGGCTAGGCCCGCGCCGGACTGATTTCCGCCCCGCCAGCTGGCGGGAAAAGCCTTTGGTGCCCCGCCAGCTGGCGCGGAAATGACTTTGCCGTGCGGCGCATGTGCGGGAGCGTCAGCGGCCACTCACGGCATCCCCACGCAAGCGCATTGGAGGGGGTCTCTTCCGCCTCCGCCATAGTGGAGACCATGGCGAATGCAGAAGGAAAAGTGTGCCCCCACGGCACAGGCCCAACCCGCGGATCGGTGGGCCCTGATCGCGGGCCAGGCCACAGTGGGGGCACCTCCCGGGGCCAGATCGCCCCGCGCCCCCCCCCAGGACCCCGGAGCCCGCCCGCGCCGCCTTGTCCCGCCGGTAAGAGAGGTGGTTTGATTCTCGCCGGCGGGACAGGCATTCCAGCAGCGGGACTTCGGCCCATTGCGGGCCGGAGAATCGCCGGGGGGGGCCCACCAACCAGCGCTGCGCGATTCCCACCCCCACCGAATATCCGGTGCCGGAGAATTCGGCAACCAGCGGGGGCGGGATTCACGCCAGCCCCCGGCGATCCTCCGACCCGGCGGGGGGCTCGGAGAATCCCGCCCCATGTTACGTTATCTCCTAAACCAACAGAATATGTTGAGACATTGGGAATTTCCCCAAAGATTTTCCTGATAATGTTGGTGAAGGATCAGCAGGAACCGCAGAATGAAAAGCAAATGGGATTTCAGTTTATATTCTGCTAAAGTTACCGCAGAGAATTTCTGAGGAAATTTCCACAGGTTGAGTCTACATGTTATTACAGGCACTGGTCACAGAGTGTCACTGTAAAGCAACTTCAATTTAGGCCAGCCAGCAGCCATGTTGGAATAGGTGAGCGAGGAATGTTATGTAACAAAGATTAAGAACAACTGTTAATTGTTTAGATCATAATTTACTTCCCATATATGCATGCCTCTGAGACATTCATCCCACCCTGTTACCTGTGGGTGGCACGGTAACACAGTGGTTAGCACTGTTGCTTCACAGCGCCAGGGTCCCGGGTTCGATTCCCGGCTTGGGTCACAGTCTCTGCAGAGTCTACACGTTCTCCCTGTGTGTGCGTGGGTTTCCTCCGGGTGCTCCAGTTTCCATCCACAAGTCCCAAAAGATGTGCTTGTTAGGTGAATTGGACATTCTGAATTCTCCCTCAGTATACCCAAACAGGCGCCGGAGTGTGGCAACTAGGGGATTTTCACAGTAACTTCACTGCAGTCTTAATGCAAGCCTACTTGTGACACTAATAAAGATTGTATTATAACTATATATTTTTCACTGTCAAAATGCATGTCAGGCTAATTGCTCATTGTTCCTGCAGCACTCTGAACAATCTGCTGAGTTGCTTGGGCAATAGCCTTTCTTGTTGACCCACTACATTTATCTTCTCAAATCACTTATATCATGGTCTTTCAGTGGGCAACCTCTATGATCACTGCAAAATCTGACATGTCTATTCTTAGTTGCTACTGGTAATGTCTCTGTCCCCTTGATGCACGATCAATGACCACTAAAGCACAGTTGTAGTCCAACTGAAGGCTTTAATAAGCTACATGTTTCCCCCAGCAGCTCAGGTACAGAATGAAGGCTGCTGGGGCGGCCCGGGCTCTTATACCCCACCTAGCAGGGCGGAGCTACCATACATTTTGACCAATACAAAGCATACAGTTTCTACCAATGGTGTTCCAGCATTACCAGGTGCTGTAATACCTCTACTACCACACCACTACTCCTTCAGTTTTTCAAGATTCTTTCTCAACATTCATTCAGTGTTGTTTGCCTTGAACCACCACCACTATGCTGCCCATACCCAACCAGGCAACTCTGTCCTGTACTTGCTCTCCTTTTGTTCATAAGTCTTCTGACTCCATTTAAAGCACATTAATTCCTTTGTTTACCAGCCCTTTTTCCACATCTTACTGAACAATATTTTGCCGCAACTACCCACTCCATGGAGCAGCATTCCGTGTTTATTTTGTTTCCCCACCAACATACAACATAGTTGTCAACCTAATCACTAAATAACATGTCAGCTCTCACCTATTTACCTCCACAAATCTCTCTCACTCCCCCCTCACCCCTGCCAGGAACAGAGTCCTGGCCCTTGCCCCCAGACACAGACTGAACCCACCTCACAATGAGCAGCATTGTGCTCCTCCCCCCCCCCCCCCACTTCATTCCCCACCGCCCATCCATTAAACTCCCCCTTAAGCATAATTGCGAGCTTTTGACTTGCTATCTCTAATGAGTAGGAGATTTCACCCTTTGCAGCCTAAATTCCATTCTACTAATAATCCAAATATCCTCTCACATCTCCTCCTGTTGTTCACCTCCTGCTCTTCCCCTACCTTTCTCCCCCTCCAAGTCCTATCATTCGCATTTGCTTCTCACTAGACCTCCTCACATTGCTACTCTATCCCACTCTTCTATAACTCCTTCTCCACCTGTCATCCCTTTTTTCCCCACCCTCTTCCTCATCTCCACTGCTTCTCACATGCCTCCTTCCCATCACCTCCCTTCTCCTTTTCCGTCTCCTCCGACCCTGCCTCCTCTCCCTCTCTCCCCTCCCCACTTGTATACCCCGCCCTTCTTCTATAGTCTTTCTTAACTTAGCTACTGCAGTCTTGACTCGCTATGAAATGCCACGACAAATCGACTATTCGTATTACATACACATTCCTGATCTATCTAAGCAAAGGTATGATTCTAAAGCACAATAGGCTTCTATTGGAATTTGTGAATACAGGATCATAACACACCTGAGACGGCATCTGTTAATCAGTCAGGTTTATGTGTTGCATTAAAGTCATATCCGACAGGAACTCAGCATGTTGCATAATTGCATCATTGTTCTGTTTGAATGAGGTAAGTATTTAAAACATTTGTCGGGAACTTGTGAGCCAGACATAAGACACTCGGGGCTTCAAGACTCAGATTTGTCTTAAAGTCACATTATGCAGCAGAAACCTATCAGGTTTTAGAATTACGCGAGTGTTCCACTGCAGAAATCGGTCAGGCTTTATAATTATACTATTGTTCTCCTTGGGTGAGGTAAGTACTTAAAAAACTTGACAACGTTAACACACTTCACACGTGGGGCTTTAACAGGCTGGTGTAATTCAATTAGGTTCAGCTTGTATAAAAATCATATGTAACAGGAACCCGGTGTCTTCTGACACAGACAGCATCAATACCAAATCTGGCCCCAAGTATAAATGCTTTGCAAAATACTATGGGTTCATTATTTTTTCCATCTGACAATCATTTAACAATTTGCAGGGCTATGAGGAAAAGAATGGGGGGGGGGGGGGGGGGGGAATGGGACTCGCTGAATTGCTCTTGTAGAGAGATAGCATGGACGCAACGAGCCAAATGGCCTTCATTTGTGTTGTGACTATTCCATTATTCTATGAGACAAGCACAGCTCTGCGTTCTCACATAACGGTGCACATTCATTTCTAAATTATAAACTACAACACGCATAAGTGACTAAATGGAGCACTACCTCAAAGCATTAATGGGCAAATGTCACCGAAGGGGACGATGTGTGTTTAGAGTCTCACACCATTAGATTCTTGGTCTCCATCATTTTACTATGTGGACTGTAACAGAAATCAAAGGTTTTCATTTCCCAGCCATGCTCGAATATACCCTAGTGGCTTGTTTAAACATTACAGTACTGCCTCCCCATCAGCTCCAGTTCTTTATGAGACCTTTCGTTATTCTGTTGCTTAACCTCCACTCTTCCTCTTGCAGTGTAACCCTCTACATCAATTCCTTTCATCTCTCTTTGTGCAGAGTGTCCTTAGGTTGATTCTCCCGGGTCTGATTTAATTCTTTTATTACTCAGGCATTATTCCATTGACAATATTGGAATTACAGAGGACGTACTGGCTGTTCCTCCCAACTGTGCTGGTGTTTATATTCCACACAAAACTCCTCCCATTCTATCCAACTATTCTCCCAATTCCCCTTTTTTCACGTGTTTGACTCGGTTCCTTTTCCAAAGCATTTAAGTACTTGTCTCAACCATCTTCCATGGTTCTGTGTTGAACATTCTCTGCAATCTCTAGGGTAAGAAATTTCTCCTTATTGGATTTATATTCGCAGACTATGAAAAAGCAATTGATTGTATTTAACACCAAAAGTTAATAGATGTGATGATGAATTGTGACATTGATGGTAAAGATGTGGGCCGCCGATTCTCCGGCCCGGATGGGCCGAGCGGCCGCGCGGAAAAAGCAGAGTCCCGCCGGCGCCGTTCACCCCTGGTCGCCGACGGCGGGAACTCTGCGCGAAGGGTCGGGGGGCAGCCTGTGGGGTGGGGAAAAGCGCTCCTTCACCGGGGGGGGGGGGGGGGGGGCTTCCGATGGGGTCTGGCCCACGATCGGGGCCCACTGATCGACGGGCCGGCCTCTCCCCCCCGGGCCTACTTTGTTGCGCGGCCGGCCCCTGAACCCCTACGCCATGTTGCTTAGGGGCCGGCGCGCTGAAGAAGTTCCCCGCGCATGCGCAGGTTGGCACGGCCCATCTGTGCATGCGAGGGTTGGCACCGGGAAGGGAGGCTGGAACGGCGTGAACCGCTCCAGCGCCGTGTTGGCCCCCTGTGGGGTCGTCCCCGTGCCCATTTTGCGCCGTCATGAAACGCGACGGCGCGAACACTTAGTCTACATTTTGGAGAATCGCCACCGTGAGATTTATCCAGAGTCTATATTGGCACCAAAAAGCGAGCATCAGGCTAGAAGAAGGACAATCAGATATATTTAAAGTGAGAAGGGGAGTAGGACAAAGGTTGCCAAAATTATTAAATCTGTGGACAGAACAAATATTTGTGGAATTAGAAGTTCCCCCAGGTGTAGGAAAACGGAGGCAAGAACATTCCAAACTCACTGATGGCACAGTGCTACTTGCAGAAATAGAGGAGACCCTACAAAATAGTGTAGATCACGTAAAATCCAGAAGTGTGGAACATGGATTGCCTTTGAACACCGAAAAGATTTATAAAATGTAAATTAGAAAGAATACATTAGAAGAAACTAGAGCGAAGATTGGATGGTGTCACACTGCAACAAGTAGATACCTCTATTTAGGACAAATAATAACAGAAAATGGCAGATACGATGCACAAGTTTGAAGAAGTATAGAAATAGCTAAAAGTTATTTTGTCATGATGGAGGATGTGTTAACAAGAAAATTCAAGCTTGTAACAAAGTAAAAACTGATCATTCACATTCTATCCACTTCCCTGTATGCCTCAGAAACCAGGACAGTAATTAAAACTCTGTGGAAGAAAATGGCAGCCTTTTGACATGTGGATACTGAGACATGCAAATAATTCCATATACAAACCTTAAGGCAAATGAAGAGGTACTTGAAATAGCAAGAGCAAAACTAACTCTAAAAGTGACATCCAGAAAAGAAAATGTCAGAGTTCTGGCCATTTAACCAGAGCTGAGGTCTCTTCTAGAGGGCAAAGTGGAGACAGCAGAAAGAGAGGTTTGACGAGGCAAAGTTGAACGATGGATATCACAGAGTGGTTGCAGACGAGTTACAGTGGATGTATGACGATGGCGCAAAACAGGAGAGCGTGGCATACCGTGACAGCTGGAGTAGCTACAAACAACAGCAGTAACTATTTTGTTCCTAGTTTGGGAAATGTTCTCTCCATATCTATTCCTTTTATCCCATTCATAAAACTAAAGATTTTTCCAACAGCACCTCTAATTCTTCATTTTTCTAAATTAAAAAGCCCCAACCTGTTCAACCTCTTCCAATAGCTGTACACGAGCTGGACGTTCAGGGAGTGGAGCCACTTCCTGTTGATGTCGGGCACTCCCAGACGACCCGATGAGAGTAAGGCGACATGCATGCCATCTATTAGCCCTTGGACCTGGGGCACCCCGCCGATGGGAAAAATCCTGCTGCCCAGGCATCCTGTTGGGATAATCGGCGCCCGCGTGACCACTTGCTGAGGAGGTGGTTAGATCACGGGTGGCGTTAGATAGGGTCGCTCCCCTTAATTGTATGGAGATTGGCCTTAAGTGGTGATTATTGGTTTCTCGCCACGCTACAGCGGGAACCTCATTTTGCCAACGGGCGTAGGCCAATTAGATCACAAACAGATCAGTGCCTGCCGCAGTTCTTGATTTTGGCCTCTCCCGTGATCCAATGGCCTCGCTTAAGCACAACGCGGTCATTAAACCACGTGCAGAACAGTGCACAGTGTGGCCCATCCAGGGTCCTGTATAAGTTTAACATAACTTCAGTACTTTAAACTTCCAGAACCCTCGGAGTAAATCCAAATGCTTTGTTAGCATTTTATATTATTTTATTTACCTGCAATGCTGTTTTTAATTGTATGTTCACCTGTATCCCTAGATCTCTTGGCTCTCCAATCTTATTCATTTTCTTATTTTCCAAGGAATAAGATGGGGCGACATTCTCCGACCCCCCGCCGGGTCGGAGAATCGCCGGGGGCTGGCGTGAATCCCGCCCCCACCGGTTGCCGAAGTCTCCGGCACCGGATATTCGGCGGGGGCGGAATCGCGCCGCGCCGGGTGGCGAGTCCCCCCGCTCGATTCTCCGGCCCGGATGGGCCGAAGTCCCGGCAATAAATTGCCTGTCCCGCCAGCGCAAAATTAAATTACCTACCTTACCGGCGGGACAAGGCGGCGTGGGCGGGCTCCGGGGTCCTGGGGGGGGGGCGCGGGGCGATCTGACCCCGGGGGGTGTCCCCACGATGGCCTGGCCCGCGATCGGGGCCCACCGATTCGCGGGCGGACCTGTACCGTGGGGGCACTCTTTCCCTTCCGCCTACGCCACGGTCTCCACCATGGCGGAGGTGGAATAGACTCCCTCCACTGCGCATGCGTGGGAATCTGTCAGCGGCCGCTGACGCTCCCGCGCATGCGCCGCCCGGAGATGTAATTTCCGCGCCAGCTGGCGGGGCAACAAAGGCCGTTTCCGCCAGCTGGCGTGGCGGAAATTCCTCCGGCGTCAGCCTAGCCCCTCAATGTTGGGGCTCGGCCCCCAAAGATGCGGAGCATTCCGCACCTTTGGGGCGGCGCGATGCCCGTCTGATTGGCGCCGTTTTGGGCGCCAGTCGGTGGACATCGCGCCGCTTCCGGAGAATTTCGCCCCATGATGTTTCTTATTTCCCCAGAAAAGTGCATCACCTCACATTTAATGTTCAACTTCATTTGCCACTTAATTGCCCAGAATCCAATTTTTGAGAATGTCTTCTTGTATTACATTACATTCTCCCTCAATGTTAACTGTCCCACCCAGCAGTGGTTCCAGCACTAATCTTGATACTCTTTGCCTAACCTCTCTAATCTGAACAACTACACTTTACCCCTCTACTCCTTGCTTTCTATTTTTAGCCAATGATCTCTCAGTTCAGCTGTTTGATCTCTGAGCCTACATTGTCAGAAGTACACCATGTGGCATCTTCTCAAAGATGTCTATCTCCTCGAGTCATAGTCTTACAACTAAAGACAATTTTCTTTTATCCTCTTACATTTGCTACAAAGCAACTATTTGTTTCATTCTTTTTAATACGAATGAATAGCCTCCCAGCAGCTGGGGTGGGGATAAACCACTTGCTTTTCTGATTAGATTGTGTGTGGTTGAATCTTTGACACCTTGAGAGGCAACAATTCAGAATGCCAGTTCACTAGAACAAAATTCCCACTGACACCATGCATACAACTAATCAGGAGCACAAGTAGAAAACTCAATATTTACTGCAAATCAATCAGAATCTGTGGAGAGACTGGATAGTCAACATTTCTTTGTTAATGTCTGCTAACAGAACTGAAAAACGATGGGCAAACACATTAATAATGAGAAAAGGCTTGTACAGCCTGGTTCCTCACTGGAGATGACCAATGCATTTTTTAGGGCCAATGCTGTTGAGCTTCTTAACATATGAGGCCTTCATGAGAGAGGGGGAATATATAGAAGTACAGACAAACACACACAACACTAATAACAAGTTGTATTTTTATGGTTCTTTTCACATCATCAGGCATTTCATAGGAGTGTCATAATGCAAAATATGACATCAAATCACACAAGGTAATAAATAATAAGGCAGGAGACTATAAGCTTTGTCAAAGAGGTAAGTTTTTTTACAGCATCTTAAATGAGGAAAGAGAGACAGACACGTTAGGCAGGGAAATTCAGAGCTTAAGGTACAATAGTGGAGCAAATAAAGCTGACGATGCCCAGGAGACCAGAATTGGAAGAGTGCAGGTAATCTCCGAGGGTTATGGGACTGGAGGACATTACAGAGATTTATCAATTCCAGATTTATTAATTAATTGAATATGAATTTCACCATCTGCCACAGTGGGACTTGTACTCATGTCCCCAGGACACTAACCTGGGCTGGTGTTTGGAATAGCTTGTGTCAGTAGGAGGGAAGGACAACATTTGTGGATGGTGACTGTGATGAATGGGTGTGAGAGAGCAGTAGGCTGGGTGTGAGTCTTTATTAGAGAAGCGCAGTGTCTGGAGAGAGAGGAATGAGTGGAGCTGTAAGGTTGTGTTCTTCTGAGGAGGGCTGTGCAGGAAAATGCTGAGAAAGATTGGGGTGATTGGCATGTGAAAGTGTCATACCACATGCTTTTCCCGCCCTCTTGAAATCCTGGATCCTCTTGCTGCACGGTCGTCAGATTGGAGGCCGGCACAGTGGCGTAGTGGTTAGCACTGCTGCCTCACGCACCGAGGACCCGGGTTCAATCCCAACCCCAGGTCACCGTCTGTGTGGAGTTTGCACATTCTCCCCATGTCTGTGTGGGCCTCACCCCCAACCTAAAAGGATGTGCAGGGTAGGTGGATTGGCCATATTAAATTTTAATTTACCCTTAATTGGTTCTCTTAAGTTAGAAAAAAAAGAGTGGCAAGGCCACACGTACTGCTGACTCCCTTAGTACTTACATCCACAGCGTCTTTGTTGGAGAGGCAGTTTCCTCCAGTGCTTGCCTGACTGCAGTCCTTCAAATCTGGCCGAAAGATCCCCAAAGTGAGAGATCTGGGGAGCAGCCTTCCTAGGTCACCTCTCTGTTCCTGCGGTTGCAAGGTGAGGACCACTGTAACATCTGTCGGAGTCCCTTTAATTACCAAAGGTAAAGGCGCAAAGCAAGAAGAGAAGCCACTGAAGACGATTCTCTGGCTGTGACTCAGTGGATAAGAATCGATTTGGACATGTACTGCGCCACCCAACTGGCTGATGCTGGCAACAGGTTGGAGGAGGCTGGTATAGAACATAGAACATTACAGCGCAGTACAGGCCCTTCGGCCCTCGATGTTGCGCCGACCTGTGAATCCACTCTAAAGCCCATCTACACTATTCCCTTATTGTCCATATGTCTATCCAATGACCATGTGAATGCCCTTAGTGTTGGCGAGTCCACTACTGTTGCAGGCAGGGCATTCCACCCCCTTACTACTCTCTGAGTAAAGAACCTACCTCTGACGTCTGTCTTATATCTATCTCCCCTCAATTTAAAGCTATATCCCCTCGTGCTAGACATCACCATCTGAGGAAAAAGACTCTCACTGTCCACCCTATCCAATCCTCTGATCATCTTGTATGCCTCAATTAAGTCACCTCTTAACCTTCTATAACCATGTGCTTGCAGATTAGGACAAGGATGGGTAGTCTACCTTCATTGTCACAAGAACTCTCAGGGAACTAATTGATGGATGGCATAACATGATTTCAGTTAAATTAAAGAAAGAAGCATTAAAGAAATTCCAAAAATATATAAAAGATCTGTGAATAAGTGAGATAATGACAGACCGAAGGGAAATCAGCTAAATGTAAAACTTGATGTAATTGAAATCAAAACGTTTATTTTGCCTGCCTGCCTCCCCCCTGCCTCCTCCTCACCCTGCCACCCCCCCTCCCCCACACTCACATACCTCCCAGTCTTCATTCTATTCTGATGGAGGGAGGCCAGTTTGTCATCCATGCTCCCTCTTGTCGCTGACAAAGCCAACCCCACATTGCCAGCAACTGGTGCTGCAAGGACAATGACTTCAGAACATACTGAAGCCAGTGTCTTGAGCCGGGGGAGACTTAGAGAAGATGAGGTATTGTTTCTCCAGCTCAGGAATGGTGTGGGGCCTGGATCATTGCTAAAAAGGGCTCTTGCTTTTCCGGTGCCAATGTTGTTGAGGTTCTGTGAACTTACGTAAGAGGCCAAAGACAGAGAGAACAGTGTGCAAATGGGAGCTGAAGTTAAAGTGGTGAACCACAGGGAGTTCAGTTGCAGACAGTATTTGCCAAAGTGGTTGCCTAATCTGCATTTGTTCTCATTGCACAGGAAGCATCCATGGGAAGGAAAGATGAAAAGTGGGCATGATTAAAGAGGGAGTGAATGTATCTCAGAGGGAATAACCACTCCACAGAAGGGAGGTGAACATTTGTTTGGTAGGAAGTGCTGTCGGAAATGAGTGAAGATGACCTAGCCAATATAGAGGTCATTGGCATGGGGCATGAGTCATGGTAGTGAAAGGAAGGGGATGATGATCAGGTCAAAAGTACAAAGTGAGATGGACCTGGTCAAAGGCCCTTTTGACAATCATCACCACCAGTTTCCCTGAATACTATTGTGTGATTGTACTATTTAGTTACATCAGATGTCTCTTTGTAGATTTCTGAATGCTTAACTTAGGAACGTAAAGGTACAAATGTAAAGTGTTACAAAAAAATGTCTCTAACTAATACTTCTTATTTTTCATTCCAATAATCTGTGTACTCAAATGATGTTTGTCATTTACAGAAGTGCAAATGTTTGAGTGTAATTTGTGCAGTACATAATTATCAAGTTCACTTTATTCTTTTTAGAATACTGTGAATAAAAAGCTATTCAAACATGCTTATGGTTTTGTATGCTGGAAGTATGTGTGTGTCCTGTCAGAAGTTCAATTTAGAGTTTCCTCAGCACATTGTTAAGGCAGGGAATCTGTCATTATATAGACACACTATCCCCCCAATTGGAAATTGGAAGAGGCGTACAGCAGTGAATACAAATTCTCATGATACAGTTAAATACACTGGTCTTATTCTCTATTCCCTCTTTTCACACATTGGGCGGAATTCTCCATCTTGCACCAAATTCTCCACCTCGCACCATCGGTAGAGGAGTTCCTGGTGAGGCGGAGAATCCATCATCATGGAGAAAACGGGATCGGTGCCAAACGCTGGCGTTGGGATCCAGGTTCATGCCCGCGTGCCAGCGGGAGGATAAAAATGTGTCATTAAGATCCATTTACATCCACTCTGAAGATCAGGCACCATGGGCGGGACCCTCCGTGCCGGAATCGCGCCCGTGGCGAATAGCCGTTCACGCCAGAAACCTGGCGCAACGGCGCTTCCGCGATTCTCCACGGACCCGCCAGTCACGCGCGCACGTGCGGTCGACGCAGCGCTGGTCGGGGCTGTTGGAACAGGCCCCCGCAGCAATTCTCCGTGGTCGACCGGCTGAACTCCCGCCGGCTTGGTTAACATCTGGTACCACCCGATGGAAAAAGTCCGGAGTGATTCTTGCCCGTTTTCCGGCGGGCGTGCGGACTTAGTCCCCAAAAGGGAGAATCCCAGCCCATATTCCCCAGGCCTGTGTGATTCTCTGGTCCTGTGGGCCAGGAATCACATGGGCGAGAATTACTAGAGGTATTACTGCCGTGGCCCTGACAGGGTGAACCTCATGGTAACCCAAAGTCCATCCGAGCACCACCAGTCCACCACCATAATGCAAGACCTACCCATCCCACCCCCAACAGCCCCCCTAAATAAAGAGACTCCCCAGAGACGCCCTAAATAAGACAACCCCACAGACTCCCTAAATAAAGAGACCCCCCCCGCACAGACACCCCCAAATAAGGAGACCCTTATGTCACCAGTTTGTCGAATGTTGCACAAACAGTGGAACTGGCTCAGTTTACCAGTGGTGACCAACTCTAAAGCTCTCATAAATCCTCAGAGGCTTCGAGGATTAGTCCAATATATACAGAAAATGTCTGCAGTGCAAACCATGCCAAGCAATGTGTATTGGTGAAAATGTTCACTTCAGGCACCATGGCTTCGATGCTGATCTGGAATGAAGATACAATAGCAGAAATACATTCCCGGGATAACACTGCAATGATTGTATCATTAGCATCCAGTAAAGGTTCAAAGTCATTCCAAAAGCCATGCTAAATCAACAAAATTCAACTCAATTCAAGCAGCTTAATGGGGAGCTAGATTACAGCAGACTCCTGTGGCGCACTGAATAGAAAGCAGCAGGCCCATTTACCAAGATTATAATGAACTATCGAACAAAAAGATCCATTTAGGTCATTGGGATCACTTTTCCAAATGCTTATGTACAATTTATGTTGTTATGGACTTCTCTGAATTTATTAAGGTTGTAAAAAATAGATCACATTTCTAAAGAATACGATAGTTGGTTTTGATTTGTAGTCCAATAGATGTGTGATATGCATCATGCTTACTGAGTACTTTTGGTGTATAATTCATTTGTTTTGGTCTCAACAGCTTTATCAATTCTAATGGTTGCTAGCAACGCATTGTCACATGAAGTAAATAAAATGGCATGCTGGATTGCAAAATAGTAAAGAGAAAACATTAGCTGTAAAATTCTACTTTTGATGTACACATGGTAGCAAGAACCACACCCGCATGATACCATGGTTGTACAGGGTAAACGCAGGGTACAGCATTCCATGTTGAGTTATGGTACATGCTCTGGCGAATACTTAAAGGCCCCTCCCAAACTGCGAGGCCGGGGACCCGTTAATGCAGTGACTCAGTAGTCCCCTGGATGATGTTGCGCATGGGCAACCTCGGCCTCTGGTGAGCTGGCACCTGAAGGAGCCTTTCTCCCTGAGCTCATTCATGCCAGGTGACACATCACATGCAGATCCTTCCTCTAATCTCCTCTTAAACATCCCCACAAGGCCGGTAATTGAGCTAATGGCTGTGGGTGTGAGGTCAAGTTGTTAATTCATGGGATGTGGGCGTTGCTGGATGGTCCAGCATTTCTTGCCCATCCCTGACTGCTCTGATTACCCTTGACCTGAGTGGCTTATTTCGCCATTTCAGGGGGCTATGGGACTGAGGTCATGTGTAGGGTAGGCCAGGGGCGAAGTTCTCCATTTAGGAGACCATGGGCAGGATTCTCCGATGGCCGACGCTGAAATCGCGTTCGGCAATTGGCCTGAGAATCCGTTTGTACGCTTAAATTGGGGGCGGTGCAGTCTTTCAGATGCTCCGCCCCCTCAAAAGCGGCGTAATCGCTGAGTATGCCGCAGGCCATTGGGACAGCCTCAGGACGTCACCCGAGGCCCTCCCCGATGCTCTGTCCCCGATGGGCCAACCTCCCGACGGCGTCGGTCGCGTGTCCTCTCAGTTTCCGGGGACCTCTCATGGAGGCTGCAGACTGTGTCCAGCGCCGCCACAGTCGCGGGGCAGGGGGGTACCATTCCGCTGGCCGGGGGGGAAGAAGTGGTTACGGGGAGCATTATCTGGCAGGCTGGGTCCACGTGCGGCCGGCGCCTTGTTGTACAGCGCGGCCGCCGCAGGTCACCACTGTGCGCATACGCGGCCACCGACCCGGCAATTTTCCATCCGTATCTGCAGGTAAAGCTGGGGGCTTTACGTGGTGCGGCTGCTAGCCCCCCACTGGGCAGAGCATCGGTGCGGGGCGGCTCCGACTTTTTCATTGTAAAACTAGACACTTCCCCCGGACATACCCTCAAAATCGGAGAATCCAGCCCATGTTCTCCCGCTGGAACTGAATTGTATGGGAGCATAAATCAGAAAGTAATTCCCAATCCTTTGCCATGCAAATTTATGCATAGTGAAGATTGCGAGGGATCCCATCATCTTCCCAGTCTTGACATTCTGCCGTGAGGGGAAAGTTGGGAGGACAGCCCTGCATCCCGGAGACCAATTATGCCACTTAAAAGGCCTATTAGGAGCTTCTTTTCACCATCACTGATATCATAGAATCCCTTCAGTGCAGAAGGAGACCATTCGGCCCATACAGTCTGCACCGACCTCTGAAGGAGTACCCCACCTGCTCTACTTCTGGAACCCCATCAAACCGTGGACACTAAGGGGCAATTTATCATGGCCAATCATCCTAACCTGCACATCTTGGACGGTGGATGAAACCGGAGCACCTGGAGGAAACCCACATAGACACGGGGAGAACATGCAAACTCCACACAGGAAGTCCCCAAGGTCAGAATCGAACCCAGGTCTCTGGCGTTATGAGGCCCTCCGCAGGGGTGGGTGGTACGCCATGGGGGGCTGTGGGAACAACTGCAATCGCTCGCAGCACCACCATGCCAACTCATGGATCATGTGTACCCGTTCGGGGGGTACCTTGTGATGCACGATCAATGATCACTAAAGCGAGGTTGTAGTCCAACTGAAGGCTTTAATAAGCTACATGTTTCCCCCAGCAGCTCAGGTACAGAATGAAGGCTGCTGGGGCGGCACGGGCTCTTATATCCCGCCTAGCAGGGCGGAGCTACCATACATCTTAACCAATGGGAAACATACAGTTTCCACCAATGGTGCTCCAGCCTATCAGGTACCATAATACCTCTACTACCACACCTTGTCCCAACCCGTCTGCTCCATCGATCACCCATAACACCCACCGACTGCAGAGGCCTCTAGCCATGCGGCTGAAGGCTATTGCCAATAGGGATTTGGCAATCGTGGTTAAGTTAGCACTTGACACATGCCTAGTGGATTCCCATTGGTTGGTGGGCCATGCAGCATGTGGGAGTCATTGCCTAGCATCCCAATCACACTTTGAGCCTGGACACTGCGGGAGACAACACCACACACGCAACACCCAGGGGATGAGACACAGCTCTGCGGATGTGTCCATGGCTGGAGGATGGGTGAACGCCATGGGGAGGTGGGGGAAGAATGCCTGGAGAGATGGCCAAAGTGTCCAGGGGTCAGCCCGCTTTGCAGAAGAAAGTGACTCCCCGTGGTGCCGTCCCCCACCCATCCAGCCCCCAACTCCCTTCTCCCTACACCCTATCCCGGTGCCCTCAATGAACCTCAAAGTGTATGACCCTCCTAGCCCTACCACAGCGTCTTGGTGATTCCCCAGGATGCACATCAGAGGTGGAGGCAGCCAGCTGCTTACCTCGTCCCGTGGCCCTCGTTGCCCCTCGTGGGCATCCTCTGGGAGCTCTGGGACCGGAGGACCCCAGCTCACTTGTCGGCGGCACATGCACAGCCATGCCGTCCTGTCTTGTATGCTGACTGCAAGATGTGGCCTCGGCAGAGGGGTGGAACTTGGGGGAGCTAGTGGCCACCGTCGCCAGTCCACGGGATGGGTCTGGGTTGGCACTCCACGCCCCCTCTTCCCGATCAGAGCCCATAGGGCCCTGGGATTCACCTTGGGATGGAGGGGCAGCCGGTTTGAGCCCCGGCTGCCCCTGCATCGTCTGGCTCTGCCAGCCTTGGCGGTTCCCCATGGTCCGCACCAATGTGTTGACACCGTCAGCGATGTTCCTCAGTGACTGGGACATTCTCTGCAGCGCAGCATGACCACCTGTGATTGGGACAAGCTCTGTAATGCCTCGGCCATGCCCTTCGGAAAACGGGACATGTCCTGCAGAACTTCATCAAAGTACTGGGTGACATCCCCCAGCGAGGCAGTCATTCGGTAGCACAGTGGATAGCACACTTCCTTCACAGCTGCAGGGTCCCAGATTCGATTCCCGCTTGGGTCACTGTCTGTGCGGAGTCTGCACGTCCTCCCCGTGTGTGCGTGGGTTTCCTCCGGGTGTTCCGGTTTCCTCTCACAGTCCAAAGATGTGCAGGTTAGGTGAATTGGCCATGCTAAATTGCCCTTAGGGTCCAAAAAAAAGGTTAGGTAGGATTACTGGTTTACGGGGATGGGGTGGAGGCGTGGGCTTAAGTGGGGTGTTCTTTCCAAGGGCTGGTGCAGACTCGATGGGCCTAATGGCCTCCTTCGGCACTGTAAATTCTATGATTCGATGGACACCATCACTCATGATGCCAACGTCGTGCACCAGGCTGTCTACTACGGTCACCACCCTAGCAGCGTTGGCCTCGGTGCCACTCATTGCCGGCGCCATCTCCTGTTCCGTAGCCTCTGGGACTCCTCCAAGCTGCCATGGATCTGGTGGAGTGTCGCTGACATCTCCCTCTGAACGTCACGGCCGCTCCCTATCGTACCCATCAGCTCCAGGTAACACACTTCCACAAACTCAGCATCGAGCTGGGACCCAGCTGACTCCTGCGATCCAGCAGACCTCCGACTGCTATCTCGCCTGAGGGTTCCTGCCGCCACTACATGTACATCAGCAGCAGTGTGGTACTCACCAGATGGTGCCCCCGAAGCCTGTCCACTAACATGTCCCACTGAGGTGCGTGTATCTGTGCTGGTGGAGGAGGGGTGTCACGTTGGCTGGGGTTGGCTGAGCAAGTACAGTTTAAGTGCTGCTTGACCTTGTTAGTGGGAAGGCTGGTGAGAGCGGTCCTGGCTTAATTGCGACGCGAAGCCCATGAGGCCTTGTTAAGTGGACCAATTAACATTGAATTAATTGGGCCGAGGTGGAGATGGTTAGCAGTTTAAAATTCCTAGGGGGACACATCACCAAAAATCAGTCCATCACACGAACCTGCCTCCCATGTCATAATATACACCAGTATATCATGGTGCAGACACACACACTGGGAAATTCATCCCTAACCTCGCCTCTCATACCACGGCTCTCAGGAACCTGGGGCGAAATTCTCCGGAAACGGCGCGATGTCCGCCGACTGGCGCCCAAAGCGGCGCCAATCAGATGGGCATCGCGCCGCCCCAAAGGTGCGGAATGCTCCGCAGCTTTGGGGGCAGAGCCCCAACATTGAGGGGCCAGGCCGGCGCCGGAGGAATTTCCGCCCCGCCAGCTGGCGAAAACGGCCTTTGTTGCCCCGCCAGCTGGCGCGGAAATTACATCTCCGGGCGGCGCATGCGCTGGAGCATCAGCGGCCGCTGACAGCATTCCCGCGCATGCGCAGTGGAGGGAGTCTCTTCCGCCTCCGCAATGGTGGAGACCGTGGTGGAGGCGGAAGGGAAAGAGTGCCCCCACGGCACAGGCACGCCCGTGGATCTGTGGGCCCCGATCGCGGGCCAGGCCACCATGGGGGCACCCCCCGGGGCCAGATCGCCCCGCGCCCCCCCCCAGGACCCCGGAGCCCGCCCATGCCGCCTTGTCCTGCCGTTCAAAAGGTGGTTTAATCCACGCCGGCGGGACAGGCAATTTATCGGCGGGACTTCGGACCATCCGCCCGGAGAATCCAGCGGGGGGGGGGCCCGCCAACCGGCACGGCCCGATTCCCGCCCCCGCCGAATATCCGGTGCCTGAGACTTCGGCAACCGGCGGGGGCGGGATTCACGCCAGCCCCCGGCGATTCTCCAACCCGGCGGGGGGTCGGAGAATGACGCCCCTGGTCAGGAAGACGACAGACCTCCAATGGCTCCCTGCCCATGACCGCGAATGGAGGGAACTCAAGGCTCAAGGGTCGGGGCCCACCGATCCGCGGGCGGGCCTGTGCCGTGGGGGCACTCTTTTCCTTCCGCCTTCGCCATGGTCTCCACCATGGCGGAGGCGGAAGAGACCCCCTCCACTGCGCATGCGCGGGGATGCCATGAGCGGCCGCGAACACTCCCGCGCATGCGCCGCCCGTCAATGTCATTTCCGCGCCAGCTGGCGGGGCACCAAAGGCCTTTCTCGCCAGCTGGCGGGGCGGAAATCAGTCCGGCGCGGGCCTAGCCCCTCAAGGTTAGTGCTCGGTCGCTCAAGATGCGGAGGATTCCGCACCTTTGGGGCGGCGCGATGCCGGACTGATTTGTGCCGTTTTTGGCGCCGGTCGGCAGACATCGCGCCGATTACGGAGAAGTTCGCCCCATATTCCAAGTGTCCCACCAGAAACATCCTGGCCTGTTTCCACATTCGAAAATGAAAAGGGCGCGATTCTCTGGCCTCATTGCACTCTGGCTGGAGCAAAAAGAAGTCGGTGAATAACGGGAGAGGCAGAAAATGAGAATCACACTTGGCAGCAAACTGTTTGTGATGTAACTGGCCCACTCCCGTAGGCGAGATTGGGACCTCGCTGGAGCATGGTGAGAAGCCAATTATCACCACTTAAGCAAGGGTGATAATTATCACAACTTCTGCAAGGGTGACCAAACTGTCCTCGGCCACCCCAGCCACCTCCAGGCCCGCTCCTGGAAGTAGATGAGGATTCTTATGTCTGGCACTCCTCTGCCGGTCTGGGCCCTTTCCCGGTGACTGTGGAAGAGCTTCTCCTGTGGAAACACAGAGAGGGCATTACAGTGCTAGGGGTGGGGGTGTGAAGGAAGATTGTGGTGGTGGGAGGGTTGGGTGAAGGTGGGACTGTGAAGGGTGGGTTGGGTGGTTCCTGGTCACATTGGGGGGTGGGAAAGTTCGGGGGAGTGGGTGGTGTTGGTGTCAACTCACCCCATGCTGACCGGTGTAGGTCATTGACCTTCTTGCGGCATTGGAGGCCTATCCTCCTGGCCAGGGTGCCTGAGCCTATGGCCACTACCGCTTCATCCCAGGTGGCACTGGCTGCCCTGTGGCTTACCCTCCGGGACTCCCGGGGGAACAAGACATCTCTCCTGATCCTGACTGCTTCTAGGAGCCTCCAAGATGCTTCTTCAAATGTTTGGGCCTGTCGTCACAGTACCATGGCTGCAAGCTGAGTGGGGTTGGCCATACAAGTGCTGCTTGAACTTGTTAGCGGTGGGGTGGGGGGTGGGGGCTGACGAGTGCGATCCCAGCGAATCAGCTGGCGAGCCTTCATTTGCAGCATGAAGTCTGCAAGGCCTCTGATGTGTTGGGTGTTCTGGATCACATACAGGTCACCAACACTTCAAATAGTGCAACACTATTTTCTTGAATCATTAACTGTTTAAACATACTTGAACTGTGGGTTAATACGATACTAGCTTTAACTAAAGACCTCTGCCTTGCCCTAACCAGTCGATGCACTCAGCACATGGTGAACGTCTGTGTTGCAGGCTGTGAGCTCTGTCCTCCTAGCTAGCTGCAACTCGAATGAGAGGGAACTCTGATGCCCCCTGCCTTTATAGTGCGTGTGCTCTCACTGGTGATTGGCTGCGGTGTTGTGTATGTTGATTGGTCCCACTGTGTGTCCATCAGTGTGTGTCTGCACCATGATATACTGGTGTATATTATGACAGCCTTGTTAAGTGGACCAATTAACGTTAAATTGCGCTGCCGGCCTCGCGCCGGGACACACGCGTCAGTTCCCGCTCGCTACCACCCTTAGAAATCTTTCTGGAGAATCACGGCCAAATATTTTTGCTTATTTTTAATAACACCAAACCATACTTTCTTTCTGTATGCTTCTGTTTGATACATATTCAAAAGGCTTTAAGTTCTGTATAAAACAGATTCCGTGTACTTTGAAAATATATGTCTTACATGTTTAATGTTTTGTAATCTTTGCTCCCAATATATATACTGAAAACAGAAATTAATGTGTTACGAATTCTTATTTCAACCAGTTTTATTTCAACATTATTTGCAATCAAATTTCTTTTATAGATGTGTAAACGAATGGCCTTTGAGTGAGTGGTTGGGAAAGTTGGTGAGAGTTTCTGCTGCTAAAATATACGTAGAGATCCCTCTTGGAAGTGGACCTGTGTAGACATTGGGTGAGAATCGAACTAGGCTCATTTGCGATGCTCCCTTGTAAGTCAGTTGTCAACACTGAAATTCCCATTATGATTTGGTTAGAGTCATGGTATAGTATAGCAATGAAGGAAACCATACAGCCCTTTGGGTGGTATTCTTTGGCTGCGCATGCCCGAGGACTGGAAATCACCCCCCCCCCTCCCGGATCAACGGGAATTTATATGGTTCCCGTCCCATCCGTGGCAATCTTGCAGCGAGCGCAGCCGAAGCATCCAAACCTTTGAGTCTGCATTAAAGAGCATGTGGTGTCCATGGCTTGTGACAACCCCCTCCCTCCGTACTTACCCCCTCCCCTTCAATCTATCTGACATCACCAGCACAAGATCCTGAGCAATTTTAACTCCTTGATTTATCAACATGTCCCTGATCAGTTTCCCATTTGAAACTAACAGTTGGACAGCAGGTGGAAGAACAAAGGGTGGATTTTTCGGTCGTTCCCTGCCATGGTTTCCCTGGCAGTAGCGGGAAAACCCGTTGACAGCGGCGGGACAAGATAATCCCACCGTCAATGGCGGGCTGCCTCCGCTACCGCAAAACATGCCAGAGGGGTGGAAGCAGAACGTCCCTCTCAAACATCAGATGGCAGAAGGTTGCCGTGAGGAGGAGAAGGAAGTGTTAAGAAAGGGAAAAGGAGTCCCAGGCGAATCTCACAGTCAGATGTTGGGGTGAAGCCCATGGTAAGCCAAGTCTAAATGTACCTTGGGGAGACCACCGAATCACTTCTGGTCCTATAAGAATGGTCCAAAAAATAAAGAAATGGCATCTCTTCAGGACATTTCTGGCACCAGCCTTTCTAACACAAATAAAAGCAAAATAATGCAAATGCTAGAAATTTGAAATATGAACAGAAAATGCTGGATCAACTCAAATCCATATGACCTTCATATGGACTTGAAACAACGGGCTGGATTCTTCCACCTCACCCGCCGCAAGATCGTCCATGGGCGAGACGCAGACAATAGAGAAGTCCAGTGACCTCGGGCAGGTTTCTCCGGTCACCGGGCGGAGGCGGCAGGAGATACCCGCCCTCTAACTCTGTTTCTCTCTTCATAGATGTTGCCAGACCTGCTGAGTTTATCCGTTTATCCGACATTTACATGAAGTTGCCCTCGTGGGAAAGGCACAATTGAATTCCCACTCAGGTCCCTGGTTAAAAGAACAATTTGGCCCTGATAATGTTATTGATGTCGAACCTTCATATTTGCATACGGTTCCCAGCAGGTATCATTCGTCCCTGCTCAGAAGATAAGTTTAAAATTGTAGACTGCAGGGTGGTGCAAAAATTATCAAGCGAGTCCCGTGGGTAGTTTTAGCTATCCACCTGTCCAGTTCCTGCCATGCAGGTCGGGTTAAAACCACCCCTTGAATGTCTACACTCACACATGTTGAATGGCCAATTGACAAAAGTCAAAGACTGGCTGTGAAACTGATCCCCAGCCAGACTGAGTGCTCTTGGCCAAGTGGAATGGAGAGGAGAAACAGATGGCAAAAAATTGAAATATTGGTCTCAGCATATGATCTTCTAAAAGAAACAATCACACTGGAAACTCAAAGCAGTCTGCAATCTCACCGAAATACCAATGTGATCTATCCCAGCAGGGAAATAAGTAACTGCAAACACTTCTGTACCAAGTTAGGAATTGCAACAACTCGGGGTTAAGAATTAGTCTGGCTGTACAAGCAAAGACATTATAATTACATTTACAATTTCATTAGAAACATCAGGCAAAGGTAATCTTCTTCAGCGGGACGCGTACTTACCCAGCTCTCGCATCCAAGCAAGTTGGAGTGATGGTCACCTATGAAAGAGTAGAGATATTTTCTGAACCGTTGTAGCCATCCTAAAATTGTTTAAAAGCAATGGCTAGATGGCCAATGTGCTTGGTGATACCTCAATGCTTGTTCAGGGTTTCGGGAAGAATCCTTTACTCCCCTTCCACTGTTAGGCAAGTAAACCTACTTGTGAATGTTCTTGAAAGATAGCAGATGTGAGATGGGCTTTCAGTGAACCCAATACACTCCTGTCGCTACTTTAATTCTCAAGGAAGCCACGCAGAAATAGGGCAAGTGGAAGGGACATGACCATAGCTGTTATATCTGCCATTATATGGTTTTGGAATGATTTGTTTTGCCAGCTCACTGTTGTTTCGTGGGAGGAAATGTAGAAAACTGTGGTCTGAATAATGTCATATGCTTTTTATTGCAGGAAATTGGGTTAGCTTCGAGAATCCTGCTTAAAAGGACAGGATTCTAGCAATGTGGTTTGTCTCTATTGCTCCTTATTTTTGCAGTAGCTCACTTTGTAGTCACAGAGGGATAATAAAATGTTACAATAAAATTTGGCACACCCAACAAAGAATATTTTGTAACTGGAAATGGAATTCTCAGAATAATATGTGGTAAATGAGATCCAGTAGTCGCCTGTCATCTCTGTCCTCATTGACTTACACAGAACCCTGAACTTCAATGCGTTGAATTTAAAATTCTCATTCCCTCTTCAAGTTCCTGATGTGTTGGGTACTCTGCTACACAGACGAACCAACACGGTTGCGAATGGTACAACTCAGTTTTATTGCTAACATTTATTTACAGTGGTAAACTGGTTACTGAGGTTCGATCATAACCCTAGAATCTGTGGACCTATTCCTAACACTATCTTGTAGTAGCACTCAGCACATGGTGGATGTCTGAGTGGCTTGCTGTGAGCTCTGTGCCCTGAGCTGTCTCCTGCTGGAATGCTCAGGAAGTGTCGTGTTCCCTGTTTTGTACTGTGTATGTTCTTGCCTGTGATTGGCTGTGGTGTTGTGTGTGTGTTGATTGGTCCGTTGATCTGTCCATCAGTATGTATGTGCTATGATGTTTACCTGAATATCATGACAGTTCCTCCACAGCCTCACCTCACCTGACTGTTTTTCGCTCCTTCAGCCTTGCAAAAACCTTCCAAGTCCTTCAGCTGTCCGACTCTGGCCTTATCTGGAGTCCCTCTGTCTTTGTTCGCTGTAATAATTCCAGGAGACGCAGAGTGAAAGGTCAAACTGGTTCAGTTTAAATTGAAAATAAAGCCGCTACAGCGGCACCCAAAATAGACGTCCCAGCCTAGGACTTTCGGGAACTGCCAGTCCGGGTCTGGGAGCTACATTTACAAGTCCCGCTAATGGACCCCATCTGGGTTGGCCGCCGCATGCTCACCACGGGAACTCGTATTCTATGAAGCCCACGGGAAGATCAATCAGCGATTCGTCCGCGCTCCTTGTGAGGGTTATCACATTCACCCAACAATTAAAGGAGACTCCTTTAGTCCACTCTAACTGACTCCTCTGTCTAATCCCCATTACCTATTTACTCCTCGTTTGTTTAAACCAAAGCCTTGTCTGACCGTTCAGCTGGATGTAGCAAATTCCATGGCACTATTCGATCAAGAGCAAGGAGTTCTCCTTGCATCCTGGTCGACATTCCAACATCAACCCATTGCCCCCAAAACCGATTACCTGGTCATTCATTCACTTGCTGTTTTTTGGACCTTTACTGTGGGCAAATTGGCTGCTATATTCCCTACTTAACAACAGTGTCTGTGTTTAAATAATGAATTAGTTGCAAAGCATTTTGGGATGTGCCGTGGACGCCATAACCTCCTCTCTAAATACATATTATTTCTGTTGGAAAGTTAAGTTCATAATTTTGGTTGTGTATTACTTGTATTAAGGGATTATGACCTGCACTTTCTGCACATCCATCACTATTATAGATGGATATGGGGCTGGTGGGACAGAAAAGTTACAAAGAGTGTGTCCCTACCCATTCCTTACATAACACTCCCACCTCCCAGCAATCCACAGACTAACTACACATTGAGTGAAAGAAATTCTCCTCATCTCTTCCTTAAACTGTGTCCTGTTGTGTTGGCCTCTCACACAAGAGGAAACAGCCTCCCAGTGTCCACCCTATCAAGTCCTCTCACGATCTTACGTGATTTAGTAAGATCACCTCTAATTCTTCTAAACTCTAAGGGGTATCAGCTTAACCTATTCAACCTTTTCTCCTTATCTAAGTCCTTCATCCCAGAATTAATCGAGTAATTTAATATTGTTCCCATATTTAAGTAGCATTGCAAACTATGATTGAATATGTTGAGGTTTCAGCACATGACATGACCCCATGCTCCAGCCATTAGTCGGCCAACACATCTATCCTTGTGACGCACTGCCTTCCTACTCCAATTGGAAAGCAAAATGGCTCATCACCCAATTGGATGATGCTTGATTGTCAGCCAGGCAGACATTTGTTCCCCCCATTTTCAATATTTCTGTATCTGGTAAAGATTAATGTTTGCAGGTTATTATTTGGAAGACTATCTATAAAAAATAATAATTTACAAGATGTGTGTCACTAGCTAGGCCAGCATGTATTGCCCATCCCTAATTGCCCTTGAGAAAGTGGTAGTGAGCTGCCTTCTTGAGCAATTCAGGTCCATGAGGTGTAGATACACCCCATTGCTGTTATGGAGGGAATTCCAGGATTTTGACCCAGTGACCGTGAAGGAACGGCGATATATTTCCAAGTCAGGATGATGAGTAACTTAGTGGGCAACTTCCAGGTGGTGGTATTCCCAGGTATCTTCTACCCTCAACCTTCTAGATGATAGGGGTTGTGAGTTTAGAAGGTGCTGCCTAAGGAGCTTTGGTGAGTTCCTGCAATTCATCTTGTAGATTATTCGGATCCGGGATCAGACCCCAACAGCTGCTAGGATACTGGACAGAAACCCCAATATTTTATTTTAATTTTGTAAGACTGTGAGGAAAGGATTCCTCACTAGGAACAATTTCATGCAAAATAGGGATATGGGCTGGATTCTCCGCCCAGCTGCGCCACATTTCTGTTTCACCCCGCCGGCGAGATGCTCCGTTATGCCGGCTGGTCAATGGGGTTTCCCATTGTGGGGCAGCCCCACGCCATCAGGAAACCCCCGGGCTGCTGGCAAAACGGAGCATCCCGCCGGCGGAGAATCCAGCCCATGGTATATTAAAACAAATTTTATTACTAACATAGCATTAAAATATCTTAACATCCCACAAGAAAGTAGCTTACAATTACCCCTTAAAAAATGCTAATCAATACAGTGACACAATAACCCTTAACTGCTATCTTTACTTCTAATTAAACAACAGAACCATGTTAGAATCCATTTTTGAATAAAATTAGCACTCAAGGATACTTGCTTAAAAGATGTTGTATGAGACTGTTTTAAGAGATAAACCAGAATCCTGTCAAAACAATGCAGAATTTCTAGCTGAAGTCTTCAGAAACTGTCTTCAATATTTGACTTCTAGAAATCTACTGAATAATCTCAACTTCTCTGCTTAAATGACTGGTACTCTAGCACCTCCATTATCTTACTAACTGAACACAAAGGTCTCTAATTAAATACTCCATGGGGAACCCTCTTAACCCAAACAAAAATCCATTAGCCCACCTCTGGCTTGCCACAAAACCTAGCTGTCTTGCTAACCAGGATTTTTTAAAACACTACTGCAGTAGTGATACACATACTGACCCAGGCTTATAACCCTTACTGCACCAAGTACATATAAAACAATATATCTGAAATTCATGCATTCATCACAGATGGTACACATTGCTGCTACTGTGTGTCGGTGGTGAAGGGAGTGAATGTTTGTGGAAGGGCTGCCAATCAAGCGGCTCTTTTGTCCTGGGTGGTGTCGAGCTTCTTGAGTGTTGTTGGAGCCGCACTCACCCAGGTAAGTGGAGAGTATTCCATTACACTCCTGACTTGTGCCTTGTAGATAGTAGTCAGACTTTAGGGAATCAGGAGTTGAGTAACTCACTGCAGCATTCCTAGCCTCTGACTTGCTCTTGCATAAAAGATGTTCTTTGAAACTGTAGCCACAATATTTATATGGCTAGTTCAGTTCAGCTTCTGGTCTATGGTAACCCCAGGATGTTGTTAGTGGGGAATTCAGCGATGATAACATCATTGAATGTCAAAACGTAATGGTTAGATTCTCTCTTGCTGGAGATGGTCATTGCCTGGCACTTGTATGCCGCGAATGTTACTTGCCACTTGTCCGCCCAAGCCTGGATATCGTCCATGGGCTGCTTCAGTACCTGTGGAACATAGAACATAGAAAATACAGCACAGAACAGGCCCTTCGGCCCACGATGTTGTGCCGAACCTTTGTCCTAGATTAATCATAGATTATCATTGAATTTACAGTGCAGAAGGAGGCCATTCGGCCCTTTGAGTCTGCACCAGCTCTTGGAAAGAGCACCCTACCCAAACTCAACACCTCCACCCAACACCAAGGGCAATTTGGACATTAAGGGCAATTTATCATTGGCCAATTCACCTAACCCACACATCTTTGGACTGTGGGAGGAAACCGGAGCACCCGGAGGAAACCCACGCAGACACGGGGAGGACGTGCAGACTCCGCACAGACAATGACCCAAGCTGGAATCGAACCTGGGACCATGGATCTGTGAAGCAATTGTGCTATCCACAATGCTACCGTGCTGCCCTTAAGAACAAATAAATCTACACTATATCATTTTCCCGTAATCCATGTACCTATCCAACAGCTGCTTGAAGGTCCCTAATGTTTCCGACTCAACTACTTCCACAGGCAGTGCATTCCATGCCCCCACCACTCTCTGGGTAAAGAACCTACCTCTGATATCCCTCCTATATCTTCCACCTTTCACCTTAAATTTATGTCCCCTTGTAATGGTGTGTTCCACCTGGGGAAAAAGTCTCTGACTGTCCACTCTATCTATTCCCCTGATCATCTGATAAACCTCTATCAAGTCGCCCCTCATCCTTCTCCGCTCTAATGAGAAAAGGCCTAGCACCCTCAACCTTTCCTCGTAAGACCTACTCTCCATTCCAGGCAACATCCTGGTAAATCTTCTTTGCACCTTTTCCAGAGCTTCCACATCCTTCCTAAAATGAGGCGACCAGAACTGTACACAGTACTCCAAATGTGGTCTTACCAAAGTTTTGTACAGCTGCATCATTACCTCATGGCTCTTAAATTCAATCCCTCTGTTAATGAACGCGAGCACACCATAGGCCTTCTTCACAGCTCTATCCACTTGAGTGGCAACTTTCAAAGATATATGAACATAGACCCCAAGGTCTCTCTGCTCCTCCACAATGCCAAGAACTCTACCGTTAACCCTGTATTCCGCATTCATATTTGTCCTTCCAAAATGGACAACCTCACACTTTTCAGGGTTAAACTCCATCTGCCACTTCTCAGCCCAGCTCTGCATCCTATCTATGTCTCTTTGCAGCCGACAACAGCCCTCCTTACTATCCACAACTCCACCAATCTTCGTATCGCCTGCAAATTTACTGACCCACCCTTCAACTCCCTCATCCAAGTCATTAATGAAAATCACAAACAGCAGAGGACCCAGAACTGATCCCTGTGGTACACCACTGGTAACTGGGATCCAGGCTGAATATTTGCCATCCACCACCACTCTCTGACTTCTATCGGTTAGCCAGTTCGTTATCCAACTGGCCAAATTTCCCACTATCCCATGCCTCCTTACATTCTGCATAAGCCTACCATGGGGAACTTTATCAAATGCCTTACTAAAATCCATGTACACTACATCCACTGCTTTACCTTCATCCACATGCTTGGTCACCTCCTCAAAGAATTCAATAAGATTTGTAAGGCAAGACCTACCCCTCACAAATCCGTGCTGACTATCCCTAATCAAGCAGTGTCTTTCCAGATGCTCAGAAATCCTATCCTTCAGTACCCTTTCCATTACTTTGCCTACCACCGAAGTAAGACTAACTGGCCTGTAATTCCCAGGGTTATCCCTAGTTCCTTTTTTGAACAGGGGCACGACATTCGCCACTCTCCAATCCCCTGGTACCACCCCTGTTGACAGTGAGGACGAAAAGATAATTGCCAACGGCTCTGCAATTTCATCTCTTGCTTCCCATAGAATCCTTGGATATATCCCGTCAGGCCCGGGGGACTTGTCTATCCTCAAGTTTTTCAGGATGCCCAACACATCTTCCTTCCTAACAAGTATTTCCTCGAGCTTACCAATCTGTTTCACACTGTTCTCTCCAACAATATCGCCCCTCTCATTTGTAAATACAGAAGAAAAGTACTCATTCAAGACCTCTCCTATCTCTTCAGACTCAATACACAATCTCCCGCTACTGTCCTTGATCGGACCTACCCTCGCTCTAGTCATTCTCATATTTCTCACATATGTGTAAAAGGCCTTGGGGTTTTCCTTGATCCTACCCGCCAAAGATTGTTCATGCCCTCTCTTAGCTCTCCTAATCCCTTTCTTCAGTTCCCTCCTGGCTATCTTGTATCCCTCCAATGCCCTGTCTGAACCTTGTTTCCTCAGCCTTACATAAGTCACCTTTTTCCTCTTAACAAGACATTCAACCTCTCTTGTCAACCATGGTTCCCTCACTCGACCATCTCTTCCCTGCCTGACAGGGACATACATATCAAGGACACGTAACACCTGTTCCTTGAACAAGTTCCACATTTCACTTGTGTCCTTCCCTGCCAGCCTATGTTCCCAACTTATGCACTTCAATTCTTGTCTGACAACATCGTATTTACCCTTCCCCCAATTGTAAACCTTGCCCTGTTGCACGTACCTATCCCTCTCCATTACTAAAGTGAAAGTCACAGAATTGTGGTCACTATCTCCAAAATGCTCCCCCACTAACAAATCTATCACTTGCCCTGGTTCATTACCCAGTACTAAATCCAATATTGCCCCTCCTCTGGTTGGACAATCTACATACTGTGTTAGAAAAGCTTCCTGGACACACTGCACAAACACCACCCCATCCAAACTATTTGATCTAAAGAGTTTCCACTCAATATTTGGGAAGTTAAAGTCGCCCATGACTACTACCCTATGACTTCTGCACCTTTCCAAAATCTGTTTCCCAATCTGTTCCTCCACATCTCTGCTACTATTGGGGGGCCTATAGAAAACTCCTAACAAGGTGACTGCTCCTTTCCTATTTCTGACTTCAACCCATACTACCTCAATAGGGTGATACTCCTCAAACTGCCTTTCTGCAGCTGTTATACTATCTCTAATTAATAATGCCACCCCCCCACCTCTTTTACCACCCTCCCTAATCTTATTGAAACATCTATAACCAGGGACCTCCAACAACCATTTCTGCCCCTCTTCGATCCAAGTTTCCGTGATGGCCACCACATCGTAGTCCCAAGTACCGATCCATGCCTTAAGTTCACCCACCTTATTCCTGATGCTTCTTGCGTTGAAGTATACACACTTCAACCCATCTCCGTGCCTGCAAATACTCTCCTTTGTCAGTGTTCCCTTCCCCACTGCCTCATTACAAGCTTTGGCGTCCTGAATATCGGCTACCTTAGTTGCTGGACTACAAATCCGGTTCCCATTCCCCAGCCAAATTAGTTTAAAATGGAGTTGTGAATGGTGCTAAGCATTGTGCAGTCAGCAGCGAACATCCTCACATCTGACCTTATGATGGAAGTAAGGTTATTGATGAAGCAGCTGAAGATGGTTGAGCCTGGAACCCGATGAATTTTCTCCAGAGTTGCACACAGCAGAATTCTGGCGATTGACATTCAATTTCCAGAAATTCCAGGCGAATCCTGAAGGGTTGGCAAACAAACATTTATAACATTTAGATGCAAGCGATACATGTTAGAATTCATGCTTAATATTTAGAAGTCATTAGGAGGGGGTTTAATGGTGTTTTCTAGCAGTAGAGACCTATTCAAGTGTCCACAGATCATGACTTTGCAGAGGCTCATGAGAGGGAGGAAAGCTTTTGGATTGAGAAGTTAATTTCTGCAAACATCATGGAGCTATATCTACATAACCTACCTCCATTCCATTTTGGCAGGAATCCCCAGAAGAAATCCAGGAACTGATCCCCTGGGTTTAAAGGGTGCATAGGACTACCGGTCAGCAGAGGGCCAGGGATGCAAGTGGTGGAAGGTGTGAAAACTGCATACCATTCCCTCAATTCATCTGGTGCCCTAAATTGGCAATAAAAGAGCTATTTGCTGCAGAATTGGGAGGGGATCCTTACTGCAATTTTGTTCCCCCTTGCAGAGAATTTAGGATTTTGGTATGTTTGCATTTTCAATTAAGTTGGCTGGATAGAAACCCACTTTCACTCCTGACAGAAAAAAGAATCAGGCCCACGAACATTTAGAAATTCCATGTAAAAATTCATCCATTATATCTCAAAAGATGAAGTTTAATTAGCTCCATGAAACAATATTTGGCAAACCAATCTTTTCTTGGAATGCAGTCCCAACAGTTGTGAGTCATTACTGCCGCAAGATATAATTTATAAATAATGTGATTACTTGTTTTGATTTAGATTACATTATTATGTTGTGCTTTCAGAAACAATTGTCAAACAGATTTCCATGCTGGTGGTGTATCTTTTAATGGATTTTTCTAATGACATCTGAGCATTGTGATGTGTGGTGCAATATGATAATTCCTCTGCACGTTGATGAATATGTATAGATTAAAACTGCTAAACAGCACTTAAGCCCAATCACTTCCAAACAGCAGAGTTTTATACGATGCATTCTTCCGTAAATGAATGTCACTGCACAAAAGTAGAACAAGTAATTCTCAGAGATTAATTAAAATCTTGCAAATGGCTAAGGTCACGACACGGATAAATTTTACTTTTGATTGCTATGACTGTCCTCTGATCTGTGATTGTATCTAATTGAAATCTGTATACACTTTTGAATTTTCTATGTATCAAAAATGTTCGGCTTCCTCGGGTTGTCCTCTGTATTCAAAAAAGACAACTATGCTTTCTAAAAAACGTGAAAAAATGTACTAAAGTACACTTTGATCCCCTTAAATGCAAAGGCCGAGATTTTCTCCTGATCCACCGCCTGATTGCCCTGTGGCCACTTTTGCATTTTCATCTATATGGGCAGGTATATTCAAATTATATTTAAATAGCATCAAAGTAAAAAGGTCAGCTGGGGGAATAAGGCAAAATCTCGCTGACTGCTAGGTGGGAAATGAAAGAAAAAAAAAATCATAATATGGTCCTGCCCTTAAATTTGGCCAACTACTGCGTCTTTGGCCTTGCCAGATGTTCTTCACTCTATTGAGCCCCCTTACAGTCTTGGTGCCTCCCCCTAAAATATGGGGGCAATGGAAGCACAAGCAATCCTGGTATCTAGCCATGGTCCAGGAATGTTAAAACTCCAGAGTTTAAACTCCAGAGTTTTAAAATTTCAAATGGCCTCAGACCAAGTCAAATCTATGATTTTTTTCAAATGCCTTTAACTTCACTGATTTGTTTATTTATTTAGCAGGTGCTCAGCCACAGAGCCAAACAATGGCCTGATCAGGAATTCTTTAAGCCTGCCTTAAGTTTAGTCAGAGGACACTCGCCGACAATGTGAATCATTGAATTGACTACACTCAAAGCTACAACCTGGATCGTGTTGACTCGCAGACTTCCCCACTCCCTTGTGTAGTCCGTCTTCACCATTGCCCAATCATCTTCATCAGGCTACCCCCTCCTCCCCATCCTTACCTCCACCCACCCCAGGTCAAATTTTTTAAATAATCTTTATTATCACAAGTAGGCTTACATTAACACTGCAATGAAGTTACTGTGAAAATCCCCTAGTCGCCACATTCCGGCGTCTGTTCGGGTACACAGAGGGAGAATTCAGAATGTCCAATTCACCTAACAGCACACCTTTCTGACTTGTGGGAGGAAACAGGACCACCCGGAGGAAGCCCATGCAGACACAAGGAGAATGTGCAGACTCCGCACAGACAATCGAACCTGGGACCCTGACGCTGTGAAGCAACAGTGCTAACCACTGTGCTACCGTGTCGCCCACGTTCAGACCTTTGTTGCGGTGGAAGCATGAGTCCCACAGCACAGTGCTGTCCAGATAGACACTGATGTGTGGAACCAGGGAGAAGGAGACAGACCCCTATACTCCCCAACACTAGGTACTTTACAATCTGAATCGGTAACACAGGATGTTCCATGGGTTCAGCAGCCTGGTGCTGTCCATGAAGACCAGCTCAGCATGGAGATAGACAGCAGGTACCGGTCTGCCTGTCAGGCTGGAACACAGTGCATCAGGAGCAGTGCAGCGCCAAGGCAGAAATGCTTTGTTGTACTCACCCCAAAGTATCTTGCAAACTGAGGACTACCTTGTCCATGGCACTCTTTAGCAATCAGATTTTAAACTGATGTAAATTCACACTGGTGTGATACAAGATTGGAAGGCCTGACAGGACACCTGCGGGCAGCTGTTTTAATGAGCATTTATGAGATGCAAATTAAGACAAATGACATTCACACCAATATCCAGTGGGAAGAACAATGGTGCCATTAACCCACCATTGGGGGAATTAGGATGTGATTTAATGCTTGCAGGTTTCCGACTTTTTGGCTCCCACTAGATTCTCCACTCTCGCCAGGTCAGTCACCAAACCCGTCACAAGTAGGGTGGGAGAATTCCGCCCATTGAGTTGAGTTGCACATCAACATGTTTGGCATGGGCAATTTGATTTCACATTTGGGGCACAGTACTCTGCAGTTGTGTGTGTGACAGCAAGAACAGAAGTCCTCAGAATAGCTAAGACCCCAAGGCTGCAGAAAGTTTAGACCTGTCGTAGAAAAAATATTTTCATCACTCGAGAGATTAAGTTTGCAGTGCTGATGGGCCTGTAGAAACATGGAGTTGCGGTTGACTCCTGAAGATTTGGTGGTATGGTCAGGATTTCTGCAAAAGAAAAAAATCTGGGCTGTATTCTTCAGATTGACTTTTCGGATAGGGCGATTCCATCAAAAGCGTGTGCATACGTTGGAATGTGAGCCATTGTATGTGAGCATTATGGCCAGACATTGTCTGTTGTAATGTCTGTTTGGATGTTACAATGTGAACCGAGGACATCAGTTGGTTACTTGCACAGGTTCAGTTGACTCAGGGGCAATGCAATGGTCACGCATTATGTCTGGTGTGATATTTGGGCATGTTCACATGATCGTGGATCCCTGGCCTAGCTGACAGGCTGGAATTGTCAATTTGCTCCTAGACTGTTAGTCATCCCTGCTCTTGGTACCATTCCACTGTTAATAGGTTCGCAAAAAAGAACAAGTTAACTAGCTCATTTGAAAAATAGAGTAACAATTGGTTGACCAATATTGAGGTGAATGGATCTCCAGTAGCCTCTTGATAGATGGTGATTCATTCTTGTCAGTTGATGTGGAGTAGGTGGCTTTAACGTTGCTTGGTAAAGGCTGTTACTTTCTGTATTTAGGCTGTAAATAAAATTCATGTTTTATTGCAAACAGAATGCAGCGAGGTAGAAATGTGTTATGAGTAGGAGTGTAAAATGGGTGGTATCTCATCAGCCAGCTATTTCTGACAGAGTGTATAACAGCTGACTGGAACAAGGCAAATTGATATTCCAGCATAAAAGTCAACATACTTCAATCATTTTAACATGTTAATTTCTATATGTGTAAGAGAGAGATAATACAGATCAACTTTTATCACTAGCGGTGTGGGATGCAGTTGCATTTGCATTATTGACTAAGAGCAAATTACCATTCCCTTCATTGTGATTTGGAGAGATAAATTTAAGTGGGTTCTTCCACATCCATTCCCAGGTTGGCCTAGGTTTTTTCACCAATGGAGACTTTCTCCAGCATAGTGAAAATGATGTTGGAGGCCTGGGTGCAATAGCCCTGTCCCCCAAACCCGGTCCTACTACTTTATCAAGGAGGCAGGGCTATGCAGGCAAGTTCATGGAGGATGCTGCACATGTTAAAGTACAGCTGGCATCAGTAGGATGGAATTTTGGCTAATGCATTGTCCGATATGCAACTTGTGTAATTTAGACCTTTCAAGGGGAAGTCTAAAGTTAGCGGAAAAGTGGGGTATTCCTTTTGAGTGGTAAGACACCCTTTTGGATAGGTTCAGTGCCACCTTTTGGAGAAGTAAAGTGTCCTTTGGGATTGTTTAATGGATAAACTCAGTGGAACTCTCAAGTTCATTGGAACTGTCAAGAGAGTTATCAAGGGAACCGTTAAGGCAGCTTTTACTGTCAATGATCATTGGAACCGTCAAGCTGTCAAGAGGTTTAAATCCCCTGGCCTTTAAAAAAAAAACCTGAAGGTTAAAAAGAATCAGTGCTTGCTATTTCACTCTGTTTGTTGCATAAGCCTGAGGGTTATAATTATAGGATTTGTGATGTATGACTGATTGCACAGCCTACCATTACTCCAATAGAATCCCTGTCAGGTTACAGTTTAATTGATTATAAAGTCTTTGACGTGGGTCTGTAAATACAAATGCTAGTTGTTATAAGCAATTAAATGGTTGACAGATTTTAAATACAATGAACATATGAACATATGAATTAGGAGCAAGAGGCACTAAGCATCTTGAGTCTGCTCCTCCATTCAATAAAATCATGGTGATTTGAGTGTAACCACAACTCCACAGTCCCGTCTACCTCGATAACCTTTCATCCCCGTGTTTATCAAGAATCTATCCAGCTCTGTCTTGAAAATATTAAAAGAATCTTCTTCCACTGCCCTCTTGAGGAAAACAGTTCTAAAAACTCACAACCCTCTGAGAGAAAAAAATTCTCGTCATCTCAGTAGCTGTTGTCCAACTGTGATTATTCTGTACCAGGTTTAATCCGGTAATGCAACAAGTTTTGCCGCTGGTAAGGTTCGACACCCGGTCCTCTGGACTATGCTTAACATTTCCACATTTAACTGCTGTTGTTGAGTTCCCACACATCCACAATTAAACCTTATATAAATTATACATAATCAGAGACGCACAAGTTTCTGGGCAATTTAAAAACAAAACAGCTGTCTGCTGAAATGTTTAATTTTTCTACAAAACCTAAAGGGGTGGGGTGTGAGTGAGGAAATTTGGCACGCAATTGCGTCCCTTTAGCTAATTGAAAAAATTCTCTTGTTCTATTTGCTTCAGTTTTGTTCCAATTCTATTTCTGTTGTCTATCCCTTTCCCCCTTCAATTTCCAATATTTGCTACTTAACCAAAGTTACAAGAAATACTTTGTGAACTCCGTTGTTCACTGAAACTCAACATTTATTTTTAACTCAAATGTACTGGGGGGGGGGGTTATCGGTATGATCTCCTGTCCATGCACCCCGGAAACCTGGGTGCGACGCGGCCGTTAGATCCCGGGGAGAGGCCTCGCCAGGGATTCCCGACGGCAATTACACCTCATGAGATCTAATCAGATCTTGCGAGCCTCACAATTTGGGACCCGCCCAGGGTTGGGGGGTGGGGGGGGGGGGGGGGGGTTGCCAGTCTTGTATGGTTAAGTGAGTTTAAGAGCCCACTTAGTTGTGCTCGTGCCGGATCTAACCACCACCCGGCATCCACTGACCTCACTGAGGAGACCCCAGCCAGGTGCTGTTCAGTACTTATCCCTACAAATGGGGACCAGGTGGAAAAGTACTGGAGGGGTCTCCCAGGCGATCGGAGGCCCCCGTGTGGTCAGCCTACTGGCAGGGCGGCACCCAGGCACTGCTGGTGCCACCAAGGCACCTTGGCCCTGCCACAATAGCAGTTCCACCTTGACTCCCTGGCAGTGCTACTTGAGTGATAGCCTGGCACTGCCAGGGTGCCCAGGTGGCAATGCCAGGGTGCCTAGGTGGCACTGCCAGGGTTCCAGGCTGGAAGACACTGCCATGGTGCCAGGCTGGCAGGGGCACTCCCCATGGCGGGATCAGGCCTGGGGGTTTCCCGCCACTGAAATGTGATGGAACAATGAAGTCTACATTTTATGACAAGTTAATGGTCAGTTTCAGCAGGGTCCAGCGATCCATTTACTTCTTTTTTTGCAACTGGGACAAAGGGCTGGATCACTGAGGCCCACCTTTCATCAGCCACCTCAGCACATGGCAGCCCCTGTACTGCATCCAATCTATTCATGGGATTAGTAGACCTGGCTCCCATTTGTAAATGACACAGAGTTTAACTCCCTGATTCCGCATCCCCCAGAAAGAAATTTGAAAGTTCTCGGACAATTTTTCAGGAGTTGGATTCTCTGAGCCAGGAATATTTGCAACTCTATGCTCCCGACTCAGGAGCGCAAGTTCAGGCCTTACTTTCCATTTTTGAAGCTGGCCTTGCAGTTTGAGAATGTCATGGGATTGCAAAGTGAGGAAAGAGGTGTCTGGTACCTGAACTGTACAAGTCCATACCAACTGCGCATCAAGAATCTGCAGCTCAGCTTTCAGGCCCCTCAAGAGGACTGGGGACCAGGGCGCAGACTGATTGTTTGCAGTTAGAAAACCGATGCCTGGCTAACTAATCCAGCATTACTCTGGCTGTCTACGACTGACTATGGTTCTGTGTGGTCTCGCTTGGGAGTGTGATGGTGTCTGTTCCATGCTGAGTGAGTCTGCACCTGACTGTTCTGCTGATTTGTGAGGAGAGAAAGGTAGGATGATTAATGGTACTGATAGACATTGTTCTTGCAGCAAAATTATAAATGCTCTTTGTAAATATGTTCACAGTTTTACTACAAATAGCAGTTAGAGAACTATTGCTCGTGTCAGTCCTTCATAGTCTGTATGTGTCCATTTTAACAGGGAGGGGATGAATCTAGTCATTTATAATCCATTATTAGAGTACTGATCGTATAATGGGGTAACTTGGGAGAGTTTGATCCTCACTTATTGAATATATACCCCAAGTTATTCTTTTTCCATAGCAGTAACATCAGGAGATTCCTTTGGATACGAGTACATTAAATAGATCAGTCATTAAGATTCAATTTTGTCAGTGCACCAAGCTTTTGGAACTGATTCCTAAGTCAACTGAAATTCCAATCCTAACCAGAAGCAATGATGACTGTATTGCTTTTTTGTTTGTTCTTTTGAACCTCAGTCAGAGACCAGTAGGTTTTTAGGCTACCTTGCCAGACACTTACATGCATGAAAATTGTGACTATGTTCAGATAAGCTTTTCCTTATGGGCAGATCAGTCTCCTGCTGTAAGCAGTAATGGTACCAATTAAGCCCAAACTCTCATCCCCTTTGGAAAATGAATGTACTGCTAAGATTACTCACTACAGCAAAACGATTAAGAGAGAACTGAAGCTCCTAATCCTAAAATAATAAAGTCAGAGATTCTAACTTTAAGCGCTGTGTCATTTACCTTTTTCCTTTCGACTACCAGAATAAATCCATTTGCTTAATGTAATTTGGCCTCATAAATCTATAGGGTGAAACATGTAGGTGCTGAAATGTGTTGCCCAAGATGACCACCTTTGACCCTGACAAAGTTCACGGAATCAGGAGGTGGTCCCCTAACTTCTCTGTTGAGGGTGGTTATTTGTACTGTTTGTGATGCATTCTATTGCAGCAAGTTTGAAAGTCCAGAACCATCATTGAAAGAGGGCAACATTAAAGATGCATATTTTTGATAAAAAATAATCAACTTTAGTTCACATTGTCCCATTTCTGCCCCTGTCAATGATTATGCCTGGCTTAATCAGGTGTGTCTCTGTAAACCAAACACCGGAAACAATGGAAAAGCATGGGAACTGCTGATGTATCATCAAATCTTACACAGAAGGGGCCATTCAGTTCATGATGTCTGGAGAGTTCTCCAATGAGTTCCTCTCCTTCACTTTTGCTCCATCACCTTGCGATTTTTTTTCCTTTTCAAGTATACATCCAATGTTCATCCGAAATCCCTACATATGATAGCCTTCTAACAACCCATTCCAGATTTGTTTGGGGCTCAGCTGGAATCTAATATAGCTGAATCCCAACCCGTTTTTCTGCTTTGCAATGTACTTCTGCTGAAGCAACCATGAGGAACCCTGCAAAAATTTATTTTATCGTTACCATGTGCTTAAATTAAAATGTAAAATTACATATGTCCTGTATCATTTGATGAGACCTTCAGCAAGTACAAACTTACACAATGAGAGGCGCCTACTTCGAAACAGCCAGTGAAACCAAGACAATTGAAGCCTCTATAAGTAAATATTGGTCAGACAAAAACAACATTGTAATTGAGTAAAAAAATGTAAAATAGGAGTGGTAGCTTTGGTGGGTTTTGTAACAGCCCCAAATCCCTTCTAGACAGAAATAGAATAATAGAGACTACAGAAGTAATGAGAAACAGACAGAGAAAACTGAACTAGAAAGACAAGATAGGTGTGACCCAAGTAACAAAGTAATGAGTGAAGCTCTCTGTGGATTTCTAGGACTCCATTGAAATGTTTGACAAGCCTAAAATTATATACTGTGGCTCCTTGTTTCATTTCTTTTGCAATACGACATGTCTTTCTCTTGTTAAATGTCTCACCACAAGCCTCAATGGTGTGCTTGTCCTAGTCCTTCTTGTCATGTTTTTGTCTCTGGTTTCTCTTTGTTTTTGCCCACTACTCTTTTCCCTTTCTGCCTTGAAGTATTTGGCAAGGGTCAGAGTTGTGGGACAAGCTGCCAAACTAGGTCTTGGCAGCTGAGCGAATAACACTCCTGCTGGGAATTTGAAGACAAGTCTGCACCCACCCACTCCATCTCGTCACCCACCATTCCCTCACACCCTTCGCCCCACCTTAGGATTGAAGCCAGTTGGCAACTCTCAAGTCGGTAGCTTTAAGTGGCTGAACTGTACTGTTTTACACATTTGGCCTGGTATCATAGAAGTGTTGAAGATCTCTGTACAGTAATGATTGCATCATAGGTATATGCAAACAGCACAGAAATTTCCCATCTCATGATTACAGTAAATAGGACCATATCTCATGGAGTATGTGTGTGTTTAGTGTGTAGCATACATATCTAATTTAAATAAAGAAAAATTTTGGCCTATTTTACTGCGTCTTGTATGACTTGTAGATAGGCAGTAATCTTCAGAAGTAAAATGTGGCCTTTCATTCTCTTAAGTCATGATTGATAATAAAAATACATTTACAATTTTTGTAAAACATGAGGGAACTAAATTATTCACAAATGTTCCTATTACGTGTAGTATATTCATCGCTCAGTCTCAATGCTATTCAACTTCAATAATCTTTTAAGGTGTTTAATAATCAACATTTTTTGAAAGTTCTCAGATGCACTGTAAATTCACCTGTTTGATCGCTGTGTTCTTTTACTTTGAGTATTGCTTCTAGAAACCTTTAGGAGTTTTAAATTTAACATCAGATGCAAGATTTGTAAATACGATTGCATTGAAATTTACAATCCTTTGGTGGCCCTGCAACCTAAAACGGTATCTAGACTTACCAGGAGATTTCGGTTTTGGTGTAATCAGACTGCTGTTTGAGGTTGTCATCAATGAGGTGACTAAAGCAAATTAATTAAGATTTACTATTCTATAAATGAAATGGAAGCCTAAATTAGCTAGGGGTTGTCTTACTCAATCAACTTGAAGTGGATGAAGTGTTAACTGGCTAATAAACTAAATTATCTTTCCATGGTCGCATTGTAATCTAAATTAGTTGGGACCAATCCTGATTATTTGGCTACAGGAATTTTCAGACTATTGAAGCCCTTAACTGGGCAATTAATGCCCACTTAAAGCCTTATTTTGCAGTCGCCGGGATTTAAATGGGGAATGTGAGATGCCCACTGCACGGGCTGTATTCTAAGTGGTTGGGGTGGTCCCTCATAAACAGGCTCCCTGGCCCATCAGCAACCTTCCCTCTCTGCCCAACGTTCTAACTCCCCCAGATTCCCCTCTCCCCAGGGACTCTCAAACCCCAGCTCCCACTCCCCTCACTGACCCCCAAACAAAGTCACAATCCAGCACAACTTGCCTCTGAATGCAGTTCCAGCAGTGGCCACCACTCCTAGTACCTCTATCGATATTGGGAAACAGCGATCCTCTGATTGGCTGGAAGCTATCTGAGGCAGGACTTCCTGTCGCAGAGGGGTAGAAATCCCACAGTCAGTCTTTTAATGGCCAACTGGTCATTAACTGGTTGTAGGCAGTTGTTCTTCCCCAGTTGGATTCTCCCCCTGCCCCTTGAGCTGGTGGAGGAGGGGCACGTGGCATAAGCAGGATACCCTGTAAAATCCTGCCCATTATATCAGCTTGGCGCAATTGGTAGAACTCTCATCCTTTACTCATAACATTGTTGATCCACATCCCGATCCAGGACTTGAAATGTAGGGTGACACTTCCATGCAGTACTCAGGAGTAATGCATTGTCCAGGATGGTTGTTTAACTAAGCTATTAAAGTGAGGCTATCTGGTTTATTCCAGTGGTGTACCACAAAATACTACAAGAATGTTTAGAGAAGCAGGGAGCTCCTTCTCAATCAGTGGCATCAAAAAAACCTTGTTTTCATCTAGCTGTTGTTTATGAGATCTTGCTATGCACAAAAGTGGGTGGCACATTCGTCGACATAACGGCAGTACCTCGACTTCAAAGTAATCAATCATAGGTGGCATGTTGTGTGGCATTCTGTGATGTGATGTCTTTTGATAGGGCCAATTCTATGTCTGGAGTTCCCAACTTGGAATGTTGCTCATATGGACTGGCGGCCAAGAAATTTCAGGCTTTTAGAGCTGGATTTTACACAAAGACAGATCCTCCTCCCTCCTCTCCTGTGCCACCCCTCCCCTCCCCGTCCACCACTTCCCTCCCTGTCCACCACCACCACCAGCAGAAACATTAGCTTCAAGCCTGCCCACTCAGAAGCTGGCTGCCCCACAGCAATGTTAGGCTGAGAGCAGCCCTAATTGATTCAGAGTGGGATCTGCGGCCAAACTGGGAGGACTCAAGAGCTGAGGCCAATCTGATAGTTATCACAGTAATAACAGGATTAAGCTGCTGGCATTCTAGCCAGTCCCAGGAGAAAAAGTGTCACAGAGACTGGACTCAGAGGCAAGGCCCGTATTTTGGACAGGCCCGGCTGGGTAACCTTTGTGAGATTTGGGATGGGGGATGGGTTGTGGGGGATGTGGCAGCTGAATTAGAGAGGCCATGGATGAGCGTTATTGAGGGTGTCTGATCTTCAGGGGTGCAGTCTAATGGGTACAGCAAGTTTCTAAAGGAGGGGCCCACACCTTCTCCAGCAATAGACCAAGTAGTGAAACTTTTGGGCTACCTGCGTTACCTCTGCCTTCCCTTGCTGCACACCAATAGTGGTAGAGTCAGAACAAAGCACTTATGTGGCCACTTAAGGGCCTCAATTGACCTAAGAGCAGATGGGCTTCCTGACACCTTTCTTGCCTGACAGTAATATAGGAAACAGGTTAGGGGTGGAGGAGAAGATGGTGGGAAGGTTTAATTTTATGAGTACCTCCGCCTTCCATGCATCCTTGGGGGGTTATAAATGAGGTCTGATTTTCCATCCATTAATCTAAAAGGTGGCAATGTTGGATAGAGCCTGCCATGTTTGCCCAGCCAGTTTTCCATGGTGTAAAGCTGGCTGCAAAGAAGCAGAGGCCTGAATATGGATTGAACCTTAAACACTTGGGGCGGGACCTATCGGTCGTGGTGCGCCTGAAAAGCAGCGCGGCGCAACGTGACTGGTAGATGCGACTGGGATTAACCCAGCTCGCTATGTCTCACAAGATCTAACGCGATCTCGCGAGACATCGCAATGTGAATCCCGCCCATTGTGGGCAGAATCACTTTCTGGCAAATTTGCATATTAGAGTGAGACAGCTAGTCTCACTCTAATATGTGTTCCCGATATCTAACCAAGGCGCGGGATCTAACCTCCTTGCCCTGGAGACTTTGGGCATGCGCCATTCAGTGCTGGTCTCCACAAATGGGGACCAGATAGAATGGCACTTGTGGGGGGGGTCTCCAGGTGCATGCCATTTGGGCAGGATGGTACATTTCTGGTGCCACCACTGCATCTTGGCACTGCCAGCCTGGTACCCTGGAAGTGCCACCTCTGTACCAGATTGGCACTGCAAAGGTTCCCAGGTGGCACTGCCAACTGGCAGGAGAACTGCCAGGATGCCATGCTGACAATGCCAATGTGCCAAGCTGGCATTTCTGCATCGCGGTGATTGACGGAAGGTGCCTTGTGTGGATGTGGGGACCTCCTTATAGTGGGTTGGGGCATGGGGGGATTCAGGGGTCATGTCAGGGGCTTGAGAGATTAGGACACCATTTTAAAATGGCGTCTCGTGCCCCGGGATTCTGCCTCGGGTAATCGCTCCCTTGGTCACGGAATAGTGTATGACGTATGTGCTTGCTAAATGTGTGCATTCACATGTTAGCTAAGGGAAGGCAGCAAACCTAACCCAATTCAAGGAGTTCTTGGACTTCTAGAAATAATGGCAACCATATTGATAACTTATCAAAGCAGCAGGACTGAACACTGGTAGTTCTTTCTCCATCTGTCATTTAGTCGATTTGTCCATACTTAAAAAGATAGGTCAATGACTGAAAAGAAGAAAGGCCAGCTGTGATCCGTAGATCAGGAATATTGAAAAGAAAAGTGCATGGTGCTTATGGGCCCTTTGGATTCAGAGGTGTCTGACCCCACTTACAGATCCCACGGTCTGTTCTGTGAAAAGTGCTGAAGTCTCTCACCCACTAACAGCCTCATATCCTAGTGAAGCCCTTTGAGCGAGCTGTATATTAACGTAACCTCAGGGTGCACTTCCACTCCCCACCCCCCAGGCAACTGCAAGGAAACAGCAGCAGATGACAAAATGGCTAATAAAATCCTGTTAGAAAGCACTAAACAATTTTACTTAATCTTTAAAACATTTTATAAGCAAGTCTTAATTTCGCCCCACGTGTGTTCATTGGAGAAAATACTGCCTAAATGTCAAGCAGCTAATATGCTTAATAGTGACCATGATAACTGGTTGATTCTGTATGCTTTTACTCTTCCCATTCACTCTTTTTACATTGTGCTTTACACTTTTATCAGTCAGGTGTAATAAAAATTAGATTAAATGAAAAGCCAGGACATTGATATTCTGTAACAAATAAAATTAACTTCTGATAATTGTTCCTAACAATTTATAAAATATTCTAAAATAGAAGCTTTTAATTTTATTTTAAAGCACCTAGAAATAGTGCAGTGCTTTTAAAAAAATAAAATGGATCTTCCCCCACCCTTTTCCTTCCTCCACTGGCTGGCGCTGAGTGGCTTCCACACTTACCAATAGCTCTTCAATATCTGACCCATGCATGAGTCCAGACAGGTCAGCAGGTTATTCAAACTTGAGTACATTTCAGCTGAGCCCTGCCCTGTCCACACCTGGTATCCACACGTGTACATAATTTTTCCAGCAGGTGTCATATTATAGCGATCCATGGTGGGAATTCTGGTTAGTTACTCCCTTGCTCAATCCAAGGCATTGATTTATGGAGAGAGAAGATTTCCCAGCCAGAAAGGAATAAAAGAGGAGAAGAATAATCTGCCTGATCACCTCACGCCCTCATCTTGGTTGCGTGCCTGATTTAACTTCCCTCAGGGGGCTGATCAAATAGCAGCAGGAATGGTTCTCCTGCTCAGAAATGTCAGCTGTCTGACATCCCAGCCAAAGTGACTTCCGTTGAGTGCCAGCAGTACTCTGACGGGTAAAATCAGGAATAGAGCCCCGGGAGAAAAACTAAGTAATTACATAAGAAGGCATTGAAAAAAGAAGTGGAATGATGATGAGTGAATTGGCAAGAGCCAACCTCAGATCAAATGAAGAGATAATGTTGAGCTGCCTGGGTCAGTTAATTGAAGAGTTGTTGGCCATTGAGCACAACCAGTGGAGTAGGAAAGCAACTGGGGAAAGTTCCTTTCTGTAAAGACTTACTACTTCTAAATGCCTAGAATAAACTAGAAGATTCAGTGTTAATGTATTGTAAAAGTTGTGGGGAAAACATTACCAGAAAGTAATTTTATTTATTACCCAATCTCAAATGTCTCAAACACACCTGTGTGAAGGAAGTGTAAAGCATGATGCAAAAAGAGTGAAAAAGGAGAGTAAAAGCATACAGAATCAAACAGCTATCATGGTCACTATTAAACAGATTAGCTGCTTGGCATTTATGCATGCTTGTGGGTACAAAGTAAGGCATGTTGATAAAATGTTTTCAAGATAAGTGAAAGAGAGTAGTGCTTATAAATAAACCTCTGAGCATCCTTTAATTGTAATGCGCACAAATGTTTTTTCACTTTGCTTACAGTGGATGAGGCCAGGTCAATTGGAGAAGGAAAGAAAGATTTCATTAAACAACTAAAAGAGCCTGGAATGTCAAAGGAACTGCTACATAAAAACTTGGAAGTATTGTGAACTGTGAAGAAGATTGCAATAAACTTCAAAATGATATAGGAAGGCGGGTAAAATGGGCAGATGTGTGGCAGATGAAATTTAATGCAACAAAACATGAAGTGACACATTTTTGTAGGAATATTAAGAGGAGACGATTAATAATAGGAGACAATTATAAAATTATGAGGAGAGTTCTAAAGGGAGTCCAGGGGCAGGAAATTCTGGGTGTATGTATGCCCAAAGCCTTGAAGGTGGCAGGACAGGTTGAGAAAGTGGTTCAAAAGACACACAGGATCCTGGGCTTTATAAATAGAGCCATTAGGGTACAAAAGCAAGGACGCTATAATGCACCTTTATAAAACATTGGCAGCATCTCACGAGGTAGCGAACAGTTTGCCTCCCCCAGAAGCAAAGTTGTCCATGTCAGCCCTTCCTGCAGCTCATTGCGGGCTGCCTAAATTAGGGCAGCATGTGACTTGCATGCCTCTTTGGGGAGGGAAACCCACCCACAGGAGCTGCTGGCCAATCCAATTGGCCAACAGCTCCAGCAGACCCAGCAGCGCCAAGAGTACATTAGTGGCAGCTGCTGTGACTGCAAGCTGCCCCAAAAAGAAGGCCTAAGGATCCCAGAGCAAGGCGAGTTTTCCCGTACTGGCATCCCCGAACAGGTGCCGGAATGTGGCGACTAGGAGCTTTTCATAGTAACTTCATTGAAGCCTACTTGTGACAATAAGTGATTATTATTATTATCATTATTAAGTCTGGGAACTTGGGCCTAGAGGGTTTGGGCAGTTTAGGGAGGCAGGGTGTGGGTGCAGTGTTAGAGCAGGCAGGTAGGAAGAAGGAGGGTGTACCTGCCTATGCACAAAGGGCAGATATGTTCCTGAGGAACTTAAGGGGGGTGGGAGGTCGGATGTGGTAGCGTGGCCCCTTTAAGGGACTCATCACCGGCTCGGGGCCAATCGTGCGTGAGCAAGAAAATCCCCAACCAATGGGGAAAGAACAGACATCACAGTATGACTGAAAGGCGCGCACCAAGGGTGACAGGCACAGAGGAACATCAGCCACGATCCCAGGACAGGACCACAGTCAGAGGTCAGGCAGCAAAGCGGGCCCTAAACCTAGAAATTATGACGAATATTATAGATGCAGGTGAGTTCACCCCCAAGAAATGTGTCACTGCGGAGTTGTAATTTGTTTAGATGCACCAGGAAGGACCATATCCAAACATGTTGCCACACTAGGTAGGGTGCACCAAGTCTTAAAAATGGCACTCAACGACTCCAGTGAATGAAGCAGAGAAGAACTCCAAAGAGGAATCAGAAATCTACAGGCTGAATATAGTAAAAGAAATAAAAACAGCTCCACCAGAAATAGTCCTTATGGTCAATGGGCAACCATTAAGCATGGAGGTCAACACAGGGTGTCGGCCACGGTGGTGGGTGAACAAACTTTCAAATGCCTTTGAGGAGGAGTTCAGCCTTTGAGCCTAAGTAGTACAACCGCCAAGTTGGCAATTTATACAGGGGAACCCTTGAAGGTTTGGGTACAACAATGACGCCTGTGTCGTATCAGCTTTCACTTTCGAGAGGGCTGTATCATGTTGAGTCCAGTTCTTGATGCAGGATGATGAAATTGGCAGGGTGTTCATAGAATTTACCACCAGGACAATCACTTGTGGTACAGGTGACGGTGTAAGACTTTGGAGGAGCGGGAGTTGACTCAAGGCATCGACTCGTTTATAACTGCCGACCTGGAGTCCTCGGAACAACCCCCTGCTTTTGACAGACACTAGAGGAACCGGTCAGGAGACTGAGGCAGTACACTAGGACTAAGAATCCCTTGACAGACTAACCCTATGAGGGACTGTTTTGGACTTCCCCTTTTTCATGTCTCAGCATTTATTATACATAGTTAACTGTCAGTGAATTAGGATACAGATATGTTCCTGAGGAACTTAAGGGGGGTGGGAGGTCGGATGTGGTAGTGTGGCCCCTTTAAGGGACTCATCACCGGCTTGGGGCCAATCGTGCGTGAGCAAGAAAATCCCAACCAATGGGGAAAGAACATGGAGTTCTGGAAGAATATTATTATTATTACGCTGTGTGTGATATTGTAATAATAATAATCTTTATTATTGTCATAAATAAGCTCACATTAACACTGCAATGATGTTACTGTGAAAATCCCTGTCGCCACGCTGTGTGTGATATTGTAATAATAATAATCTTTATTATTGTCACAAATAAGCTCACATTAACACTGCAATGATGTTACTGTGAAAATCCCAGTCGCCACACTCCGGCGCCTGTTCGGGTACACAGATGAAGATTTCAGAATGTCCAATCCACCTAACAAGCATGTCTTTCGGGATTTGTGGGAGGAAACGGAGCGCCCTGAGGAAACCCACACAGACACGTGGAGGATGTGCAGACTCCACACAGAGTGACCCAAGCGGGAATTGAACCTGGGACCCTGGTGCTGTGAAGCAACAATGCTAGCGGATGTGCCACCATATTGTTAACAATAGCATCAAGAGGTGTGAAATCTTTTTGTGCGTTATTTTCAGAAAGTTCCTTAACCCCTTTGTAGAAGTGCTGGGCTCCCAAAGACTGGCTAAGAGGTCATGTGTTCCCATCACATGACCTCTTAAGTACCTGCCTCATCACATTATCACATGACCACTCGGTCTACACGTCTTTACCAAATGATGTCATACGACAACTAAAACGACAACAACACTACAGTTTGTCCTTTTATTGTGGGAAGCATCCAAAGAGCCTAACAAGGCAGAAGAATGCAGATACTAATCGTTCATAATAGGCAATTTGAATAAGGTGACCGAAGGAATGGTTGTAGACACTAGGTTTAGAAAAGGGTGGTGAAAAACTAGAAGGGTTTAAGGAGAGATCCAGAACATAGGCAGGTTGCTGAAGGTTCTAATACCGGAGGAGGAATAAAAAATCACTAGATTATGGTGGTTAGCACTGTCTCCTCACAGCGCCAAGGATCTGGGTTCAATTCCGGCCTCGGGTGACTACCTGTGTGGAGTTTACACATTCTCCCCATGTCTGTGTGGGTTTCCTCTGGGTGCTCCGGTTTCCTTGCAGTGTCCAAAGATGTGCAGGTTAGGTGGGGTTATGGGGATAGGATGGGAAGTGGGCCTGGCTGGGGGATTCTTTCAGAGCGTTGGTGCAGAGCTGATGGGTCAAATGGCCTCCTTCTGCACTGTAGGGATTCTAAGACAGATTACCACATCCTGCAAAAATTGCATCCACTTCAAGTCATCAGTTAGATTTTCATCATTCACACATAATATTCCGTTTAGATGTAAACTTTCCCATTGATGTTTTAACCCTCCCCACTAGTTAAGGATAATGCTTTGAAATGGAGTGTTCAGTACAGCCCTGTGCCCATTGGTAACAATTTGTTCTGCTCATTGCAAGGTTGGGGAGCCCACTAGAATCAGGTAACTCCTCTTAAATTAATGAAAATAAGGGCCCTTTGTCAAGGGATCCCATAATGAAGTTTAAAGTGGGTCTGAATGGGAAACAATCTTGGCTTTCCCACCAGATGAATGTAAACCACTAGGCAATCGGAGGACAATGAGATCCTTAAGTCAAAATCTTTGTGAGACTCGGAGCAGGAGTGCTCTTTTAGAATGCACACAGAAACACATGGGGCTGGAATCTCCATCAGCGGGATCCTCCGTTCCGCTGGCAGCGCACTCATACTGCGGGTTTCCCGATGGCGTGGGGGGTGTTCTCAATGGGAAACCCCATTGGTTAGCTTCCGAGACATAGAATCACGTTGCCGGCAAAGGCGCACTGCACCAGAAAACAGGTGCGGCAGGATGGAGAATGCCGCCCATGGCCTCCACTCTCTTGGATTCGAGCCCTGCACTTTTTCCTCTGTAAAAAAAAATACTTCCATTTATAGAGCGCGATTCAACCAGAAGAAAACAGGCCGATTTCAGGCATGTTGAGAGAGGTGTTTCTCAATGCCTGTAGCACCTAGATGTATCAATGGATTGCAGAAAGCACAAGGTTGGTGTAATGATATCGGCTGTCAATTTTACATCCCATCTGACTATACTTTCCATTGATTGCAGGTGAGTTGTAAAATCTGCGAACTCTGTGGATTAATTTTCCCTTTCTGAGGCAGAGTGCATTAGCATCGTCCCCAATGGTGACTTTCTCTGCTGTATTTCTGTATCTGTCGTATTCGCAACTTAAAATAAAATGCTAAGGGGCTGATTGAGCCCGCTGTACCATCAACTTAGCTTTTTAAAGATTAGGACACCATTTTTAAAGTCAGCCTTGGTGAACAAAACTAAAAGTAATCCCCACACCCGCATTACCACCCCCCCCCCCCCCCCCCCCAATCCATGTAACACCGAGAAAGACACTGCTATTCAATGGCACTTAGTCATTTTCTTTGGCCTTGGCCACGAGCGCCCCAATGAGGCGATCTCAGCTCGCCAGTGCAGGAAGTTGACTCGCGGATCTGGGTGCCATTTGTAAAGGAAACCCCGATTTTCTGATACCCCTCAGTGACCCTACTGTGGGCTCTCGACCCCCCCCCCCCCACTGCACCCAACATACCTCTTCCGTGGTCCTCGAGCCACCACCTCACCCCACTCCCCTTATGGTCAAGGCACCCTGACCCCAACCCCTGGCACAGGCAATCTGGCATCTGAGCACCTTGGCACTGCCACCCTGGCAGTGCCCCTGCAAGGCTAGCAGTGCCACTCAGGCACCCTGACAGTGCCAGCATTTCATTGCCAGGGTGGCAGCACTAAGGTGCCATGGTGCCAGTGGGAGTGCCAGGGTACCATCCTGCCCAGAGCCCCAGGTGTGGCCGTTAGGTCCCAGGCGCTGGGAGAATCCTAGCCAGACATATTTAAATGAGCTATGTTGATCTGGGTCTCGCCCAGTGTGAGCGAGATCCAGATCGCGATGTCTCGCAAGGTTCGGTTGAATCTCGCGAGACGTCTCATGCATCACGAATCTCGCAAGAGGCCACTTGTCAGATTCAATAGTTCTGTCACGCCACCAAGTCGGGCGCGACAAGGCCGCTAATCACACCTCCATAGTGCCTTTCACAACATTAGGACACCCCACAGAGTTTCATTGCCAAGGAAATACTTTTGTATTTGCATTGAAGTGTAGTCACTCTTGCAAAGTCAGAAATGTAGCAGCAAATTAGCTTACATAAAGCTCACATGTGATAATGACCAGTTAAACTGTTTTTCTGTGATGTTGATTAAAAGACAAATATTGACCAGAACTCCTGGGATAACTCCCCTGTTCTTCTTCAAATGATGGTGTGATTATTTACACCCAGCCTTGGGAGCAGCCCCAGTTAAACAATGTCTCTTCCAAAAGACAGCATCATTCTGTGAATATTGCACTGGAGGGTCAGCCTTGATTTGTGTGCTTAACTCCTGGACTTGATCCTACATCATCTGATTCAATGGTAGGCACGCTGCCAACTAAGTAAGTCATGGCTGACACTGAGTCTTTCCTGAAACCTCTTTCCGCACCTTAACTGCTGGCCAGTGAGCCTTCCTCTGCTGCCAGCAAGCTGTCCATTTCCACCTACTGTTGGAAGGCACCAGACTGGTGGAAGCAAATAAGGCCTGGGAATTAAAATAGTCTCAATCTGAATACTTGCCCCTGCAAATGCAGTTTGCACTTGCCTCGTCCATGTCCATTTAAAACCCATGGGGTCTAAAAACAAATATTTTTACTGAGTTTTCCATTATTGCAACAAAATAAAACTTTGGCCACACCAAATAGTAAGGGTTCATACAGGTTCTGCTTGCAGCTGCAACTTGTTAATTAGATAACTGGCTTAAACTAGTTTTCAGAGGCTAGAGTCAGACAGTATAAAAGCGCTGACTTTGTTTGCACTGGAATGCTGACTTCGGGCTGTATTAGAGTGCTAAAATGGGAGTTTTGTGATTAAGGGAGTTCAGTAAGGAGGAAGTGAGGTACTCCTTTTATTTCCTACCTGTCCTTAAAGAGCATGAGGGGAGCCGGGAGTTTACAAAGAGTGCAGCTGCCTGGTGAATAAGTCTTGGTGGGTATTTTTCAAACTAGATTAAATTGTAAGTCATTGTTTTAGCAAGGGTAGAAATTTAGTTGATTTAAAAAATATATATAATACCCTCCTAACATTTTTAATTTAAATGGTTTATTCATGGCAGGAAAGCTCGAAGCCCTGATTTGCTCCTCTTGCTTCATGTGGGAACCCAGGAACATTTCCAGATCCCGGGACCAACATGTGTGCAGGAAGTGTGTCCAGCTGCAGCTCCTGGAAGCTCAGGATTAAGAGTTGGAATGATGACTTGAGGCACTGTGGAGCATCCATGAGTCTGAGAGCAATATGGATTAGAGAGGTGGTCACACCATAGCTGAAGGGACTTGAGGAAGGAAGGGAATGGGTGACCACCAGGCAGTCCAAGAGAAACAAGCAGTTGTTCAGGAGTCTTCTGGGGTCCTGCTCACAAATCGGTATTCCATTTTAGAGGCTGATGAGGCTGGTTCCTCCAGGGAGTGCGGACAGAACCAAGCTTCTGACACCACATGAAGCTTGTCTGTACAGGAAGGAGGAAAGAGACGAAGTGCAATAGTAATAGGTGATTCTATAGTCAGGGGCACAGTTAGGCACTACTTTAGTCGTCCAGGATGGTGTGTTGCCTCCCTGGTGCCAGGGTCCGGGATGTCATTGAACCGCTGCAGGGCATCCTGAAGGGGAAGGGTGATAAGGCAGAGGTCATGGTACATGTTGGTACCAATGACAGAGATACAAAGAGGGATGAGGTCTTGCATCAAGAATTCAGAGAGTTAGGCGATAAGACTAAAAAGCAGGACCCCATGGTTTGTAATCTCTGGATTACTTCCAGTGTCACATGCTAGCAAATACAGAAATAGGAGAATAGTGCAGATGAATGCATGAATTAAGAATTGGTGCAGGAGAGAGGGTTTTAGATTCCTGGACCACTGGGACCATTTCTGGGGAAGGTGGGACCCATACAAGCAGGACGGTCTACATCTGAACCAGAATGGGACTAACATCCTTGCTGGCAGGTTTGCTGGTGCTGTTGGGAGGAGTTTAAACTAATTCAGCAGGGGAAGTGGCGCAGGCTATTAGCAGAATAGTGATACAACATAACACAGAAAAGCAATCAAGTCATAGCGAATACAACGGTAGTAAGTTTGAAGGGAGTAAGACAAGGCTGAGTGGCCTCTACTTTAATGCCAAATGGTAAAATGGATGAGTTAAGGGTGAGGATCAACATGTGGAATTGTGATATAGCTGCCATCACGGAGACATGGTTGAGGGAGGGGCAGAATTGGCAGTTCAACATCCCGGGATATAGAATCTTCAGGCGAGACAGAGGAGGGGGTAAAAGAGGAGAAGGCATCACATTATTAGTTAAGGAGTCAGTTATTGCAGTAAGGAGAGATGATATCTTGGAGGGGGCATCAAATTAGGTTTTGTGGGTAGAGCTAAGGAATAAAAAAGGGACAGCCACATTGCTAGATATTTATTACAGGCCCCCAAATGCTCAGTGGGAAATTGAGGAGCAAATGTTTGTGCAATTCGCAGAGGTAAAAATAATAATAAGGTAATTATATTAGGTAATTTCAACTTTCCCAACGTCAATTGGGATAGTCATCATGTTAAGGGCTCAGTTGGAGTGGAGTTCTTAAAATGTCTGCAGGAGAACGAGAGAGGCTTTTTGCAAGTACAAGGGGTGCAAATCAACAGAAGCTTTAATGGAGTACAGAAAGTGCAGGATGGAGCTTAAGAAAGCAATCAGGAGAGCAAAGAGGGGATATGAGAATGTTCCGGCTGGTATAAGAAGGGAAAATCCTAAGATATTCCATAAGTATATCAATGGGAAGAGGATAACCAGGAAAGAGTAGGGCTCAACAGGGACCAAGGGGGAAATCTGTGGGTGCAGCCAGAGGACATTGGTAGGGCGTTGGATGAACATTTCACATCTGTCTTCACCCAAGAGAATGAGGATATAGATATGGAACTCAGGGAGAGAGACTGTGAGATTCTTGAGCAAATTATCATAGGGCGTGACAAGGTATTGGAGGTGTTGGCAAGCTTAAAAGTGGACAAATCTCCAGGTCCGGATGAAATGTGTCCCAAGATGCTGGAGGAGGTGAGGGAGTAGATAGCAGGGGCTCTGACCCAAATTTGTAATTCCTCTTGTTAAGTAATGGGTTAAGAGACATTGCAATTAGTTGTCTCATTTATGCGAAGTATCCATTCATTGACACTGATATGTAAAGGGGCTTCAGGTGGCCTCTGTCAGGTGATGTATAGTGAGAGTTTTGTGCAAAGGCTGTTGGAATGAAATAAATGGGTGTTTGTGAAAAAGGAACAGAACTTTAGACTCTTCATATCATAGCAACTTAAACGTCTAACAATTGATAGCAGAGGATGGTTGCTGTGTAAATGTGAAGGTTGAAAGATACAACTTTCCAGATCAAACCAAGGAGTGAGTGAGAAAAGAAGAAAAAAAAAGGGATATATGGCTGAACCGAGGATAAAGATGGCTGGATATGACTATCCTCCCTTATTTTCTGAAAGGGAATCAGACGACCAATGGAGAAGTGCAGTAGTTATGTGAACTAAGGTAACTGCTTTGGGAAAGAGAAAACAAGGTATGGCATTGGCTCTTTCTCTACCATATGGCAGTAAAATCTGAAACAAAGTGCTTTCTGAGCTGGAATTGGAAGAGTTAGACTCAGAAGAAGGTCTGGAGACTTTATTACATTATATGGATAAGATTTATAAGAAAGATGACTTGTTAAGTGCGTATGAAGCATGGTCGGATTTTGATAAGTTCCGGAAAATGGAGGATATCTCCATGGAAGACTATATAATGGAATTTGGCAGACTATATAAAAAGGCTGCAGAAACACAATCTGGAATTTCTGTGTTTGCCTTTATATTACTTGACTGTGCTAGAGTGAGCAACATGGATAGGCTCCTGGTTTTGACAGGAGTTCAGTTTACTGATAAGGATACCTTATTCGAACAGATGACAATAGCTTTACAAATGTTTCTGGGGAAACATTCGACTCTGATGGCTCTGATGACCCAAATAGGTCAGCCTGCAATCAGGCAGAATATGGAAGATACACTACTAACAGGATGGCAAAATCGTATGGCTACGAACAGGGCTCAAGACTATAGAAGGAGACCGAGACAAAGAAATTATGAAGACAGAAACCCAGTTAGAACCTACAATAGGAAGATGAACCCCAGAAATGCACGGGGCATGATAAATCAATGTTTTCGATGTGACTCTCAATACCATTATGCTTTCAACTGTCCAACTCGTTATGATAGAGTGTTTGAAGCGACACATAACACGGAAGAGTCAGAAGAGGAAAAAGATAGTGACCAGAAAGAAGGCATTGTCCTATTGACAAGCAGTTTTATGCCGGTAATGAGGGTGTTGGTTGCAGAATCCTTCAACTGCCTTGTATTGGACAGTGGCTGCACATCTACTGTGTGTGGAATTAACTGGTTAAAATGCTACCTGGACTCTTTGAATGCTGAAAATCGTAACAAGGTTAAGGAATTTGAAAGTTCCACAAGTTTCAGGTTTGGGAATGATAATACTCTGAAGTCGCTGAAAAGAGTGGTGATCCCTTGCAATATTGCCGGAGTGAATCATTTCATTAGCACGGATGTTGTATCAAGTGAGATACCTTTGCTTCTGAGCAGACCGTTGATGAAGAAAGCACACATGAAACTGGATATGGAGGGACTTCCGGTTGCGGTGATGCCTTGCTAGCCGCACGTTTCGGTGGCTCCAGCTCCGACGGACCTTCGGGCTCTTTTAAGAGCCCCAACGGGGTATTTTTTGACCACGCAACCCGGTGTGGGGTGTGTAAGAAGGGAGTCCCCCCCCAACAAAGGAGAAAAAAACCGGCGGCAGCGGCTGCAGCGCGAGGAATCGTCGACCAAAGGGTCAGAAAGAGAGAAGTACAAGATGGCGGCGGAGAAAGCGCAGGCGACATGGGGGCCTGAGCAGGATGAAATTGTGAGACGGTGCGTGGAGCTGCTGAAGAGGGAGGTGCTGACCCCGATGCTACAGGCAATTGAGGGGCTCAAGGAGACATTAAAGACCCAGGAGACAGAGCTCCGCGTGGTGGAGCAGTAGGTGACAGATATTGAGGACGAGATCCTGGGCCTGGCGGTTAAGACACAGACGCACGAGGCACTTCATAAAAAGTGTACTGAAAGGATCGAGGCCCTAGAAAACGGAGCGCGAAGGAAGAACCTTCGGATACTGGGTCTCCCTGAGGGTGTGGAAGGAGTGGACTGTGGAGCGTATGCAAGTACGATGCTGAGCTCACTGATGGGCGCTGAGGCCCCTACGGGCCCCTTGGAGGTGGAGTGGGCAAATCAGATTCCGGCGAGAAGACCAAAAGCGGGAGAACCACCCAGGGTGATAATCGTGCGATTTTACCGCCTTAAGGCTAGAGAAGAGGTCCTGAGATGGGCTAAAAAGGTGCGGAGTAGCAGATGGGAGAATGCAGTGGTACGGGTGTACCAGGATTGGAGTGCGAAGGTGGCGAGAAGGAGGGCGAGCTTTAACCGAGCCAAAGAGGTGTTGCATAAAAGGAAGGTGAAGTTCGGGATGCTGCAGCCGGCAAGACTATGGGTCACGTATCAGGAGAGACACCATTATTTCGAGACGGCGGAGGAAGCATGGACATATATCAAAGAGGAGAAATTGGATCGGAACTGAGGGACTGATGCTGCAGGAAATGTTATTGTTAATGTTATGGTTGAAGTTAATTGAGAAGTAAATTGGGAAGGGGGGAGACATTGGGGAAATGTGGGCGCCGGTGAGGGGGGAAAGACGGGACATAGTTGGAGAATGGGGAAGGGGAGGGGGAGGGGAAAGGGAGCTGCGCCATAAGAGGCGGGTCAGGTAAAGGGATGTTCCCGCGCAAGAAAGAATAAGGCGGGAAGACAGGCGCAAGGCGGATGGGAGTTCCCCACACGGGGGGGTCGAGGAGTGAGCAGGAGAAGCCGGGGTCAGTTGAAGTCAGCTGAGTTACGGAAGTAATATGGGGGGAGCAATCACGCTAGAAAGAGATCTAGCGGGGGGGGGGGGGGGGGGGGGGGGGAGGGGGGGGACAACTGGGTTGCTGCTGCGGAAATCCAAAAGGAAATGGCTAAAGAGTGGGTGGGCGGGGATGGTGTGCGACGCTGGGGGAGCGAGCGGGAGCGCGGAGGCGGGATATGGGACTGGCCTAGAGAAGGTAATGGCTAGTCGACACGGGAGGGGGGCAGGTAGCCCCCTAGTGAGGCTGATCACGTGGAACGTGAGAGGCCTGAACGGACCGATAAAAAGGGCCTGAGTGCTCGCGCATTTGAAAGGACTAAGGGCAGACGTGGTTATGCTCCGAGAGACGCACCTAAAGGTGGCGGACCAAGTTAGGTTAAGGAAAGGATGGGTGGGACAGGTGTTCCACTCAGGACTGGACGCAAAGAATAGAGGGGTGGCCATTTTGGTGGGGAAACGGGTAGCATTTGAAGCAAAGAACATCGTAGCAGATAGCGGAGGTAGATATGTAATGGTGAGTGGCAGGCTGGAGGGAATGGAGGTCGTGTTGGTTAATGTGTATGCCCCAAACTGGGACGATGCGGGATTTATGAGACGGATGCTGGGGCGTATACCGGACCTGGAGGTAGGAAACTTGATTTTAGGAGGGGACTTTAATACGGTGCTGGACCCGGGGCTAGATAGATCCAGCTCAAGGACCGGAAGAAGGCTGGCAGCGGCCAAGGTACTTAAGGGGTTTATGGACCAAATGGGGGGAGTGGATCCATGGCGATTTCTTAGACCTAGGGCTAGGGAGTTCTCCTTCTTCTCCCATGTCCATAAAGTGTACTCCCGGATAGATTTTTTTGTTTTAGGAAGGTCGTTGATCTCTAGGGTGGAAGAAGCTGAGTACTCAGCCATAGCAGTTTCGGATCATGCCCCACATTGGGTGGACCTGGAATTAGGAGAGGATAGGGAGCAGAGAACACTCTGGCGATTAGATGTGGGACTGATGGCGGATGAGGGAGTGTGTGCAAGAGTGCGGGGGTGTATTGAGAGATACCTGGAGGTCAATGACGACGGTAAGGTCCCTGTGGGAGTGGTATGGGAAGCACTAAAAGCGGTGGTCAGAGGAGAGCTGATCGCCATTGGGGCCCACAAAAGGAAAACAGAGGCCAAGGAAAGGGAAAGAGTACTGGGGGAGATTTTAAGGGTGGATAGGGAATTTGCAGAGACCCCGGAGGAGGAATTGTACAGGGAGAGGAGACGACTCCAGACGGAGTTTGACCTTCTGACCACCAGAAAGGCGGAGGTACTGTGGAGGAAGGCACAGGGGAGGAGGTATGAATATGGGGAAAAGGCTAGTCGCCTGTTGGCTCATCAATTGCGAAAGAGGGCAGCAGTGAGGGAGATAGGAGGAATTAGAGACGAAAGGGGAGACACGGTGCGAAGGGCAGGAAAGATAAATGAGGTGTTCAAGACCTTCTATGAGGAACTGTATAGGTCTCAACCCCCAGGGGGAGTGGAGGGGATGCGGCAGTTCCTGGACCAATTGAGGTTCCCGAAAGTGGAGGAGCAGGAGGTGGTAGGCCTGGGGGCACTGATTGGGGTGGACAAGGTTATTAAGGGACTTGGAAGCATGCAAGCAGGGAAGGTCCCGGGACCAGACGGGTTCCCGGTGGAATATTACAGAAAATATGTGGACTTGTTGGCCCCGTTGATGGTGAGGACGTTCAATGAGGCCAGGGAAGGGGGGACTCTACCCCCGACGATGTCGGAGGCGGCGATATCGTTAATTTTGAAGAGGGATAAAGATCCGTTGCAGTGCGGGTCCTATAGACCTATTTCATTATTGAACGTGGACGCCAAATTGTTGGCAAAGGTATTGGCATTGAGGATAGAGGACTGTGTCCCGGGGGTAGTGCACGAAGACCAGACGGTTCGTAAAAGGGAGACAACTGAATGTTAACGTGCGACGACTACTAGGGGTGATAATGATGCCCCCAGTGGAGGGGAGGCAGAGATAGTGGCGGCAATGGATGCAGAGAAGGCATTTGATAGGGTGGAGTGGGAGTATCTATGGGAAGTGTTAAGGAGGGTTGGGTTCGGGAACGGGTTTATTAGCTGGGTTAGACTTCTTTATGGGGCTCCAACGGCAAGTGTAGTTACAGGTCGACATAGGTCGGAGTATTTCCGACTATATAGGGGAACAAGACAGGGATGCCCGCTGTCTCCATTGTTGTTCGCGTTGGCAATTGAACCTCTGGCCATGGCGTTGAGAGACTCCAGGAAATGGAGAGGGGTGATTAGAGGGGGAGAAGAACACCGAGTCTCGTTATACGCAGATGACCTATTGTTATACGTGTCGGACCCAGCGGGGGGGATGATAGAGGTTATGCGAATGTTGAGGGAGTTCGGGGATTTCTCGGGGTATAGGCTAAACATGGGGAAGAGTGAATTATTTGTGATACATCCAGGGGACCAGAGTAGAGAGATAGAAGGCCTGCCTCTAAGGAAAGTGGAAAGAAACTTCCGATACCTGGGGATTCAGATCGCTAGGAGCTGGGGAACTTTGCACAGGCTTAACCTGACACGGCTGGTAGAACAAATGGAGGAGGACTTTAAGAGGTGGGACATGCAGCCTCTGTCGCTGGCAGGCAGGGTGCAGGCAATTAAGATGATGGTCCTCCCGAGGTTCTTATTTGTATTTCAATGTCTCCCTATACTAATCACCAAGACCTTTTTTAATAAAATAGACAGGAGCATCACGAGTTTCGTGTGGGCAGGGAAAGTTCCGAGAGTAAGGAGGGGGTTACTTCAGCGTAGTAGGGACAGACGAGGATTGGCACTACCGAATTTGGGCGATTACTATTGGGCCGCCAATGTGGCAATGATACGTAAATGGATGATGGAGGGTGAGGGAGCGGCGTGGAAAAGACTGGAGAGAAAGTCCTGTAACGGAACGAGTTTAGAGGCGCTGGTGACGGCGCCGCTACCATTCTCACCTAAAAGGTTTACCACGAACCCGGTGGTGGCGGCAACTTTGAATATCTGGGGTCAGTGGAGGCGACAGAGAGGGGTGCGGGGAGCCCTGGTGGGGTCCCCAATCAGGAACAACCATAGGTTCGCCCCAGGAAGAATGGATGGAGGATTTCAGAGCTGGTACCAGTTGGGAATTAGGAGGGTGGGAGATTTATTTATAGATGGGACTTTTGCGAGCTTGGGAGCATTGGAGGAAAAGTATAAGTTGCACCGGGGAAATTTCTTGAGATATATGCAGGTGAGGGCGTTTACTAAACAACAGGTGAGGGAATTTCCGTTGCTCCCGACGCAGGGGATACAGGACAGAGTGCTTTCAGGGGTGTGGGTCGGAGAGGGCAAGGTGTCAGAGATTTACCGAGAGATGAGGGAAGAGGGGAGGAATCGGTGGGCGAACTAAAAGGAAAGTGGGAGGAAGAACTAGGGGAGGAGATAGAGGAGGGTATGTGGGCTGATGCCCTAAGCAGGGTAAATTCCTCTTCCTCATGCGCCAGGCTTAGCCTGATTCAATTTAAGGTGCTACATAGAGCACACATAACGGGAGCAAGATTGAGCAGGTTCTTTGGAGTGGAGGACAAATGTGGGAGGTGTGGCGGGAGCCCGGCAAACCACGCACATATGTTTTGGGCTTGCCCGGCACTGGTAGGGTATTGGAAGGGAGTGACGGGAGTGAGTTCGAAGGTGGTGAAGGCCCGGGTCAAGCCAGGCTGGGGGTTAGCTCTATTTGGAGTTGCGGATGAGCCGGGAGTGCAGGAGGCGAAAGAGGCCGACGTTGTGGCCTTTGCGTCCCTAGTAGCCCGGCGCAGGATCCTACTCATGTGGAAGGAGGCGAAACCCCCCGGACTGGAGGCCTGGGTAAATGATATGGCGGGGTTCATTAAATTGGAGCAGATAAAGTTTGCCCTGAGAGGATCGGCTCAAGGGTTCACAAGCGGTGGCAGCCATTTCTCGACTACCAAGGGGAACGTTAGAGGGAAGACAGATGACCAGCAGCAGCAACCCAGGGGGGAGGGGGAGGGGAGGGGGGACGGGGGGGGCGGTTTAGTTTAGTTAAGGTCAAAAGATAATGGGGTTTTGTTACTTGTGTATTGTTAAAAATTTCTGTATTGTTACGTTTGTTTTGTAAGAGGGGAAAAATTGTTGTTTGGGAAAATTTTTTCGATAAAATATATTTTTAAAAAAAGAAACTGGATATGGAACAGGATAAGGCAACAGTTTTTGGAAAGACGGTGGACTTACAATTTACACAGTCGGGACACTATTGTATTCCATTACTGACAAATAATATTTCAAGTAGTGTGGTTAAGGATGTGTTAATGACAGTTAAAAATGGGACTTTAGCTGATAAAAAGCTTGTGGTATTAAAACTGCACAGGCAATTTGCTCATCCGTCTCCTCGGAGGCTGAAACATTTATTAAAGGATGCAGGAGTAAGGGATGACAACTATACTAAACTGATAGAACAGGTTAGTGACCGCTGTGAAGTTTGTAGGAAGTACAGAAGGACACCAGCACGACCGATAGTAACCTTACCTTTGGCCAGGGATTTTAACAACATTGTGGCCATGGACCTTAAGATCTGGGATAAAGCAAATAATATATTTATTTTGCATTTTGTAGATTTTGCAACCAGACTTAGTCAATCCACGATTGTACGAAGTAAAGAAAAGAGTAATTCTGGATCAAATCGTGGAAAAATTGATAGGGACAGGAATGGGTCCAACGGCAAAATTCCTTACGGACAATGGGGGAGAATCTGCTAATGATGAGTTTAGGGATATGTGTGAAAACATGAATATCAGAGTTATGAATACAGCTGCAGAAAGCCCATTTAGTAATGGTGTCTGTGAAAGAAATCACGCTGTCATCGATGACATGCTTCGGAAAATTTTGGCAGATCGACCAAATTGCAGGCTAAATTCAGCTTTAACATGGGCAGTACATGCAAAGAATTCATTGCAGATGGTTGGGGGCTATTGTCCTTATCAATTAGTGTTTGGTAGAAATCCTAAAATTCCGTCCATTTTGGATGACCAGCCTCCAGCTTGGGACGGGACTACAATTAGCTCTGGTTTTGCTGAACATTTAAATGCATTACCTAGCAGTAGGAAAGCTTTTTTGGAAGCAGAAGTCTCTGAAAGAATTCGCAGAGCTTTAAGAAACAATGTACGGCCATCAGATTCCGTTTTTCAACATGGAGGCATGGTATACTATAAGAGAGACAGTTTTAATGAAATGAAAGGCCCAGGGAAGATCATAGGCATAGATGGCAAAACAATTATTTTGCAACATGGTAATCAAACTGTTAGGGTACATTCATCAAGGATAATGGGTACAGATTACAAATTTTCAAATTTAGACAGAGCAGACAGACATGATGAGGAATCAGAGTCATCTGGTAACATGTGTTACAGAACTATGAGGACCAATTAACTGATATAGACAGGGTTTCTGTGGAGGAACACAACACTTCTGATGAATTAGAACAGGCCATTTTTACCGAAAGGGCAACTGCCAAAAGTTGGTACAAAAGTGACAGACTTGCCTGAAGCGTCTAGTCAATGGAAGGATGCAACTGTTATTAGTAGAGCAGGGAAGGCCACTGGAAAGTATAAACATTGTTTGAATGTACAGCATTCAGGGGAAGGATTCAAGACAATGGATTGGGAAAACGAAGTTCAAAAATGGAGGGCACAGAAACGCAGTGCCAGTTCAGATAGTACATCAGATAGTGAACAGGTCCGCAGGAAAAGGTCGAGAACTATTGAAAGGACATTCCACAGCAGAAGGGAAAGTTCAAGCAGTAGCAGTACAGAACGAGATACCAGGCGGGCGAGGGGACGTAGTTTATCAAGATCTCAGAACATGAGTAAGACTATGAATACTAATAGGAGTAGAAGCCCACATGCACGTGAGATTTTGGTGGCTTCAAATAAGTTAGATGAAAAAGTTATCAAAAAATCTAAACAGCAAGAATTGCATAGTTGGAGTGAATTTGGGGTATACACTGAAGTACCAGATAGGGGACAAAGAGCTCTATCCCACAGATGGATTTGCACGGAAAAGGTTCTTCCGGATGGAACTTATAAGGCAAAGGCCAGGCTTGTGGCAAGGGGATTTGAAGAAAACTAAGAAGATCCAGGATTTGAGGGTAGATTCACCTAATCAAGAAAGGTTATTTTAAAGATCTTCTTGGCTCTATTAGCCACAAAGGCATGGGAATGCAAATCTATAGATATAAAAGCTGCCTTTTTGCAGGGGCCTCAGCTCCAGAGAGACATTTTTCTCCGTCCTCCTAAAGAAGCAGCTAACACAAGGGGTACTCTGGAAGTTGAACAAATGTGTATATGGATTAAATGATGCATCTAGAGTCTGGTATTTTTCGGTAAGGTCAGTTTTGTTAAAGTTAGGCTGTTGCCAGTTGAAAACAGATCCTGCAATGTTTTACTGGCACTATGAAGGAAATCTTTCTGGCATTTTTATGATGCATGTCGATGATTTTTTGTGGGGTGGGACCAGTGATTTTGAAGCTATTGTAATCTCTGATTTGAGGAAAGAATTCAGGGTTGGAAGTCAGGCTTCCGGTGTATTTAAATATATTGGACTGGAAATTTGACAGACTAAGTTAGGGGCAACTTTATGTCAGCAATCTTATTTGGAAAGCATCAGCCCAATAGCAATTAGTCGTGGCCGAGTTTCACAAAAAGACGGAATGGTTTCAAAGATAGAAAAAGAGCAACTGCGAAGTTTAATTGGGCAACTGAACTGGGTAGGTAGACAGACTAGACCGGACGTGAGTTTTGATGTCTTAGAGTTGAGCACAAAAATTAATGATCCCAAAGTGGAAGACATAATAAGAGCAAATAAAGCGTTGGCCAAACTAAAAATGCAGGAGTGTGTTTTGAAGTTCCCGGTTTTAGGTGACCTTAGGCACTTGAAACTCATAGTTTATAGTGATGCGTCCTATGCAAATTTATGTGATGAGGTTTCAAGCGCAGGAGGTTTTATAATTTTCCTTTTGGGGAACAATGGTAAATGTTGCCCGCTTGTGTGAGAAACAAAGAAAATAAGGAGAGTGGTAAAAAGCACTTTGGCTGCTGAGACGTTAAGCCTTGTAGAGGCGGTGGATATGGCCTTTTATATAAGTATGATATTGACAGAAATTTTGGGATTAGGGGATTTGGGTAATATACCTATTGACTGTCACATTGACAATAAATCCCTGTGGGAAAATGTGCACTCTACAAAAAGTGTCAATGAAAAGAGGTTACGGATAGACATCGCGCGTTTGAAGCAGATGTTGGACAGAGGGGAAATAACAAAAATTAAATGGGTCAACAGGAGCTATCAACTGTCAGACTGTTTTACGAAAAGAGGGGCGAGTTCACAGAAACTTTTGGATATTATTAATGAAGGGCGCTTGTTTCTGCGACTGTTTTTTTTTCTTTCTTGTCCAAACAAAAAAAAAGGGGGGAAATCATGTGTGTGTTTTTGAGTTTCTTGAAATTATGTTTTCACCTAAAAAAAATTTTCTCCAAGGAAGGGGAGACTGTTAAGTAATGGGTTAAGAGACATTGCAATTAGTTGTCTCATTTATGTTAAGTATCCATTAATTGACACTGATATGTAAAGGGGCTTCAGGTGGCCTCTGGCAGGTGATGTATAGTGAGAGTTTTGTGCAAAGGCTGTTGGAATGAAATAAATTGGTGTTTGTGAAAAAGGAACAGAACTTTAGACTTTTCATATCACAGCAACTAAAACGTCTCACACCTCTCTCGCCATGGGGGAGGTTCCAGAGGACTGGAGAACTGTTAATATGTGCCCATTATTTAAGAAAGCATGTAGAGATAAGCCAGAGAACTACAGACCAGTGAGTCTCACATCAGTGGTAGGGAAACTATTGGAGAAAACTCTGAAGGAGAGAATCAACCTCTACTTGGAGAAGCAAGATTTGACCAGGGAAGTCAGCATAGCTTTGTCAGAGGAAGGTCATGCATAACAAATGTGATTGAATTTTTTGAGCATGTGACCAGGTGTGTAGATGAGGGTAGTGCAGTTGACGTAGTTGACATGGATTTCAGCAAAGCCTTTGACAAGGTCCCACATGGGTGACTTATAAAGATGGCAAATGCGCATGGGATACAGGGTAACTTGATAAGGTGGATTCAAAATTGGCTTAGCTGTAGGAGACAGAGGATGATGACAGATGGCTGCTTTAGTGACTGGAAGCCAGTGTCCAGTGGTGTACCATAGGGATCTGTCCTGGGTCCCCTATTATTTGTCATTTCAAGAAATGACATAGATGACTATGTGGGGGTAGGATCAGTAAGTTTATGGATGAAACAAATATTGCCTGGGTGGTTAACAGTCAGGTTGAGTGTTACAGGAAGATATAGGCAGACTGGTCAAATGGGCAGAGAAGTGGCAGATGGAATTTAACCCTGAAAAGTGTGAGGTGATACACTTTGGAAGGAGTAATTTAATAAGGAAGTATTCAATGAATGGCCTGACACTGGGAAGTTCGAAGGAACAAAGGGACCTTGACATTTTTGTGCACAGATCGCAGAAGCTGGAAGGGCAGGTTAATAGAGTGGTGAAAAGGGCATATGGGACACTTGCCTTTATCAATTGAGTCATAGATTACAAAAGCAGGGAGGTCATGTTGGAGTTGTCTAGAAATTTGGTGAGGCCACAGCTGGAGTACTGTGTGCAATTCTGGTCGCCACATTATAGGAAGGATATGATTGCACTGGAGAGGGTGTTGAGGCGATTCACCAGGATGTTGCCTGGGACGGAACATTTAAGTTATGAAGAGAGGTTGAATAGGCTTGGGTTGTTTTCACTGGAGCAGAGAAGACTGAGGGACAACCTGATCGAGGTGTACAAGATTATGAGGGATATGGTCAGAGTGGATAAGGAGCAATTGTTCCCCTTAGGTGAAAGGTTAGTTCCTGATTCAGTAAAATGGCTTCTTCCCAGGTTGTAGATGTCTGCAGATTAATTTTAGCAAGTTCAAGGAGATAATCTATCTCCACTTAAAGAAGCAGGGTTTGATTAGGAATAGTCAGCATGGCTTTGTCAGATGGAGGTCATGCTTAACAAATTTGATTGAATTTTTTGAACATGTGACCTGGCGTGTAGATGAAGGTAGTACAATTGATGTAGTTTGATGTAGTTTACATGGATTTCAGGAAAGCTTTTGACAAGGTCGCACATGGGAGCCTTATAAAGAAGGCAAATGCACATGGGATACAGGGTAACTTGATTCAGGAGGTTTAGGGTGGGATTTGAGGAAAAATTATTTTACCCAGAGGTGACGGTCAGGAATGCACTGTCTTAGAGGGTGGTAGAGGTTGATTGCACCATACCATTCAAGGCTACAAGTGCTGGCAAATGGGATTAGATAGGCAGGTCAGGTGTCTTTCATGTATCGGTGTAGACTTGATGGGCCAAAAGGCCTCTTCTGCACTGTATTATTCTGTGATTCTGGGGTATGGTTGGTGCAATATGTTCTACAAGGCTACGTTGCCTGCGTAATTACAGTGGCAAAATGTTTTATTTGGATAAAAGGCATAATCTGTTTTTTAACAGCAAAGTTTCAAGGTCAGAATATCTGAGAACATTTGAATAAATAAAATTAGAGAGAAGCAATTGAACCTAATTGGAGCAGACTCCAATATTTTCCAGGGTGTTAATCTGTGATGTGGACGACGATGAGGTTGAGCAATATGAAACCAAGCTAAAATTAATCTGCAGAAATCTACAACCTGGGAAGAAGCCATTTTACTTAATTAGGAAGGTTCCAGCATTAAGTTTTCTTTTATGGGGCAGCAGCTTGTGCATACTCAAACTGCAATAATACGTGAACTGAGGAATTATTCTTTATGCAGGAATTAAAGCAACTTAAGTTAATTTTCTTGTTCCTCCCAATAATTTTTCAAATTAATTACTATTGTAGTCAATATATAGTGGATGAGATATAGGTGGTCATCTGTACCAGTAAAATTAATTTGCAGACTAATTAACTGATTGCAGCATTCCATTCCAGTTTTAATTTGATTCCCAACTATAAAGGGTGCGGTAAACAGCTGAGGAAAGCGGCTGGGTTGAGCAGGGGCTCTGGACACACTTGATTCCTCTAAGCAAAGGGATATGAATGAAGCCATTCAATGGGCCTTTCCAAATTCGGATAGCTTTTCCTAGAGGTATCAATGGATTGCAGAAAGCACGAGATAGGTGTAATCAGATCGGCTGTCAATTTTTCATCCCACCCAATTATATTTTCTGGTGGGTTGTAAAACCTGCGGACTCTGTGGAATAATTTTCCATTTCTGAGGCAGAGTGTGTCAGTGGGCAAGAAAATCAGCAATGAAGCCATCATCCCCAAAGGTGACCTTCTCTGCTGTATGTTCGCAACTTAGAAGAAAAAGCCAAGGGGCTGATTGAGCCCGCCCTACAGCAACTTAGCTTCTTAAAGATCGGGGTGCCATTTTTAAAGTCCACCCTGGTGCACAAAACTAAAAATAGACCCCCCCCCCCCCCCCCCCCCCACACCCGCGCCCACCCCCATCCCCACAGAACATCCCCACTCCCTGCGGCACTGCCCCTGGTACCTCCTGGGCATTGGATCATGCCAATAGATAATCTAATGTGGGGGAATGGGAATTATCAGGCATAGAGGCCTGATAATCCCAGCCCGTAACTCCATTCACCTTCCACTGGGTGGGTTTTTTAAAAAATTAACTCTCTATTGATTGAGAGAAAATTAACAAATTGCTGCAACTAGTATCAGCAACAGTCTGCTCAACAATCCCAAAAGTGAACGATTGTAATTTTACACATAGTTTCTGCGGGGAAGTAATTATTTTATCTTAATGTGTAATCTATATCACAATGCAATTGGTAACAACTGACGTGAAAGGGATTTAATATGATGTGCTGTGCTTTTGCCGCTTATTTAGCATGGGTATGCCACATGGGTTTGAAATAAAGCTCCTGAGTTCCTTTTCGTTAGTATTTCATACTCTTAAGTTGAGATCTAGCATGAATTGCAAAAGCAAACCGTCTCACCCGAATCACTTTTTAAATCTAAACTCAGTTTCTATTTTAAATGATTGACATTGAATTTCAGCTCCCCTTTTAATTACGAGCTGAATCTCAGAATCAGCCTGAAATCACTGATAATTTCTATTTGATTGGTAGATGCATGGGATTTGGAGTATTGTCTAGTGCTGAAAGTAACACCATGGCTGCAAAAATGATACCACTCTATTAGAACTTCAATTGTTTAGTTTTTCCACAACGAACTAGATTTGTGGCTTGATGTCACTACTCCATTTTCCAAACTCCCCATGCAAGACTGCACACTGAAACTTTCTCAGATAGGTCCCAGCTCTCAGACACAATCCTTTGGGATTCTCCGCTGGTGGGATTCTCTGTTTTGCCGGCGCCTGGAGGTTTCCCGACGGCATGGGGCTGCCCCAGCATGGGAAATCCCATTGACCAGTCGGCGTAACGGAGAATCCCGCCGGCGGGTCGAGGCTGAAAAGTGGTGTGGACCCAGCCCTTTATCTCATTACTATTCCCATAATATAAAGTTTGGGTCGTTTTCAAATTTACTGAAGTTAAGCTTCTGAACAAAGCTCCATTTGGAATGATCCAATGCCAGCTGAATGGACACCCAGTAGCAAAAGACATCACTGTTTTTGAGTGAAACATTATATCTACATTGTGCCAGAGTAAATAGCCACTGTTCTGAACTTACATTTCTCTTTTATTGTGACCCACAGTTCAATGAATGTAACTGGTAATCTGGTATAACCGCTATTATCATTGTCTTCAATCTGGTGCCTTTCTACATCCTAAGGCAAATCCCTCGCCACAACAACTTTTAGTTTAGTCCATAGAAGTTCATAGCATCTTTACAGTGCAGAAGGAGGCCATTTGTCCCATTAAGTCTGCACCGACCCTCTGAAACAGCACCCTACCTAGGCGCACTAACCCAACCTGTATATGCCTGTACACTAAGAGACAATTTACTACGGCCAATCCACCTAACCTGCACATCTTTGGACTGTGGGAGGAAACCGGAAAACCCGGAGGAAACCCACGCAGACGTGGGGGGAATGTGCAAACTTGACACAGAGTCACCCAAGGTCGGAATCGAACCCGGCACCATGAGGCAGCAATACGATTAGTTAAACTGTAAAGTTTTGAATTCTATAATTATTAGTCGATGACATTTTCCGAAATGTGTTAGATGGATGCAAAATTGTTTGGTTCATTGCTGATGTAACAAAGAGCACGGATTTCGAGATAGTCTCCATATAAACGTTGCACAGCTCAGTCCTTAAAAATAACTCTGCCTGTCACGATTTACCAGACTAATACGCCCAATATAGACTATTTTCTGTGTATGTTTTATTGAATTTCCTTAATGCTTCCTGGCAGATCAAATAAAGTTATATTAGGAAAGAAAAACTGTATTTTACACAAATAAAATCTAACCAGCTCATGTTCTTCAGTATATAAAGTATGATTATTATTTAGCCTGTAAAGGAAGATATGTATCACTGGTATCCCACAATCGTCATCATGTCAAAGTGACCAGAAATGAAGAATTTTTAATTTGTTCTCCTAGAGAAGTCATGAGGGGGTTGGGAGGTGGGGGGTGGGGGGGGGGGGGACAAGTCATAAAATGGTGGCTTGTCGGTAATTCTTGAGTGCTTCCTGATGCTGTATTTGACCTGTGTTAATAATGGAATAGAGGAAGTGAGATTTCACATAATTACACTGGCGGCAGAAGAGAAGGAGTGAGTTTTATTTAAATACATGGTCTTCTTATAGTATGTTACTCAGTTTCTGATTTATGAAGATGGTGCTGTTATTATCTCAAATATTAGAGCTATCCAGGAAGCCTGCCAAGATGTTTGGGTTCAGACACATTTCAGTTGTTAATTGAGCACCCTGTGTGAAGTGCTTTGACTTCGGCAGTATCATATATACTTATTATGAGGTACAGAGTCAGCTGGCAGCTTCAGATCTGTTTCCTGTATTTCGGCAACTTCAAAATTAATGTTGGGCATTTAGAAATGTTTGGCATGTTACCAAATGTTGTCTATGCCACCAGGAGCCTGTGATGAATGGAAGCAGGATATTAGTTCCTGTATCTGTGGTCAGACTTTATCTATTCTCAGGAGTAATTAAAGGAACTGCGTGCAACCAAGGAAAAGAACAGAAAGCGCAATTTTATTATTTTAAAAGGTAATCTTGTTCATGTATTCATCATTAAAGAATGTCGCATTGATACGACCGTGGGATTTTTCAAAGTAGTTTGCAGTCAATTCATTATTTTAAAGGCTGAACAATGGTGTTAAAACACAGCAACCAATTTGCACACAGCAAAGTCCCCCAAACAGCAGCACTTAATCCATTTTAGAGGTAGAAAAAGTGACCCTGCTAATGAGCCATGAGATTTTTTTCCCACCCACCTGAACAGGGTCCTCAGTTTAATATCTCATCTGAAAGGCAATCCCCCGATCCCCCCCCCCCCCCCCCCGCCCCCCACCCAACCACCCAGGACTGTCGATAGACCTCGCAGTAACCACAACCGCTCTTAATGGCACTGCTGAGGCAAGAGAGCTTCCAGCCATTTCATTGGTCAGATACTCAGAGGGAACTTCCTCCTAGATGGGAACCAAAGTCCCACCCTGTAAGATGTTAAATCGTTGCAGGGCATCCTGGCCTAGTGGAGGTGGGCTTTCCTCTGACATTCAGCCCGGGGTCTGGGCTACCACCACCACTTGACCCTTGTGTGCAAATTGGCTGCTGTGACTTAACAACTATGTCTACTCTTCAACCGTTCTTAATTAACCTTCAAGCACCATGAGATATTCCAAGAACTTAAATGGTACCAATTCTTTTCATACTGCTAAAACTGCCATCAAAATGTTACTGGTAAAATAATTGATATTCTCATTGCTTCACTTAATAAAAAGATAAAACAATGGAAGAGTATTTCAATTGGCATTAAACTCCATAAGTGATTTTTTTTCTTATTACATTGAGCTGTTGGTTCTGCTCCTGGGGGTTTGGTTTTCCAGTATGATTTATACAATCAGTATAAATACTGACTTTTAATTTAAAAAAAAAAATTTAGAGTGCCAATTCATTTTATTCAATTAAGGGGCAATTTAGCGTGGCCAATCCACCTACACTGCACGTCTTTGGGTTGTGGGGGCGAAACCCACGCAAACACGGAGAGACTGTGCAAACACGACACGGACAGTGACCCAGAGCCGGGATCGAATCTGGGACCTCGGCGCCGTGAGGCAGCAATGCTAACCACTGCACCACCGTGCTGCCCATAAATACTGACTTATACTTCATATACATTCAGTACCATTCATGAACAACAAAAAAGTGATTTTCAAAAATTTGATTAGCATTAGTTCTGTCGTCGGTCTCCACGAGGGTTGTTGATTAACAGATCAACATCTTGCCACAATTAATGCAGGTGTTAACCCATTTAATGAAAAGCGTCATTTTGTTGTTGGTACTTGTCAATATTTCCTGCATAGTTTTGGGTTTGTAGGTGTATGGGAACGTTTACCAACATATTTTTATAAAATTTATCATATTACAGTGGCATTAATTCCAACAGCTTATTTGTTCCCGATTGCAATTATCATTGTTAAATACTGTTACATAGTATTTACATCACAGAAACAGGTCATTCGGCTCAACAGGCCCATGCCAGCACTTATGCTCCACTTAAATCTTCTCCCACTCTTTGGGCGGGATTTTGAATCTCCATCTCCCGCCGAGATTGCCCAATCCCAACAAAGGTCAGTGGACTTTTGGCGGGGATACCGAATTTCCCAAGGCAGGTCGCACTACAACATGGCCAGATTATCCTGGCTTTTTATCTTCTAACCCCATAAACACACTTTTTCGCTCATGTATTTGTCTCGCTTTCCGTTCAATGTGTAAATGCTATCCACTTCAACTACTCTTTTTGGTAGTGAGTTTCACTTTCTTACCATGCTCTGGATAAGTAAGCTCCTCCTGAATTTCCCATTGGATCCCTTAGCGACTATCTTACATTTATGGTTCTGGTCTCCACACAAATGAAAACACTCTGGCCGTGATTTAACTGAACCTGAAAAGCAGCTCGACGTGGCGCAGCATGGCCGATAAAAGCCGGGAGACCCTGCTCACGGGATCTACCCGACTCACAACGCCTCGTAAGAGCTAACGCGATCTCATAAGACGTTGTGATGTGAATCCCTCCCATTGTGGGCAGATTCACTTTTTAGAAAATCTGCATATTAAAACGAGACAGCTGGTCAATCTCCCTCGCTTTGGAGACCTTGGGCGAATGTCGTTCAGTACTGGTCTCCACAAATGGGACCAGACGGAATGGCACTCACAGAGGTCTCCCAGGGAATTGGAGACCCCTGGGTGAATGCTTTTTGGGCAGGGTGGTGGCCTGATACTGCTGGTGCCACCTGGCAGTGCCACCTTGGTGCCAGCCTGGCACTGCCAAGGTGCTGAGGCAGCATTTCCAAATGGCAGGGGTACTGCCAGGATGCCAGGTTGGCACTAGGTGCCAAGCTGGCATTTATTGCACGGATGCGATCGGGCCAGGGTGCCCTGCGCGGGTGTTGGGAGGTGGGGGCTGGGGACTCTCCCATAGTGCACTGGGACTTGGGAGCTTTCGGGGGTCGCTTCGGGGGCCTGAGAGATCTGGGGCGAAATTCTCTCCCAACGGCGTAATGTCCGCCGACTGGCGCCCAAAACGGCGCCAATCAGACGGGCATCGCGCCGCCCCAAAGGTGCGGAATGCTCCGCATCTTTGGGGGCCGAGCCCCAACATTGAGGGGCTAGGCCGGCGCCGGAGGGATTTCCGCCCCGCCAGCTGGCGGAAACTGCCTTTGTTGCCCCGCCAGCTGGCACGGAAATGACATCTCCGGGCGGCGCATGCGCGGGAGCGTCAGCGGCCGCTGGCAGTTTCCCGCGCATGCGCAGTGGGGAGAGTCTCTTCCGCCTCCGCCATGGTGGAGACCGTTGCGGAGGCGGAAAGGAAAGAGTGCCCCCACGGCACAGGCCCGCCCGCGGATCGGTGGGCCCCGATCGCGGGCCAGGCCACCGTGGGGGCACCCCCCCGGGGTCAGATCGCCCCGCGCCCCCCCCCCCCAGGACCCCGGAGCCCGCCCACGCCGCCTTGTCCCGCCGGTAAATAGCTACTTTAATTTACGCCGGCGGGACAGGCAATTTCTCGGCAGGACTTCGGCCCATCCGGGCCGGAGAATCGAGCGGGGGGGCCCGCCAACTGGCGCGGCGCGATTCCCGCCCCCGCCGAATCTCCAGTGCCGGAGACTTCGGCAACCGGCGGAGGCGGGATTCACGGCGGCCAACTGCCATTCTCCGACCCACTGGGGGGGTCGGAGAATGACGCCCCAGGAGTCAATTTTAAATGACGTCCTGATTCTAGTGAGCGGATCGCCTCAGTGTACAAAACAGTGTCATGTGCAGCCTCGGCCATGCGTTTCCTGTTGAGGCCCCTATCAAACGCGGGACTTGTTTTATAGCCTCATGTTTCTCGGCACTGCGAGCGCCTGGAAACACACGGCTAAACACGCTTGCTGTGGGACTTTGTTCCCATTTAGTTAGATCACGCCCTCCATGTCTACCCTGTCATAATCTTGTATCGGAGAAGCAGCAGATAATTTGGAAGAGAAAACATATGCTTTTAGTTTCCAGTACAAATTGACACAAGATAAATACAAAAACAGATTAGATAGTTGATGAAATAATACCTATTAGTAATGACAGCAGAAAAAATGTCAAATGTATTCAAAAAAGCATAGATTGGCGGTTTAGACCTCGTGTTTGAAGATTTTTAACCATCCATTGTTTCTGTTCATCTGTTTTGGCCAATGTGAACAGAAACAAGAAACTTTGCATACAATCCTAATTCATACTTCTAACTTTTGAGACATTCCATTTTTCTTATAACCCATTAGAAATTAGAGGGGTCTTTATCACTTGCAATAAAAATGAGCACCTGCATTGCTGTTATATCAAGGCATGTGATGGGCATCAAACTAAAGAATAGAAGTTTTGGACAATGAGACTTTTCCCATTTGGTATTCAATGACAACCGTAAGCACTCTGGGGTCAGGTATGACACAGATCAGACAGAGCACATAATGCTGCATCAATTATCTCAGAAATGCTTCCCCTTACACAACAATATGACACTGATTCCTACGTTTTCTAATGTCATGACTAGCCTGTGGGCGACTGTGGAAGAAGTACCATTGAAGTTAAATGGTACTGCGCATGCGCGGGGATGACGTAAGCAGCCGCTGACGCTCCAGCGCATGCGCGGCCTTCCGCCGGCCGGCGAAGTCCTTTCGGTCCCGTCTGGCGTGGCGCCAAAGGCCTTGCACGCCAGCCGGTGAAGCGGGAACCACTCCGGCGCGGGCCTAGCCCCTCACGGTGAGGACTTGGCCTCTAAAGGTGCGGGGAAATCTGCACCTTTGTGGTGGCCCGACGCAGGAGTGGTTCCCGCCACTCCATCCCGCCGGGACCCCCCGCCCCGCTGGGTAGAGGAGAATCCCGGCCATAGGATAATTCCACTTCTTCCCCAATCATATGAGAAGCAGATGAATGGAGTCACCAAACTGCCAGAAACTTCAACCCTGAGATAGAAAAGCCACAAGAGCACCATGAAAAGTAAATCAATGTGAGTGATACTTCACCTCAAAATTAGAACTTTAAAAAAAAACATTTTGATGGGGATGTTTCCAATATGACATTAGGAGACAAACATCAGCAAAAATGCCAGTATAAATGTGCAGTTTCATTGAGATCATAGCTACAATGATATAAATTGGATCAAAATTTTGATTTCTATTTCAAAAAATTATGAATGGGGATGAGAAACATACTGATCATGATTGAATGGTGGAGCAGACTCGATGAGTCGAATGGCCTAATTCTATTACTATGTCGTATGGTCTTCAGACCAATTCAAATTGAACCAAGAATTCAATTGGGACGCCATCCTTATTAAATAATGTTCATCAATCAGCAGGTAGCCCTGATATTTACCAGTTGTTCTGATATATTCTAAGTTGTGTGATTCATTCATTGACGTGAAATGAAAAATGAAAATCGCTTATTGTCACAAGTAGGCTTCAATGAAGTTACTGTGAAAAGCCCCTAGTCGCCACATTCCGGCGCCTGTTCGGGGAGGCTGTTACGGGAATTGAAGCGTGCTGCTGGCTTGCCTTGGTCTGCTTTCAAAGCCAGCGATTTAGCCCTGCTAAGCTATGAATGCTATGCTATGTATGCTATGAAGACAGATCCTTGGCCCATTATCTGCTCATACTTCCTCCTTAGCCATTTTCTTGGCAGTTTTTGATAGCAGTAGCTTGCCATTGCCTTCCACTCTATGGGGTAGGACAAGGATGCTGGTCCCTAGTCTACCTCAACCAGAACAGGAATCGAATCCGTGCTGTTGGCTATTTAGCTATCTGAGATAGCTGACATCCCATGTCATGTGATATTCCCATAATTTTATTGTGCTAAAATAACTCGAGAGTCCAAGCAACTTTATCTGCTTATTGACACTGCACAGAGAAAACACTAGGATGTATTAAGCTTCCAGCTTTATGCGCTTCTAATGGTGAATGTTGTGCCACAGACATCCAAAGGAATTCAAGTCGATGTAATTACATATGGGGCGGGTTACATCTAGTGCAGCATAAGGGGCCAAGCCTGATGTTGTGGCTGATTCTCTGCAATGATAACCCAAGAGGTCAAAAAAAAATCTTTCAAAACGCTTGAGACGGACAATCTCTCTCAGCAGCCACTTGACACTTTCTCATTTCATTTTCACATAGCAACAGCTGGCATGTAAACTACACAGTCTGTTAATAAAGGCTTTGGTAAGCTGACTAGTGAGAAATAAGTCTACAGAATTTGCATCGAAAAAATGTACTGCTTTAAAGTGCCTGATAGGCCTTGTTTTATGTAATTAAATCATCGAGGTAGCTTTGCAAATGGAAGTAGACTTCTCTTTGTTGGTTGTTACATTTATTACAAGATCTTAGAGACAAGATGATACTTCAAAAAGTGCAATTATTTCAAAAAGGTCCCATCCTTCAAATTGCTTCTTAAAGGTAGATTTCTCGTATATTTTACTTGTCAGGACTAGGCACCTTTGCAAATTAAGAAAACAAATGAAAAATGCTGGAAGCACTCAGGAAATCATGCAGCATTTACGAAGAGGCAGGCAGGTTATCATTTCAGGTGTGATTCCTTTGTTATGGATGACATTTCTGACAAGAGGCCCACACCTGAAGTGTTCCTCGTTCTCGCCACCTCATCTGTCAGTATTTTTTATTGTTTTCGGTCATTGGTGCAAATATCCAGTAGCTGCAGTGTTTTTTTAATCAAAGTAAAATGATGTATTAATGAAAATAAGTACATATCAGTGCACCTTTGATAACATAGCCTCCATCATCAAAGTTGCCAAACATTGGTATCTGTGTTTTGCACTCAAAATGATTTTGGCCAGGATGTTATATACACCTTTGCAGTGGGTCGACCCAAGGGAACAGACCAGCTTAAGTAGGTAAGGCCTCTATTTTAAAAGGCTTTGCCGAGCCATAGCCAACTGTGTGGGGTCATTTATATTATGCTAGCTTGACCTTGGAATAACAATTTTTTCATTCCCCAAGTTCTTCACCTGTTAGACAACCTACTGTGTTTCTTAGTCCAGTGACCAGCTGTGGTTCACAAGAATTTGGGGGCGGGGGTGCTTTAATTTTTTTGGGGGGGCTGTACTTCAGCTTTAGAGCAGCTTGTTCATTGCTGCAGTCATATAAGCAACCATTGTCCACGGCACAACAGCTCTCACTGTGGCACAGAAAGTAACCACAGTGTAAACCTTTGTGCCAGAAGTTCATGCCAGGGAGTCAAAGGGGATGATTGTCAGGTCAGACAATTTTCTTCACTTCACTCTTATCAAGCAAGTTATCAATGCCATCTTTCAGAGGGCAGCTCAATTTATAAATTTGTCAACTTATCCAGTCAGATAACTGAGTGAGCCATCAAACATTTCAACATTGCAAAATTCCCCGAGGGGTTTGGTGTATTGATTGCACACACGTGACATTATGTACTCCAAATGTAAACTTCCATATTTATATCAACCACAAAAGCTTCCGTCCTCTAAATGTGCAGCTCTTTGCAATGACAGACACAGTTTTCCACAAGTGAGCTTCGACATGTAGGAGCAGTCATGAGGGTTCTTTATTTTATCAGTCTAGTGTTTCAGCTCCACTTCAACAATAGAGAGACACACAAGATGATTGCTGGGTGAAAAGTAATGACTCATGACCCCTGTTAGTAAAACCACTGTCTCCTCAGAGGAGTGCTACAATAAAGCGTGTGTGTGAAGACAAGGATAGAAATGGAGATTCTCAAAGAAAGATCCATTGTCTGGGTGGATCTGGAGGTGGCTTGCAATATGTGCTCAACCATTGCCTTGAAATGTTTGGTTCTGTAGTATTCTGTAAGACTGGCGACCACCAAGTAGATCAATGAATAAACGGTTTATTAAGGTAAGAAACTATTTACAGAGTGTGAAATAAAGGAGACTTCTCACCAGAGCTGGGGCAGGATTCTCCGGTCCACCAGCCACTTGTCGCTGGGATTGCCCATTGAAACTACCCCAAGCCACCGGGAAACCCACGGGCGGGGGTGTGCTGCCAGCAGGAAAGTGAATCTCAACAGTCAGAGAATTTTGGCCCTGAATTGCGCCTGATTTGTGCTCACGATGGGAGTGCAAATCAGGAAGCGAATCCTTATCCATAAATTTTTGCATGGGGAAGATGAGAACATAGAACACAGAACAGTCCAGCACAGTACATGCCCTTCGGCCCATTATGTTGTGCCGACCATTTATCCTAATCTAAGATCAACCTAACCTACACTCCTTCAATTTACTGCTGTCCATGTGCCTGTCCAAGAGTCGCTTAAATATCCCTAATGACTCTGACTCCACTACCTCTGCTGGCAGTGCATTCCACACACCCACCACTCTCTGTGTAAAGAACCGACATCTGACATCTCCCCTCTACCTTCTTCCAATCACCTTAAAATTATGTCCTCTCGTGACAGCCATATCCACCCTGGGGAAAAGTCTCTGGCTATCCACTCTATCCATGCCTCTCATCACCCTGTACACCTCTATTAAGTCACCTCTCTTCCTTCTTCACTCCAGTGAGAAAACCCTAGATCCCTCAACCTTTCTTCATAAGTCATGCCCTCCAGTCCAGGCAGCGTCTTGATAAATCTCCTCTGCACCCGCTCCCAAGCATCCGCATCCTTCCTATAATGAGGTGACCGGAACTGGACACAATGGGGCGGGATTCTCTGATCCTGAGGCCAAGTGTTGATGCCGTCGTAAACGGCGTAGCGTTTTATGACGGTGTTAACAGGCCCCCAGGAGTAGTGATCCTGCACCCTACAGGGGGCCAGCACGGCACTAGAGCAACTCACGCAGCTCCGACTGCCAATACCGGCATCAAACGGGCGCCGCGGGTCTGCGCATGCGCACTATGGCCATCGCGAATTCGCACATGCGCACAAGTTGCCTTCTCCGCGCCGGCCCCGACGCAACATGGCGTAGAGCCATAGGGCCCTGGCATGGAGTAAAAGAGGCCCCCACCAGGAGAAGCCGGCTGCCGATCGGTAGGCCCCGAGGGGTTGGACTCCACCTCCCCCCCACCAGGTTGGTTCCCGCAGGGTGGATGCCGAGGTCTTGCCGGGTAGGAGCACATGTGAACACCAGCGGGACTCGGCCTACCTCGGCGACCACTCATAGATTATCATAGATTATCATAGAATTTACAGTGCAGAAGGAGGCCATTCGGCCCATCGAGTCTGCACCGGCTCTTGGAAAGAGCACCCTACCCACGGTCAACACCGCCACCCTATCCCCATAACCCCACCCAACACTAAGGGCAATTTTGGAAACTAAGGGCAATTTATCATGGCCAATCCACCTAACCTGCACATCTTTGGACTGTGGGAGGAAACCGGGGCACCCGGAGGAAACCCACGCACACACGGGGAGGATGTGCAGACTCCGCACAGACAGTGACCCAAGCCGGAATCGAACCTGGGACCCTGGAGCTGTGAAGCAATTGTGCTATCCACAAGGCTACCGTGCTGCCCCAATCCCGCGCGGAGAATTGGCGGGGGGCCATGTAGAGTGGCCGCCGACCGCGCCGGCGCCAATGGCGCCAATTCTCTGGTCACCGGAGAATCAGCAGACCGGCATCGTATGAATCGCAACCCTCAACACTATCTACAACTCCACCAACCTTCGTGTCATCGGCAAACATACTAACCCACCCTTCCACTTCCTCATCCAAGTCATTTATAAAAACCACAAAGAGCAGAGGTCCCAGAACAGATCCCTGTGGGACACCACTGGTCACCGAGGGAATCCCACTTTCAGCCCCCATTTTGAGCGGGCAGGCTGATAGCAAGGTCCCATGGCTGGTACCTCTCCCCCCAGCCCACACCCGGGATTTCCTGTGTCACCTCCCTCTCCCCTCCCCCCCCGTCCCAGTATGGGGACGTGCCAATCCTCCCCAATTCCTCCCCCCCACCCCGCCAGAGACCCCCTAATTAAAGAGACCCCCACCACTGATCTCCTGGTAGAGATACCCCTGCCTGGAAGCCTCCCAGAATACAGACCCATAGAACATAGAACATAGAACATAACAGCGCAGTACAGGCCCTTCGGCCCTCGATGTTGCGCCGACCTGTGAAACCACTCTAAAGCCCATCTAAACTATTCCCTTATTGTCCATATGTCTATCCAATTACAATTTGAATGTCCTTAGTGTTGGCGAGTCCACTACTGTTGCAGGCAGGGCATTCCACGCCCTTACTACTCTCTGAGTAAAGAACCTATCTCTGACATCTGTCTTATATCTATCTCCCCTCAATTTAAAGCTATGTCCCCTCGTGTTAGACATCACCATCCGAGGAAAAAGGCTCTCACTGTCCACCCAACCAATCCTCTGATCATCTTGTATGCCTCAATTAAGTCACCTCTTAACCTTCTTCTCTCTAACGAAAACAGCCTCAAGTCCCTCAGCCTGTCCTCATAAGATCTTCCCTCCATACCAGGCAACATTCTGGTAAATCTCCTCTGCACCCTTTCCAATGCTTCCACATCCTTCCTATAATGCGGCGACCAGAATTGCACGCAATACTCCAAATGCGGCCGCACCAGAGTGTTGTATAGCTGCAACATGACCTCATGGCTCCTAAACTCAATCCCTCTACCAATAAAAGCTAACACACCGTACACCTTCTTAACAACGGGTGGCAACTTTCAGGGATCTATGTACATGGACACCGAGATCTCTCTGCTCATCCACACTGCCAAGAATCTTACCATTAGCCCAGTACTCAGTCTTCCTGTTATTCCTTCCAAAATGAATCACCTCACACTTTTCTGCATTAAACTCCATTTGCAACCTGTCAGCCCAGCGCTGCAGCTTATCTATGTCCCTCTGTAACTTGTAGCATCCTTCTGCACTGTCCACAACTCCACCGACTTTAGTGTCATCTGCAGATTTACTCACCCACCCTTCTACGCCCTCCTCCAGGTCATTTATAAAAATGACAAACAGCAGTAGCCCCAAAACAGATCCTTGTGGTACACCACTAGTAACTGGACTCCAGTCTGAACATTTCCCATCAACCACCACCCTTTGTCTTCTTCCAGCTAGCCAATTTCTGATCCAAACTGCTAAATCACCCTGAATCCCATGCCTCCGTATTTTCTGCAGTAGCCTACCATGGGGAACCTTATCAAACGCTTTACTGAAATCCATATACACCACATCAACTGCTTTACCCTCATCCACCTGTTTGGTCACCTTCTCAAAGAACTCTATAAAGTTTGTGAGGCACAACCTACCCTTCACAAAACCGTGTTGACTATCTCTAATCAAATTATTCCTTTCCAGATGATTATACATCCTATGTCTTATAAACCTTTCCAAGATTTTTCCCACAACAGAAGTAAGGCTCACTGGTCTATAGTTACCGGGGTTATCTCTACTCCCCTTCTTGAACAAGGGGACAACATTTGCTATCTCCTCCCTAGCTTCCCAGAGAATCCTAGGATAAATCCCATCCGGCCCAGGTGACTTATCTATTTTCACACTTTCCAGAATTGCGAACACCTCCTCCTTATGAATCTCAAGCCCTTCTAGTCTAGTAGCCTGAATCTCAGTATTCTCCTCGACAACATTGTCTTTTTCCTGTGTGAATACTGACGAAAAATATTCATTTAGCACCTCTCCTATCTCCTCGGACTCCAAGCACAACTTCCCACTACTGTCCTTGACTGGCCCTACTCTTACCCTAGTCATTCTTTTATTCCTGACATATCTATAGAAAGCTTTAGGGTTATCCTTGATCCTACCTGCCAAAGACTTCTCATGTCCCCTCCTGGATCTTCTTAGCTCTCTCTTTAGGTCCTTCCTGGCTAACTTGTAACTCTCGAGCGCCCTAACTGAACCTTCATGTCTCATCTTTACATAAGTCTCCTTCTTCCTCTTGACAAGGGGACCGTATAAGCCTCCCCGAACAGGCGCCGGAATGTGGCGACTAGGGGCTTTTCACAGTAACTTCATTGAAGCCTACTCGTGACAATAAGCGATTTTCATTTCATTTAATTTCACAAGTGTTTCGACTGCTTTAGTAAACCACGGTTCCCTCACTCGACCACTTCCTCCCTGCCTGACAGGTACATACTTATCAAGGACACGCAGTAGCTGTTCCTTGAGCAAGGTCCACATTTCCATTGTGCCCATCATCTGCAGTTTTCCTCTCCATCCGATGCATCCTAAGTCTTGCCTCATCGCATCATAATTGCCTTTCCCCCAGATATAACTCTTGCCCTGCGGTATATACCTATCCCTTTCCATCACTAAAGCAAACGTAATCGAATTGTGGTCACTATCACCAAAGTGCTCACCTACCTCCAAATCTAACACCTGTCCTGGTTCATTACCCAGTACCAAATCCAATATGGACTCGCCTCTCGTTGGCCTATCTACATACTGTGTCAGGAAACCCTCCTGCACACATTGGACAAAAACGGACCCATCTAATGTACTCGAACTATAGCGTTTCCAGTCAATATTTGGAAAGTTAAAGTCCCCCATAACAACTACCCTGTTGCTTTCGCTCCTATCCCGAATCATCTTTGCAATCCTCTCCTCTACATCTCTGGAACTTTTCGGAGGCCTATAGAAAACCCCTAACAGGGTGACCTCTCCTTTCCTGTTTCTAACCTCAGCCCATACTACCTCAGTAGACGAGTCCTCATCAAACGTCCTTTCTGCCACCGTAATACTGTCCTTGACTAACAATGCCACCCCTCCCCCTCTTTTACCACCTTCCCTGAGCTTACTGAAATATCTAAATCCTGGCACCTGCAACAACCATTCCTGTCCCTGCTCTATCCATGTCTCCGAAATGGCCACAACATCGAAGTCTCAGGTACCAGCGCATGCTGCAAGTTCACCCACCTTATTCCGGATGCTCCTGGCATTGAAGAAGACACACTTTAAACCACCTTCCTGCCTGCCGGTACACTCCTGCAACTTTGAAACCCTACTCATGACCTCACTACTCTCAACCTCCTGTATACTGGAGCTACAATTCAGGTTCCCAAGCCCCTGCTGAACTAGTTTAAACCCTCCCGAAGAGCATTAGCAAATTTCTCCCCCAGAATATTGGTAACCCTCTGGTCCAGGTGCAGACCATCCCGTTTGTAGAGGTCCCACCGACCCCAGAATGAGCCCCAATTATCCAGAAATCTGAAACCCTCCCTCCTGCACCATCCCTGTAGCCACGTGTTCAACTCCTCTCTCTCCCTATTCCTCGTCTCGCTATCATGTGGCACGGGTAACAACCCAGAGATAATAACTCTGTTTGTCCTAGATCTAAGTTTCCACCCAAGCTCCCTGAATTCCTGCCTTACATCTCTATCCCTTTTCCTACCTATGTCGTTGGTACCTATGTGGACACGACTTGGGGCTGCTCCCCCTCCCCCTTAAGGATCCTGAAAACACGATCCGAGACATCACGCACCCTGGCACCTGGGAGGCAACACACAAACCGTGAGTCTCTCTCGTTCCCACAGAATCTCCTATCTATCCCCCTAACTATGGAGTCTCCATAATGACTAATGCTCTTCTCCTCTCCCCCCTGCCCTTCTGAGTAACAGGGACAGACTCTGTGCTAGAGACCTGTCCCCCATGGCTTAACCCTGGTAAGTCGACCCAAGTCTGGAAGCCGCCACACACCCAACCCCATAGAGAGAGCCCCCTGTCTGGAAGACCCCCAGAAGAGAGACCGCTGTCCTAAAGCCCCCAGAAGATAATCCCCTGTCTGGAAGCGAGAGAGCAGTCCAGACAGAGGCAGTGAAAAAATAATTGCTTTCAAACTCACATCTGCAATACACCTATTGGCTGAGGCAGAGGAAGCAACACCTGTCAACACCTGGCAGCACGGTAGCATAATGGTTAGCAGAGTTGCTTCACAGCACCGGGATCCCAGGTTCAATTCCCGGCTTGGGTCACCATCTGTGCGGAGTCTGCACATCCTCCCCGTGTGTGCGTGGGTTTCCTCCGGGGGCTCCAGTTTCCTCCCACAGTCCAAAGATGTGCATGTTAGGTGGATTGGCCATGATAAATTGCCTTTAGTGTCAAAATAGGTTAAGTGGGGGTTACGGGGACAGGGTAGATACGTGGGCATGAGTAGGGTACTCTTTGTAAAGGCCGGTGCAGACCGTTGAGTTTGAAGTTGAATGCAGCGGCCTCCTGGGAATTATCCACCACCTTCTTCAGGGCAACTAGGGATGGGCAATAAATGCTGACCTAACCAGCGACGCCCACATCCCGTAAAATGAATTTTAAAAACTCTGACTCCCCAGTGGGAACTCACATGGGCGTTGTTTAGTACTCCTTTTTTAAAATGTGACGCTGAGGGGAAGTCAGGAGATGAGTAGCCATTTCCATTTTCCAGTATGCAACTTCAAGGGCACTGGAGCTGCTGCCCCAACTCATTTGAGACAGGTCACCTGAATGAAGGGGAGTGGATCCTCACCTCTCTGGCATAGTCCAGCCTCACTGTCGGTGACTGCTCTCTCCTCAGGTAACCCCACGGTTTCCAGGGCCCGTTCCTCATAGTGGGTGAGGACTCATGTCTCCGGGATACCGCCCCCCCCATCTTGGCCCTTTCCCGTTATGGCTATCCTCTCCTGCGGGGACAAATAGAGAGTATTGGAAGCCGCATGTTTGATGAATAAGCGAGGCCTATCGCAGGTGGCATGTGTGGACACTGCACCTGTATATGAAGCGGTTCTGCTGGTTGGTGCCAGGGGCTCTGAGGAACAAGTACGAAGATTGAATGTAGGGAGGGTGTGAGGTGTCAGCCACTGGATTCGCAGGTGGGGGTTGGGAATTTGATGGGTGGCCGGCAGAACCGATGCCAGGATTGAGGTACTAACTTACCCTTGTAGCTTGTGGAAATCATTTGTCTTCTTCCTATATTGGATGGTAGTCGGTGATCCTCCCTGTCATATTGGCCACACTGACAGCCGCTGCCACTCCCTCCGAGGCGGCATTGCTGATCCTTCTGCTGGGCCAGCAACCGTCTCGGGTGGAAAAAGGTGGCTCGCTTATCATCCACAGTGTCGAGAAGCCTTGTGAGATTGCCGACTCTAACATGAGGAGCTGCCATGTTTATGTGCTGACTGGGAGCGAGTGGTGAGGGAGAGTTCCCCAATGTTAGTGGTAAGGCGCCGAGGCGATATATTAGCATCGATTAGCCACTTAAGAGCATCAATTGGCCCATGGCTAGTGGTCCTCCCAATGCCACCCGTGTTGCTGTTAAAATTGTGGTGGGGCAAGTGGGTAGCCATGAACTGTTCCCATTGCATGATGCCCATTTTAATGGTCCTCCACCACATGGGAGACCGTAAAATTCAGCCATTATTATAATTTATGAAATACGAGATCCAATTTGCACACAGAATAGTCCCACAAACACTAAAGTGGTATTGATCAGCAAAGGGCCTGAACATTTTGCCTGTTAGACGCACTCAGTCAGCGGACCCAGAAGTGAGCGGGAAATTCGCTCACGACTGCGGTCTGCCCAGGAGCATGATTTCATGATGGCTGGCCAGTTAGTGGCGAGTCAACATGAAATGCGCACTGTGAAAGGCAGGAATAGGGCCGGTGCCGAGAAAGGAAGAGTGCGGGCCTGGGTTTCCAATGTGCCCCTCAGGGGGTAACCTCTGCGCAGCTGTCGAGGAAGATGCTGACTTGTGAAAAATAAATACTAACAGAAAACTATGCCATGAGGCAGCGCAATCATGCACAGACCTCAGTCCCCAGGTACATTTGTTTTATTTGAGCCCTGACCTTTCATCTCGACCTATACTGAAGATGCAGCTAAAGCATAAAGGCAGTCTTGCCAATGGGCCCGCCCACCAACCACAGAGGCAGACGGGCGATGTCAAATTCCGGTCAGTCAGTGCTTAATTAATCTAACTGGCTTCTTGATTGTCAGTGGATGTGCTTTCGACTCTCATGCGTGCAAATGAAGTGTTGTACGAATGCGTGATGACGTTGGGGCATGTGCCGGTGTCTTCTCGCATGATTTCACACATTTCGGATGCGTGCCTGAGCTTTGTATCCAGATTTCTGGGCAATGTTTTTCGTGATGTTGGCTGGGGCATAAATATTGGGCGGGAGTCGGAGAATCGGCGGGGGGGGGGCACAATTCACGTGACGCCGCTCCGATGCCGTCCGCTCAATGCGGCCCTCCACCCCGGCGATTCTCCCCGCGCGATGGGCTGAGTGCCCGCCGAGTTAGGCCGAGTCCCAACAGCGCCGTTCTCATATGGTCCAACCCGGCGGGACCTTGGCGTTCATGTTGCGACGGGCGGCCTCTTGGGGGGGAGGGGGGATCCGACCCAGGGGGGGCCTCCACGGTGACCTGGCCCATGATCGGGGCCAACCGATCGGCCGGAGGGTTTATCCTATGTTCCTTCGCGCCAGGCCCCTGTAGCTCTCCGCCATGTTGCGTCGGGGCCGGCGCGGAGTAGGCAACCCACGAGCATGTGTGAACTCGCGCTGGCCTCCCCAAGGCTGCCCCGCAAGAAGATGTCGGATGGATCTTGCGGGGCGGCGGAGGAAAGGAGGTCCTCCTTCAGAGTGGGCACCGAACACGGGCCAGACCCCTTTTGAGGCCGCCCCCGGTGCAGGAATCACCCTCCCCTCCACAGGCCGCCCTCCCAGCGATCCTGCGCTGTTCTCGCCGGCAGCGACCAGGTGTGGACGGCGCCAACGGGAAGCCGTTGTGTTGGGCAGGCCGCTCGGCCCATCCGGGCCGAAGAATCGCCGCTCGCCCGTTACAAACGGCGAGCGGCGATTCTCCCAGCGGCCAGCCGTGATTCTCGCCGCGCCGGTTTGGGGGGGTGGGAGACTCATGTGCAGGTGCCGGGGCGGCGTGGCGGGACTCGCGCGGCGCCTCAGCGATTCTCCCACCCGGCGTGGGGGGGGGGGAGAATTCCGCCCCCAGAAAGAGATAATGGGGGCGATTCTCCAAAATGGAGACTAAGTGTTCGCGCCATCGTGAACGCCGTCGCGTTTCACGACATGGTGAAACGGGCATGGGGACAACCGATTCTGTCCCCTACAGGGGCCAGCACGGTGCTGGAGCAGTTCATGGTGAACGGCGCTGGCGGGACTCTGCTTTTTCTGTGCGGGAGCTCAGCCCATGCGGGCCGGAGAAGCAGCGGCCCCGCCGATTCCAGCGGCATGTGGCCGGCGCCATGTCAAACGCATCGGCGCAAATGGCGCCGATTCTCCATACCTCGGAGAATCGCGCACCGGCGTCGTTGCGCGGTTGCAGCGATTTTCCGGCCCGGCGCATGGCTCGGAGAATCGCGCCCAATCATACCCAACCGGTAAGCCCCACATCAGCTTTTACACTTTTTCCCTGAGATGCTTACCTGCATACTTTACAATTTGATTGACAAAGGCCCCTCCAGAAGGTCTGTAGTTCGTTATTAAGTGCACCCATTCTAAGTTGATTGCCCTGCCTGGATCTCTCAAGACGTGGGGAAGGTTTACAGGTGCTGCTGAAGTAGATACCTTCCCCGGGTTTCCCTGCAATGATTTGAACACATGCTAACATACAGCACAGTCATGGACTTAATCCAATCATTTGCTGCCAACCTTGTCAGAGGACATTCAAAATCACTAAATATACCTGATGCTCTACCAGCATTCTTCTCTTCATAGCAAGACCCCATCATCAGATCCTGTACCACCAGGGGCTGATATGCGATAATCCTTCACTCAGCTACATGAGGATCCACTTCCACATCTGCAACTTTTGTGTTTCACCATGTGTCAGTTCCGCATTTGCATTATTTCTGCCTCCATTAATGGATTTCTCTTGACTGCTCAGTGTAAGAGAAAGGGTGAATGATGGGATGGGAGGCAGTCTTCGGTTTTGGCAGAGGTACAGGAGGCAGCGAGGTCTCACTCTTAAGAGATATTCTTTGCTGTATTCAAACTTGCAGTCTCTGAGCGAAGAAAAATAGTACACTTTATCTTGTAGCTTACATAGTTACTTTCTCATCAGGAAGGTGGTATCTAGAGAAGAGATGATAAAATACACTGGAACAAAAAAACAAATGTCATGCATTTTTATGATCACACTGAAGTCACACAGACTCTTGTACTTCCATTCCCAACTTTCAATCTAGAGTTGAAGGTTGTTGTGGTCTTTGCTTATTCTTCACATGGTATTAAACGCTTTGTTGGCATTTCCTTCTCCTGTGCCTGGTGTTCCCTGATATTGGATGCTCTTTTCTCCAGGAAAAATGCCGAGAGTTAATTGGATATGAACATGATTTTGGCAGACAGAAATTCTGCTCTGCCAGCAAAAATTCTCAGGAATTTCCAGATCTATGCCTTTATTGCACATTAGAAATGTTTTGAGTATATATTGAAGTGTGCAATGTTTCATTGTACAATACTAAATGGCATGAAATAGGTTTCTGCTATCCAATAAAATTGAGAGCATCCTATGCTACTATAAATTTATAACTAGTAAGTTAATTATCAAGACATGCCACCGATTAGAAGTGTTGTAGGACCTCTTAAATAATAGATTGAATTGAACTTCAGATTCACAGAGATCATGTAGTTCATAGAATCAATTATTTTATACGTCAACTTGTATTTTTAGCCCAACATTTGTAATGTTAAATCTTAGGCTTGGTAAATAATTTAAATATGTTTGAAAAATCAGGCACTTTTTTTTTAGATCAATAATTTTACAATTGCTCTGTTATTTTCAAGGCTCAAAACTGTCAAAGCTTATCCTCTAGAACTTCAAAATGTGAAAATAAAGAATGAATTAAAGATCAACCATCGGTTTCAAAGCTTGGTTGTATCTCTTATGTTTCACTGCTGTGACTCATGCGTTAACTATTTCATCAATCCTACTTTCTGCTTGTGTTTACGAGTACTGATTCTCATGCTCCTTAAACACTACAATCTTGCTTTGTAACTGTTAATGGAGGAGTTCAGTCTAGTTCAGAGCTGCCCTCAGTAATGTATTTGCTCAGTGTTGTTAATGATCCCATGGTTGTCGAATTGCTAAAAGTAGACTCTGCGTGTCTATGAAAGACGGCATTTTTAACATGTCTTACCGTCATTTATCACCCATTTAACAAGACATCTGATTTGCATTGGGATGTTTATCATTCAGTTATGTGGGGTCAGCAAAGAAAGAACAGGTTTTAAAAACCAAACTTTGAACTTACTGTTTTCAACTGTCAAACTCTACTTCCATCCACAGCTGCAATTTTTGCATTTGTCTGTGATCACGCATTTAAAAAAGTGTAATTCTGCTTAAGTTTTTTCTATCCCTACCTGTCTAATCCAGTGGTAAAACAGTGCTGACCCTCAAGTGCATAAAAGGCATTCATATTTTACAAATATGGTGGGAATATGGCAGATGGGAAGCCTATGAAAAATCTTCCCCTTTGTTGCCATTCTTGGCATATAGCACAAGTAGCACATCTAATGAATTTTCGGTAGATTGCCAAAATAGCCAGAAAGATCAGGATTTTGCGCAAGTGTTCGCTGGGATTCTGTTGAGCCGATGTCTTTACCCGTTGGTCAGGGAAAGTGTGGAGTACCACTCCCCCAGTTCTGTGGAAGAGGCCTGAAAGAATCAAGTGGCTTCAGGCACTTAAGAGTCCACCACTGTGGCTTCCCCACAATTGAGGTTCCTCGCACTGGGGATTCCACTTGCCAAGGTGGCCGGCAGCTGCCAATTGACACCAATGCCAGCGATAGCAGTGGCAGCTGGTGGCAATGGGATCATTTTGGGATCCCAGACTAAAGGTGAGTGAAGGCAGGTTCGGGATCACGGAGTGGGAGTTAAGGCTTGGGGGTGCATGGGGGTCAGGTGACTTTCAACTGACCTGCCCTCTTCCCAATGTTGGGCCCCTCGATTAGGCGCAGGATGCCTGACAATGAGGGACTCCCACCCTGGAAGGCTGCTGGTAAACCCAACAAGGTTTGTTGGGCAGCCTTCTGAGGGCACAGGAAAGCCATGCAGTCTCTATTCAATCCCTGAGCCACCACTAAATTGTGCTTTTGGGTAATGTGTGTCAATTAGCTCATTCATTCATCCCAATGCTGGAGGTTGGGATTTCCAAGTCACCACCTTCCGCCTATGATAAGAGAAGATTTTGCCTCTTGTGATTAAGTGGACCTGGCCACCATGGTTCCTGGCATTAAATCAAGCTCATTTTCAAAGAAGGATAAACATTACTCAGTGCAGAAAAAATGACATTAATGTAAAATCTAGTCAATATTCTGTAGATCTATGTTTCTCTTTCCTGGACCAGATTAACCTTTCCTTTTTCCACCCAACTTATTACTTTGCAGTCAATGAGATGAATATTGCCCAAATAATGAGGTAGACATTCTAAATTATGGTAACTTGTATGTTGTGGACTATAAATAAGGAATTATATTGAGACTACCCAAACCCATTTTTCTTAAGAATCCTCCAAGTGACATGACTTTCATTTCATGTGGCATCACTGTTAGCCAAAAGCCATATTCTGCTGATGGTATTCACCTTCCCCATAAAGATACAGGGGCGAATTGATTTTATAAAATAATGTAACAGACATAATGGTAAATTGGCAGCCTGTTTCATATCTCTGCTGAATTTTATTCACATCCCATTTTACATGGTTGCACAGTTAAGTTCTGATTAAAATTCCATGGTATTCTCCCGATCTCCCATCTTAGCTCACTCCAGAGAATTCTGATAAACTGGAAAAAATACCATTTATCTCTGCGATGCTTCTGGTCTCCCACCAAAATTACAGCTGGCGATTGGACAAAACCTCATGTGGTTGCTCGACCATTAGATTAATGATGACACATCATTGATTTCTTTGTTCACTTTTTGTCTTCCTTTGGGATAGATAATAAGGCATTGTGGAATCCATATTTCCAATAGGCTTCCAACATCAGTCAGGCTCAAAGCATTTCAAGCCAAGACTCTGGACATCTTTAAATGTAAAGCTACAGATTTATTTCCAACATTCTTGGTGTACAGAGTAGGAGGAAATCAATATCACCAACTGCATTGAACTTGGAAGTGCAGGCTTTGCTCCATGTCTGCATTTTTATCTTGGCTGAATGGAAGTTTTCAGTAGTTATTATTTGTTGCATATGAATGATTCAGACAGATCAACCCTTTTAATTATTTGCAGATCCAGTGACTGTGACTGGGGCTTATAAAATGACATTAGCTATTCATAGAACTGTGCAGTTGTATTTTTGCAAAATCAGGTCAATATCATTCTAGTGGCACTACTATGCTTAGTAACTACTTAAACATGTTGTGAGCAAAGTTCAGATCCATTGGAGTGATAATAACCAGAACAGAGCATCACTGACATCAGAGCTGGTTACGTGCCCTACAGGTGTGGGTTTAGGGAAATGAGGCTCACAGAAGCAATTACAAGTCTGGGAATGGAGATAAGAAAATCATAACCAAAAAACAATTTGAAGCTCTGTGCGGAGTCTGCGTGGGTTTCCTCCGGCTGCTCCGGTTTCCTCCCACAGTCCAAAGATGTGCAGGTTAGGTGGATTGGCCGTGATAAATTGCCCTTAGTGTCCAAAAAGGTGAGCTGGGGTTACTGGGTTATGGGGATAAGGGTGGAGGCGCGGGCTTAAGTAGGGTGCTCTTTCCAAGAGCCGATACAGACTCGATGGGCCGAATGGCCTCCTTCTGTACTGTAAATTCTATAATTCTATGATTCAAAAATGCACCGTGACCCCTACACTTTTTAACCCCTCAGCTGGGGAATGATGAGCAGGGGTTGCAGTGTCTCTTGGTGATCGGAGGCCAAATCAGACGTAGTGGTGTGACCTGAGCAGTAAATCAAACCTGACAGTGGGCAGCCAGAGGGAGGGTGTAATCCTCTGGGAAGGGCCTCTCCCAGCCACCCTCCTTAGCAGTAGAGATGTGGAAACCAGATGGATGGGGAAAAAATAGCAGTGACATACTTTGAGAGTAAAACTGCCAGTAAAACAAATTCTAACCTGATGAAACTCTTGAACTGCTAGACGCTGACTGCAATGTATTACTGATGCCAGAGGTTCAAAAGGTTCTTGTAATCAAGTGAGCAATCGGAATTGCCTCTTTTAAAAGTATTGGGCCTTGACAGCAGCTGCTCATCTTTCAGTGTTTCATCTCTCTTGTTCTTGAGGGTGATTGATAAAAAGTGTCTGTTAAAGAGAAGGAGCTCAACGCCTCAGCTGTTATATCTTGTCACGTAGGCCGGATGGTTGGGATTCTCTTGCTGGGGAGCTGCAGCCTGTGACATAGATGTCCCACAAGGATGATCTTTGCTCTAACTTGTCAGGTCAGAGGTGTAACTTTCAAAGATCAAATGGCAAAACTGGTAAAAGATACTATAGCATTAAACTGGTTTCCTTTAAAAAGAGCGCAGAATTTTAATTATCACAATTGCTCAGACCAAAGGGTCTTGTGAGATATTAGAGACTTTTGATATTAGAGATGCACTTGGTGCCATTGCAAAATAAACTGGTCTGTTTAATTTGATGCCAGGAAATGGTGGATGATACTGGGGATTATATGTCCTTTCTCTTGTCAAAACTGAAGTGAATGGAAATAAATGAAAAATTGTAAATATTGAAATAAAAACAGAAAATGCAGAAAACACACAGGACCCTGAAAGAAAATTTAGCTTAAGATGCTGTGCGTGAACCTTCATCAGAATGCAGTGCAAAAATAGAAACATGCATTTTAGTTTATCCAGACTTTTGATTTATCCAGTTAGTTACTTAAAATGAAGGGGATATGATCCTTTGGTCTGTTCTGTAACTGTTGGAAGAACAGAATTTTCAACTTGATAGAAATAATTTAAATTGACATTTACTATTCAAATCTAAGATTTTACATGTGATGTGCCTTGGTTCAGAATTGCACTATGCACGCAGACGCACTTGAAGAATTGTCGGCTGTTAGTGTGAGTGTACTGCAGTGTTGTAAAGGTTTCTAATCAACTCTTCACACACTTGGGAGATCTCAACGTAATGCCACAGTTTTCTGTGAATTTATCCCAATCAATGCAATTTCAATGGTAGATTAGCAGAACCAGTTTATGTACATAAGTAGGGCTAGATTCTTCCACCCTACCCGCCGCGGGATCACCTCAGGCGGGATGCGGACCATGTAAAGGTGCATTGACATTGGGCAGCAATTTATTAATAATAATAATAATCTTTATTAGTGTCACAAGTAGGCTTACATTAACACTGCAATGAAATTACTGTGAAAATCCCCTAGTCGCCACACTCTGGCGCGTGTTTGGGAACACTGAAGGAGAATTCAGAATGTCAAATTCACCTAACAAGCACGTCTTTCACGACTCGTGGGATGAAAACTGAGCACCCGGAGGAAACCCACACAGACACGGGGAGAATGTGCAGACTCTGCACAGACAGTGACCCAAGCCAGGAATCGAACCTGGGACCCTGGCGCTGTGAAGCAACACTGCTAACCGCTGTGCTATTGTGCCAATTTCCGGTCGCCGGGTGGACGCGTCCGGAGAATCCATGCCATAGCCACCCAAATGGCGAATTCAGCCAAAAATCTCCAATACGCACTTTAGCTGCTTGAAAGCAGAGATTTTGTCTGCTAATCAGTACAACATTTAGTACTGACGATCAGAAGATCTTTGTAATGCTGATGCGTTGTCTTGTTTACCATACCTGTCAGAGGTAAAGCCCAACAGGGAAGTATTTTTTTTCACATGCAGGGGAGTTGCCAGTCACAGCAGATGGCATTTGTAGAAAGCTCATCAGGGTCCTGTACTGGCACAATTCTGTCACAAATGGATGCTCAACATTAGTTTTACAAATTGGGCAATTCTTTATGCATCAGGATGAGCTGTCCATTGATAAAGGTTGTGTTATGTGGGCAGCCAGAGTTGTGAACGCTGAAATGTACTGATCTCAGTTGTTATGTGATCTTCATGATCAATATTTTTTTTTCTTCTAAATTTAGAGTACCCAATTCATTTTTTCCAATTAAGGGGCAATTTAGTGTGGCCAATTCACTAATCCTGCACATCTTTGGGTTGTGGGGGTGAAACCCACGCAAGCACGGGGGTATGTGCAAACTCTACACGGACAGTGACCCAGAGCCAGGATCAAACCTGGGACCTTGGTGCCATGATGCAGCAGTGCTAACCACTGTGCTACTGTGTTGCCCTCATGATTATCATAGATTATCATAGAATTTATAGTGCAGAAGGAGGCCATTCGGCCCATCGAGTCTGCACCGGCTCCGGGAAAGAGCACCCTACCCAAGGTCAACACCTCCAACCTATCCCCAGAACCCAGTAACCCCACCCAACACTAAGGGCTATTTTGGACCCTAAGGGCAATTTAGCATGGCCAATCCACCTAACCTGCACATCTTTGGACTGTGGGAGGAAACCGGAGCACCCGGAGGAAACCCACGCACACACGGGGAGGATGTGCAGACTCCGCACAGACAGTGACCCAAGCCAGAATCAAACCTGGGACCCTGGAGCTGTGAAGCAATTGTGCTATCCACAATGCTACCGTGCTGCCCCTAATGATCAATACTAAATGATGAGCTTGACAAAGTGCTTCGCAAGAAGCTATCTTTGGTGGTCAGGATTAGATAAGGACTTAGCGGACACAGTGAAATAGTGTGGAGCATGTCAATAGGTAGAAAAGCAGGTGCCTTTGGTTCCTTTGCAACCATGGAAATGGTCAACTGGAGTGTGGCTGAGGCAGCACATGGATTTTGCAGAATTTGCCGGGCAACACTGATTCATTGTGATCAATGGCCATTAGAAGAGGCTTCACGGGTTTCTGATTAATTGAACAACAACTAACAAGATTCTAGATATTTTGCATGGTTTGTTTGGTGCTTGTGGGTTCCCAGACTAAATTGTGTCCAACAATGAACCTCAATTTTGATCAGAAGAGTTTGTAAAATTTATGAGAAAGAATGGGATAAAATACATGAGAGTTCTAATGCATCATCCTGGTTCAAATGAAGCAGCAGTAGGCATAGTACAAGTTAAGCATGCTCTTGTTAAGCAAATGCTGGATATAATAATAATAATCGCTTAATGTCACAAGTAGGCTTCAATGAAGTTACTGTGAAAAGCCCCTCGTCGCCACATTCCGGCGCCTGTTCGGGGAGGCCGGTACGGACATAAAACCCGCGCTGCTGGCATTGTTCTGCATTACAAGCCAGCTGTTTAGCCCACTGTGCTAAACCAGCCCCATATAAATTGGAAGAAATGTCAATTGTCATTGAATTACAAACTGGCAATTGTTTTGTTTATTTATTGTTACGCATCTCACACTACTACTGGCAGAACACCAGCTGATATTTTTCTTAGAAGGAAGCCGAGAACAAGGTTTTCATTGTTGAATCCACATTTAGCACAGCATTTAGAGAAATAATTCATGCAGAAAGAGAATCATGAAGGGATAGAGTGACATAAAGATGTCTGATGCTGAGTCAGAAAGGTAAGGTGAAAGAAAATCATCAGAAGTAGTTGAAGTGACCCCCACGAAGAGTCATGGAAGTTTGTGGTCCTTGCACATATTTGGTTAAGATATTTTGTAGTGGAAAGGTTAGATTGACATATAGATCATGTTTCACTGTCTGAGGGTCATGAAGAAGAGTTAAGAACAATCAAATAAGTCTGATTAATTGGGTAGTTGGCATTTTGGTTGATTATCAATTCTCGCACAATACAAGTTATGCCTGAAACCAGTTCAGATCTGAATCAGACAGATATGTCCAATAAAGTGGAAAATCCAATTGAAGGTCAATCCCAAAATCAGTCATTGTTGGAGAAACCTTTCCGCAGACTCAGGCCAAACTGGACAAACCCCTTCCCAGGTTCTGGAAACCTGAGTCAACAAAGGAGGTACTCCCCTTAGAACTAGGAGATCTGTGGTTAAGTTGGATTTGTGAAAAACAAGACATATATATATATATTGTTATGGGAGAGGTGTTTTCAGAACCCCAAAATGTATCATGGAGTTCAACCAACCCCCCCACCCTTTAATGGATTGTTGCTTTTGAAGCACATGGCTTGTCCTCAGGTGTAGTATTACAATTATGGACACGTGGTTTTTAAAACAAAACAATGTTTATTCCATGAACTCAAATTAACCTTTTAAATAAACATTAGATCTCTTAACACCCCTTACTTCAAAGATAACCCCGAAAATAATACAACACTACCCAATCCTGCAAACTGTTCCTTTACACATCCAAAAGACTTCACCTTCATAAAAACAGTAACACACCAGGTCACAGTTAATATATAGTTTCTGTTGGATGGCAGAGATATATCAGCTTGGTTAATTTCCACTCCAGCACCTTGCTTTTTCTTAAAATGCAGCTCACAGCCAAAAACACAGTCACACCCAAGCTGCTGTCTCAAACTGAAACTAAAACCCAGAACTAACCTCAAAATGGCCGAACTGAGCTCAGCTCCACCCACTCTCTGACATCACTATTTTCTTAAAGGTACATTGCTTAAACATCCATTTCTTAAAGGTACTCTCACATGACAATATATATATAAGTTGTATGGAATTTGAACTTGGGTGTAACTTTTTCATTAAGGACAGAAAAGTGTAAATACACCTCTTACAACCATTTGTGTGGATGTATGTTTTTATTGTCTAACCAGAACAAACTAGTTTTTCAGTTGGGTACTTGAACTCCATGCGCATGCACCAATCTCCCTCTGTCCTGTAAGTTACCTACATGGCCCCACTGAGAACAAATTACAATGAAGCCCTGCCTGCCAGGAGTGCAATGCAGGAAATTGTACATGTAGTACCTGATTTTTTTCCACATAGAATATGTGATTCCCTGATGTGCACTCTCAACAGGAATGTGCAGATAGAAAAATCCATTGACCTGGGGCAGGATTCTCTGGTCACCTAGCGAACGCGGGCAGAGAATCCCACCCAAAGTATTCCAGTAGTCATATTTATCTTTCATGAATTGGTGCACAAGGCCCCATTTTAGTTCCTGCGATATATGTGGTTTTCTAGTCAGATCCTAGACAAAACAAGTTAATTACATTGCAGCAAAACAGCACGCAAGTCACCACATAAACCCATGCCAGCCATTTCTTTTAAGTTGCATCTCTTGTGAGGTCAACTGACCACTCTCCTGCCTTAAGTGCAACTTGTTTTTGATAAAGGCAGTGTGGGGCGAGAGAGGAACTAACTGGATGGCTGCCACATATAATTTGATTTTTTTTTGGTGCGAAAGATATCAAACAGTAAACGCATAAGAGACAATTATGCATCCCTAAGGGGAAGAGAAGCCATCACCATTAAAATTATTGTTCTTTGCTCAATAACATAGTTTAAATTAATGGATGGAAAATAATGTCTACCGGATAAAACTCTGAACATACAGACCAAAATATTGGCATGCTATAACAAAACAAACTCCAAATGTATTCTGATACACTTGTACCCCGGGGTTAGTGAAATTTCACAACATGATTTTAATGAAATCTTCAGCTGATGTTTGAGCTAAACTTTGTGCACAATAAGGGCCTCCCACAAGCCTGATTCTCGCTGGCCGGAGGTGGCCCACTGTTGGCTGACAGCGGGATCTTCTGGTCCTGCCGCTGTCAATGGGATTTCTCAATGAATCCACCCCATGCCTCCCGGAAACCTGCGGCAGAACCAGGGGACCCCGTCGGTGTGAACAGCCCATGGATTGTGTTACTGAATAAACAGAACAGCCCTGAATTTCTACAGAGTGCACCCAATCTCTAGCAGTATCCCAGACAGGGGTTTGGTAGAGGACCTATATAAATGGCTGGCAACCAGCTGTCTCTAGCTCTCTATGCAAATGCTTCAGTTGTTTTGCTGATCCCACCCTGAGAACTGCTGCGGAGCTTCCAGGCAAAATGTCTTCCTTAGTGTATGTTGATGTTTAACCTTTTATGCTTGAAAGAATGTGAAATAGTCATATTGCAAGTCCCCACATAATAATATCTCTTTTCATATTTTCTTTGTTCCCATTTGTTCTCGCTGCTGCTGCTGCTGCTTTGCAACATTGACTGACTGTACCATCTTTGGGATCATATTATTAAAGGTATGTGATCACACATTATACTGCACTTTTACCATGTTTCTGAATACAGATACAGAAAGAACATTTGTTATGCAATTGCCCTGCTTGACTATTTTGAAACTGATGATTTCTAATAATGGGCCAAAGTTTACACTTTTAACTATGTGATTTGTACCACGGATAATGAAGTTAAGCAGCTGCAATTAATTTTATAAATTTATGTTACATGCTGGGAGAAAGCACCTGAAATTATTTAGATGAAATCCTTTCGGGGAAAGGGGCGTCATGGTGGCACAGTGGTTAGCAGTGCTGCCTTACAGCCCCAACGAACCAGCGCCTTGGTTGGCTGTGCGGAATCTGCACTTTCTCCCCGTGTCTGCGTGGGTTTCCTCTGAGTGCTCCGATTTCCTCCCATAGTCCAAAGATGTGCAGGTTTGCGTGGATTAGCTACGCTAAATTACCCTTTAGTGTCCAAAAGGAAAGCTGGGGTTACGGGGATAGGGCAGGGACATGGGCCTAGGTAAGGCTCTTTTGTAGGGATGGTGCAAACAAGGTGGACCAAATGGCCTCCTGCAGTGATAGGGATTCTATGAGATCTATGAGGAAATGAGTAACTATATATATATTGCAGGAATGAACAACATCAACATTACGAGGAAATGAATTTAATGTCTGTTTTAGGGGTGCCAACACTCTGTGCTCACAGTATTAAACTACATTTAGCTGGCAAAGTCACTGGGGGTGGACAGTAAGATGGGCAATAGTGAATCAGCTGCGAATCTCACATTCTGCCCAATGTTTCTACATTGACTTCAATGGAAAATAAGATGGTGTGGGATGTAAAATGGTCGGCCGATTCACCATCCTTTCGTGTCCCTGCACAAGCCTAATCTCACGTCCACTGTGTCTAGCTGTGGCTAGTCACCTGTCATATTTTATGTACCACCTTGCCCAAAAACAAGCCCAGAGGGGGGGCTGATCAGATTGTGGCCTCAATTTAATTTTCCTGTCAACCTCCTATAGCTCTTGATGCCTTTGTCTTTCAAAATCAATGTCGCAGCCTCCACTTCTGTATGGGGAAGAGAATTACACAGACTAACAACACTCTGAGAGAAAAAGATGTCTTCTCCTTTTCTGCTTCTTCTTAATCTCTACTTCCTTTGAGATCTAGGGAGCTCTGGATTGGTATGTCCTACCTTTCCCTTTTGTGGACTGTACTTGAACTATCTCTTCTTTAAAGGCATCCCATTGTTCAGTTACAGTTTTGGCTGCTGATCTTTGAATCCAGTTTGTTTGCAGCACATCCATTCTTACCGCATTGAAGTTGGCTTCACCCCAATGTGTTACTCTTACTCTAAGACGTTCCTGACCTTTTTCATAGCCAACCTAAACCTTATGATACAATGATCACTGTCCCCTAAATAATCTCCTCCTGACAGATGATCTACTTGGCCAGCCTCATTTGATAGAACCCAGGCCCAGTAATGCTTCCTTTCTTATTGGACTGGAAACAAAAATGCTGTAGAAAACACTCTGAACACAATTAGGAACTCTTGTCTCTCTCTTTTCTTTACACTCCTAATATCCCAGTCTATATTCAGATGAAGTTCCCCATTATACCTGCTCTATAACCTTGCACTTCTCTGTAATTTATTTGCAAATTTGTTCTTCTACATATTTCCCACTATTTGATGGCCAATGAACTATATCAACAATGTTATTGCACCTTTCTTGTTCCTTAGCTCTTGCTAAGTATATTCTTTCCTTGGTCACCCTGGGATATTCTCTCTTAGTCCTGCACTGTAGTGTTCTCTTTAATCGACACTGCCATCCCTCCTCCAATCTTTCCTTCCTTATCTTTTGTGAAAATCTTGTATCCAGGAATATTTAATATCCAGTCCTGCCCTTCTTTAAACTAGGTCTCTGTAATCACCACAACATCAAAATTCTGTGAGGCTATCAGTGTCTGCAACTCACCAATCTTATTTCCTACACTCGTGTTCATTCACATCCACACACTGTAACCTGATTTAGACTTTATTATTTTCTGTCTTACGCTGAACCAACTAAATATCTTACTAATTCCTACTCTAGTACTATCTGTTCCTCCTAATATGCTTTCCAATATGATATTGCCCTCTAGTATTACCTCCTGATTCCCACACTCCTGTTAAGCTGGTGTAAGCCCTCCCCAATAGCACTATCAAATTGGCCCACAAGAAAATTGGTCCCAGCTTGTTTGGGTGTAACCCATATGGCCTGTACAGGTCCCATCTCCCCCCAGAACCAATCCCAATGTCCCAAGATCTAAAGCACACCCTCCTGTACCAACTCTCCAGTTACGCATCCACCTGCTCTATCCTCTTTTTTTTCTACACTCACTTAGTTCAAGGAAACATATAGACTAAAGTTTTTTGACCATTCCCCCTGGCGAGATCTTCTGATCCTGCCAACGGTGGCCCCGCCCCCTCGCCATGGGCTCCCCGGCATCGGAGGGTGCGAACAACGGGAAAACTCATTGGCAGCGGCATAACCGGAAGATACCGCCGCTGCCAATGGCAAGCCTCCTCCACTGCCAGAAATCAAGCAGCGGGAGAGGTGGAAAACCCACCCATAATCTGTTCTGTGGTACAGTGATAAGGATATTAGCACAGAACTTTCTTATGTGTGAATTAAAGCCAATAGAGAACATTATGAACAGGATTCTGTGTCACCAAATTTTCTGGTGAAATAGTCTTTCACGAACACAAAACAAAACGATGGATGACCCAAACATTGAAAAAATAATGAGTATTCACCTCTAATTTAAAGTGGCAAAACTTTAATTTTTATGTAGTTTCTGATGCAGTAATGGAATTCATTCATACCTGCTTGATGCCACCTACATTTCTGTTGCATGAAAGAAGATTTCATAGAATCATAGAATCCCTACAGTGCAAAAGGAGACCATTTGGCCCATCGGGTCTGCACGACCCTCTGAAAGAGCACCCTGCTGAGGCCATTCCCCCACCCTATCCCCGTAACTCCACCTGACCTGCACATCCCTGGACACAAAGAGGCATCTTTTTTAGCATGGCCAATTCATCTAACCTGCACATCTTTGGACTGTGGGAGGAAACCGGAGTACGGGGAAACCCACGCAGACACGGGGAGAAGTTGCAAACTCCACATAGACAATTACCTGAGGCCAGAATTGAACCCGGGTCCCTTGTGTTGTGAGGCTGCAGTGCTAACCGCTGTGTCACTGTGCCGCCCTCAAACTTATTATCCTGAATAAAGGCTTTTGGGGTAATCAATTGTACTGAGAATCATGTTCATAGAGGAGTTAAGTAAATCGCAATGAGGACAATATCGGGTGTTACTGCAACAACGTTTTCATGGGACAAATGTTACATTGTAAAATTGTAATTAGAGAGCGGTTCAACAGCAATTAATTCCGTATAAGGGCAGAAATACTTGCAGGATGACAGATTGTAAATTAGCTCACAGTTGTTGAAATTTTAATATGGTTCAGTATCTCTCCTCAATAGTTATTCGATTGGAAGAGAAATGCAAAACGGCAATTATTCCAATGTCACTAAAGGTCCATAATTATTACTCAAAAGAAATGAGGGTTTGTTAATTTTTATGAGATCAGATTGCAATTGTGTCACTTTTGAAGCAGGATGAAGCTATTTCATTTCAGGGCAACTCAAAAGCAGCAATATAACAGCAGAGAAACTTAGTCCATAACACAGTGGTGTGGATGTCATGCCAGAGATAATTTTGCAGCACTTGGGCTTGACATTCTATAGTCCACTGCATGTACAAGTGGATTTAAAAAGCTCCACGGCGTTTCAATAGACTTCCAGGGCACTTCATGAATTCAAACAGAGTATTTTTTAAAGTTTCAAGATAGTTGGCTCCCTGTCTGCACCCTCTCCACAGTCTGCAGGAATGCATGTTCTCTACTAGCAATGAGAATGTGCCTTGCATCCTGGCAATGTGATGGGTGCCTTGCTGCCTGCCAATGGTGCTCTGCTGCCACTGGCATCCGACCTTGAGTTCATATTTCTTAAAGGCCTAAAAAGAAAGCCATCTACAAGGTATCGATTTCCTCATGCTTCATAGATTATCATAGATTATCATAGAATTTACAGTGCAGGAGGCCAGTCTGCCCATCGAGTCTGCACTGGCTCTTGGAAAGAGCACCCTACCCAAGGTCAACACCTCCACCCTATCCCCAGAACCCAGTAACCCCACCCAACACTAAGGGCTATTTTGGACACTAAGGGCAATTTAGCATGGCCAATCCACCTAACCTGCACATCTTTGGACTGTGGGAGGAAACCGGAGCACCCGGAGGAAACCCACGCACACACGGGGAGGATGTGCAGACTCCGCACAGACAGTGACCCAAGTCGGAATCATACCTGGACCCTGCAGCTGTGAAGCAATTGTGCTATCCACAATGCTACCGTGCTGCCCTATGCTGTTCCATGCTGTTTGTGGTGAAATTGTGTGAACAAATAGTATGCAGTATAAATTCCTTGACCCCACACTCCCAATAGGGTGCCACACTTGAAGAAAACATAGATTGGATAAAGGGCTACAACAATTCTCTCACCGGAATTCCCTTCACGATCAGCTTCCCATTGGCAATGCATCATCAGCAGATTTAGCTTCAAATTTGGTGTGAATGAAACATATGCACAGCATTTGAATATGTTGGTGAAATGAATCGCTTACACCTTCCCTAATGGCTCAGTGGGTGATACAATGTACAGAGTGGAAAGGTCCCATATTTACCTTCCTAGTGTGGCACAGACATCAGTGATCCCAGTCAGGGTGACTTTGAAGGTGCTAAAATTGAACTCCGTGTTCCTGGATTACAGAAAATCATCTTGTCTTTGATCATTCTTCACTGACAGAACCTGTGAGGCCTTCTGGAGGAAGTGGGGGAAAGGGAGAAAATACCTAAATCACAAAATGCACATATGCTCACTATCTTTGGATAATCCTGAAGAGTCAATTAGAAAAGGTATCTTTAAAACATACAAAATGAATACAGCAATGTCCATTAATTACTGAAAATTACCTTTACACCTTGAATTGTTTAAATTTATATATCAGCAATAACAAGGTTTTGCTGCAAATTGGAAATATTCCCAAACTACATGGACCATAAATCATTCACAGCGACATTAAACCGCCTGGCTTTGAATCCAGAAATGTTATAGGGCAAATGAAGAGGTACGTTATTCACTAATTTATGGTGTGCAATATTTTGAGAGGCGTATTCTTAAATATGAGGTGCCCTGGACTTTATAAGTTGCTGCTGTAATAAAAAGTGTTGCGTTCTTTACATTTTCCATGCAAGCCCAGTGGTAAAAATGAATCAGTTGTCTCAGTACTGTCTTCTAAGTGTGCTTAAGTTTCAAAGAAATAGCCCCAAAATGAACCAAATTTACCTCAGTCATTTTGTTTACCAATGAATGCAGACAAAGCACAAATAATCTTTTATAATGTTTAGGCAAAGACAACTGTTACTGTAATAGATATTAACCATGGAATGTTGGCCTGTTGCCTCTCTGGATGCCGTAACTCAATTGATAGTGTTTGTTGTGGTTCTGTTTGCATGATGTTGGCATTGTTTATGCCATAGTTTACTTTTAGGGAAGTTAAGTCCAACGATGTTATTGAAAACCTTAATAAATTTGGCTTTCTTTTTGTTTTACTTGATTGCAGCAAGATTTTTGGCCATAGGAAAACTGGTACTAAAATATGTTTTGCTTGTCAAAGTATAAAGATTCAATGTGATGGGTTTATAAATGTGCATCATTGGACAACACAACAGTTATTATGTTAATAATGAATGGTTACCTGCCAACAGAGAGGTCACCAACAGAAAATGAAGCGCTGGCTCATACTTACAACCGTTAACTGTTTATTGTTTTATCTCTAATCTTAAACTACAACAGTATACAATAGTGATCAACCGTCATTTTTTCTTTCCAATTAAGGGGCAATTTAATGTGGCCAATTCACCTACCCTGCGCATCTTTGGGTTGTGGGGGTTGTTATATTACTCTTTGGTAATATATCATTACTCTTTGCTTTATATATCCAGAATGGTCTGATGGTTTGATTCTCAAGAAACCACCAATCTTCAACTTAAAGCAAAATAGATTTAATGAATAACGAATTGATTAATATTGAGTTTGCCCATTCTTACAGAACTTTTAACTAGTGATCAAGTAATTCAGAATAAAACATAAACTATTTTGACTTCACGTGCTAACTATGCTATTATCTATCTCTCTAACACTCTGCTGTCTAGTTCGAAGAGACCCAGGATCCTTTGAGTTCTCATATTTATAAAGGAATCTAGTGCTGCCATTTAGTGGATGTCTTCCACTATGATGTAATCATTAACCCTCTATAGGTCTCTAAATTTAGAGTACCCAATTCATTTTTTCCAATTAAGGGTCAATTTAGTGTGGCCAATCCACCTAGCCTGCACATCTTTGGGTTGTGGGGGCGAAACCCACACAAACACGGGGAGAATGTGTAAACTCCACACGGACAGTGACCCAGAGCCGGGCTGGAACCTGGGACATCGGGGCCGTGAGGCAGCTGTGCTAACCACTGCGCTATGGTGCTGCCCATCTCTATAAATACATATCACTACAGGTGTGAGACCCACACAGACATGGGAAGAATGTGCAAACTTCACACGGATAATGACCTGGGGCCAGGATCGAACCCAGATCCTCAGCATCATGAGGCAGCAGTGCTAATCAATGCACCACCATGCCGCTCCATGATCAACCATCATACCCAGAGTGCTTACTTTTTTCAATATAGTTAAGTCATTCAGCTCTTGGCTGTGCGTCATTCAGTTATGACTTCATGAATATAAATTAAATTGAATTAACACAATGCTTTAGTCTAACTCTCACACTATAGCAGCACACAAGATCTGACAAAAAAAACAGTCGTCATCTCTTATTGCAGGTAGGATAATGTTGAGAGAAGTTATTTAAACCGATGAAATGTCCAGAAAATGTTTTTTTTAAAGTTGTCTTGTATATGAATGCCACCTGTTGGATTGTGCGACATACTACATTTATTCTGTAAACATTCGCCTGTAATCTTACAAGGATAATTATTTATTTTTCTTTTTTTTTAAATTTAGAGTACCCAATTCATTTTTTCCAATTAAGGGGCAATTTAGCGTGGCCAATCCACCTAATTTACACATTTTTGGGTTGTGGGGGCGAAACCCACGCAAAGATGGGGAGAATGTGCAAACTCCACACGGACAGTGACCCAGAGCCGGGATCGAACCTGGGACCTCGGTGCCGTGAGGCAGCAATGCTAACCACTGCACCACCGTGCTGCCCGTATTCAATATTATTAATAATGTTTGCTAGGCTCCCCAATGGCATGGCTGGTTATGACAATGAGTAGCCAAGCCTCAAAGGCCAGAAATGTTTCAGGCTCAGTCTGTGCTGAGTTGGCTGGTCTCAGCTCATTACAGTTGGTAGTAATGATTCTAGTGAGGGAGAGAGTAACGAACCAACGCTCTTGCTTCTGACTGTCCATTTATTGACACGGGATGAAAATTGAGCTTGGTTTGGTGGTTGTACTCCCCAGTGTGGCCAGAAAGGTCTGCTGGCTCTTGCTTCTCTCTGCTCACATACTTAGTTCCCTGAATTGGAGAGTTACCCCAAGAGTATCAGCCTGGAACCAATCCCTAGCACAGAATGAATGCTTCCAGCAGAGGAGAAAAAAAGGAGAAAACAATGACGTAAATATATTTAATTCCGATTTACCAAAGGATTAAGACATGGAGTCTCCGTTTTGCCGGTGCCCGGGGTTTTCCCGACGGCGTGGGGCTGCCCCACAATGGGAAACCCCATTGACCGGCCGGTGTAACGGAGCATCCCGCCGGCGGGTCGGGGCAGAAATGTGGCGGGGCGGGATGGAGAATTTCGCCCCAATGATGAGAACATTTAAAAGATTGCAATAGGCGGTGAGCTCTCCACTTGAACAACATCCGGGCCGGATTCTCCCCTACCCGGGGGGATGGAGTGGTGGGAACCACTCCGGCGTCGGGCCGACCCAAAGGTGCGGATTTCTCTGGCACCTTTAGGGGCCAAGCCCTCACCTTGAGGAGCTAGGCCCGCGCCGGAGTGGTTGGCGCATCGCCGACCAGCGGAAAGGCCTTTGGCGCCACGCCAGCCGGGGCCGAAAGGACTTCGCCGGTCTGCGGAAGTCAGTGCATGCGTGGGAGGGTCAGCAACTGCTGACGTCAACCCCGCGCATGCGCAGGGGGGGTGTCTCTTACACGTTGGCCATGGTGAAGACTGTGGCGGAGGCGGAGGGAAAAGAGTGCCCCCACGGCACAGGGCCCCCCCCCCTGCTGATCGGTGGGCCCCGATCGTGGGCCAGGACACCGAGAGGGCACCCCCCGGGGCCAGATCGCCCCGCACCCCCCCAGGACCCCGGAGCCTGCACGCGCCGCCTAGTCCCACCGGGAGGTGGTGGTTTGATTCTCGCCGGCGGGACAGGCATTCCAGCAGCGGGACTTTGGCCCATCGCGGTCCGGGGGGGGTACGTCGACCGGCGCGGCGCGATTCCTGCACCCGCCGAATATCCGGTGCTGGAGAATTCGGCAACCGGTTGGGGCGGGGTTCACGCCAGCCCCTGGCGATTCTCCGACCCGGCGGGCAGTCGGAGGATCCCGCCCCAGAAACTGTTGCCCCAGATTAGACTAACAACACAGTTTAGTTTTTATATTACAGGGGTATTAGCTGCAAAATTCAGCTCGCAGTGACCATGCGGGATGCAGTGAACCCACGCCCGCGGGTTTCCCGGCGGCGTGAGATGGCCACAATGGGAAACCCCATTGGCTGGCTGCCAGAATGGAAGGTGCTGCTGCAGGCGGGGGTGCGCCTCGCCAGAAAACGGGGCTGGCAGGACCGAGAATCCCGGTGCAACAGGTGCAAATGGAGTCCATTTTGGTGAGGGCAATAGTGCGGGTGTTGGGTGTGTGCACTGGAATAATGCAGAGTAGGCAGATTGGGATGTGTTAGTGTGTGACGCTGATTCAACTGTAGTGGTGCCATCTTTGACCTGCGTTCCAGTTAGCACACTCCTAATATGCACAGATGAATATGCATTCAGAGGCAGGAAGGACCCAACCCCCCACGCCCCACCAGCACTATTTAAAGAGTTTATTAACTAATTTAACATTAGTTGCTAAATCATTTCTGAATGTGAAGAAGTACCGAGAATTTTCTACTGCTACGTGAAGTTGATGAAGTCTACATGAGCAGCGTTTTCATTGTACATGCCACCAACCTCGTTCTTTACATAGTCCCACCAAAGTCGTCATCTGAGTTCTTTGTGTCAGACCTCAACTTCCTGGTAGCTTGTATCTATGCTATCCCGCTGGTCAGGCTGTGGACCACCCATGCCTGGTGACTCATCATCACCAGATCCTCCCACGATACAAAGGCCTAAATTATGCACAGTACCAGTATTTGAGGCTGCGAACGTGAAATGTTTTTCATCATCAGTCTGTTCTTCCTCTTGCGCTTTACACAGCTTCATCAGTGCAGGTCTTTGGTATCTGAAGGGAGGAATCTACAAGGCAATGGTTAAGGTGAGGAAGGATGTGAAAAGCAAGAGGTGCATGCTTTTACACCATCTAAAGCATGGGAATCAAGAGTTTGGAAGACAAGGGAGATGAGGGATGCGAGAAGGAAGATTACAGACAATATACCCTCACCTTCAATCCTTTCTGTCTCACCACTGGCGACAACCTCAGTCATGGCTGCTCCAATGATGGCAAACACTGGAACCTCCACTGGGTGAGGACAGTTGTCCCCACGAGGTTAGACTTTGCTGCCTCCAATTATGCATCTTCTTATCTTGAGGAAATTGTGTCAGTGAGTGTGCTCTGATCTGTTTGTATGATGTGGCTGTCATAATTGAAAAGCTGGCAGTATGAGCAATCTGTGCAATGTGGGTGCGAAGCTTAGAGCAGTGATAAGTGTGTGAGAATGAGATGAAGCTGTGAACGTGCAGTGTGAGTAGTGATTGATGTAGATTGTTGATAGGTGATTGATAAGATGTGGTACTTTGAGCAGTGTTTGAGGCTAGCGATGTACATGGTGGAATGTTCTGCTTGAAGATGCATTCACCAACCTTGATCACTCGTGTGAGGTCATTGACCTTGCAGCACTGCATCCAGGTCCTCGGAGATATAGTCCTGACATTGAGCTCCAGGTTGTCCGATGCCACTGTCTTCGCAAAGTTTGTCTGGTGAGTGTTGTCCTATTCACCTGCTGCACTAAGGCCTCCAGTGCTGTATTGGAGAAGGAGCCTGCACTCTACCATGTTGCGCCACTCCTGTGTCTTTCCCAGGTCCAGTCACTGCCGCACTGAATTCCAGCACTTGCTCCAGCAAAATTGCAACCTCATTTAAAACCTATAGGCTTTCCTTAAGTAATGGAGCCTAACTTGAACTGATGCCAGCATCTCAAGACTGTGCCTCTGCTAATCAGGTGTGCAGCCACTCGACTTCCGGGTGCGGCGATGACCAGCTGAGTCGCACGTTTCGGCAGCTCCCGGTGGAACGGACTTTTGGGCTCTTAATAAGAGCCCCAACGGCAATTTTAACGGCTAAAAGTACTGTGCGGTGAACCAGAAGGGAATCCCCCCTGGATACGGATGAAAAAAGGAGAGGAAGGTGGCCGGATTGCGGTGGATCCTTTAGAGCAGCGGCAAGGAAGGCAAGCAAAAACCAAGATGGCGTCGGAAGGTGGCAGTTTAATATGGGGCCCTGAACAACACGGGTTTTTGAAACGCTGCGTGGAAGAACTCAAAAAGGAAATGAAGAAGGAGCTGTTGGCCCCGATATTACAGGCGATCGAAGGGCTAAAGGAGGAGCAAAAGACCCAGGAGCGGGAGCTTTGGGTCGTGAAGGCAAAGGCTGCCGAGAATGAGGACGACATACAGGGCCTGGTGGTGAAGACGGAGATGCACGAGGCACACCATAAACGATGTGTGGAAAGGCTGGAGGTGCTGGAGAACAACGCGAGGAGGAACAACCTAAGGATTCTTAGTCTTCCTGAAGGTGCGGAGGGAGCGGACGTCGGGGCATATGTGAGCACGATGCTGCACTCGTTAATGGGAGCAGAGGCCCCTGCGGGTCCGCTGGAGGTGGAGGGAGCATACCGAGTGATGGCGCGAGGACCGAGAGCAGGAGAAATTCCTAGAGCCATAGTGGTGAGATTCCTCCGTTTTAAGGACAAAGCGATGGTCCTTAGATGGGCAAGGAAAACTCGGAGCAGTAAGTGGGAGAACGCGGTGATCCGCGTATACCTAGACTGGAGTGCGGAGGTGGCGAGAAGGAGGGCGAGCTTTAATCAGGCCAAGGCGGTGCTTCACAAAAAGAAGATAAAATTCGGAATGCTGCAACCGGCAAGACTGTGGGTCACATATCAAGGGAGGCACCACTACTTTGAGACGGCGGATGAGGCGTGGACTTTTATCGTGGAAGAAAAATTGGAATGAGCGGGTTATTTTTTTAAAAAAAGAACGTTTGAAACAAAGTGGTGGGGTGAGTATGGGGGACGAAGAGGGAGGTAAAAAGGGGGGAAAGAGGAGTTTTATGTTATTAATCCTGCGATGTGGTAACTTTTCTCTCTTCCACAGGAGGTGGTGGGGGGAGGAAAGGAGGTGGAGGAGATGGGGCATTGGCCATTGGGGGCGGGGCCAAGGGGGAAGCGCGGGTTCGGTTCCCGCGCTATGATAATCATGGCGGGGATAGGGAAGCAGTAAGGAGGGGGCGTCGCACGGTGCGAGCCGAGGTCATGGGGGGAAGCCGAGGTCGGCCAGAGTTTGCTGACTTCTGGGAGCAACATGTGGGGTGTAACTACGCTAGTGGGGGATCTAGCGGGGGGGTGGGAGGGGGAATTATTGGGCTGCTGCTGCTGGGGAGAGGGGGGAGCTGGCATGGGGTGGGATGGGCGGGGGGGGCACCGCCTGGGGGGGACACAGCTACGTGGGAACCGGGTGAAGAGCTGGAAAAAGGGGATGGCTAATCGACAAGGGGGGGGTGGGTAAAAAGCCCCCCAAACCGGCTGATCACGTGGAACGTGAGAGGGCTGAACGGGCCGATAAAGAGGGCACGGGTACTCACACACCTTAAGAAACTTAAGGCAGACGTGGTTATGTTACAGGAAACGCACTTGAAACTGATAGACCAGGTGAGACTACGCAAAGGTTGGGTGGGGCAGGTGTCCCATTCGGGGCTAGATGCGAAAAACAGGGGGGTGGCTATATTAGTGGGGAAACGGGTAATGTTTGAGGCAAAGACTATAGCGGGGGCAGATACGTGATGGTGAGTGGCAAACTATAGGGGGAGACGGTGGTTTTGCCCCGAACTGGGATGATGCCAATTTTATGAGGCGTATGCTAGGACGCATCCCGGACCTAGAGGTGGGAAAGTTGGTAATGGGGGGAGATTTCAATACGGTGTTGGAACCAGGGCTGGACAGGTTGAGGTCCAGGACTGGAAGGAGGCCGGCAGCAGCCAAGGTGCTTAAAGATTTTATGGAGCAGATGGGAGGAGTAGACCCGTGGAGATTTAGCAGACCTAGGAGTAAGGAGTTTTCGTTTTTCTCCTATGTCCACAAAGTCTATTCGCGAATAGACTTTTTTGTTTTGGGAAGGGCGTTGATCCCGAAGGTGAGGGGAACGGAGTATACGGCTATAGCCATTTCGGATCACGCTCCACATTGGGTGGACTTGGAGATAGGGGAGGAAACAGAAGGGCGCCCACCCTGGAGAATGGACATGGGACTAATGGCAGATGAGGGTGTGTGTCTAAGGGTGAGGGGGTGCATTGAAAAGTACTTGGAACTCAATGATAATGGGGAGGTCCAGGTGGGAGTGGTCTGGGAGGCGCTGAAGGCAGTGGTTAGAGGGGAGCTGATATCAATAAGGGCACATAAAGGAAAGCAGGAGAGTAGGGAACGGGAGCGGTTGCTGCAAGAACTTCTGAGGGTGGACAGGCAATATGCGGAGGCACCGGAGGAGGGACTGTACAGGGAAAGGCAAAGGCTACACGTAGAATTTGACTTGCTGACAACGGGTACTGCAGAGGCACAGTGGAGGAAGGCACAGGGTGTACAGTACGAATATGGGGAGAAGGCGAGCAGGTTGCTGGCCCACCAATTGAGGAAAAGGGGAGCAGCGAGGGAAATAGGGGGAGTGAGGGATGAGGAAGGAGAGATGGAGCGGGGAGTGGAGCGAGTGAATGGAGTGTTCAAGGCATTTTATAAAAAATTATACGAAGCTCAACCCCCGGATGGGAGGGAGAGAATGATGGGCTTTCTGGACCGGCTGGAATTTCCCAAGGTAGAGGAGCAGGAAAGGGTGGGACTGGGAGCACGGATTGAAATAGAGGAAGTAGTGAAAGGAATTAGGAGCATGCAGGCGGGGAAGGCTCCGGGACCGGATGGATTCCCAGTTGAATTTTACAGGAAATATGTGGACTTGCTCGCCCCGCTACTGATGAGGACCTTTAATGAGGCAAAGGAAAGGGGACAGCTGCCCCCGACTATGTCTGAGGCAACGATATCGCTTCTCCTAAAGAAGGAAAAGGACCCGCTGCAATGCGGGTCCTATAGACCTATTTCCCTCCTAAATGTAGACGCTAAGATTCTGGCCAAGGTAATGGCAATGAGGATAGAGGATTGTGTCCCGAGGGTGGTCCATGAGGACCAAACTGGGTTTGTGAAGGGGAGACAGCTGAATACGAATATACGGAGGCTGCTAGGGGTAATGATGATGCCCCCACCAGAGGGGGAAGCGGAGATAGTAGTGGCGATGGATGCCGAGAAAGCATTTGATAGAGTGGAGTGGGATTATCTGTGGGAGGTGCTGAGGAGATTTGGTTTTGGAGATGAGTATGTTGGATGGGTGCAGCTGTTGTATACGGCCCCAGTGGCGAGTGTGGTCACGAATGGACGGGGATCTGCATACTTTCGGCTCCATAGAGGGACAAGGCAGGGATGCCCTCTGTCCCCATTATTGTTTGCACTGGCGATTGAGCCCCTGGCAATAGCATTGAGGGGTTCCAAGAAGTGGAGGGGCGTACTTAGAGGAGGAGAAGAGGTATCTCTGTATGCGGATGATTTGTTGTTATATGTAGCGGAACCGGCGGAGGGGATGTCAGAGATAATGCAGACACTTCGGGAGTTTGGAGAATTCTCAGGATATAAACTGAACATGGGGAAAAGTGAGTTGTTTGTGGTGCATCCAGGGGAGCAGAGCAGAGAAATAGAGGACTTTCCGCTGAGGAAGGTAACAAGGGACTTTCGTTACTTGGGGATCCAGATAGCCAAGAATTGGGGTACATTGCATAGGTTAAATTTAACGCGATTGGTGGAACAAATGGAGGAGGACTTCAAGAGATGGGATATGGTATCCCTGTCACTGGCAGGGAGGGTGCAGGCGGTTAAAATGGTAGTCCTCCCGAGATTCCTCTTTGTGTTTCAGTGCCTCCCGGTGGTGATCACGAAGGCTTTTTTCAAAAGGATCGAAAAGAGTATCATGAGTTTTGTGTGGGCCGGGAAGACCCCGAGAGTGAGGAAGGGATTCTTACAGCGTAGTAGGGATAGGGGGGGGCTGGCACTACCGAGCCTAAGTGAGCACTACTGGGCCGCCAATATCTCAATGGTAAGTAAGTGGATGGGAGAAGAGGAGGGAGCGGCGTGGAAGAGATTGGAGAGGGCGTCCTGTAGGGGGACTAGCCTACAAGCTATGGTGACGGCCCCATTGCCGTTCTCACCGAAGAAATACACCACAAGCCCGGTGGTGGTGGTGACTTTGAAAATTTGGGGACAGTGGAGACGGCATAGGGGAAAGACGGGAGCCTTGGTGGGGTCCCCGATAAGAAATAACCATAGGTTTGCCCCGGGGAGAATGGATGGGGGATTTGGAATATGGCAAAGAGCAGGAGTAACGCAACTGAAAGATCTGTTTGTGGATGGGAAGTTCGCAAGTCTGGGAGCGCTGACCGAGAAATATGGGTTGCCCCAAGGGAATGCATTCCGGTATATGCAACTGAGGGCTTTTGCGAGGCAACAGGTGAGGGAATTCCCACAGCTCCCGACGCATGAGGTGCAGGACAGAGTGATCTCAAAGACATGGGTGGGGGACGGTAAGGTGTCAGAGATATATAGGGAAATGAGGGACGAGGGGGAGATTATGGTAGATGAGCTGAAAGGGAAATGGGAAGAAGAGCTGGGGGAGGAGATTGAGAAAGGGCTGTGGGCGGATGCCCTAAGTAGGGAAAACTCATCGTCCTCGTGTGCCAGGCTAAGCCTGATTCAATTTAAGGTGTTACACAGGGCGCATATGACTGGAGCACGGCTCAGTAAATTTTGGGGGGTAGAGGATAGGTGTGCGAGATGCTCGAGAAGCCCAGCGAATCACACCCACATGTTTTGATCATGTCCGGCACTACAGGTGTTCTGGGTGGGGGTGACAAAGGTGCTTTCAAAAGTAGTGGGGGTCCAGGTCGAACCAAGCTGGGGGTTGGCTATATTTGGGGTTGCACAAGAGCCGGGAGTGCAGGAGGTGAGAGAGGCCGATGTTTTGGCCTTTGCGTCCCTAGTAGCCCGGCGCAGGATACTGTTGATGTGGAAGGAAGCCAAGCCCCCGGGGGTGGAGACCTGGATAAATGACATGGCAGGGTTTATAAAGCTGGAACAGATTAAGTTCGTCTTAAGGGGATCGGCTCAAGGGTTCACCAGGCGGTGGCAACTGTTCGTCGAATACCTCACAGAAAGATAGAGGGAATGGAAAAGAAGAAGGCAGCAGCAGCAGCCCGGGGGTGGGGGGGGGGGGGGGGGGGGGGAACCAGAAGGACTCTCAGGGTTGTTAATATATATGTATAATATGTATAGGTCGTTGCTATAAATAATTGTATATTGGACTGTTAAATCATATTTTTGGAGAGTGTTTATCTGAGACAAGGCAGTTGCCATTTAGTTTTAGTTTTCATTTTTGTTATATATTATTTATTCTTTGTTTATAAAACAGGTCATTGTTATTTATACTGTTATATTATTGTGTAAAGGATACACAATGTACTGTGATGGCTGACCAAAAATTTTCAATAAAATATTTTTTAAAAAAAGGTGTGCAGCCACTCAACAGCATTTTGCGTTGGTTGCGCACTGCAGTTATACAAGAGAACTAGCAGCGTTAAATCAGTGTGCTGGCAGCATCAGTCAGTACCTAGAGGGCAGATTAGACATGATCAAGATCCCCATGCCCATTTTTGAGCCTCATCAAACTTTTCCCTCATTGTCTTGGTTGCTGGCACCGCAGAACAGCAGCATGATATTTTATTGGAAAACGCAATGATGTTTTCAACATACAAGAGTGCATGTTGCTATGAATTGACTCATTGCAAAGGCGGTTTCAACAAATTACATACACTCAGGTGATATGCTAAATGGACTTAACACAAGATTTATGGTTAACTCACATGCTTAACAGTGCACTGATGATTACCCACAATCATTATATAATGAAGCAATTGGCAAACAGGTCAAATCCATGACATGATGTGACATTGAACAGAGATAGGATTTCCAAAGTCTGGAACATACCCAAAATTCTCTTGATTTTTCAACCAGATTGAAAGTCCCGAATGGACATACCAGAAAGAAGAAGCACATATCAGAAATAGTGTAACTGCAGAGAGCTTTGAAATCAGTTCCCCTGTCAAGTCTAACTACACATTTGCAGAGTCAGCTGTATTCTGGCTGTTTTTCAGCAGACTGTTTGCCAGGTTGCCATGGCAGAGTTGGCAGGCAGGTTGTTGGGGGCATGGTTAGTTGTTATTGTGGCATTCAAGAATTCCAGAGTCCTCTGGGCTGGATATAAATCTTTAAAGCACTCAAGGGACCATCATCACAGTGGGCATTGTGCCCTATCCTAACAGAGCACAAAGCTCTGTCGTATTGCCTGTGCTGTATGTTTTACAGTCTTGTTCGGTTTTGTGCTCTCAAATTGCAGCTTGTCTAAAAACTTCATCCAATCCAATCTGACAACATTTATCAGAAAACGGGATATAAATCAAATCATGAAAAATTGCATTGTAATCACCATTAAAGCTTATTCCGTCTTTCGCTAGTATGAGATCCATTTGAGCAATACTATCCCGTAATGTCCACAGAGTGGCAATCTCCAGCGGATTGCCACCCTCGATGGACTTATCTTCGCTGGAATTGCAAAGCCCCTGTCTTGCCCAACATTCCTCACTCATGTTAGATGAGACAGGGGCATTTAAGTGCGCTCCCAGCTAAATCGATGTGGAATAACAAGGGGGCAGCACTGTGGCGCAGTGGGTTAGTCCTGCTGCCTCACGGCGCCGAGGTCCTAGGTTCGATCCCGGCTCTGGGTCACTGTGTGTGTGGAGTTTGCACATTCTCCCCGTGTCTTGCGTGGGTTTCGCCCCCACAACCCAAAGATGTGCAGAGTAGGTGGATTGGCCACGCTAAATTGCCCCTTAATTGGAAAAAATTAATTGGGTTCTCTAAATGTAAAAAAATTTTTTTTTAAGAAACGCTCCCTTTTTACAGCACTAACTGTCTAAAGGGGATGTTTAAATGAACAATGCAAAGGTAGGTGGCCAGGTCAGACTGGGGGGGGCAGGTCGGAGCGGAAAGGGGGAGGTGCAGTCGGGTCAGACCCGAGAGAGGAGAGTCAAGTCGAACCGAAGGGGAAGGTGGGGGGATCTAGTCGGATTGGAGAAGGGGGGGGGGTCATGTCATATCGGAGAGGGTGGAAGAGGTCAAGCTGGGCGAGGGGTTGGATAGGGGGAGGGTCAGTCCTGGGAGGGTGGGGGGATGGCAGTCGGACTGGTGGAGGGGGGGGGGGGGGCGGTCAGGCTAGAGGGAGGGATCAGTCTGGGAAAGCGGGTGCGGGAGTCAATCCAGGAGGGTGGTGTTTGACTGGAGCGGTGGGAAGGGTCTGTCTGGCACAGTGGAGGATCTGTATGGGAGGTGGGGGGGGTGTCGGTCCGGCAGAGTGGAGGATCTGTATGGGAGGTTGGGGGGCGGGGGGGTCAGTCCGGCAGAGTGGGGGTCAGTCCAGGAAGTGGATTGGACAGGGTAGCACCGGGAGGAGGGTAGGTTTGGGCCAATGGGAGGAATTGGGGTCGAGTCAGAAGGGAGTGAGGGTGGTAGATCCCCTTGGGGATCGTGTGTGTGTGTGGGGGGGGGGGGGGGGTGTCCCGTGTGAGGCTGCGTCTTTTAAATAGTTATTCTTGAACAAGACGTCGTTCTTTTTCTCTCACTCTTTCAGAGTAACTATCAGGGCAAAACTGTCAGATTCACCCGAAGTTAGCTATTTAAATCACTTCTGTCGGTTGGCTCCCAGCCCAGCGCAATTGTCCAGAGGAAGTTAGCAACTCTGGGTAATTGACAGGTAAACCTTTACGTGGGAACTTCCTCCAGGGATTCCCCGTACATCATTGGGTAGCTGCCAAATGCAATACTGGGAAACCAGGAAGTTATGGGCCAATATTATTTTCTATTTGACCTGGCATATTGCTGCAACGCCTGTCACATTATGGAAGAGATGGTAGCTGCCAAAACACATGAAATGAAGCCAAGCAAGTTCAAATGTCAATTGAGGTTAATAACATGAAGGTCTCTGAACCCTCTGGCACTATTGTAGAATCACTGGACCACCAGATAAATCCACTTATCAGATGAATAATCAATCAGAAACAAACTGCATGATTACACAATGCAAATAATTTTATACTCCTGTGCTCCCAAGCCCATCCATTATAAATTAATGAATGGAAAATCACAGGCAGAGTAGTGTAAATTCCCAACTGATAACCTTTGCAGACAATGTTAATCTTTTTTACTGACTAAAGACATTGCAGCAATGATGAATTAAATATGATTGCAAAGAAATGGCTATATATATAAAATACCATGTCACGATTCTTCACCATCTGATGGCTAATCAGAATCACTTTAAGAACATAAAACATGGAGATTGAAAATGCAATTTGGGACTTTAGGTCCATTCCTTTCAAAGACATTGGTGGAATTTTCCACTTAGCTCTGTGGTAAGTGGGAAAGTTGGCATGATTCCCAATGGGTAAAATGGCGGGTGAACATGCGTGATATTCCACTTTTCAAGTAATTAATTATGCATCCACGCAGAGTTCGGCGTAGGCGGGGCAGGCTGGAAGCTGCCAGTTACCTCATGGGGCCAAAGGTCCTAGCACCTGATAGACTTTCATTCAGTGCACGCCAGAAGCTCCGCATTGTTCCTCTAGTCCTTGCAGCCACAGCTCATAATGAAGACGCTAGCAAATGTGAGCAACCACACCCTAGGACATTTGAAGGTGCTTCCAGAATTGTGTTTTGTTCATCTCTGGATAAGAACACCACCTAGGATATACACATGGTCAGGGCAGTGCTCATTTCTGCAGTGTTCATTGGTCACCAGTTGCTTGACCTTTGGAGGCCCTACTGCCCCCTACTGCTTGGCCCTTTCTCCTCCTGACCCCATGCCAACAGGAGATAATTCCCCCTTTTCCTTGTCTGGTGAGAGCCATTACCAAGTCAAGGCTGCCTGCAGCCTGTATCATTGATGCCTCAGTGGATGTCTGATGAATTGAAGTGGTACATTAAGTGAGCAAGTCCTTTCCAGGTTTTGCTCCCTCGCAAAGCCAGTCTGCTAATCCCTTCACCTGGCTTTCATCGAGACATGGCATCCCCACCCCACTCCTTCCAGGTAATGAACATCCTAGATGACCAGAGATGGATATTCCTCCCATTCATACATGACGAGGCATGGAGACACTGCTCTTGTACAAGAAGCCTCATATGGACACTTTTCTGCTTGTTCCCGCTACCCTTAGAACTCTATAGAGAGGCCATTTCCTTGTCAGAATAGAAAGGCGAGCTGTATAATTCTTGTCGGACATGACCTTTTACCCAAGAGGCTGAATGTTTGGAGTCACAAGTTGGCAATTCTCCATCAGCCATGCCCCTTGAGGCATTCATCTCCTTCCCTCCCTTCATCCCTGCCTCTGAATGGCAAATGAATGGCAGCTCCACACCTTGCTAAGATCGCGATGTTACAAGGTGGACCAGCTGGGAACAAACCTGCTGCAATGGTGGCTTTATTATAGAGCGAACACAAGTCAGCACCTTTGACATCCAGTTGCCTTATCATTATCAGGCTGTCTGTTCAGTCGGCCACTTGTGCTGACCTTGAACTCCATCCACCTAAAATGTTGCTCCTCCCATCTTAATCTCAGTGACTGACTAACTTTGTAGTCAAGATCAGTTTGGAAAAAATGGTGAATGTCACCTTTCGAACTCACTTCACCACATTCTACTCTCCCTCTGTCACCCACCGACCCCCCCCCCCCCCCCCCCCCCCTCCAACCTTGATCCACTATTCTTCTCCCCTCTGTGACCCTTGAACCTCTCCCCATCACCTTGGACCCTATCATGATCCACCTCCACCCACTTTTCCTCCCCAAAGAGCTGAAGCCCATTACCATCCCCGTGCCCCATCACGTTATCTGAGCCAATTGTATTGTCCCCCTGGCCTACCCCATCCCTCTCTTACTTCTAACTATGGCTGTTGCCTCCTCCCATCACCAGTACCCTGAGTATGAACATTCTAAATTTTTTCTTGTTTTTCGAATTGGAACTCCTGTTTTTCCTGATATATATTAATCACCTTGACTTGGTGTTCAAGGCACACTTTTCAAATTTACGGAATACAGTTTTATGAACTGTGAGGAGAAGAGTGAAACTTCAAGATGACATGGGGAGGCTGGTGGAATGGGCAGACACACGGCAGATCAAATTTAATGCAGGGAAGTAGGAGTAGGAAGTGATTAATTTTGTTAGGAAGAAAAAGAGGCAATATGACATAAAGGATACAATTCTGAAAAGGGTACAGGAGCAGAGGGATAAGTACACAAATCATTGAGGTTGGCAGGGCAGGTTGAGAAAATGGTTTATAAAGTATGTGGGATCGAAAGCTTTATAAGTTGGGGCATAGAGAAAGCAAATAAGTTACGATAAAACAATATACGCCCTGGTTTTGTATCAACTGGAGCATTATGTCCAGTTCCTGGGCACGACACTTTGGAAAAGATGAGAAGGCACTAGAGAGGGTGCAGAAAACATTAATTAGAATTGCCCCAGGGACAAGGAACTAGAGTTATGTGGAATGATTGCAGATGCTGTGGCTGTTCTACTTGGAGAAGAGAAGGTTGAGTGGGGATTTGATAGAAGTATTCAAAATCGTGAAGGGTCTGGGCAGAGAAGATAAAAAGAAACCATTCCCATTGGTGGAAGAATAGAGAACCAGAGGGTGGAATTTAAGGTGATTGGCAAGAGAAGCAAAAGTCTTTTCATATAGGGAGTGGATTAGGATCTGAAATACATTGCCCAAGATTGTGATGGAAGCAGATTAAATTGTGGCTTTTATAAAAGAATTGTACAATTATATGAAGACATTTTGCAGTTTATAGGTAAACGGCAGAGGAGGGGTAGAAGTAGGTGAAGTTGTTCTTGCAGAGAACTGCCATAGGCACAATGAGGTACATGACCTCCTCTGTGCTAAAACCATTCTACAGTTTAACGATGCAAAAAGTACAAAGCTGAGAGTGTGGTTTTGTTTCACAAAGACGAGCCAGCCCTCATGTAACAAGGGTCCAAAACGTCACATGCTGTCTGGTTTGCTAGGACTGTATTCCTCCCAGTACTTCCCCAGTAGATGGTGAAGGCAAAATTCAATATTAGTAGGGTGTAAAAGTGAATCAGTTGTTACACACCTCAACCAGTTTTCCCTCACAATTGACTTCAATGGAAATGGAATTTGGGTGGAATGCATAACAAGCAGTCAATCTACCACTGCTCATTTTGCATCCACCAAAGTTGAGTTTTACCACTGATGATCTTGAAAGAGATGTTCTTTGTAATGCTCTTTGGTACTATATCAGCATTGCTACAAATGGATATTTATACCAATATTAAAATAGTTGTAGCAATCATGATTTTATCTCAATGTAAGTGTCATCCATGGTGTTATGTCAGCTAAGAGGCATTTTAGCTGCTATTCCACCCCATGAGTACTAGGTACAAGCACCACAAGGAATTAAAGATGATTTTAGATAATTTTATATTTTTAAAATACTTGCATAATTTTTGATTAAATGTTGTTATTGAATTGGATGCATTGACTACAGAGTCAAGACTGCAAGGCGAGTAAGATGTGAATGTTTAGTAACAGATATAAATTCCAAGTTAAGTTTGATTCTAGCTTTTCGCACCGGCTACTTATTCCACAACAACTTCAGTGAGTTTGGCACTGATAGAAAGCAGGCGATTACATATGTGATTCAGTTTCCACATGTAAGAAACAGCTGAGTAATTAATATCATGAAACAAGTGTTCCGACACCATGGGCTAGTGTGTGGTCAATTCTAGTCCCTCTTGACCAGGAGTCGCAACACAATTAAATTAACAAATAATTCTTAGAAAAATATCCAAAGTCTTTGGCCTTTGGCTGCTTAATAATTACAGTCACCAGGTTTGTAAATGTAAGCACAACTAGTTTTTATTAATAACAAGACCTATAATGAAATATGCAGCAGATACAACGGGTTAATGATCATATGGTTCCTAATTCCCCACTTTAACTTGCCCTCACTCTCTTTACTTACACACAAGACAAACAAATATAAAGGGGAAGAAAGGGATGAAAATAATAAGTGAAAGGCAAAACAGTCTTTGTTTGAGATGGTGGTTTCTAGCACAGCTTCCTTCACAGTAAACCTTCAGGTCAAATGTCTCTGTTTGTTTGCAGTCTGTAATGGTCTTCCCTGTAGATTCCTTCATTGAGGTTCTTTGCAGCTTCAGAAATACAACAGCTATACAACTTGACTGGAGAAAACATGGAGGGACGACAGTGAGCAGGGCCTTGCCTCTGTGTGTCTAGGACTCAACAGCTCCCTGAGGTCTCTGAGATTCATCCCACTGGGGTAGGATCCAATCATCACTTGTTACTGGGCAGAGTACGGCCTTTTGGCCAAATCAAAACTGCCAAAAATTGAACCGAGTCACACTCCAACTCTCTCTGGTGCCGAAATGTCTGAGGTCTGCTGTTCAAAATTAGCAGTGTTCTCTCCTGTAACTTAGGAATTCCTCACTCCTCTCTGCTACTTGACTTAACGATACATGTCCATTAATCATCCATGGATAAAAAATAATAACGGCAAAATAAAAGAAAGGGGAAGTAAGGGAATAAACAGGAAGGAACCTTACACAAGACTTTAACTGTGATCCCTTTTCATTGTAATGAGTGCACATTGGCTCTGTATCATAGTAAAATTGCACTGCCTTTTCCTACAGGTTATTTACGTGGACTTAACCTTTATATGAATAAATGTCATCATTAGCCCTGTAGAGTAACCATCAACCTCTTCATTCATAACTATTGCAACTCCAACATCACATTTACTTAAAATCTATTTTGAGTGCAGTTTAGTATATCAGTGCCGGCACCATGTGCTATTGGATAGCTTTGGTTCTGCATAGTCATTAGCCCCATTCTTAATTATTCAAAAGATAATCTACATTCAAATTGGAAAAAAAACACTTTGCTGATAAAAAGTGAAGAAAATTTTAGGGGGTAACTATGTTGTCTATTGGGTACTTACATCTAAAGTGGTTCATACATATTTTTTATGGAATTTGTTTTTTCAGAATATACATTCCTGAAAGGCTTTCTGTGCAAACCTGAATGGGAAAAAAGCTGAGTGTAAATTAATTAAGTAGTAATGCTTTGCTGATGTCAGTCAAGGATCCAACCAATGGTACCAATGGTGTCCCAGCTGTTACCAGATTGGCTGAGAAATTACTTTAAAGTTAATCTCCAAGGAGGGTCTCAGAAAAACTCAGGAGATTAAAAAAAAAAAATGCTCCTGATTGTGTTAAAAGAATTGTCAACATGATTGAACACATGTTGCGGAATTATGCACTTCTGTCAACTGGATGAATTTACCTCACGGTTCATGTTGAGGATTCTTTAGGAGATTATCCTACCCTACAACTGGAAACAGAATAAGGCCTGAATTTTAGGCTCTCTCTTGGTCGGCTTTAAGGCGAGGGGGAGTGTGAAATTGCAGGGAGGATTCCTCCTGCTCCGATCCAGATGTGATTTTACGGTGGGACAGGCAGAGCCTTGGTCAAGAAGCTTGCCCTTGCTCCAATTAAGGCCCGTAAGTGGCCAATTAATGTCCTTTTCCTGCCCAGCCTCAATTTGCAAGCTGATGATTGTCGGATAACTCAGGGTGGGAAATAGAAAAATTCACGTTTGTGTGGGAAGATTGGGGAGGGCGGGGGATGGTGGAGGAACATCGTTGTCGGAAGCCCCCTTCTGACTGGGGGCACCCTCCCCTCAAGAACCGGAAATACCCGGAACTTCCTCCAAACCCCACCCCCGGCCTATCCCACGATAATCCAACCGCCTCCCTGGCAATGTGCTCCAGGCATCCCCGACTCTCCGGATGGTGGAAGTCACCCTGCCACCCAAACAATTCAGGCCTGAGACTAGAAACAGGGGAAGGTCAAGGCTAAAATAAATATTTTTTAAAAGATTCTACACATAGAGGCAAATTATTTCACCGATATTGGTAACCCAACACTCAACCTTCATTATTTTTATTTTAATACTCTCCTTTCTTCCTCTTTCAGTTTGAACTTTTCCGGCTCCTACATTTTACTAGCTCTTAACTGCTGTAAATTTAGGCAAATTGTTTTCAGCTCATTGGTACTTACCATTCGTATTAAATTTTGCATTCATTTTCTTAGCCCGTCTTTATAAGAGTTTTTTTATTCACATAGAATATACAGCACAGAAATAGGCCATTTGATCCAACCAGTCTGGTATTTATGCTGCACTAGAGAAGAGTTATCCAGAGCCTTCTCTAACTCTAATTCGATCAGCATAACCCTCTATTCCCTTCTCCTTCATATACTTAAAGGTAATTCCCTGGTTGCCTGTTACAGCATTTATTATTAACCCACTATCAGTGATACTTTATTATTCTTTGACAATCTATGGGGAATATTGCCTCTCGGTATTAATTGTAGCAAAACTGTGAATTAATTCCTTACAAATTCAACCAAACTCTGTTATGAATGGTATCTAGAGAAAACTAATCTCCTAGTGACTATTTGGGAATGACTTGGATGGGGAAGTATTGCCTCTGGGACATGATTTTTGATATCAGTTTGCACCCGATGTGGGTATTATGATAAACTGCCAGTTATAATAAATAACATTTTCAGCTTCTGGGGAATTCATATATATATTTCATAACCATAAGAGAACGGTTTCTGAATCAGGTCAATATGTTTTACTCTGAAGAAAACCTAAATGGCAAGATTTTAACTCATTCAAAACCCACCCACTTAGAGTGAAAATTGGACCTAAGTGCCAATAGTGGCTACACTGACGTCTTGCTGGGCATCATTCCATTCTGAGCTATAAGCTTTAAAGCATCACATTGGCCTCAGAAAATGGGGACCCTTACTCAATAATCTGATTGAGTTCCTTGAAGAAGTAACCAGTGCCATGGATGATATCCATTCTATTCATGTTATAGCACTTGATTTCCAAAAAAGCCTTTGACAAAGTGCGACATGGAAGGCAATTGAAAGAGGTTAGATAATACATGGGACAGATATTATGCTGGATATGTAATTGGTTGAAATTTTGCAGGGAAAAGATGCAATTCATGGCAATGTGTTGGAATTGGATTCGGTGTGGAGTTCCACTGCACCAACTTAATACTGGGCATCAACTGAATCAATTAACCAAACTTTTTGTTGGAATTGCTGCTTTTCGTTAATAATTTGAATGAGGACATTAATGGAACCGCTCATAAATTTGGTACCAAATTGTGTTAGTAATTTAAACTAAATTATTATGTTGGTGCTGATTCAGAGGAGTTTGTGAAATGAACCTTTGCATGGCAGATACCCTTCAAGGTGGCCAATTGTATTTGGGGGTGGGAGACTTTAGGCATGTATACACCATGGAGGTGCTCATTACTTTTTACGGATTAAGAGAAGCATGGGGTTTACATTTGATAACTCATTAAGGATGCATAATATGAGGCTACTGTAGAGAAAGCAAGTCGGGCTTTAAGTTGTATGGCAAGGACTATTGAATAGAAAACAAGCTGCATCTGGGATAATGGGGAGGATTCTCCTGTCTGCCAACCGCGTTTTCTCGGCCGTGTACCGTTCGCTGGGAGCGGGATTCTATCTTCCCATAGATATGGGGCGCGATTCTCCACTCCCACGCCGAAGTGGCCACGCCGTCGTGAACGCCGTCGAGGTTCACGACGGCGCGGAATGGCCCCGGTCCCGACCGATTCAGGCCCTGACAATGGGCCAGTATCGGGGCCGCATCATCTACCCGCGCCAGGCCTTGTCGCCCGCGTAAAAGCGGCACCACATAGATGACGCGGCCGGCGCCGCATAACGGACGTCATCTGCGCATGCGTGGTTGCCGTCCTGTCCAAATCCGCCCCGCAAGAAGATGGGGGACGGATCTTGCGGGGCCGCGGAAGGAAGGAGGTCCTCCTTCAGAGAGGACGGCCCGACGATCGGTGGGCACCGATCGCGGGCCACCCCACATTCAAGGTGAAGCCCGGTGCAGGATCCCCCCTTGCCCCCCCACAGGCCGCCCCCCCAGCGTTCATGCACCGCCCACGACTGCAGCGACCAGGTGTGGACGGCGCCGGGGGGAACCCGCCATTTTGGCCTGGCCGCTCGGCCCATCCGGGCCTCAGAATAGCGGGGGTGCCGGAGAATCGCCATTTTGGGTATCTCCGGCGATTCTCCGGCCTGCGGCCCGCGAAACTCGACCGGGCCGTTCCCGCCGCTTGGGAGAATCGCGGGAGGGCGTCGGACCGGCGTCCCCAGAAATTTTGGCGGCCCAGGCGATTCTCCCAACCGGTGTGGGAGTGGAGAATCGCGCCCGGGATTTCCCATTTTAACCATCCCACAGCGCCTGAAACCTGCTGACGGCGGTGTGCTACCAGTGGGAAAATTGAATCGAAACAACCAGAGAATTCTGGCCAGTTTATTTCTAATTTTTGTGCCTTTCATGCCAATGAATATCAGGAGGATAATCAGAATGATATTCGGTTTTAGGGCTCTCAGTTGTCAGGATAAGCTTCATGAATTACGGCTTTTTACATTTGAGAACCAGAGAGTCAGAAACAATATGATAAGGTTTTTAAAACTGGTGAAGGGATTGACAGTCAGTTGGACAGTTTATTTGGTTTAGATTGCCAATTTTCCGAAATACAAACATAAGGAAGGGTTATGTATTCAATTCTTAGTTTGACACATGCACATGTGATTCTCTGACAGAATGCTGGGAATTCAGAGGAACTACATTTTTCTTTATTGATATTCTGGTATGCACACAAGTTATTAGTGGTTTAGAATCATTCCCACTTGCACTTGGGGGAATTGGTTCTTCGAATTTTAATCCAAATTTGAAGAACTTATCCAATGAATATTATCCAATGTATAACTTATCCCTTTCTAACATCAGCTCTAACAAGGATAATACAATTTGCTCATTATTTATAGCTCACTCAATAGTGAAGAATCCACATGAAGTATACCATTCTAATACCCTCTTTTAAAACATTTTTATATCAGTCTTTGTTATGGTATGGTTGCTGTCTTCTTTACAAATTAATAATTTAATAATCTTTATTGTCACAAGTACGCTTACATTAACACTGCAATGAAGTTACTGTGAAAAGCCCCTAGTCGCCACATTCCGGCACCTGTTCGGGTACACCGAGGGAGAATTCAGAATGTCCAAATTACCTAACGATTTTCATTTTAAACAAATGATAACTTCGTAAGCTGGCTTCTGCAGTTTTAATTATACTTAGCTGATAACTGTGGCAAAACTGGGGATATATTTGAGTTGATGCATCACTGAAGATTTCACTTGTACAGGCGAAACAACTTTCTTGTTGAAAATAAGCACCATATAAATATTAATATAATTCAAATTTATTATCTTTAGAAATGGTACAGCTACAAAGTACAAGCCAATTCCTGGAATATAACTTGTTCAGTTGAATAAAATTAAATGCTCAATGGCTATAATTTCAAAAATAGCTGAACTTTGTAATTTGTAGTTTCATAAAGTCACTTCTTCAAAATATTTGAAACATTTCTCTGATTCTATCCTTAGAAGAAATGACTTATCAATCTCCATTTCCATAACTTTTGTACAAGTTCACACGTGCAAAAAGAAGTAATTAACTGGATCATGCAGAGTAAATGACATGGATCTTGGAATTTAATTGCAACTATTTATAGTTATTCCATGCATAATTACTTGCAAGATTATAGTATACCGCTCATTATGCTTCTTAGTTCTGAGTTATTCTGAAAATGCCTTTTGTTGTGTATTTTGACACATCCTCATTCCCGTGTATTTGGTCCAATGGGTCAAATCAAGCATGCAAGGAAAATTCATGAACTGCTGGGCTTGTCATATCCTGTTAATCTAGAATGCAAGGTTGTCCTTAAATAAAGTTGGACTCTGAAAATTCTCTTAGGATATTGGTAACAGAAAGAACCTACCACATTGAACCTCAAAGATCTGTGCAGATTTTAATGGCCCACGCCACGGATGGTAATGATTTTTTAAAAGGATGAATGGTCCTTTTTGAGATTGGGTTTGTTGGTGATGGTGCAAGTATTCAAATTCTCTATGAAAACAAGAATTCTCAACCTGGATGATGTGTCTCGCAATCAGTATTTCCTATGTCGAAGACACTATCTGGTGTGTGAATTGGTGCTGGTTTCTTAATTGACTGTTCCATTGTGAATGTGTAATTGTTCAATGATTTTCTTAAGTTGTGTAAAGCACTAATAGAGAGATGACATTGTGAGATGGCTGAAGTGTAAAGAGTAATATTACAGTGCAATTCAGTTAAATTCGGTGATATACATTTAAGATAATTGCTGCTCTTAGTAGAATACTTACATATATTTTTAAGATCATGCTTTATGTGCATCACTATGGGCAGCAGCAATAGGAACTTCCTGCCACAGGTTAATCACTTAATTCTACTCAATTGTTAAATATTTTATATGCTGCTCATCAGCTTAATAATCAGCATTCTCATTAGTTAGGTGTCGTGTGGAGAGCTGTTTTTGTTCAGGAGTTAAAAAAGGGATACATGAGCTTAAATATTATCAAGTTACTGCTCATGAGCCCAACTGTTGAATATTTTATGATAATAACCAAATAACTTATGACAGTTATAATAAGAGAAATGTGATATGAAAAGGTAACTTATGAGTTGTCTTTAGTAAGAGGATCATTTTAAGATTATATAGGACATATAACACTGGTTAACAAAACGTATAAGCATTTCAGTAGTTAAAGGAACTAAGAGTAACATTGTCATTTTCATCATGCCAAAGTACACTTCTGTCCAGCATTACTCAAAGTTTAATTTAGGTCACATGTCAGAAGAATGATTGATGTCCAGAGTTTAATCTGATCTTTCCAATCTTTCCTTGTGTTATGATAGAAAGAACATTGTATAAAGTTCTAAATGGAAAATCAATCAGCAAGCTTTCTGGTACTTTCCACATTTAAAAAAATTGGTATTTAGTATTGTTATTTTCTAATGGAGTGTAACTTTGATTTGCTGCACAATTATTTGATCTAGAAGTTACCAACAGTTATTACAGAGTTGGAGGGGTGACTTTTTTAGGCATTAACAAATATTGACTTCTACACTGCCTGATATTCTTTACGATTGGAGTTAAATTATGTAGGGCGTAAAACATGCTGTTGATTTCCAATTGCCTGCTCTGTGCTACTGCCCCAAGGCCAATTCCACCTCAAATAAGTCTTTAAACAAAATGGATGCAATTCCACAGCTGCTAGCTGAAATGCTGGCAGTCCTCCAGGACCTCCTTCAAGCAGTCATTCTTCATTTGGAAGTCGAGTCAGTGAGTTCCAAAAGGTTTTACAACTGTGTATGACATTGTTCCATTCAATTCCATTCCATGTGTTCTCTGCCCAAAGGCAGATCCTTGGCTCATTGTTTGCTGATGCTTCACCTTGACCCATTTTCTTGTCCGTTTTGTCAGTGCTGGTTTTCCATTGCCTTCCACTCTGAGGGCAGTGGGTGGAGAGAGGTCCCAAGTCTACCTCGGCCTGAGCAGGTATCAAACAAGTGCTATTGGCATTATTCTGAACCACACACTCATCACCCAGCCAACTGAGCTAACCTGCCCTTATGGATGATGCTGTAGCCTAGCTCAATCTCGGTCTTGGGTTTCATCTGTCTGAGTGGACTTTCCAATCGGGGATTGAATAGTGACCAGAAGCAGGAATTCTATTTGATTCTGTATGATCTGCAATCAACGAAGTTCAGCGACTACTCTGCCCAACCTGAATCTTCAAACAATATTGGGAGCCTAAGAAAGGCTGAACCATGGAAAGATTTTACCCAATACTGCAGCTCCTCAGACGTCACAACTAAAGAGAACAAAGATCAAGTTAACACTTTGTTCAATGCTGTTGGGAGCATATCAGATGGCATGCTCATCAGCTGGGGTGTGAACGAAGAGCCAGTCTACTATGAGGATATCATCAGAGCTTTTGATTCATACTTCAGTCTTCTGAAAAATATTGGCCGGATTCTCCGTTTGGGAGACAATGGGCTCGATTCTCCGATTTTCAGGCTTTGTCCTGATGCCGGCGTGGGAACGGTGGCGTTTTACGACCGAAATATCGGCCCAAAACGGCCACCGATCCTCCGTTTGGTGGGGGGCTAGCAGGCAGGCAGTGTAGAGCACCCGGCTCTAGCTGCTGATACGGCCAGAGAATTGTCGGGTCCGTGGCCGTGCATGGGCGCGACGGCGGCCTGCAGCGGCCGTGCCGTGCAACATGGCGCAGGCCGCTCGCAGAACCAGTCTGCCAAATAGTGCACCGCTTTGGCCAGGCTCGCCACCCTCAGACCATCCCCCACCAGTGCCCCCAGCCCCGGCCACAGTCCCCCCTGCCCGCGGATCGGCTCTCCCCCAATTGTGGCGGCGCTGAACTGAGTCCGCCGACGCCACGCCGGGTTCCCGAAAATAAATAGCATGAGAGACCCACGCCATCGGGAACTTCGCCAGTCGGGGGTGAAGCATCAAGGGGAGGGCTCTGCTAATGTCCTGAGGCCATCGATGCGGCATACACCAACGTATGCCGATCGGCAAATGCAATATCGGCTTCGGAGACCGGAGAATCCCGTCCAATGGGCGTGATCGAACCAAATGGGAACTATGTTCAAGAGCAAGTGCATTTAACCGCGTGTTTCCGGGCACTCAGAGCACCGAGAAACACAACGCATCTAATGCGACTCCGGTTAGATATAGAGCCTCAGCAGGGAACGCGCGGCTGAGGCCACACTTAATCCCATTTCCTGTACTGAGGAGCCCCGCTCGCTGAAACTCCTCAGTGCAGTGAGAGATCGCCTATCTCTCAACCCCCGGGCACAACCCTGAACCCCCTCAAAGCCCCAACTCACCTATAAGGGGGTCCTCAGTCCCTGCCCCTGCACCCCACCTCATGTGCACAGCATCCCTGGGCTCAATCACCACAGCATACAAAATGCCAGCCTGGCACTGCCAGCTTGGCACCCCTGTCTGGAAGCAGATCAGTGATTTTTCCATGCCTCTATCTAGACTGCTCCTTAGCTTCCAGACAGACGTTTCTTTCCTGGGGGTCCCTTGGGGGGGGGGGGGGGGGGGGGGCGATTCCTTTGGTTAGGGGATCACTGTGGAGGGTCCCTTTAGTTTTGGGTCTCAGGAGGTCCCCCTATTTTGGGGTCTTGGGGGTTCTCCATATCTAGGGAGTCTCTGTGGCGGCTTTCCCTGGTCGGTATTGTGGAGGGGAGGGTGGTCCACGGGTGGACTTACCAAGCCAGGGCCACCCTGGTAAATACCAGTAGTGATCCGCACCCATGTGATTCCCGGCCCGGAGGACCGGAGAATCGTGAGGGCCCTGAGACCATGGTGCCAGGGCCACTATCGTGCAGGTGTGAGCCCTGAATCCACTACCAGCAGGGAGGGGGGCAGAGCTAGTGGTTGTTTTGGCGTCCGGCGTGAACCTCGATTTCGGTCAGGCGCCCAATTCTCTGCCCGATCACGATCCACATTGCTAGCGTTGTAGGACGGAGAATACAGCTCATTGTTAATGAGAGGGCAAGGTTTAACTGGTACAGTCAAAAATCCGGGTGAAGGGATTTACCCATTCACAATGAATTATACGGCATAGCTACAAACTGTGAATGTGGAAAGCTAAAGGACAACCTGATCAGAGATTAAATATTGGTTGGTGCTTTTGATGAAAAGTTCTCTGACTCCTTATAATCCTCAGGGATCAGTGTTGGGCCCACAATTGTTCACAATTTATATAGATGATTTGGAGCTGGGGACCAAGGGTAATGTATCCAAGTTTGCAGATGACACTAAGATGAGTGGTAAAGCAAAAAGTGCAGAGGATACTGGAAGTCTGCAGAGGGATTTGGATAGGCTAAGTGAATGGGCTAGGGTCTGGCAGATGGAATACAATGTTGACAAATGTGAGGTTATCCATTTTGGTTGAAATAACAGGAAAAGGGATTATTATTTAAATGATAAAATATTAAAACATGCTGCTGTGCAGAGAGACCTGGGTGTGCTAGTGCATGAGTCGCAAAACGTTGGTTTACAGGTGCAACAGGTGATTAAGAAGGCGAATGGAATTTTGTCCTTCATTGCTAGAGGGATGGAGTTTAAGACTAGGGAGGTTATGCTGCAATTGTATAAGGTGTTAGTGAGGCCACACCTGGAGTATTGTTCAGTTTTGGTCTCCTTACTTGAGAAAAGATGTACTGGCACTGGAGGGTGTGCAGAGGAGGTTCACTAGGTTAATCCCAGAGCTGAAGGGGTTGGATTACGAGGAGAGGTTGAGTAGACTGGGACTTTACTCGTTGGAATTTAGAAGGATGAGGGGGGATCTTATAGAAACATATGAAATTATGAAGGGAATAGATAGGATAGATGCGGGCAGGTTGTTTCCACTGGCGGGTGAAAGCAGAACTAGGGGGCATAGCCTCAAAATAAGGGGAAGTAGATTTAGGACTGAGTTTAGGAGGAACTTCTTCACCCAAAGGGTTGTGAATCTATGGAATTCCTTGCCCAGTGAAGCAGTAGAGGCTCCTTCATTAAATGTTTTTAAGATAAAGATAGATAGTTTTATGAAGAATAAAGGGATTAAGGGTTATGGTGTTCGGGCCGGAAAGTGGAGCTGAGTCCACAAAAGATCAGCCATGAGCTCATTGAATGGAGGAGCAGGCTCAAGGGGCCAGATGGCCTACTCCTGCTCCTAGTTCTTATGTTCTTATGTAATCTCGGGAATATTTAAATTTAAGCAAAGTTGTACACTTTGCCAGACACGCCAAAGAGTGGAGGCAGAATAAGGGTTTTGTTCAAGGTGCAAGAGGAATTTCCCAAGAATAGCCCAATTAATTTGTTCAATTTGTGAGCTTTAAAATCAAAACTATAGCAAGGCAGCAACCAGGGAAATGTCCTGAAATGGTGGCAACTTTCCAATGTCCCCACTGTGGTGGGAATAAGAGGTTCACCTCGAAAACCTCCAGTCCAGTCAAATGACCTGGAAAATACTTACCTTGGATAATGAAAACCTGTTTGGAGTGCTGACATTGAGGTAAATGGACATCTGATGAATCCAAAGTAGACAAGGAGCAGATTTGAACATAGAACATACAGTGCAAAAGGAGGTCATTCAGCCCAAGTCTGCACCGACCCACTTAAGCTCTCACTCCCACCCTCACTTCCACCCTATCCCCGTAACCTAATAACCCCACCTAACCTTTTTGGACACTAAGGGCAATTTAGCATGGCCAGTCTACCGACCCGCACATCTTTGGACTGTGGGAGGAAATTGGAGAACCCGGAGGAAAGCCACACAGACACAGGGAGAACGTGCAGACTCCACGCAGACAGCGATCCAGCGGGGAATCAAACTTGGGTCCCTGGCGCTGTGAAGCCACAGTGCTAACCACTGGCATATCAGTGCCCTCTGCCAAAGTTTCAAGGATACTTAATGTAACTCTGCAACCACCCTCTAAGCAACTTCAGGGCGCTAGAGGTTTCACAATGTGAGGCCAGAGGCAGCCTATCTTTTGCTATAATGTGTTGATACACTGTATGCCCTTTCAAATCAGCCATGTTCTTCACTAAACAGTTGCACATGTATAGCGTTGAAACTTCTCTAATCCCCAACTGCTACAGAAATTACACAGTGAACCAGTCTTTATTGAAAAATCACCTTCCGTAGAAGCACAGTAGTCAGCAGGAGAATAATAATAATAATCTTTATTGTCACAAGTAGGCTTACATTAACACTGCAATGACGTTACTGTGAAAAGCCCCTAGTCGCCACATTCCGGCACCTGTTCGGGTACACAGAGGGAGAATTCAGAGGGCTGGATTCTCCGATTCTGGGGCTATGTCCCCATCCCGGTGTAGGAACAGTGGGCCAGGAAAACTGGCACAAAACGGCCACCGATTCCCAGTTATGCTGGGGGCGAGCAGGACTGTAGCGTAGAGCTCTCGGCTCGAGCTGCCGATACGCCCCAAAGAATTGCCCTGTCCGTGGCTGCGGGCAGAGCATGGGGGGGGGCGGGCCTCAGGCAATGTCCTGAGGCTGTCGATACGTGGCACGCGTTTAGGAGGGTGAAAGCGGCGTCGGCCCCGATTTGGTCGTAAGCGTGGAATCTCCAGCCATTCGCCGAACACAATTTTGGCGTCGGCGACCGGAGAATCCAGCCCAGAATGACCAAATTACCTAACACATCTTTCAGGGCTTGTGGGAGGAAACTGGAGCACCCGGAGGAAACCCACGCAGACACAGGGAGAACGTGCAGACTCCACACAGACAGTGACCCAAGCCGGGAATCGAACCTGGGACCCTGGTGCTGTGAAGCAACAGTGCTAATCGCTGTGCTACCGTGCTGCCCTGATGGGATTGGAGAATGATCAACAATGGACTAAATTTCAGGACCGGGACCAAGAGGAAATTCCTGTATAGTGCTCTAGTCTGCAGACTAGATTGAAAGTTCAACATCTTTCCGTTCAAGTCTCAAAATTCAAGTAGATCTTTCACTTCTGTGTGGAGACAGGCTAGAATAGGTGGAAACAGGATGCACCAAGAATGATGGTGCCCACCCATGAGAAGAGATTCCAGACCTTTATTTTCTCTTTGAGGAAAGATTGCACGAGAATGAAGCCACCACAGAGGCAGATGATCTGTTGGAAGAAGAGGCCCTAGACCTGACTGCACTCTTTCATTCCACACCCAATGATCATAAAGTCTTTGCTATCCCTTTTGAGGAGAATCACCCTTTTGTCGAAAAAGGTGAATTGGTGTATTTATTTCACTGACCCCACCGATGACATGCAGCCATCAAGAACCCTATCCAGGGAGGATGCAACAGTAGCGTTGTGGATAGCAACGGGCAGCACGGTAGCATTGTGGATAGCACAATTGCTTCACAGCTCCAGGGTCCCAGGTTCGATTCCGGCTTGGGTCACTGTCTGTGCGGAGTCTGCAAATCCTCCCCGTGTATGCGTGGGTTTCCTCCGGGTGCTCTGGTTTCCTCCCACAGTCCAAAGATGTGCGGGTTAGGTGGATTGGCCATGCTAAATTGCCCATAGTGTCCAAAATTGCCCTTAGTGTTGAGTGGGGTTACTGGGTTATGGGGATAGGGTGGAGGTGTTGACCTTGGGTAGGGTGCTCTTTCCAAGAGCCGGTGCAGGCTCGATGGGCCGAATGGCCTCCTTCTGCACTGTAAATTCTATGATAAACACTTAACTCCAAACTGATTCAAACTATTCGTGGAAATTCTGAGGCCATCTGTTAAAGTGTACGCTGGAGCCCACACTTGGATCTCATCAGCAAGCTATGGAAACACTCCCACTTTCCTTCAGTAAAGAAACAGGGGCCCAAATTGCAGGCTTCTACTGCTTCTACCTGAGAAAAACTTTAAAAAGTCGAGCATTAAAAGGAGCTTGAAAATATTAAATTGAAGCAAAAGTTGGAGAAGTCTAATTAAAGAGAACACGGAACTCAAAAGCCAGCTATTAGCAGTCACTGTCAAACCACAGAGAGGGATTTAGAAATAGTGGAACAACAGAAAGTGAACATATTGCAGAACAGGAGTGTGAGTGTGTAACTGGTGATCTAGGAAATTACCACAGCATCATGTGAAAGAGTAGCGGGCCAGGCTACCGTGTTGTGAAAAGCTGCTCTCCCACTCCACCTATGTGTTCCCCTTCCAAGGAGGAGATAAAGGAACACATGCATCCTACATGATGTCCAAGAGGGCCAAAAACATAGTTGGTGATTGACACCCTTGGCGACAGCGTCTTGGGGGAGGGGTGGGGGTGGCGGGAGTAGGAGTTGGATGGAAACTGTAAATAGTATATGAAGCTAATGCTTTGTGGGAAGGGTTAATTTGGGGGAAGAGGTAGAGCAAAGGCTTAGCTCTAGAGGGCGGCATGGTGGCGCAGTGGTTAGCACTGGGACTATGACGCTGAGGACCCGGCTTCGATCCCGATCCTGGGTCACTGCCCATGTGGAGTTTGCACATTCTCCCCGTGTCGGCGTGGGTTTCACCGCCATAAGCCAAACATCTGCAGTTTAGGTGGATTGGTGACGCTAAATTGCCGCTTAATTGAAAAAAATTAATTGGGCACTCTAAATTTTTTTTTTTTTAAAGATCTCTTCTAGAATAAGAAGCTGACATACCCATCACAACAGACCCGTGTGACTTTATACTGAATTGAATATTACACTTCCTGCTTTCAACAATGCGTGCTACAATGAGGGTTCATCAATGGATTGGTTGAGTAGAAATTCTATTGCCTACCCTATTCACACAGTTACTAGATCGACTGGAGAGAACTCTTTCCTGTTTTGATTTCTATTTACCGCAAATCGCATTGCAAAAACCCACAGACATGCTGTGAGCAAGTGAAAATGTAATGATTGGCAAGCATCGCTCCTTCGCCACTGACCGCAAAACTGAAACCAATATGTTTAATCGTTCTTTTGGCTCAATCTTATGTTTATCTTATACTATCATTGATATTCTTGCAAAATGAGTATCAAGAGATTTCCAATGAATACTGTTTTTTTTTGTGTGAGAGTCCTTTGGCCGTACAGCACAATTTCATCTTCAATTTTAGTCTCCAGATCTGCTTTATTAAATCTGAAGGCTGTCATATTGTGCCTTGAGCAGACCTCAGGGGTGACCTCCTGCAGAAGGCTAATATTCTTTACTTACCTTACAAGCTAAATAATTTAGAGTGAATGATTTGATGAGGCATAGATTGAGGTTAGACAAAGTAACTCAGCAACACCATAAAATCTTTAACTGCAGCTTTATGCTCTGACTTCAGAGTGATTGACACTTCAATGTATATTTAACAGCGATTAGTGTGCAATAAATCCCCAGTGAAATGGATCAGAGATAAACAGAGGAAGTCTTTCAGGTTTTTACGACAGGTATCTCTGCAAAAGCGGTGCACATGTGGAAGAAGACTCAGCTTAAGGTCAAATTTGAAGATCATCAAATGAATGCTAGAAACCTATCTTTGATTAAGGATTCTGATAGATTTATTTCAGAGCTGACTGGAATTACTTTGTTTGGTGTATATTTCAATAATTAGATTTGGTCTGAACATGAAATGTATAGGCTATATAATATTTAGTTACTTTATGACAAATTTTACAAGTAATTCAAGACTATACCACCCATGGAGTATCCTATTCAACCTTTTCTACATAGGCTGGAAGTAACAGTGACCCACTATGACAGGCAGAGCAATAATATATATACTATAAGGACAAATAAATACATATACAGGATTCCTTATTGGTCAGATAGCCTAATCACCTTCCATTGTGCTTTCTTAAATGCTGATGTATTTCTGTGGACAGTTCAGAAAGGTTGAAAGCTCATCGATCTTAAACATTGGACGGACTTTGGGGCGACGGGCATCTCAGTCACTCCACGAGAGAACCAGCGAGAGCCCAACGTCGCCTCTTTTCAGGAACATCCACTACTCGTGGCACTCAACAGGCCAGCTGCGTGCCTTCCCATGGATCAAGGACCCCAGGGATGGGAGCCCACCGAGAGCAGCTGACCAGTTAAAGACTGGTATCTCAATTGAATAGTAGCAATACTGGGAGGCGGTAGCTGCTGTCAGTACAGCACTCACCCAACGTCTCGGATTGAGGAGGGTCCCAGGCATGCGTGAGTGATGATGGATATAGGGCTGGGGAAGGGGGTCAGAAAGGAGGAGGCATTGATAGCAAAGACGAGGGTGGGAGGGGGGACTTTCAGTGGGCCTGTTCCCCTTTCCTGATGCAAGATCTTTCAATCAGGCAGTAATTGCCTTTGAATGAGGGACCCTTTTGGGCCCAAAATCATGGGCGAGATTCTCCACTCCCACGCCGAAGTGGCCGCGCCGTCGTGAACGCCGTCGAGGTTCACAACGGCGCGGAACGGCCCCAGTCCCAACCGATTCAGGCCCTGACAATGGGCCAGTATCGGGGCCGCGTCATCTACACGCGCCAGGCCTTGTCGCCCGCGTAAAACCGGTGGCGCATAGATGACACGGCCGGCGCCGCATAACGGACGTCATCCGCGCCAGCATGGCACTGGAGTGGACCACGCCACTTCAGCTGCTGATCCTGGCGTGAACTGAGCGCCGCGGGGTCCGCTCATGCGCAGTGGCACTGGCGCCAACGCGTGCATGCGCAATGACTCCCTTCAACGCGCCGGCCCCGACGCAACATGGAGCAGGGCTACAGGGGCCGGCACGGAAGAAAGGAGGCCCCCAGCCAGAGAGGCCGGCCCACCGATTGGTGGGCCTTGATCGCCGGCCAGGCCACATTGGAGGCCCTCACGGGGTCAGACGCCCCCTCCCTCCCACAGGCCGCCCCCCGGACTCTTCAACGCCGAGGTCCCGCTGGCTGAGAGCAGGTGTGAACGGCGCCGGCGGGACCCAGGTTTTTTACGACGGCCGCTTGGCCCATCCTGGAGCTCTGCGGAGAACCATGTCCCGGCGTCGGGGTGGCGTGGCGCGATGCGCCGGTCGCAGGGATTCCCCAGCCCGGCCTCGAGCTGATAGAATCCCACTCCATGTTTCTTCTGACTAAAATGTCACTGCTCGACCCATCGGTTGTCAATGTCCACACTTGGCTGGTTGACACTGGATGCTTTACCCATCAACGCTGTTCATACTCTAAGCCCTTTCAATATTAATTAGATCAGAACAGCGCTTTAAAATGTAAAAGCATAGATCTACCCAACCTACTGTTATCAAACGCCACACCAGTTTCTGCCTCAAATTTGTACTCGTTAATAATTGTGCTATGTTTTTATGTATTATGTTGCAAAAATAAATATTAATAATTTATTCTAACACTATGAAATGTTTTCCTTTTTTGGGGTCAAGGTATGGATGGAACTGAATACCTTCCCCTCCCCCCAACACCGGCCTGGAAATTAGCTTGCTGCAGGGATGACGTTTAATTGGGCAGGGAAGCACAGGGTGAGAGAGCCTATCACCTTCTTGACTCCTCCTGATTAAGTCCGGGTGGGAAAGGTAGGGATTTAATCCTATCGGGGCCCAGAGATGGCTGAGGCAGGTTTACCACAGGTTCTCTCTGGCTGATGGACAAGGCCACCACCATGGCCATTAAGTAATCCCTGCATTATTAACTGCTTAACACTGGGATTTCAATTATTAACGGCATTGTCGCAATGTTTCTATAACAAGATAATTACTTTTCCATGAAAGGAATTAAAACCTTTGGGATAAATAGTTTCTTTGAGTAGTTAGTTCCTTTTCTTCCTGAGGAAAAAACATTGGTCCTTTGCATTCACCATATTCTGTGCAGGAATTTACAATCACAGTTGGTAAATTAACTAAGCTAATATCATTGTGGAAATAAAACTCAGGCACAATGCCAAATGCAACAGAATACTGAATGCATTACTCTAAATTGGAGCTTGCACTAGTTATTATCATGCAGCAGATGAGAGCAAGTCACTGAGTGTCTTTAAGACAGAAAGATAGGGGGCGTCATTCTCCGACCCCCCGCCGGGTCGGAGAATGGCCGTTGGCCGCCGTGAATCCCGCCCCCGCACCCGCCGAAGTCTCCGGTACCGGAGATTGGGCGGGGGCGGGAATCGGGCCGCGCCGGTTGGCGGGACCTGCCGCTGGATTCTCCGGCCCGGATGGGCCGAAGTCCCGCCCAGAAACTGCCTGTCCCGCCGGCGTAAATCAAACCTGGTATTTACCGGCGGGACCAGGTGGCGTGGGCGGGCTCTGGGGTCCTGGGGGGGGGGGGCGCAGGGCGATCTGACCCCGGGGGGTGCCCCCACGGTGGCCTGGCCCACGATCGGGGCCCACCGATCCGCGGGCGGGCCTGTGCCGTGGGGGCACTCTTTCCCTTCCGCCTCCGCTACCGCCTCCACCATGGCGGAGGCGGAAGAGACTCTCCCCACTGCGCATGCGCGGGAAACTGACAGCGGCCGCTGACGCTCCCACGCATGCGCCGCATTTCCGCGCCAGCTGGCGGGGCAACAAACGCCATTTCCGCCAGCTGGCGGGGCGGAAATCCCTACGGCGCCGGCCTAGCCCCTCAATGTTGGGGCTAGGCCACCAAAGATGCGGAGCATTCCGCACCTTTGGGCCGGCGCGATGCCCGTCTGATTGGCGCCGTCTTTGGCGCCAGTCGGCGGACATCGCGCCGTTGGGGGAGAATTTCGCCCAGGTTCTTGATTAATAAGGGGTTATGGGGAGAAGCAGGGGAATGGTGGAGAAACATATCAGTCATGATTGAATGGTGAACACACTCGATGGGCCGAATGGCCTAATTCTGCTCCTATGTCTTATGGCCTTATGGTTTTGGAGGCCCAGGATGCCAAATGTTCATGACATGACTACATTCATTGATTTCTGTATTATTGAATATCATATCTGATATGTAGTTTAGCTTTTATATGCTGGTCTAGAAGTAGATATATACCATAACTCAATGTGTGTTTTAAAAAAATAAATTTCGAGTACCCAATTATTTTTTTTCCAATTAAAGGGCAATTTAGTGTGGCCAATCCACCTAACCTACACATCTTTGGGTTGTGGGGGTGAAACCCACGCAGACACGGGGAGAATGTGCAAACTCCACACGGACAGTGACCCAGGGCCGGGATTTGAACCCGGGACCTCAGTGCCATATTCCCAGTGTTAACCGCTACATCACGTGCCGCCCTCTCAATGTGTGTTTTGATGCAATGTGAGCAGAGGAATTATCTACTATTTTGTTTCTTGGAATGCAGTGTCTTTTCTCATAATTTTCTGTACTAAACTATATTGAATAAGGTGGCATTTCTGTTGAATAATTTAGTTTTTATTCTCTTTCTTTTTTTGGTTTTCTTGCAATCCAGGCCTCTGATGCCCATCAGCTCTTACTGAATTTTAATGAGCCTGAGTTGTCTATCCATGGCTCTGTTGATTTTTGTTTCACATTGCTAGTAGATCTTCTACAACCGCCTTTTCACCCAAAGACTCTTAGCCATGGACTTGCTGATTTACGTTTTCCTTTCATTTCTTTTACCTCAGCTAGTTTTCTTGTTATCATGGTTTGTTTAACTTTGCACTCACCTGTTCGTTTGCCTTTCTGCTGGTACCTCCGCAAATCATTCTAGGGCCTCAAATTGTGCTGCTGAGCTCCATTGTGTTATATTATACCAATATGATTTTGCAGCTATATGTTTATCCAGAGTGCCACATCACTCATAACTGCACTAGTCTTTGCATCGGATTAATAAGGTATTGTCTACAGCACATGGTGTGAGCTGAGAAATACAAGCAGTGAAGTTTAAAAATGCGATTATTTTGAACTTCAGGCATCTTCATCTATCCACAGGTTTGCCAATGCATGCGCCACATCTTCATGAGGTCACTCCTTTTCCCTTGACTTGCACTGCATTACGACCAGAAATAAAATAATTTCCTAAAAAAATAGATTTTAAGTTTTCTTCCCAAAGGCAAGAAAGTGGATGGTAATACTGGCAGCTGTCCAGTGCCTTGCTTAAGTGCACATTTTTCTGATAGAGCCTTGAGCAATGGTAGCCTACACTGCAGTAGAGAGTGCCTCATCCAAGCTCAATTCCGCCCTCAACTGATGTCCATATGCTCCAATTTCCTGGAATACCAGTTAGGACAGGGGCCTTAGTTTATTTTTCTTTTCTCTACCCAGGGTACTCAGGGAAATTGGAAAGTCCCTTTATGCATCCTGGTCATGATCAGTGAGCTCAGTGTAGTGCAGGAACCAAACCTGGGGCTTTCCAGTCTCCATGACTAAGTTCTATATGGGGTACTAACTGGGGAGATTTTAAAATGACTTCTAAAATCCAAAAGTACTTCATATTGAAAGTCCAGCACTTCCCTACAATTTTCTTTTCCTTTAACATTTTCGAGTTGCATTTCACCCATGATGACTGAAATTACCAGGATAGATGACATAGAACCTTTCGCTGCAGACGTTGGGAGAGGGGGTGGGAAGAGGAGCCAGACACACTTAAATGTTTGGAGATGGCAAAACATTTTTTTCTTTACTTTGGACAATGACATTAAATCTTTTTTTTTAAATTTAGAGTACCCAATTAAATTTTTCCAATTAAGGGGCAATTTAGCGTGGCCAATCCACCTACCCTGCACATCTTTGGGTTGTGGGGGCGAAACCCACGCAAACACAGGGAGAATGTGCAAACTCCACACGGACAGTGACCCAGAGCCGGGATTGAACCTGGGACGTCGGCGCCGTGAGACTGCAGTGCTACCACTGTGCCACCGTGCTACCCTTATGACATTAAATCTTGATCAATTCTTTATATTTACTCCATTTTCCCTTTACAATTCTCAGCATTAGAAATTCACAGAGATGGCTTTGGTACTTTTTAGTTAAAGAGAAGCATATATTTTGAAAGGTCACAATGAAATTAATGAGTACAGCAACTAAAATAAGGATTTCTAGTGAACAGCCTCACTGGAATAAATTTCCCACATTATCCAACATATGAACAAAGTAAACACCATTTTCACACTCAAGTTGCACTCTGTCAGAACAAAGCTTTACCTTCATGCATTGTCACACCTCGTTGAAAAAATATTTTAGAGTATTCGCTTCAGCCTAGAAATTATTGTCAGTGATAATAGTGGAAAATTGGTCACTTATTTTGTACTTCTGTTGATTATGTTAATGCAAGCAGGCATTCTAAGCAGCTAAAGACACCACCAAAATAGTGGAGGAAAGAATGTATACAAACATCAACAATGGTTTGGCTTTCATATCACGTGTGTAAGCAGCCAGAAAGATTCAGTGATGGAGAAATGGGAGCTAGAATGTACAAGGCAATGAGTCACTAAATAAAGTATTGGTACTACAAAAAGTATTGTGCAGTTAATATGTTCATTAATACATGTGTTGGAAGTCCGTAAGAATAGTCAGTGATTTTCGCATTTCGGATCAAGGCCCTGCTTTTAATATGTGCGTAGCTAGAAAAGATATTTGTTACTGTTTCAAAGAGTAATAATCTGACATGGTATTTAAAATAAATAAATCAGGATCATAGTATAGGTTGAAACAATTCAAAATCGGTTCTATGACTCTGTAATCATTATCATTTTAGAAAGTGAAAGCTTTCATTGCTGTACCAGGTGTCACTATCAAAATGATTAGATCCAGTAAACCTGCTGCAAACCATACACTATATCTATAATATTCACTCTTTACATTTTCTGCACAGTTATTTTACATTTTTATTACAATATTTCTGGGAAAAATTTGGTCAGTGGAATGAACACTGGGTCAGATGGTATTTTAAGTAATCTTTGAAGTCCGTCATTTTGATCAGATGTTAACTGAAGCAGATCTGGAAAAGTCATTTGTTGTGACGTTCTTCAAAAAAAACAATGATAGATGGGACCCTGTCCTTATGTGATGGGCCATCAGGTCACCTCCAAGTCAACCAGGTCACATGCAGCACATTTATGGGTCACATATCATTCGGTGATTGACTTGAAGCATTCTTAAAGTGTCAGATAGGTGAACAATGGGCCACTCATCTGTTAATTGTAGGAAACGTGCCAAGTTGATACAGATGGCAAAAGGTCACGTCTAAAGAAGCATACAGGTGGCTTTTAGGCCGAATGCACAAAAGCTGCAGTAACTAAACACATAAACTTCATTGATAAAACAAGTTTATTTTGAACTTTAATGGGTGAAACTTGGTGCAAAGGCCAAAATGGTAAGTTACCATTTTTGCATTTGACGATGATTTAATTCAATTAAAGGTCCTGTTTCTATATGAAGTTGGTTTCTTAGCTTGAAAGCCAATAAAGTAGAAGCCTGTGCACTCAAGTAAGTTAGAAGTGGAGTTGAACTGTTGGCAAACAGATTAAGGCAATAAAATAACTGATGAAGAACTCAAAAGAGTGCCCCAGAAGTGTATATTGAATCTTGGATAGTGTGACAATTTTTTAAGCCAACTGCCAGGAAAGTTATCCATTGATGTGACTGAAGGTGTGCAGATTTATTAAAGCAGATAATTTTTACTGTTAACTGAGGTAGAAAACAATTACATTATTTGAACATCATCTCTATTCAACTATTCAGTTTTAACCTCTTTTTGTTTCTTGTGGCTGATGTAAATGTAGAGCAATGACTATAATTTATATAATGTAAGTATATATTTTTATATTCAAGTGGTTAAGCCAGTTAATTGTGTCAGGATTAACAGTGTGTATCCCTGTAATGTCTTCTTCACATTTGTGTATCGGGAATTAAAACAGATATGGGGAGGAATTTCTTTAGTCAGAAGGTGGTGAATCTGTGGAACTCTTTGTCGCAGAAGGCTCTGGAGGCCAAATCACTGAGTCTCTTTAAGACAGAGATATATAGGTTCTTGATTAATAAGGGGATCAGGGTTTATGGGGAGAAGGCAGGAGAATGGGGATGAGAAAAATATCAGCCACGATTGAATGGCGGAGCAGACTCGATGGGCCGAGTGGCCTAATTCTGCTCTAATGTAGTATGGTCTTATGGGAATTGAGGTGTTATCTGTTCCGTGTTCTACTCTGTGTGAAACAGTCACACCCAGACAATGTTTATGTCTCCATTTATGCATCAAGTATCCACGTTTGCCAATTGTTTGGCTAGAGCCAAATTTTCTATGTTCTATGTAGAGCCAGTTTGGAACTGCCCATGAACTTTGCAGAAGATCAAAACCAGGAACATTACACCCATTCTTTTATACGGTGTACAATTGGGCTTCTTGTGAACTCCATGTGGGTTTCCAAGCTTCATGATGGTTGAAGTTGTATTGTTGAAGATCAAGTGCATGACTCCAAAAGGATGTGTGCGGTTTAAAGTGGTTGTGAGACATTCGCACTCTTCAATTCGCTGGACTTCCCAGGGGTTGCACTCTTTAAATCCAGACCATGTCACAGGTCGATGGCTGAGCCAGATTCCATTGCATGATGTATAATTTAACCAAACATTCGATTGCCTTGGGACCTAATTGATGATGAAATTCTGGGGTGAACATCATCTCTATTGGCTGCCTTTCCTTTCTTTACTGGGGTTAAACTCTCCTTTAGTTCTCACATTGGTTGGGAATGGAACTCTCGCTCGATATTTTTGTCGCTTATTCCTACTGTGCACTCCAACAATAGGCATGGTAAGAGTGTGTGCAGTTCAGAACTTCAATGCACTCATTCCACCATTGGTGTCTGTCTGAGTTTGCAAGACCTTCACAATCCGTGGTCTGCCCGACTTACTGTCGGAGCAGGTTCTGGGTCATTTTTGCCCAGGACAGGTTAATTCTTTTCAGAAAACCTGGGAGATGCTCTTCTTTGCCGTGAGGGTAAGGAGTCCAATCAATTGATGACAGCATTCCTGTATTGTTTGGACTCGGATCACCACTCTCTCAATGACTTTCCTCGGGATTCCTTCTGACAGAATCACAAACATTTCAATGCCAATATAAATGATAATGAGCTTTTGTTGGCTGTTGGGGAAGTCGGGGTGTATTTATTCTGAGGGGTTGCCTGAATTGTGCTCCTCTTTGATCTTTGCAAGCAATGGTGAGATGCGTTGCGAGCGAGTAGGTTGTAAGATTACTCACTACTTGGGATTGTCATGTGAGTGTCCCTTTAAGAAAGGTTTAGTCTCTTATCATGTGACTTATAGAACATTGGGTTGTGGCTTTGAGGTGAGAGGGGGTTTCAGTTTCAGTTTGACTGCTTTGGACTGCAGAAGGAGAAAGAAATGTTTTCCCTGTTTTTCTCTGTTTTAATTTTAAAAGCTGTTCCAGTAAAAAGCCCATTGGTTGTGGCTAACTGCCTTGGTAACTTTAAATATATGGTTGCTTTCCGAAAGGACTTTGAATCTACTGGTTGGAACTGGATCAGAATTTCAGGAAAAGGACCAGTCGCACTCAAGTGAGAATACAGTGTGCTGGGCCATGGCCTTGAAAGGGTGTTTTGGTTTAATTGGATTTTGCTATTGAATTGGAACAGCTAAAGAGGAATTCATTAAGTGTTATGTACATAGATTACTGTAGCTGTGTGGTGTCTTTATGTTTGTAATTGATAAAAATTCTTGCTGTGTTTTTATATATATATGTTATCTACATTCTTAGAATAAACCTTGTTTTGATTAAAGTGTCTAGGAAGTCTGATGAATCACACCTAGAGTGAAGGCTTTTGTGCTCATCATAGCCAAATTCAACATAAAGATTGTAGGTCAGGTGAACTTCAGAATAAACTTTGGAGTTTCTAAGCCCTGGCCCATAACAGGATGAGTTGCAGATCTTGCGCAGACATCCAGTGTATGAGGTCTTGGCTGTTGGATTTGTTTGCTTCGTGGCCCCACATATTGTGCTGGTTGCTAAAGTCACCAACATATAGAGCTGGCATTGTGCACTTGGGAACACTGACTTTTGACCATTTTGAATCAAAGGCTTTGTACATGTTGGTAATGCGCAGCTACCCTAACTTATTGGCGGTGTTGTAGGGGGCCATCAAAATCCGTAATGGTGAGCTTTGTGCATATGGCCAAGCCATATGCTGGATGGTTGTAGCAAGTCATGACAGTAATGTCTGGCTTTTTGGTCATTGGCGAGAGACATGGGTTTCTTGGAACTATGGACATCAACGTTATGCATCTTCAGTGTGTTTGAAGTTACTCATATTTCACCATGGAGAATCCTTCAATGTTGAGTTGGTGGATCCATATTCCAGGAGCTAGCTGAACCCTTGTTGGCCATACATGTAAATCATGAGCTTATTAGCCTTGATGGGTATGATCTGAGCGAAAGTATTATCAAGTGAACAATTAAATATTTTTCCAGACTGCTGTTTTGCTATCACCAGGTCAGAATAAGATGCGTTTGTCACGAAAATTAACATTTATGCTCTTGCTGCTCTATAACCTCCTGAAGAAGACAATCACCCTACGCCATTTCCATTTGTGTTTTAATTAGAAAGCCCATAGACTAATAGAAATACTTGGAGAAAATCCAATCTTTCAAGATATGGCATGTTTTTTTTTTCAATTTTAGCTTTTTAATTAAGGTCTTAATGGAAGAAATATTCTGCATGATTTTTTGCAGCTGCAAAGCAAATGTGTGCGACAACTCCACCTCAAGCTTTATAATGTTGGAACTTTTCTTAATAAAACATTATTTTGTCAATTTTGTTTCGCTTTTGTTAATTATTGTCATGAATATCTCATATATTAGAAATATTCAGTAATGTTGGCAAGAATCTATACACCTTAAGACCCATAATAGATTCTCAAATGGCTCGGTGAGCAATAAACTGCATAATGTTCTGCTCACTCACACAGCCCAGAGGTCAGTGGATCGATTAGTGGTCTGGGCTGTGTTGAATTAGCAGTTGTGTATCAGACTAGAAATTTATTATCTGTTTGAGGGTAAAAGAAAGGTGGGCTGCTTTAAATGTGGGTTAAATCCTACTTCAGGTTTTCCTCGCGATGGAATAGTTTCATCAAAAAGGGTGGGCCTTGTAGCAGCATCACACCATATTCATCCCTAACAGTTAATACTCCCAACTGGGGCGTCATTCTCCGACCCCCCGCCGGGTCGGAGAATGGCCGTTGGCCACCGTGAATCCCGCCCCCGCCCCCGCCGAAGTCTCCGGTACCGGAGATTGGGCGGGGGCGGGAATCGGGCCGCGCCGGTTGGCGGGACCCCCCGATCAATTCTCCGGCCCGGATGGGCCGAGGTCCCGCCCAGAAATTGCCTGTCCCGCCAGCGTAAATCAAAGCTGGTATTTACCGGCGAGACCAGGCGGCGTGGGCGGGCTCCGGGGTCCTGGGGGGGCGCGGGGCGATCTGACCCCGGGGGTGCCCCCACGGTGGCCTGGCCCGCGATTGAGGCCCACCGATCCGCGGGCGGGCCTGTGCCGTGGGGGCACTCTTTCCCTTCCGCCTCCGCCACGGTCTCCACCATGGCGGAGGCGGAAGAGACTCTCCCCACTGCACATGCGCGGGAAACTGTCGGCGGCCGCTGGCGCTCCCGCGCATGCGCCGCATTTCCGTGCCAGCTGGCAGGGTACCAAACGCCATTTCCGCCAGCTGGCGGGGCAACAAACGCCATTTCCGCCAGCTGGCGGGGCGGAAATTCCTCCGGCGCCGGCCTAGCCCCTCAATGTTGGGGCTCGGCCCCCAAAGATGCGGAGCATTCCACACCTTTGTGCCGGCGCGATGCCCGTCTGATTGGCGCCGTTTTTGGCGCCAGTTGGTGGACATCACGCCGTTGGGGGAGAATTTCGCCCCTGATGTTTGCCTTTAGATTCTGAAAGGGTTTAATGATAAAATAATGAAGGCACGAATAATAAGATTCTAACATTTTTGCCAATGGAAATTGTATCAAGGGACCGGAGAGTGATGCATATCACATTGTTGTGCAAAAAGGGGGAAGGAAGAAACCAGTTTGGATATATCCATACTACCACCGTAATTTGCCAGCCATTAGGGTTCTCTGTACCTGCCGGCAGTGCACCCCACCTGCAGGTTCCCCGGCGGCATGGAATGGCTTCAATGGAAAAACCCATTGACAAGTGTCGGGTGTAGAGAAACCCGCCACTAGCAAACGGCATGCCGCCGAGAAAAACATAGCCGGGGACCAGAGAATTCAGCTCATACTGCTAAATGAGGTTGCTCCGACTAAACCAGTTTAGCTTTAGTGCAATCCAAAACCACTTTACATTAACATCGTATCTATAAGGGGTGGTTTTCATGACCCTTGCCCCTCACAGTCTCTCTGGCCACAACATTTTGGGCCTATTTGTTTGCATTAGTGATTCTGATGCTTTCTTTGTGGATGGTACTCATCCTTAATCTGCAGTAAGTATAATCCAATATATCACTACTCCCAACTTGGTTCTACTCTTACCTGTACAATCGGGAATAGAGCATCGCTAGCAATAGCTTGTCTTTCTGGTCCTGTGTCGTTAAAACTGCAGGTTCCCAGGTTTTCTTCTTCCTCATCTATACTTGATAACATCATCTGCAGACATAGGATCAGCTTCCACATATATATTGATAACACCCAGTCTTGTTTATTCACAATTTATTTCATTTATTTCAGTTAAACATTGGGAAGATTATCGCTATCATGTTCAGCTCCATCATATACTCCAAATCTTTACCAGCAATTTAATTTCCCACCTTATCCTTTACATCGGGTTCAATTTGAGTGTTTGCAGCTGCAGAATCCTATTCATCCTCAGCTGAACTTCCAACCTCATATCCTGTACATTACAAAGAGTACTGGTTCCAACTCTGGAACATCACCCGCATCAGCTGATCTGCTCTCAATCCATTTTCACCTCCAGACTCAACCATTCCTGTGTTGTCCTTGCTAGCCCCACATTCTCTCCCCTGTAACACTCCATTACACGTGTCCTATCCGATAGCAACTCGTGATCACCCATCGCTGCAGTCCTAGTTTACAGACACTGGCTCCTGGACACCCAATGCCACAGGGATATTTTGCATGTGTATTTAGATTTTGAAGACGTGCCATATAAGAGATGTGTTGTAGTGGTTTCGACTTCTGGCATTAAAAGGACTGTGGTAGCAATGACAGAGGATTGACTCAAGGAAAAGGATCAGTGTAAGAAATACAACAGTTGGTGCTTCCCTGAGATCTCTTGAATCTCCCTCTCTACAATATACTTACCTGATAATGAAAAATGGTATGCCTGCATTTCAGGCATCAGAAATTGTCCAATACAAATTTCTGCATCACACTTAATATCAAATTCAGAATGTCTGCAGCTTCTTAATTCAGGGTTTTGCAAACTGTGGGTTGCAATTGAGGGTTACAGAGCGATCGGTCACGGCCAGCTTTATGTAAAGAATGCTGGCCATGACCGGCTTGTAAATGCAAAAGATGCAGTCCTCCCGTCAGATGTGATGGCAGAGAGCAGGTCACACACTCGGCATATACACTGATGTCACGCGTCCTGTACATCCGTGATTTTGCAGCAAAATAACGGAGGAGACGTTCCTCCATTTTCTAGCTGTGAGCAAGCAAGGCAGCAGGACTGTCAAGAACTGAAGATGGATCGTATTGTTACAAGGAAGAGAGGGCCAGAGACACAAACAGGCCAGGATCTCACAGCTGAATCTGCTGCAGAGTCCACGGCAGGACAAAGCATTGCTGGTATGAGCTGTGTACAGAGCTCCAGGGCTTCTGGTGAACAGTCAACTAAGAGCAATATAAAGATGATTTCTTGAAGTAAGGCTTTGAATGCCAATGCAAATCAGAATGCAAAGCCCATCTGTGGGATTCTCTATCGGTGGGATCCTCCTCGTCGCCACTTTCGTCGGGTTTCCCGACAGCCTGGGATGGCCACAATGGGAAACCCCATTGACTGGCTGCTGGAACGGAGAATCCCACTGTCGGCTGCACTGAAAATGGGGCTGGCAGGAGAATCCTGCCCTACGTGTGTTATTTGCAGGGAAGTACTGGCAAATGAGAATTAGATGCTAACTATGTTTTACCTTGCAGACATCTTTTCAATTCTAAAAGAACTGAACCTGAAATTGCAATAAAGGATGATGATTGCTTTTAGCACAGTGTAGAAATAGATGCTTTCCAAAAGTCTTTGAAAGTTTGGCAGGTGCGAGTACAAAGCTAAAACTATTTCATGTTCCCCACACTGCTACGAAACATAGAAGAAAACAGTGGTGTAAGGGAACTGTTGATAGATTGGCATGCCTTATTCAGTCTCATTTGGCTGCACTGATCAACAATTGTTGTCTCCATTTTCCAGAGGAGAAATTTCAGACTTTGAAAGAGAAGAGGTGGGTCAAAACTTCTTTTGAGTTTGAGACCCCAGAGCCAATTATTAACTTACAGCTGACGCCAAATGAAGAGACCGAATTTCTGCGCCTCACCTGTGACAGCACATTTAAAACACGCTGCAATTCCATGAGGCTGTCAGCATTCTGGAATAACATCTCTGAGAAGTATCCAATTCTGAGGAAAACAAGCATTTAGCCCTTCACAAGACCTACATGTGCGAGGTTGGATTTTCCATTGTGACAAAGATGAAGACAGTTCCTTTGGAACTGGCTGAATTCTGCACCTGATATGCGCATTGCCCTCTCCTCCTGTGAACCTGATTGGTGTGAGATTGTGAGGGCCAAACAGGCTCACCTGTCGCATTAATTGTAAGCGGCAATGGTGTGTTGCGAAGGTTGGCCAACGTGGGTCGCGAAGGCCGGTCAGCGTGGGTCCCGAAGGTCAGCCAGTTGGTAAAGTTGGTCCTCGGAAATAAAATGTGAAAAGCATTGACTTAATTGACTTCCTACAAAAAAGACCAGTGTTGTGATTTGTTATGGTTTGTTATGGATTCTGAGCATTCATTTTAAGGATGGTGAGCAATTATACCTTGGCAACCTTAAAGGAATAGGTAAAATAACTAGCAGCAGAATGATTTTGTCATGATCCCTGAGGAGACCTCCAGTGTAGAGGAACCAAACTTCCTTAACAACCCTTGTGGAAGAAGCCAGTGGAGAAGATTAAACTTTTACTGTGCCAATCAAACCAAAATCTACGAAAAATAAACATGAATTTTATTCAATAGAAACTAAAAATTACAATTTAAATAGCTGATATAACGAAGGTAGGCCTGAAAGATTTATTTCCCGTTTTCCCCAGCACGGGCGGTTTCCAAAGTTTTCACAACTCTGGGTTGCACAATGAGAATTTAATTCCTTCCTATGATTCGGGATTATGCATAGGTAGCCTCCAATTACCTTTTACACCATCTGAGTTCCACTCTCTGTAGCTTCTTACAGTCCTGGGCTGAACAGTTGCCATACCAGGCTGCGATGCAGCCAGATGGGATGCTTTCTATGGTGCATCTGTAAAAATTGGTAAGAGTCAATGTGGACATGCCAAATTTCCTTAGTTTCCTGAGGAACTAAAGGTGCTGTAGTGCTTTCTTGGCTGTAGCGTTGACTTGGATGGACCAGGAAAGATTGTTGGTGATTTGTACAGCTAGCAATTTGAAGCTGTCAACCATCTCCACTTCAGCACCACTGATGCAGGCAGGGGAATGTTGGCCCTTATTTCAAAGGGGTTGGAGTAGCAGAATAGGGAAGTCTTGCTGGAACTGTACAAGGAAGGTACTGGGAAACCACATCTGGATTATTATGAGTAGTTTTGGTCCCCTTATTTAAGGAAAGGTATTATTTCATTGAAGGCGGTTCAGAGAACCTTCACTAGAATGATCCCCGAATGAAGGGATTGTCTTATGAGCAAAGATTAAACTAATTGGAATTTAGAATAATAAGAGATGATCTCATTGAAACATATAGGATTCTTAACGTGCTTGGCAGGGTAAAGGCTGAGAAGATGTTGTCCCTCATGGGAGAGTTGGACCAGAGGGCATAGTCTCAGAATAAACAGGTGCCAATTTAAGACTGAGAAGTGGAGGTATTTCTTCTCTCTGAAGGTTGTGAGTCTTTGGAACTCCTTGACAGAGAGAGCTATGGAGGCAGAGTCCTCCACTATATTTAAGGCTGAGATAGATTTTTGATCAGTAAGGGAATCGAGGGTTACGGGGAAAGGGCAGGAAAGTGCACGTGAAGTTTCTGGTCAATGATAAGCCCCCAGGCTAGCAATGTTGTGGGAGTCAGTGATGGTAATGCAATTGTATGTCGCTAGGGGATGGTTAGATTTCCTCTTGTTGGAAATGGTCAATGACTCCTATTGCTCTCAGTTTTGCTCAGGCTCCTTGATGCCACATTCGGTCAAAGGTTCCATTGACGCCAAATCACTCTATCCTCAACTCTGGAAATGGTACAATGTAGAATGTACTGGGCAATGAGGTTACAGATTGTGGTAGATTACAATTCTTCTGATGCTAATGACCCATAGCTCCTCATGGATGCTCAGTTATGAGCTGCTTGATCTGCTCTGTATCTATCCCATTAGCACAGTAATAATGCCACACAACCCAGTGTCCTCAGTATAGTGATGGAGCTTAGCCACAAAGACGGTGTAGTGATCACTGCTACCAATAAATGGAGACATGCATCTGTGACAAGTGTATGGGCGAAGATAAGGTCAAGCAGGTTTTTCCCTTGCTCTGCTTGTATCACCACCTACCTACGGGGCGGCATGGTGCCATAGAGGCTAGCACTGCTGCCTCACAGCACCAGGGACCCAGATTTGATTCTGGCCTTGGGTGACTGTGTGGAGTTTGCACTTTCTCCCCATGTCTGCGTGGGTTTTCTCTGGGTGCTCCGGTCTCCTCCCACAGTCCAAAGATGGATGTGCAGGTTAGGTGGATTGGCCACGCTAAGTTGTTCCTTAGTGTTGAAGGATGTGCAGGGTAGCTTGTGGGTTGTGGAGATAGGGCGGGGTGGGAGTGGACATGGGTAGAATGCTCTTTTGAAGGGTCGGTGCAGACTTGGTGGGTCGAATGGCCTCCTTCTGCACTGTAGGGATTCTATATTCTATGATACCCAATCTGGCACATTTCCTTCAGCACTTGGACAGCTCAGTTACTTTACTCGTGGTGCTACCAAGCAATTCGGGTTAGGGACTTGTAATAGGGGAAGTTACATAAAAAGTTACAGATGATACCAAAAAAGGGGGCAGGAAAACACCTGAAGAAAAAATTGAAGAGAATGGAGAAAGAACAGTGAAATGGGATTCGAGTGGACAGCTTCACCGGGGCAATGGCTTCCTACTGTACAGCAATTCCTACCATCCCCCTACACTGTGATATTTAGATTACAACTTTCTCTCCTGATTTGAGTCTAAACTACAACTCCCGATTAGAAATAAGAGCCAGCCCAACAACATGATTAAAGCCGAAAGGTTTCAGATTTCCAATGTCTGGAGTATTTTGTTTTGGTTATGTATTTGGCCAAATTGGATCCTTAAAGATCTGCTTTCCAAGCTATTAGGAACCCTACAAGAAATTTTATAAGAGTTCCCTTTAGTTATTTTAGTGTTTGGATTTAATCATAATTATAGTTAAGCATTTGCAGTTCATACATGAGCTGCTTACTATTATTGACTGATCTCTCATAGCTCACTGTGGATATTAAAATATTTCTTTCAATGAGGACATGGCAGTGGTTATGGCGAGATCATACCTTTCCACCATACAGTGTCTGCACAAAGTTCAATTTCGCCCTGTAATTTGTTACTTTTCTAATACAAGGGTTTGTGCAGCCCAATGTGACAAATGCATGCCATGGTGAATTAGAAAGGTTGATGTAGCATTAGGGCGTTACACTATCGCAATGTCAGGTCTTACTACTTCATCGTGAAAGTCAGGTATGAGTTCAAGCCCCACTCCAGGTAGCCTGTTTTGTTTAGGAAATGGCAAATAGCAACGGGGAACCTGAAAAGAAACAGCCAGGTGATTTAAGAAGCACTGCACAATATCGCATTCAAAATGGAATAACTCTTAGGGACCAAGTGGCAAAAGCAAAACTACAAAACTCCCTGCTAACGCCGCCCGTGATTTATCAAGAGAATTATGACTTATAATCTAACTTGGATAAACATGTGTTTTTCTTAGTTTCAGACAACCAAATGATACCGGAGCTGACCTGTCTATCTTCAGGCTTCCACAATGCAGTTTAGTTCACAACTGTCACAGCTTGAGGTGGTGAACTTGCTGGAGACGATTTTCTGTTTGTCAGTAATTTTGACATTGATCTAGTTTCATGTGTAAAGTGCAGCACTTGCCTAAAATCTCAGTTCAGCTTTGTTCATGATGGTTCATCATTGCCATTGATCCTTCTCAGAACACAGCAGTGTACAATTATGGCCAGAGAGACCATCAATTATGTTTGCCAGCAACTTCTTGGACTAGCTTCATGTCTCTGATGGATATTAGACTTCATGTGAATCAGTGTAACTGGATCACCTCTGTGATTCTGGGCTTATAGGGGTTTCCAATGCAGTTGATTTATTGGATGAAATTCTCCAACCAGAGAACTGCAGCATAGCCTGTCATTGGTCCAGTGCAATCTATATTCTCATAATTCAGCTGTGATTCCCATCCTCGTCATCATCTGTTCCTGGTAGCTATGATATTGAACATAATATTTAATACTTGAAAGATAAGCTCATTGTCTGTTGCACCTTCCTTAACTTTATATTTGGAACTCAGGAACCTGTGTTCTTTATTGACTTACAGCCAGTTGAGGTGCAATGTCCTTCATCCTTAATGAGTGATATCTTCCCCATAAAGAACATTAAAGAGTCCAAAAATATTACTGTCCGTAGATAAATAATAAATGGCAACAAGGAAATTAGCTCGATGCATATGAAGGAGAAGGAAATAGAGTGTTATGCTGATATAGTTACGTTAGGAAGGATAAAATGAGTCTTCAGTGGAGCATAAACACGGACATTAAACTGGTTGGACCAACGGCCTGTTTCTCTGCTGTATATTCCATGTAATTCTATATGAGTATATATAAAAGCTGATATAAAGATTGTATGAAAATGAACACAAATTATAGTACAAATGCTGAATATTAAGGTGCTAGAAGCATTGCACCTAAATTTACAGCAATTAAATTTAGACCTAGCAAACATCTAGGAGCTGGAAATGCTAAAACAGAAAGAGGGAGAAAAGAAGAGTGTTAAAATAAAAGCACCTCCAATACTGGTTGAATGTTGGGCTTCCCAATATAATTGAAATAATTTGCCTTTGTGCATATAACTTTGCAAAAATGTTTCTCTGAGCCATTACCCTGCCCCTCCTCTAGCTTCTTAACCCTCTGCCCAGTTGTGGGCTAATATTATCTTTTCAAGCTTCCTCAAAATGAGCCATCCGGTAAATTCAATCAGCGACATAAATGCATGTCTGCTCCCTGGCTTTGGTGCAACTATGTTACAAAAGAATGTGAGCGGCTGGATTCTCTGGTCTCCCACCACATGTTTTGTGGCAGTGCACCGTTCGCTGGCGGCAGGATTCTCTCTTCCTGCTGCTTGTCAATAGGATTTCCCATTGAAGCCACCCCAAGCCACTGGCAAACCCACGGGTGGGGGTGCACTGCCAGCGGGAAAAGAGAATCCCAATGGCCAGAGAATTCCAGCCAAGAAATAGGAGCTGGGATGGGTCATTGGCCATGAGACCACTGCACCATTCAACAAGCTTAGGGGGTGGGCCGGCATTCTCCAGTCATTGGGATTCTCTTTTTCCGCTAGCAGCGTACCCCCGTTTCCTGGAGCTGTGGGGTGGCTTCAAATGGAAATCTTCCGCTGAGAAAGACATGACTGGGGGACCGGAAAATCCAGCCCCTGATCTTCTGCCTCACCTTCACCTTCCCACACTCTCTCGATTGACTCTAATGCCTTTAGTTACCCAAAAATCTACTGATCTCTGTCTTGAATATACTCAATAACTGAGCATCAACAACTCTCTGGGGTGGATTTACGTCAATGAAGATGTTTCTCCTCATCTCTGTCCTAACTGGCTGAGTCTGTTATTCTGAGACTGTCACCCTGTGCTCGAGATTCCCCAGCCAGGAAAAACATTGGGCAGGATTTTCTACATCTCCCGCCATGGGTTTCGCCGTGGTGGAAACGGTCCGCCATTGGCTGGTAGCGGGATCTTTTGGTCCCACCACTGCCAACAGGGTTTCCTGTTTTATGCACCCATCCACAGCCACCGTGCAACCCATAGGAACAGCCCGAAAATTCCAACCATTGTTTTAGCATCTACCCTGCCAAGCCCCTTAAGAATTTTCTATGTTTTAACTTGATCGCCTCTCATTCTTCTAAACTGTTGGGCAGATAGACCTACTCCACTGACTATCTCCCCATAGTAAGAAGTCTTACAGCACCAGGTTAAAGTCCAACAGGTTTGTTTCAAATCACTAGCTTTCGGAGCACTGCTCCTTCCTCAGGTGAATGAAGAGGTGGGTTCCAGAAACATATATATAGACAGAAGATGCAAGTCGATACTTTGAATGCGAGCATTTGCAAGTAATTAAGTCTTTACAGAGCCAGAGAGAGGGGTAACCCCAGGTTAAAGAGGTGTGAATTGTCTCAAGCCAAGACAGTTGGTAGGATTTCGCAAGCCCAGGCCAGATGGTGGGGGGTGAATGTAATGCAACATGAATCCAAGGTCCCGGTTGCAGCCATATTCATGTGTACGGAACTTGGCTATAAGTTTCTACTCGGCGATTCTGCGCTGTCGGGCGTCCTGAAGGCCGCCTTGGAGAACGCTTACCTGAAGATCAGAGGCTGAATGCCCCTGACTGCTGAAGTGTTCCCCGACTGGAAGGGAACATTTCTGCCTGGCTCACTAGCTCTGAAAGCTAGTGATTTGAAACAAACCTGTTGGACTTTAACCGGATGTTGTAAGACGTCTTAATGTGCTCACCTCAGTCCAACGCCGGCATCTCCACATCATGGGAGGGATTCTCCGCCCCCCCCCCTGCCGGGTCGGCGAATCGCCGGGGGGGGGGGGGGGAGCGTGAATCCCGTCCCGGCGCTCCAACACCGGCTGCCGAATTCTCCGGTGCCAGTTTTTGGGCGGGGGCGGGGATCACGCCGCGCCGGCCGGGGGCCGTTGGCAGCAGCCCCCCTGGCAATTCTCCGTGCCCCGATGAGCCGAGCAGCCGCCCATTTTCGGCCAGTCCCACTGGCGTGAAATGAACATGGTCCATCCCGGTGGGACCTGGCTTGTCGGCTGTCTAGCGGGGTCCTCAGGGGAGCATGGGGGCATCCGGCCCCGGGGGGGCCCCCACGGTGGCCTGGCCTGCGCTCGGGGCCCACTGATCTGCGGGCGGGCCTGTGCCGTGGGGGCACTCTTTCCCTCTGTGCCGGCCTCTGTAAGGCTCGGCCATGGCCGGCGCGGAGAAGAAACCCCCTATGCATGCGCAGGAAACACGCCGGCGGTTCTGCGCATGTGCCAGAACGCGCCGGCGGTTCTGCGAATCCGCCAACTCGCACCCGCCCACAGCGGCCCTTTGGCGCTGGTTGGCGTGGCGCCAACTCCTCCGGCGCCGGCCTAGCACCCGGAAGTGCGGAGGATTCCGCAACTTCCGGGTGGCCCGGTCCCGGAGTGGTTCGCGCCGCTCTTGGAGCCAGCGTCCGGCCATCGCGCCAAGTGCGGGAGAATCCCGTCCCATATCTCCCCATAGAAAAATCCCTTCAACCCAAGAACCAATCCAGTGAACTTTTATTGCACTCTCTTGGGCAAGTTTCATAGTGAAGCACACTGTCATGTATAGGTCCTGAAGAGACACATTCTCAATTTTACAAAATCACGAATATTGAATTATTAATGTGAACTAAGCATTGTGTTAGTTAGATGTAATTCATAGCATGACATAGAAGGGAGAATACATACCATATCCACTGGCATATCAGCATTTCCTGACTCATGGGTCGGGACCACAACTTCAGAATCTGTGTCTCTCTATAGTTGTTCCTTTGCCTCAATTGTCTCCTTGGGTTATTGATGAAAGTGTGCTCTCCTTACTTCTCTTTGATACCCTTGAAACCTTTGAACATCTTCTGCTGGTGGATGGACATTTTGGTTATCATTTCCCATGCCCCATCCAGGGCTTATACTTTGATGAATGTGTTCTTGTGCCAAGATTGTTATTCTCCTCAATAACTGCTCTTCCAGAAGGAAAATACATTTCTGACTGAATAAAAAGCACCTTCTGCACTTACATTGTAATTTTCCAACCAGAATATCTGAATTACCACCTCAATGATATCTCCTGCAGTTTTTGAGGGGGCGGAGCATCCGATTTCGGTGCAAACGGCGATTCTCCTGCCGATCGCCTAACACGATTTCGGTATCAGAGACCGGAGAATCCCGCCCATTATGTTATGAAAATGGCCATGTGTGTTAGTCGAGTGAGACATTTAAACCTGTTGGTTTGAAAACTTACCTCAGACAGTGGTACAAAACAGGTGATTTTGGAGGAGCTATGCATTATGCACAGTGCCTAATGGTCAGTTCCATTGCCTGGAATGGAAATTAATTTCAGGCACTCTGTGCAATGAACAGCCGATCCAATACCACCCCTGTCTGCCTGAGACAGATTTCTTCCCACCATCATTTAATGATTCATATTAGTATTTTCTATTTTCGGTTGTGTGTTTTAAGCAATATGAGTGGAGGGAACCAGGGAAGGTCCTGACTCAGGGCCTATAGGTTATTTGATTGATGACTAAAAATACCCAAGTTCTAGGGCTGGTCTTCACTGAAACTCATTGAGCTCAGTTCAGTGACTTTATCAGTTGCTTACCTGTAGTCTCAGGGAAAGATAAACATTATTAAACACTGAAATTATACATTCTGTTGGTTATTTTTGGTCATGCAGAGATCTGGGGCGAAATTCTCCGGTATCGGCGCCATGTCCGCCGACTGGCGCCCAAAACAACGCAAATCAGTCGGGCATCTTGGGGGGGTCGAGCCCCAACCTTAAGGGGCTGGGCCCGCGCCGGACTGATTTCCGCCCTGCCAGCTGGCGGAAAAGGCCTTTGGTGCCCTGCCAGCTGGCGCGGAAATGACATCTCCGGGCGGCGCATGCGCGGGAGCGTTAGCAGCCGCTGACGGTATTCCCACGCATGCGCAGTGGAGGGAGTCTCTTCCGCCTCCGCCATGGTGGAGGCCGTGGCGAAGGCGGAAGGAAAAGAGTGCCCCCACGGCACAGGCCCGCCCGCGGATCGGTGGGCCCCGATCGCGGGCCAGGCCACTGTGGGGGCACCCCCCGGGGCCAGATCGCCTCCCCCCCCCCCCCCAGGACCCCAGAGCCCGCCCGCGCCGCCTTGTCCCGCCGGTAAGGTGGTTTAATCTACGGGACAGGCATTTTAGCAGCGGGACTTTGGCCCATCCGGGCCGGAGAATCGCGGGGGGGGGGGCCCCGCCAACCGGCGCAATTCCAGCCCCCGGAGAATTCGGCAACCGGCGGGGGCGGGATTCACGCCAGCCCCCGGCGATTCTCCGACCCGGCGGGGGTTCGGAGAATCTCGCCCCTGTTATCTAACCCTTATGCTATTAAATCACCAGAAAAGTAGAAAGTTATAGGAGAAAAAATAGTAGCTAATGGCCTTGCTCTTTGATGCGTCACATTGATTGCAGGCAAAATGTGAAATGTGTCAAGTTCCTGCGTATGGTACCTGCAGCATGTCTATGCCTCATGGTTATATAAAAGTTGGGAATAGGACGACCTCATAGATCTTCATCTGGGTTTCTAAAGGAATGCCCGGATACATCCATATACATTTATGTGGGCACCCATACCAGGAGCCTGTGATCATTAATCAAGGTGTGCACCTTTAGAGAGCACATTTCCCAGATTTGTGAATTAAGTCTGCGTCCCAACCTGAGTTTAGCGGGGTGTCTTCTTAACTGCTGCGGCTGCATGGTACCCTCTCGTCTGGGGCTAATGGTGAAGGCCATAACTTCTCCTTGCTGCCACAGTTCTGACTGATCACTAGAATAAAGAGTCACACACGCTTGATCTATAAGCAGCTAAATGTTTGATGGGTACTTGTTTGGGAAATTTCAAATAAGCTAGCAGAAATTGTTTGAAGTTGACATGCTCAAGGCTTGCTTTCTCATCAAACAATTCTGGTGTTAACACAGATTTAAAAATAGACACACAAATGCCATTAATGAATGGAATTGCAAAAATGGCTTTTCACAAGCAACCTAGCTTTAACCGGATAGTTCTCAGTGCTACACATTCTAGAGGTTAGACACTCAGGATTATTGAATTGCACGATCAGGAAACAGATTGGCTGTCTTTCAGTCTATTGCTACATCAAACCAGGCAGCAACTTTGCAAAAGATGTTTGACTGCAGGTGTCCAAGTTATGTCCATTCATCTGTTACTTCAAAGAAATGTACGGAACGGAATGACCTTTGTACTAGTTTAACTTTTTTTTATAGTTGGCAGTACAGTGGTCAGTTTGCCACCATATCTATGGGGTTGCTGAAGAATCAGTTAGTCGTTGTAAGTGATAGTTGTGGTTCGAAAGATATGCGGTGTAGATCATGGTTGGGATTCTCCGAAATGGAGGCAGAGTGTTTGCGGCACCGTGAACGCGTTGAGGTTTACGACGGCGCAAAACGGCCCCTATCCCGACCGATTCAGGGCTCGATAATGGGCTAGGAGCAGCGCCGCGTCATTTACGCGCGCCAGGCCTTGGCGCCGCGTAAAGGCGGCGCCGCATACATGACGCGGCCGATGCTGCATAACTGGCGTCACCCGCGCATGCGTGGTTGCCATCCTCTCCGAGTCTGCCCCGCAAGCAGATGTCAGACAGATCTTGCGGGGCTGCGGAAGAAAGGAGGTCCTCCTTCAGAGAGGACGGCCCGACGATTGGTGGGCACCGATCGCGGGCCACACCCCATTTCAGGCCACCCCCCCCCCCGGTGCAGGCCACCCCCCCACCCCCCAGCATTCCCGCACTGTACCCGCCGGCAGCGACCAGGTGTGGACAGCGCCGGGGGGAACCCACCGTTTCGGGCTGGCCGCTCGGCCCATCCGGGCCTGAGAATAGCAGGGGTGCCGGAGAATCGCCATTTTGGGTGTCTCAGGCGATTCTCCGGCCTGCGCTGCGCGGAACCCGACGGGGCCGTTCTCGCCGCTTGGGAGAATCGCGGGAGGGTGTTGGACCGGCGTCGTGAGAAAATTTGGCGATCCAGGCGATTCTCCCAACCGGCGCGGGAGCGGAGAATCGCACCCCATCTTCTCCAGTGACCAAATTATTTACCTATTGCCTTACATTATATCCAAGTGCAGAGTGATTACTGTTGGCCTATCGGGTGCCCTTCTGTGCATGTGTAGCTGTTTGGGAGTGGAGCCTGATGTCCTTCCCATCCACCTACCTGCACCGCACTCCACCGGAGCTATGCATATACATTTCATTTGCAGCTGAACGTATGCCTAGCTGGAAGCTCAGCTTGTTTTGTCCCAGCCGCTCAGGACTGACGGGGGCAGGGACGAAGGTTAGGAATTTAGGGATGTGGGAGAGTAGAAAGAAACGAGAAGAGGAAACATAAATTAAAGAGTACAATTTTTAAAAGGATGCAGGGACAGAGGGATATGTGGGTTTGCACAAACAAGTCTCTGAAGGCGGCAAGTCAAGTAGAGAAAGCTGTTAAAATACTTAAATGATCATTGAATTCATTAACAGAAGCATGCATTACACAAAGCATGGAAGATATGCTGAACCTTTATCAAAACTGGTACGGTTTCAGCTCCGTTATTGTGGCCAATTCTGGGAACCACACTTTAGAGGGCTGGTTTAGCATAGTGGGCTAGACAGCTGGCTTGTAATGCAGAATAAGGCCAGCAGCGCGGGTTCAATTCCTGTACTGGCTGTGAGATTTCTGAATTCTCCCTCTGTGCACCCAAATAGGCGCTGGAATGTGGCGACTAGGGGCTTTTCACAGTAACTTCATTGAAGCCTACTTGTGACAATAAAAGATTATTAATGGACTGGTTTAGCTCAGTGGGCTAGACAGCTGGTTTGTGATGCAGGACAAGGCCAGCAGCGTGGGTTCAATTCCCGTACCAGCTTACATAAACAGGTGCTGGAATGTAGCGACGAGGAGATTTTCACAGCAACTTCATACTTGTGACAATGAAAGGTTATTATTATTATTAGAAAAGATGTCAAGACCTTAGAGAGGGTGAAGAGGAAATTTAAGAGTAATACCAAGGGTGAAAGACTTCCGTTGCAAAGAGAGACTACAGAAACTAGAATTGTTCTCCCTAAAACGTGAAGCCGTATTCTGTATTCCGACTAACATGCATTGCATTATATTGACCTGTTATTTTCCAGAGTCACATATTCCGATGATCACCTAGTCAACCTTCCATCTTCCACTCAGGAGTGTGAGCCCGCGCCTTCTCTGAATTTGAGTGTGAGCACCATGGGTTCTCTAAACTCGTGTGTGAGCACTGCATGTACTCTGAACGTGACTGTGAACACAGCATTTTCTCTGAACAAGCGTATGAACACCACGTGCTCTCAGAATATGAGTGTGAGCACCGTGTGTTCCCTGAACGTGAGTGTGAGCAGCGCATGTTCTCTGAACAAGAGTATGAGCACCATGTGTTCTCTGAACTTGAGTGTGAATACCGGGTGTTCTCTGAACTCAAGTGTGAGGACTGCTTGTTCTCTGAACCTGAGTGTGGGCAGCGTATGTTATCTGAACTCAAGTGTGAGCACCACTTGTTTTCTGAATCCTAGTGTGAGCATGCGTGTTCTCTGAACTCCGGCCTTGTTTGTTCCCTGAATGCAGTACAGGTGAGCGCTGTTATATTTGGAGCCCTCCTCTACAATGACTGGATTAAATTTCACAATGTAGAAACTGTGAATTACTTTACAGCATTGGGCGGCAGGTTAGCAATGGCGGGCACGGTAACACAGTGGTTAGCACTGTTTCTTCACAGCTCCAGGGTCCCGGGTTTGATTCCCTACTTGGGTCACTGTCTGTGCGGAGTCTGTACGTTCTCTCTGTGTCTGCATGGGTTTCCTCCCACAAGTCCCGAATGACGTGCTTCTTAGATGAATTGGACATTCTGAATTCTCCCTCCGTGTATCTGAACAGGCGCCGGAGCGTGGCGACTAGGAAATTTTCACAGTAACTTCATTGCAGTGTTAATGTAAGTCTACAAGTTCAATTTACAAGTTCCAATTGAAAAATTGTTTGGTCTGTTTCGTTCTCTGAAGGGACCAGTCAAATCCCAGCCCAACTCTCTTGTGGTGCAAATAAAGGCTGCATGTGTCCTGTTGTCTGAAGAAGATGCAAGCACATGTCTGCATCATTAGCAAGATAAAAATAAACTAACTATTCATACCAAAGAGAAACCTTGCATTCAATTGTTTGATTGTTACCACCAGGATGTAACTGCTGCAGACAGATTCCCAATAATCAGCCTGTATTAGGAATAATTATCATTCCTGAGCCCAGTGGAAGCTATGTAACATACAAAATGAAGAAGGCTCAATGTAGATTTTCAACTGTTCAGGTCGAATGTTGGGCCTTAATTGCTAGCATGAGGAATTTGTACAGAAGTAAGTACATAGGAAGCAAAGGAACAGATGCATGGTGGCACGGTGGTTAGCACTGTTGCCTCACTGCGCTAGAGATCCAGGTTCGATTCCAGCCTTGGGTGACTGTGTGTGGAGTTTGCACGTTCCTACCGTGTCAGCGTGGGTTTCCTCTGGGTGCTCCGTTTCCTTCCACAGTCCAAAGATGTGCAGGTTAGGTGGATTGGCCATGATAATTGGCTGCTAATCATTGGCCACCGTGCTGCCCTGTATGCTTTCCTTTGAAACGATAAAACAAAAAGGAAAAATAACATTGATTTATATTGTGCCTTTTGATTGGCAACTGGCACAAAAGCCTGATAGCGTCTTATGTCCAAAAGCACTATTTGAAGGGTGACTGTAAATTATGGCACAATATATTAGGCTATCAGCAATTTCAGGATCCTGATTCCTTATTCATAATTGGACATTAATAGTCATAAGCAGAAGTCAGGTGTTTCCTCACAGAGAGTAAGAGAGAAGTAAAAAGTGCCTGCAGTCTGGCCTTATATTGGTTAGCTCGAAGCATGGCCAATTCATCTAACCAGCACATCTTTGGACTGTGGGAGAAAACTGGAGCACCCGGAGGAAACCCACTCACACACTGGGAGAACAAGCAAACTCCACACAGACAGTCACCCAAGGTCAGAATTGAACCGGGATCCCTAGCGCTGTGAGGCAGCAGTGCTAACCACTGTGCCATCATGCTGCACCACAATATACACCACATCCAAACATGATAGCACTGAAATCAATAATTAATACGAGAAATGTACCAAGCTTTAAAATAGGAAAGAAAGGCACAAACAGGCAACAATTGATGATTCCTTTTCTGTCTATTTAATTGAGGCACTACTTTGTATTATTTTTAGTGGCTACTCCCTGCTGTTCACATCTGTTTGATCTTAGCGAAAAGAAGAAACATCTGCACAAACAGGTTTAGTGTCCGTAGGTGACAGTTTTCTCATCCCTAAGGTCAATCCATGGTTTGCACTATATGCAGCAGTGGGGAATACTTGGCTCGATTATATATTTTGTCAACTGTCTAAACCTTACTTTGATCAATATAGATGTGGAACTGCATGGAATCAAAGGGCTGAATTGAAAGATCCCATAATTTGCCCTGAAATAATATCCAATGTTTAAGCACAGATTTAAAGCTTTTTCTAGCCAAAAGATGCGTAGATGCACTTTCAGTTTGGCACACACCAAATGGAGAGTCTCTTGATTTAAATAGATCTTCAATAACTTCTGTTTTGAATTTAAGATGTACTTTTACTCCTCACTATTTTACTCCATGTCCACGGTGTATACTTTCTTCCTTGTAAAGACTGTACACGTTTCTCCATGCGCAGGCTGTATACTTTCCCTCATGTTCAGCAGTGATCAGCATAACTGGAGCTGAATTTTTTCAAGCCCACAGAGGTGTGTTGGGAGATGGGAGAGAGCAAAGTTTTAAAATAGCCCATCAGGTAGCCATGCTGATACCTTCCCTGAGTGATTTTTCCACTTGAGGCCAGAGACCACAATTGAACTAGAGGCAACCTACCAGCAGCAGGCCAGGGGGCCATCAGTGCCCCCAATTAACCAGCACAGATGCAAGAATGATGGCCCCAGTCTCCACTTGGAGCCCTCATTCTGCCTACCTTGGTGGTAATCACCCCTCTTGTTGGAGGTTTTGAATAGACTTAACTGCGGCCCTCTGATTGGGCCTCCGGCTTCCCTGCTCCACCCGTTGACCTTAATTGGGCATGACATTTAAGAAGCGACTTCTTAAATGTCTACCTGCAGGAAAAGCAGAGCCGGCATCCTGACACAGGCACTTCCTGGTTCCTGGTACAGAATTGAAGTGAACATGGGGATCATTACCCAACAAGAAAAAGTCAGCTCCAAATGTTAGCATTACCCACGATTAGTCTCATACTATCACTAGATACTTCAGAACCTCAAGCATAGAATGGTAAAGGCTTCCTGGTCTGTTTAGCCAACTCAATCTATGGGCTATGCAATATTGTTCAGTCATCCAATAAGTTAATAGTCCACAATATCAATCTACATTTGCGCATTATTCAAACCTTAATATTAGTTTCCCACAGATGATATTGCTAGGCTCATAGCTGCACAGGAACCATCCTGCAGTGTCTCTGTCTATACTTCTCTCCAAACCTTTGAACTATTCTTAACTAGATATTTATTCAGCTTTGTTTTGAATGCGTCGGTGCAGTATTAACAGCTTTTGGTCGTCTAGCGGTCTGGCTAAGAAGTGAAAGAACTTGCTTGAAGAAGGTTCAGCAAATTTAAATGATAGATGGCATTAAGACTTCTACCCACTCTCTTCTGACGAAGAGGCAGGCGAAGAACAGCTTGATTCAATGGGATACCCAACCTTAATCTCTTCATTTACTTTCATTAAAATGGAGACATAGATGGATGGATCAGCCTGGAAACATTGTCACCAATCAACCAGTATTTATTAATTTACTACTTATTAGCTGGCTATTTACATTAAATAAATGACTGTTTAATGAAAATTCCAGTTGTCCTTTGTACAGTAACTGGCAATATCGTAGTTCATCCAAAGGTTTCTCGGCATGTTGAGGTCAAATGGAAAATGTAACAGCAGCAATTCTGGTGGCGAGTAGCAGATCTGGGAGGAGGGAGTTGGTTAATCACATAAAAAACGCGCATGTCACAAATTTAAAATGACTAAAATAGAAATTACAGTGTATAATTTTTGCTATTATAGTAATAAAAAGGAAAATAGCCTTGGGGTGATTAAATGCTACCGTACACACTGAATCTTCTGTTCCTTTACCCCTTGGACGGACTATGATATTTTCCAGTAATCTATTATGTTTACATTTCCACTAGTTTAACCTTTCCAGTAATTAGTTGCTCTTGGAGTGTGTCAAAATTGTGCTCCGCCAATTATGAAAAATGTTTCAATATGTTCCTTTAAGGAGGAATTCTTTCTGTTACAGCCATTATGAAGTTCATGCCCAATTAAACTCAAAAGAGACTGCTGAGTGCATATGTTGTGGGTATTTTCCTGAGGGGCATTTTCCTTTCACAATGATGCTGATTGACATTCAATTCAGAATGCAAGTGTCAGATGTCTTACACTTTTGGATGCAATTGCAGGCATGCTGAAGTCTTCTTTCTCCCTTCCATCTTTCCAGGCAAGTTTAGTTTTTATTACTTGCAACTTTTACTTTTCAGTGCGGGATGATAGAAAACATGATTTATTTTGAGGTTGAATCGTTTTTATGCTCTGTACTGGAGATGGTTGGAAGGGTTAATTTATTTTGATTTATTTCTCCCTGCCTTTCACATCATAGGCACAATGCCATAACCAGACTGTCACATTTGATTTATGAGCTTTCCTAGTGCTACCTTTTACTTTATGCAAGAACAAGACCATCTATTGAAAGAAACGGAACAACTTCTATAGAACGTGCTCTGGTCCCTACCAGATTAAGAATGCATGGGTATAAATTGAACCTTGTTACAATCCTTTTCTGGCTAAAAACAAGGCAAAAGGGATCAATTTTGTGAGGCTATCTCCCATGCACCAAAGAGACCTTAAAAATGCCTGATGATTTTTCAGACAACTAAATAAGTTTACTTGTACATGTTAAAGATGAGCTTAATGCCTGTTTTAACAGCATGACTTGAAATTGGACAGCGCTGCTCCAAGCAAATATGTGCTTTTCCCCACTTAGGTTTCCCTTCCTTGGAGCCAGCCTAGGATGTGGCCACCAACAAAAGGTTGTGTGGCCCAGCTCCCCACAGCATTTCCAAGGGCCATTATCATCACGGTTATCCAACTCGCCCATTCTCCTTCCATCCATCCGTACCTGAGGGCTGCTGCCGGCAAGGCCCAGTTTGGCTGATGGAAAAGTAGCAATCACCTCTGGAGGCGACAGAGGCATCAGAAGCTTGCCACGATTATTAAAATGAGGCTCACTTCGGGGAAACCTCAGGTTTCCCAGTTCAGGGGTGGGCTTCATATGTGCATCAGTTATGTGCCCAAAATTGGGCCACAACAAATTTTCCTCTCCGTGTTAACAATGTATGAGTGGAATGGTGTTGTATAAACAAAATAAGATGGTTGGTGATTGGTCACAAGTAGTTGGCTCTATAATGAAATTGTATACAATTTATAACCTGACTCTAAATGCCAATTAAGATGGCATTGCATCAAGTGAAATCAAAGTAACAAAAGTGTCCCCCTTCTAAATCTCCAAATTATAATGAAGACAAAAGCAAAATTTATCAAGTCAGACTATTATTCCCTGTAATTTACTTCAGTCCCTCTGATGCCAATCAGTTGCAGAAGGCCTCAAGCCGAGAGACACTGCATGTCCCCTCTCAAGGTACACTCAGACAAGCCCATTTCCATGGATGAAGGGAAGGCAGTTGAACCAAATCCTGACATCAGCCAGAATCAGGCTTTGATTTGAAAATCTTTTGGGTAACCAGATTGGTCAGGCCCCCAGGAGCAGGTCCATGAGGAGTCCTCTGGTTTGCCTGCCATTAATCCCCACCTTGCACAGAGTGGCTGAAGGACCTTTGGTGGAATTTGAAGAGCGGCCTCTTCAAGTAGAAGACAAGCGCCTACTACCTCACACATACAGTAACTTGACAAATCGGCTTATCCAGGCAGCAAATATTTAAAGCAGCCTGCAATTGGCTTGAAAACTTTTGTAAGGGCCACGAAGAATCCAGCACGAGTTTTAAGGATACAAAGTAATAACATTTATTTACTATAACATATATACATAACAGCAGCAGTAACTTCCCTTGCTACATACTCCTTCCTGCTGGTTCCTGAACTGGCCAGCTTTATTTATACTAGGAGTTTACTAGTGGTTTCTCCACCCCCCTCATTGGGGAAGCTCATACTCCCACAGGATTGTGGGATAGTCATTAGTCCCCAGCCAATGGTAAGTAGGCAGGTTATAACATCCCTCCCCCCCCAAAGTCCAAGGAATCCACCGAAGACCCTGGCGAAGGAGGGCGTCGGAGTCGTTTGGCCGCAGGCCGGACACCTTTTGCATGCGGCGCTGGATCAGGCGGCGTGTAACGAGATGGAGACCGGCGCTTCCGTGATGAACGGCGCGGTTGTACATCCACGGCCCGTGGACCCGAGGATTCCCCCTCTGATGCATCCTGTGTCTCCATCTCGGAGTCAGAGTCTGCTGCCTCCGTCATGTCAGCGTCTCTATCTCCATTCGGTCCCGTAACGACCTGCGCAGGCTTCGAGTGAGGCACCAGTGGAAGATTGTGAGGACTACCTTCCCTTGTCGCTGGTCTCTGCGGCTGTTGAAATGAGCTCCGGGGGCGGGGAATCTTTTGAGGGGATGGTCTTCTGGACCGAACGTGGTCTACATGTTTTCGCTGGAGACGGCCCTGGGCTTGCACTTGGTAAGATATAGGGCCCGTTTGGCGAAAGATTACACCAGTAACCCATTGGGCACCACCAGCAAAATTCCGAACGAACACTGGGTCACCGGGCGCAAACTGCCGAATCGGCCGATGCCGAGAAAATCCCTGTCCCTGCCGTTCTTGTGTGCGGCGTACTTTTGCGCCAATGTCTGGGAAAACCATACTAAGGCGGGTGCGAAGTCTCCGGCCCATTAGGAGTTCTGCGGGACCTACCCCAGTCACTGCATGGGGGGTGGTCCTGTACGTAAACAAAAAGCGAGCCAGTCTCGTGTCCATTGATCCAGAAGACTGCTTCTTTAGGCCTCTTTTGAATGTCTGCACTGCGCGCTCTGCCAACCCATTTGAAGCCGGGTGGTAAGGGGCAGGTCGGATACGGCGGATGCCGTTCACCTTTGTGAACCTCGCAAACTCCTCACTCGTGAATGGAGTGCCGTTATCCGTGACCAACACCTCGGGGAGGCCATGCGTACTAAACAATAAACGCATCTTTTCAATTGTTGCGCAGGACGTTGTCCCCTGCACCTTATGCACCTCTAGCCATTTGGACTCGGCGTCAATTAGTAGAAGGAACATGGATCCTTGAAAAGGGCCTGCGAAATGTGCATGCAAGCGCGCCCAAGGCCGCCCTGGCCATTCCCAGTGATGTAGGGGCGCGGCCGGCGGAAGCTTCTGATGCTCCTGGCAAATGGAGCAGTTTTGGGCCACCTTCTCAATGTCGGTGTCGAGGCCTGGCCACCAGACATAACTCCGTGCCAACATTTTCATTTTGGTCACACCTGGATGCCCATTGTGCAAGTCTCTCAGTATCAGCTCCTGGCCTTTTTCAGGGACAATCACACGCGTCCCCCACAAGAGGATGCCGTCTTCCACGCTGAATTCTGACAGCTTGGAGGAAAATGCCCGCATCTCGCCTGGGAGCTGTCTATGCTGCACACCATACAGGACTATGTGCCGAACCTTTGACAGGACTGGCTCCGTCTGGGTCCACTCACGGATCTGCGATGCCGTGACAGGCAAGGTGTCCATAAATTTTGGGTTGCAACGTCCTCACCGGTCGTGGGGGTCGACATGGGGCCGGTCGATAAGGGCAATCGGCTCAGTGCGTCGGCATTTGCTATCTGCGTACCTGGTTTGTGCTCCAGAGAATACATGTATGCAGCAAGCAACAAAGCCCAGCGCTGGATCCGTGCAGAAGCAATGGGCAGTATTGGCTTATCCTCTATGAAAAGTCCCAGCAGGGGCTTATGATCAGTCACGATAGTGAAATGGCGGCCGTACACGTACTGGTGGAAGCGTTTCACCGCAAAAACCACTGCCAGGCCCTCCTTCTCGATCTGCGCGTACTTTTTCTCCGCTGCAGTCAATGTGCGGGAGGCAAAAGCTATCGGTCGCTCGGCCCCGTTCTCCATCTTGTGGGACAGGACAGCCCCAATACCATACGGGGATGCATCACATGTGACGAGCAAAGGCTTTCCAGGATCATAGTGGGTTAGTAACCCAGACGACGACAATTGTTGCTTTACCCGCCGGAAAGCGGTTTCTTGCGGCTGACCCCAAACCCAGGTGTGATTTTTCTTTAGCAGAAGGTGCAAAGGGGCCAGCGTAGTTGCCAGATTGGGGAGGAACTTCCCGTAATAGTTTACGAGACCGAGAAAAGAACGAAGATGCGAAGTGTCAGTCGGGGCGGGGGCATGTTGAATTGCACGCACCTTCGCTGCGACGGGGTGCAAACCTTCGCGGTCCACCCAATAACCTAGGTAGACTACTTCCTTTGCCTGAAATACGCACATTGTGCGACGTAAACGGACTCCAGCCTCCGAAAGGCATCTAAGGACAGCCTCCAGATTTTCCAAATGTTCCTGCTCTGACGTCCCTGTAATCAAAACGTCATCTAGGTAGACAGCCACACGTGGTAAACCTCTCAAAATGCCCTCCATAACACGTTGACAAATTGCGCAGGCAGAGGATACTCCAAAGGGCAACCGTGTATATTCATACAGGCCCCGGTGTGTATTAATCGTTACATATGGTCGGGAGGCAGGGTCCAGCTCCAACTGCAGGTAGGCGTGACTCATATCTAATTTTGTGAATGAGAGTCCATCTGCAAGTTTCGCGTAGTAATCCTCTCTGCGAGGCATTGGATATCGGTCGAGTCAGGAAACTGTATTCACTGTAAGTTTATAGTCGCCACACAAGCGAACTGTGGCATCTGGCTTCATTACAGGTACAATTGGTGCTGCCCAGTCAGCAAAACGGACGGGCCTGATAATACCCAAACTCTCCAAATGAGTGAGCTCCCCTTCTACCTTCTCGAGCAAGGCGTAAGGCACTGGGCGCGCCCGGAAATAGCGCGCCGTGGCTCCTGGTTCAACTTGGATACGGGCTACGGCCCCTTTTATTTTCCCCAAACCAGGCTGGAATACATCTGGGTATCGTCCTAGCACCTCAGTCAACCCTTCAGAAACTGTTTGGAGGATGTGCTGCCATTGCAGCCGCAAATGGCGCAACCAGTCCCGACCCAACAGGCTGGGCCCATGGCCGCGCACCACGATAAGTGGGAAACGCCCCTCCTGGCGTCCATAGACAACAGGGGTCATTGTAGTTCCTGCAATGTCCAGTGGTTCCCCCGTGTAGATGGCCAACCTGGCCTGTGAGTCTGTTAATGTTCGGGTCTGTATACCCTGCTTGATGCGGTCGAATGTCCTCTGGGCGATCACGGAGACCGCTGCACCAGTATCCAACTCCATCTCAAGCGGGTGGCCATTGACCCGTACTGTCACCTTAATGGGGGCCACACGGGGAGCTGCCACACAATGCAGCTGCAGGCAGTCGTCCTCCGTCTCCACGTCCTCAGGAGTAGTCGCCGCAGGTTCATCCACATGGAAGGTATGGCCTCTGGGCTTGTCCCAGTTACGGCCCCTGGGCTGGTCCCAGTTTCGGTCGGAACGACGGCGCCTCTGGCGCCCCCAGGACCGCCGTCCGCGACGGGGTCGGCGCCTACAAGTCTGACACGGACATGGCTCCTCATCCATTGGCTCTGGAGAAGGCTCCCTTCGGGGAGGAATGTCCGACAGCCAGTGGCGTCGGTCCGGACGTTGCCTCGCCCAAGGTACTGCAGGAGTGCAGGGGGACGTTTTCGGACGGAAGGGGTTGCGCCCCAAGGCATGCACTTCCATTCCCTGTAGCTCCTGTACTCCTCATTCTGCGCTCTCTCGGGACAATACTATTTGAATGGCCTGTTGAAAAGTCAATGTTGGCTCCGCTAACAACTTTCTCTGGGTGGCCGCATTGTTAATACCGCAAACCAAACGGTCGCGTAACATTTCTGACAAGGTCTCACCATAGTCACAGTACTCCGCAATCCTGCGTAGCCTGGATAGAAAATCGGCAAGGGATTCTCCAGGGGTCCTCTCAGCGGTATTAAACCGGTAACGCTGGACTATCGTGGACGGGGTTGGGTTAAAATGTTGCCCCACTATATTCACAAGTTCATCAAACGTTTTGGTGTCTGGCGCAGCTGGGTACGTAAGGCACCTAATCACCCCAAACGTATGCGGGCCGCAGGCGGTGAGCAATATGACCACCTGGCACTCGTTTTCGGTGATATTGTTTGCCCGGAAATAGTAACGCATCCGTTGTGTGTACTGGTTCCAGCTTTCCAGCGCAGCATCAAAAACATCCAAACGTCCGTACAGAGGCATGGTATAATAGAAAACAACTTCCAACCTGTATCCAACAAAAATCGAGGGAGGTGGCTTCAGCAGTGTAGACAGCTATTCACTTTAACCTTCGTCGCCAGTTTTGTAAGGGCCACAAAGAATCCAGCACGAGTTTTAAGGATACAAAGTAATAACATTTATTTACTATAACATATATACATAACAGTAGCAGTAACTTCCCTTGCTACATACTCCTTCCTGCTGGTTCCTGAACTGGCCAGCTTTATTTATACTAGGAGTTTACTAGTGGTTTCTCCGCCCCCCTCATTGGGGAAGCTCATACTCCCACAGGATTGTGGGATAGTCATTAGCCCCCAGCCTATGGTAAGTAGGCAGGTTATAACAAAAACCTAATAGATAGAACTGTTCTGTGCAACACCTTCCACTGCAGATCCTAATGGACCAGAAGAGGACTTGCAGATAGAGAACCCCCCACTAGGGACTGTCAAATGACAAGCTGGAATGCCAGAGAGCGCCCATATAGAACTCAAGGATAAAGGAGTGCAGAGTGTGCTATTTTTAAAAAATTTTAAACTGAACAAAGACCTTTTAAAATGGTTGAATCCATGTCTGTCTGTGACATTCGAACAAAAGGAGCTACCTGGCAGTATTGAAGAAACGTCCAGCTGGTTAGCCATGATGAGACATAATTGACCCTCCAGTGGGCTGCACAGACCAAATTTAAAGAGAGCTATACAAAGGCCACCTGCATTTCATAACCCAGGCTAGCCAAGTGGAGTCTACTAGTCTACTAGGACAAAGGGCCACACAACCTTCCTTTCAATTCTTAATGATTGGACATTCAAAAATCTTGGGGACCCAGATGAGGAGATACACATCTCTTGTCAAAAACAATGTGGAGAGATGGGAGTCATGTGACATGAACCCTTTGCTTCTGTAGCCAGTGATATTGCCTTGCTGTACTGTAAATTCTCAGTCTGCCATTTTACCATCCTAAAAACAGCCTCACAGGAAAGAGCTCTGCCCAGGTTTAATACCTGGCCCGCTTCTAAACTGGGCGAAAGTTTACGTTTGGGAGATGTAGGGCTGGATTTACCGGCTGTTCACGCCAGCAGGAAATTCCGGTCCCACGCCGGCGCACGGGTTTCCCGGCGGCGAGGGGTGCTGTCACCTGGAATTCATGTTGACAATGGCGGGACGCCTCCGCCACCAAATATCACAGGCCGGGCTGGTCGGTAAATCCTGCCCTAAGTGTTGATGCCGGGACTGAATTGCATGCAGTTCATGTTCCTGTTGGGGGTGCTATTTCTGGAGCATTCGGAATATGCTAATGGACCAGTACCCTGCTGACACGAATTCTGAGCAATTCCCAGTCCAGCAGGCGTTCTAACCACTGGGGCTGGAGTTAGTACCTGAGAGCCTGGCAGCTGAGCAGTTTTTAAGCGCTCCAATTCCCACACACTCACTGCAGCGACCAGGATGGCTCAGAGAAGACCTGCCCCCTGAGGTTGAGAATCAGAGGTGGACACTCAGCTCCATGCCAGGGAGGAACGGAGGCACACCTTCTCCCCCAGCATGGGCTGCAGACTCAAGCCTGCCCTCGCGAACACTGCCTGGGAGGTGGTGGCAGAGGCAGTCCGTGCTGCCAGTCTTGCCAGGAGGAGACAGTTGGTGATCCGGATGGGTGGGGGTCACTGGTGAGTCCTCTACCCTGAGATGGCAGAGAATCAGGGAAGGTTCCATAGGACGTGATGCTGGTGTCCTCTGGTTGGTGTGAACTCTGCTGATCCCCTGCTTCCTCTGCAATGGGGCAGCGCTTCTGAGGAGTGATGGTTCCTGATTGAGCTTGGCCCTTGATGATAGAGCTGGAGTATGAGGATGTCCAGAGGGGCAGCCTTGTTGGACTCCCAGATGAACAAAGGCCTTCTGAACTTTTAAAGGGCACAGGCAGCACTCAGCAGCATGAGCAGCCAGGAGCATGTAAGTAGCACCATAGGGGTGCATTTAAAAGACAGACGGCAGTAATGGCAGTCTGAGCCAGCCCACCTCGATCCCGAGGGTGACACCCGAGTCCATGGACCTGGCACCAAGTCACTACCCGCTACTGCCCCCAGCCCGGGGAGCCGTTCCCCAGCAAGCTTGACAGTTGTCAATGGTTTTTCAGTGTTTTTTTAGCCTCCTGCTCCCCCTCTGCATACATGGGAGGAGCGGAGCATCACAGAAGGGCAGAGCATAAGGTGGCACGGTGGTGCAATGGTTAGCACTGCTACCTACGGCGTTGAGGTCCCAGGTTCAATCCCAGCCCCGGGTCATTGTCCATGTGGAGTTTGCACATTCTCCCCATGTCTGCGTGGTCACACCCCCACAATCCAAAGGTATGTAACGTAGGTGAATTGGCCACGTTAAATTGCCCCTTAATTGGGAAAAAAAAGAATTGGGTACTCTAAATTTATTTTTAAAAATGGCGGAGCACACTGTGCCCAACCCGCTAATCTGATTTAAATGCATGCAAATACCAGTTTTCTATGCCCCACCCACGTGGGTCACAAACCTTGTTATTGCCGCTAGGAAGATAGCAGAGTCTGGCGCCCGAATCGGCGCCAGGCACGGACCTAGATTTTGGCCGGACGTCCGATTCTCCGCCCGATTGCGGTTCGCGTTTGTAGGAGCACGAGGCGGAGAGGTTTGCCCACTATTTCAATTGACAATCCTGTACGTGGCTTACAAGACTGATTCATCTCTTTTATTAAAATATTTTTATTCAGTTTTTAACATTTTAACATGTTATACAAAAAACAAAAGTACACAAAGTTGAAAGCATAATGGAAGAACTCCCCATATTACCAACTAATACATATATGACTGGGAAAACCCCATCCCCCCACCCCTGCCTCCTCCCAGATTCTTCCCTCCTCTCACTCCCTCTTCAGGAACTGACGGTGACCAACTCTTTAAATTGCAGAAAAAACAGAGGCAGCACAGTGACAGAGTGGTTAGCACTGCTGCCTCACGGGTTCTGGATTCAATTCCGGTCTCGGGTGAATGTCTGTGTGGAGTTTGCACTTTCTCTCCATGTCTGCCTGCGTTTCCTTTGGGTGCTCCGGTTTCCTGCCACAGTCCAAATTTGTTCAGGTTAGGTAGATTGGCCATTGGCCCCTTAGTGATCAAAATTATAGGTGGGATTACTGGGTTAAGGAGACAGGGTGGAGGCGTGGGCTTTTCCAAGTAGGGTGCTCTTTCCAAGAGCCGGTGCAGACTCAATGGGCCAAATGGCCTCCTGCTGCACTGTAAATTCCATGATCCCATCTCTTATGGAACCCCTCAACAGCCCATCAAGGTGAACTGTTTTAAAAAAAATAGTTTTTTTTAAAATTCCAGTTTAGGGTGGCCAATTCACTTACCCTGCGCATCTTTGGGTTGTGGGGGTGAGACCCACGCACACATGGGGAGAATGTGCAAATTCCACAAGATCAGTGACTCGGGGCCGGGATCAAACCCTGGTCCTCGGCATCATGAGGCAGCAGTGCTAACCACTGCACCACTGTGCCTCCCCTCTCAAGGTGAACGTAACCTTCTCGAGATACAGGAACTCCATCAGTAGGCACACTGAGGCACAGGGTGGAAAAGCTGACTTCTACAGAACACAGCTGTGAGCAATCAGCGAGGTGAAGGCTAAAACATCCAACCCTGTCCCGCCCCAAACCCCAAAACTTCTCCAATTTTGGACAGGACCAGAATATATGTATGTGGTTGGCCGCATACCCTTCCACACCGCCCGCAAGTGTCCTTAAACAACCAGCTCAACCTTGACCTTGTCAGGTGTGCCCTATGCGCCACCTTTAATTGTATTAACCCTAGACTTGCGCACAAGGTTGAGGCATTCACTTTCTGCAGAACCTCACACCACGACCCCATCCCCAGCGCCCCCCTCCTCCCGCCCCAGCTCCTCCTCCCACTTGGCCGTAGCCCCGTCCAACGATGCTGTCCGCTCCTCCAAAATCCTCCCATAGATTGCCGAAATGATTCCCCTTCCAACCCCATCACCGACAACACCCTGTCCAACAACAAGGAGGGCGGTGTCACCAGAAAAGTCAGGAAATCCTTTCTCGCAAAATCCCACACCTGCATAGGCCCGAAGGCCTCCTTCCGTGGAATCCCAAACTTCTCCGCCAACTCCTCCAAGCTCATGAACCGCCCTTCCAGAAATAAGTCCTTCATTTCCACCACCCCCTGTTCCTCCCAGCCCTGAAACCTAGCATCCAATTTTGCTGGCTCAAACAAATTATTCTCTTAAATCGGCATCAACTTCGACCCTACTCCTAACTTAAAATGTTGCTGAAATTGTCTCCATATCTTCAGTGTGGCCACCACTGCTGGCTACCCAAATATAGGCCTGGGGCAAACGGGAGTGGGGCGGTTGCCAGCACCTGCAACATCGACCGTCTACATGAGCCTGCCTTCATCCTCCCCCACATCCCTACCCCAACCCTGCACCTTCTCGGCGTTCGTTGCCCAATAATGATACATCAGATTCGGCAGAAGGCTGCTTCATCTCTGTTTGACTATCTCATTGTGTGAAGTCAGCACCATCAGAAAAGTGAATTCCCCATAATTGGTTTTAGTTCACTCACCGCCTGGAAGAACTACCTCACTGGACTTTATTTCTGGACTCTGGAACCCATGTGGAAAACTATTTCTTTTCTCTGTGGTCTCTGCACTGTAAATCTTTCATTTCTCTATCCCTCTTTTACTGTATGAATGCCAAGAAGGCAACGCTGCGACCCTCCTCCTGAAGTTTGAGTGTGTAAAAATAAACTAACCCTTTGAGTTCATCCTATCTCAAGTTTTCAGTTGGATTATTAATATAAACTGCATCACAGCAAAATCGAGGGATTGGAAGTACGCCACCGTGTGAAAGAAAGGGGAAGCAAATCAAAACATCTTTCTTTTTACGGACATGTGATGAGGAGAAATTGGTGATGTTTAAATTAACCTCCCCTCACTCCTATCTGTAACAGGTGTCAGCTCAAATGGGATAGCTTGGCCTTCAAATGTTGTGTTATCCAAATCTGACAGAAGTAGAAAGTTAGCGTACTGCTACTATTCAAGGACGTTTATGTAGCATCAAAGTTTGGAAAAAGAACTTGCTTACTATATAATGAATGAAGAACAGCAATTCCAGTCAGTTACTCTTTAAAGCAAATTAATCTTTAAAAAACTCTTTAATCGGAATCATTATTTAACCACCAAAGAAATATTTCCTTCTCGTAACAGTCATGGGCTGAGGGTATTCAACTTGTTTGAAAATACGCTGAACATTTGATTATCCCAAAACATAACATTGTGTCATTTGAGATCATTGGGAATAGAGCTTGGTGTGAAAATAGAAAATGGGCAAATTGAATAGGCAACTGTTTCATGTCTGTCCTGATTTTATTTCTTCTAAAGCCAATGGAAGTAAAAATCACAAGACTTGTAAAATAGACTGCCAATTAATGACAAACAAGCTTGGGCTTTTATAAAAGGAAGATTGGCAGAAGATGGAAGGACTGAGTGAAGTAGGTTCAGTTCTGAAGTCTTGGGAAAGAATTGGATTACATTGCATCTCAATTTGAGCACAATGAGGAATAGCTGAGTATAATGAGCACGTTGATGTGCTTGGAGCTCATAAGCAATAAGAGTAGAAAGAAACCACATTTGGAGTCATTAGCTTTTTAAGGAGACTGCTACCTCAGAATGATCTGAGCTACTTTCCAATGGATCTGCGCAGGTTATACAAAGGTTTGTAACTTAAAACATATCTTCACTCCTCTGGTTGCTAAGTTTGTTAATTGAACTGCCACGTGTGGACTGAAGCAAATGATCAAAGGAGAGGTTAATTCAAGGTCTGTTCCTGGAAAGGCAATCTCAGTAAAGCCTCAATGTTTCCGAGATGCGAAAGGGAAAAGAACTAGGGTTCTTCTTCCTAATCACCAGCCGATATGTTCCACTGGATGATGCGTTTGAATGAATGTTGGGAAAGGACAGGATGATTTGGTGTTCCCTTGTTCAAATGATCTTGCAATATTCATATATTTGGTCCAGGTAGTGAAGAGTGTCTAGCATCAGTGAAAGGAGCAGATAAGCATAACTACAGAAGCAACATGTTTTCTATTGTGCAGTTGAAGGAACTACCCTTTGCTCACCTATTTTGAAATGTGTCAGCAGTCATGTATTTGCTGTGAAGAAACGATCATCCCTGAGGGAATGAACCCTCCTTCAGCCTCATCAGGGTATCTTTCTGCACTGTGTCCATCCACAGCAGGTGATGAGAGAATTCATCACACTGCACATGTTTCGAGGCAACCTAATACTCCTTCAGGCTGCCACAGATTCATTTGTCCTCAAGGTATTTTACATTGTTCCATCTGTTTTCACATACTGTAGACAACTTCAAGAAGAATATTAATTTAAAGTGTGCCCCAGTGCCTGGACTGTTGTCAGAGTAAACAGCAAAGTTAATGACATTTCCCTTAATTAATCCATGGCATGATTGTCACTTTCACGGGTCACGAATTGTGCGATGGGTATGTTACCATTTAACAGATTGCTACTCTATTTTGACTTAAGGCCATGTAGCACCTTGGTTGAACTTGTCTATGTTTTTGATAGTAAGGTCAGCTCAAGAGCAGCATTAGCCAGTATTATCATGGCCATCCGACATTGTATTTGCTAACTGTCAGGCAATACTTTTTGGCAATTGTGCTGTACTTTATCCAGTTAGCTCTCCATTTACAAATCTAAATGGCACAGATCCAGGAAAATGTTTGTTATTTAATTGCAACATGACTGAAGGAGACAAAGCAACAACGCTGAACACATGTTCTTCACCTTCCAATTCTAATGTTAAATTAACAAGGGGAATTTTGAAATAAGGATTGCATAAAATGCCAATGCATGAAGGAAGAGAAAAATTTCAATTTCTGGAGTGCATAGCGACATCTCTCAGCACTTCAGACATGGCATCCTGAATTTGCATCATTAAAGCCCCACCATTAGTGACCCTGCCTTCATTAGTGACTCGAAGCTCTGGAATTCCCTACATATCCCGTCTGCAGCGTGTTCTGCAGTGTCTGAGGACGGAGTGGGTGCACTGTCAGCGGGACTATAAAGTTACATCAGCGTTAATGGCCAGAAAATCACATGCCTCTTTACCCCACTTTCCTCATTAAAACTTGCCTTAAAACCAACCTGTTAAACCAAACGTTTTTTACCTGTCCTATATCCTTGTGTCTTGATGCTAAATTTTATTTGATAATTCTCCTGTGCAGCACTTCGGGATGTTTTACGATGTTAAGACGAATGCAAGCTGCTGTACATGTTAAAGACAGCTGAGCCAAATTCACACACACACTTGCGGTCACCATACCTAGCCCTAAGTTTTTAGATCTCTTCCACACTGGCGTCCTGAAGAATGGAACGTTACAACAAACGGTGCCCACCCACCACCTGCGCCATGCCCCCATGCACACCAGTTAGTCAGCCTACAGCATGCAATGTTTACTTAAAAGTAATAAACCTGTGTCCAAACTCTCACTGACACTACAGCTGCAAGTTCACATTTGTTCAAGCTTTGCAGCTGACACACAGTAAGGGGCCAACTATAAAGAGTGTGAAGTTATTTACCCTGGTCATAGTTCAGAGCAAAACCTCTTCGCTTCTGAGATGGCCTGAGCTGTGAAGCAAGTAATTCATATTACACTGATGAAAATGGCTTGTAAAAATCATTCTCCTTTTTCGATGGAGAATAACTCTGCTCGTTCATAATGTCAAGGTTGAATTGAACCAAATCACCTGTAGCTATATATCTCAGGATATCATTGCTCCTTGAGCTATATTTCTACTGCAATATCATCCAGAATGTATTTATTTCAGATCATCTTGATCCAACATAGTTTGATCTTTAGCAACATAACATAAAAAACACTTGGGAACCAGACATGCCCCATTATAGTTTTTTGATTGTAAGTAAATTGGATGATATGGGAATGCACAGGATCTTGTCCAGAACTGGTTGTGCAATCTATACTTCTTGTATTGCTAAACGTTCATAAAAATCCACAGTGAAGGTTTATTTTTTAGCCATTTCAGCTCTTCCGGGAGTGGAACCAATGAAAGAATTTGCCATGTTTTTGTGTGAAAAATCTGTAATAATGAGAGGGTATAATAGTTGGCACAGGTTGGTTTCACCCTCTTTTGAACTAGCTAACACATTGACTAGCACCACCAAACAAAAGTAAAGACAAGTAGAGTAGAAGGAACAACTGCATTTCAATAACATTGTGGAGATTTTAGAAAGTCTTGTAATGACAGACGCCTCAGTATCACTGACACTTTTAAGCTGATAGCAGTATGAAATATTTGTGTGACCCAGATCCACTGCCTAGGCATTTGCAGTTCATGACGTGTCAGCCATAACTCAGCAGTAGCACTTTCGTTCGCCTGTGTTAGAAGGTTATTCGTTCAAGTCCTATTCCAAAGACTTGAGCACAAAATCTAGGCCGACACTTCAGTACTATACTGGCTACATGGCAAAACAAGAGAATAGTGGTTACTGCAATGAATTCAGACACTGACTTGCGATATTTATGCACTTAAGGGAACAAATTCATCTGTTGAGCACCAGATGCAGAAAATGGAAGAAAGCTTCTATTTTGGAGGCAAAAATGCCCAAGGCACGATTGTCCATCTTGAAGATGAGATTTGTAACTTGAAGGATGAGATGGCTCAACTCTTACAAGATTAGCAGGAGTTAATGACTAAAGATGACTTTAGAGAAACTGAAGTGCTTCGCTGTTGGAGGTGCCGACATTCAGATGAGATGTTAAACAACTGCTTTGATTACCCACTCTTTTTTTAAAAATGTTATTCCTTTCTCAGAGTTACAAAGCTAATGCAAAGAGTGGACAAGGCTATCTCTTAAACCATCTCCTTGCTTGCTCAAAAAACCAATTCAAATTGAATCCAATTCATAGTCCCCACAAAAGGGACATTGAGATCCAGGCTGACAAGAACAGGCATTAAACCTGATCTCACACATGATCTGACATGCTTGATCTTAGCCAAAAGACCAAGAAGTGTGATTACCCACTCAGTGGGTGTAAAAGTTCCCGGGCGGATTTCTCCGTCCCGTCACATCCGTTTACTGGTCTGGCGTGCCCCCGACGGCAGCGGGATTCTCCATCCCGGCAGCCGGCCAATGGAATTTCGGGAAATCCGCGGGTGTGAATCCGCTGCCAGCAAAACGGAGGATCCTGCCGACTGAGAATCCAGCCGCCATTTATTGTTTGAACCAGGAGGCCAGTAGATACACGGTAAGTCAGTCTCAAGTAGGTTTAAGGCCTACTTACGCGAGTGCGGCTTGGTCCGACCCATTGTGGAGGGGTTCCTGATTCCGACGCCTCGTGGGACATCGTGGCTGCCGGGAAGCCCGTGGGAGGCTTCACCTGGGGTCTACCAGTGAAGTCATGCCCCAATGGATTGTGCCCAATATCTTTCCTTAAATAGGGGACCATAACTGCTCACAGCACTCTAGATGTAATCTCACTAGTACCTTGTACAGTTGCAGCAGGATGTCTCTACTCTTATACTCCAACCCCCTTGAAATAAGGGCCAACATTTCATTAGCCTTCCTAATTACCTGCTACTCTTGCATACTAACTTTCTGGGTTTCATGCACAAGAACCCCCAAGTCCCTTTGTGTTTCAGATTTCTGCAGTTTATCTCCATTTAAATAATACTCTGTTCTTTTGTTTTCCCTTCCAAAATGAACAAATTCATATTTTCCCACATTGTACTCCATTTGCCAACCTTTTGCCCACTTACTTAACCTATCAATATCTCTTTACAAACTGTTTGTATCCCCTTCACAACTATTTGGGTCGTCTGCAAATTTGGCTGCAGTACATTTGCTTCCTTCCTCCAAGTCATCAATATATATTGGAAACAGATGTGGTCCCAACACTGATTCCTGTGGAACCCACGTGGTTACAGGTTGCCAACCTGAAAAAGAAGATCACATGAACTAATAAAAGAAAAAGTTCTTTCAATCTGAGGATACATTTAGAGGCCAATCATAGTGCATGTGCAGTCACAAGTAAAGAACAAAATGTTATCAAATTTATATGTTTTTATCATTATTGTTATTATTGAGCAATCTACAGGGGTTAAGTTACAAGGAAAGATTATACAAATTAGGCCTGCTTTCGCTAGAATTCAGAAGGTTGAGGGGTGATCTGATCCAAGTATTCAAGATATTAACAGGAAAAGACAGGGTAGATAAAGATGAACTATTTCCACTGCTTGGAGATGAGGCATAGTCTAAAAATTAGGGTCAGACTGTTCAGGAGCGAAGTTAGGTAGCATTTCTTCACTCAAAGCCTGGTAGAGGTTTGGAACTCTCTCCCACAAACCGCAATTGATTTCAGATCAGTTGTTAATTTTAAATCTGGGATAGATCATTTTTTGTTACGCAAAGATATTAAGGGATATGGGTCAAAGGCAGGTATATGGAGTTAGACCACAAATTAGCCATGATCTCATTAAATGGTGGGGCAGGCTCAATGGACTGAATGGCCTACTCCTGTTCCTATGTTCCTAATCTACGTAAAGGACCATGATCTATCAAGCACAGTTCATTGAGGTTGGAAAGATGAAGGAGAGGAGATAAATTGGGAAGTACTGACTAGGTAACATTAAGCTTGAGAACACAAGAAATAGGAGCAGAAGTGGACCACATGGCCTATCGAGCCTGCTCCACCAACCGACATGATCACAGCTGATCTTGGCTTAAACTCCATTTTCCCGATTGGTCCCCATTTCCCTTAATTCTCTGAGAAACCAAAATCTCTCTATCCCAACCTTAAATGTATTCAAATATCCATCATCCTCTGAGGAATTAATCCCAGAGATTTGAGTGAAGTAATTTTCCCTGATCTCAGTCCTAAATAATTATCCCCTTATCCTGAGACTGTGGCCCTGTGCAGTGGCGGATTTACCATGAAACACTCCAATGCCATGACACGGGGCCCCCTAATGACAGGAGGCCATAAAATACAAGTCAAATGAATCGCAACCTACCAACAAAAATGTAAAATCACCTTGCTCTAGAGGGAGAAACCGGGATTGTGCAAAATTTGATTGGGGGCTGGGGGGGTGGTGTGCATAAATGTTTGAAAAACTAGCACTACTGGAATATATTCCTCAAATTGGGAATGAATATGATACTGCTCGGTTGCTCCAAGGACTTGAATGTTTTTTTTAAGAGAAGAAAATATAATTGAAGGCTTTTCTAAATGTAGGTGATTTTAAGGCTTCATTGCTCACCAGCAAACCAGGACTAAACTAAGTTAAAAGCTTGCCAGAACGAAATCATTCAACAGCAGCATCTGTTCGCAGCAGGGGGAATACCTGAGTTGCGTGCTGTGAAATTGATTTTAAAAAGAAAATCATTTACATTGACACATATTTAGTGGACTGATTTTTTTGTCAGTAGGAATAACAGTGCAAAGGGTTCAAGATACCCTACATAAATAAAATGGGACTAAATGTTACCTCGTTGCTTTTGCTAAGAGACAGACACGCTATCTGGGTGTGGAACACTAACTGGAACTGAAACTTCACAATCAATATCAAGAACTGACAGGTATAATAGAAACAATGGCTGCTGTAGGCAAAGAAAACAGCACTGCGATGGAAAAAGTTAGAGATCATAATTTTTGGTTGTGCCTTGGCAATGGAACATGGTAGCACGTGGGAAGAAGAAACTGTTTGCACAATATCTTGAGAAATGAAAACAACATATGGCAACTGCGATCAGGAATGAGCTATTAAAACTTCCAGTTTGAGAACAAGGTCATATCCAGAACTGGAGCTTTCAACGATGAAGCGTAAACCTGGTGGTAATGTAAAGTGGAAACATCAGCGTTGGATGGCAGCATGAACTGGGCTCATCTACTCTTGTGAATCTGGGGCGAGATTCTCCGACCACCCAGCGGGTCGGAGAATGGCCGTTGGCCGCCGTGAATTCCGCCCCCGCCACCCGCCGAAGTCTCCGAAGGGAGAAAAGTCGGAGGGGCGTCAATGGCGCCGCAGACTTCGGAGAATGGCACGGGTGGGCGCAAGGCAATCGATTTTGGGCCTGCCGATAGTCTCCCGTCCGGATGGGCCGAAGTCCCGTCGACGTGATGACGGGTCACGTCGGCGTAAATCAAACCTCCTTTTAATCGGCGTCAACCTGTGCTCAAGGTTTACGCCGACCAGCGTGGAGGTGGGTGACGGCCTGGGGGGTTGGCCGCTGGACAGACGATGGTGTGGCCGCAGTCTGAATGTGTGGGGAGAGGTGTGTGTAGGGTTTTGTGTGTGTGTGTGCGGCGGGAAGGGGGTGTGGTTAGAATGGGCTGGGCTCCGGGGCCGTGCCGGGGAGGAGGATAGGGTCCGTGCCGGGAGGAGGATGGGGTCCGTGCCGGGGAGGGGGGGTGCGAGGGCAAGTGAGTTGGTCCACCTGGCCAGGTGCCAGCCTCCAACAGTTGGACCCATGCGGTCCATGACACCTAGCTGGGGGGAGGAGGGGGTATGGGCAATGATGACATGTCGTCGTTCCCCCCCCCCCCCCCCCCCCCCCCCAACCAGGCCGTCATGTTTTACGATCAGCCAGCGATGATGGCCGCCGTGGCGGTAGCCGCTAATGTCTATGTTGCCCTGGATGAGGAGGAGGAGGGGCATGCCAGAGAGGCGGCGCAGGCTGCCGCAGAGGGGCAGGTGGCAGCCGCCCAGGCTGGAGGGACACCTGACCGACAGGAGGGGGAGGAGGACGTCTCGGCCCCACGGCAACGGAGGCACCCGAGGGCGCCCCGTGTGTACCGGCCCCAGCAGTCATACCAGGACCTCACGGACTGGGAATGCAGGAGGAGACGCCGGATGAGGCGGGAAACCGTGGCACACATCTGCCACCTGCTGGCACAGCTGCCACCGCGTGGCACTGGCGGGGGACACCCTCTCCCCGTGTCAGTCAAGGTTACGTTGGCCCTGAACTTTTATGCAACGGGGTCATTCCAGGCGCCGAGTGGGGACCTGTCCGGCATATCGCAGACATCGGTGCACCGGTGCATCCGGGCAGTGACAGACGCCCTATATGCCATGGCGCACCGCTACATCCGCTTCCCTATGGACCGGGCCAGCCAAGATGCCCGGGCCGTGGGCTTCTCTGCCGTGTCCGGGTTCCCCATGGTCCAGGGCGCGATTGATGGGATGCACGTCACCGTGCGGCCACCTGCAGATAACAGGGCCATGTTCACCAATAGGAAGGGGACCTATTCGATGAACGTACAGGTGGTCTGCGACCACCGCATGATGATCCTGCACGTCTGCGCCCGTTACCCGGGCAGTGTACACGACTCATACGTGTTGCCGCGGTCATACATCACCGGCATGTACGAGGGATGCCATCCCCGGCTGAGGGGCTGGTTTCTGGGCGACAGGGGCTACCCATTGCGATCATGGCTGATGACGCCTGTACGGAGGCTACGCAATGAGGCGGAGAACCGCTACAATGATGCCCATGTAGCGACAAGGGGAGTGATAGTGAGGTGCTTTGGTGTGCTGAAGATGCGTTTCAGGTGCCTGGACCTCTCTGGGGGCGCCCTCCAGTATCGGTCAGATAGGGTCGGCTGCATCATTGTGGTGTGCTGCGTCCTGCACAACATAGCCCAACAGAGGGGCGATGTGCCGCAGGCAGAGGAGGGCGGAGTGGAGGAGCAGCAGGAAGTGGCGCAGTCCTCCCCAGATGAGGGGGATGGGGGCAATGGTCAGGGCAGACGGGCTAGACACGGGCGGGTGGCTGTCCACCGTTACCGGCTGGCCCAGCGGGCACGGGACAGGCTGATAGCCGCCCGCTTCACTGACTAGATGGGCGTGGGAATCGGGTAGTATGGCCACAGACCGCACACCATGGAACCAGCCGACCACCCACACCCCCCACCCAGCAACCTCACCCCCCCCTCCCCAACCCCACTCACCCCACCCGCATGCACACCACCCCCCCATTGCCGATCCACCTGCAGCACAACGGCCGGGCTCACACAGTTGCGGGTGGACGCGTGTCTATTGCAGGCCATGGAGGATGATGACAACCCGCCCTGCGATGAGCTCCTGGCTCCACATCATTGGACTATGTCTGACCCATGGCCACAGTACCACCATCCACCCGGACCATCCCTGCATGTGGCTGTGACACTGCAGCGCACGGTCCCGTCCTCTGCCCGGGGGGATGTTAATGGCGGCCCAGCGGGAAGGGGGCAGACTCACCTGGGGCTGAGGTAAGACCACCCCTCACACACACACTTGCGCTCAACGTACATGACACCGCCGCACGCTTTGGACAGAGCACAAAGGCAGCTTCGGTAGGTGTAACATTGACTTTAATAACCAAAGGAGTTCATGCACGTGCCCTAGCCCCTAAAACTCATCTGTGCCCTGCACCTGTACCAACTTACTCAGTGTCTAATTGTTTGGCCTTACGGGCCCTTTGACTAAGTCTACGTGGTTCCCCAGACGGCACAGCAGAACTGGAGGTGGACTCCTGTGATTCCTGCCCTCTGACACGGGATCCCTTTTGGCGGCCGTTTCCTGGGGCGTCCTGGCCTAGATGGGCCAGGCTGCTGCCCGGGTGACTGGGATGGCGAGCTGCCAGCCTGTCCTGCCCGTTGCCCACCCGATGCACCTGGGACGGAAGGGGGGGGGGGGGAGTCCGAGGTGTCGCGGTGTTCTGGGATCTCCCCTACAGGGGGACCCAGGACGGATCACAGCACCTCCTCTTCCCTCGGGGTGCCCGATGGCCCCCAGGCCTCTACATGGGTGGTGGATGCGAACGGACTGGCCATCTCCGTTCTCTGACGCCCCCCCCGACATCTGGCGCTGCCAGTCCTGGAGGCCCGTGCTGGTATCAACAGGGGTCTGCAGGTTTGCAGCCATGGAGCTCAGGGGATTGGCAAACCCTGTCTGTGACTGTGCGACGCCGGCTCGCACATGGCCAATGGCGCCGATGCCCTCAGCGATGGCCTGCAGAGACTGGGCCATGGCCTGCTGAGACTGGGCCATGGCCTGCGACTGGACCATGGCCTGCTGAGACTGGGCCATGGCGTTGAGCGCCTCTGCCATCTGGCGCTGGCACTGGCTCATGGCCTCCTGTGAGAGGGCAGCCATGTCCTGGGCCACAGACGCCGCCTGCACGGAAAGCTCCAGGCCTCGCAAACCGTTCCCCATGTCTGACACCGTCGCACCCATTGCCTCCACCGCGGACGCCACCCGTGTGGTGTCGACCTGGGTGGCACGCATGACCAGCACCACTCCCAGCTCCTGAAAGCGGGTGGACTCCTCCACCTGCGACTGCAGCCGCCGCAAGCCGGCCGTCACCCTCTTCGCTCGTCTCCGGTTCGGTGGTTGCATCGGATCTATGTGTGGGTGTGGTAACTCCAGGAACCCGGGATCCATCTGGGCGGCAGATGTTCGCTTGGGCTGGGCTGCCCTCAGACCGCCCGGCCCCTCTGCTGCTCCTACCTCCACCTGCTGTACCGGGACGGCTGTGTTGTGCGCACCAGTGAGTGTAGCAGACGCCTCATCACTAAAGTGCCCAACCGAGGTGAGTGTTTCTGCGATGGTGGAGGGTGTTGGTGACAGCAGTGGCGTTGTGTCGTGCTCTTCGTCCCACTCTGAGTCCATGGCACTTTGGGGTGGGGGTTCGTCTCCACCCATCCACTCTGTGTCACTGTCCGGTATTTCGTTTTCCTGGGTAGTGCTGTCCCGGGTAGAGGTGTCCTGGGTAGTGGTGTCCTGGGTAGTGGTGTCTTGGGGAGTGGTGTCCTGGCTCGGCTGTGACGGGGGCCTGTGGCTGCACCTCTCGTCGCTGGGTGGCACACGCCTGCGTCGTCGCACCCGCATGTGACGGGGGCGTCGTCTCCCTGTTGCTCCAGGTCTCTCCGTCTCCCGTGGTGTGCGAGGGGCATCCTGTGGGCGTCGGATGCCGGAGGGTCCGGGTCTCTCCGTCTCCCGTGGCCTCCGAGGGGCATCATGCGGGCGTCGGATGCCGGAGGGTCCGGGTCTCTCCGTCTCCCGTGGCCTCCGCGGGGCATCATGCGGGCGTCGCATGCCGGAGGGTCCAGATCTCTCCGTCTCCCGTGGCCTCCGAGGGGCATCATGCGGGCGGTCTGCATCTGCGGGGATGGGTGTCTCGACGTTTGCTCCTGCGATACACAATGAAGCATGCATGGTTAGACATGCAGGCAGTGATCAGGTGATATGGGGGAGGGGGATATAGGGGAGGGGAGATATGGGGACGGGCTGTCGGTGGCTCACTTGCTAGTATGCCCCTGACCTCTGCATCAGCAACCTCCCGGTCCTCGGGTCCGCCAGCCAGTTCCAGGGCCCTTTCCTCCTGTTCGGTCAGTGGCCTCTCATCAGCGGGGCCTCCTCCAGTCCTCACATGCTCCCTGGTGTTGTGTGCGCGTTTCTCCTGTGGCGGGGGGTGGTGGCAGGTGTAAAAGGCAACAGTGTTAGACAGGTATATGAATGCACGCCATCGGTTGCGCGTGTATTGCAGAGGTTAAGTTTAGGGGCATGGGGGGGGAGGCTCACCCTGGCTGCTCTGACGAGGTCGTTCACCTTCTTGTGGCACTGGGTGCCTGTCCGTGGTGTCAGGGCCACAGCGGTGACGGCCTCTGCCACCTCCCTCCACAGATGCCGGCTGTGGCGTGGGGCAACTCTGCGGCCGTGCCCGGGATACAGGGCCTCCCTCCTCTGCTTCACTGCGTCCAGGAGCGCCTCCACATCCCGTGACTGGAACCTCGGGGCTGAGCGGTGGGCGGCCATCCGGTCGGGTGTTCTGGTCGGGTGGGGGGGGGGGAGCAGCGCGTCCTGATGAGCCGTCACGCCGTGCGGCGTGTATAACGCCGCACGGCGTGAAGCACGTGAGCAAGCACGGATCCCGTCACGTCGCTGCTAGCCCATTCCGGGCCGGAGACTTTGCGACGTTTGGGGCAGCGTGATGAAGGTCGGATTTGCGCCGTTTTTGGCGCCGATCGGCGGACTTTGCGCCGATAACAGAGAATTTTGCCCCTGGTCTCGCATCCATCACTTGCCTCAGACTTATATTTCATTATTTATTTGGGGGACACTTGGTGACAATCCCTATTTCCGCTCTCCAGGCCCCTGTTCCACAAGCCTGAGAAGGATGCTACTTCAAAATGGGCAGGCAGGGAAGGATTTTAAAAAGTTGTGAACTGATGGTTGCACATACACAATGCTGCACTTCTCCAATGTTCAATATTTTACATTGCCCAATTGCAATTCATGGAATTAGGTCAATGAAATTAATTAATTTGAAGACACAAAGTGCGGCCAGAATTTTGGAGAGACGTGACATGAGTCATGCTGACTGAGATTTTGGAGTGTAAATTCAGAGGTTGCGGGGGGGGAGGGGTGCGGGTCGCTCATTCCCTTCATGCTGTGCTGAAGTTGTCATGATATTCAAACACACACATCATGATAGACACACCAACAGACAAATCAGAACACACAACACCACAACCAATGACAGAAAGATATAAAAGCACAGACACGACCCCTGGTGGTCAGTATTAGCTGCAGAGGAGAACCAGGACACATCTATTGCCAAACACACTCAGGGAGACAGCACGTGCAGAGTATCCAGAACGAACTGTATTATAAGAGTTATAATAAAATAGAGTTGTACCACATACAACTGTGTTGGCTCATCTGTGCACCAGAGCACCCAACACCACAGAAGTGACAGCCTTAAAGTATTTTTTAATGCATTGGCAAGATAATTTTGAATCACATAATCAATCAGCAAAGGAGGCCATATGTTTCATTTGCCAGAATTTTCCGGCCATCTTGCTGGCACGATCATCCGTTCTCGCTGTGGTTGAACCACCGCTCTAGGTTTCCCCATGGCAGGACAGCATAGAATGGGGAACTTCATTGATAGCGGTGAGATCAAAAGATCGCATCTCCAATCAATGGCGGACCACCTGCGCTGCTGCGAAGCACACCACTGGGCGCATGGAAATCCCGCCTGTTATGTCTATGTTGGCATTTATGTGTCCAAACAGGAATAGAGTTTGGAGGAGAAGAGGCAGTAGGCACATAAATAAAGCTGAGCACAGGGCCCCACTAAATGTTAATCTGCCACTGTCCCAGCTTTTAGACTCCGCAGCCAGCAAAAACAATCTCCCAGTATCCATTCGATCAAGCCTCTGCAGAATTTTGTAAGTGTCAATGAATTTGTCTTTCATCTTTCTAAATTCCAGACAATATAAGCCAAATTTACTCAGCCTCTCATCATAGGACAACCCACTCATCCCAGGGACCAATTTAATAAAACTTCATTGTACTACCTCCAGTGAAACTATATATTTTCTTAAATACAGAGAACAAAACTGTGGATAGTATTCCAGATCTGGTCTCACCAAAACCCTGTACAATCGCAGCAACACTTCTTTATTCCTGTACTCCAATCCCCTCACACTAAAAGCCAACATGTAATTTGACTTCCTAATTGCCTGCTGCACCTGTATGCTAACCTTCTGTGTTTCTGTACAAGCACACCCAAGTCTATTTGGACATCAGCACTTCCAAATTTCATACCTTTAAAAAGATATTCTGCTTTTCTATTCCTATCACGAAAGTGAATAACTTCACACTTCCCTACATTGTACTCCATCTGTCATCTTGTTGCCCACTCAGTTAACCTGTTGATATCTCTTTGCAGTCTCTCCATCTCCTCCCCGCAGCTTACTTTCCCACCTAGCCTGATATCATCAACAAACCTAGATGCATTACTCTCTGCCTCTTTATTTAAGTCATCAGTATATATTGTAAATAGCTGAAACCCTGGCATTGATCCTTGCAGCACTTCACTATTCACTGGCTGGCAGCTTGAAAAGGCCCCATTTATGCCCACTCTCTGCTTTCTATCCATTAACCAATCCTCTCCCCATGCTAATATATTCGGTCCAACTCTATGAGCCCTTATCTTCCCGATGAAACTTTTGTGTGGCACCTTATCAAATGCGTTATAGAAATCCAGGTATATTACATCTACTACTTCCCCTTTATTACCCCTACTAATCCCATCCTCAAAAGGCTCTTAGTTTGTCAAATGGGATTTCCCTTTAGTAAAACCATGTTGACTTGCTCTAATCATACTATGCATTGTTAAGACTTCCTTAATAATAAATTTCAGCATTTTCCCAACAAATTATGTTATGCTAACTGGTCATTAGCTCATTGTTTACTTTATCCGTCCTTTCTTGAACAGTGGTGTTACATTTTCTAATTCCCAATCTAATGGGACCATTCCTGGATTGAAAGGATTTGGGGGAAAAAATAATTTTATAAACCTGTAGTTGTAAGAGAAATGGTTTACAGATTTTGAGTGCAGCATATAAATGCAAGGAGCATGGTAAATAAAATTGGTTAACTGCAGGTGCAAGAAGCCCATGAGAGTATGATATTGTGACAATAAGGAAGACTGGGTATTAAATATCCCCGGATACAAGGTATTGAGGAAAGATAGGGAAGGAAAGAAAGGAGGAGAGAGGTGGGTGTTAGCATTGGTTCAGGAGAATATTATGCAGTTGGAGAGTCCTGCCTCCATTAAAGCCAGAAGTGGGCAGATTGGAGGTGAATTTGGGTCAGGATTTGGAATCTTATTGAATGCTTTTTGGAAATCCAGGTACACAAAATAGTGATTGTAACAACCTTTAAACCTCCAAACCGACCCAAACCTGCGTGTTTTGTATTTAGGTTTGAAGTGCAATCAGTTCTACATGTTCTCTCTGGCTCTTTCTGTAGTTGGATGACCACTCCCTGAGGCAATCTGTATAAGAAGCCATCTTAAGATCAGTTCAGTAAAGACCACTCACTGAGAAGCTCTGCAGTCTTTAAACGCAAAACAGCTTGAGAGGTTAAAATGTCCCTACAAGATCTCAGATTGGACAACGGGGAATTTTATAACCCTCTTCAATTCACTTAACTCAGTTTTGTGAGATTGGAGTCTAAAACCTGGGATAGTATTCTAGACTTTGCTTAATTTTTAATTAATTTATCGTTACAGGAGTAGGGTATTGCTGGCTAGGCCAGCATTTATTGCCTATCCCTAATTGTCCTTCAGAAGGTGGTGATAAGCTGCCTTCTTGAACCACTATAGTCCATGCGGTGTAGGTACACCCACAGTGAGAAGTACTGATTCACCAGCTGAAGGGGGGGCAGTACGTGGTAATCAGCAGGAGGTTTCCATGCCAGTGTTTTACCTGGTGCCATGAGGCTTCAAGGGGTCCAGAGTCGACGTTGAAGGCTCCCAGGGCAACTTCCTCCCGACTGTATACCACTGCGCTGCCACCTCTGCTGATGCTTCAAGGCAGTTTTCTCCTCAGATGATGAGGGCACTAGAGCTGTGGCTGATCCTAATGGACGGTCAGACAAATAGCTTTACTCTGTAATATGCTTAAGAAGATTTGCATTGGCTGTACATGTCATCTGTTGTGAGGCAGCAGGCCTGGCACCTGCTGTATTCCATCCACATCAACAGAACACAGTCCAAGGATGATGTGGGAGCCAGAAAGCCTATTCCAGAGGCAGAGTATTCTATTCCCCTGTAGCATGCACTGAAATAAAATCCAATATTGCTACAGTTTGAGTCATGTGGTATAATAGAATTGCAGTTCAAACCAGGTGACTCCATAGCCAAAGCATGCCACCTGTCACTGCTTGCCATGACACCCAGCAGTGACAAAACAAAACCCAGCACAAATAGAATAAAAGCAGCCCATAAAATTGTACTGCTCTGTATAGAGAATGGCACATGTCTGTCAGGCATTTAACAAAATCAGGTGAGACTGAAGGACTGTTCAGACTTTGCTCTCAATGTGCATGATGCAATCTGAACTCCTCTATATCATAATGTTTTCCAACACATCCCAAAATGTGGACCGAATGTTAATGGCCCACCACCCACCTTAAGTGGGTTCTGAGGTCAGGAGTAGGGCATATGATCAGGTATGAAGGTGCGGGGTGGAGATTCTGCTGCCTTCCCGCCTCCCTCTGATTTAGTTCAGGGCGGGAAGACTCAAGGGTGGCCTTCCCATCCAGAGCCCAATTAAGGCCCGAAGTGGCTACTTAAGGACGACATAATACTCTGACGGATAGGTCTCAGGTCTGGTCAAAGGAAATGACCCTATTTGTTGGACATTTTATACTCAACAAGGAGGCACATACTGGCATGAATGGGACCACCCTCCCTTTAAATTGGCCTCACCGCCATCCTTGCCACGTCCTGGGGCTCCAGAGACAAGCCATGGCGATCACTCCCAGTAGTGCTGCTGGTGTCATGACATGCAAACATGCAGCAGACGACGCTTCCAGACATACACCTGCCCAACCTGGATCATCTGCCGGTGCTGCAGAAGATGCAGCTGCTCAGACAGTCAAAAGCAGGGCTATGATGCCCATGCCACCGATCTGGCCATGCTATCCCCGGCAGACACTGTCAGGATCCAGATACCGGATGGTGGGTAGTCTGCCTCGGCTGTCATTGTTCAACAGGCTGCTCTTATGTTGTACGTATGGCTGATGGCTCCATCGTGCGAAGGAATCGACAGGCACTGCGCAAAGTTGCCTGGCCGCAACCACTTTCTCCTCCATTTCCATATGTTGAATTGCCACCTCCTGATACCTTGCACCACGAGTCCACCAGTCAGGCTTCCATCCCATCTGTCAAGGCGCCGTCGTCCCCTCCTCCACCTCTGCGGCGGTCGACCAGGATCAGACACAAGCATCAGAGACTGGACTTGTGAACATTTGTTTTGTTTTCTCTGTTCTGTTGTCCTCTGTCAGTCACGTTAGACAGACTCATTCACATGTAAATACATTCACATACATTTCCAGCCAACAAAACATTTAAAAAAAAGGGGAGATATCATGATATGCAAACATGCAGCTAATGAACACATGGAATAGGACTCGACCAATGAGCAGTCAGGACACTCAGGGGTGGTATTTCACTATAAAAGGGATGAGGCACTCGCACCCCGCCTCTTTCCACAGACCAACATCTACAGAGTGAGACAGGGTGTATCCTCAGCATCACACCCCAGCACGTGGCCTAGAGCAAGGCTCGTTCAGTTAGACTGAGTTACTACATTTAGCTTAGCAGAGAGTCAAACTCATTGAGAACTGTGCTAATAGTTCAATAAAACACATTGAACTCACTTCAAAGTCTGGAGCATCTTTTACTCTAAACTGCATCAAGTGGCAGCTTGTGTTATTCCAAATTACATAACACAACAGCTGGCACTGGTGAACTACTGGCCTTTGATTAGTTGGCAGCTCTTGGAGTCACGACACTCTCCACCAGGACATCTAAGTGAAAATTTCCCTCACAGTAGCCAGGAAGTTCAACACTAAGCTGGGGGATGCCTCATTTGGATTAAAGCCCATTGAGCCCCCAGGAAGTGGCTGCAGCTGGGATGTCACAATTTTTCCAGCTGGTGGATGGACCCCTGGCCATGATCATTAAATTCCGCTACTTGGGCGCAATCTTCTCAAAAGGGAACAAAGTTCCTGTGCGTGCGCATTTAGCCACGTGGTTCCCGGCATTCGCAGTGCCGAGAAACACGTGGCTATTCAACGCAACTCGCTTTGAATAATCATAGAATTTACAGTGCAGAAGGAGGCCATTCAGCCCATCAAGTCTGCACCGGCTCTTTGAAAGAGCACCCCTCCACCCTATCCCCATAACCCAGTAACCCCACACAACACTCGGGGCAATTTTGGACACTAAGGGCAATTTAGCATGGCCAATCCACCTAACCTGCACATCTTTGGACTGTGGGAGGAAACCAGAGCACCCGGAAGGAACCCACGCAGACACGGGGAGAACATGCAGACTCCGCACAGACAGTGACCCAAGCCGGGAATCGAACGTGGGACCGTGGAGCTGTGATGCAATTGTGCTAACCACTATGCTACCGTGCTGCCCTAAACGGGGAACTGGGGACCCAGGCTGCACATAGCCCTATTTTTTGCAACAGGGAGCTCTGCTCGACGGAACTCCCCATTGTAGCGAGAGATTGCAACGCCATTTTTAAATGGCATCCCGATCTCCGAGGCCCACAAAAAATATTCCCCGACCTCCACCCAGCCTGAACGCAACACGGGAGGGAGCCGATTACGTTGAATCTCAAGAGGCATTGCGCGCCTGGTAGATCTCGGGAGCAGGGTCTCCCGGCTTTCACCAGCCACACTGCGCCGTGGCGAGCTGCTTTTTTGGTGTAGCACGGCCGGAAGATCGTGCCCCATATTTTATCCTACTGACTGTGTCATTTCTCACTGGCACAATTGGTTACCACCCTTAAACTCACAATGACCTTATGATTGGACAAATCATTAATGTATTGTCCAGACATTTCGCCGAATATTTAACATAATTAATTCTTCAATTTTAGGAATGTCACACATCAACTACATGAAGGACATTAGCAATCTATACTGTCATAAAAACAAACCCTAAACAAAATGAATGAACCCCTAAAATTAGCACCTAAAAGAAATAGAATTATTGAATGATTGCAGCTAATAATCTTATTAATAAGATGGTGATTCTAAAACTTTTGTGTTGCCATGAGCCTAGTGATTGGATAATATATTGGAATTACTTCTAAATATTTATTATTCTCAATTTTGTCGTGAACCCTTAATTATATAATTTCAACCTTATTGCTCTTAAATATTTAAAATAATAATTCAATCATTAGCTGCAAAGGCACTGAAGTCCAAATTGACAGAAAGCTGACTTTCCCAAATAAAAGGAACATAATGCATTATACATGAGGTAAAGCTTTGATACTAGTTGGTGATATAATGGAATTGAAATGGGAAGAAGTAAGAAATGAAACTGCATGAATTAAAGTTCTGTGAAAACCTTTTTGCACGACTAAGGGAATGAAAGTTGCTAATTGAACAAATTACTCCTCCTGCTGCAGCAACGTAGCGTTCAAGGATAAATGCTAATGCAATTTATGAAATCAAAGAATTTGGCCAATGGAATCACTAAATGATGTTCGAGGAATAAGGATGAAAATTGCGGAAATAATGATTGGCAGAATTTTGTTTGGTTTGGCTTAGAATGTGGAAGTAACAATAATGAATGGCCTTGAGGAAGTTCATCTGGAACAGTACCAGAAGAAATCTGCACAAGAAAGTTTTAACATAGGAACATTTTTAAGAACATATTGCAGCATTTACACGGTCACCATGTGTTAATGAGTGCTTTAAAGTAGTAGATCTAACAAGTTCGGCATGTGCTCGCTCCTATATTATAATCACAAACCCTTTACATGAAATTCAATAGGAAAACATTTAGGCCTCATTTAAATAACACCCCATTCATGTTCTGCAAAATAAGGCAACAGCTGGAATGTATGTCATGGGTATTAATTTCCTAATGTCCGGCAATTGAGAGCCAAAGTGTAAAAATAGAAGGAAATCCTGAATGGTTGTTTCTTGCATCTGGTTCTTGACATTTTAATTTTTTCGAAACCAACTGGCTCTCCAGTGAAATCTGTACTTTTATAAATCGATGGGCCTAAAAGTCTAAACGTACAAAATTGGTCCGGAAACAGCATTCAGCTGCCCCAGCTTATAAATGCTCATTCCCTATATGGTAGGTAAAACATTAGCACCAGGGTGGGCTCCAGGTGCAAAGTGCCTTCTGCCCAAGGCAGGTAAGCCGGTTTTAAAACAGGGTTGGTTACAGTCCTGTATTTGAAGCATATTTCTTCTGGTAATCATTGAACAGTCCGAGGATAAAGCTGATTAGAGCACTTGCTCAAACCAATTCATCTGGTGAGAATAAATGGTAGGAGTTATGATTACTGTTGCACAAGAATGGTTGATCACTGGTTGTTGGAGTTGATCACTGGTTAACTGAGTTCGGAAGGAAACCTCTGGCATTTGAAATGAGTTCTATTAAAAGTCAATTTCCTCTCATTCCTGGGCGCAGTGGCATTTGCTAATTACAAAATAATCCAGATTTCCCTTTGTGTTGGGTTTGTGCCATTGACTTATTTTCAAAACTCAGAGAGCAGTGCAGTCAACAGCCTGACAGAGTTGGTGGCATCAGACTCCCCTCTTTGAGCCCCACATCGAGTCAGAATTCTTCTTGACAAATCCCTGCCAGCTGGTTTATATGGAACGGAGCAGTCCTTGGATGACAGTCACACTGCAGTCACAAGTGTGATGAAATAACACAGTTGTCCTTTGAAAGACAATGCAGCACGAGTGTAGCTTCCAACTTGAGATGAGGTTTTGAAGATTGAACCACTGATTTCAAACTCATGCAGTGATTGAAAAATTAGTTGAGTATCAAACATGGTAATGAACCATAACATTTCTTTTTGCTTCTACCTTTTGCTTCTATCTCACTGATTAATCCTATTGCAATCTGTTTCACCAATATTTCAAAGAACAGAACAAATTGTCATTATCAAGAATAACCGATTTCCCCACACTGTCCACCAACCCCCTGAATCAGCCCCCCCCATTAGCCACTCACTCACAATGCACCCAATGCCGCCCAGCCCCTAAGCCCCCTTGACCACCAGAACACCCTCCAACCGACTCTTCCCATCTGACCCTCCCCCATCCCCTGACCAACTGATGCCCACAATTAACTTAGCCTGCTTTAAAGCAGTTGGTGCTATAAAAAAGAGGGTGGCTTTTTTTACCCCCGACTGGGCAGTCCTCACAGAAGGCCCCTGAATCGGAAGATCGTGTAAGAAAGGATTGCTTGGATTTTGAAGTAGGAAACTAAGAGCGCAGTGACAATCTGACTCCGACTGACATTCCGCAGTAGTTCAAGCCTTATCATTTGACAACAATGGTTAGAAACACTAATAATAATTGATTACTTGTAGCCCTGCCCATTTAAAACCGCATTGCTTTTTTAAAAAAAAGACAGGCTCAGAGATGGAGGGATATTGTATACACATACATCCGGCCACTAACGTAGCAAATATTTTTCATTCAAGACACTGGCAGTAAAGGGGGCTGATGTAGGAAGGTAGTAGGATAACACTTACCTATCGCAGTGGAATTACATTATCTGTAAACATTTAGACCGGATTATCTATCACGATGTGGAGCACTGGATTTTAATAGGATAGGATTTTTTCAGAGTTGTCAAAGAAAGATGAAAAACTTCTTTGAGAGTCTGTGCATTTTTGAAAAGACAAAAGTCTATGCTTTTGATCCAGCAGCTGTTACTTAATTTCTGTGCAGCTGGTGGTGTTTGTGTAGATTAAGTGGGTATTAAAGTAGGCGTCATTGCTGGAACAGTAGCACTGTGGTTATCTGGGTGAAGGCTGTGGAGTCTGCCATCCACCCAGTGGTTACCATCCACCCTGTGACACATTTCAAAGGGACACTATTAGGCTATTTACAAAAATATATCATTGGTCAAGTACTGGAAATTATTGTGATTGATATTTTATAGCAACATTTAACACACTTGTATCATATTCCTCTCTCACTGCGCTGAGATGTAAATCCCAGAGCTCTCAACTCAGTTTGTGTTAAAATAACGGAGAGAGAAATTTGATATGAGTACGTGCTAAATCCTGGAACAATATCATTAATTACAGAAACCTTCAGCTGTTGCATTGTTTGCAACTTGAAGTTTTCGAAAAATCTCATCAGGAAGAATCACGGGTCTCCCACCTCTACATATTTTCCGTCACAATTAAACCAAAGTGTACTCAAGAGCTGGGAATCGTGGCCTTAAATTTCCATGGGGTTTTGCGGATCGACTCCTGTGATTCCATGAATAGATGCATCGCCACAAAACAAATAAAATCACCCACTGGGGATGGCGGTTGTTTTCAAATTGGAAGAAACTACAACTCACTTGCACCCGTGTGGCGACAAATGGTCATAATTCATGTTGGCAAGTCCTTTCACTCTCAGTGAAAGAATGATTGGAATTCACTGACTCGTGTGATATCATCCATTTAATCAGACAAGGCAGTTGTGGCACTTTGTAGTATCTGAAGACCTGGTGCTGAAGACGTAACACAAAAACAATGGTCTTTGCTGCAAATGGGTGAGAAATGTAGTTTAATTGCTGGCTTAGAAAAGGAGGAGTGATAAAACTGGCAGAATTTTCAAAAATAATATATGTAGTGACCTGCTAAATTAATTTTGTTTTACGAAAGTATTTTTCCTCAAAATAGCTGCTGGCCACTTGAAAAATCAAGATCCAAGGGGCTTATTTTCTGGCTATTGGTCTGCTGGCTGCACCATTTGCAGTGGGATTTGACAGACCCTATAGACTATTTTTGTTTGTAGGAACAATAATAATTGTCTTCCTCTCTTATTTTTTTGATATTGTGTCCAAATTTATAATGAGAACAACTCCAAGCTTTCCATCTTTTTTTTTCTTCACGTCTTCATATGTATTCTTACCCCATTCCAATAGAGATTCACGTATTTCAGAAGGAATGCGCACAACACTCAATTTTGCATTTAATTTAACATTACTCGAAAATAGTTATGATTAGGTGCTAGATCCTTCAGTTGGGAGACTATGGGCGGGATTCTCCATGGGCGCCCCCACCGGCAGCGGGATCCTCCGTCCCGGCAGCCGGTCAATGGGTTTCCCATTGTGGGCACCCCACGCCGTCGGGAAATCCCGAAGCGGAGGGTTCTGCTGATGGAGAATCCAGCCCAAAGTTCTCCCACCGGAACAAAATCCCTTCTTGTTTGTGCTGGCATTAGGAGTGGTGCCCAGAACCAATTTCTTCTCCCTTGCCACGCAAATTTATGCATGGTGGGGAGTGCAAGGGCTTACGTTCCAAATCCTGTTTTCGGGCCGCTATTTTCAGCGGACGGTCCAATATCGACGTCCGGTGGCTGACCCCCTCTACCCCCACAATACAAATTCTGCTCCCCTCTGCTGACAAGTCGGGGCATCCTCCCTACCCCAGTAACAGGAATGCTGGGTCACCCCCCACAGCACACACGCATGAAGGTGATCTGACACCCTCCCATGACTACCCCACCAGAGACCCCCCCATCTGCTCCCCACACCAGAGACCCCCATCAGATCTCCCCACCAGAGACCCTCCATATTAGAGACACCATCCCCCCATTAGTGACCCCTGCCTGGAAGCTAAGGAGCAGTCCAGGCAGAAACAGTGAAAATTCACTGCTTTTTTCCTTACCTGTCCCTTTCACCTGCTACCTCAGAGGTGTAGAAAGCAGCAGCTGTTACTTCACAGAAAGCCAAAACCACATCACAAGGCTTTAAACCACCCCCACACCCCCAGATTCTTTGATCTGCAATGCTTTTATTCACTTTCAAAGAGAATAAAACTTCTAGTGGGCTGCAGTTGACAGCTTCCAGACTGTTTCCAGAGATGTTTGGATTGTTTAATTTAATTTTTCTTCATACTTGAACGCATCTCAAGTACCCTCCTTTGTACCTGGCCTCAATATTTATAAACATCTAGCTATGATTGACAGCTCCTGACCACATCAAAAGCAGTAAAGAGCTTTTTGCGGAGAAAAAGAGGATGTGAAAGCATTTAACTCTGAGATGTTTCACTGTTTCTGCCTGAACTGCTGTTTTGGACTGCTCTTTAGCTTCCAGGCAGAGGTGACTGATGTGGGGGGGGGGGGGAACTCTGATATTGGGGGGGTGTCTCATTGGGTGTCTCTGATATGGGAGTGTGAGGGGTGTCTGAGAGGGGGGTCTTGTGGGGGGGGGGGGTCTGATGACTGATGGGGTTCTGGTGGGAAAGTTCTAATGCGGTCTGATGGGTGGGTTTAGTGCAGGGGTCTTGATGGGGGGCTCTTGTGGGGGTTCTGGTATGGGGTCTGGTAGGGGGGTCTGATGGGCATGCTTGGGGTAGGGCGGGCAGGGTTTCATTGTGAGGGGTGGGAGGCCCTCTGATGGCCTTTGGGGGGACCTGCATTAAATACTCACCCCCTTGGCCCATTGGGAGGTCACCGTGTCAAGGCTGCACTGGTAAATGCTTGCACTAATCCACGCACACATGAATCCTGGCTGAGAGGGCTGGATCATTATGGGGCCAAGGGAATCCACAGTCCAGCCTGTTAATAGGATGCAAATATAATAATATAATAATCTTTGTCAAAAGTAGGCTTACATTTACACTGCAATGAAGTTACTGTGAAAAGCCCCTCGTCGCCACATTCCGGTGCCTGTTCGGGTAAACAGAGGGAGAATTCAGAATGTCCAATTCACCTAACAGCACGTTTTTCAGGACTTGTGGGAGGAAACCCATGCAGACACAGGGAGAATGTGCAGACTCCACACAGACAGTGACCCAAAAGCTGGGAATCGAACCTGGGACCCTGGAGCTGATTTGATTTGATTTATTGTCACATTTAGGGGCGGCACGGTAGCACAAGTGGCTAGCACTGTGGCTTCACAGCGCCAGGGTCCCAGGTTCAATTCCCGGCTCGGGTCACTGTCTGTGTGGAGTCTGCACATTCTCGCCATGTCTGCGTGGGTTTCCTCCGGGTGCTCCCGTTTCCTCCCACAGTCCAAAGACGTGCAGGTTAGGTGGATTGGTCACGCTAAATTGCCCTTAGTGTCCAAAAAGGGTTAGGAGGGGTTATTAGGTTACAGTGATAGGGTGGAAGTGAGGGCTTAAGTGGGTCAGTGCAGAGTCGATGGGCCAAATGGCCCCCTTCTACACTGTATGTTCTATGTTCTATGTACCGAAGTACAGTGAAAAGTATTTTTCTGTGGCCAAGGGAGCATACACTGTACATATATAGTATACAAAAGAATAATCAACAGAGAACATTGACAAATGGTACATCGACAAACAGTGATTGGTTAGAGTGCGGAACAAGGGGCCAAACAAAGCAAATACATGAGCAAGAGCAGTATAGGGTGTCGTGAATAGCGTTCTTACAGGGAACAGATCAGTCCAAGGGGGAGTCATTGAGGAGTCTTGTAGCTGTGGGGAAGAAGCTGTTCCTATGTCTGGTGTGTAAGTCTTCAGATTTCTGTACCTTCTGCCTGATGAAAGGGTCTGGAAGAAGGCAATGCCTGGGTGGGAAGGGTCTCTGATAATGTTGTCTGCCTTCCTGAGGCAGCGGGAATCAATGTGGGGGTGGCAAGCTTGTGTGATGCATTGGGATGAGTTCACCAGACTCTGCAGTTTCTTGCGATCTTGGACCGAGCAGTTGCCATACCAGGCTGCAATGCAGCCGGATAGGATGCTCTCTATGGCACATCTGTAGAAGTTTGAGAGAGTCGATGCAGACATGCCAAATTTCTTTAGCTTCCGTAGGAAGTAGAGACGTTGTTGGGCTTTCTTGACTGTTACATCAACGTGAGTGGACCAGGACAGACTGTTCGTGATGGTGACCCCCAGGAACTTAAAGCTATCGACCATTTCCACTTCGGAGCCCATTGATGCAGACGGGAGTGTGTGTCGTGCTACGCTTCCTGAAGTCGATGATCAGTTCCTTGGTCTTTCCAACATTTAGTGAGAGGTTGTTTTTATGTACATCATGCAAGCAAGTGATTTATCTCCCTCCTGTAGTCTGATTCGTCGTTGTTTGAGATCCGGCCCACCACAGTCGTATCATCTGCAAATTTATAGATTGAGTTGGAGTTAAATCTTGCCACACAGTCATGTGTGTATAGGGAGTACAGTATAGGACTGAGCACACATCCTTGCGGGGCCCCAGTGTTCAGGACTAATGTGGAGGAGGTGCTGTTGCCTATCCTGACAGATTGCGGTCTGTTGGTGAGGAAGTAGAGGATTCAGCTGCGCAGGGAGGGGTCAAGTCCAAGATTGCAGAGTTTGGTTATTAGTCTTGTTGGGATAATGGTGTTGAAGGCAGAGCTGTAGTCTATGAACAGCAGTCTTACATAGGTGTCCTTGTTGTCGAGGTGTTCGAGGGTTGATAGCTGTGAAGCAACAGTGCTACCCACTGTGCTCTGGTACAGAGGAACCTGTTACAATAAACATCACTAGGAAGACAGTACTGAGTAAATTGATGGAATTAAGGGCTGATAAGTGTCTGGGACTTGATGGTCTGCATCCTAGGGTATTAAGGGAATTGGCAGGGGAAATAGTGGCTGCATTGGTTATGATATTTCAGAATTCCCTTGATTCTGAAAGGGTCCCGATCGATTGGAAACATACTAATGTGATGCCCCTATTCAAAATGGGAGAGAGGCAAAAAGTAGGAAACTACAGACCAGTTAGCTTGACCTCTGTGGTGGGGAAGTTGCTGGAATTAATCGGTGGGGAAGTTGCTGGAATTAATCATTAAGGAGGAGATGACTGAATATTTGGAAAGACTAAGCTCCATCCATCATTGTCAGCATGGTTTTATGAGGGGTAAATCATGATTGACAAACTTGCTTTGTTCTTTGAGGATGTAACCAGTAGGGTGGATAATGGGAAACTTGTGGATGTAGTATATCTAGACTTCCAGAAAGCATTTGATAAGATGCCACATAAAAGACTGAGCCAGAAGCTGAGATCACAGGATACTGGGGGTATATTACTAGATTGGATAGAGGATTGGTTGACTGACAGAAAGCGGAGGGTCGGGATAAATGGGTCCTTGGCGAATTGTAACTAGTGGGGTGCTGCAGGGTTCAGTCCTCGGACCTCAACAGTTTACAATTTATTTAAATGATCTGTAACAGCAAAATTTGCAGATGATACTAAAATAGGTGGGAAAGCAGGCAGTGAAGAGGAGAAAAAGATTTTACAGATGGATATAGATAGGCTAGGAGATTGGGCCAAAATTTGGCAAATGGAGTTTAATGTGGATAAGTGTGAGGTTAACCATTTTGGCCGAAAAAATAGAAAGGCAAATTATTATCTAAATGGAAAGCAGATTCAAAAAGCATCTGGACAGAGGGATCTGGGTGTCTTTGTTCATGAATCGCAGAAAGTCGGTATGCAGGTACAGCATGCAATTAAAAAGGCAAATGGAAATTTATTGCAAAAGAACTGGAGTATAGAAGTAGAGAAGTATTGTTGCAATTGTATTGGGTGTTGGTGAGACCACATCTGGAGAATTGTGTCCAGTTTTAATCTTATTTGAGGAAGGATGTGGTGGCATTGGAGGCAGTTCAGAGGAGGTTCACCAGATTGATTCCGGGGTTGAAAGGGTTGACGTAAGAGGAGAGATTAAACAGTTTGGGTTTATATTGGCTGGAGTTTAGAAGGTTGAGAGGGGATATGATCGAGGTGTATAAAATACTAAATGGGACTGATAATGTAAACGCAGACCAAATCTTCCCCCTTGTGCGGAAATCTAGAACAAGAGGTCACGGATATAGTTTGAGAGACGGTAGATTTAAAACTGAGATGAGGAGGAACTACTTCTTGCAGAAGGTGATGAATTTGTGGAACTCGCTGGCCCATAGTGCGGTGGAATCTGAGTCATTAAATGGTTTCAAGAAAGAGATATATTTTTGATTTTAAAAAACAGGTTAAAGGGATATGGGCAACAGGTGGGAGGTGGATTTGAGATCAGGAAGAGAGCAGCCATGATCTGAATGAATGGCAGAGCAGGCTCAAAGGGCTGAATTGCCTACTTCTGTTCCTAATTCATATGTTCCTATGTTCAAATGACCCATTATCATCCTCCTGCTGGCACAGGGTGCAAACCTTGATGCTGCCACCAGCGGGGGACAGTGCATCGCAACGGGGCGCCAATCCTGTTTTTTGCCTGACATGATATTCGGGAACTCCACTACCGGCAGTGGTGAATTCCCCTTGGAGATCCTGCCTTACTTCAGTCAGTAAATAGTTGGATAATATAAAATATTCTATGTTATAGTCTCTTACCCAGTCTGACAAATAAATTGCATCATTAACTGCTTTTCAGAAGTTCTTGTTGTCACGATTGGAAAAGATTTATACTTATATCACTATTAAAATGTTTGTCCCAGATATACAAATGATTCCAAAGTCCCATAAGTTAGATGTGTCAACTAACACTGCTACACTGGAGTGAAATAATGATGTTACAAATATGGAAAAGAAGCAAGTTCAGCCTCATGTCAGAGGCCCCAAACATACTGATAATCTGGTACCAGGCATATGTGAGTTAAAACATATTCCATACCTGAGAACAACCAAGAGGGAAATTTTATTCTGCAGCTGCACAACTGCTAATGAAATTATAAATTATTCTACAAAAGGTAACACGAAAGGTAAAATGTAAAAAAAAACACATAAAAATAAAGTGCATCAAACAAAAGGGGTGAGTGGACAGGTTTCAGATTCCTAATTCAGAATCTCTAAAACCAACTAGGTGGACAATCCATCCTGCAAACATAGGCTGTTCACCAACCCCCCACATTCCCCCACCACCCTGCCCCAAGCTGCTATTAGGTGTGTTGATAACTTTCCAATTAGACTGCCAAGAAATATTGAGAAACTCAGCATTAGTCTACAGTTTTGCAGAAGCAGCAGTAGTCCCACCACCACCACAGCTGAAAGCATTTATTGCCCATCCCTAATTGTGGGGGCAGTTAAGAGTTAAGCGTCAACCACATTGCTGTGGATCTGGAGTCCCATGCAGGCCAGACTAGAACGGCAGATTTCCTTCCCTCAAAGGACATTAGTGAACCAATTGGGTTTTTACGACAATCGGTAATGGTTTTGTGATCATCATTAGAATTTTAATGCCAGATTTTTATTGAATTCAAATTTCACCATCTGCAGTGGTGGGATGTGAACCTGGGTCCCTGGAGCATTACTCTGGGTCCCTGGTTTACTAGACGAGTGCCAATACCACTACCCCACCGCGTCCCCAGAGAATGATAGTTGTTTAAATGTCTGTTTGGGTAAGTGAGATCTGGGGATGACAGGCCTTGGAGACAGATTCTGACGTTGTCGAGATGGAGGGAGTTGACTCAGTACAGGCAGCACCATTACTTCAGATGAGCCCTTGCTGCCGGCACAAAGGGAGCTCCTCCATAGGTCATAGAGAATGCCCAAACAAGAGACACTGCCACCAGATCCCACTGGGAGGTCACTAGTGTTTAACTGGCTGTCTCCCCATGCAGCACCATCCCCCTCCCCCAATACAGGCAAAATGCCAGCGGATTTGAGAAGAGGACCTTCATTGGCCTCTCAGATAACTCAACTGGGTCCCAGGTGAGTGGCCAGTCTGCCAACTTTCCTGTTCCTGGCAAAATAGCATGACAGTGAGTAGGCTTTGGGCACAACACGGTGGCATTTTGCCAGACTCACCTCCTCCCGACCCATCGCCAAAGGACTGGTAAATTGCAGCCTAATATCCCAGGGGATAATTTTCATTTTTACTACATTTCAATCTGAAAGGTCACATGTGCACATTGCTGAACGGAATAGCAGGTGGGGAGAATCACACATCTGTGAAACGATCTGCCTGATCAAAGGACACAAAAATCAGTCGGCCCTCAATGCGTTTGCACGCCTCCCCATAAGATATTAAAAAATAGTAGAACGAGGACTGCTAATACTCTGTGGTTGAATTTCAAGATGCCAATTTCGAATTAAAGTCAAACATTTGGAAAATAAATGCCAGGTGCCTCAATTCAGCTCACCATTCAATTTAATTTCTTCTGATAGTGCTTTGGTTAAAAATTTCATACAAAATTCCTTTGCTCACTATTTTCAGTAACTCGTTACCCTGTGCACTACCAGATTCACTCAAAAGGGTTGCGAGAAGAGTGATTAGGATGATTCTTGGCTTTGGAGACTAAGTTATCAAGAAAAGTTCAAGTGTGAAGTTGAAATAAGTAACTATTTAACTTCAACATATAGGACTAAAGGACAACATTCGCAAGCTACGAACAATGTTAGAGATCAGAAAGATACAGAGCGGGTACAGGAACATATCTGAGAAAATTCCATGCCTTTATTCTCACAAGATAGTAGACATTGTAAAATCAAAGCGGGAATATTAATCCCATACAGATAATTGAAGATACTCAATAAGATAATAATAACCCTTTATTGTCACATGTATGAAGTTACTGTGAAAAGCCCCTATACCAGTGATGAGAGAGTTTAGTTCAGAGGAGAGATTAGAGAAATTTAGCCTCTTTTCGTTGGAGCAGATAATCGTAGGAGCTCGATAAGAGGTTTTCAATTTTACGAAGGATTTTCATAGAATCATAGAATCCCTACAGTGCAGAAGGAGGCCAGTCGTCCCACAATCGTCTGCACAAACCCTCTGTAAGAACATCCCACATAAACCCACTCCACCCCCTAATCCCTCTAACCCTCTAATTCCACCTAACCTGAACACCTTTGGACACTCACAGGCAATTTAGCATGGACTGTGTGTGGAAACCGGAGCACCCGGAGAAACCGCGCAGACATGGGGAGAACGTGCAAACTCCATACAAAGTCACCCAAGGCTGGAATCAAACCTGGGCTCCTGGAGCTGTGAGTCAGCAGTGCTAACCACTGTGCCACCATGCCGCTCTAATTAGGATTAACATTTTGAAAAAGTTATTTGATAAAAACAATATCCATTGGCAAGTGGCATAAATGGAAGACTACCAACAAAAGTCTGGCGAAGTTAGGTGATTTAATTTTGGGAGAGGAAATAACTATAACACGGATTGCCCTACGAAAAAGAATGGTAGAAATATAATCCAAATGAGCTTGAAAGGAAAATGGAGAGTATGTTTGGTGGTTCTCTCTGTTTGGGGAAAGAGCAATTGGAAAGGGACTTAGTAAATGGCTGTTTTAAAGCATTGGTTAGTGGGTTGAATGGCTATCTCCTGTACTTGCAAAATGCCACGTAGAACAAACATCCAGGGTAATTAATGAATTGATTCATGGTTGATTGATACATATAAAAGACATGCAGATTCCTACATATTGATTCAATGTCTCACAGATATTACAATTTGATTTTCTTTTTCGAGAAAGGAACTTACTGTTCCTTTATGTGAGGAATAGACTCTCGATGGGGCAGACTTGATGCACTGATTATTTTGTCTTCTCATTCTGGCCATTCTCATCATACAATCCTCTGGTATGCCTGTGTTTTACTAAATTTTGCTGGATCCTGTTCATAATCATGAGCTTACTGTTCCCTTCATCAAGTGCCAAAGTTCCTTTTAAAATAAAGATGCATTCTGATTCAATCATGATTTGAATTCCAAATTATAACTATTCTCTGTGCAAAGAAATGTTCTGACCTCCAGTGAATTATTTTTCTGACCATAAACCTGTGTCCTTTCATTGCTCTCTCTCGCTGACCAATGTGAACAACTTTCTCAGCCACGTATTCACAGCGTCAGGCCATTGCCTGAGGCCCGCGCCGCGATGCTTCGTCTGTAACCGACCAAGTTCCCTATGGCGTGGGACTCATGTGGTCTCACCCGTCGTGAACTTAGTATGGCAGCTGTAGACTCAGTCCGGCACCACCACAGTTGGGGAGGGAGGGGGGCGATCCACGGGGAGGGGAGGCTTCATTCGGGGATGGGGGCACTGTGGGTTGGCGGTCCGGGGCGCGCGAGCGGCCGAAGGGGGGTACTATTTTTGCGGTCTGGGTCTGCGGGCTGAGTCCGCCATGAAGCATGGCGCGGCTGCTGCAGGCCACCACCGTGTGCCTGCGCGGCCACAGACCCGGCAATGCTCTGGGCTGTATCGGCAGCGCGAGCTGGGAATTCTACGCTGCCTCCCTCCCAGCCTGCAGCAAAACGGCGAATCGGTGGTCGTTGTGCGGCAGTTTTCACGCCGGAGTGGGGACCTAATCTCCCAAACAGAGAATCCAACCCCATAACATCTCACTTCATAGGTCTAACCCGTGGTCACATCTTGTAGACATGTCCAAATTGCGCAGCATAACTATGATTTTGTCCAGATTCAACATTATCTCCCTACTCTTGTAATCCATGGCAGGATTCTGTGCATTTTTATTGTCTGAGTTGTGTATGTTGCATGTTCATGATTTATGACATTTTTATTTTTATTCATCAAAGGATAGCAAATGCATTTTATTCAAGCACCATCAGTTTGAATATGAATACAGATGAATCCTTGGTTGTCATGCTGCATGGACTTTGAACTTGCTCTAACATGAGGCAGTATAAGGCTCTGGTCAGATCCCATTTGGAGTATTGTGAGCAGTTTTTGGCCCCGTATCTAAGGATGGATGTGCTGGCCTTGGAAAGGGTCCAGAGGAGGTTCACAAGAATGATCCCTGGAATGAAGAACTTGCCGTATGAGGAACTGTTGAGGACTCTGGGTCTGTACTCGTTGGAGTTTATAAGGATGAGGGGAGGATCTTATTGAAACTTACAGGATACTGCAAGGCCTGGATAGAGTGGACGTGGAGAGGATGTAACCACTTGTATGAGAAACTAAAACCATCTCAGACAAAAGAGACTAAAGGGACCTAGGTTAGGTGGATTGGCCCTTGGTGTCCAAGATTGCCCTTGGTGTTGGGTGGGGTTACTGGGTTATGGGGATAGGGTGGAGGTGTTGACCTTGGGTGGGGTGCTCTTTCCAAGAGCCGGTGCAGACTCGATGGGCCGAATGGCCTCCTTCTGCACTGTAAATTCTTTGAAAAAGTTCTATGAAAAGTTTAAAACAGAGATGAGGAGGAATTTCTTCAGCCAGAGGGTGGTAGATCTGGGGAACTCTTTGCCACAGAAGGCTGTGGAAGCCAAATCGCCGAGTGTCTTTAAGACAAATATAGATAGGTTCTTGATTAATAAGGGGAGCAGGGGTTATGGGGAGAAGGCAGGAAAATGGGGCTGAGAAAATATCAGTGAAGCAGACTTGATGGGCCGAGTGGCCTAATTCTGCTCCTATGTCTTCTGGTCTTATGGTCTAATATTGGGATCTTTGCAGTCTGCCACCTGCAAATTATTCTCCTCAATGGCAAATTGTGATTCAGCACAGTGGGGGCGGCATGGTAGCACAGTGGTTAGCACTGTTGCTTCACAGCGCTTAGTCACTGTCTGTGCGGAGTCTGCACGTTCTCCCTTTGTGTGCGTGGGTTTACTCCGCTGCTCCAGTTCCCTCCCACAATGAAAAATGAAAATCGCTTATTGTCACAAGTAGGCTTCAAATGAATTTACTGTGAAAAACCCCTAGTCGCCACATTCCGGCGCCTGTTCGGGGAGGCTGGTACGGGAAGTCCCGAGAGACGTGCTTGTTAGGTGAATTGAACATTCTGAATTCTCCCTCAGTGTACCCGAACAGGTGCCGGAATGTGGCGACTCGGGGCTTTTCACAGTAACTTCATTGCAGTCTTAATGTAAGCCTGGGGTTATTTGTGGAGCTTCCTCCCCCAGTGAGATGTTTAATTGTCCACCACCATTCATGGCTTGATGTGGCAGAACTACAAAGCTTAGATCTGATGCACCCTTTGTAGAATCGCTTAGCTCTGTCTATTACTTGCTGCTTATGCTGTTTGGCACACAAGTAGTCCTGTGTTGTAGCTTCACAAGGTCGACACCTCACTTTTCGTTATGCCTGATGTTGCTCCTGGCATGCTCTCCTGCACTCTTCATTGAACCAGGGTTGATCCCTTGGCTTGGCGGTGATGGTAGAGTGGGGGTTATGCCAGGCCATGAGGTTGCAGATTGTGGTTGAATACAGCTCTGCTGTTGATGGCCCACAGCGCCTCATGGATGCCTGTTTGAGTTGCTGGATCTGTTCGGAGTCTATCCCATGTAGCACGGTGGTAGTGCCACACATCACAATGGAGGGTATCCCCAATGTGAAGACAGGACTTTGTCGCCACAAGGACGGTGCGGTGGTTACTTCCACCGATATTGTCATGGACAGATGCATGTGACACGTGACAATAAGCGATTTTCATTTCATTTCATTTCATTTTCATCTGCAGCAGGCAGATTGGTGAGGATGTGGTCAAGTATATTTTTCCCTCTTGTTGGTTCCCTCACCACAGGGCTGGGTTTTCCGTTGTCGTTTCCAGTGCCTGGGTGGCACTACCAGGGTGCCAGGCCGTCAGTGCCAAGGTGCCCGGGTGCCAGGGATACACCAGGGTACCATCTTGCCCTGTCCCTGACTACCCGGGGAGCCCTAATGGCCTGCAAGACCTCCTAAGTTTGTGGAAACCAGTGCTAAACAACGCTAGTCGAGGTTGTCATAATATACACATCAGTATATGATGGTGCCGAGCCACACACTGACTGGCACACTGCAAGACCAATCAACACACGCAACACAGCAGTCAATCACCAGTTAGGGCACGGTCACTATAAAGACAGAGGGCACTAGTTTTCCCGCTCATTCGGGATGCAGCCTCTGAGACAGACAGAGCTCGCAATCAGTAGCACAAACATCCACCATATGCTAGCAGTATAGGCTGGTCAGGTTAGGCATAGGTCTTCAGTCAATCTAACATAGTGTCGACCCACAGTGCAAGTATGTTTAACAGCTCTTAGTTAAATAAAATAGAGTTGTACTATTACAAGTGTTGGTAGCCTGTCTATGTTACTGCTAAGGTAAACGCAGTCCCCACAGATCCAGAGTCCCCAACACATCAGAGGTCTTGCAGGCGGGGCCGTTGACTCCCAGGCGCCGGGCGAATACAGCATCTGGGTATTTATGCTCATTAAATCTGCTGATCTAGATCACGCCCAGCAAGGGTGTGATCCAGATTGCGCCAGATGGAGGGAGTTGGGTGGCTCGTGATCAGCCACCGCGGTGCAGAGCCCAATTTGAGATAGCTGAATCGTGCCCGTAGTTTGTTGTTGATCTTATGTGGCCTGTTATGTTGGCACATAATAATTCCTCTTCACTTTAAGTTGCTTCCGGCTACAACATCTGATTTGCACTTCCAAAATGATAACTGTTCAGGGTGTACTGTTCCATTGGCAGCATGTATGGCCGTGTATTAACAAGGCCCCCCCAGCAGCTCTTCCCGAAGGTCACCAATCTTACTCCATCCACTACCTGCCTGTGTACTGTTCACAAAGTGAAAATCACCCCGGTTGTTGTCAATCAATAGAAAATAAAGCTGCTTATACTGTGATTTGAATAATACTGTATTTAAAAGGTATTTTTAATGTTTCATACTTTGGAACAAGATTTTCCAAGAAGTTGTACAACTCTTCATTGCTTAGCCGTGGACATTATAACATTTGACTGGTAATTTACAGATCTCATTACAAAATATTGAAAGTATTTAAATAGCCTGAAGTCATTTTGGAATTTTCATATTTAATATACTTTCATAAATATCCAGATTTTTTCAAAATGAAAAAAGATTTAATCGTGTTTATATAGCTTTAAATGATATTATAAGATGCTTTCTTTGTATAATTAAGTGAGTTTTTTCTTTTAGTTTACATGATTTCATCCCCATTTTCTAGGCTTTTGCTTCCTTTTCCTATTGCTTCTCATTTTCAGTGTGGTGCTTATTTTGCATTTAATACCCCCATTCTACCTCATTTGATGTAGTCAGACTCTTGTGACTTGTTTTTCTGTCACACCAGCATTGGGTTGGAAACACTTTTTTGTTCTGGTAACTCAGAAACCACCAGGGTGGCTAACAGTAGCATTTTATGTTTTATGTCCAAGTTAATTTTTTTTTAAATTGAGTTTTCTGAAGTAGGCCCCGTGGGAGGAAAAGCTTGCCCTAGACCAAGAGGCCAACAAACGCTCAGACATAAGCGAGACAGCCAAACAGGCCCCTGAGCCCACTTCACACGCCTTACGCCAAGACCTGAGGTGCATGGGGGAGGAGGGTTACATTTATTTTGGCCCTAAACTCTGCCTTGGAACCATAACATCTGCTTCTCTGCGTAAGGAGACTGATTAGCTGCTGGCAGCAGACAGCTGTCAGCAGAGTTCAGAATGAAACCATTTAAGGAAAGATAGAAAAGCCAAGGTACCAACTCCTTACTTGGGGCACAATTCAATTGTGAGTTTGACAGGAATGAGAATGTCAATTCTTTGCAAGTAACAGCAAGCTATAACAATCATAGTGGGATCTTAAATACTGTCAAAGTTTTATTGTTATGACTGAATAATTTGTCTAATTACAGGAGCCTGACAAAGGCTTGGTTGTCGTCATGTTAAAGCATTTGCTGCACAATCTGTGCACAGCTATTGTTTATTCAACACGGTCTGGATTAAGACTGGTGCATTATGAGGCTTTCAGTGACTCAGCATATTAGTTTATGTTTTGGACCGATTGTAATTCAAATGGTACTTTGAAATGGTACTTTGAATATAAAAAATGCAGCCAATCCTCTGGTTTGTGACACAACCTTATGCAGTAAATCTTGCCTCCATACTGATCAATTCACGTTTTGGATATTCAGGTCTTTACAAGGGAACTGAGTCAGTTATAACATGTTGTGACATTGTAAACATAATCAGGAAGGCTTTCCATGATTGATATTTCTACTCTTAAAAAGATATAAAATTCTTCATGCATATCAGCAACATTAGCTACAATATTTACTTGGAGCCTGAAGAAGAACATGAGAGAAAATTATTTTTGGATGGAAAATCTAGACGATTAAGGGCGGCACAGTGGTTAGCACTGCCTACTCACAGCGCCAGGGATTGATTCTGATCTTGGGTGTCTGTCTGGAGTCTGCATGTTCTCCCCATGTCTGCATGGGTTTCCTCCAGGTGCTTCGGCTTCCTCCCGCAGTCCAAAATGTGTAGGTTTGGTGGATTGGCCATGATAAATTGCCCCTTAGTGAATGAAGTGTAAGGTGGGGTTACAGGGATTGGTTGGTGGACTGGACCTAGGTGAGGTGCTCTTTCAGCGGGTGGTTGCTGACTCGATGCGCCAATTGGCCTCCTTCTGCACTATAGAGATTGGATGATTCTAAGTAAGGGTTCTCTACACATGGCACTGGATATAAATGGAGGTGCTGGACAACATGGCCTGGAGTCTTCTTCAAATTTTCATTTGCCTACCACCCCATTTTCTTTTTTTTTTAATTTAGATTACCCAATTATTTTTTCCAATTAAGGGGCAATTTAGCGTGGCCAATCCACCTACTCTGCACATTTTGTTTGGCATTGTGGGGCGAAACCCACGCAAACACGGGGAGAATGTGCAAACTCCACATGGACAGTGACCCAGAGCTGGGATCGAACCTGGGACCTCGGTGCCGTGAGGCAGCAGGGCTAACCCACTGTGCCACCATGCTGCCCCTACCACTCCATTTTCCAGCAGAGATAGGGGGCAAAATTCTCCCCCAACGACGGGATGTCCGCCGACTGGCGCCAAAGCCGGCGCCAATCAGACGGGCATCGTGCCGGCCCAAAGGTGCGGAAGGCTCCGCATCTTTGGCGGCCTAGCCCCAACATTGAGGGGCTAGGCCGATGCCGGAGGGATTTCCGCCCCGCCAGCTGGCGGAAATGGCGTTTGTTTCCCCGCCAGCTGGCGCGGAAATGCGGCGCATGCACGGGAGCGTCATCGGCCGCTGTCAGTTTACCAGCGCATGCGCGGAAGCGTCAGCGGCCGCTGTCAGTTTCCCGCGCATGCGCAGTGGGGAGAGTCTCTTCCGCCTCCGCCATGGTGGAGGCCGTAGCGGAGGCGGAAGGGAAAGAGTGCCCCCACGGCACAAGCCCGCCCGCGGATCGGTGGGCCCCGATCGCGGGCCAGGCCACCGTGGGGGCACCCCCCGGGGTCAGATCGCCCCGCGCCCCCCCCCCCCCAGGACCCCGGAGCCCGCCCACGCCGCCTGGTCCCGCCGGTAAATACCAGGTTTGATTTACGTCGGCGGGACAGGCAATTGCTGGGCGGGACTTCGGCCCACCCGGGCCGGAGAATCCAGCGGGGGGTCCTGCCAATCGGCGCGGCCGGATTCCCGCCCCCGCCCAATCTCCGGGAGCGGAGACTTCGGCGGTGGCGGGGGCGGGATTCACGGCGGCCAACGGCCATTCTCCGACCCGGCGGGGGGTCGGAGAATGACGCCCAGGATGTTTGACAGAAAAAAATGATCCTAGACCAGAGGATTATGGAAAAACTCAGGAGGTCCTGCAGGTCTGTAAGGAGAGAAAGCAGAGTCAACATTGAGTCCTTTGGACTCTTTGTCAGAATATATATCCCATACATGTATTGCCTCAATGCAACCCCCTCCCCACCCCTCCCCTTTCCACACCAGTCTTTTGTTCTTGAAGTTGCTACTTTCTGTTACAATCTCTCACAGCTACACTTTAATTTCTAAAGCATTCGCCCAATAGTTCTGACGAAAGCCAAAAGGACTTGAATGATAACTCTGCGTTCTCTCCTTACAGACACTGCCAGACCTGTTGAGTTTTTCCAGCATGCTCTGCTCTTGTTTCAGAACCCAGTATCTGCAGTATTTTGCTAATTTTAGAAATTGGGTCATTTGTGCTAATCTACAGTTCCACATTGGAGTACCACTGGTTACCCATCACTGTGGAGCTCTGGCTGAATATTACCCCTTTCTTTCCTATGAGTACTGAGATAGGCAAAGGGATAGGACTGGGGATATTTGATGCTGTTTCTTACTATTACACCATATCCATCCACTACATCTTGAGTAGTAATTGTGCACAAATCTCCCACTATAGGTTAGGTAACCATACATTGTAGTATACTGGCACACGTTTTTAGAATCAGTTGATATACATATCAGATCAATTTTCCCCTATTAAAAAAAAAAGTAAATTTAGAGTACCCAATTATCTTTTTCCAATTAAGCGGCAATTTAGCGTGGCCAATTCACCTACCCTGCACATCTTTGGGTTGTGGGGGTGAAACCCACGCAGACACTGGGAGAATGTGCAAACTCCACATAGTGACCCGGGACCAGGATCAAATCCAGGTCCTCAGTGCCGTGAGGCAGCAGTGCTAACCACTGTGCCTCCGTTCCGCCCACTCAATTATGCCCTATTGATTGCTGAGTGTTGAGGAGTCGCTGCTTAAGACACAATCAAGTGTATATTTGGCACCAACATTTGAAAGACCATTTAAATGATTTTCCTCGCCCATTCCTTGACAATAAAATGAACACCACCTGCTCCCTTCAGTGGATCATGCACTTTTCGTTGTATACACAGTGGTTAGCACTGCTGCATCACAGCTCCAGGTACCGGAGTTCAATTCTGGCCTCGGGTGGCTGTCAGTGTGAAGTTTGCACTTCCTCCCCATGTCTGCATGTGTTTCCTCCGGGTGTTCCTGTTTCCTCCCACAGTCCAAAGATGTGCAGGTTAGGCCATGCTAATTTGCCAAAGTATCCAAAATGTTAGATGGGGTTACTCTGTTACGAGGACAGGGTGGAGGCATGTGCTTCAGGAAGATGTTCTTTCCAAGGGACGGTGCAGACTCGATTGGACAAATGGCCTCCTTCTGCACTGGACAAATGGCCTCCTTCTGCACTGTAAATTCTATGATTCTATGATTGACTTTCGGTGAGCAGGGCTGGAAAGTTTCGGTCTTGATGTTATAGAGTTAGATTTTTCAGCACAGGATATACATTTCAGTTATGAATCTCTCAAAGCCAGTTTATTCTGCACAGAGAACACCCTTTGCAAGATGTACAAGGGAGCCATGTTGCTGAGATGCTGCCTGACGGTGAGATTCTAGGTACACTTACCTTTGTTGCATATTCAGCTGCTGACTTGCATCTCAATGGTTTGTAACCAGCACCTTGCACTCATAATTGTTGCTCCCGATTGACTGGGTGGTGTTTGTTAGAATTTACAAAACTGCACTTCAGCAAGTTGTCCATTTCTGACACACTCTATGCTGAGAGCCCGGTGGAGCTTGATTGCTAAATTGGTGTGAGTTAGTGATGAATTCTGGAGCCACTTTTGCTGTAAGTTTATGTCCTTTAGGAACTGTGCGAAACTGCCAGAACTTATTTCACCTTAATAATCATCAGAGAGAGTGAGGATTGTGATTTGCTTTGTTTAGAATGGATGCAAAACAATGAACATAAAAAGGACAATATTTTAATGGGCTGTGACACATGTTTTTCTTTGAATTGGTGATTTTAAAGTGCAGCTGGAAAAGTCCATGCTGGAGAAAGAACGAGAAGGATATTTGATAGGGTGAGAGGGTGAGATGATGGAAATTGAGTGTCGAGCATACATTGCAGCACAGGCCACTTGGGTTGAATGGTCTGTTTTGTCCTGTAAATTCAATGTAATTAAAGCTGAATATTAAGAGAACAGTGAGCTCAGACTTTTTCTTCTCTTCCAATAGGTCACTTTATTTTGCTTTGAAATGTAATTAGCAGTTAAACTTGAATGAAATGGTGAAGTGTTTTTATTTATACCCCCCCCCTTTGGAATAATTGGCTGTTTGCGGTGAGTTGATTTTAGTAGCTAGTACAAAGAAGTAGCAAAACCAGTGATGCAGCCATCAATTCACACAAGACGATTAGTAGAAGTGAACAGTGGTTTTAATAAACTAGATCTGTGCCTGCCTGTAAGTGCTCTGTACTGAGTGCCGCCTACAGGCTGCAGATCTATATACCACCCCCAAGGGGGCAGAGCCACAGGCGAAGTGCACAAGGACATCAGCATAATATAATACTATACAGTGGTGAATTGTAGCAGCAATACATTCACCACATTCACCCCCTGTTAAAAACTTGAAGTCCAGCGGAGGTGAACTGGACTCACAGATAGTCTATCCAGCGCCTTGATCGTTCCCTGTGATCACCTCAGCTCCGGTTTCGCTGCGGGCACGGGTGTTGGGCTCGTTGACTCCGGGAGCGTGTCGTCTGGAGCTTCATCACGGTGGGTCGGCGATGGGGGGAGGGGGGGGTGTAGGCCGTGTAGGGGCGGGGGCGGTGTTCAGTGTAGGGCGGTGATGGTCGCTGGGGAACCGGCGGGTGCCAGATCCTGGAGGGAGACTGTATCTTTGTTGGCCGTCGCGGTGCGCCACGTAGGCATATGGAGGGTTGGCATGTAGGAGCTTGACCCTCGTCACGTGCTTCCTGAGGAGGACAGGCCCCGGTGTTGTCAGCCAGGACGGAAGCGAGACCCCGGAGGTGGATTTTCTGGGGAAGACAAATAGACGGTCGTGAGGGATCTCGTTCGTGGCTGTGCAGAGGAGCGACTGAATGGAGTGGAGTGCATCGGGGAGGACCTCCTGCAAGCAGGAAACTGGGAGACTTCTAGACTGTAGGGCCAGAAGGATGGCCTTCCATACCGTTGTGTTCTCCCCCTCCACCTGTCCGTTTCCCCAGGGATTGTAGCTGGTAGTCCTGCTTGAGGCAATGCCCTTACCGAGCAGATACTGATGCAGCTCATAAAAGAGGAGCCCCGTCACTGGATGTAAGTGGGGAAACCGAACAGGGTGAAGATGCTTTTCTCAACGTCGTTGACGAGTACTCCCGTTCCCCCTTTGCCATCCCATGCCCCGACATGACCGCGGCCACTGCCTTAATGACATTGGCCGTGGTCATGTCGGGGCATGGGATGGCAAAGGGGAAACGGGAGTACTCGTCAACGACATTGAGAAAATACAAGTTGCGGTCAGTGGAGAGGAGGGGCCCTTTGAAATCGACGCTGAGGTGCACAAAGGGGTGGGATGCCTTCACCAGGTGGGCCTGGTCTGGCCGATGGAAGTGTGGCTTGCACTCCGCGCAGCCTTGGCAGTCCCTGATCATGGCCCTGACCTCCTCGGTGGAGTAGGGCAGGTTGCGGGCCTTGATATAGTGGAGAAGCTGGGTGACCCCCAGGTGACAGAGGTCATTGTGGATGGCCTAAAGTCGGTCATCTTGCGTGCTGGCGCATGTGCCGCGGGACAGGGCATCTGGGGGCTCACTGGGGGCAGTGGGGAAGGGGAAGTTGCAGGAGGGGGTGCATGCGGTCGGGGTCGGTCCCTAGGACTCAGTTTTCCACAACATAGCCGAGGATGGCTAGTCGGGTTGTGCGGAAAACGCATTTCTCCTTGTTGTAGGTGAGATTGAGAGCTTGGGCAGTTTGGAGGAACTTCTGAAGGTTAGCGTCATGGTCCTGCTGATCATGGCCGCAGATGGTGACGTTATCCAAGTACGGGAACGTGGCCCGCAGCCCGTACTGGTCAACCATTCGGTCCATCGTTCTTTGGAATACCGAGACCCCATTGGTGATGCCGAAGGGGACCCTGAGGAAGTGGAAGAGGTGGCCGTCTGCCTCAAAGGCAGTGTAGTGGCGGTCTTCCAGGCGAATCGGAAGCTGGTGGTATGCGGACTTCAGATCTACCATGGAGAAAACCCGGTAATGTGCAATCTGATTAACCATGTCCGCTATGCGGGGAAGGGGGTACGCATAGAGTTGCGTACAACAAATTATAGTCTGGCTGTAGTCTACAACCATCCTGTTCTTTCCCCCGGTCCTGACGACCACCACTTGGGCTCTCCAGGGACTATTACTGGCCTCGATAATCCCCTCCCTCAAGAGCCGCTGGACCTCCGACTTGATAAAAGTCCTGTCCTGGGCACTGTACCGCCTGCTCCTGATGGCGACGGGTTGACAGTCGGAGATGAGGTTAGCGAAGAGCGAGTGAGGGGCGACCTTAAGGGTCGCGAGGCTACATACGGTGAGAGGGGGTAGGGGTCTGCTGAACTTCAGGGTCAGGCTTCTGAGGTTGCACTGGAAATCCAGTCCTAACAAGAGAGGAGCGCAGAGATGGGGGAGGACCCAAAGTGGGCTAGGAGTGTGCCCCGAGTAATGAACTGGGGCCAACTCCAGTTTATCACGGCATCAGTGAGGCTTTGTCTTTCCCTACATCCAAGCTGTTCGCTTTATATTGTTGGTACTATAAAATTTATATGTTGGGTACCAGAATGGATTAACATATCTGAGATCTAGGTTCAAATTCACTCCAGACTAAAGGGATCAAAATATTCACTATCTGGAAGCTGAGAGGGCTATAGGAAATGAGTTTTAATCGTACTCGGGTTTGGTATGGGGTCACAGCATAAAACTCAATAAACTATAGGGAAGCTATGTAACCCCAAAATTGTCATTAAACCTGCTAACAAAGGTTTCACTGTTGTTTGCTGAACTGCTCTCTACCTTCTAGGGTCTAAACGATCTCCACCTCATCCACTCACAGCCCACTTTTACCTCTTTCCCATAATCCACAAACAGTACCCTCCTGGTAGGTCCATCATTTCAACCTGTTCCTGTCCCCAGAACACATATTTTCTCCTACTTGGAGTTGATTTGTTTTCTCTCCTTGTCCAGTCTCTTATCTACATCCATATCTCTCATGGCACCCTCTTTCAACATTAGCCCAACATAACCTGTTGGTGAATGCCCATTACCCTAGCTTTTGCCAATTTTCTAGCCCTAACCATCTCCTTTTCATTACAGACACCCAATCTCTCGACACCTCCATCCCCCACCAGGAATCATTGAGGGATCTTTGTTTCTTCCTTGATCATAGGCCCAATCAGTTTCAAATCACTACTAACCTCTTCCACCTGGCTAATCTTGTTCCCACATTGAACAATTTCTCCTTTAATTCTACTCACTGCTTCCAAATAAAAGGTGAATGGGTTCTAGCTATGCCAGCTTTTTTTGTCTGATGTGTGGAACGTTGCTTCTTCCAAGTCTATCCCCTCATATTTTTCCAGACAGATGGCTTTATTGGTGTCATTTCGTGCTCTTTTCCAGAACTGGAACATTTCATCTCAGCACCCAATTACTACCCTTCCCTCACCTTCACACATTCCATCTCTGACTCTTTCCTTCCCTCTCTCAACTTTGCATTCTCCTTTTAAAAATGTTTTTAAAAATCAGCGTACCCAACAATTTTTTTCCAATTTACCGTGGCCAATCCACCTACCCTGCACACCTTTGGGTTGTGGGGGCGAAACCCACGCAAACACGGGGAGAACGTGCAAACTCCACACGGACAGTGACCCAGAGCCGGGATCGAACCTGGGACCTCGGCGCCGTGAGAGAGCAGAGCTAACCACTGCACCACCGTGCTGCCCTGCATTCTCAATTTCTGGGGATAGGTTATCAACTAACATTCACTATTCCTCACTGATTTCCACAGCTATATTGATTGCACTTCCGTGCACCCTGGTCCCTGGAAGGACTTTATTATATTCTCCCAGTTTCCCCTTCTATTGTGCATCAGGTCCGATGATAGCACATATGTCTTCCTTTTTCCTCAATAAAGGATGCTCCTCCATTGTGGTTACCCTCAACCATGTCTATACCATTTCCTTAACTTCTGTTCTTATCCCTACACCTCCTTCCAAGAACCACAATAGGATTGCCCTTTTCTTCACTTTCCCTATTTTGGGTTAAAACATACAATCATAGAATTTACAGTGCAGAAGGAGGCCATTCGGCCCATCGAATCCGCACCGGCTCTTGGAAAGAGCACCCTACCCAAGCCCACACCTCCACCCTATCCCCATAACCCAGTAACCCCACCCAACTCTAAGGGCAATTTTTGGACACTAAGGGCAATTTAGCAGGTCCAATCCACCTAAACTTGAACATCTTTGGACTGTGTGAGGAAACCCACGCACACACGGGGAGAACGTGCAGACTCCTCACAGACAGTGACCCAAGCCGGGAATCGAACCTGGGACCCTGGAGCTGTGAAGCAATTGTGCTAACCACTATGCTACAGTGCTGCCCTAATTAACCAATTAAAATAAATTTTTAAAACTGAGGGAAAAACTGAAGGAGCAGCCCCTTAAAGTGATAGTGCTTCAGACAAAAACAAATCACAAATGAAACTTAAAATATCAAACTAAAATGTGATTTGGTTGGGGGGCGGGGGTGATAAGGCACCCAATCACTGACTTTGACCACCTCAAGGAGAACACTAAATTTCTTACAGCACTGCTCTCAGAACCTTGGGGCCAGGCCCTCTGGCCATCTACTCCTATTCCTTTATCAGTATATACCTCAAGGACTTTGTAGTCCCATGTGGAAACATTAGGGTGGATTTAATGGAGGCAAAGGGGATCGCTCCCACCAGCTGGAGAGCCAACAAAAGGCCATGTCACCTCTTTTTGTGAAGGCCGTTTCATCATGTGCCATTCAGACACGTACCTGGACAATGGCAGGCCTTCTTGGGTCAAGGACCCCAGGTCAGATGTTCTGTCCACTGAAAGCTGCTACCCAATCAGAGGCTGGAAGCTTTATTGAATTACAGCGCCACTGAGGAGGTAGTGGCTGCTGCCAGTATGACACCCACCCAAGGCCCAGTGTCATCATGGACCCAGATCACACGTGTGTAATGGTGGGATGAAGGTCTGGGGGGGGGGGCGGGGGGCGGGGGGGGGCGGGGGGGGCGGGGGCGGGGGGGGCGGGGGGCGGGGGGCGGGGGGCGGGGGGCGGGGCGGGGGCGGGGGGCGGGGCGGGGGGCGGGGCGGGGGGGCGGGGCGGGGGGGCGGGGCGGGGGGGGGCGGGGGGGCGGGGCGGGGGGGGCACAGCTTGTGTAACAAAAGCAGGAGTTTGGCTCTCATTGGGCCCTCCTTCCCACACTGAATCCTTTGAGCAGGCACTGAGTGCCTTTGAAGGAAGGACCCCCCTCTCACCACAAGTCCACAAACAACCACGCATGGGTTCGCTTGTCATGTTCCTCACATGGCGACAGCCCTACCTATCACTGAGTGAATTCCAGTGGCAGTAGGATGCGACCCTTAAGTGGACCACCCTGCCACATGATTAAATGCCAGCTCACCACAAATTCACCACAGGGGTGGCATGAAATTCTGCTCTCTCCTCCCACAAACTGCACTGCACTTGAAAATTTGGGAGCCCGCTGTCTTGCCTGCTGCCCCATTTGGTGTGCTTCTCCCTGCTGCCAATTCCTCCAGGGACAATTAGCAGCAGCTGCTGTGAAAAACTAGAAACAGGAGAGGTCCAAGAGACTTGGGATACAGGTACATGGATCATTAAAATATCATGATCAAATAAAATCTTAATGAGATGCTAATCTTTATATATGTAGAGGAATAGTGGGAGGAAGTCATGCTTCAGATATACAAAGCCTAGGAATAGAGTCACCCCTGCAGAATGAAATATTGGAGGGGATGCTGCACAGATTTACCAAAATGACACCTTGGCTGGAATTTTCCAGCCCTTCACACCAACAGGATCTTCCAGTCCCGCCAATATGAACAGAGATTTCAATGGCTTTCCAGCCATGCTGCAGGAGAACCCACAGCAGAGAGGTGCTGGAACGTTCCAACCCTCGAGTCTTGGGTTAACCTATGAGTGGAGATTAAGAAAACCAGGGGTCTCCTTGGAATTTAAACGGTTAAGAGATGATTTGATTGATTTTCAAGTTAAGAGGGGCAACAGCTGAGGTGATTGGCAGAAACTAGTTCTGTTAATTGGGGAGTCCAGGCCTAAAGGATACCAATCTAAAAGTTAGAGCCAGACATTTCAGGAGTGAAATTAGGAAATATCTCTTCACATAAAGGACAGTAGGAGTTTGGAACTCTCTTCTGCAAAAGAGAATTGATGCTGGATCAATTGTAAATTTTAAAACTTGTGATTGATGGACCTTTGTTATTAAAAGGTATTAAGGGATATGGTGAAAAGACAAATCTATAGTGTTAGGTTACAGATCAGCCATGACCTCACTGAATGACAGATCAGGCTCAAGGGACTTAATGGCATATTCCTGTTCCAATGTTCCCTGTGCATGTTCATATCTCCCCCCCCCCCCCCCCCCCCTTTCCATCTCCTTCAACAAGGCATCCAGTCCAGTGTCAGAGAACCTTTGAACATGCTCTCTCCTCTGTTCTTTTTTTGCAAAACTATACTTTATTCGTAAAATATTTGAAAAAACATTACAAACATTTCAAAATGGACATTACAGAAAGTGCAATGATATTCAAGTTGTCCACATGTTTCAGTTTGAGATGCTTCAATACAATTGTGAGACATTGAATAAGCACCATATATGTTTAATGTGAAGTATCCCATGCTGTCAGCTATTTTTTAATTTTATTCCTTTCTCAGAGTTACGAAGCCAGTGCACAGAGTGGACGGAGCAAGTCCCGAATCCATCTTTTTGCTTGCTCCAAAAAACAATTAAATTCATGGTCCACAGAAAAGGCACATACCAGATCCAAGCTGACAAGAACAGATATATTACACTTGGGGTGCAATTCAGTGACTCAGTTGCGCAAGGCATGACCCAGGCACAATGGATGAAAAGCCTCAAATTGGGCTCCTCACCGGACGGCAGACCGATCGCGAGTCACCCAACTCACTCTTCCTGACGAGATCTGGATCTCGCCCTGCTGGGTAGTGATCCAGAACTGCACATTCAAATGACCCTAATGGCTCATTTAAATGCCCAGACACTGGATTCACCTGGCAAACGCCGGGCCTGCGAGACCTCGCCAGGGCGCCAGTTAGTACTGGCCCACACAAACATGAACCTGGTGTAACGGCACCTCAGGGGGTCTCACAGGCCATTGGAAACTCTGGGTGGTCGCGGACAGGGCAGGATGGTACTCTGGCACCCCCCCCCCCGGCACCTGATCACCCTGGCACTTTCAGGGTGCCAGGCTGGCAGTGCCAGGGTGCCCAGGTGGCAGGTCAGCACTGCCAGGCTCGGGCCCAGGAGGGGCCTTGCCAATTGGAAGTCGGTTCCCAGCGGCCTCGGCAAGGTTGTGGGGGGAGGGTGAGAGGGGGTTCAGAAAGCCGGGGGGGGGGGTGGCAGAGATCGGGGCTGCCGATCAAAATGGCGTGCTGAATTGCGAACCACCAGCAGGGACTCCCTCTAAGTCAGGCCTTGGTGGGAGAAACTCCCTGAAGGCAAAAAATTGCAGTTGAATAGCGGGGTGATTCTCGGCGCTACAGCTGCTGAGAATCATCCTTCCAAACACGCCTGAAAGCGTGCATGAGTTATAAGACCACTGAATCGTGCCCCATACCTCACTTGGTCTTAACCAAAGGCCAAGACGCTTTAATTCACTTTTCTTCTGGTTTAGAGTCCCTTCCAAAAACACATCCAACGCCTGCTCCAGACAGAGTACACCCCTCCTTTAAGAGGCGCAGGCTGGTTATAAGTATTGCAGGCTAGCTTTGTGCAACCCTAGCCTCCCACAAATGTGTGCCCCCTGCCATCACTGAGGCATCATGTAGTCACTCAGCCACACCTTTGGCTGCACACAATTATGCAAATTAGCAGGCAGCATGAATCTAGCTTGCTGCCTGCATCAGATCAATGGGCGTGGGTTAATCGCAAGAATTGTCCAATTGAGCCTCCGCAATCTCTTCAAAGGGACGTTTAATTTTCAAAGAACTTGTTATGTTGGTGCATAAGAACCTTGAAGCCCACGCTTGGAAAAGGCCAGATGCATTTAGCTGCAAACAAATTATTCATGGCTCATCCTGCCCTTTTTTAATCAAAATCCTAACAGGAGTGTGCCTAAGAATCAGGATCAGCAAATATTTACCCCTGCAGGCTTATAAATAATTCAGTAGATATTTTATTATGGAATAGTTGTGGGCCAGCCTGCACACCTTCTTTAACATATCTCACAGAAGTGGAAATCCTTGTGAATAACATTGCACTTTCAGTGTATTCCTTGTGCCTGGCGATTGCCGCCTGGAGTTTGAGTGCATATCACCTCGCTTAAATGGAGAAAGGGGACAGCTGAATGTCGTTTGATCTGAGAGTTCATTGGCTTGATGTGTTCTGTTTTTCTAACCTCGTATATCTGATGCCAATTCTCTTGCCAATACAATGAAAGGACCAGCAGCTGAGTGGCGTAATTATGCTTTATTGTTTTTAGATTGGCACAATAATAAAAACAATTCATTGGAAAAGTTCAGAAGCCGCTCATAAAATCTAAAAGCGTACTTTTGTCTCGATTGCAATCAGATCGTCGTCTGAGAGCTCTGTGATGGCAGAAGTATTTATATTTCTTCCAGGCTTCAAAACAACAGGCGAATATGAAAGTTTTCAAGGAGTGAAAGAGGAATTCTTCGGGGAAAAGCCGCAGATTAGTGATTTTGCAGCAAGTTTGTGAAAACAATGGAACTTGTTGTGGATAGTTGACCTTAGCTGTTTATTATTATATCGAGCTTGTTTTATGTAAAACGGAGATTAAATAACTAATGACTCACCAGGTCCTAGGCATATTCTGTTGGTTTCGCCTTACATGAGGTTTAAATAGTGCATTCAATTACTAAATAATAACCGTTCTGTGTAGAACACAGTTTGGATTATGAAAACACTTTGAGAGTTTTTGTTTTTCTTCTATTTAATTGGGGCTACCACAAATGTGACAGATTACCTTTTTTATTTTATTTTAATGCAGGGTAATCTTGGTCTCACATTGATGCAAATTTCTGAGTCTAACTTAGGGTGGAATTGACTGGATTGAATTTTAATAAACAGTGTGTGACCACCTGAAGAAAAGTAAAAGATGGAAATAAAAATACAAATATTGCTGAAAAGAGAAACATGTTGCTGAAGCTTCTCGTCTTGTACTCATCAGGACAAACACAAGAATGCCAAATTTCAAATGATCGCTGTCGTGTTAGACACTGATCTAACACTGGATGCAGCTTAGATCAGAAAGATACTACAGACCTTGAAGTTAGTTCAATCAGGTTTATTGAACTAATAGCACAGTTCTCGGAGTTCGACTCTCTGCTAACTTAAGTGTGGTTACTCTGTCTGACTGAACCAGACTAGCTCTTAGCCACATAGTGGAGGTGTGAGATTGTAACAACACCCTTGACTGATTGTCTAGATGTTCATCAGTGGAAAGAGACGGAGTGTGAGTGCCTCGTGTCTTTTATAGTCAGATCCCACCCGAGTGTCCTGCCTGCTTATTGGTCATGTCCTGTTCTGTGTCCATTAGCTGCTTGTCTGTATATCATTATGTGTGTCTGCATATCATGACATCTCCCTTTTTTTAATGTTTGGATGACATATGTGAGTATTTACAAGAATAGGCCAATATTAACATATATACATGCAGTGGATGTGAACATGAAAACAGCTGTCTAATGCGAGAATAAATGTTCATAAGTCCTGTGGCTTGCGTCTGATCCTGGTCAACCGACGGAGAGGTGGTGGTGGGGACGACAGCACCTTGATGGGCAGGATTGAAGCCTGACTGGTGGCCTCGTGAGTCGAGGTATCAGGAGGTGGCAACAGAAGGTAACGGAGAAGAATGTGGTTGCGGGCAGGCAACTTTGCGCAGTGCCCGTCTGTTTCATCGCACAACAGAACCATCAGCCAGACGCACAACATACGAGCGGGGGGCAGCCAGTCGAACAACGACAGCTGGAGCTCACCAGCCTCCATCAGGGATCTTGACCCGAACAGTATCTGACAGGGATAACACGGGCAAATCGGTGGCATAAGCATCATAGCCCAGTTTTTGCCGGACTCTGAGTTGCTGCACCTTCTGCAGCACCGGGAGGTGATCCAGGTTGGGCACGAGTATGACTGAAAGTGTTGTTCGCAGGACCCTGTTCATCAGGAGTTGAGCCGGCAACATGCCAGTGGACAGTGGGGTCGCCCTGTACGCAAACAGCGCAAGGTGAATGTCAGACGCAGAATCCGCGGCCTTGCAGATGAGCTTCTTCACTATGTGCACTCCTTTCTCAACTTTTCCGTTTGACTGCGGATAGTGTGGGCTGGAAGTACCGTGTTTGAACTGAAACGACTGGGCAAACAGAGACCATTCATGGCTGCTGAAGCACGGGCCATTGTCTCTCATGACAGTGAGTGGGATACCATACCTGGAGAACGTCTCCTTACAGGCCTTGAAGACGGTCCGAGATGCGAGGTCTGAGAGCTTCACGACTTCAGGGTAATTGGAAAAGTAATCAATGATTAACACGTAATCACGACCATTTGCATGAAAGAGGTCGATGCCAACCTTGGACCACGGAGAGGTTTCGATTTCATGCTGCTGGAGCATCTCCTTACTCTGCGCTGGTTGGAAGCGTTGACAGGCCGCACAGTTAAGGACCATGTTCGCAAAGTCCCGGCTGATCCCGGGCCAGTAGACAGCCTGCCTGGCACTGCGTCTGCACTTTTCCACACCCAGGTGGCCCTCATGGATTTGACGGAGCACCAAGCTCTGGAGACTGTGTGGAATTTCAATCTGGTCCAGTTTGAGGAGGATACCATCAACCACTGTCAGGTCGTCCTTTACATTGAAAAATTGAGGGCACTGCCCTGTTTGCCAGCCATTGGCTAGGTGTTGCATAACACGCTGCAAGAGGGGGTCTTTGGTGTCTCCTCACGGATACGAATCACCTTCTCATCAGGTGCCGGGAGGGTGCTAGCACACAGCTGTACCTGTGCCTCAACCTGTGACTCAATTTGCCGGATGACGTTCAGTAGTTCACTAGGCACGGTGATGGAGCGGGACAGTGTATCGGCAATGATGAGCTGCTTGCCAGGCGTGTAGACCAGGTCAAAGTCGTACCTTCTGAGTTTGAGGAGGATGCGCTGCAACCGAGGCGTCATGTCATTAAGGTCCTTGTGGATAATGTGGACCAGGGGCCTGTGATCCGTCTCGACTGTGAATGTCGGCAGGCGGTAGACATAGTCGTGAAACTTGAGAATGCCAGTGAGAAGGCCCAGGCATTCCTTCTCGATTTGTGCATACCTTTGTTCGGTGGGCGTCATTGCCCTTGATGAGTAGGCAACCGGTGCCCGGGATGAAGTGTCATCGCATTGCAGCAGGACTGCACCGATGCCATCCTGGCTCGCATCTGTTGAGATTTTTGTTTCCCTGTCTGGGTTGAAAAATGCCAAGACAGGTGCAGTGGTGAGCTTGGCTTTCAGCTCCAACCACTCTGCCTGATGGGCCGCCTTCCACTCGAAGGCAGTGTGACTTCTTCACTAGGTTTCGTAGGGCCGTGGTGTGTGAGGCCATGTTTGGGATGAACTTGCCCAGAAAATTGACCATGCCCAGGCAGCGCAATACCGCCTTCTTGTCTTCCGGGACCTTCATGGCTGCGATGGCCTTGACCTGGTCTGTGATGGGGCACATGCCCTGCTGAGATATCTGGTCTCTTCGGAACTTGAGTGTCGTTGTGCCAAAGCAACATTTGGCCCTGTTCAGCCTCAGGCCATTGGCGTGGACACGGTGGAATACCTGCTGGAGACAGGAAACATGCTCCTCAGGGGTCGTGGACCATATGATGACATTGTCCACGTACACACGAACCCCTTTGATGCTGTCCATCACCTGCTCCATGATGCAATGAAATATCTCCGATGCCGAGACGATGCCGAATGGCATACGGTTATAGCATTACCTGCAAAACGGTGTGTTGAAGGTGCAGAGCCTTCTGCTGGACTCATCCAGCTGGATTTGCCAGAATCTAACTTTGTGAAAAACCGTGCATGTGCCATTTCACTGGTGAGTTCTTCCCGCTTCGGGATGGGGTAGTGTTCACGCATTATATTCTGGTTGAGATCCTTGGGATCAATGCAGATGCGCAGGTCTCTCGAGGGTTTTTTTAACCACCACCATTGAGCTGACCCAGTCAGTCTGTTCGGTTACCCTGGAAATGATCCCCTGCTGCTGCAGCTCCTTGAGCTGTTCCTTCAGGCGCTCCTTCAGCGGAGCCGGGACCCGGCGTGGTGCATGGACCACTGGCTTGGCATCAGGTCACTGTTGGATCTTGTACCGATATGGCAAAGTGCCCATGCCGTCAAACACATCTGGATACTGAATGAGGATGTCGTCAATGCCAGCTTGAAGATCCACGTTGGAGGATGTCGTTGAATAAACCCGCTGCACCAGGTTTAGCTTTTTGCAGGCATGCGCGCCCAGTAGGGATGCCCTGTCCGGCTTGACAATTTTAAACCTTAGCTGTGCATGGGTACTCCGGTTGGAGGTGGGTAGATGGCATTACCGTTATAGTCCAGGAGCTGGCAGGCTGCTGGAAGGACCTTGGGGGGCTTCTTGATGCATTTGAAATCTGCCTGTGAGAGGAGGTTGGCAGAAGCATCTGTGTCCAGCTTGAACTGGATGGAGCAGCGGTTGACCTGCATCACCGCACGCCACTCGTCCTCCGAATCCACAGCGAGGATGGACTGAATGCGAGATGAGTTAGGTGTGGCATGTTCACATGTGGTAATGATGCCCACTTGGTAGGCGGACTCCAGGCACTCGTCCTCTGGATCCATTGTACTGCCAGGATCAGAATCTTGTAATCGTCGTTGCACATTCTGGACACGCCGTCGTTGGGATTGGGAGCGCTGGCCTCTGACTGGTGGTGCAGACCTGCACCAGGCTGCATAGTGTCCAGGCTTCCCGCAGTTTGAACATCGCCTGCCTCTTGCAGGGCAGTGTCCCTTTAAGTGGGCGTTGCCACAGTTCAGGCACGTCATGACGTCGGCGTCGTGATGCGGTGTACGTTGGCACCTGCGCAGTGTGGGTGTCGGCCGCTTCGTTATCCCATTCGCATTGCGCATGCGTGGGGCACCAGGAACACACCGAGATGACCGCTGTCTTCAATGCTGAGGCGCTGTATCCGGGAGATGGCTTGCACACTCACTGCCTCGTGGGAGGCAAGTTTCTCATTTTCAGCCGATTTTTATTGGGAATACCGATTTTTTTTTTTTTTTTTTTTTTTTTTTTTTTTTTTTTTTTTTTTTTTTTGCGTGCTCATGCGCTGTACATGTTTCAATCGCGACTGGCAGGGTCATATGCTTGATTTTTAAGAGCTGCTCTCTCAGAGGATCAAAGTGAACTCCAAACACGATTTGGTCTCTGATTATGGAGTCAGCAATATCACCAAAGTTGCAGGACAGCGCCAGCAGGCGGAGGCTAGTTAAGAAGGCATTGAAAGATTCATCTTTACCTTGAAGACGTTGTTTGAATATGTAGAGCTCGAAGATTTCATTGGTGTCCACTTTACAGTGACTATCGAATTTGTCCCGGATGGTCTGAAACTTTGTCTTGTCCTGGCCTTCGGTGAAGTTAAATGAGTTGAAGAGTTCGATGGCTTGATCACCCGCTGTTGAGAGGAGAAGCGCGATCTTTCTTGCACCAGACACACCCTTGAGGTCTGAGGCTTCGATGCACAGCAGAACCTTTTGCTTGAATATCCGCCAGTTGGCACTGAGATTGCCGGAGGTCCTGAGCTGGTGAGGAGCCTAAATCTTCTCCATGGTGCCGGGATACATTTGCTGGTCGTCACGGAACGGACTGATGTAAGCCACCTTAAATTAGTAGTCTCCTGGTATCATGTCGTGTTAGGTACACTGGTCTAACACTGGCTGCAACTTAGATCAGAAAGGTACTCCGGATCTTGAAGTTAGTTCAATCAGGTTTATTGAACTAATAGCACAGTTAGCACAGTTCTCTGTGAGTTCGACTCTCTGCTAACTTAAGTGTGATTACTCTGTCTGACTGAACCAGACTAGCTCTTAGCCACGTGATGGAGGTGTGAGATTGTAACAACACCCTTGACTGACTCTCTAGATGTTCATCAGTGGAAAGAGGCGGAGTGTGAGTGCCTCGTGTCTTTTATAGTCAGATCCCACCCGAGTGTCCTGCCTGCATATTGGTCATGTCCTGTTGTCTGTGTCAATTAGATCCTTGTCTGTATATCATTATGTGCGTGTCTGCATATCATGACAATCGCAACAATTTATACTGCAGGAATGTTGTTTGGTCGCCATGGGGAACTAAATGTTCCTCTAGCTCCCAGGTAATTCGAAAAAGGTGCAAGGCTTGAAAGTATTCTCTCTGTTTGTAGAGGACAGGTTGCTACATATGAATATATGTAACTTCGAGCAAGCATAAATGAGCCATTATGAGCTTGACTGACTATCTTAAATTGGTTGTTAGTGTAGTTATTAGTGCACTAGGGGAAAATACAAATGTGTGAAATCTTTGAAATAAAATTAAAAATTACACAGCATGTTTTTCATCATCCAAAAAGTGAGGTTAACTAACATCATTGGGATAGAATCTTAAATTTCAGGATGACAGAATATTTTGATCGTTCGATAATGCTGAAACAATTATTTGTTACTGGGAATAATATTAAAGAATAAGCTTCATAATCTGCACATTATAGCCCCTGCACGAGGGACAAAAGTGGAGCAAAACGATAATGGGGTTGCACTGGGGTGAGTGCCCATTTGCACATTTGTATGTACTTTTTATATCCATGCCTGTGAGAATACATTTTTCAAATATAAATCATCACGAATGATTGTGAGACCACTGTCACATATTATCCTTCAATAATGATTTGCTATGTTAAAAAAGAAATGCAACCAACTTAAATTCACAGGAAAGATCTTTTTAGTGACATTTTTACAATATTATTTCTCTGATTGAGAGCTTCACCTCCTGGGGATTCACAGAGGAAATTTGGGCATTTGCATGCATTTTTCTAACTAAAATAGTTGTAAATCCTGTGCAGTGCAGATTTCCATATGTGTGGCTGGTAGAGAAAGTGCCTATCTATGAGTGTGAAGTCAGAAAACAAAAAGAAAAATACCCAACTCTTCAGTGCAGTACAGAAAAAGAGTATTAGAGAAGGTGCACTGGGATGCTTCATTATAAACATTGAATGTAATTATGCTCTATTTTGTCTTAGTCTTGTGTGAGAAATTAAATTGCCTTGTTGGTTTGGTTAGGAATTAAGCTTCAGGCAGCATGGTAAATACTTATTCAAATTGTTCTATAGCTCATCAATTAGCCCACTGTAATGCTAATTGAAAAAATTATCACATTGATTTTCACATAACAATTATTTGCCCTAATTTTCTGAAATTGCTTTATGTGGGATGACAAAACATTTTACGAGTATCCGCAACCAATGACTATTGTGAGGATTCTTATAAGTACTAGGTAATAGAACTAAACTTACTCTTATCCTCAGATAAGTCAACAACTGGTACTGGAACTATACTTTACTCAATGTTGCTCTCTCGCGCTCTCCAAAATGTTCAAGGTTTTACCTTGCACATCAAACTTTCCCCCTCCACTTTCCACATTCTCCACCCTGCCAAGCCCCCTCAGAATCCTACATGTTTCAGAAAGGTCTCATTCTTCTAAATTCCAGCAAGTATCTCAAGCTTTCCTCATATGACAACTCCTTTATCTCAAGAATCAGCCACGTGAAACTGTGTATCAAGAATAGAAGGAATCCAAATAAGGTTCCCATAATGGTAGTGATGGAAAATCCGCCTCTTTAATTGCCTCTGGACCTGGCTTTCTTTGACGATGAGCTGAAAGAAGAGCATAGTATTAGGAACAATGTACAGCTTTATGTTTAATTTATATTTGGGTGTTAAGAAAGGTGAAACCTGGTTTTAGTTTAATTTGTAAACGAGGTGTCAGGAAGTCTGGAACACTGTTTGTGTATATGCACTTTAAATGAACTTTTACATCTCTTGAAGTGAAGAGATGGGTTACCAAGGGTTTAGTCATTTAGTGAAGTTAACAAAACGGCTAAGATTTTAACGGCCCCACTGCGGTGGGCCTCCCAACACTGAATACAGCCAGCCATTTAAGTCTCCATTCAGTTCATTGAGACCATAATATCCCATTGAGCGGGAGGGGCTGTAAAATCCTGGCCAAGAAGTAGGAAAAACTTTGCTTTTGCCTAACAGGGGTTCAAAGACACACAAAGAGACAGGGAAACACAGAAGGATGGTCTGTTTGGATGTGTATACCAGAGAGTGCAGGCAGAAGGCCTAATCTCTCGAATAAGAAATCCTGAAAGCCTGTTGGGAAACTGAATTTAGAGAATTCATGTCTTTGCTCTGAAGTTAACGTACAAGAGAGTTTAATTTGTGGCTTTTGGATGTCACAGGCAGACGTACAGCTGGAGAAAAACATATAGTGAATGCTCAGAAGTCCGCTAGAAGAAAACTGATACTAAACTATTCCAAGCAAGGAACCTTGATGTTGAGCAATGGTAAATCTTCACTGGGGTTGTGTGTCAGCAAAGGTTGCTGGAAAAAAGCAACAGTGTGAGTTTGGATCATTTTCTGGCATCTGTATTGAAATCTTTTTCACCTTGTTGTCTAGTGTAATATAACTCATTTTTTTCTTGTTTAATAAATGTTTTGTTGTTTGTGTTAAAAGTATACTGGCAGACTCTTACAAAGAACAAAGAAACGTACAGCACAGGAACAGGCCCTTCGGCTCTCCAAGCCTGTGCCGACCATGCTGCCCGTCTAAACTAAAATCTTCTACACTTCCTGGGTCTGTATCCCTCTATTCCCATCCTATTCATGTATTTGTCAAGATGCCCCTTAAATGTCACCATCGTCCCTGCTTCCACCACCTCCTCCGGCAGCGCGTTCCAGGCACCCACTACCCTCTGTGTAAAAAACTTGCCTCGTACATCTCCTCTAAACTTTGCCCCTCGCACCTTAAAACTATGCCCCCCTCGTAATTGACCTCTCTACCCTGGGGAAAAGCCTCGGACTATCCACTCTGTCTTTGCCCCTCATAATTTTGTAGCCCTTTATCAGGTCGCTCCTCAACCTCCGTCGTTCCAGTGAGAACAAACCGAGTTTATTCAACCGCTCCTCATGGCTACTGCCCTCCATACCAGGCAACATCCTTGTAAATCTCTTCTGCACCCTCTCTAAAGCCTCCACATTCTTCTGGTAGTGTGGCAACCAGGATTGAACACTATACTCCAAAGTGTGGCCTAACTAAGGTTCTATACAGCTGCAACATGACTTGCCAATTCTTATACTCAATGCCCCGGCCAATGAAGGCAAGCCTGCCATATGCCTTCTTGACTACCTTCTTCACCTGTGTTGCCCCTTTCAGTGACCTGTGGACCTGTGCATCTAGATCTCTCTGACTGTCAATACTCTTGAAGGTTCTACTATTCACTGTATATTCCCTACCTGCTTTAGACCTTCCAAAATATTTTGTCAGCTACTAAACAAATTCTTGTGAATTTGTTCAGTAGCTGACCTCTATGGTTTCTCAAAAACAAACAAAGTTTGAATCTACCAACACAGGTTTCACTTTGGGATCTGACTTGTCCAGTATTAACATCAGCTGGAATCATAAAAGTAGTGACCAGGGTATGATGCATCTCCACAGGAGGCAAATGAGAAGGATCAGGGGTTATTCAGCGAACTCTCACAACTCATGTTCTGTGGAGAGGTGGTGAAGGAGACTCTGATTTTCCATAACTAAAAACAATTGGTTGGAAACAAAAATAAATTCAAAATATCACGTGGGCTGTCAGGAATCAATTTAAATGTTTCAATATTACAGGTAAACCCATAAAACCTAATCAACACTACATGTTGTTGTGCAGCATCCATTATAATAATCTTCATTGTCACTGCAATGAAGTTGCTTTGAAAAGCCTCTAGTCACCACATTCCAGCGCCTATTCGGGTACACATATATGGGCACTTTGAATGGCAATAGATGAAAACTTACACCATCAGCAGCTTGTAAGTCAGAGCAGATTGTGGGATGCAAGAAGCAACTTAAGTAACAAAGTGCCCTGTCCACACAGCCTTAGTCATAGTTACTCCAATGATGGGAGTAACATCATCTCTATCGGGGTAAAGAATTTGAGCCAGCCTGTCTATGCCAGTTAGCCCTACGGACTGCGGTATGGCAATACATTGTCTTGGAAGGAAGAGGGAAGTATGTCAGTGAGTGTGGCACAATGTGTTTGGGTGATGCGCCTGTCATGGTTGAATAGCTGGACTGATGAGATGTGGAATGGGTTTGCAACAATGCAAAGCGTGTGAGGGTGAGGTAGAGATTGTTGGTGGATGAGTGATGGAGATGCAGCACTGAGCAGAGTATGAGGATCATCGTGGGGGTAGTGGGATGTAGCAGTTGAAGTTGTAGCCACTGACTCTGAGCATTCACAGGAGTGAATTTTATTTGGCACTGCATCTCAGGTTTAACATGTGACATTGACCTCCATAGCTATCTGATCACACTGCCTTCTGAGACTTGACCTGGAGTTCTTCCTGACTGTTTATGAGTGGAACATATTTCCCCCTACAGTGAATGTTGGGAAATCTTGAAGTCTGTGCACTCCCATACTGTGCCATTCTTGGCTCTTTCCCAGGTTTGAATCAATTGTAGAATGGCTTCCAGCACCCCATCCCTGCAACAATACACCTTCTGTTTCAAAGGTGCAGGCTGGCTTTGAGCAATGCAGCATAACTTTAAGCGGGGTTAGCTCCTCATGATTTCAGGGTATCTGCTGAGATGAATAGCTACTCAACAGCATGAATAGTACCGACTGCACACTGCAATCATGTTAATTAGCAGGCAGCATGACGTTGGCATTGTGCCTGCATCAAAAGCAGCAGGCGCAGATTAATCCCACATCCCAATCCTTGCATACATTTTCAGAAGCTATCAAATTTAGTCCCCATGAAAATGAACGGAACTACTGTCATTTCTCATTTGCAATATTTTGTATTAATGCCTTTCACTATGTGCATTATTAGAAAAGCAAATGGTTGAATAAGACTTGGTATGAGACCTTATTAGGAAGACTTAATACAACTTTTCGTGCTTGAGCCACTGTGCTGAATTTTAACTTCCAGAAACAGATGGGTTGGGCACATATCAGAGGTTAAGATGCAAGAAATTTGAAACAGAAATAAAAATGATCTTGAATCCGCCCACTTACCGTTTTAATGGGATAAGAGGAGGCTGACCAATATGATCGCAGGAGGTACATTGATCAATCAAGTATGATAAAGAGGCTGAATGCCTTAATTTTGACAGTAATTTGGGCAGCAGAATTTGCCAGGCCTCATGAAACTCGACTGTTTAAAGAAGGCAAAATGGACTGAATCCATGAGTTAAGTGCCTTTACAGCGCTTATAGGCAAGGAAGCGCAAGAGTGTTACCCCAGACCCAACAAGCTGTCCAATGAATGCACCTCACCCACATGATCTGCCTGCTAACCACTTACACCACCGCACCATCATCACCAGACCTCCCTGAACATCATCTAACCCCCCTTCACCCCAATCACCTTCAGGCTTACCCCCCACCATCCTATCACTACCATCCCTCACCCTAATACTTCCAACCTCCAACTGCAACCCACACCAACACCATCTGTCCACCCAACCGTTCGCAGATTGCCCACCCACGGAGCAATCCAGACACTCCACCCCCTCCCAGGAATTCTTCTCACTTCCTCCATACGTAGACCTGCTCTAGACTTCGGCCTTGTGAAGAAGGCTTCACATTCAAAACTCCTCCAACCTGTGTCTATCAGGAACTCTGCTTCAAGGCACCATGCAGATAAAGTCTAATGAACTCTTCGGGAAATCTGCCCTTCTGATTTTTCCAGCCTCACAACTGTGCCCCCCCCAAAACCCTGTACAGGGCTCGGCCTCCAGGTTTAAATCCAGAACAGTGCCTCAAATTCTTATACTTGCTGAACTGTCAATTCTCTTTCACTGCTAATTTGTATTTCATTATTTTTGGTATTTAAATTAATTTATATTGTAGTGTATTTTCTGTTGCTGTGACATTAGCTTCTTGGCAAGATCATTACTGTAAATGAGAATTGGTTCTCAATCAACTTACTAAATACAAAAAGCTGCTGAAATACCCATTGTAGTCAGCAACATTTGGACAACTGTTGAAAATAAAACTTACATGCAATTCCATTATCTGAGTATTTCACTTAGTAGATGTGACACAGCATGAAGGCTGTCTGCTTTGGTTTGGCTATGGAGCAACTCACTTTATTTCTATTGGAAAGGACATGGGCAATATATCACTGGAATGACTGATGGAAATCATTTAAGACCAATAAGAGTTAACACCAATGGGAGGAGAATGTCAGCAAGTTGCCATTTGGTTTAGGTCTAATCTAACATGATGTCCTCTTTGCACGTTACACCTGATCTGTTCTACCGCATCTCAATAACAGGCTGTCCTTGCAACAGCTGAAGCTGATTTATATTTTATGTCTTCAATCTAGTCCTAGCAGCATGAAGCAATAAAAGTAAATAATTTGTAAGCTTGAGTAATCAATTTGGGAAAATGCGCTGTCCATTAAAGCAGTGAAGCACATATGATTGTACCTTATTAGGTTGAACTGACCATCCCTTGACCTAAGTGCATGAAGCAACTGAGTACATCAATCTGATTTATATTGCACTGTGTCTGAAGAAGCTCATAGCTGACTTTCATATTTATAGAATGGAGGATTAGAACAATATGTATATTTGGCATTTGAAACGAGGGTTGATAAAAGAGGGAAAGGAACAGAAACATCATCAAGGATAACTTGGCACGTAGTGACAGAAGATTCAGTGACTGGGATGGTTGTTTGTCATGGGAAACCCCAAGTGCTTTTTTTTTTTAACATTAGCAACCCATTGGTCCATATATAGCAAAATAGGAACTGTACTACCATTAGTTGCCATCTTTGTCTATTATTTTTTTTCTTGTTTAAACTATTTCAGTGTTCATGTTTCATATCATGAGCTCAATTTTCACCTTAGAAACCAAATTCATGAGAGCCTCCGCATCCTTTCCGACGCCACATCCCCTCCCCACCTCAACTGAATTTTTGACCACAGTTATGTTCCTGTGGAGAGGCATAGAAGGAGCCAGTGGTCTTCCTGTCGCGGAAATTGAAAATGAGATGAAGAATCACCATAGGACCAATGCCATGTGCCTGACAGCAGAGTAGAGTTAGCCATTGCCAGATAGCAGGATATCAATACTTTGAGAGAGAAGTAAGGTGCATAGCTGGGATGAGGGCAGCAAGTTAAAGTAGAAAAAAACCTGGAATCTCCCAAAACATTAACATATCAAAAAAAAACATTTCCCACCATGGTCCAATATTCTGTCTGTCGTAGTAGGACTCGGATTGATGCCCCGAGAGCCTTACCCTGGGTCTCTGGATTATCAGTTCAGTGACAAAACCATGACACCATCACCTCCCCAGATACTCACTAAGTTAGATATGAGTCACGCTTATCTTCAACTCGAATTAGACGAGTCTTCCCGCAAAACGGGTGCTCCGGTTTCCTCCCACAGTCCAAAGATGTGCAGGTTAGGTGGATTGGCCATGATAAATTGCCCTTAGTGTCCAAAATTGCCCTTAGTGTTGGGTGGAGGTGTTGACTTTGGGTAGGGTGCTCTTTCCAAGAGCTGGTGCAGACTCAATGGGCCGAATGGCCTCCTTCTGCACTGTAAATTCAATGATAATCTATGATTAATCTAGGACAAAGGTTCGGCACAACATCGTGGGCCGAAGGGCCTGTTCTGTGCTGTATTTTTCTATGTTCTATGTTCTAAATATGGCACGACCAACACGCTTAAGTGTGAGTATACTCTCTTGCCCTTCGGAGTCTCATCCGTGGGCACTATATTCCAACGGATCATGGAGAACCTACTCTAAGGGTTATCCAAAGTGGCAGTGTACTTGGATGACGTTCTGATCACAGGCATTTCAGAACAAGATCAACCTGCAAACCTAGAAGAGGCCTTGCAGTGATTTTTGAAAGTGGGGGTACGTCTCAAATGAGAGAAATGCATTTTTCAAGAGAGCAAAGTGATGTATGTGGGCTATCAGGGGTATCCAGGGGAGATCAAAATCAGGGCCATTAAAGAAGTGCCAACTCCAAGAAACACCACAGAATTGCAATCCTTCATGGGATTAATCAATTATTATGGGAAGTTTATCCTGAATTTGGCTTCCTTGCTGTCTCCGCTACACGTACAACTGAGAAAGTACCAGAAATGGTCTTGGGAGGCACCACAGGTGGAGGCCTTTTTTAAAAAAAAAAAAAAGTAAAACGGCAGCTGGTATTGTCGAACATATTGACCCATTTCAACCCCAGAAAGGAACTCATCCTGATGTGCGATGCTCCTTCTTAAGGGGTTGGGGCGGTACTCTCTCACCACTGGAAAGACTGAACTGAAAGTCCTATCGTCTACTCATCCAGGACTCACTCAGATACCGAGCAGAGGTACTGTCATATCAAGAAGGAGGGTTTGGTGGTTGTGTTTGGTGTAAAACAATTCACCAGCTTGTCCAAGGCAGGCGTTTTGTGATAGTGACTGACCACAAGCCCTTATTGGGACTTTTTAAGGAGGTTAAGGTAAACACCCCTATTACCTCTGCCTGGATACAGCGTTGGTCCCTGTTCTTTGCAGGTTATGAATATCTCTGAGAACACTGCCCAGGAATGCAAGTAGCTAAGAAGTAGCTAACATAAGTAGCTTTGAGTCGCCTCCCGCTGCCCACAAGCCGGGCTCCCTTGCTGGAGTTAGAAGCGGTCATGATGACATTGAATATCTTAGAGACATTACCAGTGTCTGCAAAGCAAATGAAGACCTGGACGCGAAAGGATTCAACCCAGTCAAAGTTGAAGCACATGATCCTGAACGATGAAATCCGAGGACAACCCTCCAACGACATGAAACCCTATTGACCAAGAACTTAGTGTTGAGGTCACTATCATTCTTTGGGAGTTCCGGGCAGTTGTCCCCCACTCTGGACAGCACCCAATTCTACTGGAGCTACATAATGGCTACCCTGGGGTCTCTAAAATGAAAATGCTCGGCAGAAGCTATGTCTGGTGTCCCGGTCTCAACTCAGACATTGGTGAAGCAGTGTGATTCATGCCAGGAACAGCAAAAACTCACTCCTTCGCCTCCCTACACCCATTAGAGTGGCCAGTCAGGCCATGCCCATTGCCTATGCCAGCCCTTTCTGGGTTCTATGTTCCTGATCCTGGTGGGCGCACAATCCAAATGGTTGGAATTACACTGCATGGGCTCCACAACCTCCCATGTTGTGATCGAGAAACTACGACAGGGATTTTGCACACAGGACATACCAAAAGTCCTGGTAGAGACTAGCTGTCTCACTCTATTATGCAGATTTACTAAGAACTAATCCGGTCACAATGGGTGGGATTCACATTGCGACGTCTCGCGAGATTGCGTTAGATTTCACAAGGCATGATAAGCCGGGTAGATACCGGAAGAGGGATCTCCTGACATCTAGTGGCCGTGCCGCACTGCCTTTCGGGGGTAACGTGGCCGGTAGATCACTCCCTTAATGGTAGAGCAGAGTTATCCAAATGCCAATGCCAGTAGAGCCTCCTAAACAAACACCACCGACAAATAATCAGATTGGACACTGTTGTATTGATGTGGGTTTCCTCCGGGTGCTCCGGTTTCCTCCCACAGTCCAAAGACGTGCAGGTTAGGTGGATTGGCCATGATAAATTGCCCTTAGTGACTAAAAAAGGTTAGAAGGGATTATTGGGTTAAGGGGATCGGATGGAAGTGAGGGCTTAAGTGGGTCGGTGCAGACTCGATGGGCCGAATGGCCTCCTTCTGCACTGTATGTTCTATGTACTATGTAGTACTCTGGGATCCCAGGTTCAAATGACCCCACTGCAGATGGCGACATTTGAATTCAAAAATAAATCTGGAATTAAAAGTCTAGCGGTGACCATGAAACCATTGCTGATTGTCCTAAGAATCCATCTGGTTCACTAATGTCTTTTAGGGAAGGAAATCTGTCATCCTTACCTGGTCTGGCCTATATGTGACTCCAGACCCACAGCAATGTGGTTGATTCTTAACTGCCCCTGAAGGGCAATAAATACTGGCACAGCCTGCTATGCCCACGTCTCGTGGATGAATAAAAAAGATGTCTAACCTGCACTTGTGATGGTAATCATAGCTGCACTTCAGTAAAGAACTTTAGAGTGCCATACAAATGCAAGCTTTGTTATCCTGATACACACTAGCTTGATTGACAACAGTTTCATGGGCATTCCAAAGAATCTACTGGATAATTATGTCTCGAACTGACTCTAAGGTAGAGAAAACAAGATTGTGTGATTTAACACTGGGATTTTCCGGCCGCTCTTGCCAGCTGGATTTTCCAGTCTTGCTCACAGTGAATCCCCGTCATGGGGTTCCTGACAACAGGGGGCAGATTCAATGGGATATTCCATTAACAACAGTGGGACCAGACGATCCCGCCACCAGACAATGGCGGGCTACTTCCCGCTGCCAAGAAACACGCTGCAGGGGACACGGAAAATCTTCCCCACTGTTTTAACATTGTACTGATCATTTCAGTTTCTATGTACCTTTCTGAAAAATGTGATGCACACGCAGCAAATTCACAAATCAACTGACAAGACTTTTGTTAGTCATAGAATCATATGATCATAGAATCAGTGCAGAAGGAGGCCATTTGGCCCATTGAGTCTGGACCAGCCTTTGGAAAGAGCACCCTACTTAAGCCCACACCTCCACCCTATCCCCAGAACCCAGTAACCCCACCTAATCTTTTGGAGACTAATTTAGCATGGCCAATCCACCTAATCTGCACATCTTTGGACTGTGGGAGGAAACAGGAGCACCCGGAGGAATCCCACACTGACACCGGGTGAAAGTGTAAACTCCACACAGACTGTCACCTGAGGCTGGCATTAAATCTGGGACCCAGGAGCTGTGAGGCAGCAGTGCTAACCACTGTGCCACCATTCAGCTTTCCAGGTTGAATGCTGCTTCCTTACATTTTGCAATATATTTTGAACGTTCTTGGAAGTTAACATGTCATAGTAGTATCATACACAATGATAAAGTGTTTATCATCTTACCAGTCAAATATATAGTTGTGCAATTCATGTATACACCACGCTATATGACTCCTGTACACCATGTATTCTGCCCATATTTTATGTTTACAGATATATGCTATACACTCAAACTATAATGTTCATATATGTGCTTTGCTGTACCATAGATACTCCACATTATTCCACTTACATGTACACTATATTACATCACTTACAAATGTACAATGTTGCAAACTCATGTATGTGTAGCATTATGCTTTTGTCTTAGGTATAATAATTTCAGATTTAGTTCTCTCGTCTGCCCAATATTCTAATAATCCCAGTGTTCAGATAATTTCCATGCATAGTGGTATAAATAGACCAAAACGTGAACAAAGAGGCGAAGCAAAAGGGGAAAGGTCAGGAATTAGAATGACCTGCTGCTGTCGCTTCAGCTTGGTCATGTAACTGAAATCTGAATACTCACAATGAAGTCCCTATTCAGATCCTAAAGTGCCTTTCCTGCCAGTCCTGACTCATTTTCAAAAACTGCAAAGAGCCTTGAGGGAAACACATGTATGCAGTTGACCTAATGGCTCTCTTCAAGAGATAGACCCTACCTTTGTAGTTATACTGCATGAGAATATGACTTTCTCATTCCCACTGGGAGTGTAATCAACATTGTCTGTTAAATCGACCTGCATCCTTCACCTGTATCCCAGCCATCGTAAAGCACTATGTAGACCTACCACTAGTCTCAAGAGTGACCAGGGAGGAACAGTAAATATTGGCCCTGCCAGTGATTTCCATCGCCCAAGAAATAATTAAATTAAAATGTAATGCCTCAGATGTGGGGCATCGGTTAATGCTCTCGGACCCTCACAAGCTGAGTTCCCAATCTCACTCACATTACTGTGGGGGAACACTGGGAGGAAGCCAGATACTTCCTCACAGAAAGGGTAAGAAAGTCAGAAGGAAACTTGGCCCCGACAATTCTAATGGCTGGTTTCAGAGCCAGCGAGGGAAGACTTATGATTGGGGTCACTTGCTCTCTCTTGTATGGTGCATGATGTAGAAAAACCTTTGTGGAGAAAGTAGAGATCAACACTTAATAATAATAGTTATTATTATGAGCAACCCATTGTTTCCATTCATTTCGGTTATTCCTTTCTTCCATGTTTTTTTTAAAGTTCTGTCTCCGGACTGCAATTAAGTTTTAATTGATTTGTTTAAAAAGGAGCCCACAGGACTTTTTCTCAGCTGAAGTTACAGTGCTGACACCATTACAATTGCCTACTTATTGGAACAGTGTAAACTGTTGTTTTTTTCCCTTATTTGAGTTGTTTCAGACTTCAGACACAGACGGTCCTCTTTCCCTTCAAAGTGGTAAGGTTAAAGGCTGAAGTCTTGCTTGAGGACTCTTTCAACACCAACTATTTCCCAGCTCTATGCAGACCCAAATGTCAGCACTGAGTTTGTATGCACCAGACCTCCACACATCCTTGTCCTTTGTAAACTGATATGCGCACATTTATTTTCCCGTAAAATGTGAGGAAAGATGGAAGCATAATTTAGAGAAAGAAAACAAGTCACAGTTTCCAACTGTTGAATACGTAAATTCTTTGAATAATGAAAAGATATTCCTGTCCTTGAAGCATTGCACTGGACAAAGTTACACTTGTTAATGAAAAATGACCAATTAAACATGTATGACTGAAGTTTAAATGTGGATGCTTCATTAAACTTGTCCTTTCTTCGGACTTAATTATTATCCTTGTGGGAGCTGTTGCAAAGTCTTCTTTCAACAGTTAAACAATTGGGTTCATCCAAATGACCTGCATCACTTTCATTGTTACTTTTCCCATAAGAGTTCATTGCTGCACTAAAAGATGGCTGGCAGGAAAACTGGGAAGGACTCAGGGGGGTGGGGGAAAGCCAAAGCTAAAGCAGTTTTCCGCTCTCAAAGAGCAGGGCTACAGTTTCCTGTAGGTCGTATTCATGGCATTTTCAGAATCGTACCACAACCGTGGACGACTGGGCGGCACAGCTGCAGTGCCCCGTGCAGCTTTTCTCGAGTATCTCGCTGCTGAGGTGTTGGAGTTAGCAGGAAACGCATTGAAGGACCTGAAAGTAAAGTGCATCATGTCACTTGCAATTAGCCATCAGAGGTGTTGAAGAGATCAAGACAACCTCTGTTGCTGGTGGTGTGATCCCTTACATCCATAAGTCTGGCTGGAAAGACAGGTCAGCAAAAAACAGCATAAAGCCTAGTTTTGAACCTGACCTCTCCCTACTGTTGTACTGTAATTTGGGCAGAGGAAATCTGGGGCTACTTGGCAATATTTTTTTTTAAAAAGAGTATTTCAAAGAAAATAGGATGAGGTTTAGGAGAAAAAAATAATAATCCAGAGATCTGTGCTGGAATTCCACGATCATTGCGATTCACTTTTCCTGTCAGCAAGACACACCCGCCAACGGGCTTCCTGACGGCATGGGGTGGCTTCAATGGAAATCCCATTGACCACTGGGGGGGGGAAGTCAGAATCCCACTGCCACGAACTGCGCGCCGCTGAGAAACTCACGGCTGGGGAACTCGAGAACCCAGCATCCGGACTAATAATCCAAATAATTTGAGTCAAAGTTTCCGCAGGGCATTTCGGGAAGCTTGAATTAAAATTTAAAACATTGGAAATATAACAAAGCTAGTGGTCAGAATTCTCTAGTCATTGTGATTCACTTTTTCCGCTGGCAGCGCAGCCTAGCCACTGGGTTTTGCGGAGGCGTGTGGTGCTAACAATGGAAAATCCCATTGGCAAATGGTGGGAGGTAGATTCCCGCAACCAGCAAACAACCCGCCACCGAGAAATACATGGCTGGGGGACCAGAGGATCTCGTCCAGTGTCATTGTTGAAAAAAAACCAGCGAGCCCATTAATATATTTAGCCAAAAGGCCTATTTGTATCTCTGAAGTGGCCTAGCAAGCCATCCCACAATATCAGACCACTACAAAAGAACATTGCTGGGACACCTTTCCCACACAAGTTGCAGTGCTCAATAAGAAAGCCCCATCACCAAATTCACAGGGCAACTAGTGGAGGGTAATAGATGCCCCTTTTGCCAGAGATGATCCTTTCCCAAGGCAAAGTTAAAAATAAGAGAGCCATCATTTCAGTTTTAACAGACTCAGATTCTCTGTGTGTGAGACAGCCAGATGAGTAAATGGGATGTATGTTAGTGGGTATTTGGCCATTCAGTGCGAATCTGACTCTTCGATTTATACTTCAGAACAAGTTTTTTTTGGCAGATTATATGATTCAAATAAGAGTTGGCTCGGGCTGCATTCTTCATGTTTAATGTCACTGCCAAGGAATCACTTCCCAGCGATACTACATAGAGTAAGTACAGTCTATGGTGGTTGATTCCACCTCACTGCCTTTCTGTCTAACCCAAGCACCTGGTTGTTCCAGAATCAAACTACAGATCTTGGTCCCAAAAAGCAAAGTTCTGCATGACTAGAGAGAAAAAGATTTCAAACATACCTGATATTATTCTTCAAAGAAATGTCCCCTCAGATAATGTTAAAAATAATCGTCATACTTCTAAATTTTAAATGCATTAAGGAAATGTGGGTGTATCGACGTCAGAGCTGTATTACATCTTTAAAAAAAATAAACTTAAGAGTACCCAATTCATTTTTTCCAAATAAGGGGCAATTTAGCGTGACCAATCCACTTAAACTGCACATCTTTGGGTTGTGGGGGCGAAACCCACGCAAACACGGGGAGAATGTGCAAACTCCACACAGACAGTGACCCAGAGGCTGGATCGAACCTGGGACCTCGGCGCCATGAGGCAGCAGTGCTAACCACTGTGCCACCGTGCTGCCCTATATCTTCACCAGGACTGGATTTCAGAGGTGTCTGTAGAAATGGACCTCCAAAACTGAAGCAAATTTGGAAACCAATCCATTCACCTTCCACTGTTGAAGTGAAATGTGCCCTGAATCATTTGCTGGTCAGTTATATCAGGTCATACCAGAATAAACCTAACTGCACAACATAGGAGCAGGATTAAGTAATTCAGCCCCTCAAGTCTGCTCTGCCATTCAGCTTGATCATGTTGATCACCTACCACAATGACATTTTTACTGCACTAACCCCAGAGGTGAAAACAAGCCAGTACAGTCAACAGTACAGTGTACCGGTAAGAAAGACCATCCGCCTTTTGAAAAATTCAGATAACACCGACCAAATTAGACTGCAGTATGAATGAATTGTGATTCTCACTGGAGGTCTGTTGGATATTTTTCTAATTCCTCAGGAAGCCTTTCAGATTAACATAAATCTCAGTCAGGAAATGGCAATTTCTATTTGATTTGTAACCATTTGGACTGCAATCTGCCTAAATTGTATTAAATTGCAAATTAATGGACTTCTGGTGGCGGCTATGAGGGAGTAGGTCGCACATTTGGTGGTTCCCTTTTCGGCCGGACTTTTGGACCTTTTCCCATGACTTTTTTGCGCTTTTGAGCGCGGAACTGGAAAGCAATAGTACTCAGGCACTGGACCCATACAGAGTTGTATGGACCTAAGAAGCCGGAGGGACCGTAAACAGCAGAAGAAGTGGTCGAGTATGGGCACAGTGGAGGCTGTGAGAGAGACCAGCATGGCTGGTGTTCAGAGCAAGGCGCCGACAGCCCAGCCCACAATGGAGCAATTGCTGCAGACTATGCAGGAGGGCTTTTTGGCTCTGAAGAGTGACAACTTGGAGCCGCTTCAGAAGTCGGTTGACCGGATGGGAAAAAAGTCTGGATGATCAGGCTGAGAAGCTCCAGCAGTTGGAGAAGTCAGTGGAGGAGCAGGCTGACTTTCAAACGGTGGTGGATGTGGAGATTTGGAGGCTGAGGGACCAGCAAAAAGTGCTTCTGGAAAGGCTGGAGGACCTGGACAACAGATCTCATCAGCAGAACGTGAGAATCGTGGGCCTCCCGGAAGGGGCAGAGGGGCTAGACGCTGCCGCATTTGTGGAGGGTTTGTTTCAGAAGTTGCTGGGGAACGAGGTTTTCCCGCTCCCGCCGGTGGTGGACAGGGCACACAGAGTGCAGGTGAGGCAGCCGCGATGAGGGAGTCCCCCACGAGCGATGGTGGTACGCTTTCACAGGTACCTGGACAAGGAACAGGTGCTGCAATGGGCAAAGAGCACACAAAGCTGTACTTGGGACAATACCACCCTGCGTGTTTACCAAGGTTTGAGCACTGAAGTGGCCAGGAGGAGGGGAGGCTACAGGCAGGTGAAGGAGAAAATTCGGGCTGCTTTTTCCGGCGTGACTGTGGGTTACGTATGAGGGTCAGCACCACTATTTCGAGGAACCCGAAGAGGCGAAGGACTTTGTTAAGAAGCAAGGCTGGCCCTGAGCTGAGGACATTTGGTCTCATGTTAGAACTTTTAAGTATATGTGGTGTCTCTCCCATTTTGAAAAGGGCCTGCATGTTTGGGTCCGTTTTTGTTGTTTCTTTTTTTGACCTTTTTAGGGTGTTGGAAGGTGGTAGCAATGTGTTGGGTTTTTTTGCGTGCTTTTTGCATGGGTTACCTGAATGTTTCCTGTCTGGGCTCATTAAGTAGTTGGAGTTTGACTGGGGGGAAAATAATAAAGAAAACAGTTAAAAGGGTTAGGTTAAAATGGATGCTTCAGGGGAACTTTGTGCAATCATTTTCTGTGTCTGTATGGGAAGGACTGAGAGTGCCTGTTACTTCTTATCTCTGTTTTTTTTCTTGTTTAACTTGAATTCTGCTGTTGTGGGGGTTGTTTATGACTTGTATAGAGTGTTTGCTTAAGTAGGGCTGCTCTGGGGAAGTGGTATGGATGGGTCGGGGGGAGGGGTGACTGGGAACAATGAATGGGAGACGTGCTGGTGCCGAGGCTGGGAGCCCCAGGCTAGCTGAGTGGGGCTAGTCAACGGTAGCCGAGGTGGGGGGTGGGGGGGTGCATATAGTTAGATTAGAGCAGGGGTTAGGTGATAGGATGGTGTTGCTAGTGGGAGGAGTCGTTCTGCTGACGGGGATGGAAACTGGGCATGGCAACAGTGAGGATGTCAAGGGTGGAGCCGGTCAGGAGACAGGCCAGAGGAAGCGCGACACATGGCTGGGGGGCTGGCCAAGGAAAGGGGATGGCTGATTGGAATGTTAGAGGGTTAACGGGCCAGTGAAGAGGGTGCGTGTGTTTGCGCATCTGCGGGTTCTGAAGGCGGACATAATTTTGCTGCAGGAGACGCACCTGAAAGTGGCAGACCAGGTTAGGTTCAGGAAGGGCTGGGTCAGTCAGGTCTTTCATTTGGGGCTTGATTCTAAGACGAGGGGGGTTGCGATCCTGATTAATAAAAGGGTACAATTTGAGGCGGAGGGCACAGTCGTGGATGGGGGTGGCAGGTTCGTTATGGTGAGGGGTAAACTCGAAGGGGTGAGAGTAGTCCTGGTCAGTGTGTATGCCCCTAATTGGGACGATGTGGATTTTATTAGGAGCATGCTAGGGAAGATCCCCGATTTGGCCTCGTGTAAGTTGATCATGGGCGGGGACTTTAATACAGTCCTGGACTGGTCATGTTCAAGAACAGGCAGGTTGCCAGCAATGGCAAAGGAACTGAGAGGGTTCATGGAGCAAATGGGGGGAGCAGATCCGTGGAGATTTAACGGCCGACGGCGAGGGAGTTCTCGTACTACTCCCACGTCCACAAGGTTGACTACTTTGTTCTGAGTAGGGACCTGCTGACCAGAATGGTGGGGGCAGAATATTCGGCAATTGCCATATCAGACCATGCTCCGCACTGGGTAGACCTGCAGTTTTGTAAGGACAGCTTTCAGCGCCCACCATGGAGGCTGGAAGTTGGAGTACTCGCGGACGAGGCGGTGTGAGAGAGGCTATGGAAATGCATGCAGAATTACTTGCAGGTGAACGATACTGGAGAAGTCTCAGCAGCGGTGCTCTGGGAGGCACTGAAGGCAGTGGTGAGAGGGGAGCTGATTTCAATCTGGGCGTACAGGGACAGGACAGATAGGGCAGAGACGGACCGACTGATTAAGGAAATTCTACGGACGGACAGGAGTTACGTGGAATCCCCAAGGCCAGAGCTACTCCGGAAACGACAGAGGCGGCAGGCCGAATTTGGGGTGCTGACTACAGGCAAGGCTGTAGAGCAGTTAGAAAGGTAAAAGGCGCGATTTATGAGCATGGGGAGAAGGCCAGTGGAATGCTTGAGCAACAGCTAAGGAAGAGGGAGGCGGCTAGGGAAATAGGGAGGGTAGTGGATGGGGAAGGTAATCTAGTGGGTGACCCGGCAGGGCTGAACAAGGTCTTTTGGGACTTTTATAGGAAGCTGTACATTTCGGAACCACGCAGGGGACCGGGGGGGGATGAGGCGATCCCTGGACGGACTGACCTTCCCAAGAGTGGGGGACGGACTGGGGGCCCTGGTCAGGATCGAAGAGGTGTTGGGGGGCCTGAAGGTCATGCAGTCGGGTAAAGCCCTGGGGCCGGACGGGTATCCGGTGGAGTTTTGCATAAATTTGCTGGGATAGTGGGGCCGGTGCTGGTCAGGGTCTTTAATGAGGCAAGAGACAGAGGGCGTTTACCCCCAACGATGTCGCAGGCCACCATCTCGCTCATTCTGAAATGGGATAAGGACCCGGAGGCCTGTGGGTCATACAGGCCGACCTCTCTGATCAACGTAGACGCCAAGTTACTGGCCAAGATTTTGGGGACTGGAATTGAGGACTGTGTCCCGGATGTAATTGGGGAGGGCCAAACCGGGTTTGTAAAGGGGAGGCAGCTGGTGGCCAACATAAGATGGATGCTCAACGTGATTATGATGCCCCCGGAGAGTAGGGAGGTAGAGATAGTGGTAGCCATGGATGCTGAAAAGGCTTTTGACCGCGTCGAGTGGGATTATCTGTGGAAGATACTAGGACGGTTCGGGGAAAGGGGGGGAGGGGGGGTTCATCGGCTGGGTTAGGCTATTGTATCAGGCCCCGGAGGCGAGTGTAAAGACGAACAGGACGACATCGGACTACTTTAGACTGCACCTTGAGACAAGACAGGGCTGCCCTCTCTCCCCACTGCTGTTTGCGCTGGCCATAGAGCCGCTGGCAATTGCACTGAGAGCTTCTAGGGGCTGGAAAGGGCTGGTCCAGGGGGGAGTGGAACATAGAGTCTCGTTATACGCAGATGATCTGCTGTTATATGTATCGAACCCAATGGTGAAGATGGACGGTATTATGGCAACCCTGAGGGAATTTGGCCGGTTCTCTGGATGCAAACTGAACATAGCTAAGAGCGAGTTGTTTGTAATTCAGGCGAGGGGGCAGGAGAGTAGGCTGAAGGGGTTGCCGTTCAGGCTAGTGGGGGAGAGTTTCCGATATTTGGGGATTCAGGTGGCACGGGACTCGGACAAGTTGCACAAGCTCAACCTGTCCCGGCTGGTGGAATGAGTGAGGGAGGAGGTCCGGAGGTAGGATGCGTCCCACTGTCATTGGCGGGGAGGGTGCAGGCTGTTAAGATGACGATTCTCTCGCGGTTCTTGTTTGTTTTTCAGTGTCTCCCCATCTTTATCCCACGGTCCTTCTTTAAGAGGCTGAATAAAATTATTCTGGGATTTGTATGGGCAGGGAAGTCCCCGCGGATGAAGAGGGTGATGCTTGAACGGAACAGAGGAGAAGGGGAGCTGGCGTTGCCGAACTTCAGCAACTATTACTGGGCAGCCAACATTGCGATGATAAGGAAATGGATGGTGGGTGTGGGGTCGGTTTGGGAGTGGATGGAGGCTGCTTCGTGCAGGGGCACTAGCTTAGCAGCCCTGGTCACGGCGCCTCTGCCGCTTTCACCGGCACGGTACTCCACCAGCCCGATAGTGGTGGCGGCTCTTCGGATCTGGGGCCAGTGGAGTAGGCATGTAGGGGAGGTAAGAGCATCGGTGTGGACCCCAATCTGCGGCAACCACCAATTTGCCCCGGGGATCATGGATGGGGGGTATCGACTGTGGAGGAGGGCGGGGATTGTGAGGATGGGGGCTCTGTTCCTGGAAGGGACCTTTCCGAGCATGAGGGCGCTGGAGGAAAAGTTTGGGTTGACGAGAGGAAACGACTTTAGATACTTATAGGTGCGGGATTTTGTACGCAGACTGGTGCCGTCCTTCCCACGTCTCCCCCCGAAGGGGAGGCAGGACGGGGTAGTTTCGAGGGGAGAGGTGGGAGAGGGTAGAGTCTCAGACGTCTACAAGGAGCTAATGGGAGCTGAAGATATGCAGATCGAGGACCTGAAGCTTAAGTGGGAAGAGGAGCTCGGTGGGGAGATGGAGGACGGTGTCTGGGCAGAAGCCCTGAGCAGAGTAAACCTGACCGCAACATGCGCCAGGCTCAGCCTGATCCAGTTTAAGGTTGTGCACCGGGCCCACATGACGGTGGCCCGGATGAGCAAATTCTTCGGGCTGGAGGACAAGTGTGTTAGATGTGCCGGAGGGCTGGCTAACCATGTACACGCTCTGGTCGTGCCCTAAACTCAGGGGGTATTGGCAGGGATTTGCAGATGTCATGTCCCGGGTATTGAAAACTGGGGTGGTAATGAGCCCTGAGGTGCCAATCTTTGGGGTTTCGGAGGACCCGGGAGTGCAAGAAGAGAGAGTGGCCGACATTCTGGCCTTTGCTTCCCTGGTAGCCCAGCGACGAATACTGTTAGCATGGAGGGACTCAAAGCCCCCGAGGGCTAAGGTGTGGCTATCAGACATGGCGAACTTTCTTGGCCTAGAGAAAGTCAAGTTCGCCTTGAGAGGTTCGCTACTAGGGTTCGCCCGAAGGTGGCAGCCATTTATTGACTTCTTCACAGAGGAGTAAGCGTCAGCAGGGGGTGGGGGGTAAGGGGGGGGGGCGGCTAGGGTAGAGTAGAGTAGGGGGATGTTGAGGCAGGTCCTTGAGTGAACAGAGCCCTGGTTTGCACTATGTTTAATTTGTGTCTTGACTTCTTTTTTTTGTACTGTACAATGTCACTTTTTCTATATGCCTAAAATACCTCAATAAAATTGTTTTGTTAAAACAATAAAATTGCAAACCAATGAAATTAAAGCACCAAAACCCTGGAAGGCGATCCCGTCCTGGCAGTGGACACATCGCCAGTTAATCATTTACAATAAACCTCTCCCGGATTTAGATTAAACAACACCGTAACAGGTTTGCAAATCAGCAACGAATCAGTTGGGAATAAAGCTATCGCAAAGTATCGCGACCTTCCTGGCTGGCATGTTCGGTGAGATCCTGAACACTCCTTCCCTCAGAAGCTGCTGTTAATATTTTTTGTATAACTATGTTTCTGTAGATTATCTGCTCACACAAACAATATCTTCCAGGAAGGAGAATTTTAATTTATATTTTCACATATTTCCTCTCCTAACAGCATCCGCTCCTTGCTGAGGTACAATTCCATAACAAATTGACACCTCAGTTAAACGATCAGCTAAAGGAAGTTTTAGAATAATAGTTTTTACATTAATTTCCCTCCATTAATTCAAGGACAATGTGTGCACTACTTCCTGGTGATGTGCTAATAGGTGCACATCCGCTGTTCTGTTTCAACTGAGCAGAGAGTAGCATACAATCAGCAGTATAGCTCACGTCTAAGTCCATGACATTCTCAGCCAAAACTAGAATCCAGCACTTGCAATATGACCGTGCGATCAGCTTACATGAGAATTAATGAAATTTCACGTTATGTCACTTTAGTCAATGTCGCTCACTTATAATTAACACAGCAAATTAAGCAAACTAGCACAGCAAGAAAATTCTTGATTTTTCTGACCCTGTTGCTGTTTCTATTTTTGGTGCCAACCCAGGGGGTCTGTCAGAAAACTCCTGTAGTATTTATTGGTCTGGGAACAATTGATTCATTCCTCACAGTTCCTGGGGTCTGGCCTTCAGCCACTTGAAACATTGGTTATGTTCCAAGGAAAGAAAATTTGATTGCATTAAATTGGTAAACACAGTTTTCCAGAATGTAATTGCACACTATCATTTTTGCTTTTCTCTTCTTTGCATTGTTAACATTTGGTTAAGAAGACTTGTAAAGAATCCAAAGCAATATAGGATAATGCAGTATGTACCCAACACTTACTGCTTCCATATGATTGCACTTTTAAGTTCATTGTTGGATGGCTGTATTTTCTATTGAACCACTTAAAAATAATAATCCTTCTCTTGAATAATTCATTGGGTCGTGTACTTTTGAAAAGAACAAACCATTGAAACAACATTAACTTTCAAATGGCAACTCAAAATTATCTTCAACATCAAATTCCAAGATTCTAGAAGAGCTGCCCCAACAATTCCATTCATGACTATACCATACACATTCTTCAGTCTGTTCAGACTTTAATGGATGTTACAATGATTGACTGACTGGTAAGTTTTTTATTAACACTGTAAAGTACTCAGATTTACATCTCCTCGCTCATGTATTCTGGTAGATTCCATGCAGGTTGCATTGACTCACTTTTGAATAAATGTATATTTAAATAGTGTATACAACAAATGATTAATGTGCATGTCAGATAATTGCAAGAGAGACTGACATCGAGTGCATCCAACCTATTACTTAAGGTGAAATGTGAAGTAATGTTAATCACAAAATAACGAAATATCTCTCAAGTGAAAGGAAACTGATTTGGAATAGGTTAATAATTCTCAAGGGAATGTTAATTGGTTTATGCTAATAAGGGTTTGAAATATTTACCTGCAGACAATAACAGATTGAGTAACACTTTATGTTTAATTGGGGAAGGAAACCATCAAGTAAGTGGAATTAGTAAATGGTGTGATATAGCTGTTTTAAGTCGATTTCAGTAATTTAAAACTGGTTATTCAGAGATTGGACTGAACACTTATTAAAATGTGATAGAACAACTTTTCACCTGGATTATTAGAACTGGACCAGGTTACCACTCTTGAATACATCAAGGGATTTTTAAATGTAAAAATATGAAAAGATTATGATCTGTTATGCTAAGCAATTGCACTGGGTCATGGGAGATTTCAGATTCGTGATTAGGTACATGAGTTTCAGTTCAAATTTAAACCATAATTTCACTTCAGAAAACCGGCGTGGTTTCCAACACAAATTGTAGCTAATTTTCTGATTGGACTGAAATCAGAAATTCTACCTCCTTATCCTTTTCTTTTGAAAACCTTGAACCAGAATGAACCAGAAATCTTTTATACCATTACTTGATCATAACGGATTGACAACCCTCAGCAAGATGTAAATCGGAAGGATTTACTCATCATAATTTCTCATAGGTATTCTAGACAAGAATGCATTTTTGTCTTTGACATACTTGGTCATACCTCAAACCAATTAAATGTCCATTAATAAATGTAATTGAATCTGTCATGTGAAGGGATATAACTGTGAGGGTGGGCTCTGGAGAGAACCTTGTACAAAGGACGATGTTCCAGGTTTGTAGTCCTCCCAAACGTGCAGTGAATTTCAACTGAAATTCGGGAATGCACAAAACAAACATTTTCTAATCCAGCACCTGTTAAATGAGGGCCTGGATCGAGCATGAACACTGCCAGAATTTACCATACAATATTGTATAAATATTTGTACCCTGTACTCATAAAATGAGTAAAATGTGCCTTCCACATGATTAGAACTAATATAAGCTGCAGTGTATTTTATAATCTCAGTTGTGTCCTCAAATGACTGCGCAGCAATTGTGCCACGCTATCACAACTGTCAAGCATCAACTCCATCTGAAAGCTTGATCTCTGTGAAAGAGGCTTTGTTGGATATTTTTAAGAGGGAAAAGGGAAGTAAGTTGTGCACACCGTCATTTAATTCCTTAGATTGGGATTCATTTAACTCCTGAGACTGGACTTAAAGTCTGTCCACAGTGAAGGGATGGAAGTCAGGACTTTTTATGGATTGTATGACTTCTATGTGAGAATTAAGGTGGTTTCAACCCTGCTCTTAATAGGTTCAGATGCTCAGCATAAAGCTGTTTTAAATTACACCACTTTTGCACTGTCTCTCAGAGACCGTTAACAGAGTGACTGAAAACATTTGGCACTGCCGTATCTCCATGCCTCCGTGTCAAATGAAGTTCTGACATTGACCAAGGTATACTGGGGGACATTGAGTAATGAGGCTCAGGAGTCTGCAAAGTATTGATATTGCTTTGTTCTTGTCACATTACATAGAGGTTGATCAGCTGTGCAAGGCACACTGAAAACGTGGCTCCTTTAGCAATCATCATGCAGCATGGGCTATCTTTATATTTTATTTATTTATGTTGCCATACAGTGTGAAGCACACAGGCACAGAATTAAAAACAAAATCACCAACAACATCAGACAATACATACATAGAAATCACACCATGCTTCTACAAAGTCTTCTAAAAGTCACAACATTTTCAACATTGACAACAAAATCCAGGTATCAACAAATCGATGTGTTGCTAACTTTTGGTTGGCTCTTAAATGTTGCTCGTTGTGTCTTTACTTAATTTGCTCTGTTTCTATAACCTTTGCTCTAGAGTCGCCAGGTATCTTTATGATACCGCCACGAGGTTCAAGTTCAAGTGCTGATCAATAACTCAATACACCAGTTAGTAAGTTTCAAATCAAAACACATTTATTATACACAGTCAATCACTACTCATGCAAAAAACTCTACTTACTAGACTATCTCTACCACTAAAAGGTCTATACTTCGCTTCAGAACTGGCCCACCAGGTAGGGGAACAAATGGCCTTTCGTTCGATTCTGAGTCTGCAGGATTGAAAGCTGGTATGGACTGGTAACTAGGAACGCCTATCTCATAGCGTGCATTGACTGGAGACTTACTTGGTTGATGCAGCGGCTAGGCAGGTCACTGTCAAGGGTTGTTTCGAGCTGCTGAGTGACCCTGCCAAGAAGGACAAATTGAACTTGGCGACTCTACTTTATAGTCCCCAGGGGCTTTGCGCCATTCGGGGCGGACCCCGTATCTGGTTCCAAGTGATTGGACTACGTTCCGATCACTTGGATCGATTTCTCCAATACAGGAGCTGTTCCCTGATCGCTGGGCAGTTCCTGAGTGTCCGTTGGCCTTCCTTTGTCTTGGTTCCTGCTGGCACTGAGGAGTCTGGCTTGGCCTTATTTACCTTAAATGTTTCAATTGTTCCCGGGGATCGCTCATTAATATGCGGATGGTTGCTAGTTTCAGTGCTGTCTGGGTTTCTGCAAGTTCTAATACACAGGAAACTTAGCACCTGCTAGTTTTTCCTGGCTTGACTGAATTTCCCTGCATTCTTTGTGGATCTCCATTTTAAAGTCGGGAAGTGGCCAACTCAGGTGGCTACACTCCCTCCTTGTGATCCCTAACGCGAAGCGTGAAGGATCACATAACTGCGTCGTCTTCACTCCCTGACCCAGCGAGCACTCTCCCATGGCCTCTACACTGACCATAACTAGGCAAGAAAATTTTAATTGACAATTCTAAGTGGCGCTATGTCACAACCGGGACATGCAGTACAACATATTTTTTAAAATGGTACCTCTAACTATCTTCCATAAACTACACTCACTTAAACATCCAATCATACTAATTTCCTAATAATACAAAAATAGCAGCATTCACATTTCCCTCTGGCTTGGCGGTCAAGCAAAGAGTTGTACAATCTCTTAGTTGTCTTTATTCACAAATGACGCTGAACGAATGTCCTTTATTGTAGATCCAGGGGTTCGGGGGCCTGGTGAAAACTGAAGATAGGGGATCTTATTCTGTATACCGAGGTGCGAGAGCGGTAGGCTCTCCTTCACCATTTTCTCATGCGGATAATCTGCACGATGCTACAGAATATCGCCAATGCTAAAAGGGATTCAATGACATATGAAAGGGAGTACCACGTTATAAACCTATCACACCATGATGGTGTGTTGTTACTTGTCACTGGGCTCTAGGTGCTATGGGGAAGTTAATCAATTACGGCCGGGGGGGTTTGGGGTCAGGGGGTTCGCATTCGCGCGTAACCGAATACAAATTACAATGACAACGAAAAACACATATGATGTCTTCATTGTTCTCTTCTTTCTTCTCTTCTCTTCCTTCTCTCTCTTTATTACTATCCGTTACTATCTTGTTTAATATCTTGTATGTTAGCATGTCTGTCTTTTAGTGCCAATCTCCCTTTATAATTGGTCACCATGTGTGACTCCCTCATTTAAAAATATTTTTAAACTGATAATTTGGACTAGACATCTAAGAGAATACTGCCATACTGCGAGCGGTCTCACAGCCTGTGTGATTTACCATCCTAGTGTTTGAGGATGTAAATAGCATAGGGAAGCAATCCTAAGGGTTGCTAAAACCAAACAAAAGAATTTTGAACATAATCGAGCCAAAATGGGGTGCGTATGGGCCGCGGCAGGTAAGATTTGGATGGAATCCCCAGGTAGGATGGTGATCAATGCTGTATGTGCTCTACCCGAGCGTAGCTCACAAGAGGGGGGTCCTCAGGCAGGGCGGAGACCAATGCCGTTTCTCCACTGCCTGAGCAACCGGCAAGAATGGGTAAGAATGTGGTCATCATGGGGGCTGCCTCTCGTGATTACCTTCGAATCAGGAGAGTATTTATGATTGTTCTCTGCGACAGACTAGTTCCTCTGAACTATTGTCTGGGACAAACTTGTACCTTTAACAATTTCCAGTCGACAGACTAGTTCCTCTGAACTGTTGTCTGGGACAAACTAGATCCTCTCACAATTTCTGTCGACAGACTAGTTCCTCTGAACTATTGTCTGGGACAGACTTGTTCCATTAACAGCCGGGCGTCAACGGAGTGGTGGCATGGGGCCGTGAAACTTACGAGTTTACAAACAACACTTAACGATAACATTAACGAACAAACATGCTGCAGGTTCCATCAGAAAGGACACCGTTTCTCCCAAGCGGTTCCTTTTAAAACATCATCTGGACACCTCAGTTATCAGTTGCGAACAGGGTCGCAAAGGGGTTCTCGTTTTGGGAGTCAGACTCAAAGTCATCATCTTCTCCCGGATACCATACTCTTGAATGGATGAGGGTTGCTAAAGCTGCATGGTGTGACTTAGGGTCCATCTTGTTGTTTCGGACGAGCCTGTACGAATTGTCACGGTGCCAAATAGTGTTGTCTAATTCTGTGGGGACGGAGTCGGGGTCGTCATTGTAGGGCGGTGGTCTTTGGTGAGGTTTGTTAAGGAATGTGATCAGGAAGGTATCACTCGAATCGTGTTCAGAATCGCTGGGTGTGGGGCCTGTTGCATGGGGATAGTAGGGAGGCGTGCTGTGGCTGTTGCCTGTGTCACAGTCGCTGTCGCTGCTGCTGCCGTCTGTGGGCATTCTGGGGCGGAGTCTCGAGTTCGGGGGTGGAGTCGAGGTAGAGTCCATGGATGGGGCGGACGTGTTGGGGGAGGGTAGGGATACGTTGGCTGTGGGCGGGGCGTGGTCTGCTGCGTCGAGCATTACGTGGTGTGTGTGGTTAGACTGTGAGCCATATGCCTTGAGCTGGTTAATACGGAACCACGCGGTCTTCCCGTTGGGGTACTTAATCTTGTAAACGGAGGGGCTTACATTGTCCGTAACGGAGTACGGACCCGAATACTTAGGTGACAGGAACGTGCTGGGGTTGTAGATGGAGAGCATGACCTGCTGTCCTACATCAAACTCAGTCGCATGCACTGTCTTGTCGAAACAGGCCTTGCTCTGTTTCTTCCTGGTGCCTAATTTTACTGCGGCTGCTAGCTGAGCCGTTTTTACATTCTTGACTAATTGTCTCACTGCGTTCTCGCGTGTGAGGGCCATCACTTCGGGGCTGGTCAAGTCAAGTCCTAATAAAAATTCTGTGCCTTTCATGGGGCGTCATGAGAGTGTGTAGGGTGTAACCTGTGGATGTCAAAACAGTGTTACGCAAAAACATTAGTGCAAAAGGGAGGACTGAATCCCAAGTGGTGCTGTTTTGTTGGACCATTTTCCTAAGGGTTGCCTTTAGGGTCCGACTTATGCGCTCCACGATACCACTTGACTGGGGGTGGTATGCGATGTGGAATTTTTGGGTCATGCCAAATATCGTGAGGACGTTCTTCATGATACGTCCCGTAAAATGGGAACCTTGGTCGGATTCAATGCTGCGGGGCAGTCCCTATCTCGTAAAGATGTGGTGGGTTAAAATCTTAGCGGTAGTCTTTGCCGTGTTTGTCCCAGATGGGAATGCTTCTACCTATTTCGTAAACGTGTCTATCACAACTAACACGTACTTGTGACCATTCCTGCTTGGGGGCAATGGTCCTATAAAATCAATCTGGAGGTTAGTCCAGGGGCCATTAACGGGGCGGGTGTGGCTAAGCTGAGCTTTCTTTGCATATCTGTCTGGATTGTTTTGGGCACAGATAAGGCAATTTTCAACATAGTGCGTGACGTCTTCCTTTAAATTCGGCCACCAACAGAGCTGCCTGAGGTGGGCTGTAGTGGGGTCAATTCCCTGATGCCCATGACTATCATGGAACAAACAAATAAGCTGATTCCTGTCCTGTTCAGGAACCACATAAAGGGTGTCTTCTAGGATCACACCGTCATGTGTGGTCAGTGCATTTTTAAACCTATCGTATAGGGCTGGAAAGTTTCCTTTTAAAATCTCCCTGAGATTACTATCTTGCTTCTGGGCCTGAACTAAATCCTCAATATTAGTCTGTGAGACCTGAACTGCATTCACTGGGGTGTTTTCGGGGGGGGGGGGGGGGGGGTTCCAAAAATGTCCATGTCTGGAACCTGCTTTAGCCAGTGCGTCGGCTTTTACATTTCCAGGTGGGAAGGAAGGGTGGTGACTTTGAACTTTAATGACACCAAATATCCTGTCCTGTGCTTTGTCCAAAATGTGCCAGAGCAATGGGGCTGAAGGGAGGGGTTTTCCGTCCGCAGAAACAAATCCTCTTGTTTTCCACAGGGGTAGGAATTCTGTGAGGCTGTTACATAGAGGCTGTCCGAGTATATGTCTGCTGGGCTGGGGAAGGAATTTGGGTGATCTATAATGTACGCAATGGCTGCTAGTTCTGCCGCCTGCGCGCCTAAGTGTCCTGGCAGTTTTAAGGAGATTTCTTCTAGGGCGCGTCCCTGCGCGTCCTCAACATAGATGCCGCATCCTGTAATGCGCTTCCCGTTCAATACAGTGGAAGAACCATCCACATATATTCTCAAAGGTGTGCTGGGGGCTCTGGGGTGAACTACCTATCTTTTTGGGGGGTGTTTTTACGATAAAAGTGTCTGTGTTGTGGTGCGGTGAGATAATTTCACATTTGTGGGGGGTGCCTGGGTACTGAAGGTTGTCGGATAGGAAAGTGTGGGTCTTGGTCCTTTTAACAGTGATGTCCCGTCCCTGCAAAAGAAGGGTCCATCTGGCTGCTCTGATCTGGCTTACTGTACCGTCCTTAAGTCGTCCGTCTAGTAAAAGTTGGGTGGGGGTGTGTTCCGTGAAGATTGTGATGGGGTTTAGTCCAGTGATGTATGAAAAATATTGAACTGCACAGAAAACTGCGAGCAGGTGGCTTTCACAGGCCGAAAATCCCTGCTCCACAACATCTAAAACTCTGGAGGCGCGTAAGCCACAGGTCTTAACTGTTCGTGCCATTCCTGGAGGAGCACGGCTGAAAGGGTACGATGAGTGCTAGCTATCTCTATAGCATAGGGGGAAAGCGGGTCTGGAACCTGTAATGCGGGGGCTGCAATGAGTGCGCGCTTTAAAGTATCTACAGCATCCGTGTGCTGTGGAAGCCATTCCCAAGGGGCTCCTTTCTTTAGGAGTTCCGAGAGGGGTGCTGCTTTGGTGGCGAAACCATCAATATGGTTTCGGCAGTAGCCAACCAGTCCTAAAAACGACCGGAGGGCGGAAACATTCTGGGGAAGGGGAAATTTGACAATCGAGTCAATTCTTTTATGCTCGATCTCGCGTTTACCTTGCGTGATAATCGTTCCCAAGTATCCCACTTTGTTTTCCAAAATTTGGGCCTTCTTGGGGTTCACTTTACATCCAATTTGTAGGAGTTCCAGGAGTTCAGCCAGAAGTGCGATGTGCTCTGCCTTGGTGTCTGTCTGCAGTAATAAGTCATCTACATACTGGACCAGACATTCGGGGTGAGAAAATTTTGATAAACCATTAGCCAGCTGTCGGTGGAAAATGGAGGGGGAGTTGTGGAATCCTTGTGGAAGGCATGTCCACGTGTACTGCTGACCTTTAAAAGTGAAGGCAAATTTGTACTGGCACGCTTTTGCCAATGGAATGGACCAGAATCCGTTACTGATGTCCAAAACCGTAAAATATCGTGAGTTGAGTCCCTGTTTGAGCATGGTCTCGGGACTTGTGGCTACCATGGGGGCTGCTGCGGGGGTGACTTTGTTGAGTAATCGATGGTCAGTCGCCATGATCCATCGGGCTTTCTCACTGGCCAAATCAGGGCATTATTAGTAGAGGCTACCGATCTAAGTATGACTTGTTCTAATAAGCTATCAATAACCTTTGAGATTTCTCCCTCTGTCTCTTGGGGAAAACCATATTGCTTCTGGGGTCTAGGGTCAGGTCCTGTTATTTGAACCGAACCAACCATCCTGCCGCAGTCATATTTATGATTTGCAAATGCGGTCCTGTTTTTCTGAAGATCTGCCCTAACCTGTTTGTCTGCGCTAATCGTGGTTGTGTCAAACCAAAAATCGCCGACTGCGCTAATCTTATTAGCATACTCACCGACTGTGAGCATTGCGGGGGCTCTTGCTGACTTTGTCATTTTCCAGACACATTGATTTACTGGGTCAAATGAAAGGCTGTGGGAGTTCATGAACTCAATTCCCAAAATGTGTTTTGCTGTGTGGTCCAGTTCGACCAAAACTATGGGGTGTTTTGTTGTGATGTTGCCAATTTGAATGGGTACAGGGGCTGTGATGTGTCCCTGTTGTGAGTGGCCTGTGAAGCCGCTGAGGGTGATTGTGGCTGTAGTGGGCCACGTGCCTTTTTGGAACATGGTGGAGGAATTAATTGTGGTGCGGGACCCTCCTGTGTCCCAGAGAAATTCGATGGGCTGTCCCCGTATTTTTGCTGCAACGACTGGTCGGCCGGACCTATCCCAAAGGGTGTCGCAGACCCAAATGGAGAAGCCCGAACACCGTCAGTCAGTTCCGTTCATGCCTGTCTGGTCTGAACGGGTGCTTACACTGTGTATGGGCTCTGTCCTGTTTCTATTCATAGTGCCTGCCTGCTGGGCTCTCTGTGGCTTTCGTGGGGCATTGCACTCTCGTGCGAAGTGACCTAATTGTCCACAGTTGTAACACTCCTGTGGTTTATGTGGGGTGCTGTTCCTGCCTTTGTTCACCCATGCGGGGTTCTGGTGCGCTTTAACTGCTTGGATATCTGCCTCTGCTTGCTGTACTTCGGGTTTCCTAATCGCAGGTTTGTTGTGGACAGATTGCTCCCATGTGCGGGACAACCTGTTTAAAACCCACTTTTCGTTGTGCGTTTCTTCCGAGGGGTCATAGTTAGTACAAGCTTTTTGTCCTGGCTCTGTGGCATGGGAGATAACGGTGCGGGTCCATTTGGCCATGTTGTCTGGGGACAAATGGCCGCGGTCTAAGTTTCCGAAAACGGCTGTAAAATGGATCCACAGGCGTCCAGCAAACACTGTGGTGTGTTCTGTTTTCTTCTGCCTGCACTTATTCAGACCTTCTACTGGGTCACCTCTGTTACAATCGATCGTGCCTAGGATCGCCGTGTGCCTCTCTGCAAGGGTGCCTCCTCCTACATTCTGTGGGTCGGGAAGGGCTGCTACAACAGAAGGGTCTATGCTTAAAACTGCGAACTTCACTTGCTCACGCTCATCCAGGCTGTACATGGTCACCTGCTGCTTCACTCTAGCAAAGAAGTGGTGGGGGTCTGAGGTGGGGAGGAAAGGCGTGATCTTTTCGCACAAGTCCCCTAATTGGGTCATGGTTAAGGGGGTGGTGTAAAGGAATTCCGTGTCTCCGTCCAATGTGACAGTGCGGTGGGTAGTTACTGGATTCATGGGTGCCTGATCTATCTGCTCTGTGGGGGGTTGGGGTGCTTTTCTCCTTTGGAGCTTTCCTTGCGCACATGTTCCCTGTACGTATCTCTGCGCGGTTTTGTTTAGTTCTTGCCAATCAGGGCCGTCTTCTTCATCTAATTGGGATCCAAAGGTGCTTTGAAACCCATTTTAAATTGAAAGCAAAGACTGCAGTTTCGCAATCTGCTTCCGGCATTTTGCATGATCCACTGAGCTTTGTCTGTGCTCCGTGGTGGCAGCATGGAGTGCTCTTAAAGCTGCTTTTAGATCGCTGCACTGCCTTTGCAATGCCTCTACCTGTTTCTCTGTCTCTTCTCTTACCAGGACTGCCGTTGCGTGTCCTGATAGGCCTTATCGTATTGGGTTTGGAAGCTGCTCAGATGCGCTAGACAAGACTGGTGTGCCCACTTGGCATCATCCACCTCTCCGTCCTTTGCTGCCAACTTCCTTCTCAAATCTATATTCTCTTTCTTGATCTCACTAACATCGACCTTGCTCATTCGATGTCTCTCTTCTATCTGTTTGAGGAGCGTCCGAACGACCTCCTCTGTGCCTCACAATTGTGCCAGACAGGACACGATTGCCATCGGCTTGCGAGCTTTCCCTAAGCTTTTCTTATGGATCTCTGACAGGTTCTCCCACCAAGTATGTCCTATACTCCCGGGTCCTGTTTCCTCATTATCACAGAATTCACTCCAAAGGGGCCATCCTTTCCGTTTGAGATATTTCCTGATCTCTTCTTCCCAAACGGGACACTGTCCTACTCTGCTGCTGGTCGCTGCGACCTCGAATTCCAGGGGGTTCATAAGGCATTCCATTGCCTTCATCGCCCTTTTTCCTATCTGAATGCTCTTTTAAAATTTGGAACGAGGGGTACTAAGGCGGTGCTGTAAACACGCGTATAGCGTGCACTATTTTCCGGAATACAAACGCCTGACAGTTTTTTCGTAACAAAATCTATCAGTTTTACCGTATAGCCCTGTTAGTTACGCATGCATTAACACACTTCCAAATTATGAGGATTGATCAGAACTGTTTGAACACTTGTGGTTTTTCTGTTCCCAATTGGACTTCTAATTCAAAGATTGTGTTCTCCCGGAGTGGTTAGGCCACTTCTAAGTCGGGTCCCGTCAGAGTTCGCCAGTAAAAGTTACTAACTTTTGGTTGGCTCTTAAATGTTGCTCGTTATGTCTTTATTTAATTTGCTCTGTTTCTATCACCTTTGCTCTAGAGTCGCCAGGTATCTTTATGATACCGCCACGAGTTTCAAGTTCAAGTGCTGATCAATATCTCAATACACCAGTTACTAAGTTTCAAATCAAAACACATTTATTATACACAGCCAATCACTATTCATGCATAAAACTCTACTTACTAGACTATCTCTACCACTAAAAGGCCTATACTTCGCTTGGGACCTGGCCCACCAGGTCAGGGGAACAAATGACCTTTCGCTCGATTCTGAGTCTGCAGGATTCAAAGCTGGTATAGACTGGTAGCTAGGAGCGCCTATCTCGTAGCGTGCGTTGACTGGAGACTTACTTGGTTGATGCAGCGGCTAGGCAGGTCACTGTCAAGGGTTGTTTCGAGCTGCTGAGTGACCCTGCCAAGAAGGACGAATTGAACTTGGGGACTCTACTTTATAGTCCCCAGGGGCTTTGCGCCGTTCGGGGCGGACCCCGAATCTGGTTCCAAGTGATTGGACTACGTTCCGATCACTTGGATCGTTTTCTCCAATACTGGAGCGGTTCCCTGATCACTGGGCGGTTCCTGAGAGTCCGTTGGCCTTCCTTTGTCTTGGCTCCTGCTAGCGCCGAGGAGTCTGGCTTGGCCTTATTTACCTTAAATGTTTCAATTGTTCCCGGGGATCGTTCATTAATATGCGGATGGTTGTTAGTTTCAGTGCTGTCTGGGTTTCTGCATGTTCTGATACACAGGAAACTTTGCACCTGCTAGTTTTTCCTGGCTTGACTGAATTTCCCTGCATTCTTTGCGGATCTCCATTTTAAAGTCGGGAAGTGGCCAAACCCAGGTGGCTACATATGGGGGGAAAAAAAATCAGGAATAGTAAGACATGAAACAAATTTCTGTAGCTCATACTGATGACCACACAATGTGCTATCATTGCGAGGAAATAACTTTTCAGGCCGGCATGTAGTAAAGCCATATATCAATTTATAAACTACAACAAAATCAAAGCTCATCTTCTCTGCTATAAAGATTGTAATCCAAGAATTCTTTGATGCTCCTGATAAGATATTCCCCTCATGCCTTTTTCCTTGTAACACATCTTTTCACTCTCCCGATGAGCTGTATATCTCTCTGAAAGTGTGGATTCCAAACTGTGGATGCATTCTCCAGATGTGGGCTATCAGCTGCTTACAAAGTTTAAACACTAACATCCCAACTCAAAAAGGATGTATTCAATGCTCGTAAAACATTTTCTGCACGCTGTACTGCCTGAGCCACATGATTCGTAAGCTTCAAATGACTTATAACAGTCACACCCAAATCCTTTCCAATGGTTGAATGTGCTAAATGGTGGCCATCAATATGAAACGGTGAATTGTGGCCAAAATGGAAAACTGAACACTTTGCCACATTAAATGTAAGTTGCCACTCCTTGGACCACTGCACCACTCTGGAGAAGTCATTCGAGAGCCCTGGATTATGCTTTTTCACTTCCAAATACATTTTAATGTCATCCGTATATTTCAAAACTGGACTATGCTGCATCTGGCCACCAATGTCTGAAATAAAAGAGGTCCTAAAACACTACCTTGAGGGACTCCAGAAATATGTGTTGGATTTGATAATTGCCCATTAACACTGACCACTTCTACGTGGTCCAATAAAAATAAGTCTTACCTAGTCCAGGAGAGGCAAAATTCTTTCATCTGAATAGCCTTTGTTGAAGACTATTCGGAGTGAAGTTTATGGTCTCCAATCGGTCAGATGTACATAAAGGCAACGAAGACTTGATCTCAATCTTCAACAGTGCAGACTGTTGAATAAAAATCACTAAATGTCTGAGAAATTGTTGGGGATTATCAGTGACACGCCCAGTTACTGGACAAATTAGTGGGCCAGTTAGGTTTTTAACTTTCTTTTTGGACTTCACGGGGGCGATTCTCCAAAATGGAGCGCAAGTGTTTGCGCCGTCGTGAATGCCGTCGCGTTGATCGACAGCTCGAAACGGGCACGGGGACGACTGCTTCTGTCCCCCACAGGGGGCCAGCATGGCGCTGGAGTGGTTCACGCCGCTCCAGCCTCCTTCCCCGGCACCAAATGGGCACCGCTCCAACCCGTGCATATGCAGTTGGGCTGCTCCAACTTGTGCATGCGCGGGGGACTTCTTCAGCGCGCCGGCCCTGACTCAACATGGTGTCGATGTTCAGGGGCCAGTCGCGCAGGAAAGTAGGCTGGGGGGGGGGGGGGGGGGGGGTTGGGGGGGGGGGGAGTGGCGGGCCCGCCGATTGGTGGGCCCCGATCGCGGGCCAGACCCCATCGGAGGCCCCCCCGGGGAAGGATCGCTTTTTCCCGCCCCACAGGCCCGCCCCCCCGGCCCTTGGCGCAGAGTTCCCGCCAGCAGCAACCAGGGGTGAACGGCGGTGGCGGGACTCTGTCGTACCCACGCGGCCGCTCGACCCATTCGGGCCGGAGAATCGGTGGCCCCGCCAATTCCAGCGGCCCGTGGCTGGCACCGCGTCAACGCGCCAGCGCAAATGGCGTCGATTCTCCACACCTCGGAGAACCATGCGCTGGCATCGGGGCGTCGTGGCGCGGTTGCGGCGATTCTCATGCCCGGCGCAGGGCTCGGAGAATCGCCCCCCATATATTCCAGAATAATTTACTGTCTCCACTTTCTGCAACTGTACATTTAAAATTCAGCACCACTTGTCACACTACAGATTTGAGTGTTTGCAAATCTATTACGATTAATATGATTTTCTTGTCCTATGCACTCTACAAGTCAACTTGGCTAACCACCATTGTCTCTTTGCTTCTTGTACTTGCTCTGTTTCTCAGAGTGGTTTTAATTTGAGACGCCATTTCTTTGTTGGAACACTGTCTCCAAGAACCTCACGAATCGTTGATGAATATTGTGCCGAGACATCATCGATTGCATCACAGAAGAGAACTGCAGTCCAACTTATCTCTAGCAAAAGTTCCTTTAAATAATTCCAATCACCGTTCACATGGTCAATTTTTGACAGTTTAGCAGTTTCCTGCCTTAGGTCCAAGTTGATGTCATTTAATACAATATTCTGATCTGAGTCTCCAAGCGGTTCAAGAATTTCAATAAGAGCCGGGTAGAAATAAAAACTAGATCAAATACAGTGTTTTGCACTTTCAAAAATCTTCATTACAATGAAACTCCTGCAGAAAGGATTGGAAAAAAATATTATTGTTAAGGTAGGAATAACAGCAAAAGGGATTATTATTTAAATGATAAAATATTAAAACATGCTGCTGTGCAGAGAGACCTGGGTGTGCTAGTGCATGAGTCGCAGAAAGTTGGTTTTCAGGTGCAACAGGTGATTAAGAAGGCAAATGGAATTTTGTCCTTCATTGCTAGAGGAGTGGAGTTTAAGACTAGGGAGGTTATGCTGCAATTGTATAAGGTGTTAGTGAGGCCACAGCTGGAGTATTGTGTTCAGTTTTGGTCTCCTTACCTGAGAAAGGACGTACTGGCGCTGGAGGGTGTGCAGAGGAGATTCACTAGGTTAATCCCAGAGCTGAAGGGGTTGGATTACGAGGAGATGTTGAGTAGACTGGGACTGTACTCATTGGAATTTAGAAGGATGAGGGGGGGATCTCATAGAAACATATAAAATTATGAAGGGAATAGATAGGATAGATGCGGACAGGTTGTTTCCACTGGCGGGTGAAAGCAGAACTGGGGGCATAGCCTCAAAATAAGGGGAAGTAGATTTAGGACTGAGTTTAGGAGGAACTTCTTCACCCAAAGGGTTGTGAATCTATGGAATTCCTTGCCCAGTGAAGCAGTAGAGGCTCCTTCATTAAATGTTTTTAAAATAAAGATAGCTCGTTTTTTGAAGAATAAAGGGATTAAGGGTTATGGTGTTCGGGCCAGAAAGTGGAGCTGAGTCCACGAAAGATCAGCCATGATCTCATTGAATGGCGGAGCAGGCTCGAGGGACCAGATGGCCTACTCCTGCTCCTAGTTCTTATGTAAGGTACGATATTATCAATAGTGTTAAAATGCAGATATCCCTTTTAGGTCTGGCATGTCAAAACTGCAACTCAGAGAATGTGGCTTCCGGACAAAAGCCTGACTATGCAGCCAGTGAGAGAGCTTGTTTTTGCTCCAGTTACATTCTTGAGTGCCAATTAGTGTTTTTAATTATGCAAAGTTCATTTTTAATTATTCAAAATTCATTCTCTTATTATACAAAATTTATCCATGTCAGGTGATGTTTTTCACTGAACAATGTTAATTATAATTTACTCTGTAACTTAATTTGTGAGGAGTGAATTTGTAAAATTAATTAAACAAAATGAGCTATTAACAAGGACATAGTGGTCAGTGCAGTACTGCAATTCTGATTCAGCATATAAGTACCATTGGGATCCAAGGCGGCACGTTGGCACAGTGGTGTTGAGGACCTGGGTTCGATCCCGGCCCCGGGTCACTGTCCGTGTGCAGTTTGCACATTCTCCTCGTGTCTGCATGGGTCATAGATTATCATAGAATTTACAGTGCAGAAGGAGGCCATTCGACCCATCAATTCTGCACCGGCTCTTGGAAAGAGCATCCTACCCAAGGTAACACCTCCACCCTATCCCCATAACCCAGTAACCCCACCCAACACTAAGGGCAATTTTGGACACTAAGGGAAATTTATCATGGCCAATCCACCTAACCTGCACATCTTTGGACTGTGGGAGGAAACCGGAGCACCCGGAAGAAACCCACGCACACACGGGGAGGATGTGCAGACTCCGCACAGACTGTGACCCAAGCCGGAATCGAACCTGGGACCCTGGAGCTGTGAAGCAATTGTGCTATCCACAATGCTACCGTGCTGCCCTCACCCCCACAACCCAAAACGATGTGCAGGTTAGGTGGATTGGCCATGATAAATTGCCCTTAGTGGCAAAAAAATGGTTGGGTGGGGTTACTGGGTTAAGGGGACAGGGTGGAGGCGTGGGTTTAAGTAGAGTGCTCTTTCCAAGGGCCGGTGCAGACTCGATGGACCGAATAGCCTCCTTCTGCACTGTAAATTCTATGTTCTATGATCGAAAACGGTCCACAGGGATCCATGCCACATAAGTGCCATGCAGAGAAAATAACACAGATATTGCTGTTGTATTGACAAAACTGTTAATGCTCAGTGATATTATTGTGTAAAACTGACATCCATACACTTGCAGTTAAATGTGGATATCAGGAGGTTGCTGTCATTGATGCTCTCTTTCCCCACACGTTGCGCTGTTGCAATTGCCACAGATGCATCCAACACAGCATCAGTCAATTGGCATGGGGTGGGATCTTCCCTAAAATATGCAGAGTGTTGCATAGGGCAGGAAAAGTGGTGTTGGAGCTGCTGGCCCTAATGGCGGCTTTCTCCACCATATTATTTGGCTGATTCAAAAAGAAATGAGGGTGTGTGTTTCAAGATGTAATGCTAGTGGGGCGGGCTCTGACTGAACCTGCCCTGTCAGCAACTTTTAAAATGTCGGGGCCCTCTTGTTGAAGGCCACCCTCATACAAAACAGTACATCTCCCCGAACTCCCCCCCCCCCCCCCCCAACACCCTTCCCCCCCCCCCCCGGCAGCACTCCCCCCCCCCCCCCCACCTCCCCCCAGCACTGTCCCTGGCAGAGCCCTGGATTGACCTTCTCCCCCCACCCCCCTGAGCGATGCACTCACCTGAGCTGCTCTGGTAAGTTCTGCTTGCCAGGTGCACACCATGGGAGATATGTCATAATTGGCATTCCAACATGAATGATGATATACTGGGAGGATGATCAGGTGTAGAGGCCTGATAATGAGATGCTAATTTCTTCTAATGGCGCAATTACATCACTGGTGGGAGGGCGGCAACAATTACATCATGCCTTTACCTTGGTGTGAAATGCGAGCTCGGCTTCTCGGGGGATTTTCCCCTACATGAATTTCAGATTATATATTGAGAATGTTCAAAATTGCTGAATCTGGAGTAACTGAGTTTTTAATGGAGTACTAAGTCATTACATACTGCTGAACAACCTCTCTTGCCTTATAGACCTAATTTTACAATTATGGCGGCTCATTCGCTCAAAAACACTTGAACGTTTTGCTCAGTTTAAAACTAAAATTGATTTTTTTTTTTTACATTTTGTTTATGACATTTCAGCTTCAACTTTAGTCCCATGTGTAGCCCAATCTTTATTTCGTCCAATGATTAAAATGTGAATTGTAATTCCTGCTTTTTACTTCCTGCTTTGCTGCATGTAAGAACTTTTCAACTGATTGGCCGATCAGCTTGCCTGCTGCCTGTCCTGTTGCTCGACCTCACAGATGGCGCCAGGTTCAAAGGACGTCGGAATAAAGAAAGTCTGCACTCTGGAGCCTGTTTGTGGGGGACTTTATTCCAGGCCAATACTGCCGATCGCAAAAGTCTTTCCCAACATATAAAAAGGATGCAATGCAGTTTAACTGTTCAGGGCTGGCAGATATCCTGCCATAGCCTCACTTCAATGGTACATTTAATATTGCAACCCAACTGAGCCTGGTATCAGGGTCTGACATGACATCTGAACAAAACAAAGTGAAAATCCCTGGAGGAAAGGCTCGGGCGGAAAACAGGTATAATGAGGATCGTTCCTCCACTGTGAAGTATGAATGGGCAGCACAGTAGCACAAGTGGATAGCACTGTGGCTTCACAGCGCCAGAGTCCCAGGTTCGATTCCCCGCTGGGTCACTGTCTGTGCGAAGTCTGCACGTTCTCCCCGTGTCTGTGTGGGTTTCCTCCGGGTGCTCCGGTTTCCTGCCACAGTCCAAAGACGCGCAGGTTAGGTGGATTGCCCATGATAAATTGCTCTTAGTGACCAAAAAGGTTAGGAGGGGTTATTGGGTTACGGGGATAGGGTGGAAGTGAGGGCTTAAGTGGGTCAGTGCAGACTCGATGGGCCGAATGGCCTCCTTCTGCACTGTATGTTCTATGTTCTATGAATGCACCACAGAAAGTTTATAGTTTACATTTAAACATTCATGTACAATCACATTGGAGACAGATTCACACATTTTTATGGTGTGCGCAGTTTATATTACTATGATCAACAGTACTAATAGTCCTGAAACTATGGTTTGCTTAATTAGCTGTTATTCAATGGAGTCAGAACATTTCAGTTCAAGAAGCGAACAGATGAATGGCATGTCAATGCTTTAAGCACTCTAAGTTTATATACCCAGAGATTATAAATGGAAGATGAGCAGTAGAAATGTAATATGGTGGGAAGATTCTCACAGAATGTTATGTGTAATAAAACCTTATAAACAAGATTCCAATTTTGGTAACACAACGCATAGAGGAAATCTTGCCCTCTGGTAAATTTGAAATAGAAATGTGATGTTACTGAAGATCTTTTTTTAGCCATCCACTTTATATACACTTTTTCTGTTACCGTTCCTGTGCACGATTATCTCTAATGAGAGCTGCTTCTCATTGAGTATCATCTAATCAATGTTGATGTAGTAGACAGTCATACACCAACTGCAATGAAATCAGGGCATAGAAATTGGTAGTGGGTTGTTTTGGGGTGCATAACTAATAGTGTGCAGGCAGTATGCACTCTAACTGGGAGGCCTGAGGCTTGCTTGAAATTAGACCTCAGGCCTCATTTCTGTATTCTGGTGAACTGCCTGCACCTATTGCACTTTATGAGGAAGGCTATCCATAACTAACAGAGCAATTTCAAATTGATTGCTTGACTGAAAATGGCCCTCTGGTATGCCCTGGAAGAGGACTCCTATTCCTCCTGGCTCCACATTAAACTTACAAACAATCTACATACTTTTTGGTGGGTGGCTACTTTCTAGGCCATGTCCACACCTGGAAAACCGACCAAAAGAGTCTGCAAACAAGTGCCGGAGATCTCATTAGCACATGCAAGGGACCTATCAACCATTTTAGATAGACTTGCCAGATGTCGGACTGATTGCACAATCTAAATGGCAGGAAGGTGGTCTCCAAAATTGGCGCAGTCTGTCAGTTTTATGAGTATGATGAGGTCCAATTTCTACTTCAAGATGTATTCATTCATGTCTGTGGGTGTGCGGACATGTATCAGTTCAACTTCATTGCTGTCATCAGCTGTCCCTCAATTCGAGGATGACATCTCCTCAGGGTCATAGATTTCTGCCAGGGGCCTCTCTACTTTTTGGCTATTTGTACACTGTGCCCTGTTCATTGAAGTTGATTTTGCAGGATGGATTTTTTGCATAAATGCTTGTGAAGCTCGTTGCAAGAAGGACATTAACACTTGTTGATGGTCCTCCCGTTGAACACGGAGGATGCGTTGGAGTCATTATTGAAGGAATGTCTCTAGAGTTCTTTGTGCTGCTGATTCACAGTCCAGGAGTCTGATGACCACAATTACAACAATTGATGAAGGGGTCAGGGTCACCATTACTGAGAGCACTTTTATATAACAGGTTTATTAGTTGAATTTAAATTCCACCAGCTGTTCCGGCCACTGCAGCACTGTGCCTGGATGGGCTGGAGAGCTGACGACCAATCTGATGGGCTGGCAGCTCTCCAAGATGTCTTTTCCTTGCAGTGGAGACAGATGTCTCGCCTGCTGACAACCAACGTTCATTAGAACGCTAAAATGGCAGCAGGCCTTCTGGAGTCAGCAAGGATGCATTCCCTACTGACTCTGTGGACGGCAGGGCTGAAAAATTCAGGCCTCTGTATCTCTGGGAGGATTTTCTCATGCGGGAATTAGAAGATACGGGAGAATGCGTGTCAGGCCTTTCTCTGCAAGAGGGAAATGCCTCAATAGTTTCCATAGCATAAAGTATATCCCGTTCTTGAAGATAGGTACAATTGTTGCATTCATGAAGTTGGGGGTGAGCGTGGCAAGGGGTCACAGAGAGCTTTTTTCTTCCCGAATCCAAAGGATGATGCATTGAGTCATGAAGTGAGCAAAAACTTTGAAGAACTCAATGGAATTGAATCTGGGCTGCATTATGAACATCATAGAATTTACAGTGCAGAAGGAGGCCATTCAGCCCATCGAGTCTGCACCGGCTCTTGGAAAGAGCACCCTACCCAAGGTCAACAGCTCCACCCTATCCCCATAACCCAGTAACCCCACCCAACACTAAGGGCAATTTTGAACACCAAGGGCAATTTATCATGGCCAATCCACCTAACCCGCACATCTTTGGACTGTGGGAGGAAACCGGAGCACCCAGAGGAAACCCACGCACACACTGGGAGGATGTGCAGACTCCGCACAGACAGTGACCCAAGCCGGAATCGAACCTGGGACTCTGGAGCTGTGAAGCAATTGTGCTGTCCACAATGCTACCGTGCTGCCCCTGTGGTGGTGGGAAGAAAAAGCCCGAGAGATCCATCAAGGCTCTGTTGTTTTTCATATGTTTTATTGCTTATTACAGCTCTTCTATTGATGATGACGCACCCATGGATTGTAGTGGCAAGTCACCTGGAGAGTATGAGCTGCCATTGAGGGTTAGCAGTTAAGGAGTTGTCGAAAATGTGCTCTCCAGCATTGATGAATGGCATTGTCACCCTTAGCAAGTGAAACATCATTCTGTGAATGAAGGGGATCTTGTCATTTGACCTGGGTCTATAGATGGCCCTCATGGCTTCAAAGAAGATTTACATGTCATGATGGTCAACACATTGTTGGATCTCTTGGGCTTTTTCTTCCCACCACATGTAATATCTTCTGGGTATGTCTTTGGATGTCAACCTTGAGCTGTTGAAATATTGCTTTCTAGGGTGCAATCCTGTTGCGCCCAGTGCTCGCTGAATCGCGCAAGAGCCCCTAACCGGGTTCCGCACCGGACGCTGGGCTGATCACAAGTCACCTGACTCGCTCCGTCCGGCGCAATCTGGATATTTAAATGAGAGGAATTGACCCGACGCCTGGGACTCAACGGTCGTGCCAGGGTGCTGTTTAGTACTGGCCCACACAAACATAGACCAGTTGTAATGGTACCTAGCGGGGGGCATGCAATTTGAGACCCCCGGGTGGTCAGAGCAGGGCAAGGTGGTACACTGACACTCAGCAGGCACCCGGATACCTTGGTACTGCCAGCCGGGCAGTGCCACATGGTAACCCTGACAGTGCCACTCCGGCGCCCTTGCACTTCCAGGGTGGCTTGGTGGCACTGCTAGGGTGCCTGGAGCGCTGTCAGGGTGCCAGACTGGCAGTGCCAGGTTGTCAAGTGCCAGGTTGGCACTGCAGGGGGGTCGGGCCCGGGAGGGCCTTGCCAATTAGAGGGAGGTGAGGAGGGTTTCCAGGGGTCTCGCCAAGGTAGGGCGAGGTGTGGGGGGTGTCGTGTTGGGTGTTCTGATGCACAAATGATCCAACACGGCTGTAGATGGTACAACTCTGTTTTATTTCATAGAATTTACAGTGCAGAAGGAGGCCATTCGGCCCATCGAGTCTGCACCGGCTCTTGTAAAGAGCACCTTACCCAAGGTCAACACCTCCACCCTATCCCCACAACCCAGTAACCCCACCCAACACTAAGGACAATTTTGGACACTAAGGGCAATCTATCATGGCCAATCCATCTAACCTGCACATCTTTGGACTGTGGGAGGAAACCGGAGCATCCGGAGGAAACCCACGCAGACACGGGGAGGACGTGCAGACTCTGCACAGATAGTGACCCAAGCCGGAATTGAACCTGGTGCCCTTGAGCTGTGAAGCAATTGTGCTATCCACAATGCTACCGAGCTGCCCCTTGAAAATGAAAATCGCTTATTGTCACAAGTAGGCTTCAAATTAAGTTACTGTGAAAAGCCCCTAGTCACCACATTCCGGCGCCTGTTCGGGGAGGCTGTTACGGGAATTGAACCGTGCTGCTGGCCTGCCTTGGTCTGCTTTCAAAGCCAGCGATTTAGCCCTGTGCTAAACAGCCCCTGCTGTAGCCAAACAACTGTAACAACTAACTACTGGCTTGGGTACGTGCTTCACCAGATAACCTGTGGACCCAGCCCTATCACTATCTTAGTGAGGTACTCACCACATGGTCTATGTCTGAGTGGCCGCTGTGAGCTCTGTGCTCTGAGCTATCTCCCTGTAGAATGAGCGGGAACTGTGGTGTTCCCTGTTTTATAGTGCATGTGCTCTCACTGGTGATTGGCTGCGATGTTATGTGAGTGCTGGTTGGTCCAACTGCCTGTCCATCAGTGTGTGTGTGATTGCACCATGATATGCTGATGTGGATATCATGACATCCCCCCCTTTCACAAAGGATATGTGCCTACATGCTAATAAATAGAAATGTGTACTGAGTGTATCTGAGTATGTGTGTACAATATTTACAACATGTACATGAGGCTAAACTATATACAGAGGAAGGTGTCAGTTGCAACAGAACAACGAGGTTGTACCAATTACAGAACAAATGCAATCAACAAACGATGAGAGAAAACTTCTGGAACAATGAACGACAAGAAGAGAAACTCGTTAACAGTACTGTAAAACAATTCAGTGAGTCCAATGTGCTAACAGGCTCATAAGTCAAGTCTCTCAGGTGGGCGACGAATTCGGGTTGACCGTTAGGGTGGCACACCACTCATCGCCCAGATCAATGCTGTGCACTGGTGCAGCGGCTGGTGGTTCCGACTTGGGGACATCCGGCTCTTGTGGATTACCGCAACGCGGAAGGGCTCCCTGTCTTCGGTATCGCTGGTCTGCATACTATCCGGATATGACTCAGTGTAGGGGGGCTGAATCGCCCGCACGTCCCTGCGAGGCTGGCGGAATTGTTGGGAGTTGGCAGGTTGAGCTGCTCGACATCAGGCAGCATAGTGGCCCATCCTGCCACAGCGGAGACATTGTCACGCTTTGGCCGGACATTGCTGCTTTCAGTGGGCGGAGCCACAGTTGCCGCACGTCGTGACGTCATGGCGTTCGTTGCCCCACCGCACATGCGCGGTGCGGTCCTGCATAGAGCGCGCCTGCGCATCACGTCCCTCTGCGTCAACGTCCTCTCTTTTGGCAAGAACAAGCGCGGGAGGCCTTGGAAAGCGCGCAAAATGGCCGTCCTCGTCCAGGCCACGGGCCGGGAGGAACTCGATCGACTGGACCCGCTCCGCCTCGTAGGACCCGAGCCGTGCCGTTTCGGCCGCCTGGATTTGTGAGTACCGGCTGGTCGCATTCTCATGGAGGACGCAGGTCTCGATGGCAGTCACTAGGGTGAGGTGCTTTATTTTAAGGAGCTGCTGGCATAGGGTGTCCGAGATGACCCCAAAAACTATCTGATCCCGTATCATGGAGTCGGAGGTTGCCTCGTAGCCGCAGGACTGCGCGAGGATACGGAGGTGTGTCAAGTAAGATTGGAAAGGCTCATCTTTACCCTGCAGGCGCTGCTGGAATAGGTACCTCTCGAAGCTCTCATTGACTTCCACTCTGAAGTGATCCTCGAATTTCAGAAGCACCGTCTTATATTTCGCTGTGTCCTCGCCTTCCACGAATGCCAGGGAGTTGTAGATGTGGATGGCGTGTTGCCCTGCCGTGGAGAGGAGGAGGGCGATCTTCCTGGTATCCGATGCATTCTCCCTGTCTGTGGCTTCTAAGAAGAGCTGGAAGCGCTGTTTAAACAGCTTCCAGTTGACGCCAAGATTTCCAGCGATTCGGAGCGGCTGCGGCGGGCTGATGTTTTCCATGGAGCAGGATGGCGGATTTCTGAAAGGGTGCAGGTAGGTCTCACAGTCGCTGTTTTGCATCCACTACTGGTATCATGTCATGTTGGGTGTTCTGATGCACAAATGATCCAACACGGCTGTAGATGGTACAACTCAGTTTTATTGTCCAAACAACTGTAACAACTAACTGCTGGCTTGGGTACGTGCTTCACCAGCTAACCTGTGGACCCAGCCCTAGCCCTATCTTAGTGAGGCACTCAGCACATGGTTCATGTCTGAGTGGCACGCTGTGAGCTCTGTGCTCTGAGCTATCTCCCTGTAGAATGAGCGGGAACTGTGGTGTTCCCTGTTTTATAGTGCATGTGCTCTCATTGGTGATTGGCTGCGATGTTGTGTGTGTGTTGGTTGGTCCAACTGCCTGTCCATCAGTGTGTGTGTGATTGCACCATGATATGCTGATGTGGATATCATGACAGGGGGGGTGTTGATAAAATGGGGGGGGGGGGGGGGGGGGGGTTCTGAGAGAGGGGAAGGGAAGGGAAGATCAGTCCTGCCGATCAAATGGTGCCCCGATCTGCGAACAGCCATTCATGTTGGCAAGATCGGCTTGCCAGCAGGGAAATTGTCTCAGTGCGGCACCGGCAGAGAAAAACTCCCTGAAGCCAAGATTATGGCAAAGTGCCGTTGAATAGCAAGATGTCTCTCGGTGCTGCAGCCGCTGAGAAACACCCCGCTAAATGTGCTCAACAGCAGACTTAGTTTTAATTACGCTGGATTGTGCCCCTAGACTTGGGCCCTTGGGTTGTTTTATCAAGTGATGATGGCTGCTCATTTTTCCAGCATTGATTTCATTGAGCCAGTCCGAGCGATGACAATGCTCAAACCTAAACGGAGAATTTAGGTGGAATTGTGAAGATTTTCTCCATTGACTTTGAGTGCAGTTGGAATTTTCTCTTCAGTCAGGCTGCTTTAGTGCTGGGACATTTAACTTCTTCCACTTGGGCTTCTGGAGCTTGCAATGTCTTGGTGCTAGTCATGCCGAGCAGGACCATATGGGTTTATTGTTTGCAAATACATAGCAAGTTTAAAAAACAGTTTTTTTTCCTATTAAGGGGCAATTTAGCGTGGCCCATCCACATACCCTGCACAACTTTGGGTTGCGGGGTGAGACCCACGCAAACACGGGGAGATTGTGCAAACTCCACATGGACAGTGACCCAGGGCCGGGATCGAACCTGGGTTTTTGGCATTGTGAGGCGGCAGTGCTAACCACTGCACCACCATGTGACCCAAGTTTAAAACATTATTGACTCAAGACAAATTTTATTTGACAGCTTACAGGCTGCTCTGATGAAAGGTCATCGGCCTGAAAAATTGACCAATGTGACCCAAGTCACACATTGGGACCCCACTGAGGTCCTGACACACTGATCTCCAAGGGAATTACCCAGAAAGTTTGAACTCCCAAAGGACAATTCTGCTGCTCTCCAGTGCCTTCCTGAAATGTCTCCAACTGTAGAGTTGGAAACATGGGCCAGTTCTGACGTACCGGGGTACCAAATAAATGTTAAACAGACAAAATTCTAGCCTAACTCCTGGGTAACTACAGAAATGAACCCAATCAATCACTCTGACCCCCAGACCCGACCACCTTCCCCGCCCCCCCCCCCCCCCCCCCCCCACCCACCCACGACCAGGCCCAACTTTCCCTCCAAAACTAACTAAAGCCCAACCACTCAACTACCCCTCCTGACCAAATCCCACTACCTCCGACTAGACAAGGCTATCCCCCTGACCAACCTCACCCATCCTACCCACCTTCCGCCCTACCTACTTAACAATTAACCTGATCGACCCTCTGCACTCACTCTTCCATCCACTCACCAGGTTTTATTAATTGACTTTAAATTCCACCAGCATCCACATACCCATTCACCCATTCATTACTATTTTCACTGGACATTTAAACCGATCTTAAGGCAAGTACCATAAAAGAGGGCAGGTCCAGTATTCCCCCCAACTCTACTCTGCCACGATGGAGTTTTCTGATAGACTGTTTACTCCACGTTGCTGGAGAAACTGGACTCTGAAGATCCGGCCAGAAATGTAGGGCTGCATCTGGGCGCAGACAGGTACAGTCGGAGCAATAATCCAACAGTGATTGCTGCTTCTCAGGAGGTCCAGGCTATTAACTCCATTTCTGACCACAGGCACTTGCTGTGCTCTTTTCTTACATATCAGTCAAGTAACATCATGTGAGTCAGAAAGTTTTTAATCCCTGTTAAAAAAATATATTTTTTATAAATAAGATCATTTGCATTAAAGTACGCAATTGCATGATACTATGATGAAAATTACCCATGGCCCATCTGGCATTACTTCCTCACTATGCATTAAACGTTTAGTAAGCATATTTGTGCTCCTTTAAGCAGGGCATTTAAAATTGGCATTGGTGAGATAACGGGGAACAGACAATTCACGGCACGGATTTTGCTGGAGTAGGGCCCTGCTTATTCAATTTGTTTGTGCGTGTTTTGATTTTATATTTTGCCCTGGAGGTGCATGCTAACAATGGTGCAGAAAGGACAATTTGACTTCTGGGACCGTGGTGAATAATAAATCCTGCAATATGTCTCCTTAACCATTGAAGTTAAAGGATTGAGAAGTAAACAGAGGAAGGTCGGAGAAAGGAGGTGAATTAGAGTTGGTGAATTCAATATTAAATCAGTTCCGGAAGGAAAAACTAAAAGAGATTTGACTAAGAAAGAGGAAAGACACAAAGGAAAAGTAAGAAAAAATATTGAAATGTGACTGTTTCTTAATCTCCAACAATAATTCACAATCTGATGGAATGACATCCATACATTAAATTGTTAACTTTTCAGGCAAGAGAGATTGATTAGTAGTCAATGACAATTATCTGAACAATAAAAGATACTTACAATTACAAGTCTTAACTTTCAATGTAAACTTGATGATGATCAAGAGCAGGCGAAGGTCACAGTGAGACTTTCTCATTGTGGTAGTTGGCATGGTCTTTGGTGACCAAAGAAACCAATTCTTGAACAGTTGGGGCACAAGAACTCCTGGTTTGGAGGGTTCTGGTATAAACATAATCCTTCCATTGTCTGCACTTTTCTTCAGCAGTCTTGTATCCGTTTGTAAGTTTAACAGGCGATTCATGTACAGTTGCAGCAAGCTCGTGAAAAGAAGAGCTTAAAGACAAAATGCCAAGCTAACAGAGTATTGGGGCAAATTGACCAGCAACTTCCAGCAATTTGCATTTCCTGGATATCTCTTCCATGGAACAATTCATTGGTTGGTTTGCGCATTTATAAACCTGTGCATCTTTCAGACATCTTTTCAATAAATTCTGGGCTGGAGAGTCATGTTGTTAAAAAGTAACGGTAACCAAGGCTGCATGGATTTTTGCAGTGTGAAAGGGTGAAACACATCGGGAAAAAAGGAAACAACTGGCAAGTTTCCAGAAAATAAACTTTGACTCCACATCTGTGCAAATAGAAAGGTGGATCATTTATCGTAAACATAAATCCTAGCCTTAATCTAGCTCTCCATGTTGAACACAATGTTCTGTAAATGCAGGATAATTGGAAGAATTAGAGGTACAGGCCAGCAATTACTCAGTGAACTGCTGCAGTGGCACGTCCAAGTTAATTTACTAGCATTAATGTGATACCCCATAAAAATGCTATGTTCACACTATTCACCCAGAGATCTTGGGTCTAATTCTCCGGCCGCTGGGATTTTCTGTTCCCGGCGGCAGTGCACCCCGCCTGTGGGTTTCCCGGTAGCATGGGCTGGCTTAAATGGGAAATCCCATTGACAAGTGGTGGGAAAAGAGAATCCTGCCGCCAGCGAACAGCACACCGCTGAGAAACAGGCAGCGGGAGAACCGGAGAATTCAGCCTGTTTTGGGGAGGATGACGCTATGTGCAGCTGATTGATAACTGTTGACTGCCTTTGGATGGGTATTACTCAAACGCAGACTGAATGGCAGTAACTGCTCTGCTGTGTCAATAATGATAATGCTGAATGCTAATCAGATTCCTTCCTGTTAACCTTTATGGTACCACAACCTGTCTTGAGTGAGGAATGAGTGTAAATTAGTGATATCACTGTTTTGCGAAAAAATTGCAATGATTTTATTTTTGTTATGATTTTAATACCATCCCAATTGTTCCATTTCAGTGCTAAAGCTTGGATTTTGGGTCAATAACCTAGACAGCCTTCACAGTGTCCCCAAATCCACAGAATATTCACACTTGATTATTCCCTGAGGGACTGTAATTGTTCTGAGATTGAGTCAGTGCAGGATGATAAGGTTTACTGTTAATTAATATCCAGCAGCAGAAAATTAATTGTTTCCATGTGTCAACAGTCAAGTGTTAAACATATTATGACATCTGGATGACACCTTGTAATGTGATTAGTTTACTTTGTAAAACTGTCACACGCCAGCTGCAGTCCTGAATCCAGCTCATATCTGATGTAGCAGGTAGAAGAACATTGTTAGACAATCCCTTGTTTTGACCCAAATGCGTGCCGGGACTCTTAAATAGGTTGATGGCGAGGGGGCGCAGGCTTCTGAAGGCAATCTGTGGTCTTGCTGAAGTTTTCTTAAGTTCAGAATGGTATTTGCGGCCACAAGATCTGTTTGAGGTGGCAGCTCCCTCTGTGTTAACATGCATGAAAGATATCTTGTGCTTTAGTAACTAAATACACGTAATCAATGTAATAATAATGGATCAGCCCCTGGACTTACCAGCCAAGTGCAGGATAGCTTTGATGATATCGGATAACTATAGGTTAAACCCATCATCTCTTGGGATTAGAACCAGTGACAACTGAGGTGTAAAGCATTTCATCATCACAATTCCAAGCCCATTCAGCTGATATCTTTTGACGTTTGTGGAATATGTCATGTATTTAACGACAAGCATACTGCTTTACTTTACAGGCAAAAGAATCAACTGCAGACAGTAGCAGAAATAGAAAGGTGAAATTCTTAGTTTTCAGACGCTTCTCTGCTGGGCCCAAATCACAGGCTATAATTATGATGATTTCACTGACATTGTACTTGTCAATACACTCCAGTATTGACTCTACCAGAGATTGTGAGGTTAGCAGAAAGGCACCTAGGGATCATGAGTTAAGTGAGCGCCTCCCCAAGTAGCCAGAATGCTTTTCGGTGATGGGTTTGTCTTCATGCCACTTGGAGAGCCTCTTGCACCTCCCCCGGCCCAATATATCCAATAGATGTTAGCTGCTGATGAGGTTAATAAAAATTGGCGGTCCTTATGCATTCAAGCTGCTTTCCTGACCTTTGGCTTTATGCTCTGTGTTTGGTTAGAATTAATAACGCACTCAGATTACATGGAGGTTAAATGCCAGCAACCATTGCATACAGTATTTATCCTATGCACACAGATCCAAATGGAATAACACATGGCTTGTTATTTTTGTGTCTGCACAGCAATAATGAACAGTAAATATGATTTTAAAATTGGATCAAAACAGAAATAATGTATCTACTGCTGGTTAATTGGCACGGTGAGCTCATGGCATCAGAGGACATTAAGATGGACAATCATATATGATGAGTGTTAGTTAATAGTTTGAATATTGTGACTTCTGTACTAAGTTATTAATTGTCAACATCCTGCTCGGTGAAATTTATGAAATGTCCCCTATCACAATGTAATAATTTCCTTGTCTAATAATTCTGCATGAACAAAGATTTGAGTATGAAGGTTTGAACTGCAATCTTCATAGCTCATCAAATTCGTGATATCATTTAGTTCAATGAAATACATAATTAATCCAAAAATGTTGCTGTGGAGTTTAACTGACTTTTGATAAATTATAGAGAATAGATCCCTTTGAATGGAGTAATGAAGACAAGTAAAACGATTAGAAAGTTGTCTCTTGAAGACTGTTTCTGCATCTTTGCTACACAAATGTAATTTATGTTATTTTTTTATTTCCATGAAGCAATTACAGGATTAAATTTCCAATTCTCTACCACAGCACAATTGTCAAACTTTTGCCTTTAAGAGCAGAATAACAATAACATTCTTCATTCCTTTTGTCACCAGTTTGCTCGGTTAACCTTTGGCCTTTCATTACCTCCAACCAGGTCCTTGCTGAGGGGCAGGTATTTTGTACATCTGAACTTTGACACAAGTATCATACACTTTGTTCGCAACATAAACATATCAGGAGGCCTGCTTTGCAGGACTGCAGTGTCACTTCATAGGAACTGGAAATAATGTCCACATATTTTTACTGATACTTGGCTGTGTATAAGGAGTATATGTTGAAAAGGAGTGGAGCTTCCCCATTATGACTATTTATTTTAGCATTGTTTAGTATTTGGCATTGAACATGCTGGTACAAATAAGGAGGAAAATATTTCAGAATGTCTTTACCCTTCACGTCACAATCTTCTGAGTGCAATTGAATTTAACATTGGCCTGCCAGAGCCAATAAGTTAGGTTAAATGGCCTTTTCTAATATCCTTTTCAAGCACTTACATTATTGGCAACATTGACCCTATACGTAATGTCTTCACTATACATTTTATTTCTTTCTGCAATCCAGCTAACAATAAAGCAATTTTGAGCTAAAACGCTATAAAGGAGTACACGTCAGGAAAGTACAGAGCACAGATAACAAACATTGCATAGTTTTATGTGCCAAAGTGTAGATCAGGACTAACAGCTCGTGCAAAGAATTACATGGAGCTGTGTTGCATTATTGTACCTTACTGGAAGGTCACTTTATAAAAAGTAGCTCTCATGAAATGAACCTTCTCTAATTTTGTTTATTTGGTGTAAAGTTTACACTCAGGAGGAGAGGAAACTAACTACTTCAACTCCCAGCATCAGGCCAAGTAATTTCTCTCAGGACATCACCATGGCAGTAAGATGTAGGAGAGTGCTAGAAGGACATTTAAGTAACAATTAGAATATTTAAGAGACAGGACTAAAAACTGCTTCTTTACCCAGATTACGTTGTTCGTGCACTGGTGGACAGTAACATTACCAATGCCAATGCATGTGCCAGCTATCACAGGAAGTGGATTTAATCAGAGCTATGCTGCATATATAATTTTAGCTTCTCTTGAAAGATGTATACCCGCTTTTCGATTAGCAGAGGCAGGTTGCCGTTGGCTAGCGGGTTTTTTGGCGGCATGGCCGCCAAATCGCCAATTGCCTTTGGTGGGGTCGGGAGATCCGCCGCCGGCCAATGACAAGCCAGTTCCGCCACTGGAAAATCTGCTGCAGGGAGTGCTGGAAAATTGTGTGCTATGTTGTGTAATGTGTCTTATCATCGTAAAAGATGCAAGGCAGAGTTAGTAAAGCACTTTGAGTCCCAAGTTTGGTGAAAGATAGGAGAGAACTACAAGAGCTATTTTCCAGAGAAGGAAATTCTAAGACCCATAGCAGCTTTTTCAGTGAGCAAGGGGCGGAACAATGGCACAGTGGTGTGGTAAACACCACTCGTAACATTGCATGTATTACGGTACTGCCCCTGTATTACAGGTAAAGCAGTAAATCCCCACCTGCTGGCTCCTCCCAGCAGGCGATGTATAAAAGTGTCTGCTCTCCTACGCCGCTTCCATTCTGGTTCCAGCTGCAGGAGGCACAACATCTTGTGCAATAAAGCCTCGATTGTTTCTTCATTCTCGTCTCGTGGTAATTGACGGCACATAAAGTGGTTAGCACGGCTGCTTCACCGCACCAGTGACCTCGGGTTCGATTAAGACCTCGGGTGACTGTGTCGCGTTTGCACTTTCTTCCCATGTCTGCATAGGTTTCCTCCGGGTGCTCTGCTTTCCTCCCATGGTCCGAAGATGTCCAGATTAGGTCGATTGGCCATGCTAAATTCTCCCTAGGTGGGATTATGGGGATAAGGCAGAGGTATCGGGTCTAGGTGGAGTGCTCGTTCAGAGGAGAGGGCCGGTGCAGACTCAATGGGCTGAATGGCCTCCTTCTGCACTGTAGCTATTCTATGATTCTAAGTTGTGACATTAGCTGCATGAGACCTTGGAAAGCTAGGCTTTCGTCAGTCTGGGAATGATAAAAAGCAAACCTCAGCTTCAGCAAAAATATAGCCATAAAAGAAATGAGAAGGTTGTAAATAACAGCCTTTATTGTTACAGTTCTGAGTCAGACTGCATATCTGTGGAAAAGGAAAGTACGTGGTGACTCCAGAAGAAATGTGAGCGTTGGCACAGGGGTCAGTCATTGTGAGAGGCATTCTATCAGTCACCTTTAACCCGAGGGAGCAAAGTTAAAAGAGGTGCGTACCTGCTTCCCAGCCAAACAGAGGAGACGGCCAACTGCCCGGGGTAGGGGGTAGAGTTGGTCTTTTGTTTGAGCTCAGCTTTTGCTAACAAGGGAAAAGGAGAAGCTGAGAATGAAGAAACCTGAACAGAGGTTCACTCAGATGTGTGGTGATTGAACTGCAGAAGCTGACTCCCACAGTGGAGGAAAGGAGGGAGGAGAACCATTTATTAAATGACTAATATCATTTACTGTTTGCCTTTCTTTAGTTATGACAAGGTTGTCAGGTGCCAGCCAGCATACCTTTTCTTGCAAACAATCAGCACATTTTATTAAAAGTTGAAGTATCCTCTTTCTAAGTACTCCTTTTAACTCGCGTCTTCCACAACATATCCTTTAAAAAAGATGTTTAAAGCATCACACCAAATTCTTGTAGTCTTTAGTACTCACGGAAGTTACTCAGCAAAATAAAAATAAATCTCGGGATTTGTTTCTTCATGTTTAATGTCCAGAGCATATTTAAAAAGATAATTTCAGATATTATGGCAGTATTGTTGGTATAATTAAGTGAGAATACAATCAACCAGTGAACTAAATGTATTAAACAAGTCAGTAAATATTTTACAGCATAAATCCGGGCTCAGTGATGGGGGGACAAACAGGAGGGGAAGAGGTAAATTATTTTGCTTCTATTGCTGAAGCACAGGGCTGGATTCTCCGGCCCCCCGGCTGCGCGGCGCTCGCTGTTGGTGGGATTTGCTACTCCCACTGCTTGTCAATGGTGGGACATGTAGATTGTATGCCTGACACCAGACTCCTGAAGCAATAGCTCTACTTAGAACTCAGTCATGGCGGGAGACTCCCAGGAAGACAGTGTTCTGAAGAAGAGACTTGTGGGACTCAAAACATTAACTCTGGGCACGAGGGCGTAACGAGGCCGGTGAATAGTGGAAGAGGCCAAAAATGAGAACTCTGACAGGCGCCAACCCATTTGCAATGTAACCGGCCACTCCCGTAGGTGAAATCGGGATCCTGCCGTGGCGGGGTGAGTAACCTATTATCACCACTTAAACCCTATTTCCATACAATTAACGGGAGCCACCCCTTATCCAATGGCCTCCCGCGGTCAAGTGACCTCGCCAACTGGCGCCGATTAGTACTCCTTTTGAAAAATGTGAACCTGGCGGAAGGGCTGCTGCAGGGAGCCGAGGAGGTGAGCAGCCACTTTCACTCAGAGGCAGTGAGCCCGGGAGCACTGGTCATGCTGACCCTGTGTTTGGGGGGTGAGGGGGGCACTGGTTATACTGCCCCTGCGCTTAGGGCGGGGCAACCATGTGGTGCATCACCCGGTTAGGGGCGGGCTGACATGGGAAGCTGGGTGTCACAGGGTCGACCGTGCATTGGTCTTCCATGCCACCCCCTGGACTGTATGTTCTCATTCTAGGAGTAACCCTAGTCCCTGTCTGTTTGCCCAACGATCACCCATAACTCCCACTGACCGCATGCGGAGGCCTCTGGCCGTGCGGCTGAAGGATATTGCGCGTGGAAATTGGCAATCGTGGTTAAGTGAGCACTTCACACATTCCAAGTCGATCCCCATGAGTGGGCGGGCCATGTAGCTTGTGGGGCTCACTGCCTAGCATCCCAATCACACCTTGATTCATGAACACTGTGCTTCAACACTGCGGGAGGCAGCACCACAGAAGCATCGGCCAACCTTTAATCACTCAGGGGATGGACCCCAGCCCCGGGCACATGTCCAGGCAGAGCGTGTCTGGTGGGGGGAAGGGGGGATGTATGTCTAGGGGGATGGGCCATGGGATCGGTGGTCGGCCCGCATCGCGGAACAAAGAGCCAGAGGCATCATACTGGTTGTGGTGAGAGCTTTTTAATGTTCTTGTACAAGTATACACCACTGCCCCTTCTCCCAGTGGTGCAGCTCCATTATCCCCCCGCTACCCCCGAATGCCCCCTCACTCTTCCCCCCCCCCATGCACACTCCACTCCTTAACATTCTTCTACCCCCCCCCCCCCCACCTCCACCTGTGCCCTCACCGTGATCCTCGACATGCTTAGCCTTCCTTGCTCTACCGCCACATCTAGTTATATCCCTGGGATGCACATCAGAGCTGCCGCTGGCGGGGGTCCTCTGGGGCCGGTGGACCCCAATGCACTTGCACAGCCCTGTTCCGGGTTCTGGCTGCGAGACGCGGCCGCATCAGAGGGTGGATCAGAGGGATATCTCAGGGGAGCTGGTGGCCACCGTCGCCAGTCCATAGGATGGGTCCTGGTTGCCACCCAGTGCCCCCTCCTCCCACTCGGGACCCTGGGGTTCACCTCGGACAGAGGGGCAGCTGGATTGAGCCCTGGCTGCCTCTGCGTTATATGGCATCGATACCGTAATGTGAAGACCTATAAACATGAAGGAAATATACTATTAAATAAGATGCAGCAATTCAGGGCTGATTCTTTTTAGATGTACATAAACAATGACCCCAATAATAACTCATCAGTAACAGCTATACCAGCCAAGTATCTACAATCATAACTCATCATCCTTCACATAATCTAGAGCAAAGGTGCAGAACGTATTGAAGTTTGCAATGTCCAATGCGCTTTCTTTGGCGTTTCCAAAGGTGGAAACAAATGCAATCCCAAGCAAAAACTAAATTGACAGTCTTGCATGTTGGCATGGATGTGCATGCCTGATGAAGATGTAGAGCTATGTAACTAACATGGTAGTGATGCACTGCCAGTGATTAGATGCTGCCTGGGAGAAAGCAAAATGGTGAAGGTCAGTGAACACTCACCTTTATGATTGAAAACAAATTCTGCATAGTCAGGAATTTGGTTCTGTTCTCTTTCTTCCAATGTCAATATTAGAAAGATTCCTTCCTTCAAATTAGTAATTTCATAATTTCATAAAAGTATGAATGGCACTTGCATAGCTTTGAGGTTTGAAAATAAAAACAAAAGTGTTGGATGTGCCAGTACGTTTGTCAGTATCTGAATGAGAAACACAGGGAACCTTTTGGCTAAGAATTGGTAATAAGTAAATAAGAATTGGTAATAAAGGAGGCGGGATTCTGGGATCCTGAGGCGAAGTGTTGACGCTGTCGGAGACGCCGTCACGTTTCCCGACGGCGTCAACACGGCCTCAGGATCAGCAATTCTGGCCCTACAGGGGGCCAGCACGGCACTGGAGCGGGCCACGCTGCTCCAGCTGCTGATCCCGGCATCAACCGGGTGACACGGGGTCCGCACATGCGCAGTGGCACCGGCACCAAGGCGCGCATTCGCAGTGGCTCTCTTCTCCGCGCCGGCGATTCTCCGGCCCGGCCCCGGGCTGAGAGAATCCCGCCCAGGACATTTATTTTACAGAACTGGCCAAAGCAGGGAGGACGGGGGCAGGGAGGGGGGAATAACAGATAGAGCAGTTCAGTTGGCATTTTTAGAGTTATTTGAGATGTATTTTTTTCTCTCTGTAACCCATGCTTTCAGTTTTGATGCTAACTAAGATGCTAACTAACTCTTACAAAACATTTTCAACCTGATACCTCATCATCATGAATTCCCAGCTTGGAAAACAGGAAATCATATTCAAAATCCAGTGTTGTGACACCAGTTGTTCATTACTGAGAGATAATAAATGCTTTCATCCTTTCCTTGTTAATTGTTTTTGTTCAATGTCAGAACCGCACCATTTAATTGATTGGAACTTCTTTATTGAAATTCTGAGACAGCGCAGAGCTATACATCAGTTGAATTGCACAAATAGCTTTTAGATGTGCCCCCTTGGGACTTCCGGGTGCGGCGATGACCAGCTGAGTCGCACGTTTCGGCAGCTCCCTGTGAAACGGACTTTTGGGCTCTTGATAGGAGCCCCAACGGCAATTTTAACGGCTGAAAACACCGTGCGGTAAACCAGAAGGGTGTTCCCCCTGGACACGGATGGAAAAAGGAGAGGAAAGTGGCCGGATTGCAGCGGATCCTTTGGAACAACGGCAAGGAAGGCAAGCAGAAACCAAGATGGCGTCGGAAGGTGGCAGTTTCATATGGGGTCCTGAACAACAAGAGTTTTTGAAACGCTGCGTGGAGGAGATAAAAAAGGAAATGAAGAAAGAGTTGTTGGCCCCGATATTACAGGCGATTGAAGGGCTGAAAGAGGAACAAAAGACCCAGGAGCAGGAGCTTCGGGTCGTGAAGGCGAAAGCAGCAGAGAATGAAAACGACATACAGGGCCTGGTGGTGAAGTCGGAGATACAGGAGGCACACCAGAAACGATCTGTGGAGAGGTTGGAGGCACTGGAAAATAACGCAAGGAGGAACAACTTGAGGATTCTTGGCCTTCCTGAAGGTGTGGAGGGGGCGGACGTCGGGGCATATGTGAGCACGATGCTGCACTCGTTAATGGGAGTGGAGGCCCCGACGGGTCCGTTGGAGGTGGAGGGAGCATACCGAGTGATGGCGCGAGGACCGAGAGCAGGAGAAGCTCCCAGAGCCATAGTGTGAGATTTCTCCGTTTTAAGGATAGAGAAATGGTCCTTAGATGGGCGAAGAAAACTCGGTGTAGTAAATGGGAGAACGCGGTGATCCGCGTCTATCAAGATTGGAGTGCGGAGGTGGCGAGAAGGAGGGCGAGCTTTAATCGGGCCAAAGCGGTACTTCACAAAAAAAAGATAAAGTTTGGAATGCTGCAACCGGCAAGACTGTGGGTCACATATCAAGGGAGGCACCACTACTTTGAGACGGCGGATGAAGCGTGGACTTTTATTGTAGAAGAAAAATTGGAATGATTGGACTACGAAAATGAACGTTTGGACAAAGTGGTGGGACGAGTGGGGGGGGGGGGGCGGCGAAGAGGGATTGTATGATTAATCCTGCGGTATGGTAACTTTTCTTTCTCCCACAGGTGGTGATGGGGGGAGGTGGGGAGGGAGAGGAGATGGGGCGTTGGCCATGGGAGGCGGGGCCGAGGGAGAGGCGCGGGCTTGGTTCCCGCGCTATGATAATTATGGCGGGAATAGAGAAGCAGGAAGGAGGGGGCGCCGCACGGGGCGAGCCGTGATCACGGGGGGAAGCCGAGGTCAGCCAGAGTTTGCTGACTTCTGGGAGCAACATGGGGGGAGTAATTACGCTAGCGGGGGGTCTAGCGGGGGGGGGGGGGGGGGGAATTACTGGGTTGCTGCTGCTGGGGAAAGGGGGGAGTGGGTGCGGGAAAGGATGGGCGGGGGGCACCGTCTGGGAGAAATACAGCCGCATGGGAACTGGGCGAGAAGCTGGAAAAAGATGATGGCTAACCGGCAAGGGGGGGGGGTGGGAAGCCCCCAACTCGGCTGATCACGTGGAACGTGAGGGGGCTTAATGGGCCGATAAAGAGGGCACGAGTACTCGCACACCTTAAGAAACTTAAAGCAGATGTGGTCATGTTACAGGAAACGCACCTGAAAATGATAGATCAGGTTAGGTTGCGCAAAGGATGGGTAGGGCAGGTGTTCCATTCGGGGCTGGATGCGAAAAACAGGGGGGTGGCTATATTAGTGGGGAAGCGGGTAATGTTCGAGGCAAAGACTATAGTGGCGGATAACGGGGGCAGATACGTGATGGTGAGTGGCAAATTACAGGGAGAGATGGTGGTGTTGGTAAACGTGTATGCCCCGAATTGGGACGATGCCAATTTTATGAGGCGAATGCTAGGACGCATCCCAGACCTAGAGACCGGAAAGCTGATAATGGGGGGAGACTTTAACACGGTGTTGGAACCAAGGCTGGATAGGTCGAAGTCCAGGACTGGTAGGAGGCCGGCAGCAGCCAAGGTGCTTAAGGATTTTATGGAGCAGATGGGAGGGGTGGACCCGTGGAGATTCAGTAGACCTAGGAGTAAGGAGTTCTCGTTTTTCTCCTATGTCCATAAAGTCTATTCACGCATAGACTTTTTTGTGTTGGGTAGGGCATTGATCCCGAGGGTGAGGGGAACGGAATATACGGCTATAGCCATTTCGGATCATGCCCCACACTGGGTAGACTTGGAGATAGGGGAGGAAACAAGAGGGCGTCCACCCTGGAGAATGGATATGGGACTAATGGCGGATGAGGGGGTGTGCTTAAGGGTGAGGGGATGCATTGAAAAGTACTTGGAACTCAATGACAATGGGGAGGTTCAGGTGGGAGTGGTCTGGGAGGCGTTGAAGGCGGTGGTTAGGGGGGAGCTGATATCAATAAGGACACATAAAGGGAAGCAGGAGAGTAAGGAACGGGAGCGGTTGTTGCAAGAACTTTTGAGGGTGGACAGACAGTATGCGGAAGCACCGGAGGAGGGACTGTATAGGGAAAGGCAAAGGCTGCATGTGGAATTTGACTTGCTGACCACAGGCACTGCAGAGGCACAATGGAGGAAGGCGCAGGGTGTACAGTATGAATATGGAGAGAAGGCGAGCAGATTGCTGGCACACCAATTGAGGAAAAGGGGAGCAGCGAGGGAAATAGGGGGGGTGAGAGACGAAGATGGAGAGACGGAGCGGGGAGCGGAGAGAGTGAATGAAGTGTTTAAGACATTTTATAAAAAATTGTATGAAGCTCAACCCCCGGATGGGAGGGAGAGAATGATGGAGTTTTTGGATCGGCTGGAAATTCCCAAGGTGGAAGAGCAGGAAAGGATGGGATTGGGAGCACAGATCACGGTAGAAGAAGTGATGAAAGGAATTAGGAACATGCAGACGGGAAAGGCCCCGGGACCGGACGGATTCCCAGTTGAATTTTACAGAAAATATTTGGACTTGCTCGCCCCGCTACTGACGAGGACCTTCAACGAGGCAAAGGAAAGGGGACAACTGCCCCCGACTATGTCAGAAGCAACGATATCGCTTCTTTTAAAGAAGGAAAAGGATCCGCTACAATGCGGGTCCTACAGACCAATCTCCCTCCTCAATGTAGATGCCAAGGTCTTGGCCAAGGTAATGGCAATGGGAATAGAGAAATGTGTCCCGGGGGTGGTTCATGAGGACCAAACTGGGTTTGTGAAGGGGAGACAGCTGAACACGAACATATGGAGGTTGTTAGGGGTAATGATGATGGCCCCACCAGAGGGTGAAACGGAGATAGTAGTGGCGATGGATGCCGAGAAAGCATTTGATAGAGTGGAGTGGGATTATCTGTGGGAGGTGTTGAGGAGATTTGGGTTCGGAGAGGGGTATGTTAGATGGGTGCAGCTGTTGTATAGGGCCCCAGTGGCGAGTGTGGTCACGAATGGACGGGGATCGGCATATTTTCGGCTCCATAGAGGGACAAGGCAGGGATGTCCTCTGTCCCCGTTACTGTTTGCACTGGCGATTGAGCCCCTGGCGATAGCGCTGAGAGGTTCCAAGGGATGGAGGGGAATACTTCGGGGAGGAGAAGAACACCGGGTATCTTTATATGCGGATGATCTGCTACTATATGTGGCGGATCCAGCGGAGGGGATGCCAGAAATAATGCGGATACTTGGGGAGTTTGGGGATTTTTCAGGGTATAAATTGAACATGGGAAAGAGTGAGCTGTTTGTGGTGCATCCAGGGGAGCAGAGTAGAGAAATAGAAGACCTACCGTTGAGGAAGGTAACAAGAGACTTTCGTTATCTGGGGATCCAGATAGCTAAGAATTGGGGCACATTGCACAGGCTAAATTTGACGCGGTTGGTGGAACAGATGGAGGAAGATTTCAAGAGATGGGATGTGGTAGCATTGTCAATGGCAGGGAGGGTGCAGGCAGTTAAGATGGTGGTCCTCCCGAGATTCCTTTTTGTGTTTCAGTGTCTCCCGGTGGTGATCACGAAGGCTTTTTTCAAAAGGATAGAAAAGAGTATCATGGGTTTTGTTTGGGCCGGGAAGACTCCGAGAGTGAGGAAGGGATTCTTACAGCGTAGTAGGGATAGGGGGGGGCTGGCACTACCGAGCCTAAGTGAGTATTATTGGGCCGCTAATATTTCAATGGTGAGTAAGTGGATGGGAGAGGAGGAAGGAGCGGCGTGGAAGAGATTAGAGAGGGCGTCCTGTAGGGGGACCAGCCTGCAGGCTATGGTGACAGCCCCATTGCCGTTCTCACCAAGGAACTATACCACGAGTCCGGTGGTGGTAGCTACACTGAAGATTTGGGGACAGTGGAGACGACATAGGGGAAAGACCGGAGCACTGGGGGGGTCCCCGATAAGAAACAACCATAGGTTTGCCCCGGGGGGAATGGATGGGGGATATGGAATGTGGCAAAGAGCAGGTATAACGCAATTGAAAGATCTATTTGTGGATGGGAAGTTTGCGAGTCTGGGAGCGCTGACCGAGAAATATGGGTTGCCCCAAGGGAATGCATTCAGGTACATGCAATTGAGGGCTTTTGCGAGGCAGCAGGTGAGGGAATTCCCGCAGCTCCCGACACAAGAGGTGCAGGACAGAGTCATCTCAAAGAAATGGGTGGGGGACGGTAAGGTGTCGGATATATATAGGGAAATGAGAGACGAAGGGGAGACTATGATGGACGAACTAAAAGGGAAATGGGAAGAAGAGCTAGGGGAGGAGATTGAGGAGGGGATGTGGGCAGATGCCCTAAACAGGGTAAACTCGTCGTCCTCGTGCGCCAGGCTAAGCCTGATTCAGTTTAAGGTATTACACAGGGCACATATGACTGGAACACGGCTCAGTAAATTTTTTGGCGTGGAGGATAGGTGTGCGAGGTGCTCGAGAAGCCCAGCGAATCATACCCATATGTTTTGGTCATGCCCGGCACTACAGGGGTTTTGGATGGGGGTGACAAAGGTGCTTTCGAAAGTAGTAGGAGTCCGGGTCGAACCAAGCTGGGGGTTGGCTATATTTGGGGTTGCACAAGAGCCGGGAGTGCAGGAGGCGAAAGAGGCCGATGTTTTGGCCTTTGCGTCCCTAGTAGCCCGGCGCAGAATATTGCTAATGTGGAAAGAAGCCAAGCCCCCGGGGGTGGAGACCTGGATAAATGATATGGCGGGGTTCATAAAGTTAGAGCGGATTAAGTTCGTCCTAAGGGGGTCGGCTCAAGGGTTTACTAGGCGGTGGCAACCGTTCGTCGAATATCTTGCGGAAAGATAGATAGGGGAGAACAAAGAAGGCAGCAGCAGCGGCCCAGGACTTGGGGGGGGGGGGGGAGGGATGGGGGGGGGAGGGATGGGGGGGGGTGTGGCCTGAGACAAGGCAGTTGCCAATTAGGGCTAGTTTTTATTTTTTGTTATTTAATATTTATTTATTTGTTGTTGTTTTTGTTTAAATTTAAAAAAGGTCATTATTATCTGTATTGTTACAATGTTGTGTAAAGGATGCACAATGTACTGTGTTGGTTGACCAAAAATTTTCAATAAAATATTATTTAAAAAAAAAAGATGTGCCCCCTTGAGAGCATTTCAATTATTAGTTCAAGAAGACTAGCAGAATCCCCATTTCAGAGACAATGGCCAGAGTTTAAATCAATAGTGAGGAGGAAGATGGTCTTTTTCTTTGGAGTAACACATATATTTTATTAAAACGAAGGTGCACCTTAATGCCACCAAGCACCCTTATTGTATGCAACTTGTCGATAGAGCTGGACAGATACTTGATTAACAAGGGGGTGAAAGGTTATCAGTAGACAGGAATGCAGAGTTGAAATTATAAGCAAATTAGCCATGATCTTATTGAATGGCGGAGCAGGCTCGAGGGGCCGAGTGGCCTACCTCTGTCCTAATTCATATTTTCGTACATATATATGGGGGCAAAAAAACAACCTCCCCGATTCCATAGATTGAATACGATTTATGCAGCAGTTTAGGGACATTCTATTTGAGATCAATGCGATCCAGAAGAGCCTAGCCATGATTATATTTTGCTGAGGAGGTATGTATAAAAAGGTGTGTACATCTCATAAATAAGACAAAGCACTGTTATATGTTTATTTACTTTCATTCTTCCTTATGTGAAAATAGCGTTGTTGAGTTACTGCCTGAATGTTCCACCCTCATACAAAGTGTGGGATCGATCAGTGGAGAAAGCACATGCAATCCCATCCTTTTGGTCACTACACTAATGTACTAGACTACGGGGCAGTTGAAACACTTTTGTCACTGCTCCATTGGAATTTTCATCTCTTTAGCTTTGTGAATTTGATATAACAATACCTGTGGAAACCAACTAAATGAAATTGTGTTGCCCCAGTGACGTTCACCTCAGTGGGTGGGTCAACACTGAAGTGGTACTTTGCCAGGTCCAAAGTCCTAAATTGAACTCGCACAATCAATTTGTTAGAAATGCATGTAATGGGGCACCACGGTGTTACAGTGGTTAGCACTGCTGCCTCACGACGTCGAGGACCCAGGATCGATCCCGGCCCCAGGTCACTGTCTGTGTGGAGTTTGCACATTCTCCCCGTATTTGCGCGGGTTTCACCCCCACAACCCCAAAAGATTGGCCATGCTAAATTGCCCCTTAATTGAAAGAAAAAATTGTCTACTCGAAATTTATTAAGAAACAAAAAGAAATGCATGTAATTGCTCCTTTAACCTCGATCCTACTCTTGCCCAGCACCTCCGTATTTACCATAAATCTACCGGCCTATCACGTGAGCATATGTGTCTGCATGAAGCAGACGGGATATTGTGATGTCGTTATGAAATCCAGAACTTCACTCTATGCATCGTCGTATACATATTGTAAGGCTTTTCATGTTTCAGAGCCAATCTGAATTTCGCTGACTAGGTTAAGCATATCTTTCAAATCCAAACTGATCTATTGCCGTACTGGCACCAGCACTTAAAAGTGAATCCTTACTTTTCACATTTTCAAACTCCACAGGCGGGATTCTCCGACCCCCCCGCCAGGTCGGAAAATCGCCGGGGGGCGGAGTGAATCCCGCCCCCGCTGGCTGCCAAATTCTCCAGCGCCGGGGATTTGGCGGGGGCGGGAATCGCGCCGTGCCAGTCGGCGGCAACTGGCAGCGGCCCACCCGGCGATGGGCCGAGTGGCCGCCCGTTTTCGGCCGGCCCTGCCGGCGTAAATTAGAGTAGGTACTTACTGGCGGGACCTGGCTGCACGGGCGGCCTCCAGGGTCCTCGGGGGGGCGCAGGGGGATCTGGTCCTGGGAGGTGCCCCCACGGTGGTCAGGCCCGTGATCGGGGCCCACCAATCCGCAGGCGGGCCTGTGCCATGGGGGGCACTCTATTCCTCCGCGTCGGCTGCTGTGGTCCTCCGCCCATGCGCTGGGATGACGCCAGCACATGCTGGCGCTCCCGCGCATGTGCCAACTCGCGCCGGCCAGCGGAGGCCCTTCTGCACCGGTTAATGTGGCACCAAGCCCCTTACCCGCCGGAAGATTCCGCACCTTCGGGGCGGCCCGACGCCAGAGTGGTTCACGCCACTCCTTGGTGCCGGGAGCTCCGCACCGCCAGGTAGGGGAGAATCCCGCCCCACATTTTGGATTGACACAAAGGGGTTTCTGTTTCACAAGAATCTTGGCCTGGATTCTCCGAACCGACCCTGCGGCGGGTCAGAGAATCTCCGGGGGGAGACGCAAATTCCACCCCGCCGCCGGCTGCCCTAATCTCCAAAGCCGAATTTTGGGGGCCGGTGGGATTTCCACCACGCCAGTCAGGGACTGTTGACAGCGCCCCCCCCCCCCAACACCGGCGATTCTCCGGGCCTCGATGAGCCGAGTGGCCGTCCAGTTTTGGCCAGTCCCGCGGGCGTGAAATCCTCACCTCACGCCTGGCAGGTAAGTGTGTGGGGGTGGTCTGGGGGAGGGGGGAGGGCGCGGGGGGATCCGACCCCTGGAGGGGGGCCCACGGTGGCGTGGCCCGCGATCGGGCCATACTGATCCTGCGGGCGGGCTGTTTCCGTGGGGGCCTTCTTTCCTCCGCGCCGGGCCCCTGTAGGGCTCCGCCATATTGCCCGGGGGCCAGCGCGGAGAAGTGAACCCCCGCGCATGCGCGGAAATACGCCGGCCGTTCCACTCATGCGCGATATCGCGCCGGCCCTTCGCAGCCAGCTGCAGCGGCACCAGCCACTCCGGCGTCAACATAGCCCCCGAAGATTTTGAGAATTCCTCACTTTCGGGGGCTGTTGACGCCGGAGTGGTTGGCGCCGGTTTTTCCGCCGGCGTGGGGACTTAGTCCCCAGATGGGGGAATCCCGCCCAATGTCTGGACACAGCTAAACTGCTCTAAATTTGAGATTTGGGGCTGAATTGTCACTCCCAGAAAAAATTCCTGACTTGGCAAACCCAACGCTGGAGAAGTGCCCACATCTTTGGATTTTCATTTGATGGGGCATGATTGGAGGGTGCTAACTAGATTCAGCCTGGTGACCCCGGAAAGAATTCAGAGGCAGCCACAAGGGCTGCTGAGTGTTAAGGTGGTGTGTTCAAAAGGCCCCTCACAGTGCTCTTGAAAAACAATAAAACTGGAAAAAGCCCTCTAGCCCTTAACCTTCACACTACCTCACTCCAAACACACCCCACACTCCATTCATAACAAAACGGCCGCAAAACGGCCACCGATCCTCCGTCTGGTGAGGGACTAGCGGACACTAACTGCCGATATGACCAGAGAATTGCCAGATCCGTGGCCACGCATGCGCATGGTGCCTGCCTGCAGCGGCCATGCCGTGCAACATGGCACCGGCTGCGCGCAAACCTGGCCTGCCAAATAGTGCTCCCCTTTGGCCAGGCTCGCCACCCCTGGACCACACTCCACCAGTGGCCCCAGCTCCCGGCAAAGTCCCCCTGCCCGCGGATTGGCTCTCCCCCGACTGTGGCGGCGCTGGACTTAGTCTGCAGCCGCCACGCTGAGTTCCCGAAAACAAATAGCATGAGTGACCCGCGCCTGGCGGGGGAGAGCCTCAGGTACAGTTTTTGAGGGGGTGGAGCATCATAAAAGTGGCACCGCCCCCAATTTCGGCGCCAATGTGGATTCTCCGGCCGATCACCAAACAAAATTTTGGCGTCAGAGCCCGGAGTATCCCGCTCCTTATCTCTCAAAAAGGGTGGCTTACCACTCCAAAGGGGTGGCTTTACACTCTGAAAAGGTATCTTACCTCTCCAAATAGCTTCACCAGCTTTGGACCTTTTCCTCAGAAATCTAATGCCCACGAGTCATCTTCTGGAAATCCCAGTTACAAAAATTGGACTATTTGAAGGCAGCTGCATGTTTTCATATGGAACCGCCGCCATGAACCACAGATGTGCAAAGTACAGGCCACCCCTATTTCACCCAGTTGTGGAGGCGGGACTTCCTGAATCAGGGACTCAGGCTTTGGCTATGGTGCAGAGCTCTTCTGACTCGGTGAAAATTCAGACCATAGCTTCAGTTGAGAGAGTGCCTATAGCAAGTAATCTCACACCACTTCAATTGCATAATATTACACATGTAAAGTTTTATAAAATTGTTCTGTTTCAGGACTGTGTGTTTAATTTAAGGTAAAATGGTGGAATTAAAGTGGTCATTGGATCTGTTCTAAATTCTGATGACAGCAAACCTCATTGGCTTGTTGTTAAAAGTTCCAATTTACCTCTACAAAATGGATTCCAGGGGAGTCACTTCTTTTGTGTTTTCTGCAAACAGATATTTCTGAACATATCTCTGGGAAATTTAATTTGTAAGTGGCTGAGCCTCATCATTTCAAAAGAAGTTTAAAAATGGCGACAGCCGGACTTGCTAGCTCCCTGAAGATGGAATTTCAAATAAATTTGTTTCAGAGGCTTTGACTGTCAATGAAGAGAAACAGGAAGAAGCAGATCAACACAATTCAGTTAAGCTCCTTCAGCTCCAGGTTTGAAGAGGAACCTGGGGCGAAATTCTCCCCCAACGGCGCGATGTCCGCCGACTGGCGCCAAAAACGGCGGCAATCAGACGGGCATCGCGCCGGCCCAAAGGTGCGGAATGCTCCGCAACTTTGTGGGCCGAGCCCCAACATTGAGGGGCTAGGCCGGCGCCGGAGGGATTTCCTCCCCGCCAGCTGGCGGAAATTGCGTTTGGTGCCCCGCCAGCTGGCGCGGAAATGCGGCGCATGCGCGGGAGCGTCAGCGGCCGCCGACAGTTTCCCGCGCATGCGCAGTGGGGAGAGTCTCTTCCGCCTCCGCCATGGTGGAGGCCGTGGCGTAGGCGGAAGGGAAAGAGTGCCCCCACGGCACAGGCCCGCCCGCGGATCGGTGGGCCCTGATCGCGAGCCAGGCCACCAGATTGCCTCCCGCCCCCCCCCCCCCCCCCCAGGACCCCGGAGCCCGCCCACACCGCCTGGTTCCGCCGGTAAATACCAGCTTTGATTTACGCCGGCGGACAGGCAATTTCTGGGCGGGACTTCGGCCCATCCGGGCCGGAGAATTGAGCAGGGGGTCCCGCCAACCGGCGCGGCCCGATTCCCGCCCCCGCCCAATCTCCGGTACCGGAGACTTCGGCGGGGGCGGGATTCACGGCGGCCAACGGCCATTCTCCGACCCAGCGGGGGGTCGGAGAATGACGCCCCTGGTTTCAGAAAATGAATGTTACCGGCCAAAGCTTTCCAGCCCTTTCCGTTGGTGGTATCATTTGGTCCCGCCTATGACGACAAGTCAGCCCCCCCCCCCCACCCCTACATGGCGCAATCCCTGGCAGCCGAGAGTGTGGGGCATGAAAAGATCCATCGATCTCGACAGGAATGGAAGGTCCTATCGCCGGCAAATGGCGAACCACCGCTGGAATATATGCTACGGGATGGCCAGAGTGTTCCATCCACTATCTTTGTAATCTTCACATGGCGTGTTCAATAATTTTCTCTGAGGCTCTTAATCCAAGGCAATTGTCAGTTGGAAGAAAAATATAATCTGCTTCGCTCTAATTTTCCAGCTTGTGTGTCATAATAGTGAACAATATTGTCTTGTCTAACAAAAGTGTTACTCAGTGCTGAATAACTCTTCACCTCCATTCCAGTACAGTACTCGATCTGTACACGGTTACTGAAAGTATAGAAGGGAAGACCTTTAGGTAAAAATGATAAAGAACATGAGAGCCCTTCCTGACCAGCAGCATTTTCAAGGATACTGTGACAAAAGGAAGAAGACTGTAGAAAACATATTTTAAATGAAAATCACACAGTAAAACAATCGCACTGTGACAGTTGTCATGGACTGCAAATGGTAATTTAACAGAATCGTGATTCAGGAGAGAGTAGAGTGAGGAACTTGTGTTCTGAAATGGGGTCAAACGGATCCTGCACGATTGAAGACCCCTAAACAACAGCCTGATCTTGGTAAGTTACCTGTGCTTTTCAATATTTCCCTGTTCCTGGACAGGAATCAACATTGTCAGGTAAATTTAAGGGATCTGTGTACCTCTGCCTTTTGGCAAAGAACAAGCATCATATCAAGCCCAAGATGAGGTGCAATGTCTTTTCTTGTCAGCTTGGATCTTGTATGTTTCTCTAGTGGAGACGATGGGCTGGATTCTCCGCCGTCGGGATGCTCCGTTTTGCCGGAAGCTCGGGGGTTTCCCAACGGTGCCCCACAATGGGAAACCCCATTGACCAGCCAGCTAAACGGAGCTTACCACCGGTGTGCTGAACCAGAAATCTGGCGCGGCGGGATGGAGAATCCAGCCCCAGGACTTGGATTCAATTGGTTTTTGGAGCAAGCAATGAGATGGATTAAGGGCTTTCTCTGTCCACTCTGCGCATTGGCTTTGTAACTTTAACAATGGAGTGAAATTACAACCCACCCAGTTTCACTGGATGCCATTAGGAATTTTGCCTAGTTTGATTGAAAAGAAAAATAATTGATTGTAGGTCAAACTATTGAGTCGCAGAGAATATAATTCAAACCGAGGGATCTGTTGCATTATTCTGTTTTTTATTTGAATTTGAATAGACATATCCAAATCTAGGTGCTTAGCTGTGTGGTAGTCACCACTAGCAGTATTATATGTATTATGGTAAGACAATAATACAAGGGCAACACCCTCCCGGAGTCACAGGTGACCAAGTCGGCGCCCACATCACCACCAGGACTGAGGCGATCGCAGAGGAAGGTCAAGGCCCCCGACAGACTGAACTTGTAATTTTTTTCCACCACCCCCGCCGGACTCTTTTTTAACAGGGGGTAAATGTGGTAGTAACCACTTGCAGTATTATATGTATTATGGTAAGACACATATACTAGAGGTACATGGGTAAATCCCTGCCTGCTGACTCCGCCCAGTAGGCGGTGTATAAATGTGTGTGCTCGCCAGTGCTGCAGCCATTCTGGTAGCAGCTACAGGAGGCACAACATCTTTGCTCAATAAAGCCATGATTATTCCATTACTCTCGTCTTTGTGGTAATTGATAGTGCATCAAGCTGTCTCCATTTCTTCCAAGTATTCTTGTTTATGATTCTCATATTAAATATGCAGTTTGTTGAAGCACAACAGAATTAGCACAAAAACATGCAATCCAAATATTTATTTTGACGTGGCAAACAAATCAGAATGCAAAACTATGCAAGTTCACTGTAGCTTTGATTTAACCATACTTGAAGAGTTTGCAAATGCAATTGCCAAATATTTACAGCATATGCCCACATTTGGAATGTCCTTTTGCATTTTTTAATGTTGTGTGGTCATCGGTGTGCAGAGGAATGGGACCCATTTCAGTCATCCACTGTTGCCACCAAACACTCTCTGGTCAGGTAGAGCACACTTGATCGCAGAGTTAAATTGCCTCTATGGAGAAAGAAAGACTGTTTCAAGTCAATACCTTTTTGGCAGTTCCCAAAAAATGTGCTCAACTTGAAATGTTAGCTTTATTCCTCTCTCCGTAGATGGTGCTGACTTTTCGAGCAATTACTATTTTTTTTCAACAATGTGCATTAGTCCAACCTATTGACCAGCCTAGGTTTATTTTGTTTTCCCTATAAGCCACTGTCTCTTTGAACACAAAGGTAAATTTGTGACAGTTTTGTGTTATAGGTTCATTGCGCACAGGATACTTACAAATCGTCTGCCACAATATGTGGATATTGTGAGGAACACAAAGGGTTAATGTAATGTTACTACTCTAGTCACTAGGCGGTCCTACAGAGCCACCACATAAATATCACATGCGTCCTTTGTCATGTTCGGTACATTGGTCTAACACTGGCTGCAACTGGATGCAGCTTAGATCAGAAAGATACTCCAGACCTTGAAGTTAGTTCAATCAGGTTTATTGAACGAATAGCACAGTTAGCACAGTTCTCTGTGAGTTCAATTCTCTGCTAATTTAAGTGTGGTTACTCTGTCTGACTGAACCAGACTTGCTCTTAGCCATGTGGTTGAGGTGTGAGATTGTAACAACACCTTTGACTGACTCTCTAGATGTTCATCAGTGGAAAGAGGCGGAGTGTGAGTGCCTTGTGTCTTTTATAGTAAGATCCCACCCCTGAGTGTCCTGCCTGCTTATTGGTCATGTCCTGTTCTCTGTGTCAATTAGATCCTTGCCTGTATATCATTATGTGGGTGTCTGCACATCATGACATCCTTGACTTCAGAGAGAGAGTGGAAGGAAGCCAGACTGAGTAGATGTGAGATAGTTTAGCTGATAGCATTGTTTAATATTGTAGGTGTGTAGTGTATTCTTTACATATCTAATTCCTCAGCAAATGTTCAAATCTAATTAAGTGTAGCGTAATAAATGAGCTTTGTTTGTTAGACACTGCTTGCTGTTCTTTGTCAACACTGCAACCTTCACCATTCTGAAGAACAATACACAGAACACAACATAGTCGACGTCCATTCCATCAGTCTGTTGGGAGTTTGAAGCCAGGTGAAAGGCCATTACCTACTTTAATTGGTTTACCTTTTAATAGAAATTATGACTCATTTTTTGCATTGAATATACAACCTGTAGTTGAGCCTCACCAGCCCCTATTTATGTTTATCCTTGGGCAGCTTGGAGCACAGTGGTTAGCACAGTTGCTTCACAGCTCCAGGGTCCCAGGTTTGATTCCCGGCTTTGGTCACTGTCTGCGCGGAGTCTGCACGTTCTCCCCATGTCTACATGGGTTTCCTCTGGGTTCCTCTCACAGTCCAAAGTTGTGCTGGTTAGGTGGATTGGCCACGATAAATTGCCCTTTGTGTCCAAAAAGGTTAGGTGGGTTAGGGGGATAGGGTGGAGTCGTGGGCTTAAGTAGGGTGCTCCCTTCAAGAGCCAGTGCAGACTCGATGGGCTGAATGGCCTCCTTATGCACTGTAAATTCTGTGATCTATGATCCTTCACTCAGGTCCTAATCCCATATGCCTGTTTCTTTATCTATTTAGTTCCCTTTCATACAACTACCTATCTAATCAGTTTTGTATATTGTCTTGGTCTCAACTTCAATCATCAATTCTGGCCTCCCCCACCTCACAACCCTCTGTACAAAACAAGCTTTTTTTGTTCTCTCAAATCTTTTATATTTAATCAATAATTATCCACATTCCATTTTTTTAACTTGGGATTTGGAAATTTTGACTGCTGCTTCAGGGATCAAATTCTGTGGGTCTGTCCATTTTTTCTTGAAATTAGTCTTGAATCATTTATTATTTTTCCTGATCCTTATTAAGTCACCATTGAGTGTTCACCATCCATTTTGCAGTTTAATTGCCATGTTGTCACTCCCTTCAATTTTGATTTGTCATTGTCTCAAATTTCAGATTCATAAACCAATCAGGTATAACTGTGATGCTGAATTTGCATGAAGAATAATATGATGGGTAAAATGCTTCCAAAACATATCCTTATAGATAGATAGCTCATTGGACGGATGTCTGGTCAGATTAATGTGGCCAACTTATTTCATGATCTTTATTTTCAAAAATAATCTCTACCTATCACAATCCGTCAGGATACAAATACAGGGCGGGATTCTCGCCTTCCCGGCGGGGCGGGGGGTCCCGGCGGGATGGAATGGCGTGAACCACCTTTAGGGGCTAGGGATCCTGGGGGGGGCGCGGGCGATCTGGCCCCGGGGGGGGTGCCCCCACGGTGGCCTGGCCCGCGATCGGGGCCCACTGATCCGCGGGGGGGCCTGCCGTGGGGGCACTCTTTTTCTACACGCCGACCATCGCCAAAGGCCTTCCACGTCAGCCGGGGCCGAAGGGACTCCGCCGGCTGGCGCGAGTCCGCGCATGCGCGGGAGCGTTAGCGGCTGCTGACTTCATCCCCACGCATGCGTGGGGGGCGGGGTTCACCTACACATCGGCCATGGCTGGGGCTGATGGTCGGCATGTAGAAAAAGAGTGCCCCCACGGCACAGCCCCCCCGCGGATCGGTGGGCCCAGATCGCGGTCCATGCCACCGTGGGGGCACCCCCCTGGGGCCAGATCGCCCCGCGCCCCCCCCAGGACCCCGGAGCCGGCCACGCCGCCCCCACCGGTAAGGGACCTGGTTCAATTTACGCCGGTGGGACTGGCATAGAAGCAGCGGGACTTGGGCCCATCGCGGGCCGGAGAATCGCCGGGGGGGCCCGCCGACCAGCGCGGCGCGATTCCCGCCCCGCCGAATCTCCAGTGCCGGAGAATTTGGCGGCCAGTGGGGGCGGGATTCACGCCGCCCCCTGGCGATTCTCCGACCCGGCGGGGGGGGGTCAGAGAATCCCGCCCATTGTTAGCATTTACAGATTCATAAATAACAGCCGGGATTCTCCATTCCCGTTTTTATGGGGCAGGAAAGCCAGTGGGGGTGGAAAATCCAATAAGAATCCTCAAACGGTTTTTCACCAGCGGGATTTTCCGTTCAGATTGTCCCCGTCCCTCCACCAATGGCGTAATGGGTCTCTTGTTATGAAAGGTTGTGAACCACATTACCATACATTTACATCTCATTAATGGATTTCCCCACTGTATTATCCCACCACATTAGGAATTCCACGTCCTCCCCCTCACCCTGCCGATGTGACACCATATTGGTGGCGTTTACAACAGATCTGAGCATGCCCCAGGAGTCATTGCCAATGTCGGCACTGCCAGAGGGGCTTCAGTTGAACGGGGTGGGTTCTCGGCAGGGAGAGAGGCTTCCCATGGGGTCCTATGTCCATGGGGGGCTTCTCTATCCATGGGGGCGGGGGCCTTGTTCACAGTGGAGGGGGGTCACCATGTCCATGGGGGTTTACCATACCCGTGGGGGTTTCCTGTGTCTATGGATGGGGGTCCTGTGCCTGGGGCTGTGTCCCATATCCATGGGGTCAATGTCCCAAGTGGTTCCATGGGGACCTGTATTTTTATTTTATTGAAAGGGTTCCCCAATCTCTCAGCAGTCGGTTTCTTGGATCTTACCCCGCCAGCATGACATCATGGGACCCGCCCCTTAACTTTTTTCCCCTAAATGTTTGAAAATACAACGAGAAAACCCGGTAAGACAGCTGGTGGGCTGTCCTCTGCTTTTCCCGCCAGAGATAACACTTAGAAAACAGAGAAAATTTGTCCAATGGTGGAATTTTTCATAGTGGTTGCAATGTGTGTTGGAACAAACAAATTTATCATACATTAGTTCAATAAACATACATGCATACGAACTAAGAGCAGGAGATGGCCATTCGGCCTCTTAAGCCTGCCCCACCATTTAATAAGATCATGGCTGATCTGACTGTAATTTCACATTCTCACCTACCCCCGATAACCTTTCACCCCCTTGTTAATCAACAATCTATGTACAACACAGCCGTAAAAATATCCAAAAACTTTGGGGTGAATTCTCTGCCGGAAGGATTCTCCGTTCCTCCGGCGGAGCACTCCCACCTCTGGGTTTCCCGGCAACATGGAGGTGCCTACAATGGGAAATCTCATTGGCCAGTGGCGAGAACTGAGAATCCCGCTGCCAGTGATGGCGCGTCGCCGAGGAACATGCAGCTGCAAAGGCAGAGAATTCACACCTCTCCGGGGCTGGTTTAGCACACTGGGCCAAATAGCTGGCTTGCAATGCAGAACAAGGCAGCAGCGTGGGTTCAATTCCCGGACCAGCCTCCCCGAAAAGGAACCGGGATATGGCGACTAGGGGCTTTTCACAGTAACTTCATTGAAGCCTGCTTGTGACAATAAACTATTAGATGCTGGTTTAGCTGGGGGCTGGTTTAGCACAGGGCTAAATAGCTGGCTTTTAAAGCAGACCACGGCAGGCCAGCAGCGCGAGTTCAATTCCCGTACCAGCCTCTCCGAACAGGCGCCGGAATGTGGCGACTAGGGGCTTTTCACAGTAACTTCATTTGAAGCCTACTTGTGACAATAAGCAATTTTCATTTCATTTTTCATTTCTTTTCCACTGCCTTTTCAGGAAGAGAGTTCCAAAGACTCATGACCCTCTGAGAGAAAAAATATCCTCCTTGTCGCTCTTCCAATGGGCGACACCTTATTTTTAAACAGAAGGTCTTGTGGCACAGTGGGTACAATCCCTGCCTCTAAACCAGGAATCCTGGGTTCGAATACCACCCCAGGATTTGATGTCCAAGGAAGGTGCATTCATAACGCAACCAACAGGTTGCATGTCAACCTGCAAAACCCTTTCAACACACTAATGGCTGGAGGTAAACTGGGAGAGATTCCTGGTCAGCCATGTTTGATGCGGAGTGACGCCCTCAAGCTATATAAGCCTTTGGCGACAGACTAGCAACCTGTTCCAGGAATAACTAGTTATGGGAATGGATGGACGCTGTAATGTTTTATTGAAAGTCTACCTTAGTGCACCACTAGGTGTGGGAAGAGAATTGGAATTATTTTCAAACACTGACCCTTAGTTCTAGATTGTTCCACAAGAGGAAATATCCTCTCCACATCCACCCTGTGAAGACCTCTTAGGATTTTATATGTTTAAATCAAGAATCGACTTCCGTTTGCGGCTATGCGGAGCTAAGCCGCACGATTCGGCAGCTCCCGCTACTACAGACTTTCGGGCTCATTGGAGGAGCCCCAACGGAATTTTTTTGACGACAACCCGTGGGGAAGTGAAGAGAGAGGTCCTCCTCCAACTTTTATGGACCGGACCAGAACTTCAACGGCTAAAAAAGCGGCACTGGAGCAGCGGGAGAAGCGAGGGAAAAAAATCAAAATGGCGGCGACCGGGGACAAAGCGGAGTGCTGGCCGGAGCTGCAGGAATTCATCAAGCGCTGCTTCGAGGAGCTGCGGAAGGAGATGCTGGCGGTAATTAAAGGACTAGGGATAACCCAGAAGGCCCACGAGGTGAAGATCCAGGAGGTACAGAAAAGAGTGAGTGAGAATGAGGACGAGCTCTTGGGCCTGGCGGTGAGAGTGGAGCAGAACGAGGCGCTACACAAGAGGTGGGCGGGAAGACTCGAAGACCTGGAGAACAGGTCGAGGAGAAATAATCTGCGGATCCTGGGTCTCCCAGAAGGAGTGGAGGGGGCCGATGCCGCGGCATATGCGGGCACGATGATCGGGGCGCTGATGGGCGCGGAGGCCCCTTCGAGGTTGCTGGAGCTGGACGGGGCACACCGGGTGCTGGCGAGGAAGCCCAAGGCAAATGAGCCGCCAAGGGCGATGGTGGTGAGATTTCACCGGTTCACGGACAGAGAGTGGGTCCTGAAATGGGCCAAGAAGGAGCGGAGCAGCAAGTGGGACAATGCAGAGATCCGAATATACCCGGACTGGAGCACGGACGTTGCTAAGTGGAGAGCGGGTTTCAACCGGGCCAAAGCGGTGCTGCATCGGAAAGGAGTGAAATTTGGAATGCTGCAGCCAGCGCGACTGTGGGTCACATACAAGGACCAACACTATTACTTCGAAACGCCTGAAGAGGCGTGGACCTTTATACAAACTGAAAAGTTGGACTCTAACTGAGGGTTTGTGAGGGCGGGGGGTGTTTGAGGGTTGATGTGTATAGGGGGTTGTTGTATATAGAGGGTCAATCACGCGCAGGAAATGTTATATGGGCTGGGGGAGAGAGACAAGACCTCCTCGACAGGAGCTGCGCCAGAGGGGGCGGGGCAGGCTTTGGAAAGCGCGGGTTTTTTTCCTGCGCGCAGGAAGAAAGGCGGGAAGGGGAACGAAGGAACGTATATTTATTGGGAGACTCCCACACGGGGGGGTCAAAGGGACGGCGGGGGTAGCCGGGGTCAGGCAGGTGTCAGCTGACTTATGGGAGTGATGTGGGGGGAGCAAATAAGCTAGACAGGGGTCTAGCGGGAGGGGGGGGAAGGGGGGGGGGGGAAAGGGTTGCTGCTGCACTGGCCGAAAGGGAATGGGACACAGAAGAGGTGGTCGGGACGGGGGTCTCCCGGCTGGGGGACTGGAGGGTGAGGGTGGCGCGGACGCGGGACTGGCGCAGAAAAGGAGAGGGCTAGTTGGGGGGGGGCGGGGGGGGGGGGGAAGGGCCAGAGCCCCTCCAATCCGGCTGATAACGTGGAACGTGAGGGGCCTGAATGGGCCAGTGAAGAGGGCTCGAGTGTTCGCGCACTTGAAGGGACTGAAGGCAGACGTGGCCATGCTCCAAGAGACACATCTGAAGGTGGCGGACCAGGTCAGGTTAAGAAGGGGATGGGTAGGACAGGTATTTCACTCTGGACTGGACGCGTAAAATAGAGGGGTGGCAATTTTGGTGGGAATTGTCATTTGTCATGTGTCATTTGAGGCCAAGGCTATTGTAGCGGATAATGGAGGGAGATATGTGATGGTGAGCGGTAGGTTGCAAGGGACGTGGGTGGTGTTGGTGAATGTATATGCCCTGAACTGGGATGATGCAGGATTCATGAAGCACATGTTGGGGCGCATTCCGGACCTGGAGGTAGGAGGCCTGATAATGGGAGGGGACTTCAATACAGTGCTGGACCCAGCACTGCACCGCTCCAGATCAAGGACGGGAAAGAGGCCGGCGGCGGCCAAGGTACTTAGGGGGTTTATGGATCAGATGGGGGGAGTGGACCCATGGCGGTTTGCAAGGCCGCAGGCCAGGGAATTTTCTTTCTTCTCCCACGTGCACAAAGCCTACTCCCGGATAGATTTTTTTGTTCTGGGCAGGGTGCTCATCCCGAGGGTGGAGGGGACGGAGTATACTGCTATAGCCGTTTCGGACCACGTCCCGCACTGGGTGGAAATGGGGCTGGGAGAGGAGAGGGGCCAACGCCCGCTGTGGTGGCTGGATGTCGGACTGCTGGCGGACGAGGTGGTGTGTGGGAAGGTGAGGGGGTGTATCGAAAGGTACTTGGAGGCCAACGACAATGTGGAGGTGCGGGTGGGGGTGGTATGGGAGGCGTTGAAGGCGGTGATCAGGGGAGAGCTAATCTCCATTAGGGCTCATAGGGAGAAGACAGAGGGCATAGAAAATGAGAGGTTAGTGGGGGAGATTTTGAGAGTGGACCGGAGATACGCAGAGGCCCCGGAGGAAAGATTACTTGGGGAAAGACGACGGCTCCAGACGGAGTTTGACCTGTTGACCACGGGGAAGGCGGAGGCACAGTGGAGGAAGGCGCAGGGAGCGACCTACGAGTACGGGGAGAAGGCTAGTCGGATGCTGGCACACCAGCTCCGTAAGAGGACGGCAGCGAGGGAAATAGGGGGAGTCAAAGATGGAAGGGGAGCCACGGTTCGGAGTGTAACAAAAATAAACAAGGTATTCAAGGCCTTCTATGAGGAGCCGTACAGATCCCAGCCCCCAGTGGGGGACAAGGGTATGAGACGATTCCTAGACCAACTGAAGTTCCCGAGGGTGGAGGAGCAAGAGGTGGCTGGTTTGGGGGCACCAATCGAGTTGGAGGAGCTGAGCAAGGGTTTGGGGAGTATGCAGGCGGGGAAGGCCCCGGGGCCGGATGGATTTCCGGTGGAGTTCTACAGAAAGTACGTAGACCTGTTGGCCCCGCTACTAGTGAGGACCTTTAACGAGGCAAGAGAGGAGGGGACCCTGCCCCCGACAATGTCGGAAGCGACAATTTCCTTGATTCTAAAGCGGGACAAGGACCCACTGCAATGTGGATCGTACAGGCCGATCTCGCTCCTCAATGTGGATGCTAAGCTATTGGCAAAAGTGCTGGCCACGAGGATTGAGGACTGTGTCCCGGGGGTGATCCATGAGGACCAGACGGGATTTGTAAAGGGCAGGCAATTAAACACTAATGTGCGGCGGCTCTTAAACGTGATAATGATGCCATCGGAGGAGGGAGAGGCGGAGATAGTGGCAGCTATGGACGCGGAAAAGGCCTTTGACCGAGTAGAGTGGGAGTACCTCTGGGAGGTGCTGCGTAGGTTTGGGTTCGGGGGAGGGTTTATCAGTTGGGTTAAGCTCCTTTACAGAGCCCCGGTGGCGAGTGTAGTGACGAACCGGCGGAGGTCGGAGTACTTTCGGCTGTACCGAGGAACGAGGCAGGGGTGCCCCCTGTCCCCCCTGTTGTTTGCATTGGCGATCGAACCCTTGGCCATGTCATTGAGGGAGTCTAATAAATGGAGGTGGGTGGTCCGAGGGGGAGAAGAGCATCGGGTGTCGCTATCTGCGGATGACCTGTTGCTGTACGTGGCCGACCCAATGGAGGGGATGGTGCAGGTCATGCAGACTCTAAGGGAGTTTGGGGAGTTTTCGGGCTATAAGCTCAATGTAGGGAAGAGTGAGCTCTTTGTAATACAGGCAGGGGACCAAGAAAGAGGGATAGGGGACCTACCACTGAGGAGGGCGGTGGGGAGTTTTCGGTATCTGGGGATCCAGATAGCCAGGAGTTGGGGGGCCCTACATAAATTGAATCTGACGAGGTTGGTGGACCAAATGGAGGAGGACTTCAAAAGATGGGACATGTTACCGCTCTCGCTGGTGGGTGGAATGCAGTCGGTCAAAATGGTGGTCCTTCCGAGGTTTCTGTTTGTGTTTCAGTGCCTTCCCATCGTGATCACCAACGGCTTTTTTAAGAGAGTAGGTAGGAGTATTATGGGGGTTGTGTGGGCAAATAAGACCCTGAGGGTAAGGAGAGGGTTCCTGGAATGCAGTAGGGACCGAGGCGGGTTGGCGCTGCCAAACCTAGCGAGCTACTACTGGGCAGCAAATGTGGCGATGATCCGCAAGTGGGTCATGGAGGGAGAGGGGGCGGCATGGAAGAGGATGGAGATGGCATCCTGTAAAGGAACGAGCTTGGGGGCGTTGGTGACGGCACTGCTGCCGTTCTCGCCGTCAAAGTATACCACGAGCCCGGTGGTGGCGGCAACGTTAAGGATCTGGGCCAGTGGAGATGGCACAGGGGTGCAGTGGGAGCCTCGGTGTGGTCCCCGATCAGGGGTAACCACCGGTTTGTCCCGGGGAAGATGGACGGGGGTTTCCAGGGCTGGCATCGGGCGGGGATTAGAAGAATGGGGGACCTGTTCATTGACGGGACATTTGCGAGCCTAGGGGCACTGGAGGAGAAGTTTGAGTTACCCCCGGGAAATGCTTTTAGATATATGCAGGTGAGGGCTTTTGTGAGGCGACAGGTCAGGGAATTCCCATTGCTCCCGGCACAAGAAATTCAAGATAGGGTGATCTCGGGTGTATGGGTCGGGGAGGGCAAGGTGTCGGCAATACTCCAAGAGATGAAAGAAGAGGGGGAAGCGCTAGTAGATGAGCTGAAGGGTAAATGGGAGGAGGAGCTGGGGGAGGAGATCGAGGAAGGTCTGTGGGCTGATGCCCTGGGTAGGGTTAATTCCTCCTCCTCGTGTGCCAGGCTCAGCCTGATACAATTTAAGGTGGTCCACAGAGCGCACTTGATGGGGGCGAGGTTGAGGAGGTTCTTTGGGGTAGAGGACAGATGTGGAAGGTGCTCAGGGAGCCCAGCGAACCATGTCCATATGTTTTGGTCATGCCCGGCACTGGAGGGGTTCTGGAGAGGAGTGGCGGGAGCAATATCTCAGGTGGTGAAAGTCCGGGTCAAGCCAAGCTGGGGGCTAGCAATATTTGGAGTAGTGGACGAGCCGGGAGTGCAGGAGGCGAAAGAGGCTGGCATTCTGGCCTTTGCGTCCCTAGTAGCCCGGCGAAGGATCTTGCTAATGTGGAAGGAGGTGAAGCCCCCTAGCGTGGAGGCCTGGATAAACGACATGGCTAGGTTCATAAAGCTGGAGTGAATTAAGTTTGCCTTAAGAGGGTCTGTGCAGGGGTTCTACAGGCGGTTGTTTTGTTATGTTTCCTTTGTAACATAAGCGGCTTCCTTGTGTTGCGTTTGTCAAGGAAGGTCGAGACGTGTAAATAACGTCAACTCATTTATTTACACTATGTACACTTTTATAACTTGAGTTCGACACTACTGCTAATCCTATTGTAGCTGCCTAAACTGACTAACCAGCTGCTGTCTTCCACGTGGTGGGTGTGATAATGAATCAACCCTGTGCCTCTCCTCACTGACTGTCTCCACTGGCCAAAGGGGCTGATTATCTGTGTGGTGTCCTTTATGTATAGGTTGGTATAATGCCCCCCTGTGGTCGTGTCACCTCCTGGTGTATCGTGAATGTCCATTGGTCGCCTCCCATCTAACTTATCTATTGGTTGAGTGTGTATGTGTGTGATGTTTCTGGTGCTCCCTCTAGTGTCTGTCTAGCTTACATGTATTTACAGTGATTTACATCACCACAGCGGTGGCAACCGTTCCTAGACTATCTCGCGGAGCGTTAGAGGAAGATCGGTCAGCAGCAGCAACCCTGGGGGGGTGGGGGACGTCTTGGGAAGGGGGGGAGGGGGATTGCTTGGGGGGATGGATGAGCAGGAGATAACATGAAGGGTGGGGGAAACTGGCACGTGCGGGAGAGAGCCAGTGTATAAAGCTATGTAAATATACCACTTTGCCATGTGTATATCTTGCTCAGTGCGATTTTGTGTTATTTTGTTACGGGGGGGGGGGGGGGGGGGGGGGGGGTGGTTATTGTTTGTAAGGGGAAAAAATTGTGTTGTTGAAAAACTTTAATCAATATATATTTTTTTTAAATAAATCAAGAATCCTCTCGCTCTCCTAAACTTCACTGGATATAGGCCTAGCCTATCCATCCGTTCCACACAAGATAACCTGCCCATTCCAATTGTTAGTCCAGCCAAATTTGTCTGAACTGCTTCCAATACATTTACTAATATGACAGCAACTAGCCCCTATGCTCTGGGGTATCGAAAAACTCACTGATCCTTTTGGTCACCTGCCCTAATTTCATTTTATGTGGCTTAGTGTCTAAGTTTGCTTTCTAAATCTCCATTGAAATGCCTCAGGATGCTTTATTATGTTAAAAGTGCTGTATTAATGTAAGTTATTATTTGTCGTTAGTCAACAGAAACAATAAAAAAGGACACTGAAGGCCCATATTATTGTAAGATAACGATGTAACTATGACAACGATAAGCTACATAATCACATTAATGCAAGGGCACTTTTGTGTCACCAATCGTGTACGTACCCTGACAAAACTGTAAAAATGATAGCAAAGAAAATTGTTGTGAAGATATTTGCTTATCTTGCTTTTGTATTTGACCATAAAGTAGACAACTTAAATCCAAACCCCAAAAATGGCATCACAGGTATTCATGATTGAATTGGTCCTCAGTAATCTTTCAGCAGTTTCTTGGCCAGAGAGCTGATTTACAAAATTACAAATTGTAACCTATTTCTTTTGTGAATAATTTAAAATCTGTTTTCCTTGCATTTTGTGTTCTCATGGAACTGAAGAGGAAGATGTCCATCAATAGCAGAATCATATAATCCTGGTGTTTAAAGTCCACTTTAAACCAGATAAAAGCATCATGATAACTCAAAAGCTATTTTCATTCAACTGAACACCACAGCAAAGCAGCCAATGTTTTGGCACGGTGATTACTGGTGAACTGTTAGTTCTTCAAAGTGCTGAAATGGAACTAGACTTTCCTTCCTTACAGCTATGCCTATTAAGGGCAATTTGTACCATGAACACATACTTTCTTTCTCAGCTTCCAATTTAAACACTGACTGGCAGCTTTGTTTTAACGCCCACAAGAACACTTAAGGGTCAATTGCACTGGAACATTTGCTTTATCAATACAGCTTAAACTTCGAACTTGCCTGTAAAACATCCGCTCACATAAATTGCACAATGAAGAATTCGTAAAGGCAGATAAACTAATTTCAGTTACTCAGCAATCTTTTAGGTTAGTAAATTTGATACTTTGCCAGTATGCTAAGAACATGATAGACTCAGAATAACTGCCGTATATAGAATTATCAATGCACATGGTGTGTTCAAGCTATCTGGATACACAAGGAACAAAAGATTGCTGAGAGACTGCCTAAGAATATTGTGAAAGCCTACAATCGTGTGTGTGGAGGCGGAGTGGGGATGGGGATGTTTCTGTTGGCAGAGACTCACTGCTGATGTGCTGAGAACGAGTCAGCTGGTAGTGACATCTATTAACATTTAATGAAGGCAAAACAAATGTAAACATAGCAACCTCTCACAGCAGTTGATTTTATCATTAGGACTGAATAAGGTGCTGAGAAATTGGTGTGTGAGGTAAGGAGCGATTGTCAATGAAGCTGTTGCCTGGTGGAGTTGGGGTGCGGCATTGCGTGGGGAGGAATGGACTTTTTTGAAAACAAATAACAACAGATTAAACTGCACATTCCAGGTTCACCATGATCCTGATTCACCCTGATCCAGGTTCTTCTGAACCAGCTTCATTGTGATTCATGTTTGATTTACTGAATGGAAAGTTAATTTTTCAAATGTTAGTCCAATGCAGTTGACCATTGTATTAAAACCGTGAATCCCGCTACACAATTTCTTGTTCCATTAATTCTTGAATGAGTCCAAGAGGTTTTGCTGATGTCTTCTGATAACACCCAGTGTTCCCATTGGATTCAAAAATATTACATAAGGTGGAATCCTGTGCCAGATTTGGTGATGGGGGCATTTAGTCAGGTGGGAGGGTTACAGGAGGGAACCCCACTTCCAACCACTTAAGGGCCTTCTCCTGCTGGCATTAATCCAGAGACTGGCTCGGGGGGTCGTCATGCCGGGAGCCTCGGACACAGACCCTGATCATTTGTTTCTCGGTTCCCAGTTTGGGGGCGGAAGGTGTGTGGGTTCCTCATTCAAAGGCACTCAGTGCCTGATTGAGACACCCAGCACTGGGAAAGGGGGCCCTGCTGAGAGCAACCCCCGCTGCTAAACCCCTCCATATGAGGGACCCCCTTCCCGCAGCTTCCTGCCCCCAGTCTTTTCTTAACAAATATTTCTTTATTCTCCTTTTTCGCATTTGCTCCCAAATTTACACCCACCAACAATAAACAATAATCAGTAATAAACAATATTCAATAACAAATATGTCAATCCCCATATCAATAACAACGATCCCATCCTCCCACCAAACCCAAAACATTCGCCCACATGTTCACATAAACAACTGACAAAAAGGAATCAGGAATCACCCATAGTCACCATTAACACCCATCGCCCCCCTCCCGCTCCAACCCTCCCACCCATCCCCCCAACTAATGTTCGATGTTATCCAGTTCTTGGAAGTGCATAATGAATAACGCCCATGAATTGTAGAACCCCTCCATCCTTCCCCTCAGTTCAAACGTAACCTTCTCAACAGTCAAGAATTCCAACAGATCGCCCCCGCCACGCCAGGGCACAGGATGGAGAGGTTGCTCTCCAACCCATCAGGATCAGCCTTCGGGCAATCAACGAGGCGAAGGCTACAACATCTGCCTCCGCATCCGTTTCCAACCCTGGCTGGTCCGACACCCTGAATATGGCCTCCCGGGGGCCCGGGTCCAGTTTCATGTGCACCACTTTAGAAATTATTCCAAAACCCTCCTTCCAGTAATCCTCTAGCTTTGGACAGGGCCACATCATTTGAACGTGGTTAGCACCCCCCCCCGCAACGTTCACACACATCTTCTACTCCTTCAAAGAATCGGCTCATCCTCGCCCTCTTGAGGTGTGCTCTGTATACCACCTTCAGCTGTATCAGCCCCAACCTCACGCATGAGGTGGAGGCATTCACTCTCCGGAGCACCTCACACCAGAACCCCTCCTCCATATCCTCTCCCAACTCTTCCTCCCACTTTGCTTTGATCCCTTCCAGCAGTGCCTTCTCCTCCTCCAGAATAGCTCCGTAGACCGCTGACACCACCCCCTTCTCCAGTCCCCCTGTCGTCAGCACCTCCTCCAGCAATGTGGAGGCCGGCTCCTCCGGGAAGTTCTGTATCTCCTTTCTAGCAAAATCTCGAACCTGCATGAATCTAAACATTTCCCCCTGCTCCAGCCCATACTTCGCTTCCAGCTCCTTCAATCCTGCAAACCGACCTGCCCCCAGTCTTTTACCTGTACCTGGGTCCCTCCTCTGGGTTAAGGCCTCGGGTGGATGTGACACCCGCGGCAGTCATTGCCTCTCTTGTGGGACTGCTGATTACTTGGTCTGGTCAGGAGATCTCAGCAAGTGGGCCCCACCTTTGCGGCACCATCCCTGGGCCTGAGGGGAAGGCCTGCTGCTCACCTGACAAGTGATTGGAGTGGGATCAAGATGTGACGGGCTGCCAGAAAAAAACACAAAATGGGGGCCGAGCCCCCCCCCCCCCCCCCCCCCCCCCCCCCCCCACTCCGCAAGATTCCGTTCATAGTGTCGAAGGTCAGATATTATCCTCTGGAAACAAAGGGAAGCTGTTATTTTAAAGCTACCGGCTTGTTCTGAGCAAAATAAGAAAAATAATGGCCATGTAAGCAGCAGGGAAAATTCTGATTGGACATTCAAACATTTGATTCAAGTTACAAGTAAAGCTAATTATGTCATCTGTTGATATTTTACAATATTCTTTAGCAAATTTGAATGTTTCCAATGGCTGGGTTGGAGAAGCAGTGGGGAACACTATTGTATTCTGGCAGGCCTGGCAGACAGAGTGGAAATTAAGCAAGCAAACACACTGACTTACCGCATGGACGATGAAACACAGGATATTCTGGCATCATTGAAGCTGACAGAAGACAAACGTAAAACAGTTTTTTTGCGGTGATAGAAATGTTCAGGGCATTTCACCATCCAAGCAAAATGTGATTGATGAAAGGGTTACATTTTCCAGAAAGCAGCCACTCAAAGAGCTGTCAGAAACAGATGAGCAGAATGTCAATACTGAAATCAACTTTAAACTCAGCGTTGGTGCCACAGGCCCCACACAATAGCAACAAAATGCAGTTCTAAGACAGCCACAAAGCCTTTGTCTATTGAACTGTTGATATTCACCAAACATTATCGAAAGGAACAGCCATCACTTCTTCGAGCAAAGCATCCCAAGGGCTAAATTTCAACCTAAAAATAGGTAGGTCTGGGTGAGGTGTGGTTGGGGGGGGGGGGGGTCAAATTCAGGAACGTTTGTTTCATGTACAAACTCACCTCCAAACCCACTCAATTTCATGCTTTTTTAAAATAAATTTAGAGTGCCCAATTCATTTTCTCCAATTAAGGGACAATTTAGCGTGGCTAATCCACCTACCCTGCACATCTTCAGGTTGTGGGGGCGAAACTCACGCAAACACGGGGAGAATGTGCAAACTCCACACGGACAGTGACCCAGAGCCGGGATCGAACCTGGGACCTCGGTGCCGTGAGACAGCGGTGCTAACCACTGCACCAGCGTGCTGCCTTTCAATTCATGCTTTTAACGGAGGCTGGAATATTGATGGGCAACCAACCTTCTCCAAGGATATGGGTTGGTACTTATAATGATTTTGAGGACTTCGTTTCCATTCTTACTGTTCATCCTTCAATATTGTTGGCTCTGTTTCCCAAGTATCAAGTAACACATCAGCTTTATCAAGGTAACGACTTGGCGGATTCAGGAGTTGAGTACCTTACACGTATCACTGGGATCCAGGTGCTTGCCTGAGGAGACTTTGCATTCCGGTCCCCCACCAGCCTCTGATACTATAATGTCTCCAATCCATCCTCCATGGATGGAGCCCTTGATTACCCCCAAACCTTGAGGCCCCTAATTCCCCCTTGAGGTTCCATAATGCGATCTTGCGAGACGTCGCAATGTGAATCCCACTCATTTTGGGTCACTGTCCGTGTGGAGTTTGCACATTCTCCCCATGTCTGCATGGGTTTCACCCCCACAACCCAAAGATGTGCAGGGTAGGTGGATTGGCCATGCTAAATTGCCCCTTAATTGGAAAAAAAATAATTGGATATTCAAAATGTTTTTTTTATATGTACAGAGTACTGTTAAGAGATTAGTTGATTTTTGGGCACTAAAGGATTCAAGGAATTATAGATTTGTGTTTTGAAAGTGGAGTTTATGTAGGAGCTCAGTTATGATCGTATTGAATGGTGAGGTAACTCGAGGGGCTGTAAGGCCTCCTGCTGCTCCGTTTTATTATGCTCATAAATAGGAAGGCACGTGGATTGTTTGTATTTTGAGTAAATGAGGCCAGAAATCTTTAATGTACATTACTATAAATTGTCATTTTTAGAAAGTACACAAAATTCTGACTTAGCATCAATATAGGAACATATGAAGCAGACTTATACACCTGCATTTGCACTGTTTGCATAAGTTCTCAATAAATATGTGGTCCGTTATGGCAGGTCGCGTGATATGAGCTCGGGCGCGATTGAGTTTCATGACCTCCAGCTGTACTCATCTTTTAATCCGTCGTTTTACCCTGCTGCATATTTCATAATTGCTTTTTTGGGCTCAGCCTTGAGGTTCCTGATTGGTCTTTTTGTGAGAAAAACCTGAGATAAAATGCTAAAATCCTCATTTGTTCAGGGTGGCCGCAGTTGGCTGGGATGGGGCCCTCCTGATGGTGGTGCAGTTGCTGCTGAGCGTGCTCCCACTTTGACGGTACGGTGTACATCAGATGATGGCCACTTTTGAAGAAGTTGAGCGCAATTTTGGCTGCGGGGTGCAGAGAATCCAGTTCCATGCATGGAATCGGGACTGGCGCCGGTTCCTCGATTCTCTAGCCCCTGAAAAGCGGTGTACTCGGGGAATATGCCGCACCACGTATCCCCGACCTGTGGCCTTTGCCAGAGGCCAGCCCTGCTATTCTCCGCCCAAGACCGGCCAAAGTCCCGACAGCGTGGACGACTCATGATCCTGCCGTTCGGGATACTCGCGTGGCGGCTGCGGACTCAGTCGGCACTATTTGCGCGGTCTAGCTCCGCGATCTGAGTCCGTCATGGAGCACGGCGCGGCATCTGACCCGGTTGTGCAGTGGGCTGTATCTGCAGCTGGAGCTGTGAACCTCACAACGGCTCCCTGCTAGCCCCCTGCAAGGCTGTTAATATGTGGCTTTTTGATGCAAGTTTTTCTGGCGTAAAAAGCCACAGTTTTCACGACGGCCTGGGGACATAGTTCCTGAAATGGAGAATCCAGCCAGTTGTCTTGGCTGAGAATTTCGGGGTGCAGGTCGTTAGAGCTCATTTTGAGGCACTGCAGTGTACCTTTAGAAGAGCGGTGGTGGTGCATGAGAGGGGTCTTGCATTTGAAAGTGCACTATCTCTAGTTAGCCTTTGTGTCATTGAAATCCTGCTGCTTGGTGTGTTGGTTATCCTGACGGGTTTAGGAGATGGGGCTGGGAGGGTTGCCCCCTGAGTCCAGTCCCTGGCGAGAGATAGGAAATGAATTCCTGATTGAGTTCGAGAATTGACTGCCATGCTTTGATAATCTTGATTTGAAGACTGGATGCGTCAGATTCGGTGGAGCACAACCTACCTTGTCTGCGAGGCCAGTGGTCGATTGGGCCCACCAATCACTGGTCCTATTTTGTGCTGTTCTTGATGCTTGTCTCAAGGAGCTGGAGCTGGCCAAGCAAGGCAAGTCATTCCCCTCGGCTGGGACCTAGGCTGTGGACCGTCTGGGTGTAAGAGAGACGGCTTGATGGAAGAGATGGTGTCGCGTGCTTCAATGGATGGAATCCTTGAGAGATCCTGAACAGCGCTCGTTGATCCTGCCTTATACTTTATCATATATTATCATAGAATTTACAGTGCAGTTACAGTTACAGTACATGTCTTGTGTGACATGGAAGATGTCTTTATCCTGCAACTTACCCTGCGGTTCTTCAATAATCCTGATTGTTACTCCTTGTTGTCATGTTGTTGACTTTTTATTGCTCTCTTTTTTCCTAAGGGAGTGTGAGTGTGCCATTGATTATTCTTAACCTATTATTCTGTGTTGGCAGGATCATCATGAGTCAATTAATAGAGGTGTGATTTGTGCACAGTTTTACCCCTCTTGATTACTGTGTCTTGTAATCTTTATAGTTGGGGGAAGGGAGTGCTTTTTGTCCTCCCCCCGCCGCCCCCCCCCCCCCCCCCCCCACCCCACCCCCCGCCAATTATAACAAATCCATTTTGTTTTTTCTTTTAGATTTGTATATTCTTTGAATTTAGAATCCACATCTTCATCCTTTTTTAGCCTGGGCAGAGTTTATATCCTCAGGAGGAGTGGATTCCTTCTGCTTCCATCTTGAGGCTGAGTTTTCTATCCCTCCGTTTGAGTCTTTCTATGTGTTCATCTTCTGGGCTTTGTGGTGGTTGGGTTATTAAGGAGGGAGGTTGCTCTGAATATCCTTTCAGTGACAGTGGTCGCTTTGAGCTAAGTTGGGTGAGCCCGCTTTGGGGGTTCAATTCATCATTTTCTTCTGTTCATTCGCGTGAGCATTGTATTGGTTTTATCCTAATATGGCCCTCCCTCTTAGAGCACCTAATTATTGGATTATTGGGTGTCTTGCCGATTCTTCCTCTTCTTGGACGGAAGACCCCCCCCCCTCCTGTCTGGGGCTGGAATAATCATCCTCTTGTGGTGTGTTGCCCTGATTGAAATGGAAAGGTATAGGCTTGACAGGAGTGCAGGTTTGTTTGGGGTGTGCTGGAGGCCCTGGGGGTATAGGTTTTTATGTATTGGTTGGTGCTGGGCTAGGTCAGGCCTGGTGCTGTGGCAGTTACCCTGTTGTCTCTACGGACTCTTGATGTACCTGCCGAAGGTGTGTGGAGGGGCTTCTTGAGCGGCTGGGTTTTGTTTTGTTGTCTCGCTGGTGTACAGGGACCTGGGGATTGGTCTATTCCATGTCTTGGTGTATATCCCGTGGTTACCCTTGGGGGGAGTGGGTCACCACCTTGTTGATTGAGTAGCCTGTTCTCCTTTTCAAAGTTGGGTGTTGTCATCTGGTGGATAGCCCGGGTAGATCTCTTTTTTCTTCGCTCTTCGTCTCTACCTTGGGAGGCCCTGCGGCCTTGACCGTAGTCTGAACATGTTATTGTTGCCAGTCCTCTCTTCCTCTCCTTTCTTCATAATTGTACTTCTGCCTTGGGTTTGGGGTTTTGTTGGGTCATGTAGTATGTTTATAACTCCCCGTAGATCTGGGTTTCCGTGTATTTTCTTTTCTTTTTGCAAGAGTGGGTGTGACAAATCCGTTCCTGGCTCCTACGTGAGTGCAGATGACCTGGAATCTGAAAAGAAAAGTCTTTGTTGGGCCATTGGTGCTGCTGGAGTTGAGGGGGATGTATATTGGTGTGCACCCCATCCTGGGGCAGGAAGTTTACCCTGATCTTCCATGATGATTGCGGGGCTGAGCAGTGTGAGAGTGTGTGCGCCATTTTGTTATGCAGTCATGTTTTCATGATATTATTCTGTTTCTCCCTCAGTCTCTGATGGGGCGATATGAGTATCTAGTTTTGTCTAATGGTGGTATTAAGCCAGTTGTGCTGTCGTTCTCCTGTTCCATACTGTGGATCAATCCGTTTCTGTATTTTCCCTTCATGGCGCTGTATTGTTTTGTGACTTTGTTGCACTATTTTATAAAATGTAAAATCCTAATAAACATACTTATATTTTTTAAAAGTGGTCTGTTTTAATAGAGGTAGCTGGAATGACAATGAGAGGATCTTGAATTACATTGACTGCTTTTATCTTAATAGCTCCAAATCTTTTGGAAGATACTTTATTTGTCGCTGGTCCTGTTGTATTTTAAGATCATTTGTCACAGTTTATACCCTGAATGCACACACATTTGTGTGTCTGTTCTTGTGAGCTTGTACTTCCATTTGTCAAAACAGTAGACAAACGACACTGGTTTGTTGTATTTAAGATGCATGAGAAGTTTGGCTGTATTTCAGGGTTTTCATTGCAGAAAGTTGGATTTATAGATTATTTACTTCATGAACTTCTTCTACGTGAGAGGAATCACAAAAACACGGGGTTTATAAACACTTGAAATCAGGACCCATGGCAAACAGAAACCTTGTCATGCAGTGGTCTTTGGTTGTTTCGCATTAAAAACAAATGTCACAGGTCTTGTATACAGCACCTTTGAAAGACCTGTTGCCAATTTTTACAGGCATATTTAACAGGTCACAGCGCTCGGAGTTTTATTTAGAATGATAGATTTAGGTCAGGGCCATTTGCCTGCATCACTGAATCTGGGTTCAGGTTGGAGTCGGGTCTGGTGTATTAAATAAGGCCCAAGTCACATCAGCGGGCCAGGGTGAGCCTGACACTCATTCAACACTGCAAGTCTAAATCATTTATATATACACTTAAGAACAAAGATAGGTCTGATACTGTTGTCTCACATGTATCACCTCTTGTCTTTCTACACCTATTTTATTTTTATATGTGTTACTACATTATCCGTTTGTGCCATAAGCCAGAATTATTCTGATAAGCCCTGTGTGAAGCATCATATTGGACTTTTTCTGAAAATGCTCTATCCACTGTGAAGTGTTGGGTACTCTGACACACAGACGAACCAACACGGTTGCGTATGGTACAACGCAGTTTTATTTCATTGAACTATAAACATAGTAAACTCTGGTATTCAGCACATTCTGAGTGGCTGGCAATGAGGTCTGTTCCCTGAGTTCTCTCCTGCTCGAGTGCCCAGGAAGTGTCGTGTTCCCTGCTTTGTACTGTGTATGCTCTTGTCCGTGATTGGCTGTCGTGTTGTGTGTGTTGATTGGTCCGTTGATCTGTCCATCATTATGTGTGTGTGTATGTGCTGTGATGTTCACATGAATATCATGACACACTGAATTCCCGGAAACTACCCAATCAATCAAACACTTCTTCAACCCATTCATTTCTAATGTTCACAACTTTATCCCACATTATGGATTGTGAAGAGTTTGCCCGCAACTTGACATTAGTCTAACTGACTGATTGTTGTCCAATTTATTCTTCCCTCCTCTCTTGGCTACTCTCCAGTCAATAGCACAATTTACATATTTGAAGAAAATTGAAACATTTTAGCCTGAGCCCCTGCTCTGTCCTGACTGACTTCTTTCAGTCACCTAAGGTGTGTGAAATCATGGTCCAATGACTTAGCAATCTTGAGTTCTGCCCTATATTTTTCTAAGAACAGTACATTTTCTCACAATTATTTCAACTTTGTCAGTAGTACATCTAATTCTCATTTCCATTCTCAATTGTAAAGACGAAATAGAGAATATTTATTTGTACCCCATAGGTGGTGACAGGCTTCATGACGATTTCCTCTTTTTTATTTTTCTGACAACGACGGTCCCTGTTAAAGCAGATGACTGATGACACCACAAGGTTACAGCAGGCGAATCAGAAAGTCGGGGAAAAGACGACATTCACTCGTACACATCTGGTGGAACACAGTTCAAAGCTCAATAGTTTTATGAAGGATTTTCAGTTCGTTGAAAGCAGAGAGCACTGCTAGGTCACGATTGGATCATACAGTGCAAGATTTGACAATTTATAATGTTTCCTTCAGAACCAATCATCATTTGGGTTACGTGCAAGGGATTCTGGCAGGGTTTACAGTTGAATATGTTGTGATTTGTATGGAGTGATTTTGTTAATGGTTCTCGATTGATTAATTGAGCATATGGAAAATAGGAGCACGATGTAAATTATTGTATTTGGGAGGCAAACTAAAAATTCCTTCATTGTTCCTGGTCATGATCCCAGAGGTCAGCCTGCTTCTTTCTAAAGTCAGCATATAGCCTCATGGGGTAATAAATCTCCTTCATTTCCAATTGCTAAATCTCTATAGTGGAACTTTTCTCTGTGCAGTAGTTTTCCCGTTGCTTGGTTCTTTAACTGTCACCCACATTACTAACATTACTGGAAGTTTAAAACTTCAACTTCCTTATTAATTTTCTTTCCATAAAAGGGGTGAATTATTGAGCTTGTTAATATGAGTGATGTCTACATTAGGAAATAGAGCCCTTTTTTCTTCCAATATCAGCAACAAGCAGTATAAAAGGTATGTAAGTCATGATTTAAAATAGACGCGAGCTCCTTGTATTCTGGTCCAACTTGAAGTGTTGGGTACTCTGCTACACAGACAAACCAACACGGTTGCGAATGGTACAACGCAGTTTTATGTCAAACATCTATTTACACTGGTAAACTGTTTACTGAGGTTCGATCATGACCCTTGATTCTGTGGACCTATTCCTAATTCTATAGTGTAGTGGCACTCAGCACATGGTGGATGTCTGAGTGGCTTGTAATGAGCTCTGTGCCCTGAGCCGTCTCCTCCTCGAGTGCCCAGGAAGTGTTGTGTTCCCTGTTTTGTACTGTGTATGCTCTTGCCTGTGATTGGCTGTCGTGTTGTGTGTGTTGATTGGTCCGTTGATCTGTCCATCAGTATGTATGTATGTATGTGCTATGATGTTTACCTGAATATCATGACACAACTAATGGGAGGATTTTCAACCCCAGACCACCAACTTTCTATCCTACAACTGGCTGACCCACAGGGAAGAATCTGGGGCGCGTTTCTCCGACCCCTCACCGGGTCGGAGAATCGCCGGGGGCCGGCGTGAATCCCGCCCCCGCCGTGTCCCGAATTTTCCGCCACCGGAGATTCGGCGGAGGAGGGAATCACGCCGCGCCGGTCAGCGGAAATCGCGCCGGTCGCCAGGCCCACCCCCAGCGATTCTCCGGTCGGCGATGGGCCGAAGTCCCGCCGCTGTCAACCCACGCCAGCCGGCGTGGATTGAACCACCTTTCGAATGGCGGGACAAGGCGGCGGGCTCCGGGGTCCTGGGGGGGGGGGGTGCGCGGGGCGTGGGCTGATCTGGCCCCGGAGGAGGGGGGGGCCCACGGTGGCCTGGCCCGCGATCGGGGCCCACCGATCCGCAGGCGGGCCTGTGCCGTGGGGGCACTCTTTTCCTTCCGCCTTCGCCATTGTCTTCACTATGGCGGAGGCGGAAGAGACTCCCTCCACTGCGCATGCGCGGAGATGCTGTGAGCTGACGCTCTCGCGCATATGTCACGCGGCAAAGTCATTTCCGCACCAGCTGGCGGGGCGCCAAAGGCCTCTCCCGCCAGCCGGCGGGTCGGAAATCAGTCCGGCGCGGGCCTAGCCCCTCAAGGTGAGGGCTCGGCCCCTCACGATGCGGAGAATTCCGCACCTTTGGGGCGGCGCGATGCCGGACTGATTTGCGCCGTTTTTGGCGCCGATTGGCGGCCATCGTGCCGATTGCGGAGAATCCCGCCCCTGATTTGTATTTTGGACACACATTTTCCTATCTGATTACATTTTCAGGCAGGCCATCAAATGGGCACAACCACCCAAACAGACAGGAGGCTGGTTAAATATACAGAGTGGGGTCCAACTCTGGGTCAAAGACCCCAATTGACAGTTTACAAATGCTCGGCCCTGTGTGCCATTTGCTGAGAGACCAAACCAGGGGGTGCTCAGCAAGTTTAAAACAAAAAGATTTTTCTGGGTCCAAAGAGTGGAGGACAAGGGTAAGCAGTGCTCTTGTGGGCCCGCTAACCACACCCCAGATGTTCTGGTTGTGTTCAAGGATGGTAAACCTTTGGGTCCCCTTCTTTAGCACCATGTCAGCGATTCAAATTTAGAGTACCCAATTCTTGTTTTCCAGTTAAGGGGCAATTTAGCGTGGCCAATCCACCTACACGGCACATCTTTTTGAGTTGTAGAGGTGAGACCCACGCAGCCACGGGGAGAATGTGCAAACTCCACACGGACAGTGACCTGGGGCCGGGAGTGAACCTGGGTCCTCAGAGTGAGGCAGCAGTGCTAACCACTGCACCACTGTGCCGCCCAATGTCCGCGATTCTTAACATTGACCTGGAGCTTTGTCTGTTGTTGGCCATTTTCGGGGTGTCGGACTCACCGGGGCTGCAGACAAGGGTGAAGGTGGATGTTATTGCCTTTGCCTTAGTCATAGTCATAGAATTTACAGTGCAGAAGGAGGCCATACGGCCCATCGAGTAGCACCGGCCCTTGGAAAGAGCACCCTTCTTAAGCTCACACCGCCGCCCTATCCCCATAACCTAGTAACCACCCCTAATCGTTTTGGACACTAAGAGCAATTTAGCATGGCCAAACCGCTTAACCTACACATCTTTGGTCTGTGGGAGGAAACTGGAGCACCCGGAGGAAATCCACGCAGACACGGGGTGACCGTGCAGACTCCGCACAGACAGTGACCCAAGGCAGGAATCGAACCTGGGACCCTGGTGCTGTGAAGCAAGAGTGCTAACCACTGTGCTACCGTTCCACCTTGTTGATGGCCCGGAGGTGAATTCTACTGAGATGGAGATCTTCCACTCCGCCTCGTACCTCGGTCTGGTTGGGTGAACTTATGGAATTTTTATATCTGGGAAAGGTCAAGTACACTGTTAGGGGTCAGTGGAGGTGTTCTACCTGATGTGGCAGCCATTCATTTCCTACTTTCAGAGTTAATCACCATCAGCTGTTAAGGTGGGGGGGTTAGTTATTATTATTGGCTGTGGGTTATTTTTGGTGTTCTTTGGTTGGGAGTTATAAGTTGGATAAAGTGCTTTTTTTCTTTTTTTTGTATGATATTGTACTATTGGATGTCCGTTTTCTGGGCTAGTTGATGTTAATGTTGCGTTTGTAATAAATGAAAAATTTTCAATAAAAATATTTTTTAAATGATTTGCTCTTCTTCCCCCAGAAAGCTGGCTGAATTTCAACTCCCTGAAATCAACAGCCTATTGCGGAGTGCCCAGTCGCTGTCTGCAGCTGGCTAATAAACTTCAAATGTGGCTGTGGGTGGGCGGAGAGAAAACACCACTGACTTTTGGGCTCAAAAGTCTCAGAAAAGCTTCTGTACTCCATTGGCCTTCAGCTTCCATTGATTGCAGCAACCCACTTAATGCAAATTAATGTCAACTTTAGGCACTTGCACAATGTGAAATTCAACACAATGAGAATAAATATGATACAGAACCCCTTCATTGCTATTTAATGGAGCAGATTCAATACTGCAGAGAGGAAGCTTTAATTGCATCCACAGAATCCATGAAATCCCTACTGTGGAGGGACTGGGGAACTGGGCAGGATTCTCCAATCGCGCGGCAGAGTGTCCACACCGTCGTAAACGCCATCGCGTTTTACGACGGCGTGAATGGGCCACTCCCAGTACTAATTCTGCCCCCTACAGGGGGCCAGCACGGCGCTGGAGCGATTTGCGCCGCTCCAGCTACCGATCCCGGCGCGAACTGTGCGCCGCGGGATCCGTGCATGCGCAGTTGCACCGGCACCAACGAGGACATGCGCAGTGGCGCCGGCGCCAACGCGCGCATGCACAGTGGCCTCCTTCAATGTGCCGGCCCCGACGCAACATGGCGCAGGACTAGAGGGGCCAGCGCGTAGGAAAGGAGGCCCCCAGCCACAGAGGCCGGCCCGCCGATCGGTGGGCCCCGATCGCAGGCCAGGCCACATCGGAGGCGCCCCCCCGGTGTTGGCCCCCCCCCCCCCCCTGCCCACAGGCCGCCACCCGGCCCTTCCACTCTGGGGTCCCGCCGGCCCAGAGCAGGTTAGAACAACGCCGGCGGGGCTCGGCTCTTTTCTTATGACCGCTCGGCCCATTGAGGCCAGAGAATCGGCGGGCTGGCCACGCCGGCGCCGATTCTGCGGAGAATCGAGTGCCAGCGTCGGTCCGGCATGGCCCGTTCGTGGGGATTCTCCGGCCCGACCCAGGGCCGGGAGAATCCCGCCTGTGTGTGTAAACCATGTTGGCTGGATATGGTTGTTGATTGGGGGGGAGGGGGGTCATTGACTGAATTATGTTTACATTTGAAATTGTTGTTATAAAATGTTTTTTTTTTAAATCCCTTAAGTGAAGAAGGAGGCCATTTGGCCCATCGAGTCTGCACCGACCCTCTGAAGGAGCACCCTACCCAGCTCCACTTCCTGCCCTATCCTCATAAACCGACCTAACCTGCACATCTTTGGACTGTGGAAGGAAACTGGAGCACCCGGAGGAAACCCACGAAGATACGGGGAGAACGTGCAAACTCCGCACAGTCACCCATGGCCAGAATTGAACCCAGGTCCCTGGCACCGTGAGGCAGCAATGCTAACCACTGTGTCACCATGCCACCCATATTGTGGGTGGCATGCTTGTGGCTGGACTCCAAGTGCAAGCCCCAGAAATTCAAGGATAGTGTGCTAACCCAGTGTACACACACTTCATCTTAATTTGAATGTTAACATTGGCAGTGATTGTTGACCTCAGGTGAAAAATAACCTCAGTGAGAATGATAGTCATGGATGAAATGGGTACTAAATGAGCTTATGTTTATTGTACCAGAATAAGTGTAGTCTGTCCGATCCAGCGACAGTGAACCCTCAGACGCAAACCTCCACACTTTTCCGTGGCCTGGATTTTCATGGAGTTGGGATGACTTGGGAGCCCTTTACAAAATGTCAAGTGGGTCCAGATTCTGGGATGCCTGACTCCATTCTCAGGTTGTCTGTTTTTTGGGTGAGCCTTTTGAGGCTGCGGCTTGGTTCAGATCAAAAGCCCGAATGCTGACCTCCCGACCTGGCCGGCTCAATTGCAGGGATGGGCATGTTGTAGTGCTGGCACAATTTTCTTGGAGTAGGGCTTGTTTTACAGCCCCTCAGAGGAGACATAAACCATAGTCTGCATGAGGAGACCTTTAAAATGTTAATTCAGAAAGTCTTCTCTAACCCCCTATGGTGAGCCATAGCACACCCATGCCCATTTACCAACAATATACTGTGTAGAACCAATGAATCCTATAGTGACCATAGGATATGTAAAAAAAATCTTTAATTTCTTCTACGTTAGCAAAAGCCCTTTTATGACAGGGCAACAAAAGTGTTAATACTCTAACCCTTCTAAAATATCAATAACATAAACAGCAAGCACTTGAAACCCATGTAAATAAACATTGTGCAATTGACAGCAGAGTTCAGTGAGCCAGGACTGTCAATCAAGCAATATTTTCTCTTCTGATCAGGTATTTCAACAGAGTAATGGATGTTTGGGCTCTCAGCCAAGCCTTAACGTGAACTCTTGGCTGAGGGCGCAGACGTCCAGTAGAGCACTGAAACACCTGGGCCCCAGGGAAATCACCGCTTAATAAGAGCAGAGATTGCACACTGTTAATTTACAAATGGTTAAGAGGCTTCTAGTGCCTGAAATTTACGTTATTGATGCCTTAGATGGTCTGGATGATTGAAACGTTTATTGCTCAGCAGCAAAAGGTCTTTGTTAACATCGTGGAACATCATGAATTAATTATTGTTTGATTTTAAAGCTTTTTTACACATTCTAAAATGGGTCAATGTGTGTTGAATTGCCATACCTTGGCATGTGGCCATGGGAGGACATGAGGGTGTGTATGGAGCGCCATAGTTTGGCAAAGAGGGCATGAGATTGCATGAGCGGGGTATGAGGGAATGTTTGGGGGGGATGGAGAAGATGAGGGCTGGGGGGCCTTTTTGTTTTTATTTTATCTGGGATGAAGTCCCACAACACGAGGTCTGCCTTTTAAGCAGCCCCCCTCCCCACCCAGCAGCACCCGTGGCTGCTTCAGACCCCTTTCCTGGGTCAACTGACTAGCCATCAGCCTGCATATTCCCCCTAGTAGACTCCAGACTGCTGCTACCCACCCCGAGAATGGAAAACCTGCCCCATACCTCTACAGCGTTAAATCGGGATGGGGATATTTTATGGCCTGGGAATTCGAGCAGAAGTTGTTTCTGCCCCAAATCGTTTTACCCTTACTGCCCTCCCCACGTTTCCAACTATAGTCTTTCTCCTTCTGCAATCTGCTTGCTGACTCAGACATTTCAGTAACATACATTAAAATGTGGGCCAGTTACACTGTTTGGCCCTTCCAGGTCACCACGATCCATATCAGATGAGTAGTGGGGCAATTAAACATGCCTCTTAATGCCAAACTTTAATACAATCACATCCATGAATTCTATTTTTTGGGTGGTCACATGTACAATGTAGGATATAATCCAGGCAAAACTCCAACAATACATCAGATTGCTTGCATGGGACTTCACTATACATATTTGCATGGGTTCCCTCCGGGTGCTCCGGTTTCCTCCCACAAGTCCAGAAAGACCTGCTGTTAGGTGAATTGGACATTCTGAATTCTCCCTCAGTGTATCCGAACAAGTGCCAGAGTGTGGCGACTAGGGGATTTTCACAGTAACTTCCATTACAGTGTTAATGTAAGCCTACTTGTGACACTAATAAAGATCACTATTATTATTCACAATTGTTTTTGACTCACAGAAAACAAGAGGTTGGGGGGGGGGGGGGGTGAAATTCCTGACCTTATTGAAAAGCACTGGGCAGGATTCTTCGGTCGGCAACGGCGCAATCACGTTCGACGATCGGCCGGAGAATCAACATTTGCAGCGAAACCGGGGGCGGTGCCGCTTTCGTGATGCTCCACCCCCTCCAAAGCGGCGTACTCCCGCACACCCTATCGACAGCCCCAGGACGTTGCCTGATGCCCTCTCCCCCGATGCTCTTTCCCCGACCGGCCGAGTTCCTGGTTCTCTCATGCTATTACTTGTCAGGAACTCAGCGTGGCAGCTGCGGACTCAGTCGGGAGAGAGCCAATCCATGGGTAGGGGGTACTTCGGCAGGGGCTGGGCACTGTTGGGGGGTGGTCCGGGGTTCGCGAGCTGGGCAAAGTGGGGAGCAATATTTGGCAGGCCGGGTCCGCGCGAGGCCGGCGCCATGTTGCAAGGCGCGGCCGCTGCAGCCCGCCGCCACGCACATTCGTGGGCAAGGACCCGGCAATTCTCCGGCCGTATCGACAGCTCGAGCCGGGTGCTCTACACTGTCTGCATGCTAGCAAACGGAGGATCGGTGGCCGTTTTGCGCCGAGTGTTCAGTCCTAAAAGGCCACCGTTCACACGCCGACGTCAGGACATAGCCTGAAAATCGGAGAATCCAGCCATTATTCCTTGCTTCAAAACCATTCCCACTTCAGAGCTAAAATCTGCAAAGTTTTATCCCGTTTATTTATCACACAAACAGCAGAGCTGCTCAACACAACCGCCAATCCCCAGATGAAAACGTTGCCACCTGGTGGCTAGGAGTGATGTAGCAATGTCCATTCTGCTCTGTGGCCACACTAAATTTGGGCTGAATTTAAAATGATAAGCACAGCAGATATTTTCTTTAACAATGCACTGAATATATCTGACAAAAATTAAGTGGTAGGCAAAAGAATTGAAAGAAAAAAGTCACAGTCTGAACAAAGAGACAGTTTGTTCAAATTAGGAAACCCTTCTGGTGACTCATCTATAGTAGGCAGTAATTTGCATATCTATAGATCAACCAGCAAAAAATGTTGAAACTTGCCCAATAATGAGTCCTTGTGAGAATTATTTTAAAAACTCAATTGAAGTTGTATACATGATATTTTTCAGAGGCAAGGTTAAACCAAGGCTGTGCCTACCCTCTCAGATGGACATCAAATATCCTACAGTGCATTTCAAAGAAGAGTCAGGAAGATCTCTCTGGTGTCCTGGCTGATATTTATCACTTAACCCATACCTGCAACAGATGACCTGGTCACTGATCTCATTACTGTTTGTACAAGCATGTTTCCTACAGTACAACAGTGATTATATTTCAAAAATAATTCATTGGTGCTTTAGAATATACTGAGGTCATCAATTGTGTATTTGCTGAAAGCTCTTTTCTTTCTTTTGCATGTGACAGTTGCAATTTTATACATTCTATACTTGTTCCTGGATTAAGCAGTCGTGTTTTACCAAGTGTAGACAAGAACAGAATTTGGCGGAAGAAGATATAAGCTTCTGGTTATTACTGCATGACATTGTTGCGAGGGGTACCTCTGTCATTCCGTCCCCTTTCCAGCCAATGACAGCAGGTATACAGGGGAGAGTATAATTCATCAAGATAAAGCCCATGGTTGCTGCGAGGTGAATAGGACTGACAGCATGTATCGTTTGTCAAAAGTGGGCTTCGCACCAAATTCAGACACGTCAGAAATCTGGGGGCAGAGATGACGGGCTGTACTTTATGCGCAGCAGTGACCTTGGTAACAGCAGGGTGGACTAAGAAAAACTCTCTTAGAATTTGATGACCTAGTGTTGCAAGAATCATTGCTGTTCCACTGGCTTAGGAGAGGTCAAGGTCTATGGAGTTAAAATGAAAGCGCAGACATGCAATCTTCATTTTATCTTTGGATCTAATCCTACCTACCTGTAGTCATAACTGCATCCTACTGACTACATAGCCATACATGGGTAACATTCAAGCACGTAAATCAAAGCGATGACTTTAGCAGCTGCTAGGCCTCCGTCTCTCTCTTTCTCAAAAATCCCAATGGGCTCAAGTCTCAAACGGCTTCTGTGAAATCAGTTCTCTCTCAGAAACTGTATTCAGCAAAATAGAGGATGACAATTTATATTATTCAGGGGTGTCCTGAGGCAAGAATATTTAAATTTGGACTTTCAGGCATCATGTGAAAAAGAGAAACTTTACAAAAGGTGAAAAAGAAATGTCCATTTGATAGCGTTTCAATGATGGCATTGATTTTACATGCTTATTAAATATAAAGCTTGCAATAACTGAAGAACTGTCACTGCTTTACACACACATCCGTCAGTATTTAATCATTGTTGTTACAGCAATTTTCCTCCACTGGTGTGAAAATGTCCTGCGGTGATTTTAGAATCATTCCCAACATTCACCTATCATTTGATATTAACTGTTGTTGGAGATTGGTTCTGATCCAGGAAAACAGTGATACTGAATGGAAAGAGTATTCCGACTCATTTCCCATTACTACAGGGTTCATCACTCATAAAGGCCAGTGGAGTCACAGGTGGCTTCATCTTTAAGATAGCAACAAACCAGACTCACGCTTGGACTTTACTGTGTTTATGCAATATAGTCATTCATGGGATATCGGGCCAGCTGTTATCTTTCGAGTGAGTAAAGAAACACCTGGGCACAGCACATTGAAGGAAATCAGATATTAAGGAGGACAGCACATAACGAGGCCTGTCTGATTGATTCAATTTTCCTTTTTGACCATCCATCAGGATTTTGCTTCACTTTGACTTTTCCCTAATCCATCATTCACTACTTACCCCATTCTGCCCATCTCCAATTCTGACTGCTCAATTTGAATATTTCAGGTACTGGTGAAAAGACTCTTGTAGTGACATAAAAGACCACAGCAAATGGACCATTGCCGTTGACTCCACTACTCAGGGGCGGGATTCTCCCTTCTGGGGACTTAGTCCCCACGCCGGCGGGAAAACCGGCGCCAACCACTCCGGCGTCAACAGCCCTCGAAAGTGAGGAATTCTCAAAAAAAATTTCGGGCTAGGTTGACGCCAGAGGGGTTGGCGCCGCTCCAGCCAGTTCGTGCATGTGCGGACTGGCCGGCGTATTTCCTCACATGTGCAGACCGGCCGACTTATTTCCGCGCATGCGCGGGGCTCCTCTTCTCCGCGCCGGCACCCGGGCAATATGGCGGAGCCCTACAGGGGCTTGGCGCGGAGGAAAGACGGCCCCCACGCCCCAACCAGAAACAGCCCGCCTGCAGGATCAGTAGGCCCCAATCGCAGGCCAAGCCACGGTGTGTCCCCCTCCCCGGGGCTGGATCCCCCCACTCCTCCCCCCCCCCCCCCCCCCACCCACCCCCAGGACCATTCCCGCACACTTACCTGCCAGGTCCCGCCGTGCGTGAGGTGAGTAATTCATGCCGGCGGGAGTGGCCAAAGCTGGACGGCCACTCGGCCCATCGGGGCCCAGAGAATCGTCGGGGGGGGGGGGGGCGCTGCCAAAGTCCCCCGACCGGCGTGGCGGGAATCCCGCTGGGCCCCAAAAAACGGCGCCGGAGAATAGGGCCGCCAGAGTCGGGGCGGTGGGCTGGATTTGCGCCTCCCCCCTGGGGATTCTCCAACCCGGCGGGGGGTCGGAGAGTCCAGGCCCAGATACTTCTGTTGGGAATCTCCTTTTGGAGAAGTTTCTTGATCATCCCCCGCAACATCAGCAGGAACCCCTAGTGGAATTTTATGAATTTGTTTTCAAGGTGTTGTCTGGGGCAGGACAAATGGTGGGCAGCCCGCCAGCGGCCATGCCGGCTTCTCCCGTGAGCCGTCCCACAAGCCCCCTGGCAGATCAGGGTGTCCTTTATAAAGGGCACCCCATCTGAAAAATATAAGAATAAATAAAGTAACCCCCCCCACCCCCAGAAACGGAACATGTCTCCAGTGGACCGTGCCAGCGTACTTCCTGTGACCCCGGTGGGGACCACTTGTCAGGTCCCTGATGGTCCAGACCCGTTGTAAATCCCACCGATGTGACATTACATCAGCTGGGGGGGGGGGGGGGGGGAGTTCCTTCCATGAGGGGATAATACAGTGGGGAAGCCCACAAATATTTAAATATATGATACTGAGGTTCCCACCTTTTAATGGCGGGAACCCCATTATGTTATTGGTGAGGGCTGGGGACATCGTCAACGGGAAATCCTGCTGGCATAAAAGTCATTTGGGGACTCCCATTGAATTCTCCACCCCCCACTGGCATTCCTGCCTGCCGAAAATGGGCACGGCAAATCCCCCGCTTCCCAGTTTACATGCTGAATCTGGGGTTTCCGTCAAAGCTATAGCAGATGACGGAGAAACACAGAGGAAATATTTATATCAAACAAAAACAGCAATGCTGAAAATACTCAATGGGTCTGGCAGCATCTGTGGAGAGAGAAGTAGAGTTAACATGGCTCTTCTTCAGAATGGAAATCTCTTGTTTTGGTTGATCCAGATTCAGTTTATTTCTTCAAGTAGAGGAGCCGATAGACTCTAGACGCATTTCTTCAATGACCTGCGACCCCTTGTTCTCAGGTTTATAACCTGAACACCACCAAATATTATTATTCTTCCCCAAAGCTTAGAATTGTCTCAGGTCGCGCAGCTTTGTTTATTTCTTCAAGATCACATCCTTCTTCACTCATCACACACCAAACCCGTGACCTACTTTACTGGCCATTCCTCTGCGCCATCTTTAAGCTCTCATTCATTGACCCCTTCAGTGTAAGGGTGACCCTCTGCTTCTCCCCATCTCCATCACTCCCCACCTCAACTAATGTCAAATTTCAACCTGAGTCTTTCTTGGCCCTGTCAATACCTAGATTCGCCAAGCACAGCTCTTTCCATTCATTCTGCCTCCCATCCAGTGCCTCTGCGCCCAAACCCCAAACCTCCAAACCTTAGTCACCTCTTCACACCTCCTGAACCATGTTTTCCGTATGGATGAGACATAGACTCACCCAGGGAATGTGAACCCTATTGGACAGACAACAGAACCCAGTACCATTCTCAATCACTATTAGCTTGACGGGATGAGCACACCTTCATGTGTGCATTTTAAAAACCAGTCTTGGATATTTAAATTTTTCAACCTAGCACCCACAATTTATAACATTTTCTTTTACATATTGTTTCAACTCATTTTCATGGTTCTACCTCATCTGCACGCATCACCATGTCTGGTGATCACATGTCAGAGAGTGGTCACATGCTATATGGTGATAACATAGTGGATGGTGATTGCATACTGTGCTGTCAGGGTCAAATGATTAAAATGAAAATAAATGGCTGGGAATTTTGAGGCCCATTGCCACAATTCTGTACTCCCAGTGGGGAGCTATGTTCACCAGCAGAGAAGATCAGAGAACCAGGCGCACTGTGCAGTATCCAAACCTCTTGATACGCAGCTTTGTCCATTATAGTGCCAAATTGTCAATGTAGAATTATTTATTTGTTCTATTCTACACTCATTACCAGCATTATTCAAAAGTATCTAGTAACTGTGGACTAGATGTACCGCAGACATACCTGGTTGTACGTGTGGACTATATACCATAGCTTGGATCTCTGTGACCTAGATAGACCAGTTGACTTGTTCCACCTTAGGTTAGACAATGTGCCAAGATCTTCCTGCTTGAGTCACGTTATGTAGCTAAGCACCAGTGTCATATCCACTTGAAGTTTGTTTTAGTAAGATGCTTCTGAAATGAATATGTCTATTCCGACTGAATTGACCAAATTCATGCCAAGGACGTAAAGCTTGAATGCTGTTTTGTGTTCTGCACTCTGTCTACTGAAATATCTTGATGCTGGCCCAGCATTCCACTTACAGTCATTAACAGCTGCAGAAGAGAAAGGACTTTCAACCCATCTTCTGGATCTGGGTATGAACTTAGCTCTCAAAGTTCAAAGGGCATTGTTGCAACCTACTGTGCTGCTGAATCCTCTCCTGGATATGGTTTGCCCTGAAGGTTATGGTCCAAACGTTCTAAACATACTTCAAGTGACTGCCCATTAGCTGTGCGATACTGATACCACTGCCACAAATCAACAGGTTGGATCAGAAGATCAAGTCCCTGGGACCTTGGTGAAAATTAGGAGTAAGAGATATCAGCAGTGGTCTTGTTCACACCATTTGAAGGGCCAATTATAGTCATGATGCCAAACAAATGCTTGATAGAAATTATCCATTAACCATGAGCTTAATTCATGATTGAATATAAGCTGAATTATTCGAGACCGGGCTGCTGTCCAGTTAGAGTGCCATGTTAGTGTGCGATATATCATTTCATGATTTATTTATTTATTTTAAATATTTAAACAGGATCTGCCTAAAGGTTTGTTTACAATGAGATCTTAGCCAAGGGTGACTAACAAACACAATTTAGCGGGAGATACAGGGGACAAATTGTGTGCAGCAAAAATCAACATAGTCCTGACTTCTGGCATTTAAAATTTTGTTGGTTCATTGTTGCAATCATTTCAAATTAATATTTTTTACATTTGAAAGGCAACCAGAAATAGCATCACTGCCAGCTCCATCCACAGCCCGTCAACATTCAAACCGAGATTGTTCCCTGTGAGTGTGCAGATGGGAAGGTGAGGCAGGGAACTGTGTGGCCGGACTTCAGCACATTTTATTTGCCTGCTTGTGATTTGCAGCAGTCATAGGAATTCTCCACGCACTGTTGGATATTCCTGTTCAAATGAGACTAACACGATAGCATGTGCTCCATTCCACTGTTTCTTGCTCTGGTATTTACCCATCATTTCAACAATCAATTCTTAATTTTTCAGATGTCCAGCATGTTGAGCAAATATCGGAACAGCTGCCTAATACCACCTCCGACACAAACATACCAGCCCCTTTCTTAACAGGACCATAACCGGGGCTTGCAGAAGAGGGGGGTTAAAACATCGCAGTGTGACAGCTCAGAGGCTTCTCTTTGACCTTGCAATAGAAACCATTTTAATAGCTGCATTTTGGAACACATGTGAGGTGGTCACAAGCTCACTGAAATGCAAAAGCTGACCTCTGAAGATGTCATTCAGACCTCGAAATTAACCCCAGGGCATGTATACTGTTGATCGCGCCCAAGGAAGCTGCAGTAAGAAAGCTCCATTACCTAAAGAGAGCCTCCCCAGGCTTCCCCCTTGCCCTGATCATGTTCACAAACACCAATTTCTCAAACACCATCATCTTATATTTACGTAGCACCTTTAACATAGTAAAACATCCTAAGGCACTCTACAGACGCATTATCAAACAAAGGTTGACCCATTCCATTTACCTGATGTCAGGAACCTTTCTTTCAGGTGCCCGATGGCAGCCTCCCGTCCTACTTAGCCCTGATAACACCTGTCAGCTGTACCTCAGGTTTGATTGGAGTGGGGGCTGCAATATGTTCATGTGGCCCAGGAGTTAAAAAGGCCCTGGCTTTTCATAGGCGAGTCCCCTGCCTCCAACGATCTGTACTCACCGCTTGACCCAGGTTACAATCAGATCGTGGTCCCACCCATAGAGATTGGCAAAAGTGTAGGCATTCATAAATACGAGCAGATTTGCAGCCTGGTCAATTTTTCTCCCATCAAGTAGGAGGAAACGAATGGCAGTGAGTAAACATCTCACATTCAGAAGGAGAATTGAAAGGGAATTACATACTTTCAGTTTTGTGTATAAGTTTGTTGACTGCTTTGAAACTTAGTAGAGAGCTTGTTCGCAGTCTTAACTGCCAATTACTACCAGTCAAAAGAAGAGCTGTAAAATTTGTACTTCATTCAACTAATTCCAAAGAGAACTGGGATTACTCAAAATATTATAAAATAGTCAAAACTTCAGTGACTTAATTGATTAAAAACTGGATTTTACAACAAGATCTGATTGATTTCACTAGCAATCTGCATATGCCATCACTAAAAAAATGTAACCTTTAATCATGCAGTCCCAAGAAACCCATTATCTGGTATGTCATAATCGTTCTCAATGATATTCGGCAGTGCTGCGCTTGCCAGATCCAGTTGGCTCAGTGTGAAGGTGCCAAATTTCACATGACATCAGTGGCGACCTGCACCCATATAAGCATATCACTGGTGCTTGACCACAATCAGGCTGCCACTGTAAAGAGTACAAGGCTCTCCCCAGCAAAGGCCACAAGCAGATTCTGCCTACCTGTTCCCCCACCAACCACTACCCCCAAGACCAAAACCTGCACTTTTAATTGATCGAAAATTAAGAAAATATCTCTGATTTCCTTTAGGGGTTTAGGTGCGCAGCAGATGGAGGTTCAGTGCCTTGAGCCCCAAGGAAACTTCCAACACAAGGTAAAACCTGATAAATTCTAATTCATGCCCAATTTCAGTTACACAATTTCACCTTCAGGGCAGTCCAGGTTTTACATCTAATTAACACCCTATTTGACAATTGAAGAAGTGAGCATCAACTGACCAGAACACAGCAGGAATCTGCTGCTAAAACAGTACCTTTTAGATACGTATTAAGGCACAGTTTAACTGGTATGATGGTTGTGCAGGGATACTGTTATATTCCTCTGTAGACGTCATATGCCGGCAGGTATCCCTAAGCAGTAAAAATAATGCCAGATGTTCTGTGGCAAAAAAATAAAACACTTTTGTTGGTTCCCTGTAAATATGCACATTGTAGTGGAACATAGTTTGTTATTATTAGGAAGCTGTTGTTTTCTGACCATTTGTTAAAGAGTCATTGGGACTCATCGAGAATTTTCTTTGGCAAAGTAGAGAGTAGCTGACGGCAGAGGTTGTTTTCATTCATTTAACAATGGTTATGCAAATTGTTAATAAATAATTAATAAACTTGGTTAATTCTTCTAATAAGCAAAGTCTTTCACGTCGAGGACAGATTCTTCTTCACTTGAACTGCCCCTTCTTTGAAAAAAGCACCCTGGCCAGTGAGATACTCCATTAGTAGAATGGAAGATAGACACATCCTACATATCCCTATGGAGGACAGGAATGAGCATAGCACAGACGCAGTGGGCCAAATGGCCACCCTCTGTGTGGTATGATTTCATGAACAAATGAATGGCATGCTTGGCACTATTCCCTATGATCCAGCTGAGAGTGAGGTTAGGAGGACATTGTTGCAAGGAGTCATTTGTGTTGAATGTGGAAGTGAGGGAGGGGTTCACATCTTCCTGAGTTTTGAAAATGAGTTTGGAAGAGATCACCTCAGCAACAACAAAGTAATCATTTTTGATTAGATCCCAGAAAATAGATAAATAACATTTCTGAAAAATAAATAAGTACCTTTCTACAGGTTGATAAATGATGACCAGTTGCATAAATTAAATTGTATATGCCTCCAAGAAGGTGGGGTGGGAGGTGGGTTGTGGTGAGGAACAGGCAACAGCGATTCCTTCCATAAACCTGGGTGTTTGGCTTTGTATAAAGTGGCCTGTGAACCCCCTTCACCACTGAATGGCCTGATGATTGAGCGGCACTTCCAGATGTGCCTGACACCTTCTAAATGCCGGGGCTATTATATAGAATGTTACTGACCGGCTGTGGCAGTTTAAGTGCTGTTAGGGCTTCCACAAAGTGGGAAGGAAAGGGGCAGAATTGTTGAGTTGAGGATTTTTGAAAAAATATATCAGCCCCCTTTTCGGAAAGCCACTTTCAGGTCTTGGCTAGTCTGGAAGAAGCTGGATTGAGAGCAGGTAAAGGAGCTATTGACTATAATCAGATTTAGATGAATTCCTGCTCATATACCTAGCAGAGGGGACAGGGGGCAGATCTAATATCCTTGGCAGTTCCCCTTTGGCGGCTATGCTTTCAGCTTCCGAGGCCCTAAGCTGTATAATTCCTTTGCCAAACCTCTCTTCTTATTTGACCTCCTTCAATGCATTCCTTCAAACCTACCTCTTTGACAAAGCTTTTGGTCAACTGTCCTAATAGCTCCCTTTTGTTGGATAATGCTCTTGCGAAGCACCTGTTTTGTTTTTAAACTTATGTTAAAGGTGCTATATAAATGCAAGCTGCAGTTGTTTAAAGTACTTACTTTCTGCTGTACCAGATCAGCAGATGGCATGTGTCATGTTCATTTAGCAATTACAGGAGAAGAGTTTCTGTTTGACCGCTGGACAATATTGCAACACAAAAGTTCATGCACATTCGGTCATAATTTGGTTTATAGGGAGTGTGGACTTTTTAAATAGAAATGGCCTTTGACATGAGGCATTAATATTAAATAAGTGACTGGCACACGTTCCTTTTCAGTTGAGTTCTGACCATTTTTGTTAAAAATCACACTGCTAGAGCAGCGAATGGAGAGTTGACCCTGCTCCTCCACTCTAACTTCGTTGGAGATGCAGCATGAACCTCATTTGCTGCAATTCTGGTGACATTTCAGTGGCACAGTTAATAGTACCGGCGAGGAAATTCCAAGCTGTTTCAATTAATGCGACAATTATTTTGTGTTCTAATCACCGCCCCCCTGCACTCAAACACTGAACTGCAAAGACTGATCCTTAGCAAGATTAGGTGATCATAAGGAGTTAGAAAGGAACTTATTCGTCTTAAAAATCCTCTTCAGAGGGAAAAGTGCGATTCTACCGGGAACATTTATTTTTCTGAGTTTTATGAGCCAGGCAAAGGTTTTACTAAAATATGTTTTGCTGGGAAGTTGAAAACTCACCACCCATTTCGATCCCATTCACCTGAGGAATTATTTGCTCCTGTCTTCCATAGGACAAGGTGAATGTTCGAGCTACAAGTGCATGCTGAATAGTTGTAACTTTCTGTCCTGTTATTCATCCTTCATCAACAAAGTAATAGTTATGTCAGGTATTCCTCAACTACCTTGACTTGCTGGAGTGTCACATTGTGTACATCTAAAATTTCCAGTTTCCACCCAAGGAAACATTAAACACAGGGACAAAAGTAAAATCCAACACTCTTTTCAGAGATTTTCAGCTTTGAATTTTTCCTTTAGCTAAATGAGTAAAATGACTTGTAAAATTCAACAGTGTTCAGTAAAACAAAAATGGCAAGATTCTGCTTTTGGGAGACTTCCTCTGCTGGAGCTGCATTGCAATTAATTTGCGCTCCCAAATCAGGAAGCGATTCCCAATCCCCTACCTTGCAAATTTATGCATGGTGAGGATTGCGAGGGATCCCCGAGGGAATCCCACTATCGGGCCGCCATTTTGAGTGAGCAGCCGGATATTTGGGTGGCGTGGCTGGCCACATATACCCCACATTGGAATTCAGCACCCCCCCCCCTCACCGCATCGCAATTCATCCCCCAACCCCCGGATTATCTGGGTCCCCCTCCTTCTCTCAAGTATGGGGGTGACCTGACTTGCCTCCTAAATAAAGAGCCGTCCCAGAGACCCCGTAAATAAAGAGACCCACCCCTCGAGGCCCCCTAAATAAGGAGATCCCCAGAGACCCTGTAAATACAGAGCTCCTCTCCACAGGCCCCCAACATAAAGAGCCATCCCAGAGACCCCTTAAATAAAGAGACCCCACAGAAGCCCCAGAAAAGAGAACCCTGCCAGAAAGCCCCCCGGAAAAGAAACCCCTGCCTGGAAGCCAGAGAGTAGTCCACACAGAGGCATTGAAAAAAAAATTACTTTTGTAACACTCACCTGGGCATACACCTGCTGCCACAGACACAAAAAACAACATGTGTCAATTCCTGAGAAGCGAAAGCAGTGAGCTGCGTTCAAACCCCTTAGATGCTTGAGCTGCAAGCTTTTCATTCATTTCCCTGACTAGGCTTCCACATAGACACAGCTGTCAGCCTTGCTTCATTCATCTTCCTTCACGGTTGAGTAACCCTGAAGTGCTTTACACACATTGTTTATAAACATCAACCGCTTCAAAGAGTTAAGTGCTGTCAATTTCCAGCTGACCACTTCAAAAGCACTCAAGCATGATATTTAGTTAGGGATTGTGGGGAGGTCTTCTATATTAGGGAGTCTCTGGGGGATCTCTTTATTTAGGGAGCTCCGGGGGGTCTCTTTATTTCGAGAGTTTCTGGGAGGGGCGAGGGGGTGGGGGCTACTAGGGGTGGATGGGATGGGTAGGTCTTGTATTGTGGGGAGGGGTGGCCCTCGATGGACTTTGGGGACAGCTCCATTAAGGAGCTACCCCCTTTGCCCACCGAGAGGTCCACCACGTCAGGGTCATGTTTGTCTATACCTGTTGTAATCCTCGCCCATGCGATTCTCTGCCCAGAGGATTGGAGAATCACGTGGGCCAGGAGAATATGGTGGCTGGCTCATTAAGGGCCATTTGCATCCTCGCGCTGTCCTGGTGCATGAACCTAGATTCCGCCATCAGCGAGGGCCAGAGCATCAGAAACGGGTCGACACCTGGTGCCGAACCCGTTTTCTATCATAATCTTTATTGTCACAAGTAGGCTTACAATAACTGCAATGTAGTTATTGTAAAAAGCCCCTAGTCGCCACATTATGGCGCCTGTTTGGGTACACAGAGGGAGAATTTAGAATGTCCAAATTACCTAATAGCACGTGTTTCGGGATTTGTGGGAGGAAACCGGAGCACTCTGAGGAAACCCACGCAGACACGGGGAGAACGTGCGGACTCCGTACAGACAGTGACCCAAGCCGGAATTGAACTTGGGACCCTGGAGCTGTGAAGCAACAGTGCTAACCACTCATAACGCAGGATTCTCCACCTCATCGGGAACTCTGTTAGCGGCGACACAAGGCGGAGAATCTCACTCGATTTTAAGGCAAAGCAAGTGTTGGGAAAGGCGCTATGTAAATGTAATTTGTTTTTGTCCGTGTCAGAATTTTAATATATTTTAGACAAGGATAATCACATAACCTGTAGCGAGATAACATTTTGAGTCCCACTAATGATACTGAAGTTTATTTTTCTGGAAAAAATGAGGCCGAAGAGAGCTCAAAAGCAAGGAGGAATAGAGGAGTGAAAGGGAATACATTTTTCCACCCCCTGTTCCCCAGCCTTGGTAGAAGAGGTGTAGAGCCCAAAGTGTGTTACACCTACCTAAACTCAGAACCACCACAGTTTTAAATCTGAGCCATTCATGTGGCCCAGTATGAGTCCATTTACAGGCATACTCTTGGCAGGGGTGCGCAAAAACAGAAAGAAGTTAATGGGCAGCTGCACCAGTCCGGAAGCTTCCAGCTGTATTCTGGTCGTGGGGAAGAAACAACCTGAAGGTGCCAATGCCTGAAGATTGCAAGAGGGGAAGAGAAAATCTCAGACCTACTTCAGGTGTTTTCAAAACTCTCACAAAACTTTCAGCCCTTGGTTTGCCTCAATGCCTGTTTTTTGGGGCCCCCACGGATTGGGCTCCAGCATGCTGCCAGGCAGCTTCAGACAGGCAAAGGCTCGATATTCTTACCAGCCCAGTTGCCCCATTCCACAGGGAAAAAAGGTAAGCGAAACTGGCCTCAAAGTCAGAACCCACAACCCCATGTATTTTAAAACAAACAACAGTCAGAGTGTAAATTCAAGATTGGAAGATAAAACTTGTGATTTGAAGGGCTGTTCAAATCCGACAATGTCAATTTGCAATCGCAAATATCCATAAGCCTGGTAATAAGCAGAGGTCAGGAATTCCCTCGAAAATATCTCTGGCAACAACTCTGAGAAAATTTGCAGCATTATGATTATTTTCACTACAACAGAACCAGAATTCTGGATATAGAAAATGGAAGAACAAATATAGTTTGACAAATGATGCTTGTTATTCCATTACCTGCAGAGCTTAATTGGAAAGAAACCAGATCTCCCCAGATGTCCATCCCCGGTTTAGGTTCGCAGAGACGGAAGATTTCCTGGTTTGGCGAACCCAACCTTTAAAAATAGCTACGTATAGGTCGGATTTGTGGTCAGGAGCGGGCTGGAACTGAAGCCGGGGTGGGCAACATCAGAATGAATGTGCGGGCTGCTGGGTGCAAAGCCTGTCTCTGTGCTCTGGCACTGTGTTTAATTAACTCAAAAATAATAAAACAAAATGCATGCCTCCAAATGTCACTCCTCAACTCCCTCATTGGCCCCCCAACACACTCCCTAAGCCCCATCCATGCCAACCCATGACCCCACAAATTCATATGGCTTTCATACACCCTATGCCAACTTAGTACTGTACTACCCACCCTAATGGCCCCCTTCCCTCTATACCAACCCATGCTCCCACAAACCATCCTTTGCCCTTATCCCCTCCATGACAACTCGGGCAGCACGGTAGCACAGTGGTTAGCACAGTTGTTTCACAGCTCCAGCGTCCCAGATTCGATTCCCGGCTTGGGTCACTGTCTGTGCGGAGTCTGCACATTCTCTCCATGTCTGCGTGGGTCTAATCCGGGTGCCCCGGTTTCCTCCCACAGCCCAAAGATGTGCAGGTTAAGTGGATTGGGCATGATAAATTGACCTTAGTGTCCAAAAAAGGTTAGCTGGGGTTACTGGGTTATGGGGATAGGGTGCAGGTGTGAGCTTAAGTAACATGCTCATTCTAAGAGCCAGTGCAGACTCGATGGGCCGAATGGCCTCCTTCTGCACTGTATATTCTATGATAACTCACCTGTCCTTGGACAGTTCTTTGACAGCTTTGGCATTCCTGGAAAGCTTTTACAATGCCTGGATAATTTTAACAGTTTTCGCATTCCTGGATTTCTCAGATAGCATTTTAAAATAAATATTTTTATTCAGAAAAAATTGGTTACAACATACAGAGTAGTCAAACAAGTGTATATTGGGCGGGATTCTCTGATCCTGAGGCCAAGTGTTGACGCTGTTGGAAACGCCGTCGCATTTCTCAACGGCGTCAACACGGCCCCAGCAATTCTGGCCCCTACAGGTGGCCAGCAGGGCGCTGTGGAATGGGCGCCGGGGGATGCGCGCATGCGCAGTGGGTCTGGCGCGAACCCGTGCATGCGCGGTGTCTTCCTTGTCCGAGCCGGCCCCGACCCAACATGGTGCAGGAGTACAGGCGCCGGCGCGGAAGAAAGGAGGCCAGGAGACAGAGAGGCCGGCCCGTCGATCGGTGGGTCCCGATCGTGGGCCAGGCCACATCGGAGGCCCCACCCGGGGTCAGACCCCCCTCCCCACAGGCCACCCTCGGACCCTTCAACGCCGAGGTCCCGCCGGCTCAGAGCAGGTTAGAACGGCGCTGGCGGGACTCGGGTTTTTTTTTACAGCCGTTCGGCCCATTCCGGCCAGAGAATCGCGGGGGGGCCGCATAGACCCGACCGGCACCGTGCCAAACACGCCGGCCTCAATGGCGGAGAATCGCGTCCCGGCGTTGAGGCGGCAGGGCCGCGCAAAGCGCGGCCCCCGGTGATTTTCCGACCCAGCACGGGATCGGAGAATCCCGCCCACAATTGTTATAAAAATATTCCCACCACCCACCCCACCTAATTCAGATTTACCCAGAACCCCCCCCCCCCAGCCCCCCACCAACCACACAGCCCAGAATTGCTGACGACAACCAGCCCTTTAAGGAAGGTAATGAACGGCAGCCACCCAGAGTAAAACCCCTCTTCCAATCCCCTTATGGCGTACTTGAATTCTGACAAATCCCTTCGTGTGCTGAAGCTTTAGGCGGCGCCGATGCCCTCCATCCGAGCAAGACCCGCCTCTGGGCTGTTAGAGGGGCGAAGGCCAAGCCATCAACCTTCTTACCCTCATTCAGCCCCAGCAAGTCCGACACTCCAAAGATCACCACCATTGGGCAGGGTTTCACTCTAACTCTCAAAATCTCCGACATTGTTTCGAAGAAGGAAACCCAGAACTTAACTAGCTTAGGGCAAGACCAAAACATATGCGAGTAGTTCGCTGGCCCCCTCAAACAATGCTGACATCTATCATCCGCGCCTGGAAAGAGCCCACACATAGAGCAGGACATCTGAAGATGCGACGCAGCTGCCTGGACCACTCAGGTGGCTCATTGCAAAACACACCGGAAAGGGTTTCCCACATGAATGCAGTTTATTGTGCCCTTCACAATCTGGCTGTGCAAAGAGGTGAACTCGCCCCTGATGGACCAGAGGCCAGGTTGTGAGCAACATCACAAATGGGATAGTAGTGATAAGAAAGTGACCATGAGCAGATAAGTGTTGATATATTTCTCGCACTAATAGATGTGTGGGATCCTTGAAGAGAGTCAACGTTTGAGTACATGATGAAAGTTTGATAGTGGAGGGAGCTGAGAGACGACTTACCCTGGCAGAGTGGATGAGATCATTCACCCACTTCCTGAACTGGTGCTTCTAGCAAGTTTTCCAGTCAGTCTGATTTCCTGAACAACTGTCTCCCAAGCCAGAGAGGTGAGGTTTCTGTGCTCCCTGGAGCTTTCCCTTGGGTAGAAGACATAATAATATAGAAGACATATCTGCGCCTGGACTTCTCAACTCAAGACTTCAAGGACCTGATATTTGAGTCGGGGTGCAAACGACTTCTTGAGGTTGCTAGCCTTTTGCCTCTGGATTTGCCTCTGGACTTCCACACGTTCTCGTGAAGGCAGGTGGGCTGGAGAGAATGCGCTGGACAGGCATTTACAAAAGGCACCATGACCTTCTAAACTGTTAGCTGAAAAAGAGCAGATAAATCAACTCCTGCCCCATCAGGTGATATAGAGAGATACTCGCTCATGCATAGTTAATGAAGCTTCGAACATGGAATCAGGCATTCTGGTCAGTTCATAAATTCAGAAGATATAGGAGCAGAATTAGGCCATTCGGCCCATTGAGTCTGCTCTGCCATTCTATCATGGCTGATATGTTCCTCATCTGCTACCTACAATGCTACAGACCAAGAGCTGGATTGCGAAATCAGCCAGAGCATCTCCTCCCGAGAACACATGAACTAGGAGCAGGAGTAGGCAATTTAGCCTCCCGAGCCTAAACATCTTCAATGTGATCATGGCTGATCTCATCCTGGCCTCAATTCCACCGTCCCGCCTGTTACCCATAACCCTTCAACCCATTACCAATTAAAAAACTGTCTAACTCCTCCTCAAAATTACTCACTGGCCCATGCATCCACCGCACTCTGGGGTAGCGAATTCCACAGATTCACAACCCTTTGGGAGTAGTTTTTCCTCAAATCTGTTTGAAATTTGCCACCCCTTATTTTCATAGAACTCATTTTTATAGAATTTACATTGCAGAAGGAGACCATTCGGCCCATCGAGTCTGCACCGGCTCTTGGAAAGAGCACGCCACTTAAGGCCACACCTCCATCCTACCCCCGTAACCCAGCAACCCCATCTAACCTAAGGGCAATTTAGCGTGGCCAATCCACCTAACCTGCACATCTCTGGACTGTTGGAGGAAACCGATGCACCCGGAGGAAACCCACGCAGACACGGGGCGAATGTGCAGACTCCTCACAGACAGTGACCCAAGCCGGAATCGAACCCGGGATCCTGACGCTGTGAAGCCACAGTGCTATCCACTTGTGCTACCGTGCTGCCCGATATTCTAAGATTATGACCTCTCGTTTTAGAATGCCCCACACGAGGAAGCATCTGCTCTGCATCTACTTTATCCATACCTTTTATCATCTTGTATGCCTCAATTTGATCTCGCCTCATTCTTCAAACTATAGAGAGTATAGGATTAACTGTTCAATCTCTCCTCATATGACAAATCCTTTCGGGCGGGATTCTCTGACCCCCGCCGGGTCGGAGAATCCCCGGGGGGATGGCGCGAATCCCGCCCCGCCACCCCGACGCTGGCTGCCGTATTCTCCGGTGCCGTTTTTCGGGGGGGCGGGATTCCCGCCACGCCGGTTGGGGGTTGTTGGCAGCGGCCCCCCCCAGCAATTCTTCGGGCCCCGATGGGCCGAGCGGCCGTCCATTTTTGGCCAGTCCTGCCGGCGTGAATCAATCAACTCACGTACCGGCGGGACCTGGCAGATGAGTATGCATGTACGGTCCTCGGGGGGGGGGGTGCGGGGGGATTCGACCCCCGGGGGCCCCCCACGGTGGCCTGGCCCTCGATCGGGGCCCACCGATCTGCGGGCGGGCTTGTTCCGTGGGGGCACTTCTTTTCTCTGCGCTGGGCCCATGTAGGGCTCCGCCATGGCCGGAGCGAAGAAGAGAACACCCCGCGCATGCGCCAAAATACGACGGCGGGTCTGCGCCTGCGCGGAATCATGCCGGCGGTTCCGCGCATGCGTGAAATCACACCGGCCCTTAGGCGCATGCGCAAACTCGCGCCGTCTCTTCGGCAGTGGCTGGAGCGGCGCCAACCCCTCCTGCGTCCACCTAGCACCAGAAAGTGGAGAGAATTCCGCACTTTCGAGGGCTGTTGATGCCGGAGTGGTTGGCGCTGGTTCTTCCGCTGGCGTGGGGACTTAGTCCCCAGAAGGGAGAATCCCAGCCCTCATCTCTGGAATCAATCTAGTGAACCTCCTCTGAACTGCCTCCAATGAACTACATCTTTCCTCAAATAAGGGGACCAAAACTGTGCGCAATACTCCAGGTGCGGTCTTACCAATGCCTTGTATAGTTGCAACAACACTTCCTTACCTTTGTACTAATTTCTTCTATTTTCTGCAAATCATGCACGAGGACACCCAGATCCCTCTGCATCAGAGCACCCCAAGTCACTCCCCATTTAGATAATAAGTTGCCTTTCCAATTTTTTGACCAAAATGCATGACCTCATCCAGATTGAACTCCATCTGTTACATTTTGGCCCACTCTCCTAACCTATCTATATCCATTTGTACGGTTCTTATTTCCTCATTACAACTTACTGTCCCACCTATTTTTGTGTCATCTGTGAATTTGGCTGTCGAACCTTCTACCGTTAATATAGAGTGTAAATAGCTGGGGCAAAAGGACCGAACCCTGTGGTACCCCACTAGTTACATCTTGCCATCCCGAAAAAGACCCATTTATCCGGACTCTCGGTCTCCTGTCTGTCAGCCAGTCTTCTATCCAAGCTAATTAGTTCCCCCTAATCCCATGTGATCTCACCTTGTGAATTAACCTTCTATGCGGCACCTTATCAAACACCTTCCGGTAGTCCAGATATACCACATCGACAGGATCCCCATTATCCACTTTGCTTGTTACATCTTCGAAGAACTCAAGCAAATTAGTCAAACATGATTTTCCCTTCATAAAACCATGCTGACTCTGATGGATAGCGCTTTGGCTTTCCAAATGTCCTGATATTACATCCCTGATAATCGATTCTGACAATTTTCCAACAACAGATGGTAAACTGACTGGTCTGTAATTTCCCACATTCTGTCTCTCCCCTCCTTTTTGAATAAGGGCGTTATGTTAGCATTTTCCCAATCCACTGGAAACTTTCCCGTGTCCATGGAATTTAGGAATATTATATCCAATGGATCCACTATTTCAGCTGCCACTTCCTTTACCACTCTAAGATGTAGGCCATCAGACCCTGGGAACTTGTCTTCCCTCAATCCCTATGAGTTTGTTGAGTACTGTTTCCCTATTGATGCTGATTGTTCCAAGATCCACCTTTTCTATTACCTCTGAATTGCCCGTTCCTGCAGGAATGATACTAGTGTCCTCCACTGGGAATGTCGAAGCCAGAACCTCTCACCACTACATTTAGAACTTAGAAAAAGAGATGGATAATTCCGCCCAAAGTTGTCCATAAGTGAACCTGAGGGGCGCGACTCCCCCATCCCGCGGCGTATGGGAGAATTGCCGTTCGCGCCATTTTTTTCCCGTGGCGCCGGTCCGACGCCGGCAGGCGAATCTCTGAGCAGCGGAGACTCAACGCCATTTGCGCCGGCGCGTTTGGTGCGGCGCCGGTTGCGGGCCGCTGTCCGGGGCCGGGCCGACGATTCTCCGGCCTTGATGGGCCGAGCGGCCGCGCGGAAATGGCAGAGTCCCGCCGGCACTATTCACCCCTGCTCGCAGCCGGCGGGAACTCTGCGCCTAGGGTCGGGGGGCAGCCTATGGGGCGAGGAAAAGCGCTCCTTCACCGGGAGGGCCTCCAATGGGGCCTGGCCCGCGATCGGGGCCCACCGATCGGCGGGCCGGCCTCTCCAGCCCCGGCCCTATTTTATTACGCGGCCGGCCCCTGAACCCTCACGCCATGTTGCGTCGGGGCCGGCGCGCTGAGGAAGTCCCCCGCACATTTGCAGGTTGGCGCGGCCCAATTGCACATGCGCGGGTTGGCGCGGCGCCAATTTGGCGCTGGGAAGGGAGGCTGGAGCGACATGAACTGCTCGAGCGCTGTGCTGGTCCCCTGTGAAGGCCAGAATCGCTACTGCCCACGCCCGTTTCGCGCTGTCGTGAAACGCGACGGCGTTCACGCCGGCGCAAACACTCTGTCTTCTGTCTCCATTTCGGTGAATCGCGCCCGAGGTACATACTCTTTTCTAACATTGAACTTAATATGTGCCACAGCTAAGTTTGAGAATTCAGGCATTTCTAATGAGGTGAGAGGGTTAAAGGAAAAAACTAGAGTTCTGCAGCCTTCTTAAAGTCACCATTGAGGAGACCGCCAATGGTTATTCCTGATAAATACACGATTAAGGAATAAAATGGCATTAAATACTGAGAGAAGTAATCTAAAACTCTGACTAGGCTTCAGCTTTTACGCTGGTGAGTTCAACAATCACATCCATTCAAGGAAGCAAAAACTTTTATCAACTGCTAAAAGAATGCCTTGGAGACGAATAACAAAAGTTGAAAGAAAAGTTACATCCTAATGGGCACCAACTTACCTCCCTCAGTGTTTCCTTCCTTATACAAACTTCAGGCTTTTAAAACTCAAATGCAGCGCCTAATCATTACTTCCTCATCCACTTCATTCTCTCTCCTACTCCTTTCAAGTTTGTTGATATCCTACACAATAGAACTTGGCCACGCACCTGGCTCTTTCAATAAAACACCATTCGTTAGACTTATGATTGTGCTGCTTTGTACTCTTGTCTATTAAAAATTATATAGAGTGTAGAGCAGCTCATTGGGACATGAATACGTAGCACTAGATGTTGGAAAACTGCAAGTGCTGGGCTCTTTAGGTCTTTACTCTCGGAGGTCAATTTTAACAGGTTCTTACCACCTGATCAATGACAACGTATCAGCCCCTGCTGTTTTTACAGGTCATTATCAATGGTGCCACAATGTCTGCCTGTTTGAGTCAGAAGACCCTTTTGAATATACAAATCAGGGTCCTGTCACATACATAGGACCTTGGTTGCCATTTTAGGGACAGAACTGCTAGAGTGGTGCTATGCATTATGTCCGCCACCAATTACTGGTGATGGAGCTGCTGAGGTCCAAAAAGTTGAGTGCTAATTATGTTTGGGGCTGGGAGAAGCAGGAATGCACCATTAGACCCACAATTAATAATCGTGGCAGATTCTTCTTAAGGCTCACTCCCACCCATATACCTACCCCTTCAAAACGGCAGGTCCCGCAACCAAAACTGCTTTCCTATACTCCTTGTGAGCTTTACTGAAAGGCTGAGGACAGATTGCCAACATGATACAATGAAAACCCTCTTCATTGCATTTCAAATAATGGTTATATTGTATGCTCTCATCTGACTTTCTTCGGCTTTGGAAACCAGTGGAATAAACAACATATTCAACTGAAGCTTAGTCTGAAATTTGCCAAACAAACACAGGCAAGGTGGCACAGTGGTTAGCACTGCCTTACAGTGCCAGGGACCTGGTTTCAATTCCAGCCTGGGTCACTGACTGGAGTTTGTACGTTCTCCCCGTATCTACGTAGGTTTCCTCCCACAATCCAAAGATGTGCGTGTTAGGTGGATTGGCCATGGTAAATTGCCCCTTGTGTCTAGGGATGTGCAGGTTAGATTATGGAGTTACGGGGATAGGTGGAATGCTCATTCGAAGAGTCGATGCAGACTTGATGGTCCAAATGGCCTCCTTCTACACCACAAGGATTCTATGATTCTCTGCATTCATCCATTTATTGATTAAAGTAGATGCAGTTAATCTACCCCTACTTACAGAGTGGGAAACAACAGACACATTTGCTATCCTAAACTGGAATTGTACCCAGGGATCCCAATCTTTCCAAGGGGGTTGTCATTAACTGTCCCTGGAGTCTCACTGTCATACCTTGCTCTCTCTGAAAGTTTCAGGTGGACTATGCAATATTAAAAGACAAACAGGGATTTTGCACTGCCAACCTTTTGCAGTGTATGGATTTATCCCTCCCTCAATCAATCTACACAAGGATAGTCAAATGGCAGTGAAAATTTATTACTGTAACATAGAGCATACTTTCTGGGAGTGCTGCTAAGTCTGAACTCCTTATGTGCTGTATTTTAATTATGAGAGTGTATCCACACAAAAACTTTGTAGAATTGCTTCATTTTGTTTGTCTTCATTGCCTTGAACTTTAACCTCTCTTGTGCCCCCCCCCCCTCCCCCCCGCTTGGTGTTTCTGCCTCAACACTCCAAAGCTAGAGCTATTATCTCACCTGACAAAATGGCAATTATATCCATCCTCTCCTAAGCTCTACTGAGGTCCAGCAAGTTGACTTGAGAATTCATAGCTCCCTTACATTTGTGATCGTCTCCAGCTCTTTGCTCACACATGCACCTCCCAGTCCTCCAACTGGCAGTTCTTCAACCTTGCTTCCTGACTCTCCCATAGCTGGACCATTATATCCCTGTCCTGACTTGTTACCTCTGGGAGTTCATGCTTTGTTCCTGCGCTGCTCTCATTTCCCTTATTTCAGCTTGCTTTTGTTATTATATAAAGTCCAATTTCTTGCCAAATTGGCAAAGGAAGTTTCAACCTTTGACTCATGTGAAAGCTACTGGAAAGTGGTTTGAAGCAAAGAACTAAAATAAAATGTTTTTTTTCTAGGAATTACCAATACTTCAGGAGTGACTAGGACTGTTTGCAGAGCTTTGCCAATAAGTTATTAACAAGAGCTCTGAAAACAGTTGGAGAGATTTTAGGAAGGAAGTAACATTCCTATAAATTCAAGTGTGTTCTTTCACTTAATATGAAGGAGAATCATCTTACTTGGAAATACTTGAAAAGGGCTGATTGGGGTTTGAACACCCTCCGAGTCGGATTGCAACTCTGCTCCTAGTTTTTTCCTCAATTTTGTTTTCGATTCTCTCTAATCTGACCTTTCAACTCAGGCCGAACGAGATCCAGGCAGTGCAGTGTATCTCTGAGGCCCAGGGTCGAGGGCAGCTCTGTAGGATGCAAGGAGGCCACGGCCTTTTTTTTTACAGCATTAGCTGCTATACGCAGGTAATTAAAAGAACCAACCAAGTTTAAAGGTCTTTGATAGGCTAGGGAGAAGGTAACTGTCGAAGGTAAGTGGCTAAGATTAGCGGATGGGATTTTTTGGTTAGGGGGATTTTGGAGCGGGGGGGGGGGGGGAGGGTCTCTGGATGGTTTGGAACTGGAGGGAGTCCTGCCGGGGATTTGTGTGGGTCTGTGTGATAGGTACCCAAAAGTTCGAAGCAGTTTTAATTCTTTCACCTTTTGCTGGTAACTGTTGATGTAACCTAACCAGAACCACCCGAAGTTTGCACTTTCGGGAAATTACCATGCACACCTTACCGGGGAGGGGTTGGCGGAGGGGGTGAGTGGTGGTTCCCCAGTGCATCATTCATACCTTCACAATAAAAAAAAAGTTGCATTGACATAGTCTTTTTCATGATCGCTGGTGTCTCAAAGCAGTTTGAGCCCAAAAAATAGTTTTGAACTGTAGTCAGTGATGCAATGTTGAAAACATGGCAGTCGATCTGCACACAGCAAGTTCCCACAAACATTACTGAGTAATGACCAGATAATCTTTTGGCGATGTGGTTTGAAGGATAAATATTGACCAGGACACCAGGCGTAACTAACTCCCCTGCCCATCTTCGAAGTAGTGCCATAGGATCATTTACGTCCACCAGAGAGGGAAAAAATGGCCTCGGTTTGATATCTCACTCAAAGAGTACTTCAGTAAATTGTTTGCCTTGATTTTGTGTTGAATCCCGGAGTGAGACTTGAACGTGGGATCTTGTGACTCAGAGGCAAAAGTGATCCCAACTGTGCCACAACTGACCCAGGAAAGCACAAGATCCTTTTTGAAGAAAATGATGCACAGCTGAAGCCCAAAGGTTTGCTCAACTGGAACCTCTTCAACTGCTACAGGTTGTCCCTTCTCTCCAATGGTTAGCAGTACAGAAGCTCCAAAATGATCTGGTTTCAGGTTGTATAATTCTGTACTGACGTTGTACATGTATTTGGAAACAGAAATAGCTGTTCTGCATTATTTCTGAAATTTGATGTAGCAACTTGGACAGTCGATTGGTGGCTTCTCGCTCCAAGATGGTTTGTCATCAGTCTTGGCCAAGTTCACCTTGCAGAGTTAGGTTTCCCAAGTGCCTACATTTCTGGTCACATTTCTTCACCTTCATCAACTGTTTGTGGACTGTTGCAGCAGGCGATGAGGAGAATATTTTGACCCAAATATTCTTTGACTCGAGGGAGGTCCTGGGTAAGCAATCCATGAGGCTATAAAGAGGAAAAAGAGGAAGTAATAAATAAATAAAATAATTTGAGGTTGTAATTTAATTCCACTGGTGTCCTTTTTCAGAAAATCAGAATTGAACCAATTACATATCTTGTCTGCATTGTGTAAAAATTATTAGCTTAAATTACACTGCCATCTGTTCTCTTGTTATATTGCCTATAAAACAAAATGCCAGATCCACTGAGTATTAGGTGCATAATAGGCCGATTGCAAATAAACATTAATGGAGCCTTTTTAGAATGCATGCATGGTATGGATGTGATCCTATTGCCATGAATCTTCGGGGCAGGACCAAATCCTACATCACAAAACACGACCAAGGTTGAAAATGTAGGAGCGAATGTCAGGCAGGAGGCAAGAGTGAGAGGAAATTAAACTTAGAGTTCAATATTGTTGGAAGACCACATGAGGTTAAGAATTGGAGATGGCATTACATTCAATTTTTTCTTTCTTTTTCTTTAAATTTAGAGTACCCAATTCATTTTTCCCAATTAAGGGGCAATTTAGCGTGGTCAATCCACCTAGCCTGCACATCTTTGGGTGTGTGGGTGAAACCCACGTAAACACTAGGAGAATGTGCAAACTCCACATGGACAGTAACCCAGAGCCGGGATCGAACCTGGGACCTCGGCACCGTGAGGCAGCAAAACTAACCACTGCGCTAATGTGTTGCCCTTGGCCATTGCATTCAATATATTAGAGGTGGAGAGAAAGCTTTGGACTGGTGTTAATTTTAATTTCTTCCCTCAGTTTGGAATTACTGTTCGGGACATGAATTAAATCAATTTAAAGTAATGTCATCTATTTATTCCTGCACGAAAATCTACAAAATGCGAGGAATACATTGCATGAGTGACATTAATCTTTATGGTGGGTGAGACTCTGCACTCATGTAAGTGCTTGTTTTCAGACCTCAAAATGACCAAAAATGCCTACATTTATAAGATAATATCACTTCCCTACATATTTCGCTGTGTTTTCACTTTGCCCATTGGAGCTGTAAATCATCATTTAGAAGGACAATTCTGGTTAGAATTAGAAGGCTGGATTTAGTGGAGGAGGCAGAAAAGTCAACTTGGGAAACTTCCGAATCTGGCGGATCTATCTCCAGTAAAGTGGCCTCTGTCCGCATATTTTTTTCTTGGTGAGACGGGGGTGTGTGGTGGTGTAAGGCACCTCCAAAAGCAGGTCTGAGATGACATGGAGGCAGGTAGATGGTGAGGCCACAAGGCCGTTTTCGTCGGGTGGGATAGGCAATGGGAACGTAAAATCAAGTGAGTGGGCCAAATCACATATCACGCATAAATCCTTGATGCAATTATTTCCCCCCCCCCACCAGTAATGTAACAGGAATGCCGACATTCAAAGGTTATTAAAGGATTATCTGTCTTTGATATAGCAGAATTACATGATTGTTTTTACAATAATTTGGCTATTTGAGGCGATTTACTTTTTTTTGTGCTTAGCGTACCCAATTCTTTTTTTCCAATTAAGGAGCAAATGAGTGCATTTCACAGGGGGGGGGGGGGGGTACTTGCCCAGAAATGCCCCCTGGCACTGCACAATGGCACTGCCTGGGCATGGGGAGGAGGTGGTGGTTTGTGTGGGAGGGATATCTTATTTTTAATATTTTGTATCGGGGCAGTCTTTAAAAGGGTGCCACGTTCTTTCAAAAACAAAGTTGCTGGCAGGGCAGTCTCAATCATAGCCCACCCTGTCAGCGTAACATTGTGGGACCACCCCCCCCTCCCCCCCCCCCTTGCAGTTTTGTTCAATCAGCTGAACAATAGTGAAGAGAATGCCGCTGACACAGCTTATACAGAATTTACAGTGCAGAAGAAGGCCATTCGGCCCATTGAGTCTGCACCGGCCCATGGAAAGAGCATGCTACCCAAGCCCAGACATCCACCCTATCCCCACACTTTTACCCTATCCCCGTAACCCCATCTAACCTTTTTTTGGACACTAAGGACAATTTAGCATGGCCAATCCATCTGACCTGCATATCTTTGGACTGTGGAAGGAAACCGGAGCACCCGGAAGAAACCCATGCAGGCACAGGGATAACGTGCAGACTCCGCACAGACAGTGACCCAAGCCGGGAATCAAACCTGGGACCCTGGAGCTGTGAAACAACTGTGCGAACCACTGTGCTACCATGCTGCACTTCCTGCCCGTTGCAGCACTCTGCATATTTTAGGGAAAATTCCACCCCAGGATTCAAATCTTAGAAATGGAGATAAAAACAATTACAAATCTAGCATAGTTATAGATCAGTCAGATAAACACACCTCCTATCAGAAAAAAAAGCTTGCAATCAATTTATTTCACCAGCTACATCAAAGACAGATAAATCCTTTAATAACCTGATGAAATGGTCAGTCCAAAATCTGAACTGAGATAAGTAGTAATAAATCTTTTGAAAGTCAGCCAAACATTCATAATGGGCTGAGCTATAATAGAAAATCCTGGGAAATGTAAACAATTAAGTCTGTTGAAACTGAAAAAGAAAAGATGGCTGGATGCCCTGCCAATCAAAGCATGTCAGGAGAAAGCGAGGGTCATTTTTCTCTAAGTGACTGCTTCTGAAGGTTTTCTCCTTAATTGAAATGACGTGGGGCATTTAAGTAATTTCAGATTATCATCCTAGAGATCCCAAATAGTGTATTCTTCACTTTTGAATGCATAGGAACATTTTTCCATTGGGAAAAGTACTCTAATGCACCTCAACACCTATACAATGCTGATCAATGTAAACTTACCGTTACAGATTCCTATAATCACTGCAGTAAAAACGGGATTATTTACCATACAACATGTAACTATTGAAACTGAAAGAACCTTTTTTTTGTATTTCAGTGTTCTTTTTGGTTTCCCACTTCTGACAGGCGGTGAACCATATCTACTTCCAGAAGGAGCCTGACTCTACTAAAACTGCCCACCCCCACAAAGATGCTGGCACATGGGGAAATGCTGCGTGCAGATGAACTAGCTGCACCCTTGACTTGGGCTGATAAAAAATTCCAGAAATGGGAATGGGGATGTGAATCCCAGAATTTGGTCCCGAACACCTTTTTTATAGGACTCCCAGGTCACCCGGGCTCAGCAAAATCAGACCAGTGTGTCTTAATTCTGATTACTTTGGAGTAAATGGAAATTGGGTGGCACAACAAATTCAGACATGTACTTGGACCTGAAAGCAGTCCAATGAGATGATTTATCTCCTTTTTTCCTGCAACAAGGCCCATAGTGATGTGAGGTTGCATAATTATTAATGCATTTCTGATAAGCACAAGCCTCAACCCTAGAATTGTTCATACTTTTCTGAGTGTATTTCATTAATAGAGGTTATAAAGATGGCTAGATCGCGAAATTGAAAGTATCACACTGATGTACTGGAGGTACTGGCGTGAATTTTAACAGATAAGGGGTACAGTGGGTGTCAGTGAGGAATTAAATACCCTTCAGGTGACAATGGGCTACGATCGTGACAGCATCCCGTCCACCTCTGAATTTTACCAAGGTACGTTTTTACATGAGCATGAAGCTCCCTTGGTGTTGTTGGTTAAGTAATTGTTCAATACAAGTCGGTAAGTGACTGCTTTTTGAACCAACCATTCTGTTTTTTACATCCAGTGACTTATTTGCTACTTGCCAGGGTCAGCCAGCCAGGTGCACTGCAAGTAGTGCTTCTTCATTCAAATTGACAGGCTGGGAAACCTTTGAATAGTGAAACCCTTTTAAAAATTCATTTATGGGATGTGGGCATCGCAGGTTGGCCAGCATTTATTGCCCCTCCTCGTTGCCCTTCAGAAGGTGGTGGTGAGCTGCCTTCTTGAACCGCTGCAGTCCTTGAGGTGCAGGTACACCACTGTGCTGTTAGAAAGGGAGTTCCAGGATGTCAACATTGAAAGAACGCCGATATATTTCCATGATGTGGAGATGCTGGCATTGGACAGGGGTGGGCACAGTAAGAGGTCTTAAAGTCCAACAGGTTAAAGTCAAAACAAACCTGTTGGACTTTAACCTGGTGTTATAAGACTTCTTACTGATATATTTCTAAGTCAGAGAGTTGAGTGACTTGGAGGGGAACCTCCATTTGGTGGGGTCCCAGATATCTGCTGCTCTTGTCCTTCTAGACGGTAGTGGTCGTGGGTTTCAAAGGTGCTATCTAAGGAACTTTGATGAGTAACTGTAGAACAACTTGTAGATGGTACACACGGTTGCCATTGTTCATCGGTGGTGCAGGGTTTGAATGTTTGTGGAAGGGAGAGCAATCAAGCGGGCTGCTTTGTCCTGGATGGTGTCAAGCTTCTTGAGTGTTGTTGGAACTGCACTCATCCAGGCAAGAGGAGAGTATTCCATTACACTCCTGACTTGTGACAGAATTTGGGGGGTCAGGAGGTGAGTTACTCACCGTAGGATTCCTAGCCTTTGACCTGCCCTCGTAGCCACAGTATTAATATGGCGAGTCCAGTTCAGTTTCTGATCAATGGCAACCCCCAGAATGTTGATTGTGGGGGATTCAGCAATGGTAATGTCATTGAATGTCAAGGGTCGGTGGTTAGATCCTCTTGAAGGAGATGGCCATTGCCTGGCACTTGTGTGGCGCGAATGCAACTTGCCACTTGTCAGCCCAAGCCTGGATATTGTCCAAGTCTTCCTGCATTTGAACATAGACTGCTTCAGTATCTGAAGAGTCGCAAATGGTGCTGAACATAAGAACTAGGAGCAGGAGTAGGCCATCTGGCCCCTCACGCCTGCTCCACCATTCAATAATATCATGGCTGATCTTTTTGTGGACTCAGCTCCACTTACCCACCTGCCTACCATAACCCTTAATTCCTTTACTGTTCAAAAATCTATCTATCTTTGCCTTAAAAACATTCAACAAGGTAGCCTCAACTACTTCATTGTGCAGTCATCTGCAAACATCCCCACTTCTGACCTTATAATGGAAGGGAGGTCATTGATGAAGCAGCTGAAGATGGTTGGGCTTCAGACACCACCCTGAGCAACTCTTGCAGTGATGTTCTGGAGCTGAGATGAAACTGAAGAGCTGTAGCCATCGGCAGGTGAGAGTCTGGTGTTCATTTCACACCTTCCCAGAGAGTGCTTTCAGTGCTTGATTTCCAACTTCTTGGGGGCCCATTCACCTGCATTGGGCTTCACTCTGCTTGTCTTGAGCAGAGCATTCCTGATCCACCCTTCATTATGGCAGTGAGGAAGCCTATGCAGCCCAACATTGCAACTCTGATGAGAAACACGAGAAGCAGTGACACCAACATAAAAAGCAGCGGAAACAACACCAGTAGCAAAACCAGCTGCCTTTTCCTCAGAAAGATGCTGCTGCAAAGGCAGAGGGAATGGACACAAAAATTATACTGCAAAGAGACCCCCCCTCAAGACAGGATCTACAGGCAAGGGATCAGCTGTATCAACATGTATGAACGCCAGTTCCTCAGGAGCCCAGGGTTTCACAACAGGTTGTTGCTGACGTCTGAAGCCTCCTGGAACAACACCTCCTTCCCAGTGGCCAAGGCAGGCATGCATTGTCAATGGACACCTAAATACCTGTCTCTGGATGCCCACCCTTTCAATCTGGTCTTCTCTTCCTCTGCAATGAGAGTTTTAGAAATGACTTGTTTGAAGAGGAGGGAAGAATAGGGTAAGCATGGGTCTGAGAAGGCAATCAACTGAGGGGAAGTGTAAGTCTTAGCTGTCCTATTGGGGAAGTGAGTTGCCTGCAGAGAGAGGAATGAGTGAAGCTGCAAGGTGTTGACCTGGGGAATGCGATGCAGGAGAATGCTGGCAAGTCAGTTTGAGTATTGGCATCTGAAAGGTTTATGTCGGTCATCTTTCCAGTCCTCCTGAAGTTCTAGATCCTCTTGGTGCATGGTCTCCAGGCTGGAGACCTTTCTGTGTCTTCGTGTGTCCATGGGAAAGATCACCTCGCTACAGTCTCTCAGATCTCCAGCAGGACCTGCACTTAAGAGACTCATACCTGGTGTCCTCACCATTCCTGTAGTCTCAGGAATTCTTGCAGAATTAAGCCTTTCACACCCATTACAAGGTTCCTTTCATTAGAAATCCTGCCTTTGACAGATTTGGGGCATCACCCCACCTTCTCCGATTGGTCAGGAAACCTGCAAGCCGTGTGCTCATGTTGTGGCTCAGTTAAAACGCCTCGACAAAGCTCACTGGAGATTTGAATGTGTTCCCCTCCATTAAAGATTGTGTTGTTTTGCTGGGGACCAAGACATAAAAATTCTACCCACAGTTTCCAAATTGGTATAAGGTGCATAGTTGTGGCTGTGGGTTCAAACCCCACTCCAGGACCTAAGCATCCAGCCTAGCCTGGCACTTCAATGCAGGCACATCAGATGAAGCATTAAACCAAGGATCAGTTTTCTTGTTCAGATGAATGCAAAAGATCGCAGTGTACTTTTCTGAAGAAAAGCATAAAATATATTCTTTAATCAACACCATTCAGGCGTAATAATTTGCTGTTTCTCGCACTGCAGTTTGTGGGCAAATTGACTTCCACATGTAGGGGATGACTTTGAGCCCACACTAACCTTGCGCGGGATCAGCAATGCGGGCAGAAAATCCCGGGAGAATCTGTAAATTTGATTCTCTCTAGACAGATTTCATTTCTTGATTTTCTCACCCTCACTGGCGACATCATGAGATTCACACCTACAAAGGGCTTGAACCTCATTTGAATAGATTTCCATGAATTAAATGTTATTAGTGGCCCCCCTCACAACAATAATCTTTTTACATTAACACTGCAACAAAGTTACTGTGAAAAGCCCCAGGTCGCCACATTCTGGCGCCTGTTCGGGTACACAGAGGGCGAATTCAGAATGTCCAAATTACCGAGCAGCACGTCTTTCGGGACTTGTGGGAGGAAACCGGCGCACCCGGAGGAAGCCCACGCAGATACAGGGAGAACGTGCAGACTCCGTACAGACAGTGACCCAAGCCGGGAATCCAACCTGGGACCCTGGCGCTGTGAAGCAACTGTGCTAACCACTGTGTTCCCTCACTAAATATTCATACCTTGTCAATGTGACGTCATGTTGTCAAGATTTATAATAAGTTTTGCCAAACGAGAAGCAGTCAAGGTGATCTCTCCGTGCCGCAGAGGTAAGTATAGCCCCCGGGGGGAAAGAGAGACTTGCCTGAGCAATGCCAACCTGTGCCAGGGGGGAGTGCCAGGGGGGGGGGCCCTAGCGGGAGCCCCATGGGGGGGGGGCATACATTTATGTGTGATTGGGGTGGGGGGAGGGGAGAGAGCAGACACTGAGAGGCGGGTTGGAGGCAAGTGCCAGTGATACCTCTGTGCTGTTGGTGGGGGGGGTGCAGTGCTGGCGAGGATTATCAGGCATGGGGGGAAGAGTCCCTGATACTTCCGTGATGGGGCTGGGGGCATTAGGCTGTAATGCTGACCAGGGGGGTCCTTTAAAGATGATGCCCCAATATCTGTGAAGCCGTTTCCTAGCACTATCAGGCCCCGTCTCACCTGAGTGATGGAGTAAACCATACCCACTCATTCCTTCTTCTCTAAGAGGCTCAATATTTGAAGATAAAACTGATCCGTGCGACATGAGAGTTGCACACCAGTTTTCAGTCCGAGCCAGACACTTTGCCAAATTCTGGCAAGATTCCGCCCTTAGCTAAATAAGAGTAACTCATCTGAAAAACAATTAACGGGCTGTGAGTGACTTTTGGAAATCCCAGTGTTCTTTTCGGTAGCTTGGCTCTGTAACTGACCTCTGCAATACTTTACAAACACTGCTTGCAAACCGTGGGGAAATGTTCTATTCCACAGCAGTTATATCCTTTTCTTAATGGGTACATTTCAGAAAGAATGACAGGACCAAGTAATGAGTCAAATTTAGAGTAGCATTTTGACAACTTCATGATGTGACTGAATACTATAAATGTTCCATAACTGCAGCTCTTGGTATTAATGTTAGCCAGAAAAAAGGATGATTAACAGAAATTTATAGTATATGGGCAGTTGGTGAATGTAGCAGGATTAAATCCTTGAGGAATAATAATGAGCAGTATATGAACACAGAAAGGATTTAGATATACACTCTGCTGGTCTTCTAACTCCTCTGGCGGAAATATCAGTTGTGACAAACATTTTCTTTATTCAGTTGAACATCGTTTGTAAATAAATTTAAACTCAAAGATTAGGACTTGCAATGTTTGCACATCAATACAAATAGTTATTCCCTGTCAAATAGCACTAATAATCTGTTTGTTTGGATATTTCTGCCAGAGACCCACAACAATTGTAGATTGACGTTGATATTCAGAAACTTGGTCTGCTTGGTAGCTGGTGGTCTGTGGTTTCGAGATAAACAGGCTTTCGGGGAGGTCTTGTTGCAGGCTTAGCCAGCCTTGAGTCGGAGGTTTTCAGGGTGAAGGTAAATCAGCAGATCAGTGACTTCAAATTGGTCACTCAAGGCCTCCACAATGGTTTCATAAAGGGATGTTGATCTAGTTTTTCAACCTGGCTTTTGTTTGATGGCTTTTAGCTGTTAATGTCCCAGCCTCTAATGTATGTATCATTGTACATATTGCTAATCCTATTCTGGGCAGCTATTGCCTTGGTTGTCCCTTGGATTTTGCTCGCAGATTAAGTTTATAAAAATACAAATGCCGTCCATTTCCTTTCAACACTTTTCTTTGAATGAATCTTGGCAGTCTCAGGTGTAAGATTCTATGAGCTTCAGGGCAAAGCATGTTTCCAGTGCAAAGCTTTCGACACGGTCCCATGGCGATGTCTCCCAGGTGCGAGTGTTCGATCCCGGGCCTTGGGAGACTCCAGTGCAGAAACAATTAAGTGAGGCTAACTGCTCACTAAATATGCAAATCTCGATCCCGCCCAGTGAGGTCGAGATCCAGATTTCAACGTCTCGCGAGGTCTTGTTAGATCTTGCGAGTTGTCCCGAGCATTGCAAATCTGAGAAGATTTAATGGCCTCGTTGCATCCCGAGTTGGCCGCAACAAGGCCGTACGATCATGCGCAAAGTGTAGGAATAAAGGGGTCTTTTTCCAAGTAGCAGGCAGTGACTCATGGAGTACCGTAGGGATTAGTACGAGGACGGCAGCTATTCACAATTAATGATTTAAATGAGGAAACAAAATGTAATATCTCCAAATTTGCAGATGACGCAATGCTGGGTGGGAGGGTGAGCTGTGAGGAGGACAGAGAGATGCTGCAGTGTGATTTAGACAAGTTGAGTGAGTGGGTAAGTGCATGGCAGATGCAGTATAATGTGAGCTTATTCACTTTGGTAGCAAAAGCAGGAAGGCAGATTATTATCTGAATGGCAAGAGGTTGAGAGCTCAATGTGCAATGAGACCTGGGTATCCTTGCACACCAATCGCTGCAGACAGTGAAGAAGGCAAAAGGTATGTTGGCCTTCATACTGAGAGGATCAGATTACAGGAGCAGGGGTGTCTTGTTGCAATTATACAAGGCCTTGGTGAAGTATAATTGTGTGTAGTTTTGGTCTCCATATTTTTGCGATAGAGGGAGTGAAGCAAATGTTTACCAGACTGATTCCTGAGATGGTGGGAGTGACGTATGAAGACATATTGGCCGGGATTCTCCCCTACCCAGCGGGGCGGGCGGTCCTGGCGGGATGGAGTGGCGTGAACCACTCCGGCGCGGACCGTCCCAAAGGTGCGGATTTCTCTGCACCTTTAGGGGCCAAGCACTCACCGTGAGGGGCTAGGCCCCCGCTGGAGTGGTTTCCGCTCCACCGCCTGGTGTGGAAGGCCTTTAGCACCACGCCAGCCGGGGCCGAAAGAACTTCGCCGGGCGGCGGATGTCCACGCATGCGCGGGAGCGTCAGCGGCCACTGACATCATCCCCGCGCATGCACAGTGGGGGTGTCTCTTACGTGTCGGCCATCGCGGAGGCTGTGGCCGAGGCAGAGGGAAAAGAGTGCCCCCACGGCACAGGCCCGCCCGCGGATCGGTGGGCCCCGATCACGGGCCAGGCCACTGTGGGGGCACCCCCCGGGGCCAGATCGCCCCGCGCCCCCCCCAGGAACCCGGAGCCCGCCCGTGCCGCCAGTCCCACCAGTAAGGTAGGTGGTTTGATTCACGCTGGCGGGACTGGCATGACAGCAGCGGGACTTCGGCCCATCGCGGGCCGGAGAATTGCCGGGGGGGACCCGCCGACCGGCGCGGCGCGATTCCCGCCCCCGCCAAATTTTTGGTGCCAGAGAATGCGGCGGCCGGCGGGGGCTGGATTCATGCCGCCCCCCAGCGATTCTCCGACCCACCGTGGGGTCGGAGAATCCCACCCATTGAGTCCATTAGGATTATATTCGCTGAAGTTTAGAAGAATGAGGGGGAATCTCGTAGAAACCTATAAAATACTAAGAGGGTAGATGCAGGAAGGACGTTCCCAGTGACGGGTGTCCAGAACCAGGGACCACAGTCTAAGGATACACTTAGGACTCCGATGAGGATAAATGTCTACACCCAGAGAGTGGTGAGCCTGTGGAATTATCTACCACAGAAAGCAGTTGAGGCCAAAATATTATGTTTTCAAGAAAGAGTTAGATGTAGCTCTTGGGGCAAAAGGGATCAAAGGATATGGGGGGAAAGCGGGAGAAGGTTACTGAGTAGGATGATCAGCCATGACCATGGTGAAAGGCGGAGCAGGCTCAAGGGCCGAATGGCCTCCTGCTTCTATTTTCTAACTTTCTGTTTCTATCTCTTATTATGATGTACGTAACACATGCAGTGTGGCTTCACATAATGCAGTAAAGGACCTTATTAAGCGCGGTTAAGTGGTTTAGAAACAAACTTGGTCATGAAGGGGTAAGAACCCTTCAGACAGACTGGTGCCTCTGAAAACCTCGGCTGTTCCACTAAATACTTGACACAAGTCCCAGCCTTGCTCTGCTGTTTCTGACGTGGTCTTGTGGGGGACATTATACATAAAGGATGGATGGGGAGCTTCTTCGGTCAAGAGCTAGGTACACCAACATAGTGGTTATGCTCCTGAATTAGTAATTCAGAGGGCAGCACTGGGCGCAGAAGTTAGCACTGCTTCCTCATGACGCCGAGGACCTGGGTTCGATCCTGGCCCCTGGTCACTGTCCATGTGGAGTTTGCACATTCTCCCCTTGTGCGCATGGGTTTCACCCCCACAACCCAAAGATGTGCAGGTAGATGGATTGGCCACGCTAAATTGCCCCTCAATTGGAATTTTAAAAAAATATATTTTTAAAAAGAATTAGTAATTCAGGGGTGCAGACTAATGATCTGGAGACATGGGCATGACCGAACGACCACGTTGCGCCTGAAATGCAGCGTGCTGCGGTGCATGTGACCAATAGAAGCCCTGCTCCAGGGGTCTACCCGGCTCGCAGTGCCTCACGGGATCTAACACAATCTCAGATGTTGCGATGTGGGGCGTCATTCTCCGACCCCCCGCCGGGTCGGAGAATGGCCGTTGGCCGCCGTGAATCCCGCCCCCGCCCCCGCCGAAGTCTCCGAAGGGAGAAAAGTCGGCGGGGCGTTAATGGCGCCGCTGCCGCGGAGAATGTCACGGGCCTGCGCAAGGCAGCCGATTTTCGGCCTGCCGATATTCTCCCTTCCGGATGGGCCGAAGTCCCGTCGACGTGATGACCGTTCACGTCGACGTCAATCAAACCTCCTTTTCATCGGCGTGACCCGGTGCTCCAGGCTCACGCCGACCAGCGAGGAGGTGAGTGACGGCCTGGGGGGTTGGCTCTGGGCAGGAAATGGCGTGGCCGCAGACTGATTGCCTGAGAAGAGGTGTGTCTCGGCTTGTGTGTGTGTGCGGCGGGGGGGGGGGGGGGGTGGTTAGAGTAGGCTGGGCTCCGGGGGAGTGCCGGGAGGGGGTCCGTGCCGGGGTGGAGGTTGTGGAGGGGGTCCGTGCCGGGGTGGAGGTTGGGGGTTGTGGAGGGGGTCCGTGCCGGGGTGGAGGTTGGGGGGGGGGGGTCCGTGCTGGGGTGGAGGTTGGGGGTTGGGGAGGGGGTCCGTGCCGGGGTGGAGGTTGGGGGTTGTGGAGGGGGTCCGTGCCGGGGTGGAGGTTGGGGGTTGTGGAGGGGGTCCGTGCCGGGGTGGAGGTTGGGGGTTGTGGAGGGGGTCCGTGCCGGGGTGGAGGTTGGGGGTTGTGGAGGGGGTCCGTGCCGGGGTGGAGGTTGGGGGGGGGGGGTCCGTGCTGGGGTGGAGGTTGGGGGTTGTGGAGGGGGTCCGTGCCGGGGTGGAGGTTGTGGAGGGGGTCCGTGCCGGGGTGGAGGTTGGGGGTTGTGGAGGGGGTCCGTGCCGGGGTGGAGGTTGGGGGGGGGGGGTCCGTGCCGGGGTGGAGGTTGGGGGTTGTGGAGGGGGTCCGTGCCGGGGTGGAGGTTGGGGGGGGGGGGTCCGTGCCGGGGTGGAGGTTGGGGGTTGTGGAGGGGGTCCGTGCCGGGGTGGAGGTTGGGGGGGGGGGGTCCGTGCTGGGGTGGAGGTTGGGGGTTGTGGAGGGGGTCCGTGCCGGGGTGGAGGTTGTGGAGGGGGTCCGTGCCGGGGTGGAGGTTGGGGGTTGTGGAGGGGGTCCGTGCCGGGGTGGAGGTTGGGGGTTGTGGAGGGGGTCCGTGCCGGGGTGGAGGTTGGGGGGGGGGGGTCCGTGCTGGGGTGGAGGTTGGGGGTTGTGGAGGGGGTCCGTGCCGGGGTGGAGGTTGTGGAGGGGGTCCGTGCCGGGGTGGAGGTTGGGGGTTGTGGAGGGGGTCCGTGCCGGGGTGGAGGTTGGGGGGGGGGGTCCGTGCCGGGGTGGAGGTTGGGGGTTGTGGAGGGGGTCCGTGCCGGGGTGGAGGTTGGGGGGGGGGGGTCCGTGCTGGGGTGGAGGTTGGGGGTTGGGGAGGGGGTCCGTGCCGGGGTGGAGGTTGGGGGGGGGGGGGGTCCGTGCTGGGGTGGAGGTTGGGGGTTGGGGAGGGGGTCCGTGCCGGGGTGGAGGTTGGGGGGGGGTCCGTGCTGGGGTGGAGGTTGGGGCGGGGGGGGGTCCGTGCCGGGGTGGGTGATGGGAGGGCAAATGAGTTGGTCCACCTGGCCAGGTGCCAGCCTCCAACAGTTGGACCCATGCGGTCCATGCCACCTGGCTGGGGGGAGGAGGGGATATGGGCAATGATGACATGTCGTCGTTCCCCTCCCCCCCACCAGGTCGTCATGTTTTCAGATCATCCAGCGATGTTGGCCGCCGTGGTGGCAGCCGCTCATGTCTATGTTGCCCTGGATGAGGAGGAGGAGGAGGAGGAGGAGGAGGAGGAGCGTGCCAGAGAGGCGGCGCAGGCTGCCGCAGAGGGGCAGGCGGCAGCCGCCCAGGCTGGAGGGACACCTGACCGACAGGACGAGGAGGGGGAGGAGGACGTCGCGGCCCCACGGCAACGGAGGCACCCGAGGGCGCCCCGTGTGTACCGGCCCCGGCAGTCATACCAGGACCTCACGGACCGGGAATGCAGGAGGAGACTCCGGATGAGCCGGGAAACCGTGGCACACATCTGCCACCTGCTGGCACACCTGTCACCGCGTGGCACTGGCGGGGGACACCCTCTCCCCGTGTCCGTCAAGGTTACGGTGGCCCTGAACTTTTATGCAACGGGGTCATTCCAGGCACCGAGTGGGGACCTGTCCGGCATATCGCAGACATCGGTGCATCGGTGCATCCGGGCAGTGACAGATGCCCTTTATGCCATGGCGCACCGCTACATCCGCTTCCCCGTGGACCGGGCCAGCCAAGATGCCCGGGCCGTGGGCTTCTCTGCCATTGCCGGGTTCCCCATGGTCCAGGGCGCGATCGATGGGATGCACGTCGCCGTGCGGCCACCTGCAGATAACAGGGCCGTGTTCACTAATAGGAAGGGGACCTATTCGATGAACGTACAGGTGGTCTGCGACCACCGCATGATGATCCTGCACGTCTGCGCCCGTTACCCAGGCAGTGTACACGACTCATTCGTGTTGTCGCGGTCATCCATCCCCGGCATGTACGAGGGACGCCATCCCCGGCTGAGGGGCTGGTTGCTGGGCGACAGGGGCTACCCATTGCGATCGTGGCTGATGACGCCTATACGGAGGCCACGCAATGAGGCGGAGAACCGCTACAATGATGCCCATGTAGCGACAAGGGGAGTGATCGAGAGGTGCTTTGGCGTGCTGAAGATGCGTTTCAGGTGCCTGGACCTCTCTGGGGGCGCCCTCCAGTATCGGTCAGATAGGGTCGGCCGCATCATTGTGGTGTGCTGCGTCCTGCACAACATAGCCCAGCAGAGGGGCGATGTGCCGCAGGCAGAGGAGGGCGGAGTGGAGGAGCAGCAGGAAGAGGCCCAGTCCTCCCCAGATGAGGGGGATGGGGGCAATGGTCAGGGCAGACGGGGTAGACACAGACGGGTGGCTGTCCACCGTTACCGGCTGGCCCAGCGGGCACGGGACAGACTGATAGACGCCCGCTTCACTGACTAGATGGGCGTGGGAATCGGGTAGTATGGCCACAGACCGCACACCATGACAACAGCCGACCACCCACACCCCCCACCCATCCATCCACCCAGCACCATCACCCCCCTCCCCAACCCCACACACCCCACCCGCATGCACACCACCCCCCCACTCCCAATTGCCGATCCACCGGCGGCACAACGGGCCGGGCTCACCCAGTTGCGGGTGGACGCGTGTCTATCGCAGGCCATGGAGAATGATGACAGCCCGCCTCCGATGAGCTCCTGGCTCTACATCGTTGGACTATGTCTGACCCATGGCCACAGTACCACCATCCACCCGGACCATCCCTGCATGCGGCTGTGATACTGCAGCGCACGGTCCCGTCCTCTGCCCGGGGGATGTTGATGGCGGCCCAGGGGGAAGGGGGCAGACTCACCTGGGGCTGAGGTAAGACCACCCCTCACACACACACTTGCGCTCAACGTACATGACACCCCCGCACACTTTGGACAGAGCATAAAGGCAGCTTCGGTAGGTGTAACATTGACTTTAATAACCAAAGGAGTTCATGCACGTGCCCTAGCGCCTAAAACTCATCTGTGCCCTGCACCCGTGCCAACTTACTCAGTGTCTAATTGTTTGGCCTTACGGGCCCTTTGACTACGTCTACGTGGTTCCCCAGACGGTACAGCAGAACTGGAGGTGGACTCCTGTGATTCCTGCCCTCTGACACTGGATCCCTTTGGCGGCCGTTTCCTGGGGCGTCCTGGCCTAGATGGGCCAGGCTGCGGCCCGGGCGACTGGGATGGCGAGCTGCCAGCCTGTCCTGCCCGTTGCCCACCCGATGCACCTGGGACGGAAGGGGGGGAGTCCGAGGTGTCGCGGTGTACCGGGACCTCCCCTACAGAGGGAGCCGGGATGGACCACACCACCTCCTCCTCCCTCGGGGTGCCCGATGGCCCCCAGGCCTCTACATGGGTGGGGGATGCGAACGGACTGGCCATCCGACGCGCCCCCGACATCTGGCGCTGCCAGTCCTGGAGGCCCGTGCTGGTATCGACAGGGGTCTGCAGGTTTGCAGCCATGGAGCCCAGGGGGTTGTCGAACCCTGTCTGCGACAGTGCGACGCCAGCTCGCACATGGCCACTGGCGCCGATGCCCTCAGCGATGGCCTGCTGAGACTGGGCCATGGCCTGCAGAGACTGGGCCATGGCCTGCAGAGACTGGGCTATGGCCTGCTGAGACTGGGCCATGGCCTGCTGAGACTGGGCTATGGCGTTGAGCGCCTCTGCCATCTGGCGCTGGCACTGGCTCATGGCCTCCTGTGAGAGGGCAGCCATTTCCTGGGCCACAGACGCCGCCTGCACGGAAGGCCCCAGGCCTCGCAAACCGTTCCCCATGTCTGACACCGTCGCACCCATTGCCTCCACCGCGGACGCCACCCGTGCGGTGTCAGCCTGGGTGGCACGCATGACCGGGACCACTCCCAGCTCCTGGACGCGGGTGGACTCCTCCACCTGCGACCGCAGCCGCCGCAAGCCACCCGTCACCCTATTCGCTCGTCTCCGTGTCGGTGGTTGCATCGGATCTATGTGTGGGTGTGGTAACTGCAGGAACCCGGGATCCATCTGGGCGGCAGATGTTCGCTTGGCCTGGGCTGCCCTCCGACCGCCCGGTCCCTCTGCTGCTCCTACCTCCACCTGCTGTACCGGGACGGCTGTGTTGTGCGCACCAGTGAGTGTACCAGACGCCTCATCACTAAAGTGCCCAACCGTGGTGAGTGTTTCTGCGATGGTGGAGGGTGTTGGTGACAGCAGTGGCGTTGTGTCGTGCTCTTCGTCCCACTCTGAGTCCATGGCACTTTGGGGTGGGGGTTCGTCTCCACCCATCCACTCTGAGTCACTGTCCGGTATTTCGTCTTCCCGGGTAGGGGTGTCCTGGGTAGTGCTGTCCCGGGTAGTGCTGTCCCGGGTAGGGGTGTCCTGGGTAGTGGTGTCCCGGGTAGGGGTGTCCTGGATAGTGGTGTCCTGGGTAGTGGTGTCCTGGCTCGGATGTGACGGGGGCCTGTGGCTGCCCCCCTCATCGCTGGGTGGTCGCTCCCGCACGTGACGGGGGTGTCGTCTCCCTGTTGCTCCAGGTCTCTCCGTCTCCCGTGGTCTCCGAGGGGCATCCTGCGGGCGTCGCATGCTGGAGGGTTCGGGTCTCTCCGTCTCCCGTGGTCTCCGAGGGGCATCCTGCGGGCGGTCTGCATCTGCGGGGATGGGTGCCTGGACGTTTGGTCCTGCGATACACAATGAAGCATGCATGGTTAGACATCAGGCAGTGATCAGGTGATACGGGAGAGGGGGATATAGGGGAGGGGGGATATGGGGACGGGCTGTTGGTGGCTCACTTGCTCGTGGGGCCCCGACCTCTGCATCAGCAACCTCCCGGTCGTCAGGTCCGCCAGCCAGTTCCAGGGCCCTTTCCTCGTGTACGGTCAGTGGCCTCTCATCAGCGGGCCCTCCTCCAGTCCTCACATGCTCCCTATTGTTGTGTGCGCGCTTCTCCTGGGGGGGGGGGGGGGGGGGTGGTGGCAGGGGTAAAAGGCAACAGTGTTAGGCAGGTATATGAATGCACGCCATCGGTTGCGCGTGCATTGCAGAGGTTAAGGTTAGGGCTGGATTCACTTGGGGATATGGGGGATATGGGGGAGGGGGGATATGGGGGAGGGGGGATATGGGGGATATGGGGGAGGGGGGATATGGGGGATATGGGGGAGGGGGGATATGGGGGATATGGGGGAGGGGGGATATGGGGGATATGGGGGAGGGGGGATATGGGGGAGGGGGGAATATGGGGGATATGGGGGAGGGGGGATATGGGGGAGGGGGGATATGGGGGAGGGGGGATATGGGGGAGGGGGGATATGGGGGATATGTGGGAGGGGGGATATGGGGGAGGGGGGATATGGGGGATATGGGGGAGGGGGGATATGGGGGAGGGGGGATATGGGGGAGGGGGGAATATGGGGGATATGGGGGAGGGGGGATATGGGGGAGGGGGGGATATGGGGGAGGGGGGATATGGGGGATATGGGGGAGGGGGGATATGGGGGAGGGTGGATATGTGGGAGGGGGGGATATGGGGGAGGGGGGATATGGGGGAGGGGGGATATGGGGATATGGGGGAGGGGGGAATATGGGGGATATGGGGGAGGGGGGGATATGGGGGAGGGGGGAATATGGGGGATATGGGGGAGGGGGGATATGGGGGATATGGGGGAGGGGGGGATTTGGGGGAGAGGGGATATGGGGGATATGGGGGACGCTCACCCTGCCTGCTCTGACGAGGTCGTTCACCTTCTTGTGGCACTGGGTGCCTGTCCGTGGTGTCAGGGCCACAGCGGTGACGGCCTCTGCCACCTCCCTCCACAGACGCCGGCTGTGGCGTGGGGCAACTCTGCGGCCGTGCCCGGGATACAGGGCGTCCCTCCTCTGCTCCACCGCATCCAGGAGCGCCTCCACATCGCGTGACTCGAACCTCGGGGCTGAGCGACGGCCAGCCATCAAGTCGGGTGTTGCGGTCGGCTGTTCCGGTCGGGTGGGGGGGGAGCTGCGCGGCCTTATGAGCCGTCACGCCGTGCAGCGCGTATGACGCTGCACGGCGTGAACCACTGCGCAAGCGCGGATCCCGTTACGTCGCTGCTAGCCCATTTCGGGCCGCAGACTATCGGCCCATTTTTATGACGTGACGCAAGTGGGATTTGCGCCGTTTTTTGCGCCGATCGGCGGAGTTTCCGCCGATAACGGAGAATTTCGCCCCAGAATCCTGCCCATTGTGGGCGGTGCCACTTTTTGGCAAATCTGCATATTAGAGTAAGACAGCTAGTCTCACATTATGTTTTCCGAGGCACTCAAGGTGTCAAGGTGTTGGGATCTAATCCCTTTGCCTCAGAGACCTTGGGTGAGCGCTGTTCAGTACTGGTCTCCACAACCAGGGACAAGACAGAATGGCACTTGTGGGGGCCTCCCAGAGGATCGGCGGCCACCAGGTGCTTGCCCTCTTGGCAGGATGGCAACCTAGCACTGCTGGTTCCACTTGGGTGCTCTGGCACTGCCAACCTGGAACCCTGGCACTGTTTTTCCAATTAAGGGGCAATTTAGCATGGCCAGTTCACCTACCGTGCATATCTTTTTGGGTTGTGGGGCTGGAACCCATGCAGATCGGGGAGAATGTGCAAACTCCACACGGACAGTGACCCGAGGCGGGATTGAACCCGGGTCCTCGGTGCCGTGAGGCAGCAGTGCTAAGCACTGCGCCACTGTGCTGCCCAAGAGTGCAATCAAATGGGAAGGTGCCAGGTGGGGATCCCACCGCCATCCCACCTGTGACTCGATTAAATCTGGGGTGGTAAGGCTCATGGATTACTTTCCCATGCCAAAGTGTTTGAGGCCTTTAAGTGGGCGATAATGCCCACTTACGGACCTCAACCTGATGTTCAACCAACGGCGAAAGTAGCAGTCAACATCTAGGAAGCCCGAAAAAGAGTTTGATTATGGGCACCTAGAGAGGGGGTGCGAGTCCCTTGTTCAAAAGCCTGATTGAGGGACTTGGCTGAAAACCACCCCTCCCACCCGTTCCTTCTTCCCACACCTCCCCACAGCCAGTGAACCCCTCCCTGAAGCCCCATCCTGCCCTCAGTCACCTTTGGCCTGTGTCCCTCACGGATCCTGGACCTCTGATGGGTGCAGAGGAAACATCTAAATCTGCACCCCTGGTGATACTGATGGCAAAGAAGAGCTGCCAGTCTCTGATTGGTCAGCAGCTGTTGGAGGGGCATGATTTCTGCCTCCTAGGGTTCTAGGTTAATAGTGGGTGGGATTCGATACCTCGTTTCAGCCCATTATCCCCAAATATCTGCTTCCCCTTTACTGGTGCTGCGAACTTTGACGGGCGTCAGTGGTTGTGATCGTGTGTAAGTGTATGCCAGCAGTTAACATCTGGGGTGTCACTTTCTAGTTTTTCAGGCCCACTATCTCTTGTCGTGCAGTGACCTGGTAAAACAATCATTTGGGCATCCACTCCCGTGCAGTATTTATCAGCAGTGGCATCTGTTTATACTTAAAACTAATTATTGTTGTATTTTTGCAGGGTTCAGCCAATATACTGCGGTGCAACTAAACTAAACATTAAATAAGAAATTGCTTCACCAGTAGAGACTCAGGACAAACAATGGTGGATGGCAATAAAAAAGAGAAACGTTTGGATTGCTCATCCACATTCTTTTCTTCCCAGTAAACGATGAATTGGGATCACAGCATGGTGGCATGTATTAGATTTAACTCAGACTTAAGAGTTATCTGGAAAATTGTATGCACGCAGTGCCGCAGGGCATTTCTGTCAGTGCTACAGGTGGTGGAGAGGAAGGATGTTTGAGATCAATGCGGATCAGCCCTGAGGACACGAGGAATTGGAATTATGATGGTAGCTATGAAAACGGGGAAGTTCAGGGCAGGAGGAAGTGGAAACAACACTGAAACAACTGGTTTTAGTTATTTAACCAGTTTAGTGCAGGTGCCAACTCTGCCTTGAAATCCGATATTTGCATTATGCCCACATTTGAGCGCACACCTCTTCATGCATGCACAAACCAAACTAGGAAACTGACAAAAGCTGACTGGCAACTTCAAAGACTTTTTTGCATCAGAGCAAAGATTTATTTTTGGCACAATTCAGGAGGATACAGTTTGTTAGTTGTGAGTCTGCCCTGCATGCTATCTATTTAACCTTAGGATAGTAATGTGCACTAACTCCATTTGGTTGTTACGTGAAATTAAACCCTTTCAATCTACAGCCGTCCTTTTTGGTATGGCTGAATGGAATTAGGAGGAAACTTGGCTGTGAAGGAACAAACTGCTAAAAGACCAAAAGCAGTCTGAAATAGAGGCCTTAAATCCTGGAGGCAAGGGGGGGGGGGGGGGGGCGAGTTTCTGCGCAACCCGCCGCGTGTTTTTTAGTGGCGGAGGTGATCCGCCAGCAGGATCTTCTAGTCCCGCTGTTGTCAACGGGATTTCCCGTTGAATGTACCCCTTGTCGCCGGAAAACCCGAGGCAGCGGTGCGGCGCCGGTGAAACCGGAATATCCCATCGGCATGAACAGCCGGTAAATTCCACCCCCCCCCCCCCCCCCCCGCCCATGGAGTTAGACCAAATGCAGCAGTGTTGGGATTAAAGCTTGCTGAAGAATGGTGTGAGCGTGAAGGGTAGCAGCTACATTTTGAAAATGGAGCATGGGGGCTTCCTCAGAAAACTTCAAATTTTGGCACTTCATTCGGTGCATTTGTTATCCCACTGTGATGCTATCTTTCAAGCCAAATCAATTTTTCAAAAAAATCAAATGCTAAAAAGAAGGTAAATGTAGGTGGATAGACTTTAATTTAGCGCAGTAAATCTGGCCTCAGTTAGACCATGTTGCCTTGTGAACGTGCATCTTTAGGAATACAAACACCAATGAGTTGTGATCCCGTTTGCGCTGTTTGAAAACTAAATAGTTACTTTCTGAATTGACATTTGATTAAAGTTTCTTACTGCGATACTAGAAGCCTGCTCTATCATTCAGCAGGATCATGGCTGATCTTCTGTCTCAACCCCACTTCCAACTGTACTATCTAAAATATCCCTCGTTTCACTTAATTTGGCCATGATCAACATGCGGGGATAGAATGGAGGAGTAGGCATAGGTAGGGTGCACATTCGGAGGGTCAGTGCAGACTCGATGGACCCAATGGCCTCCTTCTGCACTATGAATGGTGTTATGTTGTACAACTGCTTCCCTGCTGCTCTCGGGAGGTTTAAATAAAGTTAGTGCAATAATGGCTGCTTGCAGCGAGTCCACAGGATCTTTTCTCAGTGCGGTACACCTCAGAAATATGGTTCCGAGGTTAGGATGAATTTTATTTTCCATTTCATTTTAAGAAGTTAACTAAAGAAAATTGTGACACTTTTTGGAACTTCTTCAAATTACTTTTGAGAAAGTTTGAGTAATTTGAATGATTGCTCTGTGTTCAGCTTAGTGAGTTAGCACGCTACATAATTGATTGAAAGAAAATGGCACTGAAAGCATATTTGGGACAATGGAGGAATTCAATCCGAAAAATAAGGCTGGTGTAATTATGAACAAAAGGTTACGCATTTGGCTGAAAGCAAATATGATAGAAGATGAGGCTAAAGTAAATGTTTTCCTCTTCATGATGGGGCCAGATGCTTTTAATGTAGTATCTCACCAGTATTGCCTGCGAGGCTCGCTACTAAGGAACATGCTGAAATTAATGAGATTCTGGAGTCCCATTATGGCACGACTAAGAATGTAATTGCGTTGGAAGTTGCTTCCATCAAAGGAAGCAATTGCCAAGTGAGACTGTTGCAGGTTACATTCTCAAATTAAAGAAATTCTCTTGTCACTGTGGATATGGTACGAACTTAGAAATCAACCTTAGGGACACTTTCATAGGAGGCATAAAGAACACAAAATCCAGGCCAGTTTTTGACTAAAGGTAATATGCCGCTGTGGAAGGAGGCTGCGGGCAGACATGGCAGAAGGAGATAGTTGTAAGTTACAAGGAAGTTTGTTTCCTCATCCAGGAGGATAGGTCCAGTGGATTTTAGTCAGGGTCACCCACCTCAGTCAGAAATTTGGATGTTACCATTGCCACAGTAGTCTAAATGCTCCCATCTAAATGCTCCCTTTTCCAGTCACATTGTTATGCCGGTGGGAAAGCCAGTTATATTCAGATGGCATGCAGGAGTAAAGGAAACAGGAATTCTTTGGGTCACAGTCAAGTACCAGGTCGCAGTAATGCATCGGGCTGAGGTATTGGAAGGTGTAAAGCTAGTTCAGGAGCCTGGTAGTCCTCAGATGTGCATATGAGAGATATGGAAAAAGAAGCTGATGTGAAATGGGGTAAGGAGACCAAGCATTGTACTCCGAGAGCAAGAAAAACAACACATGGAAGATGAGAGTAATAGGACTGAGGATATAATTCCAATGTCCACAGGAGAAATGACAGTCAGAGAGAGAGATTGTTGTCATTATAGCATGTCACTAAGTTCTCTATATCCTTCCTATACTGTGACTCATCATTGTTTGAGATCCAATCCACTATGGTCATGTCATCAGCAACTTGTAGATGGAGTTGGAGCCGAATTTTGCCACATAGTTGTGTGTGTTTAGGGAATATAATAGGGGGCTAAGCACACAGCCTTGTGGGACTCTAGTATTGAGGACTATCGTGAAGGAGGTGTCGTTGTTTATCCTCACTGATTGTGGTCTGTGGATTAGGTCAAGTTCGTGTTCGAGTGGAATACGATGATGCATCCTTTTGCTTGCCATTGGCAGCAGGAGGAATACAATCTCCCTGAAGAAATTGGTTTAAGAAGATACAGATAAACTGGACCGAGGTATTTACAGTGGAGATCAGGAAAATATTTCTGGATTAGGAAAGTGCTAAGAGAGCACAAAGTGGTCTTTGAGTAAAGAGAGTCAAATGATAAAATTAGACATCACAATGCCAAAGACAAGGTAAAAGATAATGTACAGCCAGCATTTTGCAAGGCTAGGCTAGTGCCTTATGCACAGTTAGAGACACTAAGAGTTAGATAGTTTAGAAAGAACAGGGCAATTAAAAAGATGAAGAGAAGTGAATATGCCGTACCCATTGTGGTAGTTCAAAAGGAAGATGGATCCATTGGGATCTCTGGAGATTACAAACAGTAAATAAAGCGATCAAAAATTATACTTACCTACCCTACCAGCAAAGATTTGTTTTCTAATTTAGCCAAAGGAAAGGCGTTCTGTAAAATAGATTTGTCCGATGCACATTGGAAATCAGAATTGACTGACACAAACAAAGAATTGGTTACCATTCATACACACAAGGAGCTGTACCAGTACGAAAGGTTATAATTTGGTGGGTCCATTGCTCCTGCAGTGTTCCAGCGTGTCAAAGGATTACATATTAAGTGTGATGAAAGGAAGGTGCTGCTTCATAGATGACATTCTAATTAGCAGTAAAAAAGAGAAAGAGCACATTGTAAAGTTGAACAAAGTCCTAGATCAACTTCAAGAGTACAACATCAAAGGTAAAAGATTTATTTGTTCATGAGACATGGGCATCGTAGGCTGTGCCAGCATTTATTGCCCGTCCCCAATTGCCCTTAAGGGGGCAGTTAAGAGTCAACCACATTGCTATGGGTCTGGAGTCACATGTAGGCCAGATCAGGTAAGGACGGCAGATTTCCTTCCCTAAAGGACATTAGTGAACCAGATGGGTTTTTACGACAATCGGTAATGGTTTTGTGATTATCATTAGACTTTTGATTCTAGATTTTTATTGAATTCAAATTTCACTATCTGCAGTGGTGGGATTTGAACCTGGATCCTCAGAGCATTACCCTGGGCCTCTGGTTTACTATTCCGGCAACAATACCACTACGCCACCGCATCCCCAAAAAGCACAAATGTCATAATGATAAGTATAATACACCTGTGTCACCAACAGATGGTGAACATAGCCACTCAACACAGGAGAGGGTTGAGGGTATTTTGAGAGCAAAGAGACCAGAGAACAAAGAAGAACTTAACATTTTCTTAGGATTGTTGTATATTATTCTACGTTCATCCTTGACTGAGCTAGCATATGTGCTCCACTGTATTAACTTCTCAAGGATGGAACAGCTTAGCAATGGCCTGTGGAATGTCCAAATGCATTTGAAAAATTAAATGAAGTATTGACTAATATTGCCATTTTGACCCACTATGATTTCATTTTAATATGCGGTGCTTTCTCACATAATGTAAGATGGTGTGAAGAACCTGTAGCACATGCTTCATGTATTTCAACAAAGTCAAAGCAAAATTAATCAAGTTGAGAAAGAGGTAGTAGCAATTAGAAATAGTGTGACAAAATATCACAAATACCTGTACAGTTAACTTTGTTAACTGACCACCAAGCCTTTACAATCGTATTTGGTTTAAATATGGAAATACCATCCCTACCAGCAGCATGGCTTCAGAGATGGACCTCGTTAGTAGGATATTAAATATTGTCAGCTGATCATGCAAATGCAAACATTCTTTCAAGATTCCCCACAAAGACTGATTCGTTCTTAGCCACTGAGCTACTTGTGAATTACTCTCTGTACATAAGTGTCCTTCCAGTGCCTGCCAGAGAAATTAGTGAAGAAACTCGTAAGGACGTGGTATCAAGTAAATTACTGAATTATGACATAAATCGCTGGCCTAAAGAGTGTGATGGTGAGAAATTGCAATAGTATTTCACATGTGGAAATTAACGGAGTGTAGTTTAAAGCATCTCCTATGAGGTTTAAGACATTCATCTGCCAAGGTTTAAGAAAGGGATTGTGAGAGGAACTTCATCAGGAGCATACAGGAATAGTTTGCTTTGAAAGACGTAGAAACAAACTATTTTTGGTATCCAAAGGTATATAGAGATATTAAAGAATTGGTGAATAGTTGTGAAGTGTGTCACAAATGAGAAATGATCCAATCACGGTTCCTTTCAATCCATGGTCAAACGCAAATAAATTGTGGGAATGAGTACATGTTGATTTCTTTGAAGTGGAAGGGAGAGATTACTTTCTCTTGGATGATAGCTACAGCAAAATGATAAGAGGTTGAATCTAGGCCCAATATTTCAAATGCCAAAACTATTGAGGTTTTGAGAAGTTGTTTTGCAATTTATGGGTTACCAGTGGTGTTGGTCAATAAACAATGGTCCACAGTTTACATCAGAAGAGTTTGAAATGTTGTTGAGTAAGAATGGAGTCAAACACACTCCAGTACCACCATATCATCCAGGATCGAATGGTGCTGCAGAAAAAAAGTGTACAGATTGTGAAGAGGTCTTTGCGGAAGTATTTATTGGGTAACTAGTTGGGCAATAATTTCTGTTTCTCTTTGACACATGCCAGACAATTTTCTGTTCTCTTACAGAATAAGCCCGCTCAGCTTACGAGTTAGTGTTCAAACATGCTCCAAGGACAAGGTTCAGTTTGGGCATGAAACTTAGAGAATTCAGTGTTGGTCAGAAGTTCATGGTGAAAAACCACTGGTGATAAGGAAAAGCATGGGCTGAATTCTCTATCTCCCGATGCCAGCGATGGGGCAGAGAATAGTGCGCAATGGAAAAACCGCGATCAGCGCCCGGCGCCAATTCTGACGCCATGCTCCAGTAACCCCTGGCAGTGTGAGTGAAGTTCACACCTTGCGCCGGCAGGCCCATGAAAAAACATCATTTACATAGATTTAAATCTCATTAGGGGTTGGATCCTAACCACTTGCTGCATAAAATTCTTTTCCCCTTATGTTGCCATTGGTTCTTTGGCCAATTACCTTGAATTGATGGCCTCTGCTTCGCAATCCTTCTGCCAATGGGAAGTGTTTCTTTCTGTCTACTCTGTCTAGACTCCTCATGATTTTGAACATTTCTATCAAATCTCCTCTTTCAGGAGAAAAAAACAGTTTCTCCAACCTATCCACTCAATTAAAGTTCCTTCTCCCTAGAACCATTTCTGCATCCTCTCTGAAACAGTCACAAACTTCCTGAAGTGCAGTGCCCAGAATTGGACACAACGTTCCAGCTGCAGGCTAAAAAGATTTTTTTGATGGATCATAATAATTTCTTTTGGGATCCTATGGGCGCGATTCTCCACTCCCACGCCGGTTAGGAGAATCGCCTGGGCCGCCAAAATTTACCGGGACAAGCGGCGGGAACGGCCCGGTCGAGTTTCGCGGGCCGCAAGCCGGAGAATCGCCGGAGACACCGAAAATGGCGATTCTCCGGCACCCCCGCTATTCTCAGGGCCGGATGGGCCGAGCGGCCAGGCCAAAACGGCGGGTTCCCCCCGGCGCCGTCCACACCTGGTCGCTGCCGTCGTGAGTGGTGCGTGAACGCTGGGGGGGCGGCCTGCGGGGGGGGGGGGGGCAAGGGAGGATCCTGCACCGGGGGGGTACCTTAAATGTGGGGTGGCCCGCGATCGATGCCCACCAATCGTCGGGCCGTCCTCTCTGAAGAAGGACCTCCTTCCTTCCGCGGCCCCGCAAGATCCGTCCGCCATCTTCTTGCGGGGCGGACCTAGAGAGGACGGCAACCACACATGCGTGGATGACGCCTGTTATGCGGTGCCGGCCGCGTCATCTATGCGGCGCCACTTTTACGCGGGCGACAAGGCCTGGCGCGTGTAGATGACGCCGCCCCGATCCTGGCCCATTGTCAGGGCCAGAATCGGTCAGGACCGGGGCCGTTTTGCGCCGTCGTGAACCTCAACGGCGTTCATGACGGCACGGCCACTTCGGCGCGGGAGTGGAGAATCCCGCGCTATGTCTTTATTCGCAAAGCTCAGCATCCAATAAGCCTTATTAACCACTTTCTCGATCTGCCTTGCCACCTGCAGTGATCTGTGTACATATACCCGCTTCCCCTTTTCTCTCTGTTCCTGCACCCCATTTCGCATTATACTCTTTATTTATATTGCCTCTCTTCATTCTTCCTTCCAAAATGTATCATTGCAAACTTCTCTGCATTAACTTTCATCTGCCACATGTCTGCCCATTCTGCCGATTTCATAGAATCCCTACAGTGCAGAAGGAGCCCATTCGGCCCGTCTGCACCGACTTTCTGACAGAGCACCCTACCTAGGTCCACTCCCCCGTAAACCCGTGACCCCACCCAACCTTTGGATTCTAAGGGACAATTTACCATGGCAAATCCACCTAACCTGCACATCTTTGGACTGTGGGAGGAAACCTGGAGCACCTGGAGGAAATGTATGTAGACACAGGGAGAAAGTGCAAACTCCACACAGATAGTCACTCAAGGCTGGAATTGAACCCGGGTCCCTGGCACTGTGAGGCAGCACTGTGCCACCGTGCCGTCCTGGTTTGCTTATGTCCTCCTTGAAGTCTCACAATCCTTCCAAGTTTTGCACCATCTTGAAACTTTGAAGTTGGTTCACCCAAGTCTAGCTCATTAAAAATATCAAGAAAAGCTGACCCTTGGGGAACCCTGCTGTAACCCTTCCTCCAGTCTGAAAAACCACAATTCATCACTATACCCCGTGTCCTATCACTCAGCCAATTATACATCCAAATTATAACTCTCCGTTTTTTGGACCTCGAGATACAACTTTGCAACAGGTCTATTATGTGGCAACTTATCAATCACCTTTTTTTCAGATTTTAGTTATCGGGTGGCTGACCAACTGACTTGTGCCGGCCAGGCTCCCAACCCTGCAGGCTGGAAAACTGATTATTTTGAGGACCAGAGATCTCATAACTGTGCCTATGAAAATGCCATTTTACGTTCTATTGTCAAGAAGTGCAGTTTGGAAGTATGACACTGGCTGTGTTGCATACATCACCTAGGTGCCATGGAGACCATTCCAAAACTCATCATAGAATCATAGAATTTACAGTGCAGAAGGAGGCCATTCGGCCCATCGAGTCTGTACCGGCTCTTGGAAAGAGCAGCCTATCCAAGGTCAACACCTCCACCCAATCCCCATAACGCAGTAACCCCACCCAACACTAAGGGCAATTTTGGTCACTAAGGGCAATTTAGCATGGCCAATCCACCTAACCTGCACATCTTTGAAGTGTGGGAGCACCGGAGGAAACCCACGCACACACGGGGAGAACGTGCAGACTCCGCACAGACAGTGACCCAAGCCGGGAATCGAACCTGGGACCCTGGTGCTGTGAAGCAATTGTGCTATCCACAATGCTACCGTGCTGCCCTCAAATTTCACCATCTGCCATGGTGAGATTCGAACCTGGGACCCCAGAACATAACCCTGGATCTCTGGATTACTAATCCAGTGATAATACCACTATGCCACCTCCTCCCTGTGGCTGAGAGCAGCATAATGGTACAATGGTCAGCGCTGTTGCCTCACAGCGCTGATGACCCGGGTTTAATCCTGGCCCCAGGTCACTGTCCGTGTGGAGTTTGCACATTCTCCCCATGTCTGCGTCAGTCTCACCCACAACCCAAATATGTACAGGGTAGGTGGTTTGGTCACACTGAATTGCCCCTTAATTGGAAGAAAAAATGAATTGGGTACTTTAAATTAAAAAAAACACCAATCCAGGAGCAAAGAACAGGTAGTGTGACCTCATCAGGCTTGTTTATTATAACTTTCTTCCTCACTATTTACATGCATCCTCCCTATTACCATCCAAGATGGAGCAGCGCCTTCCTTCAGAAAGAATATCAACTTGACAAGGAATTAGCAAAACGCAGAGTAAAAAAGAAATGGGTTTGTAATCCAGGCCATTTGTCTTTGGATCTAATGATTGACTACCAGAACACATAGCCACATTAAACTCTGAGTTACAGTACTTTAGTTACCGATTAATGTTTATAAAAGCTGCCATGTTAATATTTGCTTTCAAATTCTTTTTTCTAAACATACTTCCAAAGGAATGAATACAGTAGATATTCATGAACATTAAACTGAAATGAAACCCCCGATTGCCAGCAGCCACTAGCTTCTCCACCCTTTGCGATGCTCTGCATCAGAGCTTGTTTCCCAACTTTTGCTGGAAAACTTTAATATTTAACTATATATATTTTTTAAAGTGCAAGTTGACTCGGCTGTAGTGGCCGACTGCCCTTGACTCCAAAATTAATATTAAGCAATGAATGGGATATAATACATAATTCAGATAGATTTATGCAGTGTTGAAAAGACATGTCCCTTACCTGCAACTTAACAGCACATTCTTTGTACGGGGAAATGTTTAGCTGTCAGTTTTATCAGGTAAATCCCATGATTAACGTAGGTAATAACATTCTTTTACAAGCCAGCAGTCATGTAGCACCTGCACCCTGTAATTACCTTATTGGAATAACATGTTTGCACGATTCCAGCAGATGACGGCTTTTGGACTTGAAAGTACCAAGACGATCAAGCGTAGCTCCTTGCATTTTGAAACGTTTAATTGGGGGAGGTCTGGTTCCTATCGGAATAAGAGCAGCTACCGGAGAAAAGAATGCTATCCAGAATCCATACCGGCAGGTTTTAACAAGAAGAATCATTCCACTCGTTCTTTCCATCTTTTAGCCACGATGAATTTCTCAATTTCCTTTGCAAGCAAGGAAATAAACAGTCTGTTGTGATAATCCATTTTATTGCATTGGCAGGAAATGAAGTGTAAGCCGAAAACAACCCCAAGGCACCCATTCCAAAATCTCTGCATGATGTTGTGCTGTCAGACATTTTGGATGGGTGACAGTAGTTTGAACGTCGAGTATGAAACAATACATCTTCAGCAGTGTCTTAATGCTACAGATAATGGTGTTAAAATTACCATTGCTACAGTATGTGGCCTGGAATAGCCAAGATCTTGCACATTCTCTCAAGATAATTTAATGATGGAGTGGATCAACAAGGCAATCGGTCTCTGCTCATGGTAAACGTTGAAGTATAAATTTCTGCAGATATTTTTAGGGATACAGTTGAAAATGTTTTAAGCATGGCTTTCCTTTGGACTGAGGTTAACCAACCTCTTTGCCACAATGTGATTGGTTGGCTGATCTTAATCCGAAACTAAAGTTTTGGTTTCCTGCTGATACAACTGGGGGGGGGGGGAATTTGCTGGCCCGCTTGATTCCCTTTCGATGCGGGTGCAAATCCCATTACGGCCGCTAACACTCGCGAGAGGGCTTTAACGGGATTTGTGGCAGGGAGATGTAAGAAAAAGATCTTCCTTGCCACCCGCCGGTGAAATAATCAGGTTCACACCCTCATTACCATGGATTTGAATAACTATAGGGGGCGATTCTCCAAAATGGAGACAAAGTGTTTGCGGCGTCGTGAATGCCGTCGCGTTTCACGATGGCGCAAAACGGGCACGAGAATGACCGATTCTGTCCCCCACAGGGGGCCAGCATGGTGCTGGAGCAGTTCACGCCTCCCTTCCCGTCATCAAATGGGCACCGTGCCAACCGGCACATGCGCGGGGGACTTCTTCAGCGCGCCGGCCCCGTGCAACGTGGCGTGGGGATTCAAGGGCCGGCCGCTCAACAAAGTAGGGGGGGGGAGAGGTTGGCCTGCCGATCGGTGGGCCCTGATTGCGGGCCAGACCCCATCGGAGGCCCCCCCCCCCCGGTGAAGGAGCGCTTTCCCCACCCCACTGGCTGCCCCCCGACCCTACGCGCAGAGTTCCCGCCGGCAGCGACCAGGGGTGAACGGCGCCGGCGGGACTCTGTTGTATCGGCGCGGCCGGCGCTGCGTCAAACACGCCGGTGCAAATGGCGCCGATTCTCCGCACCTCGAAGAATCGCGCACCGGCGTCAGGGCGTCGTGGTGCGGTTGCGGTGATTCTCCGGCGCGGCGCGGGGCTCGGAGAATCGCCCCCATAATGCCATCATATCTTCCTGGGCTGTCCAGCTGTGGGATTCACTACTTCTCTCCAGCAGTCGAGATGACCACCCCAGGGGAGCAAAGGCCAGTGTAGTCCCAACGTGGTTAGAGACATGGCAAGGGTACCATGAGAGTGGCAACATGGCAACGCAAACCTGGAAGTTCCAGATTGACACAGCGAGGTTTTCATGGTGAGGGGGAGGGCAGAGGAGCAGGGACAGGGAATGGGGCCTTCAAGGAGCCCCAGGGAGTTTCCCAGTATGTGAGGATGCCAGTGATGGTGGTTGCGGTTGTGGGGCATTGAAGCCCAGACAGGTGATGGCGGTGGGGGGAGGGCACTGAAGTCCCAGTGCCGGAAATGGCAGTGGGGGTGGCGTCTTCACTTTCTTTTTGAGGTTGGCATTCTTTTTGAAGGGCGACCCAATCTCTGTGTAGCCAGGCTCACAGGCTTTATGAGGACCCGCTCCACCAGAGTGATGCCGCAAAATACAACCCCCTACTTTTTTTTGACAAAGGTCTGGAGAGAAAGCCTTGCTGTTTCTCTTAATGCCATTCTTCAGTCAGAACCTGACACTTGGTCATTTATTGGGAAAATTATATCCAATATGTGAAAGAACATTAACAGTGACAGAATTCTCCGGTCGTCGCGATTCACTTTTCCCGTTGACAACGCACCCCCGCCAACAGGTTTCACGGTGGCTTGGAGTGGTTACAATGGAAAATCCCATTGACAAGGAGCAGGAAAATAGAATCCCGCCACCAACGAATGGTGCTCGCCCACGAAACATGCGCTGGGGACCAGAATCCAACCCAATGTAAAGCTTATCTTGGACCTGGGCCTTTAATCTTCCAATTGTCACATTAATTTAGATAATAGTAAGGATGTTAACTCCTGGGTGGAAGGCAGGGCTGAGGCATTATGTTTTTCACGCAGAAATGCCCTGGGAGGGTTTTAAACATCTGGGTCTCGTGAACATTTCTCCAGCTAGTTTCCGCCCAGCTTAAAGTTGGCTGGCATTCCCAGAGTTTTGTATTTAAATTTTTGGGGCCACTGCTTTTTCTTTGGCAGTTTGGTTTGGTTGAAGTATCCACAGCGGAGGTGGTGGTCAGTAAGCCTTTAAAACTGCCTCTGAGCCAATTTTCACATTTGGCCTTGTTTGAATGGAAATTTAAGCTCCAGCCAAAATGGGCGTCCTAATGCAACTCCTGATTTGAGGGCCTGATAAATTCTAGCCAGCTGTGATGCCAAATTGGCCCACAGGTTGGTCCTAGGGGTGAGATGATGAAGCCAAAGTTGGGGTGGGATGGGAGGACGCAACAACCAGCAGTATTTACGTGGGACCAAGAGCCCCACTTTTGGAACTGCTCAAAGCTCCACCCAATGCTACTTACATTTTACATCAGGATCTTGCAGTCGGTGTAAGACCCCAATTTTTATCGTATTTGGGGCCTGTGCCTGATTCGTGTTGATGTTCCACTCACCATTTGTTTTTAAAATTTCTTTTAAAATTTAGAGTACCCAATTCTTTTTTTCCAATTAAGGGCTAATTTAGCATGGCCAATCCACCTACCCTGCAAAATCGTTTGGTTGTGGGGGTGAAACCCATGCAGACAAGGGGAGAAGGTGCTAACTCCACAAGGACAGTGACCCGTGGCCGGGATCGAACACGGGTCCTCGGCGCCGTGAGGCAGCAGTGCCAACCAATGCGCCACCGTGCCACCTGTACTCTCTATTTATAGGTCCGCCTGAATATGGCATCAGGGTGCCAGTAGGTTGGTAATTATGTCCCCACAGTACTTTCAGCTTCTGGCCCCCTCCCCCACTTTTGAGGCAGAAAACAAACTGCAGGAGTTGAATTTTGCCCCCATATAAATTGTGAAGAAAATTTCTGGGCCATTTGGAAAAGACTGAAAGTATGTCCTGTTTGGAGCAAATAATATGAGGGAAAAGTGGAAATGTTGGAAAATTGTTACAGGATCACTGTCTCATGGATTAGAACTCACACCTGCATCAACACACACATCAGAAATGCTCACAGTTTGTCTCCACTTGCAACACTGAGCCATTTGCCTCAAACAATACCTTCTGCTCCAGCACTGTTGTTTTCTCAAGAACAGTCAAGGTTACGCTCCCATCAGCCAAACAATATGTGGCTCAGGAGGCAAAATCAAACAGGTTTTTATTTTACCCCTTCCCATCTAAGCAGTGAAATTTTGAATGACGAACAGATCTAGGAACTCAAATATCACAACGAGACCGTTCGTTCACGCACACTGACTGGGAGCCAAACTTAGAACACTTGTTTATTCGATGTCCCTCCATCTCAAACCTGGCCCAAGTTCATAGTTCAGTAAACACGATTTCCCCCCCAAAATTAATCAGTCTCCAGTCGGGTGTGGTGAAAATTCAATGGGAATTAAGCCGGAACTCTGACCATTTTTGTCCCAACCTTCCACCAGACAGTAAAAGGACTAAATAATAGCAAAAGTGTTCAAATAGGGTGGTAAAGAGTGTGGTAGATGTTACATTTTCCGCATAACCACTTTAACAAAGCTAGTCATTAGTTATGCCAGAATTTTATTGGCATTCAAGGGAGATTTGAATGCAAGTGGTGTTTCTGGAGTGGCAGATGGTGTTTAAATTTTAAATGTCTCATTCTGGCAAATATAATGAATTTGTGATGTGCTCGAAAGTTCTCTCTCACCATCAGATTTTGCCTGGAGGTAAAGAGAGCTCATAGTTTTGTCTGTGCAGTTAGTGACCCGTGATCATTTGTTTTGTTGGTATAAATGCCAGAATTCTGCACTAGCAGTGATTTTTCATCCCCTCTCATTCAAGTGAACACTACAGTACAGCCAATACAACATTGGCAACCTACCAAAATAATTTACATAAAGCTAACTTCAGGAATTCTTCAGGATCAACAGAGGAACAAATGAGTTGGCGCAATTCCCCTGCGTCTTACTCCAAGGAAAATGTCAATGAGCAAGTCTTCTCTATTCATTAGTTCCTTCTGCTACTACATTATTAGAACTTACTTTAGCACTATTGTCATAAAAAATGCTTCAACATCTGTGAGCTGTAAGGGTTCAGAGGCTGCCAGCTGCAAAGGGGATGGTTTTCTAAATTCTTTCACGGGCAATGGGTGCCGCTGGCTAGGCCAGAATTTATTGCAATCCATAATTGCCTTTGAAAGGAAGAATAAAGTTTTGTTCATATTATGGTAATGTAGAGCAGAATAAGTCCCGTGGCAAGGGCGGGAACAGGTGTGTTCCAGACCTGACCAAATTAATTATGCACCCAGGGGTATCGCGCCATATTCTGTGGTGGGGAGGGCATCCTGCCATAGTATCTGGGTGCCATATTGAAAAGGCGCCCAACATCACTGGTCCATTGTTGAAGAAAGACGATGGGTCTCCAGAAACCCTCTGAGGCTGGAAGATGGACTTCCTTGATGACACAGAATTTGGAAGATCCATTTGTAGATGCTCCCACCACCTACTGCTGTGGTGTTCCAAGATCCAAGTTTGCTGGTGGCCTTCATCCCAAACTCTGGAGGTAGCCCCAGGCATTGTTCAGTTAAATCCAAACTCCAGCATGCGCAGGGGGGGGAGGGTCTCTTGCGCGTCAGCCATGGTGAAGGCTGTGGCCGAGGCGGAGGGAAAAGAGTGCCCCCACGGCACAGGCCCGCCCGCGGATCGGTGGGCCCCGATCGCGGGCCAGGCCAATGTGGGGGCACCCCCCGGGGCCAGATCGCCCCGCGACCCCCCCCCAGGACCCCACCCGCGCCGCCTAGTCCCGCCGGAAAGAGAGATGGTTTGATTCTCGCCGGCGGGACTGGCATTCCAGCAGCGGGACTTCGGCCCATTGCGGGCCGGAGAATCGCCAGGAGGGTCTCGCCGCCCGCTGCGGCACGATTCCTTCTCCCGCCGAATATCCGGTGCCGAAGAATTCGGCAACCGGCGGGGGCGGGATTCACACCAGCCCCCGGCGATTCTCCGACAAGGCGGGGGGGTCGGAGAATCCCACCCCAGATTCGTTCTGTTACCCTTTTTTTTTAATGGGTACTACATTGGCCATTTTCCAGTCCTCAAGCAAACATACACAGTCAATCGGTCCCCAAAATATAATTTCTAGATCCATGGCAATTTTGTTTCTCATTTTTCTAAGGATCCTAGGATTTATTTCCTGTGATTCTGATACTTTGTCTTTCCTTGGGTTAGTTAAATCTTTCCCTTTTTTCCACCATAATGTCATTCCGCTCGATTAGAACTATATAGGATTTACCTCTATTCCAATATCCCTCCCGTCAGTAAAAACTAATGGAAAGTACCTGTGAAATGCTTCCAAAATCTTTTGAGCAATTACAAATCATCAACATTTTCCTTTCAGGGCTGCTATCTGGCTTTTCATAAATGTGATGATATGCTTGTAAAACACACTCCCATTCCCCTTTATTGCTTTCTCATACTGCCTCTTGCTTTTAACCCTTTATTTTGTCATATTTCTTTTTAGCTTTTTCAGCATTATTCTTATAGTCCTCATAGATACTGGCCAGGAGTTTCTGCTATGTTTGACAGCTTCTCGTCACATCAAAAGCAGCTAATTCACAACAGAAAGCACTTAGCCCCTTTTGATGTGGTGAGGAACTGTCAATCACAGAAAGAGTACTTTTTGGCATTGTGGTTTGCATCAAAGAAGGGTTCCAACGGAATCCGGCGAGCTTGCCACCATGCATACATTTGCATGGTTAAGGAGAGAGATTCACACCTAACTCCAGTCCCAATTCTCCGCTGGTGTGATAAATCAGGCCAATGTTTACCAGAGATCAGTGAGGTTATGCAAATGGTAACTTCAAAAGGCAAGGAATTTGAATGAGGTAGACAGCAGAATTCACAGAGGGGCATATCAAAGGGAGTGCACAGTATAATTGTTGCCACCCTCATTGGGGGGGGGGGGGGGGGTGGATAGTTTTCCATCAAACAAGCAGGCATGCCAGTTCCATTTGTGTCCCAAGCCATGGAGGCCAGTTCTAGCTATCATTTAGAGCTTCAGCAGAAAACAGAGACTCTCTCCTAACAGATGCAGTTTTGTGCTTCGCTGAACCAGGAAGAGACGATTTCCCAGATGTGGTCACCGAAGCGGTATTGTGTGGCAACTATTAACTGGATTTGGGAAAGAGGGAATGTCAGTGAGTTCAGAGAATATAGGCATATTTTGGGAACAAGAGATAACTTCACATAATACGGTGTGCTTAGTTATTCACATACGTTAAGCGTCATAGTGTATATTAGTCTTTTGTTGTGTTTTTTCTTTTCTTTTCATTAATATTCTTTATTAATTGTTTACACAATGACTGAACTGGTTCCTCACACAATTCCAAACAAATGCACACCAATAAAAAACAGTGTTTCAAGTTATCCTTGGGCGTATTGTGATACTCTCACAAATAACATCAACGGGGTTTTTAACACATGGTGGCATGATATCAGAACAGCATGATGTATGACTAGATTCAAAAGGCGTGCATCTTTCAAGGATCTCTCCCTTTTCTTGTGTACCAGCTTGGCCTGCATGGAGAGAGTGTAAACAGGACATGTGTCTTGGCAGATGATAAGGATGCCTGGCATGTGTGGATGGTAAATGGGAGCAGGGAGGTGATGAGGACATGACCCGCAGGGGAGATGAAGATGTGTGTGAGAGAGTTCATGGTGATGTCCCTTAAGCTGGCATTGAGTGTGATCTCTGTGCATGTGTGATGGGTGTGTGAGTTGAGAGTGATGAAAAGAGTGACTTACCCTGGCAGAACGGACAAGATCATTCATCCTCATGCATCACTGAATAGCTGACCTCTTCTGAAGGGTGTTGGCACTGACCACCACTGCCACCATCCCATAAAATCCCTACAGTGCAGAAGGAGGCCATTCGGCCCATCGAGTCTGCACCGACCTTTAGCAAGGCCATGCTCCCTAGGCCCAATCCCCCGCCCTATTCCTTTACCTGACCCGAAGGGGCAATTTTTATCATGGCCAATCCATCTAACCTGAACAACTTTGGACTGTGGGAGCAAACTAGGGCACCCAGAGGAAACCCACACAGACACAAAGAGAATGTGCAAACTCCATACAGACAATTGAACCGGGGTCCCTGGTGCTGTGAGGCAGCAGTGCTAACCAGTGGCCACTGTGCTGCCCATGATGGATTGGTCACCTATTATGAGTGTCTTTGTCCAGAGCGTGGGGGCATAACATCGTGGTGAGCATCCACTGCTTCCAGCAAGCTCTCGAGGGAGGCGTTGGTGATCTTCGGGGATGTATGCTTCCTAGGTTTGGAAGCCATGTCTTCCTAGTGGCTTCTTTTGACCTGAAGTGTGCTAGTTGCATGCAGGGGTGGCCTTTAATTATGTTGCTCGGCTTACTGAAGCACTGAGGTGATGACGTGGTGGAACAGTCAGATGCCAATAAACGTAAAATCTGACATAAAATCCATGCCCGCACAATTTTTGCACTATGTGCTGCACAGTACAGCAGAAAAGTCTGCCATTGACATCGTCGGGTCCAATGCGCTTTTGCCACCCAACATTGGATATTGCCGATTTCTGGGATGATTCCACCCACTGCCTTCTATAAAACTGATTCCTAATCTCTCTAATTAACCATGGGAATCTAAAACCATTGGAATGTGTAAAGGGTGGCCGCCAGCGGAGAATCGGAACTGCGTCGCACTGGCGCTGGAACCATCGCATAATGGAATTTACAGACCTTTGCTATGCAAAATTATGCATAGCGGTGAATATGCTGGCTTCCCAGCAATTACTGGTATCAGGCTGCCATTTTGAAATGAAATGAAATGAAAATCGCTTATTGTCACAAGTAGGCTTCGAATGAAGTTACTGTGAAAAGTCCCTAGTCGCCACATTCCGGCGCCTGTTCGGGGAGGCTGATACGAGAATGGGCGCCCTGATCCCAGTGTCCAGAAACAGGGTTTGGTCCGGTACCCTACCACCCTTCCTAGACCTCACCAACTATCTCATATTCTCACTTACAAATATTGTCACTCTGTCTCCACCTATTTTCTACCCTTATTAATATATTATAATTCCCATATGTTTATTTTCCATTCATGCTTAGTTTCTGGTAATGCCATTAAGTCTAGATCTTCCTGTAAAATAATTGCTTCCAGGTCCGCCAATATATTTCCCACACTCTATGCATTGCAATAAATATTCTCAATTTGACAGAACAACTTTTACTTAATACTCCTTTTCCCATTATGTTTTCCTGTATTATCCCCTACCATTATTTTAGTCTTTTCCCCATTTGTCATTAGATTGAATTTCTTTGCTCCTTATCTGTCATGCTAAATTGTTTTCTCCATACATTTTATCCTTATGTGTTTTACATTCTCTACTATTTGACCCTGGCTCTAGTCCATCCCTTTCTTAGTTTTGAACACCTAATCACTTGTCTATTGGAACCCCATTTTGATAGTTGTGGCAATATTTGACTCAGAAGCAATACAATAAGGAAAGCTGTACATTTCTTTATACTGTGTGTGGAACCTGTAATTGTTTTTAAGAATGTTTATGAGATTGCATGAATTATAAAGGATTGTAATTTTCCTGAATAATGGTCTCTATGATCAGATAACCTTTGACCTGGAAGCTGTACCAACACTAAGGGAGTTAAGATATAGAAGCCTTATGGCCAGACACAAAGAAGAGTGGCAGACAATAAGGAGAGCTGAAGGGAGAAGCGGATCTGAACACAGATACAGACACAAAGAGAATGCGGACAAGACAGAAAGAGGAACTCACTGAATTTGTGTGAAGTGAAACCAGCAAAACTCTCAACAAAAAATTGGTTTTCTGTTTGGCAGCAAAAAGGAAAAGAGAATTCTAGAAGTTCTTGACGAAACAATGTATGAGCGAGTTAAAAGTGACTGAATCCTAAAAGTGGTACAAAGAGCTCAGGCATGCAAAAAAGCTGATCCTTTTTCCAGAGGACCAGATTAATTATGTATTGATGGTTGGTCGGTTGAAAATGAACTCTGGAAAACTACCCCATCAGACTATTGTGACTTGAAGGAGAGAGGGTTCATGGCGCCTTGTCGATGATAATCATACTTGTGAAATTTGGAGCTGAAAGGTGCTGTGGAATATGGGGCGGGATTCTCCGACCCCCCCGCCGGGTCGAAGAATCGCCAGGGCGGCGTGAAACCCGCCCCGCCGGCTGCCGAATTCTCCGGCGCCGGGATTTGGCGGGGGCAGGGATCGCACCGCGCCAGTCAGCGTCCGCTAGCGACAGCCCCCCCCCCGGCGATTCTCCGGCCCGCGATGGGCCAAGTGGCCGGCCGTTTTAGGCCGGTCCCGCCGGCATAAATTACAGTAGGTACTTACCGGCAGGACCTGGCTGCGCGGGCAGTCTCCGGGGTCCTCGGGGGGCGCGGGGGGATCTGGCCCCGAGAGGCGCTCCCACGGTGGTCTGGCCCGCGATCAGGGCCCACCGATCCGCGGGCGGGCCTGTGCCGTGGGGACACTCTATTGCTCCACGTCGGCTGCTGTGGACCTCCGCAATGGCCGACGCGGAGATGAACCCCCCCTGCGCTTGCGCTGGGATGATGCCAGCACACCCTGGTGCTCCCGCACATGCGCCAACTCACACTGGCCGACGGAGGCCCTGTGACGCCGGTTGGCATGGCGCCAAGCCCCTTCCACGCCAGCCGGCGCGGCGCAAACCACTCCGGCGCCGGCCTAGCCCCTGAAGGTGCGGACGATTCATGCCACGCCTTCGCGCCGGAGTTGCCCGACCCACCGCTTCCCACAGAATTCCGCCCCTGATTCCTGACCTGTTCTACAGGAATAGAGACAGCATATTGTGGACCAGTGTAGACCATAAGATATTGGAGCATAATTAGGCCACCTGGCCCATCTAGTCTGCTCCGCCATTCAATCACTGCTCATATTTTTCTCATCCCCATTCTCCTGTCTTCTCCCCATAACCCTTGATGCCCTTATTAATCAAGAACCTATCTATCTCTGTCTTAAAGATTTGGCCTCCCAACAGCCCTCTGCAGCAAAGAGTTCCACAGATTCACCACCCTGTGACTGAAGATATTCCTCCTCATCTCTGTTTTGAAGGATCATCCCTTTAGTCTGAAATTGTGCCCTCTGGTTCCAGTGTTTTATACTAGTGGAAACATCCTCTCCACATCGACTCTATCTAGGCCTCTCAGTATTCTGTAAGTTTCAATATGAACCCCCCTCATCCTTCTAAACTCCAAAGAGCACAGACCCAGAGCTCCTCATATAACAGGCTTTTCATTCCAGGGATCATTCTTGTGAACCTCCTCTGGACCCTTTCCAAGGCTAGCACATCCTTCCTTAGATACGGAGTCCAAAACTGCTCGCAATACTCCAAATGGGGTCTGACTACACCTTTTACAGCCACAAAGTTTGCATTAGCTATTTTATTTGTATTTCTGCCACTTTTTTGGAGAAGCAAATTACGTAATGTTTCTTTTGTTCCGTGGTTTGTGTTTATCTTTATCCCAAACCCAAGGTAATGCTGCACTCTATGTCCAGGACCATCATTTGAGGACGACCAATGGTCTACCAATTATTTTTCAGGGGAAGGGTGCTGTCAATAAAAATACATAATGGACGTTGCCCTGCATAGTAGTGTTAGAAGGTGTGTGGAGCAAAGGTACCTCTTCATTCCAAATTGTGTACCATTGTTAACTTCTTCCTTGGACAACATTATTATTTTGCCATTAGTTGCAAGGAACAGTCTTGTTCTGAGAGAAGTGAGGTAAAGTAGATGCAACAAATTAAATTTGAGAAATTGCAGGTATCTGAGAAGGGAGGTTACCTTTTCCCAATATTCCATGAAAATATGTGACTAAATCCATGAGCAATTACAATTCCTTAGGCAATTCTGGTGAGACATTTCTGTATTCGTGATCACTAAGTTTGTGGAAATTCAACATCTCCGGGCACATTATACCCAAGATCAAAAACTATTAAAGTGCCGACTGTGATCTTAGTACTGTGGATGATGTTATATTAAAACATTGACTGATGAGAAAGAGTGGGACAGGATTGCTTACTTGCTTAATGTTGTTCAGTATATTTGTTTAGTGAGCAACATCTAACTTAACCTTTGTCTTGTTGTTGTAGGCCCTCCAGGAAAGCGAGGCAGAAGAGGTAGGAATGGAGAACCCGGTAAGTCTCAACTTTGATTTCAAAATGTTGCCATTTTTCCACATTGGTATTTAGTCATTAAAGAACAAAGGTAGTCTTGGAAGATGTTTCACATTAAGTCCATTATACCTAGCCAGGCATATACTTTATTGATCATAAATACTAGGTTTATTCTGTAGTGATGTAAAAGCAGCATCCCAGCGTGACATAGTGTACTGGAATTGTTTTTGCTGCGCCAATCTGGAATTGTTAATGCATTGAGTAAGACAGCTGTAATCCTTGGCATTAAACCTTTGCTTTTTCTATTTAGAATGCTGAACGTTTAAGGCAGATTAAGCTAATGAGGGGAAAAGATCTTAACAAAACCCACCTGTGAATTTTTCAAGTGTTCAAAGTAAAAGGCAAAGAGTTTCAAAATGTGTTTATTAGATAAATGGATATTAAGTAGTGCAAGAAAGCCAGGTATAAAAATATTGGAGGACGAATATTACAACGAACATGCAAATGTGAGTTTGTCAATGATTTTTTAAAAATCAGCCCCAGTTACTAATATTACTTGGAATATTTTTTTCAAGAGTTGGTTCAACAAAAATGGTTTCTCATAAGGTTGTTTTCCAACTTTGTAAATCACTTTACCCCTGTACTCAAAATCATTTATACGTGTCAGTTTTGGCAAAATGCCATTTAGGAGGTCACTTGTTCGTTCTAATTGAAGTGCTTCTTCCGTATTAAACAAAATAATCAAGTCTTTGTTTTGTTTTTTGCAAATTGAAGGACTGACATGCTACATTACAGCTAGACATAGAAATCTCCTTCATCCAAACTGTGCCGTTTTGGAAATCTTGAATATCCTCAAATATCCCAAGGTTTTCATAGGTTTTCTCTCACTTTGCTCCATGGAGTCGAAATTCCTTTGTTTGCTCACCAAGAATAACATATGGTTGGCTATCGAGAGATAGCATTATTCCTTACACAGAAGAAGGATTGAAGACTGCTAGCAAAATAAGAAAAGAAATCATTTTAAAAGAAAACAGAGAGACCAACTCAGAGGGTGTTAGAGATTCACAAATCAAAGCAAGTTCTACCTTAGACATCACTTGGAGGGTGCACTTGTAAATCATATCTACAAGTGTCTAGCCCACAGCTGGTTTATCGAACTTGCTGACATTTATTATGGACAAGGGTTTCCCAGGTGCTTGATAAGCATCAACTATTCGTTATTATCGGTGACTTCTGATTGATTGTTAGCTTTTCATTGCTGCTGGCAATATCCCAATCTCACAAATCACACACCTGAAAGCTGCACATTTCTACATTTTCATTAAAAGTTGATTGACAAGGTGGAACTTCCTGACATTTTCTTCCATCACCCTCCATTCTACAACGACCTTTGTTTTATCTGACTCACTGAGTGCTGAATTTGATGCATTTGTGTGCTATAGTGAGAGTTTGGTGACTGAGGGAGTTAGGTGAGGAGGGAGTAAGGTGCTCCTTTCATTTTGTTTCCTACATTTCCGCAAAGAGTGAGAAGAGAGCCAGGAGTTTACAGAGAGTGCAGCTGACTGGGAGCAGAGTCGGAGGGCGGAGATCCAGTTGGTCCACAGGGCAGCTATATTCTGTAAGGTAAGAGGGGATGGAGGCTAGGCCAGTTGCAAGCTCATCCTGTAGGATGTGGGTGGTGAGAGATACCACTGGTGTCCCCGCTGACTATACCTGCGGGAAGTGCACCCAACTCCAGCTCCTCAAAGACCGTGTTAGGGAACTGGAGCTGAAGCTGGATGAACTTCGGATCATCCGGGAGGCAGAGGGGGTGATAGAGAAGAGTTACAGGGAGGTAACCATACCCAAGGTACAGGACAAGAATAGCTGCGTTACAGGAAGGGGAAAAAAAAAACAGGCAGACAGTGCAGGGATCCCTTGTGGCCGTTCCCCTTCAAAACAAGTATATCATTTTGGATGCTGTTGGGGGGGATGACCTACCGGGGGAAGGCCCTAGCGACCAGGTCTCTGGCACTGAGTCTGGCTCTGGGGCTCAGAAGGGAAGGGGGAGAATAGAAAAGCAATAGTTGTAGGAGATTGAATGGTTAGGGGAATAGATAGGAGATACTGTGGTCGCGAGCGAGACTCCCGGAAGGTATGTTGCCTCCCGGGTGCCAGGGCCAGGGATGTCTCGGATCGTCTCTTCAGGATCCTTAAGGGGGAGGGGGAGCAGCCAGAAGTCGTGCTGCACATTGGTACCAACAATGTAGGTAGGAAAAGGGGTGTGGAGGTAATAAATGAGTTTAGGGAGTTAGGCTGGAAGTTAAAAGCCAGGACAGACAGAGTTGTCATCTCTGGTTTGTTGCCGGTGCCACGTGATAGCGAGGCTAGGAATAGGGAGAGAGTGCAGCTGAACACGTGGCTGCAGGAATGGTGTAGGAGGGAGGGCTTCAGGTATTTGGATAATTGGAGCGCATTCTGGGGAAGGTGGGACCTGTACAAGCAGGACGGGTTGCATCTGAACCAGAGAGGCACCAATATCCTGGGAGGGAGATTTTCTAGTACTCTTCGGGAGGGTTTAAACTAATTTGGTAGGGGAATGGGAACCGGATTTGTAGTCCAGCAACTAAGGTAGCCGATATTCAGGACGCCAAAGCGTGTAATGAGGCAGTGGGGAAGGGAACACTGACAAAGGAGAGTACTTGCAGGCACGGAGACGGGTTAAAGTGTGTATACTTCAACGCAAGAAGCATCAGGAATAAGGTGGGTGAACTTAAGGCATGGATCAGTACTTGGGGCTACGATGTGGTGGCCATCACGGAAACGTGGATAGAAGAGGGGCAGAAATGGTTGTTGGAGGTCCCTGGTTATAGATGTTTCAATAAGATTATGGAGGGTGGTAAAAGAGGTGGGGGGTGGCATTGTTGATTAGAGATAGTATAACAGCTGCAGAAAGACAGTTCGAGGAGTATCAGCCTACTGAGGTAGTATGGGTTGAAGTCAGAAATAGGAAAGGAGCAGTCACCTTGTTAGGAGTTTTCTATAGGCCCCCCAATAGTAGCAGAGATGTGGAGGAACAGATTGGGAAACAGATTTTGGAAAGGTGCAGAAGTCACAGGGTAGTAGTCATGGGTGACTTTAACTTCCCAAACATTGAGTGGAAACTCTTTAGATCAAATAGTTTGGATGGGGTGGTGTTTGTGCAGTGTGTCCAGGAAGCTTTTCTAACACAGTATGTAGATTGTCCGACCAGAGGAGGGGCAATATTGGATTTAGTACTTGGTAATGAACCAGGGCAAGTGATAGATTTGTTAGTGGGGGAGCATTTTGGAGATAGTGACCACAAGTCTGTGACTTTCACTTTAGTAATGGAGAGGGATAGGTGCGTGCAACAGGGCAAGGTTTACAATTGGGGGAAGGGTAAATACGATGTTGTCAGACAAGAATTGAAGTGCATAAGTTGGGAACATAGGCTGTCAGGGAAGGACACAAGTGAAATGTGGAACTTGTTCAGGGAACAGGTACTACGTGTCCTTGATATGTATGTCCCTGTCAGGCAGGGAAGAGATGGTCGAGTGAGGGAACCATGGTTGACAAGAGAGGTTGAATGTCTTGTTAAGAGGAAAAAGGAGACTTATGTAAGGCTGAGGAAACAAGGTTCAGACAGGGCGTTGGAGGGATACAAGATAGCCAGGAGGGAACTGAAGAAAGGGATTAGGAGATCTAAGAGAGGGCATGAACAATCTTTGGTGGGTAGGATCAAGGAAAACCCCAAGGCCTTTTACACATATGTGAGAAATATGAGAATGACTAGAGCGAGGGTAGGTCCGATCAAGGACAGTAGCGGGAGATTGTATATTGAGACTGAAGAGATGGGAGAGGTCTTGAACGAATACTTTTCTTCTGTATTTACAAATGAGAGGGGCCATATTGTTGGAGAGGACTGTGTGAAACAGACTGATAAGCTCGAGGAAGTAGTTGTTAGGAAGGAAGATGTGTTGGGCATTTTGAAAAACTTGAGGATAGACAAGTCCCCCGGGCCTGACAGGATATATCCAAGGATTCTATGGGAAGCAAGAGATGAAATTGCAGAGCCGTTGGCAATGATCTTTTCGTCCTCACTGTCAACAGGGGTGGTACCAGGGGATTGGAGAGTGGCGAATGTCGTGCCCCTGTTCAAAAAAGGGACTCGGGATAACCCTGGGAATTACAGGCCAGTTAGTCTTACTTCGGTGGTAGGCAAAGTCATGGAAAGTGTACTGAAGGATAGGATTTCTGAGCATCTGGAAAGACACTGCTTGATTAGGGATAGTCAGGACGGATTTGTGAGGGGTAGGTCTTGCCTTACAAGTCTTATTGAATTCTTTGAGGAGGTGACCAAGCATGTGGATGAAGGTAAAGCAGTGGATGTAGTGTACCTGGATTTTAGTAAGGCATTTGATAAGGTTCCCCATGCTAGGCTTCTGCAGAAAGTAAGGAGGCATGGGATAGTGGGAAATTTGGCCAGTTGGATAACGAACTGGCTAACCGATAGAAGTCAGAGAAAGTGGTGGTGGATGGCAAATATTCAGCCTGGATCGCAGTTACCAGTGGCGTACCGCAGGGATCAGTTCTGGGTCCTCTGCTCTTTGTGATTTTCATTAATGACTTGGATGAGGGAGTTGAAGGGTGGGTCAGTAAATTTGCAGACAATACGAAGATTGGTGGAGTTGTGGATAGTGAGGAGGGCTGTTGTCGGCTGCAAAGAGACAAAGATAGGATGCAGAGCTGGGCTGAGAAGTGGCAGATGGAGTTTAACCCTGAAAAGTGTGAGGTTGTCCATTTTGGAAGGACAAATATGAATGCGGAATACAGGGTTAACGGTAGAGTTCTTGGCAATGTGGAGGAGCAGAGAGATCTTGGGGTCTATGTTCATACATCTTTGAAAGTTGCCACTCAAGTGGATAGAGCTGTGAAGAAGGGCTATGGTGTGCTGGCGTTCATTAACAGAGGGATTGAATTTAAGAGCCGTGAGGTGATGATGCAGCTGTACAAAACTTTGGTAAGGCCACATTTGGAGTACTGTGTACAGTTCTGGTCGCCTCATTTTAGGAAGGATGTGGAAGCTTTGGAAAAGGTGCAAAGGAGATTTACCAGGATGTTGCCTGGAATGGAGAGTAGGTCTTACGAGGAAAGGTTGAGGGTGCTAGGCCTTTTCTCATTAGAACGGAGAAGGATGAGGGGTGACTTGATAGAGGTTTATAAGATGATCAGGGGAATAGATAGAGTAGACAGTCAGAGACTTTCCCCCCGGGTGGAACAAACCATTACAAGGGGACATAAATTTAAGGTGAATGGTGGAAGATATAGGGGGGAATGTCAGAGGTAGGTTCTTTACCCAGAGAGTAGTGGGGGCATGGAATGCACTGCCTGTGGAAGTAGTTGAGTCGGAAACATTAGGGACCTTCAAGCAGCTATTGGATAGGTTCATGGATTACGGTAAAATGATATAGTGTAGATTTATTTGTTCTTAAGGGCAGCACGGTAGCATTGTGGATAGCGCAATTGCTTCACAGCTCCATGGTCCCAGGTTCGATTCCGGCTTGGGTCATTGTCTGTGCGGAGTCTGCACGTCCTCCCCGTGTCTGCGTGGGTTTCCTCCGGGTGCTCCGGTTTCCTCCCACAGTCCAAAGATGTGCAGGTTAGGTGGATTGGCCATGATAAATTGCCCTTAGTGTCCAAAATTGCCCTTAGTGTTGGGTGGAGGTGTTGACTTTGGGTAGGGTGCTCTTTCCAAGAGCCGGCACAGACTCAATGGGCCGAATGGCCTCCTTCGGCACTGTAAATGCAATGATAATCTATGATTAATCTAGGACAAAGGTTCGGCACATCGTGGGCTGAAGGGCCTGTTCTGTGCTGTATTTTTCTATGTTCTATGTTCTATGTTCATAGATTTCATCAAGGTGTGAATTAGGCTGAATATTCCCCAGTTGTTCATCAAGAAATGATGAGCAAATTTCTCTGCTGCCGGTAGCGGAATTATCGACAAGGTGGAGAATTCAGCGTTGTGAAGGAAAATGTGATCGGCGTCTTTCGGATGCTCTGCCCCCACTAGTGGCGGGAACAAGGTTCACGCCCCCCGACCCCCACCCCCCCACCCTCCACTCCCAAGCCAGCAGGAGGATGCAAATGGGTCATTAAGACCTATTTGCATCTAATTAATGGGCTGAGCACCATATCCTCTGGGCCCGCATGATTCTCCGGTCCTCTGGGCCAGGAATCACGTAGTCGAGAATTACCACTGGTCTTGACAATTGGGGCCCTGACCCGGTGGATGTCGCGGTGGGCCAAGGGGATAACTCTTGAAGGGAGTTGCCCCCAGAGTCCATCTGAGTGCCACCCTCCCCCATACACAATGCAAGACCTGCCCACCCATCCCACCACACTATACGCCCTACCGCCCCCACCAGAGACCCCCTAAATAAGGAAGCCCACCCCAGAGACCCCTTAAATAAAGAAACCCCCACAAAGCCCCAGAAAAGGGACCTCAGTCAGGAAGCACCCCCCCCCCCCCAAAAAGAGAGACCCCTGTCAAGAAACTAGAGAGCAGTCCAATCAGAAGCAGTGAAAAAATTACAGTTTATCATTTATCTGGCGAATACACATGTTGGCTCAGACACAGGAAGCACCACCTGTCAATTTCTGGAAAGAGAAAACCAGTCAGATATGTTTAAACCACCTCATCTGCAAGCCACTCATTCATTTCCCTTTGAAATTGATTTTACGAGGCTGTGATTGACAGCTTCCACATACACAGCTGTCAGCATTGTTCCATTCATCTTTCTTCACGGTTGACTAACTCTTAAGTGCTCTAACAGCAATGTTTATAAACATCAAGCTTTGATTGACATCTCTGGACCACTTCAAATGGAGTTAAGTGCTGTCAATTTCTCGCTGACCACTTCAAAATCATTCAACTGTGAAGGGAAGTTGTGTGTGGAGGTGCCAAAAGCATGGCTAAGAGATTGAGGGTGCTTGAAGGATGAATACGAGATATGTCTGGGAGGGCAGCTTCAAGCGAACCTCTCATTCTTTGTGAGTTATCGGTCAGAGAAGAGAATGCAAATGGATGCAAGAGGATGGAGTTTTTGGCAAGAAATGAATAATACAAAAAGGAATCCCGCTATTGGGATGCCATGTTGAGCGGGCGGCCCGATAGCGAGATCCCACGGTTGGCCACCCCGCATGGCAATTCACCTCCCACCCCCACCCCGGCAGTGTAATTCTGCCCCCTTCCCCCAGACTTTCTGGGTTTGCTCCTCCACCCACCCCCTCCCCACCCCAGTATGGGAATGACTCAACCCCGCAGAAACCCTCTAAATAACGAAACAACCTGGTCCCAGAGGATTGGAAAGTAGCAAACGTGACACCACTGTTTAAAAAAGGAGGTCGGCAGAAAGCGGATAATTATAGGCCGGTTAGTTTAACTTCGGTTGTAGGGAAAATGCTGGAATCTATCATTAAGGAGGAAATAGCGGGGCACCTGGAGGGAAATTGTCCCATTGGGCAGATGCAGCATGGGTTCACAAAGGGTAGGTCGTGTCTGACTAATGTGGTAGAATTTTTTGAGGCCGTTACCAGTGCAGTAGATAACGGGAAGCCAATGGATGTGGTATATCTGGATTTCCAGAAAGCTTTTGACAAGGTGCCACACAAAAGGTTGCTGCATAAACTAAAGATGCATGGCATTGAGGGTAAAGTCGTAGCATGGGTAGAGGATTGGTTAACTAACAGAAAGCAGAGAGTGGGGCTAAATGGGTGTTTCTCTGGTTGGCAACCTGTAACTAGTGGGGTCCCTCAAGGATCAGTGTTGGGCCTGCAGTTGTTCACAATTTACATAGACGATTTGGAGTTGGGGACCAAGTGCAATGTGTCAAAGTTTGCAGACGACACTAAGATGAGCGGTAAAGCAAAAAGTGCAGAGGATACCGGAAGTCTGCAGAAGGATTTGGATAGGTTAGGTGAATGGGCTAGGATCTGGCAGATGGAATTCAGTGTTGCCAAGTGTGAGGCTATCCATTTTGGGAGGAATAACAGCAGAATGGATTATTATTTAAACGGTAAGATGTTAAAACATGCTGCTGTGCAGAGGGACCTGGGTGTGCTGGTGCACGAGTCGCAAAAAGTTGGTGTGCAGGTGCAACAGGTGATTAAGAAGGCTAATCGAGTTTTGTCTTTCATTGCTAAAGGGATGGAGTTCAAGACTAGAGAGGTTATGCTGCAATTGTATAAGGTGTTGGTGAGGCCGCATCTGGAGTATTGTGTTCAGTTTTGGTCTCCTTACCTGAGAAAGGACATATTGGCACTGGAGGGAGTGCAGAGGAGATTCACTAGGTTGATCCCAGAGTTGAGGGGATTAGATTATGATGAGAGGTTGAGTAGACTGGGACTGTACTCATTGGAGTTTAGAAGGATGCGGGGGGATCTTATTGAGACATATAAAATTATGAAGGGAATAGATAGGATAGATGCGGGCAGGTTGTTTCCACTGGTCGGGGAAAGCAGAACTAGGGGGCATAGCCTCAAAATAAGGGGAGGTAGATTTAGGACGGAGTGTAGGAGGAACTTCTTGACCCAAAGGGTTGTGAATCTCTGGAATTCCTTGCCCAGTGAAGCAGTTGAGGCTCCTTCTTTAAACGTTTTTAAGAAAAAGATAGATGCCTTTCTAAAGAATAAAGGGATTCGGGGATATGGTGTACAGGCCCGAGAGTGGAGCTGAGTCCACAAAGATCAGCCATGATTTAATTGAATGGCGGAGCAGGCTCGAGGGGCCAGATAGCCTACTCCTGTTCCTAATTCTTATGTTCTAACCTTGCCCCTCCCGGAAACCCCATTAAATAAAAAGAACCCCCTCCACAGAGACCTATTAAATGAGGAACCTACCTTAAAAGACTTCCTTAAAACATATCACTTTGACTCTGCTTTTGGTCAACACTAATTCTTCCACTGTTTCACGCCACAAAACAGGGTTCCAGCAAAACTGCATTACAACTTGTGTACTGCCCCTTACCCCACCCACAGTTATGCTGCGGATGGAAAGAATTTTAGGTTGATGTCTTTAATTTGTGTCTTTAAGATGAGTTATGAGCAAATAATGGACCGAAATTTGAGAAGTCACAAGTCGAGCAGGTACCCAAATTCCTGACACACTTGGCTAATGAAGCCCTGGGCTCAAATGAAGATTGACACCCATGTTGTTAAAATAAATTATGAACCTGTTCAGTGGGAATAGCATGGAGTTCTTGGCCCTTGAACGTAGGCCAGCTCCTGCTCAGCTTGTATTTTGAACAACTCAAACTGTTCTTAGTTAGTTTCCTATATAGAAACACTGACAGCATCAGAGGGCTGATTATTGCAGGCCCATGTTTCTACATTGAAGCACAAAGGAAGTAAAGCCATGTCATCAGCAGAAACATTTGCTGAAGCACATTTACGAGAAACCTCATCTTCTCCATAACTAGTCAGTTATTACCCTCCTGCAGTTTCATTAAAATAATAATGCGGGTTGCTTGCTCTATAATTAAACTTGTGTCTCTTTGCTTCCCTTACTTTAAAGTCAGCTGTACTTTATAAAATAATGGAATTTGTGAGAAAAGATAATTAAATTCTACCATAACAAAGCAGATATGAAGCCCAAAGCAAATTTTTCACGTTAAAGGAAAAGCTAAATTCCCACTATTTATAGTCGACAGTTTATTTTAATCTAAGAATTTTTGAATGAAAAATACATGCGGATCACAACCACAACTGGGGAGTTTTCACTTCACTTGATATAGCAACAACTTGTTTTTGTAAAGCACCTTTGATATGGCAAAATATCCCAAGGAACTTCACCAGAACTTTGGCAAACAAATATTTGACTGCCAAGAGTGTTCGTTTATTAAATAAACATTTCTGGAGATAGTCACTAGCTTTGAGAATCGTATCATCAAAGGTTATTGTGAAAAATAAAAGCTCATGGTGGAGGGGGTAACATATTGGCATGGATAGAAGAATGGCTGGCTAGCAGGAAACAGAGGGGAGGCTTAAGTGGGTCTTTTTCTGGTTGGCAAGATGTAACGAGTAGTGTGCTGGGGCCTCAACTCTTTACGGTTTATATGAATGATTTGGATGAAGGGATTGAAGGGATGATGCTAAATTTGCTGATGACACCAAGATAGGTAGGATAGAAAGCTGTGAAGAGGGCATAAGGAGGCTGCCTAGGGATAGCGATAGGTTAAGTGAGTGGGCAAAGATATGGCAAATGGAGTATAATGGAGTGGGAAAGTGGGAAATTGTCTATTTTAGCAGGAAAATTATAGAAGCAGAGTATCTAAATGGTGAGAGATTGCAGAGCTCTGAGATGCTGAAGGATCTGTGTGTCTTGGGGCATGAATTACAAGGTTCGTATGCAGGTATCGCAAGTAATTAGGAAAGCTAATAGAATGTTATAATTTATTGTAAGGGGAATTGAATATGAAAGTGGAGAGTTTATGCTTCAGTTATATGGGGCATTGTTGTGACCGCACCTGGAGTACTGTGTACAGTATTGGTCTTATTTAAGGAAGGATGTAAATGCGTGGAAGCAGTTCAGAGAAGGTTTACTAAACAAATATCTGGATTGAGCGGGTTGTCTTCTGAGGAAAGGACAGGCTCGATCTGTCTCCACTGGAGCTTAGAAGAGTAAGAGGCACTTGATTGAAACATCATGAGGCATGTTGAAGGTTTGATATGGAGAGGAAGGCTGGAATTTTATGGTCTATCTCGCCGACAGGATCTTCCGTTCCCTTTGAAGTCAATGGAGTTTTGAAAGGTTCACCACATTTTACGGCCCCACCCCTACTATGCCATAACATTCCACCAATGTTTCTTCTTGCAGGAGAGTCCAGTAATAAGGGCTGCTGTTTAACTTTAAGGGGTCAGCCATTTAGGGGAGAGATAACAAATTTTCTTTTCCCCTCAGAGGGTGGCGTGTCTCTGGAACTCTCTTCCTCAAAAGCAGAGTCTTTGAATATTTTCCAGACAGAGGTAGATAGATGCTTGATAAACAAGGGAGTGAAAGGTTATTGGGGGTAGGCAGGAATTTGGAGTTGAGGTTACAATCGGATAAGCCATGATTTTATTGAATGGCGGAGCAGGTTCGAAGGGTTGAGTGGCCTAATCCTGCACCTAATTCGTATGCTCGTAATCTACTATCCAAGTCTTGCGTTGTTTTCAAAGTTCCAAATGCTCTGAAGTCACTGTGAAAGAGGTAGTTGATAAATTGAAAGGAATTACGCAATACCTGATGACTTGTCCAATTTACACATGCAACGCAAATGTCTGGTGACCTTGCGAAGTCTCAGGATCACCCCAGACACACATATTTGCAAGCCTGAGTAAGCATTAAGTAAGCACTGAACAAGTGCGATTAAGTTGATGAAACACACGTTGTTCTTAATGATCGGTCCAAATTTGTATCGATTGAATTTGCCACCAACCATGCCCACAAAGCCTTGCTCACTAACAAGCTACAAAAACATTCTTTACACTTGTGATAGAGCAACAAAATGCCTTGCAAAATTATGTGATAAATCCGTCCTTATGGCCACACATGTATGGGCAGCCAAAGACAAACAAAAATGATGTCCCATTCCGCCCTTTCTCATCAACGACTGGTCCTGTACAGAGTGAATTGGCCACATGGTTGAGTGAATTACTACAGCCAGTGAGTTCTCCAAATATACAGTGAAGGATTTCTACACTTTTGCAAATACTATACATGACCTGCATATTGATCGCAACATCTTGTCTATATGCTTGTTCAACATGGTAAGTACATTAACGATGTACCGCTGAAGGAAGCCATCAACATTTGTGCCACACCGCTGTGTCAGGGCAATATCGACGTGCCACCATTTTCTTAATCTGGATTCACTGAACTTACGAACTTAGCAACTTGGGCAATCAAATTCAATTTAATGATACTATATATCCACAAATGCATGGTGGCACTATGAGATTCCCTCTAAGCCCAACACTTGTTAACATTTTCATGAGAAGCAATTTTTTATGGAATGAGCCCTAACCTCTTACCCTGTGCATATTTCTGATACATAGATTTGCTTTTTAACAAATATTTTATTAAGGCATTTATGGTTTTATAACAACATAAGATTCAAATAAAAATGTAAACATAATTCAGTACGTAACACCTTCCAACCAACAACCATACCCAGCCAACATGGCTTGCACACACAATTCCCCAGTCCCTCCATCTCCTCTCACTGATCCCGCCTAAACTAAACTGTACTAACTCCCCCTCGCCACCTTATTGTTTCTGCTAACAGTTTCGTTTTCCCCGAAGAAGTCGATAAACGGCTGCCACTTCCAGAAGAACCCTAACATTGATCCTCTTAGGGCGAACTTCATTTTCTCAAACCTGAGAAACCCAGCCATGCCGCTAACCCATACCCCCGATTTTGGGTGCCCCGAATCCCTCTCCGCTAGCAATGTCCGTCTCCGGGCTTCCAAGGAGGCAAAGGCCAAAATGTCAGCCTCTCTCGCCCCCTGGACTCCCGGGTCTTCCGACACTCCAAAGATCGCCACCTTAGGACTCGTTTTTAGCACCGTAGACATGACATCGGCAAATCCCTATCAGAATCCTCTAAGCTTCGGACAATCCCAAAACATGTGGACATGATTTGCGGGCCCTCCTGCACACCTCACACACCTGTCCCCTACCCCAAAACACATGCTCATCCGGGCCATTGTCATGTGTGCCCAGTGAACTACCTTGCATTGTATCAGACGAGTTGATTCCACTCAGAGCATCCTCCCACAGACCTGCCTCTAGCTCCTTACCCAGCTCATCTTCCCATTTGCGCTTCACTTCCCCTATCTGTGTTCCCTCCCACTCCATAAGCTCTTTCTAAATTTCCGACACCTTCCCCTCCCCCACCCCCATTTTTGAAACTACCTTTCCCTGTATTCCCTGTAGCGGTAGAAGCGAAAAGGACGAAACCTGCCTTTGTGCAAAGTCTCTCATCTGCAGATAGCGAAACTCATTCCCACCCGGCAATTCAAACCCCTCCTCCAAATCCTGCAAACAAGGAAAGCTCCCATTGATAAACAGATCCCCCATCCTCTCAATACCTGCTCTCTGCCACCTCCGAAACCCCCCATCCAACCTCCCTGGCACAAATCGGTGATTGCCGCAAATTGGAGCCCACATCGTTGCTCCCACCATAGCCGCCACCACGACCGGGTTTGTGGATACCGGGCCGGCGAGAACAGCAATTTGTCTCCAAGCGCCAGTCCCTCCCCTGTCAGCAGATCAATCCCAATTCCCAAAAAACACAAAGAAGAAAATTCCAACCACATCCCCCACAAAGTTAACCCACACACAAAACTGAGCAACGGCCCAAAACAATACATACAGAAGCCGAAGAGAAAAGAAATTTAGCAACATATCAAGAGCACAACTACTTGCCCCCAAGTTCAATGTCCTCCTTCACCTGCCAGTTCCTTGTCCTTAACAAGGTTCATCGCCTCATCTGGCGATCCAAAATAAGGTTCCTGGTCCTGATAAGTGACCCACAAACACGCTGGGTACAGCATGCCGAACTTCACCCCTTCGTAAAGAGGGCTGATTCCACCTTGTTGAAACTCGCCCTTCTTTTGGCCAGTTCCGCACCCACGTCCTGGTAAATACGCAGCTCGTCGCCTTCCCATATGTAGCTCCTCGTCTGCCTGGCCCACCTCAAGATCTGTTCCTTGTCCAGGAACCGGTGCATTCGTACCATCATCCTCAGCAGCTCATTCCTCAGCGGCTTCCTCATCAGCACTCTGTGCGCTCTGTCCACCTCCAAGAATGGAGCAAACGCACATATTCCCCCAGCAGCTTCTAGAGCAAACGCACCACATTTGTCCCTGTGTCCGATCCCTCGCTGCCCTCCGGGAGGCCAACAATCCTCAGATTCTGCCTGCGCGATCTGTTCTCCAAATCCTCCATTTTCTCATGCAGCCTCTTCTAGTTGTCCTTCATCAGCCCCCATCTCTGCCTCCATCACTCACGTTGCTCATCGTGCTCAGTAACCGCCTCTTCCACCTTCTGGATCGCCTGGCCCTGGGCTTCCAATCTCTGCTCCACACGGTCAATCCCAGTCTTCATCGGATCCAGGCATTCCTTTCTTTTTTCTCCGCTGACCACTAGGCCAGCAATTTTGGTCCCTGACCCTCCGCCATATTCTCCTGTGCTGCAGACACCACTCCCGTCCTCGACCAACAATCTCTCCTTTTCAGATCACTTCTGGCCCACGTATACAAATAGTGGTGGGGAATCCTTCTCCTCTACCTCACCAGTCTCCTGTTTTGTCACTCAAATCCACCGAAAATCAAGGAGAAAGGTCCCAAAGGTCAACCATGAGCGGGAGCTACCAAATAAGCGACCACTCACTCCATGGCCTGCACTCAAATTCACTTTCGAGATGGGGCATTCTGGAGTTTCCCCTTTCCACGATGTGCTAGTTGAGAAACCTGCTAATGGATATCCCACTAGTGTCTACAATAAGCCTACCTTCACACACCAATATGCACACTCGGATTCATAGAGCTTCATGCACTATAAGATTGGCCTCATCAGCAATCTTGTAAATAGGGCCCTAGCCTTTTGCTCACCTTGAATGCTTGACATAGAAATAGAGCGTATCAAAGCTATCCTGCAGGACATTGGCTATCGTGATCAGATAATTGTTTGCTGTGTGTCACGTAAACTTGCAAATTGGCCAAAGGCTGCCACTTTCTGACCTGGAAAGCACCCCTCCTACATCCAATTACCCTGGCAAGGCAAAGTTTCTCAAAATTTGAACAACAGTTTAAAGAAGCCTTTTCAAACTGCTACGATGCAGTGGCTACGTGAGTGGTATTTTCCACTAACAGGATGAGGCTCACAGTCTAAAAAGACATTCTGCCTATCACATGATTGAACAATGTTGTCTCTGAATTTCAGTGCCAGTGCAATGCCAAGTATGTATGTCTTATGTCCCAGTGACTGACTAATTGAATCAAACATCAGGGGCGTCATTCTCCGCCGGCGGGAGTCTCCGTTTTGCCGGCGCCCAGGGGTTTCCCGACGGCGTGGGGCTGCTCCACAATGGGAAACCCCATTGACCGGCCGGTGTTACGGAGACTCCCGCCGGCCGGTCGGAGCAGAAATGTGGCGGGGCGGGTAGGAGAATTTTGCCCCATGTTCCTTGGTTATTCATAATAGGCAGAGTTCAGACCGTACTCAATCAGCCTGCACTTACAAAATCCAAAACACAATGGGCGAATTCTCCACTGTAGGGATTCTCCATTTTGCCGGCAGCCCAGGGGTTTCCCGACAGCGTGGGGCTGCCCCACAATGGGAAACCCCATTGACCAACCGGTGAAATGGAGAATCCCGAGAGCGTGCCACACCTGAAATCCTCCCAAAGTCTTTCTACTGTTAGATGTGATTCCATGACTGGGTTTTCTTAGCAATCCTGAGTGCGTTAATAGCTACACTAACAGCCAATTTAAGATAATCATTTGAGTTCATAACATGGCTTACGAGAAGCGACATACGTTGTTCCTCAAGGAACCATTCTCTGCAAATAAAAGGAACATGTACAAGCCTTGTGCCTTTATTGAAATGCCTGGGATGGGGAGTCTGTAGTTCCCCTTTGCTTCCTCCATGGCAATTCCTTGGCCAATCAGAGTCGATTTGCCACCTGATCAGCACCGTTATCTCCTGTAGTTAAATTGTTGCGATCATTTGAAATTTGGCATTCTTGCATTTGCCCTGATGAGAGCAAGACAAAACGTTTCAGCATCATGCCCCTTATTCGGCAATTAAAATAAACAGTAATAGCCAAGGTAAACTCAAAATAATATTTTAAAAGTACAATTGTAAAGAAAAATCAGTGGTCGTAATTTAAATTGAGAAAAACTTTTTTTTTAAATCAGGTGACCTTAACTCAAAGAGTGACAAATGTTCAGAAGAATTATCAAGAAGATAGTAGAGACAGCAATTTAAGGGGCTGCAGTTCCTGTGATGGATCCATTCATATACATGAGGGATAAAGTTTCAAGGACAGATTGGCCTTTTCTTGTATTCTGACATAGTGCGCATTTGGAAGAGAAATTGAACTGGACATGCATAACATACTTGCTCTGCTCAATATTGCCCCTCTGTGTCCTGCACTGTCGAGATTCAACAACACATCATGTGCATTCCTGAGTTTACAATATTTTACACACACTTCGTTGTGCAAGCTCTCATTGATGTTGATTAATACAGACCCTGGGGAGCCGGTAGTTCTATCCTTTGTGACAGCCTGTCAAATCACTGGGGTAATTCAAAGATCTGCATCTATAAGCTGGACTATTTTTTGAGCAGTAACTAGTTTACTAAAGCCAATGTGTAGGATGTGCCAGCACTTTCCCAACTAGAAGTGCGCCACAAGCCTTACTGGAAAAGGAAATAAAAAGAGTATTTTGCAGTGGCCCAGCACAAAATCGGGATAAGTCTTTTGAATACATCAATAAGGTGCCTTGATATTTGATTGATGCCCTATTGCATGCCTGTTTAGCCCTGAAGCTGCTGCACCAGTGCTAACTTCATACAATAATATCAGACTTGCAATCGCCTGCTAATCTGTGCTTATGGGGACGAAGACTTCGGTCATTGGAGTTCTTCTTCCTCAGGCCTACCTTGAGACATCTGTTCAGGCACATGTGCCCACCTCCATCCTCAGCCACTGACCCCACCAACGTTTGAAGAAGAAGAGGAGATAATTTGATTTAAATTGTTTGGGCATCATTCACCCCAGCCCTTTGAACGACGGGAGAATCTGAAAAGAAATCCTGGCCTGGAAGATGAGTGTTGGATTTCACCAACAAATGAAAAACTTAGACCCCAATATAAAAGGCTGCCCTTAAAGTGTTTGAAACAAAACTTTTCTTACTGCATATTGTAGTGTGCACCCCACAATTCTGGGACAGGATTCTCTGATCGTAGACGCTGAAATCGTGTACGGCGATCAGCCGGAGAATGCCCGTTTGCAACGGAATCGGGGGCTGTGCTGCTATTGGGATGCTCAGCCCCCACAAAAACAGCATACTTGAAGAGTACGCCGTACGCCATCGCGACGGCCTCAGGACGTCACCAGAGGCCCTTCCCCGATTTCCCCCCCCCCCCAATGGGCCGAATACATGCCATTTTGTTTGTGAACCCGGCGTGGTGGCTGCGGGCTGAGTCCAGCGCTGCCACAGTCCGTTGGGGGAAGATGTTCCACGGGGAGGGGGGCCTTTGGCGGGGGCTGGTGGTTGGTGGTCCAGTGGTTTACTGGGGGACAGTATGTGGCGGCCGGATCCACGCGCCATGTTGCACGGCGCGGCCACTGCAGGCCGCCGCCATGCCTATGCGTGGCCACGGACTCGGAAATTCTCCGGCCATATTGGCAGGTAAAGCCGGAGGCTTTGCGCTGCCTATCTGCTAGCCCCTCACCAGACGGAGGATACCGGTGCAGCTTTTGTGCATTAAACGCCACTGTTCCCGCGCTGGGATCAGCACTTAGTCTTCAAATCGGAGAATCCAGTCCATGGTCTTTACACCTGCAACCACTTTGCCAGTGAGAATATACCAGCACTGACTCTATATATGCAGACTGATGTTACTTTGTCATCAATGGGCTACTCCATCAATCAGAGTTTCAAACCTCATCCCCATGCTTTATGGAAAGGGGTTGAGTCTTCTGCCCCCACAGGAACCTGCACTACTTAATAATAATTGCTTATTGTTCAATGAAGTTACTGTGAAAAGCCCCTAGTTGCCACATTACGGCGCCTGTTCGGGAAGGCCGGTACGGGAATTGAACCCGCGCTCTGGTCTTGTTCTGCCTTACAAGCCAGCTATTTAGCACACTATGCTAAACTAGCCCCTTGGTTAGGACCCAGGGTAAACAGGGCCTAGTTTCCAAACTTACAAATTCAATTTCTGTTTTTGGAAATACTTTTATTGAAATTTTAACAATTTTTGTACAAAGTTTATAAAACCAAACGCTAATACTTAAAAACAGGAATAACCCCCGCCCCCTACCCATAACAATTTCTAACCTTCCTCCCCACCCTATCCAACCCCCTCTAACAGCTAACCGTGACCAACTCAAAGTACATTATAAATGGCCACCACCTAAGGTAAATCCCTTCCACCGACTCTCTCATGGTGAACTTGACCTTCTCAAAGAACAGTCCAGCACAGGAACAGGCCTTCAGCCCTCCAAATCTGTGCCAATCTTAATGCCTAAACAAAAACCTTCTGAACTTCGGGTGGGTAGCGCTGTTGCTTCACAGCGCCAGGGTCCCAGCTTCGATTCCTGGCTTGGGTCGCTGTCTGTGTGGAGTTTGCACGTTCTCCCTGTGTCTGCATGTGTTTCCTCCGGGTGCTCCGGTTTCCACCCACAAGTCCCGAAATACGTGCTGTTAGGTAATCTGGACATTCGGAATTCTCCCTCTGTGTACCCAAACTGGCGGCAGAATGTGGCGACTAGGGGCTTTTCACAGTAACTTCATTGCAGTGTTAATGTAAGCCTACTTGCGACAATCAAGATTTTTATTATTATTCATGTATTTAGCAAGATGCCTCTTAAACGTCACTATCGTCGTACCTGCTTCCACCCACCTCCCCCAGCAGCGAGTTCCAGGCACTCACCACCTTCTGTGTAAAACATCTTGCCCTGCACATCTCCTCTAAACTTTGCCCATCATGCCTTAAACCTAATAATTTACTTTTACACCCTGGGAAAAAGTTCTGATTATCCATTCTGCCCATGTAAACTTCTATCAAGATGTCCCTCAACCTCCGTCATTCCAGTGAAAACAATCCACATTTATCCAACCTCATCCTCATAGCATCCAGACCAGGCAACATCCAGGGGCTGGTTTAGCACAGTGGGCTAAATAGCTGGCTTACAATGCAGAACAATGCCAGCAGCGCGGATTCAATTCCCGTCCCAGCCTCCCCGAACAGGTGCCGGAATGTGGCGACAAGGGCTTTTCACAGTAACTTCATTGAAGCCTACTTGTGACAATAAGCTATTATTATTCTCAACCTCTCCAAAGCCTCGACATCCTGTGTACTTCCCACCTGTATTAGACCTTCCGTGAGAGGTGCAAAGACTCCATCAGGTCACCCAGCCACGTCGAGGCGCTTGGCGGTGTAGTTGACCTCCAGCTCAAGACGATCCGCCCCCTTGCCAAAAGCGTGGCAAAGGCCAGAGCATCTGCCCCTGCCCCCGACGGGAGCTCCGGTGCATCTGAAATCCCAAAAATCGCAAGCAGTGGTCACGGCTCCAACCCCATGTTAAGGATTGCCGAAATGGTATTAGAAAAAGACCTCCGGAAGCCCACCAGCTTTGAGCACGACCATAACATGTGCGCATGCTGTGCTGGCCCCCTTGAACAACAATTGCACAATCCTCCACCCCATCGAACGCAGCCCATTCTAGTCTTCATGAGGTGTTCTCGAAACACTACTTTTAGCTGACTGAGACTCAGCCTTGCACAGGACAAAATCACGTTCACCCTCCTCAGTGCCTCACACCAAACCTACTCCTCCACAATTAGACCTAGCTGTTATACCCACTTTACCTTCACTCCCTCAACCGAGGCCATCCCCACTTCCACTATCTGCTGGGATTATGCTTGACGTGCCGGCCACCTCCAACCCCAAGCAGGACAAAATCCGCTTAAGCAAGGGAGAAAGCTGGTTCACTGAGAAGGCAGCAAAGTACTTTTTGACCCAGCTACACAACTGGAGATACCTGGACATGTCAGCTTCCGTAAGCCCATATTCCTCCTTCAGAGCCTTCAGGTTTGCAAACCGACCTTCTAGAAATAAATCTCCCATCTTCTCCAACCCCTTCTCCTCCCACTCCCTAAACCTTGCATCCATCCTGTGTGAGTATCGAAGTAAAGGTCCTTCGAGTCAAACATGTACACTACCCAAAACCCCACTCCTCGGCTTTACAGGACTGTCTTTGCCTTATTAAAGGCCGCCAGTCACCTTGCCAGCTCAGTGCCAATGTCCTGGTAAATTCTTGCGATGTTACCATGCCAATCAATGCTCTGCCATTTCTTTGCCCACTCCAGGACCCACTCCTTCCTTTGGAAACTGTGGAACCGACTGATTACTGCATGGGGTGGCTCATTCGGTCTCAGCTTCTGCCTCAAGGGCCGGTGCGCCCTGTCCAGCTCTGGCGCAGCAAACACCTTGGGCTAGATTCTCTGCTCCTGAGAATAAGTGTTGATGCCGGGGCAGGATTTGTGGACTTTCACGACAGCAAACCTGGCGCCGAACCTGGACTGATTCGGCGACTGTGGCGGGGCTAGCACCGGCGCCACGTGGAACACAACCGATTCCAATAAAAAACGGTGCGGGAATCTTCGGGTCCATGATTGACACTCGGGAGGCTGACAAGCTGGAGCCACATACACATTACAATACCCACACACACTCATCCCAGCCAACAAGATGGTTGTGCTGGATTGCACCCATACAGCTGATTGGGTCGGCTGGGGCCAAAGAGCACCCGGGGGGTGGCCTGGGGGACACCCATACGACCTGTGGCCCTAAGTTCACAGTGGACCGTCAGTGGTGTGTGCAGCTGCATAACTGCTTTTCCGGCTGCGGCAAAGGTGTTTCATGCCCGTCCACCCCGACCCCATAGCCCACCTCCGGGCAACTCCCTGCTATTTCCCCCTGGCCTTGGCAGAAGCCCCCGGCCAGCGACACAACTGTCAGCAGATTATGGCGATGTTGGACATTTTCCGTACCCCCAGAGCAGCCACGGCACCGGATTTAAAAGCACAAGTGAACCGCGCCGTCGGGGCCTCCGCCCATCAAAGGTGGAGAATCGTGGAGGCCCCGGAGAATACAGGGTCAGGTCCACTAATGATATGCAAATGGTGTCTACTGTTTGTGCGTTCTGTATCGCATTGACGCCACTGTCGAGGTGACGGCGAATTGCAATTTTGCCGTCGGAACCTATTCTCCACCCAATCAGGTTTCCCGATTTCAGCATCAGCCAACGGAGAATCCCGCTTCTCATCTCCGTTCATCAGCTGAGAACATTTCACAGAGAAGTATTCGGTTGGCATTTGGCCCTCGACTCCCTCCGGCAGACCCATCATCCCCGTGATCATGCACCTGGGCCTGTTCTCCATGTCATTGAGTTTCACTTTAAGCCCCTTTGTTTCTTTCTCCGACGAGCACCAATTCGGCTTCCAATGACGCGAGTTGGTCCTCATGCTGATACAAGGCCTCCTCCATGCCTTTCAATTATGCAGGCTGTTCACCTACCGGCTTAGCCGTCTTGACAAGCTGCTCCCTAATAGTGCCCTAAGCCTCCTCCACATAGCTTTAAAAGACACCCTCATTTCCTGATCATGTCTCTTAAATCACTCGTCCATCTCCCGGCCGAACCTCTCCAGTTCTTTCGCAATCACCCCCGTCATCATACCCAAGGTGATGGGTGCAGCCCCTTCCCCCGCCATCTTTGCTGGATATTATGTTGGGTTCGGTGCCTCTCATTTCCCTTCTCCGCCTCTCTTCAATGCCGTCCTCAACATCCCCGGTTAACCTTTGCTTACTCTGCCGGGCCGTCAGATTAGAGCGCGAAAAGTCTTCGCGAAAAGGGCAAAAAAGCTGGGACCTGCGCGGGAGCCACCTAAATTGCAACCGGCTGTTACATCCCAGAAAAGTCAAACTTGCTGCCTCAGGTTGGTAACATCACTATCTTTGGGATAGAATCTGTGTTAATTACAGAAAATGTGCTTTATGACGATTCTCCATCTCTGAGGACATTGTATACGTTACAACGTAAGAACATTGAAATGTGTATTTCTGTTGCTTTTTGACAGTTACTTTTCAACCCCACCTGCAACCTCCACTAAATGACAGCGTTTTTACACTAAGAGACTGCAGGTGGGATTTACTGACCACCCCGCCGCGTTTCTTTGGCCGCGGAGGTGGCCCGCCAGCAGAATCTACCGGTCCCGCTGTTGTCAATGGAAATTCCTGTTCACTACACCCCTCGTCGCCAGGAAACCCGTGTACCGAATTGGGACGAGAATTTCCCGCCGAGTAAATCCCGCCCTATAGTATCATAATGGAGCAGAAGGAAAAATATATATTTTGGTGATAAATAAGAAAATAATGGTGAACTTAATCTGATTTTAATTTGGAAATCTGATAATAGTAAGAAAGTGGCCAGTGAATGGGTTAAGTGTTTTCTACATTAAAGCAAATTGTTGATGGTTTTTTGGGAACCTCCGCAGTGCAGAAACCAGTGAATCTAACTAGCCTGGCCCAAATGCCACCATTAGACTTCAGTTAAGTCAGAATTAAATGTAGAGCTGAGGGTTGGTGACCCGCACCATAATAAGAAGTCTTGACAATATCAAAGGCACATTTATGATGCCAGAAAGAATGTTCAAATATCATTTGTAGTTCATTCTCCGGCAGCTGAAGTGAACCATAAAACATAATGAAAAACGGTAGGCTTCCCTCCCTCTGTCAATAAGCTTAAAATATTATTTCCCATTTGTGGGACTTGGAAAACTTTCAGAAACAGCAACAGATAAACTAGCCTGAAAATGAAAGTAATTGCAAAAATGTGCAACTGTCAACTCACAAGGTGTAAGATTTAATAAGGAGTTTTTATAAGCTGAAGTCAAAATTATTGCTACATTCTCGTGATGAAAGAAAGGTTCCTGAGGGTCAGGTGACCGCTAGGCTTCCCCCATTGGCAATAGAAGGTGAGGGGCTGCATTTGAAAGCTATCTAAAACTGTCTAAAGCCAAGGTTAAATATCAAGGTCAAAAATAAAGCTGTAAGTTTGGAGTCGTGTGTGTTAACTTAGAAATAAAATGGATGGTTCTGTGATTATCAATGTTGAAAGGAAACAGGTTAAATTATTTTTGGCTAGGCACCAGTTTGCATGTGTGCGGTAGGAAAACAAGCTATTCAGACAAGGAGTCTCGTACCTGTGACTGAGTATCTGCATCAGAATCTGTGATTTGCTATTAAAGTTGTCGCTTTTATTATAACATTAAGCCTGGTTAAAATGTCTATAGATGCTGGTTTGGTGTAATAGCTTTGTGATTCTTAAGTTAGTTACAAGCCTTTTATTTTCCTGAGACAGGAAATACAAAATACTATGAAATAAAGCTATGCGTCATTTTTTCATGTGCTGGCTAATTTTTGCAAAACAGAAATAGTATGTCAGGAGCAATTTGCGAAGGGTAGGTCAGAAAGGGCGAGGAGCTAACAGATGTGATCTAACGGCCATGTTGCGCACGGCCTGGGACGCAACGTGGCTTTACGCCTCGCGAGATCTATCGGGATCTTGTTAGACGTCGCGATCTGGATCCCACTCACATTGGGTGGAACCTAAATTTGCATATCAAAGTGCAGTAAGGCACACTTGAATATGCACTCATCGGAGTTACCCAAGGCGTGGGATCTAAGACCCACGCTTTGGAGACCCTGAACGAGTGTTGGTTAGCAAACATAAACCAGGCGTACCAGTACTTGGGTGGGGTCTCCCAGGTGATCGGGAGTCCCTGGGTGGCCGGACTCTGGGCAGGGTGGTACCCTGACATCACTGATGTCACCTGGGCACCCTAGCACTGCCAACCTGGCATGCTGGCGATAGTACCTCTGCCAGCCTGACAGTGCCAGAGTGCCCAGGTGGCACTGCCAGGCTGTCTGGGCACTGCCAAGGTTCCAGGTTGCTGGTGCTAAGGTGCCCAGGTGGCATTTTGCCGGCACCAGGGATCGGGATTGGGGTTGTCCTGCCCTTATGAGATGGGGGGGGTGCTGGATGCCCAATTATAGATGTGTTGGGCATGTCCAGAGGCTAGGGTGGGTGTCTGGAGTGAGCGGAGCTCATTGGTGCAGGAAATGGAACTGAGTGCAGCCCCAGTGGGACATTCCTCACCGAGGCCCCAAAATGAAGCAAAGTCCCATTTGATAGTGGGGTCATTCTCGGTGCTGCAAGTGCCGGGAAAGAACCTACTAAATGCGTTTGACACATGACTCTGTTTCATATCCGTTAAATCGGCACAACCGTGGTGGGAATTAGGTAGGCACAGTAAGAGGTCACATAGCACCAGGTTAAAGTCCAACAGGTTTATTGAAATCACAAGCTTTCAAAGTGTTGCTCCTTCATCAAGTGAATTAGGTAGGAAATAGCAATCACTGGAACCAATGAGGCTTTGTTATCAACGGTGGGAGAAGAAAGTGGAAGCTGGACAGCAGGTCAGAACTGGAAGGCAAAAAGGAATGGAAGAACAGAGCTGTTTGCAGAGGTAGGGGGAGAAATGTGAAGAAAATGCTGGAATTTTTAACTTGAATGCACAGGGGGGATTTTTTAGCCAGTATAGGTCAGCAAAGATTGAGCTGATGGACAAGCAGAGCATAATGTGGGGCAGGACTGTCAAATAATAAAGTAGTGGGGTTGTTGAACTGAAGATGACAGAAGATTCAACATGGACTGATGGAGAGAAAAAGGGGGATATTGCAAAGATTGAACTAAGTGTCCTTGGTCATAGAGAGGATCTGGGGCAGGATTCTCCCCTACCCGGCGGGGCGGGGGTTTCCGGCCTAATGGAGTGGCGGGAACCACTCCGGCGTCGGGCCGCCCCAAAGGAGCGGATGTCTCCGCACCTTTAGGGGCCAAGCCCTCACCTTGAGGGGCTAGGCCCACGCCGGAGTGGTTTGCGCTCCACCGGCTGGCGGGAAAGGCCTTTGGCGCCACACCAGCCGGGGCCGAAAGGGCTTCGCCGGGCGACGCATGCGCGGGAGCATCAGCGGCTGCTGATGTCATCCCCACGCATGCGCAGGGTAGGGGGTCTCTTCTGCCTCTGCCATAGTGAAGACCATGGCGAAGGCGGAAGAAAAAGAATGCCCCCACGGCACAGGCCCGCACGCGGATCGGTGGGCCACGATCGCGCGCCAGGCCACCGTGGGGGCACCCCCCGGGGCCAGATTGCCCCACGCCCCGCCCCAGGACCCCAGAGCCCACCCGCGCCGCCTTGTCCCGCTGTTCAAAAGGTGGTTTAATCCACGCTGGCAGGACAGGCATTCCAGCAGCGGCACTTTGGCCCATCGCGGGCCGGAGAATCGGCGGGGGGTGGGCCCGCCGACTGACGCGGCGCGATTCCCGCCCCCACCGACCGGCATAGCGTGATTCCCGCCCCCGCCGAATCTCTGGTGGCGGAGACTTCAGGACACGGCGGGATTCACGCCAGCCCTCGACGATTCCCCGACCCGGCGGGGAGTTGGAGAATCCCGCCCCTGGTGTCAGAACTCAGCTCTAGGTTGGACTCAATACTGAAGTAACACACAGATTGTTCACCTTGAGAAAGAGGACATAGGTTGATGAAATCAGAGGCGACGGAAGGGATTTATGTGCTGGGAACTAGAAATAATGGGCTGTCGGGTGTTCAACTGGAAAATTGTGGTTTATCTAGAATGAGGGCTCAGAAAATCCTCAGATCATAATACCAGCCCCCTGCTGAACTGCACTACTGACCCCGCATTAAGATTTATGAAGGTTGGGGATGGAACTTTCAGGAGAAACCTCAAGCAGCCTGGGTGAATTTTTCGCGCTCCCCTGCCCTGCTAAACATGCTGGCAACACCAGTGGAAATTGGGCAGTCTTGGTGATGGTGAAGCGTTGGGTGGAGGAGAGGGGGGAGTGGGGGGACTCCTGTCTTTCCTGCCAAGAAAGTTGCTCAATCAGCGAACTGCTTTATTAATTTTACAAATAATAGTAAAATTTTACAGACAGTTATTGTCTTTCCCATCTTCTGGGGCCTGAGTTCTAACCTTGGCCTGGATGACCAGGAGATTTCACTTGAACCAGTTCAGATTGTGAATGCTATACTGGGTTCCACTTTCACAAGGTCATCCCAGAAATTGCAGCTTAAGGTCGAGATTATTGAATCTGAAGCATGGCCATTTGGCCCTTGCTGCCCCGCCCCTTTATTCCCCATGAGCTTCAATTTTACAAACAAGTTTATGGTGGCACAGTGGTTAGCACTGCTGCCTCACAGCACAAGGGACCCTGGTCAATTCTGGTCTTGGGTGACTGTCTGTGTGGAGTTTGGACTTTCTCCTTGTGTCTGCGCAGGTTTCCTCCGGGTGCTCCGGTTTCTTCCCACAGTCCAAAGATGTGCAGGCCATGATAAATCGCAGCTTAGGGTCCAAAGATGTGCAGGTTAGCAGGGGTTATGGGGGTTACGGGGCTAGGGCAAGGGAGTGGGCCTAGGTAGGGTGATCTTTCAGAAGGTCTATGCAGACTTGCTGAGCTGAATGGTCTCCTTCTGAACTGTAGGAATTCTATGCTATTCAATGTTAATACCTCTTTTTAAGTCCATATCCACATTTGAACCCTCTGTATTACTTCATCAAAGAACAGAATCAAGTTATTTTCTGCTCCCAATCAGATTTGTGATTGTTACGGCAGATTCTACCAGAATGACTGCAAATTTTAGGGACCTTGATGTCAGACAGATGGACTATGGTGAATGGAAATGGTCATAGAATTAAGAGCAGTAATACAGACTGGATATTGCAAACATGCATATGGAAACTAAACCTATGCCTGCAGATGAGGTTGCCAATGGGCTACATATAGATGACTGAAGGTAGAATCTTAGGGGACCTTAGAGGTGCAAGGGGAGGAGAATTCATTGCTATATTGCCTGGATGTGAATGAGTAGAACCATACAAGGGCTGGACAATAGTCATGAAGCAATGAATGACATGGTCAACCATAATATAAAACTGTAGAGAAGTCAGTGAAGGTCAACATACGACAGTGACAGAGGATGTCATTCATGGCTTTGTCCATGGTCATTTCACTGTTGTGTGATGTATGGATTCCATATTAAAGGAATTCAATCGGGGAACATCAGGGGTTATGGGCATGGAACTGCAGGGCCAAGAGATACAGTACACAAGGAAAAGTTGGTTAGGGTTGTGTGGTTGGTGGAGATAATGTATTGGTCAAGGGGTTGGTTTGTTGATCATCAAATGTAATAGTTTTGAAAGGAAGAGGTATGGTGCCTGTTGATAGGAAACAACATCAACTGCAGTAACTGTGAACTGGGCTAGGAGGGGTGGTTTTCAGTGGTTTGTTGTATATGTTTTGTGCATTTTCTCCCTTGACTTTTTGAAGTTCTGCATATTACTTTGCAGGTGTGTAGTATCATGGACAAAATTTATGTATTTTCTTACTGCCTGTGATCAATGTGTTTCGTATGTGAGGAGTGTGTGATTTCTTATCCTCGGCGTGTTTTCCCAATTTAAGTAATTCCAGCAGCAAGCATAGTGTGAATTTAAAAATAAGGAAGGTTATTTATCATCACACATTTTCCCCAGAGGTTTAAAACATGACTTCTCACCCATTTTATGGATGCATACACAAAGATTAGGTGCAGATGCAGGTAAAACAATACAATTACAATTCATGATTATCTCAGTCTTCTTTTTACTATTTCATAGGATGGCTGCGTCACTGGTTGGACAGCATTTATTGCCAATCCCTAATTATCCTTGAGGGGCATTTAAGAGTCTACCACATTGCTGTGGATCTGGAGTCACATGTTCAATCCAAAAACCACCAACCACTGCTGTTTCCTATCACTCAGCCAACTATGTGTCTATGCTGCTACTGTCCTTGTTACTCCATGGAATTCAACTTTGCTGTCATCTATTAAGTGGCACTCGAAAGCCTTTTGGTACTGCATTTTATCAATCTCACACTAGGAAACCTGTATACAATTTAGACAAGGCCTGCAATCTGCCAGGCTTTCACACTGCACAAGTTGAGCCTTGTAGCTCATCTTGTTGCTGCCCTTCACCACTTAGTTTCCTGTTTGCAACTCCACTTGTGCCAAATCCAACTGGAGACATGAGAGACCCTAACCAAATGAGTACGCTCTTCAAGCTGACCGTTTTATTCTCCGTGTCCGTTGAACAAAACACAGGGGCATTGTGGAATTGACATCAAATGCCCTAAGTGACCGTTCTACACAATCATTTAACTTCAAAAGGACCCCAGTGTAATGATATATTCGCGGCTCAGGAAGTGTTGACGGATCATTCCTTACTACAGGTGTAATAGGATTGGATCTTTTTTTTGTTACTGCGAATGAGATTGAACTGTAAGGAATCTCATATTTCTAAACGGCACATTACCCTGAATTTCATCAGCAACTCACAAGTTATGACGAGATACAGGTATTTCTATCCCCCCAAAATAGAGGGAAATCTAGCTCTAATGCGACTTCAATACCATGGGGGGCAGGAGCACCAACCCTGAGAGAATAGTTTCAGAAATTTGAAGTTGAGAACCTGCTCTGGAGCACTGAATGTTATTCGCAGCTTTTAAAACAACCTCTCGCACAACAGCTGGAATAATGATTGTTGGTGAAATTCAAACATTGGACTCGGTACAGACAAAAGACAAATGCAGGAAAGGGCAGACATTCCATATTACTCTTTAAATCAGCTGAAATAACATAATTAGATTCAGTCATTCCGAACACTCTTCAGTTCGAGTTCTGAGAATCTTTTATTTTAAGAAATGAAACCACCTGATGGTTAACCCTCTGCTAACGGGCAGGTTTTAAAAACTTAATTTTAAATAATGTGATCCCTACCGAGGATCTTTGCTAAGTCCGGAACATTCGGGTTACACGGTAGCACAGTGGTTAGCACTGTTGCTTCATAGCGCCAGGGTCCCAGGTTCGATTCCCGGATTGGGTCACTGTCTGTGCGGAGTCTGCACGTTCTCCCAGTGCCTGCGTGGGTTTCCTCTGGGTGCTCCGGTTTCCTCCCACAAGTCCCGAAAGACGTGCTGTTAGGTGAATTGGACATTCTGAATTTTCCCTCTGTGAACCCGAACAGGCGCCGGAATGTGGCGACTAGGGGCTTTTCGGAGTAACTTCATTGCAGCATTAATGTAAGCCTACTTGTGACAATAAAGATTATTTTAAAAATTACTGCAGCTGCTATTAAATTCAATGGCGTCTCTCTGAGGTACATGCAAGCAACTAATTGGGCGGTATCTCATCCACATAACATCAATGCAAAATTCAAGTGTTTTTTTGCATGGATGTGAGATGTATAGTCCGATAGTGGTTATAAAAATGGGGCCTTCTCGGAAATGTGTATGTTTTCAATAGCAAAGCCAGCGACGGAAATTCCAATACTGAGATCCCATCACTGACAGTTCACCAATTAATTAGGTCATAAAAATTCCTGTTTCCACAGCACAGCTTGTGCTCTCAGTGTGAGCAGACTGCTGCTGTCCTATCTCCTCTGAGCTGGATAGAGTCTGCTTGAATTTGCTGGGTAACAGGATGGGTGCAGTTGATTGATTTGATCATTTCACATTGCCAGTGTCACACCAGGGGCGGGATTCCCCCCTACATGGCAGGGCGGGGGGTCCCGGCGCCGAGGAGTGACGTGAACCACTCCGGTGTCGGGCCGCCCCAAAGGTGTGGAATCCTCGGTGGGCCCCAATCGCGAGCCAGGCCACCGTGGGGGCACCTACCGGGGCCAGATCCCCCCGCGCCCCCCCGAGAACCCCGGAGGCCGCCCGCGCCGCCAGGTCCCGCCGGTAAGGACCTACTCCAATTTACGGCAGCGGGACTGGCAAAAAACGGGCGGGACTTCGGGCCATCACGGGCCGGAGAACTCGGGCGGCCCCGGGACCCATTGAGTCGCGCCGGTCCCCGCCATTCTCCGAGGCGGGCAGCGCGATTCACGCCGGGGCGATTTTTTGGGGGGGCCGGAGAATTCGGAGGACAGCGGGGGCGGGGTTCACGCCGACCCCCGGCGATTCTCCTACCCGGCGGGGGGTCGGAGAATCCTGCCCCAGATAATTTGAAATGGAGATAGAGACAGCAGCTGAGAATTTAGCAGATGAGTTAATTTTTAAAAAATTCTGAGTATGCGGTAAAAGATCTTTTGTTTTATTCATTCATGTGGATGGCTGGCTGGGTCCACATTTATTGCCCATCCTTAATTGCCCTTGAACTGAGTGAATTGCTAGGTTATTTCAGAGGGCATTTAAGAGTCAACCACATTGCTTTGGATCTGGAGTCACATGTAGGCCAGACCAGGTAAGGACAGCAGATTTCCTTCCCTAAAGGACATTAGTGAACCAAGTGGGTTCTTACCACATCATTAGACTTTTAATTCCAAATATTGAGTGAATTCATATTTCACCACCTGCCATGGTGGGATTTTAACCCGGGACCCCACAGCATTACCCTGGGTCTAATGACAATACCACTGCACCACTACTTCATGACACACTTGCAGAATATCAACAAAAAAGTCACCCATTGATGATTGGGGAATTGTAAATGAAATAGCAATGGTGAGGTGATGCTTCCCACAGCCAGCGCATACTTGGTGAATGATACTTTTTTGGGGAAACATTTGTCAATTTTAAAAGACTCCCCAGTGTATTAAAGAATAGTGATAGAAAGGATATTATTTCATATGATATTCCTTACTGCATTTAAAATAAATGAATCAACACCTGCGTAATAATAATAGACAGAGGAACATCATGAACACATTAAGCATTAGTTCACCAATATTGGCAATTGTAGTTTCTAGGCTCTAGCCACAACTAAATAAAACAAAAGATGTATTTTTTAAAAAAGACTTATATTGCTGTGGCGCTTTATGGCCAATAAAGCACTTTTTGAAGTGCAGACACTGGTTTAATGTGGGAAACATATAAATTCTATGGAGTGCTATTGGGTTTTGCAGGGCTTTGATTGCATAGATGAGGGGTTTGTCCTATGAAGAGAGATTGAACAGTTTAGGCCGATACTCTCTTGAGTTTGGAAGAATGAGAGGAGATCTAATTGAGGTATATAAGATGATAAAACATATTGACAAAGTAGAGCGGATGTTTCCTCTTGTCGAGCAATCTTGAACAAGAGGTCATAGTTCAGGATAAGGGTTAGCAGATTTAAAACCGGGATGAGGAGAAATTACATCTCTCAAAGGGTCGTGAATCTGTGGAATTCACTATTCCAGAGAGTGATGGAACCGGGACATTGAGTAAATTTGAGGAGCTAGACAGATTTTTATTCAGTAATGGGTTGAAGGGTTATGGAGAACGGGAAGGAAAGTGGAGTTCAGGCTGAGAGGAGGTCAGTCATGATCGTATTGAATGGCAGAGCGGGCTTGAGAAGCTGAATTGCCTACTCCTATTCCTAGTTGTTATGTTGTAGAAAGCAGAATTCGTATTTCAGCACCTCACCATATGCTTTTGCAATCAACAAAAATGGGGAAGTTTCCAGTGTTTCTATTCACTCTGAGCCTTCTAGTTTTGAAATGGTGTTTAAATTGTTGGTCTCGTGACTAATTCTTTTGTTTCTTTCTTTTTACAGGACCTCCTGTAAGTACTTTTGATGTCTGAATGCTCAATGAACATCATCAAGATAAGAATTATTTTTCTTTTAACATGAGGCAGATTGTACAGAGTTTATAAAACACATAGATACACCTACTCAGTCGGGTGCAATTGATGATAAAAGTGAAACAGAAATAGTTCTTGCACTTCAAAGTTTATTTTTTAATTTACTGGAACATCCGTATACTGTAAGATATCACAACATCATTCCAATTCTCAGTTTCATTGTCAATTAAAACTAACTGGTATGAAAGGATAGCAAAATAATAGTCCTAGTGATATGTCTGTATGCCTGTATTGTTAATTTAATTATCCTCAATACTTAATACATAGTAATACAATAGAGGACCAGCCTTGCTATTCCTGGAGGTTTCTGAAAATCCTATATTTGTAAGGCTGATACATCAACGGTTCTGGCTGCTTTGGGTGGGAAATTAGTCCGTTTCCAGTTGAGAGAGTTGTTTCTCATTTCACAATATATAAGAATTATGGTGTTTTCTACTCTCAAAACAATGCATTTGCTATTATTAGTTAAATTAGCAACTGCCTATGTGGAGCTGATCAGCAGTTACAGTGACCATATGCAGCATCAATTACTGGATCCTCTGGAGTAAATTTTCAGTGTAAAAGTACGAGAGTTTTCATTGCACATTGTTGCCCAATCATAAATGCCAATATGACAGAACATAGTTCCAATTTCGCAACAAATAGCAGCAAGAATAAAACTCTTCCGTGCCTGCCACTGCTGCTATTCACAGACTGGAAGTGTGACTTTACAAAGTCAAAATTACACACTATTCCTGCCTGGATCTGTATGTGCCATGTACATAAGGGGTTAATGTGTAATCAGAAGATCACTAGAGGGCAGCATTAACGGGTATAAAAGCCAGACTCATGCTGTTCCTCGCTCCCTTTTGGTTGTACAGTAACGAGAGCAGGAGCATAGATTTAGCTCAGAGTGATTCGTGTAGTTAAACATAGCTATTGTATTTACATCTTGTAACCTTACTACTAGTATTAATCTTAAAGTAAATAACGCACAAAATTATTGTTTTAGTTACTCAATAAACCTTTCATTACTACTGGATGACTTTGAGTCCTTTTCATCAAGATTCAGAAAACCTCATCAGCAACCGGATTAAGTAACATATATTACATTCAGTAGTATAACCAAACATACTACAGAAGTGCAACAAAAGAAGATCATCACTTCAATTATTTTTTCTTTATTTGTTCATGGGATGCAGGTATCGCGGGTGAAGCCAGCGTATTGCTCATCCCCAATTGTCATTGAGAAGGTGCTGGGGAGCTGCCTTCTTGAACCATTGATGTCTGTGTGTTGTAGGTACACCCACTGTGCTATTAGGGAGGGAGTTCCAGGACTGTGATCCAGCCACAGTGAAGGAACAGCGATATATTTCCAAATCAGGATGGTGGTTCCTTGGAGGAGAACTTTCATTTGTGATGTTCCCGTGTGCCTGTCCTTCTAGATGGGAGTGGTCATGAGTTTGGAAGGGGCTGGCGCAGGAGACTTGGCGAGTTTCTGCAGTGCATCTTGTAGGTGGTACACAGTGTTGTCACTGTACATCAGTTGTGGAGAAAATGAATGTTTGTGGATGGGGTGTCAATCATGTGGGCTCCTTTGTTCTGGATGGTGTCAAGCATTGTTGGAGTTGCACTCATCCAGGCAAGTGGAGAATATTCCATCACGCTGGGGCATACATCGCAGATATGTTTGTGAAACTGCTGGGGGATGGGGCATTGTCCCGACCCTTGGAGGTGGATAGGGCTCATAGAGCACTCGCGAGGAAGCCGCGAACGGGAGACCCTCCGTGGGCAATGGTGGTGAGATTCCACAGGTACTTGGATAAGGCGCGCATTTTACAATGGGCCAAGCAGACATGGAGCTGTAAGTGGGACAATAGTATCCTGCGGATCTACCAAGACCTGAGTGTGGAGGTGGCCGGGAGAAGAGCAGGCTTCAACCAGATTAGGTCGATCCTTTTTAAGAAAAACGTGAAGTTCGGACTGTTGTATCCGGGCCGTCTCTGGATCACGTACGAGGAACAGCACTTTTATTTCGAGTTGCCTGAGGACGTGCTGGACTTCGTGAAAAGGAAAGAACTGGTGGTGGACTGAGAACTTTTGAACTTTGCTCCAATGTTCTTGTTTTTTTTTCTTTTTGTTTCTCTGTTCTTTAAAAAAAAGCTTCTCGTTTTCCATTTTGTGGAAGCTGTTTGTAATGCCTTCTGTATTGAGTTGGGACCAGTGGTAGAGCTGAGTGAGTTAAAGTTTTCAATTGCACTGTTGGGGGATGGAGGTGTGCTTGTTTAGATTTTGGTGTTTCTCTGTCGGGCAATTGTGTGGGGATTGTTTGATGTTAGAGTATGTTTGTATGAGCGGGGGGGAGGGTGGGGAGGGAACAGAAGGTGGGAGACTATCCGGCGCCAGGGATGGGGGCCACCAAGCTAGCTGGGCGGGCTAGCTCACAGAAGCGCAGTGGGGGTGTGCATATGTTCGGTTTATCAAAGGGGTTGGGGTACAGAGTGTTGTTACCAGGGGGGGAAATGTTCTGCTGACGAGGGAGGGACTTGGACCAAAGGACAGAGAGGAGGTTGGTGCGGAGGTTGCCTGGGGGTGGGCCGGTGAAGGTGCAGAGCATGCGCTGGAGGCTGGCCCAAAAAAGGGGATGGCTGATCGGCGAAAGGGGGGGGGGCAATGAGCCCCCCCCCCCCCCCCAACTAGGCTGATCACCTGGAATATTCGAGGGTTAAATGGGCCGGTCAAGAGGGCACATGTGTTCGCGCATCTTAGGGGACTGAAGGCGGACGTGGTAATGTTGCAGGAGACGCACTTAGAGTAACTGACCAGATTAGATTGAGGAAAGGCTGGGTCAGTCAGGTCTTTCACTCGGGACTGGATTCAAAGACTAGAGGGGTCGCGATCCTGATCAATAAGCAGGTGGTGTTTGAGGCGGGTAGAATAGTTTTGGATGTGGGACGTCGGTACATTATGGTCAGTGGGAAACTGGAGGGGGTACAGGTGGTATTAGTAAATGTGTACGCGCCGAATTGGGATGATGTGGATTTTATAAAGAGGATGATGGGGAAGATACCGGACCTGGACTCGCACAGGTTGGTCATGGGAGGGGACTTCAACACAGTTATTGACCCTGGCTTAGACCAGTCAAGCTCGAAAACAGGCAGGGTGCCAGCAATGGCAAAGGAACTAAAAGGGTTCATGGAGCAGATGGGGGGGGTGGATCCATGGAGATTTTGGCAGCCGAGGGTGAAGGAGTTCTTCTTCAACTCACACGTGCATGAAGTGTACTCCCGGATTGATTTCTTTATTGTGAGCAGGGCCTTACTGACAGGGGTGGTGGACACGGGGTACTCGGCGATCACAATCTCAGACCATGCTCTGCACTGGGTTGACCTGCAGGTTAGTAAAGACAGTAACCAGCACCCGCACTGGAGGTTAGATGTGGGATTTTTGGCTGACGAAGGGGTGTGCGAGCGGCTGAGAAAATATATTCAGAACTACCTGCAGGTCAACGACACGGGGGAAATTTCAGCAGCGATGGTCTGGGAAGCACTGAAGGCAGTGGTCAGGGGGAGCTGATCTCGATACGGGCTCATAGGGAGAAGGTGGACAGGACAGAGACGGACCGACTGGTGAAGGAGATACTACAGATCGATAGGAGGTATGCGGAAGCCCCAGAGGCAGGGCTTTTAAGGGAATGGCGGAGGCTACAGGCGGAGTTTGGCTTGTTTACCACCGGGAGGACGGTGGAGCAGCTGAGAAAGGCGAGGGGGGCGATCTATGAGTATGAAGAGAAGGCCAGCAGAATGCTTGCACAGCAGCTTAGAAAGAGGGAGGCAGCTAGGGAGATAGGGAAAGTAAATGACAGAGATGGGAACCTGGTTGGAGATTCAGCAGGGGTGAATAAGGCGTTTCGGGATTTCTACAGTAGGCTGTATAGTCGGAACCCCCTACGGGGCCGGAGGGGATGAGGCACTTCTTGGGGGGCTGAATTTCCCAAAGGTGGACGGGGAGCTGGTAGAAGGGCAGGGGGCCCCGATCGGGTTGGAAGAGATAGTGGAGGCTCTGAAAGCCATGCAGGCGCATAAGGCCCCGGGTCCGGATGGGTACTTAGTGGAGTTTTATAAAACGACCTCTGGGATATTGGGGCCAGTTTTGATGAGGATGTTCAATGAAGCAAGCAAAGAGGGGTGTTGCCCCCGACGATGTCACAGGCCACAGTTTCGCTGATTCTGAAGTGGGACAAGAACCCGGAGCTGTGTGGGTCCTACAGGCCGATATCCCTGTTGACTGTGGACGCCAAACGGCTGGCCAAAATTTTGAACTCCAGGATTGAGGATTGTGTTCCGGACGTTATTGGGGAGGACCAGACGGGGTTTGTTAAAGGTAGGCCAATGTTGGTGGCCAACATAAGAAGGTTGTTAAATGTGATCATGATGCCCCCGGAAGGTAGGGAGGTGGAGATAGTGATCGCAATGGATGCAGAAAAGGCTTCTGGTCGGGTGGAATGGGACTATCTGTGGGAGATACTGGGACGGTTTAGATTTGGGCGGGGCTTTACTGACTGGGTCAGGTTACTGTATCAGGCTCCTGTGGCAAGTGTACGGATGAATAGGTCAATATCGGACTATTTTAGACTGCACCGGGGGACGAGACAGGGATGCCCTCTCTCCCCACTGCTAGCTATAGAGCAGTTGGCAATTGCACTGAGAGCCTCAAGGGACTGGAAGGGGCTGGTCCGGGTTGGGGGTGGGGGTGGGGGGGAGCACAGAGTCTCGCTCTATGCAGATGACCTGCTTCTATATGTATCGGACCCATGAGAGGGGTTGGAAGAAATCTTGAGGATTCTGGGGGAATTTAGCCGGTTTTCGGGGTATAAGCTAAATATGGGGAAAAGTGAGATGTTTGCGATCCAGGCGAGGGGACAGGAGAGGCGATTCGGAAAGCTGCCGTTTAGATTAGTAGGGGGAAGTTTTAGGTACCTAGGCATTCAAGTGGCGCAGCAATGGGACCAGCTGCATAAATTAAATCTGGCCCAGCTGGTGGACTAAATGAAGGACGATTTTTGGAGATGGGACGCGCTCCCGTTGTCATTAGCTGGGAGGGTGCAGACGGTGAAGATGACGGTCCTCCCGAGATTCCTGTTTGTGTTTCAATGCCTCCCCATCTTTATTCCGCGGTCCTTTTTCAAACGGGTCAACAAAGTGATCTCTGGCTTTAAGGAAGGTAATGCTTGAGTGGAGTCGGGGAGAGGGCGGGCTGGCGCTGCCAAATTTTAGTAACTATTACTGGCCGGCGAATATAGCCATGATCAGGAAGTGGGTGGTGGGGGAGGGGGAGGCATGGGAGCGTATCGAGGCGGCTTCATGCAAGGGCATCAGTTTGGGAGCGTTGGTAACTGCGCCTCTGCTGTTCCCGCCGGCACGGTACTCCACCAGCCCCGTGGTGGTGGCGGCCCTGAGTCTGGGCAATGGAGGAGACGTGGGAGCAGAGGGAGCATCGGTCTGGTTCCCAATCTGTAATAATCACCGGTTTGCTCCGGGAAGTATGGATGGGGCGTTCCGGATATGGCGGAGAGCAGGGATTGAGAGGATGGGGGATATGTTTATAGGGGGGAGCTTTACGACTATAAGGGTGCTGGAGGAGAGGTTTGGGTTGGTGAGGGGAAATGAATTCAGGTATCTGCAGGTGCGGGACTTCCTACGGAAACAGGTGTCAACCTTCCCGCTCCTACCGCTAAGGGGGATTTAGGACAGGGTAGTTTCCAGAGGGTGGGTAGGAGAAGGGAGCGTCGCGGACATTTACAAGGAACTTATGGGGTCAGAGGAGATGCAGACCGAGGAGCTGAAGCACAAGTGGGAGACGGAGCTGGGTGGTGAGATCGAGGATGGTCTATGGGCGGACACGTTGAGTAGAGTCAACGCGTCTGCAACTTGTGCCAGGCTCAGCCTGATACAATTTAAGGTCGTTCACCGGACTCACATGACAGTGGCCCGGATGAGCAGATTCTTTGGGGTGGAAGACAGGTGTGCAAAATGTGCGGGAGGACCAGCGAACCATGTCCACATGTTCTGGACATGTCCAAAGATTAGGGGATTTTGACAGGGGTTTGCAGATATCATGTCCATGGTGTTAAAAACAAGGGTGGCGCTGAGTCCAGAGGTGGCGATTTTCGGGGTGTCGGAAGACCCGGGAATCCAGGAGGAGAAAGAGGCAGACGTTCTGGCCTTTGCTTCCCTGGTAGCCCGGAGATGGATACTATTAGCTTGGAGGGACTCAAAGCCCCCGAAGTCGGAGACCTGGCTATCGGACATGGCTAGCTTTCTCTGTTTGGAGAAAATCAAGTTCGCCTTGAGAGGGTCACTTTTAGGGTTCGCCGGAGGTGGCAACCGTTCGTCGACTTCTTCGCGGAAAATTAATCGTCAGCAGAAGGCAGAGGGGGGTAAAATTTAGCTTAGAGTAGGGGGTTAATAAAGGTGGGACCTGTAAGCGAGGGAGACAGCTATTCAACTATGTTTATAGTTTCATGTACATTGTTGATTATGTTGTTGTTATAATACCAAAAAATACCTCAATAAAATGTTTATTAAAAAAAAAGATATGATTTGCTCGCTGCAGAACTCCTAGTCTCTGACCTGCTCTTGAAGCGATGGTATTATATGACTGACTCAGTTCAGTTTATGATCAGTGGTAACCCCCAAGATGTTGATAGTGGGGGATTCAGCAATGGTAATGCTATTGAATGTCAAGGGGCGATGGTTAGGTTTTCTCTTGTTGGAGATTGTCATTGTCTGGCACTTGTGTGGCGTGAATGTTGCTTGTCATTTGTCATTCCAAACCTGGATATTGTCCAGTTGTTGCTGCATTTGGACATGGACTACTTCAGTATCTGAGGAGTCACAAATGGTGCTGAATATTGTGTAATTATCAATGAACATCCCACTTCTGACTTTATGATGGAAGGGAGGTCATTCATTAAGCAGCTGCAGATGGTTGAACCGAGGCAACTGCCCTGCGGTACTCCTGCAGTGATGTCCTGAAACTGAGAAAATTGACCTCCAGCAACCACAGCCATCTGCCTTTGCACTAGCTATGACTCCAACCAGGGAACAGTTTTCCCCCATTGACTCCTCTATTGCTAGAACTCCTAAATTAAACACTCAGTGTTTATGGTGGCGACTGTCAAGGCCATTCTCAACGTATCTCTGGAGTTCATCTCTTTTGTTCATGTTTGAACTAAGGGGCAACGCGGTAGCACAAGTGGATAGCACTGTGGCTTCACAGCGCCAAGGTCCCAGGTTCGATTCCCCGCTGGGTCACTGTCTGTGAGGAGTCTGCATGTTCTCCCCGTGTCTGCGTGGGTTTCCTCCCACAGTCCAAAGACGTGCAGGTTAGGTGGATTGGCCATGCTAAATTGCCCTTATGAAATGAATTGAAAATCGCTTATTGTCACAAGTAAGCTTCAAATGAAGTTACTGTGAAAAGCCCCAGTGTCCAAAAACGGTTAGGAGGGGTTATTGGGTTACGGGGATAGGGTGGAAATGAGGGTTTAAGTGGGTCAGTGCAGACTCGATGTGCTGAATGGCCTCCTTCTGCACTGTATGTTCTATGTTCTATGTAATGAGGTCAGGAGCAGAGTGGAACCCAAACTGAGCATCCATGAGCAGGTTATTAATAAGCTCTCTTGGCAGTCCCTCAGCATTGAGTATGAGGCTTCCACTCCGGGGAGGTGGGTTCTGCGGTGGCTAAAAAGTCCTGGATCCACAGGTTTGGCAGGTAGTACTTGAAGAGGTGGGTAGGTGGGACGCTCTCAATTCTGCGCTCTCCTTCCACTGTTTACAGTGGGCCTTCGCATGCTCCACCCTACAACTCTCGAGTTGATTGGCTCTTTCACGGATGCTTTTTCTCCAGTTTGTGTGTTCTGAGGCAAGCGATTCCCACGTGTCGGTGGGGATGTTTCATTGATTTAGGCAGGCTTTCAGCGTGTCCTAATGGTGATTCTTCTGACTTCCGAGTGATCGCTTGCCAATACAGAGCTTGGAATAGGGCACTTGTTTTGGGAGTCTTGTATCGGGAATGCGGGCATGCGGGCAATGTGGCCCACCCATCGCAGCTGGTCGAGCATGACCAGTGCCTTGATACTGGGGATATTGGCCTGGGAGACCATGCTCACGTTGGTACATCTATGCTGTCAGTGGATTTGCAGGATTTTGGGGAGGCAATGTTGGTGATATCTCTCCACGGATCTGAGGTGTCTGCTGTACATTGTCCATGTTTCTGGTGCTGACAGGAGGGCGGGGGCCATGGCTGCTCTGTAGACCATGAGCTTGTTTCTGGGTTTGAGGTCTCGGTCTTCGAATACTCTGTTCCTCAGGTGCCCGAAGACTGCACTGGCACATTGGAGTCAACACTGAACCGCCCCACTGGAAGCTAACCTACCAGACAAGTGGGAACCTTCAATTTCTGATGCCTCCAGGCCAGAACCAAGACCACACCAATCTCTGAAATCGAGCTGCAGTACGCAGACAACGCCTATGAATGCACACATGCAAAAGCTGAGCTACAAACCATCGTTGACCGATGAGACACATGAGAGAATGAGCCTCAGACTAAACATCCGGAAAACAAAGATTCCCTCAGAGCCCCTCCTGCCACACAAAACTGCCCCCCAGCCATCAAGATCCACGGTAATCCCTTGGACCACATGGATCATTTCCCATACCCAAGGAGCCTCCTCTTGGTGCGAGCAGACATTGATGACGAAATCCTATTGCTAAGCAAGTGCCGCTTGATATGATTTTTGATTTCCCCTTCCATCACTTTACTGATGATCACGAGTCGGCTGATGGGGTGGTAACTGGCCGGGTTGGATTTATCTGATTTTTGTGCAGATGACATACCTGGGTAATTTTCCACATTCCCGGTTAGATGCTAGTGTTGTAACTGTACTTTTTAAAAAATTTAGAGTACCCGATTATTTTTTCCAGTTGAGGGGCAATTTAACATGGACAATCCACCTAAAATCGTTGAGAAACTGATTTAGCTCAGTGGGCTAGACACCTGGGGCGAGATTCTCCGACCCCCTGCCGGGTCGGAGAATCGCCGGGGGCTGGCGTGAATCCCGCTCCCGCCGGTTGCCGAAGTCTCCGGCACTGGAGATTCGGCGGGGGCGGGTATCGCGCCGCGCCGGTTAGCGGGCCCCCCCGCTCGATTCTCCGGCCCGGATGGGCCGAAGTCCCGCCGCTAAAATGCCTGTCCCGCCGGCGTAAATTAAACCACCTACCTTACCGGCGGGACAAGGCAGCGCGGGTGGGCTCCGGGGCCCTGGGGGGGGGGGGGGGCGCGAGGCGATCTGACCCCGGGGGATGCCCCCACGGTGGCCTGGCCCGCGATCGGGGCCCACCGATCCGTGGGCGGGCCTGTGCCGTGGGGGCACTCTTTCCCTTCCGCCTCCGCCACGGTCTCCACCATGGCGGAGGCGGAAGAGACTCCCTCCACTGCGCATGCGCGGGAATGCCGTCAGCGGCCGCTGACGCTCCTGCGCATGCGCCGCCCGGAGATGTCATTTCTGCGCCAGCTGGCGGGGCACCAAAGGCCGTTTCCGCCAGCTGGCGGGGCGGAAATTTGTCCGCCGCCGGCCTAGCCCCTCAATGTTGGGGCTCGGCCCCCAAAGATGCGGAGCATTCCGCACCTTTGGGGCGGCGCGATGCCCGTCTGATTTGCACCGTTTTGGGTGACAGTCGGCGGACATCGCGCCGTTTCTGGAGAATTTCGCCCCTGGTTTGTGGGGCGAAATTCTCCCCCAACGGCGGGATGTCCGCCGACTGGCGCCAAAGACGGCGCCAATCAGACGGACATCGCGCCGGCCCAAAGGTGCAGAATGCTCCGCATCTTTGGCGGCCTAGCCCCAACATTGAGGGGCTAGGCCGACGCCGGAGGGATTTCCGCCCCGCCAGCTGGCGGAAATGGCGTTTGTTGCCCCGCCAGCTGGCGCGGAAATGTGGCGCATGCGCGGGAGCGTCAGCGGCCGTTGTCAGTTTCCCGTCGCATGCGCGGGAGCGTCAGCGGCCGCTGTCAGTTTCCCGCGCATGCGCAGTGGGGAGAGTCACTCCGCCTCCGCCATGGTGGAGGCCGTGGCGGAGGCGGAAGGGAAAGAGTGCCCCCACGGCACAGGCCCGCCCGCGGATCGGTGGGCTCCGATCGTGGGCCAGGCCACCGTGGGGGCACCCCCCGGGGTCAGATCGCCCCACGCCCCCCCCAGGACCCCGGAGCCCGCCCACGCCGCCTGGTCCCGCCGGTAAATACCAGGTTTGATTTACGCCGGCGGGACAGGCAATTTCTGGGTGGGACTTCGGCCCATCCGGGCCAGAGAATTGAACGGGGGGTCCCGCCAACCGGCGCGGCCCGATTCCCGCCCCCACCCAATCTCCGGTACCGGAGACTTCGGCGGGGGCGGGGGCGGGATTCACGGCGGCCTACGGCCATTCTCCGACCCGGCGGGGGGTCGGAGAATGACGCCCGTGATGTAGAACAAGGCTATTAGCACAGGTTCAATTCCCGTACCAGTTGAGAATTCTGAATTCTCCCTCTGTGTACCCGAACAGGCGCCGGAATGTGGCGACTAGGGGCTTTTCACAGTAACTTCATTGCAGTGTTAATGTAAGCCTACTTGTGACAATAAAGATTATTCATTTATTTTAACCTCCACATCTTTGGGTTGTGGGGGTGAGACCCACGCAGACATGGGGAGAATGTGCACACTCCAGTAACCCGGGGCCGAGATCGAACCCGGGTCCTCAGCACTGTGAGGCAACAGTGTTAACCACTGCTCCACCATGCTGCCTGTTGTAACTGCACTTGAACAGCTTGGCTAGGGACACAATAGGTTCTGGTGCACAAGTCTTCGGTATTATTGCCACAATATTGTCAGGGCACATAGCCTTTGCAGTATCCAGTGCCTTCATATCGCGTGGAGTGAATCGAATTAGCTCAAAGCTAGCATCTGTGATGCTGGGACATCCAGAGGAGGCCAGGTTGGATCATCTATTCAGCGCTCCTGGCTGAAGATTGTTGCAAATGCTTCAGCCTTATTTTTGCATCGATGTGCTGGGCTGCCCCATAATTCAGGATAGTTCTGAAGCCTCCTCCTCCAGTTCATTGTTTAATTATCCACCACTATTCACGACTGGATGTGATAGGACTGCAGAGCTGAGACATGGGGGGCGATTCTCCGATATGGAGGCCAAGTGTTCGCGCCATCGTGAATGCAGTCACGCTTCACGACGGTGCGAACAGGGCCTGGGCATGATCTATTCTGGCCCCCACAGGGGGCTAGCACGGCACTGGAGTGGTTCACGCCGCTCCAGCGTCCTTACGCGGCGCCAAATGGGCGTCGCACCAACCCGCGCATGCGCAGGGAACTTCTTACGCGCGCCGGCCCCGACCCAACATCGGTGTTGAGGGGCCGGCCATGCCGGAAAGTAGGCCCGATGGGGGAGAGGCCGGCCCGCCGACCGGTGGGACCCGATCGCAGGCTAGATCCCATCGGAGGCCCCCCTCCGGTGAAGGAGCCCCCCTCCCCCCCCACACAGGCCGCCCCCTGAGCATTCCCGCAGAGTTCCCGCCGGCAGCGACCAGGGGTGAACGGTGCTGGCGGGACTCTGTCGTATCAGAGCAGCCGCTCGGCCCATCCGGGCCGGAGAATCAGCGGCCCAGTCTCGTACAGCGGCCCGCAGCCGGCACCGCGCCAAACATGCCGGCGCAAATGGCGCCGATTCTCCGCACCTCGGAGAATCGCGCGCCGGCGTTGGGGCGTCGTGGCACGGTTGCGGCGATTCTCCGGCGCGGGGTTCAGAGAATCGCCCCCATAATCTGTTAGTTGTGGGATTGTTTAACTCTATTGCATGCTGCTTCCACTCTTTACCATGCAAGTAGTCCTGGTTTGGAGCTGAGGTTGACACATTGGGCGGGTTTCTCCCCTTCCCTGCGGGGCGGGGGGTCCCGGCGCCGAGGAGTGATGTGAACCATTCCGGCATCGGGCCACCCCAAATGTGCGGACTCCTCCGCACCTTCAGGGGCTAGGCCCGGCCCGGAGTGGTTTGCACTCCGCCGGCCGGCGGGGAAGGGGCTTGGTGCCATGGCAACCGGCACCGAAGGGCCTCCGCCGGCCGGCGCGAGTTGGCGCATGCGCGGGAGCACCAGCGTGTGCTGGTGTCAACCCGCCGCATGCATGGGAGGGTTTGTCTCCGCATCGGCCATCACGGAGGACGACAGCGACCGATGCGGAGGAATAGAGTGCCCCCACGGCACAGGCCCGCCCGCGGATCGGTGGGCCCTGAGCGCGGGCCAGGCCACCGTGGGGGCACCTCCCGGGGTCCAATCCCCCCACACCCCCCCGAGAACCCCGCGCCGCCAGGTCCCGCCGGTAAGGACCTACTCCAATTTACGGCGGCGGAACTGGCAAGAAACGGGCGGGACTTCAGCCCATCGCAGGCGGGAGAATTCGGGCAGCCCCGGGGTCCATTGAGACGCGCCAGTCCCCGCCATTCTATGAGGCGGGCGGCGCGATACACGCCGGGGCGATTTTTGGGGGGCCGGAGAATTCGGAGGATGGCGGGGGCGGGATTCACGCCGATTCCCGGCGATTCCCCAACCCGGCAAGGGGGTCGGAGAATCCTGCCCATTATTTTTAAGATTGCCGTGTGCTGATCCTGACATGCCCTCCTGCATTCTTAATTGAAACAGGGTTGATCCCCAGGATTGATGGTAATCATACGGTGGAGGCTATGCTGGGCCATAAGGTTACAGATTGTGGTTGAATGCAATTCTGTTGCTGCTGCTGATGGCCCACAGCGCCTCATAGATGCTCGGGTTTGATTTACAAGATCTGTTTAAAATCTGTTTGCAGATTTCAAATGGAAGTAGCACTCCCATCTAGTATGGTGGCAGTGCCTCACTACATGCTGGAAGGTCATGTCTCCACATTTCCACAAGGATTGTGCAGTGGTCACTCCTACCAATACTGTTGTGGGCAGTATCTGGGACAGGTAGATTCGTGAGGATGAGGTCAAGTACGTTTGTTCCTTCACCACCTGCAACATTCCTAGTCTAGCAGCCATGTCCTTTAGGACTCGGCCCTCTAGGTCAATAGTGATGCTACTGAACCACTCTTGGTTAGAACATAAAACATACAGTGCAGAAGGAGGCCATTTGGCCCGTCGAGTCTGCACCAACCCACTTAAGCCCCCACTTCCACCCTATCCCCATAACCCAGTAACCCCTCCTCACCTTTTTGGTCACTAAAGGCAATTTATCATGGCCAATCCACCTAACCTGCACATCTTTGTACTGTGGGAGGAAACCGGAGCACCCGGAGGAAACCCACACACACACGGGGAGAACGTTCAGACTCTGCACACAGTGACCCAGCGGAGAATCGAATCTGGGACCGTGGCGCTGTGAAGCCACAGTGCTATCCACTTGTGCTACCGTGCTGGTGATGGGTGGTAGGTGGTCATCAGCAGGAGGCTTTCTTGCACATGTTGGACCTGATGCCATGCGACTTCATGGGGGTGGGGTCAATGTTGAGGATTCCGAGGGCAACTCCCTCCTGACTATATTGCACTGTGCCTCTACCTCTAGTTGGTCTGTCCTGCCAGTGGGATGGTGCTGGTGGTGTCTGAGACATTATCTGTGAGGAATGATTCTGTGAGTGTGACTATTTCAGGCTGTTGCTTTCCAAGTCTGCGGGATAGCTGACCCAATTTTGGCACAAACCTCCAGATGACAGAAATCAGTGAAATCAAACTCCCCTTTCTCTTCAATCTGATTGAGTGTGTCGTCACACTGAGGCATTATGCACTCACCCAAATGAACAATGCATTTCAGAAATTTGAATTCGAAGGGACCTTAGCCCTGGGAACTTCTATCAAAAGTGTTTGAAATGCCCATGTCTATTGGTGTAAAACTGCATAAAGACCAATCTGTTAGATGTGGTAAAGTGGAATAATCCTGTGTGTTTGCAGTAAAATGTTCTGATCATTTTTTGTACCTTGTATTGTTTGGAGCAAAAGTCAATTCCAATCCATCCATAAACCATCATACTTGTGTATTTCTACAGAAGAGATCACTTGTAAGTGACTGCACAGTAAAGTAGTGCTACCGTTTGGTGTCCCTGGTCTTTCAATTCACCCTCTTGACAGTCCCATGACTTAATTTAACCTGACCACATATAAAAGAGAACCTTGTGTGTTAGGTCTGATACCCAAGAGAAAGCCAATGGCCAAAAATAACACAGGGCAAGATTTCAAAAGAATAACCGTCGAGGCTACGTAAGGAGATCATGGAAGATTATGAAATGAAAGAAAGAAAAATGGATACTCTCAAAGCTACCTTAAAGGATGCAGAAAGGAAATATACCCTTGGAAGAAAACTGACAATGCAGCTGGTCAGATAGATTGAAATAATGCTGAGCAGTATCAGCAATGCTTGCATTGGTGTTTGGAGCAATAATAGTCACAAACACATTTGTTTTCAAAGCAAATTGTTAACAACAACTTGTATTTATATAGGACGCGATTCTCCGAGCCCCGTGCCGGACCGGAGAATCACCGCAACCGCGCCCCGACGCCGGCACGCGATTCTCCGAGGTGCGGGGAATCGGCGCCATTTGCGCTGGCACGTTTGGTGCGGCCCCGGGCGCTGGAATTCGGTGGGGCCGCCGATTCGCCTGCCCGAATGGGCCGAGCGGCCGCTCCGACATGACAGAGTCCCGCCGGCGCAGTTCACCCCTGGTCGCTGCCGGTTGGAACTCTGCGGGGACGTTCGGGGGGTGACCTGTGGGGGGGGGGGCTCCTTCACCGGGGGGGCCTCTGATGGGGTCTGCCCCACGATCGGTGCCCACCGATCAGCGGGCCGGCCTCTCCCCCCTCCCGGGCCTACTTCCTGGCGTGGCCGGCCCCTGAACACCGACCCCATGTTAAAGTTCCCCGCACATGCGCAGGATGGCGCGGCCCAACTGCGCAGGCGCAGGTTTGAGCTACCCCAACTGCGCATGCGCGGGTTGGCGCGGCGAGGAGGCTGGAGCAGCGTGAACCGCTCCAGCGCCGCGCTGGCCCCCTGTGGGGGCCAGAATAGGTCGTGCCTGGGCCCTGTTCGCGCCGTCGTGAAACGCATCGGCGTTCACGACGGCGTGAACACTTGGTCTCAATATCGGAGAATCGCGCCCATAGTACCTTTAATATCATGAAATGTCTCAAGATGCTTCAGGAGCATTATCCAACAAAATATGGCACCAAGCCAAATAAGATATTGGTTCAGATGACCAAAGATTTGGTTCAAGAAATGGGTTCCAATAAGCACCTTAAAGGAGGAAATCAAGGGATAAAGATGGAAAGGTTCCAGCGGTTAGGGCCTCGGCAATCGAAGACATGACTGCCAGTGGTGGAGCAATTAAAATTGGGGTATTCAAGTGACCAGAATTGGAGCAGCGCCGATATCTTGGTGGATTGTTGGGCTGGAGAAGATTACAGAGATAGGGAGGCGTGTAGTGATATGTAGACTGACATGAAACTAAGGGGTTAATCAGAACACCCGGCTGTGGCACGACCACTAGAGGGCACTACACAGCTCATTATAAAACCAGACACACACTAGACCCTCCCTCTCACTCCTGGCAGGGACTGTAGGATCAGCACCAGAATAGTTCAAATCTCAGGCTGGGTCACCACATGTGGCCTAGATCCCAGTTGTACAGTTAGTCATTATCACTGAGTTACTAGAGTTAGATCAGCAGAGTGTCATTTATCTAGTTGTTGTTACTGAATAAATCCTTTCAACTTACTTCAAGAACTGGAGTGTCTTTCAACGTCGTATATGTTCAGTAGCAACTTATGTTAATTAAACAGCATAAAATAACAAGTGGGACTTGGTGCAAGCTAGGACATGGGAAACAAGGTTTTAATAGACCTCAGTTTAATGGAGGGCAGAAAGTGGGAGGTTGGCCAAGAGTGCATTAGAATAGTCAAATCATGTAGGAGGACATCAGCAGCACCTAAGTTGAGGAAGGAGCAAAGTTGGGGGATGGTACAGAGATGGAAATAAACAGCATTAGCAATGGCTCGGATATGTGGTCAGAAGCTCAATTCAGAATCAAATATGATACCAAGGTACCAAACGATCTCGTTCGGCCTCAGAGGTTGCCAGAAAGAGGGATGGAGTCAATAATTCGGGAATGGACTTCCTGGTATTCACCAAAGATAAGGATGACATTTCCCAAATATCTGATGAGCAGTCAGATAACAGGCAGTGGAGAGGTTGTGAGAGGTGATGGTGAGGTAGGGACTGGGTGTCACCAGTGAACATATGGAAACTAATTATATCATACAGAGGTAGCAGATAGATGAGAAATGGGGAGGGTGAGGGCAAGGAAAAATTCTCTGGGACACCAGATGTACTGATGTAGAGGCAGACAGAAAAGCCACTGCAAGTGATTATGTGGCTATGACTGGATAGATAAGAAAGCCACGAGGTGAATGTTGTCCTCTCCAGCTGGCTAGAAGGATGTTGGAGGAGGATTGTGTGGAAAGTTTGGATCAATTATAGTGACAAACACCGAATGTACTCATATTGCCCAATGCTAATCTTCAGAAGAAATTCTTTTGACAGCTAGTTAACAAAAGTTAGCTCCTGCCTTTGTCAAGAAAGAAGAGAGAAATCTTTACTTGCCCACTTGTATGATTCAGCATAATTTCAACCTTCTCAACTATTATAGCTGGATGACGAAGGAGAATACCTTTCAATGTCTAAGAAGAATTATTAGCAGCTGTACCAGCAATGCAGGTCAATTGAGAACTGCACAAATAAGTAGTTGAAGAGAATGGAGGCTAATTATGAATAGATCATCGGCAATGCTAGTAAGCCCCGAGATTCTGTGGAGATCATTCGGAACTGCAGGAAAGGACTGTTTATGCTGCTTTACCTGGGGTTCTGCCAGTCTTCACCAACTCCCCAGTTATAACAGGAGACTAATTTCCAGGCCATTACTCATTTATGTAATTTGTGGAATAAAGCATTACAAGCAGCAGGTAGAATTTATGTATTTATGTGGTGTTGCCTGATCTATCACTGGAGCTTCTGGTGGGAGATTTTCGCTGTTGGCTGTTTACACCATCTTTCCCTGTTTCTCCTGACATTACCATTGGGTGCCGGAGCAACCCCCTCCCACCCACCCCACCCCCACCCCCACCCCAACACACACACACAAATTCCCTGCCTTTATTTAAGGAGTAGATATGATAAACACCAAAGATAGTGAAATGAATCTGTTTAATATTGTGAAAGTTCCCATATATTGGGCGGGATTCTCCCGCAACTGGCTGGATGGCCGGATGCCGGTGCCAAGAGCGGTGCAAGTTGGCGCATGCGCAGTACCTCAGGCGTGGTTCCGCGCATGCGCAGACCGGCCTGCGTGTTTCCTGCGCATGCGCAGGGGGGTTCTTCTCTGCGCCAGTCATGGCGGAGCCCTACAGAGGCCGGTGCGGAAGGAAAGAGTTCCCTCACGGCACAGGCCCGCCAGCAGATCGGTGGGCCCCGATCGCGGGCCAGGCCACCGTGGGGGCCCCCCTGGGGCTGGATACCCCCGCGCCCCCCCCCCCCCCCCCCAGAGGACTCACCTAGCCGGCCTACAAGCCAGGTCACGCCGTGATGGACCATATCCATTTCACGCCGGCGGGACTGGCCAGGAAACGATGGCTGCTCAGTCCATCGGGGCCCGGAGAATTGCCGGGGGGCTGCTGCCAACGGCCCCGACCGGCGCGCCGTAAACCCCGCCCCCGCCTGGAAACCGACACCGGAGAATACGGCAGCTGGCGTCGGAGCGGCGTGGTGGGATTCGCACCGCCCACAAGGATTCTCCGACCCAGCGGGGGGTCGACGAATCCCGCCCACGATTTGGGGATCTGTTAGTCTAACAGTAGTAATGAAGACTGAACAAATTAAGAGAATTTCTTTTTCTTTTTTTTGATATAAATGTTTTTTATTGGGTTTTCGAATAAAGTATATTTACTGTTTTGTACACAAAATAGAATACATGTATATATACATAGAAGAGAAGGAAACACGCACAAAAAGGAAAACAAGCAACAACAAACAAAAAAAAAAGTTTGAATAAAATAACTGGTAGGGTATTATGTGTTGGCTCGACAACAACAGCTCTGTACAATTGGCAGTATTGTTTTTAGCACATAAGTAGGCATCTGTTTGTGGCGGGGGGGGGGGAAATCTGCGAGGGTACATATACATTTGGGCGCCGGGGAAACAATTACAGAACAATTACAGAGGGCAATACGCGAATGGATCTGGTGTTGGTGTTGTCGTTTGCTTCTCCCAGACGGTTTTCACTGCCGTTGTCGTCTCATGGTCCCCTCCGCTTCAGCTGTTCGTCCCGTCTTTCGCCCGGATTTTCCTTGCTCTCTGTCCCTGTAGATACCACGTTTGTTATTGTTTCCCGTGCCCTCCTTCTGGCTGCCATTCCCTTGCCTCCCCTCCACCTCACTGGTTCCCCTCTATTGTTCCCTGTCTCCTCCCTCTTCTACCCCTTCCCCCCCTCCCCTTCTCCTGTGGTTCGCCTTTCTTTTCTCTTAGGTTTAGCTGCTACCTCCCCCCCCCTCACCCCCCGCCCCCCCACCGATCTATCCCCACCCCCCGGTCTATCCCTCCCTCACCCGCCTCGGCTACTTTCCCCTGATTCTTGGCTACTTGGCTATTCTTCTGCTTGTTCGTTGGCCACAAACAGGTCTCGGAACAATTGGGTGATTGGCTCCCACGTTCTGTGGAAGTCGTTGTCTGACCCTCGGATGGCGAATTTGATTTTCTCCATTTGGTGAGATTCTGAGAGGTCGGACAGCCAGTCTGCAGCTTTGGGTGGTGCTGCTGACCGCCAGCCGAACAGGATTCTACGGCGGGCGATCAGGGAGGCAAAGGCAAGGGCGTCTGCCCTCCTCCCCAGGAATAGATCTGGCTGGTCTGATACCCCGAAGACCGCCACTTTCGGTCATGGCTCCACCTTTATCCCCACCACTTTGGACATTGCCTGGGGTAAGACCAGAACATGTGGGCATGGTTGGTCGGGCCTCCTTGGCAACGTTCACATCTATCCTCCACCTCCGGGAAGAACCTACTCATACGCGTTCTTGTTAAGTGGGCTCTATGTACCACTTTTAGCTGCGTCAGGCTGAGCCTTGCGCACGTGGAGGTGGAGATGACCCTATGCAGTGCTTCGCTCCAGAGTCCCCACCCTATTTCAATCCCCAGGTCCTCCTCCCATTTATTTCTTGTTGCGTCCAGTACGGTGTCGGCCCTTTCTTCCAGTCGGTCATGCATGTCACGACAGTTCCCTTTAGCTAGGCTGCTTGCGTCCAGTAACTCTTCCAGTAATGTTTGTCGTGGCGGTTGTGGATACGTCCTTGTCTCCTTTCGTAGGAAGGTTTTGAGTTGCAGGTACCTCAGCTCGTTCGCCCTGGCTAGCTGGAATTTCTCTGTCAGTTCGTCCATTGTTGCGAACCTGCCGTCCGTATATAGGTCCCTGACTGTCAGTGTCCCTCCGTCCTGTCCCCAATTTTTAAAGGTGGCATCAGTCAGCGCTGGTGCGAACCCATGGTTGTTGCAGATGGGAGCTTTGTCTGACATTTTGGTCAGCCCAAATTGCTGCTGTAGTTGGTTCCAAGACTGGAGGGTGGCTATCACCACTGGGCTGTTTTTTGGATAGGGATTGGAGTGCCACCGTGGCGAGGGCCCGGAGGGGTCTAGTGCTTTGAAAAAGGCCTTGGGGATGTAGATCGGGATGGATCTAAGTAAGAAGAGGTAGCTGGGCAGCACGTTCATTTTGATTGTCTGGACTCTCCCCGCGAGGGAGAGTGAGAGTGTGTTCCACCTTTGCAGGTCCTTTTTTACTTCCTCTGTCAGACTGGTGAGGTTCCATTTGTGGATCCCTTTCCAGTCATGGGCTATTTGGATCCCCAGGTAGCGGAATTTGTGTCGGGCTTGTTTAAACGGCAGTCCCATTAGTGCTGCCCCCCCCCCCCCCCCCCTACTTGTGGGTGTACCGGGAAGATCTCGCTTTTGCTCATGTTGAGTTTGTAGCCCGAGAAGGCACCAAACTCTTTCAGGAGCGCGATGATTCCGCCCATGCTGCTTTGTGGGTCCGAAATGTAGAGGAGCAGTTCATCTGCATAGAGTGAGAATCTGTGCTCTCTGCCGCCCCTTTGGATCCCCCTCCAGCTTTTTGCTTCTCTGAGAGCAATTGCTAATGGTTCGATCGCTAGAGCAAACAGCAGCGGGAACAGTGGGCATCCTTGTCTGGTGTCCCTGTGCAGCTGGAAGTATCGGGAGTTGGTATTGTTGATCCGTACGCTCGCCATGGGAGCGTTGTATAGGAGTTTTACCCAGGAGGTGAACCCTGTTCCAAGCCCAAACCGCTCCAGTACCTCTATGAGGTATTTCCATTCGACTCTGTCGAAGGACTTTTCTGCGTCTAGGGAGACGATCATCTCTGGTGTTCTCTCCCCGGGTGGGGTTATTATCACGTTCAGCAGGCGCCTGATGTTCGAGGCTAGCTGCCTACCTTTGACAAAACCCGTCTGGTCCTCTGCGACCACCTCTGGTACACAGTCTTCTCGCCTTTTGGCTAGGATTTTGGCCAGTATTTTGGCATCTGCATTCAGCAGTGAGATGGGTCTGTATGACCCACATTCCATTGGATCTTTATCTTTCTTAGGTATCAGCGAGATTGAGGCCTGTGCTAGCGTAGGTTGCAGTGTGCCCCTCGCTAGCGAGTCTGTGAACATCTCCCGCAGGTGTGGGGCCAGTGCTGTCACAAATTTTTTGTAGAAGTCTGCCGGGAACCCACCTGGTCCCGGCGCCTTCCCCGCCTGCATGAAGCTAATGCTGTCCATGATCTCTCCCAGTGCTGGTGGTGCTTCCAGGCCCCGTTTTCTGTCCTCCCCCACGACTGGTATGTCCAGTCCATCAAGGAACCGTTTCATCCCGGACTCCCCCATTGGGGGCTCTGAGATGTACAGCCCTTGGTAGAAGGCCTTTAAGGTTTTGTTGATCTTTTCTGGTTCTGTTTCTAATGTGCCTTTGGTATCCTTGATTTGTGCAATTTCTCTGGTAGCTGCCTGGTTTCTCAGCTGGTGTGCCAACAGGCAGCTGGCTTTGTCTCTGTGTTCGTATAGAGTCCCACGGGCCTGGCGGAGTTGGTGCACTGCTTTCCTGGTGGAGAGCAGATCAAAGTTCCTTTGTAGCTCTTTCCTCTCCGCCAGGAGCTCTACGGTCGGGGCTTCGGAGTATTTACGGTCTACCTCCAGTATGGAGTCGACCAGCTGCTGCCTAGTCGCCCTTTCCGCCCTATCTCTTTGAGCTTTGAAAGCGATAATTTCCCCTCTTACTATGGCCTTTAGCCCTCCCAGTTTTGGTTGTTCGCCGTGTACTCTGCTATGGCCTGTGATATCTATCCGTTGAAGGCCTTATCTGCTAGTAGGGCAATGTCCAACCGCCATGTGGGGCCTTGGGCCCTGCCCGTCTCCAGCCTCGCATCCATGTAGTGTGGAGCGTGGTCGGATATCACAATTGCGGAATATTCCACTTTGTCTATCCTTGGAAGCACCGTTTTCCCCACCACAAAGAAGTCGATCCTCGACTATACATTGTGCACTGGGGAGAAGAAGGAGAACTCCTCCTCCCCTGGGTGGGTGAACCTCCAGGGGTCCACCGCCCCCATCTGCTCCATAAAGTGACCGAGTTCCCTTGCCCTGCTTGATCTGTCAGTCGTTGGGTCCTGTACACAGTTGAAGTCCCCCTCCATGATTAGTCGGTGAGTCGCTGTGTCGGGGATTTCTGCCATGGTCTTTTTGATGAAGCTCGTGTCGTCCCAGTTGGGCGGGTACACGTTAACTAGTACTACCGGTGCCCCATCCAGGGCCCCGCTGACCATGACGTACCATCCCCCTAGGTCCGTAACCGCCTTCGTCGCCCTAAACATCGTCTTCTTGCCGATCAGTATTGCCACCCCATTGGCCCTTGTCCCATAGCAGGAATGGTAGGTCTGCCCCACCCAGTGCTTTCTTACCCGTAGTCGGTCCTGCTCTCTCAGGTGTGTCTCTTGGAGGAAGACCATGTCAGCTTTCATATTTCTTAGGTGGGTGAGGACTCTGGATCTTTTCACTGGGCCGTTGAGTCCCCTTACGTTCCAGGTGACTATCCTGGTGGGGGCTTCTGTCCTCCCGCTCCTGTGGGATTAACCATACTTACCTGGTGGACGCGCCCCTGCCCTCCGGGGTTTCCCTTGGTTAGGGGGCCGTCCAGGATGGCCACTGTCACTGCTCTCTCCATGCGGTCGGGCCCCTGCGCTCCGGGGTTTCTCCTTGTTTAGGGGGCCGTCCAGGATGGCCACTGTCACTGCTCTCTCCATGCAGTCGGGCCCCTGCACTCCGGGGTTTCCCTTTGTCCAGGGGGCACCCGCCATGGCCGCCCACTGTGCGCCCACCACATGGGTAGCTCCTTGCACTCCGGGATCTCCCTTCACCCAGAGACTGTCCTGGGTGGATGCTTGCAGCGATTCCTTGTTCCGAGCCCTTGGTTGTGGCACTTTGTAGCCCTATTGCTGTTCTTTTTCTAGCCTTGTTTGTCCCTCCTTCCCTGTGCCCCCCCCCCCACCCCGGTCCCACCCTTCCCCCCCTTTTTCTCCCCTTACCTCTCTTTTGTCCCTCTTTCCCCTGCTCCTATCCCCGTTTGCTCTCCTGTCTCTGTTGAGTGGTCTCTGCTTTGTTGCATGCCTCCGGCGCTAACTTTCCTGCTAGCGTGGTGGCCCCCCTCTCGGGAGTTACTGTCTCGCTTCTTCCTCGCCCGACCTCTGCGATTTTCTGCCCGCTCTTCCCCCATCCTACCCTGCACTCCTCTAGCTTGCTCTCCCTTCTCCGCTACTCTCGTTCCCTCGTGCTGGGGCCTGGTCTCCCACCTGAAGCGGTCCCTCGGGTAGTGGTTTGCTTTTTGTTCAGAGTGCGCTTGCCGTGGCGGGGGTGGGGGGACGGGACGAGGGGGCCGACTTTTTATCGTGCATTTTTCACAATCTAAGGATGTCCCAAAGCATTGTATAATCAGAGGTGCGAAAAGTTATCAACTAAAGAGCAGAGTGGCCTTGCATTAGAATAGCAGTGGAAAATGTCCATTTTTGCGGTATATTCTTGAATTTTCTGAAACCATTTGAGTTTAAATGACCTGATATGACATTAATTCTAATTGAGTTGGCTAAATTGAAACCTGACTTGACAATTCAAGACTGAAGGTAATGAATACTGTTCCGTCTCACCAGTGGAGTTCCACTTGGCCTATTTTAGGTACCCTGCTGTTTTCAGCATTTGTAAAACATATGGAAGAAAGGAATTCCAGTAACATGAAATTTGCTGATGATGCCCATCTGTGTGGTAAGGTAACTGAAGTAGGAATATAGGCAGCAATGAAAGGGATCTGAATAAAGTAACAGGATGCATTAAAAAATGACAGAAGGATTTAATATGATTGGATATAAAGCAATATCCAGTGGTGAATGATTCCATTAACACAGGTGGAAATGATGAAGGATTTACTCATGGTTATTGATATTTGACTTGGTGATTCCCCTGTCCGCAAGGCTGCTAAAAATACACCTTTTGAAGAAGATTTAATTCCAACACAAATTAACTCTGATCTGGTTAATTCTAAAATAGCGTATCCAGTTTGAGACAGCATGCCTTCACGAAGAACTTTTATTGATGCTTTGGTGAGAGATGCGTGAAGAGTAATATGGATTATTCTAGACTTATAGGACAAGATTTCACTGACAGTCCCTCACATATCGCGGGTTGAATTTTACATTGGGAATGGGGTCCCCACCTCCTTGCATAAAGCTCAGAGCCTAGACCATCTCCACTTGATTGGCTCACCTTTCAGGCAATTGATGACTGTCAACCTATTGATTGGCTTGAGGCGGACCTTCCACCTCAAGCTCGGAGGAATTCCTGCCTCTGAGGGCTGCCGGCCAATCAGCTGTACTGCCAGCCCATCAAAGTTAGAACTTGACAACACTTACTTAGTTTGAAAGAGCAACTTGCAAACATCACACAGGTGCTGTTCATAGAATCATAGAATTTACAGTGCAGAAGGAGGCCATTCGACCCATCGAGTCTGCACATGCACACACCTCTACCCTAGCCCTGTAACCCAGTAACCCCACCCAACCTTTTTGGACACAAAGGGCAATTTAGCGTGGCCAATCCATCTAACCTGCACATCTTTGGACTGTGGGAGGAAACCAGAGCACCCGGAGGAAACCCACTGCAGACTCTGCACAGACAGTGACCCAAGTCGGGAATCGAACCTGAAACCCTGGAGCTGTAAAGCAACTGTGCTAACCACTGATCTACCGTGATGCCCTGTTGACTTGCCATCCATTCCCGTACTTAGAATATACACAAGCAGCTGAAGAAAAGAACAACTGCCTGGGAGACCTGTGTCAATGTTGCTAAACAAGAGTGTTATTCTTTAAACACCCCCTTTTAAATCCAACCTAATTCCTTTCAATCGCTCTCCCAAATATAGGGCGGGAATCTCCGACCCCCAGCCGGGTCGGAGAATCGCTGGGGGGCGGCGTGAATATCGCCCCCGCTGGCTGCCGAATTCTCCGGCGCCGGGGATTTGGTGGAGGCAAGAGCAGGAATTGCGCTGCGCCGGTCGGCGGCTGCTGGCAGCGCCGCCCCCCCCCCCCCCCCCCCACCCCCCCGGCGATTCTTCGCACGTGATGGGCCGAGTGGCCGCCCGTTTTCGGTCAGTCCCGCCGGCGTATATTACACCAGGTATTTGCCGGAGGGACCTGGCTGTGTGGGCGGCCTCTGGTGTCCGCTGGGGGGCGCGGGGGTTATCTGGCCCCAGGAAGTGCCCCCACAGTGGCCTGGCCCACGATCGTGACCCACCGATCCGCGGGCGGGCCTGTGCCGTGGTGGCACTCTATTCTTCCATGTCGGCCGCTGTGGTCCTTCGCGATGGCCGATGCGGAGATGAACCCCCCCTTCTCCAAGCCCCTTCTCCGCTGGCCGGCACGGCGCAAACCACTCCGGCGCCGTCCTAGCCCCTGAAGGTGTGGAGGATTCCGCACCTTTGGGGCGACCCGACGCCGGAGTCGTTCACGCCACTCCTTCGAGCCGGGGTTGCCCACCCCGCCGATTCCCCAGAATCCCGCCCATAGACTTTACTCATGATTATTAATTGAAAATAATGGTTACCTGGCAATGTATATAAGGTAATATCTAATGCAAGATTGAAGCTAGAGATACAAACTGAAATACAAACAGCACCTCGAATTCAGCTGTGAAAAGACACTAAAATAATATTTAATGTTTCATAGAATTCATAGAATCCCTACAGTGCAGAAGGAGGCCATTTGGCCCATCGAGTCTGCACCCTCCCCAGGTCCAAATCCCTCCCTACCCCCATAACTGCAACTAACCTTTGGATACTAAGGTGCAATTTAGCGTGGCCAATCCACCTAACCTGCACATCTTTGGACTGTGGGAGGAACCGGAGCACCCGGAGGAAACCCACGCAGACAAGGGGAGAACGTGCAGACTCCCCACAGACAGTCACTCAAGGTCGGGTCCCTGGCGCTGAGAGGCAGCAGTGCTTACCATTGTGCCACCGTACTGCCCTTTGTATCAATGCATTGATTATAAAACCAAATTTAAATTTAAATGATCAGACTGATGCTGTGCCTAGGCCAGAACATTGGGTTCATGGTCATGGGGAAATATATTAGACGTCAACGCCTCTATCCGGTTTTTAAAAGTATGTACGTTGCATTAACCAGTACACAGCCTCTGTCACTTCTTTGCTGATGGTGTTTAAGTCAGTGTAAGATAATGATTCCCTATAGAATCTCAGCCCCTGCAATAAAAACTGAACTGCAGCATAGGGCATGTAATCACCAACCATAAAACAAATAAAATGAGACCTGCTATGTCGATGTTTTGTTACACTTGAGAATTATAGCATGGGATTTCCATTTAAACACACTGGGGGATAACGTGTTCCCCATGTGATTATCACTGTTATACATCCCACTCAAATTTCCTCTCCATTGACTTCCAACGGAACTGAGTACTGGGTGGAGTGTAAACAGGCAGCCGATTTGCAATGGTCAAAGCTGCCTCACTGTAGCTGATTGTTCTCCTTTGTTGTTCTAGGTTAGAAGAAACGTTCAAAAGAAAAATCTTCAAATCTTAAATAAGAACAGAAAAAGTTGGAAATAGCAAGCAGGTGTAGCACAACCTGAAAAGACGGCGGGGGGGCTTGGGGGAGTGGTTAAGATCTTCGGCAAACTGTCATCATGTAGAGTTGACACCTGAAACATTGACCTGTTCCTTTTTCCTGGTGTGGAGGACCTACATTTTGCACACTTACTGTTTTCATTTAAAGGGAGTTACTTTCCTATTTAACACTTGTAGCAAAATCCCCGGTACAAGTGAAAAGCAGAAATTGTGAACATTGCAAACAAAGAGACAGAAATTGAAGGTGATGGTGGAAAGTGCCTGTAAAAATAAGAGACGGGTTGAGACCAATCTGATGGCATTTTAAAAGGGAAGAGTAGATAAATATTGAAACAAAGGAGGATCGAGGATTTTGAGCAGGATATGGAAATGTGTTTTTGATTTGCTCTCGCTCATACCAAGTTTATGCTGCCTGCTGATTTGAATGATTTCAGCATCTAACCAGTGCTAACCGCACTGTTCATTGATGGGACGTATCAGCGGAGAGCAATAGTACACCACCTAAAGCTAGCCAGCACTCTTTAATGCCAGCTGTCACCTCGTAAAGAGAAGGTGCACTGCATGTGGAGCAGATGCTGGAAATGGTGCAGGATGTGAATCTGTCCTGGGAAACATTCAACAATGGCACAACATGAAAGAGAACAGGCACTGAACACTCAGGCATTGCACTGGAGGCCTTGGTAAGAGGTGGGAAGGAGCAGAGATCGCCAGCATCCATTGTAAACCAGGGGGCCCTTCAGACACAAGCTCAGAAGGCATGGGAGCTGATAGCCATATAGTTCTGTGCCAGGAGCAATGCCTCCAACAACCAGGATAAAGAGCCGAAAGAAGTTCAGGGGGGCAGGGGCTGTATGATGAGTGAGGAGGGCTGGGTGAGGAGGGGGGTGGGGGGGGTGGGGGTTGTTGTGGTCCATGAACACATTTTCAAAACTATATTTTACCAATTACACCGCTAACTTCAGACACTGCTCAATTCACCGCACCCCCATCAACAATCTCCCCTCCCAAATGCTCCGAGACATTTTGCTCCTCTAATTCTGGCCTATTGTGCGTCCCCAATTTTAGTCACCTCACCATTGGAACTTCAGTGTCTCAGCCCCAAGCTCTGGAAAATGCTTTATTCACTACTCTGCCTCTTAACCTTGCTTTCCACCATTACAACACTCATTGAAACCTACCTCTGATCAAGCTTTTGATTAACTGATCTAATTTCTCCTTGCGTGTTATACTTTGTTTGGTAATACTGTTCCTGTGAAGTGCCTCGTGATGTTTTATTATGGTGAAGGCACTATATAAGTTGTTCTTGTAGAAGCACTAGGTCAGGCTAAGGTACATGGAAAATAGGCACTAATGGAATGCATCTGTGATTGCTTGAGTCGTTTTTATAAGCAATCTGCAATTATTTAATTTACAAATTTGGTTTGGAATGTTTATTTTGTGGTGGCTTTTACTTTTGCATTGTGCCCAAGTGCAGACTGCAAGTCATTGACAGAGGTAAGTTGAGGAGTGGGACTATGGTGGAATGGGAAATTCAGGTTGTGATTACTGATATCGCACTTAGATGAGTTCCTTACAGACAGTGCAGGGTAGTCAAGGCTGTCTCCATGCCTCCTTCTCCTGCAGCTCCTTAGATACTCACCTTAGGGCTGTTAGTATCAAGGGGCATCCCTTCATGATGGAGAGGTTGCACAGAGTACAACAAATTTTGTTACATATTGTGTTAAGTATTGCAGGACTCCTCCAGAGCAATCCCAGTAGTGGAATTGTTGTTTCAGTATGCCAATGCTCCGTCACATTTTATTATGCAGGTGCATTGTGTCCATGTGTTGTATGCATTACGGCCATGAACCAGGATGTAAATAGGTAGCCACCCTTTGGGTTGCCATGGTGGCATAAGTGCAGTTGGCACAGAATGAAGGCAGCATGACTGTTGCAAGGATTCTGGGCAGTGACCAACAGGATCCACTGTCTGTGGTCGCACACCAGCCAGATCTTGAGGGAGAGAAATTCCTTTCTTTTACTGTACATGGCAGAGTTGGCAGGAGGTATCCGAGAAGTTATGTGTGCACACTCAAAGGCCACCCTGCACCAAGGGCACACTTGCAACCCGGGCACAGCCACCTGAGAGTTCCTGATCCTCACTATGGCTCACTGAGGAGAATTACTTCCGGATGGATATGACCTCCTGCTGACAGTCTTCTTCCCGTCCCCTTGCCCCCTCCACCCCACTAGTGGCTCCGACACATTCTCCTAGTCACGCCGCATTCCAAAGGGAATGTCTATCAGAGTACCCATATCTGGAAACAAGTGGTTTGTGCAGAAGCCTTGAAATCAGCAAAAAGTCTTTCAGCACCTGCCACACCAATTCCTGTAGGCTTGTACAACTTGAAACAACTTAAACGGTGCACCAAACATTTTTACCATCATAGCAACAGCCAGAAGTAATCAACCAGCAACTAGCCCATAAGTAGTTGGTAATTCCTGTCGGTAAAGCTGGTGGGGGGTTCCTGCCTGCTGTTGAACACATGTGAGGTTAAGAGAGGGGGTTGGCTGAAGTGTTGATCTGCTAAGGTGGCACCACTGTGATCAAACCAGTACTGCATGCTGATTGATGGCATGATCTGCCCCGTTTGAGTAGTTCTGGCACTGATCACTGTATGTTCACTGATATCCTCATCAATGGTGCGTTTGGCATGAATTGCCCCAAAGGTGTGTGTGAGTGCCACGCCATTTTGAAGTTCTAAGGGTACTCATAAGCACCCATGACAGTGGAAGCTACTGAGTCAGCTTTCTTACCCTATGACTCAGAAATTCAATCCCTTACCCAACCAGGTCTGCACCACTCCGGAGTATTGTTTGTCGGTCAGTTAGCCAGGTGATGAATAAAGCCTGGGCCAAAAAATTTACATTGCTCAGGCAGGCACGTGCACATGAAAACGATTTTATGTGGCTAGTCTAATTTAATGGTTGGTGAGTGTGCCGATGGGCTTTGGCGGCCTTTACGTTTTCTCGATCCAGGGCAGGATGAAATGTCAGGGCTGTAATAAATTTTAAAAGGTGACTGGGGACTGAGGTTTTCTGAGATCTGCTGTCAGATGTTTGAATGAACTACCTAGACACAGTTTTCTGGGGTTTTGTCATCAGGGTTTAATTTGTCGGGGTCAGCAGCTCCCCGAGACAACTCTGCACCAGATGTCCATCTTGCGGGAGCCCATTACTAGCGCCAGCCCACACCACCCTCCCTTTTCGTGGCACTCGCTCCATCATCCCTGCAAAATTTAGGCCATGGGAGCTCACCTTTATCACTAGATTCTTCCGGTTTGGCTCCACATTTGTCCTAATGCTCAAACTGGAAGCAACAAGAAACGTATACTAGAAAATTGCATGGTTCAGCTGTTCAAATTCCAGCATTACTTCTGCGCACAGTTGGAGGTCCTTGAGCAGTCAGAGTTTAGCCAAGTCACATGTGTTCCGGCAGGAAGAGCGTGCATCAGACTAATAGAAACTCTACCTGTGTGAATTATCAGAAGCTTAAACACTTTGTTGAAGCCCTGTAGAAATCCTGATGACTAAATCAATTGTGTAACAAATGATATATTTTCATAATGTTCAGCAGTACCAGTACATTCCCCACGACATCAAAGAAAAATATTTTTCTGAGCCCAGGGTTACTGAATCATGTTTATTTTACAACAGTAATGTCCAACGGGTAGACATTGCACTCTTTTGAAAATATCATACTTAATAGAAAGCAAGCAGGACTCTTTTTAATGGATGTCGAGAACCATTTTTAAGCTGTGCTTTAGTGCAAATGATACCACTTATCCCTTGTAGTTGAGGAGAGATTATCCCATCAACGTGAAACATTTCCCTTTTTGAAATATATACATTTTCAGCCTCTTTTACAATTTTTATATCAAAGCTGGGCATTAGCTGGCTTTGTGGCTACTCACTTAAATTCTACTCTCATGAATGACTTGTCTTATCTTTATTTTCAAACAGAGGCAAATAGGAAAATAACCTGTAGGGCTGAAGGGGCTAAAAATAGGATTAAGTCCTCGTTCAGGCACAGGGATTGTGATGGACAAATACTCCTTGGTGTGTCCTGTTGTAACTTCATGTTGCCTATTCAGCAACATGATTGCAGCCCAGCATGAAATGTGCTTCTGGCTGGCTGCATGCTTAGCAGGGGACCCTGGTATGTGTGAGGTGAGCATAATGCACAGCTAGTTACCCCCTTCTGTAATTATGCACTTTCAGAGACTTCATTAGTAGAACAAAAATACATTTATTTACAAGTCAACGACAGGAGTTGCATGCTTGCATCTAATTCCAAAATAGCTCTGCACTGGAGAACTTCCCCAGGGGTGGATCCTCGCTCTGGGTCCTGATTGGTGACCCAGACCATGTGACCCTTACTCTGCTGTGTTGCCCTTAAATGGTCAATCATCACAGCTTATTGCAGTATGAACTTCTGTAGCATTGTCTTCAAGGCTTTGCTGGAAGGAAGAGGAGAGCAAATGGAACATTAGGCCAGAGAGAGGGCTCCCAGTGTTCCAATGCAGGAATGATGCAGTCATGAATGTGGAAAGAAAGAGAGATGTCATGGTTCCACAGGGGAGCCAGGAGCTCGGGTATACTGTGAGATGGAAAAGAGAACACATAGTCAGGGATTTCAATTCCAAGAGCCTTGAGTCGAGCACCTGGCTGTAATGCCGGAAAAGGTTAAATGGCCACAAATGTGTGACTTAAGGTCAGTGAATACATCTTGAAAGAATATCTCCTACCCAACACATCACAAACCACATGCTGCTGAAGCACCTGTTAGGATCCTGGATGAGTCCCCAATATTTCTTAGGATCCCGGACAAGAAACCCAATTCATTGTGATTTGTGAAACTGTGAGGAAAGGATACTACACCCCAGGTGTGATAACACTGACCAATAGGTATCCTTTATGTGCAAATAAACTTCAATTTAATTACAGAAACAATCACCTTAACAACACAGTAACAGCTTTAGAGTTAACAATTCAGACAGTTCTTAAACAACAGGAAAAATCTTGAACCTGCAACTATATATATTTCAATTAAGCAAACAAATGTGGTTCAAAAACCACTTACAAATAAAGTTAACAAACAGGTTAAAGACCTTGGAGAGAACCTTCCAAGAGCCAGGTGAAGCCCTGTCTTGTCAGACTAAATGTCTATAGCAAACTTCAAAAGTACAGACAGACCTGGTTCCACTCCTTAATCACATTATAAGGCATTCTTCGGTCTCCTCCCACCAAGATGTCCCATGACCTGTTTATCCAGGGCTAAGCACCATCCCTCATACATTATCTACACTCCAGGGATCCTCCAAAGTCAAACAATATTCCATTAGCCATTTATCTGTAAACAAATAAATGGTTAAAATCAATAATTAGCTCACTTTTATGACCCCTTGAGCACAGCTTTAGCAGACATGCCACCTGTTTGTATCTTAAAACAGGGTTGTTAATACAATTATTGCAATGCATTTATAATATAATGTATAATGATTTCTTACATTCATCACACACCACAGCCCCATCAATAATCAGGGTGTGTGAATAACATTCAGATACTCTAACTTGTATTACATACTTACCAATGCTACCAGCCTCATATCCACATCTTGCAGCTTCCACATACTGGTGATTGTTCAGCTATGGTAGGCACATGATCGAAACACAGTGCATCGCACTCAGTGACACTCTTCCCCCTCTATTTCAGAACAAAGTGGGCCTCTAGCACCAAAGAGAAGTAGAGAATCAGCATGTGACAGACAGGCCTTTCAGTCAGTCAACGTGGGATGCTGGGCCCATGTCTTGGCTGAGCATCCCAAAGTAGTGGGGCTCAATAGGCCCAGAGCTGCTCAAGGTCACTCCCTATCTGCAGTCTTCCTCAGTAAAAGACAGCAAGCTTCCATTAGCCATGATCCAGCCATGGTGTAGCACAGTGTAAGAGCACTAGGATAATCAAAGACACCTGTAAGACTAGCATTAAGAGAACCCACAAAGGCAAATAGTTCTATTTTGAAAGTATTGTTGGATAAAGTTGTCATGGAATTTTTTTTTCTTGCTGCCTTTTCTGAGTATTTTATCACAAGGATGCTGCGATGGCCTGTAGCAGATAGATTGTAAGATGGGGAATTGTGGAGCATTGGTGATGTGGAGATTGTGGGCGAAATTCTCCGTTTTCGGCGCAAAGTCCGCCGATCGGCGCAGAAAACGGCGCAAATCCGACTTGCGTCACGTCGGAAAAATGGGTCGAAAGTCTCCGGCCCGAAATGGGCTAGCAGCGACGTAACGGGATCCGCGCTTGTGCACGTGGTTGACGCCGTGCAGCGTCATACGCGCCGCACGGCGTGACGGCTCATAAGGCCGCGCTGCTCCCCCCCCACCCGACCGGAACACCCGACCGCAACACCCGACTGGATGGCTGGCCGCCGCTCAGCCCCGAGGTTCGAGTCACGGGATGTGGAGGCGCTCCTGGACACAGTGGAGCAGAGGAGGGACGCCCTGTATCCCGGGCACGGCCGCAGAGTTGCCCCACGCCACAGTCGGCGTCTGTGGAGGGAGGTGGCAGAGGCCGTCACCGCTGCGACCCTGACACCACGGACAGGCACCCAGTGCCACAAGAAGGTGAATGACCTTGTCAGAGCAGGCAGGGTGACCCTCCCCCATATCCCCCCTCCCCAATATGCCCCCTCCCCCATATCCCCCCTCCCCCATATGCCCCTCCCCCATATCCCCCCTCCCCCATATCCCCCCTCCCCCATATCCCCCATATCCCCCCTCCCCATATCCCCCCTCCCCCATATCCCCCCTCTCCCATATCCCCCCTCCCCATATCCCCCCTCCCCCATATCCCCCCCTCCCCCATTTCCCCCCTCCCCATAATCCCCCATATCCCCCCCTCCCCCATATCCCCCTCCCCCATATCCCCCCTCCCCCATATCCCCAAGTGAATCCAGCCCTAACCTTAACCTCTGCAATGCACACGCAACCGATGGCATGTATTCATATACCTGCCTAACAGTGTTGCCTTTAACCCCTGCCACCACCCCCACCCCACCCCCTCCCACAGGAGAAGCGCGCACACAACAATAGGGAGCATGTGAGGACTGGAGGAGGCCCCGCTGATGAGAGGCCACTGACCGAACACGAGGAAAGGGCCCTGGAACTGGCTGGCGGACCTGAGGACCGGGAGGTTGCTGATGCAGAGGTCGGGGGCGTACTAGCAAGTGAGCCACCGACAGCCCGTCCCCATATCCCCCCTCCCCTATATCCCCCTCCCCCATATCACCTGATCACTGCCTGATGTCTAACCATGCATGCTTCATTGTGTATCGCAGGACCAAACGTCCAGGCACCCATCCCCGCAGATGCAGACTGCCCGCAGGATGCCCCTCGGAGACCACGGGAGACGGAGAGACCCGGACCCTCCAGCATGTGACGCCCGCAGGATGCCCCTCGGAGGCCACGGGAGACAGAGAGACCCGGACCCTCCAGCATGCGACGCCCGCAGGATGCCCTTCGCACACCACGGGAGACGGAGAGACCTGGAGCAACAGGGAGACGACACCCCCGTCACGTGCGGGAGCGACCACCCAGCGACGAGGGAGGCAGCCACAGGCCCCCGTCACATCCGAGCCAGGACACCACTACCCAGGACACCACTACCCAGGACACCACTACCCAGGACACCACTACCCAGGACACCATTACCCAGGACACCACTACCCGGGACAGCACTGCCCAGGACACCCCTACCTGGGACAGCACTACCCAGGAAGACGAAATATCGGACAGTGACTCAGGGTGGATGGGTGGAGACGAACCCCCACCCCAAAGTGCCATGGACTCAAAGTGGGACGAATAGCACGACACAACGCCACTGCTGTCACCAACACCCTCCACCATCGGCTGTTGCCATGGTGTGCGGTCTGTGGCCATACTACCCGATTCCCACGCCCATCTAGTCAGTGAAGCGGGCGATTATCAGTCTGTCCCGTGCCCGCTGGGCCAGCCAGTAACGGTGGACAGCCACCCGCCTGTGTCTACCCCGTCCGCCCTGACCATTACCCCCATCCCCCTCATCTGGGGAGGACTGGGCCTCTTCCTGCTGCTCCTCCACTCCGCCCTCCTCTGCCTGCGGCACATCGCCCCTCTGCTGGGCTATGTTGTGCAGGACGCAGCACACCACAATGATACAGCCGACTCTATCTGACCGATACTGGAGGGCGCCCCAGAGAGGTCCAGACACCTGAAACGCATCTTCAGCACGCCAAAGCACCTCTCTATCACTCCCCTTGTCGCGACATGGGCATCATTGTAGCGGTTCTCCGCCTCATTGCGTGGCCTCCGTATAGGCGTCATCAGCCACGATCGCAATGGGTAGCCCCTGTTGCCCAGCAACCAGCCCCTCAGCCGGGGATGGCGTCCCTCGTACATGCTGGGGATGGATGACCGCGACAATACGTATCAGTCGTGTACACTGCCTGATTAACGGGCGCAGACTTGCAGGATCATCATGCGGTAGTCACAGACCACCTGTACGTTCATCGAGTAGGTCCCCTTCCTATTAGTGAACATGGCCCTGTTATCTGCAGGTGGCCGCACGGCGACGTTCATCCCATCAATCGTGCCCTGGACCATGGGGAACTCGGCCACGGCAGAGAAGCCCACGGCCCGGGCACCTTGGCTGGCCCAGTCCACAGGGAAGCGGATGTAGCGGTGCGCCATGGCATATAGGGCATCTGTCACTGCCCAGATGCAGCGATATGCCGGACAGGTCCCCACTCGGTGCCTGGAATGACCCCGTTGCATAAAAGTTCAGGGCCACCGTAACCTTGACGGACACGGGGAGAGGGTGTCCCCCGCCAGTGCCACGCGGTGACAGGTGTGCCAGCAGGTGGCAGATGTGTGCCACGGTTTCCCGCCTCATCCGGAGTCTCCTCCTGCATTCCCGGTCCGTGAGGTCCTGGTATGACTGCCGGGGCCGGTACACACGCCCCGTGTGCCTCCGTTGCCGTGGGGCCGCGATGTCCTCCTCCCCCTCCTCATCCTGTCGGTCAGGTGTCCCTCCAGCCTGGGCGGCTGCCGGCTGTCCCTCTGCGGCAGCCTGCGCCGTCTCTCTGGCACGCTCCTCCTCCTCCTCCTCATCCAGGGCAACATAGACATTAGCGGTTGCCGCCACGGCGGCCGACATCGCTGGATGATCGGAAAACATGACGGCCTGGTGGGGGGGGAGGGGAACGACGACATGTCATCATTGCCCATATCCCCTCCTCCCCCCAGCCAGGTGGCATGGACCGCATGGGTCCAACTGTTGGAGGCTGGCACCTGGCCAGGCGGACCAACTCACTTGCCCTCGCATCCCCCTCCCCGGCACGGACCCCAACCTCCTCCCCGGCACGGGCCCCCCATCCCCTTCCCCGGCACGGAGCCCCCCATCCCCCTCCCCGGCACGGACCCCAACCTCCTCCCCGGCACGGACCCCAACCTCCTCCCCGGCACGGACCCCCATCCCCCTCCCCGGCCCGGACACTCCATCCCCCTCCCCGGCACGGACCCCCCCAACCTCCTCCCCGGCACGGACCCCCCATCCCCCTCCCCGGCACGACCCCAACCTCCTCCCCGGCACGGACCCCCCATCCCCCTCCCCAGCCCGGACCCCCCCAAACTCCTCCCCGGCACGGACCCCCCATCCCCCTCCCCGGCCCGGACCCCCCATCCCCCTCCCCGGCACGGACCCCAACCTCCTCCCCGGCACGGACCCCGCATCCCCCTCCCCGGCCCGGACCCCCCATCCCTCTCCCCGGCACGGACCCCAACTGGGGGGTCGGAGAATGACGCCCTAGATCTCTGGAGACCTGAAGTTTGAGTATCCGCCTGTCTGAAGCAAAATGGGCCCTGGATATCTTCTCCTCTTTCTCTTTCTCATCCTCCTCCTTCTGATCCTGTTTCTGCTCCACCCGGGATGGCCACTGAAGGTCTGGTGGAATGGTCAGTTACTTCAATATAGCAATGTTGTGGAGGACAGAGGGTCACCACGAGCTTGGTGAGAGGTTCTGACAAATACCAGAGAGCTCCCAGCGGAAGAATTCTTTCAGGATGCTGGTAGTTCGCTCCGATCACTGCATGGCTCTCATTGCAGACACAGTGGGGGCAATCTAACAGAAATGTTTCTAAGTGTAGTAGCGAGTGGGAACAGCCGGGTATTCCCTAACAGTCGGCCCGGCGGGGCTGTCACCGGTACCTATCCTTAATTAGAGCACTTAATGATGCCTCACAGGCTTCACACTGGAAAAGACTGTCCTGCCAGCTGATTTTCTTGGACCATGCTTGACAACTCCCCACTAACGAGGGGGAGCAGCAAGTACCGATTCCGCAAAGCAAAGCCAGACAGCACGCAGCCATGCCACTGCACAGACCAGCCGCACGTTTCGGTGATGCCTACCATGCCAGACTGTTGGACACGTCGGAGTCCACACGAGATACCCTATTCCCCCGAGGGGGCCGCAGGGTCAGCCACAGGACAGCCAGCGCTGCCTGGTAGGCAGTGGCAGCGGCTGTCAAGGCGGGGAGTATTTCCAGAAGGACTGCCACCCAGTGCCATAAGAAGCTCAATGACCTCCACCGGGCCTCATGGGTGAGTTGGCATTGGCCCCCTGGCACCAGTCCCGCTTGTCACTCACTGCCCCCCCCCCCCCCAACGGCCCTGCAGCGGCACCGCCCCCCCCCCCCCCCCACCAGCACAATACCATCCCCAGCACACCCTGGCAGGCACCTACGCACCCTACCCACACCCAGCGGCAGTGCCCACACCTGTCCACCACAATAACCACCCTGCCCCACGATGCAGATCACAATCTGAGGTGCTGGACATCAGAATCCTCACCTCCTACGAGGAAGGGGCCCTGGAAGTAGCAGGGGCAGCCGAGGACAGATTGGTCACCAATGTTGAGGCTGGCCTGCGCCACATGCATGAGTATCCACCTGTCCTCACCCAGATGTCCCATCACACATGAGTTGTTCATGCCAGACAGAATGATCCTTTCCTCGCACTGACCACATGCTCATTCTCTCCCACAGGATCTCCATCCGATGGTGCCTGCACCCCCCCCCCCCTAACCCCCATCACCCATGAGAACACCTCGGTGGAGAGCTCCGAGGATGCCAGCATTGAGTCGTCACAGCTGTCACCCACACCCTCCACCAGCACAGAGAAACACACCACGATGGGGAAAGTAGTGGACAGGCTTCTGGGCCACCACAGGGCGAGGTAAGCAGCTGGCTGCCTCCACCTCTGATGTGCATCCTGGGGACACACCTAGACATAGTGGCAGAGCACAGAGGGCTAAAATGACTGGGGATCACTGAGAGGGCAGTCAGGGACAGTTAGAGGCATGATTGCTCACCATTAAAACACTTCACACAAGAGACATGTGAAGCCTCTGTCGTGTTATTCCACACTGTGGGCCGGCCTGCAACCTCTTCCCCCCTTGGCCCACGCCCCTCTCGGCCCCAGCACCCCGGGCATGGTGGTCCTGGATCTGCACCCCCCCCCCCCCCCCCAAGCATACCACGTGCAGGTGATGGGTGTGAGCGCTCTGTCGGCAAACAGACAGAAGTCAGACTATGGCATAGATCGAGCAGCACCAAAGCTCAGCTCACAGCGCTTTATCATCACCCTTCTGCCTTGTGTGGTGACCCACTGAGAGTGCAGACACAGACCCATCGTCCCCGGGTGATGTAACACAGACCCTGGGAGGGTGGAACAGGACGTTAGAGTGGAGTGGGAAATGGATAGTGGGAAAAGGTGGGTGGGTGGGTAGGGATGGAGGCGGGAGGGAGAGGCAGATCAGGTGGGTGGTGGGGGTGGTAGGGTGGTTGCCGGGGGATGGTGGGTGGGATGGGGACAGGGGGTGAGATGATGGACAAAGCCAGGTCCTATGTGAAGCGGGCGAGGATGAGGGCGTCCCTGCCCTCTGGGCATGCCGGGCCATCGCCGCTGTCGTCTATCTTGCATCCACCGGCTACTCCAACGGGTCATCCCTGGGCTCATCCTCCAACCCCTCCGGGTCCGGCTCCTCCTTGTCCTCCTCCTCCTCCACCTCCAGCACTTCACCCATTGCTGTGCGAGGTTGTGGAGGGCACAGCAGACCACCACAAAGCATGCGGCCCTCCGAGGGGTGCACTGCAGTGCACCACTAGAGTAGTCAAGAACCTCAGAAGGTATCAGAACCTCATTTTAAGCCGTCTGATGCACCGTTCAGTGATAGCCCGAATGGACACGTGGGCCTTGTTGTAGCGGGTCTCTGCATCGGTCACCGGCCTCCGTACCGTCGGAGAATCGGTGGCGGGCCGCGCGAATTGCGCCACGCCGCCCCGATGCCGGGACGCGATTCTCTGCAGATTCAACTGTATGGCCACAGGCTGCCACGGTTGGTGGGGGTTACAGTGACCTGCACCATATTACCAGGGTCCGGGCTCTGTCTTGGGAGTGTTCAGTGGGACGGACAGGCAGAAGATGGTCACCCCTGGTATGGGTATACACGATCCAGGGGGTGGCATGTTGGATCTGTGGGCACTGAGATCCCGCGCCCCCCCACCCCAGGAGCAACCCTCTCACTGGTCGTCGTTGATACCCCCAACTGGACCCGATCCTCCAATGGGCTCCCACCAGCAGCAGCCCGGGCTGACTTTCCATTTACCAAGATGGCTACTCACCTCCTCCGGTCCACACAGGAGACATTTCACTAGCTTCACGTTTTTAAATAGCTGTGATAAACAGTGCCCACATGACCAAGCCTTGGGGAGCCGGTTAGATCATGGGATGCCGTTAGATAGGCGGTCCTTCCCGTTAATCGGATGGACATTGTCCTTAATTGGTGATCATTGTTTTTTCGCCACAGTGTGGCGGGATCCTGATCTTGCCAATGAGAGCAGGCCGGTTAGGTCGGTCTTTCCTCCGATCTAACCAGCCCGCTCGTATTCGCGCACGGTGTGGTCGTTTGATCGCGCCCAGTATGATCTATGCATGACTGCGTGGCAGAAGGTTCATGAACCACCGCCCCATTGGAAATTCCCCTAGAGTGACAAAGCCACTCTCCTCTCCTCATGCTTCTCTCTGGTAAGTAAGAAGACAATGAAGTTTCCTTTCCTTTCATAAAGGGCCAATGGCACTTTCCTGATACAGTGATGGATCGTGAACTGTGACATTTTACTGATGTAATCTGCTCCCATTCGGAAGGCTCCAATAGCATATAAATTCAGGGCAACGGTGATCTTGATGACCACTGTGCAGTGCGCCTCTTACCTTGCTGTGTGGCTGCAGGTCCAATTGTAGAGGTGGAACGGTTCAGTCACCAGCTTCTTGGTGAAATGTCAGCACCTCACTCATTGCTCCAGGCTGAGATGGTGGGAGGAGAAGTGCTCCCAGAGGCCCTAAATGGGTCCTTTTATTGAGAGCCCTCCTCTTCCTCATTCTGCTCAGAGCTTCCCCTCTCACTTGCCTGTACTTCATTTCTAAGTCATGCTGCAACCCAAGATGTACTCCAACTACAGCCCCTATTACTGAAGCAGACTTTCTCTTGACCGGCCTTCTAGCGCCTATGACCTCCTTGTCATGCTTCAGCAACAACCCCATGTAGATCCAAAAGATTTGCAAAACTCCGCCAATGCATTCAATGCAGTATTTCCAGTCAGTGTACCAGCAAAGGAAAGTCAAAAGCATCTTATCAGGAACTTGCATGATTAGCCCGTTAAACTGTATTAATGGGTGACCCTTGTGCAACTGATTGCACGTTCAACTAGGAGTGATGAACAGAGCATGTTAACTGAAACTGCGCAGTCCAAAATGGCAGATCCTGCAGCAAAGCAACTTCAGAGGCACCATCCTCAGCATGCTTTTCCTTTTCTTGTCATGTACTTAATGATCTGTTGAGCTGCTTGCAGAAAAATACTTTTCACTGTACCTCGGTACACGTGACAATAAACAAAATCCAATTGTACTAATGATCTTATATAATAAAAACAGAAAATGCTGGATGAACTCAGCAGGTCTGGCAGCATCTGTGGAGAGAGAATCAGATTTAACGTTGACTCCATATGATTCTTCTTCAGAACCCTAAGGACCTTCTAGTCAGCATGAACTGTTCCAGAAACATTCAATCCGACATTTCTTTAGATTTGTGTTCAATTATACCGCAACAGTGGTGACTTCCTGAGCCAAAATATCCAATAAGTTATAAGAAATGAGCGATTATATTAATTAGAATTGAATTCTTCTTTGACAGGTAACAATTGTTTCTCAGTAAGGGGGATGAGAAAAGCTGCAGTGAAAATGTTGATATTGCTGTTTCAATCGTACTCCCAGCCATATCAGGCTAAGATATACTTGATCAGTGTCAAGCAATAGAACATTTCCAGAGCAGGTGTAGTAACGATAAATGTCACAGAGAACCATAGGCTGCTCTCCCCTTTGAGAGCTGACTGATGGTGATTTAACCTGAAGGTCACCACACCCCAGGTGAGGGGCAAGGTTGAGAAGGTAAGGTCTTCATGAATAACCTCAGCCGGTATGGGAATTGAACCCATGCTGTTGGCGTTGCTCCGCATCACAAACCAGCCATCTAGCCAACTGAGCTAACCGACCCCCCCAGGTGTAGTATGGGCTAGCTGTTAAGTAAAATGTCACGCTCTGCTCTGCCCTGGACACATTTTAAACCCAGCCTCAGAAGAGTATGCACACTGTCATTTTTCCACTTTCTAAGCGAGCTAATCTTAGAGGTCACTACCAGTAAGATTATCACTTGAACAATTTAATTTCCTCTGTTTGTGGATTGCTTATCATAGAATCATAGAATAATTACAACACAGGAGGCTGAAGGAACAATTCGCTGAGTGCCATTCTTCCACCATTTCCCCTAGCCCTGCATTTTCCCTTGTCAGGTAATGATCGAATTCCCTTTTGAAAGCCTCAATTGTCCTCATCACACTCAGGCCGAGATTCGAACCACACATGGTATGAAAAGTTTTTTCCCCTTCTCATCATTGCTTCTTTTGCCAATTACCTTAAATCTGTGCCGTGTGATTCTTGATTGTTCCACTTATCCTTATGTACTCTGCTCAGACCCCTCATGATTTTTAGTACGTCTATCAGATCTCCGCTCTGCTTTCTCTTCTCCAAGTAAAATCATCTCAACTTCTCCAATATAGCTACGTACCTGAAGGTCCTTATCCTTGGAACCATCATCGTACGTCTTTTCTGCATCCTCTCTAATGCCATTGCATCTTTCCTAAAGTGTAGTGCCCAGGACCAGACACACTATTCCATTGAAGGCCCAACGAGTGTTTTATACAGATTAATCATAACTTCTTTGCTTTTGTACTCTATAGTATGCCCTATTGATAAAGCCTAGAGTGTTGTATGCTTTGTTAACCAATGTCTCAAACTGTCCTGTCACCTTCAGTGACTTATGCACAGGTACAACCATGTCCATCTGCTCCTGCCCTCACTTTAGAATTGTACCCTTCACTTTGTCTCTCTGCATTTGTCCCACCAAAATGAACCACTTCATAATTAAATTCAATTTGCCACTTGTCCATCCATTTAACCAATCTGCCTGTGTAGTTTTGATGTTCTACACTATTCTCCCCATGGTTCACAATGCTTCCAAGTTTTGTGTTATGATGGTCGCATCATGCCTGTAAAGCTAATTGGCAAAAGGACGCTATTTTTTTCAAAAAAGGAACAGAGCAACATAAAATATTGACACGACACCTTCAAAAATGGACTCCAGAAAGTCATGTGACCTCTGTTGTGATTTATGGACTGACCGAGACAATGGCCTGAATTTTCATCCTTGAGGTGGGTTGCGAGACTCGGGCCAGTTCCTGGCTTGCTCACCCTTCTTGGGCAAAAGTGCTGGCAAGGACTGGACTTTCATTGTGGAGGTGGGCAGAACAGGCTGGAGTTACGATGGCTGAGCTGGGGGAAAGGATTGGGGACAGCCACAGGAGCTGCAGAGGTGAATGTTTTAAAGGCCCACCCCAGTATTGTGAGACTTTTGGTCCAGCTAAAATAAAAACAGAAAAGCCCTCACCACTCATATCCCCTCACTTCTCACACACTCCCCATGCAAAGTTTAGGCACTTCCATGCTCATTGACCCACAATACGCTATATAGAACCAATCAATCCTGTAGTGACAAGGGGATGTGTAAAAAACATTTCCAAAAACAGCCGGTCATTCATAAATTTCCACAGTGTTTAAATAAAATCTCCTTTTTATTGCAGGGCATTTTAAGTGTCAACCATCCAGTACCATTCCTCTTTCTTCAGGTACTAGGCCCTAAGAGATCACTGGCGAGCATAGAAAGCCATTGGATTGGTCCATTATTATGCTTAGCAAAGTACTGCAGTTGTTTGCCATTGTTTGGAGCAGTATGGCTGACTGGGAAACTCCCATTCTTATTGGCTGCCATCAGGTGTATTAGAAGATCCAGTGGCTGATAATCAACTTGTTTGGCCATGTTATGAATGCATCTTCCATGACCATCAAGTCCCAGGGTTAGACTTGAACCTGAAGCTTATAACCCAGCCGTAGGGACACTATCACTGCACCATAAGTCTTCCCATCATATCCATTAAAGTTTCAGTAGCTGAAACTTAAAGCTCTTGAAACTTCTTAACCTTGTGTAAATAAACCATTGTGCGATTGGCAGCAGAAATAAGATAGCCAGACCTGTCAATCAAGCAATGTTTTCTCTGGGGCTCAGGTGTTTTAACAGATCAATGCATTTCTGGGCTCTGGGCCAAACTTGATTATGAATTCTTGACTGAGGGACAGACATCCAGTAGAGTACTAAAACACTTGAGCTGCAGGGAAAATAGTGGTTGATTGGTAGCTCTGGCTCTCTGGTCTATGTTGTCAACTTCACAATGTTTATTTACACAAGGTAAGGAGGTTCCAAGTGCTTGCAGTTTCAGCTATTGAAATTTCAAAGGGTCTAGATGACTGGCACTTTTCTGACCTTGTAGTAAGAAGACATATTTTGCATTGTGGAAATTTATGAAATTACTATGGTTTTTTTAAAGCATATTGTACACATTCTATTTTCACCATAATGTTCATTTGTTCTATGCAATATATAATGGACCAATGGGCATGGAAGTGGCACAGCTTGCCATAGCAGTTACGAGGAGCCATGGATGGTGAGTGGAGGGGCATAACTTGCCATGGGGGTTGTTTGGAGGGCTTGGCATGAGGGGCTATAGAGAATGGAGGAGGGGGGGCATAACCTGGCCTGGGGTGGGGGGGTTTTGAGCAGAATGTTTTGAATGTGGCTTTTAAAAGTTCCCCTCATGCAGAGTAGGGTTCACGGCTCCTCTGAGGGACCGTGACACACGATTCGTTAAAAATCTGGCACAGTGACTTCCGGTGGCGTTTGGAGATCCAGTGGCGTTTGGACTTCCGGTGGCGTTTGTGAGCGGGTCAGCCGCATCGAGAGGAGCTCCTGCCGGTGGCCACTATTTGCAGTGCTTTCGGAGTTTTCCCCGATTCTTCGCTCTCCCCTCCGATTATTGTCAGACTTTGGGGTCGTCCCGGGCATCAAGCGGGGTTGGTTGAAAACCGGTAAGGAACCCCGCTTGTGTTGGGCGGCTGGTGCTGAGGCGTCGGGCCCAGCGCGCGCAGAGGTCGGAGCAGCGGGGGTGGAGTCAAACGGAAGTCGAGGCAGCAGGCCCGAAGCCAGGGCGTGATGTAACTGAGATGTCCCACATCGGGTGGCTCCCGCCTAGAATGTGGTAAGAAGACTGAAGTCCAGTCCCAGTGAAATTCTGGAGGAATCCAAATAAGAAGAGAAAGAAGTTTTAAAGAAACTTGGTGAAATCTTTTTTTTTTGAAGGAAGAATTTTTTGTTTTTCTATAAAATAAAAAAAGATTGAAGAAGGAAAGAAGGGTGAAAAAAAAGGAAAAATAATAAGTCGTTAAAGGATGCGAAAAGCAGCGTCGAAGAAGGGAGGAAACACGGGCTCGCCGTTGAATGAGATGACCAGCAAAAGTGCTGACAAGATGGCAGATGCCGGACCGCATGGTGGGGCCGCACTACTTACGGTGGAGATGATGACCGAGGTGATGGTTGTGGAGCTGGAAAAGCAGTTTGTGAGGTACATGGAGGCTTTGAGGAAGGAGATGGCGGTCACATTGAAGTCATCGGTGGAGGAGGCAATCGCCCCGGTGAGGGTAGCTGTGGCAAAGACATCGGCCGAGGTGAGAGAGCAGGACAAGTAGATGAAGGAAGTGGAGGAGGCCGTGTCACGGCACAGCGACCAGGTCACCTCAATGGGGGACGAGCTGCGGAGGGTGGTGGAGGTCAACAGAGGACTCCGGGCAAAGCTCGAGGACTTGGAGAATCGCTCAAGGAGGCACAATCTGAGAATTGTGGCCTTGCCCGAAGGGACAGAGGGCCCAAGGCCAACAGAGTACTTCACTAAGAAGGTGGCGGAGTTGATGGGGGAGGGTGAGAACCCCTCCCAGCACGAGCTGGACCGAGCTCATCGGCCATAGTGAATGAGTTGCCTAGAGCAGTAATTATCTGCTTCCATAAGTACTGCATGAAGGAGAAGGTGTTAAGCTGGGCGAAGCAGAAACGTGAGTTGCAGTGGGATGGTGCTGGTGTTCGGATCTACCAGGACTTGACGGTGGAGTCGGCATAATGACAAGTGATGTTTGGGCGAGTGAAGGCGGCACTGTACAAAAGCGGGGTGCGATTTGGTATGGTATACCCGGCGAAGCTGAGGGTGATGTATGATGCCGAAGACTTTTATTTCGAGACAGCGGAGGCGGCTGAGGCGTTCATGAGGTCAGAAGGCTTGGGACAGATGTGAGGAGCGGAGTTCGAAGAGAGACTGTGGACTGTGTTGGGGAGCTGGAAAATGTATAAATGCTGTAACCTTTTTACTGACGTGTATTGTAATTTACTTCTCTTCACATTGTTACCAAGTTCAAGTTACTGGTTGGGTTGATTGGCATTCTGTGTTGCGACGGTTATATCTTATTTTAGTGAATTGTATTGGTTGGATTGTTGTTTTTGTTTTTTCTTTCTCTGGGACTGGGTGGGAGGGGACGATATATCTTGGCGGGGGGGAGCCACCTGCGCTAGCTAACTAAAGTCGGCTAGTGAACGGAAGTGAGGTGAGAGGAGGGCTGCGGACATTGGAGCCTGGTTAGCAGGTTTGATGGGCCTACGATGCGAGCGAGGGGGGGGGATTGATTCTGGGAGATGTTTTTTCAAGAGAAAATGTAAGGAGGGGTTTTGGGGGGGGGGGGGGGGGGGGGAAGGGGTTTGATGTTAATAATGGATAGGGGCGGGTCAGACCCATGGGGCAGGGCCTGATGGTATGATGATGGTGGATAAGAAGGGTGGGTGGGGTGAGAGACCCCCAGTTAGGATAGTCACGTGGAACGTGAGAGGGCTAGAAGGTACGGTCAAGAGGTCAAGGGTGCTTGCGTATCTTAAAAGTTTGAAAGCCGATGTAGCAATGCTGCAGGAGACTCACTTGAGGGTGAAGGACCAGGTGAGACTTAAAAAGGGCTGGGTCAGTCAGGTGTTTCACTCAGGATTTGACAGAAGGGCTCGAGGGGTAACGGTAATGGTCAGCAAAGGGGTACGGTTCCAGATGGAGAAGGTGGTGGCAGATCAGGGGGGTAGATATGTGATTGTGACAGGGGCACTGGAGGGGAGGGTAGTGGCACTGTTAAGTGTATACGGTCCCAATTGGGACGATGTGGGATTCGCAAAGAAGCTGTTTGGGGCCATCCCCGACTTGGACACACACAAACTGATATTGGGGAGGGGGTCTGGAACTTGGTGCAGGAGCCAAGGTTGGACAGGTCACGGCCGCGCTCGCTGGTCCCATCGATGGGGGCGAAGGCGCTGGCTGGGCTAATGGTGGAAACGGGAGGGGTGGACCCTTGGAGGTTCCTGCACCCGAGGGAACGGGAGTACTCGTTTTTCTCAGCAGTCCATAAGGTATACTCGCGGATCGACCTTTTCGTGGTGGGGAAGGCTTTGCTGGCTGGGATTGAGGGGTCGGAATACTCGACAATTGCAGTGTCAGATCATGCTCTGCATTGGGTGGATATGGTACTGGAGAAGGGGGTAGCACAGAGGCCGGGGTGGAAATTAGATGTGGGACTTTTGGGGGACCAAGGGTTCTGTAACAAAATTAAAAAGGTAATTAAGGAATATATAGGTTTCAACTGTACGGGTGAGGTGTTGAAAGCAGTTGTCTGGGAGGCTGTAAAGGCGGTGGTGAGGGGTGAAGTGATTTTGTTTAATGCCAGGGTGGACAAAGAGGAGAGGTTGGAGTGACAGAGGGTAATAGATGAGATGTTGGAGGTAGATAGGAGTTATGCAGAAGATGGGGACCCAGCGAAGCTGGAAAAGAGGAAGGAACTACAGGCGAGCTTTGACCGACTATCTAACAGGAAGGCGGTGCGCCAACTGAGACGAGCAAGGGGTGCAGTTAACGAACATGGATATAAGGCATGTTTGCAGGTCAGCTCCGGAGGGAGGCAGCGGTAAGGGAAATTGTTCAGGTGAGGGATAGGGCAGGGAAGTTGGTGGTGGCTCCAGATCTGATTAACAAGGTTTTTGAGGAATTTTATGAGAGGTTGTACAGGTCAGAGCCACCTGGGGGAGACCAGGAGATGCAGGGATATCTAGATGGGTTGGAGTAGCCGAGGCTAGGGGAGGGGGACAGGGCTACATTAGAAGGAGCAATCGTGGAGCAGGAGATAAAGGATGCGATTGGGAGGATGCTGTCGGGGAAGGTGGCAGGGCCGATTGGGTGTTCGGTGGAATATTATAAAAGATTCAAGGATAAGCTGGCACCTCTAATGGTGGGGATGTTTGAGGAGGCGATAGGGAACGGGGGTGTTGCCACAAACCTTGGGGCAGGCATTGATTTCCCTGTTGCTAAAAAAAGATAAGGATCAGACGGAGTGTGGGTCGTATAGGCCCATATAACCTCTGAATGTGGACGCAAAAGTATTGCCGAAGGTACTGGCGGGTAGGCTGGAGGAGTGCCTCCCGAAGGTGATAGGTGAAGATCAGACGGGGTTCGTGAGAGGGAGACAGCTCTTTTCAAACGTTAGAAGGGTATTGAATGTCATTATAGCACTGGCAGAGGGGAAGGAAACAGAGGTGGTTGTGGCATTGTACGCTGAGAAGGCGTTTGACCAGGCAGAATGGGGGTACTTGATGGCAGTTCTGGAGCGGTTTGGGATTGGACCAAGATTTGTGAACTGGGCAAAGCTACTATATAAGGAGCCGAGGGCGAGTGTCCGCACAAACAACATCAGCTCGAGATACTTTTCTCTCCACCGTGGGACTAGGCAGGGATGTCCTATGTCCTCCCTGCTGTTTGCACTCGCGATTGAGCCGTCGGCCATCGCATTAAGAAGTTAGGGGGTATGGAAAGAAATAGTGCGGCGGGGGGGATAGAGCATAGGGTGTCCTTATATGCCGATGACTTACTGTTATACGTGTCGGAACCGAGTGTGTCGATAGGGGGAATATTGGAGCTGCTTCGAGTGTTTGGGTCTTTCTCGGGATACAAACTAAGTCTAGACAAGAGTGAGTATTTTGTGGTGTCTCGGCCGGGGGTGGGGGCAGGGGTGGGGGGGCTGCCATTCCATAAACAGGGACTCACTTTAGGTACCTGGGGTTGCAGGTTGCCCGGGAGTTGGGGCGGGGGCTCTGCAGGTACAACATTTCTAGTTTGGTGGGGAGAGTGAAAGCTGATCTGGCAAGGTAGGATGGTCTCCCTCTGTCACTGGCGGGTCGAGTACAGGCGGTTAAAATGAACGTTTTGCCTCTATTTCTGTTTATTTTTCAATGCCTGCCGATTTTCCTGCTAAAGGCTTTTTTCAGAGAGATTGAGGGAAGGATTACTTCGTTCATATGGGGAGGGAAGGTGGCCAGAGTTAGAAAGGTGCTGCTACAGAGGGGGTGTGGGTCTTCTGAACCTGGGGCAAAATTCTCCGGAAACGGCGTGATGTCCGCCGACTGGCGCCCAAAACGGCGCAAATCAGACGGGCATCGCGCCACCCCAAAGGTGCGGAATGCTCTGCATCTTTGGGGGCCGAGCCCCAACCTTGAGGGGCTAGGTTGGCGCCGGACGAATTTCCGCCCCGCCAGCTGGCGGAAAAGGCCTCTGGTGCCCCGCCAGCTGGCGCGGAGCTGACGGCATTCCCGCGCATGCGCAGTGGAGGGAGTCTCTTCTGCCTCCGCCATGGTGGAGACCGTGGCGGAGGCGGAAGGGAAAGAGTGCCCCCACGTCACAGGCCCGCCCGCGGATCGGTGGGCCCCGATCGCGGGCCAGGCCATCATGGGGGCACCCCCCGGGGCCAGATCGCCCCGCGACCCCCCCAGGACCCCGGAGCCCGCCCGCGCCGCCTTGTCCCGCCGTTAAGGTAGGTGGTTTAATTTACGCCGGCGGGACAGGCATTTTAGCGGCGGGACTTCGGCCCATCCGGGCCGGAGAATCAAGCGGGGGGCCCGCCAACCGGCGCGGCGGGATTCCCGCCCCCGCCGAATATCCGGCGCCGGAGACTTCGGCAAGCGGTGGGGGCGGGATTCACGGCAGCCCCCGGCGATTCCCCGACCCGGCGGGGGGTCGGAGAATCTCGCCCCTGATGTATTACTACTGGGCGGCGAATGTGGAGAAGGTGCGGAGCCAGGGAGGTGGGATGGAAATTTTCAGAAATGGGAAGAGAAGGGGATTAAGACGCTAAAAGATTTGTTTCTTAGGGGTCAGTCTGCAGGATTGAAGGAGCTGGAAGCGAAGCATGGGCTGGAGCAGGGAGAAATGTTTAGATACATGCAGGTTCGAGATTTTGCCAGAAATGAGATACAGAGCTTCCCGGAGGAGCCGGCCTCCACATTGCTGGAGGAGGTGCTGACAACAGGGGGACTGGAGAAGGGGGTAGTGTCAGCGGTTTACGGAGCTATTTTGGAAGAGGAGAAGGCACCACTGGAAGGGATTAAAGCAAATTGAGAGGAAGCGTTGGGAAAAGATATGGAGGAGGGGTTCTGGTGTGAGGTGCTCCGGAGAGTGAATGCCTCCACCTCGTGCGGGAGGTTGGGGCTGATACAGCTGAAGGTGGTATACAGAGCACACCTCACGAGGGCGAGGATGAGCCGTTTCTTTGAAGGAGTAGAAGATGTGTGTGAACGTTGCAGGGGGGGGGCACTAATCACGTTCATATGTTTTGGTCCTGTCCAAAGCTAGAAGATTACTGGAAGGAAGTTTTTCGGGAAATTTCTAAAGTGGTGCACGTGAAACTAGACCCGGGCCCCCGGGAGGCCATATTCGGGGTGTCGGACCAGCCAGGGTTGGAAACGAGTGTGGAGGCAGATGTTGTAGCCTTCGCCTCGTTGATCGCCCGAAGCCGGATCCTGATAGGTTGGAGAGCAACCTGTCCACCCTGTGCCCCGGTGTGGTGGGGGGACCTGTTGGAATTCTTGACTCTTGAGAAGGTTAAGTTTGAACTGAGGGGAAGGATGGAGAGGTTCTACAATTCATGGGCATTATTCATTATGCACTTTCAAGAACTGGATAACATCAAACATTAGTTGGGGAGGGTGGGTGGGAGGGTTGGGGGGAGGGAGGGCTGTGTGTGTTACTGGCGACTATGGGTGATCCCTAATTCCTTTTTGTCATTTGTTTGTGTGAAAATGCGGACTAATGTTTGGGGTTTGGTGGGAGGATGGGATCGTTGTTAGAGATATGGGGATTGACATATTTGTTGCTGCTTATTGTTTATTGTTGGTGGATGTAAATTTGGGAGAAAATGTGAAAAAGGAGAATAAAATATATTTACAAAAAAACCTGGCACAGTTTGCAGGATGGAAATTGACTAGAACTTGTCTATTGCTGCAATGGAGCCAGTCACAGCAGGAGAGCAGGGTGTGGGCTTGTATCCTGAACCAGCTTGCACCCTTAAAAGGCATACCTGAAAATCCGACACCCCGCGAATGTGATCAGAAGCAGACCCTGCCCACCATTTTTAAAGGGATCCCGCGACATCTCGACTCGGTGAAAATTTCTTAAAATGCAAATACCTTTCCCAGGTGCTTCACCAATTCAGTGGAAGAGCTATGAAATGATAATGGCTATCAAACCTCATGGGCCATGAAATTGGAATTTCAAATCAAGTCAGCAAGATTATTGTAGCTGGAATGGTTGATAAGATATCCCGCTCATTCTGCAGCAAATACATTGGTTCCAACCCATTATGTGGACAATGGAATATGTCGATACTGCCATCACATGACTGAAACTGGCTGAAGAAGGAGCTGATACCTGATTAGTTCATAAGGGAGCCAGTACTTGAGTGACTGGAAAGATGGTCTGGGAACAGCACCTTGGAGGGACAGATCATCCAGCCAAAGGAAATAACCCTGCCTCAAAAAAGCAGTCACTTCAAAGAGTGAAAAGGGGCTAAGTCATTTTGCCTGTAAGATTGCATTTCTTCAATGCAGGAGTTCGGCCACAAGTTTGTCTGAAAAATCCAGAAAGGTCCAACCTTTATTTGAATTCAAGGAACCATGAGATAATTATTCAGGTCTCCACTGTTTTCAACCACTATCTTAACAACTGTAAAAAGAGTGACCTGGGGCGGGATTCTCCAACCTCCCCGCTGGGTCGGAGAATCGGCAGGTGGCGGCGTGAATCCCGCTCCCGCCGGCTGCCGAATTCTCCGGCGCCGGGGATTTGGCAGGGGCGTGATTCGCGCCGCGCCAGTCGGCGGCCGCTGGCAGCGCGCCCCCCCCCCCCCCCCCCCGTCGATTCTCCGGCCCGCGATGGGTCGAGTGGCCACCCGTTTTCAGCGGGCCCCGCCGGCGTATGTTATCACAGGTACTTACCGGCGGGACCTGGCTCCGCGGGCGGCCTCGGGTGGGGCGCGGGGGGATCTGGCCCCGGGGGGTGCCCCCATGCTGGCCTGGCCCGCGATCGGAGCCCACCGATCTGCGGGCGGGCCTGCGCCGTGGGGGCACTCTATTCCTCCGTGCCGGCTGGTGCACCAGTCCGCGATGGCCGGCACGGAGATGAACCCCCCTGCGCATGCGCTGGGATGATGCCTGCACACGCTGGCGCTTCTGCGCATGCACCAGCCAGCGGAGGCCCTTCGGTGCCGGATGGCGTGGCGCCAAGCCCCTTCCGCGCCAGCCGGCGCAAACCACTGCGGCGCCAGCCTAGCCCTTGAAGGTGCGGAGGATTCCGCACCTTCGGGGCGGCCCGACGCCGGAGTGGTTCATGCCACTCCTTCACGCCGGAGGTGCCCGCCCCGCTGGTTTCCGATGAATCACGCCCCTGTTTCTTGTAACTCTGTTAGTATGTACATGTTACATCTCTAAAAGATCTCTTTTCCTGTGTGTGTGCATGTGTGTGTGTGTGCATGTGTGTGTATGTTTGCCTGCGGAGTGGGTGTTTGTTGCATTTTGATTTTGAGTGTTGTGAAAAATAAATGTTTATCCTTTCTTTTGATTCTAACTTACATAAATCCGGTTCATGTCTCTTCTTTAAATTAACAGCGCTCAAAAGGGTTAAAAATTGCCTCTTCCAAAATGTATCTTCTTGAGGACAGCGGAAAGGCAAGAAAAGGGGAAAAAATACCCCACATATCTTGCCATCCATAACAGTGACATCTTCAAATTTCGAAATTGTGCCCTGTGCACCAAGGTCAAGGTTATTAATATATATCATGAAAAGCAGGGATCCTAGCATGAATCGCTGGGGGGACTCCACATTAAACCTTCCTTTAATCTGAAAAACAACTGTTTGCCACTTCTTTTTTTCTCTGTCAATTTGCCAATTCTGTATCCATATTGCCCCTTTTATTCCACGTGCTCTAACTTTGATCCTGTCAACCTGCCCACCATCTAGAAGTAAGAAGCCAGGAGTGTGATGGAATACTCTTCACTTTCCTGAATGAGTGCAATGCCAACAACACTCAAGAAGCTTGACACCATCCAGAACAAAGGAGCTCGCTTGATTGCCACCCCATCCACAAACATTCACTTCCTCCATAACTGATGCACAGTGGCAACAGAGTGTACCATCTACAAGATACACTGCAGGAACTCACCAAGGCTCCTTAAGCAGCACCTTCCAATTCCACGATCACTACCATCAAGAAGGACAAGATACATGGGAAGACCATCACTTGGAACTTCCCCTCCAAGTCACTCACCACCCTGACTTGGAAATATATCACGGTTCCTTCCAATGCTGGGTTTAAATCCTGGAATTCCCTCCCTAACAGCTCTGTGCATGTACCTACATCACATGGACTGCAGCAATTCAAGAAGGCAGCTTACCACCTCCTTCCCAAAGGTAATTAGGGACGGGTAACAAATGCTGGTCTAGCCAGCGAAGCCTGCACCCTGTAAAAAATGAATTAAAATAAACCAAGTTGCTTTGTGGCACTTTATCAAATGCTTTTTGGATGTCCATTTACACCACATCAACAACATTACCCTCATCAATCTTCTCTGTTACTCATCAAAGTGTGTGCGTGAAGTTACTTTGGATGTCATTTTAGTACCATTGTTAATTTGCTTAAAATAAATATCTTTTTATGTGTGACACAATATCATGCAAGGGAATTTTATTCATGTACTACTATTGATGCACTACCAGACAAAACTATACTCCATAGCATTGATCAATGTTGATTTATGAGTCGGTTTGTTTTCATAGAATTTACAGTGCAGAAGGAGGCCATTCGGCCCATCGAGTCTGCACCGGCTCTTGAAAAGAGCACCCTACCCACGGTCAACACCTCCACCTTATCCCCATAACCCAGTAACCACACCCAACACTAAGGGCAATTTTGGACACTAAGAGCAATTTATCATGGCCAATCCACCTAACCTGCACATTTTTGGACTGTGGGAGGAAACCGGAGCACCCGGAGGAAACCACGCACACACGGGGAGGATGTGCAGACTCCGCACAGACAGTGACCCAAGCCGGAATCGAACCTGGGACCCTGGAGCTGTGAAGCAATTGTGCTATCCACAATGCTACCATGCTGCACTTTTTTTGTGAATTTATGCACAGTAGAAGCTGAATTCAGACTGCACAACTTAATTTTGTAAATGCCCTTTACAGCTGGCAAAAAGAATGTCCCAGAGGTGAATAAGACCAGGTACAAATGCAGAATACTATCCAGTTCCTCTGACATCTGCTGTGATGCAGTAAAAGTATAGACCCTGAAGTCTTTAAACTAAAGTTGTCCATCAATGTAACAACCAATTTGGAGCATAATGAGCTGTGTTGGAAACAGAATGTATTGACAACTCCTATCTAATGTTCAGTGGATAAATGTTGATAATTGGGCCAATTTCATTGCTTGTGCAGTCTCAACCTTTGGTAGTATTTTGGCTTGTATGCTTGTGTCTATTATTAAACAGTTTGACAATGGCATTTATATGAAGAATTGCAATATGAATTTTATAAAATATTCTAGAATATAATTGATTGGTGTTAAACTTTACAGCCAACATGTAAACATTTCAGCCTCTTATGCTTCCTTCCATATCAGTCATCCTGCATCCTACTGCAGTGACGTTAAAAGCCATCACTCACTCCAAGGGAATATAATTCATGAAGTAGTGAGTAATTTTGGCAGAGGAGAATGACACCAGATGACGCTTGAGAAACATCTGGCAATTGATGGCTCAGCTAGATGTGTGCCAGATATGCTCAAATCTGTGTTTATTGGAGGAATATGAGAATTGTATTAGGAGAAAATAGCTGCAATGGGAGACAGTGAAGGACTTTCTGGGAAAAGGCATATCAAAGAGATGAATGACTGGTTGAGTATATCAACAACTTCAGAGATATTGTGCTGAATGAAGGGCCAAGGTCAGCTGGTTATTTCCCTCAAGGTGATTATCAGTACTTGGAACTTCTCTATCTAGGCCCAGTTTTTCACCGCAACAAAGAATTTCTGGAAAAATCCCAGAAATGACCGAAAATCCTAAATTCCACCCCTAAACATAGCAATTCCCACCTTCATGGGGGCAGGACTGCAGTCGGGTCAGGGGTCGCACATTCATGATTCATGGAGGCAGTTAGCTGTTTAAACACCAGCTCCCTTCACTGAACGGATTTAAGACCAGGCAGAGATCAGCTATGATCTGACTGAATGACGGAGCAGGCTTGAAAGGCTAATTCCTAAGTTCCTAAAGAGGATTTTGGAAGAAAAAGGAGTATGGAATCCAGAGTGTACAGATTAGAACAGGTAAAAGGAGTTCTGAACTTGGTGGATTCTTATGGATAATGTAAATATTCATTTGGAGAAGTAAGACACCCCTTTGGGAGGGTTATGGGACACCATTGGGAGGGCTGACTCACCCTTTGGGAGACATAGAGCACCTTTTGGGATTGTTAAACGTGAACATCATCAAGCTGTAAAATAGGTGCTCATCTGGAATGGAGAGGAGGTCTTACGAGGAAAGGTTGAGGGTGCTAGGCCTTTTCTCATTAGAACGGAGAAGGATGAGGGGCGACTTGATAGAGGTTTATAAGATGATCAGGGGAATAGATAGAGTAGACAGTCAGAGACTTTTTTCCCCGGGTGGAACAAACCATTACAAGGGGACATAAATCTAAGGTGAAAGGTGGAAGATATAGGAGTGATATCAAAGGTAGGTTTTTTTACCCAGAGAGTAGTGGGGGCATGGAATGCACTGCCTGTGGAAGTAGTTGAGTCGGAAACATTAAGGACCTTCAAGCAGCTATTGGATAGGTACATGGATTACGGTATAATGATATAGTGTAGATTTATTTGTTCTCAAGGGCAGCACGGTAGCATTGTGGATAGCACAATTGCTTCACAGCTCCAGGGTCCCAGGTTCGATTCCGGCTTGGGTCACTGTCTGTGCGGAGTCTGCACGTCCTCCCTGTGTCTGCGTGGGTTTCCTCCGGGTGCTCCGGTTTCCTCCCACAGTCCAAAGATGTGCGGGTTAGGTGAATTGGCCAATGATAAATTGCCCTTAATGTCCAAATTGCCCTTGGTGTTGGGTGGAGGTGTTGAGTTTGGGTAGGGTGCTCTTTCCAAGAGCCGGTGCAGACTCAAAGGGCCGAATGGCCTCCTTCTGCACTGTAAATTCAATGATAATCTATGATTAATCTAGGACAAAGGTTCGGCACAACATCGTGGGCCGAAGGGCCTGTTCTGTGCTGTATTTTCTATGTTCTAGGTGAAATTAAATGTTAAGGAACTGTTCTGCTGTCAAAGCAATCCAACAAATATTAAACCTGTAAAAGTTACCCAGGAGTTGCCAAAGCTGTCAGGGAACTGTGTGGATACTAGGTGAGTGGGCACTGAAGGGCTAAGGGCAAAGGATGGTGGGAGGCATGAGTTGTTACTTTGTTGGCAACAGAGATAAAAGAAACAAGGGGGTAGGTAGAGAGGCATTAAGTTGGCATAGGGGTATGAAGGACTCTGGATATGGGTAAAGGGGTGTGGGACTATGGGTTGGTAGGGGGGGGGGTCTATGTTAGCATAGCTTGGATGGGGCATAAGGACTGTGTAGGGTTGAGGGGTGTGACAGCTGGAGGAATATCTTTTGTTTTGTTACTATTATTTATTTATTTAAACACAGTACCAGGGAATGGAGCCAGGCCTTTCACCAGCTCGCCTCCACTGGAAGCCTGCAGATTCATTGAGGGGTTGCCTGCCCTGACTCCAGTTTCAGCCTGCCTTCCCCAACCAAAAATCTCACCTGCGGGCTGCCATTTTTAAAGATTAAGTTTGCCGAGCAAAGGAATCTCCTGACTCAGCAAATCTGACCTGGAGATGAAAATCTGGGCCTCAGTGTCTTTCAGTCACTGGGACGGTGTTGTAACCACCATGCTCTCTCATTTTTCTTCGTACCGCTAATAGACTCTTCCTGTTGCTAAGGCCACCCTTTTCATTTTCTTTATTCTTTTGTGGGATGTGGGTTTGCTAACACGTCCAGCATTTGTTACCCACCACAAATTGTCCTTGAACTGACTGGCTTGCTGGCCAATTCAGTGGGCAATTAAGTGCCAATCATATTGCTGTGCATCTAGCCACACGTAGACCAGAACCATAAGGACGGTAGATTTCCTGCCCCACAGGACCTTCGTGAAGCAGATGGGTTTTTATGACAATTGCTGATAGTTATCATGGTCACCATTATTGAGACCTGCTTCATCTATTTCAACAAAGGCACAATTATACTCCTTTCTCTTTCTGAGAGCAATCATCCTGCGAACAAACATATTCCTACACTTCTTGTGGTCTTTACCTGATCTTCTTGATCTGATGATCCTGATCCTTTCCCTGACAACTGTTCTCTTTCCCACTTTTCTTTGCCATTCTCATGAAGCATTTTTTCATGTTTGCAAAGACTGACCTTGATGAAGGCCGACTGCTTTGGATAAGATGGATTTCACATGAAGGTCAGCAAATATTACCTTAGCCTCCACAAGCTACAGATTTCAGCCGAAAAAACATTTTTCGTAATGTAATAAAATGAAATGTCATGTGTAATATTTTTTAAACATGTGTGATCTGAATAAAACACACAGGGGATGGAGAGGAGAATATAAATTCTGATTCCACAGATTAGCTTAAAACACGTTGGTGGAAAATCAGCTCAACTGTTCACGACTATGTGTCCACTCTTTCTGCCTACCATTTGAATATGTAACCAACAGCAATCATAATTATTTTCTTTGTCAATATGTTAATTTGTTTTGTTTAATTTGAAATGGATTTTCTTTGCTTATACTTTCAATCCATACTTTAGCTTTAAATAAAAGTAAGAGTATTTTTGCAGCTTCTGGACAGTATTAACCATTTTTCTGCCAAGTGGTCCAGGCAAATAATTGCTATCTTGAAAGAGGTTTTGCAAATTATAGGTTCACACACTGATGTGCACTGCAGGATAGCCCAGTCAATGCCCCATTGACTACATATTATCCCCAAGTCCTGCAATAGACTTTTAGGATTCAGGAGCTATCTGCATTTATATTCTAACTTGTCGGTGTGTCCTCTTAAATTTGGTGGGTCCTACAACTGAAAATTGTTAGTTTTAGTGATTATGGAGGTAGATCCTAACTCAGATATATTAATACCAGTAATTTGAAATCTATGCACATTATGGGAGTATTGCTTTTATATTTACACGTGACCCTCAGTTTTCTGGAACTACCCAGCCTGGGGAGACAAAAAGCTTGGACTCTTCTTCAACACTATGTCAGGAACCACTTGAATAATTACCATTTGCCCAGCAGGATTAAGGAACAAATTTAAAAAACATTAATTAAAAGTATTTAAAAAGTTGAAATCGTAAACTACCCTCACTGTTTCTGCTCTACTCTCCTCAACCATAGAATCATGGAAAGTACACCACAGAAGAAGGCCTTTTGGCCTTGTGTACAGTATTGGCCACCTTATTTAAGGAAAGATGGAAATGCACTGGAAGCAGTTCAGAGAAGGTTCACCAGACTAATACTTGGAATGGGCAGGTTTTCTTATCAGGGTAGGTTGCTCAGGCTCGGCTTGTATCCTCTGGAGTTTAGAAGGTTTTCTTATCAGGGTAGGTTGCTCAGGCTCGGCTTGTATCCTCTGGAGTTTAGAAGAGTAAGAGGCGACTTGGTTGAAACACAAGATCCTGAGGGGTTTTGACAGGATGGATGTGAAGAGAATATTCGATGGGTCACTGTTTATAAAAAACGGGTCACCCATTAAAACAGAGATTAGGCAAATGTTTTCACTCACAGAATCACGACTCTTTGGAACTCTTTTCCTGAAAAGGCAGTGGTAGCAGAGTCTTTGAATATTTTTAAAGCAGAAGTGGATAAATTCTTGATAAGCAAGGGTGATTGGGGGCAGACTAGATGCAGATTTAAGGTCACTATCGGATCAGCCATAATCTTATTAAATGGTGAAATACGCTCGAGGGGCTAAATGACATGCTCCTGTTCTTTGTTCATATGGCCCATTATATCTTGCCTGAATCAATTTTAACCTTGGTCAAGTACAGAAACTTCATTAAGCACTCTGACCTGAATGTGTATGATTGACAACTGTAGTTGGTTCATTAAAAATAGCTGTGCAATAAAGAGCTCATATTGGAAAGTTCAGAGTTCTTTGTAATCTCTGAACTTAATAACTAAGGCTTCAGTGCCAAGCTTTTAAACTAGAATTATCTAAACTCCTTTTCCTACCCTTCCCTCATGCTCCACTTTGAATACTTCAACCTTAATTTGACTTTTTAACAATCTATAAAGTGGGATTTTAAAAACAGTGGGGAATGTTTAAAACAGTGAGAGTGTGCAGCTCAAGTAGCTCTGCAAAGACCCAATCCAACTGCCATTACCTTAATTTGGATTTTGTTAGTGTCATGATATCCACATCAGCATATCATGGTGCAATCACACACACACTGATGGACAGGCAGTTGGACCAACCAGCACACACACAACATCACAGCCAATCACCAGTGAGAGCACACACACTATAAAACAGGGAACACCACAGTTCCCGCTCATTCTACCAGGAGATAGCTCAGAGCACAGAGCTCACAGCGCGCCACTCAGACATAGACCATGTGCTGAGTGCCTCACCAAGATAGTGATAGGGCTGGGTCCACAGGTTAGCTGGTGAAGCACGTACCCAAGCCAGTAGTTAGTTGTTACCGTTGATTAGACAATAAAACAGAGTTGTACCATCTACAGCCGCGTTGGATCATTTGTGCATCAGAACACCCAACACGACATGATACCAGTAGTGGATGCAAAACAGCGACTGTGAGACCTACCTGCACCCTTTCAGAAATCCGCCATCCTGCTCCATGGAAAGCATCAGCCCGCCGCAGCCGCTCCGAATCGCTGGTAATCTTGGCATTAACTGGAAGCTGTTTAAACAGCGCTTCCAGCTCTTCCTAGAAGCCACAGACAGGGAGAATGCATCGGACACCAGGAAGATCGCCCTCCTCCTCTCCACGGCGGGGCAACACGCCATCCACATCTATAACTCCCTGGCATTCGCGGAAGGCGAGGACAAAACAAAATATAAGACGGTGCTTCTGAAGTTCGATGAACACTTCAGCGTGGAAGTCAATGAGAGCTTCGAGAGGTACCTCTTCCAGCAGCGCCTGCAGGGTAAGGATGAGCCTTTCCAATCTTACTTGACACACCTCCGTATCCTCGCGCAGTCCTGCGGCTATGGGGCCACCTCCGACTCCATGATGCAGGATCAGATATTTTTGGGGTCATCTTGGACACCCTATGCCAGCAGCTCCTTAAAATAAAGCAACTCACCCTAACGACTGCCATCGAGACCTGCGTCCTCCATGAGAACGCGACCAGCCGGTACTCCCAAATCCAGGCGGCCGAAACGGCACGGTACGGGTCCTACGAGTCGGAGCGGGTCCAGTCGATCGAGTTCCTCCCGGCCCGGACGAGGGCGGCCATTTTGCGCGCTTTCCGAGGCCTCCCGCGCTTGTACGCGCCAAAAGAGGGGACGTTGACGTAGAGGAACGTGTTGCGCAGGCGCGCTCTACGCAGGACCGCACCGCGCATGCGCGGTGGCGCAACGAACGCAACGAATGCCATGACGTCACGACATGCGGCAACTGTGGCTCCGCCCACTTAAAGCGGCAATGTCCGGCCAAAGCGTGACAATGCTTTCGATGTGGCAGGATGGGCCACTATGCTGCCTGCTGTCAAGCAGCTCAACCTGCCAACTCCCAACAATTCCGCCAGCCTCGCAGGGACATGTGGGCGATTCAGCCCCCCTACACTGAGTCATATCCAGATAGTATGCAGACTAGCGGCACCGAAGACAGGGAGCACTTCCGCGTTGCGGTAACCCACAAGAACCGGATGTCCCCAAGTCGGAACCACCAGCCGCTGCCAGTGCACAGCATTGATCCATGCGATGAGTGGTGTGCCACCCTAATGGTCAACCGATCCCAGATCACATTTCGCCTGGACACAGGTGCCTCCGCCAACCTCCTCGCATGGTCAGCCTTCCAAACCTTGAAGGTTAAACCACCGATTCTGCCATCCCACTGTCAGCTGGTTGACTACAATGGAAACGTCATCCCGGCCACGGGGTCCTGCCAGCTCGATGTTACACACAACTCACACAAAGCCACATTATCATTTGAAATCGTAGGATCCTCGAAGGACTCACTGTTAGGCGCACAGGCGTGCAAGATCCTCCACTTCGTTCGGCGGGTACACACTCTGTCTCCAGAAGGCATGTCCGATTTCCCAGATGCAGACTTTAGGGCGCAGCTCCACTCACTCCTCACGCACAACCAGGAGGTTTTTGAGGGCATGGGCACACTGCCCTACATGTACAAAATACGGCTCAAACCGGAGGCCACCCCGGTCATTCACGCACCACATAGGGTCCCAGCACCACTCAAGGACCGCCTCAAGCAGCAGCTGCAGGACCAAGGAGTGCTTTCCCGGGTCACGGAGCCAACTCCATGGGTCAGCTCCATGGTGTGCGTCAAGAAGCCCTCCGGCGAGCTCCGGATCTGTATCGACCCAAAAGATTTGAATCACAACATTATGAGGGAACACTACCCCATACCCAAACGAGAAGAAATCACGAGTGAGATGGCTCGGGCAAAAATATTCACCAAGCTTGATGCCTCAAAGGGGTTTTGGCAGTTTCAATTGGACAGTCCAGCAGGAAGCTGTGCACTTTCAACACTCCATTTGCCAGATACTGCTACAATAGGATTCCGTTTGGCATCATCTCGGCCTCCGAAGTGTTCCATCGCATCATGGAACAGATGATGGAGGGCATCGAAGGGGTACGCATCTACGTAGACGACGTTATCATCTGGTCCACCACACCACAGGAGCACATCAGTCGTCTCCAGCGTGTCTTTGCACGGATACGGGATCAGGGCCTGCGCCTCAACCGAGCCAAGTGCTCTTTTGGCCAGACTGAGCTAAAGTTTTTGGGGGACCACATCTCCCGGTCGGGTGTGCGGCCGGATACCGACAAAGTGGCAGCCATAGCAGCCATGCAGCAGCCGGCAGACAAGAAGGCAGTGCTGTGCTTTCTTGGGATGGTCAACTTCCTGGGGAAGTTCATTCCTAACATTACTTCGCACACGACTGCTCTTTGCAACCTGGTCAAAAAACAACGGAATTCCAGTGGCTGCCCGCACACCAGAGTGAATGGGAGGAGCTCAAGGTCAAGCTCACCACCGCCCCGGTACTGCCGTTTTTCGATACCACACGGGAAACAAAGATCTCAACTGACGCCAGCCAGTCTGGCATTGGGGCGGTACTCCTGCAACGGGACGACACCGCATCATGGGCTCCGGTCGCCTATGTGTCGCGGGCCATGACCCCCACAGAGCAGCGCTATGCGCAGATTGAGATGGAGTGCCTAGGCCTGTTGACTGGCATCAACAAGTTTCACGACTATGTATACGGTCTTCCGCAGTTCACTGTGGAGACCGACCATCGCCCCCTGGTCGGCATCATTCAGAAGGACCTCAACGATATGACCCCTCGCCTCCAGCGTATTCTGATCAAGCTCTGGAGGTACGACTTCCAACTTGTCTACACCCCGGGGAAGGATCTCATCATCGCAAATGCTCTGTCCAGGGCGGTCAACACACCGCCCGACTCGGAGGGGTTAGTTTGTCAGGTCGACGCACAAGTAGCCTTCACATCGGCCAATCTGCCAGCCACTGATGCACGTGTGGCCCATATTCGCCGTGAGACTGCGGCGGACCCCCTTCTACAACGTGTGATGCGCCACATGACAGAAGGGTGGCTCAACGGGCAGTGCCCACAATTTTACAATGTCCGGGATGACTTGGCCGTCATTGATGGTGTCCTCTTGAAGTTGGACCGGATCGTGATCCCACACAGCATGCACCGCCTTGTCCTCGAACAACTGCACGAAGGCCATCTCAGAGTTGAAAAGTGCAGGCGGAGGGCCCGAGAGTCCGTGTACTGGCCGGGCATCAGTGACGACATCGCCAACATGGTGCTCAACTGCCCCACCTGCCAGAGGTTTCAGCTGGCGCAACCTCCTGAGACCCTTCAGCCCCATGAGTTGGTCACGTCCCCCTGGTCGAAGGTGGGCGTGGACCTCTCATGCGCTCGGCAGGGACTACATTATTCTCATTGACTACTTCTCAAGTTATCCGGAGGTCATACGCCTGCACAACACGACGTCATCAGCTGTCATCCGGGCATGCAAAGAAACCTTCGCTCACCATGGAATTCCGCTCACCGTCATGTCTGACAACGGGCCTTGCTTTGCGAGTCAAGAATAGTCTTCCTTTGCCACTTCATACAACTTCACACACGTGACGTCTAGTCCCTTGCATCCTCAGTTGAATGGCAAGGCGGAAAAGGGCGTCTACATTGTGAAGCGGCTCCTCTGCAAGGCTGCTGATGCCGGATCTGACTTCTGTTTAGCCCTGCTGGCCTATCGCTCAGCCCCACTGTCCACGGGCCTCTCGCCAGCCCAGCTGTTGATGGGTCGCACCCTCAGGACCACTGTGCCGTCCATTCATGTTCCTGACCTCGACCATGCTCCAGTATTGCGAAGGATGCAACAACAGCGTGCTCAGCAGAAGGTGGCACATGACGCTCGGGTGACTGATCTTCCTGCCCTGGCGCCTGGAGACAACGTCCGCATACACCTACCGGAGGGTGGCTGGTCGGCAACCGCCGAGGTTCTCCGCCACGTGGCTCCCTGCTCATTCCTGGTTCGTATGCCTGAAGGCTCTATTTGCCGCCGTAATTGGCGGGCCCTTCGTCTGGTTCCACACTCGCTACGAGATCATGCACCGGTGCCACACCCTCCTGTTGTCCCTGATGTCGATTTTGTTGAACTTCCTGCCACTCTGCCTCTTCCTCTCTCGCCCGTGGCGAGGCCCATTCCTCAGCCGGTGGATCCTGACCCACCCTTGAGGCGGTCAACCCAAATTCGTCGCCCACCTGAGAGACTTGACTTATGAGCCTGTTGGCACATTGGACTCACTGAATTGTTTTACAGTACTGTTAACGAGTTTTTTTTTCTTGTCGTTCATTGTTCCAGAAGTTTTCTCTCATCGTTTGTTGATTGCATTTGTTCTGTTATTGGTACAACCTCGTTGTTCTGTTGCACCTGACACCTTCCTCTGTATATAGTTTAGCCTCATGTACATGTTGTAAATATTGCACACACATACTCAGATGCACTCAGTACATATTTCTATTTATTATCATGTAGGCACATAATCCTTTGTGAAAGGGGGGGATGTCATGATATCCACATCAGTATATCATGGTGCAATCACACACACACTGATGGACAGGCAGTTGGACCAACCAGCACACACATAACATCGCAGCCATAACCAGTGAGAGCACACACACTATAAAACAGGGAACACCACAGTTCCCGCTCATTCTACCAGGAGATAGCTCAAAGCACAGAGCTCACAGCGCGCCACTCAGACATAGACCATGTGCTGAGTGCCTCACTAAGATAGTGATAGGGCTGGGTCCACAGGTTAGCTGGTGAAGCATGTACCCAAGCCAGTAGTTAGTTGTTACTGTTGATTAGACAATAAAACAGAGTTGTACCATCTACAGCCGTGTTGGATCATTTGTGCATCAGAACACCCAATACGACAGTTAGGCAGCTGATATGTCTGCTTAACTTAGCATGGGCTTCCTGCTCATGAATTTATATGGATGATTTGGAGTTGGGGACCAAGTGCCATGTGTCCAAGTTTGCAGCCGACACTAAGATGAGTGGTCAAGCAAAAAGTGCAGAGGATACTGGAAGTCTGCAGAGGGATTTGGCTCGTTTAAGTGAATGGGCTAGGGTCTGGCAGATGGAATACAATGTTGACAAATGTGAGGTTATCCATTTTGGTAAGAATAACAGCAAAAGGGATTATTATTTAAATGATAAAATATTAAAACATGCTGCTGTGCAGAGGGACCTGGGTGTGCTAGTGCATGAGTCACAAAAAGTTGGTTTACAGGTGCAACAGGTGATTAAGAAGGCAAATGGAATTTTGTCCTTCATTGCTAGAGGGATGGGGTTTAAGACTAGAGAGGTTATGCTGCAATTGTATAAGGTGTTAGTGAGGCCACACCTGGAGTATTGTGTTCAGTTTTGGTCTCCTTATTTGAGAAAAGACGTACTGGCACTGGAGGGTGTGCAGAGGAGATTCACTAGGTTAATCCCAGAGCTGAAGGGGTTGGATTACGAGGAGAGGTTGAGTAGACTGGGACTGTACTCGTTGGAATTTAGAAGGATGAGGGGGGATCTTATAGAAACATATAAGATTATGAAGGGAATAGATAGGATAGATGCGGGCAGGTTGTTTCCACTGGCGGGTGAAAGCAGAACTAGGGGGCATAGCCTCAAAATAAGGGGAAGTAGATTTAGGACTGAGTTTAGGAGGAACTTCTTCACCCAAAGGGTTGTGAATCTATGGAATTCCTTGCCCAGTGAAGCAGTAGAGGCTCATTCATTAAATGTTTTTAAGATGAAGATAGATAGTTTTTTGAAGAATACAGGAATAAAGGGTTATGGTGTTTGGGCAGGAAAGTGAAGCTGAGTCCACAAAAGATCAGCCATGATCTCCTTGAATGGCGGAGCAGGCTCGAAGGGCCAGGTGGCCTACTCCTGCTCCTACTTATGTCCTTATGAAACCTGTTGGGGAAGAAGAGGAGGTACTTTGAGGTATTCAAACACATTCCTTACTGTGGCCGTGTGGATCAGACAGACTCTGCCGAGTCCCCAAAATGCAATCTCATTTCCCCCTGCTAATCACCAGGATCCCTGCAACTTCATAGCTGATCCCATGCTAGTGGTTTCCAAAGATGCACCATTTCCCACCAGAAGTTAAAATATGCCTGGGCTTCTGTTATACTGCAGCAGGTTATTTATGACCTGGCACTGACGACATTTGGCTGCACAGGAGGGACTGAAAGCACATGGGCCTGTAACTTCCCGCTACCAGCAGGCGCCCAGGCTCCTGGCATGGTCCCCCCTCCCTGGGTATCATTCATGCAGGCAAGGCGGTTGAAGACTCCCAGCATTAGACCAAGGGAGCAGATGCTAGCCAGTGCTCCATCCACCTAGTATACTAGCCATGCCGCCCCCCCCAACCACTCCCTCCACAACATGATGACAGCCCAGCAGCATCTTTGGTTTAAAAATAAATATTTCATTGGTTGTGGGTGTTGCTGCCAAGGCCAGAATTTGTTGCCCATTCCAAATTGTCCTTTGAACTGAGTGGTTTGATCGGCCATTTTAGAGTGCATTTGTGAGTCAACCACATTTACGAATTTATAAATGCTTTTCAAAGGGCATCTCCATCTTGAAGCACACTTTCCTTCTGCTACCTACGTAGGCAATGCAAAGTTCTTTTCGGATGGTCTGATTTATATTATAAGAACACTTGTATCTTAAGCTACAAACAATTTATTAACATTAACTGTGGGTCAAATATATACAAACAATAGATGAATAATAGTATGATCATGCACAAGCAACTTCTCTCCCAGCTCCCTAGTCAGTCTGAGGTCGTCTGACTCTAACATTCCCTTATATACTAATGAGACTCCTAGTGGTCAGTCGGTGAATTGCAACACAACCATGGTATCACTACATCCCCTTTTATTTGAAAGAATAAATGAATACATTATCATCAGTATATTTACATGTGATATCATTAGCCTGTGAGTCTAACAGTATTATTTTTTTCTTTAAAATTTTTAAAACAGGTTTAACAAATATATGTAACAGCAAGCGTAGTCCGAATCTGCAAATTGAGTCGATCAGATTTTCTTCTGACTCTGGTTGATCTTCTCAAAGTGTGACCTTGCTACTCAGAACTTGTAGATTCAATGTTCTCTATGTAGTTCATTCTTGCAGCCTGCAAAATCTTCAAATCTCTGTGGATATCGTGGCAGGCTTCACTCGATGATGTGATAGTTTTTCCTCAGGGTTTAACACCATCGAGTCCTGGTATCATGTAATGTTCTTGTTGGATGGCCTGATTTATATTGCAAGAACACTTGTATCTAAAGCTATAAATGATTTATCAACATTAACTGTGGGTCAAATATATACAAACAACAGATGAATAATAGTATGATCATGCACCAGCAATGTCTCTCCCAGCTCCCTAGTCAGTCTGAGGTCACCTGACTCTAACATTCAGTTATATACAAATGAGATTCCTAGTGGTCAGTCGGTGAATTACAACACAACCATGATATCGCTACAGGAACTCTTATCTCTGACAGTGAGGCAGCCGATCTCTCAGTGCTAAAGGACCTCTTATTGGCTCCCCAGGATTGGGGACCGATCCGCCATCCTTAATTGGATGGGGCTTCCAGAGGTGGCTACTTAATTGACCATCTCCTCGAAAATCTACTCCTGGGTCCCGACGCCGGCATGTGCAATTTTCTGACCTGCATTTCCTCCTAAGGTTGGGATCAGGACACAGCCACGCAAATGCTACCCTAAAACTCACCCACCAAAAACTGATCCCCCAGTTAAAGTCGGAGCCCAACATAAAGCATTGCTGCTGCTTTATCTGAAAGATCCGATATTCACAGTAGCACCCTTTGAGAAATAACCAAACAAAATCTTAACACAACAACATATTTCCGGCTTATTTCAATTGCATTTGATTGGATTTGCGATTTTTATTTTATTACAATACACAAATAATCTGCGTCTATTCACTTTAACTTTGTCTGCAGAAGATTCTAAACTGTCACTTGTGATTTTCATTCCAGTTCACATTGCTGAATTGCGACATGTTATTCTGCTTCCAGAGAGCTTTATTAGCTGTTACTTGACACATTCTCCAGAACGTTTGATCTCCTGCTACAAAATGAAGCACACATGCTATGGCTGAGGATCGCTTGGCTGTCGTAGACTAAGCAGCAGGCACCCGGAGGTCACCTATTTTAAATTTAGTTGTGTAATGTGCTTTCTTTCAATGTGTTTACTTAACCACTCATGTTACCTGCTTGACACTGCAGCACAGACTGCTTAAAAGCTGGGAGTGTATGGAACTAATCAGGCTTTTGGTAGTGTGCAGCATTTAAACTGATTAGGGAATCCCAGACATCAGTGTAACCTTAAAGGAAGCACATCTGAAACAGACATTTCCTTAAAAACCTTACAGCCCAGGAGATTTATTTTACTTTCCATTGTATTTGTATTAATTTAAAGATTCTTAATGTACCATAGTGAATTTCCAGCCCAATTTAGTGAGTAATTCCAAATGCGGCAATGATAGGATTAGCCTTCTTTATAATTAACTAAAACCCTTCCTTTGTAATAGATTGATTCATTAGTGATAATTGTAAAAGCTGAAATGACTACTTGGTGTTTGTAATAGCATATTTTCTTGTAATGGTCGAGAGCTTCCACTAGTGTTTACGGTAGTTATAAAGAATTAGAAGGCATTTTAGCTTAAGTTAGGACTGCATTTCCATAATACCAGCTACTCAATAAATAGTGTCTCTTAATACAGAGAGAAATGCCACTTTCAGCCATTTTGTATCATGCAGCATGGAAAAAGGTCCATCGCTAGCTGTCCTTCAGAAGGTGGAGGTGAGTTGCTTTCTTGAAACGCTGCAGCCCTTGAGGTGTAGGTATCCCCACTGTGCTATTAGGGAGGGAGTTCCAGGATGTTGCCCCAGTGACAATGAAGGAACGGCGATATATTTCCAAGTCAGGGGGGTGAGGACTTGGAGGGGAACCTCCAGGTGGTGGGGTTCCCAGGTATCTGCTGCTCTTGTCCTTCTAGATGGTAGTGGTCGTGGGTTTGGAAGGTGCTGTCTGAGGAACCTTGGTGAGTTATTGCAGTGCATCTTGTAGATGGTACACAAGGCTGCCACTGTTCATCAGTGGTGGAGGGTTTGAATGTTTGTGGAAGGGGGAGCAATCTAGCAGGTTGCTTTTTCCTGGATAGTGTCGAGCTTCTTGAGTCTTGTTGGAGCTGCACTCATCCAGGCAAATGGAGAGTATTCCAGTACACTTTTGACTTGTGCCTTGTAGATGGTGGATAGGCTTTGGGGGTCAGGAGTTGGGTTACTCACTGTAGGATTCTTAGCCTTTGACCTGCCCTGGTAGCCACAGTGTTAATATGGCTAGTCCAGTTCTGTTTCTTTTTTTAAACTTAGAAAAACAATTTGTTCATGGGACGTGGGCATCGCAGGCTAAGCCTGCATTTATTGCCCATTCCTAATTGTCCTTGAGGGGCAGTTAAGAGTCAACCATATTTCTGTGGTTCTGGAGCACATGTAGGCCAGACCAGGTAAGGACAGCAGATTTCCTCCCCTCGAGGGCATTCGTGAACCAGTTGGGTTTTTACACCCTGGATTATGAACTTCTGGTTCAAGAAGCTATCCATAATTCCAACAACCACTGTTAATTCTTGGAAAAATTAAATAAACATCATGCCATCAACTGGAAAGCTTAATACCCATCAGAAGATTTCACTGCCAATTTCATTTTATCATTCATTCCAATGGCAGAACTGAACAGATTTGGCACTGGGGATATCAAAATAAACCAGCTCATGTGATGATGCTTGAAAAGTGAATTTTCAGAAAACTCTCTTAATTTCTGTTCTCTGCCTTTAAACTGCCAGAGCTATTGGCCTGATTTGCTCCTCTTTAAAGCATTCCTTTTGATGGCAGCTCAGGATTACTGTGCCAAGAAAGCAGGTTACCCTTGGATGGAATGTAGAGGTGATCAGATCTGAAAATGCATTCTTTTTATTTTCCCTATGTTTGGTAGCATATTACCCCTTGAATTGATACAACAGGTTTTGTACTCTGAGGATTACTCATTGTGGTTTAGTAGTATAGAGCCAAAAGTCAAAGAAAACCAAAGTCAAACCATCACATAAATGCGTGCAGAGAGCAATGAGGATGATTTTACAACTGAATTTGCATGAACCGCACTTGCAGTTTTACTATAGATAGCTTACAGATGAAATCCTGCCCCCACACGCATACTATTTACCCACAGGAAGCTGATGTGAGAATAATGCTGGGATGTCTGAGTTTGGATTTGTGTTCTGATCATTAATGACCACATCAAAACTGATTCACAGAAAATAAGAGTTGCACCCCAGATTCAGTCGCCATGTGTTTTTGCTTTATATTTATAAGAAAGTATTTCTTTTTAATCAGGTATGCTCTGAATTATTATTTCAAAGCAGAAAAACGCCTAAGGTCAAAGTGAATTCACTTTGACAAAGTTAAGCCCAGTACATTTTGAAGATGTAATTTGAGATCAGTTGGAATTGATATTTTTCCCCCTCCCTGCTTCTTCTTTTGCTTCTATTGAATATTATACGTCTTCTAAAGAAAAATTGCCCAGGCCAAGAATATAATGTGACTAAGCTTTTCCATTGCCTTATGACAAATCACCTGATTTTAAGTGTGTTTCGAGAGAAGGCTGACCACAGCAAGGAGAGGTTTGTGTTAACGTGAGGAAACCTATAGTCAAATCCATGAGGACTGATGATGTCCGTATTACATGGAGTCAGTAAAGAATGGGCCATCTTACACCAATTAACCTGTTGTTAGGTCTTGAACAAGTGCCTAAATTGTGTCCGAAAGCACAAACAGCATAAATCTTCCATGAGCATACTTGTGTCGGAGGGGCTATGGCTGGGGAAGAAGATTCAGCCTGGGCGTTTTCTCACTTGCAGCCCGCTAGGTGACTAACAGCCAGGTTTTCCCTCTGATTCCTATTGACTTCTATTTTAATAGGGCTCCTTAGTGTGTCACACTTGGTCAAATACTGCCTTGATGTAAAGGGCATCATTCTTGCTTCTCAAAATCAGCTATTTTGTTCATGCTTGTATCAAGGCTGTAGTGAGGTCTTGAGGTAAGTGTTCCTGACGGGAGCCAAACTAATCATCAGTGAATAGGTGAGCAGGGCTTGAGAGCACTAGTGACGAGGCCTTCCATCACTTTCCTGCTAATCGAGAGTAGGCAGGTGGAGTGGCAATTGGCCGTATCTTATTTGTGGGGCATTTTGTCACACTGTGCAGGGTTCTGATAGCCATTCTAGCCTGATAGCAGGTTCAGAAGCCTGCAAGGAAAATCCTGCCCATGGTGTCCAAACTTAGAATAGGTACAGTACAGAAAAAGGCTGTTCAGCCCATCTGTGCTGGTCCTTTGAAGGAGAGATTCACCTCCCTTTGCCCCCATAGGCCTGCATTGATTTTCCTTTTCACATAGTGATCCAATTCTCTATTGAAAGCCTCAAATGAACCAGCCTCCATCACACTCTCAGGCAGCGCATTCTGGATCCTAGCCATCCACTATGTGAGAATTATTTTTTCACCATCTCGCCATTGCTTCTGTTGCCAGGTCCCTTAAATATGTGCTGTCTGGTTCTTGATTCTTTCACCAGCGAGAACAGTTTGGCCCCATCTACTCTGTCGAGATGCCTCATGATTTTGATACCTCTCTCTCAAATCCCCTGTCAACCACCTCTTTCAAAAACAGTCCAAACTGCAATCTTTCTATGTAACTGAAGTCTCTCATTCCTGGAACCATTCTCATAAATCTTTTTCTGCACCCTCCCTAATGCCTTCACATCCTTCCTAAAGCGTGCTGCCCAGAACTTGATGAAGTACAGTAATCCATTTGAGACAGAACCAGTGTTTTGTACTGGTTTAACATATCTGTTTTTGTACTTTATGGCTCTACTGATAAAGTTAGGGGCTGGTTTAGCACAGGGCTAAATCGCTGGCTTTGAAAGTAGACCAAGGCAGGCCAGCAGCACAGTTCATTTCCCGTAACAGTCTCCCCGACCAGGCACCGGAATGTGGCGACTAGGGGCTTTTCACAGTAACTTCATTTGAAGCCTACTTGTGACAATAAGCGATTTTCATTTAATTTTTTCATTTCAGGATTCTGTATGCTTTATTAACTGCGCCTTCAATGATTCATGCACATATCCACGCAGTTCCATCCACACCTGGACCCACTTTATAATTGTACCCTATGTTACACAGCTTCTTCTCATTCTTCCTACCAAAGTGAATCACTTCACACGTCTCTGCATTAAATTTCATCTGCCACCTGTCAGCCCATTTCACCAACCTGTCCATATCCTTTTGAAGTTCTGCCCACAGTTCACAATGCTTCCAAGGCTCGTATCATCCACAAGTTTTTAAATTGTTCACTGCACAGCAATGTTTAGAGCATTAATGTTTATCAGGAACAGCAGGAGTCTGATCCTTGGGATATCTACTATACGCCATCGTTCAGTAGAAAAAAAACAACTGTTCACCACTACTCTTTATTTCCTGTCACTCAACCAATTTCATACCCATGTAGCTAGTGTTCCTTTTATTCCACAAACTCTTCCCTGTACTTACAGGTCTCTTGCATGGTATTTTATCAAATTCCTTTGGAAGGGCAGTCTCTTGTAAGGATATTTTTTTTCTTGAGAGTTATGGTTGCAGTGTTTGCTATGTTAAGTTTTGACTTCACTTTGGTGGAAATGTGGTGGAAACTCTCTTCACTGATATGAACAGCATTTCCACTGCCCTTCTGGCAAATTTACAGCGGCTTCAAGGAAATTCTCAGCCTATGATTAGTCTCAATATCATTGAACTGGAGTGAGAGGGGAGATTATCAAATAACAACAACTTTCATTTTTTTCTTATTCATTTATTTATATATTTTTTAAATAAATTTAGAGTACCCAATTCTTGTTTTCCAATTAATGGGCAATTTAGTGTGGTCAATTCACCTACCCTGTATTTCTTTTTGGGTTGTGGGGCTGAGATCCACACAGACACAGGGAAATGTGCAAACTCTACACGGACAGTGACCCGGATCAAACCTGGTGCCTCGGCGCTGTGAGGAAGCAGTGCTAGCCACTGTGCCACTGTGCAGTCTAAAAACCTTCATTTATAAAGCTTCTTTAAAGTCACTTTATTTTGGACATGAGACAGGAAATTTGAGAATTGGAGGAGACTAAATTTTGGGCAAAGAAATGTGTTTCAAGAGGTATTTAGTGGAAGAGATGGAAATGGGTTTAGACCAGGAATCTAGAGGATAGGGAGTGGCTGGCTCTGCTGATTGTAGAAGGTCGGAGGGAACTAACCGGAGAGTTTAAGAGTATTAAAGAGCTGCAGGAGATTACAGGGCTGCAGTAGGTTGCAGAGGTAGACAGGAACGAAGACATAGAGAAAGTAAAAGACAAGGATGATGGTTTTAAAAGGGCCTCGACCACTGTTCCCGAGACGTGTTGGGGGAGTATATGAGCACGGGCACGAGCTTGATTATGAAGCCCTCCACTGTCAGATATCCAACTGCATAAATTGACAGATGTAGAATGTCCTTGAGTGCAGTACCTGAACTGCCCATGAGCAGTACCCCCAGAGGACACGATTACCATTCCTATAGGAACGGGCAATTCAGAGATAATAGTAAGGGAGGAACTTAGAACAATCAACATCAATAGGGAAACGGTATTCAACTATTGGGATTGAGGGCAGACAAGTCCTCGGGTCTGATGGCCTACATCCTAGGGTATTAAAGGACGTGGCGGTGGAGATTGGTTATAATATTCCAAAATTCCTTGGCCACGGACAAGGTTCCAGTGGATTGGAAAAGTGCTAACATAACGCCCTTATTCAAAAAGGGAGGGAAACAGAATGTGGGAAATTACAAACCAGTTAGTTTAACATCTGTCATTGGCAAATTGTTCGAATCAATTGTCAAGGAATTAATATCAGGACATTTGGAATGTCAAAATGCTATCCATCACAGTCAGCATGGTTTTATGAAGGGCAAAATATGTTTGAATAATTTGCTAGAGCTCTTCAAAGATGTAACAAGTAAAGTGGATAATGGGGATCCTGTAGATGTGGTACATCTGGACTTCCGTAAGGTGTTCGATAAGGTGCCGCACAGAAGGTTAATTCACAAGGTGAGATCACATGGGATTAGGGGGAACTAATTAGCTTGGATAGAAGACTGGCTGATGGACAGAAGACAGAGAGTGGGGTTAAATTGGTCTTTTTCTGGATGGCAAGATGTAACTAGTGGGGTGCCACAGGGTTTGGTCCTTTTGCCTCAGCTATTTACACTCTATATTAATGACTTGGATACAGGGACAGAAGGATCTATAGCCAAATGTGCAGAAGACACAAAAATAGATGGGACATCTATAAATTACAATGAGGAAATAAGAACCTTACAAATGGATAGAGATAGGTTAGGAGAGGAGGCCAAAATGTGGCAGATGGGGCTTAACGTGGATAAGTGTGAGGTCATGCATTTTGGTCGGAAAAATGGGAAGGCAACCTATTATCTAAATGGGGAGAGACTTCGGGGTGCTCCGTTGCAGTGGGACCTGGGGGTCTTCATTCATGAGCAAAGGAAAACTAGCATGCAGGTACAACAGATAATAAAGAAAGCAAATGGAATATTGGCATTTAAAGCTAAAGGAATAGAGTATAAAGGTAAGGAAGTGTTGTGGCAACTGTACAAGGCTTTGGTGAGACAGCACCTGGAGTATTGCACCCAGTTTTGGTCCCCTTATTTGATGTAGTGGCATTGGATGCAATTCAGAGGAGGTTCACTAAGTTGATTCCAGAGATGGGGGGTTTGTCATACGAAGAGAGATTTAACAGTTTAGGCCTATACCCTAGAGTTTAGAAGAATGAGGCAAGATCAAATTGAGGCATACAAGATGATAAAAGGTATGGATAAGGTAGATGTAGAGCAGATGCTTCCTCTTGTGGGCATTCTAGAACGAGAGGCCATAGTCTTAGAATAAGAGGTAGGAAATTTAAAACAGATTTGAGGAGAAACTACTTCTCCCAAAGGATGGATTTGGATTTGGATTTATTGATTGTCACGTGTACAGAGGTACAGTGAAAAGTATTTTTCTGCGAGCAGCTCAAACAGATCATTTGGTGCATGAAAATAAAATTAAATAAAAGGAAATACATAATAGGGCACACAAGGTACACAATGTAAATATATAGACAGCGGCATCGGGTGAAACATCGGGTGTAGTGTTAATCAGGGTTGTCAATCTGTGGAATTTGCTGTGGATGCTGGGAAGTATGCAGTGGATGCTGGGAAGTGAGTAAATTTAAGGGGGAGTTAGACAAATGTTTAATTAGTAATGGGTTGAAGGGTTATGGAGAACGGGCAGGATGGCGGAGTTAAGGTAAGGATGATATCAGCAATGATCGAATGGTGGAGCAGATTTGATGGGCCAAATGGCCTAATTCTGCTCCTATACCTTATGAACTTATGAACTTATACACAAAATACGAGGAATAACTTTTTGTGTTCCTTGTACAAGCACACCCAAATCTCTTTGAACACCATTACCTACAAAGTTCACACATTTTTAAAAAAGGTTCTGGGCTGGATTCTCCGCAGCCCCGCGCCAAAATCGCATTTGGCGTGGGGCGGAGAGTCACCTTTTGCGCCAAAATCGGACCCGGCGCCGATCCGGCGATTCTCCGGGATCCGAGAATCAGCGAATCCGCGATTTACTCCGCTCCCAGCCGGCCGAGTTCCCGACGACGAGGTTCTAACCACCTATTTCCAGTCGGGAACCGTGCTTGGCGGCTGCAGACTCAGTCCGCGGCCGCCCTGGTGGGGGGTGGGGGAGGGGGGGGCCTTATGGGCGGCCGGGGAACAGATCGGGCTGGTCTGATGCAAGGGAGCCCGGCCGATCGGGGGGGCCTACATTTCGGAGCTGCCTCCGCGGTCCGAGTCAGCCATGGCAGTCAGCGCGGCCGCTGCAGGCCGCCACTGTGTGCCTGTGCGGACTCGAAATCGGAAGTGCGGGGCTGTATCCGCAGCTAAAACTGAGTGAATCACTCCGGGTCCCTGCTAGCCCCCTGAAGGTAAGTGAATCGACTGATTTTCTTTGAGGAAACTGCAGCGTGCAACGCCAGTGTTTCTATGCTGGCGTGGGGACATAGCCCTATTTTGGGAGAATCCAGCCCTCTGTGTTTCTATTTGTATGACCAGTGTGAATAAGTTCACACATCCCTACATTATACTCCATCTGCCATCTTGTTGCCCACTCACTTAATAATGAAAGTCAGGAGATATGGAAAACAGGCTTCAGATTCAATAACATCAACTTTACATCATCATATAAAATCAAAATGGTCTCCCTTCTCTTTCAAGTAAATGTGTTTCAATACAGTTGGCGTGTTGGGTGTTCCGATACACAAACGAACCAACACGGTTGTAGATGGTACAACTCTGTTTTATTATTCTGTACAATAATAACTATTAACTTCTGGCTGTGGTTCGTACTTCACCAGCTAACCTGTGGACCCAGCCCTATCTTAGTGAGGCACTCAGCACATGGTGTATGTCTGAGTGGCACGCTGTGAGCTCTGTGCTCTGAGCTATCTCCTGGTAGAATGAGCGGGAACTGTGGTGTTCCCTGTTTTATAGTGCGTGTGCTCTCACTGGTGATTGGCTGTGATGTTGTGTGTGTGCTGGTTGGTCCAACTGCCTGTCCATCAGTGTGTGTGTGATTGCATCATGATATGTTAATGTGGATATCATGACAACAGTGACTTTTGGAAACCCAAAGTTGAATTAACTATGCACAGGCAAAGCTTCAAGTGAAAATTCATTTAGAAGTTTCATTATCAAGTAAAAGCACCTTACCCCCCCCCCCCCCCCCCCCCCCGCCATACACTGGGCTTGTTTTCGGTGGCAGAATGGAAAATATGACGGGTGGCTTTCCCATCCCAACTCATTCCCCATAAAACAGGAGGCGTGCAAGCGACAAAATCAAGAACTCAGTGGCCATTTAAAAATAAATAATTCACTGGTAATTGAGATTGTTAAGCAACCAGTTAGCCTGAATAATGCACTGCAGGAGTGGGAATTAAGGCGTTTTTTGTTAACCCAACTGGTTAAAGGTAGGCGGGTTGAGGGGTGGGGGGGGCAACAAGGTGTTGTCCCTTATTGTCTCTTTCCACCTGGCCACCAAAACCTTCCCTTATCACCCAAGATCCTCGTTTCCTGCCCATCCAATACACCCACCTACCTCTCCAGGAACTATGTTCTCTTTATCCTGGGTTTATCCTGGGGCCTTATTGCAGTCTCAGTAGTGCCCACTACTGTGATTTAGCACTGCTGGGATTGCTGGAGCTGCTGGCTGATCCAATTAGCTGGCAGCTCTCAAGGGCAGTGCTTCCTCCCACTGAGTAGTGGAAGTCCCACCTTCATCTGCTGAAGGCCGTCTGGAGCATGTTATGACTGCAGGATGGCCTTGTTCGCCCTTAGTCTGTCTGGGATCTGCGTTTCATCTTGGGGGGTGTACAGTATACAACATTACCCCCTCCTCCCCTGTAAAGTTCACTTCATTCTGACAACTGGTGATACATTTTTCTGAATAATCTGTGTTTATTGCAGATTGATTCAGTTAATTTCACTGCTGAGTGCACGTTTATTCACTGCAGAGGCAATAAAAGCCACCACTCAGGGATTTATCACTTAATGACCCAGTGCAAGTTGCAACTGAGCATTCCTTCCAGCCAAATGGTTATAACAGCAGAGTGTTGGGCTTCTGATTAGGCGACTGTGTGCAAATCCTTAGCCTTGTGATAGTTTTACCCAAATTCTTTCTCGGCAGCAAAACTCACCAGAATGTTCTATGGGAAGTAAGGGGAGAGGTCGAGCTCGACTGCTGTTGCCAAATTCATTTTCTAAAAGCTTAGTTAGAAGAGTTCATCAAAGTCGATGTGTGCTGGCTATTCGAGGCATCGGCTCTGCTGAGGCGAACAAGTTCTGTGTTATTTTGTTTTGTTGCTTTAGAATACGATAAATGCAGCAACCAAATCAAATATCCTTAATGGTGTAATACTGATAATGCAGATGATTTCCTCAGCTTCTCGTAGTTTCAAGTTTGGTTAAGTTTTGGAGTTTCGAATTCTTGAAAAAAATAGTACGTTGTGCTGCAAAACTGTGATATCCTATCTATGAACTCAAAAAAATCTAAATAAGTATTTTTGTATGCGTGAGAATGTAATAAGATGGCTGGGAGTGATTACAGGCCAGTAATCTAATCAAGGTGCTGGAAGAGCAGGATAAGCCATGAGAGTGAAGCACTTTATAACCCTCATCCGAATCCTGATTCATGCCCCCATGCCCCCAGCATCTGCTGTTCTTTATTAGTGTGTATTCTATGACATGGGGACATTTATTTTGTTTTTGATCATTGTGAACTTGACTATCCTTGATGGATAACATTTGGAACATTTGTTATTGCCATGCACCCGCAGCACAAAGTGGGCTTTGCAAGGTGCAGATTGGATTATTAGTAGAATTGGATGCTTGGGAAGGTGCCCCTGACCTCCTTCTGTAACTTTGACTGAAAAATGGCTATTTCTGCGATTTCACCAGGGGTTCCACCAATCTTTCTCCCAAAGTTAGAGTTAACCAGCTGAACCCCATTGGATTTCAGTGCTATGATTCACACTGAAGTTCCCTTCAACATAAGGCCATAAGATATAGGAGCAGAATTATGCCAGATATGTTTCTCATCCCCCATTCTCTTACCTTTTCCCCGTAACCCCTGATCCCCTTATTAATAAACAACTTATCTATATCTGTCTTTAAAATACTTAGCGACTTGGCCTCCACAGCCTTCTGCGGTAATGAGTTCCACAAAGTCACCACCCTCTGGCTGAAGAAATTCCTCCTCATCTAGGTTTTAAAGGATCATCCCTTCAGTCTGAGGCTGTGTCATTGGGTTCTGGTCTCTCCTACTAGTAGAAATATTTTCTCCATGTCCTGTCTATCGAGGCCTCTCAGTATTCTGTAAGTTTCAGTGAGATCCCCCCTCATTCTACTAAACTCCATCAAATGCAGGCCCAGAGTCCTCAAGCGCTCCTCATATGCCAAATCCTTCATTCCAGGGATCAATCTTGTGAACCTCCTCTGGATCCCCTCCAAGGCCAGTACATCCTTCCTTAGATACAGGGCCCAAAACTGCTCATAATATTCCAAATGGGATCTGACCAGAGCCTTATACAGCCTCAGAAGTACATCCCTGCTCTTCTATTCTAGCCCTCTTGAAATGAATGCTAACATTGCATTTGTCTTCCAAACTGCCAACTGAACCTGCATGTTAACCTTAAGAGAATCTTGAACGAGGACTCCCAAGTCCCTTTGTGCTTCAGATTCTTGAAACCTTTTCCCATTTATTGCCTCTATTCTTCCTACCAAAGTACATAACCTCACACCTTTCTACATTGTATTCCATCTGCCACTTCTTTGCCCACTCTCCTGGCCTGTCCAAGTCCTTCTTCAGCCCTCTTACTTCCTCAATACTACCTGCACCTCTACATATCTTTGTATCATCTGCAAACGTAGCTACAATGCCCTCAGTTCCTGCTTCCAGATCATTAATTATATGGTGAATAATTGTGGTCCCTGCTGAACACCACTAGTCACTAGCTTCCACCCTGATAAAGGCCCCTTTATTCCCACTGTCTGCCTTCTACCATCAGCCAATCCTCTATCCATGCCAATACCTTGCACCTAACACCATGGGCTCTTATCTTATTTAGCAGCCTCCTATACACCACCTGGTCAAAGGCCTTTTGGAAATCCAAATAGATCATGTCCACTGGTTCTCCTTTGTCTAACTTCCTTGTTACTTCCTCAAAGAACTCCAACAGATTTTGTCAGACATGACCTTCTCTTAACGAAGCCTTGCTGACTCAGTCCTATTTTATCATGCACTTCCAAGTACTCCGGGATCTCATCTTTAATAATGGACTCTAAAATCTTACCAAGCGACTGAAGTCAGGCTAACTGGCCTATAATTTCCTGTCTTATGCCTCCCTCCCTTCTTAAACAGGGATGTTATATCAACAATTTTCTAGTCATCTGGGAATCTCCCTGACTCCTGAAAGATCACCACCAATGCCCCCACAATCTCCTCAGCCATCTCCTTCAGAACCTTGGGGTGTAGTCCATCCAGTCCAGGTGATTTATCCACCTTCAGATCTTTCAGGTTCCCTAGCACCTTCTCCTTAGTGATGCCCACGACAGTCACCTCTGCCCCCTGACTATTGAAGTTCTGGTATGCTACTGGTGTCTTCCACTGTAAAGACTGATGCCAAGTACCTATTCAGCTCTTCTGCCATTTCCTTGTTGCCCATTACTTCTCCAGACTCATTTTCCAGAGGTTCAATGCCCATTGTTGCCTCTCTCTTATCTTTTATATATTGAAAAAAACTCTTGCAATCTTCTTTTACATTGCTAGCTAGCTTACACTCATATTTCATCTTCTCCACATTTATTGCTTTTTTAGTTGTCCTCTGCTTGCTTTTAAAGTCTTCCCAATCCTCTGACTTTCCACTAACTCTTGCCACAACAGATGTCCTGCAACTAATTGCTATATTGAAAATACTGTATTTGAGAAATTGGCAAGATATTGCAGATGTTGGAAATCTGAAATAAAAAGAGAAGGTCTTGGCAATGCTCAGCAGATCAGGCAGCATCTACATAGGAAGAAACAGAGGAGATGTTCTCATGGAAGGTCATCAGTCCTCCCTCTACAAATGTGACCCGTATCGCTGAGTACTTCCAGCATTTTCTGTTTTTACATCTGTATTGAAGAACATCACTTGTAAATTGGCTATGAGTTTTCTCAGAGATGTTCCAGAATTGCGGCCAAAGCCCAGCAAGCAAACAGAGTTTCCGCTGCTCATCCGGTGATGTTGCAATAGGAGAGCGTGAACTGCTTCAAAGAGGTTCAGTCCTTCAAATTAGTTAATAATTTGAATTTGCTCACCGCAAAAGACATCATGTGACAGGTAGCTTCCATTTTCCTTTGTCATAATGGTCGCTCAGCTATCGGAGGAGTATGCTTTCTCTGAAGTAAGAAGCCAATAACAAAAATAGTAGAACACATTTAAAACTTTTGCCAACATAGAAACAGATATAAGACAAGGATAGGTAGAGATATGCTGAGCATTTGAGCCTGTCATATCTTGACATGGTGTAACGTCTACGCACCTTTATTCATGGCTTTTCAGAACCCATCAAACAAATTATTTACAACAGAACAATATAATAGGACTCATTCAGAGGAAATACTTTGAAATTCATTGAATGGATGGGATTCTGGGGGTTAATACTCATTTCAAAACCAAAAATGGCTGTCAAACTGAATCACCTGTGAAGGACTTGATTAATAATCACATTTGCAATTGAGGATATAACATCTTCAGGTAGGAATAAACAGGTTAAAATTTGTGATAAAATAACATTCAAGGAATTTTATGCATTAAATACTCTGCTACTAAAATAAACAATTGCCTCCCACCCCCTCACACCCACACATTAGAACTGCATGTTCATCGACTTGGAATTACTTCTTGAAGCTTCTGAAAATTCACCAGCTTTCACTGGTAAAAATATTCTGTCATCATAGAAGCCTCACTTGTTGGTTTTTACATCTGTTACTTATTTTCCAGTTTTGTTTCTTAAATTTGGGATTGTTTTATTGAATTGTACAGTTGCATTAAATGTATGTAGTCAGAAAAGGAAATAGTATTTGTTTAATTGATTAAATATAATGGTTATACTTTATATAATAGAAATAGTAAATGGAAGATTATGCAGTGCCTAGAGTAAAGCCCCAAGGGGAAGTTCTGCAGAGCCCCCTCATCCCCCACCTTCACATTCTGTGCTTGATCCTGGCAAGACCAACTTCCACACTGGAACACGAGTTTGTAAACTTATCTTTGAGTTCAGGTTATGCTTGAACATTCAATTAAGTCATCTTCCCCCCCGCCCCCCCCCCCCCCCACCCCCCCCCCCCCCACCCCCCAAGTTGTGTAACTCTTCCATACCACATTGAACTGTGAAATAATGTATGAACTGCTCAACAAGCAGAAATAAAGGTCAGTGTAAAATAAAATGTAATATATCGGAAACGGTTTGAGAAACAAGTGTTCTGTTAACTGGCACCGCTTTCTGTTGATTTCTCCTTCCTCTATTTCAATTTCCCCATTTTGTCCCTGCAGCTTATAGTTATTGTACAATCATCAGCTGATTTGTCCTGTTTTTCGTGGAAGATATAAATGTTAATTTTCCAAGTCATCACTCTCCATCTCTAACAGCAGTACTTCAAGTCGCATAAAATTGTTAATTTCCAGTCTCGACTCCCTATTGTGGTTTGTTATGTATTGTAACCAATGTACTCTGTGTAGTATATTACATGATTACACAGCGACATCATCAGAAACACTTTGGAGATTTCCTCTCATTCCACCTAGACTGTGAGCAAACAACACTCTGTAATAAAGTCTATTTGGTTAAGAATCCCCAGGAGTGGCAATCTTGCATCTTTTGCCTTTTGCTGAAAAGAAGAACATGAATACATTTCCCAGGCGGATAGTGTACCTGTTGCTGCATCTCAAGTGCAAAGACACGCGTGGTCAGATGGGGAAAGTCAAGGACATGACCTTGAAAGGTATACCACGAGATAAACAGAGGAGGAATCCAGAATCCAAACCTTATCAAACAAGAAAACTTGAATTAATTTTAAAAAAAAATTTTTTTTAGTGTATCCAATTAATTTCTTTTTCTAATTAAGGGGCAATTTAGCGTGGCCAATCCACCTAGCCTGCACATCTTTGGGTTGTGGGGGTGGAACCCACGCAAACACAGGGAGAATGTGCAAACTCCACACGGACAGTGACCCAGAGCCGAGACCGAACCTGGGACCTCGGCGCCGTGAGGCAACAGGGCTAACCCACTGCTCCACCGTGCTGCCCGAGAATTTGAATTAATGATACAAAAGGGAGTACTTCTATGGAGATTCAAAACTAATTTGCCCTTACCATCAACACTTCTGCCATTGTAGAACAACAACAAAAGCAAATTATTCACTTTGAGTAGACATCGAAACCGGGAGGTTTTGAGCAAGAAGAGTTTTAGCAAGAACCTGCTCTTCGAGTGAGAAATGGATACCTGCCACAAAACTCGCAAAGTCAGGGCAAACTGATTATGAGAGTTTGGAGGAGACAAACCGATCAAATCCTCACTTAAGAAACAGAATTTGCAGAGTCAGTATCTGTGTAACTAACAGAAAGCACTTCACTGTCTTTGATGTGTACCAGGAGTGTCAATCAAAGCTTGATGTTCCTTTTAAAAAAAATAAATTTAGAGTACCCAATTAATTTTTTCCAATTAAGGGGCAATTTAGCGTCATCAATCCACCTACCCGGCACATCTTTTGCGCTGTGGGGGCGAAACCCACACAAACACGGGAGAATGTGCAAACTCCACATGGACAGTGACCCAGAGCCGGGATCGAACCTGGGACCTCGGCGCCGTGAGGCAGCAATGCTAACCACTGCACCATCGTGATGCCCTAAGCTTGATGTTCATAAACATTGCGGTTAGTTTCACAGCTGACTACTTCAAAGCCACCAAGCGCGGTGGGAGATGAATGGAACAATGCAGACAGCTGGAAGTGTGTGGAAGCTGTCAATCACAGCCTTGTAAAATCATATCAAAGTAGAACGAATGGCTTGCAGATCAAAGACTTGAGGGGGTTTAAACCCAGCTGACTGGTTTTCCCTTTCCAGGAATTGACAGATGCTGCTTCCTCCGCCTGAGCCAGCAGGCTGCAGCACACATCTGAGCTTTAATGCAGCAATCTTTTTCACTGACTCTGTCTGGACCGCTCTCTAGCTTCCAGACAGGGGTCTCTATTCTGGGCTCTCTGGTGGTGGTCCCTTTAATTAGGGGCACTATAGGGGTGGTCTCATTCATTAGGGGGAATCTGGTGGGTGTCTCTTTAATTAGGGGGTCTCTGGGGGGGGGGGGGGTCTCTTTAGTTAGGGAGTCTCCGGAAGCATCCCTTTAATTAGAAGGTCTCTGGTGGGCGTCGGTGGGAGGGTATTGTGGGGGTGGGCAGCTTCTGCATAGTGGGAGGAGGGTGGCCCTCTGATGGACTTTGGGGGCAACTCTCTTAAAGAGTTACCCCCTTGGCCGACTGTAAGGTCGACCGCGTCATGTGCACGCTTGTCAAGGCCTGCACCAATTCTCGCCCACGTGCTTTCTGGCCCAGAGGACCAGAGAATCATGAGGACCCAGAGAATATGGTGCATGGCCCGTTAATAGGATGCGAATGCCGCGGGGTGTGAACCTTGATTCCGACACAAGCGGGGGACCAGAGCAGACACCAAGCCAGTTTTCTGCCTGACGCTGGATTCTCCACTGCCTGCCGCCGGTAGCTGAGTTCCCGATGTGGCGGTGAATCATGCCCAAGGTTTGGCAATCCCTGAACGTATGGTTACAACATCTGTAGAAGCTGAAGAAGAACCAATTTTATTAGATGATGTGCCTGAGCCAAGTCTGGAACAGACCACCGAGACTGAAAACAAAGACTTCTGAACAGGGGATTTGGACGAAGACTCTCCGACTGATGGGATATAAACATATATGCCACAGGATTACATGGCAACATCATCAGAAGCACTTGGGAGATTTCCCCCTCTTCCATCTTAGACTGTGAACAAACAATACCTTGGTAATAAAGTCTGACTACTGGTTAAGAAATCCACGGTGTGGTAGCCTTTCATATTTTGTCTTTTGCTGAAAAGAAGATCCCCTTATAAAACATAACTTGTTTAAAATAGAATTGCACAACGCGGAAAGAGACCATCCACTTCACCATAATTGTGCTTCTCTACAAAGTAATTATCCAATAAGTCCGATTCTGCCTCTCTTGCCCCACAGCCCTTTTAATTTCTCCTTGACAAGAATATATGCAATTCCCTTTTAAAAGTTACTTTTGAATCAACTGCTGCCACCATTATGGCAGTGCATTATGGACTGCAACAACTTGCTATGTAAGAAACATTCTACTTGTCTCTTCCATGGTCCTTTTACCAATTACCTTAGATCAGTGTTCTCCAGCTACTGATCTTTCAGCAAGTCGAAACTGTTTCTTCCCACCTGTGTGATGTGCCATCAATGAACACAAGACGTGCAGTGAACGTAATTGAGGCTTTAATAAGCTCAACAGAAAGCCTCCTGGCCTCTGATCCCGAACTGGGGCAGGGGCGGTGATCAGCCACATTTATACCGAGCCCGAGGGGAGGCGGAGCCATCAGGCAGTGGTTTACCGCATTACATGTAATACAGTAGCAGCTTACCGCAATCCATATAACATACTACAGTGGTTTACCACACACTGTAAAAAAAAAATCAATGAAAAGACCTGACGGAATGCAGATCATTTAGATCCATTTCATTGCTCAATTTAGATGCAAAGATACTCGCAAAAGTCCTGGACAAGAGACTGGAGAATTGCGTACTGGAAGTGGTCGCAGAGGACCGGGTGGGCTTTGTTAAGGGTAAACAGCTAACTGTGAACATCAAGTGGCTGGAGAAGCCTGCTGAAAAAGGAGTTAAATGCCATGAAGGAGGCTATCAGGACGGAGCTCCACACGATGATGAAGGAGGTGATGTCGGAGGCGACAAACACAATGCAGCGCACATAGAAGGCCTGGGAAGGAAGGTGGAGGCCCAGGAGAAAACAATCTTGGAGTTGGAGAAGGCCACCTCGGACCAGAGCGACAGGATCGTAGCTCTGGAAACAGAGGTGAGAAGGTTTGTGACGGCCCAGGGGAGCCTAAGAGGGACAGTGGAGGATCAGGAAAATAGGTCCAGACGGCAGAATGTCAGAATAGTGGGCCTGCCAGAGGGGATAGAGGGTAGAGACTCAACGGGCTACATCGCCCAAATGCTGGGCAAGCTGGTGGGGAGGGAGAACTTTCCAAACCCCCCAGAAATGGACAGGGCGCACAGGTCGCTTCGGCCCAGGCTCAAAGCCGGGGAGCAGCCCAGAGTGATTATCGCGAAGCTGCACCAGTTCCAGGACCAAGAAAAAATCTTTCGGTAGACCCGTCAGACGAAATCAGGCTCGTGGGAAGGGCATAAGATTAGGGTGTACCAGGACATTGGGACGGACCTGGCAAAAAAGAGGGCCGAGTTCAACAGAGCAAAAACAGCGATCCAGAAAAGTGGGGTACAATTTGGGATGCTATTCCCGGCCAAACTCTGGGTGACATTCAAGAGCAAGAAACTGTACTTTAACACCCCAGCAGAGGCTGATGAATTTGTTAAAACGAACAAAATGGAGGAAGAGCAATAGCGGCAACGATGAAAGCTGAATTGGCGGAAAAAAGGATTGAAACAGAGAGCGGAGGGCAGACAGCAAACAGAGACAATAATACCATGAACTCTATGCATGTTTTATGCGGGACTGTGCTACCTCGTTTTCGGGCTCGTCTCTTCCCTCAATGTATTATACTCAACGGCCAGTGAAAAGAGCCAGAGTCTTCGCCCACTTAAGGAGCCTAAAATCCGACATAATTTACTTACAAAAGACGCACCTGAGGGAGAAAGACTGACTGCTGGTCAGGAAGGGCTGGGTGGGACAGACATACCATTAATGTTACGGGGCGAGAGCTAGAGGGGTAGCAATACCAATTAATAAGAGGACAAGGTTTACAAAAACCAAGACGGTTATGGACCCAGGGGGATGGTACGTCATGGTCAGCAATGTCCTGGAAGGGGCACCGGTGGTACTAGTAAATGCGTACGCTCCCAACTGGGATGACACAGAATTCATAAAGAAGACCATGGCAGAAATCCCCCACCTTGACACACACTGACTGATCATGGGGGGCGACTTCAATTGCGTGCAGGGCCCACTGACTGACATATCAAACCCCATAACAGGAAGAAAGACTGACATGGCTAGGGAACTAGGAGCATTTATGGAGCAGATGGGGGTGGTGGACCCATGGCGGTTCCTGCACCCAGGAGAAAAGGAATTCTCATACTTTTCACAAGTGCACATGGTGTAAACCCGTGTCGACCTCTTTGCAGTGGGGAAATCGGTGCTTCCAGGGATCACGGGAGCGGAATACTCCGCAATCTGACCACACTCCACATGACATGGATGTGAGGTTGGAGACAGGAGGTACCCAGCGCCCCACATGGAGGCTGGACACGGACCTCCTGGCCGACAAGGCCTTCTGTCAAAATACATTGAGGGCCATAGGCGATTACGTTAGTAAAAACAAAAACGGGAAGGTCTCACCCTCCACGTTCTGGGAGGCACTGAAGTCCGTTTTGGGAGGCACTGAAGGCCGTGATTAGAGGAGAGATCATAGCCTACAAAGCAAGCAGAGATAGGGAAGAGAGGGCCAGGTAACAACTGGTGGACTCCATTCTGGAAGTCGACAGAAAATACTCCGAGGCCCCGACCGTAGAGCTGCTGGCAGAGAGGAAAAAGCAGCAAATGGACTTTAACATGCTATCCACCAGGAAAGCAGTGTACCAACTCCGCCAGACACGGGGGACCTTCTACGAACACGGAGACAAGGCTGGCCGCCTATTGGCTCACCAGCTGAGAAAGCAGGCAGCCACAAGGGAAATAGCGCAGGTAAAGGATAGCAGAGGCAGACTGGTAACAGAACCAAAGGAGGTCAATCGGGCATTTGAGACCTGTACACCTCCGAGCCCCCCAACGGGGACGTGGGGATGAAACTGTTCCTAGACGGACTGGAACTACCAGTTGTGGGGGAAGACAGACGGGCAGAGCTGGAAGCACCAATAGACCTGGGAGAAATCATGGAGAGCATCAGCTCCATGCAGGCGGGGAAGGCACCGGGACACGATGGGTTCCCGGCAGACTTTTATTAAAAATTTGCACCAGTCCTGGCCTCACATCTAAGGGACATGTTCGCGGACTCACTGGCAAGGGGCACTTTGCCCCCCACGCTAGCGCAGGCCACAATTTCACTGATACCCAAAAAAGATAAAGACCTGACGGAATGCGGATCATACAGACCTATTTCACTGCTGAATGTGGACAGGAAAATACTCACAAAGTTCCTGGCCAAAAGGCTGAAGGGCTGTGTACTGGAGGTGGCCGCAGAGGACCAAATGGACTTTGTCAAGGGTAGGCAGCTCATAGCGAACATCAGGTGGCTGCTGAACGTAATAATGACCCCCTCCCCCAGGGAGAGAACCCAGAGGCGATCGTCTCCCTGGACGCAGAAAAGGCAGAGTCGAATGGAAGTACCGCCTCGAGGTACTGGAACGGGTTTGGGTTAGAAGCGGGGTTCACCGCCTGGGTGAGACTCCTGTAACAACGCTCCCAAGGTGAGCATCCAAATTAACACCACCAGCTCAGAATACTTCCAGCTGCAGAGAGGAACAAGACAGGGCTGCCCGCTGTCCCCACTCTTGTTCGCGCTAATGATCGAACCCCTGGCGATAGCCCTGCGGGATGCAAAAAGCTGGAAGGGCATCAGAGAGAAGGAAGAGAGCACAGTTTCACTCTGTGCAGATGACCTGCTCCTCTATGTGTCAGAGCCACAGGAGGGAATGAAGGCAATACTGCAGATCCTGAAAGTGTTTGGAACCTTTTCGGGCTACAAACGTAACCTGGGCAAAAGTGAGGCATTCCCAGTGAACCCAAATGGGGGAGGGACAGAGCTGGAGGGGCTCCCATTTAAAACGGCCCAGAACAGATTCCGCTACCTGGGGATCCAGATCGCCAGAGATTGGACACAGATCCACAAGTGGAACCTGTCCAGCCTGGTGGAGGAAATAAAAAAAGGACCAACAGAGGTGGGGCTCACTCACCCTCTCCCTGACGGGGAGAGTGCAGACGATCAAGGTGAACATACTGCTGAGGTTCCTCTTCCTGTTTAGATCCATACCGATCTTCATCCCCAAGGCCTTTTTCCAAAATGCAAATAATCTAATCATGGTGTTTGTGTGGGGGTAAGAACACGAGAATTCCCAAACTGACACTGCAAAGAAGGAAAATCAAAGGGGGCTTGGCCTTACCGAACCTACAATACTATCACTGGGCAGCAAGGGCAGAAAGAGTGAGGGGATGGGTACACGAACCTGGCACAGAGTGGGTCCAGATGGAGGAAGCATCCTGTAAAGGAACGGCTGAGAACATGAGCCCACACTGAGAACATAGGCCGAATTGAGACAACACTTCGGGCTAACTAACTTCGAGTCCCCCGTAGCCCCCATCTGCGGCAATCACAGATTCCCCCGAGCCATGCTTGACACCACCTTCAAAAGATGGAGGCGGGATAGGGGCACAGGAAATGAAACACCTCCAAATAAAGCACTTCCTACGCAAAGAGACAGTAGGGTACCCTTAGCCACTAGAAACCACATTATCAGAGGACCTGATAGGCACAAGCAGCAAGAACAGGGGGCTATGTGGGAAAATATACAGACAGTTACTGGACAGAGCCCAAACACCACTGGACAAGACAAGACAGAAATGGGAGGATGAACTGGGGACAGAGGCAGGGTGGGGACTCTGGAGCGAAGCACTGAGCAGGGTGAACTCCACCTCCTCCTGCGCAAGGCTCAGCCTAATGCAGTTCAAAGTGGTGCACAGAGCATACCTGACCAGAACCCGAATGAGCAGGTTCTTCCTGGAGTTGGAGGCTAAATGTGAGCGGTGCCAGAGGGGCCTGGCCAACCACACCCACATGTTCTGGGCTTGTCCCAAACTTGCTGGGTTCTGGACAGCCTTCCCCGAGGCAATGTCCAAGGTTGTGGGGGTGAGGGTGAAGCCATGTCCAATTGTGGCAATCTTTGGGGTATCGGAGCAGCCAAAACTACACATGGGGAAGGGGGCCAACGCCCTCGCTTTCGCTTCCCTAATCGCACGCCGGAGAATCCTGCTCGGCTGGCGATCGGCAGTACCACCCACAGCTGCAGACTGGCTCGCTGACCTTTCAGAATGTCTCCACCTGGAGAAGATTACGTACGCCACCCGAGGGTCGGAGGAAGTCTTCCTGGACACATGGGGGCAGTTTGTCGGCCTGTTCCAAAACCTGATCAAGGCCAGCAACGAGGAGTAGTTTAAAAATAAACAACCAAGATAGATGAGGAACCAAAGGACTGCATAATCCGAGGGGGGAAGGACGATCGGCAAGCCACAAAAAGGGAAAGAGGGCGGGATAACCCCCTCCCCCTCCTTAAACACAAAAGCAAAGCACAACCAAAGCCAAAGGGTGGGTGGGGAGGGTGGGGGGTGTACACAAGGGAGAGGGGGTGCAAGGGAGGGGGGAGACAGAAGGGACCATAGACCAAACCTGTGGGCAGCAAAATGAATATAGGGTCAATTAAAAGAAGGACAGGATAAACCTTTCTGTACAATAATGTAAATTAATGGAGGTAAGAAGAATGTATATATACAATTGTTTATAAATATGAAAAATGACAAGAAAAAGATTTTAAAAAAGGAAACTATGCACAGTTCGAGTTTTTGACTCCCCCTTCAACTTCAGAGATAGTCAGGAAACAACTTCAGATGTAAGTGGCTAGAAGGGATCAACATTCCAAAAGCAGAGTCTTTGACCGTGGGAAACGCGTTCTTGTGAGAAATTACACCTCAAGGAAAAAAATGGACTTCAGCAATTGTACTAGCCAAAACGGGCCCTTATAAACTGTGCAAAATGACGATGAACAAATCTGGCATAGGCACATGAATAATTATTGTCTGCAGACAGTGAGAGTACAGAATCTGTATGCAGAGAATACGGACAGCAACATGCCAGGCTTGAGGACTACAACTTTCGAAATTATGTAACCTGTTACCACAGAGTTATCCACACAACCAGAGACAGTTCTTGAGTTGCTTTTGCCATATGTAACACCGACCAGTATACAAGAAGACACTCCGACTGTTGCTAAAAGCCAAGTTCCTGAATGTCGTATTCTGTCAAAATTGGACAGACATTCACCCAAGGGACTGTCTCACTAATGTACATATATATCCATAACATAACAATGTTAGTTATGGCATAATGTGTTAGATCTGTGTTCAAGTGTTTGATTAAGTAAAAATGTCAGGGACACAAAAGAAGTAAAGAGGGAGGGGTGTTATGTATCAGAGTAACACCATTGGTTCGTGTAATGGCATGTGTTACTCAATGACATCATCGGAGCATTCCACGGACTTTTATGAACTTCACCATTGTACTCTGTTTGAGCAGCATTTTGTAAATAAACCCCTTGCACAAAGGATTGGGATGTGCTTCCTGATTTGCACTCCTATCGTGAGCACAAATCAGGTGCGATTCAGCTCCGACAGGAGAACATAGTATCCCAAACCGAGAATCCCGGCCGTCCTCTTCTCTAAGGAGAACAATTCCAATGTCCCTGATACATTCCAGGAAATGTATCTTCTCCAAGTCTGTGACATATTGCCTGAAATATGGATATTGTATTCTCGCTGAATTCTAACTAGTGGTTTATGAATGTTTAATGTAATTTCCTTACCTTTGTACTCCATCTTCTACTTACAAAGCCTGGTGACCTTCAAAGATGTGAAGCCCCATGTCTGCCTGTTCCTTCATCACTTTAAAATGCGACTATTTAATCTATTACCTCTATAACAATAATCTGTTGTTTTATATTCCTAAAATGCGTCATTTCACACTTGCATTTTAAATTGCATCTGCTATGTGTCTTTTCATTTCACTGGACTATGACCTCCTGATGTCTATTAATGTCCTCACTTTTTATTTCTAAACTTAGTCTCATCTGAAAACTTTGTTATTGTGCCCCTTATGCAGAAGTCCAGGTCATTAATATATGACAAAAATACCTGCAGAAAACTTATAAGATTTATCGGGCCATATTTATAAGATAAGCTTAATGGTGTGCATAATTTGAATATAATACCCAAATCTAATAGGTTCTGTTTGTTCTTTTAAAATCTTTATGACTGATCGCAAAATGTAGTTGTAATAGTGGGATAATAATGAACATAAGTAGTCATGAAATAGAACAAGGAACATTTTTATGAACAAAATCTATTACTTCTAAGCAATGTACAATCTTTTATGGTTAATGATTGTGCAATTCTTGGCATGGCCTCACAAACACCTGCATCATTTTTCTGCATCCAATTATTCTCCATATCAGCCCCTCAAGACTTTCAGCACTTAGTCTGGCAAATAGAGTTGAAATGAAAGACTACTTGTCCCATACACTAACGATGATGTATTCATGCATCAGAATCGACTTCTTGTTTTTATTGCAGATGAACAATGTAATATCATATACCATTTGCAAACATTCCAGCTCCTTTTAGAACCACTAACACCTCTTTCATGACTCATGAGATGGAAAATAGAAATGGGCTGAAATCATGCCGTGCCTTGTTGAATTTTCATTTCTCAACTGCACTATGGAGATCTTCAAAATATTTTCACAACCGGTGAAATATCACACCATGCAATTCCTGAGCTTCCATGGAATAAATATCTCAGCAACTGCTTCTCCAATGCCAGGTCCATCAGTAAAGTCTCTTCCATTCTATTTCTTCAAGCTGCATCCAGTTTTGCTGCATACCTTTTGTTTATAATGTGCTGCAACCAGCGAACCTGTTTCCATTGTCCTCATTTTAAAAAAATTGAACTAATGTGTATTTCCATCATGTTTTTGTGAAAAATCTGAAAAATTATTTGAGAACCCAAACCTATCTAAAATAATTGCTGTGGTAATAAATAAATGCAAACACTAAGAGGAGAGATTCCCCACTTTAGCGCTTTCAGTATGCACCAGGAATTGGGGAACAATGCGTATTCCTAAAACTTTTGGCCATTAAAATCACCATTTATTGCACAATTTATTGGACTCAGTGCAGGAAAGTGGGATTATGTTGGGTAGCTCTTTGTTGACTGGCATGGATATATATGATGGGCTGAATGCCCCTTGTGCTGTAATTTTCCGATGCTATCTATGAATTTCCTGATGTCCGTTCCCAGTGAATGCCTAGAAACCTTAAATATTACTTTCTGTAGCGGCGTTTATTTTCTCTATTGTTATCTTTTTAAGTTTGTAAGTTTGTAATTTTGGATCTCTTTCTCTTGTTTGCCTATTCTTCATATGTGAATGTGAATTGAGTCAATTCAAAAGCAGGAACGAGCCTGCGGTGTAACATGAAATATATTGTAATCCAAGATAATGGGCGTCATTCTCCGACCCCCCGCCGGGTCGGAGAATGGCCGTTGGCCGCCGTGAATCCCGCCCCCGCCAAAGTCTCTGGTACCGGAGATTGGGGGGAAAGTCTCTGGTACCGGGGGCGGGAATCGGGCCGCGCCAGTTGGCGGGACCCCCCGCTCAATTCTCCGGCCCGGATGGGCCGAAGTCCCGCCCAGAAATTGCCTGTCCCGCCGGCGTAAATTAAACCTGGTATTTACCGGCGGGACCAGGCGGCGCGGGCGGACTCCGGGGTCCTGGGGGGGGGCGCGGGGCGATCTGACCCCGGGGAGTGCCCCCACGGTGGCCTGGCCCGCGATCAGGGCCCACCGATCCGCGGGCGGGCCTGTGCCGTGGGGGCACTCTTTCCCTTCCGCCTCCGCCACGACGCTCCTCACTGCGCATGCGCGGGAAACTGTCAGCGGCCGCTGACGCTCCCGCGCATGCGCCGGGAAACTGTCAGCGGCCGCTGACGCTCCCGCGCATGCGCCGCACTTCCGCACCAGCTGGCGGGGCAACAAACGCCATTTCCGCCAGCTGGCGGGGTAGAAATCCCTCCGGCGTCGGCCTAGCCCCTCAATGTTGGGGCTCGGCCCCCAAAGATGCGGAGCATTCCGCACCTTTGGGGCGGCGCGATGCCCGCCTGATTGGCGCCGATTTGGGCGCCAGTCGGCGGACATCGCGCCGTTGGGGGAGATTTTCACCCAATAAGTGCAGACATTAGCACAGACAAGGGATCAAATCTGTGACCTTATTAGTTTGCTTCAAACACTGTAGCATACCGGGAAGGGGAGAGTTACATGACACTTTGGTTGAGGAGGCGGTCACACCCCGTAGGTTAAATACCTCAAATTTGGTCGGTGGTCAAGGTCAGAGGGTGTGACTGCAAGTGAGGCAGGTAGAGGGATCCTGAATTTAGGTATGGAGGAGCCTCAGCCCTTGACCTTGTCTAACAGGTATGAAGTACTTGCTCCCTGTGTGGATGAGGAAAAGCGTTGTAGAGAGGATGAGCTAGCCGACCATTGCACTGTGGTACAGGAGGCCATTCAAGCGGGGGGAGCAAAAAGACAACTGGTCATTGTAGGGGATTCTAGAATTAGGGGTTAGGTATCATCCTTTGTAAACAGGATCGAGAGTCCCACATAGTTTGTTGCCTGCCTGATGCCAGGGTGAGGGACATCTCTGACCGCCTTGAAAGGATATTGGAGTGGGAGGGAGAGGATCCAGTTGTTGTGGTCCATGTTGGGACAAACAACATAGGCAAGACGAGGAAGGAGGACCTCTGAGAGGATTATCAGGCACTAGGAACTAAATTAAAGAATAGGTCCTCAAGGGTCATAATCTCTGGATTGCTACCCGAGCCACATGCGAATTGGCACAGGGATAAGAAATTTAGGGAGTAAATACGTGGCTAAAGGAGTGGGAGGGAAGGAGCGGTTTCATTTCATGGGGCATTGGCATCAGTATTGGGACAGGCGGGATCTGTACCATTGAGACGGTCTCCATCTGAACCTATCTGGTGTTCGAGTGAAAAGGATAAATAGGGTGTTTCAAGGACTTTCAACTAGCAAGTGGTGGGGAAAAGGGAAGGGTAACACTACGGGAAGTAAAATGGTTAATGGGAAGCAAAGTAGCAGGTTAGCATGTGGAAAGGTGGGTTCAACTACAATAAAAGTTATGAAAAACGATAAAGGGAAGGAGAACTCAGGAAATGTTATTAATGGAGGTGTTAGGCTTCAAAAAGAAAGTATAAAAATTAGCCTAAGAGCACTTTATCTGAATGCTCGTAGTATTCGAAACAAGATAAATGTGTTGACAGCACAAATCATCTTTGATTTAGTTGCCATTACAGAGATGTGGTTGCAGGATGGTCACGACTAGGAGTTAAATATCCAGGGGTATCAGACTGTTCGGAAGGACAGACAGGAAGGTAAAGGGCAGCACGGTGACGCAGTGGGTTAGCCCTGTTGCCTCACGGTGCCAAGGTCCCAGGTTCGATCCCGGCTCTGGGTCACTGTCCGTGTGGAGTTTGCACATTCTCCCCGTGTTTGCGTGGGTTTCGCCCCCACAACCCAAAGATGTGCAGGGTATGTGGATTGGCCACGCTAAATTGCCCCTTAATTGGAAAAAATGAATTGGGTACTCTAAATTTAAAAAAAAAGACAGGAAGGAAGGGAGGTGGTGTAGCTCTGATATTTAAGGATGACATCAGGGCGGTAATGAGAGATGAAATAGGTTCTATGGAAAAAAAGTTGAATCCATTTGGGTGGAAATTAGAAATAGTAAGGAGAAAAAGTCATTGATAGATGTCATCTATAAGCCACCAAATAATAACATCATGGAGGGACGGACAATAAACAAAGAAATAACTGATGCATGTAAAAATGGTACAGCAATTACCATGGGGAATTTTAATCTGAATGTCGATTGGCCAAACCTAGTAGGTCAGGGCAGCCTTGAGGTGGAATTCATAGAATGTATCCGCGATAGTTTCCTCGAACAGTATGTAATGGAATATACGCGGGAGCAAGCTATTCTAGATCTGGTCCTGTGTAGTGAGACAGGAATAATTAATGATCTCATAGTTAGGGAGCTACTCGGAAGGAGCGATCACAGTATGGTTGAATTTAAAATAAAGATGGAGAGTGAGAAGGTGAAATCCAATGTGCGTATCCAATGTGTCATGTGCGTAAACAAAGGAGACGACACTGGGATGAGGGAGGAGCTGGCAAATGTAGACCGGGAGCAAAGACTTTGTGGTGGGACCATTGAGGAACAGTGGAGGATTTTCAAAGGGATTTTTCACAGTGCTCAGAAGAGTTATATACCAGTAAAAAGAAAGGACTGTAGGAAAAAGGATAATTGACCATGGATATCTAAGGAAACAAAGGAGGGTATCAAAATGAAAGAAAAGGCATACAAAGTGACAAAGAATAGTGGGAAACTAGGGGATTGGGAAATCTTTAAAGGTCAACAGAAAGCCACGAAAAAAGCTATAAAGAAAATTAGGATAGACTATGAGAGTAAACTAGCACAAAATATAAAAACAGATAGCAAAAGTTTCTACAAATATATAAAACGGAAAAGAGTAGCTAAGGTAAACATTGGTCCTTTAGAGGATGAGAAGGGGGATTTAATAATGGGAAATGAGGCAATGGCTGAGGTATTGAACATGTATTTTGTGTTGATCTTCACATTGGAAGACACAAATAACATGGCAAAAACTGTTGGCAAGGAGGCTATGGCAGGGGAGGACCTAGAAACGATCATTGTCACTAAGGAAGTAATGTTGGGCAAGCTAATGGGACTAAAGATGGACAAGTCTCCTGACCCTAATGGAATGCATCCTAGCATACTAAAAATGGTGGTGGGGGAAAATAGCAAATGCGCTTGTGGTAATTTACCAAAATTCGCTGGACTCTGGGGCGGTTCCGGATTGGAAAACAGCAAATTTGACGCCACTGCTTAAAAAATGAGGTAGACAAAAAATGGGTAACTATAGGCCAGTTAGCTTAACTTCTGTAGTGGAGAAAATGCTTGAATCTATTGTTAAGGAAAAAACAGCAAGACATCTGGATAGAAATTGTCCCATTGTGCAGATGCAGCATGGGTTCATGAAAGGCAGGTCATGTTTGACTAATTTAGTGAGGACATTATGAGCGTGATGGACAACGGGAACCAGTGGGTGTGGTGTATCAGGATTTCCAGAAGACTTTCGACAAGGTGCATCACAAAATGCTGCTGCATACGATAAAGGCGCATAGCGTTACGGGAGTGTATGAGCATGGATAGAGGATTGGTTAACTGACAAAGAGTGGGAATAAATGGATGTTTTTCTGGTTGGCAATTAGTGGCTAGTGGTGTGCCTCAGGAATCAGTGTTGGGTCCACAATTGTTCACAATTTACATAGATGATCTGGAGTTGTAATGTGTCAAAGTTTGCAGATGACACTAAGATGAATGGTAGAGCCAAGTTTGCAGAGGACACTGAAGATCTTCAAGAGGGATATAGATAGTTTAAGTCAATCGGCAAGGATCTAGCAGATGGAGTTCATTGTTGATAAATATGAGGCCATCCATTTTGGTAGGAATAACAGCAAAATGGACTATTATTTAAATGGTAAAACATTGCAGCATGCAGCTGTGCAGAGGGACTTGGGTGTCCTTGTGCATGAATCACATAAAGTTGGTTTGCAGGTGCAGCAAGTAATTAAGAAGGCAAATGGAATTTTACCCTTCATTGCTGGAGGGATGGAATTTAAAAGCAGGGAGGTTATGTTGCAGCTGTATAGTGTGCTGGTAAGGCCACACCTGGAGTACTGTGTACAGTTTTGGTTTCCTAACTTGAAAAAGGATGTATTTTCACTGAAGGGTGTGCAGAGGAGATTCACTAGATTGATTTCGGAGTTGAGAGGATTAGCTTATGAGGAGAGACTAAGTAGACTAGGACTATACTCATTGGAATTTAGAAGAAGCGGGGGGATCTTATAGGAACATATAAATTTATGAAGAGAATAAATAGTTTAGAAGCAGCTAGGTTGTTTCCACTGATGGGTGAAACTAGCACTAGGTGGCACAGCCTCAAAATAAGGGGGGCAGATTTAGGACTGAGTTGAGGAGGAACTTCTTCACCCAAAGAGTCGTGAATCTGTGGAATTCCCTGCCCAGTGAAGCAATAGAGGCTACCGCATTAAATGCTTATAAGGCAAATATAGATAGATTTTTGAATAGTAAAGAGATTAAGGGTTATGGTGAGCGGGTGGGTAAGTGGAGCTGAGTCTATAAAGTTCAGCCATGATATTGAATGGTGGAGCAGGCTCGAGAGGCTGATGGCCTACTCCTGCTACTAGTTCTTATGTCCTTATGTTCTTATATCACCTGTTACATTTTACCCATTGAGCTATTGAGGAAAATACTTCCTATTTGATGTATAAATGGCCTTTTGCAGTGGTTAGGGATTATTGGATTTGGATTTTTAACCCAGCAAAGATTTCCATTTTAAACTGGAATATATTTTTGTTATGAACTTGGGTTCAAGATTCTAAGGTATAATTCTCAAATGTACAACATCTTTCCTGTCACCTTGATTGAGGAAAACAGTCATTGAGACATAGAGGAGATTGATTGATCATCTTGCAGGAGTACTTTGGCCAGTTGTTAAAACTATTATCCACAATTATTTGGGACAACATAATTAATTTTCTTGTTTGACACTTCCAACAGGTATTTACAAGTGTTCTTGAGAGAATCTATATGTATTGCAGAAGACGGTCGGTCACCTGTGCACCCATTCTTGGAGGGCAGTCGCTGGTTTAAATAGCAGTACTATAGTCCAACCTCTAGATAGGTGGAAATAGCCAGAAGTCAAACTACCAGTTTTCTGCCCAAAGAGGATATTATGACAAATGTGAATGGAATAATCAATCTTTGCATATATCCTTCTCAAATCTTCTGAAAGAAATAAATTAGGAGCAATTTTGATCTGTAATATTAAGAATAAAATGTATATTACAAAATACATGTGATTGAGTAGAAGAGCAATTGAACTTCCCGTAACATACAGAGCAACGCATGATTTCAAGTTCAGTTAGTAATGTCTTCTGTTAAAGTTAAACCAGGGATTAAGAGAGAGACAGCCCATATTCACCTCAAAATGAACAGAAAAGGGAAAAAAATATTTACCACACTGACTGGAATAGTGTTACACGCTTTGTTTTTATGTAGACTTGAGCATATTTTGTGCACAACATGTTCAGCAATCCATCACCAGTTTTGGTTAGACCTCATAAAGCACATTTGGGCCTTGCCAAAACAGTTCAATATGCCACGATCATGTGGAAGATCGGACATAAACCCACACACTACATAAATGTTAGTTGAAGTTGCTGCTATTTGTATAGATTTTGGGTTGGATTTTATGTCCCATTTCACCGCCCCCCACCCCTCCTGGGTGTGCTTTTGGCAGATGGGTGGATATCCCATCTCTGACCTGGCTTTACCCACCCTTAGACCTATTGACGCCAGATAATAGCCACTTAAAGACCTTAATCCACATCCAGTACCATAATACAAGGGGCAGTGGAAGGCGGGTGAGAATCGGAAGTCCACTTTTCACCATAATGCTGAAATGAAGAGGGTACACCTTTCGGGGAATGCCCTTGATGCTTCAGGGGCAACCCTCTCCACGAAATTGTATCCCCACTCCCCTGTACCTTTCCCACCTAGCCTGTAAAACCTTCCCCCCTGCCATTCCCTCCAACCTCGCACTCCCTCGGATGGCCATTTCCACCCCGTTCAAATTGCCCAGGACTTAACTGGGTCCAGTTGATCTTCGTGGAAATGTTTGCCGTCCCAGCAGCACCCACTTCTGGGGCATCATTCTCCGACCCCCCGCCGGGTCGGAGAATGGCCGTTGGCCGCCGTGAATCCCGCCCCCGCCGAAGTCTCCACTCCCGGAGGTTGGGCGGGGGCGGGAATCCGGCCGCGCCGGTTGGCGGGACCCCCCACTGGATTCTCCGGCCCGGATGGGCCGAAGTCCCGCCCAGAAATTGCCTGTCCCGCCGGCGTAAATCAAACCTGGTATTTACCGGCGGGACCAGGCAGCGTGGGCGGGCTCCAGGGTCCTGGGGGGGGGGGGGGGGCGCGGGGCGATCTGACCCTGGGGGGTGCCCCCACGGTGGCCTAGCCTGCGATCGGGGCCCACCGATCCGTGGGCGGGCCTGTGCCGTGGGGGCACTCTTTCCCTTCCGCCTCCGCCACGCCCTCCACCATGGCGGAGGCGGAAGAGACTCTCCCCACTGCGCATGCGCGGGAAACTGACAGCGGCCGCTGACGCTCCCGCGCATGCGCCGGGAAACTGACAGCGGCCGCTGACGCTCCCGCGCATGCGCCGCATTTCCGCGCCAGCTGGCGGGGAAACAAACGCCATTTCCGCCAGCTGGCGGGGCGGAAATCCCTCCGGCGTCGGCCTAGCCCCTCAATGTTGGGGCTAGGCCGCCAAAGATGCGGAGCATTCCGCACCTTTGGGCCGGCGCGATGCCCGTCTGATTGGCGCCGGCTTTGGCGCCAGTCGGCGGACATCCCGCCGTTGGGGGAGAATTTCGCCCCTGAGTTCTAACACAGCTGGGGCTACGAGAGCTGCCAATCAATCAGACTGGTCAGCAACTGTCAAGGTTGGAACTTCTTTCCACAGAGCAGCAGAGCTCCCACCCTCTGCTGATTAAGGTTTCTGTCAGTGTAATAATAACAATAATCTTTATTGTCACAAGTAGGCTTACATTGCAATGAAGTTACTGGGAAAAGCCCTTAGTCGCCACATTCTAGCGCCAGCTCAGGTACACAGAGGGAGAATTCAGAATGTCCAAATTACTTAACAGCACGTCTTTCGGGACTTGTGGGAGGAAACCGGAGCTCCCAGAGGAAACCCATGCAGACACGGGGAGAACATGCAGACTCCGCACAAACAGTGACCCAGCCAGGATTCGAACCTGGGACCCTGGTGCTGAGAAGCCACAGAGCTAACAACTGTGCTATCGTGCTGCGGGGCCGGCATTTTAAACTCGGTATGTTTGCAACTGACCTTTCCGGTGGGGGGTGTTTGGGGGGGGGGGGGGGGGGAAATCAGGTGGTCAAGAAATGCTCTGCATCCCCCTGTAAAATGGAACACTTTGGGTTTGGATGTTGGACAAAAGAGAGGGCTTTCCAAACCAGGCGAGCAGAGGACTTCTTAAATTGTTGAATGAGAAATCAAAGTTCTTTGTCATTTGACTATCAAGGAATTCTGTTGTCATAACATCCCATCACAGCAGCCATTTCTCCTACTGTTGGGGCTTCAGCGAGTCAGAATACAATTCATTTTCAAGATGTTTGATTTGTTTTCCTCTGGGGAGGGTCAAAAAACTGAAAGTGTGCATTTTATGTCCTTACACCATTGACCTTTGCTCTTCACCACTGATTGCTAGATCATGATTGGCAGGAACCAGGGACCAAGAGTCAAAACAGTGGTGCAAGTTTGTTAACCGCATATTTTCTGGTCTAGGTCCCTTGTGAGGGGGAGAAAAAGACACATCTTGAAAATCAATTACTTTTGAATTGTTTTTCATCTGTAATATTTCTCTAACGGGCACATTATTTTAACCAGCTTCTTCTTAGGGAAACAGGTCAATTTTGGCGAGCTTTTGATCCTTCCTTTAATCAAGCAGTTCATCTACAATAAATTGAATACTTTACAAATTTAACTACAGTTGAGACACAACATTGCAGACAATTTGCTCTACTTCACTTCCTACCTTACTTCCTGCATCCTGTCCTTGTACCTTTCAATAGCACTAAGTGCTGATTGTAAAAACAGAAGCAGGTGCATGGAACATGAATGAAAACTCAAATGATCGAGGATTTTGAATCACGTTTATGATTCAAAATAGAAGCTTTTTTTAGTAAAATTCATAATTAGATACAGCAGCCAGGGCAGAAACTCATAAACTAACTGGTGAGCTATGGAAGGAAACAAGGGGTCAATTTATATCAAAAGAGATTAGGTTCATGTTCAGGAAAATAGAACTGCTTATTTTAAAAATAAAAGTTCCAGTAAATTGTAGGAAACGGTTGCAAACTTGGCATAGCTGCTGCTATTTCAGCTGTTTATACAAATTTCCCAGAGCTCAAATAAACTATATATTTTTAAAAAATTCATAAACCAGCAAATCTCAGAAAAACTGAAAATTAACAGTGGTGTATTTAAATCTACAAGAGATTCTCACTCATCAATTCCAAAGATTTGGAAGTACTGTGATCTTCATGTACTTTATAGGATGCAAAAGCATTTTGGGTCTGTTAGTCCCATTGAGCCTTTGCTTGTTATTTACCAAATGGCTACCCACAGATTAACAATCTCTGGCAGCAGAATGTTCTGTGCAAGTGGATAAATATTACTGTTCCATAATAACTTTCCTGCCCTCTGCTATGTCTCTCCCACTATATATTATGAATACTTCACTAAAAGGAAAACAATAACTTTATAGCCTAATCAAAACCCGATCCCTAATCTCTCTGTCCCTAATCTCTCTGTCCCCATCCCTAATCTCACTGTTCCTCTTGTCCCTAATCTCACTGTTTCCCCTGTCCCTAATCTCACTGTTTCCCCTGTCCCTAATCTCACTGTTCCCCTGTCTCTAATCTCACTGTTCCCCTGTCCCTAATCTCACTGTTCCGCTTGTCCCTAATATCTCTGTTCCCCTGTCCCTAATCTCACTGTTCCTCTTGTCCCTAATCTCACTGTTCCCCTGTCCCTAATCTCACTGTTTCCCCTGTCCCTAATCTCACTGTTCCCCTGTCCCTAATCTCACTGTTCCCCTGTCCCTAATCTCACTGTTCCCCTGTCCCTAATCTCACTGTTCCCCTGTCCCTAATCTCACTGTTTCGCTTGTCCCTAATATCTCTGTTCCCCTGTCCCTAATCTCACTGTTCCTCTTGTCCCTAATCTCACTGTTCCCCTGTCCCTAATCTCACTGTTCCCCTGTCCCTAATCTCACTGTTCCCCTGTCCCTAATCTCACTGTTCCGCTTGTCCCTAATATCTCTGTTCCCCTGTCCCTAATCTCACTTTTCCTCTTGTCCCTAATCTCACTGTTCCCCTGTCCCTAATCTCATTGTTTCCCCTGTCCCTAATCTCTCTGTTCCCCTGTCCCTAATCTCACTGTTCCCTTGTCCCTAATCTCACTGTTCCTCTGTCCCTAATCTCACTGTTCCCCTGTCCCTAATCTCACTGTTCCCTTGTCCCTAATCTCACTGTTCCGCTTGTCCCTAATATCTCTGTTCCCCTGTCCCTAATCTCACTTTTCCTCTTGTCCCTAATCTCACTGTTCCCCTGTCCCTAATCTCATTGTTTCCCCTGTCCCTAATCTCTCTGTTCCCCTGTCCCTAATCTCACTGTTCCCCTGTCCCTAATCTCACTGTTACCCCTGTCCCTAATCTCACTATTCCCCCTGTCCCTAATCTCACTGTTCCCTTGTCCCTAATCTCACTGTTCCCTTGTCCCTAATCTCACTGTTCCTCTGTCCCTAATCTCACTGTTCCCCTGTCCCTAATTTCACTGTTCCCATGTCCCTAATCTCACTGTTCCCTTGTCCCTAATCTCACTGTTCCCCTGTCCCTAATCTCACTGTTCCTCTGTCCCTAATCTCACTGTTCCCCTGTCCCTAATCTCACTGTTCCCCCTGTCCCTAATCTCACTATTCCCCCTGTCCCTAATCTCACTGTTCCGCTTGTCCCTAATCTCACTGTTCCGCTTGTCCCTAACCTCACTGTTCCCCTGTCCCTAATCTCACTGTTCCCCTGTCCCTAGTCTCCCTGTTCCCCCTGTCCCTAATCTCACTGTTCCCCTGTCCCTAATCTCACTGTTCCTCTTGTCCCTAATCTCACTGTTCCTCTGTCCCTAATCTCACTGTTCCCCTGTCCCTAATCTCACTGTTCCGCTGTCCCTAATCTCACTGTTCCCCTGTCCCTAATCTCACTGTTCCGCATGTCCCTAATATCTCTGTTCCCCTGTCCCTAATCTCACTGTTCCCTTGTCCCTAATCTCACTGTTCCTCTGTCCCTAATCTCACTGTTCCTCTGTCCCTAATCTCACTGTTCCCCTGTCCCTAATCTCACTGTTCCCTTGTCCCTAATCTCACTGTTCCCCAGTCCCTAATCTCACTGTTCCCTTGTCCCTAATCTCACTGTTCCTCTGTCCCTAATCTCACTGTTCCCCTGTCCCTAATCTCACTGTTCCTCTGTCCCTAATCTCACTGTTCCCCTGTCCCTAATCTCACTGTTCCCCCTGTCCCTATTCTCACTATTCCCCTTGTCCCTAATCTCACTGTCCCGCTTGTCCCTAATCTCACTGTTCCCCTGTCCCTAATCTCACTGTTCCCCTGTCCCTAGTCTCCCTGTTCCCCTTGTCCCTAATCTCACTGTTCCCTTGTCCCTAATCTCACTGCCCCCTGTCCCTAATCTCACTGTTCCCCTGTCCCTAATCTCACTGTTCCCCCTGTCCCTAATCTCACTGTTCCCCTGTCCCTAATCTCACTGTTCCCCTGTCCCTAATCTCACTGTTCCCCCTGTCCCTAATCTCACTGTTCCCCTGTCCCTAATCTCACTGTTCCCTTGTCCCTAATCTCTCTATTCCCCCGTCCCTAATCTCACTGTTCCCCCTGTCCCTAATCTCACTGTTCCCCTGTCCCTAATCTCTCTATTCCCCATCCCTAATCTCACTGTTCCCCTGTCCCTAATCTCACTGTTCCCCCTGTCCCTATTCTCACTGTTACCCTTGTCCCTAATCTCACTGTTCCCCCTGTCCCTAATATCACTGTTCCCCTGTCCCTAATCTCACTGTTCCCCCTGTCCCTAATCTCACTGTTCCCCTGTTCCTAATCTCACTGTTACCCCTGTCCCTAATCTCACTGTTCCCCCTGTCCCTAATCTCGCTGTTCCCCTGTCCCTAATCTCACTGTTCCCCTGTCCCTAATCTCATTGTTCCCCTGTCCCTAATCTCACTGTTCCCCTGTCCCTAATCTCACTGTTCCCCTGTCCCTAATCTCACTGTTCCCCTGTCCCTAATCTCACTGTTCCCCTGTCCCTAATCTCACTGTTCCCCTGTCCCTAATCTCACTGTTCCCCCTGTCCCTAATCTCACTGTTCCCCTGTTCCTAATCTCACTGTTAACCCTGTCCCTAATCTCACTGTTCCCCCTGTCCCTAATCTCACTGTTCCCCCTGTCCCTAATCTCACTGTTCCCCCTGTCCCTAATCTCACTGTTCCTCTGTCCCTAATCTCACTGTTACCCGTTCCAAATCTCGCTCTTCCCCCATCCGTGATCTCGCTGTTCTCTCTGTCCCTATTCTCACTGTTCCCCCGTCCCTAATTTCATAGTCCCCCAGTCTCTGATCTCGCTGTTCACCCTCTTCCTAATCTCGTTTTCCCCTGTCCCTAAAGTCGCTTTTCCCCTGTTCCTCATCCCTCTTTCCCTTCCCTCAATGTCACTTTCCTTTTCCTCTGTCTGAGTCCTACTTTCTTCTATTCCTGATCTCACTTTCCTTTGCTATGATTTCTCTCCTCTTGCCCTAACCATCGGCTGACTTTTTCTGTGTTTTCACAATGATCAGGTCTGTGCCAGTGCATTTCCCTACCTGTGCTACAGAATCTGGTTTTGATTTCTTGTTTACTTCATATGCTCTTTAATATTATTTGTTTTCATACACATAATTTGCTTTTCAAAAATTGTGGAATTTGCTTCTATAAAATATCTCACCTTTCTCTTTAATCCTGGCACTGGTTCACCATTTTGCTACAAGATAATATTTGGAACATTTATATTCCACAGCAAGATCCTGAGTTTAGGAAACTCATGTTTATCATGACTGAAACACTTCTGATGTCATAAGGAGATGCTAGTTGCAAGTATTCCTCTTCAGGGGCAAAGCAATTACACCTATCCTAAAGTTATATTTTACTCTGACATTATGTTGTTTGAAAATATGACCTGTAATTCTTTTGATTTATTCACTCTGCATTGGAAATAGAAGGAAAATCAATTTTTTAGATATTGCAATAGAAAATTAGAAAGGGTCCTTCAGGACTAAAAGAGTTAATGGGTTGCACTTCAGTATAATTATTATAATGCACCTTTTAAAACCGGGTAGTCTTTCTCAAGAACTTCTCAGTTTCAGGTCAATTTCAAACATTCAAAATCGGGCCTGTCTATGCATTCAGTCTTATTTAGAAACCACATGTTACTTTGATGCACATATGGAATATCACTTTTTAGCTATGAATATTATCACAAAGACATAAAATAATTTGTTCAAAGAAATATGATATCTTACAGATGCATTATTTTACATCGAGTAGTCACACTGTTCTCTCCTGTTGTCATGCTGTATGTCCATGGTCCGGTAACTTGCATTATGCTCTATAGCCAGACAGCTACTGGTAGTTTCTTGCCATATTGTTTCAATTACTGCCTTTTATAGGTCCGTGTCTCCTGCAGTGTTTCTTTTACTTTGCTGCTTTAAAAAATCCCAAAGGCATATATTTTACTGTTGACATAAATCACCTACTAAGAACCTAAAACTCTCCTCCAAGTCTACATATTTCCCAACCGCAAGTGATCCCATGATTTAACTCTTCCATTTTGTTTAGGCTTTTAATCATGTGTTTCAATTGGGCAGGTGGTAAATCGATCGGCGTTTTGTTTAAAGATGGAACATATTAATCATTGCCTAATTTTCTTGAAGTAGTCTTTTTTTAATTGTGCAACTCTGGTGTCATAACCCTGAGCTGGGTTTCAAACGCAATAATTAATCGCTATTCCTGAGTACCTTCCGTCTTCGGAACATTTCCAACCTTCATCACTACCTCACAGTTATTCTTGGCAAATCTTTCACCCGTTCCTTTAGATTTTAGAACATAGAAACTGTTAGCCCCTTGAGCCTGTTTCGCCATTCAATGAGCTGGTGACTGATTTGAGACCGAACATATGCACCATTATTTTAGGACGTATGCCTGCCTTTGCCCCATAGCTCTTAATACTTTTGCTGAACAAAAATCCATCACTCTCAGTTTTCAAGTTAACAATTGACCCAGTATCAACTACCATTTGTGGAAGACTGTTCCAAACATCTATCAATCCTTGTGTGTTTCATAATATCAGCCTTGCAAGGCCTGGTTCTGATTTTTAGGGAATTTCTCTTAGTCCAAGACACTCCAACTGTTGTCAGCCAAGACTATCGTTCTAACGATCCCCTTGCTGGGATAAGTTAGATAAAAGTGGACTGTTAGAGTGTCAAAAATAAGAAGCTGTTAAGGAAAGATTAAATACAAGAGATCGAGGACAGATGATGAAATGAAATGAAATGAAAATCGCTTATTGTCTTGTCACAAGTAGGCTTCAATGAAGTTACTGTGAAAAGCCCCTAGTCGCCACATTCCGCCGCCTGTTCGGGGAGGCTGGTACGGGAATTGAATCGTGCTGCTGGCCTGCCTTGGTCTGCCTTAAAAGCCAGCAATTTAGCTCAGTGTGCTAAACAAGCCCCTATGTGAGAAACTTTTCTATTGCCAAGAGTTGTGAAGCTGTGAAATTCAGTTGGAGGGTTAGTGGTTGAGACAGAAACTATCTCAACATTGAAGATTGTATTGATGGACGAAGGAAAAGGTGGGAAGGAACATGGTAACAGAGCAGGTCAATGTGATTTGGACTGTCGGCTTTTACTCTTCAAGCAAGCAAATGCTGGGCCAAATGGCCTGTTCTCTGGAGTAAGTGTAAATGTGTGTGAGCAGAAAGGGGGATCTTATAATATTTTTCCTATTTGCTATATGTAGGGAAATCCTCCCCTTGAGCTGCTACAAATTGTTTTGTACAAATATTCTAATTGACGTGGCATGCCATAATCCTAAGGCTCAGTTTCAAGCATGCAGCTGTAACCAATATCTAGTGTTACGGATGTACCTTCAAGAGCATGGTGTTAGACGAGCAGAGAATTTCTAACTGTGCAGGGCAAAGAAAATATACCTGGCTTGGAGAGGACGAGGTCAAATCATTCTACACTGGTACGTGAAATGATTGTGTTGGGATATCTGTATGTAGAGCCTGGGTACATCTATTGGAATATCTAAACGTACATAATGCACTTGGATTTGATTATCTATTCTGCAATGTGCTTAAACTGGCACATTATACACTGTACATACATTGAGATATGTGCAATGATGTTGATATGTCTATCTAGTAGGCTGCATGGGATCCTTGCCCTCTTGTGTGGATGCCTGTACAAACATATGACGCACCTGTAATAGTCATTGGAGGTGGAGGAGGGGGGATTTTATGCAGCCCACAGGAGCGTGAAAGGTGGTATGCAGGGTGTCTGAATTAATCAGGATGCTAAATTTCAGTTTCCTGATGCAGAGATTAAAGGCCCAATACAACAGAAAAGTTTCTACATGTGGTAGCGAGCAGAAACTGCCGTGAGTTTCCAAACAGTCAACCTGCCAAGGCCGTTACCGGGAAGTTAATTGGGCCACTTAACGAGGCTTCAAGCCGCAAATGATTGTCCCGCTAGTTGACTTGCTGTTATCGTGCCCGCCAGCTCCCGTTAACAACGGGGAGCAGCACTTGAACTGATCCCGCAGAGCAAACCCCACTCAGCTCACAGCCATGCCGTCGAGGAGAGCAGCTCCACGATTCGGGGGATGCCGACCTGGCCAGAATGTTGGACATGGTCGAGTCCAGACGAGATACCTGTACCGCCGAGGGGCTTCAGAGGATCAGCCACAGGGTAGCCAGTGTTTCCAGGGAGGAAGTGACAGCGATTGTCAGCTCAGGGAGCGTCTCTAGGACGAACGGCACCCAGTGGGCCGCATGGTTTTTTGGCACAGAACCCTGCCCCCGGCCCCGATGACCGTGTACCGGCGGCACCACCCCCGTCCAACACCATACCATGCCACACATGCCCAGCAGTGGTAGCCACGCCTGCCCCTCCCCTATCCCGTGATGCACAAAGCGTGTGGCTCACAATGTCCTCTCTTTATCCCATGCAATAGAGAGATTGGCCCACAACAGATGGGAGAGGGCCCAGGGCTGCCGGACATCAGAGTCCTCAGCCCCTATGAGGAGCAGGCCCTGGAGGTCGCAGGGGTGGCCAAGGACAGATCGGTCACCAATGTAGAGGTTGGCATATGGTGCAGAGGTGAGTATTCACGGCCTTCACCCAGATGACCTGTCACACATGAGTTATTAATGCCAGAGAGAATGACCATTTCCTCTCACTGACCACATGTCCATTCCCCCACAGGATCTCCATACAATGGTGCCGGCCCATCTGGGTTGGTGCCCCACCCCTTCCCACCCCCACCCCCATCTGCTGCCTCCCAAGAGAACACCTCAGAGGAGAGCTCCGAGGGCACGACCATCGGTGCTTAATAACTGTCAACACCATCCTCCACCAGCGCAGAGACACAATGGTCAGGCTTCTAGAGCACAATCTGGTGAGCACCACACAGTTGCTGATGCACATCAGTTGGAAGCAAGAATGTTCAGGGGAGACGGCAGTCAGAGGACCCAGCGCGGTCCCAGTCAGATGTTGAGCCTCTGGACCAGGTTTACCCGGAGCTGCTGCAGTCGATTGGGCGCGGCCGTGAGATTCAGAAGGTGTTATCAGCAACACTCCAGACGTCAGGAGCTGACTGGAAGAGTCCCAATGGCTATGAGCACAGGGGTTGGCGCCAGCGATGCATGGCATCGAGGCCAACACTGCTAGAGTGGCGACCGCAGTGGAGAGCCTGGTGCACAACGTCAGCAGCATGTAGAGGTGTCCAAGGCGTCGCACAGTCAGTGATGGCCTTGGCTGAGGGTTTCGGCAGCATTGCCAAGTCACTGAATGACATGTCCCAGTCTCAGGTGGGCATTGCCGAGGCACTCCAGAGCATGTCCTGGTCAGTGAGCGGCGTGTCCCAGTCTCAGGTGGACATTGCCGGGACGCTCCAGAGCATGTCCCATCATTGCTGAGGGCGTCGGCACCATTGTGTAGTAATTGGGGAGCCACCAGGGCTTGAGAGTCAGATGAGCCCAATCCAGCTGCCCCTCTGTCCCAAGGTGGCCCCCAGGGCCCAACGGACACTGACCAGGAGGAGGGGGCGCTGGGTGCCAGCTCAGAGCCTTCCTACGGGGTGGCAAATGTGGCCACCAGTTCCTACGAGCTCCCCCCGTCTCCGACAACGGCGCATCGCAGAGCCAGCCTCCAGAACAGGGTGACACTGCAAGGCATGTGCTGCTGGAATGGGCTGGGGCTCTCTGGCCCCAGGGCCCCCAGAGGACACCTGCCAGGGGCAACAAAGGCAATGGAACATGGTAAGCAGCAGGCTGCCTCCACCTGGGGACACATCGAGAAGCAACGCAGAGCACAGAAGGCTAAGCAGATCGAGGATCACTGAGAGGGAAATGGGGGGAGGGGGGGTGGTAAGGGGGAGGAGGGTCGAGAAGAGGGGGAAGAGGGGTAACGTCTGGAGCGAGGGACAGTTGAAGTCATAAATGTACATCATTAAAACACGTTCCACCCAAGAAATATGAAGCCTTTGGCACATTATTGCACAATCCAGGCCAACATTCAAAACCCTGCCCCAGCCCCCCAGGCATGGTGGTTCTGGTTCTCTCCCCCCCCCCCCCCCCCCCCCCCCCACCGCACCCAAGGCACACCACATGCAGGTGATGAGTGTGAGCCTGCAGACAGACAGGAGTATTGAGGCGCACCAGAGCTCAGCTTACAGCAGGTTATCATCCCCCCGATGGGTGGAGTAGGACGGTGGTTGGAAAGTGGGGAATGGGGTGAGGTGAAGGACAACGTCACATCCTATGTGAAGCGGACAAGGATGAGGGCTTCCCTGGCCCTCCGGGCATGCCGAGCCGTCTCCGCTGTCACCTGTCCTCCACCCTCCAGCTGGTCCTGCGGCTGCTCCCCGGGCTTTTCCTCCGGCCCTTCCTGGTCTGGTGTGTCCTCATCCACCTTGGAGGTGGCCACATGTTCCTCCTCCTCCTCCATCTCCAGCACATCGGCCCGCTGCTATGCCAGGTTGTGGAGGGCACAGCAGACCCACCACAAAGTGGGCGACCTTTGGGGGTGGGGGCGAGTACTGCAGTGAACCACCAGAGCTGTCGAGGCACCTGAACTGCATTTTCAGTATTCCGATGTATTACTTTAATGACAGCCCCGGTGGCCACATGGGCTTCGTTGTCTGTGGGTCTCCACATCGGTCACAGTCCTCAGTACTGGCATCATTAGTCAGGTCCTAAGTGGCTACCCCCTATCCCCCAAGCGCCAACTGGCTATCCTGAGATAGTCCTTGAATAGGCTGGGGATGTCTAACTGGCCCTGGACGTAGCTATTATGCACACTCCCAGGGAAGTATGCATCTTCCAGAGGTGCTGGTCACACACGAGTTGGATGTTTACGGTGTGGAACTCCTTCCTGTTGATGAACGGTGTGGTAGTCACCACTGTTGTATTATATTGTATATACTGCACTGCATACGAGGGTATTACGGTAAGGCCCCTGTACTACAGGTCCGGGGGTAGATCCCTGCCTGCTGGCTCCGCCCAGTAGGTGGAGTATAAATGTGTGTGCTCTCCGAACTGCAGCCATTTCGGCAGCAGCTGTAGGTGGCCACACATCTCTGTGTAATAAAGCCTCGATTACTCTCCACTCTCGTCTCGTCGTAATTGATAGTGCATCAATGAGTGCAGCAGATATTGCTCCAAGCAACAAATATAATATGATGCACACATAATACTTGCCTGAAGATAGTGGTGAAGCTGTGCAATGTGAGGTTCAAATTTACCAGGCAAAAAAAGGACTGGTCCATAAAGAACTGAGGGAACAATCAACCAGTTGCAGTGCATTCCCATTGAGAGGAAATGTAACATTCCAGGCAATCGGAAGGGATGTACGGGAGCCTGTGTCACTGGGGATTAGCCATTTGGATTTTTCATTACATATTCCTCCAGTTTGGTCCGTTTTTACCTGAGCTCTTTCCTTGCTTTTTTAAAAATTATTTTTATTGAAAGATTTTTGTTTTATGGCAAACAGACTTATCACACACATGCTCCGGCTGTCCAATTGTATCTGCCCTCAGAGAGAAAAAAAAGAAAACAAGTACAACACTTGAGTAATAATAATAGCAAAAACATAACACAGGTAACAGAATTAAATATTTTACATCTTTTCACTCGTTCAAGGGACTATGCAGTTAAACTTGTGCTATACATTTTGCTGGTGTGGTCTATATTAGTGGATCGTGCCTGGCATGGTAACTTTATGATTCACAGGCCCCCCCTGTTGTCACCTGGGTGGGCAGTTAGTTCCAGCACGTTATACACGAGAGCGAGGCCCACCAAGATTGGTGAGGCCTCATTAGGAGAACTTGGGAGTGTGCTTCTGTAGCGCTGCTCGGGGCCCCCGCACCCCTGGTGTATTATGTATTTCTCCTGTGTTTTGGGTGTTGCCTCCTCAACTCCCCCAATCTCTCTCTTTCCTCCCCTCCTTTTCCCCCTTCTAGTTATTCCACCCCCACCTAGTTGCTGGTCACAAACAGGTCCTTGAAGAGGCTGGTGTTTTGCCCCCATGTGTAGTGGAAGCCTTCCTCCGACCCCCTGATGGCAAATTTTATTTTCTCCCATTTCAGCAATTCCATTAGGTCGGACAGCCAGCCCATGGCCTTGAGTGGCGCTGCCGATCTCCATCCGAGCAGGAGTCTCTGTTGGGCAATCAGGGAGGCGAAGGCCAGGGCATTGGCCCCTCTCCCCATAAAGAACTCTGACTGTTCCGACACTCTGAAGACCACCACTAAAGGGCATCCAACTGCACACCTTTGGACTGTGGGAGGAAACTGGAGCACCTGGAGGAAACACACACAGACACAGGGAGAGTGTGCAAACTCCACACAGTCACCCAAGGCTGGAATTGAATCCAGCTCCCTGGCACAATGAGGAGTAGTGCTAACCACTGTGCCATCGTACTGCCCATAGGGGCGGAGTATTCCACCCCTACCACCGCTGGGAGCACTGACTTACCCACTACAAAGACGTCTATGTGGGAGTAGGCTTTGTGAACATGGGAGAAGAAGGAGAAATTCTTCTCTCTCATAAGGTTGAACCGCCACGGGTCCACCACTCCCATCTGCACCATGAAGATGTTTAGTTCTCTTGCTATTCCTGATTTAGACCACAATTTGGGGCTGGGCTTGTCTGTCATTGGGTCCTACACACACATTTGAAGTCTCCCCACCCCCCCCATGATTAGTTGATGGATGTCCAAGTCGGGGATCTCCACCATTGTCTTTTTAATGAATTCAGTGTCATTCCAGTTTGGGGCATATATATTTACGAGTATCACTGGGACCCCTTCTAGGTCCTACTAACTATTACGTACCACCTGCCTGGGTCCATCACCGTGTTCGTCGCTATAAAGGCTATCCTTTTGTTAAACAGTATGGCCAACCCGTTACCCTTGTGTCGAAGCATACCTGGTATGCCTGTCCTCCTGAGTGTTTCCTTACCCTCAGTCGGTCTTTCTCTCTTAAAATTGTGTCCATGGGCGGGATTCTCCGCAATCGGCGCGATGTCCGCCGACCGGCGCCAAAAACAGCGCAAATCAGTCCAGCATCACGCCACCCCAAAGGTGCGGAATTCTCCGCATCTTGACGGGCCGAGCCCTCACCTTGAGGGGCTAGGCTCGCGGCGGACTGATTTCCGCCGCGGAAATGACTTTGCCCTGCGGCGCATGCGCGGGAGCATCAGCGGCCACTCACGGTATCCCCGCGCATGCGCAGTGGAGGGGGTCTCTTCCGCCTCCGCCATAGTGGAGACCATGGCGAAGGCGGAAGGAAAAGAGTGCCCCCACGGCATAGGCCCGCCCGCGGATCGGTGGGCCCCGATCGCGGGCCAGGCCACCGTGGGGCCACCCACCAGGGCCAGATCCCCCCGCGCCCCCCCCAGGACCCCGCCCGTGCCGCCTTGTCCCGCCGGTAAGAGAGGTGGTTTGATTCTCGCCGGCGGGACAGGCATTCCAGCAGCGGGACATCGGCCCATTGCGGGCCGGAGAATCGCCGGGGGTGGCCCACCAACTGGCGCGGCGCGATTCCCACCCCTGCCGAATATCCGGTGCCGGAGAGCGATTACTACACAATGGCGCCGACGCCCTCAGCAATGATGGGACATGCTCTGGAGCGTCCCGGCAATGTCCACCGGAGGCGGGATTCACGCCAGCCCCCGGCGATTCTCCGACCCGGCGGGGGGGTCGGAGAATCCCGCCCCTGAAGTTAGACTATGTCGACCCACAGGCTTTTGAGATGGGCAATGACTCCGGATCTTTTCATTGGTCCGTTAAGTCCCCTCACGTTCCAGGTGACTATTCCAGTGGGGGTGTTTCTGCCCCCACTGTGGGGTCAATCATACTTACCTAAAAGAGAAAACGGAGAAGACGGGCGGGCCGCAGAAGCGGAAATGCGCAGAAGCGGAACGAGACGACAACGGCAGCGACTCCGTCTGGGAGAAGCAAGGGACGACAACACGAACAGATGCTTACATATGTGTGTAAATAATTTTGCCAAGTGTACAGAGCTGCTGCTGTTGAGCGGGGGCATAATACCGTCCGATGGCTTCTCAGGGAAAATTAAAACGTCAGCAGCAGCAGCGACCCGTAGGGGAGTGGGGTGAGTGCTCCGTTGGGAGGGTGTGAGAAGACCGAGGCGCGTGGGGTCACGTCTAGTCAATTGCTATTGTATATTCTCTTTTTTCACTATGTTAATGTTCACTCTATTTTGCTGTGTTAGGATTGTTACTATTTATTATGAAAAACTTTGCAAAACTTTAATTTAAAAAAAATATTTTTTTAAATCACTTACCTCGTGGACATGCCCCTACACGCCAGCATTTCTCTTTGTTCATGGGCCACCCAAGATGGCCACCATCGCCTTCTTCCTTCCAATCGTGTCCTTGTGCGTCCTGCTTTAAATGGGGCTGGTTTAGCACAGGGCTAAATAGCTGGCTTTTAAAGCAGACCAAGGCAGGCCAGCAGCACGGTCCAATTCCCGTACCAGCCTCCCCGAACAGGTGCCGGAATGTGGCGACTAGGGGCTTTTCACAGTAACTTCATTTGAAGCCTACTTGTGACAATAAGCGATTTTCATTTCATTTTCATTTTTCATTTTCATTCTCCCCTCTCCCTCCTCTCCTCCCCTCATCTCACCCCATGATCCTCTCTCTGAGCCCCTCTGCCCATACAGTCCCACCTTTCCTTTCCCCGTTCCTCTGTTACTTCCCCCCCCCACCTTGCCTGTCCCCCTTCCTCCCTTCCCCTGCTACACCCTAGCTTGTTGTTTTACCCCCCTCCTGTCAATGCTCTCTCCCTCTCGGGAAACACGCTGCACCCCCCACCTCTTTTTACTCCCAGACACCAGCCTGCTTGCTAGTGTGGTGGCTCCCCCCACTGGAAATGGATCATTTTGTGCCTGACCTGCCTGGTTCCCACCCACCCTCCACATCCCCAAGTGCAGTTGCCCTCTTCCCCCCACTTAGGTTGTGTAATTCCACATAGTTCTTAATTGCCCCACATTGTTTCTTCCCAAGTCCGTTCTGTCATACAAGCTTGTTAACTTCCTCCGTTGTGTTTGAATAAAGTTTTTTATTGTTGTACGTGACCGAGAGCCTTGCTGGGTACAACATGCTGAATTACTCTTAAACAGTGCAGTTTTGGCCCCATTAAATGCTGCCTGATGCTTGGCCAGGTCGGCGCCAATATCCTGATACATGGGGATGATGTGTCCTTCCCACTTACATGTCCGCATGCTCTTCGCCCACCTCAAAACCCTTTCCTTGTCCTGAAAGTTATGGAGTTTCACTATTATTGCCCGCGGTGGTTCCCCAGATTTGGGTTTTTGCCGGAATGACCTGTGGGCCTGGTCCACCTTTAGGGGATTGTCGAAGCCCTCCTCTCTGACCAGTTTTCTGAACATCCTCAAAACATATTCCGTCGGTTTCCTGCCCCCTGCGCCTTCTGGTAGCCTGATGATGTGAAGATTCTGTCGACGGGACCTGTTTCCTGGTTGTCTACCTTGCCCATTAGCGCCTTCAGAGTCTTCACCAACCGTGCCACCTCGGCTTCGAGTGAGGCGACCCGCCCGTCCTGGTCGGTGGCTAATTTCTCCAGGTCCTACACCATTGTCGCCTCTTGGGCCTTCAGTCTCCACTCCAATCTGTCCATTTCTGCCTTTATGGGGGCCAGTGTGACCTCTAATGCTGACTTCATAGCCGACATGAGGTTCTCTTTTATCACCTCTCTGTGTTTTTGGAGCTCCGCAGAGATAAACTCAATCAGTTGCTCCGTCAGTGTTTAGGCCGGCGCTGGCAGCCCTGCTGGGTCTGCCATGCTCATGTCTGGGCTCGCCCCGCATGTCCTCTTGTTCTGGGGTTGGGGTCGTCCTTTCACTGCTTTTGCTGGTCTTGCGGCCTGGCTGCTGGTTCAACGGCATCTTAGTCAGTTAAGTACTAAGTGGGTGTCAAGTTGGGGAACTTTGTCATACTTTTGGTTCCCAATTGATGGGTTAAAAAGGTTCAGTGAGAAGTTCCTAGGAGAGAGCCACCTTTCGTGTGACCACTCAGCTCATTGCCTCCACTGGAAGTCCCCTCTTTTCTTTCTGTCCTTCATAGAATCTTAGAATCATGGGACATTGAAGGAGGTGATTTGGCTCATTAGGTCTGTGCCAGCTCTCTGTAGGAACTACCAGTTAGTCTCACTCCTTTTCTCTTTCACCTTAGCCGCAGCTTTTGCCCTTGCACATTGTAAAATTGATTGTAGATGTACACAACTATCAAGTGTTCCCTCACTGGAAAGGAAAATATAGGTGACTACTGAACAATCAGTTGCTGATCTGCAGAGGTACAGGAAAATGAAAATGAAATGAAAATCGCTTATTGTCACAAGTAGACTTCAATGAAGTTACTGTGAAAAACCCCTAGTCGCCACATTCCGGCGCCTGTTCGGGGAGGCTGGTACGGGAATTGAACCGTGCTGCTGGCCTGCCTTGGTCTGCTTTAAAAGCCAGCGATTTAGCCCTGTGTGCTAAACCAGCCCCCTACAGAGGCCCTATATCTGTATCTGAAGCTCATTCTGATAGATTAGTATCGGTGTCAAAGGGTCGTCTTGGCTGTAATCACTGTGGTCGTTGCATTGAGAGAGAGAACCCACTGTCACTTGGCATTGTCACAGAATTGTTGCCAATATGAGTACCAACAAACTGCTCTGATTGCTGAGCACCATGCAAATGGTTACTCATGCACTGGTAATTTGAGAGAATGAACAGTGTGTTAATACTTATGTATTATGGGATGGCGGGACTGACGTATGAGGAGAGATTGATTTGGTTAGGATTGTATTCGCTGATGTTCAGAAGAATGAAGGGGATCTCATAGAAACTTATAAAATTCCATCAGGATTACACAGGGTAGATACAGGAAGGATGTTCCCCGATGGTGGGTGTGTCCAGGACCAGGGTTCACAGTCTGAGGAAATGGGGTATACCAATTGGGACAGAGATGAGGAGACATTTTTTCACCCAGAGAGAGGAATTTGTTACCACAGGAACTGGTTGAGACCAGAACATTGTATGTTTTCAAGAAGCAGTTAGATATAGCACTTAGGACAAAGGGGATCAAAGGATATTGGGAGGGGGGGGGAGGAGCGGGATTAGGCTATTGAGTTGGTTGATCAGCCATGATCATAATGAATGACAGAGCAGGCTTGAAGGGCCGAATGGCCTCCACCTGCTCCTATTTGCTATGTTTCTACGTTTATTACCTTGCCTGTCCTGGTGAGGGCATTAAACATTTTGTGACACTACTCTAAGGTTCTAGGAATGAGAGAGGTCAATCAGGGGGGTAATCTTAACCTTAAAAGTCAGGCAGATGTGGATCAACTGGGAGGGAGTTGAAAGGTGGGCAGACAGTTAACCCACTCCAAGGAGGTGTGTTAATATTTCAAATTTGATAATGAGGCCATAGTTTTCAACTCTGACTCCAATATGATGGGTTTGCCAAGCTTCAGAGAACCTGGAATTACACATGGCAGATCCAGGAATGAGTGCCTTTTCACCTAACTCCTGACCCAGGTAATTTGGAATCTCACCACCCAACTTTCTCCACGAGACTTCTAATCATACCCACCCCCACTCCAATCAGGGCTCCAATCCAGTACTATGGCCATCTATCCACCACATCAGGTGTTTGCCTCTGCTTCCCCCCTACCCACCCAAAGGCCTCTGACCATAACATAATTGACTCCACAATATTTCAGTCAAATTTTGTTTTTAAATTTAAATTTGCAAAAAACAGGCACTATAAATGGGAATCTGGAATATGTGATCATCAGAGGAATCTTACAGTAGCACAGGTGGGTAACTTTAACATTTGCATACTGCCTCCAATTTATTTTAGCACCAAGGTTTCACTCAGAGCCTTTATTGTTAGCCCTTTATATATTTAACTTATTCAAAATACAAGCAATGTAAAAATAACCTTTTCCACAATAGGAGATTTCTTGTAGACAGGGCGATAAATCAAAGACCTCTGGCAGAAGTTGCAAATTCTTAAGTTTTCATTTGAAAAGAAACCCTGAAAAGACTTCCCTCTTTCCTGAAGTTTTATGACTTTTACTCCTGGAGTTGCAATTGTCCCTATTCCAGCTTTCCAAGTTTCTTGCTATATTGACGGATGGCCCTCAGTTGAGTGTGAAATAATGTACACCATATGAATCTGTCTCTCCTTCGTTCCAGAAACCATTGCCCAACAGGCCAGACTCCTTGGACACACATTCCTTATCTATGGCTAAAAGCTGTGGCCATGAAATCTATTAGTAAAATGTGCAGAACCCAAGCACCAAAAAGTAAATTAAAGCTTCTGGGCCTGCTGCATTGTGATGTGATGTACACGGGTCACACTGTTAGATTTAAGACTCAGAACCTTCACATTGACTTCCCATATTACTTTTCACACACAAAGCCAACGCTGAGATGCTGCCAGATCTTTTGTTATGAATCTCCAGATATATATGGGGCAGGATTCTCCGTCAGCTGACACCAGAATCGGGAAACGGGATTGGGCGGAGAATTGGTTTTGACGCCAAAATTGTGGCGGGCGCCAGTTTCGTGCCAAATCGCAATTCTCTGGTGCCTCAACAACAGCGTCAATGCGTCCACTCCGCGCATACAGTAAATACCGTTGGTATATCAATAGCGGGCCTGACCTGGTATTCTCCAGGGCCTCGGGGATTCTCCGCCTCCACTGCGGCAGATTCGCGACGGTGAGGTTCTCTTATGCTTTTAAAAATCGTGAAACTGATGCCGTGGCTGCTGAGGGACAGACGGGGGGGGTACGGAAAGTGTCCAACATCGCCATTGTGTGCTCACAGCTGTGCCACTGGCCGGGGGACTTCTGCCAGGGTTTGGGGGCGTGGGGGGGGGTTGGCCAGGAGGTGGGGCTGTGGGGTTGGTGTGGACGGGCATGCAACACCATTGCCGTAGCCGGCAAGGTTGCCATGCAGCTGCGCACGCCGCTGACTGTCCACTGTGAACTTAGGGCCACGGGCCGTATGGGTGACCCCCCAGGCCACCCCCTAGGTGCCCTCTGGCCTGAATCGACTCATCAGTGGGATGGGCACACTCCAGCACAACCAGTGCCATCCTGTTGACTGGGATGGTGTAGGGGGAGTGAAGTGTGTGTATGTGGCTGCAGCTTGTCAGCCTCCTGAGTGTCAATCACAGATCCGGCGAATCCCGCACCGTTTCTCATTGAAATCGATTGTGTTCCAAGTAGTGCTAGCCCTCAACGGTCGCTGAATCGGTCCGGGTGCGGCGCCAGTTTCCTGTTGTGAAAGTCCATTATTCCTGCCCCGGCATCAACACTTGGTCTCAGGAACAGAGAATTCCGCCGATGATTTCTATCACTGCAAGTTATTCGTTGGGGAGGTGGGGGGTTGTTGCAAGAATAGTGCTGGAGGATAAGAGTGCAAAATTGAAATGGCTATATAAAGACTTAAGGTTAGGATTTTTACCTTGTTGAATATCTGGTTATCTCCATGGGAATGCCTTGACCAATCATAATTGTGTTGTTAACCGATTCGCGCCCTTTTCTCCTGCAGTGTAAATTGTTGTGATTGCTTGAAATTTGGTATTCTTGCATTTGTCCTGATGAGTGCAAGATGAAAAGCTCTGACAACTTGTCTCTCTTTTGATCAATATTCAGTATCTGATCAGAAAAGGATTTAAATTTAAAAGCATTAGTCTGTATAAAGTTAGAGGGGGAGATTCTCAATGCTGGCCCTTTGTTTCTCCCCTGCAAATCGGGCAAGTTAAAGGTTTGGCGGGAACCTTAAGTGCCCATTTTCTCACCTGAATAATTTCAGGTAGGCCTTTAAAAGGGTGCTTCGCTCAAACCAGATGTTAGGCTGTTTATGTATGCAAATTGGAGACCAGGAAATAGGCAGTTCATGCATGTCACATGCCAGTCTCGATGCTCCAGACGTTATAAGGCCTGTCCGGCAATCCTGAGAACAATACCAGTCCAAGACTTCCTCCTTCTCCTGTCCAACAATAAAGGTTAAAAAATATTTAACTTGCGTTTCTGAGCCTCTTTCGGTTTCAGCTCTGTTTACTGCAATGTTGGCCTGGTGTAGAAGACAAGATGGCGCAGGCCTCAGATTAAAATTGCACATGGCACCCTGTGATGTTGTTGGGGCCCAAAAAGGAGGGTTTGTAGGAAGGTGACCTGCCTTATTCTCCTGAAAGGAAGTGTTACGGCCGGGATTCTCCTTTTGGGAGTCTAAGGGCTCCCACCAGTGGAGAATCGGGACTGGTCTCCGCTGGTGCTAAGAGCACCCCCAATGTGCCATTCCATGGCACCTAGAATTTGGTTTTGGCAAATCGGATTTTCCATACCATGGTGGAATCCGTGCTGCAACTGAGAGCGGCGGGACTTAATCGCTTGAAAAGGTCCCAGGCTTCAGAAATTGGAGCGCCTTTTTCGATCTCCATTAGTTGCTGCGGCTCACCCTCCACACCCAAGATCGCAGGCAGGGCACCATCCCACCCTAATTACTGGAAAGCCGCCCCACCTCAAAACCCCCCCTTCAGTCCCCCATGCCCATACCTCACTCCCACTCCCCCAGGTCCCGCCCTTCATGTCCCTTCCCTTAGCAGTGCAAGCCATGCACCTTGCAGTCCAAGGGGCGATAAATACCCTCCCAACACTTGCTACCAGGGTGCCGAGGGGGCTCTTCATGGGAGCTGGAACCAGGGCGTCTTGCGTTGGGCTGGAGGAACTCAGGTCAGGGGTCTTCCAAGGGATAGGGCTCCTTTGGTTGCTCTCCCCATCTTCAGCCTTTATACTCATTAAACAGTTGATCAGTATGTAACAGTTAAAGTTTTCCCACAATAAAGCAAAAATGTAATCATCATACTCCTGAACCATTTAGACAGTCACTCACTATCTGATAAACATACATCCCTAATAATAAAGATAACATTTTATTATCTGCACCCGTTAACCCTTTAAAAAGTCTGTCAGTATGTCAAAGTGAGGTCCATGAGGTGGAGGTGAAAGTTATGCCTTTAAAATGGTGGAAACCTTTCAAGTGGTTTTCACACAGTCAATCTTATCGCCTTTTGAAACATTGATGGCACTGTGTATGGCTCGGAGGCTGAATGCTTTGAACTGGACTGTTTGCATTGAAATTCACACTGTGATCGTCAACCCGCTAGAACTTCAAAGTGACGAATCAGATTGTTTATGTTTATAGCTCTGCTGGGATCCATTAAGTCAGGGTAGCAGCTGTTTCCCTAACTGCAGTTTTTTTTATGAGTCTGCCTCTGTGTTCCCGAGTGCTTCATAGAAAGTAAAGGGCAGCCCCCATAGCTGGTCTTTCCACCACCAGGTCCACACTCATCAAGACTTGCACCAATTCACGCCAGTGGGACCCTCAGCTTGGGGGGGCTGGAGCATCACATTTGGCTGATGAATGGTGCAGCCTGCCCATCAATGACATGGAAAATAGCTCTCATGAACTATTTGCCTGGTCCCACCAGGTCTCCTTTTAGATTGATATTGCTCGCCCTGTAGTTTAATTGGTCAAATGGTTAACAATAGGCAGCTAGATTGTGAAAGACAATCAGTGGTCACAAGAGTTGTAGACCAACTTCACGTTTTCCTCTCTAAGACAGGCTCCAGAACCACATATGAGAGGATCGAGTGCTATAAACTAGCCCATTTACCATCTTTGTCCACAACTATCATATAGAATTTACAGTGCAGAAGGAGGCCATTCGGCCCATCGAGTCTGTACCGGCTCTTGGAAAGAGCACCCTACCCAAGGTCCACACCTCCACCCTATCCCCATAACCCAGTAACCCCACCCAACACTAAGGGCAATTTTGGACACTATGGGCAATTTATCATGGCCAATCTACCTAACCTGCACATCTTTGGACTGTGGGAGGAAACCGGAGCACCCGGAGGAAACCCACGCACACACGGGGAGAACGTGCAGACTCCGCACAGACAGTGACCCAAGCCAGGAAATAAAACCTGGGACCCTGGAGCTGTGAAGCAATTGTGCTATCCACAATAGTACCGTGCTGATCCTACACTATCAATACGATTATCCCCCTCGCCCCCATCACTGCCTCTATGCATCAGGTCAGCTCTGGAGCCATTTTGCCTGGTGCGATATGTGGTAAACAGAAATGGGCTGGACCTTGCTGGAGTTGCGCCTCTCACAACTGCACCCTTCATCACAAAATTGTCCCATGCAGTAACTTTCAGAAAGCGTAAGTTGATAACAATGTAGCAAGGGCAACAAAGAACAAAGAAAAGTACAGCACAGGAACAGGCCCTTCGGCCCTCCAAGCCTGTGCCGACCATGCTGCCCGACTAAAGTACAATCTTCTACACTTCCTGGGTCCGTATCCCTCTATTCCCATCCTATTCATGTATTTGTCAAGGTGCCCCTTAAATGTCACTATTGTCCCTGCTTCCACCACCTCCTCCGGTAGCGAGTTCCAGGCACCCACTACCTTCTGTGTAAAAAACTTGCCTCGTACATCTACTCTAAACCTTGCTCCTTGCACCTTAAACCTATGCCCCCTTGTAATTGACCCCTCTACCCTGGGGAAAAGCCTCTGACTATCCACTCTGTCTATGCCCCTCATAATTTTGTAGACCTCTATCAGGTCGCCCCTCAACCTCCGTCGTTCCAGTGAGAACAAACCGAGTTTATTCAACCGCTCCTCATAGCTAATGCCCTCCATACCAGGCAACATTCTGGTAAGTCTCTTCTGCACCCTCTCTAAAGCCTCCAGATCCTTCTGGTAGTGTGGCGACCAGAATTGAACACTATACTCCAAGTGTGGCCTAACTAAGGTTCTATACAGCTGCAACATGACTTACCAATTCTTATACTCAATGCCCCGGCCAATGAAGGCAAGCATCCCGTATGCCTTCTTGACTACCTTCTCCACCTGTGTTGCCCCTTTCCGTGACCTGTGGACCTGTACACCTAGATCCCTCTGACTTTCAATACTCTTGAGGGTTCTACCATTCACTGTATATTCCCTACCTGCATTAGCCCTTCCAAAATGCATTACCTCACATTTGTCCGGATTAAACGCCATCTGCCATCTCTCCACCCAAGTCTCCAAACAATCTAAATCCTGCTGTATCCTCTGACAGTTCTCATCGCTATCCGCAATTCCACCAACCTTTGTGTTGTCTGCAAACTTACTAATCAGACCAGTTACATTTTCTTCCAAATCATTTATATATACTACAAACAGCAAAGATCCCAGCACTGATCCCTGCAGAACACCACTAGTCACAGCCCTCCAATTAGAAAAGCATCCTTCCATTGCTACTCTCTGCCTTCTGTGACCTAGCCAGTTCTGTATCCACCTTGCCAGCTCACCCCTGATCCCGTATGACTTCACCTTTTGTACTAGTCTACCATGAGGGACCTTGTCAAAGGCCTTACTGAAGTCCATACAGACAACATCCACTGCCCTACCTGTATCAATCATCTTTGTGACCTCCTCGAAAAACTCTATCAAGTTAGTGAGACACAACCTCCCCTTCACAAAACCATGCTGCCTCTCACTAATACGTCCATTTGCTTCCAAATGGGAGTAGATCCTGTCTCGAAGAATTCTTTCCAGTAATTTCCCTACCACTGACATAAGGCTCGCCGGCCTGTAGTTCCCTGGATTATCCTTGCTACCCTTCTTAAACAGAGAAACAACATTGGCTATTCTCCAGTCCTCCGGGACATCACCTGAAGACAGTGAGGAGCCAAAGATTTCTGTCAAGGCCTCAGCAATTTCCTCTCTAGCCTCCTTCAGTATCCTGGGGTAGATCCAATCAGGCCCCGGGGACTTATCTACCTTAATATTTTTCAAGACGCCCAACACCTTGTCTTTTTGGATCTCAATGTGACCCAGGCTATCTACACACCCTTCTCCAGACTCAGCATCTACCAATTCCTTCTCTTTGGTGAATACTGATGCAACCTTTGTGAACAAGCAGGACCAAAAGGACGTTTTTTTAAACTAATGAGAATTAAGTGTTGAAAAAAACTGAGGAATGAGGGAGAAAGAGTGTTAATAAGAGACTAATCAGGTACAAAACATGGCCCGAAGAGAATGAAAGAAAAATCGGATTAGGAGAGAGGGGGTGAAAAGAGGCCAAAAGGAAACTAAGGCATTTTTATAAGAAATAATAACAAAGCCTCTTTGAAATCTCCAACAACAATGTATTACAAACAAGAATAGAATTGACCAATTTAAATTGCTCGCTTTCTGGGCCAGAGCGGTTGACTGGTAATTGCATTAACAATTATCATGTTTTTAAAAGGATATCTATGTGCTTAACTACCTATCCTAATTTTCTGTAATGAGTTTAATGGGCAATTTTTTTTTTTTAATATGTTTATTCAGATTTTCCAACAAAATTTTAACAAACCCCCCCCCCCGTAACAAAAAGAAAAAGAACACAAACACAACAATCGAAAATAATACAAAACTTATACATTGGGTTTCCCTCGTATATAGCAACCCCCCCATATGACATTCAAAGGTACCCTTGGGGAAGCCCCCCTCCCCCACCCACCCAAATACCCCCCTCAAAAGAGACCCCCCTCCCCCGCCCTTGGGTTGCTGCTGCTGCTGACCTCCTCCTAACGCTCTGTGAGATAGTCTAGGAACGGTTGCCGCCGCCTGAAGAACCCCTGCACAGACCCTCTCAAGGCAAACTTTATCCTCTCCAGCTGAATGAAACCTGCCATGTCATTTATCCAGGCTTCCACACTGGGGGGCTTCGTGTCCTTCCATAATAACAAGATCCTCCGCCGGGCCACCAGGGACGCAAAGGCCAGGATACCGGCCTCTTTCGCCTCCTGCACTCCCGGCTCATCCGTTACCCCAAATAGTGCCAATCCCCAGCTCGGCTTGAACTGGACTTTCACCACCTTGGACATAGTCCTCGCGAAACCCCTCCAGAACCCATCCAGTGCCGGGCACGACCAGAACATGTGGACGTGATTCGCCGGGCTTCCCGAGCACCTCCCACACCTGTCCTCCATCCCAAAGAGCCTACTCAACCTTGCCCCTGTCATATGCGCTCTGTGAGTAACCTTAAATTGTATTAGGCTGAACCTGGCACAAGAGGAAGAGGAATTAATCCTACTCAGGGCATCAGCCCACAGACCCTCATCTATCTCCTCCCCAAGCTCCTCCTCCCACTTGCCCTTTAACTCCTCTACCGAGGCCTCCTCCTCTTCTTTCATCTCCTGATAGATCGCCGAAACCTTGCCTTCTCCAACCCATACACCCGAAATCACCCTGTCCTGAATCCCCTGTGCCGGGAGCAACAGGAATTCCCTCACCTGCCGCCTCACAAACGCCCTCACTTGCATATACCTGAACGCATTTCCCAGGGGTAACCCAAACTTCTCCTCCAGCGCCCCTAGGCTCGCAAACGCCCCATCTATAAACAGGTCCCCCATTCTTCTAATCCCTGCCCGATGCCAGCTCCGAAACCCCCCATCCATCCTTCCCGGGACGAACCGATGGTTCTCCCGAATCGGGGACGAAACCGAGGTTCCCACCTCGCCCCTATGCCATCTCCACTGCCCCCAGATCTTCAACGTTGCCGCCACCACTGGACTCGTGGTGTACCTTGTCGGCGAGAGCGGCAGCGGTGCCGTCACCAGCGCCCTCAGGCTCGTGCCCCTGCAGGACTCCATCTCCAACCTCTTCCACGCCGCCCCCTCTCCCTCTATTACCCACTTTCGGATCATCGCCACGTTGGCTGCCCAATAATAGCTGCACAGATTCGGCAGCGCCAGCCCTCCCTGTCCCTGCTACACCCCAGAAACACCCTCTTTACCCTCGGGGTCTTATTTGCCCACACGAAACCCATGACACGCCTACCTACCTGTTTAAAAAAAGCCTTGGTAATCATAATGGGAAGGCACTGGAACACAAAGAGAAACCTCGGGAGGACCGTCATTTTAACCGACTGTACCCTGCCCGCTAGCAAGAGTGGCAGCACATCCCATCTTTTGAAATCCTCCTCCATCTGCTCCACCAACCGCGTCAAATTGAGTTTGTGCAGGGCCCCCAACTCCCAGCCACCTGGATCCCCAAGTACCGAAAGTTCCTTTCCGCCCTCTTCAATGGAAGGTCGTCTATCCCCCTTCCCTGGTCCCCTGGATGCACCACAAAGAGCTCACTTTTCCCTACGTTGAGCTTATAGCCCGCGAAGTCCCCAAACTCCCTTAGGATCCGCATGACCTCCGCCATCCCCTCCACTGGATCTGTCACATACAGCAACAGGTCATCCGCATACAGCGACACACGATGTTCCTTTCCCCCTCGGACCAATCCCCTCCATTTCCTGGACTCCCTTAGTGCCATGGCCAAAGGCTCAATTGCCAATGCAAACAACAAGGGGTACAGCCAAAAGTACTCCGACCTCCGCCGATTCGTAGCCATACTCGCCACCGGGGCTCTATATAGCAGCCTGACCCAACTGATGAACCCCTCCCCAAACCCAAACATCCGCAACACTTCCTAAAGATACTCCCACTCCACCCGGTCGAAGGCCTTCTCCGCGTCCATAGCTGCCACTACCTCCGCTTCTCCCTCCACCGATGGCATCATAATCATGTTGAGGAGCCTCCGCACATTAGTGTTTAACTGCCTGCCCTTTACAAATCCTGTCTGGTCCTCATGGATCACCCCTGGGACACAGTCCTCAATTCTCGTAGCCAGCACTTTTGCCAGCAACTTAGCATCCACATTGAGGAGCCAGATCGGTCTATACGACCCACATTGCGGGTCCTTGTCCCGCTTCAGGATCAGAGAGATCAGCGCCCCGGACATTGTCGGGGGCAGGGTCCCCCCCTCCCTTGCCTCATTGAAAGTCATCACTAACAACGGGCCTAGCAGGTCCACATATTTCCCATAAAACTCGACCGGGAACCCATCTGGCCCCGGGGCCTTCCCCGCCTGCATGTTCCCCAATCCTTTAACCAGCTCCTCCAACCCAATTGCCGCCCCTAAACCAGCCACCTCCTGCTCTTCCACCCTCGGGAACCTCAGTTGATCCAAAAATCGTCGCATCCCCTCTTCCCCCGCTGGGGGCTCAGATCTGTACAGCTCCTCATAGAAGTCCTTGAATACCACATTTACTCTCACCGCACTCCGCACCGTATTCCCCCCGCTATCCTTAACTCCACCTACCTCCCTCGCTGCCTTCCTCTTACGAAGCTGGTGTGCCAGCATCCGGCTCGCCTTCTCCCCATACTCGTACGTCGCCCCCTGTGCTTTCCTCCACTGTGCCTCTGCTTTCCCTGTGGTCAACAGGTCAAACTCTGTCTGGAGGCTTCGCCGCTCCCTGAGTGTTTCTCAGGCTGGGAAAGGGATGGGTAGGACAGGTATTCCATTCGGGCCCACGTAATCCTTGGGGGCCTCTGCATATCTCCTGTCCACCCTTAAGATCTCCCCCACCAACCTCTCCCTGCCCTCTCTCTTCTCCCTGTGGGCCCTCATGGAGATTAACTCTCCCCTGACCACCGCCTTCAACACCTCCCAGACTACCCCCACCTGCACATCTCCGTTGTCATTGGTCTCCAAATATCTCTCGATGCACCCCCGCACCCTCCCGCACACCTCCTCATCCGCCAATAATCCCACATCAAGACGCCACAACGGCCGCTGATCCCTCTCCTCTCCTAACTCCAGCTCCACCCAGTGTGGGGCGTGGTCTGAGATGGCTATGGCCGAATACTCCGTTCCCTCCGCTTTCGGGATTAGCGCTCTACTCAAAACAAAAAAATCTATCCGGGAGTAGGCTCTATGTACATGGGAAAAGAACGAGGATTCCCTGGCCAGGGGCCTGGCAAACCTCCATGGATCCACTCCCCCCATCTGGTCCATAAACCCCCTAAGCACCTTGGCCGCAGCCGGCCTCTTCCCCGTCTTGGACCTAGAGCGATCCAATGCTGGATCCAACACCGTGTTGAAATCCCCCTCCCCCCATTATCAAGCTTCCTACCTCCAGGTCCGGAATCCGACCCAGCATGCGCTTCATAAATCCGGCATCATCCCAGTTCAGGGCGTATACGTTTACCAGTACCACCTGTACCCCCTGCAACCTACCACTCACCATCACGTATCGACCTCCATTATCCACTACAATATTCTTTGCCTCAAACGACACCCCCTTCCCCACCAGTATTGCAACCCCTCTGTGATTCGCATCCAGCCCTGAATGGAAGACCTGTCCTACCCATCCCTTTCTCAGCCTAACCTGATCTGCCACCTTCAGATATGTCTCCTGAAGCATGACCACGTCTGCCTTCAGTCCCTTTAAGTGCGCGAACACTCGGGCCCTCTTAACCGGCCCTTTCAGGCCCCTCACATTCCAAGTTATCAGTCCCCCACCCCCCCCCCACCCCCCTGCCGACTAGCCATCTCCTTTTCTAGGCCAGTCACGTGCCCGCGCCTCCCGCACCCTCCAGTCCCCCAGGCGGCGGACCCCCGCCCCGACCACCTCTCCTATTTCCAGTTCCCTTTTGGCCAATGCAGCAGCAACCCTATACCCCCCTCTCTCCCCGCCCCCCAACCCCCTCCCCCCGCTAGATCCATATCTAGCTCTTTTGCTCTACCCATAACACTCCCGTAAGTCAGCTGACTCCTGCTGACCCCGGCCTCTCCCACCTTCCCGTCGACTCCCCCAGTCTGGGAATCCCCCCTCCCCCTCCTCCCTGGCCGTCAGTGTGCGCTCCTCTCCATTACCGACCCCCCCCCGACCCCCGCCACCGTCCTTCCCTAGCACGGGAAAAAGCCCGCGCTTTCCTGAGCCGGCCCCGCCCCCTCTGGCGCAGCTCCTTTTGCGGCCTTACCTCAATTACCCATCCCCAGGCCTCCCCTCCCTCCCACACCGACGCCCACACTCTCCCACAGTCTCCCCATCAAATCCCTTCACCCATCCCCATCCAGCACCCAACCAAGGGAACATTCCCTACACGTAGTTGAAACCATATATACAGCAAACATCCCCCCCCCCCCCAACAAGAAACCCTCAATTTGAGTCCAACTTTTCAGTCTGTATAAAGCTCCATGCCTCCTCAGGCGTTTCAAAATAGTGGCGCCGGTCCTGGAATGTGACCCACATTCGCGCTGGCTGCAGCATACCGAACTTCACCCCTTTCCGATGGAGCACCGCCTTCGCCCGATTAAAGCCAGCTCTCTTCTTGGCCACCTCTGCACTCCAGTCCTGGTAGATTCGGATCTCCGTGTTCTCCCACCTGCTTCTCCGCTCTTTCTTGGCCCATCTCAAGACACACTCTCTGTCCATAAAGCGGTGAAACCTCACCACTACAGCCCTTGGCGGCTCGTTGGCCTTGGGCCTCCTTGCCTGGCCCCGATGAGCCCCATCTAGCTCCAGGAGCCTCGGGAAGGCTCCCGCGCCCATCAGCAAATTGAGCATCGTGCCTATATATGCCCCGGCATCGGGCCCCTCCACTCCTTCAGGCAGACCCAGAATCCGAAGATTCTTCCTCCTCGACCTATTCTCCAGGTCCTCAAATCTTTCCGCCCACCTCTTGTGCAGCGCCTCGTGTGCCTCCATCTTCACCGCCAGGCCCAAGATCTCATCCTCGTTCTCCGAGGCTTTTTGCCGCACCTCTCGGATCGCCACCCCTTGGGCCTTCTGGGTCTCCACTAGCTTCTCAATTGCCGCCTTCATTGGCGCCAGCGTTTCGGTTTTCAGCTCTTCAAAGCAGCGTTGCAGAAACTCCTGCTGCTCCTGCGACCACTGCACCCATGCTGCTTGGTCTCCACCCGCCGCCATCTTGCTTTTTCTCCCTCTCATTTTTCGCTGCTCCAAGATCCCTTTTTCCACTCCTGGTCCAATCCATATACTGTCGGGGGGACCTTGCTGTCACCTTTGTGGTGTTGGGTGCTCTGGTGCACAGATGAGCCAACACAGTTGTATGTGGCACAACTCTATTTTATTATAACTCTTATAATACAGTTCGTTCTGGATACTCTGCACGTGCTGTCTCCCTGAGTGTGTTTGGTAACAAATGTGTCCTGGTTCTCCTCTGCAGCTAATACTGACCACCGGGGGTCGTGTCTGTGCTTTTATATCTTTCTGTCATTGGTTGTGGTGTTGTGTGTTCTGATTTGTCTGTTGGTGTGTCTATCATGATGTGTGTGTTTGAATATCATGACATCCCCCCTTTTTACAAAGATATGTGCCTACGTGGTTATAAATATAATTGTGTCGTGAGTGCATCGAAGAGTGTGTGTGTGTGTTATGTACAGCGTGTGTATATGACGTAACTATTTACATGGGGCGATGTCGGGTGCATCACACTAACAAGGTTGTACCATAACAAAACTTGGATGCGAGAGAAAAAAAAAAAACTTGAACATTGGTCTGGTCAGACGATATCTGGAACAATAAACAACAACAGGTTATAATACAGAAGTGTTTGACTTTTTGAACGTATGAACAGCGTTATAAGTCCAGTCTAATGGGTGACCGCCTCAAGAATGGGCTGGTCCTCAAGCCGGTTCAGCTGTGGAGATTTGGGGTCACACTGGTTCACCTTGGACTGTTGGAGGTGATGCTGTTGGCGAAGTCTCTACTTTACCATTTGTTGTACTTCGTGCAGTGCTTGGTTTTTTTCATTCGTGCAAATATAACATTCAACATCTTTGTTAGTGGTGCCTTGGCTGTGGTTTGGTTCTGGTGGCGATGGAAGGGGCATGATCCGTGGCATCTCCACGAAGTCATCCTTGGGAACCAGTGGAGGATCCGGCGTGTGCGTACGGTTCAGTTGCGAGCGTGGAAGGCGGCGCAAAGCTCGCTGATTGCGCCTACGCACCAATCCATCCGCCCTGCATGCCAGGAACAAGGTGGAGTCTTTTTCTTTTTATGTTTGTGGTGGACGGCATCTTGTAGCCGATGGGTCGTTGCCATCGAAGTAGCACCATCACTAATATCATGCAAGGCGATGACCGTGCCAGATGTGGAAGTTGGCCGAGACCGTGTACGCTGGTTCCGGCCACCTGCTGTGCCGGAAGGGCGACTCCGCAGAGAAACGTCGAAGCATGTCGCCTTGGAGAGAGAATTGTAGCTCGCATCAACGTCTGGCGATGGCGCGAATTGGTGTGTCCATCTTGGACCGCCGGTGCTGGTTGCCACTGCCGACCCAGTGGGACTGCCACGCGATCCATTCCCTGTCGCCGTGGCATCCGCCGTCACCCTGAGCGTGCCATCACCGAGGCCGCGACACCGCCCGTCCGGAGCAAGGTCTGGCGTGCGCGAATCAGAGTCGGCGCTTGGCTGCTCCCCATCTGGAGTCCGGTCTGCCTTCCGTCGATGCCCCCCGTCCGGAGTCCCAACAGGTTCACTGGAGGCAGCCGAGATTCCCTGAAGCTGCACTTCTGGAGTCGGAACATGCAGGAATGCACCAACCAGTGGAGAGGGTCGAGCCATCGAGGGTGGAAGCGGTGCGCTGCCACCGCAGTCGTCAGTGGTCCCACCGTGATCGTCGAGTGCCTCGGTACGCACTAGGCGAGGTCTGTCACCTTGCACCTTTTGCATGGGAAGTGGGATGCTGTCGTCACTCGTCTCACATCCCGTGGATAGATCCTCATTAGCAGCTTGCTGTTCACTACGGTTGGGTAAATTGTCAGAGTTTTCATCTGGTGGTGCACACCATGTCGGTGGACTGTCATTGTCTTGCCGTTGTCCTTCATTTGGGCTTTTCTTCTTTGGAATTTTAAATCTTCCCCCAGACATTGCAGAACCTTGTTTATTACCCCCAAATTCTCCCATAGGTATGGTCTCGAATATAGGATCCAATGTTTCTATCGACATTGTACTATTTTCCAAAGAACATTCCGTTTCACTTTTCTTCTCAGGTGCCTCATATGTATCTTTGTCTAATGTACATGCCTTCATGGTCTCTGGGTCTGATTTTGCTGGGACTGGCATGGTCACAGTCTCTCTTTTACTGTTCTCAATTGCCCACATTATACTCCCCATACATAACTGCTTAATCACTGGGGTTAGTGTGGTACAATGGATAATCGGGTCGACCTTATCTGCATCTTCACCATTAGTGGAAAGCACACTTGGTTCACTTGAAACTGCTGTGGGTTTTAAATTCGTTATCTGGCTACTCGATGTCGGTGTCCTCAGGATTCTTGCTCCAATGTTCTGCTCAATAATCAGTGGAGCGTGTATAGGTTCAATGCAATTAATGTTCCCCTCAAGGTTTGAAGAGTCATTACTGACTAACTGCTGGTCTCCGAAGTTGGGATTTTGCGGTGTTGTGTTGAAGGGAGACATTTGTCCCTGCTGTAGATATGATTCAGGTTGTGTTATTTCCATTACCTGAGGATCAATGTCTTGTCCATTTTTTTGATCCGTACTAAAACACTGGCAATTCTCAGTCTGCTCCTTGCAAGTTAAACATTCAATTAATTTCGTTAGCAAATCCTCAGCATCCTTCTGTGGCCGTGCAGCATTATTAATCTCTGTTCGGCTATAATGATCCTGAAGGTCAGCGCATAAACCTTTTTTCTTCGGGCTTGGACGAGGCGATTCCTTTGGCTTGTCTTCAGTTGGGCTTGAACAGTCTTCAGCGCTGTGCCCTTCATTGTAGCATGAGAGACCGTCATGTTCATGCTGCTGTGTAGTGGAGCATGGTAGGCTGTTATAGCCTTCTTGCTGTTCACGTGAGCATGGCAGACTTGCATCGTCTGCCGCTGGTTGGTCAGGAGAGGTTGCTAGACCCTCATGGTCTTGTTCCTGCAAGGACTGCGCTCTGGAGTCTTGCGTTCCTTCCATCGTGGAGTCCGTCCACGAGCTCTCTGTGGAGGCTTGTGACACTGGAGTCACTTCTTGTTCGTGCAAGGACTGCGCTCTGGAGTCTTGCGTTGCTTCTATCGTGGAGGCTGTCCACGAGCTCTCTGTGGAGGCTTGTGACACTGGAGTCACTTCTTGTTCGTGCAAGGACTGCGCTCTGGAGTCTTGCGTTGCTTCTATCGTGGAGGCTGTCCACGAGCTCTCTGTGGAGGCTTGTGACACTGGAGTCACTTCTTGTCCGTGCAAGGACTGCGCTCTGGAGTCTTGCATTTCTGCAATTGTGGAGTCTGTCCACGAGCTTGCTGTGGAAGCTTGTGACACTGGAGTCACTTCTGGTTCATGCGAGGACTGCACTCTGGAGTCTTGCATGTCTTCTTTCATAGAGTCGGGAACGTGGACCACGCTCTGTGTGGCAGCAGGGCACTCTCCGTGTGCTTGCACCGCTCCCTGTCTGTTAATGTCAGGCTGCAGCATCATCCGGTACTGATAAGTTGGAACGTCATATCTGCTGGATTGAAGATCCTCAAATCCGAAAAATGAATCCGCATCTGCGTCGGATTCAATGTGGGGGCCGCCAATGTGCAACACGAAAGGTTCGTCCGAGTCATAGTCATATAGGACCACGGAGCTATCATTGAGCTCGCGAGGTCCGGAAACACTGTAAAGATCGTCATCGAAGTATTCAAGGTCGGAATCATCGGCTTGTGCGTAGGTAACTGCTTGTCGGAGGGTTCTTCGGAGGTCAAATTCATCTCCTGGGTCAATTTGCGGCACTGTGCTGTCATTCCAGGTGAGGGAAGGTTGTTTTACAGCTTTAACAGATTTTTGTTTTTTTGATTTGGGACGTTTCCCTTTTAAATTGGATTTGGGACGTTTCCCCTTTAAATTGGTGCAGTCTGGGGCCTCTGACATCCTGACGCTCGGTATGTAGCACGTAGGAAGCGACTGCGCATGCTCAGATCGCTGTTCCTTTACCGATGGCCGTTTTCTTGACTGCGCGTGCGCAGCATCTCGCGCATGCGCAAACGATACTTCCGGTTCTGCGCACTGCTCGCGCAACTGTGCTAGCGTGATACCTTTAGCAAGATGGCCGCCGACCTCGACCCAGCCTTCTCTCAGGCCCGGGATTTTGGCTTCTGGGAATTCGGGCTCCGGGATCCCAGCCACGAGGTGAGTACTGCAGCTTTTCTTACCTTTATTTGCCGATTGGATTGCGTTTTCTTCACAGTACTTGGAGAATTTGTCCAGGACTGCCTGGTAATCGTACCTTTGCTGCCTCCTGAAGAACCTGAACCTTGTGAATATTTCTCTTGCCCTTGCACCGGCGATGGTGAGGAGAAATTCAATTTTTTCGCTATCATCCAGGTCTTGGAGTTCAGCTGCCACCAGGAACAATTCGAACATTTGCCGGAATCGCCGCCAGTTTTCGCGGAGATCGCCGTAGCACTGGAGCGCCTGCGGAACCGGGAGCTCTATCATTTTGCCTGGGCACTGCTGGTTGTCTGTGTACACTGAGGTATGCCGGCAGGTATCGATCCACTCCTGTACCATGTGGTGTTGGGTGCTCTGGTGCACAGATGAGCCAACACAGTTGTATGTGGCACAACTCTATTTTATTATAACTCTTATAATACAGTTCGTTCTGGATACTCTGCACGTGCTGTCTCCCTGAGTGTGTTTGGTAACAAATGTGTCCTGGTTCTCCTCTGCAGCTAATACTGACCACCGGGGGTCGTGTCTGTGCTTTTATATCTTTCTGTCATTGGTTGTGGTGTTGTGTGTTCTGATTTGTCTGTTGGTGTGTCTATCATGATGTGTGTGTTTGAATATCATGACAACCTTCCCACACTGGAAGCCGTCGAACAGGTGCCGTTGGGGCCGCTCTAGAGAGCCCAAAAGTCCGTTCCCGGCGGGAGCTGCCGAACGTGCGACCTATCCAGGCATGGCCGCAACCGGAAGTCGTTTAATGGGCAATTAACATGCAAATCCAGTGCAATCTTAAAAATGACAAGGAAGACTTCCGGTGGCGGCTATGAGGGAGTCAGTAGCATACTTGGTGGCTCCCACTCTGGCCGGGCTTTTGGACCTTTTTCCCTGACTTTTTCGTGGCTTTGAGTCCTGATTTGGAAAGTGCGGACGTTTAAGCATTGGATCCACACAGTGGTGCATGGAACGGAGAACCGCAAGGGACCGTAAGGGAAGAAATAGAAAGATAAACAAGGGCTGGGTAGAAGTGGCTGCTGAAGCTAACATGGCCGAGGTTCGGACCCCTGCTGCGACGGCCCAGCCATCGATGGAGGAGCTGATGCAGGTCATCCAAGAGGGCTTCGCCAGACAGAAACGAGATTGTCTCGACCCAATAAAGGAGTTGATCGATCGGATGGAACGCAGGCTGGATGCCCAGGATCGGACGATCCAGAAGTTGGAGAAAGCACTGGCGGACCAGGAAGAGCACCAAACGGTGATGGAGCTGGAGGTGGGGGATGCTGAAGGATCAGCAGAAAAGGCTGTTAGAAAAGGTGGAAGAGCTGGAGAACAGCACGCGCCGGCAGAATTTGAGAATTGTCGGTCTCCCTGACGGGGCTGAGGGGGCTGATGCGGGCGCTTTTGTGGTAAATATGTTCCAGAAGCTTCTGGGGGAGGAGGCTTTACCACAACGGTTGGAGGTAGACAGGGAGCACAGGGCGATGGCGAGGAAGTCAGGGCCGTGGGACCTCCCCAAGGGCGATGGTGGTTCGGTTCCACAGATTTCTGGATAAAGAGTGTGTCCTCCAGTGGGCCAAACGTACCAGGAGCTGCAAGTGAGACAATAGCATATTGCGTATCTATCAGGACCTGAGCGTGGAGGTGGCCAGAAGGAGGGCAGGCTTCAGGCAAGTGAAGGAGATCCTGGTTAAGAGGAAAGTGAAATTCGGGCTCCTCTACCCGGCACGCCTCTGGGTCACTCATGAGGACCAGCACCATTACTTCGAGTCGCCCGAAGAGGCGATGGACTTTGCCAAGAAGAAGGGTCGGGCGCAGAACTGAGAACTTGTTGGATTTAAGCGGCGGTATCTTTCTCTTTTCTTGAACGATGTATATATGGTTTGATTGTTGCCTTTTTTCTGTCTTTGAAGTTTGGGTGAAGATGGGGGAGTAACCAGCCTCCCCGAACCAGCCTCCCCGAACAGGCGCCGGAATGTGGCGACGAGGGGCTTTTCACAGTAACTTCATTGAAGCCTACTCGTGACAATAAGCGATTTTCATTTCATTTCAAAATATATTCGGTTTTTGTTGGGTTTTTCGGTGTTTTGATGGGGATGGTTGGGGGGGGGCTTTCTTTATTTTGTATTACTTTAAATTGTATTACTGAGGGGTTTTCTTGTGGGGGTCTCTGTCTGTCTTGGGCTGTTTCCTATGGTAATTAGGAGATTGTTCGGTTTTGGTTTGATGAGGGAAGTGGTTTCGATGGGCGAGGGGGGAAGGGAGTAGGGAACAAAAGGTGGGAGATTTTGTGGCGCCAGAGGCGAGGGCCAGCAGGCTACCTGGGTGAGCTAGTCCACGGAAGCATAGTGGGGCGTGTATATTGGATCAATACAGGCAGGGGTTGGGCTATAGGGTGATGTTGCTGGGGGGGGGGCGCGGTGCCCCCAACCAGGCTGATCACCTGGAACGTTAGAGGGCTGAATGGGCCGGTCAAGATGGCCCGTGTGTTCGCGCACCTGAGGGTTCTGAAGGCGGACGTGGTGATGTTGCAGGAGACACACCTGAGAGTGGCGGATCAAGTTAGGCTGAGGAAGGGTTGGGTCAGCCAGGTCTTCTGTTCGGGGCTGGATACTAAGACGAGAGGGGTGGCGATTTTAATAAATAAGCAGGTGCAATTCCAGGCGGGCAGTATAGTTTCAGACGGGGGGGGCCGTTATGTCATGGTGAGCGGTAAGCTGGAGGGGAGGAATGTGGTATTGGTTAACGTCTATGCGCCGAACTGGGACGATGTTGAATTCATTAAGAGGGTACTGGGGAAGATACCGGATCTGGACTCGCACAAGCTGGTGATGGGAGGGGATTTTAACACGGTTATCGACCCCGGCCTGGACCGGTCGTTCTCGAAAATGGGGAGGCTGCCAGCGATGGCAAAGGAGCTGATAGGGTTCATGGAGCAGATGGGGGGGGGATCGACCCACGGAGGTTTAGGCAGCTGACGGTCAGGGAGTTTTCTTTCTACTCGCATGTACATAAAGTGTATTCCCAGATCGATTTTTTCATTTTGAGTAGGGATGTGCTTGCGGGGGTGGTGGACACGGGGTACTCGGCCATCACTATCTCGGACCATGCCCCACATTGGGTGGAACTGCAGGCCAGTGAGTAGAGCTTCCAGCGGCCGCAGTGGCGATTGGACGTGGGCTTGTTGGCGGACGAGGCGGTGTGCGAGAGAGTAAGGAAATGTATGCTGGACTACCTGCAGGTCAATGACACGGGGAAAGTCTCAGCAGCGGTGGTCTGGGAGGCGTTGAAGGCAGTGGTGAGAGGGGAGTTGATTTCAATCCGAGCTCATAGAGACAGGATGGATAGGGCAGAGACAGACCGACTGATCAAGGAGATCCTACGGGTATATAGGAGGTATGCGGTGACCCTAGGGGCAGAACTGTTAAGGGAGCGCCGGAGGCTGCAGGCTGAGTTTGGGGTACTCCACAGGCAAGGCAGTGGAGCAGCTTAGAAAGGCGTGGGAGATGCTGTATGAATATGTGGAGAAGGCCAGCAGAATGCAGCCACAGCAGTTGAGGAAGAGGGAGGCGACCAGGGGAATTGATAAGGTGGTCGACGGAGATGGGAACCTGGTAGGGGACTCGGCTGGGCTAAACAGGGCGTTCAGGGATTTTTATAGTGGACTTTACCGCTCGGAACCCCCCACGGGGCCCGAGGAGATGAAAGGCTTTCTGGACGGGTTGACTTTCCCAAGGGTGGGCAGCGAGCAGGTGGGCGAGTTGGGGGCTCCAATTAGGGCCAAAGAAATTTCTGAGGGCTTGAAGGCGATGCAGTCGGGTAAAGCTCCGGGGCTGGATGGGTTCCCGGTGGAATTTTACCAGAAATTTTCGGGGATATTAGGGCCGTTGCTAGTTAAGGTTTTTAACGAGGCGAGGGTCAAAGGGGTGCTGCCCCTGACGATGTCACAGGCCACCATTTCGTTAATATTGAAGCGGGACAAGAACCCGGAGCTTTGTGGGTACTACAGGCCGAATTCGCTGCTTAATGTGGACACTAAGTTGCTAGCCAAGTGTCATCGGTTCGCTCCTGGGAGCCTAGATGGGGGATTTTGGGTATGGCAAAGGGCGGGAATTGAGAAGATGGGGGACCTGTTTCTGGAAGGGAGCTTCCCCAGCTTGAGGGCGCTGGAGGAGAAGTTTGGGTTGGCAGCAGGGAATGATATCTGATATCTACAGGTGCGGGACTTTCTGCGCAGGCAGGTCTCATCCTTCCCACTCCTGCCATTAAGAGGGATTCAAGATAGGGTAGTGTCGCGGGGATGGGTGGGGGAGGGGAGCATCTCGGACATCTACAAAGAATTAATGGGGGCGGAGGAGACGCATATAGAAGAGCTGAAGCATAAGTGGGAAGAGGAACTGGGGGGTGAGATGGAAGACGGCCTGTGGACGGAGTTGCTGAGCAGCGTCTACGCGACCGCTACATGCGTAAGGCTCAGCTTGATCCAATTTAAGGTGGTGCACCGGGCGCACATGACAGCGGCCCGGATGAGTAGATTTTTTGGGGGTGGAAGACAAGTGTGTCAGGTGTGCGGGAGGACCAGCGAACCATGTCCACATGGTTCTGGGCATGCCCAAAACTTAGGGTTATTGGCAGGGGTTCGCGGATGTCATGTCCAGGTTATTGAATACAAGGGTGGGAATGAGTCCAGGGGTAGCGATCTTTGGGGTGTTGGAGGACCCGGGTGTTCAGGAGGAGAGAGAGGCAGATGTTCTGGCCTATTCCTCCTTGGTAGCCCGGCGACGGATATTACTGGCTTGGGGGGAGTCTAGGCCTCCTGGTTAACCGACATGGCGAGCTTTCTTGGCCTGGAAAAGATCAAGTTCGCCTTGAGAGGGTCGGTGTCAAGGTTCGCCCGGAGGTGGCAACCATTCATTGACTTCTTTGCGGAGAATTAATCGTCAGCAGGGGGGGTTTAGGGTAGTATAGAATAGGGGGTTAAATAGGCGGGCCTTGGAGGGACGGATGTCGGCGGTTGCTTTTTGATGACTGTTCTTTGTACTCTATTGTTTTTGTACTGTGGTTGTTTGTTATGCCAAAAATACCTCATTAAAAATTGTTTGTTAAAAAAAAATGACAAGGAAGATAAAGACAAGATGCCATGAGTGTAAATAGCAGAGCGCAATAAACCAACCACCAATTTCTAAAGATTCATAACTCTCGTTGTTCCACTTACTCACATGAGCCTGCTAGCCTATTTGCATATTAATAAGCATTGCGTTAATAAACATTATTTTTATACCAAAATCTGCCCACATTTTTTGTAGCGTTTTCGGACAGAATTTAAACAGTGGGCGGGATTCTCCAATCCCACGGCAGAGTGTCCATGCCGTCGTAAACGCCGTTGGTTTTTGAGACGGCGTGAACGGGCCGCTCCCAGGACTAATTCTGTCCCCTATCCCGGCACGAACTGTGCAGTGGCCTCCTTCAATGCGCCGACCCCAACGCAACATGGCGCAGGACTACAGGGGCCGGCACAGTAGGAAAGCAGGCCCCCAGCCAGAGAGGCCGGTCCGCCGATCGGTGGGCCCCCGTCGTGGGGCAGGCCACATTGGAGGCCCCCCCCCCCACCCCCGGGGTCGGACCCCCCCCTCACCCCCTCCATCCCCACAGGCCCGCCACCTGACTCTTCAACGCCGAGGTCCCGCTGGCTCAGAGCAGGTTAGAATGGCGCCGGCGGGACTCATTTTTTTTCTTACGGCCGCTCAGCCCATCCAGGCTGGAAAATCGGCGGGCCAGCCACATAGAGCAGCCCGCGACCGGCGCCGCGCCAACCACACCTGCGCCAATAGCACCAAATTGCGTGCCAGAAAGGGGCGGCGTGGCCCGGTCGCGGGGATTCTCCGGCCCAGGGCTGGGAGAATCCCACCCAGTGTTTTAAGCTCTGATCATGCGGACTGTTTATACTCAACGTTCCAAAACGACTTGTCTCTTTGTGTAAACCACAAATTGTGCAAAGCAAATTGGAATTTACTTTTTTTTAAACTTCTGTGTTTCAAGCAGCTATTGATCACACATCAGTTGAACCTTTTGGGGAAAGATATTTACCGATAAATTATCTCCTACTGTCAATATTTTGTGTCAGTGGAGCACTCCCAGAGCTTTGACTGATAACATGTCAGGAGATGAACAATTATACCATAATTAAAGACATACACCGGACAAGGGGGGAGTTGATACCATTTATTCGATGCAGATTTATTGGACATTAGTCTTCAGGACCACACAAGCATTTTCAGCTGCAGGTGAATCCATCTGACCCTTTGTGTCTGAGCTCAGCATTTGTTAACCTCACACCCAGTGCTTCAAATGGGTAGTCATAGTTATGTAGAAATAAAAACAGTAAATACAGCAAATGTACAGCAGGTCAGTTAGCATTTGAAGGAAATAAGATTGGTTAACATTCTTACTCTGGCCACTCATGCTTACATTAATTAGGGATCCATATGCATCAATTAAATGCATGTGCGTTGCCCTGTGAGGGAAAATGTGCTTATAATTTTCCTGCCCTGGATGATTGACATGGCCTGGCCAAGCTCCTGGGACAGACCTTTTCATTCCCAGGGCCTGTTATTGGGATGGAGAAGGAAGTGAACCAGGGAGAGGAAGTAACAGGACAGGTAGGCACACCTGAGAGCAACAACCAGAAAGGATGTCGCCCAAAGTCTGACAAAATGGATGGGGAGGGAGGAGTGAATGGTGTAATTACTAAAACGAACTTGAGAGTTTATTTTTTTGGGCTGCGCATACAGGACCCCTGCACAGTGGCTCCCAGTCAGAGCAGAATCATCGTCCTACCCGAACCTCAGAGGGGGCAGGGTCAGAATTTTCGCTCTTTGGTTGTCTTTCTCCCTTATGCTGAGTGCCCTAAACAGCAGGATGAATCTGGTGCACTCAAAGATGGATGAGTGGTGTCAGGGGTGGGTGGTAATGCAGTGCCCAAGCCTGCACACCATATCAAAAATGGTAGCAAACACACTAATATCGGACCTCAAAATGGTTTTATTTATGTTGGGGTGGAGGACTGGCTCCCTGTCTCCCCCAGCAGGAGTAGCACACACACACCTTCCCCCCCCCCAACTACCATCACCAGAGTGAGCAGCTTCAAACAGAATTCCCACCTTCCTCAACTAGAGGATGTCGAAGGTGGGCCCTTAATGAGAAGAAAACTCGGTATTTGTGTGTTAAACTTAACACATTCAGCATTATGTACAGTGTAATAGTAATGACTTGTGGGAGATTTCTATTGCCCACTGTAAATTTTGGAACCCTAAACCTGTGCACAAAGAACATCTTTGACAGCAAACAATAGCAAATAGCTCAATCCTTCTCCCATAAAAGCCATCTTATAAAATGAGTACATATCCTTGGAACTTAGTCTTCACCATGCTTACACTTTGCAAGCCATAGATTTAGGGTGTTGTAACCTAGTTACTATCGTACTGGGCTAGCATCCCTGGTGAATTCATATCGCATCATGGTAAATAGTGATATTAAATTCAATTAAAAATAACTTCCATGGAAGCTACTGGATTCAGGCAGGAAGGTGCCGGTTGAGGACACCACCATCTTCCCACTTCTGCCCTGATTAGATCTGGACTGGGAAGGCTCTCGGACGGCCTTCCTGAGCTGTCGCCAGTTGAAGCCTTCAAATGGAGAATTAATGCCCACTGAAGGGCTTCATTCTGACACTGCTGATATTTAACCATCAGAGGGTAAGGGATTCACTAAGTGATTTTGACAAACGAAGCCCTGCCAGGTTGGCTCACGGGATCCCGGGGTGGGAGATTCATCGTTTACAGGTAGTTGTGCTTGATCGAGGGACCCAGCCTCGAGAAGTGGGGAGGACCACTAAAAGTCACCCCTGCCCTTGCTGCCGCTGATTGTCTGGCAACTCACAAGCGGCAAGATTTCCATCCCCGGTGTCTTTGATTCCGGGCAAGCCCTGCCAGTGCCCAGTTAAGTGCCTGGTTGACATTTAATATGGCAGGCCTTCCCAAAAGGAAGTGAGGAGGGGCTCTCATTGGCTCTCCAGCCTGCAGGTGAAACCGTCCTCCGTCACCTGTATTACATTCCACCCCTAATGTGCATGGTGCAGGGTATTGATACTTCGGGACGCCACTGAGTATAGGTGTGGGTTGGCTCTCACTATTGCACAGACAGGCGATTTTCAGTTTTAACCAGATCAGCAAGATGAAGGCAGGTGCTTTACAAAAGAAAGAAGGACAAATCACTCCCCAACATTCAAAAGCAATGTCTTTTTGTAGAGCGGTGTTAGCCAATCACTCACCAGCTCCGTTTGGGTTGAGAGGTGTCAGGAACATAGAACATACAGTGCAGAAGGAGGCCATTCGGCCCATCGGGTCTGCACCGACCCACTTAAGCCCTATCCCCGTAACCCAATAACCCCTCCTAACCTTTTTTGGTCACTAAGGGCAATTTATCATGGCCAATCCACCTAACCTGCACCTCTTTGGACTGTGGGAGGAAACCGGAGCACCCGGAGGAAACCCACACAGACGCGGGGATAACGTGCAGACTCCGCACAGACAGTGAGCCAGCGGGGAATCGAACCCGGGACCCTGGAGCTGTGAAGCCACAGTGCTAATCACTTGTGCTACCCAGCTGCCCATAAATTAAGAGCACCCAATTATTTTTAACAATTACGGGGCAATTTTAGTGTGGCCAATCCACCTATCCTGCACATCTTTTTGGGTTGTGGGTGTGAGACCCACGCAAACACGGGGAGAATGTGCAAACTCCACACGGACAGTGATCCAGGGCCGGGATTCAAACCCGGGACATCAGCGCCGTAGGCAGCAACACTAACCACTGCGCCACCGTGCCGCCCTTGCAGGAAATAGGCATCATTGATTTTAATTCAATCTGAGAACGCGGTACTAATTTCTTTCCGAAAAGCACCCAAATGAGCTGGTTTTGAATTTCAGGAGTACAATTTGAGGATAAAACAATTAATGACTTTAAATTGTTTCATTGCAGGGTCCACCTGGTCCAAAAGGAGACAAGGTTTGTGAAAATAATCATTTTTACAGATAATATATTTTCCTTTTATGTGTAAAAACAAAAGACACCTACCTCCATTGAACAAAATTCTAAATTTCCTATTGTTTCTGCATTGATGTTAATTAAACATATTTGTGTCCTGCAGGGTGATCAAGGGGACCAGGGGCCACGGGTACGTTTCCAACCGCCACATGATGGCATTCTGAGGTGTATTGCATGATTGTTTGAGTGTAGTTACTAATGAAACTGTGAGCCTCTTTTCTCAATATTCTGCTCCACTCCACATCAGTGTCGTCAACTGGCCATACTGGAGCAGGCTTTAGTGTAGCTGACATATCAGGGCAGTGCTGAAGGTCCCATTTTGCTACTAGTATCAGAAGTGTTAGGCCTTCCTGGGGTTAGAAGGGACTGTGCATCCACAACACAAGGTCAGTTCTCCAATGTTTCTCAATCAATGACGTGCATTGATAATTCGAAATAAATGTTCCTGTTTACTGTACTGCTTGTTCTTCAGCAGCCTGTGATGGTACTACCGCCTGTATTGGTTCTGCTAGCCACAGAATAAAAATACAGCAGAGTGCACTAGAGGTGTGAATGTCATGGTAAGTACAGTAATGTTGGAGATTTTACCCCAGTGGTTCTGGTTGAGCGCACCCACAGATTTAAGTTTGAAGTGCATGGTATCTCCGTAACTCTCAACCACACCTGCATGTTTGGCTTTAAATGGGCAGAAATCAGCAGCTGGCCAGATGTTGTTTCTGGCCCCATAAAGGAATGATTTCCAGGTACCTTGGAGAATCTTCATCCCCTTAACAGCTACTGGCAAGAAGATTGTTGCGGCCTGAATTTGAATTCAGTCGAGACCCCGTTAGCTCGAATGCAACCCTAATTTTCAACAATTTCTGAGACTCTGCAGCAACTAAATGAGAAGCATGGTAATGATAATGGGTCAGTAAGGCTGGACACCATTTAAACGCTCCCTTGTCCCCATTCCATTGTCACCAGGTGGGTTAGAGTTGTCCCTTTTCAGTCTACAGAAACTCTGGAAAAACAGTTTGACGGGATGACTACATACAGGCACACAGAGCGTGCAAGGGAGTTAGACAAATGATGTCTATTAATTTCCATGTGTGTCTGATTATACAAGTGTTAGAAGAAGGTTTTCTGTTCTTTTGAGATGTCAGTTCATTTAAATTAAGAACTTCTGTGTGTTATTAGATCTGTTCACCACCACAGCCAAATGCTCAGCTTTTATGTGTCCTCCAGCACTTTGTAGTATGATTTTTAAAAAAGATAATTGATCTTTGGCCTTTTACAGTCAAAGCATGGGGATTGTAACAGCATGTTTTTGATTCATGTGTTCTTGTAGCGTACCAGATCTCATGTTCCTCCAAAGGGTGTTTCTAGTTAAAACAAACATTGCAGCGGTTAATTTTCTGACAATATGTTATTGGTCCATCTCCACCTCCTCCCCTCTCTCAAATTAGCACTTGAAGCAATAGTTGATGTCCAGAAATACTAAATTAAACAATTGTATTCTCCCTATTTGTCAAAGTATCAAGAACTGAGGATAGCATTTGCCTGTCCTTGTGCAAAAGGTCAGTACATGCTTCTAGCTAAATTCAGTTAACAAGGATTGATCAGTTACTGAGTGGTGGCAGTTCAAACAATACTGATCAAATTCAGTGCTGTTACTATCAGGAAAATACACTTAACAGTCGGTATAAATGGAGACCCAGGCGTCAGACTACACAATAGATTTTCAACCCTTCAAACTGACAGTTGTCAACTTGTAATCATTGAATAACTTGAATTGTGGTCACAGTGCAGTAACATGCCGCTGACTATAGTAACTTTACTCTATTCCCCAGAATGCTTTAACCAGGAGTATCTGAATCATGATTTCCATTTGTAACCTGCAGACATGGGCTGAATGTTACAAGCTCCGTCGACTGCATTTTTGACAGGGCGAGGAGGGTGGGGCCCCTTAAAATATGACAGGTTGCTAGCCCGCCACCTTCCTGCCCACCCCCAATCCGGTCCGCATAAAACAATAGGTAGGCACTGAAATCAGCAACCCACCTGCCATTTAAGAAAAAAAATGGCCAAGCAGCTGAGCTTAAGAAACCATTAGACCGGAATATTGCACTGCCCATGCTAAAATGTAGTTGGCACGGGCAGTTGGGCGACAGTGAGCTGGCAGCTCTTTTAAACCAGCTGCTTAAAGGACGGGACGGTGCATTTTTCAGGGGGTGGCCTGTGGCCTAGAAAGCACTGTTGCCCAAAATGATAGCCCTTCTTTGTGCCTCTCTGCCTAGCCTCCAGATCCTGTCTGATCCCTACCTAAAATCCTGGGACTTACAATTGTCCAGGTTCCATTGCTTCCAGCAGCGACCGCTACTGAGTTCTAGCAATGCTCGGGCTGCTGGCCAATCAAATCATTTAGACTGCTGTGGGATGGCACTTCTAAAAGTCGCTAATTTGGTTTGAAATTGACTTCTATAACTTGGGGGGAGGGGAGGGGTTTGGTAGAGTAATATGCACCTTCCTCCAAAACTCAGCCCCACAGCTTCCATGTCATACAATAAAAATTGTTAAAAAGGAAACGCAAAGAATGCGCTGAATATTGATTAATTACCATTCTTACAAGTGCATGATAGATTGTCAATTTTTAAAGTGAGAGAGAGAGTAGTACCACCGGCTAGGATTGTGTCATTTACTGTTTTTGTCTATAATGGTTGAAATGTTAATACAAGGAAAGCAAAATAATTTTCTTTAGCGTAGCATAGCACCTTTCACATCTGTAGAATGTCACAAAACCCTCAATAATGAAAGAAGTCTTTTTGAGATACTGTCGCTGTTCTAATGTAAACCATGTGGCAGACAGCTTGGAAAGTCTTCCAAACAGCTACGAGAGATAATAGCCAATGGAGGTATTTCTGTGTTGTTTGATGAGGGATAACTGTTTTTCAGGGCACCTAGAGAACGTCCCTGCTTTTCAACTCGTACATGGGATCTTTTGTCTCCACTTCAGCGAGTAGTTGGGGTTTTTGTTTAAAAACTCAACCAAAAGACATTTCAGCGCTCCCTCAGTAATGTGTTGAAACATCAGCCGAGATTATGTGCTCAGATCTTTGAAGTGGGGCTTGGAACCATGACCTTCTGACTCCAAGCTGAGAGCACTACCACGGAGCCTTTCTCTGATCAACCCTCCTGGAAATGGGAAGAGAAATCTCTTTTGACACTGCACCTTCAGGGAAATTTCTACCCCTCACCCTTGAACCAAATACAGCCATTCAATACCACATTTTCCATGCTCATACTGCCTGAGTGAGCTTCCAGGATGTACCCATACTGGCACAAGATATATATGATACACTGGCAGGATCAAGAGCAGAGTGGGCACAAGAATTGGGGATACTGAAGACAGTGCCATGAGGATTACACGTTGGTTTGCATAATGTATAACCTATAATGTGTAACATAATAGCAAGGGCCATATTTTCCCAATAGCTGTAAAGGCACTTCCTTGAGGAAAGCTGCCTGCTGCTCAGGTATTGTTTTCTGGAAAGTACAAAGTCATCAACAGCTTCCAGTTCCTCAGGCAGTTGAGTGATAAAGTGACCAATTTTCTTGTGCTATACATCCTGTCTGCGCCTATTTCTGTCATACAAAACAGAGGGAAAAGGCATGGTGGCCCATTGCACAGCGTTTACTCCCTATTTGTGCTTCATGTGACCTATGGCTGCAAATCAGTTAAGGGACAGGTTTCACATTGTGCCTGAAACAGGCATTCCTGGTTCAAATTCATTTTAACGATCAGAACTGTTGTCATTGAGCGCTGCATTTCAGTTTCCTTCATTTCTGCCAGTCATGTTCAAGCTGACCCCCCCCCCTCTTAAGTTGGCACTATGTTTCTTTATGCAAAATGGCGAATCATTTAAAGTTAGGCAACATTTGCCATGGAAATGAAGATTTGATTTTTGTCCACTCCAACTCTTGGCCTGAATATTGAGGATGTCAGGGATTAGGCACCTGCCATCCAAATCATCGACGGGGAACACAAATAAAACACATTCCAGACCAGAGCGTTCTCCAGAAATGTACAATTACAATACCAGAGATGTTAAACTTCTGACTAAGGAGTGTAGGAGAAACAAATGTCGCACTTCCAGACTACCGTTAATTATTGGATTTTTCTTCGTAAGTGAAAAATAATGAAACCATCCTGTACTATGATACACTCTGAATTATTGTCTCTTTTGGGAGTATCCATATAAAAAGTATATATAAAACAAGCACGCATTTTAGCCCATCTAGTCAGATGCCAATGGAGTCAATCATGTTTGGTCTATCATCTAAATTCAAAATTCCCCTTCTCTCAGCATTTAAATGCATTGGATCATTCTTGCAGCAAACAAATCGGGGTCATGGGAGAGAAGTCACAATGACTATTTTTAGGAGCAGAGTTGCAGCAAAAGGCCTATTTCACACACAAAACCACATGGAAATGGCTACATTTCTCAAGTGGAAATCCAGGCTAGTAACTGCAGTCGAAAGGAAAAATGGTGCCATATAGCTGGGGCACTGGAAGCTGCTAGAAAGTAAACAATTTAAACAGAAAATGTGTCTCTCATAAATCTTCTGCTTAGCCATGTGATATGTTCAGGAATTCAGGTTAGGATTAATGATCCCCACATGTGCCTTTTTATGGCTATTATCAGATGAGTAAGGAGAAATAAATATTTGCTTTATGAGTGCTGATTGGAAAATATAATGAACAAAGAATGCTACTTTATATCCATATTTAAACTAGCTACCAATTTACATCTAATTAACCCAGTGAAATGATGTTGAATGATTTTTATATATTTGTCATGTCCAATTTTCAAACGTAATGGAATTAATCCTCACTCTACTTCATCTACCTAGATTTCCTAATTATCATAATAATATCCATCCAAAATTAATTGTAACGATAGTCCTGAAAACAATCTGTGGGCTGCAAGCTTTGAATTATTTTAATCTGACTCTTTTATGGGTTTATTTTTATTCATACTATACACAATGCATGTCATTAAATTGCAATCAATTCACAATTCGTCATATAAAAGCAAAACACTTTGGTGCTCGAAATTTGAAATGGAAACAGAAATTCTGCGAAAGCTCAACAGGTCTGGCAGCATCTGTGGAGAGAGAAGCTGAGTTATGGGTTCGTGCCGGTATGACTCTTCCTCAGAGTTTTGAAGAAGTCATACGGACCTGAAACAACATAGAACATACAGTGCAGAAGGAGGTGATTCAGCCCATCAAGTCTGCACTGACCCACTTAAGCCCTCATTTCCACCCTATCCCCGTAACCCAATAACCCCTCCTAACCTTTTTTAGTCACTAAGGGCAATTTATCATGGGCAATCCACCTAACCTGCTCGTCTTTGGACTGTGGCAGGAAACCGGAGCACCCGGAGGAAACCCACGCACACACGGCGAGAAAGTGCAGACTCCGCACAAACAGTGACCCAGCGGGGAATCGAACCTGGGACCCTGGCACTGTGAAGCCACAGTGCTATCCAGGTGTGCTAACATGCTGCCTAAACAATCCTCTCTCCACAGAAGCTGCCACATCTGTTGGGTTTATCCAGCATTTTCTGTTTTTATTTCACAATTCCTCACAATTTGAATTGAACCCCATCTTCTCAATCTGTTTCAATGTGAAGTATAGAAATCAAATAAAGCATATTCCACACCAGAGCGTTCTCAAGTAATGCACAATTACAATACCAGAGATGTTAAACTTTTGATTAAGAAGTGTGCGAGAAACAAATTTAGCACACTCTAGACTACTGTTAACTATTGGATTTTTCTTGATAAGTAGAAAATAATGGAACCATCCTGTACTATGATACACTCTGAATTATTATGTCTCTTTTGGGAGTGTCCATATAAAAAGTATGTATAAAACAAGCACACATTTTAGCACGTCTAGTCAGTGCCATTGGAGTCTATCAATTTTCAATGTAAATGGAAAGTAATAAAGTCACACTCTGGTGCTAAAATTTATGAATTTGAAGCCAGGTTTATGATCTATGCAGTGCAGGGCCAGTCTGGGATGTGCTTGCTCACATCACTTTTGAATGGGAATGGTGGAAGGTAAGGCCCTGTTTGTATGTAATCAAATAAACTAACCAAGCTCTTGTCACCGGTTGCTGTCATGTCAGGTCATTTAAACAAGCTCATGGGATAATCAGCTTCTTTTGAGGCAGTGGAAATGAAACGGTATTACAGTGGTGCACCGGAAGGGTTTTTAATTTTACAATTGAAAGTTTAAAAATTTGGCTGCACTTGCACTGCAACTGGCTTGTATCTCTGGCAACACGGGACTACCTTCCACAAGCAATTTCCTGAATATTTGCACAACACCAATATGGAGCATTAAATGAGGCACAGTATCATTTACAACCCAACTCGAGCGTCATTCTTTTAAAATAAATCTTCAAATATAGTTATTAGTTAATGTTGTAAATTACTCACCAGGGCTTTTAAAAAAAGGTTAGCTCCTATTTGATTTCAAAGCAATCAGGACACTAGTGCTAAGAATTAATTGACTCCCAGTGGGGCTTGTTACATCACTTTCACACTCAGAAATGATCTATTTCCAAGGCTCCATAAAGGAAACCTTAAAAAGTGATGTTTTAATAAATTCATCACTGCAGTAGTGATTTTTAGTAAAGCATGGGTAATAGCTCCGCATTTTAATAACTTAACCTCTTTCTCTTTTGTGTGATCTTGTCACTGTTTACAATGAATACGTTATGAGCACTTAACAGTTTTTGATCATCATCATCTTTGCTAGTCGATAGTTTAATGTACAACTACACCAATCGATGTATCACTGAATAGGTTGTGAATTTGTGTCCATTATCTACTCATACAGTGAGTGACAAGCTGACAATCTCAGATTGACTTTCCTGAAGACCTCTGCAGAGAGCAACAATGAAAATCAGAGAGCATCAAATCAACCTACACTCACACTCCTATTAAACACAGGCATTATAGAATAGGCACCCCAAAGGGTTGGCCATATGTAACCTGGCTCTACTCGACCAGGAGATCGAGTGCAGGAGAAGGAAGTAGAGTTAAATAAAATAAGAAATTGTTTCTATAAAAGTCCTTTCATCCATTCACTCACTTTGAAGGGTCCACTGAGGGAATCTTAGTAGGTGTATTCTTTAATAAAGATTTGCTGCTTTTTGATTTGGCTTGAAATAATTTATGGATAACTGCGAGGATAAAACGAACCTGCCTCCCATCCATTGACTCCATCTACACCTCCCGCTGCCTGGGGAAAGCGGGCAGCATAATCAAAGACCCCTCCCACCCGGCTTACTCACTCTTCCAACTTCTTCCATCGGGCAGGAGATACAGAAGTCTGAGAACACGCACAAACAGACTCAAAAACAGCTTCTTCCCCGCTGTTACCAGACTCCTAAACGACCCTCTTATTGATTGACCTGATTAACACTACACCCCTGTATGCTTCATCCGATGCCGGTGCTTATGTAGGTACATTGTCCTTGTGTTGTCCTATTATATATTTTCTTTTATTTCCTTTTCATTTCATGTACTTAATTATCTGTTGAGCTGTTCGCAGAAAAATACTTTTCACTGTACCTCGGTACACGTGACAATAAACAAATCCATCCATCCACCCATCTCACCACTGCTAAGCTGCTCCTCAGTGCAAAATGTTAGTCAAAAACTTATTTTTTGATCTCGGCACGCCTAATCTACCACAAAGTTCCAATTTTCAATATTAGAAACAATTAAAACAGATTAAAAATCAGGAATATTTTGTAAAAGAATCCATGATTATTGTTGTATTAGATACACTTTCTATCCCTGACAAATCAAAATTGGAACATCTGTTTTGCAAGGCTTATTTTAAGGATAAAAATAAAGAGTGACAGCCTGTATGAAAATTTCAACAAGCAAAATGATAAATAACCATGACTGAAACTGAGAAAACAAAGGAATGCCATTATTAATATTTTACGCCATGTTGTAAATATCATACACTATGATATCTTATAACGAGCAGCATGGTAGCATAATGGTTAACACTATGGCTTCACAATGCCAGGGTTCCAGGTTCGATTCCCGGCTTGGATCACTGTCTGTGCGGAGTCTGCACATTCTCCCCGTGTCTGCGTGGGTTTCCTCCGGGTGCTCCAGAAAGACGTGCTATTAGGTAATTTGGACATTCTGAATTCTCCCTCTGTGTGCCCAAACAGGCGCTGGGATGTGGCGACTAGGGGCTTTTCACAGTAACTTCATTGCAGTGTTAATAAGCCTACTTGTGACAATAAAGATTATTATATTGTAATGGCAAACTAGCCTAACTAAACGATGCTGAAGCTCATTTTTGTAGCTATGAACAATCTTAATTGTCTCTAATGGAAAATGATTGCCATAAATAAAATAGAAATATGGGCTTTTAACTGATTTCTGCTTTGTCTCTTGAACACAAGTCCTGGATCAGTGACATAAAACAATCTTGAGATAGAAACTGGCTTGATACTCAAATTAAGATTGATATATTCTGGTGCTTTTGATGAGAAATGATGTTGTGTCGCAACCTTTACACATTTTACTGAGACATCATTTGTAAACACGTTTGAGGAGAAACTTTAGGCAGGGGACGATGCTGAGATTCTGAAATGAAGACTCCCACCCCCAATGATTCCAAATATTAATGTTGATCTCCATATTGTGGCCTTATTTGGAAAGGGGTTTGTTGCCTTATTAGAGGGCAAAGTTCGAAAATCTCGGCTATGAAAAGTTGCCTATTATTTGAGAGATTCTTATGAATGTAGGTTATTTTACAGTTGATTGGGTTTTAGTGCCTTTTGATATTTCTTCAGAAAATGCCATTGTTGAAGCTGCCAATCATGCTGCTTTGCTCCCCTTTATTTGATCTCACATTCCCTTTTGTTCATTGCTTACCTAAAAGTATTGACTCAAACAAGATTTGTCAATGGGTATCATAGAATCCCTACAGTGCAGATGGAGGCCATTTGGCCCATCGAGTCTACACCGACCCTCTGAAAGAGCACCCTACCTAGGCCAGTCCCCGCCCTATCCGGATTGCCCCATAAGCCCACCTGATCTTTGGACACTAAGGGGCAATTCAGCATGGCCAATCCACCTAACATGCACATCTTTGGACTGTGGAAGGAAACTGAAGCACCCGGAGGAGACCCACACAGACACAGGGAGAACGTGCAGACTCCGCACAGACAGTGACCCAAGGTCATAATCAAACCTGTGTCACTGGCGCTGTGAGGTGACAGTGCTACCCACTGTGCCGCCCTATCCTGATACATTCCTTACATATGAGTCTAGACTGAAGGATAAGTCCTCAATCAGGGAATTGACAGGATCAGACCATTCTATACCTCGGCCTGATGTTGCTTTCCATTACATGACCAGCAGATTACGTTAAAATCATCCCTTTAATGTGTTGGCCTGCCTATTTGATCACAAAGAGTACTAAAGCTCATTCTAATTCTGGCCTCACTTGACATATACTCATGCATTCCTAGCATTGGGCAATCAGAAACAGGAAGCGAGATTTATTTACTTCCCTTCCTAGCTTGGGAAGGTTAAGACTGTCATGTCATGCAGCGCAATTTCATCCCGATAAAGAGAACTATTAAGAAAATGGCACAAATTGAATAAAAATTGTGGAAAACTGCCACAAGGAAAGTTATTTCAGAATCTTAGCTCGTCTCCAGTGGTGGTGTAGATAAAGCTGTCGTACTCTAACGATAACAGTGAGAATGTAACAAGCTGGCATGTCCTGTTATATGTTGCAATGTGGAAACCTTGTGCTGTTTTGTTGTGGTTTTTTTTTGTTTGTTCCTATACTGTGTTGTGTTCCCAGGGTTTGCCGGGGTCCCCCACAGTGGCGGCTCTGCACAGTAATCAGATCCTCACTGTCAAGGTTTGTGGATAATGTGTGCGTGCTCAGTCAGACCTCAACCAGCATACCATTGTAATTATTTAAGTTGAATAAGACTTGGGGCAGGATTTTACAGCCCCGCCAGTGGTGGCCATTGTTGCAGGTGGGGCTGGAATATTTGGAGCATAGCCAAAATTCTGTTGACTTAGGGTGGGAATTTCAAATCCCTCCCTCAATGACCAATACGAAATCAATTTTGAAAAATGAGGCCAATTAAATAAAAAGAGTCTTTAGAATGAAAGAAAAGCTCTTCCTCAATATTGGCATATATGAGATAAGGCGTGCGATTTAATGGAAACATTTCTGAGTGTAATTATGGGTGGGGTTGGTGGGGTGTTCTCAAAGGCCATGTTGGCGAGATCACGGCCTGCATTTAACGGCACTTAGTGCCGAAAATGCACCCCCATGAGCTTCTCGCCATTACTGGCTGTCTCGCCGTCTGATTCGCCAGTCTGGCACCTAAGCATCTCACCACTAACATGGAGAAGCTGCTTTTAAACGCTCCCTCCCCACTCACTCTCAGTCAACACATAAGCGTGGCAGCGCGCAGACGTGTTCCTTGCTTTGGGGATGCCGACCTGGCCAGGCTTCGGGGTGCTGTGGATATGAGATGGGACATCTGGGCCGGGATTCTCTGACCCCCCGCCGGTTGACAGCGGCCCCCCCCCGGTGATCCTCCGGGCCCCGATGGGCCAAGTGGCAGTCCATTTTTGGCCAGACCCGCCGGCGTGAATTACTCACCTCAGGCACAGTGGGACCTGGCAGGTGAGTGTGCGGGGGCGGTCCTCGGGGGGGCGCGGGGAGATCCAACACCAGGGGGGCCCCCACAGTGGCCTGGCCCACGATCAGGGCCCACCAATCTGCGGGCGGGCTTGTTCCATGGGGGCACTTCTTTCCTCTGCGCCGGGCCCCTGTAGGGCTCTGTCATATTGCCCAGGGGCCGTCGCGGAGAAGAGAAACCCCCGCGCATGCGCCAAAATACGCCGACCAGTCTGTGCAAGCGCGGAAATACGCCAGCCAGTCCGCGCATGCGCGAGATCACGCCGGCCGTTCCGCGCATGTGCGAACACGCGTCGTCCCTTCGCCGCCAGCAGGAGTGGCGCCATCCCCACCTTACTTTTGGGGGCTGTTGACGCCGGAGTGGTTGGCGCCGGTTTTCCCACCGGCATGGGGACTTCATCCCGAGAAGGGAAAATCCCGGGCCGTTTCTCCGAGGGGATAGGAGGATCAGCAGTAGGGTTAATAATACTGTCTGGGAGGCAGTGGCGATGGCTGTCAGTCGGACAGCTTGATCAGGAGACCATCATCCAATGTTTGAAGAAGCCATTCACCGAGTTGCAAATGTATGTTGCCACCTCTCTTCTGACATAAGTTCCGCCTGTCACCCCTCAATATCCCAACCCTCCCCCACCCCACAAATCTCTGATAGACATCTTGCACCCCCCTCACATTCAACCTCTGTATTGCTCCTCAGCATCCCCTGGCACCCACCAGCACACTGCCTTTTTGTCCAGGTGCGGTGACCACACATGCCACCTGCTATAAACCTCCTGACCTATCAAGCATGCATCTCACAATGCCCACTCTTTGTCCCCACAGGAGAAGATAGCCTATAATAAGCGAGAAAGGGCCAAGGTGTGGGGCGAGTACCAGAGATTTCTACCCTCACTCTGTGAGCAACAGGCTCTGGAAATCACAGGTTTGTCTGAGGACAGAGCAGTCACCGACAATGAGGGTGGCCTGCGCCACAGAGGTGAGGATCCACTGCCCCTTCACCCAGATGACCTGTCTCATGTTAGACAAAATGATCCTTCCCTCTCACTGACCACATATCCATTGTTTCGCAGGGTCTCCAACTGATGGGACCAGGCCATCCGGAGTCGTTTTTCCACCCCTCTCCCCACCGCCACCCAAGAGACCACCATTGAGGTGTCACAGCTATCATCCCCACTTTCCACCAGCGCAGATACACACACCTCAGTGGGCGACATTAGTGGACAGGCTCCTGAGGCACAATCTGGTGAGCAGCACACAGTTGCTGATGAATGGCAGGAATGTCCAAGTGAGATGGCAGTCAGAGGTCTGCTGGATCCCAGGACTCAGCTGGGTCCCGGACAGATGTCGCGCCTCTGGACAATGTTCTCCCAGGGCTCATGCAGATGATAGGACACAGCCGTGAGATTCAGGAGGGGATGTCAGTGACATTTCAACAAGTGCGTAGCCGCTTGGAGGAGTTTTAAAGGCTACAGTGCAGGGCATGATGCCGACAATGCATGGCACCAAGGCCAATACTGCTAGGGTGGTGACCACAATGGAAAGTCTGGAGCACAACAAGCCGGAACTTGAGTGGTGGTGCCCAAGGCATGGCTCAGTATGTGTGGACCATGGGTGAGCACTTCAAGATCATGTCCCAGTCACTGAGGAACATGTCCCAGACACAGGTGGGCATTGCCCAGACACAACAGAGCATGGCCCAGTCACTGAGGACCATGGGCATTAGCACCATGGAGCAGACAACGGGGAGCCTCCAGGGCTGGCAGAGCCAGATGACTCAGAGGCCTCTGGAGTTCACTTCAGCTGCCCCTCTGTCTCACGGAGACCCCCAGGGCCCTACGGGCACCATCGGGGAGGAGGAAGTGCTGGAGGCCAACCTGGGACATGTCACCAAGGAGACGAGGGCGGTCTCCAGTTCTTCCGAATTCTCCCTCCTGACAATGGTGCATCTCAAGGGCAGCGGGCAGAACAGGATGGCACGGCAATGCCAGTAACACCGGTAAGTCGGCCGAGGCTCCCAGGCTCCAGGCCCTCCAGAGGACGTCCGCCAAATGCATCAAATGCCACATGGTTTGGAAAGCAGTAGGCTGCCTCCACCTCTGATCTGCATCCTCGGGACACATTAGAAGTAGCAGTAGACCACGAAAGATCAAGAAGATTGATAAGGGAGGGGATTACTATCTGTAGCTAGGGGGATTGGAAATCTCAAATGTTCACTATTAAAGCATGTTACACCTGATACATGTGAAGCCTTTGTCACGTTAATCTTCACAACGGGCCTGCCCACATCCCCACCCCAGTTGCCCTCCACTTCCCCCAACCCCGCCCGATTCGGGCAGAGAGGTCCAAGATCAAACAGGCCCCATGCAAACCCGTACAGAGGATGGGTATGAACAGGCTGCCAGCAGAAAGACAAGAGTTGACATAAACTGAGGAGCACCAGAGCTTGTCTTACAGCGAGTTATATCACTCTCCTTGGATATTGACCCACTGACAGTGCCAAGACAGGCCCATCACCCTGGCGTGATGTTACACAGATCCTTGGAGGGTGGAACAAGGTGGTTGGGGATGGGGGGGCATTGTGTGGGGGACGTGGGAAATGGAGGGGATGAGGGAAATGGGGAGGGATTGGAGGAGTGGGAAGGAAGAAGGAGGGGAAGGAGGGAAATGAGGGAGGGGAAGGAGGGAAACAGTGAGTGTGAATGGGGGAGGGTGGATTTGGGCAAGAAGGTAAATGGGGGGGTGGGATGGGGGGAAGGTTGTTTAGCTGATGGAGAAAGCCGCATCCTATGAGAATCTGGTGAGGATAAGGACCTCCCTGGTCCTCCGTACCTCCGGATCCTTGCGACCACTTGTCCTCCACCTTCCAGCTCCTCCTGCGAGTCCTCCCCAGGCTCATCCTCCATCTCCCACTGGACCGCCTCCTCCTCAGACAAAGCTGCATTTCCTTCCTCCTCCTCCTCCAGCATCTTGCCCCGCTGCTGTGCCAGGTTGTAGAGGGCACAGGAGAGTAGCACAAAGCCGGAGACCCTTTGGGAGGTGTACTGCAGTGCACTACCAGAGCGTTCCAGGTATTGGAACCGCATTTTGAGCAGTCCGATGCACCGCTCAGTGACATGACAGGTGGCAACCTGGGCCTCATTATATCAGGTCTCAGCCTCAGTCTCCGGAATCCGCAATGGCATCATCAACCAGGGCCTCAGCGCGTACCCCTTGTCCCCAAAGGGATAACCCATCATCCTGGGGTGGTCCTCGAAGACGCCGGGTATATCCAAGTGTCCCAAGATGTAGCTGTCATGCACACTCCCTGGGAAGCTTGCACACATGTGCATGACCCTCAGGCGGTAGTCACACACAATCTGAACATTCAGGGACTAGACCCCTTCCTGTGAATAGTGGGCACTCCCTGGTGCACACAAGGTGACATGTGTGCCATCATTTGTCCCCTGGACCTGGAGTATCCCAGCAATGGCAGTGAATCCTGCAGCCCGGGCATCTTCATGGGCTTGGATTAGATTCAAGGTGACGTAGTTGGATATCGGGCATACAGGGCATCCTTGACCTCACAAATGCAGTTGTGGGCTCAAGCTTGGGAAATGTCACACAAGTCCCCGCTCGAGCCTTGAAATTATCCACTTGCATTAAAGATTCAGGGCTGTGGTGACCTTCACATCCACCGGGAGCGGATGTCCTCCTTCTCCACGGAGTGCCAAATCCACGAGGACATAGCATAGATGCTGCATGTCTCTTTGTTGAGATGATGTTCCCTGCGGCACATACTGTCTGTCATTTCATCGAAGGACCAACGAAGCCTGCACACCTTGTGCCATTGCTGGCGTCCCCCTCTGGGTTTCTTCTCGGCCTGACGGGTCCTCAGGGTGTGCGGCGGCCCCCTGGGCATGGTGTATGTACCACCTCCAGTCTGCGTCGACACTGGCTGTCTCTGCGGGACCAACAACAATAGCCATCTTGGTATCTGTAAGGATCTGGAGAAGGAGGGAGACCAACAATCAGTTACAGCTTCTATCCCGGGACCCTCCAATCCCCCAAGTCTTCCCCATGCTTCTATGTCCCGCCTTCCCTCAGAGTGCCATTCACAGAACCAATTGTGCTGGAGAATTTCGCTCTGCGCACTCACTTCCGGCCACACCACGAGCCCCAGAACCCAGACCTTTGCCGGGACATTAGGGAGATCGTGCTCATGTGCCCTCCCCTGATGCACATGCTTACCCTTTGGTCGCGAGAGATCCCCAGTGCTGAAGCTCAGTTCTTTCATGGTTAATTGTTGGCTGCTGCCTTAATGGTGCTGATGCTCCTAGAGTTCAGCCACAGCTTCTCGGCGTCAAAGTTTGATTGAAATGCAATGTACTAATCATCCTCTGAGACATGGTACGTGTACGCACGAGAATCCACTTGAGAGTAGAGAATATTTTGTTTATTAAACGGTCAACAGTGACAAAGATTCGAAAATCAACTGCAAAACATTCCACATATCAGACTAACCATTAAGGAAACATCACCGTCCCATATTGATACCAATTGAAAGCTATGTCAGCTCTGGAAGGCACGGTGGCACGGTTAGAAATGCTGCCTGCGGCGCTGAGGACCCGTGTTCGATCCCGGCCCCTGGTCACTGTCTGTGGGGAGTTTGCACATTCTCCCCTTGTCTGCATGAGTTTCACCCCCAAATTGCCCCTTCATTGGATAAAGAAAATATTTGGATACTCTTAAAAAAAAAAAAAATTTTTTTTAACTATGAAAGCTCATTTTCACAATAAAACACACTGGATCACCCTCCACAGGTTCCTCAACAGAAACGGAGGATAAGCCTCAAAATGTGTTATCGTGTCCAGAACTTTGTCGCAGAAATCATCTGTCCACAATTGTGTGACTTGTTCCACGTATCAGTTCCATTCTCCATCCAGGAGAGCAGCTGTGCAGGACCTCCCATATGGCCGAATTTCATCGGAACCAAACCCTGGCATCCACATATTCCACTGCCGGTCAAGGTGCAGTTGAACATCCTCCACTTCCAGCGTGTTTAACCCACGGCGATGTGCCAGTCACATGCAGCACTCACCACACCAGCAACAAAAGCATCAATAATCTGCAGAAGCATTTCTTCAACGGTGTTAGCAGGTGGTCCATTTGGAAAAGATGTCACCACCAGGTCCTGCAGCGTATTCTTGGTTCAAACTGTCAACTCACGTGGGAGAAGCTGTGTGCAGCCCGCCGGCTGTGCGGTCAGCTTTTCTTGCCGAGTTTTTGAATACTCTGGAAAAGAAAATCTAAGAGATGTGCCCCACAAAGTCCAAAAATGGTGCCTTGATGTATAAAAATCTTTTAAAAAGGAATGACCCCACAGATCTCAATTTCCCCCCACCGTGAACGCCCACAGATACGGAATCCCCCTCCTACTCCAAACCTCCTCAATAGAAGCTGGGCACTGCCCGGGAGTGACCTTCCCACCCCCACCCCCCACCCCCCCCCACCACCCCCCCCCATCCCCGGAGGCTGTACTTACCTGTGTGGCCCCAGCTAATCGTATTTAAATGCATTCAAATGGGGTTCCAGTCATTTTTTTTTTAATAAACATTTTATTGAGGTATTTTTTGGTATTATAACAACAACACAATAAACAATGTACATGAAACTATAAACATAGTGCAAAAGCCGTCTCCCTCCCTTCCAGGTCCCACCTTTATTAACCCCCTACTCTAAGCTAAATTAACCTCCACCCCCCCCCCCCCTTCTGCTGACGATTAATTTTCCGCGAAGAGGTCGACAAACGGTTGCCATCTCCGGGCGAACCCTAACAGTGACCCTCTCAAGGCGAACTTGATTCTCCAAACAGAGAAAGCTAGCCATGTCCGATAGCCAGGTCTCCGACTTCGGGGGCTTTGAATCCGTCCATGCTAATAGTATCCGTCTCCGGGCTACCAGGGAAGCAAAGGCCAGCACGTCTGCCTCTTTCTCCTCCTGGATTCCCGGGTCATCCGACACCCCGAAAATCGGCACCCCTGGATTCAGCGACACCCTTGTTTTTAACACCATTGACATGACATCTGCAAACCCCAGTCAAAATCCCCTAAGCTTTGTGATGCACGATCAATGACCACTAAAGCGAGGTTGTAGTCCAACTGATAGATATTGCCCCCAGCAGCTCAGGTACAGAATGAAGGCTGCTGGGGCAGCGCGGGCTCTTATACCCCACCTAGCAGGGCGGAGCTACCATACATCTTAACCAATAGAAAGCATACAATTTTCACCAATGGTGCTCCAGTACACCAGGTACCGTAATACCTGGTGGGGAAAACGGTTGACCTGGGAAGGGAGCGCCTGCGGGGTGCGTCGGTGGGTGGGGGGGCCTAGACGGGGTTGGCGGACGGACCGATCCTCCTGTAAGGTGCCCTGGTGGAGGGGAAGGCAGGACTGGTGGCTGGGGTGTGCGTGGGGCTCCGGCAGGTGCCAGGTCTCTTAGGGAGACCGTATCTTGTCGGCCGTCGGGGTACGCCACGTAGGCGTACTGGGAGTTAGTGTGTAGAAGATGGACCCTCTCAACCAACGAGTCCGACTTGTGCGCCCGCACGTGTTTTGGGAGCAGGATGGGTCCGGGTGCTGCCAGCCAGGTTGGGAGCGAGGTCCCAGAGGAGGGCTTCCTGGGGAAGACAAGGAGATGTTCGTGAGGTGTCTGGTTGGTGGTGGTACAAAGCAGTGACCGGATGGAGTGGAGGGCATCCGGGAGGACTTCCTGCCAGCGGGAGACTGGGAGATTCCTGGACCGTAGGGCCAGTAGGACGGTCTACCAGACCGTTACGTTCTCCCTCTCTACCTGTCCGTTACCCCGGGGATTGTAACTGGTCGTCCTGCTTGAGGTGATGCCCTTGCTGAGCAGGAATTGACGCAGTTCGTCGCTCATAAAGGAGGACCCCCTATCACTGTGTATGTTCGCGGGGAACCCGAACAGTGCAAAGATGCTGTGGAGGGCCTTGATGACGGTGGTTGCGATCATGTCGGGACAGGGGATGGCGAATGAGAATCAGGAGTACTCGTCAATCACGTTCAGGAAGTATGTGTTGCGGTCGGTGGAGGGGAGGGGGCCTTTGAAGTCCATGCTGAGGCGTTCAAAGGGACGGGAAGCCTTTATCAGATGCGCGTTCTCCGGCCGGTAGAAGTGCGGTTTGCACACGGACTGCAGATTTGGCAATTCCTGGTGGCTGTCCTGACCTCCTCGGTGGAGTAGGGCAGGTTGCGGGTCTTGATAAAATGGAAAAAGCGAGTGACCCCCCGGGTGGCAGAGGTCCTCGTGGAGGGCTCGGAGGTGGTCCACTTGTGCGGTGGCACATGTGCCGCGGGACATGGCGTCAGGAGGCTCATTTACCTTCCCGGGACGATACAAGATCTCGTAGTTGTAGGTGGAGAGTTTGATCCTCCACCGCAAGATCTTATCTTTTTTATCTTGCCCCGCTGTGCATTATCGAACATGAAAGCAACCGACCGTTGATCAGTGAGGAGAGTGAATCTCCTGCCGGCCAAGTAATGCCTCCAATGTCGCACAGCTTCCACTATGGCCTGGGCCTCCTTTTCGACTGAGGAATGGCAGATTTCGGAAGCATGGAGGGTACGGGAGAAGAAGGCCACGGGTCTGCCCGCTTGGTTGAGGGTGGCCGCCAGAGCTACGTCAGACGCGTCGCTCTCGACCTGTAGCTGAGGATGGCTAGGCGGTCGGTGCTAAACACCATTTATCCTTGTTGTATGTAAGGTTAAGGATTTTTACGGTCTGGAAGAATTTTCGGAGGTTGGTGTCGTGGTCCTGCTGGTCGTGGCCGCAGATGGTGACATTATCGAGATACGGGAATGTTGCCCGTAAACCGCACTGGTCAACCATTCGGTCCATCTCGTGCTGGAAGACCGAGACCCCGTTGGTGACACCGAAGGGAACCCTTAAGAAGTGGTAGAACCGCCCATCTGCCTCGAAGGCAGTGTATTTGCGGTCACTAGTGCGGATGGGGAGCTGGTGGTAGGTGGACTTAAGATCCACCGTGGAGAAGACCTTGTAATGCGCGATCTTGTTTACCAGGTCGGATATGCGGGGGAGAGGGTACGCGTCCATCTGCGTAAACCTGTTGATGGTCTGACTGTAGTCGATAACCATCCTATGCTTCTCCCCGGTCTTTACCACCACTACTTGAGCTCTCCAGGGACTGTTGCTGGCTTCAATGACTCCTTCCCTCAGTAGCCTTTGGACCTCTGACCTAATAAAGATCCGATCCTGGGCACTGTACCACCTGCTCCTGGTAGCGACGGGTTTGCAATCCGGGGTGAGGTTCACAAACAGGGAAGGCGGGTCGACCTTAAGGGTCGCGAGGCCGCAGACAGTGAGGCGGGGTATAGGGCCACCAAATTTGAAGGTTAGACTTTGGAGGTTACACTGGAAATCTAAACCGAGGAGTGTGGCCGTGCAGAGGTGGGGAAGGACATAGAGACGGAAATTTTTGAACTCCCTTCCCTGGACCGTGAGGTTTGCTACACAAAACCCCTTTATCTCCATTGAGTGGGAACCGGAGACCAGGGAGATTTTTTGATTAACGGGGTGGACGAGGAGAGAACAGCGCCTTACCGTGTCGGGGTGTATGAAGCTCTCCGTGCTCCCAGAGTCGATTCGGCAGGATGTCTCATGCCTGTTGATTAGTACTGTTGTTGTAGCAGTTGAGAGTGTTCGAGGCCGGGACTGAGCCAGAGTCACTGAGGCTAATCGCAGCAGTTGAGTGTTCTCTTCGGGCAGTGTGTGGTCAACCGAGCTGTGGTCCTGGGGGTTCATCCAACATGGCGGCTCCCATTGGTCGCACATGGCTGGGGGTGCACAAAATGGCGGCACCCATCCCTCTAACATGGCGTCTGCGGGACAAGATGGCGTGGAGAGGTTTGTGGTGGCGGTCCGCATTCGCCGGCGGAGACCACGGCAACCGCACGGGCCTGGCATACCCCCACGAAGTGGCACTTTTTACCGCAGCCCTTGCAGATGGATGCGCGGGCCGGGCAGCGCTGGCGGGGGTGCTTGGCCTGCCCGCAAAAGTAGCAGCGGGGCCCCCCAGGGTTGCCAGGCTGCCTTGCAGCACAGGCTTGTGGGGGGATGGGGGATGTCTCGGGGTCGGCATGCGGAGGGGTTCCACGCTGCCCAGGGGCTGCCGCGCGGTCGGGAACGTAAGCGTGGGCGTTTCTGGAGGCCACATCCAGGGAGCCTGCAAGGGCCCGTGCCTCCTTGAGACCTAGAGTGTCTTTTCCTAGCAGTCGCCGGCGGATTTGTGAGGATAGCATACCTGCCAAGAAAGCGTCCCGGACCAAGAGTTCAGTGTGTTCGCTCGCCGAAACTTGCAGGCAGCTGCAGTTTCTCCCCAACACCAGGAGTGCACGGTAGAATTCTTCCAGCGATTCCCCAGGCGTTTGTTGCCTCGTTGCTAGCAGGTGCCGGGTGTAGACCTGGTTCGCTGGGCGAATATAATGTCCTTTTAGCAGCTCTATTGCTGCATCGAAGTCTTCCGCTTCCTCGATGAGTGTGTAAATCTCCGGGCTCACCCTTGAGTGCAGGACGTGTAGTTTCTGCTCTCCCGTGGGTGTGTATTCGGCCATCACAAGATACCCTTTAAAGCACGCCAGCCAGTGCTTGAAGATTGCCACTGAGTTCGCCACGTGGGGGCTGAGTTGCAGACACTCTGGCTTGATTCGGAGCTCCATTCTTTTTTTAAAAAACTAGCTTATTATATTGATGCACGATCAATGACCACTAAAGCGAGGTGTAGTCCAAATGAAGGCTTTAATAAGCTGGATGTTTCCCCCAGCAGCTCAGGTACAGAATGAAGGCTGCTGGGGTGGTGCGGGCTCTTATACCCCGCCTAGCAGGGCGGAGCTACCATACATCTTAACCAATAGAAAGCATACAGTTTCCACCAATGGTGCTCCAGCACACCAGGTACCGTAATACCTCTACTACCACACTTCGGACATGCCCAGAACATGTGGACATGGTTCGCTGGTCCTCCCGCACATTTTGCACACCTGTCTTCCACCCCAAAGAATCTCCTCATCCGTGCCACTGTCATGTGAACCCGATGAACAACCTTAAATTGTATCAGGCTGAGCCTGGCACATGTTGCGGATGTGTTGACTCTACTCAAGCGTCCACCCATAGACCATCCTCTATCTCACCACCCAGCTCCTCCTCCCACTTGCGCTTCAGCTCCTCGTTCTGTGTCACCTCTGACCCCATAAGTTCCTTGTAAATGTCCGTGACACTCCCTTCTCCTACCCACCCTCTGGAAACTACCCTGTCCTGAATCCCCCTTGCGGTAGGAGCAGGAAGGTTGACACCTGTTTACGTAGGAAGTCCCGCACCTGCAGATACCTGAATTAGTTTCCCCTCGCCAACCCAAACTTCTCCTCCAGCGCCCTCATACTCGGAAAGCTCCGATCTATAAACATATCCCCCATCCTCTTGATCCATGCTCACCGCCATATCCGGAACCCCCCATCCATACTTCCCGGGGCAAACCGGTGATTATTACAGATTGGGGACCAGACCGATGCTCCCTCTGCTCCCACATGTCTCCTCCATTGCCCCAGACTCTCAGGGCCGCCACCACCATGGGGCTGGTGGAGTGCCGGCGGGAACGGCAGAGGCAGTTACCAACGCCCCCAAACTGGTGCCCTTGCATGAAGCCACCCCCATACGCTCCCATGCCTCCCCCTCCCCCACCACCCACTTCCTGATCATGGTTATATCCGCCGCCCAGTAATAGTTACTAAAACATAGAACATAGAACATAGAACATAGAACAATACAGCGCAGTACAGGCCCTTCGGCCCACGATGTTGCACCGAAACAAAAGCCATCTAACCTACACTATGCCATTATCATCCATATGTTTATCCAATAAACTTTTAAATGCCCTCAATGTTGGCGAGTTCACTACTGTAGCAGGTAGGGCATTCCACGGCCTCACTACTCTTTGCGTAAAGAACCTACCTCTGACCTCTGTCCTATATCTATTACCCCTCAGTTTAAAGCTATGTCCCCTCATGCCAGCCATATCCATCCGCGGGAGAAGGCTCTCACTGTCCACCCTATCCAACCCCCTGATCATTTTGTATGCCTCTATTAATTCTCCTCTTAACCTTCTTCTCTCCAACGAAAACAACCTCAAGTCCGTCAGCCTTTCCTCATAAGATTTTCCCTCCATACCAGGCAACATCCTGGTAAATCTCCTCTGCACCCGCTCCAAAGCCTCCACGTCCTTCCTATAATGCGGTGACCAGAACTGTACGCAATACTCCAAATGCGGCCGTACCAGAGTTCTGTACAGCTGCAACATGACCTCCCGACTCCGGAACTCAATCCCTCTACCAATAAAGGCCAACACTCCATAGGCCTTCTTCACAACCCTATCAACCTGGGTGGCAACTTTCAGGGATCTATGTACATGGACACCTAGATCCCTCTGCTCATCCACACTTTCAAGAACTTTACCATTAGCCAAATATTCCGCATTCCTGTTATTCCTTCCAAAGTGAATCACCTCACACTTCTCTACATTAAACTCCATTTGCCACCTCTCAGCCCAGCTCTGCAGCTTATCTATATCCCTCTGTAACCTGCTACATCCTTCCATACTATCGACAACACCACCGACTTTAGTATCGTCTGCAAATTTACTCACCCACCCTTCTGCGCCTTCCTCTAGGTCATTGATAAAAATGACAAACAGCAACGGCCCCAGAACAGATCCTTGTGGTACTCCACTTGTGACTGTACTCCATTCTGAACATTTCCCATCAACCACCACCCTCTGTCTTGTTTCAGCTAGCCAATTTCTGATCCACATCTCTAAATCACCCTCAATCCCCAGCCTCCGTATTTTTTGCAATAGCCTACCGTGGGGAACCTTATCAAACGCTTTGCTGAAATCCATATACACCACATCAACTGCTCTACCCTCGTCTACCTGTTCAGTCACCTTCTCAAAGAACTCAATAAGGTTTGTGAGGCATGACCTACCCTTCACAAAGCCATGCTGACTATCCCTGATCATATTATTCCTATCTAGATGATTATAAATCTTGTCCCTTATAATCCCCTCCAAGACTTTACCCACTACAGACGTGAGGCTCACCGGTCTATAGTTGCCGGGGTTGTCTCTGCTCCCCTTTTTGAACAAAGGGACCACATTTGCTGTCCTCCAGTCCTCTGGCACTATTCCTGTAGCCAATGATGACATAAAAATCAAAGCCAAAGGTCCAGCAATCTCTTCCCTGGCCTCCCATAGAATCCTAGGATAAATCCCATCAGGTCCCGGGGACTTATCTATTTTCAGCCTGTCCAGAATTGCCAACACCTCTTCCCTACGTACCTCAATGCCATCTATTCTATTAGCCTGGGGCTCAGCATTCTCCTCCACAACATTATCTTTTTCCTGAGTGAATACTGACGAAAAATATTCATTTAGTATCTCGCCTATCTCTTCAGACTCCACACACAATTTCCCATCCCTGTCCTTGACTGGTCCTACTCTTTCCCTAGACATTCGCTTATTCCTGACATACCTATAGAAAGCTTTTGGGTTTTCCTTGATCCTTCCTGCCAAATACTTCTCATGTCCCCTCCTTGCTCGTCATAGCTCTCTCTTTAGATCCTTCCTCGCTACCTTGTAACTATCCATCGCCCCAACAGAAACTTCACACTTCATCTTCACATAGGCCTTCTTCTTCCTCTTAACAAGAGATTCCACTTCCTTGGTAAACCACGGTTCCCTCGCTCGACGCCTTCCTCCCTGTCTGACCGGTACATACTTATCAAGAACACGCAGTAGCTGATCCTTGAACAAGCCCCACTTATCCAGTGTGCCCAACACTTGCAGCCTACTTCTCCACCTTATCCCCCCCAAGTCACGTCTAATGGCATCATAATTGCCCTTCCCCCAGCTATAACTCTTGCCCTGCGGTGTATACTTATCCCTTTCCATCATTAACGTAAACGTCACCGAATTGTGGTCACTGTCCCCAAAGTGCTCTCCTACCTCCAAATCCAACACCTGGCCTGGTTCATTACCCAAAACCAAATCCAACGTGGCCTCGCCTCTTGTTGGCCTGTCAACATATTGTTTCAGGAAACCCTCCTGCACACACTGTACAAAAAACGACCCATCTATTGTACTCGAACTATATATTTTCCAGTCAATATTTGGAAAGTTAAAGTCTCCCATAATAACTACCCTGTTACTTTCGCTCATATCCAGAATCATCTTCGCCATCCTTTCCTCTACATCCCTAGAACTATTAGGAGGCCTATAAAAAACTCCCAACAGGGTGACCTCTCCTTTCCTGTTTCTAACTTCAGCCAATACTACCTCGGAAGAGTCCCCATCTAGCATCCTCTCCGCCACCGTAATACTGCTCTTGACTAGCAGCGCCACACCTCCCCCTCTTTTACCTCCTTCTCTGAGCTTACTAAAACACCTAAACCCCGGAACCTGCAACATCCATTCCTGTCCCTGCTCTATCCATGTCTCCGAAATGGCCACAACATCGAAGTCCCAGGTACCAACCCACGCTGCCAGTTCCCCTACCTTGTTTCGTATACTCCTGGCATTGAAGTAGACACACTTCAAACCACCTACCTGAACGCTGGCCCCCTCATGCGACGTCAAATCTGTGCTCCTGACCTCTATACTCTCATTCTCCCTTACCCTAAAACTACAATCCAGGTTCCCATGCCCCTGCTGCATTAGTTTAAACCCCCCCAAAGAGCACTAACAAATCTCCCCCCCAGGATATTTGTGCCCCTCAGGTTCAGATGTAGACCATCCTGTCTGTAGAGGTCCCACCTTCCCCAGAAAGAGCCCCAGTTATCCAAAAATCTGAAACCCTCCCGCCTGCACCATCCCTGTAGCCACGTGTTTAAATGCTCTCTCTCCCTATTCCTCATCTCACTATCACGTGGCACGGGCAACAACCCAGAGATAACAACTCTGTTTGTTCTAGTAAAACTTGGCAGCGCCACGTCCATCTTTGGGAAATTCAGCCCCCTCAAGTGGTGCCTCATCCCCTCCGGCCCCTTAGGGTGTTCCGACCTATACAGCCTACTGTAGAAATCCCTAAACGCCTTATTTACCCCTGCTGAATCTCCAACCAGGTTCCCATCTCCGTCATTTACTTTACCTATCTCCCCGGCTGCCTCCCTCTTTCTAAGCTGCTGTGCAAGCATTCTGCTGGCCTTCTCTCCATATTCATAGATCACCCCCTCGCCTTTCTCAGCTGATCCACCGCCCTCCCTGTGGTTAACAAGCCGAACTTCGCCTGTAGCCTCCGCCGTTCCCTCAAAAGCCCTGCCTCTGGTGTCTCCGCATATCTCCTATTGATCTGTAGTATCTCCTTAACCAGTCGGTCAGTCTGTGCCCTGTTCACCTTCTCCCTATGGGCCCATATCAAGGGTGGCACTGAGTCCAGAGGTGCCGATTTTCGGGGTGTCGGAAGACCCGGGAATCCAGGAGGAGAAAGAGGCGGACATTCTGGCCTCTGCTTCCCTGGTAGTTCGGAGACGGATACTATTAGCTTGGAGGGACTCAAAGCCCCCGAAGTCGGAGACCTGGCTATCGGACATGGCTCCCCTCTGACCACCGCCTCCAGTGCTTCCCAGACCATCGCTGCTGAAATTTCCCCCGTGTCGTTGACCTGCAGGTAGTTCTGAATATATTTCCTCAGCCGCTCGCACACCCCTTCGTCAGCCAAAAGACCCATAACTAACCTCCAGTGCGGGCGCTGGTTACTGTCTTTACTAACCTGCAGGTCAACCCAGTGCGGAGCATGGCCTGAGATTGTGATCGGCGAATACCCCGTGTCCACTGCCCCTGCCAGTAAGGCCCTGCTCAGAATAAATAAATCAATCCGGGAGTACACTTTAACTCCTTCACCCTCGGCTGCCCAAATCTCCATGGATCCACCCGCAACCCCCCCCCCCCCCCCCCCCCCCCCCCCAATCTGCTCCATGAACCTTTTTCGTTCCTTTGCCATTGCTGACACCCTGCCCGTTTTCGAGCTTCACCGGTCCAAGCCAGGGTCAATAACTGTGTTGAAGTCCCCTCCCATGACCAACCTGTGCGAGTCCAGGTCGGTATCTTCCCCAGCATCCTCTTTATAAACTCCACAAAATCCCAATTTGGCACATACACATTTACTAATACCACCTGCACCCCCTCCAGTTTCCCACTGACCATAATGTACCGACGTCCCACATCCAAAACGATTCTACCCGCCTCAAACACTACCCGCTTATTGATCAGGAACGCGACCCCTCTAGTCTTTGAATCCAGTCCCGAGTGAAAGACCTGACTGACCCAGCCTTTCCTCAATCTAATCTGGTCAGTTACTCTAAGGTGCGTCTCCTGCAACATTACCACGTCCGCCTTCAGTCCCCTAAGATGCGCAAACACCCGTGCCCTCTTGACCGGCCCATTTAACCCTCGAATATTGCAGGTGATCAGCCCAGTTGGGGGGCTCATTGCCCCCCCCCCCATTCGCCGATCAGCCATCCACGTTTTTGGGCCCGCCTCCAGCGCATGCTCTGCACCTCCACCGGCCCTCCCCCAGGCAGCCTCTGCCCCCAACCTCCTCTCTGTCCCTTGGCCCAAGTCCCTCCATCGTCAGCAGAACATTTTCCCCCCCTCCCTCCCTGGTAACAACACTCTGTAACCCAACCCCTTTGATAAACCGAACATATGCACACCCCCACTGCACTTCCGTGAGCTAGCCCGTCCAGCTAGCTTGGTGGCCCCCATCCCTGGTGCCGGATGATCTCCCACCTATTGTTCCCTCCCCACCCTCCCCCCCGCTCATACAAACAAACTCCAACATCAAACAATCCCCACACAATTGCCCGACAGAAAGACACTAAAATCTAAACGGGCACACCTCCATCCCCCAACAGTGCAAATGAAAACCTTAACTCCGTCATCTCTGCCACTGGTCCCAAATCAATACAGAAAGCATTACATATAGCTTCCACAAAACGAAAAACGAGAAACTTTTTTTTTGAAAGAACAGAGAAACAAAAAAAATACATGAACGTTGCAGCAAAGTTCAAAAGTTCTCAGTCCACCACCATTCCTTTCCATTTCACGAAGTCCAGAACGTCCTCAGGCGACTCGAAATAAAAGTGCTGTTCCTCGTACGTGACCCAGAGACGGGCCGGATACAACAGTCCGAACTTCACCTTTTTCTTAAAAAGGATCGACCTAATCTGGTTGAAGCCTGCTCTTCTCCTGGCCACCTCCACACTCAGGTCTTGGTAGAACCGCAGGATACTATTGTCCCACTTACAGCTCCGTGTCTGCTTGGCCCACTGTAGAATGCGCTCCTCATCCAATTACCTGTGGAATCTCACCACCATTGCCCTCGGGGAGCCCTGTCCACCTCCTAGGGTTGGGAGAATGCCCCATCCCCCAGCAGCTTCTCAAACATATCTGCGATGTATGCCCAGCGTCCGCTCCTTCGGACCCCTCCGGGAGCCCAACGATTCTCAAGTTCTGCCGGTGGGACCTATTCTCTAGGTCCTCCACCTTCTCCAGGAGCTTCTTCTGCTGGTCTCTCAGCATCCCCACCTCCAACTCCACCGCAGTTTGATGTTCCTCCTGCTCAGCCAGCGCCTTCTCCACCTTCTGAATCGCCCGATCTTGGGCGTCCAATCTAAGCTCCAGCCGCTCAATCGACTCTTTTATCGGGTCCAAGCAGTCCCGTTTCTGCTTAGCAAAGCCTTCCTGAATAACTTGCCTCAGCTGCTCCGTTGACCGCTGGGTCGACAAACCAGAGGTCCGGTCCTCCGCCATGCTGTCTCCTGCTGCAGCTTCAGCCCAAGCCTTCTCTGTCTTTCTGTTTCTGCCTTTATGAGCACTTCTAGTCCTTCTCTCCATGCACCAATGTGGGAATTCAGTACACATTTGTCTCTGTCTTCAGTTTTACAGTTCAAGTCCGGTAGAAAATAAGGGGAAAAGATCCAAACGGCCGACCCGAGTGGGAGCCACCAAATGCGCGACTTACTCCTTCATCGCCATCACCGGAACTCATGGGGTTCCAGTCATTGTATGGCGGCACCCCGTTATGTCACAGTGGGGGACGTGTAGACAATCGTGCATGAAAATTTCACTGGCGTAAAAGCCGTTTTGGAATTCCCTTATGCACTCTGCTCTACCATTCCCACCTTCGGTCATCTGAAAGCAAAAGGAAGTAATAGTGGCAGAAGAGAAGTTCCCCCTCCAAACACCTCTCGCGCCTTGAGAAGCAGAATTGACATCTTGATTTGAATATGAGTTTAGTGTCTGAAGAAGTGTCGTATCTGACTTGAGACATTGGGCTGTATTCCTTGGTACCCCAGCCGGGTGGTTTTCGGCGACATGCTGTTAGCTGGTGGCGGGATTCTCGACTCCCGCCACTTGTCAATGGGATTTCCCATCGGAACCACCCACACTGCCGGGAAACCCGCAGATGGGTGATGTACTGCAGGTGAGAACAGCGAATCCCAACAGCTGGAGAATTCCGGCCATTACCTCGGTTTCTCTCTCCACAGATGCTGCCAGATCTCCTGAGTATTTCCAGAACCTTCCAATTTTGTTTCAGATTTCAAGCTTTCGCAGTATTTTAAGCTTATATTATTACCCTTAGTGCTCTGGCTGATTGCTTCACCAAAGATGACTGAAAGCCTCCAAAGAACAACCAGAGCGACATCTCACCTTCCAGTCTTTAAGAGCAGTGTGGGTCCACTTGAGGGAAAAGAAGAGATTCAGGAGAGGGGGACAGGGTAAAAAGTGAACAAAGATAAGTGAAACTGACCAGATTTTAATTCAGCCAGGAAAAGAAAAAGGGAAACTAGATACAAAATTAATTAAAATGCAGTTAACGAATCAAGAGAATGTGTATCAATTAAATGTTTTTAATTTAAGCAGATAATGAAGATTTCTGCATTCAAATACATTTTAATTAATGTGGGATGAAGAGGAATGCCGTACTATTCCACTTCTGATTCATGAAGCAGTCGTGGTCTTAATAAAATGACTCTTTTATTAACTATACATGATTTGCTTTTGAACAAAGCTTTCTCTGAAACATTAAAATAAAATAATCCTATTCAGTTGGTTGACCATTTGATACCAATACATCTTTGATACCAGGATCTAAGGGTTGAATTCATTCAATGTAATATTTTATTCATTGTTTGATTAAGCACAGAATTAGTATGCTGGACTAATGTCTGACTGAATGCATCGCTATAAATCATAATGGTTTTGTATGTGGAATCCATGCAAATCTACCAATTAATAGACACAGTAAGCTGTGCAATTTTACATTGAGACCTCAAAGGTTATCAGACCAGCAAAATTATATAACCTGGTATAAAAGAGGGACTTACTAAATAGGCACTTCTATGGGGAGATAAATAGTGACTATTTTTGACATCACTGCACCTATGAAACACACTTTTTGGTGATTAATATTTTGGTTGGATTTTCTGCATCACCAAGAATTTTAGTGACAGGGTCTAGGACTTTCTGATTGATATTAAATGTGTTAAAGTAATACTAATGTTGTAGTATTCATGTGTCTTAGAGCAGGGTTTTCTGCTCATTTCACCACATCCTGCAGCATTACGGTTTCTTCTTCAGTTGCTTCTAAGAGGCCCCAATTTTAAATTTCAATGAGCAAAAAGAAGGCATGAGTTGTCTTCCTCATGTGCGTTTAAAGAAAACAGAAGTCCTATTTTTTTAAGGATCCTCTTCCTGTTATAGGCATCCATTGTCTCTTGTGGTTCTAGGTCTTCTGCCCTTACCACCAAGAATTCACTGGTTCTGCAAATGGCCATGGTTCATAGCCCTGAGAATGGGACCTTTACCCAGACCTGGAGTGACTCGCAAAAGAGCAGAGTTGACCGAGGTCTCAAAAGACCCTGCTACCCTGTTAACAGTGGCAATTAGAAAATTTAGCTAATCATATTACCATTAATTTCCAGATTTTTGGCATTTGGATTTGGAGATAAATGAATAGAAAGCTGGACAGAAAGAAAGACAGATGATTGGGTTGATATCAAACAGCTGAACATTTAGTCCATTTGATGACAGACAGATGTCAAGCTTTGGATTATTAATCCCACCAGTTTCTGCTTCCTTTGCTTATATTATTGTGTTCATATATTGGTATTGATAGGGCATGGATTTCATAGCCAAAAGCCTGAACTGTATGTAGTTGATAGAAATGTTAACTTGCTGCTCTTAACTGTTTCTCCTCCTTCTTTTGAAACCTTCCCTTGCCACTCCTTCACCTTTCTGACCTCTGACCTCCAAACTTTGACTTTCCTTGCCTGATCAGATGGCGTTTCCTTACCCAAGAGTCAATCATGGGTTCCTGTCGGCTGATCAGCAGTTTATTAAGCGACGTCTCATGAAGGTAGTGCTAGTACTTGTAGAATTCTTCTTTGCATTCTTTACTGTAAATATTGCTCTTACTTTTCCTTGATTTTCTTTACTTGCATTACAATTTGAAATAATTACATATTTGCTGTTGACTTAATTTTCTCAGTGTCATTGCTCAATAGAATTTGAATTTAATTGTAATTAGTTTTCATTGATTATAAAATCTAAAAATGGTCTCCCCAGAGACTTTGTCATTGAAAGTAAAAATAACCAAACTGGCTATCTAATGCCCATTATTTTTATTCACATACGTTTTCACCAATCTACAGGGTGATCAAGGACAAGCTGGGCCACCTGGACCACCTGGGCCTCCTGGTCCCCCAGGTCCACGGGGTCCTCCAGGTGACACAGGAAAGGATGGTCCTCGAGGAATGCCAGGAGCACCTGTAAGAATTCACCAGATTAATTTCAGTACTTTATATTGTGGTTTCCTTTCAATGAGGTAAAGGCAATGCACCATGAATTAGGAGGACATGGGTTCAATGCAGCCAATGGGAGGTGTTCCACAGTGATCTTCTCTTGAGATGAAGGAAGGGAAATTCACAGACTGTCTCTGTGGCTCTTTTGTGTAGCCCTTAACATCTCATTGCAGAGCAGCATTGAGCGTTCTTCCATGGCCCAGTGAGATGCAATAAAGAAAGAGTCAGATCTTACAAAAAACGCTAATGATAGACATCAAATTTTCAATATATTTACTTATCAAATATAAATATTCGTGAAGTTGACTAAACACATTCATATTTTGGTTTTAGGGTGAAATAGGATCAAGAGGTGAAATAGGATTAACGGTGAGTGAAATACTTATCTTGTTTCATATCGATCGAATAAGAAGATGTTTCAGGTCATGGGGAAGGGGGGAAGGGAAATTATCCCTGTTTATAATGGATGAATTTGGTGACTTTTTGCTTGATAATGTTTGGGATATAGGGGGCGGGATTCTCTCAGCCCACGCCAGGCCGGAAAATCGCCGGGCCGGGCATGAATTGCGCGACGCTGCCCTGACGACGGTCCGCTGATTCTCCAGAAAGCGGAGAATCGGCGCCATTGGCACGGCGCGGCACCGGTCGGGAGCCAATCTATGCGCCCCCCCGGTGATTTTCTGCCCGGGATAGGCTGAGCGGCCGCATAAAAATCCCGAGTCCCGCCGGCCTCGTCCACGTGTGGTCTTACCCGGTGGGACCTCGGCATGCATCCATCCAGGGGGCGACCTGGTTGGGGGGGGGGGGGGGGGGGGGGTTCGACCCCAGGGTGGGCCCGCTGTGGCCTGGCCCACGATCAGGGCCTACTGATCGGCAGGCCGGCCTCTCGGGCTGGGGGCCTCTTTTGCTCCGTGCCAGCCCCTGTAGCCCTACGCCATGTTGCATCGGGGCCGGCGCGGAGAAGGGAGCCACCGCACATGCGTGCAATCGAGCCGGCCACAATGCGCATGTGCAGACCCGCGACGCCCATCTGATGCCGGTATCGGCAGCTGGAGTGGCATGGGTCGCTCCAGTGCCGTGCTGGCCCCCTGTAGGGGTCAGAATCGCTGCTCCTGGGGGCATGTTGACGCCGTCGTAAAACGCGACGACGTTTACGACGGTGTCAACACTTAGCCTCAGGATCAGAGAATCCTGCCCAGGATTCCACCCCACCCAATCTCTGAAGATTAAATATGTGACCCAGATTCTATGAGAAATCAACTCTCCAAGGTGTGTGGAAGCTGCATGCTTGATGGGATAAATAATTCTTGTTTCATGGAGGACATTGAAATCACAGCCATCTAGCTGACTCAATTTGACCTTGATTGGCTTGCAAAATTAACGCAGGTCATCTAAAGTTGAGGTAATTTTTAAAGATATCTATTGACCATTTTTAATTTCTGAAAATATTCTGCTCCTTGAGACTTTGCTACTCTCAGTCACAATTATAACTAATGGCAATTTTCCTGGATTCATTATTCTTTCCTTTTGGGACTTAATAGAATCCTTCCCATCCTCTGTCGTGATCAATAGATGTCAATTGACTTTCAGGGTTTGAATTTTGTACAAAGGAGCCAAGTCCGATATATTGAGTGCCACAAGTGATAACAACACAGTGAATATTTCCTCGTTACTGAATAACCTATCGTACCAAAATCTAATTCTTTATCATACAGCTAATACAGTCAATTTGCCAGAAATGAATTATAATCATAGTTTATTTTGCTGCTTCAACTTGATATGAAAATAGCATTTCTATGATAGTTAATTAGGTGCCGTTTTAATGAATATTTAAGCCCGTTTATTTTATTAGTTTGTTAAATTCATTAGGAGAAATACTCTGACCTTTTTTATTGGCTGAAGTGTCAATGATTGTGCAACCTTTTAAGACCACTAAAGTTTTAATTGGCAATCTTGCACAGCAACAGTTGACTCTTTATTGATTTTGGTGTGTTGCTAAGTAACATATTATTTATTCAATGTCTTCAGTTGGTGGGAAACGTTTGTGTTAAGAACATGGCAGGGACAGGGGGATTGTGCTTTTCAGATATTAGAAAATTATAAAAAGAATCCCGGATTTAAATTGTTTTGATAAATTTATCCAGAAAAGAGCAAACAACATTACTGACTAGTCAACCCACGATTATTTTGATTATATTACTTCAAGATCCTAACTTGAGTAAAACTTAGTTTATGTATTAATTTTTGCATTTGGATGTACAAATGTTCCTGAATCTGCCTTATGAGGAAAGGGTGGAGAGGTCAGGGGTGGAGAGTTTATAAGAGTAAGAGGTGACTTTAAGATCCTGAGGGGCATTGACAGGGTGGGTGTGGAGATGCTATTTCCACATGTCGGAGAATCTAGAATTAAGGGTCACTGTTTAAAAATAAGGGGTCACTCATTTAGGACAGAGTTGAAGAGAAGTCTTTTCTCTCAGAGGGTCATGAGTTTCTGGAACTCTCTACCTCAAAAGGAAATGGAAGTAGAATCTTTGAATGTAATTTAAAGGTAGAGCTGGATAGATTTTTGATTTAACAAGGGGGTGAAAGGTTATTGAGGGTATGCAGGAATGTGGGGTTGAAGTTAGTCAGATTAGCCATGATCTTATTGAATGGCAGCATAGGCTCGTGGGGCTGAATGGCCTAGTCCTGCTCCTAATTCATATGTAATTTGTATTAGGCTGAAGCATATTCCCATTTATCCTGTTATTCTGAGTCACTGATTACTCACTATCACCGTTCTTGCTGTGCCTACTAGTGTCTGACACCTGGGATATCCTGGGGTTGTATTCACCACACGGTGGCACAGTGGTCAGCACTGCTGCCTCATAGCACCAGGGACCTGGGTTCAATTCCGGCCTTGGGTGACTATGTGGAGTTTGCACAATCTCCCTGTGTCTGCGTGGGCTTCCTCCGGATGCTCCGGTTTCCTTCCACAGTCCAAAGATGTGCGATTTAGGTGGATTGGCCATGCTAAATTTCCCCTTAATGTCCAAAGATGTGCAAGTTAAGTGGATTGGCCATGCTAAATTTCCCCTTGGTGTCCAAAGATGTGTGGGTTAGGTGGGATTGCGGGGATAGGGCGGGGGCCTGGGTAGGGTGCTCTTTCAAAAGTGTCAGTGCAGACTCAATGGGCTGAATGACTTCCTTTTGCACTGTAGGGATTCTATGATTCTATCAGGGCCAGATGCATTCGTACTAGTGGTTCATCCCAAAGAATTGCAAAAACATTTTGCAGATATCCTACCTTGTCTATGGCCTTGGATTTTTCAATGATTGACAGCAAAAGCATTGCAGAACTGACTAGTCAAGAAGCAGAGTGTCAAATTTTCTGTCCCCATATCCCAAGCAGGACCATTCTATTCCTGTGTTTTAAGAGCAACTGGTATTCAGCTACCATGGGGCTCCATCCCGAGGTTTAACTGAAAACTGATTTCAACCCATAGCAATTTGATGGCTGTTACATGTTTGAGCGGGACACCACCAAAAGTCTTGATGCTGTTTTCTTTTCAAATGTTAGCCTCCACCTAAGCTTTCCCCAATTACACATTGTTGCGAAATTGAAAATGTTTCACCTTTGTTCTATTACTTTTACTGAGTATTAATGCCATTGTCTGAGACTGAGTAGCATTAGGGCAATCCAGTGTGACCCAGAAGGTGAGAGATTTCCTTTCAGAAATGATGGTGTGCTCTTCCGAAAGGGACTGTGCCAGCTATCAATTGAAAGTGCAGCTGGTTCCATCGGTCATTGTCCCTGCAGCTGATCACTCTTTTTGCTTTCTAACCGCATCATTTCCAATATTTCATAAAATCACCTCAACGCCCATTAAAGTCTGACACTGAATTGACAGCCCTTGAAGGAACCGGCTTGAAAAAAAAAGAGTTGCCAAATACACCAGGTGTTCACCTTGGAACTTGACTTCTTCTGTAACGTTAGTGTTGCAATATAACTCTCTTACTTTAGCCTGAAACAGATGTCCACTTATGGAGGCACCTTCATCAGCCTTTTGAGGGAATTACATTGAGTAACGACATGTTTTTGATTTCTTTATCCCACGTAGCAAGCTGTGATTTTTAAAAATGGAAATAAATGGCCATGGCATTGCCTTCAGGAGCCAAGGAAGGATCATTTCTCTCCTCCTAGGTTATCTGTAGAATTTTGCAACCACACAATCATATTTCCAACTCCTGCATAACAATACTTATTCAGAAGAATCAGGCTGCTTATGCTATCTCCCTTCAACCTTTTTATTCCCATGCAAATGTGAGATTCTGTAGTGTGTGCAGCAGGTGTATGGTGGTTATTAGACCACAGGGTGCTGTTTTCATGAGGCTCGTGAATTCTTTCTGCTGCAAACAGCAAAATTAATGAAAGCAAGCTCATTCAGGATCTGGTAAAATGGTTAGTTCTATCAAACTTGAGAGGAAAGCAACTGCATTCAGTTGGAGGCCTTTTTGAGTACAATTAGAAATCAACAACCTTCTTAGAAAACTGGCCAATGCAAATTTACTGTATCTAATTTATACTCGAGTCGTAACTGAGACTGACATATGTTACTGTTTAACCAAATGTCTTCCATGCTCACCTCATTAACAAGAAAAATACGACAAAAGTTTATTCAGCACTTTGACAAACAAGAATGCAGTGTCGCAAGCTGCCACTTGGATCCAACTGGAATGGATTAGACAAATTTGGTGAGCGTGTCACTGCTTTGAATTCCAATGGGCGAAGTTATAACCAAAATCACATTTCAGCAGCTGGCATTATTCGCAGGACAAATAGTTTTTCTCCTTGGAATGAATATAATCTTTAGGTTCCTGTGTCTTTAACATTTTAAGCAGCATAAGAGGTTACATTGAAACACTTACATGGTTAGATTTTGAAGATTGATCATTTATGCTGTCATCACGATGATAGTAACACCTTAATGTGTCTTTGTTTTTCTAGGGACCCCAGGGGCCACCAGGACAAAAGGTACAATACTGTTATACCAATATGGATGAGAAATCAAACTGTTCATTTCCAACACTTGACCCAGACTCTAAAGGAAATCAGCTATTCTAGTTCAGAAATTAGTACATAATCATGTCTGCAACCAACACAAGATAACGAGGTATTGTATGGTGTATAACATGCTTAATTTCTCCACTATATGAAGTTGAAGTTAAAATATTTGGGCTGGTTTAAGTTTTTCTTCAGGACAAGAATGTTAAAAGCAATGCTTTCTTAAAAAAAAAAGTTACTGGTCTTCCCATTTCAATGTTGGCAAAACTCTGGAATTTAAATTTGAAACATGTACAGAGGATACAGTTTCTACTTCAACCCACACTAAGCTTAATAGATCACTGCCATATGATTGATACTGAGCAAAACTTTCTATGTGTCGCTGATGAATGGATTTGGTTTTGCTGTGATCACTGAGCCGCTGGTCTTTTCCTGTTTCTGAGGTAACTTGATGACAGACTTCCTGGACCTTCTGTCAGCACCTTTTACAGTTATCAGAATCGGCTGCCAGTTTTTCTTTTTTGATAAACTCAACACACGATTTATGAGATTTCTTCATTACCACATCGTAAAGAACGTCAGTTGTATATTCTTACCTTACTGCCAACCACCAATCATTGGAAGCTTGCCTCTGAAACCCTTCCACAAAAACAAAAGAGGTTTTGAAAGAAAAAGTATTCATCACCCTGTTCCAGGTTTATTTTTCCCATTCTTGGCTGCAGAAAATGTTTCAGTGCAAACATTGCTTTAAAAGAATTTACAGAAAGTCTTAACTAAAATGTTGATCGCCTTTCTCCCCATAAGCCACCAAAACAAATGTATGTGAGATTCCATGATTCATTGAGATACTGTTTCCTTTCTGTTAAAAAATCAGGATGGGGTTTTAAAAGACTGACAGGAGTCCATAGTTTCGAAATCTTGGAAAATAATGAGATAGTCAGAAATGATGCAATCTTGTTGTCAGTATTGCGAGAATGCCGGGTGGAGGAAGATGTGTAGGATATGTTAACATTGTATTTAATTTGCCAGTGAAGTTGGTTACTTCAATTGAGCTGTTACATGAAGTAAAATCAGTGATTGTGGAGAGGTAAAACTGAAGAGAAATAATCAAAAATAAAGAGAGCGTTAGAAAAATGAGCAACACTCTCAAAAGCCCCTTCTGCAAGAAATATTGGCAGAGGAGACTGGAAATCATTCAGAAAGCTATTCAAATGTAATGGAAAGATTGGATGCGTCAGTGAATTGAGATAAACAACAAGTGCCGTTATAAATTGAAAAATCTATCTTTGAATGTTTCAAAGCGGATTAGATCTACACACAGGTTTATTGCTATGCTCATGAGCCAAACAGTTAAGCTTTGGTTCAGATATTACTGATTCCACTTAACCCTATTGTGACCAACACTGATCTCAACCCTGGGCAGCATGTTCTCTGGCCTCCCCTGCCCCTGAGAAATGTGCACTTTGACAGGGTTTTATGTAGATGTATCTACATCTCTTTGTATATCCTATTTGAATTTCTAGAGAATTTCGAAACATCTTTTTATTCGTGCCAAATCTCATCAAATCTAGCTTTGGGTGGTTTTTGCTGAACCAATAAAGTTGGATAGTTCGCTTCAATGTGATTTAGGTTCAGTATTTTAAGGTCCATTTATTAGCATGGCTGTTTAAAAACAAAAACCTAAAATTTACTGTTAAATATCTGAATGTAAGTTTTGTTAATTGAGATACAATAAATTATCCCAACAAATCATTCATTAGCAAAATCTAATACAGTGCTCTAGAACATGTGACAGACAGTCATAGGCGGGATTCTCCAGTCCACCAACCGTGTTTTCCTGGACAGCGCGCCCCCGCCAGCAGCAGGATTCTCTGTTCCCGCCACCTTCCAATGGGATTTCCCATAGTGGCCACCCCTTGCTGCCGGAGAACCCACGGGCAAGGGTGCGCTGCCAGTGCAACGGAGAATCCTGCTGGCAGAGAACCCCCAAAATTACCTTGTAAGATTAGATGACAATCTCACTCTTAAACGTACTGAAAATTAGATGCATAGCTTGCAAATTAACATTTTAAATCTTAGTAAATCTATGACAGCAGTTAGGATTTGATATGCTGATGTGACAAATAAAGTAATCCGTCACAGAAATAGCAACATAGAATGAGGCTCTGCAGCTCATCCAACCTATGTTGGTGCTAGATCTTAAGCTGGAGCCATCCACTCTGATTCACTCCCCTTTTTACTATATCCTTTTATATTCCACCATGTCAAATAATTCTCCAGGTTCCTGGTTAAATCATGTTATGGTCTTGGTCTCAACAGTCGCTTGTAGCAAAGCATTCTTTTTTCTAATTTTCTTCCTTATTAATATTTCTTATTACTTCACCTTCATTATCCTAGTGATTTACCCTCATATGATATCATATTTGCTTTTTGAGGAACTTATAAAATCTCAAATTTAAAGCACTTTGTGCCTCCAGATTGTTCTGCGGACATAAGAACATAAGAACTAGGAGCAGGAGTAGGCCATCTGGCCCCTCGAGCCTGCTCCGCCATTCAATGAGATCATGGCTGATCTTTTGTGGACTCAGCTCCACTTTCCGGCCCGAACACCATAACCCTTAATCCCTTTATTCTTCAAAAAACTATCTATCTTTATCTTAAAAACATTTAATGAAGGAGCCTCTACTGCTTCACTGGGCAAGGAATTCCATAGATTCACAACCCTTTGGGTGAAGAAGTTCCTCCTAAACTCAGTCCTAAATCTACTTCCCCTTATTTTGAGGCTATGCCCCCTAGTTCTGCTTTCACCCGCCAGTGGAAACAACCTGCCCGCATCTATCCTATCTATTCCCTTCATAATCTTATATGTTTCTATAAGATCCCCTCTCATCCTTCTAAATTCCAACGAGTACAGTCCCAGTCTACTCAACCTCTCCTCGTAATCCAACCCCTTCAGCTCTGGGATTAACCTAGTGAATCTCCTCTGCACACCCTCCAGTGCCAGTACGTCCTTTCTCAAGTAAGGAGACCAAAACTGAACACAATACTCCAGATGTGGCCTCACTAACACCTTATACAATTGCAGCATAACCTCCCTAGTCTTAAACTCCATCCCTCTAGCAATGAAGGACAAAATTCCATTTGCCTTCTTAATCACCTGTTGCACCTGAAAACCAACTTTCTGCGACTCATGCACTAGCACACCCAGATCTCTCTGCACAGCAGCATGTTTTAATTTTTTATCATTTAAATAATAATCCCTTTTGCCGTTATTCTTACCAAAATGGATAACCTCACATTTGTCAACATTGTATTCCATCTGCCAGACCCTAGCCCATTCACTTAGCCTGTCCAAATCCCTCTGCAGACTTCCAGTATCCTCTGCACTTTTTGCTTTACCACTTATCTTAGTGTCGTCTGCAAACTTGGACACATTGCCCTTGGTCCCCAACTCCAAATCACCTATGTAAATTGTGAACAGTTGTGGGCCCAACACTGATCCCTGAGGGACACCACTAGCTACTGATTGCCAACCAGAGAAACACCCATTAATCCCCACTCTTTGCTTTCTATTAATTAACCAATCCTCTATCCATGCGACTACTTTCCCCTTAATGCCATGCATCTTTATCTTATGCAACAACCTTTTGTGTGGCACCTTGTCAAAGGCTTTCTGGAAATCCAGATATACCACATCCATTGGCTCCCCGTTATCTACCGCACTGTTAATGTCCTCAAAAAATTCCACTAAATTAGTTAGGCACGACCTGCCCTTTATGAACCCATGCTGCGTCTGTCCAATGGGACAATTTCCATCCAGATGCCTCGCTATTTCTTCCTTGATGATAGATTCCAGCATCTTCCCTACTACCGAAGTTAAGCTCACTGGCCTATAATTTCCCACTTTCTGCCTACTTCCTTTTTTAAACAGTGGTGTCACGTTTGCTAATTTCCAATCCGCCGGGACCACCCCAGAGTCTAGTGAATTTTGGTAAATTATCACTAGTGCATTTGCAATTTCCCTAGCCATCTCTTTTAGCACTCTGGGATGCATTCCATCAGGGCCAGGAGACTGTCTACCTTTAGCCCCATTGGCTTGCCCATCACTACCGCCTTGGTGATATCAATCCTCTCAAGGTACTCACCAGTCATAGCCTCATTTCCATCAGTCACTGGCATGTTATTTGTGTCTTCCACTGTGAAGACCGACCCAAAAAACCTGTTCAGTTCCTCAGCCATTTCCTCATCTCCCATTATTAAATCTCCCTTCTCATCCTCTAAAGGACCAATATTTACCTTAGCCACTCTTTTTTATTTTATGTATTTGTAGAAACTTTTACTATCTGTTTTTATATTCTGAGCAAGTTTACTCTCATAATCTACCTTACTCTTCTTTATAGCTTTTTTAGTAGCTTTCTGTTGCCCCCTAAAGATTTCCCAGTCCTCTAGTCTCCCACTGATCTTTGCTACTTTGTATGTTTTTTCCTTCAATTTGATACTCTCCCTTATTTCCTTAGATATCCACGGTCGATTTTCCCTCTTTTTACCGTCCTTCCTTTTTGTTGGTATAAACCTTTGCTGGGCACTGTGAAAAATCACTTGGAAGGTTCTCCACTGTTCCTCAACTGTTTCACCATAAAGTCTTTGCTCCCAGTCTACCTTAGCTAGTTCTTCTCTCATCCCATTGTAATCTCCTTTGTTTAAGCACAAAACACTAGTGCTTGATTTTACCTTCTCACCCTCCATCTGTATTTTAAATTCCACCATATTGTGATCGCTCCTTCCGAGAGGATCCCTAACTATGAGATCCTGAATCAATCCTGTCTCATTACACAGGACCAGATCTAGGACCGCTTGTTCCCTCGTAGGTTCCATTACATACTGTTCGAGGAAACTATCGCGGATACATTCTATAAACTCCTCCTCAAGGCTGCCTTGACAGACCTGGTTAAACCAATCAACATGTAGATTAAAATCCCCCATGATAACTGCTGTACCATTTCTACATGCATCTGTTATTTCTTTGTTTATTGCTTGCCCCACCATAATGTTACTATTTGGTGGCCTATAGATTACTCCTATCAGTGACTTTTTCGCCTGACTATTCCTGATTTCCACCCAAATGGATTCAACCTTATCCTCCATAGCACCGATGTCATCCCTTACTGTTGCCCGGATGTCATCCTTAAATAACAGAGCTACACCACCTCCCTTACCATCCACTCTGTCCTTCCGACATGGGCCGCGGACTAGTTGCATCGGTCCAAGGATCAACACAGGAGACACCAGACCTGGGGACAGATGCGGACCTCGTGTTTGCAGCACTGCTGTCACCCACAACATCCACCTTCGCAGATACACTCACCTCGGTTGGCCATTTTAGTGATGAGGCTTCTGGGCCACGGACTGGTGCGCACCACACAGCTGAACCGGTCCAGCAGGTGGAGGTAGGAGCAGCCGAGGGGCTGTACGGTCGGAGGGCAGCCCAGGCCCAGCCCAGCTGCCGCCCAGATGTTTCCCGGGTTCCTGGACTTACTAGACCCCCCCACAGACCCGATGCCTTTGGAAACCCAGGGAGTGGACAACGTGATGACGCCCATCTTCCAGTATCTGCAGACACAGTTGGAGGAGTCCATCCGCGTCCAGGAGCAGGGAGTGATGCCGGTCATGGCTGCCACCCAGGCCGATACCACATGGGTGGCGTCCGCGGTGGAGGCAATGGGGGCAACAGTTTCGGCCATGGGTCAGGTTCTGCAAGGCGTGGGGCTTGATGTGCACACGTCATCCGTGGCCCAGGATAGGGCTGCCCACTCACAGGCAGCCATGCGCCAGAGCCAGCTGGACATTGCCGCCGCGCTCCAGGGTCTGGCCCAGTCTCAGCAGGCCATCGCTGAAAGCATCGGCGGTCTTGCCCACATGCTGGATGGCGTCGCAGAATCCCAGTGGGAAGTTGCGCAGTCCCTGACAGGGATGGCGCATTCCCTGAGCTCCATCGCTGGGAACGTTCAGACCCTGGTCAATTCCACAGCGGGCCTCCAGGACTGGCAGCGCCAGGTGTCGGTGGTGCTATGGCGCCTGTCTCCGCGCGCACCACTGTCCCATAGTGAGGCCCGGGGGACACCGGGCTCCCCGAGGGAGAAGGAGGTTCTGGTGCCCGTCCCGGTAACTGCAGCAAGGGAGGTCCTGGAACACTCGGACTCTCCCCATTCCGTCCCTGGTGCATCTAGTGGGCAGCGGGCAGAGCAGGGTGACACCACGCCATCCAGCACGCTCGCCGAGCAGCCTGGCCCATCCAAGCGGGGACGCCCCAGGAAATGCGCGCCGACGGGGAGCCCCATCGCAGGGCAGGAGTCTCAGCAGTCCGCCTCCACTCCTGCTGTACCATCTGGGGAAGCACCAAGACGTAGTAGTAAGGCCCGTAAGGCAAAGAAGTTAGACACGTAATAAGTTGGCACGGGTGCAGGGCACAGCTTAGTTGTAGGGACTAGGGTACTTGTATATGAATGTCATGATTAAAGTCACTGTTACACCAAACCTAGATGCCTCTGTGCTATGTCCAGTGCCTGAGGGGTCGTGAGGGGGACCAAGTGACGCTGGGGATCGAAGTTCTGTACAACGGTGAGGCCGGGTGTGTGTTACCCCCCCCCCCCCCACACCCTCACCTCCCCCCACAACCCCATTGCCCTCAGCACACCAACGGCAGCTGTCCCACATGGCCATGTGGTGGATTGTCCGTGACGCATACAGGGACCACTGAGGTGGAGGGTTCAGATATGGCCATGAGTCAGACATTATCTAGCGATCCGGAGCTCACAGCTCATCGCAGAGCGGATTGTCATCATTCAACATGGCACTGATCACACCCGCTGACACAAGCAACTGTGTTAAAACATTCATGATGTGCCGCAGGTGTAAGGTGCTGTGAAAGTGGTGGTGTGGGCGGTAGGATTGTGCGATGTTGCGGGAAGTGAGGGGTGCTGGGTGGTGCGGTTGTGCGCGATCTGTGGTGCAAGTGCCTTGTTCAACGATGCCCTCCCCCTAGTTAGTGAAACGTGCGGCGTTCAACGCCTCACGTGCTCGCTCTCCTAGCCGGTGTCGTTGTGCTGCCTCCCGGCAATATCCCACCCCCAGGTCGTGTCTGTGTCCCCCCCTCCCCATCCTCCTCCTCCTCCTCCTCATGCCCGGCTGGCATGTCGCTCCTGTGGGTAACCTTGCCTGCCTCCACCCCCACAGCATGGCGGCATCATTTCCCCCACCCCGTCTTCATTCCTCCTCTCCCTCCTCCTTTCCCCACCCCCTCCTCCTTTCCTCTCCCCCTCCTCCTTCCCCCCCCCCTCCTCCTATCCCTACTCCTTCGTCCACCCCCTGCCCCTCCCCCCCTCCCCCGAGCATGGCGGCATCCTTCTCCTACCACCACCCCCCCCTCCCTGGGCATGGCGGCATCCTTCTCCGAGAACCCTCCCACCGCCCACCAGCACGGCCGGGGACGCCACTTCCTGCTGCCTATGGTGAGGCCGGCCACTCACCTCCTTCCTCCACATCGTCAGCCAGCACGACTGGCTGACAAATTTCTTTACCTGGGGTCACGCCGTCGGGACTTCGGCCCATCCGGGCCGCTGAATAGCGGGTTGGACCTGGAGAATCACCGTACTTAGTACCTCGGGCGATTCTCTGGCAGGCGCGGCGTTGACCTTGATGACGCCATTCTCGCCGGTTGGGAGAATGGCGGAGCGGCATCGCGGGGAAAAAATGGCGCGAACTGCGATTCTCCCATACGGCGCGGCATGAGAGAATCCCGCCCAGGGAGTCATGAAACAGCTATGCATTTCATTTATCAACTTGGACTCTGAATATTCCCAAATTACATTTACTTGTTTGAAGTTCTCATACCCTTCTTATCTTTTCATAAAGCAAACTGCTGTCTTTTTCAGATCTACCACTCTATACTATATCATATTTTCTCTTTATTCTTTTTATACAGAAGATGCCAAGTCAGAATGAGTTTTTCCACCTCCCAGCGATCAGCATTTTTATCTTCCCTTGTGTCTCTGATTATCGGCTACACCACCTCCTTTCATGTCTGTTCTATCTTTTATGAGCATTCTGTATCATTGTATGTTGTATTCATTACCATCGTCTGGGGTTTAACATGCTTTTCATATTGCTATTCCTGCTACAGTAACTTCCACTTGGTGTCTTATTCCTAACACTTCCAGCATTCATTTTCTATACCTTTTGTAGGTTTACTTCTTGTTTTGGCACTCAGTGTTTCTGATATATGATAGGTGTGTAAGTTTAACTAAGGAAGCATGCAAAATAAGACAAAATGCCATCAGAAAACAAGCAAACTGAACAATTAAGTGGCAAATGAGCTGTAATAGGAGGTAATGCAATTTGATAGGAAAAATAAAAATACAACCCACAACCACAGCTAAAAAAATTAAGAAGCTGAATGGAGTAGAGGACCAAAGGGGTCTAGGGATATACAGGTGAACAAATCATTTAAAAGTGTCGCAGGCCAACAAAGCAATTTAACATTCTAGCAAAGCGCTGGGATTTATTTCCAAGGTGTAGAATTCAAAAGTAATGAAGTTATGTCAAACTTGTATCGAGCCCTGGTCAGGTCATAGAGTATCGTGCACTGTTCTGGTGCCCATTCAATAAAGAGGATAATTAAGAAGCACTTGAGGAAGTCTAAAAACAATTGCCAAGGATTGCACCAGATTTTTTTAAAATGGGAGACTTTGAGCTGATCTGATAATTGTTTTTAAAATTATGTATACCTTGAACAGGGTTGATGCAGAGGGAATGTTTGCACTTGTGGGAGAATCCTTCAATACAAGATAGTCACAAAAATAACCCATTCAGGAAATGAGGAGAAATTGCTTTACTCAGAGAATGGTTCTAACGTGGAACTGGTTATCACAGAACATACTTAACGCTTAACTGCTTTCACTAGGAAATTAGAAGAGTACATTAGAAAAAGACTGGGATGAGCTGGATGGAATGGGAGGAGACTTGTATGGAATGTAAACTCCGGCACAGACCTGTTGAGCTGAATAGCCTGTTTCTGTGCTACATATTCAATATAATACTGTATAATTTTTTTAAATTTAGCTTTTGGCTACTTTCTTTTCTTTAATCAATATCATGCAGCTCCCAGTGTCTTACCATTCCATTCCTCTGTCTGACGAGTGATTCTGAATAGCTAGGTCAACATTGCACATTTATTGATGTTTATTTAGGTGCAGCCAATACCTCTTCTTTTCATTAAACTAATACAAATTTATAAAAGTCGCATAATTAAATTCATGCTTGATTGCATGTCTATTATATACACCCTACGTTCTTTTGATAACTTCTTTGATGCAAAAGTAAGGAACGGAAAATGGTTTCAGATTTCCTTGAGAAATGCTCCAGAAACTTGTTCCAATAGAAATTGCCTCCAGGGGTCAGGTTGTGCCAAGTGTTCACTGTTTCCAAGATATTTCAGCCTGCTTTATGAGGGGACGGTGGAGTCTATAGACTTCCAGCTTCCCTGAGTTAATTGGGACCCGGAGCAGTACAGGAGGATGGAATGCCCAGTGAGTTGAGGTGTACTGATCTCCAGAGGGGCCTAATGTCAGGAAAGCGGCCAAAGAAGGAACATGGATAAAAGTCCCTGCCCAATGCTGAGCAGGTGCCAGAGTTCCCAACTGTGAGGGTAGGCTGGCACCGGAGATGTGCCTCTAAGGGTGCAGGCACCTGCCTCCCCCATATAAATTAGCTACACGGGATTTAATGCATGACCCCTCAAACTTTGGCAGTCAGCATTGGGGAGCACTAGTGAGAACTGCCTTTACATAACTGTGGAGACTGCAGCCCATAGAATTTCAGGTCCCAGCCTGCCTTGGAAACCTAACCGATCAAAAAACCAGCTCCTGAACCACACGCAGATTCAAACACATTTGTTTATCCTGCACGACTATTGAAATTGGATGTGCCTGTATTACTAAACTGTCAGGAAAACAAGGTACCTACATAACTCATGACATTGCTATGGAGATTTACTTTAAAGATACTATTAAAGTATCAAAGAGATCAAATGCATGCAACAGTATAAGAATAAAGTAATGTTTTAACACACTAAGCTGTCAGTCTTCCTGCCACTGTCAAAAATCACACGGTGTTATGGAGAGATGCATTTCTTCTGCATGCTACCTATCAATCACATAGCTATATAATGTGATCATGTGCGTGCTTAGAGCGCTAAATTCCATCATATCTTCCCAATAGAACTACCTTAAAGTTTCCAAATCCATCCAATTTGGAAATTACTGGATTTTTAATTCAGTTTTGGAGTTCACCAGTAGATTAGACAAAAGAAGATTGGTGACATGTAAAGGAACCCAATGTTTGATGAGAGGAAGTTACTTAATGTTCTTCATTATTTTTTAATCAAACTTCATCAGCAACTTCCTCTCATGAAGAGTTCGAAGTCATTTAGGCAGGAGTTAGCTCACAGGTGGAATCTGGTTAGGAAAACAATGCTGTAACATAAATCTCCATTCCTAGCAAGGCAAAACATAAATTTTGGGTGAGCTTCATGTTGGAGCACTAATTCCGAGAGTGAAGATCAAATGTAATGGATCATGCAACTTCTCCACACGAGAGAGGTCATGCCTGTTGGACTTGCATGCTTCCTGCAGACCAGTTACAGGAACTATTAGTGACAGTCTGGAAGTGCACCTATTCCTTCAGCAACAGAGATGTAGTGGCCATGCAGACCAAACATGGGGAAGAATAACTTAAAACAAGGAAATTACAAGAAAAAGAATGTTTGAAATAAAAGTACTTGTGCAATTTTAATTGCATTTTATTGCTCTAATTCAGACTAGTGCACATTAAGATTTGTGTGGTTTTAAAGTGAGATTGTCAACATCATCTCACACTTCACTGTCTTAAATTCCATCTGCCACTTGTCCCCACACCATACAATTCTCCGGGCACTCTTTCCCCCACCTCACCCCCCACCCCACCAGGTAAGAATCGGGACACTCTCTGACACTCTCCCCCACACAGGTATCTGGGCAATCCTTCCCCTCCATCGCCCACCCCACAACCAGGCAAATATCGGGGCACCCACCTCCCTCATACACATTGCCAAACCCCCAATCCCAACACACATAAGAGGAACCCCACCCAATTGAGCTCCACAGACGGCCCATCCCTCGCAATGCCAGGTTGGCACTGCCAGGGTGACAGTGCTGGGCATGTCCTTCGCCATCTAGGGCTATACTTACCTGTGCGCCCCTGGCATGGTCCCCATGACTGTTTTTTGTTTTTGAAAACCAGGAATGATTCATGCTGGTGTGACGTAATGCTGGCTAGGTGGGACCATATGGAGAGGGTAGTAGTTACGGTGTTAAGCCTGCTAATGACATTTTAATTTATCATAAGCTATGCGAATCAGGTGCACAATCTTTCTGGGCGTGAACCTGATTACATCATCGAAGGGGGATGGGGAAGATCACATTCAGACATCTTGCCGGCGCAAATCCTGTTTTTGACCACTAACGATATTTAACGGCCATTCTGAGATTTGCGCCCGCAGTTAGCGCTCCAGCTAAATCGCAGCCATTGTATTTGACCTGGTTCTCACTTGAAGAATTCACCTGACATGCATCTTTTTTCCTTCGTTTCATCTGCCTCGTCATCTAAGGTAACCTGGTTTTGGTCCCCCCACCTTTCCCCTTGTTGGAATATACCTAGCCTCCTGAAGCATCTCCTCCTTTAAAATCATCATGTGTTCCGTTAAAGCTTTTCCTGTCAGTCTTTGGTTCCATCTTACCCGGCCAGATCTTTCCTCATTCCATTGAAAGTGTTCTAACAATCTGGGAGAATTTAGTTCTGCTTTAGATTTCTCTCTGTCTATTTGGAGGCTGATAGATTCCCTCCAGTGGCGCTATCTTGCCCTTTTTGCTTCTTGACACGGACCAGGTGGATTATGTCTTTGCCGTCTCAAGGACATTCCTTCTTTCCACTGCTATGTCTTCCCTAATCAGCACTGCCACCACACCCAGCTTTTTTCCTTCCATGACTTTTTGAACACTGCCTACCATTGAATTTCAAGCACCCAGACCTCACCTTTTTAAGTCCCATTACAATTATTACTTCTGTTTTGTATTCTCACACAGATATTTATGCTTGTAGCTCATCAATCTTATTCCTCATACTTTGTACGTTTACAAACATGAGGCGGGATTCTCCCCTACCCGGCGGAGCGGGGGGTTCCGGCGTAATGGAGTGGCGGGAACCACTGCGGCGTCGGGCCGCCCCAAAGGAGCGGAAGTCTCCACACCTTTAGGGGCCAAGCCCTCACCTTGAGGGGCTAGGCCTGCGCCGGAGTGATTTGCACTCCGCCGGCTGGCGGGAAAGGCCTTTGGCGCCACTCCAGCCGGGGCCGAAAGGTCTTCGCCGGGCGACGCATGCGCGGGAGCGTCAGCGGCTGCTGATGTCATCCCTGCGCATGCGCAGGGGAGGAGGTCTCTTCCGCTTCTGCCATAGTGAAGACCATGGCGAAGGCGGAAGAAAAAGAGTGCCCCCACGGCACAGGCCCGCCCACGGATCGGTGGGCCCCGATCGCGGGCCAGGCCACCGTGGGGGCATCCCCGGGGCCAGATCGCCCTGCGTCCCTCCCCCCACCCCAGGACCCTGGAGCCTGCCCGCGCCGCCTTGTCCCGCCGTTCAAAAGGTGGTTTAATCCACGCTGGCGGGACAGACTTTCCAGCAGCGGGACTTCGGCCCATCGCAGCCCGGAGAATCGGCGGGGGTGTGCCCGCCGACCGGCATGGCGCGATTCCCGCCCCCGCCGAACGGCGCGATTCCCGCCCCCTGCCGAATCTCTGGTGACGGAGACTTCGGGACACGGCGGGGGCGGGATTCACGCCGGCCCGGTGTGGTGTTGGAGAATCCCGCCCATGTATTGTAAACCTGCATTCCTCGTGGTCCTTCTTAGCCTGGTTTAATCCAATATAAAACTATTTGCTTCTCTAGAACAGTCCACCACTCTCATTTAATGCAATTATTCCTATTTTCTACTTCTATACACTGGTGCATGTCCCTCTGCCAAGTTAATTTAAGTACGCTGACACACCACACTAGTAAAGCTCCCATGGGGCCATTGGGCCTAATTTATGGATATGCGGCCTGGGCCTTTTGAATAGGCGGATCCTTTACTGCAAGAACCTGAATCCCTCCTTGCATCGTGCACCGTGACTCAAACCCTGTATTGATCCTCCCTATTGTTTTATTTCTGTTGCACTGTCACACAATCGGAGTAATGTAGAGGTTATCACCCTCAAGGTCTTACTTTTTAGCTTCCTTCCAGCTCCTCAAAATCGGACCGTGGAACCTCAGTACCTGCCCTCTCTATGGCATTCGTACCAATATGTACCACAACATCTGGCCCACTTCCTTCCGCCTAGAGAATATTCTGCCCCCTTTCCATGATTTCCTTTACACTTTACCAGAGAGGCAATACACCACATGGGACTCACGATGGTGGTTATATAGGGAGTATTGAATTTCCTCTCGTCCGTGTGTTATTTTAACAAAATGTAATTTGCAGCTTGAAATGTACTTGGAGCTTTAACAATCCAGAAGGCGCAGAGTTCTTTAAATTATATGTCAACCACAATGAGAATTTGTCTGCCTTGAGAATATGCAAGATATTATATCAATATAAATCCCTGTTTTTGGAAAAATAATGGTGAATCACTTTATTGTTCTTCTTGCAAGGCATAGCTTTGGGACACTTCTCTCACTAAATTAAGTTGTGTGACCCAGTTATGATCACATCTATCCTCATTATGGATGATAATAAGTCACGGAATATTAAAACAACCTGCAGCTCCACCGGAGCCAGGGACATCCCTCAAACACCCATTGTGCTTTGTATCTGCGAAGAAGGAGGAGAATGTGACAAGGTCCACTTCCTCAAGCCAGCTGAAGAGTTGCATGGACAGAGACCTGAGAGTAGATCTACAGATCTCGCAGCTGAAAACCAGAACAAGAGAAACTAAAGTAAAAGAGTAATGAGTACTAAGCCCTCAGATAAGTAATACTAATAGAGTAATAGAGTAATAAAAAGTAATAGAGTTCTCAATATGGCCTGATTGACATCCTTCCATCTGTGAGAGATGATGGGAATGCAGCCTCAGAACGCTGGTGAGGTCAGATGAGATTAGCTGCTGTACTTGTTTAGATGGCTGAACAAGCTGCTTCTGGAAAAGCAAAGTCTGCCACACATGAAGTTGTCCCATGCTCGTGCTGTGGGATGACCACTGCTGATGCCTTGTTTACCGGGCTGCCATCTGCTGTGGAGCTTCTCAAACCCCACGTCATGATGGTGACAAACCCCTGCCCACAACTGGTGTCGCCATTTGCATCAATTGTCAGCTACAGTTTCCCATTTGCCATGTTTGATGTTGAGGGCATTCACTGTCTCTTTTGACAGCATTCCTGGAATCGGAGATTTTTGGTCTCTTGACATAGGCTACTTCCTCATATAGCATATCCTGGGGGATGTGTCCATCTTCTATCCTGTGCACATGCCCAAATCAGTGAAACTCTGTTTGCTTGTTTAGCGTTAGCTTTCCTGGCATGCTTTCCCTAGAAAGGACTGCTTCATTGGTGACATTGTCTTTCCATGTGATGCTGAGGATGAGTCTAGATACCAGAGTTGGATGTTATTGAATGTTTCTTTCTTAGTAAATAAAGGTATTCAGGCTTTGCTATCAGACAGCACCTTTCTGAGGATACAGACTTTGTGTAGGCGGGTCAATTTGTTATTTTCCCCATGCAAGTCTTTCCAGAGCATGTACAGAGTTCTTCGTCAGGAGACAGATTGTCTGTCACTGTAGATTCCAGGTAGCAGAAATCCAGAGCTTTGTTGTTGAATTTGATCACAGATGGAGACACAACACCCTGCACAGAACTCACTTAAGCTGCAAAACAACAAAATATACCTTTCAGGTCAAACCATCAAATGTTTGGACCTGTTTACAAAAATGGCAAGATTCCTTCAAATTACTAACAACAGAATAATGTGGAAGAAATATAACTTACTGGAAATATATGCAGCCTTAGACAAGGCCTGGCAAAGAATATGCACCAGAATAACCTTTATTTTATCCTTGCAAATATGAAAGGACCCGCTATCTGTTCTGGATCTAATATGTTGTCTTTTTTTAAATTTTTGACCTTGGTAGGGCTCTGTAGGAATCACTGGTGTTCCTGGCTTCCACGGACAAAAGGTGAGCATCCGCACACTCACCCTTAACATCATGCATGCAGTGAGACACCCTTCCCAATCCAGTTACATTGCGACAATGTTATTATTTTCTTCCCAAAATGGATGAAATGGTTGCTTTGTTACACCAGTTGAAGTATTTGGGTAATTTTAATTCATGGTGCAGTAATTGAGACATTGGCTGTGACAATGAATCAATATTTTTTCCTTTCGCATCAGTGACCTGGGTTTGTGTTTCGTCCACTCCTGTACATTGTCTGTTCAAACTCTGTGTGGTATTAGAAGTCTCAATTCCACATGAACATAAGCCCATGTCAGAATGTGCCTTTAATCAAACAATTGTGATGAATGTAGGAAATGTTTGTATAGATTGTTTTATATATATATATATATATATCTGTAGCAGTAATGTTATTTAAAGCCTGGGTTAAGATATTTATATCTGTACAGTAATATTTGTTTAAAATCCGGGTTTAACATACAGGCAGACGGTGGCCGGGATTCTCCAGTCCTGCGGCCAAGTTCTGACGCCAGCGTGAAAAGTGGCGCAAGCCACTCCGGCGTCAAAGGGCCTCACCTGGCAGCTATCCACCCCTACCTAGGGGGCTAGTACGGCACCGGAGTGGTCTCCGAAACTTCGGCGCCCGAAAGCCGGTGCGCCACGGCTGGCGCGAGCTCGCGCATGCGCGTGGGTTCCCGTCTGCGTGCCGGATCCCGGGCAATATGGCAGAGCCCTACAGAGGCCCGGCGCGGAGGAACATAGGCCCTCACGGAACTAGCCTGCCCGCCGATCATTAGGCCCCAATCGCGGGCCAGGCCACCGTGGAGGCCCCCTCCAGGATTGGATACCCCCGCCCCACCACCAGGACGGCCCCCGCAGATAGAACTCCGAGGACCCGCCGGGTGGGACCATACGTAACCCACGCCAGCGGGACTCAGCCGAACTAGGCGGGCACTTGGCCCATCGCGGCCTGGAGAATCGCCGGGGGGGGGGGGGGCGCTTTCAGCAGCCCCCGAACGGCACGGCGGTGATCTCGGTGTCACCCGAAAATCGGCGCCGGAGAATCAGCGAGCCAGCGTCGGGGCAGCGTGGCGCGATTCTCCGGGGTCGGAGAACCCCGGCCGGTGTGTCTGCAATAAGGGGCATCATTCTCCGCCGGCGGGAGTCTCCGTTTTGCCGGCGCCTGGGGATTTCCCGACGGCGTGGGGCTGCCCCACAATGGGAAACCCCATTGACCGGCCGGCGTTACGGAGACTCCCGCCGGCCGGTCGGCGCAGAAATGTGGCGGGGCGGGTAGGAGAATTTCGCCCCAGATGTCGTAAAAGTGAAATAATCATTCATTCCAATCACGGACTTGCTTACAAAGAGATTCCTAATGGAACTTTGTTTTGATTGATGGAGATTCCCTGGAAGTAGATAATTTGAGATATTGGGCGGGATTCTCTGTGTCTGAGACTAAGTGCTGATGCCAGGACTTCTACGATAGCAAAATTGGCGACGCTCCCGGAGCAATTCAACAACCGTTAATGGGCGAGTGCCGTCCCACGTGGAAGACGAGCGATTCCAATGAAAAACAGTGCCCAATGTGGCGGGTTTGGGATTGGCACTCAAGAGGCTGAGAAGGTGCAGCTGCATATTAGCATTCTGCTCCCCACACACACACACTCATCCCAGCAAACAAGATGACAGCACAGAGAGCGGCACCCCAGTTGCAGACGCGGAGCTGGATACCTTGCTGTATGCGGTGGAGGAGAGATGGGCCACCCTGTACCCCAGGATGGGAAGGAGGCTGCCACCTACCTCTGTACACCAGGCCTGGGCTCAGGTAGCAGACGCCATGAGCGCTGTGTGCCCTACCACCGGGACCAGCCAGCAGTGCAGGATGAAGCTCCTCGACCTCCTCAGGGCAGCCAGGGTGAGTAGGTACTACTGTGCCCTGGCACCAACTACCGTCCCACACACCTATAACCCCTCCCCCCCCCACCCAGAGGGTGAGCAGACCCCACCCTGCACCACATGTCAGCACCAAATCTCGGCCACCATGGCGAGGTGCCCTGGCCACGAAGGCTACCAGCTGCGCGTCCCTGTGCTCATGACTCCGACAGAAGAAGGCAGCACACCACCACCGGGAGAGAGAACCTTGGCAGTGCCAAAGTTCTCAGGTGGCAGGTTGCCCATGCTGGGGATAGGGTCCGGGGGTGCCCTGCCCTTATGAGGTGGGATGAAGGAGACTCGAAGACACCCGAACAAGTAAGTTGGGACGTTGGGGAAATCCAGAGGCTGCGGTGGGGAGTTACGAGATCTTGACGGAATTTAAAATGGTGTTCCTCGCTGAGGCGAGAAAAAAGTGTCCCGTTTGATAGCGGGGTGGTTCTCGGCACTGCAGTCAACAAGAAGGGCCCCGCGAAACCTCCCCAAAACGGGACAGTGTTTCCCATTAAATCATGCCCATTAACTCGGTTTCTAACCCCACAGGGGTAACATCATTATCATGATCCCCTCAATGTACTCTGTACTCAATTGAACTGAAGGTGGAGCTGTGTCCGGTTGTATTTTAGTTGAGACTCATGATGGGAGGTGTGGTGATATTGCCACTGGAGTAACAATCCAGAGTCCCAGGGTAATGCTTTAGGGACCTGAGTTTGAATCAGATCATGGAAGTTGAATTCAGTAAAAATCTGGAATTAAATGTTTAACAATGACCATGAAACCATTGCCAATTGTCGTAAAATCCCATCTAGTTCATTAATATCTTTTAGGGAAGGAAATCTGCGATCCTCAACTGGCCTGACCAATATGGGACTCTTAAATATTCTCCAAAAAGGCCTAGCAAGCCACTCAGTTGTATCAAACCGCTACAGACACAATAAAAAGGAAGAAAACTGGACGGAACACCAGGGGCAAAATTCTCCCCAAACGGCGCGATGTCCGCCGACTGGCGCCCAAAATGGCGCCAATCAGAAGGGCATCGCGCCGCCTCAAAGGTGCAGAATGCTCCGCATCTTTGGGGGCCGAGCCCCAACATTGAGGGGCTAGGCCGACGCCGGAGGGATTTCCGCCCCGCCAGCTGGCGGAAACGGCCTTTGTTGCCCCGCCAGCTGGCGCGGAAATGACATATCGGGGCGGCGCATGCGCAGGAGCGTCAGCGGCCGCTGACAGTTTCCCGTGCATGTGCAGTGGAGGGAGTCTCTTCCGCCTCCGCCATGGTGGAGACCGTGGCGGAGGCGGAAGGGAAAGAGTGCCCCCACGGCACAGGCCCGTCCGCGGATCGGTGGGCCCCGATTGCGGGCCAGGCCACCGTGGGGGCACCCCCCCGGGGCCAGATCGACCCGCGCCCCCCCCAGGACCCCGGAGCCCGCCCACGCCGCCTTGTCCCGCCGTTCAAAAGGTGGTTTAATCCACGCCAGCGGGACAGGCAATTTATCGGCGGGACTTCGGCCCATCCGGGCCGGAGAATCCAGCGGGGGGGGCCCGCCAACCGGCGCGGCCCGATTCCCGCCCCCGCCGAATATCCGGTACCGGAGACTTCGGCAACCGGCGGGGGCGGGATTCACGCCAGCCCCCGGCGATTCTCCAACCCGGCGGGGGGTCGGAGAATGACGCCCCAGGTATTGACTTAAGCATCGGAAATGACAATGGCAAGCCCAGCCCTGATGACCCTGCAAAGTCCTCCTTGCCAACATCTGGGGGCTTGTGCCAAAACTGAGAGCTGTGCCACAGTCTAGTAGAGCCTGACGTAATCATACTTACGGAATCATAGCTTACAGATAATATCCCAGACACCACCATCATCACCCATGGGTATGTCCTGCCCCATTGGCAGGATAGACCCAACAGAGGTGGCAGCACAATGGTATAAAGTCGGGAAGGAGATTGGACTCCATGGCGTGTCATGGCATCAGGCCCAAACATGGATAAGGAAACCTGCTGCTTCTCAGGTATGTCCCCCTTCAGCTGGTGAATCAGTACTCCTCCATGTTGAACATCACTTGGAGGAAGCACAGAGGGTGCCAAGGGAGCAGAATGCACTCTGGATGGAAGACCCTAAGTCATTCACCAAGAGTGGCTTGGTAGTACCGCCACACGCCAGACTGAGTCTGCAAATCGCTGGCTTTGAAAGCAGACCAAGGCAGGCCAGCAGCATGGTTCAATTCCCGTATCAACGTCCCCGAACAGGTGCCGGAATGTGGCGACTAGGGGCTTTTCACAGTAACTTCATTTGAAGCCTACTTGTGACAATAAGCAATTTTCATTTCATTCATTTCATCAGGTGGTATGAGAACCAACAAGAGTGAAAAACATTCCTGACCTCACCCTCACCAACCTGTCTGCCGCAAATGCATCTATCCAGGACAGTATCGGTAGGGACGACCAGCGCACAGTTCTTACGGAGACGAGGGGCGAGATTCTCTGACCCCCCCCCCCCCCACTGGGTCGGAGAATCGCCGGGGGCTGGCGTGAATCCCGCCCCCGCCGGTTCCCGAATTCTCCGGCACCGGAGATTCGGCGAGGGCGGGAATCACGCTGCGCCGGTTGGCGGGCCCCCCCCCTTTGGATGGGCCGAAGTCCCGCTGCTAAGATGTCCCGCCGGCATGGATTAAACCACCTCTCTTAGCGGTGGGACAAGGCGGCGCGGGCGGGCTCCAGGGTCCTGGTGGCGATCTGGCCCCGGGGGGTGCCCCCACGGTGGCCTGGCCCGCGATCGGGATCCACCGATCCGCGGGCGGGCCTGTGCCGTGGGGGCACTCTTTTCCTTCCGCCTTTGCCACGGTCTCCACCATGGCGGAGGCGGAAGAGACTCCCTCCACAGCGCATGCGCGGGGATGCCTTGAGCGGCCGCTAACGCTCCCGCTCATGCGCTGCCCGGCAATGTCATTTCCGCGCCAGCTGGCGGGACACCAAAGGCCTTTTCCGCCAGCTGGCGGGGTGGAAATTTGTCCGGCGCGGGCCTAGCCCCTCAAGGTTGGGACTCGGCCCCCCAAGGTGCGGAGGATTCCGCACCTTTGGGGCGGCGCGATGTCCGACTGATTTGCGCCGTTTTTGGCGCCGGTTGGCGGACATCGCGCCGTTACCGGAGAACTTCACCCGAGGTCCTGATTTCACATTGAGGATACCCTCCATTGTGTTATGTGGCACCACCAACGTAATAAATGGAATTGATTTCAAACCAATCTAGCAACTCAAGACTGGGCAACTATGAGGCGCTGTGGGCCATCAGCAGCAGAGGAATTCTACTCAACCATAATCTGTGACCTCATGGTCTGACATATCCCCCACTCTACCATTACAACCAATCCAAGGGATCAACCCTGGTTCAATGAAGAGTACAGCAAAGTATGTCAGAAGCAGAACCAGATATACCTAAAATTGAAGTGCCAACCTGGTGATGCTACAACAGGACTACTGCATAAGCAGCAAGTAATTGACAGAGCTAAGCGATTCCACAACAAACAGGCCAGAATTAAGCTCCGCAGCCCTGCCACATCCAGTTGTGAATGGTAGTGGACAATTAAACAACTCACTGGAGCAGGGGACTCCACAAATATCCTCATCCTCAATGATGGGGAAGTGCAGAATATCTATGCAAAAGGTAAGGCTGAAGATTTTGCAACTATCTTCAGCTCAGGTTCTGAGTGGATGATCCTTCTCGGCCTCCTCGGTGGTCTCCAGCATCACGGATGCCAATCTTCAACTAATTCGATACACTCAAAATCATATCAAGAAATGGCTGAAGGCAATGGACAAATCCAACCAGGCTTCAATTGTCAATAAAGTGATGGAAAGGCTACCAGTGCTATCAAGCGGCACTTGCTCATCAATAATCTGCTCATGGACACTCAGTTTGGGTTCCACCAGGGTCACTCAGCTCATGGCTTCATTACAGCCTTGGTTCAAACATTGCTAAAAGAACTAAATTCCAGAGTTGAGGTGAGACTGACTGCCCTTGACTACAAGGCAACATTTGACTGCATTAAGGAGCCCTAGCTAAACTGGAGTCAATGGGAATCGGGGGAAATCCTCCACTGGTTGAAGTGGTTGTGGTGTTGGAAGTCAATCATCTCAGTCCTGGGACAGCACTGCATGAGTTCCCCAGAGTAGTGTCCTAGATCCAACCATCTTTATCTGCTTCTTCAATGACCTTCCTTCCATCATAAGGTCAGAAGTGGGGATGTTCTCTGATGATTGCCCAATGTGCAACGACGTTTGTGACTCCTCACATACTAAAGCAGTCAATGTCCAAATACAGCAAGTCCTGGGCAATATCCAGGCTTGGACTGACAAGTGGCAAGTTACATTCGCACCACACAAGTGCCAGGCAATGACCATATCAAACAAGGGGGAATCTAACCACCGCCCCTTGACATTCAATGGCATTACCATCACGGAATCTCCCACTATCAACATCCTGGGGGTTACCATTGACCCAAAAGGCAGCACTGTAGCACAAGTGGATAGCACTGTGGCTTCACAGCACCAGGGTCCCAGGTTCGATTCCCTGCTGGGTCACTGTCTGTGCGGTGTCTGCATGTTCTCCCCGTGGCTGCGTGGGTTTCCTCCGGGTGCTCCGGTTTCCTCCCACATTCCAAAGACGTGCAGGTTAGGCGGATTGGTCATGATAAATTGCCCTTAGTGACCAAAAAGGTTAGGAGGGGTTATTGGGTTCCAGGGATAGGGTGGAAGTGAGGGCTTAGATGCGTCAGTGCAGACTCGATGGGCCGAATGACCTCCTTCTGCACTGTATGTTCTATGTTCTAAAAAAAAACTGAGCTGAACTCGCCATATAAATACTGTGGCTACAAAAGCAGGTCAGATGATAGGAATCCTGTGGTGAGTAACTCACCTTCTGACTCCCCAAAGCCTGTCCAGTATCTGCAAGGCAGAGGTCAGAAGTGTGATGGAATACTCTCCACTTGCCTGGAGGAGCGCTGCTCCAACAATGCTGAAGAAGCTCGATACCATGCAGGACAAAGCAGCCTGCTTGATTGGCACCCCTCCACTCCCTCCACCACCGTTGAACAGTGGTGTCCATCTTCTCTCTCCTATGGGGCAGCCTGTTGTGGCTGAGGAGAAGGCAGCTGTTGTTGTTGTAGGTGCTGGCACTTCTCCTGTTTATGTTGCTGCTCCTACTGCTGTTCATCAAAGCTGGTAAGTAAAGTTGCGTGAACTGCTCCTGTGTCATTGTGAAGGCTGTCTGCAGGAAAGTATGGTTGAAGGTGAACAAAGTGCAACATTGGCAGGGCGTCTTCCAAAACACTGCGAACAGCAGCTTCACAGCTGACCATCGCTGTTGGATCAGCTTCATTTATCACAGGCTTCCCAGCCTGTTAGTTTCAAGGAAAGATTTCATGAACAAAAACAGAAATGGTGCCATAAAGGTATATGTGATGCCCCAGATACAGTGATTTGGGATTAACAAAATGCTGGGTCATATTTGAAGGATGTAATTCTCCCAAAAGCATTGTGGATAGCACAATTGCTTCACAGCTCCATGGTCCCAGGTTCGATTCCAGCTTGGGCCACTGTCTGTGCGGAGTCTGCACATCCTCCCCGTGTGTGCGTGGGTTTCCTCTGGGTGAGGTTTCCTCCCACAGTCCAAAGATGTGCAAGTTAGGTGGATTGGCCATGCTAAATTGCCCTTAGTGTCCAAAATTGCCCTTAGTGTTAGGTTGGGTGGGGTTACTGGGTTATGGGGATAGGGTGGAAGTGTTGACCTTGGGTAGGGTGCAAGAGCCGGTGCAGACCCGATGGGCTGAATGGCCTCCTTCTGCACTGTAAATTCTATGATAAAAAAGCAATTCATAATTTTCTCCTACCAGGCCAGATATCGAGTTCTATATAAAAGATACACTATTGTTATAAGCTCTGAAGAGTACTCTAGAATGAGCCTGACAATTGTTTTGAATATTGTTTAGCTGTTCGGGGCTGTTTAGCACAGGGCTAAATCGCTGGCAGACCAAGGCAGGCCAGCAGCACGGTTCAATTCCCGTGACAGCCTCCCCGAACAGGCGCCGGAATGTGGCGACTAGGGGCTTTTCACAGTAACTTCATTTGAAGCCTACTTGTGACAATAAACAATTTTTAAAAAAAAAAATTTTGTAAGAATATTGTGCTTCTGAATTTAGAGGTGGACAAAAGTTGGCGACTTACGTGGACAATTCCAAGCAAATGTTTTACCAGATCCTATTTGTGCAATTCCAATGATGTCCTTGCCACTTAGTGCAAGAAGCAGTTGGCACTGTGAAACTCTGCTGAATTCAATACACATGTTGGAAAACATGCTTTGATCAAATTGAAAATTGGTTAAGGACAATCAAGTCCTTTTACTGTGATCTCTTTGCTTCTCCATATTGTTCACTCAGGGTGTACTGCACCAAAATTCTATATTCATTTTTCTACTTTTCCCATCCAATCCTTTTTTTCCCCAGGGTGATTCTGGGAAAGATGGTGATCCAGGCCCCAAGGTTAGTCTGTTTTGTTAGAATTCTTAATTCCTATAAGCGCTGTGCCCAAAAAATGTAATTGGCCCAAAAATATCAATTGCCAACAATACAATGAGGGCACAAAGGTCAGCTCCACTGACAGCAATGTTAGCCTCCAATTCTAACAAAATGTTTAATGGCAGCTAAATAGTAAAATTGATAGATTGCTGATTTCTTCACATTCAGATTGGAATAACTTGACACTGATAGTTTTGTGGGTTATGAGATTACTCCATCTTCAAAACACTATCTACTTTGAAAACGTGTCAATATTAATAACCAATGTGTTAATGCAGTCAAATGAAATTCCTTTCTCCAGTATTTTAATAAAAGCATTAAACCATTTGATGCCTTAAAAAAAGGACCAAGAAACTTAAAGCCTTCATTAATAATGCGGCACAGTGCAATCACAATTCAAGATGTTACTCTTCACTGTATTGTCTATGGTTTTCCAAAATACTGTGGAAAAAAAATCTATATTAATTAACTTTTTCAGATAAATTCTAGATTACTCACTTCGTCACCTTGGGTAATTACATTTTTATTTCGGTAAATAAATAACTTATGGCGGCTGGATAAAAACAAATCAGGATTTCTTGGGATGTTGAATAAAAACAAAGTTGCCTTCTACACCACACTGGTGAGAGTTAATCGACAATCTTTGCATTTCCTATTTTCATTGCAGATTTATAGAAACTGATGTTTTCTTTTATAAATCTTTATGAGAATGTTGGTGGTTTTGGTTATTCTTCCATTTTCACCCCTACTAACCTGAGATATGATAGAAGTCACTCAGCTTCACACTTAAGCTGACAAAGGCTGCTGGTGACTCAAAACTGCTTGATGGCCATCTGAGTGCCGAGGGTGCTGTAAAGATCTCATCATGTAAATTGTGTGGTAAATATTTTAATCTGATTGGACTATTTTGCGAAATGGCCGTTGATTGAAATACTTCTCATGTTTTACTATGTTTGAAGGAGTTGGCGTTCTTGCTAGTGCGGCGCTTTAGACATGTAGCACAACAGATTGGCAAGATAGGAATACTGGCTCACAAATCATAATATTGTGCGGTAAATGTCTGCCTTTATCGTTTGTGTGCTGAACACAATCTGGGCAAAATTAAATTTAAAATGGACAAAAATTAGCCTCATTCTCTGTTTGGAGCATGCAGCCCTTCCCGTCTGAATTTCCATTTTCTCTCTTTGTTTTGTCTAAGTAATGCCTAGTGCCCAGCCACTGTTCCAACGAGTCCACATTGCAGGATAAATTATCCAAAGAATACCCAATTAATCTGGATCACAGCCAGTCAAAGAATGGGGTCAGTGTGGGCAGCAATGTATTGCCTCATACCCTCTCTCGTAAATTGTGGATTCCAATATAAGGGTGGTGTGGAGAAAGAGGGCCCAACCAAGGTGAGAAACTCCTAAAAAAAATACAGTGGAAGCAAAAACAAACCCTGAAATGGCACTGTGGAATAAAAACATATGAAATACAATTATCCCTGTGGAAAGAGGAATTTCAGATAAATGCACAAACCATTTATCCTCTTCTAACTAACAATATAATTTCAAGGCCATGGAGATTAGTCCTCTGACACATTTTATGCTATGGCAAATAAGCTGCTAGTGGTACTCCAATAGAGTTTGGAATTTATTAACATTTAAATCAAGAGTCTCATTGTCTGTAGTTGATGTACTTCTCTTTAACCCTGCATTGTGCCAAAAGGCCGATTGATCTTTAATCATTACAGTTTCATTTTCTTTCACATAAACCTCTGTAATAAACTCCTTCATAAGTGTAAAATGTGGGGCGAAATTCTCCAGAAACGGCGCGATGTCCGCCGACTGGCGCCCAAAACGGCGCCAATCAGACGGGCATCGCGCCGCCCCAAAGGCTTTGGGGGCCGAGCCCCAACATTGAGGGGCTAGGCCGGCGCCGGAGGAATTTCCGCCCCGCCAGCTGGCGGAAACGTCTTTGTTGCCCCGCCAGCTGGCGCGGAAATGACATCTCCGGGCGGCGCATGCGCGGGAGTATCAGCGGCCGCTGGCAGTTTCCCACGCATGCGCAGTGGAGACCATGGCGGAGGCGGAAGGGAAAGAGTGCCCCCACGGCACAGGCCCGCCCGCGGATCAGTGGGCCCCGATCGCGGGCCAGGCCACCGTGGGGGCACCCCCCGGGGCCAGATCGCCCCGCGCCCCCACCAGGACCCCGGAGCCCGCCCACGCCGCCTTGTCCCGCCGTTCAAAAGGTGGTTTAATCCACGCCGGCGGGACAGGCAATTTATCGGCGGGACTTCGGCCCATTCGGGCCGGAGAATCCAGTGGGGGGCCCGCCAACCGGCGCGGCCCGATTCCCGCCCCCGCCGAATATCCGGTGCCGGAGACTTCGGCAACCGGCGGGGGCGGGATTCACGCCTTCCCCGGCGATTCTCCAACCGGGCGGGGGGTCGGAGAATGACGCCCGTGAAATCTATTGAACCTGGGGCTGGTTTAGCACAGGGCTAAAGAGCTGCCTTTTAAAACAGACCAAGGCAGGCCAGCAGCACGGTTCAATTCCAGTGCCAGCCTCCCCAAATAGGCGTCGGAATGTGGCAACTAGGGGCTTTTCACAGTAACTTCATTTGAAGCCTACTTGTGACAATAAGCAAATTTCATTTTCATTTCATTTCATTAATGAATAGCATTGTAAAAAATTGAATTCTATTTAAGATTTGGGTTTAGACTTGCCTTTGCTAGCCTTGAAAAGGCGGCATGGAAATGTCATGCCAACTCCCAGTAAAGCTTATAGTATGCATCGATCACGTAGAGAATAAATGTTCAACTTTACACACAGGGTCAAAATCCTGGAACTCACTTCCTAACAGCACTGTGGGTGTGCCTGCACCTCAGGGACTGCAGCGCTTCAAGAAGGCAACTTACCACCATCTTCTGAAGGGCAACTAGGGGTGGGCAATAAATGCTGGAGGGGAGGTTGGAAGGGCAGGAAAGCTTTCTCTGTGAAGGCGTTTGGTTATAATTGCAGTCAAGCCCTGATGACATCATTGGAACCTGACCTGCATGGGTGTTTAAAGAAGGACCTCATTAACATCTGGTAGGTGTCTGCCTCGGCAGATGGATTGGTGTGATTAAGTCCCAGCAGTCATTTTAAATGCCTGTTCAGTTTCTGATGAACGGGCTGGATTAAAAGCAAGCTTTGAAGTCTGTAGATCGTCAGAGAAAGATTGACTGATTAAAATAAGGAGTTTCATAGCTTTGAGGTAATGGGGCCAAATGAGTAGGATAAAATATGATGAGAACAAAGGATAATAAGTAGAAGCAAGGGTACACTGTACAGCCCCTCTAATCTGCTTTGCCATTCACTGAGATCATGGCTGATCTTTGACCTCAACTGTACTTTCTACCTAGCCCCCATATCCCTTCATTCCACTAAAGTCCAAAAATCTCTCGATCTCAACTATGAATATCCTCGATAGCTGAGCATCCATAGCTCTTTGGGTTTGAGAATTCCAAAACTTCATGACCTCCGAATGATGAAAATTCCTCCACATTTCCGTCAGAAGTGACCGATCGCTTATCCTGAATCTATGTCTCCTACTTATAAACTCTCCAGCCAGAGGAAAGTACCTCTCTCAGAATCTGTCAAGCCCTCTTAGAATTCTTTGGGCGGGATTCTCGGACCCCCCGCCGGGTCGGAGAATCGCCGGGGGGCGGCGTGAGACCTGTCCCGCCGCTCCGACACCGGCTGCCGAATTCTCCAGCGCCGTTTTTTGGCAAGGGCGACGATCACGTTGCGCCGGTCGGGGGCCTTTGGCAGTGGCCCCCCCCGGTGATTCTCCGGGCCCCGATGGGCCGAGCGGCCGCCCGTTTTCGGCCGGTCCCGCCGGTGGGAATTACACAAGGTCTATACTGGCGTGTCCTGGCTCTGAGGGCGGTCTGCGGAGTCCTCGGTGGGTGGGGGGGGGGGATCTGGCCCCGGGGGGCCCTCCATGATGGCCTGGCCTGCGATCGGGGCCAACTGATCCGTGGGCGGGTCTGTACTGTGGGGGCACTCTTTTCCTCTGTGCCGGCCTGTGTAAAGCTCCGCCATGGCCGGCACGGAGAAGAAACCCACTGCGCATGCGCAGGAAACATGCCAGCGGCTCTGGGAACATGCTGGCACTCCTGCGCATGCGCCAACTCGTGCCAGCCGGCGGAGGCCCTGCGCCGCCGGTTGGCGTGGCGCCAACCACTCCAGCGCTGGCCTAGCCCCCGAAGGTGCGGAGGATTCCGTACTTTCCGGGCGGCCCGACGCCAGAGTGGTTCACGCCACTGTTTGACGCCGGCACGGCCCGCCCGCCGGATACCGGAGAATCCCGGCCTTTATGGTTCAATAAGATCATCTGTCAATCTTCAAATCTCTAGAGAGCATAGGCCCATTTTACTCAATCTCTCCTCAAAATAAAACTCTCTCACCCTAACAATCAACCTGGTGAATCCTCTTTGTACTATTTCTCTGACAGGTATAGCCTTCCTTAGTTACGGAGGTCCACATTTTCTGAAGTGCAGTCACACTAGAGCCCTTTACAACTGCAATGAGTCTTCCTTACTCTTGTAAAGGACACCGTGCCATTTTATTTCTTATTGCATACTATATCTTCTTATTAATTTTGTTTCTCTTGCACAAGGATATCCAGATCTCTCTGAGCACCAACATTTAATAGTTTCTCACCATTTAAAGATATTCTGTTTATCTATTCTTCTTACAAAAGCAAATAGCCTTACTTTTCCCCACATTATACTCCAACTTCCATCTTGCCCACTCACCCAACCTGTCTACATTCCTTTGTAAATTATTTGTATCCTCTACAGAGCTTACTTTCGCACCCAGCTTTGTCTCCTCAGAAGACTTGGATACATTATTCTTAATCCCTTTATCTAAATCGTGAATATAGATTGCTAATAGTTGGGTCGCCAGCACTGACTTGTCTATTTCTATTCTTGGTTCTTTGTCCTTGAACCAATTCTCTATCCATGCTAATATATTACCCTAACTATCTTGTGGAGCAAACTTTTGTTTGGTGCCTTATTGATTCCACAACGTAGTGTTCTAGGAAACTGCCACAAATGTACTCCATGAACTGTATTGCCAAACTATTTTGTCAATTGGATTTGTCTAGTTTTTATAAAGATTGAAGTCCTCCATGATTATTGTGGAACCTTTGTTACTACCTCCCCTTATTAATTGCTGGTTCCTGATTAAGGGCTGGTTTAGCTCAGTGGGCTAGACAGCTGGTTTGTGATGCAGAACTAGGCCAGCAGCGTGGGTTCAATTCCCGTACCAGCTTACCCGAACAGGCGCCGGAATTTGGCAACTAGGGGCTTTTCACAATAACTTCACACATGTGACAATAAAAGGTTATTATTATTATTCATTGATTAATATTCTGGGCGGGATTATCCGGTCCACCAACTTCGTGTTTCTCGGCCACGCGCTGTTCGCTGGCGACGGGATTCTATCTTCCCGCCGATTGTCAATGGGATTTCCCATTGTAAACATCCCACGCTGCTGTGAAACCCGCTGCCAGCGGAAAAATTGAATCACAGCGACAGGAGAATTTCAGCCTCTGTCCAACAGTATAGTTACTGCCTTGTGGCCTGTAAACAAGCATTTTCTGACCTATTTCATTTCTTTTTAAAAAAAATCTTTTTATTGGCATTTCTCATATTTATAAACAGTTGTATATATACACATCACAGTTTTCTCGCCCGCGCTAATTTCCTTTATTATACAGAGGTTTAGTTTGTCCTTCGTTTAACTGATCCTACGTGCCTTTCATTGCCCTCTGGATCGGTCTATGGTGTCCCCCTGCCCCCGACCCTCGGATGGCATACTTACTCTTCTCCAGGTGGAGAAATTCCGAAAGATCAGCGAGCCAGTCTGCAGCTGTGGGTGGTACTGCCGATCGCCAGCCGAGCAGGATTCTCCGGCGTGCGATTAGGGAAGTGAAAGCGAGGGCGTTGGCCCCCTTCCCCATGTGTAACTCTGGCTGCTCCGATACCCCGAAGATTGCCACTATTGGGCATGGCTTCACCCTCACCCCCACAACCTTGGACATTGCCTCGGAGAAGGCTGTCCAGAACCCAGCAAGCTTGGGCCAAGCCCAAAACATGTGGGTGTGGTTGGCCGGGCCCCTCTGGTACCGCTCACATTTGTCCTCCACCTCCGGGAAGAACCTGCTCATTCGGGTTCTGGTCAGGTGCGCTCTGTGCACCACTTTGAGCTGCATTAGGCTTAACCTTGCGCAGGAGGAGGTGGCGTTCACCCTGCTCAGTGCTTCGCTCCAGAGTCCCCACCCTGCCTCTGTCCCCACTTTGTCCTCCCATTTTTGTCTAGTCTCGTCCAGTGGAGTCCGGGCTCTGTCCAGTAGCTTTCTGTATATTTTCCCACATAGCCCCCCCTTCTCGTTGCTTGTGCCTATCAGGTCCTCTAGTAGTGTGCTTTCTGGGACCCCAGGGTACCCCACTGTCTCTTTGTGGAGGAAGTGTTTTATTTGAGGTGTGTCATTTCCTGTCCTTTTGCTAGCCTCCACTTCCTCGTCAGTTCATCTAGTGTCGCCAGTCTGTGCCCTACGTAGAAGTCCCCGACCATCAATGTGCCCACGTCCCGCCTCCATCTTTTGAAGGTGGTATCTAGCATGGCTGGGGGGAATCTGTGATTGCCGCAGATGGGGGCCATGGGGGACATTTTAGTTATCCCGAAGTGTTGTCTGAGCTGGGTCCACGTTCTCAGCGTGGCCGCTACCACTGGGCTTGTTGTGTATCTTGTTGAGGGGGATGGGATTGCTGCTGTAGCCAGGGCCTGGAGGGTCGTACCTTTACAGGATGTCTCCTCCATTTGTACCCAATCTGTGTCAGGTTCTTGTAACCATCCCCTCACTCTTTCTGCCCTTGCTGCCCAGTGGTAATATTGTAGGTTTGGTAAGGCCAAGCCCCCTTTGATTTTCCTTCTTTGCAGTGTCTGTTTTGGGATTCTCGGGTTCTTACCCCCCCCAACACAAACGCCATGATTAGACTGTCTACATTTTGGAAAAAGGCCTTGGGGATGAAGATCGGAATAGATCTAAACAGGAAGGGCAACCTTGGCAGTACGTTCATCTTGATCGCCTGCACTCTCCCCACCAGGGAGAGTGGGAATGAGTCCACCTTTGAAGGTCTCTTCTTACTTCCTCCACCAGGCTGGTCAGGTTCCACTTGTGGATCTGTGTCCCATCTCTGGCGATCTGGATCCCCAGGTAGCAGAATCTGTTCCGGGCTGTTTTGAACGGGAGCCCCTCCAGCTCTCTCCCTCCCCTGTTTGGGTTCACTGGGAATGCCTCGCTTTTGCCAAGGTTACGTTTGTAGCCCGAGAAGGTTCCAAACTCTTTCAGCATTTGCAGTATTGCCTTCATTCCCTCCTGTGGCTTTGAGACATAGAGGAGCAGGTCATCTGCATAGAGTGAGACTCTGCTCTCTGTCTCCTCTCCGGATTCCCTTCCAGCTTTTCGCGTCCCGCAGGGCTATCGCCAGGGGTTCGATGGCTAGCGCGAACAAGAGTGGGGACAGGGGGCAGCCCTGTCTTGTTCCTCTCTGCAGCTGGAAGTATTTAGAGCTGGTGGTGTTAGTTCAGACGCTCGCTTTTGCGAACGTGGTACAGGAGCCTCACCCAGGCGGTGAACCCCACTCCTAGCCCAAAACCGTTCCAGTACCTCGAGGAGGTATTTCCATTCGACTCTGTCAAAGGCCTTTTCTGCGTCCAGGGAGACGATCACCTCTGGTGTTCTCTCCCCAGAGGGGGTCATTATTACGTTCAGCAGCCGCCTGATGTGAGCTGTGAGCTGCCTACCCTTGACAAAGCCAGTTTGGTCCTCTGCGACCACCTCTGGTACACAGCCCTCCAGCCTTTTGGCCAGGACCGTTGCGGTCTGTATGATCCGCATTCCGTCAGGTCTTTATCTTTTTTGGGTATCAGTGAAATTGTGGCCTGCGCTAGCGTTGGGGGCAGGGTGCCCCTTGCCAGTGAGTCCGCGAACATGTCCCTTAGGTGTGGGGCCAGGGCTGGTGCAAATATTTTGTAGAAGTCCGCCGGCTTCGGGTCCCGGTGCCTTCCCCGCCTGCATGGAGCTGATGCTCTCCATGATTTCTCCCAGGTCTATTGGTGCTTCCAGCTCCGCCCGTCTGTCTTCCCCCACAACAGGTAGTTCCAGTCCGTCTAGGAACAATTTCATCCCCACATCCCCATTGGGGGTCTCGGAGGTGCACAGTCCCCGGTAGAAGGTCTCAAATGCCCGATTGACCTCCTTTGGTTCTGTTACCAGTCTGCCTCTGCTATCCTTTACCTTCGCTATTTCCCTTGTGGCTGCCTGCTTTCTCAGCTGATGAGCCAATAGGCGGCCAGCCTTATCTCCGTGTTCATAGAAGATCTCCCGTGTCTGACGGAGTTGGTACACTGCTTTCCTGGTGGATAGCAGGTTAAAGTCCATTTGCAGCTTTTTCCTCTCCGCCAGCAGCTCTACGGTCGGGGCCTCGGAGTATTTTCTGTCGACTTCCAGGGTGGAGTCCACCAGTTGTTACCTGGCCACCCTCTCTTCCCTATCTCTGCTTGCCTTGTAGGCTATGATCTCTCCTCTAATCACGGCCTTCAGTGCCTCCCAGAACGGCCTTCAGTGCCTCCCAGAACGTGGAGGGTGAGACCTTCCCGTTTTGGTTGTTACTCACGTAGTCACCTGCGGCCCGCGATGATTTCTGACAGAAGGCCTTGTCGGCCAGGAGGTCAGTGGCCAGCCTCCATGTGGGGCGCTGGGCACGGCCTGTCTCCAACCTCACATCCATATAGTGTGGGGCGTGGTCAGAGATAACGATCGCGGAGTACTCCGTTCCCGTGATCCCTGGAAGCACCGATTTCCCCACTGCAAAGAAGTCGATACGGGTGTATACCTTGTGTACTTGTGAGAAGTATGAAAATTCCTTCTCTCCCGGGTGCAGGAACCTCCATGGGTCCACCGCCCCCATCTGCTCCATAAATGCTCCTAGTTCCCTCGCCACGCCAGTCTTTTTCCCTGCTCTGGGGTTTGATGGGTCGGTCAGTGGGTCCTGTACACAGTTGAAGTCGCCCCCCCATAATCAGTTGGTGTGTGTCAAGGTCGGGGATTTCTGCCATGGTCTTCTTTATGAATTCTGTCTCGTCCCAGTTGGGAGCGTACACATTTGTCAGTATGACCGGTGCCCCTTCCAGGACACCGCTGACCATGACGTACCGTCCCGCTGGGTCCGTAACTGTCTTGGTTTCCGTAAACCTCGTCCTCTTACTAATTAATATTGCGACTCCCCTAGCCCTCGTCCCGTAGCATGAGTGGTATGTCTGTCCCACCCAGCCCTTCCTTACCAGCAGTCGGTCCTTCTCCCTCAGGTGCGTCTCTTGTAGGTAGATTATGTCTGCTTTCAGGCTTCTTAAGTGGGTGAAGACTCTGGATCTTTTGACCGGGCTGTTGAGTCCCCTTACGTTCCAGGTAACAATCCTGGTGAGGGGTTTTTGACCCCCCGGTCCTGCGGGGTCACTTACCTGGTGGATGCGCCCCTGGCCTCCGGGGCTTCCCTTCGTTAAGGGGCCATACAAAATGACCGCAGTCACCGCTCTCACCATGAGGTCGGGTCCCCTGGCTCCGGGGTTTCCTTTTGTCCAGGGGGCACCCACCATGGCCGCCAGCTGTGTGTATGCCACGTGGCTGCGCCCCTGCACTCCAGGGTCTCCCTTCATCCTGAAGCCCTCCCGAGTGGGTGTTTGTGGCACCGTCTTGATTCCTCGCCCTGCTCCATGCCTGCCGAGGCCTGTGTTCGTGCTGCTTATCTACCTCACCCTTCCCTTTGCTTCTATTTGTTCTGCGCTCTCCCCCCGACTCCTCTCCCCCCCTTAGTCCCTGTTCCTCTGTCACCCCCCTGTGTTCTTCCCCCCTTCTGCCCTGCCCCCCCTTCTCTTTGTGCCAGGCGCACCCTCTCCCCTGAGAAGCGCGCCGCGGCCCTCCTTTCTTCCTGCCCTCCCGTGTTAGCCCTCCTCGCTAGCACGGTGGCCCCCCTCCCAGCCCTGTTCTGGTCCTGTTTTACCTTTTTGCTAGCCCTTGTCTCGCCCTCCTGTCCGCCTTTTTCACCCTCATTCACCTTGCTTCGCTCCCCCCCATTGCATTGAGAGGTGGAACGAGCCCGGGAACGAGTCAGCACAGTCCCGCACAGTGCACCAAACACGTGTGTACAGTTTGTGATCGTATTGTCTCTGTTTGCGGTCTGCCCGCTGCTCTTTGTTCCGATTCTTCCTTTCTTTTCCATCCCCGTCGCTTTCATGATGGCCGTTGTGGCTGTCCCACCCCCAGTTTGTTTGCTCTAACGAACTCCTCCGCTGCCACTGGGCTGTTAAAAAACAGCTCCTTCCCCTCAAATGTTACCCATTTCTTATCACCATTCATTCTGATTTTACTTCCTGACCTGGGCCAAAAATCATCTTCACCATAGTCCCTGTGTTGCACCTTATTATCAGGCTGAGCACCCTCACAGGTCGCTCCCCACCAACCTCTTTACCATTGTGTCTGTCTTTTTGAAGCTTTACATACCCTGGAATATTTTGTTCCCAACCAATTGATCACCAGGCAACCGTTCCTGTAATGGCTATTAGATCAAAACAGAAAATGCTTTTGATACTCAGCAGAATTGGCAACATCAATGGGGAGAGAAACAGAGTTAACATTTCAGATAGGTGACCTTTCAACACAACTGATCATCAGCCTGAAACCGTTAACTCTGTTTCTAAATCGGTCGAGTGTTCCCAACATTTTTTGCTTTTGCAAGAACAAAATGCTGCAGATGCTGGAATCTGAATTAAGACCTGAACGCGCTTTATTTCAGATTTCCTGCATCTACAGTATTTTTAAAGATCAAACTCATTCCTATCTTTTTATGAAATGATACATTTATCACAAACAGTTTTAATTTTAACTTTTGAACATGTTTCCCTGATTTGACCTTATTTGTTATGTGGTACCCTCAATAACGACGCTTAGAGTGTAAACGGTAAAGAAGGCTTTACTAAACTAAGAACTAGACTGGTGCCGAGACGTGTGCTAACAGCGACGACGCCCACAAGACGGCCCCTTCTATACGGCTCCCAGATGGGCGGAGCCGGAGGCGGAGTTCCCCAGGGTTCCAAGCCCTGTCTTGAAGGGAACATCACCTTACATGATGACAAGGGTACAGTGTTACAGTAGCCGTTCATCACATGTTACCATTAAACTATGTCTGTTCCTGTCACACTTTGCTTGCCTTCACCCAAAACACATCTCTACTCCACGTCCTTGGCTTTATTCTGGGTTTATGAATTTCACTTATTTGAACAATGTGCGGGACTCTCTGAGCCTCTGCGCCACAATCGCGCTCGGCACGGGGGGTGGAGAATGGGGCGTCAGATCCGCGATCGGATCCGACGCCTTCCTGCTATTCTCCAGAGACTGGATAATCGCCATCAGTCGCGCGTGCGCGTCGACACGGCACCGGTCGGGGGCCATTGAAAGAAGCCCCCGCGGCGATTCACCGGTGACAACTGGCCGAGTTCCTGCCGGCATGGTTCACTCATGGTTCCACCCGGTGGGCGCTCGGAGTGGCGGCTGCGGACTCAGTCCGCGGCTGCTCTGGTGGGGGCGGGGGGGGGGGTCCGTCACCAGGCGGGGGGTTCCGTCACCCGGGGGGGGGCCTCCAGGACGGCCAGGCTTGCGATCGGGGGCCACCGATCGCGATCTGGGGGGGGGGCCTATATTGTCGGGTCCTGCCCGCCTGTGGGTCCGCCATGTTGCGCGGACCTACGGCCGGAAGTGCAGGGCCCCATATCGGCTGCCGGAGCTGCGAGGACTACTCCAGGGCCCTGCTGGCCCCCTGAAAAATGGAGAATAACGGTGACTCGCGCCCGTTTTCTCACGGAAGTGGGGACATAGCCCCATTATCAGAGAATTCCACCCCACGTATTTTTCCTTTAAAATTATTAAAATCTCATGTCCATCCATCCCTCAGTCAACCTCTATAAATCTTACCCTCCCATCATCTCAAAACATTCACTTTCTCGCATTCGTAAGTCTCTACGTTTTCTCCTCATCGGAGAAGAGAGCACATCTCTAGGGAGAGGCACCACCATGGAAACATTAGCCATCTGCTTGGAGCATCAAACCATCAGGCAACTGAGCACATGCTGGCCCTGACCAATGGCCTGTCCAGAGGCTTAAATAAGATTGAGGAAAGCCTCGCCTTGGCCAGTCAGGGCATCACTGAAGTGCAGCAAAATGCTCTCCAGCTCCCAGCAGGAAAATGCAGCTGGGCCATGAGAGGGAAGATGGAAAAGGGGCACCTGGAAATGTGGACTGTGTTCAAAGCATTCACACTCCTCCCCCTTTCTCTCTACCCCTTCAGTCACAGTCCCACAAACTGCCTCCTGTCCTGGTGGCCAAGTATACCTCTGCACTGATGCAGGTGGAACAGTCTTTGGCAGGACCCTCACAGGCTCCAAACCCCAGTGGATGTCAGCTGTGATCAGCACAGCTGCCAGAACAGAGGAATGAGCAGCCTTTCTGCAGCTCTTCCTCAGCCTAGGGACAGCACCATGTGCGAGTGGTAGAAAAAGAACAAGAAAGGTTTGTTGTTTCACAAGGGGAATCATGAGGGTATTTAAGAGTTTATCACTGTATCAATTTTATTGTCAATATTTATGCACCATAAGCGTTATCTCAAGTCTCCATTATCCAATCATCTTCATTATCATATCATTAGCAGGATATCTTGGTTACATAAAAGCTGAACATTAATGAGGTGAAATCCTTTTTGATTGACCAATTCAGCTGGTTGATCTGAGGAGCCTTGGTTGTCATCGCTACAGTCTATCACTCCGTGTGCCCGAGCAATCCAACCATTGCAGCAAGTTTGAGGGCTCTCTCATTCTGACTGGCCTCAGAACAAAATGCTGCAGATGCTGGAATCTGAATTAAGACCTGACACAATTGGAGGCCTTGGCAAACATGGCAATTGTCACCTTAGAGATACACTTGTGAAAAACTGCAGATGTCATCGGCAGATCTTGGGAAGGAGCAGGAGGCAAAGCAGTTCAGGTGATCTTGACAGCCATTGGCAATGCGTTCTCACCTTGCCCACTTAGAAGGAAATCTTGTATCGAAAAGCTGCAGGTGCTGCCAAAAATGATGGAGCCTGAGCCTCCTAAGGCAAGGTTTCTCAGTCATGTCCAAGAAGCTGATCCTCTTTGTGAATACCCCATTCCCGGGTCTCATCTCCTTCAAGCTGGAGTTCTGTGTTTATCCCCGTTGTCCTATGGAGGTGCAGGTGGCTGAGGAGAAGTCAGTTGCTGCTCTTGTTGGTAGATTTGCTGTTGCTGCTCCTCTAGTTCCTGATCAGACATCCAAGGTAGAGTTGTACAAGCTGCTCCCATGGTGCTGAGAAGTTCTGCCTGGAGGGGCGTGCAGGTCAAAGTCAAAGTCTAAGAGAGCGGAAATAACCTCATCTCTTAGATTTACCTCTAAAGGAGTGAAAACATACTCTCAGAACAAGTTCTGGGGAGAAAAAGCCTTTCATTTAGGCAAAGAAGCAATTGGCCATATAGTTCAGTATGTTTAAAGGCTTTCCAGCTATGTCACTCACCGTTGAGCTCTCACTTTGTTTCCCTAGCGAGTTTCAGACCACTCAAACTTGTGCACCTGCAGTTAAAGCCAGAATTCAGGGTTAACTCTTCAATCAGTGAGCACTTTGCATATTTACATCGCAGAGCATCCTGCACAGGGGTTTCCCACATGCAGAGTTTATATCCACAGCTCAGAGGATCATGCAGGGTTTCCAACATGCTAACTCTTTTCCTTCTTCAACTCCCAGCACTCACTGACATTTGCACCCAGCTCCTCATGTAGGATTTTCCCTGTTCAAAATCACAACTAACGGAGCAGAAATATCAAGGATAAAGGTGAATTTAGTTTTCAATATTTTAGGTAGAGATTCTCATGTTTGGACCAAGTGAAAAATTTTAATAATAAATCGAATGTACATTTGTCATGTTCACGTTCAGGATTCTTTTCTTTCCGCTGTTTCCTTTCATCAGGGTGAGCTTGGAGATACTGGTGACCATGGTGATAAGGTGAGAACTGTGCTTTGTTCAACTATTGTACTTGCTACAATGTTAAATTAAGTTGATTGAAGACGAGTCTGATTGTGTGCAACTGAAGAGCTTCTTTTCCACTTCCTATGTTGCTCAGGGTGACGTTGGGAAGCCAGGACTGAAAGGTGACAAAGGAGGAAAGGTAAACTCGTCAATAACCTTGAGTGATTGGGGGTAATTTTCAACCCTCTCATGCTGGGTGTGAGATTAATAATAACAAGAGGAACTTGACACAAGCTCACCAACTTCTGGTTTTAATGGAGTTTCACTGGGATGATGGTGGATGGAGGTGGTGTGGTGAGGGGATGCAGGATGGCAGCTCAATCACTGAAATCTTTAAGGAGGCTACGTGCCTCCACCTTAAGCTTACTTTTATTTTTGAACAGCTGCTGGTTTGGGGCAAACCCGCAGCTGAAGGGGCAGATCCAACAGATAAATCTCTCTACGGCACTGCTTGTGGGCCAAGAGGAGCATGAGTGCTTCCCCTGCTCAACAAACAAGCACATCTGTAAGATCTCAGCCTCAATACAATCTGTCAAACTCCCACCAATAATCTGTGGGACACCTACATGCCATCTGACTGACATCAACAATCGGTCCTATATCCCCCTGCCTGCCTCTCTCCCCCCACCACCCTCCCCACCCCCCTCCCCTCCTCAGAAATCTCTCTCATACTGCTCCCTGGCAATCTGTTCGATACCCCAACTTCCAGCAATATTTTTGCCTACCCCTGACCCCACCTCCCAACACTCTGTCCAATAACCACCCCCCTCCCCCAAAGAATAAGTGCAATCCTCTCCCGATGACACGGCCCCCGAATACCTACCACATGACAAATCTCTCACTGTGGCCTAGATTCTCAGGCCTACCTCAACCGTAGCAAACCAGCTTCTCAATTTGGCTGGCCTACGGCTGGGAAATGGTTAATGAAAAAAGGTCCGGTCCTGCTTGTCAGAATCTCTGAGAAGCCCATTCTTCCCAACCTTGTTATCTGTAAGTCAGCTGGTAACACTCTTGCTTCTGAGCCACAAGGTAGCAGGTTCACATCCCACCCGCAGCTTGAATAATAACAAATGATGACCTGTGTGAGCACAAAAATCGAGGCTGACACTCCAATGTAGAACTGAGTGAGTGCTGCACTGTTGGAGGTGGTGTCTTTCAGGTGATACATTAAATTAAGGCCTCCCTGGCCAATATTAACTCCTCAATCAATGTCGCAAAAGGACAGATTATCTGGTCATTTGTGCGTTTATCTGGTTATTTGGTCACTTATTGCTGTTTGTGCGAGTTTTGCTGTGTGTAAACTGGCTGTTGCATTTCCTACATTACAACAGTGACAACAACTAAAAAAAAGGATTTCCTTGGCAGCAAGGAGCTTTTGAGGGGTCTGGTGGTCATGAAATGCAGGGCTTAGGCAGCACGGTGGCGCAGTGGGTTAGCCCTGCTGCCTCACGGCGCCGAGGTCCCAGGTTCGATCCCGGCTCTGGGTCGCTGTCCGTGTGGAGTTTCCACATTCTCCCCGTGTTTGCGTGGGTTTCGCCCCCACACCCCAAAAGATGTGCATGCTAGGCGGATTGGCCACGCTAAATTGCCCCTTAATTGGAAAACATGAATTGGGTACTCTAAAAAAAATTTTAATGAAATGCAGGGCTTTTCGTTCATAAAAACAAAAATTGCTGGGAAAACTCAGCAGGTCTGGCAGCACCTGTGGAGAGAGAAAGAATTATTCTTTCAAGTACCACATGACTCTTCTTCGTAACTTTCTTTTCCTTACTTTCTTCCTGACCAATAAGTCCCACACCTCACCAGCCCTCCCCACACCCCCATTCCTGTAATTATTTGGACAACGTCTTGATGCTGCTAGATCTTTGAAAAACATCTGAAGGTTTAAAAAATATTTTTAAACATTATTTGACTTTTCGCAAGCAAATTGCAATGGGATTCAAATTATTCAGCAGTTCTGTTGTTTTTTTGCCGTTTTTACTTTATGGAGCAACCATGGGCAGCTTTGCCGATACTGGCAGCAGTACAGTAACATTAACTGCTCTGGCGGTACTGGCTTCATCAATACTGGGCTCCTGATAACCTGGAGCCCTTTCAGCTTGATCTCTGGGACCATGTCAAGAACAATGCTAGTTAATCAGATTGAGGAGCTCCTGACAGAGTTCTACTGCTGAACAAATAGACATTCACCTTTCCTTATCACAGATGGATAGAGTTCTTGCATACTGTGCAACGAGATTATTTTATACCTGCCGTTTCTTTGTTTTGAGGGGCTGGTTTAGCTCACTGGGCTAAATCGCTGGCTTTTAAAGCAGACCAAGGCAGGCCAGCAGCACGGTTCAATTCCCGTACCAGCCTCCCCGAACAGGCGCTGGAATGTGGCGACTAGGGGTTTTTCACAGTAACTTCATTGAAGCCTACTTGTGACAATAAGCGATTTTCATTCATTTCATTTCACAGAGCTGAGCCTGACAATGCTCAGGTTTGGCTCGGTCCTATAACCAGACAAGTTAAAATAAACTTGGCTATGGAGTTTAGATTAACAGCTCTATACGTGGTTGGAGGGAAGTAATATCTATGATTGTGAGATGCTTGTAAGGATTTTCTAAAAACACATTGAATAATACAGTAATTGTATCTGTCAAAATTGATAAGTGCATCTGGAGTAAGACAATTAATTTACATGTCATTACACCAATGTGTCCCACGACTATTTGTGGTCTGTTTTCCCCCATTTACTCCCTGTGAGGAAATGCCTGGCCTTTCCTTGAAAGCTGCCCATGCTGAAGCATTGGATATTGAAAGCTCATTTGCCAAATTATTGCAGACCTGTGGTTTACTGTATTGCATTATTCCTAAGAGCAGACCCAGCAGGGGTCAGTGCTGTGGATTGCAGCCCTCAACAGTAAGTTACTGAATAGGACTTATTTGGAAATATATATAGGGAGAGGCAAAACAGACTTACGATCATCCATTTTATATGTCACAATGTCACGTTCAACCCCCTGAGTTCAAACCACAGAATTCAAAGCTGTGAGGTGAAGGGTGGAGGGAGATGTGTGGGAATCAGACACCATTCTTCACAGTGGTTTCCTACAGTCAGGAAATTTAAGAACTGTCTGTAAGAAATATTCTTCCCTGTTCATTCCTGAACTCCTGCCCTTCCCGTATAGGTTGTGCACCAAACAGCTAAACAAGCTCCACTTGAGCTGAATATGGTAACTGGCAAAGCACAAATCCTACCTAGCCAAATATTCTACCATCAGTCTACTAGGGATCTCCAGCAAAATGATGGAAGGAGTCATTAACAGTGCAATCAAACGGCACTTGCTTATCAATAACTTGTTCATGGACGCTAGTTTGACTTTCGCCAGGGTCACTCAGCCCCTGACCTCTTTACAGCCTTGGTTCACATATGGACAAATGAGCTGAATGCCAGAGGTGAGGTGAGAGTGACTGCCCTTATAGCAAGGCAGCATTTGACCAAGTGTGACGTCAAGGAGCCCTAGCAAAACTGGAGTTGATGGGAATCAGGGAGAAAATACTGGTTGGAATCGTACCTGGCAGAAAAGAAGATGATTGTGGTTGTTGAAGATCAGTCATATCAATCCCAGGGCATCATTGCAGAAGATCCTCAGGATAGTGACCTTGACCCAATCATCTTCATCTGTTTCATCAATGATCTTCCCTTCACCATAAGGCCAGAAATGGAAATGTTCACTGATGATTGCACAAAGTTCACTCCTCAGATTCTGAAGCAGTCTGTGTTCATATTCAGAAAGACCTGGACAACATTCGAGCTTGGACTGATAAGTGGCAAGTAACATTCACACCACACAAGTGCCAGGAAATGAACATCTCCAACAAATAAATTGCACTGTCAACCCCTTGACATTCAATGGCATTACCATCGCTGAACACCTGCTGTAATAATTCCAGGCAAACCGAGGCTAGAAGGAAAGAAGGTTTATTCCACAACAAAAACAAAGCTGCAGCTGTGGCGTACAGAACAAGTGCCTCAGCCTTGGACCACCAGGGAACTCCCCAGACTGCACCTGGGTCAGTATTTAAAGCCCAGCTAGAGGGCCTTTTGGGTGGGACTCCGCCCGCTCAATATAGGAACTCATACTCCACGGAGCCTATGGGAAGATCAATGAGTGATCCTCTGTGGTCTTAGTGGGGGTTATAATACCCACCATTAACAAGCTGGGAGTTACCATTGTCCAGAGGTTGAACTGGACCAGCCGTATAAATACAATGGGTGCAAGAGCAAGTCAGAGGTTGGGAATTTTGCAATGAGTAACTCACCTCCTGTCCCTCCAAAGCCTGTCCACCATCTACAAGTCACAAGTCAGGGGTGAGATGGAATACTCTTCATTTGCCTGGATGAGTGAAGCTCCAACAACACTCAAGAAACTCAACATTATCCAAGACAAAGCAGTCCGCTTGATTGACACCTCATCAACCACCGATGCACAATGACAGCTTATGTACCATCTATATGATGCATTGCAGCACTGCGACGCTGAGGACCCAGGTTCAAATCCCGGCCCTGGGTCACTGTTCGTGTGGAGTTTGCACATTCTCCCCATGTTAGCGTGGGTTTCGCCCCTACAACCCAAAGCTGTGCAGGGTGGGTGGATTGGCCACGCTAAATTGCCCTTTAATTGGAAAAAAAATAATTGGGTACTCTAAAAATTTTTTTAAATGATGCATTGCAGCAACTCACCAAGGCTCCTCCGACAGCACCTTCCAAATCCACCTTTACCACCCAGAAGGACAAGGACAACAGGAGCATGGGAACACCACCACCTGCATGTTCTCCTCCAAGCTACACACCACCCTGACTTGGAACTATATCGCCGTTCCGGCCAACGTCCTGGAACTCCCTCCCTAACAGCACTGTAGGTCGACTTACACCATATGGACTGCAGTGGTTCAAGATGGTGGTTCACCTCCACCTCCAGAGGGATGGGAAATAAATGCTGGTCTTGACCGTGACACCCACATCCTGTAAAAGTAGAAAGAAAAGTGCCAATGTACCCATCAATATTACAGACGCTCACTCACTGCCACAATGTACATGTATATGACTGTAATGCAGTGTTTTTCAAACTTCTTTCCTGGGACCCACTTTTGCCAACCAAGCGACCTTCGGGACCCATGCGGCTGACCTTCGGGACCCTCACTGACCGACCTTTGCAAATCACGGCGGCTGACCTTCGCGAATCACGCCGGCCAACCTTTGCGACACATGCCACATTTGATTACCTTTATTGCGAAAGGGGAGCCTGTTCGATCCTCATTATCTCACTTGAATCAGGTTCAAAGGAGGAGAGGGGAATGCATTTACCAGGTGCAGACTTCAGCCAGTTCCTTGGTGCTGTCTTCATCTTTACGAAAATGAAAAATACAACCTCGCACATGTAGGTTCACGTGAAGGGAAATAGCAACAAAATGCGTGTTTTACTCAGCACTGGATACTCCTGGGAGATGCTACACCAGAATGCTGACAGCCTCATGGGTTTTTGGTGTGTTTTCTATGTAGTATTACAGGTAAGCTGCAGCAGCGTAGTCTTTTAATTTGGCGTCAGCTCCAAGTGAATAACTGACTCTAGGGTCTCAAACGCAACAAGAATGTTTCATCCGCCACTGCTCTTTCAAAATCTGGAACTTCTCCTCTCATTTGCCAGTACTTCCTTGCATATAACAGACATGGGCCTTGCATCCATATTTGCATTGGCACAATTGAAAAAAAACATACCTCAAGAAAGCATTTTTATACTGCTTTGATCCCGAGTCAAGTTTTTTCTTTATAGGCTGTTAACCAGAGGCCCTGGAGCTCTGTGCAGAGCGAGCATTAGCACTGGACTCTCCTGCGCAGTTCTCTCCAGCAGATTCTGTTGTGAGATCCTGTCCAATAGGTAAACTGCTTGTTTCAGTCTCTGACAGCCTCTTACTCTTAAGAAAATCATTCAGCTTCACAGTTCACTTGCCTTGCCTGGCAGCAGCTGGAAAATGGAAGCAACACTGCTCCGTGATTTGGCGCCAAAAGCACATACTTGGAGGGCGCTAAACGTCAAGTGTGCATGCAGGGCGCATGACCTGATCTCTGCTGCCTGATCTCTTCTGACTTCTGGTCAGAAAACTCCACACAGTCTAATTTACTTTCATTTACAAGGCGTCAGTGGCCGCCATTCTCGCTTTTCTTGTTTGCAATAAATGTTTTATTTTGGACAGGTAGGCACCAGAGATCCCAACATAATCAATAGCAAAGAGCACTATTTCAGCTGGTATCACAATCTAGCTTTAAAAATCCATTGTTTCTCTAGAATGCAATTTCATTTCAGTTCACATTCAAATGCAAAGATTCTTCAAGATAATAATGTCGAGTCATGACACAGACGTTTAGTGCTCCAGAAGGTACAACACTGAAGCCTGCTTCTCCAAACATGATGCTCTCCTGCACGAATACCAAAATAAGCTTCAGGGCTCGTGTCGTTTTATACCAAAGTTCGGTTTATATCACAAGAGGGGAGTCTTTCTGAATAGAGCCAGGCATTAATTTTCAAATCGTGACTTTAGAGACTAAAATAAAATGTAAAGAGTCGTGGACACAACTCCTGAGAATAATCACATTGACTGTCATTTCCTAGCCCGGCACTCAGTGTGGCCCGGGACTTTACCAAATACAACCCCCCACCACCACCCACAAAAGTAAAACCCTGTGCCCAGTAACCCCCCCTCTGGGGGGGGGTGGACCTTGCTCCCAACCCTGGGGATGGTGTGGCCTCACCGGCCCCTCAATCACAGAATTCAATCACCTCGAGCACCCAGCACAAGGCCTCCTGGACACCGGCCAACATCAACCATCTCCACACAAAGTGGGGGTGTGCGCCGAGCCACGGACATTTATGTTTCTCTCTCCACCCTGCACACCATTGCTGACTCACTCTGTCCGCTGGAGCCATGGACATTTTCAAACATGGTCACCATTCTCAATGTAAAAGACAGTCGTGGCCTTTGGGCGCTTCCCCCAAACCTTGGGATCGCTGTGGGAATGGCGCGACTGATCGCTCGTGACCCACCCGACATCCGCCCGCGACTCACCGCAGGTTGCAACCCTCCTTTAATGTCACAGAACATGCGATATTAATAATGATGAGGCTGTCAGGGGAGACATTTGCTATGGGACAGCCATTGTTGCCTGAGTAACATCGTGCCCGGTTACGAGCATGCAACCCCCTCCCCCCCAAACCCGCAGGGAGGCTGTCAGGGTTCACCAACCAGTCCCCCATATCTCTCACTGCTTGGTGCCAGTGGCTACAGCACAAGGTCCTTAATTGACCACTTAAGTGGCACAATGGACTTTTGAGCGGGTGGGCCATCCTCCACCTTCCACACCACTGGCAAAATGCCTTGACAGAGGAACCACCTGCCTCCTCTCCCCATTTTCTGGAATTCTCCACTCTGTTCCCACTTCCCAGCCTATCGCTAGAGGGCAGGTGAAATCCAGCTCCATACAGTTTGTTTCTTCATTCCTTCATGAAATTTGTGCAACGCTGGGAATGCCAGGATTTATTTCTTGCCCAATTGTCTTTGATTTTGAGTGTGACTCGCTAGGCCATTTAGAGGGCAGCTAAGAGTCAACAACATTGAACATGGACCTGGAGTCAATTTTGGCCAGCACATACAAGTGTAAGGGTCCTTCTTGTTTATTCCCTTATTTCCCCTTTTATTTTTCCCATTGCATATTTGATCCATGATTTGTGGACATGTATCTTTAAGGCAGCCTGTGCCTTTAATTCAAACAGAAAGATCCAGAAGACTGCGCTGTTTTAGACTGGCTGACATCAGTGATGACTCGGTGTGATTGAATTGGCTGGTGGCCAATGAGTTGGCCCAAAGGGCTGTGCTCTGCCCAGCAACAGGTGGTGATTGGATCTGATCCCACTGGAATATTTTTAGAGTCATGTGATTCCAGTTTTTCTTTCACTTTTGATTCTGCAGCCTGGATGGAGAGTTTCAACTAACTCTCCCCCAAAGGATCCAGCTAAACTCTCTTCAGAAGGCCACGGTGAGGGCTGACTCTCTCTCCAGCAACACTGGGTGCCATTCTCTTGAGACTGCAAAGGCTTGAAGTCAAACCATGAGCTGAAAGCAAGGTTTGATGTGAAATAAAGTGTCCATACAGAAATATATAGGCTGGGATGTGAAACTCGAGCTGAAGACGCAGTTTGATAAGTAAATAAAGCGTCTCTCCAGCAATCCCACTGCCTGTAAGTGCTCTATTGAATGAATGACTCTGCAAGAAAAATCATTACCAGCTGTAACCGGAGACTTTGATCAAACGGTGGGCTGCGAGGAAAGCGTATTGGACAACCACCATTTGAAGCGAAGGTTCTTGGGCGGGATTCTCCATTTCTGAGATTAGAATTCGTGGACTTCCACGACAGCAAAACTGGTGCCGAACCTGGACCGATTCAGCGACTGTGGAGGGGCTAGCACCGTTGCCACATGGAACACAATTGATTCCAATGAACAATGGTGCGGGATTCGCTGGGTCAGTGATTGACATTCGGGAGGCTGACAAGCTGCAGCCGCATATACACATTACACTCCCCACACACACCATCCCAGCCAACAAGATGGCACTGGTTGTGCTGGAGTGCGCCCATACAGCTGATGGCCTGAGGGCACCTAAGGGGGTGGCCTGAGGGGACATCCATACGACCCGTGGCCCTAAGTTCACAGTAGGCTGTTAGCTGCATGTGCAGCTGCATGGCTGCTTTGCCAGCTGCATCAATGGTATTCTGTGCCCGTCACCTCGTCCCCACCGCCCACCTCCTGGCCACCTCCCCCCCCACTAGCCCCCCCGGTCCTGGCAGAAGCCCCCCGGCAAAACTATCAGCAAACTATGACGATTTTGGACACTTTCCATACAACCTCTCTCTCCCTCGGCAGACATGACTCCAGTTTCACTATTTTTAAAAAACTCAAAAGCACCGCGCCCTCAGGAACTCGGCCCATCGGAGAGGGAGCATCGTGGAGGCCCTGGATATGGCCGGGCCGGGCCCACTATTGACATGCAATCGGTGTTTACTGTACATGCTTTCCGGACCGCTGTCGAGGTGACGGAGAATTGTGATTTGGCGTCAAATCGGCACCCACCGCGATTTTAGCGTCAGAACCTATTCTCCGCCCAATTGCATTTCTGGATTTCGGCGCTAGCCAAGGAAGAATCCCATCCCTTATCTTTTGACCTTCATCTTTATTATTTTTTACTCGTCCTCCCCACTGTGTTTGTCTGTCTTGTGTGTACGGGTTGAGGGTGGGATAGATAAAGGGGGTAGTAGGTTAGTTTGTCATTATCCAGTTGTGTTTACTGCATATTTCATCATCATTCCTGTTATCAATAAACAGTAATTGTGTTTCTACTTACAAACCTGGTGACGGTAATTATTGGGCAGCCAAGGGTTAAAGACTTCGGGAATTTTTATATGAATTATTGATTAATTCACTTGTGTTGTGACTCGGGCATGTGGGGCTAGATTAATTGACGGCCCACTTGCACAGGGTGGCGTAACACAAGGTTGGCAAATTTCACTCCCAGAAGGACATTAATGAGCTAGATTGGGTTTTACAGCAATTGCTGATCGTTTCATGGTCACCATTACTGAATCGAGCTTTATATTCCAGATTTATTAACTGAAATTAAATTCCACCAGCTGCTGCTGTCGGATTTGAACCATGTCCCCTGGGCATTAGCCTGTGTCTCTGGATTAATAGTCCAGTGGCGGTGCCACTATGCCATCACGTCCCATTTGTTAAATGCAGAAACATGGAAGTTGCTGTCAGTGATACCCTGCTCCTACACACATACAGTGTTATAGTCGATACAGATGGAATAATTAGAACACCATTGGTGGTGAAGTTCAATTCTTCACACATTACTCTCATCAGAAAATGAAAATGTTGAGCTTTGATCAGTCAGGAATAGGGTGGGATTCTCCGTTGGCGATCACAGAAATTGGGAAAGGTGATTGGGTGGAGAATCGATCGTGAGGCCAAAATTGTGGCCGGCGCCGGGCACCCGCCAGAATGCCATGGGCTCCAGTGCCTCAACAGCGGTGTCAATGCTTTCTACTCCGCACGTACAGTAAACGTCCTCCGCATATCATTAGCGGGCCTGACCCGGTATTCTCTGGGTCTCTGTGATGCTCCGCTGGGAGAATGGACATGTGGTCAGTCAGTAAGACAATCACTATTCATGTTTGACAGGTCCTCCAGGTGGAGCCTGGTGGTCCCTCACCTCTGCGCCGTCCGCCAGCCACCGCGTTGGTGACTGCTCTGTCCTCGGCCACACCAGTCACCTCCAGGGCCCGCTCCTCGAAGGAGGTCAGGATTCTCAAGTCCAGCACCCCACCACCAGTCTGGGCCCTCTCTCACCGATTATGGGAGAGCTTTTCCTGAGGGGACACAGAGAGGGCTTCGTTAGCCATACGCGTGGTTCACAGTTGTGGGGGCGGGTATGAAGGGAGGGGTGGAGTGGAGGGAGTATTGAAGGGGTGGGTGGAGAGAATGCTGAAGAGGGAGTGAATGGAGGGAGTGTTGGGGGTCGCCTGGTGAGATGCTCCCTTGGGGGGGGGGGGGGGGGGGGGATTGGGACGTTGGCGTCTACTCACTCATGCTACCTGGTGTAGGTCGTTGACCTTCTTCCGACACGGGAGGCCAGTCCTCCTGGTCACACTGCCCGAGCTGACTGCTGCCACCACCTCGTCCCAGGAAGCACTGGGATGCACTGTGGCTCACCCTCCAGGATCCTCGGGGGAACAGGACATCCCTCCTGGTCTGCACCCCATCCAGGAGCCTCCCCAGGTCAGCATCCCCAAATCTTGGGACTGGTCTCCTCGGTGCCATTGTTGTGAGCTGGCAGGGGTTGGCTGAGCAAGTGCAGCTTAAGTGCTACTCGACCTTGTGAGCGGGGGAGGATGGTGAGCACTGTCCTAGCGAATCAGCTGGCGAGCCAGCATTCGGGACGAGAAGCCCGTGAGGCCTCATTAAGTGGACTAATTAACATTGAATAATGTTGCCGGCCTAGCTGGGCCGAGTGCCGGGAAGTTCGCAGCAATTTCCGCTCGCTATAGCACTTGGAAATTTTTCGGGAGAATCCCGCCCTGTGTGTCTGAAACGGAGAATCCTGCCAAGTTTTTAATAGTGTACTAAGTCATAATTACTGCTGTACAACTTCTTTGGCTCTGGGTAATTAATTTTGCAAATGTGGAATCTCATTTCCTATGGGGAATATTTAAAAATTGCAGATTATTAGTAACTTAATTTTTATTCTGATCCATGTGCTTCCCCCTTCACCCCATATGTGTGTCCTAACTTTTATTTTGCTTTCACTACAATGATTTAAATGTGATTTATATTCCCATTCTTTTAATTTTTGATTTGCAATCTGGAGAAGTTTTTAAGCTGATCAGACTGCCTGCTGGATACCTTTTTTAATATAAATTTAGAGTACCCAATTCTTTTTTCCAATTAAGAGTAAATTAATTGTGGCCAATCCACCTACCTTGCTCATCTTTGGGTTGTGGGGGTGAGACCCACACAGACACAGGGAGAATGTGCAAACTCCACACAGACAGTGACCCGGGGCCAGGATTGAACCTAGATGCCGTGAGGCAGCAGTGCTAACCACTGCACCACCATGCCGCCCGGCCTGCTGGATACCTTGGTGTTGACCACCACATTTCTCTTGTAGGAGCTGTCAAATTCAAACTGGCATCAGAGTAGAGGAAGTCTGCACTCTGTTCAATGTTTGTAGGCAGCTCTTTTGAGTACTGATCCTTCACTGTTGATCATGTAATCCAGAGCACAACATATTGTAACTCCAAACAGTGATTATAAAGAGAAAAGAAAGAAAGATTTTGCAACTGGTGGTCGAATAAGTAGATCTAAAATTTTGCGGCTTGTGAGAGGGTAGTAGTGGTGGTGATCAGCGAAGTGGGGAAAGTGGGGTGGTGAGTGTGGTGTAGACATTTGGAGTGGAATGCTCCACTGGTCTTGTTTCCAGCTTATGATGCACTTTCAATTGATGATGGCCTCTGATCATCACCTGTTTTATGGGTACGTTTGTAGATGTTCTCAAGATGGCACTGATTTTTAACAGCCCCATGAGTTCCATCTTGAACCTTCACGCTGACCTAAAGTACTCGAGGAGCAAAGGCACTTCAGCACTGCAATACTAGGCCATCCAACCCCAATAGTAAAATTACCCAAGCCTTTCAATTTGGACAATGTCAACGTCCTCTTCAACAGGTGGTACAAGAACTTCAGAATATGGGCCTGGGTGTTTTGAAACCATGGACGAAATTCTCCTACCCGCTCCGCCACATTTCTGCCCCGACCGGCCGGCGGGAGTCTCTGTAACACCGGCCAGTCAATGGGGTTTCCCATTGTGGGGCAGCCCCACGCCGTCGGGAAACCCCCGGGCGCCGGCAAAACGGAGACTCCCGCCGGCGGAGAATGACGCCCCTGTAGTTAGATATTTAGCGCTGACAGGGTTAAGTCCCTGCATTATCTGTTGCTGGATATAGTTATTATACCACCTTCAAAAAACATCAAAATAATCTAAAAGGGCAGGTACAGGTGACATTTATTAACTGAACATATAGTATTACAATTGTTCTCAGAAGGACAGGCCTGTTTTTAATGAAATTGGCTGAGTGCTCAATGGTCTGCATGCAGGGTACTAAACCCTATGGCACAGCAAGTCTTCGCAGATGCATTAGTCATATTTTACATCTTTTGCTTTTATACTCAACTTTTATAACAGTCAGAGATAGCTGCGTGAATAATCGCCGATGGTAATGGTACAGCTCTTCATCTCCATTACATCCATAATTCCAACATTTCAGATCAAATCTACCAGAAGAGAAAGAAACCTCTTTGACACAAAGGCGTGAATTTTTGAAAGGGTTCTCCTGGTAGTCTGCCTTAACTAAGGTAAAAAACCACCATTTTCTGGAGTCCCCGTGGCTCTGACATTAGATAAGCAGAGAAACCCCACAGCTATTCACCTGCAATGTTTTTATTGTTTAGCATGGAGATAGCAATGATTTATTTAATGGAGAAACACTGGAAAGTTGAAAAGCAAGAACTTAGTTAAGCAGTGGGATACGTTTCATTTGCGAGTTGATGATTTTTTTTTTATCATAGTATTTACAGTGCAGAAGGAGGCCATTCGGCCCATCGAGTCTGCACCGGCTCTTGGGAAGAGCACCCTACCCAAGGTCAACACCTCCACCCTATCCCCATAACCCAGTAACCCCACCCAACACTAAGGGCAATTTTGGACACTAAGGGGCAATTTATCACGGCCAATCCACCTAACCTGCACATCTTTGGACTGTGGGAGGAAACCGGAGCACCCGGAGGAAACCCACGCACACACGGGGAGGATGTGCAGACTCCGCACAGACAGTGACCCAAGCCGGAATTGATTTCTGTGATCTATTTGCAATGGTGTCCATACAGGAGCAAATACAATTGGTAACATTGACTCAGAAGATTAAGGACTTGACTAGAGCACATAATCTTGGTTGACCGTTCAATGTAGTACTCAGGGAGCGTTGCACTGTTGAAGATATCATCATTTGGTCCTGTCCACATTGTTCAGGTAAGCATTAAACATCCCAAGACACTATTTGTAGCAGAGCAGGGAAATACCGCCATTCCCTGGTTAAAATCTACCCTAAATTAATAGCACCAAACAACTCTTGAAAACTCATTCATCGTCTTTCTTAATAGCTGCTACATAACGGTCACTGTATATTTTAAATTGATTAATTCTGCAAAGTCCTTTGGGATATTTCAATGTATTTCAGGCTCTTGCTGCAGTAGCCTTTTACTCGCCTCCAGTGGACCCCTCCGCCAGCCTCCATCCCTCCCCCAGACTTTCATTCCTTCTTCAGGTCCACCCCATTCAGCGGGATCGCCGCTTGGCCCTCTAAGCTGTTGGGGTCTACTGCTCAGCTCTGACTAGTCTCACCACCCTCGCTCGCTTTCCTATACCCACTCCCCTCCTCAACTTTGATTTGATAGATGTTTTCAAATTATGAAAGGGAACAGAAGGGGTAGATTGGAGGAAACTTTTCCACTGGTTGGGGAATCTACACGGTCTCAAACTTAGTGCCAGGCATTTCTGGGAGAAGTTAGAAAACTCTCCTTCACCCAAAGAGTGATGAAAGTTTGGAACTCTCCGCTGCAAGAATAGCAGTTGATGCTGGGTCAGTTGTTAATTTTAAATGTAAAGTTGATGGATTTTTGTTCACCAAAGCTGTTAAGGACATGGGACAAAGGTTGACGATCAGCTATGATCTCATTGAATGGCGGCGGAACAGTCTTGAAAGGATAAATGGCCTATTCCTGCTCCTAAACCTCCCTCAGCAGCTGCAAACCTGAACTTTTAACCATGGTGTTCCAGTGTCCCTGCCAACATCTGCCAAGGATTGGGAGAAAGAGGAGTTCAAGCAAGGGCATGAAAAGGCAGATCTCCTTGCACCTCAAGCATCCAGTGCCCAATTCAGATTGGTTCAGGAACCAAGATGTCAAGCACATTGTACACCTACTTGGCTATGTTGGAGCAGACCTAACTTCACTACTGCTGTTTCACAAGGGAGGCTGTTACTATAAGACCATAAGACATAGGAGCGGAAGTAAGGCCATTCGGCCCATCGAGTCCACTCCACCATTCAATCATGGCTGATTTCAACTCCATTTACCCGCTCTATCTCCATAGCCCTTAATTCCTCGAGAAATCAAGAATTTATCAACTTCTGTCTTAAAGACACTCAACGTCCCGGTCTCCACCGCCCTCTGTGGCAATGAATTCCACAGACCCACCACTCTCTGGCTGAAGAAATTTCTCCTCATCTCTGTTCTAATGTGACTCCCTTTTATTCTAAGGCTGTGCCCCTGGGTCCTAGTCTCCCCTGCTAATGGAAACAACTTCCCTACGTCCACCCTATCTAAGCCATTCATTATCTTGTAAGTTTCTATTAGATCTCCCCTCAACCTCCTAAACTCCAATGAATATAATCACAGGATCCTCAGACGTTCATCGTATGTTAGGCCTACCATTCCTGGGATCATCCGCGTGAATCTCCGCTGGACCCACTCCAGTGCCAGTATGTCCTTCCTGAGGTGTGGGGCCCAAAATTGCTCACAGTATTCTAAATGGGGCTTAACTAGTGCTTTATAAAGCTTCAGAAGTACATCTCTGCTTTTATATTCCAAGCCTCTTGAGATAAATGACAACATTGCATTTGTTTTCTTAATTACGGACTCAACCTGCAAGTTTACCTTTAGAGAATCCTGGACTAGGACTCCCAAGTCCCTTTGCACTTCAGCATTATGAATTTTGTCACCGTTTAGAAAATAGTCCATGCCTCTATTCTTTTTTTCCAAAGTGTAAGACCTCGCACTTGCCCACGTTGAATTTCATCAGCCATTTCTTGGACCACTCTCCTAAACTGTCTAAATCTTTCTGCAGCCTCCCCACCTCCTCCATACGACCTGCCCCTCCACCTATCTTTGTATCATCGGCAAACTTAGCCAGAATGCCCCCAGTCCCGTCATCTAGATCGTTAATATATAAAGAGAACAGCTGTGGCCCCAACACTGAACCCTGCGGGACACCACTCGTCACCGGTTGCCATTCCGAAAAGAACCTTTTATCCCAACTCTCTGCCTTCTGCCTGACAGCCAATCATCAATCCATGTTAGTACCTTGCCTCGAATACGATCGGCCCTTATTTTACTCAGCAGTCTCCCGTGAGGCACCTTATCAAAGGCCTTTTGGAAGTCAAGATAGATAACATCCATTGACTCTCCTTGGTCGAACCTATTTGTTATCTCTTCAAAGAACTCTAACAGGTTTGTCAGGCACGACCTCCCCTTACTAAATCCATGCTGACTTGTCCTAATCCGACCCTGCACTTCCAAGAATTTAGAAATCTCATCCTTAACGATAGATTCTAGAATCTTGCCAACAACCGAGGTTAGGCTAATTGACCTATAATTTTCCATCTTTTTTCTTGTTCCCTTCTTGAACAGGGGGGTTACAACAGCGATTTTCCAATCCTCTGGGACTTTCCCTGACTCCAGTGACTTTTGAAAGATGATAACTAACACCTCCACTATTTCTTCAGCTATCTCCTTTAGAACTCTAGGATGTAGTCCAGCTGGGCCTGGAGATTTATCAATTTTTAGACCTCTTAGTTTCTCTAGCACTTTCTCCTTTGTGATGGCTACCATATTCAACTCTGCCCTCTGACTCTCCGGAATTGGTGGGATATTACTCATGTCTTCTACTGTGAAGACTGACGCAAAGTACTTATTTAGTTCCTCAGCTATTTCCTTGTCTCCCATCACTAGATTACCAGCGTCATTTTGGTGCGGCCCAATGTCTACTTTTGCCTCCCGTTTGTTTTTAATGTATTTAAAGAAACTTTTACTATTATTCCCAATGTTACTGGCTAGCCTACCTTCATATTTGATCGTCTCCTTCCTTATTTCTCTCTTTGTTATCCTCTGTTTGTTTTTGTAGCCTTCCCAATCTTCTGACTTCCCACTACTCTTTGCCACATTATAGGCTTTCTCTTTTGCTTTGATGCATTCCCTGACTTCCTTTGTCAGCCATGGCTGCCTAATCCCCCCTCTGATAACTTTTCTTTTCTTTGGGATGAACCTCTGTACTGTGTCCTCAATTACTCCCAGAAACTCCTGCCATTGCTGTTCTACTGTCTTTCCCACTAGGCTCTGCTCCCAGTCAATTTTCGTCAGTTCCTCCCTCATGCCCCTGTAGTTACCTTTATTTAACTGTAACACCTTTACATCTGATTCTACCTTCTTTCTTTCAAATTGCAGACTGAGTTCTACCATATTATGATCACTGCCTCCTAAGTGTTCCCTTACTTTAAGATCTTTTATCAAGTCTGGCTCATTACATAACACTAAGTCCAGAATGGCCTGTTCCCTCGTGAGTTATGTTGTCATCTGAGTCTGGCCAGAAGACCAGATCCAGCAGAGGGACAGCTCAATCTATTGCCATGGAAAGCGCCCAAAATTAAAAATTCCTGCCATCAGATTGTTTCAAGCTGCCACTGGTGACATTGGCATAGAATGCAAACTATAACCCTTCAATGGTCACAGAAAAGCAAGTTTACCAGGAAAACCACTTGTATACATTTTCCCAGCTGCACGTGAGGACACATTACTGTTGTTCGAAGGCAGGCTTTCCTGAAGTAATAATAATAATCTTTATTGTCACAAGTAGGCTTACATTAACCCTGCAATGAAGTTTCTGTGAAAATTCTCCAGTTGCCACACTCCGGCGTCTGTTCGGATACACTGAGGGAGAATTCAGAATGTCCAATTCACCCAATAAGCACATCTTTCGGGACTTTGTGGGAGGAAACTGGAGCACCCGGAGGAATCCCAAGCAGACACGGGGTGAACTTGCAGACTCCGCGCAGACAGTGACCCAAGTGGAAATCGAACCCAGGTCCCTGGCGCTGTGAAGAAGCAGTGCTAACCACTGTGCTACTGTGCTGCTCAAGTGCAAGGTCACTTTGAAATTGCACCTTTAGTGATGCACCAAGTGCACCACTTTGGGGATGGCTGCATCTTCTGCCAACTCTCAGCTCCACACATGTTTGAGGTGTATGTTGGATGAGATGCAAATCAGGGGCGAAATTCTCCGGAAACGGCGCGATGTCCGCCGACTGGCGCCCAAAATGGCGCAAATCAGACGGGCATCGCGCCGCCCCATAGGTGCGTAATGCTCCGCATCTTTGGGAGCCGGGCCCCAACCTTAAGGGGCTAGGTCGGCGCCGGCCAAAGTTCCGCCCCGCCAGCTGGCGGAAAAGGCCTTCGGTGCCCCGCCAGCTGGCGCGGAAATGACATCTCCGGGCGGCGCATGCGCGGGAGCGTCAGCGGCCGCTGACGGCATTCCCGCGCATGCGCAGTGGAGGGAGTCTCTTCTGCCTCCGCCATGGTGGAGACCGTGGTGGAGGCGGAAGGGAAAGAGTGCTCCCACGGTACAGGCCTGCCTGCGGATCGGTGGGCTCCGATCGCGGGCCAGGCCACCGTGGGGGCACCCCCCAGGGCCAGATCGCCCCCCGGCCCCCCCAGGACCCCGGAGCCCGCCCGCGCTGCCTTGTCCCGCCGGTAATGTAGGTGGTCTAATCTACGCCGGCGGGACAGGCATTTTAGCGGCGGGACTTCGGCCCATCCGGGCTGGAGAATCGCGCGGGGGGGCCCGCCAACGGGCGCGGCGCGATTCCCGCCCCCGCCGAATCTCCAGTGTCGGGGACTTCACGCCAGCCCCCGGCGATTCTCCGACCCGGCGGGGGGTCGGAGAATCTCGCCCCAGGTGTACTGTATTTTACTGACATTCTGAGTTCTTACCTGCCAAGTGAGAACTACAGCACTTGTACCCAAAACTGATCACAGAATCTCAGGCCCAAAGTAAACTCATTAAACCGGTTTTCACAATATGTAGTAAAGGTTTAGAATATATACATTTAACAAACCACAGAAAATAATTTCTCATTTTGACGTTTTTCCCTTTAAGAAGCGTTATTGTGACTGTGACTATTGAGGCCGTTAACTGCTTCTCTGCCCCCCCCCCCCCCCCCCCCCCCCCCACTCCATCCAGGGAGGGACACTGCCATCGACCAGTTATGCAGTTCTCCGGGAGTTATCCTTCTTCTGCCGATGTTACAGCAGAAAGACAGGAAAACCCTTGTGGCAATTCATGGGCAGAGTATCTTTGTCTCAATCACATGAGGCATAAAATTGCTACATATTATTATATTTACATTTATTTTGTTGCGGGAGCTTCAGGATGCCATGAAATTGTGTCCATATCTGTGTGTAAACGGCAGTTTGCTTACTTACCAAGACTACGTGATCCTCAAAGCCTGGATGATTGCTGTGTTATATCAGTGGAATATCATTACAAACTTTTTGCAGCCATAACCTATAGCCCTCTGCCCACAGTCTGTGACCTCTATGAACTCGTGTGCCTGTGCTGTGTATAATTAATTCCTGTTTTGGTTGGGCCAGGAATTAATAGTTTTCTGCAGATGATTCATGCAACTGACATCTTGCATTTGAAAGCAGATTTATGAACTATATATACATCTAAAGATTGTATTGACTTTGTGGAGCAAAAACTAGCACGGGAGAACACTTGAACTGTAAAATTATCATAACACCAAATTTCAGCTAATGTAATCACAAATGGTAAGCAGCCTTACAAAAAGAGGAGTCCTTTAAAGTACACATAAGAAACCTTCAGAATGAGAACTAGGCACTAGCGACAATATTAACCACCTCGCGAGAAATTGAGATCCAAATTTTCACTGTAAAGATCCCATAGTGACTGAAAATTCTAAATCCCACCCCCTGAACCTGGCATTTCCCATCTTGTTGGGGTGGGGCTGTAGTCGGGCCAGCCACACACACGTGCATGACTCATGTACCCAGATGGCCATTCAAGTCACCAGCAACCTCTGCTGAAGCGCAATTTTGGAAGGGGAGCAGAACCCGGAATGTGCAGATTAGATCATGTAAAAGGAGGTCAGAACTTGGTGGATTTGTTTGGATGGTCAGGGTAGCCCTTTGGATATCGAGTATCGGGACATCTTTGGGAGATATAAGGCATCCTTTGAGATTGATAAAATTAAATATGATTGTGCACTTTTTATGCACAAACTCATTGGAACTGTTTGGCTATCAAAGAACTGCCCAGTTGTCAGGGAACTGTCAAGGACGTGTCAAAAGATAATAGGTGAGTTGACATGGAGAGGGTACGGGAAAAAGGTGGTGGGTAAATGGGCATGTATTGGCATATGGGATATGAGGGACCATGGTAGCCATAGATTGGTGTGGATGAGGCATAAGGAATGTTTGAAGGGGAAGGGCTGCTTTTTGTTTTAATCTTTTATTTATTTAAATACAGTGCCAATGCACAAAGGCAGGCCTTTCAATCAGTACACCTTCCAGGGTCGTCCACCCCAGCTCCTATTTCAGTAGGGTAAATATGATTAAAGAAGTTATGAGGATTGCAGAGAGAAATTGTTCAGTATTCTACACGTTTGACCAATGCATTATAACATGTTGGAACTTCAGCACTGATGTAAATATTACAGATTGGATTGATGTTTGCATCCCAGGATGAGAAATACTTTAAACAGAAAAGTGAATTTTCCAGCACAAATCCGGTGTCAGTTTTTGTTTGTAATGTTCCTGTGAAACATGTTGGGAAGTTTTATTCTGTTATCTGTAAATGCATGTTATTATAATATCATTACTACTTTGTTAGAACAGAGGCGATGGGGGATATTTTGAGCCCGCATTAGCCTTCCACGAGAATGGCTTCGTGGACACAAAATCCGGATAGAATCAGGAAATGTGATTATCTCCGGCGAGATCGGGATTTCCGATTTTCACCCTTCCTCACCAGTGGTGTAATGCAAAACATGCCGCAGGAGCCCAGGGACCTCACGTTAATTAGCATGTCATTAGCGAGCACTCACTCCAGGACTTCCACCCTCCCTCCTCACTGAATATTCAGCGACCACCTGCGTGATGTCACCCCGGCAGCATTTACAACAGGTTTACGAACTGGCAGCCTCACCTCTGAGGAGGATTTCGGAGGCAAGCTTTCAGTCAGCCTTCACCCTCCATTCTGGTATTCCCTTTTTAGTGCAGTGGAGAACCCTGGAGCCAGTTGAGGTGGCGCTTCTAATAATAATAATAATATAATAATAACCTTTTATTGTCACAAGTGTGAAGTTACTGTGAAAAGCCATTGCGTCGCCATATTACTGCGCCTGTTCAGGTAAGCTGGTATGGGAATTGAACCCGTGCTGCTGGCCTTGTTCTGCATCACAAGCCAGCTGTCTAGCCCGCTGAGCTAAACCAGCCAATACTCATAACAATCATTGAGACATTGACGTGCCTTGCAGTGGCCAGGACCAGCACCCTGCAGAGGAGGGGGGATGCTGGGCCCATTGTTATTCCAGGAGAAGCACCTGATTCCAGGATGGTGGAGCGTCATAAGGGACACTACTGGCAAAGGGTCTTCCGACATTGAACATCCTACCTGCAGATGCTGGTGCTTCAGTGCTGGAGAAGACTGTGTATGTTCTGGGTGACAGTGGTACACCTTTGCAAGTCCTGCAAGAGCTGATACCACATGGAATGGGAGGACACCCACTGCCCGTGGCCCTTAAAAGTTACCGCCGCTCTGAATTTTTATTCAAGTGGCTCGATCCAGGATCGCACCAAAGACCTGTTTGGCATTTCCCAGTCAGCTATACACAAATGCATGAGAGAGGTAACAAATGCCCTTTATGCAAGGGTACGCATGTATATAACCTTGGACCTGGACCAGGCGAACCAAGGCCCCAGTGCCATGGCCTTCGCCCACTTAGCAGGCATGCCCCAGGTGCAAGGTGTGATAGACTGCACCCATGTGGCCCTCGGTCTCCTGGCATTGTGCAGCCATTCATGAACCTCAATGGATTCTAGTCCCTCAATATCCATATCATTTGTGACCACATGGTGTGCATAATGCAGGTGTGTGCCCGTTTCCCTGGGCCGTACCAGCATCAGTGTGTCTTTACTGAGTCATCAGTGTGGGAGATGCAAGAGACATAGTGCTGCTACTCTCACACTCCACAGGGAAGAAGTGGCAAGTGTGCGCAGGGGTTGGTGGAGTATGGCACCATGAAATGACAGGGTGGAGGATTTGCTGGTGAACAAAGTGATGTTCAATACAGGAGCTGTATTAAATTGGTGACCTACTCAACTGGTGCCAAGGTTCACCCATGCCCATGAGGTGCCGACAGTTTCGTACTCTCACTCACCCTGCCACTATGTTAAGGTGTATCTCCAGAAGGTTCAGGCAGCCTGCTGCCTTCCACACCCTGTTGTCTGAGATGACCTTGTGGGCATCCCCGGGGGGCCTGGCCTACCTTCGAGCAGCAGGGGTGCGGCAGAGGACCCTTCCCCAGTGTGCTGGACTGGAGGCGTGTCACTCACAGGGAGGGGAGGTGTCCGATGGGCTGGAAATCTCCAGGTTCCCCGAGGTGGAGGGCCCCAGGCTGCACTTCTGCCAATCTTCTTCCCTTCGGGTGGCTGGGGGTCCCAACACTCCTTCGTGGGACAGAGTGAGATCCAGAAGCCCTGCCGTCCTCTGGCACAGACACTCGTGGATTCCCACCAGTGGAATTGAAGCCCTGCACACATGGAGCTCATGCCCTCAGCCATGGAGCACCAAGGGTATCCACTATGATCACCACCCTCGCAGTGTTGGCCTCATTGCTTGGCGTGATGTCACCATCTCCTTGGACAGAAGGTGGTGGGACTCCTCCAAATGGCCTTGCTCAGAGGAGAGATGATATCATCCTTTTCTGATGTTCATGACTCTGCCTTTGCAGTTCCAGCAGCTTTAGAACAACTGGACCCAGGGCACATCGTCGGCCAGGGGCTCAACAGAGTGCCGGTCCCCTGGACTGCCCTACCTCGAACTCCTGAGGATCTTCAGCTTTGAAGTGTTCACCAGTGAGTGAAGCAGAGGCCTACCTACTAGTTAATCCCACTGAGATGTGAGTATCTGTGCTGGTGGAGGGTGCAGGTGCCAGGTGTGACAGCTCTTCAGTGGCAGTGTCTGAGAAGTCTCCCTCATGTCCGAGGATTATCCGGGCTGGTCTACTGATTGCCTTTCAAGGAAAGGGAGATGGCATGAGTGCATCACAGGGGATAAATGATGGGACAATGTTTAATCACATGAGGCTTGAAGAATGACTGTGGCCTGAGGGTTCTCACTTTTGTCTGCAGCCCTCCAGGTAGTGCTCTGCACAGGCACGGTCCTCCACTCCCAGCTAGCTCAAGGGCTCTTTCCTCCAAGGGGATGAGGCTTCTGAGCTCGCTCATGACTTTGGATGTCTGTGCTCGCTCACGCCTGTTATGTCCTGCAATGAGATGGATGGGGAGAGTGTAGGCAGGAATCCTGCCAGTTCAGGTGGTGGTGAGGTGTGGCATGTGTGGGCGTTGAGTGGGAGAGGAGATGTGAGGAGCAGAATATATACTGGGGGAGATCATGGGGAATGGGGGGAGAGAGGGCCTCGTGACAACTATTGGCAACACGTGAGGTAGCTGGGTGAGAGATCGCCTTGGGGTTGTGCGAAGGGGTGCAATGGGAGACTAGATTATACAGACTTACATGAAGGAGGTTATTCATCTTCTTGAAGAACTGTTACCCTGTCCTCTTCTGCAGTGTGCTGGCACTGACTATCACTGCCACTGCCTCCCAGGTGGGGGTGGTGACTTTGCTGGAAGTAAGTCTGCGCAACCGTGGATGGAGGACATGTGGCAGGGGGGTGGGAACCGATGCAGGAAGTCGCAGGGAAGTAAAACGGGGCCAGAAACAAAAATTAGTAAGGGGGAAAGTGTAAGGCAGAGAAGCCATAGTCAACAATCAAAAAGGGGTACAGTGACTGAAGAGAGTGTGAAAAGGGAGGTGGCCAATGCAGGACCGAGGGTGTTGTACCTAAATGCGCGCAGTGTACGGAACAAGGTAAATGAGCTTGTTGCACACATTGAAATTGACTGGTATGATGTTGTGGACATCACAGAGACGTGGCTGCAAGGGGATCAGGGCTGGGATCTAAATATACAAGGATATGTGTCCTATCAAAAGGACAGGCAGATAGGCACAGGGGGCGGGGTTGCATTGTTAGGAAGGAATGAAGTTAAATCGATAGCAAGGAGCGATATAGGATCAGAAGGCATAGAATCTCTGTGGGTAGGGTTGAGGAATCGCAAAGATAAAAAGACCCTGATGGGAGTTATGTACAGGCCCCCTAGCAGTAGTCAGGATGTGGGGCAGAAAATAAATCAGGAGATAGAAAAGGCGTGTAAAAAAGGCAATATTACAATAATCATGAGGGACTTCAATATGCAGGTGGACTGGGAAAATCAGGTTGGTAGTGGATCCCAAGAAATGGAATTTGTGGAATGTCTAAGAGATGGGTTTTTTGGAGCAGCTTGTGACAGAGTCTACTAGGGAACAGGCAATTCTGGATTTGGTGATGTGTAATGAGGCAGACTTGATTAGGGAACTTAAGGTGAAGGAACCCTTCGGGGGCAGTGACCACAATATGATAGAATTTACCCTGCAGTTTGAGAGGGAGAAGCTGCAATCAGATGTAACGGTATTACAATTAAATAAGGGGAACTACAAAGACATGAGGGAGGGGCTGGCCAGAGTTGATTGGAAAAGGAGCCTAGCAGGGAAGACAGTGGAACAGCAATGGCAGGAGTTTTGGGGGGTTATTAGGGAGGCACAACAGAAATTCATCCCAAGGAGGAGGAAACATGCTAAGGGGAGGACAAGGCATCCATGGCTGACGAGGGATGTCAAGGACAGCATAAAGGCTAAAGAAAAAGCATACAAAAGTGGTGAGGATTAGTGGGAAACCAGAGGATTGGGAAGCCTTTAAAAGCGAGCAGAGGACAACTAAAAAAACAATCAGCGGGGAGAAGGTGAAGTATGAGTGCAAGCTAGCTAGTAATATGAAGGAAGATAGGAAGAGATTTTTTTCAACGTATAAAAGGTAAGAGAGAGGCAAAAATAGACATTGGACCACTGGAAAATGTGGCTGGAGAAGTAATAATAGGAAGCAAAGAAATGACAGACGAACTGAATAGTTACTTTGCCTCAGTCTGCACGGTGGAAGACACCAGTGGGATGCCAGAGCTCCAGGAGAACCAAGGGGCAGAGGTGAGTGCAGTGACCATCACTATGGAGAAGGTTCTGGGGAAACTGAAAGGTCTGAAGGTGGATAAGTCACTTGGACCGGATGGACTACACCCCAGGGTCCCAAAAGAGGTAGCTGAGGAAATTGGGGAGGCATTAGTGATGATCTTTCAGGAATCACTGGAGGCAGGAAGGGTCCCAGAGGACTGGAAGGTAGCTAATGTAACACCACTGTTTAAGAAGGGAGGGAGGCAGAAGATGGGAAATTATAGGCCGGTTAGCCTGACTTCGGCATTGGTAAGATTTTAGAGTCTGTTATTAAAGATGAGATCGCAAAGCACTTGGAAGTGCATGGTAAAATAGGGCTGAGTCAGCACAGCTTTGTCAAGGGGAGGTCGCGTCTGACAAATCTGTTAGAGTTCTTTGAGGAGGTAACAAGCAAGTTAGACAAAGGAGAACCAGTGGACGTGATTTAGATTTCCAGAAGGCCTTTGACAAGGTGCCGCATAGGAGACTGTTAAATAAGTTAAAAGCTCATGGTGTTAAGGGTAAGATCCTGACATGGATAGAGGATTGGCTGACTGGCAGGAGGCAAAGAGTGGGGTTAAAGGAGTCTTTTTCAGGATGGCAGCCGGTGACTAGTGGTGTGCCTCAGGGGTCTGTGCTGGCACCACAACGTTTTACAATATACATTAATGATCTGGAAGAAGGTACTGAAGGCACTGTTGCTAAGTTTGCAGATGATACAAAGATCTGTAGAGGGACAGGTAATATTGAGGAAGCAAGGGGGCTGCAGAAGGACTTGGACAAGCGAGGAGAGTGGGCAATGAAGTGGCAAATGAAATACAATGTGGAAAAGTGTGCGGTTATGCACTTTGGAAGGAGGAATTTAGGCATAGACTATTTTCTAAATGGGGAAATGCTTTGGAAAGCAGAAGCACAAAGCGACTTGGGAGTCCTTGTTCACGATTCTCTTAAGGTTAATGTGCAGATTCAGTCGGCAGTTAAGAAGGCAAATGCAATGTTAACATTCATGTCAAGAGGGCTAGAATACAAGACCAGGGATGTACTTCTGAGGCTATACAAGGCTCTGGTCAGACCCCATTTGGAATATTGTGAGCAGTTTTGGGCCCCATATCTAAGGAAGGATGTGCTGGCCTTGGAAAGGGTCCAGAGGAGGTTCACAAAAATGATCCCTGGAATGAAGAACTTGTCGTATGAGGAACGTTTGAGGACTCTGGGTCTGTACTCGTTGGAGTTTAGAAGGATGAGGGGGGATCTTATTGAAACGTATAAGATACTGCAAGGCCTGGATAGCGTGGACATGGAGAGGATGTTTCCACTTGTGGGAAAAACTGGAACCAGAGGACACCATCTCAGATTAAAGGGTCGATCCTTTAAAACAGAGATGAGGAGGAATTTCTTCAGCCAGAGGGTGGTGAATCTGTGGAACCCTTTGCCGCAGAAGGCTGTGGAGGCCAATTCACTGAGTGTCTTTAAGACAGAGATAGATAGGTTCTTGATTAATAAAGGGATCAGGGGTTATGGGGAGAAGGCCGGAGAATGGGGATGAGAAAATATCAGCCATGATTGAATGGCGGAGCAGACTTGATGGGCCAAGTGGTCTAATTCTGTTCCTATGTCTTATGGTCTTATGGACATCCCACCTCTGCTGCACATCATCCAAGAGTCTGGTCAGGGCTCCCGCTGTGAATCCTGGTGCTGGTGTCCTGGCAGCCATCCCCTCGACTGGACCTGGAACCAGTGCAGACCTCAACTGGGCACCATTTAGTATCGATTTCCACAATCGTGGACCAGGCATGATGGCACCTCGGGAGGTCTCACAGCCCATTACAGCACCCTGGGTGGTAAGGGACAGGGCAGGGTAGTACCCTAGTGCCCCTTCTGGCAGATGGGCACCTTGATACTGCCAGCCTGGCAACCTGGCAGTGCCCCCTAGGCACCCTTGCAGTACCTGACAGCTAGAGTGCCCAGTTGGCACTACCAGGGTACTGGGATGGCAGTGCCAAAGTGTCCAAGTGCCAGGTTGGCACTGCCTGGGAGTCATGACCATGAAAGAAGGGATGAGGGGCCAAATAAAGGTTGCAGGGAGAATGGGGGTCCTGAAAGGAGGGGGTGTAGAGATTGGGGCAGCCTTCAAAATGGCACCCCAATCTGTGAGGTCCTCTTGGCAAGCTCAGCTCTCCAGTGGAGGAAATCTCTCAGAGTGTGACCTCGAAGGGGAGAAACTCCCCGAGGCCCCAAAAAACAGCTAAGTGCTGTTGAATAGCGGTGTCAATCTCAGCACCGAAGCCGCCGAGAAACACCCTGCCAAACGGGCCCGAAACCGGACTTGGAAATGTGTCCGGTGAATCGCACCCTCAATGTCATAATGGAATTCCTTTACTGACAGTTCTAGGTCCCATGAGACGCTCAACTTGAAATTACACTTCGATTACCCACAAATAAACCAATCCAGACAAGAAAAAATTGGAAACATTTTGGTTGATTCAATTCAGCTGCGTTTGAGTTCCACAGCAACTATTGACTCCAATGATAACCAGTGTTCGAATTGCACTCCGCTATTTCTGACTATGGTATTACATATTATTGTTATGTACGCAGCGGTTCAGCAATCTGTCTTTCACTTCCAGCATCTGGGGTGGCAATCAGCCCAGACAGATGGAGTGAATGTCTATACTCTGCCAGCTGTTAAAGCACTCATGAAATGAAATTGGGGATTTTGAAGCCACTTCATAACAGGAAGGTTTCACAGTTTTGCACAGACTTAATTCAGTGCAGATTGGCAGTCTCAGAGCAGAAAAGGATGTCTGTTCTGAAAATATCAAATATTTTCCTGGGTGCAGTGCCTCTATGTTAGAGCAGAGTGGAGGGAGCTTTAGTTTACATTATGCATATATTTTATTAAAACTGGAAGATACAAATATTTGATGAGAAAATTTTCCATTCCCCATTTCCAAGAGCCTGCATCTTGATTGCAAATAAATTTTGCTGTGGAATCTTTTTATTAATTTGAAGCATTGTTGACTTATGGAGAATTTCAGGGCATCGGAAGAATTAAGTGAAAGGATCTTCAGTGAAATTTGTTGTTGTTTACTAATGTTGACCTTTGTATTGAATACTGTAGTTGGAGGTATGTATTTGCACAAAGTTTATGTTCGCTTTTCAAGCCACCAGAATTTGATAACCATGACAGAGACCCATTTGATTGGGATTTGATTAGAAATGCAATGCCTCAGAAGACCCACAGCAAAATTATCCCAACTTCCTGCACTTTAACGGTAGGAGCTTGGAACATTTTTCTGGAATAATGGGCAGGATTCTCCCCTACTCAGCGGGCGGGGGGTCCCGGCAGGACGAAGTGGCGTGAACCACTCCGGCGTTGGGCCGCCCCTAAAGGTGCGGAGGAATCCGCATCTTTAGGGACTAGGCCCACCCCGGAGTGGTTTGCGCCCCACCGGCTGGCGTGGAAGGCCTTTGGTGCCACGCCAGCCAGGGAAGGCCAGTCCGAAGGGACTCGGCCAGCCGGCGGGAGTCTGCGCATGCGCGGGGGCGTCAGCGGCTGCTGACGTCATCCCCGCGCATGCACATGAGAGGGGGGGTCACCTACGCGTCAGCCAAGGCGGAGGCTGATGGCCGCGCGTAGGAATAGAGTGCCCCCATGGCACAGGCCCACCTGCGGATTGGTGGGCCCCAATCGTGGGCCAGGCCACCGTGGGGCACCCACATGGGCCAGATCGCCCTGCGCCCCCCCGCACCCCAGGACCCCGGAGCCCGCTCGCGCCGCCAGGTCCCGCCCGTAAGGGACCTGGTTCAATTCACGCCGGCGGGACCGGCATAGAAGCAGCGGGACTTCGGGCCATCGCGGGCCGGAGAATCGCCGGGCGGGGGGGGGGGGGGGGGCCCGCCGACTGGCGCGGCGCGATTCCCGCCCCCGTCGAATCTCCGGTGCCGGAGAATTCGGCGGCTGGCGGGGGCGGGATTCACGCCGCCCCCCACCGATTCTCCGACCCGGCGGGGGGTTGGAGAATCCCACCCAATTGTCTCCGAAACAATCATGGACTAGCCCAGGATGAAGTCCAAGATGTTTGACATTTCTGCCAGCCTGATTTACTACCCAGAAGTGGCAGATGGAATTCAACCTAGATAAATGTGAAGTGATTCATTTTGGAAGGTCGAATTTGAATGCTGAATGCAGGGTTAAAGGCAGGATTCTTGGAAGTGTGGAGGAACAGAGGGATCTTGGGGTCCACGTACATAGATCCCTCAAAGTTGCCACCGAGGTTGACAGGGTTGTTAAGAAGACGTATGGTGTGTTGGCTGTCATTAACAGGGGGATTGAGTTTAAGCGCCGCGAGGATTTGCTGCAGCTTTATAAAACCCTGGTTAGACCACACTTGGAATATTGTGTCCAGGTCTAGTCGCCTCATTATAGGAAGGATGTGGATGCTTTGGAGAGGGTACAGAGGAGATTTACCAGGATTCTGCATGGACTGGAGGGCATGTCTTATGAAGAAAGGTTGAGGGAGCTAGGGCTTTTCTAACTGGAGCGAAGAAGGAAGAGCGGTGACTTGATAGCGGTGTACAAGGTGATGAGAGGCATGGATAGAGTGGATAGCCAGAGACGTTTCCCCAGGGCGGAAATGGCTGTCACGAGGGGACATAATTTTAAGGTGATTGGAGGAAGGTATCGGGGAGATGTCAGGGGCGTCATTCTCCGCCGGCGGGAGTCTCCGTTTTGCCGGCGCCCGGGGGTTTCCCGACGGCGTGGGGCTGCCCCACAATGGGAAACCCCATTGACCGGCCGGTGTTACGGAGACTCCCGCCGGCCGGTCGGGGCAGAAATGTGGCGGGGCGGGTAGGAGAATTTCGCCCCAGAGGTAGGTTCTTTACACAGAGAGTAGTGGGTGCATGGAATACACTGCCAGCGGAGGTGGTGGAGTCAGAGTCATTATGGACTTTTAAGCGACTCTTGGACAGGCACATGGAAAGCAGTAAATTGAAGGGGTGTAAGTTGGTTGATCTTAAATTAGGTAAATGGTCGGCACAACATTGTGGGCCGAAGGGCCTGTACTGTGCTCTATTGTTCTATGTTCTAGTTCTCGACTGGGCCATCCGGTGGATTATTCCACACCGTAGACATTGAAAAGAAGAACGATTTGCATTCATATAGCATTTTTATGTCCCCAAAATATCCCCAAACATTTTACAGCCAACAAGTTACATTTAAAGTGTGGTTGCTGTTGTATTGTAAGCACATATGGCGGCCAAAATGTGCACAGCAAGGTCCCACAAACTGCAATGAAATGGAGCTGATCATCTGAAAAAGCATATGCTATGTTTTCTACATTCATTTTAATGTTACTTGTAGGCCTAAAGTATGTTTGCTTTTTCACTCTGATTGTGATTAGGGCGACCCTGGATCATCAGCTGCTGGAATAAAGGTTAGATTGGTTCTTGTTGCTGAAGCTCTGTTCTTTATTAGCTCTGAAAGTTGTTGAATGATTACTGGTCGTTGGGTGAATTGTATCTTTCCTTTCTCTCCTTCCTCTACAGGGTGAACCAGGTCAACCTGGGCATCAAGGACAAAAGGTAATTGCAAAGGAGAAAGGCATGCGGCTGCTTTTTCTGTTTTCTTTTTCAATACCTATACAATTTGTTTATAATTGGGAATCTTTTGGGCAGGAATTAACTCACTTTCTGCACTGCTCTTGCATCTGCTGATTACCCAGGTAGTAAGCTGTAAAGAAAGAGTGAAAGTAGAATTAACAGTGACTTATTGGCATTGGCCTTTCAATCAATAGCCAAAGATAGACAGTCCATTAAACAAGTAGTTAGGAATCGATCAGAACATAGCCATTAATACACTGTGAGGCTCCCACTAATACGCTTGATTGTGTCACATTAACCTGCTCTAATCCTGAATGCTTCACGAAAATACTAAACCACTTATTTTTTTCATTCTCAAGAGTATGAAAAGGCATTATTCTGATTATTAAAAAATGTGAACATATCTAACAAGCCAAAATTCAGGAAGCACCTTTTGTACTTCCTAATTATCTCTGTTCTTCATCTAGATAGGATTGTACTCGCTCAGCTAGCTACCTGTTTGGGTATGAGTACAATGGAAGATGTGTTTAAATATTTAAATCCTTCCTGACATTTCTTTAGCAATTAAGTCCCAATGTTTCTCTTCTCTTGATCACTGCTTTTTTAATAGTTAGAAGGTTCATGTTATCCTGCAAGGAAAATAAATGAGACTGGTGTTTTCCTAAATTGTTAGTACTAATTTGTCTAGTAACTTATCCAAACAAAGCCATTTGTCAGCTAGCACCAATAAAATTCTGTTTGTTATTCATGGGCTGAAAAGTGACACTCAATCCTGTAGTGTTTTTTTTCTTGAAGCAAATGAGGGAAGTATGGACCATGGGGAATTATAGACATGCTATGTGACAAAGAACAAAAACTGCTTGAAGTCAGATGCTGGGAATATGATGGATACAAAAACATCCATTTCTGTATTGATGTTACATTCCTTTTCTGATGATGAATAGGGTTTCCCTCAGGAAGGAATTATTGGAGGTCAATTTGACTTTGTGCAAAAAGTGTTAAACAACCAATAGCAAATCAGCAGAATGTTTTACAACTCTCTGCTTTTTTCATTTCCATTGAAACCCCTGGAGAGGTGAAAGAGAGTGTTGACTGACTGTCATCAACGTTAAAACTACTCCTGTTCATTCTTCTAAACCCCCAAAAGCATATCAAGAGATTGATTCTATATATCTCAAAGAAATTTAGTTTGAATTTTATTCTGTTTTTTTTTTTAAGTGTTTCATTTTTATTTTGTCATATTTTCCTCTCCATTTCAATTTCCCTGCTCCTTATCCCACTCCTTTGCCCAGCCAGGGCTCTGCCAAATAAGTAGAGCGTGAGCCAGTTCTTATTTTGGCATGGGTAGTTTCACTTGCAAACAGATGAATTGCTGATATGACATCCCCTGTTGTTGCTCCCAGTGCCCTATAGTCGCTCACAACTATTGACTTTGCTGCAATTAAGTCAGCTCTCCTTTTGTGGGCAATTCTGATACCAAAGATATTCATAGAATCCCCAACAGTGCAGAAGGAGGTCATTTGGTCCATCAAGTCTGCACTGATCCTCTGAAAGAGCACCCTACCTAGGCCCACTCCCCCACCCCATCCCTGCAACTCCACACATTGATCATGACCAATTTACCTAACCCAGACATCCTTGGACTGTGGGAGGAAATTGGCGCACACCCGGAGGAAACCCATGCAGACAAGGGAAGAATGTGCAAACTCCACACAGTCACCCGAAGCCAGAATCAAACCCAGGTCCCTGGCACTGTGATGCAGCAGTGCTAACCACAGCACCCCTGTGCCCCTGTTACTCTTTCCCACAGCCTCTAAGCAGATTCGCTAGTATTTGATAAATTGATAATGAGTGTTTTATAAATATGGTATTAAGAGAAGAAAACACCATTCCACAGAATTGTGACAGTTTGAAAGCTAACTATATATGTTTATTTCTTGCAAATATATAATTTCATTAGTATTGTATTTATGGCCTTTTTGACAGATCCTTTTTTATACAATCCGCACTCTCCTGTCTTATGTATCTAAGTACAGATATATATATATATCTGTTTCCAATACAGTAGAGCAACATTTCCCTCTGTTTGTCCAGCACACTTTTATTACATAGGTTCAGCCAACAGTGCAGGTCACAAATAAAAATAAAAAAATTGAACATTGGAAATCTGAAATAAAACAAACAGAACTACTGGAAATGTGCTGCATTTCAGTCAGCAACTGAAACAGGAAAGAGAGGTTAACAGTTCAGGTGGGACACTTCATCACCAGTTTTGGTGAAGAACTACATTCAAAACACAAATCTCTCATTCTCTTTTAGACACTGATCGTCTTACATTCCCCACCATTTTGTGTTTCAAAAACAAATTGCCGATATCAGATGCAGTACACATTAGTGAGAGTATTGTTGGAATTATTCATAGTTTGAACAGGAATACAATCAAAACAAGAAAAGTCTTGCGTCAGTCACTGAACTTTTGTGAACTTTCACATCAGCTAATCAATGTGGTATGTTAGGCATTCCACTGGTCATTTAGAAATCAGCACATGTTTGAGTAACTTGATGCAGTAGCAGTTTGTGCTGGGGTCTTACTTGTTGAATCTTAGAATCGTAATATTTGAACAATTGCAATTTGCTTCGATGATGCACAGGCAAAAAACTATTTTCTTGATTTTTTTGATGAAATGTTTTCTTACTGATGATGCCCCTTCAGAATTCAGAAACCTCTTATTCAGGTCCATGTTGAATAAAAGAGCCCTCTGTAGTCAGTAACTCCATGACTCTGGGGGGCAGGGGGGGAGGGAGATTATCTTTCTCGCAGATGGGGGCACCCATTAAAGATGGCGCCCCTATCTCTATGTAGCCGGGCATCCCGGCTCCATTAGGCCCTGCCTAATGGCAGCATGGCAGCACAAGTGGATAACACTGTGGCTTCACAGTGCTAGGGTCCCAGGTTTGATTCCCCGCAGGGTCACTGTCTGTGTGGAGTTTGCACGTTCTCCCCTTGTCTGCGTGGGTTTCCTCCGGGTGCTCCGGTTTCCTCCCACAGTCCGAAGACATGCAGGTTAGGTGGATTGGCCATGATAAATTGCCCTTTGTGACCAAAAAGGTTAGGAGGGGTTATTGGGTTACGGGGATAGGGTGGAAGTGAGGGCTTAAGTGGGTTGGTGCAGGCTTGATGGGCCAAATGGCCTCCTTCTGCACTGTATGTTCTATGTTCCATCAAATCATGGCAAATTGTACAAAAGTTCCATAAAAAGCGCAGTAACCGTACCCTCACCAACTCAGTGAATACATTCACCGCTCAGTATGGCTCTGAACAATACAAATCAGGAGGTTTGCACCCCTGATATTCAGTGAGCTGATCTTCGCTAAGTGCAGTGGTGCAATGTTAAAATTGGCCTCTGCCACCTTGGTCCCGAGAATGGGAAAAATGTAATAGGTTTTCTAACCTGATTGCTGTCCGCAGTTCCCTGTAGAAAATAACACATCTTAGGGCATCAGATAAGGACAAGATCAGGTCCAACTATACTTTCCTCCACAGTCAAATAATCTGTGGACATTTGGGACAGAATATTGTTTTAAAAATGGCAAAGTGTCAGGTTCTTTCCAGAAACACAGCCCGGCTACATAGAGATCAGGGCGCCATCTTTAATGGGTGCCCCCATCTGCGAGAAAGAGAATCCCCCTCCCCCCTGCCCCCCCACAGTCATGGAGGACACGCACTGCTCCACAAGCTTTGGGGTGATTCCTTCCCATCACGGAAGTATTGGGGGTCCCCGTCTTCCCACCCTGCATGCATTCGTCAGTGCGCACCCCTCTCTCCCCTCCTCATCACACATTGGGGGAAGCCTACCTCTCCCTATGGAAGATGGTTATCCCATGGCAGTGCCCAGGGAGCAAAGCCCAGCCTCTGCCCTCAATCCAGGGGCCTCCAGGTATATCCGTATCCTTGCCGTGACTCATTTCCATTTTCAAAAATCAGGAATGATTTGCACCGGAGTGATGTCTCGCAGCCAATGGGGAGCTTGCCACGGGGCCAGATGCTATGACTTAAAGCCGTTTAATTATATATAACTGCATTTAAGATTATAGATATCAAGTTCACACTCTTCCTGGGCATGAATATGATCACATCACCGGCAGGGGCGGGGAAGATCTCAAACCGAGATCTCACCAGCACAAACTCCGTTATGGCCCTCATGAGATTTAGCAGCTGTAATAGGATTTCTGCCGCAGCTAGTGAATCCAAAAAATCACGCCCTTGATGTTTAAATTCACACATTAATAGTCCACTTGGTGACGCACAACCAGCTGTCACGCCTTGTAGAACCCAAGCGCAACACAAATTGAGGCCTTCAGGGAGAGGAGGGGAAAAATTAAACATTTTCATTCAATGAACAAAGACTTGGCTATAAAGTAAATCTTCTATTTCGTGAGTGACAGCACATTTCCTCGCACATCAATATATGAAATGAAATGAAAATTGCTTATTGTCACGAGTAGGCTTCAATGAAGTTACTGTGAAAAGCCCTTAGTCGCCACATTCCGGCACCTGCTGGCCTGCCTTGGTCTGCTTTCAAAGCCAGCGATTTAGCCCAGTGAGCTAAACCAGCCCCTCATAGATCTCATACCAGTGCTTGTTATTAATCCTTGATTACCCTCCAAAATGTACATCCTGATAAATGAGGGGGAATCATCTGAAATGACACACAAAGTTAAGCCTATACGTCAGGGTATTTTGTGCATGGTGCAATTGTTATGCAATAATGAAGCCAGATTTTACTCCGTACCAATTAGTTCTACTGTGAGGGTAACTGAATGGTGGGAGTTCATGCCCACTGGGAGCTGGATTGTGTTTGCTAAAGCTTGTTTTCTGTAAGATCCCCTAATTGTAGACATGGGGAAACTTTCATCCTTTTCATCTTGCCAACATTTAAAGCCAGGCCCTTGATATGAATGGGCAGTAATCTGATGCATGGTGCCACCTAGTGACCCATTACAGTGACTTCAGATAAAATTGAGGAAACGTGAACATCTTTACAAGACTTTACAATCCTGCTCCAATTCAAGATTGTGCTTGTTAAAAGAAAAATACATTTTAAAATGTTTCCTTGTTGAATGGCTTATGAAGTCACACTGCCATGACTGAAAATCAAACAAAGGCATATTGTATTTGTTATCAATTGAATCATGATTCGGATATTATTGAGTTACCTTTGAGGTGGAGATAAACAAGGCTCTTAAGACAGCTGAACAGTCTTCTATAATGTTTTGTAATTTTCCTGTGTAGGGTGAACCAGGTCTTCCTGGGCTTCCTGGACTCCCTGGGATAAAGGTAATGACTGCTGCAGCCTGCACATTGGGGTGGATGTGAAGTAAAGAATTTGCAAGCAAAGCTGCCATGTGCCTGCTTGGCTTTCGATACATAGTTACCTGTTTCCGTCTGTGGCTCATCCCTTCAGTTTTAACTTGATATGCAAAGCTGATTAATTTCTTTTTGTTGGTTTTAGTTTGCAAATTATCAGAAGTTTTATCATTTTGTGGATCAGCTCTGCAGGGTCCCTCGCCTTCCTACATTTTCCTCAATTTTGTAATTAATTCAAAGTTCACCAATGCAACAAGGAACAATGCATTCTGCAAGGGCACAGTGTCAAGTAAAGTTATTTTGTTGCTGTTTTGTAAAAGGACAGCCTTTTATTACCTAAATAAAGTCTACCTGTTCTAATTATTTTTTATACATTAAATAAATACATATCCCTTAATCGGTAACAAGAATTTTGTTTGCGTCCGCTAATCCATGTATTTTTTCTATTGAATTGAGAATTTGCCCATTAACTTTCAAAGACAGTGTTGTCACTAAAATCTTTAGTGAGTTAACATTATCTTTATTTTAAAAAGTATAACTTTGTCCAGGAGAAAACAGAGCAAACAGGAAAAGCTGGGTGTACCTTTGTCACAGTAACAGCGTGTGAGCAGCACAATGATAAAATTTGCATCATGTTTGTAAATGTACCAAAGGAAAGGGTTTGGAACATTGCCTTTCATTGAGAATGATTTGCGCCTGTCCATTTGAGCTGTGTAATAAAGAAGGATATTATTTTGGTGGAGGCAGAATCAGCACTAGATTGGTTTAATAGCACAATTTCTTATTCGATGGGCAGCTTTGGCCTTTGGAGCAGGAAGACACCTGTAGAACCTTTTTTTCAGCAGACCAAATGAGTTGTGTAGAGGACGCGTTAAAGCACATAGTACACGGGCTGTCGAAGGAATGGCCACATCGCCTTTTCTCAATGAACAAAATATGTTTCTGATAGTTTAATACTCCGTATTATCAATCCCATTTCAAATGTTTCTCAGCAGGTTGAACTCCATATTGGTTATAAAATAAGGTGTCACAGTGGGAAATGTTGAAATTATCTATCAGTTGGAAATACTGAATAAAATAGTACCCTGTTTTACTGTATCTGCGACAGTGAAAGTTGGTTCACTTGTATTCACAGAATCATAGAATGCCTTCAGTGCAGAAGAAAGCCATTCGGCCCATTGAGTCTGTACCAACCCTCCGAAAGAACACCCTATCTAGGTCCAGTCCCCCGCCATATCCCCGTAACCCCACCTAACCTTTGAACACTAAGTGGAAATTTAGCCAATCCACCTAACCTCCATATCTTTGGACATCTTTGAATATTTATTCCTGAATATTAAGGAGAATGAAGGCAAGGAATAGAATTCAACCAGATAATTTTTGTGGCCCAAGGAAAACTTATTTTTATCAAATTGTGGGGTGACAGAGCTGGGTTTGGTATGCTGGTTCTCCTTTGTGCCTAACATCAGCAGTAAGAACTCTCCAGTCAAGTTCAATATGTTTGTGAAGACCCAGAATGTCTTTGACATCAGCAGGACACTGCGCAGAATACTTATTGAAAAGCTGTAAAGGAGCCATTTCTACCAGTCCAGTGGGGACGAAATAACAGGGACCCTTCACTTCAGTTTATTATGTTCAATAGTTTTACAGTTAGGATGTCTCATCACTTATTGAAAAAAAGTTAATGGTGGGTACACTTGTGTGTTCTATGCCTTTGCGCTTATTGGATTTATGGGTTTCAAACCGAGAAGTCAGAAAATCAAGTTTGTTTCACTTCACTCACAAACACAAAGCTTGTGTCATGCAGAATTCCCACTTGATCAAGACGTTCGGTCAGACTGCAGAAATATTCACCACCTCAGAGGCATGCCAGTTTTATAAAGGGTCCAGAGGAGGTTCACAAGAATGATCCCTGGAATGAAGAACTTATCATATGAGGAACGGTTGCGGACTCTGGGTCAGTACTCATTGGAGTTTAGAAGGATGAGGGGGGATCTTATTGAAACTTACAGGATACTGCGAGGCCGAGATAGAGTGGACGTAGAGAGGATGTTTCCACTTGTAGGAAAAACTAGAACCAGAGGACACAATCTCAGTCTAAAGGGACAATCCTTAAAAACTGAGATGAGGAGGAATTTCTTCAGGCAGAGGGTGGTGAATCTGTGGAACTCTTTACCGCAGAAGGCTGTGGAGGCCAAATCATTGAGTGTCTTTAAGACAGAGTTAGATAGGTTCTTGATTAATAAGGGGGTCAGGGGTTCTGGGGAGAAGGCAGGAGTATGGGGATGAGAAAATATCAGCCATGATTGAATGGCGGAGCAGACTTGATGGGCCGAATGGCCTAATTGTACTCCTATGTTTTATGGATCTTATGGTCTTAAATGCAGTTTGCATCAGTATAAATTTGATTTGGCTTTACACTGATGCAAATAGCACAAAATGGGCTGGATGTCCCTGCTCTATCATGCCTGCATTTGAGCAGGAATAGTGATGGAACTGACAGGAAAATGGGGCAGTGAGATTGACCACCACCTCCTTCCCCTGAACTTGTTTTCATTCCTCCACCCCTCCTGAGACTGCTGGCAGCCAGCTCTTCCGTCAACTCCTTCCATGCCCTGACATTAAATTGCCTCTTTTGCAATAGTCTACTCGTCGAAAACATTTGTTTCCACTGAGTTTACTTAAAGTTTCATTCAGGTACAATTTTCACAGGGAACAAATCCAGACACTCTAATATGAAGTGCATGTTATAGCAACAATATTTCTGAACGGTTTCAATCAAGTAAGATTGCAACTTGCAAACTTTCCCGTGGAACAGCACCGGCATACCTAAAAATTAGTTGTCAACCTGGTGAAGCGACAACACAGGATGACTTAATGCCAGACAATGAAAGCAGCATTCAATAGACAAGAGTTAAGTGATTCCACAACCAACAGATTAGATCTTATCTATGTAGTCCTGCCACATCCAATTGCGAATGGTGGTGGATATTTCAGCAACTCACTGGAGGAGGACTATCCACAAATAACCCCATCCTCAATGATGGGGGAGCCCAGCACATCGGTGCAAAGAAAAGGCTTAAGTATTTGCAACTATCTTCAGCTAGAAGTGCCGGGTGGATGACCCATCTATGTGTCTTCCAGAGGTCCCCAGCATCACAGATGTCAGTCTTCAGCCAATTCAATTCACTCCTTGTGATTTCAAGAAATGGCTGAACGCACTGGATACTGCAAAGGCTATGGGCCCTGACAATATTCTGCTAATAGTAATGTAGACTTGTGCTCCAGAACCTATCACGCCCCTAGCTAAGCTGTTCCAGTACAGCTACAACACTGACATCTACCCAGCAATGTGGAAAATTGCCCAGTTATGTCCTGTACACAAGAAACACGACAAATCCAACCCGACCAATTACCATCCCGTCAGTCTACTCATCATCATCAGCAAAGTGATGGAAGTGGATGTCGACAATGCTTGGGTTCCTCCAGAGCCAATCAGCACCTGCCATCATTACAACCCTGGTTCAAACATGGATAAAAGAGCTGAATGCCAGAGGTCAGGTGCAAGAGACTGCCCTTGACATCAAGGCAGCATTTGGCTGAAGATGGCATCAAGGAGCCCTAGCAAAACTGGGCCAATGAGAATCGGGGGGAAATCCTCCGCTGGTTGAAGTCGTACCTGGCACAAAGAAAGATGGTTGTGGTGATGGGTAGTCAATCGTCTCAATTCCAGAACATCACTGCAGGAGCTTCTCAGGGTAGTTCCCTAAGCCCAACTATCTTCAACTGCTTCATCAATGACCTTCCTTCCAATATAAAGTCAGAAATGGGGATGTTCACTGATGATTGCACAATGTTCAGCACCATTTGTGACTCCTCAGATACTGAAGCAGTCCATGTCCAAATACAGCAAGATCTGGACAGTATCCAGACTTGGACTGACAAATGGCAAGTTACATTCTTGCCACACAAGTGCCAGGCATTGACCATCTCCAGCAAGAGTGAACCTAACCATCTCCCCATGACATTTAATGGCATTACCATGACTGAAAACCCCACTCTCAGCATCCTAGGAGTTACTATTAACTACAAGACTGAACTGGACCAGCCATGTAACGTCTGTGGTTACAAGAACAGGTCAGAGGCTGGGAACTCTGTGGAAAGTTATTCACTTCCTGACTCCCCAAAGCATGTTCACCATCTACAAGGCACAAGACAAGTCTATGACTGAATATTCACTACTTGCCTGTATGAGTGCAGCTCCAGCAACACTCAAGAATCTGCCAACACCATCCTAGACAAAGCAGCCCCCTTGATTGGCATACAACCCATCACCATCAACATCCATTCCCTCCACCTGTCTGCCACCTATGACGCACAAGTCAGGGGTGTGATGGAATACTCTTCACTTGCCTGGAGGAGTTCTAACAACATTCAAGAACCTCAACAACCTCTGGGACACAGCAGCCTGCTTGTTTGGAACCCCATTTTTCATCTTTACCATTGACACTCAATGGAGCAGTGTGTACCATTTACATAATACACTGCAGCAAATCTTCAAGTCTTCTTCAACATCATCTCCCAAACCTGTGATCTCTACCCATTAGAAGGACACTGGGAAGAGATACATGGGAACTCTTTGGCCTGCAAGTTCCCCTCTAAGCCACACTTAATTCTGGCTTGGAACTAAATCACTGTTCTTTCACTGTCGCTGGGTCAAAATTGTGGAACTCACTCACTAACAGCACTTTGGTGTACCTACACCACGTTGGGCGTGACTCTCCCAATCAGAGACTTAAGTGCTCACGCATGTCAGTATCTCAAAAATACAGTTCTGTGATAATTAAGTGTAAGTGTTCCCACTGACCCCTAAACCACAGATTTTTTTTAAGAGGCTGCCTCTTTGTTCGCAGCAACTGGTAGCTCTTGAGAACAAAAACTATGGTGAGAAAAACAGCGGCTCCTCTGTGTTAATGGATCCTGTAGAGCTATATAAACAAACAATCTTAAGCCTTCCTTTGAAACTGCCTGGACCTGCTAATCAGAAAGCTTCTAAAAGGCAATAGTCAGTGAGAATGAATGTGAAAAATGCAGTTCAAAGCTTTTAGACTTCTAAACATATAAACAGGATCGAAAAAATTAAACGGCAATGAGATTGACTGGAAAATCCACTTCATATGTTTCCATCACATTAAAATACTTTTACCTTCATCTCACAGATCTTTTAACTTGGCATACTGATAAACTGCTTAAAGCCCCGAACCCCCACGTCCCATGAAGGCCACCCCTTGGAAGCCTGGAGGGACTTGTAGGGAGGATACTCACCCTCTTGCCACTCCTCGGACTGATTTATAGATCCATGACTTTTAATAGGAAACTTTCCATATACATACAAGACCTGTAAGACATTAAATTAAATAGATCACTGAAGTTCCAGAATTGCTTTTAAGAATCTATCCTTATCCCTCTTTGTAGACTTGGAATTAGTACTATTTGCCCTTCAGTATTGTGTCTTTTGCTCCTTTAGTTTATCTACCAATCTGCTCCAATGGCTGGAGCTGCTAAGACTTCAGTCCAAGGCTTTAAGAGATATAGGGCATGATCATATGGCCTTCTCACGCCCAACTCGGTGACGCGACAAGGCCGTTAAATCTCGCAAGATTTATGCGCAAGATCTAACGAGATCTCGCAAAACATAACGATTTGGATCACGCCCTCACAGGGCAGGATTCAGATTTGCATATTTATGTGAGCAGTTAACATCACTTAAGTATGCCGACACCAGAGTCTCCCAATGCCCGGAATCGAACACCCGTGCTTGGGAGACCTTTCCATGGCTCAGTTTAGCACTGGTTTCCATAAACATGGCACCTTGGCAGTGTCACTCTAGCATCTTGGCGGTGCCACTCTAGTATTGCCAGGGTGCCCAGTTGGCACTGCTAGGTTGGCAGGGGCACTGCCAGGGTGTCAGAGTGGTAGTGCCAGATTGCCCGTGCCAGGGATTGGGCCAGGGGATGCCCTTGTCTTATGAGGTGGGGTGAGGGGTGGCACGAGGATCCTCTATTCGGTAGGTTGGGTGGGGGGGTCTGAAAGCCACGGTGGGGGGGATCGAGAGATCGGGACGGCATTTAAAAATAGCGTCCCAATGTCTTCCTGCAGATCGTTGGTGCAGGAAATGAATGTAAGTGTGGCCTTGGCAGGGCGTTCCTCGCCTAGGCCTGAAAGAAAGAGTTCTGTTTAACAGCAGGGTTGTTCACGGCGCTACAGGTGCTGAGAAACAGCCCGCTAAACACGCCCAAAATTGCACTCTTTTTTTTTTTCCTGTTAAATCGCACCCATAGTATTTGTTTAAAATGCATTGTCTACCAGGTTATTTAACTCTGGACTCTGCATATAGATAGGATTGAAGCTGAAAATCTGCAGTTGTTCTAGTATAGCCCTAACATGTGTCTTGTGGGAAGATAGTGGATGGGTTTCAGATTAGAACATAACCTTGATCCCGAGCTTTACATAACAATTCCCACAGAGTATAATGAAGAGATAAGCCACCACTCGCTCCAAACTAAGTAAAGGAGCAAGAGGGGCAGCGGCCAGAAGAGGTACTTCAACCAGGAGTTTCCTCATCACAGGGCCAGCAGGATATCAGTGTGTCAGTACACCAGGTAAACGCAGACCAACTAACGCGTTGAATGCCAGATGTAGAGCCCATATTCTCTGTTTTTAGGTGGGTGGGGGAAGTCCAGCCTCTACCTACCGTTTAGCAGGTGGTGAAGGTTCCCACCTCGTTTGTATAATTTGAAAAAGCCTCTCCCCTGGCATTGCAAGCTTTGATGATGTCATCGGCGGTGGGCAGATCCTGGCATATACACCAGGATCAAATGTGTCTGGGCTTTTAGGCCCATTGTTTGTGGACAAACCCCAGTTAAAGATGGTCCTGTCGACAGGCAGGGGTCTCCACAAAATTAAAACAAATATTTCCAGCTGGTTGCAGCCCTGTCGGGGCAGTGAAAGCGAGACATTAATTACAAGGTGTATTTATACACAGCACAGCATGCAGATGGAGAACTGATTGCCTGTGCATGTGCTCTTGAGTGTACTATTTTATACATTAGCCTCTGGTGGATGTAATGTAGTTAATTATGAAATCAGGACTATCATAACAAAGCTGCAAACTGCCTTCACACCTTTGTTGTGCACGGTGCATGTGCATGAGTGTGTGCATTGGTAAAATGTCAAGTTTGCTGGTTTGTGCGATGGAATGGATCAGAGGCAAACAGTGCCACCTTCTGGTTGTGGCTGGATTTTCTACCCTGTTTTTTCAGCCTCACAATATTGGCTAACTATGTCAGTCTGACATGGAGATTTAAAGCCTCAATAAAATTCTTCAAAAAAATCACCTGACGGTTCAGTTAAATATGCCATTAGAGAGTGTGCCAGTTACATAGAATGACTCGTCACATCAATGTCATTTTATTTATTTCTAACATTCTCATGTTCTTAAAATTCAAGGTTGGTGCTTGTCATCAACGCAATGCTTCCAAATCGATCTGGTCTTTTCCTTTACTCTTTTCAATCTTGGTGGTTTCTTGAACTATAGACTATAGATCTTGATCCCTCAGTTTAGTTATTCCATAATGGCATCTTTCGAAAGGGAACTGGATTAACACTTGAAGGAAAATAATCTGCAAGGATATAATGAGAGAGCCAGGGGAGTAGGATTAATTGGATGGTTCTTTCAAAATGTTAGTACAGAGACGGTGGACCAAATGGCCTCCCTCTTTGCTGCATTGTTCCATGATTCGTGAACTATTTTCCTTCAGTAGGAATCAGTAATTCTTTTCCTTTTGGCTTATCAGTGCTGCTCCCGATTGAAGTGTCACCTATCTAAGGATCACTGTCATTGCTCCAGGTCAAGTATTAGGAGGCTTAAGATCACTGGTGTCCCTCCTGATCAAATGTTAGAAGCCTCAAGATTGTTAGTGACACTTCCCGTGAAGAGACAGGAACCCTTCTGGAGTATTAGTATCGGCCCCAATCCAATAAGAGAAGACTCTACATCGTTAGTGCCATTCGTGATTGAAAGACAGCATTAACTGTCTTTAAAATTAATAAGTGCGGTTACTGACAGCTTAAATTTAGAGATATGTGTTGAGACAATCCTTTGTGGCAGTGCACTTGTCTTCTTTTCAGTCTATCTGATTGTCACTGACAAGTATAATTTGTCTCCTTTTGTTATTTCTACTAAATAGACAGAAAAATTAATAGCTCGCATTAGATAACAGTTGAGAAATAATCCCATTGAAGTCATTGAGAATTATGCTGCACTTCCAGCCATTATGGAATAACTAAGCTGAGGGATCAAGATCTATAGTTCAAGAAACCACCAAGATTGAAAAGAGTAAAGGAAAAGACCAGAATGATCTGGAAGCATTGCTTTGATGACAAGCACCAACCTTGAATTTTAAGAACATGAGTTTAAAAGGAGAGATGACAGAGGGATAAAACTTCCTCACTTTCAGGCTAAGAAAAAAAATGACTTGGAGTTGCGACAGCAGTGTGTCTTTTCCTAAAAGTTTCTATTGTCCATCTCTATAGAAACATATAAAATTATGAAGGGAATAGATAGGATAGATGCGGGCAGGTTGTTTCCACTGGCGGGTGAAAGCAGAACTAGGGGGCGTAGCCTCAAAATAAGGAGAAGTAGATTTAGGACTGAGCTTAGGAGGAACTTCTTCACCCAAAGGGTTGTGAATCTATGGAATTCCTTGCCCAGTGAAGCAGTAGAGGCTCCTTCATTAAATGTTTTTAAGATAAAGATAGATAGTTTTGTTGACGAATAAAGGGATTAAGGGTTCAGGCCGGAAAGTGGAGCTGAGTCCACAGAAGATCAGCCATGGTCTCATTGAATGGCGGAGCAGGCTCGAGGGGCCAGATGGCCTACTCCTGCTCCTAGTTCTTATGTTCTATGCAAAAATAACCTCACGTGCTTGTCAACAAATTACCTCATGAGAGTGAACAATTTATCGACAAGAAAGGTAAATAAAGGGTGTTGAAAATTTTGAATGTTAAGAAACAATTGCAGCTCAGTTCTTAGTTACAAAGTAGGAATTCACACCTTTTTCTAACCGTGACGCACAATTTGATTTTTTTCCCTGGTGCTATGTTATGCATATTTTCAATTTAAGATAGATGTCATCATTTCAACATCTCATATATGTCTCAAATTACGCTTTTTTTATAAGCACCATTTGTGTGTCAATAGGGATCTCTTTAGTTGAAAGGTTACTGTCACCATGAGAAAGCATGAAAGGGCTGGGTTTGACATACTGCCATTGATTTCTCCATTGGCTGGTATCTAACCAGCTGTTGCTGCTTTTTCTTTATTAGTACGAGCTGTTGGGGATATTGTATGAAGACTTTGGAAAAATAAGAGAGGCCATCAGGGTGTTTTCATTTACAGCTTAGTTAGTACATCTGGGATGAACAAAGAAAAATTTTATTTGAAGGTAAGTCCAAAATGAAGGATCTGATCTATGTGCCATCTGTAGACATGCGGTAGTCATACAATGTATCACCAAGCAAGGTACCAAGACTGGAAGAGCAAACATGGAAACTGATGTTTAACACAAGATTTCTGATGCACTGGGGAAATACTTTCAGAATTACAGCTACTTAAAAGAGCAAGTGTTTTCCAGTTGCAAAAATTATAACACATGTAACTTTGAATCTGCTCTTCAGTCAAGTGGAAAAATGCATTTTTATTTTGTTACGATGGTTTCTTTTTTCTTGTCCGATTAGTCATGAACAGACCAGTTAAAGTGTAGAAACATCATTAATAATATTATTAAGCCTGTGGAGTTGATGGCCTCTGTGAGTTATGGCAGGGAGAGGGATGAATACATGTGACTACAGGGCCTATGCCTGGGGGACAGAGCAAAATATGGGAACCTTGTTGGCATTTTACAGTGTGACATTGTGATCAGGATTGCATGGTGTTCAGCAGAGAGACCATGGAGGCTTCACTGAGTTTCACCTTTGATACAAAAAGCGCATCTCAGGGCAGCTGGTTTAACATCACTGATGGACTTGCACGTTTATCAAAGGTCAGCGTGCATCTGTCACTTTTTGATTTCTCATTGCTGGGCCAGACTCTGCTCCAGCCCTGCAGTGTCTCACAGCACCCCGTACAGAATGACAACTCCAGGAGACAAGATTCTCAAGCGGGCTTGAAGAATGCTTTTTCCACAATACCTGAGCTTGGCTGATGGTCCAAATATTCTTGGTGCCCAGGACCCCAATAATTCTTCATCCAATTGTGAACTGAGGAAGGGAATGAAGGACATTTATTTGAGGCTCACATCCTGTGCATTGGCGGAACATTCTGTTTCAAACTGAAAGTGAATAGCTGCCTTTACATGGAACACCTTTACTGGTGTTCAGCTAGATGATCTGACTGCTACTTTTACCCTCATTTTCTGCTGTGCACAACATTGCATCTTGGCTTCACGGCTGTTTATGATTGGCTGATATCCTAGCACTCGAGTCTGTTTGAAGTAGTCTAGTTCTTTGCAATGCAACCCCCTCGTTTATATCTTGTTTTGAATCAATGTATTGTTTATTTCCTGAGTTATGGAAGCTGTTAGCCTGTTAATCAAACAGATGATTAATTCAAAAAACATCAAAAGTTCAAACTCTGTTAAGATTGAATACATATTTACTTTGACATTTTTATTTTAGGGTGAACCTGGATTTTGGGGACCTCAGGGAGAACCTGGGTTGCCTGGGTTACCAGGGACAAAGGTGAGTTCATTGCAGTTGTGTGCAAAATGCTACAGCCTGAGAGCGCTGACTCTGTGTCTATTCCCAATCTAAAATTTGCTCAACCTGTTGGGTTGGATTTCCGCGAGTCCCGGTGACTTGGAAGTCCTTTAAAAATGTTGTAGAGTTCTCGATTCCAGGATTCCTGATCCCCTTCCCGAGTTCCCAATTTTCTGGAGTGCCTTTTAAAGGTACGGTCTGGGTTGCGTCGTGAGCCTGCGCCCTGCACTCCAGACCAATCAGCTCCATTGCAGGATTAGGCATGTCTTAGTCCTTCGCAATTTTCATAGAATCCAATCAGTTTTCCAAAGAGTCATGGTTCACAATGGCTCAAAGATCCCATGAACTACAGTCTGTATGAGGGAAACGTTTGAAACGTTGGTTCGAAAAGTCCTTCTTATGTCCCTGTGCTCAGTTACGTCCCTCACCCATCCCTGCAGCGCGTCATGCCCTCCCACTGACATCTCATGTCCCCATGCTAAGCCAAGGCACTTCAATTCCCATTCACCCAGTATATGCTGTATAGAAGCAATGAACCCTATGGCAATGGTAGGATGTGTAAAACAAAAGCTTTACACGAGCCAGTCATTCTTCAATATCTTTCCACTTTTTAAAAAAAACATTACTACAGGACAATATAAATGTCAATCATCCAGACATTTTTTTAAATTTAATTTAGAGTACCCAATTTTTCAATTAAGGGGCAATTTAGCATGGCCAATTGACCTACCCTGCACATCTTTGGGTTGCGGGGGTGAAACCCACGCAAACACGGGAGAATGTGCAAACTTCACACGGACAGTGGCCCAGGGCCGGGATCGAACCTGGGACCTCAGCGCCGTGAGGCAGCAATGCTAACCACTGTACCACCGTGCTGCCGCATCCAGACATTTTTAAGTATTAAAAGCTGAATCGGCAAGCATCTGAAACCTCTACTTTGTGTAAATAAATGTTGTGAAATTGACAGCATACATCAGGGAGCCAGAACTTTCAATCAAGCAATGTTTTCTCTGGGGCTCAGGTATTTCAACCGACTAATGGACTTCTGGACTCTCAGTCAAGAATACATAATGAGATTCAGGCATCCATTGCGGGAGGGGTGAGGGCGTGTGAAGGGTGAGGATCTTTCTGTTTTTATTATAGGAGGAATGAAGTCCCAACGCACTGAATTGAACCTTTTAAACAGCCTGCCACCCAATCCAGCAACTCCTTGTCTGCCTTTTAAACTCTTTCACATGTCAGCCTGCCTGACTGCAGCCTGCCTCTGTTACGTCACTATTGTGCCCATTGTGCATACTCTCATTGGGAAATGTGGAGGAAGTTACCAACAGAGAAATCAGTGCGCTACCTGACGGAATTTACCATGGACCTTGCCGATCTTATTGTTGCCGAGAAACCTGGGCTAACATATCTGTGATGTTGTTTGTTCTGTGGTACTTTTAACAGGGAGAGAAAGGAGATGGAGGGCCACCAGGAAGAGGTGAAATAGGCCTGCCTGGAACTTCAGGCCCAAAGGTCAGCTGATTGTTTTACCCAGGAGGTTTTTTTAATCTTGCACACACTGGTGGACATGATGTTTAGAGCTCTGAGTTGTTCATTTGCACCATATCACACACATTTCCAGACTCTACCTTTAGTTGTGTCCAGAAAATGTGCAGTTGGTGTCTGCATGGTCGGGTTGACAGATCTGTGTTCTCCATACTGTTGAACTGAGCAGGAGATCATTTGTGACTGAGGGTCTGTTTTACGTGGTCAACAAACAATTCTTTTTGAACAATGCACTGCTGACTGACTAGGAGAACTTGTTTTAAATTCAATTGATTTTTCAGGTCTCCATAGTTGCTCTGTGCAAATATCTTTTCAATGGTATGGGACTGCTGTGCTTTCAATTCAGAGGCAGTTCATTGACTGTGTGGTTTCAAGGAGCAGTACCTTGATTCATCGGGACGTTGCTTGAGCTGGAGTGTTTCAGATATCAAGAGAGACTGGAGTTGTTTTTCTTGGAGCAGCGAAGGCTGAGGGGGTAATCTGATTGAGGTGTACAAACCTACGAGGGACATCGAATGGATAGGAAGGAGTTCTTCCCCTTAGGGGTCCATAACCAACAGGCATAGATTTAAAGTAAGGTGCAGGAGGTTTAGAGGGGATGTGAGGAAATACTTTTTCACCCAGAGGGTGGTGGGAATCTGGAACTCACTGCCTGAAAGGGTGGTATAGGCTGGAAACCTCACAACATTTAAGAAATATTTAGATGACCACTTGAAATGAAATGAAAATGAAAATGAAAATCGCTTATTGTCACAAGAAGGCTTCAATTAAGTTACTGTGAAAAGCCCCTAGTCGCCACATTCCAGGGCCTGTTCGGGGAGGCTGGTACGGGAAATGTCATAGCATACAAGGCTACGAGCCAAGTGATGGAAATGGGATTAGAATAGATAGGGACTTGATGGCCGGCACGGATATGATGGGCCGAAGGGCCTTTTTCCGTGTTGTTAAAAACTCTATAAATCTATGACCTCCTATTTCGAGATTAAACACAAGGGGCTGTATTCTCCGCAGCCCCGCCCCAAAATCGCATTTGATGCGGGGGCGGAGAATCAACGTTCGCACCGAAACCGGGCTCGCCGTGTTCGTGGAGTACTCCGCGCAGCTGGGGGCTCATTGCCAGAGGTCCGCCCAGCGATCCTCCGCTCCCAGCCGGCGAAGTTCCCGACGGCGTGGTCCTAACCACCTATTGCCGATCGGGAGCCTCGCGTGGCGGCTGCAGACTCAAATTTGGAGTTGAAGAAGTCAAGATCTGCTTTCTAGTCCCTATTATAGAATTACTATCAGAGCTTAACAAAAGCATGACTTTTATCCACAAAAGTCTCCTTTGGACCTCCACTACTTCTAGCTTTTCACTATTCAGAAAATTCCCTGTTCTGTCCTATTTATGTGCAAGTGGATGGCCTCACACTTGTCAACATGGCAATCCATTTGCCAGGGTTTTGAAATTCCCCCTCTTAGAACTTCAGTGTGGCCTAGCTTGTTCCCCTCCAAAGTTTCAATGTGGTCTTGGCTGTAACCCTAAGGGGAAGGGCTGACTGTACCTCATTGTAATCCCAGGAGAGGGGATTAAGATCATTATGCCTCACTATAACCCTGGGAGTGGGGAGTGTCTGTGCCCCAGAAGTGGGGAAGGATAGATTGTACCTCACTGTAACCCTGAAGGCTAGGGTACCTCACTGCAACCTCAAGGGGCACATGAGGACTCAAGCTGTTACTCTGAAGAGAGAAGATGAGGCAGACTGACAAAATATTGCTTTTTTAAGACATATTCGATAGATGTATAACTTATAAACTATAGTTAGTAAAAAAAAGTACAGAAGAATCCTAGCTATATTCAGTTTATCTCTATTATTGCTAAATTCACGACCAACAATATGAGTTAAATAAATCCCACTTCTCCAAACAAAAATCAAAAAGAGTCTTGCACCGCAAGTTAGTTAAGCCCATTTATTTCAATGCATAGAGTATATTGCAGAAATTGGGACTGCCATTTGAACAAAGCACTTATATCAAAGTATCATTAACCATGCTTCTCAACAGTCTCTGTTCACAAAATGATTTCACGTTTCACCTTTGTCTTTCCCTGCTGCTCCCCTTCTGCTGCTTTTCCTTACCTGTTGCTGTGTGACCTGGAACAGGGCGAGCCAGGTGAACTAGGGATGCCAGGCCGCTATGGAGTAAAGGTCAGTGCTGTAGGCTACTTCAATGCTTGTAGTTTTCTTTCTATCCGTTAATAATTGGAAGCGACTTCAGAAAAACTTGGTAGGAGTGAAATTGGTCCTGAGCTGCCAAGGTTAAAGGCTGTCAGCGTTGTCCAGAACAAAAAGCTTAATAGAATCTGTGTAAGAGAAACAAAACACTCTTTAGGTCCACCAGGGCCATCAATTGTTATACATCACTCCCTTTATTGTACCCCTTGTACCCTCTCTCTCTTAAACAAATTCATTCAATTCACATCAGTGGCCTTCCTTGGTAAATTATTCCAGAACTCTATTAGCCTTCGAGTGAAATGTTTTGCCTGACTTCCCTCCGAGTCCACCTTAAGTACCGTGATACTTTGCCACAGAGCAGGATGGCCGATAGGGAGGCCTCAGTATTCTGGTGTCCCTACAACTGCCTGCCAATTTATCCTGGCTGACAGATGTGTGACCGAAGTTCTTGCTGTTCCTCGCTCTGTGTGTACTACTTACTCCAAAGGCTCTCATTGTTCCATGGATTTATTTTTTAACGATAAATCTTTGTTAATGTGTTTTTCTAAAAAAAAAATGAAGATTCAGCAGAGTTAACCCCCGATAGAAGCAAGCTAATAGCATTAAATCCAGCTGTTCACCTTCAGGTGCTGAACTCAGAATCCTGCGCAACAGGAGATAAATATTCATGGACTCACATCCAGGGTGAGATTTTCATTGTGTGTCTGTGTGTATATATATATATATATATATAATATATAGATATAAAAGTTTATTTCGCTAACTGGTCTTGCAACAGACTGGTTGTAATACATAGGTTACATGGAAGCAAAGCTCCTCTGGCTTCACACCAATACAAGTTGTGTGACGTAATTCAGATGTGAAGCACCTTTAGGTTACAGATGCAATATCAAATCAAGTATAACTTTGCTTCATTCCCAGTGTGACACACCCACAACCTGCACAAAGCAAAGCTGTGAAAAGTGGCCAAATCGTGCAGTGGCTCCGTGCAATATTTTGCACTTTTTATTTTTTTAATCATTTTGCTGCTAGTTGAGAGGTGAACCAGTTGTCTTGATAGTAAAACTGAACCAGCATTTGGGTACCCATAAGCAGAGCTCTGATGTGAGTGCAGGTACACACAAATAGCACAACTTGTCCCCCAACCACAGAGTGTGACGGAGAAGGAAAGGAAACTCAAGCAAGTATCATTTGGAGCACAGCACCAATAGAATAACAATATCCAATAATAATCATCTTTATTAGTGTCACAAGTAGGCTTACATTAACACTACAATGAAGTTACTGTGAAAAGCCCCTCGTCGCCACACTCCGCCGCCTCTTCGGGTACACAGAGGGGGAATTCAGAATGTCCAATTCACCTAACAGCACGTCTTTCAGGACTTGTGGGAGGAAACCGGAGCACCCGGAGGAAACCCACGCAGACACAAGGAGACCATGTAGACTCCACAGAGACAGCGACCCAAGCCGGGAATCGAACCAGCGACCCTGGCGCTGTGAAGCAACAGTGCTAACCACTGTGCTATTGTGCCGCCCAGTAATGTGCGCCAGAAAAACTGGCATTGAAACATCTGAGATGAAGGCCCGAGGAGATCTTTAAACTCAGGAGTTTATTGCTTTGCATCATGGTGTCACTAATGAAGAGGAAATGTTCCCAGGGCTTATAAACAATGGCCTGTAGAATCATTTCAGCATTTTTCTGCTATGTTTTATTCTTATAATTCTTAATCGAGCATTCCAACTTTTCTATTTGAACAGGTCCAGCTTGGGACTTAAATTCCCAAAGTTCTATAAACCATGGCCAACTTTTTAAGCTATTAATGTAAAGGGGTAGGTAATCTGGTCAGTGATTAGTCTTGTGCCTGTTGGACGTAACTTCAGGATTTCCAGACAGTCTAGACTGACAGCTCCAGAGGAACTATCAGGGACCAATTTAATCCACAAAAATATCATAAGGGAATCATCTAATGGTTTGCCCTGGTTTTTGGAGGCTGTATTGAGCTCAAAGAAGTCCAGGTCTTTCACACTTCATCACTGCAATTCCTAGGCAGGTGAGAGACAATACTCCTGCTCCCAATTCGTATGTTAGAAAACATACTTTCATTTCTTCCAGCTAAATAATAATGATGTGAGATAGGCTTCCGATCTCATAACGAGTATCCAGATTTAAAATGTATCCCTATGTATCTGTGAGTGCTTCGAATCTCACCTCTCTCTCTCTCTTTTTCTTTCTCTCTCTCTTGGAAACTGTTTCGCTGAAGTTGAGAGGTGGGCGTCTTGTCTGGCCTTGGACAACGATCAGGCAGTGTTTAAATCAGAGATGTCAGTGTCGCACAGGTGGCACGGTGACCTTGCCAGGTTGAACCTCTTCAAATCAGACTGTAGGAAGGGAGATCTGTGATGGGGCCACTCACCATCAGTGTCAGTGGAGGCAAGTGACTGTGAAAACAGTAAGCACCTCCCATGCAGAAAATGATTTTTCACACAACTTGTACCATTGGGGAAGATCTTTAGCTTGCTGGAGAGCATGAAAATAGTGTTACGGATCAGCCACTGGTTATCAAAGCCACCAATTTTCATTGCTGTTTAATCACTGGAAGGTTGGAAAGGAAGAGGTGCATGATCACATTATCTGTAGCTTGTACAGCAGAAGGGATTGTGGGGTGAGGGGGTGATGGGATGTGAGAAGGAAGATTTGGGATGAGGATGACATCTTGTTCAATTGTTTTGGCCTTGCCACTGGCCATGGCATCAGGAATGGCCTTGCCAATTGGGCCCAGCATCATCTCCTCAATGGAGATTAGAACGTGCAAGCCCAGTCCGCCCCCTCCAGTTAGCTCCTGCTGCCTCCGGGTGTGCACAGCTTGACCTAGAGGAGAAGGGAAGTGTGTCAGTGAGTGTGGTTCAATCTTTGGGTGATGTGGCAGTCATGGTTGAATAACTGGCAGTGCGTTCAAACTGTGAGATGTGGATGTGAGAGTTGCAGTAGTGTTATGTACGTGAGGGTGAGGTGAAGCTTATAGCTGTTAGGTATGCGTTCGGATGGATAGAGATTGTAGACAATGTGGATGTGGTGATTTGAACAGTACCCAAAGCAATTGGTGGGTTATGGCAGTCGAAGATGCAATTGTCCGTGTGAGATCACAACTTTTTGCCTCACTGTGTTCAGGTCCTCGGAGCTAGACTGCTTGCATTGACATCCATGGCTATCTGCTCCCACTGCCCTTTCAGTATGTGTCTTTAAGGACTATTGGCCCCTGCAGATACAGGACACTTCTCCTTCTTTCCACTTTCGCCACAAGCCTCAGAAAACATGGATGGCTGCTCTCTTCCATATTGAGCCTTTCTTACCTTTTTTCAAGGTCAGATTCAGCTCCCACAAAACTCCCAGCATCTTCAGTAGCCACATTTCACCACCTCTAAGTGATGCAAGCTATCATTAAGCTATCACATAATGCTTTATATAATTCTATCATATAAGTTTGCAGCTCCCTGTTGATAGATGCAGCAAAACATTAACATATTTAGCACTGGCTACATACAGAAATCATGCAAATGAGCAGGTAGCACCAAGGTGCTGCGCTGTCTGCATTACATCCAGGGGGCACAGGTCAATCAAGCATCTCAATCCTGGTGCCCATTTCTGTCCAATTTAGCCCACATTGTGTTAAACAAATCAATGCCACATACTGAGAAACAATTTAGAACAGCAAGGGCAGTAAGATAGATAAGTGAGACTGGTTTGGATTGGGATAGGGAAAGCAGAGCTTTGGATGAACTGAGGTTAACAGAACATGGAAGATGGGATACCAAACAGAACAGTGGAATAGTCAAGTCTGAACATAACAAAGGCATAGATTAAACTTGCAGCAGTCAATGGAAGATAGACAATGGTAGGAGGTGAGAGTGACTGCCCTTGACGTCTCAACAGCGGTTCACAGAGTATGGCATCAAGGAGCCCTGGAAAAATTAAAGTCAATGGGAATCAACTTTCCATTGGTTGCAGTCATACCTGGCACAAAGGAAGATGGTTGTGACTGTTGGAGGCCACTCAACCCAGCCTCCAGAACATCACTGCAGGAGTTCCTCAGGGGCACAACCCTAGACACAACCATCTCCAGCTGCTTCATCAGTGACCTTCCCTCCATCATAAGATCAGGAGTGGGGATGTTCACTGATGACTGTACAATGTTCAGCACCATTCGCCACTCCTCACATACTGAAGAAGCCGTGCTAATATGCAGCAAAGACTGGACAATATTCAGGGGTGGGCTGATATGTGACAAGTAATATTTGCACCACAGGCAATGATCATCTCCAACAAGAGAGAATCTCACCATCTCTCCTTGACATTTAATTACATTACCATTGCTGAATCTATCTGCTGTCAACATCCTGGAAGTTACCATTGATTAGAAATTGAACTAGAACAGCTTTATGTAGTGATCTTTACATGGGTATGTACATAAGGGGTTAATAGGAAATTGAAAGATCACTAGGGGGTAGCATTGGCGGGTATAAAAGCAGGCGCAAGCGGCTCTCTGCCTCTTTTGGTGATTAGACTGTGACGAGAGCAGGAGCATAGATTTAGCTCAGGGCTACTAGTGTGGTCAGACATAGCTACTGTATACAAACGTTGTAACCTTTCTACTGGTATTGATCTTAAAGTAAGAACTCACGCAGTTGTTAAATTCTGTTACTCAATAAACCTTTCAATACCTCTCAACGACTTCGAGCCTTCTTCATCAAGCTGCAGAAAGCCTTTGCAGCAACTGGATTGAATAACGCATGTTACATACAGTAGTGTGCTACCAAACACACTATAGTAAGGTAACAAAAGATGGTACCAGGCTGGCTTTAAATGAACAATACTAGCTAGATTAGGTTAGAGAAAGGAAAGAAAAAGAACAGAAATTAAAGTGCCCACCGTTCGACTGTGGAAGAATTCGCAGCATTTGAATCCCAGACAACCAACCGACGCGATGGAACACGTGCAAGCTCCACGGCAGCTGAAAACTACCGGTAACTTAAATAGTAACTGGACAATGTTTAAACAACAGTTCCAAATATACATGGCAGCGAGAGACTTAAACACAGCCTCTGACGAGAGAAAGATTGCGCTGCTACTAGCAAGGGCAGGCCAGCAAGCTATAGACATTTATAACTCTTTCACTTACGTTGAAAATGAAGACAAAACTAAATTTCAAGTCATACTTGCAAAATTTGAAGAACACTGTATAAAACACAGTCTAATGAAATCCTGAAAAGGTTTAACCTACGCAACAGGTTCCAAAAAATCGGCGAGACAATCTCTAATTTTGTCACAGATCTCAGATTAATAGCCCAAGGCTGTAACTATGCTGATTTAACAGATTCCATCATCAGAGATCAATTAATCTATGGACTCTCCGATGAACACTTAAGGGAATCACTAATACAACAAAATGATCTAACTCTAAAAACCACCATAGCAAAGTGCATAGCGCAAGAACAAAAGAAACAGCAGTACCTTGAGTTTCTTAAGAGAAAAAACGGGAGAAATTCCTCCACGAGGTTGAAGAAGTTAAAATGGTGTTGTCTCCTCACAGGCATCTTCTTCCGGCCGCCGGCTCCAATTCAAATATGTACGCGCATGTGCACAGTCAAGAGAGATGTGACCTGGCGAGATCCCGTTCTGCGCATGCGCAAGGAGCTGCGCATGCGCACTACGCAAAATACCGAACTCAGCCAGAGGAGCGATTCACGCATGCGCAATCGCTTCCTACGCATGACGTCATTTGCTACCGCTGTTGCAACGCCCACTTAAAGGGAAAAGGTGTTTAAAGTGCTCCAAACTGAATCATTTCGCCTCCCAGTGTAAGTCAACAGCAAAATATCACTCTCCAACACAGAAACATGCAAACTTCAAGGTTCCAGAAAATGTTTCCGACCACGAAGATTTCCTGGGAGAACAAATACTTCCTCGGAATAATAGATTCAGCAGAGGAACTTCAAGCGCCGACCACGAATCCTCAATACGTTAATGTCATTGACTCCAAAAGTGAATGGAATGCCACGGTGCAAGTGAACAACTTCCCAATTACGTTCAAGTTTGACACGAGAGCGTCCGCAAACTTGATAACAAGCAAAGATCTCGCAACCATCCCAGAGACACATGCGATGATACCTGCTGCATGCAAGTTAAAAGACTACAATGGCAACCAGATCACCTCAAGAGGATCATGCCACCTACAAGTAGTCAATATGAAGGTCACGAAAGGACTACGCTTCGAGATCGTGGGCGACAAAAAGACATCGCTGTTAGGTGCTCAAGCCTGCAAGGACTTGCGACTGGTCCAGAGAATATTCATGACACAAATGACTCATCACGACTAGACAATGACATCCAGCTGCTGCTCAGCGAGTATCCTGGCATCTTTCGTGGCATGGGTACGTTACCTTACAAATACAAAATCCTGCTCGAGGAAGATGCGAAACCCGTCATTCATCCACCTAGGAGGGTACCAGCTCCCTTGCAGGACAGGCTAAAATCAGAGCTCCTACGCCTATAATCTCAAGGCATAATATCAAAGGCGACTGACTGGGTCAGCTCGCTGGTGTGTATCAAGAAATCATCAGGTGACCTCAGAATCTGTTTTGACCCCAAAGATCTGAACAAAAACATTTGCAGGGAACACTACCCCATCCCCAAGCGAGAGGAGATAACATGTGAAATGGCAAACGCTCGCATCGTCACCAAACTTGATGCTTCCCGAGGCTTCTGGCAGATGCAGTTCCACGATTCCAGCCGACTGTTGTGTACGTTCAACACTGCTATAATCGCACGCCTTTCGGGATCATCTCCGCATCCAAAATCTTTCACAGAGTCATGGAGCAGATGACAGAGGGCATTGAAGGTGTCAGAGTATATGTCGATGACATCATCATATGGTCAATGACATGAGAAGACCACATTGCTCGATTAAGACAAGTCTTCAAAAGAATTCAGCAATTTGGGTTGAAACTCAACCAATCCAAGTGCACCTTCGCACGCTCATCTCTGACCTTCCTGGGTGACACTATACCAGCGCAAGGGTTGAGGCCGGATAATGGAAAGATCGCGGCAATCCAGTACATGCAGCAGCCAAGAGACAAGAATGCTGTGCTCAGGTTTCTTGGATTCATTAACTTCCTGGGCAAGTTTATACCGAACTTATCAACAAGGACGTCAGCATTACAAAACGTGATAAGGAAGGACACAGAGTTTGACTGGACTCCACACCACCAAGAAGAGTGGGTGGATCTAAAGCACCAATTGATGGCAGCTCCAACTCTGACATTCTTTGACCCAACGAAAGCCACAAAGATCTCCACCAATGCCAGTCAACATGAAATTGGTGCGATACTCCTCCAACAGGATGGCCAATCGGACTGGGTCCCAGTTGCATACCCGTCTAGAGCGATGACCGCCACAGAGTGCAGGTATGCACAGATAGAGAAGGAGTGCCTGGGGCTGATCACAGGTATAACAAAATTTCACCACTATGTGTACGGCCTTCCCATGTTCCTAGATGAGACTGATCATAGACCGCTGGTCAACATAATTGAAAAAAATCTCAATGATATGACGCCGCGCCTACAACGCATGATGATGAAGCTGGGGAGGTATGACTTCACACTGGTCTACACTCCTGGGAAGGACCTCATCATAGCTGACACACTGTTCCGAGCCATTGACACTGACAGCTCACCTCCTGCGTCCATTGACGATGTAGAAGCTCAAGCACAGTTGTGCAAAGAGACTCTCCTGGCATCTGACAAGAAACTGCAGCAAATTTGTCTGGCAACACGAGAAGATGCGACCTTGCTCGAGGTCATGCACAACCTTCAGCATGGCTGGCCAAAGGGACGGTGCCCACAGTTCCAAAACATCAAAACTGAACTGTCAGTAGTGGATGGATTAATATTGAGAAATGACAGAATCGTCATTCCACTAATGCTCAGGTCAGACATATTCCGCAGGATTCACGAGGGACATCTCGGAATCGAAAAATGCAAATGAAGAGCTAGGCAATCCGTGTACTGGCCTGGGATAAATGAGGACATTACAAACATGACACTCACATGTGACACGTGTCAAAAACATCAACCGGCACAATGCAAGGAGCCACTCCAGCAGCATGAGATGGCTACGTCACCGTGGAACAAAGTTGGCATAGACTTGTTTCACTCCATGGGTCGAAATTATGTTCTTATCATTGACTATTACTCCAACTTTCCGGAAGTAATTAAACTCCCGGAACTCACGTCCGCATCAGTTATCAAAGCCTGCAAGGAAACATCCTCGAGGCATGGTATTCCACAAACAGTCATGTCCGATAATGGTCCTTGCTTTGCGAGCTGGGAGTGGACGGAATTCTCCAAAAAATACAACTTTATACACGTGACATCGAGTCCACACTTTCCCCAATCCAAGGTGTACACATTATCAAACAACTCATAAGCATGGCCACTGACTCAAATTCCGACATACACTTGGCTCTATTATCATACAGATCATCACCGTTGAGCTCAGGGCTATCACCAGCTCAAATGCTCTTCAATCGAGATGTGAGAACAACGCTACCAGCGTTACACTTCAGCAATCCGCATCACTCACAACCGCTTGACAAGATACGACACCAACGTCACAAACAAAAGCAGCACTATGACCGGCATGCAAAATCACTGCAACCATTAGCGGTCAATGACATGGTTCGACTGCGACACCCAGGTGGAGGATGGCCCAACGCGGCAACAGTGCTATGACAAGCAGCACCATGATCATACATTGTAAAGTCCGACGAAGGTGTGCTGTTCAGACGCAATCGACGAAACCTACTAAAGGTTCCACTTCCTGAACCTGTCTTTCCGACGTTAAAGCTACAGGACTCACTCACTCGACAACACTTGACATCATCAGCCGGTGAACAGACGGACACCAAATGGACTGCAGGGGTTCAAAAAGCACCTTCTCAAGGGCAATGAGGGATGAACAGTAATGCGGGTCCTGACAGCAACACTCACAACCCATGAAAGAATAAGGATAAAGAGATGGAAGTAGGCTGTCTCCTCCAGCCTGAGATAGTGATTGGGATTGGGTCAGTGTTGAAGGTACAGATTGTGATAGAGTCCAAAAATGATGGTTTCAATCTTCTCATGTTTAAGTAGGTCATTCAAGACTGGATATTGCCAGTACAAGGAGCAATGGAGGAGAGGTTGAGAGAAGTAGTGATAGGTAGGGCTGGGTATCATTAGCTTACATATGGAAGCTGAACCCTTGTTTATCCATTATGTTTCCAGAGCAGCATGTTGATAAGGAAGAGGAGAGGATCTCTAGAGATGAAGTGCGGGGACTGGATTAGATGGGACGGAGGTGGACAATGTTATGGAGGGAAAGAGGCAATCTTTGTTGGGTTAGCAGCTCAGGACAATATAAAACTGGTTCACCCTGAGATAGAGGCAAGGGGAATGGGTGGGAATAATGATAGAAAGAACAGAGTTTTAATGGAAGCCAAAGTACTTCTTAATGTTTAACTGGAGAAAATTGTAACTTATCCATGACAGAGCATCACTGAAGCAATCAGACAGCACACAGACAGTGCACAATTAATTGGTGGATGTGAAAAATATCATCCACATACATTGGGAAATGTACATTTGCCTAAGGACAATGTCACAAGAGTCAGCATACAGATAAGGGAAAAGGGAGACTTCAGGAGGAATGGCTCCTGAGTGTGGGGTTGGGAAAAGAATTGGTAACGGTGCTGTGGTCAAGATTAGATAGATGGGAATATACCCAAGTGAAGGCAGTAATATGAAGTTGGACAACAGGCCAGAGGTTGCAGGAGGATAGAGTGGGAACCATGTCAAAGAATACAGAGCGGCCAAGTAGAACGAGGAAGGATAATGAACCACAGTTACAGCCACAGTGAACATTACTTATGACTTTGCTTGAGGCCATTTCGTGTTCTGGGATAGGTAGATACCTGATTGGAGGAATTTAGTCAGGTGCAAGAGAAATGAGCACAGATTTGGTTTTAAAAAAAAATTTTAGCGAGGAAAGATAAGTTAATGAAGGGGGCAGTGATTTTCAGGGACAGAAGATTGGGAGGGGTGTTGGTGGGTGTTCATGACAACAGATGTGATAGCACTGAGAAACCTCCTGAGGAGAGAAGACATTTACATGCCAGCTTGCATGGCAGCCAGGAAAGGTCATTGAGCGGTCAGCAATTTAATGGAAATAGGTGATCAAGGGAAGGAGGACTTGGGTCTCATTGGTGAGACAAGCTTGCAGATTGCATGGTAAGAAAGGGAAACTAAACTAAACATACCTAGGAGTTCAAGGTTAAGATAATGGAGGTGGCTAGAATAGAGGCAGCTGAATGGACAATCTCTATGGTGTCCTACGTTCCCTATTACAGCTACTTCTTCAACAGTTCCCTCTTCCATCTGGAAGATCATTGCAACAGAACAAGTGTCTGACTCAGTCCAGTTCTGCACAAGTACCTCATGTTCAAAACATTGACTCAAATCACTGTGCAAATAGACAGAGAGAAATCATTACCCCAAATTATCTGTTTGTTTCAGGTTTTTTAAAAAAGGGGGCACTTGGCAGTGCTTAATTAAACCTCAGAAATGTTTCAGCCATTATTCATTTAAAAAGGTGAAAGATTTTACTCCTTCGGGCTCACTCATTCATCATGCTTACAGTGGACTCTGAAGGAGACAGTTGTTTTTTGCATGTGGTGCATGTGTAACTCATCAAAGAAGCACACACTGAAGTTTATTTAATAGCTTCCATTTATGAAATAAGTTGTGTACTTTCCTCACCTCTGTTCCCCAAGCATTCATACTCTTCATTCTTATTGAGACATTCTGGCACATTCGTTTGGTTCTCCACCCCCCCCCCCCCCCCCCCCCCACTCCCCAGGTGATATTTGTTTTGGCAGCGTTTCATTTATATTAATAGGGTGTCTGCAAATCTCAGTCACAAGTCCATGGTATTTCACAGCTGCCTCAACAATGGAGCAGGTAGCAAGTCAGTCGCGTTCCTGGAGGCTATGAATCTAATTCTCAAGTGGAGCATTGCGGTTCTCTTTTCTCCCATAGCCACAATTTTCTCTGTTTTTTTTCATCCAGAGGGACCCATTGCCAAAATAATGTCATGCCTGTACCTTTCCAATAAAGAAAACAAAATAAAAGGGCCATCAAATACTGCAAACTGATATTGCAACTAAAAAGAGCGTAAGAATTGCTAAATGAAAAAGCATGAAAGGCCATCTGGTTTGCCTATCATCCCAGCATTGCATGCCAAAACAATGATGAAGTTGATGATGAATCATGCCAATCAATCTCTATCAATTAGTCTACTACAGACCCAGACATGTGGTGAGGACAACTTACAGTCATATAAGCTTTGGGAACCAAAGGCTCAATGTCACATGTTTCTTTCAGACACACTACAGTTACCGAATTTCATGGCTCAGATTACACATATACCAACCCAAAATATTATTTTCTGCAACTATCTTATCTAATTTACATTTGAACAAATCACTACTTTCTCCTCCAGTGACTCCCTATGAAGGCTGTCCAAAGATCCATCAATCATTCATTGAAATATTGTTTCTCCAGATTTGTTTTAAATTTACCCCCATTCAAGCACTGGACATGTCCTGTGGTTCGATTCTACAGGGCAATTTGAAACAATTTGCTGTAATCCAGATTATTTTAGTCCATTTTGAATTTGAAATTCAACAATCACATCAAACCTCAATGTTCTCTGTTCCAGTGAGAACATGCTCGGCCTATGAAATCGCTCTTTGTAATCCAGTTACCCCCCTCCAACCCCTCAATCTTTCTGGTTGCCCGCTTGTATATCCTCTCAATCTTTGCAATATCCTTTGACCACTGCAGCAAGCAAAACTGCAGCAAGCAAAACTGTTGTACAGTATTCCACATACATTTTCTCCAGTGATTTACAGAGTGGAAGGATTGCCTCACCTCGCCTCAATACTGGCCTTTTAATACTTCTCAACATCTGATTTGCTTTACTCACATGCCACTTAGTATTGTTGCAAAAGCTTCAGTTTGTTGTCAATCAAATCTCCCAGATCTACTTTTTAAATTTCCCCCACATATAGCATTGTAACTTCCGAGCTCCAGGGCAGTGTATCTGGTGGACTCTACATAAGATGCGCTGTGGAAAATCAAACACCCCCCTCCCCACCAATCGCTTAGAAGTGCGAGCTTTCCCTGGGTAAATGCCCTGCATTGCAAGGTAACCTACCAAAAATGCAATCTCAGTCGCAAACTTCGGATGGTTCTGGCTGTGTTACATCAATAGTTACCCAAACAAAAAGTTAGAAGCATGAAAGCCACTTTGAGCTACTGGTAACTATTGAATAGTCCCACACCAAACTCCCCAGAGAACTTTCCCCACACCCCAGAACCCTGATGGTACTCCCGCTTCCGTCAGGGACTCCCTTGCGAGCAGGACTTATGCCTATTCTTGCTACTGTGCAGGGTATCTGTAATAAGTTTCAATGCCATCAAGGCCACCCAAATCGAAGCACACAGGCTTAAATGCAAATGCTGCACTTGATTCCCAAAAGCCTCTCATGGGCACTGTTCCATGGGCATCGGATGCCATCTTGGAAACAGTGACGTGGCTATTAACCTAAAGTAATTTGCATTCATATTGATTGGTTTTCCAGCGTCGCCTATTCACTGAATTAAGGTATTTAAATTTAAATAAAGCATTCTGGGTTTTTTCCCCAAAACTGGCAATTCCAAAATCTGCCACGGACTGGTCCTATAGTTGGCGGATTGGGGGTACTCTACCTGTATGCTGTTATTTCTGTCCAGATGCTCCATGATCTTTAATCATAATTTCCATAATTTTACGCACATTGAATGTCAAACTCACAGGTTTCTGAGCTTCCTGGGTCACATTTGTTACCTTTTCAGGGAATAAGCGTACCATCTGCATTTTGCTGGCACCAGGCACCTCTCCAACATTCAATGATTTCTGGAGGCTTCATTCCAGAGTTTGGGAATTTGTTCCCTTCTTTCCTTCAACATCCTCAGGTGCAACTCCCCAAGCCCCGGAAGATACTTGCTTTAAATTTGCATTGTTGTTTGCTCGCCATCCTGGTGGAGATGTAAATGATATCACAATTTAGCACTGTAACATTCTTTCCAGAGCAAATAAGTTACCTGTCTCCAGCTTGGCAAAAGCAGAGGCAGCAAACTTATTGAACACTTCTTTAACCTGTCCTGCATAGTTACCTTAAACACATCAATCGTACTTTAAAAGGCTCAACTCCATCCTTTGTTTTGGGTTTTTTTCTCGCAATAACTTTAAAAAAAATTGATTTTATCTTTCATTTCTCTTACAATGTTTAATTCCAAAATGTTCTTTGATATTTTGATGCTTTTTTTTTACTCTAAGCAATCTGTCTTCATTCTGTGATGTTTCTTTCATGACTTAAACTGCAATTTTTTCCTGTAACCACTTGCATTTATATAGCATTTTTAATGTAATAAAATGTCCCAAGGGACTTCACAGGAGCTTTTAAAGTAAACTTTGGCACCAAACTACTTCAGGCAATATTAGGGGAAAAGACCTAAAGCTTAATCAGAGGTAGGTTTTAAGGAGTATATCAAAGGAGGGAAGTGAGGTGGGAATGTTTCGGGAGGGAATCTGAGACTGTAGAGCTAAGGTGGCTGAAGGTACGGGCCACCACTAGTGAAGCAATTGAAATCAGGAATACTCAGGGAATGGCGATTGTGGGAGAGCTTTTCCTGAGGAGACAGAGATGACATCATTTGCCACACGCAAAGTTCAAAGTGTGGAAGAGAGGGTGTGAAGGAAGGGTTGGGGAGTTGAAAGGGGAGGGGGTGTTGCAGGGAGGGTTGGGGATCACATGGAGAGTTGGGGATGGATGCTCATGTGGGGGCAGAAGATCTCGGTGGGGGGAGGGGGCGTGCTGCCCGGAGTAGGTCGTTGACCTTTTTCCTGCACTGGAGGCCAGTGCTCCTGGTCACACTCCCCGAGCTCACAGCCACCTCCACTTGGTCCCAACAGCACTGGCTGCCCTACGGCTGACCCTCCTGCACCCTCGGGGGAACAGGACATCTATCCTGGCCTCCACTGCGTCTAGGAGCCTTCCCAGGTCTGCATCCCTGAACCTTGAGGCTGGTCTCCTGGCGCCATTGTTGTGAGCTGGCTGGGGTTGACTGAGCAAGTGCAGCTTAAGTGCTGCTCAACTTTGTTAGTGGGGGGTTGGCGAGCGTGGTGCCGGCAAATCAGTTGGTGAGCCTTCATTTTCAGCGAGAAGCCCGTGAGGCCACATTAAGTGGACCAATTAATGTTGGATTGTCTTGCCAGCCTCGCTGGGCCGAGCAGCGGGAAGCTTGCGGCAGTTCCTGCTCGCTAGAACGCTTAGAAACCTTTCTGGAGAATTGCGCCCAAGGTTTCGCTTAACAGTGAGCACAGGAATGATGGATGACCAGAACTTTGTTTGGGCTTGGACACCGAAACCAAAGTTTGGATGACCTTGAACTTTCTTTCTGCGCCATGCTTCAGTCCAGTAGGAGTACCTTAAGTTTGGTATCTTTGCTTTGCACGGGTACATATTGATCCATGGCAGAACCACCTCCTTGAAGGAACTCTATAATTACTCCATTTCCTTTGTCCAATTCACACCTGCTGGGTGCATTCTGCCAATTCCTCTTAAGTGTCTAAGTTGGTCCACTTCAAATTTAACAATTTTGTTGGGGTTTGTTGTTGCTTTTTCCATTTAATTTATTAATATTTTCAGATTCACGCCATTGGAATTAGGCTTGTGTTTTGAGTTATGTTGATACTTGTACACCTTAAGGTTTACCCTATCTAGTATGACTGCTCCCCTTACACTACCCACCACTGCTGCCCCAGCACCTTTAGAGCCTCAAAAATGCAAATGTCTTGGCTTAAGAGGTACTTGTATGTCTGAAATATCTGTAACTTTTAGATTTTCTAACTTTCCAATGAGCAAGGACTAACTTTTCAAGAAGACATTATTTTTATGAAGATATATTTTGGTGCTTTTTAGTTAGGGAAGAATCAGGGAACCATACATTGGGCGGAACTTAAGATAGGCAAAGGGGGGCTCTCGCCAATCAGCTGGAGAGCAGCCGAGAGCCCTGCATCACCTCCTTTCGGGAAGGCACAACAACTCGAGTACCTATCAGGCACTTAATGAGTCATCGCCATGATCAAAGATCCCCAGAAGAAGAAATAGTCCTCGGTCCACTTGAAACCCTAGAGCGGCCAACCAGTAAGAGGCCGGTAGCTGTGCATGGCTTGGCACCAGGGAGGTGTTAACGCACCCACCAGATGGCCAAGATCGCCAAGGGGTCCAGGCCACAGGTGAGTGGTACAGGTTAGTGATAGCAAGAGGGGGCACGGGGGAAAAGGGAAGATGTGGCAGCAAGGCCAAAGGGATGGCTCTCAGGACACCTCCCTCCCTCTGCCTTTCCAATGCCGGGACCCTTTAATCAGGCATTGAGTACTTTTGAGAAGGGACCCCCATGGAAGCCCACAAGCAGCTCAACAGGGTTTACTTTTCATGCTCCTGACATTTCAACATCCTGCCCGCTGCTGAGTGAATACCAGGGATGGTGGGAGGAGGCCCTTAATGGGCATTAATTGGTGTTGGGGTGGGAAGACCATCCATGAACTTTTATGCCCCGGACTTACATAGGTCAAAGTTGGGAAGGTAGTATGGTTTCTATCCACTACCCTCCCCTCCGATTAAATTCCATTCGCCACCAAACTCGCCAAAGGAGAAGTCACTGCATCATGATTTTTGTTTAAAAACACAGGTTCAGTAAATAATACCTCGCAGAAACACGTTTTTGAAGTCAATTTGATAATGGACAGTCTGGGTATTAGACCATTGCACTGACTTTGCTGTGAAACACATAGGAATGATTTTCGACTGTTGGTCACTTTTTTTTTCATCCAGTGGGGGAAGATGGGGAATGTGGGAGAGGACATTTTGGTCACCCCATTGAGGTCCAGGACCCACCTGATTCTATTTTCAGGTGGGCCTATGGATGGGCCGGCATCGCACCCCTCTGAAACTAGCAGGTAGCTGCTTAAATATGCAAATACCCGTAACCAGTTGAAAGACCTCGGTTGCACTTTCAGGTAAAATGGGTCAAGTATGCGCAGCACATAATCCACTTATTTGTACCAAGTGCTGAGTGGTCAAATCAGCAACACTTTGAGACAGTAATATAAAGCCAATAACAAAACAGCCAAAGAGATTTTAATGCGTTATTTTTGAGGAACATATATGCACCCTCCTGAATCCACAGACACACCTCCAGATGCTTTTGGTCCAAACATACTCCATGCTGGGAATCGTCACTCTTTCCATAACCTTCACCCCCCCTCCCTCCAACAATTCCATCATCTCACACCCAGCATGTTTCAGAGTAGTGGCCATTTGGCATCTAGAGCTTTTTGACAGCATTGAATTGAAGCCTTTCCATGGTTGTGGCCTCTCGATGTTGACTGTGGGAAGGCAGCACAATCACTTTGCTGATACCCTTTCCATTTTAGATGGAGGTCAAAGATCAACCCCCCCCCCCCCCCCCCCCACCCCCACCCCCCCCACCCCCCGTGTACTCAGATAATTAAAATGTAATACCTGACAGGAACATAATGCAATATAAATCCATCCTGAGTGGTATTTGATTAAGATACATTGTGTATTTGGTAGACTAGAGAGTGTGCAATTTTGACATTCTTAACCTTGAGGTTTTGCTGTAGATAGCACAACCAATTCATGTTCCTGTGTTAATTCTCAATTCAAATTGCTGAGTGTCAATGGATAAACTGGAAGTGATCATCATAGCCACTATTCCTCCAGTGTAGATGCCATCATGATGTAATACATAAAAGGAATAAGTCACACACGTCACAGCATATATGCTGTAATATAATATATATGTGGAGGTGATTTGAAGGCTGTAATCTGATTGTATATGTTATAGAATATATATATGGTGTGTGTTTATATATTGTCTCTATATGTGCAAATGAATTGCCAAAATGTAAGAATTAACCAAACTGGCCAGATTTCTGTTATCTTCAATGTTGAGGTGGTCTAATTCTGAAGAGTATTAAGTATAATTGAAGTCAGAGACATTTAAATATTCAACTTTGTGGACTAGTTGCTGGTATGAAGCTTAGCTCAAAGACAGAAACCCAGTGAGATTGACTGCCTTAGTTTATCGAGTGAATGGGGATTGCTTCTTGGCAGTCACTGCCCAATCCCCACCATACAATACGTCTGGTGTGTCCATCACACTTATGGTGTCATACTCAACATTCTGATTCAGAACTTCCTGTAATTGTAACAGCGTATCTATGGGTTAACCTGTCTCGCACTGTTTGTGCACACAGATGTGAAACCAAATTATAATTATTTTGTGTTCCAGGGTGACCGTGGAGCCTCTGGGGATTCAGGGCCTATGGGACCCAGAGTAAGTTGTTTTGTATTTTTTGGTATTCTTTGATCAGTTTTCATACATTTTCCATCTGTGGACTTGAATTGACTGTGGACTGTAATGATGCTCTTTTAGGGTCCACCTGGGCAGAAAGGAGAACAAGGAGTAACAGAGATAATAGACTACAATGGCAATATCCATCAAGCACTGCAGGTGAGTGTAGCTGCACCAAACCCTCTCCTGCCTCAAGATTTTGCACAAAACAGCTTTTTTTACATACGTATTAAATAAAGGACAACATGCGTTTCAGGGGGAATGCTTCAATCCTGTTTTGTATATGTTATTTCTGCTGTTCAGTTGAAGGATGTCAGTATAGGGAAATTGAGCACTCGCTCACTTCAGGAACTCAATGATAGCATATGCCAGATCAGGCTTTGGCCAGAGAGAGTAAAGCTGGAGTTACTCTTCTTCAGTCCCCCACCTTCAGAAAAATACCCTCTAAAGGACCAGCCTGACATTTTAATATTCTGCACCTCATAGGGGCGATATTCTGTGATCATGAGGCTAAATGTTGACGCCGTCGGAAACACCTTCGCGTTTCTCGACGGCGTCAAAACGGCCTCAGGATCAGCAATTCCGGCCCCTACAGGTGGCCAGCACAGCACTGGAGCGATCCATGCCGCTCCAGCTGCTGATCCCGGCATCAACTGGGCGCTGAGTGGTCCGTGCATGTGCAGTGGCACCGGCGCCAATGTGCGCATGTGCGGTGTCTCCCTTCTCCGAACCGGCCCCTATGCAACATGACGTAGGGCTACAGGGGCCAGCGCGGAAGAAAGGAGGCCCCCAGCCAGAGAGGCCGGCCCGCCGATCGGTGAGCCCCGATCGCGGGCCAAGCCACATCGGAGGCCCCCCCGGGGTCGGCCCCCCCCCCCCCTCCCCCCACATGCCGACCCCAGATCCTTCCACGCTGAGGTCCCGCCGGCTGAGAGCAGGTGTGAATGGCGTCGGCGGGAGTTTTTTTTTTTTACGACAGCCGCTCAGCCCATTCCGGGCCGAGAATCGGCGGGGGGGTGGGGGGGGGGGGGCGTGTTGAGTGGCCCCCGACCATCCCCGCGCCAACCACACTGGCATCAATGTCGGCGATTCTATGCTCTGTGGAAAATCGCGTCCCGGCGTCGGGGCGGTGTGGTGCGATTCGCGTCATTCGTAGGGATTCTCCGTCCCAGCTCCGGGTTGAGAGAATCCCGCCCAGGATCTCTGACTGAGCATGGCCACTTTGAATCAACCAGTGCTAAGGTATGTGTGTTTTATGCCGTGGGTTCAATACCCATTGGAACCGGAAGCAGAAATGGGATTGGCCTCGTTATAGAGATGCCCGATTTCCACCATTCTAGTAACTTTCTGTCAGTTATGCTGCCTTCTTCCCAAATGGCCAGTCAGTGCTGTATCTTCCTGCATTACAGCCCCCTCTCTCCACCCTCCAACAACCCCACTCACATCCCCATATTGATGTGGATGAAGGTCAGAATTGTGCAATGAGCTAGCCCCCACTCTGAACTCAGATATTCTGGTGAGGTCAGGAGCAGAGGTCAATGCCAAAATAGGCAAGGCAGCACAGGAAGATTGTGCAATCACGGCCCCTATATCTCCGATTTAATCTCAATTTTATCTCTGGCTCTTCAGTTTGTTTCTGTAGTCTCAGACATCTGTTGATATAAGAAGTTCTTTTTATCTCAGCGTCTTCAAAGCTTTTATTTGATTAATTTAGCTTTAAAGGCAAACTGAACTCAGAATGCAAATATTAGATTGGGATCATGAAAGACTATAACCTTCTGCTTGTAATATTCCCATCTTTCATCATATGTAGCAGATCTATACTGGTCTATTTTCATATCTGTTAACACTGTTTGCTAAAAAAATGATCGTGCAATTATAAACTTCTTTGTTTTCCATTGAGCTTATATCAGAGCAATAGATATAGGTACCAGATGTGATGTTAAGAACAGCTAGTCCTTTCAGATTGTCCAGGACAGTGGGCACAGATTGCCAGACGTATATATTAATCAAATACTGCTTAACTTTAAAACACTGTTATTTTGAAGTGGAGTTATTGTGGAGAGCTTTTAACCCATTGGTTTTAAAATGTTGGATTGTGTTTTCATGTCTCAGTTACCATGGCAATCTTGAAAGCTTCTGTCCATCTGTGTGGGCTTTAACACTGATATAAAACAGTTTATGCTAAGGACATTTTATCCTCACATTTTATCCAGTAATAAACAAGAGTTATTGAAAATCTGAAAAATTCTGTGGGAATATCTACATTTAAAAGTTCTAATGGTCCCTTAGTTGGCCTGTGCAATCTGCATTGCTGGCATGGGGGAGAAATGTTAATGCAAAATCACAAGATGTTGAAAATGACTGCCTAGTTGTCACACTGATTTTAGACAATGCACTTTCATTTCTGATTCTGGGTTTGAATTCAGCCCAAAACAGAGAGGACCGCTTAATGAGAAAATTGCTTCAAATGTGTGTTAGCCTGCTCCTATTGGGCAGGAATCCACAGTCGAGAACTGTCAGTAAGTTGATCCTAATTTGTAGGGTTCACAATTCTCATCTATCTGAAATAGGAAAAGGTAATGTCAATTTCCTGTGGGATGTGCCCCCTTGGAGTTGGCCTTGAAGTTCACCCTTGGGCCAATAGGAAAGTTGCTTGTACATCATTCTCAGTCAATTTTGGAAGAATATCAAGAACCTGCTACAAATTAAATCCTAAATTCTCCTTATCACCTTTTCCTTCACAACAAAAATGCCAACAAATGTCCCGCAGCCATTAAGGAGGTGAACCTACCATCTTGGGCTTTGTTGCACCCACACGTGAATTGTTTTATTGGTCAAAAGGTAGCAAGAACCGAGCTGCAGTAGTTGGACACAGCTGCTGAATCAGAAGCCAGTTTACCTTCACAAATGCCCTTTCCAGTAAAGTTCGAACAATGGAAAAGAAGCAGCTCCGAGGAAATTCCTGGCCTGAGTAAATAAAGCCAGTCACCCAGCTTTCAGGAATACATTCAATGTACAGTGTGTCTTCAATACAAGCCCGTTTGCAGAAATAAATGAATTATCTGCAGAAATAATTAAGCTTTTTACAAGTTTATCCTTACATTTTCTTTCTTTAATTTTGGCATTCTCAACAGAGGATCACCACCTTAACTGTGACGGTAACAAGATGGTTCCTGAGGGTTACTGCATGTGCTGTTATGACTTATGGCTGTATTATTATGAATTTGGGCTATTGTAAATAATTGTCTGATGTGCTGAGGTTCAGATCAGTAACAGTGCTATTACACTGTGTAGAGTGAAGAACATTTGTTATATAACCTGCCTTTAATGTAAGCTTCTTGGTACACCTTATTTGTGAACTACAATAACCACTCATTGCTTACAATCCTCATCAATTCTACTAGTTTAATGCCTTTTACCATAGACATTATTATCCTGCACCTGGCCAGCTCTGTTTTGCATTGTTGTGTTTTCATTTTGGATTTCATAAATTGCATAATCTATGAACGGATGTTGATCTAAAAAGATTTCCACTCTTTCCATGCAAAAGTAATTCATTTCTGTTTCTGGGTCATCAGGGACCACCAGGGCCTCAAGGATCTTCAGGAATGCCAGGACCAAAGGTAGGAAAACCTTATTTATTTTCTATGATTGACAGCGGGCTTTCTCGGTAGTCACAGGGGGACAGCTTCATTTTAATGACATAGACCGAAAAGGATGGTGCAGAGTGAAACTTGGTTTCCTGCTGTCAGTGCTGCTGTTTTTAAAGGAAGCAGATCTGTTCATTTACGCACAGCCAGTGTGAGATCTGTCCAGGTGGAACATGTGCACAGGTTTGCACATTTCCCATTAATTCGGTGCAAACTTGTTCTTCGTTGCAGAAAACTTGCTGGTTTGTGCAAAGTTCTATAAAGCAGCAAGCTTGCTTTCTGGCTCATTGTTTCACTATTTAAACGGAGCCTGTTTATTAGGTTATCGAATGCAAATCAATTTTTCATTCCAGCAAATAAGCCCTACTGCACTGGATATTTTGGTCATGAAAATAAAACAAATAAATACAATTTCACAGTAGGCCAGTCAGCTTCCGAAAGCAAATGACACACCAATATTTTGGATGGGACTCTTTATTTATGGGACCAAATTACCACAAAATCCGACGCTCTCGCTCTGGTAAACGTTTCCCTCAAAGCGCGAACCTACCTTTCCTTTCCAACTTCTGAATGCATTTCCAGCATTCCTGTTTTCCAGCAGTTGCATTTTCCACCTTTTAATAAAACATTTCAATTATTATTTAAGCTTGTATACTAGGAATGAGTAAAGTGCACAATTCCAAGACGTGTTTCGATTGCAGTGTTTTGTGCCAGTGGTTGAGTCGAGCTGAATCATTCTGGCTTGAGGTAAATAAGATAATGGTGGCAGAGCAGGAAAATTGTACACAATGTGCTGTGAGAAAAGTTAAGATGTCAGGAAGGGTAGCATAGCCATTTAGGTGACCACTAATTTGTTCTTAATATGTGAATGGGACTTGCCAGCCAGTGTTTATTACATTCAGAGTGTGGTACTAAATTTGCATGTTGAGCAGACCAGTATGAGTGGTGGTTTCCCTTTGCTGAAGGTCACTAATAATCCAGTTGAGCTTTTACAACAATTCAGCACCTTTATTGGTCACAAATTAAAACATTTATTAAATAACATTTCAAAACTTGCTGAGATAGGGTTGCGAAAGCAGCGCCGTAACCATTAGGCTACTGCACCCGAACTTGAAGTAAACGGTAATCTCAGGCAAGATGCGGCTACATTTAATTTGAGACCATATAGCTTTTATTTCACATATATACGATGTCAACAGCAATAATTAGTATTTATATTGATAATGTAATAAAATGTCCCAACCCACTTCTCAGGGATATTATAAAGACTGATATTAAGCCAAGTAAAAAGTTGGTCAAATAGGTAGGTTTCAAGCAGCGTTTTAAAGGAGGAAAGCAAAATGAAGTGGAGATGTGGAGGAGTTCAGGAAGAAAATTCCAGAGCTTCGGGCTATGGCTGCTGAAGGCTGACAGTAATGTAACGATTAAAATCAAGAGGCCAAAATTAGAGGATATCTCAAAGAGTTGTGAAGATGGGGGTGATTGGAGGCTCAAGGCCTTGCACGGATTTGAAAACAACAGTGAGAACATTAACATTGAGGCGTTGCTTCACTGGGAGCCAATGTAAGCAAGTGAGCACAAGGGTGATGGGTAAAAAGAATTTGATGCAAGGCAGGGTACAGGCAGCAGAGTTAGGGTGGCCTCAAGTTGTCAGAGAGTATCATGTAGGAGACCAGTCAGGAGCACATTAGAATAGTAAAGTCTGGAAGTAACGCAGAAGCAGAGACGGGCAATGTTACAAAAGTGGAAATTGACACTCTTGGTCATGGAACAAGTATGTGGTCGTTGGCTTACCTCAGGTCAAGATTGTTATCAAAGTTGTAAACAGCCTGGTTCAGCTACAAACCGTTGCCAGTGAGTGGGATGGAGCCAGTGGCTGGCAAACAGTGTTTCTGGTAGGGAATAAAGACAATGGGAATTGGTTTGGTCTAATAGCCAATATTTAGTTGGAGCAAACTTCTGCTCATCCAATATTTTGCGTCTGGCAATTTAGGGACACTGAAGGGTCCAGAGAGTTGGTGGTGACGCAAACCTGACACCATGGGCAGGATTCTCTAATCCTGAGGCTGTGTTGACGCTGTCGTAAACGCCGTTGCGTTTCTCGACGGCATCAACATGGCCTCAGGAGCAGAAATTCAGATCTCTACAGGGGGCCAGCACAGCACTGGAGCATCCCATGCTGCTCCAGCTGCCGATCCCCGGTGTCAAACGGGCGTCACGGGTCTGCACATGCGCAGTGGCTTCCTTCTCCATGCCGGCCCCAACGCAACATGGCGTAGGGCGACAGGGGCCAGCGCGGAACAAAAGAAGCCCCCAGCCCGAGAGGCCAGCCCGCCGATCAGTGGGCCCCGATCATGGGCCAGGCCACCGCAGATCATTCGGCGATACCAGAGGTAACAGTGCAGGAGCAGGAAGATGAGCCATTGCAGTTGACTCTCTAACTACAGTTAGATAGATAACAACGGAACCAGGTGAGAGTAGCCCCACCCAGCTAGACAACAATGAAGAAGTATTGGAGGAAGATGATTTGGTCAACGGTGTCAAAGACTGCAGGCAGGTCGAGAACAAGTCACTTCCTCACAGCATTGTGGGTATACCGACACGAAAAAGACTGCAGTTGTTCAAGAGAGGGCTTTGCTGTTACCTTCTCAAGGTCAGTTATGGATAGGCAACAAATGTTGGTCTTGCCAGAAACACACACATTTTCTGAAAGAATGAGCAAAGGAATGAGGACAGATAGGTTAATTTTGACAGTCACATAGGATGTCATTTGTTACTTTGATGAGAGTCATTTTGCTGCTGTGACAGGGGCAGAAAGCTGATTGAAGGGATTCAAATATGGAGTGCAGGGAGAGATGACACAGATTTGTGAGGCAACACAACATGTACAAAGAATTTGGAAAAGAAAAGGAAGTTGGAGATAGAGTGGAAGTTTGTCAAGATAGGATCAAGTCGAGGATTATTTTTTGAGGAGAGGGTGATGATGGTAGATTTACAGAAGAGGGGGTGGCACTTGAGGGAGAGAACTGTTAACAATATCAGCTGACATGGGAGCCAGGTAGGAAAGTTTGGTGGTCAGCATTTTAATAGGAATAAGATCAAGTAATCAGAAGGTGGATCTCATGGACAAGATGAGCTCAGAAAGAGTGTTGAGGTAGGAGATAAAGAAGAGAAAGATGGAAGTTCATGGTTAAAATAAGGGACAGCCTTTGTGGAAGTTTGGCCCAGTGGACTGATAAATGAGAGGGATGTAGCAGAGACAGCTGATTGGATTGCCTCGACCTTAGTGACAAAGAAGTCCATGGTCTCCTCGTACCTGTTATTGTGTGAGGGTGCAAGAGATGGGGATATGGGTTTACGAAGACGGTGTGCAGCAGAGCAAACAAGTCAAAGGTAATCTTTGCACTCCAAGATAATTCCAGGATAGAGTTGTCCACCATTTCCCTTCAAGCCTGCATCCTTTGGAATGAAGGGTGCAGAGATGAGGGCCATGCCACGGGCTATGCCAGGTTAAGAGAAAGTAATGGCTTTAATGGGAACCATGGCATTAAAATGGAGTTGGTTCTGGGTGATTCTTTACTGCCAATTTCAACATGGACAACTAGAAAATTGGTATATTTAGTAGCAGGGTGGGAGAGAAAGAACACATGGATTTAGCTTATCATTATGAACTTGATAACATGTTGCAGTCATTCACTGGAAGAATTTTTTGCATTCTTTTTTATACTGAACAACAGGGAGACATGGGTAATCCTGGGCATCCTGGAGCTGAGGGCACGCAGGTACTGAAGCCATCTCATGTTTGATGGTTTGAATTTTTCTCCCAACATTTTTAATGAAAAGTTTTTCAAAATTTAATAAGTCACCTCTTTTTCTACAGTATTCAGTTTTTGTGTTTATTTTCAGGGTCCTAAAGGTTCAAAAGGTGACATTGGTCTGTCAGGAGACAAAGGAAGCATCGGCTTGCCCGGATTACCTGTGAGTGCATTTGATACGGTCAAAGTTAGTGTGAGGAAATTTCAAAGCAGATTTTGATATTCTGTACTGGGAAAGAGTATTAATTGATACCTGATAGTTCACTTGCTAAATGAGCTGTGGGAAATTGGAGGCATATAGGCATGCATCCCTCAGGTTTGTGCTGAACTAGTTCATCTCAAGTGAGCCAGCAGGAGTAGTACAATTGGTCTCAGCAAGCCAAGGATAAAGAGACAAACAATGAACCCCTCTCTTGACTGTAATCTAGTGACACAGCTAGAAAATGCAGGTTACTGTCCATCTAGTGAAGAAAAGATCAGGTTTAGGTGTGCCCTACAGCTCACGAGCCATATATAGGCAGTTATCTCCAGACTACATAGTGGTTGAAATGATCAATGTATTTATACATTGCCCATTTTATATATATATATATGCCCAACAACATCAGGATTCCAAAACATAGCAATAGAACTTTACTGTTAAGTCCTTCAAATCTGCCCCACCATTTTGTCATGAAATGTCCTTTTAGACCTGTGTTCCTCAATCCTTTCTATATATTCCTTGATACATTTATTTCTCCAGTAATTGTCCACCAATCCTCTAAACACCTTGGTTGGCTTTTTATTATGACCTTTGGGCCAGAGTATTTCACATTGCCACAGCCCTTTTATGAAGAACAGTTTGCTCGATTCAATTTTAATCAGTTTGGTTCGAGTTTTAGTCTAATATTACTTGTTCCCATTTTTGGGTGTTTCCTAGTTGAAGAGAAAGATATTCCCTATCTATATTGTCAATTCCCCTCATTATTTTAGACAACTAAATTAGATCATCCCTTAATGTTCTAATTTCTAGGGAGAAAAGTCTACAACCCTTCATTCTAGTATCTTCCTGGCGAATCCTCACTGCCCATCAATCCATCCAAAGTCAGTATATTCTTCCAAAAATACGGTATCCAAGATTGAAGAGAGTGCCTGGATAACTGAAATCATACTACCTTGCTTCTATATTATCCTGTGATAAAACTGGCATCCCATTAAAACAAGAAAATAAAGAGAATATTCCATGATTAAGCCATATCATGTTCGGCCACTATCAGCTGATTGTCTCCAAGTTAGAAGGTTGTTCAATCAAGTGTCATTCCAGAACTAGTCATTCCAGGACTGAGAGTATGCTGAATTGTTGGAGATACGTCCTTTAATTGGATGTTAACCATTAAACATTGGCCTGAATCTGCTTATTCTAGTGTTTCAGGTGAACATTAAGAATTATGTGTACCAATCAACAAGAGTAAACATTTTCCATCAATATTAAAGACTACTTTTGTTTAGATTTAAAACAGAATACTTTGGAGAGTTCACATCATCAAAGGTTAATTTACAATTCGGTTGTAACTCTTGACTTTTGTTTCAACAGGGCGTTAATGGAGAAAAGGGAGAAAAAGGAGAGAAAGGAGATCATGGGTTGTCAGGTCCAAAGGGCACTTTGGTAAGTTCTTCAAAACCAGGTATTCTGGTCATCATTGCATAAAGTAGGCCAAGCCTCATATTATACATTGTCAAACAAGGCAGAACTTTGCTGCTTTACTAATAAAGAATGGTAAGCATGGTAGCACAAGTGGCTAGCATTGTGGCTTCACAGCGCCAGGGTCCCAGGTTCGATTCCCTGCTGGGTCACTGTCTGTGCAGAGTCTGTACGTTCTCCCAGTGTCTGCGTGGGTTTCCTCCAGGTGCTCTGGTTTCCTCCCACAGTCCAAAGACATGCAGGTTAGGTGGATTGACCATGATAAATTGCCCTGAGTGACCAAAAAAAGGTTAGGAGGCGTTATTGGGTTACGGGGATAGGGTGGAAGTGAGGGCTTAAGTGGGTCTGTGCAGACTAGATGGGCCGAATGGCCTCCTTCTGCACTGTATGTTCTATGTTGTTCTATGTTGTTCTAATGTAGGATTCTATGGATATTCCTATATCACACATTGTTTCGGTAGGACTGTGTATTTAATAATTCCTTGTTATGGAGGGAGCCACTTATTATTGTCACTATAAGTATCCTGCTGACCCATATACCTTTGGGAAGAACAGGTTTATTAGAGGGAAAATGTATTACTGATGTAAATACAGTGGGACCTAGGAGCAGGAAAACTGGTTTGGTGATAGCAAATGCAGAGACAATTTAGTGCAAGTTTTCTGCTTCAGTTGGCAGAAGCTTTCCTTGGTTGGCTTGCTCTGGATCAGATCCAAAGCCAATCTGAAGTGGTGGTTCCAGTGTAATGAATGGAACACCTCTGGGATGCAGATAAAATTGACAGAAATGAAATGGCTCGAGAGAAAAGGAAACTCAATATGGTGGGTCTTTGGGGAGAAATTACCATGAAGAACAAATATAGACTTTTTTTTGCGATCAGCCAACATTTTGAGATCAATTTCTGCATTAATTAGCCTCCCCCCAACCTCTCAAGATCAGCAAATCATTGCTTCTACTTCTTCTTCAGCATAACAGGCTAACATTCATAATCTGCCAACGTTTCTGAAGGTGGTTAGCTGAACCAGACATGGCCAACTGAAATGGCAGTCATGATGGTGAAAAACGTATCAACTGTGATGATCTAAAAATGGATCTTGAAGATTGTTCCAGCCTTTTGCATGTTTGGCTTCAATTTCAGCTGCTCTTTCTGATGCGTGGGCAGAATTTTCCAGGGCATGTTTGGGGGACATGAAAGGTGAAGAAGCCCTGAAAGTGGAGTCGGGTTAGGATTTCGGCATGATCTCACCCTCTCCTGACTTTCCCCAGGAAGGCAAGCGGGGAAACCCCCTTGGATCTGTCACACAAATAATTAAAAAGCCAATTGTGTGGTTCTGTAGCCCCGAATCCTGGATTTTCCAGCTGTTTATCAACCTGGCAACAACACCCCAGGGTAACCAAGGAAAGTTGACAGCAGGAAGAGCTTCTTCAGTGAAACTGACAAGCTGGAAAGGTTGGGATGCATAGGCCATGGCCTTAGAGAGACTGCTGTTCAAAGTGAATCTTTTCGCAGAGAGTGCTTTTAGGTTTTTTCTCTTTCTGTGGAATGGGCAGAATGACAAATGAGTGCTTAGGATCAGAGTAGAAGTTCAGGAATGAAAAGAGTTGATAAGCACAGTCAAAGATAGCCAGGTACAGGCATTGGAAATGAGGACCCGACGGCCTTGTCTTGGCAACTGTTGAGGGTAAAATCAGAAGAGGAAAGAGAAAAATCGGATGGGTGAATAAAGCCAATAAAAAGGGAAGGCAATGCAGACACCCCTCAAGGCAGTGGTGATAGTGAACAAAGGAAACTTAAACTGAGTTCAGTTCATCCAGAATGAAACAATGGGCGGGATTTAACTAAATGGGAACAAAGTCTCATAGTGAGGGTGTTTACCTGCGTGTTTCCCAGCACTCGTAGCACCGATTTCTGGAGCCCCCCCCCCCCCACCCAACCAAGTGAACCCTGAGCCCCCCACAATTCACAAGCTCCAATGCATTATGGGGGGCTCCGGGGCCCACCTCCCGCATCCCCCAACGCCCGTGCCTGGCCCGATTGCCAACACATAAAAATGCCAACTTGGCACCTTGGCAGTGCCAATCTGGCAGTGCACCTTCCAGCTGGCCGTGCCACCTGGACACCCTGGCTGTCCCAGGCTGACACCCAGGTGGTGCTGCCAGGGTGCCAGGTTGACACCCAGGTGGTGCTGCCACAGTGCCAGGCTGGCAGTGCCAGGGTAGCTAGGTGGCACCAGCAGTGCCAGGGTACCACCCTGCCAACGGGGATGCACCGGGGGCTTCCAATCCCGAGCGAGACCAGCTGTTCCGTCTGGTCCCCGTTTGTGGAGACCAGGGGCGGGATTCTCCCCTACCCGGCGGGGCAGGGGGTTCCGGCATAATGGAGTGGTGGGAGCCACTCTGGCGTCAGGCCGCCCCAAAGGTGCGGCGCACCTTTAGGGGCCAAGCCCTCACCTTGAGGGGCTACGCCCACGCCGGAGTGGTTTCCGCTCCGCCGGCTGGCGGGAAAGGCCTTTGGTGCCACGCTAGCCGGCGCCGAAAGGTCTTCGCCGGGCGACGCATGTGCGGGAGCGTCAGCGGCCACTCACGGCATCCCCGTGCATGCGCAGGGGAGGGGGTCTCTTCCGCCTCCGCCATAGTGAAGACCATGGCGAAGGTGGAAGAAAAAGAGTGCCCCCACGGCACAGGCCTGCCCGCGGATCGGTGGGCACCGATCGCGGGCCAGGCCACCGTGGGGGCATCCCCCGGGGCCAGATCGCCCCCCCCCCCCCCAGGACCCCGGAGCCTGCCCACGCCACCTTGTCCCGCCGTTCAAAAGGAGGTTAATCCACGACGGCGGGCGGGGGTTGACAGCGGCGGGACCTTGGCCCATCGCGGGCCGGAGAATCGCCGGGGGTGGCCCCGCCGACCAGCGCGATTCCCGGCGCAGCGCGGTTCCCACCCCTGCCGAATCTCTGGCGGCGGAGAATTCGGGACACGGCGGGTGCGGGATTCACGCCAGCCCCCGCCGATTCTCCGACCCGGTGGGGGGGTCGGAGAATCGCGCCCCAGTACTGAAAGGCACTGGCCCGAGGTCTCCAAGGTGAAGGAAATAAATCGCAATACCGCGGGAATCTGCATATTAAAGCTGCCTCGCTTTAATATGCAGATTTGCCAAAAAGTGATCCCACCTACAATGGCCAGGGTTTACATCGCGATATTGCGTTCGATGTCACAAGGCATTATGAGTCGGGTAAATCCTGGGAGGGGAGTCTCCCAGCTTCTATCGGCTGTGGCACTGCGAGCTGCTTTTTAGGTGCAGCGTGTCCGTTCGATCACACCCAACCAGTGAGGTAGAGATTCTATCCATTCTAAACACAGGGATATATTGGATGTTTTCGGGTAATTCTATAAAAAGAGAGGTTATTGGCAGCTAATATAGGGGCCGGGGGAATGATAGGTTATCTGCCCATCTGGGAGCCCCAGCCAAAGGTAATTGTATCTTTGAATGCAAATAAGGCATTTGATAGTGTGGAGTGGAAGCACCTTTTCGAAGTTCTGGAGGAGTTTGGTGTAGGGCCAAAATTAATTTTGTGGGTACAGTTACTGTGTGGTGCCCCTTCGGCTAGTGTTTGTACTAACACCTCGAGCTCGAGGGACTTCCAATATGGGAACAAGACAGGAGTGCCCCCCCTCCTATATACATGAGTGATTCAGCCCACAGCCATAGCTTTGAGGACTTCGGGGAAGTGGAAGGGAATAAGGTTGAAACATCGAAAATAAGAGCAGGGAGAGGCAATTCTGCCCTTTGAGATTGCTCAGCTATTCATTACGATCATGGCTGATCATCCAACTCAATAGCCTAATCCCTCTTTCCCCCCATACAATTTGATCATCTTCACCTTAATTGCGGTATCTAACTGCTTCTTGAAAACATGCAATGTTTTGGCCTCAACTACTTCCTGTGATAACGAATTCCACAGGCCGACCATTCTGGGTGAAGAAACTTCTCCTCATCTCAGTCCTAAATGGTTTACCCCGTATCCTCAGACTGTGACCCCTGGGGCGGGATTCTCCGACCCCCTGCCGGGTCGGAGAATCGCCGTGGGCTGGCGTGAATCCCGTCCCCGCCGGTTGCCGAATTCTCCGGCACCGGATATTCGGTGGGGGTAGGAATCGCGCCGCGCCGGTTGACGGACCCCCCCCCCCCCCCCCCGGCGATTCTCCGGCCTGCGATGGGCCGAAGTCCCGCTGCTGGAATGCCTGTCCCGCCAGTGAGAATCAAACCACCTCTCTTACCGGCGGGACAAGGCGGCGCGGGCGGGCTCCGGGGTCCTGTGGGGGGCGATCTGACCCCGGGGGGTGCCCCCACGATGGCCTGGCCCACGATCGGGGCCCACCGATCCGCGGGCGGGCCTGTGCCGTGGGGGGACTCTTTTCCTTCCGCCTTCGCCATGGTCTCCACTGCGCATGCGCGGGGATGCCGTGAGCGGCCGCTGACACTCCCGCGCATGCGCCGCATGGCAAAGTCATTTCTGCACCAGCTGGCGGGGCACCAAAGGCCTTTCCCGCCAGCTGGCGGGGCGGAAATCAGTCCGGCGCGGGCCTAGCCCCTCAAGGTGAGGGCACGGCCCCTCAAAATGCGGAGAATTCCGCACCTTTGGGGTGGCGCGATGCTGGACTGATTCGTGCCGTTTTTGGCGCCGGTCGGCGGACATCGCGCTGATTGCGGAGAATCGCACCCCTGGTTCTGGACACACCCATCATCAGGAACATCCTTCCTGCATCTACCCTGTCTAGTCCTGTTAGAATTTTATAGCTTTCCATGATATCCTCCATCCCCTCAGAGGGGTGGGGTGGAACATAGAGTGTCCCTCTATGCTGATGATCTGCTGCTTTATGTTACGGACCCGGTCCCCACCCTTGGTGAGATAATAGAGCTGTTGAGCTTTGGTTCATTTTCGAGTTCCAAGTTGAATTTGTAAAAGAGCGTGTATTTCCGGTTAATCCCTCGGGGTGGGGAGCCAACTTGGAGATGTTGCCTTTTCGCTTGGCCAGTTCTAACTTCAGATACCTGGATGTCCGGGTGGCCCACGATTGGGCCCGGCTTCATAAATGGAACTTTGCAAGTCTGGTGAGTAAGATTAAATCCAATTTGCAAAAGTGAGATAACCTTCCCCTGTCCCTATAGAGTCTAGTTTATTAAACTGAATATTCGTCCAAGGTTTTTGCTTTTATTTCAATGTCTCTGTTGCGGGAGCTTCACCATTAGTTATTCAACTATAGCGTACTTCACTCCACAACTGACCAGATGACACTTGGAGTTGAGTTTCAGCTCATGAACTTCTTTATTCAAGCTATAGTAGGGGAGCTAGGCTACCATTAGATGGCTTACAAGCTCCCCGATCATGGAAAATACAGAGCAATTATACTTTTGTGTGTCATCTCATGTAATTAACAAATACCAATCAAAAGAATACATTTGTTCAGAAATTATCTATGTCCATTCACAAGTAATAATTAGGGTTATATAACGCATGACATATGTGTATAATTACCAATCACGATCAAAGCACGTACATAGTACTATAATATCTCCAAGCACGTAGGTGTCTCCACTTATCTACAAGCCTTCGAGACAAGTTTTAGATAAAATATACGCATAAGCCTGGTTCCCACACTCCCATTTGATTGTCCTGAGTTCTGTAAGTATCACATGAGCAGCAGCCTCATGATCAATTAAATTTCTATATGCAGGCATCCTTGATGCAACAAAAAATCTTGGATGCTTATTTGTTACTATCGCAACAACTTTCTACTATCTGTCTGTGGAAATTCTCTGACGATAGCAAACAGCAATATCCTGTGAAAACTTAGGAGTTATTTAAACCTGGTATGTATATATATGAACCTGTATAGATTGATTTATTAACCCTTTCAGGTTCCCTGGGCGGGATTCTCCGACCCCCCCTGCTGGGTCGGAAAATCCCCAGTGGGAGGCGCAAATCCCGCCCCAACGCTGGCTGCCATATTCTCCGGCGCCATTTTTCAGACGGGGGCGGGATCGCCGCCACGCCGGTCGGGGGCCGTTGACAGCGTCCCCACCCCCCGCGGCGATTCTCCGGGCCCCGATGGGCCGAGCGACCGTCCATTTTTGGCCAGTCCCGTATGCGTGGGCAGTCCTCGGGGGGGGGGGGGGGGCGCAGAGGGATCCGACTCCAGGGGGGGCCCCCACGGTGGCCTGGCCCGCGATCGGGGGCCCACCGATCTGCGGGGGGGCTTGTTCCGTGGGGGCACTTCTTCCTTCCGCGCCGGGTCCTGTAGGGCTCCGCCATATTGGCTGGGGATCGGCGTGGAGAAGAGAACCCCCCCCCCCCCACGCTTGCGCGAGAATACGCCGGGCGGTCCGTGCATGCGTGGAATCACGCCGGCCATTCCGTGCATGCGCGAACTCGCGCCTTACCTTCGCCACCGGCTGGAGCAGCGTCAACCTAGCCCCCTAGAAAGGTGAGAATTCCTCACCTTGGGGACTGTTGATGCAGGAGTCGTTGGCGCCGGTTTTCCCGCTGGCGTGGGGACGTAGTCCCCAGAAAGGAGAACCCCGGCCCCTGTCTTCCTCCCTAAGTCTTTTTTGTGAGGGTTAATAGGTTGATTTCACCCTTATATGGGCGGGCAAAACCTCGTGGATCCACAGGGCAGTTCTTCAAAGGGAGAGACAGTTGAGGGGCCTAGCATTGCTGAATTTACTTTATTATTATTGGGCGGCCAGTGCTGAGAAGGTGGTGCAGTGACCCAGGTTCCGCATGGGGACAGATAAAGGTGAAGTCATTTAGGGGATCTTGTTTGGGTGCATTGATGACGGCCTTGCTTCCGTTTTCCCCGGCAAGGTACTACTCAAACCCAGTGGGCGTGTCCACTTTAAGGATTTGGAGACAATTCAGGCAGCACTTTAAGCTGGGAGCCATATTGAGGACGGCTCCTATTTTTGCTAATCACTTATTTGAGCCATCGAGACTGAATGCCACGTTTGGCTTATGGGAAGGGAAGGGACTTGAGAGATTCGGGGATCTGTTTGTAGAGAGAAGGTTTGCGAGCTTGGGGGAATTTTTGGTGAAGCTTGGACTTGAGGGGTCGAACTCATTCAGGTACTTCAGATCAGGAATTTTATATGAGGGGCTTTCCCAACATTTCCCGTGGCACTGCCGACGTCTTTGATGGAAAAGATCCTTTCTCTGGCAGGGTCAGAGGAGGAGGGCAGCATGCCCGGTATTTACAAGCAAATTCTGTCTGAAGATTCGGGCTTGGCCGATGAGGTGAAGGTGAAGTGAGAGAGAGAGTTGGGATCTATAGTGGATGAGGAGGTGTGGAGTGAGGCCCTGCATAGGGTGAACTCCACGTCTTTGTGTGCGCAGCTTGGGTTGATCCAGCTTAAGGTGGTGCATAGGGCGCACCTGACCAAAGCTAAGATGAGTGGTTTCTTTCCGGAGGTATAGGACAGGTGCGAGCGGTGTTCGGTGGGGTCGGCCAACCACATACACACACACACACACACACACACATGTTCTGCTCTTGTCCCAATGTGGTAAGCATCCTTCTCTAGCACCATGTCAGCAGTTCTGACTATTCATCTGGAGCCTTGTCCTTAGGTGACCATTTCTGGGGTGTTAGACTCGCCAGGGCTACAGAAGGGAGTGAAGGCAGATGTCCTTGCCTTCTCCTCGTTAATTGCTCGGAGGCGAGTTGTGGTGGGGTGGAGATCTCCTACTCTGCCCAGCGCTTCAGTATGGTGGGGTGACCTATTGGAATTCTTGTACCTGGAGAAAGTCAAGTACACCATTACGGGGTCGGTTGAGGGGTTCTACCGGCATGGCAAGGAATTAGTCACCATCGCTGCTCTGAGGGGGGGGGGGGGGTTGAGCTTTGTTTCATAAAATTCATTGTAAAATGGAAAATCTTTACTAAAAATATATATTTAAAAATATAGTGGGTTTAATCCACTAAGAGCTGCCACTATTTAGTTTCCAAGGATCAATATGTAATAGATCAAATTTCACTAAAAAATGTATTCTGATCATTCATACTGCATAGCTCATCTGACTCAAGTAATTAACAGTTCACCTTCTGGAAGATAGGAAACCAGGCAGGTGTCCAATACACAGGAGGAGTCATAATGTTACAGCTCTAGAGCTATGTTATTACAAAGTCAGATAATAAGTAGTGAAGGTACACTCCTGATCATAGGGACACAGTGTGTAGAAATGCTGGACTGAAGAGAATATCTCAGGCAGATGTGAAAGTTGTCATTTTCTCAGAGTTTCTAATGAAAACACAATGCACCGCCCTCTTTGTTAGAAAAACAAAGAAATAGAAATCTATTAAAACACATTTATTTTGCTGATTGAAGAATGTACCACAGCAGAGTTTGAAACACATAACATGAATCAATCAGCAGCTAATCCTCATTGACTTTGGCAGAATCAGATGAACTTAAATCCAACCTCCAAAGTAAACCTATTGGATTTTTCCCACCAAATTGATCCTGGAATGTATTAAGGTTTAGACTAAGTTTCATACTTGAATTAGGGTTAGGGTTAGGGTAACCCTTTACAAAGAATGACCAATTTTCTCACTATGTTTGCCCATTCTGTTTTGTACATGCTGTTCTTTTTGGATACGGTAATAATAAATGGACTCTTACTGAATGTATCATTCTTTCATAGATAATCTTACCTTCTTGTGAACAATCATGGTGCTCAAACCCTTAATGCCAACTCTTGCCTGCCACCCAACCTCATGGTTGCTCATTGCTTCCACGCCACATCCATATCCACTTATCCACTATTCACCATGTGTATACCATGTGCGGACCTCGGGAGTTGAGAAATATACTTATGCAATCGTAACACAGCTCTCACTTCTACACATTTAATAGTGAAAAGAACTCCCATTCATAAAATCTGCTCAAAAGTTTAAAATCTCCACAAATGGTGAATCTCTTATAAAAACAAACTTCTATTCAGATCCCACATCAAAGACAGCTGATCATTTAAATTGCCTCCAATGATTTGGAAATGAGTATTGATTGAAGTAAATATTCACATAGCTAGATTCAAATGTTTTCGGAGTATAGTCAGAAGTTACAGAAGCAAATGATATTTGTACCTCTCATATTAAAGTTAAATTGAAAACCAAAGTTCTACCTTCACTACACAAGCTACCTTGTATTAGGCCCAAGCCTTTACAGATTCCTGCTAACCACAATTGCCTGAATTTCCGCAGGTGTTCTCCCAATCAACTGGCAGATAATCAACAGAAATGGATAGACTCTTAAACAGTTACAGCACCCAATCAGGAGGATATTCCAATAAATATTCCAAACCTCCTCTGGTACATAATTTCCCTGATAGTATATTTACTTCTTTTCATTTGCTACCCTTTAGCATTACTATTTGAAATGAAAATGAATGAAAATCGCTTATTGTCACAAGTAGGTTTCAAATGAAGTTACTGTGAAAAGCCCCTAGTCGCCACATTCCGGCACCTGTTCGGAGAGGCTGGTACAGGAATTGAACCGTGTTGCTGGCCTGCCTTGGTCTGCTTTAAAAGCCAGCTCTTTAGCCCTGTGCTAAACCAGCCTCTTTGCTATGTTCTAATTTGATTTCTTTGCTTTTGTCTGTGCACAATGGCAGTCTCCATACCTTGATCTTGCTCTTCTGCACCTACCAGAGCCCTACCTTTCCCCCTGCCCCCAGAGCTCTAATTCAAGCCATTTTTACCTTGAGGGTTATCGACTTCACTAATGCTTCTCTAATCACTCTCCTTACTTCCACTTTCCACAATCTGCAAATTCTTCAGAATGCTGAAACCCTGATCATGAACACTGGAAAGCCATTTATTCACCCTCGTAATCTCTTGCTGCACCTAACTTGCGTGCTAACACATTGGAACATTTTATCATTTGAAGCACCATACCAATGTCTTGATATTATTGTTGGTTAAGAGTGAACAGATCATGCAAATACAAAGAAAGTGCAGTTAGTATTTAGATTTTTAAAAATAATACCCGCTGCTTACTGCCTCACAGAACTATTGTTTATTTGTACAGGTTGTCGGACCCCCAGGACCTACTGGCTCACAAGGTGCATCAGGTCCAATGGTAAGTCACAGTTATTGCTTTGAGAATACGTAAATGCCACTCCTATTTGCTGAAGGGTGCGTGAATGTTCTTAAAAGTTGCTTACCATCAATGTTTATTCTTACAGATGTGGACTTACATAGGAACGTAGGATTTAGCAGTAGGGGTAGGAGTAGGCCATCCAGCCCGTTGAGCCTGCTGGCAACTCAATAAGATTATGGATAATCTGGTTATGGTCTACACTCCACTTACCTGTCTCCCCCCGCCCCCCCCCCCCCCTCCCCGTATAACCCTTGATTTTATTATCCATCATCTATCTAACTCAGCCTTGAATAAATTCAATGACCCTGCATCCACTGTTTTCTGAAGAATGGAATTCCACAGACCAAAAACCTTAAGGCATAGATCCCACAACATAACGCTGGCGGTGTGGCCTCCGATTCGGCCGCCTCGCCAGCAATTTAGTCCCTCGGAGATTGGGGTGCCATTTTTAAAGGCCGCCCCAGCGCAAAGAAGTTCACCTGAAAACCCCACCCCCCAGCACTGCCGACTGGCACTGCCCGGGCAGTGCACAGGTATTTGAAGGGACTCTAACATAAGAACAGCAGAATTCTATTGTAAACCTTTGTTACACCTTGCTCTTAGCATGAATCTGTATTTCTAAGATCACCCCTGAAGAACCTAGTTCCAGTTTTAAGATTTATTCTTGTTTTGGACCCTGTCCCTCGTGGAAATTGTTTCTGTCTATGTACAGAATCAAACCCTTTAATCATCTATCCTAAACCACCTCAATTCATCATCCCCTAATCTTCAACATTCAAGGGAATACAAACCTAGACAATGCAACCTGCCCACATCATTTGATCTTTGTCCTGAATATGATTCTAGGTGAAGCTTCACTTAAAGCTCAGTGTATTCTTCCTGAGGCACAGTGCACAGAATCTGGCATGTCCAGCTCAATGCAGAGAAATATGTGGTTAGTACAAATGAAAAGAAAGCATTCCTCAAACAGTATGAGCCTTATGAGAATGGATCAGTAAAGATGCAGGGATCTATAAAGGCAGATAAGCCATTTAAAAAGCACATAGGTTTCTGCATTCCATATATAGAGGTATGTCAAATTTTGGAATTTCTGGCCATACCCCCCAGGGAAAGAAGGAATAGGAGGCTTTGTGTAATATGTCAAAATGTTATCATCAAGCAGTCCAAAGATGTGCAGGTTAGATGGATTGGCCATGAAAAATTGCCTTTCGTGTCCAAAAGGGTTAGATGGGGTTACGGGGATAGGGTGTAGGTGTGGGCTTAGGTAGGGTGTTCTTTCCAAGGGCCGGTGCAGAATGGGTTGAGTGGCCTCTTTCTGCTCTGTAAGTTGTATGATCTATGAAGCTGAACTTAGCTGTTAGGCGGTTTAATTCACAGGAAGCATGTCTGAGGGAATATGGATTAGAATTGCAATGGGTTTCAGTAAACAAAAGATAGCTTAACCTCTTGGTGGCCATTCAAATTCATTGCTACAGCAACAGCTCAAGATATGTTGCAAATTCACTAGAATGGTGCCTGGAACTTGTTATAGTTATGAGGGTAGGCTTGCAATATTAGAAAGTTTGTCACTGGAACTGAGAAAGTTTAAAGAGAGATCCAACAGAAGTTTTCAATTTTTGAAAAGTTTTGAGATGATAATTACTGAGATGATAATTGCCTTTGGTTGACAAGCACATAGACTGAGAATGATCCATTGCGGAATGAATGGGGAATTGGAGGAAGTGATTCACGCAGAGGGTTATTAGAAATTGGAACACTTTACTGCAAGGAGCCATTGAATCCGAGCACCAAATATTCAAAAGAGAATGAAAAGAATGGATAAATATTTGAAATAGAGAATATCAAAAGAAATTGGTGGGGTGATTAGAATACAATACTGAAGGGTTCATATCAACTCATGCTTATTGTCAATCAGCTGTTCTGTTCTATTCTTACAGGGGCCACATGGACTTCCAGGATCTAAGGTAAATCATCAACAAAGGCTAAGGGGATCTAGCAAAATGAAAATGAATGATACTCTTTAATTTGTCTCCACGCCCTTTGTTAAAATGAGCTATGCATGCTTTGTGTCATTTGTTTGACTAATTTAATGTCAATTTTATGTTGTAGCATCTTTAAACCTGTAAGTTCTTGCGGCTGTAGAATAACTGTCTCCTATAAGCTTAACAAAATTTAACAAAAGTCTTGTTAAAAATGGCCCAAGATGCATTCATACAAAGTCAAGTTCCCATCTTAAATTGATCAGCCATCAATAGGACTCTATTTTTCATGGAGAGGGAGAAGATTTATCGGCAGAATCCCTGAAGTAGCACAAAGCCAGAGGCGATAGATTTCATCCAACTGCCCTGTACAGATTTGAGAAGATTTCTGTGAAGTTCATCTGTGCCCTGGCTTCGCAGAACATTAGGGGTTCCATGCAGATTATACATGATGTGAATATCATATAATGCTAACAATTTGATTGGACTGCATATTGAATCAGAGCAGCTAGCGCTCACTTCCAGGATGTAGGAACTGCAGGTCAAACAAGTGATTAAATTTTCCTCATGCCTTGACAACTGATAATGATACCGCTGTAATTGAAGAGAGCTTGGATAGTTTATTTATTTATTTATTTTGAAGTTGTTTTTTTTTTCCAAAAATTCCAATTAAGGGGCAATTTAGTGTGGCTAGTCTACCAACCCTGCAAATCTTTGGGTTGTGGGGGTGAGACCCACGCAGACACGGGGAGGAGGTGCAAATTCCACACGAACAGTGACCCGGTACCGGGATTGAACCCGGGTCCTCAACGCCATGAGGCAGCAGTGCTAACCACTGTGCCACCATGTCACCCTAGCTTGGACAGTTTAATTAAGGTATCCAATAATTGTGAATGCCATACAGAAAAGAACCCCGAGTTCTGTGCAGTAGGCACCATTGTCACTCCGAGAGGCAGCACCTCACTGTGTCCGGCGATTGTAGGGAGGGTTCCGCATTGCTCCTGACACAAGCTGTCTCTGACTTAGAACACTCCATATTGTCACTGGATGGAAAGAAGAAAATACATTCCACTTTCCATCACTATCGTCAGTTTGCCAAAGGCAAAAACCTCTAAACTAACCATATTGTATATCACCATCACAGCTCATGAACTTATAGGTTTAAAATGATCACTGCACAAAAGGTTTTACTGAAATATCTGTGCATCTGTCAGTGTATTATTAAAAGTCTCACCAGTCGCATACCTGAATCAGAATCATTAGCAAATTACTTGTCTACAGTTAATGCATCTGATCAAAGTTTAAGAGTTATCTTCGTCTACATCAGTGTCTTCTGAGCAAGGACTCTTGTAGGCTTCCTGCCCATGTAATACACAGCTGTGCAGATGTGGCAATGGTCCCTCTCATTGCTTCGAAAGCAGTTCTGTAGATTTTGAACGTTGTACATACAATACGTTGGTCATTATATTACAAACACTTCAGGATGAGGTTTCATGAGATATTACATTCATTATGGAGGGCCTTGGTGAGACTACATCTGGAACACTGTGTACAGCATCGGCCTCTTTCTTTGAAAAAATATATAATTGTGTTAGAAGCAGTTCAGAGAAGGTTCACTGCACCCCTTCCTGAGATGAGGGGCTTATCTTATGAAGAAAGGTTGAACAGGTTGGTCTATGCGTTAGAGTATAGAAGAATGAGAGGTGATCATTTTGAAACATTCAAGATCCTTAGGGGATTTGATAGGGTAACTACCGGTAGGATTTTCCCTCTTGTGAGAGAGACTAGAACCAGGGGACACAGTTCACCATTTAAGACAGAAATGAAGAGATTTTCTTTCTCTCAAAGGTTTATTCGTTTATGGAATTTCTTCCCTAGTAGTGTCTGGGTATTGAATTTATTCAGGGCTGAGTTAGACACATTTTGGGTAGACAAGGACACAAGGGCCATGGTCGGGCAGACGGCAAAGTGGAGTTGAGACCACAACTAGATAAGCCGTGATCTTATTGAATGGCGGAGCAGACTTGAAGGGCCAAATGATCTATACCTGCTCCAAAGTCCTAAATTCCTACAATAAATTAACAAAGCTTTTCTTTTGCACACTCCTAATTTTTCAGAATAATCAAAGACTCTAGTACTTTCGTACAGTGGTCATCTATCTGCTATTTTTGCACTGATATCACCTATTTATTTTAAATTAGTTAATGACTCTAATAGAATTGCGAACTGAGAAGTGCCTTTGAACACATTTAAGTTTTAATTGTCTAATATTGCCGGTAGTATGTTCTAGGCTTGTATTCCAGCACCCCAGCTGTGAAATATAGGGGGAAATGACAGCCCTCCTTCAGGGAGCTGGTAGAAAGAACATTTACTAACAAACCATACATTTGGGTCTCTCAGATTATTCCATAAGTAAAGTACATAATGACAACTTTGAACAGATGAAATACTGCACAAACTCAGATACGACCACTGTGATATTAAAAATGTCTGCAAAGATACATGTACCATTCTGAAATAGGTTTCTTCCTTCTAAGCATAATTTAATCAAGGAAGAAGAAAATGTTTTCTGCATCTAATATGAAGTAAATATCAGGAATGCAAATGCGCTATAGAAGGATTGGAAAGAGCATTGGCCACTGGGAATGGGGTGGGAGAGGGGCGGGGGTAGAAATAATCCGTTGACGGATGCACAGGTATTTGCAGTAGCTTTCTGTGATTAATTTAAATGCATTTCTGTCCCAGCTTCAAAGTAGCAAAAAAAAGGTGGACTTTACTTTTACATTTAGGGTGAACCGGGGTTGAATGGTGTTAAAGGAGGGAAGGGTGAACCAGGTCAAAAAGGTGACAGAGGACCCCTTGGTCTCCCAGTAAGTAGATAACATTTAATACAGCTTACATCATAAGAGTGCCAACATCTCTGGTTTACTCTGAGTAATACTGGAGAACAAATGCACAGTGCTGGAGCAGAAACAAACCACTAACTGTCAGTATCACCTAGTTACATTGTGTGCTGTCTTATTAGATTCCTTTAATAACTGTTTTCATTCGCAATTTTTTATTTTTTTTAATTCACTTCTGCAGAATGCAGATGATAATTCCAAAAGGATTAACAAGCACCATTGTCATTATATGTACATTATGTCCCGTCTTGTGATGTCTCATTTAGGTTTATCTTTTTTAGTGTATCTTGTTCATTTCCTTTAAACTGATTGAAGAATGGTGTGGACATCTCACAAGTTGCACAGTTGCATTTAATTTAACTTATTTTAAGAGCATCTAGGCGTACATTTTCCTCCATTTGCCCAATGTTAATTAAAAAAAAGGTTCAGTGTAACTGTACGTCAGGAAGCCCCTTTCATAATTTCAGTTAATATGTTCACAACCATTAGTGAATGGAGGAAAATATTAATAGCTGTCTTGTACTAAGTGATGGGTGAGATTTGGCACGCGTTATTCTGCAGAGTTGGGCCAAATGTGAAAATTGATGGTCAACTGTAAGCCATTTTTGTCAGTATAATCATTCTCACATCCAATTTGCTTATAAATGAAATGTTACTACAGCCACAGTGTGATTCTGCCTGTAGCACAAGTAATATAGGTTGTTATAGAAGTTATTGTCGTGTTGTTCACCCTGGGGTAACACGGACTGCAACAGGATGCAGATGAACGGTAAAGCATACACCAAACGTAGGCATTGGTTCAATACGATTTATTGAACTTCTGTAACAATGCACATAGCTGGCTGTGGGTTGACACTCTACTACTCTAAGTGTACTAACTCTAACTTACTAGACCAGGCTAGCTCTGATCCACGTGTAGAAGGTGCTGACTGATATGTACACCCTGACTGTCACTACAGTTGTCACCAGTGGAAAGAGGCGGAGTGCTGATGCCTCGTGTGTTTTATAGTTGGAAGCCCCCCTCTGATGTTCTGTCTGGTGATTTGTTGTGTTCTGTCCTGTATATTGATTGGCTAACCTGGGTGTCTGTCACTGCCTGTTTTTACCTCATGATGTGCATGGGTGCATATTATGACATCCCCCTTTTTAAAAAAGAAAATTGTCGGTTGCTTAGAGCATATATGACATATTTACAGATATAACTATTTACAGCAAATGGCGAGTGAATGAATATGTACATGTAAGGTGTCTAGCGTGCAGATACAGAACAATATATACAAAGGAAATATTTATAAGTCCAATCTTTGGGGCTGGTGTCGGATCCTTGTCGACCGCCTGAGAGGTGGAGGTGGGGACGACGGTGCCTTGACAGGCGGGATTGCAGCCAGATTGGTGGCCTCGTGGAGCGAGGTGTCCGGAAAAGGCAGAACGACATCTGGGAACGCGAGATCCGGTGGTGGGCAGGCAAGTTTGCGTAGTGCCCTTCTGTTGCGCCTGACAATGGATCTATCAGCCATGCGAACCACGAACGACCTGGGAGCAGCCTGTCGAACAACAGCTGGAGCTGACCAGACTCCACCAGGCAACTTGATGCGAACAGCATCTTCCGGAGAGAGCACGGGCAGATCAGTAGCATGAGCATCATATGTCAACTTTTGCCGGTTTCTGAGTTGCTGCACCTTTTGCAGCACTGGGAGGTGATCCAGGTCAGGTAAGTGAATAACCGGAACAGTCGTCCACAGGTGATATATCGTGATTCATAAGGAGTTGTGCCGGAGACATACCGGTGGACAGAGGGGTTGCCCTGTACGCCAGGAGTGCAAGGTTAAAGTCAGAAGCTGAGTCCGCAGCCTTGCAGAGCAGTTGCTTCACGATATGGACCCCTTTTTCGACCTTTTCGTTAGATTGCGGGTAATGCGGGCTCGAGGTAGTGTGCTTGAACTGGTATAGCTTCGCAAAGTTGGACCACTCTTGGCTGTAGAAGCAGGGACCGTTGTCGCTCATGACCGTGAGCGGAATACCATGCCTGGCAAATGTCTCCTTGCAGGCCTTGATGACAGTCCTTGATGTGAGGTCGGACAGTTTTACCACTTCGGGGTAACTCGAGAAGTAGTCAATTATAAGCACGTAGTCACGCCCATTGGTGTGAAAAAGGTCGATTCCCACCTTTGACCACGGAGAGGTCACAATCTTATGTTGCTGGAGTGTTTCTTTGGGCTGAGCAGACTGGAAACGCTGGCAAGTCGCACAATTGAGGACCATGTTGGATAGGTCCTCGTTGATGCCAGGCCAATAGACAGCCTGCCGGGCCCTGCGCCTGCATTTCTCGATACCTATGTGTCCCTCGTGGATCTGTTTGAGCACTAAGCTCTGGAGGCTGCGAGGAATAACGATACGATCCAGCTTCAGGAGGATCCCCTCGACAACTGTTAGGTCATCATTGACATTAAAGAACTGGGGCATTGCCCTTTCTGCCAACCATTTGCAAGGTGATATATGACCCGCTGCAGAAGATGGTCCTTGGCAGTCTCTTCTCGAATGTTGACGACTCGTTCGTCTGAGGCCCGGAGGTTGCTGGCACACAGTTGCACCTGTGCCTCAATCTGGCGGATGAAGTCAACCTGTTCACAGGGCGAGGTGATGGCGCGAGACAGGGCATCCGCAATTATCAGCTCCTTGCCCGGTGTGTAAACCAATTCGAAATCATACCTGCGGAGTCGAAGGAGAATGCGCTGAAGTTTGGGCGCATGTCATTCAAGTCCTTGTGAATGATATGGGCTAGGGGTCTGTGGTCAGTCTTTCCCCAGGATGCTGCTGCTGTTGACACTTACTGCTCCCCTAGAAAGTCAAGGAAATGTTGCCACCGCCGGGAGAACCCCATCAAGGACCCTCTCAAGGTGAACTTTATTCGCTCCAGGCTGAGGAACCCCGCCATGTCGCTAACCCAGGTCTCCACACTCGGGGGTTTCGAGTCCCTCCACATTAACAAGATCCATCTCCGGGCTACCAGGGAGGCAAAGGCCAGCACCTCGGCCTCTTTCGCTTCCTGCACTCCCGGATCCTCCGCCACCCCAAATATCGCTACCGCTGGGCTCGCCTTCACCCGAGCGTCCAAAACCCTAGACATCACCCTCGCAAACCCCTGCCAGAATCCTTTAAGTGCCGGGCATGCCCAAAACATATGGGCATGATTCGCCGGACACCCCGCACACCTCGGGCACCTGTCCTCCACCCCAAAAAACCTACTCATTCTTGCCGCCGTTATATGCGCCCGATGCACCACCTTAAACTGGATTAATCCAGGGGCTGTTTAGCACACTGGGCTAAATCGCTGGCTTTGAAAGCAGACCAAGGCAGGCCAGCAGCACGGTTCGATTCCCGTAACAGCCTCCCCGAACAGGTGCCGGAATGTGGCGACTAGGGGCTTTTCACAGTAACTTCATTTTGAAGCCTACTTGTGACAATAAGCGATTTTCATTTCATTTCATTTCATCCGAGCCTGGCACATGATGAGGAGGAGTTCACCCTGCCCAGGGCATCGGCCCACAGGCCCTCATCCAGCTCCTCGCCCAGCTCCTCCTCCCACTTATCCTTCAACTCCCCCACTGAGGCTTCCTCTACCTCCTGCAGCTCCTGATATACGTCCGACACCTTCCCCTCCCCTACCCAGACGCCAGACACCACCCCATCCTGGATCCTACGTGGGGGCAGCCGTGGGAATGTCCCCACCTGTTTTCTAAGGAAGTCCTGAACCTGAAGGTACCTGAACGCATTCCCCGGGAGGAACCTGGGGAGAACCGTCATCTTCACAGTCTGCACCCGTCCCGCCAAGGAAAGCGGGAGCATATCCCACCTTTTAAACTCTCCCTCCATCTGCTCCACTAGCCAGGTTAAGTTGAGCCTGTGCAGGGCATCCCAGTTCCTGGCCACTTGTATCTCCAAGTACCAAAAGCTCCTCTCCACTATCCTGAGCGGGAGATCCCTCAGTCTCTCCTCCTGGCCCCTACCGTGGACCATGAACAGCTCACTCTTCCCCACGTTCAGCTTATACCCCGAGAAGCTCCCAAAGTCTCCCAGGATCTGCACAACCTCCCCCATCCCCTCTAACGGGTCCGAAATATACAACAGCAGATCATCTGCGTTGAGGGAGACCCGGTGCTTCTCCCCTCCGCGCCCCAGCCCCCTCCAATCCCCCGAAGTCCTGAGCGCAATGGCCAACGGCTCAATTGCCAGGGCAAACAGCAACGGGGACAGGGGACACCCCTGTCTCGTCCCCCCGTGCAGTCTGAAATATTCCGACCTTAGCCGGTTTGTGGACACACTCGCTACAGGGGCCTGGTACAGCAGCTTGACCCACCCCTATAAATCCCTCCCCAAATCCAAACCTGCCTAGCGCCTCCCACAGATACTCCCACTCCACCCTGTCAAAGGCCTTCTCCGCATCCATCGCAGCCACCACCTCCACCTCCCCCCCCCCCCCCCCCCCCCCCACTCCGAGGGCATCATGATAATATTCAGGAGCCTCCTCACGTTCGTGTTCAGCTGCCTGCCCTTAACAAAACCCGTCTGGTCCTCCCCAATCACTCCCGGGACACAGTCCTCTATTCTGGTGGCCAGAATTTTTGCCAACAGCTTGGCATCCACATTCAGGAGCGATATCGGCCTGTAGGACCCACACTGAAGCGGATCCTTCTCCTTCTTCCAGGATAAGCGAGATCAATGCCTGCGACATTGTCGGAGGGAGGGTCCCTTTCTCCTTTTCCTCATTGAATGTTCTCATCAGGAGCGGGCTCAGCAGCTCCGAGAACTTCTTATAAAATTCTACGGGGAAGCCGTCCGGGCCCGGGTCGTGTGTGTTCATTGGTTATCCTGTGTGTCAATCACTGCCTGTCTGCATCTCATTATATACATGTGGATATTATGACATCTCCCCTTTTTGAAGTAACGTTTGGAACGTGGCGGTATATACATGCATGATTATATTCAAGTGGTGAGTGAATGAACATATGTACGTGGGAAGGTGTCTATCGTGCAGATACAGAGCAAACTGAACAAAATTTACAAGATTTAAGTCTATGGATTCAGTCTTTGTGGCGGGTGACGAATTCTTGTAGATCGCCTTAGAGGTGGAGGGGGGACGCCGGCACTTGGACAGGCGGGATTGCTGCCATGTCGGTGGCCTCATGGAGAGGCGGGATCGCTGCCAGATCGGTGGCCTCGTGTTGCAAGATGTCCGGAGGAGGCATGATGACATGCGGAGAAGTGCGGCCAGGCGGTGGGCAGGGAACGTTTCGTAGCGCCCTCCTGTTGCGCCGTAGAATGGAGCCATCAGCCATTTGGACAATGAAGGACCTGGGGGCAGCCTGCCTGGCGACAATAGCTGGGGCTGACCAACCTCCCTCAGGCAACTGGACGTGAACAACATCATCTGGAGCCAGTGCAGGTAGATCCTTGGTATGAGCATCATACGTGATCTTCTGCTGGTCCCTGGATCGCTGCACTTTCTGCAGCACCGTGAGGCGGTCAAGTTCTGGAACATGGATGGCTGGAACAGTCGTCCTCAGGTTGCGGTTCATGAGCAGCTGCGCCGGAGACAAACCAGTTGACAGAGGGGTTTGCCCTGTATGCCAACAGTGCCAGGTTGAAGTCCGAGACTGAGTCTGCAGCCTTGCACAGCAACCGCTTGACAATATGGACCCCTTTTGTGGCCTTCCCTTTTGATTGCGGGTAATGGGGACTGGATGTGATGTGACTGAAGTGGTAGGATCGTGCAAAGTCGGACCACTCTTGGCTGTAGAAACATGGGGCCGTTGTCACTCATTACTGTGAGTGGTATCCCGTGCCTGGCAAACGTCTCTTTGCAGGCTTTAATCACTGACTTGGACGTGAGGTCCGACAGTTTCACCACTTCCGGGTAGCTGGAGAAGTAGTCGACCAAGAGCATGTAATCACGCCCATTTGCGTGAAAGAGGTCTATCCCCACCTTGGACCACGGAGAAGTCACAATCTCGTGCTGTTGCAGTGTTTCCTTGGGCTGAGCTGGTTGAAACTTCTGGCATGTTGAGGACCGTGTTGGCAATGTCCTGGCTGATGCCAGGCCAGTAGACTGCCTGCCGAGCTCTGCATCGACATTTTTCGACCCCAAGGTGACCCTCATGGATCTGTCTGAGCAACATGGCTTGCATGTTTTGGGGAATGACGATTCTATCTAGTTTAAGAAGGATTCCCTCGACAACCGTTAACTCGTCCTTAACGTTGAAGAACTGGGGGCACAGCCCCTTTTGCCAGCCATGGGCAAGGTGTTGCATCACGCGCTGCAGTAGAGGATCTTTGGCAATTTCTTCGCATATCTGGACAACTCTTTCATCAGTGGCTGGGAAGTTGCTGGCACACAACTGCACCTGTGCCTCGATGTGGCGAATGAAGTCGCCCGGTTCACACGACATGGTGATGGATCGGGATAGGGCATCCGCGATGATCAGCTCCTTGCCCGGTGTATAGACGGGTTCGAAGTCATATCGGCGGAGACGAAGAAAAATTCGCTGCAGCCGAGGTGTCATGTCATTTAAATCCTTCTGGATTATGTGGACTAAAGGCCTGTGGTCTGTTTCCACCGTGAACTTCGGCAGACCGTATACATAGTCATGAAACTTGACTATTCCTGTCAGGAGACCCAGACACTTCTTTTCAATCTGGGCATAACGTTGTTCGGTCGGAGTCATGGTCCTGGATGCATATGCCACTGGAGCCCAGGACGAGGAGTCGTCTCGCTGGAGGAGCACCGCCCCAATGCCGTCCTGGCTTGCGTCTGTGGATATCTTGGTATCCTTGGTTGTGTCAAAGAACGCTAGTACAGGGGCTGTGGTGCGCTTCGCCTTCAGCTCAAGCCACTCCGCTTGATGTGCGGGAAGCCACTGGGACACTGTCGACTTTTTAACGAGATGCCGGAGGGTCGTGGTGTGGGATGCCATGTTGGGAATGAATTTTCCCAGAAAATTTACCATCCCGAGGAAGCGGAGGACCACCTTTTTGTCCTCTGGTGTCTTCATGGCATTGATTGCCAGCACCTTGTCGGCGTCAGGTTGCACACCATATTGTGAAATGTGGTCACCTAAAAACTTGATAGCGGACGGCCCAAACGAGCATTTGGCCCTGTTGAGCTGGAGGCCATTTTCATGAATCCTCTGGAAAACCTGTTTGAGGCGATCAATGTGATCCTTGGGCGTCGTGGACCAGATGATCACGTCGTCCACATAGACTCACACCCCCTCGATGCCCTCCATCATTTGCTCCATTATGCAATGAAATAATTCGGAAGCTGATATGATACCAAAAGGCATGCGGTTGTAGCAATACCTGCCGAACGGAGTGTTAAAAGTGCACAGCTTCCGACTGGACTCGTCCAGCTGAATTTGCCAGAAGCCACGGGAGGCGTCCAGCTTGGTAAAGAATTTGGCATGAGCCATCTCACAGGGCAATTCTTCATGCTTCGGGATCGGGTAATGCTCTCGCATGATGTTGCGATTCAGGTCTTTGGGATCAATGCAAATGCGGAGTTCGCCAGAGGGTTTCTTGACGCAGACCATGGAGCTGACCCAGTCTGTGGGTTCCGTGACCTTTGAGATGATGCCCTGGTCTTGGAGCTCTCATAGCTGCGTTTTCAGACGATCCTTGAGAGGAGCTGACACCCGGCGTGGTGCATGGATGACTGGGGTGGCATTCGGCTTGAGCAATATCTTGTAGCGATATGGGAGCATGTCCATCCCATCAAACACATTGTGGTATTGTGTGAGAATGTCGTCTATCTCAGCCTGGAGATTCGCATTGGGCGAGGCCGTCGCCGGTATCGAGGACATGGCATAAACTCGCTGTACCAGATTTAGGAGTTTGCATGCGCGAGCCGGTGAGCAGGGATGTCTTGTCAGGCCGGACGATCTCGAATCTTAACGTCGCCTTGATTGCCTTGTGAGAGACATCTACCTGACACGACCCACTGGCAGCCATGTCATTACCATTGTAGTCAAGGAGCTGGCAGGCTGGTGGAAGAATTCTCGGTTGGTGTCGGATGCTGTCGAGGTCCGACTGTGATATGAGGTTCGCAGACGCGCCAGTGTCCATTTTAAATCGGATGCGAGACTGGTTGACCGTGATGACGGCACACCACTTGTCGTCAGGATCCACACTGAGGATCGAAAGATGGTTGGCAGGCACGGTAGATACCAACTCGCGTGTGGTGATGATGCCCACCCGATATGTAGACTCAGGCAGTCAGCATCGGGGTCCGTTGGGCTGTCTGGATCAGATTCCTGCATGTCTTGTTGTATGCAGCGGACACATCTGTGCTGCAGCTGGGATCGCTGGCTGTTGTTCGGTGGAGTGGACCTGCAGAAGGCCGTGTAGTGGCCAGGCTGTCCACACTGTAGACATCGCCTGCCTTTGGCTGGACATTGCCGCCTTAATTGGGCGGAGCCACAATTCGGACACGTCATGACGCTGACGTCAGCACGTTCTGTGCGCCATCGTGCATGCGCAGTGCGGTCGGCCGACGTTCACGCATGCGCCTCAGGATCTTCGGCTTTATCGTCCACCCAGTCGTGGCGCGCATGCGTGGGGGCCCGAGAAAAGCGCGTGAAACGGCCACTCTCCTCAATGCTCCGGCCTTGCATTTTCGCTATGGCCTGCACCCTTTCTGCCTCGTGGGAGGCCAGTTTTGCAGTTTAGCCGCCCTGATGCGGGAGTAGCGATTTCTGGCATGCTCATGGACAACCCACATTCCGACGGCGACGGAGAGGGTCAACTGTTTGATTTTGAGGAGCTGCTCCCGCAGGGAGTCGAACTGGACCCCGAAAACGATCTGATCCCGGATCATGGAATCAGTCGTCGAGTCATAATTACATGACTGCACTAGGATGCGGAGATGGGTCAAGAAGGACTGAAAAGTTTCATCTTTACCCTAAAGCCTCTGTTGGAAGATGTACCGTTCAAAGCTCTCATTCACCTCAATGTCGCAGTGGCTGTCGAATTTCAGCAGAACTGTCTTGAACTTTGTCTTGTCTTCGCCATCGGCAAACGTGAGCGAGTTATAGATGTGGATGGCGTGATCCCCCGCAGTCGACAGGAACAGCGCGATCTTTCTGGCATCCGATGCTGCCTCAAGGTTGGAGGCCTCGATGTACAGGAGGAACTTTTGTTTGAAGACTTTCCAGTTGGCGCCGAGGTTGCCGTAGATCCGGAGTTGCGAAGGAGGCTGGATTCTTTCCATGCCGCTGGATGGCTGCTTGCTGGTCATTGCAGATGCACTCGAGGTAGGTTCGTTAGGATTAATAACACTCTGGTACCATGATGTGTTAAGTAAGTTGGTTCAACGTTGACTGCAACTGGATGCAGTGAAACTAGAAACAGGCTTCTGACACAGGAGATGGTCCAACACTGTTTTATTGAACTTCCTGATTGCTGTACATAGTCTGCTGTGAGTTGACACTCTATCAATCTAACTGATAACCTCCTACTGGCTTGACCAGACTAACTCTCTACCTCATGGGGATAGTGCTCACTGGCTTGTGCACTCTTACTATCTCAGTAGCTGTGTCCTGTAGAGAGAGGGAGAGTCTTAATGCTCTGTGTGCTTTATAGTGGTGGTGTCCTGTCTGGTGATTGGTTGTTATGTGTCGTCTGTGTTCATTGGTTATCCTGTGTGTCAATCACTGCCTGTCTGCATCTCATTATATACATGAGTGGCTATTATGACAAGGCCCAGGCACTCTTTCTCTATCTCAGCATACCTCTGCTCAGTGGGAGTCATGGCCCTGGACGCATAAGCCACTGGAGGCCAGGACGAGGAGTCATCCTTCTGGAGGAGCACCGCACCAATGCCGTCCTTGCTGGCGTCCGTGGAGATTTTTGTCTCCGGCTCTGGGTCTAAAAACGCTAGTACCGGAGCAGTGGTGAGCTTTGCCTTTAACTCGAGCCACTCTGCTTGATGTGTGGGTAGCCACGGGAATGCAGTGGACTTCTTCACCAGATGCCTGAGAGCCGTGGTGTGTGATGCGAGGTTGGGAATGAACTTTCCCAAGAAGTTAACCATACCCAGGAAGCGGAGTACCGCCTTTTTGTCTTCCGGGGTCTTCATGGTGTTGATGGCCTTGAGTTTGTCCGAGTCCGGTTGCACGCCCTGCTGGGATATTTGATCACCCGAAAACTTGATTGATGACATGCCATAGGAGCATTTGACCTTGTTCAACTTGAGGCCGTTGGCATCTATGTGTCTAAAGACTTGTTGGAGATGCGGGGCGTCATTCTCCGACCCCCCAGCGGGTCGGAGAATGGCCGTTGGCTGCCGTGAATCCCGTCCCCGCCGGTTGCCGAAGTCTCCGGCACCGGATATTCGGCGGGGGCGGGAATCGGGCCGCGCCGGTTGGCGGCCCCCCCCCCGCTGAATTCTCCGGCCCGGATGGGCCGAAGTCCCGCCGATAAATTGCCTGTCCCGCCGGCGTGGATTAAACCACCTTTTGAACGGCGGGACATGGCAGCGTGGGCGGGCTCCGGGGTCCTGGGCGGGGCGCGGGGCGATCTGGCCCCGGGGGGTGCCCCCACGGTGGCCTGGCCCGCGATCAGGGCCCACCAATCCGTGGGCGGGCCTGTGCCGTGGGGGCACTCTTTCCCTTCCGCCTCCGCCACGGTCTCCACCATGGCGGAGGCGGAAGAGACTCCCTCCACTGCGCATGCGCGGGAAACTGTCAGCGGCCGCTGACACTCCCGCGCATGCGCCGCTGCGAGATGTCATTTCCGCGCCAGCTGGCGGGGCGGAAATTCCTCCGGCGTCGGACTAGCCCCTCAATGTTGGGGCTCGGCCCCCAAAGATGCGGAGCATTCCGCACCTTTGGGGCGGCGCGATGCCCGTCTGATTGGCACCGTTTTGGGCGCCAGCTGGCGGACATCGCGCCGTTTCGGGAGAATTTCGCCCGAGATGTGTGTTCCTCTGGGGTCGTGGACCATATAATTACGTCATCAACATAAACCCGCACACCCTCAATGCCCTCCAGCATCTGTTCCATGATCCTGTGAAAGATTTCAGAGGCTGAAACAATACCAAACGGCATGCGGTTGTAACAGTACCTTCCGAAAGGTGTATTAAACGTGCAGAGCTTCTTGCTGGACTCGTCCAGTTGTATCTGCCAGAAGCCACGTGATGCATCGAGCTTCGTGAAGAATTTGGCATGTGCCATCTCACTGGTTAGCTCCTCACGGTTCGGGATCGGGTAGTGTTCCCGCGTTAGGTTTCGGTTAAGATCCTTGGGATCTATACATATGCGCAGTTCTCCAGAGGGCTTTTTCACACAGACCATCGAGCTGACCCGGTCAGTCAGTTCCGTCACTTTAGAGATTATACCCTGGTCTTGGAGCTCCTGCAGCTGTGCCTTTAAACGTTCCTTCAGAGGAGCCGGCACCCGGCGTGGTGCATGGATCACAGGCGTGGCATCAGGCCTGAGTAAGATTTTGTAGCGGTACAGCAGCGTGCCCATCCAACTGAACACATCCGGGTATTGTGACAGGATTTTGTCAATGTCAGCCTGAAGATTCATATTGACAGAGGACATGGCATGTACTCGCTGGACGAGATTGAGTAGCTTGCATGCATGGGCACCAAGCAGGGAAGCCTTGTCAGGCTTGACGCTTTCGAATCGCAGTGTGGCTTTGATGGCCTTGTTGGAGACATGCAGGTGACAAGACTCTAACATAGTAATGGCATTGCCATCATAATCAAGCAGCTGGCAGGCCGGCGCAAGAATTTTTGGCTGCCTTTGGATGCGAGCAAGATCTGCTTGAAGTATGAGATTGGCTGAAGCACCAGTGTCCAGCTTGAACCCGATGCTGCATTGGTTGTACGACAGCGCGCCATTCGTCCGCAGAATCCACGTTGAGGATGGGTAGGCGTGTTGCTGAATTTGAGGCTGCCTTGTCATACGTGGTAATGATGCCCACACGATATGGGGACTCCAGGCAGTCGTCCTGTGGATCCGTGGTGTTACCAGGTTCTGAATCCAGCAGCCCTTGCTGCACACATTGAACGCGTTTGCATTGGAACTGGGATCGCTGGCCCACGATCGGAGGTGCAGACCTGCACAAGGCTGCATAATGGCCAGGCTTCCCACAATTTAAACATTGCCTGCCTCTTGCAAGGCATTCCCGCTTTAAGTGGGTGGTGCCGCAGTTCGGGCATGTCATGACGTTGACGTCGTAACGCTCCGTGCGTCGTTGCACATGCGCAGTGCGGTCAGCCACCGCTCGCACCTGCGCAGTGTGGTCTTTGGCCGCTTCGTTCTCCCGTCCGTGGTGCGCATGCATGGGACCCCGGGAAAAGCGCGCAAAATGGCCGCCTTCATCGATGCTAAGGCGCCGCATTCGGGCGATGGCCTGTACACTCTATGCCTCGTGGGAGGCAAGTTGGTCCTGTTCTGCCGATTTAAGGCGGGAGTAGAGACCTTTCGCCTGTTCATGCACTTTGCACGTCTCGATGGCTACTGGCAGGGTCATGTCTTTTATTTTTAGGAGCTGCTCCCGCAGGGTGTCAGAGTGGACCCCAAACACGATCTGATCCCTGATGAGGGAATCAGCGGTGTCACCGTAGTTGCAGGATTGCACTAATATGCGGAGATGAGTTAGAAAAGATTGAAAAGGCTCATCCCTACCCTGAAGGCGTTGCTGGAAGACATAGCGCTCAAAGCTCTCGTTCGTTTCGACTTCACAGTGACTGTCGAACTTGGCTAACACGGTCTGGAACTTGGTCTTGTCCTCACCGTCGGCAAAAGTTAGCGAATTGAAGATTTGGATGGCCTGGTCCTCCGCAGTCGATAGGAGCAGCGCAGTTTTTCTGGCATCGGACGCATCCTCAAGGCCCGAGGCCTCAATGTATAGACTGAATTTCTGCTTGAAGACCCGCCAGTTGGCGCCGCGATTTCCGGAGATCCGGAGCTGTGGAGGGGCCTGGATCTTCTCCATGCCGCTGGAAGGCACTTGCTGGTCGTCACTGAATTATTCAAGGTAAATTACTTAGATGAAGTAGACTCCTGGTATCATGTCGTGTTATTCACCCTGGGGTAACACGGACTGCAAGAGGATGCAGATGAACGGTAAAGCTTACACCAAACGTAGGCGTTGGTTCAATACGATTTATTGAACTTCTGTAAAAATGCACACAGCTTACTAGACCAGGCTAGCTCTGAACCACGTGTAGAAGGTGCTGACTGATATATACACCCTGACTGTCACTACAGTTGTCACCAGCGGAAAGAGGCGGAGTGCTCATGCCTCGTGTGTTTTATAGTTGGAAGCCCCCCCTCTGGTGTTCTGTCTGGTGATTGGTTGTGTTCTGTCCTGTATGTTGATTGGCTAACCTGGGTGTCTGTCACTGCCTGTTTTTACCTCATGATGTGCATGGGTGCATATTATGACAGTTATTACTTTGTGAGAACTCTTTCTATGAATAAATTAGGGACATTTCCATTTTGATGGGAGTGGAAAATAGCACAGTGGTTAGCACGGTTGCATCACAGCGCCAGGGATCCGGGATCGATTCCAGGCTTGGGTCACTGTCAGTGCGGAGTCTGCTCGTTCTCCCCGTGTCTGCGTGGGTTACCCCCGGGTGCTCTGTTTCCTCCCACAAGCCCCGAAAGACGCGCTTGTTAGGTGAATTGGACATTCTGAATTCTCCCTCTGTTTACCCGAACAGGCGCCGGGATGTGGCGACGAGGGGCTTTTCACAGTAACTTCACTGCAGTGTTAATGTAAGCCTACTTCGAGGTAGTACAGTGCAGATATACCAGGATAATACCTGGACTCCAATTACGAGGAGCATGCCAGGGTTTTATTTTGAACGAAATGGGGTGATTTGATCAAACTTTCACTTTAAGAGAAACAGAGAGTATCTATTTCCACTTAGTTGGAGAGTGTAGGACTAGAGGTCATAGTCTAAATTTTAGGGCCAGATTGTTCAAAAGTAAAATTAGGAACTATTTCTACTCTCAGATGGTGGGAGAAGTTTGGAACTCTCTTCCACAAGCGACAGTTGATGCTCGATCAGTTGTGAATTTTAAATCTGAGATGTAAATGTTTTTATTAAACGAACGTACGAAAGGATGTGGGACATGGAATTAGATCACAGATCAGCCATGATTACATGGAATTGTGGAACAGGCTCGCAAAGTTAAACGGTCTAATCCTGTTCCTGTATTACTATGATCCCACAATGCCCATCGAGAGTTATCAGCATCAGATTTTGGTCCTGGATCCTCATTATAATGTGCTTGGAAGCTGCCAGTGTGGAACATGAAACCTGTGGAAGCGGGAAATGGACTAGTTGGCTGAATGGGGCCCTACAGTGTCACCTTTAAAGGGGAGGAGTAGAAGTGTCAAGAATTTTTAAAAAGGAAGTTTGAATCGTGGCAAAACCTTTGCAGAAACTACAGCAGCAACTGCATTGAACTAAAATTACTTAAATTGCAAAACCCACAAGCAGCTGCCACAAAAAGGCTTCTGATCTCCATCCAGCTTTCCCTGACAGCCGGTGAGGATCCCTTTAATGTGCAACGGAAATGACTGCCTTCTGAGTGCACTGTTCACAACTGGGTCGTGGAAATAGAAACTGGTTGGTGATAGTCAAGCGGGCAAAGGAATATGAGAATCTCATCATTTGATCCCAATTAGAATACATTTGCAAGCCTGGTGTCTGCGTCCAAAGGGAGCCCCAGCTGCCATAGTAGATGGACAGTGGCTTAGCCATATGTTGATAATTTAGGGCAAAACTACCCTGTGTATGGAAATGTGAAAATCTGCCTAGTTATAGAGTTTCTTGTACATTTAAATTTGTAGAAGTTTCACAACTACTTGTGTCCTGCTCTGGCTTCCGACACAATTCCCACACTTCAAATGTTAATACAGTATAGTTTAATTAACAACTAGTAAATGCTGTACAAGATAAGTTTGTTTGGACCTGGACAAAAAAGATACAAATTCCTCTTTGGGAAGTGGCACTAAACAGGTAGTATCTCATCACCTGTCTATTTTTCACCATGTGCAATATTCAGTTAATTTGGCTTCAATCGGAGTGAATATCCAGTGAGAGCAAAACAGGCAGTCATTGCAATACCACCCGTTTTGAACTATCTCCCAAGTTGAATGTCTTACCTCATGAACAGGGCGTCATGGTGGTTAGCACTGCTACCTCACAGCGACGGGGACCCAGGTTCGTTTCCAGCCTTGGGTCACTGTCTGTGTGGAGTTTGCACATTCTCCCTGTGTTTGCGTGGGTTTCCTCCGGGTGCTCCGGTTTTCACCCACAGTCCAAAGATGTGCAGGTTAGGTGGATTGACCATGCCAAATTATCCCTTTGTGTTCAGTTTGGCTGGGGTGCTCTTTCAGAAGGTTGGTGCAGACTCGATGGTCCAAATGGTCTCCTTGTGCATTGTAGGGATTCTACGGGTCAGTGCTTCTATGGAACAAGAGTTATTATACGTTCCCAAAATTAACTCTTTTACGATTTAAAATTGCAACGTATCAGTTGGTTCTTAGACAGGTAGAGCAGGAGGTTTCCTACTTCAATCACATGGAGGAAACTAAGCTTAACAATGTGTTGTGGACCTGAGAGTGCCTATTTAGCAAGGGACTGCCCAGCTCCTTCTCCATTAGGCATGAAGTACTTATTGACTGTACTGCTCATTGCAGTTTCCCATTTTTGAACAGCCAGCAGAAGCTGCAGAGGATCGGAAAACCTTGCTCAACCCCTGTTTCATCCCCACAACATCAGATATGCCACTAACTTTATGTCCCTAGGAATGATGAAAAACTGAGTGATCTGCTATGACTCAAAATCAGGAATTTCTGGCCCTGAGCCATTGGCCAGAGGATTAGAGGAAGAAAAACAGACAGCAAGTTGCTGTTGCAGCATACCTGCATGCCTCCGCGGACCTTGTTCAAAGCAGGAATGGCAGAGATTTGTCAACTGTGAGCTGCCTGGACACTTATATTTCAAAAGTAACTTAAAATTTAAATCTGTTTGTGCCCCCAACCCTTTCATAATTAAATGAAATGAAAATTGCTTATTGTCTTCAAATGAGGTTACTGTGAAAAGCCCCTAGTCGCCACATTACGGTGCCTGTTAATAATAATCATCTTTGTTTCTGTCACATGTAAGCTTACATTAACGCTGCAATCACCCACATTGTCAAGTATTTATAAACACATTGAAAAGTTGGATTGCATCCAAGAGCCCATAAATTCAGGGTATGCTCTGAGGCCATTTTGTTTGCCACCCCTCCTCCATTCCTGTCCTGATCCAGGACAGGAGAATTGTGACCTTGGTCTGAGATAATGTTCGTGCAGTGTGAAAGTTACATCAGACCATAAGACTTAGGAACAGAATTAGGCCACTCAGCCCATCGAGTTTGCTCCGCCATTCAACCATGGCTGATATGTTTCTCATCCCCATTCTCCTGCCTTCTCCCCATACCCCTGATCCCCATATTAATCAAGAACCTATCAATCTCTGTCTTAAAGGCACTCAGTGATTTGGCCTCAGCAGCCTTCAGCGGCAAAGAGTTCCACAGATTCACCACCCTCTGGTTGAAGAAATTCCTCCTCATCTCAGTGTTAAAGGACCATCCCTTCAGTCAGAGGCTGTGCCCTCTAGTTCTAGTTCTCCTACTCGTGGAAACATCCTCTCCACGTCCATGCCCACATGGGGCGGGAGATGTGAAAAGAAGAAAATAAATCCTGGGGAGCCAGAATAAGTCACAGAATTTGGCAGCACTTTTACAATTCCGTCTTCTCTTTGCAAAGAATATGTATATCTGTGAAGAATCTGCTTCCTTGCTGCAATGTTGCCACAAATGGTGTCATTTGTCCAGAGAGAGGAGTTACATACTTTGCCTTGTCTGCAAAGGTTTCCATGCAGGTGCCCTTGTGTCACTGTGTTCCATCCATTCATTAATTAGCCCACAAAATCTTGGTCTTCTTCTGTAAAATGTTTAACCTGATGAACATGCCAGCTGCTTGGAAGTCAGCTAAGTGAAACCAAATGCCCAGTATTCCAGCCTGTAATATTATCACTGACTCAATTTACATTAATTGATTCATTCCATAACCTAAAACTATTATATTTTTTGTATTTTAAGCTTGCTTCTTTACTAATTTTGCAGTAATTTTTTGAGTATTATTGAGTTTAGTTATTTGCTCATTGTACGTAAATTATATGTACATTGGGCGGTAATGAATGGACTTCCGATATACATCATCAAGTCAGTGAAAGGGGAGGGTTTCCCATTACACAGTCTTCACTGCCGCTGAAGTTGAATTTTAACCCTCTGTCTTCATCCTTTCTGTTCAAAGGCAAACATGAAGAAGTGAGAAAAAACTGAAGTGCACAAAGTGTAAAGAAAGAATAAAACAGAATAGAAAGAGCAAAACAGGGCAGGAATTGAAAAAGGACAAGTAAAAGAGGAGAGATAGGAAAAGAAAGAGATACTGGAGTGAAAGAAAGAAATGAATATGTAGAGAGTAAGAAAAGTGAAAGAGGGGTGCAAAACGGAAATCGGAGAGAACAAAAGTAAGAAGAGGAAGAAGTGAAGGAAAAAGTTTTACAAGTAGGCAGGAAGTAGAAGTGAATGTTGAAAGAGAAATGAAAGTAAAGCAGTGTAAGGTGGTGTTGAAGGAAGTGCTGGAGAGAAACATAAAAATGAATGAGAAGGACAAAAATGTGGTGGAGGAAGAAAGAGAAATGAAGGAAATGGGTGATGTGTGGAACTGAAGAAATAGAGAGAGAAAAAGAGATGTGGAGGATGAGAGAGAGGATTGTTTTCAGGATTGGCAGTGCCAACATCCAAAATTATAGGTTGCAAGAGGCTAACATTGTTTTTTGGTCAGGCCTAAGTTTGAAATAGTGGAGCCCAACTAATAAAGATTTTAAAACATTGGCCGCGATCACATGGCCATGCTATGTCCAAAAGGCAGCTTGCCGTGGCACAATGTGGCAATAGAAGCTCCCGCTCCCGGGATCTACCCGGCTAGTAACCCCTCGCGATATTTAATGCGATCAGCTAGTCTGAAGGCACATGCAATCAAGGCATTCAAGGGGACATTAGATGATCATGTGAATAAAAGCAATGTGCAGTGATACAGGGTCATGATGCACATTTGGAGAGTCGGTGTAGACAAATGTGCAGTCAGTCATGATGCACATTTGGAGAGTCGGTGTAGACATGATGGGTCGAATGGCCTCCTTCTGTGCCATAACGATTCTGTGATTTCACCAGATCTTTCAAAGTACAGCTGCCTTGTGCAACCATTCCTTTTTCTGGCTGGTAGGATTTCTGACTATAAGAATCTTGCCTCCTAAATGTTGTCCGGGGCAGGGCGTAGTTGTAATCTCCCTCCTCTTATCAGGGGCGCGATTCTACGCCCCCCCACCGGGTCGGAGAATCGCCGGGGGCCGGCGTGAATCCCGCCCCCGCCGTGGCCCGAATTCTCCGCCACCGGAGATTCGGCGGGGGCGGGAATCGCGCCGGTCGGCGGAAATCGCGCCGGTCGGTGGGCCCACCCCCGGCGATTCTCCCGTCCGCGATGGGCCAAAGTCCCGCCGCTGTCAACCCACGCCAGCCGGCGTGGATTGAACCACCTTTCGAACGGCGGGACAAGGCGGTGCGGGCGGGCTCTGGGGTCCTGGGGGGGGCGCGGGGCGATCTGGCCCCAGGGGATGCCCCCACGGTGGCCTGGCCCGCGATCGGGGCCCACCGATCCGATGGGCGGGCCTGTGCCGTGGGGGCATTCTTTTCCTTCCGCCTTCGCCATGGTCTTCACTATGGCAAAGGCGGAAGAGACCCCCTCCACTGCGCATGCACGGGGATGCCGTGAGCGGCTGCTGACGCTCCTGCGCATGCGTCGCCCGGCGAAGTCATTTCCGCGCCAGCTGGCGGGGCGGAAACCAGTCCGGCTCGGGCCTAGCCCCTCAAGGTGAGGGCTCGGCCCCTCAAGATGCGGAGAATTCCGCACCTTTGGGGCGGCGTGATGCCGGACTGATTTGCGCCGTTTCTGGTGCCGGTCAGTGGACATCCCGCCGATTGCGGAGTATCCCGCCCCATAATTTTCAAACATTAATAAGCCAGGAATTTTAGGATGTATACAAGATACTGGAAATAAAAACAGAAAATGCTGGCAAATCTCAACAGGGCCTGGCAGCATCTGTGGAAAGGCTGACCTTTTCCAGTATTTTCTGCTTTTTAATTTCAGGAGTTGTAAGATCTTTGTTTCCCCATGAATCAATATCTATGTAATGGAATGCATCACGGCGTTCCATTTTCCCAAAATTTCAGTCAGTCTTTCATTAAAATTCTACTGTTTAAAAACAACAGGCAGCGTTTGCTCAAAATTCCTGTGAGAAAGAATCGCTCAAATATGTACCATCAAAATATGAGATGTTAATAAGTGAAGTAATTGTGAAAAACAATGAAGTACATGCTTGACTTTCTTCAGTCGTTCCACTCTTTTACTACAAACAGAGATCTTGGGACTATAAGTCTTCGACATGAAGGATATTTTTAAGTTTAAGAAGCATGCTCCAGAGCAAAGATTGCCGAATTAAAATGCTCTAATTAAGCCCGAGAATTTGAAAAATCTGACTCCCGATATTAAAACATTGCCCAGTGTCACATTCCTGATGCATTGCACAGGAAACCCCAGGAGATGGCAGTCACCTCAAGCCTCTGATCCCAGTATTTAGAGCCAGATAGCATATATTATCCCTCCTAGAACTTATTCAGGTTTTAGGAGTAAAAACTGATCCTCATTGCATCAGTTTTGGAGAATAAACCTGGGGCTGGCTTCTCGCCGTTTCAGGCTATGACCTGATGTCGGCGTGGAAACGGTGGCTTTTTAGGACCGGTAATTCGGCGGAAAACCACTGTTGACAAGGCATGCAGTTCAGCATTCATTCTTATAAAAGAAGCTGTGAGGATGTGGCATGTACTGGCAGCTCATCCAAATAATGCTAATAAGGCCCTTGAGACCCAATTTAAGTATTGTTTTTTCCAATTGAGGCATGCACTCTGAGCAGAGGCCTGGAATTCCTACCCCTTTGTCTCCATTCTCATGACTATATGAAAAGTCTGCATTAAGCGCATGAGGGGATTGGGGGGCAGGTACCTTGTTCCTATTCAAAATGGCATTCTGGTTATAAATCAGAAACTGACCATAGTTCGATTCTGGATTCAATTAAATCAAAGACATCAGGTCAAACATGGACAAGGTGAAAACTCCAGATGATTCCCATCTTTCGCCCTCTCTCAGCTGATGAATCAGTACTCCTCCACGTTGAACACCACTTGGAGGAAGCACTGAGGGTCACAAGGGCACAGAATGTACTCTAGGTGGCTGCCTTCAATGTCCATTACCACAAGTAGCTCAGAAGCACCATTAGAGACCAAGTTGGCTGAGTTCTATAGGACATAGCTGCTAGACTTGGTCTGTGGAAGGTGGAGAGGGAGCCAACAAGAAGAGAAAACCTACTTGACCTCATCCTCACTGTCATGCATCGGAGAATATATTTCTGCATCACATGATGTGTAGTGACATCAGCAGAGTGTTTGCACGGGCTTAGGGAGATCACTGTATGAGCAACATCCTTAATAAATCTCTCATCGTGTTTTACAAGAATCCAGAGTGTGGGCACCTCCATACCTTTTCTCTTTGTGGCAACAGAGAAATAGAACACTCACCAATCTATCTGTCAAAGGTGCATCTGTCCGTGATATAATTGGTAGGAGTGACCCTCACACAGCCCTCGTGTCGAAAACGTCCCGCTTTCACACTGAGGATACGGGGGCGGGATTCTCTGATCCTGAGGCTAAGTTTAGAAGCCGTCGTAAACTCCGTCGCGTTTCTCGACGGCGTCACCATGGACTCAGGAGCAGCGATTCTGACCCCTACCAGGGGGCCAGCACGGCACTGGAGTGACCCACGCGGCTCCAGCTGCCGATCCCAGCGTCAGATGGGTGCCATGTGTCTGCGCCTGTGCAGTGGGACCGGCGCCAAATGCGTGCATGCGCAGTGGGACCGGCGTCAATCCGCGCATGCGCAGTGGCTCCCTTCTCCGCGCCGGCCCCGACGCAACATGGCGTAGGGCTAAAGGGGCCGGCGTGGAACAAAAGAGGCCCCCAGCCGAGAGGCCGGCCCGCCGATCGGTAGGCCCCGATCGTGGGCCAGGCCACAGCGGATGCCACCCCAGGGGTCGGACCCCCCTCCCCCCCCCAACCAGGCCGCATCCGCATGCATCCACGCCAAGGTCCCACCGGGTAAGAGCAGGTGTGAACGGTGCCGGCGGGACTTGTTTTTTTTTGCGTGGCCGCTCATCCCATCCCGGGCCGAGAATCGCCGGGGGGAGGGGCGCGCCGGTGCCAATGGCGCCGATTCTCCGCTCTCCAGAGAATAGGCGGACCGGTGTCAGGGCAGCGTCGCGTGATTCGCGCCCGTCCCGGCGATTCTCTGGCCCGGACTGGGCTGAGAGAATCCCGTTCACGATACCTTCCATCGTGTTGTGTGGCATTGTGCTAAATGGGATATATTTCAAACAGACCTAGTAACTCAAGACTGGACAAACAAGAGGCGCTGTGAGCCATCAATCCTGTTGCTACTGTGTACAATCACAAACTATAACCTCATAGCCTGGCATATCCCTCACTCTACTTTACCATCAAGCCAGGGGATTAACCCTGGTTCAATGTAGAGTGCAGGAAGACATGCCAGAAGCAACACCTCGCACACCTAAAAATGAGGCGTCAACCTGGTGAAGCTACAACTCAGGACTACATGCGTGCCGAACAGAAAAGCAGCAAACGTAGACAGCTAAGCGATCCCACAAGCACAGTCACAGAATAATACAGTGCAGAAGGGGCCCTTCGGCCCATCGAGTCTGCACCGACTCATGAAAGACACCTGACCTACCTACCTTATCCCATTTGCCAGTGGATCAGCTGGCTCAGCAGATCAAGACTAAGTTCTGCCATCCTGCCACATCCAGTCATGAATTAAACAACTCACTGGAGGATCGCCATCCTCAAAGATGCCGGAGCCCAGCACATCAGTGCAAAAGTCAAGGCTGAAACATTTGCAACCATCTTCAGGCACGAGTGCCGATATGATCCCTTGCAGCCTCCTCCTGAGGTTCCCAGCATCACAGATGTCAGTCTTCAGCCAATTCGCTTCACTCCATGTGATATCAAAAACTGGCTGAAGGCACTGGAAACTGCAAAGGCTACAGGCCCTGACACCATCCCAGCAATCTTGTGCTCCAGAACTTGCTGCGCCCTTAGCCAAGCTGTTCCAGTACAGCTACAGCATTAGCATCTAGCCAGCAAGGTGGAAAATTACCCAGGTATATCCTGTGCGCAAAAACCAGGACAACCCCAATCCAGCTAGTTACCACCCAATCAGTCTACTCTTGATCATCAGCAAAATGATGGAAGGGGTCATGAACAGTGCTATCAAGCAGCACTTATTCAGAAACAACCTGCTCACTGATGCTCACATTTGGTTCCACCAGGGCCACTCAGCACCTGTCATTATTATAGCCTTAGTTCAAATATTCAAGTTTGAATTACAGAGGCGAGGTGAGAAAGACTGCACTTGAAATCAAGGCATCATTTGTCCAAGTGTGACAGCAAACCTGAGATTCGGGGGAATCTCTCCACTGGTTGGACTCATACCTAGCACAAAGGAAGATGGTTGTGAAAATGGTTCTTCTCCTTCTTCTATGGTTGTGGTTTTTAGGAGTCAATCGTCTCAGTCCCATGGCAACACTGCAGGAGTTCCTCAGGGTATTGCCCTAGGCCCAACCATCTCCAGCTGCTTCATCAATGACCTTCCCTCTATCATAAGTTCACAAGTGGGGATGTCTGCGGATGACTGTTCAGCACCATTTGTGACTCCTCAGATGCAGAAACAGTCCATGCCCATATGCAGCAAGGTCTGGGGAACATTCAGGTTTGGGACAATGAACGGAAAGTAACATTCGCAAGTAACAAGTGCCAGTCAGTGACTATCTCCAACAGGAAGAATCCCATCATTTCCCTTGACATTCAATGGCATTGCCATTGCTGAATCCTCATTTATTAACATCCCGGGGTTTACCATTGACCAGAAACTGAACTGGGACAGCCATATAAATACTGTGGCTACAGGAACAAATCAGAGGCTAGGAATTCTACGGAGAGTAACTCATATCCTGACTCTCCAAAGCCTGTCCACTATCTACAAGGTACAAGTCAGGAGTGTGATAAAATACTGTCCACTTACCTGGATGAGTGTAGTTCCATTGATAGACAAGACGTTCAACGCCACCCAGGACAAAATGGCCTATTTGATTAGTACCACATCCACCACCTCCAACATCCGCCCTCTCCACCACCAATGCACAATGCAGCAGTGTGTGCCATCTATAAGATGCACTGCAGGAATTCACCAAGATTCCTTTGGCAGCTCATTCCAAACACACCTCTACTACCTAGGACAAGGGCAGCAGATACTTCGGAACATCATCACCAGTGAGCTCAATTCCAACTCACACACCATTCTGATTTAGGTATATATCGCCATTCCTTCGTTATCACTGGATAAAAACCTGGAACTCCCTCCCTAACAGCATGTGAGTGCACCTATACCACATGGACTGCAGTGGTTCAAATAGGCAGCTCACCACCACATTCTCAAGGGCAATGGGCAATAAAATGCTAACCTGGACAGCGGTGCCCACATCTCATGAAATAATTTTTTTAACACATGCAGCTCATAACGAGGATTCAGCAATGCCATTGATTGTCAAGGAAGATGGTTAGATTCTTTCCTATTGGAGGTGGTCACTGTCTGGCACTTGTTACTTGCAAATATTACTTGCCACTTATCAGCCCAAGCCTGGATATTGTCCAGGTCTTGCTGCAAATGGACATGGGCTGCTTCAGCATCTGAGGAATCACAAACGGTGCTGAACATTGTGCAATCCCAGTGAACATGTGGTCATAAGACCATAAGACATAGGAACAGAATTAGGCCACTCGGCCCATTGAGTCTGCTCTGCCATTCAATCATGGCTGATATTTTTCTATTTTTCTCATCCCATTCTCCTGCCTTCTCCCCATAACCCCTGATCCCCTTATTAATCAAGAACCTATCTATCTCTGTCTTAAAGACACTCAGTGATTTAGCCTCCACAGCCTTCTGCGGCAAAGAGTTCCACAGATTCACCACCCTCTGGCTGAAGTAATTCCACAGCCTTCTGCGGCAAAGAGTTCCACAGATTCACCACCCTCTGGCTGAAGTAATTCCACAGCCTTCTGCGGCAAAGAGTTCTACAGATTCACCACCCTCTGGCTGAAGAAATTCCTCAGTTTTAGAGGATCGTCCCTTTAGTCTGAGATTGTGTCCTCTGCTTCTAGTTTTTCCGACTAGTGGGAACATCCTCTCCACGTCCACTCTATCCAGGCCACGCAGTATCCTGTAAGTCTCAATAAGATCCCCCCTCACCCTTCTAAACTCCAACTCGTCCTGACCCAGAGTCCTCAACCATTCCTCATACGACAAGCTCTTCATTCCAGGGATCAGTTGTGTTTGAAAGGAGAAAACGATTTGTTGCCATTTCTCCTTTGACCCTTTATCAGAACTTGCGACTGGAGGATTTATATTGCACTAAACTAAAAGGTAGGGAGCAAATTAGTAAAAGTTGAGTGCTGGGCATAGTAATTACAAGTGCAGAGGAGGAACTAATATCCTGAGAGTATTTTTGTTTGTTGGAAAAAGGTAAAGAAAGTGTAGATTTGTTGCATAAAAATCATCACAGTCAACAATGAAAGTCCAATACAAAGCAAAAAGGAGTGAAAATGGCTGCAAGATGGAAAGATAATGAAGTGGAGGGTGAATGGAGAAAAGGCATGAAAATGGAGTTGAAATTATTAATCAGGGAAAGTTGATCTCTCTTGTAAGTCGATGTGTAGCAGGTGTGTTTCGTAGTAGCGCCGTGTTATTGATGAACTAAATGGTGAAAGATGACCCAGCCCTTTCAGGTGTTAGTGAGACGAAATGGAGAGGCAAGAGCAATCTTGATATGCGTGGAGGGAAAGGGATGATCTGCAAAAAATGAGGGTAAATAAAAATAAAGAAGCTGCGATCACAGGAGCGCAAGTGGAGGAAAGAGAAAGGAAATTTCATAAACTCTGATGTACATACTGGAGTCGTTAAAGCCAATGTGATACAGATGGGAAAACTGGATGAGCTTGCAGGAAGTGAGGTGGAAAGAAATATCATATAATTGCTTATAAAAGATGTCTGTGGAAAACTCATAAATAGTTAGAGAGAAGGCCAGGACAGGGAGTAATAGTTCAGAAATAGACCATATATTGGAGGAATGGGTGGAAATAGGAAGCATAAACAAGATTCCTCAGTTAGGATGAGAACAGTAAGAATGCCACATAAAAATACCAAAGGAATAGGTCAGGGATGGGATTGAGTAGAATCAGAATAAACAGTCCTGCAAAAAGTATCTGAGAGCCATGAGTGTTCCAGTATCTTCGTATGGACGTAGCCGAGATGCCCAGAATGCGCTCCCTGGCGTCGATCTGAACACGATGCTCCGACCCCCCACTGGGGTCCACGATGCACGCCGGTGGGGAATGTAAATAAATGCAAATGGGTCTTCTTGACCCTGGCATGGTGGCACGCTGGTAGAGACCACCTGAGCTCATCCGAGGACCACCACCACCCCCCCTGAACAATGCACTGCCTCCCCACACCTCCCCTACCAGACCTCCCCCCCCCCCCCCCCCATGCACCCCACAAAGACCCCTGTATTAGGGGGACACCTCCACAGGTATCCCTGTAATAGGGGGACACCCACATGGACCCCTGTAATGGGGAACCCCCCCACAGGGACCTCTGCCTAAAGGAACTGCCCCCCCCCCCCCACACAGAAAAGAGAGCCCTGTCTGGACGCTAGAGAGCAGTCCAGACAGGGGCAGTGAGAGGTATTTCAGCTGTAACACTTACCTTGCAGCTCCACGTGTCCATCCCTCGATGGAGAACAGCTGTGACTGGAGTCTGGTTCTCACAGATCCATTAGCTGCAAGCCATTCACATTTTTCTAGTAGTGGTCTGTGATTGACAGCTTCTACAAACCATCTGCAACTTTGATTCATTCATCTCCCTTCACAGTTCCATGGCCTGAGTAGTGAAACCCCAATGTTTGTTAGCAGAGAGATTAAGGTTCGCGTATTGCTCTCTGGACTTTTATCTGTACCTTTTCTCCATATTTTCATCTTCACTTTTACAGAAGGGGCTTGACTTACAGTTTCTAATGTTACGAAGGTTAATGCTAAATATCTTTCCGATGCTCATGGGCGTACTGTGAATTTCCAGCTGATTTACAGCATTAAAAAAAATATAGTATTGTTAATTTGCTGAATTACCTTTGTTCGGTTCACATTAATTTTGACTATATTATGAGATGTTCACTATTCTGTGCATCTGATTGGAATAAACTAGAAATGATCTGCTTCCATGAACTGCATTATATTGAGGCTGAAGGTTGAAACATGCCTGTATCACAGTGAAAGTTTAGAGTGTGTTGGGGAGTGCATTTTTGAATTCTTAGTTTTTTTAATCTGCTAATCATTAGGCAGGTTCATCATATTTTTATTTCGTTGATCCACCTATTGACACAGCCACTGTTCACGACACATGTTTAAGCATTCCAGCAACTGATGTGAGTCAATGGTGAGAATGTCAAGAGAAGGTTTCCTATGTGCTCCAGATGGAATCAAATTTTAAACCTGTTCTTTATCAACTTTATAATTTGGCTACATCTGCATTACAGAGAAAATCTTCCACCGTGCTTATTCCACAGAACCAGCTGTGGTAATCAGGATATCCCTTGAGCACAGTAGGACTGGTATTAAACCAGTCTCTTGTGCACTTCTCGCCTATAACTGTTTCAGATGAATTAACTGTAGTGTTGTGTAATTTCATAGCATCTGTTCCCTGTTATCATTTATATATTCCCTTTGTGTTTTTTTTTTAGTCCTTTTATGTCTGTGATTCATATTTAACACACAATTGAATCAGGAATTCCCACCTTGATTTCATTGTGTAATGTTTGTTTATGATCATTAACCATCGTACACTAAAAACATGTTCCTCTTACCCACCCCTCTAATGACACAAACTATGCAGGGTGCATCTGGCTTAGATGGACAGCCAGGACTGCGGGTGAGTGAGTCACATTTGTACTCTTTGTCCTTCCTTTTGACTATCTCCTTTCTGCTTGGCGCTGGCAGTCCTCTGGAGTCACTAAATGCTGTGCTCATGACCGCTTCCTTCATACTCACTCCACTCTCTGTGCATGGAACGCTCAAAACTCACTGGGATGCACTGGCAAGTTGTGTTGACTAATTTACCTTTTTTCACTATCTATTCAGGGTAATGTTGCTCCAGGGAGATTGAGACGGGGAGAGTACCTGGGATTTAGCTTTAAATATTGCCCGCTGTTAGAACTGTCCAACCCTTGCAATTACACAGGGACCTGATCCAGTCAGGGATGCATCCAGTGAACGAAACCCTAATCAATGGTTTGGTCAATTATTTTTATATTGCCGATGGCAAGTTTGCCTTTTCACAATCATACATGTATGGATTTCACACTAGTTTAAGTAGGGAGTGATTAATAGAAGTGTCTAGTAAATTATGAGAGCTCCAAATCAGAATCTTCACATGGGCACGACCTGGCAAACAATGGGTGGGATTCTCTGATCCTGAGACTAAATGTTGATGCCATCTGAAACGCAGTCGCGTTTCTCGACAGCGTCAACATGCCCTCAGGATCAGCAATTCTGGCCTCTACAGGGGACCAGAAAGACACTGGAGCAGCCCACGCCACTCCAGCTGTTGATCTTGGCGTGAACTGGGCGCCGTCTGGTCATGCGCAGTGGGGCCGACGTCAACCCGCATATGCGCAGTGACACCGGCGCCAACGCGCGCATGTGCGGTGTCTCCCTTCTCCGCGCCGGCCCCAACGCAACATGATGCAGGGCTATAGGGGCCGGCGCAGAAGAAAGGAGGCCCCCAGCCCGAGAGGCTAGCCCGCCGATCGGTGGGCCCCAATCGCGGGCCAGGCCACATCGGAGTCCCCCCTCGGGGTCGGACCCCTCTTCCCCCCCCACAGGCCACTTCCACGCCGAGTTCCCGCCGGCTGAGAGCAGGTGTGAACGGCGCCGGCAGGACTCGGGGTTTTTGACACGGCCGTTCAGCCCATCCCGGGCCGAGAATCGCAGAGGGGGGCCCGTAGAGCGACCCCCGGCCGGCGCCGCTCTGTGGAGAATCGGGTCCTGGCGTCGGGGTGGAGTGGCGCAATTCGCGCCGGTCGCGGAGATTCTCCGGCCCGGCCCCGGCTGAGAGAATCCCGCCCAATGTTCCCAAGAACCAACAGGAAGTAGCCAAGATTTTCATTCTGAGTTCATAGAGGCTTCTCTTCTATAACGGATCAACTTGGAGCCAATCTCAGATGGTGCAGTCACAAGGTGAACATGATTCCTAATTGTATTTCTAACCAAAACTATTTTCTGGTCATTTGTCATTTTGTTGGAGTTTCTGACAGTCACAGGTTGAGGAAGTAAAAACAAAATTGTGCAATTGGAAGGAAAAATACCATCTTCCGCACGATCCCATCTGTTATTTTGGAAATGTTTGAGCACCATTAATAGGACGGAGCCCTGGGACAATTCTCGTGAATGTGAGATGTTTTGTTTTATCTCTATCTTTGAGATGAGACTAGCCTTTTCATTTCTCAACGTGTTGAGGGAATGTTCACCACAGTTAATTGTTTTCTTTGTGTTCAAAGGGTATCGATGGTCTACTGGGTCCCGCAGGTCCAGCAGGCCCAAAGGGAGATAGAGTAAGTGCTGAATTGCATGAATGTGTTACCATGTCGTACATGAATTGAGAAGGAGTAGAATGTATAATGTACATTGAGAAATGCAGTGCTAGAAATAAACAGAAATACTTTAATGTTACACTTCAATGAGTTCATTGATGAAAAATAACCACCAGTGGCTGGTAGTAATGCTGTCTATAACTGTTGTTCTACCCTGATCTTTTGTATCATTTACTTTGATGGCATTTCCTATTCATAATTTCCCTCTTCTCACCCTACCCCCAGCTTCATATTTGCTCCCAGATGAGATTCTTTGATTGAATGAATAGGACACGGCCTTGGTGAGGCCACATCTGCAATATTGTGTGCAATTTTTGCTTCCTTATCTGAGGAAGGATGTTCTTGCTCCAGAGGGAGTGCAGCGAAGATTTACCAGACTGATTCCTGGGATGGCAGGTTTGACATATGAGGAGAGACTGAGTTGGTTAGGATTACATTCGCTGGAGTTTAGAAGAATGAGGGGGATCTCATAGATATCTATAAAATTCTAACAGGATTAGACAGGGTAGATGCAGGAAAGATGTTCCCAATGGTGGGGGAGTCCAGAACCAGGGGTCACAGTCTAAGGATACGGGGTGGATCATTTAGGACAGAGATGAGGAGAAATCTCTTCACCCAGAGAGTGGCGAGCCTGTGGAAACCACAGAAAACAGTTGAAACTAAAACGTTTATGTTTCCAAGAAGGAGTTAGATATACCTCTTGGGGCTAAAGGGGTCAAACGATATGGGGGCAAAGCAGGATAAGTTACTGAGCTGGATGATCAACCATGATCATAATGAACGTCGGTGTAGGCTCGAAGGGCTGAATGGCCTCCGCCTGCTCCTATTTCTATGTTTCTATGACAGCCCCTGAAAAATCTTCTCCGTTTACCCAAGAGCTGCTCAATTAGGTGAAGTGAGCAAAGCTTCTGTCTCCCATTTAGTCCTGCATCTTGTCACTGTTCTGTGACCTGTGACAACCTACCCAGACCAAAAGCTGCTCCTTTCAAGTTGGGTTGATTTAGTCATTTGAATCTCCTGCTTCAGGGTAGCACCTCTGTCATGTGTCTCAGAAATAGTAGATGTGACAACATCTCTTTATCATGCCTTTCAGCATGGAATTTGAAATTTAAACATTCCCTGTGTATGCTCTGAGTATCCAATTTAGGAGACTTGAATCTGCCTTGTATTTGGTCTGGATAATATCTGCTCTGTAAATATGGCATTATTTAAAGAGTTATTCTGTTATGATTCTGTAACATCACCTGCTCTGCCAGGAGCTGCTTGAAAAATTCTCTGACATTTTGACGGTGAAAACTGAAAGTTTGCCCAGAGTGTAAAGGAATGCAGATATGGGGCGTCATTCTCCGACCCCCCAGCGGGTCGGAGAATGGCCGTTGGCCGCCGTGTATCCCCCCCCCGCTGGTTGCCGAAGTCTCCGAAGGGAGAAAAGTCGGCGGGGCGTTAATGGCGCCGCAGACGTCGGAGAATGGCACGGGTCTGCGCAAGGCAGCCGATTTTGGGCCTGCCGATATTCTCCCGTCCGGGTGGGCTGAAGTCCCGTCGACGTGACCCGTAAATCAAACCTCCTTTTAATCGGCGTCAACCTGTGCTCCAGGTTCACGCCGACCAGCGTGGAGGTGAGTGACGGCCTGGGGGGTTGGCCGCTGGGCAGGCGATGGCGTGGCCGCAGTCTGAATGTGTGGGGAGAGGTGTGTCTAGGGTTGTGTGTGTGTGCAGCGGCGGGGGGGGTGGTTAGAGTGGGCTGGGCTCCGGGGGAGTGCCGGTAGGGAGGTCAGTGCCGGGGAGGAGGAGGGGGTCCGTGCCGGGGGGGAGGTTGGGGTCCGTGCCGGGGAGGAGGTTGGGGTCCGTGCCGGGGGAGGAGGATGGGGGGCCCGTGCCGGGGAGGAGTTTGGGGTCCGTGCCGGGGAGGAGGTTGGGGGGGCCCGTGCCGGGGAGGAGGTTGAGGTCCGTGCCGGGGAGGGGGATGGGGGGTCCGTGCCGGGGAGGGGGATGGGGGGGGTGCCGTGACGGGGAGGAGGATGGGGGGCCTGTGCCGGGGAGGAGGTTGGGGTCCGTGCCGGGGAGGGGGATGGGGGGTCCGTGCCGGGGAGGGGGATGGGGGGGGGTGCCGTGCCGGGGAGGAGGATGGGGGGCCCATGCCGGGGAGGGGGATGGGGGGTGGGGTCCGTGCCGGGGAGGAGGATGGGGTGTCCGTGCTGGGGAGGAGGATGGGGGGCCCGTGCCGGGGAGGAGGTTGGGGTCCGTGCCAGGGAGGGGGATGGGTGGGGGGGTCCGTGTCGGGGAAGAGGATGGGGGGCCCGTGCCGGGGAGGAGGTTGGGGTCCGTGCCGGGGAGGGGGATGGGGGGTCCGTGCCGGGGAGGGGGATGGGGGGGGGCCGTGCCGGGGAGGAGGATGGGGGGCCTGTGCCGGGGAGGGGGATGCGAGGGCAAGTGAGTTGGTCCACCTGGCCAGGTGCCAGCCTCCAACAGTTGGACCCATGCGGTCCATGCCACCTGGCTGGGGGGAGGAGGGGATATGAGCAATGATGACATTGTTCCCCCCCCACCCCCTCCCAACCAGGCCGTCATATTTTCCGATCATCCAGCGATGTTGGCCGCCGTGGCGGCAGCCACGGATGCCTATGTTGCCCTGGATGAGGAGGAGGAGGAGCGTGCCAGAGAGGCGGCGCAGGCTGCCGCAGAGGGGCAGGCGGCAGCCACCCAGGCTGGAGGGACACCTGACCGACAGGACGAGGAGGGGGAGGAGGACGTCGCGGCCCCACGGCAACGGAGGCACCCGAGGGCGCCCCGTGTGTACCGGCCCCGGCAGTCATACCAGGACCTCACGGACCGGGAATGCAGGAGGAGACTCCGGATGAGGCGGGAAACCGTGGCACACATCTTCCACCTGCTGGCACACCTGTCACCGCGTGGCACTGGCGGGGGACACCCTCTCCCTGTGTCCGTCAAGGTTACAGTGGCCCTGAACTTTTATGCAACGGGGTCATTCCAGGCAACGAGTGGGGACCTGTCCGGCATATCGCAGACATCGGTGCATCGGGGCAGTGACAGATGCCCTATATGCCATGGCGCACCGCTACATCCGCTTCCCTGTGGACCGGGCCAGCCAAGATGCCCGGGCCGTGGGCTTCTCTGCCGTGGGCAGGTTCCCCATGGTCCAGGGCGCGATTGATGGGATGCACGTCGCCGTGCGGCCACCTGCAGATAACAGGGCCTTGTTCACCAATAGGAAGGGGACCTATTCAATGAACATACAGGTGGTCTGCGACCACCGCATGATGATCCTGCACGTCTGCGCCCGTTACCCAGGCAGTGTACATGACTCATACGTGTTGTCGCGGTCATCCATCACCGGCATGTACGAGGGACGCCATCCCCGGCTGAGGGGCTGTTTGCTGGGCGACAGGGGCTACCCATTGCGATCGTGGCTGATGACGCCTATACGGAGGCCACGCAATGAGGCGGAGAACCGCTGCAATGATGCCCATGTAGCGACAAGGGGAGTGATAGAGAGGTGCTTTGGCGTGCTGAAGATGCGTTTCAGGTGCCTGGACCTCTCTGGGGGCGCCCTCCAGTATCGGTCAGATAGGGTCGGCCGCATCATTGTGGTGTGCTGCGTCCTGCACAACATAGCCCAGCAGAGGAGCGATGTGCCGCAGGCAGAGGAGGGTGGGGTGGAGGAGCAGCAGGAAGAGGCGCAGTCCTCCCAGATGAGGGGGATGGGGGCAATGGTCAGGGCAGACGGGCTAGAGACAGGCGAGTGGCTGTGCACCGTTACCGGCTGGCCCAGCGGGCACGGGACAGGCTGATAGCCGCCTGCTTCACTGACTAGATGGGCGTGGGAATCGGGTAGTACGGCCACAGACCGCACACCATGGCAACAGCCGACCACCCACACCCCCCACCCATCCAGCCACCCAGCACCCTCACCCCCCCTCCCCATCCCCACCCACCCCACCCGCATGCACACCACCCCTCCCCATTGCCGATCCACCTGCGGCACAATGGCCGGGCTCTCACAGTTGCGGGTGGACGCGTGTCTATTGCAGGCCATGGAGGATGATGACAACCCGCCCTGCGATGAGCTCCTGGCTCCACATCGTTGGACTATGTCTGACCCATGGCCACAGTACCACCATCCACCCGGACCATCCCTGCATGCGGCTGTGACACTGCAGCGCACGGTCCCGTCCTCTGCCCGGGTGGATGTTGATGGCGGCCCAGGGGGAAGGGGCAGACTCACCTGGGGCTGAGGTAAGACCACCCCTCACACACAAACACATGCGCTCAATGTACATGACACCCCCGCACGCTTTGGACAGAGCACAAAGGCAGCTTCTGTAGGTGTAACATTGACTTTAATAACCAAAGGAGTTCATGCACGTGCCCTAGCCCCTAAAACTCATCTGTGCCCTGCACCCGTGCCAACTTACTCAGTGTCTAATTGTTTGGCCTTACGGGCCCTTTGACTACGTCTACGTGGTTCCCCAGACGGTACAGCAGAACTGGAGGTGGACTCCTGTGATTCCTGCCCTCTGACACGGGTTCCCTTTGGCGGCCGTTTCCTGGGGCGTCCTGGCCTAGATGGGCCAGGCTGCGGCCCGAGCAACTGGGATGGCGAGCTGCCAGCCTGTCCTGCCCATTGCCCACCCGATGCACCTGGGACGGAAGGGGGGGGAGTCCGAGGTGTTGCGGTGTTCCGGGACCTCCCGTACAGGGGGACCCGGGACGGACCACACCACCTCCTCCTCCCTCGGGGTGCCCGATGGCCCCCAGGCCTCTACATGGGTGGGGGATGCGAACGGACTGGCCATCCGACGCCCCCCCGACATCTGGCGCTGCCAGTCCTGGAGGCCCGTGCTGGTATCGACAGGGGTCTGCAGGTTTGCAGCCATGGAGCCCAGGGGATTGGCAAACCCTGTCTGTGACTGTGCGATGCCGGCTCGCACATGGCCAATGGCGCCAACGCCCTCAGCGATGGCCTGCTGAGACTGGGCCATGGACTGCTGAGACTGGGCTATGGCCTGCAGAGACTGGGCTATGCCCTGCTGAGACTGGGCCATGGCCTGCGGAGACTGGGCCATGGCGTTGAGCACCTCTGCCATCTGGCGCTGGCACTGGCTCATGGCCTCCTGTGAGAGGGCAGCCATGTCCTGGGCCACAGACGCCGCCTGCACGGAAAGCCCCAGGCCTCGCAAACCGTTCCCCATGTCTGACACCGTCGCACCCATTGACTCCACCACGGACGCCACCCGTGCGGTGTCGGCCTGGGTGACACGTATGACCGGCACCACTTCCAGCTCCTGGACGCGGGTGGACTCCTCCACCTGCGACTGCAGCCGCCGCAAGCCGGCCGTCACCCTCTTCGCTCGTCTCCGGGTCGGTGGTTGCATCGGATCTATGGGTGGATGTGGTAACTCCAGGAACCCGGGATCCATCTGGGCGGCAGATGTTCGCTTGGGCTGGGCTGCCCTCCGACCGCCCGGCCCCTCTGCTGCTCTTACCTCCACCTGCTGTACCGGGGCGGCTGTGTTGTGCGCACCAGTGAGTGTACCAGACGCCTCCTCACTGAAGTGCCCAACCGAGGTGAGTGTTTCTGCGATGGTGGAGGGTGTTGGTGACTGCAGTGGCGTTGTGTCGTGCTCTTCATCCCACTCTGAGTCCATGGCACTTTGGGGTGGGGGTTCGTCTCCACCCATCCACTCTGAGTCACTGTCCGGTATTTCGTCTTCCTGAGTAGTGCTGTCCCGGGTAGGGGTGTCCCGGGTAGGGGTGTCCTGGGTAGGGGTGTCCTGGGTAGTGGTGTCCTGGCTCGGCTGTGACGGGGGCCTGTGGCTGCACCTCTCGTCGCTGGGTGGCACACGCCTGCGTCATCGCACCCGCACATGACGGGGGCGTCGTCTCCCTGTTGCTCCAGGTCTCTCCGTCTCCCGTGGTCTCCAAGGGACATCCTGCGGGCGTCGCATGCTGGAGGGTCCGGGTCTCTCCGTCTCCCGTGGTGTGCGAGGGGCATCCTGCGGGCATCGCATGCCGGAGGGTCTGGGTCTCTCCGTCCCCCGTGGCCTCCGAGGGGCATCCTGCGGGCGGTCTGCATCTGCGGGGATGGGTGCCTCGACGTTTGCTCCTGCGATACACAATGAAGCATGCATGGTTAGACATCAGGCAGTGATCAGGTGATATAGGGGAGGAGGGATATGGGCACGGGCTGCCGGTGGCTCACTTGCTGGTGGGCCTCCGACCTCTGCATCAGCAACCTCCCGGTCCTCAGGTCCGCCAGCCAGTACCAGGGCCCTTTCCTCGTGTTCAGTCAGTGGCCTCTCATCAGCGGGGCCTCCTCCAGTCCTCACATGCTCCCTGGTGTTGTGTGCGCGTTTCTCCTGTGGCGGGGGCGGGGGGGGGGGGGTGGCAGGGGTAAAAAGCAACAGTGTTAGACAGGTATATGAATGCACGCCATCGTTTGCGCGTGTATTGCAGAGGATAAGGTTAGGGCTGGATTCACTTGGGGATATGGGGGAGGGGGATATGGGGGATATGGGGGAGGGGGATATGGGGGAGGGGGATATGGGGGAGGGGGGATATGGGGGAGGGGGGATATGGGGAGGGGGATATGGGGGAGGGGGATATGGGGATATGGGCGAGTGGGGATAGGGGGGATATGGGGGAGGGGGATATGGGGGAGGGGGGATATGGGGGAGGGGGGATATGGGGGATATGGGGAGGGGGGGATATGGGGAGGGGGGATATGGGGGAGGGGGGATATGGGGGATATGGGGAGGGGGGATATGGGGAGGGGGATATGGGGGAGGGGGATATGGATATCGGGCGGGGGGGGGGGAGGCTCACCCTGCCTGCTCTGACGAGGTCGTTCACCTTCTTGTGGCACTGGGTGCCTGTCCGTGGTGTCAGGGCCGCAGCGGTGACGGCCTCTGCCACCTCCCTCCACAGACTTCGGCAGTGGCGTGGGGCAACTCTGCGGCCGTGCCCGGGATACAGGGCCTCCCTCCTCTGCTCCACTGTGTCCAGGAGCACCTCCACATCCCGTGACTGGAACCTTGGGGCTGAGCGGCGGCCGGCCATCCGGTCGGGTGTTCCGGTCGGGTGTTCCGGTCGGGTGGGGGGGAGCAGCGCGTCCTTATGAGCCGTCACGCCATGCGGCGTGTATGATGCTGCACGGCGTGAACCACGTGAGCAAGCGCGGATCCCGTAACGTCGTTGCTAGCCTATTTCGGGCCGGAGACTTCGCGACGATTTTTGCGGCGTGACGCAAGTCGGATTTGCGCCGTTTTTTGCGCCGATCGGCGGACTTTGCGCCGATAACGGAGAATTTCGCCCTTGGATTTTCCTATTCGTAAATTATTTTCTCAAAGGTAGACTTTGAAACAGTAAAGAAATTTGAGGCAGTTTTGTGCTGTAACTCCATGTACACCAGAAACTGCAACGTGAAATTTGCCGAAATGCATCGCACACTTTCAGCGAGCAAATAGAGGAGACTTTCCTTCTGTGACTCTGGACAATATTCGTAGAATTTATAGTGCAGAAGGAGGCCATTCGGCCCATCGAGTCTGCACTGGATCTTGGAAAGAGCACCCCTCTTAAGCCCACACCTCCACCCTATCCCCAGTAACCCCACCTAACCTAAGGATAGTTTAGCATGGCCAATCCGCCTAACATAGAACATACAGTGCAGATCCTGCACATAACCTGCACATCTTTGGGAGGAAACCGCTGCGCCCGCAGGGAACCCACGGGGAGAATGTGCAGACTCCTCACAGACAGTGACCCAAGCCAGGAATCGACCTGGGACCCTGGAGCTGTGAAGCAACTGTGCTAACCACTGTGCTATATTATTCACCAGTAATCAGGGAGTAGCATTTCCACTTTAGAGGCAATTGGCAAACTGAGCCCAAATTGCACTGTTTTTCCAAAGTGAATTATCATTCAAGTTTCTGCCCAAACCCATTTGTGTAACCACAAACATTAAGGGCACAATTCTCCCCCCAAAATTTCTAAGTGTTGTCTCCGGCGGAAACATGGTGGTCCAGATAGGTCAGCACGATTCGGATCACAATCCACCCACACTTTGACATTTTGGATGGGGGCGTGCCTTGCACCAGCATTGAGGGAGGCAGGGGCTAAACACGTTGGTAAGCCCAACTTCACAGTGGGGACCTCCGGAGGAGACCGAGATAGATCATCCACTTCTGGCTGAAGATTGTTGCGAATGCCTTAGCCTTGTCTTTTGCACATTTGCTGGGCTCATCCATCATTGAGGATGGGGATATTTGTGGAGCCGCCTCCTCCAGTGAGTTGTTTAATTGCACTCCACTATTCACAGCTGGATGTGGCAGGACTACAGAACTAAGATCTAAACTTAGATCTGATGCGTTTGTTGTGGAATCGCTTAATTCTGTCTATTACTTGCTGCTTATGCTGTGAGGCACGCAAATAATCCTGTGTTGTAGCTTCACTCATTTTTTAATTCAATTTTGCTCCTGGCATGCCCTCCTACACTCTTCGTTGAACCAGGGTTGATCCACTGGCCTGGTGGTAATGGTAGAATGGGGGAAATACTAGGCCATGAGGTTGCAGATTGTGGTTGAACACAACTCTGCTGCTTCTAATGGCCCACAATGCCTCATGGATGCCCAGTCTTGAGTTGCTAGATCTGTTCGAAGTCTAACCCATTTAGCACGGTCGTAGTGCCACACAACATGATGGAGCGTATCCTCAATGTGAAGACGGGACTTTGTCTCCATAATGACTGTGCAGTGGTCACTTCTACCGATACTGTCATGGACAGATGCATCTGTAGCAGGAAGATTGGTGAGGATGAGGTCAAGTATGTTTTTCCCTCTTGTTGGTTTCCTCACCACCTGCTGCGGTCCTAGTCTAGCAGCGATGTCCTTTAAGACCCGGCCAGTTCGGCCTATGGTGGTACTAACGAGCCACTCTTGGTAATGGGCATTGAAGTCCCCCACCCAGAGCATATTCTGCACCCTTGTCACCCTCAGTGCTTCCTCCAAGTGGTGTTCAACATGGATGAGTACTGATTCATCAGCTGAGGGGGACAGTACATGGTAATCAGCAGGAGATTCCCTTGCTCATGTTTAATCTGAAGCCATAAGTCTTCATGGGGTCCAGAGTTGATGTTGAGGACTACCAGGGTAACTCCCTCCTGACTGTACATCACTGTGCTGCCATCTCTGCTGGGTCTGTCCTTCCGATGAGACAGGACATATCCAGGAATGGTGATAGTGATGTCTGGGATATTGTCTGTAAGATATGATTCTGTGAGTTCTGACAGGGCCGGGGGGGAGTATCAGTGGGTCGCCAGGAGGTGGGCTGTGGGGTCAGGGTGTACGAACATGGAGCACCATTGCCGCAGCCTACAAGGGGATGGATTAGCACAGTGGGCTAAGACAGCTGGCTTGTAATGCAGAACAAGACCAGCAGAGCGGGTTCAATTCCCGTTCCAGCCTCCCCGAACAGGCGCCGGAATGTGGTGACTAGGGGCTTTTCACAGTAACTCCATTGAAGCCTACTTGTGACAATAAGCGATTATTATTATTATTATTATTATTATTATTATTATTATTATTATTATTAACCATGGAGCTGCACATGCCGCTGACTGCCCAGTGTGGACTTAGGGCCACAGGACGTATGAGTGTCCCCCAGGACACCTCCCTTGGTGCCCTCTGGCCCTAGCCGACCCATCAGCAGGATGGGCGGCCTCCAGCACAACCAGTGCCGTCTTGTTGGCTGGGATGAGTGTGTGTGGGGAATGTAATATGAATATGCGGCTGCAGTTTGTCAGCCTCCCGAGTGTCAATCACGGACCCGGCGAATCCCACACCATTTCTCATTGGAAACAAATTGCCAGCCCCTCCACAGTCGCTGAATTGGTCCAGCTTTGGCGCCTGTTTTGCTGTCGTGGAAGTCCACAAATCCTGACACAGCGTCAACACTTAGGGCTGGATTCTCCGATTTTGCAACTATGTCCGGAGGAACTGTATAGGCATACGACCAAAAAGTCGGCGCCGCCCCGCACTGATGCTCCGCTCGGTGGGGGGCTAGCAGCCGCACCACGTAAAGCCCCTGCCTTTACCTTTAGATACGGACGAAGAATAGCCGTGTCAGTGGCCACACATGCACACGACGGTGGCCTGCAGTGGCCGTGCCGTGCAACATGGCGCCGGCCATGCGCGGACCCAGTCTAACAGATAGTGCCCCCCCCCCGTAACTCCCCACGCCACCCCCGGACCACCCCCCACAAGTCCCCCAACCCCCACCGAAGCCCCCCCATGCCAGCGGAACGGCACAACCCCTCCCGCGACTGTGGGGGCAGTGGAGGTGAGGTCCACGGAAATTGAGAGGACACGCGACCGACATCGTCGGGAAGTCAGCCTATCGGGGAGGAGCATCAGGGGAGGGCCTCAGGTGACATCCTGAGGCCGTCCTAGTGGCGTGTGGCGTACTCCTCCAGTACGCCCTCGATTTTGGCGTAAAAATGGATTCTCTGGCCAATCACCGAACACAATTTCAGCGTCGGCAATCGGAGAATGCCGTCTTTAGCCTCAAGAACAGAGAATCCCGCCCAGTCAGTTTTATTTTCCAAAATGATCCATGTTGCTGTTGCGTGTGTCAGGTAAAAGGAATTTTGACAGTTGCTGGTGAGGTAAGGAGCACAAATAATCCCATATATACAAGCAATGGAATATGTTCCATATAGCAAGTCAATCAGAATCAGGAAGAAACTCTCCACTTGTTGGACTCATATGTACAAAAGAAGATGGGTGTGCTTGTTGGAGGCCAATTATCTCAGCTCCAGAACATCACTGCAGGGGTTCCGCAGGTAGTGTCCGTGGCCCAGCTATCTTCAAATGCTTCATCAATTACCTTTCTTCCATCATAAGGTCAGAAGTAGGAGCGTTTCACAGGAACTTTATTGCAGTGTTAATGTAAGCCTACTTGTGACAATAAAAATTATTATTATTATGTTTGCGGATAACTGTACAACGTTCAGCACCATTCGCGACTCCTCAGATAATGAAGCAGTCTATGCCTGCATGCTGCAAAACGCAGACAACATTCAGGGTTTGGGCTGATTAGTGGTAAGTAACCGTCACACCACACAGGTGCCAATTAATGGCCATATGCAAGAAATGAGAATCTAACGCTCTCGTCTTGACGGTCAACAGCATTTTCTTTCTGAACCTTCCACCATCAATATTGGGGGTTATTACTGACCATATATTTAACTGGACCAGCCACATAACTATTTTGGCTGCAAGAGTGGTCAGAGGTTGGAAGTTCTGCAATGAGTAGCTCTCCTCCTGACTCTCCAAGGTTTGATTACCATCTACAAGCCACAAGTCAGCAATGTTCTGGAATACCCTCACTTGCCTGGAAGTGTGCAACTCCAACATTTAAGGAGCTTGACACCAACCAGATGAAAGCAACGGGCTTAATTGGCACCCCTTCTACCACCTTAAACTTTCACTCTCTCCAGCACTGGCGCACAGTGGCAGCAGTATGGAGCAAACGCATAATGTACTGGAGCAACTTACCAAATCTCCTTGGACAGAACCTTTCAAACTCTATCACCTTCAAGAAGAAAGGCACCATGTATATGAGAACACCACCACCTGCAAGTTCCCCTCCAAACCACACACCATCCTGATTTGGAACTATAATCACTGGTCCTTAACTGTCACTGAGTCAAAAACCTGGGACGAAATGCTCCGTCGGCCGATGCCAAAATCAGGAAACGCGATTGGTTGGAGAATCCATTTTGATGCTGATACCGGGGGCGGTGCCTGTTTTCAGATGCTCCGCCCCCTCCAAAATGGCACCATCGAGGAGTACGCCGCACGTCGTCGGGACAGCCTCAGGATGTCACCTGAAGGCCCTCCCCCAATGCTCCGTCCCCGAAGGCCAACTTCCCGACGGCTGGATCACTTGTTTTTTTTTATCTTTACAAAAATTTATTACACAAAATGGTGTATCCACTAAAAGCATATATTCTTAAATGTACATTTTCCTGGAATGCATTTACATACCAAGGACAGATTTAGTAATCCTGTCCATCAAGTTTTCTGGCTACCTATTACAGTTCCTTAAATAAAAAGATATATTTTAAACATGCAATTATCAACTTATGCATGGAACAAAATTACACATGACAACTGAAGCTAGAGATGACAAGGATGGCAGTCCCTCTAACTGGCAGTCATTGGTGCAGCACTGAAGTTCTTTCAGAAAACTATGCAGGGGAAATAAGTCTCACTCCCCTTTGGTGTCAGCAGCATTTTATTAAGCAGTCTAGAATATAATGTACCTAAACTTCTTCCTCATCAGACCCCATCTTAGAACTCTCATCAAAGATTCTTGTTCTGTAGCTTCTGTGGTCACCTTGGACCTGGCTCCCTGTTCTGACTCAGCTCCCTGTTCCGAATCGGCGTTGAACCCTGTGCCGTTAGCATCACAATCAGGTCAGCCATGTGCTGCACATGCTCTGCTAACTTGGATTAGCTTTCACCAGAAGTCAATAAGCTTCTTGTGTCATGGCTTGCCTTTCTGAGTTCTCTTTGCTACATTCTGTTCTGTCTTGAGCAAGCTGTGTGCGTGATCTCTTGCAGTTCTTTGGTTGAGCATCATTCCAGTGCTTTCTTTTGGGAGACAGCTTGTAGGATTAATTTGGCCGGCCAACAAGTTGATCTGAAGTAGCAAGTGGCTGAATCACTTGTCAAGTTTGTCTCAACTTGGTGCTACATGTAGCTCCGCGAGTAAATAAACCCTTTATGGTTGTTGCAGGTATGTTGGCATCAAATTTGTGCTTTGTATTGGTGGTCATTCTTAGAACGTCAGACCCTCCCTCCCCAGGTTGGGGGGTGGGGGGGTGAGGGTAATAAAACAGACAGAGCATCCCCTCCCTCCTGCTGCTCCTCGCTCCCTGGGCCAGACACTAACTGCCGGCGGGCCGGACAGCCACGCTCACGCTGTCTCCCTCCGGGTATTTTTTGGCATGGATCACTTGTGGTCTGAGGTTTCATCAACCTCACGTGGCAGCTACAGACCGTGTCCAGCGCCGCCACAGTCGGGGTGGGAGCCACTCCGCTGCCAGGGGGGCTTTGGCGGGGACTGGGGGGACTGGTGGGAGGTGGACTGGGGGTGGTGAGGGGGGTTAGAGGGGGGCACAATCTGGCAGGCCGCTCCGCGCGTGGCCGGCGCCATGTTGTATGGCGTGATCGCTGCAGGTCGCCGCCATGCACATGCACGGCCACGGACCCAGCATTTTTCCGTCCATATCTGCAGGGAAAGCTGGGAGTTTTACGTGGTGCGGCTGCCAGCCCTCCATCGGGCGGAGCATCGGTGCAGGAGCAGCGCCGACATTTTGGTCTTAATACTAGACACATGCTCCGAACTTAGCCTCAAAATCGGAGAATCCAGCTGCTGGAACTTCATCCCTTAACGCACTGTGGGTGTACCTACACTAGATGACTGCAGTTGTTTAAGAAGGGAGGTCCCTTCAGGGCAATTCAGGATGTTTAATGAATAAAAATCGGATGTTTACAATGGGAATTTGTTATGTGATTAAGTTGGAAGTATTGTGTTTTTTAGATTTTGAGAGTTTTTGATGTTTCAGTGTGTAAGGGTTGCTAGTCCTGCACAAGGTGAACCACCAGCCCGAGTATAAACATAAACTGTAAGGTTGTAGGGGTGAGCAGGGGATTTTGAAGCCATACTTCCAGAAAGCCAGGTACCTTTTATGAAGGAAGACTCATAAAATCAGTGCTGCATTTTTGATTCTGGTGCACTCTCCTTAGATCGTGACTTGTACTTCATGTGGAATCTGTTTGTGATGGCCACGATAGAGTGGGAAACCCAATTATCTAAAAATTGACTCCATTTCCAATCTGAACAATTTCATTATTTGCATAAGATAAACAGCCTCAGCATTTTCCTAATCCACAACGTGACATTCCCAACATGTTTTTTTTAATCAGACTGCAGCTGCTACTGCAGTGTTGAAACATGCCAAAGCTATTATGTTATTTCCTTTGTTAAAAAAAAGTATTGAGAACATGGTGACAAACAAACAGACCCTCCCCATTTGTGGTTTTGATTTCAGCTGTAATTTTCCATTAGGCATTTGATTGTTTATAGATTTCATTTCATTATCCATACATAAGTTCACACGGAAATTAATTTTGGGTACACTGCTTGTTCATTAAAAAATATGTATATAAATGAATAACCGCAATAAAAGCAAGAAAATCACCCCATCTCAAAGATTTAACTTTAATTAAAATATCTGTTAAGAACTATTTCAATGCATTAAAGTAATCAGCCAGCGAGTCCCACTCTGTGTGCATATCCTTGTCCATACATCAAATTCCTGTTAAAAGTTGTTTTGGAGAAGCGCACAATAGTTTGGGAGCCGATTTGTCCTGCATCCGAAGGATTGTCGCCTTTTCCCTCAATGCATCCAACAGTGATACTGACACAGGATGATGATTCTCATTGTTGGTGACATTCTTTACTTTTATCAAAATTCTTTTTGGAGTGGATTTTGTCAAGAAAGGGCTGCTCATCAAATAGCCTTTCTTCCTGGACCAATAATCTTTATAATCTTAAGGAGTCTGCTTTCCTAAAACAACAGTAGCAGGCGAGACATCAAAAATGGATAGTGCACTCAATTACAGACGTACAGAAGAGTTTTATGTTTGTACGATCTACTCAAAAGGATTTTAATATTCTGAGGTGGTATAATTGTGTATGCCCCTTGGCCGCCCATCTCTACACTATTCCCTCCTATTCAACTCATGTGGCGCACAAAGACTCCGTGAGACAAATAGAGTGAAGTCGATGAGGCTTTATTAAGCGTGTCTGTTCCCCAGCAGCCCGATAGTAAACTGGCCTGCGGGGGAAGGCACCGGCTTCTTATACTTCGCCTTCAGGGCGGAGTATGAGGTCAACGGCCAACCAGGACCCGGGATCTGTCAGCCAATGACATTAGGGCTTCCAGTCCCACATGACCCCCAATACATACTACCACAACTCATCATCTACTTTCACACCAAAATACTTGGAGATATTAACTATTTAATGTCCACATCATGAATCTTCACATCATTAACTGGCTTTTTCCTAAAGTCTTAACTAGTTCTTTTGCCTTGTTTTTGTTCAGCTTAAGAGAATTGTTATTGCATCATTTTACGAACGTATCCACTGAATCACTATAGTTTATTTTGTTATTCCTGATGAGTCATGAGTACCATATCATCAACATACTTCAGGATTGTTATGTTGTCGTACTCTGATTGAAAATCATTCGTATAGAGGATAAGAAGTAAATGTGACAGTAGCAGCCCTAAGAAGATCTAGCATGGGCTCCAAATAAATCCCAGAAACTAACACCCTTTGGGTTCCAGTATGAAGGAAATCAATGATCCAACATAGAAGAGTGGGACTGATATCAAGGCTTTTCAATGTTTCAATCAGTTTGAATGGTTGCATGGTATTAAAAGCTGAATAGAAATCAACAGGGAAGCACAGTGGCGCAGTGGTTAGCACTGCTGCCTACGGCACTGAGGACCCTGGGTCACTGTCCGTGTGGAGTTTGCACATTCTCCCCGTGTCTCCGTGGGTTTCGCCCCCACAATCCAAAGATTTGCAGGTTAGGTGGATTGTCCACACTAAATTTGGAAACAAAATAATTGGGTATTCTAAATTTTAAAAAACATTTAAATTATGAATAGAAATCAACAAAAGTAGCATGAGCCCAGCTGCCTAATCATTTTCTGTGCTGCTGGATCAAATGGACCATTTATCTAAGGAAAGATATATTACCATTTGGAGCAGTCCAGAGAAGGTTCACTAGGCTGATCCCGGGTATGAGGAGAGGTTGAGTAGATTGGGCCTGTAATCATTGGAGTTTAGAAAAATGAGAGGTGACCTTATTGAGACATCTAGGATTCTCAGGGGGTTTGACAGAGTAGATGCTGAGAGGATGTTTCCTCTTGAGGGAGAGTCAAAGACCAGAGGGCATAATCTCAAATTGAGGGGTCACCCATTTTTTTTTTTTTTTAATATTTTATTGAAAATTTTTGGTCAACCAACACAGTACATTGTGCATCCTTTACACAATATTATAACAACACAAATAACAATGACCTATTTTATAAACAGAAAATGAATAAATAATAAATAACAAAAATGAAAACTAACCCTAATTGGCAACTGCCTTATCACAAGTAACACTCTCCAAAAATATAATTTAACAGTCCAATATATAATTATCTGTAGTAACGACCTATACATATTATACAGTATATATTAACAACCCTGAGAGTCCTTCTGGTGCCTCCTCCCCCCCCCCCCCTCCCCCCCCCCCCCCCCCCCTGATCCTGGGCTGCTGCTGCTGCCTTCTTTTTTCCATTCCATCTATCTTTCTGCGAGGTATTCGACGAACGGTTGCCACCGCCTGGTGAACCCTTGAGCCGACCCCCTTAGGACGAACTTAATCCGCTCTAGCTTTATAAACCCTGCCATGTCATTTATCCAGGTCTCCACCCCCGGGGGCTTGGCTTCTTTCCACATTAGCAATATCCTACGCCGGGCTACTAGGGACGCAAAGGCCAAAACATCGGCCTCTCTCGCCTCCTGCACTCCCGGCTCTTGTGCAACGTCAAATATAGCCAACCCCCAGCTTGGTTCGACCCGGACCCCTACTACTTTTGAAAGCACCTTTGTCACCCCCATCCAAAAGCCCTGTAGTGCCGGGCATGACCAAAACATATGGGTATGATTCGCTGGGCTTCTCGAGCACCTCGCACACCTATCCTCCACCCCAAAACATTTACTGAGCCGTGCTCCAGTCATATGCGCCCTGTGTAATACCTTAAACTGAATCAGGCTTAGCCTGGCACACGAGGACGACGAGTTTACCCTGCTTAGGGCATCTGCCCACAGCCCCTCCTCGATCTCCTCCCCCAGCTCTTCTTCCCATTTCCCTTTTAGTTCATCTACCATAGTCTCCCCTTCGTCCCTCATTTCCCTATATATATCTGACACCTTACCATCCCCCACCCATGTCTTTGAGATCACTCTGTCCTGCACCTCTTGTGTCGGGAGCTGTGGGAATTCCCTCACCTGTTGCCTCGCAAAAGCCCTCAGTTGCATATACCTGAATGCATTCCCTTGGGGCAACCCATATTTCTCGGTCAGCGCTCCCAGACTCGCGAACTTCCCTTCCACAAACAGATCTTTCAGTTGCGTTATTCCTGCTCTTTGCCACATTCCATATCCCCCATCCATTCCCCCCCGGGGCAAACCTATGGTTGTTTCTTATCGGGGACCCCCCCAAGGCTCCAGTCTTTCCCCTATGCCGTCTCCACTGTCCCCAAATCTTCAGTGTAGCCACCACCACCGGGCTTGTGGTGTAGTTCCTCGGTGAGAACGGCAATGGGGCTGTCACCATAGCCTGTAGGCTAGTCCCCCTACAGGACGCCCTCTCTAATCTCTTCCACGCCGCTCCCTCCTCCTCTCCCATCCACTTACTCACCATTGAAATATTAGCGGCCCAATAATACTCACTTAGGCTCGGTAGTGCCAGCCCCCCCCCTATCCCTGCTACGCTGTAAGAATCCCTTCCTCACTCTCGGGGTCTTCCCGGCCCACACAAAACCCATGATGCTCTTTTCGATCCTTTTAAAAAAAGCCTTCGTGATCACCACCGGGAGGCACTGAAACACAAAGAGGAATCTCGGGAGGACCACCATCTTAACCGCCTGCACCCTCCCTGCCAGTGACAGGGATACCATAACCCATCTCTTGAAATCCTCCTCCATTTGTTCCACCAACCGCGTTAAATTTAACCGATGCAATGTGCCCCAATTCTTGGCTATCTGGATCCCCAGGTAACGAAAGTCCCTTGTTACCTTCCTCAATGGTAGGTCCTCTATTTCTCTACTCTGCTCCCCTGGATGCACCACAAACAACTCACTTTTCCCCATGTTCAATTTATACCCTGAAAAATCCCCAAACTCCCCAAGTATCCGCATTATTTCTGGCATCCCCTCCGCCGGGTCTGCCACATATAGTAACAAATCGTCCGCATACAAAGATACCCGGTGTTCTTCTCCTCCTCTAAGTACTCCCCTCCACTTCTTGGAACCCCTCAACGCTATCGTCAGGGGCTCAATCGTCAGTGCAAACAATAATGGGGACAGAGGGCATCCCTGCCTTGTCCCTCTATGGAGCCGAAAATATGCAGATCCCCGTCCATTCGTGACCACGCTCGCCATCGGGGCCCTATACAACAGCTGCACCCATCTAACATACCCCTCTCCAAAACCAAATCTCCTCAACACCTCCCACAAATAATCCCACTCCACTCTATCAAATGCTTTCTCGGCATCCATCGCCACTACTATCTCCGTTTCCCCCTCTGGTGGGGGCATCATCATTACCCCTAACAGCCTCCGTATATTCATGTTCAGCTGTCTCCCCTTCACAAACCCAGTTTGGTCCTCGTGGACCACCCCCGGGACACATTCCTCTATTCTCATTGCCATTACCTTGGCCAGGACCTTGGCATCTACATTTAGGAGGGAAATAGGTCTATAGGACCCGCATTGTAGCGGGTCCTTTTCCTTCTTTAAGAGAAGCGATATCGTTGCTTCAGACATAGTCGGGGGCAGTTGTCCCCTTTCCTTTGCCTCATTAAAGGTCCTCGTCAATACCGGGGCGAGCAAGTCCACATATTTTCTATAGAATTCGACTGGGAATCCATCCGGTCCCGGGGCCTTTCCCGCCTGCATGCTCCTAATTCCTTTCACCACTTCTTCTACCTCGATCTGTGCTCCCAGTCCCACCCTTTCCTGCTCTTCCACCTTGGGGAATTCCAGCCGATCCAAAAAGCCCATCATTCTCTCCCTCCCATCCGGGGGTTGAGCTTCATATAATTTTTTATAAAATGTCTTGAACACTCCATTCACTCTCTCCGCTCCCCGCTCCATCTCTCCTTCCTCATCCCTCACTCCCCGTATTTCCCTCGCTGCTCCCCTTTTCCTCAATTGGTGTGCCAGCAACCTGCTCGCCTTCTCCCCATATTCGTACTGTACACCCTGTGCCTTCCTCCATTGTGCCTCTGCAGTGCCTGTAGTCAGCAAGTCAAATTCTACATGTAGCCTTTGCCTTTCCCTGTACAGTCCCTCCTCCGGTGCTTCCGCATATTGTCTGTCCACCCTCAAAAGTTCTTGCAGCAACCGCTCCCGTTCCTTACTCTCCTGCTTCCCTTTATGTGCCCTTATTGATATCAGCTCCCCTCTAACCACCGCCTTCAGCGCCTCCCAGACCACTCCCACCTGGACCTCCCCATTATCATTGAGTTCCAAGTACTTTTCAATGCACCCCCTCACCCTTAGACACACCCCCTCATCTGCCATTAGTCCCATGTCCATTCTCCAGGGTGGGCGCCCTCCTGTTTCCTCCCCTATCTCCAAGTCTACCCAGTGTGGAGCGTGATCCGAAATGGCTATAGCCGTATACTCCGTTCCCCTCACCTTCGGGATCAACGCCCTTCCCAGCACAAAAAAGTCTATTCGTGAGTAGACTTTATGGACATAGGAGAAAAACGAGAACTCCTTACTCCTAGGTCTGCTAAATCTCCACGGGTCTACACCTCCCATCTGCTCCATAAAATCTTTAAGTACCTTGGCTGCTGCCGGCCTCCTTCCAGTCCTGGACTTCGACCTATTCTGCCCTGGTTCCAACACCGTATTAAAATCTCCCCCCATTATCAGCTTTCCCATCTCTAGGTCCGGAATGCGTCCTAGCATCCGCCTCATAAAATTGGCATCATCCCAGTTCGGGGCATATACATTTACCAAAACCACCGTCTCCCCCTGTAGTTTGCCACTCACCATCACGTATCTGCCCCCGTTATCCGCCACTATAGTCTTTGCCTCGAACATTACCCGCTTCCCCACTAATATAGCCACCCCCCTGTTTTTCGCATCTAGCCCCGAATGGAACACCTGCCCCACCCATCCTTTGCGTAGCCTAACCTTGTCTATCAGTTTCAGGTGCGTTTCCTGTAACATAACCACATCTGCCTTAAGTTTCTTAAGGTGTGCGAGTACCCGTGCCCTCTTTATCGGCCCGTTCAGCCCTCTCACGTTCCACGTGATCAGCCGGGTTGGGGGGCTTCCTACCCCCCCCCTTGTCGATTAGCCATCCCCTTTTTCCAGCTCCTCACCCGGTTCCCATGCAGCTGTATCTCCCCCAGGCGGTGCCCCCCCCCGCCCATCCCCTCCCATACCAGCTCCCCCCTCTCCCCAGCAGCAGCAACCCAGTAATTCCCCCCTCCCACCCCCCCCCCCCTCGCTAGATCCCCCGCTAGCGTAATTACTCCCCCCATGTTGCTCCCAGAAGTCAGCAAACTCTGGCCGACCTCGGCTTCCCCCCGTGACCTCGGCTCGCACCGTGCGACGCCCCCTCCTTCCTGCTTCTCTATTCCCGCCATGATTATCATAGCGCGGGAACCAAGCCCGCGCTTCTCCCTTGGCCCCGCCCCCAATGACCAACGCCCCATCTCCTCCACCTCCCCTCCTCCCCCCATCACCACCTGTGGAAGAGAGAAAAGTTACCACATCGCAGGATTAGTACATAAAACTCCTCTTTCCCCCCTTTTTAACCCCCCTCTTCGCCCCCCACATTCACCCCACCACTTTGTTCAAACGTTCTTTTTAATAACCCGCTCATTCCAGTTTTTCTTCCACAATAAAAGTCCACGCTTCATCCGCTGTCTCAAAGTAGTGGTGCCTTCCTCGATATGTGACCCACAGTCTTGCCGGTTGCAGCATTCCAAATTTTATCTTCTTCTTATGAAGCACCGCCTTGGCCCGATTAAAGCTCGCCCTCCTTCTCGCCACCTCCGCACTCCAGTCTTGATAAACGCGGATCACCGCGTTCTCCCATTTACTGCTCCGAGTTTTCTTTGCCCATCTAAGGACCATTTCTTCATCCTTAAAACGGAGGAATCTCACCACTATGGCTCTGGGAATTTCTCCTGCTCTCGGTCCTCGCGCCATCACTCGGTATGCTCCCTCCACCTCCAACGGACCCGCCGGGGCCTCCGCTCCTATTAACGAGTGCAGCATCGTGCTCATATATGCCCCGACGTCCGCTCCCTCCACACCTTCAGGAAGACCAAGAATCCTCAGGTTGTTCCTCCTTGCATTGTTCTCCAGTGCCTCCAACCTTTCCACACATCGTTTCTGATGTGCCTCATGCATCTCCGTCTTCACCACCAGGCCCTGTATGTCGTCCTCATTCTCGGCTGCCTTTGCCTTCACGACCCGAAGCTCCCGCTCCTGGGTCTTTTGTTCCTCCTTTAGCCCTTCGATCGCCTGTAGTATCGGGGCCAACAGCTCTTTCTTCATTTCCTTTTTGAGCTCTTCCACACAGCATTTCAAGAACTCTTGTTGTTCAGGGCCCCATATTAAACTGCCACCTTCCGACGCCATCTTGGTTTTTGCTTGCCTTCCTTGCCGCTGTTCTAAAGGACCCACTGTAATCCGGCCACTTTCTCCTCCTTTTTTCATCCGTATCCAGGGGGGATTCCCTTCTGGTTTACCGCACAGTGTTTTTAGCCGTCAAAATTGCCGTTGGGGCTCCTATCAAGAGCCCAAAAGTCCGTTTCATCGGGAGCTGCCGAAACGTGCGACTCAGCTGGTCATCGCCGCACCCGGAAGTCCGGGGTCACCCATTTAAGATGGAGATGAGGAGGAATTTATTTTCTCAGAGGGTGGTGATTGTGTGGAACTCTTTACCACAGAGAGCTGTAGAGCCTGGGTCATTAAGTATGTTCATATCTGAGATAGACAGATTTTTAATCAGTAAGGTAATGAGGGTTATGAGGATGAGGCGGGAAAGTGGAGTTGAGGATTATATCAGATCAGTCATGATCTCATTGAATGGGGAGCAGAATCGATGGGCTGATTGGCCTACTTCTGATCCTATGCCTTATAGTCGTATGGGCCGAGTAAAGCCCCAAACACCCCCGATCCCAGTTAAGGCTAACTCATCACCAGCCTCATGAAAAGCTTCGCCCTCCTTCAGCCCTGGTAAAAGGCCCAGTTTCCCCTAGATGCGGTAAAGCTGGATCACCCAGACCCGGTAAAGCCCTGCTAACCCCCGGCCCCAGTTAAATCCTGCTAACACCCGGCCCCGGTAAAGCCCTGCTAACCCCCGGCCCCAGTAAAGTCCTGCTAACACCCGGCCCCGGTAAAGCCCTGCTAACCCCAGCTCCGGCAAAGTCCTGCTAATTCCAGGCCCCGGTAAAGTCCTGCTAACTCCCGGCCCCGGTAAAGTCCTGCTAACCCCAGCTCCGGTAAAGTCCTGCTAACTCCCGGCCCTGGTAAAGTCCGCTAACTCCCGGCCCGGTAAAGTCCTGCTAACCCCAGCTCCGGTAAAGTCCTGCTAACTCCCGGCCCTGGTAAAGTCCTGCTAACCCCCGGCCCCAGTAAAATCCTGCTAACTCCCGGCCCAGTAAAATCCTGCTAATCCCCGGCCCCGGCAAAGTCCTGCTAACTCCCGGCTCCGGTAAAGTCCTGCTAACTCCCGGCTCCGGTAAAGTACTCTAACTCCCAACCCGGTAAAGTCCTGCTAACTCCCGGCCCGGTAAAGTCCTGCTAACTCCCGGCCCCGGTAAAGTCCGCTAACTCCCGGCCCAGTAAAGTCCTGCTAACTCTTGGCCCCGGTAAAGTCCGCTAACTCCCGGCCCAGTAAAGTCCTGCTAACTCTTGGCCCCGGTAAAGTCCGCTAACTCCCGGCCCCAGTAAAGTCCTGCTAACTCCCGTCCCTGGTAAAGTCCTGCTAACTCCCGGCCCCAGTAAAGTCCGCTAACTCCCGGCCCGGTAAAGCCCTGCTAACTCCCGGCCCAGTAAAGTCCTGCTAACTCCCGGTCCCAGTAAAGTCCTGCTAACTTCCGGCTCCGGTAAAGTCCTACTAACCCCTGGCCCGGGTAAAATCTTGCTAACTCTTGGCCCCGGTAAAGTCCTGCTAACACCCGGCCCCGGTAAAGTCCTGCTAACACCCTTCCCCGGTAAAGTCCGCTAATCCCCGGCCCCGGTAAAGTCCTGCTAACTCCCATCCCCGGTAAAGTCCTGCTAACTCCCTGCCCAGCTCCCCGGCCGCGGTAAAGTCCTGCTAATCCCCGGCCCCAGTAAAGTCCGCTAACACCCGGCCCCGGTAAAGTCCTGCTAACTTCCGGCTCCGGTAAAGTCCTGCTAACGCCCGACCCTGGTAAAGTCCTGCTAACACCCGACCCTGGTAAAGTCCTACTAAGACCCGACCCTGGTAAAGTCCTGCTAACTTCCGGCTCCGGTAAAGTCCTGCTAACCCCAGCTCCGGTAAAGTCCTGCTAACTCCCGGCCCTGGTAAAGTCCGCTAACTCCCGGCCCGGTAAAGTCCTGCTAACCCCAGCTCCGGTAAAGTCCTGCTAACTCCCGGCCCTGGTAAAGTCCTGCTAACCCCCGGCCCCAGTAAAGTCCTGCTAACTCTTGGCCCCGGTAAAGTCCGCTAACTCCCGGCCCCAGTAAAGTCCTGCTAACTCCCGGCTCTGGTAAAGTCCGCTAACTCCCGGCCCGGTAAAGTCCTGCTAACTCCCGTCCCTGGTAAAGCCCTGCTAACTCCCGGCCCAGTAAAGTCCTGCTAACTCCCGGTCCCGGTAAAGTCCTGCTAACCCCTGACCCTGGTAAAGTCCTGCTAACTTCCGGCTCCGGTAAAGTCCTACTAACCCCTGGCCCGGGTAAAATCTTGCTAACTCTTGGCCTCGGTAAAGTCCTGCTAACACCCTGCCCCGGTAAAGTCCGCTAATCCCCGGCCCCGGTAAAGTCCTGCTAACTCCCATCCCCGGTAAAGTCCTGCTAACTCCCTGCCCAGGTAAAGTCCGCTAATCCCCGGCCGCGGTAAAGTCCTGCTAATCCCCGGCCCCAGTAAAGTCCGCTAACACCCGGCCCCGGTAAAGTCCTGCTAACTTCCGGCTCCGGTAAAGTCCTGCTAACTTCCGGCTCCGGTAAAGTCCTGCTAACGCCCGACCCTGGTAAAGTCCTACTAAGACCCGACCCTGGTAAAGTCCTGCTAACTTCTGGCTCCGGTAAAGTCCTGCTAACGCCCAACCCCGGCAAAGTCCTGCTAACGCCCGACCCTGGTAAAGTCCTGCTAACTTCCGGCTCCGGTAAAGTCCTGCTAACGCCCGACCCTGGTAAAGTCCTACTAAGACCCGACCCTGGTAAAGTCCTGCTAACTTCCGGCTCCGGTAAAGTCCTGCTAACGCCCGACCCTGGTAAAGTCCTACTAAGACCCGACCCTGGTAAAGTCCTGCTAACTTCTGGCTCCGGTAAAGTCCTGCTAACGCCCGACCCTGGTAAAGTCCTGCTAATCCCCGACCCTGGTAAAGCCCCATTCACCCTCGGCCCGGGTAAAACCCTGGTCATCCCAGGCCCCAGTAATAGCCCAGTTAACCCCAGCACCCACCTAGCCAACCGGACTTTACACCACCTGGCCTTCCACCAGCCTCAGCAGTCCCACCACCCAAAAATCAAAAGCCTACTTGAAAAAAAAATCAAAAAAGAGAGAAAGAAAAACAAACAACTTAATGAGAAAAGGTAAACTTTAAAGAAAAACGGAAAGGCTAAAATGAGGAGCAAAAACCAACATTATCACATTGCAGCGCCACTTTTGAATTCTGGACATGTGCTTTTTAACCTCGTCACCTCCCACAGGGCCTCCCTGAACTTTACCGGGGCCAGGAGCCCTCTGTGACATCTTAACATAGCAGAAGCATTTGAGAATGCTTACTTCTTCATAACTGTGATTGTTTAGTTTATATGAAGTGTTGTCATTTCAGGGTGAAAAAGGAGCACTTGGTAACCCAGGGCCAAGGGGACCCACAGGCTTGCCTGTAAGTATACTGAGTGTTAGTATGTCTAACTGCAAGAGGGGACAGTGCTCCTTTGTGCAGATTTTGAATTAATGCCACAATTACAAATGGCTGGTAATTAGTTCATGAACATTTTATTAACCATGTGACTTGAATTTATGCTTTAGAAGCTTATCGGAGCAGTTCCTGTGATGGATAGGATGGGTTGTGATGGATTCAGAAACATAACTCATAGAATTTACAGTGCAGAAGGAGGCCATTCGGCCCATCGAGTCTGCACCGGCTCTTGGAAAGAGCACCCTACCGAGGCCCACACCACCCTATCCCCATAACCCAATAACCCCACTCAACCAACCCGAAGGCCAATTTTGGACACTAAGGGCAATTTAGCATGGCCAATCCACCTAACCTGCACGTCTTTGGACTGTGGGAGGAAACCGGAGCACCCGGAGGAAACCCACGCACACACGGGGAGAACGTGCAGACTCCGCACAGACAGTGACCCAAGCCGGGAATCGAACCTGGGACCCTGGAGCTGTGAAGCAATTATGCTAACCACTATGCTACCGTGCTGCCCACTCAGGGTGGTAGAGACTACTAAAGGGTGGGATTTTCCAGCCCCTACCACTGACAGGATCTTCCACTCCCGCCAAAGTCGACCCCTCGTAGCTGGTTCCCTGGCAACGGGCAGACGAGCCACACAGAAGTCCATAGACCTCAGCAGAACCAAAAGATCCTGTCGGTGGCCGCTGACTCGCAAATCCATGACGGGAAAACATGCCACGGTGGGGCAGGAAAATCTTGGCCAAAATTTTAAATAAAAACAGAAAGTGCCGGAAAATCTAACTTTCTGGGTGGAATTTACCGGCCGCGCCCACCTGGCGACCGGAAATTCCCACTCGAGGTCAATGGGCCTTTATATGGTCTGTGTCCTGCCCGTGGCGATCTTGCGGCGGGTGGGACTGAAGAATCCAGCACTATGTTTTTACTTTGGATTCTTGCCATTTGTGGTATTTTGCTTGAAGTTCAAAGTGTGGTTCAGTCCATGAGAGCAGTTTGCATTTATATAACCACAATGATTGTGACTGTGATGTGCTCATTGTGGAAATGGTTTTTTAAAAAGGCCTGTTTTCCAGCTTGACATTAGCAAGGTATTATTTGGAAGGAAAGGTAACGAGCAATGAGGGTAGATTTTCCTCAGATTCACCATTTTTTAGGCATGTGAAGGGGAGAAAGAGTGGACATTTATCTATCAGAGCTCAGATCACTTTGCACAAATTTGATATTATGCAAGGTGCCCCCCAATATATGTATTTGTAGGACACATGCAGTCATGTAATTTCAGCGTTAGGTGTTTCTGGACTTGCACAAATTGCTACTTCAGTTACAATCGTTGGGTGCCTAAGAAAAATCTGATGAAGGGGCCAGTTGCTGGAATCGCTCATAATGGTTCACCTGTGGGAGGTGGGGGGGTGGATGTGGGATCAAGTCAGTCTTGATCCATCAGAGGCAAGTAAAAAACTGAACTCCACCTTCCTCATCCCAAGGATGATCTGGTGAATTTGGCATTTCCTGATTGCTGCTTTCTGGGAAGAACAACTAAAAGGCCCAATCCCAGGAGCCGGGCCTAACCCAATCCAGAGGTGCACAAACTAGTCAGAGATCTCACTTAAGATTTGGTCAGAAGAAAGCAGGTAGGCTCTTCCTCACAGGCACAGGACACCTGTCAGAGGCACAGCGGATATCGATAGCAAACAAAATCTCTTACTTTCCCTCAAATCTGAACCATGAAAGTACCAGCCTTTTCATTTACCGATTAACATGTAACATAAATCACTGTGGGGTTATTCTTCTATGAACACCACGCTATTTTATTAGCATATGATGTCAAATGTAACACCCAGGCCCTGTGACGACTAAATAGCCACAGCTTCACAATAGTGCGCTTGAAATGTGGCCAGTTTTTTTGAATAACTTTTTCTACTTTTTGAGGGGTCTCCTGATTGAAGCACTCTCTGTCTGACTTATCTGCAACAGCGATTGCCACCTCTGGTGGGACTGCCACTCTCTCATTGCTAGAGGGCCCCGTATTGGGCCTGCAGCCTAAGGACCCCCACACATCATCCTTAATTAAACGGTGAGCATGTATCCGAGCCATTAGTTGACCATCCCTTCAAAAATAGTGTTGGGCACATCACACAGTATCACTGTTCAGGGTCGGAAGCAGGAAATGATCCCAGCGTAGGGGTCCCAACTCCAGGACTAAAATCCAGCCCAATGCTTGCAACTATACTTGAATTCACCTACTGCATAATTTATTTCTGATGTTTCTCAGTCATTGTTCATTTTTTTACAGTAATTAATGTTTAATTCGGTGATTGGAGGTCCTGTGAAAACTGGTGCAGTGTTAGAAGTTACTGTTGGATGAATGATTCACATGTTGAAATTGCATTATTCTGTCCATTATTAAACAGAGGCATTTATGTTATGTGAAAGCTTTAAACTTTGGTCCACTTATATCAATAATCATCGCATCCAAGCTTCAGTCACTTAAAAGGCAATTTAACATGAAAGCAAATCATTTGAAACATTTTCTTAAGTTTACCTGGCTTTCTCTTTTTCCTCTGCTCTTTGTTCCTTTATGTTGTCACTGTTTCTATTATTTTGGCAGCATTGTTTCACAGTCACTTGGTAATACAGAACTTGAATATTGCTGAAAAAGAGTGGTTTTCATCTTGCATTCATCAGGACAAATCCAAGAATGCTAAATTTCAAATGATCATGCCGATGTATACTGCAAAAGAAAAGGATATTGACTGGTTGGCAAGTCAACTCTTAATTGGCTGAGTTATTGTCATCGAAAAAGCAATGGGGTACTGTACTCCCCAAGCTCCCAGGTAATTCAAAATAGGTGAACATACTCCTTCAGTTTGCAGGGAATGGCTACCTGCTAATGAACATATGTTGCTTTTAGCAAGCATAAATGAGCAATGTTATGAGCTTGACGGATTATCTTAAATTGATTCTCAGTGTCAGCACACTGAGATTGTTTAGCAAATGTTGCCCAATCGCAGAATCACATCTAACAGTAGACATGCGGTTTTGGGTTTTACAAGTGAAGGCTGGTTGAGTACGGTCTGTACTCTGCGAAATATGAACCATTGGATGAACATGCTGTTTGGCTTGATTAGCTGATTACTGGGACATAATGCCAATGTACATGGCATTGCACCTACACTGAAATCATATATACATTTTGCCTATCACACAGCTGAGCAAAGTCATGTATCATAGAACATAGAACAGTACAGCACAGAACAGGCCCTTTGGCCCTCGTATGTTGTGCCGAGCATTGTCCGAAACCTAGCTATCCCACTCCCTGTCATTCTGGCAATGCCAGCTACATAGGCCATAGGTCTCAACGATTGGCTGATGGAATCAAATAGCATGGCCAGATTTTTATGTTGAACACGCAAGTACATGCCCGACCCAGAATCGCGTGAAATCATGTGAGAAGTCATCAACTCGCTCACATGCAACATTGCGGCTGGTGGACATATTTCTGACCTCAGAGGGCAAGCGGGAAATTAAGCCCATAATCAAATGAATTTACGTGGCCTGTCCACTTTTACAGCCAGGTGGCCTTCATGCTTTCACTACAAATTCCATCCAGGGTGAGATGAAATATTCAGGTTTAAAGAGAATAGAAGAAGACATTTGATGAATGATGTACTATGTGATTTGCTATCAGCTACTTGACTTTGCATTGAGACATGGGGCGGGATTCTCCGAAAACTGGCGCGATGTCCAGGACCCGGCGCCAAAAACGGCGCAGATCACTCCGGCGCAGGCGCCCCCAAACAACGCAAATTCTCCGGCCCCGAATGGGCTAGCAGCGGCGTGACGCCATTCGCGATGGCGTCACCCGACGTGGACGGTGACACCGTGCGGCGTCATTGACGGCTCAAGAGACGCGCACCCCCCCTCCGCGGAAGACCCAACAAGATGGCTGCCCTCTGCGCAGCCCCGAGGTTCCAGAAGGCGACATCAAGGCATCGACATCCCCCATATCCCCCCTCTCCGTAACCCCATATCCCCCCTCCCCCATATCCCCCCTCCCCGTATCCTCCATATCCCCCCTCCCCCATATCCCCCATATCCCCCCTCCCATCTATCCCCCATATCCCCCTTATCCCCCATATCCCCACTCCCCCGTACCACCCATATCCCCCCTCCCCCGTATCCCCCATATCCCCTCCCCCATATCCCCATATCCCCCATATCCTCCCTCCCCCATATCCCCCATATTCCCCTCCCCCATATTCCCCCTCCCCCATATCCCCCCTCCCCCATATCCCCTCTCCCCCATATCCCCCCTCCCCTACCCAAGAAACCAAAATACATTTCAGTGACACAGAGTGGATGGGTGGATTGTGTACCTTGGACTCAGAGTGGGACAATGCGCACGACACAACGCCACTGCTGTCTCCAACACCCTCCACCATTGCAGAAACACTCACCTCGGTTGGGCACTTTAGTGATGAGGCGTCTGGTACACTCACTGGTGCGCACAGCACCTCCGTCCCGGTACAGCAGGTGGAGGTAGGAGCAGCAGAGGGGCCGGGCGGTCGGAGGGCAGCCCAGCCCAAGCGAACATCTGCCGCCCAGATGGATCCCGGGTTCCTGGAGTTACCACACCCACCCATAGCCCCGATGCAACCACCGACCCGGAGACGAGCGAAGAGGGTGATGGCCGACTTGCAGCGGCTGCAGTCGCAGGTGGAGGAGTGCACCCGCGTCCAGGAGCTGGGAGTGGTGCCGGTCATGCGTGCCACCCAGGCCGACACCGCAAGGGTGGCGTTCGCGGTGGAGGCAATGGGTGTGACGGTGTCAGACATGGGGAGCAGTATGCGAGGCCTGGGGCTTTCTGTGCAGGCGGCGTCTGAGCCCAGGATGTGGGTGCCCTCTCCCCCATATCCCCCCATGAGCCAGCACCAGCGGCAGATGGCAGAGGCGCTCAACGCCGTGGCCCTGTCTCAGCAGGCCATGGCCCAGTCTCAGCAGGCCATGGCCCAGTCTCAGCAGGCCATCGCTGAGGGCATCGGTGCCATTGCCCATGTGCTAGCCGGCGTCGCACAGTCACCGACAGGGATGGCCAACTCCTGGGCAGAGGACGGGACCGTGCGCTGCAGTGTCACAGCTGCATGCAGGGATGGTCCGGGTGGATGGTGGTACTGTAGCCATGGGTCAGACATCATCCAACGATGTGGAGCCAGGAGCTCATCGCAGAGCGGGTTGTCATCATCCTCCATGGGCTGCAATAGACACGCTTCCACCGGCGCCCGTGAGAGCCCGGCCGTCGTGCCGCAGGTGGATCTGCAATGGAGGCGTGGTGTGCATGCGGGTGGGGTGGGTGTGGTTGGGGGTGGGGGGGTGAGGGTGCTGGATGGGTGGGGGGGGGGGGTGAGGGTGTTCGGATGTTGCCATGTGTGCGGTATGTGGCCATACTCGCTGATTCCCACGCCCCCTAGTCAGTGAAGCGGGTGTCTATCAGCCTGTCCTGTGCCCGCTGGCCCAGCCGGTAACGGTGGACAGCCACCCGCCTGTGTCTACCCCGTCTGCCCTGACCATTGCCCCCATCCTCCTCATCTAGGGACGACTGCGCCTCTTCCTGCTGCTCCTCCACTCCGCCCTCCTCTGCCTGCGGAACATTGCCCCTCTGCTGGGCTATGTTGTGCAGGACGCAGCACACCACAATGATGCGGTCGACCCTATCTGACGGATACTGGATGGCGCCCCCAGAGAGGTCCAGGCACCTGGGGCGCGATTCTCCCCTACCCGGCGGGGCGGGGGGTTCCGGCGGAATGGAGTGGCGGGAACCACTCCGGCGTCGGGCCACCCCAAAGGTGTGGAAGTCTCCGCAACTTTAGGGGCCAAGCCCTCACCTTGAGGGGCTAGACCAGCGTCGGAGTGGTTTCCGCTCTGCCGGCTGACGGGAAAGGCCTTTGGCGCCACGCCAGCTGGCGCCAAAAGGTCTTCGCCTGGGCGACGCATGAGCGGGAGCGTCAGCGGCCGCTCACGGCATCCCCGCGCATGCGCAGGGGAGGGGGTCTCTTCAGCTTCCGCCACTGTGAAGACCATGGCGAAGGCGGGAGAAAAAGAGTGCCCCCACAGCACAGGCCCGCCCGCGGATCGGTGGGCCCCGATCGCGGGCCAGGCCACAGTGGGGGCATCCCCCAGGACCAGATTGCCCCACGCCCCCTCAGGACCCCGGAGCCTGCCCGCGCCGCCTTGTCTCACCGTTTAAAAGGAGTTTTAATCCATGCCGGTGGGCGAGGGTTGACAGTGGCGGGACTTCGGCCCATCGCGGGCCGGAGAATCGCCGGGGCTGGGCACGGGAGCAATAGGTCAGAAGGTGAGAGCATTGAGGGAGAACTAGGGAATAGGGACAGTGGGGCTCTGAGGCAGAGCAGACAGGGAGAAGTTGCTGAACACAGCGGGTCTGGTGGCCTGAAATGCATATGTTTTAATGTAAGAAGTATTACGGGTAAGGCAGATGAACTTAGAGCTTGGATTAGTACTTGGAACTATGATGTTGTTGCCATTACAGAGACCTGGTTGAGGGAAGGCCAGGATTGGCAGCTAAACGTTCCAGGATTTAGATGTTTCAGGCGGGATAGAGGGGGATGTAAAAGGGGAGGCGGAGTTGCGCTACTGGTTCAGGAGAATATCACAGCTGTACTGCGGGAGAACACCTCAGAGGGCAGTGAGGCTATATGGGTAGAGATCAGGAATAAGAAGGGTGCAGTCACAATGTTGGGGGTTTACTACAGGCCTCCCAACAGCCAGCGGGAGATAGAGGAGCAGATAGGTAGACAGATTTTGGAAAAGAGTAAAAACAACAGGGTTGTGGTGATGGGAGACTTCAACTTCCCCAATATTGACTGGGACTCACTTAGTGCCAGGGGCTTAGACGGGGCGGAGTTTGTAAGGAGCATCCAGGAGGGCTTCTTAAAACAATATGTAGACAGTCCAACTAGGGAAGGGGCGGTACTGGACCTGGTATTGGGGAATGAGCCCGGCCAGGTGGTGGATGTTTCAGTCGGGGAGCATTTCAGTAACAGTGACCACAATTCAGTAAGTTTTAAAGTACTGGTGGACAAGGATAAGAGTGGTCCTAGGATGAATGTGCTAAATTGGGGGAAGGCTAATTATAACAATATTAGGCAGGAACTGAAGAACATAGATTGGGGGCGGATGTTTGAGGGCAAATCAACATCTGACATGTGGGAGGCTTTCAAGTGTCAGTTGAAAGGAATGCAGGACCGGCATGTTCCTGTGAGGAAGAAGGATAAATACAGCAATTTTCGGGAACCTTGGATAACGAGAGATATTGTAGGCCTTGTCAAAAAGAAAAAGGAGGGATTTGTCAGGGCTAAAAGGCTGGGAACAGACGAAGCCTGCGTGGAATATAAGGAAAGTAGGAAGGAACTTAAGCAAGGAGTCAGGAGGGCTAGAAGGGGTCACGAAAAGTCATTGGCAAATAGGGTTAAGGAAAATCCCAAGGCTTTTTACACGTACATAAAAAGCAAGAGGGTCGCCAGGGAAAGGGTTGGCCCACTGAAGGATAGGCAAGGGAATCTATGTGTGGAGCCAGAGGAAATGGGCGAGGTACTAAATGAATACTTTGCATCAGTATTCACCAAAGAGAAGGAATTGGTAGATGCTGAGTCTGGAGAAGGGTGTGTAGATAGCCTGGGTCACATTGAGATCCAAAAAGACGAGGTGTTGGGTGTCTTAAAAAATATTAAGGTAGATAAGTCCCCAGGGCCTGATGGGATCTACCCCAGAATACTGAAGGAGGCTGGAGAGGAAATTGCTGAGGCCTTGACAGAAATCTTTGGATCCTCACTGTCTTCAGGAGATGTCCCGGAGGACTGGAGAATAGCCAATGTTGTTCCTCTGTTTAAGAAGGGTAGCAAGGATAATCCAGGGAACTACAGGCCGGTGAGCCTTACTTCAGTGGTAGGGAAATTACTGGAGACAATTCTTCGAGACAGGATCTACTCCCATTTGGAAGCAAATGGACGTATTAGTGAGAGGCAGCATGGTTTTGTGAAGGGGAGGTCGTGTCTCACTAACTTGATAGAGTTTTTCGAGGAGGTCACTAAGATGATTGATGCAGGTAGGGCAGTGGATGTTGTCTATATGGACTTCAGTAAGGCCTTTGACAAGGTCCCTCATGGTAGACTAGTACAAAAGGTGAAGTCACACGGGATCAGGGGTGAGCTGGCAAGGTGGATACAGAACTGGCTAGGTCATAGAAGGCAGAGAGTAGCAATGGAAGGATGCTTTTCTAATTGGAGGGCTGTGACCAGTGGTGTTCCACAGGGATCAGTGCTGGGACCTTTGCTCTTTGTAGTATATATAAATGATTTGGAGGAAAATGTAACTGGTCTGATTAGTAAGTTTGCAGACGACACAAAGGTTGGTGGAATTGCGGATAGTGATGAGGACTGTCAGAGGAGACAGCAGGATTTAGATTGTTTGGAGACTTGGGCGGAGAGATGGCAGGTGGAGTTTAATCCGGACAAATGTGAGGTAATGCATTTTGGAAGGTCTAATGCAGGTAGGGAATATACAGTGAATGGTAGAACCCTCAAGAGTATTGAAAGTCAAAGAGATCTAGGAGTACAGGTCCACAGGTCATTGAAAGGGGCAACACAGGTGGAGAAGGTAGTCAAGAAGGCATACGGCATGCTTGCCTTCATTGGCCGGGGCATTGAGTATAAGAATTGGCAAGTCATGTTGCAGCTGTATAGAACCTTAGTTAGGCCACACTTGGAGTATAGTGTTCAATTCTGGTCGCCACACTACCAGAAGGATGTGGAGGCTTTAGAGAGGGTGCAGAAGAGATTTACCAGAATGTTGCCTGGTATGGAGGGCATTAGCTATGAGGAGCGGTTGAATAAACTCGGTTTGTTCTCACTGGAACGAAGGAGGTTGAGGGGAGACCTGATAGAGGTCTACAAAATTATGAGGGGCATAGACAGAGTGGATAGTCAGAGGCATTTCCCCAGGGTAGAGGGGTCAATTACTAGGGGGCATAGGTTTAAGGTGAGAGGGGCAAGGTTTAGAATAGATGTACGAGGCAAGTTTTTTACGCAGAGGGTAGTGGGTGCCTGGAACTCGCTACCGGAGGAGGTGGTGGAAGCAGGGACGATAATGACATTTAAGGGGCATCTTGACAAATACATGAATAGGATGGGAATAGAGGGATACGGACCCAGGAAGTGTAGAAGATTGTAGTTTAATCGGGCAGCATGGTCGGCACGGGCTTGGAGGGCCGAAGGGCCTGTTCCTGTGCTGTACATTTCTTTGTTCTTTGTTCTTTGTTCTGGGTCCGCCGACCGGCGCGGTTCCCGCCGACCGGCGCGGCACGGTTCCCGCCCCCGCCGAATCTCTGGTGGCGGAGAATTCGGGATTCACGCCAGCCCCCAGCGATTCTCCGACCCGGTGGGGGGTCGGAGAATTGCGCCCCTGAAACGCATTTTGAGCACGCCAAAGCAGCTCTCTATCACAACCCTTGTCGCTGCATGGGCATCATTGTAGCTGTTCTCCGCGTCATTCTGTGGCATCCGTATAGGCGTCATCAGCCACGACCGCAACGGGTAACCCCTGTCGCCCAGCAACCAGCCCCTCAGCCGGGGGTGACGTCCCTCGTGCATGCCGGGGATGTAAGACCGCGACAACACGTATGAGTCATGTACACTTCCAGGGTACCGGGCGCAGACGTGCAGGATAATCATGCGGTGATCGCAGACCACCTGGATGTTCATGGAATAGGTCCCCTTCCTATTGGTGAACACGGCCCTGTAATCTGCAGCTGGCCGCACGGCGCCATGCATCCCATCGATCGCGCCCTGGACCATGGGGAACCCGGCAACGGCAGAGAAGCCCACGGCCCGGGCATCCTGGTTGGCCCGGTCCACAGGGAAGCGGATGTAGTGATCCACAATGGCATGTAGGGCATCTGTCACTGCCCGGAAGCACCGATGCACCGATGCCTGCGAGATGCCGGACAGGTCCCCACCTGGCGCCTGGAATGACCCCGTGGCATAAAAGTTCAGGGTCACCGTAACCTTGATGGACACAGGGAGAGGGTGTCCCCCGCCAGTGCCACGCGGTGCCAGGTGTGCCAGCAGGTGGCAGATGTGTGCCACGGTTTCCCGGCTCATTCGGAGTCTCCTCCTGCATTCCTGGTCCGTGCGGTCCTGGTACGACAGCCGGGGCCGGTACACACGGGGCCTCCTCGGGTGCCTCCGTTGCCGTGGCGCCGCGACGTCCTCCTCCCCCCCTCGTGTTCCTCCTCCACTATGTGCTCCCCCTGCTCCTCCTCCTCCTCGTCCTGTTGGGCGGGTGTCTCTCCAGCCTGGGCGGCTGCCGCCTGCCCCTCTGCGGCAGCCTGCGCCGCCTCTCTGGCACGCTCCTCCTCCTCCTCCTCCAGGGCAACATGGAGAATAGCGGCTGCCGCCACGGCGGCCAACATCGCTGGCGGATCAGAAAACATGACGGCCTGCGGGGGCGGGGGGAAACGACGACATGTCATCATTGCCTGTACCCTCCCTCCCCCCAGCCAGGTGGCCTGGGCTGCATGGGCGCGACTGTTGGAGCTTGGCACCTGGCCAGGTGGACAAACTCCCTTGCCCTCGAACCCCCCCGGCACTCACCCACCCAACCCGGTCCCCCGTCCCCGTCCCCGGCACTCATCCCCCCATACCTGGCACTAATACCCCCGTACCCGGCACTCACCCCCCGTACCCGGCACTCATTCCCCCCGTCCCCGGCACTCACCACCCCCCCCGTCCCCGGCACTCATCCCCCCCTCACCCGGCACTCATCCCCCGTACCCGGCACTCATCCCCCCGTACCCGGCACTCACCCCCCCGTACCCGGCATTCATCCCCCCGTACCCGGCACTCATCCCCCCGTACCCAGCACTCATCCCCCCGTACCCGGCACTCATCCCCCCGTACCCGGCACTCATCCCCCCGTACCCGGCACTCACCCCCCCGTACCCGGCACTCATCCCCCCGTACCCGGCACTCATCCCCCCGTACCCGGCACTCATCCCCCCGTACCCGGCACTCACCCCCCCGTACCCGGCATTCATCCCCCCGTACCCGGCACTCATCCCCCCGTACCCAGCACTCATCCCCCCGTACACGGCACTCATCCCCCCGTACCCGGCACTCACCCCCCCATACCCGGCACTCATCCCCCCGTACCCAGCACTCATCCCCCCGTACCCGGCACTCACCCCCCCGTACCCGGCACTCATCCCCCCGTACCCGGCACTCACCCCCCCGTACCCGGCACTCATCCCCCCGTACCCAGCACTCATCCCCCCGTACCCGGCACTCACCCCCCCGTACCCGGCACTCATCCCCCCGTACCCGGCACTCATCCCCCCGTACCCGGCACTCACCCCCCCATACCCGGCACTCATCCCCCCGTACCCAGCACTCATCCCCCCGTACCCGGCACTCATCCCCCCGTACCCGGCACTCATCCCCCCGTACCCGGTACTCATCCCCCCCCCTCTCCGGCACTTATCCCCCCGTACCCGGTACTCACCCCCCCATCCCCGGCACTCATACCCCCATACCTGGCACTCATTCCCCCGACCCGGCACTCACCCCCCCCCCTGTACCCAGCACTCATCCCCCCGTACCCGGTACTCATCCCCCCCGTACCCGGCACTCATCCCCCCGTACCCGGCACTCACCCCCCCGTACCCGGCACTCATCCCCCCGTACCCGGCACTCACCCCCCCGTACCCGGCACTCATCCCCCCGTACCCGGCACTCACCCCCCCGTACCCGGCACTCATCCCCCCGTACCCGGCACTCATCCCCCCGTACCCGGCACTCACCCCCCCATACCCGGCACTCATCCCCCCGTACCCAGCACTCATCCCCCCGTACCCGGCACTCATCCCCCCGTACCCGGCACTCATCCCCCCGTACCCGGCACTCATCCCCCTGTACCCGGCACTCATCCCCCCGTACCCGGCACTCACCCCCCCGTACCCGGCATTCACCCCCACTTACCCAGCACTCATCCCCCCGTACCCAGCACTCAGCCCCCCGTACCCGGTACTCACCCCCCCATTCCCGGCACTCATACCCCCATACCTGGCACTCATTCCCCCGACCCGGCACTCACCCCCCCCCCCCCCCCCGTACACAGCACTCATCCCCCCGTACCCGGTACTCATCCCCCCCCCTCTCCGGCACTTATCCCCCCGTACCCGGCACTCACCCCCCCGTACCCGGCACTCATCCCCCCGTACCCGGCACTCACCCCCCTGTACCCGGCACTCATCCCCCCGTACCCGGCACTCATCCCCCCTTACCCGGCACTCACCCCCCCATACCCGGCACTCATCCCCCCGTACCCAGCACTCATCCCCCCGTACCCGGCACTCATCCCCCCGTACCCGGCACTCATCCCCCCGTACCCGGCACTCATCCCCCTGTACCCGGCACTCATCCCCCCGTACCCGGCACTCACCCCCCCGTACCCGGCATTCACCCCCCCGTACCCGGCATTCACCCCCACGTACCCAGCACTCATCCCCCCGTACCCAGCACTCAGCCCCCCGTACCCGGTACTCACCCCCCCATCCCCGGCACTCATACCCCCATACCTGGCACTCATTCCCCCGACCCGGCACTCACCCCCCCCCCTGTACCCAGCACTCATCCCTCCGTACCCGGTACTCATCCCCCCCTCTCCGGCACTCATCCCCTCCTCCCCGGCACTCATCCCCCCGAACCCGGCACTCATCCCCCCGTACATGGCACTCACCCCCCCCGTACCTGGCATTCACCCCCCTCCCGTACCCGGCACCCACCCCCCGTACCTGGCATTCACCCCCCTCCCGTACCCGGCACTCATCCCCCCGTACCCGGCATTCACCCCCCCGTACCCGGCACTCATCCCCCCGTACCCGGTACTCCGCCCCCACGTACCCGGCACTCATCCCCCCGTACCCGGTACTCACCCCCCCCGTACCTGGCACTCATACCCCCATACCTGGCATTCATTCCCCCGACCCGGCACTCACCCTCCCGCACCCGGCACTCATCCCCCCATACCCGGCACTCATCCCCCCGTACCCGGCACTCATCCCCCCCGTCCCCAGCAATCCCCCCCGTCCCCCTCGCCGGCACTCACCCACCCCTTCCCCGGCACTCCCCCGAAGCCCACTCCCCACCCCCCCGCCTCACACACACCCACACACACCTCTCCCCCACACACACACACCTCTCCCCCACACTCACAGACTGCGGCCATGCCATCACCCCTCCGGCGGCCACCCCCCAGGCCGTGACCTACCTCCACGCTAGACGCGTCAACCATCAGCACTGGTTGACGCCGTTAAAAAGGTGTTGAGATTTACGCCGACGTGACCCGTGCTCACGTCGGCGGGACTTCGGCCCATCCGGCCGGGAGAATATGGGCAGCCCCGGAGTCCATTGTCTCGCGCCTGGCCCTGCCATTCTCCAAGGCGAGCGGCGTGATTGACGCCCCGCCGACTTTTCACCCTTCGGAGAATTCGGCGGGCGGCGGGGGCAGGATTTACGCCACCCCCCAGCGATTCTCCGACCCGGCGGGGGCTCGGAGAATCCCGCCCATGGTTTGCAACATTTTATTGAACAAATTTCATTTTTACAATGCTGCAGCTCCCAGCCTTCAGGGAGCTCCCTCTTACACCTACACATCTTTCAGCACCCACCCTCTACTTGCACTCCCCTGGCAGCACTGAGCCTTTCTCAACACCCTTTCACACTGGCTTTCAGTTAATTGGTCAGCGTGAAATCACAGTCAGGGGCCGATCACAGCCAGAAGCGCATATCACACCTGCTTCTGGGCCCGCTGATTGCGCACGCCCCATGAGCGCAAGATTCGGGCTCATGTTCCTTCGGTCATTTGTAATAGGCAAATGATTAACCAGCCGGCACTTACAAAACCCGAAACAAATCTATTGTTAGATGTGATTCCACAATTGGGCAGCACTAACTGAACAACTGAGTGCGCTAATTGCAACTTGCTTGATTGACACACATCCACAGACATTCACGCCCTTCACCGATGCACAGCAGCAGCAATGTATGCCATCTATAAGATGCACTGCAGGAACTCACTAAGTCTCATTAGAAATTACCTTGCAAACCCATAAATGCTAGAAGGACAAGAGCAACGGACACATGTGAACTCCATTACCTGGAAGTTCCCCTCTGAGCCTTCACGATCCTGACTTGGAACTATAGTCACAGTTTCTTCACTGTCACTGGGTCAAAATCCTGGACCTCCCTCTCTATCAGCGTTGTATTTGTACCTACACCACATGGACTGCAGCATTTCAAGAAGGCAGTTCACCACCATATTCTCAAGGGGAATTTGGGATGGGAAATATATGCTGGCCCAGCCAATGATGCCCACAACCCCTGAATTAATTTTTAAAAAGCCACCCTGAGAAACAATTTAAGATAATTAGTCCAATTCATAATGTGGATCTTTTACACTTGCTAGAAACGACATACATTTTATGCAGGGAGGGGTTATCTGCAAATAAAAGGAACATGTCCAAGCCTTGCACCTTTTTAAAATTGCATTGGAGCTTGAGGAGCCTAATACTCCCTGTTGTTTTTTCCATGACAATGCCTTGGCCAAACAGAGTTGATTTGACAGCCAATCAGCGACCCTTTCTTCTGTAATATAAATTGATGTGGTCATTTGAAATTTGGTATTCTTGCATTTGTCCTGATGAGTACAAGACAAAAAGCTTTCAGCAACATGTCCTCTCTTTTCAGTAGTGTCGAAGTGTTATTTCTATTTACTGTGCCTATTCTATCTATTTTAACTTGTTTTAAAGTTCAAGACAATTCCTTTCTCAATCTTGCATGTCTCACAATTCATTTTGAAGCTGGAAGCTATAGTGAGAAGAACATCACCTTTGATTGGTTGAAAACCTGGTGCACACTGGTTTCCCAACCAGCCATGCCTGGTGTGTAAAAACCTATATGGTTGTGCCAGAGACCACATTTGCAGATGTTTTGTGTTAGATACTTGCTACTGCCAGACAAACTGGGGTAGATCAGCATTTACACTGTGTGGGCAGTAATCTGGTGGGACAGGTCAACCACCATTTACCCTGGTAGCTACAACAATGGACAGAATTTAAAGTAGGATTGGAGTGGGGGGGGGGTGGTTGGTGGAGGCAGGACAGCCATAGAATTGGGAGGGAAGGCAGGGCGCCAATTGTTTCATAGAATTTACAGTGCAGAAGGAGGCCATTCGGCCCATCAAGTCTGCACCGGCTCTTGGAAAGAGCACCCTACCCAAGGTCAACACCGCCACCCTATCCCCATAACCCAGCAACCCCACCCAACACTAAGGGCAATTTTGGACACTAAGGGCAATTTATCATGGCCAATCCACCTAACCTGCACATCTTTGGACTGTGGGAGGAAACCGGAGCACCCGGAGGAAACCCACGCACACACGGGGAGGATGTGCAGACTCCGCACAGACAGTGACCCAAGCTGGAATCGAACCTGGGACCCTGGAGCTGTGAAGCAATTGTGCTATCCACAAGGCTACCGTGCTGCCCCTGTTGTCCTGACTCTCTCTGTCTCCCCCACCCCCAGCCTCCACAAGACCCCAAGACCTCGGCTTCCCTCTTTTGGCCCTGCCTGACTGGCCCTGGCATGCTTGACCCACTCCCCTGCGTTCACGGGCATGTTCCATCATGGCTGCTCCAGGGCCTGCTGCAGTACCAGCAATGGCCACCATGTCTGGTGGTGCTGCTGGCACTGAAGAGCTGTCGACTACCTAATTGGCCAGAAGCTCTGAAGGGCAGACTCGTCACCGACAAAAGACATGGAAACCCCAATAGTAAACAGATAATTGCCGGATTGGCATACAATCGCATCAGGGCTCCCGAAAATGGCCTCACCTGGATTGTCACCTTGTATAATACACAAACCAAGGAGCCCTGGAATTGCTATGTTCTAGCGAGTTAATAAATAAGTTGCCCTCAACAAGTCCTATATTCACAATTTCTCAAAATGCGAGTGTGAATTTGCACCCTGCTCTAACTGAAGAGCCATGGAGCCCTGATGCCTACACAGTTTCTTTCAGCAATACTCCGGCTCTTCCAGCAAAGTAGGACCAACCCCTGTGGAAATTCACCCTCCGTGTTTCAGCAAAACAGCATTCAGGATCACAGAGACACTGACCTGAGATATGAATGAGCAATCATTACGATAGCCCAAAGAAAACAGCAGCACCTAACATCATCTGTTGGATTTTATTTAGGACTTTTGAAAGTGTTGGATGTGACTTGGATGAACCAAGTTATAAACCAGTTGATGTCCAGTCACAGGAAATTAGAACCCGAGAATATTGCATTGAATATAAAAATTGAAAGCAGATGTGTCAGTCATTATGTATCTGTTGTTCTTTGACAGGGTATCGATGGAGATCCAGGGTTAGATGTAAGTCCCATTTCCTTTATACTCCTGTTTCTACCAGCCTCTTGTTTCTAAGGATTCCAAGTGTTTTCACTTAAAAGAAGACCATCCAGAATTTGTAAAATATTTAACCTTTTGTCCAAGTTTTGTTCAATTTTTTTGTGGAATTCAAATTACCTGAATGATTTTCAGTAAAATGATTGCTATTAAGGAGGTATAGAGGTGAACAGCAATGCGCATTGCACATATAAGATATTTAACTGATGAATAGATAGTTGGACATCTTTCCTTTGGAAAAGACATTATTGTCAGTCTACCTAGGTGAATCTTTTCAGAAAATCAAGGTAACTGACAAAATTAATCAAGGCAAATTGTTTATCCTGACAAAGGATTAAAAAGCAGGGAGACAGGTGAAAATTAGGAACAAGAAGGAAACAAGTGGAGATTGAGAAAACGTGTCTGTTCCTCTTTACACCACAGTAAAATGAGTCTGAGTAAACAGATTCTTTGTCATTTTATTTTTTCACAGCGGGCATTACAAATTTATTCAGAGTTACTTTGATGACTTGTTTTACTTTCAGGGTTTCTCTGGTCCAAAAGGAGATAGAGGAGAGAGGGGCGAAAAGGTGCAGTTACAGATATGTTTATTCATGACTGTCTTCAAATGGTTGTTTCCATTGTTCGTGAAATGAAATGATCCATGAGCATGAGAACCAAATGTGCTTCGAGCTCCAGTATTCCTTTTTAATCTGCATTGGGCACAACACAATACAGTGAGTGAGGTAGCCTCCATTCACTCGATATGGGCCTGTTGTATGACTTTCTAATTGCAACTGAACATTGTACAGTGAATACAAAAGAAAATTATCGAACTGATAGAGTACATCACAATTAATTCACTCAGATTATTTCTCAATTCATTCCAAACTGTTTCTTTATCATGTTCCATGTCATATTGATAATCATTGATAGATAAAAATAAAATGCAAGGGGTTAAACATCATGCAAAAGTTGTGATTGTGATGTGTGAAGAACTTTGGGGAAGGCAGTAGCATAGTGGTATTTTCTCCAGACCAGTAATCCAGAGACGCAAATCAATAATCTGGGGATCTGGGTTGGAATCCCAATAATAAAAATCTGAAATTAAAAGTCTAATGATGACCAGAAACCATTGTCGATTGTCGTATAAACCCATCCTGTTCACTCGTGTCCTTTAAGGAAAGAAATCTGCCATCCTTACCTGGTCTGGCCTACATGTGACTCCAGATACACAGCAATGTGGTTGACTCTTAAATGCCCTCTGAAATGACCAAGCAAGCCACTCTGTACAAAGGCAGTTAGGGATGGGCAATAAATGCTGGCCCAGCCAGCGACACCCACATCCCATGAATAAAAAAACAATTGTATAAATGTTAGAACTTGGTTCATTATCTTACAAATTGTTTTGCGTCTGAAGTAAACGTCAGGCAATGATGTCCACAGCTTGCAATAGTGCAACGTTAAACAGTTTTTTTGTGTTGACAGTAAGTTGTCTAGGGCCCGTTGCAAGATCAGTTAATAAATATGTTCTTTTCATGCATACAAGTTTCCAGTGAAGTTGGGAGATTTGTTCCAAAGTACTGCCTACTAGGTAGAACCTATAACTACATTGTTATAAGCAAATGTTTGCATGCAAGGATTTCCATTCGGAAATCAAAACAGAAAGTGCTGGAAATCTTCAATAGGTCTGGCAGCATGTGTCGAGGGAGAAAGTGACAGTGCGATTTAATCACTGTGTTGCGCCGGGTACGGATCTGGGCACGCCGGTTAAATAGCCGGAAAGGCCAAAAATAGAGATTCGCACCCAGCGCAAATCACTTTGCTATCTAACCAGCCCGCTTCCGATGGCGAGTTCAGGACCATGCCCAAATATGGTGAGCATATCATTAGCCTTCATTTGCATTCATTTCCAACTCATTAACGATATTGAAATCGAATGCAATGGCCTCCCGGGGATTAATCGGCTCCCTAGCGGGAAATCACGTTGCTGTTGTTTAGTATTCCTTTTTCAAAACGTGAAGCTGGCGCAATGGCTGCTGAGGGGAACTGAGGAGGTGAGTAGCCATTTCCATTTTCCAGCATGCAGCTCAAGGGCACTGCAGCTGCTGCCCCTGGTGCCCCAGTGGGCGGGCGGGGGAGGGGGGCTACAGACAGAGGGATTGGGCTTGGTCGGGGGGGGGGCTAAAGCATTCCAGGCCAGGGGTCTTCCCTTGGCCGGAGGGAAGAGGGGTGAGGGTCTTTGCGCCTGTGAGACCTTCAAGCTATCTTTAAATATTGTGGTTGCACATAAAAGGGGCAACTACAGCTGCTGCCTGTCTGTCCTACCAAACACATCCAGGACAGAGCCCTGCTCTTGGTTACGTGCCAACAGTCGTTTTAACTCCCTTTGACTGTGAGCAGCCTCTAGCTTCACAGCTGAAGGCTATTGCTAATAAGGAATTGGCCTTGTTAGTTGGGATTGCATTTCACAGCTGCAGGTTATGTTTGCTGCTTGCTCCTGCTGGTGGTTGCAGATGCCTGGAGGCTGCTGTTGTTGTTTCCTTCCTTTTCTATACCCGGAAAGAAGGATATTTTTTCTAAGGTACCTGGGTGCTGGAACACCAGGCTCAAGGGGACAGAAGAAATGCTTTTGCAGATTGCTGATACTTTTGGTGCTGGTGTGGTGAGTGCTACATGTAAATGGGACTTCATCGCCGGTTAAACATGCTGGAAATCAAAGATGTTCAACTGCTCCTTGAGTGCCAGCTGAGTATGTGGATGCCAAGATTTGGTTCCAGTGAGATTGGGCCGTGTGGGAGGGCCTGCACAGCTGTGGCTCTTGGATTGAGAATGGCACTGATACGTGAAACAAGTAAAACATTGATGGACAGATAATTTCTACGTCAAAGTTCTGAACATGATAACACAGTCTCAGATTTATCCTCCATTTCAGTTGTGGAACCTGTAAGCTGTGATACCGTGTGTATGGTTTATTTTGCGATATAGCTTTATATTGGTACCAATATGGAAAGGTGACGTTTCCTTGTTGTTTAATGGTTAGTGTGATATGTGGACTGATACGTAGTTGATTTTCAAATCATTGTTACAGTTGACCGTTTAATAAGCAAAATATTATCAAGTGGCTTCTCATGGGTACACGTGCCATGTCTCAGACGATGATTATTGCATCGCAGTTCAATCAAACTTTGTAGCCTGAATACTTTGCCTGAACTCGAGACGCATCAGCACCAGAGAGGCAGCAGTCAACAATCAAACACTCAAGAGCTAGGATTCAGCACTGGGAATATCCTCGTGACCATAGGGTAAGTATGTGGATCAGGGAAGGCACATGAGCACGGCCTCCCTAATGTTGCCAGAAGGAGTATGGGTCTATCGGAATTGGCACCCTGTGGAGGAGGGTACCCGCTCCCGGTAGCCCTGAAGGTCACCGCAGCCCTGAACCTTTAAGCCACCTGTTCATTCCAAGGCTTCAGTGGGGACTTGTGCGCCATTTCCCAAGCTACAGCCTTCAAGTGCATCCGTGATGTCACAGATGTCCTGTTTGCCCAGGGATCAGACTTTACCAACTTTAAGCTCGACCAAGCCCACCAAGATGCCTGGGCCCCAGGTCCAGGGAGTAATTGATGGCAATAATGTTGCCTTGCACACATCAGACATCAGTGAGGGCCCTTCATTAACAGGAAGGGGTTCCACTCCCTGAATGTTCAACTCGTGTGCGACCACCACCTCCAGATCATGCACGTGTGCATGTTTCCCAAGGCGTGTGCATGACAGCTACATTTTAGGACAAGCGGAGATCCTCGGCATCTTCAAGGACCACCCCAGGATGGATTGGCTCTTTGAGGATAAGGGGCACCGGCTGAGGTCTTGGCTGATGACGCCAGTGCAGAGGCTGAAGACCCGAGGCAGAGACCCGATATAGCGAAGCCCATGCTGCCACCTGTGCTGTCATTGAGCGGTGCATTGGATTGCTCAAAATGCGGTTACAATGCCTGGACCGCTCTAGAGGTACACTGCAGTACACCCCCCCCCCCCCCCCCCCCCCCACCCACCATCTCCGAGAGGGCTTCCCACTTTGTGGTGGTCTGCTTTCCCTCCACAATCTGGCACAGTAGCAGGGCGATATGCTGGAGGAGGAGGAACAAGCAGCCTCGCCCAAAGAGGAGGTGAACCAGGAGAAGCTGAAGGACGAGCCCAGGAAGGACCCGTAGAAGGAGCCGGAGGATGGAGGACAGGCGGCAAGGGTCCAGAATGCCTGGAGGACTAGAGATGCCCTCATCCTCACCCGATTCTCATCGGACAAGGGTTTGTCCGTAAGCTCACCCCCTTCTCCCCCCCAATCCCTCCTTCTCCCCATCCCCCCCTCCCACCCGGATTCCCATCCCCCCCAATTCCTCTACTCAGCCCAATCCTCCTCCCCCCATTCCCCATTCTCCCCACCCCCAACTACCCTGTTCCACCATCTAAGGGTCTGTGTAATTTTACCCCGGGGTGATGGGGTGATGGGTGATGGGCCTGTGTCGGCACTGTCAGTTGGTCAATATACAAGGCAGGAGAGTGATGATCACTCGCTGTTAGGGAAGCTCTTGTACTGCCAAAGTCTGACTCCTGTCTTTCTGCTCTCAACGCGCTCTCACCCATCCTCTGAACAGGGTCTGCATCGGGGATGGGGATGCAGGCAGGCCGAATGTGAAGATTAACACAATCGAGGCTTCGCATGTATTAGGTGTAACATGTGCCCTCCCCTACATGCTCAATCAGTGATTCTCTCTCTTCTTGCTCCTCCATAGTCTGCTGCTACGTCTAGGTGTGTCCCCAGGATACACAGCAGAGATGGAGGCAGTCTTATGCTTGCTGCTCTCCTGTGGCCTTTGATGCCCTTGGTAGACGTCCTCTGGAGGGCCTGGGGCCGGGGAGCCCCGGCCGACTTACTGGTGTCACTGGCGTTGCCGTGCCATCCTGTTCTGCCTGCTGCTCTTGAGATGCGCTGGTGTCAGGATGGCGGGATTCAGAAGAACTGGAGATCGCCACTGTTTCCTTGGTGGCAGGCCCCGTGTTGGCCTCCAGGGCTGCCTCCTCCCTAACGGCCCTTACGGCCCTGGGGGCCTCCATGAGATGGAGGGGCAGCTGGCGTGAACTCCAGAGGCCTCTGCGTCAACTGGCTCTGTCAGTGCTGGTGGTCCCCCACTGTCTGCACCATGGTGTCGAAGCCCTCACTGATACTCCTCAGTAACTGGGCCATGCTTCGCAGTGCCTGGCAATGTCCACCTGCTTCTGGGACATGTCCATCAGAGACTGGGACATGATGTCAAGGCCATAGTTGTCACAGACTGAGCCATGACTTGGGCACCATCACTCAAGATGCCGACGTTAACATTGTGCTCCAAGCTTTCCACTGTGGTTGCCATCCTTGCAGTGTTGGCCTCGGTGCCATGAATCATCTCCTATGGCATCACCGACATCATCTCCTGCGCCCGTAGCCTTTGGGATTGCTCCATTCGGCTGTGAACGCGCTGGAATGTCACTGACATCCCCTCCTGTATGTCACGGCTGTGTTCTATCTTCTACATCAGCTCCGGGAGATCCTTGTCCAGAGGCTCGACATCTGACTGGGATCCAGTTGAGTCCTGGGATACAGCAGACCTCTGAATGCTGACTCCCCTGGATGTTCCTGTCTCTCCTGATGTGCATCAGCAACTGTGTGATGCTCACCAGATTGTGCCCGGTAAGCCCATCCACTAAACTCGCCCACCAAGGTGTGCGTCTCTGCAATGTTGAAAGGTGGGATTGAAGCTATGTTGCCTCAGTGGTGGACTCCTCAGAGGTCTCATCCGAGGTGGTCTGTTGGGTGGTGGGTGGGGGGAAGTAGCTCCGGATGGCCCGGATCCATCAGATGGAGATCCTGCGAGACAATGGACATGTGGCCAGTGAGATGGAAGGATCATTTTGTCTGACATGAACAACTCACTTGAGACAGGTCATCTGGGTGAAGGGGCAGTGGATCCTCACCTCTCTGACGCAGGCCGACCTTGCTGTTCTCTGTAAACCCCGTGATTTCCACGACCCGTTTCTCATACTGGGTGAGGACTCAAATCTATGGTACTCCGCACACCCCCCCCCCCCCCCCCCCCCCCCCCGTCTTGACCCTTTCTCGCTTATTATGGGCTACCTTCTCCTAAGGGGACAAGAGAGGGCTTTGTGAGACGCATGTTTGATGGATTGGGGTGTCTTCGGCAGGTAGCATGTGTGGGCACCGCACCTGGACATGAAGGGGTTGTTCTGAGGAGCAAGCACGAAGATCGGATGTGAGGAGGGTGCGAGGTGTCAGCCAGTGATCTTTTTTGGGGGGAGGGAGGGGTTGGGAATTTGAGAGGGTGCAGGTGGAACTGATGCCAGGAGAGAGGTGGTAACTTATCCTTGCAGCTCGGTGGAGGATATTGGTCTCCTTCCGACATTGGACGGCCGTCCTCCTGGTCATGATGCCCGAACTGACTACGATATTGGTGACCTTGCTGCTGGTTCTCCAGGCCCCTCAGGGGAACAGGATGTCCCGTCTCATATTGACGGCACTGAGAAGCCTGGCCAGGTTGGCATCCCCAAAGCAAAGAGAAGCCTGGACGCTGCCATGATTGTGTGTTGACTGGGAGTGAGGTGGTGAGCGAGTGTTTAAAAGCAGTTCCCCCTTGTTAGCGGCGAGATGCTGAGGCATGATTCTGGCGAATCAGACGACAAGACAGCCAGTAATGGCAAGAAGCTCATGAGGGCTCATTTCCGGCACTAAGTGCCGTTAAATACGGGCCGCAATCTCGCCAACATGGGTGTCAGGAAACACCCCACCAAACGAACCCAAAATTCACACTTGGGGTTTGTTTTAAGTCTACTATGGCTCCTCCAGAACTGCAACATCTGCATTATTTTGGTTATATTTCAAATCAGATTGTATCTTATTTGTTGACTTAAAAACTTAGCCAGAAATGATGACCGCAGTGTCAATATGCACAAGATTTTTATACTTGAAATTATTCCAGTGATGTTAACCATAATGTAAAGTCCTATCAATAATGTTGCATTAACCATTTCTCCTGGACCTTAGTCACAAAAATATGGATAAGGTAATGAACCAAGTTCCTAGATTTATTTTTATTTTTCGCCAAATGTATTCCTAGTTTTAGAGAAAAGCTTTGTCCCAAAAATCTTGATTTTTATTAAATTTGGCAGCAGGTGGAATCTCCCCCCCGAGTTGTTTCTTTTTTTGGGGTCTTTTAGGGTAATTAGGTCAGGTGGACTCAAGAAACTGGAACAGGTAGACCCTCACTTTTGCTACTCACCAACTAGAAGGTGTATACTAGAAGGTCTGATTGTGCCTAGGTCACCTACACTCTGATTCTTCTCCATCCAAAAATTTTGTATTATTGCAACAACAAAAATTAACTAAGTTTTCACAATTACTTTATCGTTTGACATCTTAAAGCCTTTGATCTAAAAGTAAGGTGCTTATTTTAATGAGCACATGTGAAATCAGTAATAGCAAAGTAAAACAAATGCAATAGTGGAAAGTGGTTGATTGAACGAGATAATCAGGAATACTGAAGCATTGGCATTTGGATTCCGACATGAATGTTTTTGAATAAAGCACAGAGATGTTCGTTTGGAGAGCATTTTTAAGTTGCATGAAAAATCCATCCATAGGTTTCTTGTGGTTTTGTATGAGCTGACTAATGGCATGAACCAGATAACCACTGCTCATCTATTGTCTGTAAGACGATCCACAACACTGTGTAGACTGCATTGATTGTGTCCATCCAGGGCTCTAATGTAGACTGCATGAGTTGTCCAATTTTGTGTCAACTGTACAAGCCAATCTTCCACATCCATTTATATAGGCCGAGAAAAGGCAATATAACTGGATGGATATTTAACAAAGTCCTATTGCACTCCTCTGACCACTGAGTGTTAGCATTTTACTTTCGGTACTTTAACTTTTCCATTAAAAATAGTGAACAAAGAAATGTCATATGTGCAAAGTAAGTATTTGTCTGCTGGCATAGCTGATGGCACTTTCAAGATGGTGCACTGTCTGAGCTATCAATCAACAGTTCATTTTTGAAGTGTATATGTTATCGATCTCTTGTTGATGGTTGATTGTCTGAGTGGGCAACACTGGCAGCGAGTCTTGCCTACAGCACGTTGTGAGGAGATTATGGGCAGCATTACCGCAGCTTCCCAACATGGACTGCCAGCTGGTAAAACACGTCGCCAGGAGAACCTACTCAGAAAATAGACCTGTGTGTGCTATCCATCCACAGCCCTCCTTTTAAGTGTACAAGTTATCCAACAATAGTGGTTCTAAAGTCTTAAACAGATCTTTTTCCTGTCAGACATTTGTATTAAAGACATAATTGGCATGAAATGCAATAAAGACTGTGATCAAACCACTGGTACAATTTTGTAAAAAGTATCATATAACTTTGTACATGCAACTTTCCAAGACCAAATCTCATCAATTAAATTATTCAGAGAATAAAATATCAAAGGATGTATTAATATTAAAAAAGCATGCTTCTTTCATTGGCCAAATGCCATGTTTCATGTTCTTGAGGGTGTAATTCCCTGATAGTTGTACATTTGATTTGCTAGACATCTCATAGTATCAGGAGGGCTGTGTTAAATGATTATATTTTATTTCCATTTTGCTTCTAATTGCACAATTGATTGAATTGTTTTCAGTTTGTAGAGGTAGTGTCCTTTTCCATTTGCCTATGCAGCACTTGTGAATGAGGACCACGGACTGCAACATGTGTATCATTGATGTAGAAAATTGCCAAAGCGCTATACAGCAGATTTCCGTTTGTCACAAGAGCATTCTTAGGTAAACGCAAAGGGCCACTTCCTCTGTAGAAACGTTCTTCCTTCCAGATTCTTATTCAAGTTGTTCAGATTGAAGCATGCTTCACTTTCCTGGAGGTACCTACCTTTCTCCTTCCCCCTCTGCCCTCTGGAACCCAAGCATATTGGTTCCCACCTATGGACCTGCCCCACCCTTTTAATTTGTACTCCTTAATTTGACTGCTGTAATAAAGAGTTGCAGTTTTACCTCTTTCTGAATATAACTTTGCTCCTAAGTGCTCCTGCAACCTCACTAATTCCCCTTTTTTTCTAATATCACCCTTTATCCTCACTGAAGTCCCTTTACTCCTTATAACCGCCGAGCGTTTTTCTGGCTTTAAACTCATTATTACTCTTTTAGTGTTTAATTCATAATGTTCAAATTGGCTTAACTTAATGTACATGTAGCAGTGTCTGAGTTCACAAAACTTTTTTTTGACCAAACCATTGTGTCCACAGGGGGAAAAGGGAAAGAAAGGCAAAAAAGGGACAAAGGGGGAGAAAGGAGAACAGGGTGCCCCTGGATTAGATGCACCTTGCCCATTGGTATGTCTCTGCTGTGTATTGGTATTCAGACATCTAAAGCCAAACAGGAGAGAGGCACATTTTGTCCCAGTGCCGTGCACATGGTGAAATAAATTATTTACGCAGTATTTTAATCGAAGATTTCACGGCATGCACCAGCTCAGCTGGACTAACCATCTACAATATTTGTCCTGTGGCATTCTGGTCACAATGAATGCAAGGATTGTTTGCTGTATGTAAGGGGGTTTCCATCCCTTCATAATTATTGTGCAGTGGGGCATTCATCTTCACACAAACACATCAAATATTTAAAAGTCCATGGGCAGCACGGTGACGCAGTGGTTAGCACTGTGTCTCATGGCGCTGAGGACACGGGTTCGAATCCTGGCTCTGGATCACTGTCCATGTGGAGTTTGCACATTCTCCCCGTGTCTGTGTGGGTCTCACCCCCACAACCCAAGACGATGTGCAGGAGTCGGTGGATTGGTCACGCTAAATTGTCCCTTAATCGTAAAAAAAGAATTGGGTACCCTAAATTTATTTATTTTTTAAATCCATGCCACTTCAGATCTTCTGTTTTTGGAGGGGAGGGGGGCCGGTGGTGGGAAAAGGATTTCAATCTTGCACTTCTATGATTTGAAATGTACAATCCAAGATGGAGACACAAGAACAGTTTTACAAATTGAGCATCTGTTTCTTCAAATTAAGATTATTGAGATTTCAAAGAGTACAAAGAGGAAGAGAGGATGCTCAGTTTCATGTCCTTGTATATTTCCAGCTTGGCTTTCGTTATGGAAACCCCCCTCTCCACACACGGCCCATTGATCCACGAGCGGCTTCTCTCTCCTGTTTGGAAACTGTCAAGTGTTGGCCTCTCAGCAGGCAGAGCAATTCATTTGTCAATAACAATGCAAGTTGATTTCAATAAACAGGGACTCCGAGGCAATAAGGGGGAAAAAGGGGAGCCAGGCCAGCCAGGCCTGGATGGGCTGGATGCCCCTTGCCAATTGGTACAGTATTCTTTTTCCTACCAACCCTGCATGAAGTCTTTAATTAGGCAGTCTGTCACAATGCAAAGCAGTGGTCTGATCCTCTTTGCATTGCAGGTTTAATGCATGCGCATGACTGGACCTTCCCTCAATTAACGTATCCTAATGCAAGAAGGGTGTGCTTGTAATTTATTTACTGACCAGCCTGTAATATGTGCTGTATAATCTGACCCTGATAAAGTTCTTTCCAGTGTATCACTTAGGAATTTGGGGAAAGGCATTAGGATGTGATGCTTAGAGATGATTTAGTAATAATGAAGCATCAACATATTCAGTGTATTAGAAATTCAGAATAAGACTGCATTGGTCCTTATTAGAAATATCTGCAACAGGATCCAACCTTCTTCAGCGGATTGAAAGCTAGCCAGTTCTCCTTTAACATAGCAAAGAGAGGAATTTAATACAAACGCATTCGTACAATTACATTTCCAACAGTGATTTGTGTCCTAATTAGACCTGGGTTTGTGTATGCAAGACAATTATTCCTAAAGGGGAGAATTTTTACCCGTTTCCCCTCATGACAGTGGAGGGGGTGGGGTTAAGTGGTAAAAGTATGAAACCATCCCCAAAACCACAATGAACAGACCAGCTCTAACCACAGCCAATTTCCTCTGGAGAGTTAGTGATTCTAGAATTTATATCAGGCTCCATTCATCAGATTTTGGCAGTCTTTTGAATGGAACAGCTGTGAGTTGGGTTTTCCAGCACTCCGGAAACCCACCAGCTGAAGGGAGTTAGAAACTGCCCGGTAAATTCTTTTCCAGCACTGTTTGATGGCCAGCAGGAGTGCTTCGCCCAACCCCAACCACCACCATCTTACAGCACCTTCAACAAATATTCCACCTCAATTGCACCCTCCCTAAAACCCACTGACCCCACACCCACAAACCCGCCCCCATCCAACCACCAAGAACTTTTGACTCTCCGCGTCCCTCTCAACTCTCCCCATGAGCTCACCTTAGCTCCCTCCTTTGCTCGGCACTCCCACCAGCCTCCCAACTAAACCCCTGTATTCTGGATTGCTGGAGACGGTAGCCAGTGGCTCCTGTCTTCTACCACATCCTATTCAATTTTTATTCCAATCGTGCAGGTTCTATAATGGGCGGGCCATCCTTTCCACCAGGTATCCACTGATGCAGTGAAGACATAAGTTTACACCAATGTGTTTTACCTCTGGCCTTGGCTTCAAAATGTCCCTGCCTGTTGGGTGTGACGATCTAATGTAAAATACATTTGGTAAATCCCTACCATGCTGGTGAATGCAAATTCACTTTATAGAAAAAGCAACAAATTGACATTCTCGCTCCAAAATGCCCTCACAAAGTACCAGATGTTGAAATTAAAATGGAATACACTGGGAATATTCTGGGAATACACAGCAGATGTATTTTACTTGTGGGACAAAAAAAAAGACAAGTTCATGATGTAGATCAGATTCATCAGAACTCAAAACCAGAAGATAAATGGGTGTCTTAATCGAAATGAAGCAAACAAAGGGGACAGGAGAGAACTACAACATGTCCAGCATATACATATCAATTGAGTTCAATCCAGTGATACCTGCATTAGTATTTGTCTGCAAGTAGATGCATTTTAATGAGGCATGGAAATGTTTTGATCTGGTGAGCTGTAAAGATCTCTTTAACTTTATTTTATTTGAATGCGTTCATCCAAGTGGGGAAAAGCCTCCTTGGAATGCCAGTGTACTCAGGGAATTTGGAGATTTCAGACCCATGAGAGAGTCAGGAAGCTGAGATACACTGGAACCACCAGACAACACCTCATTACACTGGATCGATCAGACTCCTCAGGGAACTGGGCGACAAAGGACACAATAATCTGATTGGCTACTCACAGAATCCAAGTATTGACCATATCATTAACCAGGGACAGGGCGTCCTGTTCTTGTAGATAGTGTCATGATGGTACATTCCTATACTGGTATGGTGGTTGCCTGATGTAGATTAAATTCAACCTCTCATTTGTATTGCAGCGTACGACCTCTGATTAGAAAATGAGATTTCAATAATAACAACTTACTTAGAATATAGCACATTTAACATGGTAAAACGTTCCAAAGTATTTAACAAGTGATATCAATAAAAACCATTTTTGACATCAATCCACAGAAGGAGAAATTATAACATTTAACATAAAGCTTGATCAAAGAGAGAACGTGTTAAGTTGGAGAGGTTTATGGAAGGGATTCCAAAGCTTAGAGGCAAGACAGCGGAATATATAGTCACCAATGGTGGAGCAGTTAAAACCAGAGGTACGCAAAAACAGAGAGATCTTGAAGGGCAAGAGGAGGCTACAGAGATGGGGAGGGGTGGGGCTTAAAACAAGGATGAGGATTTTAAAAATGAGACAGCATTAGATGGAGAGCCAATAAAGGTCAGCAAGCACAGGGATGATGGGTGAACAGAATTGAGCTGGTTAAAGTGGCAGTGGTTAGGATTGCTGCATCACAGCGCCAGGGACGGGTTCGATTCTGACCTTGGATGACTGTCTGTGTGGAGTTTGGATGTTCTCCCCATGTCTGCGTGGGTTTCCTTAGGGTGCTCTGCTTTCCTCCCACAGTCCAAACATGAGCAGGTTAGGTGGATTGGCCATGCTAAATTTCCCCTTAGTTTCCTTGGATGTGCAAGTTAGGTGGCTTGGCCATGATCAATGCGTAGGGTTACGGGGACAGGGCAGGGGAGTGTGCCTCTGTAGAATGCTCTTACGTAGGATCAGTGCCGAATGACCTCCTCCTGCATTATAGGGATTCTATGAAGATATGTGCAGTAGAGCTTTGGATGAGCACAGTTTATGTAGAATGGAAGATGGGATGGTGGACAGAAGTACATTGAGTAGTCCAATTTGGATGTAACAAAGGTATGGATGAGGGATTCAGCAACAGATGCATGGGAACAATCAAAGGATGTTATGCAGGTTGAAGTTAGCAGTCTTTATGATGGTACAACTGTGTGCACAGCACATCTTTGGATCTACAATTGGGCGTCAGACAAACCGTATGACAGATCAGAGACAACGGCAGAGTCCAAGGAGGTAGAGAGAGAGAGCTGGGGGTCGTCAGCATATATGTGGAACCTTCTCTTTTCCAGTGATGTTGCCAAGGATTATCACTGAGATGCAAAATAGAATTGGAGCAAGGATAGATCTTTCATGAACTGCAAAGAGAACAGAGCATGAGTGGGAAGAACCACATAGCAAAAGTGATTGTCTGGCTATAATTATATAAATAAGAATGGAACCAAGCTAGGGTAGTTCCACCCAGCAGGACGGCAGTGCAGATGCATTGGAGGAGAATGGTGTGGTTAACCATGTTGAAGGCTGCAGACAAGGTCAGCAAGGATGCGGAGGGGTAGTTTATTATAATCAAAGTCATAAAGGGTGTAATTTGTGACTTTGAAGTGGGCTGTTTCGGCACCAGAGCCAGGCCAGAAACCTGATTGAAGGGATTCAAATCTGGAATTGTGGGAAAGGTGAGCACAGATTTGGGGTGAGTTAATTCATTCAACGATTTTGGAAAGGAAACTGACTTATTTAGAGCTAGTTCCTCCAGTCCCATGTGGGACAGTGGAAAGCAAGATTCTGCCACCAACCCTGGTCCATCGCAATCTATTTCACCTCAACCCAGATGGTGTCCTGCTCTTGGAGATCCTTCTTAAGTATACTTCACAAGGTCTTCCCCTGCCCGGTGGCACCCACTCTAATACGTGTCCTGCCAGCCTCAGTCACCTCTCCATCATGCTGGCATCTCCAACCCAATCCTCTGAAGCACTTCCTCATTGGTAATGCTGTCTCTCCATGTGATGCCCTGTATCTTATGTTGGCAGAGCTGGTGAAAGACATCCAACTTACATGACACCTTTACTGTTCTCTTCCATGTCTCACTGGCATCAATTGCAGTTGCTGCTACTGTGGACCTGTAGAGTTACAGCTTCATGGCCATGTTGATGGTGTTGGATGCTCAGACCCTGTGCAGCCACTAGAAGACTGCTGCTGCTTGGCCGATTCTTGTGTGGATGTTGATCTCTACATCACCCGTCCTGGAGATGTTGCTTCCAAGGCAGGGAAAGCAGTCGACATCCTTGATATGCCGTTGCCTGATGGTGATGGGAGGAGTCTTGTTGCTGTCCAGTTGTCTAGTCATGCCACCGAAGCCAGTCCCAAGCTGGTTGAAAAAGGAGTGTTGGGCATGGGACTGGCAGCCTCAGCCTCTAAACAGCAAGAAATTGGAGTGGGAAGAGAAGCTGGAAATGAGTCAGTAATTTCCAAGTACAGAGATCAAGGGTCGGTTTCTGGAAAGGAGAACGATGACAACAGATTTGAAGTCTAAGGGAGGCTGGGCAAGATAAAGGCCAGGGTCTTCCAGTCCTGTCAAAAGTCAATGGACTTTTGGTTGATCCACCACATCCCCTGCAACAGGTCCCACCATGACAATCCATAGAATCCCTACAGTGCAGAAGGAGCCCAATTGGTCCATTAAGTCTGCACCGACCCTCTGAAAGAGCATGCTATCTTGGCCCACTCCCCCATCCTATCCCCATAATCCCGCCTAGCCTGCACAGCTTTGGACACGAAGTGTCAATTTAGCATGGCCAATCCACCTAACCTGCAGACTTTTGGACTGTGGGAAGAATCCGAAGCACCCGGAGGAAACTCACGCAGTCACGGGGAGAGAGTGCAGACTCCGCACAGACAGTGCCCCAAGCTGGGAATCGAACCTGGGTGCCTGACGTTGGAGGCGGCAGTGCTAACCACTATGCCACCAGGCTGAAAAATCCAAGCCAGGAGGGGGTAGTTTAAGAAAACAGTGTGGAGTCAAGAAAAGAAGATGGGCTTTGTCTTTACATTCCAGGATAGCGAGCAGTTTTAGTGATTGCATATTTAGCGTGGGGTTTTACTGTCCGGCAACTAATTTTCTGGTTCACAAACACGTGACACCTTCCAAGGGCAAGAAAGAAGAGTCCAGTGGTGTCCCTCAAGTTCATTCTGGGCCATTTGTGGGGTAGTTCAAGCGGTCTGAAAATTCACAATTCACCCAACGAGCGTCCCCCTGTCCCCCATTCGGCCCCGGGAAGAAACCAGTGGCTTAGAAATTAAGCACCGCTGTAAATTTAACAGCAACTTGCCTGCAGGAGGGCGCAACGCTCCCATTTCCGCATTGGCAGCAACCCACGGCCGGTTGAATCCACCACCCGGCACCTTGACATTCGACCTCCCGCGCGATTAAACAACCATAACTATCATCTTTCCCACTGCAACAGGCTGGATTAAATTCCCCCCACTATTACCAAAGCAGGTGCAAAGTGTAGTGTGAATCACGACAGCATTTGTTTGTATTCCTGAAATAAGAAAGTAGTCCTAATTTCCTCTTCAACTTGGAATATATCAATCTTGCTTACTTAATGCTCCTTTTACCCCTTTGGTAGTGTACTTTTAACCAAGATGTCTTCCCTGAGCTCATCAGTTCCAAGCTTACACTAGCAACCCTCCCCTGACTATTAACATAATGTCAAGGCTTCTGGCTGACTGTAACAAATTGCACTCCACTCCCAAAATGACTCAACTTTTCATATTAGGTTTCGATATTGCTTCCCAAACCCTTGTAATACAACCTCCTGTTCCATTTGTGATATAAACTATGTAACCAATTGTACCCCTTACTTCCATTGTACCAATAGGGCAAAATTTGAATGTTAAATACTCATTTGGGACATATAAAACTTATAAAAATTCATCAGTAAAATGTTTTACGATGAATTGTGTATTTTAATAGAAGACTACATTTTGATGAGATTACATCTCACACATGAATGAAAATGTGACCAATGTGCACATTATATTCTTCTGAAAAGCTGTGGTATATTGTATTTGGTTCTTTCACAGTTCAGACCGCTTGACCCTAGCTATAAAGGTAAAGTGTTCAATGGAATGCGTTGTTGTGCATGATAATCTTCTCTTGGGGGAACAAAATGTCGGTTTTAAACAAAATCCTGACAATGTTATCATTCTGATTTCTGGACATTATACGTGATTTATTATAGAAAGTTGTGATAAGCAACAGCGAGAAATAAGCTGTAAGACTGCTTTTGATCATGTGTGCTAAGTTTGTGTTGCTTAAAAACTGATTTGACTGCACATTTGCACCTGTAGTTTACATAAAGAGCTGCAGTCTTGAGTCCTATAATTGCTGATTGCGAATGAGAGAACAAGGAGCTAATAATGATGGTGCTGCTGTCGGTGCAATGATATTTGAACATGTGACAAGTGCTACATTACAGTGTTAAAACGGATGTTAAACTATTTAGCATCACAAGGGCAATCGTAAACAATCCAGAACAGAGTTTTTCAAACCCTGATAGAGACCTTTTCTTTAGAACCAACTGAGATGTAGGAAAGAAGATGTTCCTGTGTGTAACAGCCCAGGCAGCAGGATTTAGAAATAGATAGGAGCCGACACCTACGTTACTGACTCGCTGTCTGTATTGAGCACATTTCCTGGGTGGAACAGACACGAGCGGCCTAATAGTGCCTCCTATGTCACTCTCCAAGGATTTCTTAATTCTTCTTATTCCTTTTATTGTACCTTAAATAAATAATGAATTTGAGTGCTGGAAGGTATGAGGGGACTCTTCAGATTTGGAGGAACTGTAAAGAGGCTGGCAGCAATCTCCTGTGAGCCCATCATGTAGGTCTTTGCTTTGTCAATCTACACAGTGGAGATGAAGGCCATTTGTTGCTTTGGTTGTAGACCAAATTTCTGCTCGAGGTTGCACTGCTACAGACCTTTAAGGATGCGTAACTTTCCAGCCTTGAGTTGAAGAAAATGCCTATCCTACAATAGTTATCCTGGCCAGTGCACAGTCAGCCCATTTAAACTAACTAAATACGACATTCAGCGGAAGTCCAGCGGAGTGAATGCAAAAAGGACATCACCCGACTTATGATGGGGTGAAGTGGGGAGTGGGGGGGGGGGGGAGGGGGGGGGAGCGGGCATTGCATATATTATATGTACCCAGTTTTTCCACGTGGGTTTTCCAGTTCTCCTGCTAATTTTGCCAGGTTTCCACCAACTTTCTGAATGCATTTTAGTGAGAAATTAAGAACTCAAGGATAGTATCACCCCATAGGTGTTAAAATAAGCTCTGTGTAAAAAGCATAAGACACAAGCAAACTAGCAAATCAACACTAAACATAATTGGAATTAGAAAACAATTCCTAACCCCTCTGATACCTGGGGAAAGACCATAAAATGAGATATGCATATATCTTCACAGATTTAACAGATCAAATATTGAACACTTATGAGATAAGTGTTTGTAATTCATTCTCAGGTATGTGCCTTGCTTGCAAGGTTGGCAATTATTGCTAGTTGCCCTTGAGAAGGTGGTGGTGGGCTTTCTTAAACTATTGCAGTCCACGTGGTCAAAATAATTAGGTTATGTGGAGAGTTCCAGGATTTTGCTAACGTGAGGCAGAAAAAGTAAGTCTGATCCTGATCCTGCATTAGAATGGGGGAAGGAAATTAATTCAGGACCCTCTTAAACCAATGGAAAATGCATGGGTGGAAATTGGGTAATATAAGGCTCAGCTTGGATGTTGACCTTGACAATATTGAATTCTTTACCCATCAGTCTGGCCTCAATAAAACTCGAGATGGGTTTGTAGGTATAGTATTATTTATTTTTAACCAACTTGCAAGGCTGACTCGCTCCGCCATGAGTTCCAGAACACACAAATTGTCTCCTGAAGCTCCGGAACCGAGTGAGGTTGGAGACAAAGAAATCTCTGCAAATACATTCAAATGGCATCAAGTTTCACATACAAGATTCCCATAGGTCATCCTATACACCTCCTGACCTGGCCATATATCCTGATTGGCTCACTTTGCATTCCTTAACCCTGGGCCTCTTGTTACCCAGCATCCTTTTCCCCATCCTCCTTGCCATGCTTTCTGAATTCCTTTGTCCTTTGTCCTTTGTGAACTCACTACTATCTACATTACTGTAACTAATATTTGAACTAACTATTTTATATCGCATTCGTTTGTTCAATTCCTCAACCTTTTTATTATTAAAAGTCTGCCCACACTCCCTGCTTTACACACGAAGGGTGCTATGTAATAATGCTCCCAGGAGAAGGAATGAGGTGTGCGCGGGTCACGTAATTGAATGCAAGATGAAACAGCAGCTGCCCATCAAAGGGATGAAAGTTGAGAATTTAGTTGGTAGCAGATTGAAAGCGGATCATGGTTCCTGACTGCAAGTGGTAGGAACCTACTTTTAAACCATTAGCATGTTTTTCATATTTGTTAAAATACATAGCCGATTAAATTATACTTTTGAGATTGAGACGGCAGCAAAAGAAAAACACATGCCTTCAGATTGGCAACAGTTTTTTATAAGTGGCATGCAGCGGGCCAGGTAGTCTTGGTAGATTTGCTGTGATAGACGTGGAGAGAGTAGCTTTTTTTTTCTGTAAGGCACTTTGTTGGACAGAGGAGATTAGGCTGAGCTGTGCTTTGACCTCGGGGGTGGGAAGGGGTGGGGGTGATGGTCCAGGGAGATCAAACATGGGTGTCTGTGGAAGAGAGATTGACAGAAGCACCAGAGATCCAAGAACACTATGTTGGCAACAGCTCCATTTCAAGTTCCTCCTCTCAGGCAGGCGGAATGACGCTGCTGGCTTGCAGGGAGTGGGTGGCTGTCCAATGCAGTTTAAATATGGTAGCCAGACCTTTGAACCCATGACATAATGCTCAGGTCAGTAACTTCTTGCCCGCCCCCTTTACACAAATGGTCAAGACTCTTGACACTAGATAGATAATTGACTGGCCATCGTGAGCGGTCAACCAATCCCACCCATGAGCAGAAGTTTCACACAATTCCAGTCCCGCCATCAGGATATTGGCCATAGCATAAAGTCCCATCCAAAAATTGGATCTGTTTGCAGGGATACAGGGAAGAGGCTTTCAGTGATTTACTCTTGGAGAGAGCAGCACGTAGTTGATAGACAAAATAGCCTCCTATACTATAACTATTCTATGACTCTAAGAATGACAAGCTGAGAACTGCCAGTGCTGGCAAAACCAACAAAATTCAATATGTTCAGAAGGGGAGCATGTTGGGATAGAACAAAACCGTGCTTATAAAAACTCAAAAAAAGTTTCAAAAGTGCAACAACATTGTTAACCTGCAAGTTTGATAAAAACTGAAAAGAAGCCATCACTTCTGTACCAATGCTGTAAGTTACCAACAATAAGGCAATTAACAACACTATTTTCCAGGCAAATGGATGTGTGCAAGCACATGGCTTGGTGTCGTGTTTGTATGAGTACATATTGGGCATGATTCAGCCAGACGCAACAGGTGAATCCTACGAGAGCCCCAAATCGGGCTTTGCGTCAGGCCGATCGCAAGTCATTTGACTCACTACGCCCATTGCAATCTGGATCACACCCTCACTGGGCAAGATCCACATAATTATATTTAAATGAGCCATTAGGCTTATTTAAATGCCCAGATACCATGTGCACTCGGCACCAGAGAGTCAAGGCCACGTCTGCGAGACCTCAATCAGATGCCGTTTAGCACTAGTTTTCACAAACGTGGACCAGGCACAGTGGCACCTCTTGTGGGGGGGACTCGCATTCCATTAGAGCCCCCACGTGGTCAGGGACAGGGCAGGGTAGTACTCTGGCACCTTGGCACTGGCAGTGCCACTCTGACAACCTGGTAGTGTCATCGGGCAGCCCGGCAGTACTGTGTTCCAGGTTGGCACTGTCAGGGGAGGGCCTGAGGGGCCTTGCCCATGAGAAGAGAGGATGAGGGTGGGTTTGAGGGAACAAAGAAAGGTTGCGAGTTGAAGGGGTGGTCCTGAAAGCAGAAGGGGATCTGAAGGGGGAGGATTGCAGCGATCAGGGCAGCATTCAAAATGGCGCCTTGACCTGCGAGGAGCCGGTCATCCTGGCAAGCTCAGTTTCCCAGTGCAGGAAATGCGTGGCCTCGATGAGGAAAACTCCCCGAGGCCCAAATAAACAGCAAAGGTGCTGTTGAATAGCGGAGTCAATCTCGCCGAGAAATACCCCGCCAAACACGCCCGAAACCGGACGTAGAAACCTTTCAGCTGAATCACGCCCATTATCTTTTTGCAAAAGCAGGTACCAGAAGAGTAGAGTTGGAACTACTACACCTTACCAAGTTAGTTACAGAACTACCATTGAATCATTGGGTAACTGAATCAGCATTTAAGCTCGGTTTGCACTGTAATGTGGAAATTGTTGAACAATGTGCCATCATTATTAGATCTATTGCATTTAGATACTGAATCCCTCTTTGGTAATCATCAAGTTTGTAAAATTGTTTTTACTGACAATGACATATTCACCAGTTAAATAGATCATTTGGCAAGAGTGCCGATCCCTGCTTTTGCTTCTTCCTGTCTTTTTGCATACTAGTCAAAGTCTCTATCTTTGGTTAAAATAGGGCCCAGATGGATTGCCGATGCCAGGATGTTGGCAGAAGGTACGTAGTGCATGATCTTTTTTAAAGATAATGGGTATAAAGATTGTGATGCATTCACCACAGATACGTATCATAAACATATCCTTGTAGTATCCTTTATATTATATTAGGGATGATTTCACTGTTTGCTGTTAAAGTTGTAAATACTAATTCAGACACAGGAAGTCAATCTATTATGTGGAGGAAGGGTAACAGTCTCACAATGGGATCAGTAGACCCACTGCCCCATTCACACCACCAGACAGGTGGTTGACTTTTTGGAAAAGGCCTACCATTGTGCAAGTGATGTGCCCATTTAGAAGAGGTGGTAGGCCTCTTCTCCCATGCAAATCAGGCTCCTTATGATGTAGGTAAGACCCCAATTATAGTTCTAAGGCATACTGAACAAATCCTGTGACACAAACGGACAGCCCATGTGAAATGGCCTCCTAATCTGAAATAATCGGGCCTGAGAAAGAATATAATTGTTTTTTTTGTGGCGCTTACACAGGTTTAGGGGGCCCTTTCTCCAATAGAGCATCCTACTGAGCCCCAACCATCCTCCCCTATCCCCGTAACCCCACCTAACCTTTGGGCAATATTAGCATGGCCAATTCACCTAACCTACACATCTTTGGACTGTGGGAGGAAACCAGTGCACCCGCAGGAAACCCACGCAGACATGGGGAGAGCACGCAAACTCCACACAGATAGTCATAGAATCATCGAATTCTACAGTGCAGAAGGAAGCCAATTGGCCATTGAGTCTGCACCGACCCTTAAAAAGAGCTCCCTACCTAGGCCCCCGCCCCCAAACTATCCCTGCAACCCAGTAACACCCCCTAACCTATTGAACACAAAGGGACAATTTTGCATGGCCAATCCACCTAAGCTGTACACCTTTGGACTGTAGGTGGCAATCGCAGCACCCGGAGGAAACCCATGCAGACACGGGGAGAATGTGCAAACTCCACACAGACAGACACCCGAGGCTGGAATTGAACCCAGGTCCCTGCCGCTGTGAGGAGCAGTGCTAACCACTGGTCCACTGTGCCGCCCAGTCACCCGAGGTTGCTTCAGTTGTTCACTTTTTTAGGGTTTTTATGCAAGATGGTTCACTGTCACTGGTTCCCCCACAATCGGACACCACATCCCCTACTATCCAGAACACACACATTCTGCCCAATTAAATGACAGCATGAGTTAGGGAGTGTAACAGAAAACCCTTATCCTTTGTACAAGCCACTGAACTACTCTGGCTCCTATTTCTTTTGACACATGATTCCACATAAATCCTCTTCTTTCTCAGAAAAGAATGAAATAGCACAAGTCCACAATGAAGTGCAAGCTGAGCACCAATAGATGGTTTATTATCTAAAATGTGTGAATAATGTTGGGGCTGGTTTAGCACAGGGCTAAATCGCTGGCTTTTGAAGCAGACCAAGGCAGGCCAGCAGCACAGTTCAATTCCTGTACCAGCCTCCCCGAACAGGCGCCGGAATGTGGCGACTAGGGGCTTTTCACAGTAACTTCATTTGAAGCCTACTTATGACAATAAGTGGTTTTCATTTCATTTCATTTTCATTAGTAGTTTATGGTATTCAAATTGAGGAAATATATAAGTGAAAAATTGCTCCATTCGTATGACCCTACAGTGAAGGAAATGGCGTGGTGGTATTGTCACTGGACTAGTAATCCAGTAACCCATGGAAATACTCCGGGGATCTGGGTTCGAATCCCTCCACAGCAGATGGTGAAATTTGAATTTAATATAAATCTGGAATTTAGGGAAGGAAATCTGCCATTCCTACTTGGTCTGGCTGACATGTGACTCTTAAATTCCCTAGCCTCTCAGTTCAAGGGATGGGCAATAAATGCTGCTCAATGAATTTCAAAAAGCAACTTGTGTTTGTAGCACACCTTTAGAGCCGTAAAACATCCCAAAGTGTTAATTAGAGTGTAGTGAGATAAAATTGACATGAGTCAAAGAAGGAAGTATTAGGAGATGGGACTAAATTGAAGGAGAAAGGAGTTGAGGCAGCACGGTAGCACAGTGGATAGCACTGTGGCTTCACAGCGCCAGGGTCCCAGGTTCGATTCCCCGCTGGGTCACTGTCTGTGCGGAGTCTGCACGTTCTCTTCGTATCTGCGTGGGTTTCCTCCGGGTGCTCCGGTTTCCTCCCACAGACCAAAGACGTGCAGGTTAGGTGGATTGGCCACGCTAAATTGCCCTCAGTGACCAAAAAGGTTAGGAGAGTTATTGGGTTACGGGGATAGGGTGGAAGTGAGGGCTTAAGTGGGTCGGTGCAGACTCGATGGGCCGAATGGCCTCCTTCTGCACTGTATGTTCTATGAATAGGTGGAATGATTTTTGGAGAGGGAATTCCAGAGCTTGGGGCTGAGACAACTGAAGGCACAGTTCCCTGTGATGGGAATAAAGGACTGAGGGAGATGCACAAGGGACCAGAATTGGAGGAATAGAGAGTTCCTCAAGAGTTGGAGGACTAGAGGAGGACACAAAGATAGGGATGTGTGAAGCCATTGAGGGATTTGAGAGGATGACAATTTTAAAATTGAACAATGGGGGTCAATTATTACATAATCTTTCTCTAAAAGGAAAATGTTCAGCTAAAAGCTACCCATCCTAATTGCTGGTAGAAGTGGTAGCTATGTTTGTCTGGCACACAGCTGTGTAATTTGAAGCTTCAGCAGCTGGTTGGGAAGCAAGTGATGTAATTGCCACTTTATTGCTGGTGTTTACTTGAAGCCCTTTTCATTTACTGTCTTCAAAGTATGTGTAGATGGACAGGATTTGACCATGTGTTATTACTAATCTTTTAGTGTGTGTTTACTTAACGCTCGTGTGATTGTTTTGTTTTGCAGTGATGAATCTAACACGAAAGCATGAAGTTTGTATATAATGCTCCATATTTTGTATTTATATAGTTGTAACTGTTTTAAAAAAAGTCAAGAACAACATAGCTGCTTCTACTTCTTTAAAGTAAGAAGTTACATATTGTACATTGACTGATAGAACAGTTCTGTCAGAGACTCATAGTGTTAAAAAGAAACAATGTTGGAATGTTGTTTGCATGAGCTCACTGTGAGCTCTGTCTCAGCTTGTGTATTTTGCATGGACAAGTACCATTGATACATATCTGGACCAAGTTCTGTCATATAATTGTGACCAAATAGACTAAAACAGATGAATACTGTGGAAGGTCATTGGCTGCTGCCATTGCAAATGACCTTTGCTTCCAACCTCCACCTAAAGTTCCATCACTGATTTCTGGTGTCGTATCTGTTCTAAAGAGAAGTGCATGAAGTGTTTGACCAGTGCTTGATGTGTGACCACTTCTGAGTATCGAACGCGAACGTCTTGTACAGCCAGACCTGTGGCCTAGGCCCTGAACTTTCTTTTTCTCTCCTCATCTAAAGGGAGGAAACCCCTGGCTTGTTGCTAGAAAGAAATAAAAGAAATGCAGATGAAAAGGGGTTTTGAATGTGCGAGAAAAAAAAGCAACCTAAACTTCTGTTGTACAACATCCTGTCTTGTGGTCAAGTCACCATGGCAACATAAGTTATTTTTTGTTTTGTGCATGCCAACTCCAGTGGATGGCAAAGTGATGGAGTTCACAGTTCGGTGCTCTAAGGTTCAGTCCTTGGTTAACACGTAGCCGGTGAGCACTGGGTGTTTTCATTGTACGCCTACAGCATGGAACACATTTCATTCGGAGGATTTGGAAGATGAAGGTGTTTTTGAGAATTCCATTCGAGAACAAGGAACAATTCCCCAAGGTGCAGCGAGGTGTTATTCCTGAATGAGACAAAAAGGAAAGAACCCTTGCCTGAGATTGGGAACTGGCACCCAAACATTGTTCACCCCGAATGGGAATTGCAAACCGGCTCCAGTGGGTAATTTGGAGTTGAATTTCAATGAGAGGATTGATATCATACATCGAAGGCATCTCGCAAAACGCTTTTTTGATGTTACAAACAGTGGAGAGATGCTGAAGGTATTGTGCATGACAATTAGGAAGATTCCAGCCTGAAAAAGCAAGAATGTTCGGATTTGTATGGAAATGCTCTCTGAAGCATATGACCCCAAAGCTTTAATCTGATGCATCAATGCACAAATACCTTTTGTGCCTCAACTACTGGCTGTGGGTTCACTACTTTATACATTCATCTTTCATAATGTAAATGCAAATGCCCAGTATTATATATATATATATATATATATATAAAAGTATCCATATGAGTCATTTTATGATAATCTATTGTCAGCTATTAATTATTATAGTGTGTTCTATATTTTACCGTCTTTTGCAGTCCGTTGCTGTGGACGTAACATTTATTTCTGATTCAGTTTCTTTTACTGTGTCTCCCCTTGCACTGATCTGCATCTGCAGGCAGTTTTATTTTTATGGCACATTGCTTTCTGTTTTTGTTTCTGAGTAATCATTGATTTACGCTTGACATCTATCCCCTATTGCATTTGGAGCATCCTTTCAATGGCTCTGACATACGCAGCAGCTCACATGGTTGCAGGTGGGCTGGATTTGTATCAGATAATCTTGAGTTTTTGATTGTCTGGAAATTCTAATGTGGAAGCCAGATACTTGTAGTCTTCACTTTTCAAAAGTAACCCTTTCTTTTTCTCCCCGCTCTTTTACATCTTTTGAGGATGGAAATGCCAAAGTTTGTATTTCATTCTTTGCATGCCTTTCTTACATAAGAATCAATCCAATTAATTATAACCCATCGAAGCACAGTGCACAGGAATACAGTAAAAGTGCATTAACCCTTTGCAATGGAAACTTCATGGATCAGAATTTGTAATTAGGTATTAGGTTTTTCATTATCTGTAAAGAAAGCATCAAAACTCCATGTCCCGCCTTTACTCACCTGTTAAACAGTATTGAGCTTGGCAGAACATGGAAGTACATGTCAAGCTGTTGTTGCTAACTATTCACATCTTCTGGAAAAGCACCCATTTTTTTTAAAGCTTTCTTAAAAATCTAACTAGTCTGCACAAGGCTGAATCTAATGAGCTCATTTCCAAACTCAAACTCATGATTCTATTTTTTCCTTAATTTATTCCCCTGCGATTCAAGAGAGCTTTTAGCAGTATTAACCTAAAACGATATAATTTACAAGAGTAATTTGGTTATAAATTGTCAATCGTTATGTAAATAATGTAATAATTGCAGCCATGACAACAGTGGATCACTATAGCTATGGTTCCAGTCAATGATCCATGCTTTGCGGATTGTGTTCAGATGGCATGATTGCAAATTTTATGTGACCCTAACCTAACCATTAGATATGGCAGCTGCAACACTTAATGCCAATTTCGATCATAGCTACAACTGGGAATTGATTGTATTACTTTTATTTAAGAGATGCTTCTTTCAGAGTCCTATGCTGCACAGCACAGTTCTGTCTGAATAGAATGTATCATAAGAGACTGATTTACACAAGATATATCTAATTCACAGATGTATCCTGATGTGTTTTTCATTCAGCACTTAACATGTTCATTCACTATTGAACATAATCAATGCATTGCTCCTATCGCCCTTTGTTCTTCACCTATCCTTGCTAAAATGGAACATTTTGGCTTGATCCTGGTTCCTTTACCTTTTTAAGTGGGCTATTGAATAATGTATTAATTGAGCCATTTTTATGTTTATTCCAACACATGGATGAAGGCCTCGCAACCTACTTCATTGTACTTTGTTTTAACCTAATGTAGGCAAAAAGATGAAGCAACTGTACATTTTTTCATGCTAAGACCAAGTTTTTGTAGAGTTGCCAAAATCATTTTGCTGCTTTAGCCGAGCATGGTTTATATTTTGATTGCGCTAAGCATAGATTATGTATCTTTTATGTATAAAATGCCAGTTACATTTTATTTTCTAACTTTAACCATTCCGCATATTCCTCAGTGTTTTTTTCAATGCGCAGTTATGACAGTGGTTCATCAAACCAGCATTTTTTTTAAATGAAGGGAATATTTTATGCAAGCTTTCTTATTTTAACTATATATATTTATATATATTTGCTCGTTGTCCTGTTCAAAGCCTCAAACGCGCCACTGAACTGCAATTAATTAACATTATTATTGTTTTTCAGGTTTTTCTAAACTAAATGTACATCACACTGCTTAGTCAGGGAGCTTACATTTCAAACTAGCTAGCTCAGAAAAAATGTTGCTTGAAATGTTTCCTGTGCAAATGTTTTGTCTTGATTTTGTTTTTATTTAAATTCTAATGCATGGAATCATTTTGCTGCCTGTGTACTCACTGCAGAATGGTGTGAATTTACCGGAACAGTGTTACACATCAGCTCCTGGTTCAGTTTCGCTAGTGATGGCCAAGTTGTTCCAGTATATTTTTGTGGAATATCCCCCTTGGCACAAGAGCAGACTTAATGAACCACTGAGAAGCACTGTCTCCTAGGCCTCGTCCTTGCACAATAATGCATGTACGAATGGGTATTGCATTATTTACTCCAGCAAGGCAGGATCATAAAAATGTAAACCTTTGGAGACAAAATAAAATCATACATAGTTTATTATTGAATGGGATTTGGAGGAATTGATCTTCTATTGTGTTATCCTCTTCTCTGATTTCTATTGAGCATTTTCCAGTTTGATAATGACATATGAGGTTAGAAGTTCTCCAGTGCCCGATTTCATGGAGTCATGGATTAGTGAGGCCATTCAGCCCATTGACTGTTAAAGCAGCAAAACTACTCTGTCCTTTTTTCTTTGTCTATTTTTACTCTGAAGATGGCACTTTGGACCCTGAGAAGTACCCTTATTAATGTCACTATGTATGCCATTTTATTTGCTGCAATTGTCAGTTTATGATATCAGCATCCCAGTAACCAATTGAATCAGTGTCAGTTATTGCCTGAATGGTCAGTTGGCTGTAATTACTGCTGAGTGCACCATAAGAGCAAAGGCATAATACTGGAAAGGGCCATTGCATTGACAGTAAAATACAACAAATCCAAATTGAGAAAGACCTGCACAGGGTACAGAGGGATGATATCCAAACATACTTTCTGCTGATTGACAAGTTATTCATTTTCATTGAGCCTGTGCTGACAATTATTGCCACTAATTTTTTATGAAAGCTATGCATTGTGAACAGGCTTCCTAATGTAATCATTTCCCACACCTGTCTGAAGGTTCCCATTACACTGTGGGACCATCCTACTTAATACCATGAAAACATGCTCACTGGGCACCAGAATGCATAAATATCCAGCTTTCCATATCCATAGAATCCATAGATGCAAGTGTTTCCTAAGTTCCCTCCAGAAAGATATAGCTCTATTTTTTTATGTCCCCAGCCCTGGACCCACAAACTGGAGGAAGTATTTCCTCCCAATCTACCCCATCTGTTTTCCCTTAATCCCCTGAAAACCTCAATCAAGCATCCCCTAACCTCCTAAATTCCCATGAATACAAATCTAGTTTGTTTAATCTCTGCTCGTAGCTTTAGTCCAGATTTAATTCTAGTTGCACTCTCTTCAAGGCAAATATGTTCCTTCTAAGTGGTGGTGTTCAGGAGGACTCCAAGCTTGGTCTAACTAGGGCTTTCTATAGCTGATGGTTGACTTTTGGTGTTGTATTCTATTGCTCTGGATAGAAAGACATACATTTTATTAATTGCCTTTTTGATTCCCTCTGCCCTGTCTGTGCCTTGGGAATTAGCACTTTGCAGCTGAAGGGAAGAAGGGAATGTGGTAGAGATCATTACACAGCCGGTCTCCACCCCTAGTACTTCACTATTTTGTTAGGGCCTACCCATGATCTTAAATAATCTACTACAGATTCGGTGTAGCTAGTATCAGGAGGCAGAAGGGAGTATTTGTAACTGCCCATCTAATTTCCCTGCAATTCTGCTTAATGAGAACTCATAAATACTCACTATGACTTTTCTCAGGCCACTGCTGACCAGAGGATCTGTGGAGATGGCTGGGACAGGCTGAAGGCAGTGACCGTGTCTTGGAAAATCCTGGAGTCTTTGGTCATTCTGTATTCTGGCATCTGACCTGATGGCTCATCCCCTCTACACTTGGTTTCAATCTTGATGCTTTCCTGCATCTTTCCCAATGCATGGTGTAACTAGAAATAAACAGGTATCCCAAGTATGGGCAACTGTCAAACAGTAAAGCCCTGGAATCATCTTCTGCACCGTATCATCCTACTATTTTATTTCCCTTTTTGTTGCTTTGTCACAATTCCCACATTGTTGAAATTGAGCAATCTCTATTACTTCTAGGGCCTGGATTTTCACTCCTGAGGTGGAAATCGCCCAGCTCGCTGGAAAAAGGTGCCCTGGATTGAAGATCTTTGTCTTGGAATGAGGGTAGAATGGGGAGATGGAGTCAGGCCCGACAGTCCCCGGGTGCAGATCTGAGGTAACCACAGGGGTTGCCGAATGCCAAGGCGAGCTTTGCTTCTCTGGGACTTTGCCCCAGTTGCTTTTTTGAACATCACCCCTCACCCTCTCAATCCCTGTCTCCACTCACCTCTCTTGCCCCTACCTGCCAACCCATGTCCCCTACTCTCCCAATGGTCTCTTATAGCCACGATGCCAACTGAGTATCAGCTGATGGCCCTACCCACCACCTATGCCCTTACACCCTTCATGCCAACTCACCCAGTATCCACCTTGATATATTTCAGGAACCAGGCATAGAAGTAATATAGTTCTAAATATCTATAACAGAGTTCATTACATAAAAACACACTCTCATTCATGAAACTCCAATCAATACGCTTAGATCCCATCAAATACTTAATCCATTATAAAAACAAGCATTTGTATTGATAACCCCATGTCAAAGATAGCTATTGTTTACTACTTCGGAGCTGTCAATCACACAATAAATTTACAGGCCCGCTAACTGATAATGACAAGTTGTGGAAACAGCTAAACAGTGATAATGTAATGGTAGCCCTTCGGGCATGTCAACAAACAGCTTTTGGAACAGCAAGCATAGATTCTTTTTCAACTCAGACTTAGGCAAGCAATTTGTAAAAGGCAGGCATTTCAAATAACTTGACAGTACTATGTACCTTATCCATCCTTACATCTACTCTAAAAATGCATGAGTCACACTGTGAGATAAGGCCCTTGCTACAGAGAAAATAGGGTCTGTTTGAATTCAAATGGCCCTGTTGAGTTTGGGTTTCCCTAGTGTGAGTCATAACCCGAGGAGCTGTCCCTGATTCCACCTCTTCAACCCCCACAACCAACAAAAATATGATCTATCAGGAATGTGGGTAGGACTTCTGGATCTAGATCCATCTCCCGTTTTTAAGGACCCCCAGAATCTCCATGTGTCTTTGAGAATCTAGGCCTAGGTTCCGTACTAAATCGTCCCTCAGTTTGGTTCATTATATACCTTTAATGCAGAGTTTTTAATCATTATGCACTAACTTATTTCCCTCTGCCTTCTCCAAAAAAAAAAGAAAGGTGGTATGTTTACCAAAGGCACCAGGAGGAGGAATGTCTCCATCTACAGTCCACTGCATACCAGGGACTAATGCGGTGGCATTTCTTATAGCTTGTACTATGCCTTTGCAGGAATGCAATTGTTTTACTCTAGTAATGGAAGTATGTTACATATGCTTTGCTATAGTTATTTTGGTGGAACATTTAAAATAAATGTTTTGTAAAAAAAAAAGTATATACAACACAGGCTTGACTTTAGCTTGTGTTTATTTTCCCTGCATCTAATTTCCACAGTTAATATAATCTGAAAGGGCAGGTCTTGTGAATATAACAGAAAATACTGTCAGTTTTTAATTTCAAGCAAGGTTATATTGCTCTTTGCTGCTTTGAATGAGCGGAATAAACATGTTGTATATTTGAATGCGGCAAAAGCAAAGACAAAAAAAGGTTCAAATATTGTTTTTTTTGGTCATTTCAAAATCAACAATAAACTTAACGCCTGCTCTTCTTGTGGGTTGATTCTGATGACATGATGAGGATTTGTATTATCTTGACCTTGATTCATTTTTATATTATTTGTTTGAAGGGTTTATATTTCTCCCCATTTTATTTCAGTTGTGTTTTTGTATATTTCCAAAATTTTGTTTCAATATTAAGAAGTTGACCTTCAGATCTATTTTTACAAGATGCTGTTATTGGCACATTTGAATATGATCACACTAAACTGTGTACGAGACTGTTTACTAATATATATCCCAGCAACCATTGCATTTCTTTACTGGTCATTCTGTAGATTTTTTTTGTATCACTTTCTGTAACGTACTGAAGCAGGTATGGTCTTAAATTTTAATCCACTTTCTGCCGTTGAGTAACTCATCTTTGCTGTATCAATTACTGATTCAGGAATTGCAAGTGACAAACCATTTGAGAATTGTATCAGATTAGGCACAATTCTTTGTAAATGGCACTATTTTATTCCCCCATCAAGGAGTAATTCTTGGTTGTGCTGAATGACTATAACAGGCTGCTTTAACTCACGGTAAAGCACTGCAGCAGAACGGCCAATATCAACTGCGTGTCAAACATGCACTGCAATGGATGTAATCTGCTGAAGCACTAAATTTTCCAGTACCTTTTTATTCTCTTCATTCAAATAAGAATTTGAAAACCAATAGGTTTGCTGGCACTAATGCACAAACATGTTGGAGCACCAGTGGTACACTCACAAGCCAAGCTCCTGGTCGTATCCACCTTCACTATGGCAAAGAGCCAACCACGGGCTCAATTACTCCCCAAAGTAAAGTTGCTCTTGTGCCCTCTGCTGCCTAAGAAATAAGGTCACTTGTCACATTGGTTGTCGACCGTGCAAGCAGGAAACCAGAGAAAGGAAACAGAGCAACTCGGGCAATAAAAAGGATTCTGATCCAGACTACCTGTGTGCCACTCTCATGGTGTACTATTCCTGTCTGTTCAAAGAACCTGATGGAGAGGGCAGCTTCTGCAGTGCCATCCATGTGATGCAGCCGACCAATTAATATACATTTTATCACAGCAATAACAGGAAATGTGGATGTAATTTAACACTTTCATCGGAAAATTAAAGCACTCAAGGTCTGTTTATTTGACATTTTATCGATTTGTGCAAAGAAGTATTTATCATCATTAGTTAAGGATATGATTTTAAACAATGGTCAGAACAGTTTCTTTTTCAATTGTGAACCATACCAGTATTTTGTCTTTTGTTGGTATTGCCAGAATAAAAAAAATTCTTGGTGTACCAAATTATTTGTTTTATTAAGTCATTTATTTGGGCATAAGCACCATCTCACCTATGGCGAACAGCAATAGTTTAACTGCACAACTTTTAGAAATAGAATATTAATTCAGTGATATAGAGCATTTTACAACACTGTATTCATGAGACTTACAACTCCTAAATACATTTGACATCATCCGTGGCCAGAATAACTCTCTTAACCTTTGGTTCACGGTGTAGTGTAATATTTTAAAGCATAGCATTATCATCTAGACTTAGCAATGTGGAAATTCTACTTCGGAATTTTCATCTCAATACAAATTGAAAAGATCAATTTATCCCTATCGCTAGATTTTGGAAGTGGGTATATTTTTATGTTCAACACCTGGACTCCAGGCAGAGTTTGCACATTCTCCCCGTGTCTGCGTGGGTTTCCTCCGGGTGCTCCAGTTTCCTCCCACAGTCTGAAGATGTGCAGGTTAGGTGGACTGGCCATTGTAAATAGCCCCTTAGTGTCCAACGGGTAGGTGGGGTCATGGGGTTACAGGGATAGGGTGGGCCAGGTCGGGTGCTCCTTCAGAGGTTCGGTGCAGACTCAATGGGCCGAATGGGCTCCTGCTGCCCTGTAGGAATTTTATGATTCCCCTGGTTGGAGGACACTGGGAAAATTGAGTGGGGAGGTATGCAACTGGCCCCACTACCTCCATTGTCCTCATTAGTTTTCTTTTCATGAATTTAAATGGATGAGCCAACTTACTCAGGCAATGCTTTACACACAGGCAATAAAGTCAAATTGTACCCTAAAGGTAACTGGTGTGTAATAGTCATGGTGTGGCCAAATAAATTACCCTGTGGACCATCATTTTCCTCTCGTACGATAGAGCCATGTTGATGGAGACAGATGCTGATTGTTACGTGATTGCTTATCTGGGGCTGAAGTCAAAAGTAATGAAGGTAAATGTGAACGGGCTTTCATTTAGTGGGAGCAGTGATCTAAGAAGGCACAGATTCCTGAAAAGCATGAAGCAGAAGGGCCAATTCCTCTCAACTTCCCGCTTTGAAGATGCTGAAAATCAGGCTGCCTGGCAGGTGACATTTTAAATTCCCCCATTGGCAAGCCAGGTCTTCCTTGTCTCAGTTTTCCAGCAGTCCTCAAAATGAGTGTCCAGTTTCCGTGGCCCAAAACAATGGGACCCTTACTTGGATATTTCTATATGGTTCCTTTTGTAAGGGCCACGAAGAATCCAGCACGAGTTTTAAGAATACAAAGTAATAACATTTATTTACAATAACATGTATATATATATATATATATAACAGCAGCAGCAACATCCCTTGCTGCACTTTCCTTCCTGCTGGTTCCAAACTGGCCAGCTTTATTTATACTTGGAGTTTACTAATGGTTTCTCCGCCCCCCTCATTGGGGAAGCTCATACTCCCACAGGATTGTGGGATTGTCATTAGTCCCCAGCCAATGGTAAGCAGGCAGGTTATAACATCCCTCCCCCCCAAAGTCCAAAGAATCCACCAAAGACCCTGGCGAAGGAGGGCGTCGGACTCGTTTTGCCGCAGGCCGGACGCCATTTGCACGTGGCGCTGGATCAGGCGGCGTGTAACGAGACGGAGACCGGCGCTTCCGTGACGAACGGCGGAACGGTTGTACATCCACGGCCCGTGGACCCGAGGATTCCCCCTCTGATGCGTCCTGTGTCTCCATCTCGGAGTCAGAGTCTGCTGCCTCCGTCATGTCAGCGTCTCTATCTCCATTCGGTTCTGTAACGACCTGCGCAGGCCTTGAGTGAGGCACCAGAGGAAGATTGTGAGGACTACCTTCCATTGTCTCTGGTCTCTGCGGCTGTAGAAATGAGCTCCGGGGGCGGGGAATCTTTGGAGGGGATAGTCCTCTGGACCGAACGTGGTCTACATGTTTGCGCTGGAGACGACCCTGGGCTTGCACCTGGTAAGATATAGGGCCCGTTTGGCGAAAGATTATGCCAGGAGCCCACTGGGCACCACCAGCAAAATTCCGAACGAACACTGGGTCACCGGGCGCAAACTGCCGAATAGGCCGATGCCGAGAAAATCCCTGTCCCTGCCGTTCTTGTGTGCGGCGTACTTTTGCGCCAATGTCCGGGAAAACCATACTAAGGCGGGTGCGAAGTCTCCGGCCCATTAGGAGTTCTGCGGGAGCAACCCCAGCCACCGCATGGGGGGGTGGTCCTATACGTAAACAAAAAGCGAGCCAGTTTGTGTCCATTTATCCGGAAGACTGCTTCTTTAGCCCTCTTTTGAATATCTGCACTGCGCGCTCTGCCAACACATTTGAAGCCGGGTGGTAAGGGGCAGTGCGGATATGGCATATGCTGTTCATCTTTATGAACCTCGCAAACTCCTCACTCGTGAATGGAGTGCCGTTATCCATGACCAGCACCTCGGGGAGGCCATGCGTACTAAACGACAAACGCATCTTTTCAATTGTTGCGCAGGACGTTGTCCCCTGCATCTTATGTACCTCTAGCCATTTAGACTGGGCGTCGATTAGTAGAAGGAACATGGATCCTTGAAAAGGGCCTGTGAAATCTGCATGCAAGCGCGCCCAAGGCCGCCCTGGCCATTCCCAGTGATGTAGGGGCGCGGCCGGCGGAAGCTTCTGATGCTCCTGGCAAATGGAGCAGTTTTGGGCCACTTTCTCAATGTCGGTGTCGAGGCCTGACCACCAGACATAACTCCGGGCCAACATTTTCATTTTGGTCACACCTGGATGCCCATTGTGCAAGTCTCTCAGTATCAGCTCCTGGCCTTTTTCCGGGACAATCACACGCGTCCCCCACAAGAGGATGCCGTCTTCCACGCTGAATTCTGACAGCTTGGAGGAAAGTGCCCGCAACTCGCCTGGAAGCTGTCTATGCTGCCCACCATACAGGACTATGTGCCGAACCTTTGACAGGACTGGCTCCGTCTGGGTCTACTCATGGATCTGCGATGCCGTGACAGGCAAGGTGTCCATAAATTTTGGGTTGCAACCACCTCACCGGTCGTGGGGGTCGACATGGGGCCGTTCGATAAAGGCAATCGGCTCAGTGCGTCAGCATTTGCTATCTGCGTTCCTGGTTTGTGCTCCAGAGAATACTCGTATGCAGCAAGCAACAAAGCCCAGCGCTGGATCCGTGCGGAAGCAATGGGCGGTATTGGCTTATCCTCTCTGAAAAGTCCCAACAGAGGCTTATGATCAGTCACGATAGTGAAATGGCGGCCATACACGTACTGGTGGAGGCGTTTCACCGCAAAAACCACTGCCAGGCCCTTCTTCTCGATCTGCGCGTACTTTTTCTCCGCTGCAGTCAATGTGCGGGAGGCGAAAGCTATCGGTCGCTCGGCCCCGTTCTCCATCTTGTGGGAGAGGATGGCCCCAATACCATACGGGGATGCATCACATGTGACGAGCAAAGGCTCACCAGGATCATAGTGGATTAGTAACCCAGACGACGACAATTGTTGCTTTACCCGCCGGAAAGCGGTTTCTTGCGGCTGACCCAAACCCAGGTGTGATTTTTCTTTAGCAAAAGGTGCAACGGGGCCAGCGTAGTTGCCAGATTGGGGAGGAACTTTCCGTAATAGTTTACGAGGCCGAGAAAAGAACGAAGATGCAAAGTGTCAGTCGGGGCGGGGGCATGTTGAATCGCGCGCACCTTCTCTGTGGCGGGGTGCAAACCTTCGCGGTCCACCCGATAACCTAGGTAGACTACTTCCTTTGCCTGAAATACGCACTTTGTGCGACATAAACGGACTCCAGCCTCCGAAAAGCGTCTAAGGACAGATTTTCCAAATGTTCCTGCTCCGACGTCCCTGTAATCAAAACGTCATCTAAGTAGACAACGACATGTGGTAAACCTCTCAAAAAGCCCTCCATAACACGTTGCAAAATAGTGCAGGCAGAGGATACTCCAAAGGGCAACCGTGTATGTTCATACAGGCCCCGGTGTGTTTTAATCGTTACATATGGTCGGGAGGCAAGGTCCAGCTCCAACTGTAGGTAGGCGTGACTCATATCTAATTTTGTGAATGAGAGTCCGCCTGTAAGCTTCGCGTAGAGACCCTCTATGCGAGGCATTGGATATCGGTCGAGTCGGCAAGCCATATTCACTGTAAGTTATCGTCGCCACACAAGCGAGCTGTGGCATCTGGCTTCATTACAGGTACAATTGGTGCTACCCAGTCAGCAAAACGGACGGGCCTGATAATACCCAAACTCTCCAAATGAGTGAGCTCCCCTTCTACCTTCTCGAGCAAGGTGTAAGGCACCGGGCGCGCCCGGAAATAGCGCGGCGTGGCTCCTGGTTCGACTTGGATACGGGCTACGGCCCCTTTTATTTTCCCCAAACCAGGCTGGAATACATCTGGGTATCGTCCTAGCACCTCAGTCAACCCTCCAGAAACTGTTTGGAGGATGTGCTGCCATTGCAACCGCAAATGGCGCAACCAGTCCCGACCGAACAGACTGGGCCCCTGGCCGCACACCACGATAAGTGGGAAACGCCCCTCCTGGCGTCCATAAACAACAGGGGTCATTGTAGTTCCTGCAATGTCCAGTGGTTCCCCCGTGTAGGTGGCCAACCTGGCCTGTGAGTCGGTTAATGTAAGGGTCTGTATACCCTGCTTGATGTCGTCGAATGTCTTCTGGGCGATCACGGAGACCGCTGCGCCAGTGTCCAGCTCCATCTCAAGCGGGTGACCATTGACCCGTACTGTCACCTTAATGGGGGCCACACGGGGAGCTGCCACACAATCCTCAGGAGTAGTCGCCGCAGGTTCATCCACATGGAAGGTACGGCCCCTGGGCTGGTCCCAGTTTTGGTCAGAACGACGGTGCCTCTGGCGCCCCAAGGACCGGCGTCCGCGACGGGGTCGGCGCCTACAAGTCTGACACGGACATGGCTCATCATCCATTGGTTCTGGAAAAGGCTCCCTTCGGGGAGGAATGTCCGACGGCCACTGGCGTCGGTCCGGACGTCGCTTCACCCAAGGTACCACAGGAGTGCGGGGGGACGTTTTCGGACGGAAGGGGTTGCGCCCCAAGGCATGCACTTCCATTCCCTGTAGCTCCTACACTCCTCGTTCTGCACTCTCTCGGGACAATACTATTTGAATGGCCTGTTGAAAAGTCAACGTTGGCTCAGCTAACAGCTTTCTCTGGGTGGCCGCATTGTTAATACCGCAAACCAAACGGTCGCGTAACATTTCTGACAAGGTCTCACCATAGTCACAGTACTCCGCAATCCTGCGTAGCCTGGAAAGAAAGTCGGCAAGGGATTCTCCAGGAGTCCTCTCAGCGGTATTAAACCGGTAACACTGGACTATCGTGGATGCGGTTGGGTTAAAATGTTGCCCCACTATATTCACAAGTTCATCAAACGTTTTGGTGTCCGGCGCAGCTGTGTACGTAAGGCTCCTAATCACCCCAAACATATGCGGGCCGCAGGCGGTGAGCCATATGACCACCTGGCGCTCGTTTTCGGTGATATTGTTTGTCCGGAAATAGAAACGCATCTGTTGTGCGTACTGGTTCCAGCTTTCCTGCGCAGCATCAAAAACATCCAAACATCCGTACAGAGGCATGGTGTAATAGAAAACAACTTCCAACCTGTATCCAACAAAACTCCAGGGAGGTGGCTTCAGCAGTGTAGACAGCTATTCACTTTAACCCTCGTCGCCAGTTTTGTAAGGTCTATGAAGAATCCAGCACGAGTTTTAAGGATACAAAGTAATAACATTTATTTACAATAACATATATATATATAACAGCAGCAGCATCTTCCCTTGCTGCACACTCCTTCCTCCTGGTTCCAAACTGGCCAGCTTTATTTATACATGGAGTTTACTAATGGTTTCTCCGCCCCCCCTCATTGGGGAAGCTCATACTCCCACAGGATTGTGGGATTGTCATTAGTCCCCAGCCAATGGTAAGCAGGCAGGTTATAACAGTTCCCACACCAGTTTCGCGTGTCCGAGAGAGCATCATATTCCCCGTGCAGTCTCTATCCACTGATATCGGATGTTTAACGACGTAATAAGCAATCCTTAAATGGACAGCTGCAGCCATTCAAAAAGAGGTAATTTTCAGACTGAGTGATTTTTCTGGAAGCAGAGTAAGCATTAATGCTCCCAATAACAGGTTCACGGTCCCGTGTCCCTTGCAGGTGATTCTTGACTTCAGGATTTTACAGAGAGGGGCAGCACGGTGGCGCAGTGGTTAGCATTGCTGCCTACGGCGCTGTGGATCCGGGTTCGAATCCCGACCCTGGTCACTGTCCGTGTGGAGTTTGCACATTCTCCCGTGTTTGCGTGGGTTTCACCCCCACAACCCAAAGATGTGCAGGGTAGGTGGATTTGCCACGCTAAATTGCCCCTTAATTGGAAAAAATAATTGGGTACTCTAAATTTTTTTAAAAAGAAGGATTTTATAGAGAGGAAAATTACACAGTCACGGGATTTGGCTCAACTACAAACATGTTTATTTTTAAAACTCCTAGGGCGCGATTTAATGGCTGCATTGTGCTTAAGTGACTAATCGCGAGAGAGGCAAAAATCAAGAGCCTCACCGGGCGCCGATTGGTTAGCGATTTAACCGGCCCGCTCCCGTTGGTGAAATCAGGATCCAGCCATGGTATGACAAGAAACCAATAATCATTATTTAAGGGCAATCTCCAGTCAATTAACAGGAACGGAGCCTATCTAATGGCCTCCCGTGATTAACGGCCTCCCCAAGTGATCATGTGGGAGCCGATTAGTACTCCTTTGTAAAAACGTAAAGCTGGCAGAACAGCTGATGCGGGGACCCAAGGATATGAGTAGCCATCTTCGCTCCCAGGCAATGAACACAAGGGAACTGGGGTTACTGCCCCGGTTCTCGGAGGAGGGGTGAGGGAGCCCCCAGGGGCGGCCAGCCTCGGTCGGGGTGTGCCGTCATCGGTGGAAGGGGGGGCAGCAGGAGAGGGGGGGTTCAGTGGGGCAGGGAGGTTGGCCATCCAAGGCCTGGGCTGGGATGGGGAGGAAGAGGGGGGTCTCAGCGCCCACGGGTCCGCCATGCCAACCCCTGGATCAAGTAGTCCTGTTCCGGGGCAACCCTAGCCCCTGCAGCCTGCCCCACTGACCACCAATAATTCCCACTGACCGCAGAGGCCTCTGGTTATTGCCTTCACATCTCCCAAGTGAATCCCCGTGGGTAGCATGCCATGTAGCATGTGAGGGTTATTGCTTAGCATCCCAATGAGACTGTGATGCCTGGATACTGTGCTTGAACACTGCGGGAGGCTACACTACGGATGCAGCTGCCAACATCTGAACATCCATGGGCTAGACCCCAGCACCAGGGACATTTCAGCGACCACAGGGTGAGTGCATGAACTGGGGAGTGGACCAGCGTCCGATCCAGGTAACGTTACGTGCGGGTGTCTGATACAGGGTGTGGGGTCCGGTGAGCAGGGGCTCCCGCTGTGGCCAGCACTGCATGGGCAGGGTATGCCGGGTGAAGAGTCATCCAAGACCTCAGTGGCGAAGGAGATGTGGCATGGGATTGGTGCTCAGCCCCCATTGCGGGAGAAAGTGCCAGAGGTGTCATATTGGTCATGATTTTCATTATATAACAAATGTGTTCCGAACTGTCCCAATCCCCCGATGGAGATCCTGCGGGAGAATGGATGTGTGGTCAGTGGGAGAGATGGGCCAGTCTGTATGGCATTACCATCTCACGTATGACAGTTCTGGATGGGGGGGGGGGAGAACTCTCACCTCTGCGCCGTACGTCAACCTTTACTTTGGTTACTGATCAGTCCTCGGGCATCCCCATGACCTCCAGGGCTCGATCCGCATGGAGGTTGAGGACACTGATACTCAGCACCCCACTGCCGTCTGGGCCCTCTCCCACCTGCTGTGGGACAACGTCTCCTGTGGGGACACAGAGGGGACATTGTTAGCCTCATGCGTCATTCATCTTGGGGGTGGGAGTGGCTCGTTGGGGTGGTCTCGGGGGGAAGGGTTCGAGGGGGGCAAGGAGACGGCTGAATGGGAGGGGGTTGAAGAAATGGGGAGTATGGGGGTGCGGCGTCGGCGGCACTGCTGGGTCATGTAATGGTGCTAGGCAGGGTGGTGCCAGGCGCACGCTCTTGGTGGGGGTAATGCCGGTCGGGGGACCAGTGCCAACTCACCCGTGCAACCTGGTAGAGATCGGTGACCTTCTTGTGGCACTGGGTGCCGAACCTCCTGGTTAGACTCCCCAAGCTGATGGCCACTGTTACTTCCTCCTATGAGGCACTGGCTGCCCTGTTGCTGACCCTGCAAGACCCTCAGGCGAACAGGACATCCCGTCTGGCCTCTATCGCATCCAGTAATCTGCCAAGGTCGGTATCCCCGAATCGTGGGGATGATCGCCTCGATGGCATGGCTGTGAGCTGAGTGGGGTTGACTGTGCAGGAGTTGTTTAAGTGCTGCCCCCCCTTGTTAGCGGGAGGCTGGGGAGCCTGGTCCCGGCGAATCAGCCAGCGGGACCATCAATTACAGCATGAAGCTGGTGGGGCCACGTTTTATAGCGGTGACGACCTCGCAGGGCCGAGTGTCAGGAAGCTCATGGCAGTTCCCGCTCACTACCGCACTTAGAAACTTTTTGGTTAAATCATGCCCCTAATGTCTGAACAAACAGCTCTAAACTAGCTTAAATGATACTACACACACTTAATTAGTTAGCCCGATTTAAATACCTCCATGGTTCAATCTCGGCTCCCACCTAAATTCACCATGATTATTTAAAAAGTGTGTACAAAGAAAGGCACAGGCAAACCCCATGTTTGTACCCCAAACCTTCCTCAATTCAAACCCACCTCCCCTCCCAAACCTTCCTCAATTCAAACCCACCTCCCCTCCCAAACCATCCTCAATTCAAACCCACCTCCCCTCCCAAACCATCCTCAATTCAAACCCACCTCCCCTCCCAAACCATCCTCAATTCAAACCCACCTCCCCTCCCAAACCTTCCTCAATGCAAACCCACCTCCCCTCCCAAACCTTCCTCAAGTCAAACCCACCTCCCCTCCCAAACCTTCCTCAATTCAAACCCACCTCCCTCCCAAACCTTCCTCAATTCAAACCCACCTCCCCTCCCAAACCTTCCTCATTCAAACCCACCTCCCCTCCCAAGCCTTCCTCAATTCAAAACCACCTCCCCTCCCAAACCATCCTCAGTTCAAACCCACCTCCCCTCCCAAACCTTCCTCAATTCAAACCCACCTCCCCTCCCAAACCTTCCTCAATTCAAACCCACCTCCCCTCCCAAACCTTCCTCAATTCAAACCCACCTCCCCTCCCAAACCTTCCTCAATTCAAACCCACCTCCCCTCCCAAACCTTCCTCATTCAAACCCAACTCCCCTCCCAAACCTTCCTCAATTCAACCCCACCTCCCCTCCCAAACCTTCCTCATTCAAACCCAACTCCCCTCCCAAATCTTCCTCAATTCAACCCCACCTCCCCTCCCAAACCTTCCTCATTCAAACCCAACTCCCCTCCCAAATCTTCCTCAATTCAACCCCACCTCCCCTCCCAAACCTTCCTCATTCAAACCCAACTCCCCTCCCAAACCTTCCTCAATTCAACCCCACCTCCCCTCCCAAACCTTCCTCATTCAAACCCAACTCCCCTCCCAAATCTTCCTCAATTCAACCCCACCTCCCCTCCCAAACCTTCCTCATTCAAACCCAACTCCCCTCCCAAACCTTCCTCAATTCAAACCCACCTCCCCTCCCAAACCTTCCTCAATTCAAACCCACCTCCCCTCCCAAACCTTCCTCAATTCAAACCCACCTCCCCTCCCAAACCTTCCTCAATTCAAACCCACCTCCCCTCCCAAACCTTCCTCATTCAAACCCAACTCCCCTCCCAAACCTTCCTCAATTCAACCCCACCTCCCCTCCCAAACCTTCCTCATTCAAACCCAACTCCCCTCCCAAATCTTCCTCAATTCAAACCCACCTCCCCTCCCAAACCTTCCTCATTCAAACCGAACTCCCCTCCCAAACCTTCCTCAATTCAAACCCACCTCCCCTCCCAAACCTTCCTCATTGAAACCCAACTCCCCTCCCAAACCTTCCTCAATTCAACCCCACCTCCCCTCCCAAACCATCCTCAATTCAAACCCAACTCCCCTCCCAAACCTTCCTCAATTCAAACCCACCTCCCCTCCCAAACCTTCCTCAATTCAAACCCACCTCCCCTCCCAAACCTTCCTCAATTCAAACCCACCTCCCCTCCCAAACCTTCCTCAATTCAACCCCACCTCCCCTCCCAAACCATCCTCAATTCAAACCCACCTCCCCTCCCAAACCATCCTCAATTCAAACCCACCTCCCCTCCCAAACCTTCCTCAATTCAAACCCACCTCCCCTCCCAAACCTTCCTCAATTCAAACCCACCTCCCCTCCCAAACCTTCCTCAATTCAAACCCAACTCCCCTCCCAAACCTTCCTCAATTCAAACCCACCTCCCTCCCAAACCTTCCTCAATTCAAACCCAGTTCCACTGCCCCAAATCTTCCTCAATTCAAACCCACCGTCCCTCCCAAACCTTCCTCAATTCTGTCATGTGCGAGTACCTTTAAGAAATGGATGATTATCAAATGGTTGGATTGGATGTACCTTTAAGAAATGGGTGTTTATCAAATAGCTGCAGTGATGTCAGTGTGTGGATGGAGCTGGGCTGTGACTCTGCTTTTACTTTTGCTTTGAGCAAAAAAGCTGGTGTGTGTCTGTGTGTTTTAGTTTCGTTTTGGAGTTGAAGAAGCTGCAGTCACAGCAGGAAGGTGCACTGATCTCTCTCTGCAATCTAAAGACTGTCTCCAGATCATTTGAGGATTTCAAAGTAATACCTGTTTCTGTAGAGAATTTAAACCTGCTGTCTTTCTGTAAAAAAGGTCTTTTGGTCTTATGGATGTTGTTAGGAAAGTTATGAAGGGTTCCCTACAGAATATTGTATCTGTGGGGATTATTGGTGTTGATAGTTGTTAAGATATTTATTGTGGGTTTATAAAGTGTGAACTGGATTCATAAATAAATAAGTACTTTAGATCTCTGTTGCATCACACCTGTAAAGTAGGCCCTTGTGCTCCCCATAACCATAAGCTATTAAATGTCATGGGTCAGGTGACCTGCATGATACATTTTGGTGTTCTCTAAACCCAGGCCCATAACAATTCAAACACAACTCCCCTCCCAAACCTTCCTCAATTCAAACACAACTCTTTCCCCCCCCCCCCCCCCCCCCCCACCAACCCCCCCCCCCCCCCCCCCCCCGGCAGGGTACGGTTGTTATCCTTAAGTTACTTTGAAATGTCAGCACCAATAACTTACAACCACTCACGTGGTTGATCCTCCCAGCATGAATTGTGCGTTCACAAGCCAAGGTGACTGTTCCTGACCGGAGCACCCGGAGGAAACCTACGCAGACACGGGGAGAACGTGCAGACTCCGCACAGACAGTGACCCAAGCCGGGAATCAAACCTGGAACCCTGGAGCTGTGAAACAACTGTGCTAACCACTGTGCTACCGTGCTGAGATATACTGATGTGGAGATGCCGGCGTTGGACTGGGGTGAACGCAGTAAGAAGTCTTACAACACCAGGTTAAAGTCCAACAGGTTTGTTTCAAATCACTAGCTTTTGGAGCACTGCTCCTTCCTCAGGTGAATCATTCACCTGAGGAAGGAGCTGTGCTCTGAATGGTAGTGATTTGAAACAAACCTGTTGGACTTTAACCTGGTGTTGTAAGACTTCTTACTGAGATATGGTTACAAGGAGACCACGTCTGGGAGTTGAATATCCAAAGGTACTTAGTATTTTGGAAGGACAGACAGAGAGGAAAAGGATGTGATGTAGCTTTGCTAGTAAAGGAAGGGATCAGTGCTGTGAGAAATGATATAGACAGTGGAGATCAAGACATGTGATCAGCCTGGGTAGAAATAAGAAAAAGCAAAGGAAAGAAATCCCTGGTAGGTGTAAACTATAAATCGCCAAACAGCAGTTCCACAGTGGGACACAATATAGACCATGAAATACTGGGGGCTTGTCAGAAAGGTATCACAATAATCATGGGTGATTTTAATATGCATATTGACTGGATTAATCAAATTGGCAAGCGTAGCCTTGAGGGAAGCTTTCTCGAAACAATATATTGCGGAACCAACCAGGGAGCAGGCTATTCTGGATTTGTGTAATGAGCAGGGATTAATTAATTACCTTGTAGTTAAGGATACTCTTGGGAAGAGTGATCATAGTATGACAGAATTTCAAATCAGTTTGATGGCAAGAAACTAAAGTCCCAGTTTCTGTTTAATTGGCCCTAGTTGACTAAAAGGTAGGACTGTTGATCAGCAACGGCATAAATCCAGTTTGATTAATTTGATAGAGTTCTTCAAAGATGTAACAAGCCAAGTAATAATGGACATCCTGTAGTATATCTGGACTTCCAGAAGGCATTTGATAAGGTACCGCACAAATGGTTAATGTACAAGGTAAGACCTATGAGGTTGGAGGTTAATTTATTAGCTTGGATAGAAGACCAACTAAATGACAGAAGGCAGAGTCGGGATAAATGGGTCATTCTCTGGTTGGCAAGATGTAACTAGGGGGGTGCCACAGGGTTAAGTCCTCGGACCCCAACCATTTACAATATATATTGATGACTTGGATGAAGGGATAGAAGGTACTATAGCCAAGTTTGCAGTCGACACTAAAATAGGTAACCACCCCCACAGCACCTCCTCACTATCATCCACCACCCGCCCCCGCGATCCAATCATGCGTCATGCCTTGTGTCTTGCAGGATCACCTGGCGATGAGGTGGGACCTCCTGGTGTCCCCCGCCCCCAACAGCAACCCAGCGACAAGGAGGCAAGGGACAGTGACGCAAGCCCCCAAACGGCAGCCCGAGACACCCCAGAGCACCAGTCCGGGGGCGACACCAACTTCCTGTCTCAGCTGTCCCCAACATTCTCCACCATCCCAGAAACACTCACCTCGGTTGGGCATTTTAGTGAAGACGCTCCTGACACACACTCTGGTGTGCGCCACACACATGTTGCGCTACTTCAGGTGGAGGCAGGAGCTCCCAGGGGGAAGACGGTCGGAGCGCGGCCCAACCCCAGGGACTAGCTGCCATGAAGAAGGGTCTCGGGCTTCTGGAAAGGGCGGTCCCACCGATAATGGAGATGCAGACAGAGAGCCGCGGACTGCATGAGGGGCTGTCAGCAACCGTGAAATTGTGCCCGCACGGCACAATATATAAAATTCAACGTGGACCGAGTCTACCATGATGCCTGGGCAGCGGTGTTCGCCGGCATCGCTGGTATGCCCAATGTCCAGTGGGTGATCAACGGGATTCATGTCCCCCTATGAGCACTGCTCCATGATGAGCCGGTCTTCACAAGCCGAAAGGGGTTCTATTCGATGAACGTGCTGCTAGTGTGTGACCATGAGCTGCACATCATGGGCATCAGCGCCAGCGATGGCGGTGAACCATGAGGTCATTAATTAATCCTATCTCATTGCACAATACCAAGTCCAGCATAGCCTGACCTCTGGTTGGTTCTGGAACATAGAGCCAGATTCTCCGGTCGCCGACGCCGAAATCGCGTTCGGTGACCGGCCGGAGAATCCATGTTTACGACCAAATCGGGGCAACGCCGCTTTCACGATGCTCCGCCCTTTCCCAAAGCAGCGCGCTCACAGGTTATGCCGCGCCACGTATCGACGGCCTCAGGACATTGTCTGAGGCCCGCCCCCCGATGCTCCACCCCTGACTGGCCAAGTTCCCGACAGCGTGGGTCTCTCATGGGGCGGGATTCTCCGCGATGTCCGCCGACAGGCGGCAAAAACGGCGCGAATCAGTCCGGCATCGCGCCACCCCAAAGGTGTGGAATCCTCCGCACCTTGAGGGGCCGAGCCCTCACCTTGAGGGGCTAGGCCCGCGCCAGATTGATTTCTGCCCCGCCAGCCGGTGGGAAAGGCCTTTGGTGCCCCGCCAGCTGGCGCGGAAATGACTTTGCTGTGCGGCGCATGCGCGGGAGCGTCAGCGGCCGCTCACGGCATCCCCGCGCATGCGCATTGGAGGGGGTCTCTTCCGCCTCCGCCATAGTGGAGACCATGGCGAAGGCGGAAGAAAAAGAGTGCCCCCACGGCACAGGCCCGCCCGTGGATCGGTGGGCCCCGATCGTGGGCCAGACCACCATGGGGGCACCCCCGGCGCCAGTTCGCCCCGCGCCCCCCCCCAGGACCCCGGAGCCCGACCGCGCCGCCTTGTCCCGCCGGTAAGAGAGGTGGTTTGATTCACGCCGGCGGGACAGGCATTCCAGCAGCGGGACTTCGGCCCATCGCAGGCCGGAGAATCGCAGGGGTGGGGGGGGCCCGCCCACCGGCGCGGCGCGATTCCCTCCCCCGACGAATATATCCGGTGCCGGAGAATTCGGCGGGGGGTCGGAGAATCCCGCCAAGGTCTCATCCATCGGAAAATTGGCGTGGTGGCTGCGGGCTTAGCCCAGTGCCGCCAGAGTTAGGGGAGGGCTGATCCACAGCAGGAGGGGACATTATTTGGGGTAGGGGCACTGTGGGGGGGTTGGTCCAGGGCGCCTGTGCCAGCCGAAGGGGGGTAACTATTTCACGGACCGGGTCCACGAGCGGACGCTGCCAAGAACATGCGTGGTCACTGCAGGCCGCCTCCAAGAACATGCGTGGTCACGAGCCCGGCAAGTCTCCGAGGCATATCGGCAGCTAGAGCTGGGCGCTCTCCACTGCCATCCTGCTAGCCCCCAGCAAAATGGGGAATCGGTGGCCGTTTTGCGCCAGTTTTCCTGGTGTAAAACGTCGCCGTTCCCACGCCAGCGTGGGTACATAGCCTCAGATACGGAGAATCCAGCCCATGATGTTCTAAGAAACTATCGCAAAAATATTCCATGAAATCCTCATCTCAGCTGCGTTGCTCCAGCCGATTTTTCCTTCTATATAAAAAGTAAAATCTCCAATGATTATCGACAGGCTTTTCTGACAAGGTCACATGATTTCATCCTCTATACCGCTTCCGACCATATGATTACTGTCAGGGAGTCTTAGTAATGCTTGTGTCCTTGTCTATGTTTTTATTTAAGAGAACAGGGCAAAATTCTCCGTTATCGGCGCAAAGTCCGCCGACCGGCGGCAAAGACAGCACAAATCCCACCTGCATCACGCCGCCCCAAACGTCGCAAAGTCTCCGGCCCGGAATGGGCTAGCAGCGACGTGACGCTATCCGCGCTGGCTCACGTGGTTCACGGCGTGACGGCTCATTAAGGACGTGCTGCTCCCCCCACCCGACCGGAACAGCCGACCGGAACACCCGACTGGATGGCTGGCCGCCGCTCAGCCCCGAGGTTCGAGTCACGCGATGTGGAGGCGCTCCTGGGCGCAGTGGAGCAGAGGAGGGAGGCCCTGTATCCCGGACACGGCCGCAGAGTTGCCCCACGCCACAGCCGGCGTCTGTGGAGGGAGGTGGCAGAGGCCATCACCGCTGCGGCCCTGACACCACGGACAGGCACCCAGTGCCACAAGAAGGTGAACAACCTCGTCAGAGCAGCCAGGTTGAGCACCCCCCCTGCCCGATATCCATATCCCCCCTCCCCCATATCCCCCATATCCACCCCTCCCCCATATCCCCCCTCCCCCATATCCCCCATATACCCCCCTCCCCCATATCCGCCTTCCCCCATTTCCCCAAGTGAATCCAGCCCTAACCTTAACCTCTGCAATACACGCGCATCCGATGGCGTGCATTCATATACCTGCCTAACAATGTTGCCTTTTACCCCTGCCACCCCCCCCCCCCCCCAACCCACAGGGGAAACGCGCACACAACACCAGAGAGCATGTGAGGACTGGAGTAGGCCCAGCTGATGAGAGGCCACTGACCGAACACGAGGAAAGGGCCCTGGAACTGGCTGGCGGACCTGAGGACCGGGAGATTGCTGATGCAGAGGTCGGGGGCCCACCAGCAAGTGAGCCACCGACAGCCCGTCCCCATATCCCCCCTCCCCTATATCCCCCTCCTCCATATCACCTGATCACTGCCTGTGTGTCTAACCATGCATGCTTCATTGTGTATCGCAGGAGCAAACGTCGAGGCACCCATCCCCGCAGATGCAGACCGCCCGCATGATGCCCCTCGGAGGCCACGGGAGACGGAGAGACCCAGACCCTCCGGCATGCGGCGCCCGCAGGATGCCCCTCGGAGGCCACGGGGGACGGAGAGACCCGGACCCTCTGGCATGCGACGCCCGCAGGATGTCCATCGGAGACCACTGGAGAAGGAGAGACCTGGAGCAACAGGGAGACGGCGCCCCCGTCTCGTGCGGGTGCGACGACGCAGACGTGTGCCACCCAGCGACGAGAGGGGCAGCCACAGGCCCCCGTCACAGCTGAGCCACGAAACCACTACACAGGACACCACTACCCAGGAAATTGAAATACAGAACAGTGACACAGATTGGATTGGCGGAGACGAACTGCCACCCCAAAGTGCCATGGACTCAGAGTGGGACGAAGAGCACGACACAACGTCACTGCTGTCACCAACACCCTCCACCATCGCAGAGACGCTCACCTCGGTTGGGCACTTTAGTGATGAGGTGTCTGGTACACTCACTGGTGCGCACAACACAGCCGTCCCGGTACAGCAGGCGGAGGTAGGAGCAGCAGAGGGGCCGGGCGGTTGGAGGGCAGCCCAGCCCAAGCAAACATCTGCCGCCCAGATGGATCCCGGGTTCCTGGAGTTACCACACCCACCCATAGGTCCGATGCAACCACCGAACCAGAGACGAGCGAAGAGGGTGACGGCCGGCTTGCGGCGGCTGCAGTCGCAGGTGGAGGAGTCCACCCGCGTCCAGGAGCTGGCAGTGGTGCCAGTCATGCGTGCCACCCAGGCCGACACCGCACGGGTGGCGTCCGCGGTGGAGGCAATGGGTGCGACGGTGTCAGACATCGGGAGCAGTATGCGAGGCCTGGGGTTTTCCGTGCAGGCGGCGTCTGTGGCCCAGGACATGGCTGCCCTCTCACAGGAGGCCATGAGCCAGCGCCAGCGGCAGATGGCAGAGGCGCTCAACGCCATGGCCCAGTCTCAACAGTCCATAGCCCAGTCTCTGCAGGCCATGGCCCAGTCTCAGCAGGCCATGGCCCAGTCTCAGCAGGCCATCGCTGAGGGCATCAGCGCCATTGCCCATGTGCGAGCCGGCGTCGCACAGTCACAGACAGGGTTTGCCAATCCCCTGAGCCCCATGGCTGCAAACCTGCAGACCCCTGTCAATACCAGCACCGCCCTCCAGGACTGGCAGCGCCAGATGTCGGGGGGACATCGGATGGCCAGTCCGTTCGCATCCCCCACCCATGTAGAGGCCTGGGGGCCATCGGGCACCCCGAGGGAGGAGGAGGTGCTGTGGTCCGTCCCTGGTCCCCCTGTAGGGGAGGTCCCGGAACACCGCGACACCTCGGACTCCCCCCCTTCCGTCCCAGGTGCATCGGGTGGGCAACGGGCAGGACAGGCTGGCAGCTCGCCATCCCAGTCGCCCGGGCCGCAGCCTGGACCATCTAGGCCAGGACGCCCCAGGAAACGGCCGCCAAAGGGATCCCGTGTCAGATGGCAGGAGTCACAGGAGTCCACCTCCAGTTCTGCTGTACCGTCTGGGGAACCACGTAGACGTAGTCATAGGGTCCGTAAGGCCAAACAATTAGACACTGAGTAAGTTGGCACAGGTGCAGGGCACAGATGAGTTTTAGGGGCTAGGGCACGTGCATGAACTCCTTTCGTTATTAAAGTCAATGTTACACCTACAGAAGCTGCCTTTGTGCTCTGTCCAAAGCGTGCGGGGGTGTCATGTACGTTGAGTGCAAGTGTGTGTGTGAGGGGTGGTCTTACCTCAGCCCCAGGTGAGTCTGCCCCCTTCCCCCTGGGCCGCCATCAACATCCCCCCGGGCAGAGGAGGGGACCGTGCGCTGCAGTGTCACAGCCGCATGCAGGGATGGTCCGGGTGGATGGTGGTACTGTGGCCATGGGTCAGACATAGTCCAACGATGTGGAGCCAGGAGCTCATCGCAGGGCGGGTTGTCATCATCCTCCAATAGCGACGCTTCTACCGGTGCCCGTGAGAGCCTGGCCGTTGTGCCGCAGTTGGATCGGCAATGGGGGAGTGGTGTGCATGCGGGTGGGGTGGGTGGGGTTGGGGAGGGGGGTGAGGGTGCTGGGTGGGTGGATGGGTGGGGGGTGTGGGTGGTCGGCTGTTGCCATGGTGTGCGGTCTGTTGCCATACTACCCGATTCCCATGCCCATCTAGTCAGTGAAGCAGGCGGCTATCAGCCTGTCCCGTGCCCGCTGGCCCAGCCGGTAATGGTGGACAGCCACCCGCCCGTGTCTAGCCCGTCTGCCTTGACCATTGCCCCCATCCCCCTCATCTGGGGAGGACTACGCCTCTTCCTGCTGCTCCTCCACTCTGCCCTCCTCTGCCTGCAGCACATCGCCCCTCTGCTGGGCTATATTGTGCAGGACGCAGCACACCACAATGATGCAGCCGACCCTATCTGACCGATACTGGAGGGCCCCCAGAGAGGTCCAGGTACCTGAAACGCATCTTCAGCATGCCAAAGCACCTCTCTATCACTCCCCTTGTCGCTACATGGGCATCATTGTAGCGGTACTCCGCCTCATTGCGTGGCCTCCGTATAGGCGTCATCAGCCACGATCGCAATGGGTAGCCCCTATCGCCCAGCAACCAGCCCCTCAGCCGGGGATGGCGTCCTTCATACATGCCGGTGATGTATGACCACAACAACACGTATGAGTCGTGTACACTGCCCGGGTAACGGGCGCAGACGTGCAGGATCATCATGCGGTGGTCGCAGACCACCTGTATGTTCATCGAATAGGCCCCCTTCCTATTGGTGAACACGGCCCTGTTATCTGCAGGTGGCCGCACAGCGACGTGCATCCCATCGATCGCGCCCTGGACCATGGGGAACCCGGCAATGGCAGAGAAGCCCACGGCCCAGGCACCTTGGCTGGCCCGGTCCACAGGGAAGCGGATGTAGCGGTGCGCCATGGCATATAGGGCGTCTGTCACTGCCCCGATGCACCGATGCACCGATGTCTGCGATATGCCGGACAGGTCCCCACTCGGTGCCTGGAATGACCCCGTTGCATAAAAGTTCAGAGCCACCGTAACCTTGACAGACACGGGGAGAGGGTGTCCCCCGCCAGTGCCACACACTCACTCTGTCACACCCCACACACACACTCACTATGTCACTCCCCCCACACACACTCACTCTGTCACTCCCCACACACACTCACTCTGTCACTCCCCACACACACTCTCTCTGTCACTCCCACACACACACTCACTCTGTCACTCCCCACACACACACTCACTCTGTCACTCCCACACACACACTCACCCTGTCACTCCCCACACACACACTCACTCTGTCACACCCACACACACACTCACTCTGTCACACCCACACACACACTCACTCGGTCACTCCTCACACACACACTCACTCGGTCACACCCACACACACACTCACTCTGTCACTCCCCACACACACACTCACCCTGTCACTCCCCACACACACACTCACTCTGTCACTCCCCACACACACACTCACTCTGTCACTCCCCACACACACACTCACTCTGTCACTCCTCACACACACACTCACTCTGTCACACCCACACACACACTCACTCTGTCACACCCACACACACACTCACTCTGTCACTCCCCACACACACACTCACTGTCACTCCCCACACACACACTCACTCTGTCACTCCCCACACACACACTCACTCTGTCACTCCCCACACACACACTCACTCTGTCACTCCTCACACACACACTCACTCTGTCACACCCACACACACACTCACTCTGTCACACCCACACACACACAGTGAGTGTGTGTGTGGGGAGTGACAGAGTGAGTGTGTGGGTGTGACAGGGTGAGTGTGTGTGTGGGAGTGACAGAGTGAGTGTGTGTGTGGGGAGTGACAGAGTGAGTGTGTATGTGGGGAGTGACAGAGTGAGTGTGTGGGTGTGACAGGGTGAGTGTGTGTGTGGGAGTGACAGAGTGAGTGTGTGTGTGGGAGTGACAGAGAGAGTGTGTGTGTGGGAGTGACAGTGAGTGTGTGTGTGGGGAGTGACAGAGTGAGTGTGTGGGTGTGACAGGGTGAGTGTGTGTGTGGGAGTGACAGAGTGAGTGTGTGTGTGGGGAGTGACAGAGTGAGTGTGTATGTGGGGAGTGACAGAGTGAGTGTGTGTGGGGAGTGACAGAGTGAGTGTGTGGGTGTGACAGAGTGAGTGTGTGTGTGGGGAGTGACAGAGTGAGTGTGTGTGGGGAGTGACAGAGTGAGTGTGTGTGGGAGTGACAGAGTGAGTGTGTGGGTGTGACAGAGTGAGTGTGTGTGTGGGGAGTGACAGAATGAGTGTGTGTGTGAGGAGTGACCGAGTGAGTGTGTGTGTGGGTGTGACAGAGTGAGTGTGTGTGTGGGGAGTGAAAGAGTGAGTGTGTGTGTGGGTGTGACAGAGTGAGTGTGTGTGTGGGGAGTGAAAGAGTGAGTGTGTGTGTGGGTGTGACAGAGTGAGTGTGTGTGTGGGTGTGACAGAGTGAGTGTGTGTGTGGGGAGTGAAAGAGTGAGTGTGTGTGTGGGTGTGACAGAGTGAGTGTGTGTGTGGGGAGTGACAGAGTGAGTGTGTGTGGGGAGTGACAGAGTGAGTGTGTGTGTGGGGAGTGACAGGGTGAGTGTGTGTGTGGGAGTGACAGAGTGAGTGTGTGTGTGGGGAGTGACAGAGTGAGTGTGTGTGGGGAGTGACAGAGAGAGTGTGTGTGTGGGGAGTGACAGAGTGAGTGTGTGTGTGGGGAGTGACAGAGTGAGTGTGTGTGGGGAGTGACAGAGTGAGTGTGTGTGTGGGGAGTGACAGAGTGTGTGTGGGGAGTGACAGAGTGAGTGTGTGTGTGGGGAGTGACAGAGTGAGTGTGTGTGGGGAGTGACAGAGTGAGTGTGTGTGTGTGGGGAGTGACAGGGTGAGTGTGTGTGTGGGAGTGACAGAGTGAGTGTGTGTGTGGGGAGTGACAGAGTGAGTGTGTGTGTGGGAGTGACAGAGAGAGTGTGTGTGGGGAGTGACAGAGTGAGTGTGCGTGGAAGTGACAGAGTGAGTGTGTGTGGGGGGTGTGACATAGTGAGTGTGTGTGGGGTGTGACAGAGTGAGTGTGTGTGTGGGTGTGACAGAGTGAGTGTGTGTGTGGGTGTGACAGAGTGAGTGTGTGTGTGAGGAGTGACAGAGTGAGTGTGTGTGTGGGGAGTGACAGAGTGAGTGTGTGTGTGGGGAGTGACAGAGTGAGTGTGTGTGTGGGGAGTGACAGTGAGTGTGTGTGTGGGGAGTGACAGAGTGAGTGTGTGTGTGGGTGTGACAGAGTGAGTGTGTGTGTGGGTGTGACAGAGTGAGTGTGTGTGTGGGGAGTGACAGAGTGAGTGTGTGTGTGGGGAGTGACAGAGTGAGTGTGTGTGTGGGGAGTGACAGGGTGAGTGCGTGTGTGGGGAGTGACAGAGTGAGTGTGTGTGTGGGTGTGACCGAGTGAGTGTGTGTTTGAGGAGTGACCGAGTGAGTGTGTGTGTGGGTGTGACAGAGTGAGTGTGTGTGTGGGTGTGACAGAGTGAGTGTGTGTGTGGGGAGTGACAGGGTGAGTGTGTGTGTGGGAGTGACAGAGTGAGTGTGTGTGTGGGGAGTGACAGAGTGAGTGTGTGTGTGGGAGTGACAGAGAGAGTGTGTGTGGGGAGTGACAGAGTGAGTGTGTGTGGGGAGTGACAGAGTGAGTGTGTGTGGGGGGAGTGACATAGTGAGTGTGTGTGTGGGGTGTGACAGAGTGAGTGTGTGTGTGGGTGTGACAGAGTGAGTGTGTGTGGGTGTGACAGAGTGAGTGTGTGTGTGAGGAGTGACAGAGTGAGTGTGTGTGTGGGGAGTGACAGAGTGAGTGTGTGTGTGGGGAGTGACAGAGTGAGTGTGTGTGTGGGGAGTGACAGTGAGTGTGTGTGTGGGGAGTGACAGAGTGAGTGTGTGTGTGGGTGTGACAGAGTGAGTGTGTGTGTGGGTGTGACAGAGTGAGTGTGTGTGTGAGGAGTGACAGAGTGAGTGTGTGTGTGGGGAGTGACAGAGTGAGTGTGTGTGTGGGGAGTGACAGAGTGAGTGTGTGTGTGGGGAGTGACAGGGTGAGTGTGTGTGTGGGGAGTGACAGAGTGAGTGTGTGTGTGGGTGTGACCGAGTGAGTGTGTGTGTGAGGAGTGACCGAGTGAGTGTGTGTGTGGGTGTGACAGAGTGAGTGTGTGTGTGACAGAGTGAGTGTGTGTGTGGGGAGTGACAGAGTGAGTGTGTGTGTGGGTGTGACAGAGTGAGTGTGTGTGTGGGGAGTGACAGAGTGAGTGTGTGTGTGGGGAGTGACAGAGTGAGTGTGTGCGTGGGTGTGACCGAGTGAGTGTGTGTGTGAGTGTGACAGAGTGAGTGTGTGTGTGGGGAGTGACAGAGTGAGTGTGTGTGTGGGGAGTGACAGAGTGAGTGTGTGTGTGGGTGTGACAGAGTGAGTGTGTGTGTGGGTGTGACAGAGTGAGTGTGTGTGTGGGTGTGACAGAGTGAGTGTGTGTGTGGGGAGTGACAGAGTGAGTGTGTGTGTGGGGAGTGACAGAGTGAGTGTGTGTGTGGGTGTGACAGAGTGAGTGTGTGTGTGGGTGTGACAGAGTGAGTGTGTGTGAGGAGTGACCGAGTGAGTGTGTGTGTGGGTGTGACAGAGTGAGTGTGTGTGTGGATGTGACAGAGTGAGTGTGTGTGAGGAGTGACCGAGTGAGTGTGTGTGTGGGAGTGACAGAGTGAGTGTGTGTGTGGGAGTGACAGACACTCGGGCCGGGCGTGAATCTGAGTGAGCGGTCAGATCGCGGAAGAGTCTGAAATTGGGAACCACGCCGTGTGCCAATCGGTTTGCGATCCACCTAGCCCGCTCCCATTAGTGAGATCCAGATCCCGCCACGATCTGCTGAGAAACCAATAATCACCAATTACCCCAATCTCCATCCGTTCAACAAGAAGAACCCCCTATCTGGGCAGAAGGACCCCCTATCTAATGGCCTCCCGCGCTCCATCCTGCTCCCCATTGAGCAGTCATGTGGGCGCCCTTTAGCACACCTATTTAAAAACATGAAGACGGCGGAATGGCTGTTGTGGGGATCGGAGGAGGTGAGTAGCCATTTTGTAAAATGGGCTGTCACTGCTTAGGGGTGTGGGGTGGGGAAGCCCCCAGGTGGGTACGAGCCCGGTCGGGTGGGGGGGACGTTCGGCCATCATCAGTTGTGGGTCACACTGGGCTGGGCGCCGAGGGGCACAGTGCCCCTGAATGCAACAGGCCACCCCCCTGGTGTATACCCATAAAGGTGGGAACCTCAGCTGCTGCCTGTCTGCCCACCGAAGGCCTCCAGGACAAAACCCCATCCATTGTAAGATGGTAAACTCCACATTTTTCTTTTTTTAATAAACTTAGAGTCCCCAATTATTTTTGATTTCCAATTAAGGGGCAATTTAACGTGGCCAATAAACCTACCCAGCACATCTTTGGGTTTGTGGTAGTCACCACTGTTGTATTGTATATACTGCATGCGAGGGTATTATAGTAAGCCCCCTGTACTACAGGTACGGGGGTAGATCCCCGCCTGCTGGCTCCATACAGTAGGTGGAGTATAAATGTGTGGGCTCTCCGAGCTGCAGCCATTACGGCAGCAGCTGCGGGTGGCTCCACATCTTTGCGTAATAAAGCCTCGATTACTCTTGTCGCGTCGTAATTGATAGTGCATCAATTTATTACACAGAGATTTTACAACGATGGATCTCCGCATCAAGCCTGATCGCCTACAGCTGCACCTTCAAGCAGACAACACCAAGTTGGCCTTTGCACATTGGCTAGCTTGCTTTGAAGCATCCATTGGATCTGCGACAGACCCACTCTCAGAGGCACAGAAGCTCCAGATCCTTTTATCGCTCAGATATCTTTCCCCTCATCCGGGACGCACCGACCTACGCTGAGGCATGGCGCTACTGAAGGAGAACTACACTCAGCAGACTAACAAAATCTAGGGATCCTCTCGGAAGGAGCGATCACAATATGGTGGAATTTAAAATACAGATGGAGGGTGAGAAGGTAAAATCAAGCACTCGTGTTTTGTGCTTAAACAAAGGAGATTACAATGGGATGAGAGAAGAACTAGCTGAGGTAGACTGCGGGCAAAGACTTTATGGTGAAATAGTTGAGGAACAGTGGAGAACCTTCCAAGTGATTTTTCACAGTGCTGAGCAAAGGTTTATACCAACAAAAAGGAAGGACGGTAAAAAGAGGGAAAATCGACCGTGGATATCTAAGGAAATAAGGGAGAGTATCAAATTGAAGGAAAAAACATACAAAGTAGGAAAGATCAGTGGGAGACTAGAGGACTGGGAAATCTTTAGGGGGCAACAGAAAGCTGCTAAAAAAGCGAGAAAGAAGAGTAAGATAGATTATGAGAGTAAACTTTCTCAGAATATAAAAACAGATAGTAAAAGTTTCTACAAATACATAAAACAAAAAAGAGTGGCTAAGGTAAATATTGGTCCTTTAGAGGATGAGAAGGGAGATTTAATAATGGGAGATGATGAAATGGCTGAGGAACTGAACAGGTTTTTTGGGTCGGTCTTCACAGTGGAAGACACAAATAACATGCCAGTGACTGATGGAAATGAGGCTATGACAGGTGAGGACCTTGAGAGGATTGTTATCACCAAGGAGGCAAGCTAATGGGGCTAAAGGTAGACAGTCTCCTGGACCTGATGGAATGCACCCCAGAGTGCTAAAAGAGATGGCTAGGGAAATTGCAAATGCACTAGTGATAATTTTCCAAAATTCACTAGACTCTGGGGTGGTCCCGGCGGATTGGAAATTAGCAAACGTGACACCACTGTTTAAAAAGGGAGGTAGGCAGAAAGCGGGTAATTATAGGCCAGTGAGCTTAACTTCGGTAGTAGGGAAGATGCTGGAATCTCTCATCAAGGAAGGAATAGCGAGGCATCTGGATGGAAATTGTCCCATTGGGCAGACGCAGCATGGGTTCATAAAGGGCAGGTCATGCCTAACTAATTTAGTGGAATTTTTTGAGGACATTAAAAGTGCGGTAGATAACGGGGAGCCAATGGATGTGGTATATCTGGATTTCCAGAAAGCCTTTGACAAGGTGCCACACAAAAGGTTGCTGCATAAGATAAAGATGCATGGCATTAAGGGGAAAGTAGTAGCATGGGTAGAGGATTGGGTAATTAATAGAAAGCAAAGAGTGGGGATTAATGGCTGTTTCTCTGGTTGGCAATCAGTAGCTAGTGGTGTCCCTCAGGGATCAGTGTTGGGCCCACAACTGTTCACAATTTACATAGATGATTTGAAGTTGGAGACCAAGGGCAATGTGTCCAAGTTTGCAGACGACACTAAGATAAGTGGTAAAGCAAAAAGTGCAGAGGATACTGGAAGTCTGCAGAGGGATTTGGATAGGCTAAGTGAATGGGCTAGGGTCTGGCAGATGGAATACAATGTTGACAAATGTGAGGTTATCCATTTTGGTAGGAATAACAGCAAAAGGGATTATTATTTAAATGATAAAATATTAAAACATGCTGCTGTGCAGAGAGACCTGGGTGTGCTAGTGCATGAGTCGCAAAAAGTTGGTTTACAGGTGCAACAGGTGATTAAGAAGGCAAATGGAATTTTGTCCGTCATTGCTAGAGGGATGGAGTTTAAGACTAGGGAGGTTCTGCTGCAATTGTATCAGGTGTTAGTGAGGCCACACCTGGAGTATTGTGTTCAGTTTTAGTCTCCTTACTTGAGAAAGGACGTACTGGCACTGGAGGGTGTGCAGAGGAGATTCACGAGGTTAATCCCAGAGCTGAAGGGGTTGGATTATGAGGAGAGGTTGAGTAGACTGGGACTGTACTCGTTGGAATTTAAAAGTATGAGGGGGGATCTTATAGAAACATATAAAATTATGAAGGGTATAGATAGGATAGATGCGGGCAGGTTGTTTCCACTGGCGGGTGAGAGCAGAACTAGGGGGCATAGCCTCAAAATAAGGGGAAGTAGATTTAGGACTGAGTTTAGGAGGAACTTCTTCACCCAAAGGGTTGTGAATCTATGGAATTCCTTGCCCAGTGAAGCAGTAGAGGCTCCTTCATTAAATGTTTTTAAGATAAAGATAGTATTTTGAAGAATAAAGGGATTAAGGGTTATGGTGTTTGGGCCGGAAAATGGAGCTAAGTCCACAAAAGATCAGCCATGATCTCATTGAATGGTGGAGCAGGCTCGAGGGGCCAGATGGCCTACTCCTGCTCCTAGTTCTTATGTTCTTATGTACGCCAGGCACCTCCTATCCACACGGCATCAACTCCCGGTGAGTCTATGGAAGATTTCTGACGTGCCCTGCACATCCTGGTGAGAGACTGTGATTGCCGGGCCGAGTCGGCCGCTGAACATTCTGACCTGCTACCTAGAGACACGTTCGTTATGGGCATGGGGTCAGCCTACATCCGCCAGCGCCTCTTAGAAGGGGTTACCCTCGACCTCGCGGCGACCAAGAAACTAGCGCTCTCGTTCACAGTCGCCTCACGCAATATTCAAGCGTATGCCCCTGACCGCACAGCCCACCCCTCCTGCGCATTGTGGACCCCGCCAGAGAACACCCCACCATGGACCCCATCAGCGACCTCCCCCAGTCAACCACAGGCCTGCGCCGCGCGGCAACCAACCAACCCCGGGGGACCCAAGTGCTACTTCTGCGGACACTCAAAACACCCCCGACAGCGCTGCCCGGCACGGAGCGCACTCTGCAAGGTGTGCGGGAAGAAAGGACATTTCGCTGCTGTGTGCCAGGCCCGCTCGGTCGCCGCTATTGTCCCGGCACACCCCATGTGCGACCCACAGGAGTCGCCATCTTCCTCGCCTCAGACCAAGTGCGGCCCGTGGGCGCCACCATCTTGCTCTCCTCACAACACATGCGGCCCGTGGGCGCCGGCATCTTGCCTGCCTCAGGACGCGTGCGGCCCGTGGACGCCGCCAGCTTCCCCGCCTCAGGACCCCTGCTCGGCGGGCACCTCAGCGGGCCGCTCATCGCCTGCAACCGCCGCCGACCAGCCATGTCTGGCCTCCATCACGATTGACCAGCCCCGACCGCACAACCTCGCGACCGCGTCAACGACAGTGAAGGTCGACGGGCACAAGATATCCTGCCTTCTGGACTCCGGGAGCACTGAGAGCTTCATCCACCCCGATACGGTAAGGCGCTGCTCCCTCACAGTACATCCCATCAACCAGAGAATCCCCCTGGCCTCCGGATCCCACTCCGTGGTGATCCGGGGGTACTGCACCGCCACCCTCATCATCCAGGGCGTAGATTTCAGCGGCTTCCGGCTCTACGACCTCCCCAACCTCTGCGCTGCCTTGCTACTCGGCCTGGACTTCCAGTGCAACCTCCAGAGCCTAACCCTGAAATTTGGCGGGCCCCTACCACCCCTTACTGTGTGCGGTCTCACGACCCTTAAGGTCGACCCACCTTCCCTGTTTTTTAAAAAATAATTTTTATTAAAGTTTTCACAAAATGTCAGTAACAAAATGTAAAAGGAACCCAATAGACTTAAATGCAAAACAAAACAAAACAACCCAGTGCCCCCCCCCCCCCCCCCCCGGGTTGCTGCTGCTGCTAACCATTGTCTACCGTTCTGCCAGGAAGTCCAAAAACGGTTGCCACCGCCTGAAGAACCCTTGTACCGATCCCCTTAAGGCAAATTTCACCCTCTCCAATTTAATGAACCCTGCCATATCGCTGATCCGGGATTCCACAGTTGGGGGCCTTGCATCCTTCCACTGAAGAAGAATCCTTCGCCGGGCTACCAGGGACGCAAAGGCCAGAATTCCGGCCTCTTTCGCCTCCTGCACTCCCGGCTCCTCTGCCACCCCAAATATTGCGAGCACTCAGCCCGGTCTGACCCTGGATCCTACCACCCTCGACACCGTCCTCGCTACGCCCTTCCAAAATTCCTCCAGCGCTGGGCATGCCCAGAACATATGGGTGTGATTTGCTGGGCTCCCTGAGCACCTAACACACCTGTCCTCACCCTCAAAGAACAGGCTCATCCTTGTCCTGGTCATGTGTGCCCTGTGCAGCACCTTAAACTGTATGAGGCTGAGCCTCGCGCACGAAGAGGAACAGTTCACCCTCCCTAGAGCATCTGCCCATGTCCCCTCTTCGATCTCCTCTCCCAACTCCTCCTCCCACCTACCTTTCAGCACCTCCACTGAGGCCTCCTCCTCCTCCTGCATCACCTGGTATGTTGCTAAGATCTTCCCCTCTCCAACCCACGCCCCCGAGAGCACCCTGTCCTGTACCGTGCATGGCGGTAGCAGCGGGAATTCCACCACTTGCCGCCTGGCAAACGCCCTTACCTGTAGATACCGAAAGGCGTTTCCTGGGGTGAGCCCGTACTTCTCCTCCAGCTCACCCAGGCTCGCGAACTTCCCATCCACAAACAGGTCCCCCAACCTTCTTATCCCTGCCCTGTGCCACTCCGAAAACCCTCCATCTATTCTCCCTGGGACAAACCGGTGGTTCCCCCGTATTGGGGTCCACACCGAGGCCCCCACTTCCCCCCCTGTGCCGCCTCCACTGCGCCCAGATTTTGAGGGCAGCCGCCACCACCGGGCTCGTGGTATACCTCATTGGAGGGAGCGGCAGCGGCGCCGTTGCCAGCGCCTGCAGACTCGTACCCTCACAAGACGCCGTCTCCAGCCTCTTCCATGCAGCCCCCTCCCCCTCCATCACCCACTTGCGCACCATCGCCGCATTGGCGGCCCAGTAGTACCCACAGAGGTTAGGCAGTGCCAGCCCCCCCCCCCCCATCCCTACTACGCTCCAGGAACACCCTTCTCACCTCGTGCCCACACAAACCCCGTTATGCTCCTGTTGACCAGCCTAAAGAAGGCATTCGGGATAAGAATGGGGAGGCACTGGAACAGGAACAAAAACCTTGAGAGCACCGTCATCTTAACTGACTGCACCCTACCCGCCAGGGACAGCGGCAACGCGTCCCACCTCTTAAACTCCTCCTCCATCTGCTCCATCAGCCTCGTGAAATTAAGTCTATGCAGGGCCCCCCAGCTCCTGGCCACCTGGACCTCCAAATACCTGAAGCTCCTCTCCGCCCTCTTTAGTGGGAGCTCGCCAATCCCCTCTCCTGGTCCCCTGGGTGAACCACAAACAACTCGCTCTTCCCCATGTTGTGCTTGTACCCTGATAAATCCCCGAACTCCCTGCGGATCCTCATTACCTCCGGCATTCCCCCCACCGGGTCTGCCACATATAGCAGCAGGTCGTCCGCATAGCGCGACATCCTATGCTCCTCCCCACCCCGCACCAGCCCCCTCCAGTTCCTCGACTCCCTCAGTGCCATAGCCAGGGCTTCAATCGTCAGCGTGAAGAGCAGGGGGGACGGGACACCCCTACCTCGTCCCTCAATGCAACTGAAAGTACTCAGACCTCCTCTTGTTTGTGGCCACACTCGTCATCGGGACATTGTACAACAGCCTAACCCACCTGACGAACCCCTCCCCAAACCCAAACTTCTTCAGCACCTCCCACAAGTACCCCCACTCTACCCTATCGAAGGCCTTCTCAGCGTCCATCACCACCACTATCTCTGCCTCCCCCTCCCTTGCCGGCATCATAATAACGTTCAGGAGCCGCCGCACATTCGCGTTCAACTGCCTCCCCTTCAGGAAGCCCGTCTGGTCTTGGTGGATGATCTGCGGCACACAATCCTCAATCTTCGTGGCTAAGACCTTCGCCAGCACCTTGGCATCTACATTTAACAATGAAATCAGCCTGTAAGATCCACACTGCAGGGAATCCTTGTCCCGCTTCAGGATCAAGGAGATCAGTGCCCGGGACATCGTCGGGGGCAACGCCCCTCCCTCCCTTGCCTCATGGAAGGTCCTAACCAGCAACGGGCCCACCAGGCCCACATATTTTTTGTAAAATTCAACCGGGAAACCATCCGACCCCGGAGCCTTCCCCGCCTGCATGCTCCCTATCCCTTTGGCCAGCTCCTCCAACCCAATCGGGGCCCCTAATCTCGCCACCAGTCCCTCTTCCACCTTCGGGAACTTCAGTTGTGTGGTATTATCAGGTATTGCGGTACCTAAGAGGCTGATGACCATTGGTTAAACCTAGGATTTTACCATTGGCTGTTGATATGTAGCTCCGCCCTGACAGGTGGAGTATAAGAACCGGTGCCGTCCCAGCAGCCTTCACTTTCTGTACCGAAGCTGCTGGGGAACAAGTTCTTGTCGATTAAAGCCTTCAGTTATGAAATCACTTTGTCTTGAGTGTAATTGATCGCGCATCAATTTAATCGACTAGACTTAAGCTGGAAATATGGATCTCCGAATCAAACCGGAATGCCTACAACTCAGCCCCCACGCAGAGAACTCGGCTGCAATATTTAAACACGTGCTTTAAGGGCTACCTCGAGACGGACGGAGGCACCCCCTCAGAAGGACAGAAAATGCATCTCATGCGCTCAAGGGTCAGCCCTGGGATCTACACCCTTATCGAGGAGGCGGAGGACTATGATGCCGCGATTGAACTGCTAAAAGGACATTATATCCGCCCTGTAAATCAGGTCTACGCACGTTACCTGCTTGCAACTAGACGGCAAAGCCCCGGGAATCGTTGGAGGATTTCTACCGAGCGCTACTGGTGCTGGGCCGAAACTGTGGCTGCCCACAAGTTTCGGGGAGCGAGCACACGGAACGTTTAATCAGGGTGGCCTTCGTTGCAGGTATGAGCTCCTCAGTGATCCGCCAAAGACTCCTAGAAAAGTACACCTTGGGACTAGAGAGGCACGGGCCCTGGCAGGGTCCATGGACGTAGCCTCCCAAAACGCGCAGTCCTATGCACCCGACCGCGCGACGGCCCCCTGGGCTGCGTGGCACCCTGCAGCGGCACCCCACAGACCTCCCCCTGACCCCGCAGGCCTGCGCGGCGAGACGGCCTGCTAACGCCGCCGTGCCCCGCTGTTTCTTCTGCGGGCAGACGAATCATCCCCGCCCGCGCTGCCCGGCCCACACCGCCACCTGCAAAGGGTGCTGCAAGAAGGGCCACTTTGTGGTCCGTGGCCGCGGTCTCCAGCAACTCCGGACCACCGCGGCAACCCCCCCTTCAGGCCCCGACCGGCCAGCGCTCACTGCCACCCCCTTATCCTAGGGCCACTTGCGACCCGCGGGCGCGGCGATCTTGCCCCCCGGACACCACGCTGGACGGGTGGGCACCGCCACTTTGTCCATCCCTGGCCACCATGTGCGACCCATGGGAGACGCCATCTTGCATGGGGCCCCAGGCCCCCAACACGGCCAACTACACGCTGCCCATCAGAACTCGCAACTGCTTCATCTGGCCTCGGTGACACTGGACTAAAGTCGACCTCGGACACTCGCAACAGCAACAACGACGGTCTTCATCAACGGCCACGAGACGTCTTGCCTGATAGACTCTGGGAGCACGGAAAGCTTTGTTCACCCCGACACGGTAAGGCGCTGTTCACTTGTTACCCACCCTGTAAACCAAAGGATCTCCCTGGCCTCCGGGTCACACTCGGTGGAGATAAAGGGGTTCTGCCTAGTGAACCTTACTGTCCAAGGCAGGAGATTCAACAATTTCTGCCTTTATGTCCTGCCGCATCTCTGCGCGGCTACACTCCTGGGGTTGGACCTCCAATATAACTTGCAAAGCCTGACCTTTAAATTCGGCGGCCCTATACCCCCCCCTTCCTGTCTGCGGTCTTGTGACCCTTAAGGTCGACCTGCCTTCCCTGTTTGCGAACCTCACCCCAGATTGCAAACCCGTCGCCACCAGGAGCAGGTGGTACAGTGCCCAGGACCGGACCTTCATCAGGTCAGAGGTCCAAAGGCTGCTGAGGGAAGGGGTCATCGAAGCGAGGAACAGTCCCTGGAGAGCTCAAGTAGTGGTGATAAAGATCGGGGAGAAACATAGGATGGTCATTGACTACAGCCAGACCATCAGCAGGTTATGCAGCAGGACGCGTACCCTCTCCCCCATATAGCCGACCTGGTAAACAGGATCGCGCAATACAAGGTCTTCTCCACGGTAGATCTCAAGTCCGCCTACCACCAGCTACCCCTCCGTAATAGTGACCGCAAGTACACTGCCTTCGAAGCAGATGGGCGGCTCTATCAATTTTTAAGAGTTCCCTTTGGTGTCACTAATGGGCTCTCGGTCTTCCAGCGAGAGATGGACCGAATGGTTGACCGGTACGGCTTACGCGCAACGTTCCCGTATCTGGATAACATCACCAGCTGCGGCCATAACCAGCAGGACCACGACACCAACCTCCGCAAATTTCTCCAGACCGCGAAAATCCTTACTTAACGTACAATAAGGATAAATGCGTGTTTAGCACCGACCGTCTAGCCATTCTAGGCTACGTAGTGCGAAGTGGAGTCATAGGCCCCGACCCTGAGCGCATACGGCCCCTTATGGAGTTCCCCTTCCCTCACTGCCCTAAGGCCCTGAAGCGCTGCCTCGGGTTTTTCAGTTATTACGCACAGTGGGTCCCCAACTACGCAGACAAAGCCCGATCCCTAATCCAGTCCACAACCTTCCCCCTGTCGACGGAGGCCCGCCAGGCCTTCAGCCGCATCAAAGCAGACATTGCAAAGGCCACGATGCGCACCATCAACGAGTCCCTCCCCTTCCAGGTCGAGAGCGATGCGTCCGACGTAGCTCTGGTGGCCACCCTCAACCAAGCGGGCAGACCCGTGGCCTTCTTCTCCCGTACCCTCCATGCTTCCGAAATTCGCTATTCCTCGGTCGAAAAAGAGGCACAAGCCATAGTTGAAGCTGTGAGACATTGGAGGCATTACCTGGCCAGCAGGAGATTCACTCTCCTCACGGACCAACGGTCGGTTGCTTTCATGTTCGATAATGCACAGCGGGGCAAGATTAAAAACGACAAGATCTTGCGGTGGAGGATAGAACTCTCCACCTTCAACTACGAGATCTTGTACCGTCTGGGGAAGCTCACCGAGCCTCCTGATGCCCTGTCCCGCGGCACTTGTGCCAATGCACAAGTGGATCGCCTCCGCGCCCTCTACGAGGACCTCTGCCACCTGGGGGGTCACTCGTTTCTTCCACTTCAACAAGACCCGCAACCTGCCCTACTCCATCGAGGCGGTCAGGACAGTCACCAGGGACTGCCAAATCTGCGCGGAGTGCAAACCGTCCTTCTATCGGCCAGAGTGGGCGCACTTGAGAAAGGCTTCCCGTCCCTTTGAATGCCTCAGCATGGATTTCAAAGGCCCCCTCCCCTTCACCGACCGCAACACGTATTTCCTGAACGTGATTGACGAGTTCTCCCGGTTTCCATTCGCCATCCCCTGCCCGGACATGACCGCAACCACCGTCATCAAGGTCCTCCAGGGTATCTTTACACTGTTCGGTTTCCCCGCGTACATACACAGTGATAGGGGGTCCTCCTATATGAGCGACGAACTGCGTCAATTCCTGCTCAGCAGGGGCATTGCCTCAAGCAGGACGACCAGTTACAACCCCCGGGGAAGCGGACAAGTGGAGAGGGAGAACGGAATGGTCTGGAAGACTGTTCTACTGGCCCTACGGTCCAGGAATCTCCCAGTCTCCCGCTGGCAAGAAGTCCTCCCGGTGGCCCATCACTCCATCCGGTCGCTGCTCTGTACAGCTACCAATCAGACACCTCATGAACATCTCCTTGTTTTCCCCAGGAAGTCCTCCTCCGGGACCTCGCTCCCAACCTGGCTAGCGACACCCGGACCCATCCTGCTTCGGAAGCACGTGCGGGCGCACAAGTCGGACCCGTTGGTCGAGAGGGTCCACCTGCTGCACGCTAACCCCCAGTACGCCTAGGTGGCGTTCCCTGACGGCCGGCAAGATACGGTCTCCCTACGGGACCTGGCGCCCGCCGGAACCCCACGCGCACCCGAACCATTACCCCCCCCCCCCCACAGCACCTCACTGGAGGGTCAGTACTCCCGCCGCTCCTGCCTAGGCCCGCCCCCCCACCAACGCCCCCTACAGGCGCTCCCCTGTGTCAACCGTTTGCCCCAACAGCGCCGCCTAGGGGTGACGAAGCTGCCAGGGAGGCCGAAACCAAGCTCCCGGAGTCGCAACCACCTGGACTCCCACCAGAATCACCACCGAAGCCCAGGCGGTCCAGAAGGACGATCAGGCCACCCGATCGACTGATTGCTTTGCTGTGACTTTAACCGTGAACGAACACTTTGTAAATATTCTCGACAGCCCTGTAAGGAGGTATCACGGTACCTCCATATCTGATCATGTCATGTTAAAGGCGACTGTTACCACTGGCCACCACCCCCGCCGGACTCTTTTTTTAACAGGGGATGAATGTGGTATTATCAGGTATTGCTGTACGTAAGAGGCTGATGACCATTGGTTAAACCTAGGAGTTTACCATTGGCTGTTGCTACGTAGCTCCGCTCTGACAGGCGGAGTATAAGAAACGGTGCCGTCCCAGCAGCCTTCACTTTCGGTACCGAAGCTGCTGGGGAACAGTTCTAGTAGATTAAAGCCTTCAGTTATGAAATCACTTCGTCTTGAGTGTAATTGATCGTGCATCAAGTTGGTCCAGAAAGCGGCCCATCCATCCCTCCTGCAGTGGGGGCTTGGACCGATACAGTTCCTCATAAAAGTCCCTGAAGACCACATTGATGCCAACCCCACACCGCAACCACACTCCCCCCCCACCCCCCCTATCCTTAACTCCCCCGATCTCCCTAGCTGCGTCCCGCTTCCAAAGCTGATGCGACAGCATCCGACTTGCCTTTTCTCCATATTCATAAACCACCCCCTGCGCCTCCGCCTTCCTGGTGGTCAACAGGTCGAATTCGGACTGGAGGCTACGCCTTTCCCTCAACAGTCCCTCCTCCGGCACCTCTGCATATCTCCTGTCTACCCTCACCATCTCCCCCACCTCTCCCTTTGCTCTCTCCTCTCCTTGTGGGCCCTAATGGTGATCAACCACCACCTTCAGCACCTCCCAGACCATCCCCACTCAGAACTCCCCGTTATCATTAGCCTCCAGGTATCTCTCTATGCTTCGTCGGACCCGCTCACTCACCTCCTCGTCTGCCAACAGCCCCACCTCCAAGCGCCACAACGGGCGCTGGTCCCTCTCCTCTCCCAGCTCTAGGTCTACCCAATGCAGGGCGTGATCCGAAATGGCCATCGCCGAGTACTCTGTATCCTCTACTTTCGCAATCAGCGCCCTGCTCATAACAAAAAAGCGATCCGGGAATAGGCCTTATGAACGTGCGAGAAGAATGAAAATTCTCTAGCCCCCAGCCTTGCAAATCTCCAAGGGTCCACCCCTCCCATCTGGTCCATAAACCCCCTCAGCACCTTAGCCGCCGCCAGCCTCCTACCCGTCCTAGACCTGGAGCGATCCAGTGCCGGATCCAACACCATGTTAAAGTCTCCCCCCATTATCAGGCCCCCCACTTCCAAGTCCGGGACCCGACCCAACATGCGCCGCATAAAACCCGCATCGTCCCAGTTCGGGGCATACACATTGACCAGCACCACCCTCTCCCCTTGCAGCTTACCACTTACCATTACGTACCTGCCGCCATTGTCTGTCACAATGTTCGACGCCTCGAACGACACCCTCTTTCCCACCAAGATCGCCACCCCCCGCTTTTTGGCATTCAGCCCCGAATGAAACACCTGACCTACCCACCCCTTCCTCAATCTTACCTGGTCTGCCACCTTCAGGTGTGTCTCCTGGAGCATGACCACATCCGCCTTCAGCCCCTTCAGGTGAGCAAACACCCTGGCCGGCTTGACTGGCCCGTTCAGTCCCCTTACGTTCCAGGTTATCAGCCGGATCAGGGGGCTACCCGCCCCCCCTCCCCCGCGGACTAGCCATAACCCCTCCTCGGCCAGCCACGCACCCGTGACCCACGCCCGGCCCGTTCCCCACGGCGGCAGACCCCCGTCCCAACCCCCCCCTCTACTCGCTCCAGCTCCCCCTTGACCATATCAGCAGCAACCCGGTTCCCTCACCACCCCCCCCCCCCCCCCACCCCCACCATCCCAGCTAGGACCCCTCCTAGCTGCATTGCTCCCGCCATTGCACTCCCGCAAGTCAGCTGACTCCTGCTGACCCCGGCCGCTCCTGCCTCTCCTTCGACTCCTCCCATTGTGTGACTTCCCTTTCCCCTCCATTACCCACCAGCAGGCTCTCCGCCTCCCCCTTCCATCCCAAGCGCGGGAAAAAACCCGCGCTTCCAAGCCCCGGCCCCGCCCCCTCCAGCCTTCAGCATGGGAAAAAGCCCGCGCTTTCCACCTGCCCAGCCCCGCCTCTTCTGTCGCAGCTCCTTTTACAGGCCCAGTCCCCTCACCCCCGACTCGGGCCTCCCCCTCCCCCGTGGGGCCCCAACCCCCCTACCGGCCATCCACCCCCTACTCCGTTTACTTGCCCCCCTCCAAGAGCCCACCCGTCAGACCCAACCAAAACAGTGCCCAACCCACCCTAACCACCCACACCGAACCAAAACTAAACAAGAACAAAGAACCCCCCCCGTCAAAATGTAACACAACAACAACAATCCTCGACCATCCCCACGTCCAACCCCCATCCCGACCCTCAGTTTGTGTCCAGCTTCTCGGCCTGAACAAAGGCCCACGCCTCCTCCGGGACTCAAAATAATGGTGCCGGTCTTTGTAGGTAACCCACAGTCGCGCCGGCTGCAACATGCCAAACTTCACCCCCTTCCTGTGCAGCACCGCCTTCGCCCGGTTGTACCCGGCCCTCTTCTTCACCACCTCCGCGCTCCAGTCCTGACATACTCAAACCTCTGCATTCTCCCACCTGCTGTTCCTCTCTTTCTTAGCCCACCTGAGTACGCACTCCCGATCAGCGAACCGATGAAACCGCACCAGCACCGCCCGCGGAGGATCGTTAGCCTTGGGCCTCCTCGCCAGCACTATATGGGCCCCTCCCAGCTCCAGGGGCCCCTGGAAGGACCCCGCTCCCATCAGCGAGTTTAACATGGTGACCACATAGGCCCCCACGTCCGACCCCTCCAGCCCCTCCGGGAGGCCCAGAATCCACAGATTCTTCCGCCTCGACCAATTCTCCATCTTCTCGAACCGTTCCTGCCATTTCTTGTGGAATGCCTCATGCGCCTCCACCTTTACTGCTCGGCCCAAGATCTCGTCCTCGTTATCTGAGATCTATTGTCGGACCTCGCGGATCGCCACACCCTGGGCCGTCTGGGTCGCCAGCAGCTTGTCGATAGAAGCCTTCGTCGGCGCCAGCAGGTCCGCTTTGAGCTCCCTGAAGCAGCACTGGATAACCTCCTGCTGCTCCTGTGCCCACTGCATCCACGCTGCCTGGCCCCACCCACCGCCTTCTTGCTCTTCTTCCCTCGTACGTTCTTTGGCTTCACCACCACTTTTTCATTCGCCCCGCTCCTGGTCCAAGCCATACACTGTCGGGGGAATGTTGCAGTCTTATTCCCACACCGGGAAATGTCGAAAAAATGCCTTTGGGGGCCCTGAAAATAGCCCAAAAGTCCATTCCATGCGGGAGCTGCCGAACGTGCGACTTAGCTCTGCATAGCCGCAACTGGAAGTCCCACCTTCCCTGTTTGCGAACCTAACTCCGGATTGCAAACCCGTCGCCACAAGGAGCAGGCGGTACAGTGCCCAGGAGAAGACCTTCATCAGGTCTGAGGTCTAGCGGCTGCTGCAGGGAGGTATTATCGAGGCCAGCAACAGCCCCTGGAGAGCCCAAGTGGTAGTGGTGAAAACTGGGGAGAGAAACAGGATGGTCGTCCCAGATGGCTACAGTTTGTAGCCCGAGAAGGCACCAAACTCTATCAGGAGCATGATGATTCATTCCATGCTGTTTTGTGGGTCTGAAATGTGGAGGAGCAGGTCATCTGCATAGAGCGCGACTCTGTGCTCTCTGTTAAATTGACCTTCAGCACATAACCAAGAGCAGGGCTCTGTCTTGGAAGTGTTTGGCAGGACAGGGAGCAGCTGTAGTTTCTCCTGTATGGGTATCCGCAATTTTTAAAGGTGTCTTAAAGACCTCGCAGACGAAAAGGCCCTCAACTCCTCCTCAGCCCAGGGATCTATAATGTTTCAGCCCCCCAATCAAACCCAACACCCCAGAGCCCCCCCCCCCCCCCCCCTGTAAGGTTTTCGGGCAATTCGGCCCTTTTTGGACTGTGTTCAAGAATAAAATCCAGAGACTGTAAAAATGGACACTTTTCAGCCAAAGGAACATAACCAAATTTCCCAGCAGGCTTGGCCCGCTGAGCTGAGTATGTGCATGGGTATTTACAAACCCCCCCACCCCACCCGGAGCTACAAGGAAGAAGAAGCCAGACAACTAAATGGGATTAAAAACAGAGACAAAGGGCATGGTAATGCTGTAAGGGGCCTGCCTGCAAGCAGGACAATGTGATGGTCATAGCCCCATGCAGATGTAAATGACTTTGTCTCCACCAGAGCGGAATCCCATCAACATCCCATCAACATAATGAGGTGAGGATAGCAGCGATCTCCGAAGCAGATGGAAGCCCTTGAAAAGTCTTCACAATGGAGCTTAACCTCGTTATCTAAAAGAATAGACTGCCTGGCTCAAAGGGGGCGGGACCAACGGGAACTTTAAACTTGTACCTATTCAATGCAAAAGGGGCTGGCCTGACACAGAAAAAAACAGGTAAACGGGTATAAAAGGGGTGGTCAAACGGTCATTGATCTCTTTCTTTTTCGACTGACTGCTCGTAGCTTGACCTCTCCAACTTCAACTTGACCTCCTGCTCCAGCCGCAGCCTTGGACTGTAAGTACCCTGCAGCAGCGTGCAAAACTCCCGGGACTTTGATAGTGGTTGAGGCTTTGGGACAGGGGGCTTGTTTTGTGTGTTCTTTTACTCTGTTTGTACCATTGTTACATTGTGTAACAATAAGATTTTACGTTGTGTCCGTTATAGCAATTTCTTGACATACATAGTTTTGTTAGAGCTTAAGGTTTTTATTGTATTTTCTTCTGTTTTGGTGATTTTGACCTGGGTTTTGCAATAAACCTCAATTTGCTTGTAATTGGAGTCCGTTTAAATTCTTCAATCTCTCACCAACAATCTCTGACCAAGTCACTTTTAAAATACCCCTCGCCCTAATTCCGGGGTTCAGAATCTGGGGTCATCTTGGAACGATTCGAACCCGTTCACTCAGGACAGGCTGCTGGTTAGGTGATAAACAGCCGTGTCCTATTCTCTCTCTTGGCAAAGCTACTCCAGCGAAGTAGGAACCGGGTGGGTGTTTTACCACCGGCAAGAGAGAGAATCACCTGGGCATTGGTGGGGGTCTGGATATCTGTGTGATATAAGCCTCAGGCTTCCAGTTAGGGATAAACGGCAGGCTTGATTCAGTGCTCCCTCCCGCGGAGGTGTCCCAGTGCGGCATCCCCTGGCCTCTGAAGTTTCAGTGCCAGCTGGAGAGAGACACACACAGATATACAAACCCCAGATATCGGCCCAGGAGTGGAGTAAAGCAAGAATGGAACCCGCTACACCACCGAGCACTGGGGCAGCAGCTCCACTGCCCCTGAACTGCACGCCGGAAAATGGAAATGGTTATTCACCTCTTCAGTCCCCCTCAGCAGCCGTTGCGCTGGCTTTACGTTTTTAAAAAGTAGTATGAAACGCCACCTGCACGATTTCTCGCCGGGTTAGTTCCTGGGAGGCCGTTACATTTGACTTCAATCTCGCTAATGGAAATTTTAGATAGCAAACTGATACATGCACGGTGTGAACTCAATTTTGGCCTTTCCCGCTATTTAACCGGTACGCCCAGATCTGCGCCAGACGCAACGCGGTGGTTAAATTGCACCCCATAATCACAGCTGGAACGAGATTTTCATAGTTGTACAGTATTGCATCAAATTCTATTTCGAGGCCTCCTATAGGGCCACATCATGTTGGTTGGCATTTGAAACAGATGCTGGTAATGCTGTGAGCATAGATCTACCAGCATCTAAGAAAAGGTAAAAGACAATGAACAAAACTTGTTTACTGTTGTTTGCCTTTGTTAAAGAACAGTGATACATGGCAACGTAATGTGAGTGGGTGGAACAAAATGACTTGACAAAGATTTTCAGTTGAACACTCAGTCCTTGTTTACTGACATTTGTGATTAGTTGAGATTTTTGCTCCATTTTTTATAAGTCTTGCCTGCATGAAAGTGAATATTATTTCCTTTGCTGACTAATGTTAATGAGAGTCACTTGGTGACATATCTTTTTTTTCATAAATTTAGAGTACCCAATTATCTTTTTCCAATTAAGGGCCAATTTAGTGTGGCCAATCCACCTAACCTGCACATTGGGTTGTGGGGGTGAAACCCACGCAGACACGGGGAGAATGTGCAAACTCCACACGGACAGTGACCCAGGGCCGGGTTTCGAACCCGGGCCCTCAGCGCCGCAGTCCCAGTGCTAACCACTGCGCCACATGCCGCCCTTTTGGTGACAGATCTTGATAAGGGCGGCTGCTCTCCAGATTGTGATGGCCCAGCAGCTGAAAGGGCCACAGAAAGAGGGAGTAAACCCAACATTACCTGACAGACCTTTGCTGAAATCTCGTCATTATCGAAAGCAATTCTTAATCCGTGAGGGAAAGAAAACATCAGTACAAGAGCAAAGTATTGTGGGTGATGGCAAACTAATGTTAAAACAGAAAATCCTGTAAATGCTCATCAGGCTGAGCAGCAGCTGTGAAAAGCGAATCAGAGTTTTTTTAACAAACATTTTATTGAGGCATTTATGGTTTTATAACAATAAAAGATACAAATACGCAAGCAAATATCGTTCAGTGTGTAACACATCCCTCTATCTCCCACTGTTCCCGCCTAATTCCCCTCCCCCATTATTGAATCTGCTGACAGTTTAGTTTTCTCCGAAGAAGTCGATAAACGGCTGCCATCTCCGGACGAACCCTAATGTTGATCCTCTCAGGGCGAACTTAATTTCCTCAAGACTGAGATACCCAGCCATGTCACCAAGCCATACCTCTGATTTCGGAGGCTTTGAGTCCCTCCATGCTAGTAATATCCTTCTCTGGGCTACCAAGGAGGCAAAGGCCAAAACGTCAGCCTCTCTCGCCCCCTGGACTCCCGGGTCTTCCGACACTCCAAAAATCGCCACCTCCGGACTCGGCGCCACCCTTGTTTTTAGTACCGTGGACATGACATCCGCAAATCCCTGGCAGTATCCCCTAAGCTTCGGGAATGCCCAAAACATATGGACATGGTTTGCTGGACCTCCTGCACACCTCACACACCTGTCCTCTACCCCAAAAAACTTACTCATCCAGGCCACCGTCATGCGTGCCCGGTGAACCACCTTGAATTGTATCAGGCTGAGCCTGGCACATGATGAGGCTGTGTTGACTCTGCTCAGGGCATCCTCCCACAGACCTGCCTCTAGCTCCTTTCCCAACTCACCTTCTGATGCACGATCAATGACCACTAAAGCGAGGTTGTCGTCCAACTGAAGGCTTTAATAAGCTAGATGATTCCCCCAGCAGCTCAGGTACAGAATGAAGGCTGCTGGGGCGGCACGGGCTCTTATACCCCGCCTAGCAGGGCGGAGCTACCACACATCTTAACCACTAGAAAGCATACAGTTTCCACCAATGGTGCTCCAGCCTATCAGGTACTGTAATACCTCTACTACCACACCTTCCCATTTACATTTTATCTCACCTATCTGAGTTTCCTCCCACTCAATAAGTTCCTTATAGATTTCTGATACCTTCCCCTCCCCCACCACTGTTTTAGAAACTACCTTGTTCTGTATCCCCTGTGGTCGAAGCGGAAAGGTCGAAATCTGCCTTCGCACAAAATCCCTCACCTGCAGATAGCGAAACCCAGTCCCTCCCGGCAAGTCAAACTCATCTTCCAGGTCCTCCAAACAGGGAAAGCTCCCACCAGTAAACAATTCCCCCAGCCTCTCGGTCCCTGCTCTCTGCCACCTCCGAAACCCCCCATCCATCCTCCCCGGGACAAACCAGTGATTACCACAAATTGGAGCCCACACTGATGCTCCCTCCACTCCCATATGCTTCCTCCACTGCCCCTAAACTCTCAGGGCTGCCACTACCATTGGGCCCGTGGAGTATCGGGCCGTCGAGAACGGTAGAGGAGCCGTTACCAATACCCCCAAACTCGTGCCCTTACATGAGGCCGCCTCCATCTGCTCCCACACTGACTGGTACAGCAACCACACCCAGTCAATAAAGCCCTGCCCAAACCCAAACCGTCCCAGGGCCTCCCACAAATAATTCCATTCCGCCCGGTCAAAGGCCTTCTCCGCATCCATAGCAACCAACACCTCTGCCTCCATCCTCTCGGAGGGCATCATGATCACATTCAGCTGCCTTATAACATTGGCCATTAGCTGCCTGCCATCTGGTCTTCCCCTATCACCCCCGGAACACAGTCCTCTATCCTCAAGCCAGACTTTTGGTCAACAATTTGGCATCTACATTCAGTAGGGAGATGGGTCTGTGTGACCCACATTGCTCTGGGTCCTTCGCCCGCTTCAGGATCAATGAACATAGAACATAGACCATACAGTGCAGAAGGAGGCCATTCAGCCCATCGAATCTGCACCAACCCACTTAAGCCCTCACTTCCACCCTATCCCCGTAACCCAATAACCCCTCCTAATCTTTTTGGTCACTTAGGACAATTTTTCATGGCCAATCCACCTAACCTGCACGTCTTTGGACTGTGGGACGAAACTGGAGCATCCAGAGGAAACCCACGCTGACACGGGGAGAACGTGCAGATTCCACACAGACTGTGACCCCAGCGAAGAATTGAACGTGGGACCCTGGCGCTGTGAAGCCACAGTGCTATCCAATTGTGCGACCGTGCTGCCCAACTTGTGCTACCGTGCTGCCTGTGACATTGTTGGGGGAAGAACACCCTGCTCCCTTGCTCATTAAATGCCCTCACCAGCAGCGGGCCCAACATCCCAGAAAACTTCTTGTAATATCCACTGGCTAGCTGTCCAGCCCCGGGGCCTTACCCGACTGCATGGCCTCCAATCCCTCTCCTACTTATGCAATCCCGATTGGGGCTCCAACCCCTCCACTAACCCGTCCTCCACCTTCGGAAACTCCAACCCTTCCAAAAACTGCCTCATCCCCTCCACCCCAGCTGGGGCTCCGACTCATACAGCCAACTGTAAAACTCCTTCAGCACCCCATTCACCCCGCTGGGTCCAAGACCGTGTTACCCCCTCTGGCCTTCACTCTTTCCATCTCCCTGGCCACTTCCCCCTTTCTTAGCTGGTGTGCTAGCATCCTACTGGTCTGCTCACCATACTCATATATCGCCCCTCTCGCCTGCCACAATTGCCCCACTGCCTTTCCTGTGGATAGCAGATCAAACTGCATCTGCAGCTTCTGCCGTTCCTTCAACAGTCCTGCCTCCGAGGCTTCAGAATACCTTCTGTCCACCTGGAGTATCTCCCTAAACAGCATATCCATCTCTACCTGCTCCACCTACTCCCTATGGGCCCGTATCAAAATTAGGTCCCCCCTAACGACTGCCTTCAGTGCTTCCCATACTGTTGCTGCAGAAACTTCCCCCGTATCATTTACCTCTAAATAATTCTGGATGGCCTCCCTCACCCGCCCAAACATCCCCTCATCTGCTAACAGTCCTACATCCAATCTCCATTGCGGGCACTGGTCCCCCTCCTTGCTCACTCGTAAATCCACCCAATGTGGGACACAACAATCGCCCAGTACTCCGCATCTACCACACCCAGCAGCAAAGCCCTGTTCAAAATGAAAAAATCAATCCAGGAGTACACTTTGAGAACATGGGAAATAAAAGAAAGGTCCTTCGCTCTTGGCCGTCTGAATCTCCACGGATCTACCCCCCCCATCTGTTCCATAAACCCCTTTAGCCCCTTCACTGCGGCTGGCACCCTCCCTGTCCTTGAACTCGACCAATCCAACCTCAGATCGATGACCGTATTAAAGTCCCCCCCCCCCCCCATGATCAACTTATGTGAGCCCAGGTCCGGAGTTTTCCTCATAAACTCCACGTCGTCCCAATTTGGTGCGTAATATTCACTAATACCACCGGCATCCCCTCCAGCTTCCCACTCACCATGACATACCTACCCCCTGAATCCGCCATATATGCCACACCTCAGATGACACCTGCTTATTTATCAAGATCGCAACTCTCCTAGTTTTAGTTTTACCTGCCCGACCCACTCCTTCCTCAGCCTCGTCTGATCCACTACCCACAGGTGTGTCTCCTGATAACATTGCCACATCCGCCTTCAAACTCTTCAAATGCGCGAACACGCGAGGTCGCTTGACCGGCCCATTCAGCCCTCTCACGTTCCATGTGATCAGCCTGATCTCCCTCCCCCCGCTCGAACATATATATGCAAAACATAACAAGCTCAAACAAACACAAAGAAGAGAATTTCACCCACCATCCCCGAACAAGAACAAAGTGAACCCAAATACAAAACTGAGCAACAAAGATTGGTACAAAGGCACTACATACACCGCCCAAAAAGAAAAGAAATTTAGCAACACATGCACAGAATTACTTTACATAGAACATAGAACAATACAGCGCAGTACAGGCCCTTCGGCCCACGATGTTGCACCGAAACAAAAGCCATCTAACCTACACTATGCCATTATCATCCATATGTTTATCCAATAAACTTTTAAATGCCCTCAATGTTGGCGAGTTCACTACTGTAGCAGGTAGGGCAATCCACGGCCTCACTACTCTTTGCGTAAAGAACCTACCTCTGACCTCTGTCCTATATCTATTACCCCTCAGTTTAAAGCTATGTCCCCTCGTGCCAGTCATTTCCATCCGCGGGAGAAGGCTCTCACTGCCCACCCTATCCAACCCCCTAATCATTTTGTATGCCTCTATTAAGTCTCCTCTTAACCTTCTTCTCTCCAACGAAAACAACCTCAAGTCCATCAACCTTTACTCATAAGATTTTCCCTCCATACCAGGCAACATCCTGGTAAATCTCCTCTGCACCCGCTCCAAAGCCTCCACGTCCTTCCTATAATGCGGTGACCAGAACTGTACGCAATACTCCAAATGCGGCCGTACCAGAGTTCTGTACAGCTGCAACATGACCTCCTGACTCCGGAACTCAATCCCTCTACCAATAAAGGCCAACACTCCATAGGCCTTCTTCACAACCCTATCAACCTGGGTGGCAACTTTCAGGGATCTATGTACATGGACACCTAGATCCCTCTGCTCATCCACTCTTTCAAGAACTTTACCATTAGCCAAATATTCCGCATTCCTGTTATTCCTTCCAAAGTGAATCACCTCACACTTCTCTACATTAAACTCCATTTGCCACCTCTCAGCCCAGCTCTGCAGCTTATCTATATCCCTCTGTAACCTGCTACATCCTTCCACACTATCAACAACACCACCGACTTTAGTATCGTCTGCAAATTTACTCACCCACCCTTCTGCGCCTTCCTCTAGGTCATTGATAAAAATGACAAACAGCAACGGCCCCAGAACAGATCCTTGTGGTACACCACTTGTGACTGAACTCCATTCTGAACATTTCCCATCAACCACCACCCTCTGTCTTCTTTCAGCTAGCCAATTTCTGATCCACATCTCTAAATCACCCTCAATCCCCAGCCTCCGTATTTTCTGCAATAGCCTACTGTGGGGAACCTTATCAAACGCTTTGCTGAAATCCATGTACACCACATCAACTGCTCTACCCTCGTCTACCTGTTCAGTCACCTTCTCAAAGAACTCGATAAGGTTTGTGAGGCATGACCTACCCTTCACAAAGCCATGCTGACTATCCCTGATCATATTATTCCTATCTAGATGATTATAAATCTTGTCTCTTATAATCCCCTCCAAGACTTTACCCACTAAGTTCAATGTCCTCAGTCACCTGCCAGTTCCCTGCCTTAACAAAGTTCATTGCCTCATCCGGCGATCCGAAATACAGTTCTTGACCCCCACAAGTGTCCCACAAACGAGCTGGGTAAAACACAGTGAACTTCGCCCCCTTCTTGAAGAGGGCCGTTTTAACTTTGTTGTAGCCTGCCCTTCATTTGCCAGTTCCACACCCAAGCTCTGGTAAATGCACAGCTCGTTATTTTCCCATTTACAGCTCCTCGTCTGCCTGGCCCACCTCAAGACCTGATCCTTGTCCAAGAACCGGTGCATTCGTATCACCACTGCACTCGGCGGCTCATTCATCCACGGCTTCCTCGCAAGTGCTCTGTGTCCATTTGCAAGGGTTGGGTAAATGCACCTTCCCCCAGCAGCTTCGCGAGCATACACACGACATATGCCCCTGCGTCCGATCCCTCGCTGCCCTCCGGGAGGCGAACGATCCTCAGGTTCTGCCTGCGCGACCTGTTCACCAGATCTTCCACCTTCTTCTGCAGCCTTTTCTGGCGATCCCTCATCGGCTCCATCTCCGCCACCATCGCGGTTATCCGGTCCTCGTGCTCCGCCACCGTCTCTTCCACCTTCTGGATTGCCAGTCCCTGGGCTTCCAATCTTTGCGCCACCCGGTCAACCCCCGTCTTAATCAGGTCCAGGTACTCCTGCCTTTGCTGGCGAAGCTCTCCTGAAGGAATTCCACCAGCTGTTCCGTTGACCACTGGTTCGGCAGTCCCAGTCCCTGAGGCTCCGCCATGTTTTCCTGTGCTGCAGACTCCACTCCCTTCTTTGCAAAACAATCTCTCCTTTGCAGACCACCTCTGGTCCACGGCTCAATATACCACTGGGGGACTCCTCTCCTCTGCCTCACCAATATCCTATTTTGCCGATCAAATCCCCCATAAGTCGGGAGAATAGGTCCCAAAGGTCCACCACGAGCGGGAGCTACCAAATAAGCGACCACTCACTCCAAGGAAGCCACCGGAAGGGAGAATCAGAGTTAAGGTGCAAGATTATCTGGTCTCCCCGCAGTGGTTTTTTCGGCAGCGCGAGGTTGTCGGCCTACAAACGTCTGGTCCCACCGCTCTCGACGGAATTTCCCATTGAATCCACCCCACGCTCGGTGGGACTGGAAGATCCTGTCGGTGTGAACAGGCGGAAAATCTTGCCCAATGGGTGGGATCTTACCGACTTTAAGGATTTTCAGAGGTCAGGGCCAAAAAACAGGGCCCACCCATGCTGGTGAAGCCTGTCCACCTGTCCTACTCACTCCTATTGGAGATGACAAATTAAGAGGCCTCCTCAAGCAGCACCATCTAATTAAGGAATTGCGTGGGACATGTGCCCGGCTGAGCCAATGAGAGGGCCCACATTTTCTGCTGGCATCCTCACCAGAAGAGGTAGGTGAAAGTGAGGCATTGAAATTTTTTTTTTAATGATCTGTGGCCACAGCAGACAGGCCCCCTTCCACATGATGCCTGTGATGGCAGCTGTGGACCTATGGGTTTTTGCTGGTCCCCTGGCCTGCTGCTGGAAGACTGCCTTCATGGACATGCTAGGCTTTGCCCTCATCATGGGACATTCATCCTCAGTAAGATCCCAGTGGCATTCCCATCTGACCCCAATTAGACAAGAATGTGACACTATTCAGTCACCTGTCACTGCTGGGCAGGAACGCACCAATTGCAAAAATACTCCCGCCACCAAAACCATCTCATATAGTTGGTAAGATTCTGCTCAATAGTCCTGTCGACGACCCTGATGAAAGATTGTTGGCTGTCATGGGAGTGTCCTTTTAAGAAATGCTTTTGTCTTACCACATGGTTTCAGTGATGTCATTGTGTGGGTGGAGCTGGGCTGTGGCTCTGGGAGTTTACTTTTGTTTTGATTTGGACTGATTTTGAACTGCATAAGTTAAAAGAGGTGTTTCTCCATCTTCATTTTGAAAGCTATTTCCAGATTACTTGGTAACTTAACAGAAATAATTGTTTTCTGGAAGGAGTTCAGACCTGGGGCAAAATTCTCCCGAAACGGCACCATGTCCGCCGACTGCCGCCCAAAATGGCGCCAATCAGATGGGCATCGTGCCGCCCCAAAGGTGCGGAATGCTCCGCATCTTTGGGGGCCGAGCCCCAACATTGAGGGGCTAGGCCGACGCCGGAGGAATTTCCACCCCGCCAGCTGGCGGAAACGGCCTTTGTTGCCCCGCCAGCTGGCGCGGAAATGACATCTCCGGGCGGCGCATGCGCGGGAGCGTCAGCGGCCGCTGACAGTTTCCCATGCATGCGCAGTGGAGGGAGTCTCTTCCGCCTCCGCCATGGTGGAGACCGTGGCGGAGGCGGAAGGGAAAGAGTGCCCCCACGGCACAGGCCCGCCCGCGGATCGGTGGGCCCCGATCGTGGGCCAAGCCACCGCGGGGGCACCCCCCGGGGCCAGATCGCCCCGCGCCCCCCCCAGGACCCCCGAGCCTGCCCGCGCCGCCTTGTCCCGCCGGTAAGGTAGGCGGTTCAATTTACGCAGGCGGGACAGGCAATTTATCGGCGGGACTTTGGCCCATCCGGGCCGGAGAATCTCGCGGGGGGGCCCGCCAACCGGCGCGGCGCGATTCCCGCCCCCGGAGACTTCGGCAACCGGCGGGGGCGGGATTCACGCCAGCCCCCGGCGATTCTCCGACCCAGTGGGGGGTCGGAGAATGTCGCCCCGATGTCTGAAAAGGGGAACAAGTCTTATACCAGTAAGAAAGCCGTGTGCTGGGCCACACCTTTGAAAAGGGGTTTCTGGTTTTACTTGGATTTTGTTATTGAATTGGAACAGTTAAGGGGGGATTCAGTAGGGTTATACACAGATTAGTGTAGCTGTGTGGGGTCTTTGTGTTTGTAGTTGATAAAAATTCTTACTGTGTGTGTTTATACAAATGTTAACTAAATTTGTAGAATTAAGCTTGTTTTTTTTTAAATTAAAAGCGCCTAAGAACTCTGTTGAATCATATCTGAAAGGCAGGCTCTTCTGCTCATCCCAGCCAAATTCAATTATATGTCAGGTGAACGTCATGATATACTTTGGAGCTTTCTAAACCCTGGCCTGTAACATGACCCCAAACTTTGACTCTGTTTCTCCCTCCACAGATACTGCCTGACCTGCTGAGTATTTCTAAATGCAAGCTTGTGAACATATGGCAGCAACAGGATAAGGATTCTGAGGCAATAATCATCCATCCCCTTGTGCACTTTTTTACCCCTCCTCGCCAATTCTTCCCTTTCCACCTCTGCATCCTGTTTTCCTGCATCACTTCTCCTCTCTTCTTCCCTTCTGTCGTCCTCTCCCTCTTCCTTCTTTATTCCACCTTTCCCCTCCCTAAACTCCCAGTCTTCTTTAAAAAAGCAAATTATTGCGGATGCTGGAATCTGAAACGAAAGAGAAAATGCTGAAAAATCTCAGCAAGTCTGGCAGCATCTGAAGGGAGAGAAAAGAGCTAACGTTTTGAGTCCGATGACTCTTTGTCTTCTTTTCTACTTCTTTCTTCACTGTTTCCCTCGTCCCTTTTCTCATCTTCCTCTTTTCCCTGTCCACCCTCACTCTTTCTCCCCAACAGCCTCTCGTCCACTACAGCCTCCCTCTATTTCTCTCCTTTGCTCCCTCTCCCCTACCTTACTTTACCCTGCTCTCAACCTGCCTCTCCTGTTGCTAGCCTCCTTGCTCGGTCCCATTCCTCCACCCTGCATCTCATTCCTAACCTCTCTCCTGTTCCCTCTCCTAAAACCTGCCTCTCCTCGCACTGTCCCCTTCTCCTCTTTCCCTACTCTGCTCTCCTCTTGTTGCCCTCCTCCCCTCACTGCAGTTCTGGCCCCTTTGCACTCCCACATCCCAGAACTTCCCTGCCACTCCTCTTCTCCATCCCATCTTCCTCCTTTTCTTCCGTTCTCCCTTTTCATATGTTCTCACATGCCTCTCTCCTTAAATCCTCACCTCTTCTCCACATTGCACTCCTCTATGCTTCCTCTTTCATTGACCCCTAGCCCCTAGTGTCCCCATCCTCTCTCATCCTTCTCATGCCCTACCTTCTCCTCCTGCCACTCCTTCTTTGTGAAGGTTGGTTTGCTCATGATTTTCATCCCAAAACATGCACAAATATCAGAGGAAGAGCTGTGACCCCCCCTCCTGTACAAAGCCACTGTCTGGAAGCTTGAGCCTTGTTTTGGTCCAGTCTCGTTCAAAAGTAGCTGACAAACTGTGTTGCCAAACAGGACAATTCCCCCATCAACCGGTCAGGAGGAGAGAATAGGAGACAATTAAGTGGAGTCTCAAATAGGATGGAAGTAGGCCAGAGGATTTTCTGGGAGGTGTTCTCCGATGCCACAAATTACTTGGGGTGTTTTTGAGAGGCTCACATTTGTGTTTTTAAGAACTGATAGTTAAACCACTCAACACTTGGTACAAATAGCTGGAACTGTGCAGTGTTCATAGAATCATAGAATTTACAGTGCAGAAGGAGGCCATTCAGCCCATCGAGTCTGCACCGGCTCTTGGAAAGAGCACCCTACGCAAACCCACATCTCCACCCTGTCCCCATAACTCAATAACACACTAAGGGGCAATTTAGTTTGGCCAATCCACCTAACCTGCACATTTGGACTGTGGGAGGAAACCGGAGCACCCGGAGGAAACCCAAGCACACACGGGGGGAACGTGCAGACTCCGCACAGACAGTGACCCAAGCCGGAATCGAACCTGGGACCCTGAAGCTGTGAAGCAACCATTGTGCTACCGTACTGGCGTCTCCTCATTCGCTCATATTTCCCACACCACTCCCAATCCAGCTCCCTGAAGTTCATCTCCCAACCTTCCATTTCTCAGCCTAGAACTGTTGGAAATTTGCCTCCTCGTTTGCCACACTGCCTGCAGAGTGAAGGCAGGGAAGGCAGTGGTGTAGAGGTATTATTGCTGGACGAGTAATCGAAGAGACCCAGGGCAATGCTCTGGAGACCCTGGTTTGAAACCCACCATGGCAGATGGTGAAATTTGAATTCAGTAAAAATCTGGAATTAAAAGGTCCATGAAACCATTGTCGTAAAAACCCATCTGGTTCACTAATGTCTTTTAGGAAAGGAAATCCGTAATCCTTACCTTGTCTGGCCTTCAGTGACTCCAGACCCACAGCAATGTGATTGACTGTTAACTGCCCTCTGAGACGGCCTAGAAAGTCACTCAGTTCAAGGACAATTAGGGATGGGTTATAAATGCTGGCCGAGCCAAGGGCCCACATCTCATGAACGGATGAAAAAAAAATGTTTCTGCATTTTACTCTCGGTCCAATAGGCCTCTACGATTATTACTGAGTTCAGGTAAATATACCCACAACATTTGTCACTCCTTATTTATGTCATGTATTAGATGTAAAAAATGTAAAAATTCCCAGCAGCAGCAGGAATTGTGGTGGGCGGGGTCACTAAATTTGGCAGGTTGGAAAAAGTTAGTTTCCCACCAGTGGTAGGAATTTAGTTTGGAATTTTGTTCTCTTGACTTCGATGGCGGTTTAGAGACTCGTCCAGTTTCCCTCTGATCTGTGTCAGGAACCACATTTGCTTTGCATGAACGCTCATTAAAAGACCAGCTCATCAGAGTTATATTCCCCTTTCAAATTAAGTCTCGGTTAGTGAATAATTAGAACGGCCTGTTTCACAATTGTATGTGAGTGGCATGTACCCGGTGAGCTTCACTTCACCAACGACTGCAAGGTCAGTAGATGGTGCTTACACCTCCTTTTAAGAATGTTGCTGTGAGGGCAGCACTGTGGCACAGTGGTTAGCACTGTTGCCTCACTGCGCCAATGTCCCAGGTTCGATCTCGGCTTGGGTCACTGTCTGTGTGGAGTTTGCACAATCTCCCCATGTTTGCATGGGTTTCACCCCCACAACCCAAAGATGTGCAGGGTCAGTCGACTGGCCACGCTAAATTGCCCCTTAATCGGAAAAAATGAATTGGGCACTCTAAAGTTATAAAGAAAAAAGAATGTTACTGTGAAACTTTAGGTGCCTGTTTCACAAGCTGTGCCAAGGCCAGACACAGGAGTCCATACAAGCGGGGGAGGTGGAAGAAGAGGTATGATGGGAGAGGGCGGGGGGGGGTGTCTGTTGGAATATGGGAGTGGAGGAGGAGACAGCGGCATCCTGTCAGTCATTAGTTCAAAAGTCAAGGGGGTTTATTGCATGCTCGCATGAGTGGGGTCCCAAAACGTAGGCTCAAGAAGGGGAGGGTCCAGTGAGGTCGGGTGACACCACATGGCCTTCATCCTGAGCCACTGATAGAGGGTAATTGGAATTGTTTCCAAATAAGGGATAAGGAACAGTCAGATTTAGGGATAAAAGTTGGAAACTCAGGTTCTTCATTGGCATAAATTCAGACATAAATTGTGTGATGTAAAAAAATTTACAGAGGTGGAACAACCCTCCTCTATCTTTGACGAGTAGGATTCAAACAATTAAAATGAACATGCTCCCGAGGTTTTTCTTTTTCTTTCAATGTCTTCCCATTTTTCTGTCCAAATCCTTTTTTATCAAGGTTATCAAATTGCTAACCGCATTTATTTGGACAGGTAAGAATCCCAGAATTCGTAGCATTCTACTCCAACAGGATAGACAGACGGGAGGCTTGGCCCTACCCAATTTAATGTTTTATCACTGGGCTGCTAACATCCAAAACATTTTGGTGTGGATCAGTGACCCCGATCCTATTTGGGGAAAAATGGAGGCTCGTCCCTGCATCACTTCTACTCATTGCCATTGTCACTGAACCATTGCCCTTTTCCCCGCTAGATTTTCCTGAAATCCAGTAGTAGTCTCCTCTCTTCGGATGTGGAAACAGTTAAGATAGCACTGAGCTCCTTACCCTGTCTTCACTAGCCCCTATTTATAACAATCACCTTTTCCTGTCTTCTGGTTTGTACCCAACATATAAATCTTGGAAAGTGAAGGGTCTGGAGCATTTTGGGAACCTGTTCGTGGAGGGGAGGTGTGTGAGTTTTAGGTTCACTGATATGTTTCAGCTACCCAACTCCAGCCTTTTTCGTTATTTTCAAGTTTGCGACTTCCCGGGTACGACTTTTCCTTCCTTTCCTCTGGCGCCACCTTTTTCCTCGCTGAAGAGGAGTCTGTATGACCCTGGCTCTGCCTGGGTCTATTTCGGACCTTATGGCCATATTCTCTCATTGGACGCTCCCCGCTAAGCGGGGTGAGGGCAATGGGAAAGTGAATTACAAGTGAAGTTTGGTGGAGGGCCCTTCACAGGGTCAACTCCACGTCCTCATGTGCTTGGTTGAGTCGAATTCAATTTAAGGTGTTATACAGAATGTACTTGACTAGGGCAAGGATGAGTGGGTTTTCCCCAAATGTTGAGCATAGATATGATCGCTGTTCTCTTGGTCTGGTGAGTCACACGTATTTGTTCTGGTCCTGTCCCAAACTCATAGACTTCTGGATCTTCTTCTGTACCACCATGTCGGAGATACTTCATGTGGATTTAGACCCATGTCCGTTGGTGGCCAGATTTTGGGTGTCGGATTCGCTGGTGATTCAGTCTGGGGTAGAAGTGGACGTTGCCACCTTTGCCTCTCTGATAGCCTGGAGGCAGATATTGTTCGGTTGGAAGTTTCCCACTCCACTCAGTGTCTCTGCTGGGTTGGGTGACTTAATGTCATTCCTACACTTGGAGAAAATTAAATTCACCATCAGTGGAGAGATTTTGCCTCAGATGTTTCCTTTTTTAATATCTAGTCCCATCAGCTGTTAGGGGGTTTACTTTATTTTTAATCTTTAAGTTAGCTATGTGTCAGGTTTTTTTACTCTTATATTTGCTTGTGAAATAAGTTGTATTTTTGCAGTTGTGGGGCCAGAATGTTTTACATTGATCATGATACCAGACCTACGTTGTATGAACGGAAACAAAAGGTTAATCTCTACGGGAGGTCTCCCAGCCTTGCTATCAGTGGAAAAGCCCCAGAAAAATGATTTAACTGACAAACATGCTCTTACAGATAATGAATTACTTTAACAGTGCAGTCAATGTTTTGAGATGTTTGAGATGAAATGTGGGACTATTTCTCATTTACTTTCAACTGTTCTACTCATATTCAGTAGAGGACTCTGATATGCTATATGCCACCCATTCTAAATTATTATTTGCTATAATTAGTAAATTCAATCAGAAGCATTTTCTGTCCGTGAAAATTTGAATTTATATTGGGTTTACTCCTCTGTTCATCACACTAGTAGCACATGTGAAGAATAATGCCTGGGCAATTTTTTTCTTTATTAATTTAGAGTAACCAATTCATTTTTCCAATTAAGGGGCAATTTAGCGTGACCAATCCACCTACCCTGCACGCCTTTGGGTTGTGGGGGCGAAACCCACGCAAACACGGGAAGAATGTGCAAACTGTACACAGACAATGACCCAGAGACGGGATCGAACCTGGGACCTCGGCGCTGTGAGGCAACAGTGCTAACCACTGCGCCACTGTGCCACCCTAATGCCTCGGCAATTCTGTTATAAAAACATTTGGATCTGAGGAAACAATTATTTCATAGGAGCAGGGCGGCCGCATCAAGAAGAGCTCCTGCCGGTGGCCACGATTTGCTGCGCTTTCAGGGATTTCCCCGATTCATCGATCACCCCCTGACTATCGTCAGCCTTTGGGGCCGTCACTGGCAGCTAGCGGGGCCGGTTTAAAAACCGGCGAAGAACCCCGCGCGAGTGTCGGGCGACGGGGGCTGAGCCAAAAGGAGGCCGAGGCGGCAAGCCCAAGGCCAGGGCACAATGTAGGTGGGATGTCCACATCGGATGGCTCCCACCTCGGATGAAATAAGAAAGCTGAAGTCCAGTCCCAGGGGAACTCTGGGGGAATGTAAAGGAGAAGAGAAAGAAGTTTTAAGAAGTTTGGTGAAAGTTTTTTTTCTCCCCTTTTTCCCTTTTTTTTGTGTGAAGGAAGAAAAATTGCTTTTTTCCAAAAAAAATCAGATTAATGAAGGGCAGGAGGGTGAAAGGGGGAAGAAAAGAAAGGAAAAACAATAAGCCGCTAAAGGATGCGAAGAGCAGCGTCGAAGAAAGGAGGAAACGCGGGTTCGCCGCTAAAGGAGTGGACGAGCAAAAGTGCTGACAAGATGGCGGAAGCCGAACCGCATGGTGGGGCCGCACTACTTACGGTGGAGAAGATGACCGAGGTGATGGCGGTGGAGCTGGAAAAACAGTTTGCGAGGCACATGGAGGCCTTGAGGAAGGAGACGATGGTCGCATTAAAGTCATTGGTGGAGGAGGCAATCGCCCCGGTGAGGGTGGAGGTGGCAAAGACATTGGCCGAGGTGAGAGAGCAGGGCGAGAAGATGAAGGACGTGGAAAAGGCCGTGTCACAGCCCAGCGACCAGTTCACCTTGATGGGGGACGAGCTGCGGAGGGTGGTGGAGGTCAACAGAGGACTCCGAGCAAAGCTCAATGACTTGGAGAACCGCTCAAGGCGGCACAATTTGAGAATTGTGGGCTTGCCTGAAGGGACAGTGGGCCCAAGGCCAACACAATACTTCGCTAAGAAGTTGGCGGAGCTGATGGGGAAGGGTGAGAACCCCTTCCGGTACGAGCTAGACAGAGCTCATCAGTCATTAAGGCCGAAGCCCAAAGTGAACGAGCCGCCAAGAGCAGTAATTATCTGCTTCCATAAGTTATCCCTAACCTCACCTCTCATACCACGGCTCTCAGGAACCTGGTCAGGAAGTCGACAGACGTCCAATGGCTCCCTGCCCACGAGCGCGAATGGAGAGAACTCAAAACAAAACTCACCACAGCCCCGGTCTTAGCTTTCTTTGATCCAGCAAAGGAGACCAAAATTTTGACCGATGCCAGCCAATCCGGCATTGGGGCAGTGCTCCTTCAACGTGATGAGGCCTCATCATGGGCCCCCGTTGCATATGCATCCCGTGCCATGACCCCCACGGAGCAGCGCCACGCGCAGATAGAAAAGGAGTGCCTGGGCCTTCTGACCGGTGTGGTTAGGTTTCACGATTATGTCTACGGACTTCCTCAATTCACCGTCGATACCGACCATCACCCGCTGGTCAATATAATACAGAAAGACTTGAACGACATGACGCCTCGCCTCCAGTGTATTCTTCTCAAGTTCCGGCGATATGACTTCCAATTGGTATACACCTCAGGCAAAGACTTCATCATTGCTGGCGCTCCCTCCAGGGCAGTCAACACTCCATGTGACCCAGCGGGATTTGTCTGCCAGGTTGACGCCCATGTGGCATTTGCGGCCTCCAATCTACCTGCCACGGATGAACGCCTCGTCCAAATTCTCCGCGAGACGGCGGCTGACCCTTTGCTACAGCGTGTCATGCACCACCTAACAGACGGGTGGCTCAAGGGCCAATGCCCTCAGTTCTATAATGTCAGAGATGATCTGGCGGTAGTAGACGGGGTTCTTCTAAAACTGGACCGCATTGTCATCCCGCATAGCATGCGCCAGCTTGTTCCTGGAACAACTACACGAGGGCCACCTTGGTGTGGAAAAGTTCTGCCGAAGGGCCCGAGTGGCAGTGTGCTGGCCCAGCATCAATGAAGACATAGCCAACACAGTGTTCAACTGCCCCACTTGTCAGCGCTTCCAGCGCAACCACGTGAGACCCTGCAGCCCCATGAGTTGGTCACGTCACCATGGACCAAGGTGGGCATCGACCTGTTCCACGCGCTGATCGTGGACTACTTTACGAATTACCCAGAGGTGATACGGTTGCACGACATCACATCGTCTGCAGTCATTCATGCCTGTAAAGAAACCTTTGCTCGACACGGCAGCCCGCTCACGGTTATGTCGGACAATGGCCCCTGCTTCGCCAGCCAGGAATGGTCCAACTTTGCCAGGCGGTACAATTTTGCCCATGTGACATCCAGTCCTGTGTAACCCCAATCCAACGCAAAGCGGAGAAGGGGGTACATATAGTCAAAAGGCTCCTCTGCAAGGCTGCCGATGCTGGGTCCGATTTCTACCTCGCCTTGCTGGCCTATCGCTGCGCCCCACTGTCCACTGGCCTGTCGCCAGCCCAGTTACGCATGGGTCGCACCCTGAGGATGACGGTGCCGTCCATTCATGTCCCAGACCTCGACCACGTTCCGGTTCTTCGCCGGATGCAGCTGTCTCGTGCACAGCACAAGGCGGCTCATGACTCCCGTGCAGCTGATCTCCCTGCTCTGGCTCCAGATGACAACATCCGCATCCATCTTCTGGATGGTGGCTGGTCTGAAACCGCTATTGTCCTTCGGCAGCTGGCCCCCCGCTCGTTCCTGGTTCGTCTACCGGATGGCTCCATTCTGCGCCGCAATCGACGCGCCCTTCGTCTCATTCCATGCTCGCTACATGACCCTCCACTGTCGCCTCACCCTCCTGCTGACCCCGCCACGGACTATGCAGAAATCCCTGACACTCTGCATCCCCCTCACTCTGACGCAGTCCAGCCCGCTCCTGAACCGACGGCTCTCCACCCACCCTTGAGGCGGTCAACCAGAATTCATCGCCCACCTCAGAGACTTAATTTATGAACTTTGCGGACTTATAGACTTTCTGAATTGTTTTGTTGCTTTGTTTGATCATTTCCCTGGTTTGTATATAGTGTTCATCTCGTTATTCTTGTTGCATACTGCTTCTCTGCACCAGGCACCTTCCCGTGTAAATAGCTTAGTTCTCATGTACATAGTCCTGTAAATATGTCTTCGCACCCCACACGTAGTTAGAAACAGTCTCACCACACATTATTTATTGCCACACACATACATTCTTTTATAAAAGGGGGGATGTCATAATATACACCAGTATATCATGGTGCAGATACACACACACTGATGGACACACAGCAAGACCAATCAACACACACAACACCGCAGCCAATCACCAGTTAGAGCACACGCACTATAAAGACAGGGGGCATCAGAGTTCCCGCTCATTTGGGATGCAGCCTCCTACAAGGACAGAGCTTACAGCTTGCAGCACAGATCCTCACCGTGTGCTGAGTGCATAGACTGGTTAGGACAAGGCATAGGTCTTTAGTTCAATCTAATATCGTGTTAACCCACAGTGAAAGTATGTTCAACAGTTTCTGACTTAATAAAATAGTCTTGCATTATTTTAAGTGTTGGTGGCCTGTATGTGTTCCACGGATCCCGAGCACCCAACACATCAGGGGGGGGGGGGGGGGGGGGGCTGTGTGTATTAAGGGTGACTATGGCTAATCCGTGATTCCTTTTTGTCATTTGTTTATGTAAACATGCGGGCTAATGTTTGGGGTTGGTGGGAGGATGGGATCGTTGTTATTGTTATGGGGATTGACATATTTGTTACTGATTATTGTTTATTGTTGGTGGGTATAAATTTGGGAGATAATATGAAAAAGGAGGAGAATAAAAATATATTTTTTTAAAATAAAAACATTTGGACCTGGAAATTTGCAGATCATCTCCCCTGACATAAGTGCTAGGAATCACCCACTAGGTGCAACCATTCATGTTCTGACCAGAGATCAGGGGCAGGTGTCCTAATTTAAATTTAATTTTATTGACAGATGCCTGTGCCACAATGGGTGCATGTTGGGTCCCTGCCAGAGCACAGACTACAATCAAATGCAACCAGCAGTCCTGACCCAACAGGAGGTTGTAGTTAGCAATTCGACCCCCTTTGACAAGCAGTCTCTTCATGGAGATGTCCAGTTTTTGTCAGTCCTCCTCCCAGATGGCTCCCATATCCACATGTCTGAGTGCCAGCAAACCTGTGGATCAACCATTCCAGTGAAGGTAGGCTCAATCGAGGAAAGCCCCAGCCTGGGAATTCCCTCCCACTGACCCTGTCCCTCAGGGTTCGGGAACTCTGGCCCAGACAGAGGTTAATTGTTGAGAGGGTCACCCTCCCACCCCTCCTCGCTATGGAAACGTCCTACTCCCTGCCCCCTCTCACCCACTGTACTCCCAGCAGCCACTTGTCAAAGGTCTGTTGCTATGGATGCGAATTTCCAACCTCACGGTGTTTTATATTGGTCATAATTCCAAATCTACTTCATACGGAAGGAAGACATTTCCAAGGTTTTCTGCTAACGTTTATGACAACAAGCAGGAGAAACCACTGTGTTACTTATCACCAAAGGCTTCTATAATATATATTTCTTCTGATTCAATTTTTTCCTCATTTTTGGTGAGACAATGGGGACCTCGCTTTCTCACAGCTTCCTGCCACTCAGAAGTATCTGAAATAAGCACAGACCATCAAGTCACTCGAGTCATTTTTCTCAACCTGTCATGCCTAATTTTGGGGTCAAAGGTAACTAATCATAGAACAGGACAGTGATGAGCCATATCAGCCCTCTGACTATTCTTGCGCATTACAAATTTGGAATGCTGAATCTGATGGTGGTAGTAAGATCTTGCCTGAAAGACTGTACAATAAAGCTTACCGGGTATGCCTAAAAATAAGGTGACAACCTGGTGAAACGATAGCATAGGACTACTTGCGTGTCAAACAGCATAAGTAGCAAGTAATAGACAGAGCTAAGCGATTCCACAAACAATGGATTAGATCTAAGCTCTGCAGTTCTACTGCATCCAGTCGTAAATGGTGGTGTACAATTATACAACTAATAGGAGGAAAAGGCTACACAAATGTACCCTTCTTCCGTGACATCAATTCAAAAGACATCTTCAGTCAGAAGAGCCATCCATCTTGGTCTCCTCCTGTGTCACAGATAAAAATTTGATTCACTCCATATGATATCAATAAATGGCTGAAGGCACTGCATTCTCTGTTGGTCGGAGTTATGCCTAGCATAAAGGAAAATGTTTGTGGTTGTTGGAGGTCAATCATCTCAGCCAAAGAATATCATTGCAAGGGTTCCTCAGGGTAGTGTTCAATAGGCCCAGCCATCTTCAGCTGCTTCATTAATGACCCTCCCTCCATCATATGGTCAGAAGTGGGGATGTTTGCTGAATATTGCACAATGTTCAGTACCACCTACGACTCCTCAGACACTGATGCAGTCCATGTCCAATTGCAGCAAGACATGGACAATATCCAAGCTTGACAAATGGCAAGTAGCAATTATGTCACACAAGTACCAGGCAATAGCCATCTCCTAAAGACAGAATCTAAACATCACCCATTGGCACTTAATGGCATTACCATCGCTGAATCCCCCACTATCAGCATCCTGGGATTACCAGTGACTAGAAACTGAACTGGACCAGCCATATAAATACTGTAGCTACAAGAACAGGTCAGAGGCTGGTAACTCTGTGGCGAGTAACTCATTCTTGACTCTCTAAAGCATATCTGTCATCTACAAGGCACAAGTCAGAAATACCCTCCACGTGTCTGAATGAGTGCAACCATTGCTACCAGTGGGTGAGCTAGTTACTGACATTCCCACATATGGTGCCCACCCACAATGCAATCTATGTTTCTACAGCAGTTGAGGTGAGGGAGAAATCAAAGGATATGGGGGCAGGAGGGATTAGGCTATTGAGTTGGATGATCAGGCATGATTATAATGAATGGCAGAGCAGGCTCGAAGGCCGAATGGCCTCCTGCTGGTCCCATTTTCTACATTACTGTAGGGCTGGTTTAGCACAGGGCTAAAGAGCTGGCTTTTAAAGCAGACCAAGGCAGGCCAGCAGCACGGTTCAATTCTCGTACCAGCCTCCCCGAACAGGTGCCGGAATGTGGTGACTAGGGGCTTTTCACAGTAACTTCATTTGAAGCCTACTTGTGACAATAAGCGATTTTCATTTCATTTCATTTCTATGTTTCTACAACAGTGAGGATGACTCCGGGCATACATACTGTGGTCAGAAAACTGAGCAGGCCCAATTTCCACACCAGCCTGCTATGCTTAGGCTTATGCGCAATCAGAAAGCCAACATCATCAGACTTGTAAGGAAGAAATTTCCCTCCATCCTTTGACTTTCCCAGGCATTCTTAATGGAGATCAAGGGCAGAAAAGCATGTGAAACTACACAATCTCATTAGAACTCTGGTGCAGTACACCATTCTAAATAGTGAAAGCGAGAGAGAGGAACAAATCTGCAGGGAAATCACAGAGAATTACCAAAATATTGATCAGGACCATGTTAGAGTAAAGGGAAAGGAAGTGAGGAATTTCTGAAATGCGTTAAGGAGAGCTTCTCAATCTAATTAAGAAGAAGGAATTGCTGGATTTGGTGCTGAGGTATGGAGTGGGTCAGGTAGAACAACTGTCTGTGGGGGAGCATTGGGGTAAGATTGATCATCGCTGTACAAGATTATGACAGATTTAGATAAAGAAGACAAAACAAAGCTGTTCCTGTTAATTGATTGTACAAGGATTAGAGGACATAGATTTACAGTTGGGGGAAAGTGGTATAGTGGGGCATGAGGAGAACATTTTTACAGAGGAACTGGTAAAGGCCTGGAACTCTCTGCCTACACGGGTGGAGGAAACAGAGAAGATCAATGATTTTGAAAGGAAATTGAGTGGGTGCTTGAGGGAAATAAACTTGCAGGAGTACAGGGATAGAATGTGGGAATGGGACTAACTGGATGGCTTGACAGAGAGCCAGCATAGACGCAATGGGCCAAATGGCTCATTCTGCATTGTTGTGACTTTATGGCACTGCTCCATCATAACAATAATGTGGAGATGCCGGCGTTGAACTGGGATGAGCACAGTAAGAAGTCTTACAACACCAGGTTAAAGTCCAACAGGTTTATTTCAAATCACTAGCTTTCGGAGCACTGCTCCTTCCTCAGGTGAATCATAACAAAAGCACGACTCAAAAGTGGTATTTTATAATGGTTTAATTATTTGATGTGTGTTAGGAGTCCAATGCTGAAATTGTAGAATTATATTGTTAACATAAGAACCACTTTAGTTTTGGGCATTTCCACTCCAATATTCTTCATTTAGCATTTCATTATGATCATGAATCATACTAAATGTGACCTCATATGAATGGCAGCAGCCCTTTGTTGTCTCTCTCATTGCCATACTTTACTGCTGGATAAATATTTCCAATTCCAATTCTCTTCTAGCACTTACTGGTGAACTAAGATAGACTTTTGTCTGTTTTCATAGTAAGAAGTCTTACAACACCAGATTAAAGTCCAACAGGCTTGTTTCAAACACTAGGGGCGCGATTCTCCACTCCCACGGCGGTTGGGAGAATCGCCTGGGCTGCCAAAATTTCCGGGGACGCCGGTCCGACGCCCTCCCGCGATTCTCCCAAGCGGCGGGAACGGCCCGGTCGAGTTTCGCAGGCCGCAGGCCGGAGAATCGCCAGAGACACCGAAAATGGCGATTCTCCGGCACCCCCGCTATTCTGAGGCCTGGATGGGCCGAGCGGCCAGGCCAAAACGGCGGGTTCCCCCCCCGGCGCCGTCCACACCTGGTCGCCGCAGTCGTGGGCGGTGCGTGAACGCTGGGTGGGGGCGAGGGGGGATCCTGCACCGGGCTTTACCTGAAATGTGGGGTGGCCCGCGATCGGTGCCCACCGATCGTCGGGCCGTCCTCTCTGAAGGAGGACCTACTTCCTTCCGCGGCCCCGCAAGATCCGTCCCCCATCTTCTTGCGGGGCGGAATTAGAGAGGACGGCAACCACGCATGCGCGGATGACGCCCGTTATGCGGCGCCGGCCGCGTCATCTATGCGGCGCCGCTTTTACGCGGCGACAAGGCCTGGCGCGGGTAGATGACGTGGCCCCGATCCTGGCCCATTGTCCGGGCCTGAATCGGTCGGGACCGGGGCCGTTCCGCGCCGCCGTGAACCTCGACGGCGTTCACGACGGCGCAGCCACTTCGGCGTGGGGGTGGAGAATCGCGTCCTAGCTTTCAGAGCACTGCTCCTTCCTCAGGTGAATGAAGAGGTATATATAGACAAAGTCAAAGATGCACGACAATGCTTTGAATGCGAGCATTTGCAGTTAATTAAGTGTTTACAGATCAAGAGATTGGGGTAACCCCAGGTTAAAGAGGTGTGAATTGTGTCAAGCCAGGACAGTTGGTCGGATTTCGCAAGCCCAGGCCAGATGGTGTGGGATGAATGTAATGCGACATGAATCCCAGGTCCCGGTTGAGGCCGCACTCATGTGTGCGGAACTTGGCTATAAGTTTCTGCTCGGCGTTTCTGCGTTGTCGCGCGTCCTGAAGGCTGCTTTGGAGAACGCTAACCCGGAGATCAGAGGCTGAATGCCCTTGACTGCTGAAGTGTTCCCTGACTGGAAGGGAACATTCCTGCCTGGTGATTGTCGCACGATGTCCGTTCATTGGTTGTCGCAGCGTCTGCATGGTCTCGCCAATGTACCACGCTTCGGGACATCCTTTCCTGCAGCGTATGAGGTTGACAACGTTGGCCGAGTCACACGAGTATGTACCGCGTACCTGGTGGGTGGTGTTCTCACGTGTAATGGTGGTATCCATGTCGATGATCTGGCACGTCTTGCAGAGATTGCCATGGCAGCATTGTGTGGTGTCGTGGTCACTGTTCTGAAGACTGGGTAGTTTGCTGCAAACAATGGTTTGTTTGAGGTTGCGCAGTTGTTTGAAAGCAAGTAGTGGGGGTGTGGGGATGACCTTGGTAAGATGTTCAAAACTGTTTTCATAGTTAGTAATTCCTCGATCAGTTCACTGGCCAGAGGCTTATAACTTGAGGGGTGCCATTTCACATCAAGCATATCTGACTCGGAATCTCTCCAGCTCTTACCACCAGACATTGGAATGTTTGGTAGGATTTGCAGGTTGACATGCTGAACCTGTTTGACCATATTGTGAATACACATTTCTTGCACATTATGCCCGGGGGTGGGAATCGAACCCAGAGCATTTGACTCAGAGGCAGAGATGCTACCAACTACGCCACAAAACCTCCATGGATACATTTTTGCAGGCCAATTGGAGAGGCATTAGAGCTGAGCTTCACCCTCTCCCCTCCCTGACTTTACACCATAACACTTCCAACTGGGGTTATTGAACACGAGTCGGGGCAGGAATTCTTGAAGATGGTAATCCCCTCACTAATCTACGGCCATGGAAACAAATTGTCTTTTCAAATTCATGAATTTGTGTTAAGTGTTTTTCTATGACTCAGAGGAAATTGAGCTTCTTAGTGCATGCTTAAAGAGGAAGGAAATAATTACCCCTTTATGCTCAATGAGATTCCTTTTGTGCTAAAAATTCCACACAGATGTATGCATTTTTACAGATCCGTATTCAAGATCTTTCACACTCTCAATATGTGATGAATCCTGTAAGTATACTTTTCGAGAGCTTTTTGACTTTTACAGAAGTTGAACAAATACTGTTGGAAAGTAAAATATGCTCAAATCTCATTTCTTAACATACAAACATATGAATATATGAAATAGGAGCAGCAGTGGGCCACTCGGCCCCTCACGTCTGCTCTGCCATTCAATAAGATCATAGCTGATCAGTTTGTGCTTCGAGTTCAATATTCCCCATCTACCCCAACCTTGCCTAACAAGAATCTATCTTCTTCCACCCTGAAAATATTTAATGACCCCGCCTCCACTGTCTTCTGAGACAGAGAGTTGCAAAGTCGTACAATCCTCTGAGGGAAAATAATTCTCCTCATCTCTGTCAAATAAGGGTGACCCCTAATTATAAAACAGTCCCCTCTGGTTCTGGGTATACCTGCAAGAGGAAACAACTTTTCCATGTCCTTGTCAAGACCAGTCAGGATCTTATAAACTTCAATCAAATAACCCCTCACTCTTCTAAACTCTGGTGGAAATGAGATAAACCTGTCCAACCTTTCCCCATAGGTATTACGGGTCCGGACAAGACCGCAACAGCTGCGAGGTACTGGGCAGCAACCTGAATATTTTATTTTAATTTGCAGCAGCCACAGGCTTTTAACCCTTACTGCACCAAATACAGATAATACAATATATCTGAAATTCCCCGAGGCAATGTCCAAGGTTGTGGGGGTGAGGGTGAAGCTATGCCTAATAGTGGCAATCTTCGAGGTATCGGAGCAGCCAGAGTCACACATAGGGAAGGGGGCCAACTGTTGTGGCTTTCGCTTCCCGAATCGCACGCCGGAGAATCCTGCTCGGCTGGCGATCGGCAACACCACCCGAAGCTGCAGACTGGCTTGCTGACCTCTCGGAATTTCTCCACCTGGAGAAGATTAAGTACGCCTTCCGAGTGTCAGAGGAAGGCTTCCTGGATACTTGGGGGCAATTCGTCGGCCTCTTCTAAAACCTGTTCGAGGCCAGCAACGAGGAGTAAGCAAAGAAAAAAAAAGATGGATGAGGAACCAAAGGATTGCGTAACCCGGAGGGGGGGGGGGGGGGGGCGCGGAAGGAAGGTGGGGAAACCACAAGAGAAGAGGAAATGTGCTGATGCCAATGGGGGGGGGGGGGGGAGAGGAAGGGTGGAATCATAGACCGATCCAGAGGGCAAAAAAATGTACACAGAGTTAGTTAAATGAAGAATAAAACAAACTTCTCTGTAAAATAAAGTAAATTAGCGCAGGCAAGAAAAATGTAATTTATATACACAACAACTGTTTATAAATATGAGAAAAGCCAATAAAAAGATTTTCAAAAAATATATATATATGAAATTCCTACATTCATCACACCTCCCTCTTTGAAAAAACGAACCAACAACATAAAAAGATAGTTTCATTCTCCAAAGCCTTTCAACTGTAAACATTTCTCATTGCTCAACACTATTCGATGCAGACTCGATGGGCCGAATGGCCTTCTTCTGCACTGTAGGGATTCTATGACTACTAATACTCCATCAGATACATATCATATTATATTTAAGCATGCACATTTAAACATCAGGAGAGTCCATTTCAGTCTTTCTTTTCCACATTCGAACATTCCAGTCTTCTCACATTTCAAAGTCGTGATAAAGCATCTGCAATCACATTTTCTCTTCCTGTTACATGTATAATTTTTAAGTTAAATGGTTGTTGTAATAACCTCCATCAAAATAGTCTTGCATTTTGATCCTTAAACTTCTCCAAAGCTTCATTGGATTAATGAATTGTTCACAACAAAATGTCAAATGTTGTAATGCCTAAACTAAATTCAATGGGCGGGATTCTCCCCTACCCGGCGCGGCGGGCCGTACCGGCGCCGAAGAGTGGCGTGAACCACTCCGGCGTCGGGCCACCCGGAAGGTGCCAGCCGGCTCGGAAGGGCTTGGCACCGCGCCAACCGGTGCCGAAGGGCTTCCGCTGGCCGGCGCAAGTTGGCGCATGCTGTAGCCATCTGGGATGGCCACTTCCAACTAGGTACAGAGCAACTCGCAAAGACTGATGGGTAAAATGGACAAGCCAAGTGTCAGGCGGGCTCAGAGCCTGAAATGCGTATTTGTCAGCAAATTCCAGGCGGCATCGAAACTCCATCCCATTAGCATGTTAATCAGGCCAATTGGCAGGTGATGGCCCATCTCCCCCAACAGAAATTAATGGTACTCCAGCAACCGGGACAGTCCCAGACATTTCGGCGCCACTTCCTGTCCAAGGGAAATGCAAACAACGTGGTCAATGACCGCTTGGGACACACACAGCCATCCAGATCCCCACCAACTTATTGGTTAAGGAATCAAACGGAGTGATCAGGGATCACCCAATTAGTAAGGCCCAAATCGAAGGACCGCCCAAAAGAGCGCGAAAGCCCCCCGAGTATAAAGGAAGAGTTCGCCAAATGTTCGCTCTCTTTTGGCCTTGGTACCCCGGTCACAGCCATTGCCAACTGCAGCAACACCAGAAGCAAGTTCGAGTTCAATGCCCACTACCAGACGGATGAGCCCAGCTGAGCAGCAGTTACCACTTCGAACCCGATAGATCCAGAATCGAACAGCGGCCACTGTTTCCTGACCTAAACCGGGTGCCCGAAGTTAAGTACAGGTTGTCTTAGCAATAGGTATAGTTGACTAGTAGTGTTTATGTTGCATGACTAATTATGTGTAAATAAAGTACCCTTGACCTTGAACTAACTAACTGGTGTTTGCCTCTTTGATCGATAGTCGGTTGAAACCTGTGGTGGTATCAGTCGATACCTGGCGACTCTAAGCATTCGGACATAGACAATATAGAAAGAAGGCAAATCCACTGATTGCCCTAATTGGAACAGAGCCACAGAAAAGACCAAGTAGTAGAGATAAACCGACAACAGTTATTGGCGACTCTGGTGGGATTCGACCCAAAAGTGACCGTGTCACACCGAGAGAACCCACAAAAGCATTTGAATTATGAACCTCAATTACCACACAGCGCAGGGTTACCACGGAAGGCCAACCCGATTTTGTGTACACCACCCCATTAACGATCACCCAGTTACGAGATGCCCGCAAGAAGATAGATACTTTCCACCCCACATCGGACACACATCACTTTTTCGAGTTAGTAAAACAACAAACCCTGATGTATGGTTTAGATGAGCCGAAGCAGGTTAAGCTCATAGTTATGTGCTTAGACCCCTCAGTTAGTTCAGCCTTTCCCGACAAAAAATATAGGAGGAGGTAGCCTCCAAGAAATGAAAACGGCCATTTTAGACGCCATAGGATTTCACAGAGGAGATCCGGTAGGCGGACTCAACCGGTGCAGGCAGAAAAAGGGAGAGCATCCAACAGCGTTTGCTGGACGCCTTTGGATCCATTTCACTGCGGTATTCGGTGAGTTAGCCCGCGCCCATTTATCAGCAGACAATACGGCCAAATACACCCGTACGTTGGTATTGCATGCCACAGAGGCAGGACAGTGGTATCCCATGCCACAGAGGCAGGACAGAAGGTATGCGCCAATTATGACCTCTCAGACACAGCACACAATGAAGTGTGGGTTCTGAAACGATTATCCAGAGCTTGGGAACAGTCGATATAGAAAAGGACAGAACATGAGCGAGTAGACACCACCATGAACCCAGTAAAGGCACACCAAGACCCCGCATGGGTAAATGAAGGCAGAGGTACAACGCAATACCCCAAGACACAGGAATGCTATAATTGCGGACACGAAGGACATTACGCTCGAGAATGCAATGCCCCCCCCGAAGCAGCAAAGGAATCAGCACCAAAACACCCCCCCCAGAAACAATACCCGACCCATTCACAGCGTTCGCGCCCGACCAGATAATTCGGCCATGAATAGCACTGATTGACGGTGTTCGGGCTCCCCAACTTGGGTCTGCGATACCCTTTGGGATAAGTCCGGAAGACCGGTAGTCGCAGGCACAGTCCGGGGACACCCCGTAGAGTTCCTTTGGGACACAGGAGGGTCCCGAACCACGGTAAACTCCTCCATCATGTTCCAGAAAGAGATTTGGCCCACTATGGATACCATTACCCTTCGTGGCTTTACAGGTCACCTCCAGCAGGGACACATCACAGCCCCTGTGGACGTACAGCTCGGTAATATTAGGACAAAACATTCGGTTGTTTTAGTAGACTTGCCCCAGGCAGCAGAACACATTCTAGGTATCGATTTCATGAGTACACACAACCTCTCATTCGACCCAGTTAACCGATGCATCTGGAAAATGGCTAGAGCAGCGCGTGCCCCCGCCACGCTCACAGTAGGAGATTATGCCCATAGAATCAGCTCAGTAGGAGAGTACTGGTTTGATCCACAAACCATTACCACAGACAAAGCAGTTAGAGAGGTCTTGAAAGGACATAAGACAGCATTTGCCCAGCACAAGCACAACTGCGGTCAAATCCCAGGTGTTGTAAACATTACAGGTCCCGACCCCAAGCCCCAGAAACAGTACAGCTTCCCCCAGCAAGCCGAGGGAGAGATAGCCAAGGCAATTCAAAGCTTATTGACGCAAGGCGCGATTCAACCCGTTGCATCGATAAATAATGCCCCGATTTGGCCCGTAAGAAAACCCGATGGATCATGGCGACTGACCATCGACTACAGAGAATTGAACAAAGTGACTCCCCTAGCAGCCCCCATCATTGCCACAAGTCCCGAGACCATGTTGAGACAGGGACTCCAGTCAAAATCTTTTTTGGTATTAGACATCAGTAATGGCTTTTGGTCCATACCACTGGACAAAGCATGCCAGTATAAATTTGAGTTTACCTTCCAGGGACAGCAGTACACGTGGACATGCCTTCCACAAGGCTTCCACAACTCCCCCCTCCATTTTCCACAGACAATTGGCAAACGGATTATCTAAATTTTCCCGCCCTGAATGCCTTGTTCAGTATGTGGACGACTTGCTCCTACAGACTGACACTAAGGAAGAGCACATCTCGCTTCTTTCTGAATTATTGGAACTCCTTACAACGATTGGATGCAAAAGTAACCCCAAGAAAGCACAAATTTTTCAGGAAAAGGTCACTTATTTAGGTACGGTCATCACGCATGGGAAGCGTGAGACAGGACACAAACGCATAGGTTCCATTGTCAAATTGCCCTTGCCCCAAAACGTTACGGCACTCTGGTCATCTTTAGCACTGGTTGGCTATTGTCGGAACCATATCGACGGATTCGCCACAAAGGCAGCCCCACTCTCCGATTTACTAAAGAAATAGGCCCCATGGAAATGGCTTCCACAGCACACGGATGCCGTGGATGCATTGAAACGCGTCCTGAGCACAGCCCCCGCTTTGCAAGCCCCCGATCCCCACTCCCCGTACGCGATAGAGGTAGCGACCACAGATCGCACCCTTTCGGCCGTTCTCCTGCAGGAAAGGCATGATCGTCTGGGACCCGTGGCCTATGCCTCACGAGTCTTAGATCCGGTCGAACATGGATTTTCAGCCTTTCGAGAGGCACCTATTAGCAGTTTTCTGGGCAGTACAGTACTTCTCGTACATAACCGGACTCAACCCAGTCACCAGTTTGACCGAGCACACCCCGACACAGCTTTTACTGGACGGCAGACTGAAAGATGGCACAGTAAGCCAAATTCGAGCAGCGCGATGGACCCTACTCCTACAGGGACGCGACATCACAGTCAAACGGACCAAAACGCTCGTTCGGTCAAGCAGAAATAAAGTTCCTCGGCGACCATATTTCGCAGTTCAGTGTCCAGCCAGATGCAGATAAGGTGTCGGCGATCAATGCTATGAAGACACCGGAGGACAAGAAGGTGGTCCTCCACTTCCTAGGGATGGTCAACTTCCTTGGGAAGTTTATCCCCAACCTCGCATCTCACACCACAGCTCTCCGCAATCTTGTAAAAAAAACACACCGACTTCAAGTGGCTCCCCGCACATGAGCGAGAGTGGGGTGAGCTCAGGGCGAAACTCACCAAGGCCCCGGTCCTGGCCTATTTTGACCCTGCCAAGGAGACGAAGATCTCTACCGACGCGAGCCAGGCTGGCATTGGGACAGTACTCCTCCAGCGCGACGAATCCTCCTCCTGGGCCCCAGTCGCATATGCATTTCGAGCCATGGCCCCTACTGAGCAGCGATATGCTCAAATCGAGAAAGAGTGCCTGGGCCTCCTCACGGGAATTGACAAATTCCATGATTATGTGTATGGACTCCCCAAGTTTACGGTCGAAACGGACCACAGGCCACTGGTTCACATCATACAGAAGGACCTCAACGATATGACGCCACACCTACAGCGTATCCTCCTCAAACTCCGCCGCTATGATTTCGACCTGGTCTACACCCCGGGCAAGGAGCTTATTGTGGCCGATGCACTCTCTCGCTCCATCACCACACCGTGCGAGCAGTCGAACTTCGTCTGCCAGATCGACGCCCATGTTGAGTTCTGCGCATCCAACTTTCCGGCCACTGATGAAAGGGTCGTGCAGATTCGTCATGAGACAGCCAGGGATCCTTTACTCCAACGGGTCATGCGCCATCTCACAGATGGTTGGCAAAAGGGCCAGTGCCCACAGTTCTACAAGATAAAAGACCACCTGGCAGTGGTCAATGGCATACTAATGAAACTGGACAGGATAGTAATACCACAGAGTATGCGAGAGCCCGTCCTCGGCCAACTCCACGAGGGTCACCTGAGGGTGGGAAAGTGTCGCCGGCGAGCCCGAGAGGCAGCATATTGGCCTGGCATCAATGACAACATCGCCAACACTGTCCTAAATTGCCCAACGTGCCAACGGTTCCAGCCAGCTCAGCCGAAAGAGACTTTGCAGCCGCATGAACTGGCGTTGTCCCCATGGACCAAGGTTGGCATTGATCACTTCCACGCAAAAGGTTCTCCTCGTGGACTATTTTTCAAATTACCCCGAGGTGGTCAGACTGCATGACCTCACATCAGCAACAGTCATCAGGGCGCGCAAAGAGACCTTTGCCCGTCATGGCATTCCACTTACGGTCATGACAGTTAATGGCCCGTGCTTCTTCAGTCAGGAGTGGACAGATTTTGCCCGGCTGTACAATTTCACGCACGTCACTTCAAGCCCCCACTACCCCCAGTCAAATGGGAAAGCAGAAAAGGGGGTACACATTGTAAAACAACTGTTGTGTAAAGCTGCTGATTCGGGTTCAGATTTTCACCTGGCACTGCTAGCTCCTTTGTCTGCTGGCCTGTCCCCAGCACAGCTGCTAATGAACCGCACACTACGGACGACGGTGCCAGCTACCACGTCCCGGACCTTGACAATTTTCCGGTCCTGCAAAGAATGCAACTGTCTCGGGCCCAATGCAAGGGGGCGTATGATGCCCACACCACAGATCTCCCTGCTCTGGTCCCTGCTGACCAAGTTTGTGTTCAGCTACTTGATGGTGGCTCGTCTGCCACAGCTGTGGTGGTCAAGCAAGTGGCCCCCAGATCATTTCTCGTTCGCATGCATGATGGCTCTTTTCTTCTCCGTAATTGGAGGGCACTGCGGCTGCTTCCACGCTCGCCACCTGAACGTGATGTCCCGCCTCGCCTGCTGATTCCTCAGGACACATCCTTCCACGAGGTCATCGATCTGCCGTTTCTTTTGCCACCGTCTACGTTGGACGCAGCTCCGGCCATTCCAGTGCAGGCGGCCCCTGACCCACCCTTGAGGCAGTCAACCAGAATTCGTCGCCCGCCACAGAGACTGAACCTATAGACTGAATGTTGCATTGCCTTGTGCTTCGTTTACACATCTGTTCATATTGTTTCTTCCTAATCTGTTGTATGCACTCTATCTGCACTAGACACCTTCCCATGTAAATACGTTCACGTATTTTGTATATAGTTCAGCTCCTAGTCATGTAAATACGCTCACATACTTTGTACATAGTCAGGCTCATACACACACCCACTATTTATTGACACATACACGCATTTTTTGTAAGGGGGAAGATGTCATAATATACACACAAGTATAGGATGGTGCACAGACAGACAGTGAGTGACACAAAGGATGACCAATGAACATACAGAACACAGCAGCCAATCACCAGACAGGACATGGCCACTATATAACCAGGGAGCATTAGTTTGCCCCCTCTCTTGGGATGCAGCCTCTGAGACAGTCAGAGCCTGTGAGCAACAACTAGAACACACACCATGTGGTAGTAAGATAGTCTGGTCAGGTTAGCCTCAGGTCTCCAGTCAACTCAGCATAGTGTCAACCCACAGTTTAAGCATGTTTAGTAGTTAAGAGTTTAATAAAATAGAGTTGCATTTCCTCAAGTGTTGGAAGCCTGTCTCTCGCTCTGCTACAGTAAACGCTGTCCTCGCAGACCCAGCTTACCCAACACATCAATAACTTGCATTATTCAGGGACCCCACATGAGTGCAAGATCATAGCCCCAAAACACACCATAGGACCCTTTGTTCCAAAGTCGGTACCAAGAAAGACAGGTTTTGGACCCCAGCCCAGAGACAAAGCACTGAGAATTTACGTAGATGGCTCCTTCACAGTCCTTGAGGATAAAAGGATAACAGGCTGTGGTATTTATGTAGAGGACGTGCAGGGACGCGCTTTAGAAGCGATAGCTTTAAAGTTGCCTGGACACTTAGGTTCGCAGGAAGCCGAGTTAGCGGCCATTGCTTACATTGTCCAGCCCCCCCAATTCATTCCCGACCCCTGCAGACATATATTCGGACAGTTTGTATGTCTGCAACAGCCTTATGGAATTCCTACCCCTGTGGGAATGGAGAGGATTTATTTCCGCCGACGGAACACCTCTACCCTCAGCCCCACTGCTCAAACATATCCTTCAGACAGCTAAAGGCAGGAAATATGGCATCGTCAAAGTAAGAAGTCACCATCGCTCCTCCCCACCCGGTAACGTAAAAGCTGACGCCCGAGCGAAGGCAGGCTCACGACATGGCCACTTTTGGCAACCCCCCGAGAGTGCCCCAGTACACGCAGTTCAGGTCTCACAGACCAACATCCAAGACCTAGCCCAGGCACAAAAAGAAGACGAAGCATTAAAGGAGATTTTAAAAGGAAACTTCCCAGCTCCCTATGAAAAGTTCAGAAATTCTTTGACGGTCCATGAGGGAATCGTTTTAAAAGATGGAGTTTATGTAGTCCCCACCCAGGACAGGAACGAGATAATCTGTAAATTCCATGACGGACATGGACATCAAGGGATTGAATCCACCCTTGCCCACCTCAGACACCTCTGCTGGTGGCCCGAGTTGAAATCCGATGTGTCCCACCATGTCAAAAATTGTTTAACTTGTGCTCAAAACAACCCCGATAGGTATGCGAAGAAAGCCCAGCTACGCCACACCGGCCCTGTAAATGGCCCGTGGACAAACCTTCAGTTAGATTATATTGGCCCCCTCCCCCCCCCCCTGCAGAAATAGATACAAGTATGTGTTAGTGGTGATAGACACATTTACAAAATGGGTCAAAGCATTCCCATTGAGAACAAACACAGCCAAGGCCACCGCAAAAGTCTTAACAGAACAGATTTTTACAAGATGGGGACTCCCCCGTAGTATTGAATCGGACCAAGGTTCCCACTTTACGGGAAGGGTCATGAAAAATGTTATGACAATATTTGGAATTAAACAAAAGCTCCACATTGCCTATCACCCGCAGTCCAGCGGCATTGTGGAGCGCATGAATCGTACGCTAAAAGCCACCCTTAGGAAAATGGTGCAGCAGCACAACACAACATGGGACACAGTGCTCCCATTCGCACTGATGTTTATCAGGAACACAGTGTCGAGCTCTACAGGATATACCCCCCATACCCTCATGACCGGACAACCCATGAAGGGTACCGAATACTTATTCGGACTTGATTTGGCCAGCCCCGCAGTCACTGCCCTGACCCATGAGAAAGCAGTCCAGCACACGGTAGAGAATATTAAAGCAGCACAGCTCGCTGCAGCTGTTCGACTAGGCGCTAAACGAAAGCAGAGTAAGGCCTGCTTTGACAAAACAGTACACCCGACGGAGTATACAGTCGGACAGCAAGTAATGATCACCTTGTACAACCCTAGTTCGTTCCTCTCCCCTAAATTTGCAGGACCCTATTCAATTTCAGACAAGGCAAACCCCTCGGTTTATAAAATCAAGTTTCCAAACGGAAAATCAGGATGGTCCCTTGTAAATCAGCTTAAGGTTTATGGAACGCAGTGCAGCCACTCGCACCACCTCTCATTGACGATGTCAGACAATGAGGACCCGCCCACTGACAACCCAATCCCCCCCTCCTCCAGCAACAGCAGCGCGTCCACAGACACAACCTCGACCACGCCCACAGAATCAAATTTCACCCTGACGCTTGATTCGGCTGCTAGTGACATCGACAGTGACAGCACTACTGATGCCCCTGAGAGACCTGAACAAAGATCCCTCGAACCAGGCCCCAGTCACTACAGGCCCAGACAGCCCCACCACGATACACTTAGCCCCTTTGAAACGATTTATCTGCCTAATCCGGAACCTGACCCGCCACCCGACGATAGCGACACCCCCCTGACAACCTCCTATTGACCATGAAGCACTGGCACCGTGACAATTCCTGTCGCTTGACGAGAAATGACAAAATGGAACCCACATCGGCACACGCCGCATTAGCACGCAAACTCCATGAAAGAGTTTGGCACCCGGGAGATGGTGACAGCTCCACGTCTGACTCCCACCATGGTAACCCCTTTGCAAATCTTTTTGAAATGGGATCTTGAGGTGTCCAGATGATAAGAGTCAGGAACCGATTGAGATTTACGGTGTTCTGTACTCTGATGGAGCCTGCCCATTTTTTTTCTTTAATTTGTTAGTTTTAAATGTTGAATGTTTGTTTATTGGTGCGACTACTCGTGTCGATCTCACTGAATTTCTTGATACAGTTTCTTCTTTCGGTCTCACACCAAATTTCTTGATGCAGTCACAATTACCCTTCTGACGCCACATGGCAGTTAGTGAAACAAGTTTGTCTGCAACCCATATAGTTACAAATTCACACCGTTCTTGGAAGGTCACTCAGGCAGTGGAGTAATGGCACTGATCCCCGCCCTGCATGGGGACCCCCTATACATTTGGTCAGCCAAGCTCGGGTAGTGGAGCAACGGCAATGATCACCGCCCTACCCGGGGATCCCACCCATTCTTGCCCTGCCGCGGATCATACACACCACCCCATTCGACTACATGGTTTCAAAAGTCTTTTCCTTTTTTTTTTCCGAGTCCTGTGGTTTAAAGAATGCTCTTTGCCACTACTTATGCCCTTCCCGGCAACCCTTCGGTTGCTATTCCCCCACATACTATTTACATGTAAGAAACACATGATTGGAAAAACAAGTTTGCAGAGGACGGAGAAGTTGTCCGCCCACTCAGCTCAACGACCATAGGCTGCGAGAGTGCTCGCGCTGTGACACAGAACTTTTTTGGGATACCTTGTCTCCGCAAATGGTTGTTTAAAAAAAAAATGAGGGAGTCACATATGGTGACGATTATAATGGGAGAATTGACGTTAAAGAGACACAGATGGAAATACGAGATGTTAAACAACACGATGATAATAGACACTATGCTGGTTCCCTTACAGAGATACGAAGACACTCGATGGTGACGGAAAACCAAAACAAAATGAAGATGACCCTGATGATCGGCATCATGATCGTCGCTGGAACAGTCCAGTTGCACGTGTTACCCACTTCTACCCCCCTCACCACACAGGCCCCGAACACGACCACCCAACACAACACCCCCAGCCCGGACACTACACCGCACACATACCCAGCCACCGATACCCCCACATGGTGTGAGAATCTCATCAAGTGGTATTCCCTGTCCTACACAGTGGAAGCCTTACTAGTAATAACCATATTGTACAGTGTCATTCAGACAATTAGATTGCGGAAATGGAGACGGTGAGCCTCCCGCCCCCCAGTATACACATTTAGAGCCCCTTTCCTCGGACTCCAGCAAACCCCACACTCCTTCTGAACCTTTTTTCTTCAATAAATTCCGCAGTTGTTGTTTTGTGAATAAAGTTTATTTTTCTGTGTATGTAAGTCTCAGTGATAGGAAGAAATGCGATGCTGCTATTGGATATTTTTTGTATTGTAACATAAGTTTTGGATTGTAACTAGCAGCATGAGTGTAGTCTAGTTAGAGGCAGTTAGAGGTTCCCCTTTTACTGAATGTTAAATGGCCCCCTAGAGATTGTTAGACATCTGTTTAGGGAAATTAGGTAAGTGTTTTTGGACCCATCGGACAGAGTAGATTAGAACCTGTCCTTGGTTAAGGGTACCCGGCATCCCAAGCGAACAAAGAATACCCAGTATGGTGATCTTTCACACTTCGCGTTGAGGATCAAAAGGACGGAGTGTAGCCATCTGGGATGGCCACTTCCAACTAGGTACAGAGCAACTCGCAAAGACTGATGGGTAAAATGGACAAGCCAAGACTCAGGCAGGCTCAGAGCCTGAAATGCATATTTGTCAGCAAATTCCAGATGGCATCGAAACTCTGACCCATTAGCATGTTAATCAGACCTATTAGCAGGTGATGGCCCATCTCCCCCAACACAAAAGGACTGGTACTCCAGCAACCGGGACAGTCCCAGACATTTGGGCGCCACTCCCTGTCCAAGGGAAACGCAAACAACGGGGTCAATGACCGCTTAGGACACGCCCAGCCATCCAAATCCCCGCCCACTTATTGGTTATGGAATCGAATGGAGTGATCAGGGATCACCCAATTAGTAAGGCCCAAATCGAAGGACCGCCCAAAAGAACGTGAAAACCCCCCGAGTATAAAGGAAGAGTTTGCCATATGTTTGCTCTCTTTTGGCCTTGGTACCCCTGTCACGGCCATTGCCAACTGCAGCAACACGAGAATCAAGTTCGAGTTCAACGTCCACTACCAGACAGATGAGCCCAGCTGAGTGGCATTTACCACTTCGAACCAAAGAGATCCTGAACAGCGGCCACTGTTTCCTGACCTAAACCGGGTGCCCGAAGTTAAGTACAGGTTGTCTTAGTAATAGGTGCAGTTGACTAGTAGTGTTTATGTTGCATGACTGATTGTGTGTAAATAAAGTACCCTTGACCTTGAAATAACTAACTGGTGTTTGGCTCTTTGATCGATAGCCGATTGAAACTTGTGGTGGTATCATTCGATACATGGCGATTCTAAGCATTCAGACATAGACAATATAGAAAGAAGGCAAATCCACTGATTGCCCTAATTGGAACAGAGCCACAGAAAAGACCAAGTAGTAGAGATAAATAGACACCAATGCGCGGGGGCACCAGCGTGTGCTGGGGTCATCCCAGTGCCTGCGCAGGGGGCGTTCTTCTCCACGCCGGCCGTGGCAGAGGTTGACAGCAGCCGGCGCGGAGGGAAAGAGTGCCCTCAGGGCACAGGCCTGCCCGTGGATCAGTGGGCCCCGATCGCGGGCCAGGCCACCGTGGGGGCACTCTCCAGGGCCAGATGCCCCTGTGTCCCCCCCTGAGGACTCTGCAGGCCGCCCGTAGTGCCAGGTCCCGCTGCTACGGACCTGTTGTGATTTACGCCGGCGGGACCGGCTGAAAACGGGCAGCCGCTCGGCCCATCGCGGGCCGGGGAATCGCGGGGGGGGGGGGGGGTGGGGCGCTGTCAGCGTGGCACGATTCCCGCCCCTGCCAAAACCCCGGCGCGGAGTATTCGGCAGCCGGCATCGGGGCGGGATTCACGCCGTCCCCCGGCAATTCTCTGACCCAGCGGGGGCTCGGAGAATCCCGCCCATTGTCTTTTTCTCGATGGTCAAATATTTCTTTGATGAATATTTCGTTTCCAAGAAAAATAACCAACAGGTCTTTCTATTCTTTTGTCGTCTTCCTACAACAATAAAACACCAACGCCACATCACGCGTCATCTTAAATTGCTTGGCACAATTAGGTGTCGTCAACACTGGTGCAGTGGTTAACACAGTTTTCAGATTGTCAAATGACTTCTGACATTCCGACGTCCACTGAAATTTCTTGTGCTTTTTCAGAAGTTCAGACAGTGGAGCAACCACACTGCTAACATTTGGCATGAATTTCCACGAGAAACCACTCATGCCCAGAAATCTGAAAACTTCTCTCCTCGTTGATGGTATTGGAAACTCCCCACTAGCTTTTGTTTTCACATTCCATGGGACCATCTGACCATGTCCAATTGTATAGTCTAAGAATGCAACTTGAGCTTTCACAAATTCACTTCTAGCCAGGGTTATCACCAATCCAGCCTTCTGTAATCGACCGAATAATTCCTCTAAATGTTCCAAATGTCCCTTACACATGTGACTGAACACCACCAAATCGTCAATGAATACTGCACAATTTTGTAGTCTAGAAGTGACCTTCTTGGTTAATCTTTGGAATGTTGCTGGTGCAATCTTCGTTCCAACCGACATTACTTTAAACTGATTCATTCCATTTGGCGTCACAAAAGCTGAAACTTCCTTCGCCCTGTCTGATAAAGGTACTTGCCAGTATCCTTTAAGTAAGTCAGGTTTAATAATAAAATTTGCTTGTCCCAGCTTTTCATGCATATTCTCTGTTTTCCTTCAGCCAGCCAATCTTCTTTCTATGCTAATATATTACCCACTACTTCATGAACGTTTACTTTATTTTAATATATATTTTATAAAATGGGGTAGATTTTTCTTTATAAATTTAGAGTACCCAGTTCATTTTGTTTTCCAATTAAGGGGCAATTTAGCGTGGCCAACCCACCTACCCTGCACATCTTTGGGTTGTGGGGGCGAAACCCATGCAAACACGGGGAGAATGTGCAAACTCCACACGGACAGTGACCCAGAGCCGAGATCGAACCTGGGACCTCGGCCCGGTGAGGCAGCAGTGTTAACCACTGCGCCACCGTGCTACCCTTGATTTTTTTTATTGCCTTCACTGCCTGGCAATAATCTAGCAGAGTGAATTTACTGTCCTTTATAGATTTTGGTGTATTGAAAATCAGGTGGGTTTATAATTCTGTCAGATTATTGCCCAGGTTGTGAAGTTAAAATCTATCCCAATGTGGCATCACAGAAGGAAAGATGGACAAAAGCCCACACAATTTCACAAACAAAAAATAGATGTATCATACTGGATCGTAGAGCACTGGTGTTGGAAAAATGGAGTTATCTGTATCCCGCTGTAATATGGGTACACTCAGAGTTTACAAGGAAACTTAGACAAACTATTTGGGCAATAAGTATCTTTTAAAAATTAACTTGCAACTTAAAAGTATGATTCTTTCAAAAACTATCTCTGCCACAAAAATACTGGGCGGGATTCTCCCATCTGAAGTCAGAGTGTTGATGCCGTTGTAAAAACTGGAGAGTTTAACGACGACGTCATTGGACCGCTAAGTGAAGCGATTCTCTGCCCTACAGGAGGCCAGCACGGCACTGGAGCGACCCACACCGCTCCAGCTGCCGATTCCTGCGTCAGATGGGCGCCGCGGATCTGCGCATGTGCGCTGCGATCAGCATGAATGCGCGCATGCGCGGTAGCTTCCTTCTCCGCGCCGGCCCTGATGCAACATGGCATAGGGCTACAGAGGCCGGCGCGGAGCAAAAGAGGCCCCCACCATGAGAGGCCGGCCCGCCGATCGGTAGGCCCTGATCGCGGGCCAGGCCATGGTGGAGGCCCCCTCCCCCGGGGTCGGACACCCCCTCCCCCCCACGAGGCTGCCCCTGACAGAATGGACGCCGAGATCCCGCCAGGTAAGACCAGATGTGAACGGCGCCAGCAGGACTGGGGCTTTTTTGAGCGGCCACTCAGCCCATCCAATAGCGCCGCTTCTCCGGTCACCGGCGCTGGGGCGGCATCACGCAAATCGCGCCCAACCCAGCGATTCTCTGACCCACCATGGACTGAGAGAATCCCGCCCATCGTTTTCATTCTTTGGTCAAGAGGAGATTTGCTCGCAGCAGGCTCAGTGTTCTCAAAAAGTATGTTTGAGTCATGTTTTTTATGTGCCATCAATGAACACACGGCGAGTGGTGAACGTAACTGAGGCTTTAATAAACTAAACGGAAAGCCTCCTGGCCTCGGATCCCGAACTGAGGCAGCAGCGGAGACAAGCCACCTTTATACCAAACCCGAGGGAGGCGGAGCCAGCAGGCAGTTGTTTACCACATTACATATAATACAGTGACAGTTTACCATAATGCACATGTTGTATACTACAGTGGTTCGGACCCAGCAGGGACAGTCCAGGCATGTAACAGTACAACAGTACAATACAATACAGTGGTTTACCACATTCACCCCCTATTAAAAAAAAGAGTCCAGCGGGGGTGAAGTGGATTTAAAGATCAAGTCTGTTGGGGGCCTTGACCTTCCGCCGTGATCGCCTCAGTCCCGGCTGTGGTGTGGGCACCGGTGTGGAAGCCTGCGCGTCCGGGAGCGTGTCGTCCTCTTCTTCACCCAGTAGTTGGGTCAGTGGAGGGGGGGGCGATGTGTTGGCGGGGGTGGTGGTGATGGCTGCCGGTGGGCCTGCGGGTGCCAAACCTTGAACTAGCTGGATAGTGGTGGAAGGAGACGGTGTAGGATCGGGTGTGGTGGTGATGGTCGCTGGGGAACCTGCAGGCGCCAAATCCTGGAGGGAGACTGTGTCCTGTTGCCCGTCATGATGTGCCACGTAGGCATATTGTGGATTGGCATGGAGGAGCATGACCTTCTCGACGAGGGGGTCTGATTTATGGCTCCTCGTATGCTTCCGGAGGAGGACGGGCCCTGAGACTGTCAGCCAGGATGGGAGCGAGACCCCGGAGGTGGACTTCCTGGGGAAGGCAAACATTCGCTCGCGAGGGGTCTCATTGGTGGCAGTACACAGGAGCGACCGGATGGAGTGGAGCGCATTGGAGAGGACCTCCTGCCAGCAGGAGACTGGGAGACCTCTAGACCGCAGGGCCAGGAGGACGGCCTTCCAGACCGTTGCGTTCTCCCTCTCCAGGCCTCTACAGGGCTAACCCACTGCACCACCGTGCTGCACTTTCGTCAACAATGTTCAGGAAGTACACATTACAGTCCGTGGAGGGGAGGGGCCCTTTGAAGTCAATGCTGAGGCGCACAAAGGGGCGAGAGGCCTTTACCAGGTGCGCTCTGTCTGGCCGATAGAAGTGCGGTTTGCACTCCGAGCAGACCTGGCAGTCCCTGGTCATGGTCGTGACCTCCTCGATGGAGTAAGGCAGGTTGTGAACCTTGATAAAGTGACCCCCGGGTGATAGAGGTCATTGTGGAGGGCCCGGAGTCGGTCTACTTGTGCGCTGGCACATGTACCATGGGATAGGGCATCTGGGGGCTCATTGACTTCCCAGGTCGATACAAGATATCGTAGTTGTAGGTGGAGAGCTCGATCCTCCACCTCAGAATCTTGTCATTCTTGATCCTGCCCCGCTGTGTGTTGTTAAACATGAAGGCAACCGACTGTTGGTCAGTGAGGAGAGTGAATCGCCTGCCGGCCAGGTAATGCCTCCAAAATGTCGCACAGCTTCTACGATGGCTTGGGCTTCCTTTTCGACGGAGGATTGTCGAATTTCGGAGGCATGGAGTGTGCGGGAGAAGAAAGCCACGGGCCTGCCCGCCTGGTTGAGGGTAGCGGCCAGAGCAAAGTCCGATGCATCGCTCTCCACCTGGAACAGAATGGACCTGTCCACAGCGTGCATCGCCGCTTTGGCAATATCTGCCTTGATGGGGTTGAAGGCCACGCGGGCCTCAGCTGTCAGGGGAAAAACGGTGGATTTAATGAGTGGGTGGGCCTTGTCTGCATAATTGGGGACCCACTGGGCATAGTATGAGAAGAACCCCAGGCATCGCTTCAGGGCCTTGGGGCAGTGGGGGAGGGGGAGTTCCAGGAGGGGGCGCATGCGGTCGGGTTCGAGCCCTAGGACTCCGTGTTCCACGACGTAGCCGCGGATGGCTCGGCGGGTTGTGCGGAAAACGCATTTTTCCTTATTGTAGGTGAGGTTCAGGAGTTTAGCGGTGTGGAGGAAGTGCCAGTGGTTTTCGTCATGGTCCTGTTGGTCATGGCTGCAGATGGTGACATTATCTAAGTACGGGAATGTGGCCCGCAGCCCGTATTGGTCAACCATTCGGTCCATTTCTCGTTGGAAGACCGAGACCCCGTTGGTGACGCCGAAGGGAACCCTGAGGAAGTGGTAGAGGTGGCCATCTCCCGCAAAGGCAGTGTATTGGCGGTCCTCCGGGCGGATGGGGAGCTGGTGGTACGCAGACTTCAAGTCAACTGTGGAGAAGACTCGATACTGCGCAATCTGATTGACCATGTCAGATATGCGGGGGAGGGGGTACGCATCGAGCTGCGTGTACCGGTTGACGGTCTGACTGTAGTCGATGACCATCCAGTGCTTCTCCCCAGTCTTGACGACCACCACTTAGGCTCTCCAGAGGCTGGTACTAGCCTCAATGATCCCCTCTCATAGGAGTCGCTGGACCTCCGACCTGATAAAGACCCTGTCCCGGGCACTGTACCTAGTGGCGACGGGTTTACAGTCGGGAGTGAGGCTAGCGAAGAGCGAGGGTGGGGCGATCTTAAGGGTCGCGAGGCTACAGACGGTGAGGGGGGGCAGGGGTCCACCGAACTTTAAAGGAAGGCTTTGGAGGTGGCACTGGGAGTCGAGCCCCAGTAATAGGGCAGCGCAGAGATGGGGAAGGACGTAGAGTTTGAAGTTAGTGTACTCTATGCCTTGTACAGTAAGGGTCGCAACACACTACCCCCGGATTGCTACTGAATGTGATCCGGAAGCCAGGGAGATTTTCTGGGTCGCGGGTAAAACTGGGAGGGAGCAGTGCCTTACCGTATCTGGGTGAATGAAGCTGTCTGTGCTCCCAGAGTCGAAAAGGCAAGCCTCTCGTGCCCGTTGATCCGGACGGTCATCGTAGATTTTGTGAGGTGATGAGGCCGGGACTGGTCGAGCGTAATGGAGGCGAGCTTCGGAAGGTGATGGGTAGGCCGGTCGGAGGTAGCGGCGGCCAGCGCACGATCGGGCGAGCAGGGCTCCCGGGAGGCTGATGAGTGGTCCCAAGATGGCAGCCCCCATGAGTCGCACGTGGCGGGTGGCATCGGAGATGGCGTCAAAGATGACGGCACGCGTGGGTTGCGCGTGACTGGTGGAGTACAAGATGGCGTTAAAGTTGACGGCCCCCATGAGTCGCACGTGGTGGCCGAAATCGAAGATGGCGGTGGAGATGGCGGCGCCCACGGGTCGCACATGGCAGGTGGTGGGGCTGCTGGGGGCGGCCCCGGCAGGCAGCTCTACTGGGCCTAGGAGTTTTCGGGAGAGATCGGGCCTGGCAGACTTTGCAAAGTGGCCTTTCCTCCCACACCCGTTGCAAGTCGCGTTCCGTGCAGGGCAGCGTTGTCTGGGATGATTACCCTGGCCACAAAAGTAGCACCTCGGTCTTCCGGCGCTGGCGGGCTGCTGCGCGGCACAGGCTTGCGCCGCACTCGAGTCGGGTGATGGTGGCGCCCACGAGGTCCACGAGGGTGCCGCGCGGTCGGAGGTGTAGGCCTCCATGTTCTGGAAGGCCACCTCCAGCGAGTTTGAGAGCTGCACTGTCTCTGGGAGGCTGAGTGTATCCCCTTCTAGCAACCGCTGGCGGATGTAGTTTGATTTCATGCCTGCGACATAACCGTCCCTGACCAACAGCTCCGCGTGTTGGGTAGCCAATACCGCCTGGCAGTCACAGTTCCGGCAGAGTACCCGCAAGGCACGCAAGAATTCTGCTAGTGATTCCCCAGGACGTTGTCGTCTCGTGGCAAGAAGGTGCCTAGCATACACTTCGTTTACCAACTTTACATAGTGTCCCTTCAGCAGCATTATCGCCCCCGTATACGAGGGGGCGTCCCTGATGAGAAGAAAGACTTGCGGCTCACCCGTGCGTGGAGGATCTGCGTCTTTTGGAGGTCAGTGAAGTCTTTGTGAAGGATCCGAGGTACGCTTCGAAGCAGCTTAGCCAGTGCTCGAATGTTGCAGTGGAGTCGGCTGCCTGTGGGTCCAGCTCCAGGTAATCAGGCTTGAGTGATGAATTCATCTTAGATGTTTAGTTTATTAAATTGATATGCCATCGATGAACACATGACGAGTGGTGAACGTAACTGAGGCTTTAATACACTAAACAGCAAGCCTCCTGGCCTCGGATCCCGAAGTGAGGCAGCGGCAGAGACTAGCCACCTTTATACCGAGCCCGAGGGAGGCGGAGCCATCAGGCAGTAGGTTACCATATTACAAATAATAGTGGCAGTTTACCACAATACACATATTAAATACTACAGTGGTTCGGACCCAGCAGGGACAGTCCAGGCATGTAACAGTACAATACAATACAATACAGTGGTTACCTCTGTGACAATCTTTGCTTTCATATATAAAGCAAATGTATCAGCACTGTGTTATCTATCAGGCGGAAAGAGATAAGGGGCTAGAGGGGACCGGGGGGCGGGGGTAGCTTCTGGACAAAGTTAATATCCGAAAGAGAATGAGGCAAAGGGAATTCTGTTAAGGGAAAACAGAGCTCGCAGGTGTAAGGGGCTGGAGAAAGAGTCCTCCGAAGATCCAGGCAGGCAGGACCACTGAACCGCTCAAAGTATTTTACAGCAAAGAAAATACTTTGTGAAGTACTGTTGGGGCGATTAGATACTGTTGGGGCGGTCAGTAAGTTCCCATGATCTGTTATAATGATTGGTTTAGCAAGTAAGTTATTTCTATTGTGTGTTTGTTATTCAAATCCCCTTGGTTAGCTAACCGTTTTGCGTGTGCCAATGTTAGCAGAAGGTCCCCCGAGGGAGCTCCGAGCCGAGGCGAGAGGGAATGGGAGGAGGGAAGGAGTGAGCATTGAGAAACAGAAAGAACTGGGGAATAGGAGGAGGATAAGCATTGAAAGCAACAACAGGCTGGCGTCCAACACACGTGATGAACCTGTTTACCAAACACTATAAAAAGGGAGCAGAGCGACTTCTGTGCGGAAGCTACAAGTGTCTTTCAAATTGTAATAACTGAAGAGGGGACACGCATAAAAAAAACGCCAGCATCAATTGGCGGTAAGGTTTTGGGGCAGGTTTGGAGAGGGTCGCCCTGAAGCACTGTTGAAAGTGACAGTTCCCGGGCTCCAGAAGCTGGCGGAATGGCCACTGAACTCTTCAACAAACAGCAAACCATTCAACTCCGGCACAGGCACATCGGGTAAGTGTGACTACTGTACAGCCGCTACTCACCTTTAAATTCTACTCCTTCTGTCCCACCCCTGACCCAAATACTCGTTTCAAACGCTGTGTGTGTAATGAGAACTGGGAAGGTATGATCCCTGTGTGAGCGTTGTGACTATACTGGAGCTGCTGCTGTAATTTAGACCTCAGTCTGCCCACTGCAATCGCCGTCATTAATTACCCTTCCTGCTGTCAGCTCTTTTCTGTTGACTCCTGTATTTGCAGTAATCGGGTTTCCTAATGATACTTCAGTCCAGTGTTTTTCAAACTTATTTTTGCCAACTGGCCACCCTTCATGCCGCATGCCACGCTCACTTACTCAATCTATCCTGAGTCAAGGCAGTGTTTGGGACACTAAAGTTTTCTTGCCGGACAAGTGAGGGAAAGAAAAATCATCCAGTTCCGTGTTTTTCAAACTTTTTTTCCCAGGGCCCACTTTTACCAACCGACTGACCTTTGCGACCAACTATTCTCACTTATCTTTAATGCGACAGGTGAGCCTGCTTGGTCCTCAATCTCACTTGCTTTGTGGCATTTCCTGCTGAGGACTTCAGCTGCTGATTTACATCCTGGCTGCACCCTTTGAAAAAAAAATCAAGAGGTTTGTCCTCCAACTTGTCTTCAAATGCCTTTGAAGTTTTGAGGGTTTTAAACTCTCATTTGCCTGTACTTCCCTGCATTTAAAACACATGGGCTTTGTATCCTGATTTGCATTGACACAATTAACAGAGCAATACCTAAACCAGTCATCTTTATACTGCTTTGTTCCCAGTTTCATTTTTTTCTTTGTCGGCTGTTCACCAGAGGCCCTGGAGCTCTGTACAGAGCTAACACTAGCATTGTTCTGTCCCACCGTGGACTCTCCTGAGCAGCTCTCTCCAGCAGATTCAGTTATAAGTTCCTGGCCAGGAGGTACACTGTCTGTGTCACGGGTCCTCTCTTCTTTATAACAAAATGATCCATCTTCAGTTCTTCACAGTTCCTTGCCTTCTCGCTCGCAGCTAGAAAATGGAGTGTACATCTTGGGTGCATGACCTGCTCTTTGCCGCCGCTTCTGGCTTGAAGACTGCATCGTTCCATTTAAAAGCTGGCTGCATCCGGCATTCCCAATTTAAAAGTTGGTCGTGGCCATTGGGCGCTGTGGCCAATCGCTCCGCAATCCTCCCAACACCTGCCGCGCCAACCCGCACTTTGAAAAACCCGATCTAGTTTTCCTGTTCTTAATCACTATCCAGTAGCCGCAGGGGCGTTGAATAGCTGTGATGGAATTCTATCGAGCTGAAATGTTCAGCCATTTCTTTTTTTTATGTTGCCTGGCTGGCTGAGTGTTTATAGGTTCTACGTTTGTAAGCTTCAGCTGCCGTACGCGGCCCTGCACTGCCGGCCGCGGGTCCGCACATATACGCGGCAGCCGGCTGCCGGCCCACGCATGCGCACGGTGGCCGCTTCCCGCCGGCACCGCGCAACATGGTGGAGCCACACAGCGGGCCAGCGCAGAAGAAGGTATACCACCCCCCCCCCCCCCCCCCCCCAAGGATCGCGCACGCCCGCAGATCGGTAGCCCCCGATCGCGAGCCTGGCTGTTGTGGAGCATGCCCGGAGTCTGATCCCCTTTTTCTCCCACCAGGATGGCAACGCGGCCGCGGGTCCGAGCTCCCGCCGGGTGGAACCATGTTAGAACCACGCCGGCGAGAACTCAGCCGGTCGACCGTGAAGAATCGCCGCAGGCGCCTCTTTCAACGAGCCCCGACCGGCGCCGCATCGACCGCGCGCGGCTGCCGCCGATTCTCCGGTCGCCGGAGAATCGCGTCCTAGCTTCGGACCCGATCGCGGTTCTCTGAGGCTCCGTTCTCCGCCCCTGCGCCGAGCGCCTTTTCGGCGCGAAAGTTCGGAGAATCCTGGCCCTGGTATCTTCCATATTCAAAGTGTTGAAACCGCTGAGGGTTGTGTTAGCTGGCTGAGTTGTGTGATTGAATACATCCGCCTTCGCAGTCATGTGAAATTAGCACAAGTGGACAGGCATTTAATTAAAATAGACAGAGACGTGACTGACAGTTTTTGTGGGCAGTGCTGTGGAGGGGTGAAAAACAAATATGCACTGACTCTCAAAACAGTCTGAATTCCATCTGCAAGTCTTGTTTTTTTTAATAAACATTTTATGAGGTATTTTTGGTATAGTAACAACAACCAAATAAACAATATACATGAAACCATAAACATAGTGCAAAAGCCATTTACCTCTCGTACAGGTCCCACCCTTATTGACCCCCTACTGAGTGCTGAATTTGGTGCATTTGAGTGCGATAGTGAGAGTTTGGTGACCGAGGGAGTATAAGGCTTCATTTTTATCTAAAGTTTAGTCTTTCTTTTATTTAGTTAATTAACTTAAAAGTTGCTGTTTGGTTTAGAAGAAGGTGAATTTTCAATAAGCTTTAAACAGGCTTCTACTTGTAGGCACTTGCAGCTGGAGCTTGTTAATTAGTTAATTGGATTAGGCCAGTTTTCAGAGGCTAGATTCACAGTATAAAAGTGATCCCCTACAGTGCAGACTGTTTGCACTGAGTGCTGAATTTGGTGCATTTGAGTGCGATAGTGAGTTTGGTGACCGAGGGAGTGCTGAATTTGGTGCATTTGAGTGCGATAGTGAGTTTGGTGACCGAGGGAGTGCTGAATTTGGTGCATTTGAGTGCGATAGTGAGAGTTTGGTGACCGAGGGAGTTAGGTGAGGAGGGAGTAAGGTGCTTGTTTCATTTTGTTTCCGACATTTCCGCAAAGAGTGCAAAGCGAGCCAGGAGTTTACAGAAAGTGTAGCTGACTGGGAGCAGGGCCGGAGGGCGGAGATCTAGTTAGTCCACAGGGCAGCTATATTCTGTCAGGTAAGAGGGGATGGAGGCTAGGCCAGTTACATGCTCCTCCTGTTGGAATGAGTGGTGAGGGATACCACCAGTGTCCCCACTGACTATACCTGCGGGAAGTGCACCCAACTTCAGCTCCTCAAAGACCGTGTTAGGGAACTGGAGCTGAAGCTGGATGAACTTCGGATCATCCGGGAGGCAGAGGGGGTGATTGAGAAGAGTTACAAGGAGGTAACCACACCCAAGGTACAGGACAAGAATAGCTGGGTTACAGTCAGGGGGGAAAAAAACAAACAGGCAGAAAGTGCAGGGATCCCTCGTGGCCGTTCCCCTTCAAAACAAGTATACCGTTTTGGATGCTGTTGGGGGGGATGACCTACCGGGGGAAGGCCCTAGCGACCAGGTCTCTGGCACTGAGTCTGGCTCTGGGGCTCAGAAGAGAAGGGGGGAGAATAGAAAAGCAATAGTTGTAGGAGATTCAATGGTTAGGGGAATAGATAGGAGATTCTGTGGTCGCGAGCGAGACTCCCAGAAGGTATGTTGCCTCCCGGGTGCCAGGGCCAGGGATGTCTCGGATCGTGTCTTCAGGATCCTTAAGGGGGAGGGCGAGCAGCCAGAAGTCGTGGTGCACATTGGTACCAACGACATAGGTAGGAAAAGGGGTGTGGAGGTAATAAACACGTTTAGGGAGTTAGGCTGGAAGTTAAAAGCCAGGACAGACAGAGTTGTCATCTCTGGTTTGTTGCCGGTGCCACGTGATAGCGAGGCTAGGAATAGGGAGAGAGTGCAGTTGAGCACGTGGCTGCAGGAATGGTGTAGGAGGGAGGGCTTCAGGTATTTGGATAATTGGAGCGCATTCTGGGGAAGGTGGGACCTGTACAAGCAGGAAGGGTTGCATCTGAACCAGAGGGGCACCAATGTCCTGGGAGGGAGGTTTTCTAGTACTCTTCGGGAGGGTTTAAACTAATTTGGCAGGGAATGGGAACCGGATTTGTAGTCCAGCAACTAAGGTAGCCGATATTCAGGACGCCAAAGCGTGTAATGAGGCAGTGGGGAAGGGAACACTGACAAAGGAGAGTACTTGCAGGCACGGAGATGGGTTGAAGTGTTTATACTTCAACGCAAGAAGCATCAGGAATAAGGTGGGTGAACTTAAGACATGGATCGGTACTTAGGACTACGATGTGATGGCGAACACGGAAACGTGGATAGAAGAGGGGCAGAAATGGTTGTTGGAGGTCCCTGGTTATAGATGTTTCAATAAGATTAGGGAGGGTGGTAAAAGAGGTGGGGGGGTGGCATTATTAATTAGAGATAGTATAACAGCTGCAGAAAGGCAGTTCGAGGAGTATCACCCTATTGAGGTAGTATGGGTTGAAGTCAGAAATAGGAAAGGAGCAGTCACCTTGTTAGGAGTTTTCTATAGGCCCCCCAATAGTAGCAGAGATGTGGAGGAACAGATTTTGGAAAGGTGCAGAAGTCATAGGGTAGTAGTCATGGGAGACTTTGACTTCCCAAATATTGAGTGGAAACTCTTTAGATCAAATAGTTTGGATGGGGTGGTGTTTGTGCAGTGTGTCCAGGAAGCTTTTCTAACACAGTATGTAGATTGTCCGACCAGAGGAGGGGCAATATTGGATTTAGTACTGGGTAATGAGCCAGGGCAAGTGATAGATTTGTTAGTGGGGGAGCATTTTGGAGATAGTGACCACAATTCTGTGACTTTCACTTTAGTAATGGAGAGGGATAGGTACGTGCAACAGGGCAAGGTTTACAATTGGGGGAAGGGTAAATACGATGTTGTCAGACAAGAATTGAAGTGCATAAGTTGGGAACATAGGCTGGCAGGGAAGGACACAAGTGAAATGTGGAACTTGTTCAAGGAACAGGTGCTACGTGTCCTTGATATGTATGTCCCTGTCAGGCAGGGAAGAGATGGTCGAGTGAGGGAACCATGGTTGACAAGAGAGGTTGAATGTCTTGTTAAGAGGAAAAAGGAGACTTATGTAAGGCTGAGGAAACCAGGTTCAGACAGGGCACTGGAGGGATACAAGATAGCCAGGAGGGAACTGAAGAAAGGGATTAGGAGAGCTAAGAGGGCATGAACAATCTTTGGCGGGTAGGATCAAGGAAAACCCCAAGGCCTTTTACACATATGTGAGAAATATGAGAATGACTAGAGCGAGGGTAGGTCCGATCAAGGACAGTAGCGGGAGATTGTGTATTGAGTCTGAAGAGATAGGAGAGGTCTTGAACGAGTACTTTTCTTCTGTATTTACAAATGAGAGGGGCCATATTGTTGGAGAGGACAGTGTGAAACAGATTGGTAAGCTCGAGGAAATACTTGATAGGAAGGAAGATGTGTTGGGCATTTTGAAAAACTTGAGGATAGACAAGTCCCCCGGGCCTGACGGCATATATCCAAGGATTCTATGGGAAGCAAGAGATGAAATTGCAGAGCCATTGGCAATGATCTTTTCGTCCTCACTGTCAACAGGGGTGGTACCAGGGGATTGGAGAGTAGCGAATGTCGTGCCCCTGTTCAAAAAAGGAACTAGGGATAACCCTGGGAATTACAGGCCAGTTAGTCTTACTTCGGTGGTAGGCAAAGTAATGGAAAGGGTACTGAAGGATAGGATTTCTGAGCATCTGGAAAGACACTGCTTGATTAGGGATAGTCAGCACGGATTTGTGAGGGGTAGGTCTTGCCTTACAAATCTTATTGAATTCTTTGAGGAGGTGACCAAGCATGTGGATGAAGGTAAAGCAGTGGATGTAGTGTACATGGATTTTAGTAAGGCATTTGATAAAGTTCCCCATGGTAGGCTTATGCAGAAAGTAAGGAGGCATGGGATAGTGGGAAATTTGGCCAGTTGGATAACGAACTGGCTAACCGATAGAAGTCAGAGTGGTGGTGGATGGCAAATATTCAGCGTGGATCCCAGTTACCAGTGGCGTACCGCAGGGATCAGTTCTGGGTCCTCTGCTGTTTGTGATTTTCATTAATGACTTGGATGAGGGAGTTGAAGGGTGGGTCAGTAAATTTGCAGACGATACGAAGATTGGTGGAGTTGTGGATAGTAAAGAGGGCTGTTGTCGGCTGCAAAGAGACATAGATAGGATGCAGAGCTGGGCTGAGAAGTGGCAGATGGAGTTTAACCCTGAAAAGTGTGAGGTTGTCCATTTTGGAAGGACAAATATGAATGCGGAATATAGGGTTAACGGTAGAGTTCTTGGCAATGTGGAGGAGCAGAGAGATCTTGGGGTCTATGTTCATACATCTTTGAAAGTTGCCACTCAAGTGGATAGAGCTGTGAAGAAGGCCTATGGTGTGCTCGCGTTCATTAACACAGGGATTGAATTTAAGAGCCGTGAGGTGATGATGCAGCTGTACAAAACTTTGGTAAGGCCACATTTGGAGTATTGTGTACAGTTCTGGTCGCCTCATTTTAGGAAGGATGTGGAAGCTTTGGAAAAGGTGCAAAGAAGATTTACCAGGATGTTGCCTGGAATGGAGAGTAGGTCTTACGAGGAAAGGTTGAGGGTGCTAGGCCTTTTCTCATTAGAACGGAGAAGGATGAGGGGTGACTTGATAGAGGTTTATAAGATGATCAGGGGAATAGATAGAGTGGACAGTCAGAGACTTTTTCCCCGGGTGGAACAAACCATTACAAGGGGACATAAATTTAAGGTGAAAGGTGGAAGATATAGGAGGGATATCAGAGGTAGGTTCTTTACCCAGAGAGTAGTGGGGGCATGGAATGCACTGCCTGTGGAAGTAGTTGAGTCGGAAACATTAGGGACCTTCAAGCAGCTATTGGATAGGTACATGGATTACGGTAAAATGATATAGTGTAAATTTATTTGTTCTCAAGGGCAGCACGGTAGCATTGTGGATAGCACAATTGCTTCACAGCTCCAGGGTCCCAGGTTCGATTCCGGCTTGGGTCACTGTCTGTGCGGAGTCTGCACGTCCTCCCCGTGTCTGCGTGGGTTTCTCCGGGTGCTCTGGTTTCCTCCCACAGTCCAAAGATGTGCGGGTTAGGTGAATTGGCCAATGATAAATTGCCCTTAATGTCCAAATTGCCCTTGGTGTTGGGTGGAGGTGTTGAGTTTGGGTAGGGTGCTCTTTCCAAGAGCTGGTGCAGACTCAAAGGGCCGAATGGCCTCCTTCTGCACTGTAAATTCAATGATAATCTATGATTAATCTAGGACAAAGGTTCGGCACAACATCGTGGGCCGAAGGGCCTGTTCTGTGCTGTATTTTCTATGTTCTATGTACTCTAATCTAAACTACTCCCCTTCCCCCGGCCCATCTGCTGACGATTAATTTTCCGCGAAGAAGTCGACAAAGGTTGCTACCTCCGGGTGAACCCTAACAGTGACCCTCTCAAGGCAAACTTGATTTTCTCCAAACAGAGAAAGCTAGCCATGTCCGATAGCCAGGTCTCCGACTTCGGGGGCTTTGAATCCGTCCATGCTAATAGTATCCGTCTCCGGGCTACCAGGGAAGCAAAGGCCAGAACGTCTGCCTCTTTCTCCTCCTGGATTCCCGGGCCTTCTGACACCCCAAAAATCGCCACCTCTGGACTCAGTGCCACCTTTGTTTTTAACACTGGACATGACGTCTGCAAATCCCCGCCAAAATCCCCTAAGCTTTGGACATGTCCAAAACATGTGGACATGGTTCGCTGGTCCTCCCGCACATTTTGCGCACCTGTCCTCCAACCCAAAGAATCTACTCATCTGGGCCACTGTCATGTGAGCCCGGTGAACAACCTTGAATTGTATCAGGCTGAGCATGGCACATGTTGCGGACGTGTTGACTCTACTCGCGGGTCTGCCCATAGACCATCCTCTATCTCATCTCCCAGCTCCTCATCCCACTTGCGCTTCAGCTCCTCGGTCTGTGTCTCCTCCGATCCCATAAGCTCCTTTATAGATGTCCGAGATGCTCCCTTCTCCTACCCACCCTCAGGAAACTACCCTGTCCTGAATCCTCCTTAGCGGTAGGAGGGGGAAGGTTGACACCTGTTTATGAAGGAAGTCCCGCACCTGCAGATACCTGAATTAGTTTCCCCTCGCCAACCAAACTTTTCCTCCAATGCCCTTGTACTCGGAAAGCTCCCCTCGATGAACATATCCCTCATCCTCTCAATCCCCACTCTCTGCCATAACTGGAACTCCCTGTCCATACTCCCCGGGGCAAACCGGTGATTATCACAGATTGGGGCCCAGACCGATGCTCCCACATGCTGCCTCCACTGGCCCCAAACTCTCAGGGCTGCCACCATCACTGCACTGGTGGAGTACCGTGCCGGTGGGAACGGCAGAGGCGCAGTTACCAATGCCCCCAAACTGGTGCCATTACATGAAGCCACCTCCATACGCTCCCATGCCAACCCCTCCCCCACCACCCACTTCCTGATCATGGCTATATTAGCCGCCGAGTAATAGTTGCTAAAATTTGGCAGCGCCAGCCCGCCCTCTCCCCGACTCCGCTCAAGCATTACCTTCCTTACTCGCAGGGTCTTGCCCGCCCAGACGAAGCCCGTGATCACTCTGTTGACCCACTTAAAAAAGGATTGCGGAATAAAGATGGGGAGACACTGAAATACAAATAGGAATCTCGGCCGGACCGTCACCTTCACCGTTTGCACCCTCCCAGCCAGAGACAACGGAAACGCGTCCCATCTCCGGAAATCGTCCTTCATTTGGTCCACCAGCCGGGCCAGATCCAATTTATGCAGCCGGTCCCATTCCCGCACCACTTGGATGCCTAGTTTCCTAAAGCTTCCCTTTACTAACTTAAACGGCAGCTCTCCCAGTCGCCTCTCCTGTCCCCTCGCCTGGACCACAAACATCTCACTCTTACCTATATTAAGCTTATACCCCGAAAACCGACCAAATTCCCCTAGAGTCCTCATGACTTCTTCCATCCCCTCTATTGGGTCTGAAACGTACTGAAACAGGTCATCCGCATAGAGCGAAACCCTGTTCTCTCCACCCCTTCGAGGCTCTCAGAGCAATTGCCAACGGTTCTATAGCCAACGCAAACAACAGTGGGGAGAGGAGGCATCCTTGTCTCGTCTAAAATAGTCCGATGTTGTCCTATTTATCCGTACACTTTCCACAGGAGCCTGATACAGTAACCTGACCCAGTCAATAAAGCCCCGCCCGAATCCGAACCTTCCCAGTATCTCCCACAGATTGTCCCATTCTACCCGATCAAAAGCCTTTTCTGCATCCATTACGATCACTACCTCCACCTCCCTACCTTCCGGGGGCATCATGATCACATTTAACAACCTTCTTACATTGGCCACCAACTGCCTGCCCTTAACACACCCCGTCTGGTCCTCCCCAATAACGTCCGAAACACAATCTTCGATCCTGGAGGACACGATTTTGTCCAGCAACTTGGCATCTACATTCAACAGGGAGATCGGCCTGTAGGACCCACACAGCTCCGGGTTCTTGTCGCGCTTAAGAATCAGCGAAATCATTGCCTGTGGCATCGTCGGGGGCAACACCCCTCTTTCCCTTGCCTCATTGAACATTCTCAACAACACCGGCAGCAATATCCCCAAGAACGTTTTATAAAACTCCATTGGGTACCCGTCCGGACTCGGGGCCTTGCCCACCTGCAGGGCCTTCCAGCCCGATTGGGGCCCCCAGCTCTTCTACCCGCTTCCCATCCACCTTTGGGAAATTCAGCCCCTCCAAGATGTGCCTCATCCCCTCCGGCCCTGTAGGGGGTTCCGACCTGTACAGCTTGCTGTAGAAGTCCCTAAAGGCCTGATTCACCCCTACTGAATCACCAACCAGGTTCCTGAGTCCGTTCTTTACTTTCCCTATTTCCCTAGCTGCCTCCCTCTTCCTAAGCTGCTGTGCAAGCATTCTGCTGGCCTTCTCTCCATGTTCATAGATCGCCCTCCTCGCCTTTCTCAGCTGCTGCACCCCCCTCCCTGTGGTTAACAAGCTAAACTCTGCCTGTAACCTACGCCATTCTCTTAAAAGCCCTGCCTCTGGGGTCTCCGCATACCTCCTATCGATATGTAGTATCTCCTTTACCAGTCGGTCCATCTCTGTCCTGTCCACCTTCTCCGCTGGGCCCGTATCGAGATCAGCTCCCCCCTGACCACCGCCTTTCTCTGTCCTGTCCACCTTCTCCACTGGGCCCGTATCGAGATCAGCTCCCCCCTGACCACCGCCTTTCTCTGTCCTGTCCACCTTCTCCGCTGGGCCCGTATCGAGATCAGCTCCCCCCTGACCACCGCCTTTCTCTGTCCTGTCCACCTTCTCCGCTGGGCCCGTATCGAGATCAGCTCCCCCCTGACCACCGCCTTCAGTGCTTCACAGACCACCACTTCTGAAATTTCCCCCGCATTGACCTGCAGGTAGTTCTGAATACATTTCCTCAGCCGCTCGCACACCCCTTCGTCAGCCAAAAGTCCCACATCTAACCTCCAGTGCGGGCGCTGGTTACTGTCCTGCAGGTCAACTTAATGCGGAGCATGGTCTGAGATTGTGATCGCCGAGTACCCTGTGTCCACCACCCCTGCCAGCAAGGCCCTGCTCAAAATGAAGAAATCAATCCGGGAATACACTTTATGCACGTGTGAGTAGAAGGAGAACTCCTTCACCCACGGCTGCCCAAATCTCCATGGATCCACCCCCCTCCCCATCAGCTCCATGAACCCTCTTAGTTCCCTGTATGCTTCATCCGATGCCAGTGCTTATGTAGTTACATTGTATACCTTGTGTTGCCCTATTATGTATTTTATTTTATTCCTTTTTCTTCCCATGTACTTAATGATCTGTTGAGCTGCTCGCAGAAAAATACTTTTCACTGTACCTCGGTACACGTGACAATAAACAAATCCAATGCAATGCGTTGCCATTGCTGGCACCCTGCCCGTTCTCGCGCTTGACCGGTCCAAACCAGGGTCAATAACTGTGTTGAAGCCCCCTCCCATGACCAACCTGTCCGAGTCCAGGTCCGGTATCTTCCCCAGCATCCTCTTTATAAACTCCACATCATCCCAATTTGGCGCATACACATTTACTAATACCACCTGCACTCCCCCTAGCTTCCCACTAACCATAATGTATCGACCTCCCACATCCGAGACTATTCTACCTGCCTCAAACACCACCCGCTTATTGATCAGGATCGCGACCCCTCTAGTTTTTGAATCTAGTCTCGAGTGAAAGACCTGACTGACCCAGCCTTTCCTCAGTCTAACCTGGTCCATTACTCTAAGGTGCATCTCCTGCAACATAACCACTTCCGCCTTCAGTCCCCTAATATGCGCGAACACACGTGCCCTTTTGACCGGCCCATTTAACCCTCGAACATTCCAGGTGATCAGCCTAGTTGGGGGACTCATTGCCCCTTCGCCGATCAGCCATCCCCGTTTTTAGGCCCGCCTCCAGCCCGTGCTCTGCGCCTCCACCGGTCCATCCCCAGGCAATCCCCAACCTGCTCTCTGTCCCTCAGCCCAAGTCCCTCCCTCGTCAGCAGAAAATGCCCCCCCCCCCCCCCCCCCCAGTAACAACACCCTGTAACCCAACCCCTTTACTAAACCAAACATATGCACACACCCCACTGTGCTTCCGAGAGCTAGTTCACCCAGCTAGCTTGCTGGCCCCCATCCCTGGTGCCAGATAGTCTCCCACCTATTGTCCACCCCCCCCCGCTCATACACACAAACTCCAACATCAAACAATCCCCACACAATTGCCCAACAGAAAAACACCAAGATCAAAACAAGCACACCTCCATCCCCCAACAGTGCAAATGAAAACCTTAACTCACTCAGCTCTACCGCTGGTTCCAAATCAATGCAAACGGCATCACAAACATCTTCCATGATACGCAAAACGAGAAACTTTTTACAAAAACCGAGAAACGAAAGGAAAAAACAAAAACATGAATGTTGCAGCCAAGTTCAAAAGTTCTCAATCCATCACCAACCCTTTCTTTTTCACAAAGTCCAACGTGTCCTCAGGCGACTCGAAGTATAAGTGCTGATCCTCATGCGGGACCCAGAGACGGGCTGGGTATAACAGTCCGAACTTCACCTTTTTCTTAAAAAGGATCGACCTGATCTGGTTGAAGCCTGCTCTTCTCCTGGCCACCTCTACACTCAGGTCCTGGTAAACCCGCAGGATCCAATTGTCCCACTTACAGCTCCGTGTCTGCTTGGCCCACTGTAGAATGCGCTCTTTATCCGAGAACCTGTGGAATCTCACCACCGTTGCCCTTGGGGGGTGGGGGGGGGGAAATCTCCCATTCGCGGCTTCCTCACGAGTGCTCTGTGAGCCCTGTCCACCTCCAAGGGCCAGGAGAATGCCCCATCCCCCAGCAGCTTTACAAACATATCTGCGATGTATGCCCCAGCGTACGCTCCTTTGGACCCCTCCGGGAGCCTGACGATTCTTGGGTTCTGCCGGCGGGACCTATTTTCTAGGTCCTCCACCTTCTCCAGGAGCTTCTTCTGCTGGTCTCGCAGCATCCCCACCTCCAGCTCCACCGCAGTCTGTTGTTCCTCCTGCTCAGCCAGTGCCTTCTCCACCTTCTGGATCACCCGATCCTGGGCGTCCAATCTAAGCTTCAACCGCTCAATCGACTCTCTTATCGGGTCCAAGCAGTCCCGTTTCTGCATAGCAAAGTCTTCCTGAATGACTTGCATCAGCTGCTCCATAGACTGCTGGGTCGACAAGCCAGAGGTCCGAACCTCCGCCATGCTGTCTTCTGTTGCAACTACAGCCCAATCCTTCTCTATCTTTTTGTTTCTGCCCTTACGAACACTTTTGGTCCTTCTCTGTATGCACCGAAGTGGGAATTCAGTAAACAATTGCCACTAACATCCGTTTTACAATTCAAATCCGGTAGAAAAACAGGGGAAAGGTCCAAAAGTCCGACCAGAGCGAGAGCCACCAGGTGTGCGACTTACTCCTCCATAGCCGCCACCGGAACCTGCAAGTCTTTCCAAACATTCCCAATGCTCAATTATATTATGTAGTTAGAACTGAATTTCGGATGGGGGCATATAAATCTGCCTCCGAGACAATGTGCAATTTCCCCTTGCTCAGTTAGTGAGAGTTGGAGACTCCTTCCCTTCTTGGGCTGTGCTCCCGTTGTTCTTTATAGGAGTGGCCCCCTTTCATTTATCCCTTAATTAATTTCAGTTCTTCTAATTAGTTGGTTGGCCCTATAACACGGCAATAGACCGATAATATTAACCACAATGTTTATGATCTTACCAATCCTTTAAAAGATAAGTTGCCACTTGCGCGTTAACAATTTGGGAGGTTAATCAAGTGCCACCTTAACACCCTTCATTATCAGCAGCCGGCTTTATCACATTTCCAGGCAGAAATGCTGAGCACAAATTAGGGAAGGATTTTAAGATATGAAGCCCGGTTCTGTTCTCAGCTACAGTGGTTGACACAAAGTCACTTCTCTCGAGTTGCATTCACTCTATTGTGATCTTCCTGATAAATCTACGTCCATCAGCTCCTATGTCCCTGAAACCAAATACAGTGCACTGAAATTACTTCTTTAAAATAACTAAAGGACAAATATGAATAAACATTAATCTGCTACAATAAACCCAAATTCCGAACGGTCAAATCTGTCCTCATTGTAATCCGTTGTTTAAGGAGAGGACCGAATTGACATTTTAGGCCAGATTTTCCCTGCAGGTTTCTGAATGCTGCATTGGGATACTCTGCATTCGCGGCTGATGTTTGCAGCAAGAAGCAATTTGATCCTGCGACCTGCACTTTGAAAAACCCTGCTTTAGTCTAAAGTTCTGTGTGGGTGTGGAATAAAAGCTGAAAAAGGTGGCACCACTCAGCAGTTAGGGCGGTACAATGGCACAGTGGTTAGCACTGCAGCCTCACAGCACCAGGAACGTGGGTTCAATTCCGACCTTGCGTGACTGTCTGTGTGGAGTCTGCACCTTCTCCCTGTGTCTGCGTGGGTTTCCTCCGGGTGCTCCGGTTTCCTCACACAGTCCAAAGATGTTCAGTTTAGGTGGATTGGACATGCTAAATTGCCCTTAGTGTCCAAGGATATGTAGGATAGGGTAGGGGAGTGGGCCGAGGCGGCGTGCTCTTTCAGAGGGTTGGTGCGACTCTGTGGGCTGAAGGCCGCCTCCTCCTGCACTGTAGGAATTCTCTGGTTCTAAGGTGCTGCACGTGATTAGCTATTGAGCTGAGGAACAGTGGGGAGGGCAGGGAATATAGGAAGGTCTGTGTTTTGTCGTGTGGAGGGCATGTGATTAAATTGACAATTTTTTTTTTAAATGGAAATATTCACTCGAGCAGCATCTGAAGAAAAAACTTTGCATCTAAATAGCTCCTTTGATGATCTCCAGGTGTCTCCGGACACTTTGCAGACAATGAAGTATTTGTATAGTTACTGATGAAGGAAATCCGCCAGCCAATTTACACACACTGAGCTCCCACAAAGAGCATTGTGATATTGGTCAGGTAATCCCTTTGTATGATATTGATTTGAGGGTGGAATATTGGCCAGGACACCAGCTCCCCAGCTCTTCTTCAAAACACTGCCATGGATCCTGTACATGCATTTTGAAAGAGCAGATGGTTCCCAGCTCTCCCAGAAGACAGGACCACCCACAATGCAGCACTGGAATGCCAGCCTTTTTGTGCTGATATAAAGAGATCAGGTGGGGCTGAGTTAAATAGTACTCTTTGAATCCGAAGGCTGTGGGTTCCCCTCTCCCGAGACTTGAGCACAAAATTAAACCAGACGAAAGACGTTTAACAAGGAGCCCTCTATCCTGTTCCACAAAGATGTGATTTGCTGGTTCACTCAGTGCCCATTTTGTGAAGAGCAGAGGTTTGCATGGTGTACCTTTTTAAGGAGTGGGCTGAATAAGGACAAAATGGAAGACTTTTATTTGAATATGAAAAAATAACATTGAAGGGGCAAAGTTTGGAATGCTGTCTCCCATGTCAGATTTTTCTCAATGAAAATCTGCCAGCTTGGAGGTTGTTCAGTTTCTCATTTGTGAATTGGGGCCCCAGCGCCAATGCAAAATTGTGCATCAGATAAGCAGAGTTTATGCTGCACATGATCCAGCCATTTCTTCCCAGTCATCAGTGGCCTCACCTGTGATACTTTAACTGGTCAGCCTGGTCCAGAGAAAAATGGCAGGCTGCTGTGGGCTGGGAGTGCGGACCCAGTTTCACCCCACTCCATGCCTATGACCCACCTATGTGCCACCTTGGCATCAGAGCCAAATGACCCTTGGCTCCCAACTGGCAATATGCATCTGGTCATCCAATTTCTTTCCCACAAAAAATACATTCCGGTGACTGGGATGTGCTGAGCGGATGCACAAAAGGTGTCTCTCCCCCTGGAAACTTGGATTTAGGCACGTCCAACCCAAAATAGCCCACTAAATCTGGAGGGGTGGGGGGGACCCTCCCCCTCCCCCTCCCCCTCCCCCAACACCATCAAGACATGCCAAGCAGCAGCAACCCAAGGGGCCGAAGAGACAGCAAAGGCAGTAAGAGCTGTTCGAGGTGGACCAAGGCGATGCCAAGCATGTAGGGCAACAAGGTCATGCCATGCTGAGCAAGAAGGACGGCTGGAGTGTACGCAGGGCACCCCCCCCCCCCCACCTTGACGAACAAATGGAGGGACTCCCTAATGCAGGAACACGAGAGCTCAGGGATGCCATTAAAATGGAAATGATGGAAAGGGTGAAGGTGGCGGTAGCAGAGGCGCTGGGCATCCTGCAAGCAGAGCTGGAGAAGATGGAAAGGCGATTAGAAACGCAGGAGGTGACAATCAAGGAGCTAGAGAAGGCTGCAACTGACCAGAGCGATCACATCGCCTCACTAGAGATAGAAGTGGCAAAGTTGGTGGCGACACAAGGGACACTAAGGGGAAAAACCGAGGGCCAAGAAAATCGGTCGCGGCGCCAGAACCTCTGCATTGTGGGTCTACCGGAGGGAGGCGAGGGCAGGAACCCTGCAGAGTACATGGCCCAGATGTTAGACAATCTGGTTGAAAGGGAAAGCTTCTGCAAACCCCCAGAAGTGGACACAGCCCACAGGTCACTCCGGCCCAAGGCCACGGAACAGACGCAGGTCATCATCACAAAGCTGTACGGGTACCAAGTCCAGGAATGGATCCTAAACTGGGCAAGACATACAAGTTCCTGCAATTGGGAGGGTCACTCGACTCCCACCAGGACATTGGGGCAGACCTGGCCAAGCGCTGGGCAGAATTTAACAAAGCCAAGGCGGTCCTGCGGTTTGGAATGCTGTACCCAGCCAAGCCCGGGATGTCATTCCTGGCGCCAGGAGGGGGGAGAGTGCCTGGCAATAGGAGGAGGGAACAGAACAGATTGAGGGTAATGGGGCGGGGGTGGTAAACTGGGGGGGATGCAAACTCTCGGGGATGAGGGGAGGTAGGAGAGGGGGGGGGGGGTGACAGGCCCGGGTGGAAGCCGAGGAACAAGCAGGGGAAGGGTGCTAGGCTGGCTACGGCAGATCACACATGGCGGCAAGGAATACAAAGGCACTGCAAACGGCCACTTTGGAGGCCCCCTCATATATAAAGGAAAATCCAGGAACACAGGGGCCAGGCCTCATGGTGAATACGGTGACTGTGGCCATTTCGGATGACCCCCTAACAAAGAGAAACGCTGGAGTGCAGTGCAAGGTGGAGACAGGATGAGGGGGGACTTTGACAGTTAGGGACATGTACACAGACAACAGAGTAGCGATGCTGGAGGAACTCACGAAGAGGTTCCAATTACCAAACCAAAATGAACTGAGACACCTACAGGTCAAAAACCTCCTCTGTAAGGAAACAACGGCATACCCCCAGATATCAGGACATTCGTTAGATGAACTGTTGGTCGCCGGTGACCTAGGGAGGGGGAACTGCGGGGTCGCCGGTGACCTAGGGAGGGGGAACTGCGGGGACTTGTATGTGTGACTGTTGGAGGTGGTGTGCTACACGCTGGATGAGACAAGGGAAAAATGAGAGGAAGAACTGGGCATCGCGATAGGGAAGAGGACTCTGGATCAAAGCACTGCACAGGGCACCTTCACCTCCAGATGCACAGGGCTGAGCCTAACACAGAGTGCACCTAACCAGAACCTGAATGAGTGGGTTCTTTCCAGAGGTGGAGGACAAATGTGAACGGTACCAGGGAGACCCGGCCAATTATACCCACCTGTTCTGGGCCTGCTCCAGACTTGTCGGGATTTGGACAACCTTTTGTGTCCAAGGTCAGGTGAGGGTGGAGCCATGTCCAAAAGTGGTGGTTTACGGGGTTTCAGAACAGTCAAAACTCTTTATGGGGAGGGGGACCGATGCCCTAGCATTTGCCTCCCTGCTTGCCCGCCAGAGAATCCTGCTCGGCTGGCAATCGGCCGCACTACCCAAGGCTGCAGACTAGCTGTCCGACCTGACGGAATTTCCCAGGCCGGAGAAAATTAAATTTGCCATCTGGTGGTCAGAAGAGGGCTTCCCCAAGACTTGGAAGCTGTTCACCAACTTCTTCCAGGATCTGTTCATAGCCAGCAACAAGTAGAGGGGGAGGGGAGAGGTGGGGGCAGGGACCATGGAGGCCGGTAGGAGAGGGGCCCAGTGGGGAGAGGTGGAGGGGAGGAGAAGCGGGAGGGAGTGGTGGAGGGGGGAGCCACAAACCATGGGACAAGGAGAAGGAGGGAAACTGGGTGGGGTAGAGCTAAAGCACACCAAGTACGCGAGAGAGGCAAGGGACAAATCTGTAGGGGGCAGGCCCAAGAGCAAGCTGGAAAGCAAAGTAAACGGTAAAGACATACCTTTAAATAAGCGTTCGGGCCACACGGAGGAGTGTAAGAGGAGTAAGTTTACACAGAGGGTAGTGGGTGTCTGGAACTCGCTGCCAGAGGAGGTGATGGAAGCAGGGACGATAGTGATGTTTAAGGGGCATCTTGACAAATACGTGAATCGAGCGATGCGGACCCCGGAAGTATAGAAGATTTTAGTTTAGACGGGCAGCATGGTCGGCACAGGCTTGGAGGGCTGAAGGGCCTGTTCCTGTAACTTGGGTCTCTCACCACCCTCTCTGGGCCAAGGTTTAGTTTGTGCTGCCTATTTCATGCTAGTAACCAATACTAGTTGAATTTCTCTCGGGAAGCAATGTGCAGTTGCAATTGAAAGGCAATGTGTGACTTCTTTCTGGTATACAGTACATTTACCCAGGACATTGGTGCTTAAAAGGTACAAGATATTCCAAGTGTCTTCATAAGGACTGTTGATGTCTTTAAATAGATGTAACTGGGGTAGGGAGTTGTATGTGATACAAAGATAATCTCAGCTGTGAAAATCCATTCAAAGAGAAACAAAAGGTCAATTAAATAGCTCCAGAATGAGAAGAAAAGTAATGGAATGTAAATGAGAGCATTCAGCGGAAGGTCAGGCAGACTTGTTGGAAACCACATTCGAGCCAGAAGGCTGAAGAGCATCTGAGGGGAAAATGAGGGACTGTTTGTATTAAACTTGGCTGAAACAGCGTGGGAAGTCAGAAGGCGGGTGAGAGAGGGAGTTGACGTGCAAAGGGTAAATTGCAGAGCTTTGCACATTGGGCACACATATCAGATATGACTTTCTGTACGTTGTTGAGAGGGAGTGCCCTAATTGCTAACATGTACTCAACAAAGAAAGCACTATCATGACTGCTGAAATTTAATTTGGGGAAGTCAGGAATTTTTTTTCTATCATTGATGAATCTGAAGTGTTCAACAAAAGTCAGATGAGCACAATTATTCCTCAGTCTCCGCAATTATAGGTTCAGAATTGGTGTTGCCAATGTTAACAGACAATAGTTCACAGGTGTTTCTTTTTATTCCAGAGATAATAATCATTGGAACTTAAATAAGTTAAGATCTGAATTCGAATGGCAGACAGAGGTGAACTGCAAATAGCGCCTGCAGTGATTTCCAGGCAAGAGTGGAGCCCGTTCCTTGGGAAAGATCCTAGGGCCTAATTCCAAAACTTGTGTTGGTATTTACTGTGGTGATCATCTCTCAAATTGGCTGGTGATGTTCCCACTCAGGATTGATTAACCAGATATTGGAGCAGCACAATGGTTAGTACTGCTGCCTCACCGGGCCAGGGACCCGGGTGACCAAGAGTGTCTGTGTGGAGATTGCACATTCTCCCCGTGAGTTTCCTCCGGGTGCTCCAGTTTCCTCCCACAGTCCAAAGGTGGATTGGCCTTGCTAAATTTCCCCTTAGTCTCCAAAGGTTAGGTGGGGTTACAGGGATAGGGTGGAGTGGGCCTCGGTGGGTGCTCTTACAGAGTGTCGGTGCAGACTCGATAGGTCAAATAGCCTCCTGCTGCACTGTAGGGATTCTGATGAAAGCCTTTTTTTTAGGTTATATGACCTGTAAATTGTTTTGCTTGCATTAAACTACTGAATACAGTTCAGCTTTTGACCTCTATCACTTGTTTCTATTTAGGCCATCATGCAAGGTGTTCTTTTCAAAGGACCCACTCAAGATAATCCGTGCCCAGGGCCAGTACATGTATGATGAGAATGACACCAAGTTCTTGGACTGCATTAACAATGTAGCTCATGGTAAGGAGCTGCTGCTTATAACTTTATACATTGCAACACTGTAATACAGAAGCTAAACTTCCAGCTTAGCATCGAGTTCTTCATTTTTAAATTCAAATAAGCTGAATGATGTAGCTTAAATATATTTTTTTAGCTCTGTAATTTGCTTTTGAATCCAGCTCAGATTGGAGAGGTGAAAGCTTAAGCTGCAACACAGCATAAGGGGTTGTGATTGAAATGTGGCTAGCGACCTCTAGCCTGATTCTAAAGGGTGAGAATTGTTAACTCCAATCTTGCAATAAACTGACTTGCTTTCATCAGGAATGGCTGATATAGAAAGCGGCAGTGTTATCCAGGTGCGGTCTGGTGCACCCGTTTGAGATAAAGGCTAAAGTACAGCCAGTTTGTTAACTATGGTGATGGATCTCTGTGTCTATTCGGAACCCTGGATATCCGTTATCCCTTCTTAGTTCCCAAATAACAGAGATCAAGTCTGTGCTTATTGGCAAAGCTCAGTTGAGCTTTATTAGTCAGCTTGTGGTGCCCACTGGTAACTTTATTTTCAATACAACATTAAGAGAATTCCGACCAGCAAGCTAGTCAGATTGATTTGTCTTTAGCAAATACAGTGTTGAGTTTAAAATACAAATCGTGATAATTCTTCAAATCAGAAGACACAGTATACAAAGACTGAGTGATTTAAACAAAAGAAAGATGGCTATTGTTGCTCTTTTTAGCCTTCGTTTTATTACCTCTGATTATGTCACCTTTGCTCACGAGTCGCCAGGTATCTTTCTGATACTGCCACGTGGTTCAAGCTCGAGTTATGATTAATAAGTCAGCACACCGCTTAGTAAGATTGAAATCAACGGTCATTTATTATATACAACAATTAATGCTTACACAATAAACCTATTATCTATATCGAAACCTACCACTACTGGCCAATACTTAACTTTAGGAAGGGCCCACCAGGTCAGGGAAACGAATGGCTTATCGAATCGGATCTGGCCCGCGGGATTCAAAAAGGCTGATACGGGTCGATGGCTAGGAGTCTTTATCGGGTAGCGATCGCTGGAGTCAAACTTACGGTTCTTTGTTGAAGGTTCTTGCGAAGGTCGCGAGCAGGCGAAGAAGGGAGAGAGAGAGAGATCTGAACTTGGCCCCTCACTTTATAGGGCCGAGGGGCTTCCCGCCTCTCGGGCTGGCCCTTGACCCTGAGTCCCAAGTGATTGGACTTGTTCCCAATCACTGGGTTCGATATGCTCCAATAATGGGGGGATTCCTCGATCGGGGGGTGGTCATTCACCTGTCTTTGTTTCGGCCACTGCAGGCGCCGACAGGTCTGGCCCGGCATTCAATTGCTAATATGTTGCAATTGTTCCCGGGGATAGCCGATTAAACTGCAGATGTCTGGGTTGATGTGCTGCTAATAGTCCTGAGTATCGATCTGGGCCGACTTCCCCAGAGCCGAATACGCTATTCTGTCTGCAGCTGTCCGTTTGTGTCCTGTTGGCTGCTTTTCCCATCAGCCTTTTCGGTTAGCCATTTTAAATCGGGTTTTGGCCAAATTAATAGGGAATCGGCCATTTTAGGTGGCTACACTATTTAGCAAAAGCAAGCCAGGAAAATAGGTTTCGGAAAGAGGTAGATTGATTCCGGAGTGGATTTTTCCATCCCGACAAGTGATTCTTAAAAAGATTATTATCTTAAGGGTTTGCCTTCTTTACAACTTTGATTGGCTTTAACTAATTTATAATTTGGCCCAGGTGTCTGTCCATCAATTTAGGAGATATGTATTTAAATATATCAGTGAGAATTTCCCATACCATCGCTTGCAATTTCCCAAATTATCGACACCTGCATCTCAACATAGACCGGCTGTTACTATAGAAACGGAACTGCCCAAACTGGGCAGCCAGCCAGTTTTTACCAAACAATAGTGTCTTTTAGCTAGTTGAGTCACTGACCTTGCAGGCCTCAAGCAGCTTGTGAAATGTGAAAATACAGAGTCTTATCTGATTAATTCCCAGCTATAGTTGCACTGAATTAATAATATGATTTCAGTTAATTATTCTTAATGAGTTCTCAATTAAATCTTTTACCTGTATCATCTATAGCTAACTAGAAAAGCCAATTTCTATCAGTTTGTTAACTATGGCACGAATTCTGGTTTGTTGAGAGCAAGGATGCCAAACAAAATGGGTGAATGTCTACCATGCACTTTCATTTACTACATCCTGACTGTGCTTCATTGAAGTATTGCATGCTTGTGAATTTGATAGTGGTTTGTCAGTCATGGACAATATCAAGCATTCTCTGTTTATTTTTGCACAATAGCAGAAGGGAATTTTTAGCCTTTGCTCCGATGAGTTTTCATTTGTATTATTTCTTTTCTCCTTTTTTTTCTAGTGGGACATAGCCACCCGGACGTGGTGCAAGCTGCTGTCAGGCAGATGGAACTGCTGAACACAAACTCTCGTTTCCTGCATGATAATCTTGTCCAATACGCCAAACAGCTCACTGCCACTCTGCCCCCCAAACTTTCCGTTTGCTACTTTGTCAACTCTGGGTAATGCTGGGATCACATTTGATCCTGTTTGCATGTTTTTGAGAGGAATCGGAAATAAGGGGAATTATACGTTTGCACTTTTTCTTATGAAGGCATTTGGGGACAATGTGAACTTTGGGGCACAGTATGGTGAAGACAGTGATTTATCTTTAAACATAACTTTATTTCAATACAGACTTTAATAACTTAATTAAAAGAAAAATACTGTGGATGCTGGAAATCTGAAATCAAAACCGAAAACGCTGGATAAACTCAGCAGTTCTGGCAGCATCTGTGGAGAGAGAAACCGATTGAACGCTTCGAGTCCACATAACTCTTCTACGGAACTGAGATTGGGGAGGTTCTATAGAAGGGTTAATGGACTCAATATTAACTCTGTTTCTCTCTCCACAGAGTTTACCCAGTGTTTTCTGTTTTTTTTCAGACCATAATGACATTGCCCTTCGCATATATTGGTGCAACCATTGTGATTTGGAGTCCCTGCTCCTTCTCAAGTAATGTTCCTAGGAGTCTCTTACATTCATAGACCTTGTACCGACTATGAACTTGGCACACATGCATGTTATTATGGTGCATTTGTTGAGTCCATTCTTGTGATATTGTATTTTCTTGTAACAGCTCCGAAGCTAATGATCTTGCCCTTCGACTTGCTCGCCAGTATACAGGTCATCAAGATATCATTACCCTTGACCAGTAAGTAGTGGAAATTTATAGGATATACATGTTGAAATCGGTCATTTTTAGTCCTGAAAGTCAGACTAGAAGTTCAACCAGTTTTAAATCAAGGCTCTGGGACCTGGGTTCAAATGCAGTCTATTATGCCTTTATACTGATGCTTTTATAGTTTTCGATTGAGAGAAAGACCGGCTTTGTGTGGGCTATTTGTTTTTACACCAGAGTAAAGCATTTCTCTTGTCCTGGCTGCTAGAATTGCCAAGCTACTTGTTTGTGTCAAGGTTAAAGTCTAGGAATAGCATTTTATCTGAAGTGTTCTTACTGTTGTACCACAAGAGTAAAAGGCAGGAAGAGTTTGTGGTGTGCTACAACACCAAACCCTTGTATTAATCATGGACATTGAGTTCAATCCTTCATTACCAAAATTATCGGACAGATTATTTTGTTCTGTTTCAGCCAGAAAATATGCGCTGATGTTTACAGCGTGAGATGGGAGCATGAAGTCTGGCACCTTAAACATTGCAGCAAGGCGCATAAGACTTGTAAAAACAATGGAATTCTGACCTTGTATCTTTAACTATATAGGTTTGTCATATTAAAATCTCAATTCACCTAACAAAGATCTCCCAACCGTTCTGTTAAGTCACAGCTTTCTCCTACCCATCTAGTGTTTCCAGTTGTTCCTGTTTTCACTGTCAGTGCACCTATTAAATCTGCATATTTTCTTTTACAAGGACCACACTTCTGTGACATAACTTGTCTCAGCCCCTGCGTTAGCCAGTCTGCTGCTGAAAATCTTATCCGTGCCTTTGCCAGCTGCATACACAACAATTGACTGACCTCCCATCCTCCCTCCATCCGTCAACAGAAACTCGTCCATATCATCATCGCGCACATCATCATCATCATGTGTCCCAATGTGGTTGTTGTCTTCAGGTTGACTAGTTAAAAGAATTCTCATCTTTTGTTCAAAACCTTTTGTATACACGTCCCTCCCTATCCCTGTGACTACCTCCAGCCCCACAACTCACTTGCAACTGTGTTCCTGCAACTCTGGCATCTCAGCCATCCTGCACCTTCGTCGCCCCACCATTAGTGGCTGTGTCTTCATCCATCCAGATCCCAATCTATGGAATTTCCTCTCTAAGCCTCTCTTCTCCTTAAGACCCTGCTTAAAGGCTAGCAATTTTTTCTTCCTGTGTCCCAATACAGTGCTTTGAGAGACTTTGTCACTTCAAAGTCACAATGCAAATTTGTTGTTAGTATTTCAGAATTATCCACTTTTCCCTGTGATTTGTAAAAGCTGTCTGGTACCTTCAGTCCACATTGAGTGGCAGAGGAAAATTTGCTGCAAGTGTTTGAAAGATTTCTAGCCATGTAAGACACAGAATGTTGTGATGTAGTTGCAATCCTGCCGGTCCATGTTCCAAGGTCTTGGATTGATCCAGGATTTCTTTCACTTTCCATACAGTGCTTATCACGGACACTTAACGTCTTTGATCGACATCAGCCCCTACAAATTCTGTGAGCTTCCCTCAGGAGCTCAAAAGGAGTTTGTGCATGTTGTGAGTATTGGGAACCGTTAACCTTTCTTGCCCTTTGGAAATTGTGTTAGCAAGCAAACATTCAGTAGACACTGGCCTGAATCTTTCAGTGCAGGAGCCATGAGGAGTGGATTGCTACTGGAAGAATTTCCTGACCTGATGCTGGTGTGCATTCCTTCTGCATCAAGCGGGAAGTTGTGTCAGGCCAGGGGTTAGTCAGATGGTTGGCGGGGGGGTGATCGTGGGGAGAGATGGGTGGATGGAGAGGTAGATGCGGGTTGCAGGGATAGTCTCGGGGAGGAGGAGGTGGTGATTGCTTGCAGGGTGTTGTTACCCAGGTGTTAAACTAGGTTTTAATCTTGCTAGCATTTCCTGGGTCATTATTCAGGTATGTACCATGGAACTGTCCAAAATCTCAGAATCAGAGATATTTGCAGAGGGTCCTGGGTAACGGGAATTTCCCTTTAAAAGTTTAAACTTCCCAGGCAATTCTCACATAGGTCCATACGTCAGGATGTCAGCAGGGTCCTGACCCACAGATGCCTGGCCTCTGGCGATTCCAAAACTGGGAAGATTTGGCCCCACGACAAAATACCTTCCAAGAGGTATTCCATTGTAAAAGCAGTGCATTGTCTGGAACTGAGCCAGGTGCTTCAGCTGGGATCTTTCTTCCACGGCTGGCCAGCTATGTGACTAATCTCTACTACGATAGTAGGGAAGGTACAATTAGCGAGTTTGGGCAGGACCGAGAAAAATAAGCCGTTTCCTACTGCTAATTTGCAACTATCGAATTTTGACAAAATGCAAGTGTTGACACAATCGGGCTTGTGTATGAAGCTGTGTAAGCTCATGCACAAGAATAGCCACTTGGGTGAGTTATCTAGCAGCAGCCACTGCCTATGAACTTGCACCCAGTCAGCATCATCTGCAGAGAACTGAAGAAGTGTCAATAGATATTGTGAGCTGTCAGCTCAGAGTAGCATGAATGTTTGGCCATTTTAGACATATTGTACAGGAAGGTTTCTTTATTTTTGTTTTACTGAGCCACTGAAAAGAAAATGGATCCATCACATACTCAATCTAAGAAATTGGGTGAGATCCAATTTGGACTGTTTTGGGTCATTAGTACCTGAAACCTGTGCTTTCTTTTTGTTATGCTGTTCAACATAGGTTTGTAAATTAAATTTTTACTTTTAACCTCTTTTAGGCACCATCCCCAGACATCTACAGAGGAAGGTACAGAGAGGACCATCCTGATCCTGCCTCCGCCTACGCAGATGAAGTAAACTTGCTGATCCAAGAGGCGCAAAAGAAAGGCCGCAAGGTTTGTAGTACACTGAACAAAACTGGTTGTGCTGTGGTGGATGAATATTGCCCATCCAGAATTTTGCTTCCGAATCCAAAATTACCTAGGAGTAAACGAGATTTTAAAATGTGTCTCTTTTTTCATAGCTCTCTGACCTGAAGCAAGAACACCATTATTTTAGGTTATTAAACTTGCGACAGTAGTGATACTTAATATGTAACTTTCAGTATCCTACTGTACATGTGTTTTCTCGCAGGATGGCAAAAATGTAGCTATCGGTCAGCACAGTGGTAGTACTGCAGTCTCACGGCGCCGACGTCCCAGGTTCGATCCCGGCTCTAGGTCACTGTCCGTGTGGAGTTTGCACATTCTCCCCGTGTTTGCGTGGGTTTTGCCCCCACAAACCAAAGATGTGCAGGCTAGGTGGATTGAACACACTAAATTGCCCCTTAATTGGAAAAAATGAATTGGGTACTCTAAAAAAAATTTTAATGTAGCTATGATCCTTTGTGATAAGCTTTACTTCCTTGAAGTATAATTTTTGCAAAAAGATTTCCCCCACCCTACTTAGTTTTGCTGTGACCTAATGGTCATCTGCCAAAGGGGCCATGACAGGAAATAGATTTGAAAATTTTTTAAAGGTGAAAAATGGGGCTGTGAATTTCAATAATTAGCCCAAGTCATAAATAAAAGTTGTTTTGACAGGAAAGCACAACAAAACTGTACAAATGAGGTACAGTTGTGCTGTAATGTGACTAAGGTGGTACCTTGCTGTATTTGATACAGACACCTCAAGCTTTCCATTAAAATCTGGCTCTTTCAACCCTGCGAGCTGGGAGCAAAAGCAGTGCAGACTGATGAGATGGAAGTCTCCTCGCTCTGTTAGCTGGAAATATGCAATGTGAACTGAGTTAGAGCAGTCTTCCCAATTTCACATTGATTCACAAAATCACTTAGGCAGGCCCAACTTTGATTGATGTGGAAACAGAAGAAAAATATTATCGGAGTGGGAAGTATTTTTCTGAGTTTGGTGGGCAATTCTGAATAATTTGTGCCTTTGAAATGTCACTGGAAGAATTGGTCCTGTGCTGGAACTCTTGTGTGTTACAGAGCGATGAAATGAATTTACTATCTGGGGGTTATCTCGGAGCTGCTCCTGCTCTCTCACCTTTGAAACTCTGACAGACCTGCAATGGGAAATTCTGACCCACTTCTGGCAAAGTGACAGAGTGAGAGGAACTCTGAGGGAACTCCCCTGTCCTGATACACTGTATTGTAAATAGAGTCAGCCATCAGCAGGGCAAGTGATTTGTTGCAGGTTGTAATTTACCAATTCAACCTACTCGGACACCAGTGGTTGTACTTCCTCCAGCACTTTTTCTGCAAAATGTGGAAATTTGGACTACACCATTTGTTGCCAAATCACTTGTCCTAACCATCAGTCCAAAAGGTTAGGTAGGTCATGACCTTATACTTTCCTTTACTAATGGAGAGTTTTTTTTTCTTTTTTTCCTCTTCATTGGATATTTTTGCAGGTAGCCATGATGTTGGTCACTCGCAGAGAGAGTAAAAGCTAGTGCCAAATGTGCAAGTGGCATTTGTGCAGTAATATATTTGAAGCACCAGCTTGCTCAGTTACTCTCTTACTACTTCACCAAGGCCAGAGACGTGGTTTATTTCCAGGAAGACCATCTACTGTGGAACTGTAATATCCGGGGAGGGCTCGTACCTTTTTACCTAATATATTGATAACTTTGCAAATTCAGACAGAGAACTTGTCTTTTGTGATTTAGGGAAGTGAACTAGTAAAATGTACTAAAATGGACCCCTTGTCGATCAAGGAGCCTTGAATGAAGCACATTGCATATTGTGCCTTTGACCTTTTCATATGAAATATTTGCACTATTGCTAACAGACCTGCTCTTCATAGCAACTTGTGCAAACCCAGCCAGGGTAAACCAAAGCAGTTAATAATTTTGTTGAAGCATTACCTAAAGACATTTTACTTGGGGACATCAACCAGCACATTCAAGATGACAGGAGTCAGTGGATTTTCAGCCCTAGGTACAGAAACATTCTTTCTGCCATATTTTTACAAATGACAATGTATCCTTGCAGAAACGGTGGATTACTCTGGTTTGCAGAGTATGCTGAAGATGTGCAGTAATTTCAAATGTCCTTGCTTTTTTTGTTTTAGTGACTGTGGAATGATTAACTGTTCTTCCCCCTGGTTTTCGGTGCCAGCACTGACGATTTGATTCCTTTTAGCATTGTGTGAGCTTGAGATGTGTAGTATTCATGTCATCTTCTTTTGTGTAGATGGCTGCGTTTATTGCTGAATCCATGCAGAGTTGCGGAGGTCAAATAATCCCACCACCTGGCTACTTCCAGAAAGTGGCACAGTATGTACATAGTTTGTGTTTCTCTTTTTAAGGAAAGAAAGGCTGATCTAGCTTTTAATTTACTTTATAATCAACATTTTCTATCTTTCTTTCCCAAGAATAAGAGTAGTTGGGGTTTTAAAATGTTCTGAGCTGGCCACTAATTTATGCTTTGGGGTGTGATAACTTGACATTTGTGCATATTATTTATATATTCTTTAACCTACCTTGTGGAAAAGCTGTCTTTATATTTTATACCTTGCCATGTGGTGTTTCACTATTCTACATTTTAACATTTGGCAAAGAGAAAAGGTAAAGAATCTATACTGAGGCCACTGTCACAGTCTCTTTTGATCCACCTGCGAAGTAGATCTCGAGAACAATCTAAGTACCTCTTTATGCTTTTTCTATCTTCCACCCCTTCCAGGAATTTCGTGGCTTCTGCTCTGCCTCACTCTGACATTGTGACTGAGTCCTGGAACTCGAATGTGAATCTAAACCCATTGCATGTCAGCATATTAAACATATTAACCCCTCTTCTTTTCCCCCCCCCCCCCCCCCACACACACACACCTCCAGTTGCATTGTAACTTTTTCGAACCTCACCGCCTACCCACTCCCCATGCCTCCCTAATGGAAACTCATGCCTCCCACCCACAACGGCCCCTTATAGGCCCATGCCAACTAATGGCTCTCCCATGCCCATACACCCAATGAACACTTTGTACAGAACGAATGAGCCATATAGTGATAATGACACACGGTGAACTGCTGAGAAAATAAACACCAATGCACAATGTCTATTTGAAAACCAATTGCTTTTCCTAAAACCACATAAAAGTGTCAATCAGACAGTCCATTAAAATATCAATATCTAAGGCTTAAACACTTCATACCGTTTAATCTAGTGCACTATATATTGGGACTCGGATAAAAGAGATCACAGAAAAAACACTTATTGTAATCACTTAAAATGTCAATCAAATGAAGTCAACAATTCTTGTCAGCTGTCAAAACTGAATCCCACTGAGAGAATCCCTTTATCAGTCTGGGCTCTCTACCAAAGATACATAATGAGGCTCCTGAGTTGGTACTGAATTGCATGGGGAGGGCAGTGGTAGGAACTTTCGACCTTGCCTTTCAAAAGGTTCCCTCATCCAGACTGTGGTTCATAAAGACTCTGAGGGGCCATAAATCATGGAGAAGTTGACCTGTTCCGTAAAAACAGATTGGTGCTAGGAGATACCTACCCTTGCAATAAAATTGGCCTGGTATAGAGTGGAGGATGCAGGACTATAACACACACCCTTATCACGTAATGCAAAAATTGGGGGTGCCAGAAATGGGAGAGTGAACCCCAGAATTTCAAATGGCTCGCAGAAGTTTATTTTTATATCAACAAATTCCAGTTCTCTCATAGCTTCTTTAAGCTATCAATCAAACTGAACTCAGAAAGTCCTGCTGAGATAATTGTAGCATTTGAAACTCGCCCAAGTATTCATGATAACACAGTGATGTCCCTTGGGGGAAATGTTAACAATGAGCTCAATTGAAACTGCGTGACCAGACACTCCTATTTTTTTCTAATCTCTGCCTGTGTATCAAAGTAGTCCGACACAAGGGTTTTGTGAACTCACATTGACCACTGCAGCCTATTTTTTTAAGACTGAAAAGCAGGGCCATTTGAAAAATAGATTGTAGTTATACAGACCTTATTATCCCTTCAAGAGTGTTTACATCTAATCCATCCAATTGTGACTCTACGATTGCTGCTTAAGGTCCTTACAACAGCCAAAATGGGGTCTGTTTGAAATCAGCACGAGTTCAAATGTACCTGCTGAGTTCTAGTTTCCTGCCCACACAAATCACAGCCCACCGTCTTCCCTGGTTTAGCACGGGGCTAAATCGCTGGCTTTTAAAGCAGACCAAGGCAGGCCAGCAGCACGGTTCAATTCCCGTACCAGCCTCCCCAAACAGGCGCCGGAATGTGGCGACTAGGGGCTTTTCACAGTAACTTCATTTGAAGCCTACTTGGGACAATAAGCGATTTTCATTTCATTTTTCATTTCTTAGTGGCAAAAAATGGATCTGCCAGAAATGGGGGCAGGGCCTCGACATCCAGGTCCTGGCTACCATTTTTAAAGGTCCCTGGAGTCTTCCTGACTCCTCAAATATCCAGAACTTAAACTCTAGTTCTAAATCCTCCTCCATGGTTCTCACTTGTTCAATTGAACCTACACCTTAAGGACTTGGGCGGTTCAAGAAGGCAACTCACCACCACGTTCTGATGGGCAATAAATGCTGGCTTAACCCGCGACCCCACATCACGTAAAAACAAATTTTTAAAATTCTAAATCACGGTTTAAAACAAAATATTCTTCTGAATAGATGCAATGAAGAAATCTACCAATCTTTAACTGGAACATTAACAAACCCTAATTTTATCAAGGATCTATTCTGCAGCTTGTGGATTATTACGTCTTGTGGAACTGGATTGCTGCTTTTGTTTGCAGATACGTGCATAATGTGGGGGGAGTGTTTATAGCCGATGAAGTCCAGGTGGGCTTTGGCCGAGTCGGAAAACGTTTCTGGGCCTTCCAGTTGCAAGGAGGGGATTTTGTTCCAGACATTATCACCATGGGCAAACCCATCGGAAATGGCCATCCCATGTCGTGTGTGGTTACAACTAAGGAAATTGCCGCAGCATTTGGAGCATCTGGGCTTGAATACTTTAACACAGTAAGTTATTGAAGGTTCTAGTTCATTAAAGGTTTTAGAGAACTGCATGTGCAAAACTGAGCCATCCTGGATCATAGAATTTACAGTGCAGAAGGAGGCCATTCGGCCCATCGAGTCTGCACTGGCTCTTGGAAAGAGCACCCTACCCAAGCCCACACCTCCACCATATCCCCAGAACCCAGTAACCCGACCCAACACTAAGGGCAATTTTGGACACCTAAGGGCAATTTAGCATGACCAATCCACCTAACCTGCACATCTTTGGACTGAGAGGAAACCGGAGCACCCGGAGGAAACCCACGCACACACTGGAAGAACGTGCAGACTCCGCACAGACAGTGACCCAAGCCAGGAATCGAACCTGGGACCCTGGAGCTGTGAAGCAGTTGTGATAACCACCATGCTACCGTGCTAGGTCAGGAGTGAGTTAACTGATTTTAGCTAGGCTAGTGAAAGTCTCACTACTGTTGACCAAACATCCTGAACCAGGGAGTAGAAACATTAGCTAAGAGTTGCTGTTTTTGATCGTTATCCAGTGACTCTGAGCTCTCACCCCAATGGAAAGTGCACTTATGTGTATCTACTGCTGTTATAATCTTGTTGAATGATTTACCAACAATCTCGCTTCCAGGCTCGACTTTAGAATGCGTGAGGTTTTAGAAAGTGCTGCTCTTTGCACCAATCCCAGTGAGATTTGGTGCTCCCATAAAAGGAGGAAACTCGGGGCTGCGTTTGGTGATTGGTGGGACATGGGTGGGGTGGATCTGGATGTTGGCAGGATTTCAGTCAATGGTATATGAAGCTTTTACTTGTGCAAAGGAGACTTAAAGTAATTTGTGAAGTAACTGATGTCTGATGGTGTGTTTATTTTTCTGTTGAGAGTGTTTCACCATCTTTTGACTTGTTGAAAAATCTTAAAATAAATAATTAACATATTGTTCTGGAGGGAGGTTCGATTACCACAGACAATTGGTTCACAGTGTGTAATACCAGGAGGCACAAGAGTGAAAGGCCAGACGAGTTTATTTTTAAAGTGGCAATTAAGCCGCTACCGTGGCACACAAAACAAACGTCCCAGCCCAGGAATAACCGGAACTGCCGGTCCGGGTCTGCGAGCTATATTTAAAGGTCCCGCTAACAAGCCACAGCTGGGCAGGCCGCTGCCCATTCACCACAAGACGTCTTCTTCTACAAAATCACGTGGAGATCAGTCAGTGATTTCCAATTTCCGGCCCAGTGGGTGGTGTGACTGCTGGGGCCGGAATTAAGGTGAAAAGAACCTGGTGCTCCACTTGCCACGCACCCTCTGCAGCCACGAAGATGGTTCAGCAAAGGCCTGACTCCTGATATTGGGAGTCCGAGGTGAACCCACTGCTTAATGCCAGTGAGGAGTGTAGGGACACCCTCTTCCCCAGGATGGGCCGCAGACCCAGGCCCACCCTCCTGAATAGTGCCTGGGAGGTGGTGGCAGAGGCAGTCAGTGCTGCCAGCCTCACCAGGACATGACAGCTGGTGATCTGAGGGATGGAGGTCACTGGTGAGGCATCTGCACTGAGAGGGAGAGAGAACCAGGGACAGCTCCACAGGCCATGTGCAAGTGTCCTTCGGTTGGGGTGAGCTCTGCTAATCCCCTGCTTCCTTTGCAGTGGGGCAGGACTTCTGAGCAGTGCCAACACCCAATGGGCCACTTATTGAGCTGGGCCACACCCATCCCCTTGATACCACTGGGGTATGAGGGTTTCCTGGGTGGGCTCCCATATCACCAGAGGGTCTCTGAACATTTACAGGACACAGTGAGAAATCAGCAGTGTGAGCTGCCAGGAGCCTGTAAGTAGCACCACGGGGTGCATTTAATACACATACTGCAGCAATGGCGATCTGATTCAGGCCACCCTGATCCCAAGGAGGACACCCCAAGTCCACGGTTTTGGCACCAAGTCATTCGCCGCTCCTCCCCACAGCCCGGACAGCCTACCCCTCAGTTAGCCCGACAATGTTTGAGAGATTTTGTGAGCCTCCAGTTCTCCCTCAACAGCTGTGACACCCAGGACCTGCTTGTAAATACTTGTACCAATTCACACCTGTGTGACCTCTGTCTAAGAGGAACGTAGCATCGTGGAAATGTGAAGCATAAAGGGTGGGATTCTCCATGCCGAAATCTCACTCGGGGCGGAGAATGGGGCATCAGACCCGCGATCAAGGCTGATGCCGGGACTCAAACCTTCAGAGAATCGGTGCCAGTCACGCGTGCACGGTCAACGCGGTGCCGTGGGGTCTGTTGAAAGAGGCCTCTGCGGCAATTTTCCATGGTCGACCGGCCAAGTTCCCACCGGCTTGGTTCACGTGTGGTAACACCCAGCGGGAGCACAGCTTCGCGGCTGCAGTGCCCGCCCTGGTGGGGGGGTGGGGGGATTGGTCTCCGGGGGGGACCTCCACGACGGCCAGGACCACAATCAGGGGCCACAGATCGACAGGCGGACGCAATCTGGGGGGGGTGGGGGGCTACCTTCTTCCGCGTCGGCCTGCTCTGTGGCTCCGCCATGTTGCGCAGGGTCGACGCAGAAGCGGCTGCCTTGCCCATGCGCGGATCTGCGGCCGGAGTGCAGGGCCACATACGGCAGCGTGGAGCGCTCCGGCACCGTGCTGGCCCCCTGTTGGCCACAGAGTCGCTGGACCAAGAGGCCCGTTGACGCCAGCATGAAACACACTGGTGTTTACGCCGGCGTCAACACTTAGCCCCCGTTTGGAAGAATCCCGGCCAAAGTGCCCAACCAGCTAATGAGATTTAAATCCATGCAAATGACGGTTGTGCATGGACCTGCCGGCTCGGGGCACAAACCCCAATAACACCGCCAGCAAAGGACTGAAGCACGGCGGCTGAATCTGCACCGGGCGCAAATCGCGTTTTATCCATTGCGCGCTATTCTTTGTCTGATCTCTATTCCCGTTGCCGGCATTGGGAAGTAGAGAATTCAGCTCCTTGTCTCCTCTCTCTTTTGTAAATCTCCCCATGGCTCATAGGATTCTCTGTTGTTATTTTTAAGATTTTTCTCTTTTCCTGTTTAGTTAGAGAATTTAGATCTGGATTGGCAAAGAGTGGTGACCCAGTCTCGGTCTTCTCTCAATATTGTTCTCAAACTTACTACTATTAGATCTCCAGGATCCAGCACTTGATTGTGCAACTGAGTTAATCCCAAAAGAGAATAGTAATTGCTGTTCAGTCAACAACAACAACCTGCTTATTTAGCATCTGTAACATGGTAAAATGTACCCAGGTGCTTGTCAAGAGTGATATCTAACAAAATTTGACACGCAGACGCACTTTGTTTATTCATTCAAGGGGGTGTGGGCTTCGCTGGCTAGGCCAGCATTTGTTGCCTATCCCTAATTGTGGTGAGCTGCCTTCTTGAATTTCTGCAGTCCAATTGGCATGGAGCTTAGTCAGAGATGTGCTTCAAAGGAAGATATTTAGAAGGGTTGTCCAGAGTGTCAGTCCTCGGCAGCTAATGCTGCACGTAGCACAGTGGTTAGCACTGTCGCTTAACAGCGCCAGGTTCAGTTCCCGGCTTGAGTCACTATCTGTGCAGTGTTTGCACGCTCTCCCTGTGCCTGCGTGGGTTTCCTCCGGGTGCTCCGGTTTCCTCCCGCAAGTCCGAAAAACATGCTGTTAGGTGATTTGGACATTCTGAATTCACCCTCTGTGTACCCGAACAGGTGCCGGAATGTGGTGACTCAGGGATTTTCACAGTAACTTCATCGCAGTGTTAACGTAAGCCGACTTGTGACACTAATAAAGATTATTATTAAAGGCATGGCCACCAGTGATGGAAAATTTCAAACTGGGGAATGCTCAAGAGGCCAGAATGAAGTAGTGCAAATATCTCCAGAGGGTTGGAGGAGGTTAATGATAGGGAGAGATGGAGAGATTTGAAAACCAGAAATTAAAATCAAAGCATTGCTTAGCTGGGAGCCAATATAGATCAGCAAGCACAGGATAGATGCGTGAACAGGATTTGGTGAGAGTTGAGACATGCAATAGATTGTCTCAATTTTACGGAAGGTAAAATATAGGAGATTCTTGCCAAAAATAAAAAGCTAGAATAGACAAATCTAGGGCTGACAGAAACGTTGCGTGTTTCCGCAGCAGATGGGCTGAGGCAGGGGTGTTGTTGGGCGAGGTCATGGTGGTGGATGGAAATAGGGATTTTTGTGAAAGCAGAAAATTCTGGAAATACGCAACAGGTCAGATAGCATTTGTGAAGAGAAAATCACAGCTACTATTGTTTTCATCATAGCTGAAAAGGCTTTGAGAGGTGACCGGTTTCAAGTAAATGCAGAGGCAGTGAAAGGTTGGAGAGGGTGAAGAACAAAAGGGAAGATACATGGTAGAGATAAAAACAGACAATACTCAGCAGTTCAGTCAGCACCTGGAGAAAGAAATGGAGTTAACCTTTCAGGGCAGTGAACCTTTTCATCGATCAGCATGTCCAATTGTTTATTAGTATTTCCAGTATCATCAGTTTCTCTTTCAGATTTCCAGCATCTGCAATGTGTGCTGATTTGTAAGGCAGGAGTGATTAAGTGACGAAAGGGATAATGACGCAGAACAAAAGGAGATGGTAGTGTTAAGAAACAAATGGTAAGTGTGGAGGAGGTGTAAATGGGAAAGCGGAATCATCACCACTTTTTGTTATCCAAAAACAAAATGTAAACGCTTGGCAGGATTTTCTGGCTATTCCCGCCAGCGCAACCTTCCGGTCCCGACGACGACCTCACATGCGAACAATAGGAAACCCTGTTGTCAGCAGCGGGACTGGAAGATCCTGCCGCCGGCCAATGGCAGACCACCTACATTGCTGCAAAACACGCTGCTGGGGTGGAGGTAGAAAATCCAACCCACAGAAAGAAATAAAAGGTAGGCAGAGGTTATGATCAAAATTATTGAACTCATTCTTGAGACTGGAAGGCTGTAAAGTGCCTGATGGAAAGATGAGGGACTGTTTCTTGAGCTTCTTTAGAACAGTGTAAGAAGCTACGGTCTGAGTAGGAGTCAGGTGGAGAATTCGCTTTGTGGTCATGAGAATGTGATCGCGAGCTCGTCTCATGGCCCTATGCTTAAAAGAAACACATTTACATTGTGTTGGCAAAAATGAAGTGTTTTTGTCTTCGTTCCAGCATAACTGTGGCTTCTCAAAGTTAAATGAGTTTCAATTGGGACAGTTGTTGTCCAAAATAATTAAGTTCTGTGAGACTTATGTACAAGGCATTCAATTGAAAACGAGTGTATTAGTCCAGGGAAATGGGAATGGGACCTCAGCCATAGGCTGAAAAATTACTTCAACACTTCTTTTAAACAGCTCCCCACAATCACCACCCCAGGAGCAGCCAGTTTCCCTACGATTCCTGGTCTCTCCAGTCTGGCAGTGCCTAAGATGCTCTCCTTGTGGTATATGTTTCCACCATTGAAACTCGACTGCCCTTAACCCTGCACACTTTAGTAGAGTTGGCATTGGAAGTTACCGACAGACGAATTCCAATCTTTACGCTGGGGAGGAAAAGCATACATGTTTTGTTGTTTTGCTGTTTTCATTAATTTGGTTGGCAATTAAAAGCCTCCAGTCAAATTTCCATCGCATGATATTCCATTCCTTAAAGTGCAGTGACTAATTTACCGAAACGCAATATACTTTATTGGGGCAGTAGTCTCCCCAACACTGTGTCATCATGTCCCCCACAACCATGCTTATCAAATACTGGTTGATTGGATTTGGTTGGATAGATTGCAGTTGGTTTCTTTGGAACAAAAGTGTCTAAAGAGAGTTTGGATGAGATGCATAAAATTGAAGGCTTAGAGGGGGTGGATAGGGATGACTTATTTCTCTTGGCTGACACGTCAATAACTAGTGGCGCAGATTTAAAGTAATTGGTAGAAGAATCAGAGGGGCATGTTGGTGGATAAATATTTTCACCCAGAGGGTGGTACACAGCCTGTAACTGACTGCCTGAAAGGGTTGTAGAGCAAGAAACCGCCATTGCATATAGAAGGTGCTTGTATAGATACTTCAATTGTCATTACCTGTGGGCCAACATCAGCAAATTGGGACAAAAACAGTGAATGCGGGACAAAATCAGCAGGTCTGACGGCATCTGTGGAGCGAGAACAGAGCTAATGTTTTGAGTCTGGATGAGGAAGGCAGAAGACAGGAAATTATAGGCCGGTTAGCCTGACTTTGGTGGTTGATAGATTTTAGAGTATTATTAAGAATGTTGATAGATTTTAGAGTATTATTAAGAATGTTGCTAGATTTTAGAGTGATATTAAGAATGATATTACTGAGTACTTAGAAGTGCATGGGAAAGTAGGACTGAGTCAGCACAGATTTGTCAAGGAGAGGTCATGCCTGACAAATCTGTTTAGAATTCTTTGAAGAGAAAGTAACGAGGATGTTGGACAAAGGAGAACCAGTGGACGTGATCTATTTGGATTTCCAGAAGTTCTTTGATAAGTGCTGTACAATCGGCTGCTCAAGAAGATCAAGCCCATCGAGTTAGGGGCAAGATACTGACAAGGATAGAGGATTGGCTGACTGACAGAAGGCAGACAGTGGGGATAAAGGGGTCCTTCTCAGGCTGGTAGCTAGTGACTAGTGGTGTTCTGCAGCGGTCAGTGTTGGGACTACAGCTATTCAATAATACATATTAATGATCTGGAAGAAGGAACTGAGGGCATTGTTGCTAGGTTTGCAGATTATGCAAATATATGTAGAGGGACAAGTTGTGTTGAGGAAATAGAGCTGCAGAAAGATCTGGATAGTCTAGGAGAGTGGGCGAAGAAGTGGCAGATGGAATACAGTGTAGAAAAGTGTGAGGTTATGCACTTTGGTTGGAAGAATGGAGGCATAGACTATTTTCTAAATGGGAAAGGGCTTCGGAAATCAAAAGCGCAAAGGGACTTGGGAGTCCTAGTTCAGGATTCCCTTAGGGTTAACGTGCAGGGTCAGTCGGCAGTTAGGAAGGCAAAAGCAATGTTAGCATTCATGTCGAGAGGGCTGGAATACAAGAGCAGGGTTGTTCTGTTGAGGCTGTATAAGGGTATGGTCAGACCCCTTTTGGAGTATTGTTAGCAGTTTTGGGCCCTGTACCTAAGAAAGTATGTGTTGACCTTGGAGAGGATCCAGAGGAGGTTCACAAGAATGTTACTCAGAATGTAGGACTTTTCATATGTGGAGCAGTTGAGGACTCTGGGTCTGTACTCCATGGAGTTTAGAAGGATGAGGGGGATCTCGTTGAAACTTCGAGAATACTGTGAGGCCTAGATAGAGTGAACATGGGAGAGGATGTTTCCACTAGTAGGGCAAACTAGAAACTTGAGGGCAAAGCCTCAAACTGAAGGGATGATCCTTTGAGGAGGAATTTCTTCAGCCAGAGGATGGTGCATCTGTGGAACTCCACAGAAGTCTGTGGAGGCCAAATCACTTGAGTGTTTTTAAGACCGAGATAGATTAATAAGGGGTTTAGGGGTTATGGGGAGAAGGCAGGAGAATGGGGATGAGAAAAATGTCAGCCATGATTGAATGGCAGAGCAGACTCAATGGGCCGAGTGGCCTAATTCTGCTCCTATGTCTTATGGTCTTGTGACTCTTTGTCAAAACTAGAGCAAAACATTAGCTCCGTTCTCTCTCCACAGATGCTGTCAGGCCTGCTGAGATTGTCCAGATATTTTATTTTTTGTTTCCTATTCCAGCATCTGCAGTAATTTGCTTTTACCTGGAAACTGGGATTAGGTTGCACAACTTTCTCAACTGGCGAACATGAAGGATAGAATGGAATTCTTCTGTGTCATAAATGTTCCGTGTTACTCGAGGGGAGATGACGGTGCAGTGATAATGCCACTGGACTACTGTTATATATTTGTTGTCGCAAAGAGAAAAAGCAGTAGAGTTGTCAAGCTCTTAAGTTTGTGAAAACATAGTGCAATGTTTATTCAGAGATGTTGCTTCTTCGTTGTAAAATGGGGAACTCTCCCAAAAGACTGCAAAACGCTCTGCTGATGTCACTGCATATCATGTGACATTTCACCAGCCAATAGTGTTACTTGAATACAATACACCACTCCCCATTTACTCCTTTAGTGCCAACGACTTTTCTTTTCAACGCTTTAACAGCAGATCCAACACACTATTCATTACGTTACATCATCGTGTCTTGTAATATAGTCTCTTTGGCGGATGTCTGTTTCGTTTAGATAGTATCCAACATACAGGAAATTGGCTCTTTGAGCTCACAGAAATGTCTTCCTGTTCACTTGTCGGAAGTACCTCTTGTGAATCTAACTCAGTATCTGTCTTCAGGATAACATCTGATGGTTGTGAAAGAAGATCTTTTCGCTTCTGACTGTACCTTGCCCCGGGCATGAGTGATACTGCGGTCCCCATATCCACTTCCATCTTGATGGTGTTTCTATTAAGTTTTGGATAAACCCAAAAGCTTTGCTGTTCTCCTTTAACTGATAAGACACCAAGCTTGAATTCTTTAAGCTGACTTGACAAGTGAGTCTTCGGTTCCGTCACTTAACTGATGAACTTGATCAGCAGACCTGGCTGTATTTTTCTTGGTACACTTCTTTTGTGCAGATGACGTGACCAATATGCCTTGGTAATGTGGCCTACTTTACCAAAACGTTTGCATTTATTCTCTTTATTCCAACATTCTCCTGCTGAATGCCCCACTTGAGTACTGTGATGACATTTCTTGCAGACCTGCTTCTAGAAGTCTCCATCTTATGAACGTTTGCTTGGACTCCAATCAACAAAGCCTCTTTATTGTTGCCAGTTCCATGGAAGTAGAAATTTCCACAGCAGTTTTCTGGGTTAATGCACCTTTAGTCAACAGTCTCCTTTGAATGGCTTCATTTCTGAGACCACGGACCAGCCTGTCTTGAAGTGTATCGTCAAGTGTTTGTAACAATGAGAAAAGTCGTAGCTTGCAGGTTCTCAAATGTCTGATTTGCTACAAGATACAATTGGAATCTTTCCTTGCAAGAATTCCATGTCCCATAATCCTCATCAAACGTGTACATAGCCCCGCATTTTCCCGACATTTTCTGGATCCCGGTTCCCTGATCTATGCTTCTTCAGTCTTTCTCCCTTCTGTTCATTTGCTGAAAGCAAGTACTCTCTGATGCACTATCAATTACGATGAGATGAGAGTAAAGAGTAATCGAGACTTTATTACGCAGAGATGTGTTGCCTCCTAAAGCTGCTGCCCCTTCTAAGAGGAGCTGACGGATGTACGCCGACCCTATGCCCATAACGAAAGCGTCCCTGATTTAGGAGTTCGGAATGTTCAACGGCCGAAACTGCCTGGCAATCGCAGTTCCTCGCCAGGGCGTGCAGGGCACGCCAAATCTTCCAATGACTCACCGGGGAGTTGTTGCCACGTGGACAGGAGGTGCCTGGCATAGAGTTTGTTGATCGGCCGTGTGTAGTTCTCTTTCAGAAGTGCCATGGCCTCAGTGTAGTTGGGCGTGTCCCGGATAAGAGGAAAAATATCGGAGCTCAACCGTGTGTACCGGATCTGTAGTTTCTGTGCCTCTTGAGGGTGGTTCTGTCGCTGATCTGATGTAGACTTCAAAGCAAGCTAGCCAATGGTCGAAGGCTGACGTGGCGTTGTCTGCTTGAGGGTGCAGCTGCAGGCGATCTGGCTTGATGCTGTTGCTAACTTTTGGTTGGCTCTTAAATCATAATTTGCTCTGTTTGTTTAACCTTTGCTCTAGAGTCGCCAGGTATCATTATGATACCGCCACGAGGTTCAAGTAATGATCAATAACTCAACACACCAATAAGTAAGATTCAAATCAAAACACATTTATTATACATAGTAAATCACTACTCATGCATAAAATCTACTTTCTAGACTATTCCTATCACTAAAAGGCCTATACTTAGCTTTGGGCTGGCCCACCAGGTCAGGGGAACAAATGGCCTTTCGTTCAGGTCCTGAGTCTGCAGGATTCAAAAGCTGGTATGGACTGGTAGCTACGAGCGCCTGGTAGCTAGGAGCGCCTATCTCGTAGCGAGCGTTGACGTGAGACTTATTTGGTTGGCATGGCCGCTGGACAGTTCACTCACGGGTTGATTCAAGTTGCTGAGTGACCCTGCCAAGAAGGACAATTTGAACTTGGGGACTCTATTTTATAGTCCCCAGGGGCTTCACGCCCCTTTGGGGCGGACCCCGTACCTGGTTCCAAGTGATTGGACTACGTTCCGATCACTTGGATCGATTTCTCCAATACTGGAGTTGTTCCCTGATCGCTGGGCGGTCCCTGAGTGTCCGTTGGCCTTCCTTTGTCTTGGCTCCTGCTGGCACCGAGGATTCTGGCATGGCCTTATTCGCCTTAAATGTTTCCATTGTGCCTGGGAATCACTCATTACTATGCAGATGGCTGCTGGTTTCAGTGCTGTCTGGTTTTTGCAAGTTTCAATACACATGACTTCTGCACTTGCTAGTCTTTGCCTGTGTTGGCTGAATTTCCCTTCAGTCTTTGCGGTTCTCCATTTTAAGTCGGGAAGTGGCCAACCCAGGTGGCTACAATGCGGGTCCATCGCTGTAAAATCTCTGCGTAATAAATTGATGCACTATCAATTACAACGTGACGAGAGTAATCAAGGCTTTATTACGCAGAGATGTGTTGCCTCCTACAGCTGCTGCCGAAATGGCTGCAGCTTGGTGAGCACACACATTTATACTCCGCCTACGGGGCGGAGCCAGCAGGCAGGGACCTACCCCCGTGCCTGTAGTACAGGAGCCTTACCGTATTACATCTCATGTGTACTATATACAAACAGTGGTGACTAACACACTCTCCAAGCACACTAATTATTCCCTTGTCTGAATTATTGGATCCCCAGCAATAGGTTGCAGAGTCTGCAACCTTCTACGTTCCCATTCCCGCAGCCTGTTTACAGTGCCACATGCGCTCTGTAGCTTCTACCCATTACAAGCAGTAAGAATGCCTGAAACTTTGATTCTTTTGTTTAAAAGATATGCCCCGGCACACTCTGTTGCACCCTGATTTGTGTTTTGAAACCCTATTCACATTAGCGGCTGTCGTAAGCTATCGGTTGAATCGTCAACAGCTTCGCATGGTCTGAACAGTTTTCTTTTACTTGGCACAAACTCCTGGATGATTCATTGTTTCCAGCCCAAATCCTCATTAGTCATTTTCTCTGGCCCTAAATCTTCATCATCAGTTTTCTCTTCTGCTGACATCACTACATGACACATGACATGTCACCAGCCAATAGTGTTACTTGAATACATAACTAGTAATCCAGAGGCCTAGGCTAATGCTCTGGGTCATGAGTTCAAATCTCAGCTGCTAGAATTTAAATTTAATTAATAAATCTGGAAATAAAAGCTAGTCCCAGTTATGGTATCCATGAAACCATTGTCGCTTGTCATTTTAAAAAAAAAAAAAAAAAAAATCTGGTTCACTAATGCTCTTTAGGGAAGGAAAATTGCCATCCTTACCTGGTCTGGCCTGCAAGTGACTCCAGACCCAAAGCAATGTGGTTGCCTGCTGAAATTGCCTAGCAAGCCATTCCGTTATATCAAACTACCAGAGAGTTTTTTATTTTTTTAATTTTAGAATATCCAATTCATTTTTTCCAATAAGGGGCAATTGAGCGTGGCCACTCTTTGGGTTGTGGGGTGAAACCCACGCAAACACTGGGAGAATGTGCAAACTCCACATGGATGGTGACCCAGGGCCGGGATCGAACCTGGTACCTCGGCGCCGTGAGGCAGCAGTGCTAATCACTGTGCCACCTTGCTGCCCAGAGAAAAGTTAATATGGAATGAATCCAGTCGGATCACCCAGCATCCATCGCGGTACTGTCAACTCTGCAAAGCCCTCCTTACTACTATCTGGGGGCTTCTGTGAAAATTCGTAGAGCTATTTCACAGACTAGTCAAGCAACAGCCTGATATAGTCATACTCATGGAATCATATCTTACAGTCATTTCCCAACACATCATCACCATCCCGGAGTCTGCCCTGTCCTACCAGCAGAACTAACTCACCAGAGGTGGCATCACAGTGGTATACTGTCAGGAGGGAGTTGCACCAGGGAATCCTCAACATCAACTCTGGACTCCATGGAGTGTCATGGTATCAGGTCAAACATAGGCAAGGAAACCTTCTGTCTATTACCACCTACTGCTGCAACCTCCCCACACCCTTTTACCCCCTCAAACATATTGATCACTACTCCTCCATGTTGAACACCACTTGGAGGAAGCACTAAGGGGGAAAAGGACACAAAATATACCCTGGGTTGGGACTTCAATGTCCACCACCAAGAATAGCTCAGGAACACCAAAGGACATAGCCACTGGACTGGGTCTACAGCAGGTGGTGAGGAAAGCAACAAGAGGGGAAAATCTACTTGACCTTTTCCGCACCAATGTGCCAGCTCCAGTTGCATCTATGCATGATAGCATCAGTAGGAGTGATCATCGCACAGTCTTTGTGGAGACAAAGTCCCAATACCCTCCAGGTTTGTGTGACATTGTCACTGTGCTAGATGGGGTAAAGCAACTCAAAACTGGGCATTCAATGAGGCGCTGTGGGCCATCGCCAGCAATCTGTAACCTCATAGCTCGGCATTAACATCAAACTGGGTTCAATATATAATGAAGGCGAGCATGCATATCCAACACTGGGTGACAACCTGGTGAAGCTACAACACAGAACTACTTGGATGCCAAGCAACAGAAGCAGTAAGCAATAGGCAGAACTAAATAATCCCACAACCAACGGATGAGATATACGTTCTACAGTCCTGCCTCATTCAGCCGGCAATAGTGGTGCAGAATAAACAGATAACTGGAGGAGCTCCACAAATATTTCCATCCTCAATGATTGGGGAGCCCAGGATTCTGGGTAAAAGACTGAAACATTTGCAACTATCTTCATCCAGAACTGTGGGGTGGATAATCCATCTTGACCTCTTCCCAAGATACTCAGCATCACTGAAGCCAGTCTTCAGCCAATTTGATTCGATGGCTGAAGGTACTGGATACTGCAAAGGCCCTGACAACACCCTGGCTGTAATGCTGAATGTTTTTAATCTACAACTAGCCAGGCACTTTGCCAAGCTGTTCCAGTACAGCTACAACACTGGCAACTATCTGGCAATGTGGCAAATTGCTTAAGTATGTCTTGACTGCAAAACGTAGGACAAATCCAACCCAGTCAAATACTGCCCCATGAGCCTACACTTCATCATCAGCAATGTGATGGAAGGTGTCGTCGACAGTGCTATCCAGAGGCACTAACTTGAACAAGCTTCTCCCTGATGCTTGATTTGGGTTCCAGCCAGACCATTCAGCACCTGAACTTATTACAGCCTCAGCCTTGGTTCAAGCATGGATAAAATAACTGGACTGGAGAGGTGAGGTGAGAGTGACTGCCCTTGACATTAAGGGCAGCATTCTTCTGAATGTCCTGCGGCGAGTTTGGTGGCAGGCGGTGCGGTGAATCTGATGTGTGCCAAGAAGTCAGAAACCCACTGGCATAAAATCACGTTACAATTCTCCCTCTGGCATGTGGCGTAAAGACCTTCATGAATGCATTTCATGAATGTTCATTAAAACAGCTGGCTACTGGAATTCTGTCAGATTTCCAATCTCGCGTCGCACTAGTGGGAACTGACATCAGCGCCAAACTCAATTGATAAAAGGCTGGCACACACAAGACCCTATATTTGCCAGAGTCTTTGAGGTGAGTGCCAACAAGCAAAGCCTACCAACCATAGAGCTGTGCTCCTTCTGATGCTCTGTGCATCACCCTACCAGGTTCCTGCCTTCGCCTCCATGCTGAGCTGGACTTCATGGACAGCACGGTGCTGCTGGACCCATGGAGCCTCGCGTCTCACCAACTCTGATCGGTACTGCAACCGAGGCTGGGAGTACAGGAGCCTCCTAAACTCTCCGCCCCCTTCCTCCCTCCAATGTCACACGCCAGTGTCTGTCTAGACAGCATTGTGATGTGAGAGAATGCAGCCACCACAGCAAAGACCCAAAGTTTGATGGGGGGGGGGGCAGACAAAGACTAGGGAGCAATGTGGAAGGAGGGCACAGCAAGGAGTGGGGTGGGGAAAGGACAAGGGCACGTAATGGCAGATAGAGGGGCAAGGAGGTGGATGAAGAGGATTAACAATGGAAGGCAGAGAGAAGACAGTGGGAGGGACGCCGGACTCGGACAAGGTTGCATGACATTCGGACAAATAAGGAGGTCTACAGGATAGCACATGTATTACTAGAAGGAGATGCATGCAGACTGCAGATTACTGGGTGTGTGTATTAGTGTAGTATATTAGTGTTCATGCCAAAACAGGTCCGGGCTGCAGTGCTGTGTGACCATTACGGTTGTCCAGAGTCCTCTTTGGAAATGGGAACACTGTCAAGGCTTCCATTTTGGTTCAGGGCTGGCAGACAGGAGCCCGAGTGTAGACATTCCTGCTGCAAAATGGAAAGGGTCACCGATGATAGATAGTCCAGGAACTACGTGGACCTCAACCATTTTGAAGTCTGAGATAGGAGACCATGCAGGCCAGCAGCGGGCATGCAACAGGAGCAGTTATTGGAGGTATGGTATACCCCAGCACCAGTGATGGGAAAGGGCTGTGTGCTTCAAAGGAAAGATGCAGAGCTTTGTATACAGGGCTGTCCTACAGTTAATCCCCTGGGCGTGGTATCGTGGGCGCTGTATTGAGCTGCAGAGAGTATGGTGATGGTCGCAAGGCATTTGCCGCCTGTAGATAAGAAATACATTATGTGAAGCACTCATGGGCTTTGGGGGGGGATGCAGTGGGAGAGGTGGGGTGTCCTTTGTAAGCGATGGTACACGCAGCTCCAAATGAGGTGGGTGCAGGCCAGTGTCGCACATGGGCACATCGCAGGTGTTGGGCTCAGAGGTGGGGGGGGGGGGGCGGGAGAAGGACTCATAGTTACACCAAATCAATAAGTGGAGTCCAGAGCCACGTTGGTTGAACAAGATCATTCACAAGATCTCACGTTCCACAGGGCTCCAGATGTAACAGCTGTGAACTCTGCACACCTCTGTGTGCGAGAGTTCCAGGGGTAAGATAGCTTAAGGAACAATGCAATCTAAATTGCCACAGCTTAGCTGCTCTTCTCCCTTGGCTCTGTCATTCACATCTTTGTTTTAATCAACCTTTACCGAAGGCAGGGACCTTTCCTATGAATTTTCATACAAGGTGAAGGAGGGAAAGACATCTGCATGCACAGCTCCAGCAGGAGGTACTGCATGTGGGACAAGGCGAGGCAGAAAGTGAGCATCAACAGGAGGCTGAGAAGCAGAGATCCAGACTTCAGAGATGACTAGGAACACCAGGGGTCTATTGTCCACAAATCTCCTTTTTACACAGGAGTGAGAGGCTGTGCAGGGCAAGGCTGCAATTGTTCCGAGATCGCATCCCCACACATGCCACTTGCCCTGAGAAGACTTGACACCATGTGGGTTCGGAGCCTTCCCCATGCCACTGGCCCTGAAGGTGATGAAAGCACTCAATTTGTTTGCCCCTTGGTCATTCCAGGGAGCAGCTGGAGTCCTGTGTGGTATTTTACAGTCAGCAACACATCGATGCTCTCAGGAGGTGAGCAAATGCCCTTTACAGGAAGGCCCATTATGATGTGAACTTTACACCCGACAAGGGTAGCCAGGATCCGAGATTCGCAGGCTTCACAGCTATCTCTGGGTTCCCCAGGGTGCAGAGAGCAATAGACAGCATCCATGTGGCGATACGGGCTGCCTGGCAGCAGGGCCTGACACTCATCAACCGCAAGGACCTCCATTCCGTCAATGTGCAGTTGGTGTGTGGCCATCTAAAACATATTCTGCATTTAGGTGCACGGTCTCTGGGAGTTACCATGATGCCCACATCCTCAGTAGCTCAGTGGTTAGCACTGCTGCCTCACCGAGCCAGGGACCAGGGTTCAATTCTAACATCGGGTGACTGTGTGGTGTTTTGCACATTCTTCCTTGGTCGGCATGGATTTCCTCTCCGGGTGTTCTGGTTTCCTCCCACAGTCCAAAGATGTGCAGGTTAGGATTATTGACCATGCTAAATTGCCCCCAAGTGTCCAAAGGTTGAGTGGGGTCATGGGGATGGAGCCGGGGGATTAGGCCTGGGTGGGGGGCCTTTTCGGAAGGTCAGTGCCGACTCAATAGGGCGATTGGTCTCCTTCTGCACTGCATGGGTTCTATGATTTGCTCCAAGGTGCCTGAAGTGCCAGAACATCTGCAGAGATTGTTGCTGGGGTATAAAAGCAACCCACTTAAACACTGGGCATGACCCTGTGGCGGTGCTCTCCGACTCCAGCTGAGGAAAGATACAATGTTGCTCACACCTCCACACACAAATAGTTTTGCTGACTTTAACACTGCCCTTAGAACATAGAACATACAGTACAGAAGGAGGCCATTCGGCCCATCGAGTCTGCACCAGCCACTTAAGCCCTCACTTCCACCCTATCCCTGTAATCCAATAAACCCTCCCAACCTTTTTGGACACTAAGAGCAATTTAGCATGCCCAATCCACCTAGCCTGCACGTCTTTGGGCGCCACGCCGGTTGGCGGGCCTCCCTGGCGATTCTCCGGCCCGCGATGGCCCGACGTCCCGCTGCTGTCATGCCAGTCCCGCCGGCGTGACTGGTGGCGTGGGCGGCCTCCGGGGTCCTGGGGGGGGGCATGGGGCGATCCACTCCAACCCGCCGGGTAGGGGAGAATCCCGGCCCTGGAGTGTGATGTAATTCTCTCCACTTGTCTGGATGAGTGCAGCTCTAGGAACATTCAAGAAGCTCGACACCATCCAGGACAAAGCAACCTGCTTAACACCACTTTCGACATTCACTCCTTCAAACACCAATGGACAGTAGTAGCAGTGTGTGCCACCTGCAAGATACACTGCAGCAAATCACTAAGGCTCCTTTGAACGGCCCTTTCCAAATCCGGGATCTCTACCACCTCAAAGGACACTGGTAGGTGATGCATGGGAACTCCACCAACTGCAAGTCCTCACTATCCTGACATGGAACTGCATCAATGTTCCTTCACTATCACTGGGTAAAAATTCTGTAACACCCTTCTTCATAGAACTAAGGGTGTGTCTGCAGCATGTGGACTGCAGCAGTTCAATATGGTGGCTCACCATCAACCTGCTCAAGGGCAATTAGGGATGGGCAACAGGTGCTGGCCTAGCAAGCGATGACCACCACCTGAGAAAGAATAATATAAAAAAGAAGCTTAGCTTGGCGATCCAGCAGTTAGCTACATTTATTTGCTTTTGCTATGACTGGTACTCGTACGGTTTAAAATATCTTCTTTATGGGAATGGCAGTAGGTTTGTGAGAAATGTCATTTGCATTTATTAACGTCAATTTTTTGATGAAGCTTTTGCTTATTTCAAGTTTCATTTTGATTTTGAGAGGGGGAGTTCTACAGACTAACCTACCTGTACCTATCTCAGTTTGGAGGTAACCCAGTCTCGTGCGCTATTGGCCTGGCAGTCCTGAACATCATCGAGAAGGAGGATCTCTGTGGTAACGCAAGCAAAGTAGGAAATTATCTCATCGACTTACTGAAGGAACTGCAAGCCAAACATCAGCTTATTGGGGATATCAGGTAATGTTTTTACCAATCGAGATTGTTAGCAGTATGACAGTGATGCACTAAGCGTCAAGAACCACAAAGACATGTGAGACTTTAACCAAGGCTTTAATACACTACACGGGAAGCTTACCCGATACAGACGACCCCAGACAAATGGGTCAGGTCTCAGAAGCTGTGTCTTATACCTAACTCCCGGGGGAGTGGCCAAGGCGGAGCTCTCCGTGGCCAGGTCAGGTTACGTACAGGTGACCGTACCTCTACAGAGCTACAGTACAATACACAGGATTACAGGGCCACGTTACACACAACTATTATATAACTATGTACAATGCTAGGGAAGTACAGTGGTGTATCACCACAGACAGTGAATCTAAACTGTAAATAATCGAGATGAGAAGTGAAACAACATTGTTGTGGTGCAATTTTATCATAATCTAGCCAGGGACTGATGGCAGAGTTCTTCACATAGTTGCATGGAAACACCACCCCATAGCCACAAGAATAAATGAGTTTGAGTGAGGTGCAATGCTAAAATGTTTTAAAAATCCCAACCCACATCCCAACCTGCCTCAGTCCCACCCACTTTCTGTTTTAACTAGACAGAGGTGGGGAGAGACAACCAACCGCCAGGAGGAGGGTGACTTATTAAAATATTTTACCTCAGATTTTACCTCCATTTTAAATTTTAGATTGGCTAATATGTCTGGATGTTAGCCTGTTGTGGGCTGCCATAGACTGCTTCACCAGCGAAGTTGTGAATGGATCTGAAAAGCAGAATCAATCTTGTACAGCAACCAATCCTGGCTTTCAAACTGAGGGAAGCTCAGTGAGTCAGCTGAAGCTGCCTATGCCTAGAATGCCCTGAGAAACGGCTACAACGATATCCTGGATCTGTGGTGATCAACGTCCAACAATCATCATTACCTTACTGCCTTCAGACATTGCTTCCCTTCACTGCACCATTCTGCATATTTCCCAAAGACTATAAAGGACAGATCTGTTTTTGAGGTTAAACATTCTGGGTTTTTTTTAATAAGCATAATATTTCTTTCACTGCAGAGGTGTCGGATTGTTTATTGGAGTTGACCTGGTTAAAGATCGTGAAAAGAGAACTCCAGCCATGGCAGAAGCACAATATATAATTTACAGGTAAAGAGTGAGAAGGCATCCAAAACCTTTTTTGCTGTTGTAAGATTTAATTGAAAAACCAGAGATAACACAGTCACAAGGCCTGGATATGCAAAGTAAAAGCAGCAATAGGTTGAAAGGCACAAAAAGTCAAGTGAGCACTTGAAGGACAGATTCTTGTTTCAGATTTCAGTCAGCATGGATCAACAAATTCATACCCTGGCTATCAATCCAGAATGTTGTTAGCCAGACAATCTGTGAGGGTCATGGAGGTTCTGTGGAGGCCACATTAACCGAACAATCACTCCATTTGTCCAGTTATGCTGATGTGAGGCCCAAACCAAAATCAGGATCTACTCTCCTTTTTTGGTTACACCGACAAGCTTCAGGTACCAAAGGGTGTCCCACTGTAACCCACTGGTTGTGCCAAGGTTGGGAGGGGCGTTCAGAGGCTAGATCCGTTATGCACCAGATCCATTCCTTCAATTTGAGGGACATACAAGAGAGAATGCTATGGCCAAGATTGAAGGTTTTGCAAGGGGCAAGGCTATCATTGCTGGAAGCAACGCTACAGGGAGAAATTTGTCCCCTATTCAATGTAGTAAAGCCTTTTTTTTAACATTCCCACAGACTCAAGGAACAAAATATATTGTTGAGTGCTGATGGGCCCCATCGGAACGTACTGAAATTTAAACCACCAATGTGTTTTACTGTGGAGAATGCCAAGTTTGTGGTGGAGAAAATAGGCGGAATTCTCTCAGGTATGCTGTACTATAGGAAAAAGAACGGATGGGCATGTTATCCGGAAGCGGCTTGCCATTTGCCGCCAGTGGAATCTTCCTGCCCTGCTGATGTCTACATCGATTTATATGGCTCACCCATCCCACCACCAATGAACCCACCGCAGGTGGACTGGGAGGTCCTGCAAGTGGGAAGGGCTGGAACATCCTGCCCAGTACCGTTAACCAATACGCTATCATATAGAGGGGCACATCAACTACTGACCGCTTCCACCCACCCTGATGTATCCTTGAAGGGAGGGAAACCTGCTCTGGGAAATTCAGAGTCATAATATTTTGAAAACTGCTCGTACTGGTTTTGATCCCATTTTTTAGGAGTAACATTTCCTTGTTCCATTATTATCAGGAGAATAAACCCAGATTGATGTCCAGTCCATTGTATTATGTAATGTAGGTTTTCCAAAGGGGTAGTACTCATATTCCAGTGTGATGCTCTCTGTTCCAGCTCACATCTGCCACTTCCCATTGAGCTAATAACTCAGTTCACCCTTCTCCCTATTAATGATGGCTGCCCGTCCCTGAGCAGTGTACGCCTTCCCTTTTTCACCCTTTTCCACATGATGACAGGTGCACCCATTTTATTCTTGGGGAGGGTTTCACATGCTCACAAAACCCTTGGCCATAAATATTTCTGTATTTTGAAAACGTAACCAAGAAAGGACTGGGTGATTTTAGTGAGGTTAAACTGCCGGCAAGTATAATCTGACATCTGGATCTAACTCTAGTACAAATGGGATGCAAATCTCCCATTTCGGACCGTAAGTACCGATTGTAAAATGAGTTTGGACAGTCCCAATTCAATGAAACGCTGAACTAGGAGCCTCACTCAGAGGCCAGAAGAATGGTTTGTGTGGGGCCGCACTGGGGTGATGTGTGACATTGGGTTTAAGACACATTTTTGAGGCAGAGGTGTTTCATTTATTTAATTTCTGCTCTGCCAGCCCTCCCTCCTCCCAGCCCTCCAGCCAACCAGGGCCAGATTTGGTCTCCACTTGGTATGGCTCTGGTGGGCCTTAAAGATGTTCAGAGGAGGACTTAAATTACCAGATTCGACTTGGTGAGCTGAAACCTCCTGCATTGGAAAAACGTAGCATTCAGGGAGATCTGAAAGAGAATGGTGAAATTCAATCACTTCGTTATTTTAACAAAATTGAGAGGTTATTTCCGCTAGTAATTTTTATTAGTGTCACAAATAGGCTTACATTAACACTGCAATTAAGTTACTGTGAAAATTCCCTTGTCGCCACATTCCGGCACCTATTCGGGTACATTAAGGGAGAATTCAAAATGTCCAATTAACCTGACAAGCACTCTTTCGGGACTTCTTGGAGGAAACCCGAGCACCTGGAAGAAACCCACGGAGAGACCAGGAGAACACGCAGACTCCACACAGACAGTGACCCATGCCAGGAATCGAACTCTGGTCCCTGGCGCTGTGCTACCGTGCAAGGGAGGATTGCCTGTCAGTAAAACTTGCTAAAACATGGTTTGGCTACGTATCAGGAAATACTGGGCACAATTTTGCTACTGTCCTTTTTTGGCACCTTTTGTAAATTATCAATCTTTTTCTTGCCATCTTTTTATTTACATTTATAGATCTTGAAAAAGGAACCAGAGTGGGAGTTCCAAATGAGGATTCGAAGTCCGTAGCAAATGGATTACCCTTGACACTCAGTGGCAGCAAACGAAAGGCATGCAAGTTCTTATTCTCATTAAGAAAAGCTTCCTGAGTATACACATTCATTGTGAATTTAAGGACAAGGATAGCATTAGATATGACTGGGTCCAGGTTAATCACTTTCAATCTTGCTTCGAACAAACAAAACACAACGACATGAGCCAAGTGAAGTTTAATTCCCATGCATTCCGCATATGGATATGGTTTGCTTCTCGGATTATCCCACTCACAGGGTCTGAAAGTCCTCACACGGTTAAGAATTTAGCATAAATATGTGTGTTACGCTAAATTTAGTGCGCAGAGGAAATTAAATCCAATCGTGGGTATTGTACATGTGGTCTGGTACTGAGCCATTGGAAACCAAGAAGCCTTCTAAGTTCAATCATTGCTTTGTGACATTAGCCGGGCCACTGGTGAGTGAACTAAAATTGGCTTCAACACCTCTGCGATTGGAAAGGGTAAATCAGCTGCATCTGTTTAGATTCGATCAACACCTGTCACCAGCAGTTACAGACACCCATCAACCCCTGCAACAATGTGTATTTATGGGGGCAGCACGGCAGTGCAATGGTTAGCACTGCTGCCTCACGGCACCGAGGTCCCAGGTTCAATCCCTGTCACTGTCCATATGGAGTTTGCACATTCTCCCAGTGTTTGCATGGATTTCGCCCCTACAACCCAAAGATGTGCATGCTAGGTGGATTGGCCATGCTAAATTGCTCTTAATTGGAAAAAAAATAATTGGGTACTCTAAATTAACAATGTGTATTTGTGGATAAGAGGTGAGGGAACGCCAGACGGATTTCTCGGGTCAGTTATACTTTGAAACGAAAATCGCTTATTGTCACAAGTAGGCTTCAAATGAAGTTACTGTGAAAAGCCCCTAGTCGCCACATTCCAGCGCCTGTTCGGGGAGGCTGTCATGGGAATTGAACCGTGCTGCTGGCCTGCCTTGGTATGCTTTCAAAGCCAGAGATTTAGCCCTTTTTAGTGATATCTAACTGTCCCTGGTCAGTTATAATTCTCAGTGATATCTCACTGTCCCGGGTCAGTTATAATTCTCAGTGATATCTCACTGTCCCGGGTCAGTTATAATTCTCAGTGATATCTCACTGTCCCGGGTCAGTTATAATTCTCAGTGATATCTCACTGTCCCGGGTCAGTTATAATTCTCAGTGATATCTCACGGTCCCGGATCAGTTATTATTCTCAGTGATATCTCACTGTCCCGGGTCAGTTATTATTCTCAGTGATATCTCACTGGGTCAGTTATAATTCTCAGTGATATCTCACTGTCCTGGATCAGTTATTAATCTCCGTAATATCTCACTGTCCCGGGTCAGTTATAAATCTCAGTGATATCTCACTGTCCCGGGTCAGTTATTATTCTCAGTGATATCTCACTGTCCCGGGTCAGTTATTATTCTCAGTGATATCTCACTGGGTCAGTTATTATTCTCAGTGATATCTCACTGCCCCGGATCAGTTATTATTCTCAGTGACATCTCACTGTCCCGGGTCAGTTATAATTCTCAGTGCTATCTCACTGTCCCGGGTCAGTTATAATTCTCAGTGCTATCTCACTGGGTGAGTTATAATTCTCAGTGATATCTCACTGTCCCGGGTCAGTTATAATTCTCAGTGATATCTCACTGTCCGGGATCAGTTATTATTCTCAGTGATATCTCATTGTCCCTGGTCAGTTATAATTCTCAGTGATATCTCACTGTCCCGGGTCAGTTATAATTCTCAGTGATATCTCACTGTCCCGGGTCAGTTATAATTCTCAGTGCTATCTCACTGTCCCGGGTCAGTTATAATTCTCAGTGATATCTCACTGTCCCGGGTCAGTTATAATTCTCAGTGATATCTCACTGTCCCGGGTCAGTTATTATTCTCAGTGATATCTCACGGTCTCGGGTCAGTTATAATTCTCAGTGATATCTCACTGTCCCGGATCAGTTATTATTCTCAGTGATATCTCACTGTCCCGGGTCAGTTATAATTCTCAGTGATATCTCACTGTCCGGGATCAGTTATTATTCTCAGTGATATCTCACTGTCCCTGGTCAGTTATAATTCTCAGTGATATCTCACTGTCCCGGGTCAGTTATAATTCTCAGTGATATCTCACTGTCCGGGATCAGTTATTATTCTCAGTGATATCTCATTGTCCCTGGTCAGTTATAATTCTCAGTGATATCTCACTGTCCCGGGTCAGTTATAATTCTCAGTGATATCTCACTGTCACGGGTCAGTTATAATTCTCAGTGATATCTCACTGTCCCGGGTCAGTTATAATTCTCAGTGATATCTCACTGTCCCGGGTCAGTTATAATTCTCGGTGATATCTCACGGTCCCGGATCAGTTATTATTCTCAGTGATATCTCACGGTCTCGGGTCAGTTATAATTCTCAGTGATATCTCACTGTCCCGGGTCAGTTATTATTCTCAGTGATATCTCACTGGGTCAGTTATAATTCTCAGAGATATCTCACTGTCCCGGATCAGTTATTATTCTCCGTGATATCTCACTGTCCCGGATCAGTTATTATTCTCTGTGATATCTCACTGTCCCGGGTCAGTTATTATTCTCAGTGACGTCTCACTGTCCCGGGTCAGTTATTATTCTCAGTGATATCTCACTGGGTCAGTTATAATTCTCAGAGATATCTCACTGTCCCGGATCAGTTATTATTCTCCGTGATATCTCACTGTCCCGGATCAGTTATTATTCTCCGTGATATCTCACTGTCCCGGGTCAGTTATAATTCTCAGTGATATCTCACTGTCCCGGGTCAGTTATAATTCTCAGTGATATCTAACTGTCCCGGGTCAGTTATTATTCTCAGTGACATCTCACTGTCCGGGATCAGTTATTATTCTCAGTGATATCTCATTGTCCCTGGTCAGTTATAATTCTCAGTGATATCTCACTGACCCGGGTCAGTTATAATTCTCAGTGATATCTCACTGTCACGGGTCAGTTATAATTCTCAGTGATATCTCACTGGGTGAGTTATAATTCTCAGTGATAGCTCACTGTCCCGGGTCAGTTATAATTCTCAGTGATATCTCACTGTCCAGGATCAGTTATTATTCTCAGTGATATCTCATTGTCCCGGGTCAGTTATAATTCTCTGTGATATCTCACTGTCCCGGGTCAGTTATAATTCTCTGTGATATCTCACTGTCCCGGGTCAGTTATAATTCTCCGTGATATCTTACTGTCCCGGGTCAGTTATAATTCTCCGTGATATCTTACTGTCCCGGGTCAGTTATAATTCTTTGTGATATCTTTTTTTTTTAATTTTTTTTATTTTATCGAGTACCCAATTCATTTTATTTCCAATTCAGGGGCAATGTAGCGTGGTCAATCCACCTAGCTTGCACAATGCTAACCCACGGTGCCACCGTGCTGCCCCTCTTTGTGATATCTCACTGTCCCAGATCAGTTATAATTCTCAGTGATATCTCACTGTCCCGGTTCAGTTATTATTCTCAGTGATATCTCACTGTCCCGGGTCAGTTATTATTCTCAGTGATATCTCACTGTCCCAGATCAGTTATAATTCTCAGTGATATCTCACTGTCCGGGATCAGTTATAATTCTCAGTGATATCTCACTGTCCCGGGTCAGTTATAATTCTCAGTGATATCTCACTGTCCCGGATCAGTTATTATTCTCAGTGATATCTCACTGTCCCGGGTCAGTTATAATTCTCAGTGATATCTCACTGGGTCAGTTATAATTCTCAGTGATATCCCACTGTCGCGGATCAGTTATTATTCTCAGTGATATCTCACTGTCCGGGATCAGTTATTATTCTCAGTGATATCTCACTGTCCCTGATCAGTTATAATTCTCAGTGATATCTCACTGTCCCGGATCAGTTATTATTCTCAGTGATATCTCACTGTCCCGGGTCAGTTATTATTCTCAGTGATATCTCACTGGGTGAGTTAGTCTTAGTGATATCTCACTTGGTCAGTTATAATTCTCAGTGATATCTCACTGTCCGGAGTCAGTTGGAATTGTAGAATTTCTACAGTGCAGAAGGAGACTATTTTGCCCATCGAGTCTGCACCTTCCCTCTGAAAGAGCAACCACCTAGGCCGACTCCCCCGCCCTATCCCCGCAACTCCATTACCCCACCTAACCTGCACATCTTTGGACTGGAGGAAACCAGAGCACCAGGAGGAAACCCACACAGACACTGGAAGAATGTCCAAACATCACAGTCACCCAAGCCTGGAATTGAACGAAGGTTCCTGGCGCTGTGAGGCAGCAGTGCTAACCACTACCGTGCCGCCCCATTACTTAGCGACATCTCAATGTGTGCAAGCTGAGTTGACAAGTGACTGCCTACTCCTGCGAGACACCAGTGGATTTCTGCGAACCACGTGACCAAAGAAATGCTTGACATTCAAAAGGGAGGAAAGTTGAGGGTGTGGCAAATATTCTATGTCACTGTTAAACACATCTGTTGCCATGGGTGAGTGACGAAGGGAGAAAAACCTGTTTGTTGTTTGATTTTTCTGATTGTGTTTTAAAACAGCTTCCACAAGCCAACATTTCTGAGTTGAACAGCAGCAGGATAGATGAGCTCCGCTATACCGAGGCTTTACAGAGTGAGGAGACTCCAGATGAAAACAGTAACCATTACAACAGAGTTCTTTGTGGACAGCAACAAAGTTCCTATCACAGTGAACATGGTGCCGTGTCAGGCAAAAGGATTAGGACATAAACTGCTTGTCCAGTTATTTTGATGTTATCCTCCTTGCATGTTGTCACTTTCCATATGAATTGGTCTGCAGCACTTTGTCACATGTACCATTTTAGACTGAGCTTTTCCACAGTTTTAAAAGTTTTTATTTTATTTTAACATGTTTGTACACTGACTATTAGCTATTACTGAGCATCTTTCTGGATTCTTCTACTCAAAACGCATTTAGGTGGTGTACCCTGAGTAAAGTTAGAGCAGCCAATTAGGTAGACAGCACCCCAACCATCTCCCCACCCCATACCCCCAGGAAAATCCTGGTGTATATTTTGAATTCGAGCAGGCTTTATTTTTTCTTCAAAAAACATTTTTATTTAACAGAACTATTTTGTCAAGACTAACATTCAAACAGATGAATTAGGCCTTCGGTCATTCAATAATACCATGGCTGATCTAATTTTCATTTCAATTCACATTTCTGCCGACCCTCGATAACCTTTCACCCTATTGCTTATCAAGAAAGGTTCTACTTCTGCCTTAAAAGGTAGAATCCCTACAGTGCAGAAGGAGGCCATTCGGCTCATCGGGCCTGCAATGACCCTGTGAAAGACCAGCCTACCTAGGCCCACTCCCCCAGACTATTTCTATAACCCCACCTAACCTGCACATCTTTGAACTTTGGAGGAAAACCGGAGCACCCGGAGAAAACCCACACAGACATTGGGAGAACGTGCAAACTCCACACAGTCACCCAAGGCCAGAATGGAACCCAGGTCCCTGGTGCTGTGAAGCAGCAGTGCTAACCACTGTGCCGCCCAGCTATTCAAACACTCTGCCTCAATCATCTTTTTGAGGAAGAAAATTCCAAAGTCTCACAACACTGAGAGAAATCTCTGCCTTAAATGGATGACTCCTCCGGGGGGGTGAAGTGGCTGCCTTTTTGGCTTTTGCCTCCCTGGTAGCCCAGAGACGGATGTTATTGGCATGGAGGGACTCAAAGCCCCCGGAATCGGGGGTCTGCGTTAGTGACATGGCTGGGTTTCTCAGACTTGAGAAGATCAAGTTCGCCCTGAGAGGATCGATGTGAGGGTTCATCCGGAGGTGGCAGCCGTTTATCGACTCCTTTGGGGAAAATTAAGCTGTTAGCAGATACAATAGGGAGGGGAGGGGAGGAGGGAGATCAGCGAGAGGAGGAGGGAGGACTGGAGAACTGTGTGGAAGCAATGTTGGCTGGGTATGGTTGTTGGGTGGGGGGGGGGGGGGGGGGGGGGGGTGTTATTGACTTATGTTTGCATTCAAAATTGTTGTTTAAAAAATAACAAATGCCTTAATAAAATGTGTTTATTTTTAAAGAATGGATGACTCCTTAATTTTAAACCGTGGCCACTAGTTCTAGATTCTCCCAAAGGATGAAACATTCTGTCCACACCCACTGTATCACGTCGCCTCAATATCTTGTGTTTCAATCAAGATATCTTTTGCTCTTCTGAACTCCAGAAGATACAAACCTAGCCTCTCCAGCTTTTCCACGTAAGACACCCATTTGGGACTACTAGTCATACTGCTGGTATGTGTTCCCGGCAAGGCTGGGTATGGTATGTTCTGAGAATTGATTGCAAGGCTCAGGCAGCCCAGCCTTTACATCCTCAAGGCATCATGAATGCATTAAGATTCTCATTCTGCAGCTTCAATAAACAGGCATTATAATCCTCAAATTTGCCCATGAAAGAACAATTATGAGTTTTCCCATGCTGATTAGAGAGTCATATCATAGAATTTACAGTGCTGAAGGAGGCCATTCGGCCCATCGAGTCTGCACCGGATCTTGGAAAGAGCACCCTACCCAAACCCATACCTCCACCCTATCCCCATTACCCAGTACCCAGTAACCCCTCCCAACACTAAGGGAAATTTTGGACACTAAGGACAATTTAGCATGGCCAAATTGGGGCCTCCTGACTCTCCCACTGAATTTCTGTTACTATAACATGTTACGAAAATAACATGTGTTCAATCTATTGGAAACATGTATTTAAACTTTGTCCGTGTTCCCTCAGACACCTGTGTGACTCATTGAGGTAAACATTTTTGCAAGCCCTGTCAGAATATTGGTTCACTACCATGTCTGTTTCTGAAAATCAGAAAGCACAGCACCTGCAAACACTTTTTAAATTACGGAAATAAAATTTATATTTTATAATTTTTAAATATAAAAATTTCCAAGTGTTATTTTAAGAGAGTTTGGCGGAGTGTTTCTCTTCAGCTTTTTGGGTGAGATCCACACCGGTCGGTGTTTAACCACATTTAATCATTGTTTTGGGCCTTGGAGTTTCGATCCGGTCCAGCCCACACTTGGAAATTTTTTCAGCAATGGGGAGGTGAACTAACCGTCAAGACCAGCTCCTCCGTGATCAGGCCGCCACTTTGAAAGGGTGCCCCGATCTCTAAGTGAGGTTTTGAGGGACACCCCCACCCATGGGTAATGTCACCCCCCACACGGGCATTTCCGCAACTCCCCCCCCCCCCCCCCCCCAAGTGAAGCCACCCTGGTATGGGGTCGCTGTGGACCCCGCCCTGCCTTTTCAGGCCTACCCACCCCCCCCTTTCGAGATTCCCCCCCTGTTCAGGACACCCATCCCTCACTCTTTCAACCTTTATCAGGCCCCTTTTATACCCACCTTTCACCCCCTCAAACCTTCATACCCCCCCCTTTCATGGGCATGGCACCCCTCAGGCCCTGACCCTTTGCAGTGCCACCCTGGTACCCGAGTACCCTGGGACTGCCATCGTGGCAGTGCCCCTGCCAGCCTGGGAGTGCCACCTGGGCACACTGGCAGTGCCAGGGTGGCAGTACCAAGGTGCCCAGGAATCAGAGGGAGAACCAGAGTTCCACCCTCCTCGGCCCCTGACCACTCAGGGCTCGCTAATGGCCTGGGAGACCCCCCAGGTGCCATTATACATGGTCTATATTTGGGTGGATCAGTACTAAACGACACCTGGTCAAGGCCTCGCTGGGTAAGCTGCTAGTTCCGGGTGCTATGAGAATCCGGCACATGCATACTTAACTGAGCCCAATTACTCATTAGTGGGCAAGATCCAGACTGCGACGTCCCGCAAGGTTCATTTGAATCTCGTGTGACGTCTCAAGCATTGCGAATCACGCGTGTCGTGTTGGGTGTTCCGATGCACAAATGATCCATTACGGCTGTAGATGGTAGTTTTATTGTCTTAAACAATGACAACTACTAACTGCTGGTTTAGGTTCGTGCTTCACCAGCTAACCTGTGGACCCAGCCCTATCACTATCACTATGGACGCCCTTTTCCGCCTTGCCATTTGACTGGGGATGCAAGGGACTGGACGTCACATGCGTGAAGTTGTATGAAGTGGCAAAGGAAGACCATTCTTGGCTCGCAAAGCAAGGCCCGTTGTCAGATATGACGGTGAGCAGAATTCCATGGCGAGCGAAGGTTTCTTTGCATGCCCGGATGACAGCTGATGATGTCATGTCCTGCAGGCGTATGACCTCCAGATAGTTTGAGAAGTAGTCAATCAGAATAATGTAGTCCCTGCCGAGCGCATGAAAGACGTCCACGTCCACCTTCGTCAAGGGGGACGTGACCAACTCATGGAGCTGAAGTGTCTCAGGGGGTTGCGCAGCTGAAACCTTTGGCAGGTGTGGAAGTTGAGCACCATGTTGGCGATGTCGTTGCTGATGCCCGGCCAGTACACAGCCTCTCGGGCCCTTCGCCTGCACATTTCATCTCTGAGATGGCCTTCGTGCAGTTGTTCGAGAACAAGCCTGTGCATGCTGTGTGGGATCACGATCAGGTCCAACTTCAAGAGGACACCATCAATGACGGCCAAGTCGTCCCGGACGTTGTAAAATTGTGGGCACTGCCCCTTGAGCCACCCTTTCGTCATGTGGCGCATTACACGCTGTAGAAGGGGGTCAGCCGCAGTCTCATGGTGAATGTGGGCCAGACGTGCGTCAGTGGCCGGCAGATTGGCCGATGTGAAGGCTACTTGTGCGTCGACCTGACAAACTAACCCCTCCGAGTCGGGCGGTGTGTTAACCGCCCTGGACAGAGCACCTGCGATGATGGGATCCTTCCCCGGGGGGTAGACAAGTTGGAAGCCGTACCTCCGGAGCTTGAGCAGAATGTGCTGGAGGCGAGGAGTCATATCGTTGAGGTCCTTCTGAATTATGCCGACCAGGGGGCGATGGTCGGTCTCCACAGTGAACTGCGGAAGACCATATATATAATTGTGAAATTTGTCGATGCCGGTCAACAGGCCTAGGCACTCCATCTCAATCTACGCATAGCGCTGTTCTGTGGGGGTCATGGCCCGCGACGCATAGGCGACCGGGGCCCATGATGCGGTGTCGTCCCGTTGCAGGAGGACCGCCCCAATGCCGGACTGGCTGGCATCAGTTGAGATCTTTGTTTCCCGTGTGGAATCGAAAAACGCCAGTACCGGGGCGGTGGTGAGCTTGACCTTGAGCTCCTCCCATTCACTCTGATGTGCGGGCAGCCACTGGAATTCCATTGTCTTTTTGGCCAGGTGGCGAAGAGCCGTCGTGTGTGAGGCAAGGTTAGGAATGAACTTCTCCAGGAAGTTGACCATCCCAAGAAAGCGCAGCACTGCCTTCTTGCCTGACGGCTGCTGCATGGCTGCGATGGCTGCCACTTTGTTGCCATTCGGCCGCACACCTGACCGGGAGATGTGGTCCCACAAAAACTTTAGCTCAGTCTGGCCAGAAGAGCACTTGGCTCGGTTGAGGCGCAGGCCCTGATCTCGTATCCGTGCAAAGACACGCTGGAGACGACTGATGTGCTCCTGTGGTGTGGTGGACCAGATGATAATGTTGTCCACGTCGACGCATACCCCTTCGATGCCCTCCATCATCTGTTCCATGATGCGATGGGACACCTCGGAGGCCGAGATGATGCCGAACGGCATCCTATTGTAGCAGTATCTGCCAAAGGGAGTGTTGAAAGTGCACAGCTTCCTGCTAGACTGATCCAATTGAATCTGCCAAAAACCCTTTGAGGCATCAAGCTTGGTATATATTTTTGCCCGAGACATATCGCTCGTGATCTCTTCTCGTTTGGGTATGGGGTAGTGTTCCCTCATAATGACCGGGATGGCATCCGGTTTGAGCCGTATTTTGTATGTGTAGGGCAGTGTGCCCATGCCCTCGAAAACCTCCTGGTTGTGCGCGAGCAGTGAGTGGAGCTGCGCCCTAAAGTCTGCATCCGGGAAATCGGACATGCCTTCTGGAGACAGAGTGTGTACTCGCTGAACGAGGTGGAGGATCTTGTACGCCTGTGTGCCTAACAGAGAGTCCTTCGAGGATCCAACATGTACCATTTTAGACTGAGCTTTTCCACAGTTTTCAACGACACCTGGTCAAGACCTCGCTGGGTAAGCTGCTAGTTCCGGGTGCTATGAGAATCCGGCACATGCATATTTAACTGAGCCCAATTACTCATTAGTGGGCAAGATCCAGACTGCGACGTCCCGCAAGGTTCATTTGAATCTCGTGTGACGTCTCAAGCATTGCGAATCACGCGTGTCGTGTTGGGTGTTCCGATGCACAAATGATCCAATACGGCTGTAGATGGTAGTTTTATTGTCTTAAACAATGACAACTACTAACTGCTGGTTTAGGATCGTGCTTCACCAGCTAACCTGTGGACCTATCACTATCTTGGTGAGGCACTCAGCACATGGTCTATGTCTGAGTGGCACGCTGTGAGCTCTGTGCTCTGAGCTATCTCCTGGTAGAATGAACGGGAACTGTGGTGTTCCCTGTTTTATAGTGCGTGTGCTCTCACTGGTGATTGGCTGCGATGTTGTGTGTGTGTTGGTTGGTCCAACTACCTGTCCATCAGTGTGTGTGTGATTGCACCATGATATGCTGATGTGGATCCCTCTCGACACCAAGTCAAGTGTGGCGAGGCCCTAAATCACGCCCATGGGGGCCTATATTTGATGGTACAACCAGTAGTTGAAGCTCAATTCTTCAACTAAAAACATCATGACATTGAAAACTCAAGTTTGCAGAAAAGCTCCATTTTCATTGTTTTAAATTTAGTTTAAACAGATTATTGTGACTTTGAGACTGCTCGCTAATTTGGTTCATGATTATGAGCTGAGAAACGAAATACAGAGTAAAGAAATATGTATTAGAATCTTTTTAAACGGAATATGTTGATTTTTCAAAAGCTCAAATGAAATTTCTTCAGAAACTGTAGTACAAGTATTAGGAAGTCCAACTCAAATGAAGCAAACCTTGAGTTAAAGGTAGATAAATGCCCTCTATATATGTTAGAAAATAGACATTCGATTGTGAAACAAGGGATGGGATTTTCGGCACCTCCCACCCCACCCCCCAGTATGTTTTGGGGCGGTGTAGGCAGCCTGCCATTAGGTAGCGATGGCGTCTTCCTGTCCCGCCGCTGTTAACACGTTTCCTGTTGTTCGCAGTCTGCACCACTGGGGAACCCGTTGGGGGGTCGCCAGGGGTGTGACTGAAAGATCCCACCGGTGGCACTGGCTGGATAATTTCTGTCAAAGAAATGTGCAAACTAGTAAGCACTAAGTGCAGAATTCTTCGACCTTCCAGCCGTGTGTCTCTCGGTGGCGGGAGGCGGTGCATCATTTGCTGGTGGTGGAATTCTCTGCTCCCACCGCTGTCGATGGGAATTCCCATTCACGCCATTCCATTCCAACGGGATACCTATGGGAGGGGATGCCAGCAGGACCAGTGGATTCCACCAGCGTGAACAGCTGGAAAATTCAGGCCTAAATATTTTGGATTACATTTTTTTTTTAAATAAATTTCGAGTACCCAATTCATTTTTTCCAATTAAGGGGCAATTTAGTGTGGCCAATTCACCTTCCCTTCACATCTTTTGGGTTATCATCATAGAATTTACAGTGCAGAAGGAGGCCATTCGGCCCATCGAGTCTGCACCGGCTCTTGGAAACAGCACCTTACCCAAGGTCAACACCTCCACCCTATCCCCATAGCCCAGTAACCCCACTCAACACTAAGGGCAGTTTTGGACACTAATGGCAATTTATCATGGCCAATCCACCTAACCTGCACATCTTTGGACTGTGGGAGGAAACCGGAGCACCCGGAGGAAACCCACGCACACACCGGGAGGATGTGCAGACTCCGCACAGACAGTAACCCAAGCCGGAATCGAACCTGGGACCCTGGAGCTGTGAAGCAATTGTGATATACACAATGCTACCGTGCTGCCCCTGGATTACATTGTGGGGGCGAAATCCACGTAAACACAGGGAGAATGTGCAAATTCCACACGGACAGTGAACCAGAGCCGGGATCGAACCTGGGACCTCAGCGCCGTGAGGCAGCAGCACTAACCACTGCGCCACCGTGCTGCCCTTGGATTACATTTTCTAGCAACTCAAGTGCACTTCATATTGGGGCGGATTCTCTGCAGGCCACCGGCAGTAGCGGGTTTCCCAATCCGACAGAGAAACAATGTTGCCCTAAAAACGGGATCGACGTCCTTCCCGGTCCCCCGCAGGCGGCAACAGCAAGTGGATAGCACTGTGGCTTCACAGCGCCAGGGTCCCAGGTTCGATTCCCCGCTGTCTGTGCGGAATCTGCACGGTGTCTGCGTGGGTTTCCTCCGGGTTCTCCGGTTTCCCCCGCCCCAAAGATGTGCAGGTTAGGCGGATTGGCCATGATAAGTTGCTCATAGTAACCAAAAAGGTTAGGAGGGGTTATTGGGTTACGGGGATAGGGTGGAAGTGAGGGCTTAGCTGGGTCGGTGCAGACTCGATGGGCCGAATGGCCCCCTTCTGCACTGTATGTTCTATACATTCCATGCCGAAGGGAAGATGCAAATATGTCATTAACGCCCATTTGCTGGAAGCCTGATTCTCCAGTTCTCCCTTGATGCCCCAGGCCTCTCAGCTCTTGGTGCAGGCATTTTCAAGCGTGGCTGTGACACCATTGATGGAACTAAGTTTTGATACTCGAGGGATTTGTTGAAATAATGTTTTTGAGAAGTGTGTGTATTCAGTCTGATTTGATTTTACAAAGGTATGCACCCGATACTAGAATGTCATTCGTAGTCACAGAAACAGCCAGAGAAGGGAAACCCTAATAGACAGAGGTTAGTCAAGTTTCAATCTCCTCAGACAAAACCATTAAAGAGATCAAGTTCCAATACCTTAAAAGATGCACACACAGAGGTACAAACCTGAATAAAATGAGGTCATACTGCATGTAAATCCCATCCAATCTATACTGATAACCTTATCAGCTAATTGACAGACATCTGGCTGGGCAAACCAAAGACAGAGGGCGGGATTCTTCTCCCCCCCCCCCCCCACGCGGGGTGGGAGAATCGCCAGGGCGCCGCCCGAATCGCGCCACACCGCCCCGACCCCCGCACATGATTCTCCCACCCTCCCCCCGAAACCAGTGGCGCGCGATTCGCGCCGGGCTGCTTGGAGAATCGCAGCAAACGACGAGTGCCGCTTCTCCGGTCCGCATGGGCCGAGCGGCCACTACGACACGACAGGTTCCCGCCAGCGCCGTCCACCCCTGGTCGCTGCCAGCAGGAACTCTGCGGGAACGCTGGGGGGCGGCCTGTGGCGGGAGGGAGCGGGGCTCCTTCACCGGGGGGGGGGGCCTCCAATGGGGTCTGGCCCACGATCGGGGCCCACCGATCGGCGGGCCGGCCTCTTCCCTCCCCAGGTCTACCTCCTTCCACGAGCGGCCCCAGAACACCAGCGCCATGTTGGTGAGGGGCCGGCATGCGTAAGAAGTTCCCCGTGCATGCACAGGATGGCACAGCCCAACTACGCATGCACAAGATTGGGCTGCCCCAACTGCGCATGCGCGGGTTGGCGCGGCACCCATTTGGCACTGCGTAAGGACGCTGGAGCGGTGTGAACCACTCAAGCGCTGTGCTGGCCCCCAATGGGGGCCAGAATAGGTCATGCCCGGGCCCTGTTCGCACCATCGTGGTGCCCAGTAAGTTAGCCTTTGTTCTAACCACTTCCAACCACTTCTAACGATCTTTCTCTCTCAGCCTGTCCTTGACCTATGCTCTTTTACTCTGCCATGTGCTTTCTTCTTTAAATCACCCAAGTATCTTCTAAGTTTATTACGTTTTGTAGCCATGTAAAATGGCCACCTGCAAAGGACCATGGGAATTGTGGTCAATTTGGGACACAGACAGGTACACAGCCTCTGTGTATTGTGCAAAGAAACCAGACTTTACTGAAACTTGCATCCATTAAGAATCAATCACCATTTTCCCCAAGACAATAGCATTCGCATTAAGGATCATCAACGATAGCAGACTAGCCGGCGCCACCCCTCCCCCCCCCCCTTTATTTGGAAAGGCCTACGTGCCTGGGACAATGATAGCTAGGACCCGCCCAGCCATCGAGGTATCCACCCCCTAATTGGCTGAGATCGATGAGGGTGATCAAAACCCTATCGATCCATTGGACCTGGAGTAAGGACCACCCAAAAGGGCTCAAAAGATACAAAGGATAAAAAGCCCTGCGCACTAGAGATCGGTCTCTTTTGGGACCGGCCTGTGCGCGACCAACTGTAGCAGAACAACCAAGTTCAAGGACCCGCGAACATTCCTGAAGGACGAGCCCAGCTGAGACAAACCCAACAACTTCCAACCGACCACGTGGACCCGGATAAAGGCCTTATCTTGCACAGTGCGGTCACTCGAAGTTAAGTAAAGGTCATCTTAGTTGTTAGGTGTAGTTTAGTACGGAGCCGCGTGTATTATTGCATAGAGATACAAGTCTTGTGTTATTAATAAACTGTGTTTTTGAGCTAACATGCTGGTTGTGTGGCCTTTTGGTCAATATAAGAAACAGCTTGTGGATCACATAAAGGGTAAAAAGGCAACAGTTTTGTACTGGCCATTTGGCTGAATTGTTTTATCGGCCGCACTGTCTAACATTAAAGCCAAAAGCAAACTTTTACCATTGCACGAAATTGGTCCTTTTATTGAGAGAAAACACAAGGATTCATCAATATCAGGATTCCATCAGCGATGGACTCTACAGTGGGTCAAGGGGATAAGAACGTAACACACGTACCTTCCAAAATCCCACCAGAGGGCCACTCCCCCCCCCCACCTCCCCGCATTGCAAACCATACCGCCAATTCAGACTCCAACAGAGGCTCTCCCCTCCCCAACAGAGACCCATGCCTGAAAACTGAACATCAGTCCAGGCGGTAGGGCGAAAATCACTACATTTTCACTTACCCTTTCCTAACATCTTTCCTACTCAGACAAAAGTGTTTAAAGCAGCAGTTGTTACAAGTGCCAGAGGCTTCCTCAAAAGCCCAGTACACTCCAAAAGGCGTGAAATGGGCAGCATGGTAGCACAATGGGTAGCACTGTTGCTTCACAGCTCCAGGGTCCCAGGTTCGATTCCCGGCTTGGGTCACTGTCTGTGCGGAGTCTGCACATTCTCTACTGTGTCTGCGTGGGTTTCCTCCGGGTGCTCTGGTTTCCTCCCGAAAAACGTGCTGTTAGATGAATTGGACATTCTGAATTCTCCCTCAGTGTACCCAAACAGGTGCCGGAATGTGGCGACTCGGGGCTTTTCACAGTAACTTCATTGCAGTGTTAATGTAAGCCTACTTGTGACAATAAAGATTATTTTTAAAATAATCACTTGACAGCCTTTGAAATACAAAACTTCTTTTCATTTTGACACAGCAATTCATTGCATTAGCCAGTGATTGACAGTTTTATTACTCCAGGGACAGCTGTTTGGTGGATTGTTTATTGATCCTTACCTTCAGGCTTGAATGCATCTCCAAAACCCTGCTTAGATGCTAACCACAATGTTTATAAATACTTTCTATGATTGACATCTCCTGCTCACATCAAAAGCAGCAAAGTGCTTTGGCTTCCTCTTTTCCACAGCAGGAAGCACAGGGCCGGGGTAGGGGGAGGAGGGCGGTGGCGGATCATTGGGTCGCCTTCATGCGTGCATGCTATGGGGGTGTGACCCGTTATTCCCGTGGCAGTGGGGAGCATGCCCCTACTTGTCAACAGAGGAGGAGAGGAAGGACTCACGTTGTCACAGGGAGAGAGAGCCAGCCATCAGACCTCGGTATCGGGCCACCTGCTCAAAATGGCGGCCCATTACCAGGATTCTGACAGAATGCCGCAAGCTCTCATCCATGCATAAATTTTCATGGAAAAGCAAGGGGAACCGCTCCTGGGTGGTGTTCCTAGCAGCAGAGACCAAGAGCAATTCTACTCCAGCAGGAGCACTTAGTTACCAGAATAGAGAATCCACGCCATTACTTCATAATTTAGAAGGAGATGTTTCATTCACTGATACTACAGTCACAGTGGTAAACATTTCTTAATACCTTGTCCAAATTCAGAACAAACATCAACTAAGAGGTATACAACTGATAAGTTTGTCTTCCTTTAGCTAATTTTAAAATGACCAGCACTGGTTGCCATGAGTGATGATGACTTCTGTTGATTGGTTAGGCAAATTTTAAACAAATTCTTCATGTGTGTTTATACATAGATTTGTTAATAATTTCCCTTTTTTAGCAAGGATAAATCTTTCCCCAAAACACGTGAATGTTGCTCTTTATGCAATTTGTTGACGAGAAAATGTCAGCGACCTTAACCCTGTGGAGCAGGGGGAACAATCAAACATACAGGAATATTTTATTTTTATTGGATAAATTTAGAGTACCCAGTTTATTTTTTCCAATTAAGGGCCGCGAAGTTCGACCATCGTGGGTCGCGAAGGTCAGCCGGTGTGGGTCGTGATGGTCGGCCGGGTTGGGTCCCGAAGGTTGGCTGGTTGGTAAAATCCACCTACCCTGCACATCTTTGGGTTGTGGGGGCGAAACCCACGCAGACACGGGGAGAATGTGCAAACTCCACATGGACAGTGGCCCATACAGCAGTGTTTTTCAAACTTTTTTTCCAGGGACCCATTTTTACCAACCAGCCAGCCTTCGCGACCCACGCCGGCCGAGATTCACGGCCCGTGCCGGCCGAGATTCGCGACCCACGCCAGCCAACCTTCGCGGCCCACACCAGCTGACCTGCGCGACCCACCATTTTCTCTTACCTTGTAATGTTTAGGTGAAATGTGGTGAACCTCCAATTTCTAGAGGATGAAAACGTTTTCAGTTTCTGCATTTTTTTCCTGTAAAGATTTATCAAATAGAAAACTCCCCCGGACTTGTACAAAAAGGCTGCAACCATATTAAAAAAATGCAGGCGCACTGCGCATGCGTGCCCGCACATTGGTGCACATGCGCCTGATGAGCGGGCATGCATGCACAGTGCGGCCACATTTTTTTAATATGTGCCTGGCCATTTTGAAGGCCACTTGCAGCCGGTATTATTAAAAGCCGGCTACTGTGGCTGATGCGCGAGGATTTGCGCGATCAGGAGTGCCGCGACGGACGGCTCCGCGACCCTCCCGACACCCGCATGTGACCCAACCGCGGGTCGCTCCCCCGACTTTGACAATGCCTGCCATACAGGAATATCTTCAACATTCATATTGAAAACAGGACTGTTATAAAATTGGACCATAGTACTTATTTTAACAGTTCAAACCTGTTCACGAGAGAGATTTAAGAGAATTGATGAACTAACAAAATTTCACCCAAACACAGGAAAAGCCTGACTGTTCCAATTAGCCTGTCTCAAGCTATCATTATGCTGCTGAGGAGCATGACCCCATGACCCCACATGTTCCCATCCACCTCACATCCTGTAATCTTCTAAAAAAGTCAAATAAAACTTTTCAATTTGCAGGAAATATTGAAAATATCCTGAAAGAAACAAAATGAGTTGCAGGAGATCCCACGCTGCCTCACATTTGTATTTCAATGCACATATTAATCTCAAGCAGCTCCTCTTCAAAATATGGCAGCAAATTTGCACTCAAGACATGAACCAGAAACGTACTTTAAATAACTCTGTAATACAAAGAAATCTCTGGTCAGATCTGATCTACTTCAAGGGCTTACAAAGATGACGGCTCCTTTTCCCTAACTTTTCTGCTTAAAATGATCTGACCATAGAGTCAAAGGATCGAATTTAATGCACTCTCTTCAGGCATGTTTGGAGGCCGGGGAGGGCAATAAATCAGCAGGTTGGGGACCTTGCCATTTCTGCCCCGTGAAGTCTGAGGCAGGAAGGCAGCACCTAAGGACCTTAACCCATTGTCACTGGAAGTCAAGCACAAGGGGCATGGCAGTCACCAAGTAGGAAACCTGTAAAGCAAATCCTTTCAGGCTCCTGGAAGTGATGGGCCTCTCTGGTTCAAAGGCATTCACTGCCTGGCATCGAGAAGGGGGAAACCTGGTATCGGAAAGAGGCAAGCGTATTGAGAGCCATTCTTGCTGCCAACACATACTCCCCCATTTCCTGTGAGCCTGTCCCCAAGTCCTGTATCCCACCCTCACTCTCACCTGAGGCCTACGTCTTTCGGCAATCCCAGGCCTCTTTCTGGGTGCGTTGCCAACAGTAATCATGGCTACTGCTGGCATTGCCTGCAATGGACAGTTGTTGGTCTCTGATTGGCTGGCAGCCCTTAGGGTATGGCATTTCTGCCCCTGGGGTCCTTGATCCTGTGGAAGGGTGGTTACTGGCTGCTTGGCACTTAATACCAGCCATGGATCTCTCACCAACTCTTCAGATGGCGGGTGAGATCCCGCATCATCTGCATAAAATACTCCCACAGTCTAGTCTTATTATCATTTTAAATAGTTCAATTAAGTAATCCTGATGTTGACACTTCCGGTTGCGGCGATGACCAGCTGAGTCGCACGTTTCGGCACGGCCCGTTTTAACGGACTTTTGGGCTCCTATCGGGAGTCCCAACGGAAATTTTTCACGGCCAAACTCAGTGTGAGGCGATAAAGGAAGGAGTCCCCCCGGGTGTGGATGGAAAGAAGCGATAGTAGTGGCCAGATTGCGGAGGATCCTCTGGAGCAGCGGCAGAGAAGAGAAGGGAGTAGCAAGATGGCAGCTGAGGGAGCCCAGATGGTATGGGGCCCGGAACAGCAGGAGTTCCTCCGGCGATGTGTGGAGCAGCTCAAGAAGGAGGTGCTGGCGCCGATGTTGCTGGCGATTGAGGGATTGAAGGAGACGCAAAAGACCCAGGAGATGGAGCTCCGTGGAGTGAAGGCAAAGGCAGCCGAGAATGAAGACGAGATATAGGGCTTGGTGGTGACGACGGAGACGCACGAGGCACTACATAAGAGGTGCATAGAAAGGCTGGAAGCCCTGGAAAATAGCTCGAGGAGGAAGAATTTAAGGATCTTGGGTCTTCCCGAAGGGTCAGAGGGAGCGGATATTGGGGCGTATGTGAGTACGATGCTTCATACTTTAATGGGAGCTGAGGCCCCGACGGGCCCCCTGGAAGTGGAGGGAGCATACCGGGTCCCCGTGAGAAGACCGAAGGCAGGGGAAATACCGCGAGCAATAGTGGTGAGGTTCCACCGCTACAAAGACAGAGAGATGGTCCTGAGATGGGCTAAGAAGACACAGAGTAGCAGGTGGGAGAACGCGGTGATCCGCGTGTATCAAGATTGGAGTGCGGAGGTGGCGAGAAAGAGGGCGAGTTTCAATCGGGCCAAGGCGGTGCTCCACAAGAAAAAAGTGAAATTTGGAATGTTGCAGCCGGCAAGACTGTGGGTTACACACCAGGGCAAACACCACTACTTCGAGACGGCGGAGGGGGCGTGGACATTTATTCAAGAAGAGAAGTTGGACTAGATTTGAGGAATGGATGTTTGGAAAGAAGGAGCGAGGTGATGGCAAGGAATTGTAAAGGGGGGAGAGGGGGAGGGCTTATCTGTAAAAATGTTGGACGGGAGAATTTTTTCTCCCCCACCCCCATAGGGGGGGGGACACGAAGAAATGTGGGCGCCGGTGGGGAAAGGGACAGGGAAGGGGAGAGGGAACTGCGCCACTAGGGGCGGGGCCGAGAGGGAAGCGGGGGCTTTTCTCCCGTGCTACGGAAATTGTGGCGGGAAAAGTGGGCGCAGGAAGGAAGGGGGCCCCACACGCAGGGAGGCCAAGGGTAAATGGGGGAAGCCGAGGTCAGCGAGAGTTTGCTGACTCCCGGAAGCAATATGGGGGGAGCAATCAAGCTAGAAGGGAATCTAGCGGGGGGGGGGGGGGGGGGGGGGGGGGGGGGGATTAACTGGGTTGCTGCTGCTGAGGGTAAGGGGGAGCTGATATGAGATGGGATGGTCGGGACGGGAGGGCGCCGTCTGGGGGACAAACGGGGTGCGTGGGACCCAGGTGAGGAGCTGGTTTAAAAAAGGGGATGGCTAGTCAACGATGGGCGGGGGGGTGGATAAAGGGCCCCCCAACCCCGTTGATCACGTGGAACGTGAGAGGGTTGAACGGGCCGATTAAGAGGGCAAGGGTATTTGCGCACCTAAAGAGGCTGAAGGCGGATGTGGTTATGCTTCAAGAGACGCACCTGAAAGTGGCGGATCAGGCCAGTTTAAGGAAAGGATGGGTGGGACAGGTTTTCCACTCAGGATTAGATGCGAAAAATAGAGGGGTGGCAATACTGGTGGGGAAATGGGTACTGTTTGAGGCTAAGACCATAGTGGCGGACAGTGGGGGCAGGTACGTGATGGTGAGTGGCAGATTGCAAGGTGAGGCGGTGGTGCTGGTGAACGTATATGCCCCGAACTGGGATGACGCGGGTTTTATGAAGCGTATGTTGGGGTGCATCCCGGACCTAGAGATGGGAAACTTGGTATTGGGGGGGGGACTTCAACACGGTGCTGGTCCCAGGGCTGGACCAGTCCAGATCTAGGACCGGGAGGAGGCCGGCAGCGGCCAAGGTGCTTAAGGGGTTTATGGAGCAGATGGGAGGAGTAGATCCCTGGAGATTTGCTAGACCGAGGAGTAAGGAGTTTTCCTTCTTCTCACACGTCCATAAAATATACTCCTGGATAGACCTTTTTGTCCTGGGAAGGGCGCTGATCCCGAAAGTGGCAGGAAGGGAATATTCGGCTATAGCCGTTTCAGATCACGCCCCACGCTGGGTGGATCTGGATCTAGGAGAGGAGAAGGAGCAGCGCCCACTTTGGAGATTAGACATGGGACTGTTGGCAGATGAGGGGGTATGTGGAAGGGTGAGGGGATGTATTGAAAGGTACCTAGAGGTCAATGATGACGGAGAGGTCCAGGTGGGAGTAGTATGGGAGGCGCTGAAAGCGGTGGTTAGGGGGGAGCTGATTTCCATAAGAGCCCACAAGGGGAAAGAAGAGGGTAAAGAAAGGGGGAGACTGATCGGGGAGATTCTGAGGGAGAATAGGCAATATGCGGAGGCCCCGGATGAAGGGTTATACAGGGAAAGACGGAGACTGCAGACGGAGTTTGACCTGCTGACCACGGGTAAGGCGGAGACGCAGTGGAGGAAGGCACAGGGAATACAATACGAGTATGGGGAAAAGGCGAGCCGATTGCTGGCCCAACAACTTAGGAAGAGGGGTGCGGCGAGAGAGATCGGAGGAATTAGGGACGGGGAGGGAAGGATGGAACAGAGGGCGGAGAGGGTGAACGGGGTGTTTAAGTCATTCTATGAGAGGCTGTCTAAGTCCCAATCCCCGGAGGGGAAAGAGGGAATGATGCACTTCTTGGACCAGTTGGAGTTCCCGAGGGTTGAGGAGCAGGAGGTGACAGGTCTGGGAGCGCAGATTGAGGTGGAGGAGGTGGTAAAAGGAATCGGGAACATGCAGGCAGGAAAGGCCCCGGGACCAGATGGGTTCCTGGTGGAATTTTACAGGAAATATGTGGACCTACTGGCCCCACTCCTGGCGAGAACATTCAATGAGGCTAAGGAAAGGGGGACACTACCCCCGACGATGTCGGAGGTGACAATATCATTGATCCTGAAGCGAGACAAAGACCCGCTGCAGTGCGGGTCATAGAGGCCCATCTCCCTCCTAAATGTAGACGCCAAGTTACTGGCCAAGGTGATGCCGACTAGGATGGAGGACTGTGTCCCAGGGGTGGTGCATGACGACCAGACAGGGTTTGTTAAAGGGAGGCAATTGAATGCCAACATACGAAGGTTGCTGGGGGTAATGATGATGCCCCCACCGGAGGGGGAGGCGGAGATAGTGGTGGCGATGGATGCAGAGAAGGCATTCGATAGAGTGGAGTGGGACTACCTGTGGGAGGTACTGAGGAGATTTGGATTTGGAGAGGGGTTCATCAGATGGGTTCAGCTCCTGTACGGGGCCCCGGTGGCAAGCGTGGTTACAAACAGGCAACGATACGACTATTTCCGATTACATAGGGGCACAAGACAGGGGTGTCCCTTGTCCCCGTTACTGTTCGCGTTGGCAATCGAGCCATTGGCCATAGCGCTGAGGGGCTCTAGGAAGTGGAGAGGGGTGCTTAGAGGAGGAGAGGATCATCGGGTGTCATTATATGCGGATGATCTGCTGCTATATGTGGCGGACCCAGTGGAGTGGATGCCTGAGATAATGCAGACACTCAGGGAGTTTGGAGAGTTCTCGGATACAAATTGAACATGGGGAAGAGTGAACTATTTGTGATGCACCCCGGGGAACAGGGCAGGGGAATAGACGATCTGCCGCTGAGGAGAGTAGCAAGGGACTTTCGATATCTAGGGATCCAGGTGGCTAGGAACTGGGGAACCTTGCATAAACATAACTTGACACGACAGGTAGAGCAGATGGAGGAGGACTTTAAAAGATGGGATATGGTGCCCCTGTCATTGGCGGGTAGGGTACAGGCGGTCAAAATGGTGGTCCTCCCGAGGTTTCTTTTCATGTTTCAGTGCCTCCCCATACTGATTACAAAGGCCTTCTTCAAGAAAGTGGATAGGAGTATTATGAGCTTTGTGTGGGCAGGAAAGACCCCAAGGGTAAAGAGGGGGTTCATGCAGCGTAGGAGGGACAGAGGGGGACTGGCACTGCTGAGCCTGAGTGATTACTATTGGGTCACCAACGTGTCTATGATATGTAAGTGGATGAGAGAAGAAGAAGGAGCGGCGTGGAAAAGGCAGGAGATGGCGTCCTGTAGGGGAACAAGTTTAAAAGCACTGGCGACGGCGCCGTTACCGTTTTCCCCGAAAAAATACACCACAAACCCAGTGGTGGTGGCGACTTTGAAGATTTGGGGGCAGTGGAGACGACATAGGGGGGTGACGGGTGCCTCGGTGTGGTCCTTGATAAGGAACAACCACAGATTCGTCCCGGGAAGGATAGATGGGGGATTTCAATCTTGGCAACGAGCAGGAATTGTGAAATTGAAGGACTTGTTCCTGGATGGGACGTTCGCGAGTCTGGGAGCACTGGTAGAGAAATACGAGTTGCCACCTGGGAATGCCTTTCGATATATGCAAGTGAGGGCATTTGCAAGGCAACAGGTGAGGGAATCTCCGCAGCTGCCGGCGCAGGGGATCCAGGACAGAGTGATCTCGGGGGCATGGATCGGTGATGGTAAAGTGTCCGATATATACAGGGAAATGAGAGACGAGGGCGAGACGATGGTAGAGGAGCTAAAGGGTAAATGGGAGGAGGAGCTGGGGGAAGAGATTGAGGAGGGGCTGTGGGCAGATGCCCTAAGAAATTCCTCGTCCTCGTGTGCCAGGCTCAGCCTGATCCAATTCAAGGTTCTACACAGGGCGCATATGACGGGAGCAAGGCTGAGTAGATTTTTTGGTGCGCGCGAAACCCGGCGAACCACACCCACATGTTTTGGTCATGTCCGGTATTGCATGGGTTCTGGGGGGGTGTGGCAAGAGTGATCTCAAAGGTGGTGGGGGTCCGGGTCGAACCAAGCTGGGGGTTGGCTATATTTGGGGTTGCAGAAGAGCCGGGAGTGCAGGAGGCGAGAGAGGCCGATGTTTTGGCCTTTGCGTCCCTAGTAGCCCGGCGAAGGATTCCACTAATGTGGAAAGAAGCTAAACCCCCAGGTGTGGAGGCCTGGATAAACGACATGGCAGGGTTTATAAAATTGGAGCGAATAAAGTACGCGCTAAGAGGTTCGGCTCAGGGGTTCACCAGGCGGTGGCAACCGTTCCTTGACTATCTCGCAGAGCGATAAGGGAAAACAGGAAAGTCAGCAGCAGCAACGGGGGGGTGGGGGGGGGGGTACATGTGGGTCCTTGGGGTTTTTTTGTTCTTTTCCATGCTAGTTGTTTATAATTATATTTATTTTTTCAATGTTACTATTTCTTTTTCTGTACTTGTTGTTAGTTAATATATTGTTTAAATAACGGTCAATTTACATTTTGTTACAAAGTTGTAAAAATGGAAAATTCTTTTTGATCGAAAAACTTTAATAAAATATATATATTTTTTAAAGTAATCCTGATGTTTACGCTTTTCTAAAGCAAAAGAATCAACTTTCTAAGCCTATCATGATAACTAAAGGCTTTTAAACAAAGAATAAATCTAGCGACGTGTTGAATTATTTCCAGAGCCTCTATATCATCATGTAATTCAAGTCCTCTGCATCCTCCACATTGTAAGTGACTACTATATTGGGCTGTAATGTAGTACGAATGCTTATCAGTTTACAGCATTCATCATTAATGTATCAACTACCTCATAAATTTAATCGGGACTTTTAAGGTAGCTGTAATGTTTTACTCTTGTGTGTATTTAATCTACAAAACCAGATCATTCTTAACCATGAGTTTTTCATTGATCTGGTGCTGTAATATTGTAACTATTTTACTGAAGTGGTTTCTCCTCACATCATGATGTCAATAGCGTAACATCAAATCTGAACAAATGTAGTAAAATATTTGGCACAGTTGATTAGTCAAGTAGTACATGCTGGGCCCAGTCAGCACTCGATTTATTGCTGTTTTCAAAATCAAAATTAGAAAATGATGATTATAACTTTGAGAGGGAATGATGAGGATGTGGTATTCTATCACTAGGGTGCTATTCCTCAAAGCCTCCCTGGGGTCTTTAGGTGTGACGTCAATAAAAGGTTCTGTGAGCTTGTACCAAGTAGCAACTTGGTAAAGAGCCCAAAGTCATATGCGCAAAGACCTTTGCAGTTGGCAAAGGAGAAACAATTATTCCAGAAACATTTCCAAGAGTTCAACTCTGTTCCCAAAAGAAAACAACAACACAGTTTATGAACTATTGTCCCAACCATTTTGTAACCATCAAAAGCAAAGCAGTACATAACTAGAACAGGTTAGTCAATAATTGATTATTTGAACAGATAATTCAGAAGCTCAAGCCTGGGAATCATTGATGAGATCTTAAAAACCAATTGCATAAAATCTGAAATACATCAGAAATGCTGCTAATATAGGGCGGCACAGTAAGCGTGCTGGTAGCTCTTCTGCCTCATGGCGTTGAGGATCCGGTTCGATCCCAGCCCCGGGTCACTGCCCGTGTGGAGTTTGCACATTCTCCCCTTGCTGCGTGGGTTTCACCCCCGCAGCTCAAAAATGTGCAGGGTAGGTAGATTGGGCACACTAAATTGCCCCTTAATTGAAAAAAACAATGCTGCTAGCACATAGTAGATAGATCATTGAACGCCGCAGAGCAAAATTGATCGATTGACATTTTGGATACAGAAAGATCAGCCAATCTTCACTTTCAGCCACGGTGGTACTGAATCATTGTGGGCTGTCAAACCTTCCTTCCCATTGAATTTGAGACATGGAACTAGTGGCCAATCCTTTATTGCGAATTGTCCGCCACTGCCAAAATGGAAGTGACACTCAGTTTCCAGCTGGAAGTCTTCTGTATAACGGTGGCACAGTAAGGGTGGCACAGTGGTTGGCACTGCTGGCTTGCAGTGTCAGGGGCCCAGTTTTAAATTCCAGCTTTGGGTGACTATGTGGAATTTGCATGTTCTCCCCGTGTTTGCGTGTGTTTCCTCTGTGTGCTCCGGTTTCCTCCAAAGATGTGCACGTTAGGTGGACTGGTCTTGCTAAATTGCCCTTTAGTGTCCACAGATGTGCAGATGAGGTGGGGTTGTGGGGCTAGAGTGGGGGAGTGGGCCTAGGTGGGGGCTCGTTCAGAGATTTGGTGCAGACTCAATACACTCCTTCTGCACTGTAGGGATTCTTTGGTTAAGACTGCAAATGCTCAAAATTTGAAAGGAAAGGTTAGAAACACTCAGTCAACATCAGTGGAGACAAACAGGCAAGTCAATGTCTTGGCTTCACCTCCAACAATTTTTGCATGCTGTAATTTCTTTGTAACTTCTTGCCATTCTGATGGAAGATCAATGTAAATGTGTCCATTAGCACAAATGCCGGCCGATCAGTTGTGTCTTTCCAGCATTTTCTGTTTGTGTCTTGTGTATAAGTTCACAATAATCTTTGTGACTTATCCCTTGAAGGGAGGAAATATAAGCAAAAACTGTGTCAGACTAAATGATTATCAATAGTTGTAAATCAGTCACTCAGAATCACTAATTTATGATTCCAATGTGCTTTCGATTGGCATAAAAATTTGTGGCTCAATACAAAAATGGCCCTTGTGTTTTACTCCTTCTCAGACTACACTGTTGCAGCAAATCAAAAAGAAACTCCTATAAATAACCTGTTTGCTGCAGTAAACTGCTGAATCTCAGAAACAAAATACAGAGAGGGAACCCGAAACCACTGATTAACTGTCTGCCTCAGAATGACTTTAGCATTGAACCATGAGTTTATACCAAAGGACAAGATCTGCAATATCTATTCAATCTGCGATCCGAGTGCCAATAGAATTCTATTTCTTTCTGGGGCTGCGCATAAAATGTAATGCGAGCAATGTCTCAGCAAATCTCATTTAAAAACATTTTCTGTGATGACACTATCTTTGAAAAGCCAGAATAAGGGGCGAGATTCTCCGACCCCCACCCCGCCGGGTCGGAGAATCGCCGGGGGCTGGCGTGAATCCCGCCCCCGCCGGTTGCCCAATTCTCCGGCACCGGATATTCGGCCCCCCCCGAATGGGCCAAAGTCCCGCTGCTAAAATGCCTGTCCCGCCGAGGTAGATTAAACCACCTACCTTACCGGTGGGACAAGACGGCGCGGGCGAGCTCCGGGGTCCTGGGGGGGGCACGGGGCGGTCTGGCCCCGGGGGTGTGCCCCCACGGTGGCCTGGCCTGCGATCGGGGCCCACCGATCCATGGACGGGCCTCTGCCATGGGGGCACTCTTTCCCTTCCGCCTTCGCCACGGTCTCCACCATGGTGGAGGCGGAAGAGACTCACTCCACTGCGCATGCGCGGGAATGCCGTCAGCGGCCGCTAACGCTCCCACGCATGCGCCGCCCGGAGATGTCATTTCCGCGCCAGCTGGCGGGGCACCAAAGGCCTTTTCTGCCAGCTGGCGGGGCGGAAATTCATCTGGCGCGGGCCTACCCCCTTAAGGTTGGGGCTCGGCCCCCCAAGATGCGGAGCATTCCGCACCTTTGGGGCGGCGCGATGCCCGGCAGATTTGCGCCGTTTTGGGCGCCAGTCAGCGGACATTGCGCCGATACCGGAGATTTTCGCCCAAGAAGTCAGCAGGAGTGACAAATAATTGCAAAGGGTGTGGAACATTGAGCATACAGTGCAGAAGAAGGCCATTCGGTCCATCAAGTCTGCATCGACCCACTTAAGCCCTCACTTCCACCCTATCCCCGTAACCCAATAATCCCTCCTAACCTTTTTGGTCACTAAGGGCAATTTATCATGACCAGTCCACCGAACCTGCACGCATTTGGACTGTGAGAGGAAACCGGAGCACCCGTAGGAAACCCACGCAGACACGGGGAGAACGTGCAGACTCCGCACAGACAGTGACCCAGCGGGGAATTGAACCTGGGACCCTGGCGCTGTGAAGCTACAGTGCAATCCACTTGTGCTACCGTGCTGCCCCTGTGGAATACATAGAAAGCTGTGCTGCAACATTACAAATGCCACGCTTAAAACCTGCATCTTGAATTAAAACCTCAGTAACCATCATTATACATCCACCCTTGGCTCATTTTTTATTTAACACCGCTGTGAAGTGCCTTGGAATGTTATCTAGATTAAAGACATGAAATGAATGCAAGGTGTTGGTTGAACATTGGTGTAGAATAACGACCATTGCTTGTCATGGGAGTTGGGAAAGCGAGGGAATGATTAACTAACATCATTGCCCAGCCAGAGAGAAAACCTGTCTTTAGTTTTCCCCTCTGCTCTCACAAAGGCTCAGGAACTCTTGAGGGGTTGTGTGTGTGTGTGTGTGTGGTGTTGGGGGGGAGTTCCTGAGACTCTCATCAACGTACTGCTCATGAAGCTCAGTGAAGGGAGGCATACTCTCGACACATGTAAAGTCTAGGCTAGCCTCGTGACTTGGAATTCTAAAGGCTTCAATGGTAGAAAATACATTTCACAACCCTGCTTCATACTCTGGAACCTCTAGCCTTGTTCCACCTTTGAAGAATCTACTTCATTTTTTCTGGCATTCTCAATGGTTCTTGAGCCAAAGTTGTGGCAGAATATCTTTATAAACACATGCCAAAATCCACCACTATGTTTTTGACACTCTGAGCCTAATATTCAGCAGTTCTGTCAGAGGGTTCCACTCAGACTATCCACCTTTTCTATTCTCTTTCCCTTTTAGTTGGAGGTTCCTCTGTTGTATTTTTTTCCAGCATGTTTTATTTCTGCAGAATGCATCAAGCCCCACCAGGTCAGTCATGATAATATTCAATGATGTACATTAAAGCTTCCTCCTTAAAATGCAACCTCAGCCATTCAGGGCTCCTGTCGGGAAACCCAACTGCACACAAATGGGAATGAAAATCTCTTCTTCCAAAAAGCTGCGGAAAATTTCAAAACAGAGATTGAGAAGTTTTTCATAAATAAAACCAGAAAATGTTGGAAAACTCAGCAGGTCTGACAGCAGCTGTGGAACGAGAAACAGATGGCGCGATTCTCTGCTCCCGCGCCATTTCAGAGAATCACCTGGGCCGCCAAATTTTCCCGCGACGCCAGTCTGAGGCCCTCCCGCGATTCACGGAAGCGGCCAGATCGGCACAATCGCGTTTTGCGTGGCGCGGTCCAGTGAATCGCCCAAGACAGCCAAAATGGCGATTCACCGGTACCCCCACGATTCTCCGGCCCGGATGGGCTGAGCGGCCTGCCCAAAACGGCGGGCTCCCCCCGGCGCCGTCCACACCTGGTCGCTGCCAGCGGGAACAGCGCGGGAATGCTGGGAGAGGGGCCTGCGGGGGGGGGAGGGGGGATTCTGCACCGGGGGGGGGCCTCAAATGGGATCTGGCCCGCGATCGGTGCTGCGGTGCCGCTCCTAGCCCATTTTCGGGCCCTGAATCGGTCGGGATAGGGGCCGTTCCGCGCCGTCGTGAACCTCGACGGCGCGAACACTCTGGGCGAGATTCTCCGACCCCCCGCCGGGTCGGAGAATCGCCGGGGGCTGGCGTGAATCCCGCCCCCGCCGGTTGCCGAAGTCTCCGGCACCGGATATTCGGCGGGGGCGGGTATCGCGCCGCGTCAGTTGGCGGGCCCCCCCGCTCGATTCTCCGGCCCCGATGGGCCGAAGTCCCGCCACAAAAATGCCTGTCCCGCCGGCGTAAATTAAACCACCTATCTGACCGGCAGAACAAGGCGGCGCGGGCGGGCTCCGGGGTCCAGGGGGGGGCGCGGGGCGATCTGGCCCCGGGGGATGCCCCCACGGTGGCCTGGCCCGCGATCGGGTCCCACCGATCCGCGGGCGGGCCTGTGCCGTGGGGGCACTCTTTCCCTTCCGCCTTTGCCACGGTCTCCACCATGTCGGAGGCGGAAGAGACTCCCTCCACTGCGCATGTGCGGGAATGCCGTCAGCGGCCGCTGACGCTCCTGCGCATGCGCCGCCCGGAGATGTCATTTCCGCGCCAGCTGGCGGGGCACCAAAGGCCTTTTCCGCCAGCTGGCGGGGCGGAAATTCGTCCAGCGCCGACCTAGCCCCTCAATGTTGGGGCTCGGCCCCCAAAGATGCGGAGCATTCCGCACCTTTGGGGCGGCGCGATGCCCGTCTGATTTGCACCGTTTTGGGCGCCAGTCGGCGGATATCGCGCCGTTTCCGGAGAATTTCGCCCTCTGTCTCCATTTCAGAGAATCACGCCCAGAGTTAACGTTTCAAGTCTATATGACTTCTTCAGAGCTAAAGAGAGGGAGAAATGTGATGGACTAGACGCTGTATAAGAGGCGGTGAAGCAGGTGGAGTAAAGCGGTGTGAGCTCGGAGAGTTTGCAACAAAGTTGTTTCGGGCACAAGACAAAGCAAGTGTTGATGGCAGTGTAAAGGTTAATGGAAGGTGCTGATAGTGGAATAAAGGTAAGATAGCAGAATGTGTTAATCGGAGAACAAATGTTAGTGCTCAGTGAAAGCAAAACTTAAGAATAAATGACAGATGGCCCAGTGTGGGGGGGGAGGGCATTGCATGGGGCCAAAAACAAATTGGATAAAAAAGGTGTCAAGATGGAGGAGAAAGGTCACAGCCTGAAGTTATTGAACTTAATGTTGAGTCCGGAAGGCTGTAACTTACCAAATCAGAAGATAAGCTGCTGCTCCTCCAGATGTGTTGGGCTTCACTGGAACAGTGCAGTACGCCAAGGATGGAGGTGGATATTAGAGCAAGATGCTGAGTTGTAATGGCAGGTGACAGGAAGGTGGAGGTCATGCAGACTGAGAAAAGCTTTTCCGCAAAGTGGTCAACCAGTCTGAGTTCAGTTTCCCCAATGTAGAGGAGACCGCATTGGGAGCGGTGAATACAATTGACCAAATTGAAGGAGGTGCAAATTAAATGCTGCTTCATCTGAAAGTTGTGTTTGGGGCCTTGAATGGTGAGGCGGGAGGGGTTAGCATTACACTGTTTGCGATTGGTAGAGTTGTGGGAAATGGGATGGTCCCGCTCGAGTGTCCTGTCAACCACAGAGCAGGGCCGGGTGATCCTTGGTTAAGGAAAAGGCAGACATGTCAGAAGCACGATTTTCGAAGGTGACATCATCAGAACAGATGCGATGGAGGTGAAGAAAATGAGACAATACCACCTCCGAACCCCCCAATGGGGACGTGGGGATGAAACAGTTCTTCGATGGACTGGAAATGCTGGTTGTGGGGGAGGACAGACGGGGGGAGCTGGAAGCACCAACAGATCTGGGAGAAATCATGGAGACCAGACGGGCTTAGTCAAGGGTAGACAACTCATTGCGAACATCAAGCGGCTGATGAATGTAATAATGACAACCCCCTCCCCGGAGAGGATGCCAGAGAGAGAGAGGGGGGAGGTGGGGGGTGGGGGAGGGGGGGCAAGAGCCCAAAAGCCCCAAATCAACACTGCAAAGGAGGAAAATTAAGGGAGGCCTAGCACTGCCAAACCTTCAATACTACCACTGGGCAGCAACAGCGGAAAGAATGAGGGGATGGGTGCACGAGCCCAACTCAGAGTGGGTACAGATGGAGGAGGCCTTCTGCAAGGGGACGACTCTCCGGGCCCTAGCCACGGCAGCACTCCCATCCCCCTCGGCGAAATAAACACTGAGCCCAGTGGTGGCGGCCACACTGAAAACGTGGGGCCAGCTAGGCCAACGTTTCGGGCTGATCAGGATGTCCCCCGTGGCCCCACCTGTGGTAACCACGGATTCCCACCAGCCATGCTAGACGCAACGTTTAAAAAATGGAGATGGGGCGGGGGAACGCTGACAGTTTGGGGCATTTACATAGGACACAGATTAGAGGCACTGAACAAACTGACGATGGAATAGGAATTGCCGACAGGACAGGAACTGAGACACCTGCAAATAAAACAATTCTTCCACAAAGGGACAGTAGAATACCCCAGGGCCCCAAAGACTACGCTATTAGAGGACCTGATGACCACGGACAGTAAGAAGGAGGGACTTTGTGGGAAAATATGTGGACAGCTACTGGACAGAGCCCAAACAACACTGGACGAGACCAGATGGAAATCGGAGGACGAACTGGGGACAGAGGTAAGATGGGGACTCAGGAGCGAAGCACTGAGCAGGGCCAACTCCACCTCCTCCTGCACAAGGCTAAGCCTAATGCAGCTCAAAGTGGTGCACAGAGCACACCTGACCAGAACCCGAATGAGCAGGTTCTTCCCGGAGGTGGAGTACAAATGTGAGCGGTGCAAGAGGGGCCCGGCCAACCTCACCCACATGTTCTGGGCATGTCCCAAATTTGCTGGGTTCTGGACAGCCTTCTCTGAGGCAATGTCCAAGGTTGTGGGGGTGAGGGTGAAGCCATGCCCAAGTGTGGAAATCTTAGGGGTATCAGAGTGGGCAGAGCTACACATGAGGAAGCGGGCCGACGCCCTCGCTTTCGCTTCCCTAATCGCCAAATAGGGCAGGAGAATGGCCGGCGCGCGCAGACCAGGCCTGCCAAATAATGACCCCCAGTAAACCCCCTCGCCAGCCCCGGAGCACCCCGCACCAGTCCCCCCATCCCTCGCCGAAGCCCCCCCGGCCAGCGGCACGGCTCCCTCCCCCTGACCGTGGTGGCGTTGGATACAGTCTGCAGCGGCCACGCAGGGTCAGCGAAAAAATTTTGCATAAGTGTTCCGCGCCTTCGGGTACTCGGCCCATCGGGGGCGGAGCATTGGGGGAGAGGCTTTCCGATGATGCGCCAATGCCTTTCCAATGGCGCACAACGTGATGATGCCATTTCAGAGGGGGCGGAGACTCGAACGCCGGCATTGAACCAGTGCCACTCCTGATTTGGGCGTCGGAAGGGATTCTCCGCCTGATCACCGATTACGATATTGGCGCAGGCAATGGAGAATCCCACCCAATGTCTCCCAAACTGTAGTAATTTCTCACAAACTGAGGTAGCGCAGCCCCTTTAAGGGAGTGGGCTTTGCAGGCCATGTGATCAGCTCTGGACAAATCGCATGGAAGTGCACGAACCCCAACCAATAGAAAGCACTGGGCTATGGGAGAAGGGGCCTGGGCACTGTGGACCCCGGAGCTGGAGAGTCTAGACCTAACCATCATTGCTCTGTGCCAGTATCTAGTTGCCTTTACCAACTGTTAATAAACCCCTTTTGTTGTTTTGTGAGTGCCATGAAGAATCCAGCATGAGTTTGTAGAACAGAAAGAAAACTTTATTTACAATAACATATATATAAACTGCAGCAGTAACTCCCTTGCTGCTCACTCCTCTCTGGCTGGTTCCATACTGGCCACCTTTATTTATGCAGGGACCTGCTAATGATTTCTCCTCCCCCCTCATTGGGGAAGCTCATACTCCCTAAGGATTGTGGGATTGCCATTAGTCCCCAGCCAGTGGTAAGTAGGCAGGTTATAACATGTTACTGGAATCTCCAGCCTAATATCTTGAGCCATTGCATTGGCGACAAGGTAAATATTTCGAGCATTAATCTTCAGCAGTTCGGAATTTGAAAGGGGAAGGGCAAAACCTCCAAAGACAGCAAGAATTGGGAGCTTCTGACAGTATCATCCAAAAATGAGTAAGATGCCATTCATCAGAAAGTTAGAACCATTTGAAGAACGGGCCAAAGACTGGAGCCAGTACATCGAATAACTCCACTATTTCTTCACAGCAAATGAGATAGCAGGGGAAGATAAGCAGAAGGTGATAATTTTGATTGATTGTAGGCCTCAACCCACAACCTGATAAGACCTTGGGCAGCACGGTAGCACAAGTGATTAGCACTGTGGCTTCACAGCGCCAGGGTCCCAGGTTCGATTCCCCGCTGGGTCACTGTCTGTGCGGAGTTTGCACGTTCTCCCCGTGTCCGCGTGGGTTTCCTCCGGGTGCTCCGGTTTCCTCCCACAGTCCAAAGACGTGCAGGTTAGGTGGATTGGCCATGCTAAATTACCCGTAGTGTCCATAAGGGTTGGGAGGGGTTATTGGGTTGCGGGGATAAGTTGGAAGTGAGGGATTAATGTGGGTCGGTGCAGACTCGATGGGCCGAATGGCCTCCTTCTGCACTGTATGTTCTATGTAATGTAAATGTTGTGTCCCTGGAGGCTTCTGATTCAAAAGCCTTCGACCAGTTAGTCACATTAATCAGGGAACACTTTAATCCCAGGCCCTCGATCATCCTACAGCAGTACAAATTCAACTCTGCTGTTAGGGACGCAGAAGTGTCCATCTCCACCTTCATAGTCAGGCTATGCTAAATGGCTGAGCACTGTGAGTTCTGAGCTGCGCTCAGCGATATGCTGCACGGCCGCCTAGTTTGCGGGATCAGCAAACGCAGCATCCGAAAAAACTCCTGGCTGAAACTAAAATCATATTAGACAAAGAGACTGAGATAGCACAGGTTATAGAGTGCCCCCAAAAAGGCGCACCAGAACTCCAGAATGTGCGAGAAGGGGAAGTGAATCAGTTGTCGAATGGTATGGCCGCAAGGCTCGTTGACATTCGCAGGCAAGTAGAGAACCAGACATGTATACAGTCTTCGTATACATTTTTGATGCAGTTACAATCCCTGAAGGATTGACAATCCCAGTCTTTTTTTTAAATTTTAGATTACCCAATTCATTTTTTCCAATTTAGGGGCAATTTAACCTGGCCAATCCATCTAGCCTGCACATCTTTGGGTGTGGGGATAAAACACACACAAACACGGGGAGAATGTGCAAACTCCACACAGACAGTGACCCAAAGTCGTAATCGAACCTGGGACCTCGGCGTTGTGAGGCAGCAATGCTAGACAATCCCAGTCTTTCATGCACACTTCTATTGTCATATTGGGATTAGCGTAGCTCTTCACATCTTTTTTGAGGTTAGAATGAATAGTGATAGAGTCAGCAGGAGAAGCCTCAGGAGCTACAAGTAGACCCTGCCATTTAAAGTTTCAAAGGCTACCTTTGCCCCAAGACTTAGGTCTGCCATTATAATGAATTAAATGGAGACCTTCTTCCAAGAGTGGGGATCTTAAGGAAGTTTTAAAAACCTGCCCATTGTTTGTAGAGATGGGAGAGGACCTTTCTCCATTCTGTTCAATTCAAAAAGTAAAGGAAAGTAAATAAATAGCCAAAAAATAGTTTGCTTCTCAGAGCAAGGGAAGGATGGAAGTTGCAGGGGTGGGAGTCACATGAGCTTTGGTGGGTGGGGGTCCAGTGGGCACTCTCAGCTTATCTTGACATCTAAGACATCTTCGTCAAAGGAAAGGAGATGTCTTCACCAACAACAGCTGGAACTGCCCAGGCACAGCCCTCCACCAGGTCCAGTTGTTGAAATAAAGGCAATTTCATCCAGGCAGGTCTGGCTAAAACTCCAGACTGGTTAACTTACATTGCCAAACACCTCCAGGTGACCCTTCTCAGCCTCTGGCCATGATGTTTGAAGTGATATGATCCAGTAGCAAACTGCAATAGCTGAGATACTTAGGATATTTCAAAACATATGTCTAAGATCAAGAGACAAACAGCACTGGCTAATGGACAGATATGATTACCATGCCTGACATGCATTGGAAATACAATAGGGGCAGCTCATCTCATGAAACAATTCGCATGACTTTGAACAACAACCTCTGAAAGAATGCTCACCTGATTGGACTATTCAGATCATTATCACTCAAGTGTTTGGTATCAGCAGGACAGGACAATATAATATGTTTTTCCTTTTACGAATTCTTCCATGAACACACATGAGTGAATCTAGTCAATAGACAGTCATGAAGGGCCATTTCAGCCTATCACCGTGGTGGCACGGCAGTACAGTGGTTAGTACTGTTGCTTCACAGCTCCAGGGTTCGAGGTCCCAAGTTCGATTTCTGGCTTGTGTCACTGTCTGTGCGGAGTCTGCAAGTTCTCCCCGTGTCTGCATGGGTTTTTTCCGGTTTCCTCCCACTGTCCAAAGATGTGCAGGTTAGGTGGATTGGCCCTGCTAAATTTCCCTTAGTGCCCCAAAAGATTGGGTGGGGTTACTGGGTTATTGGGATAGGGTGGAGGTGTGGGCTTATGTAGGGTGCTCTTTCCAAGGGCCGGTGCAGACTCGATGGGCCGAATGGCTTCCTGCTGCACTGTAAATTCTATGTTCTATGATCACCTACAATTCACAGCACACATTTTTCACCCAGCTCACTCAATCATGAATAGCTGCAGGATGAAGAGAATGTGTTTGATGAAGCAGCTGGCGATGGCTGGACCAGTAGCCTAAGAAATGGAGGCTGAGGTATTTGGCCGTCAACAACTACAGCCATTTTCCTTTGTGCTAGGCATGATTCCAACTACTGAAGCATTCCGATGATCTCCTCCCCCCCCAACCCCCCCCCCCCCCCCCCCCCAACCCCCCCACCCCGGTTTCCGTTGACTCCAGTTTTGCGGGGCACCTTGATGCCATACTTGGTCAAATGCTGCCTTAATGTCAATGACAGTCATTCTCACTTCACCTCTTCAGTTTGCCCATGTTTGGACCATGGCTGTAAAGAGGTCTGGGTCCAGGTTGCCCTGATGGAACTTAAACTGGGCATCAGTGAACAGGGTTTTGTTGAGTAAATGCTGCTCGATAGCATTGTCGGCAACACCGTCTGTCACTTTGTTGATGATTAAGAGTAGGCTCATAGGGCGATATCGGTTGGGTTGGGTTTGTCCTAAGTTTTGCAGACAGGACATACCAAGGCAATTTTCCATTGTCAGGTAGATGCCAATGTTGTAGATATACTGGAACGAAATGGCAAAGTGCCTAGCTAGTTCCGGATCACCAGCCTTCAGCATTACAGCCAGGGTGTTGTCAGTGTCCCTAGCCTTTGCAGGATCCAGTGCCTTCAGCCGTTTCTCGATATCACATGGAGAGAATCGAATTGGCTGAAGACTGGCATCTGTGCTACTGGGGACCTTAGGAAGAGGCCAGGATGGATTATCCAATTGGCATTTCTGACTGAAGGTGGCTCTAAGTGCTTCAGACAGTTTTTAACTGACATGCTGGGCTGCCCCATTATGGGAATGTTCGTGGAACCTCCTCCTGTTAGTTATTTAATTGCCCACCACCATTCATGACTGGACTCGGCTAAACTGCAGAGTTTAAATCTGATCCATTGGTTGTGCAGTCACTGAGCTCTGTCTATCACATGCTGCATGCTGCTTCCTCTCCAGTCTCGGGATTTCAGGATGATCATTTTCTTTGTCATGGAAAGTGGCATCACACTTGCTTTCATACAATTGAAGGTTGAACACACAGGGATCACACATGGGCTGACCAGAGATTCTTCCAAGAGATACCAGTGTGGAAATACTGGCTGCAGTCTTATTCTGCTTCTCACATAAATCATACCTTACCTGTAAAGTGCCTGTGAAAGACACTGGAAGCAAACTAATTGCCTGCTTTTTCCACTTTCCCAAAATTCTTTCCTCACAATGAACAGAAAATACGCCGTTAAAAACATGGGAACCTCATTGACGTTTTCTCCAAATGAGAATTAAGATAATGCAACTGGCCAGAAAATCACCATGTCAACGTATCACATTGTAAGACAATTGATTCCTGAAAACTGATTTTCAAAGAAGACACACAAGGCAGTGAAATTTCATAATTAAATATTTCGATTTTAAAAATCTAGGGCATGATTCATTGGCCTCATCGCACCCAATTTGGTGACACTCCGAGACCATTGAATCTCGCAAGAGGCCTCTTGCAAGATTCGCAACGCTCAAAATGTCTCGAAAGATTGAATAGAATCTCAGGAGATATCGCTGAGCGAGATCAAGATGAGGATATTTAAGTGAGCCATTAAGCTTAATTGAGTATGTCTATGCCGGATTCTCCTAGCAATTGGGGCCTAACAGCTCCACCTGGGAGACCTCACCAAGGTGTTGTTTAGCACTGGTGCATATAAACGTGGACATGTGGACGAGGCCTGATGGCACCAGTGGAGGGACCAGGCCATTAGTGACCCCTGGTGGTCAGGCTCTTGACAGGATGGTACACTGGCACTCCCGCTGGCACCCGGGCACCTTGGCACTGCAACCCAGGCACCCTGGTAGTGCTACCCTGGCAATGGAAAGTGCGACTGCCAGGCTGGCAGGGGCACTGCCGGGTTGCCCATGCCAGGGGTCAGGCCTGGGTGCCTTGACCATAAGAGGTAGGGTGAGGGGAGACTCGAGAATCCCGAAAGAGGTAGGTTGGATGCAGTGGTGGGGGGAAATCCCGATGCCGGGGGGGGGGGGGGGGGGGGGGGGGGGGGGGGCTAGATGAAGGGGTTGAAACACTGGGACAGCCTTTAAAAATGATGCCCTGATAGCGAGAACTCTTCTTGCACTGGTGAGGTTAGCTCATCAGTGCACAAATTGATATAAGTATGGCTTTGGCAGGGTGTCCCCGGCCAAGGCCAAAAAAACCCGGCAAAATGCCATTGTATAGCACCGAGAAACACCCTGCTCACTTCATCCGAAACGGAGCTCTGGGCTGGATTCTTCCATCCCGCCCACTGCAAGATCGCCATGGGCGAGACGTGGACAATGGAGAAGTCCATTGACCTCGGGCGGGATTCTTCGGTCACCGGGCGGGCACAGCCAGAGAATCCCACCCACTTTTTTTATCCCGTTGCGCCCATGGGCCGCGATTCTGCACCCCCACGCCGAAGTGGCCACGCCGTCGTGAACGCCGTCAAGGTACACGACGGCGCGGAATGGCCCCGGTCCCGACCGATTCAGGCCCTGACAATGGGCCAGTATCGGGGCCGCGCCATCTACCCGCGCCAGGCCTTGTCGCCCGCGTAAAAGCGGCGCCGAATAGATGACGTGGCCGGCGCCGCATAACGGACGTCATCCGCGCATGCGCGGGTTGGCCGGCGCCAACCCGCGCATGCGTGGTTGCCGTCCTGTCCAAATCCGCCCCGCAAGAAGATGGGGGACAGATCTTGCGGGGCCGCGGAAGGAAGGAGGTCCTCCTTCAGAGAGGACGGCCCAACGATCGGTGGGCACCGATCGCGGGCCACCCCACATTCGCGGTGAAGCCCGGTGCAGGATCCCCCCTCGCCCCCCCACAGGCCGCCCCCCCAGCGTTCACGCACCGCCCACGACTGTAGCGACCAGGTGTGGACGACGCCGGGGGGAACCCGCTGTTTTGGCCTGGCCGCTCGGTCCATCCGGGCCTCAGAATCGCGGGGGGTGCCGGAGAATCGCCATTTTGGGTATCTCCGGCGATTCTCCGGCCTGCGGCCCGCAAAACACTACCGGCCCGTTCCCGCCGCTTGGGGAGAATCGCGGGAGGGCGTCGGACCGGCGGCCCCGGAAATTTCGGCGGCCCAGGCGATTCTCCCAACCGGCGTGGGAGTGGAGAATCGCGCCCATGGTCTTTGGCTTGCCCTAAGTGATTTATGCTTCTTACAAGTGATCGACCTAACCTGTCTATATTTTCCTTTAATTTCTGATTAAATATTTGTTTGCAGTGTTTGCCTGTCTAACTCCATACGCACAACATTGATGTTAAAAACTTTCCACTTGCAGTTATTTTTTTCCCCTGGTTGTTGTGTTGTAAACTGTAACTGTACTCAAGTCATGAACTTTAGGTCACAGATAAAGCATTTTGCGCCTTGGCAGAAAATTTAACTTATTTCCCAAATGGGTTCATTTGATGAACTGCCCATCAGAGAGGTAATTCATTGCATTTAAGAAGTTTAAGGGGAAAAGAATATTCTTTCTGAAATGGATCACCTTTCTCTTCAAGAATAAGGAAGATGAAGGCATTTTAAAATTGAATAACAAGTCAATACTTGTAGTGCTCCAATAATTTACAGGAGTTTATCATATGCGAGACAATAATGCTGTCAATGCTGTTATACTTGGGGCTGTTTTCCAGACCTTCTGCTTTAGCTGCAGAACAATTTTATTTGCACTCATCGATGGCAGGGATGGTAGGCCTTCCCACTTCACGGAAACTTGATCCTAATTAGATGTTCGGAACAAGCTCCTGAAATGTCTTCGAGCAGAATCTTGACAAGGCGGTTAAGGAACACCATGCAGTGCAGTTGGAATTTTAGAAAATTTCAAGCAGAAATCAATGCGATACCTGTGCGATCAGATGCTTTTGCCATTCTATCTGAAGGTCGGGTGGGTCAAAAGGAGTGGCTGGGGGGGGGAAAAACAGTGCACGGTAGAATTAATATAGAGGCATCTGTGAAACACTGAAACACTCACTGATGGTTGGCAGAGTGGAGATGCTGCCCACAAGAAGAGGGTTTCTTTGTTTAGCACTTAGCATTTCTGGCATGCCTGGGAGAAGGTGGAAACCAAAGCCACTGCAGTGTACTGTATCCACAAGACTCAGGAACAGATGGAGACACAGATGACAAACCTCCAGATCAAGATGTGGCTACACAGCAGCATCATACACCAGATGGACACCCAAACTATGCCTGTCAACTGCTGTACATTTATTGCCAGTCCATGTCAAACCATCAGAAATCATGGCACACAATTTCTAACTGCAACTTCCAACTGAAATCACACAGCTAAACATTGTCAGATAACCTAAATGAATGGGGAGATGGTGACACACACAGCATGGCATTGACAGAAGTCTTTTAACATGTGTTTGACATCGTAACTTACAAAGAAGGAAATCAAGATGCCTCTGCTATTTGCACAGCAAGGTGACACATGTTATGACAAAAACCTATCTGTATACTGTGCCTTTAACATAATAAACCGTCCCAAGGCATTTCACAGGAACATTATAAAACAAAATATGACACCAAGTCCCATTAAGAGATATTAGGCCGACTGACCAAAAGGGTGGTCAATATTACAAAGCAACAACTCAAACAACGATCAAAATATTTAAGGAAAAGTTAATTACCCAACATGGGACTCAAAGCGACACCCCTGAGATTATGAATCCTATTATCTACCATATGTGCTACCCAGACTTTAAGGATCCCTGCCCTAATACAGCAATAACATAAATTTTAATTGAGGTTGAGACCTCATCACAGTTTGGGAACTGGGATAAATCATTGCCAGCAAATTATATTGTTCCATGTACTGCAGTGAAATCAGGAATGAAGGTGTCCGCATTTTGGTCTGATTGCACATAGAATCAAAGAATCATAGAACTTACAGTGCAGAAGGAGGCCATTCGGCCCAACGAGTCTGCACCGGCCCTTGGAAAGAGCACCCTACTTAAGCCCATGCCGCCACCCTATCCCAGTAACCCCACCTAACCTTTTACACTAAGGGGCAATTTAGCACGGCGAATCCACCTAACCTGCACATCTTTAGACTATGGGAAGAAACCGGACCACCCGGAGGAAACCCACGTAGACACGGGGAGAATGTGCAGACTCCGCACAGACAGTGACCCAAGCCCAGAATAGAACCTGGACCCTGGAGCTGTGAAGCAACTGTGCTAACCACTATGCCACCATGCCGCCTTTATGTGTAATTATGACAGTAATTATGTCAACATTGGAGCAAGAGTTACAGTGAAATAGTTTTTAGCGCAAAGGTGTCAAAGACCTTGGTTTATCCTCTGGTCTAAACAATAAGACCTCCAACAGACTGGTACTCTACTCAGTGCTGCACTAAAATCCCAGCCGAGATAGTAGCTCAAGTCTCAAGAGTGCTCAGCCATCTGGTTCAGAGGTGTAAATGCAACCACGGAGTCTTTAGCCAAGATCACAGAGGCATACATACTTACTGTGTACAGTTTTGGTCTCCTTACTTGAGAAAGGGTGTACGGGCACTGGAGGGTGTGCAAAGGAGATTCATTAGGTTGATTCCAGAGTTGAGAGGATTAGCTTATGAGGAGAGACTAAGTAGATTGGGACGATACTCATTGGAATTTAGAAGAATGAGGGGAGATCTTAGAGAAACCTATAAAATTAAGAAGGGAATAGATAGGATAGAAGCAGGGAGGTTGTTTCCAGTGGCAGGTAAAATTAGAACAAGGGGGCATAGCCTCAAAATACGGGGGAGTAGATTTAGGACTGAGTTGAGGAGGAACGTCTTCACGCAAAAGGTTGTGAATCTGTGGAATTCCCTGCCCAGTGAAGCAGTTGAGGCTACCTCATTAAATGTTTTTAAGGTAGATAGATTTTTGATCAGTAAAGGAATAAAAGGTTACGGTGAACGGGCGGATAAGTGGAGTTGAGTCAACAAAAAGATCACCCATGATCTTATTGAATGACGGAGCAGGCTAGAGGGCCAGAGGTCTACTCCTGCTCCTAGTTTTTATGCTCTTATGTTCTAAGGTGGCAAACATCGCACATAATATTGGCTCTGTTTGAAAGTGTGCTTTGTTGCCAACAATCTATCATTTGTTTTGTTCCTGCTATTGCAACTCATTGCGCAAATGGCACCAATTCCCCGCACCTCGGAGAATCGCGCGCCGGCGTTGGGGCGTCGTGGCATGGTTACGGCGTTTCTCCGGCCCAGCGCGGGGCTCGGAGAATCGCCCTTCTCCAGCTGGAGATAAATTGCCGCTGATTTGCGATCGTGTTGGAAGTACAAATCAGAGGCGATTGACTATCTCTTGCCACACAAATCGATGCATGGCGGGGATTCCGAGGGATTCCGTCGCGAATCCCACTCTCGGGCCACCATATTGAGTGGGAAGCCCGATAGTGAAGTCCGGCAGCTGGGTCCCCCACATTGCAATTCTGCTATGACCCCCCCCCCCCATCCTTCCCCCTCCCCCCCCCCCCCAACAAGAGGATTTTCTGAGTCACTCTCTCTCACAGTACGAGGGTGACCCAACCTCAACCCAACCTCAACCCCCCCCACACCGAACCTCACCAGAGATCCCCATAAGAGAGGCTCCTACTGGTAAGCTCCCCATTACAGAGACCCCAGACAGGGAGAGTTTTTTTAAAAAATCACTGTTTTAAAACATAACTGTTCAATACACCTCATTGCTCAAGCAGAGGAAACACCACCTGCAGATTTCTAGAAAGGGAAAAACACATCAGCTGGGTTTAAACCCCTCAGATCTTTGATCTGTAAGGCTTTCTTTCACATCAGTGTGAAATTGATTTTATTAGGCTGTGATTGACATCTTGCACAGACAGCCAGCTATCTGCATTGTTTAACCTCATTTCCCATCATTGTTGAGTGGATTTCAAATAGCCAGCTGTGAAACTAACTGCAATATTTGTAAATATCTAGCTATGATAGGCAGCTGAAGGACCACATCAATGGCAGTTAAGTGCTTTCTGCAGAGAGAAAGAGGAAGTGAGAGCACTTAACTGGCATCAACAGAAGAATTCTACAATTGGAAAAGAGACTTTGGGGCAATCTTGAGCCCACACTTGCCTCTGCGGGATCAGCAGTGGGGCAGAAAATTCTGTAAGAATCAGGAAAAGAATTTGTGACTTTTAAAAGTAACGAGAGTGAGAAAGCATGGAACCAAGTGAGGAGGACTGTAATTTAAAATAAGATGGCTGAAACATGGGGCGAAATTCTCCGTTATCGGCGGAAAATCCGCCGATCGGCGCAAAAAACGGCGCAAATCCGACTTGCGTCACGTCGGAAAAATGGGTCGATAGTCTCCGGCCCGAAATGGGCTAGCAGCGACGTAACGGGATCCGCGCTTGCGCAGTGGTTCATGCCGTGCAGCGTCATACGCGCTGCACGGCGTGACGGCTCATAAGGCCGCGCTGCTCCCCCCCACCCGACCGGAACACCCGACCGCAACACCCGACTGGATGGCTGGCCGTCACTCAGCCCCGAGGTTCGAGTCACGCGATGTGGAGGCGCTCCTGGACGCGGTGGAGCAGAGGAGGGACGCCCTGTATCCCGGGCACGGCCGCAGAGTTGCCCCACGCCACAGCCGGCGTCTGTGGAGGGAAGTGGCAGAGGCCGTCACCGCTGTGGCCCTGACACCATGGACAGGGACCCAGTGCCACAAGAAGGTGAACGACCTCGTCAGAGCAGGCAGGGTGAGCCTCCCCCATATCCCCCATATGCCCCCTCCCCCATATCCCCCCTCCCCCAAATCCCCCATATACCCCCCTCCCCATATCCCCCCTCCCCCATATCCCCCCTCCCCCATATCCCCCCTCCCCCATATCCCCATATCCCCCATATCCCCCCTCCCCATATCCCCCATTTCCCCCATATCCCCCCTCCCCCATATCCCCCATATCCCCCCTCCCCCATATCCCCCCTCCCCCATATCCCCCCTCCCCATATCCCCCCTCCCCCATATCCCCCATATCCCCAAGTGAATCCAGCCCTAACCTTAACCTCTGCAATGCACGCGCAACCGATGGCGTGCATTCATATACCTGCCTAACACTGTTGCCTTTTACCCCTGGCCCCCACCCCCCCACAGGAGAAGCGCGCACACAACAATAGGGAGCATGTGAGGACTGGAGGAGGGCCCGCTGATGAGAGGCCACTGACCGTACACGAGGAAAGGGCCCTGGAACTGGCTGGCGGACCTGAGGACCGGGAGGTTGCTGATGCAGAGGTCGGGGGCGTACTAGCGAGTGAGCCACCGACAGCCCGTCCCCATATCCCCCCTCCCCTATATCCCCCTCCCCCGTATCACCTGATCACTGCCTGATGTCTAACCATGCATGCTTCATTGTGTATCGCAGGACCAAACGTCCAGGCACCCATCCCCGCAGATGCAGACCGCCCGCAGGATGCCCCTCGGAGACCACAGGAGACGGAGAGACCCGCACCCTCCAGCATGCGACGCCCGCAGGATGCCCCTCGGAGACCACAGGAGACGGAGAGACCCGCACCCTCCAGCACGCGACGCCCGCAGGATGCCCCTCGGAGACCACGGGAGACGGAGAGACCCGGACCCTCCAGCATGCGTCGCCCGCAGGATGCCCCTCGGAGACCACGGGAGACGGAGAGACCCGGACCCTCCAGCATGCGACGCCCGCAGGATGCCCCTTGCACACCACGGGAGACGGAGAGACCCGGACCCTCCAGCATGCGACGCCCGCAGGATGCCCCTCGCACACCACGGGAGACGGAGAGACCTGGAGCAACAGGGAGACGACACCCCCGTCACGTGCGGGAGCGACCACCCAGCGACGAGGGGGGCAGCCACAGGCCCCCGTCACATCCGAGCCAGGACACCACTACCCAGGACACCACTACCCAGGACACCACTACCCAGGACACCACTACCCAGGACACCCCTACCCAGGACAGCACTACCCAGGACACCCCTACCCGGGACAGCACTACCCAGGAAGACGAAATACCGGACAGTGACTCAGAGTGGATGGGTGGAGATGAACCCCCACCCCAAAGTGCCATGGACTCAGAGTGGGACGAAGACCACAACACAACGCCACTGCTGTCACCAACACCCTCCACCATCACAGAAACACTCACCACGGTTGGGCACTTTAGTGATGAGGCGTCTGGTACACTCACTGGTGCGCACAACACAGCCGTCCCGGTACAGCATGTGGAGGTAGGAGCAGCAGAGGGACCGGGCAGTCGGTGGGCAGCCCAGCCCAAGCGAACATCTGCCGCCCAGATGGATCCCGGGTTCCTGCAGTTACCACACCCACACATAGATCCGATGCAACCACCGACCCGGAGACGAGCGAAGAGGGTGACGGGCGGCTTTCGGCGGCTGCGGTCGCAGGTGGAGGAGTCCACCCGCGTCCAGGAGCTGGGAGTGGTGCCGGTCATGCGTGCCACCCAGGCTGACACCGCACGGGTGGCGTCCACGGTGGAGGCAATGGGTGCGACGGTGTCAGACATGGGGAACGGTTTGCGAGGCCTGGGGCCTTCCGTGCAGGCGGCGTCTGTGGCTCAGGAAATGGCTGCCCTCTCACAGGAGGCCATGAGCCAGTGCCAGCGCCAGATGGCAGAGGCGTTCAACGCCATAGCCCAGTCTCTGCAGGCCATGGCCCAGTCTCAGCAGGCCATGGCCCAGTCTCTGCAGGCCATCGCTGAGGGCATCGGCGCCAGTGGCCATGTGCGAGCCGGCGTCGCACTGTCACAGACAGGGTTTGCCAACCCCCTGGGCTCCATGGCTGCAAACCTGCAGACCCCTGTCGATACCAGCACGGGCCTCCAGGACTGGCAGCGCCAGATGTCGGGGGGGCGTCGGATGGCCAGTCCGTTAGCATCCCCCACCCATGTAGAGGCGTGGGGGCCATCGGGCACCCCGAGGGAGGAGGAGGTGGTGTGGTCCGTCCCGGCTCCCTCTGTAGGGGAGGTTCCGTTACACCGCGACACCTCGGACTCCCCCGCTTCCGTCCCAGGTGCATCGGGTGGGCAACGGGCAGGACAGGCTGGCAGCTCGCCATCCCAGTCACCCGGGCCGCAGCCTGGCCCATCTAGGCCAGGACGCCCCAGGAAACGGCCGCCAAAGGGATCCAGTGTCAGAGGGCAGGAATCACAGGAGTCCACCTCCAGTTCTGCTGTACCGTCTGGGGAACCACGTAGACGTAGTCAAAGGGCCCGTAAGGCCAAACAATTAGACACTGAGTAAGTTGGCACGGGTGCAGGGCACAGATGAGTTTTAGGGGCTAGGGCACGTGCATGAACTCCTTTGGTTATTAAAGTCAATGTTACACCTACCGAAGCTGCCTTTGTGCTCTGTCCAAAGTGTGCGGGGGGTGTCATGTACGTTGAGCGCAAGTGTGTGTGTGAGGGGTGGTCTTACCTCAGCCCCAGGTGAGTCTGCACCCTTCCCCCTGGGCCGCCATCAACATCCCCCGGGCAGAGGACGGGACCGTGCGCTGCAGTGTCACAGCCGCATGCAGGGATGGTCCGGGTGGATGGTGGTACTGTGGCCATGGGTCAGACACAGTCCAACGATGTAGAGCCAGGAGCTCATCGCAGGGCGGGTTGTCATCATCCTCCATGGCCTGCGATAGACACGCGTCCACCCGCAACTGTGTGAGCCCGGCCCGTTGTGCCGCAGGTGGATCGGCAATGGGGGGGGGGGTGGTGTGCATGCGGGTGGGGTGGGTGGGGTTGGGGAGGGGGGTGAGGGTGCTGGGTGGGTGGATGGGTGGGGGGTGTGGGTGGTCGGCTGTTGCTATGGTGTGCGGTCTGTGGCCATACTACCCGATTCCCACGCCCATCTAGTCAGTGAAGCGGGCGTCTATCAGTCTGTCCGGTGCCCGCTGGGCCAGCCGGTAACGGTGCACAGCCACCCGCCTGTGTCTACCCCATCTGCCCTGACCATTGCCCCATCCCCCTCATCTGGGGAGGACTGGGCCTCTTCCTGCTGCTCCTCCACTCCGCCCTCCTCTGCCTGCGGCACATCGCCCCTCTGCTGGGCTATGTTGTGCAGGACGCAGCACACCACAATGATGCAGCCGACCCTATCTGACCGATACTGGAGGGCGCCCCCAGAGAGGTCCAGGCACCTGAAACGCATCTTCAGCACGCCAAAGCACCTCTCGATCACTCCCCTTGTCGCTACATGGGCATCATTGTAGCGGTTCTCCGCCTCATTGCGTGGCCTCCGTATAGGCGTCATCAGCCACGATCGCAATGGGTAGCCCCTGTCGCCCAGCAACCAGCCCCTCAGCCGGGGATGGCGTCCCTCGTACATGCCGGGGATGGATGACCGCGACAACACGAATGAGTCGTGTACACTGCCTGGGTGACGGGCGCAGACGTGCAGGATCATCATGCGGTGGTCGCAGACCACCTGTACGTTCATCAAATAGGTCCCCTTCCTATTAGTGAACACGGCCCTGTTATCTGCAGGTGGCCGCACGGCGACGTGCATCCCATCGATCGCGCTCTGGACCATGGGGAACCCGGCAACGGCAGAGAAGCCCACGGCCCGGGCATCTTGGCTGGCCCGGTCCACGGGGAAGCGGATGTAGCGGTGCGCCATGGCATATAGGGCATCTGTCACTGCCCGGATGCACCGGTGCACCGATGTCTGCGATATGCCGGACAGGTCCCCACTCAGTGCCTGGAATGACCCCGTTGCATAAAAGTTCAGGGCCACCGTAACCTTGACGGACACGGGGAGAGGGTGTCCCCCGCCAGTGCCACGCGGTGACAGGTGTGCCAGCAGGTGGCAGATGTGTGCCACGGTTTCCCGGCTCATCCGGAGTCTCCTCCTGCATTCCCGGTCCGTGAGGTCCTGGTATGACTGCCGGGGCCGGTACACACGGGGCGCCCTCGGGTGCCTCCGTTGCCGTGGGGCCGCGACGTCCTCCTCCCCCTCCTCGTCCTGTCGGTCAGGTGTCCCTCCAGCCTGGGCGGCTGCCGCCTGCCCCTCTGCGGCAGCCTGCGCCGCCTCTCTGGCACGCTCCTCCTCCTCCTCCTCCTCCTCCTCATCCAGGGCAACATAGACATGAGTGGCTGCCACCACGGCTGCCAACATCGCTGGATGATCTGAAAACATGACGGCCTGGTGGGGGGGAGGGGAGCGACGACATGTCATCATTGCCCATATCCCCTCCTCCCCCCAGCCAGGTGGCATGGACCGCATGGGTCCAACTGTTGGAGGCTGGCACCTGGCCAGGTGGACCAACTCACTTGCCCTCCCATCCCCCTCCTCGGCACGGACCCCCCCCCCCAACCTCCACCCCAGCACGGACCCCCCCCAACCCCCAACCTCCACCCTGGCACGGAACCCCCCCCAACCCCCACCCCGGCACGACACAGACCCCCCCCAACCTCCACCCCAGCACGGACCCCCCCCCCCCCCAACCCCCAACCTCCACCCCGGCACGGCACGGACCCCCCCCAACCTCCACCCTAGCACGGACCCCCCCCCCCCCAACCCCCAACCTCCACCCCGGCACGGACCCCCCCCCCCCCAACCTCCACCCCGGCACGGACCCCCTCCCGGCACTCCCCCGGAGCCCAGCCTACTCTAACCACCCCCCCCTTTTCTCCCTTCGGAGACTTCGGCAACCGGCGGGGGAGGGATTCACGGCGGCTAACGGCCATTCTCCGACCCTCTGGGGGGTCGGAGAATGACGCCCAAGACTCTTGCAATGGCTAAGACTTGTTTGAGAGTAGACAATAATATAACCTTGGAAAGTTTGAAAAGTGTACCTGATGTTAAACTGATGGATTTGGAAAATACATTACAATTAGGATTGCCTGCAGGGACTAAGAAAGCTGAGGTAATTGAAATGTAGAAGGCATTTAAATGTAGAAGAATTGTCAGATAGACAAAGTATTTCAATAAGTGAAGAAATTTAATTAACTAAAATTCAATTACAAATGAAATAGTTAGAAATGCAGGAAAAAGATTAACAGAAAGAAATAGAAATGAAGAAATCAGAAATGCCAGAAAACAAAAATACAAAGAAATAGAAATGAAGAAACTTGAACTAGAGATGCAGGAAAAGCAAAAGAAAGGGAAAGAAACTTTTGAACTTGGCTGCAACGTTCATATTTTTCTTTTTTCTTTTTGTTTCTCTGTTTTTGTAAAAGTTTCTCGTTTTGTGCCAAGACTATGAAAGCCTACCCAGTGCATTTAACCAACAAGAAGACACTGAATGTCTACCCATTGTATGTGAGACAAGTGACGAAGAAATCACAATTCCCATACAGGATGTGCAGGATCACAGCGAGACTGACATATCTCAGCTCGTCTGCACAGAAACACTCAACAATCAGAGGAGGGCTACTCATGAGTCCAGAGAGACCACGTCAATTGAAATCGTGAAGATTTTGACTCCAAAAGAGGAGCACCAAGAGTCCAGAGAGACAACGTCAATAGAAATCTTGAAGATTTTGACTCCAGAAGAGGAGCACCAAGAAACCAAAGGTGATTCAAATGAACCAGAAATAACTCCAGAAGAGGAGCATAAAGCGATCACAGATGATTCAAGTGAACCAGAAATGACTCTAAAAGAGGAGTACCAAGGAAGCAAAGCAGAAGAATCAAATCCACCACTAATGACTGATGTCACCAACATCAATGCAACAGCAGGTCATTCTCATAATTCTCAAGAAGAAACGCTCAATGTAATAGATACCATAAAGGTCACTGACACCAACAACTGTGACAATTACTCACATCATCCAAACGGAAGACTCATTGAGCGCAACAGGAACAACAAAAACCGCAAGAAGCACAGCAGAAACAAGAACAACAACAGCAACACCGAACACAACATGCAACGCAACAAGAGCAACAACAACAACAAGAAGCGCTGCAGAAACAAGAACAACAACAGCAACACCGAAAACAACAAGCACAACAACAAAAACTACAAGAACAACAACAAACACAACAAGAAGCATAACAAAAACAGAAACAACAAGCACGACAAAAACGACAACAAGAACGACAACAATAAGAACGACAACGAAAACGACCAAGACAGAAACGACAACAATGAAACAATGACCTGTACAACATGGTACAACTCTGCATATGAAGGACAATGCCACAGCACACTGCAAAACAATGGCAAGTGTACAAACATGCTATGGCATGGCAACAAATCTCACAAATTCACATTTGCTCCACAACAAACAAGCAATCCAGCTTTCAAGAACGATGACATGCAGAATCAATACCACAAACACAGGAAAAAGTCCAGGTCAGACAACAAAGATGTAACACAGAATCGCTACCACAAGCATAGAAAAAAAAAAGCATAAATCAGACAACACAGTGATTCGACCATTCAAATACCTCATTGATGACTTCTTGGCTACTTAAACACAGGAACACTGACGACGTTCACAAAGATATAACAACATCAACATCACCACTTCAACAACAGAAGAACAAAGCAACTCGACCGAACAAACTCATAAAGTATGGGGTCACAAAAATGTTTTTTTATTAAGACTGGACTCATAAATATTAATTGGCTTTGTATAATCGTCAAGATCATCACAACTTGTACATAATGTAATTTGTCTACATATTTTACGCAAGCAAAAAAAAACTTAAGAGACTAAATGTATTAACATTTGACGGACTAACTCATTGATTTTCTGTAATGCATTTGCAAACTGCATCCATTATGTTTTGTTCAATTTTCTTTACAACATACAGAAAATATGTAACACGACAAAAAGGGGGATGTGGTGATCTCTATGTGTGCATATACACAAGGGGTTAATGTGTAATCAGCAGCTCCACATGATCACTAGAGGGCCGGACCAAAAGGGGTATAAAGGGCAGCCACATTGGGTCTCTCGCTCTCTCTCTTGGGTGCACTGTGAACAAAGCAACAGCAGACTAGTTTAGATGGCCAGTGGAGTTACGTATAGTTACCATAGTTAGATCTTGTTAACCTTATCATTAGTATCAAAGTTAAAGTAAAGAACTCATGTAACTATTGTTGTAGTTACTCAATAAACCTTTTGTTACTACTGGAAGAGTTCGAATCTTCTTCATCGGGATTCAGAATACCTCATCACTAACCAAGGGTTGAGTAGCACATGTTACCTACCACGTAGGTAACAAAACAATGTCCACGGTGTTAAAATCAAGGGTGGCGCTGAGTCCAGAGGTGGCGATGTTCGGGGTGTCAGAAGACCCGGGAATCCAGGAGGAGAAAGAGGCGGACATTCTGGCCTTTGCTTCCCTGGTAGCCCGGAGACAGATACTATTAGCATGGAGGGACTCAAAGCCCCCCAAAGTCGGAGACCTGGCGATCGGACATGGCTACCTTTCTCTGTTTGGAGAAAATCGAGTTCGCCTTGAGAGGGTCACTGTTAGGGTTCGCCCGGAGGTGGCAACCGTTTGTTGACTTCTTTGCGGGAAATTAATTGGCAGCAGATTGGGGGGGCGTGGGGGGAGTAGTTTAAATTAGAGTAGAGGGTCAATAAGGGTGGGACCTGTACGAGAGGCAAATGGCTTTTGCACAATGTTTATGGTTTCATGTATATTGTTTATTTTGTTGTTGTTACTGTACCAAAAATACCTCAATAAAATGTTTATTTTAAAAAAAGAAAGGGAAAGAGAGGAATAAGAAAGAAAGGGCATTTCTCAAAAGAAAATTGAAATGAGGGAACCTGATGTGGGAATGCAAAGATTAGCAAGGGAAGACAAGGAAAAGGAGAAAGAGGGAGCACTTCCACTTAAATTGCTGGAAGTTACAGCAGAGACTCTAGATCAGGGTGAGGAAAGAAGTTGTTCTGGGCATGAACCTAGTTGGGAGATGTTTAGATTTGTGCAGGCACTTCCAAAATTTGACAAGAAGGATGGCAAGGCATTTTTAAAAATTAATTTCAGAAAGTAGTGAGACAAATGAATGGTTCTGAGATATTTGAATGCTACTCTTACAGAGTTAGCTTGTCGGTAGGGCTGGTGAAGTCTATTCACCTTTGGCAGAGAAAAGGTCTGAGGCGTATGATACAGTGAAGAACGCTAGATTGAGTGCTTATGAGTTAATATCAGAGACTTACAGACAAAAGTTTCAAAATATAAGAAAGCAGTCTGGACAGACTTGTATTGAATTTGAAAGGGTGAAGCAAAGTAATTTTGATAGGTGGGAAAGAGCATTAAAAATTGAAAAAATCTATGCGGCTCTTAGAGAAGTAATTCTGTTGGAATAATTCAAATATTCATTACCTACAGTGATAAGAATTCATGTGAAAGAACAAAGAGTTAAAACTGTGAGGCCAGCCGGGGAGCTTGCTGATGACTATGAATTGGTTGATCAATCAAAACCCTTTTTTGACTGTTTTAAATCGGAGAAAGAGAGAAATTGGGAAGGTGCGAGAAAAGACAGGCAAGCAAGAGAGGGGGTGGTTGAAAATTCCAAGGAGACTTCACCTCAAAGAACAAAAGTGGTGCTGAGGGAATGAGAGAGGTGAGGAAAGATAGATGTTTTCATTGTAATAAATTAGGCCATATCAAATTATTATGTTGGGGGTTTAATGGCAAACCGGTTTGAGTTATGTCTTAAAGGAAATATTAATTCAGAAACTGGCGAACAAGAGAAGCTAGCAGGGCTTGTACCATGCGAAGAACAAAGGTAAGGTCAGGTTACTGGGCCAAGGGGATAGGGTGGGTTGTGGGCTTAAGTAGGGACAAATCAATGCCTAATGTTGTGGGATAAAGATATTTGTTGTTCACAAGGGATATTGAAAGAAGAGGTTCTGGTTAGCAATATTCACAATGAGACAAAAAAGGGTTGTGAAAGTGAACTTAAGGAGTATCTTCAAAAGTGGGGAAGTGGTTATCGGAGTAGTAGAAACATTGCCCAGTGCAGGGATTCAATTCCTTCTCGGAAATTATTATTATATAGCACAGTGGTTAGCACTGTTGCTTCACAACCCCAGGGTCCTAGGTTCGATTCCCGGCTTGGGTCACTGTCTGTGCGGAGCCTGCACGACCTCCCAGTGTCTACGTGGGTTTCCTCCGAGTGCTCCAGTTTCCTCCCACAGTCCAAAGAATGACAGGTTAGGAGAATTGGCCATGCTCAACTGCCTTTAGTGTCCAAAAAGGTTAGATGGGGTTACTGGGTTACCGGAATAGGGGGGGGGGGGGCTTAAGTTGGGTGCTTTTTCCAAGGGCCGGTGCAAACTCGATGGGCTGAATGGCCTCCTTGATCTCTGATTCTATGATCACAGATAGTAATGGTGCCTACTGTGGTTGAACAATGGTAGAAAAATTGCAATGGACCATCCTGGGGTGTTTCCTAATTGTGCGGTAATCAGGTCACAGACACATAAGATGAGACAAGAGAAAGAGGAGTTGAGAGCACAGGATGAAAAAAGTGAGATAAGGTTATCTGATACATTCTTTTGTGAACTGAATGAAGATGAAAAAGAGGAAAGATAAGAAACAGATGTATTTTGCTCAAAGAAATTGCTGGAATTACAGCAGGTCGTTTCCAAATTAAATCAAATCTTTTTAAAAATAAATTCAGTGTACCAAATTATTATGGGTGGCACGGTAGCACAGTGGGTAGAACTGTTGCTCACAGCTCCAGGGTCCCAGGTTCGATTCCCGGCTTAGGTCACTGTCTGTGTCCCTGTGTCAGCGTGGGTTTCCTCCGGATGCTCCGGTTTCCTCCCACAAGTCCTGAAAGACGTGCCGTTAGGTGAATTGGACATTCTGAATTCTCCCTGTATACCCGAACAGGCACGAGAATGTGGCAACTTGGAGCTTTTCACAGTAACTTCATTACACTGTTAATGTATGCCTACTTGTGACAATAAAGATTATTATTATTATTTTCTAATTAAGGGGCAATTTAGCGTGGCTAATCCACCTACCCTGTACAGCTTTGGGTTGTGGGGATGAGAAACATGCAGACACAGGGAGAATGTGCAAACTCCACACGGACAGTGACCCAGGGTCGAACTTGGAGGGCTGTGACTAGTGGTGTTCCGCAGGGATCAGTGCTGGAACCTTTGCTGTTCATAGTATATATAAATGATTTGGGGGAAAATGTAACTGGTCTGATTAGTAAGTTTGCAGACGACACAAAGGTTGGTGGAATTGCGGATAGCGATTAGGACTGTCAGAGGATACAGCAGGATTTAGATCGTTTGGAGACTTGGGCGGAGAGATGGCAGATGGAGCTTAATCCGGACAAATGTGAGGGAATGCATTTTGGAAGATCTAATGCAGGTAGGGAATATACAGTGAATGGTAGAACCCTCAAGAATATTGACAGTCAGAGAGATCTAGGTGTACAGGTCCACAGGTCACTGAAAGGGGCAACACAGATGGAGAAGGTAGTCAAGAAGGCATATGACATGCTTGCCTTCATTGGCCGCGGCATTGAGTATAATAATTGGCAAGTCATGTTGCAGCTGTATAGAACCTTAGTTACGCCACACTTGGAGTATAGTGTTCAATTCTGGGTCGCCACACTACCAGAAGGATGTGGAGGCTTTAGAGAGGGTGCAGAAGAGATTTGCCAGAATGTTACCTGGTATGGAGGGCATTAGCTATGAGGAGCGGTTGAATAAACTCGGTTTGTTCTCGCTGGAACGTCGGTGATTGAGGGGCGACCTGATAGAAGTCTACAAAATTATGAGGGGCATAGACAGAGTGGATAGTCAGAGACTTTTTCCCAGGGTAGAGGGGTCAATTACTAGGGGGCATAGGTTTAAGGTGAGAGGGGCAAGGTTTAGAGTAGATGTACGAGGCAAGTTTTTTACGCAGAGGGTAGTGGGTGCCTGGAACTCGTTACCGGAGGAGGTGGTGGAAGCAGGGACGATAGTGACATTTAAGGGGCATCTTGACAAATGCATGAATAGGATGGGAATAGAGGGATACGGACCCAGGAAGTGTAGAAGATTTTAGTTTAGACGGGCAGCATGGTCGGCACAGGCTTGGAGGGCCGAAGGGCCTGTTCCTGTGCTGTACTTTTCTTTGTTCTTTGTTGGGTCCTCGGTGCCATGAGGCAGCAGTCACCGTACCGCCTCAAATTAAACCAAATCTATCAAACAGCTTACTCAGAATTGGAGTCTCAGTGTATTCCTTATATAAAAGAATGCATATTAATTGAAAAATGGTATCCCACGCTTTTTATGGCCAATGACAAACGGGCAGAAATACATCAAATTGTATTATCTCCTGAATATAGGAAATAAATTGTTTTTTTTGCTTGCACTGAAGCGCTGACTTTGGACTGCATTAGAGTGCTACAGTGGGAGTTTGGTGACTGAAGGAAATTAAAGGTTAATTAAGAGTTCATCTCTATCTGAAGTCTAGTCTTTATTTAGTAAATTAACTTAAAAGTTGCTGTTTGGGTTGGAAGAAGGTAAGTTTTAACCAGCTTTAAACAGAGTTCACTCAGGCTCTGCTTGCAGCTGCAACTTGTTAATTAGATGACTGGTTTAAGCAAGTTGTCAGAGGCTAGAGTCAGATAATATAAAAGTGAGTCATCTCACAGTGATGACTCAGTTTGTACTGGAGGGCTGGCTTTGGGCTGCATTAGAATGCTAAAGTGGCAGTTTGTTGACTGAGGGAATTCAGTGAGGAGGGGGCGAGGTGCTCCTTTCATTTCCGACATTATGTCAAAGAGTGTGAGGGAGCAGTTGTCTGGGAGCAGAGTCGGAGGGTGGTAAATAGACAGAGTAACTGACCTCAGGTGAAAAAAAACCCTGAAAAGGTGACAGCACCAGAAAGCTGTGACGTGATTGACTGGTAGTGAATCTGCGCTCAATTTGAAAATAAAAATTGTTAAACTAATTAAACCTAATTAATTAATTACTTAATCATAAGTAGAGAGTTATCTAAACCAAAGGCAGAAAATTACTATATTTACCTTTTTACATTTATAGTAGAAAACTAGTGCTCGGAAGCATATTCTTAACTGCAACTTATTTCAATTTAATAAGTATTATGTTTAAATTAATTTATTAATTTGTTCTATAAATGGCAGCTAGAGGGGCAACATGCCTCACTTATGGGATGTGGGAGATCGTGAAGCTTCCAACATTCCAGACAACCACATCTGCAGGAAATGCACCTCCTCACAGACCGCATGGATCAGCAGTTGGATGCGCTTAGGAGCATGCATGTGGCAGAACGATAGATGGCTGACCACTAGAAGGGGCAGGCAGTCAGTGCAGGAATACCCTGTGACTTTTCCCCTCTCTAAAAAGTAGGCCGTTTTGGATACTATTCGGGGGATGGTGGCCTATCAGGGGATAACAGCAGCAGCAGCCAAAACAGTGGCACCAGGGCTGGCCCTGTCGTTAAGCAGGGAGGGACAAAGCACAGAAGAGCAATAGTTATAGGGGACTCTATAGTCAGGGGCACAGATAGGCGCTACTGTGGACGTGAAAGAGACTCCAGGATGGTATGTTGCCTCCCTGGTGCCAGGGTCCAGGATGTCTCTGAACGGGTAGGGACATTCTGAAGGGAGAGGGTGAACAGCCAGAGGTCGTGGTACATATTGGTACTAATGATATAGGTAGGAAGAGTGATGAGGTCCTGCAGCAGCAGTTTAGGGAGTTAGGTAGAAAGTTAAAAAAATAGGACCTCTAGGGTTGTAATCTCAGGATTACTCCCTGTGCCACATGCCAGTGAGGCTAGAAATAGGAGGATAGTACAGCTAAAAACGTGGCTTAACAGCCGGTGTAGGAGGGAGGGTTTCAGATATCTGGACCATTGGGATCTCTTCCGGGGCAGGTAGGACCTGTACAAGAAGGATGGGTTGCATCTAAACCTAGCCGCGAGGTTTGCTAGTGTCACACGGGAGGGTTTAAACTAGTGTACAGGGGGTAGGAACCAAAGCAATACGTCAGAAGGTGAAATAACTGCGGGGGAACGAGTGAATAAGGCCAGCAAGATGCAGAGAAAGAGCAGACAGGGAGATGTTGCTGAACAGAGCGAAACAGGTGGCCTGAAGTGCATTTGTTTCAAAGCGAGAAGTGTAACCGGTAAAACAGATGAACTTAGAGCTTGGGTTAGTACTTCGGACTATGATGTTGTTGCCACTATAGAGACTTACTTGGTTGAGGTAGGGACAGGATTGGCAGCTAAAATTTCCAGGATTAACTTGTTTCAGGCGGGATAGAGGGGGATGTAAAAGGGGTGGGGGAGTTGCACTACTGGTCAAGGAGAATATCACAACTGCACTGCGGGAGGACACCTCGGAGGGCTCATAGGGCAAAGCAATATGGGTAGAGCTCAGGAATAGGAAGGGTGCAGTCACAATGTTGGGGGTTTACTATAGGCCTCCCAACAGCCAGCGGGAGATAGTGAAGCAGATACATAGGCAGATTTTGGAAAGGTGTAGAAGCAACAGGGTTGTTGTGGTGGGTGATTTTAACTTTCCCTATATTGACTGGGACTCACTTAGTGCCAGGGGCTTGGATGGGGCAGAGTTTGTAAGGAGCATCCAGGGGGGCTCCTTGAAATAATATGTAGATAGCCCAACTAGGGAAGGGACAGTACTGGTCTGGTATTGGGGAATGAGTCCGTCCAGGTGGTCGAAGTTTCAGTCGGGGAGCATTTCAGGAACAGTGACCATAATTCAGTAAGTTTTAAGATACTGTTGGATAAAGATAAGAGTAGCTCCTGGGTGAAGGTGCTAAATTGGAGGAAGGCTAATTATAACAATATTAGGAAGAAACTGAAGAATGTAGATTGGGGGGTGAATGTTTGAGGGTAAAGCAACATTTGGCATGTAGGAGGCTTTCAAATATCAGTTGATAGGAATTCAGGACCAACATGTTCCTGTGAGAAAGAAGGATAAGTATGATAAGTTGGGGGAACCTTGGATAACGAGGGATATTGTGAGCCTAATGCAAAAGGAAAAGGATGCATTTGTAAGGGCTAGAAGGCCAAAGCCCATGAGTAATATAAGGAAAGAAGGAAGGAACTTAAGCAAGGAGTCAGGAGGGCTGAAAGGATTCTCAAAAAGTCTTTGACAAACAAGATTAAGGAAAATCCCAAGGCTTTTTATTTTTTTATTTTTAAAAAATAAATTTAGAGTCCCCAATTTATTTTTCAATTAAGGGACAATTTAGCGTGGCCAATCCACCTAGCCTGCACACCTTTTGGTTGAGGGATTGAAACCCACGCAAACACGGGGAGAACGTGCAAACTCCGCACGGACAGTGACCCAGAGCCGGGATCGAACCTGGAACCTCGGCGCCGTGAGGCTGCAGTGCTACCCACTGCGCCACCGTGCTGCCCTGCCCAAGGCTTTTTATGTGCCAGGGGGCAGTGCCAGGGCAGGGCCTAGTGGGAGCCCCATTTGGGCTGCATTGATGTTTGGTGCGCAGGGAGTGCCGGCTATACTTCAGCAGTTTTGGTTTGGGGGCGGGGAAGCGAAATGCTGGTGAGGATTATTGGGAGGGGTTCCTCCGTGATGGGAGCTGGGGGCCATTAGACTGTAGCCCTTTAAAGATGTCTAGGGGGCATTTCCGGTGGTGGGCATGGAGTGAGTGATCGCACATTAGGTTGGACCTTCTGCCTGAGGTTTGATTTTTTTTTGTTTCTTTTCGACCGTTTTGCGGGGTATTACGCAGCTGGAAATGTCTAAAGCCTACCAAACGAGGAGTGCAACAAACAAAAGTCAGACCAGGAGGACTCTCGAGGAGCTACAGAGGCAAAGGGGGCAGAGAACTCTGTGGCTAAATTCTAGCAACAGAGAAAGGCAGTCTCAGAAGACTTGGCTCTGGGGGCAGAGTCAATCTGGGCTGCCCTCGAGTGAGTGGAGCAGAGGCTGGAGGCGCAGAATGCCTCGCTCAGAAGGTAGAGGAGTCGACAGCATATCATGAGGATTGTTTGACCTCATTGGAGGATGAAATGCTGATGGTCGCGGAGGATCAAAAGAAGTTGCAGGAGAAGGTGGACAATTTGGAGAATAGCTCAAGGAGGCAGAATCTTAGGATCGTGGGGCTGCCTGAAGGGATTGAGGGAACACAGGCCACAAAGTATTTGGCTAGGATGTTTGAGAAGCTGGTGGGGGAGGGGTTTTTGACCAACCTCCTCAAGTAGTTCGGGCACACAGGTCGCTGAGGAGGAGGCCGAAAGCTGCCAAGAGCGAACATTGTGGCTACACCGCTACTTGGCCAAGGAGAAGATCCTACATTGGGTGAAGGAAATGAGAGAGTGTACCTGGGAAGGGCATGCGGTTCGCTTCTATCAGGACGTGGGAGCAGAGCTGGCCAAGCGGTGGGCCAGGTTCAATAGGATCAAGGCGGCCCTGTTCAGGAATAAACTGCATTTCTGGATACTGTATCCTGCTCATTTGTGGGTCACATATGAGGGGCAGGAACATTAGTTTGATGCGCCGGAGGAGGTGAGTATTGGATTGGATTGGATTGGATTTGTTTATTGTCACGTGTACCGAGGTACAGTGAAAAGTATTTTTCTGCAAGCAGCTCAACAGATCATTAAGTACATGAGAAGAAAAGGGAGTAAAAGAAAATACATAATAGGGCAACACAACATATACAATGTAACTACAAAAGCACTGGCATCGGATGAAGCATACAGGGTGTAGTGTTAATGAGGTCAGTCCATAAGAGGGTCATTTAGGAGTCTGGTGACAGTGGGGAAGAAGCTGTTTTTGAGTCTGTTCGTGCGTGTTCTCAGACTTCTGTATCTCCTGCCCGATGGAAGAAGTTGGAAGAGTGAGTAAGCTGGGTGGGAGGGATCTTTGATTATACTGCCTGCTTTCTCCAGGCAGCGGGAGGTGTAGATGGAGTCAATGGATGGGAGGCAGGTTCGTGTGATGGACTGGGCAGTGTTCACGACTCTCTGAAGTTTCTTGCTGTCCTGGGCCGAGCAGTTGCCATATCAGGCTGTGATGCAGCCCGATAGGATGCTTTCTATGGTGCATCTGTAAAAGTTGGTAAGGGTTAATGTGGACATGCCGAATTTCCTTAGTTTCCTGAGGAAGTATAGGCGCTGTTGTGCTTTCTTGGTGGTAGCGTCGACGTGGGTGGACCAAGACAGATTTTTGGAGATGTGCACCCCTAGGAATTTGAAACTGCTAACCATCTCCACCTCGGCCCTGTTGGTGCTGACAGGGGTGTGTACAGTACTTTGCTTCCCAAAGTCACTGACCAGCTCTTTAGGTTTGGTGGGTATGAGTGAGTTATGGGCTGCTGGGGCACTCGACAGCAGATTGTTGGTTACCTGCTCGAACCGAGCATAGAATGCACTGAGTTCATCGGGGAGGAGTGCGCTGCTGCTGGAGATACTGCTCGGCTTCGCTTTGTAGCCCGTTATGTTGTTTAGTCCTTACCACAATCGCCGAGAGTCTGTCTGTGACTCTAGCTTGGTTTGATATTCTCTCTTGGCATCTCGGATGGCTTTGCGGAGGTCGTACCTGGATTTCTTGTATAGGTCAGGGTCGCCTGACTTGAGCGCCTCAAATCTGTCCTTCAGTAAGGAGTCAATCCCGTGATTGAGCCATGGTTTCCGGTTGGGGAACATACATATTGCTTTCTTTGGCATGCAGTCATCCACACATTTGCCAATGAAGTCTGTGACGGTGGTGGCATACTCATTTAAGTTGGTCGCTGAGTTCATAAATATGGACCAGTCCACTGTCTCTAAGCAGTCACGTAAGAGTTCTTCTGTTTCCTCGGACAACACTGCATGACCTTCTTAGCTGGATTCTCCCGCTTGAGCTTCTGCTTGTATGCCGGGAGAAGGAGCACCGTCTTATGGTCTGATTTCCCAAAGTGCGGTCGGGGGATGGAACGGTAGGCGCCCTTGATTTTTGAGTAGCAGTGATCAAGAGTGTTGTCGCCCCTGGTGGGACAGGAGATGTGCTGGTGGAATTTTGGCAGTACACTCTTGAGGTTGGCCTTGTTGATGTCTCCGGCCATGATGAACAAGGCCTCCGGATGTTCTGTTTCGTAGTTGTTTATAACTGTGTACAGTTCATCCAGGGCCTTCCTCACTTCTGCCTGGGGTAGGATGTAGACCGCTGTGATAATGGCTGAAGTGAACTCACGTGGAAGATAGTATGGGCGGCACTTCACAGTCAGGTATTCCAGGTCCGGGGAGCAGTAGGTCACCAGGGTCGCCACATCCAAGCACCAGGAGGAGTTAATGAGGAGGCAAACCTCTCCACCCTTCGCTTTGCCTGATGACACGGTGTGGTCTGCCCGGTGAATTGAGAAGCCTTCAGGTTGTATGGCACAGTCCGGTGAGGCGGGGGTTAGCCATGTCTCTGTGAAACAGACCACACAGCAGTCCCTTACTTCCCTCTGAGAGGTAAGTCTGGCGTTAAGTTCATCCAGCTTTCATCCAGTGTTTCCCTCGCTTCCTCGGTCGGCAGCTGCGACTGGATGATCCTGGGATCCGATGGGAGAAGTCTGACCTTGTGGCAGGTAGGTGGTTGCGCCTGGCGGGGTCCAGGGCGCTGGCGGGGACCAGGGCACTGGTCACGTTTCTGGGGTCGCGTCTCGCAGTGTCCCGGGCGCTGGTTGAGGTAGAGGGGTTGCTAGGGAAGCATGTTTGCGATCCGGATGGGTGCCGGCATTCTGCAGGCCCGTGAATACCTTGCAGTGCGTTCAGATCCTCGCGCGGGGTCTCTGTCATTTCGGGGTTCCTGGGTCATGGGTAGGGTCTTCCTGAGGCAGGTTGGGCAGAGTCCCATGGTCTGCTCCCTCCCTGGGCGCTCCTGGGGTCGGGTCTTGAAGTAGGCCTGGTCGGGCCTCCATGTGGATTTTCCTTTCCATCTCCAGGTAGGTCGGGTCGCTGGGCGGGTCTCTCGGGATCAAGTTGGGCCGGGTCTCATCATCGGGGATCGGGTCGGGAGCTCCGGGGACTGGGCCGGGCGATCCGGGGGCTGGCGTCGGTTGTTAGGCCAGGTTGGGAGCTCCGAGATCCGGGTTGGCTCCAAATCGAGGTCTGGGCTTCACTTCCGGTTTGGGCCCGATCCACTTCCAGGTCGTGGAGGTCAGGTCGGGTCGGGTCAAAAGGTCTCCACGGGCCTCGGAGGTGTGGTCTCACCCGTCATGAACTCAGCGTGGTGGCTGCGGACTCAGTCCGGTGCCGCCACAGTCGGGGGACGGCCGATGCGCGTGCAGGGTGGGCTTCAATCGGGGCTGGGGGCACTGCGGGGGGGGGGGGGGGGCGGTCTGGGGCACACGAGCGGCCGAAGTGGGGTACTATTTTTGCGGTCTTGGTCCGAGGGTTGCGTCCACCATGAAGCACGGCACGGCCGCTGCAGGTCGCTGCCATGCGCATGCACGGCCACGGACCTGGCAATTCTGCAGGCCGTATCGGCAGCTAGAGCAGGGAGCTCTACACTGTGTGCCTGCTGAACAGGATGGACGAGCTTTCTATCTCTGTAGTGTGGGAAGTGCTGAAGGCAGTGATCAGGGGGCAGTTTATTTCAATTGGGCACATAAAGAGAAGTGGGAGCAGCTAGAAAGGCAAACATTAGTGCAGGCCATTCTGGAGGTGGATTGGAGGTACTCAGTGGCCCCTGAGAAGGCATTGCTAAAGGAGAGGAAGAGGCTCCAGGTGGAGTTTGAGCTTATGTCTATGGGAAAGGCGGTGGGGCAGCTACGTCGGATCATGGGGATGATGTATGAACATGGCGGGGGAAAGTCAGCAGGATGCTTGTGGATCAGTTAAGGTGGCAGATGGTGGTTAGGGAGATTGATAAGGTGAATGATTTGGAGGTAAGTTGTTCACAGAGTCGAGGGAGGTAAATGGAGTATTTGAGACCTTTTATCGCAGGTTGTACAGCTTGGAGTCTCTGGTGGGGGATGAAGGCATGAGGCATTTTTTTTTGCATGGACTGGAGTACCCGGTGGTCAAGGAGGAGAAGGTGCAAGGGTTGGGTGCGCCGATTGGGCTGGGAGAAGTAATGGGGTGCATGGTTCGATGCAGTCCGGGAAGGCCCCGGGTCCAGACGGGTTCCTGGCAGAGTTTTTAACAAGTTTAGCACAGAATTGTGACCTTCCACTAGCAGAGATGTACAACGAGTCAGTTGGTAGGAGACAACTCCGCCCATGTTATCTCAGGCTTCAATTTTGTTTATTTTTTAAAAGGATAAGGACCCAGAGGAATGCGAGTCGTACAACCCGATTGATAGGTGAGGACCAAGTGGGTTCATGAAAGAAGAGCAGCTATTGGCGAATATTAGAATGCTGTTGAATGTGATCATGATTCCCCCGGAGGGCCAGGAAGCAGAGGTGATAGTGCCTATGGTCACGGAGAAGACATTTGACGGGGTGGAATGGATGCATTTGTTTGGGATGTTGGGATGGTTTGGGGTTGGGCAGGAGTTTGTAGATTGGGTTATATAGGCCCCCATGGCGAGTGTTCGTATAAACAATGTGAGCTGGGGGTTCTGGGAAGGGTTCTTGTGTTATTATAGTTAGAAAATGGGGTAGAGGGAGTGAGCTGGGACGGAGGGCTTCAGGTATCTGGACAGTAGTTTGTGAAGAATGTTTACTGGTGCTCTGCTCTTTTCTGTATATTACTGAAAATGCCTCGAATAAAATATTTTTTTTTAAAAGAGGCTCAAGGTTTTGTGAGAAAGCAGGTCTGTGCAACCTGAGTTACATGCCAGTTTTCTGTCTGAGCCTGTCACTTTACCAGGTTGTGGTAAGATTCCACCCTGTCGTGTTAGGTACACTGGTCGAACACTGGCTGCAACTGGATGCAGCTTAGAACAGAAAGATACTCCAGACCTTGAAGTTAGTTTATTGAACTAATAGCACAGTTAGCACAGTTCTCTGAGTTCGACTCTGCTAATTTAAGTGTGATTACTCTGTCTGACTGAACCAGACTAGCTCTCAGCCACGTGGTGGAGGTGTGAGATTGTAACAACACCCTTGACTGACTCTCCAGATGTTCATCAGGGGAAAGAGGTGGAGTGTGAGTGTCTTGTGTCTTTTATAGTCAGATCCCACCCCTAGTGTCCTGCCTGCTTATTGGTCATGTCCCGTTCTCTGTGTCCATTAGCTGCTTGTCTGTATATCATTATATGTGTTTCTGCATATCATGACATCTCCCTTCTTTTAATGTTTGGATGACATATGTGAATATATTTACAAGAATAGGCCAATATTAACATATATACATGCAGTGGATGTGAACATATGTACATGTGAAAACAGCTGTCTAATGCGAGAACACAGAACATAGCAAACAGAACAAATGTTCATAAGTCCAGTCTCTGTGGCTTGCGTCTGATCCTGGTCGACCACCGGAGAGGTGGTGGTGGGGACGACATCGCCTTGATGGGCGGGATTGAAGCCTGACTGGTGGCCTCGTGAGTCGAGGTATCAGGAGGTGGCGAAACAACAGAAGGAAACGGAGAAGAATGTGGTTGCGGGCAGGCAACTTTGCGCAGTGCCCGTCTGTTTTGTCGCTCAACAGAACCATCAGCCAGATGCACAACATACGAGTGGGGGGCAGTCTGTCGAACAACGACAGCTGGAGCTGACAAGCCTTCATCAGGGAGCTTGACCTGAACAGTGTCTGACGGGGATAAAACGGGCAAATCGGTGGCATGAGCATCATAGCCCTGTTTTTGCCGGTCTCGGAGTTGCTGCACCTTCTGCAGCACCGGGAGGTGATCCAGGTCGGGCACGTGTATGGCTGGAAGTGTCGTTCGCAGGTCCCTGTTCATCAGGAGTTGAGCCGGCAACATGCCAGTGGACAGTGGGGTCGCCCTGTACGCAAGCAGCGCAAGTGAATGTCAGACGCAGAATCCGCGGCCTTGCAGATGACCTGCTTCACTATGTGCACCCCTTTCTCAACTTTTCCGTTTGACTGCGGATAGTATGGGCTGGAAGTGACGTGTTTGAACTGAAACGACTGGGCAAACAGAGACCATTCATGGCTGCTGAAGCACGGGCCATTGTCACTCATGACAGTGAGTGGGATACCATGCCTGGAGAACGTCTCCTTACAAGCCTTAATGACGGTCCGAGATGTGAGGTCTGAGAGCTTCACGACTTCAGGGTAATTGGAAAAGTAATCAATGGTTAACACGTAATCACGACCATTTGCAAGAAAGAGGTCGATGCCAACCTTGGACCACGGAGAGGTTTCGATTTCATGCTGCTGAAGTGTCTCCTTACTCTGCGCTGCCTGGAAGCGTTGTCAGGTCGCACAGTTAAGGACCATGTTCGCGATGTCCTTGCTTATCCCGGGCCAGTAGACAGCCTGCCTGGCTCTGCGTCTGCACTTTTCCACACTCAGGTGGCCCTCATGGATTTGACGGAGCACCAAGCTCTGGAGACTGTGTGGAATTTCAATGTGGTCCGGTTTGAGGAGGATACCATCAACCACCGTCAGGTCATCCTTTACATTGAAAATTTGAGGGCACTGCCCTTTTTGCCAGCCATTGGCTAGGTGTTGCATAACACGCTGCGAGAGGGGTCTTTGGCTGTCTCTTCACGGATACGAATCACCTTCTCATCATTAGCTGCCGGGAGGGTGCTAGCACACAGCTGCACCTGTGATTCAACCTGTGACTCAATTTGCCGGACGACGTTCAGTGGTTCACTAGGCACGGTGATGGAGCGGGACAGTGTATCGGTAATGATGAGTCCCTTGCCAGGCGTGTAGACCAGGTCAAAGTCGTACCTTCTGAGTTTGAGGAGGATGCGCTGCAACCGAGGCGTCATGTCATTAAGGTCCTTGTGGATAATGTGGACCAGGGGCCTGTGATCCGTCTTGACTGTGAATGTAGGCAGGCCGTAGACATAGTCGTGAAACTTGAGAATGCCAGTGAGAAGGTCCAGGCATTCCTTCTCGCTTTGTGCATACCTTTGTTCAGTGGGCGTCATTGCCCTTGATGCGTAGGCAACCAGTGGCATTGTGTTGCAGCAGGACGGCACCGATGCCAGCCTGGCTCGCATCTGTTGAGATTTTTGTTTCCCTGTCTGGGTCGAAAAATGCCAATACGGGTGCAGTGGTGAGCTTGGCTTTCAGCTCCAACCACTCTGCCTGATAGGCCGCCTTCCACTCAAAGGCAGTGGACTTCTTCACTAGGTTTCGTAGGGCCGTGGTGTGTGAGGCCATGTTTGGGATGAACTTGCCCAGAAAATTGACCATGCCCAGGAAGCGCAATACCACCTTCTTGTCTTCCGGGACGTTCATGGCTGCGATGGCCTTGACCTTGTCTGTGTCGGGGCACACGCCCAGCTGAGAGATCTGGTCTCCTAGGAACTTGAGTGTCGACATGACAAAGCAACATTTGGCCCTGTTCAGCTTCAGACCATTGGCGTGGACATGGTGGAATACCTGCTGGAGACGGGAAACATGCTCCTCAGGGGTCGTGGACCATATGATGACATTGTCCACGTACACACGAACCCCTTCGATACCCTCCATCATCTGTTCCATGATGCGATGAAATATCTCCGATGCCGAGACAATGCCGAACGGCATACAGTTATAGCAGTACCTGCCAAATGGTGTGTTGAAGGTGCAGAGCCTTCTGCTGGACTCATCCAGCTGGATTTGCCAGAATCCATGTGACACATCTAACTTCGTGAAAAACCTTGCATGTGCCATCTCACTGGTGAATTCCTCCCGCTTCGGGATGGGGTAGTGTTCAGCATTATATTCTGCTTGAGATCCTTGGGATCAATGCAGATGCGCAGGTCTCCAGAGGGTTTTTTAACCACCACCATTGAGCTGACCCAGTCAGTCGGTTCGGTTACCCTGGAAATGATCCCCTGCTGCTGCAGCTCCTTGAGCTGTTCCTTCAGGCGCTCCTTCAGCGGAGCCGGGACCCGGCGTGGTGCATGGTCCACTGGCTTGGCATCAGGTCACAGTAGGATCTTGTACCGATACGGCAAAGTGCACATCCCGTCAAACACATCTGGATACTGAGTGAGGATGTCGTCAATGCCAGCTTGAAGATCCACGTTGGAGGATGTTATTGAATAAACCCGCTGCACCAGGTTTAGCTTTTTGCAGGCATGTGTGGCCAGTAGGGATGCCCTGTCCGGCTTGACAATTTCAAACCTTAGCCGTGCATGGGTGCTCCGGTTGGAGACGAGTAGATGGCAGGACCCCAGTGCCGTGATGGCATTACCGTTATAGTCCAGGAGCTGGCAGGCTGCTGGAAGGACCTTGGGGGGTTTCTTGATGCGTTTAAAGTCTGCCTGTGAGAGGAGGTTGGCACAAGCACCTGTGTCCAGCTTTAACTGGATGGAGCAGCGGTGAACTGCATCACCGCACGCCATTCGTCCTCCGAATCCACAGCGAGGATGGACTGAATGCGAGATGAGTTAGGTGTGGCATGTTCACGTGTGGTAATGATGCCCACTCGGTAGGCGGACTCCAGGCACTCGTCCTCTGGATCCGTTGTACTGCCAGGATCAGAATCCTGTAATCGTCATTGCACATTCTGGACGCGCCGTCATCGGAATTGGGAGCGCTGGCCTCTGACTGGTGGTGCAGACCTGCACCAGGCTGCATAGTGTCCAGGCTTCCCGCAGTTTAAACATCGCCTGCCTCTTGCAGGGCAGTGCCCCTTTAAGTGGGCGTTGCCACTGTTAGGGCACGTCATGACGTCGGCATCATGACGCGGTGTACGTCATCGCAGATGCGCAGTGCGGTCGGCAGACGTCTGCACCTGCGCAGTGTGGGTGTTGGCCGCTTTGTTATCCCGTTTGCATCGCGCATGCGTGGGGCTCCGTGAGAAGCGCGCAAAATGGCCACTGTCTTCAATGCTGAGGCGCTGCATCCAGGAGATGGCCTGCACACTCACTGTTTTGTGGGAGGCAAGTTTCTCATTTTCAGCCGATTTGTATTGGGAATATCGATTTTTTGCGTGCTCATGCACTGTACATGTTTCAATCGCGACTGGCAGGATCATATGCTTGATTTTTAAGAGCTGCTCTCTCAGAGGATCAGAGTGAACTCCAAACACGATTTGGTCTCTGATCATGGAGTCAGCAATATCACCAAAGTTGCAGGACAGCGCTAGCAGGCGGAGGCTAGTTAAGAAGGCATTGAAAGATTCATCTTTACCTTGAAGACGTTGTTTGAATATGTAGCACTCGAAGATTTTATTGGTGTCCACTTCACAGTGACTACCGAACTTGTCCAGGATAGTCTGAAGCTTTGTCTTGTCCTGGCCTTCGGTGAAGTTAAACGAGTTGAGTTTGATGGCTTGATCACCCGCTGTTGAGAGGAGAAGCGCGATCTTTCTTGCACCAGACACACCCTCGAGGTCTGAGGCTTCGATGCACAGCAGAACCTTTTGCTTGAATATCCGCCAGTTGGCACTGAGATTGCCGGAAGTCCTGAGCTGGTGAGGAGCCTGAATCTTCTCCATGGTGCTGGGATACATTTGCTGGTCGTCACAGAACGGACTGAGGTAAGCCACCTTAAATTAGTAATCTACTGCTATCATGTCGTGTTAGGTACACTGGTCTAACACTGGCTGCAACTGGATGCAGCTTAGATCAGAAAGATACTCCAGACCTTGAAGTTAGTTCAATCAGGATTATTGAACTAATAGCACTGTTAGCACAGTTCGCTGTGAGTTCGACTCTCTGTTAACTTAAATGTGGTTACTCTGTCTGACTGAACCAGAATAGCTCTTAGCCACGTGGTGGAGGTGTGAGATTGTAACAACATCCTTGACTGACTCTCTAGATGTTCATCAATGGAAAGAGGCAGAGTGTGAGTGCCTCGTATCTTTTATAGTCAGATCCCACCCCTGAGTGTCCTGCCTGCTTATTGGTCATGTCCTGTTCTCTGCTTGTCCAATAGCTTGTCCATTATGTGTGTGCCTGCATATCATGACACACCCTATAAGTTTGGTATTGGCATTACAACTTTTTGAGATTTATGTTGTCAGTAATTCAGCAGAGACAATCATATATGCAGACCATAATCTCCTAAAATGTCTGGAGAAGCTTTGAAGTCAGAACACCAAGTTATTTAGATGGATTTCATTACCACAACCATTTCATTTGAAAATTACTCATGTGGCTGGGAGTGCCACACCCAGCTGCAGAACATTCTGCCGAAAACAAGTTATTGCTAAACGGGGAGCCGGTTCAGATCAAAACTTGTACAGAGAAGGTTTCACCTTCGCTGAAACTGGGGGCACTTTTCCCAAATGTGACGATATAGCCTGTGCATGGTAATTAGCTGCTGGATTTAGCTCCTAGAGCTATATAAGATTGAATGTTGTTTTGGAAGCGTCTCAGAATTCTCCTTATTTGAAAAATATATATAATTACAGTAGATGCAGTGGAGAAAAGTTTCACGCGACTCATTCCTGAGGTGACGGGCTTATCCTATGAAGGAAGGTTTAACAGGCTGGGCCTGTACCCATTAGAGTTCAGAAGACTGAGAGGTGATCTTGAACAATAAAAGATTCTGAGAGGACTTGACGTGATTGATACCAGAACGATCTTTCCACTTGTGGGGGAGACTAAAACTAGGGGACATAGTTTAAAATTAGGAGGTCGCTTTTTTAAGACTAAATGAGGAGAAATATTTTTTCCCTCAGAAGGCTGTTAGAATGTGGAATTCTGTTCTTTAGAAAGCAGAAGAAACTGGGTCATTAAATTTATTCAAGGCAAAGTTAGATGAATTTTTGATACACAAGGGAATTAAGGGTTACATGAGTCAGATAGGAAAGTAGACTTGGTGGCGGCACGGTGGCACAGTGGTTAGCACTGGGACTGCGGTGCTGAGGACTCTGGTTCGAATCCCGGCCCTGGGTCACTGTCCGTGTGGAGTTGGCACATTCTCCCCGTGTCTGCGTGTGTTTCACCCCCACAACCCAAAAGATGTGCAGATTAAGTGGATTGGCCATGCTAAATTGCCCCTTAATTGGGGACAAAAAATAATTGGGTACTCTAAATTTAATAAAAAAGGAAAGTAGACTTTAAAAAAAAAATTTAGAGTGCCCAATTCATTTTCTCCAATTAAGAGGCAATTTAGCGTGACCAATCCACCTAGCCTGCACATCTTTGGGTTGTGGGGGCGAAACCCACGCAAACACGGAGTATGTGCAAACTCCACATGGACAGTGACCCAGAATCGAACCTGGGACCTCGGCGCCTTGAGGCAGCAGTGCTAACCACTGCCCCACCGTGCTGCCCTCAAACCTTTTTTACTTCTGAGATCTGTTTGTGTGCGTTGTTACATCTTTATTTTTTTTCCTCAGATTTTAAATGAATAAATTTACTCTTTCATTGACTCAAGAAATCTTGGTTTGATTGGCTCCTTGTTAATAAGTAAATACATTTTGATTGGAAAAGGCATTTCTGGGGGAAATATATTTTTTTAAATCTTTATAATGACCAACCAATGGGGGCTGAATAAAACGGAGCCAGTTCACTCCTCCTTATCCAGTCACAACACAATGGCTGCAAAGTTCAGAATATTATGTTTCTGGATCCTTCCGGGCAATAGCAGGAGGCATTCTCTAATATCCAAGTACACTGTTCTTCAGAGCATCCTGGAATCACAGAGCCAATCTATTGCTTATCAAGATATTACATTGTCCTCTCACTCAAGAGGAACAAGCAGAATGAAAAGACATGTGGCTTTGCGAGGATAGCGCAATTCACAATGGGGTTGGTTGTCCTTGACTACAAACGAGGGCAGCACGGTAGCACAGTGGATAGCATTGTGGCTTCACAGCGCCAGGGTCCCAGGTTCAATTCCTCGCTGGGTCACTGTCTGTGTGGAGTCTGCACGTTCTCCCCTTGTCTGCGTGGGTTTCCTCCGGGTGCTCCGGTTTCCTCCCACAGTCCAAAGACGTGCAGGTTAGGTGGATTGGCCATGCTAAATTGCCCTTAATGTCCAAAAAGGTTAGGAGGGATTATTGGGTTATGGGGATAGGGTGGAAGTGAGGGCTTAAGTGGGTCGGTGCAGACTCGATGGGCCGAATGGCCTCCTTCTGCACTGTATGTTCTATGTTCTATATCACTGTACGAGCCCTCCATCTGAATGGGAAAGGTACAGGAACTGTGCAATTGAAGTGTGAACATGTCAGCAACATCGTTACCTTGGCAGCAACCACAATACATTCATCCTGCCACAGTCAGCCCTACCTACCATCTTCAGTTATCAATGAGCCTGAGGCCAGTTGCTTGGGAGCGAGGGCTGCCCCATTACATGTTCACTAGAATTTAGAAGGTCATGTGGTGATCTGAGCAAAGTATTCAAGTTATTAACAGGAAAAGACAGGGTAGATAAAGATAAACTATTTCCACTGGTTTAAGATTCTAAAACAAGGGGGTTTAGGAGAGATGTTAGGAAGCATCTCTTCATGTAAAGGGTGGGAGAGGTTTGGAATTCACTCCCATAAACAGCAATTGACTCGAGACAGTCGTTCATTTTAAATCTGAGCTAGATAGATTTTTGTTAAACAAACATATTAAGGGATATGGGCCCAAGGCAGGTATATGGAGTTAGGTCAAGTCATGATCTCACTGAATGGAGGGACAGGCTCGAGGGGCTGAATGGCCTACTCCTGTTCCTATGTTCCACATTTTCAAATGAACTTTTCAATTAAACTACTTCTTTTGATCACCATTCCTTATTGTCACAGGCCTCACAATGTTCCCTTGGCCACCATTCAACAATGAAGGCCATCTACAAAACCTTATTATTACCATCCAAGAACAAGTTCCAAAGAGGAATGAACTAATCAGCCTTGTGCATGGCCTTAGTGCCCATTCGGTGGGTGTCTTTGACTGTCCCTTGTGCTCCAATGTGGTGTTAGTCCAGTAGCTGCAACATGGCCGGAGGAAGGCTGCTGACTTTCATTACGGGACATTGCAAATGGCCTTGGAGGAGGCCCTTGAAAGGCTCTGGGACTTTGGACTGCACCATCTTGGCATGGGGGCAGCAGACTGGGCAGGTTGGCTAAGAGGCAACAGCAGGGATACTGGCAGTATGGAAGGTGGACGAATGGTGTGATCAAAGAGAGGACAACAAGTTCATGTTCCATGGAGTCACTATCACTCTTCGCAAGGCAGTGCCTCCGCAATCCCAAAAGTCTGCTGGAGCACAAGTTGTTGGACTGCTGTGTGAGCCTGCATGCCACCAAGTAGGGGCCTTATGGCCTCTGCCTGAGCTTCCACCGCAGTAGTGAGACATTAGTTCTGTGCCGCAATGGAAGCTGAGACAGCAGGTTCCAGGTATTCCATGCCAATTGAGTCTGCTAGTGCCTCATGAGGTTGCCCACCATTTCCATAATGGAATGGATGAACTCCCAGCTTTGCCTGAGGCCCTGTGTCACATTAGAGCTGAACTCCTCCATGCTCCTTAACAGTGACAAGAGATGGGGTTCCGGGTGCGGCGATGACCAGCTGAGTCGCACGTTTCGGCAGCTCCCGGTGGAACGGACTTTTGGGCTCTTGATAGGAGCCCCAACGGCAATTTTAACGGCTAAAAACACCGTGCGGTAAACCAGAAGCGGGTTCCCCCTGGACACGGATGGAAAAAGGAGAGGAAAGTGGCCGGATTGCAGCGGATCCTTTGGAACAACGGCAAGGAAGGCAAGCAGAAACCAAGATGGCGTCGGAAGGTGGCAGTTTCATATGGGGCCCTGAACAACAAGAGTTCTTGAAACGCTGCGTGGAGGAGATAAAAAAGGAAATGAAGAAAGAGTTGTTGGCCCCGATATTACAGGCGATTGAAGGGCTGAAAGAGGAACAAAAGACCCAGGAGCAGGAGCTTCGGGTCGTGAAGGCGAAAGCAGCAGAGAATGAGAACGATATACAGGGCCTGGTGGTGAAGTCGGAGATACAGGAGGCACACCAGAAACGATCTGTGGAGAGGTTGGAGGCACTGGAAAACAACGCAAGGAGAAACAACTTGAGGATTCTTGGCCTTCCTGAAGGTGTGGAGGGGGCGGACGTCGGGGCATATGTGAGCACGATGCTGCACTCGTTAATGGGAGCGGAGGCCCCGACGGGTCCGTTGGAGGTGGAGGGAGCATACCGAGTTATGGTGCGAGGATCGAGAGCAGGAGAAACTCCCAGAGCCATAGTGGTGAGATTCCTCCGTTTTAAGGATAGAGAAATGGTCCTTAGATGGGCGAAGAAAACTCGGTGTAGTAAATGGGAGAACGCGGTGATCCGCGTTTATCAAGATTGGAGTGCGGAGGTGGCGAGAAGGAGGGCGAGCTTTAATCGGGCCAAAGCGGTACTTCACAAAAAGAAGATAAAATTTGGAATGCTGCAACCGGCAAGACTGTGGGTCACATATCAAGGGAGGCACCACTACTTTGAAACGGCGGATGAAGCGTGGACTTTTATTGTAGAAGAAAAATTGGAATGATTGGATTATGAAAATGAACGTTTGGACAAAGTGGTGGGGCGAATGGGGGGGGGGCGAAGAGGGGTTTTATGTTTTAATCTTGCGGTATGGTAACTTTTCTTTCTCCCACAGGTGGTGATGGGGGGAGGTGGGGAGGGAGAGGAGATGGGGCGTTGGCCATGGGAGGCGGGGCCGAGGGAGAGGCGCGGGCTTGGTTCCCGCGCTATGATAATTATGGCGGGAATAGAGAAGCAGGAAGGAGGGGGCGTCGCACGGTGCGAGCCGTGATCACGGGGGGAAGCCGAGGTCAGCCAGAGTTTGCTGACTTCTGGGAGCAACATGGGGGGAGTAATTACGCTAGTGGGGGGTCTAGCGGGGGGGGGGGAGGGGGGAATTACTGGGTTGCTGCTGCTGGGGAAAGGGGGGAGTGGGTACGGGAAAGGATGGGCGGGGGGGCACCGCCTGGGAGAGATACAGCTGCGTGGGAACTGGGTGAGAAGCTGGAAAAAGATGATGGCTAACCGGCAAGGGGGGGGGTGGGAAGCCCCCCAACTCGGCTGATCACGTGGAACGTGAGGGGGCTTAACGGGCCGATAAAGAGGGCACGAGTACTCGCACACCTTAAGAAACTTAAAGCAGATGTGGTTATGCTACAGGAAACGCACCTGAAACTGATAGACCAGGTTAGGTTGCGCAAAGGATGGGTGGGGCAGGTGTTCCATTCGGGGCTGGATGCGAAAAACAGGGGGGTGGCTATATTAGTGGGGAAGCGGGTAATGTTCGAGGCGAAGACTATAGTGGCGGATAACGGGGGCAGATACGTGATGGTGAGTGGCAAATTACAGGGAGAGATGGTGGTTTTGGTAAACGTGTATGCCCCGAACTGGGACGATGCCAACTTTATGAGGCGAATGCTAGGACGCATCCCAGACCTAGAGACCGGAAAGCTGATAATGGGGGGAGACTTTAACACGGTGTTGGAACCAAGGCTGGATAGGTCGAAGTCCAGGACTGGTAGGAGGCCGGCAGCAGCCAAGGTGCTTAAGGATTTTATGGAGCAGATGGGAGGGGTGGACCCGTGGAGATTCAGTAGACCTAGGAGGAAGGAGTTCTCGTTTTTCTCCTATGTCCATAAAGTCTATTCACGCATAGACTTTTTTGTGTTGGGTAGGGCATTGATCCCGAGGGTGAGGGGAACGGAATATACGGCTATAGCCATTTCGGATCATGCCCCACACTGGGTAGACTTGGAGATAGGGGAGGAAACAAGAGGGCGCCCACCCTGGAGAATGGACATGGGACTAATGGCGGATGAGGGGGTGTGCCTAAGGGTGAGGGGATGCATTGAAAAGTACTTGGAACTCAATGACAATGGGGAGGTTCAGGTGGGAGTGGTCTGGGAGGCGTTGAAGGCGGTGGTTAGGGGGGAGCTGATATCAATAAGGACACATAAAGGGAAGCAGGAGAGTAAGGAACGGGAGCGGTTGCTGCAAGAGCTTTTGAGGGTGGATAGACAATATGCGGAAGCACCGGAGGAGGGACTGTACAGGGAAAGGCAAAGGCTGCATGTGGAATTTGACTTGCTGACTACAGGCACTGCAGAGGCACAATGGAGGAAGGCGCAGGGTGTACAGTATGAATATGGAGAGAAGGCGAGCAGATTGCTGGCACACCAATTGAGGAAAAGGGGAGCAGCGAGGGAAATAGGGGGGGTGAGGGACGAGGAAGGAGAGATGGAGCGGGGAGCGGAGAGAGTGAACGAAGTGTTCAAGACATTTTATAAAAAATTGTATGAAGCTCAACCCCCGGATGGGAGGGAGAGAATGATGGATTTTTTGGATCGGCTGGAAATTCCCAAGGTGGAAGAGCAGGAAAGGGTAGGACTGGGAGCACAGATCACGGTAGAAGAAGTGGTGAAAGGAATTAGGAACATGCAGACGGGAAAGGCCCCGGGACCGGACGGATTCCCAGTTGAATTTTACAGAAAATATTTGGACTTGCTCGCCCCGCTACTGACGAGGACCTTTAACGAGGCAAAGGAAAGGGGACAACTGCCCCCGACTATGTCAGAAGCAACGATATCGCTTCTCTTAAAGAAGGAAAAGGATCCGCTACAATGCGGGTCCTACAGACCAATTTCCCTCCTCAATGTGGATGCCAAGGTCCTGGCCAAGGTAATGGCAATGAGAATAGAGGAATGTGTCCCGGGGGTGGTTCATGAGGACCAAACTGGGTTTGTGAAGGGGAGACAGCTGAACACGAATATACGGAGGCTGTTAGGGGTAATGATGATGGCCCCACCAGAGGGTGAAACGGAGATAGTAGTGGCGATGGATGCCGAGAAAGCATTTGATAGAGTGGAATGGGATTATCTGTGGGAGGTGTTGAGGAGATTTGGGTTTGGAGAGGGGTATGTTAGATGGGTGCAGCTGTTGTATAGGGCCCCAGTGGCGAGTGTGGTCACGAATCGACGGGGATCGGCATATTTTCGGCTCCATAGAGGGACAAGGCAGGGATGTCCTCTGTCCCCATTACTGTTTGCACTGGCGATTGAGCCCCTGGCGATAGCGCTGAGAGGTTCCAAGAGATGGAGGGGAATACTTAGGGGAGGAGAAGAACACCGGGTATCTTTATATGCGGATGATCTGCTACTATATGTGGCGGATCCAGCGGAGGGGATGCCAGAAATAATGCGGATACTTGGGGAGTTTGGGGATTTTTCAGGGTATAAATTGAACATGGGGAAGAGTGAGCTGTTTGTGGTGCATCCAGGGGAGCAGAGTAGAGAAATAGAAGACCTACCGTTGAGGAAGGTAACAAGAGACTTTCGTTACCTGGGGATCCAGATAGCTAAGAATTGGGGCACATTGCACAGGCTAAATTTGACGCGGTTGGTGGAACAGATGGAGGAAGATTTCAAGAGATGGGATATGGTAGCATTGTCAATGGCAGGGAGGGTGCAGGCGGTTAAGATGGTGGTCCTCCCGAGATTCCTCTTTGTGTTTCAGTGCCTCCCGGTGGTGATCACGAAGGCTTTTTTCAAAAGGATAGAAAAGAGTATCATGGGTTTTGTTTGGGCCGGGAAGACTCCGAGAGTGAGGAAGGGATTCTTACAGCGTAGTAGGGATAGGGGGGGGCTGGCACTACCGAGCCTAAGTGAGTATTATTGGGCCGCTAATATTTCAATGGTGAGTAAGTGGATGGGAGAGGAGGAAGGAGCGGCGTGGAAGAGATTAGAGAGGGCGTCCTGTAGGGGGACCAGCCTGCAGGCTATGGTGACAGCCCCATTGCCGTTCTCACCAAGGAACTATACCACGAGTCCGGTGGTGGTAGCTACACTGAAGATTTGGGGACAGTGGAGACGACATAGGGGAAAGACCGGAGCATTGGGGGGGTCCCCGATAAGAAACAACCATAGGTTTGCCCCGGGGGGAATGGATGGGGGATATGGAATGTGGCAAAGAGCAGGTATAACGCAATTGAAAGATCTATTTGTGGATGGGAAGTTCGCGAGTCTGGGAGCGCTGACTGAGAAATATGGGTTGCCCCAAGGGAATGCATTCAGGTACATGCAATTGAGGGCTTTTGCGAGGCAACAGGTGAGGGAATTCCCGCAGCTCCCGACACAAGAGGTGCAGGACAGAGTCATCTCGAAGAAATGGGTGGGGGACGGTAAGGTGTCGGATATATATAGGGAAATGAGGGATGAAGGGGAGACTATGGTGGACGAACTAAAAGGGAAATGGGAAGAAGAGCTAGGGGAGGAGATCGAGGAGGGGCTGTGGGCAGATGCCCTAAACAGGGTAAACTCGTCGTCCTCGTGCGCCAGGCTAAGCCTGATTCAGTTTAAGGTATTACACAGGGCACATATGACTGGAACACGGCTCAGTAAATTTTTTGGGGTGGAGGATAGGTGTGCGAGGTGCTCGAGAAGCCCAGCGAATCATACCCATATGTTTTGGTCATGCCCTGCACTACAGGGGTTTTGGATGGGGGTGACAAAGGTGCTTTCGAAAGTAGTAGGAGTCCGGGTCGAACCAAGCTGGGGGTTGGCTATATTTGGGGTTGCACAAGAGCCGGGAGTGCAGGAGGCGAGAGAGGCCGATGTTTTGGCCTTTGCGTCCCTAGTAGCCCGGCGCAGGATATTGCTAATGTGGAAAGAAGCCAAGCCCCCGGGGGTGGAGACCTGGATAAATGATATGGCGGGGTTCATAAAGTTAGAGCGGATTAAGTTCGTCCTAAGGGGGTCGGCTCAAGGGTTTACCAGGCGGTGGCAACCGTTCGTCGAATATCTTGCGGAAAGATAGATGGGGGAAAAAAGAAGGCAGCAGCAGCAGCCCAGGACTTGGGGGGGGGGGGGGGGGGGGGGTGGCCTGAGACAAGGCAGTTGCCAATTAGGGCTAGTTTTTATTTTTGTTATTTAATATTTATTTATTTGTTGTTGTTTTCTTTTGTTCTTGTTTAAATAAAAAAGGTAATTATTATCTGTATTGTTATAATATTGTGTAAAGGATGCACAATGTACTGTGTTGGTTGACCAAAAATTTTCAATAAAATATTATTTAAAAAAAAAAACAGTGACAAGAGATGGTCGAAGGCCCACCAATGCCCCAAACATCTTGATATGCATATTCATCTCTGAACCTGGGAGCTCCCTACTGTAATGATATGTATAGTACAAATGTAGTAAAGGGTTAACAGCAGAGACTACATGTAACTCAACACTAGATGGCGTTACTAAGTAATTGTATATAAGGCTCCATCTCTAGGAATTCTGGGAGAAGATGATGAGAAGCTGATGAGACAGGGAGAGAAAGCTGAGGGAGATTTAATTGTAGAGATATAACACAAGGTTGAGTATAGTGTAGTTTAATAGTTAGAGAATATTGATTACTTTACTACAGATTCAGTGTTATTATTTTATTATCTGTTACTTAGTAAAGTGTGCAAATATAATCAAGTTTAGTAGTGTAAAATAAATTTGTTTTGATTTTAACTTCTTAGTTTTATATTCTTTGTCAACACTACATATCTGGCTATCAGGTGCCATAGTGTGGCGACTAGGAGCTTTTCACAGTAACGTCATTGCAGCATTAATGTAAGCCTACTTGTGACAATAATAAAGGTTATTATGATCAATTAGATTTGTCAACCAGGGCCCACCTTCCACAATTCCTGGTATTCATGATATTTGACCACAAATCACCACCTATAGAGTTAAACATGAAACAGAAAAGAAACATTGCACCATAACTTATTTGCTTTAAAAGGCCCAGTTCATGTTGAGTGTTCGGAAATAACAGCCGTGCCTTTCAGGTTAACCTAGTTCAAGGTTAATGGTGATGCAATTCTTAGCTCCTTTGTGTTCCTTTTCAGTTCAGCTGGCAAGCATGCAGCTCAAACAATCCAGAGGTTATTCGCTAACACAACACTTACGCGGGGACACGTTAAACAAGATGAACAAGATGCTCTCAATTTAAACGTTGTGTGTTTCATAGCTTTTCACAGAAAATGTGACATCTCAATCTAGTTCTGCCTTTACATAATGACTACTGTAGCTGATATTCCATTGTTTGAAATACTATAGCTATAGTACACCAGGCAGCGCACACAGATGTGAGTAAGAGAACAAGGATTGAGAATGCGGCCTGGGCAGCACGGTGGCACAGTGGTTAGCATTGCTGCCTCATGGCGCCGAGGTCCCAGGTTCAATCCCGGCTCTGGGTCACTGTCCGTGTGCAGTTTGCACATTCTCCCCGTGTTTACGTGGGTTTTGCCCCCACAACCCAAAAGATGTGCAGGGTAGGTGGATTGAACACGCTAAATCGCCCCTTAATTGGAAAAAAATAATTGGGTACACTAAATTTTTTTTAAAATAGAGAATGAGGCCAAGAGAAAAGGTACAAGCACAGAAGTCAAAAAGGGGAAGGAAAGAGAAGGAATGGAATGGAAGAGCAGGAAAGTCAAAGAACAATTGATAGATAAAAAGTGAGCTCTGTAAACACGCTAACCTTGGCTCAATGTTGTTTCTGGATGCTAGCCATTGTACAATAACACTTTAACATTTTCCACATTAGGAACATTGACTTTGCCTCTTCTCACCATTATCAGGAAAGTTGCTCATTCACTTTCATGCCTGCCCCATTGCCACAATCACCAGGGGCCAGCGAAGTAGCTGTTCACTTCTGGGCACCTGCCTTCAGACATGACATGATGGTATTACGCCTCTATCATTTCCACTCAACTTGCACTCTATCATAAATCCAGTACAACTCTATCCAAAGCAGCAGTTATTTACAAGTGACTGATTTCTATATTACCAAGAACCTTTGAACATTCTTTCAATACCTAATATCTGTTGTGATCTACTGGGCTGAAATCTACCTGGCTGAAATTTACCTGACTGGGCTCCTCCACTATAGTTTACTTTGGAAGAAGATGAGAAGCAAGGGGCAGAGCAAACGGATCAAACAGCATGAAGGTGGTGTGGATTGGAGCACTCATCCCGGAGAATACCCATTTCCGACCAAATCAGGGGCACCAATCCTACGCCCCCTTGCAGAGTATGCTGCGTGTCTTATGGGCGACCTCAGGACGCTGACTGAGGCCCATCCCCCAATGCTCCGCCCCCGACCGGCTGAGTTCCCGACGGTGTGGGACTCTCATGGTCTTACCCGTCGGGAACTCAGCGTGGCGGCTGCGGACTTGGAGGGCCAATCCGCGGGCAGGGGGAACTTTGTCAGGGGCTGGGGGTGACTGGGGGCACTGCTGGGGGGTGGTCCGGGGCTCGTGAGCAGGCCAAGGGGGGGCAATATTTCGCAGGCCGGGTCCGCGCGCCGCCGGCGCCATGTTGCATGGCGCAGCCGCTGTAGGCCGCCGCCGTGCGCATGCACAGCCATGGACCGGCAATTCCCCGGGCCGTATCGGCAGCTAGAGCCGGGTGCTTTGCGTTGCCCGGATGCTAGCCCTCAGCCAGTCGGAGGATCGGTGGCCACTTTCCACCGAATTTTCATGCTTAAAACACCACCGTTCCCACGCCGGCGTGAAGGCATAGCCTCACAATCGGAGAAGCCAGCCCATGGTTTTTTAAAGGACATTGGTACAAAGTTAGACCACACATTGCAGTCCACCACCACTGCATTGCTCCACCACTCAGGTCACAATGGACCTTCATTTCCATGCTGCAGGATCATTCCAGATGGTCATTGGAAACAGCTGAATTGCCAATCATACAGCTGTGTACATTTGTCACTTCATCAGCTTTTCCATGGGCAAATGGTGGCAACATGACAGGGTGCTGCAATTTTAATATGTGGATGACATGCCAAAGGCCCATGGGATTGTAGATTGCACGCAGTGTGGATACATGCTGGACTGGATTCTCTGGATCCCCAGCGTGTGTTTCTTGGTGGTGCGCTGTTCGCTGGCAACGGACTTCTCTACTCCCATGGAATTCCCATTGAAGCCACCCCACGGTGCCGGGAAACCCGCAGGTGGGACTTCACCGCCGGTGGGAAAAGAGAATCGCAATGGCCAGAGAATTCAGGCCGCTGTCCAGATCAATGTATCTACGTTCACCAAAAGAAAGGCAGCAGGACTCTCCGTTTCTGAGACTAAATGTTGACGCCAAGGCAGAATTCATGGACTTCCACGACAGCAAAACTGGCGCCGCACCTGGACCGATTCCGCTACTGTTAACGGGCTCACACCAGTGCCGTGTGGAACACAATCGTTTCCAATGGAAAATGGTGCGGGATTCGCCGGGTCCGTGATTGACACTCGGGAGGCTGACAAGCTGCAGCCGCCTATACACATTACAATTCCCACTCATCCCAGCCAACAAGATGGCACTGGTTGTGCTGGATCGCGCCCATACAGGTGATGGGTTGGCTGAGGCCAGAGGGCACCCAAGGGGGTGGCCTGGGGGGACACCTATACGACCCGCGGCCCTAAGTTCACAGCGGGCTGTCAGCAGCGTGCGCAGCAGCATGGCTGCCTTGCAGGCCACGGCAATGGTGTTCTGTGCCCGTCCACCCCAACCCTGAAGTGTTGGGTACTCTGCTACACAGACGAACCAACACGGTTGCGAATGGTACAACGCAGTTTTATTTCAAACATCTATTTACACTGGTAAACTGTTTACTGAGGTTCGATCATGACCCTTGATTCTGTGGACCTATTCCTAATTCTATCGTGTAGTGGCACTCAGCACATGGTGGATGTCTGAGTGGCTTGTAATGAGCTCTGTGCCCTGAGCCGTCTCCTGCTCGAGTGCCCAGGAAGTGTCGTGTTCCCTGTTTTGTACTGTGCATGCTCTTGCCTGTGATTGGCTGTCGTGTTGTGTGTGTTGATTGGTCCATTGATCTGTCCATCAGTATGTATGTATGTATGTATGGGTATGTATCATGACAAACCCCACAGTTCACCTCCTCGCCGCTACTCCCCCTGGCCCTGGAAGAAGCCCTCCCAGCCAGCGGCGCAACTGTCAGCAAACTATGGCGATGTTGGACACTTCCGTGCCCCCTCTCTCTCCCTCAGCAGCCACTGTGGTGTTGGGTGTTCTGACACACAGATGAGCCAACACGGTTGTATATGGTACAACGCTATTTTATTTAAACTTACTATGTACAGTTTTGTCTTTGCACTCTGCACGTGGGGGTTCCCTGCTTGTGATGTTTTAACAGCTCTTCCCTGTTTCTTTATCCCCAGACCTACTGGCCACCAGGTGTCGTGCTCGTGCTTTTTATGTGGTTGGTGTTCTTGTCTGTGATTGGTTGTGGTGTTGTGTGCTCTGATTTGCCTGTTGGTGTGTCCATCATGATGTGTGTGTTTGAATATCATGACATCCCCCCTTTTTACAAAGATATGTGCCTACGTGGTAATAAATATGATCGTGTCGTGAGTGCATCTAAGAGTGTGTGTGTGTCGTGTGCAGCATGTGCATATGACGGAACTATGTACATGGGGCGATGTTGGGTGCGTCACATGAACCAAGTTGTACCATAACATAACATAAATGCGAACGAGAGAAGAAGAAAAAAAACTTGAACAGTTGTCCAGTCAGACGACATCTGGAACGATAAACAACAACAGGTTATCATGTAAAATTGTGCAACTTGTTAAACACATGAACGGTATTATAAGTCCAGTCTAATGGGCTTGCGACGAGTTCGGGTTGACCGTCAGGGTGGCACACCACTCATCGGCTGGATTGATGGCATTGACCTTGTTGACATCAATGACGGAAACGCGGAAGGCATCCTGGTCATCTGCATCACTTAACTGGAAGTCTTGATGCGTGGGCTGGACGGTCCTGACTTGTCTGCGAGATTGTCGAGGATGCGCCGGATCCATGGGTTGAGCCGAACGACAGTGGGCTGCGTAGTGGCCCATCTTGCCACATCTGAGGCACTGTCGGTTTTTTGCAGGACATTGCCCTTTTAAATGTAGAGCTCCACAATTGCCGCACGTCATGACGTCACGGCGTTCGTTGCGCCACTGCGCATGCGCAGTACGATCTTGCGGTGGGCGCGCCTGCGCAGTGCGTCCCTCGTTGTGGCCGTTATTTTTGGCGCGCACCTGCGCGGGAGACCGCGAAAAGCGCGGGAAGCGGCCGCTGTCGTCCGGGCCGTGGGTCGGGAAGTAATCGACGGCCTGGATGCGTTCGACGTCGTGGGCGGCCTGGCTTGCCGATTCGACGGCTGGGGACCCCCTCCGTGCCAACTCGGACGCCTGAAATCGGGCAAAACGGCAGGTAGCATTTTCGTGGAGGACACAGGCTTCCACAGCAGACGCTAAGGTGAGGCTTTTCATTTTAAGAAGCTGCTGGCGTAGGCCACTAGAGGCAACGCCAAAAACAATCTGGTCCCTGATCATGGACTCTGTGGTGGTGCCGTAACCGCAGGACTGCGCTAGAATCCGGAGGTGCGTCAAGAAGGGTTGAAAAAGCTCCTCCTTACCTTGCAGGCGTTGTTGAAAGAGGTATCTTTCAAAACTTTCATTTACTTCAACTTGAAAGTGCTGGTCCAGTTTGAGGATGACCGTGTCATATTTGGATCGGTTTTCGCCTTCTTCGAACACCAGTGAGTTGAAGACGTTGGTGGCGTGCTGACCTGCGTAGAAGAGGAGCATTGCAATCTTCGTGTCATCCGAGGCACTCTGTTTTTCGGTGGCACGGATGTACAGGTCAAATCACTGCCTGTAGAGCTTCCAATTGGTACCTAGGTTCCCCGCGAGTTGCAATGGCTGCGGTTTGTCGGTGTGGTCCATGTCCAGAATGGCAGGTTAGTAGGCAGGTATCGATCCACTCCTGTACCATGTGGTGTTGGGTGTTCTGACACACAGATGAGCCAACACGGTTGTATATGGTACAACGCTATTTTATTTAAACTTACTATGTATAGTTTTGTCTTTGCACTCTGCACGTGGGGGTTCCCTGCTTGTGATGTTTTAACAGCTCTTCCCTGTTTCTTTATCCCCAGACCTACTGGCCACCAGGTGTCGTGCTCGTGCTTTTTATGTGGTTGGTGTTCTTGTCTGTGATTGGTTGTGGTGTTGTGTGCTCTGATTTGCCTGTTGGTGTGTCCATCATGATGTGTGTGTTTGAATATCATGACAGCCACCACACCGGTTTCACGATTTTTAAAAGCACTAGTGAACCACGCCATCGGGAACTCGGCCCATCGGAGGCGGCGCATCGCGGGGGCCCTGGAGAATACCGGTTCAGGCCCACTAATGGTATGCAAACGGTGTTTAATGTGCATGCGTTCCGGGGCAGCACGGTGGCGCAGTGGGTTAGCCCTGCAGCCTCACGGCGCTGAGGTACCAGGTTTGATCCCAACTCTGGGTAACTGTCCGTGGAGTTTGCACATTCTCCCTGTGTTTGCGTGGGTCTCGCCCCTGCAACCCATAGATGTGCAGGCTAGGTGGATTGGCCATGCTAAATTGCCCCTTAATTGGAAAAAATGAATTGGGCACTCTAAATTTTAAAAAGCAATGTGCGTGCGTTCCAGTTATGATAGACGCCGTTGTCGAGGTGACGGAGAATCATGATCTGGCATCAATTAGGCACCCACCACGATTTTGCCGTCGGAACCTATTCTCCGCCCAATCACGTTTCGCAATTTCGGCATTGGCAAACGGGGAATACCCCCCAGGAATATCTGTCTCAAGAATGCAGCTCAATTGCAAGTTGCTGCAATGTCTTTGACTCCGATTCAGTGGCCAGCAGTACAATAACACTCACTATTCCCTACGCTTCCTCTGCCCATGGAGATCTCACAGACCTTTAAGCATAGGCCTGCTATCACTGGGGGTTTCCCCTCTACAGGGGAGCTGTGGTGTGTGTGAGCAGGGCAAAAAACAGTGTGAGTCTTCAATTAATAAGACTGAAGAAATCGCCATAGACACACACGGGACAAAATTGATTATCCCCTATAAACAGACATGAGGATTGTGATACCCAATTGGTTCATGCCCATTCAAAGTAATGCAGGCGGCTAACTTCATGGTGCCAGCTGATAATAATAATGATATGCAGCCCAGCATTGAACACATCACTGAGTGTCTCTTCAATTCTGCAGTCCATTCATTTCCAGCACCATTTAAAGCGAGCCTAAAGCCAGGTTGCTCCTCTTAAAAGGGAGATGCATCCTAGCTGCAGCAAGAGCGGGAAGTGGTGAAAAATAATTTGTGAGTAGTAAAATCCGTACAAATGGTGCAGTAGACCAAGGGTGTACCTCAATGTTCTCCAATGCAGCAGTGGAGGCCTCGGTGCAGGAAGTGAAGAAGAGGAGAAAGGGCCTCTTTTTCCTTCAGGTAGCCAAGGGAGAAGAAGGCAGTGGGAATAGAACAAGTGGTGCAGGTCTGTGAATATATCTTGACATGATATCTCCTTACAAATAAACCGTTAGCTTCTCACACTGCACTATACCCTCTTCACACCTATCAACAATCACTATCATCCAGGACTCATAGCTGACATTTAAAGCTTCACTTCATCCTCACAAGGTTAGAACCCTTGCAGGCTGCATACTTACATTTCCTATCTTGCACACACATGACCAGATATCCAGAAGTGGCAAGGGCATTAACAAACACAGCACCATGCTCACTGGCACTCTCCCCTATCGTTACTAAATCTGAGGACGAGATGACACATAATTAGAGGCAGCAACACCTGATCAGTGATGGAGAGACATGGTTGCAAGTCCTCAACCCCCTATGGAAGAGACGTTGCTGGAATCATTGCTGCAGCTAGATTGAGGCCAATGGAATAAGAGGCTAATGAAAAAATGAAATGAAAATTAAAATCGCTTATTGTCACAAGTAGCTTTAAATGAAGTTACTGTGAAAAGCCCCTAGCCGCCACATTCTGGCGCCTGCTCGGGGAGGCTGGTACTGGAATTGTACCAACGCTGCTGGCCTGCTTTAAAAGCCAGCTATTTAGCCCACTGTGCTAAACCAGCCCAGCTTATGAAGAATAAAGACCATCACTCAATCATAATTGTTTATATGCCTGTGAGTTTATGAGGAAGATCAACATTTTTGTTTTGAAAAGCAGTTTAGAATATGGATAATTTATCTTGGCCAGATGGACCACAGGGGATCAGTTGATCTTATTTTGTATTTTTTTGTCCTGTCTGGCAAGAGCCTGAGAAGTCATTGAATGAAAACAGCCTTCCTTGCATCTTTCCATTTCAATTAAAATGTTTCGGAGTAACAATAGCGGATTGATTTGCCAGGCTTATGGAGATGGAAATGCAAATAAAGATATTTGGAGGCATTTCATAAAATGGTTGGGGTATCAAACATTCCCCATTCTCTGATAATTGCTTAGAACATGAAACTATTTGTGTGGACAATGGGTACACTGATACTGTGGTCAGATGAGAAAAACTGTATAGTGATAGGAAGCACGTTTTTGTTTTCCAAGGATAGCCCAGGGGAGTCAGCCTGGGACAAAGTACCTAAAGGGAAGAGATATCACCCTGAAAAGAAGGAAGCTGCTGTGAAATTTTACCTCAGGCAGAGAAGTCAAACTTTTCTTTATTCTGCAGATTATATTCTTCACTTCAGGGGGTCTACCACAACCTAGACTGGAAAGACCAGAAAACCGCTGCTGCTTTGGGTAAGCTACCGTAGGTTCATCACCAGAAACTTTGTTCCTCCGCTGACTTTAGGTAATCAAGAGAGGATCCTCAGACCTTAAACATTTTCAACTCCCATCTTGAAGACCAATAATAGATGTTTGCTTTTGATTCTTTAAGTAACCTAAGTGCATGCTACATCATTTGTAACCATCTTTTTTGTGTGTGTGGACATTGTGCAAATGAATGAGTGGCTGCTGTTACGTTTACATATTTGGGTGTTGCGAAAATAATTCCTTCTTCTAATTTAAAACTGTGAGGTTGCATGTCTTACATCTGTTCTTAAAAGTCACTGAGGACGGGGAAGGACAGGAAAATGGAGATAGGAGATGGGGTAACAGTGAAAGGGCAGACTGGCACATTCCAAGGTCCAGGACTACGTGCTGAGGGACGCACTCAAGCTTGGGGCAGCTGCCACCAAGGCGCAATGGGGAAAGACCACTGTGTAAGGTTTTTCCAGCAAATGTACACTGAGGGGCGGGTAACAGTGTAAACCCCCCTCGGTCTGGGCCACCAACACTCCAATGCATAAAACAAACATGACAATGTAAATATTTAAGAAGGAATTGTAATGTAAAGAGTGATATGTGTGTAATATTATCAAAATTGAATGGAAGAAAGTCAAGGCAATATGTAACTCTGATGGAAATGTACAGTCAAGACAATTCAAAATGTTCTGTAATGTTTCTGATAGATTTTATGAATAAAGTATATTTTTTTGAATAAAAAAAAACAGTGAAAGGGCAGAAGGCGAAGAAGAAATAAGCTTGAGAGAGAAGGAAATTGGGGTAAAACAGACAGATCAGTTCCCAACTCCAAAAAGGAGAAGTCAGGAAGAGAGAAGAAAAGGGACTCATGAAATCTGCTTCCACTGTGGCAGGTCTGGACACAAAAAAGCAGCCTGTTGTCATTAGAAGGGTAAACCAACAGGGGGCTTAATGGTTAAAACAGTGCCTGTCACCGTGAAAGTAACAGGAACAAACCAGGATAAATATTTTTTTTAAGTTTTGCTGAAAGGAAAATTACATTTGTCAAGAAACAAGGAAAAGCGAAAAGCTGGTTGCCTGGGGACTTCACTTGTGAAAAAAGATGGAGATCTTCTGCCCAAAATCAAAATAGATGCCAGTGTGCTGGTGAAGGGACTTTATTTGAATGTTCCCTTATTCAAGATATACCTGCAAAGTAAGTTAGTTACAGGGTTAATAACAGTTTAGATGATTTGAAGCTTACTCATGCAAGGTGTAGATCTATTACTGAGTAATGACCTAGCAGGATGTAGAGTATTATCCTCAGCGGCCCCAGTCTTCAGAAACTGTGAACATTGGGATAGTTAAGAAACAAATTCTGCAGACACTTAAAGAGTTGAGAAAACCTCAACAAGGATCCAATAGGTAGAGTCAAAGCCATCAGAATTTGTACAGGCCAAGAGAGAGCCACAAACATGGAGAAAATGCTGAAATAAAGCTACAGATATGCAGAGAAATACCTCGCAGACACCTGTAGTAAAAAATTAAATGGGAACGAGCAAAGTTCCCAAGCTAGCAGGCAGGAAGTGAGGAGCATGCCACACATAGTTGAAGTGCCCCAGGTGAGTGCAGTGGAGTCTAAACAGGCACCAGGAAGAAGTAAAGTCCCAGAGGAAATGGGACTGATTGAAGGAAAACCCATCCCATAAATACAGGAAAGAAAGATGGTAGGCCCAAAGAAATTAAAAGACTGTTGTGAAAATCACAGAGGGACTGGAAATAAAGTTGGTGGGGATTACCCATTGAAGGGTCAAACAACCAGATTTTGCCAGTTCCAGATCCTCAGCCATCTCAACCTAGTAACCTAAGCGTACAATTCAGTAAGAACAAAGTTTGTTGCGTGTGCTGAAAGACAGTTTACCACTAATGCCACTCTTAAAATAAGAATGACCACTTTGCCAGAAACTGAGATTTGAGTCCCATGGGTTGTGGTGACAAGAGGCAAACAGTTCAATTCTTTTCAGGCAAGGCTGTAAAGAGCAAAGAAGGCATCAACAGACCGCAGTCATGAACATTTCCGTAGCAGCGCAAGAGGCACGGACAGCTTTTTTTTGCATGTCGAAAGTTATTTTGTAAACTTAGGTGCTTAATGAAGCTGTAAACAAATAAGAAATCATCTCTGCCTTTTCATATTAAGGTTTTGAAAGAACTACCAATATGTGCTGGCTGTTATGGGAGATGCGTTTTCAGAACCCCAAAATGTATTCTGGCGTTCAACCAACCTCCCCCTTTAATGCTATCGTTGCTTTTCCGAGCACACAGCTTGTTCTCCAGGTGTGATATTACAATTATGGACACGTGGGTTTTTAAACACAAAACAATGTTTATTCCATGAACTATACTTAACCTCTTAAATAAACATTGGATCTCTTAACACCCCTTACTTCAAAGATAACCCTGAAAATATTACAACACTAAATATCCTTCAGTTATTCCTTTCAACATCCATGAGACTTAACAACTTTAAACAGAAACATATCAGGTTAAAGGCTTTACTATTATGAGTTTAAATCACCCAAATGATCCAGAGATAGTCTTTCATGGCAGAGATCACAGCAGATCCAGCTCACTGCAAACACAGACACACACAAGCTTTTTTCAAACTGAAACTAAAAAACTGCAAAATTGCTGATCTAAAGCCCAGCTCCACCCACACTCTGACATCACTGCATTTCTTAAAGGTGCATTGCTTAAACATCCATTTCTTAAAGGTACACTCAAATGACACCTCCCCCCAAGATAAAAAAATAAACCATCAACTTCAAGATGATTTCATTTTTCACTTTTGCACCATCCACTAAGAAATGTACACAGTAAAAATACTTTTTCATTTCACCAAAAAAAAAAAACACACGCAAACAGGCATAATAATATAGTCCATTTTTCTTTGTTCTTCTTCCTCCAACCGAAATCCTTCTCGATTGACAGTCTCTTTGAACAAAGTCTCTGCACGATCCATCCATTCCTCTACTCCTCGGCATTTCTCTTTAGAATCAGATACTTTAGTTCAATCTGACCACAGAGCCCCTTGCAATTCTCCAATACAGGAGCATTGGTGATCACAGATTTCCGGCAGTCAAATGCCTGTTGAAAGTCCGCTGTCCATTGAATTTTTTGACGTTTCTTTAGCAAGTCCATCAGTGGAGCAACCATGCAACAAATCTTTTGCACAAAGGTTCGATCAAATTCATTCATGCTAAGAGATCGCATTATTTCCCTTCGTTTTGAGGGTATCGGAAACTCCGCAAGGAAAGTGATTTGGGCTTCTCCAAATTCACTTTCGGCTAGGTTCATCACCAAACCCGCCTCCTGAAGTCGATCGAAGAACTCCATACGATGTTTTAAATGTTCTTTACATGTCTGGAAGTTGTAAATAAAAGCAGATTGTCCCACTTTCTCAATGCAATCCTCCAAACGTGGGATAGGATAAGAGTCCGTTCTTGTAACTGCATTCACCTTTCGGTAGTCCACACACAACCGTTGGGTACCATCTGGTTTAGGTACCATCACTATGGGTGAGCTCCATTGGCTGCAACCCACTTCAATTATGCCATTTTTAAACAGACTCTCAATCTCTTTGTTAACCTGTGCCAATTTTAAAGGGTTAAGTCTATATGGATGTTGTCTGATCGGAACAGCATTTCCCACATCTACATCATGTATAGCCATTTTAGTACTTCCCAATTTATCTCTACAAACATGCCCATGTGATATCAATAACTCTTTCAGGTCAGTTTGTTTTTCCTCTGGAAGGTAACTTAACAATTCATCCCAATTTTTAAGAACATCCTAATTTTCCAATTTAATTTGAGGTATGTCAAATTCACAGTCATCTGGATTTGGTTCGTCACTTTGAGGTAGGGCACAGACTGGCGACACTAGACGAACTGACGAGGAAATGGAGGCTAGCAAAAGGACAGGAAATGAGACACCTCCAAATAAAACACTTCCTCCGCAAAGAGACAGTGGGGTACCCTGGGGCCCCAGAAAGCACACTACTAGAGGACTTGATAGGCACAAGCAACGAGAAGGAGGGGGGGGGGTCATGTGGGAAAATATACAGACAGCTACTGGACAGAGCCCAGACTCCACTGGACAAGATCAGACAAAAATGGGAGGACGAACTGGGGACAGAGGTAGGATGGGGACTCTGGAGCGAAGCACTGAGCAGGGTGAACTCCACCTCCTGCTGCACAAGGCTAAGCCTAATGCAGCTCAAAGTGGTGCACAGAGCGCACCTGACCAGAACCCGAATGAGCAGGTTCTTCTCGGAGGTGGAGGACAAATGTGAGCGGTGCCAGAGGGGCCCGGCCAACCACACCCACATGTTTTGGGCTTGGCCCAAGCTTGCTGGGTTCTGGACAGCCTTCCCCGAGACAATGTCCAAGGTTGTGGGGGTGAGGGTGAAGCCATGCCCAATAGTGGCAACCTTCGGGGTATCGGAGCAGCCAGAGTTACACATGGGGAAGGGGGCCAACGCCCTTGCTTTCGCTGCCCAAATCCTGCTCGGCTGGCGACCGGCAGCACCACCCACAGCTGCAGACTGGTTCGCTGACCTTTCGGAATTTCTCCACCTGGAGAAGAGTAAGTACGCCACCCGAGGCTCAGAGAAAGGCTTCCTGGATACTTGGGGGCAGTTTGTCGGTCTGTTCCAAAACCTGTTCGAGGCCAACAATGAGGAGTAACCTAATAAGACTTTTTTTTTTAAAAACACCAAGATAGATGAGTTACCAAAAGACTGCGCAGCAACCCGGGGGGGGGGGGGGGCGTGGGGGGGTGAGGGGGGAGGCGGAAGGAAGGCAGGGAAACCACGAGAAATGATTCCACTCTGTCCGGAAAAGAAAAGAAAAGCACGGCAGAAGCCGGGGTGGGTGGGTGGTGGGGGGGGGGGGGGGGGGGGGGGGGGTTGACCGGGGAAGGGGGAGGGACCATAGACCGATCCAGAGGGTCAGTTAAATGGAGGATAAACTAAACCTCTGTATAATAAAGGAAATTAGCGCAGGCGTGAAAAATGTGATGTGTATATATACAACTGTTTATAAATATGAGAAATGCCAATAAGAAGATTTTTTTTAAAAGAATCATTAAAACCTCCTTTTTCTCTCCTTCCCTTTAAAAGTACCTTTTAAGCATATTCACATGACACACTCGGTGAGTCTTCCTTCTATCTGGTGTTTTTACCACATAATTCACCTCACTTAATTTCCTTTCAATCTGATATGGTCCACAAAACCTAGCTTTTAAAGGCTCACCTACCACTGTAACAACATTAAAACTTTATCCCCACTGGCAAAACTACGAACTTTGGATTTCTTGTCCGCTACCCGTTTCATCACATTTTGTGCAACTTTCAAATGTTGTCTAGCCAATTCACCTGCTCTATTTAATCGTTCCCTAAAATTTGACACGTAATCCAATAGTGGCAGCATGGTAGCATTGTGGATAGCACAATTGCTTCACAGCTCCAGGGTCCTAGGTTCGATTCCGGCTTGGGTCACTGTCGGTGCGGAGTCTGCACATCCTCCCCGTGTGTGCGTGGGTTTCCTCCGGGTGCTCCGGTTTCCTCCCACGGTCCAAAGATGTGCAGGTTAGGTGGATTGGCCGTGATAAATTGCCCTTAGTGTCCAAAATTGCCCTTAGTGTTGGGTGGGGTTACTGGGTTATGGGGATAGGGTGGAGGTGTTGACCTTGGGTAGGGTGCTCTTTCCAAGAGCCGGTGCAGACTCCATGGGCCGAACGGCCTCCTTCTGCACTGTAAATTCTATGATAGTGTAATTTCTGATTTCTCACCCAACAATTTTTCCTTAATCAATATAAGTGGTCCTCTTACCTCATGACCAAAAATGAGTTCAAAAGGACTAAATTTGGTAGACTCATTAGGTGCATCCCTAATTGCAAACAATACGAATGGGATTCCTTTATCCCAATCCTCTCAATAATCTTGACAATACACCCTCAACATTGTCTTTCATGTCTGATTCTACCTTTCTAACGATCCCTGCGATTCTGGATGGTACGCAGTTGATTTAAATTCTTTTATTCCTAAGCTATCCATAACTTCTTTGAATAACTTTGAGGTATTTAAGTAACTCCTCCACAATCCTTTTAGCTGTAATATTATGTACTGGAATGGCCTCTGGAAACCTAGTAGACACATCTATTTTGTCAAAAGATATTGATTCCCCTTTTTGTTTTAGGAAGCAGTCCTACACAATCGATTAGGACCCTTGTAAAAGGTTCCTCAAATGCTGGAATGGGTATTAAGGGCGCTGGTTTTATCACTGCTTGAGGTTTCCCTATCACTTGACATGTGTGACATGATTGACAAAATTTAACTACATCTTTATGTAGTCCAGGCCAATAAAAATGTTTCTGGATTTTAGCTTGAGTTTTCCTTATTCCCAAATGACCTCCCACTGGTGCCTCATGTGCAACTCGCAACACCTCCTTTCTATACCCTACCGGCAATACTACTTGATGAACTTCTGACCACTTTTCATCCTCCTGCATATGTACAGATCGCCATTTTCTCATCAAGACATCACTTTTACGGTAATAACACTCTGGTATACTCTCAGATTCCTCTTCCGTATATGCTTTCTGAAATATCTGTTTTATTTCTATATTGTTCTGTTGTAACTCTCTCAATTTTCCTGAACTAAAAATATCTGCCTCATCCTCCACCTTTTCTTGTTCTTTTTCAACCATCCGATCAAAAATCGTTTCTGATAATTTCACTTCAACTTCATCTTCACTCTTTGATTTCTCCTCTTGTCTTAACCTGGGACTTTGCGACCTTGTTACTACACAATCCGGAAAAATCCCAGGATATTCGTCCTTCAACACGTCAGTTGACTGATTTTCCATGGCTTATCAACCACAGTAGGCATCACTCCCACCTGCGATCCAGCTATATCATGACCCAAGATAAACTGTATTCCTGGACAAGATAGTTTCTCTATTACTCCTACTACCACTTCACCACGCTTCACTGGACTTTCCAACCTTACCTTATATAATGGAACGCTACTCCTCTCACCCTGAATTCCACATAGCACCACCTTTTCTGGCAACATTCTTCCCAACCTACATAATTCTTCATCTCTTACCATTAAAGATTGACTAGCCCCTGTATCTCTTAAAATTGTGACTTCTTTATCTGCTCCTCCTGATACACATGAGTAAACTTTACCCACACAAGTAAATTCTTTAAAGACATCTGGCACCTTCCTAACAATTACTTCTTGAACAGGCTGTACAATCATTTGCACCTCCTTCACTTCCCTTGGGCTTTCCTTTATCACTCTAACAAATCCCACTGTCTTATCCTGTTTTACCACATCAGCCTTTCCAGTGCTTTTCTTCAACCACCAACACTGTGACTTTACATGGCCTAGTTTATTACAGTGAAAACATTTGAAACTTTTCATTTCTTTTCCACCCTCCTGGATTTCTTTTTTAATCTGAGGTACATTCTCTTTATTGTCTCCCATCAGATCACCTTTACCTTTACCACTTGAGTATTTCTCATGTCCCCAGTTTCTATCCCTCACCGGCTGAAACTGATGTCGGAAACCAAGCTTTGATTTATGAACTAATTCATAATCATCTGCCATTTCTGCTGCTAATCTCGCAGTTTTAACCCTCTGTTCTTCCACATGGGTTCTCCCTACATCAGGAATTGAATTTTTAAACGCCTCCAAAAGTATAATTTCTCTGAGAGCTTCATACGTTTGGTCTATTTTCAAAGCCCTTATCCACCTATCAAAATTACTCTGTTTGAGCCTTTCAAACTCCATGTATGTTTGACCAAATTCTTTCCTTAAATTTCTAAACTTTTGTCTGTAAGCTTCAGGCACGAGCTCATATGCACTTAAGATGGGTTTCTTCACCTCCTCATACGTTCCAGATACCTCCTCCGGTAGTGATGCAAACACTTCACTAGCTCTACCTGCCAGCTTTGTTTGAATCAGTAATATCCACATGTCCTGTGGCCATTTCATTTGTTTAGCTACCTGCTTAAATGAAATGAAAAAGGCTTCCACATCCTTCTCGTCAAACCTTGGCAATGCTTGGACATATTTAAATAGATTCCCACCAAGCCTTCGACTATGACATTCTTTCTCAGTATCCTCACCACTATCCTCCAACTGTATGTTTCTCCTTTCTTCTCCCTCCTTTTCTTTTTCCTCTCTCTCTCTTTCTCTTTCTTTTTCCTCTCTCTCTCTCATATTCAAGCCGCTTTAATTCTTTCCAATGAGTCAAAACTCTATCTCAGGCAACTTTAAATGCTTAACCACTGCCATAATTACCTCATCTTTTCGCATTTTGTCAGGTAATGTTAACTGCAATGTTTTTGCCAAATCTAACAGTCTGTTTTTATTCTCTGAAAGTAAGGTATCACGTGTTATCGTGTCCACCCCCAAAAACGTCTGAGCCTCTGAAAGAGCCATTGTCCACAACACACTCCCCACTTAAACTAAAATACCACACCGGAAAAGCAACACTCATTCACCGTCTTTAAGTTCACAAAAGCCAATCCAATAGATAGACTTTTATCCCCCGCGAGCCCCCAATTGTTAAGGGAGAGGCATTTTCAGAACCCCAAAATGTATCATGGAGTTCAAACAACCTCCCCCTTTAATGCTATCGTTGCTTTTCCGAGCACACGGCTTGATCTCCAGATGTGATATAACAATTATGGACATGTGAGTTTTTAAACACAAAACAATGTTTATTCCATGAACTATACTTAATCTCTTAAATAAACATTGGATCTCTTAACACCCCTTACCTCAAAGATAACCCCGAAAATATTACAACACTAAATAATCAAGAACAAAGAACAAAGAAATGTACAGCACAGGAACAGGCCCTTCGGTCCTCCAAGCCCGTGCCGACCATGCTGCCCGACTAAACTACAATCTTCTACACTTCCTGGGTCCGTATCCCTCTATTCCCATCCTATTCATGTATTTGTCAAGATGCCCCTTAAATGTCACTATCGTCCCTGCTTCCACCACCTCCTCCGGTAGCGAGTTCCAGGCACCCACTACCCTCTGCGTAAAAAATTTGCTTCGTACATCTACTCTAAACCTTGCCCCTCTCACCTTAAACCTATGCCCCCTAGTAATTGACCCCTCTACCCTGGGGAAAAGCCTCTGACTATCCACTCTGTCTATGCCCCTCATAATTTTGTAGACCTCCATCAGGTCTCCCCTCAACCTCCTTCGTTCCGTGAGAACAAACCGAGTTTATTCAACCGCTCCTCATAGCTAATGCCCTCCATACCAGGCAACATTCTGGTAAATCTCTTCTGCACCCTCTCTAAAGCCTCCACATCCTTCTGGTAGTGTGGCGACCAGAATTGAACACTATACTCCAAGTGTGGCCTAACTAAGGTTCTATACAGCTGCAACATGACTTGCCAATTTTTATACTCAATGCCCCGGCCAATGAAGGCAAGCATGCCGTATGCCTTCTTGACTACCTTCTCCACCTGTGTTGCCCCTTTCAATGACCTGTGGACCTGTACTCCTAGATCTCTTTGACTTTCAATACTCTTGAGGGTTCTACCATTCACTGTGTATTCCCTACCTGCATTAGACCTTCCAAAATGCATTACCTCACATTTGTCCGGATTAAACTCCATCTGCCGTCTCTCCGCCCAAGTCTCCAAACAATCTAAATCCTGCTGTATCCTCTGACAGTCCTCATCGCTATCCGCAATTCCACCAACCTTTGTGTCGTCTGCAAACTTACTAATCAGACCAGTTACATTTTCCTCCAAATCATTTATATATACTACAAAGAGCAAAGGTCCCAGCACTGATACCTGTGGAACACCACTGGTCATATCCCTCCAATTAGAAAAGCATCCTTCCATTGCTACTCTCTGCCTTCTATGACCTAGCCAGTTCTGTATCCACCTTGCCAGCTCACCCCTGATCCTGTGTGACTTCACCTTTTGTACTAGTCTACCATGAGGGACCTTGTCAAAGGCCTTACTGAAGTCCATATAGACAACATCCACTGCCCTACCTGCATCAATCATCTTAGTGACCTCCACAAAAAACTCTATCAAGTTAGTGAGACACGACCTCCCCTTCACAAAACCATGCTGCCTCTCACTAATACGTCCATTTGCTTCCAAATGGGAGTAGATCCTGTCTCGAAGAATTCTCTCCAGTAATTTCCCTACCACTGAAGTAAGGCTCACCGGCCTGTAGTTCCCTGGGTTATCCTTGCTATCCTTCTTAAACAGAGGAACAACATTGACTATTCTCCAGTCCTCCGGGACATCCCCTGAAGACAGTGAGGATCCAAAGATTTCTGTCACGGCCTCAGCAATTTCCTCTCCAGCCTCCTTCAGTATTCTGGGGTAGATCCCATCAGGCCCTGGGGACTAATCTACCTTAATATCTTTTACGACACCCAACACCTCGTCTTTTTGGATCTCAATCCTTCCGTTATTCCTTTCAACATCCATGAGACTTAACACCTTTAAACAGAAACACATCAGGTTAAAGGCTTTACTATTATGAGTTTAAATCACCCAAATGATCCAGAGATAGTCTTTCATGGCAGAGATCACAGCAGATCCAGCTCACTGCAAACACAGACACACACAAGCTTTTTTCAAACTGAAACTAAAAAACTGCAAAATGGCTGATCTAAAGCCCAGCTCCACCCACACTCTGACATCGCTGCATTTCTTAAAGGTACATTGCTTAAACATCCATTTCTTAAAGGTACCCTCACATGACACTGGCAAAAATATAACACGTATTCACAACACCTCAAGAGATTTAATGGTGAAAAAAGCTCAGAAGGCACCTGTTATTTGTCCTCTTTTTCTCTAGCTTTCCAAACCACAAAGGACAGCGACTAAAGAGAGGAAAACATTTAGGTCATCTTACGGGATGATATGCAACCAACGTTTCAACAAAAAGTGTCACAAGTAACTTATGGAAGGAACTTGAGGACTAAATGGGAATGAATGTGAGTGAATGTTTGCTATTATGTGTTTTACCTTTTTCCTCTTCTGTCAATTAACAAAGAAAAAATGAAATCATAGAATTTACAGTGCAGAAGGAGGCCATTCGGCCCATCGAGTCTGCACCGGCTCTTGGAAAGAGTACCCTACCCAAGGTCCACACCTCCACCCTATCCCCATAACCCAGTAACCCCACCCAACCCTAAGGGCAATTTTGGACACTGAGGGCAATTTATCATGGCCAATCCACCTAACCTGCACATCTTTGGACTGTGGGAGGAAACCGGAGCACCCGGAGGAAACCCACGCACACACGGGGAAGATGTGCAGACTCCGCACAGACAGAGATCCAAGCCGGAATCGAATCTGGGACCCTGGAGCTGTGAAGCAATTGCGCTATCCACAATGCGACCGTGCTGCGAAATGTCAAGAATTTTTTTTTTTTTCCCCTTTTTACAGGCCGGTGTTACGTCTGCATCATACATCCAGAACTTATGAAGACGAGGGAATGTTTTATTTTTAAAAAGCTGCGTTAAATATGACAATTTACCTTGATAAGATGGACGCAATGGTATCAGGTGGCTTCCTTTCGTACTTTCTGTGCAGGCAGGGACTGACCCACTCCAGGCATTGAGTAGGGACCTGTCGGGACCTCATAGACCTTGGGACACAGCTGCGTCCGTGCAGTTACGGAGGCCCTGTATGCTCAGGCGGCTTAATACAATATGGACCAAGCCCACCAGGGTGTCCAGGCAGTGGATTTCGCCGCCCTCACCAGCATGCCCCTGATCCAGGGGGTGATCAACGGGGTGCCTGTCCCCTCACGGGCACCTGCAGATGACAGGCTGCTCTGCACAAACCGAAAGGGGTTTCACTCGAAGAACGTGCAGCTGACATGTTACCATCAGCTGCGCATCATGCACGCCTGCACCTGATATCCGGGCAGAGTGCACAATGCCTTCATCTTGGCACATTTGACGATTCCTGACATGTTTGAGATGCACCAACCCCACCCCATGGCCGCCCTCCGGGTTGGGGGAGGTAGGGTTTTCTTTTATTATTATAAATTTAGAGTATCCAATTTAGCTTGGCCAATCCACCTATCCTGCACATCTTTTGGGTTGTGGGGGTGAGACCCACGAGACACGGTGAGAATGTGCAAACTCCACACGGACAGTCACCCAAGGCCGGGATCGAAACTGGGATTTGGGCGCTGTGAGGAGCAGTGCTAACCACTGTGCCACCGTGCCACCCACTGGGGGGTGGTAGGGTTATGGGAGTGTGGGACGGGGATTAGTGCCAGGGGTCACACTGGCCACTCTGAGGAGGTCGTAAAGTTTCTTCCGGCACTGCTGGGCGGTCCGGGCTACGTTGCTCATGGTGCTGTCCGCCTCTGCCACCTGCACCCAGGCACAACGAACGGTGCCGGCTGGCAGCCTCCTTGCCAGACCGGGATACAGTGTCAAGCGCCTTTCCTCCACCACGTCCAGGAGGGTCTCCAACTCGGCATTGGTGAAACGGGGTGTCGCTCTCATTACTGCCATCTTCTTGGCTGGGATGATGGGTATGGAGAGTGGTATGTGTATATGCGGCTGCAGCTTGTCAGCCTCCTGAGTGTGAATCGTGGAACCGAGGAATCCGGCACCGTTTCTTATTAGAATCGATTGTGTTCCATGTGGCATCGATGTTAGCCCCTTAACTGTAGCGGAATCGGTCCAAATGTGGTGCCTGTTTTGCTGTTGTGAAAATCCACAAATTCTGCGGTGGCGTCAACACTTAGTCTCAGAAACGGAGAATCCCACCGATTGTATCTTTCCAGAGTACAGGCCTTTCTAATCTGTATACATATAATTTAAATCACAAGTTTGGCATTATGCTTTTTACTTCCATATACATGAAATGTCAAGCTCCTGCTTACTGCATGACAATTATGTGAGAAGCTCCTCGCCAGCTTATATTCAAGAATTTACAATATATAAGCTCCCAAAGTTACATAACAGAAAAATAGACGCAGTTGTAATGGCACCATTATATCTGTCTCAGCAGTACAATTAGCTGAAGAAGCCAATATGCAAAGCAATGTCTTAAGATACTGGCAGGACTATTACTTATTAAAGAAGGTATATCAATGAAGCTGACATGGAAACATGTCCTCAGTCACATTTTCCTTCTACTTTCTACTTTGGGACAGAGAGTGAGAATCAGCCTAATATCAGTATTGGACTTAGCTGCTGTCTGAGATATCACAAGAATAGGAATAGGGCATTTTACCTAATTGGTCACTGAGAGATCAAAGTACTTTGTTCCACCAGGAATCTGAATGATTCTGATAGATACTCCAGTGGCAATTTTTAACTTTCGTCTAAGTTAGCAGTGTCCCCTCCCTGCCTGCCTGATAGATTCACCGGGAAGGCCATGTTTAGGTTCAGGTCCCACTAGACTACAGACTGCAAAATTCCTAGAATTCAGGAACATTAGTGAGCAATTTGCTGGCTCCATGAGCCCAATGGGCTGGATATTGACAGTAAAAGACAGAGAGGAGATGCAATTCAGGAAAGTAGACTACCCTGTAACCTGCAGCAATGTTGCATTGTTTTTATGGGCCAGGTAAACCCTTCCTGCTCCATAACTTCACAAAAGGTCCCCCCAATAATGTCCCAGACTGTAATTGAACGTTTCTTTATGCATTCACTGGATGTGGATATTGCTGACTAGGCCACATTTATTCCCCATCTCTGATTGCCCTTGAGAAGCTAGTGGTAAATCACCATAATAATAATCTTTATTAGTGTCACAAGTAGGCTTACATTAACTCTGCAATGAAGTTACTGTGAAAATCTCCGAGCTGCCACATTCCACGCCTGTTCGGGTGCACAGAGGGAGAATTCAGAATATCCAATTCACCGAACAACATTTTTCAGGACTTGTGGGAGGAAACCGGAGCACCCGGAATAAACTTATGCAAACACCGGGAGAACATGCAGACTCCGCACAGACAGTGACCCAAGCCAGGAATCGAATCTGGGACATTGGCGCTGTGAAGTAACAGTGCTACCCACTGTGCTACCGTCCATTGAGCTACCTGTGCAGTTTATCTGGATTATAGTCCAAACTTGGTTAGGACATCAGGGCTGGATTCTCCGCCGGCGAGATGCTCTGTTTTGCCAGCAGGCCGGGGGTCTCCCAATGGCATGGGGCTGCCCAACAATGGGAATCCCCAATGACCGGCCGGTGTAACAGAGCATCCCGCCGGCGGGATGAAATAGAAATGTGACGCGGCGGAGAATCCAGTCCCAGGTCTCCTTGAAACAGTTGGGCTTTTATGACTATCCAGTAGTTACATGGTGACAATCACTGGTGCTAGCTTTATGCCTCCAGACTTACTTACCAAGTCAATTTAAATTCCCCATTTGTTGTGGTGGGATTTGCACTCATAACTCAAGATTATTAATCCAGGCCTCTGGATTACTGGTTCAGTTACATAAAGACATTCTATACTTAGTTGTAAATCAGAAGGTGGAAGGGAGGGAGTAACTTGGTGGAATGACTATCACTGGGGAAGTGGTACTGAACAAACTGATGGAACTGCGGGCAGACAAGTCTCCGGGCCCTGATGGACATTGGCCTAAGGTATTTAAAGAGGTGGCTAATGAAGTAATAGATGTGTTGATGTTAATTTTTCAAAATTCGCTGGATTCTGGAAAGGTTCCCTCAGGTTGGAAACAAGCAATTATAACCCTGCTATTCAAGAAGAGAAGTAGGCAGAAAGCAGGAAACTATAGGCCAGTGAGCTTGACCAATGTCATGGGGAAGGCGGTAGAATTGATCATTAAAGAGGTTATAGCTGAGTAATTAGAAAAACTCCAGGTAACAGGAAGAGTCAGCACGGTTTTGTGAAAAGGAAATCAATCTTAACCAATTCATTGGAGTTCTTTGAAGGAGTAACATGCACTGCGGATAAAGGGGAGCCTGTAGGCGTGCTATACTTAGATTTCCAGAGGCATTTGATAAGATGTCACATCAATGTTTATTGTGGAAAATAAAAGTTCATGGTCTAAGGAGTAACATATTATCCCTGGATAGAAGGTTGGCTGGCTGGCAGAAAGTGGAGAGTATGTATAAATGGGATTATCACAAGGGTCTGTACTGGGGCATCAACTTTTTACAGTTTGTATCAATGACGTAGATGAGGGGAGTAAAGGCATGGCAGCTAAATTTGCGCTTGACACAAAGACAGGTGGGAAAGCATGTTGTGAAGAAGACAAGGGCCGGGATTCTCCGACCCCCCGTCGGGCCGGAGAATCCCCAAGAGGAGGCGCGAATCCCGCCCCGCCGCACCGCCGCCTTGACGCCAGCTGCCCTATTCTCCATGCCGTTTTTTGGGGCCGGCAGGATTCCCACCACGCTGGTCAGGGGCTGGTGACAGCACGCCCCCCCCCCCCCCCCCCCCCACCGGCGATTCTTCGGGCCTCGATGGCCCAAGTGGCCTTCCAGTTTTACCCAGTTCCGCCGTGTGAATTACTCACCTCACGCATGACGGGACCTGGCGTGTACGTGTACAGGGGGGGCGGTCCAGGGGGGGTGCGGGTGGATCCGACCCCGGGGGGGCCCCCACGGTAGCCTGGCCCACAATCGGGGCCTACCGATCCTGCGGGCGGGCTGTTTCTGGGGGCCTTCTTTCCTCCCTGCCGGGCCCCTGTAGGGCTCCGCCATATTGCCCGGGGGCCGGCGCGAAAAGGGAACCCCCGCGCATGCGCGGAAATACGCCGGCCATTCCGCGCATTAGCGAACTCACGCCGGCCCTTGGCTGGAGCGGCGCCAACCGCTCCGGTGTCAAACTAGCCCCCGAAAATTTTTAGAATTCTTCACTTTCGGGGGCTGTTGGCGCCGGAGAGGTTGGCACCGGTTTTCCCACCGGCGTGGGAGGAAAGGACTTAGTCCCCAGAAAGGAGGATCCCGCCCAAGGAGTTGGCAGACGAATATAGATAGGTTGGATGAATAAATAAATCTGGCAGATGGAGTATAAAGTGGGAAAATGTGAAGTTTTTCACTTTGGCAGAATGAACAAAAAACAGAATATTACTTAAATGAAGAATGACTGCAGAAATCCCAGGTGCAGGGGGATCTAAGTGTTCCAGTGCATGTGTCACAGAACGTTACTATTCAGGTACAGCACATAATCAAGAAGGCTAATGGAATGTTATCCATTATTATGAGAGGAATATAATATAAAAATAAGGCTGTTCTGCTTCAGTTATACAGGGCTTTGGTGGGTTCGGAAGGTGCTGTCTAAGGACCTACAGTGCATGTTGTAGATGGTACACACTGCTACCATTGTGTGTCAATGGTGGAGGGACTGGATATTTGTGGATGGCATGTCAATTAAGCGAGCTGCTTTAGTGGTGTTGAGCTTCTTAAGTGTTGTTGGAGCTGCTGTTTCTCCTCTCTCAGAGGTTAGCCCCGTGTGATTAAGAAAAGCTGCCCCCAATACTCTACTCATATTACAAAATAAGCAGCAAAATGAAATTTTGCTATTTGTGTTAGCCATATCAGCTGTATCTTTATAGTCCCAATTGAATTGAATTGAATTGAATTGAATTTGATTTATTATCACGTGTACCGAGGTACAGTGAAAAGTATTGTTCTGCGTACAGTCCAGACAGATCGTTCCATACATGAAAAAGCATAGGACATACAATAGTTACACAATGTAAATACATAGACACAGACATCGGGTGAAGCATAGGGAGTGTAGTACTACTCAGTAGTGAAGATGTGTGAAAAGATCAGTTCAGATCCTAAGAGGGTCATTCAGGAGTCCGGTAACTGCGGGAAAGAAGATGTTTTTGAACCTATTAGTGCGTGTTCTCAGACTTCTGTATCTCCTGCCCCAATGAAAGAGGTTGGAAAAGAGAGTAATCCGAGTAGGAGAGGTCTTTGATTATGCTGTCCGCTTTCTCAAGGCAGCGGGAGATGTAGACAGAGTCAATGAATGGGAGGCGGTTTCACGTGATGGACTGGGCTGTGTTCACAACTTTCTGTAGTTTCTTACGGCCTAGGATCAAGCAGTTGCCATACCAGGCTGTGATGCAGCCGGGTAGGATGCTTTCTATGGTGCATCTGTAAAAATTTGTAAGAGTCAATGTGGACATGCTGAATTTCCTGAGAAAGTGTTTTTGTGCTTTCTTGGTCGTAGATTCGACATAGGTGGACCAGATCAGATAGTTGGTGATGTGCGCACCTAGGAATTTGAAGCTGTCAACCATCTCCACCTTGGCACAATTGATGCAGACAGGGGCGTGTACGATACATCACTTCCTGAAGTCAATGACCAACTCCTTAGTTTTGCTGACATTGAGGAAGAGATTATTGTCGTTACACCATGCCACTAGGTTCTCTATCTCCCTCTTGTACTTTGACTCATCATTGTTCGAGAACCGACCCACTACAGTCGTGTCATCAGCAAACCTGTAGATGGAGTTGGAGCCAAATTTTGCCACACAGTCATGTGTGTATAGGGAATATAATAGGGGGCTAAATAAGCAGCCTTGCGGGGCCCTGTTATTGAGGGCTATTGTGGAGGAGGTGTCGTTGTTTATCCTTACTGATTGTGGTCTATGGGTCAGGAAGTTGAAAATCCAGTTGCAGAGGGAGGAGCCAAGTCCTAGGTTTTGGAGTTTTGATATGAGCAATCTTCTGACTTGTCTCTCTTGGACCGAAATACTGAGTATCCTGATGTTATTGCCTTTTTAAACATGTTAAATTACTTTGCATCGAAAAACTTTTGTGTTCCATTTTCTTGTATGAAATGTTTTCCTTGAATTTGGTATTAACTGGTCTTGTTCGAGTTATGAATTTAATTTGAAGATTTATTGATTCCAAGATTAATTCTGAAACCTGTCATTTTAAATGCAGGGCATTTCTGCAAGGTGATCGCTCACTATGATCACTTGGCTCGATGTTGATGATGGTAACCATTGGGTAGGGGTGTGGATTGGTGGTAACTCCTAAGTAGACAAGAGGTGCTACACATCTCACCGCCATGACTGGTTTTCTATTCAGTTGCATGCATGTCAATAATCTCTCTCCAGTGGGTAGCACTGCTGCCTCACAGTGCCAGAGACCCGAGTTCAATTCCAGCTTTGGTCACTGTTTGTGTGGAGTTTGCATTTTCTCCCCGAGTCTGCGTGGATTTCCTCCCACAGTCCAAGGGAGCCCAGGCTCTGTGGACTGACCATGCTAAATAGCCCCTCAGTGTCCAGGGATGTGCGGGTTAGGTTATGGGGTTACAGGGATGGATGGGGAGTGGATAGGAGCAAAGTGCTTTTTCGAAGGGTCAGTGGAGACTCGATGGGTCGAATGGCCTCCTTCTGCACTGTTGGGATTCTATGATTCATTGAAATAATTTTTTAAAATAAATTTAGTGTACCAAATTCATTTTTTCCAATTAAGGGGCAATTTAGCGTGGCCAGTCCACCTATATTGCACATCTTTGGGTTGTGGGGGCGAAACCCACGCAAACACGGGGAGAATGTGCAAACTCCACACGGACAGTGACCCGGGGCCAGGATCGAACCTGGGACCTCAGTGCCGTGAGGCAGCAGGGCTAACCCACTGCACCACGGCGCTGCCCCTTATTGAAATAGTTATGATGTGGAGGACTTTAGCTTCACACCTTATTCGCTATCATTTTTCATTTGAAAATGAACCAGCTGCTGGGTGAAGGTTAATCCTTTCTTTTAGTGTATCATCTGATGTGTTGGGTGTTCTGGATCACAAACAGGTCACCAACATTGGAAATGGTGCAATTCTATTTTATTATAAAGTTAACTATATTAACATACTTGCACTGTGGGTAAATGCAATACCAGCTTTAACTGTTGACCCTTGCCTAGTCCTAACCAGGTGATGCACTCAGCACATGGTGAATGTCTGTGTTGCAGGCTGTGAGCTCTGTGCTCCGAGCTGGCTGCTACTAGAATGAGCGGGAACTCTCCTGTCCCCTGCATTTATAGTGCGTGTGCTCTCACTGGTGATTGGCTGCGGTGTTGTGTATGCTGATTGGTCCCACTGCACGTCCATCAGTGTGTGTGTGTGTGGCTGCACCATAATATACTGGTGTATATTATGACATCCCCCTTTTATATAAAGAACATGTGCCTGCGTGACAATAAATATCATGTAGTGAATGTACCTGACTGTGTGCGTGCGTGTTTTTACATGACTATGTATATGAGGCAAATCTATTTACACGGGAAGGTGCCTGGTGCCGAGAAATAGGGTGTTACACCAACATCGAAATGAACATTATATACAAACTACTGGAACGATGAAACAGGATAACGGAACAGATCAAAGAGTCCAACATCGTAAAACTCATAAGTCAAGTCTCTGAGGTGGGCGACGAATTCTGGTTGACCGCCTCAAGGGTGGGTCAGGAGCCACTGGCTGAGGAACGGGCTGGGCCACGGCAGAGTGAGGAGGATGCAGAGTATTCGGAATCTCCACATAGTCCAAGTTGGGGACAACAGGAGGGCATGGCACCGGTGGAGGATCACGTAGTGAGCGTGGAACGAGACGAAGAGCACGCTGATTGCGGCGACGAATGGAACCACCTGGCAGAAGAACCAGGAACGAGCGGGGAGACACCTGCTGAAGAACCACAGCAGTTGCAGACCAGCCACCCTCCGGAAGATGGATGCGGATGTTGTCATCCGGCGCCAGAGCAGGGAGATCAGTCACCCGAGCGTCATGCGCCGCCTTGTGTTGTGCACGAGACTGTTGCACCCGCTGAAGGACCGGAACGTGGTTGAGGTCTGGGACGTGAATGGACGGCACCATGGCCCTGAGGGTGCGACCTATGAGCAGCTGGGCTGGCAACAGGCCCGTGGAGAGTGGGGACGAACGATAGGCCAGCAAGGCGAGGTAGAAGTCGGATCCTGAATCAGCGGCCTTGCAGAGGAGCCGGTTGATGATGTAGACGCCCTTTTCCGCTTTGCCATTGGATTGGGGGTTCAGGGGACTGGATGTCACATGCACAAAGTTGTACCTGCTGGCAAAGTTGGACCATTCCTGGCTCGCGAAGCAGGGACCATTGTCCGACATCACAGTGAGTGGGATGCTGTGACGAGCAAAGGTCTCCTTGCAGGCACGGATCACCGCCGATGATGTGATGTCGTGCAGGCGTACGACCTCCGGGTAGTGCAAAAAATAGTCTACAATCAGAACATAGTCCCTGCCGAGCGCATGGAACAGGTCAACGCCTACCTTAGGCCAAGGGGATGTGACCAACTCATGGGGCTGTAGGGTCTCACGTGGTTGGGCCGGCTGGAACCGCTGACAGGTGGGGCAGTTGAGCACTGTGTTGGCGATGTCCTCATTGATGCCGGGCCAGTACACAGCCTCTCGGGCCCTCCGTCGGCACTTCTCCGCGTCAAGATGGCCCTCGTGTAGTTGTTCCAAAACGAGCTGCCGCATGCTGGCCAGGATCACGATGCGATCCAGCTTCAGGAGGACACCATCGACTACTGCCAGATCGTCTCTGATATCGTAGAACTGCGGGCATTGGCCCTTGAGCCACCCGTCCGTCATGTGGCGCATGACACGCTGTAGTAGGGGGTCAGCCACAGTCTCGCGGCGAATGTGGATAAGGCGTTCATCCGTGGCCGGCCAATTGGAGGTCGTGAAGGCCACATGGGCGTCAACCTGGCAGACGACCCCTCTGGGTCACACGGGGTGTTGACTGCCTTGGACAGAGCGTCGGCTATGATCAGGTCCTTGCCCGGGGTGTATAGGAGCTGGAAATCGTACCGCCGGAGTTTAAGCAGAATGCACTGGAGGCGAGGGGTCATATCATTCAGGTCTTTTAGTATAATGTTGACCAGCGGGCAATGGTCGGTCTCAACAGTGAATTGGGGGAGGCCGTACACGTAATCATGAAATTTGTCGACCCCAGTCAACAGGCCCAGGCACTCCTTTTCGATCTGCGCATAGCTCTGTTCCGTGGGGGTCATGGCACATGCCGTATATGCAACGGGGGCCCATGATGAGGCCTCATTGCGTTGCAGGAGCACCGCCCCAATGCCGGATTGGCTGGCATCCGTTGAAATTTTTGTTTCCTTCGTGGGATCAAAAAATGCCAATACCGGGGCCGTGGTAAGCTTGGTCTTAATCTCCTCCCATTCACGCTTGTGGGCGGGAAGCCATTGGAAGTCTGTCGTCTTCCTGACCAGGTTCCGGAGAGCTGTGGTATGGGAGGCAAGGTTGAGGATGAACTTCCCCAGGAAGTTGACCATGCCCAAAAATCGGAGGACCGCCTTCTTATCCGCTGGCTTCTGCATGGCCGTGATGGCTGCCACCTTGTCCGCATCCGGCCGCACACCGAACCGGGAGATGTGGTCCCCTAGGAACTTGAGTTCCGTCTGGCCGAAGGAACATTTGCCTCTGTTGAGGCGAAGGCCTTGGTCCCGTATTCGTTTGAAAAAGCGCTGGAGGCGACTAATATGCTCCTGCGGGGTGGTGGACCAAATGATGATGTCGTCAACATAGACGCGCACACCCTCAATGCCCTCCATCATTTGCTCCATGATCCGGTGGAATACTTCTGATGCCGATATAATCCCAAACGGCATCCTGTTATAGCAGTATCTGCCAAACGGGGTATTAAAGGTACACAGCTTTCTGCTGGACCTGTCTAGTTGAATTTGCCAGAATCCTTTCGAGGCGTCAAGTTTGGTGAAGATGTTGGCCCGAGCCATCTCGCACGTGATCTCCTCGCGCTTGGGGATAGGGTAATGCTCCCTCATTATGTTGCGATTCAAATCATTTGGGTAAATGCAGATCCGGAGCTCGCCGGAAGGCTTCTTTACGCACATTATGGAGCTGACCCAGTCGGTTGGTTCCGTCACTCTGGAGAGCACTCCTTGGCCCTGGAGGTCCTGCAGCTGCTGCTTGAGGCGGTCCTTGAGGGGTGCTGGGACTCTGCAAGGTGCATGAACCACAGGCGTGGCGTCTTGTTTGAGCAGGATTTTGTAAGTGTATGGAAGCGTGCCCATGCCTTCGAAAACGTCACGGTGCTGGTCGATGATGGCATTGAGTTGTGCCCTGAAGTCCGCATCCTGGAAGGCAGACATGTCCTCTGGAGAGAGAGAGTGTACTCATTGAATGAGGTTTAGGAGTTTGCACGCCTGTGCGCCTAGCAGAGAGTCCTTTGAGGAGCCCACGATCTCGAAGGGAAGGATGGCTTTTTGCGAGTTGTGCGTCACTTCGAGTTGGCATGAACCGGTAGCATGAATGACGTTGCCATTGTAGTCCACTAGTTGGCAGGTTGACGGAAGAATGGTTGGTTTAACCCCAAGGGTCTGAAAGGCTGACCACACTAGGAGATTAGCGGAAGCACCAGTGTCCAGGCGGAATCGTATCTGGGATCGGTTGACTGTCAGGGTGGAACACCACTCGTCGTCTGGATCAATGCTGTGCACTGACAGCGGCTGGTGGTTTTGATTCGGGGACAGCCGGTTCTTTGTTATAACAGCGACTGGAAAAGGCTGCCTCGGGTCCTCAGTGTCACTGGTCTGCGGGAAGTCGGAATTGGACTCGGTTTGGGGGTAGGTAACTGCTTGTTGCAGGGTTCTTCGGAGGTTTATTTCATTTCCTGGTTCAATTTGAGGCATTGTGCTGTCATTCCAGGTGAAGGAAGGTTGTTTTACAGCTTTCAAAGATTTTTTCTTTGATTTGGGATGTTTCCCCTCTAATTCTATGCCCATTGTTTGTATAACAAAAGCAAAATACTGTGGATGCTGGAAATCTGCAATGTAACGTATTGTGTACGTTCCCTTGGCCGCAGAAAAATACTTTTCACTGTACTTCGGTACATGTAACAATAAATAAATAAATCAATGGAAGAAACTTGATAATTTGGGATTATAGAACAGTTATCCAGGATCATCCGGGAAGCTGAGGATATTTATCTGAAATCACGGATCTGGCACCAACATTCCCACTGGCACGGTGTCACTGCAGTCCAAACAGCAAGATCCAAAGCCTCACAGAAATCCTTTGAAAAAGAAATTCCAGAAAAGCCACTGGACCTGAAGGCACTGGAGTCAGAGATTGTTAAAGTCCTGCTCAAGCTGGAAGACCTCCACAGCAAGAGTTTCATCAGCCTGGTTGTCAATGTTGTGTCGCCATCTACAGCTTTACAAGTGCAATGGACAGATAATCAGAATGGATTTTTTAATATACTTGTGATCGAAGTCAGTTTCTGAAATCAAAGGTGGTAACAGCACCAAGGATAAGATGGCTCATGTTTATTTAAGAGAGGGAAGAAACTGAATACCAGAAATTGCAAACTTGCTTGGTTAATTTTAGTAATAGAAAATGGGATATTGCAGAGTTTGGTGTCCTTTAGAGTTTCCCAGTAAGGCTTTAGATTCAGCTTCACTAATTTCATTGGAGTTGAACGTTGCATGTATTAGTAACGTGGCGAATGTTGCAAAATTTAATTTCTAAAGAACAATTCTGAAAGTACTGCAGGGACAGCTTTTGGACTGTACTGAACTGCAGGGACATTCACTGTAACTATCTATTATTCTTTTTTGTCTATTGTGTACGTACTGTCTATGTTCCCTTGGCCGCAGAAAAAAAGTTTTCACTGTACATTGGTACATGTGACAATCAATCAATCAATCAATGGAAGAAACTTGATAATTTGGGATTATAGATCCAGAATCATCCGGGAAGCTAAGGATATTTATTTTCCTCAGGACATCTTCTGAAACTCCTTTCTCCTTCTCCATCCTCATCTTCATTCATAAGTGCAATGAGTTCTTGAATTTCTTTGCCAAGGAAGATCCCATCATTGCAAATAGCCATTCACTGCTCTATCCTCCCACCAACCGTTGCTTTATTTTTGCTTCCTCAATCTTTACACCCCCACCCCACAACCCCGACCCAATCTCCTGCCATTTTTCTCAAATCTCCACTCTCCACCAGTTCATTTCCTCCACCATCACCCAATTCGTGATTATTCAACATCTCCTTTTGACTCTGAGGCTAGTGTTGTTGTATTTTCTTTTTGATGCAAAAAGAGATGAAGCACAGGTACAAAAACAATCGTTTATTGACCATTTTGACATACCTTTAATGCGGCAGGTCAGCCTGCTTGGTCCTCATGATCTCATTTGCTTTGTCATTTAATGTTACATTTCTGCTCAGGACTTCAGCTGATGATTTAAGTTTGCACCGCATCCTTTGAAAAAGATCAAGAGGTTTGTCTTGGAACTCGCCGTGCTTAGTCTTCAAATGCCTTTGAAGATTTAAGGGTTTTAAACTTTCATTTGCCAGTACTTCCTTGCATATAACACACATGGGCTTTGCATCCTGATTTGCACTGGCACAATTAAAGCCAAAGCTCAAGAATTCACCTTTATACTGCTTCGTTCCTAATTTCAATTTCTTCTTAATTGTTTGTTTACCAGTGGCCTTGGAGCTCTGGATACGGCTCACACCAGCACTGCTTTGTCCTGCCGTGGAATCTCCTGATCAGCTCTCTCCAGCAGATTCAATTGTGAGATCCTGGCCTGTGACCACAAGACGTAGGAGCAGAATTAGGCCACTCGACCCACCAGGTCTGCTCCGCCATTGAATCATGGCTCATATTTTTCTCATCCCCATTCTCCTGCCTTCTCCTCATCATCCCTGATCCCCTCATTAATCAAGTTTCTCTGGTTCTCTCCTCCTTATTACAAAATAATCCATCTCGCCTCCACGATTTCACGCCCAAAGCACGAACGTACAGGACATGTGGCATCAGTGTATGTGCTGGACGTGTGACATTCTCTCTGCTGCTGCCTCTGGCGGGAAGACTCCATCGTTCATCTTTAAAGGCCGGTCGCGGTCGGCATTCTTTTTGTTACTTTGAACTTTTAATTCCAATACCTGATTTGTCGTAGTTTATGACTTTTTACGACAGAAAATTAAAACAATTTCGATTGAACATGCACATTCTTACATTTACACACAAACTTTGTTTTAAATATATTCCCATTTCTTTAGAAATTTAAACAAGTATAGAAAAAAGTACAATTTTGTTTTTACTTTACAAAGTATGACTCGTCAAACACATACAGTGTCACAATATTTCTTACTGCTTTCACTGCATTGCACTATCCAAATATCTAAGTCATCTCCTGCCCCATTCTCACCAAAAGCACTTACTTCCTGCTTTCCAGAGAGTGGTGACACAAAATGATGACTGTGTAGGTTTCTTCCCGTGTTGACATGTGTCAGCCGTAGTGACTCGTCTCGTTTGATTGGTCTTCCTCGCCTGCAAACCTGGCCTGGCTTCCCTCTCATTGTCCAGTAGCTGTATCCACCCCAGTCACAGACTGCTGACCACTTCCCACCAGTACTTCACATCGTGGCAGTGCGAGCGCACATTGTACCGGCCGTTGAACAGCTTGACCATTAGAGCTGCACAGTGCATGCTGCCTATCGGTGGCAGGGGACGAGCCGAGCAGCACTCAGAGGATGAACACCAGAGTGGAGCTCCAAGCTGGGACCACCACTGTTAGCATCGCGTGTTCACGTGAGTGCCCGTCAGCCCCTATCCCCATCCTCCCCCAACCCCACCCTGCACACGCACTGTGACTAGCACACATCCCAGCCTCGCGCCGCCCCCTCAAAAGCCACAACTGATCGGGGACTGCCAGCGGCCGGCATTCTTAAAAGCCAGTCATGGCCATTGGGGACTTCTTCGTGTGATCGGGAATGCCACGACCGATTGCTCCATGGCCCCCCCAACACCTGCCCACGTTCCACCCGCGGGTCGCGATCCTGATTTATACAATGCAAATTACGCAGGCAAAGACATTGTTTATATTTGAGCATTGTCTGGTTCAACTTTACATTTAAACAAGTTGCAGATACGCACTTAGGCAGAGTGAGTATTATCTATCCTTATCTTTCTATGACTCTTTCCCAAATCTCTTTCCTTGTTGCCAGAACAGTTAGATGTGGCTGGTCTATAGGTTAAACTAGAAAGCATATTGTTGACCCTTATTCTGATTTCACACAGAGGATATCTCGAAAAACAAGTTGCTGAGGTGCTATGGTCACTAAGAATCAATTAGTTTGAAAATATGTTGTTTGACCCTTATTCTGACTATTTGCAAAAGATGCTATGCCAGCATTCAGTTAGCAGTGCTTGTGCAGTTTTGCCACATCAGCACATTAACAGTTGACATCAATGAAACATTACCCTTCACTGTTCTAGTACACTATACTGCATTATATAAGTTGAAAAATCACAAAGAATAATAGTTGATTGCCTCAATAAATCATTGTTAATAAACCTTATTCATTTGCCTCTCTACAACAGTCCCCCTTTTTGGCCCTTGGTCTATTTGATCAACATGCAGTTGCCAATTGTTTCCTTTATTCCCCACACCATTGATATTGGCCAGATATCTAACTTAGGTTTGTAAAGGCAGGTGGTCAGACCATCTGTATCAGAGGGGACTTCCGGTTGCGGCGATGCGGAGCTAAGCCGCACATTTCGGCAGCTCCCGCTAGAATGGACTTTTGGGCTCACCGGAGGAGCCCCAACGGAAATCTTTTGACCAAATCCCGTGTGGGAAGGTGAAGCAAGGTCCCCCTTCCGTCGTGTATGGAGGGGACTAGAAGTGGAGCGGCGGAAAAAGAGGCTTTGGAGCAGCGGCAGAAACGAGGGGGAAAAAACAAGATGGCGGAGGGCGGAGATCGAGCAGCATGGGGGCCTGAACAGCAGGCGTTTCTCAGGCGCTGCGTGGAGGAGCTTAAAAAGGAGGTGTTGGCACCAATGCTGTTGGCGATCGAGGGGCTGAAGGAGACCCAGAAGGCCCAGGCGGTAGAGCTCTGAGAGGTGAAGGACAAAACTAACGAGAACGAGGACGAGATCTTGGGCCTGGCGGTGAAGATGGAGGCCCACGAGGCGCTGCACAAGAGGTGGGCCGAGAGATTCGAGGTCCTGGAGAACAGGTCGAGGAGGAGGAATCTCCGGATTCTGGGTCTCCCCGAAGGAGTGCAGGGGGCTGATGCCGGGGCGTACGTGAGCACGATGCTCCATTCGTTGATGGGTGCGGAGGCCTCTCCGAGCCCCCTGGAGCTAGAAGGGGCTCACCGGGTCCTGGCGAGGAGACCCAAGGCTGGCGAGCCGCCAAGGGCAATAGTGGCGAGGTTCCATCGTTTCGTGGACAGAGAGAGTGTCCTGAGATGGGCCAAGAAGGAGCGGAGCAGTAGATGGGAGAATGCGGTGATCTGAGTCGACCAGGACTGGAGCGCGGAGGTGGCAAGGAGGAGAGCTGGCTTCAACCGGCCAAGGCGGTGCTGCATAAAATAAGGGTGAGATTCGGAATGCTGCAGCCAGCGCGACTGTGGGTCAGGTATCAGGACCGACACCACTATTTTGAAATGCCAGAAGAGGCTTGGACCTTTATCCAAACAGAAAAATTGGACTCGAACTGAGGGACTGTGGTTGTGGGGGAGATGTTGACTGTATACAGGGTTGTAAATATGGGTAAAGAATGTTTCACGGGTGGGACGATGGATGGGGATGGGGGAAGAGTTTTTGATGGGGGGACAGTGAGGAATGTGGGCGTCGGTGCTGGAGGGAGGTGAGACTCGGGGATGGAGGAATTGGGATAAGGCCGCAACAGGAGCGGCGCCACTGGGGACGGGGCTGGCTCAGGAAAGCGGGGGCTTTTGCCCGCATTAGGGAGGGGGGGGGATGGAGGAGCGCAAGGAGGAGGAGGGATTTCCACATGAGGGGGGGTCAACGGGAATGCGGGGGAAGCCGGAGTCAGCAGGAGTCAGCTGACTTACGGAAGTATTAGGGGGGACTGGAGGGTGCGGGAGACGCAGGCACAGGACTGGCCTAAAATAGGAGATGGCTAGTCAGCAGGGGGGTGCATGGGGGGTGGGGGGGGGGGGGGGGAGGGTTGGGGGGGGGGGTTGGGGGGGGGGGGGGGTTAGCCCCCCAATCCAGCTGATCACGTGGAATGTGAGAGGCCTAAATGGGCCGGTTAAGAGGGCCCGAGTGTTTGCGCACTTAAAGGGACTGAAGGCAGATGTGGTCATGCTTCAGGAGACACATCTGAAGGTGGCAGATCAGGTCAGGTTAAGGAAGGGATGGGTAGGACAGGTGTTCCATTCGGGGCTGGATGCGAAGAATAGAGGGGTGGCAATACTGGTGGGGAAGCGGGTGTCGTTTGATGCCAAGAACATAATAGCGGACAATGGAGGCCGATACGTGATGGTGAGTGGTAGGTTGCAGGGGACGGGGGTGGTATTGGTAAATGTATACCCCCCGAATTGTGACGATGCTGGATTCATGAAACGTATGTTGGGGCGTATCCCGGACTTGGAGGTAGGAAGCTTGATAATGGGTGGGGATTTCAATACGGTGTTGGACCCAGCACTGGATCGCTCCAGATCTAGGACCGGAAAGAGGCCGGCTGCAGCCAAGGTGCTCAGGGGGTTTATGGATCAGATGGGGGGAGTAGGTCCGTGGAGATTTGCCAGGCCTTTGGCCAGAGAATTTTATTTTTTCTCCCATGTACACAAGGCCTACTCCCGGATAGATTTTTTTTGTTCTGGGCAGGGCATTGATCCCGAAAGTGGAGGGAACGGAGTATTCGGCCATAGCCATTTCAGACCATGCCCCGCACTGGGTGGAACTAGAGCTGGGGGAGGAGAGGGACCAACGCCCGCTGTGGCGGTTGGATGTGGGACTGCTGGCAGACGAGGAAGTGTGTGGGAGGGTGCGGGGGTGCATCGAAAGGTATCTGGAGGCCAACGACAACGGGGAGGTGCAGGTGGGAGTAGTATGGGAGGCGCTGAAGGCGGTGGTCAGGGGAGAGTTAATCTCCATCAGGGCTCATAGGAAGAGAGAGGGCAGGGAAAGGGAGAGGTTAGTGGGGGAGATTATAAGAGTGGACAGGAGATATGCAGAGGCCCCTGATGAGGGACTACTCAGGGAGAGGCGAGGTCTCCAGACGGAGTTCGACCTGTTGACCACAGGGAAGGCAGAGGCACAGTGGAGGAAGGCACTGGGGGCGATGTATGAGTATGGGGAGAAGGCGAGCCGGATGCTGGCACATCAGCTCCGTAAGAGGATGGCAGCGAGGGAAATAGGTGGAGTCAAGGATGGAAGGGGAACTACGGTGCGGAATGCGGTGAAAGTGAATGAGGCATTCAAGGCCTTCTACGAGGAGCTGTATAGGTCCCAGCCCTCAGGGGGAAAAGAGGGGATGCGACGATTCTTGGACCAACTGAGGTTCCCAAGGGTGGAGGAGCAGGAGGTGGCTGGTTTGGGGGCACCAATTGGGGTGGAGGAGCTGGTTAAAGGACTGGGGAGCATGCAGGCAGGGAAGGCCCCGGGACCGGATGGGTCCCCGGTGGAGTTCTATAGGAAGTATGTAGACCTGTTAGCCCCGTTGCTGGTAAGGACTTTCAATGAGGCAAGGGAGGAGGGGACCCTGCCCCCAACAATGTCGGAGGCGACGATCTCTTTGATCCTGAAGCGGGATAAGGACCCACTGCAATGCGGGTCGTATAGGCCGATCTCGCTCCTCAACGTAGATGCTAAGTTGCTGGCAAAAGTGTTGGCTACGAGGATTGAGGACTGTGTCCCGGGGGTGATTCACGAGGACCAGACGGGATTCGTAAAGGGCAGGCCGCTAAATACCAATGTGCAGAGGCTCCTAAATGTGATTATGATGCCATCGGTGGAGGGAGAGGCAGAGATAGTGGCAGCTATGGACGCGGAGAAGGCCTTTGACCGAGTAGAGTGGGAGTATCTCTGGGAAGTGTTGCTGAGGTTTGGGTTTGGGGAGGGGTTTATCAGTTGGGTTAAGCTCCTATATAGAGCCCCGGTGGCGAGTGTGGTTACGAATCGGCGGAGGTCGGAGTACTTCCGGCTGTATCGAGGGACGAGGCAGGGGTGCCCCCTGTCCCCCCTGTTGTTTGCATTAGCAATTGAACCTTTGGCCATGGCATTAAGAGAGTCCAGGAAATGGAGGGGGTGGTTCGCGGGGGAGAGGAGCATCGAGTGTCGCTATATACAGACGACCTGTTGCTGTATGTGGCGGACCCAGTGGAGGGGATGGTGGAGGTCATGGAGATCCTAAGGGAGTTTGGGGACTTCTCGGGCTACAAGCTCAATGTGGGAAAGAGCGAGCTCTTTGTGGTGCATCCGGGGGATCAGGGAAGAGGGATAGACGACCTACCGGTGAGGAGGGCGGAAAGGAGCTTTCGATACTTGGGGATCCACGTAGCTAGGAGCTGGGGGGCCCTGCACAAACTTAATTTGACGCGGCTGGTGGAGCAGATGGAGGAGGACTTTAAACGGTGGGACATGTTGCCACTCTTGCTAGAGGCAGAGTACAGTCGATTAAAATGGTGGTCCTCCCGAGGTTTCTTTTTGTATTCCAATGCCTTCCAATTGTGATCACCAAGGCCTTTTTTAAGAGGGTAGGCAGGAGCATTATGGGTTTTGTGTGGGCGAGTAAGACCCCGAGGGTAAGGAGGGGGTTCCTGGATCATAGTAGAGATAGAGGAGGACTGGCGTTGCCGAATCTGGGTGGCTACTACTGGGCAGCCAACGTGGCGATGATCCATAAGTGGGTGATGGAGGAAGAGGGTGGTGGCGGCAACGCTAAAGATCTGGGGGCAGTGGAGACGGCACAGGGGTGCGATGGGAGCCTCGGTGTGGTCCCCGATCAGAGATAACCATCGGTTTGTCCCAGGAAGGATGGACGGGGGTTTTTCAGAGCTGGCATCGGGCAGGGATTAGAAGAATGGGGGACCTGTTCATTGATGGGACGTTTACGAGCTTAGGGGCTGGAGGAGAAGTTTGGACTACCCCCGGGAAACGCTTTCAGGTATATGCAAGTGAGGTCGTTTGTGAGGCGGCAGGTGAGGGAATTCCCGCTGCGCCCGGCACAGGGGATTCAAGACAGGGTGATTTCAGGTGTATGGGTCGGAGAGGGCAAGGTGTCGGCGATATACCAGGAGATGAAAGAAGAGGGGGAGGCTTTGGTAGAGGAGCTGAAGGGTAAATGGGAAGAGGAGCTGGGGGAGGAGATTGAGGAGGGTCTGTGGGCTGGTGCCCTAAGTAGGGTTAATTCCGCTTCCTCGTGTGCCAGGCTCAGCCTGATACAATTTAAGGTTGTTCACAGAGCGTATATGACGGGGGCGAGGCTGAGTAGGTTCTTTGGGGTGGAGGACAGATGTGGGTGGTGCTCAGGAAGCCCGACGAACCATGCCCATATGTTTTGGCCGTGCCCGGCACTGGATGGGTTCTGGAGGGGAGTTGCGAGAACAATATCTCAGGTGGTGAAAGCCCAGGTCAAGCCAAGTTGGGGGCTAGCATTATTTGGAATAGCGGACGAGCCGGGAGTGCAGGAGGCGAAAGAGGCCGGCATTCTGGCCTTTGCGTCCCTGGTAGCCCGGCGAAGGATCTTGTTAGTGTGGAAAGATGCGAAGCCCCCCAGTGTGGAAGCCTGGATAAATGACATGGCAGGGTTTATCAAGTTGGAGAGGCTAAAGTTTGCCTTGAGAGGGTCTGCGCAGGGGTTCTCCAGGCGGTGGCAACCGTTCCTAGACTATCTCGCGGAGCGTTAGATGAAGTTCGGTCAACAGCAGCAGCAACCCAGGAGGGTGGGGGAGGGGGGGAGAGGGGGGGGAGAGGAGGGGGGACATCTCTTTTGGGGGGGGAGAAGAAGGAGGGATGGGGAAGGGGGTTCTTTCTGGGGGCATCTGAGCAAGAAAATACATAAATGATCCGGAAAACTGATATGTACGGGAGGAATCCAATGTACAAAGTTCTGTATCATATTGATTTGCCATGTTTATGTCTTGCTATGCGAGCTTTCTTTTCTTTTTGTTACGGGGGGGGGCTTGTTTGTATGGTTGACAATTTTGTTTAAAAAATTCTTAATCAACATATTTAAATTTTAAAAAAGACCATCTTTATTATACGGCCCCTCGTACAGGCACTTGGTCTTTTACCTTGTTACCCCAATTACTAAGCTTAATCTACATTTTCATTCCTTATGTGCCTTCCTAGTCTGGAGGATGAGATACATTAGGTACAGAATCACTATCATTTGCATCACAGCTGGGGCATGGGGAATGATGTGAATCCATTGTGATGAATGCAGGATTTTAGAGATATTGAATTATAAACATTTGGCAATTTAAGAGTTAAAAGCCTGGGTTAGAGTGTGTTTGACTGCAGTAGGCATGTTTTTAAAAGAATCTTGTTTTGCAAGACCAGAAAGCTTTTGCGTGCCAGAGTTGAAATTGGCCAGAGGAAAAGATCCATGCTAATGCACTGGTGTTTGACTAGGGGAGTCCCTGGGGAGTTAATGACTGGGATTCTCCGACTCCACGCTGGGTTGGAGAATCCCCAGGGGGCGCGAGAATCATGCCACGCCGCCCTGATGCCACTCGCCGATTCTCGGGCGCCCATGGGATCATCGCTGCGCCGGTCGGGGGCCGTTGAAAGGGCCTCCCCAGTGATTCTCCGGGCCCCAGCGGGCCGAGTGGCCGCCGACTTCAGCCAAGTCCCGCCGGCATGGGTCACGTACAGTCCCATAAGGCGGAACCTAGAATTTCTGTGTGGGGACTGTCCTGGTGGGGGGACGGGGGGATCAGATCCCGGGGGGGGTGCCTCCACGGTGGCCTGGCCCGCGATTGGGGCCTACCGATCGGCGGGCAGGCTGGTTCCATGGAGGCCTATGTTCCTCTGCGCCGGGCCCCTTCAGGGCTCCGCCATATTGCCTGGGGGCTGGCGCGGAGACAGGAACCCACGGGTAAGCGTGGAATCACGTCGGCCATGGCGCGCATGTGCGAACTCGTGTCGGCCGTAGCGCGCATGCGCGAACTCGCGCTAGCCGTGCTGCACCTGCTGGAGCTGGGGGAACACTCTGGCGCCGACCTAGCCCCCTAGGGAGGGGAGCATACCTGATGATCGAGGACCGTTGACGCCGGAATGGTTGGCGCCGCTTTTCACACCGGCATCAGAACTTGGCCGCGGGATTGGAGAATCCCGGCCAATGTGTTTCCAGCCTGGGGAGTTGTTTATTTGTTTTCAGCTTGGGCGATTATATCATTGCTGGGTGGAGCTAAGGCATTCAGAAAGTTTGAGAAAGCTTTTGAGTTGAGTCCTGATCTAGCTAACCCTTTAGACCACAAGTAAGGTCTTTTGCTCTCACAGTGGGAAAGTTTAAAAAAAAGATTCATAGTACTTAAAGCAGTGCAGAATTCTCTAAGGACAAGGGGGAAGTTGAAACATACCAGTTGAAAAAGCTTTTTGATGACATCCAGCCAGAGTCTACAGGGGTTCTACAGGAGCCAAATCTATTCTGGAAAACAAGTATTACTCTGTTTGGGATGTAGGATGGATTGAAAGTTGGATGCTTTTCCTTTATTGTTGTTTAATTGTAATTGGGAATAGAGGTAGTAATTAAGGTACAGTATTCACTGTAATGAGTAGTATTGTTTAGGGGTAATTTAAGCTATTTTCAGGTGTTATGTTAAAGAGTTAAAGTTTAATATTGTATTAATAATTATTATTTTTTAATAATACCAAATTGTGGGACACTTATTTTACCTTCTAATAAGAATCGGTAGTCCAGTTGGTGAGAGGTGGCAAAAATACAACTTTATTACTAAATATTCACGAGAATACACTTGAATAAGAATTGAATCAAAACTTAGAAATTAAATATCAACCAATTCATAAAAAAGTCAAGCACATGGAAAAAAGCGTAAAGCACTAAAATAAATCACTTGAAGACAAACAAACAGATAGATTCAAGAATTCAAGATTTCAGACTTTGGCCACAAGGTCCTACTTTTAAGGGAATTTTTATCTCTGTTTGAACCTCTCATTTACTTTCATTGGCTTCTAATTCTCAGCTGAGACCTCCTGGTTTGTTCAAATGAATATCTGCTACTTAGAGGATGATTTGTTAATTAAACATTGGACATATTTAAGATAGACTGGTGCCTATCAAAAGTAGCTTAGCATCTGCATGCGCAGTCTCAGGAAAATTATTGAATGTTTTCTCCCATTTTGCAATGTCTCATAGCTTGGCGGAGACCTTACTAATTGATTGGTTGATTAGACAAAGAACAATACGTTCTCAGTGCTGAATACATTGGAATATAATGGTTTATTCATTATATGAGACACTGACCGAGTTCCCACAGTCAAGCCACTTTTTAATATTTAGCTTCTTTAGCCATATGCATTCAACTAGTTCCTATATGAATAAAACAATGAATAAAACTAGACTCTATCAATCCCCCCTTTGATTCTTCTAAACCTAATAAAATGAATCAGAATTAAAGTAAAGTGAAAAGGAAAATAAAATAAACTAAATAAAAGCTAGAAGAAACACATTCACAATTGCCTTCGATGGTCCTTTTGTTTAGGAATAGCCTTCAACACTGGAATGGCCAAGCCTTGAAAGAGCTACAAGCACTTTGGGCTAATAGTAAGAACCGCTTATACCCTGTGGAGATGTTTTTTTTAAGCGAATACAGAGGCACCATTTTAGGACTTCTTGCCATTTCTTTGCAGATACATTTAATCATCAGAAACAAAGCAGACATAACAAAAATAACTACAAAGAATATGACCAAATGTGCATCACTGAGGCCCCCAAGGACCCTAGCCACCCAGTAGCCCAACCCCAAAGGGTGCTGGATTTGTGTTGCTGGAGTTTTTCAACCTCTTTCTGGATGTATTTTGCCAAATAAGTGACCTCTTTGGAGCTATCTGGAATGTAAGTACAACATTCTGACCCAATCAGGGCACATGGCCGACCTCTCTCGGCGAGAATGTAATCAAGAGCCAGTCGATTTTGCAAAGTCACAGTACGGATAGCTGGCATTTCGGCAGAAATCTTGAACAGGGCTGTGGATGTGTCAATAGCTACCTTTCCTATGATGATTAGCATTTTATTAGACTCTTCAACTACCTTGGCATCACCAGAAAAAGGAACAAAGCGAACAACCTGACACGTGCAGTAATAGCACTTGCCCCTGCTACTCTAATAGAGAAGCGGAATGACGAATAGCGGGTATCACATATCCCAGATAACATGATCTGACCAAAAATGTGGAAGCCAAAGATAGGCTCTGTGGTCACAAACAAAATAAGTATCATTGTAAGAAGTAAAGTGAGCAACATTTTCTGGGTATCAGTGGTCTGTGAAATCCCCACCGCCAGTAGAATTGTATAGGCCTGTCAGTGGGGAAGAACCAAGAACGGCCTCTATTAACGTTGAAGTACATCTGTAAGCCCTACTTACATTAAAATGGGTGCAATTACTATATCCCATCTTCAGTCCATAAGGGTGATGACTTGTCAAACATGTGGATCCCTCCTGAATGAAGTTGGTTGGGAGGTTTATATAGGGAGGATTCTGGTCCCTGTCGTAGTTGGGCTGGTTACCCTGAAAAGGTTGTCAGCGGGTAGCCCGCACAACTGAGCCCCCTTTCTCAGGAAGATCCAGGATTTGGTTCCCCTATATGTGGGGGCTCCCTCACAAGCTTGGGAAGAACGGGCAGTGCTTTGGAAAATGTACCATTCTGCTGTTTCAGAAATACTAAAAGGAATAGACAAAAAGGGAATACCCTCCCGAGTGGGTGGGAGTAGCAATGCATACCCAACAATTGGAGACATTGAAATCTTTGGTGTACACCTTGGACATGTAAAGAAAAATGTTATCATTTAACTCCTCGCGAGCCTTTGTGGGTTGGCCATGGTCTGTTAAACTGAAAAGACAACCAAAAATCAAAATGTCGGCAAGCATTTTATAGAAATTAGCTTCAATCATGTGAGGCATGGATCCAGGCCTTCTTTCCTTGGAGCTTCACAGCCACTTGGGTTGTGAACAGCACCTGATAGGGTCCCTCCCACTTGGACCCCAACGGCTCCATCTGCAGTTTCTTCATGTAGACTTTAACTCCTGGCACAAGGTCATGCCCGATTTCAAGAGGGTCACCCCATGCTGCTGATACCTGTAAGAAAGCAGAGCTGATGACATTTGTTAGATTCTGACAATTCATCAAGCCATGTCTTAAACCTGATTTATTTCTAGGTTCAGCTATTGGCCACGCCCCACCGTTAATCTAAACTGCTTTGGTCACTAATTGATCAGTTAAAGCCAGATGCAGCTCTTCAGTATAAATTGAACATCAGTGAGGCAAGGTGATGTCTGTAATATTTAGGACTATGGGGACTAGCTCATGGTGTATATTATCGTACAAAATCTTATTCTCATTAATTAATACAACCCCATCTCTGGCCCTGGACTAATGGTTGGAGGAGGTGAGTCAGTTTGCACGGCTGGTGATGAGGCCTTGGCTGCTTCTTCTATGGTGATGTCAAGGAGCAGGTACACCTCCCATTCCTATGACCATGGTCATCAGTCCCACAAGAGTCGATACGGCTGTAAACTTAAGCAAATGGCCTCCCCAGTCATCTCCGGTGTTCATTTTCTATAAAGCAAAACCAATCAGTAAAGCGCTTTGGTTGAGATTAGTGTTTCGCGAACCTTTCTCCTTGCATGTCTACACAAGCGCATGTATCACTGGTCATATATCCCACTGGTTCAATCTATTAAGACAAACATTTTGCCGCGATATGTGTTATTATTCCAACGCTTCCCAGTTTTTATGCCAAATTTGTTTTTTCGGGAGATGGAGCAGCTCATAACAGACTTCACCTCGGATTCGGAGAGGGGTCCTACAGAGTGAAAGGCAGGTGGGGGATTGGCGCTGCTAAATTTGGTGTATTATTATGGGGCGGCCAACGTGAAGAAGATGTTGCTGTGGTTTGGGGATCAGGAGGTTAGTTCCGTACAGATGGAGTCGCAGTCATGTAGAGGGACAGGTCTGGAAGCCATGGTGATCTGCGACGGCATCTCCGTCGTTTTCACCAGAGGAATATTCCGTGAATTTGGTGGTAGTCTCATGTTGAAAATATGGCAGCAACGCGTCAGCATTTTAAGATGAGGGCGGTGTCAGGGTGGGCCCAAATCTGTAGGAACCACCTATTTGAGCCAACAAAATTGGATGTTACATTCAGGAGTGGAGGCGCAAGGGGCTGGAGAGGGTGATGGATTTGTTTCTGGAGTGGCAGCTTGCGAGTTGGGAGGAGTTGAAAGAGAAAGCAAAGCTTGGGGAACCAGATAGGTTCTGATATTTCCAGGTACGAGACTTTGTTCGGCAGGCATTTCCGACTTTCCCAGAGGCACCACCGGCGGATCATGGGGGAAGAGCAGGTTTCGGTGGACAAGGTGAAGACCAGGTGGATGGAGGACCTATTTTGGAGGAGGTATGGAGTGAGTCCCTTCATAGGGTGAATGCTATGTCATTGTGCATGAGGTTGGGCTTGATAGAGCTAAAGGTTGTATTTAGATTGCACCTCACCAGGGTCAGGATGAGTCCATTCTTTGAGGGGGTCGACGATACGTGTGAGCGGTGATGGAGAGGGCCTACTCACCATGCGCACATGGTCTGGTCCTGTCCCAAGCTGGTCGATTTATTGGGGGTCCATTTTCTGCACCATATCGGTAATCCTGAGTATTGACTTACAGCCCTGTCCGCTAGTCGCTGTATTTGGGGTGTCGGACTAACCAGAGTTGAGGGCGGGGATGGGGGCGGATACGTTAGTAATCGCATCGCTGATGGGCCGGCAACAGGTACTGAGCTGGAAGCAGGCAACGCCACCCAGTGCCAAAGCATGGCTGGGTGATTTGATGGAATTCTTGTACCGTGAGAAGGTCAAGTTCACGGTGAGGGGGTCGATCTATGGGTTCTATCTAGATGGCGGCCATTTTTCTTGCACTTTAAAGGTCTGGTCACTGTTCGTGTGGGGAAACGGGGTTGGGCAGTGTCATGATATTCAAACACACACATCATGATGGACACACTAACAGGCAAATCAGAGTACACAACACCACAACCAATCACAGACAAGAACACCAACCACATAAAAAGCACGAGCACGACACCTGGAGGTCAGTAGGTCTGGGGAGAAGGAAACAAGAAAGAGCTGTTGAAACACCACAAGCAGGGAGCCCCCCACGTGCAGAGTGCAAAGACCAAGTTGTAAATAGTGAGTTTAAATAAAGAAGCGTTGTACCATATGCAACTGTGTTGGCTCTTCTGTGTGTCAGAACACCCAACACCACATGGTACAGGAGTGGATCGATACCTGCCTACCAACCTGCCATTCTGGACATGGACCACACCGGCAAACCGCAGCCGATGCAAGTCACGGGGAACCTAGGCACCAACTGGAAGCTCTACAGGCAGCGATTTGACCTGTACATCCGTGCCACCGAAAAACAGAATGCCTCGGATGATTCGAAGATTGCAATGCTCCTCTTCTACGCAGGCCCCCACCCAAACGATGTCTTTAATTCACTGGTGTTCGAGGAAGGCGAAAACCAGGCCAAATATGACACGGTCATCCTCAAAATGGACCAGCACTTTCAAACTGAAGTAAACGAAACTTTCGAAAGATACATCTTTCAGCAACGCCTGCAAGGTAAGGAGGAGCTTTTTCAACCCTTTTTGACGCACCTCCGGATTCTAGCGCAGTCCTGCGGTTACGGCACCACTACAGAGTCCATGATCAGGGACCAGATTGTTTTTGGCGTTGCCTCTAGTGGCCTACGCCAGCAGCTTCTTAAAATAAAGAGCCTCACCTTAGCGTCTGCTGTGGAAGCCTGTGTCCTCCATGAAAATGCTACCTGCCGTTTTGCCCGATTTCAGGCGTCCGAGTTGGCACGGAGGGGGTCCCCAGCCGTCGAATCGGCAAGCCAGGCCGCCCACGACGTTGAACGCATCCAGGCCGTCGATTTCTTCCCGCCCCACGGCCCGGACGACAGCGGCCGCTTCCCGCGCTTTTCGCGGTCTCCCGCGCAGGTGCGCGCCAAAAATAACGGCCACAACGAGGGACGCACTGCGCAGGCGCGCCCACCGCAAGATCGCACTGCGCATGCGCAGTGGCGCAACGAACGTCGTGACGTCATGACGTGCAGCAATTGTGGAGGTCTACACTTAAAAGGGCAATGTCCTGCAAAATACCGACAGTGCAACAGATGTGCCATGATAGGCCACTACGCAGCCCGCTGTCGTGCGGCTCAACCCATGGATCCGGCGCATCCTCGACAACCTCGCACACGAGTCAGGACCGTCCAGCCCACGCATCACGACTTCCAGTTAAGTGATGCAGATGACCAGGATGACTTCCGAGTTGCCGTCATTGATGTCAACAAGGTCAATGCCATCAATCCAGACGATGAGTGGTGTGCCACCCTGACGGTCAACCGATCGCGCGTCGCCTTCCGTCTGGACACCGGCGCATCCGCCAACCTGATTGCTTACTCTGCAGTCCAGGCCATGAAGGTCAAACCACCCATCACACCATCCCGGCTTAAGATGGTTGACTATAACGGGAACGTTATCCCGTCCGTAGGATCTTGCCAGCTACAGGTGACTCACAAGAGGTACACGGCCACACTCCCCTTCGAAGTTGTGGGCTCATCAAAGGACTCGTTACTGGGCGCACAAGCGTGTAAGGTCCTTCACCTGGTACAGCGCATCATGTCTCTCTCTCCAGATGAGATATCCGACTTCCCGGATGCTGAGTTCCACGCGAATCTCCATTCCCTCCTCGCTCACAACCAGGAGGTTTTTGAAGGCATGGGGACATTGCCACACACGTACAAGATTCGACTCAGACCGGACGCCATCCCTGTCGTTCACGCACCTCGCAGGGTTCCTGCGCCTCTCAAAGACCGCCTCAAGGCACAACTGCAGATTCTTCAGGACCAAGGGGTCCTATCCAAGGTCACGGAGCCCACGCCATGGGTCAGCTCCATGGTCTGTGTAAAGAAGCCCTCTGGCGAGCTCCGTATATGTATAGATCCAAAAGATCTGAACAACAACATCATGCGGGAACACCATCCCATCCCGAAACGAGAAGACCTCACCAGCGAGATGGCGCGAGCCAACATATTCACTAAATTGGATGCGTCCAAAGGATTCTGGCAGATCAAACTGGACCCGGCCAGCCGAAGACTATGCACATTCAACACCCCTTTTGGCAGATTCTGCTACAACCGGATGCCATTCGGCATCATTTCGGCATCTGAAGTATTCCACCGCATTATGGAGCAGATGATGGAAGGCATCGAAGGGGTACGTGTATATGTGGACGATATCATCATTTGGTCCACCACTCCGCAGGAACACATGCATCGTCTTCGACGTGTCTTCACCCGCATACGGCAAAAAGGCCTGCGTCTCAACCGTGCGAAGTGTGCTTTCGGCCAGACGGAGCTGAAATTCCTCGGGGACCACATCTCAAGGTCCGGGGTCCGTCCCGATGCAGACAAGGTTAGCGCCATCACAGCCATGCCACGACCGGCTGACAAGAAGGCTGTCTTAAGATTCCTGGGCATAGTCAACTTCCTTGGGAAGTTCATTCCCAACCTGGCTTCTCATACAACAAACATGCGCCATCTCGTAAAAAAATCGACGGAATTCAACTGGCACCAGTCGCATCAGCGGGAATGGGAGGAGCTCAAGCACAAACTGGTCACGGCACCAGTGCTGGCCTTCTTTGACGCGACTCGCCCTACAAAGATCTCAACAGACGCCAGCCAATCTGGTATTGGAGCGGTACTCCTGCAAAAAGACAGCACGTCATCATGGGCCCCGGTTGCGTATGCCTCACGAGCCATGACCCCTACCGAACAGCGCTACGCGCAAATCGAAAAAGAATGCCTGGGCTTGTTAACTGGACTGGACAAGTTCCACGACTATGTGTATGGCCTGCCACGATTCACGGTCGAAACTGACCACCGCCCCCTGGTCAACATCATTAACAAAGACCTGAACAACATGACTCCTCGCCTCCAGCGCATCTTACTTAAACTCAGGAGGTACGATTTTGAACTGATCTACACTCCGGGGAAGGAACTCATAGTGTCGGACACTCTTTCCCGAGCAGTGAGCACACCACCAGATGCGGAGGGGTTCGTGCGTCAAATTGAGGCACACGTGACTCTGACAGCAGCAAATATGCCAGCTGATGATCCTTGTCTGGCCCACATACGCGCAGAGACGGCGACTGACCCTCTGCTGCAGCGAGTGATGCACCACATGACGGAAGGGTGGCTAAAAGGGCAGTGCCCCCAGTTTTATAATGTGCGAGATGATCTCACCAATATAGACGGGGTCCTTATGAAATCGCATAGGATCGTCATTCCACACAGTGTGCGCCAGATGATTCTTCGTCAAATACACGAAGGCCACTTGGGCGTCGAAAAATGCAGACGAAGGGCCCGGGCGGCGGTATATTGGCCGGGTATTAATGAAGACATAGCCAACATGGTGCTTAACTGCACAACCTGTCAGAGGTTTCAGCCAGCGCAACCTCCGGAAACACTTCTACCACACGAGATGGTGACGTCCCCCTGGGCGAAGGTGGGTGTTGACCTATTTCACGCGCTCAGCAGAGATTACATTGTTATTATAGACTACTTCTCAAACTACCTGGAAGTCATGCCTCTCCATGATCTGACGTCGTCCGCAGTCATTGGGGCCTGCAAGGAAACGTTTGCTCGCCATGGCATTCCAAGGACTGTCATGTCAGACAATGGACCTTGTTTTGCCAGCCGTGAATGGTCGTCCTTTGCCGCAGCATATGGTTTCACTCATGTGACATCCAGCCCTCTGCATCCACAATCGAACGGGAAGGCTGAAAAGGGTGTCCACATCGCAAAGCGGCTCCTGTGCAAGGCGGCTGATGCCGGATCGGACTTTAACCTTGCCTTGCTGGCCTATCGATCGGCCCCGTTATCCACGGGCCTCTCGCCAGCGCAGCTACTAATGGGTCGCTCCCTCAGGACGACGGTACCTTCCGTCCTGGCACCGACAACAGACCATGAGGCGGTTCTTCGGAACATGCAACTGCAGCGTGATCGCCAGAAAGGTCGGTACGACACACGAGCGACGGACCTGCCCCCCCAGTCCTCCGGAGACAAAGTACGCGTCCATCAACCGTATGGTGGCTGGTCAGCACCGGCCGAAGTCCTCCGACAAGTGGCTCCCCGCTCGTTCCTGGTTCGCATGCCGGATGGTTCCGTGCGTCGCCGCAATCGGCGCGCCCTTCGCCGACTTCCGCGCTCACAGCCACACAACACGCCAGATCCTCAACAGGCTTCCGAGGATGACTTTGTGGAGCTGCCGCACATCACGCCCTTTCCATCGCCACCCATGGCCATGCCTGCACAGCAGCCGGTGGTTCTTGATCCACCCTTAAGGCGGTCAACCCGAATTCGTCGCAAACCCATTAGAATGGACTTATAATACAGTTCATATGTTTAATAAGTTGGACAATTTTACATGATAACCTGTTGTTGTTTATCGTTCCAGATGTCGTCTGACTGGACAACTGTTCAAATTTTTTTTTCTTCTTCTCTCGTTCGCATTTCTGTTATGTTATGGTACAACTAGATTCATGTGACGCACTCGACATCGCCCCATGTACATAGTTCCGTCATAGACACATGCTGCACACGACACACACACACTCTTAGATGCACTCACGTCACGATCATATTTATTACCACGTAGGCACATATCTTTGTAAAAAGGGGGGATGTCATGATATTCAAACACACACATCATGATGGACACACTAACAGGCAAATCAGAGTACACAACACCACAACCAATCACAGACAAGAACACCAACCACATAAAAAGCACGAGCACGACACCTGGAGGTCAGTAGGTCTGGGGAGAAGGAAACAAGAAAGAGCTGTTGAAACACCACAAGCAGGGAGCCCCCCACGTGCAGAGTGCAAAGACCAAGTTGTAAATAGTGAGTTTAAATCAAGAAGCGTTGTACCATATGCAACTGTGTTGGCTCTTCTGTGTGTCAGAACACCCAACACCACAGGCAGGTTAGTGAGATGGGAGGGTTTGTTCTGGGTATAATTTTGGTTAGTTAGGCTCCTGTTACAGTTGTTGCTTGTATTTTCTGAGTATAATTTTGGTTAGTTAGGTTCCTGTTACAGTTGTTGCTTGTATTTTCTGACATATGAGTTGGTTATGTCCATTTTGATATAAAATGATAAAATGTCAACAAAAATATTGATTTAAAAAAGCACAGTGGTTAGCACTGTTGCTTCACAGCGCCAGGATCCCAGGTTTGATTCCCGGCTTGGGCCACTGTCTGTGCGGAGTGTGCACGTTCTCCCCGTGTCTGCGTGGGTTTCCTCCGGGTGCTCCGGTTTCCTCCCACAAGTCCCGAAAGACGTGCTGTTAGGTAATTTGGACATTCTGAATTCTCCCTCTGTGTACCCGAACAGGCACTGGAGTTTCGGATGAGGGCTTTTCACAGTAACTTCATTGCAGTGATAATGTAAGCCTACTTGTGACAGTAAAGATTATTATTATATAAATCCCACCGGTGACGTCATGTAAGAGCAAGATGCACAAAAAGTGGCCCCCGGCAGGGTATTTGTTTTGATCCCTTTTATCCGTTTTTTCAGGGGATTTTGGAGTCTAAACCGAGTTAGTTGAGCTGGTGGACTTTTGCCCGACGGAGGCATGTCAAAACGTCGACAACGAAGCCCAGAGCTTAGCCTGTCGAAAGAACCTGAGGGAGTGAAGATGCCTGCTGTGCCCATTACATTAGACACGCTGGCTGTGGTGATGGTGCAGGAGCTGTGGTGATGGCAGCAGGGCAAGGAGATAAAGGAATCATATTTAAAGCCACGAGACGCAATTTATGCTAAAATTATTCCTTTCTATTGGGATGTAAGGGTGGCCAATGAATTTAATAAAATAACAACCATCATACAAAAGGTAGCCGATTACAGCCTTGACAGAAATCTTTGGATCCTCGCTGTCTTCAGGGGATGTCCCGGAGGACTGGAGAATAGCCAATGTTGTTCCTCTGTTTAAGAAGGGTAGCAAGGATAATCCCGGGAACTACAGGCCGGTGAGCCTTACGTCAGTGGTAGGGAAATTACTGGAGAGAATTCTTAGAGACAGGATCTACTCCCATTTGGAAGCAAATGGACGTATTAGTGAGAGGCAGCACGGTTTTGTGAAGGGGAGGTCGTGTCTCACTAACTTGATAGAGTTTTTCGAGGAGGTCACTAAGATGATTGATGCAGGTAGGGCAGTAGATGTTGTCTATATGGACTTCAGTAAGGCCTTTGACAAGGTCCCTCATGGTAGACTAGTACAAAAGGTGAAGTCACACGGGATCAGGGGTGAACTGGCAAGGTGGATACAGAACTGGCTAGGCCATAGAAGGCAGAGGGTAGCAATGGAGGGATGCTTTTCTAATTGGAGGGCTGTGACCAGTGGTGTTCCACAGGGATCAGTGCTGGGACCTTTGCTCTTTGTAGTATATATAAATGATTTGGAGGAAAATGTAACTGGTCTGATTAGTAAGTTTGCAGACGACACAAAGGTTGGTGGAATTGCGGATAGCGATGAGGACTGTCTGAGGATACAGCAGGATTTAGATTGTCTGGAGACTTGGGCGGAGAGATGGCAGATGGAGTTTAACCTGGACAAATGTGAGGTAATGCATTTTGGAAGGGCTAATGCAGGTAGGGAATATACAGTGAATGGTAGAACCCTCAAGAGTATTGAAAGTCAAAGAGATCTAGGAGTACAGGTCCACAGATCACTGAAAGGGGCTACACAGGTGGAGAAGGTAGTCAAGAAGGCATACGGCATGCTTGCCTTCATTGGCCGGGGCATTGAGTATAAGAATTGGCAAGTCATGTTGCAGCTGTATAGAACCTTAGTTAGGCCACACTTGGAGTATAGTGTTCAATTCTGGTCGCCACACTACCAGAAGGATGTGGAGGCTTTAGAGAGGGTGCAGAAGAGATTTACCAGAATGTTGCCTGGTATGGAGGGCATAAGCTATGAGGAGCGATTGAATAAACTCGGTTTGTTCTCACTGGAACGAAGGAGGTTGAGGGGCGACCTGATAGAGGTATACAAAATTATGAGGGGCATAGACAGAGTGGATAGTCAGAGGCTTTTCCCCAGGGTAGAGGGGTCAATTACTAGGGGGCATAGGTTTAAGGTGAGAGGGGCAAAGTTTAGAGTAGATGTACGAGGCAAGTTTTTTACGCAGAGGGTAGTGGGTGCCTGGAACTCACTACCGGAGGAGGTAGTGGAGGCAGGGACGATAGGGACATTTAAGGGGCATCTTGACAAATATATGAATAGGATGGGAATAGAAGGATACGGACCCAGGAAGTGTAGAAGATTGTAGTTTAGTCGGGCAGTATGGTCGGCACGGGCTTGGAGGGCCGAAGGGCCTGTTCCTGTGCTGTACATTTCTTTGTTCTTTGTTCTTTGTACACCGCCACTGCCCTAGATAAAAGTTCTGACGAAATGCGAGCAATTCGAACCGTGGCATTACAAAATCGAATGGCACTTGACTATGTGCTAGCTGAAAAAGGTGGCACCTGCGCCCTCATTGGTGCGGAGTGTTGCACTTATATTCCAGATAACTCCAAGCAGGTTAAAGATCTGGCAGCACACTTTCAAAAGGAAGTCAAGAAACTTGACTCACCCCCAGATACCGCTATCTGGGAGAAACTTTGCGGATGGTTGGGACCCACAGGAATGTCCACAGTAAGAATAATCTTTTTCTTCTGTGTTGCAGGATTCCTTTATTTACACAACATTCCTGGTGATCAAATGCATTAAACAACTATTCACTAAACGCAAGGGCCCAACAGTCAAAATGATTCGCACTAACCCCACTGCACCACCGTTAGATGAAATAGAACTGCAATATTATTGTTGAAATGTTACTGATCAATCAATTATTTGACTGTATTATTAACATATTGCTAATAGATTAATACTGAATCAGTAGAATCAAATTTGATTAATTGATTAATTGTTTTATAATAATAATTCTTTAAGAATTTTAATAATTTTTGCTGTAATGCTTGTAATGCAAAGCTTGTCCACTCTATTGTTGAAAACTGCAATGACAATATGAATGAGTTCTTCTTCGCGCTTTTACCTATCCTATCGCATTTACTCCTTCGTTTTATCTTATTGTGATATATCTCACTTGATCTTTCGATTTATCAACTATTTTCTGATAGGTAAAAAGGCTATTTTAATGTAAATATTAAGCCCAGTTTTAATACCCATTTTAAAATAAGGATTTCAGTACTCATAACCTCAGGCCATGACAAAACACATAACCTCAACAGAAGCACAAGAGCCTGACACATGCATAAACTAATTGTAGATTAAAACAACATCTCTGCTAACAAAATGAACAAGCTATTGTTCTAATAAACAGATTTTCAAAGTCAGTTTGACATTAAGAAATGAGCTGTACCAGTAATCTAGATCAAGGTTGAAGTAAGCACCATAGCAATATGAAGGCACCATTGTTCATAATGTGGATAAAGTAAAGTCAGCAGAAAACCAGCAAAAAACAGTCTTGATAATAGCACAAAATCTCATTCCATAGCATGCACAAATATTCAAACATGAAACATTCAGAACTTATGTTGCACATTGAGGATTGACAGTTAACCATCGAATCAAATGTATTTGATTCTCACCCAAACCAATTAGGACAACATAGAGGTGTAGACAGATGGCTTAAGACTGATAAAATACTTCTTAAACATGATGGTCCGTACGGCCATCTTTATCCAGGATCATTCTATACTTTGTCCTAACTACTCGCTATCTCTATTTTCACTTTTCCACTCTGACTCTTGAAGTAAATGCAAGCTGTTTTGCCGTAAGCAAGAAACCATTTCTGTATTATTTTGAAAGTTAAATTGTTTATATGTTACTTCTCTTTAAGTCCTTTTGCTAGCCGGACTTTATTGAGAATAGATTTAAGTTTCTCTTTATTGTAATCAAATAGAGGCAATAAAAGATTCTTGTTTGCATCCGAGAAGTGTAACTCAAATTTCTACTGAGTTTTAGTGTTGCAAGACTTCACTAGATCCGCATGGTAGATCTCTACAGGCCCAAAGCCTCCTCAACCTAGCAGGCCACTACTAATATATATACAGATAGTATAGTGTACTAAAATTTTTAATAACATGCTCCATATGGATTTTCAATGAGAATTCCATGTGTTGCTTCAAAATCATATCTTGGAAATATGTGGACTAACTTCTGTCGCAATAAAGCTAGTTGCAATTCTGCTTAGTTATTTCCACATAACAATGTAATGAATATGATTTTCATGTTTAATGCAAGTTGTCTGCATTTAAATGGTATATTTTTCAAGTTGTCTGCATTTAAATGGTCTCGTAAGGTTATGGCACGTTTATTTCTTCGAGTGGTTGGTTCTAAAACATAAGGGAGATGAGGAAGATGACGGATGGCAGGTACTATGTATCCTAAATAGCAAGATCCTGACCAGTATTTTGGGAGCCAGGAATATGCTTTGTCATTACAAATAAAATAAGTCCCATTATAAGCAGAGTGTAAATAAACATCTTCTAAGTACCAATGATCTGAGAATGTTTTATCATTTGTGATGTTGTGTATGCCAGTTATTGTTGAGGGCCGTTCAGTGCTTTGTAATAAATTTTGCATACATTTATAAGCTGTGTTAACATTCAAATAATTAGTACAAACACTATTGCCCATTTTCATCACTTTAGAGTGACTACTAGTGAGGAATATTGATCCTTTTTGTTTAATATTAGTTGGAAGGCTAATATATTTGGATTTTTGTTAGGGTTATATTTAAGTTGGTGCCATCCTGAAAAGGTGTTTACTGGATAGCCCGCAGATTTCCATAAGTTAATACATTTCTTTAGATAAATCTTGTACCTTCCTTTTTCACATGAATATGCTCCGGGACGGACCACTACAGAGCGAGGGACACTTTGATAGATGTACCATTCTGCTGTTTCTGAAGCATTTAAGCAGTTAAGAAGGGAATACCTTCTCCTGAGTTAGTAGGGGTTGCAATGCATACCCAACAATTGGAAATGTTGAAATTTTTAGCATATATCTTAGATATGTAAAGGAATGTGTTCTCATTCAGTTCTGGTACAACATTTACAAAGCCAATTATATAACTGAAAATGAATATTACAACAAACATTTTTACAGATCTTAATACTTATACGCGCGCTTCACATGTGATACATAGATCCAACTTTTCTTTCCTTTTTGCTTAAAACATTGATATACTGATTAAAAATTGATATCATGATTACATAATTCAGTAATAAACAATTAATAATAATAATTTAATGTATACAATAAAATGATTATACAGTAAAATAACAGAAGTTGAATATATGATTTAGTAATAAATTGTAAAATGGTTATCAATATTGATTATGTAATTCAGTAATAAGATTATTAATAATAATTCACTAATAAATTAATAATAATGCAGTAAATAATAGTTCAACAGAAACTTTCAATTTTGATGTTATTGGCTAGTGGTGCATATGAATTAATATGAACCATGTGGATTGGTGAGGCACTATGGGTAGGTATGCATTAGGCAAAGTATCTGATCAGCAACATTAGTATGTAAAGGGTAAGTCCAAATATGCAAAATAGGAAAAGTCCCTGAATGATGTTAATTCCTGTGCCACCCAACCAATTGGAAAGCCAACCCCAAAGAGTATAATCAAAGGTTGGTCAAGTTTTTTGAACTTTGTATTGGATGTGAATTGCCAAGTCTTTGACATCTTCTGGATTATACACCAAAGCCTGGTGAAAGGGTTAATTTTCCTGCAGAAACAAAAAGGGGCGTACAGCTTGGAATGATGCCATTCACATCTTTCTCGAACGTTTTGTTACATATGTCACTCAAATGGACTGGGAGTAAAAGTTGGATTGCTGCCAAATTACTGTTTATCAATTGTCTGAGAACAGTGTGTTGTTCTCAAACATAGATTTGATTTTAATCAGAGTTGTTTTTTTAAGCTTCCACATTGTCTGAAGTTTTAATTTCCAAGCTAATATTAAACATTTCTTTTAAAATATCAAACACAATAACTTATTGAATATATGACTGAACCAATCTTGCGCTGAATGAACTTGGTTTTCTGTAGATGAATTCTTCAGCTCTGTTAAAGAAAGCACAGCTCACAAGATTTGTTAATTTCTTAAAATTAATAAAGCAACATTCAAAATAATGACATTTTTCTCAAGTTAACAGTTCTTGGCAACTTCTTGGTGATACGTGACTTAGGGCGTATCCCTGTAGCCAGGAGGTGGGCCTTCATCGTAGGAGTCCAGTTTGTAATCATGAAATCTGAAATTCGCAAAATGGCCGTCTTCAACACGAGAAAGGAATTTCATATATTTTCTGGAATTCCTTTTCGAAGTGAGTACAGGGGTTGGATTTGTCATTAACGGAGGAGGAGAAGCAATGATTGACGTGCTATTTTTAGCAGTTGCTGTTTCGGACTGGGACTGAGGTCTGGGCAGGATCAAGTTTAAAGCTGCAGACAGTTCTGGTCTTAAACCAGTGACAAAATGGATTTTAGATGATAGATCTTTTAACTGGTTTAAAACCCAGGCTGTTGTCTCCATCACCTCAACTCCAAGTTGTTTTGGTGCTTAATGGGTTAAGTTGTATTACACTTTGTTTGCCACGAGGCTCGTTGTTCAACGGAATATAGGCTTTTCTTGTTTAAAAATCTCACAGTCTATTAAAGCTGCCATGAGAGGCTTTTGGATCGGGGCCAGCGGCATTTCTTGGTTGGTTTCAGAGTAAGTTACCAGTTTGTTCTGGGGTAAAAGGGTCCTTGAACCCAGAACAGACAGATGGTCCATTTGGCCAGACTCCCCCTGTGGAACTTTGATCAGTGTATTCATTGTTTTCATGTACGTAGCACCTTGCAATAATGTAGGATTTGATTTAGATATCACTGGTACATCTTGGGCCTTAGTTAAAATCATTTCAACTCTTCCCTTTGGTGGGGCTGTTAATTCGTCTGTCAGTAATTTGTTATGACATTTCATGGTGTCCATGTCACTTTCCAAAATATATTTTTCCTCAAGTAACTGGCAATTTTGACTTTTAAGACCATCATTTTCTAATATTAACTGTTGAAGTTTGGATTCTGAGTCAGTATTTTTCTTTTGAAGTTCATCAATTTGTAATAGTAATAGCTGGGTTCTGCATTTTGAGTCTGCCAATAGTGTTTCAATTTGATCAGGTTTCTCGAGATTAGATTTTCCAGCTCGCAATTGGTCAATGACTGCCACTAGTTTTTCTTTGGCAGTTTTAAGTTCGCAATTGTGTTTTTTGTTTGTGATTGTTTCTTGCTGCTTAGGGAGCTGTGCCATTACTGCAAAAGACCATTTCATAGGTTTATTTTTGGTCAATCGTGTGTTTTTTTTCAAAAACTTTTTTGATTTTGTCACGGGGCCACCGTCCTTTAGGGGTGTCATATTTTGATTCAATTTTTGTGGACACTTTAGACAGTCCAAAATGTCTATAAATCAAAGACCTAAGATCTCCCAATATATCATCAACAGAGACATCTGGTACAGCGTGACCTCCCCTTGAAGTTGTGGGAAGTTGTTCTCTACCTTTTGAAGGATCTGAATCTATTTTAGGATTCATGTCTGCCATAAACTCAGCCTTACACCCAATCTTTTTGTCGGCAACCACGTTATGTGTAATCTTGGTACACTACCTTTCACCCACGTGTTATTTTAAGTTTAAACGACCGGCACCCAACTGAATAACAGTCTGAAAAAGGTCCTTTCTAAGTGGTCGGAGCACTACTTGATGCGGCTTTAAGACTTTTAATGGGTGAAAAAGATGTTCTCTTACCCCAGTCTAGCCGTTTTTCTTTGGATCTTCTGTCCTTCTAGGCTTCCGTTAACGGTACAATCTTCGGTCTTCTGATTTCCTCCGAATCTCCCCGATCGTCTCCGACTCGTTCCGATTTCGTCCGATTTCTTCCGATCGCCGTCTCAGCTCCTCCCCTTTGCCGAACTACGCCAAATTGAAGAGATCTACCATGCGGATCTAGTTACACTTCTCGGATGCAAACAAGAATCTTTTATTGTCTTTATTTGATTACAATAAAGAGAAACTTAAATCTATTCTCAATAAAGTCCGGCTAGCAAAAGGACTTAAAGAGAAGTAACTTATAAACAATTTAACTTTCAAAATAATGCAGAAATGGTTTCTTGCTTATGGCAAAACAGCTTGCATTTACTTCTGCAGCCACCTGAGATGGCCACTTTCAGCATATAAAATGGACACTCACAGAGCATACAGGGAAAAACGGACAATGCAAAGTAACAGGCAGGCACAGAGCCTGAATGTGTATTTAGAAGACAGACTGCAGACAGAACCAAAACTCTTGGCCGATTTGCACATTGATGGCCCATCTCCGATAAACAAAGGACTAGTGCTCAGGTAGCCGATACCGTCCCAGACATTCCGGCGCCACTACCTCAGCAAGAAGACACAAACAAAGCAAAGCCAATGGCCACTTAGGAATCACCCCGCCATCAAGGCACTGTTGCTCTTATTAGCCTTAGTTTTATTAGCTCTAATTCTGTCACCTTTGCTCACGAGTCGCCAGGTATCTTTCTGATACCGCCACGTGGTCCAAGCTCAAGTAATGATTGATAATACAGCACACCGCTTAGTAATTGTTAAATCAACGATCATTTATTATATACAGCAATAAATACTTACACAATACTACCTCTAGACTATTACCTACCACTAAAGGCCAATACTTAACTTTGGTGATGGCCCACCAGGTCAGGGAAACGAATGGCTTATCGAATTGGGTCTGGCCTGCGGGATTCAAAAAGGCTGGTACGGGTCGATAGTCTGGAACACCTATCAGGTAGCGATCGCTGGATTAAGACTTACTTGTTCTTTCGTCGAAGGGTCTCGAAGGTTGCGAGTAGGAGAAGAAGGGTCGATCTGAACTTGGCCCCTACCTTTATAGTTCCCAGGGGCTTCCCGCCTCTCGGGGCAGACCTTGACCCTGGTCCCAAGTGATTGGACTTGGTCCCAATCACTGGGTTCGATATGCTCCAATAATGGGGTGATTCCTTGATCGGGGGGTGGTCGTTCACCTTTCTTTGTCTCGGCAACTGCTGGCGCCGAGAGGTCTGGATCGGCTTTCAATTGCTAATTTGTTGCAATTGTTCCCGGGGATCGCCGATTAAACTGCAGATGGCTGGGTTGATGTGCTGCTAATGGTCGCAGGTATCGATCTGGGCCGACTTCCCCAGAGCCGAATACACTGTTCTGTCTGCAGCTGTCCGTTTGTGCCCTGTTGGCTGATTTTCCCATCAGCCTTTTCAGTTCGCCATTTTACATCGGGGTTTGGCCAAATTAATCGGGAATCAGCCATTTTAGGTGGCTACAACCCTCCTTGTGATCCTAACGCGAAGCATGAAGGATCACATAAATTTGTTCTTTCCGTTCCCTGACCGGGGGGGGACACCTCCTACATGGCTACTACTCTGACCCTAGCTATGCACAAAAAGTTTTTACCTAAACAATTCTAAGGGTGCTATGTCAGGCAGGGGCATGCATTTACAAAATAAAAAAACTTGGAACCTCTAATTTTACCTAAATACACTATACTCACTAAACATTGCATTATCCTATCTTCCTAAAACATACAACAACAATCACAACATTTAATATACTCTTTCCTGGCTTGGCAGTCAAGCTCAGGATCATACATTTTTTTGTTCATGACAAGTTTTGTACATCTTTTATTTACAGAAAAACGCAAGTGCATGTTCTTTATTATTGTGTTATAGGTCACGGGGGTCGGGGGTCTGGTCATAACCGAATATCGGGGATCGGATCCGATATACCGGGGTTCGAGCGCGTTACGCCCGCCTTCTCCATTTGCGGAGGGGCATAGTCTGCACTACACAGCAGAGTATCGCCAACGCTAACAGTGCTTCAATTACGTAGGACAGGGAGTACCAGGTTATGAACCTGGCACACCAGGAAGATGCCGTGTCGCTGGTGACTGGGCTTTGGGTACTGCGGGGCAGTGAAACATTAACGGCAGGGAGGTTTGGAGTAATGGGTTCCGCGTTCCCGCGCAACCAAATGTTCGTAAAAAAGATGTTGAGCACGATGAAAGAAGTCCTCTTGGCTATCCTGGCTGTCCTCGTTCCTTTTCCTTCTTGTGTTCTTTTGTTTTCTCCGGTCCTGGAGCCTCTGGAGTTCTGTGAAAATCAAGCATAGTATCTGTAACTACCTTGGTTTAATATCCGGTGTGTTAGTGTGTCTGTCCTTTTTGGGGCCAATTATACCCTTATAATTGGTCACTATGTGTGACTCCCTCATTTTTTTTGCAAAAACAAATGTTAGGACACGGCACACTTCCCAATGACGGACCAGTGCTGATTTACCATCCGAATGTTCCGGGATGTAAATAGCATATGGCAGCAACCTAAAGGTCGCCTAAACAAAATAAAAACTTTTTGGAATGAAAATGTCAAATGAGGTGCGTACAGGTAAGAGTTGGATGGAGTCCCCGGGTAGGACAGCTACCAATGCCGTATCTCCCCTACCCAAGTGTGTTTGACCAATGGGGGGGTCCCAGGCAGGGCAGGTCTCACGCCGTTTCTCCACTGCCTGAGCAACCACAAGAATGGGCAAAAACGTAGTCATCGTGGTGGGGCTACTATAATGATTCTATCCTTGAATCAGAAGAGCAGTTATGTTCGGGCGTCTGGTGAGCAGGTATCTGCTGAAAAGTTAGTTCCACTGAACAAGCGTGTGGTCTGTTGACCAGTGTCTGTAGACAAGTTGGTACTGCTGAACAAGCGGCTGGAAAAAAAATTCTCCGATCAGACGAAGAACACAAAACAAACGTACCAACAACATAAAACATCCTGCAGGCTCCATCAGGAAGGACAACACTTTTCCCAAGCGTTTCCTTTAAACATCATGTGGACAGCTCAGTTCTCTGTTGCGAACAGGGTCGCAAAGGGGTTGGCGGCTTAGGAGTCAGACTCCAGGTCGCCCCCTTCTCCCGGGTGCCAAACTCTGGAGTGAATTAGGGCTGAAAGGGCTGCGTGGTGTGAGTTGGGGTTGCTTTCGTCGTTTCGGACGAGTCTGTAGGAATTGTCGAGGTGTCAATAAGTTGTGTTGAGTTGTGTGGGGACAAAGTCGGGGTCGTCCGTGTGGTTCGGTGGTCGGTGGTGGGATTTGTTTAGAAAAGTGATGATGAAGGGATCACTGGAGTCGAAATCGGAGTCGCTGGGTGTGGGTCCGGTTGTGTGGGGATAGTAGGGAGGCGTGCTGTGGCAATCGTTCGAGTCACAGTCGCTGTCTCTGCTGCTGCAGTCTGTGGGCATTCCGGGGTGGAGTGTAGATTTTGAGGGTGGAGTCGAGGGCGAGTCTGTGGCTGGGCTTGACGTGGTGGGGGTTGGTCGGGTTACGTTGGCTGTGGGCGGGGTGTGGTCTGCTGCGTCAAGCATGACGTGGTGGGCATGGTTTGACGGTGCTCCATAAGCCTTTAACTGGTTGATATGAAACCACGCAGTCTTACCATTGGGGTATTTTATTTTATATACCGATGGGCTTACTTTATCCGTAATGGAGTACGGACCCGAGTATTTTGGAGACAGGAATGTGCTGGGGTTATATACAGACAACATCACTTGTCCTATATCATACTCCGTTGCATGCACTGCCTTATCAAAACGGGCCTTGCTCTGTTTCCTTTTGGTGCCCAATTTAACTGCGGCTGCTAACTGAGCCGTTTTTACATTCGCAACTAATTGCTCAACGGCTTTCTCGTGGGTGAGGGCCGTAACTTCAGGGCTGGTCAGGTCTAAACCTAACAAGTATTCTGTCCCTTTCATGGGGCGTCCGGTCATAAGAGTGTGTGGGGTGTAACCTGTGGAGGTGGAAACAGTGTTACGCAAAAACATCAGCGCAAAAGGGAGGACTGAGTCCCAAGTGGTGTTGTTCTGCTGGACCATTTTTCGGAGGGTGGTTTTTAGGGTCCGATTCATGAGCTCCACTATACCACTCGACTGTGGGTAGTACGCAATGTGGAATTTTTGGGTTATGCCAAATATCGTGAGGACGTTCTGCATGACCCGTCCCGTAAAGTGAGAGCCTTGGTCCGATTCAATACAGCGGAGGAGTACATTGTAAAGATGTGGTGGGTTAGGATCTTGGAATCGGCTCTCAACTGGAGAGACCCTTCCACCTGCACCACCAGAAACAAGTAAGTTCAAGTTCAACGCTCGCTACCAGACGGACGACCATAGCTACACTCCTGCTACTTCTTCAAACCCACAGCCTCAGATCCGAACAACGGCCACTGTTCCTCTGACCTAAGTGGGCACCCGAAGTAAAGTATAGGTGTTAGTGATAGACATAGTTTAGCCTGTAGTGTTCGTGCATGCGTAAATCATACTGTGTGTAAATAAAGTATCATTGACTTTGAACTAACTAACTGGTGAATTGGCTCTTTGATCGGTATTCGGTTGAACCTTGTGGCGGTATCAAGAGATACCTGGCGACTCTGAAAGCATATTCATAATTAAGATTAAGAAAGGCAACTTTATTAACCGCCATATTTATAGCCACAAAAGAGAGCAACATTACTGGCGACTCTGGTGGGATTCACCTAGAAGTGACTTTGTCACTCCGAGAGAACCCAACTTTGAATTAGAAAAAGTAAAAACCGCAAGCGTAAGACCAGTATCGATCAAACCTCCAAGATTCGGAAGTGTGTAATTTGCATGCGTACTAACAAGGGATATAAGGTAACCTTGATATATTTTGTTGCGTAAAACTGTCGGGAGTTTTGTAGACCGGAAAATAGCTCAAGCCGTACCCGTGTTTGCATCACCGCTTTATTCCCCCCTGTTCCAAATTTACGGTAGAAACGCAGAGATTATAGTAGAAATGGCAATGAAGGCAATGGAACGCCTTATGAACCCCCAGGAATTTGAGGTCGCAGCGACCAATAGAGCAGAGCAGTGTCCCATATGGGAAGAGGAAATTAGGAAGTATCTAAAAGTGAAAGGATGGCCCCTTTGGAACGAATTTTGCGCAAATGAGGAAACAGGTCCCGGAAGTATAGGACAGACTTGGTGTGATAACCAGACCGAGATTCATAAGAAGAGTTTAGGAAAAGTTCGTAAGCCGATGGCAGTCGTGTCCTGCTTGGCACAATTGCGAGGCACAGGGGAGGTCGTGAAGACGCTCCGCAGAGAGAATCGAGACAGAGAGAAGAATAGCGAGGGAGACGTTAGCGAGTGCGAGAAAGTTAATAAGCAACTCAGAGAGCAGTTAGCAGCGAAGGACAAGGGGATGACTGATGTCAAACGGGCACACCAATCTTGTCTCACTCACCAAAGCAGCTTTCAGTCCCAGTACGATAAGGCCTACCAAGACACGCATCGCGCAGTATTGATAAGAGAAGAGGCAGAACTTCAAGTCGAACAATTAAAGATGCAATGTAAGGATTTAAAGGCAGTCCTACGAGCACTCCACAGTTCCACCATGGAACAAAGGCAGAGTTTGGTGCATCACGCCAAATGCCGAAAGCAAATTGCAGACCTGCAATCCCGGCTCTCAGTCCAAAATGGTTTCCAAGATACATTTGGAGCCCAGCTAGATCAGGAAAATGGCCCCGGATGGCAGGACTTAAATGAAACTGCCCACCACTATGCACATGGAACATGTACTCCAGATAAAACCCAGAAAAGGAAAGCACCCCCACCCCCGACTGCACAGGTACACAATCCCATGAGCCCTGTCACCACACAGCGCAGGGCCACAACAAACGGAGACACCGATTTTCTATACACCACCTCATTAACCATCACCCAATTAAGGGACGCATGTGACAAAATCAAACCGTTCCACCCCACATCGGACCCACACCATTATTTTGCGAAAGTTAAGGAACAGGCTACCATGTACGGCCTGGATGAAAAAGAGCAAGTTAAGCTCACAGTTTTGAGCCTCGACCCCTCAGTCGTGGCAGCCCTTCCCGACCCACTAAATGTAGGAGGCACCCTCCAAGAAATGCATGCAGCGATCCTAGATGCGATCGGCTACAATAAGGGAGATCCCGTAGAAGGACTCAATAAATGCAGACAGAAAAAGACCGAGCACCCAATAGCGTTTGCTGGACACCTTTGGACCCACTTCACAGCAGTATTTGGAGAGTTAGTCCGCGCCCATTTGACACCAGAAAATATGGCCAAATGGACTTGTATCCTAGTCTCCCACTCGACCAAAGCAGGACAGAGAGCTTGCGCCAATTATGACCACTCAGACGACACACATAATGAGAAATGGGGTATTAAAGAGATTATCCCGAGCTTGGGAACAGTCCCTTCAGGGAAGGTCAGAACAAGGAAAAGTAGAGGAAGAGCAGGCAGATGCTAACATGCATCCAGTCAGGACACATCAAAACCCCGCATGGGTAAACGAGGGAAGAAACAGCCCACAGCAGCCAAAATCACAAGAATGCTATAATTGTGGACAGTTAGGACATTACGCCCGAGAGTGCAATGCCCCCCAGAAACAGCAGCAAAACCAGCAGGCAAATCCCCCAAATAAGAACAAAGCCAAGCCCATTCACAGTGTTAGCACCCGTTCCGAGAACGCAGACATGAACGGCACCGATTGACGGTATTCCGACTCCCCAACTTGGGTCTGCGACACCCTTTGGAACAAGTCCGGAAGACCAGTAGTAGCAGGCATAGTCCGGGACACCCCGTAGAATTTCTTTGGGACACAGGAGGGTCCCGTACCACGTTAAATTCCTGCACAATGTTCCAAAAGGATACATGGCCCACCACAGACACCATTACCCTCAGCGGCTTCACAGGACACTTACAGCAGGGACACATTACGGCCCGTGGCTATTCAGATAGGCAACATTAAGACAAAACATCCCGTTGTTCTCGGAGATCTACTCCAGACAGCCGAACACATTTTGGGGCTAGATTTCGTGAGCTCCCACAATCTTTCGTTCGACTCTGTCAATAGGTGTGTGTGGAGAATGGCAAAGGCAGCACGAGCCCCCGCCACGCTCACAGTTGGAGACTACGCATACAGGATTAGCGCATCTTTTTCCCAGCACAAGCACGACAGCGGCAGGATCACAGAATTGGTTAACATCACAGGACCCGATCCTAAATCCCAAAAACAGTACGGTTTTCCCCAACAAGCAGAGGGAGAAATTGCAAAAGTCATCCAAAGTTTACTTGACCAAGGCGTACTTCGTTCAGTAGCCTTAACTAACAATGCCCCAATTTGGCCTGTAAGGAAACCCAATGGCTCATGGCGACTGACCATCGATTATAGGGAACTAAACAAAGTAACCCCTGTAGCAGCCCCCACCGTAGCCATGAGTCCCAAGACAATGATAAAACAGGGACCCCAGTCAAGATTTTTCACGGCTTTGGACATCAGCAACGGCTTTTGGTCCATTCCATTGGATAAAGCGTGCCAATACAAATTTGCTTTCACCTTCCAGGGACAGCAATACACATGGACGTGCCTACCACAAGGCTTCCACAACTCCCCCTCCATTTTCCACAGACAATTGTTGATGCACGATCAATGACCACTAATGCGAGGTTGTCGTCCAACTGAAGGCTTTAATAAGCTAGATGTTTCCCCCAGCAGCTCAGGTACAGAATGAGGGCTGCTGGGGCGGCACGGGTTCTTATACCCTGCCTGGCAGGGCAGAGCTATCATACATTCTCACCAATAGAAAGCATACAGTTTCCACCAATGGTGCTTTAGCCTATCAGGTACCGTAATACCTATAATACTACATTCACCTCCTGTTAAAAAAGAGTCTGGCGGGGGGTGGTGGCCTGAAACTACAAAACATGGCAACGTGGTATAATTAGTTATGGAGGTACCGCAATACCTCCGTACAGTGTTTAGTAACTATTTACAATTCTGATAGCTATGTACATTTGATGGTTTCTATTTACAGTTTACAATGAAAATGAAGCAATCAGTCGATCGGGGGCCCTGGTCGACCTCTGTGATCGTCGGAGCTTCGGTGGTGACTCCGGTGGAGGCTTGGGCGTCTGTGACTCCGGGAGCGTGGCTTCGATATCCATGGCAGCTTCAGCACCTCTAGACGGCGCTGATGGGGAAAACGGTTGACCTGGGAAGGGAGTGCCTGCGGGGGAGCGTCGGTGGGTGGGGGGCCTAGACGGGGCCGGCGGAAGGACCGATCCTCCTGTAAGGTGCCCCGGTGGAGGGGAGGGTGGGACTGGTGGCTGGGATGTGCATGGGGTTCCGGCGGGCACCAGGTCTCGGAGGGAGACCGTATCTTGTCAGACGTCGGGGTACGCCACGTAGGCGTACTCGGGGTTATCATGGAGCAGATGGACCCTCTCGACCAACGGGTCCGAATTGTGCACCCGCACGTGTTTTCGGAGCAGGATGGGTCCGGGTGCTGCCAGCCAGGTTGGGAGCGACGTCCCAGAGGAGGACTTCCTAGGGAAGACGAGGAGACGTTCGTGAGCTGTCTGATTGGTGGTCGTACAAAGCAGTGACCGGATGGAGTGCAGGGCATCCGGGAGGACTTCTTGCCAGCGGGAGACTGGGAGGTTCCTGGACCGTAGTGTCAGTAGGACGGTCTTCCAGACCGTTCCATTCTCCCTCTCTACCTGTCCGTTACCCCGGGGATTGTAACTGGTCGGCCTGCTCGAGGCGATGCCGTTGCTGAGCAGGAATTGACGCAGTTTGTCACTCATAAAGGAGGACCCCCTATCACTGTGTATGTAAGCGGGGAACCCGAACAGTGCAAAGATGCTATGGAGGTCCTTGATGATGGTGGTTGCGGTCATGTCGGGGCAGGGGATGGAGAATGGGAACCGGGAGTACTCGTCAATCATGTTCAGGAAGTACGTGTTGCGGTCGGTGGAGGGGAGGGGGCCTTTGAAGTCCGTGCTGAGGCGTTCAAAGGGACGGGAAGCCTTCATCAGGTGCGCTTTCTCTGGTCGGGAGAAGTGCGGTTTGCACTCCGCGCAGATTTGGCAGTCCCTGGTGGCTGGCCTGACCTCCTCGATGGAGTAGGGCAGGTTGCGGGTCTTGACAAAATGGGAAAAGCGAGTGACCCCCTGGTGGCAGAGGTCCTCGTGGAGGGCTCTGTGGTGGTCCACTTGTGCGGTGGCACATGTGCCGCGGGACAGGGCGTCAGGAGGCTCGTTTAGCTTCCCGGGACGATACAAGATCTCGTAGTTGTAGGTGGAGAGTTCGATCCTCCACCGCAAGATCTTGTCGTTTTTTATCTTGCCCCGCTGTGCATTATCAAACATGAAAGCAACCGACCGTTGGTCCGTGAGGAGAGTGAATCTCCTGCCAGCCAGGTAATGCCTCCAATGTCGCACAGCTTTTACTATGGCCTGGGCCTCCTTTTCGACTGAGGAGTGGCGGATTTCGGAAGCATGGAGGGTACGAGAGAAGGCGGCCACGGGTCTGTCCGCTTGGTTAAGGGTGGCCGCCAGAGCTACATCGGACGCATCGTTCTCTACCTGGATGGGGAGGGGCGCGTCAATGGCGTGCATCGTGGCCTTGGCAATGTCTGCTTTGATGCGGCTGAAGGCCTGGCGGGCCTCTATCGACAGGGGAAAAGCTGTGGATTGGATCAGGGTACAGGCCTTGTCCGCGTAGTTGGGGACCCATTGGGCGTAGTAGCTAAAAAGCCCTGGGCAACGTTTCAGGGCCTTGGAGCAGTGAGGGAGGGGGATCTCCATAAGGGGGCACATGCGTTCAGGGTCGGGGCCTATAACTCCATTTGGCACTACGTAGCCGAGGATGGCTAGGCGTTTGGTACTAAACACGCATTTATCCTTGTTGTATGTAAGATTAAGGATTTTAGCGGTCTGGAGAAATTTTCGGATGTAGGTGTCGTGGTCCTGCTGGTCATGGCCGCAGATGGTGACATTATCGAGGTACGGGAATGTTGCCCGCAAACCATACCGGTCAACCATTCGGTCCATCTCGCGCTGGAAGACCGAGACCCCGTTGGTGACACCGAAGGGAATCCTTAAGAAGTGATGCCGCCCATCTGCCTTGAAGGCAGTGTATTTGCGGTCACTAGTACGGATGGGGAACTGGTGGTAGGCGGACTTGAGATCCACCGTGGAGAAGACCTTATAATGCACAATCCTATTTACCAGGTCGGATGTGCGGGGGAGAGGCTACGCATCCAGCTACGTAAACCTGTTGATGGTCTGACTGTAGTCGATGACCATCCTATGCTTCACCCCGGTCTTTACCACCACTACCTGAGCTCTCCAGGGGCTGTTACTGGCTTCAATGACACCTTCCCTCAGTAGCCTTTGGACCTCTGACCTAGTAAAAATCTGGTCCTGGGCACTGTAGCGTCTGCTCCTGGTGGCGACGGGTTTGCAATCCGGGGTGAGATTCGCAAACAGGGAAGGCGGGTCGACCTTAAGGATCGCGAGGCCGCAGACAGTAGGGGGGGATAGGGCTGCCGAATTTGAAGGTCAGACTTTGAAGGTTACACTGGAAGTCTAAACCCAGGAGTGTAGCCACGCAGAGGTGGGGAAGGACGTAGTGATGGAAATTGTTAAACTCCCTCCCCTGGACTGTGAGGTTTGCTACACAAAACCCCTTTATCTCCACGGAGTGTGAACCGGAGGCCAGGGAGATTTTTTGATTAATGGGGTGGATGAGGAGAGAACAGCGCCTTACCGTGTCAGGGTGTATGAAGCTCTCCATGCTCCCAGAGTCGATTAGGCAGGACATTTCGTGAATACAGTCGTCGTAGCAGTTGAGAGCGTTCGAGGCCGAGACTGATCCAGAGTCACCGAGGCAAATCGCAGCAGTTGGGAGTTCTCTTCGGGCAGTGAGTAGTCAGCCGAGCTGGAGTCCTGGGGGTTCATCCAAGATGGCAGCACCCATTGGTCGCACATGGCTGGGGTTGCACAAAATGGCGGCGCCCATCCCTCCAACGTGGCGTCCGTGGAACAAGATGGCGGCACCCGGGATCCTCACAAAAATCTCACTGAAATTGCCTGGACATCTAGATTCACAGGCAGCCGAATTAGCAGCCGTAGCCTACATTATACAGCACCCCGACTCGTTACTGACGCCAGCCGACATATACTCCGACAGCCTATATGTCTGCAATAGCTTAACTGAGTTCCTACCCCTGTGGGAATCTAGAGATTTTGTTTCCACAGACGGAAAACCCCTACCCTCAGCCCCATTACTCCAGCATATCCTCAAGACAGCTAAACGCCGTAAATACGGTATCGTTAAGGTACGCAGCCACCATCGTTCTTCCCCCCGGTAACGTTAAAGCAGACACCCTAGCAAAGGCAGGTTCCAGACATGGTCACTTTTGGAATCCCCCCCGAGAGTGCCCCAGTACACGCGCGCGGTCCAGGCCTCACAGACCAATATTCAAGATTTAGCCCAAGCACAGAACGAAACAAAAAGCTCAGGGAGGTTTTAATAGGTAACTTCCCAGCCCCCTATGATAAGTACAGAAACGCTTTAACAGAACATGATAGTATTTATGTGGTCCCCACCCAAGATAGAAACCAGATTATCTGCCAATTCAATAACAACCATGGACATCAAGGGATAGATTCAACCCTTGCCCACCTCAGATCGCTCTGCTGGTGGCCCAATTTAAATTCCATTGTGACTCATTACATTGAGAATTGTTTGATTTGCGCCCAGAACAATCCAGGCAGGTATGCGAAGAAAGGTCAACTCAGTCATACCCGCCCTGTTAATGGCCCCTGGACAAATTTACAGATAGATTATATAGGTCCCCTACCCCCCTGCAAGAATGGTTTTAAATATGTGTTGGTAGTGGTCAACACCTTCACGAAATGGGTGGAAGCTTTTCCATCTCGGACTAACACGGCTAAAACGACAGCCAAGATTCTAACACAGCAAATCTTCACAAGATGGGGCCTTCCCCGTAGTATCGAGTCAGACCAAGGCTCACACTTCACAGGATGTGTCATGGAAAATGTCCTCACAATTTTCGGCATATGACAAAAACTTCATATAGCCTATCACCCCCCAATCCAGCGGGATTGTAGAACGCATGAATCGAACCTTCAAAGCAACTCTTAGGAAAATGGTGCAGCAGCACAATACAACATGGGACACAGTTCTCCCATTTGCACTCATGTTCATTAGGAACATGGTATCGACTTCGACAGGATACACCCCCCACACCCTCATGACCGGACGACCCATGAAGGGAACAGAATACTTATTAGGGCTTGATTTGGCCAGCCCCACAGTCATCGCCCTCACCCATGAGAAAGCAATACAACAAATCCTGGAAAACGTTAAAGCAGCCCAGCTCACCGCAGCTGTTCGGCTTGGCACACGGAAAAAACAGAGTAAAGCATGTTTTGACAAAATGGTAGACCCAACGGAATTTTCAGTAGGACAGCAAGTCATGCTCTCCCTGTACAACCCCAGTTCATTTCTTTCCCCCAAATTTGCAGGACCCTACTCAATTTCAGACAAAGTCAGCCCCTCCGTTTACAAGATCACTTATCCTAATGGCAAGTCAAGATGGTTTCACATAAACCAGCTTAAGGCTTATGGCACACCGAGCAACCACTCCCACCACATCTCACTCGCCGCAGCAGACGAACACGCCCCGCCCATGGACGACTATTCCTACCCTCCCCCAACCAGTCCAGCCCATCCACGGACACCACTTCGACTCCACCCCCTAACACACGACTCCGCCCCTCCCTTCATTCAATTAGCACCGACAGCGACAGCACTGATACGTTAGACCCCATGGAACCGCCACACGATTTAAATTCTACACCAGGCCCCACTCTCAGCGACTCCAAACACGATATGTTTGACCCCTACGAGACCACTTACGTAAAAGCCCCTGAACCGGACCCACCGCCCGATGACGATGGATTGCCATCTACCATCTCCACGCTAGACACCAAGCATTGGCACCGCGACAATTCCTACAGACTCATCCTTAACGATGAGATGGACCCCACATCGGCCCAGGCCGCCTGGCACACCTACTCCAGTCACGAGTTTGGCAACCGGGAGAAGATGATGACTCAGAGTCTGACTCCCACCAGCTCCTTTGCGACTCTTTTTGCATTAGAACAATGAGATGTCCAGATGATGGTAAAATGGAACTGACTGAGATTTACGGTGTCCTTCTTTCTGATAGAGCCTGCCCGTTTTGTTATTTTAGTTTGATATGTTACATGTTAAATGTTTGTATTGTGTATGACCCTTTGATAGTTTATTCATGGCCCCATGCCAAATACTGATGCAGTCCCAACTACTCTTTTAATGCCACATGGCAGTTAAAGGAACAAGTTTGTTGGCAGACACCAATTGATACAGTCATGACTACTCTTCTGATTCGACGGCAATCATAAGAGGCAGTTTATCCATGGTGAACACAAATTCTTTCCGTTCTTGTCCAGTCACCCAGGCAGTGGAGTAACGGCACTGGTCCCCGCCCTGCCTGAGGACCCCCATCTGGTCAGCTAAGCTCGGGTAGTGCACCTACGGCACTGGTCACCACCCTACCCGGGGATTTCACCCATACTTGCCCACACGCACCCCATTCGGCGCTTTTATTTCGAAACTCTTTTACTGTTTCTTAGGATGTAGTTTAAAGAATGCTCTTTGCCACAAGTTTTGTTTGCTTTCCGGCAACCCTTAGGTCGCTACCCCACATGCTACTTACATGTTCAACCACTTGGGTGAAACGATTTGCTGCTGGATGGAGAAATTGTCCGCCCACTCAGTGCATCGACCACACCGGCTGCAAGACTGCTCGTGCTGTGACAGTATTTTCTTTTTCGGATGTCTTGTCCCCAGAAATATTTGGCTTTAAAAAAAAAATGAGGGAGTCACATATGGTGACAATTCTAATGGGCACTTGATGATAAAAGGAGAGACAGGCAGACATACGAGATATTAAACAAGGTAATAACAGATGCTGTGTCCACAGGAAATCCAAAACATCAGTAGACAGGAAGACCAAGAGAAAAATGAAGACAGACATAATGACCTACATTTGGATCATTGTGGGATCACTACAGTTGCACGTGGAAGCGACCCCCCTAACCCATACCACACAACCGTGAATGTATCCCATCACTGCCATACAGCACACCCAGAAACAGCCACTGACACACCAACCAGGGGCGACAACCTCATAAAATGGTATTCCCTTTCATACATCGTAGAAGCCCTATTAGTGATAGCAATACTCCAGACACTGAGACTTCGAAAATGGCGAAGGAAAGCTTCCCGCACTCCCGTATACACACTTAGACCCCCTATTTTCGAACTCCAACAAACCCCCCACTCTCTCTAGATAAATAAAGTGCATTGACTATTTTTTTTTGTTTTGTTCTAATAAAGGATTTGAATTTTCTGTACTTGACCGCCAAGATACAGAGAAATGTAACGCTGCTATTGTATAATTTTATACTGTTTGAAAATTATTTTTATTGGCTAAACAGCCTGAAGACAGTTTAGAGAAAGATAGTTAGAGGTTCCGGTGTTTAAAAGAAAAAGAAATGTAATGCATGCTTGAATGTTATAGTGCCCCATAGGATTTTATAATGATATGATGTAAATAAAAGCAATTTAGGTAAAGGTTCAGATCCACAGGACTGAGTAGGATAGAACCTGTCCTTGATTGCGGATGCTTGACTTAGGCAGAGAACAAAGAAGATTCAGTAATGTGATCCTTCACGCTTCGCGCTGAGGATCATAAGGAGCGAGTGTAGCCATCTGGGATGGCCACTTTCAGCATATAAAATGGACACTCGCAGAGCATACAGGGAAAAATGGACAATGCAAAGTAACAAGCAGGCACAGAGCCTGAATGTGTATTTAGAAGACAGACTGCAGACAGAACCGAAACTCTTGGCCGATTTGCACATTGATGGCCCATCTCCGATAAAGAAAAGACTAGTGCTCAGGAGCCGATACTGTCCCAGGCATTCCGGCGCCACTACCTCAGCAAGAAGACACAACCAAAGCAAAGCCAACGGCCACTTAGGACACGTCCCGCCATCAAGGCACCCGCCCCTTTATTGGCTTAGATCGATGGCGGTGCTCGAGAAGCTGCACAATTGATTGGGACCAAGTTTAAAGCCCGCCGAAAAGCGCGCAAAGCCCCCCCCCCCCCCCCCCCGAGTATAAGAAGGAACCCCCGCCATATGTTCCCTCTCTTGGAATCGGCTCTCAACTGGAGAGACCCTTCCACCTGCACCACCAGAAACAAGTAAGTTCAAGTTCAACGCTCGCTACCAGACGGAAGACCTTAGCTGTGCTCCTGCTACCTCTTCGAACCCAAAAGCCTCAGATCCGAAAAACGGCCATTGTTCCTCTGACCTAAGTGGGCACCCGAAGTTAAGTACAGGTATTAGTGGTAGACATAGTTTAGCCTGTAGTGTTATTGTGCATGAGTAAATCATACTGTGTGTAAATAAAGTATCATTGATTTTGAACTAACTGGTGTATTGGCTCTTTGATCGATATTCGGTTGAACCTTGTGGCGGTATCAAGAGTTACCTGGCGACTCTGAAAGCCTATTCATAATTAAGATTAAGGAAGGCGACCTTATTAACCGCCATATTATAGCCACAAAAGAGAGCAATACTTCTCGAGTATGAGTGGAAAAGTGAAAATATGAAAATAGAGATAGTGAGTAGTTAGATCAAAGTATAGAATGATCCTGGATAAAGATGGCCTTACGGACCATCATGTTTAAGAAGTATTTTATCAGTCTTAAGCCATCTGTCTACCTCTCAATGTTGTCCTAATTGGTTTGGGTGAGAATCAAATACATTTGATTGATCGTTAACTGTCAATCATCAATGTGCAACATACGTTCTGAACGTTTCATGTTTGAATATTTGTGCATGCTATGGAATGAGATTTTGTGCTATTATCAAGCCTGGTTTTTGCTGGGTTTCTGCTGATTTTACTTTATCCACATTATGAACAATGGTGCCTTCATATTGTTATGGTGCTTACTTCGACCTTGAAGATCCAGCAGAGGGCAGTAGAGCGAAGCTGCTGATTGGCTGTTGCAGGGAAGATTTGCATCAGTGCATTGCAGTCACTGCATCCAGAAAGTGTACCTGAGCAAGACACCCTAGGTGTTCAAGTCAAGGCAAGCATCCGGCAGAGGGCAGTAGAGCAGAGCTGCTGATTGGCTGTTGCAGGGAAAATTTGCATCAGTGCGTTGCGGTCACCGTATCTTGAAGGTGGTTTGTGGAGGAGCTGTTGTCAAGTGACAGATAAACCCGAAACACTTCTACAGTGTTTCCCTCCCTACCTCCTCCTCCAACCAAAAAAAAAAGACAATCACTGTAACCATCCCAGCGGAGTAAAGATCAAGAGAGAGACTCGAGGGCAGGTACAAGTAGAAAGAAGTTGAACCAGGACGTCACAGCCCGCAGATAAGTGATTGGCTGGTGACTGGTAAGTAGTTTTTCTTTTCCCTGAGGTGTTATCGTGCGGGGCGCAGTGGTTGCTGAGTGCTTGCTGAGAAGGGGAGTAAATGTTTTTTTAAACTTATTGTTGGGAGATTCCAGCGGAATCCGGTCAGAGTGAAGACAGAGTGATTGCTGGTGAAAGAGCGCGAGGAGAGCGGCGGGGACTCAGTGAAAAAGCGTGAGGAGAGCGGCAGAGACTCAGTGAAAGAGCACGAGGAGAGCGGCGGAGACTCAGTGAAAGAGCGCGAGGAGAGTGGCGGGGGCACAGGATAAAAGAGCGCAAGGAGAGCGGCGGGGACACAGTGAAAGAGCGCGAGGAGAGCGGCGGGGACACAGGATAAAAGAGTGCGAGGAGAGCGGCGGGGACACAGGATAAAAAAGCGCGAGGAGAGCGGCGGGGACACAGCTGCCGGAGAAACGGCCTTCAGATTTTCGGCGGGAGCAGTGGCAAGGGGGCTGTCGGGAAGGTAAAAACTTGAAAAACTTACCTTGAAGAGTGACATCACAGCAAAGCAGTGACCTGATTGGCTGGTAAGGAAAGTGCTCCAATTAGCAGTAGCTGGGAGAAATTTAACTCTTCGTGTGTTGGTAAGTATTGTGATTGATAAATAAAATCTTTATTCCTTTCACTATTCATTATTTGATATTATATTTGTAATCAGTTACGGTAAAGTGTAAAAATGGCAGGAGATTCCAGACCCGTGTTATGCTCCTCATGCTCAATGTGGGAGTTCAGAGACGTGGCCGATGCCCCTGACTCCTTCATGTGCGGGAAGTGTGTCCAGCTGCAGCTCCTGTTAGGCCGAATGACAGCTCTGGAGCTGCGGATGGACTCACTTTGGAGCATCCGCGATGCTGAGGAGATCGTGGATAGCACGTTCAGTGAGTTGGTCACACCGCAGATTAGGATTGGTGAGGGAGACAGGGAATGGGTGACCATAAGGCAGGGAAAGAGCAGGAAGGCAGTGCAGGTGTCCCCTGCGGTCCCCTACCGTTTTGGATACTGTTGGGGGAGATGACTTACCATGGGAAGGCAGTAGCAGCCAGGCTCATGGCACCGTGGCTGGCTCTGCTGCACAGAAGGGAAAAGACTGGCAGGGCTATAGTCATAGGGGATTCAATCGTAAGGGGAGTAGACAGGCATTTCTGTGGTCGAAAACGAGACTCCCAAATGGTATGTTGCCTCCCAGGTGCACGGGTCAGGGATGTCTCAGATCGGCTGCAGGACATACTGATGGGGGAGGGTGAACAGCCAGTTGTCGTGGTGCATATAAGCACCAACGATATAGGTAAGAAACGGGATGAGGTCCTACAATCAGAATTTAGGGAGTTAGGAGATAAGTTAAAAAGTAGGATCTCAAAGGTAGTAATCTCAGGATTGCTACCAGTGCCACGAGACAGTCAGAGTAGAAATTCAGGAATAGTCAGAATGAATACGTGACTTGAGAGATGGTGCAGGAGGGATGGGTTCAGATTTTTGGGACATTGGAACCGGTTCTGGGGGCGGTGGGACCATTACAAAATCAGATGGTCTAGTCCTGGGCAGGACTGGAACCAATGTACTAGGGGGTGCTTTTGCTAACACTGTTGGGAAGGTTTTAAACTAATGTGGCAGGGGGATGGGAACCAGATTAGGAAGTTAGAGGTCAGTAAAGAGGCAGCAACTAAAGCCAGTAAGGTACTATATAATAAACTCAATGTGACTAAGGGGAAGAGTAGACAGGGAAGAGATGATGAACGCTAAGGGACAGGTGGTCTGAGGTGCATTTGTTTCAATGCGAGAAGTGTAGCAGGTAAGGCAGATGAACTTAGGGCTTGGATTAATACCTCAGAATATGATGTTATTGGTATTACTGAGACTTGGTTAAGGGCAGGGCAAGACTGGCAACTAAATATCCCAGGGTATAGATGCTTCACGAGGGATAGAGAGGGAGGTAAAAGGGGTGGAGGAGTTGGATTACTGGTCAGAGATAATATCACAGCTGTGGTTAAGGAAGGCACGATGGAGGATTCAAGCACTGAGGCAATATGGGTAGAGCTAAGAAATAGGAAGGGTGCAGTAACATTGTTGGGACTTTACTACAGGCCCCCCAAAAGCAAGCGTGAAGTAGAGGTACAAATATGTAGACAGATTATAAAAACATGTAGGAGCAATAGGGTGGTCGTGATGGGAGATTTTAACTTCCCCACATTGAATGGGACTCATGTAGTGTTGGAGGCGTAGATGGAGCAGAATTTGTAAGGAGCATCCAGGAGAGTTTTTCAGAGCAGTAATGCAAATGCAAAACGCTTATTGTCACAGGTAGGCTTCAAATTAAGTTACTGTGAAAAGCCCATAGTCGCCACATTCCGGCGCCTGTTCGGGGAGGCTGGTATGGGAAGTAATGTAAATAGTCCAACTCGGGAAGGAGCCATACCGGACCCGATATTGGGGAATGATCCCGGCCAGGTGGTTGAAGTTTCAGTCGGTGATTACTTTGGGAATAGCAATCCCAATTCCGTAAGTTTTAGAATACTCATGGACAAAGACGAGTGGTCCTAAAGGAAGCGTGCTAAATTGGGGAAAGGCCAAGTATAACAAAATTCGGCAGGAGCTAGGGCATGTGAATTGGGAGCAGCTGTTTAAGGGTAAATCCACATTTGAAATGTGGGAGTCTTTTAAGGAAAGGTTGATTAGAGTGCAGGACAGCCATGTCCCTGTGAAAATGAGGGATAGAAAGAGCAAGATTAGGGAACTATGGATGACAGGTGGAATTGTGAGACTAGCTAAAATGAAAAAGGAAGCATACATAAGATCTAGGCGACTTAAAACTGATGAAACTTTGGAGGAATATCGGGAAAGTAGGACAAATCTCAAACGCGCAATAAAGAGGGCTAAAAGGGGTCATGAAATATCTTTGGCTAACAGGGTTAAGGAAAATCCCAAAGCCTTTTATTCGTATATAAGGAGCAAGAGGGTAACTAGAGAAAGGATTGGCCCACTCAAAGACAAAAGAGGGAATTTATGCGTGTTGTCAGAGGAAATGGGTGAGATTTTTAATGAGTACTTTGCATCGATATTCACCAAGGAGAGGGACATGACGGATGTTGAGGCTAGGGATGGACGTTTAAATACTCTAGGTCAAGTCGGCATAAGGAAGGGGGAAGTTTTGGGTATTCTAAAAGGCATTAAGGTGGACAAGTCCCCAGGTCCGGATGGGATCTATCCCAGGTTACTGAGGGAAGCGAGGGACGAAATAGCTAGGGCCTTAACAGATAGCTTTGCCGCATCCTTGAGCACGGTTGAGGTCCCGGAGGACTGGAGAATTGCTAATGTTGTCCCTTTGTTTAAGAAGGGTAGCAGGGATAATCCAGGGAATTATAGATCTGTGAGCTTGACGTCAGTGGTAGGCAAACTGTTAGAGAAGATACTGAGGGATAGGATCTATTCACATTTGGAAGAAAACAGACTTATCAGTGATAGGCAGCATGGTTTTGTGCAGGGAAGGTCATGTCTTACAAGCCTAATAGAATTCTTTGAGGAAGTGACAAAGTTAATTGATGAGGGAAGGGCTGTAGATGTCATATACATGGACTTCAGTAAGGCGTTTGATAAAGTTTCCCATGGCAGGTTGATGGAGAAAGTGAAGTTGTATGAGGTTCAGGGTGTACTAGCTAGATGGATAAAGAACTGGCTGGGCAACAGGAGACAGAGAGTAGTGGTGAAAGGGACTGTCTCAAAATGGAGAAAGGTGACTAGTGGTGTTCCACAGGGATCCATGCTCGGAACATTGTTGTTTGTGATATACATAAATGATCTGGACGAAGGTATAGGTGGTCTGATTAGCAAGTTTGCAGATGATACTAAGATTGGTGGAGTTGCAGATAGCGAGGAGGACTGTCAGAGAATACAGCAAAATATAAATAGGTTGGAGAGTTGTGCAGAGAAATGGAAGATGGAGTTCAATCCAGGCAAATGCGAGGTGATGCATTTTGGAAGATCTAATTCAAGAGCGGACTATACGGTCAATGGAAGAGTCCTGGGGAAAATTGATGTACAGAGAGATCTGGGAGTTCAGGTCCATTGTACCCTGAAGGTGGCAACGCAGGTCGATAGAGTGGTCAAGAAGGCATACAGCATGCTTGCCTTCATCGGACGGGGTATTGAGTACAAGAGTCGGCAGGTCATGTTACAGTTGTATAGGACTTTGGTTAGACCACATTTGGAATACTGCGTGCAGTTCTGGTCGCCACATTACCAGAAGGATGTGGATGCTTTAGAGAGGGTGCAGAGGAGGTTCACCAGGATGTTGCCTGGTATGGAGGGTGCTAGCTATGAAGAAAGGTTGAGTCGATTAGGATTGTTTTCGTTGGAAAGACAGAGGTTGAGCGGGGACCTGATTGAGGTCTACAAAATTATGAGAGGTATGGACAGGGTGGATAGCAACAAGCTTTTCCAAGAGTGGGGGTGTCAATTACAAGGGGTCACGATTTCAAGGTGAGAGGGAGAAAGTTTAAGGGAGATGTGCGTGGAAAGTTTTTTATGCAGAGGGTGGTGGGTGCCTGGAACGCTTTGCCAGCGGAGGTGGTAGAGACGGGCATGATAGCATCATTTAAGATGCATCTAGACAGATATATGAACAGGCGGGGAACAGAGGGAAGTAGATCCTTGGAAAATAGGTGACAGGTTTAGATAAAGGATCTGGATCGGCGCAGGCTGGGAGGGCCGAAGGGCCTGTTCATGTGCTGTAATTTTCTTTGATCTAGATTACTGGTACAGCTCATTTCTTAATGTCAAACTGACTTTGAAAATCTGTTTATTGGAACACTAGCTTGTTCATTTTGTCAGCAGAGATGTTGTTTTAATCTACAATTAGTTTATGCATATGTCAGGCTTTTGTGCTTCTGTTGAGGTTATATGTTTTGTCATGGCCTGAGGTTATGAGTACTGAAATCCTTATTTTAAAATGGGTATTAAAACTGGGCTTTAACCCGGACCTGGAGGCAGGAAATTTGATTTTAGGAGGGGACTTCAATACGGTGCTGGACCCGGGGCTAGATAGATCCAGCTCAAGGACCGGAAGAAGGCCGGCAGCGGCCAAGGTACTTAAGGGGTTTATGGACCAAATGGGGGGAGTGGATCCATGGCGATTTCTAAGACTTAGGGCTAGGGAGTATTCCTTCTTCTCCCATGTCCATAAAGTGTACTCCCGGATAGATTTTTTTGTTTTAGGAAGGTCGTTGATCTCTAGGGTGGAAGAAGCTGAATACTCAGCCATAGCGGTTTCGGATCATGCCCCACATTGGGTGGACCTGGAAGTAGGAGAGGACAGGGAGCAGAGAACACTCTGGCGATTAGATGTGGGACTGATGGCGGATGAGGGAGTGTGTGCAAGAGTGAGGGGGTGTATTGAGAGATACCTGGAGGTCAATGACGACGGCGAGGTCCCTGTGGGAGTGGTCTGGGAAGCACTAAAAACGGTGGTCAGAGGAGAGCTGATCTCTATTGGGGCCCACAAAAGGAAAACAGAGGCCAAGGAAAGGGATAGATTACTGGGGGAAATTTTAAGGGTGGACAGGGAATTTGCAGAGACCCCGGAGGAGGAGCTGTACAGGGAGAGGAGACGACTCCAGGCCGAGTTTGACCTTCTGACCACCAGAAAGGCGGAGGTACTGTGGAGGAAGGCACAGGGGAGGAGGTACGAATATGGTGAAAAGGCTAGTCGCCTGTTGGCGCACCAACTGCGAAAGAGGGCAGCAGCGAGGGAGATAGGAGGAATTAGGGATGAAAGGGGAGACACTGTGCGAAGGCCAGGAAAGATAAATGAGGTGTTTAAGACCTTTTATGAGGAACTGTATAGGTCTCAACCCCCAGGGGGAGAGGAGGGGATGCGGCGGTTCCTGGACCAATTGAGGTTCCCGAAAGTGGAGGAGCGGGAGGTGGCAGGCCTGGGGCGCCGATTGAGGTGGATGAGGTTATTAAGGGACTGGGAAGCATGCAGGCAGGGAAGGCTCCGGGGCCGGACGGGTTCCCGGTGGAATATTACAGAAAATATGTGGACTTGTTGGCCCCGTTGATGGCGAGGTCGTTCAATGAGGCCAGGGAAGGGGGGACTCTACCTACGACGATGTCGGACGCGACGATATCGCTAATTTTGAAGAGAGACAAAGATCCGTTGCAGTGCGGGTCCTATAGACCTATTTCACTATTGAACGTGGACGCCAAGTTGCTGGCAAAGGTACTGGCATCGAGGATAGAGGACTGTGTCCCGGGAGTGGTGCACGAAGACCAGACAGGGTTCGTAAAAGGGAGACAACTGAATGTTAACGTGCGACGACTATTAGGGGTGATAATGATGCCCCCAGTGGAGGGGGAGGCAGAGATAGTGGCGGCAATGGACGCAGAGAAGGCATTTGATAGGGTGGAGTGGGAGTATTTATGGGAAGTGTTAAGGAGGTTTGGGTTTGGGAACGGGTTTATTCGCTGGGTTAGACTTCTTTATGGGGCACCAACGGCAAGCGTAGTTACAGGTCGACATAGATCGGAGTATTTCCGATTATATAGGGGAACAAGACAGGGATGCCCGCTGTCTCCATTGTTGTTTGCGTTGGCAATTGAACCTCTGGCCATGGCGTTGAGAGACTCCAGGAAATGGAGAGGGGTGATTAGAGGGGGAGAAGAACATCGAGTCTCATTATACGCGGATGACCTATTGCTATACGTGTCGGACCCAGCGGGGGGATGATAGAGGTTATGCGAATTTTGAGGAGGTTCGGGGAATTCTCGGGGTATGGGCTAAACATGGGGAAGAGTGAATTATTTGTGATACATCCAGGGGACCAGAGTAGAGAGATAGAAGGCTTACCGCTAAGGAAAGTGGAAAGAAACTTCCGATACCTGGGGATTCAGATCACTAGGAGCTGGGGAACCTTGCACAGACTTAATGTGACACGGCTGGTAGAACAAATGGAGGAGGACTTCAAGAGGTGGGACATGCAGCCTTTATCGCTGGCGGGCAGGGTGCAAGCAATTAAGATGATGGTCCTCCCGAGGTTCTTATTTGTATTTCAATGTCTCCCAAATTAATCACTAGGACCTTTTTTAATAAAATAGATAGGAGCATCGCGAGCTTTGTGTGGGCAGGGAAAGTTCCGAGAGTAAGGAGGGGGTTCCTTCAGCGTAGTAGGGATAGAGGAGGCCTGGCACTACCGAACTTGGGAGATTATTATTGGGCCGCCAATGTGGCAATGATACGTAGATGGATGATGGCGGGTGAGGGAGCGGCGTGGAAAAGACTGGAGAGAAAGTCCTGTAAAGGGACGAGTTTAGAGGCGCTGGTGACGGCACCGCTACCGCTCTCACCTAAAAAGTATACCACGAACCCGGTGGTGGCGGGTAACACTGAACATATGGGGACAGTGGAGGCGACAGAGAGGGGTGCGGGGAGCCCTGGTGGGGTCCCCTATCAGGAACAACCATAGGTTCGCCCCAGGAAGAATGGATGGAGGATTTCAGAGCTGGTACCAGTTGGGAATTAGGAAGGTGGGAGATTTATTCATAGATGGGACTTTTGCGAGCTTGGGAGCATTGGAGGAAAAGTATAAGTTACCCCGGGGAAATTTCTTAAGATATATGCAGGTGAGGGCGTTTACTAGACAACAGGTGAGGGAATTTCCGTTGCTCCCGACACAGGGGATACAGGACAGGGTGCTTTCAGGGGTGTGGGTCGGAGAGGGCAAGGTGTCAGAGATTTACCGAGAGATGAGGGAAGAGGGGGAGGAGTCGGTGGGAGAACTAAAGGGAAAGTGGGAAGAAGAATTAGGGGAGGAGATAGAAGAGGGTATGTGGGCTGATGCCCTAAGCAGGGTTAACTCCTCTTCCTCATGCGCCAGGCTTAGCCTGATTCAATTTAAGGTGCTACATAGAGCACACATAACGGGGGCAAGATTGAGCAGGTTCTTTGGAGTGGAGAACAGATGTGGGAGGTGTGGCGGGAGCCCGGCAAACCACGCACATATGTTTTGGGCGTGCCCGGCACTGGAAGGATATTGGAAGGGAGTGACGGGAGTGATCTCGCAAGTGGTGAATGCCCGGGTCAAACCAAGCTGGGGGTTAGCTCTATTTGGAGTTGCGGAAGAGCCGGGAGTGCAGGAGGCGAAAGAGGCCGATGTCGTGGCCTTTGCGTCCCTAGTAGCCCGGCACAGGATCCTACTCATGTGGAAGGAGGCGAAACCCCCCGGACTGGAGGCCTGGGTAAATGATATGGCGGGGTTTATTAAACTGGAGCAGATAAAGTTTGCCCTGAGAGGATCGGCTCAAGGGTTCACCAGGCGGTGGCAGCCATTTCTCGACTACCTAAGGGAACGTTAGAGGGAAGACAGATGACCAGCAGCAGCAACCCGGGGGGGGGGGGAGGGGGGGGCTTAGTTTAGTATAGGTCAATAGATAATGGGGTTTTGTTACTTGTGTATTGTTAAAAATTTCTATTTTGTTATCGTTCCGTTTGTTTTGTAAGAGGGAAAAATGTTGTTTAGAAAAAATTTTCAATAAAATATATATTTTTTTTTAAAACTGGGCTTTAATATTTACATTAAAATAGCTTTTTTACCTATCAGAAAATAGTTGATTACTAGCAGGGCCCAATTCGCGAACAGCTTGCAAAGACCTCGAATGTGGTGAAAGTGCAAGGTGAGATGTTGTAGAGTGTGGACAAGAGTGGCCTTGTTGCAGCACCAGGAGCAGTTTGCCTCGCTGGAAGTGGAGTTGCTGCTTGTGGCAGAGAGCAACAGAGGCCTGAGGTTAAAAGTGGAAGATCTTCAGAACAGGTGAAGGTGGTTGAACCTCAGGTTGGTGGGGTTGCCAGAGGGAGTGGAGGGCTCGAAGCCGACCAGAGCTGGCAGAGGCCTTCATCAGAGAGATGAAGCTGGGACCAATCTGAGGAGGACTGTTTGGGACTCTGTGTAGGAAGGGGTGTTTGTCGCAGTGTGTTTATGCCTCTTTTTGTTATGTTTTTGTTCTCGGGGTTGAGGCTGTAAGAAGGCGGGAGTGACATATTTCTTGGTGGGGAGAGAAGCTTGCTAATGATGTTGGGGTTTGGGCATGTTGGTGGGGGGAGTGGGTCAGGAGGGATTGGTAGCGGGTATTGGAAGGGGCGCCACCTCGCTAGCATGAAGGGGCAGCTAGCGATCGGGAGTGGAATGGGGGGGAGAGGCTGCGAATCGTTGGGCCAGGTTGGGTGGGCACAATGGGTCTAGTTATTTATTTGTTTGGTGACGGGATAGGGTAGGTTGTGGCGGCAGGGAGTCTGTGAGCCTGAAGAGGGAGGAGGAAGGGAGGGAGGAGGAAGGGAGGGAGAACTAACAGTGACCAGGGGATTCTCTTTGTCCCACCCCAGAGGTGGGGCTGGGAGCCATCTTAGGTGGGCTTGGGACCCAGGAACTTGTGTAGGAGTATTCCATCATGGTGGGGATGGCTGACTCGAGGAGGAGGAGGGGGCTGAGAGACCCCAAAAAAAGTTAGTCACCTGGAGCATGCGGTGCCGGGGGGGGGGGGGGGGGGGGGGGGGGGGGGGGGGGGCTCTGAAGAGGGTAGGAGTTTTTTTCCCATTTAAAGGGTTTGGGGCCTGACATGATGTTCCTACAAGAAACTCACCGCGGGTGTGGGACCAGACCAGGTTGCAGAAGGCTTGGGTGGGCCCGGTTTTCCACTCAGGGTTTTGACAGTAGGGTTTGGGAAGGGGAGGGGATGGCGATTCTGGTCAGTAAAATAGTTCACTTTCAGGTGGGGACAGTTTTGGCCATTGTGGGTGGTCATTACGTGATGTTTACAGGTACGCTGGAGTGGAAAGCCGGGGTGTTAGTGAATGTGTACCGCCCGACTTGGGACGATGTCACATTTATGGGACAATTGCTGAGTGCAATACCACAGTTAGATGCACACCAATTAATTTTAGGGGGGGGGTTGGTTTCCACCCCAGAAAATGTGCATGGGGCATTTCAGACAGTTTATGAGGGGCTTTATAGGAAGGAGCCGTCAGAGAGCGATCATGGAATGGCAGGGTTTTTTAGAGGGTTTGGAGTACCCCCAGGTTGGGGAGGAATTGCAGGAGATGTTGGAATCACCGCTGGGGTTGGAGGAGGTTCGAACAGCTTGAGGAAAGGTGCAGGTGGGGAGGCGCCGGGGGCCAGACGGGTTCCCAGTAGACTTTTATAAGAGGTTTGCCAATCAGTTGGCCCTGTTGGTGTTGGGGATATTTAACGATTCACTGGCACAGGGTTCTCTCCCAGGGACGCTGGGACAAGAGCCCATCTCCTCCTCCTGAAGAAGTAGAAGGACCCCACAGAGTGGGCCGTACCGCCCAATTTTGCTGCTCAGTGTGGATGCGAAGCTTTTGGCTAAGGTCTTAGAGTTGAGTTTGGAACCCACTGTCCTGGAGGTAGTGGGGAGAATTAAATAGGCTTTATGAAGGACAGAAAACTATCATCTAACGTATGCTTAACGTAGTTTTTTTTTTTTGAAATTTATTTAAAACAAATTTGTAACATTTCCAGAGAGAAAACAGGTCCAATGCAAAGAGCTTTAACATAGTGAAAACAAACAGTGAGAAAGAATAAACATGTTAATAAAGCACTTGCCCTGTCAGCTCTGTTTGTCCTGTCCCACGTGTTCAACTAAACTAACGTGGCTCTAACCCTGCCCTCCCCCCCTGGAGTGCTGCTGTCGTCGGTTTCCTGCGCTGTTCCCTGAGAGTCTGCAAGCGACCTCCTTCCCCGGGGGATCCCTAGTTACCCCCCCCCCCCTCTTTTGCCCACTTAAGTCTTCTCTGCTCTCCTTCACGGCTGCCCGCCCCCCCTCAACCTTCCCCCCAGAGCCCAGAGTCCTTTTGTTCAAGTCCAGCTTCTTCTTTTAATAAAAGTCCACACTTAGTCAGAGCAAATTAGGTTAACAGACCGCCGCCACTGTACAGCACTGAGAAAACTAAGTGCCCGTTCGTTCAAGTCCAGTTTCTTTTCTTTAATATAAGTTCAAACCTGTTCTGTGTCTCAAAGTAGTAGTGGAGTTCCTCAAACGTAACTCAAAGCTTTGCAGGATACAGCATTCCAAACCTCACCTCCTTTTTGTAGAGGGCTGCCTTTACCTTGATGAATCCTGCACGCCACTTGGCCAGCTCCGTTCCCAAGTCGTGGTAGATGCGTACCTCACAATTCTCCTATCTGCTGCTCCTCTCCGCCGTGGCCCATCGCAGCATTCGTTCCCTGTCAGCAAGCCGGTGAAAGCGGACCACCAAGGATCTCGGTCAGTCGCCTGTCCTGGGCTTCCTTGCGGCGGCTCTATGCGCCCCATCCAACTCCAGGGGTCGGGGGCCTCCGGCCCCATCAGCGCCTCGAGCATACCTTTCACGTATGCACCCACATCCGACCCCTTGCAGCCCTCGGGGAGGCCAACAATCCTCAAATTCTGCCTCCTGGCTCTGTTCCCCAGCTCTTCAAGCTGCTCCAGCATCCTCCTCTGGCGGGCATTCAGCTCTTCCACCTCATGCTCCAGCTCCGCCATCGTGTCCGCCTGGCTGGAGAGCTTCACCTCGACCCCCTGAGCACCTTCTCCTGGACCGCCTGCGCCTCGACCCTTCGGTCCATTACTGCCCTCATCGGGTCCAACGTGTCCCTCTTCAATTCGGCGAAGCAGTTCTTAAAAAACTCCATCTGCTGCTCCCTTGGCCAGTGAGCCTCCGCTCCCTGGTCCCTGCCGTCCGCCCATGTTTCGCCGCCTGGCCTGGGGTCCCCGCTGCTCTCGCTTCGGGCCCTGCCGCTTCATTCGACCACTTCTGGTCCAGCTGCTCATACCCTGGAGGGGAAGCCTATTCCCTATCGTCTCCTCAACCTAACCAGGTCGCCAGGTCCTGCAAAAGTCCGTTTAAACGGTCCGTTTGCCCATTGCGGGCGGGAGCGATCCGACCTGCGACCTGCTTCCTCGAGGGCGCCACCGGAAGTCCTCAACGTAGTTCTTACCCTGGTGGTGGGGCCGGAACCGGAGAGAGCCGTGTCTCTGGAGTGGAGCTATCTTTTCGCAGTTCTAGAGAGGTTTGGAATGGGTCCTGGGTTTGTTTCGTGGGTGCGATCTAGTTTGGAGGTGCTGGTGATGGCATATCTGCCGTCTGCTCCGGCGAAATGTCTTTGAACCCGGTGACCGTTTCCACTTTGAAAATATGGCTACAACTTTGTCAGCATTTTAAGCTTGGGGCAGTGTCAAGATGGAACACTAACTGTAGGAATCATTTGTTTGAGCCGGTGAAATTGGATGCCACATTTGGGGGGTGGAAAGGTAAGGGGCTGGAGAGGGTGGGGGATTTGTTTCAGGAGGGGTAATTTGCCAACTTGGAGGAGTTGAAGGAGAAATCAGGACTTGGGAGGGCAGATACTTTCAGGTACTTCCAGGTGCGGAACGTAGTCCGGCGGACATTTCCAACATTCCCGGTAGCACTGTTACCACTTTATTGCAGAGGATACTCCGCTGTATAGGTGGGCGGCACGGTAGCACAGTGGTTAGCATAGTATGGGGTGACGAAGGGCTTTTCACAGTAATTTCATTGCAGTGTTAATGTGAGCCTACTTGTGACAATAAAGATTATTCAAATTAATTATTAAGAGGGTAGCATGTTCTGGATATATGGATGGTTCTTGGGGGAAGAGCAGGTTTCAGTAGAATAAGTGAAGACCAGGTGGGAGGAGGAGCTGTGACCCATTTTAGAGGATGAGGTGTGGAGTGACCCCTCCGAGGTTGAGCTTGATCCAGCTCACAGTGATGTTTAGGGCGCACCTCACCAAGGCCAGAATGAGTCCATTTTTTGTTGAAGATAGGTGCGAGCGGTGTTTGAGAGGGCCCCAAAACCATGCACACATGTCCTGGTCCTGCCCAAATTGGTGGATTTTGGGGTATCTTTTTTCAGCACCATATTGGCAAATCTAAATATTGATTTAGAGCCCTGTCCGTTAGGAGCTATATTTGCGGTGTCAGATCAGCCGGAGTTGAGGATGGGTGTGGATGTCCTGGCATGCGCCTTGTTGATTTCTCGGAGGCAAATTCTGCTGAGCTGGAGACGATGCCACCTAGTGCTTCAGTGTGGCTAGGTGACTTGGTGGAGTTTCTGTACCTCAAGAAGGCCATGTTTACAGTGAAATGAAATGAAAATCGCTTATTGTCACAAGTAGGCTTCAATGAAGTTACTGTGAAAAGCCCCTAGTCGCCACATTCCGGCGCCTGTTCGGGGAGGCTGGTACGGGAATTGAACCGTGCTGCTGGCCTGCCTTGGTCTGCTTTAAAAGCCAGCGATTTAGCCCAGTGAGCTAAACCAGCCCCTGAGGGGTCGATCGATGGGCTCTATCGTAAATGGTGACCTTTCATACTGTACTTTAAGGAATTGGTCACTGTTGGCTGTTAGTGGGGGAGGGGGGTTGGGTTGTATTTCTGTTACTGGGGTTATTGCCACTGTTGGAATTTTTTGATACATGTGTTGATTTTGTTCTGTTTTGTAAATTTTTTGATATAAAACGTTAAAAGTTCAATAAAAATATTTTCAAAATGTATATATATCCAACTGGGTTGTTTCACCGGTCCTTAACTACTGTAATCTGCCCATTGAAGTAATACACTCTCCCCTTGAGCCCTCTAGCGTCTGAAACTGTTTTCAATCTTCCCATGTTCAAAATCGGCACAAAGGGTGTTCTATATGGATTTTCTATATCCAACAACAACTGCTGATTGCTTTTATCTTTTTCCAATCTTGTGGTCAATTGTTACTAAGTATTTCATTCTCCTTGGCCTTTATATTCTGTCAAATAGGCTGCTTTTTTTTCCTCTCATGATCAATTTAAAATTCTCTTTTAAAAATACTTTCATTAAAGAATTTCCATTTATAACAAACAAAATACACAATAACAACACGGAAAACGGATGTTACAAAATGCAGTATTAGAAAAAACAGAACCAACCATTCAAAGTGCAGCCAGGAAAGAAACACCCTTTCCCCAACAATGATAACGAAGAACTAAACCCATGCTTCCGCATCCCCCCCCCAGGCCCCCGCTTCCCCGCCCCTAAATTAACATAGAATCATAGAAGTTTACAGCATGGAAACAGGCCCTTCGGCCCAACCAGTCCATGCCGCCCAGTTTTTACCATTAAGCTAGTCCCAGTTGCCCGCACTTGGCCCATAACCCTCTATACCCATCTTACCCATGCAACTATCTAAATGCTTTTTAAAAGACACAATTGTACCCGCCTCTACCACCAACTCTGGCAGCACATTCCAGACACTCACTACCCTCTGAGTGAAGAAATTGCCCCTCTGGGCCCTTCTGAATCTCTCCCCTCTCACCTAAACCTATGCCCTCTAGTTTTAGACTCCCCTACCTTTGGGGAAAGATGTTGACTATCTGCCTTATCTATGCCCCTCATTATTTTATAGACCTCTATAAGATCATAGGTCAATACATTATCATAGACACGCAATTTTCCAGGAAATTTAAAACAAATCAGCTGTCTCCTGAAATGTTTAATTTTCCTAAAGGATCGGGGAGTGGGCGGGGAAACTTTGCACGCATTGGCGTCCCTTTACGTAATTTAAAAACTCCTTTTGTTCTATTTGCTTCATTTTCATTTTCTGCTGTCTATCCTTCTCCCTTTCACTTTCCAATATTTGCTACTTAACCAAAGTTGGAAAGGATACTTTATGAAACGAGTTGTTAACTGAATCTGAACATTTTTTTATAACTCAAATGTACTGGGAAGTCAATATTGGTTTGCTGCCAAACTCGTCTTATCTTCGTTTTGGAACAGACTTACCTAAATTTCTAAACATGGATTGCTTACTTTCAAACCTATCTCTTGAATCCTAGCACAGATTGAATTTATTTTAAACAGAGTTTAACATTCAATGACGTTTAGTTTCCTGTCCAAACTAACTTTAAACATTTTTTACAGAACTAAACAAGGCAGTAACGGAACAGTAAATTAATTTGCTACATTTCAACTTTAATTGTTCCTATCTCGCTAGTACAAGGGAAGCGAGAATATATGACAGAATGTTTAGGGTAGCTTCACGTAATCGCATAAGGAGCTGTACTTGTCCTTATCAACATGCTCTGAATGGCCTTGGTTTAAAGTTTGTAAAAATGCTTTTCACAGACAGAATTTTTTATTTTGAGACACAAGCCTGTATCTCATTTACAGTTTGGCTAGCTGAATTGTTTAATTTTAGCGATCAGTTTCCTATGCTTTCAGGTAAGGTAAAATGACACCATCCCCTCACCTTCCCATTCCTCAGCATATTCAATTCCTTCAGGCTTAGTCATACCCTGTAGTGTTATTGAATCTATTGATTATGGCCACAGGGACATAGACTTAGTGTCCTCGGCACAAGGGGCGGTCGGTGATTTTGTTTTGTTGCACTGGCGTGGCCCTATCCCGATATGCCCTATAGGGACGGCACGATAGCACAGTGGGTTGCACTGATGCTTCACAGCTCCAGGGTCCCAGGTTCGATTTCCACTTGGGTCACTGTCTGCGTGGAGTCTGCAAGTTCCCCCTGTGTCTGCGTGGGTTTCTTCCGGGCCCTCCGGTTTCCTCCCACAAGTCCCGAATGACGTGCTGTTAGGTGAATTGGACATTCTGAATTCTCCCTCTGTGTACTCAAACAGGTACTGGAATGTGGCGACTAGGGGCTTTTCACAGTAACTTCATTGCAGTGTAAGTGTAAGCCTACTTGTGACAATAAAGGTTGATTTCAGCAAACTGCAGCCACTGGCTGTTCTGGGTTTTGTCATTCATTTATCTAAATATTGTAGATATAAACCGATGTAAGTATAAACCATTACTCCTTTATGCTACTTGTCCTTCTTCTCTCCTATCCACCAGCTTTCCTATCCCTTGGGGTTCTTTCTGGCTTCCCCCCTTCTGTGTTTTCTGATTTCATTTTGACTGTTATTCTGCTATGAACCTCATGATGGAGCTCTCCGCTCCACAATCGAAGTCCATAATGCTGACTGTCGTTTTAGGCATTGCTTCTATGCAATTTAAAGTTATTCTTACTACAACCTAAAGATGTGCATGCTAGGTGGATTGGCCAAGCTAAATTGCCCTTTAATTGGAAAAAA